>NC_140749.1:59135000-69135000 GCF_051527215.1 Medicago sativa | reverse complement strand
GAGGTGTTTGATGCCCTTAACTCTATGAAGCCTTACAAAGCACCAGGCCCGGATGGCTTCCACTGCATCTTCTTCAAACAATACTGGCACATTGTTGGTGATGATATCTACCATATGGTCCACACAGCCTTCCAAACCGGTTACTTTGATCCAGAGATCTCAAATACTCTCATAGCGCTCATTCCTAAAATTGACCCACCCACCAAATATAAAGACTTCAGACCAATCAGCCTTTGTAATATAACTTACAAAATTATCACAAAGGTTTTGGTTCACCGGCTAAGGCCTATTCTTACTAACATTATTGGCCCCTGCCAAAGCAGTTTTCTGCCTGGAAGGGGCACTTCAGATAACTCTATTGTTTTGCAGGAAATAATTCACTTTATGAGGAGATCCAAAAGTAAGAAGGGATATGTAGCTTTTAAGCTTGATTTGGAAAAAGCTTTTGACAATGTCAATTGGGAATTTCTTAAAAATTGCCTTCACGACTTCGGATTCCCTGACATCACCATCAAGCTCATCATGCACTGTGTTTCGTCACCAAATTACTCTATTCTATGGAATGGAAACAAACTTCCACCCTTCCAGCCTACACATGGTCTGCGCCAAGGTGATCCGTTGTCCCCTTATCTTTTCATTCTTTGCATGGAAAAACTCTCTGTTGCTATTAATTCAGCCGTCAGTCAAGGGAATTGGGAACCAATCCAAATCACAAATCGGGGGCCGCAGATATCTCACCTCCTCTTTGCAGATGATGTCCTTCTCTTCACTAAAGCAAATAGTTCTCAGTTCCATCTTATCCACAATCTTTTTGAGAGCTTCAGCCGAGCATCAGGTTTGAAAATTAATATATCAAAGTCAAGAGCATACTACTCTTCAGGTATTTCTCAAGGTAAAATCAATACCTTTACCTCTATTTCTGGAATTCACAGCACAACATCTCTTGGTAAATACTTGGGTTTCCCTATGCTCCAAGGTAGACCAAAGCGTAGTGATTTCAATTTCATCATTGACAAAATGCAAACCCGTTTGGCAGCTTGGAAGAATAGGCTTCTAAACAGAGCAGGTAGATTAACTTTAGCATCTTCTGTTTTATCCTCCATCCCTACTTACTACATGCAGATCAACTGGCTTCCTCAAAACATCTGTGATAGCATTGATCAGACAACTAGGAATTTTCTTTGGAAAGGAAATAATAACACGGGAATCCATCTGGTGAATTGGAAGAGAGTCACTAGTCAAAAGCAAAATGGTGGGCTGGGTATCCGAACTTCAAGAGAGGCGAACACTTGCTTACTTGGGAAACTGGTATGGGATATGGTTCAATCAACAGATAAGTTGTGGGTTCACATTCTCGCTAACAAATATGCTTCAGGTCCGAATATTCTTCATGCTTCAGCCAACAACAGTAGTTCTCCCATTTGGTCCTCCATTATCAAAGCCAAGAATGTCCTCCAAAATGGATATGTTTGGAGGGCTGGTTCAGGTTCCACATCATTTTGGTTCGGCATCTGGAGCTCTTTCAGTCCCATTGGAGCGCAGGTTCCCATCATAGACATACATGATACTCACCTTACAGTTCGTGATGTCTTCACTCAATCCGGGCAGCATTCGCAGGCGCTTTATACCAATATCCCGCAACCAATTGCTGATTTCATAAATAACACCCACTTCAAGTTTCATGATAGAGTCAAAGATACTTTCATTTGGGAGCATAACACTAATGGTACCTACACCGCCAAAAGTGGTTATGCTTGGCTTCTCGAAAGCACCAACCCAACTGTCGTCCCTACTACTCTGAGTTCTTGGAATTGGATATGGAAGTTGAAGATTCCTGAAAAATTCAAGTTACTCATATGGCTCGCCTGTCACAACGCGATTCCCACGCTTTCTTTGCTTCAGCACCGTCACATGGCGCCATCTGCTACTTGTCCGAGATGTGGTGAAGATGATGAAACTCTTCTGCATTGCCTCAGAGACTGCAGCTACTCTAAAACCATCTGGACTAAGCTCGGGTATACAGCTCAGGAATTCTTCACCGAAACTGCTCACAGCTGGCTGCGTGATAATGCAACGAAATCAAATTCTGCCATCTTCCTTGCAGGCCTCTGGTGGTCGTGGAGACACCGTAATCAAATGTGTCTCAGTCATGATACCTGGTCCATAACCAGAATTCTCTGTCACATCTATAATACGGCTGCTTCAATAGACAGAGCCTTTCATGTTGCGTCTGCCATTTCTTCCGACCGTCTGGTTCGCTGGAATAACAACGACTACAATTGTCTTGTACTTAATGTGGATGGAAGTTGTTTGGGTACTCCTTCTCGAGCTGGATATGGAGGCATCATTAGGAATTCTGCAGGTTTTTACATCACGGGATTCTCAGGTTATATTGCAGCTTCTACTGACATTTTGTTTGCTGAACTTACTGCCATTCATCGCGGTCTTCTCCTGGCAGTGGAATCAGATTTTGAGGATTTGGTTTGTTACTCGGACTCTATGATTTCCATTAAAGTTGTCAATGAGCAGGACTCACACTTCCATGCCTATGTTGTTCTTATCCAAGAAATTAAGGACCTCCTTTCCTCAAGAAACTTCTCCATCCATCATTGCCTCAGAGAAGGGAACCAATGCGCCGACTTCTTTGCAAAGTTAGGAGCAAACTCTAATGAAGAATTCACTTCTCATGCTACCCCTCCAACTGACCTCCTCCCTCTGATCCGGAACGACGCTATGGGGACCTTGTTCTCCAGAGTTTAGGCTTTTCTTTTTTCTGTTGTTTTCGTTTTTTTTTCTTCTTTTGTTAGCTTTGTAACCAAAAAAAAAAAACCTTATTTGTGAGTTAGAATTTAATTATGGTAAGGAATTTTGCATTCACGCATTTATGACATCCATAACCGTCTAATATTGATCAAACGATCAATAAAATTATAGATTTTAATTGTATAATTCAGAATGTTGAATTTGAATCTAGATCGTTGATTTTGATTCCACGCCTGTAGTGTTCCAATTTTCGATGTAATATTTACCAACTCAAACATCTACGGTTTCTTTTCTCACACAGATATCTTTTTAATTTGTGTCACATTCACTCACATAGAAGCATATAGGTAGCCTACTACATATTGATTATTGAATTATTGAATTTTTTGATTACTTACCTTGTTTTTGAGCCACCATAAGATAAAAACAAAAAAACACCACAACCAAAACCATAGTACAAATCGAACAAACTGAGACAAACACATTCGATAGATACTCCAAGAATCCCACTTTTTTGTTTTCGTCGACCACTTCATAATCATTCCATACTCAAGAATCGACCCATCATAGGATCGTGCAAAATTCTCGAAACCCTTTCTTTGTTATTCTCGAATGTTATGAAAACTGTTCCTTTTGGTGACATGCACCATGTAATTACGTGACTATGGAGGTGAACAAGTGCTTACGTGTGTGTCTTTGTCAGAGACAACAGATATAATAATAAGACAAACAACAATGGTAGGAGGATTGGTGAATAAAGCCAAGCTCACGGCACCCTTAACATGTCCTTTGTGTAGTAACATTTTCAGAGAACCAACCACAATTCCTGAATGCTTGCATACTTGTAAGTCTTTTCTTTTTTCATCATCCTTTTCTCCTTTGTTGAATTATGCTTATGATATGTTTGTTTATTGTTTAGTAGTTTGGTTTTAATTTGGTCTGTTACTTAATTGGAAATGTTTGTAAGTGGCAAATTATTTTCTATTATGGGAATTTATACATAATGTGGTAAGTGTAAAACTTTTTTTGACAGTGTTTTTACAATTTGTATGCATAATGTGATATCTGCATGATGAATCTTTGAAGCTGTTTCAATTCAAATGGTGATATCTTGCATTTTTTTACCTTGTTTTTATGATTAGTTGTTTTAGATTTTGTGACAAATTCTTGTGTATAACAATTAACAACTATGCTTGAAACTAGGCCGTGATGAATATAATGCCTTGTTTTCATCTTTATTTTTGATGTGATGAATATATATGCCTAAATCTCTGAGTTTGGTAACAGTTTGCAGGGAATGTATAGAAAAGAAGTTTATAGATGAGAGGCTAAATCACTGTCCAGTATGCAAAGTAGACTTGGGTTGTTGTCCATTAGACAAACTAAAGTATTCACCATGAACATCACTCTTTTTAAATGAACGATGGTTGCAATCTATGTAGCATCGACAATTCACATTGAAGTCGTGTCTGGTGTCCAAGACGTGTCAGTGTTGGACACCAACACGAGACCGACACATGTGGTTATATTCGGTTATTCTATTTTTTCATATTATTTATGGTGTTGAGGTGTTGGTGTTGCACCTGGTGTCTGTGTCGGTGCTTCATAGGTTGCAATTCATTTCATTTCTAGTTCTCTCTTTTTGTGAGTCTTTCGAACTTACCTCGCTTTTATATTATATTGGAAATGGAAATCTACAGGGTAGATAATTCTTGGATAGTATTGAGGGATAAACTTCACCCCTCTGAAGGAAAAAGTGTTATTAAGTCAGCTGAAAATGTTCCTTCAACTTCATTGGTGACTAAAAAAAGGAAGAGCTCTCAATCCTCTTCAAAATCCAATGCAAAAAAGGCCAAAACAGCTTCTACAAAAGTTTACAAATATGTAAGAAGAGGAAAAAAGATTCAAGAAGAGCCAAAGGAGATGCAAGAAGAACTCCCTATCACTCCACAAGAACCAAAAGTTCCAGCTTCTGAACTTGCTGATGTAACAGATGTTAAGAAAGATGTGAAACAACATCGTGGAACAGAAAATTTGGATGAAGTTTCTACAATTCTATCTGCTAGAAGAGCAAAAATTGCAGCTCGAAAAAAGTTTATCAGAACTGAATTAGCTCCTAGTCCTACTTCTCAACCTGACAAAGTCACGGTTGATGAAAAGAAAGACGATAAGCGCTCCCGGCTTGAAACATCCACTGAGACTCCAAAAATCAGATTTAAGGTAAAAGGGAGAAAGAATTTCTGGTCCTCTATTGTTTCTCTTAATCTTTTTTGTATTCTTGTTTTCTCTTGTTCCATTCATTGTGTACCAGTATTGTCAATCGCGGATTGTGAAAATAGTGGTTTGTTTAAATTCCGCTACGCTGCAGTGCTATAATGCTGCTAGCCACAATTTGACAACACTTTGTACTAAAGCCTTATCACGGAACAGTAGCGGGGTTTGTTCAAATTCCTCTACACTGTAATGCTATAATGCCGCTATAGCCTCTATTTGACAACAATGTTGTATACTTTTTGAAACTAATGTTATTTTATTCCCTTTGTCTTCAATTGTTGTTTTGAAAGATCCTTACAATGTGCTTTAATGCATGATCATTAGCAGAATTCTTCGAAACCAGAATCATCTAGTCAGAAAATAGTGTTCAAGAATGTTTCAAGGGACACTGAATCAAGGAAAGGAAAAGCTGCTGTGTGCGAGCCATTGAATTTGTCGGTGGAAACTACAAACTTAAACAAGTCTCCTAGTAACTCCGCCGTGCAAGAAAATGGTGATATTCCAATGCTTGTGGACTCTAGCGACAACGACTCTCATCATGTGTCTAAGGTTGAAGTTAAGAAACATTCTAACCATCTAACAGAAGCAGAAGGTGATCAAATTGAATCTATTCCTCCAAAATTGACTTCCTTGAAGATTAAGCTTAAAAGCGTGGACAACCAAGAAAAGAGAGTGAAGTTCTCTGAGGACTTGAATCTCCCAGCCCTACCTGAAAATGAAAGCAAGAAAGATTGTAGTCCTATCTGGTTCTCCTTGGTTGCTTCCAAAGAGCAGTAAGATTACTCTTCATGGCTTGTTGATATTTCATCTCTTGAAACTTATTATGTAATTTTAGAATTTAATATTATATATATGATATTTGAATTTCTGTATACAGGGAAGTTGGTGCACTGCCTCAGATATCTTCTCCCTACATAATGGTCAGGTGAGTTTATTTATTTTTACTTTCTATTAGGAATTTTGTTTTTGGTGAATATGAAAATCTTTGTATTTTGGCTCGTCTAAGGTTAGTTAGTAGAGTGAGAAAATCAATGTTTGATACTTTAACCGCTGTGAATTTGTTATACATATAATATCAACAATAGATTTGTTTATCTACGATTGATATTACTCAATTTACTCTCGACAACGAGCTGCTCACTTTAAGAGGAGTCTGATCCCTGAAATGAACATGTCATGTGTGAAAAAAATCTTTATATTGCTGATGTTTCTTGGTAAAGAGCTACTTTTGTATATTCATTTGTGTTTGTATACTTTAAAACCATAATTTGAATGCCTTTTGTATCTACTCTTTACTTGCTACATGTTAGAGATCAGATTTGGAAACTCTACATTTAATTATCATTCAAAATTTAATATAGTTTGAATTGAAACAAGTACATTTATTACTAGAATCAAGGCATTTCATTGTAACTCTATATTTTGAGACAGATTCTCTTTAACCAATCTTCACATTATTATTTATAGGAATGGAAGTTTACCTGTTTCTTATATCAAAAAGTACCTTGTGCAGAAGCTTGATCTTGCTAGTGAAGCTGAGGTAAATTGGTTTTCTCTTTTTGTTAAATCTATTACCTTTATGAACCAATGTATTGCAATTTTTTTAGAAGCTAATTGTTATTTTCTTATGTTTATACTGTTGCAGGTAGAGATCTTATTAAGAGGTAAGCCAGTTTTATGTTCAATGCAGCTGCAAAACTTAGTGGAGATGTGGTTGGAAACAATGCCAAAGAATGAAAGGATTCAGACATCTGTTGGAAGCTCAGCTAAGGATTTTGTCATGGTCCTTTCGTACAGTCGAAAGGCTTGAGGACTCATGCATAAACTATTCGGTGCATGTTTTGATTGGCGGTGAGTTTAAGGGAATTAAAGACCGTGATATTGGTAAAAGTTACACTTTGGAGCTTTAACATGGTGTCGCTTTGTGACTTTACAAAACTCACCGCTTAAGCAAACATAGATTCATACATCTTTTGAATTCATTTTTGATAGCGACGAAAGTGATTTTAGTATTTTAAAGTTGATTTTGACATGTTTGGATGTTGTGAAGTAGAATTGCTTTTTGCTTTAAAATTGAATTTAATCGAAAGATAAAATTTCTAGCTTTTGACTCTTGAATTGATTTTTAGTCTCAAATTTATTGTTCAAATCACTTTTATGTGAATATTCTCAAACATAAATTATTTACAATCAAGTCAAAAAAATAAAAAAAAAGTTTTGTAAATTTTTTTTCATTTAAAATCAATTTTCATCATCTCAGAACCAAATACACATATATATGTTGTATATATGCCCCTGATTTATAACAGCTTTGATATTTTTAAAGGTTCGATTCTTTTTTGTTATGATTATTTTTTAATCTTAACTTTTTTTTTTCCAAAAATATTACTCCTTTTTTTAAAATCAATTTTCATCATTTTAGAACCAAATACACATATATTGCGGTATATATATGCCCCTTTTATTAATCATTGAGTATCTCTTATTATGGTTAAGACAATTCAAATACTTGATTAATTTCATTTTTTTTAGGTGGTTAATGAATACATTATCATGTTTTTTTTTTTTTTTAACTTGGATTTTTTGACAAACACTATCGTTTATTCAATACAATGTTAACACAATTCAAATATGTGATTGATTAAGTTTAGTAAATGGTAAATAAATATCTTGTATATTTGAACAGTGGTTTTTCGACACACATCATTGCTTATTTTTTTAATTACATGGCTAAAGTACAAATTTATGATTGATTATGTTCGGTTAATGGTTAATAAATATATCAAGATGTTGAAATCCATTAACCATGAAATGAAGTTAATGGATCAGATATTTACATGTTATTAACCATGTGATTTTCTCAGTGGTTGTGAAGAAAAAGATAACTTTTCTTTAGGGGATATAAAAATTATTAACCACCTAATAAACTAAACTGGATTTACTAAATATTTACAGATCTTTAACGACATAATGTGCAGTGAACAGTACAAAAATATATTGCCAACTGTGTGCTGTTGCTAATCGGGTGTGTCCAATTAGCAGGACCATTTTTTGTTATCTTTGTCCTGTTTGGAGTTCATGAGGCATCTCAGCCGTCGGAAGAGATTATTTTGGTTCTAATAAATTGCTTAATATTTGGAAGAACTTACAAAAATAACTTATGATGTGTTCATAAGTTCATACAAATAGCTTGGTGTTATTAGTTATTTTCTCCAATGCTATAAATTGTGGTTAATGAATTCATGGTCATGTCATCTAAGATGATAAAGAGAGTTGTTATTTGCAGCTGATGAATTCATAAGTTTGCAAGTTCTTAACAAATAGAAAGAAAAATCACAATGGAGGTGATTGGTACACAGTGCATGTATGTAAACTCCGGAGTATCAAATTCAATTCCTAAAAACGGAGCTTGAAAACATTATAGAGCAAGTAGTTAAATATGGACTAAACGATCATTTTAGTCTTTGATCCTTGATTTGTATAAGAGTTCAAATGTTATGGCATCATAATAATTGTTGTTAATAAAACGTGGACATTTTTATACCTCTTTTGTGTAGATTGCATCTAATACACTCCAAAGATTTTTAAAATAAATAAACCATTAATTTTATCCATAAACTATATAAAATCCATCATTTTAGTCCCAAACATCATAATAAGAGGGACTAAATTAATGACAAATCAATTTCAATGTAACCAAACCTTCAAACTTTACTAAAACCATATTTCAGACAAGATAAAATCAATTTTCCAATGTACACTGTATATGGTTATATCAATAACTATAGTTAAAAAAGAAACTAACAGGGAATGGAACACGGTAGTGAGGTACAATAGAAAATATATAGGATATGTAAAAGGCAAATCTCTGATTTTTCTAGGATGATAGCCAATCAATAACATAACATACAAACAAACAGGAGCAAATAAATACAGTAAAAGATTAAAGTCAAATGATCCTAATTTTTATCTACATCTAAAAATAAAATGCATCAAACCAAGTAGGTTCACTTATGCAGGTGGAACTGGAAGTGACCACTACCTTCAATTCACTATACATTCCTTCTTTCACCTTAATTCACATAGAATTTCAAGGAATAAACCATCAATTTAATCCTTAAAATATCAATCTCTCTTTAATTCAATCTTTAATTTTTATTTTTTTTTGTCAAATAGCTTGGTGGCTAGAATTTACCTTTTTTCAAAGTGAATAAGTGATGGGGTGTCTGAGGTTCAAACCCCAGCCCTTGCATATAACAATGCATGTCCCAACTGAGCTAAGCTCACGGGGACATTCAATCCTTCATTTTAATCCAAAAAGTATATAATCAGTTACTCAAACATATGAAAAATGAAAAACCCATCAATTTAGTCCCTGATATTAAGATGTTGGGGATTAAATTAATGAACTTATATATACGGATTAAATTGACGATTTCATGTACTTTAAGAACTACTTATCAATTTATCATATACTTGTGCATACTTTAAACACTAAATTGAAGAGAGAGTGATACTTTAGGAACTTCAATTGAAGAAACACATGCCAGAGAAAGAACCCTGATGTAGATAAGATCTATTTCAATTCCCTACCATATGAATAAAGTGAAACATCTATATAACAAACTTAACATTCGCAATTAACATCAAGGATTGTTGGGGAGTGCCGGAATCAACAACGGGCCAATGCAAGACTATAAGAGAGGAAGACGCCACATCTCCAATCAAAACCTTAAGGAATCGGGAATATGAGTCACCTCTCTAATAAATCCTACATCAAACCTATTCATAGTTGATCTGGAACTCACCAATCACCACTCGCACTTGAACCTAACAAAGGTTTTCTCAGTATTAGAAATCATTGAAATTATACTTCACCAAAACAGACGTCATTTCATATTTGGGCAAACCATCTAGCTATAAATATACTAGGGGCATCTCTACAATCTAATGTGAGTTTTCTTAAACCTTCCAACCACAAAAACACACCTCAATTGCAATACCATCCAATCAAAATGAGATTATCATCACAATAACACAAAATAGATAAATCAATTTTTTCACTAAATTGTATGCAAATAACAAACCTCTAATCCACTAATTTCAACAATTCATGTAAATAATAAATTGCATAACACAATAAAATAAAAAATAGTAACCAATTGTAGCTTTGTTAGTGAATTCAATTCAATCCAAATTCAATCTACAAAGTTAAAAAAATAGAATCCAAACAATCAAACTCTACTACGAATAGCACAGACACAAACACCTGACACGACACCTCGACACCAATAATATCAAACAGGTGCATAAGGACCAGCAGTATCAGTAGCTAGCATAGGACCATACGGCGATTCATAATCATCCAAACCACCAACATCCGTCCTCCTCAACGCCCCATGCAAACAAACAATCCCCGCCGCAACCAAAACCGACACCACCACATTCACCCAAACACCACTCACAAAAATAACAAACAAACTAAAAACCACCAGCGCTACAACAACAACACGATCATCAACCGCCACGACGTTGAACAGCGACAAAGGCTCATCGGAGTCACGTGAGAAGAACAGAAAGTACCAACCAGCGAAAGCGACAAGGAGGAGAACGATGGCGAGAGGATGGTAGACGAGGCTGATGAGGAGGATGAAGAGAAAGATGAAGGTGTAGTTGAAGAGAAAGCGAGTGAGATTGATTCCAACGCGCGTGGTGGCTTCGGAGAGAGAGGATGGAAGGGAGAGAGAGGAGAGGGAGAGGAATTCGGTCCAAGGGTGGCGCGTGGAGAGGATTGATAGTGTGGCTTCTTTGAAATTGGAGAGTGTTTCTGACATTGTAAAAGGAGAGGAGGTTAGAATCGTCGATCGATGGTGCCGATGACGAAGTTTCCTACTAAAATAAACTTTACGCTACTTACCAGTGCTCAGTCAATGCTGATTTTACATTGTCAATGGGCCGGATTGTGATATTGGTGTATCTCAGTTATCACTTTTTGAACTTTGCTTAATGCACCACACTAATTTAACATTGTCATACCTCAAATGCAAATTTATGTCACAATTATCCTACAGATCTATAGATATATCTAGAGGAATATATAAATTAACCAAGTGATTAAACTCAAGTGAGATTTGTCTAAACTTTTGAGTTGGATATTTTATTTTATTTTTATAAGATTAATATTAATCAAATGATTAATCTCAAGTGGTTAATGAACTACCTTTAGGACGAATCGTTCAGAAGAATTCAAGTTTAATTTTTGGTCAGATTTTACTTACTTTTCGATCGAATCTCGGATTTCTAAGAACCTTTTCCCCTAAGAAGCTGGGGGTTAGCAGACAATACAATCAATAAGAGCAATGTTCAACACTATAAAAAATAAAAAACTTTTTTTTTTGTAACAAAAGGGAAAATCAAAAAGGAAAAAAAAAACTAAACTAGGGTCGAAGAAACTCAACATTCAAGGCATTTGCTAAGAGGACTGAGGTCATATCAGGAGGGGGCTTCATTCAAAATAACAAGGCTATTATCACTTAGAGCACGCTCATGCAAATTATGTTGTAAACTAACCACCCAATCTCTATGAAGAAGGTGATTAATAGCCATGATCAAATTTTCATACTTGTGATGTACATTCAAATTCTTTTAGATGAGGTCAACAACGGTAGTTGAATCAAAGAGACACAACACATGCTTAAATCCAGTATCCCAACAAAACCTCAAACCATGGTATAAACCCAAAATCTCAGTATGAAAAATGCAAGGTCTACTAATTCTCACAAAGAAACCATGCAAAAAAGAACTTGTATGATCACGAATAAGACCATCAAAATCTCCCAACTGAGAACATGTGCAGACTGTTGAACACAGTGAGAGGTAGGATAAGCAAAGACTTTAAAGATATACTGCAGAGATGATGACACTTAAGTGTCAATTTCTTAGACAGAATGCTTGATATCATCAAAGATACATTTGTTGCGAGAACACCAAATCTTACACATGATAATGGGACCAATGAGGCCAATATTTGAAATAAATTCTTTCTTCCAAGTATGTAAATCTTACACATGATAAAGAGACCAATGAGGCCAATGGGACCAAGGAGTGACCAACTTGTGGAGACAAAAAGACCACACATCCTTGACACGCGGGCAGGAAAACAAAGCATGTAACATATCTTCACTACCTTGATCACAAATAGGGCATAAGTTAGAAGAGATAAGATTACGAGTGTTCTTCCAATTTAACTCTTCATTTTATCTTTCATTGCGAATAAAATGAGTGTTCTTTATTAAGTACTACGATAAAATGAGTGATTCAGACATAGAAGATCCACTTAGAGCATTCACAATAGCGATATCCATTTTTTGGTAACTAAGTGGGTTCCACTTGCACATATCATTCATTCATAATTTTTTAATAATACTCCCTCCGTTTCACAATATTAATCGTTTAAGGTTTGTGCACGATTATTAAGGAAATGATTAATTATGTTGATTTTAATGGTAAAATTAATAGCATTTACTAAAACACCCTTATTAATTGTAGCTAGTGGAGTAGTTAAGTTGGATGAAATTCAATAAATAAGGGTATAATAGTGGAAAAAATAAATAAATGTTGCATTGGTATTGAAAGTGACAATTATTTTGAGAAAAAGAAAAAATACTAAAGAGACAATAATTGTGAGACGGAGGGAGTAATACTTAATAAACACTCAATCACTTCAACCTAACACCTCTAAAAAGAGTTTAAACATGTTATCAGTGATAGACCCTGAAATTTTAAGTAATGTAGGCATCACATATATAATTTTTTAAAACAAAATATGTGTGTGTCTATATATATATATATATATATATATATATATATATATATATATATATATATATGGGGTTTGCCACGATAGACCCACCTCTTTTTATGAAGGTCCATTTTAGCATCACGCACCTTTTCATTTGGACCAAAAACCCATTTTTTTTGCTTTTTGAATCAATAAAAACTAAAGGATACAATTGTAATTTAGGTCTTGTGATTAATTGTGGGGTGTCATCAGTCATGTCTTTCTCTCTCCCATTGATTATCTCTTTCTCTCACCCTTTGATTGCTGCCGTGTTCCTTTCTTCAACAAAATAACTCCAATTCCTCCATTTTTAGTTGACGAAAATCAAGTTTAAATCCATTCCTATGACTTTTGTTCTTGTAATATGCTTAAGTGAGAAGATTGATAGATTAGAGAAGGAAATGCTGGCCGAAGAGTGCTATTGTAATTATGGCAAAGAACAAATTCAAGCACAAATGGATAAACATATGTAAATGGTAGATTTTTTCAATTGATAGATAAGAACAAATTGACAGTTTATTATTATTGATTTAAAACTGTTTGTGGGTTAATTTGATTTTTCAATTTTCACTATTTAGGACAAACATGTCTAAAGGGTACATTTTTTAAGAATGAAGAGATTGTTTTAACTTTTAAGTGTTGACCTCGTTGATGTTGCATAAAAGGAGCTTAAGTTACCTGGAATTGTTGATAGAAATTGTTGAAGAAAAGAACATGGAAGAAGAATGGAAAAGGGAACACAGAGAGAGAATCAGTGAGAAAGAGAGAATACGTAGAAGAAAAAAGACACATAAAATAAGAAACATTAATCACAAGACCTAAATTACAATTTTATCCTTTTAGTTTTTATTGTTTCAAAAAGCAAAATAATGGGTTTTTGGTCCAAATGAAAAGGTGCATGATGTTAAAATGGACCTTCACAAAAAGAGGTGGGTCTATTGTAGCAAACCCCTATATATATATATATATATATATATATATATATATATATATCATTTTATTTTTAAAAGCATAAATATACATCATAGTTGTTCTTTACAATTTTCTTATTTTTGATATATTGAATGACTTTCACATTTTCAATGTCAATGAAAATCAATGAACTGAGAAGGAAATCAAAGCTCTCAGTTTCCCGTGTTGACAGTGTGTCCATTGATACTCTCAGTAATTGAGAAACTCAAGGTTTCTCGTTTTTTTTACTGGAATTGGGGTTCTCGTTCTGCAATTTGTTGATTAGCTAAAAATAAATATTATTAATTTTTAATTTTTGGTAGATAGACAAAGTTAAAATATTCACTTAAAAACTCAAACATACAAGTGGAGAATCCTAAATTTGAACTCGAATCATGATAGATATGGACCATACATCAAAAACAGTGAGGGCCAAGGCCCACATACAAATGTATATGGGGTCGTCCCTGTATGTAATTTTACGATTCTGAAAGGATTAATTATTCTATGGTCAGAAAAATTTAGACACATTATTTTCTCTTAAAAAAAGTTTAGACACATCGTTTGATTAAACTCAAAAAAATATATATCATTTAATTATTTTAAAAATAAATATTATCAAATTATTTTATTTTGTGTGTCAAAAATCTTGTGAGCACGCAACAATTACTCGTACGGAAGATTAAAGTTAAAATATACTTTATGACGTAGGATTAGTAAATCCTCTAAGAGCGTCTCCAATGAAAGCATCAAAGTGAATTTTATAGAATGACGATTTTCTTCTTTTTATCATTGGAGGAATGATGATGTGGTAGGGTGAATAGCAAATAAATGGATGAATTAACTTTTTTTTTGACAGAAATGGATGAAGTAACTTAAATAAGCCATCATATTATCAAATTAAAAGTTGATAAATTTTTCTATCATTGGAGTAAAATTTGTTTGAATTGCATAAATGTGATGTGACGTTGTAGGAACCACATTTTTTTAATGTCAAATATTAATTTGTTAATTATCATATCATATTAATATTTAAACTATCCATCCTCTATAGGAGACACATTGCGGGAGACATGAGTGATTTGGAACCACGTTTGAATTTCTTGGAGATGTATCATTGTATGATTCGATAAACGTTTTGTATCAAGTTATCCCCTCCATCTTGTCTTGTATAAAATTCAATAAAGTCGTAATGAAGGTTAAACCGACAATTAGCCACAGAGGGAATGAAGTGATATACCGTGACGAATCTGATACACCAGCCATCAAAGTCAAGACCGGATGATCAAATTTATATACTATAAAAAAAGAAGTCAAAATTGGATGCCAAACACATCCTCCTTGTCCGAAAAGACGGTCAAACCTAAATAAATATAAAGTACTATCCAAAAAGTGCTACCAATTGATTCTATACAAAAAAAAGTGTTTGAACATATAAAGTATTATTTATCTTCTTTGTCTTCAAAACATAAATATTACAAACATACGTGGATGAAATGCAATGAGCCAAGCATCTTAAAGAGATTTTTTAGAGTTGAATTAAAATTAAATTTTATGATATTGATTTCTTTAATTACATTCTTCTTGATATGTGGATGCAATGCAAGTGAGATTGTAAAAGATTTTCTAATCAAGCCGATCCGTTTATGAAGGATTTGTATCTATGACTACTATGTTAGAGATAATAATTCAATTACTCAATCCAATTCAACCAAGCTTTATCTATTGATCTAATTTCCAATTTTCAGTGCCACCGCCTCATTACATGTTACTATTACCCGAAAACAATGACCCAAAAAGAAGTAAAACACGCAAGAATTGCAATTGCATCAATCAACTCAGTTGCAATTCTTGACTCCCATTAATTATCTATGTGCTAAATACCGTACAACACAAGAAAAGTCTTCATCCTATCTCATAACCAACCTATATATAACTACATCTCCTTCATTCTTTCATTTTCATATTATCTCTTCATACTTGTTCCAATGGCTTCCTCAGTTAAACTCTTCATCCTTTTACCATTTCTCTCTTTGATCATCTCCACCTCCTTAGCACAAACCTCTTTCAGACCAAAAGCACTAGTTCTTCCCATAACTAGAGACACTTCTGCCTCAACACCTCAATACACTACTCAAATCAAACAAAGAACACCACTTGTACCAATCAACCTAACCATTGATCTTGGTGGTGGCTATTTTTGGGTGAACTGTGACAAGAGCTATGTCTCATCCACTTTAAAACCAATCCTATGTAGCTCATCTCAATGCTCACTCTTCGGTTCACATGGTTGCAGTGACAAAAAAATATGTGGCCGTTCACCTTACAACACTGTAACAGGTGTGTCCACATCTGGTGACATTCAGTCAGATGTTGTTTCAGTTCAATCCACAAATGGAAACTATTCTGGTAGATTTGTTTCTGTTCCTAACTTTCTTTTTATTTGTGGTTCAAGTGTTGTACAAAATGGTCTTGCTAAGGGTGTCAAAGGTATGGCTGGTCTTGGAAGGACTAAAGTGTCACTTCCTTCACAATTTTCATCAGCTTTTAGTTTCAAGAATAAATTTGCAATTTGTTTAGGTACTCAAGATGGTGTACTTTTCTTTGGTGATGGACCTTATCTATTGAACACTGATGAATCTAAAAATCTTATTTTCACACCTCTTATTACAAACCCTGTTAGCACTGCGCCAAGTTCTTTCTTAGGTGAAAAATCAGATGAGTATTTCATTGGTGTGAAATCTATTAGAGTTTCTGGTAAAAATGTAAAGTTGAACACAACCCTTTTATCTATAGACCAAAATGGATTTGGTGGAACCAAAATTAGCACCGTTAATCCTTACACAATAATGGAGTCTTCAATTTATAAAGCAGTTGCTGATGCTTTTGTGAAAGCATTAAATGTTTCTACTGTTGAACCTGTAGCACCATTTGGAACATGTTTTGCAAGTCAAAGCATTAGTTCTTCAAGAATGGGACCAGATGTTCCTTCCATTGATCTTGTGTTGCAGAATGAGAATGTGGTTTGGAATATTATTGGAGCTAATGCAATGGTTCGTATTAATGATAAGGATGTGATTTGTTTGGGTTTTGTGGATGCTGGTTCTGATTTTGCAAAAACTTCTCAAGTTGGTTTTGTGGCTGGTGGTTCTAAACCAATGACTTCAATCACTATTGGTGCACATCAATTGGAGAATAATTTGTTGCAATTTGATTTGGCTACTTCAAGGCTTGGTTTTAGGTCACTCTTCTTGGAGCATGATAATTGTGCAAACTTTAATTTTACCTCATCTGTTTAGAACTTAATTATTCTGCTCCAGTTAAATAGTATTATGTACTAGTAATATTTGTGTGTGTAAACTAGGTTTTGAAATAAGTGAGGTTTTATTGATATATAGCCTCCCAAAAAAGACTAGTATAATAATTAGATAGAAGCAAGCATCTTACATTTGAATTGCTAGGTTTCTATTCTACTACAGTGAGTAATAATATTATTGAAGCGATTTACTAATATTGTGATTTATTAGCACTGTTAATATTGTGGGCCAAAGTTTTAAAATTAGAATAGAACTAAGAGAGACTTAGCGTATACCAATGGTAACAAAAATGTGAATACCGACATAATTGTGGCACAAAGAACATACAAATTTTACTGCTAATTCTAACTATACGATTCATACCAAAATGCTCTCATTCTCATTCAATCTCGTATACCAAAATCATTTCATTCACACATACGCTCATTCACACTGTCGATATAATGTCAAGACTTCTGGAAAGAAAAAAAACCACAAGAAAACAGAGAAATCATGCATGCCAAGTTGACCAGCAGTAAAAGTAAAAACTCCGAAATTCAGTTGTCTTTAACAAAACTCCTTCAAAAACATCGCTAGCATCCAAGTATTATCAAGGTTTCATAAACTAGTAACGGCGGTAGGACAGTATAGACTCATGAGACATTAAAGCCTCATAAGTTAAGACACCTACTTAAAAGGATTTGGAAGTTTCAAATCATCCATCTGATCAATGCACCTTTTCTTCAAACTTTCACTCAAATCAAGATAATAACAATAATGTAGATAAAGAGATGTAAGAAGAGTGCATTTATCAAGAATGGCAAGCAACCCAACATTAGTGAGCTCATGACCATTGATATCAAGATGGCGTAGACCAGACATCGTTTCAGCAATAGCAAACACCTTATCATCATAGCGATCACAAAATTCATGCCCATAACTTTCATATTTAAGCCATTTCAAACGAGGACAAGATCGGCCAATGGCTTCAAGCGCGATCTTAGTTACTCTGCTATGTGAAATGTCAAGCTTCTCTAACAGTGGAAGCTTTCTCACAGCTTCACTAAATACTTCATCTGAAATGCTCTCACAAATTTCAAGCCGCATGCAACGTAGGTGACTGCCACTGTAAAATTTGAATTAAAAAATGCTTGAGAATAATAATAATAATGATAATAAAATATCTATGTACGCATGAATGCAGAAAAAAAAATGTTGGTACGAATTACTTTTTTTCTATGCATTTAAGGAGATCATCCGTGCCAAAAAGCTCAATATAAATGTCTTCGACATGATCACAGCTTCTTTCAACAGCATTGAAACAAATCTTCTCCAAATCCACATATAAATAGGGTGGTGGATTATGGTAAATGATGTGAATGGTGCGCCACATGAGAGGATCCTTGCAAATGTTCCACCATAGCGGACACACTCGGCATGCACTCATCAAAATTTCAACTGCACCAAGCCTCTCAAGGATGTTTTCTGTCAAATGTCTAGGAAGATCAAGCCAATTTGGACCTGTTGTACTTTCACTTTCAACTTCCATGGTTGGAATGGAATACGACGCCATCAGCCCTTGTTGGAGTTGCATGTTATTTATAAACACCTCCGATAAATGTTTAGAAAGTGAAATGTAGTTTCCAATAAACTTTGGAAAAATACTCCCTCCGTCCCTTAATGTAACCCCCCTTTGCATTTTTCACATTTCTTAAGAAAAGTTGTCAGTGTAATTAATGTGTCTGTTTTGTGTATTAATATTACCAAATTGTCCTTTGTTTGTATGTGTATTAAATTTGACTATTCATATTTCAAGACAAGTTAGTAGTATTAATTAGGGGTATGTTTAGGAAAAAAGTAATAAATGCATCTAGTAATTTGAAAAGGGGGTTACATTTAGGGACAAAAATAAAATCAAATGGGTGGTTACATTAAGGGACGGAGGGAGTATTACTCCTTGTCACGCATATCACCACCAACCGGGGAAATTTAAACGTTTTGAAAGAGAATAGTGGGGGACAAGAATAAAAGTTGCTCTGTTTCCAATAGTAATTGAGTTGTTCTGTTTCCCATAAACGTTTTCTACTAGTAATGGAGTGGTTAGTTAGTACTAGTATCATTGAAAGATACTCCCTCCGTCCCTGAATATGTAAACACCCTTTTATTAGAGGAAAAATAATAAAAGGGAGGTTACATAAAAGAACGAAGGGAGTAATACTACTACACTCATGTACGTCTATGACGTCTAACTTTGACAAAATTGAGCTCAAATTGAAAAAATACTTCTTTTGTCTTTGTTATAAGAAACAAAATAAATGGAAATGATACGCCCTAAACTCTTAGGACACTTGTTAAGAAGGTTAAAAAAGAATTTTTTTTTTCGGATTGATGTATTCAACACATTGAAATTTGAAAAAGTAATTTTCTCTCCATAAAATTTACCAATTATTTTTATTTTAGAATCATTGTTACCTATTATTTCTATTTTATTGTTATTTGTTTTTCAATAAATAGTTGCTATTTTTAGTTATTTTAACATGTGCAATGCTGCACATGTTAGACAAATCAATAAAAAAATATCAAAACCAATACCAATACAATTGTTAATTAATGTAACTTTTTAAATATTTTTACAAATATAACCTCATAAAAAATTGTAAATCATTAAATACATTTACTAATATTAAAAGGGTTGTGTTAACTTGTGCCCTAAGGGCACATGTTAAGAATGTCAGTTCAGATTGTAACCTAAGAGGGGGGGTGAATTAGGTTTCTAGAAATATTGGTCAATTTTTAAGAGTTTCGCGTTGTTGATTATTTTTCCGGTAAATAATGATGAAGGTATGAATGCGGAAAAATAAAAGAGTAAGGGAAGAAGAAAAGACACAAGAGAATTTATAGTGGTTCCCCTCTAAACCTTAGGGTCAGTCCACTCCCTTCACACCCCGCGAAGGAATTCACTATGTTAGAATCTTTGTTACAAGCAATCTCACCCCAAGACCCCCTAACAATCTTTCTAACATAAACACAAGAAAGAAACTCTCTCTCTTGATTACAACACAAACACCAAACACTTTTGGTGGACTTTGAATCTTCCCGAATCAAAGAACCTTTTACAACAATCACAAGATAGCACCCCACTATCTTAAACAATAATTCTCACCAACAATGGCAAGAAACTTTACAACAAAATGATTGAAGAATAACAATGTATGGCTGTATATCTTTATCAATATCACTCTAACAAATGGACTTAGTGCTCAGAAAACTTTTTAATAAATGTTAAAGGGTAAGCAAAGTTTTCCAAACAATTTTAATGAAAGTTTGAAAGTAAGTGATATTGAAAATGTCAATTGAGATAATGAAAGTTGTTGAGTGTAGATTGTTTTAATTCTCAATTGAATTTATAGAGGCTAAAGAGATGTTTATGAAGCAATGCTACTTTATAAAAAAAAATATGAAAAGGTGCAATTTAAAAAGAATGTTGTTTCACTAAAGAATTGTCGTTGCATAATTCAAAGTTATGTCTTTCCAAAATAATTTGCCGTTGCATAATTAAATTACTAGCCGTTGAATCATATTTTCATGCAAAATAAATCATGGCTATTTTGCATGAGAAAAATGATATAGGACTTTTTGATATACGGCTATTTTTAATCTTAAAAACCAATTATGCAATTTGAAAGATAAATTATGAATTTTCATGCAAAAACATTTTCTAGCAAAAACATATTTAAATAAGAATTATTGTGAGTGTGTGATTTATTTTCATGAGTATTAACATTGCTTCATATGGAGACTTAGAAAAAATGTTAGGAATTATTTTATGAGCATTCTAAGTTGTTCCATTAGTTAAGAATGATAAATCAAAAAATAATTGTCATACTTACAAAATGTATAACCAAGAAGCCTAGGCATTAATCTTCATTCTTAATCTTCATACCGTGCCTCCATAGTTTTTCTTCTTTTGTGATGTGAGATTGTTATCATCAAAACCCAGCCAAGTCTAAGAAGGAAATCTTCTTCACAATCTCCCCCCTTTTTGATGATGACAAACCATATCCTTTTGACAATGTTTGCTCAATGAAACTCCCTCTATCTTGTATATCTCCCCCTTTGTTTTGCAATTGGATAACCTGAAACAATTTTAGGCACAAAACACAAACATACACTTTCTCCCCCTTTGACATCATCAAAAAGAAGAAAAAGAGTAAAATCCAAAGGTCGTAATATAAGGGAAATAATAAATTTTGTGTAAAAATAATTAATCTTCTTCACAATGAATATTCAATAATCTTTCACATATATATTGCACATATGACGAGATCATCAATTATAAATATCATAATTCCTTACACAAAGCAACAATACTGATAAAACTTGTTCTTGATATTTAAACTGATTTAAATATACTATTATCATGTTGCTATAAAATATACAAGCATATCAAATATTTATATATGACATGTTAAGTTGTTAACAGAACATCATGAACAAATAAAGAACAAAAGTTCGAAAACTGAAAGGTTGAATTTATCTATAGACCATTTATACAATTGACTTTCAATCATGCAACCTTATCATCATGTTGCTATAAACTCTCCAAATATTCAATTTATAGGTCAAATAGCAAATTACAACGAAAAAAAAATCACTCAGGCATGCACTTCAATATGAGACAATTTATATCCACTACTTTTATAACAAAGCAAAACATACACACATGCTTTATAAACGAAACATATCAATTCAGTTACAAAATTTTAGAGACAAAAAAAAACGAGTTTACTTCCTTCAAAAAATCATTGTACCATTTTTTTTTTACTAATATAAGACATAATACTTTCTCTAAATGCATTACCTGTTAACTACCAAAATTTTAAATCTTAAAACTCTGTATGAATAAAATGGCACGTGCATGAAAATGATTTCAAATTCATATAAAACTTATTTTCAAAGTCCAAAGAAACAACTTTCATGCATGCAGATAATTTCCGTGAAAATTAAATGTGTACCTTTCACCGTAGTCATGAATAAATAAGAACATGATAAAGAGTGTACATAAATTTCAAAGCATTATCAAAGTGTCAATCTTTCTCAAACTATCTTAATCCTACCATATCATATGGCAATGTATCTTGAAAAACCAATCTTAATTTGACAAGATTTGCATATGGTCTTCAAATACCTACAAAACAATTAATAGAACTTTCTAGGTACCCATTTTTCTTTGGGTCCTTGTGGGTCAATACCTTTCTTTATCCAAATATACTCACCATAAGGAACACCAATGTTTCTTATGTAGCAATTATTTGGAGTATGACCTTTTATGTTACAATAAAAACATGTGAAATTATGAACATAATGTGAGCCAAAATTATTTCCTTTGGAGAAATTATTCATAACATTTGAATTATTTTTCTTAAAGGAATTGTTAGAATAATTTTTTCCTTTAGAATTAATTCTTTGATTCACATTCTTGGAAGGATTAACAACATGCATTTTCTTTGTTTCTATATTGTTAGAAATTGTGCTTGCTTTAACAAAGACCCCTTTATTTGTGCTTGGTTTATTAAAATTTGAAAAACCAAGTCCGGTTTTGTTATTTGAATATCTTTGTTTACTAAGCACTTCTTCCAAACTATTGTGACCTTTTTCAAAATTTTTGATCACTTGATTTAATTCAACAATCTTTGTTTCATTTTCTTTACATTTATTACATGAAGAACTTTTAACCTTTTCTAATTCTACTTGTGCATCAAAAGCTTTTCTTTCAAGAGATACTATTTGTTTCTTTTGCTTTGCACAAGTTTTAGAAAGATTAATGCATTCTTCATACAATTCATTAAATGCATTTTGCAATTCTTCATAAGAATATTTATAATTTAATTCAGAATCACTAACCTCATTTTCTTCATCATCTGAATGGTGTGAAGCCATTAATGTCATGTTTGCTTCTTCATCTGAAGATGAACTTATCTCGTTGTCATCCCATGCCACATATGCTTTCTTTTGCCTTTTGTCCTTCTTGATATTGAATTTATTCTTCATCAGAAGTGTAGGGCATTCACTTTTGATATGTCCTCTTTCTCCACATTCAAAACAAGTAACCTTCCTTTTTGGTGCTTCTTTCTGATTCTTTACTTTTGACGTTTCCTTCTTTAAGAATTCTTTAAATTTCTTGATTAACGCATCATCATCATCATCTTCCTCACTATCAGACTGAGATTCGTCTTCTTGCTCACTCTCATAATTTTTTACTTTTGTTTTTAAGGCAAGAGATCTCACTTTATGTTCACATCCTTCATTTTTCTCCAATCGATCAAGTTCCAATTCATGTTCTTGTAATTTTCCGAAAAGTGCTGCCAACGACATGTTTGAAAGACTTTTCTTTTCAGATATGGCTGTTACTTTTGGTTGTCATTCCCTTGTTAGTGACCTGAGAATCTTCAAGTTTATTTCATTGTTTGACAAGGTTTTTCCAAGGGCTGCAAGATGATTGATAAGATGTGAAAATCTCTTCTGCATGTCTAGAATATTTTCTCCTGGTTGCATTCTAAACATCTCGTACTCTTGAGAGAGGGTATTCAATCTGGAACGTTTTACTTCTTCTGTTCTTTCATGTGTTGTCTCCAAAGTGTCCCAGATTTCTTTGGTTGTTTTGCAGTTAGAAATTCTGAAAAACTCATCCATCCCAAGAGAGGATTGAAGAATGTTCTTTGCCTTTTTGTCAAATAACACTTTTTTTCGGTCATCATCATCCCATGATATTTGTGGTTTGATACCAGTCACACCATTCACAATTGTAGTGGGAACATAAGGACCATTCTGGACAGCACCCCAAATTTCTTCACCTTGGGCTTCTAGATAGGTTGTCATCCTAATTTTCCAAAAATCATAATGATCTCCAGTGAAACATGGTGGTCGGTTTGAATTAGGACCTTCTGCTGGAAACGGTTTAGCGGAAGCCATTTTCTGGATCAAAGAAGCAAGTTATCTTTACTCTTGCTCTGATGCCAAATGTAAGTTCAGATTGTAACCTAAGAGGGGGGGTGAATTAGGTTTCTAGGAATATTGGTCAATTTTTAAGAGTTTCGCGTTGTTGATTATTTTTCCGGTAAATAATGATGAAGGTATGAATGCAGAAAAATAAAAGAGTAAGGGAAGAAGAAAAGACACAAGAGAATTTATAGTGGTTCCCCTCTAAACCTTAGGGTCAGTCCACTCCCTTCACACCCCGCGAAGGAATTCACTATGTTAGAATCTTTGTTACAAGCAATCTCACCCCAAGACCCCCTAACAATCTTTCTAACATAAACACAAGAAAGAAACTCTCTCTTGATTACAACACAAACACCAAACACTTTTGGTGGACTTTGAATCTTCCCGAATCAAAGAACCTTTTACAACAATCACAAGATAGCACCCCACTATCTTAAACAATAATTCTCACCAACAATGGCAAGAAACTTTACAACAAAATGATTGAAGAATAACAATGTATGGCTGTATATCTTTATCAATATCACTCTAACAAATGGACTTAGTGCTCAGAAAACTTTTTAATAAATGTTAAAGGGTAAGCAAAGTTTTCCAAACAATTTTAATGAAAGTTTGAAAGTAAGTGATATTGAAAATGTCAATTGAGATAATGAAAGTTGTTGAGTGTAGATTGTTTTAATTCTCAATTGAATTTATAGAGGCTAAAGAGATGTTTATGAAGCAATGCTACTTTATAAAAAAAAATATGAAAAGGTGCAATTTAAAAAGAATGCTGTTTCACTAAAGAATTGTCGTTGCATAATTCAAAGTTATGTCTTTCCAAAATAATTTGCCGTTGCATAATTAAATTACTAGCCGTTGAATCATATTTTCATGCAAAATAAATCATGGCTATTTTGCATGAGAAAAATGATATAGGACTTTTTGATATACGGCTATTTTTAATCTTAAAAACCAATTATGCAATTTGAAAGATAAATTATGAATTTTCATGCAAAAACATTTTCTAGCAAAAACATATTTAAATAAGAATTATTGTGAGTGTGTGATTTATTTTCATGAGTATTAACATTGCTTCATATGGAGACTTAGAAAAAATGTTAGGAATTATTTTATGAGCATTCTAAGTTGTTCCATTAGTTAAGAATGATAAATCAAAAAATAATTGCCATACTTACAAAATGTATAACCAAGAAGCCTAGGCATTAATCTTCATTCTTAATCTTCATACCGTGCCTCCATAGTTTTTCTTCTTTTGTGATGTGAGATTGTTATCATCAAAACCCAGCCAAGTCTAAGAAGGAAATCTTCTTCACAAAGAAATCCTAAAAAAGAAATATTCCTTTAAACTTTGTGCATTCAATTCATTAAAACATTAAAGATTAAATTTAATGCACGCATTCTAATACATTATTTCTACATTTGGCTTATAAACTTGTGCCTTAAGGACACAAGTTAACATTTTCCATATTAAAAAGAGAAACATTAAATAAGAGATAGAAAAGTCTTTTAAACAATAACTATATATCTTAAAGCTATGACATTTTCCTTCATATAAATAGGACCAATATTTTTTTTTTTAATTTTCTTATAATACGGACCAGAGTCATTAGTTTTTTTTGGGTGATTGCATGTGACGTGTGAGATTTTTTTTAGTCAAGTTGAAAAATTACAAGAATTTTTATCTCATCCTTCGAGCTTCTCGCACCACATTCGTTTTAATAATTTTTGTCCCTTGTTGGATTTTATAATTTGAAGATAGAAGATGCCAGTCATATTGAAAATTGATTTGCTTGGCAATCGTTTTTGGATTTTGGAACGATCCAACAGTGGTCCTTTTTTCGTATGTAAATTTGCTTTGTAAGTTGTGTATTTTTCCTTTATAGTCTCTTTTGTAACTTGTAAATCAATAGATTTACCAAATTGTCCATTGAGAGAGAATATATTGACCCTTAATTTTTCACTTAATGTTTAATAATCCACCTCTGGTTTTACAGTTCTAGTTAAACATTGCTGGTTTATTTAAGTAAGTTTAGACAAAACAAACATATCATGTATTCCAAAGAAATTACTAGCTTTACTTTACACTCCATTTACAAACAATTCCAAGTCCTTAGAGTATATATACAAAAAGACAAGAAGCAGTTGTGTACAGAAATGCTTAAGTTTACTTGCTTTTATGACACTTGTCATGCCTGTAGCAGACATGACATGAATCTATTAGGGTGTCATAAGCATGCTCCTGAGCTCATGTTTGTTCTTATCAACGCATCCTGAGCTTACCAAAGAGGTTATCCAGATATCATCGGCCTTAATTGACTCGTCATTATCATTCCTATGCCAACTCCAGAAGGCATGACTTGAGTTTACAATTTTCAGCTCACCATGACCAAAACTGGCTTCACGGAATTCTGACCACTTTGGTTGTGGATATATGTACCTGTAAACAACAATGATGTAAGAATACAGGCTGCGTGCATACCAATAAACAACCTTAATAGTTATATGGACAGATTTCAGACAGTAACCAATTCAGATAACAAATTTTTATAATGTGTCTCTGGCAGATATTACTTGCCTATGAGCTAAGCCTTCTCGGTTTCCACCATCACCAATAGTTATATGGACGGTGCCACAAGGATCCAATCTTCCATTATACACGCGTTTCTGTCAATCAGATAAAGCACCACTTAAGACCAAATTTCCATTGAACCGTGCTTAGAAATTAAAATAAAGGCTAAACTATAAAAGGCGTACTGAACGTTCATAAGCATGAACATGACCAGCAAGAACTAAATCAACGCTGGCAGCATAAAGCAATGGCTCCATGACTGTCATCATATCATCCCCTGCGCCTTGGTGAGCCTTGTTACTATTATACCACGGCACGTGAAATAACACAAGCAGCCAAGGTGTCCTTTTCCTGTCCACCTTTGACAGATCTTCCTGTAGATGAGAAATGAAGAAAACTTGTAAACGTTTCTAAAGAACGGCACAATAGATTTCTCGTCCATGTTTGTTATCAAATGCCCGTTTGGGTTGACTTATTTGAGTCTATCTACTAGCATAAACACTAGTGAGACTGTTTGGTAGAGTTTATGGAAAGAGCTTATGAAATTTCATAAGTTGTTTCATCAAATTTCCATAAGCTCTTCAAGTTAGCTTATAAAAGCAGCTTATAACTTATATGAAAAACAGTTTGGCTTATTTTATCTTTTGTCATAACCCACACATAAGCACTTATATGACAGGCGTTTATGCTGCATGTGATTAAGTTGTTTATCCAAACAGAATCCTAGTCTAAACCTTTAGCACATGTATGATGGATCCCATTACACTTATGGAAATATACGGCGATTGACTAACCTTTAGCCATCTGTATTGCTCTGAGTACTTGTCATAATCTACATAAGACCCTAGCATGATAACATGAACACCTGCAACTTCAAAAGAATAATAGAGATTTGAAGTTGATCCACTTTCCTCAAACGGCATTTTCCATCTAGAATTATACGATACAAATTCATCGGTTAACAATGGTATATTTTCCTCTTCATGATTTCCTTCTGTTACCATCCACGGCCTTGCACTAGCAAACGGCTCCACAAGCCTACCAAACGAGTCCCAAAGATGTTGCATACAATCAGCATATGAAAGATCACCCGGAAGAAGGTAAACATCATATTTACATCGATCAATGTGATCCAATGTTGATTTAGTCCAACCAGTTTGACCAAGATCGCCAGCCACAGCAAAAGTAATTGGAAATTTAGATGGAGGAGTTTTGAGCTTGAACTCGGGACCTTGTCCGCCACATCGATAAAAATACATGGTATTATATTCCAAAGGTCCAATTATACTATGGTGTATCTTTCCTGAGCTATATAAAATATAATTATAAGAGGTGGACTCTCCTTCAGATATTGAATCATATCTACCAGGTAATGTTCCATATTCTACAAATGAAGGTGAATGTTTGTCATCAGTTATCCAGGTTATTCTCATGTGTCTGTCTCCTGCCAGAGATATATGTACCTGAAAAATCAAAACTCTGTCATTCCTCAAACCAAGACAACCATTCTGCTTAGATGTACAGAAACAATCCCATAATGCCTATTTGTTCGTGTTTGGATTTTTATGAGTGTCTATATTTGAAATGCTGGAATTATGTTTGGATTCTACTTTGATGTACACAAACAGTTCATAATGACTTAACTCAAAAACAAAAACTGAAACATAACTTAAATTTGAAATACAAAACTCATAACTGAAATTCATATAACTACTTTTGGTTTTTGAAAATTTCAAAACACAAGACAGAAAACCACTCAGAATTTTGTAGTCTAAGAATCTGAAATTTAATAGGTACCAGAATCTGAAATTTAATAGGTACCCTAAATAAATAAACATACATAAAGTGTTATTATAGATTATATTTAAGATTTTTTAAATTAATCATAATAAAAAAATAATGATTTTATTATTTATCTTATTATAGGCTAGTTTTAATAGCTTTTGAAAAAATCTCATTTTTTTTTGGTAAAATAAATAAATAAATAATCTCATTTAAATGCGTGTTAGCTGGGAGAATGTTAAAAAAGTAATTTTTTTAAGGAATTAAAAAAGTAATTTGTCACTTTTATTATTACAAACAATCACATAGTATATCATAAGTTCTAGCTTAACTCCCCTAATAATACAAGCAATTAAACAATAGTAGTTCTATTTCTATAGGGTTACTTAATCAACAATTCCAGAATAAAAAAAAAAATATAAAAAAGCAAATACAAAAGAAAATAATAATAATAATAGAATAGATGAAAAGTAGAGAAAGAGAGTTTGACCTGTTGAGGGTAAGGTTGGGATTTAGAATCCCATGGCCATGGAATGTTTAAGTTTTTTCTTGGCAAAGGGCGAACATATTGATCAGCAGTGACGGTCGAAGAGAGAAGCATAATTATATTGATAGCAAGAAGAAGAAGAATGAATTTGAGTTCCATGGTGATGTTGTCAAAGTTGGGTATAACAGTAACTGGTGGAAGGAAGGAAGAGGACGACAACAAAGTACTACCACTTCTGATCTTTATGGTTTATCATCATCCTAATGATGTCATCATATTCTTGTCTTATTCTTGTCTTATGTGTCGCTAACTTATTGCTTTTACTTGTGTTGCCCGAAAAAACAAAATTTAGACCACTTGGTGTACGATTAAAATACGATCATTGATTAATTTATTTATATACTATTTTCGAATTTAAAAAAAAAACGATATTTATTTCCCTTAAAAAAACAATTTATTTTAAAGGTCGTGTTAACCAATGTTTCCGATGCACGACATAAGAAAGTTAAAAAACAATAAAAATTTAAGTTGAAAATATTAGTATTTTTTAGATGTACGACTTTTAATATAATATATTTGATTCTTTAAGCAATGTTTCAAAAACATCTGATAAGGTAGAAGGACTAAATCGAAAACGTTTACAAACTTAAAGGACTAATGTATGATCAAAATAACTTAAAGGACCAATATGTTACAAACCACAAACTTAAAGACTTATGTGGGAACAAAATAACTTAAAGGACCAATTTATTACAAACCTCAAACTTAAAGGACCCCATGGGTAATTTAGCCTTATTTTTATTTACAAAATTTTGAGTTTTTGGTGTTTCTACATGAATGAGAATGTTATGATTATACGATGAACCGTTAGATAAATCGAAGGTATTGAATACAAATTTTCAATTAGGGCCATTTTCCATAACAATTCCAACTTTGATTATCATTTTTTTTTATAAAAAAAATAGGCCATAAAAAGAGGCTCCATATAGAGTTTTTTTTTATGCACCGACACAAAAACAATGTTGTCTTTGTCCATGTTGTGATTTTATTTTCCCAGATGCCCTAGTTTAGAACATTTTTTTTTTGTCTTCTAGCGGGATGTCACGCCATTCCATTTGGCGTGACATGTTATTTTATTTTATTTTTTTATTTTCTTCCAACACAATTTGACACTTCTTTTTTGTTTTTTTATTTTAATTTTTTGGTATCACGCCATTTCATTTGGCGTGACATACCATTTTAATTTTTTTTCGAAATATATATTAAAAATAAGTTAAAATACAATACAATACAAAGATGAATTAAAATCTAACAACAATTATAAAACGATGATTGGAGTAAAGTACAACATTAAATAAAGGCTAAAATATGTTTTTGGTTTCTGCAAATATAGCGAATTTGAGTTTTAGTCCTTGGTAAAAAAAAAAAAATTGAAATCAATGGCTCACCATCTTCCCAAGTCTCTAATTTAAATGTGTATTCATACGGAGTATTTGGCTCTAGAACTTATTTTCTTGATCTTGAATTATATGTCTTCTCCTACTTCCGAGTTCGGACATTCTAGGATATTTATTTTTGCTGCCTTTGGATTCACATTGCCCAGAAAATGAAAGTTGTGCCTTTTCCATCTTCTTTCTTCAACCCTTTCATTTCATTATGTTATTTTGCTTAAATAATCAATTTTTAACTTTTTTAGTTTTTGATACTTCATGATAGAAACAAAGGTTTTCTGGTCATTGTTGTTGTTGACATTCGAGGTATTTTTCACCTCTTCCTGTCTTCTCCCGTTTCTTTTTTATCTTTTTTATCATAATAGAGACAAATGTTTTTAAGATTTTCACTACTAATATTGCAATTTCATGATGTATTGATTTTGATCATTTGGCTTCATTTATGTTTTTTTTTTTTTTACCTCATACTTCTCTCTTTCCAGAGTTTCCATTTCATTTATGCTGCATCTTCTATAATTCTATTCTATGACTTTTATTTATTAATTTATATATTTTTTAGGATGGCTGATCATCTTAGAGAAGCAAAATGATCATGCGATTTTCAGTACGGGAATGGCATCTCCAGCTATGTAAGTCATGAAGACCCACGCACCAGCTACATTAAATTTATATACTTTTTTTCGTTAGGTAATTTTCGTCATTTGTTTAATTTGTAGGCACTTACAAGAAAGTCAAAGAAACAATTCACCTTAAAAGAGGCTTTGGGGAAAATATCACGGGTCTACAACAACTTTAGTTAATTTTTGTGTTGCAGCGCAATAGTGTTTTGATGAAAATATCAAACCTTCTAAAGAACTATCTTACTATACATATATGTTTTTTTTTTTTTTTTGAGAAAGCTATCTTACTATTTTCTATTGTATGATGTTTGTGATTGTTTCCTCTCTTATTGACTTTTCCATGTTAAGTGTATCTGTTTACATTTATATCAAATGTTAGATATTTTTTTTTTTCATTCATGAAACCACTCTTATATATAATTCTACCCCTACCTGATATACATTACTGCTATAAATTTATCATCAAGCCATTGAACACACAACAAGTGATGTAGCAGCAGAAAATTAAAAATGATTATGCATTGTCTATAAACCAAGTCATGAAGTTATTTTTTAATTATTAGTTTTTTTTCTTTCTATTATTGAACTATGAAGCACGGATACGGATACGGACACGACACGGACACTGACACACTGACACAGCTAATAATTTGAAAAAATCACATAATTTAGTATAATTACAAGTGTCGGTGTCGGACACGACACATGTCCGACACCGAGACACGTTTAATCCGAGGAGTGTCCGTGCTTCATAGTATTGAAGTCTGAGTTTGTTTTTATTTTATTTGATTATTATTTGCTATTTTTGAAACCTCATTTTTATTTTTAAAATTTTGAGTAATTTTATTTGAGAAGCTCAAAGTGTGAAATCCATTAGATTTTTGTGCTACTTTATATATATTCATTGCTTTTGTTATTTTCTTCCCAAAAAATTGCATGGCCTAGTTATTTGATGTAATTTTTTTTATGTACTTTAGAATAACCTTGGATATTTCAAAATAAAAGAAGAATAACCTTTGATAATTTTTCAATAAGTATGCTTTTTCATTGAAATCTGATAACATTCAATGATCATACAATGTCGAACGTAAGTTGAAAACATTTTCATTTTGTCACTTCCCTAAACTAGCTTAGCTCACGGAGTACTATATAAATCACATTGTTAACTACCATATGGTTTGCTGCAACCAATCTGCTCCTTTTCTTTTTAGTACTATTGGTTTCAATGCATGGATTATTTGGATCATTTTTTAAATTTTAAATGGATTTTGTTTTATTCATTTCAACTTACTTTTTTCGTTACTCTTCAAGCTCTTTCTTACTGTATCTATGTGTGTTTCATTTATTATACAAGTCTTTTTGTGTTTTTTTATGCTCATACTTGTGGTAACTATTTACGTTTCTTTTATTATAAATGCTTTTCTTTTTCCAGAGAATAATTCAGTGTTTTAAACCATGTTCTTAAAATGATCGAAGGAGAATAAGTCCAAATTAAAGCAAGAGAGTAATTAAGAAGAAACATATAACTTATATACTTCGTATGGAACTAATTCTAAATAAAAACTATAATTTGATGAATTTTGAAGTAAAAAATATATTATAATTATATATACGCAATAAGCTGGTGGTTGTTAGAGTAATTGTTAGAAAGAAAATATTCTTATCACTCATCTACTATAATTATATATGAATTTAAAAATGATTTTGTTATTGAATTTTAGTCTCCCAAAAACTCTATTATTTATATACAACAACGCAATCTATTGATATTGAAATCATATCGTAACAGTTATTTTTTTTATTAATTATTACTTTAACAGTTTAAAAAACCGTTTAGAATATTTATTGTTCTTAGGTTGTAACCGACTAAGTTTTAAAAGTAAGATTTATTTACTTATAAATGAATTTTTTTTAATAATAATTATTTTCATGTAAATAATAAATATTTTCAAGGTTTCACGAAAATTTAGCCACATAGCACATGTCGGTTAAAACAGGGGTGGCCTTGAGCATGGGCCGAGGGCATAAGTGTCAGCGTGGTAAAGATACAGCGGTCTCTTAAGAGTAGGTTTCAAATGATCTATTTATTTATTCAATACTAATACAATTCTTTTTCATGATATAATAGTAAAATCAAACGATTTCTTAGAGGATGAGGAGGATGAAGAATATAAACATTTAGGCATGGCAACAAAACCCATATTCGTGGTTACTCGCTCGAACCAAACCCAATTTGATGGGTTTTCCCCGTTTTGACTGGGTTTGGGTTTTTCCCGATTTCAAAACACGGGTATGGGACAGGTAACGGGTATATAGGTACCCACCCCGAACCCATACCCAAACCCGTCCCGAATGCAGAAAATTATTTTATGTTGATATGTCATGTTATTTTGTTTGATAATTGTCGTGTTATAAAAGCTACCATTGATATTTAATGGAGAAACTAAATCAATTGGTCTAACAAATGTTAAAATGAGCATATTTCTTGATAATGCATTACAACATTTCTCTAGGGTTTGCAAAAAAACTTCTATTTTTTATTAAAAAATATTATTCAATGCGGGGATGGGGCGGGGATACCCGAATCCGTTGGGGACGGGGATGAGGTTCAATTTCTCATCCCCGTTGGGTATGGGTAGGGTAACGGGTAAGTATATGAGAATCGGATATGGGGATGGGGAATGTAAAACCCGTCCCCACCCCGCCCCATTGACATGCCTATAAACATTGAATTTTGATTCATATGTGCTATTGGAGCATGAATCTAGTTTAGAGTCGTTTGGTTCACATTTCAAAGATTTATACTCGTGTTCTTTTTGCACGATGTCAAATGAAAATGTGCAAATCTTCAAGTTCTATTCTTCTATCCTTGTGTATTTTTTGTTTTTTTTTTTTATAGGGGCCTCATTTCGTGATTTATCCAAGGCATCCAAATTCAAAGGATCGGCCCCGAATTAAAATTATACATAGAAAAAGGTTTAAAAAAAAAAAAATTAGAACCCACTTATAACTTAACTGATGTATGGGTTCAAATTCAGTTTACCCAAAAAGAAACTAGTGTATTTACCCGACGTTGTCCGGTTTATACGTATAATTAAGGATAACCAAATTTTTTTATACATGTATATGCAAATAAATTATATCATAGACAGTTACCTCACAAATATCTTAATGGGTAGACACAAATAGAATAAAATAAACCATATTTTAAGTACCCATAAATTAATAAATGTGTCGGCTGATGAAATATTGTTTTCCTTAATTTTGTTTTTGTGTGTATAATTGTAATAATAAAAAAGTCATCTGAAAATCTTCTCAAAACCCTCTATCTCTTTATATACAATAGAGAAGTATAAACAATGATTAGTTTGTTGAGATATTTATGCTACATAAATATTAAAAATAAATTTAAAATTTAAATAAAATATTTAGTTGATATAAGAACAAAGTAATATATGTCATTGTGAGCTTAGCTCAGTTGATATGTGTAACGCCCCATTTTTATTCTAATATTTTAGTAGAGGTGTGAATATTTTTATATGACTTTAATTGCTATATATATATATGATTTTATGTGAAATATATGTTTTATATGATTTTTATATGAAATATGTTATGATGCTATTTATTATATGAATATTGGGGTTGTGTATTATTTAAATGAATGTTGTTATTATTGGATAGAAATAATATGAGAAATAGAAATATTATAGAAATAGTATTTATTTTTGGTTAAAGGGAATTAAGTGGAAATTAATAGAAATTAAGGGAGTTGGGTGAGAAAAGAAAAGAGAGATATTTTTGAAGTAAAAGAAAGAAAAAGGGAGAGAAACATTTTCACGTAAAAACATTAGAAGAAAACTGGTTTTGGAGAGAAAACCTAGAAGAGGCCAAGAGAGAGCTAGGAAGGAATCGATTGCGGTAGCTTGACGTTTGGTGTTGCTGAATTAAGGTAAGGGTGGGATTCCTTTCAATAATCATGGTATATAATTCTGAAATTTAATGAATTGTTGTTCTTGGTTTTAGGGTTAGAAGTTTTATGTTAATTGAAGAAAATATGATGAATGGTGTTTTTTGATGCATGTTTCTATGTTGTTTTAGTTACTATGTTGCATATAGAACCTGTAAACATTGTTCTAATTCATTTTGGGTGATTAGGGGATCAGAAAATGGGTTTTTGGGGTGAAAATGGTGTTAAAATCGTAACAGTAGATGAAAAACTCGCCAGAAATTCGCTATTAGCGTAACCCTCTGGAACAGGTACGCTATTAGCTCAATTTTCGCTATTAGCGAAATTGTCTAGTGACAGCATTTTCTGTTTCGCGTTCTTGTGTCTTTTTCACCCGTTTCTATTTTGAATTAGCTTTAGGTGTAAACATAAAAGTTGTAGATAATTGAGTTAGCTTTCTAATGGCTTTGGAGTGACTAGAAAATTATTTGTAGATTTAGAGTTATGATGAAAATAGTCCAAGTGGGTCTTCAAAAAATTTTAAGAAAACTTAGCATAATTAATCTCTAGTTAGTCCAAAAACTTATGGTTGGTTTCCCAACTTCAAACTTAAGTGTTAGGGATTTAGTTGAGGTGTTTATGGATATTTGACTTATGTTCTATTGATCAAAACTTAATTGCTTTTGGGGGATGTTTTAGACTTTGAGATGAATGTAATTGATTTATATATATGTTATGTTGTTGATTTCCGTTGTTGATGTCGTTGTATCATTTGATGTCGAAGTTGGGGAGTGTGTCATAATTGTTTTAGGCACATATGTTGTTGTTGCAGTCGCTGTTGAAGTTGTATGTTGATATACACAAGTTGAGTCCATTTGCATACTCACAATTGTTGGGGGCTTATGCCCTGGAATGTTCATCATTCAACCCGTTGGGGGCTTATGCCCTGGAATGTTTATCATTCACCTGTTGGGGGCTTATGCCCTGGGATGCTTTAACCATCCAAATTGTTGGGGGCTTATGCCCTGGAATGCTTAGCATTCAACGCGCGTAGATTGGTACCACCTGCATGATGCATTAGTTGTTGTTGTCGTTGTAGCATTGTCGAGTTGTTGTCGTTGTAGCATTGTCGAGTTGTTGTCGTTGTAGCATTGTCGAGTTGTTGTCGTTGTCGAATTGTCGAGTTGTTGTCGTTGTCGAATTGTCGAGTTGTTGTCGTTGTCGAACTGTCGAGTTATCGGTGTCGTTGTGGATAATGTTGTTGTTGTTGTTGTTGTTGTACCTTGTTGCCGAAAATGATTATGTTGTTGTTATATGTATTCTTTATATACATTATTAATGATGCATGTTGTGATATATTGTTAATTTCATTAATTTGATGAATTATATATTATCATTATTGGATAAGTTTCTCACCCCTTCTGCGTATATGTTGCCTCGACCGTGGGTAATGTGCAGGTAATGATGGCTTGTAGGTTGATTGGCTCAAGTGTCTAGGGCTCTGATACATATTAAGATGGGGATCGTCGCGAGTGTCTTCTCATTTCTTTTATGTATCACATATTTTGGAAAAGACTTGCTATTAGAATAAAGTTGAATTATGTTGTGGCCTTATGCCAAGACTTTTATTGATGTTGAATTTGGTTGAATTTATATTTTAAAGAATTATTCCGCTGCAGTTTATTAAGATATTCTAAACGTTGATTTTAAATAAATAGATATTTTCTATTTATGAATTTTTGAAAAGTAGTGTGACACTCCGTTGTGTGATTACTCTGATTTTATTTATTAATATTACGTTGTTTTGAGAACGGGGTGTTACAATTGGTATCAGAGCAGGTCGGTCCGTCCGGCCAATTAGTAGAGTTGTGTCGAGCCTAGTAGTGTTGTGTGACAATTTTGTATTGTCCTTGTTGTCCTGTTTGTTGTTTGTTGTGTAACCCTTTGTATGGACTGGTTGGAGTACAACCATGTCCGTATTAATTGTTTTAGTAAGTCGGTGTATTTTCTTCTGCTGAAGAAGAAAGTGGAGCGGAATTTTTATCTACCAAGTAACTGAAGCGGTTAGAGCATGATGGAAACTTGATGTTTTCCTTGATGGCGTAATTTTCTGTAGAGAGTCAGTCGATAATTGATAGGTTGCTGGTTGTAAACAAATTTCCAGAAGTTTTTCCTGATTAGATTCCGGATGTGCGACCAGAAAGAGAGGTCGAATTTTCAATTGATCTTGTTCCGGGAACGAAGCCTGTGTCGATGGCTCCTTACCGTATGTCAGCCTCCGAGTTGGTAGAATTGAAGAAGCAGTTGGAAGAATTGCTTGATAAGAAATTTGTAAGACCAAGTGTGTCACCTTGGGGAGCGCCTGTGTTGCTAGTTAAGAAGAAGGATGGTAGCATGAGATTGTGCATAGATTACCGTCAGCTGAATAAAGTGACGATAAAGAATAGGTATCCACTTCCGAGAATTGACGACTTGATGGATCAATTAGTGGGTGCTCGAGTGTTTAGCAAGATTGACTTGAGGTCAGGTTATCATCAGATTAAGGTGAAGGATGAAGATATGCAGAAGACGGCCTTTAGGACACGGTATGGACACTATGAATATAAAGTGATGCCTTTCGGTGTTACTAATGCACCTGGTGTATTCATGGAGTATATGAACAGAATTTTTCATGCTTTTCTAGATAAATTTGTTGTTGTGTTTATTGACGATATTTTGATTTATTCTAAGACTGAAGAAGAGCATGCAGAACATTTGAAGATTGTTTTACAGGTGCTGAAAGAAAAGAAATTGTATGCAAAACTGTCAAAGTGCGAGTTCTGGTTAAGTGAAGTAAGTTTCCTTGGCCATATTATTTCTGGTAGTGGTATTGTGGTTGACCCGTTGAAGGCTGAAACTGTATCACAGTGGAAGACTCCTAAGTCAGTTACAGAGATTAGAAGTTTTCTTGGTTTGGCTGGTTATTAATGTAGATTTATCGAAGGATTTTCGAGGTTGGCACTTCCATTGACTCAGTTGACCTGTAAAGGTAAAGCTTTTGTGTGGGATGCTCAGTGTGAGAATAATTTCAATGAGTTGAAGCGAAGATTGACGACGGCCCCAATTTTGATTTTACCAGAGCCGGATAAACCTTTTGTGGTATATTGTGATGCGTCTAAGTTGGGTTTAGGTGGTGTGCTTATGCAAGATGGCAAAGTAGTGGCTTATGCGTCAAGACAATTGAGAATTCATGAGAAGAATTACCCTACACATGATTTAGAGTTGGCTGTTGTGGTTTTTGTGTTGAAAATTTGGAGACACTATTTGTACGGTTCCAGATTTGAAGTGTTTAGTGATCATAAGAGTCTGAAATATTTATTTGATCAAAAAGAGTTGAATATGAGGCAGAGAAGGTGGCTACAGTTGTTGAAGGATTATGATTTTGGTTTGAATTATCATCCGGGTAAAGCCAATGTGGTTGCAGATGCCTTGAGTAGGAAAACGTTGCACATGTCGGCAATGATGGTGAAAGAATTTGAATTGCTGGGACAGTTTAGAGACTTAAGTCTTGTTTGTGAATTGGCACCTCAGAGTGTGCAGTTGGGTATGTTAAAAATTAATAGTGATTTCTTGAAGAGTATCAAGGAAGCACAGGAAGTTGATGTGAAATTTGTAGATTTGATGACTGCTAGTAATCAGAATGCAGATGGTGATTTTCAGGTTGATGATCAAGGAGTGTTGAGATTCCGAGGCAGGATTTGTATCCCTGATAATGATGAATTGAAAAAGTTGATTTTAGAAGAGAGTCACAGAAGTAGCTTGAGTATTCATCCGGGAGCTACAAAGATGTATCATGACTTGAAGAAACTGTTTTGGTGGTCTGGATTGAAGCGTGATGTCGCACAATTTGTTTATGCATGTTTGACTTGTCAGAAATCGAAAGTTGAACATCAGAAGCCTGCTGGTTTGTTGACACCATTAGATGTGCCGGAATGGAAATGGGATAGCATCTCCATGGACTTTGTGACGAGTTTACCAAACACTCAAAGAGGGCATGATGCCATTTGGGTTATTGTCGATAGATTGACGAAGTCGGCACACTTCATTCCGATTAATATCACCTATTCAGTAGCTCAGTTGGCGGAGATCTATATTCATAATATTGTGAAGTTGCATGGTGTTCCATCGAGTATTGTGTCGGATAGAGATCCGAGTTTCACTTCGAGATTTTGGAAGAGCTTGCAAGAAGCTTTGGGCTCTCAGTTGAAGTTGAGTTCAGCGTATCATCCGCAAACAGATGGTCAGTCAGAAAGAACGATTCAATCATTAGAAGACTTGTTGAGGGTGTGTGTACTTGAGCAAGGTGGAGCTTGGGACAGTCACCTACCATTGATAGAGTTCACGTACAACAATAGTTACCATTCGAGTATTGGTATGGCACCTTTCGAAGCTTTATATGGTCGAAGGTGTAGAACTCCTTTATGTTGGTTTGAGTCGGGTGAAAGTGTTGTGTTAGGGCCTGAAATAGTTCAGCAGACTACGGAGAAGGTCAAGATGATAAGAGAGCATATGAAAGCGTCGCAGAGTCGACAGAAGAGTTATCATGACAAGCGTAGGAAGGACCTTGAGTTTCAAGAGGGTGACCATGTGTTCTTGAGAGTCACTCCTATGACTGGTGTGGGTCGTGCATTGAAGTCCAAGAAGCTGACTCCAAAGTTTATTGGTCCTTATCAGATATCTGAGAAAATTGGCACGGTGGCTTATAGAGTTGGTTTGCCACCACATCTTTCGAACTTGCATGATGTGTTTCATGTGTCACAACTTCGGAAGTATGTAGCGGATCCTTCACATGTCATTCCTAGAGATGATGTGCAAGTTAGAGACAACCTTACGGTAGAAACTTTACCTTTGAGGATCGATGATCGTAAGGTGAAGACGTTGAGAGGCAAGGAGATACCTCTAGTGAGAGTTGTTTGGGGAGGAGCAGCTGGTGAAAGTCTTACTTGGGAGTTGGAGAGTAAGATGCAGGAGTCTTATCCTGACTTGTTTACTTGAGGTAATATTTCGAGGACGAAATTCTATAAGTTGGGGAGAGTTGTAACGCCCCATTTTTATTCTAATATTTTAGTAGAGGTGTGAATATTTTTATATGACTTTAATTGCTATATATATATATGATTTTATGTGAAATATATGTTTTATATGATTTTTATATGAAATATGTTATGATGCTATTTATTATATGAATATTGGGGTTGTGTATTATTTAAATGAATGTTGTTATTATTGGATAGAAATAATATGAGAAATAGAAATATTATAGAAATAGTATTTATTTTTGGTTAAAGGGAATTAAGTGGAAATTAATAGAAATTAAGGGAGTTGGGTGAGAAAAGAAAAGAGAGATATTTTTGAAGTAAAAGAAAGAAAAAGGGAGAGAAACATTTTCACGTAAAAACATTAGAAGAAAACTGGTTTTGGAGAGAAAACCTAGAAGAGGCCAAGAGAGAGCTAGGAAGGAATCGATTGCGGTAGCTTGACGTTTGGTGTTGCTGAATTAAGGTAAGGGTGGGATTCCTTTCAATAATCATGGTATATAATTCTGAAATTTAATGAATTGTTGTTCTTGGTTTTAGGGTTAGAAGTTTTATGTTAATTGAAGAAAATATGATGAATGGTGTTTTTTGATGCATGTTTCTATGTTGTTTTAGTTACTATGTTGCATATAGAACCTGTAAACATTGTTCTAATTCATTTTGGGTGATTAGGGGATCAGAAAATGGGTTTTTGGGGTGAAAATGGTGTTAAAATCGTAACAGTAGATGAAAAACTCGCCAGAAATTCGCTATTAGCGTAACCCTCTGGAACAGGTACGCTATTAGCTCAATTTTCGCTATTAGCGAAATTGTCTAGTGACAGCATTTTCTGTTTCGCGTTCTTGTGTCTTTTTCACCCGTTTCTATTTTGAATTAGCTTTAGGTGTAAACATAAAAGTTGTAGATAATTGAGTTAGCTTTCTAATGGCTTTGGAGTGACTAGAAAATTATTTGTAGATTTAGAGTTATGATGAAAATAGTCCAAGTGGGTCTTCAAAAAATTTTAAGAAAACTTAGCATAATTAATCTCTAGTTAGTCCAAAAACTTATGGTTGGTTTCCCAACTTCAAACTTAAGTGTTAGGGATTTAGTTGAGGTGTTTATGGATATTTGACTTATGTTCTATTGATCAAAACTTAATTGCTTTTGGGGGATGTTTTAGACTTTGAGATGAATGTAATTGATTTATATATATGTTATGTTGTTGATTTCCGTTGTTGATGTCGTTGTATCATTTGATGTCGAAGTTGGGGAGTGTGTCATAATTGTTTTAGGCACATATGTTGTTGTTGCAGTCGCTGTTGAAGTTGTATGTTGATATACACAAGTTGAGTCCATTTGCATACTCACAATTGTTGGGGGCTTATGCCCTGGAATGTTCATCATTCAACCCGTTGGGGGCTTATGCCCTGGAATGTTTATCATTCACCTGTTGGGGGCTTATGCCCTGGGATGCTTTAACCATCCAAATTGTTGGGGGCTTATGCCCTGGAATGCTTAGCATTCAACGCGCGTAGATTGGTACCACCTGCATGATGCATTAGTTGTTGTTGTCGTTGTAGCATTGTCGAGTTGTTGTCGTTGTAGCATTGTCGAGTTGTTGTCGTTGTAGCATTGTCGAGTTGTTGTCGTTGTCGAATTGTCGAGTTGTTGTCGTTGTCGAATTGTCGAGTTGTTGTCGTTGTCGAACTGTCGAGTTATCGGTGTCGTTGTGGATAATGTTGTTGTTGTTGTTGTTGTTGTACCTTGTTGCCGAAAATGATTATGTTGTTGTTATATGTATTCTTTATATACATTATTAATGATGCATGTTGTGATATATTGTTAATTTCATTAATTTGATGAATTATATATTATCATTATTGGATAAGTTTCTCACCCCTTCTGCGTATATGTTGCCTCGACCGTGGGTAATGTGCAGGTAATGATGGCTTGTAGGTTGATTGGCTCAAGTGTCTAGGGCTCTGATACATATTAGGATGGGGATCGTCGCGAGTGTCTTCTCATTTCTTTTATGTATCACATATTTTGGAAAAGACTTGCTATTAGAATAAAGTTGAATTATGTTGTGGCCTTATGCCAAGACTTTTATTGATGTTGAATTTGGTTGAATTTATATTTTAAAGAATTATTCCGCTGCAGTTTGTAAGATAATTTAAATGTCGGTTTTTTAAATAAATAGACAATTTTCTATTATGAAATTTTGAAAAGTAGTGTGACACTCCGTTGTGTGATTACTCTGATTTTATTTATTAATATTAACGTTGTTGGGAGAACGGGGTGTTACAATATGGACAATGCATAATATATGCAAGGTCCGGGTTCGAACCCCGGCCACCACAAAAAATAAGAACAAAGTAATATATGAATACGAAGTTTGTTGAGATATTTATGTCAAATATAATATTAGTTTTAAAAAATAGAAAATAAAAATATTGAGAATAAATGTGGAAGCGACATGTATCATAAAAAAACCTTACTTTATACTCCATCCGTTTCAAAATGAGTGTCGTTTTAACCAATTGTACAAATATTAAGGAGTGGAATGAAATAATCATTAGACATAACACTTTTACTAAACTGCCCTTACTTTATAAGAAAAAGACAAACTTAAAGTTGCATTGAAAATTGTGTGAGAGAAAAGTTGGAGAGGGTAAAGTTGGAAGAAAAAAATAAAGTTGTATTGGAAATGTAAAGTGACATTCATTTCGAAATAATTTTTTTTTGGCTAAAGTAACACTCATTTTGAAACGGAGGGAGTATATACTATAGTATTGATTGATTGATTATAAGAAAAAAAATCAAATATATATTTTTTTTAAATCTATCATCTATCTATATTTTTTTTTAAAATCAAATCATTTTTTTAAGAAATTATATTTTTGCGGGTCGAAATTACTTGATAGAGGAAATTTCAGTTGGCGGTTAGAAATACAAAACCCTAAACCCTACTGCCTTGCAGCTTCTCTTTCCTCTTTTCAACCGCGCGCTCTGTACCAAAACGAAGAAGAAGAACACGAGGCCACAAAACCCTAACCCTAACTTCTCAATTCTTCCTTCATCGCAAAATTCTAGCAATGGCAAATTCCTTGGCTTCTCAATTACAAGCTATCAGATCCATAGCACTTACTGATTCCGCACCTCAAAAGCGACCGTTCACTCGTCCTTCTATCTTGTTCGATCCTAAAGAAGCCGCTGATAAGAGTACTGAATCCATTTACACCATCGCTGCTCAAGGTAACTTCATTTTCACATTTTTATTTATTTATTTTTTTGCTATTTTTCATAAGCTTACTTGAATGAATTGAATGAATTCGATTCTTGTATTGAAATTTGAATTTGAGTTTTTGGTTGTGTTTCAGGATTGGAGGTTCTGATTAGCACCGATGAAAGGTTTAGGAATTATAAGAATAGTTTGTTCAGTCCCCAGAGTAAAGAATTGGATAGAGGGTTAAAGACAGAAGACGAGAATAAACAACTTAATTCTTTGATTAATCCGTATTTGAAACTACTTTCTGGATATTTTAATCTTCCGGCTGCACTTCAAACGCTCGAGTATTTGATACGTGTATACAAGTGAGAACTCTATTTGATGATTTGATTTGTTTTTGTATGGTGATTATGTTTTGTGGTTTTTGGTTTTTTATTTGATTTGTTATGTGTTTCAGGATACATGAGCACAATGTTGAGGATTTGATTTTGTGTGCATTGCCGTACCACGACACACATGCATTTGTTCGTGTAGTACAGATACTTAACATACGGTTAGAAACATATGATTGTTTGTTACTTTCTTTGGTTGTGTTGTGAATTGTAATGGTTTCTGATGTATTTATTGGTTTCTGTTAAGGAATGGTATATGGGAGTTTCTTAAAGGTGTGAAAGACTCGGGTGCAACACTACCTAGAATGGTTATAGTGCAGCAATGTCTTCGTGATTGTGGTGTATTATTAAAAAAATTATGCGACTATGTGAGTAAAAATACCCGTGTGTTTAGATGTTTAAGATAATTAAATATTAAGATCACTATGTTTTTTGTTACAGGCATCTCCATCCAAAAATCCTTCAAAGAATGTAATTGGCTTTTGCACTGCTGTTGTTGTTGAAGTTTTGGGTGTGAGGGTTGATGAAGATATTGTCAAAATCATATATCCTTTCGTGAATTCTGGTCTTCAGCCTGATAAGAAGGATCTTTCAGATCACAAGGTTAGATTAAAACTTATTATATAATATATTTGGGGTATCATTTGGTGGTTTCTGTGACGACCTTTTGTTTATTTGGTTACTCGGGCAGACCATATGAAATGAATTTGCCTTTTACCCCCTCATGTCAAGATCCATTTACATATTAGTATTAATTCTCTTGTAGCTAAGTTGGCCTAAACCTTTCTTTTAAGAAGTGCTATTCACGGCAAAATATATATACATTCTCATGTTATATAGACTGTGCTTTGTTCGATCAATTAATTTCATGATTCTACGGTTGATTATATGGTTTTTTAAGTTATCAAACCCCGGAATAGCAATATCAAACAAGTATACAATAACCAAATCCACATAGCTGGATATGCCTGAGTGGTTGTTTTATTGAGTATATTTTCTGTACAATTTTGCTATGAAGGTCATTCCTTCAATTATTTATTGTTAACTTGTATTTTTAATTCACAAGAGAAATGAAATTTATTCACTAATATTAAAGATCTCATCATTGTCCTCGTGAGCTTAGCTCAGTTGGTAGGGACAATGCATTATATATGCAAGGTCCGGGGTTCGATCCCCGGCCACCACAAAAAAAAAAAGATGTCACCATTCTCCATATTTGAAATTGAGGAGGAAACTCTCTTCAAAAGAACATGCACTTAGCACCAAACAAAGACCACAAACCAACTGTTTCTCAAACACACATGTTTAAGGAAATATATCTCTATTTAAGACTTTTCTCCCGTCAAATAGACCAAAAAACATCATTCACTGTGTACCACTTTAAACTTATTATTCTATATCTATCATCTGGCCTTTTGGACTAAGTTTCTGCTTGCAAACTTCCCATTAGGAAGGTCTATGTTAGTAAACTTGGAGGGATAGTTGGGCATAACTGTAATTGATTTAATTAAATACATGTTCAGTTATAGGGAGGGAGTTGTGAAAAGGGGAATAAAAGAGGTTAACCAACCTTTTGAGCCAGTTGATTACGGGGACGGACCTGGCCTCAAATTTATAGTTTAAAAAGAGTGTTATCTCTGTATTCTTCATTATTCATTCAGGATCACCAATCTTGTTCTTAGATTCTGTTTCAGATGCTACGTTTTTTTGTTTCATATATTACATAATTGTAATTGACGTCATATATATATTCTTTTAAGTATGTTTGTGCCACCTTCTGTTGCACTATTGTCATTTCAGGCAAGTTCATTGATGATAGTTTGCTTGCTTGGACATAAAACAACATTAGCTCCATCACTTTTGAATGGTTTGATACGTTCAGTTGCCGGGATTGCTCGTGTTTGTGAGGAGGCTAAAGATCTTCATTGGTTTCGGTTGTCCCTTATTGCCTTAATCAATCTTGTCCAGGTACTATGCTGTTACAGAATTTTTAATTTTTTCTGTTTGATTAATGGTATTGAACCTATTTTCTTCTTGTTCTGTCATGCCTATTTTTTTAACTTGGCTATACTTTCATTCTTTGTGTTTGAATTTTCCTAGTCCCAAAATGTTGACACACTTCCAACGAAGGCCTTGGATGTTTTAAAGAAACTAAGGTAGTCTATCTCAAACTGCTCAACTTTTTGAGGATCCTTGTAATTTCGCTGTTGCCATTTGTTTTTAATATGTATATGCATGACTTATGAATCCTTTTTCTTATAGGGATTTGCCTGGGGTTTTATTAGAATTGTCTAAGGAGTTCAACATTGAAAAGTTTCTCATTGTTCTGTTGGACTCCCTAATTATCTGCAGGTGATAATTCTATGATTTTCTTTCTGGTGATCAATGCTTAGTATACTATTAAAAACTTGTGCTTTGTGCTGATTATGATCATTTGCAGTTCTAAGGATGAAGACTGCCAGCAGGCTTTGCTGTCCTTGATAGAAAAGGTCCCCATAAATGACTCTGTTCATCATGTGGTTACCAAGATCCTATCAACTTGTGTGAAACTATCAGAAAAAGTTGGTGACTCAACATCTTCGATGTCAGGTATGTATTGTGATATTTCAGAGAATTCGAGAATGAGAGAAATTTAAAAAGATTGGAAATGGATCTGATGAACGGAACTGTTTTTTATACTAGTGTGACTGCTCTAACTAGCAACTGACTTAGTTTTGACCGCTGTACACAGCTCAGTTCTTGGCTTAACGACCAAACCATATAGTTAATGCAATAGTTGCAGCCTGGTCAAATATCATTTGATGCTTAGCTTATTATCCTCACAACTTTTTTTTTCATTCAAATGTCAATTAGCTGGCTGGGCAAAAGAGACTCTGAAAATTGTTGATATGAAGTATCCTTCTGAACTCCGTGCAGCAGTTCATCATTTTCTTCAGGTGTGCTGAAGAACTTTACGCTTTTCTTTGTTAGCAATTATTCTTAGAAAGTCTGAATTGTCTGAACTCTGAACTTGTTCAACTTCAGCAGCATAACGCAGCACATTCTAAGAAAGACAATTCATTGTATAAGATTTTATGTAAGATGTTGGATGGCAATTTGGATTCATCATCTGATATCTCGATGTCAAAAGTTTGGTTTGGCTTGTATCATCCAAAGGTACCACACACTGACTTTCTATTGAATATTCACTGTCTATTATCCTGAAGTGTGTATTCTCTTGTTCAATGTTCCTTTATTTTCTGTTAGTACGTACTAGCTTCATTCTTATTTGATATGTTGTAGGCTGATATTAGACGTACTACACTGCTTGATATAAATTCTTCGGGCATCTTGAAAAACAAGGCATTTGTTTCAGAGGTATCTATGCTTTTCTACTTTTACCCTCTCCTCCCAAAACTGTACGTTTATACTGATTTATATTTTCATGTGTGAGACTGTTTTAAGACCATCCCCGACTGTTATCCTATGGGCTGATTTTTTTTTTGTTGCTAAATGCGGTTAATTACCTATGTTGAAGATACTTTACAATAATCTCTGATCATGGGGCATATTGATTAAAAATTCTTGCCTATTTTTGATTATATTTTTTCCGAAAAGGTTGCTTCACATTTTTTTTTTTACTGTCAAACTGGTTTTGTTTAAAACTGTTCTCCTATATGTTGAGTTCCATTTCAAATGATTTGAACTGATTATATTTGTAATCTAGTATGTATATTGTTGACTAGATAGAGTGTTAAAGTCATTCCACGTAATCGTTGGGTTGGGGGTTGTTTGATTTTGATAGAAGACTTGATTTGGAGGTGTACAAAGTCGGGGGTTATGGACTTCCTTTGTTCAAAGTTTTGAAAAATTGAATTTGTGATATAACGTTTTTAAAGCTAGTATTTTCAATTTGAGAAAAGCACTATCCAACATTGTTGAAGATACTTTACAATAATCTCTAATCATGGGGCATATTGATTAAAAGTTCTTGCCTATTTTTGATTATATTTTTTCCGAAAAGGTTGCTTCACATTTTTTTTTTACTGTCAAAATGGTTTTGTTTAAAACTGTTCTCCTATATGTTGAGTTCCATTTCAAATGATTTGAACTGATTATATTTGTAATCTAATATGTATATTGTTGACTAGAGAGAGTGTTAAAGCCATTCCACATAATCGTTGGGTTGGGGGTTGTTTGATTTTGATAGAAGACTTGATTATGTGGTGTACAAAGTAGGGGTGGTTATGGACTCCTTTGTTCAAAGTTTTGAAAAATTGAATTTGTGATATAACTTTTATAAAGATAGTATTTTGAATTTGAGAAAAGCACTAACCAATATTGTGATTTGTGTTTTTTTGATACGAGAGTCTGAGCTGATTTGAAGTTGACATGGGGTAATCTTCATAAATTGGTCAAAGCTTTAGTTGTGTTGGGTGGATGCTACTTGTTGTTTTGTGTGCTTTTACATACGAGAATATGTAAAATCGCTTCTGTTATGATCTTTTTGCCATTATTATTGTGCATAACCGATTCCTATTCCATGTTTTAAATCCCCAACCATTTAACTATACCGTTCTACCCAAAATGTTTTGTTGATCAGGGTCTTATTGACATCCCAGAGGCCATATTGAGACAGTTTGATGATGAAGATCTAACAGTTGTTCAAGCAGCTTTAAATGTCGATGGCTTGGAAAACGTACCAGATTCTTCTAAGCTTCTCGAGGCACTGCAAAATGTGCTAAGAAGATGTGTTGGCAAGCTGCTGTCTGGTAAGTGTGGTATATTAAAAATAATTTAGTAGAATTTCATCTTCCTCTTTTGTTTAAATGTTACATTAATGCGCAAACCAACATACATGTTATGTTCCAAAGTGAATATGGTGACTGGTAAACGATAACAATATAAGTAAAGCATGCATTTTGTAATAAAGAAGATAGACAGTACACTTATTGATTGACTTCTGATCAGCTGTTGGGAATATGTTTATTTTTCTCGGAATGCACTCTTGTTGGATGATACCTGTTGGTTTGGTATAGTCATGGTTCAGAATATGCTAATCCATCTTTCTATCATGCATAGAGATTGATTAGTTCTTCTGAGCTTACATTTTTTCCTGTTATTTTTGATGAATGGCTGGTCATCCAATTTTATTATTTTATATCAAATTGTTTATCGTGAATATATAGCCTTAAACCCATATATTGTATTTTGCTGAGATAATCTGTTGTTTAATTAGTACCAAATTGATGACTATGGTGTTAAATTAAACCCATCTTAGATTTATCGTGAATATATAGCCTTAAACCCATATATTGTATTTTGCTGAGATAATCTGTTGTTTAATTAGTACCAAATTGATGACTATGGTGTTAAATTAAACCCATCTTAAATTTTACAGTTAATTACAAAGAGAGGTAGTGCCTTCATTAGAATGGAAGAAAAAAAGACAATCAATTCAGTAAAGCTCTTGCTTTTTGCCTCTGAACTTTATTATGCTGCTTTAATTTTGCTGAGAAATAAATGATTGTTGGACCAAGGCCCAATCTAGTTAAGCTCTTGCTTTTTACCTCTGAAATTTTTATTTATCAATATTCCCTAACAAAACCCAAAGGAAGTTGCTAAACAATTGACATGTAACATTAGGAGCAAAACAATCAATTTTTTTGCTACATCTCAGTTATACTTTTCAATTTTTATAATTACTTTGGGAAAAAAGCCTCATCTTAGAATTTGATTTTTATAATTACTTTGGGAAAAAAGCCTCATCTTAGAATTTGATTTAGGCCTAAATATATACTGGGCCTGCCCTGCATACGATTGGTGATTTAATTTTCAAATTCTTTTATGCAGGTTCAACCGATAATGTTAGTCTTGCTGGTGAAGTTGCTGTCACTTGTCTAAAGAAAGCCATATCATACTTCCATGATCAGTACTTGGAAAGCATCGCTGCCATGATTTATCCATTACTCCTTGCTATGCCACAGGTTGAAAAGAAAGATTTAACATATTCCCGACTTTGCTGTTCTTACTTAATTGTTGCATTCAGATTTATGCTTTGTCTTGGTGATTTACACCTGACGATTACTTCTCTTATTGCAGACACAGGACTTAAATTTAAAAGCTCTGGTAATAGTCAAAGAAATTAACTGGCAACTTTATGATAATATTGCTGAAGAAACGGTAAGTAACTACATGGGATTCAGTTTGTAATATTTTTGCATTAAAATGTATACTCATATATTGAAAAAACCGAAGTCTGTTGTTAGAAAAGCCAAATTTGTCATATATTGATTAATTTGTATTGAAAACACCAATGTCTGTTGTTCAAAAAGTTAAGTTTGTCAAATTGATGAGATAGTATCGGCCGAGATGAATATAGAATCAGTCAGAAAGTCCAGTAGACTTTGAAAAAACAAAACTTCAAAAACTTCAAAACTTCAGAAAGTTCACATTTTTTTCCTGACATACTATAAGTTTGACTGTAGGAATGGCCGAATAGGACCCCGTCTAGTACCACAAGTATCTTGATGTTTTGGATTCCACGAACTTCTAAATTGTTAATTACAGCCAGTCATCATTACATTTCAATTCACTAATTCTTAAAGTTCAATCGCAGACATCGATACCTGGATGTTTATCTTCAATTAACTTGAAGGTTATCAAAAAATTGGCTGGCAATTTCATGGTCCACCATGAAGATAATATCGATTGGTTTGTTAAAAGCTGCAATGATACAAAATTGTCAAAGACACTATTCTTTTTTGTTCTATTGCAGTCTCTTGTGCTGATAAAACCAAAAGGTTTGTTTTCTTTGTCATTCTGAATCCCATTTTTTCTCAAATAGTACATAACGACACAAACAAATGGATTAGTTAGGTCATATTTGTTTTAAAAACGGGGTTAGAGAATGATGAATGCTGACTTTCTATTTTGATCAAAGGTGATAATGACTTTTCTGCACTCTTTGAAAGTGTGTTTCCTATTCTGAAGGCTGAGTGGGAATCTTCAGTGAATGCTGGTGATGTTCTTTTGGACGAGGTACGGGGATTTGGTCTCATATGGTTGCTTTTATTTCTTATTTCTTCACTTTCTGGTGAAAAATAACCTTTTTTGTTTGTTTTGGAATTGTTTGTAGTTCAATTCTGAAGTGTTAGACTTAAACTCGGACTGTAGTGCATTCCTTGATCAGCTTTTGTATGCCAAACTCGGACCTCTAAATGCAAAAGTTATGGCTTGCATATTTTGGAGGCTGATTAAAGCACTAGTGCCAGATAAATCATCAGGCAATCTACTGGTTAGTAATTCCTTCCGTATTTGTTTGGAATTCAATTTTGTCTTAGTGGAGTTGTCGCAAATATAGTCAGTACATAGTTAGCTATGTACCTAGGCAATGACATAATGCACTTAGGAATCAGCAATATCATTAACTTGCAAATGTAAACTATGTTTATGTTTATGTTTATTTATGTTTATTGCTAAAAGTGAATAAGCAGAGGAAATTTCTCATATATCCTCTTATGTTCTTCAAATGTTGTTAGCCTCCCTCTGTGCACTGTTTGTTGCCTAGTTGCACGAATGAACCTTTTGCAATATGCAGGATGATAGCAAGATAAAGGATCTGTTTGTATTTTTCGCTTTGTCAAAGTTCGGAAATGCTTTCCATGAACACCTCCATTTCTTAGCAGCACAGTTCAGATCTGCCCACCTATTATCTAAGTTTTTTACAGACGAAGGTACACTGTACTGTTTCCCCGTTGCTTGATGTACTCCATATCTTAAATGGGACAACACTGTTACATGTACTGAGAATTTCTTACTTTTGAGATAGAATATACAGTTCCTTTGTAAATGGCAAGATCTCACATCATACATAATCAGTATATTTAAATAAATTATTTGTTCAACTACGAATTTAAGCTTTATGTTGCTCTTATTTTCCAGGTGACATGTTCTATAATTAACATTTTATGGTTCTGAAGCATTATACATTGGCTTGATTCTTTTTTTGAATCTTTTCCTGTGTAGGTGTTCCTGCTGTAGTCCAAGTTGAAAGTCTCCAGTGCTATGGATCTCTTTGTACTCTGCAGCAAAATGGATGTCAAACTGATATTTTGGCTGAATTTCCTTCTCTTCTTGTTCCATTGGCCGGTGATGATCAGGTACGAGTCTGTGTGTATATTTTATCCTTATCTGCTTGCTGCATATATATATGGTTGTGGACAAATGGTTATCTTGTTTTTTATTTCTTATGCTACTTAATCATATGATGGATGTTCTCTTGATTTTTGAGGAAATCTGGTTTGCTCAAATGATATATGTTCTTCTTTTGAAATTCTTTGCAGTCTGTAAGGGTTGCTTCCATGGAGTGTATTGTTAAGTTACACGCTTTGCGGGGTCACATTGAACATGGTATTTCATTGTTAGAATAGATGTATTTAATTACCCTTTATGCCTAATTATTTTTTACCTTCATAACTTCCTAAACTGGTTACAACAGGGTTCCAGTTTCTGGAAGAACTTCTAATTGCGTTGGTTCAGATAAAAAAACTTATATTGTCTGACAAGAAAATTCTCTCAGCGTTGTTCACGTCCTCACTGGGGTCCACACCGGGCTCGTCCTATCATAATATCCTATTACCTCCAAATATGCAAAACAGGTATATAATGTTACTGTGACTATTTCATCTGAATGGCTCCACTTTATCACAACACAACTATTTGATATGTTCACTTGCTTAGCTGCTTCTGTTATTGGAATTTGCCAGATCTTTCAAATGTGTAGAGGGGAATTTGGATGGGTCTTTTTTTTTTATTTCCTTATAATGTGTAAAATATTGACATAGATTGTGTGTCCTGGCTTTTTAAAGTATTTGAGCTGTTGCTTCGATTTGCTAAGAAAGTACAGATTAGGGTTTAGGGATATTCTGTGGTGATCGACTCCATATTAATCAATGCAAATTTATAAGACATGTTTGATATCTTTCTATGTTAATTATACTTTTTTCATTTTTGGTCCACTTTTTTTTTTTTTTTTTTGCTTTAACTTGAGTATATATCTTATTAAGTTTGTTTGTGTAATTTTAATTGATAAATTATTTAAATATTTGATATGATTTCAGACTCTTACCAAAAATAAAATAGTATGTATCATTTTATCTCTCTCTCTCTCTCTCTCTCTCTCTCTCTCTCCCCCACTTGCATGTTAAAACTTATTGTGGAGTTGAAACTTAAACGATTAATTAAATTTTATTTCCTAAAATAATAGCGAATTTGTTGAAGGGTAATTTCCTAAAGTAATGGCATTTTGTTGAAGGGTAATTTTGACCGGAAGAAATGCCACACCAAAAAAATGTATCCCCTTTATCAATACTTATAAGTGAACATTCATTTGCATTTACTTCAGAGATTTTTACCTGCTTTAGTTTTGAACATAATTTTCAGGTTTGCTAAAAAAGAAGAAATACTTGAGTTCATTTTGGGTTATACTGGGAAATTCTCCAACTACGGGAAGGTTTGACGCCTTCACATTGATTCTCTTCTGTTTCTGTTAATATGATTTTAATTGTGGTAATAGCAATACAGTTTGTAGTTTTGTTTCATTTCCAGATTTAATTTCCAGATTTAATAGCTTAGTGTGTGTGGGTTGTTATGCAAAGCCAATATTGTAAGAAAGTATCTTATTTTTGGGCATTGATTTCTATGGCAGCTAATGATTCTTTCCTTGCTCAAGGGAATTGGGCATCCTAAAATATCATCAATGCTGTCTAATTTAATGGAGCGATACTATAATAAACACGGCAATTCTTTCCAGAAATTTTCAAACACTGAAACTAGGATACTGTGTCTTTTGTTGGAGGTGAGTGTACTCCAATATTATGTCTTAGATCTGATGAAACTTCCAATCTGAGGTTTGGTGAGCTAATTCCTTTTCTCCATGTAGAACTGTGTAATGTCTTCTCCTTCAGGTGGAGATGATCTTCAAAACTCTTTACAGAAAGTGTTGCAGGTGAGATATGTAGCTACATGCTTTTCATATGTCATTCCCTTGCTTGTTAGTTTGAATTTACTAACCTTGGTCATTGCCTTTTCCAGTTGGATGGCATGACTTCAGACAACCCTGCTTATGTAGAGCCTTGCATCACTGTCTTGAAAAAGCTTAATAGTCAATTCTACACGGGGTTGCAGGATAAAGCAAAGGTCTTATTTGCATCAGTTATTTATTTCTAGAGTCTGTTCTCTTTCATGATAAGTAGACATGTACAATCTCTTGGTGTGATGAATTAAGATGATTTTTTAGTTTGTTAAATGAATTTTTTTTATTACCAATAGTCTCTACTGTAACCTAAACTATTGATTTTTTCTTGTATGTCAGGAGCAATTATTTCTTGCACTTGTGTTTTTGTGCCACAATGCTATTGAATTATGATTTTTTAATTTGTTAAATAATTTTTTTTATTACCAATAGTCTCTACTGTGACCTAAACTATTGATTTTTTCTTGCATGTCAGGAACAATTATGCCTTGCACTTGTGTTTCTGTGCCGTAATGCTAATGGTGATGTACAAATTGCAACTAGAGAGGCCTTGATGCGCATAAATGTGAGTTTCTTGCTTTTGGTTATTTTTTATCCAACATGTCTTTTCTCAATTAAGGTTCTTTTGTTTGTTTTCCTCTTCGGTGCCTGTTTTGTATTTCTTTAGTGGTTCTTGCAATCTAAAAAGAAGACAGCAAAATACAGCTCTTAACTACTATAGAAAAGTGCGGCACCCACAAAATTATCTCAATGTTTTTCTAAATGGACCTCGTTTGCTTAAAACTATATTTATACTAGAGTGCTATAGACATAGTCCTACCCTAAAATAAGCCAATTGCAGACAAGTTCTTCAACCAATGCCCTTAGGGTGACAATCGACGTAGACTGCGCATTGCATCAAATTCTTTTGCCTTCATTTTGTAGATTAAGCATTTAGAAACTATTTCAAAGTAGGGCACCTCTAGAGCTTGCTCATGAAGGGCCCCAAGCAGTGCCATGAGAACACCGCTCGGGCATCAACCCAGAAAGAATCAATTTTAGTCTTTATGGATAATACCTGATCAATTTCCTTTTCTAGTACCCTACCCCCAGGGGAAGTCGAATCCCCGTTGCCTCCTTGAAAGAGAGATGTCCTAAGCACTAGATGATGGAGGCATATGGCAGTGAAAGACTTAAGAGACGGTTATTCTGACAAATCAATTGACTATGGTGATTTTGAACTTCCAAATATGTTTTCGTAGAGGAAGTCTGAGATGGCTTGGACGATGAGTAAGAAAAATAACTGAATATTCATGAAATGTGAAAATATGCCGGGAAAATTGGGTTGACAATAACATGTAAATGTTGAGAACTATACATCATGAGAAATTGGTAGATCTTATATTTAGCCATGCTATCCTTGGATTATGTTAGTTTTCATTTTGGACATTGCCTGTTTTTCTGGTATTATATTTTAAATGTGATAAATAATGTTACATCATTCCTTCTGTCAACTGCGCCTGCCAACTATTAATTTTTAAAATGAAATATTATTATAAATGTTTTCTTTTGAAAATCTATCTTGGGTCGATGAGTTTTTTTTCGCATTATGCATTTTATTTTCAGTTTGTTTTTTTCCTGCTTCCATTTCAAAGAATGAACTGATAATAATTGGTAGTTTTATAGAACTTCCATTTCAAAGAATGAACTAAGGATAATTGTTGGTTTAATGGAATTGCAGATAGATTTCAAAACTGTTGGCCGCATACTTGACCTCATACTTGCACCAAAGTGTGGCAAAATTAGGTCAGCAGACAAAAAGAGACAGAAATTGACAACACATCATGAAGAAGAACTTGATGACATATGCAGAATAGATAATCTGGTCGACAGTCTTAGTTCCCTTCTTGATGTTTTGTTACTGAAGAAAGACATAACAAACAGGTGATTTGGTTATTACGTTAGTACCATGCCAGAAAAATTGGACACATCAGTTCGTTGTGCTAAATTGCCGCTTGATTCTTGCAGGCATTCTCTCTTAGACCCTTTATTTAAACTTCTTAGCGAAGTATTTTCAGAAGAATGGGTAAATGACACACTTTCCCTTGAGGAAGGATCATCCCAACCGCTGTCAAGTCTTTCCGAAACTGTAAATCATATTCAACAGACTCTATTGATTATCCTGGAGGATATAATCATGTCTCATGATAGCATGGCTGTGCTAAATGTATGCTTTCTATACGCGAAGCTGTAATATTTATACAATAATAGAAAATTTATACTACCTCTTAACTCTTTTTTCCTGCTTCTTTTTATTAATTTTTCCCTCTTGACAGGAAAAAATGACTAATGAGATTAATATTAAGCTACTGATAGAGTTTGCCCGGACTACCGATGTTGTTGTCACCCGCAACCATATATTTTCTCTGCTTTCTGCTGTCATTAGAGTCTTACCAGAAAAAGTGTTTGGGCATCTAATTGATATTCTTCCAGTTATTGGAGAATCAGCTGTCACACAGGTTTGTAAATGATCTCGCTACCCCATCTTTTGGTTTCCCTGCTTTTCTTCAATCCTTGATTTTCATGCTTGGGTCCACATTAAATCTTCCAACTTACGTAAACTTTTACTTGCAAGATTTTTTGAAGTTTTGAATATTCAAAATAACCATGCATCTCCACTTATGTGTTTATGTATGTGTAGATCGACAGTCATTCAAAGCATGTATTTGAGGATCTTATATCTGCGATTGTTCCTTGTTGGCTGTCTAAGACAGATGATGTGGAGAAATTACTGAAGGTTGGTTTTCAAGACAATACTTTTGGGCTTTCATGTCTCTCCTACATGAGTGGAAGTAATTCTTAGTAGATCAATCTTCTTATATTTTTTTTTTTTTCTTCCTTCAGGTTTTCATAGATATATTTCCTGAAATTGTTGAGCACAGAAGGCTATCAATTGTTTTATATCTCCTACGGTACTTTATACTTGATTATCCTAGTATTGTAACTACACCATTTTTTTATGATCTGCATCTTACAATGGCGACTATTTTGCAGAACTTTGGGTGAGGGTAAAAAATGCTTGGCCTCATTACTTATATTGTTGTTCACTTCCTTAGTTTCAAGGAAAGCCACCTGTTTCCTCAATATTGAGACGCCAGATGCTTTAACATTTTGTACTATAGAGTGGGAATATAAATTAGCAGTGCAGATTTGTGAACAGTATACAAGTATGACTTGGCTTCCTTCTTTAGTTTCCTTTTATGAACAGAGAGGAAATAAAAATGTTGACCAGTCAATGTTTCTGGAGTTGTTTCTGGCAATGCGATTTTGTTTGCAGAAGTTGCAAGATCCTGAATTGTTGTTCAAACTAGAATCAGGAGAAGGCTCTCTTGTCATTCAGGTATAATCCAGATCACAAATAATGCAACAAAGTTCTATGCCTTTTAATTTCTTACTTTGTTCAATTATATTGGGCAAAGTCTTGATGGCAGTTAAATCATGTTTTTTTTTAAAAGCATCAGTGTTGAATGACCACTGCAAAGTAACGGTAGTAGATGTGGTATCTTATCTCATTAACATAATCGAGAGATTGATATAGTTGATGAAATGTGATGGATTGCATGGTGAAATTGTTACACCCTCCGGTCACTATTGTAAGCAAAACTTTGTTCTTTAGGTTCATTCAATAAATGTTGTATGCGGTCTATATTATAGACCACGTACATCACTTATTCAATGAACCAAAAATATGAATTTTGGCTTATAATAGTGACCAGAGGTGTAGCTTTTAGCAAGGTACTCATCTTTGGCTTAATATTAATGCTAAAGCAGTCTTGGCATTATGAACTGAAATATTAAATGTATATCTAACTGTTTGATTTTTCTTTTTATTTTTTTTTCTTGGCATTATGTACTAAGATTGTGATATCAGTGGTCTTGCATGCTTTTATTTGATTGAATGTTCTATTTGATTGAATGTTCTATTCTTTAATTAGTCTGTTAACATTTATGTTTATTCCAACCAAAAGATTCATAATCTTATTCAAAATGTATGTGATGGGGCTAATATTGCAGAGTCAACTCGGAGAGCTTATGGAACATGTTGTTTTCCTCTTGCATCTTGTAGATGCAAGAAAAAAGGAACTAAATTTCTCTGTCATTGTGAGGAAAGAGTTGAAGGAAACTATGCGCGCTGTTGTGAGGAATATAACAATGGTTATGAGTCCTTCGATATACTTCAAGAGCATAATTAATTTGCTCGATCATTCAGATAAAGATGTTGGAGAAAAGGTATATGATTTTTTATGAGATTATTCCAAATCTATGATAATTTATTTAAAGATGCAATATTTTGAGATAATACGTGGACCTGTCTTTATTCTCGTCCTAGTTTTAGACACCAGGACATTGGATTTAGGATATATATTCCCTTAGACATATATTGCATTTTCATTTGATGATTTGTAATAAAACGAGATCATTGTTCACATATTTTACCTATGCCATTGGATCTACTATATATAGGGAAAGTTTTATTTTAGTTAGTTTGTCATAAATACACATCTTGGTAAACAAATTAAGAGTTTGGAAGCAAGACATTAATAACTGTTATCTGATACCTCATCACGTGTACTCCAGGCTCTTGGGCTGTTATGTGATGCTGCAAGAAATCATGTAACAGTCAGCTTAACGCCTAAAGGCAACAAAGGTTCAAGATCAAGATCAAGTTCTCGTTGGCTACAATTGGATGAAAGTTCTCAAGAATCACTTAATAATATGTGTTTAGAAATTCGTAAAGTCCTTGATGACGATTCATCAAACAACTCCTTGAAAGTGGCAGCAGTTTCAGCGTTGGAAGTTCTTGCAGAAAGTTTTCCTTCGAATAGTTCCACCTTCGTTGCATGCCTTGAATCTATTATTAGAAGATGCAATACATCTCAGAACTCTGCCGTGACTTCTAGTTGCCTTCGAACTTCCGCTGCGTTGATCAAAGTTCTTGGTCCAAAAGCACTGTCGAAACTTGATCAAATTATGACCGTGATAAAGTCCTCAAGGATTTGGAACGAAAAACTAACGATGTTTCCCCAGCCTCAATTGCACCCCATCTTGTTTCTGTTCTTGTTACTTTGGAGGCAGTTGTTGTCAAACTTGGTGGATTCCTAACTAAAGATTTAAAAAATATCATGGAGCTTCTGGTGCTTCGTCCAGAATTTGTCTCAGGAATAGATGCCAAAGTGGAATCCCGTGCTCATGGATTACGAAAGCTTCTTGCGGAAAAAATTCCAGTAAGGCTTGCTAAAAGTATGTATTGTTGGATGGAGGTAGTGTGACATGAATACTTGTTTTTCTAACTTAAACATTATTTTATTACAGGTACGGCTTGCCCTGCCGCCATTGTTAGAAATATACCCAACTGCTGTTGAGGCTGGGGATAAAAGCTTAACAATTGTGTTTGATATGTTGGCAACATTTATTGGTACAATGGACAGATCATCTATTGTGGCATTCCATGGAAGGATTTTTGACTTTTGTTTGGTTGCTCTTGATCTTCGTCGAAGTCCTCATTCAGTTCAAAACATTGATTTAGTGGAAGAAGGTGTGAAGAATGCTATGCTTGCACTGACCCTAAAGCTTACAGAGAGCATGTTCAAGCCTCTTTTTATAAGGAGTATTGAGTGGGTAGTCGATGAAACTGTATCTTCAGGAAGCATGGATAGGGCCATATCTTTCTATGGCATGGTAAATAAGCTTGCTGAGAACCATCGGTAAGTCATTGCCTAATGTTTTTATATTCCTTGTTAGATAATGTTATTTGAAATAAGCGTGTGCTTTATGAGGTTATGAAAGTCAAAAGACACTTTGTTTAGGCATCTCTAGATTTTTTTTTTTTTTTTGGTATTTTGTTTTTCATTCTTAGGAGAATAGTTTATAAAGTAGTGTATTGAATTGAACATATTTATGTCAATTCTTGTCGCAGTTGCGATGCAATTTGCTCAGAATATATATTGAAAATTTAGACATGGGTATATAATTTTATTAATATGACATTTTTTTGGAAATAATAATCAAATCATATCCTTTTCATATTTCTAGGTCATTGTTTGTTCCTTACTTCAAATACTTGCTTAGTAACTGTGTTCATCATCTTGGCGATGGCGGAGACCTTAAAATGTTTAGTTCGAGTCAGAAGAAAAAGAAGGCTAAGATTTTGGGCGACGGCGATGTAAAAGAAACAGATATCTTGTCTGTCAAGGGCTGGCATCTCAGGACACTAGTCTTGTCATCCTTACACAAGTGTTTCCTCTATGACACCGGGAGCTCAAAGTTTCTTGACTCATCAAATTTCCAGGCTAGTATATTTTTCCACTGCACTATTTATTTTAAAAATATGGAGTTGTCATTAAAATCTTGCCAATATTTGTTTCATGTTGTTTGAATGACCCGTTTCATCGAGTGAATTTTTGTCATCTTAGTTTGTGAAGTTTTCCATTCCATCTAAAGTTACTTTATATGTTGTCTTCATTTTTTTTATCTACCTTATAAATAAATATTCATTTTAAACAGTGAGCCTCAGCGGTGATTTTGCTTGTCATATCACTTCACTGACTTTCATATGATGCTTGTTGCAGATGTTGTTGAAACCTATTGTTTCTCAACTTGATCTAGAGCCACCTGCCTCGTTGGATGACCACATGAATATACCTAGCGTGACGGAATTTGATGACCTACTTGTTGTTTGCATCGGTCAAATGGCGGTCACAGCTGGCTCAGACCTTTTGTGGCAACCTCTGAACCGCGAAGTATAATTTGTGATATTTTCCTTTTTCTCCTATTTTGAGTAACACTTAAGTAATCATGTTAAGTTATCGTCATCCTCTTGCAGCTTACAAATTTTTTGCATTAAATTTTCTTTTGTAGGTTTTGATGCAGACACAACGTACCGAGAAGACACGAGCTAGAATATTGGGTCTTAGAATTGTTAAATACCTTGTAGATAACTTGAAAGAAGAATATTCAGTGTTATTAGCTGAAACAATTCCCATCCTCGTTGAACTGCTTGAGGATGTGGAACTTTCAGTTAAATCTCTTGCACAGGAAATTCTGCAGGAAATAGAGTCTTTGAGTGGGGAGAGCCTTCGAGACTACCTATGATGTTAGATTCGTTGAGCTAGAATTGTGTAATCATATAGGAAATTTATTGTGTAGACCAATGAACATATTATGGCCATTTAAAGGAAAGGTGGCATTTTTTATACTGATAAAAAAAGTTTCAAGTTCAATTATTTTCTTGTGTAATTTCAAGTTTATTTTTTTCTTCCACAAGTGCCGATCATTAAAAGCGTGAATCCTTTTTAAATGGAATCAGAGATCAGATTTATTATCTGGTTTATGTCTTTTTATTACCGATTAATTTAAACCAAGTCTTTTTGGTTTTTTCTACATTACCCTCTCTTGTTTAGAGGTATTTACCCCTTCAAGATATCAACCAATCAAAATGTAATATACAAATGTAACATTAAATGTCAAATAAATGAGTCAATTTTTTCTATAAAACAAATGAATTTTAATAAGGTAACTTTTAATTTTTATTTAATTATATTTAGGTATACAATCTTGATTAATTTACACTATAAGGCTTGTAACAATTAAAATTTCACATCAAATTCAACCCATCATGGCTGTGTTTAACACGAATAAGCTAGCTTATAGCTTGTTGGACTAGCTTATAAGTTTGCTTCGATATAATAAGACGTGTTGGGTAAAAAGCTTTTTCCACTAACTTATAGCATTTTTTGAGAAGCTATTTCAAGTAGCTTTTGAGCTTATAACTGGTGGTTTTTTTTTATATTTTCTTCCAATTTTAACCCTATTAATTTAATTTAATTATTTTTTAATAAAACAACATGTTCATGGCTTAAAAAATAACGGCCAAGTTCATATCTTATTTTTTAATAAAACAACTGTCACGTTTTCTCCTTTGAAAAAAAACTGCCATGCTTTATTTTATTTTTTAACTAGTAATAGACGCGTGCGTACCGCACGGGTCATGTAACATTGTGGTAATCATATAAAAAATAATTATTTTATTTTTTAACTAGTAATAGACCCGTACGGTTACGCACGGGTAACGTAACATTGTGGTAATCATATAAAAAATAATTACTTTGTTAGTACTATCAAATGTTTTTTTTCATATATTATATATAAAAAAATGTTAAATATTTGAATCGCATATGTTGTGGATTTTATTTTCTTATGTACACGAAAACAAATTTTCATATACACATATAAGAAAGTCAATAAAATAATTTTTTTAAAACTCATGATTATTTTCCCACAAAAAAAAACTCATGATTATTTTCAAAATATCAACATCAATGTAGTGTTTCTATTAAATACCTTTTTATTTTATATGCAAAACACTGTTCAATGTTTTCACTGTACTCGTTGTAGATTTTACGTGATTTATCTGCAGAAATAATTTTTTATGTTAATATATGAGAAAGTTGATATGATAAACTCGTAGAAACTCATTAATATTGTCAAAATATAAACATTAATATAGTGTTTCTATTGAATAACTTTTTATTTTATATGCAAAACACCGTTCAATATTTGCACTGCTCCCGTTGCCGATTTTATGTGTTTATATATGCATAAATAAATTTTTATGTACATATATGAGAAAATCGATATGATAAAATTTTGAAAACTCGTGACTATTTTCAAAATATCAACATCGATGTAATGTTTCTATTAAATACTTTTTTATTTTATATTTAAAACACCGATAAATATTTGCACCGCACTCGTTGAAGATTTTATATACTTATATATGCAGAAGATTTTTTTTCTTTTTAACAATATGTAATAGTCAATATGATAAAGTTTAGAAAACTCGTGACTATTTTTAAAATATCAACATCACTGTATTGTTTCTCCAAAATACTGTTAAATATTTACACCGCATTCATTGTAGACTTTATGTGCTTATATCTCCAAAATCAAATTTTATGTATACCGATATGAGAAAGTTGATATGCTTAAATTTTAAAACTAATGATTATTTTAAAAAATTTAACATTATTGTATCGTTTCTATTAATTTTTTAAATATGCAAATTATTAAGAAGATTAAGAGATTAAAATAGATGAGAACTAAATGACGATATAGAGAATTTGTTAGGCTTGGAAGTGATAAATCTGAAAAATGAAGATACGTACAGAATTACTTAGGCTAGAAAGATAAACAAAAATATATATAATATTTTTTTCAAAATGAATAAATTTTTATTTTATTTTGTAAAATGACGATTAAACCCATAAAATTAAGAAGATTGTAAGGATAATTATGAAATTTTACTCGAGTAAGATTTTCTAATTTTCTTATTATAGTATTAGTAGTAGTAGATTAGTAGTAACAGTAGATATTTAAATCTGGTGTGTGCAATTGAATAAACAGTTGTCCATAATTATCATGATAATATATTGGCTTTTAAGAAGGACAATTATGAAATTTTGTTGGATTTTGATTTTGATATTTTTTTAATAAATATATTGTTTTTTTAATAATTTTTTTATATATTGTTAGTAGATTAAAAAAACAAATAATATTTAAAATTTTAAAGTATTCAAAAGACTTATTAATTTTGCAACAAAAATACAAATATTGGTGGAAATTTGTTATATCAACTTATCCGTGGAAGTACAAATTAGGAACATTTTTTTTTATAGAGAAAAAATTGGCTACACCTTTTTTTTTAATTAAAAAACAAATAATGTTTTAAAAGTATTCCAAAAACTTATTAATTTTTCATCCTAAAAAATAAATATTTATGGGTTGAATTTGATGTGAAATTTTAATTGTTACAAGCCCTATAGTGTAAATTAATTAAGATTGTATACCTAAATATAATTATATAAAAATTAAAAGTTACCTTATTAAAATTGATTTTTTTTTTATAGAAAAATTGACTCATTTATTTGACATTTAATGTTACATTTGTATATTACATTTTGATTGGTTGATATCTTGAAAGGGTAAATACCCCCTAAACAAGAGAGGGTAATCTAGGCCTCACCGTCTTTTTTTATCTCATGACATTTCTTTTATGAATACAGTCAGTTTGCTAGTCTTCAAAACAATGCTTCGCAAATCGAGTGTTAATTCTCCGAGTTTACGTTTTTAAGTACCAAAATTGTGTTAACCCTGAGGTAAACTCAGTTTTAGGTAAAATTAGAAGTTTTGACGAGTTTGACCGAGTTAACACTTGGTAAACTTGTGTAAACTCGACCGAGTTTTACGAGTCTACATTTAAAAAAATTGGCTTTTTTTGGGCCCATTTTTTTCAAAATCCAAATCCTTTTCTAGAAGCCCAAAGACTGAAATGTTTACTGAATAGTTACCTTTACAGTAACACGTTGAAATGTTTTTTTTCTTTTTTCTCTGAGTTCTCAAACCATGAACAAGGGAGCACATACCAGTTAGGGTTGCGATTTCGACGGTGGAAATTCAGATTTCGACGCCCGTGATTGCGACGTCGGCTAGGGTTCCGGTGGTGGTGTTTGTGGACCTTTTGAAGAAATTAACTAGTTATTTTTTAGATAGTTTTATTAACAACTTTAGGAACTTGTGAAGCTTTGTTTTTTGGATGGTTTTATGGATGGCTCAAGCTTAGAGACTTATGATACTTATAATTTTGTGCGTTAATATTTATATTTTGATTTGAAGTTAAGCATAACATTTTATTATGATAGTTTGATATAATTTGTCTTTCTAATTAAGTCATATTTTGCACTGTTGATGATCTATTTACAATATTATATTATTTTATATATGTCATGCATATAATAAATTTTAATTTTAGGTAAACTCGTACGAGTTCTCGAGCCGAGTTTACAAGTCGAGTTTACCTTAACAAAACGAGTTGAGGTAAACTCTCGAGTTGCAAAACCTTGCTTCAAACTATCTTTCTTTCCTCAATTTACTTCCCGAACTTTTCTAATCAACTAAAAAGTTCTTAACCTATGGAAGATACCTCAATTTAATGCCTTAACTATTATGAAAAACAACAATATTCTGTTAGCTGAGGGACTAAATAGTTAGATGTGAGAATAGTTCGGAGGTTTTTAATAGCCTTGGGATTAAATCAGTGAGAGTAAATTGACTGTTTAATATTGATTTTACTTCTATTATAGTATCTTGTATGCACCCTATTGCTGATATATCCAATCTCCATTAATACATTGAAAATTCCCTCAAAAAAAATTAATACATTGAAAATGATATTATTTTTTTCGATTTCTTGTGGACGGAGAAATTGTATGTTTGTTGATTTCGTGCATTACCGGATCTGTTTAAAAGATACCTGAATTACGCAAGAAACATTAGACATAACGAGATTTAGTTTACCAAAAAACACTAATTAGTACCAGTTTAGACTAAAATAAAAGAGTGTTAGAGGGTGTGATCCTAGCATTTGTTTTTTTTTTCTCCTTATCTTATTCTCCCTCTTCTTCCTCTTGAGCTTCATCATAAAAAATTTAAAATTCAGATTCATTTCTTCCTCCATTAGAATATGCACCAACAACATAATTACTATAAATAAATAAAAAAAAACAAATGAATGAACAAATTAAAAAGAAAAGAAAAATAAAATCACTCAAGGTACACTTTATTCAAACATCTATTGTATCTTGACCCTTCTTTCAATTCTTCCCCTTCGTCCCCCTTTTTTCTCGTTTAGATTCAAACTACCAAATTCATAACAAGTGGGCCATGCACGTGTTTCTGATCCCTTTAATTGCATGAATTTACACTTTAAGCAATTGAAAAAATCTTTTTATTTTTAATTATTTTTTAATGGCAAGAAATCATAAAATTGATGTTCACAATGATACGGTTTTAAATAGGCGGCTAAAGTGCACTTTTCCCCCCTTAACTTTTAAAAACTTGCAATTTTGGCCCCATAACTATGAAAACTACAATTTTGGCCCCTAAGTTTTAGCCTCATTGCAAATTTGGTCCTTTTGGTCAATTTTGACCGGTCAATGCCCGTGTGGCATGCCAAGTGGGTAATTATTAAATTAAAAAAATAAAAAAAGCCACGTAATCATTTTTTAATTAAATAAATAAAAAATCTAATTAAAAATATTTAAAAAATCAGGAAAATTGAAAAATTAATAAAAAAATTGAAAACAAATTCTGAAAATATTAAAAAATTCTGGAAAAATGAAAAATTAATAAAAAAATTCTGGAAAATTGAAAAATTAATAAAAATAAAAAATTGAAAAAATACGGAAAAAATTTAAAAATTCTGGAAAAATAAAAAAAATCTGAAAAAATACGGGAAAAATTTAAAAATTCTGGAAAAATTAATAAAAATAAAAAATGATTAAAAAAATAAAATAATCTAATAAAATGAAAAATAATGAAAAATTCTGAAAAAAATAAAAAAGATCAAAAAATTCTGAAAATATTAAAAAATTATGGAAAAATGAAAAATTAATAAAAAAATTGGAAAAAATATTAAAAAATTTCGAAATTTTCGAAAAAATTAAAAAGATTAATCATTTTGAAAAAAATGAATTTTTTGAAATTAATTTCGAAATTTTCATTAGTATATATGTCGACTTAGGTTTTTTCAGTGTATTTATTTCAAAAAAAAATTCCGGGAATTTTTGTGTATTTATAAACCGAGAATAAGGGAAAAAATATGTGTATTTATAAACCGAGCTTAGGTTTTTTTTGTATTTTTCGAAATTTCGAAATTTTCATTAGTATTTTTTCCGGGAATTTTTGTGTTTTTATAAACCGGGAATTTTTTTGTATTTATAAACCGGGAATTTTACAATGAAAATTTCGAAATATGCATATTACAATGAAAATTTTGAAATTTTTTTAAATATTTTCCAGAATTTTTATTTTTCATTATTTTTCATTTTAGTAGATTATTTTATTTTTTTACTCATTTTTTATTTTTATTAATTTTTCCAGAATTTTTAAATTTTTTCATTTTTATTAATTTTTCAATTTTCCAGAATTATTTTCAATTTTTTATTAATTTTTCATTTTTCCAGAATTTTTTAATATTTTCAGAATTTGTTTTCAATTTTTTTTATTTATTTTCATATTTTTTTCAATTTTTTATTATTTTTCATTTTTCCAGAATTTTTTAATATTTTTTCTGTTTTTTTAATATTTTTAATTAGATTTTTTATTTATTTAATTAAAAAATGATTAAGTGGCTTTTTTTATTTTTTTTTAATTTAATAATTACCCACGTGGTATGCCACATGGGCATTGACCGGTCAAAATTGACCAAAAGGACCAAATTTGCAATGGGGCTAAAACTTAGGTGGCCAAAATTGTAGTTTTCATAGTTAGGGGGTCAAAATTGCAAGTTTTTGAAAGTTAAGGGGGGAAAAGTGCACTTTAGTCTAAAAAGTAAGGCTTAATTTTTTTTCTGCCTTTTTCTGGAGTTTTTTTTTTATGAAGTTGTTGTTGAGGATGATGAAGAATGAAGTTGTTGTTGAGGACGATGAAGAGATGATGGAAGAAGATGAAGAAAAGGAGAAAGAATAGAGTGTTGGTGGTTCACTGTAATATACGATACACCTTTAGGATCCAAGGGTTCTCTTTTTAAAAAAAGATCAAAGGGCTTACATTCATAAAATTAATAAGATCTATCGTGGACCACTTTCAATGTTGGTCCACCTTAGACATTTATGGTTAAGATATAACGGAAAGGACCAAAAGTTATAACGGCGTGAAACTTAAGGGACCACTTTGAGACTTTTTTAGTTATGAGACTATTTTGAAAAAAACAATTAAGTTAAAGGACCAATGGATCAATTAAGCTTAATTTATATATATGTTGCATGTATTACTCAAAATTTATGGGTATGTCCCTGTGAGTAAGCATATGCATACTTACGGGTAAAATTTTGTTCTTCAACAGTGTAGGCGTGTTTAGAACATCGTAAGAGCCTCCACCACGAAATTTTACAGTTTTAAATGGGAGACAAATTAATTATGAATTGTTTAAGAAGTTCATAATTATGGTGAACGAGAATTAACTATTAATTCATCGTTCGTTTAAAAACTTCAAAACTTCGTGATGGAAGTTTTTATGATATTATAAACATGTCTGCAAATTTGAGGAACAAAATTTGACCCGTGATTGTAAATATATGCTTACTCGGAAATAAATTGAAATTTTGCATGTTTTGGTAGACAAATCAAAATAAATTGAGGCATCTTCAAAATGCTATGAAACTTTGCAGGTCATTCTTATGTATTTTAATAGAGGTGTTTGCAAAAAAAAAAAAATAATAAACTCAAAATTTGATTTCTAGATTAAGGTTTTCATTATTTTGTTTTTTGAGTTTTTTTCACTTTCAAAATTTATAATTAATTTGTCCCTTGTCAGTAAAATATAATGTTATGTAGGAGGTCTTATTTTAACATCCTAAACATGCATGCAAAAATTCTACCACTATATCACTTTACTAGACTTTATGACTTAAAGAAAAAATGGTCCTTTTTTTCACCTCCTCAATTAATTTTAGCAAAAAAATTTTTTACTGAGAAGGCAATTTTTTTGCCACATCATAAAAAAACTCAAGCGGCAAGATTTTCTGCCACGTCAACGCCTCTTGCGTGACTCCACTGTTGGAGGACCAAAATAAGAAGAATCTTAAATTAGAGGGGTAGAATCTGCATTTTTTATTTTACAAGGTTTATTTCTAGACTTCACGTATATTACATGGACTATTATAACAATTAATAGTAAAATGTGAAATCTGCTTGTTTTTTAATGTGTGGGATCCAACCATTGCAAAATGGGAGGTTTCATTTGATGGCAAGTGAGATTTTGGACACCTGGTGTGCTGCATGGAATGTAAATGACAAATTGCATGTGAATGACAACTTGATAATGACAAGTGGCATCTTGCAATAATGCTTATATAGCCTATAAATAGCACCTTGAACGATCATGCACGACACAAAAAAAAAAAAAAGAAGCGTAGACTTACAAGAGACCCTTACTCAAGAGAGAAAGAATGAAAAAAAAAAAACAAGAAGCATACTCTTGCAAGGAGAGCCTTGCTTAAGAGAGAAAGAGTGAACATGGTTATACACTTGGCTCGTTGCATGAAATGCAAGTGAGATTTTAGACACTTGAGGTGTTGCATGGAATGCAAATGGAAAAAACCATGTAAATGAAAACTTGAAAATGACAAGGGACGCGTTGTAAATTAAAAGCAAGAAGCATAGTCTTACACAAGAAAGCCTTACTCAATAGATAAATATTCAATTGGTTATAGACTTGGCATGTTGCATGAAATTCAAGTGAAATGTTGGACACTTGGTGTGTTGTATGTAGTTCAAATGTAAAATTCATGTGAATGATAACTTGCAACTTACAAGTGGCATGCTTATTGTAATGCTTATGTCATATAAATAGCATCTTGGACAAGCACACACAACACCACAAGTAGAAGCAATATCTTGTAAGGAGAGTCTTACTCAAGAAAGAAAAGGTGAAACTGATTATACACTTGGAATGTTGCTTGAAATGGAAGTGAGATTTTAAACACTTGGTGTGTTGCATGAAATGAAAAAGGCAAAATACATATAATTGACAACTTGAAAATGACAAGTGGCATGTTGCATGTAATGCTTATATCCTCTAAATAGTACCTTGGACAAGGATGCACAACAAAACAATAAGCAAGAAGCATAGTTTTATACAAGATATCTTTACTTAAGAGATAAAGAGTGAATCTAATTATACAATTGGCATGTTGCATGAAATTCATGTGAGATATTGGCCACTTGGTTTGTTGCATGAAATGCAAATGATAAAATACATGTAAATGAAAACTTGCAAATGAGAAGTGGCGTGTTGCATGTAAAGCCTATCTTCTATAAAAATCACCTTGACCAAGCACACACACCATAAAAAGAATCAAGAAACATAGTCTTGCACAAGAGAGCCTTATTCAAGAGAGAAAGAGTGAACATTGTATTTCCTGCTTCTTTATCATCATGGTTGAGTTAGAGGAAAATAAAATCTCCACTTCCACATATGACAGGGCAGCTGAAGTGAAAGCCTTTGAAGAATCAAAAGTTGGTGTGAAAGGTCTCTTAGAATCTGGAATATGTGTGACAAAGATCCCACGTATGTTCCATTATCCCAATTTGAACTTGAACTTGAACTCCACTCATGAAAGTGTCTCGTCTTCCAAGTTCAATGTCCCCGTCATAGACCTTCAAAATATACACACAAACCCATGTTTGTATGCTGGGGTACTTGACAAGATTCGAAGTGCATGCAGTGAGTGGGGATGTTTTCAAGTGGTTAATCATGGTATTCCAGTTAGTGTTTTGGATGAGATGATTAGTGGAATATGTAGGTTTCATGAACAAGAAGCCGAGGAAAGGAAACCATTCTATACAAGGGATACAAGTAAGAAAGTTAGATATTTCTCCAATGGAAGCCTTTTTAAGAACCATTCTGCTAACTGGAGGGACACAATTTCTTTTTATGTAAGTCCTGATCCTCCCAATCCAGAAGAAATACCACAAGTATGCAGGTAATGTTTATTGATAGTTGCTTTTATCTGCCACATTCTTCTTAAAAACCGATCTTGACTTATCGAGAAAAAAAACGATCTCATCCGAAAGTACTGCTCTGGACCGAGAAAAAACACAATTTCATTTGGATTCACTCATAAGGAAGTGACTTAACTTTTGTTTTTTTTTTCCTATTTAAAATGTGGGAAACCTTGTTTCAGACATTATTGATTTTTAAGAAAATTTGGGGATAAAAGCGACTCTCGTGTTTATTTTGATTTTGGATTGGGCTTGGTATCATCTTATGTTTTAAATTTAGTCTAATTTATCTCTACAAATCAACTTATAAGGTGATAAGTGTCATTTTATTATATTTTTGTTAGCAAGTTTTATCGATTTCAACGTGGTATTTATTATGCCGTAGTTCTCAATCATCCTGCCACCAATTATTAAAAGAAAAAAAATATAGGCACAAAATGTTAACATTGAAGAGTACTATTCGTTTCATGTTTTAAGTGTTCTATTTAGAACCATAAAGAAAGTTCTATTTAGATATTACTCTTTTTGCTCTAACTAATTTGTCACTTTAAAATATCAAGGAGAATGTGTTAGTTACTTTTTCAAACATTACTCTTATTCTTTTATCAAAAATGCTAAATGTAGCGAAAGAAATTTTCCCGAGAACATAACGAATGAGCGCACTTGTATAAGTTTGCCTTATAAGTGATTGTATCTTTCTTTTTATTTGGGTGCATCAATAATATTGACAAACCAAACTATAATTCTTAATAAATAATAATATATACTAATATATACTACAATTTATGGAAGAGTTGTTCTCTCTATAATTTAGCCACGTATTGACACATAAGGTGGTTCTAAAACATGCAGTGGTGAAATATGCAGTGGCGGAGCCACATGTGGACTGGGGCAGGCCATGGCCTACCCATTTATTCTGTGAAAAGACTATTATACCCCTGAGGTAATTTTAATATTACTACCATGCCACTACCCAACTATCCCACTTTCATTCCATTTTGTTGCAAGTAGCTAAGGGACGAGGAGAATAGAGCTGTTGTTAACTGTTTGTTCTTTATACAAATTATTAAAGTCCTCTATGTATGTTCAGGCTATATTTTTACTGCAGAACAAACCAAAACTATTCTATTTTAATTTTATGTGTACAATAAAATAATGCAACTTGTACAACAATGTTTGCCATTGAAAAGAACTCACCTGTTATTCTGAGTTTGTTTCCTTATGCAAATACTTTTAAGAATTTAATCATCTAGTTGTTATCTTTATTCATTTGTTGACGAGAGTAGAAAAACAAGAGAAAAGAAAGTACTATTACAGTATTTTATAAAACAAGAGAAACATGATTTGATCAATTTGAATTACAATGGAACATATTTATACATATAAGTCCATTTGCTTATTGTATCATTTGCTAAAATTTTGTGCAAATCTTTCTCACTGGCCAATGCTAATGAAAATATACTTATATGTTGCACAGGAAGAACAAGATGAAGAGTCAAAAAATCTATTCATTTTTTATGAGTTTAATTTTTTGATGAAAGAAACCGAAATGGGTCGTATTGTATATTATATGATTTATATATTTTAATTTATTTTGATTGCGGCCACCCCATAATTTTTTGTCTGGCTCCGCCACTGGAAATATGGCTGTAGAAACATGGTGGCTGATAGGTGTGGTTTATCTTTATCATGTGTTGAATTGAAGGTAGTTGAGCAGTGGAAAATTTAGACTAAAATACATGCAGGATGTGAGAAATCAATCCATTCGTGATGTTATCGTGAATTCCTTCTCGCGATATTTAGCACTTCTCTTCTTTTATATCTTAACTAATCTATATAAATTGATCATTCGATCATCCTAAATCCTATTCGAGTGAAATTTTAGTTAGCAACGGTTTTTTAAATACCTTAAAAAGGATAGTAATATTGACCATTTATATTGAGAAAGTATATAATTTCAAAACAAAGAATCCATTCACATAATATTTATGATAATGGTATAAACACAAATGGTATATTTCATCTTTGTTCAAAGTGATAATTTGTGTATTTCACTTGTAAAGCTTATGAATATATTTTTTATTCCTTCTGTCTTTGATGATATTATTATGTATCGGCAGAGACATTGTGATTGAATATTCGAAGAAAGTAAGAGATTTAGGCTTTACATTCTTTGAGATATTCTCAGAAGCGTTAGGCCTTGATCCTTCTTACCTTAAAAAATTGGCCTCACCAAATGGACACTTTATTGCGTGTCACTACTATCCTCCATGTCCTGAACCTGAATTAACTATGGGCGCTTCGAATCACACTGATGGTGACTTCATGACAATTCTTCTACAAGACCATATTGGTGGTCTTCAAGTTCTTCATCAAAATCAATGGATTGATGTTCCTCCAGTGCATGGATCTCTTATAGTAAATATTGGTGATCTTCTGCAGGTAATGTTAAATATGATGACTTAAGTTATATAATAATCAATATTTATGTACTTTCTTGTGACATTACATTAATATTTGATTACATTTATCAATCTTCTTTGCAGCTTGTAACAAATGACATGTTCACAAGTGTTTATCATCGGGTTCTATCCAAGAATATAGGACCTAGAATTTCCATTGCAAGCTTCTTTGTAAACTCATTATCAAAGGGTACATCCAAGGTTATTGGTCCAATAAATGAATTGTTATCAGAAGAAAATCCAGCAATCTATAAGGACACTACTGTGAATGATTTCTTGGCACATTATTATGAAAAATGTCCTGATGGGAGCTCTTCCTTGCAGCCTTTCAGGGTGTGAGTTAAATATTAAGAATTAGATTGGAGCAATATTATGTATTGTCTGGCTTGGTCAACCCATGTCCTTCTTTTCCTATTCCATTCCCTTTGTACTTTTATTTGATGGCCTTCAATTATTTCTTCTTATTCACTATTTTAAAATCTTAAATTCCTTATAAACATTTTTTTTTCTTTTGTAATTGCATAAGCACATAAACAATACAAACAGTGGTATTTATTTACTATTATTAATGTTGTGAATTCGGACTCAAAACTCACACCAATGAAAACAAAGATGTGTGGAGCAAAGGAAAGTGGTAACCAAAATCAAAGTAAACACAAGCAACAACAACAATAACAACACCTAGATCTAATCTAGGAATCAAAGTGAAAAACACAAAACTATAAGCATAAAGAGAGAAGAGAAACAAACACACCAAAGATTGTTGACCCAGTTCGGTCCAACTTGACCTACTCCGGGGGAGAGATTTATCTCTCCAATCCACTATCAATGAGTTCTTACAAGGAGATACAAATGGGTTACAAGAAATTAGCTTCAACAAGCTCTTAAAGAACAAAACCTAATTTCTACCCATTTTCACAATCTCACCAAAGAATAAGACACTCAATGATTTTCACTCACCCAAGATGTTTACAATGTTTCCCAACCCAAGAGAACCCTAATCAAAGACCCTCAACTCTAAAGTTACCTCCTTTGATTTCCCAAGTTTCTCTCTTGAAGCTTTATCAAAAACATGAAGAATGAAGCCTTAAATAGTGTTCAGGAATACGCAGCAACGTGCCACGTTTCCTCCCAACGTGCCGCGTTGGAGCAGGTAACGGTACTGTATTATACCTAATCCGTCTAAGCGTGCCACGTGCCACGTTGCCCCGCAAACGTGCTACGTTTTTTCCAGTGCTTCAACATCCAATTCTTGAGTCAATTTTCAACAATTAATCTAATTCATTTCGATGACTATCGATTTAAAATGAAAAACACACATGATTGAATTAATTTTCCATTCAAAAGAATGAAAAAGAAAACTATTGTTAAATGCTACCATAAATTTAAGTATGTTGTTCAATACTACACTAGTCAATGGAATTGGTAAGCTATATGTTTAAAAGAAAAAGGAAAAGGAATGGTGATATACTGATATCTAGCTATGTTTGGTTATTACTTTCGTTGATACTAAGGTTTTTTTTTTTTTTTTTAAATCAAGATATATCCTTTTTTTTTTTTTAAATCAAGATATATCATTTGCGTAGCATAAAATAATATCACCATATTATTATAATCTATATAAGAGATTCACATCTTGGACTAGATATTTTTTAATATAAACTGGTCAATATAATGAAACATATGATAATGACATGTATATGTACGTACCACTTAGCTTGGTATTATTATGTGAAAATGTGTTTTACATGTTATCATTAACTTCAACACGTGATCATGTAGACAAAAAATGAAAAAGGCTCAAATTATTTTATTCCACTTGCTCATGGAATATAAAATACAAAATGTACTTATTCTTCCACAATCTTTTTTCCTTTTATATTTGAGCATTATCATCATTGACTTTAGGTTCACTGCACAAACACATTTACATTTTCTTCTACTTTCTCATCATGGAGTTAGAGGCAAGTAACGGTTCCAATTCCACATATGATAGAACAGTGGAAGTGAAAGCCTTTGAAGAATCAAAAGCCGGCGTGAAAGGCCTCTTAGAATCTGGAATATGTACGACAAAGATCCCACGCATGTTTCATTCTCCCAATTTGAACTTGATCTCCGATCATGAAAGTGAAGCATCTTCCAAGTTCAGTGTCCCTATCATAGACCTTCAAGATATAAACACTAATCCATGTTCACATGTTGAGGTACTTGAGAAGATTCGAAGTGCATGTAAGGAGTGGGGATTTTTTCAAGTGATTAATCATGGTATTCCGGTTAGTGTTTTGGATGAGATGATTAGTGGAATCCGTAGGTTTCATGAACAAGATGCTGATGCAAGGAAACCATTCTATACAAGGGATAAAAGTAAGAAAGTTCGATATTTCTCTAATGGTAGCCTTTTTACGGACCCTGCTGCCAACTGGAGGGACTCACTTTCATTTTTTGTAAGCCCCGATCCTCCCAATCCAGAAGAAATACCGCAAGTATGCAGGTAATGTTAGTTTTATATCTTTTGGATCGGGCAAAGTTATGTCACTTAAAGATCAATCACTAAGTTTAATTACAAGTTTTTTGCTTAAACTACACTTATAAGTTTTTCTTAAATTTCACTTCTGTATGTTTTTTTCCTTGTCTTTGATGAGATGATTATGTATTGGCAGAGACATTGTGATTGAATATTCAAAGAAAGTAAGAGCTTTAGGCCTGACAATCTTTGAGCTATTCTCAGAAGCTTTAGGCCTTGATCCTTCTTACCTTAGAGATTTGGCCTTAGATTATGGACAATTTCTCTCGTGTCACTACTATCCTGCATGCCCTGAACCCGAATTAACTATGGGAACTTCTAAGCACACCGATATTGATTTCATGACAATTCTTCTACAAGACCAGATTGGTGGTCTTCAAGTTCTTCATCAGAATCAATGGGTTGATGTTCCTCCTCTGCATGGATCTCTTGTTGTAAACATTGGTGATCTTCTGCAGGTAAGTGATGTTAAGTGTAAACACGTTGGTTTTTTCTGTACTGTCTTGTGACATTTAATTTAATAAAGATTACATTTATCAATTTTCTTTGCAGCTTGTAACAAATGACATGTTCACAAGTGTTTATCACCGGGTTTTATCGAAGCATATAGGCCCTAGAGTTTCCATAGCAAGCTTCTTTGCAAACTCAGTAGAGGTTACATCCAAGGTCCTTGGTCCAATAAAGGAATTGTTATCAGAAGAAAATCCACCAATCTATAGGGATACTACTGTGAAAGAAGTCTTGGGACATTATTTTACAAAAGGCCTTGATGGGAACTCTTCCTTGCACCCTTTCAGGTTGTGAATTAAGAATTAGTATGGAGCAGTATCAATTGTTGTGGTGTTGTTGGACTTGGATTTAGTCTTGCATTTTATTATGGTTAACTTCAACTTCAACTATGATTTTCAGTGTGTAGTGAATAAATTGTGTATACACACACAGACACATTATTAAGCAATGTAGCACCAACACTTCATATTAAAAGTGTACCTGTGGTTACATTTAATAACTTTCATTTTCTTTGGTGCACTTCTCTTTGGTGACTGACCTTATAATTTGAACTTTGATTAATCTAAAGTCCTTATTTTTACACCTCCTTTAACAAACCCTGTTAGCACTACAAGTTATTTCTTAGGTGAAAAAACAGTTGAGTATTTCATTGGTGTGAAATCTATTAAGAGTTTCTAATAAAAATGTAAACTTGAGCACAACCCTTTTTTCTATAGACAAAAATGGATTTGGTGGAACCAAAATTAGCCCTTTTAATCCTTACACTATAATGGAGACATCAATCAATAAAGCTGTTAGTGATGCTTGAAAGCATTAGGAGTTTCTGATGTTAAACCTGTAGCACCATTTGGAACATGTTTTGCAACAAAAGACATAGCTAGGTTTTTTAATAATGGGAACTGGTGTGCCTAATATTGTTCTAGTGTTACAGAATGAGACTGTTAAGTGGAATAATATAGGCGATAAATCAATGGTTTCTATTGGTAATAATGATGTGATTTGTTTGGTATTTTTGGATGCTGGATCAGATGCTGCAAAAGCATCTCAAGTTGGTTTTGTGGCTGGTGGTTCTGAAATAATGACTTTAATTGGAGAATAATAATTTGTTGCAATTTGATTTGCCTACTTTTAAGGTATTCTTATTAGTATATTGGTTTCTTAACTAGTGTCCGAGGGCAATTAGTTAGCATTTTTATTTTTTAGTTTATCTTACGTATTTCATTAATGAAGGATAATTTTATAAAATGACTTATAATTTTTTTTTTCCATACGACATTATTTGCACTTTTTTTTTTGACAAAATTCATTTCACTTTTTAATTTGTGTGAAACGATTAGAACATCATTTAATTTGGGATAGAGGGAGTAACATTTAGTTTGCCTTTGTGATCTTTTGAATCATGATTTGATTTGTTAGCATAATCTGGATATCTTGAATCGTGAAGACTCATTTTGGTCCTCATAATTTTATACCGGGAACAAAACAATCCTTCTATTATAATGAATCAGGGACTATTCTATCCCCATTATAAAAATGTCAAGGACTAAATTAATTTTATTTTTGTCAACTGTTAAAAAATTATGAGGGATCAAAATAGTTCAAGATATCAAGATTATGATAGAAAAAATTATTGCTCAATTTTTTTTCTTTCTATAGGTTATTCTTTTAAGGGAAAATTGCATCCACCTCCCCTGAGGTTTATGAAAATGACACTAACACCCCCACTAGTTTTAAAACTTACACTAACCTCCCTTAAGTTTTCCACAAATATACAATCACCTCCCGTGCTACTAACTCTGTTATGTTTTCCGTTATTTTTATATTTTGTTGATGGATGTTTATACACTTCTTGTTTGTAGGCTTTTACCATTATGCTGCTAAATTGATTTCGAATACAGTGGACTTTTGATTTGATTAACCTAATGAAAGATAATTTCAATTAGCATAAAAAAATGGAATTAGCAGTTTAAATAAAGGGTGAGTGATAGATGAAATTGATAATTAGATGAGTTCCAGCAGAATCATAGTCAATAATCACAGTGCAACATATATAAGGATAAGAGTGGAAAATTAACAATGTGTGAATCCATGTGAAATTAAGAAGGAGAACCCTATAGTTTCTTTAATGTCTGGAATACCTTTGATCCAATACACATATTTCTACTGGGCTGTGGTGGCTGCTGTTATGTTTAGGAGAGGTGATTTTCATAGTTTTTTTAGGTTTCGGTGTTGGCTTGTTGTGCTCTTTGGATATTGTCACGCTAGCTGTTTGGGTTTTTTTCCCAGCCTTTCAAATTCTTGCTTTGTAATCCTTTTCTACCTTTTGGTACTGCTTGTGTTGGAGTTTGATCAATATATTATAGTTTCTTGAATGGATTCAAGAAGAGGTTTGTCCCCATTAACGGTTAATTGAAAATTCTAAACAAAAAAGTTAACGGAAAAAACTAACGGTGTTAATAGTAAGGGAGGTGTTTGTCTATTAAAAGAAAATTTAAGGGAGGTTAGTGTAAGTTTTAAAACTAGAGGGGGTGTTATTGTTATTTTAATAAACCTCAGGGGAGGTGAGTGTAATTTTCCCTTCTTTTAATGATTGTCTTATTTCCCTTTTATGTCCGATTTTTTCCCTTTGATTGTAAGTTGTCCTACCTACTAATATTAGAAGGATTAGGACACATCTATTTATTAATCCTTATGTTGTGATCAAGGTTTCAGATGGTTGTAGATAAAATGATTTCAATTTTGTAAAATTAGAAGTAAATGTGCTTAAAATTTAAGCAATTAAGGTTAAAAAAAAAAAATTACATTCCAATAAACTTCAAGTCTCCAAATCATCGTTTTAATTTTTTTTTTTTTTTTTTTTTTTTTTATGTTTCCATTGTTTCATGAGCAACAATATGTCCTCTGCATATCACCTATATGACAACAACAATTTCAAACTCAAATTATCCGGATTAAGGAAATGTATGAAGATGGACCTAAAAATAATACACCTCGCATTGTACCCAAAAGAAAAGAAAAAAAATTAATACACCTCACAATTATAAGCAAAAATCACCCTCAAAAAATTATAAGCAAAAATCAACATTTTAGATTCATTTATTAAATGATGTATGTGGTCTATAATAAAGACCATATACATCATAAATTGAACAAATTTAAAATATAAATTTTTACTTATAATAGTGACCGGATGGTGTATATAGGGATATAAATAATGTATCTTCAACACATGTTTTCAACCTTTGTGAGGTACTTACCAATGCCCTTAACAATTAACCAAATAAATTTGTAATTCTAAATAGGTTAAAATATGGTATTGGTCCCTGCAAAATGGACCAGTTTTGGTTTTAGTCCCTGCAAAAAAAACTTATAGTTTTTGGTCCCTGCAAAAATAGGTCAGTTTTGGTTTTAGTCCCTGCAATTTTTTTTTTAATAGTTTTTGGTCCCTGCAAAAATAGGCCAGTTTTGGTTTTAGTCCTGTTTTATCTTGGTTTTCGGGTGTCAAACATTGATTACGTTTGAACCTTTTAAACCGGTGATATCTTATTTTTCTTGGGAAGGGAAAAAGTAAGCAAAACCCTTGAGAATCGAGGTCCGGGAGTTGTTTTCGCTACGGGAAGGTGTTAGGCACCCATAACGACTATAGTATCCTATAGGAACCGTCTTTAATTTCTACGCGCGCGCTTTATTTTTAAATGCTATTTTGAAAGTGTTTATTAAACCTAAGAATGTTCTAAGTGAAGAATTGGAGGGAGAAGAATGTTTTTGGATTTTTATTTTAGTTGAATTGAAGGAATTTTGTTCCTTGCCTACGTACCCGTTTAAGGGATCAAATCCACCGTAGTTCTCTTTCAAAAAATGTTTTTTGTTTTTTGATAGATCTCTGGCAAGTGCACCAAATACTATCGAAGTAGTAAAAATATCGTTCCCACGAGGACTGTTTTTAACTTCAATAATTCAATCGCGTTATAAAAGTAGGATGTATAAAGGTTTATTTTTGTTTGCCACTAGGCAGTAGATTGGGTTTGATTTTATGAAATCAAATAAAAGAATAAGATTTGATTAAGAAAATATGGAGAGAGATGAGATCAGGTCTTCGAATCCTCTATGTTTCCCCTAATTGGTTACTGCACCTATTATTACCAATGATTTTCTAGTTTCACGATAGTTAACAAATTAGCCCTAATCAATCCCTTGAGTTAGGACCCTCTTCTTAAACTACAGCCCCTAATTCCTTAGGTGGTCTAATAATCCTTGAAGGTTTTACGAACGTTAACCTAATATCACTAACAAACGATTATCTATTCCTAGATTAACCATATTTATCAGAACAATTCAATTAGGTCTAAGTCGAAAGCTATGGTCAGTAGTCATTCGTTCTCACAAAATCATGTTTATATTTGATCAGGATATAAAAAGCATTAAGAACAATTGAATTGAATAAAGACTAGAAATTCATTAATAAACAATAGAGTTTCACAGCAACATAATATCAATTAGGGTTACATAGGTTCATCTCCGACCTAATCTCTAAGAGATTTAGCTACTCATAATTGAGTTTACAAATAGCATAATCAATGGAAGAATTAAAACATACATAAACTGGTTTAGAGATGATGAAATCCTCTCCGCTGCAGCCTTCTGGGTGTTAAAATCGCACTTTAGCTCTCCAAAATCGTAATCCCCTTTGTTTGAGACTGACTTCAGCTTAAATAGGCAAATCTGGATCGCCCACAATCGCACCACGATTGTAATAATCGTACTACGATGGCTTCATTACTCCTTAAATTACTTTCTGCTCCTTCTTGAAATCGTATCACGATTAGCTGGATCGTATTGCGATCCAGCTTCTTCAAAAACATGGTCTCTGACTTCAAGAAATCGTATTGCGATGCTGAAAATCGCAATACGATTGGCAGCTTCCAGATCTTCCAAATTTGTTGCTTTTATCATCTCCTGGGCACTTAATGTTGCTTAGAACTCTATCAAAATGTCAAAATAAGTCCTAAAAATTACGTAATGACAGCATGTCATCACAACCCCAAACTTAAACCATTCCTTGTCCTCAAGGAATTTGCTTGCAACAGTGACAAACGACAGTAAAATAACAGTTACCTGACAAAACGATAGTACCCAAAAGTTCATTCTCCTTCTAGCTAAAGATGAGCTAGTTTGACTTGTTCGCATCCACCAATTCACAACTCCACGCATCAATATGAAATAGGGTTCTACCAGTCGACATGCAGGTCTACATATTACCATACGCTTGAAAAGTTTCTAAACATCAATCAAAGTCAATATCATTACACACTTTTGAGGTCTTTAGGGTTATAACGGGGCTTAGGTGAAAGGTGGGATATATTTGGATAAGTAGGCTACACAAAATTTGAGTTAGGCATTCCTACGGAAGTTAAAGCACAAAATTCAATCCTTCGTTCATTCACCTTGTGGAATAACAATCAATGCAAAGGTACTAGAGAGTATTTTTAACATTTAGGGATATTCGAGTTTGAAGTTACTCGGATTTTCAATGTTTTGTCCCTTTGTCCTCATTCAATCTCTTTTTTTTTTTTGATACACCATTTTTGTGTGTATTTTGCATGACAATTTCTTCTCTTTTTTTTTTTTTTTTTTTTTTTTCATTTTTGTTCTCTAATTATCTAGTACCCCCACCCCAAACTTAGTTGGTTGCAAATTCCAATAGCAACCCCAAACTTAATCTTTAGCAACATTCTACAATGCCTTAACTCAGAAAATACATTAAGGGACAAGTCCTAAAAGTCTCTAGGCTTGTAATGTAGTTTGTCACCGAACAAAAAGTTCTAATCCTACCGGCTCACAATTGGTTAAGAAAGGATAAATTCAACAAATTAAAACAGGGTAGGCTTCAAAAAGGCTCACAGGACCAAGCACTTTTGCCTCAGTGTGTAATTGACAAAGACCAATCAATAATAGAGAAACAATGCAAGTTCTAGAAATGTAGTTGCATGGAAAACTAATCTAAATATATAAGTAAATTGAAAAACAAGTTTGGCAATGAACCTTATGGCTGAGATTTGTGGGAGTATGTGACTACCTAGCAACGCCGTACACTTCGCCTTTGAATCAAGTCACCCCTCCTTTTGAACTTTTAGAATACCGTTTCATCAGACAACTGTTACTAAACTGGAATAGGTCACATGAAGCAAAACAAATTCGTCAATAATAAACAAGTGCAGGAGCAATTACAATAGGGAGATAAGTTCAATGGACTTTGACATTAAAACGAAAATAAAAACTGAAAGCATTGAAAAACAAAGTAAATCTAGTGGGTTGCCTCCCACCCAGCGCTTCTTTATCGTCACTAGCTTGACTGCTAAGGATCTTCAGAGGTCCTTCAGAATGAGTGCCACCCTTCCTTTAGGTAGGTCGCCACCTAGGTATGGTTTAACTCTTTGTCCATTTACTTTGAAACTTCGGTCTCCTTCAGGTGTCACTAGTTCAACAGCTCCATATGGTGACACACTTTTGACCAAGAATGGTCCAGACCATTTTGACTTGAGCTTCCCAGGAAACAGCTTCAACCTGGAATTATATAACAAAACTAGTTGTCCACAGTTAATATCCCTAGGTACTAAGTTTTTGTCATGATACCTTTTTGTCCTGGCTTTATAGATGAGTGCATTTTCATACGCTCTAAGCCTCATCTCCTCAAGTTCATTAAGTTTCAAAATTCTTTTCTTACCAGCGGCTACTTGATCAAAATTTAAGGCCTTAATGGCCCAATAAGCTTTATGTTCTAGCTCGACTGGAAGATGACATGCCTTCCCATATACTAACTGATAGGGTGAGAACCCAAGATGGGTCTTAAAGGCTGTCCTATATGCCCACAGTGCGTCATCTAACTTCCTAGACCAATCTTTCCTATTTGACGCAACTGTCTTCTCCAGAATCTGTTTCAGCTGTCGGTTTGAAACCTCTGCTTGACCACTAGTTTGTGGGTGGTAGGGAGTTGCAACTTTGTGCTTAATGTTATACTTTTTGAGCACATTTTCAAGAAAATTATTGCAAAAATGCTTCCCCCCATCACTGATCAATACTCTAGGGGTTCCAAACCTAGTGAAAATATTCTTTTGAAGGAAGTTGACAACCGTTTTGGCATCATTAGCAACACATGGTATCGCTTCAACCCACTTTGTGACATAATCAACACAGACTAGAATATGAAGATGAGAGTAAGAGGAAGGGAATGGTCCCATAAAATCAATACCCCAACAATCAAATGGTTCAACTTCAATGATTCCTTTTAGGGGCATTTCATTCCTCTTTGATATGTTACCTGTCCTTTGGCATCTGTCACATCTTGTGACAAAGTCGTGGCAATCTTTGAAAAGGGTGGGCCACCAGAATCCACTTTGCAAAATTTTTGCAGCTGTTCTTTCTCCACTGTGGTGGCCTCCATAAGCTGAGCTATGGCAGTGCCACATGATACTATGTGCTTCCTCACCTGCAACACAGCGTCTAATCAAACCGTCAGTACCTACCTTAAACAGATAAGGGTCATCCCACAAGTAGTGGTTCGCATCTTTGAAGAACTTTTTCCTCTGAGGATAGGTCATATCATCAGGAACTATGTTACCGGCCTTAAAGTTTGCCATGTCAGCAAACCAAGGTCTTTCTCCAATAGCAAACAGCTGTTCATCAGGGAACTCGGCCTTGATGGCCTTCTCCTTCTTTGTTACCTCATCATTTTCCAGCCTTGAGAGGTGGTCAGCTACCACGTTCTCGACTCCCTTCTTGTCACGAATTTCAAGATCAAATTCTTGCAATAATAGGATCCACCTCAACAGTCGAGGCTTTGAATCCCCTTTAGTTAAGAGATATTTGAGAGCTGCATGATCTGTAAAAACAATGACTTTGGAGCCTATTAGATAAGAACGAAATTTTTCCAATGCGAAGATTACAGCAAGCAATTCCTTTTCAGTTGTGGAATAGTTAACTTGATTTTCATTTAAAACCTTGCTTGCATAGTAAATTGCATGGAAAAATTTGTTCTTGCGTTGGCCTAGGACTGCACCAACAGCATAATCACTTGCATCCCACATAAGTTCAAAAGGTAAATCCCAATCGGGTGCAATGATTATTGGTGCAGTCACCAACTTGTTTTTAATCAAAGAAAAAGCATTTAGACATTCAGAATCAAAATTAAATTCGTTTTCTTTGACCAAGAGGTTACAGAGGGGTTTGGAAATTTTAGAAAAGTCTTTTATGAACCGCCGATAGAAACCGGCATGCCCCAGGAAACTCCTCACTCCTTTAACATTGATTGGTGGAGGAAGTTTTTCTATAACCTCTATCTTAGCTTGGTCCACCTCAATGCCTTTAGCACTTATTTTATGCCCCAAAACTATACCTTCAGTTACCATAAAATGACATTTTTCCCAATTCAAAACAAGGTTAGTTTCAGTGCATCTTTTAAGTACAGCATTTAAATGGAACAAGCATTGATCAAAAGACTTACCAAAAACAGAAAAGTCGTCCATAAATACCTCAATGTTCTTCTCTATCATATCAGAGAAGATGGAAAGCATGCACCTTTGAAAGGTTGCTGGCGCATTACACAGCCCAAAGGGCATCCTTCGATAAGCAAACACACCGAATGGACAAGTGAAGGCAGTCTTTTCTTGATCTTCCGGAGCCACTGCAATTTGATTATACCCTGAATACCCATCCAAGAAGCAATAAAAAGCTTGGCCAGCCAATCTCTCAATCATTTGATCCATGAATGGTAATGGAAAGTGGTCTTTCCTTGTTGCGGTATTCAACCTCCGGTAGTCTATACACATTCTCCAACCAGTGACGGTGCGGGTAGGTATCAATTCATTCTTTTCATTTGCTACCACCGTCATTCCTCCTTTCTTGGGTACCACATGAACTGGACTTACCCACGAACTATCTGAGATAGGGTAGATCATACCTGCATCTAGTAACTTCAGCACCTCTTTCTTTACTACTTCCTTCATTGTTGGGTTAAGTCTCCTTTGAGGTTGAACCACCGGTTTGTATTCAGCCTCCATGTGTATTTTATGCATGCAATAAGCTGGACTAATACCCTTTAAATCAGAAATGTTCCACCCCAAAGCTCCTTGATTGTCTCTTAACACCCTCATCAATTTTTCTTCTTCCAAAGGTGTCAAGGTATTGCTGATGATTACTGGTCTAGAGGCATCCTTAGTGAGAAAAACATATTTCAAGTGAGAAGGGAGTTCTTTTAATTCTGGATTTTTCTCTCCTTCTCCACTCAAAATAGGGGCATCTATAGAGTGCTTACCCATTAATTCTTCTGTTTTTACCGGACCCAACTCTTGCTTGCTTGCTGCTAGTTGCTTCACACAATCACTTACTTCAAGATCTTCATCATCTTCACCTTTTTCTATAGAATTCACAATTGCACGTTCAAGAGGGTGTGTTGGTTGATGTTCACAAGAGTCATCTTTAACTATTTCTTCAACAATGTCAATCCGGTAACACTTGGGATTTTCATCTTTGTGCTTCATGGCCTCAAATATATTAAACACTACTTGCTCCTTATGGAATCTCAACATTAGCTCTCCTTTCTCAATGTCAATCAAAGCACGGCCAGTTGCAAGGAAAGGTCTTCCTAGAATGAGTGGCATATCCTCATCTTCAGCCATATCTAAGATCACAAAATCTGCTGGAAATACCAAATCATTAACCTTGACTAGCACATCTTCAAGTATACCGAAAGGATAAGAGATTGACCGATCAGCTAAAGTGATGGTCATTCTTGTTGGTTTTGGTTCCCCACACTTAAGCTTCTTCATCATTGAAAGAGGCATCAGATTTATACTTGCTCCCAAGTCACATAAAGCTCTTCCAATGTCTATCGGTCCAATTGAACAAGGGATAGTAAAAGCACCAGGATCCTTCAGCTTAGGTGGCAGCTTCTTTTGAAGAATAGCACTACAATTCTCAGAAAGTGCTATGTTCTCATCATCCTTAGGCTTCCTTCGTTTAGTCAACAAGTCTTTCATGAACTTAGCATACAACGGCATTTGATCAAGAGCTTCACCGAAAGGAATGTTCACCTGAAGTTGTGAAAAAAGTTGCATGAACTTCTTGAATTGGCCTTCATCCTTTTCCTTCTTCTTGGATATGTGGGGATATGGAAGCTTCACATATGATGGAATAACCTGTGGTTTGTCTCCATCTTTCAAAATTTGACTCTTCGACTTCCTCAAGATTGAATCTTCATCAATTAACTTCTCACTTTTTTCTCCCTCTGTTTTTTTCTTCCTTTCGTTTTCAACTACTCCATGATCATTTTCTTTTTCAACTACGCCCTCATCATTTTTTTCAACTACACCATTCTCCTCCACCTCAACTACATCATCAACCTTCTTTGGAGCTTTTGGAACTAAAGGTGCCAAAACCTTTTTGCTCCTCAATTCAATAACATTACAAGACTCATTCTTAGGGTTGTCTTTAGTGTTACCTGAGAATCCGCCTTTGTTTTGTTCAGCCAATTGCTTAGCTAATTGCCCCAGTTGAGTTTCTAGCAGCTTCCTAGAAGCTTCATTGTTCTTTCTTTCAGCTTCTTGACTCTTCTTCATCTCTTCAAAGTTGCCTTGAGTCATCTTCATGAAATTCATCATAGTTTCCTCAAGAGCTGATGGCTTTCTTTGCTGTTGTTGAGGAGGAGTGAGCATCTGAGAGTTCAAAGCATTGTTATTTGAGTAGCTTAGATTGGGATGCTTGTTGATGCCTGAATTGTAGTATTGATTCTGCCTTTGATAACCTCCCATGAAGTTAGCTTCTTCATTTGATCCTTCTGGAACACATTCACCGTTGGGATGTTCTTCACCACATAAGTCACACTTGATTGCAGCTACTTGTTGTTGCTTTTGAGCCAAAGTGAAGCCTTGAAGCTCCTTAGTTAGAGCTTCGATCTGTTTGTTCATAGCTGCTTGGTTAGCAAGGATAGCAGTTTGTTCACTCACTCCAAACACTCCTCTTTCCTTCTTCTTAGCTTCAGCACGATACTCATTTCCAGCCATGTTTTCTATCAAAGCTTGGACTTCATGATCAGTTTTGCTCTTGAGACTACCTCCCGCGGAAGCATCTAAGAACATTCTTGTGTTTGGTGTCACCCCCTCAGTAAAGATTTGGAGGTATTGTTTCTCGGTGAACTCATGATTAGGGCATCTCTTAAGAAGCAAATTGAATCGCTCCCAAGCATCATACAATGATTCACCTTCTCCTTGCTTGAAGTTAGAGATCTCCATCTTCTTGTCCCAATATTTAGACATAGGGAAATATTTCTCCAAGAACTTCAGCTCTAACTCTTCCCATGTTTGGACAGTCCCGTTTGGAATTGTTAACAACCAATCTTTTGCTCTTCCCGTCAAGGTGAAAGGGAATAGCCTTAACTTCTTTTGTGCTTCAGTCACGGTGGCTGGTTGCACACAAAACTCGCAGGTTTCAGCAAAACGGCTCAAGTGTTCATGAGGACTCATAGCTTCAGTCCCATCGAATTGCTTGTCCCTCAAACCGTTGAGGACAGTTGTCTTGATGTCGAACGCTACGGGGTTAGCTGGTTGAAAAGTGTGGGTCAGTTGACCGCGATGAGTGGCTAACCCGTAGTCTCCAAGCTTAGGTCTTGGTGGTACAACTCCTTCCCCTTCCATAGTTGCAGATTTAGGAGAAGAGATTGTTTCAGATTCACTTGAGAGTTGCTCCGGTACTTGTTCTCGAACACCCGGTGGAACGGACTGAGCTAACCTTTGCGATCGGACAGCTTTCCGAAGTGCTCTAGCAGTCCTTTCAATTTCCGGATCGTACTCTAAGTCGTCAGAGCTCTGTTTACCTCGCATAAACAACAAAATACCTTAGTAGCACTGCACAACGCAAAGTAATCAAGTGAATATGAAAACAGAAAAATAAAAATTAAAAACAGAAAAGTAAATTGCAAAAACCCTAAATTATAACGTAATTGCCTTGTTGAAATAATTCAACAGTCCCCGGCAACGGCGCCAAAAACTTGATAGATCTCTGGCAAGTGCACCAAATACTATCGAAGTAGTAAAAATATCGTTCCCACGAGGACTGTTTTTAACTTCAATAATTCAATCGCGTTATAAAAGTAGGATGTATAAAGGTTTATTTTTGTTTGCCACTAGGCAGTAGATTGGGTTTGATTTTATGAAATCAAATAAAAGAATAAGATTTGATTAAGAAAATATGGAGAGAGATGAGATCAGGTCTTCGAATCCTCTATGTTTCCCCTAATTGGTTACTGCACCTATTATTACCAATGATTTTCTAGTTTCACGATAGTTAACAAATTAGCCCTAATCAATCCCTTGAGTTAGGACCCTCTTCTTAAACTACAGCCCCTAATTCCTTAGGTGGTCTAATAATCCTTGAAGGTTTTACGAACGTTAACCTAATATCACTAACAAACGATTATCTATTCCTAGATTAACCATATTTATCAGAACAATTCAATTAGGTCTAAGTCGAAAGCTATGGTCAGTAGTCATTCGTTCTCACAAAATCATGTTTATATTTGATCAGGATATAAAAAGCATTAAGAACAATTGAATTGAATAAAGACTAGAAATTCATTAATAAACAATAGAGTTTCACAGCAACATAATATCAATTAGGGTTACATAGGTTCATCTCCGACCTAATCTCTAAGAGATTTAGCTACTCATAATTGAGTTTACAAATAGCATAATCAATGGAAGAATTAAAACATACATAAACTGGTTTAGAGATGATGAAATCCTCTCCGCTGCAGCCTTCTGGGTGTTAAAATCGCACTTTAGCTCTCCAAAATCGTAATCCCCTTTGTTTGAGACTGACTTCAGCTTAAATAGGCAAATCTGGATCGCCCACAATCGCACCACGATTGTAATAATCGTACTACGATGGCTTCATTACTCCTTAAATTACTTTCTGCTCCTTCTTGAAATCGTATCACGATTAGCTGGATCGTATTGCGATCCAGCTTCTTCAAAAACATGGTCTCTGACTTCAAGAAATCGTATTGCGATGCTGAAAATCGCAATACGATTGGCAGCTTCCAGATCTTCCAAATTTGTTGCTTTTATCATCTCCTGGGCACTTAATGTTGCTTAGAACTCTATCAAAATGTCAAAATAAGTCCTAAAAATTACGTAATGACAGCATGTCATCATTTTTGTTGGTTGATTTTAAGTTTGAAAATGAATTTTGGAAGAATAAAAAGAGGCCTCAAGGGCATGAGATTATGAAATTGTGAGGTGGAATTAGTTATTTGCAAAAAGAAGTCAAGTATGATTATTTTTTCATTGAAATTTGATTAAGAAAATGAAAAAGGAAAATACAATGGGATTTTGATCCCAAGGTTTATTTTGAAAATGATTTGAGTGATGTTTGTTCATATTTTTTGGAAAAGTTGATTTTTCTAAGTATAAAGCCTAAACATACATCTAAACATACAATCCTAAACATACATCTAAACATGCATATTCTAACTATATAGTGATGTGTGTGCATGTGTCGGTGCTTGTGTCGGTGTACATCATTAGAGTCCATTGTCCTTTACATCATACCCTAGATACATTCTATGGCCTCTTTGCCAAGAAATTAAAAGCATGAAAGTAAAATATTACAAGATTCCTAAGGGTTACATTCTAAATCTTGGTAAAAATTTAAATGTACAAGAAATAAGAGATGAAAATAGGATGTGAAAAGCTATGGAAAGGAGACATGAAACAAGGACGGTTAGTAGCATGAGTGAAATTGAAACAATATACTAAAAGCATAGTAAAGTAAGTGTAACTTGAAAATGAAGTAACAAGCAACATTAACTAAAAGTGGTAAAAGAAACTTGACTTTTGATGCCATTCTAAGGTAAGGTTAAAGGCCTAAATCCTCATGGTATTAGAGAAATTTTGCGTGACTTAGTTCAAGAGGACAAAACATGGGAATTAAAGTCATTAACTATACCAAAGAATATAAAGGTTGCAAGTTCTTTCTTTATCCGCTTCAATTCACAAGTATGCTTCACATTATTTAACAAGCACAAGATTCACAAAGACTCATTTGAAAACAGTAGGTATACATCATATCTAAGAGTCAAATTCACTCCAAGTATTTCACACCCAAGGCCACATTTACGCATCAAAATTTAAGAACGAAATAACATCACAATTTTCACAAAGAACATAAAAAAAGTGTACGAATTAACAAGACACAAACACATATATTTCTGAAGCACATTTCAATAGGTAATTACATTCCACAAACAAGTATCAAATGCCGAAACTTGATCACAACAATTTCAAAGAAACCTTCTAGGAACTTTTATCAAGATTTGGACCAAAATTAATATATGGAATTAACAAAGAACCAAAAGATTTTCTACATGTTGTGATCAAGATTTGTCATGCAAAGTACACTAAAATTCATCAAAAGACATAAGAAAAATATAGGAATTTTTGTGGAATTTTTGAGAGTTTTGAACATGAACAGGGGTGCAAAAAGGCGTTCATGGGGGTATACGCAGCAAACAGAAAGAACAACAGCTAATACAAATGGGCCTAAGGGAATGAGGAACTGGGTCAACCCAGACTAACCTGATTGAATAAAATCCGACCCGTTTAATATGATGTGCAATCTGTTGGGTCGGTTTCCTCCATTCCACCAATTTCCTTCTTCCTCTAACTCACGCATGGCTTTCCCAGTTACAGAGCACGCCTGAAAGAAGCAAATCGCCATTGGACCTTGTGATATTGACGCTAAACCCTTCCAAGAACATCAGCAACTGCCCGCCGTCACCAAAATCCGCCAGATCGTTCCATAGAAGTTTTGCAAGGTACCACGTGAGGAAATTGCATTCCCAATCTCCATGAACCTTTCAATTTCTTGTTTAAAGTGCATCTTGCGAAAACTCAGGGTTATGAACAGACTTCAATAGAGGATCATCAACATCGATCTCCAATTCTGAGTCATGCGCCTCACTAAGCAAATCTTGATCTCTCATTTTGACACGGCATCTCCTCTTGGTGAGGACTCGCCGGCGATGGAAGTAACGTCGTCCTTCTCGGCGGCTTTTTGCTGACGGTTGCTATGTTTGGATTCAGTAGGATACACGATGAAGATGAAACGAGAATTGAAGAGCGGTTTCGATGTTGTTGAAAGTGGAAAGTGTGAATTCAGTTTCAAAAAAAACGAGTGGTTTGGTGCTGAATTCGATTCGACCGGGTTTGAATGATGATGATGAGTTCGTTTCGGACTCGAATCTGTGAGTGTTGCTTGTTTGTTTTTGGATTAATTTGCGAATTGGCGATGAGTTTGTGGAGGTTTGAGGTTGTTAGGGAGGAAGTTTGTGGTGGTTATGGAGGTTTAGAGGTGGTTATGGAGGTTTTGTTAGAGGTTGAAGATGAAGTTTGATGGTGGTTGAAGGTGGAGATAGTTGGTTATGGTGGTTAGAGTGGTGGAGAAAGTTGTTGGATGGTGGAGAGAGAAGGTGGTTAGGGATGAGAAAGTTAGTTAGAGGAGAGGGAAAATTGAGAGAAAAATAAATATGAACTTTGATGATTTTTGTGGAGTTTTTTGTGAAAATGGTTAATTGAATGAACCTTGACCAACTTTGACCTATTTATAGGTGATGTCGAAATGCTTGGACCAATGATGGACTGCCACGTGGCACTTGACTTGTAACAAACCTTGACTTTGACTCTAACAAACTTTAAAAAGGATTAAAATGCAAATAACAAAAGTACGAGGACCAAAATGAAAATTAAACTAAAATTGAATTGAAAAAAGTAAATTGAAAATTAACGTAAAGCGAGACGATTAAAAACAACAAAGCAGATTAAAATGAATCAGCAATTTTATGTGAAATGACCAAAATGCCCCTGGAGGCTAAAATGACTCGAAACGACTCAAATACAATTTTTTAAAATGATTTTTTAACAAGGGATTAAAGCAAGAGTTTATACAAGCGGATTAAAAGACTCAGAGACAATTTTTAGAATTTAAACAGGGTTTTAACACATGAAAAGACTAAAATGCCCCTAGGGGCAAAACTAACTCAAAATGACTTCAAATGCAATTTTTGGCAAGGGTTTCGACATAGAATGAAACAAAGACTTATTCAAACCACTTGAAAAGACTCAAACAAAATTTTGAAAGACTGAGAGACATTTGACATAGGAAATGACTAAAATGCCCCCTAGGGGCTAAACTGACTAAAAAAAATGACTCAAATGAATTTTGACATGAGATTGAAACAAGGACTTATACAAACCAAATTAAAGACTCAAACAATTTTCAAGGATTAAAATGAGTTGAATGCAGGAAATGACTAAAATACCCTTTTATGTGAATTTTGCAAATAAAATTGAAATAAAATGCAGAGAAAGATGCAATTGATCAGAGACATATCAGATGACTTATAATGCAAGAAAAGAAGAATTGGACAAGTATTTTTAGGTCCAAAATTAGGGTATAACAGCTGCCCCTATTTAAGTTTCTTTGTCCGGGGAGTCAAGAGACGAAGTCTTAGAATTGACGGGACGAAGATACTTAAATATTAACATTTGCACTGCTTTTGGACATAAAAATACGTTTTCAGATTTTCAACAACATGAATGCCATGCAACATTTCATTTATGAATGCAAGACAACCGAACCGGAATCTACGGGCTGTGTCACACCACCAAGGGATTTATAGACATCAAGGTAGAAAGAACGGGCAACAAATAGACAGGTACAAGCTGTTCTTTGGATCGAACTTGCCACTTGACCGAGAGATACAAACAAGAGATGGGTACAAGCTGTTCTTGGGGTCGAACTTGGCACTTGACCGGAAACATAGACATATAGGCAGATACAAGCTGTTCTATCGAACTTGCCGTTTGTCCGGAAGCATAGGTATATAAGCAGGTACAAGTGGTTCTTTTTTGGATCGAACCTGGCACTTGACCAGTAACAAGATACAAATTGAGAGTCTGGTTTAACAAGATACCAATTGAAGGTAAATTGTCATTGACCCGATTTGCAAATAGACATGACCATTTTTGTTGGCCCAAGAGTAAATTGACATTGATTTGAATTGAATTGAAAGTTGAATTTGACATTGACATTGACATTGGCTTGGAAATTGAAATTGACATTGACATTGACATTGGCATTGACATTGACATTGGCATTGGATATTGAAATTAACATTGACATTGACATTGGCATTTGACATTGACATTAACATTGACATTGACATTGACATTGGCATTTGGCATTAACATTGACATTGACATTGACATTGGCATTTGACATTAACATTGACATTGACATTGACATTGGCATTTGACATTAACATTGACATTGACATTGACATTTGACATTAACATTGACATTGACATTGGATATTGACATTTGACATTAACATTGACATTTGTCATTGACATTTGACAGCATTGACATTAACATTTGACATTGACATTAACATTTGACATTTGACATTGGCATTGACAGTTGGATATGCAACATGTATGTATGGTATAGCAAGATTATTGGATGTATGAGCACATAAAATGCATGATTATGCATGTATGAATGCTTGAAATGCATGATTGGTTGACAATTTGGCAGAGAAATTTCACAAAGGCAGTCAAGACATTGGAAGATTGGGCACGTAGTGGCTCGTGCTGCGACATATTCACAGGGGAAAAACCTCTTTGGGGAGACCGTCGTTGCGAGACGTATCGAAACCATGGCTGAGGGCAATAAGACTTGTAAAGGAGGGCCTTTGGAAGGTTCTTGGATACAGGTCGCCGTTGCTAGGCGTGTCAGTGCTGGGTGAACATTGGATGTTCGCATCTGTGGTCAATGCTTTTTCAATATTCTTTTCATTTTTCATTTTCAAACCCCATTTTTGCCTGAACCGCCCTTTCGGGTTTTCGATTCACCGGGGGATAAGATTCTTTTCATTGCCCCATTTTTGCCTGAATTGCCTTCATAGGTTGTCAATCAGCGGGGTGCTCATTTTTTGCCTAAGCCGCCCTTTCGGGTTTTCAACTTAGCGAGCTTTTCATTTTCCTTTTTTTCAATTTTTCATTTTCATTCTGTTTTTTCATTCTTGCCATTGACCACAGATCATCCTGGGGAGTAACCTGCTTGCAACATGTATTGAAATAGACATTGACACTCATTCATTCATGCATGTTTCATTGAAATGTACCCTGTTGCTCAGGTTTACTTTTCAAAATAGACAGGAAAAGGTTTTTTTTAATTTTCAAAAAATGTTTGTTTCAGACATTAACATTATCAAAATAGAAAGAAAATGTTTTGTATATAGCATTGAAAGTAGAAAGAAAAAATAGAGTTTCAAACAATAGCACAGGCTCAAATTGATGTAGAAGAGTGAAAGTCAGCCAAAGGCATGACTTCACGGATTTACAAATCTTGGAAAATGGTAATTTTATTGGTTGGTGATACATTGAACACGATGACCGCTACATTTCATAGAAATTTTGAATTCACAAGTACAGAAGCCTCTGATGAAGATGATCATTGACAGTTGCAGATGCCCCAAGAGGTGATGGTGATTTGCCAGATATAGTTACTTGCCTTTCATCAACCTCATTTTTGCATGAACCGCCCTTTCGGGTTTTCGGCTCATCGAGGCGCTCATTCTTGCCTGAGTTGCGTACAATCTCAGCGAGCTTTTTCATATATTTTTTTTGTCCCTAACTTTTGCCTGGATCGCCCTTTCGGGTTTTCGATCCACCGGGAAGCGCATTTTTGCCTAGGCCGCCCTTTCGGGTTTTCGACCTACCACGCTGTTCTTTTCTTTCTAGACAAAGTATTTCTTGACTATATCGGCATTAACAGGATTTGGGAGTTCAACACCATCCATGTGTGTAAGAATCAAAGCACCACCAGAGAAAGCCTTCTTGACAACATAAGGGCCTTCATAGTTAGGTGTCCACTTGCCCCTTGGGTCGGGTTGCTGACTTATCCTTCTTTTCAATACAAGTTCGCCTTCCTTGAATTCTCGAGGTCGGACTTTCTTGTCAAAAGCATTCTTCATTCGCACTTGATACAACTGTCCACGAGTCATAGCATTCATACGTTTCTCTTCAATCAGATTCAATTGATCATACCGACTTTGACACCATTCAGCCTCAGTTAATTTTGCTTCCATGATTACTCGAAGAGATGGAATCTCCACTTCCAGAGGGAGAACTGCTTCCATACCATATACCAAAGAGAAAGGGGTTGCCCCGGTTGAACTGCGCACCGTAGTACGGTAACCATGCAAGGCAAATGGCAGCATTTCATGCCAGTCCTTGTAAGTAGTGACCATCTTCTGAACAATCTTCTTGATGTTCTTGTTAGCGGCCTCAACTGCACCATTCATCTGAGGTCTATACGGAGAAGAGTTGTGATGTTCAATCTTGAATTCTTCACATAAAGCTTGCATCATGCTATTGTTCAGATTGGAACCATTGTCAGTGATAATTTTGTTGGGGACACCATATCGACAGATGATGTTATTCTTGATAAACTTGACAACCACTTGTTTGGTCACATTTGCATAGGAAGCAGCTTCAACCCACTTGGTGAAGTAGTCAATTGCCACTAGAATGAAACGATGTCCATTGGAAGCCTTCGGTTCAATCCTTCCGATCATGTCAATGCCCCACATAGAGAAAGGCCATGGGGAAGATATAACATTGAGAGCGTGTGGAGGCACATGAATCTTGTCAGCATAAATTTGACATTTGTGGCATCTCTTAGCATGTTTGTGGCAGTCACGCTCCATAGTTATCCAGTGATAGCCGGCTCTTAACAGTTTTCTTGACATGGTGTGGCCCGAAGCATGGGTCCCAAAAGTACCATCATGTACATCATGCATCAATTTCTCAGCTTCTTGCTTATCAACACATCTCAACAAGACCATGTCATAGTTCCTCTTGTATAGGATTTCTCCGTCCAGAAGGAATCTACTAGCCCACCGTCTCAAGGTCTTTTTATCTCTGTTAGAAGCACCAGGTGGATATTCCCGATTCTGCAAGAATTGTTTGATGTTGTGATACCACGGCTTTTTATCATTCACCTCTTCATCAGCCTGATCTGGCATATTTTCAATGGTAAACACATGAGCGGGTCTGTCAAGACGCTGCACTTTAATTACGGGCACATCATTCCAATGATTAACACGAAACATGGAAGACAAAGTAGCAAGAGCGTCAGCCATCTGATTTTCATCCCGAGGGATATGGTGCAGCTCAACCTTTGTAAAGTATGTCAACAGACGTCTTGCATAGTCACGGTATGGGATCAGCTTCTCATGATGAGTCTCCCATTCACCCTTTATCTGATTGATAACGAGTGCAGAATCTCCATAGATGTCAAGGTGTTTGATTCTCAGGTCAAGGGCTTCTTCAATGCCCAAGATGCATGCTTCATATTCAGCTATGTTGTTTGTGCAGTCAAAGGTTATTCGAGCGGTGAAAGGAATGTGGTGCCCCTGCGGAGTTACAATGATGGCCCCAATTCCTTTACCATAAACATTAACAGCACCATCAAACACCAATCCCCATTTGCTATTGGGATCTGGCCCTTCATTGATCAGTGGCTCTTCACAGTCTTTTGCTTTCAGATACATAATCTCTTCATCAGGGAAATCGAATTTAATTGGCTGGTGATCATCAAGAGGTTGACAAGCAAGATGCTCAGCAAGGATACTTCCTTTAACAACATTTGCCAACGTGCGATCTTTCCAGTAACAGCAGGCTTTTCAAAGATGTACTTGATTGGATCCATTCGGGATATCAACCAAGTTGTATGATTCACCATATAATGACGCAGGCGTTTGGCAGCCCAAGCTAAAGCACAACAAGTCTTTTCAAGCATTGTATACCGAGTCTCACAGTCGGTGAACTTCTTGCTCAGATAGTAGATAGCATGCTCTTTCTTACCAGTCTCATCTTGTTGATCGAGAACACAGCCCACTGAATCGTCTAACACTGACAGATACATAATCAAAGGCCTCCCTTCCACTGGCGGGACAAGGATAGGTGGCTCTAACAGGTATTCTTTGATGCTATCAAAAGCTTCCTGGCATTCATCATTCCATACAACAGGCTGATTCTTTTTGAGCAATTTGAAAATTGGACCACAAGTAGTAGTCATGTGAGATATAAATCTTGAAATATAATTCAGACGTCCGAGGAAACCTCTGACTTGCTTCTCAGTTTGAGGGGCCGACATCTCTCTGATGGCTCGGACTTTGTCAGGATCAACTTCGATGCCTCTTTGGCCGACAATGAAGCCTAGCAACTTTCCAGATCTTACACCAAATGTGCATTTATTAGGATTCAATCGCAGCTTGTACTTTCTCAATCTTTCAAACATCTTTTTCAAATACACAACATGTTGCTCTTCATCACTTGACTTTACAATCATATCATCAACATATACTTCAATTTCTTTGTGAATCATATCATGAAACAAAGTTGTCATACCTCTCTGATAGGTAGCACCAGCATTTATCAAGCCAAACGGCATTACTTTATAACAGAACGTTCCCCACGGAGTGATGAAGGACGTCTTTTCTCTATCTTCAGGAGACATTCGTATCTGATTATAACCAGAGAAACCATCCATGAAAGAGAACACTTTAGATTGAGCAGTACTGTCAACAAGCACGTCAATATGAGGCAATGGGAAGTTATCTTTTGGACTAGCTTTATTCAAATCTCTGTAATCCACGCACATTCGAACTTTCCCATCTTTCTTTGGTACTGGTACGATGTTGGCAATCCACTCAGGATATTCAGCTGTCATGAGGAAACCCGCATCAATTTGCTTCTGCACCTCAGCCTTGATCTTAAGAGCCATGTCTGGACGAGACCTCCTTAATTTCTGCTTGACAGGAGGACATTCAGGCCTTGTCGGTATCCGATGTTCCACAATCTTGGGATCTAGACCCGGCATATCTTCATAGGACCATGCAAAGACATCTGGATAGTCATGGAGAAGCTGAATGATCTTCCTTTTCACTTCTGGCTCAAGTGCAGCACCAATCTTGATCTCTCGCTTGTTCTCTTCAGTACCCAGGTTGATAAGCTCAATCTCTTCCTGGTGAGGCTGAATGGCTCTTCTTTCTTGCTCAAGCAGTCGAGTGATCTCATACGGTACCTCTTCATAATCATCATCCTCATCTTCAGCTTCATATACAGGGGATTCAAAATTTGGATGAACCATAGGGTCACTGTGTTCAACGGGTTTATTATGGTTCAATCTGCATAATATGATTGGGATGATTTTTAGAAAAAGTTTTTCATGCAGATTTTTGAAATTAATAAGAAAAATACAGATGTTTTGGTTTTTTCTGGCATTACCATTATTTCCAAGAAAAAGGCACTAAAAAGTAAAAAAAACAAAGAGTCGTGAGAAAAACGACAACTTTTATTGATAACGGCAATGCCGAAACAAACACGCCCTTACAATGATATCACTTTCGCCTTGGGCAGAGCGAAAGGATTGTTATTTTGAAAACAAAAGACATGAGCAACAAAACACATTACATGGAAGCATGCATGACTAAAGGAACATCAATGGCTTCCCAATTTCTCACAGTGCCTCCTGGTATAACAAAAGTGGGCACGTAACTACTCCCAGCAGCACCTTCAGTAATAGCATTGATGAACCCAGCACTGTAGAAAGTTCCTTTTGAAACAGCAGATGTCGGGGAGAATCCAAGGCCCTCTTTACGCTTGTTTTCCAGGATCTGAATCACTTTGCCCCAGCCAGCAGCTTGCCCTGCTTGAACAGCCTTCTGGGCGTCTTTCAGTGAAGCCATGCTAGCACCAGCCCTCCGGGGCTCTGCACCCTCAACAGTCAAGCCTTGAAACGACGTCCCTTCAGCGGACCCTGCTTCAACACAAGAGAATGATGATACCTGGCTAACTAGATATGCTTCCTCACCATATACGGTGACAACCTTACCGTTTCTCATGAACTTGAGCTTCTGATGCAAAGTGGATGTGACTGCTCCAGCGTCGTGGATCCATGGTCTTCCGAGGAGACAGCTGTAAGAGGCGTTGATATCCATGACTTGGAAGGTTATTTGGAATGTCTCGGGACCAACGGTGATTGGCAGGTCCACTTCCCCGAGAACATCCTTGCGGGATCCATCAAAAGCTTTAACCAGATAGCTGCTACCCCTTAGGGAAATTCCATGATGGCTCAATTGTCTTAGCGTGGATTCGGGCATTACATTCAGAGATGATCCAGTGTCTACCAATACGTTGGATATCAGGTCAGATCCACAATGTACTGAGATATGTAGAGCCAAGTTGTGGCGTTTCCCTGCTTCGGGGAGCTCATCGTCACCGAACCCCAAGTTGTTGCAGGCAGTAATATTACTCACTATCCCATCAAACTGATCCACAGAGACCTCGTGGTCAACATAAGCTTGCTCGAGTATCTTCATTAACACTTTCCTATGAGCCTCAGAGCTCATGAGCAGAGACAGGATGGATATCTTTGAAGGAGTCTGTAGCAGCTGGTCAACAATCTTATAGTCACTTTTCTTGATAAGTCTCAGGATTTCGTCCAGATTGGACTCTTCAATAGATTGGCCTGCTGGGCCGGTGTTCTTGTCAACAGGAGGGACAACTGGTGGAGTTACCGTAGCAATGGGTGTCACTACCTTCTTTTGAAACAACGGTGGACGGACTTTTCCACTTCTCAGAGTTGTAACTTCACTAGCAACATTATCAACTGTAGCTGGGGATACGAGAGGCACCTCTACTCCATTCTCAATCATGGTTGCATTGTACTTGTAGGGAATTGCTTTGGTAGAGGTATAAGATACCGGACCAGGTAACCTGATCACCAAAGGCTCGACATTCTTTGCACTTTCAACAGGAGAGTCATGAAACACTGGCACAATCACACATACATCACTGGCAATCAAGTACTTGTCATCCATCAGGCTCTGGATATCATTTTCCACAACACAACAGCCCATAGGATTCTGCAGACATTCTGAACAAGAATCATGGTCATGTTTGAACAGAGAAGCCTGGCAAAGCTTGACATGTAATGGCACCAAGGGAGTAACGACATTGAGGACATCCAACATGGGATCCTCTTGAGGAACGGGAGCCCTTTCAAAGGCCTCAATCATATTAACAGCAGCATGGTTCGGAAGCGGGTTGTCAAGGACATGAGGAACGCTGTTCTCAAAAGTCAACCGTCCCTTTTCTATTAGATCCTTCACAATATATTTCAGAGCAAAGCAACCTTCGACATCATGGCCTTGAGCACCCTGATGAAATTCACATGTTAAGTCCTGACGGAACCTGGGAGGCAATGGATTAGGTGGAGGCTTGCCTGGTCTGGTGACGCAGTGTCCCTTAGCAAGTAGAGTTGGGAGCAGCTCACCATAAAGCATTGGTATCGTTGGAAAAGAAGGTTTGGGTCGGGGACCCTGTTGTTGCTGCCGTTGCTGTTGAGCAGGAGGCTGTTGTTGTGCTTGCTGGGGGATAGCATTGACGGGCATTGGTGGTTGACCCGGTGGCAGAGGATATTGCTGGTAGAATGGTGGGAAAAAAGGATATTGAGAGTATTGCATGTAGTGATAAGGCAGGGGTAATTGTGTAGCAGCTGCAGATGGGTTACCAGACACCATCCCTACGTCAGATTCTTTCCTCTTGTGGTGACCATTACCATACTTCTTTGGTGCACTGTTTGAAGATTCACCTTTCTCGAGGACAATAATACCATCTCGGACAGCCTCTTCTAGACGGGTTCCCATTGTAACCATATCAGAGAAGTTGTTTGGGGCAGAGACTATCATTCTCTCCTTATATTCCTTCTTCAGAGTCTTCAGGAATGTCTGCGTTAATTCTTCCTCATCAAGTCGAGGAGAAACACGGGCAGCTGCCCCTCTCCACCTTTGAGCATATTCACGGAATGTTTCATCTGATTTCTGAGATAGGGCTTTGAGAGAGTCCCTGTTTGGCCTCAGACGGGTGTTGAACTCATATTGACCTTCGAAAGCAGCAGCGAGTTCCTCAAAGGTATGGATGTTATCTTTGCTCAGACTAGTGTACCAATCTGCTGCATCATCTGTCAAGCTACTCTGGAAGCAGTGGATCATCAGTGCATCATTGTCGGCATAGTTAGCCATCTTTCGGACATACCGGATAACATGGTTATGCGGGCAAGAAGTCCCATTGTATTTATCAAATTCTGGCTCTTTGAATTTCTTAGGAACCTCAAATCGGGATACCAAGCACAGATCACGAGCTTTAGCAGGAGCACCATTGTTTCCTCGGCTAGCCTTGACCTCACGGAGTTCTCCAGCCAACTCCCTTAACTGTTTCTTCATAGCTTCCATTGCGGGATCTTGTCCGCGCGGAGTATTAACATCAATCACCTGTTGCACAGTGTGTACAATAGGGTCGGTAACAACAGTAGTCACCTGAGGCATAGCAGTAGATACAGGAATCTGTCCTTGTCCAGCAAAACCAGAGACACCAGCAGCAGTATTAGGAGAGTAGTAAGCTGAGAGGCCATAAGGACGGCCGTTGGGCATAACAAAACGAGCATCAGTAGCCACAGTAGATAGTGGGATAGAGGGAATCACCTCAGCAGTAACTGGAACAGAAGTGGCTGGTTGTTCCTGTGCAGCCATCATAGCGGACATAGCGTCATGAGCCTTGGCCAAGTCTTCTTTCATAGCAGCCAATTCGGCACGGAGCTGAGCATTTTCTTCTTCAAAGTTAGCCATCATCCTTCTCTTGTGAAACCTTGTCTGATGAATTCTATCTGGTTGGTAGACTTTGCGAACACGAGCCACCTTTCAGACTGCGGCGGACAAAACCAGGAGGCAATGAGCACGAGAGAAGTTTTTTGTGGCCAATGGATGCATATGATGCATGAAATGTGTAAATGCATATGCAAAAAAGACTCCTTTTAGGTTATCGAAGGGTTTTAGACAAATTACAAACTCGTAAACATTACTAAACAACAATTAACATAAATGGGAAACAAACAACCAACATATAGTTTTACCAGACAATTTCAACATAAACAAAAGGAAATAACAACAGGAAATGGAAATCCTCAAGCATAGGAAGTGGAAGCGTTGTCCTCAGAGTCGGACTCATAGCTGCAGTATCGTGCGTAGAAGTCACGGGCACCTCTAGCCCTCTTGGAGTCCCTCATAAGCAACCTGTCTTTCTCCTCGATCTCTCTCTTAGCCTTAGCTAACTCTTTCTTCAGTGTCAAGACCTCATGAGTCTGCTGCTCACCTTTTCCATCCAAAGTCATGATCAAGTTCTCAGCCTCATAGTATCTAGCCCTCCACTGATGCTTCTCCCGACTCTCCATAGCTAGGTGCTCCTGATACATCTCCTGGGTAGGTGGGAGTAGAGGCAAAGGCATGGTAGGAACAGTTGCAGACACATATCTCATAGAGGGGTAAGGCGTACCAGCCTCCTCAGCTCGGTTTATCACCCACTGTGTATAGGCCTCATGAGCGATACCGGACCTCACACCCATATGCTTTACCTCTTTCTTCCGAAGTTTGGTCCAAGCTTGCATGAAATCTTCTCTAATGCCTGTGGGAGCATTGGAGTAGTGAAAGAAGTAAGGAGCTGTAGCAAGATTGATGGGCTTATCTTTCATCGGGAAACCAAATTGTCGCAAAGCAAGCTCCGGGTTGTAGTTGATTCCACCCCGGGTACCGAGAAGAGGTACATTAAGAAACTTTCCACCACCAAAGATGATTTCCTTGACCCTAGAAGCGGGAGTGAGCCAAACCACTTCATTAGGAGTGAGAGCCATAATCCTCTGTGAAATAGACCAATTCCCCGGATTGTCGTGGAAAGACTGCGGAAGGTGCGAAATAAACCACCTATAGAGGAGAGGCACACAACAAAGAATGTATCCACGACCTTTGCTGGAACGATCGTGAATAGCATGGTATGTGTCAGCTAGCAAAGTAGGAACCGGATTCTTGGAGTGGAAGATCATAATAGCATTCATGTCCACGAAGCCATCAAGATTCGGAAAGAGAATAAGCCCATAGATGAGAAGTGCAAGAATAGCCTCGAGAGTGTCCTGACAAGTGGTGTTGAGGTTGGCTTTCCCAAGAAGATACTCTGAAGTGAACCCTCGGATGCGTGCCTTAGTGACAAGATTCTTGGAGACATCGGTAGTCTTGAGATAGAGATCTTTAGCAATAACCAATGGAGGAGGAGGGTTTTCAGATCCTGAGAAAGGTATCCCCTTAGCAATAGATAGACCTGTCAAGGAAGAATAAGCCTCTAGAGTAGGCACCAACTGAAAGTCTGGGAAAGTGAAGCACCGATACCCCGGATCATAGAATTGCACTAGAGTGTGCACAAGCTTCTCATCCACATTAGTATGGAGAATAGGAAGTAAAGCCCCGTAACGGCGTCGGAAACCAGTCGGATCCTCAATCTTGAGTGCCAAATCCCTCAAACTAGCCAAATCCACTTCCTTGAACTTGTAGGATTTAGTCATCTTCATCCCTACAATGTTTGCAATTTCAACTTGTCTAAGCCCTTCGATAACAATGCATGGAAAAAGTTTATGCATGTATGCATGTATGCATGAATGCATGATTATGTTCAAGTTCGGAGAAAACATGGTGGGTTTGAAGTTCAAAGTCGAGGAGTCATGGGTGGACACGGTGTCCGGTGAAACTAGGGTTTTAGGATAATAGTAACCGGGTTCTAAAAAGGTTCCCAAGTTGCAACCTCTCCGACGTATCTCATGGTGTCACGAGACAACCATCGCTCCATGATTATACGTGGAAGGTCTAACTTGAGTGTAGTATCGCGTGACGACTAAAACTCGAGACAACACCCGGTTTAGCCTCCGCACTACATCCTAGAAAATGGCCATGGATGGGTTTGGTTATCTACGGTTCATAGCGTCATAGAACAATTAGAAGCAAAGTGCCTAAACGCGACAACTCGCGCCGACAACATCACCCCCAAAATGCCTCAGCTATGTGGGATTGATCGCATAATCCAAAACACGAGGCAACCCCCGGAATGAATTGTCGATTATATCCCCCCTAAATCCTAAGTTCACTCAGCCCGGGTGCAGGACTTTTGATATTCTCACCCCACACGTTTGCAAGAAATTAAACATTTATTCACATAAGAAAGCAAGTAAAAGAAGCAAGTAAAAATACAAGCGCAAACGTGGAAATAAAAACTAGGCGTAACTCTCGAATCTCCCCAGTGAAGTCGCCAGCTGTTTTATCTTGGTTTTCGGGTGTCAAACATTGATTACGTTTGAACCTTTTAAACCGGTGATATCTTATTTTTCTTGGGAAGGGAAAAAGTAAGCAAAACCCTTGAGAATCGAGGTCCGGGAGTTGTTTTCGCTACGGGAAGGTGTTAGGCACCCATAACGACTATAGTATCCTATAGGAACCGTCTTTAATTTCTACGCGCGCGCTTTATTTTTAAATGCTATTTTGAAAGTGTTTATTAAACCTAAGAATGTTCTAAGTGAAGAATTGGAGGGAGAAGAATGTTTTTGGATTTTTATTTTAGTTGAATTGAAGGAATTTTGTTCCTTGCCTACGTACCCGTTTAAGGGATCAAATCCACCGTAGTTCTCTTTCAAAAAATGTTTTTTGTTTTTGTTGGTTGATTTTAAGTTTGAAAATGAATTTTGGAAGAATAGAAAGAGGCCTCAAGGGCATGAGATTATGAAATTGTGAGGTGGAATTAGTTATTTGCAAAAAGAAGTCAAGTATGATTATTTTTTCATTGAAATTTGATTAAGAAAATGAAAAAGGAAAATACAATGGGATTTTGATCCCAAGGTTTATTTTGAAAATGATTTGAGTGATGTTTGTTCATATTTTTTGGAAAAGTTGATTTTTCTAAGTATAAAGCCTAAACATACATCTAAACATACAATCCTAAACATACATCTAAACATGCATATTCTAACTATATAGTGATGTGTGTGCATGTGTCGGTGCTTGTGTCGGTGTACATCATTAGAGTCCATTGTCCTTTACATCATACCCTAGATACATTCTATGGCCTCTTTGCCAAGAAATTAAAAGCATGAAAGTAAAATATTACAAGATTCCTAAGGGTTACATTCTAAATCTTGGTAAAAATTTAAATGTACAAGAAATAAGAGATGAAAATAGGATGTGAAAAGCTATGGAAAGGAGACATGAAACAAGGACGGTTAGTAGCATGAGTGAAATTGAAACAATATACTAAAAGCATAGTAAAGTAAGTGTAACTTGAAAATGAAGTAACAAGCAACATTAACTAAAAGTGGTAAAAGAAACTTGACTTTTGATGCCATTCTAAGGTAAGGTTAAAGGCCTAAATCCTCATGGTATTAGAGAAATTTTGCGTGACTTAGTTCAAGAGGACAAAACATGGGAATTAAAGTCATTAACTATACCAAAGAATATAAAGGTTGCAAGTTCTTTCTTTATCCGCTTCAATTCACAAGTATGCTTCACATTATTTAACAAGCACAAGATTCACAAAGACTCATTTGAAAACAGTAGGTATACATCATATCTAAGAGTCAAATTCACTCCAAGTATTTCACACCCAAGGCCACATTTACGCATCAAAATTTAAGAACGAAATAACATCACAATTTTCACAAAGAACATAAAAAAAGTGTACGAATTAACAAGACACAAACACATATATTTCTGAAGCACATTTCAATAGGTAATTACATTCCACAAACAAGTATCAAATGCCGAAACTTGATCACAACAATTTCAAAGAAACCTTCTAGGAACTTTTATCAAGATTTGGACCAAAATTAATATATGGAATTAACAAAGAACCAAAAGATTTTCTACATGTTGTGATCAAGATTTGTCATGCAAAGTACACTAAAATTCATCAAAAGACATAAGAAAAATATAGGAATTTTTGTGGAATTTTTGAGAGTTTTGAACATGAACAGGGGTGCAAAAAGGCGTTCATGGGGGTATACGCAGCAAACAGAAAGAACAACAGCTAATACAAATAGGCCTAAGGGAATGAGGAACTGGGTCAACCCAGACTAACCTGATTGAATAAAATCCGACCCGTTTAATATGATGTGCAATCTGTTGGGTCGGTTTCCTCCATTCCACCAATTTCCTTCTTCCTCTAACTCACGCATGGCTTTCCCAGTTACAGAGCACGCCTGAAAGAAGCAAATCGCCATTGGACCTTGTGATATTGACGCTAAACCCTTCCAAGAACATCAGCAACTGCCCGCCGTCACCAAAATCCGCCAGATCGTTCCATAGAAGTTTTGCAAGGTACCACGTGAGGAAATTGCATTCCCAATCTCCATGAACCTTTCAATTTCTTGTTTAAAGTGCATCTTGCGAAAACTCAGGGTTATGAACAGACTTCAATAGAGGATCATCAACATCGATCTCCAATTCTGAGTCATGCGCCTCACTAAGCAAATCTTGATCTCTCATTTTGACACGGCATCTCCTCTTGGTGAGGACTCGCCGGCGATGGAAGTAACGTCGTCCTTCTCGGCGGCTTTTTGCTGACGGTTGCTATGTTTGGATTCAGTAGGATACACGATGAAGATGAAACGAGAATTGAAGAGCGGTTTCGATGTTGTTGAAAGTGGAAAGTGTGAATTCAGTTTCAAAAAAAACGAGTGGTTTGGTGCTGAATTCGATTCGACCGGGTTTGAATGATGATGATGAGTTCGTTTCGGACTCGAATCTGTGAGTGTTGCTTGTTTGTTTTTGGATTAATTTGCGAATTGGCGATGAGTTTGTGGAGGTTTGAGGTTGTTAGGGAGGAAGTTTGTGGTGGTTATGGAGGTTTAGAGGTGGTTATGGAGGTTTTGTTAGAGGTTGAAGATGAAGTTTGATGGTGGTTGAAGGTGGAGATAGTTGGTTATGGTGGTTAGAGTGGTGGAGAAAGTTGTTGGATGGTGGAGAGAGAAGGTGGTTAGGGATGAGAAAGTTAGTTAGAGGAGAGGGAAAATTGAGAGAAAAATAAATATGAACTTTGATGATTTTTGTGGAGTTTTTTGTGAAAATGGTTAATTGAATGAACCTTGACCAACTTTGACCTATTTATAGGTGATGTCGAAATGCTTGGACCAATGATGGACTGCCACGTGGCACTTGACTTGTAACAAACCTTGACTTTGACTCTAACAAACTTTAAAAAGGATTAAAATGCAAATAACAAAAGTACGAGGACCAAAATGAAAATTAAACTAAAATTGAATTGAAAAAAGTAAATTGAAAATTAACGTAAAGCGAGACGATTAAAAACAACAAAGCAGATTAAAATGAATCAGCAATTTTATGTGAAATGACCAAAATGCCCCTGGAGGCTAAAATGACTCGAAACGACTCAAATACAATTTTTTAAAATGATTTTTTAACAAGGGATTAAAGCAAGAGTTTATACAAGCGGATTAAAAGACTCAGAGACAATTTTTAGAATTTAAACAGGGTTTTAACACATGAAAAGACTAAAATGCCCCTAGGGGCAAAACTAACTCAAAATGACTTCAAATGCAATTTTTGGCAAGGGTTTCGACATAGAATGAAACAAAGACTTATTCAAACCACTTGAAAAGACTCAAACAAAATTTTGAAAGACTGAGAGACATTTGACATAGGAAATGACTAAAATGCCCCCTAGGGGCTAAACTGACTAAAAAAAATGACTCAAATGAATTTTGACATGAGATTGAAACAAGGACTTATACAAACCAAATTAAAGACTCAAACAATTTTCAAGGATTAAAATGAGTTGAATGCAGGAAATGACTAAAATACCCTTTTATGTGAATTTTGCAAATAAAATTGAAATAAAATGCAGAGAAAGATGCAATTGATCAGAGACATATCAGATGACTTATAATGCAAGAAAAGAAGAATTGGACAAGTATTTTTAGGTCCAAAATTAGGGTATAACAAGTCCCTGCAAATTTTTTTTTATAGTTTTTGGTCCCTGCAAAAATTTTTGTTTTTGGAAATAGTCCCTGACCCCAATTATGTGATGATTTGTCACTTTTGTGCATATGTGGCATATGTGTTTACTTAATAAAAAGAATATTATTTTTTATAATTTATATAACAATAATTATTTTTTAATTAAAAGATAATAATAAAACAGATACAATAATTATTTTTTAATTTATAAAAGTGACAAATCATCACATAACTGGGGTCAGGGACTATTTCCAAAAACAAATTTTTTTGCAGGGACCAAAAACTATAAAAAAAAATTGCAGGGACTAAAACCAAAACTGACCTATTTTTGCAGGGACCAAAAACTATAAAAAAAAATTGCAGGGACTAAAACCAAAACTGGCCTATTTTGCAGGGACCAATACCATATTTTAGCCTTCTAAATAAAGTGTTTACTTTCATTTTTATTATAAGTAGTTGCAGAAGATGGACAGAAGATGTGGAAAATTGATTAACTTCCGTATAACAATAAGGAAGGATGCCAGATGCGTAAATCATAAACTTCCTCTGCTCATTAGTGATCATATTTCTAAATATTACTGTGTAATGTGATGGTTGGTTGCATGGAATGGTTGAACAATTATTTGGATTGGCTTATAATTGTTGGAAACTATATTATAGCTAAGCTACCAGACACTTATTGTGTAATGTGATGTTTATAATTGCACAAAGTAATAATGGTTGGTTCAATTGTTTCTATAGTCCAGTTGCCAAATTGATGGCAAGTGATTAAATTTGAGAACCAACTTGGTATTTTAATAGAGTCGAATACCTATTTGAAATTTTTCATAATGTCAATGACCTATTTGAAAGTGTTTTACAAAATCAAAGACTAATTTGATGATTTATTCCACGTGAAATCATCTAATTTAATTATCTACATTGTTTTAAAGTGTGCGTCTTGATAGCTAGGATAGTTATAAAATTCCACCCGCTTGCGCAAGTTAGCATCTAGTTATTACTTTAATATGTATTTCACTTTTGATCATTTATAAACTTATTCCACTAGCTCATAGAATATAAAATGTGTCTATTTTTCAATGTTAGCGGCCATTTTTACCATTTCCACTTCTCAACGTTCTTTTATATTTTCAGCTACACATTATCATCATTGACTTCAAATTCAAGTGCACAAACGTAGGGCATTTTCTTCTACTTTCCAGTCATGGAGTTCGAGGCAAGTAACAGTTCCACCACTTCCACATATAACAGAATAGCTGAAGTGAAAGCTTTTGACGAATCAAAAGCCGGTGTAAAAGGCCTCTTAGAATCTGGAACATGTGTGACAAAGATCCCACGTATGTTCCATTTTCCCAAATCGAGCCTGAAAAACAACACTCATGAAACTACCTTACAAATTGACTCATCTTCCAAGTTGAGTGTCCCCGTCATTGACCTTCAAGATATGAACACTAATCCATGTTTGCATGTTGAGGTAGTTGACAAAATTCGTAGTGCATGCAAGGAGTGGGGATTTTTCCAAGTGATTAATCATGGTATTCCAATTACTGTTTTGGATGAGATGACTAGTGCAATCCGTCGGTTTCATGAACAAGAAGCTGATGCAAGGAAACCATTTTATACAAGGGATACAAGTAAGAAAGTCAGATATTTCTCTAATGGTACCCTTTTTAGGGACCCTGCTGCTAACTGGAGGGACACAATTGCATTTTTTACTAGTCCTGATCCTCCTAATCCAGAAGAAATACCACAAGTATGCAGGTAATTAATGTTTGTTTTATATCTTTTGAATCAAGTCTGATATCATCTTAGATTTTGAATTCGAACTAATTTATTCTTACAAAATCTACTCATAAGATGGGTGGGACTCTTTATTAGTATATAAAAAATAAAATAAAAAAAATCAGATTTTTACTATTTTCAATGTACAACTTACATATTTTCATTAATTATCAATGGTTCTGTCAACTATCTATTTTAAAAAGAAAGATAGACACCAAAATTTAATATTAGAGTACCCTTTGTCTCATGTTAAATGTTCTATTTTCATTTCGTAAAATTTGTGTTTAACTTGATGAGAGACTTTTGATGTGAACTATTTGATAAACAGAAGATGAATTGTTGGTCATAGGTCATGCGTTTCTGAAAATAATGAAAATAGTTTTTCGACATTTTTTTTTTATAGAAAATGCAGACAATTCGTCTCTTATTTATTAGTTATAAAAAAAATTAACACAAATTTTACGAAATAAAAATATAAAATGTTTAAACAGAATAAACAGCCTTGTTTTTTTTAAAATTATCTGTCATTTAAAAATTATCTTAGGTCCATGAATGTTGTGTTCACGAGAATTGGTTTTGTCATCCAAAAAGGTCTAGCGGTGCAGCTTGTTGCCCGCTTGCCTTCTATATTCAAGTGTAAATAATGGTTTATATATAATATATATTAGTTGTCATTAGCGAGTATATTAATTATTTTACTGAATAATACCCTTATTAGTTTGTATCTCAATCGCTCTATAGAGATTAGGCCACCAAACTCCTACAACACTATGAACATTTTAGTCAACAAGTATCATTTTACCTTGAAATGATATCAGTCGATGATTTATTTAAGATGTGTTCAATAGCTTGAACAACACTTAACATGCAGAGAGTTGAAATTTTCAACACAGATTTCACTCTCATAATATGCCATAAGGGCACTTGTTAGCATAACTTGAACGACACTTAGCAAGACCCAATATGTGTTCAATAGTTATGACTTTTTTTTTTTATCTCTTGTCTTTGATGGGATGATCATGTATTGGCAGAGACATTGTGATTGAATATTCAAAGAAAGCAAGGGCTTTAGGCTTTACAATCTTTGAGCTATACTCAGAAGCTTTAGGCCTTCATCCTTCTCACCTTAAAGAATTGCTCTCAACATATGGACAATTTCTTCTGTGTCACTACTATCCTGCATGCCCTGAACCTGAATTAACGATGGGAACTTCTAAGCACACCGATATTGATTTCATGACAATTCTTCTACAAGACCAGATTGGTGGTCTTCAAGTTCTTCATCAGAATCAATGGGTTGATGTTCCTCCACTACATGGATCTCTTGTTGTAAACGTTGGTGATCTTATGCAGGTAGTGATGTTAAATATAAACACTTCGGTTATTCTTTACTTTCTTATGACATGACATATATAGTTTTGATTTTTAATGAATATACATTTATTAATCTCCTTTGCAGCTTATAACAAATGACATGTTCACAAGTGTTTATCACCGGGTTTTATCCAAAAATATAGGCCCTAGAATTTCCATAGCAAGCTTCTTTGTAAACCCATCATCAGAGGAGGTTACATCCAAGGTTGTTGCTCCAATAAAGGAATTGCTATCAGAAGAAAATCCACCAATCTATAGGGACACTACTTTGAAAGAAGTCTTGGCACATTATTATACAAAAGGCCTTGATGGGAACTCTTCCTTGCACCCTTTCAGGCTGTGGCATAAGTATTAAGAATAAGATTGGAGCAGTATTGATTCCGGAAAGGCTCCAATGACGAGTTCCCATCAAGGCTCAATAAAAGAATTTCCTAAATAAGTTGTATGTTAATAACTGAATAAGGGTCCACTGTAGACTTTGACTATGTACTGCCGATACTTCATATACGAAAGTATCTGACACATGTTAGTGTCTAACACTACCGACATATATGGTTACATTTAATCACTTTTATTTCCTTGCTGGCATGTATACGTGTTGGTGCCGTGTTTTCGTCTGTCCTTCATATGCATCAAGTTCTAATAAGGTAAAAGCACCATGACTTATGCCTAGGGAGAATAATTTATTGTCTACTAGATTAGTTTATGAAGTTTGTATACAAGACTATCAAAATATTTAAGGACTTCTCATTCGGACAAGTAAATAATTTACAATGTTGGCTATTGTTTCAATTAGATTTCAAACCATTTTATTGAGAATATAGCCACAGAAAACAGTTCATTTATGGCACCATTTTCTTTGCATGAGCGCTGCAGCTGCTACCAGATTTATAAATAAGGACATCATCAATCTCATGTCGCCCCTGCATGAAAATGGAAATTCTTATTATTAGCAGCATACAAATCCAACAAAGTGTAAAAAAGAGTGTGTCAGAAAAACCTTATTATTATGAAACACTGCGATGTAGAAAGTAATTCAAGTATTATGATGCGAAAGAGTGAAGACTCATTTTAGGGCCTGAGAAAAATAAAGCAACTTCTAGTCCCTAAAAAAATAAACCTAAGGATTAAATTGTCTTGGTTTATTTTCTTCATGGACTAAAAGTTACTTCTATTTTTCTCATGGACTAAATAGAGTCTCACAGTTTTTCTCAGGCACTAAAATGAGTCTTCACTCTTATACGCTTACCATCTTTCCCTGAGCTTTGCTCCATGTCAGTCTGTTCTTGCCATGGCCATTTTAGATTTGAAGATGAGGAACACTGTTGTGGAACTGAAAATGAATAGGTGCTTGTACTACACTGCTTCTTACGCGAAGAGTCAGCTGTAGAGCAAGTGTCTTCATGGTCAGAGCTTGAAACATTACTATCTTTCACATGATTCATGGAATTTTCCTTGTTCTTTCTCTTCTCTTCAAAACATTTTGTTCTCTTCCTAATAGGTAGTTCATTCTTAGGATCCTGAAATGCTGGCACTTTCTGATCATTAGCTGAAATAGTAGCAGACGGAGCTTTTTCCTTAAGGAGGACAACTTTTGGAATGTCTAGATAATCACTTTCAGCAACAACTTCATCCCTCGCTTCTGAGCCAGAAGCTTTTGATGCTGCTTGAATTTCCCACATCTTGAATATGGCTTGAGTCAGGTTTTCTCTGGCCATATCTATATCAATTATTGGATTCGGATAGTTTTGACCTAGCTCGACTCCTGATGCTCTAAGCACACTAAGTGGTGCATTCCAAGGATGATGGATCCACTCAGTTGGCATTCTCGCCAACTCAGGTGGCCATTGCCTTACATATTCTCCTTCTGGATCAAACCTAGATCCTAAAATCTGGACAAACAATGACACCAAAATTAGAGAAATCACGCTATTTACTCTTGTTGTGAGGATCTTTTTGGTAAAATTTAGTCCAACGAGCAAGCCTAATAAAACTTGTTTCCTATATACGAAAAAGTAATACCAACCTCACTTAGGGACTGTTTGGATTGGTTTATTTAAGTTTATCGACTGACATAAGCACTTGTGAGACTATTTGGGAGAGATTTTGGAAACAGCCTATGACATGTCCATAAGCTGTTATCTGTTTATTTCCATAAGATTTCCAAGATAGTTTACCAAAAAAATTTACTGAGAAGGCAATTTTTTTGCACATCGTAAAAAAAATCAAGCGGCAAGATTCTCTGCCACGTCAACGCCTCTTGTGCGACTCCACTTGTTGGAGGACCAAAATAAGAAGAATCTTAAATTAGAGGGGTAGAATCTGCATTTTTTATTTTACAAGGTTTATTTCTAGACTTCACGTATATTACATGGACTATTATAACAATTAATAGTAAAATGTGAAATCTGCTTGTTTTTTAATGTGTGAGATCCAACCATTGCAAAATGGGAGGTTTCATTTGATGGCAAGTGAGATTTTGGACACCTGGTGTGCTGCATGGAATGTAAATGGCAAATTGCATGTGAATGACAACTTGATAATGACAAGTGGCATCTTGCAATAATGCTTATATAGCCTATAAATGGCACCTTGAACGATCATGCACGACACAAAAAAAAAAAAAACGTGGTCTTATTAGAGACCCTTACTCAAGAGAGAAAGAATGAAAAAAAAACAAGAAGCATACTCTTGCAAGGAAAGCCTTGCTTAAGAGAGAAAGAGTGAACATGGTTATACACTTGGCCCGTTGATGAGTCATTATTAGTCTAATTTAATGCATTATTTAGTTTAGTTTTATTAAAGATTTGATTTGATTTTATTGCAATTTATTTCCTTTTTGAATATTTTACTTCATATTGCTTTTTATTTTATTTTAGGAACGAATATATGGTGGAAGGTGTCTTGGAGCAAAAGAAAGAGGTCTGGAGCAAATACGGTGCAGAAATATGAAAATACAATGCAAAAATATGTTCCCACCAAGTCAGAAACTTGGCACGGCCCGTGCCAACATGTGGCACGGCCGTGCCACCCTCCAGGATGCTCTTTTGGTGCTTTTCTTCAAGCCCAAGTTACCCTATTGTAGTTTTACTGATTAGCCCTTATAGTTGCTTAGATTTTAAGTCAATTGTAAAGCTATAAATAGAGTAGCACTCCACCATAAAAATTCATCTTTTGTTCTTGGAATAAAAGTTCACTTTTATTTTAATTGCTATTTTATATTCTTCTTCTTCTCCTTCTCCTTCTTCTCTATGTCTACAATGAACGTTAGTGAGTAGACTCTTCTTGTCTTGGGATGGTTGGATAAGTCTAATGATATAATCCTAATCGAACCAAGCTTTAACCCTAATTTCATGTAACCGTAATTTCTAATTTAGATTCACCGTTTTAACATGAATTAACCATTATCAAACTGTAGAAGCGAAAGTGGAGGGTTTGATAATTGTTAATTCATCATCCCAAATATCAATTCATAAAGCGAAAGCGGAGCTTTGATATTGGAACAAGTGAATCTAGACAATAATTGCAAAGGCAGCGAAATAGTCTTTGCAATTATTGAGACATGTGTAGTTTCAATCCTTATAAGCTTCTTCTAGTAATCAAGTCAGCGAAATAGGCTTGGTTACTAGCGGTAAACTCTCACCGGACTTTTATCGAAAAGGTGAGGGGCTAGAGGGAAACCGGTCTTTAGAAATTAAGGTGTAAACCATGAAATTAGAAGTTAAAGTCTTGGCTAGTAAAGGGTTTGTTATTATGACGAACCAATGATCCCAAGGCTCTTTTATTTTATTATTGTTATTTTATTATATTTAAAAAACCCCAACTTTATAATCTTAAACTCTCATCTAATCCTTATTGAAAGTTAATTGAATTCATAACTCCCTGTCGGAACGATACTCTCTTTCACTATTATTACTTTGATAGACCGTGCACTTGCGGTTTGGCCTATCACCCGTTGCATGAAATGCAAGTGAGATTTTAGACACTTGAGGTGTTGCATGGAATGCAAATGGAAAAAACCATGTAAATGGAAACTTGAAAATGACAAGGGAAGCGTTGTAAATTAAAAGCAAGAAGCATAGTCTTACACAAGAAAGCCTTACTCAAGAGATAAATAGTCAATTGGTTATAGACTTGGCATGTTGCATGAAATTCAAGTGAAATGTTGGACACTTGGTGTGTTGTATGTAGTTCAAATGTAAAATTCATGTGAATGATAACTCGTAACTTACAAGTTGCATGCTTATTGTAATGCTTATGTCATATAAATAGCATCTTGGTCAAGCACACACAACACCACAAGTAGAAGCAATATCTTGTAAGGAGAATCTTACTCAAGAAATAAAAAGTGAAACTGATTATACACTTGGAATGTTGCTTGAAATGGAAGTGAGATTTTAAACACTTGGTGTGTTGCATAGAATGAAAATGGAAAAATACATGTAATTGACAACTTGAAAATGACAAGTGGCATGTTGCATGTAATGCTTATATCCTCTAAATAGTACCTTGGACAAGGATGCACAACAAAACAATAAGCAAGAAGCATAGTCTTATACAAGATATCTTTACTTAAGAGATAAAGAGTGAATCTAATTATACAATTGGCATGTTGCATGAAATGCAAATGATAAAATACATGTAAATGAAAACTTGCAAATGAGAAGTGGTGTGTTGCATGTAAAGCCTATCTCCTATAAAAAGTCATTTTGACCAAGCACACACACCATAAAAAGAATCAAGAAACATAGTCTTGCACAAGAGAACCTTATTCAAGAGAGAAAGAGTGAACATTGTATTTCCTGCTTCTTTATCATCATGGTTGAGTTAGAGGAAAATAAAATCTCCACTTCCACATATGACAGGGTAGCTGAAGTGAAAGCCTTTGAAGAATCAAAAGTTGGTGTGAAAGGTCTCTTAGAATCTGGAATATGTGTGACAAAGATCCCACGTATGTTCCATTATCCCAATTTGAACTTGAACTTAAACTTGAACTCCACTCATGAAAGTGACTCATCTTCCAAGTTCAATGTCCCCATCATAGACCTTCAAAATATACACACAAACCCATGTTTGTATGTTGGGGTACTTGACAAGATTCGAAGTGCATGCAGTGAGTGGGGATGTTTTCAAGTGGTTAATCATGGTATTCCAGTTACTGTTTTGGATGAGATGATTAGTGGAATATGTAGGTTTCATGAACAAGAAGCCGAGGAAAGGAAACCATTCTATACAAGGGATACAAGTAAGAAAGTTAGATATTTCTCCAATGGAAGCCTTTTTAAGAACCATTTTGCTAACTGGAGGGACACAATTTCTTTTTATGTAAGTCCTGATCCTCCCAATCCAGAAGAAATACCACAAGTATGCAGGTAATGTTTATTGATAGTTTCATTTATCTGCCACATTCTTCTTCAAAACCGATCTTGACTTATCGAGAAAAAAAAACGATCTCATCCGAAAGTGCGGCTCTGGACTGAGAAAAAACACAATTTCATCTGGATTCACTCATAAGGAAGTGGCTTAACTTTTGTTTTTTTCTTGTTTAAAATGTGGGAAAGCTTGTTTCAGACATTATTGATTTTTAAGAAAATTTGGGGATGAAAGCGACTCTCGTGTTTATTTTGATTTTGGATTGGGCTTGGTATCATCTTATATTTTAAATTTAGTCTAATTTATCTTTACAAATCAACTTATAAGGTGATAAGTGTCATTTTATTATATTTTTGTTCGCAAGTTTTATCGATTTCAACGTGGTATTTATTATGCCGTAGTTCTCAATCATCCTGCCACCAATTATTAAAAGAAAAAAAATATAGGCACACAATGTTAACATTGAAGAGTACTATTCGTTTCATGTTAAGTGTTCTATTTAGAACCATAAAGAAAGTTCTATTTAGATATTACTCCTTTTGCTCTAACTAATTTGTCACTTTAAAATATCAAGGAGAGTGTGTTAGTTACTTTTTCAAACATTACTCTTATTCTTTTATATCTTAACTAATCTATATAAATTGATCATTCGATCAACCTAAATCCTATTCGAGTGAAATTTTAGTTAGCAACGGTTTTTTAAATACCTTAAAAAGGATAGTAATATTGACCATTTATATTGAGAAAGTATATAATTTCAAAACAAAGAATCCATTCACATAATATTTATGATAATGGTATAAACACAAATGGTATATTTCATCTTTGTTCAAAGTGATAATTTGTGTATTTCACTTGTAAAGCTTATGAATATATTTTTTATTCCTTCTGTCTTTGATGATATTATTATGTATCGGCAGAGACATTGTGATTGAATATTCGAAGAAAGTAAGAGATTTAGGCTTTACATTCTTTGAGATATTCTCAGAAGCGTTAGGCCTTGATCCTTCTTACCTTAAAAAATTGGCCTCACCAAATGGACACTTTATTGCGTGTCACTACTATCCTCCATGTCCTGAACCTGAATTAACTATGGGCGCTTCGAATCACACTGATGGTGACTTCATGACAATTCTTCTACAAGACCATATTGGTGGTCTTCAAGTTCTTCATCAAAATCAATGGATTGATGTTCCTCCGGTGCATGGATCTCTTATAGTAAATATTGGTGATCTTCTGCAGATAATGTTAAATATGATGACTTAAGTGTTGGAACTTGTGTTGGGGGTCTGCTGCAATAACTTGACCAAGAAGATGATGTAGATGAATACGATGAAGTGTGCACATAAATTCCAAAGACTGTTGTATATCTTGATTGTTGAGAAGAGGCTGCTGCACTTGAAACCTGAAAAGTTTAATAGTTATGCATGTAAACTCAAAGCGTATGGGGTTGCCATACTAACCTTTAGGTTCGATTCGCCCCCACCAATAACTGTATATTGGATGCAATAAGGAATGACCGGCGAATCCCCTTCAGGATACTATGAGTTCCTTGACGTGTATTGCACAACCACACCAAGCGTATCTCCTAACAGTATTTTACAGATTTATGGTTCCAGCAATTCACTCATGCATTAGAGAATTGATGGATGATTTAGAGTAAGAGAATGAGGGAGAATTATGTTGTTAATGCAACAAAATTCTGTCCAAAATTGTGTGTAGTTTTTCTTATGTGTGTGTCCAACTAATGCCCAAATGCCAAACATTTATAGTGCATTATATGACTCTTCACATGAGAGAAAACACCCCTTTGACTTGAATCAATGCTATGATTCATTAAGCACCCATTTGCCAAAGATTATGATCATATACACTTGAATCAATGTTATGGTTCATTAAGCACCCTTTTACCAAAGGTTATAACCATATACACTTGAATCAATGTTATGGTTCATTAAGCACCCTTTTGCCAAATGTTATAACCATATACATTTGAATCAATGCAAATGTTCATTAAGCATCTCTTTGCCAAAGGTTCCAATGTATATGAATGATTCCCATGAAGAGTTACAACTTTTGGTTCTAAAGTGATTCCATTATTTTGGAAATCACCAACAATCCCCCACCATTTTCAAAATACTAAATCACATAAATCCGAAAATTCCATGCCTTCAGATAATGGTATCTCGCGATTTGAACCATTACTTAGTAAGTTAAGTTTTCGCTCATTCCCAAATAGTATGGTAGGCAAGCTTTGAACCAACTATTCATTAGAACAAGTGTGCATAACTTACACATAGAATCTCGGTACCATTGATAAAGAGACTTGTAAGATGACACATTAAGAAGGCCTTGTGTCATATATCCCTTTTCATGAGAATTTAAGAGTCAAACCCTTGAACTCCGTGAAGCGGCCAAACTTCATTCTCACATAGGTAGACTATATCGGAAATGCCCCATAAGTATGCATTCCAGCAAATATATGCTATATGTCCATTAAGAGGAAAACCTCATCCTACCCTTTTTCTTCTTATGGTCCAAGTACTTTTGCCCCTTGGGATGTTATCTATTGTCAAGTACTTCAATTACTCTAATAGTGTACTTTCACCATTGAACCCAAGACTTGATGCTACTCAAGTGTGGGTTGAGTTTCCACCATTGGTAATCAATTAGATTTGGGTTTGTACCACATCCCTAATAATGTCTTCAATGTATTCAACATCATTTCCAAAGACATCATTCCTTGTCAATCATTTCGTCAAATAATTGCAAGATTTTCTTTTAACTTTTATAAACTTTGAATATTCAATTCTTCACATAGATTTTTAATTCTCATAGCTATGTCTATGGATCAACTTATATACTCTTGATTGTATTCATCAACTATCATCAAACCATGACACTTTTGTCAATTGAGTATATTGTAATAATACACAAACTTTTATGTCATTACACCTTTGCTATAAAAATATTTAACATGCATTTCAATTCCAACTTCAACTTTTCTTTTATATCTAGCCAAGATATATCATACATTGAATGCATTAAACATACATAACAAAATAAAAATTGATCATAAAAGAATGTCATAACCAAACTTCATAAGATGGGATTAAACATGTAAGTCATATACTCCACATAAAATTAAATATAACACAATCATTTTGATTTTAGTTATCATATAACTAATGCATATATCATAAATTCATTGTGTTAAATTCAAGTTTATGTTTAAATATGTTCAATACTAAATTTCAATAAACAATGACATAGAAGAATAAACAATGAACCAAAATCATTAATATTTTCTATGACTTTCTTCCATGAACATATATCAACTTACAATAATTCAAAACATACCCAAATTATTTTAATATCATGATAAACAAGAAATTAACCATTACTTTTCATATTATCATGCACATATAATATCAACACAATATTAATGATAATAATTTCTTACACAAAGTAAATAATATCATTAAAGCAACCACTTGATATTTTGACAATTTATCTACACTATTTTCATAAATAAAATAGTGTCTAAACATTCTTAACATATTACTATACTCATCAAAATTCATATACTTGAACAATTTCTAAATCATGTATATATATGTCACCACATGTTAAATCTAACATATTTATATTTACTTAGATACTATACACATGCATTTAGAACACCAAATATTTCATAATAGGTAATGTAATCACTTATATGCACATTATCTCATGTTCAAATTAACATCAAACAGATTTCAAACGATAAATTTCATACATATCAAAATTTATCATGCATATATTATCTACAACCACATGTAAATTTAACAAAACACATCACATATGAAATATTTATCCATAAATTTCCATAACATATATTCGTAAAACGAATTTGTTTACCGTTCACCGTAATCATGGATGAAAATGTAAGATTTCATCTCTCCCAAAAATTGCAGCCATTAATCACAAGTAAATCATAAATCGAACCTAAAGATTGTTATATATCTTGTTTTGGGGGTCTGCTGCAATAACTTGACCAAGAAGATGATGAAGATGAATACGATGAAGTGTGCACATAAATTCCAAAGACTGTTGTATATCTTGATTGTTGAGAAGAGGCTGCTGCACTTGAAACCTGAAAAGTTTAATAGTTATGCATGAAGGTGAGAAAAACACAAGAAGGGGGGTTGAATTGTGTTTTAGAAAAATTCTTCGTTTCTCCTAAAAACTGAACACACTGATCAGAAGCTAAGTGAGACAGCTTCTGAAGTGATAATCAGAATCTAAATGCAGCGGAATAAAACAGAGAGAGAGAGAAGAAGAACGACACAAAGCAATTATACTGGTTCCTTCCACAATCCGGAAGTAGTCCAGTCCCCCTTGCACTTCCAAGGAGATTTCACTATGAGTAATATCTGATTACAAATGCTCAAGCACACAAGCAAGAGACTTCCAATGCTCAAGCACACAAGCAAGAGACTTCCTTTGCTCAAGAACACAATCAAGAGACTTTCTGCTCAAGCACAACTGCAAGAGACTTCTTAACTAAACAAAATTACACAGAAAATTGTTTAAGGTTGAACACTTGATATACAATCAGAGGTGCTCACAATACAAATCAGATACAGACTCAATGGACTTAAGAATTTCTAAGATATGACTTGAGACACAGAAATTCTAAGTGAATGCAGAACAATTTCAGCAGAGGTTTGGTACTTGTGAAAATCTTGTGAGTCTTTCGTTCAGCGTTCTTGCATTACCAAATCTCTAGGTCTTCACTCCTTTATATAGAGGTGTGAAAGAGACGTTGTGAAATTGCCAGCGCACCAAAGAGTCGTTGTTGAAGCTTGATCTTTCACCAATGATATATTGCCTGATTTGGTTGTTGTCCTATGAAGAACAAATTTGAAATCCATTCCTTATCCAAAGGAACATCTATGCAGGCGAAACCGTATTCTGGAGCTGTTTTCTTGTCCTGTAGCGTGGACACAAAACAGAGTAGTGGAGAACATGGTTGTACAATTCGTACAAAGTACAATGTCAACGCTTTCGTCCAAATTGCAAACACACGCCTTCAAACACCTTTGAAATGACCGTTGCAAACTCCACTAATCCTTTGTTTGTGTTTTCGAATCCAATAGACAGCTTTTGCATTGATAATTCTTCAATTCTTGATTCTTTGCAAATCCAGTTGATATTCAGCTTCTGGTGAAATGGCTTCTGATGAGGCAGCTTCTGATGATGCAGCTTCTGATGATATGACTTCTGCAGCTTCTGATGACGCAGCTTCTGATGATGTGGCTTCTGGACCTCTTGTCTTCAGAAGCACTATTCTTCAGGAGCAGCTTACTTCAGGAGCGCTATTTCTTCAGGAGCAGCTTGACTTCAGGAGCGCTTTTTCTCTTCAGTAGCAAGTTGCCTTCAGGAGCGTCCAAGCTTCAAATTTTTGTTGTTTCCATAGCTCTTTATTTGCTCATTCAGAACCAATGATGATGTAACTTTATAATTATGGTCCTGTACACTTGAACAAATATTAGCTAGTCCAATTTACAATTTTTAATACCTTGTTATCATCAAAACCCTTTAAGGTTCATTGTTAAACACATTTTGTTCCAACAATCTCCCCCTTTTTGATGATGACAAACAAAAGTATTTAAAATTGATCAATTGTTGTTAATCTAATTAACAAGTTGACTTTGGGGTTCTGAGGTTTGTAAGCTCAGAATCTGAGGTTTGTAAGCTCAAACTCCCCCTGAGTCTGATAGTCTTTAAGGTGAGGTTTGTAAGCTCCCCCTAAGTTCTATCCAGGTTAATTAAATTCATTTTTCGCGCAATAAAATTATCAGAGCTTAAAAACAAAATTGAATCATTGAAAGAATTAACTTATAGATAAGAAGAATGGTTCAATTAATTTTACTTGAATTTTGATACTCCTTCGTTCGTTCATAGCTTATACCAATAAGGTAAGAAAAAATGATAGAAGTTTTTCAAAAATTTCAAATGCCATTAATGGGGCTCAGAGCCTTTAAATACTTGTCACATATACTCCCCCTTTTGTCATTATCAAAAAAAAAAAGATAAAAAAAATTTAAGCATAAAAGACAAAAAGATATGAGAAAAAACTCAAACAGGAGAGAGTATAAAAGAAAGTGAACTAAATAAGTCAGAGCAAAATATATGAACATGTATATCAATTGTCAGAAGCAGCTAAACAGTCAGAATCAGTAAGCATTCAGAAGCAAGAGAAATAAGACAAGATGGTTTCAGAAGCAAGGACTAAGAAATTTTAAAACAGAAAACAAACAAAGAAAACACAAGGGTGTGCAACTAAGGGTTGGTTTGTTGTTGTTTCTTCATCTCCTCCATTTCTTCAATCTTCTTCTGCAACAGTTCTTCAAGCTGTTGTTGCCTCTGGAGAAGAGCCTGTTCCCTTTCCTTAGCTTCTTGCTGCTGTTGTGCCATCTGTTTCTTCAGAAGCTTACACAACCTGGCTTCTCTGGTCAAGTAGTCCGTTTCTGAGAAGAAAGGCTGGTTTGCCAGGAGCAGTGTAGAACTTCTTACTCTGAGACTCTGATTCAGATGCTCCATTAACTTCCTGACAGAAGCTTCCTTGCTTCTGATGCACTTAGCCCTTATGCTTTCAATTAGCTCAGTTGCCCGGTTCTGAAGAGATGCCCAGGAGTCATCATATGCACTTGTGAGATCAATTGTCCTTCATTGATCCACAAGATTATGCAACTGACTCAGGATTGAGAGAAGCTCAGAATTAATATATCCAGATTCCAGGATGTTTGAGGGTGGTTGTTCAAGGATTTCAAGATCAGAATCACTGATTTCCAAATCTTGAACAGGGTTAGGAACTGGAATGGTAAAGTGTGTTTGTGTGTTTGAAGATGAAGGCTGGTCAGAGGCAATGTGAGTGGTAGAGGTTGAGGCTTGAACATTGACTAGAGAGATGTCAACATCCATGGGAGTTGGTTCTGGGGAGTGTTCAGGTAAAGGTTGAAATTCAGTTTCAGTTGGTGGTTGTTGTGGTGAAGATGATGTTTGAGTGTTGAGTTGGGGGTCAATGGTAGCTGTTGGTGATTGTGGGGGTGTTGTGGGTTTATGTGGTTCAGGTGTTTGTTGATGGGGGTTTTCTGAAACAACATTTTCAGAAGCAGCTGCTTCTGGAGTTGCTTCAGAGGCCTTTTCTGAAGTAAATTTGTCTATGGGTAACTCACCTGAGTAGTGGAGAGCAAGATTGTCTAAGACAGAAGTGTCTTCTATTGGTTCAGGTGCTGATGGTGAAGAGGGTGAAATGGGGAGAGAGGTGACTGGAATCTGAATTACCTGATCTGCAGGGCCAGCTTCAGAAGTGATCTTTTGTGGATCAGCAGCTTGAGGAACTACTTCTGAAGTTCCCTCTTCTGGAGCATTTTCAAAAATGAGCATCATATCGTCTTCCTCATTGTCTTCAGTAGGCTTACCAGCAATGGCTCTTACTTCAGCCAATTTATCTTTGTAGAACCTATCACAATCTTCCAATCCCAAGGCCTTGAGCTTTTCATCTCTTTGATGAATGTATTGTGCTTTTTGTTCCTTTCTGTCTGATATAAGATCAGAAGCACGTTCATCTGCCATCCTTTTCCTTATTGGAGTCATCTCAACCATAGGACTCACAAGTTGAAGGGGAGCCTTCTTCTTCTTCAGCTTGGGATCAGCCTCTTCTTTCTCCATTTCTTCAAGAGCTTCCTCCAGCTGCTCTTGGGTGATTACCAAATCTGCCTTACCTTTTCTTCTTTTCTGAGGAATAGAGGCAGCACCAACCTTCTGCATCTTTCCTTTTTCCTTGATAGAAACAGGTTTAGCAGCTTCTGACTCAGTACTAGTTCTGGCCTTCTTTCCTTTAGTAGGAGCAGCATCAGATTCAGAACTAGTTCTGGCCCTTTTCCCTTTAGGTGCATCAGAAACAGCAGCTTCTGACACAGCAACTGCTTTGGCCTTCTTGCCTTTCCCTTTAGCAAGAGCAGCTTCCTCCTGAGACCTCGCATCTTCCTCCAAGACGTACTCAGCTACTAATCTAGCTAAGTGTTCAGGATTACTTTCCTTAACTATGGAAGGAAAGTCCCTGATAATCTCAGATTCTTCTGTGGTCAACTCCAACCATTTCTCATCTTTAGGAGCTGTCTTGAAAAAGTGCATTGAATGCAAAGTCTTGCTACTGATAGTCTTCTCTGCAGTAGAAACTTCGAAGCATTTATCAGAAGCATCCCTTGTTCTTCTCAACAAATCCAGCACCTTCCCTTGATAAAAGATCTCAGAGAGCAATCTTCCATAGGGCACTTGTTTCCTTCCTTTGACTGTGCTTTCATTAATAGCCCAGCAGAGATGATCCAATACATATCTTGGAAAGTTTATCTTTTCCAGATTGGTCATGAAGTAGATTGCTAGCTTCTGTTGGTTGTTGGGTTGATCAGACCCACCTGCTCTTTGAAAGAAGCAATCGTTGCTGAATTTCACCAACATTCTATTGTGAATCTCCATTTCAGAAGGCTTAGCATCTTTGTTACCACCCAGAAGAGTGTTGTAGTAGTTTTGCAGCAGGACATCATCCTTCTTAACAATTTCTTGAAACCTCCCTTCTGCATCCATTCTACAAGCTTTAGCAACAATCTCCTCTGTGATGATTACGGGAATACCCATCACTTCAGACCTTATCTCAAGGCTACTGAAGGAAGTGGGATTCAACTCAATCTCCTTCTTTCCTTTCTTCGACCCAGCTGGTTTATCTGCTGCCTTCACAGACTTTCTATTGACAATTTCAGCCCTTAACCAGAAATCTTTGACCAAGTTCACATATGTTGGCCCATTTAGCATGTTGAAGTAGCCAGACAGTTTCTGAGTTTCTACGTAGCCTTCCATGTCCACTTCGTACTTCTTGAGTGAAGTGAAGTCCACTGGTGATTCTACTTGGACGATTAAGGATTTCCATGGAATATCCATAGTCTTCTCTTTGTAGATGGACCCAGATTCTGATACGCTTTGCTTGTTTGATGTAGATTCTGAAACTTTTGAGCTTGATGATGCCATTTGATGATTTACGAAGATTTGAAGAAGATGAAGATTTTAGGGTTCTAAGGTTGAGAGAATGCGCTTACTTCGCAAGAGGTTTGAGAGCAAATGTGTTTGTTGTGAGTGAGTAGTGTGTGAATTGACAAAGTGTTAAAAGTAAAACGATTGCAATTCAAAAGAGACAAACAAACATAACATTAATGACAAAATTGGGGGCGCGTGAAAAGTACTTTCAAAGCTTTTAAATCATCATTGCCCTTTTAGTTATACACCAACACATACAGGCCATGTAAGAAGTTCACAGAGTAACTACCAAGTTAGTGGGCCAGAAGTTACTTTTTAAAAGGTAACTTCCAACGTTTCCACTAATTCAACTATTCAGAAGCAACAAATCCAGCTTCTGGACTTCAGATGCTGACGTCATCATCAGAAGCGAGTTTTCCTCAGAACCTCAATAAAGAGCTTCTGATGGACTACCGCTTCTGAACTAACTTCAGAACCTAAAATCCTATTCAGGAGCAAGCAAGCATTTAATCAGATACAAAGTGCATGTTCAAATTTTTCTTTATAAAATCAAATCTTTCAACAGTTAAAGGCTTAGTAAATATATCAGCCCATTGATTTTCAGTATCAATGAATTGTATATCTAAAATTCCTTTTTGAACATAATCTCTGATAAAATGGTGTTTGATTTCAATGTGCTTCGCTCTTGAATGCAAAATTGGATTTTTAGACAAACAAATAGCAGCAGTATTATCACAATAAATGGGAATACTGTTAGCAGTTATCTGATAATCTTCCAACTGATGTTTCATCCAAAGTAGTTGTGTACAACAACTTGCAGCTGAAATGTATTCTGCTTCTGCTGTAGACATAGCAATAGTTGTTTGTCTTTTGCTAGCCCAGGATATAAGATTATCACCCAGAAATTGACAATTGCCACTGGTTGACTTTCTTTCAATCCTATCACCAGCATAATCAGCATCACAGAATCCAATTAGCTTATAATCTAAGGATTTCCTATAAAGGAGTCCAAGATTGGTTGTTCCTTTCAAATACCTGAAGATTCTCTTGACAGCAGTCATATGAGATTCTCTAGGATCTGATTGGAATCTTGCACACAAGCATACACTGAATAAAATATCTGGCCTAGATGCAGTGAGGTATAACAAAGAACCAATCATACCTCTATACAGCTTCTGATCTACTTTAGCTCCTTCATCTTCTTTGCTTAAGGTGCACGTAGGGTGCATTGGAGTGTTCATCACTTTACAATCTTCAAGTTTGAACTTCTTCAGAAGCTCCTTTGTGTACTTTGATTGATGAACATAGACTCCATCTTTGCATTGATTGATTTGAATGCCCAGGAAGAACTTCAGCTCTCCCATCATGCTCACTTCAAATTCATCCTGCATTAACTCAGAAAATTTCTTGCAAAGAGATGCATTAGTAGAACCAAATATTATATCATCAACATATATTTGCACAACAAGAATATCTTTCTCAAGGGTCCTTCTGAAGAGTGTAGTATCAACCTGTCCTCTTTTAAAATCATTTTTGATTAAGAAATTACTTAGTCTATCATACCAAGCTCTGGGAGCTTGTTTCAAGCCATATAGTGATTTCTTCAGTTTAAAAACATGGTCAGGATATTTAATATCCTCAAATCCAGGAGGTTGCTTGACATACACTTCTTCTTCTATGACACCATTTAGAAATGCACTCTTGACATCCATTTGATATAATATTATGCCATGATTAACTGCATAGGAAAGAAGTAACCTGATTGCTTCCAATCTTGCAACTGGAGCAAACGTTTCAGTGTAATCAATGCCTTCTTGTTGACTATACCCTTGTGCAACAAGTCTGGCTTTGTTTCTTGTTACTTCACCTTGCTCATTCAGCTTGTTTCTGAATACCCATTTTGTTCCAATAATGTTCTTGTGCTGAGGTTTGGGTACCAGATCCCACACATCACTTCTTTGAAATTGATTCAACTCTTCTTGCATAGCTAGGATCCATCCATCATCTGAAAGTGCTTCATCAACTGTTGTAGGTTCAATCATTGAGATTAGTCCAATCATTGACTCTTCTTGTCTGAAATGTGATCTTGTTCTTCTTGGACTATCTTTGTTTCCAATGATTAGCTCTTCAGGATGTGAAGACTTGTGTTTGAATGTGTTTCTGGGAGGATCTGCTTGATGTGAGCCATCTTGTGCTTCATCAGAAGCAGCTTCATCTTGTGCTTCTGATGTGGGTTCAGCTTCTGAACTATCTTCAGATTCAGCTATCTGATCAGGTTCTGGAGTAGCTTCAGGAACCTGTATCTCTGCAGAACTTTCACCTTGCTTTGAAGTTTTATCTTCAAGCTCCTTGTCATCAAATTTAACGTGCATAGATTCTTCAACACAAAGTGTTTCTGAATTATACACTCTGTATGCCTTTGACCTTTCAGAGTAACCTAAAAAGATTCCTCTTTGGGCCTTGGCATCAAATTTCTTTAGGTAGAGCTTGTTGTTCAGAATGTAACATGTACATCCAAATTGATGAAAGTAAGAGATATTGGGTTTTCTTCCTTTAAAGAGTTCATATGCTGTTTTCTCCAAAATAGGTCTAATATAGATCCTGTTTTGAACATAGCATGCTGTATTCACTGCTTCTGCCCAAAAATGTTTTGGTAAATTGTTTTCATGAATCATGGTTCTGGCCATTTCTTGTAAGGTTCTATTCTTTCTCTCTACAACCCCATTTTGTTGTGGTGTTCTAGGAGAAGAGAACTCATGGAAAATTCCATGTTTTTCACAAAAAGCTTCAAATGGCTCATTTTCAAATTCTCCACCATGATCACTTCTGACTTTCAAAATTTTTGATTCTTTTTCAGATTGAATTTGAGTGCAGAAGCTACTGAATACATCACACGCAACATCTTTACTCTTTATGAATTTCACCCAAGTCCATCTGCTGTAATCATCAACAATGACTAATCCATATCTACTTCCATATAGGGATGCAGTACTCACTGGTCCAAATAAATCAATATGGAGTAATTCTAAAGGTCTTGAGGTTGAAACAATGTCTTTGGTTTTAAAAGATGATTTCACAATTTTCCCTCTCTGACATGCACCACAGAGTGCATCTGAATGATAGTCAATGTCTGGTAGCCCTTTCACAAGTTGTAACTTACTAAGCTTAGAGATTAACCTCCAGTTAGCATGTCCCAACCTTCTGTGCCACATCCATTTCTTATCATTCACTGATAGTAGGCACATCACCTTCTGATCAGCCAGTTCAGAAAAATTGATTTTATAGACATTGTCAACTCTCTTTCCTTTGAACACAATGGATTTGTCTTCCTTGTTGATTACTGTACAGTTGGGTTTTTCAAAAAGCACATCATAACCATTATCACAAAATTGACTAATGCTCAAAAGGTTATGTTCAAGACCATCTACCAACCATACATTATTAATTGAGGTAGAGGAGTTACCAATAGTTCCTGTACCTATGATCTTGCCTGACTGGTTGCCTCCAAATTTCACATTTCCTCCCTCTTTCATTGTTAGGCTGAGGAACATGGACTTGTCTCCTGTCATGTGTCTTGAGCAACCACTGTCTAGGTACCATGATCTTTGCTTTGGCACTGCTCTTAGACATACCTGCATCATTGACATTTTTAGATTTAGGTACCCATTGTTCTATGGGTCCTGGAAGGTTAGTACTTAAGGCTTTACTCTTCACTTCTTGTACCTTGTGCTGTGAGTTGGGTTGCTTCTGATTAACCATCACCTTAGGTTTTGGTACTTCAGAAGCAGTAACTGTCTTCTTCTGAAACTTAGACTTCAGAACCCCAGATTTTGGTTTCACCAGACTCTGAGGAATAGGTTCTGATCTTTTCAGGATCCTAACCTTTGAAGTTTTGGAATCAGATTTGATCATAGCCTTTGACTTAGAGTTCTTTGGCTTTGAAGTAATCTTAGCCTTAGAACTAGAAGCTTCAGGTTCTGATTGAACAACAGTTTCCAACTCAGCCCCTTCTGGTACAAAGAATGTTTTCAGACCTTCCTTGATGCATTCACAACAAGATTTTAGATTGGTTTTCTCAAGTTTCACTTCTGGAAAACCAATTCCTCTGCCATTGTTCTTGTAAATGCTATAAATCATAGAAGCTACTCTGCTTCTGTCAATGCCAGATATAATAAAATCTTCAAGAGCAATTTCATGGTTACTTAAAGGTTTTTCATTACACTTTTCTTGTAGCTTCTGACATAAGAACCTGAGCTGATCTTCATATGTTTTACACATGAAGTCAAAGCCCCTAAGTCCTTGTTCAGAAGCTTTCAGATCCAATAGAGTTGATTTTTGCTGTTGTACCAAATCAGCATATTTTTCTTTTAAATCCTTCAACTCATTGGTTCTTACTTCAAAATGTGTAAGAAGTTCTTTAAGTGACTCAACAAGTTCATCTCTGGGAATTTTGGAATATACCTCGTTTTCATCTTCTGAGTCTGAATCTGACCCAGCTTCTGAAGTTGCTGTTGCTACCAACCCAACAGCTACCTTTGCATCTTCATCAGCTTCCTCTTTATCAGATCCAGATTCACTCTTTGACTTGTCCTTTGACTTTTCTCTTTGAAGATCAGGGCATTCAGCAATGAAGTGACCTGGCTTCTTACAGTTGAAGCATCCCTTCTGATCTTCTTTCCTTGAGCTTCTGGAGTTACCCCTTCTGGAGAGAAACTTTCTGTTCTTCTTGGCCAGATATTGAAGTCTGTTTGAGAGCATGGCCATTTCTGCAGCATCTGGTTCAGAATCTGAACTTGACTGTTCTTCCTCTTCAGATTCAACCACTTTGAGAGCTTTTGATGACTTGCCTTTGGATGGAAGAGCTATTGATTTACTCTTCTTAGTAGACTCATGTTCATTAAGACTTAACTCATGAACTTTGAGAGAACTAACAAGATCTTCGACACTTAAAGTGTTTAAATCTTTAGCTTCCTCAATGGCAGTCACCTTCGGTCTCCATCTGGCAGGTAAGCTTCTGAGAATCTTGCTTACATGATCAGAAGCAACATAGCTCTTCTTTAGAATCTGTAGACCAGAAACTAAGGTTTGAAACCTTGAGTACATCTCCTCAATAGTTTCATCATCCTTCATTTTGAATAACTCATACTGATGTACAAGCAGGAGAGCCTTTGCTTCTTTGACCTTCTTGCTCCCTTCATAATTTGAACAGAGAGAAGCAAACATAGCTTTAGCAGTGGATTTGTCACTCATCTTCATGTATTCTGCTTTGGGTATGGCAGTGACAAGAGCTCCTCTGATAATATGATGCTTCTTGTAAAGTTTCCTCAGTTCTGGAGTATGTTTCTTTCTATCCACAGCAGCTCCTTCTTCATCAAGGACTAAATCACCAACACCATCTTCCAGAATATCCCATAATTCTTCATCTAGGCTCATGATGTAACTGTAAAAGTTGGTCTTCCACCAAGAGAACTCTTCAGCATCTCCATTGAACTTTGGAACTTTTCCAATACTGGTTTTCTTACTATCACTATAATCATGTGAAACATTTTTATAGCTAGTATCACTAGAACCAGAACCATTAGGAGGAGGAGTAGTCATGTTTTTCTCAGATCTTTGACTGTTGCACGGTTAAGTGTTACACAACAGACCAAGGCTCTGATACCAATTGAAGGTGAGAAAAACACAAGAAGGGGGGTTGAATTGTGTTTTAGAAAAATTCTTCGTTTCTCCTAAAAACTGAACACACTGATCAGAAGCTAAGTGAGACAGCTTCTGAAGTGATAATCAGAATCTAAATGCAGCGGAATAAAACAGAGAGAGAGAGAAGAAGAACGACACAAAGCAATTATACTGGTTCCTTCCACAATCCGGAAGTAGTCCAGTCCCCCTTGCACTTCCAAGGAGATTTCACTATGAGTAATATCTGATTACAAATGCTCAAGCACACAAGCAAGAGACTTCCAATGCTCAAGCACACAAGCAAGAGACTTCCTTTGCTCAAGAACACAATCAAGAGACTTCCTGCTCAAGCACAACTGCAAGAGACTTCTTAACTAAACAAAATTACACAGAAAATTGTTTAAGGTTGAACACTTGATATACAATCAGAGGTGCTCACAATACAAATCAGATACAGACTCAATGGACTTAAGAATTTCTAAGATATGACTTGAGACACAGAAATTCTAAGTGAATGCAGAACAATTTCAGCAGAGGTTTGGTACTTGTGAAAATCTTGTGAGTCTTTCGTTCAGCGTTCTTGCATTACCAAATCTCTAGGTCTTCACTCCTTTATATAGAGGTGTGAAAGAGACGTTGTGAAATTGCCAGCGCACCAAAGAGTCGTTGTTGAAGCTTGATCTTTCACCAATGATATATTGCCTGATTTGGTTGTTGTCCTATGAAGAACAAATTTGAAATCCATTCCTTATCCAAAGGAACATCTATGCAGGCGAAACCGTATTCTGGAGCTGTTTTCTTGTCCTGTAGCGTGGACACAAAACAGAGTAGTGGAGAACGTGGTTGTACAATTCGTACAAAGTACAATGTCAACGCTTTCGTCCAAATTGCAAACACACGCCTTCAAACACCTTTGAAATGACCGTTGCAAACTCCACTAATCCTTTGTTTGTGTTTTCGAATCCAATAGACATCTTTTGCATTGATAATTCTTCAATTCTTGATTCTTTGCAAATCCAGTTGATATTCAGCTTCTGGTGAAATGGCTTCTGATGAGGCAGCTTCTGATGATGCAGCTTCTGATGATATGACTTCTGCAGCTTCTGATGACGCAGCTTCTGATGATGTGGCTTCTGGACCTCTTGTCTTCAGAAGCACTATTCTTCAGGAGCAGCTTACTTCAGGAGCGCTATTTCTTCAGGAGCGCTTTTTCTCTTCAGTAGCAAGTTGCCTTCAGGAGCGTCCAAGCTTCAAATTTTTGTTGTTTCCATAGCTCTTTATTTGCTCATTCAGAACCAATGATGATGTAACTTTATAATTATGGTCCTGTACACTTGAACAAATATTAGCTAGTCCAATTTACAATTTTTAATACCTTGTTATCATCAAAACCCTTTAAGGTTCATTGTTAAACACATTTTGTTCCAACAATGCATGTAAACTCAAAGCGTATGGGGTTGCCATACTAACCTTTAGGTTCGATTCGCCCCCACCAATAACTGTATATTGGATGCAATAAGGAATGACCGGCGAATCCCCTTCAGGATACTATGAGTTCCTTGACGTGTATTGCACAACCACACCAAGCGTATCTCCTAACAGTATTTTACAGATTTATGGTTCCAGCAATTCACTCATGCATTAGAGAATTGATGGATGATTTAGAGTAAGAGAATGAGGGAGAATTATGTTGTTAATGCAACAAAATTCTGTCCAAAATTGTGTGTAGTTTTTCTTATGTGTGTGTCCAACTAATGCCCAAATGCCAAACATTTATAGTGCATTATATGACTCTTCACATGAGAGAAAACACCCCTTTGACTTGAATCAATGTTATGATTCATTAAGCACCCATTTGCCAAAGATTATGATCATATACACTTGAATCAATGTTATGGTTCATTAAGCACCCTTTTACCAAAGGTTATAACCATATACACTTGAATCAATGTTATGGTTCATTAAGCACCTTTTGCCAAATGTTATAACCATATACATTTGAATCAATGCAAATGTTCATTAAGCATCTCTTTGCCAAAGGTTCCAATGTATATGAATGATTCCCATGAAGAGTTACAACTTTTGGTTCTAAAGTGATTCCATTATTTTGGAAATCACTTTATTGCGTGTCACTACTATCCTCCATGTCCTGAACCTGAATTAACTATGGGCGCTTCGAATCACACTGATGGTGACTTCATGACAATTCTTCTACAAGACCATATTGGTGGTCTTCAAGTTCTTCATCAAAATCAATGGATTGATGTTCCTCCGGTGCATGGATCTCTTATAGTAAATATTGGTGATCTTCTGCAGGTAATGTTAAATATGATGACTTAAGTTATATAATAATCAATATTTATGTACTTTCTTGTGACATTACATTAATATTTGATTACATTTATCAATCTTCTTTGCAGCTTGTAACAAATGACATGTTCACAAGTGTTTATCATCGGGTTCTATCCAAGAATATAGGACCTAGAATTTCCATTGCAAGCTTCTTTGTAAACTCATTATCAAAGGGTACATCCAAGGTTATTGGTCCAATAAATGAATTGTTATCAGAAGAAAATCCAGCAATCTATAAGGACACTACTGTGAATGATTTCTTGGCACATTATTATGAAAAATGTCCTGATGGGAGCTCTTCCTTGCAGCCTTTCAGGGTGTGAGTTAAATATTAAGAATTTGATTGGAGCAATATTATGTATTGTCTGGCTTGGTCAACCCATGTCCTTCTTTTCCTATTCCATTCCCTTTGTACTTTTATTGATGGCCTTCAATTATTTCTTCTTATTCACTATTTTAAAATCTTAAATTCCTTATAAACAATTTTTTTTCTTTTGTAATTGCATAAGCACATAAACAATACAAACAGTGGTATTTATTTACTATTATTAATGTTGTGAATTCGGACTCAAAACTCACACCAATGAAAACAAAGATGTGTGGAGCAAAGGAAAGTGGTAACCAAAATCAAAGTAAACACAAGCAACAACAACAACAACAACACCTAGATCTAATTTAGGAATCAAAGTGAAAAGCACAAAACTATAAGCAAAAGATAAAGAGAGAAGAGAAACAAACACACCAAAGATTGTTGACCCAGTTCGGTCCAACTTGACCTACTCCGGGGGAGAGATTTATCTCTCCAATCCACTATCAATGAGTTCTTACAAGGAGATACAAATGGGTTACAAGAAATTAGCTTCAACAAGCTCTTAAAGAACAAAACCTAATTTCTACCCATTTTCACAATCTCACCAAAGAACAAGACACTCAATGATTTTCACTCACCCAAGATGTTTACAATGTTTCCCAACCCAAGAGAACCCTAATCAAAGACCCTCAACTCTAAAGTTACCTCCTTTGATTTCCCAAGTTTCTCTCTTGAAGCTCTATCAAAAACATGAAGAATGAAGTCTTAAATAGTGTTCAGGAATACGCAACAACGTGCCACGTTTCCTCCCAACGTGCCGTGTTGGAGCAGGTAACGGTACTGTATTATACCTAATCCGTCTGAGCGTGCCACGTTGCCCCGCAAACGTGCCACGTTTTTTCCAGTGCTTCAACATCCAATTCTTGAGTCAATTTTCAACAATTAATCTAATTCATTTCGATCACTATCGATTTAAAATGAAAAACACACATGATTGAATTAATTTTCCATTCAAAAGAATGAAAAAGAAAACTATTGTTAAATGCTACCATAAATTTAAGTATGTTGTTCAATACTACACTAGTCAATGGAATTGGTATGCTATGTTTAAAAGAAAAAGGAAAAGGAATGGTGATATCTAGCTATGTTTGGTTATTACTTTCGTTGATACCAAGGTTTTTTTTTTTTTTTTAAATCAAGATATATCCTTTTTTTTTTTTTAAATCAAGATATATCATTTGCGTAGCATAAAATAATATCACCATATTATTATAATCTATTTAAGAGATTCACATCTTGGACTAGATATTTTTTAATATAAACTGGTCAATAATTAAACATATGATAATGACATGTATATGTACGTACCACTTAGCTTGGTATTATTATGTGAAAATGTGTTTTACATGTTATCATTAACTTCAACACGTGATCATGTAGACAAAAAATGAAAAAGGCTCAAATTATTTTATTCCACTTGCTCATGGAATATAAAATACAAAATGTACTTATTCTTCCACTAGCGCAATCTTTTTTCCTTTTATATTTGAGCATTATCATCATTGACTTTAGGTTCACTGCACAAACACATTTACATTTTCTTCTACTTTCTCATCATGGAGTTAGAGGCAAGTAACGGTTCCAATTCCACATATGATAGAACAGTGGAAGTGAAAGCCTTTGAAGAATCAAAAGCCGGCGTGAAAGGCCTCTTAGAATCTGGAATATGTACGACAAAGATCCCACGCATGTTTCATTCTCCCAATTTGAACTTGATCTCCGATCATGAAAGTGAAGCATCTTCCAAGTTCAGTGTCCCTATCATAGACCTTCAAGATATAAACACTAATCCATGTTCACATGTTGAGGTACTTGAGAAGATTCGAAGTGCATGTAAGGAGTGGGGATTTTTTCAAGTGATTAATCATGGTATTCCGGTTAGTGTTTTGGATGAGATGATTAGTGGAATCCGTAGGTTTCATGAACAAGATGCTGATGCAAGGAAACCATTCTATACAAGGGATAAAAGTAAGAAAGTTCGATATTTCTCTAATGGTAGCCTTTTTACGGACCCTGCTGCCAACTGGAGGGACTCACTTTCATTTTTTGTAAGCCCCGATCCTCCCAATCCAGAAGAAATACCGCAAGTATGCAGGTAATGTTAGTTTTATATCTTTTGGATCGGGCAAAGTTATGTCACTTAAAGATCAATCACTAAGTTTAATTACAAGTTTTTTGCTTAAACTACACTTATAAGTTTTTCTTAAATTTCACTTCTGTATGTTTTTTTCCTTGTCTTTGATGAGATGATTATGTATTGGCAGAGACATTGTGATTGAATATTCAAAGAAAGTAAGAGCTTTAGGCCTGACAATCTTTGAGCTATTCTCAGAAGCTTTAGGCCTTGATCCTTCTTACCTTAGAGATTTGGCCTTAGATTATGGACAATTTCTCTTGTGTCACTACTATCCTGCATGCCCTGAACCCGAATTAACTATGGGAACTTCTAAGCACACCGATATTGATTTCATGACAATTCTTCTACAAGACCAGATTGGTGGTCTTCAAGTTCTTCATCAGAATCAATGGGTTGATGTTCCTCCTCTGCATGGATCTCTTGTTGTAAACATTGGTGATCTTCTGCAGGTAAGTGATGTTAAGTGTAAACACGTTGGTTTTTTCTGTACTGTCTTGTGACATTTAATTTAATAAAGATTACATTTATCAATTTTCTTTGCAGCTTGTAACAAATGACATGTTCACAAGTGTTTATCACCGGGTTTTATCGAAGCATATAGGCCCTAGAGTTTCCATAGCAAGCTTCTTTGCAAACTCAGTAGAGGTTACATCCAAGGTCCTTGGTCCAATAAAGGAATTGTTATCAGAAGAAAATCCACCAATCTATAGGGATACTACTGTGAAAGAAGTCTTGGGACATTATTTTACAAAAGGCCTTGATGGGAACTCTTCCTTGCACCCTTTCAGGTTGTGAATTAAGAATTAGTATGGAGCAGTATCAATTGTTGTGGTGTTGTTGGACTTGGATTTAGTCTTGCATTTTATTATGGTTAACTTCAACTTCAACTATGATTTTCAGTGTGTAGTGAATAAATTGTGTATACACACACAGACACATTATTAAGCAATGTAGCACCAACACTTCATATTAAAAGTGTACCTGTGGTTACATTTAATAACTTTCATTTTCTTTGGTGCACTTCTCTTTGGTGACTGACCTTATAATTTGAACTTTGATTAATCTAAAGTCCTTATTTTTACACCTCCTTTAACAAACCCTGTTAGCACTACAAGTTATTTCTTAGGTGAAAAAACAGTTGAGTATTTCATTGGTGTGAAATCTATTAAGAGTTTCTAATAAAAATGTAAACTTGAGCACAACCCTTTTTTCTATAGACAAAAATGGATTTGGTGGAACCAAAATTAGCCCTTTTAATCCTTACACTATAATGGAGACATCAATCAATAAAGCTGTTAGTGGTGCTTTTGTGAAAGCATTAGGAGTTTCTGATGTTAAACCTGTAGCACCATTTGGAACATGTTTTGCAACAAAAGACATAGCTAGGTTTTTTAATAATGGGAACTGGTGTGCCTAATATTGTTCTAGTGTTACAGAATGAGACTGTCTGTTAAGTGGAATATTATAGGCGATAAATCAATGATGTGATTTGTTTGATATTTTTGGATGCTGGATCAGATGCTGCAAAAGCATCTCAAGTTGGTTTTGTGGTTGGTGGTTCTAAAATAATGACTTTAATTGGAGAATAATAATTTGTTGCAATTTGATTTGCCTACTTTTAAGGTATTCTTATTAGTATATTGGTTTCTTAACTAGTTCCCGAGGGCAGTTGGTTAGCATTTTTTATTTTTTAGTTTATCTTACATATTCCATTAATGAAGGATAATTTTATAAAATGACTTATAATTTTTCTTTTTCATACGACATTATTTGCACTTCTTCTTTTTTTTTTTTGACAAAATTCATTTCCCTTTTTAATTTGTGTGAAACGATGAGAACATCATATAATTTGGGATCGAGGGAGTAACATTTAGTTTGCCTTTGTGATCTTTTGAATCATGATTTGATTTGCTAGCATAATCTGGATATCTTGAATCGTGAAGACCCATTTTGGTCCTCATAATTTTATGATGGACCAATTCAGTCCCCGATAAAAATAATACCATAATTAGTCCCTAACATTTTTATACCGGGGACAAATCAATCCTTCTATTATAATGAATAATAAACTATTTTGTCCCCATTATAAAAATGTTAAGGACTAAATTAAATTTCATTTTTGTTAACCGTTAAAAAATTATGAGGGATCAAAATAGCTCTTCACAATTCAAGATATCCAGAATATGATAGAAAAAATTATTGCTCAACTTTTTTTTTTCGATAGGTTATTCTTTTAATGATTGTCTTATTTCCCTTCTATGTCCGATTTTCCCTTTGATTGTAAGTTGTCCTACCTACTAATATTAGAAGGATTAGGACACATTTATTTATTAATCCTTATGCTGTGATCAAGGTTTCAGATGGTTGTAGATAAAATGATTTCAATTTTGTAAAATTAGAAGTAAATGTGCTTAAAATTTAAGCAATTAAGGTTAAAAAAAATTACATTCCAATAAACTTCAAGTCTCCAAATCATCGTTTTAAATTTTTTTTTTTTTTTATGTTTCCATTGTTTCATGAGCAACAATATGTCCTCTGCATATCACCTATATGACAACAACAATTTCAAACTCAAATTATCCGTATTAAGGAAATGTATGAAGATGGACCTAAAAATAATACACCTCACATTGTACCAAAAAAAAAATAATAATACACCTCACAATTATAAGCAAAAATCACCCTAAAAAAATTATAAGCAAAAATCAACATATTGGATTCATTTATTAAATAATGTATGTGGTCTATAATAAAGACCATATACATCATAAATTGAACGAATTTAAAATATAAATTTTTACTTATAATAGTGACCGGATGGTGTATATAGGGATATAAATAATGTATCTTCAAGACATGTTTTCAACCTTTGTCAGGTACTTACCAATGCCCTTAACAATTAACCAAATAAATTTGTAATTCTAAATAAAGTGTTTACTTTCATTTTTATTATAAGTAGTTGCAGATGATGGACAGAAGATGTGGAAAATTGATTAACTTCCATATAACAATAAGGAAGGATGCCAGATGCGTAAATCATAAACTTCCTCTGCTCATTAGTGATCATATTTCTAATTACTGTGTAATGTGATGGTTGGTTGCATGGAATGGTTGAACAATTATTTGGATTGGCTTATAATATATTATAGCTAAGCTACCAAACACTTATTGTGTAATGTGATGTTTATAATTGCACAAAGTAATAATGGTTTGGTTCAATTGTTTCTATAGTCCAGTTGCCAAATTCACACTATTGGTCAAGTTGTATTTAAAAGAATTAATTATATTGGGATGTTTGGATAATGTTTCTATAAATCTCTCTTTGGGAATATTTATTATTGCATACGATGTAAGAATCTTTTTTTAATTAACGCACTATACCATGCAATAGACAACATGTACACAATAACACAAGCCCACACGTCCTTTTTTATTCTCTAGATATTGTGTTTATTCCTCTCCAGGTGAACCTGTAATATGAAATACACGAAAGTAAACCATCGGATTAATCTGCAATTTTGTAAGATGATCTCAAATAAGTTCTTGAAATTATATATGAATATTTTAAGAAGGTCTATGAAAACATATTAGAGACTAAATTGATTTTTTTTTTTTGAGGAATAGAGACTAAATTGATAGTAAGTGGTTAAAGATGGAGATCTAATTTACAGTAAGTTGTTGAATACAAAGGACCAAATTGATGGCAATTGATTAAATTTGAGAACCAACTTGGTATTTTAATAGAGTCGAATACCTATTTGAAAGTGTTTTACAAAATCAAAGACTAATTTGATGGTTTACTCCACGTGAAATCATCTAATTTAATCATCTACATTGTTTTAAAGTGTGCGCCTTGTATTATGAAAGGGAGAAAAAATGATAAAAGCTTCATTTGTCATAGATTGAAATGAAATGTACATCCAGTATTTATAGGAAAAGAGGGATATATATACACTTATCCTAATTACATGCTAATCCAAATGGTTAAAGCTAAGTAAGAAGGAAACTTGGATATCAAGTAACAGCATGCATGGATGTAAAGAGAAATAGCTTGCAGTTTAAGTAACAGCAGAACTATGTTTATTTTCTTCTTCTTCCTCCAATAGTCCCCCACAAGCTGGAGAATGGTAGATATTAAGCATTCCCAGCTTGGATAAGAGAGCATGAAATGGTTGTGGAAGCAAAGGCTTTGTAAAAAAATCTGCTAGTTGATCAGTGGAAGTTACAGGAAGCAGTTTCATGATGCCTGCTTGCAGCTTTTCCCTCACCAGGTGACAGTCAATTTCCAAGTGTTTTGTCCTTTCATGGAATACTGGATTGGCTGCAATATGAAGGGCACTCTGGTTGTCACAGTAAAGCACAAGAAGCTTAATAGTGGTGACATGAAGATCCTGTAAAAGATAGAGTAACCACTGCAACTCACAAGTAGCAGCTCCTAAAGCTCTATATTCAGCTTCTGAGGAGGACCTTGAGACAGTTAATTGTTTCTTGGTCTTCCATGAGATCAATGATTTACCAAGAAAGAAACATTGGCCAGAAATGGACCTTCTTGAATCTAAGCAGCCTGCCCAATCAGCATCAGAGTAACCTGACAAGAATATTGAAGAATTTCTGGGAAAGAATAAACCTTGACCAGGAGCATTCTTCAAGTATCTCAATATTCTAGTGGCTGCCAAGTAGTGTTTCTCAGTAGGAGAATTTAGAAACTGACTGAGTTGCTGAGTGGCATAGGTGATATCTGGTCTAGTGTTTGTGAGATAAATCAACTTGCCTATGAGTCTCCTATAAGAAGGGACATCAGCATAAGGAGGACTCCCATCAGCATGGACCTTGCAAGATGGATCAGAAGGTGTAGAAGCAGGTTTTGCAGCAAGAAAACCAGTATCAGTTAAGAGGTCAAGACAGTATTTTCTTTGGCAAAGAGAAATACCCTGTGAAGAATGAGCAACCTCTAAGCCAAGAAAATATTTCAATTGGCCAAGATCTTTAATCTTGAAAGATGAATGCAGAATGTCTTTGATGTTTTGAAACTCTGAAAGAGAAGTGCCAGTAATGATAACATCATCAACATAAACAAGCAAAGCTGTGAAAGAAATTTCAGTCCTTTTGATGAAAAGAGAGTGATCAGAAGCAGACTGAATGTATTGGTGATGAACAAGGAGTGATGTGAGCTTTTCATACCACTTCCTACTTGCTTGTTTGAGGCCATAGAGAGATTTAATCAGTTTACAAACTTGATTTGGTTTTGAAAGTGTGATGCCTTGAGGTATAATCATATAAACATCTTCTTGGAGGTCACCATGCAGAAAAGCATTGTTGACATCCAGCTGATGAATATGCCAGTTGTTCATGGAAGCTAAAGCTATAACAGTTCTGACAGTTGTAAGCTGAGCAACTGGAGAGTATGTATCAAAGTAGTCCAAACCCTCAATTTGATTGTAACCTTTGGCCACAAGTCTGGCCTTGTATCTCTCAATGGAGCCATCTGCATTATATTTGATCTTGTAAATCCATCTGCAACCTATAGGCTTGACATTAGGTGGCAGATCAACCAGTTTCCAGGTTCCAGTATTTTCAAGGGCAGACAGTTCAACTTGCATAGCTTGCTTCCAACAATCAAACTTGCTTGCCTCAGCATATGTGGTGGGTTCAGTATGAGAATCAAGAGACAAAGCAAATGCACAATGGGAAGGAGACAAATTATTATATGATAAATGATGTGAAATTGGGTACTGAACTGAAGAAGCAATAGCAGGAATAGTACAGACATAATCTTGCAAATGCAAAGGAGGTTGAGTAACTCTAGATGATTTCCTGAGGGCAGGTGGTGGTGGGATAGGGGAAATAGGTGGAGTGGCAGTAGTGGAAGAAGTTTCAATATCAACAAAAGGTTGAGGAGCAACAGGTGTGATGTTGGGAGAATCAGAAACATGATTGCTTGGAGAACAAATATCAGATGAAAAGTAGTCCCAAGTAGTGGTAATAGTGGATGGATTTGCAGGGTAGGGGAAAATGTGTTCATGAAATTGAACATGTCTAGAGATGTGAATTTCTCTAGTATGAATATCTAAAAGGACATAGCCTTTATAACCAACTGCATAACCCAAAAAAACTGACTTTCTAGCTCTAGCAGACAATTTGGTTCTATGGGACTGAAGAGAAGTGGAGTAACACAAAGAACCAAACACTTTGAAAGATTTTTCATCAGGTAAAGTGTTATGAAGGAGTTGATATGGAGATTTGTTGTGTAAAGTTGGAGAAGTGACTCTATTTATGATGAAAACAGCATGGAGCAAAGCATAAGACCAATATGGGGCAGGTAACTTTGACTGGAACAATAAAGCCCTACCAACATTTAAAATATGTTGATGCTTTCTTTCAACTCTCCCATTTTGTTGGGGAGTTTCAACACAAGATCTATGATGAATAATACCTTTTGAGGCATAAAATGAATCAAGCAAAAACTCAGGACCATTGTCAGACCTTATGATTTTGGGAGTAATATTGAACTGAGTATGAATAAGGGTAACAAAGTTTTTGACATGTTGTGAAACTTCAGATTTGGACTTTAACAAAACAATCCACACAAATCTACTATAATCATCAAGAATAGTAAGAAAATACCTATGATTATAAATAGATGTAACAGCAAGGGGGCCCCAAATATCAAAGTGTAAAAGTTCAAATTTGCTAGAAGCAACAGAAATACTAGAAGAAAAAGGTAATTTCTTTTGTTTGGCAAATTGACAAACATCACAAGTGGCATGATTATCAACAGTGAGGTAAAGGTGAGACATATGATTGAGTCTCTTATTGGAAATATGTCCCAATCTGAAATGCCACAGAGCAGACATAGGGATATTACTATTGCTACTATTAGTGACATTATTAACAGATGGTTTATTTAGAAACTGAAACTGGGAGGTATCTAAAACTAATCTATAGAGGCCTCCAACTTGTTCACCCAAACCAATCATCCTCTGGGAGTGAAGGTCCTGTAAGAAACATTGCTTATCATGAAAGGAAGCATAACATTGTAATGCAGAACACACTTTGAAGATAGAAATCAGGTTAAGTGTGAATGAAGGTGAATACAAGACATTCTCTATGAAAAATTCTGGAGTGAAATGAATGGTCCCAGCATACTCAACTAACACAGAAGTACCATTAGGTAGATTAACAGGTTTAGGGTTGATTTTATGAAAAGAAGTAAACAAGTGAATGCTAGAAACAATGTGCTCATTAGCACCAGAATCTAAGAACCAATCATTGTTATTAGAAGCAATAGAACAAGTGAAAATGGAAGATATACCTGACTGTGTAGAGAGATTTGAATCTGAAGCAAGTGAAGTATGGACATGATTAGCACTAGCAGATGAAGCTGGGGTGGAAACTGCAGGAAGCAAGTTTACTTGTTGTAACAAGCTAAGAAGTTGATCATACTGTCCTTGAGAAATACTGGAACTAGAAGGTGAAGCACTAGAACTTCCTGGTTGAGCCTCAGCTTCTTCAACACTACTAGAGGCATTCACTGAAGAATTTTGCTTTGGATAATTGGGATGTCCATGCTTCTGATAACAATATTCCACAGTGTGATTGCTTTTACCACAAAAAGTGCAATGTCTGGGAGGTTTATAACTGTTGTAATAACCTCTACCTCTACCTCTACCTTGAGGTTGGCGTGATTCAGCAGCATTAGCAACAGAAAAAGGTTCAATATTGGAAGAAACAAGTGATAGGTTATTGCTTTCTTCTTGAACAACAAGAGAATATACTCTGTTAATGGAAGGAAGAGGATCTAACATGAGAATCTATGTTTTAACCACATTGAATTGATTATTAAGACCAGTTAAGAACTGCATGACTTGATCTTCAAGCCTGAACTGGCGTGCCTCCCTCATAGCAGCACAACGGCATGGATGAGGGCATGTACAATGAGGCATAGGTCTATGAGAATTCAACTCTTCCCACAGAGTTTTCATTTCAGTGAAATACTCTAACACTGATCTAGAACCTTGTTTCATGTTGTTGATCTTAGAACGAAGTGAAGCAATTCGAATTTTATCAGCTTTTGAGAAGCGTTCTTTAAGGTCAGACCAAGCATCAATGGCGTTTTCATGAAAAACTAGGGTTTGAGCAATTTGTGGCGAAACCGAATTGATAATCCACGATTGAACGAGATGATTACATCGTTCCCAAGCATAACGATTCAGATCATCTTCATCTGGAATCTCCATTGATCCATCAATAATCTTCAATTTGTTTTTCGCGCCAAAAGCTCGAATCATGGAACGACTCCATGCGAGGTAGTTTGTTCCATCCAATGGAGGTGTGATCAAAACAGAGTTTGGACCTTCACTTGGATGAACATAGAAGACAGATTCAGTGTCTTGTTGATTATGGCGAGGCATTGTGGAGAAGATAGAAATTCAGCAATACGAAGAAAGAGCAAGAAGAATGCTGAACAAAGAAGCAAAAATCACGAAGAATCTTCAACAAACAAGGAAGATCGAAGCAAAACGATGAAGATGAAGCTGTAACTAACTTTCTAACAACTTTCCGCCATGGATGAACCAAGAAAAAGCTCTGGATACCATATTATGAAAGGGAGAAAAAATGATAAAAGCTTCATTTGTCATAGATTGAAATGAAATGTACATCCAGTATTTATAGGAAAAGAGGGAAATACACTTATCCTAATTACATGCTAATCCAAATGGTTAAAGCTAAGTAAGAAGGAAACTTGGATATCAAGTAACAGCATGCATGGATGTAAAGAGAAATAGCTTGCAGTTTAAGTAACAGCAGAACTATGTTTATTTTCTTCTTCTTCCTCCAATACCTTGATAGTTAGGATAGTTATAAAACTCTACCCGCTTGCGCAAGTTAGCATCTAGTTATTACTTTAATATGTATTTGACTTTTGATCATTTATAAACTTATTCCACTAGCTCATAGAATATAAAATGTGTCTATTTTTCAATGTTAGCGGCCATTTTTACCATTTCCACTTCTCAACGTTCTTTTATATTTTCAGCTACACATTATCATCATTGACTTCAAATTCAAGTGCACAAACGTAGTGCATTTCTTCTACTTTCCAGTCATGGAGTTAGAGGCAAGTAACAGTTCCACCACTTCCACATATAACAGAATAGCTGAAGTGAAAGCTTTTGACGAATCAAAAGCCGGTGTAAAAGGCCTCTTAGAATCTGGAACATGTGTGACAAAGATCCCACGTATGTTCCATTTTCCCAAATCGAGCCTGAAAAACAACACTCATGAAACTACCTTACAAATTGACTCATCTTCCAAGTTGAGTGTCCCCGTCATTGACCTTCAAGATATGAACACTAATCCATGTTTGCATGTTGAGGTAGTTGACAAAATTCGTAGTGCATGCAAGGAGTGGGGATTTTTCCAAGTGATTAATCATGGTATTCCAATTACTGTTTTGGATGAGATGACTAGTGCAATCCGCCGGTTTCATGAACAAGAAGCTGATGCAAGGAAACCATTTTATACAAGGGATACAAGTAAGAAAGTCAGATATTTTTCTAATGGTACCCTTTTTAGGGACCCTGCTGCTAATTGGAGGGACACAATTGCATTTTTTACTAGTCCTGATCCTCCTAATCCAGAAGAAATACCACAAGTATGCAGGTAACATTGGGTTAATATCTTTTGAATCAGGTCTGATATCATCTTAGGTTTTGAATTCGAACTAATTTATTCTTACAAAATCCTTTTATAAGGTGAGCGGGACTCTTTATTAAAAAAAAGAAAAATCATATTTTTATCTCTTTTCAATGTAGAACATACATATTTTCGTTAATTCTCAATGGTTCTGTCAATTATCTATTTTAAAAAGAAAGATATGCACAAAAAATTAATATTTGAGTACCCTTTGTCTCATGTTAAATGTTATATTTTAGATATAATACACGTTTACTTTGTGAAAACATTTTCTATTTTCATTTCTTATAATCCGTGTTTAACTTGATAGAGGCTTTTGACGTGATCTATTTTGATAAAGAGAAAATGAAATGTTAGTAATAAATGTTTCGTTTATAAAAATAATGAAAATAGTCTTTCAACATTTTTATTTTCTCTAGAAAATATAGACAACTGTTTGCTTGTTAAACTTCAAGACTCTCTTATTTATTTGTTATAAAAAAAAATTGACACAAATTTTAATAAACAAAAATATAAAATGTTTAAACATAATAAACAGACTTGTTTGTCTAAAATTATTTGTCATTTTAGAATATTAAGAGAGTGTTAATTACTTTACTGAATAATACCCTTATTTATTTGTATCTCAATCGCTCTATAGAGATTAGGCCTTCCACCTAACTCCTACTGCACTATGGACATTTTAGTCAACAAGTATTATTCCACCTTCAAATGATATCAGTTGATGATTTATTTAAGATGTGTTCAATAGCTTGAACAACACTTAACATGCAGAGAGTTGAAATTTTCAACACAGATTTCACTCTCATGATATGCCCTAAGGGCACTTGTTAACATAACTTGAACGACACTTAGCAAGACCCAATATGTGTTCAATAGTTATGACTTTTTTTTTTCTCTTGTCTTTGATGGGATGATCATGTATTGGCAGAGAAATTGTGATTGAATATTCAAAGAAAGTAAGGGCTTTAGGCTTTACAATCTTTGAGCTATACTCAGAAGCTTTAGGCCTTGATCCTTCTCACCTTACAGAATTGCTCTCAACATATGGACAATTTATTCTGTGTCACTACTATCCTGCATGCCCTGAACCTGAATTAACTATGGGAACTTCGAAGCACACCGATATTGATTTCATGACAATTCTTCTACAAGACCAGATTGGTGGTCTTCAAGTTCTTCATCAGAATCAATGGGTCGATGTCCCTCCACTGCATGGATCTCTTGTTGTAAACGTTGGTGATCTTATGCAGGTAAGTGATGTTAAATGTAATTAAACACTTCAGTTATTCTTTACTTTCTTGTGACATGACATGTATAGTTCTGATTGTTAATGAGTATACATTAATCAATCTCCTTTGCAGCTTATAACAAATGACATGTTCACAAGTGTTTATCACCGGGTTTTATCCAAAAATATAGGCCCTAGAATTTCCATAGCAAGCTTCTTTGTAAACCCATCATCAGAGGAGGTTACATCCAAGGTTGTTGCTCCAATAAAGGAATTGCTATCAGAAGAAAATCCACCAATCTATAGGGACACTACTTTGAAAGAAGTCTTGGCACATTATTATACAAAAGGCCTTGATGGGAACTCTTCCTTGCACCCTTTCAGGCTGTGAAATAAAATAAGTATTAAGAATAAGATTGGAGCAGTATTGACTCCAATGATGAGTTCCCATCAAGGCTCAATAAAGGAATTTGCTGAATAATGTTATTAACTCAATAAGGGTCCAATGTAGACTTTGACTATGTACTGCCGATACTTCATATACGAAAATGTGTCTAGTATCTGACGCATGTTATTGTCTAACACCACCGACATATATGATTACATTTAATCACTTATTTCCTTACTAGCATGTATACATGTCAGTGTCGTGTTTTCGTCTGTCCTTCATATGCATCAAGTTCCAAAAAGGTAAAAGCACCATGACTTATGCCTAGTGAGAATAATTTATCGTCTACTAGATTAGTTTATGGAGTTTGTATACAAGACTATCAAAATATTTAAGGACTTCTCATTCGGACAAGTAAATAATATACAATGTTGGCTATTGTTTCAATTAGATTTCAAACCATTTTATTGAGAATATAGCCACAGAAAACAGTTCATTTATGGCACCATTTTCTTTCCATGAGCACTGCAGCTGCTACTGGATTTATAGATAAGGACATCATCAACCTCCTGTCGCCCCTGCATGAAAATGAAAATTCTTATTATTAGCAGCATACAAATCCAACAAAGTGTAAAAAAGAGTGTGTAAGAAAACCCTCATTATGAAACACAGTGATGTAGAAAGTCCTATGATGGTAAAGAGTGAAGACTCATTTTAGGGCCTGAGAAAAATAACGCAACTTCTAGTCCCTAAAAAAATAAACCTAAGGATTAAATTGTCTCGGTTTATTTTCTTCATGGACTAAAAGTTACTTCTATTTTTCTCGTGGACTAAATAGAGTGTCACAGTTTTTCTCAGGAACTAAAATGAGTCTTCACTCTTATACGCTTACCATCTTTCCCTGAGCTTTGCTCCATGTCTGTCTGTTCTTGCCATGGCCATTTTAGATTTGAAGATGAGGAACATTGTTGTGGAACAGAAAATGAATAGGTGCTTGTACTACACTGCTTCTTACGTGAAGAGTCAGCTGTAGAGCAAGTGTCTTCATGGTCAGAGCTTGAAACATTACTATCTTTCACATGATTCACGGAATTTTCCTTGTTCTTTCTCTTCTCTTCAAAACATTTTGTTCTCTTCCTAATAGGTAGTTCATTCTTAGGATCCTGAAATGCCGGCACTTTCTGATCATTAGCTGAAATAGTAGCAGACGGAGCTTTTTCCTTAAGGAGGACAACTTTTGGAATGTCTAGATATTCACTTTCAGCAACAACTTCATCCCTTGCTTCAGAGCCAGAAGCTTTTGATGCTGCTTGAATTTCCCACATCTTGAATATGGCTTGAGTCAGGTTTTCTCTGGCCATATCTATATCAATTATTGGATTCGGATAGTTTTGACCTAGCTCGACTCCTGATGCTCTAAGCACACTAAGTGGTGCATTCCAAGGATGATGGATCCACTCAGTTGGCATTCTCGCCAACTCAGGTAGCCATTGCCTTACATATTCTCCTTCTGGATCAAACCTAGATCCTAAAATCTGGACAAACAATGACACCAAAATTAGAGAAATCACGCTATTTACTCTTGTTGTGAGGATCTTTTTGGTAAAATTTAGTCCAACGAACAAACCTAATAAAACTTGTTTCCTATATACGAAAAAGTAATACCAATCTCACTTAGGGACTGTTTGGATTGGTTTATTTGAGTTTATCCACTGACATAAGCACTTGTGAGATTGTTTGGGAGAGATTTCGGAAACAGCCTATGACATGTCCAAAAGCTGTTATCTGTTCATTTCCATAAGATCTCCAAGATAGTTTACGAAAATAGCTTATAACATATATTAAAATGGTATGAATTTATTATATCTTTAATTATAGAAATAGCTTATATATAAGCACTTAAGTGATTAAGCGTTTATTCTATAAGCACTTGAGTAAGTTCGTTTATTCAAACAGGGCCTAAGAGGGAAATGCATCTAAGCAAAAAATCTCTTTCAACTATTATAGTCATGCTAAGGAGTTAAGAGACTACTGATCTACAGAGCTTTTGAAAGAAAAATAGAATCATGAGAGACATGAGTACTGAATCAAAGAAATAGTCAAAATAAAATTTCAAAGTACAAACTGGTATAGCTACTAAAACATAAATCAAAACATCCAATAATCTGTGTTAAAAGCAAATTAGATATTTAACGAGCGGTGAAGTTTAATATGAAAGGATAAATTTTGCCAGATATAAAAGCTATTATCTACAAAATTATTTTCTACCAAATTTATGCAGTTGATTGGAATCAAACCACCCAGATCTCAAAAATTGGCACATGAGGATGGGACTAAAGAAACAAATGAATTTTACAGCAGTAAAATCAAACATTATAGCAGAATGTGATGTGTGATACAGGTTATGTTGAATAAATTATTGAATACAGGGTGGTCACATCTTATTGATGCACAAACAAACTATTGAAGAAAAACGTGACAAACCTCAGGATCATCCAAGCGCTCAAGCTCGTGACCGTCTGGTAAGCATCCTGAGATATACTGCCAGCCGAGGATATCACATTCAAGGTCTGCATCCAAAAGCGTGTCCCAGAAATACTTCATTCCCCATTTCCAAGGTAGAAGCAACATTTTCACAGCAAAACTTGAAACTATAACTCTGATTCGGTTATGCATCCATCCTGTAGCCCAAAGTTCTCTCATTCCTGCATCAACTAAAGGGTAGCCAGTCCTACCTTGTCTCCAAGTCTTGAAGTTTGACGGATCAGCATTCCAAGGGAAAAAACTCAAGTGTCCAAGAAGTGCTCTCTCATGAGTGAACGGAAAATTGAAACAAAGATAACGCGAGTACTCTCTTAGTCCAATTGCTCTAAGGAAAAGAGCTACACTTTCTTCTCCAACACTGTTGCCTTCGTTTCCCCACAATATCTGCTTTATGCGAGCCATTTGAAAAACTTTCCTCACACTCAACTCTCCGAAATGGAGATACGGGGATAACAGCGAGGTGGAGTCTCCACCAACCTTTTGCCTATTCTTGGAGTAGTGAAGTAGCTGCTTGTCCATAAATTCTGTTAAAGCCTTGTCAGCATTGCTCCAACCTGGAGACCATGCTCGTCCTAGTAACGCGTTGCTTGGTTTTTCTAATTCATTTTCGAGACCTAAATCCTCTATTGAACATTTCTTGACTTTTCCTGTAATACACAGCAGAAGAGAATTTGATCACATTGCTGTATCATAATAACTATGGATGATACTCTAGCAAAAAGATGATACTTTCGTTTTGGATAGGCAAATGTTAGTAAGTTAGTAGTTGTGTTGGGTTCCGACCTCTGTCGTAAAACTTCTTTGGCGTGCTTAGCTCACCAACAAAGCTACCAATGTAGAACCAAAAACTATACTATAAATGAAAAACGATAAAATCCTGTTAATGTGCATACCTTCAGCAGGAATTAATTGCCAAGGTGGAATAAGCGAAACAGGTTCCATTTGCTTGTGCAAGCATCTCTGCCAAAAAGGATCGAAGGTTGTAAAAGCATGTCCCTTCTCATCATATACTTCCCAAGGCTCATACAACAGATCCCCATTATAGCTTTTCACTGATAAGCCAAGTTCCACTAGCTTTTCTTTGATGTTGTGGTCTCGAACCAGTGAAACAGGATCTGATAAAACAATCATGGTACAAAATGTTGGTCAGCTGACAAGCATTGAACTGTAAAGAAACATATCAGGAAGTTATTTTGTTAATTATAGTAAAATTCTGTTAATTCCAGTAACGTTAAGCGAAAGGGGACATGCATTGTCAATGTAAACTAGTTTTACAGTTACATCCAATAAGAATCCAGCATTTTACAGTTATGTGTGGCAAAATGAAGGGTTCTCATCGGATGTCAGTGTAAAACTATTTAAACTATTCTAAACTTCCTCTATGTTACTAATAGAAAAAGCCGGCTTGATTCTTCAACTTTTGGAGATCCAAAATATTAAGTGTAACCAAACATGAATCAAATCAAATCAAAATTAGCAAAATCATTTAGCACAGAAATCTAATGTCATACAAACTAACCTATAAACAGCACTACTTACCATAGAGATGGTTAAACACAACTTTTGTAGCTTGAATAGCATTTATACAATCCAAGAGAGCATTGAGAGTACTCTCAGTTTTGATCAACACGAGTCTCGAACCAAGTGATTTCAAGGACTGATCCAAGTGAACTAAAGACTGCTTCAGCCACCACCTTGAAACTCTTCCTGGATAAAATTGTCCTTCCTCTTTAGGACACCATATAAACACAGGGAATACAGAACCATCCCTAGCAGCAGCAGCTAGTGCTGGATTGTCCTCAATTCTAAGGTCCCTTCTAAACCAAACAATGGTTCTATTGCTACCCATATTATATCTAGGCTTCAAACTTTTTATTGCATAACTCTAAATTTCACCTCAAAAGTTTAAAAATGGTTTCTCTCTAACATAAAATATCTGAAGAATAAAAATTGATACACTAAAAACTGGCTACAAAGGTTGGATCTGAAATTTTGTCAAAAAAGTTAAGAACATATCTATAACAGAACAGAATAAGAACCTCAAATCACTGCTGAAAATAGACCTAACAAGTACTTATAGCTTATCTTGATGTCCAACTTGCATACTACTTTGCTATCTGGAAGGTATCAAAACCAAAACCAACTCAGCCCACATGTCCCTTTCACAAGTTTGAAGGCATCAAGTTAAAAATACACAAAAAAAAATATGGATTTCCCTAATTTAGAAACATAATTAACTACAGAATAATCATAAAGCTATGCAAACTCTTTGAACTAACTGCAAAGCTATGCAAACTTAAGCATCAAACTTGAGAACTAAGATAAGGAAGATATATTATGAAATAATAATTAGTATAGACGATCACAATCTTATCTAAGTTGAAAATAAGGGACAAGAAAGCACCAAAATCTTATCAAAGAAAAGGTAGCAATAACATGCAGTGTATGTAGGAATGGAAGATAGGTAGCAAATATGATTGAGTGTGTGTGAAGGTGTGATTAGTGTATGATGATCACGTGGAGAAGATCACATGTCAAGGAGAAAGGACGTGTAATTATTGTAGTGGGGGACAGACACATATGATTATTATGATGGTTTTTATTTTTCAACAAAGACAAAAAAGGATAAGAACATGTAACATGTCACTATGTCACTACTAGGGGCTACTAGCAACTTCCATAATTTAATCAATGTGATGTGAATTTTTTTTTGAGTAATGATATTTTGACATCCATTTGATGACAACTTTGTTGACAACCTTGTTTTTCTCACTTCTTATTGGTCAAAAACAATGGAGAGAGAAAAAGGAAGAGAGAGGATAACAACATCATGTGAGTATGAGAGAGAAAGTTGTCCAAAAGTTGTCAAAAAGTGGTTGTCAAAATATCATTTCTCTTTTTTTTTTTCAACTAACATTATATTAGTAAAAACAGCAGTTGTACGTTATTAACGGTTGAGGACATAGTTTTCAGACTCGACTCGGACCGGCCGGTCGGACCGTGAACCGGTGGGTAAGCCGGTTCGAGCCAACATTTGGATCGGCCATGCAGTTAACTCGGTCAAACCCGGTCAAAACCGGTGACTCGGCCGAGTCATGGGTCAGACCGGTTTTTTGCTTTTTTTTTTTTGCTTAACTGAAAGTCTGAAACGACGTCGTTTTGCTCAATCAATCTTGACTCCTTGGAATTAAATGTTATTGATGATAATACTTGTGTTGGAATTATACTTTCTTTGGATCTTTTTGGATTTTTACAACTGGGGCAATCTCTTATTTGAATTTATGTTGGAATTGGAATCATACTTTTTTGGGATCTATTTGAATTTTTACTACCAAGATGTATTTTGAGTTATGACTATGTTTTGAATTTGAGCAATTAGCCTATGAAATTATTATTGTTGGATAGTTTTTATCTTATTTTACAGGGGTCATTATTTTAGTTTTTAAAGTGACCGAGTCACCGATTCAATCCGAGTTAATCCGGTTAAATAACTATATAAATTTAATCTAAGGACCGAGTTATCTAACCGAGTCATCCGAGTGGTTCCGATTCAATCATGTGGTTCGACCAACGACCCAGTGGTTCGACCATTGACCCAGTGACCCAGTACCCTCGCCGAGTCGATGACCGAGCCGAGTCTGAAAACTATGGTTGAGGAATGATAATTGAATGAAAGTTTCTTTTTTTTGGTAACAATAATTGAGAATTTCTAGGCTAAACAATATAATGGTTTTAGTACAATTATTTTCTGCAAACAGTTCAATCAAACTATCATTTAATGAAATTATATATTGTATGTGTCTCATTATAATTGTCATATTTACAAAAATATTTTGACCTTTTTATGGGACTATTTAACAAAAAATACGAGTATTAAAAAATAAAGGCAATGGTTTTTTAAAATGCATATTTAGCTTCCTTAAAAAAAAAATGCATATTTAGCTAAAAGAAACCAGTCTTCATACCATTAATAATATTTTCTAAATTTATCAGGTCGTATTTTCTAAATTTATCAGGTCGGTCTACATAAATAAGTATAAATAATTTATTTTTATAACGATTCTTATTGTATTAGATTTTGTACTTGTGTCCTCGTGAGCTTAGCTCAGTTGGTATAGATTGGTAGGGGTGTAAGCGGTTCGAACTAAACCAACTAAACCGAAAGTCCAAACCGAACCAAACCGAAAAAATATCCGACCTTGTTTTGTTCAGTTTGAAACCGATCCGAACCAATCAAAACCGATCTAGTTTGGTTTGGTTCATGGTTTTTCATTTCGAGATCCGTGAAACCGATGAACCAATCCGATGATAACCCCACTCCTTATTTTACTAATATTATCCTACCTCACACAAACTTATGGTTAATCCCAAAATTAAAGTCCAACATAAAATACTTTTTAATCCATTCACTTTCTCTCATCATTATCTTCATCTCATCTCATCAGTCAGACTCTTTTATTTCTACTAAAAAATAAACCCTAGCCATCAACCACACCAAACCAATTGTTCATCACCACCGGCCATCGCTGCGATCGTTTATCTCTTGGTTAGTTTTATCATGTTTATCCCATTGATTTGTTATTTTGACTATGTTTTAATTTTAAGATGTCTTTTTTGGAATTTTTGTGTTTGTTGATGAATGATGCATGTATGTATCATGGATGATTGAAATATTTAAGTTTGATGAAGTTGTTTTTGAAGAATGATGGATGAATGAATTTTGGATCATATGTATGAAATATTGAGTAAGGTTAGTTATGAAAAGTTGTTTGAAAAATCGAGAACATGAAAAAACAAAATATGAAATACAATTATACAAAGTTCTATGAAATATTTTGTGAGAATATGAATTTTTTTTTAATTGTATTATTAAACAAACCTATCAACCGAACCAATCCAAACCGAACCAAACCGATTAGTTTGGTTCGGTTTCTTTTTTGAAAAACATTGAAAACCGGACCAATCCGAACCAATGAAGATTTCATCGGTTCGGACATTTTTTTGACTGAAAACCAATCCAAACCGAACCGTTACACCCCTGTAGATTGGTATAGACAATGCATAATATATGCAATCCGGGGTTCGAACCCCGACCACAAAAAAAAAATTGTACTTGTGTTTATATTTCATTTGGTTTTTTATGTCCATTAATTTTTTTTTATAGCAAAAGTGCGTGTATCGCCATCTAGATAAAAGTATATGTATTGTCGCTCATATACCTTAGTAGGGTTGGCTTCAATTTTTGTATATCTTTTTTTATGATATAAGAATTTGTATTATAGTTTGGCATAAATTGTCCATTGGCAAAATAAAATTTATATGTATTATAATTAACAACGTTTACTTCATAAAATAAAGGATAATGAAGAATTTAATTAAAATAATAAATGTGAGCACAATTTTTTATAAGCTCAAACCTACTAAAAGAAGAAATATAATAAACTTATGTGATATGTTACTTTTTTGTTACTTTTTATTTTTCTAAAAAAATATTTTGGCACGCGTCAAAGGCCTTCCAACATCTTAATGTCTCTACTTATTTAATATGTTATCAACTAGTGAGACAATATTGGTTTCCAAACATACTATTTTGTTCCTTTAAAGTAGATATTTCATTGATATAAGATTGGAAAATAACTAAGAGAACTAAAAGCATAAAATTAAATAAAGGCAACAGACATAATTTTATTTATATTCAATTACAAAAAACATTCATCACATAATGTTATTCATTATTTGTATGAGGTGTAGAAGGAGATGGAGCAGGGGTGGGAGATATGGATGACGAGTGATGTTGATGGTGTATGTGGTTGTTATGATCTAGATCCCCTTTGTAACCTTGGGATAAAGAGTTAGTTACGAGATGATGTGGGGTTGTACCACGATGTGAAGGCAAAGGAGGTTTAACAGGGCAAGAATGATGTGACGAATTACATTCGTATTTGTAGTTTTGACGATCCAAAATGAGAGGAATTGTAGAGGGAGTAGAAGGAGATGGAGAAGGGGCGGGGGATACAGTTGATGAGTGATGGTGATTGTGATGGTGTTTATGGTTGTTATGATCTTGATCTATTTTATAGCCAGAGGATAGAGATTTGATTGCACGATGATGTGGGGTTAGACCATGATGTGAAGGCAAAGGAGGTTTAACAGGGCAAGAATGATGTGATGAATTACATTCGTATTTGTAGTTTGGACGATCCAAAATGGGAGGATTTGTAGGGGGAGTAGAAGGAGATGGAGAAGGGGTGGGGGATGTTGTTGATGGGTGGTGATGATTGTGATGATGTTTATGGTTGTTATGATCTTGATCCATTTTGTAGCTAGAGGATAAAGATTTAGTTGCGCGATGATGTGGGGTTAGACCATGATGTGAAGGCAAAGGAGGTTTAACAGGGCAAGAATGATGTGATGAATTACATTCGTATTTGTAGTTTGGACGGTCCAAAATGGGAGGATTTGTAGGGGGAGTAGAAGGAGATGAAGAAGGGGCGGGGGATATGGTTGATGAGTGGTGATGATTGTGATGGTGTTTATGGTTGTTATGATATTCGTCCACTTTGTAACTAGAGGATAAAGAGTTAGTTGTGCGATGACGTGGGGCTGGACCATGATGTGAAGGCAAAGCAGGCTTGACAGGGCAAGAATGATGTGATGAATTACATTCATATTTGTAGTTTGGACGATCCAAAGTGGGAGAATGGGTAGGGGTCGAAGAATGGGGTTGAATAGGGACTGATATTGATGAGGGATGGAGGTGTGGTTTACGATATGTATTTGCTTTGTAACCAGCGGACAAAGGATTAATAGGTTGATGAAGTGGTGGTGGTGGTGGTGAATGAGAATCAGGCATAGTGGGGAGACTATCAATTTCTTTAGCAAACATAGTGAAAAAAGTCACTTGCATAAAGAGTAACGCTAATGTCAGAACTTTGGTCATTTTCTATGCAATTGATAGTAATCTATAGAGTGAATTGATATGTCTTATTGATATTATTTGAGTCTCTCCTAGATGTTAATTTATAGGCACTTATGCTAGTATTCATTAGAAAATTGTGCTTAAAAAAAAAACTTAGACTTATAGTTAGAAAGATATAATTAAAAATAATAATTTTTTATGTTAATAAAAATAAATAATAACATGTTAATAAATTTAGAAAAAAAAACTCTTAATATTTATACATTATTTTATTAGCATATTTCATATTTATTATTATGGTAACTAGTTTCAATCATTTTTTATTAGCATATTTCATATTTATTATTATGGTAACTAGTTTCAATCATTTAAATAATTTATAAATTATATTATTATGGTAACTGTAACTAGTTTCAATCATTTAAATAATTTATAAATTATTTATTATTATGGTAACTAGTTTCAATCATTTAAATAATTTATAAATTATATTATTATGGTAACTAGTTTCAATCATTTAAATAATTTATAAATTATTTATTATTAAATAATAATTTATAAATTTATTTATTATTAAATAATAATTTATAAATTATTTATGGTAACTAGTTTCAATCATTTAAATATTATTATTATGGTAACTAGTTTCAATCATTTAAATAATTTATAAATTATATATTATAATATATTGTTTTATTATGGTAACTAGTTTCAATCATTTAAATAATTTATAAATTATTTATGGTAACTAGTTTCAATCATTTAAATAATTTATAAATTATATATTATAATATATTGTAATATATTGTTTTATTATGGTAACTAGTTTCAATCATTTAAATAATTTATAAATTATATTATCATTTAAATAATTTATAAATTATATTATTATGGTAACTAGTTTCAATCATTTAAATAATTTATAAATTATTTATGGTAACTAGTTTCAATCATTTAGATAATTTATAAATTATATATTATAATATATTGTCTTATTAATAATATATTGTTTTATTAGCATATTTTAGCATATTTCATTTTTTTTTGTGGTGGCCGAGGTTCGAACCCCGGACCTTGCATATTTTATGCATTGTCCATACCAACTGAGTTAAGCTCACGAGGACAGCATATTTCATATGAAAAATGCTAGTTATCGCGACAAAGCTTTTCCCGAATGTGTCCCGAATGATGTGGCAAATCCAGCCTTAACTGATTTTCACTTTTTATTTAATTTAATTAATTTACTTTGTGCTCTCTCCTCCCCCTATCTCTCTTTCATCCTCCACCCCAACAACAACCTTCTTTTCTTCCTCTGCACTTTCCTATTCTTTTTATGTTTACCCATGAAGATTTTTTGGCTTTTATGATGCCAAGGAACTGATAGTTCTTACTCTCAGAAAGATGTTTGCAAGTGAGGTTGGTGTTTTGCTGAAAGTTGAAACTTGCAGAGCATTGTAACTCTTTGGAATCACTTTTGGTTCATGATGATGGTAGCAGAGAGAGTTTGCTATATTTATTTTCTAATTGGAGGTCTAATAATGTTTTCCATAAGCTTGTCTTTGTTTATCTATGGACACCATGGAAAACAATCATCTACTTAGTGAATATTAATTTTGGAAGCCATCTGCAGATAACGTGTAGCGGTGTTCGGTGCTTAATAGTCTTATACAAGTGTAACTAGTGTCTAATATTATAAAAAGATTAAAAAAAAAATCGTGAAATTCTCGGGATAATGTTGCTCGGGACATATAGCATAGTTGTTATTATTATGGTAACTAGTTTCAATCATTTAAATAATTAATAGATTACATTTATTATTATGGTAACTAGTTTCAATCATTTAAATAATTAATAAATTATATATTACAATATATTGTTGTACTAGCATATTTCTTTTTTTTTTTGTGACGGCTGGGGTTTGAACCCCAGAATATTGTTGTACTAACATATTTTATTTTATTTTTGTGACGGCTGGGGTTTGAACCCTAGACCTTGCATATATAATGCATTGTCCCTACCAGCTGAGTTAAGCTCACGAAGACAACATATTTCATATTTATTATTATGGTAACTAGTTTCAATCATTTAAATAATTAATAAATTATATATTACAATATATTGTAATAGTAGATTAATGTTTGTATATAGAATTAAACTATTATATAAAAAAATTCTTGAAGTGTATTTATAAATTATCATGTGGATATCTTCAAATATATTGGTATTAAAACAACATAACAAGTAACAAAGACAAAATTCCTTAAAAAAAAAAAGAAGTAACAAAGACAAAATATTATAATGGGATTGAGCTATGTCTGTGAATTTACAAGATTAAACTTTTACCACTTAGCACCTCGTGTACAAAAAAAACATTAAAAATATAGATTTAAAGACAAAATTAATATATCATTTCAAATTATTCAAAATTCATGTAATATATTTTAAAAATACATTTAATTAATATACATTTAAGGTGTTATCTTAACTGTAAGAATTTAGTCTTGAAACCTTAAGGTAAAAAATCCTCTCAGAGACAACTGTAAAATAACCTTTCATGCCAATTTAACTATTTAAAAAAATTTCCTTTTCAATTATTTTATTTTTAGAATAACTCTAATTAATATATTTATAAGTGTCTTAAGGTAAATATACAACATATTCTTAATACATTGAAACACAAAATATCACACTTAACTTTGAATATAAAGTGTACTATTCCTTTTTTCTTTTTTACAATGTACTATTCCTAATACATTGAATACACAAAATATTTCACTTAACATATGTTAAATTGTTGAAATTTTTATAATCAGGGATAAATATAAAAAAAATTAAGTATTTAATATTTAAAATTTAATTGCATTAAAATTAAATTTTAAATATTAAATACTTATTTTTTTTGTCCCGCTGAAGAAATGTATAGAGAAGATAAGTCATCCCATGAATATTTGTCCCGCTGAACCACACTAGAAAACCACAAAGTAATAATAAATTGTATAAGCTCTCACCTTCTCCTCAAGAAGTGAATTATATACGACTAAAATATAAGTCATCTTATTTCATAACAATTAGTGAATTATATAAGTTTCTTCAAGATTTCATACAAAAGATACTTAGCAAACACACTACTACTAAAATATATATTTAACTAATAGGAAAATTTTAATTGTGTATATTAGTGCAATAAAGATAGAAATTTTAGATTAAAAATTGTGTATTTCATTATTCAAAAAATTGGCCGATTCATACAAAAATATCCAAAAAAAAATATGATTAAGGTATTATAATTTTCTTTGAAAATATCCAAAAAAAATTTGTTGGATTGGAGACATAAGCCCCGTTCTGTTAGTCGCAAGGACCATGTGAATGACTGTATGCCAGCCCCAGCTCAAAGAACTGGCAAAGGCTCCACACTTGTCTCAGCCCTCACACCTGAAAGTGTGAAACCAGCCCCAGCTCAAAGATTTACCTGTTTCCAGGCCTGCATAAGTGTGAAACCAGCCCCAGCTCAAAATATCAAAAAAAAAAAAAAATTGTTGGATTGGAGACATAAGCCCCGTTCTGTTAGTCACAAGGACCATGTGAATGACTATGAATCGGCCAATTTTCTTTGGCGGCACTGGCAAAGGCTCCACACCTGTCTCAGCCCTCACACCTGAAAGGCTCCACACTTGTCTCAGCCCTCACACCTGAAAGCGTTCACCAGCCCCAGCTCAAAGATTTACCTGTTTCCAGGCCTGCATTGCTGCAGATTGGGCCCGGGGACTTTCCTGAGCCCAGCACTTAGCATGGGCCCATCCACATCATCTCAATCCATGTGTTGCACTACGTTCACTCTAGCTTATTATAAACAATATTACAATAGTTAATATTAACGATGTGGGACAAAAATATCTGAACTAGAAAAATACGAAACAGGCAACAAATATGACACACCAAACACCTCCATTGACAGAGTTTCAATATCCATAAAATAAGCATATTACTTCCACCTGAGAACCATCATATGGCAATAAGGAACAGCTAAAATTCCTCTGCAGAGGGGTCTCTTAGGCAAGAACCCATATCAGTATCAGCCTTCACAGGTGAATGTTATTTACTTGAACTAAGCTACTTATATGAAATATATCAGAGAAGACAAAACCATAATAATAGTACTTAAGGGCATTTGTTGAAAACATTTCTTGAGGTCTAAGATATCCTAACTAATAGACATAACCCTTTCAGTTTGCTCAGGTGATTAGTTCGCACGCTCCTGGAGGACTTCGAGTTCCATCTCTGTTGGGTCTGTTGCCTGAATCTCATAGTGGATTCCCTGCAGCTCCCTTCTGAACCTGTCCTTTGATGTAGCATAAAGCATCTTCGGACGAATACGAGCTACAGAAGGAGACCTGTAAAGCAATTATCCATTAGTAAACTCAAGCAAAATAAAGGCAACAAAAAATTTGTCAAATTACAACTTCCTCTGGTTTAACGCAACATGGTAAATGAAAGGTGAGTTTTCTCTGCAAAGTGCGAAGATAGAGATGGCCTCTCCATATGTAAGCAGAAAATAAAAAGTGAATTTTCTCTGCAAGCAGATAATAGGGACATTATAGTATTGTAGCGTAACGGAATTTGAACAAACCGCTATTTTTTTGCAATTCACTATTGGCAACACTAGTTTAAAACCAAAGTTTTTTTTAAGATTGTCGATCTTGAGACCATGATTCTGATGTATATAAATTAATTTAAGATTGTCGATCTTGAGACCAGGATGCCTACAGTATATAAACTAATTAAACACCCAAAAGAAAAATCAACACAAAAATGAATAAAAAAGGTTGAGAGATAGTTTAAGATACCATATATGTAGCCACTGGGATACAGTATGATGCGAATCCGATACCAAACATACAGAATTAACAGTGATTTGGAAGACTGAAAAACAATTGCAGAATATTATTGATGGTAACGAAAGTAGATTGCAGAAAGGGATGAATCCTCCTCTACCCACATTGCTAGGCTCCTCTCAGAGAAAATACACTTCTCTGGCCAAACAGAAATAATACATCAGACTGCATGCCTTTCTCTCCCTCCTCCTACCCGCTTATAACAAGATGGTCACACAACACACTTGCTCACCCCATCCCCTACCACGTCACATTATTTTCCCTCCGTTTCCTACATTCTTCTAACATCACACCCCACACAATGGATTTGGACAACTGATAAACTAATTGCCTATTTGGATCACATTCTCATCCCGGGTCCTATCACAATAATTCATATGAATGGAAAGGCAAAACAACAATCACATGAATTTGGAGACCGAGACAAATATAATCAAGTATTGGAAATCTGAAAAATACAACCAGATACTAAAAGAAAGGGGTCTAAAAACAGTGTAGCATACCAGTTGATTATAGCAAGGTTGTGTCAAATAAAAAACCCTTTTAGAAGGCTATGGGTTTATGCAAACGGTTCAAACGGTTAGTAATGCCTTTTGCCAAATATCAAAAGCATTTTTTATCAAGAGTCTGGAATTTGAAATGATTTTTGGAAATGTGCTTGAAGTCTAAAATGCAGTCCCCAGTTCAACAAGGTACTATAGTAATTGACTAATAGACATTAATTTTTGATTAATCACATACAAACAATTCAAGAACTTACCCCTACTCCATTCAAAAATACAGCTTGGCATATACCCTAGTAAATTAGCAATACGCTCGCTATCTAATAAAACTTAATAGATTATGTCAAAAAGTCATGTTCTGAACACTTGAGTCACCCACCCATGAAGATTAAGAATAGGCATTATGAAGAATAGTTTGATTATGCTATGAAAGTCAATAAGATAGATGAATGAAATCAAGAGAATATACTAGAGAATTGTATCGTTACAGTGCCCTCGTTCAGATTTCTGTCTTTGGTTTATAAAATAATAAATCAGTGTTTTAAGTCTTGAATGCAAGCATGCAACATCCAAATGCAATATATACATATGTAACACACTGTATACTAAAACCAATGCAAGAAAAATTGAGTAAGTTAATATACAGTCTATGACTGAACAAGAAACTAAGTAACTGACCATGCGATAAAAAAGATTTTGCTCTTTTGGCAGTTCTCAGCAGTCACGAAATCAAAGTCAAAGACTGCATATCTACAATCATTTTCAGGCAAGGATGCAGTGAAATCATCATAGCTCTCAGAAGGGCCTCCAGTTTTTTCGACCACAACCTCTTTCTTTTTCTCATCAATTTTGAAAATCACATAGCGATATACTTTCTTCCTCTGCAATTCCTGAAATGTGCTTACGCTCTGCTCAGCAACACCCATCCCAGAAGATGCATTTCCCTACAACAAATCCACATATTAGTTACACGAAATTCCAATCCTTTTTTCAAACCAAAATAATCAACTCCCCCAAAAAAGAATACTAAAGTCCTTTCAATGAAATGAATCCCAGCAATGAGGAAAACAGCATGTTTGGCAGAGCATCTTTTGGAGAAAATGACTGCTTCTTTTTTTTTTTTTTTTTAAATTTAAAAGCTCTTTATGTCAAGAAAATATAACTAAATCACCAATCAAAAAGGGGAAACTGTAAATATTCCCGGGGCATGAGATATATCTTACTCCAGGGCACAAAATGTGCATGCAGTAAGTGTGCAAAAAATAAGTCAAAGTTCACAGTAAGTGTCTACTATTCTAGCTTAAGAGAAGTTTATGACTACACTTCGGATTTGGATCCTCTAAAGTGACTAGAGTATAAAGTGAGAAAATCAAGGGTTGTTATTTTAACTTGTGATTTGTTATAATGTACCTACACTATCTACATTTAACTTATAATCTAATAATTGATATTACTCAGCTTGCACTCTAAAAGTGAATTGCCCACTTTAGAGGATCCGGATCCCAACACTTAATAATCATATCAAAGGGGTGTCTAGTGTCTGACACATGTACATTCAATCACTTATATATTGCTACTAGCGTCAGTGTCGGTGTCATGTCCAGTGTCTATGCTTCACAGGTTTCTGACACCATAGAAAGAATGCAAAAATGGGCATCCTTAAAGCTACTTGTAACTCAAAGCAACTTCATGCATGAGGAAAAATGAAGTACCGCACAAGATTTCATTTGACAATTTCAAGCCTAATTTCTTAACATCATTGGAATTTAAACAAAACATATATCTTCGCATTTTGGTCATTTCAAAGCTTAATAATCACCTGTCCAACAAAGTACTAAAGACATGCCCTCAAAAAATTTTATTCAAATGTAGACAAATTTCTTTTGAAAAAAAGAAGTGAGAAACATCTACAATATCTTTAAAATTGTTTTTTTCTTTCTTCACGATCGTTTCCGAGCGAAAGGGTCTAACACACAATATCAGCATTGTCAGTTGAGATAGGTCTTACTAAACATTTTAGCATCGAATCAAGAAAAACATGATTGAAAAATATATGGTATATTCAAAACAAGAAAAACCGCATAATATGAGGAATCAACCACAAAGCAAAATTAAAACTGAGACCCAAAATTTGTAGTGGGAAGAACATCAAAATCAGCCATGCAACCAATAAAATCCGACAAAAACAACAACATTCGATGAAATCAAACCAAAATCAGCATGGTCTTAAGGAAAATTAAAAAAAAAAATGATAGAATGAAGATGGAAGCTTACCCCTCCAACTCCCACTCTGAAAGCCATAGCTATGAAGCTGCTGCTGCAGTGAAGAGTCAAGAATTTAGAAGGATTTGTAGAGAGAGAAAGTGAGAGTGAGAGTGAGAGTGAGAGTGAGAGGAGAGAGAGAATTGTGTGGAGATGAAAAGGGAGAAAATGCGACCAGTCCCCCAAGCTAAATTCGCAAAAATGGTTAAAAATTATTTGGGAAATGTTAACTTATGCCCTTAAGGCACAAGTTAATGATTCAAAATAGAAATATTCTATTGTAATTAATGCATTTGACTTTAACTTTTTTACTTTTCAATAATTGAATGCACAAAATTTAAAAAAATGTTTACATTTTTAGGTTGCTTAACATGTGCCCTAAGGGCACAAGTTAACATGACCCAAATTATTTTAGGTAAAACAATATTTTCCTATTCGAATTTGCGTCAAGTAACCACAATAATAGTATTTGATTGTGCACTCTGTATTTTAAAATAGTCATTGACTTTAAAATATTTTCTTTAACGACGTGATGTTGGACTCTTGAAGGGTCGAAGTGTGGTGGATTAACATGCGGAAAGTTAAAAAGGTGAGTAAGCATGAAAAATGTCAGCATTTTTTGATTGGAAATGAGTATTTTGTTCACGTCGGATACTATTTTGACTAAAATAATTCATAATGAGAGTTTTTCTACATTGAAGGATTATTGAGGCTCCTCGTTGCACTTTTAAAAACGAAAATGATTATTTGTTTGCCCTGTATGTAGTTGATTTTGTATTGTAAAGAAAATTTATGAATGATTTAAGTACCAAAAGTAGTAAGATTTTATAAAAGTTTGTGCATTTATTGTATTGGTAATTGAAATCTTTAATTTTTTTTAAAGAATAATTGTTTCATTATGAATGCTTAAAGAGTGTCTGGAGCACTCGTTGACAAGACCTTTTATAAAATTATCCCCCATCATTTATCAATGACATAAAAAAATTTAAAAGAATTGGAAAAAGATAACGTAATAAAATGTAAAAGGTATGATAGGAAGATAAATGCTATTTCATCCATTATTGGTTGAAACTCAAGTGTGTTTCACCAATAAGATAGTGAGTGTTAGAGAATGTGTTAGAAAAAGAGTCTCCATAACACCCGAATGCTAGGAAAAGAAAAATTAATGACGTATTAATATTGTAAAGTGACATATAATAAAACACAAATATTTTTTCTAAAGTGACGTATACTAAAATTACTATGAGTCTATGTGACTCACCTTTCGGTTTATTTGTTTCTCCTTCGGATTTATTTGTATTTATGCTCCCCTTTGAGTCTATGTGACTCACCCCATTCTTTCATTTTTTTTCTTCAGATTCACAAGTCGCAGGTTAGGACTATTCGGATAATTGTAGATACACTAAAATGTTCGCTTATTTTGATAGTCCTCTCTATATCTACAGTGGTGGTCATTATGTAGTGACTTAAATATGATGCAACTATGTTGGTTAGGATATGTCGATATTTTGGGCTCTATATGTAGTATAATGTGAAGTGTTTCCTGTGTGGCTGTTATTTTTTTAGTACATGAAATCATGGACGTACGAGCAATGTAGGTGTTGTAAATACTGTAAATATAATACAGGGATATGTTAAATACTTTGGAAATGTAGGAAAAACAAAGGAAACACTGTGGAATTTTCGGTAGACCATGTATTAGTAAAAGTAAGTGTTATTTATGTTAGGCTTGCTAAACTTATTTATTTGTTTAGTAGTAAGTGTTAGTCTATGAGTCGGTAATGGCAGTGGATAGGGATGTGACGTGTAATAAAACAAGGAGAAAGTATTTTATTTTTAAAGAAAGTCATTCTCCACTCTCGAGAGATGTTAAAATATATACTCATTTTATTTTATTGGTCCACTAAAAAAAATTATATATATACTCATTTTCCTTCTAATTCAAAATATATTAAGAAAAATGATGTTCTCCCTTAAGAGATGATTGAACTTCATTTCCTTTTCTTACGTTAAATTTATATTATTTTCCCAATCCTTTCCTTTGATAATTTTTTAGCTCATTTTAATATAATTGAACTTTTAATATGCACTTTTTTATACACAATTTATTTAACAACATACTATGACCTATGAACCAAAATAAAATTAAATATAAAGATTGAATTTCATCAAAAATATGAATAAAATATTAGACAAATGATTAAAATTGATGAATTATGTTAATTAAAATAATAATAAATAAATTTTGTCTTTGAGTCCTAACTCAACTTTGTGTGAGTTTTAATGGTTATTTTCCATTTAATCTATCTAAAAAAAATCATACTATAAATCATTAAATTAATAATAACACATTTAAATTAAATTTTCATTGACATTTGAAGTCATAGAGAAACGAAAATTGAATTTTTAAGTGGCAACATAAAGTTTTTTTTATATAAAATGGTGATTTGAAGTTAATTTATATTATATAAATTTTTATTTATAATATTAAAATTGGTTATAAGTAATGGAAACTTATGTGTACCGGTTAATAAGGACCCCAGATTTTCCATCTTTTTGTTGACGATCTTCTTTTTGTAGAGACGTCTATTGAGCTGACTCATTGTATTATGTATTGCTTGGATTTTCATTTGAATCCTGAGGTCAAAAAATCAACAACCAAAAGACTTAAATTTTCTTCCCCAAGAACGTCGATCAATAACTCATAAGTGATATTGTTCATCCATGCTATTGGAAAATTCAAAACAAATTGGGTGGTTGGAAATATCAATGCTTTAACTTGGCCAAAAGACTTACCTTCACTTACTATGTTCCTAACTATATTCCTTGCTACCAAATGTAATATAGAAAGTTGTAAAAAAAATTACGTTGTGAGATGGAAAAAGAATTAAAGAGGCTTATTGTGGGACGATATTGATCAAACTTGTAAACCTTATTTGATTAGAAGGGAGGCATGCAATATGCCTAAAATTAATGGGGGGCTTGCATTAGAAGTCCGATCATAAAATGAATGAAACTTTCCTTATGAAAATATTTTGGAATATGACCAAACATCCAAATGACATTTGGTGCAAAGTTCTTTACAACAAGTATGGCAGAAACAGCGACCTTCGGATTTCTATTAACCTCAGTCCTATTCCTATCCTTTATGGAAAGCCTTGACGAGTATTAGGGATCAGTTTCAAAGTCAAAAAATTTAGAAAGTGCAAAATGGACAACAAATTAACTTCTGGTTAGATAAATTGATGCCATATGGGCACACTTTAATGAATTTTTCGATGCAATAAATGGTGGATGCGATGTTGAGCAAGTCTTGCTTGAGCACAAACACAAATAAAAAGTGGTTAGGCACACTCACATAGATGGAAGAAAATAAATGATAAAGAATTTAGTCCTATCATTCAATTATTTTTTCTTTTAATTTTTTAAAAGTATGTGTATGTGCCTAACCACTTTTTATTTGTGTTTGTGACTATATAAGTAGTTCTGTGCGATGTTTATTACTATAAATGACACTTTGAAACAGACATGGGATTGGGATCTTAGCTTTCTCACCACTCAACTTCCTCAAGCTAACGTGAACCGGATGGTGGCTAGGGCATATAGATGGTTCAAAGTTCAAACTTCATAGGGTGGATAGACACCAACACCCGCCAATTGAGGGGGACTTCTACTTCCATTGAGGGGAGTTTTAAGAGTTTGTAGAGTTGGAAGAGACCCCGTAGAATCCATACTTTAATGTGGATTGTTGATCTGAGTGCCTCTAAACCAACTATAGAAGAAGCATATGGGGGAGTGAGATTATTCTCAATTGTCCAATTTGTAAGAATGAATACGAAATAGCTAATTACATTAGCAATTTCTCTTCTTTGACATGAAAGGATTGGATATTCAATAAATAGTAGGAGTGCTTAATAAAAAAAATCAGGTTATTTTTACGGTATCATGCTAGTACTTTTAGATGTGGAGAAAAAGTAGTCTCAAAATATTATTGGGACCACTAACATAAAACCCGTAACAAACAAATATGATAAAAAAAGTTGGTGATTTTTTTTTTAATCTACCAAAAAAAACTTTTTTTTTAATTGAGAAGAAAACTATAAAATTTGAAACAATAAAATTACATTATGTCAATTCCAAAAAAAAAAAAAAATTGCTTTGTGCCGACGACAAAATAAAATTCCCTTTATTAAGGTCCTAATTTTTATTTTTATTTTTAAAAAAGCAAACATATATATATTAATCAAAGCTAACTAGTCTTTCAAACACAGATGTACCAAAAAAAATTTGATAAGAGTTACAACATTACATTTAAAGTCGAAACATCAATTAAACAACAAAGGAGAACATCAATTAAACAAAAAAGGAGAACAGCTACGAAATAGAAGCTAATCATGGAATAAAAAAAAACATTGGACATGATTAATCCTCCAATACTAATAATAAAAAATGAAATTAATATATCTCACTTTCAACCATCAATAAAAGTGCATCTTAATTTTTTCACACAAGGTTAGTAAATTTTCCTCCACATGCTGAAAAATGCGTCAATATCTTTCATTCCAAATAACACAAACTCGACATAGCTAAATAATGATCAATCCCAATCGAGTCTGCTTAGAGAAGCCGCCTAAGCACGAGAAATAATCAATATGATCTTAAATCGTACTCAGATTAGCAGTATCAAAGCCTATCCATTTTCTAACCAATGACCAAATTCTACCAAATAAACCACATCTGGTAAAAATCTGATCCATATCTTCATTCAGTCCACATTCTCATGTACAAGTTTGATCATTAGCCTACAACACTCACTCTTAAAAAAATTAACTTTAGTAAGGATTCGATTAAGAAACAAACGCCAAACGAAGATATTAACTTTACGATGAACCACTTTGGTCCATAATTTGTGAGCATCAATTGGAAGATTGTCATCGTTCTCGGAAGTCAAGAATTGATAAGCGTTACAGTATAAGATTTGGCCAGATGTAATTGCCAAACCCACGTATCTTCCATATCATCCTACAAAATAGTAGAAGTTAACAATTTACTATAATCCTCCACATGTTTTTCCACCCACGCCAATAATCTCCTCCTCCACTTCCACGCCTCACTACCCACGCCCCAATCCAAAGAGAACATATATATCATCGTCACCAATTTGTTCTCAGCTAACTTGTACAATCTAAAGCTTACATTAAACGAGTCTCCATCCATTCAACGGTCTCGTCAAAATAACATAAATAACCCATCACCCAACCCAAATTATCAACCAACCAATTCCCCTCCCCCAATCTTGCACCGTCGCGAATCAAATTAATGTCCTAATTAACCTCTTTTTTGGTAGAAAATGTTTTAATTAACTTTAGCACATGGTCATAATGTTTGTCACATGATTAAATTTTTCACAGTGGTAAACAAAATTAGGAAATTTCTCAATTTTCTTATTAACCATAATAAGAAAGTCTTGGGTGATCACAAGATTTAGACATGCTATATAGACACATGTAAAAGAAAGCAATAGAAGAAATAATAATTAATTGCTCAAAAAAAAAGTAATAATTAAATTATGTGCATTTTTTATGTATGTGCCATAATAACTTTTATTTAGGGTTGTGACCACTTAAATATTTCACCCACAAAATACCATCATAAATGGACTGGTAACTTAATTTAAGTCAAATCATTATTCTTTATTGGCTAAAATATGGTATTGGTCCCTGCAAAATAGGACAGTTTTGGTTTTAGTCCCTGCAATTTTTTTTATAGTTTTTGGTCCCTGCAAAAATAGGTCAGTTTTGGTTTTAGTCCCTGCAAATTTTTTTTTATAGTTTTTGGTCCCTGCAAAAATAGGCCAGTTTTGGTTTTAGTCCCTGCAAAATTTTTTTTTATAGTTTTTGGTCCCTGCAAAATTTTTGTTTTTGGAAATAGTCTCTGACCCCAATTATGTGATGATTTGTCACTTTTGTGCATATGTGGCATATGTGCTTACTTAATAAAAATAATATTATTTTTTATAATTTATATAGCAATAATTATTTTTTAATTAAAAAATGATAATAAAACAGATACAATAATTATTTTTTAATTTATAAAAGTGACAAATCACCACATAACTGGGGTCAGGGGCTATTTCCAAAAACAAATTTTTTTGCAGGGATCAAAAACTATAAAAAAAATTTGCAGGGACTAAAACCAAAACTGACCTATTTTTGCAGGGACCAAAAACTATAAAAAAAAATTGCAGGGACTAAAATCAAAAATGACCTATTTTGCAGGGACCAATACCATATTTTAGCCTTCTTTATTTGAGCTTATATATCACTAGCCCCTAACCAATGATTTAGGTCAAGTGGTTAGGATTTGAACCTCAGAGGGGATATGTGTTTGATCTTTGAATTACATATGAAAACAATTTATAATTATTCTTTTTTATACAACAATAACTATATTTTTAATTTAAGTGAAATTGTTAAAATAATATATAATTTGAGACGGATGAAGTACCATATATATATATATATATATATATATATATATATATATATATATATATATATATATATATATGTATATTAATAGTAAGATATTATCAAAGTACTATAACATATGAATGATGCACATAATCTAATTGGAAAACTGGTCGTAGAAACGAGGGAATACTAAGTGGTTAGAAAATTAATGCTTGGAAATAGTTCAAGGTAATTTACATGGACTTTTTGTTGTCTGATTAATGAATAGACAGATCGCTGATGAAATTTGAAACTAATAAACTAGACCTCAAAAAAGTGGAAAAAAATATCACAGTATGTGGATAATCTAAATAAGATTAGAGGGACAAGTGAAATGGGGAATGTATGATATCTAAGTCATAATCCGATGGGATGGGAGGGTCTTTTAATTTAGTCCAAGGTGGTTCAAATATTCAGACTATAGCATGTTGTTCAGTGGCGGAGGCAGAAAAAAAAGTTGGGGTGGGCCACTAAAATTAACCGTTGAAAAATTGTTTAAAGTCTCGCAAAATAGACCTATAATTAAATTATTTAAATTTTTCGGGTGGGCCACTACACCCTTTTGCGGGAATTTGGATCAACCGAAACCTAAAACCGACATAAAATTGTATAAAATCTCACAAAATAGACCTATAATTGAATTATTTAAATTTTTCGGGTGGGCCACTACACCACTTTGCGGGAATTTGGATCAACCGAAACCTAAAACCGACATAAAATTGTATAAAATCTTGCGGGAATTTGGATCAACCGAAACCTAAAACCGACATAAAATTGTATAAAATCTCACAAAATAGACCTATAATTGAATTATTTAAATTTTTCGGGTGGACCACTACACCGCTTTGCGGGAATTTGGATCAACCGAAACCTAAAACCGACATAAAATTGTATAAAATCTCACAAAATAGATCTATAATTGAATTATTTAAATTTTTCGGGTGGGTCACTACACCACTTTACGGGAATTTGGATCAACCAAAATCTAAAACAGACACAAAATTATATAAAATCTTAAAAAAATAAACCTATAATCGTTGATTTTTTAATTTTTCCGGGTGGGCCGTGGCCCACCCCAGCCCATGAAGGGCTCCGCCACTTATTGTTGTTGTTAATCAACTAAAAAAAAGCTATTCTAAAAGTTTTTTTTTTTATGGAAAAACTTAGATGTACGGTTTCAACGGAAATTAAACATTGTGGAAAATCACTACCAACTCAAATGAAAAAAAAAATTATTACAACTATTGGTTAATTGTATGCGTATTCTGTTCCATCTAACGTTTCCCCAATATTCTTGGTTGTACAGTATTATTATTCTTCTTTCAAATGCAATTGCAATGTATTTAGTCGTTCTTTGATTCTAATTACTGTAACTTGACCTAAAATTAGGAAACATTAATAACCAAAGAAAAGACTTCCTCCATATCATTATATAATTGTCATTTTTTTATTTTTTTTTATTTTAACCCTACGGGCTACGGTTATTAGGGAAAATTAGTCCTAGTAATTCGAGTTTGACCGGAATCTAAATAAAGTTTAACACAAAATTATTCGATACAAGAATCAAGCTCATATTATTCTGAACAATCCATCATTTGATGGAGCTCAATAATCATTTGAGTCCAATTGATTGTGTTAAGTTTTGACTCAAAATATGATGTTTGTGTTCTTGGAGAAATCGTGGCACGATTTTGTGATTCTGCACTAATGGGTGTTGATGTTTCTGGAAAATTGTGACACGATTTTTGGATCATGTTGCAGTATAGTATTATGTACGGGTTTATGATGATATTGACCCTCCTAATATCTATTGCCTAAACTTTTTTTAGTAAGCCTTTCAAGTCTTTGGAAGCACCCTTGTTTGCTTTTGAAGGTAAGAATGAACTTCATTTTAATCTTACATTCATTGTCAATGGCTGGCAGTGGCGGAGCCAGAAATGTTGGATAGTGGGGGCAATATATATTCATATAAATTTGTAGCAGAGTCATCTTAAATAATTTGGAAACCCTATTCTAATTTTGTAGCAGGGTCATCTTAAACAATTTAGACGCTAATGCATAATACTAATTTAGAGGTTGATACTTATTTGGAGTGATCATTTTGGTCTCTAAATATGTGATGTGTTTTCACTAAAATATTTGAAATTTATCAACAATATGAACACATCTTCAAATGTTTCTTTTGTTATTCATTGTATAGACCCAATTGATTAGAGAAAAATGTATATAAAGATTAAATTAATCAACTAAAAAGACACATTTAAAAATCAAAATGACTACTAAAAAACAAAGTTTGTTATTGTAATTTTGATAGAAAGATTGATAACCCTTTTGATTCAAAATCTCTTAAGTTTTTCCATAATATATAATTACATTATTATCATATATTAATTATTAAGGAAAATGAAACCAATGTAAAAGAAGATGCGCAGAGCATATTTTTGTTTAATAGGTTCCATAACATTTGTATGAAAGATTGATAAAACATTTTGAGTAAAGATAATAAATAAATGATTTTGTATATATTAGCGTATACTTGTGTGTGTGAATATGTAAGCTAACACACCTTCAAAATATAGTGGGGGCACAAGCCCACAGAAGGCAGTACGTAGATCCGCCACTGATGGCTGGGGCAGACCACCGTATGGCTATAGCCACACCAGATTATTATCCAGTTTTTTTATTTTCATATATTAGACTTAAATAATGAACTATATACCATTTTTATTTTCATATACTAGACTTAAATAATGAATTATAAATAATATATGTTGTATATTATTCAAATATTTGTGCTCAGCCTAGTGGTAGAAAGTGCTTAAGGTATCAACGTGTCATGAGTTCAACTCTTTGGGCGGTTGCAGGGAATCGAACATGTGATACATTGGTAAAAAGGACATGCGTAAACTATTTTTGTTGTTGTACTTAATGTGTAACAAGTTCACTTTATTAATATACATAGTTTTTTGTGGTGGTCTTATTAGAGATCATTACATTCATACTATTGCAATATTATAACATCCTTTATTGTTCATGTTGAGCTTTGAGGTCTTTATTACGGCTTAAAGGTTGCTCACTAGCTCTTTTCTCATTTTTTGTTGAAGTTGATTCTCTGGCTGTGGTTAACTTTGTTAACGACATATTTTGTGCTAGTGTCTCCCTTTGAACTCCTCTTGGGGCAGCACTTGAATGACATAGAATTGGTGACATTGATCAACCACAATATTACAAGTAGCTAGGGTTTTTCTTTCTCTTTCACAAAAATTGTGCTATTGTGATTGACCAATATCATCAATTCTATGTCGCCCAAGTGCAACCCTTCTCCTTGCTGATGTGCTTCACATGCTTCGTGTTCTCAATAAAAATCTCTCTCTCTTGTATGCATTTATCGAGAAGTCAACACTTGTGGTGATTTACTTGCCAATTTGCACCATGCTAATAGTTTCTCTTGAACTATGCTTCCTTCCGACGGTGGGATTTAGTATGGGAAAGGAGAGTTGTTTCCCACCATGGGAAAGTTAATTTCATCCATTAGATTAAATGAAGAACACACTCTTATCATACTCCCTCTATACTAGATTATTTTTTACACTACCTTCCACCCTCTCTTTCATGTCCCCATTCACCTACAGCCGCCACCACCACCACCACCACCATCAAACTAAGGCATTTGCTTCCATCCTTCTTTGTTCTTACGCAGCCATCATCACCATAAACATTACAAACTCATAAAACACCAACATCAACAACTTGTTAACTCAACTAAAATTATTCATTCCTTCTATTCCTCATTTATATTAATCCATGATTGATGTGTTCATCTTTAGTCCTTCACTGTTATCATCACGCTAATTCCAAACCTATTAATACAATGTTTTTTTCCAATTTCCATAATTTTTTACAGAAATGGGTTAAAGTTCAAGATGATTGGAAATGGGCTAAAATTTACATGATATTACAGTATGATTCCTATCTAATACAATAATTGATAGAAAGCATTTAGTGTTTTGTGTTCAATCATCTCGACAAGAAATAAAGAAACAAGAACAAAAGTGGTTGTTGTGGTAATTACTTGTTCCAGCAATTACAATGAAGAGTTAATATCAAAATCAGTGGTGCTGTGGTGGTTTATTGGTGTCTGGTTGATGATGGCAAGGTTGAAGACAAAGGGGAAAAATTTTAGTGCAGAGAGACTATGATAAAATCAATGTTCCTCTTTGATCTAATGGTTAAGATTTACTTTCCCATGATGGGAAACAACTATCCTTTCCCATACTAAATTCCACCCCTTCCGACCCTTTGAAGTTGCATATCCATTTTGATGTTTTAGAAATATCGTAAACCCGTCCTGCTCCTTAGTTTTTTTGTCCTTTCTAATTATATTCTATAAAAATAAAAACATGATCCATTTATATAAAGTTTGGGGTAATAGTCATTTTAGCTTTTAAATGTGTAATAAATAACTACAATAGTCTCTTAATGTATCAAAATTGTAAAATAATTTATGATTATATACTTCGTTAATCAAAATAATCGATTCACGTTAAAATAGTTTTTCAATGTTGATTATTACAGTAGAAACTCTTTAATTTAATACTCGGTAAATTAATAAACTCTCTAAAATAATAAATTTGTCCGGTCCCGACTTGGGCCAATGTAAAAAATTGAAAAACTCGATAAAATAATAAGATAATAATTTTTCGGGAGATCCCTTTATAATTTTCGGTCCCAAGAAAATCATAAATTAATAATTCATAGAAACTGAGAAAAAATATATTAAGAATATATTGAACACATTTGTTCCTTTTGTTTACATTTACTGTACTTCAAAAGTCATTATTGATTTCCAATGCATATGAACACCGTAGTTACTAATTTACGTTGAGTCCCAAGGTTCGCTGCAATGTAATTCTAAGAGGCATAGACTAATTTGACTTTTTGTTTGGTATGTACAGTATAATTACTTAAAAACTCTTTAAATTAATAATTATTAATTTATCGATAAATTAATAACTCTCTAAATTAATAAATTTCTCCGATCCTGACATTATTAATTTATAGAGTTTTAACTGTATCTAGTAAAGCCTGCTACAAACACGTTTATATGCTTAAATCTCACCTTATAAATAAATTATATTATTTCGTACTGTACTTGTCTCTGTCCTAGTTCAAAGAGAATCAGCACGAAACGTGAGTTAAAAACGAGTTGCACGATGCGACTTGGCATCATCATATCTTGCAAAATCAAAGCACGTGAGTGCACAAGTGGCTGACTGAAACAATCCACGAGTGCAAGTCCTTCTCTTTGTGTTGCCACTGTGTATATTATTATTAGGCAAAGCAGATTACAAAACCAACTATGACACGTTCACATACATTATTAATCCATTTTTTTTGTTGGAATTTTCAACATTTTAAAAATGACTAAAATTGACGACACACCATTGAAGTCTAGTGTGTAGTTTCAAATCTCATCCTAATTCAATGAATGGGACTTGGTTAGCAACAAATGTAACACGAAGACTAGACATCTGAAGTGAGATCTGAGTAGTCTGATAATTGCGGTTTATAGAAGATTATTCAACGAATCTTGAATATGTTTCAATAAAATATTAAAATTTTGATCGGGTTGAGTCTTATTCAACTTTACAAAATCGATTTGTAAGATGATGATGATCTCTACTTATAATTGCATGCTTAAGTCTTATCTCATTCAACATAAACTCTTCACATAATTAGCAACCACTTCAAAATCTTTTTGTCTCTGACAACACTTTTTTGTGCAACATGTATAAACCGGCCTAAAAGTTTACCTCTTGCCATATATGTTTTTTGCAACATCATAAAATTGTTCCCTAAAACATAATACGGAGTAGGACACAATTTTCAAGTGAAAGAACCGATTGTTTTTTGCAATAGCTGGTAAATGCTCCAAATTTATTAAAAAATTTCTAACATTGTTTTCTTAGATGATAGGCAACACTCACACATGAGATGGTTGGAAAACATCCCCTATTCTTTTAAGCAACATTTTTCAATTGTTGTTAGGAGAATGGAGGTCGGGCAAGTATGCCCCCATCGTCTAGTGGTTTAGGACATCTCTCTTTTAAGAAGGCAACGGGGATTCGACTTCCCCTTAGGGTATGAAGGGTACTACAATAGGAAATTGACCAGAGATTATCAATAAAGACTAAAATTGATTATTTCTGGATCGATGCTCAAGCGGTTAATGGGGACGAACTAAAAATTCAGCTCGATCGACCTAAAAATTTGCAGATCCATCACACCATGAAATGATATAACCCATTTGGTGTTCTTTGAAAATCACCAATAAGCTTTCATACAAAGGAATAAAACTTCGACGAAAAATATTGTAGTGAACGAAAGCTTTTATGATCAATTTTATTTTTTTCATCTATATTTTCTGTCGTTATTTCAATTTTTTCAGTAGTGAGCATTTGTAAATCATATCTAAATATGTCAATAATTGGCTAATTAATCAACCTGTTTGTAGTTTGTTTTTTGGATAGTTATCCACTCGCTTTAATTAAGAACAAAACTATCCAACTGTTTATTATAAATCTAAGACCTGTTTTTATTTTGTCTTGGAACTATTAATGAAAATATTCATTGACTAAGTAGATAAGACCTACATACGAAACCAGTTTGGTTGACAAACTATAGAAAGTTGATTTGTTTATAGTACATAGATATTTAATAAAAAAATTAAAGAATTTCATTTTCTCTTTTTGCATAAAGAACTTATTTTTTTAAATATAAGTTATATAATACACCAATTTAATATTAACTTAATACTCTTTTTGCTCCTCTTTTAAAAAAAATATTGAGCTTTGGACCCCTATTTTAAAAACCGGCCTTTTGGTTTCCCTGTTTAACATTTTATTTCTTCTGAATTTTAATCTCTCGTATCATTTTTAGATATTTTATAATGTGATAATGTTTATTAGATCATACTGAATATCAATGTCAACAAAAATATAATTAATAAGTGTTGTTATGTCAAAAATGAATGAACAGCATCATAAAAAATGGTCTAAAAAGGATACGATGAACCAAAAAAAAAATAGGGACCAAAAACTAACTTTTAAAATATGAGGATCAAAATTTTAATTTGTTTAAAAAATATGAAGACCAAAAGTCCATTTAAATCAAGCCTTTAATCTTTTAAATATATTTTCAGGCCCTGCATTTATTTTTTTATGAAAAGATCAAATATTAGTTTCCTCATGCCTAGTAGGAGTATACGAGAGTAAGGTGAGAGAGAGTCAAATGTAAGATATACTAAGCATATTAAAATTGATTGTCACCGTTCTAGTTGGATCAATTATAGTTGAAACTTGTTGAAAGGTAAGATATACTAAGCATATTAAAATGATTTATGATATCAAATATTTGTTGAAATTTTCCATGCACTCCAATTATTTTGGTAGTATGCTTCTTTGAGCCATTATTGGCTTTATTGTACGCTTTTTATTCTATGATAATTTTTTTTAAGAAGCCAAAAGTACAATATAAAATTAAAATCCTATAGAGCATAAGAAGGGTCTAACATTGTATTTTTCTGGATTGTATTGTTCATCTCAGGTTGGTAATGCTAATCCGTAGTTGGATTGCAGAGAGCTACTATAAGATGTATAATTGGATTAAATAGAGTTAGTTTTTTTTTTTGGTTACAAATAAATAGAGTTAGTTCAATGTCTAAGATTTGTTTACTACTAGTTAATTATGAATAATTAGAAGTTGGTTTTAGTTATACCTTAGAATCACTACACAGGGTGCATCCTACACTCATTGCATCAACTTCCTCAATTTTATCAATTCAAATTAAATCTTTTTCTCATTTTATTTTTCTATTTGTTGATCTTTACCAAAATTCTCAAAAATCATCTTACACGACATCACCTTTATTATGACACATTTAGTTCGATGTTTGTTCCTTCCGCCATGCAGAATTATTAACTTGTTCAAAAACAATTTCCATTAAACGGTTTTATGTCATGATTAACAAACTTTTGATGTTCTCCGTTAATTTACCAGAGTGCATCAAAAATTTGAGGGGATATGTTAGAAAGTTTATTCTATTGAGGGTAGTTTTTTTTGTTTTCGCTTTAGTATATTTACATTTCTATTGCTTTATTATATTGTTAAGACTACACTTTTTTTTGTTTTCGCTTTAGTATATTTACATTTCTATTGCTTTATTATATTGTTAAGACTACACATTCCATTAGAACCCTAACTTCTTTGTTCTTTATCTTTTCTCTTCGTCACTATGATTTGTTCCCAATTATTTTTGACGTCACTTCTATTTTGATATCCAATAAAAATTGAACATATATAAGGCCCCCGCCCTAAAAATTACACATATGAGATAATGAGACCGTACTATTTGTTCAATTGGGACGACGCCTCATATATTTTTAAAACTCATCTTTCCTCGGATTTAATTTATTTTTTTAGGGGCTTTCGTCGGATTTAATGGTAGTGACACAAAAATAAGAAAAATGCAATGAGCCCAATTATCTGTCTGCTCATAGTTTTCAAAACATTATTCAAGCATCTCCTATAAAATAAGACTATTCAAGTATTTTTCTTCTTCTAAATAATGATATTACTTTGTAGTATTACTCGTCTTTTAGCTTATACACTTACTCAAGTAGACGCATAAAAACATACAAATAAACGTTTCCAAATATTGGGTTGACCAATTATACTACTGAGGTGCCAGAATTATGTTTCTGTAATCATTCAACAATGTCACATTCACATTAAGGGGTGTATTGGATTAGGATTTTAAAGGACAATTTTTGCTTAAAAAGTTTCAAAGATTTTAAAAGATTTTGTAGGATTTTAATGACTTTCATGATTTTAAAAGACTATTAGGATTTTCAATTTGGATTTCAATGGATTTATATCATAAGATTTTAAAGGATTTTATGGATTTATAAGATTTAATTTTTTTTTTTTATGAATTTTAAGGACTCATTGAAAAGAAATGATTACAACACACTTTATATCATAATATTTTCAATACATACTCTTATTTTTTATTTTATTTTGAGAAATGCTAGGGTCACACCCACTAACACTCTCTTTTAACACACCCAATAAGAATTGGACATGTGTCCCACTTTTTTGTTTCAATCAACCTGTAACGTGTTAAACCTTTGCTTAATCTCCCCAAAACACAATCTTTTCATCACAAGTTCTCCTTTGTAAAAAAAACGTTATCCTCTATCAACCCAGATGGGTATAATGATTGGAGTTTCTTTCTCCTGAAACCCGAATTTGCGGTTTCAATTCCAATTCTCATGTTCAGTCTCGATTTTTCTTTTTCATCACCATGCTTTGAATAAAATAGTGATAATAGCAGTGATGGAGTTTAGGATTGTGGGAAAAAGGAGGAAGACATGGTAATTGACCAAAATTTAAAACGGGCCAAAGATTATCCAAATAATTTGATGGAATTTATATCAATTTCACCTAACAGGAATGAGCATGTTGTTATGTATTATCAACATTATTCATTTTTTAGAAGTTAATCTACGGGTTTCATTTCTTAATAAACTCTAATGTAATTTGATTTTAGTTTTTATATAAAGAAAGACAACAACAGCGGCTCAGAGAAAAACAAACATAGTTCATCTCAGAGAAAAAAATGGAAATTGAAGAAGACTGTGTTTCTCAGAGAATTTTTTTTAATTATTAAAAAAAAATCAAAATGTTTAGAAACAGGCTGAACAGGTTACAGGTTGATTGAAATAAAAAAAGTGAGACACGCGTCCAATTCTGATTTGGTGTGTTAAAAGAGAGTGTTAGTGGGTGTGACCCTAGCATTTCTCTTTTATTTTTATGAGAGATAGAGAGAGGGAAAGAGAGGAGGGAGAGAAGGGAGAAAAGAGAGGAGAGAGGGAGAAGAGAGAGAGATGAGAGAGAGAAGGGAGAAAAGAGAGGAGAGAGAGAAAGATGGGAGAAGGGATAGAGACGAAGAGAGAAGGGAGAGAGAGAAGAGGGGGAAAAGAGAGGAGAGAGAGAAGGGAGAAGAGAGAAGGAAGAAGGGATAAGAAAGAGATAGTAGACTTTTAAAGAAAAACAATCCCAAGAAATCTTATGTCTTCAATCAAAACTTTTTCTTGTTAAAATTTCACTAGAAAATCCCACAAAATCCATCAAAATCTAATTTATTAAACAATCCTTTGAAATTTGAATGATTTTGAATACCATGAGATTTTTTTTAAGTGATGAAAAGTTTTGATTGAATACCTCAAGATTTTTTTAAAATGACAAAGAATCTTGTTTTTTTTTTTTTAAAATGGCAAATATTATTAACCAACAAGCCCGTGCAAGGCGCACTAACAAGCTTGGGTGGAAAAAAAATACAATAAAAAGGGGAAATCGGTTGCCATATAAACGTGGCTCGATCAAAAACCCCTTAAAAAACCACCCCTAAAACAAAGGAAACCACCTAGAATTGACGCATGCATATACATATGACAACTCGCATGCATACACATGCGTCAACACATCAACACCAAAGACTTCCCACCCGAAAAAAACACCCAGCTGCCCCACCTAAGCAAAAAGCAAAAGGCCTAGAGCAAGAAACCACCAGACCCGCCACAGAAAAAACTCCCAGGGCGAAAATAGCAGCAAGCCCAACACAAAAGAAGAATCCCAAAAGCTGATATCACAAGGCAGTAAAAACACAGGCAGCTACAAACCACAGCAGTAGCATGATACAAGCAGAAAAGGTTGTCTTAAAGCCAAAACAGGACATCCTCGAACAACAACTGCATTCCCAGACCAAGAACACAACCCTGCTAGCTCCTTAACGGTTAAGACAAAACCTCGGATTCCAAATCCATTCATAAAAAAGACAAGGCGGATTGTGCAATCTTTCTAACATCCAACGCCATGACAGCACTTTAATCTCCTCCACCAATTCATCCACCTCAAAATTTCTCCCCTTGAAAATCTTCTCATTTCGCCTATTCCATAACACCCAAATTGTAGTGTGCCAAATTAGCCAAAAACCTTTGGTTTCCTTTTTTGAATTACCTCCTATACTCCAACATTCCCAATGGACAAAGAAGTTTGGAGGGGTTACAAACCAACAATTCAACCACGCCATTAATTTGGACCAGACCGCACACGCAACCTCACAATGTAAAAAGAGATGTAGCACTGATTCCTTCTTTAGATTACACATGACACACAACGGGGAGACCTCCAACGGTAGCACGTTCCTCAAAGCTAGGTTATCTCTAGTCTGGATACGATTAAGAAACATTCTCCATCCAAAAGCTACCACTTTGGACGGTGCCGAGCTCTTCCACATATCATCAAACACTCTCTTCTCACCTTCATCCCAAACCTCTTCACCTAAAACTAAGGCTTCCAACTTTAAATATGCCGATTGCACCGAGTAACAACCCTTTTCTTCTAGATTCCATCGCCACACATCCTCCTCATTAGACCACCGTATACCCTCCACATCCTCCATGAGACTAATAAGTAACTCTTCTTCCCACACAAACAACCTTCGTCTCCATAGGAAATTCCATCTCCAACCCCCCTCCAAAACCTCTCCTATCTCCCCCACCAAAGCCTCCTTTTGGTTAGAAATCGAGTAAAGTCTCGGATATAAATGAGCAAAGCTCCCCCGTTGGCACCATTTGTCCTTCCAAAAGCTCGTTTTCAAACCATTCCCCACCTTACGCACTATCTCACCCTTAAACCAACCAACATCACCAAAATTATCTAACTTTACCAACTCCTTCCACCACACCGAGGTGAATCTCGGCCAAGATGGAGCATCACCATCCAACATACACCCCTTGCAAGGACCATATTTTTCTTCGAGCACATCCTTCCATAAAGCATTATCCCCATCTAATAACCTCCATCTCCATTTGGCCAATAAACTCACATTCATCACCCTCACATCTTTAATCCCAATACCACCATTTTTCTTTTGTTGACATACCGTTTTTCATCTCACCCAACTAATTTTCTTCCCTCCACCCACTCCTCCCCAAAGAAATTCTCTTTGAATTCTCACTATCCTCTTCCAAACTTGAATCGGCAACTCCGAGAAGGACAAAGAATCTTGATTGAATACCACAAGACTTTTTTTTAAATTGCAACGAGTCTTGATTGAATACCACAAGACTTTTTCATAATTAAAAAGTCTTTTAAAATCTCTTAGAATCCTAATCCAATACATCCCCCTAAGTGTATGTTTCATTCCGCCCTATAAGAATTGATTTTGAGAAAAAATTGATTTAGTAAAATTGATTCATATTAAATACGAGTTGAAGATAAAACTATTTGTATTCAAATTCATTTATATAAAGTGAATTGAAAAAAAATCAATTCTTGAAATTTTTTTTTTTGACAAGAATCAATTCTTGAATTAAAAGCTAAAAATTTTAACTTTAACTATAATCAATTTTGAAAGTAAAATCAATTGTATTCGAAATCAATCTAATATGTCAAAATCAATTCTACTTGGATTAATTTTGGCCCCTCTAAAAGTGGAATACAACAAACATGCACTAATTTTTTCTCTCTCACTTTTCCCAAATCCTAACCGTCGCAGCATTTCTTCTTCTTGATCTACCAAAGTGGGGTGATTTATGGTCAATTTTGACCCGAAATCATCGAATTGTTTTTCTTTCTCTTTTAGTTAAATAAGTGATTTTTCACATATTTTCAGTTTTCTTTCGTTGAATTTGTGATTTCGTTGTCTAGCACGACTTTGTTTATTTTGATTTCCTCTCTTTGTGTTGTGTGTTTTTTATTTGTCATCTTAGTGCAGTGTTTATTTGATTCAGGTTGAAATATTAACTTTGATCAAGTGCAGATTCAATCAATGACTTTTACGTCGTCAACGTTGCAGATCTGGAAACATGAGTATTTTGATGACTCGAATTTGTAGACATATATACTCTACTGTTTTATGCTATTAACATGGATGCTGTGAGTTTGTTTGCATATTCATCCTTTTTTATTTTAACAATTTTGAATTTATATTTAATCGATGTACTCTATCAATTTGAATCAATAAATATTGTTAAGTTTTGTAAAAACAAACATACACTAAATCTCTTAACTCACAAGTCTCTATTGTAATTTTTTTTTCCTCTCTCCTTAAAACAAACAAACTATTAATTGAGGAGTTGAGTTGCTCAACTAATTTAAACCAAGTGATAATGAGTCGTAGGCCTTAAGTTCAAATCAAGTGAAAATATTAATCGAAGAAGTGATTACTGATATTTGTTAATTAATTAATCAATTAATTTATTTTCATTTGAATCTTTAACAAGTGGTCTAGAGACATTTGTTACCAAGACCCAAAATATTAATCCTAGAAGTGATTCCTAATATTTGTTAATTAATTAATTTCTTTACCTTTCCTTTTTGTGTGTGTTTGAGAGGTTCCTCCTTCGCGGAAACTGCTAAAAAGTTTGAATAGGAAAATGTTTATTTTTTTGTTTTCTTTGGACTATTCAAGTCATGGCGTGCGGAATATCCAAGGATAAATAGCCAACATATGTCTTTGGAAATGAAGTTCAAGAAGGAGAGAGAATATCAAGAGCTAGTTAAACTAAGAAGAGTGATACTATAGCATATACTAATAGTGCATTCTTCTTCCATATATTGTTGTTTCCATAAAAAAACACAAGACCTTAAAGATGGTAAGAGCTCCTTGTTGTGAAAAGATGGGATTGAAGAGGGGTCCTTGGTCTCTTGAGGAAGATGAAATCCTTACATCTTACATCCAAAAACATGGCCATGGCAATTGGCGTGCCCTCCCAAAGCTAGCAGGTACTTGCAATCCATCTATCTATATTTTAAGAAAAATCTTTCAAGTAACATAGGTTAAAAAATCTTTCAAGTAATATATGGGAAATTTCACACATCTATTTTCCATCAATTTTTTACAATAGTGCAATTTTGTATGAGATCTTTTGTATAGTTTAAGTGTGAATGATTTAGTTTCACCTCGACTCTGAATGTGAAAAGTGTTAGATATATAAAAGAGGTGATTCATAATATCTAACATCTTAAGGTTTTAGGCAGAGATTTAGCGTCTTCCTCTTAGCGATTCACCAATCTCCCTAATAATCTTAACTAGTTTTGACTTAACAAACATCAAACTTGTGACATTTCTTTGACAAGACTACCCCATCTTATAGTTAGCACCATTAAGTACCATGAACTTCATAGCTCACAAAGTTTCTTGCATTTTTTAACTTTATATAAAAAAATTGATATGATTTGGTAATGTTATGTGTACTAATTTTTTTTTATCAATTTTCTCAGGCTTGTTAAGGTGTGGGAAAAGCTGCAGACTTAGGTGGATTAACTATTTGAGACCAGATATCAAGAGAGGAAATTTCACAAATGAAGAAGAGGAAAATATCATTAAGCTACATGAAATGCTTGGAAACAGGTATTAATTCATGTTAATATCTTCTCTACAAAAAGCATATCAAGTCCAATTTTTAATTTACATGATTGCTTGTCCTAATCAACATGTTCTGTTTATGATAATATAAATGTTTGATTCGTGATTGTATATTTATTTAAGTAAGAAATGGATTTGGATTCATCCATCTTTTCTTTTTCTCTAATTGATAAACAAGATTAAAGTGGTGGGGACTAGGGACCATATGCATTATCAATTGTCAAGTTGGAACAAAATTAAAATCAAAAGGTTGTGTATACTAAATATAATGGATGTCGTTATAATACAGTGCCTTTAATTCTACTTTAAAAACTAGGTATGATCCCACCTTAGGTGCAAGTGGTAATATAAAAAGTAAAGGAAAAATTGATGTATCCAAAAAATGCACCCATAAGACGACACATGAAGCTATAAACCTATAATTAATTATGTACCATCATGAAATAATACAAAACAGTATGATTAAGTAGTCACTAGTGGAAATATAGAAAAGTTAATCTATAATAATAACATTAGACAAGTAAATAATTATTATAAAAAAATGTGAGTTGCAACTTCAAGAATCTTGATTAGATCTGTGATGTGCCTTAGGGTGGCAGTTTATGGCACATGCAATATTCATAAGATTCACTCTGTCAGTGTAATCTCTTAAGACAGTATCAAATTTTGTTGTTTTCTGATTCATTGCAATAAACAAAACTGAACGCGAATCTCGTGGAAATATTTGGTATATGACTATATATATATATATATTAATGAATCAATTTGATCCTTCACGAGGTGTTACACTTGTACATTTTAATCTCAAATTGACAGTTTAAATTCTCTCTGGGACGATCGTAAAATAATCATTAATGTATTCGAGTTAATAATAATGTTTTTTGAAAAAGTTAATTAATTGAATTATTATTTCTAGGTGGTCGGCAATTGCAGCAAAATTACCAGGAAGAACGGACAATGAAATAAAAAATGTGTGGCACACACATTTGAAGAAGAAGCTAAACCAAACAAACTCGGAAACAAAGAAAAGGGTGATCTCAAAACCAAAAATCAAACGTTCTGATTCAAATTCAAGCACAATAACACAATCAGAATCAGCATCTGCATGCACTACAAGTTCTAGTGATTTTTCATCTGTCACTATTGGTGAAAGAAAGGATATAAAAAGTGAAGACATTGAGTCCATGGAGGAGACAATGGCTGTAATTGATGAGAGTTTTTGGTCAGAAGCAGCAGCATTGGATGAAACTTCAACTGATATGAAATCAAGTTCTCCATTGACAATCTCAAATGAAATGTTGCCACTTCAATACCCTGATGAAATTCTTCCAGAGAGTACTCATGAAGATTATAATTCTAACTTGGATGATGGCATGGATTTTTGGTATGATATATTTATTAGGACTGGAGATCAAATAGAATTGCCTGAGTTTTGAGAGGGTTTTCCAAAGTTTGGCTAATAGAAAGTTCAAAAAAACATAGTAACTCCAAATTTTTTTGACAACTAAAAGTTTAGACGAGTTGGAATTGGGTACGGTCTGTCTGAGCAGGCCTCGGGTCATATACTGATAGTGTACACTACTCGGTAAAGAAATTCTCTCACATTGGCAACGAGATTCGAATTCATATCTTTATGCGATATAAAGATATGAGTTGTTTTTTTGCCAATTGAACCGTAGTCTTTCATTGCGACGTGGTAATTTCGGTTTGAATGTGACAAAAAAATTATCTGATGTGATCATTGTCTCCAAGCTAATGATATGTAATCTATCTATGTAAAGAGGGATTACAAGTGAAACATTGATTTTTCTTTTCAATGTATATTGTGAAAAACAAGAAGTCTTAGACATATTTTTTTATTTTTTCTTTAATTAGGAGTTTAGGTTAGAGTTTGATTGTAATACCAATAAATGATGTACTAAATCAGTAAGCGGAAGTATTCAAAATTTTGTGCCTACTTTTTAATAAAGTACACCATTCTATCATAAATATAAGCAAAAATTTATATTTTAGATTTATTAAATAAATGATGTATGTTGTCTTCAATAAAGATCACATACATACATCATTTTGTTCAAATTACATACAAAAAGAATTATAATTTATAGGGTTTTGCTAGAAGACACCTTTATGAAGGTGTCTTTTAGCAAGTATGTATTTGCTAAAAGACACCAACTAATTTTTATGAATGTGTCTTTTAGTAAGTTATAACTAAAAAGTTGATAATCAAACTTTAATGTGTGGATTGCTAAAAGACACCTTCATAGGTGTTTTCTAGCAAAACTCTAATTTATAATTCAAAATTTGCCATGCACATTTTGTTTTAAGCAAAATTATAATTTGTAATTTAGATTGCTAATTACAAAACCCTGACCCTAGATGCTAGTCACCTGATTTTTTGATATCCAAATTACAAATTATAATTTTTTTATTAATAATAATATAAAATTAATCTAAATTAAACCATATTAAATTCATTAGGATCAAATTTATTTTTTTATTAGACGTCCAAAATTAAACTGAACTACATATAATTTTTATTTGGATTGAATAAATTGTTACTTTCATCCCTAACATGTATTTACTCATTTTTCTTAATTCATGTAAGCTTGTTGTCAATTACTATTGTGAACGAGAATATAATCATATTTCATGAATTTTAAAATATTTTTTAGTGTGCATGCATGCACTTTAATGGTTTTGATCAAATTTGAAAAGTCTACTATGAACTTTGTTTAATTCCAACTTGCAAAAAGTGATTTGGTAGATGACGGAAAGTAAAATTTTGAGTTGCCTCGGTAACTGTTCATCAAAACAAGTGGATGTAGCAGTACATTTTGGACCACATGCAAATTTCAACTGCTGTACTAAATAGAAAATTATAATGCAGCCATTAGTCAATTAAATATTATTTTAAGAGTATCAAATTGATTCATGGAGTAATTTAGTGAATAATTGAGTGTTCCTGCAGCACACTCACAAAAATGCGTCAATTACTAAGCAAAGTTAATTAGTTTAGTGATTGTGAAATCCTTATAATATCAATGGTTTAAGCAGACCGTTGTAGTAAAAGACAATCAATATTCCAAGTAAAAAAGTTAAAATCCGAAAGGGATGTGAAAACTTGTTATCTTTAATCTTTATATATCAACCGACCCCATATTTTCTTATCTTTGACAAAGTTTATTGATAAACATGTACATGCATAGATTAAATGGTGAACTAATGATTGACCGTTCCTTTCAAAAAAAAAAACTAATGATTGACCGTGAAAAAAGTTTACCAAGTAAAATAACTAATACCACTTCAATGTTCTGCATTCAACTTTGTGATTAGAATTTATCATCTCCTATCAAGGAAAAATGATACAAAATTAGTGTGAACAAATTATTATTCAGGCTAACACAAGGTAAGACGAGGTCTAAAGCTGTGAGACATTAGATTAAATTCTAACTAGCTTATTTACCCGGCGTTGCCCGGGTTGCATATATAATATTTCTCTTTGGGTTGTATTATAATAAAATTAGGGTAGCCGAGTTTGCATGGAAATTAGGATATTCTGTTTGTAAACGTATTAAATAAGTGTATAAAATATTGTAAAAAAAAAAAGGCAACAACATAGGAATGAAATTGGTGCGATACATTTTTTTAGTATTAAATAAGTGTACAAAATATTTCCTTCAAAAAAAAAAGTGTACAAAATATTGTCAAAAAAAAAGACATGAAATTGGTGCGATGTATTTTTTTAGTATTAAGTAAGTGTACAAAATATTTCCTTCAAAAAAAAAGTGTACAAAATATTGTAAAAAAAAGAGGCATGAAATTGGTGTGATTCATTTTTTTAGTATTAAATAAGTGTACAAAATATTGTCAAAAAAAAGACAAAAAGGCAAGAGGATAGGAATGAAATTGGTGCGATGCATTTTTTTAGATGAAATTTGTTAGGTTAAATTACTGCTAACCTAATATAGCAGAAGAGCGACAAAATATTAGGTTAAATTGCTGCAGACCTAACAAAATTAATAAATATAAGGATAAGGATAAGGATAAAAAGGCATGAAATTGGTGGGCATGAAATTGGTGCGATGCATTTTTTTAGTATTAAATAAGTGTACAAAAAATTGTCAGAAAAAAAGGCAAGAGGATATGAATGAAATTGGTGTGATGCATTTTTTTAGAAGGAATTTGTTAGGTTAAATTACTGCTAACCTAATGCAGCAAATGAGCAGGAAAAATATTAGGTTAAATTGCTGCAGACCTAACAAAATTAATAAATAAGGATGAGAGAAGTCATTTTATGTGCAATTTTTGTCAAGTATCAAATAGAGATGATATAAAATTATGTGAACAAATTATTAAAACTATGTTTTGACAATGCCAAATTTTGAGTTTATAACTTACAACTTATGTAAGTTTATAAATTTATATGATAAAAAAGAATCGTTTGATAACATTTTGTTTTTCACAAGCTTGTAGCTTATTTTTACTAACGTGTACTTTAAAGTTTATCATTTGCTCTCTTAATTTTACCAATATTATATTACTTTAAAAAAAATTAAATATTAATTAAAATGTCTTTTTATATCATTTCATATTTATAAATTAGTTCAATTGTTAATTTTACCAAATACAATAAAGTCATCGGTTATAAACAAACTTATCAATTCTCTCTTGATTTTTGTCAAACAAGTATCATATGCGCATTCTATCAAGTACAAGGGCGTAGCCCTTCACATACAAGGGGTAGCCTTGGCTACCCCAAAAAATATATTAGTCCTGAATTAGTTGGTACGTATTTATATCTAGCTACCTTAAATAATAAACATTGAGATACCCCAAACAAGTTTAGTTGTCGAGAATTAGCATAAATAATAAAGTAAAAAATTACTACATGATTGATAGATTTATTTGTAATGGTTTAATATTTCTAATCGCAAATAGAGAAAACTTTTTTAACAATTAAAATTACCAAGACAATAGTCATAAACATATTAAATGGGCAATGAGTCTCTTGCAAATAATCTAATTGTTTACATTGGAGAAGACATTATCATTCTATTTTGTAAACAATCAATTATGGCTAAAATTGGCTTCTTGAAACACATTTTATACAACTTTTTTAAATAGTTATGGTCAATTTTTATCATTTGTTGCTACTCTAAGTTAATTTTTATGTATTAGCTAATTTTCATATTATTTTGTTTTTAGTCTCTATAGCACTTGCGATTTTTAAGTTAATTTCCTAAGATTTTGTTTAATTTTAGTCCTTAATTTTTGTTATAGAGATTAAATCGAAGACTAAAAACACTCTTTTTTGTAAAATTTTAAAAAATCGAGACAAAAATCGAATAAATTTTGTTTAAAAGCTAAACCTAAAAAATTATAATTTATAGGACTAAAAAAATATTTTATCCTCAAATTTAATGTTCATTTTAAAATATTTTTCTTTTTGAGGAAAAAATATTTTATTTTTTGTTAATAGTTGACCCCTGCATAAATTTTTTGCTAGCTTCGCCGCTGATCAAGTATCAAAATATAGACGAGGTCATAAATTTAGGTTATATTAGATGTTTAATGGGACAAACGAAGGGCCTAACTGTGTCATTAGTTATGACAAATCTGAGTCATGTTAAAGACTATATATTTTTTGGACAATGGCAAAAAAAAACTATTTACATCTCCAAATTTTCAACACTACACTGAATATAATTTTTTTCGTTCATAGTTTACATTTGTTAGAGAAATTAATACATTGATATTATGACTCTCACTATACTATGAATTTCTGTAAATAATAATAAAACATATTTGAACCCATCATGTATATTTATTTTAGTGATTTTGGCTATCTTCTTCTCCTCTATTACTCTATACATTTTCTTTTCTTTATATTCTTGATGGCAAGAATGATAATCACGAGAAAATAGAATGTGTGTTTTTTCCTTCTACTTTCTACGTCTCTAATAGTTACAATCAATTTTGTAACCACGGGACACAGTGGCGGAGCTAGAAAAAATATTTAGGTAGGTCGCGTTTTCAAATAGGGAGAACTGAGAAGTTGTGTATAACGTAACAGAGGAAGGGGGAAAAGGCTGAGAATGCTGGGTGGGCCACTTTGGAAAAATAATATAATCTAAGGATATTTTTGTAATTTCCCTATAGAAAAAATTTAATTTTTTTGGGGGTGGGCCGTGGCCCACCTCAGCCCTTTAAAGCCTCAGCGACTGACGGGACATGAGAGGAAATGCTTTTTTTTTTTGGTACAGGAGGGAATACTATTTATTTTGAATTTTAAAATAAAATTTCCATTGACTTTAATTATCACTAGTATTTGGACCAGTGCGATGCACGAGAAGTTGATTATCTCATTAATTAATAAATGTGGTAGTTGATTATGAAATGAAATAATAGTTGTTGTTGATAATGAGTCAATGCTTCCAAAAGACGACGACAACAACAACCAAACATTATTCCATTAAGTCAGGTCGACTACATGGACTGAAATACGTCATATTGTTCAATCATAAACCATATTTAGATCCAACACATTAATATATGAATCTTTCATAGATTTATAATATCCACTTGAGCCGTTGAGCGCTTCTCTCAAGTTTTCAAGTGTCATTCTCTTTGTTGCCAATTTCGATAGATTAGTTTAACTTCTTCAAATAAAATAATGAGAAATGATATTTGTACAACCATTTTGTGACAACTCTTAGACAACTTTCTCTCACATACTCACATTTTATTCTTACTCTCTCTCATCCTTTTTCTCACTCCATTGTTTTTGACCAATAAGAAGAGAGAGAAAAAGAAGGTTGTCATAAAAGTTGTATCAAATGGTTGTTCATCGCTCTAAAATAATATCCAGCTGAACAAAAACATGATTTATTCCTTGCTACGACCAAATGTATGTTTAGAAGACTTGGCCTTCAAACTAGCATCAGGGCATTTTTCTGGCATAGGTATAACTCGGCATGATTGTTTATGGCTTTGTGTACAAGTATCTCATTTTAAAATGATTGTTTGACCAATTATTAATTTTATTATAAACCCTAAAGCCAAAAAGTATAAATAAAATCAATCACGGTTGTACTTAAGTCAGTTAGCTGATGTTTCTGTTCTTGTTATGAGTTAGAAACGATTTTTTTCTTCTTGATTTTTCTTGTAATACCGTTTTGTATATATTTTACGAATAATATATTAAATTAGTCTCTGACTTTGTAGAACGCTATCAAATAAGTTCACATGATTATAAAATTGCAAAAATGTCTCTAACTCTATTAAACTATCAAGTTGACTTGTATAACAAATTATCAATTAGGTCAATATATTCTAACAATTTACTATCATTTTGGTCCTTATATATTTAACAGAGATGAAACGTCATATTGAAGCCAATCCACTTTGGTGATAACACACGAAATTCCACTTGTGACTTGGTTGATTAGCGTGGTCCAATAAAAAGATGCCATCATCAAGAAGACTTTGTATATTCCTAAGTCCTATGAAGTAATGTAATATGGAGCATAAGAAAAGTGGTAATAAGACCATAAGGAATAGAACCCACCCAGCAAAGAAAAAAAGAAGAAAGGACCATAAGGAATATGAGTTCGGGTGATTTTAATTTGGATCAATTGACGTATTGGTCCAACTTAGACCACTTTTTTTTCACCATTAGATTTGTCTATGCACATAATACTATGATACACCCCCTGCACTTGATTTTTTCCTTTCTCTCTTCCAGTTTTCTCCACCAGGAACCCATACACTAACCATGACCTCTCTCACTTCACTGTACAAACTCTCACTAGTAATTTTTTGCAACTAAAATCACAAAGAGGACCCTATAGTAATACAACTAAAATCAATATTTATGCAAACAGATTTTGCTTAATTAACACAAACCTTCGACAGACACGCACATACTAAAACAACAGTCATCAACAGATCCATGGAGGTCTACAAACAAAACACATAAATTGAAGGAACATTTTCTTAAAGAAATAATAGGTGTGAGGTAAAATTGTAGCAATAAATTATCTTGGAAATCATGTTGATGATTGTTGTTAATTAAGTGAAGCAATATGATAAATATTAAGTATTGGGGATTTGGAAAGAGAAGGTGGATGAACCTAAGATCGAGTGGATAAAAATTATTTTACCAAAGATAAGTTAAATATAATATCAAAAAACATATGTTTTGATTTATATGGTTTGATATAGAAATGATGATTGACCCTTTATAAACTTGCATATTCACTCTTTTTCTTATTATGTATCATCACTCATCGATTTCTCGCAAGCAACAATGTGGTGGTCGGAACTCGAAACACGGCGGAGGACGGTTGAGGGTCGCCAGCTTGTATTGTGAAGTGAGAGAGGTGGTGGTTGGTGTATGGGTTCCTGATGGAGAAAACAGGAAGAGAAAAGGGGGAAAAAATCAAGTGCGGGTGGTGTATTGTGCATAGATGAATCTAATGGTGAGAAATTGTGGTCCAAGTTGGACCTATACTTCCATGGGTGCAAACTAATTGGACCCTATGAGTTCCGAAAGTGACCTTCAATGCCACTCATGTAACTCAAAATCCACCTTTCATAAATGGGATCAAGAAACCACAATATAAGAAATTTATATAGGAATTTCCAGTGAAAAATAGTTCATGAAATGACTAATCCTGTTATATAAGTCAAGTCATCTATGATGAGATGGTCACATAGTAATAATTCTTCTATATGAATGATATATCGCAAAGAGACGTCCCTTTTCATCGATTATTATGCACATATACATGTAAAGGAGTGAGTTGTTGGAAGAAATGTGGTTCACACTTTAAGTTCAATTATGAACTCCAATATTGTTGACTAATCTTGTGCCATCAATTATCAATGTCTGTGAAGAAATTAATAATACAACTTTTTTTAGGGAAAATTAATAATACAACTAAAAGGAATGAAATGTGATAAGTCATAGTTTTCGTGATTTTTAAGTGTTTATTTCAATATAATTTTGTGTGTTTTTGTCACTTTATAGAACTAGTTTACTTCAATTCAAATGTTTGTGTTTTAATTTCAGGTTAAAATAAATGAAGAACAATGATTGTGGACCAAGTCAAATGTTAAAAGCCAAGAAAAAGCTGAAAAATCAAGTTTCTAGTGCATTTTCATCGCGCACGGTCGTGCCTCACTTTGCACTGACCGTGCGCCCCTTTCCCTCAGACTGTGCCTGCAATTGTCGAGCATCACGCACGGACCGTGCGCATTACACGCACGACCGTGCGTCCCTTCAGTGGCCAGTTTTGGCCGTTTTCACACTAGGTACGGTCGTGTGCCTCTTAGGCACGACCATGCGTCCCTCTCAGGCTGTTTTAGCTGTTACAAACTCTTGGAATTTTGCCATTAAAGCCTTGTAATTCGTGGTTAATGATTTGTCTGAAGTTTTAGGCTATAAATAGGAGTCTAATGAGACTAAAAAACCACCTTGGATCATTGTGAACTCACTATATTCTTGCAATCAATGTTTGTCATTTTGTTCTAAGCTTTTGCTATTATTTTCTGCACTTTTACATTTTGTTGTTTACTTTCTTGCTCTTTACATTCTTGCAATTTATATTCAGCCATTTACTTTTATGTCTCTCCATTTCATGTCTTTTATTTTATTTTCTTTGTCTACAATGAACATGAGTGAGTAGACTCTGTAGGCTTGGGATTGTTGGAAGGTCTAATGACTAAATCCTATTCAAACCAAGTCTAGAACCTTTTTCTATTTAAATTCTTTTCTATCTAATCTCATCATCTTTAAGTCATATTTCAAATAACAATCGAAGGATCGAAATATGAAGATTGTTATTGGAACAAATGAGATTAGACAAACTAAGCAAAACATGAGAATAGTTTTGTGAACTTTGAGACATTAAGATTAAAACTTAAAGGATCTCAATAACAACCAACCATGAGAATAGGTTTGATTGTTATAGAGATACATTCGTGGCTTCTGAAAGGAAACATGAATTACCAATGATAATCTTGTCTTAAGAAAATGAATTTAACATAGATTAAAGAAATAGATAAGGAATTTGTTTAGTTTATCATTAAGATCGACCACAATCCTAAGGCTTTTTATATCATTTGAATTTCAAAACCAAGAAACTATTGAACTTTTAAACTCTAAACATTTCAGCTAATCATAATTGAAAATGAAATCAGTAATTACATATAACTCCATGTGGACGATATTTTTACTACCCGATAAGAACCGTACATTTGCGGTTTCGTGTCAAAATTGAACGTAAATAAACATGCAGCTTGTTTGTGGCCTATTATATCACTATGCCTATATATTAATATAGTTGGGGTATTACTTTGAAATAAAAAATATACTTTCTCTTATCTCTATTATAAGCAAACCTTTACTTTTTAGATACATTTAGATACATTAAATAATTAATGTATTTAGTCAGACTAAATACATTAATTATTTAATGTATCTAAAAAATGAATTTTTATTTATAATAGTGACCAAAGGAAATGTATGTTAGTAATTTTTTTGGATCAAGTAGTATAGTTATTGAAATATGGAGAAGTAGGGTGTCCGAGATTCAAACCCCGACCTCTACATATAATATGCAAATATCATATAATATGCAAATATCCCTAACAATTGAGTTAAGCTCACGGAATAGTATAGTGATTGTTATGTTGTGAGTGAAGATAAAATCACCAAACTCTTGATCACTTTACTCATTAACTCTTCCATCCAACCAACAATCAAATCAACCTTATATCTTCTTACAGTCGGGGTATTGATTGACACAATGTTAAAATTAACATAACCAATTTTTAATAACTTGTTACATTTAATTTAGATAAAATGTCCGTGTAAAAATAATTTATACATGAATTTAATGGTGCATCAACATATCCTTAAATATATGTGTAGAATATCTTTACATTGAGAATATATGTAAATTAAACTATGATTTATTTATAAAATATGAAATTAAAAAAATTCAATCATCAACTCATACTATACTGGCTTGATAAAATGCATTCACAATTTAAACATTTATCAATAAAATAGTGGTAAAATATCAAATACGGAGCATAACTTAGTTGGTAAGGACATTACAATATGAGAGGACGGAATTTGAATTCCGAATTTCCCACTTATTCACTTAAAGGAGTGAATTTATAGCCAACAGGTTAATTCGCCAAAAAAAAAAAAAAAAACAAAGAGTCTTCAAATTGTATGAGATTTTATCAACTTTTTCCAGAAGACATAAACTTTTCAAACGCGGTCATGAATCCTGACTCAAATGACATATGCTCAAACATTCTAATAGAAGAGATCACAGATTACAATTACAATACAAGTGATGATTTGCATAAAAGGCAATACCAATCCATCAAGAGTTTCTCAATATCTTAGAGCAACCTTATTCAAAATTGAGAATTGACAAACAATGGAACCTCCATTGACAAATACACAAGGAAACAAGCTGTCTAAGAGAGGCATGAGTAAGCCAAAGCCTTCTCCTCAGAAAGCTCTTCTGCTGTCAAGTCCAATTTTTTCCTTGAAAACTCATCAATTGATAGTCCTGGTTAAAAAATTAGACAGATTTAATTACATCAGATACATACACAAATCAAACCTTTATTTGCTATATAAAACAACTATGCCTTGATTTACAAATAAAAGACGGACAAACGTTAAGTATGAAGTATTAACACTTAAAACAACAAGAATTCAAGAGCCAGCAATAATTTATCAAAATCTTACCTTGAACTATTTGCCATTCGCCATTGCGAGTTGTGACAGGGAATGAATAGATTAGTCCAGCGGGTACATTGTAAGATCCATCAGAATAAACTCCCATCGATACCCAGGTTCCCTGATGATATTGCAATGAAAAGATAAACATAAACCTTAGTTGAAGCCATTCAATATAAAGAATTTGAATCAAAGATTGAGCAAGACATAACCAACCTCAGGAGTTCCTAGAACCCAATCTCTAATGTGGTCACAAGCAGCGCTCGCGGCAGATAGTGCACTTGAAAGCTTTCTAGCTTTAATGATTGCAGCACCCCGTTGTTGGACGGTAGCTATGAATTCTCCATTTAACCTTGACGATGAAAATTACATCAATACTTCAGTAAATGCAAAATGGAAAAAAAAAATGTAATAAATACGTAAAAAAAAGTTTAAATTGCAAGTCATTGTATTTGTCCATCAACATACCAGGCATCATCAGCCACGAGTTCACGGACAGGCTTTTCTGCAGAAGCAATTTTAACAGTTGCGTGGTTGACATCAGGGTACTGACTTGATGAATGGTTGCCCCAAATTATAACATTTTTCACATTAGAAACTTCAACGTTCAGTCTTTCAGAAATTTGACCCAGAGCCCTGTTATGGTCCAATCTTGTCAAACAAGAAATGTTTTTCTCAGGAATGGATGGAGCGAATTCCTTCAAGATCAAGGCATTGGTGTTTGCCGGGTTGGCAACAACGAGAACCTGCATGGTGATACAGAGTTTAAAGAAATGTAAGGAAATACATAAAATGTAATTGATGTTTCCAAAAATATGTAAAAAGGACTACTCATTTTCTGTGAAGAAAAGAAACAGATTTCACCAGAATGGAATCACAAGGACTTTGCCATATATGACCAAAATACACATGAACCAACCAGATGGAACCACTTTTTCAGCACTAAACTAAAATAAATTCAGTGCAGGTAATGTATTGGCTTTACACTTATCACCATCACACAAAAACTATGACAATAATAGCGTTCAATCAATCGATCAGCCAACAACTTAATTAAATTCGTATGGCATAAGTGCTTATGTGTAAGCTATTTCTATAAAAAACAATAAAATAAAGTCAAATTGTTTTCATATAAACTATGAACTGTTTTCATAAGCTATCCTGTAGAGCTTATGGAAATAAGCTGAAAACATCTCACGAACATGTCATGAGCTGTTTCCATGAGCTCTCCCAAGCAGTCTCACAAGTGCTTGCTTATGGTAGTATATAAGTTCAAATAAGTCAATCCAAACAGGTCTGAAAGAGATACATGAAAAAGGGGGAGGAGGAACCATAGAATGGAACATATTTTTTTTGACATAAAATGCGGCAGAACTAGAAATTGAAATTAATTAAGACAAAAGCTTGAGCATTCAGAATTAAAGGATCACCTTGCAGTTTGCAGCAGCATGTTTCTCAAGAGCAGAAGCTTGGGACTTGTAAATAGAGACATTTTTTGTCATCACATCTTTCCTCTCCATACCTTCTTTTCTAGGGAATCCACCAACCATAACAGCAATATTGACTCCAGTGCATCCCTCAACCACATCAGTTGTAGCAACAACACCTGAAACAAATAATTTTCACAATACCTTTTAATCTTGCAAAGCATTTAATCAACCAACACAATCCAACTTCAAACCAGAAATATGGCTGTCCAAGAAGTTCAAGTAACATTTAGCAAAGAATAAAACTCAAACCTTTAAGAAGAGGGAATGCAGCATCCACCAACTCCATTTTAACACCGTTCAGTGATTCGGCTGCTGGTGGGATGTCAAGCATGTGGAGGATCACGGGCTGGTCAGGGCCGAGCATCACTCCCCTGGCAATCATAGGGACAAGAGCATATCCAATTTGTCCTAAAATTGGCAAAACATTTTTTAGTACAAAAAAAAATATGCCTCAAAGATTTTATGTTGAAATCAAAAATTGCTTTTGTAAACATTTTAACCATATTTGGATAAACAACTTCACTAAACACTTACAGCATAAATGCTTAAAATGTATAAATGATTATGCATAAGCTATTTCTATATCAAAAGTTAAAATAAAGACAAATTGTTTTCATATATACTACAAGCTTTTTTTCACAAGTTATCCTAGAGAGATTATGGAAATAAACTGAAAACAACTTATAAACATGTCATATGTTATTTCTATAAACTCTCAAATAGGGAAAATACTACAATTGAGGTATACTATCAGAAAATTGCATAATTATAAGGGATCTATTTTTAACAAATGAAAGTAAATGCATATAAATTTTTTAAAAAATATATTAACTGCTTGCAACTACTAGGATTTTTTATTTTCTTAATTGATCATAGAGTAAGCACATATCATGAGAAATCAAGAGCTAATGCAATTATAAACCAAACATAGTTCTATTTCTAAATAAAACCAATCAAGAAACATGATACAAGGATCAGATCAGATCTGATAAAAAAAAACATATGATAATAAAATATCCTTAAACAAAACAAAAGACATAATTTTGAGAGAAACCCAGAATTTATTATGGTTACCTGCAGCACCAGTGACAAGAACACGAACAGGGTCTTTAGCCATTGTTTTTTTGGATGAAAGAAAGGAAAAACAATAGAGTTTGTTTGAAGAAAACAAGAGAGAGTTATGAGTATTTGTGAAAAGTGAAGACAATAACTATTTGTCTATTTATTCACGGAGAAGCCAATGCTACTCCTACTCATGAAAGGCGTGAAACGACACCGCTTTCGGTTCAGGAGATTGCTGATAAGTGGTACCATGCCAAGCAAGATAGAATATTCTCTTATTTTACTATCTAGCATGCCTCATCCACATATACAAAGCTACTACTATACTATACTATACTATGTCACATTCATTAATAATAATGCTTTCAAAATAATAATAAGGATAATGTTCATATATATTTCACCAGTAGAGACTATATAATGCGAATGCGATTTAGACATTTTTTTTTTTGTTACTACAGAGACTATGACTATGACTATGAAATGTTAATGATATGCTAATTTTTGTATTCGACTATCCCATTTGTTGTAAAGTGATGGGAAGAGCTATATTTTTTCTATCCATTAAACTCAAAGGATTATCTTGCTTAAAAAATCTAAGTTCAATTTCAATTGATCAACATAATGTTGGTCTTAAAGGCATTATACTTATGAATTATGATGCAAAGATAAACATATCGATCCCCCGTAACAGAAATAGAAAACATGTGTTAAAGTGTTAAAGCTTCACCACAAATTTGAGGTTTCACAACAATTAAAAACTTTGCAAGGTTAGATCAAAATAGTATTATATTTTCAGCAAGGAATAATAACAAGAGATAATATTATATTATTTCATAATTGTTGTCTTTTTTTTTTTTACAACAAAATAAATTTCATTCGTTCCAATGCATAGTTTTTGCCTTAAGTTTACCTATAAAATATTTTAGAATTTTTTTTTTTGAAGGAGGATATATTTTTTTTATTAAACAATATATGAAGCGATATTTGTATCTTTAGATCTTCATCATTCATTCGTTTTTTATTAAACTATATATGAAGTGATAATTGTTTCATGTACGGGTAGAATGAACTACATAAAAGCCATTTAGACTGTCCTTCCATGTACGTATCTCTTTTATTTGTTTTAATTTGCGTTTTTAATATGAAACTATTTATATAGATATTGAAACTTTTGTAAGAAAAAAGTATAGATATTGAAACTGGTTTCTTTTATTTACAGTCTTTATTTGTTTTAATTTGATTTTCGTTTTGCGTTTTTAATATGAAACTATTTATATAGATATTGAAACTTTTGTAAGAAAAAAGTATAGATATTGAAACTGGTTTCTTTTATTTACAGTCTATTCCACAACTTCCTTTGATCAAGAATTTTAGATATAGATTCACCTATATGTCATCTAAAATTGCTCTTCTCCTCCTAACAAAAAACGCTCACTCCCATACAAACTAATCAAAATACCCCCGCGTGATTCCCTACACTACTCTCGCAAACACAATTTGCTATTTAGCAATGTAGTGGACATTAATAGATGTATATATTATCAAGGTTGCATTAAAATCTATGTATTTTTTCGATGTTATTATTTTTTTTACGTAAACCAGATATTCTCTGTGCGCAATTGCAAAGGTTAATTTCCCGAACTTTGTGGGACCCAAATGGGTGGTAACCTCTCCTTAAGAGATTTAACGTTGTTGTATGCTTAAAGTTGAATTCAAATTTATGACCTTGATTAAGTTAGAGGAGATTTGCGTCATCTCATTTAAGCGTTATCGTGTTCCAATGTTATTTTTTAATTATGTGCGATGATTCCCTAAACTCCCCTCTTAAATACCCTTTGTCATTACCAATCCAGTGACATTAATGCATGTGAATATTACTAAGATTCAAGGTCGTTTATAGAGTTTTAAGGGTCTTAGGCATAATATAAGAAAATGGTCCCTTACACAATACATCATAAAATTTGTTAGCTCATTGTTGTGATTTTATTAACTCTTCATTTCATTTTTTTCCTGCTTTCCACTACCAAATAAATGTTTTTTTTAGGCAACATTTGAAAATAAATCAAATACTCCATAAACACCAAAACAAAATAAAATATCGTAGAAGTACAGAACAATATCACATTCAAAGTAGACTGAAATTTTAGTGCATAAGTATAATAACACCAAAAAAGTAAAAGTATATCAACACTTAATTAACTAAATTTTACATTGTTGGATGCAAAATTCTCCAATGTTAAACTCATAACAACAATAATACATGATACAAAATTAGTGTTAGACTTTTTAGAGGAATCATAGATACAAGATTATTGTTTTGTTATGAAAATTATCCCAATTTATTGGATAATAAATATCACCAATATTTTTAATATTAGTGAGACACATTATTAGGAACAAATGGCCCAAAAAAATATAACTAATTTCTTCGATAATAATTTTTTTGGCACATTATTAAGACCAACCAAATTTTTTTATAGGGAGGTTGTATATAGAAATCTTTGTGTTATATGGGGGTACATATAGCAAATCACGGCAAAAATATTAATAGACTTCAACCCAGCTATTCATCATGTCAATGTTTAGGGCCTTTATATGAACTTTGCTACATATACCCCCATAAACGAAATATTTTTATATACACCCCTGCATAAAAAAATGTGAGCCCCCTAACGGCAAGGGCCCTAAGCCGTCGCACCCCCGACCTATGGCCCAGGGCCAGCCCTGCTAAGATTGCATTAAAATCTACTGAGTAATTTTTGTAATGTTATGCATTAATTGTATGCACCAATTTCCTAGACTCCTCTCTAAAATACATTTTATCATTTATCAATGCAACTGCTAAATGGTAAAATGTATGTGCATATTATCAATGTAATTGCATTTATGTATGTGTATATTACCAATGTTGTATTAAAATCTACATATTTATGTATGTGTTGATTCTATTGACTCTCTTAAATACACTTTTTCATTTACCAATGCAGTGACATTAATATAGAGTTATTGAATGAGACTCACTTGATAATTTTTGAGATGTTGAGTTGGAGAGATTTGATACTTATCAAAAAATCGTTTAAAAAACTGTTAAAAAGTAATCATGTAAATAAATTATAAAATAAGTGATGCGTAAATACATGACCAACTTAAGCACATCATTGATTGAATTTATAATGGACATTGATCGAAGAAAACCCGTCAATCTGAACAAAACAAACACTCCATCATGACGAAAAGTCAAACAACATCGCACCAAAGCGGCAAACAAATCAACATTGTCGCACTTGGACGGCAAAGTCACGTAGAAAACACAAAAGAAAAACTAAAACTTTGTGGAAAAAAAAGGCTAAATACCTCTTTTGGTCATTTTAGTTTGACAAAAATATCGGATTAGTCATGGAAAAACCAAAACAATTATTTGTGGCACTCCGACTCCGGAAAAACCAAAACAAGAATTTGAAGTCATGGAAGAAGACAAAGATTTTGCACTATCACTAGTCTAGTTAGATAGGTTATGACACTTTTTGGTCGGTCTTCGTCCTATTTTTTATCGATATTACACCGACGTATTTTTGGTGGCCGGTTATGTAATTTGGATATTTGTGGTCAATATGTAACTAATATTATATATATTATATAAATATATGAAGTGAATTTTTTTTTGTGGCCGGTTATGTCGCGCCAATTATTGTTCGCATTTTTTGGTCTCTAATTATTCAACTATTTATTTTATCTTTCATTTGGTTTTATTCTCATACTTGTTATTCCATTATATTTTGTGAAGTGAACAATGTCTGAAGATGCACAGGTTTCAATTGAAGCTCATGTCCGATACGAGAGCGTGAGAAAGAAGGTTAAGGTCTTTTTAACCCCCACCGCCAAGTTGGACGAGTTGAAGGCACAACTTAATAGATACTTTATCCAAATTGGTGAAAATCAAAGAACATCTCATGTAATAGTACATGTGCCATGCGTGGACTTTGGTGAGGACATGGAAGAGGATTTTTGGAACCGTGTATTATCCACAACTTGTCAAAGATGATAGCGACATTGCTTACATGTTTAGTGTGATGGTTGAGAATAACATTTTGCATCTTTATGTCTGATCCGTTGAAGTGTAATATTTATTAACGTGTAATAGTGTAATGTGTTCGAATTTGTGTCTGTAATGTTGAATTTTAATGAATTTGTGTTATGTGTAATTTAACGACAAATTTGTGTAATTTGCTTTGTTTATGTGAGATTATGTGATTTTGGGAATTTAAGGACGAATTGATGTAATTTGGATCGTTTATGTGTCATTAAGTGTGATTAAGTAATTATGCGTCATTAACGACGAATTTGTGTAATTTGGATCGTTTGCATCGTTTATGTGTGATTATCTGATTGTGTGATAAGCGATGAATTTATGTAATTCGGATCGTTTACGTGCGATTATGTGATTATGTTGTTAAACTGGCGCAATTTGGTTCAATTATGAGTGTGTAAAGATTACGGGTCATTAATGACTTAGTTGCATTGAATGCTATGCATTAAATGCTGTCTGCTGATATATCAGTAGCAGCGTGAGTTAACTCACGCAGACCTGTAGCCAGCGTGAGTTAAGTCACGCTGAAGTTAACACATGTGTGACTTAACTCACGCAAGATTAACACATGCGTGAGTTAACTCACGCCGGGGGGCATTTTCGGAAGTTTGGTTGGGAATGAGGAAAACTTGTTGGGAGAAGAGCATTTTTCTCTCATGGAAGTAACATCCAATGCAACGTCCTTTGTTGTCATGGCTACTAAGGGTGTTTAAATTCAAAGCGATCCAAAATAAAACAGCTAATCGATCCAAAAAAATCGAAAACTATAAAAAATCAAATATTTTTTAATGTGTTTGGATGTTGTTTTGTAAAAATCGCTAGGATCAGATCAGATTTCATATCACTTTTTCAAAACCGAATCGAACCACAAAAGTAAATATTAATACTTATTTATTCTTTTATAAGTATTATATATTGCATTATTATGTTGTTGGTTGGTTTTTAATCTTATATATTGCATTAATTTAATCTATATTATTATTACTTCATATGTTTCAAAAGTAATCGATAACTTTCATGCTGTAATTTTAATTTTTTAATATATTTTGCTTTAAACCTATTATTTTACCGTGCTTGTGCAATATTAATATTAATAAAAGAATTAAATTCTTAAAAAATTAAATAAAAAATATTTATTTTGCATTTTGGATATTCAAAAATCGATCAAATTAAACTGCATATATTTGGATCAGATCGTTTTGGATTTTTTTAAAATAGTCATCCAAACCAAACCGAATCGAATGTGATTTTTATTTTGAATCGAATGACATTTTGTCTCAAAACCAATTCAAACCGTAACCAAAATAAAAAACCAATTCTAACTGCATGCGAACACTCCTAATGTCTACTGCATCATGTAAGTACTGCCTTTGCAAACCTTCCTACATATTCACACTTTAATGAGTTCATTATTAAATCACCTTTATCACAATAATTGATGGTTGCTACTTCTGGAGCCTTTTCAATATTGTTTTTAAATGTTTTGTTCTTCATATCTGATTCTCTCATTCTTGCAGCAACCTTCAAATTCAAGAAAGGATCACAGAAAACAGCTTGAATTGGAAGAAGCATGTAAAGTTGGGCTTGGACCCTATGAGGCACTGATATAGACACGGACTACACGGTATAGACACAAACAATATATAATCGACAATTATTTGAAAATGACATAAATTTTAGAAATGGGATCCACATAAAGTGATGAGACCTACATTGATTTCCTCCAATAAGAGAACAAGTGTTAGAGTGTGTAGAAAAGAGAGTGTTGCTAACACTCCTCTTTGTCATAATAGTGAAGATTTGTATTCTGAGTTTCTTTTTCTATTCATTTTAATACTTGGTAGAGTTTAAAACATCAAAGGAGATGAAAATTGGATCAAAGTTATACAAAATCTTGGTATCACAAAGGAGCAAAAGTATTTCAAGCTGACAAGTACGTGGGAGCATATGAAAAGCAAGTGGACTTCTGTTGTTTTAAATATCAATATAATGTCACAAGTGCTAGATTCTTGGTTTCCTTAGCCGATTGATCCAGGGTTCAATGTATTGGTGTGTATGGAAAAACATATGTTGAGAGATCAACCCCTTAAATGTAGCCCCTACTCCAAGTATTTAAAAGACCTGGGCTTTCCCTCCCAATCTCCTCTCAAAGATCCAAGAATCGTCTCTTTTCTTTGTCGTCTGCTATTTATATCCTGTTATTTATCGCAAACTCTAACTAACTGGGTCTAACTATTAACTAACCAACTAGCTAACAAATATCAAGCAATATGTTGCTTGTGATAATTACTTTCAAGGCGCATCTTTTACATCATTTCATGTGTATGTGAAATTTTGTCTACTTTGAGTTATAACGCTTGAAATTTTGTCTACTTTGAGTTATAACGCTTTATTAGTTACATTATATAGGAAGCCTCACCTTTTGTAGCTTAGGATCTTATTCCTGGCAGCCTTTCTGATATATTAGTTGTGCTCTTGTCAACATTATAATCTAGGTCTCTTTCTCTTGTTTCTGTTATAATTTGAAATGTGTAAGATAAGTTCGTTCGATAATCTTTTCCTCGAGAGCATTTATACTACAATGCGAAGTGAACGAAGGAAGTGGATGTAGTAGTTTTTGGATATCAATTGGAAAAGGATAAAGAAATGGTTTGTAAGAGAAGCAAGCTTGCCTGTATATAGAGTTTCTTTCTTCCTTTTCTTTTCTTCTTTCGTACCATTTTCTCTCTGGCGAGGTTGCTTTTATGAGTAGGTTGCGACTTCTGAGAGCAGTGATATTTTTTGGACAAGGATATCAATGATATAAATTGATGAAAATGAAAGATTTGATGGTTTTACTACATGTGGTGCGGCTAAATTTTTAATATTTAACTGTTAAACTCATGTTCTTCTGGATTTTCTATTTGACTCATTTCATAACTTGATGAGATTGACTCTTGGTTTATATTTGTTCTGAAGTTGTGGAGCAATGACGCATAATGCAAAGTCGTGCATGGAGAGGCATCGAAGGATAGGAGCAAAATGGACCAGGAAGCATGTTGCTCCTGAGAGAAGATAGAAACATTTGAACTCAATTACGCTGGAAGACGAAATTGATCAAATGGTTATGATACAGCAACCTATGCTAATGTCATTGAAAGATACGAGGCAAGAGACGAGGCTTGAAGGAAGTACTTAAAAGAACAACAATTAAAGAAGCTTGTGGAGAAAAATAGTAATCGAAAATGGGGAAAAGGAGGGTACTAATAATGATGAAGATGCTCTAAAGGTTGATGAAGCTAAGGTTGGTGAAAGCAAACAAATCGACTTTGTCAAATGAGGTGGCAGTAGCCAGGAACTGTAAGGTTTATTTCTTTACTAATTATATTTGTCTTTCTGTTTGTGATTAAGATTCTGATTCTATTCGTTTGTTTCAGAAACTTGTGTATCTGAGAGGACATTGTAAAATACCTTTTGAAGCTTGATGTCAATTCTGCTTACTATGATCCGTAAACATGTTCTATCTGAGAGGATCCCCTTCTGGCCGACGCTGATCCTAATAAGAAGTTTTTGGATTATCATGCATTCAATTAAATAAATGTGTTAGGTATGACTTATAGTTTATTGATAAGTGGACAAGTGACGCTCAATTATCATGCATGTTGTAATCTGTAAACCTTAAGTTTGATTAATAGAAAAGTACTACAACCACTCTGCAGTCTTAGACGTAGCCACAATTGGTCTACCTCGGTGATCAAATCTCGTGTGTTCTCTGTTCGCATGAAAATGATTCATCATGATGATCCCGTGAAAGATTTCCTACATTAGGCTTCTTTTCCTTTGGTGTGGTAGCTATGAGTTTGAAAAAATGTTGTAAAACAAAACTGCTGATGACAGCTCTTGGTAATTAGTTTATCTCTTGAACTGGTTGGTGTTTCCTGTTGTATAAATGCATGTATTGTTTTGCAATGACTTCTTTTGTATTGTGGGTTCCTGAACCTCATCAAGAGTGTGTTTGATACTGCACACTTGAATTCTACCTAAAAATTGCAGCTTTTCACATAAAGCTTGTTAGGACATCAACCTCGGTTCAAAAGAAGATACGAAAAATGCAAACAATAAACACGTGTTTGATAATGGAAATCGGTCAATTCACAATTGTGCCAATGTCTGAGACTGGGGAGTGGCTGCAATTTCTTTCTATTATTTCAAGCTTAGAGTTTACTGTGTACATCTTGTATTTAAATACTACGGTCCAAATTACAAGCAAACAAGCTACCAAACATGTAATAAGATCTCAAGGTTTCTAAACAGTCTTATTTTTTGGGAAATGATGGTAATCCAGCAACTACGTTTTGAGGAAAAGCTCGAATGGATGGATGAATAGCCAGGCGCAAACCATGAAAACCAGAACAAAAAGATAATGAAGTTTATCAGATTATAACTAATACACCATTGATCATAAGTTTCCTATGAGCAAAGATAATGACGAATATACATAATGTAAAAAGGGAAAATCAATTCCTTACCAAATCCTAATAATTATATATTCATGCAATTCAATAAATAGCAAGAAAAGCAATCCTAAACAACTACGCTATGTTAATGTTAATCACCATGGAACCTTTTATGCACTTCTTGCTAGCATTTCCTGATATTCCATTAGGGACTTCTCTTTCTGAAGTCTCACATCTTCATAAAACCTTTTGATAAACTCCTCTGCCCTCTCATCCACCTGAAGCTGAGGTGTCTTGCCAACAACAATCTTCCATGCATCTTCAATAGTATCTATGTCGCCGCTATCCATCATGCCAACCATCTCTTTGCCTGATCTGCTTGTTTCCTCTAGTCCATCAGCCTTGTCTGCGGCATGCACGCACTCGGAAAAGAGGTCATCGATGAGTATGGCTGATTTGTTCTTGCTAGTAGCATGCACATATGATGTTTTGTATCTTCTAGAGGGTATGAGGGAATGGAAGGTTGTAAGGATGCGTTTAAAGGTTGCTATTAACCTCTTCTTAGCAGGATGAAGCTTCTTTCCTAGCCTCATAGGTGACATATCTACAAAGACTTTTTGTTTTGAAATGGAAGGAATGGATTGAAAGGAGAATAGTGAAGGAAGGTTTCATGCACTCAAATACCAAACTGCTATAGTTTGATTTCTTCATGTAACACAACAAGGGTACGTTTGGAATATATATATTTTTACATTATGGATAATAAATTATAGAAATTTTTTTCACATAAATGATATTTTCAAATTTAGAAAGATTATATTACCAATTGATTCTAATATGAAACAAATCCAAATGTGAATCATATGATTTTTTTTTTTGTTGCATTTTGGTTATTTATTTGCTTATTCAGGTAGGAATATGAAAATAAATTCATTAAAAATGTTTTTGGTTTATCTTTTTCGAAAGAAATGTTTTTGGTTTATCTAAAATGTGTTTTTATTTTTAACATAAAAAGTTAATTTGCCAATGGATTAAGATCCTAATTTTCACGATATGATCCAAATATGGTAATTAATTTTAAATCAAAAGATATGGTAATATTGAATCACTTCCAATATTTGATACTCAAGGATGGACACAAGTTGCAATATAATTATAAAAAAAAGACCTAAAAATGGTACAATTTTGTAATCCAAATATATCATATTTCGGCAAATATATAATTTACAGCACGGAAACAATCTTGTGTGCCAAGTTAAGTTTAGTACGGAAAGCAATATTGGATAAAGCCAACCCTAAAGTTTATTTTTTGAAGGAACCCTAAAGTTTATGTTTGGTTGGAATACAATAATACATTTTATATTTTGAGTAAAATTTGGATAAAACTACTTTTGGTGGAAAGTCCAACACAAATAAATTACTCCTTGTGGTAGTATAATATAATATTATGTTTTTTAACGCCAATTTGAGTTTATACCATTTCGAACTTCTTCGTATACTTTATAGACTCGTATGATTAAAATAGATATATTTGATAATAATTTGTTCTCACGTTCTTGTAATATTTTTAAGTTTATAGTGTTTTTCGACAAACTACTTCAAGTAGATTTTGAACTTATAATTTATTATTTGTTTATTTTTGTCAATTTCATCCTTATTGTCTTAATTGGTAAAAAAATTAAATATCAATAAAAAATATTTGTTTATGTCATTTCCGATTTATCATTCAATTTGTGTTATATGTGATATGATAGTATTGGGATTGATTTTGGTCTCTAGGGGGCTTCGGTTTACAGGAGCTTTTGAGCCCGTTTGTTATAGTTTTTTTAAGAAAAAAATCATTTTTTTTAAATAATCACTTTTAAGAGTATTGCATCCGTTTGTTACAGCCTTTTCAAAAAATCAGAATCTAAAAACAGTTTTAAATGAGAAGTTGTTAAGAGTAGCTTCTCAAAATGTTTTTTTTAGAGGAGAGAGAAAATATGGATCAAAAGATTGAACTAATTTTCTAACAAAAAATCGCTTTTATATAGCTGTATCCAAGTAAACTAAATTATTTTAAAAAAGTATCCAAGTAAACTAAATTATTTTTTTTTTAAAAAATGATTTTTATTAGGGTAAAAAAGCGCAAAATAGATTCTGATTTTTCATAAAATCTCTATAAAATAATCTTTAAATTATTTTATGTCAAAATCACTTTTATTTTAATCCTTAAACAGGTCATTTATTTGTGTTTGTTGTAGGCGATCAAATCACACCAAAAATGTAATATGTGGGACAAATATTAAGGGCAGTCAACCTAAAGAGTCCAAAGTATCAACCAAGAACAAATATATATGTGTAATGCAAAAATCAAAACAATCAAACTAAAGGCAAATAAGATAAAGAGGGCATAGGAACAAATACACTAAGATTGTTAACTTAGGTTGTCCTAAATTGACCTACGTTTGACAGAATATAAATTCTTCAATTCACTATCAATGAGTCTTTATAAGAGATACAAAAGAGTTATAAAAAAATAAGTTTCAAGAGTTCTCGAAAAACAAACCTCATTGTCTACTTAATCTATCAACAAAAAAGTTACAAAAGTGACCAAGAAATTATCTTCAATTTGCTTACCAAGAGCAATATTTAATTTCTCTCATTTCCTTTATTAATCTCTCACTTGATAAGATTTTCACTAGAGAACTAACTAGAGAAAGCTTATATCCTTCCTTGATAATTTCTAGCTACACAGTACGTTTGAAAGAGAAATGTCCGAATCACCCTCGTTCTAACATTCTCTCTAACACTAACTATCTCTTATTGGATGAAACTCATGTGAGTATCAACACTTTATGTGGCATCCATTTTTAGAGTATGAGACCCACATAGATTTCACCCAATAAAAGAGTGGGTGTTAGAGAGAGTGTTGGAAAGAGAGTTTCCATAGCACTTCTCTGTTTGCAATGTGTTTCATAACCCCATAATCTTAGCAAAAAGCATTCAACCATTGACCTTTAAATTTCCCTAGAAAAAATCCTCTTTTGGTGCGGACCTAGCTCTCTCAAATCTGCGAAATACACACACATATATATACATGTGTGTATAGAGGTGTCAAATGGGCTGGCTCGAGAGGCCCGACCACGTAAATGAGTCAGTCCAGCTCAGCCCATTTATAATTGGGCCACAAATTCTTGAGCCCGATCCGACCCGTTTTACTTTTTTTTTTTTAATTTATTCACTATTTTTATGTATTTTTTATATATAAGTTACTCACAACTATCTTTTTTGTTAAAATATGATTGGATGATCATATAGAAGTGTAAATAATTTTTACGTTAACATTGAATATTAATTAAACTTTAGATTATTCATTCTATTGAATCAAATTAATAATTTATAAACTTTAAAATTTGAAAACTTTGACCTAAATTCATTCATTTTTATTAAGTTTACTTATTTAAATATATTTTTATTAATAAATTTTAAATTATTTGATAATTTTTTCAAAAATATAGTGTTTTTAACAAAAAAAATCAAATGGAAATATTGATAATTGGTCGGCCCAAAGCCCGATTGGCCTGCCCGATGTAACGCCCGTTTCGATTATTTAATTATTTTAATGAGTTTTAGATCATATTTATATGATTGTCGTGATTTATATGAGATTTATGTGATTTATATGATTTTAGAGAAATTTATGAGACGTTGTGACTTATTTTATTGTTTGATAAAATAAGATTCGAAAATAAAATAAATATTAAGTTTTGGGGTTATTTTGTGAATTTAGAAAGTTTAGTAGTAGAAAGAGGAATAAGATAAATTAATGAGGGGTTATAAATAAGAGAAGTTAGGTTAGAAAGACATAGAACGCGTACGATCAGTTTTTGGTGAAAAAGGGAGAAAAAGTCAAGCGAAGAGGAGAAGAACTAGAAGTGCTGCGATTTCTACTTTCTAAGGTAAGGGTGAGACGATCTTTCAGTAATATTAAGTCTGTGATTCTGAAATTGCATCTAACATGTTGTAGGTTTAGTTTGTGAGAGTTTGGGAATTAGGGTTAGAAGTTGTAAATTGTTGATTAGATGATGGAAACCTGTTGAATTGATGTAGGAAAACAGTGTTCAGACCTTAGAACTTTCATAATACAATGATTAGAACCAGTTTTGGGGTTGGGTTGATGAAAATTGAGATTTTGAGAAAAAGTGATTTTAAGTGTTTTTGGGAAATAAGTGATTCTGGGATAAGCTGTTTTGGAGATTTGAAAATATGATTTTTCAGTAAAATATGATAGGATTTGTCGAATAGAACGCGTAGGCGAAAACGAAATTGGAATCCGGGTAACGGTTAGGTTTTTACGGACGAAACGGTAAAATCGGGGAAAAACTAGGACTGCACAGAGCTGCAGCGCAGGTCACTGGCTACTGCCTGCCCACGCCTGGGTGCAGCTTGCCAGCGCCTGAGCGTAGCAAGGCGGCCCCTCATGGGTGACTGCTTTGTTGTGCCTTCGTTTGCGTGCTGTCAGGACTTCGATTTTTGCATTCTGTGTCTTTTCACACATTTTTGTTTTGAATTGGCCTTAGGTGTAAACATGAAAGTTTTAGATAATTGTGTTAGCTTTCTAATGTTCTTGGTTTGGCTCAAAAATGATTTTTAGATATTGAGTTATGATGAAAATACTCCAAGTAGGTCTTAGTAAAACTTTATGAAAATTCAGCATAACTATTTCTAAGTTAAACCAAAACTTATGGATTGTCTCCAAACTTCAAAGCTTGTGTACTATGAGTTTAATTAAGATGTTAAGAGTATTTAACCTATGCTGTGATGAGTCTAACTAGTGGTAGGTTGCCTTGAATTTTTTTCTTGCGATCCTTTTCGCACGTGTAGCCTTGAGATGACCTTGGGGTAGGAAATGAAAGTTATTGATGATGTTAGAAGCTGTTCAGAAGACCTGAATTAAGATGATTAATATTAATAGTAATGTGATGTTGTTAAATATGCACCTTAAGTATTACTTATGATGATTATGTTTATGCGATTCATTCTTTAATGATTATATGATGTATAAAAGTTGTTATTTGCTGCATATGTTGCTGTTTTGCTGCTGTTGACCATTAATGTCATAAAATTGTAAATGTCGGTTTAAGTTGTAAGATGTCGTTCAAATTATTGGAGTCATATAAGATGTCATGATGTTTCAAGTTGTAAGAAGTTGAGTCCATGCCTACTCATTCAAGTTGAGGGCTTGATGCCCTGGAGCTTTTGCTTAAATACATTGGGGGCTTGATGCCCTGGAGCCTTTTTACGCTCAAATATGTTGGGGGCTTGATGCCCTAGAGCTTTTGCTCAAATATGTTGGGGGCTTGATGCCCTGGAGCCTTTTTACGCTCAAATATGTTGGGGGCTTGATGCCCTGATTGGTACCACATGCATTTGCATTGTCAAGATGATTTAAGATGTTAAGAGTTGCATAGTCGAGTTGAAGTTGCATAGTCGAGTCAAAGTCGTCAAGTTGTTAAAGATTAATTTACGAAGTTGATTTTGAAGTTGATGTTGATGATTGATTATGAAGTTGATGTCGATGATTAATATGAAGTTGTTTATGATGATGATATGATGTTACATGATTATTATTATGATATGTTGATGATGTTTATGTTGTTAAATGTAATTGATGAATTATATGCTTAATATTGTTGTTTGTGAAATCTCACCCCTTCTGCTTGAAAATGTTGCTCTTCGTATGAGTAACTTGCAGGTAACCAAGACTAGTTGCGGTTGTGAGTGGACTCCTCACAAGTGTGTGTCTTAGGTGATCTGATACGTAACGGGATGAGAATTTTGTCATTGTTTTCTGTTCCTTACGTATTACCTTATGAATTTTCCAAGAGCTATTGTTGAACCAAGATATTATGAGATTTTATGTTGAGGCCCTTGTGCCAAAGATTATGTTTAAGTTGTTGAAACTATTCCGCTGCGAAGTTTAAAATAATTACTTTGTTGGATTTTGAAGGATAAATATTTATTGGGTCTTGTTAACCAGTGCCCCCGGGGCACTGGTTAAGGAAGCAAATGTAGTAATATGTGCCTTGAAAGCTGTGTAATCAATGCATTAAAAAATTAAAAAGTGTCTTTTTTGACTTTCACTTTCTTCTTTTAGCTTCCTTAACCAGTGCCCCGGGGGCACTCGTTAACATTTTCCATATTTATTTATTCAGTTTATGATTTTAAGAAAAGAATGTGACATTTCGTTATGATTGAGAAACTCTGATTTTTTATTATGAAATTTTTATGTTGGAAAAACGGGGTGTTACACCCGACCCAGCCCTTTTTTATATGGGCCAAATGGGCTTGGGCCAAAAAAGTCCGGGTACATTTTAGGATAGCTTTTTTAGGCCCGACCCGACCTAAAATATGGGCTAATGGGCTGGTTCATTAGCCCGCCCATTTTGACAGCTTTATGTGTGTATATATTAGACCTAGTAGACTAAGCCATTAATGTTTACTATTTATGAAATGATAAGTGAATCAATTAGGATTAACTATAGACCTCTTTATATATGAGAAGCTCAACCTACTTGCTTGGTCCTTAATTATCGCCTCCTCACTTGTTCCAAAAGTATCGTCTATGGTTGGCTCCAAGTTTCTCCTCAAGTATCGCCCAAACTAGGTGGAGACTTGATCTTTGAGCAACATGACTGCAAGGCTTGGATCATATAACTCCACATTCAACTTTTGGGCCCTCGTAATATTGGATGTTTAGGCCAAAATAACCATCAAGTCCATACACCCCCCCAAGCACGGATGAAGTACGAGTTGATCGAGTTCATAGTTGATGACAAGTCATCTTACGTTATTATTGACATGTTTTTCAGTTATTTTCAGTTAGTTTTCATCTAGAATAGAAGAGTATTAGAAAAATTGCTCATGGTTTTCGGTACATTTGTAATGTTTTCTATATTGAGTTATGTAATTCTAGTTTTCCTTAAACCTAGCAATTATATGGTGTTTTGATGTAATTTAAGAAGAAATCATGCAAATCGGCAAATTAAAACATTTGAAGACTTGTGAAGACTTTGGGAAGACAATGAATGAAGATTCAATAGGCCTCGAAAGACATTACAAAGGGAGGAATTATGTTCCCAAATCCCAAGACATCTTATATGGAAGCAAACACCCAAAAGGACGAAGAAACAGGTGATTTCGCGCTGAAAATTGCACTGAAGAGCCGTAAGTGTGCTGGCGGGGGGCCCCAAGTGTCTGTCATGCTCCCCAAGTGTGTTGTCACACTTCAGGCGCATTTAATTTGCACCTATGCGCCCAGGAAAGTGCCCCAAGTGTGCTGGGAGCGGGCCATATCTGCTTTTTTTGGAGTTTTAAGTGGAAAAACTTGGTTTTTAAGTCCAACCTCAGTTGAAAACTCACCTTATAAATACCACTCATCTCATTCATAAATTTTTATTCATAACGAAGCGATTCAAGAAGAAGGCAAACACTAGGAGTTTCAAGGGAGGAATCTCTCTCCTCACTCTAAGTCTCTAGGGTATATTTTATTTCTTTTGTAATTTGTCTTTAGTTATCATGAGTAACAAAACCCTTTTAGGTTAGGGTTCTAAGATGAACCTCTATTTTGTTTGTTGGAATATTTAATTTAAGTTCTTTAATCAGTTATTTTTCGAATCCTATTTAATTTTATTATTTCATAAAATTTGTCTCCTCTAAAGCGAACCACCCTGAAATACAGGTACTTAGGAAAATAACATACCTAATATGGGTGTAAACCCACCATAATCAAGAAGTAACTAATAGTGGGCCACATAATTAGAAAAACACAATGACTTTATGACTAAATTCAACATAGTAACTTTATTCTTCTTTCATCGTTGGTAAGGTAGACGAGATAAGGTTGCCCGTTTGTAGAACTACCGAGAGGGAGAATATGTTGATGTCCTTCTAAGATTCAATAGACGAGAATACCTTTACGAGAATTTAGGAGCTCTAAAATACTTTGTTAATTCAAATACCGTTGAGAAATTAAGAACCTACATGTACCTTAACCCGTGTAAGTGTATCTCCCTATATGATTGACGACCCTAAACATTGAAACATGTAGGAACTCTGGTGTAAGGTTGTAACTGACAGCTGGAGGGCGATGAACCCAAACATCTGAGAGAGTAAGACCCCACAGCTTGACGGCTATAAGCCTTAGCCTGACCTACTTAAATTAATGAGCTTTTTAAAAAGTTTGAGCCTAACCTATTTTATAAACGAGTTAGGCCGAGCCGAGTTTTAAGTAGGTCGGGTCATAGGCTCCTGACGGGCGGTATGGCCTATTCTCACCCTTATGTATATCTATACATAAATATTCTAGTAAAAAAGTTATTAGTATAACGTTTTTTTTTTTGGATAACAAGAGGGCCGAAGCCCGAAATTATTAGTATAACGTTGATATGTAACTGTAATTAATGTTCTACAAGACACAAATTGAATTACAACGGATAGCTGACGTTATCATGCACATTTCCAATGCCTACTTTTTCATTCAATCTTGTGAACATTTTCTCATACACTCTCCGGTCAATATTATAAGCCAAAATCAACATTTTGGATTCATTCATTTAATGATGTATGTGGTCTATAATAAAGACCACATACATCATTAAATGAATGAACCTACAATATTGTTTTTTGCTTATAACAGTGACCGGAGGGTGTATATAAATCTCTTAATGCCAAGGAAGATAAAGTACTTTGATAGTGTCATCTCTCATTTCCTCGCCTCAAACCATTGTCAACCATGGCCACGGCCTCCATTTTTTACATTTTTAATCAGGTTTATTTTGCATGCAAAATTTGCAATCAAGTTTTTACCACCTTTCAACTATTCACAGCCCATTTCGAGTCTCATTCCGCTCAAGAAAACCTTGCGGTGAGAAGGTTTATCCATGCCCACTTTCAGAGACTTTCGCAACCAAATTTTCAAGAAACACCACAACAACCTTGTTTGATGTCTCAACCAAGGTCGGATCAATTTCTCCAAAATGTTGTTTCACAATCTTCCGTGCCATCTGTCGGGAATAATGTTATTAACATGACATCATTTTTTGCTCCACCAATTCCGCGAGAGAATGATGACATGGATGTGTCTCCAGTCGATGGAACTAAGGCATATATCAATCAGTTGGACAAACCAATCGATAACAATGTATTTGTTAATCCTGCTAATGTCAATGACAACACATTGAATCTAGAGCTAGGGCTCTGAGTAATTTGTTCCTTTTGTTTAGTGCTTTGAGATGGTAATATTGGTTGTTAAAATAATCCGTGTAGACAACAACATATGACCTTAAAAATATATTTCTGTCGAAAAAAAAAGGAATTAATATATATGCAATGCCAGTCTAATTTTTTTAGATATACATCCAATTGTATCAAATTATTTACTTTTCTAACGTTGGTCTTTTGTTGCTTTAAAAAAGGGTCTTATACACGCCCTCTATGATACAAGCTCCTCCACGTGTGCCAAATTTTCAGGCTTTCTTTACTCCCATTCGCTGGACCTTTCCTTTGCTGCATTAGTGTAGTGAAAGTGGGCCCTTGTACATTGAGTTTTTTCTTTGTGGCAAATGCATCAAATTTGAGCAAGTAATCAACAAATGTGGTGTAAGGAGACCACGTGAACAAAAATATAGGAAGGCCAAATATTGAGAAACACAATGGAATGCATCAAAAAGGTATTGGAGAAAAGGTTATGCAATTTGCTCAAAATGTCATGTGCCTTGAATATGTTATAGGAACACATAGGTTCAGCCATATGCCTTGGAAATTAATTCTCTTGTTGAACATTGCTCATTGGTCTTTGCCTCAAAATTTCGATTATGTGCTTGAATTAATCATTGGTAACTTTTGGAGAATAAGTTCACTTTATCAATTCAACCTATGAAAAATAATAGAGATTGAATGAAAAAGTAGGCATTGAAAATGTGCATGATAACGTCAGCTATCCGTTGTAATTCAATTCGTGTCTTGTAGAACATTAATTACAGTTACATATCAACGTTATAATAATAACTTTTTTGACTAGAATATTTATGTATAGATATACATAAGGGTGAGAATAGGTCAGACCGTCCGTCATGAGCCTATGACCCGACCTATTACAGTTACATGTGAATGAATGTATTAAAGAGTCTTGCATTGTATAAAATTTAATTAGTCAAAGGTTGTCAGACTCGGTGACCAAATCTGGAAAGGTAATGAGTCATTGAGTCATTGGTTAAACCATCGAGTCACTAGTCAAACCGCATGAATGAATCGAATTGAACTGAATGACTAGATAATATAACTTGACCTCTATAAAAATTGTATTTACATCAAATTAAATTTAATTGGGTGATTTGATAATTAAAATTGACGATTATAGATGTCAAAAATCATTTAATTTGCAAATAAATAGAAATACCTTACATCTACATTAATATAACATGTATTTTTTTTTTGAAGGATTTAATATAACATGTATATTATTATCATTATTATGTAAATATAATATAACATGCAATGATAATGTTATCTAAATAAACATATATAACAATAATATACGTTCTTTAGAAAATAATATGTAAATATAATATATGTATAATATATTTCAAATAGTTACACAACAAGTATTATAGAGCAGTGGTAAGGTTTCCTCACATCGAATATCATGTACATGGTTCAATTTCCATCATTTACTTTCACAAACAATCTCTTGAGGGACAGTATGAGAAAACAAGTCATTTAATGAGCATTAAAAAGTATTAAATTAGCAAATTTAAGAGTGAAAAGAAAGACCTTTCAAAAAATACAAAAAAAAAAGAGAGAAAAAAAATAGAGTTAGACCGGTTTGACTTGGAAACCGACCGAGTCACCGAGTTTTACCAGTTCACACCGGTTCTTACTGAGCCAATTATATGGCCAATCTGATAGGTTGCTCGACCCGGTCTACCCATCTGTTTCTGGTTCAACCAGCCGAGTCCAGTCAACTTTCAAAACTATGTCACAAACGGTTTGTAAGGATGAGTTAAATTTAATATAAAATCTAAGGGGGGGGTGATGTTTTAAGATTAGTAGAATTATTCCTACGATTAACTTTTCTTGGAATATAACTTATATAAGAATATGAGTTTTATTCCAAGGTATTTTTAAGAAAGATGTTTGGTTACGTTAGTATTATAATATTTTCATGAATCTTTATAACAGGCCCAGCCTTGGGGGAGTGCAAGGTGTTCTACCAGGCCGGGCCTCCAAATGTTACGAGCCTCAAACAAAAAAATTAAGTCTAATACCCACCCCCCATTTAAATAAAAAAAAATATATGTTACTTATTTTTCTTTCTTCAGCACACGTTTGAGTTTTTTTTAGACTCTAGTTCTCCTTTCTGTCCATAAATCTGATACTATCAAACCACCCCAATTTGTAAAATCACTTAATCAGTCAATTTGAAAAGCTATTTCATTGAAAGAATCACAACAATCATTTTTTTCCCTTCCCACAACGAAGGAGTGACAAATCCAAACGACACTGTTAGGTAAATTTCACATCTCTTTCACTTAATTTTTTTTTTATTTCGTTTCATGTTTAGAAGTTCTTATTCTGATTTTGTTAATGAAGTTTAGCTACACAAAAAAATTACGTTTTTATTTTATTAAGGGCCTATTTTAAAAAGAGAGTCGAGCCTCCGATTTCATAGGAACGACCCTGTTTTATAATATGGAGATTAAAAGGTAAGTTATATATAAATTTATTCTCATCGTCATGGGAACTTTATTCACACCCTTTTATCCGGGAAATTTTTTCTATTCCCTAAAGCATTTTTAATTCCCCAAGAATAAAAATTAATAAACTTGTAACAAATTTAGGAATATATATTTCTACTACCTTCAAAAAAAAAAAATTTCTATCATTTTATTTCCGAAAATTTACCAAAATTACTTGACACAAATGCACCTTAAGAAACTCATTTAAATAATATTGAATTTCAAGGTTTTAAGTATATAGACATAATAACTTAAGGAAACAAACTGGCTGTAAAATTCTTCAACGCCCTCACTCTTTTTTTTGATAAGCCAGAAGAAAGGACATGCATTAAGAGGAAACAACGACATCCTAACTAGATTGGTACGCTGCGAAACCTCCATCCTATGCCGCCAAACTCAAAAATATTATTAAGTATCCTATCACTTTACAATAATAACACATACTCAAATCTTAAGTATCCTATCATATAATAAGAATCCAACAACACTCAGATGAGATGATAAGAGATTTTCAATTTAACTAGAGATCATGAGAAACAACTTTAGAAATGTAGCAGTATTAAATCTTTCAGGGGGAGATTCTTCACCCTTTGTGGTCCTACCCAACTCAACCCTTAAAGAATTAGGATCATTTATAGGCAAACTAGAAAATTGGCTCTGTTGTACCATGGAAAACGAAGAAGGTTTTAGTTCAAACTTGTTTGCCTCCATTGCCGGACACACAATGCTTGAATTCGGTTATGCATCAATGGGAGTAGCATCTTTATATACATGTATTTTAAGCTACACTTTGCTGACATGTCCTTCTAACAAAACTCCCAACTTTTTTTACTTTTATTCTAAGATTGACACTTGCTCTAATGCATGTTTCTTTTTTTCATACCATTTTTCATTTTCATTTCTCATATAAGTTAAAAATTAACTCTCCATTAATTGACTTTATACATGTTGCATGATTAATATATAAGTTACATTTCTCTTTGAGATGACCGGTTCAATTTCTTTGTTGCTATTCTAATCATTTTTGTTTTGTATATCAAAAACCAAGAGCTCTATATAGGCCATTTCAATTACATTTTTTTTATTGATTGTTTTTATTCCTTTGATTACTAACAACTACTCACATGTCTCTCTCTAACCCATCCATTTTCTTTAGTCTTCATTTTCATACTTCTCTCTTTCACTTTCTGCAATGGAATTCTTCTTTTTTTCATATAGTATGTGCAGGTTTTGGAGATAGAAGAATTTTGTTGAAAGAACAACTCTTATTCTAATCATTATTTACTCTAACATTCTACCACCGAATGTTAATTTATCTCCTATTTCTTTTTCTTTCTATTCATTGTTTTTGATAGGTACGTAATATGTGATAAAACTTTCATTATTTTTATGTTCTTTAGTTTTCATCCATTTTTTTTAATAAAGAGTTTAGGTGAGTTGAAATTTTTTCTTGATCTACTAATAAACTTATAAAATTGATTGTGCATGGACCTAAAAATTATTGAAACAATCTCTAATTACTTACAAGATGAATATTACACATGTCCTTTCATATTTTTGCAAATGTGATCTACACTATAAAAATAAATAAAAAGGATTCAAACAAAATCCAATTACTTACAATGTGATCTGTAACACCCATACCAGACGTATCTAGAAAGTCTGGCACGTGCGTTAATATTAGTACTGGATACATTAAATTATACAACATAAAATTTTACGAATGAATAATAATTACATCAAGTCACGTTCGTATAAATCATAATACAATACAACTCATCCATACATAAAAATCCATCCTTGATGTCCATATCGTCCTGCAGCTTTACGAACGAACCCTTGACGTAATATCCATCCGGCTCCGAACATGCATAACATCCTGCTTATCTGAAACAAATAAGGATTGGGATGAGACATAATGTCTCAGTGAGTTCCCCTAAATCCTAGGCTATAGGCAACCTCAAGGGGAAACCTACGGTCACCACGTGTCTACATTACAACCTGACGGTTGATTATACGTGTGTGGGGACTTGCATACTAGACGGTTGTGCATACTAGAGCCGTCATAGTCTTATCTTAACTTGTTATAGGCTTCACTTCCTATACGTGTCATGGCGGTCAAGGGGGAAACTAAAACCGCATTGCCAAGAATACACTCTATGTATCGAGGCCTAAACATATCATAATCATGGCACGAATCTAAACCGGACGATTAGGGGAAACCTAAAATCATCATCGGTATCATGTTCTTACTTACTCTAATCCATGCCTTGTACTTGTCATGTAGCATCTAATGCTCTTATTCTTAAACATAAACTTGCATGGATTCACTCTTGCATACTCATGAACGTAACATAATCATAATCATAATCATATCATACATAAACGTATCTAAGTTCATTCAATTATGTTAGCGTTGAACAAACAATTATTATCTTGATTCATTTTACGGATAGTCCCGGGTGGAGTAACCCTGAGATCAATCCCATACATGACCGATGTACGCACATCGGACTCCCTCGGTGTCGTGCGGGTCCCTTGCGGCTTAAACCGTTCCCCTTAGGTCGAGAACCTCCCGTATCCCCCTAGCGTGGATAACAAGAGACACGAGCACCTACGTCTTGCTTATTTCAGTGACATGCGGGTCCCTTACGGCTTGAATCGTTCCCCTTAGATCGAGAACCTCTTGTATCCCCCTGATGTGGATAGCAAGAGACATGCCACCTACTTATTAGTCATGGTCTTGTCGTACATATAACTTAAACATATTCATACTTGCTTGCTTATTACCTTGGACCCTTGAGTCGATCCGATTAGCGGTAAATACATACTTGTTCATGCTCGTAAGTTCTTAATCATGGTGGAGTGATTAACTAATCAAACCACGACTTAACATGCTTGCTATCTTAATCTTAATCATGTGCGAAGATAGTATACTTCGCATCTTAACATTCTAGGGATCTTGCTAACTAGCTAGTTCTCGACAACTATGTCGAGGCTCTAGTTTTCCCTTGCTTAATAGATAGTTTGCTACCCGCTTCATGACTTGTTTCTCTCGTATGCCATGCCTTACTAACATGCTTAAAACTTGCCTCATATCATAAAAATCATGCTTTCATTGATCATCATTTAGGACCTTGGTTTGAGGGGTTTACATTCGTTAAAAGACACCACAGAGAAAACCGCGTCGCGAATCCCCACGCCTGCCTGAAGCGAGCAAAACAATGGGATTTCTCCCTGTCTTACTCGCCTAGGCGAGTAGATTTGCTGGGGAGGCGAGCAGCAGCTCGCAGCTGCGAGTTGGGGGCGAGCAAAACCCCCCATTCGCAGTTCTAGCTCGCCATGGCGAGTAATTGCTCGCCGTGGCGAGTTAGGACAGTCCAGAACACTTAAAATTGGTATTTTTGACCCAAAAACCTCAAACCAAGTGTCTCTAAGCATATTGGAACATAATTGATCATATAAAACTTGTAAAGCATTCATTTGGCAAGTATAAACATGTTTAGTATGCGTAGGCAAGAAAAGGGCAACTAGCATCTTAAATAATCCTAGAATTTTCATAGTTTTCATAATAATCTAACATGGCATATACATGATCCCAAAGGGTAGGAAAACTATCTATGGAACTCACCTAATCAAGCTCTTGCATCATCTCCAAGCTCCAAGCTCAATCATGCCAAAACCCTAGTTTTGTTCCTTTTGCTTCTTTGGCTCAAACTTTACCAATCTTGTTGTTCTTTCTTGCCTACCAAGACACCTTGATTCTTGATTGATCATGAAGAAACCATACTTGAATCATCTTCTAACCCACCATGAATTAAACCCTTAGTTGTTCTTGCTTGATTCATCAACCCCATGAAACATATTCATCAAAAGCTCCCAAAACCATAACCCAAAACCCTAACTTCTTGCTCAACACCAAACCCTAGATTCTTGAATCATTTCTTGAGAGGAGAAATAGAAGAAATTAAACATGATACAAACTTCCCTTAGCTTGGAAGATCATAAGAAACATATCTTGGAAGCTTGGCATGGGAGGAGAAAGATTTGGAAGGTTTGATGGAGAAGGAGAAGAGGGAGAGTGGCGTGAGAGATAGAGAGAAGGGAGAGGAAAATGTTTTCCAACAAGTGAAGAGAGAGAAATGGATAAGGGTAATAAGATATTTTGCCACCCAAAACATATAAATAATCATTTCCGTGAAATTACCATTATGCCCTTGCCTTGAACGTGTTTAAATCCGACACTGATACTTAATCCGTATTATGCTGACATGTCATAAAATATTTTCTATTAACTTACTTTTCCATAAATTTAATTCCTCTGGCACGATTGACTGGTAATATACCGATGCTGACAGGCGGGATATTACATGATCAATATACATTGTCCCTTAATATTCTTGCAAATGTAGCCTATGCACACAAAAAAATAGTGTTTAATTTTGGGTTAATAGGCTTTTACCCCCCTGTAATATAGGTCACTTTTGGTTTTGCCCCCTAGGAAATTTTTTTTTTAGATTCCGTCCTCGTAAAATGAAGATTCTTTGGTTTTGCCCCCTGAGCCAGTTGAGTCAGCAGAATCTCCTACGTGGCATGCGACGTCAGCAGATTCTGCTGACGTGGCGCGCTGACTGTATAATTTTTTTATTTTTTATTTTTTTATTGGGGTACACGTGGCATTTTTGTTTTTTTTTTTAAAAAATTAAAAAAAATTCTGGAAAAATAAAAAATTAATAAAAAATTTTAAAAAATTCAGGGAAAATTAAAAATTAATAAGAAATTGAAAAATTAATAAAAAAAATCTGGAAAAATGAAAAATTAATAAAAAATTGAAAAAAAATATTAAAAAATTCAGGAAAATTGTAAAAATAATAAAAATGAAAAAAATTGAAAAAAGGGAAAAAATTAAAAAAATCTTGAAAAATTAATAAAAATAAAAAAATCTTGAAAAATTTAAAAAATCTGGAAAAATGAAAAAAAATAAAATAATCTAATAAAATGAAAAATAATTAAAAAATTATGGAAAAAATAAAATTTCGAAATAAATGGTACATTCACATTCACTTGACACTTTCAGTCACATTGATCTGAGATCATATCTTGCATATTCAAGTTGTACAACAATGTCAGCAAGATAAGTGGTACATTTTCTACATTTTTTTACCACGATATTTATTTGTTCTTTGTAGTAAACTTACATAAATTAAATTTCTTCATGTTAGGAAGCGAAACAATGATTGCTCATGTTCATAAAGTGAGGAAGATTTGAAGGGGTGCTTAAGAGGTGAGTTTTGTCTATCCCTTAAATTATCTCTCTTCATGTTAGAGGATACCTATTCAAGTAAAAATATGATGTCATTAAAAATAATTGTAAACAAATTAGTTGTGAAAGGACTATTTATTCAAGTAAAAATTGTTTGCATCATTGAAGTCTAGAAAAAATTTGAGAGAAAATTTATGTTGGAGGCAATCAATCAAAGAAGGGCAAGAAACAAATTTAGAAATTAATTATTTAAAGTTGTTACTCATGGGATGTGGTTGTTGTGATTGTAAAATAAAAATGATATTGATTGATGAAACTCGGCCTAGAAGTTCAAATTGATTATTTTCATATTTTTATTGTATATCATGCAACCTAACATGATGGTTGATTTTTTTTTTCTTCCGAAGAAGCCTAACATATACTTATTTATAAATTTTATTTAATTAACAAATTATATGTTCTTATATGTTCTTTTAAATTTTTTATCTAATATAAAAGACTACTTGAATTTATAATTTTTTTGGTGGCTTTTCTAGGCGCTATAAATTTAATTTAATTTTTTGACAAGTATCTATTTGACACACTCACAAATTTAATTAAAGTAAATATATTATATGTTTTAAATATTTCATATACTATTATTTTAGTAAATAAAATTAATAAATTAGTATTGGGACACTTTTGAAGGATTCCAGCTAAAGAAGTTACCTCATTGAATTCATTTAAAAGGATAAAATATCATAATTTTTCACATTCACTCTCATCCTTTATAATCACCACTTACCTCACATTCATTTTCTACTCATTTTAACAGTTATACTAAATCTTAGAGCGTTCACACAAGTTTACTACAAAGCTCTTCATTTTGTTTTCTTACTTAATGTTATTCTTTCCATTTTAGTCTTGATAGTTTTAATTTTTTTATTCAAGCTTCATATATATTTCCTTCTAATATTTTGTATTCTCTAATTATCCTTTGTTTCAATCCACATATGTAGGTTTTGGAAAAGGGAGGGTTTTGTTGAATTTTTCATTGAAATTGAAGTTTTGTTCATTATTATTTTTTAGTTTAACACTTGGAGAGAAACATATAAAAAATGAATATTTTTCTTATTCATTTCAAATTCCAAGTGAGCATGTTATGTTTTTAATTGAACAATTTCTTCCAAGAGTTATTAACATCGAGGCCCAAGTATGGTAAAAGCACACATCTACTTCGAATTCTAAAGAAGTGCTCTTGATCTTCTTGAAATTGGAGTGACAAAGTCACGTTTTGATACTTTAAAATCAGCAACGTGATAAATTTGGGTATAGTTCATGGAATTGTTTGCCTACTCACATTCCTTTAGTCAAATTTCATTATTACTTTATTTTAAGGAATAATTGTATGACTTATTTGTCATTTAGTTGTTTTCTTTTAATTAAGGTGTAAATTTTATTAGGACTATTTTGAGATTCGATTTAATATAATTTATATTGATTTTATATATTTCATAAATACAAGATTAAGGTTGAATGTAGACGAGTTGCAAACATGTACTTCGAATTCTAATGAAATTCTCTTGATCTTCTTGAAATTGGAGTGGCATAGTCACATTTTGATAATTTGAAATTAGCAACATGGTAAATTTGAGTGCAGCTCATGGAATTGTTTGCCTACTCACATTTCTTTAGGAAAATTTCATTATTACTTTAATAAAGAATAACTGTAAGACTTATTTGTCATTTAATTGTTTTGTTTTAATTAAAGTGTAAATTTCATTAGGAATAAATGTTGATATTTGAATTAATAAAATTTATATGGATTTATATATATATATATATATATATATATATATATATATATATTTCATTAATACGAGGTAGAGGTTGAATGTACATTTTTACAAAATATTACTATTTTAAACTCTTAAATAGTTTCTTTAGGACACCCATTAACATTTTTTAATAAAATATTATAATAGTGATTTTAATTTTTCAATCAATTGTATAAAGGTTGTTAAAATTTTAATCATTGAAGACAAATCTATATAGTTTAACTATGTCGTGTCTTTGTACAAATCACTTTTTAAATTCTTCTATTTTATAAATAATATTCAGGAATTTAAATAGTTCTCATATTGATTAAATCAAATAATAAGCGATGTACAAAAAATAATATTATATAAACACATTCTAATAAAACCCGTGCAACGCACATAAGAATCTTTTTGCAAAGAATATTTTTTTTTAGTTGGGTTTGATTAAGCAAAATTACATTTGGAAATATGTTGCGATTCTAAGAAGCTGTGAATTAGAGGTTATTTGTTTAAGTGTTTTTTTATCGTCATTTCAATGAAAACGTGATCTGCAAATCCTTCCATCTTAACACATCAGAAAAATACAAAAATTAGCATTCTTTATTAATTTTGTTAATTTTTATCATTAATATTGATATTGAGTGTACTCTCTAACAAACTCATGATTTATTCAGTGAAATGTTGTAAGTGGGCCTAAAAAAACCATGTTGTTATGAAGTGTTTGAATGGAACATCTGAAAAAAGAGTCATTTGAATTTTTTAAACTGGGTTATTTCAATTTTTTATAAAATAATTTCGTTGACTCAATTTAGAATAATTTTTTTATGATATCTAAATAAAACTCACTATTTTTCATAAGTCTAAAATTATATTAAAATAAAAGGAAAACAACAAAAGTATGAGAGATAGGAATAATCCCAGAAAAAAAAAGAAGGAAACTAATAGAAGTTTTTACCGTAATCCACTATTTTATATTGACTAAAAACATTATATTGTAAAATAAACTATGTCCCAAACTATTCAACTACACATCAATTGATTTTTATAAACAGGTGAATACACAATATCTGAATCAAAATCGGTTATCTATCTATCTTCTTATATTCTATATTCATTTGGCAAGAAAAGAAAGTTAAAAATATTTTTTAAACAAAAAAACAATTCAGCACACCTACTGAAAAAGTTATATTTAATAAAAAGTTTTGAAAAAATGTCTAATCAAACCTGTGCAACGCACGGGTTATATATCTAGTAATCCTTTAAAGTGCGATTTTCACAAATCTTGATTGTTCTCTTCTTCTTTGATGAGAAACCTCTCTATCTCTGTAATTGGTTGCACAATTGCCCCAAGACTTTGAGTTCTTTGCATTCAAACAAAAAACTAGAAAATTAAAAAGAAATTTTTTACTCTAACCGAAATAAAAAAGTGAATCAATATCAACAATAGTACCCGACAATGGTGTCAAATACTTGATAGACAACAAGAACCCAATTCTATAACGTAATAAAAAATATCAATCCCACGAGTACTATTGTTGATTACCAATTACTTTTCCTAAGATTAGCTAAAAAGATTTGTAAATTTAGAGATTGGTTTTTAATTTTATAAAGAAAATACAATAATGTTAAAAGCGTCTTAGGATTGCGGTTTCATCACAATGATAGAAAGTCCAATCCCAATTCTCTTTGTTTTTTATGGAAATCAAATTCCTAAAGGTGAGATAAACTGATGTAACTCATGTCCCTTTTCAAGGATGCACATGCTTGTTTTGAACCAACGAGACATCCTATTTTCATGACACGATTGTTGGCAAACCCATTAAGTTCGATTACTCTATATCACCTGAAGGGAAACTAGACTATTTTCATGTTTTGAATCTCTTTTTATTTTTTATTTTTGAATGTCGTCCCTTTTCTTATGGTTGACACTAACCTTCACCTTTCAGTCCATTGGTTGATGTATAGGATCATGTATTGTGTTCTTATAGTATTCAATCTTATTATGCTTTTAGATAATATATTGGGGGAACCATTAGAGTTTCCATTATTCTAAAATAGGTTGTCTGACATCCACTCATATCTGAGTCCATATCAACTAATCATTAAATTAATTAATTATCTAAATAAAAATTTAATTAGTTTTATTTTATTTTATTTGACCATTAATCAATTAAGGCTCTTATTTTGATAAATAGCTAATATAATTAATATAAATATATACACTTAAATAATAATCATTAAGACATAACAATATAATAAAGTATTCCAACAACCCCAACTCAAAAGAAAGAAATCAGATGATACCACAAATTAAAATTAGACATAAAAATTGTGGATGTTATACAATTAACCAAAACTATAACATTATATTGGAAGAATAGAAGAGATTAAAGAGTGAAAGAGAGAAGAACATATTTTGCATTTATTCTCTTCAAAAATATATTTTTACTATACAACAAAAGTCAAATTTATAGAACACAAATCAAATAACTTACAAACAATGAGCGGTCTAACATTTTTTGATGATCTAACATAAGTACCATTACATTCCATCTAATGTAAGCTTCTTTTCCTACTAGCAAGTTATGCTTAATAGCTGCTTCAAATGGAGAATGATTACAAAGCATGTTTAATTGGAATTAAGTGAGAGAAATGCTTATACAAGCATACTCTTTCTCCTTCAATGTGTGACTCCTACAAATAAATTTTTGTTAAAATAAGTTATGATTATTAGTAGAAAAAATATTAATTATTGTTAAAATATAATGATATGTAGTTATTGATGGAATCAAATTAGTAAATTTGTAGAAGTGTTGCATTAGAGGGGTTCAATTCTTATTAAGAATTGATATTTCAAAATTACAAATAGTTCTCCCTTGAATATGCTTAGAGTAACATATGAAATGTGAAAATTTAGATAAAATGGACATCCACAATATTCATAACAAATTGGTCGATTATTTATCAAACTTGTTTTTTAAAAAATTAGTGGATTCAATTTTACTGTTAGTTCAAAGATAAGAATTTAACTTTATAACTTTAAGAGTGTGTTTGATACGTAAAAAATTGAGAGACAAAATAATTATACATTGTAATTGTAAAACTATTTAAGGGACACTAGGGGCAACAGGACACAAACTGAAATCATTATCTTTTACTAAACCACAATACATCTCAAATACACCCATGTTTGGTATCACTATGGATGTACCAGGATCATGGTGACCCACCATGATTTTCCAATTAAATATGGTAAGTCACCATGATTATGACATACTCGATATGATACCAAACACACATTACAAAATATCTACGATATCAAAATAGTCAATTGTCTACAAAAAATTGTAAACATCATAAAAGTTTGTCATTCCACCACGATTTATTTGTGTTGAAAATTTAGGATATTCACCAACACTCTGAAAATTTTCATTCACCATTGGCACATAACCATTAAATGGGGGTGTTTGAGATGGATATCCCATCATAGATCTATAATATGGATTAAAGTTGTTTGGAACAGAGGATGAGTGATTGAAATTTGAGGCAAAACCAAAATTAGACATGTTTTGAGGATGTTGGTTGGGAAATTGATTTGGGTTTTGAGGATGTTGGTTGGGAAATTGATTTGGGTGTTGATAATTGTTGGGATTTTGGTAGCTAAATGGGTAATCAGAAGAATTTTGGGTGTTGAATTGATTATTATTGGGATCCATTTCACTAAATAAAGACTAAAATTTCAAAAGAAAAACTAATAATAAGATTAAGAGGGTGAAAAACTTGGTTTTTTTTTTCTGTGTTCAAATCAAATGATCCAAGTCTCTATTTGTAGAGAAAAAAAAATCGCGAATTTTGGTAAAAAAAAAATTATTTGCAATGAAATAATTGAGTCAAAAATATTAAGATGATAAAAATCGAAGTAGCCAATCGTAACATGCCAAGTGTCCCAGCTTTATCCAAAACAGTTTCTCTCTCCGCGTCCACTGTCTCCACACGCGCCCTGTCGGCGCGTGCATCTCACGCGCTCGCTGTGTCCAACAAAAACGCGACGTGTGGCCTGCTCGGTTCAGAGTTCAACATGTTGATTTGCATCATCACCTCTTTCCTCCACATCATTTTCAACAACCTCATTCCAATGGTTCAACATATTGACTCTTGCTTTCAATAGGCTCATTGGACATGGTCTTATGTTGCCATGTTATGTTTAATACTCCCTCCGTTTCAAAATGAGTGTCGCTTTAGTCAAAAAAAATTGTTTCAAAATGAGTGTCGCTTTCAGTTTCCAATGCAATAATAACTTTTTCTTTTCAATTGTACCCTCCAATTAATACTCTGCACACTACTTTCAAAGTATTACTTTTAAAACTAACTAATAGTTAGCAAGGATAATTTGGTAAAATAACCCTTCTCTTTCTTTTAATCATTACATTTCTTAATATGTGTATAAACACCTAAAACGACACTCATTTTAAAACGGAGGGAGTACTTACTTTTTTAGCAAATTAAACGAATAGTATATCTTAAACAGTTGTAAAATAGTGTTGGTATTGCTAGACCGTAATAAGGTGAGATGTTCCTTCACTTTGTTTTTTTTGACGAAAGATGTTCCTTCACTTGTTCCTACATCCTAGAAAGCGTCCATTTCCTTCTTCCCTAAGAAATCGCCTCCCAACCAACACGGTCCAAACAAACATGTCATGTCACATTAATACATTATTATCATTTTCTGCATATTTACATCTTTAGCCCCAACATTCTCCCCTAATTATATTTTATCTTCTTCCCCATTTTCTCACTCTATCTATACTACTTTTCCAGGAAATTTTCAAATTTTCCTGGAAAATCATTTTCTCATTCAATTCAAACCCCACTTATTATATCATCTCTATTTGTTTATTTATACCCCAAAAAATATTCCTTTATTGCAGAATTTATAAATTATAAACCCTAAAAAAAAAAAAAAATCTGATTTTGAATTTGAATTAGTAAATTTGTAATTTTTGTGATGGGACAAGGGCAATCGAAAAGCGAATTGCTCTACCAGCAAGTCAGTTATGGGAATTCCGATGGAATTAAAGCCCTTCATAGAGAAGGTGCAGGTCTTGAGGTAAATTAATTTTTGCTAAATTTTCCATAAAAAATGTTAATGTTATGATTGTTATGATAGTTATGATGATGGGTTGTGGTTAATGGTTTTGATCCATTGGATTTTGTTGTTGATTGATATGATTTTTTTTTTATTTTTTATGCAGTGGATGGATAGAGAAGGAAAAACACCCTTGATTGTTGCTTGTATGAATCCTGAGCTTTATAATGTTGCTAAGACTTTGATTGAACTTGGAGCCAATGTCAATGCGTACCGCCCTGGTATTCGTCTCATTTTGTTTTGTTATTGTTTTGGATTCCGGTAATTAGCTTATTAGCAAATTATGCTGACTATTATGATTGGAATTAAATGGTTGGTAATTTGTAAGAAACATGAATGTTGTGGTTAATTGCCATTGGACAAAACTTGATATTTAGTGCGTGTTTGATTTTAAGTGAATTGATTCTGTAAAATTGTTTCCGGTTAAAAGCTTATGTTTGGATACATTCATGTCATTTGAGTATAAAAATCAATTATAGAATCAAAAGCTACAATTTCTAGCTTCAAGTTAGAATCAACTCAACAAGCGAGTAACCAAATATGTCAAATCAATTCTACACTTCCAGGATCAATTTGGACTCCTCAAAAGTGGATCCAAACATATGCTTAGTACTAAAAGTTACTCTACAGAATTTGTTATAATGAAGTATTGAAGTAAGATAATGTTTTCTGGGAGGATGAGCTTCCACATTCCTCAGTTTATATGATCTTTTGTTTCTGCTGTTATCCTTAATTTTTACGGGCACATATCGTAGTGGAAACTGAAACTAAACTTTCAACTACTGTTTAGGTCGTCATGCTGGATCTCCGTTGCATCATGCAGCTAAAAGGGGACTTGAAAGTATTGTTAAGTTACTTCTTTTACATGGAGGTATGGTCAAGTGTCTATATTTCAGAAATGGTTTGAATTTTAGAGACTCCAATAAATGTTATTAATATGGGATTTACTGTTCAACTTTCCAGCCAATCCTTTGCTCATGAATGATGATTGTCAAACTCCTCTTGAGGTTGCCAGGGCTAAAGGAAACAGCAATGTTGTTCGTGTAATTGAGGTAGCATTTAAACTTTTTTTAACGTTTTATTATTGTGGTACTGTGTGAAGTTGAATGGGCTGATTGCTTTCTCTTTCATCTCTTTATCTTGTTACGTAAGTACATAAGTTCTTAAAATGATGGGTACTGTTTGCAGAGTCATATATGCTTGTTCTCTGGTTGGCTGCGGGAGTTTCATGGACCTGGATTTCTTGAAGTTGTAGCTCCTAATTTGGTATCGAGAAAAGTGTGAGTATGATGTGACATGTTGAAGCATCGCAGTTCACTTCTGCATTTTCTATGTTATGGCTAATTAATCTAGTTTTGTAAAAAAAAAATTGTGATTATGTTCATTTGTCAATCTTCTTCGCAGTTGGGTGGTTGTTTTACCAGTAGGCTCCCGTGTTCTCACCACGCCTTACAAGTTGGAGCTTGCCGTATATGCTTCTTTGCAGGTACTCCATAATTAGTTAAATTATACTTTCACATATACAGACACACACACAAAATAATAAATAGTAAGTCTATGTTCCATTGACAGGAAGAAGTTTGAACTACTACCTTATTTTAATTTTCTACTACGTGGAAAAATGTTAAACTATTACAGGGACATTGAAATGCTTGTATTTACTAGTTTTTAGTTTACAATTAAAACTAAAGAATCGAGTTGGTGCTTTTCATTTGGCTAGATATTATTCCCATATCATTATATATCTACCTATTTGTATGTTCTCACAAAGCATCTAATTAAATGAGCAGGATGCACGACCCCGTACAATTATTCCTCTGTGGAAGGCCAATTTAGAAGAACCAAAGCTTCGTCAGTCGGATCCGTCAGTGGCAATTAGTGATAAGACTACCAGTAAATCTCCTACACTTACTTCTTTTTCTTTTCATGTCTATCTTCATTTTTTCGTTTTGGTCATCCATGCCTTGTCACAATTAGTTTTGGGTATTTATGTCTTGTTATACCACTAGAACTAGAAAGTTGTAGATACACTAGTGTATATTTAAGAGAAAAATTAATGGAGAGAAAGATAAGGGAATTTTTTATGAAGTACTGAGGTATGTGTATCTAAAGCTTCAATTTATATCCCTTATTTCCTATATTAATAATGGTGATAAGAGTAGAGAAAGATAAGGGAAATTGAGGCCCAAACCAAATGCAAATCCAAATTTTGAAACGCACTGGTATAATCTATAGTTCACTTGTTTTTGTACGTTTACTTGAAATTATGTGAGTTTGACAAAAAAATGAGTTTATGTGTGATTAAGTCTGTTTTGATCCTGCAATCATAAACTCATTAAAGCTTTATTCTAGAGCTATGTTGTCAATAGCGTGCTATAATGGTGTAGCGTTGGGGCGCAATCCTCCACTACTACGCCATAGGCCCGTGAAGCACCATTGAGAGTAGCGTCAATAGCGGCCGCTATTAGCTGTTGAAAAGCGGCACCATCGCGGCACAATCCTGCTACCGTATCGGTTTGATGGCGGCTATTGCAATTTTGGGTGAAAATTCTTAAAAACCCTAATTTTTCTTTTTTAATTTGTTGAGGGTATATTGTTCAATTGTGGCTCTTCTTTTCATTCTTCTTCTCTTCGTGTTGCGATCGTTCCGCGATCGTTCCTTGGAGTTTGAGTTCTGCCATTGTTGCCTTGCTCTCGTCCAAGTTCTTCTTCTCTATTTTGTGTTCTGCCATTGTTGTTGTCCTTTGCTCTGTTTCTGTGCAAAGGGTTGTATTCTCCTACCTTTATGTTTATGTTTGAGTTCTTCTTGGTTCGTTTTGTTTTTTTCCTTCCTTTCTGTTTCTGTTCATGTTTTGTTTAAGTTTTTTTTTTTTTTTGTAAACTCGGTATATGGTCCAAGGACCGACTAATCCGGGAGACCGATTCCACTGTCCACCAGAGGGGTGGGCTAGCCCGAAATTTGCACTAGGATTATTCGAAACTGAGACCTTGTGAGGTGCACACGCCAAGGTCCCAAAGACTACACCACCAGGCCAACCCATGTGGGTTGTTTTGTTTACTTTTAGACCTGTTTTTGTCTTTTTTTGATGGGATGTCATTTTGATTACATTGAAAGCTTATTTTGATGGGAAACGACACAGTTGATTATAATTATTAAGTTTTGATTGTCCCTTTAATTTTTTGTGTACTTTTTTGTTTTTGAGTATTTATGTATGTTGTTCGAATTTATGTTTACTTTATACATGGTATTTACCCTTTGATTTTTTAGAACTATGGTTTTCCATACAGGAAATGCTTCCTTGCTTCTTGACTGACTTCGATTCTGTTGATTTTTATGTGCGCCTTTTCAGGAACACGCCTTAAATTTGGGCCTGCAAGTGAGAACGACAGGCAACAACTTACCTGGTTTTCTAATGCTTGCAAAGGAATGCCGCAGGTTTGTCACATGTGATTACTGATATATACTGATGTTATTCTGTTTGGAGTATAAGAAATCCTCTTTATTATAGAGCAAAAATCAAAACATCAATGGTCCAAAGCTGCCAAATCCCTCAACATATGTGTTAGGGAGACTCCCTTAAAATGTCCAAGTTCTTTAGACCAAATAGAAACCAAGCATCTAATCTTATCTCTATATCAGTACTGTCCCAAAGGAACCTCCTTAAATGTTGAGTTACACTCAACCATAATACGCACCAAAATGTAGCATGAATTACAAATTGACACAAACTTACACTATATTCTACCAAGTCCAAAACATATAAAACTAATCATAAAATATTGGTAAAGGGATCTAAGAAAAACTATAGGCCAAACAATTGATAGAACTTATATTTAAATGGTCAGTCATCAGACATGATTATGATAGGATATTATGGCATTATTTGATCCATGTATCTCTAACCCCGTCTAGTGGGAAAAATACTTTGGTGGTGGCTGTTTTTTGATCCAAGGTATGCCTAACATTCACAAGAAATAGCGAACACTGAATTTCTAAGAGAAACATTGTAAAAACATGTGAGGACTGGAGTTGATTCCGAGTGCCAGTATACATACCACAGATGTCAGGGGGTGGGAGGGAATTATATGGCCTAGGAGAACCTACACAACATTAAATATTAATTCTATTAAGCACCACATTCCAAATAAAGGACTTGACTTTAGAGGGAACTTCAAACTATAGAGGGATTTTTTTCCTAGATGGAAAGTAGCTCAAAGATCAATGAACAAATTGGGAATTGGGAAAAAGATTTTGCTCGAAATCAGCCCAGAAGTTTGAAAAACTAATTGCAGGAAAATGATGTACTGCTAAATTTTTGGATTAAGGACAATTTGTAAATTAGTAAATAGCCTACATTCTCACTCTGGGTCTGTTATGAAAGAAGGAGAGTAATTTGTGTTTTCTCTATAAAAAGATATTATTTCATTGTTGATAATTATTTTCTTTATCTTGAAAAATGCTAGAGTGGCCAAATTAAAATTTTCTGCGATTTGCTCTAGCTTTGCAGCATTTGGTGCTCAGTGAATATACTAAAAGATGGAGGGATCCTTTCGATCATAAAAAAATCAGTATTTGATTTGCTTTATGATATCTACCAAATCAGTTCAGTTATAATGCAAGATTTCTCAATCTATTTTTTTTCCTTCCTGAAAACCAATAAATGGTGCAAACATTCGGATAGTGATAAGTGATAACCTTCCCATCAAATGTTAGTTTAATTATTATTTCCTGACACTTGACCTTGATTTCAGTGTTTATACAAATCTTCAAAGCATAAATTAGTATACCACGGTCTTCCCATTTTCTTTATTTCCTTTATTTTTTTGAAGTACATAATTCTTGCATCCAGTTTCTAACTGTTTATTTTCATATTGATTAATAAAATAAGTTAGGATATTTTTCTTTAATTTCACTTTAGTCATTTGCAACCCAGATGATTTTTGCAAAGGTTTGCAGATAATGAAGTAATAAACATTTGATGTGTAACATAAGTGGCTTGTTCCCTGCATAATGCTCCCTGAACTTTTGATTTTTCCAGGTAAGTCCAGCATTTTTGCATAATAATCAGCCTACAGTTCCACCAACAGCACCACCTGATGCTGAAGACCCAGAATTGGCTATGGCTATCCAAGCATCTATTCAGCATGTTCTTCACGAGAGGCCAAGCTTTCCTGATGCCCAGCCAAACTCTGAAGCAAGCTCTTCCATCAATGGAGTGAGTGCAGTGCAAGGTTTTCTTGGCACACCAAATATAAATGATAGTGAATCTGTAGCTGTTCCAGGTGGCAATACTCAACATGTCCAGAACGATGACAATGTTTCTGCTGGCCATACTACTAGCGGTCTGGATTTGAATCCATCAGCTCCTCCATTTGCTGATGAGGTTCAATTAGATGGCCCGGTTCATTATCCGTCAATTGATTTGAGCCCTGTTGATGTATCATCATCTCCAGTAGTTGAGAAGCTACCTAATGAAGAAGGGAAAACTGCTGGTGGAAGTGGTTCAACGTGCGTGATATGCTTAGATGCTCCAGCTGAAGGGGCATGCATACCCTGTGGCCATGTTGCTGGATGCATGTCTTGCTTGAATGAGGTTAAAACAAAGAATTGGGGTTGCCCCGTTTGTCGAGCTAAGATAGACCAGATCATTAAGCTATATCACGTTTGAGGGTTGAAACAGTGTCGAGAAGCTTACATTGCTACCACCTGTTATATAAGTAGCAGTACATGAGAGATGAAAATCCATATTCATTTAAAAATATGTTTACAGCAAGAAAAGACGGAACAGAAAAATGTAGTATCCACACCTCACAGGGTTTTTTTGTGAATAATGTTATTTCGTATGATTTTTTCTATGTGCTTGTGGGTTCAAATTATCACTTCTGGAAGTGAATTGTGAAACTGGTGTAAGTAATAGGTATTGAATATATTAAGATTTTGACCAATTTTGGTTTAATATCGAACAGACTCGGTGAAAAAAGTGGTCTCGGGACACCTGGGATCTGTATTACAACCGATGTAAAATTGTTTCATGTACCTCTTCTGCTGCTTGAATTGACAACTATTTAACATACCAGTATATTTACTCATGAGCTGCATCAATGTTTGGATTTTTTTTCTTTGGAGAAGCAAGGAATGCTTTGGATGGAACCAAAATTACAAGCAGAGATAGTTATCAAGTATGTATGACAAAAGAGACCCCACACCAATACAAAACTTCCTAAGCCAACTTGATTACATGGATGACAAAAGCACAAACCAAAATTCACAACCAATACAAAAGCCAACTTGATTCCATGTTTGCCAAGTTTACGGTATTATTCAAATTCTAGTTCCTTTAATAGACATTAAGATCAATAATTCTAAAGTAGGACAAGTGTTCCATGACTATTCATAGTCTAAACAATACTCTCCTTTGTCCCTGATTATACTATTCTTTTGACACATTTATTTATTTGTAAATATAAGATCCTTTGCAAATTTTTAGATATATTTATTCTTCATAAGCTATGTCATCAAGATAAGTCAAGAATGTTAATGACAATATTATAATTGCATATAATGTTGATTTTAACATATATTTGATAACAATTTGATTGCTAATGAAATGCTATAAGCATATTTTCTTCAAAAATTAAAAAAAACATATATTTGATAACATTCCTTAAAAAAACATATATTGATAACATAGTAAATGAATAAATGATCATAGATTAATGCCAAAGTGATGTTAAATTTCTAATACGACCAAGATCATCTCATCTGTTTTTTTTTCTTCTTTCAAATATGTTGTTGGTTAATTTGTACTCCCATTAATAAAAAAAATTTGCTTATTAAAAAAACACACAAGGCTCCATTAATACTTAATAGGATAATCATCGCAGAGACCCAGCTTACATATGCAAAATGATAGCCCTAGAGACAATTATTGACCCAGTCCTTGCACAAGAGATATGTTTATTTAAGTTTGTTTGTTGACAAATTTTGCATGCTATAATTGGAAGTGACATCTTCATCAACTGATTGACAAGAACGATATAAATGCATTCACCCAATTAAATGATCCTAATTAAAGTTTACCTTCCTTCCACCCCAATTTTAGATTATCAAGCCCTTTTATTTTAAAAAATCAGAGCGACCAAAACAATCAAGGTGAAAATAAAGTACAAAGAAATAAGGTTGGAAAAATTAAGAGTTAGAAGATCTCTTTCAGTTTAGTTAAAGGTTATGGATCCAAATTAAACCCTAAGATGCATGCAGTAATGTTAAATGTTTTAATGGAGTGTTTTGTCACCAATTACGGTTCTACTCGAATCAAACAATTAATCTCTTTATTTTTGCGTAAATATATCAGACTCACACACAAAAAATAAGAGTGAAAAAGAACACTTTTTATATGCAGCTGTATCATATAGGCTATGAAAATTATATAATTATATATATATATATATATATATATATATATATATATATATATTTTGACAAGGAAAATTATTTATATATATTATCTAATTGTGTGGGTGTGTTTGTTACCTATTATAAAAATAAAATAAAAATAATAATCTAGAGACTAGTTTTTAGATATTAGGTTTAAAAAGTGTAAGATGTTTTGTGTTTGTTTTCCCCACACTTTTTCATAAAAATAAATTAGTTTTTTTTTAAGAAGTTAAAATGAAATATATTAACCAAAATTTAGTCTTTCAAGCATAAAGAGTGTCAGATAAAATTTAGATAGAAGAAATATATGTTACATCAGGTTAACAATGAAAAGGAAAAAAGGCGATTTGTCTTCAACCACCAAAAGGATTGAATCTCAATTTTATCTATAAGTTGAATGATTGAAATCCCCTTTTGTTGAAAAACTCCAGCATTTTTGTCACACCAAATAATCCAAACGCAAGAAAGGCAAATTAGATAAAAAGCAGAACAAATGTTTTTTGAGAAGCCACCCAACACCAGGAAAAGAAGCAAGTGATCCTTTACTCCAGCTAGTGTAGCTGATACATTCCATACCAAATTTGTCCAAAATAGTCACAGGTCAAAAACAGATGATCAAAATCCTCTTGTGAGCCGCAACATTCTGAGCAAAAAACGTATTTGGTTGAATGACCCTTCGCCTGATTAAGTTATCGGTTGTTGGAAGGCGGTTTTGCAAAAGACGCCATGCAAAGATGTTGACTTTTAGAGGAACCTCCTTATGCCAATAAGAGTATTATGATTATTGTTTGAAGGATAAAAAATGATTAGTTATAAAAATAAATTATTTATAAAAAAAGGTCTTGTTAACGAGTACCCGGGGCACTCTTTAAGCATACTAAATTAAGTAATTATTTTTTAAAAATGTCAAACTTTTCAATTTTCAATGCATTGATTACACTAACTTTCATAAAACTTATTATTTAAGGTCCTTAACTAGTTTCTCGAGGGTACTGGTTAACATTTCCTTATAAAAAATGATTTTCTAGACAAGCTACTCAAACCGTTTCTCATTTGAAGCATATTTTAAATTTTTATATCTTCATATTTTGAATTTGTTTAAGAATCTATAACAAACGAATGAAAATTTCAAAAATAATTATTTATTTGAAAAAAAACGATTTTTTTTAAGAAAAATTATAATAAATGGGCTCTATATGTATTTGGTGCAAAATTCCCTCTCAAAAAATATATGTATTTGGTGCAAAATGCAAATTCATATATTGTTTCGGTTAACGAGGGTATTATATATAATTTAAATAATGTTTACTTAAAATATGAATTATTTAAGATTGATTATTTTTTGTCAAAAAAAAATTAATTCTTTTTTGTCGTTTGTCCAACACATTTACGGATTGTCCCTGCTGGATTCAGTCTTATGTGATAAGACTTTTTTTATAGGACTTATGTGGTACTATTAACATAAAATAGTAAGAATTTAGATTTGATAACACTCCTGTAAAATTTATGTGTGACTTATATGAATTATTGAATTTTATTTTTAAAACAGTAGAATCTATATCTATATATTCCTAAAACAAATCTATGTGGGTCACATAAAATTTTACTTTATGTACCAATAAAATTTTATGCTTTGTTTTTTTTTTTTTTTTGAAGGGATGCTTTGTTTTGTTTGGATAGTACGGTTTTCAAATTATTTTAACTGTAATGCAAAGCAAATAGAAGGAGATTGATTGATATGTGTATATCACACTTTCATGGTACTTTCTTTATGGCTCGGACTTACATAATTAACCATTGTCTCTAAACTATAAAAGGGGAAGCAACTTCTCTCTTTAAGGCTATTATATTAGATTTTATAAGTTTTGAGACAGATATGTAATCTAAATCGAACAATAGCAATAACTATAGAGAGTAACAATTAGATTGGATGTTTTTATTTTTTATCAAATATTGATTTATAAGCTTAATTTTTTTAACTTGCGTAAATATTGTGAGAAAACAAGTAAATAATTTTTTTATAAGTCAATGCAGTTATTTATTTATTTATCATGAATGGGTGGCGGAACATGTTGTGTGCTTGGTCTGCTTGGACCGATAGTTGTTTATGGGGTTGATTAGGGCAGATCATTACGTGTTTGAATTGTTGATTGTTCGACTTCTTTTGCTCTTCACGAGAGAGTTTGCTCCAGTTTTCTCGTTTGGACTAGATCGGGGTTTGTCTTGTAGGCGGGCTCTCGACTTGCGTTTATGTTGTTGTATTTGGCTAGTTTCTTCCTCTTTCTTATTATTCGCTTTGATATATATTCTTGTATTGTTTTTGGTTCTAGTATATTTTTTCATTAAAAAGAAAAGAATGTTCAATTCCAAAATTTTATTTTATTAGGAAGGAAAATTATTATTTTAATGACATTGTGTATGTTACTCTCTCATTCAGTCCTTAAGGATAAGACCATTTTAGAAGATTTGTTTGTCCTTAAATATAAAATCATCTACAAATTTTTAGATGTATATATTACTCGTTTTTCAAATATATCCTTATTAATACTTCTTATTTATAAAAAGTTAACATTAAATGGTATTTATGCATAAATCATGGTAACTTAGTAGTTACACTTCATTCTAACACTTCTTAATATGCGTAAAAAAATTATAGAGTTTTATAAAAAAGAATAGAGAGTAATAAAAGGTAGACATATTTAAACATGCTTATGGATTTTCTTCAAAAAAAAAATCATGCTTATGGTTTTGTAAGGGGGACAAAGAATATCATTAATTATTGTATATTGGTTTCCTAAAAGAATCAAAATTTTAGACCAGAAATAAAAAGCTAGTAAATGGATAAAGATTAGAGACAAAGAGTGTACTCCTTACAATAAGAAAGAGAGACATTTTAGGGCAGAGGGAGGAGTGTTATTTTTTCTAGGGATTAGTTCTTCCTGATAAAATCAAATTTGGGTACACATTGGTAGCGAAAATAGGAAAACCATTAAATTTGATTTTTTTTTTTACAATTGGATAACTCGTTTTAGGATAGAGAGAGTAGTGTTATTTTTTGGGTCGGCTAAAAAATGCAAGTATATATACCTCTATATATATTTTGCATTTTCAACCACCTAAATTATTTTTTTCTTGCACAACTAGCCCAAAAAATTTAAAAACTCAAAAGTTTAAACCCCTAAACTAAGGTCTAGGTTCGCCCTTTCTAAACTGAACTATCTCATATTGTAGTCAAACAATTTTCATAATTGCCATGGGTTTGTAGTTAAGTAAGGATTATTTTCTTTTTTTAAGGATGTAGTAAGCATTACTTAGTACACAAAGAAGCCTACATAGTTTACATTTTTATACCAATAAATCCATTTATACTAAAGAAGCCTACATAGTTTAAATGTTTTAAAAACCTACATATTTAATATAAAATGCACAAATTTTAAGAAAAAGTAACTATTTTATACTTTTGAATGTATGTAAATTTGAACATGATAGAAAAATCTTTAATAAAATGCATGTTTTTAAAAAAATAATAACAAATGCATCTCATAAGTTGTATAATGCTTATATTTAAGGTCAATTTTTTTTTTTAAGTATTTACTTTAATAACAATTATTAATGAACCAAAGAAAATACTAGCGAGTGTTCCTAGAATATTGACTAAAGTTTTAAAAGAAGTTAATTCATATTAAAAAGTATTGTAATTATTACTAAAACAAAAATCAAAATTTATATTTTTAAAATAATTTATATTAACGGATTCCTTAACCAAGTAGATGACTTTCATAATTGAAACTGAAATGATTATAATTTGCAAAAACAAATCATCATATCTAGGGATTAACACTTCTTTTAAAAGTAACAGTCTAATGATGGTAAATACACAAAGCCCTACTGTCTACTCATAAGCCTACATATATATGGTTGATGATCCCATTATATTCCTGTCAGACAAGGAAGGGCAAACAAGTCATTTCCTTAAAGGTGTTGTCAATCAACAAAAGAAAGAGAATCAACAAAAAACTGATTTTATATATATTTTATTTTACCCCCACACACACCTATTAACTTTATCTGTCTGCATCAATCATCTCTCACAGTCATGCATTTTTCAAATTCAACCTATTTCCATTTCCACAAAAAACCCTAAAGTCCAAACCACTGCTCCTTTCTCATTTTGATAGGGTCAAATTAAAGCTACACAAATTTTCCATATAAAAAGAAAACTCTGCCAATTCCTAAAAATGGATTTTTGCTAAAAAGCACCTAACATTACCACTTACTACACTTTCAAGTATTCTAGGAGTTATCAAAAAAACCAAAAGAATGCAAAGATGTAGCATAGCCTTGTAGGAAAATAGTCTTCACTCTTTCTTAACTGTTCTTTTACCCCTCCATCACTCTCTATCACACCCCCTCTCTCTTCTCTCTCAATAAAAAAGCCTCTAGATCGATCAAGATCCAATCTAGTTTAGTCATGAATTCATTTGAAGAATTCAACTCATCATCATCAACAAACACACAAACAAAAAACATCATCAACTTCACCAACACAACAACCTCAGAAGACAACAAAAACATCTCAAATTTCACATCTTCTTCTTCTTCAGCAGTACCACCAGCAACGACAAACACTCTAAGTCGCTATGAGAATCAAAAAAGAAGAGACTGGAACACTTTTGGTCAATACCTAAGAAACCATAGACCACCACTTTCACTCTCACGTTGTAGTGGAGCACATGTTCTTGAATTTTTAAGGTATCTTGATCAGTTTGGGAAAACTAAGGTTCACTCACAGATTTGTCCATTTTTTGGTCATCCAAACCCACCTGCACCTTGTCCTTGTCCTCTTCGACAAGCTTGGGGAAGTCTTGATGCATTGATTGGAAGACTAAGAGCTGCTTTTGAAGAGAATGGTGGGAAACCTGAAGATAACCCTTTTGGTGCTCGTGCTGTTAGACTCTTTCTTCGTGAAGTTAGGGACTCTCAATCTAAAGCTAGAGGTATTAGCTATGAGAAAAAGAAGCGTAAAAGATCTCAAATTCAACCTCCACCACCACCATCAAATGCAACTAATTAAGTACTAAGCAATGGTATATTATATATATTATTCTCTCATATTTAATTAGCATGTAACAAGTTGTTTCATTCATTCTAGAGTATATTTGGATTAGCACTGAGTTTAGATAAATCACACTCAAACACCTTAAATTTTTATTTTCAAGTTTCAACTATATGAGGGTGTTAGGGTATGTGATTTTTGTGACATTCCAAACATGCAAATATTAGCAAATATGTGTGTTTGAACAATCAAACTTAGACAATTTTTAAGTGATTAACGCAATTCAAATACATGGTTAATTTTATGTTTATAGTAGATGATTAATGAATATAACATGTATCTAAAGTCATTAACCATTAACAACAATTTTTAGGTGTTTAAATCTACTTGCAATTGAACACCTCAAAATTTTGTGGTTAATGGAGTTAGGTTGATGGTTACTAGTTTCAGCACATGGTATATTCATTAATAATCTAGTGAAAATTAGTCACTTATTTGCACTGTGTTAATAGTGGTTCTCCAAAAATAACCTCTCAATTTAAATGTTATTCATTTTTTTTTACTTTTATATTTGCTAGTTGTGTGCAGAAGTTGTGATTTGATACTGAGTGACTGCACTATTGGGAAGGATACACTTTGGAATTGGAATACCCTAAACAGAAGAAGCATGTACTCTTGGTTGAAGCATGAAGCAGTGGTTGAGTGTTATTTTAGGCATTAAAAATGACATTGAAATGGCTCTATGACACTGCTAAACTTGTAATAAAATGTTTCCATCTTAATTAAGATGTTACATGACGAAAATAATATATGGATTTCAATATTATGTTTTCATGTGTTCCCTGGATCATGAGGTAGGTAATGTGGTTTCTTCCTTCAGTTACTTTGATGTCTTGATGTTTTGCTTAGGCATATGAAACTATAACCATATGTGAACTATAATTTAATCTTTATTGTATATTGACTTTTACTTTATTTTTGCTAGCAAATTTTGAAATTATACATACTTATGTATCTAAGACCTTTTGTGTGAAAGAATGAGTCATAGTATACTATATGAAAATTACTTAGTGCAGATTTGTGGTAGGATTGTCATAATTACGCTGAGCCGCTTTGATTTCCATAAAACTACACTTTGTAATAAAATTTATGTAAAAAATAAAAAAGGGAAAATGTTTCCTATACAACTCAATTGGTGTATACACCTCGACAAAGATAGAAATAAGAGAAAGTTGTGTGATAAATATTATAGATGATAATGTGAAGAAAAAGGGAGATAAAGAAAAAATAAAATGTTAAATAAGTGTAGAAAAATTTGAAATGTTTAAAATAAGTTTCTATGTAGTTGCGATTTTGACAAACTGACCAATTGTTTAAACCCTAAACATAATGATTTGTTGCATTATCCATAGTATTCTTTGATTTCAGGGATGAGCTCTTTTGGTAGCTTTTCATTCTTTACGTTCTGTTAGTTCAGTGATTTCGTGTAGTTTACTTTAGTTAATAATCAGTTCTTAGTTATTATAGGTAGACCTATAGGTATCGCAATATAGAGTCTGATGAGTTGATATGATGCTTCAAACCGTCACAAGAATTGGAAGCATAGTCATGCCTTGGAGTTTGCGTCTAATTGGTAGTGCGTGCGTGCGTGCGTGCACTTTTGTTTTTGTCAAATTTAACGTGAAACTGGGTGCTGCCAATACACTACACACACTATAGGTGTTATTGTTAAGGGTCTTGTTAACCGGTATTTTCGGGGCACTGGTTAAGGAATCCAAAAAAGGAAAATTTGAATTAAAAGTAACACTTTTTTGACTTTTTTGAGAAATTGATTACAGAACTTCTAATACAAAAGTTGTTATATTTGCTCCCTTAAGCAGTGCCCCCGGGACATTGGTTAACATTTTCCTATTGTTAATAACAGTATCCAAAACCATACTTATACAACCGTTTTTAAACAAGTTTTAAGACAAGTTTTTCTAATGTTTTATTACTCCCTCCGTTTCAAAATGAGTGTCGTTTTAGATGTTTACACACATATTAAGAAATGCAATGATTAAAAGAAAGAGAATGGTTATTTTACCAAATTATCCTTATTAACTATTGGTTAGTTTTGAAAGTAATACTTTGGAAGTAGTGTACAAAGTATTAATTGGAGGGTACAATTGAAAAGAAAAAGTTATTATTGCATTGGAAACCGAAAGCGACACTCATTGTGAAACAATTTTTTTTGGTTAAAGCGACATTCATTTTGAAACGGAGGGAGTATGTTTTTATTTTCTCTTCATTCTTTTTATTGTTTTTGTCCAATAAAAAATGTATAAGAGAAAAATTATCATAAAATAGTCGTACAAATATCACTACTTTAATAATATACTAAATATCACTTCTTAAATAAGATGTGCTGCTAATATTTTTAGTTGTGATATATTTAGACAAACAAAAATTGATAGTGTATTCCGACACTGTATAAAATAAAATGTTGATGTATGCTGAAGTTGGAATTGCGAAAAGAATATACAAGTTAGAAACCTCATATATACATATGGTGTTGATGTCGAGAAGTGTTTTCAAAAAACTTTTTTTTGAACAATTTGTTTTAAGAAGAGCTCGTTAACCTCCAAAATTTTTATTTGTTAATCATTTTTAGCTACTAATTTTATTGGTGATCAATTTTTGTTGGATTATCTGACCGACTATTTTAGAGCATTTTAACTTTCAACTATGTTTCCTCTAAAAAAAATACTTTAAACGAGGTTTATTAATTCACCACATAGGTCATGTATCTATCTAGCTACATGTATATGTCTGTATATATGTACTCCCTAAGATCCGCCTTTGGACAAGATATATAAATTTTTTCTGTTTACAATCTGTAGCAGTACAGTACCTATCGACATACATGTATAAAAGCATGTACTTTTGTTCGTGTGTATGTAGCATTTTCAGGTGATTTCAGATCATACAAAATAAGTCTTTGAACAATTTTGCTGAATCAAAATAAGGCAATAAAATGTAGTTTAAATTACTTTGACTCCAATAGTTCGGGTTGTTTAATATGAACCCGATCCATATGAGATAATACTAGTTATAGCGTAAATTTTAATATAATAATTTTTTATTATTACCAAACTCATTTTTTTACTGTTCTCGTGAGCTTAGCTCAGTTGGTATGGACAATGCATAAAATATACAAGGTCCGGGGTTTGAACCCCGGCCACCACAAAAAAAAAAAACTCATTTTTTTACTAAAAAAAGTAAGATCCACCTTTAAATCATTTTTGAGAGGTTCATATTAGACACACCTCAATATTACATACTTTATGTTAATAATGTGTGGAGGACACTTTTACTGAGTCAACGTTCGAGAATGTAAACACATGAGAGAAAGTAGTGAGAGAAAGCGAGAGAGTTTCGGGGAGGACCTGTTTTATCTTGGTTTTTGGGTGTCAAACATTGATTACGTTTGAACCTTTTTAACCGGTGATATCTCATTTTTTCTTGGGAAGGGAAAAAATAAGCAAAACCCTTGAGAATCGAGGTCCGAGAGTTGTTTTCGCTACGGGAAGGTGTTAGGCACCCATAACGACTATAGTAACCTATAGGAACCGTCTTTACTTTCTACGCACGCGCTTTATTTTTAAATGCTATTTAAAAAATGATATTTGCACCTAAGATTTACTAAGTCAAGAATTGGAGGGAGAAGGAAGCGTTTGAATTTTTATTTTATTTGAATTGAAGGAATTTTGATTCCTTGCCTACGTACCCGTTTAAGGGATCAAATCCACCGTAGTTCTCTTCCAAAAAATGTTTTCGTTTTTGTTGGTTGATTTTAAGTTTGAAAATTGGAATTTTGAAGAATGAGAGAGGGAGGCCTCAAGGGCATAAGGTTGTGAAATTGTGAGGTTGAATTAGTTATTTTTTGGAAACAAAGTCAAGTATGATTAATTTCCATTGAAATTTGATTAAGAAAATAAAAAAGGAAAATACAATGGGATTTTGATCCCAAAGGTTTATTTAGAAAATGATTTGAGTGATATTATTCATGTTTGTTTGGAAAATTGATTTTTCTAAGTGTAAATCCTAAACATTCATCTAAACATTCAATCCTAAACATACATCTAAACATGCATATCCTAGCCATACATCTAAAATATCTATGTGATGTGTGTGCATGTGTTTGTGGAATTTTTCGAGAGTTTTTTTTGAGTGAACAGGGGTGTAAAAAGTATTAGGCGGTGTGGAAATAGCACAAAATTCAATTAAAACGAAAATTGCAGACAATCAAGGCCCAAGCCCAGACTTAAGAGGAAAAAACCGGGTCAAAGCAAGTTGGACCGGTTCAGGAGCGGGTCGGTTCAACCGAACCGGTCCAACAAGGGCTAAGCAAAACCAGCAGCAACGCTGCTCCTTCTCTCTATTTCCATTGTCCACATTCTTCTTTCTAAAAGGATTAAACCAAAGACTCTCCTTCTCTCAAGTCTATCTACATCTTTAAACAAACAACTCTGATACACAAAGCATGGATGAGGATGATTCAAAGCTACACGAAAATACAAAGGTAAAGCTTCATCCAAAGTTCAAAATAGAAAACATCTCAAATGGAAAAAATCACGGCATCGATCTGGACTTGGGAAACCATTTCAAACGCATTGCTCACGTACAGAAGCAGGATGAACATGTAATAGGTAGATTCAAAGCAATTCAAAACAAAAGATTGAAGGAAGCAAACCTTAGGATTAAATTGGAGAAGAAAGGGGCCTACACATACCGACTTCGATCTGGAACGATTGCTTAGCTCGCGAGACCACTGGATTTGACTTCTCCTTTTGACGTTCAATGATCTGGTTCGGTTGTGCTTGCTACGATCGAGGACGAAACTGATTCGCTTTCGTTTGTCTTCTTCACTACTCGATCTGTTGCTTGTTCGTACTCAATCCCCTCTTCTTTCACGAATCCGATTCTGTTTGGTGCTTAAAGGCTTCGGATTCGATTTGCTTCAACGGTACGAATTTTCGTGTTGTGATGATGAACACGTGAGAAAGCTGCTGTCTGTTAATTCAATTTCGAATAGAGGTCAAGAAATGGTGATGAATACGAGAGATTTTCGTGAAGATTTGCGGTGGATTGAGGTTTTTGATTGTGATATTTTTGTGTTATTCGGTGAAAATTGGTGGAATTGGTGAGTTTGTGATGAATTTGGGAGGTTATGGAGGTTGTTATGGTGGTTGAAGATGAAGATGGAGGTGGTTAGAGTTTGTTAGGGTGGTGATGGAGGTGGTTAGAGTTTGTTAGGGTGGTGATGGAGGTTGTTGAAGATGAAAGAGGTGGAGGGAAAATGATTTTGTGAATTTGTGGATTTCTGAGAAAATAATTAGTTGAATGTGAAATTGTGAAGTGAGTTGGATTTATAGGTGCCATGCAATAATTCTTGACCAATGGGAAAGTGCCACATGGACTAAGTAGTAACAAACTTTGACCCACGTTGACCTGCAAAAATAACAAACTAAAAGGACCAAAATGCAAATAACGAAACTTTAAGGGCTAAAATGCAATTAGTAACAATTTTTAGGACTAAAATGAAAATAAAAAATAAAATTGAATTAAAATTGGTAAAATGGAAAATAACGTAAAGTGAAACGATTAAAAATGACAAAATGGACTAAAATGAACCAACTACTAAATGAGGTACTTCAAAGTAACCTCTCTCTGTCAAAATTTCGTGTGAAAAGACCAAAATGCCCCCTAGGGACTAAAACGACTCAAAACGACTCAAATGCAATTTTAAAATGGTTTTTGACATGGAATTAAAGCAAGAGTTTATGCAAGCAAAATTAAAAGACTCAGAGACAATTTTTAAGGATTAAACAGGGTTTTAACACATGAAATGACTGAAATGCCCCTAGGGGCTAAACTAACTCAAAATGACTCAAATGTAATTTTTGAAATGGATTTTAACATGAGATTGAAACAAGGACTTATACAAACCAATTGAAAAGACTCAAACAATTTTTAAAGGACTAAAATGAGTTTGAATGTAGGAAAAAACTAAAATACCCTTTTTTCATGAATTTTGCAAATAACATTGAAATAAAATGCAGAGAAAGATGCAATTGATCAGAGACAAATTCAAATGACTTGAAATGCAAGAAAAGAAGACTAGAGCTAGTATTTTTAGGTCCAAAATTAGGGTATAACAGGACCATCGTGGGAAATATGAGAGAAAACATAATTAACCTATAACTTGGAAGGAATGTCCAAGATCAGAGGAATGGTTTATCCATAAATTTGATCAAAGGACATTTTCCTTTTTATTTCAAAACATCCTTGTGAAGTTAAAACCATTGATTTATGACATCTTTTTGTTAATTTTGGAAGAGTACATGTTCATTCCTAACAAGGTGGATATGAGGGAGTAAATATTTTGGTTTGTTTAGTTTAAGGAGGTGAAAATGAGGAAGAGTAAGAGAACAAACTTCAAAATGTTTGGCAGGGTCTTATTTATAACCGGTAAAATTGTTGGTTATCACCTTACACTTATCCCCATATTTCATGAGAAATTGAATGGTTGCATGGTTTATAGCATCTAATTAGTGACTATTTACGAAATTAATTAGTTTTGATTGTTACTTAGTCATTTTGAATTAGTGATGCTCGTTTTGGTTGTTTTGTGGAACATTTTGAATATTTGTTGTGGCGATACAAGAAGATATATCGTTGGAAAGGAGTTTGGCGATGTATGGAGATACATTGCTATGAGAGAAGCTTGGAGATGTATCGTTTTAGATCGCCCAGTACGATCGTAGAAGTGTACGAACTCTTGGGACCTTGTCTGCCATTGCATAGGGGCTAAATTCAATAAGATGTCTCCAATCATTGTAGCATGAGGAATAAAAGAAAATGTTGAGTACCAAGAAGATAAGACAAGGACACCTCATAGGAGAAATTACCAAAGGGCACAACTTGTAGTGGTTGGACTTGTACTATGAAAGTGTGACATTATGCAATCAAAAGAAATATATAATTATGTTTTAGGTGATACTACGAAGTTGAAAGAGTATCATCAGTGTTATAAGTGTGACATTATGAAGATATACCCATCAAAAATTAATTCAAAAATATGTTAACCTGTTTACAAACATGAGAAGTTGGAATAGCTCAGATGGTTAGAGCGTGTGGCTGTTAACCACAACGTCGGAGGTTCAACCCCTCCTTCTAGCGTTTTCTAATTTTTTTTATTTCACAAAAAAAACAGCTTTTATAACTGATTTTCATATAACATATTCACAGCCCACCACTATATTGGATTCTATAGCTACAGTTATTAGTGTTTGCTTCCATAAAAAGTAAAAATCCACCTTTAAATCATATGTGAGATGTTCATATTAGACATACCTTAATATGACATACTTTATGTAACGCCCCATTTTTATTCTATTACTTTTAATAGATGTGTGAATATTTTTATATGACTTTATCTGTTAAATATATGATTTTATGTGAAATATGTGTTTTTGGTGATTTTATGTGATATATGGTGTGATGCTATTTTATTATATGATTTAGGGAGTTGTATATTATTTAAATGAGTATGGCTTTATTATTTGTGGAAACATTAGGAGAAATAAAAATAGGAGTAAAATATTAATATTTTGGTTAATGGGAGTTAATTAGTAATTATGAGAGTTTAGTGGGAGTTAAATGAAAAGAAAGAAGTTATATTTTTGGGAGAAAAAGAAAGAGAAGCAGAGATAAACAGTTTCACGTACAAACAATAGAAAAAAACTGGTTTTTGGAGAGAAAAAGGAGAAGAACCAAGAGAAAGCTAGGAGAAGAGCTAGGAAGAGAGAATCCAATCGTTTTTGCTGTAGAATTTGCTGAGATAAGGTAAGGGTGGGATTCCTTTCAATAATCATAATATATAATTTGAAAATTGATGAATTTGTTGTTCTTGGTTTTTAGGGTTTGAGAAGTTATGTTAGATGATGAATTATGATGAAACTTGTTGTTGAATTGCATGATTATATGTTGTTTTATCCCCTATGTTGTCTAATAAACCTGTAAACATGTTTCTAATTCATTTTGGGTGATTAGGGGATCAAAAAATGGGTTTTGGAGTGAAAACTGGTCTGTTCTCGTAAATCTGTCCATGTCCCATCGTAGTATGATGCTGGGAAATCGTACTACGATTTTTCCAGCAGCAAAAACAAATTTTTCAGTATATCCCATCGTAGTACGATGCATTCCATCGTAGTACGATGTAACAGTGACAGCATTCCCCTGTTTCGTGTTCTTGCGTCTTTTTCACCCGTTTCTGTTTTGAATTAGCTTTCGGTGTAAACATGAAAGTTGTAGATAATTAAGTTAGCTTTCTAATGGCCTTGGTTTGGAGTGGAAAAGATTTGTAGATTTTGAGTTATGATAAAAATAGTCAAAGTGGGTCTTTAGAAAACTTTAAGAAAACTTAGCAAAACTAATCCCAAGTTAGTCTAAAAACTTATGGTTGGTTTCCCAACTTCAAACTTAAGTGTTAGGGATTTAGTTGAGGTGTTTTATGGGTATTTGGCTTATGTCCTATTGATCAAAACTTAATTGCTTTTGGGGGATGTTTTAGACTTTGAGATGAATGTAATTGATTTATAAATATATGCTATGTTGTTGATTCCCGTTGTTGACGTTGTTGTAACGTCTAATGTCAAAGTTGGGGAGTGTGTCATAATTGTTGTAGGCACATATGTTGTTGTTGTAGTCGTTGTTGAAGTTGTATGTTGATATACACAAGTCGAGTCCATATGCACACTCATGTTCTGTTGGGGGCTTATGCCCTGGAATGTTTATCATTCAAATTGTTGGGGGCTTATGCCCTGGAATGTTATCATTCACCTGTTGGGGGCTTATGCCCTGGGATGCTTTAACCATCCAAATCGTTGGGGGCTTATGCCCTGGAATGCTTAGCATTCAACGCGCGTAGATTGGTACCACCTGCATGATGCATTAGTTGTTGTTGTCGTAGCATTGTTGGGTTGTTGTTGTCGTTGTAGCATTGTCGAGTTGTTGTCGTGGTCGCATTGTCGAGTTGTCGGTGTCGTTGTGGATAACGTTGTTGTTGTTGTTGTTGTTGCTGTACCTTGTTGCTGAAAATAATTATGTCGTTGCTTATGTGTTTATTTAAATACATTATTAATGATGCCTGTTGTGATATGCTTTGTTGTTTTCATTAATTTGATGAATTATATATTATTATTATTGGATAAGTTTCTCACCCCTTCTGCGTATATGTTGCCTCGACCGTGGGTAATGTGCAGGTACTGATGACTTGTAGGTTTGGTCGGCTCAAGTGTCTAGGGCTCTGATACATACTAGAATGGGGAAATCGTTGCGAATGTCTTCTCATTTCTTTTATGTATCACATATTTTGGAAAAGACTTGCTATTAGAGTTTATCGTTGTTGAAAATAAAGTTGAATTATGTTGGGGCCTTTGTGCCAAGATTTTCATTGATGTTGAATTTTGGTTGAAATTATATTTTTAAAGAATTATTCCGCTGCAGTTTATTAAGATTCTTTATGTTGGCCTTAAATAAATAGATATTTTCTATTTATGAATTTTTGAAAAGTAGTGTGACACTCCGTTGTGTGATTACTCTGATTATAATAATTAATATTACGTTGTTGGGAGAACGGGGTGTTACAATTGGTATCAGAGCAAGTTGGTCCGTCCGGCCAATTAGTAGAGTCGTGTCGAGCCTAGTAGTGTTGTGTGACAATTTTGTATTGTCCTCGTTGTCCTGTTTGTTGTTTGTTGTGTAACCCTTAGTATGAACTGGTTGGAGTACAACCATGTTCATATTAATTGTTTTAGTAAGTCGGTGTATTTTTCTTCTGCTGAAGAAGAAAGTGGAGCGGGGTTTTTGACTACTAAGCAGCTGAAGCAGTTGGAACATGAAGGGAACTTAATGTTTTCCTTGATGGCGTATTTGTCTGTGGAGAATCAGGCTGTGATTGATAGGTTGCCGGTAGTGAATGAATTTTCTGAAGTTTTTCCTGATGAGATTCCGGATGTGCCACCGGAGAGGGAGGTTGAATTTTCGATTGAACTAGTGCCGGGTACGAAGCCGGTGTCGATGGCTCCTTACCGTATGTCATCTTCGGAGTTGGTAGAGTTGAAGAAACAATTAGAAGACTTGCTTGATAAGGAGTTTATAAGGCCAAGTGTGTCACCTTGGGGAGCGCCTGTGTTGCTAGTTAAGAAGAAGGATGGTAGCATGAGATTGTGCACAGATTACCGTCAGCTAAATAAAGTGACGATAAAGAATATGTATCTACTTCCGAGAATTGATGACTTGATGGATCAGTTAGTGGGTGCTCGCATGTTTAGCAAAATTGACTTGAGGTCAGGTTACCATTAGATTAAGGTGAAAGATGAAGATATGCAGAAGACGGCGTTTAGGACGCGATACGGACACTATGAATATAAGGTGATGCCTTTTGGTGTTACTAATGCACCTGGTGTGTTCATGGAATATATGAACAGAATTTTTCATGCTTTTCTGGATAAGTTTGTTGTTGTGTTTATTGATGATATCTTGATTTATTCTAAGACTGAAGAAGAGCATGCAGAACATTTGAAGATTGTTTTGCAGGTGCTGAAAGAAAAGAAGTTGTATGCAAAGTTGTCGAAATGTGAGTTTTGGTTAACTGAAGTAAGTTTTCTTGGCCATATTATTCTGGTAGTGGTATTGCAGTTGACCCGTCGAAAGTTGAAGCGGTATCGCAATGGGAGACTCCTAAGTCAGTTACAGAGATTAGAAGTTTTCTTGGTTTGGCTGGTTATTACAGAAGATTTATCGAAGGATTTTCGAAGTTGGCACTTCCATTGACTCAGTTGACCTGTAAAGGTAAAGCTTTTGTGTGGGATGCTCAGTGCGAGAATAATTTCAATGAGTTGAAGCGGAGATTGACAACGACTCCAATTTTGATTTTGCCAGAGCCAGATAAACCTTTTGTTGTATATTGTGATGCGTCCAAGTTGGGCTTAGGTGGTGTGCTTATGCAAGATGGCAAGGTAGTAGCTTATGCTTCGAGACAATTGAGAATACATGAGAAGAATTATCCTACACATGATTTAGAGTTGGCTGCTGTGGTTTTTGTGTTGAAAATTTGGAGGCATTATTTGTACGGTTCCAGATTTGAAGTGTTTAGTGATCATAAGAGTCTGAAATATTTATTTGATCAAAAGAGTTGAACATGAGGCAGAGAAGGTGGCTAGAGTTGTTGAAAGATTATGATTTTGGCTTAAATTACCATCCGCGTAAAGCTAATGTGGTTGCAGATGCCTTGAGTAGGAAAACGTTGCACATGTCGGCTATGATGGTGAAAGAATTTGAATTGCTGGAACAGTTTAGAGACTTAAGTCTTGTTTGTGAATTGGCACCTCAGAGTGTGCAGTTGGGTATGTTGAAAATTAATAATGATTTCTTGAAGAGTATCAAAGAAGCCCATGAGGTTGATGTGAAATTTGTAGACTTGATGGGTGCTAGTAATCAGAATGCAGATGGTGATTTTCAGGTTGATGATCAAGGAGTGTTGAGATTCCGATGTAGGATTTGTATTCCTGATAATAATGAATTGAAAAAGTTGATTTTAGAAGAAAGTCACAGAAGCAACTTGAGTATCCATCCGGGAGCTACAAAGATGTACCACGACTTGAAGAAACTGTTTTGGTGGTCTGGGTTGAAGCGAGATGTCGCACAATTTGTATATGCTTGTTTGACTTGTTAGAAATCGAAAGTTGAACATCAGAAGCCTGCTGGTTTGTTGACGCCTTTAGATGTGCCGGAATGGAAATGGGATAGCATCTCCATGGACTTTGTGACGAGTTTACCAAACACTCAAAGAGGGCATGATGCCATTTGGGTTGTTGTCGATAGATTGACGAAGTCGGCACACTTTATTCCAATTAATATCACTTATCCGGTAGCTCAATTGGCGGAGATTTATATTCATAATATTGTGAAGTTGCATGGTGTCCCGTCGAGTATTGTGTCGGATAGAGATCCGAGGTTCGCTTCGAGATTTTGGAAGAGCTTGCAAGAAGCTTTGGGCTCTCAGCTGAAGTTGAGTTCAGCTTATCATCCGCAAACAGATGGTCAGTCGGAAAGGACGATTCAATCATTAGAAGATTTGTTGAGGGTGTGTGTACTTGAGCAAGGTGGAGCTTGGGACAGTCACCTACCATTGATAGAGTTCACGTACAACAATAGTTACCATTCGAGTATTGGTATGGCACCTTTCGAAGCTTTATATGGTCGAAGGTGTAGAACTCCTTTATGTTGGTTTGAGGGGTGAAAGTATTGTGTTGGGACCTGAAATAGTTCAGCAGACTATGGAGAAGGTCAAGATGATAAGAGAGCATATGAAAGCGTCGCAGAGTCGACAGAAAAGTTATCATGACAAGCGTAGGAAGGACCTTGAGTTTCAAGAGGGTGACCATGTGTTCTTGAGAGTCACTCCTATGACCGGTGTGGGTCGTGCATTGAAGTCCAAGAAGTTGACTCCAAAGTTGGTCCTTATCAGATATCTGAGAGAATTGGCACGGTGGCTTATAGAGTTGGTTTGCCACCACATCTTTCGAACTTGCATGATGTGTTTCATGTGTCGCAACTTCGGAAGTATGTAGCAGACCCTTCACATGTTATTCCTAGAGATGATGTGCAAGTTAGGGACAATCTTACGGTGGAAACTTTACCTTTGAGGATTGATGATCGTAAGGTGAAGACGTTGAGAGGCAAAGATATACCTCTAGTGAGGGTTGTTTGGGGAGGAGCAACTGGTGAAAGTCTTACTTGGGAGTTGGAGAGTAAGATGCAGGAGTCATATCCTGAGTTGTTTGCTTGAGGTAATATTTCGAGGACGAAATTCTATAAGTTGGGGAGAGTTGTAACGCCCCATTTTTATTCTATTACTTTTAATAGATGTGTGAATATTTTTATATGACTTTATCTGTTAAATATATGATTTTATGTGAAATATGTGTTTTTGGTGATTTTATGTGATATATGGTGTGATGCTATTTTATTATATGATTTAGGGAGTTGTATATTATTTAAATGAGTATGGCTTTATTATTTGTGGAAACATTAGGAGAAATAAAAATAGGAGTAAAATATTAATATTTTGGTTAATGGGAGTTAATTAGTAATTATGAGAGTTTAGTGGGAGTTAAATGAAAAGAAAGAAGTTATATTTTTGGGAGAAAAAGAAAGAGAAGCAGAGATAAACAGTTTCACGTACAAACAATAGAAAAAAAACTGGTTTTTGGAGAGAAAAAGGAGAAGAACCAAGAGAAAGCTAGGAGAAGAGCTAGGAAGAGAGAATCCAATCGTTTTTGCTGTAGAATTTGCTGAGATAAGGTAAGGGTGGGATTCCTTTCAATAATCATAATATATAATTTGAAAATTGATGAATTTGTTGTTCTTGGTTTTTAGGGTTTGAGAAGTTATGTTAGATGATGAATTATGATGAAACTTGTTGTTGAATTGCATGATTATATGTTGTTTTATCCCCTATGTTGTCTAATAAACCTGTAAACATGTTTCTAATTCATTTTGGGTGATTAGGGGATCAAAAAATGGGTTTTGGAGTGAAAACTGGTCTGTTCTCGTAAATCTGTCCATGTCCCATCGTAGTATGATGCTGGGAAATCGTACTACGATTTTTCCAGCAGCAAAAACAAATTTTTCAGTATATCCCATCGTAGTACGATGCATTCCATCGTAGTACGATGTAACAGTGACAGCATTCCCCTGTTTCGTGTTCTTGCGTCTTTTTCACCCGTTTCTGTTTTGAATTAGCTTTCGGTGTAAACATGAAAGTTGTAGATAATTAAGTTAGCTTTCTAATGGCCTTGGTTTGGAGTGGAAAAGATTTGTAGATTTTGAGTTATGATAAAAATAGTCAAAGTGGGTCTTTAGAAAACTTTAAGAAAACTTAGCAAAACTAATCCCAAGTTAGTCTAAAAACTTATGGTTGGTTTCCCAACTTCAAACTTAAGTGTTAGGGATTTAGTTGAGGTGTTTTATGGGTATTTGGCTTATGTCCTATTGATCAAAACTTAATTGCTTTTGGGGGATGTTTTAGACTTTGAGATGAATGTAATTGATTTATAAATATATGCTATGTTGTTGATTCCCGTTGTTGACGTTGTTGTAACGTCTAATGTCAAAGTTGGGGAGTGTGTCATAATTGTTGTAGGCACATATGTTGTTGTTGTAGTCGTTGTTGAAGTTGTATGTTGATATACACAAGTCGAGTCCATATGCACACTCATGTTCTGTTGGGGGCTTATGCCCTGGAATGTTTATCATTCAAATTGTTGGGGGCTTATGCCCTGGAATGTTATCATTCACCTGTTGGGGGCTTATGCCCTGGGATGCTTTAACCATCCAAATCGTTGGGGGCTTATGCCCTGGAATGCTTAGCATTCAACGCGCGTAGATTGGTACCACCTGCATGATGCATTAGTTGTTGTTGTCGTAGCATTGTTGGGTTGTTGTTGTCGTTGTAGCATTGTCGAGTTGTTGTCGTGGTCGCATTGTCGAGTTGTCGGTGTCGTTGTGGATAACGTTGTTGTTGTTGTTGTTGTTGCTGTACCTTGTTGCTGAAAATAATTATGTCGTTGCTTATGTGTTTATTTAAATACATTATTAATGATGCCTGTTGTGATATGCTTTGTTGTTTTCATTAATTTGATGAATTATATATTATTATTATTGGATAAGTTTCTCACCCCTTCTGCGTATATGTTGCCTCGACCGTGGGTAATGTGCAGGTACTGATGACTTGTAGGTTTGGTCGGCTCAAGTGTCTAGGGCTCTGATACATACTAGAATGGGGAAATCGTTGCGAATGTCTTCTCATTTCTTTTATGTATCACATATTTTGGAAAAGACTTGCTATTAGAGTTTATCGTTGTTGAAAATAAAGTTGAATTATGTTGGGGCCTTTGTGCCAAGATTTTCATTGATGTTGAATTTTGGTTGAAATTATATTTTTAAAGAATTATTCCGCTGCAGTTTATTAAGATTCTTTATGTTGGCCTTAAATAAATAGATATTTTCTATTTATGAATTTTTGAAAAGTAGTGTGACACTCCGTTGTGTGATTACTCTGATTATAATAATTAATATTACGTTGTTGGGAGAACGGGGTGTTACACTTTATGTTAATAATGTGTGGTGGACGCTTTTACCGAGTCAACGTTTATGAATGTAAACACATGAGAGAAAGTAGTGAGAGAAAGGGAGAGAGTTTGGGGGAGGGAGATTGTGGGAAATATGAGAGAAAACATAATCAACCTATCAACTAGAATGAGTGTCCAAGATCAGAGGAATTGGTTTTATCCATAAATTTGATCAAAGGACATTTTTCTTTGTATTTCAAAACATCCTTGATGAAGTTAAAACCATTGATTTATGGCATCTTTTTGTTAACTTTGGAAGAGCACATGAGGTGTTCATTCCTAATAAGGTGGATATGAGGGAGTAGATATTTTGGTTTGTTTAGTTTAAGGAGGTGCAAAATGAGGAAGAGTAAGAGAACAAACTTCAAAATGTTTGGCAAGGCCTTATTTATAACCGGTAAAATTGTTGGTTATCACCTTACTCTTATCCCCCATATTTCATGAGAAATTGAATGGTTACATGGTTTATAACATTTAATCATTGACTATTTATGAAATTAATTAGTTTCGATTGTTATTTATTCATTTTGAACTAGTGATGCTCGTTTTGGTTGTTTTGTGGAACATATTGAATATTTGTTGTGGCGATACAAGAAGATATATCGTTGGAAAGCAGTTTAGCGATGTATGGAGATGCATCGCTAGGAAAGAAGCTTGGAGACGTATCGTTTTAGATCGCCCAGTACGATTGTAGAAGTGTAAGAACTCTTGGGACCTTGTCTGGCATTGCATAGGGGGTAAATTCGATAAGATGTCTCCAATCATTGTATCATGAGGAACAAAAGAAAATGTTGAGTACCAAGAAGATAAGATAAGGACACCTCATAGGAGAAATTATCAAAGGGCACAACTTGTAGTGGTTGGACTTGTACTATAAAAGTGTGACATTATGCAATCAAATGAAATATATAATTATGTTTTGGGTGATACTGCGAAGTTGAGAGAGTATCATCAGTGTTAAGTGTGACATTATGAAGATATACCTATAAAAAATTAATTCAAAAATATGTTAACCAATTTACAAACATGAGAAGCTGGAATAGCTCAGTTGGTTAGAGCGTGTGGCTGTTAACCACAAGGTCGGAGGTTTAACCCCTCCTTCTAGCGTTTTCTAATTTTTTCTTTATTTCACCAACCAAAAAGCTTTTATAACTGATTGTTATATTACATATTCACACACCACCACTGTATTGGATTCTATATTTTTACCGAGTCAGCGTTTATGAATGTAAACACATGAGAGAAAGTAGTGAGAGAAAGGGAGAGAATTTAGGGGAGAGAAAGGGAGAGAATTTAGGGGAGGGAGATTGTGGGACAGATGAGAGAAAACATAATCAACCTATCAATTGGAATAAGTGTCCAAGATCAGAAGAATTGGTTTTATCCATAAATTTGATCAAAGGACATTTTTCTTTTTATTTCAAAACATCCTTTATGAAGTTAAAACCATTGATTTGTGGCATCTTTTTGTTAAGTTTGGAAGAGTGCATGAGATGTTCATTCCTAATAAGGTGGATAGGAGGGAGTAGATGCTTTGGTTTGTTTAGTTTAAGGAAGTGCAAAATGAGGACGAGTAAGAGACCAGACTTCAAAATGTTTGGCTGGGTCTTATTTATAACAAGTGAAATTGTTGGTTATCATCTTACACTTATCCCCCATATTATCCCCCATATTTTATGAGAAATTGAGTGATTGCATGATCTATAGCATCTAATCGGTGACTATTTAGTAAATTAATTAGTTATGATTGTTATTTAGTCATTTTGAACTTGTGATATTCGTTTTGGTTGTTTTGTGGAACATGTTAAATATTTGTCGTGGCGATACAAGAAGATACATCGATGGAAAGGAGTTTGACTCTAGTAAATTAATTAGCTTCATTTTATCTAAGTTTAATTGTTCAAATCAACTCTCTCATATACACGAAGCCAGAAAAATGACTCTAAAAAAACACAGAATCTAACTGTGTCATTCCTATTTTCGACCTCTTATTTTTCCATGTAGAAATAAACTTAAAAAAATTGACCTAGAAGATTTTTTTATGCCTTTTTACAAGAATGTTTAGGACGCTAAAATATGGTTTTCCGTTTAAAATTATAATTTTTCGACAACTGACGAATTAATTATGATTTTTTAAACTGCAAAAACTCAAAAAAACAAAAAACAAAAAAACAGAAACATCAACCTAGAAATTGAATTTTGAGTTTTTTTTGTTTTGTTTAGACAACTATTATAATATATAGAAAGGATATGCAAAGTTTCTTAGCATTTTGAAGAAGCCTCAATTTGTTTTTATTTTTTGACCGAAACGTGCAAAATTGCAACTTTATTATGAGTAGACATACTCACGTGTCAAAATTTGTTCCCTATTTTTTCTAGCTTGTCTATAACACAACAATTAATTTGTCCTTCGTTTAAAAACTCCAAAATTTCACGGTGATGGATGTTCTTATGATGTTATAAAAAAGCTATTAAAATTAAGAAATGAAATTTGACCCACGAGTATATGGTTAATTACTCGAAACAAAATTGCAATTTTGCACGTTTCGGTCACAAAAAATTAAATAAATCGAGACTTTTTCAGAATTTTATGAAACTTTACATATCCTTTCTATAATTTTTATAGATGTCTCTACGAAAAGGAAAAAAAAACTAGCTCACAATTTGATTTATAGGTCGGGGTTTCCGTTGCTTTGTTCTGAGTTTTTTGCGTTTTGAAAATTCATAATAATGAATCTATGTATTGTCAGAAAATTCTAATTTTATGTGGAAATCAATATTTTAATGTCATAAACATATATTAAAATATCATAAAAAAATTCAACATCCAGGTCTCTTTTATGGAATTTATGTCTACATGAAAAAATAGAAGGTCAAAATTAGGAAGAATATCAAATTACAGGGTTAAAATCTATGTTTTTTATTAAATGGTTATTTTTCAGACTTTGTGTGTATCATATGGCCATCCTGATATCAACTTTTGCTACTATCTAGCGCGCCTCGCGCACAGTAGGCGGCACCTCCCGTTGAATGCACAACAAGCTACACTTCGTACATGATCATCTAATACTTCCAATGCCTAGCGTAGGATCCATGCGCCTTGCGCACAGTTCATCCCAATTTCATATCTCTATAAATTGCTGAGTAGAGATGAAGAACAATCCTTGTGAATAAACACTTATTTTTATTACTTGGCAATGATTTGGTACACATGTCAAATAATCATCGTTAATCTTTCAAAAAAGATGTGTAATCTAGTATGCAATTTTACATGGTGAAAATGAACTCCCTAAAACGAACAATGACTCACCTATTTATAGAAAAAAGATGAAACTATCATTTACGTTGTATGCATGCAAGTCACATGTCTCTTTAATTTGTAGCCTCCTTTGCAATTTTTTGTCTCATGATATCCTTTATGTTACTCTTATTTTGGCTGTAAGTCTTGCTATTCGAGTGTTGTCTAAGTAATCTTTTACGTGCGCAACACTTGTAGTTTTAATTCTCCGGCTATCTTTAGTTGTCTTGCCAACTGAACTCGAAATTAAAATTAAAAATTCAAATTTTACATATAATAATATCGAAGTAATTTTAATTAATATACAACTATATCTTGACAAATAGCATGAAGAACAAATATTTGTCAAAACAACTCGGTTGAATTTGATGAATGTCAATTCTATAATGTTGGAATTCCACCGTCCCTAATCTATAAAAAAATAAATTAAAAATCTATAAAAGCTAGATCAAACAACATTTTACTAGGAAGAAATATCTCCATTGTTCTCCAATATATAAATAAAATCCAGGGTTTGTCTATCATGTGTAAATTTCATGTGTTAAAAAGTTAAAAGTGACAAGTTTATCTTGTAACTTATGTTAAAGGTGTGCATGGATTGAGTCAACCCGAAAAATCCGTTCAGACTTACCTAAGAAAAACTTAAAAAGTGGGTTGAGTTGCATAATTGGGTTAATATAGTTTAAAAAATTAATAGAAAACCCATGAAAAAATAACGGATTTCGAGTAAAACCACACATAGGTCCAATAAACTCCCTTACTCAATAATGACCACATTTTTATTTTCATAGGAAAAAAAAAAGAGAGAATACCAAAGATTTTGGACATAAATCAAGTCTGATTTCTAAAATTGACACAATGATCTTTATATTCAAAATCAAAATGTGCTAGAATTACAAATTTGAAGGTTGCACTTTATGGTTATTTTGATTTTAATGCAATTTTATGGCATGCAACTTTAGTTTATTACAAGTATTTTATGATGAAATGTATTATTTGACATTATCATTATTATTTTATGACGCTAAAATATAGTGTACAATGAAAATAAGTTACACAATTTTTTTAAGAAAATAAAAAAATTGAGTAATTTTTATGAAAAAAAATATGTGTGGAGTCATCATTTAGTCATTTTTTTTAATAAACATCATTTAATCTTTTAATATTAGAAAAAAACAGAAAATCAATTTGGGTAATCCACTGCCAAACTCAACCCAAACTGAAAATTAATGGCTTTGTCTAAATTGACCTAAATAATGTAACGAGTTGTTATTTTACCAGTATCTTATATAGTTCGACCCTTGGGTTTGCCAAACCCACACACGTACACTTCTAGCTTATACACTTCATATTGCTTTTTTTTAAGAACTTATGCACTTTATATTAAAAACATAATTTTGTAGTAAATTATTGTCATTTCAAGAAAAACTTAGTATTTTAAATTATCTTGATCTATATAATATTATATAAGAAGATAGACATACCGTAAAATCAAATATCCAACCTAACATTCCATCCCAATTTCACTTCCGTTAAATTATCTTGACCTATATAATATTATATAAGAAGATAGACATACCTTAAAATCAAATATCCAACCTAACATTCCATCCCAATTTCACTTCCAATTTCCCATACTCAAAAATCAGTTAATATCTCATCTCTTTTTCTTTACGGTGCGTTAATACCTCATCTTTTTTTGACCGAGATTTGAACCCCGACCGTGCATATTATCATGCGTTGTCCCTGCCAACTGAGCTAAACTCACAATGACCGTTAATACCTTATCTACTCAAGTGGAAAACTATTCTTTCCATTTTTTTTTTTGTGGTGGTCGGGGTTTTTGCATATATTATGCATTTTACATATCAACTGAGCTAAGCTCACGTAGACTTTCATTTATTTTATTTCAAAAAAACATTTCTTTTTTGGAACAAATTTTAAAAAAAAAAATCTTAAAATCAATGCAAACCAATAAGATTCTCAATATTTCCCTTAAAATAATAAAAATTCTGTTTTAACGACGTGACCTGATTTTGAGTCACAATATTTGTGGCATAAAATAAAGCCACCGACTGAATCAAAGAGCTGGAAAACGCGGTTCACTGTCAGTGTTAAGTGCAAACCCACTTTCTCCAAGTGGAATCGCGGTGGTAAATTAATTCACACGCATTACTTTTTTTCCTCGAGACGGAATTCATCAGAGTCAGAGCAGACATAAACGTAACTCTCAGCGAGCATTAACCGAATTATTTTTACATTTTACAGATCGTATAAAAAGAACTCTTACGCGAAAATTGAACTCACAACTTTGCGGTTAAGTCAACTTCATAACGAGTAAGTTTGCAATTAATTAATGATTTAATTGATTAATCTATATTCTATTTCTCCATAAAAGTTGCTACCTTAATCACAGGTCAATTTGCTGTTTTTGCAAACTGTTGCTACACACTTTTAGGTTGGAAAACACACCACCTTAAATTTCACACTGTCGGTTATTCTACTGTCTCTCTATCTCATTCTCACACACATAACTAAAATACAAACACTTGTTGAGATCTCAATTTCAATCTCACTCTTGTTTTTTTCTTTTTCTTCTTCTTTTTGATAAAGCTTTTGTTTTTCTTTGACCCAATTGGATTCTAAGCTAAACCCAGTAAGCTTTTTCTCTAATTCTATTGTTTTGCATTGTTTTTTGGGATTGTAATGGATCTGAAACATTTTACTATGTGGTTTTTTTTAGTTTGTTTTAGTGGTTCTTGTTGTGAATTATGATGGTTGTTGCCACTGATGTATTGAATTGAATGCTAATGCTCAACACTTTTGAACTTAGAGTCTATTATTTCTATGATTATAACTTGTTATTAATGGTAGTTACCTTTTTCAATGCTAGTGTTGTTTTCCATTATGCTAGATCTGGTAGTTCTGTTTAATTGTATGGTTATTATTTGTATTTATTGTTAACATGATTCATGGTGTTTGATTTTAATCCTCAATTGCCAATTTTGATTTCCTGAATTATATTTTTGCTAAGGATGTGTTCACTTGTCACTTTATATCATAAATCATGTTTCTTTTTATGGGGTGATTTGGATTGGATCCATCATTTTGACTTGGTTTTTACGGTCACTTTACTTGATGACTATCATGATTGTCATCATTCACTTTTATAATTTTGTATTATTTTCCCTCCTATGGAGTGTCTGGTCCAAAGTATTTGGTTAAAAACTTGAAATGAATGAAGAATCTTGTGGATTGAGTTTTAACTTAATGTTGAACTGAATTGCAATGACTTTAGTTACACTCTAGGATTGTATATGTTAGATCACCAATTTGCATTGGATAAAGAAGTTTGAATTGGTCTCTTTTTTTGGACTGTTTTCCTTGTCTTAGTTTAAACTTTTTCGTGATGTAAACATTTAATAAAGATCTGCAGGTTACTTCAAAGTCAAGTACCGAATTTGCTGATTATTGTTTCCTTCCTTAATTGCAGGTTAATCATTAAGTCAGTGTATTGTATTGTGAGGAAGTTACATAATTCTGATTGAATTATTGGTGTTGCGACGTTCAGTTGGGTTTTGGATTGCAGATTTGGCTCTGAATGTCTGGTCAAGCAAGATCCTTTTAATCGGAATTTGGATCTGTATTGATTTCAAGTTTCAGCTAATAAATGTCGAGGGGGAGATCTGATGGGTCACAAAAGAAGCGCATAGTTGCTTCCATCTGTATTGTGACGGTTTTTATTGGTTTATTGTATGTGTATGGTGGATCCATCTTTGGTTCTCAAAGTAGTGGTTCATCTGCTCTAGAATATGGCAAATCATTAAGGAAACTCGGGTCATCATATTTGGGTGCGGATGATGACAATGATGGCAAGCAAGATGAATCTTCATCAAGTTTCGGGCAGGTTGAGGAGGACGACAATATTGTTCCAAAGAGTTTCCCTGTAAGTCTCTTTGTAAGATTAGCCACAAGGAACATCCACTCTATTTTTGCTTTTGATATTTGGTTTTATCAGTCTTTGCATTAATAAAAATAACCAAGTCTCTTGTGTAGAGTTTTGTTCAATTTCAGGTTGCCAAGCTCATGTGTACAATAGTTCAATAAATAAATAAATAATAGATGCAAGTTATATAAGATGCTTAAAATTAAATGTAAATGGAAAATTACAAGTTTTGAAAAAACTGATTTAGTGTCCACATATAGTAACTAAATCAGTCAACAAGACTCATGTTTGCATAATGAAAATAAAATTAATTGTTTCCTGTATAATATGTGGCCACAATCAAGTTTATGCACATCATTCAGATGCAGCAATATTTTTGGCTCATTATCAATCATGTGATATTATTTATAATGTTTCTTCTTTTGAAGGTTTGTGATGATCGACATTCGGAGTTGATTCCTTGCTTAGATAGACACCTTATCTATCAACTGCGGATGAAATTGGACTTGTCTGTGATGGAACACTATGAGAGACATTGTCCTCCTGCAGAAAGGCGCTACAATTGCTTGATTCCACCTCCAGCAGGATACAAGGTAAAGCTTTGCCAAGAGTTGATGTTGTTAGAAGATAAAATAATATATTGATATTATGTCAGAATTTCTAAGCTTATCCCCTTGGATCAATTTTTAATCTTAGAGCATCTCAGATTATCTCCTAGGATTAGTTTACATATTTCTTAATTATTATCATGATTTCTTTTCTTACGTTCCTATTTATTCAAGATTAGGAGTCTTGTTAGAATAAGTAGAAGTTGGTGCTTAGTCTTTTGTATTAAGTTAGCATCATGTTATTATTAATACATTCAAAGTTCTTATTATTTCTTTCCTCCTTTTAACTAAAACCCATAACTTCAACAAATGTGATTTTCAATGTATCCTCTGATACATATGTATTATTTTAATCCGAGCATTTGCCATGTCCTAATATTGCAGGTCCCTGTTAAGTGGCCAAAAAGCAGAGATGAGGTGTGGAAAGCAAATATCCCGCATACTCACCTTGCACATGAAAAATCTGACCAGAACTGGATGGTTGAAAAAGGTGAAAAGATAGCGTTTCCTGGAGGTGGGACTCATTTTCATTATGGAGCTGATAAGTACATTGCATCAATGGCAAATGTAAGTCTGCATCTGGCTTTACTGGTTTTACCCTTGAGAATGTTTTCAGACATGGGAGTTCTGTGGGATAATATCTGTGTTATGCAAGTGTCCGTACATATTCCTTCTACTTCAAATGAAAATGTTTTCACAGTTTTCCATTTTCATTTGATGGTCCAGAAGTTCAAAATAATACATATTCTGTTTTTAGTACATTAACGGAACATACATGGTTTGAAGTGTATTTGGTAAATTTAAAACAATACATAAATAATTTATTTGAGATAATTACACCTTATATTTTATCGCCACTGTATTTGTTTCTCTCCTATTCTTTCTCCTCCCTTTTTCCTTTTATCACTATTTCATTTTTTGGAATTTTTAATGTGTTCCTCACATCTAACTATGTCATTTTAATACACTTTTATATATAGATGTATATATTATAAGCTGTGCATTTATATGCAACCATCTTGTAGCTTAAGCTTCTAGAAAAATTAGTCCATACCTTAGTAGCATAATATACCTGATTCATAATTACTAGACATGATATTTTTTTCACTCAATAAAAGTGTGCCTATGCATTTTGCTTGTTCATACTACGAGGGATTGTATGTTTCCATTCAATACCTCAAGCATTTCGAAATGTTGTCCTCGAAGATTTAGATATGGTCATTTTCTTTAAATGAGTCATTATCATATCATGTTGGACAATGCTGGTTGTTTTATGTATTCTGTTTATCTGGATTTGCTTGCATTTCATGGATAAATCATTTTATTAACAATCCAGTTTCAACTTTGCATTGCCAGATGCTTAACTTTTCGAACAATAATCTAAACAATGAAGGAAGATTGCGGACAGTGCTTGATGTTGGCTGTGGTGTTGCAAGTTTCGGAGGGTACCTTCTTGCATCTGATATCATTACAATGTCCTTGGCACCAAATGATGTGCATCAAAATCAAATCCAATTTGCCCTCGAAAGAGGAATTCCGGCATATCTTGGTGTGTTGGGAACTAAGAGACTTCCATACCCAAGCAGATCTTTTGAACTTGCTCATTGTTCTCGTTGTCGAATTGATTGGCTTCAGAGAGATGGAATACTACTTCTTGAACTAGACCGGGTTCTCAGGCCAGGAGGTTATTTCGCATACTCGTCTCCAGAAGCATATGCTCAGGATGAAGAGAATCTAAGGATATGGAAAGAAATGAGTGATCTTGTGGGGCGTATGTGTTGGAGAATAGCTTCAAAAAAGAACCAAACTGTTATCTGGCAAAAACCTTTGACAAATGATTGCTATAAAAAAAGAGAACCTGGTACTCGCCCTCCTCTATGCCAGTCTGACGCAGATCCTGATGCAGTTTTTGGAGTAAATATGGAAGTTTGCATAACACCTTACAGTGAACGTGAGTACTCTTTTTTCTCTTTGTTATTTGTTGGCTTTTTGTATTCTATTGCTCATAGGGGGGTATATTTCTCTATAAAGTCAGTTCATAGATACTTCTTTAGTAGCACGATCTTTTCATTTTTCCTTTTAGGTTTATCTGTCAATGTATATGTATTCTATGATTTCTATGGTCCATTCTGGCTAAAGATTTATTATCCTTTGGTTGCAATGGATTGTTTGATTTCCATGAAGGAAACAGAATGACCCTGAGAATTGAGTATTAAATGGATTTTTTAATAATTAAAGATTCTTTTTAGAGGTTTAGCCTTTATGTTATAAATAACAAGCTGTGATTTGAAACTTGCATACTGAAATTTATGTTGGATTTTATCAGATGACAACAAAGCTAAAGGTAGTGGCTTAGCTCCATGGCCTGCAAGATTGACCAGTCCTCCTCCTAGATTAGCTGATTTTGGCTATTCAAATGAAATGTTTGAAAAGGACACGGTAATTAAAAATTACAATTGAACCTCTTATTAATGATTTTAATTTTTTTATTTTTTATTTCTAGCATAGAAATTGTGTAATAACAGTATACATTTAGCTAAACCAACTGTTGGCTTACATTTTATCTTGTGGTACAGGAACTATGGCGAGAGAGAGTTGATAAATACTGGAGTCTCATGAGTAAAAAAATCAAATCCGATACAATAAGGAATATTATGGATATGAAAGCTAACATGGGTTCATTTGGAGCTGCTCTTAAAGACAAGGAAGTATGGGTGATGAATGTTGTACCTCAAGATGGACCAAACACACTTAAAGTTATATATGACAGAGGCCTCATAGGCGCCACTCATGACTGGTATTGAATCCTGTTTACTAAAATTAGAAGTTTATTGATATCTTTCCATTCCAATATTGTCAAGTGTAAATCACAGAAAATAGTTTGTTCAAATTTTGCTACACAATAGTGTTGTAGTGCCACTGCAACCGCTATTTGACAACATTTTATACTAAATAGCATATTGTAGAACAATAACGACTTGTTCGAGTTCTGCTACACTATTTAGCAGCATCTTCCGTGCATTTTCTGCTGTCAGTTTTTGTTGGTAGTTCTAATGAATGATGAGAAATTTGATTTGACGTTTGAGTCCTAACTATCACGATACATCTCGAACAGGTGTGAAGCATTCTCAACATACCCTCGGACTTACGACTTGCTCCATGCATGGACTGTCTTGTCTGACGTAGCGAAGAAAGATTGCAGTCCAGAGGATCTATTGATTGAGATGGACCGCGTGCTTAGACCTACCGGTTTTGTAATCTTCCGTGATAAACAGCCAATGATTGATTTCGTGAAGAAGTACTTAACTGCTTTGCACTGGGAAGCAGTTGCAACCGCAGATTCGGGTTCTGACTCTGTTCAGGACAGTGATGAAGTTGTTTTTATCATACAGAAGAAATTGTGGCTAACTAGTGGAAGCTTCAGGGATACCGAATGAATAGAACAAACATGAAACAACCATTGCATTTTCATTTTTTTTAATATATGATCTGCTGCTGCAAAGGGATCAAAGTACTTCCCAAGTGGTGAAGCAGTAAGCAACTTTACATAATGTTTTCTTTTCATTCTATTTCCTTCTTTTGATTCTCATTTTTGAGGTAATGATTCAAGTTATTATTAAGAAATAGGCATCACGCTTTTATAGGCTATTCAAAATTTTGCTGCCTGCATTTGGGTATTATGTAAGCTAGTTCAATAATCAAGACATGGCAGTTGACTAAATGATTAAAGTATAGACAATGACTTATCACTTATAATTTATGTAATATATACATTTGAGCATTTTTTGCCCAATATTTCGTCTGTACAATAATATTTTTGTGCTATTCTGTTTAGTATGGCTTGCTCGAGTATCTGTGAGATGACCTCATAATCAATTTCTACCACAGATTCTGATCCAAATGTTTGAAAATGTTTGTCAATGCATTCTATTACTTGCTCGACAAGTAAATCAAAATTGAATTGATTAAAAACCATTTTTCCCATCAATTTGATCATGTTTCTCAATGCATTCTATTACTTGCTTGACAAGTAAATCAATATCGACTTTCTAAAAACCATTTTTCCCGTCAATTTGATGAAGGATATCATTTAACCATGCTTCATAATTTTGAACTAAAGTTTCATTTTGAAAATCACAATCATAATAATCAATTTCCTCCTCAACTGCCTCTAGAGGCATATTCAGATCAAGATATGACCCTAACATAACGACTCTCTGACAAGTTTCATTGTCTTGCTAGTTACTTTCTCGTTGGAATCACTACTTTTGGTTTGAACTAGCTTTCTTTTATTCAGAAATGTTCCTTTCCTCTTTGCAACAACATTCACACTTTACCTTCCTTTTCCATATCGAAAAAGCCTCTTACTTTGAACACAGAATAGTTCACAACAAAGATTGCATTGTTGATGCTGATTTCCCTTCCATATGAGTATGGAAACTTACCTGTTCTTATTGCTTTGAACCTTTTATCATATATTTATAGTATAACAATCTAATATAAAAAAACATGTATATCAGATTATGCCAAAACATTAAGCAAGATCATGCAAGAATATCAAAGGCATCAAGCTAAAATATGAAGGAGGACACAAGTGCCATGTCCTACACTTGCAAACAAACATGTAATTTTTAACTGGAGTGGACCATGTTAAACATTGTATGCATATGCATGACTCAAATTAAAAGTGACATATGATAAATGAAAGCCAAAAATAGGAACTATCGAAATTTAAAATTGGAATTTGTATAATTATTAGCATCTGCATTCATCAATTTTTCATTACATTAATCACAGTTCTCTTGGTTGCTGAATAGTTACAACTCAATTTGAACATAACTAATAACAAAGCAAAGATTTAGGGAGAAGAAAATGGAACCATATACTATACCCTAATGGCTAATAGTAGTAATAAGTTGTTATGATGCAAAATACTTGCATTCTGTCCAACTTTTGCATTAAATAAACTAGTCTAGAGTATATGCACAGAGGATCCAATGTCAGAGTTAACATTAGATTTACACCACCATCTGCTCATGCTCCATGCATAATTGCTCCGGCCAAGACGGAAGCACATCCGGATTATAGCATTGCAGTTGATCTTCAACTCAATGTTGATCAAATTCCATTGTTGGACCATCATTCACAAGTGAATCAACCCAAGATTCATGGCTTAAAAATATATCTGGATCATTAACACTTAATGCAGCAGCCATTGTTGAAGTGCTACTTCTGTAAGATTTCCTCATTTTATTGAGTTCATTGCCGGGGATGGACCAGTCTAATTTTCCATCAGGAGAGCCCCAACCAGAGAAGGCAGAAGGTTCCATGGCAACTGAGCTAGCAGAAGGAAGCTCAGAATTAAAGCTCGCAACGCTGTTGCGCTCAATAAAGCTTTGGCTCCGCTTCGAAAAGGCATCAACTCTAAATTGTGATGATGCAATCACATTTGAATTGGTAAGATCAAAAGGATTGCCCCAAAGTTGCTGGTTTGCGTTCTGATGCACTTGTATTGATGTCGGAGATTGTATTGATGACCCGAAAATGTTTTCAAGGTTAGTAGGATTCACTCCTGCAAGCCTATTTGAAGGAGATGCAAGACCTGTAAGGCGATTTTCAAGTTCGAAAAATTCAGCATTATTTCTAGCATTCATTGCAGTTTTAAATCTGCTTCTCGGCATCTGAAGGGTAGGGACTGCAGCATGAAGCTGAATCTGAGTCTGCCACATGGTTCCAGCCGTAGGCGATGATGCTGCAGATGGAGTCAAAGGTGGCGTCGACGCAGATTGTATCAAAGAAGACGGAGAGCTCAATGTGAAAGAATCCATTGAAGAAGCACTTGGTGAATTTGAATATGATGTGGGTGAAGGTAGAGCAGAACCGGTAGAAGCATACAACGGTCGAAGCTCCTCTGGTTTGTGAGCGAAAAAGCAAACCCTTCTCATGCATCTGGTTTCATCCTTGCAAAGCCTTGTTCTGTATTGAGCAGGATGAAGCCAACATTCAAAAATACCATGTGCATATTCACAAGCATCCCCTTTGTTGCATGATCCCTTCCGAAACTCAGGGCAAGGGACACATGTGTAATGATATTTCATCGGATCACGGCGCCTTGCATTTTCCCCAGGATGAACAAAGGGGCACTCAGTCCAATCATGAGTATAAGTCCTTGAACAAGGCTTCACTTTGAATGTAAACATCCTAAATTCATCTGTACTATATATTCCATTCTTTATGTCAGGTAGGGATGGATCAATGGGATGATCTTTCTTCTCAGTTCGAGATGTACCTACATCTTGTTGTTGCTCCACCATTTGGAAACCTATTTTCTTAAGGAAATCGTCGTCCTCGTCATCAAAACATGAATTAAGTATGGATTTTTAAGTGCCAATAACATAAAAATTCATCTTTAAAAAAATAACATAAAATTTCATATTTAATTTGACCCTTGTTAAAAACATTCAAATTTTTGCAATAGAGAATTCTATAATGCACGGATCATGATTGCGGAAAACAAATTTAAATTTTGAATGGTACATATGAATTAACTTAAAAGCAAAAAGCAAAAGTGTTCATGAAAAATTTACAAAGACCAAAAACATGTTTAATGCTTAAAATTACAAAACAAAAATTATAAAGAAACCGCCATGTTTTGGAAAATTGCAAACAATTCTATAAACGATGCACAAAGAAACCACGTCAATTATAATAACAACCTTTTCATGTCCATCTTTTGTCCTCTTTTAGAATATATTAAGAAAAGTGATCAAAATATATTCTAGCTGGAAGGCATACTCCTGTATCTTGGTACTTTTTTTTGTGCCTCAACAAAGAACATGTTCTTCTATTCATTCCTCTACTGATTTTTTTATTGCAAGTGTCTGTGAGATGACCTCATAATCAATTTCAAGCACAAATTCTGATCCAAATGTTTGAAAATGTTTGTCAATGCATTCTATTACTTGCTCAACAAGTAAATCAAAATTGAATTGCATAAAAACCATTTTTCCCATCAATTTCTAGCACAAAAGTTTTATCATAATCAATTTCCGCCTCAACTGCCTCTAGAGGCATATTCAGATCAAGATAGGACCGTAACATAACGACTCTCTGACATGTTTCACTGTCTTGCTAGTTACTTTCTCATTGGAATCACTACTTTTGGTTTGAACTAGCTTTCACATTTGTGCTACTGCTTCTCATGACATCCTCAGAAGCATGTTCAAGTGATAACTCAGTTTGACATCTTTTAGCTTCAAGGACTGTTTCCTCATTTAACATTTTAGGTTCCTTTTCCATATCGAAAAAGCCTCTGACTTTGAACACATAACAGTTCACAACAAAGATTGCATTGGTGATGTTGATTTCCCTTCCATATGAGTATGGATACTTACCTGTTCTTATTGCTTTGAACCTTTTATCATCTATTTATAATATAACAATCTAATATAATAAAAAACATGTATATCAGATTATGCCAAAACATTAAGCAAGATCATGCAAGAATATCAAAGGCATCAAGCTAAAATATGAAGGAGGACACAAGTGCCATGTCCTACACTTTGCAAACAAACATGTAATTTTTAACTGGATTGGACCATGTTAAACATTGTATGCATATGCATGACTCAAATTAAAAGTGACATATGATAAATGAAAGCCAAAAATAGGAACTATCGAAATTTAAAATTGGAATTTGTATAATTATTAGCATCTGCATTCATCAAATTTTTCATTACAATAATCCCAGTTCTCTTGGTTGCTGCATTCATCAAATTCATCAAATTTGTATAATTATTAGCATCTGCATTCATCAAATTTTTCATTATTAGCATCTGCATTCATCAAGCTTTGGCTCCGCTTCGAAAAGGCATCAACTCTAAATTGTGTTGATCCAATCACATTTGAATTGGTAAGATCAAAAGGATTGCCCCAAAGTTGCTGGTTTGTGCTCTGATGCATTGATGTCGGAGATTGTATTGATGACCCGAAAATGTTTTCAAGGCTAGTAGGATTCACTCCTGCAAGCCTATTTGAAGGAGATGCAAGACCTGTAAGGCGATTTTCAAGTTCGAGAAATTCAGCATTATTTCTAGCATTCATTGCAGTTTTAAATCTGCTTCTCGGCATCTGAAGGGTAGGGACTGCAGCATTAAGCTGAATCTGAGTCTGCCACATGGTTCCAGCCGTAGGCGATGATGCTGCAGATGGAGTCAAAGGTGGTGTCGACGCACATTGTATCGAAGAAGACGGAGAGCTCAATGTGAAAGAATCCATCGAAGAAGCACTTGGTGAATTTGAATATGATGTAGGTGAAGGTAGAGCAGAACCGGTAGAAGCATACAACGGTCGAAGCTCCTCTGGCTTGTGAGCGAAAAAGCAAACCCTTCTCGTGCATCTGGTTTCTTCCTTGCAAAGCCTTGTTCTGTATTGAGCAGGATGAAGCCAGCATTCAAAAATACCATGTGCATATTCACAAGCATCTCCTTTGTTGCATGATCCCTTCCGAAACTCAGGGCAAGGGACACATGTGTAATGATATTTCCTTGGATCACGGCGCCTTGCATTCTCCCCAGGATGAACAAAGGGGCACTCAGTCCAATCGTGAGAATAAGCCCTTGAACAAGGCTTCACTTTGAATGTAAACATCCTAAATTCATCTGTACTATATATTTCATTCTTTATGTCAGGTAGGGATGGATCAATGGGATAATCTTTCTTCTCAGTTCGAGATGTACCTACATCTTGTTGCTGTTCCACCATTTGGAAACCTATTTCCTTAAGGAAATCGCTGTCGCCATCATCAACATCATCTATACCTTCAAGTATACCTTGTAGTATCCTCTTCCTTGAACCGAAGACACTATTAGAAACTGAGACAATCAAGTTGATGCACCTGTTACCGTTTGCATCAGTGGAACTAACATCTGCAGATGCATCAAGCAAAAGCTTGACAACCTCGGCAGAAGCAGCAGAACAACCAGAAACAGCACAATGAAGAGCGGTAGCCCTATCTTAGCCGCACGCTCGGTTAACATCAACACGCCCGGTTTCGAGAATATAAGATAACACACCCTTGCTTCCAAATAAAGCAGCAACCATAAGAGGTGTTCTTTCTTCATATCCCATTTCCTTTGATCCAACCTTCCTTCCATACCATAACCCTACTTCATCAACATCATGATCATCTTTTTCAACAGCATTTGTGAACGCCATTATATCATCTTTGGCTGAAAACTCAAGCAAAGGTGAAATCTTATGATGAAGTTCTTCTTGTCTTCCACATTCATTTTCCCTAATCAAACCAGTTTGACAAGGTTTTCTATTCGAACCGTTGCACATGACTTTTGTTTTATCACTCTTTGTTTATCTTCCTCTCTATTATTACAATACAGAATCTGCGAAATCAAAAGAGAAAATGTGTTTTAATATGATACTAAACCAGAGAGATTTCTAAATATTTAAAGCATAGAAAACTTCCTTTAAAAGATTTCAGTTTAATCAACAATAAACAAAAAGGAATCAGATAAGGAAATAACAAGAGACAGATTCTGCTAAATTTGCAACAATGTTTCTAAAAATAAAAATATAGTGCAACAAGTATTGGTTTAATTTTTAAATGTATAATATATTTGTTTATGCACAACAATAAACTAAAAATCTTCCTTCAAAAAAAAAAAAAACTAAAAATCTTGTATAAAAAAAAGACAATAATTCTAAAAATAGACATAAACCTTAGGAACGGAAAGAAAACAAACAAACAGGTAAACTAGTTACACAACGTTATTAGCCAAACAGCAAAAACAACCTGTACATCTTTCAGAGTGAAAGAGAAAGCTAATACAAACAATTCAAAACACACTTTGAGGTATTTTCTTAGCAACCAAGCAAAAACATTGAAATCCCAAATACTTTATAAAACTTTACATGACCATCTTACTAAATTTTCCCTTAGTCCTAATTTTAATATTGGTAATGATTTTCGAAACATTGTCAATTTGACACTATGAAGCCTAGCTAGATAAGTAGTACCATACGATATGAATAAGCAAATTTTTTAAAATTTAAGATACGATACGAGTAAGATATAATAACAATTTTTTTTATAATAACAGCTATATGCATGTAAAATACATGAAAGAAATATGTATTGATTACTCTTCATGAATATATAATTATAAAGTTCACAATTTACAAAAAAAATAATCTAATTTGTGATCAAAATATAATGTGTAGAGTTTTCGTATAAATAATAATCTAATTTCGTTCTTATGAGTTTTGTTTACGGTTGATCGATTGAGTCTCATATTTCATTACATTCATCCTCAATAAACATAACCTTTAAGTATGGCTTATTGAGAGAGAAATCAACCAATTTTACATCTTAAACTGAATAATAAACATCTTTATTGAATTCTCACAACATTGTCTCATATTTTTCTTACGCTTCATTTTTTATAGGATACATATCACTGAAGTATCTTATAAATATATGCGTGTATCCGTGAAGTATCTTATAAGTACCTGATAAAATATCTTTTAAAAATTAAAACAATTGATTCTGATATTTCATAGATACGAATTTGCGGAGTATCGTCATCTGATACAAATTCATACGGATATGTCACCATGTTTAGAATGTCTGGGCTTCATAGGCACTAATTATACGAGATTTTTGTGGCTTTGTGGGAGAGTTAAAGAGTGAGGTTATATGAGTGATTTTGGGTTTTAACAAATTAGCGGTTAACATATTAATATTAATATTTTGGTTGTTTCAAAAATCAAATATATTACGATTGTTTTGTTGATTTTCATTGACTAAAATTTGTTGGATTGCAAAATATAGGTGGAGAAAAAACATAACCGGTGTCTAAGACCTTAGTAATCTTTAATAAATGAAGTATCATATGAGTATCCGATAAAATATTTTTAAAAAGATAAAAAAAAAATTGATATTTCGTAGGTGCTTATCCACATAGTATTGGTATCCGATATGAATACGTCACCATATTTGAAATATGCAGGCTTCATATGCGTTAATTATACGAGATTTGTGTGGCTTGGTGGAGAATTAAAGAGTGAGGTTATATGAATGATTTTGGGTTCGAACAAATTAACAGTTAACTCATTAATATTTTGGTTGTTCCAAAAATCAAATATATAAGATTTTTTTTGTTGATTTTCATTTTATTTTTTTTGCCATTGGGGTTTGAACCCCGGACCTTACATATACTATGTATTATCCTTACCAACTAAGATAAGCTCACGAGGACTATTGATTTTCATTGACTAAAATTTGTTGGATTGCAAAATATAGGTGGAGAAAAAACATAACCGGTGTCTAAGACCTTAGTAATCTTTAATAAATGAAGTATCATATGAGTATCCGATAAAATATTTTTAAAAAGATAAAAAAAAATTTATATTTCGTAGGTGCATCCACATAGTATTGGTATCCGATATGAATATGTCACCATATTTGAAATATGCAGGCTTCATATGCATTAATTATACGAGATTTGTGTGGCTTGGTGGAGAATTAAAGAGTGAGGTTATATGAATGATTTTGGGTTCGAACAAATTAACAGTTAACTCATTAATATTTTGGTTGTTCCAAAAATCAAATATATAAGATTTTTTTGTTGATTTTCATTTTATTTTTTTTGTCGTTGGGGTTTGAACCCCGGACCTTACATATATTATGTATTATCCTTACCAACTAAGATAAGCTCACGAGGATTATTGATTTTCATTTACTAAAATTTGTTGCATTGCAAAATATATACGGAGAAAAGGTGGGGTTTAGCATGGGAAAGGGTAATTGTTTCCCACCATGGGAAAGTTGATTCCAGCCATTGGATTAAATCTGGCACACACTATTATCATACACTCTCATCACTATATTGTTTTCTTTCCATACAGTCTTTCTCCACAACCATTCTTCTCTCCCCACTCGCTGTCACTCTCGTTTCTTAAGGAATTCTACGATTCTTGTGGTGAACCACTTGAATATGTCATGCCTTTAATATGGAACAAGTTACTGTTTCTGCAAACTATGAAGTATGAACTGAGGGGAAATACTTAGGAGCTTAGCAGACTTAATATTTGGAAGAAAATCAACGTTTTTTTTCTCTCAAAATTAAAAAAACTACCACATTCATCATCAATGCTTTTTATTTTATTTTATTCTAAAAAAAGACCAACAAATTTGTCCTTTCATGAAATTCCAGATCTGAGTTTGTTATGTTCTTGGTGTGGTTGAGCTATTGATGCGTTGATTATAATGTCTCTATTTATTTAGTATGTTTGAAGATTAGATCTGAACAAGTGATTATGATTTATGGTAGCTGAAGCTCCTAGGCAATGGGTGCCTATTAGAGTGTTTTTTGGAGTAAAATGAGCCTTGGCTTGAGTTTGGTGGTGGTGGTGAAAAGGAGGGTGGTGGTGGTGAGGTTGAAGACAAAGATAAAAAATATACAGTGTGGACTGCCTATATTATGATCAGTGTACCTCTTTAATCTAGTGGTAATAAATCAACTTTCCCATGGTGGGAAACAATTACCCTTTCCCATGCTAAATGCCACCCGGAGAAAAAACATAATCAGGATCTAAGACCTTAGTAATCATTAATAAGTGGACAAGTGTTAGAAACAATCATTTTAATACTTTCTTTTTTAGTCTTGTAAGTACACAATCACAACATCAGCCATCATGAATGCTTCCTTACTATTATTTGTTACAAGATAACAATATATTTATAGTGCCTATGAATCTGGTAATAGGGCTTGGTCTATCGAGAGAGTTTAAAAGGTCTTGTGGAGTTGGAAAGACCCTTATAGAATTCAAATTTTTATGTGAATGGCGGCTCATGAGCGGCTTCTCATTAATTATTGTAGGAGCATATTAAATGGGGTGTCAGAATTTCCGCCTCATGCTATGGATGGGATAGAGAATATGAAACAATTGTTCATTTTTTGCGGGATTGCCCCATAACAAAATTCAACAAGCTTGAGTCTGGCCTATGGCCTATCATAGGCCGTTTTTCTTGGCCTGACCTGAAAAAGCCTGAAAGCTTACTTGCAGGCCTATTTTACATTAAGGTCATCAAATAGTTCATTTGACCTCCTAAATAGGCTAAACAGACTTTAAAGCCTATTTAAAAGCCTATTTCACTACAAGCAAATTTTAACAACATTAAAGCCTACTTAAAAGCATGTAACGACAAAGCCTATTATGGGACTGATAGATAGAGAAAAATGTGTTTATATTTTTAATGTATGCAATTATTTAAATATAAAAAAAAACACTTTAATAAATAGGTATTAATAGGCCGGCCTAGCAGGCTTAATAGGCTTCTCTGGAAGCCTAAGCCTGACCTATTTAACTAATCAGACTTTTTAAAAAGCATGGGCCTATCTACTAAACAGACCAGGCCAGGCCAAAGCAGGCCAGACCGTAGGCCCCTGTAGGCCGGCATGGCTTATTCCCAACCCTAGTATTCATAATAAAGAATGGAGAATATTTTTTTTTTTTGGTTTGCAGGCACATGTAGATGTGGAGGTAAAACTATTTTTGAGGATGATTTTCAGCGTCTCACTGACCCAACTTATGCTATTCTCAAAATAGTTAAAGACATAGACAACTACACCAACCATCCTTTTAAAACTCACTAGTACGACACTATTTTCATTGGCTGGAAAAGACCTCGGGAGAGGTGTGTTAAGCTTAATTATGACGAAGCATACAACGATTCTTTGGGTCTAGCTGGTTATGGTGGTCTATTTCGGAACTCAAATGGTAGATGGCTTAAACGGTACTCTCGTAAAAGTGAAAGATGTGATGTGTTTTTTGCTGAAATTTGGGAATATATGCTTGGGAATGCAACTTGCTTCGAGATAGGGTTTACACTACTTTCAAGTTGAAAGCAACTAAAAAAACTATGGTTGACATGATCACAGGGAAAGTCAAGATCAATGGTGTCTACCCACCTTACTGTGTCGTATTCAAGAGCTCTTAAAGTTTAATTGACAGGTACATTTCAATCATATCTGGTTAGAAAGAAATACGAGTGTTGGGTGTCAGCCCTCTGTTATTAAAAAAAAACAATATATTTATAATTGATGTTCTTTAAGAAAATCATTTTGACTTGAAATCACCCCTCTTCATCTTTTTCTCTATATTTCAATCTAAATAAGTGATTTTCACATAGATCTAGGTTTTTTCTTTGTGACTTCATCATCTAAGTGTGGTGGTTTGTTGTTCGTCGTCTTGTGCGGCGCTGTTTGATTTCCTGTCTTCTTGCGGTGTTCATTTAATTCATCTTGAAAGATCGATTATTCAATCAAAGATTTGGGCGTCAACGTTGCAAATCCGGAGGCCATGGATATTCCGGGCACTTTAATTTTATCATATATTTTTGTATGCATTATGCCATTGTATGCTATTAACTTGGATGCTGTGAGTTTGTTCGCAGATTCATCCTTTACGTTTTTAGCGATGTTGAATGATGTAATCTCTCAATTTGAATAAATGAATATCATTTTGTTTTTGTAAAAAAAAAGGTGAAGCTGTTGTTAGAAAACAAATATTACATCATTAATTTTTTTTTTTTTGCAATTTTTTTTCAATATTTCTTGACGAAAAATACTAATTTTTCAACTAAGACATTCTAGTTTTGTATTTTTAATACTGACATTAATATATATAAAAACTTTGTATTAAAAGTAAACTTTAATTCATTATTTCCCAAGAAAACCATTTGAGCAGGAATTACATGAGGAATAAAAAATATATTTTAGAAAAATACATTACGTGCTATGTAAATCTTGTTAAGAACCAAATGATTAGGTGACTTAAATGATTAATGAACTCTTGTTAAAATGAATCGTTTGGAAGAATCCAAGTTCGATTTTTAACAAAAATAATTATTTGTTAAAATTTACTTATTTTTCGGTCGAACCCTAAGAATTAGTGGATTAAGAAAAAAGGAAAAAAAGTAGCCATGCCTATCTTTTTTTTTTTATTGAAGAATGCCTATCTTGTTTTAATATCTAAATCTAAATGGGTTTGTTTCTATGCAAATCTAATCTAATTTAATTTGATTTGATAAGAAGAAAGAAATGGATAATTGGATTTGATGACAACAAACAAAGAAAGTATAGGAGAGGTTTTATTAGGTAAAATAAAAAAGGAAAGAACATGAAATACTTTCCAACTTTGTTATCAAAAATAAAAAAATATTAATGATAAAAAAAAATTAAAAATACTTTTTTAGCAAATAAATAAAATAAAATAATTTCCAACTATGAAAAAGAAAAAAGAAAAAAGAAAAAAGAAGAGTAAACTGAATGATGAAAGTGGTCCTCTCTCTCTTCTCTTCTTCCTCCTCCTTTCTTCACACCGTTAATTCCGGGACCTTTACCTTCTCTCTCTAAATCCACTTTCTCTCTCTATTACTCACTCATTTCACTCTCAATTTCAGATTTTGATTCTGATTCTGATTCTGTAAGACCCTTTTGCTATTTCAATTCAATTTTCAACTTTGTTTACTTCTGCAACTGTTCTTTGATTGAATTTGAGTTTGATTTCATGTGGGTGTTTTAAAGTTTCAATTTTTTGTCTTTTGGGTTTGTGTTGATTTGAATAGTTTGTGATTGTTGAAGTAAAAATTGATTCTTTTGTTTTTTGATTGATGGTGTTATTGGATCACTGTGATTGTGATTGTTCAAGGTTGTGATTTGATATTGTTTTTGTTTACCCTTTTGACTGGTTTGACTTGTAGTGTGTGAAATTGAGTTACTTGATGTGTATATTGGGGATCGCTGTTTGAACTGAAGATGGGTGCTGATTGAGTAATTTTGATTGATCAAGCTTTGAATTCTATGGTTTTTGTGTTGTTTTAGGCTTTTGGGAAATCTGAAAGTTTATATTAGGTTTAATTGTGCTACTAGATTGTTTTGATTTTGACTTGGACTGAAATTGATTAATTTGTTTACAGCAGTTTTTTAAATTTTGCAAATTTGATCAAGATTTTTGAAGTCTGATTTTTCTGTATAATTTGGATCACTAGATCCTAGGGAGTGGTTTCAATTTTATGAGCTTTATTTGGAGATTATTTCGCTTTTCGTTACGGTCTTATGGTTAGCTTTAATTACATTCTTTGTGCTGCTTTTGCTTACTTGCTCTACTTTTGCTTACTTGCTCTAACAATTTTTCTTGTTAAAATTTGGTTATTTATGATTACCCTCTTCATTGTGATGTATTCTTTATTTTAAAATGAGTTCTTAAAACTGTTTTTGTTTATTTTCATTTGTAAGGATCCACATTTTACTTCAATTTAACGACTCTTAGAGTTTCTTAAACTCCATCTGCTTGTTGAAGTTTTGCTTCTGATCAGCTGAATAACCTTGTTCATGCTTAAGTTTACTGATCCATTACCATTTTATTTTCTGTTTGGACAGAAGTAAGTGTGTGGTGCAAAATGGCTTCGTGATTTCTTTGCTGGCGAAATGAGATTTTTGGTTAACAAAACTTCTAATATTAAGTAGTCGGTGAAATAGCGTATGTAACACAGCGGGATTAAGCTCTTTATAAAATGGATAGTTGCTGGTTCCATAAGTTCAAGTCAAAGGACAAAATGAATTCTTCAAAAAACAAGGAAACTGCAGGCGTTGCAAAAGAAAGGTCAAAGCCCCCAACAAATGAAGAAGCTCCTTCAAATGTCACCAAACAGAAGGTTGAAGCTGCAAAGCAGTACATTGAAAACCATTATAAGAAGCAGATGAAGAACTTGCAGGATAGAAAAGAACGGTATGTTCTCTCAACTTAAGTTTTGGATCATTATGACATTGAATCCGTTAATGGTAATTTTTGTAGCATGTAAAATAGTTGCTTTAACAACCTGTAGTCTTCTCTAAGGAAATATAAATTAGAATGTTCTTTAATGTCCTTGCTCACTGCTGCCACAGACCAAAAAGGTAGCAACTAGTTGGTATTCTTTGACATTGAAATATAATTTTGCTCGATGTTCTTGACATATTATATGATGCAATGTCTGTGATGTGCTGTTATGGAGTTAGTTCAAATAAGACCTACAAATGGAAATTGTTGTAAGCTCTTAGTAATGCTAGACACATTTTCTTGCAGCCGTAATATGCTAGAAAAAAAGCTGGCTGATTCTGAAGTCTCTGAGGAAGAGCAGAACAACCTGCTTAAGTATTTTGAGAAAAAGGAGAGGGAATACATGCGACTTCAGAGGCATAAGATGGGGGCTGATGATTTTGAGCTCCTGACTATGATAGGGAAGGGCGCATTTGGCGAGGTATAGCCTATCTTTATTTTTCATTAAAGTAAAACCATGTTTCTGTTGTTTTCCATATGTTACTTTGACTTTGTTAAAATATTTGAAAAATATCTTGTTCTCGTCAAATCATTATTTATCATAAAATATGTTTTTGTCTTAGGTTATCTCTCTCTTTCTTTTTTCTTCAATTTTTTCTTATTTACTAAAATAAATATGGATTAGTGGTTGGTTTGTCTTATGTAATATCAATAAATTTTTATTTTAGTTTTTTTTGGTAGTGTTAAATTTTTTATTTTTTTATTTTTTAGTTACTATAGTTTTATAATTTTTTTGGGTATAGGTCAGGATCTGCCGAGAGAAGGCAACTGGTAATGTATATGCTATGAAGAAGCTTAAAAAATCAGAGATGCTTCGCCGAGGCCAGGTACTGAAAGCATCAGGGCTTCCTCAGATTGTTGATGTGAATTGTCTGCGTCTTGTTATAGTCATTGCTTACTTTTGTATTCCTTGTTTAGGTTGAACATGTAAAAGCAGAGCGGAACCTACTTGCAGAAGTTGACAGCAATTACATTGTAAAGCTTTACTGTTCCTTTCAAGACGAACATTATTTATATCTTATAATGGAGTATCTTCCTGGTGGCGATATGATGACATTGCTCATGCGGAAGGATATACTGACTGATTATGAGGCCAAGTTCTATGTTGGGGAGACTATCCTAGCAATAGAATCGATTCATAAACATAATTATGTTCACAGGTATGCTCAAGCAGTAAATCGTAATATTACATCGTGGAAATTTTGTTATACTAATCTTACAGTAGTCTTATTTTCACGTGCATTAAAAAATATATGATGTTCTGATTTGATATGCTTTTCAGAGATATCAAGCCTGATAACTTGCTGCTAGATAGAAACGGTCACATGAAATTATCAGATTTTGGATTATGTAAACCACTAGACTGCAGTAATCTTCAGGAAAAGGACTTCTCTACAGGAATCAACAGAAGTGGAGCCCTTCAGAGCAATGGACAACCTGCGGCTCCTAAAAGGACTCAGCAGGAGCAACTGCAGCATTGGCAGAAAAATAGGCGAATGCTTGTAAGTCACATCAAATTTACATAAGTAGGCATTACTGCTTTCTTATGATTTTTCAGGTTAACAGTTTTTATATTCCTTCCCCTATTAACTAACAAACTGTGCTTATTCATATTGTTCTTCATTGTGCTTATAAATCTGGTGACCTTCTGTTCTGACTTCCTGTTGTTTTTCCCAAAAAAAAAAAAAAAATCCCATGATCCAATTGTGACTTAAGACTTGCAGCATTTGAAACTTTTCTTTCATTGCAACACTGCAGGCCTATTCTACAGTAGGAACACCTGACTATATTGCCCCTGAAGTTCTACTGAAAAAAGGATATGGCCTGGAATGTGATTGGTATATTATATAACATGTTTTTCCAGTTTTCCTTTTCAAAATTACTTTCAAGTTTTCATGGTTTTATAAGCTTCATATTTTTTCTATAAATTCTGATGAGATTGTTCTAATGTTTCCAGGTGGTCTTTGGGAGCTATAATGTATGAAATGTTAGTGGGGTATCCACCCTTTTATTCAGATGAACCAATGTTGACTTGTAGAAAGGTAATGCCTGTATCAACTGTTGATGAATTACGATGTGTGGGTTAAGGTTTAGCACATATGTAGGAGTAGGTCTATGTTCAATTGTTCCTAAAATTTTGGCAGGCTTCTGTGCTTAAAGAAAATTTATATTTCTATATTAAATGCAACCTAAATAGGAATGACCTTATCATTGATACTAGCCTTAAAAGTAAATTATTGGCTTTGTTTGAAAAAATGAAGCTTATTCCCTATTTACAATTGATAATTGTATATTTCAATTTCTTTTATATGATATTCATTCCCCTCTTATAGTATGTTATTTCCAAAATATATTTGGACTTATTGACCAGTACTGATATTTTATAACTTATAGTTAGATGTCACATATTAGTGATTAACATTATAACAATGTGTCTATCTTCTTCCTTTTACCGTGTATGCTTTTTTTTTTAATCTTTATCATCATATTGTATGTCCTACCCTCAAATTTGCAGATAGTAAATTGGAGAACATATTTGAAATTTCCAGAAGAAGCTAAACTATCACCGGAGGCAAAGGATCTTATTTGTAGACTTCTGTGTAATGTTGAAAAGAGGCTTGGAACCAAAGGGGCGGATGAAATAAAGGTGTTTTGATGTGTTCTTTTCTAAATTCTCTAATTTATTTTGGGTTACAGTTCAACATTAACAAAATAATTGGCTGGTCATTTTTTCTAGGCTCACCCATGGTTCAATGGTGTTGAATGGGATAAATTGTACCAAATGAGAGCTGCTTTTATTCCTGAAGTCAATGATGAATTAGATACTCAAAATTTTGAGAAATTTGACGAGGTATGTTATTTATGTTTTTTTTTTCAAGGATGTTTTTCCCCGGCTGTTCTTGTAATCCAGCATCACTCACTCTGTCTTGATTTCCTTATGATATGTAGGTGGACGGCCAATCTCAACCTTCTTCAAAATCAGGTCCATGGAGAAAGGTTTGTTTTTATTTGAATTCGTTGTGTAAGTGGTGTGTTGGTTTCTGTAATTTTATCTGTGTCATTGTTAGTTTACTAGGCATGATTTTTTACTAGGGACTTTCAGTAGCTCATTTCTTCTTCTCTGAAGCTTAACTGATATGTTGTGAAATTATTGGAATTTTTTATCAAAAGTAAAGCTTCTATCATATGCTCCGGTGTTTTTCTTTTCTTTTAAATCCTGTATAATGTCTATCTATCTAGTAATTTGTCTACCGCCTATCTGCATTAGTTTCTGTTTTTGGTGAAACAATAAATATCTTGGACCTGTAACATGGCGTGTGATAAGCATGAAGTAAAGTTCTTTGAAGTAGTTTGAGTAACTTTTGTTTAGTTAATTAAGGGCCTGTTTGGATTTCAAATTTTTTAAGTCTTAATTTAAAAAACACAACCTTTCACCTTTTTTTCTGTTTTCAAAGTTTTGTACAGGAAACAGTGAAAACAAGGTGATCTTTTTGTAATTAAAATTGAAAACCGAAAACATTTTCGGATTCCAAATTTTAGGTTTTGAGTCTAATTCAACCCACAAAACTAGCTTGCAAGGTTAGGGTTGGCCGTTCTTTATAAACTATTTTCAAACTTTTATTCAATGTAGGGGTTATGCTTGCATTAGACTAGTTAGTTTGAAGATAATTGATTTGCTTTACATGGCACTAGAATTTTACACAACTCTCTGTAACGGTAACTCTGAATACAAATGTTTCTTTATTGAAATTCATGGATAGTGTTGATGAGGAACATACATTCTTTCAAGTCTGGATTTGTAACTTAGGCTTGTTTTGCTGCAGATGCTGTCATCTAAGGATGTTAACTTTGTTGGCTACACATACAAGAACTATGAAATTGTGAATGATGATCATCTACATGGAATGGGTTTGTACATCTTTAATTTTATGTATATATTTGTTGCCATTATTTTGTTGAACTTATTCATCTCCCTTCATCATTTTATCTGTAATTAAAAAGTTCCTCTCCAACATATTGTTTCTTATATTCAGTGATTCTTTTGCAAATTCCTAACATTCCCATGCAAGCCATTGGATAATACCTTAGTCTGACTAACTTATTTTGAACGGTCCAGATTGTGCACATACATACCTTGCATTATATGTGCAAAGTATCTTTGACCTTTTCATACTTAATCAGCTTATGGTTCCTACTATTTTAAGTTTAATAAACGCTTGCCAGCTTATTTGAACCCATTTTATTGATGTCTCAAATGCAACATGTCTTTGAAAAAAATAGTGTCTTTTCTTACTAGAATAGATGTATGTTATTCTACCGGTTGTTATTTTCTTGTTTAACTCATTTACACGCTACATATGAAATATTCATTATTGTATTTGGACACTAATATCTGTAGCTAATTTTTGACGTTGATGCATCAATTCACTTCAATAGACTGTGTTTTTGTTGAACCTTGCAATTATTGTAGTTATTTCATGCACTCTTTGTTTTATTGTTCCCATGGGGACCCCCAAATTTTATTTCTCTTTCCTAGTTGATTCATCATTGCAACATACCTCCATAAATAATTTGAGTGTGTTTTGTCTTATCAGCTGAATTGAAGAAGAAGAGCACAAAACCTAAACGGCCATCTATTAAGACCTTGTTTGGTAAGAAGAATATGCTCGTTGTTTTTCTTTTCTTTTTGAGTGTTTTTTCTTCGTACTGTAAAAGTAGCAATTGACTTATGGTTAGTGTTGTGGATTAAGCTAACGGTCTATGACTATTTGCCTCCGTCTCCTCCAGCCGAATCTCAACCATTGGATTAATCTAACAGTTGATGGTGTTGACCACCCACTCATCCGTTGAATCCAATGGCTAAAGTTTTCTTGAAGAGGCTGCAGAATCCAAACTCTTGAATCTTGATCTTACCACTCCTTGTAGAGACAACAATTACTTGACATTGATGAAAAAATTGATTGAAAACTTTTAACAATTTCCTGGTTTTAGTTTAATAAATTATGCTATTTACATGCCACAGATGATGATTCTGCTGTCCAAGGAAGCTACTCAACAGGAAGTTCCCAAGAAGTGTGAATATTTCACTTCACAGTGATAGAAAGTAGAAACCAAAAATACTTTACAAGTTTTATAGATGGATGAGTAAATGCAAAGTTAAATACTGATTGTTTTACTCTTTCTTACATTCTTTTGTTATTTATGGGAGGGGAAGCCTCTAAAACTTTGGTTTTGGGTTGAGTGGAGTATTTATCTGTGTAGAAAAATCTCTAGGTATATGTTTTTTTGTACATTTTTGGTGGGTGGTGTTTTCTTTTGTTAACCATTTTTCTAAGCTGCAATCTGATAAGTGTCTAAGTTATTATATCTTGTAATTAAGTCACTGCTTAAGTGCTGAAAAGAATGTGATATACATCACATTCTTTAACAGATTACTTAATCTGTAAGGTTGCTTTTTATTTCTTCCGTCAAAAAGAAAATGTTGTTTTTTATTTCTTATACGACTCCAAGAACTCCATTTTCTACAAGTCCAATCTTTAATCTCACTCTTTCTTCAATATAAGTATGCCATTTCTTTTCTTCATAAAAGATAAACATGTAGATTATTGGAGGCACACCTCGTGCACGGATGGAGAGAATCATAACATATTGCGGAATTTTAGACTAGAATTCAAGCTACAATCGGTGTGAGCGGAATGTCTAACTATCTATGTGTACGATATTAGTAAATAACTGAAAAACAATAATAATATGTGTGATTATTTGTCAAAAGAATCTTCGTGACTAAGGATTGAAATTCAATAACGCCATAGATTTCAATTATGTGAGTTGAGCTGTGAACTCTAACTAAGAAATATTCCAACTTTTTTGCCACTTAATCCACTAAAGAAGAAATTAAGTATGTCATATGCCATTTGATTTGAAATCACATACTTTATTTACATTGTGATGCTGAGGTCTTACTTTTCTTGTTTTGCTTGATTATTTATTGAACAAAAATACTAATACATTAAAAAATTGTAAATTTTAAAAAATAAGAGAGTAAAATTGAATTTAAATTAATCTATAATAAATAAATATATTTTGCGTATATAATTTTTTTTTTTGTATAAAAACAATAAAAAGAATCATATATTATATCACATCACACCACACAGTTAAATCATATCTTTCAACTTAATCAAAGGTGTTTAGTTCGAATCAAATCTAAGAATGCATTAACTTAAAATGTGTTAAATCTCTTTAAAAAAAAAACATTGTCATCTATTACGATCGTATCTGACTTGCTCGCAGAATTAATATTTACGATTCTGGGTAGAGAATATCATATTAAAAAAAGAAAGGAATTGCTAGTTTGGTGTGGACAGTAATCCATTTTCTGTTCTTTCCACATCTCATCTATCCCAACATCACAACTTTTCTTTCTTTCTTTCTCTTTCATTCCACTTTTCTTTCCTTTTCCCGGAATCCCGAAATTTTCCCAGCAAAATTCACACCTTGTCCTCAAAGACAGATCCAAAACCCAACACCAATCCATATCCTCTTTCCACACTATTCACTATCTTAATTCTTACCCCAATTCCACTTCATCGACTCAAATTTAATTCCATTTTTCTCACACCCTTTTCATATTTTACCTATTTTCGAGGAAAAGAGGAAAAAAAAGTTTCTTTCATTCACGCATAATCGATTTTGCGTGCAATTCAGGGTTTTGTAGTAGATTCTTCTTCTTGATCTTATTTTCATTCATCAAAAATCAAAATCACTTTTTTTTCTCTCTGTTCTGTTTGTGGGTTTTCTTTTTTGAGGTATTGGGATTACTAAAGTCTGAATTTTTTAGTTATTCAACACACTTTTGTATCTCAATTTTGGATCTAAGATTGTGCTGGAAATATAGGAAAAAAATTGTTTTTTTATTGTTTTTGCAATTGATGTGTGTAGTAGAGTGGTTTTGAAATTTAGCTTGAATTAGGAGATTGGGTTTTGTGATGATGGATCATGTAATTGGTGGAAAATTCAAGCTCGGAAGGAAAATTGGTGGTGGGTCATTTGGAGAGCTCTACTTGGGTATGCATGCACTATGTACCTTATATATTGTTTTGCTAGGATTATGAACTTTTTTTTAATTTGAATAATAATAATTTCGTTTTCTATGCTTTTGTTTGGTTCAGGTGTTAATGTACAAACTGGAGAGGAAGTTGCTCTTAAATTGGTGAGTGAAGTTATTGACTTCTATTGGGTGCTTAGGAATGTTGATTTTTCTACTGGTGCATAGATGGTTTTTTTTTTTGGATGTAGAAGTGAAGTAATTATTATCTTTCTTGTGTTAAAACAATATGCATGTCAATAAGGCTATATATATATATTTTTTGTGGTCAAGTAGTAGCCTAGTGGCCCCTTCATATTGCAATGCATTGCCCCTAGTACCAACTTAGCTATGCTCACGGGGACGTCAATAAGGCTATATTAGTTGCTATATTTTTGTTTATTGGTTACTTGAATTTCAGTTAGGCAAAAACTTACAACTCTTGTATGTGCATGCTTCTTCTTTGCGTTACTGACATGTTGCCTTTAAAAGAAAGGAATTTTTAAGGATAACGATTGAGTTGGATATTTGACAATGAAAAACCTAAGGGAGATTGGTACTTGGCTGATTCCTTTGCGACGGTGACTTCTGATAGTAGTGTAAATCGCATAGAAATTAGAGACATAACTAATAAATGGAAAGATCATATGGCTATAGTATGATCAAATGGAGATTATTTCAATAGACAATAATGAGACATAATGTACCTAGAGTCTTGGCATATTGTACATATATTATATGATTATATAATTGTTATCAGACTATATTTGTAACCATTGGAAAAATAGAAAAACAGAGAAAACAAATGGTCTAAGATTTTATTTGTTTACATCATTTGACATGCTGGTTCATGCTTCAATATCTATCCACATCTGTTGGACCAGCATCCTTTTTAATTAGCTTGATCTTTTAAACAACTGGTTCTGTGATGACGTCTCAAAGTTCAGTTCAGTTCTGTAAAGCATAGCAATATCCAGATTTTCATTTCTGCATTCAGTCAGTCTTAGTTTGGACTATTTGTTACCTAGCTGTTTCAAAGTTAAGCTATTATCATTTATTTTATCCTTTTTCTTCCTTTGTTTGTCAGGAACCTGTGAAGACCAAACATCCTCAACTTCACTACGAGTCAAAATTGTACATGCTTCTTCAAGGGGGAAGTAAGTTTCATCCTTTTATTATTTTTCCCCTCAAATTATGCTTCTTCATCTGTTTTTTTGTCAGAACAGTCATTTGTTTACATAACATTCATGAAGTAAAATTAATAGTTTAAGAGCTGTCTGATTGATTAGCATGTTCCTCTTTTCTTTTTGAAGCGGGTATTCCCCATTTAAAATGGTTTGGAGTTGAGGGTGACTACAATGCCATGGCAATTGACCTCCTTGGACCAAGTCTGGAAGACTTGTTTAACTATTGCAATAGGAAATTCTCTCTAAAAACAGTTCTGATGCTTGCAGATCAGCTAGTAAGTATGGATTTAATTTTAATATCCCTATACTTTTAAAAGAAAGCTCTTGTATTTTTACTTATAAGCAACTCGGTTCACTTAGCTAAACAGAGTTGAGTACATGCACTCCCGTGGTTTCCTTCACCGTGATATAAAGCCTGACAACTTTTTAATGGGTTTAGGACGCAAAGCAAATCAGGTACCACTACATATCCAGCATTGACTTGAATTCAGCCTTATCTGGTTGGTCATTTATGCACAACTTCTCACATGCATTCCGAATTAGTTTCAGTTGTGATTTAAAATTAAAATTATGATCAAAGCTCTTTCATTCAACTTAATTGATTTGATGAGGACTTCAATGTTGTTGTATATTCCTAATAATTTCCTAATGATCTCTAGTGTGTAGTATCCACTATCCATAGGATAGATTATTTACTTTTCAGAACATGAATGCTGTAAATAAGCCGACCTTGCTTTTCCTTTAATACTTTATCTCACCCAATAAACCTGTGTGTAGCCTCTATTTATTGGGATTATTTAATCAATCGTACTCGTATTTATTGAGGTGAAAAATATGAAAATTAAAGGAGACCTCCTAAACTAAAGAATGAAATTTAGACAACAGATGAAAATACAGAAGATTAATGTAACAAAGCTTTCCATTCCCTCGATATATATGGAAGAATATAAAAAAATAACCCTGCAAGAAAGCTTTACACCGATCTGATAAAGCCATGTTGTTAAAGCTTCTCTCCCCTCCATTCAAGCCATGGCATCTTAACAAAAAGATTCTCTTTTTCCAAATAACATTCTCTGTCTTGGTTGTTAAAGCTTTTTGCTAAGATGTTATGTTTTGAATGGAAGGGGACTGGTGATTTCTATCCTTCTTTTATAGATTTAAGGAATCAGGACAAAATTATTTTTATCCTTTTATTTCCAGAAACACATAGCTTTCAACTGATGCATTGATGCTATCTACATTTACCAATATTGATATACCCAAATTAATGTTTATTTAGTTTGTTGTCACTTCCATGTAAAACTTCATTGCAGTTTTATAATGCATAACTGATTGTTTGAAATTCATGTCTCTAATTTTGAGAGGAATTTTTGCTCTTAGTCTTGATATTGCCATTTTCTATCTTAAAGCAAGATGTTTATCTTTACCCCATTTGTCAGCCTTGATATTATGATTACTTTTGGTCATCTTGTTCATTCAAATATTTAACATATTACTATTTAAGATATTATTTAGTTTTGGGGTCATGTTAACTTGTGCCCTAAGGGCACAAGTTAAGGAACTAAAAAAGGAAATGATAAATCAATTTTGTATTGGAAATATAAATTGTTTAACTTTTACAACAATGAATACACAAGTTCCAAGAAAATGTTTCTATTTTAACTTTTTAACTTGTGCCTTAAGGGCACAAGTTAACATTTCCCTTAGTTTTGATAGTTGGAAACAGCATACATATACACAATTCAACTATGTAGGATTTTTATGAACTAATTGGACAGTATTTCTACTAGGAGTCTGTTTATTGAGGAATTTTACTACTTTTTCTACTTGGCCTTTGATTCATTGAGTTCTGTTACTTCCATTTTGATTTTTAGGTATTCTTTTCAGGATATGTTTGATTTTCGCTCACGCTGCCACTCCCACCTTCTGTAGTTACATCTAATTCACCTGTATTTTCTTAAATATTTAATGAAGTTCATGAATTGAAAAATTGTACTCCTGGTATTTCCTAAGAACCAACTACACACTATCCTAGTCAATTTAAGCTGAGACCATAATAAGCCATTCTTGGAAATCAAGTTAAACATGAAGGTTACCAAACAAATTCAGACTCAAACAATGTCATAGGAACTTGACAGGTTTCATGTATTAAAAAAACACTAAGTTGGTTTTTTCTTTATGTTGCAAGTTTCTAATGTTTAATACCAATAGCTGAAATTCTGTGCTGATTTTTTTTTTGGAAGAATTATGCGCTGAATTGTTTTTAATACATTGCAGGTATACATAATTGATTACGGCCTTGCAAAAAAGTTCCGAGATCTTCACACACACAAGCATATACCATACAGGTACCATGTTTGTTTACTGTAGCATGTTCTAAATTTGTTCCTTGAGTACGGGGTTCCATATCATGTTTCCTTTTCACCTTTTGAAGTTTAAAAACATTGTTTTGTGGTTCCCTGCCCAGTATGTTGTTTGCTTCTGTATTTGCTATTTTTTTTTACGTTTACTGCTTTTAACTGTCTTCCAGCTCATTTATGTTAAAATAAAATAGACTTCATATTCCTTTTTTGGATTCCTTGGGTTGTCTTCACCTTGTCTTGAATACATAATGATTGTTGTGTTGCTGGATTTGGGATAACTGGCAGACAGGTTAAATTTTATAAGGATGTAAATGGGTATGTGCAACTTGAATTTTACTACTTCTGAACCTGAATCAGCATCCAAAATAATATTCCCAAACTTGAACCTTCACCTGCTGCCTGCATATGCAAGAAAATCCTCCCATATGTGTCATTACCTGAAGCCATCACTTGTTTATTTATCGTTGATTTTGTAAAGTAATTATTTTGCCCTACACATTCGTCTCCTTTTCTTCTGTGAATGACCATGGTACTTTTGTTCAGGGAAAACAAAAACCTCACTGGAACTGCCCGGTATGCAAGTGTTAATACTCATCTAGGAGTTGGTGAGTGATATTTTTTTTGCAGATACTAATCAATAAGTTTGATTAAAATTTACAAATTCAAGTGAGTGCGAATTTATAATATATCTCATTCCGTTCATACTTGCAGAACAAAGCAGAAGAGATGATCTGGAATCACTTGGTTTTGTACTCATGTACTTTTTGAGAGGAAGGTTGATTGCAATACAAAATCTTATTTCTATTATCATCTTTCTTTTTTTATTTTAATAACTCGGGAAACTGTTTCCCAGTCTCCCTTGGCAAGGTTTGAAAGCTGGCAATAAAAAACAAAAATACGACAGAATAAGTGAAAAGAAGATGCTTACTCCTATAGAGGTATTATAACCCGCTTGCAAGCAGCCTTTATGTGATTGTTTTGATTACTAGAATACTTGGGACGATTATCTATAGTACAAAAAATAATTTCCAATTATATATGTTGCAAAGAACTTATTGCATGAGTTTCTGCGTCAGGTTTTGTGCAAGGCACATCCGTTGGAATTTACATCATACTTCCATTACTGCCGATCGTTGCGGTTTGAAGATAAGCCTGATTATTCGTATCTCAAGAGACTCTTTCGTGACCTATTCATCCGAGAAGGTTAAATTTGAATTCATAGATTTTACTATTTTGTTGTGAAAATTCTTTTAAAATTTAGTAATGTTTCTTCACAGGCTATCAGTTTGATTATGTGTTTGATTGGACTATATTGAAGTATCCACAAATTGGATCTAGTTCCAGGGCCCGGGTGAGTACTTTAATAGCACTAATCCTCATTTTGTGAAGTGTTGTGTCACTCATTGTATTTCTAGCAAAACTAAAGGTTTGTGCTAATCAACTCTTTTCGGTTCTTTTTCAACAGCCAAGTGGGAAACCAGTCATAAATCCAGGACAATCAGGAGAGAGAGTAGAACGGCCTTCAGGTTTCTTCCTTCAACAGCAAGATCTGGAATCTTTATTTTTCCCTCTAATAATAATGGCATATTCATAATACTTAAAGTTCTATTGTTCTTTATGGCTGTGCTTTTATCATCAGTATCAGTTTGAAACTGATCATTTTCGCTTGTTTAAATAATTTGAGTCTGTAGATTGTACATGACAAAGTAGTGTATTAATTTCAGTCCTACAGTTGTATGGTAAAAGGCGTTGGTCAAGTTCAACTAAGGATTGTTATGCTTATATTTCAGGTGGACCAGAGATTCGGGATAGATTCTCGGGTGCAGTTCAGGCATTTGCAAGAAGGAATGGATCTGGCCATGGTGTGCATGGTGATCATTCCAGGCATAGATCTTCAGATGAGCCATCTTCTAAAGACGTGGTTAGCACTTGTTTGTCAGTTTGTGTGTTGGGTACCTTCAAAACTTTGTTATGAAGGTAACTACTTGTACTTTGCTTGTTACCTAATTCTTAATTTTTGTAGCAAGCTGATTCTGAGAGGCCGCGTAGCTCTTCTCGTCACGGCAGTTCTTCCAAAAGACCTGTCTTATCAAGCAGCCGTCCAAACTCTTCTGGTGAACCAAGTGAAAGCCGCTCTAGCCGATTGCTCTTGAGCAGTAGCAGACTATCTACTACTCAGAGGACTCAACCAGGTCTCGAGTCCAAATCATCATCATTTAATAATCGTGCTTCTGGGGCAAGAGGTGGTCGTGATGATACACTCAGGAGCTTTGAACTCCTGTCACTTGGCACTGGAAAAAGGAAATGAAGAACTAACTCTGATCAAGCAGACTTCTTGAGTCAAGCAAGGGTCATGGTTCTGTTCTCATACTTTTTCGTTGAAAGATGTCTACCCTTGTTGATTGCTCTGTATATTTTCCATCCAATGTTGGGTCCATTCAAGGAATTTCTTTATGAAGAAGCTTTGGAAGACTCCTCTTATATCTCTTTTGGTGTTCTTCCATGAATATTTCAGCATGGATGGACCCATTCACGAAGAGACAACATGTTCTTTAGAAATTTGTTAATATATGGCTGCTTGTAATAATTACATGGTCTATTTTTTTCTGCTGAAGAAAAGGAAAAGAAACTGCAATTTGCAAAATTGCTATGTAAGTTTCTGGACCCTTGTGATGCATATTTTGTACCTGAGTACTATGTTCTAGTGTACATTCATGGAATGGAATTGGCGAGTAAGGATTGGGGCATAAACACCAATCTTCTCCTTGAACAAATCATCAATTTGTAACTTATTGTTTTTTTTGCTTAAATGCAGTTTTGGTCCCCTTATTTTGCTAAAACTGCAATTATGTTCTAGTGTACATCCATAGATTTTGACCAAATTATGATGTGTACCTAAATGGGGTGACAGGTCATTAAAGTCAAGACAAATGGATGGCTTATCATATTTACACCCATTCATATCATTTACACATTTTTAATAAAATAGACTTCTCATTAAAACTAAACAAATAATTAAATCTTCAAAACCCCAGATATGAAAAACAGATGGTAAAATCCGCAAATTGAAACCAGGAACATAAAGATGAAGAGTTTCTCCATCAATTCTCTAAGATTTCTCATGCCATTGTTTCTTCTTTCCTTCTATCCTCTTTGAATCCTCCATTGATTCTCTCTAATCTCTTAATGATAAAATGAAGGGTGTTGAAAGCTCTACCTGTGGGCGGTTTCATCGACCTTTGTGAGTTCGCCGCTCCGGCTGCACATTGACAGTGTTGCCTCATAGCTACGCAACGCCTTAGATCTGTACGACAAGGATAAGAACGACTGCATCTTCCTCAATGGAACTCTAGTGGTGAACAACCTAGGAATCAATTGTTTCGTTGGAGAATGCCATAATATGATCAAATCTGTTGATTGTGAGGAATATGTTAACTTTGGAATGTTCAAACAAATGATGTGCGCATGTGGTATCTCTAGATGTTGCTAATTTTCTTCTTACTTTCAATTTGTGAATTTGTGGTTTTTACGATCTATTTTTTAATAAGATAGGTCATCCATTTGTCTTGACTTCAATGCCACATCACCTCATTTAGGTCCGCATCATCAAATTGAATAGTCAAAATTAGAATTTGGTCAAAATCTATGAAGTGGGGGACTAAAATTGCATAATTAAAAAATAAGGGGGACCGAAATTGAGGTTTTGGCAAAATATGGGATCAAAACTGCATTTAAGCCTATTTTTTAAAACAAATTTGCAACTTACTATTTAAAAGCATTCTACCAAAAAATCTTGTTATTTGCAACATGGGAAAAAATGCATTTAAGCCTGTTATTTTTTTAGAGTAAAAAACTTACTCCCTCAGTTTTAAAATGAGTCACTTTAGCAACAAAAAAAAAATTTGTTTCAATTATACCATTCAATTAATATTATATACACTACTTTCAAAGTATTACTTTTTTATTTAATAAAAAACAAACCAATAGTTGATTATGATAATTTGGTAAAATAATCGTTCTTTCTTCTAATTAATGCATTTCTTAATATGTGTGTAAAAATATTAAACGTCATTTTTGAAACGGATGGAGTATTATTTAACGGGAACAGCAAAATTTATCAAACCATGAGCAATTTATTGTAAAATGAGGAAAAAACAGAAAAGAAAAAGTAAGGTTTTCAAAACCCATATATTAAATAAAGTTTACGATTTTATTACAACCTCAGTAGATGTGAATTTCTTCACGCTAATCTACCACGTTTCCTACTCCATGCAATCCAGAACGGATTTTACTAAACCATTAACAACGGAACCCACAGAGCCTCATCTCCTCCATGAAATCCTGAACTTTCTCACTCTAGCCGTCAACCAGTTCCAGAACAGTATTTTTTGAAAACAAGCGAAGCATATCGCCTAAATATCGATATCCTTCGTTAGCAAGCTATTCATTTTCAAGCACAAACGGATTTTTAATCTTTCTGGCATCAAAGTCAGTCACATAAAATCTGCAATGACTTCAACATTTCATCGGTTGGGGTTAAGACGGGTGGAGGCGGAGGTGGAGGTGATGACATATAATTTAATTTTGTATCAGTTGATCATGCATAAATTTAATTTAATTTTTTTTTTTTTAGAGATTTATCTCATGTTTATTTATTTTATTAATTTTTTATTATTATTATTTGGTTGTTTGTGTTCAGTATGCATGGCAAAATATGAGTTGGTTATTTATTGACATGTGTGCACATTTGAAACAAAAACTATTTCAATTAGAACTACCCTCTAAAATTTGAATAATATAATCTCTAATTTAAAATAAGTTATTTTAAAGTTAAATAATTTATTTTAAACTTTTAATTGTAGTAGACAAACTAATATATTTAGTATCTGATATCATTCATGGTGTAAGATAGAGACACAACTATTCACCAAGTTGATGTGGTATATGAAGTTCATTAAATCCATCTGAAAAGTCGATATGTTGGCCAAATAACATTAATTGAGTATGAAGTTTCGTTTTAGTTTTTGTAAAAACAATTCATTCTCATCTAATTTAATTTTGCAACATCTATGATAGTTAACAGATTTATTTGTTTGATTTGATAGTGAAACCATTGAATAAAATATGATACCAATGAATTAACATATAGGAACAAATTAAAGACAATTTGTGTCAATGAAATAAATTTTGGTCTTTGTAATTCAACTACTGAATATACACATTACATCAATGTTTTAGAATCTTTGAACAAACATAACATAGTAGGATTTTATGAGAATGTTTTTAGAATGCGAAGACAATTACAGTTTCTCATACATTTTCTAATTTTGTGACAAAAATTTGATCAAGATAATATTTAGAAACAGTTGAAAGATTTATCTTTGCCTAAAATTTGTAGTCTTTGTCAATACTATGTTACCAAAGCTGCTCAAAAAGCTAAAAAATAGCATTAAGAAATAAGTGATATTTTCAGAAAATTTTCAGTCAATACTATACTCCATCTCTCTATAGTAAAAGAGATATGGTCAGAAAATTTAAATACACAAAATGATATTTCCAATGACCACATGTTTCTTTTGAAGAAGCTAAATAGCCCACCCAAATTGGCACCGGAGATAATCGAACCTGAGACCTTGCGGAGGAGCACACTCCCAAGACCCAAGCCAATACCACCAGGCCAACCCAAGTGGGTTCCAATGACCACATGTTATACTCAACCAAGCAGTAAGCGACAATATTATAGTCTATGAAATACATTGTTCTTAGTTCTTACTCAAAAAGGCTTTACCTTAGACTATAAAAAATACTCAACTCAAGTAGAATACAATAGTTTGCACATAAGATTGTAAATTCAACCACAAGGTCATCATTTTGTGTGTGGCATTTATTCTCTTCAAAGACAAATGTATCTATGTATCTTTAAATTTTTAACCATCTAATTGAATATCTTAATTTAAGTTAATGTTCTTCGTGGATATTATCTAAAAAGGTTGAAACATCAACTCTTAATAAAAATATCATCACAAGTCCATGACTATATTCAACAAAGCTTTGGTTGTTTGTGATTTTTTGACGACGACAATAACAACAACAAAGTTTTAATCAACATAACTATATTCAACAAACACTTGAAACCAATATGATACCAAAAATGAAACAAACAACAACCCTCAAAGAAAACATGAGCTATTTCCGAACACTTTCCTGCAAAAATAATATCAAAGACGTTGAAATGTGAAGGAAAAAAAAAAAAAACATAACGTAACTTTTGCAAAAGAAAAAAGATCAGAAGAGAGAAAGAGAGAAAGAGTAGAGGAAGAAGCTTAGTTGAGTATGGAAGACAAAAGCCAGCTTGCAATGGAAAAATGAAATGAGAGAAATAACAGTTGCTTCTACTGATTTGACATTAGTTGGAAAGAGTAAAAACAATATTAAACAAAATTTTGTGGCGCCCTCTAGCGTAAGCAAGAGAATGAAGTCTCCTACCGTGCATGAGTTTCATTAACCGTTGGATTACAAAGTTCCACTCAATTTATTCTATACCCGGTTGTACCATAGCCATCTTATCACCAAATTAGTTTCTTCTACATGATAATATGGTGTATCTTCTACACCTCATCATTCCTCCTTCAACCTTGCCGTTTTAATTCTTTCACAGTTCCTCCCTATATATATCTTCTCCTTAGCGTGCTATCAAAAACATGAATACTAAAAAATTCAGAAAGTAGAAAATGTAAACATGAACTTGGAAAGAAGAGTCTAACATGCACTCATAAAGAAAAATCCCAAAAGACAAGCTTCACAACCCACCATAAAAATGGAAACAAAATAAAGCTTCAAATAATAATTAAAAAAAAAATTCCTTCAATCAGATGTTCTGCCGTGATAAAAAAAAAATACTAATAATATGGAGAAAATTAATAAATTTCAGCTTTTCTTATTTATTTTGTTGACCGATTTGTGTTAGTAACAAAGAAAGCCTCTTCAAGTCCATTAATGATTTCTCTCTCTACAACCAACACTGCCATTTAAATCCTTCTCTTTTGTGATTGTTTGTTTTGGTACACGGTTGTGATTTCCGACGGCGAGACAACAATATTTGATCTACAACTTTGTGGCTTACAGAATCACCATACTGGTCGAACAACGGAAACCTAACCGACATCAAAATTGCTGTTGACACATTGCATAAGACTATGTCACACATGTAAAATACGCTTTTGTCCCCTCGGTGGTTAACTGCCGAGGAATTCATAGCCGGCTGCAGTTAACTGCCGAGGAAATCCTCGGTAGTTAACTGCCGAGGAAAACATTTATGCAGACAGTTGGTTCTGCATTAATGCTAAGCATTTCCAAGCCATTTTTAGGGCAGTTTTTACCTGTAATTAAACCAGAGCAATTCCAAAGGCAATATAATTCATACAACATTTAAACTCACTTATAAACAAGTAAAATACAATATCTTTTACAATTGTCCATAATTAAATCAAACCGACATTTGGTTCAAACTAAACAAAAGTTTGAAATTCATCAAAACGTTACAAAGTGTCCATAATTAAACAACACATTACAACTCATTACACATCATTAAATTAAATCCCTACTTACATTTATCACAATTGCATATGGAACGAACATACATATATAATATATTATTTTCCACCATATTCCGAAACATAAATCCGACGTCGCTATCGTCTTTAATAAGCCAAGGCATATAGCTTGCCGTTTTCCATGCGTATTCATCTCTATCTTCTCCTAGGTCTATGCATGGCATTTGACCAAACAAGTGACGTGTATATTGATTTTCACCAAGATGCTCAAAATAAGTGTTAAGTTGTGCCTTCAAATCATCAAGAGAGTCCGTCCTCGTTATCCTAACCTTAACCGTCTTTTTAAATGCGGAGTGCCTAATACGCCCTTCAATTTTTGCAATCTCAGACATGTTTCACTTGACAAAAGCTTTAAGAAAAGAATCATAGATTAGAACAAAATTAAATATAATGTAATAACAAATAAATCAAATGCGTAAACATTAATAAGCTATAAATAAGTATTGCAATAGTTTCAAGTAAATAAAAGTCATATTATCATATATATATCAATATAAAATACATAATGTTACTTATATATTGGCCACAAAAAATTGGCGTTACAATATCGACCCCAAAATATACGTCGGTGTAATTTCTACAAAAAAAAAGGACTAACACCGACAAAAAATCACTCGTTAAAGGGCAAGTGATTGGAGAAGATCAAGTGACATAGAATCTTCCTCATCTTTCACAATAACTTCAAATTGTTGCTTTGGTTTTTAGGGAGTGTCCAACAAAATAGGCGCCTCTTTGTTTGACTCCTTTTGTGGTTTCGGCGGTTTGTTTCCACTTTCAATAGCCATGAGCTTTCGGAACAACTCATGTTGATCCAAATACTAATCTTCCCAAGTCACCGCATCTTGTTTCTTGTGATTGTGTCACTCCGTAGATGATGGAGGTAGTGGACAACCATTCTTCAAGTAAATAAGCACAAAATGATTCGGAATTACCCCAAGGCACATGATGGGAGTTTTTTGCTTACCCGACGGTGGTGGCCCTCTTAGTGGGAAAAAAGATTCTGAGTTACCAACTTCAAGATTTGTCAACACGACCACACACCTTTTGTAATAATTAGCAACAATGTGCCCCATGTCCGGAAAAGTCAACCACTTATCAACAAGATGTGCACAACTTTTTGTATTTGCGGGAGGATGTAAGCCATTTAAAATGTAGTTATAACGATCCTCACCCGCAAATACTTCAACATAATCATCTCTATGATCTTTCAATTCTTGAATAAGATGTGTACGAATCATGAGATGATTTTGTTCGGTCAAGCCCATGAACTCGGCTATAGCCCGGAATCCACAATGTCCATCGCCAATAACATCCACCACTTTTTCAATAAATGGAAGCATGAAGCGTGGCATATAATCAATAGGCCTCATAACCGGGATAACCTTAGGCTTTGGATACCGAGAAGGTGGTGGAAGTGGGGAAATTGGTGTTTTACCAAGACGAGCACCTTTTTTTCCTTTTATATGATTATGTTGTTGGTCATGGTGACGGTTGACTTTCCGGATTTTGGGAATCAACAACTTCCCAAGAAGAAGGGATCCGACTAGTCGATGTAATTTTTCCTTTAGGCCTCACAATGTCCACTTTTTTCTTGGCTCCCTTGGTTGGTACTTTTCGTGGTGGTGGAGACATCATGGTGGTTTCAGGAAATGCCAACTGCCGCAAAACCTCTTTGACTTCAAGCTTCATTTGGAAAGGGAGTTTCTTGAGACGTTCTACAATACCCTTCAACTCATCATCGACAGAAAAACCAACTTCATTACTTTCTTCCCTCATGCGTAACCTTTGCCAATGGTGGTGTATCTCATCCAATAAAATTGGCTTTTCTTCAAGGAGTTTAGTAGCAATTTCGCATTCACATGGTAGGCCGTAAGATGTCCTTTGAACACAACCACAAATTTCCTTGTCCATGCACAACGTTTCCCTACAACGTGACTCTTCCAAAGCAATGTTGTCCAAAGCATATCTAGACACATGACCACCTAAGCCGTAGTACAAAGTGACATCTTTGAATCTATGTTCCAACACGGTAACGCTCTGACCAAAGGTTGTTTGTATTGCAGTGAACTGAAGCAACAACATGTCATGTATTTTCTCCCAACAAGTACCCAAATCACCCACACTATTGTCCAAATATTTCTTCACTAAAGCATGAGCCGATTCTACCCTATTGGTGGATCTGCAACCAAGATGCAACACACGGTCTGTCCATGCCCTCACTATTTTCTCCTTCACTTCATTCAAAGTGGTCATGACATACTTTAGGAAAGGTGGGAAATCACTACAAGCATCTTGGAAATCCACTAATGCATTTGCATATAACTCTTGAGTGGGCGATTCAACCATAGCCTTCCATGCCCTCATGATCTTCTTGACAACATCGCGATTACTCACCTCTTTCCCATCCTTTTTCCCCAAAGGATATTTACAATCTAAGACGCACCTTTGTTTAACATTTGCTTGCACATGAAAGTAACAATTCATTGCATAACTTTCTGGGAAAACAATTCCAACTGCTTTCATCAAAGACCCATCCCTGTCGGTAACAATCACCTTAGGCATATTCATCTTTGACGTAAGAAGTTTACGCAACATTTTTAAAACCCAAACAAAGTTTTCCTCTTTCTCATGTGTCAAGAATCCAAACCCAACCTAATATGTCAAATCGGTCGAAGTGACCCCAACTACCTCAAACATTGGCATCTTGTACATGTTGGTTTTGTAGGTGGAGTCCATAACCAAAACCGTTGGAAAATTGTTAAACAACTTAACGGATGTTGGATCAGCCCAAAAGATATCTTCGATTGTAGTACTTTCACTTTGTGTTCTTGAGTAATAAGTATAGTTGTGCTCCTCCAACTTTGAGATTAGATATTGCAACTGCTTCTTGTCACCTCTATTTGCCTTCCATATTTGTTGACGTTCATTGTACACTTGCTTCACATTTGTCATGCAATGTGGTCTTTTGTTCTTCAAGTGTATCAAAATATTTCTTGGAAGCATCTTGCTCTTGGTCAAGTCACGTACAATCTTCTTGTCGTCCTCCTTTAATCTACCGGCAACAATGTGTCCTTCTAAAGCCGGCTCCATCGCATGGTTGTGAACTCCATTAAGAATGTTCAATCCCCATTCCTTTGTTTGCGTACTTTGATATCAACTAATCATGAACAAGCACCCACATTTTCTTGAGTCTGTTGTCGCATGCTTCAGTTTTTTTTAGGTACTTTATGAGCTCCACTCGTTTCACACACTAGGTGCAACATTGGATGGATCAAGCTTGATCTTTGTGTAACAATTGTAAATCCCGCCTTATTTGCTTGACGACGTACCCACTCAAGCAATTATTCTCTATCTTTCCACTTAACGTCATCCGAAAAAAACCTAGCCGTGTCAACTTCGTGGGCTTGAAGTGGGAGAACACTGGGGCCAACATATTTAGAAGCTTCAACATGGACGGAAGCTCCATCAATGTTTGGTTTGACTTCAACCTTAGGCGGTTTGACATCTCCGGAAATTTGGACAAAATTTCGCTTTGTCTCTCCCAGAACATCTTTCGCGTTCTCTACCATTACTATAATTAAACAACACAAAAAATATGAATTAACAACTAAGTAATGCATAAACATACATGCCATAATGAATTAAAACAAAGAAAAACAAAGAAAAAAAACAAAGAAAAAAATTGAAAAAAATGGCAGTAGCTGCCATTTTTCGGTTGTGAAATTTTTTTCACAAGTATTCCTCGGTAGTTAACTACCGAGGTTTTCCTCGGCAGTAAGCTACCGAGTATTTCCTCGGCAGTAAGCTACCGAGATTTCCGATGCCAGGGTTCTACGTAACTGACGTAGATACCCATACAATAACCAAAAAATAAACCGATTAAAATGCTCAATACCTGTTTTTTTACGTCATGAGTGTGTTGATACCTCCTATGCTTGATGCTTGAATGATGTTGGAGCAAGATTTGATGAAAAAAAATTATTGGATTTGGGGGGATTGGATGAAATGGTATGGAAGTTGATGAAAATAGTGTGTAGGGGGAGCAGGTGACTGCTTCATCTGATGAAACATATTTCTCGACAGTTAACTACCGAGGATTTCCTCGGCAGTTAACTGCAGCCGGATTTTGAATTCCTCGGCAGTTAACTGCCGAGGGGGCATAATCGTATTTTACATGTGTGACACAGCCTTATGCAATGTGTCAACAACAATTTTCAACCGACATGGCGGCGGCACAACGCTTCCAAAAAACGCCTTCCTTTAGCAATAAGCTCACTTACTGTGACCAAAACAAACATACCACAACACCTTAGCTTTTGTTTTGTTCGATATATTACAATTGAAATAGAACATCTATCTTGACAACATTGTTAATGGATTTGGGCAAAAGTGAGAGAGGAAGAATATTAGAATTGTGAGAGTGATTATGTGTTGCTAGCGCATGATAAACTTCCGTGGAGCATCATTGTCTCACGTTGAACTCAACCATCCTAAAAATAATTATTTCAATTATTTTTGTCAAAACAATTAAAAAAACACTTTTAATGACAAGAAGTTTATGATACAAACGTGTGTAGGGTACTGAGCTCAAGAAAGAAGACTAATGCACCATAGGAGACCTATTTAATTCACTTATGCACAAAAGCAACTTTTAAAATGAGTACAACTTTTGAAAATAGATACAAAATTTTACCTTGCTTGATCAAAATTCCCGATGCCTTGTGTCACATAGTCTTTCATCCATGTATCAATTGGTAAGCCTAGAGACATGTCAATTTTTGAAGCAATGTATTCACTTTTCTTATATTATAAGAGTAGAAGAGTAGATTAAGTGTAGGTTGATTTCATATCATAGTCATAGTTCAGTTGTTGTCCTATAAAAGGATTGACAAACAAAAAGGAATTGGCTGCTGTTTCATTAAAAGATTAGCGATACATAAAAAAGTGAGGTATTGTTGTTTAAATAGCTGCAGCAACAACCAACTATCAATTTGCGGTTGGGAATTTCCCGCACTTGTGCAGTCGAAATATCAATGGTTATTTAATCATGATGAAACGGTTTAAATATAAATTTGTATATTAAACCATAAAATAAATAAAGTTTTTGTAGATTGTTTGATCTTGATTGTATGATGACCAATATCTCAAATTCGTGAACCTAAGATCTCCTATTGACAATAAATCCAAATTTATTTTAAGAGATACAATGCAAAGGGAGGTCATTGTAAATTGTCCTAATAAATTTCCTCTTTTTTTGAATACTTCACTGTCTATTATTTATTTTTCATTATTATGATAAATATTTAAAAGATTATATAAACATGTCCATTTAAGGTATAATTAGATCAAGAACTCCTTTTATTTAAAAACTTCAACAAAGTAAACTATTTTTATTTAAAAACTTCAACACAATTAATTGTTGAGTAGATATGTTTTTCTTTTTAAACTTTTTTCGGCAAAATGAAAATGAACAAGATATAGTTTTTTTTTTCTTTTCAAAATGTTCTTGCTTACAATCTTCTCCAAATGACTGTTTGTACTTACGGGACAACAAGATAGAAATTCAATATACAAGTCAATAATGAAAATTCATTGTCCTTCAAAAAATTAAATGAAAATTCATTTTTGAGGCCAGAACTTTATTTTAGGAGAAATGTTATGACAAATGATTTTTATTATTATAATTTTATTATCATATCTTACAGAAACAAAAGGACTGAATTCCCTTACATCTTTAGAGCCTTAATTCTAGATTCAATGTGCCATCATTGATCACAATAGCTGGATTATCAATAATCTTATCGATGGGTTTATCTAGTTTATTGATATATGGCTTAGTTCCATCAATGTGAGAAACTTCCATATAATCTTCATGGGTTGGTGGAGTTGGTGACAAAGCCATTCCAGCAACATTTTCCTCAGCAGATGGCATACCATGTTGTAAAATATGAGGTGGATGTGAAACAACAGCAGCATGCATTTCACTAAACATTCTTGGTCGAGGTATTGTCAAAGGTGGTGCTTCAATATGAGGGTTAATGTTGGTTAGCCTGCTTAGGGCTAAATTTTCTTCAACCATATGAGACTCCATATGAGTTATGAGAAATCGAACGTTTGTGAAAACTTTGTAGCACAATTTGCATGCAATAGTATTATTGCTATCATTATTGTTAGCCATGGTGATTGATGATAGTTTATGCAATGGATGGCCTTTTATATACGAAAATATTCATAAACATTAATTGAATGCATTAATGAACATTCTTAATATTGTGTTGACAACATTCAATTCAGTTTCAAAAGAAGACAAGAGAAACTTTATAAAAGTGATATCTAACCTGCTCAAAGGGTTAGATAATTTACCTAGTATGAGAAGATCTTTATTTATTTTTTGTTTGTATTTTTTTTTCTTTTTTGGGTTAGGTTTTAATAAATTTTAGCTTTATAGAAAATAAAAGCAACTGTAATTCAATTTTTCTCTTGTGAGAAACATTCATTACATTTTCATTTGTACTACAATAATCGTCACATCTAACTATTTATACAAATTAACAATAAATGATAAATAAAAGAAGGAGAATAATGATTTGACTGAGTTATCTTTTTTAAGGATATTTTGAATAATACAATATTTAATACTAGCAGACATCATCGATGAAAAAGAAAAACAAATAATTTATTACTTATTTAAGGATTAAATTCTTTTTAGTGATTACAAAATTTTCAAATTTTGTTTTTTGACCTCATAAAAATCTCGCTTTTTAGTCCCTAAAAAGATTATAGTTTTAGTCTTTGTTGTTAAGCCGATCTATATATTTTTGAATTATCTTCCATAGAGATGTTTCGAACATAATAAAAAATTCCTTCAAAAAAATTTACAATTTTATTAACATGAAATGAGTTAAATATGAATTCTTTTTAAATACAAAATTGTCAAGATAATAGTAACGAAAATATGTTTAGATCACTTAGAAAGCAAATTTTGAGTTCATTTTTGTGGATAACTTTTGATTGTGTTCTAAAAATCATTCAAAAATATATTAATTGACGAAAAAACCTTGGGTGATAATTATGTAGTGACTAAAAAGCGAGTAGTTTTTTGTGGATGAAGAGCAAAATTTAAAAATTTTGTAAGAAAAAAAAATATCTAACCCTTTATATAAAAGGGTCAAGATAACTTGTGTGCTAAGAATACAAGCTTTTTTTTTGAAAGATGCTAAGAATACAAGCTAAGAAGTTAAAAATGGAATGAAAAAAAATAATCTTTGTAATTTAGCTTCTTTAAAAAAAAAAAATCTTTGTATTGAAAAGATAAAATTTGTACTTTAAAAAAAAATTGATTTTCCCATTAAAAAATGAGATACATTGGAATTTTCAAGAGAGATGCGCTTTAAACATAAAGTTCAAATCCTGTAAATGACTATTGGTCCTTGAAATTATAAATGTAAGTCATTCTTTTCAATAATACAAATGAGGAGATACTTTGAAATTTTCAAGAGTATCTATTGTAACGGTTCAAATCGAGTAAATGACAACTGGTCCTCAAAATTATAAATAGGGTTAATTATGTTTTTGGTCCCTACAAAATTGCGACCTTGTAAGTTTAGTCCTTACTTAATTTTAATAGCATTTTTAATCCCTACAAAAAAAAAATTTACTTATAATTTTAGTCCCTGCTAAAATAAATTTTGTTTAATTATCCTTAAACCCTTAAATTTTTTAACGATTCTTTTTATACAAGTTTAGAACACTATGAAAGGTTCATTTACTAAAATCTATCATTTTTTAACATGAAATAAATTAAATATGAATTTTTTAAAACGACAAAAGTTTAAGATACAAGTAACAAAAATATGGACGTAGAAATCAAATTTTTGCGATATTTTTTTCGGAGGACCTTTTAATAACGTTCTTAACACGCCTGTAAAAAATTGTTGAAAAACTTAAGAGTTTAAGCATAAATTAAACAAATTTGGATTGAGTAAGGACTAATATTGAGTGCAGAAATTTTTTGTAGGGATTAAAAATGCTATTAAAATTAAGTAAAGACTAAACGTACAAGGTCGCAATTTTTTAGGGACCAAAAACATAATTAACCCTTATAAATATTAGTCATTCTTTTTAGCAAATAAATGTCGGTCATTTTACTATTTGAATTTTAAAAAAAAGACAAATATATCTTTGAATTTATAACATGTCGTTCTCTAAATTTTTCGAACATGCAAATATATCTTTCAGTTTGTACTAGATTAGTCATTTTAGCCCTTCTATTAAAAGATAGCTGAGATATATTTTCTTGATTTGGTGGAGCTTCATTAATGAGATATAAAATGGTGATGATGTTTTATTTTTAACAAAAAAGGGTGATGATGTTATTCAACATAAATGGTTATCCAATGGATTTCGTAAAGAGGTAGGTTATAGAGCGACACTAAATTTTAGAAAGATTTTTGGATATGGGAGTGTTATATTAAAAGAGAGTTTTAATTGGTTATATTAAGGCAGACTTACATTCATAGGAGGGTTTACACGTGCACAAATTCATACGAGGGTTTGCACGTGCACAATCCCACTTTAAATTAGTGAGACCTATTTAAATTTCAACCATATTGAGAGTGTGTTTTACACGTGCAAGAAATGGATGTCGGTGACACTTCGTCTCTTAGAGTAGATGCTCGTTTAATTGTGTTTGAAGATCACTTAACCACTTTGGAGTAACCTCCACCTCGTTCTACCTAGCTCTTATATTCATTCATATGTTGTGTTCTTTGGCTAACTTGGCAAAAGTGATACATTTTTCATTAGCCTTCAGTTAGAACGAGCATCTTCTGACATGTATCTTCCAATGTTAGGCTATTTCCAATTCTGTATTCCTTTCTTGTCAGAGACCATGAGTCAAAATTGTACATGCTTCTTCCCAATTTATACTTCTCCACATTTCGCAATTCGGTTCTCTATTTAAGGGCAAGAAGAATAGGAAGATTCGTCATGTGCTAGTGGGAACATACTGCACCATCTCAACATGTCTTTCCAGTTTCCACATTTCATGAGAGGCAATTCTATGACTACCATCATCATCATCATTTCTCAAAAGTAAATATAAGAAAAAATGTTCAGTCAGCACCTGATCTGCTGATTGTTGAAGTAAGGGGATATTATTTTATTGATTTTCTTAATTTACAAATTGAATATCCAAAATATAATTTTTGTTACATGAAATATGAATCATCTGAACAAATGAGAAGCTAGTACAAATTGTTATCTTGAGTCTTGCTAGCATCAGCTTCAGAGAACTCTATAAACTGAAAACATTTCAGTGTCAGTATGGCAAAGCACTTATTGTCTTCTGTTCTTGCAAGAAAAATTACAAAATCCAATTGTGGTAGTTGCATTGCATGTTCAATAGTGCAATCATGAAAAAAGGACTTAATAAGTGGATTAACAACACTGAGTTGAATGACAATTTCAACCATTTCCTTGCTCAGGGGCTCCAGTACTTGGGATTGTAACATAATCACTGACCATTCCTAAGACCGGGCATAGCATACAGGTTGTTATACTCATGCCACATTTCATGAGCTTTTCATCAAAAGTACGATTTATACATCTTCAACATATATAGGGAAGGGGGGTAACAATATTATCAAGTTAATCAATGCTTAAATCGTGCTGTTTCTATGCAATTTTCCTGTTGCAGAAAAGATCTTGTCCATGAAGTTAATCAACATGGGTTATTCAGAATTTACAAATGGAAAGGCAGAAGAGTTAACAAAAATTAACTGCAGCAACATCATGGGGAACACTAAACAATCCAAATTTGAACTAAAGTGTGCAAGTAGCATACCTGCATAATTTCGGGTATAAGACAAACCATTACAGCCGCGAGCCTTGACGCAGAGCTTTAAGAACGGTCTCTGACGCTGCTGAAGCAACAAGTGTATTCTAGAGGCAGCAGCGTCGGATAAAGAAACGGCTTGACGTCGCACCAAGAAGTGTATTCTGTAGAAACGGCTTTTGGAAAGATGTCCCAACCTGAAGAAATTGGTCATTCATGGTTTTGTTTCAGAGGGTCTCAAAACACATAAAAGTGCCAAATTTTGGCAAAATTTACTGAATTCATTTTTCAACTTGGAAATATATATGGATGTAAAGATAGAGTTTGAATACGAATAATGAGTCCTGTGATACTCATTCATTATTTTCAAAGCCTTGATCACCATCCAATGAAAAGGCACTTTTATATTGAATGTGTCTCTTTCTTCATTGTTGTCTGTTTCCTCAATCGTGAATCGCAAGAGTTGTGTTTATTTGACCAATCTAGATATCAAGAGGGACATTGATGAATGATGGTCAAACACATATGCATCACATTCATCATGTTGCTTATGTGTTGTAGTACATGACTAGAATTTTACTCAATTCAAACTGTGTAATGGATATTTACTTTTCGCCTGTTTGACACCTACTTTTAGGGAAATGGCGATGGCAACAGCAGAGAAGATAGGTACCGCAGTGCGACGTCAAGCCTGTGTAATGGATATTTACTCTGTTGCCATCTTTTGGATGAACTTGGTGCTAGAACTTGGATGGACTTCTTGCTTCAGGTACCGCGGTCCATCCAAGTTCTAGCACCGCCACATTCCTCATAAGAGAAAAGCCTTGCAAGCTGTAATTAAGTACACCATCTCTCAAATCATGGCTTAAGGACAAGTGAATCAATTGAGGAAAACAAACAGAAATCGTATTCAAGTTCACAAGTTTGTCTTTGCCTTCAAAAAACCCTCCAAATCCAAAGTCTAGGTAACTTAGATGCTTTTGAAATCATATGATAGAACTTTGGCCACATAATTGTGAAGTTGCTTATGTCTACAACCCTCAATATGGATGACACTCACATCATCCAAACAAATCATTAAACACCGCAATGAGTATTTCCAACGTATTTGATGTTAACTCGCAATAAATGGGCCAATCAAAGGAGATGAATTTAAGATAGGATAGTATATTACCAATTGATTCAACAGGAAGATTCAGAATCACAAATACTTGATCAACCACACTAATGTTCACAAACTGTAAGTAAATTATGGAAAGACTTTCAACAACTATATCACTCAATGTGAATGAATATTAACTAAAAAACAAAACTTTATGAGTGAAATTTCAAGAGGGTAATAGCAATACACAGTAATAGAAAAGATTATATGCAAGAAATAGAGAAAAATGGGATTGAAGGAAATGACTAACCAAGGGATATGGAAATGGATCAAACCAAAAGCTAGTGAAAGAGAAGTAGTTTGGGAGGGTCAAGTTTGTTGAGTAACAAGAAAACTCATAGAAAGTGATAGAAAATAAAGGAAAAGGAGAGAAAATGCAGAAGCTAGAATATTGCTTTCTTATTCAATTACTTGAGAATGAAGTCATTACAGGTATTTATAGAATTTCTATTTGATAGACTACACTCTTATAGGATTGCATCCTTGATGTAAAATTTTTGCACATCGTATTTCTATCTACACGTAAGTATATTAGTATAGTCTCCACAGGGACTAGCGTATACCATAAATCATTCAACATCATTTATCATCTCAAGTTTGGTTTAAAAGTTTGTTTGTTTAAAACTATTCTAACTAATTTACGTTAAAATAAATAGAGATGAGATAGGGCATATAACACTTAGGGTTAGAGTTCGTCAACCAAGCGTTACAACTGCATTCTCATGATCACATAAACGGATTCTAGCTTTTTAATCGATATTATCACAATCACTCAACAACATTATTTATGTCTAAATAATGTCGTGAAATCGATTGTATCGTTTAATCGATGATTTCTCAACCTATTCAACGATCCAAAAGCATTAAGTTCTTGATTTCAAAGTGATTAGCAAAACATAAATGTCTAGAATAAAAGTTTTGATAGATTATTATTCTAACCCTAGATTCAAAAGTACCTTTCAATAACATTCCAAATCATAAATAAAACATTAAACACAAGAATAATAACAATATCTAGTAAAATAGCTAGAATCTTATATTAATGATCAAAGAGATTACATGATAGCTTGATTAAGTACCTCTAAACCCACAAGCGTAGATTTAGCTACATATTCTCATAGTAGCCTTGCAAAAGATGGAAAAAAGATGAAGATTTCATGACAAGATTCATGATTTCTCTACAAATCTTGGGAAGAATCTACCTCTAACACTCTTGCTTTGTGTTTCTCTCTCTAGAAATGCCCTATCTCTCTCTAAAAACCAGAAAAAGACTATTATATTCAAGAAGTTCTCCAAAACATGAGAGAAAAGCTATTTATAGGAGGCTGTAAAAGTGCAAACTCGCTTAAGCTAGATGAACTTGCTTAAGCGAGTTACCTTGAAATCCCACGCTGCTCCATTAGATGACTGCCACGCAGCACCTTATCATGTTCAACTCGCTTTGGCGAGATGAACTCGCTTAAAGCGAGTTTGACCTTGAAATCCTGGGACTTTTTGGAGTTTTCTCGCTTCTGACTCACTTCAGGCGTGTTAAAAGCGTGATGATCTGAGAGTTTCTGCCAATTTCTCGCTTTGACGAGTTGAACTCGCTGGTCATTGCTTGTATTTTCCTGCACAAATGGGTAGAATAAGGCACCTAAAGCATAAATGGCATAATTGTATCAAATTGTAGCTTTTCCTTAAGTAACTTGCAAAACAAATCACTAAAGTGGCTAAATTAACATAAGAAGTATATCACTTTTCAACACTTATCAATCCTACTCCATAACAAACTCAGAAGTTAGTTACAACTGTTTTCCTTCCTTAGAACTTGTGATAGCTTGTGTTGCAAGTAATTGTGGCATACTGTGTTCTTCTTCTTTGTTTGCTAGCAAGCTTGATTCTAAGTCCTTGATGTTATGCTTCGATAAGGGTCGTGGGTTTCTCGCTATGCGTTTCATTCTACAAATATTTCAAAGAACAAAATGCCGATGAAAAGTAACATTTGTCGTTTTCTTTTCTTTCTTTTATTTGGAAATATAATTTGTTGTTTAATGGATTAATAATTAATGTATTATAAGGATAATGATGATACAAATTATGAATAATTACTGTTGAAACTCTTTAGGAGAGTTTGTTGCTTATATGGATTTACAAAACCTGAGTGATTAATCTTTATAATTGTGCACAGAAAATACCTTGTGTATACCAAAAAAGAAATTAGAAAAAACGTCCTTATTTTACACTATATTTGAAGCACTGTTTACATTGTAACCTTCCTTGTTAGCTAACAAAATCTTCAAAAGATAAAAACAATTGAGTTCAAGTGGTTAACAAGTTCCCAAAGGACAAATCGTTTGAAAGAACCGGGTTCTATTTATGGTGGAAAATTCATAGCATACTATACTTACTTCACCGGTTAACTCAAATTATCAGGGTCATTCCCCTGAAATATGGAGGGTTGACACAAAAAAAAAAAAAAAAAATTGACCATATGAGAATACTGATAGTGGAATATATATTCCAAATTGTTTAAGTGATTGTCATCGACTCTTGATAGATAAAAGTATAAAAACATTATCACCAATATTATTTTCTGATATCACCTTTTCCTTCAAAACATATCTACCCATTTTTGTAATCAACAATCGAGTTCCATTTCACATGCTTGGAGATTCATCAATGTCCTGCACTGACACACAAACTTTCAATTTTACCATATGATTTGGAAGTCCCAAATGATGCAAATGTATTTAAGAATTCAAGAGTGTGAACATAATCATGTGCATCGTCATATGAGTTCATTTAATATAGAGAATCAAAATTCAAATATGTTCTCTCTTCTTTGGGAATCAATGATAACATGTAAATATTGATCGCACAACAACTAAATTATTCATAGTTAGTATATATGTATATTGAAAATATGAGTGATCGTTCATATTATACAAACTATAAGGATATGCACTTTCAACAATAGACACACGCAATAGGAACACCAAAGTTTTGAATAAACATATCATATGTGTATGTAATGGTGATATCTTCATCATTACTCTCTCCGATACTTCCATCACCAATATATGAGGGTTTTTTTTTTTTTTTTCCATTCCTTAAAATCATACCTTTTTCATTAGTCCATGCATGACTATCTTTTTTTTTTTTTTTTTTTTCCATTCCTTAAAATCATACCTTTTTCATTAGTCCATGCATGACTATCTTTACACGCCTATGATTGTTCTCAAAGTGACCAGGCGCGGATCGGGAAATACTTGTGTGACATTAATGTCACGGTGACATTAAATCTGGACCACACATTGAGTGACATTAGATGTGTTGTGTGGCCCAGATGCAATGGCAATGACAATGTGTGGCCCAGATGCAATGGCACGGTGACATTAATGTCACCAAAGTGCCACCCGGCGCGGATCCATCCAAGGGTCATGTAACGCCCTCCTTTTATTTAATTATTTTTTTTATTAAGTTAGAATCTATTTATGTGATTTATTTATATATATGAGGTGTTAGTATTTTATTATGTGACATTATTCTATTATTTAATAGAATATGAGAATTATTAGTGTAAGTAAAATTGAAGGTTAGAATAGAAATAAGAATAAGTTATTGGGCCTAAATAGATTTAGGAAGAGTGATTAGTATTAGAAATAAGGAAGCTTAGGTTAGAAAGAATTTTTACGTTAAACCGCTTTTTGGAGAAAGAGGAGAAAGTGGAAAACTCAGAGAGAGAACCCTAGGAACGAAGAACGCTGCTTTTGATTTCAGAAAAAACAATCTAAGGTAAGGGTGAGACTATTTTTCACTAATATTAGGTATGTGAATCATTAGATTGCATCTAACATGCTTTATGATGAGTTTGTAAGGGGAGTCTTTATTCACCATAACGGGTTGTATGAACATATGGGTAGTGAAGGGTTTATGTTTTTCTTCCTTATTTTCAAGATCTTACGATGAATTGATGTTAAATTCGTGCTCTAATTTATTGCTATGCTTTTGGGTATGTGATTATCTCTAAATTCATGTTTTAACTGTGTTAAATTTGTGATGTATATTCTGTTGATATGTATCTATTGATGTCCTTAATTTTATTGTATAATTGTTACCGATGGTTTTCTTTATTGATAGACACCAATGCCTTTCCGTGATCTTATATGTGCCAAGATTTGTTATTCATTAAATTGGCTTGAAGTCTAAATCAATTAATTGATATTAAGTGAAACTGAATTGAACCCATGTGATCAAAGACTCTAACTATTTGCTTTAATTTAAATTTGTTGATGAATAAATTAGTAAGCAAAAGATAATTAAAAACTGTGACAAACTATTAATTACTACTTTTTATTCCGAGTACATTATCCGATACCAATGTCCTTCGACTCATTACCTCCTTCTCTGAGTTATTGTTTAAATAAATTGATTGATCTATTATTTATAGTTTAGATTAGAGTAATTATTTGTTAGCATGATTTTAGAAAGACACCGATTTATATAATATATGAGATACATGTCCATGTATGTACAGATATGTATGATTTAGTGTTACACCTTATCTATTTTTATAACCGATTTATCCATTTTATATACGTACACACATGTTAATCCATGAACTGCTATTATATTAGTTTAGAATAATTATTTCTACTCTTTTAAGTATGTGTGAAATAATAAGTCTCAGATGATTAAATTGACGATGTGTAATTGATGAATTATTTGACTAATTGATGAATTATTTGACTATGTGTGATTTAAAGAAAGGTGTTATATAAAGATGTGCTATTTGAAGATGTGTGTTTAAAAATGTCTTATATAAAGATGTGTTATTTGAAGATGTGTGATTTAAAGATGGATATATAAAGATGTGATATTGTTATTTATGTACTATATGTGTTAATTATGATGCTTATGATGATGTGATGTTTAAGATGCTGTTGATTATCATTTGATGCTGTTGTACTATGATGCTGATATGAGATGAATTATTTATATGCTGCATATACTGCTGAGTCTTATTTAAGATGTAAGTGTCGGTCTAAGTCAAGAAGTTATAGGATGTTCATGAAGTTTCTAAGATGTAAGATGTTGAGTCCATGCATACTCATTCAAAGTTGAGGGCTTGATTCCCTGGAGCTTTTGCTCAACCACGACGATGGAGCTTTTGCTCAAACACGACGATGGAGCTTTTGCTCAAACACGACGATGGAGCTTTTGCTCAACCATGACGATGGAGCTTTTGCTCAACCACGACGATGAGGGCTTATGCCCTAAAATGGTACCACATGCATTTGCATTTCATGATGATTCAAGATGGTTTAAGACGTTAAGAGTTGCATAGTCGAGTTTAGATGCATTGTCAAGTCAAGTTGTTAAGTTGTGATGTTTTAACGAATTACTTTGTGATGTTTTAACGAATTACTTTGTGATGTCTTTTAGTATGATGATATGTGACGATGACTGTGACTGCTATTTGATGATATTTTGCTAAGATAAATGATGATGTTTATGTATTTAATTATAGTTGTTAAATTATAAGATGTTTATGTTGTTAAATGTAATTTATGATTTATAAGCTTAATATTATTGTTTGAGAAATCTCACCCCTTCTGCGTATATGTTGCCTCGACCGTGGGTAATGTGCAGGTAATAAAGACTAGTTGTGTTCGTGAGTAGACTCCTCACATCGTGTCTAGGATGCTCTGATACGTAACGGGATGGGGATTTTAATACTATTTTCTGTTCCTTTACGTATTGCTTTTGAAGTTTAAGAATTATTTTTGAACTAAGATTTATGAAACTTTTATGATGAGGTTGAAGTTTAAGAATTATTTTTGAACTAAGATTTATGAGTCTTTTATGATGAGGCCTGCGTGCCAAAGACTTTTATGTTGTTGAACTAATTCCGCTGCGAAGTTTTAAAGATTAAGTTGAATAATTTTGAAGGATAAATATTTATTTATTCAATTTATGATTTTTATGAAATGTGACATTCCGTTTACGATGAATACTCTGATTTATTTACGAAATTTTCACGTTGGGAAAACGGGATGTTACAGGTCACTTGACCCCACTTCTTTAATTATTTTTTAATTAATAATATGATAATTTTATGCTCTGCCCTCACATGAAAATTGTGGTTGACCCCACAAGAAGGCCACTAATGAAAATACATACACAAATTATTACTTTTTATTATTATTAAACATTCACAAATTATTTATGGCGTTCCTCTCAAAATAATTATTTATAGTGTTAAAATATTGCAACTGAATATGAGAGTATTACGTTCAAAAAAGCGATGTCAACGACACCTAAACCTAATATTCCAACTTTCAAGATTGAGAGACACAAGAATGGGGCTTCAATAAAAATTAAAAGGTTTATTAAGGAATAAAAAAATAATACAAAGGAAAAATTAAATCTTTTTACTCCTTTTTTTATATGTTTGCTCCTTTTTCTATGTCTCCCAATTTTAAATTGTTTGATGATATACATTGATTGCAATAATTTGATAGTATTAAAAAATAAAAAAATTTATACTTTTTAAAAAACATGAAGACATATAAAGGGTAATTATAATTCATATATGTTAAGTTGTCTTTGTTTTTTAATATACAATATTCATAATTTTCAATTTTTTTACTTGCATTTATATATTTTATTCATAAATATTTTAGATAAATAATCATGCCCCCACTAGCTAATGAAAGTGACTACGATTCACTCAAACATCAATGACATGAAAATTGTTTCACAAGACATTGCAATGAGCATGTAGACATGTTCGCATTTAATAGATTGGTCATTTTGTGATTGGCTACATTTAACAGACTACTCATATTCCTATAAATTTTACAAGTTATAAACATTTTTTTAGAGGTATAAGTTATAAACATAGATATATACACCTTTGAACAATCAATTTTATTTTTTCAAGAAGAGCAGTTTGTTGGAACAAAATGTGTTTAACAATAAACCTTAAAGAGTTTTGATGATAACAAGGTATTAAAAATTGTAAATTGGATTAGCTAATATTTGTTCAAGTGTACAGGACCATAATTATAAAGTTACATCATCATTGGTTCTGAATGAGCAAATAAAGAGCTATGGAAACAACAAAAATTTGAAGCTTGGACGCTCCTGAAGGCAACTTGCTCCTGAAGAAAAAGCGCTCCTGAAGTCAAGCTGCTCCTGAAGAAATAGCGCTCCTGAAGAATAGTGCTCCTGAAGACAAGAGGTCCAGAAGTCACATCATCAGAAGCTGCATCATCAGAAGCTGCATCATCAGAAGCTGCATCATCAGAAGCTGCCTCATCAGAAGCCATTTCACCAGAAGCTGAATATCAACTGGATTTGCAAAGAATCAAGAATTGAAGAATCATCAATGCAAAAGCTGTCTATTGGATTCGAAAACACAAACAAAGGATTAGTGGAGCTTGCAACGGTCATTTCAAAGGTGTTTGAAGGTGTGTGTTTGCAATTTGGACGAAAGCGTTGACATTGTACTTTGTACGAATTGTACAACCACGTTCTCCACTACTCTGTTTTGTGTCTGCACTTCAAGACAAGAAAACAGCTCCAGAATACGGTCTCGCCTGCATAGATGTTCCTTTGGATAAGGAATGGATTTCAAATTTGTTCTTCATAGGACAACAACCAAATCAGGCAAAAGATCATTGGTGAAAGATCAAGCTTCAACAACGACTCTTTGGTGTGCTGGCAATTTCACAACGTCTCTTTCACACCTCTATATAAAGGAGTGAAGACCTAGAGAATTGGTAATGCAAGAACGCTGAACGAAAGACTCACAAGATTTTCACAAGTACCAAACCTCTGCTGAAATTGTTCTGCATTCACTTAGAATTTCTGTGTCTCAAAGTCATATCTTAGAAATTCTTAAGTCCATTGAGTCTGTATCTGATTTGTATTGTGAGCACCTCTGATTGTATATCAAGTGTTCAACCTTAAACAATTTTCTGTGTAATTTTGTTTAGGTAGGAAGTCTCTTGCAGTTGTGCTTGAGCAGGAAGTCTCTTGATTGTGTTCTTGAGCAAAGGAAGTCTCTTGCTTGTGTGCTTGAGCATTGGAAGTCTCTTGCTTGTGTGCTTGAGCATTTGTAATCAGATATTACTCATAGTGAAATCTCCTTGGAAGTGCAAGGGGGACTGGACTACTTCCGGATTGTGGAAGGAACCAGTATAATTGCTTTGTGTCGTTCTTCTTCTCTCTCTCTGTTTTATTCCGCTGCATTTAGATTCTGATCATCACTTCAGAAGCTGTCTCACTTAGCTTCTGATCAGTGTATTCAGTTATTTAGAGAAACGAAGAATTTTTAAAAAACACAATTCAACCCCCCTTCTTGTGTTTTTCTCACCTTCAATTGGTATCTAGAGCCTTGGTCTGTTGTGTATCACTTAACCGTGCAACAGTCAAAGATCTGAGAAAAACATGACTACTCCCCCTCCTGATGGTGATACTAGCTATAAAAATGTCTCACATGATTATAGTGATAGTAAGAAAACCAGTGTTGGAAAAGTTCCAAAGTTCAATGGAGATGCTGAAGAGTTCTCTTGGTGGAAGACCAATTTTTACAGTTACATCATGAGCCTAGATGAAGAATTGTGGGATATTCTGGAAGACGGCGTTGGTGGTTTAGTCCTTGATGAAGAAGGAGCTGCTGTGGATAGAAAGAAACATACTCCAGAACTGAGGAAACTTTACAAGAAGCATCATATTATCAGAGGAGCTCTTGTCACTGCCATACCCAAAGCAGAATACATGAAGATGAGTGACAAATCCACTGCTAAAGCTATGTTTGCTTCTCTCTGTTCAAATTATGAAGGGAGCAAGAAGGTCAAAGAAGCAAAGGCTCTCCTGCTTGTACATCAGTATGAGTTATTCAAAATGAAGGATGATGAAACTATTGAGGAGATGTACTCAAGGTTTCAAACCTTAGTTTCTGGTCTACAGATTCTAAAGAAGAGCTATGTTGCTTCTGATCATGTAAGCAAGATACTCAGAAGCTTACCTGCCAGATGGAGACCAAAAGTGACTGCCATTGAGGAAGCTAAAGATTTAAACACTTTAAGTGTCGAAGATCTTGTTAGTTCTCTCAAAGTTCATGAGTTAAGTCTTAATGAACATGAGTCTACTAAGAAGAGTAAATCAATAGCTCTTCCATCCAAAGGCAAGTCATCAAAAGCTCTCAAAGTGGTTGAATCTGAAGAGGAAGAACAGTCAAGTTCAGACTCTGAACCAGATGCTGCTGAAATGGCCATGCTCTCAAACAGACTTCAATATCTGGCCAAGAAGAACAGAAAGTTTCTCTCCAGAAGGGGTAACTCCAGAAGCTCAAGGAAAGAAGATCAGAAGGGATGCTTCAACTGTAAGAAGCCAGGTCACTTCATTGCTGAATGCCCTGATCTTCAAAGAGAAAAGTCAAAGGACAAGTCAAAGAGGTCTACCTTCAAACCAAGCAAACTCAAGAAGCAGATTAAGCAGAGTTTAATGGCAACCTGGGATGATTTGGGTAGTGAATCTGGATCTGATAAAGAGGAAGCTGATGAAGATGCAAAGGTAGCTGTTGGGTTGGTAGCAACAGCAACTTCAGAAGCTGGATCAGATTCAGACTCAGAAGATGAAAATGAGGTATATTCCAAAATTCCCAGAGATGAACTTGTTGAGTCACTTAAAGAACTTCTTACACATTTTGAAGTAAGAACCAATGAGTTGAAGGATTTAAAAGAAAAATATGCTGATTTGGTACAACAGCAAAAATCAACTCTATTGGATCTGAAAGCTTCTGAACAGGGACTTAGGGGCTTTGACTTCATGTGTAAAACATATGAAGACCAGCTCAGGTTCTTATGTCAGAAGCTACAAGAAAAGTGTAATGAAAAACCTTTAAGTAATCATGAAATTGCTCTTGAAGACTTCATTATATCTGGCATTGACAGAAGCAGAGTGGCTTCTATGATTTATAGCATTTACAAGAACAATGGCAGAGGAATTGGCTTTCCAGAAGTGAAACTGGAGAAAACCAATCTAAAGTCTTGTTGTGAATGCATCAAGGAAGGTCTGAAAACATTCTTTGTACCAGAAGGGGCTGAGTTGGAAACTGTTGTTCAATCAGAACCTGAAGCTTCTAGTTCTAAGGCTAAGATTACTTCAAAGCCAAAGAACTCTAAGTCAAAGGCTATGATCAAATCTGATTCCAAAACTTCAAAGGTTAGGATCCTGAAAAGATCAGAACCTATTCCTCAGAGTCTGGTGAAACCAAAATCTGGGGTTCTGAAGTCTAAGTTTCAGAAGAAGACAGTTACTGCTTCTGAAGTACCAAAACCTAAGGTGATGGCTAATCAGAAGCAACCCAACTCACAGCACAAGGTACAAGAAGTGAAGAGTAAAGCCTTAAGTACTAACCTTCCAGGACCCATAGAACAATGGGTACCTAAATCTAAAAATGTCAATAATGCAGGTATGTCTAAGAGCAGTGCCAAAGCAAAGATCATGGTACCTAGACAGCGGTTGCTCAAGACACATGACAGGAGACAAGTCCATGTTCCTCAGCCTAACAATGAAAGAGGGAGGAAATGTGAAATTTGGAGGCAACCAGTCAGGCAGGATCATAGGTACAGGAACTATTGGTAATTCCTCTACCTCAATTAATAATGTATGGTTGGTAGATGGTCTTGAACATAACCTTTTGAGCATAAGTCAATTTTGTGATAATGGTTATGATGTGCTTTTTGAAAAACCCAACTGTACAGTAATCAACAAGAAAGACAAATCCATTGTGTTCAAGGGAAAGAGAGTTGACAATGTCTATAAAATCAATTTTTCTGAACTGGCTGATCAGAAGGTGATCTGCCTACTATCAGTGAATGATAAGAAATGGATGTGGCACAGAAGGTTGGGACATGCTAACTGGAGGTTAATCTCTAAGCTTAGTAAGTTACAACTTGTGAAAGGGCTACCAGACATTGACTATCATTCAGATGCACTTTGTGGTGCATGTCAGAGAGGGAAAATTGTGAAATCATCTTTTAAAACCAAAGACATTGTCTCAACCTCAAGACCTTTAGAATTACTCCATATTGATTTATTTGGACCAGTGAGTACTGCATCCTTATATGGAAGTAGATATGGATTAGTCATTGTTGATGATTACAGCAGATGGACTTGGGTGAAATTCATAAAGAGTAAAGATGTTGCGTGTGATGTATTCAGTAGCTTCTGCACTCAAATTCAATCTGAAAAAGAATCAAAAATTTTGAAAGTCAGAAGTGATCATGGTGGAGAATTTGAAAATGAGCCATTTGAAGCTTTTTGTGAAAAACATGGAATTTTCCATGAATTCTCTTCTCCTAGAACACCACAACAAAATGGAGTTGTAGAGAGAAAGAATAGAACTTTACAAGAAATGGCCAGAACCATGATTCATGAAAACAATTTACCAAAACATTTTTGGGCAGAAGCAGTGAATACAGCATGCTATGTTCAAAACAGGATCTATATTAGACCTATTTTGGAGAAAACAGCATATGAACTCTTTAAAGGAAGAAAACCCAGTATCTCTTACTTTCATCAATTTGGATGTACTTGTTACATTCTGAACAACAAGCTCTACCTAAAGAAATTTGATGCCAAGGCCCAAAGAGGAATCTTTTTAGGTTACTCTGAAAGGTCAAAGGCATACAGAGTGTATAATTCAGAAACACTCTGTGTTGAAGAATCTATGCACGTTAAATTTGATGACAAGGAGCTTGAAGATAAAACTTCAAAGCAGGGTGAAAGTTTTGCAGAGATACAGGTTCCTGAAGCTACTCCAGAACCTGATCAGATAGCTGAGTCTGAAGATAGTCCAGAAGCTGAACCCACATCAGAAGCGCAAGATGAAACTGCTTCTGATGAAGCACAAGATGGCTCACATCAAGAAGATCCTCCCAGAAACACATTCAAACACAAGTCTTCACATCCTGAGGAGCTAATCATTGGAAACAAAGATAGTCCAAGAAGAACAAGATCACATTTCAGACAAGAAGAGTCAATGATTGGACTAATCTCAATGATTGAACCTACAACAGTTGATGAAGCACTTTCAGATGATGGATGGATCCTAGCTATGCAAGAAGAGTTGAATCAATTTCAAAGAAATGATGTGTGGGATCTGGTACCCAAACCTCAGCACAAGAACATTATTGGAACAAAATGGGTATTCAGAAACAAGCTGAATGAGCAAGGTGAAGTAACAAGAAACAAAGCCAGACTTGTTGCACAAGGGTATAGTCAACAAGAAGGCATTGATTACACTGAAACGTTTGCTCCAGTTGCAAGATTGGAAGCAATCAGGTTACTTCTTTCCTATGCAGTTAATCATGGCATAATATTATATCAGATGGATGTCAAGAGTGCATTTCTCAATGGTGTCATAGAAGAAGAAGTGTATGTTAAGCAACCTCCTGGATTTGAGGATATTAAATATCCTGACCATGTTTTTAAACTGAAGAAATCACTATATGGCTTGAAACAAGCTCCCAGAGCTTGGTATGATAGACTAAGTAATTTCTTAATCAAAAATGATTTTAAGAGAGGACAGGTTGACACTACACTCTTCAGAAGGACCCTTGGGAAAGATATTCTTGTTGTGCAAATATATGTTGATGATATAATATTTGGTTCTACTAATGCATCTCTTTGCAAGGAATTTTCTGAGTTAATGCAGGATGAATTTGAAATGAGCATGATGGGAGAGCTGAAGTTCTTCCTTGGCATTCAAATCAATCAATGCAAAGATGGAGTCTATGTTCATCAATCAAAGTACACAAAGGAGCTTCTGAAGAAGTTCAAACTTGAAGATTGTAAAGTGATGAACACTCCAATGCATCCTACGTGCAACCTGAGCAAAGAAGATGAAGGAGCTAAAGTAGATCAGAAGCTGTATAGAGGTATGATTGGTTCTTTGTTATACCTCACTGCATCTAGGCCAGATATTTTATTCAGTGTATGCTTGTGTGCAAGATTCCAATCAGATCCTAGAGAATCTCATATGACTGCTGTCAAGAGAATCTTCAGGTATTTGAAGGGAACAACTAATCTTGGACTCCTTTATAGGAAATCCTTAGATTATAAGCTAATTGGATTCTGTGATGCTGATTATGCTGGTGATAGGATTGAAAGAAAATCAACCAGTGGCAATTGTCAATTTCTGGGTGATAATCTTATATCCTGGGCTAGCAAAAGACAAACAACTATTGCTATGTCTACAGCAGAAGCAGAATACATTTCAGCTGCAAGTTGTTGTACACAACTACTTTGGATGAAACATCAGTTGGAAGATTATCAGATAACTGCTAACAGTATTCCCATTTATTGTGATAATACTGCTGCTATTTGTTTGTCTAAAAATCCAATTTTGCATTCAAGAGCTAAGCACATTGAAATCAAACACCATTTTATCAGAGATTATGTTCAAAAAGGAATTTTAGATATACAATTCATTGATACTGAAAATCAATGGGCTGATATATTTACTAAGCCTTTAACTGTTGAAAGATTTGATTTTATAAAGAAAAATTTGAACATGCACTTCGTGTCTGATTAAATGTTTGCTTGCTCCTGAATAGGATTTTAGGTTCTGAAGTTAGTTCAGAAGCAGTAGTCCATCAGAAGCTCTTTATTGAGGTTCTGAGGAAAACTCGCTTCTGATGATGACATCAGCATCTGAAGTCCAGAAGCTGGATTTGTTGCTTCTGAATAGTTGAATAAGTGGAAACGTTGGGAGTTACTTTTTAAAGTAACTTCTGGCCCACTAACCTGGTAGTTACTCTGTGAACTTCTTACGTGGCCTGTATGTGTTGGTGTATAACTAAAAGGGCAATGATGATTTAAAAGCTTTGAAAGTACTTTTCACGCGCCCCCAATTTTGTCATTAATGTTATGTTTGTTTGTCTCTTTTGAATTGCAATCGTTTTACTTTTAACACTTTGTCAATTCACACACTACTCACTCACAACAAACACATTTGCTCTCAAACCGTTTGCGAAGTAAGCGCATTCTCTCAACCTTAGAACCCTAAAATCTTCATCTTCTTCAAATCTTCGTCAATCATCAAATGGCATCATCAAGCTCAAAAGTTTCAGAATCTACTTCAAACAAGCAAAGCGTATCAGAATCTGGGTCCATCTACAAAGAAAAGACTATGGATATTCCATGGGAATCCTTGATAGTCCAAATAGAGTCACCAGTGGATTTTACTTCACTCAAGAAGTACGAAGTAAACATGGAAGGCTTAATAGAAACACAGGAGCTGTCTGAGTATTTCAGAATGCTAAATGGGCCAACATATGTGAATTTGGTCAAGGACTTTTGGTTAAAAGCTGAAGTGTACAATGAAAAGCCTGCAAAAGTTGTAAGCAAACAAGCTGGGTCAAAGAAAGGGAAAATGGTCATGGATATGAATCCTACATCATTTGACAGCTTAGAAATAAGGTCTGAAGTGATGGGCATTCCTATAACCATCACTGAGGAAGTTATAGCTAAAGCTTGTAGAAGGCATGCAGAGGGAAGATTCCAAGAAATAGTCAGGAAGGAAGATGTCCTGCTACAAGGTTACTACAACACTCTTTTGGGTGGGAAGAAGGATGCAAAGCCTTCTGAAATGGAGATTCACAACAGGATGTTGGTGAAATTCAGTAATGATTGCTTCTTTCAAAGAGCAGGAGGATCTGACCAACCCAACAATCAACAGAAGCTAGCAATTTACTTCATGGCTATTTTGGAAAAGATAAACTTCCCAAGATATGTAATGGATCATCTCTGCTGGGCCATAAATGAAAGCACTATCAGAGGAAGAAAACAAGTACCCTATGGAAGATTGCTGTCTGAAATCTTTTATCAAGGAAGGGTGCTGGAGTTCTTAAAAAGGACAAGGAGTGCTTCTGATAGATGTTTCGAAGTCTCTACTGCTGAAAGGACTATCAGTAGCAGGAGCTTATGCTCTATGAAGTTCATCAAAGAAGCCCCTAAAGATGAAAAGTGGTTAGAGATGACAACTGCTGAAACTGAGATAATCAGGGACTTTCCTCCCATCGTTAAGGAAAGTGACTCTGATTTCCTAGTTCAATCAGTAGCTGAGTATGTCCTGGAAGAAGATGCAAGCACTCAGGAGGAAGCTGTTCCTGCTAAAGTAAAGAAGGTAAAGAGTGCCACTGCATCAGAAGCAATTACTGATAAGGGCAAGCAAAAGAAGGATGTCAAAAGAAAGAGGGGGAAAGCTGAAACAGTTTATCACAAGGAAAAACTGGATGAAGCTTTGGATGAAATAGAAAAGGAGGAAGTTGAGCCCAAGCTGAAGAAGAAAAAGGCACCTGTTGATATAAAAAGCTCTATGGTTGAGCTGACTCCTGCCAAGGCCAGAATGGCTAAGGAATTTGCTGCTTTTAAGTTATCAGAGTTACAGGAGAAGAAGAGAATTAGGGCTGCTTCTATTCCCATAAAAAGAAGCAAGGACAGATCAGAGTCAGTCATCACAGAAGAGCATCTGAATAAAGCTCTTGATGGGATAAAGGCAAATGAGCACAAGAAGAAGGCATCTGAACTAACCTTCACTCCAATGGTTGAAGTAACTTCTGATATGGAGAAAGAAGCTGATGGGCAAGCTGTTCAGATGCTAGCTGAATTAAAAAGGAAAGAAGCTCAATACAATTTGGAGAGGGATCAAAGGCTCAAGGCTTCAGGTCTGGAGAATTGTGATGAATTTTTCAAGAAGAAGTCTGAAGAAGTCAAGGAAGTGGCTGTTAAAGCTTCAGAAGCGGTTCTGAAAGCACCTAGTACTATCACTTCTGAAGCTGGCCCTGCAGATCAGGTAATCCAGATTCCAGTCACCTCCATCCCCACTTCACCCTCTTCACCATTAGCACCTGAACCAATAGAAGACACTTCTGTCTTAGACAATCTTGCTCTCCACTACTCAGGTGAGTTACCCATAGACAAAGCCTCAGAAAAAGCCTCTGAAGCAACTCCAGAAGCAGCTGCTTCTGAAAACGTTGTTTCAGAAAACCCCCATCAACAAACACCTGAACCACAAAAACCCACAACACCCCCACAATCACCAACAGCTACCATTGACCCCCAACTCAACACTCAAACATCAACTTCACCACAACAACCACCATCTGAAACTGAATTTCAACCTTTACCTGAACACTCTCCTGAACCAACTCCCATGGATGTTGACATCTCTCTAGTCAATGTTCAAGCCTCAACCTCCACCACACACATTGATTCTGACCAGCCCTCATCTTCTAACACACAAACACACCTTACCATTCCAGTTCCTAACCCTATTCAAGACTTAGAAATCAGTGATTCTGATCTTGAAATCCTTGAACATCCACCCACAAACATCCTGGAATCTGGATATATCAATTCTGAGCTTCTGACAATCCTTAGTCAAGTGCTTAATCTTGTGGATCAACGAAGGACAATTGATCTCACAAGTGCATATGAAGACTCCTGGGCATCACTTCAGAACCGGGCAACTGAGCTAATTGAAAGCTTAAGGGCTAAGTGCATCAGAAGCAAGGAAGCTTCTGTCAGGAAGTTAATGGAGCATCTGAATCAGAGTCTCAGAGTAAGAAGTTCTACACTGCTCCTGGCAAACCAGCCTTTCTTCTTAGAAACGGATTACTTGACCAGAGAAGCAAGGTTGTGTAAGCTTCTGAAGAAACAGATGGCACAGCAGCAGCAAGAAGCTAAGGAAAGGGAACAGGCTCTTCTCCAGAGGCAACAACAGCTTGAAGAACTGTTGCAGAAGAAGATTGAAGAAATGGAGGAGATGAAGAAACAACATCAAACCAACACTTAGTTGCACACCCTTGTGTTTTTCTTTTTGTTTGTTGTTTGTTTTGAATTCCTAGTCCTTGCTTCTGAAACCATTCTGTTTTAATTCTCTTTGCTTCTGAATGTTTACTGATTCTGACTGTTTAGCTGCTTCTGACAATTGAATATACATGATTTTTGCTCTGATTTATTTAGTTCTTTGCTTAGTATACTCTCTCACGTTTGAGTTTTTCTCATATCTTTTTGTCTTTTGTGCTTAGATTTATTTTAATTTTTTTTGATAATGACAAAAGGGGGAGTATATGTGACAAGTATTTAAAGGCTCTGAGCCCCATTAATGGCATTTGAAATTTTTGAAAAACTTCTATCTTTTTACCTTATTGGTATAAGCTATGAATGAACGAAGGAGTATCAAAATTCAAGTAAAGTTAATTGAACCATTCTTCTTATCTATAAGTAAATTCTTTCAATGATTCAATTTTGCTTTTAAGCTCTGATAATAATTATTGCGCGCAAAATGAATTTAATTAACCTGGATAGAACTTAGGGGGAGCTTACAAACCTCACCTTAAAGACTATCAGACTCAGGGGGAGTTTGAGCTTACAAACCTCAGATTCTGATCTTACAAACCTCAGAACCCCAAAGTCAACTTGTTAATTAGATTAACAACAATTGATCAATTTTAAATACTTTTGTTTGTCATCATCAAAAAGGGGGAGATTGTTGGAACAAAATGTGTTTAACAATAAACCTTAAAGAGTTTTGATGATAACAAGGTATTAAAAATTGTAAATTGGATTAGCTAATATTTGTTCAAGTGTACAGGACCATAATTATAAAGTTACATCATCATTGGTTCTGAATGAGCAAATAAAGAGCTATGGAAACAACAAAAATTTGAAGCTTGGACGCTCCTGAAGGCAACTTGCTCCTGAAGAAAAAGCGCTCCTGAAGTCAAGCTGCTCCTGAAGAAATAGCGCTCCTGAAGAATAGTGCTCCTGAAGACAAGAGGTCCAGAAGTCACATCATCAGAAGCTGCATCATCAGAAGCTGCATCATCAGAAGCTGCATCATCAGAAGCTGCCTCATCAGAAGCCATTTCACCAGAAGCTGAATATCAACTGGATTTGCAAAGAATCAAGAATTGAAGAATCATCAATGCAAAAGCTGTCTATTGGATTCGAAAACACAAACAAAGGATTAGTGGAGCTTGCAACGGTCATTTCAAAGGTGTTTGAAGGTGTGTGTTTGCAATTTGGACGAAAGCGTTGACATTGTACTTTGTACGAATTGTACAACCACGTTCTCCACTACTCTGTTTTGTGTCTGCACTTCAAGACAAGAAAACAGCTCCAGAATACGGTCTCGCCTGCATAGATGTTCCTTTGGATAAGGAATGGATTTCAAATTTGTTCTTCATAGGACAACAACCAAATCAGGCAAAAGATCATTGGTGAAAGATCAAGCTTCAACAACGACTCTTTGGTGTGCTGGCAATTTCACAACGTCTCTTTCACACCTCTATATAAAGGAGTGAAGACCTAGAGAATTGGTAATGCAAGAACGCTGAACGAAAGACTCACAAGATTTTCACAAGTACCAAACCTCTGCTGAAATTGTTCTGCATTCACTTAGAATTTCTGTGTCTCAAAGTCATATCTTAGAAATTCTTAAGTCCATTGAGTCTGTATCTGATTTGTATTGTGAGCACCTCTGATTGTATATCAAGTGTTCAACCTTAAACAATTTTCTGTGTAATTTTGTTTAGGTAGGAAGTCTCTTGCAGTTGTGCTTGAGCAGGAAGTCTCTTGATTGTGTTCTTGAGCAAAGGAAGTCTCTTGCTTGTGTGCTTGAGCATTGGAAGTCTCTTGCTTGTGTGCTTGAGCATTTGTAATCAGATATTACTCATAGTGAAATCTCCTTGGAAGTGCAAGGGGGACTGGACTACTTCCGGATTGTGGAAGGAACCAGTATAATTGCTTTGTGTCGTTCTTCTTCTCTCTCTCTGTTTTATTCCGCTGCATTTAGATTCTGATCATCACTTCAGAAGCTGTCTCACTTAGCTTCTGATCAGTGTATTCAGTTATTTAGAGAAACGAAGAATTTTTAAAAAACACAATTCAACCCCCCTTCTTGTGTTTTTCTCACCTTCACAGTTTTCGAAGCATTTTGGAGAAATACAAAGGTCGTAATAAATTAAGTGAAATTCATAGTAGTTGAAAGTTATACATATTCTAAGGTGACTTCGAGCCACTCACATATTAGTGACATCGAGATATGAAAGGTTGGTGGAAAGACAATCCAGTATCGAGCTTGTAGACACATGCACATTTAATAAACTGATTGTTTGTAGTTGAGTACATTTAAAAGATTGCTCGTGTTACGATCCTTTTCCAATATTTTCTTGAGAATATGAAAGTTCATACTAAAGGCATGGAAATCGTGCAAAAGTGTGAAATAAAAAAGGTGAGATCAATCTTCAAAAAAGATAAGTATTTTATCAATCTTGATTATGGTAATGTCTGAATTGTACAATGTAAACAATTGCCGTTAGAATCATATAATCCAAACAACTTATGTCCATGTTGTGGAATTTAGAGATGATCAAAATGTAAGGTTATAACGAAGATAAAGTTTTTGTAAAAAAAAAACGAAGATAAAGTTGTTACCAAACATTTCTTCTTCAAAATTAAAAAGAATTATCACATACTTTTATAAATCATAAAAAACATTCTCCATTTTCAATTTCAAATAAACACAAAATCAAATCAAGTGATCAAGATCAAGTAGTTAACGAGCTCCATCAAGAAACGAATCATTCGAAAGAATCTAAATTTAGCATGTGAATGAAACAATTTTTAATCAGACTTTATCTACATCCGATTGAAAACAAACACAAAAACAAACCTAATTAAAAAACTCATCATCTTTTCTTTTTTCCCACATGAAAATATTCAAAGTTAGTCCACCAAAGTGAAGAAAAAAAAACATTTTTAAAATTTCATACAACTTGTTAATTGCAATATTTTTTTGATCAAGTCTTTGTTAATTGCAATTACCAACTCATCCCAGTCACACAATCAACAGATAAAAACAACACACACTCTCTCTACTGTTTCTCTCTCATCATTACCATTTCCATTCCCTCTCTCATTTCTCATTTCTTTTTCAAACCTCAAACCAACCAAACAAGGGTTTTCTTTTTCTCTTTCTTCTATTCATTTTCATTTCTTCACTATTTCACACTCGAATTTTCTCATCTCTTGAGAAATTTTCCCTCTCTGATTCTTCATCTTCCTCTCATGCTTACAAATTCCCTACAATTTTCAATCCTGGGTCGTGTTCATTTTCCTCAACAATTGCACAAAACGACAATCAAGATTTTTTTCGTAGTTCGTGGTGACCCATGATCTTTTTTCGCTGAAAGTTGCGAACTTGGTAACTGGGTTTTACTCACCCAATTGATAGAAGAAGAACAAGTGAAGGAATTGAAGTGATTGTTGAAGAAGTGGGGTTTAGGGTTTTTGGTGAAGTTTCGAATTTGTGATTGAATTAGGGTTGTTAAGTGTATGAGAGATTGAATTGTGTTGTGATGGATGTGGACGAAACTGGGAAGTTGGAATCTTTGGACCCAGATATGTTGCAGCTTCAAGAAGTGTCTCCTTTTGCATTGAAATCGAGTCCCTTTGTTGCTGAGGAGCTTTTCTCGCAGTGGCTTTCACTTCCTGATACTTGTCGCCTGGTACATACATATATAGTTGATTTGAACTGAACTAGTTGTAGTTTTATTTATGAATGTACTCTGTAGCACTGACATTTCTGATTGAAACCGTGTCTGACGTGCGTGACACAGACACATGTGGCTGCATTCAATTATGCTATTTTTTAATGCATTATCGGTGTTTATGTGTCAGTTTCATGTCTGATGTTTGTGCTGTTGCTTTATGGTTAGTGAAATTGGACTAAAATGGGGAATATGTACAGTTTTGTGCAAATTGAAAGTGTTTTTGAATTGTATCATTGGGGGGGGGGGGGGGGGGGGGGGGGGTTAGTTAGTGAAATTGGAGTAAAATGTGATTGTTACTGTTTAAGTTTGGAAGGAACACCCTTAGATTATTGTAGAATCAGAAAAGTTCTATAGAAGAAAAAGGAAATTACAGTATAGTATTAGGTTTTTTTTTGATGTTGTGTATGCTATGTCGTAAAAACTTCTTATCTGAGTGTTTCTCCCTTTTTAAGTAGCTTTATTGTGTATAATATCGACCCCAAATACATTAGTTTTTTTAAAGAGTTTCTTTAATTCGGTTTTAGGACCTCAAATAGAACAGTAGTGAGAGAAGAGAGTCTCTGGATTTAAGTTTTTTTAGGGTTTTCTCTTATTTGGGGTCTGGGTTCAGGTGAGGTCAGGTCACATGACCCAAACCCCCTTTTTTCCTGATTTTCTAAAGAAATTTCCTCTTTTTCCGCCATGTTCACTATATTCATTGCTGTTGCCACTATGCAAGTCCTTCCACGGTACTGCCAATTGGGGGCTTACAGATTTCTGTCACTGCAATCTGCCATGGCCCTTCCGTGGTTGTTATAAAACTTTAACTTTCCGTATAAAAGGTATAAGCTGTCTCATGAATAGTGTGAATTCATTTTGATGTCTCTTACATGACCCTGTAAGAGACGTCAAAAGGACCATGTAATACTCCATTTTTGCTTTTATACTTTCAAACACAGTTAACGACTCTCTTCTCTTCCTTGATTAAACTTTAAGACTCCCATCAGCCAGCCGTAGAAAGTGGTTTCCATTTTAACGTGTTTTGTATAATTGAACTCTTCTGTGGCCATAATTTAGTCGTGGAACTTTCCTCTATTTTCAAGATGACTTTTGAGGCATGGCAAGTGATTTCAAAAGCTTGTGCATTAAATTTAGCATTTTGAATGCTCATATGTTTCTGAATTTGTTGTGTTCTGACAATAGACAGACAATTTGTTCTTTTGTTGCGTTCATTTTAATCACCATCTTATAGAGAAGTTTTACTTTAGGAATCATCTTCTACAGTGCTTGTAGACAGTTGTATCTATTTTACTAGCAGTGGATGCCGGTTTGTGGCAGCTAGCCAAAGATCTACCACAACAATATGGCAGATGGCATTGTGGTGTATGGCGGAAGTGTAACTGTTATAATATACATATATATGAAATAATTGCCGAATGGTGATGCTAACTTGCCATTAGTAGAACCGCATACAACAAGTAGAATAGGGAGACTCGTTAATTGGACTATAAGGAGATGTATGCAAGGACACTAAACAAAATGCGAAATAGTGAGGGTTACTTAAGTGAGTTTCACCTGCCAATATTCAAACTACTGACAACAAACAGAATGGTGAGATTGATAATAATAATAATAATAATAATAATAATAATAATAGAGGGAGCAGAATAGAGAGGAGAACCATTGAACAAAGAGGGTAGATTCTCTTCAATGGAGTAACAAAAGAAAAAAAGAAAAAAACTCAGAACAGAGGGGGATGTAGTGGACAAGACAGATAGAAGGATAGAGAGGTAGACATAAGAGAACAAAAGAATATAGAGGCACCAAGAAAATTGCAGTTTAATGGAGATTGGTTGCCCACCAACGATGTGTGAGCAGGTGATTTTGGCGTGAGATGGCAAAGGAGATGGACAGAGAGAGTGAGTTTGATATGAGATGGCAGAAAATTTGCATGCTGATGATCTATGTGCAGCTGGGTTCTTAAAAGAGTATTGTAAAACAGGTTTTAATTACACATGTTTGTCTAAATGGTTTTTTTCCTATAATTCTGCTTTAACCTCCGTGACAGTGTGATCCATCCCTATCCCTACATTGCAAATAGCAACCCAATAGGCTGCAGTACATAAAAAAAGGGCAACCCGGTGCACTAAAGCTCTCGCATATGCAGGGTCCGGGAAGGGGTCCCACCATTTGGTGTATTGTACGCAGCCTTACCCTGTTTTTTACACCAGAGGCTGTTACCATGACCCAAACCCCTTTTTTTCCTGATTTTTTTAAAGAAATTTTTGCTTTTTCCTCCATGATCACTAGATTCATTACTGTTGCCCCTGTGCAAGTTCTGCCACAGTTAAAATTGTGGTCTTTCAAAGTTCTGTCGCTGCAATCTGCCATGGCCTTGTTGTTTTGTTATAAAACTTTAAATTTCCGTATAAATGAATAGTGTAAATATTAAAATTAAAATTTATTTTACGTCTCTTACATGATTCAGATATGGCTCAATATTGAGCTATGTAGTTCTTATATTATGTAAATTTATGGCTCAATATCCCATGAATTGTGTAAATTTATTAGCAAGGCTGATGAGTTCTTATATTATGCTGCCCTAGGCCCTAGCACTAGATATGTTTTAATCTATTTCCAAATTTTCCTCTACAAAAGCATTTCCATTTCTTTTTTGCGTGCTTGTTTGTTTAATCTGCATAACTGTATTTTATGCATATTTCCTTCAGGATTTTATTTCTTCATGGATGCGTTCTTAATGCAGGTGAAGTCATTGCTTGCTGACGCAAAGGCTGGAGTTCCGTTTAGTGCACTTGAGAACTCAACAAATACAAATGCTCTTTCAATCAACCCGTTACCTTCCTTATTTCCTGCTGCGAGTACACCACCACTTTCGCCACGCAGTTCGTCTGGTTCCCCACGAACCATGAAACAGAGAACTAGCCCTTCTTCATTAGGTTCTCCACTAAAAGTACTCCGTGAACCTGTAAGGGAGATCATTCCTCAGGTATTTGTCATTGTCTTAACTAATCATTTGTTCTTTTTCCTAAAAAAAATTTGGTTATGTCTAGAAAAGATTAATTCCTTTTATGGTTTATTAGCATTACTTTGAATCTTTGCAGTTTTACTTCAAAAACGGTCGTCCACCTCCAAATGAAATAAAAGACCATTTTGTGTTTCAAGTTGATAATCGATTTTATGGTCATATGGATGGATTGCAATTACTCGGTAAGAACATGATATTTGTGAGCTTATTGGTTCTATATTCTCAATTACAACATTATTCTGGAGAAATACTAGTTCTTTTTTTCAACCTAGTTATTGTATTCTAATGTCAGAATTCAAGTCTTTTACGAAAGAGATTTGCAAAATTCCATCATTTTTCTCGACTGCTCTTTTCAAAAAGATTGATGTCAATTTGACAGGAACCATAACAAGGTACCAAATCTCTTATTGGACTTTTCATCATAATAGGTCATTGCATCACATGAAGCTTTCTGAATTTATATTAGATTTAGCTCTAATTTTTGTATAGATGCTGTTTCTTTTAAGGGAAATGTTAATGAGTGCCTAAGGGCACAAGTTAAGGAAACTAATATAGTAATATTTTCTTGAAAAATTGTGCATTCAACTTTTTTAAAGTTTAAAGATTGTTCTTTCCAATAAAAAAAATCTACTTTTAGTGTCCTTAATAGCATCACCTTATAAGGATAAGGAAAATAGGGCTGACAGATGTTTGCAGATAAGAGTAGTGCTAGCAACACTCTCTTTTGAACACACACTCTAATACTCACTCTCTTATTGGTTTAAATCATTGTGGGTCTACACATTGGAAATAGAACCCACACAAAGTGGTGGGACATACATTTATTCCATCCAATAAAAGAGTGAGTGTTAGAGAGAGTGTTCAAAAGTGAGTGTTGCTAGCATTCCTCGATAGAGAGAGTGTTCAAAAATGAGTGTTGCTAGCATTCCTCTTGCAGATAAAATAAGCAGTTGGAAAGTGTTTATAATTTTTGACTGAATAGGTTATGCTCCATAGGGTTTACGACTGTTTGATGTACTTTAATTTTCTAACATCCCATTCTTTCCTGTGAAGCAATGTTTTAAAAACTGAACCGGACATCGAACCAGCGAGACCTCTGAGTCATGGTTCAACTTCTTTAATCCACTCTAACTGGGACAAAACCACAATCAAATTGTTTAAATAACCGAACCGCAGACAGATTGTTTAATACACCAATTGGTGGGACCCCTTCCCGGACCCTGCGTATGCGGGAGCTTTAGTGCACCGGGCTTCCCTTTTAACTGTACCGTAGACGGTGCCCGTTCACGGTTCAATCGAACTATCTGGTTTTGTTTTTAAAACATTGCTTGAAGGAAAAAAAAAGTAGCTTAACCTTAGCTCAGCCATCACTGATACTCTAATGATATCATTTATGTTTGGATGACAATACTAACCCAGGGAAAATACTCCCCTTGGTGGTTTGACTATTTTATGGGTGGTGATTTCAGAATTATTTTTTAGGACTCATAAACTGGACTCGCTCTTTGTTGTTTGAATTGAAGTGAATTTTGAATTTAGTAATTTACACAACTAAAGTTGGTAGTTCTTGGTGACACTTCTGGGTAACTCCGTGTAGGACTATAGTCTATAAAAGATAAAGATGGAGGTAATGTTTTCAAACTTAAAGAGGGGGTGAAAGATTGTTTCTGGATGATCGTAACATGGATAGTTAGGTCCTACGCAAAATGCAAAATTTTACATATACACACAACACACATGTTTGTGTGTGTGTGTGTGTGTGTGTACATAAAAAATAACACAACAAGGAGGCTAACCTCTAAAACAAAACACTAAACTAACTCAAATTGAAAAATTCATTATCGACATCATTATTAGTTCATATCATTTACTATTCAATAGACTAATGAAAATAATATCTGATATAGTTTTTATCACATTATCTGTTCAGTCATTGTTAATTTTTGACAAGTGGTGTATGATGTATATCATAATATATTTTTAATTAGTTTTTGAAATATGTCACTCGTAATATATTAACAACAAAATATGTGTGTGAGAAAAGCATTATTTCTTTTACCTGATCTCTTATTGGTTATTATTTACTAATTACTACCTTTCTCACTATATATAAGACCCCTTTAACTAATTCACATCACAAGAATTAAGAAAAGTTGGATATTTCAGTTGAATTAAGAATTAAGACCCCTTTAACTAATTAACCAGGAAAGCATCACCTGTTCGTTTTTAGATGAATTGTTGCAGTCATTTTCAAAATTATCCGGGGAAAATGCCACCCTCAGTTTTCCAGTTCGTTTTTTTATTATGAAATTTACTGTATGTGCAAAACTTCTTTTATCGTAATAGATCATGTGTGGCTTTTGTTGAGAACTAGAAGGGTAACAGATTTGATATTATTTGCTATGAAGTTGTTTCTGTAAACATTTGGTCCTGTTGGACTGATGGCTTTACCATTTCATATATATTTTAGGGATCAATTTATTGACTATTGGATTCGAGGCAACATGTTAGCCATGGATTTACCGACACAAATATATACCATACTGAAGCAGCCACATCGAACATACCTTGTACAGGTTTGTTTTGTTTTATATAAGCTGTCATACCCTTACTCCTTAAGTATTTTGCTGTTTATCTCTCAACTCTCAACATGAATTATTAAGAGCATACTAAAATGCTATACATTAGAATGAGAAATGTGTATACGTTTTCTATTCTTAATGTAGGATGATTTCAAACCTATCTTGAGGGAACTATTGTCCTCTCATCCTGGATTGGAGTTTTTGCAAAGCACACCTGAATTTCAGGAAAGATATGGTATGTATGATCTTATTATTTAGATTATTACTTTGTTTTGTTTTTATGTCTGAATTTTTTATATATATATAATTTGGTTCTTAAATAATCAGATCTCTTAGTCACCAGCCTTGCCCAATATCTAATTCTGATTGGCCTGGTTGGAACACTATTGATATCTTATTTTGGGGATAATTTCCAATGAAATGTCTGACAATAAGATTTTCCAATTAAGATATGATTTACTTTAATTTTTTCTTTTCCTTCCCATTATTTTTCTTTTGGGGCGGGCATGCTAGAATGCTGACTATCTCATAATATTATCATAATCTATCTTTATTTACATCACATATATTTTATATGTTTTCAAAAATGTTCTCGGGGTATTTCTCACTGTTGTTTTTTGTTGTTGTTAAAACAGCTGAGACTGTCATACATAGAATATTTTACTACATGAATAGATCAGGAAATGGCCGACTTACTCTAAGGGAGTTGAAGCGTGGGAATCTAATTGATGCCATGCTGCATGTAGATGAAGAAGAAGATATTAATAAAGTTCTGAGGTAAAGGTTTTAGCTGAAAATGTTTGAAAAATCAACTATATTTTTTACTTAAAAAACATGCCATCTTAGTCCTTGCTCCTCTATTAAGCAAACTGCTGGAGGAATAAAACTCGAAGATTCCATACCCAAACTCTGACCCTTAACTCAAGTAGATCCCCCGAGAGAAGCAAAGAACACCATAATAGAATTCAAGGTTACAGTCCCGCGTAGCTAGCTCGGTTGGTGAGCCAAGGGACACGAAGGAGTTTTAAAGAGATCCAGGGTTCAAACCCTGAAAAAGAACATAGAAACTAACTAATATTTGCTTATCCAAAAAAAAAATCAATATTACCAAAGAAAATGCTGGAAATTTCGGAAATGACAAGAGAAACTGGTGGAGATACTCTGAATTCTGAATCAAAAGATTGTTATTGTGTTTTCTCTGTACTCTAGATCTGAATGAATGCATTACATACAAATAACCAAAGATGTGCAAGCCCATGATTGATTTTCATTTCCAGTTTAGTTGTCTCTACAGAGTTTGATTTTTCTTTGCTTATTTCTGTTTGCTACAATTGTTCTCTGGTGAAATTTCAGGTACTTCTCATATGAGCACTTCTACGTCATTTACTGCAAATTTTGGGAGCTCGACACAGATCACGACTTTTTCATTGACAGAGAGAACCTTATTAAATATGGGAACCATTCTCTTACATATCGGATTGTTGATAGAATTTTTTCCCAGGTCTGTTTGTATTTTCCATCTTTGTTAGCATGCCAAGTTTAGTTTTACTGTGTATGGCTATGCCGGGCTTGTACCGTGAATTCTGTGTTCGGAAAAAATAACTTTAGGGATTGATTTGATTTATAAATTAAATTCTTTGTTTGGAAAGTGTTAAGATATATTCTTATCTGACTTTGAATCCTTTTGCTTTATGTTGTGATTGTTTAGAAGTCCACTCAAACTTGGTTATAAGATTTGATTTTAGTTTTAATTATTGAAGTTGATAATTTTTCCCTTATCAGTTTCTCTACATTGCATAGTCTAACTCAAAGGGTAATAATGTAAATGGCTTAAACAAGAACGAGTTCCGTTCATTTTGAAGGTATTCTAAATGTGGAACTTTATTTGCAAATAAATTCAAAATCTTTTGTTTAATGATGAGTCCTGAGCCTGATAACTGTTTCATCAATCAATCAATTCTATTCCATATTTTATATTTTTGTATGTCTTATTTATGCTAAAACTGAGACAGGTTCCGCGAAAATTTAGCAGTAAAGTTGAAGGGAAGATGAACTATGAAGATTTTGTTCATTTCATACTTGCAGAGGAAGATAAGTCGTCTGAACCTAGTCTGGAATACTGGTATACTCCCTAGCCTTCTCAAATACTGGAGATCCTTTTAGCAGCATAGAAAATCGTACGTCTTGACTGATATATGTCAACTTGGATGATAAACGAAAGCTAGTTATTTTCTCAACCATTTGATTTATACAATTATACCGAAGTAACTTATAATTATTGTTAAAGGTATGATGGTTTAGATAAAAGAATGAGAAGAATAAGAAAAACATATTTTAAGGGTCAAATATAATTGATAATGATTTGATATTAACTTGATACAAAATTCTAAACACTAACCCTTATTTATAGGCATACAAATACAGGACTCCTAATTCTAAATAAATTAATAGGTAAATCACGAATCAAATTATGATAATGACCAAGTTTTATGAAAACTAATATTAGGAGATAATATTATAAAGATGTTATAATATATTTCAGATATTCTAACCAAAACAACAACGCCAACGATGACGATAACAGTGATGATAAGAAAATTAAAATAATGATAATGATAATCATAATAATAATAATGACGATGGTGACAACTTTTCATGTGCTTTATAGTGGTTCTTTCTTGTGGTTCGTTTATCATACCGTTGTTTTTTATGCTCTTCTTCTGTATTGTAATTGTTCAATTGTTATTGTTAATTTATTAAATCGAGACTCTTCTGATTCAATCAATTGCAGTGTGATTTCAACTTTTCAAGCATTGTTTTTTACTACTCTGCATTATCAATTACAAATCAGTACCCCGCCTGCATAAGCTTGCTGTCCCTTTTTAAATAACTCTATCTATGCTTCAGATTAGCTGGAACATTGCTTTCAAAACCAGGCTAGACTAAGCTAATTAGACGTCTTTGAACTGGATACTGTATAGGTGTATGATCTATTCAACGAAAAACCTAGTTAATTTCAAAACCTGTGAAAACTAGCCTAAAACATGTGACGACTGACACGAGCTAGTTTCAGCTGGTCAAATTCTTTCTTTAGTCTTCCTTTTTTTTCTTTCTAAAGAATACTTTTAAATTTATTGAAGATCCAGTGCCATGTTTCACTTTCAATAAACTATTAACCCTATCTTCCTCAGCCTTTAAATTAAATTAAATTAAATTGAATCTTATAGATTTTATTCTTCATAAACCTTGTAGGTTCAGATGCATTGATTTGGATGGAAATGGAGTGTTGACACCAAATGAAATGCTGTTCTTTTATGAGGAGCAGTTGCATCGGATGGAATGTATGGCCCAAGAGCCAGTGCTTTTCGAAGATATATTATGTCAGCTTGTTGATATGATTGGACCAGAGGTCTCTCATTTATTCACGTTCTTGCTTCTTTGGTTTTGTTTTTATTGCTCTACTGTATAGCATGTGGTAACTGTCCTATGTTTGCAGAGTGAAGGATATATCACATTACGAGATGTGAAAAGCAGCAAACTTTCTGGAAATGTTTTCAACATTCTTTTCAATCTCAACAAGTTTATCGCTTTTGAATCTCGTGATCCCTTTCTTATACGTCAGGTAGAAGCAAGTCTTAGGTCCTATTTCACTATCAATGAAGACCTTTGGCAATATTTGTTGGTAAATTCTAATGACAAGGAGGGCACTTTGTTGTACAGGAACGTGAGGATCCAAAGATGACCGAGTGGGACCGTTTTGCGCATAGAGAGTATATTAGGCTTTCTATGGAAGAAGACGGTGAAGATATGTCAAATGCCAGTGGAGATGTCTGGGAAGAATCACTTGAGGCCCCTTTCTGAAGTTCAAGTAGGTAGGTTGAGTAGTGCTTTGCATGTCACATATTCATTCATTTAATATATCTTTATTCTTAATATACATAATAAATATATTGTATTTACCAGCAGAGGTTGGTCTAGTGCATGTTTGGGTTCGCGGTAAGAATGGCAGAATCACAATGAGCCATTGCAAGTTGTTTAAAAAAGAAAACACTTCGTAGCTTCAGCAAAATCGTGATTCACCATGATTTTGCCAAACTTACTGCCTATCCAAACATATACGTAATTGGTAAGGACTCGGCTCATATTCCATAAGGACGTGAGGTTGAATCTCGCTACCGATTTAAGAACCTTGTCCGAAGGTAAATGTAAATACCTTTGTAAGCGTCATTTGATTCATGAGACTTTCCTCGACTCTGCTAGTGCTCTCGGGATCCAACTGATCTAAACTTTTTATTATAAAATATACATATATGGTATTTCTTGCACTACCTAATGGATATCATAACTTGTAGGTGAATCAAAGGCTAAGTTGTGCTTCTAAGAATCTTCACACTCTACCATTTGAACATGGGAGTGGGAGTACTATGCATTTGGAGGTATTGGTATTGGAGGTAGATGTCTAATTGAGTGCTCTGGAGAGGTTCTCCTGAAATTTGTCCAGTAAAGGAAATGAGAATAGCTACAGGGTACAAGCTGGTGCAGATTTATTGTTCTTGTTCATATACTATTTTTTAGACTAATCCATATGGAATTTAATTTCTGTAAAAAGTAACTGGAGGGTTTTTGGTTCATCCCTTTTGAGTTTTGGTTGTTTTCATGGTTTTGTTTTCTTACTAAAATTTTCACAATTAATTGTACTAAACTTTCAAATTGTTTCTTTAGTTTTTACTATATAGTGAAGATACACTGAAATATAACTAAACCATCGTAGTGTTGTGTATATCATCAAGTTTCAACTTTCAATCATATAAATGACGTGTGGGTAGTTTAGTTTTCTAAAATTCAACAATAGATGTTTCTTAATGGAAGTTATCTAATGTTTTCAAAGTGCATGAAGAGGATGTATAACCAGAAAGTTGAAATTTCTTTGTTATGTTAGTTAGTACAGTTGTATTTAAAGTTTAGATAGAGTAAATTAGAAATAACTAAACCTTCAAACACTAATAATCTTATGAAAGATTAAACCTAAACTATAATTCTTATTAGGAATCCTCCATGCAATCCTATCATGGTCACTCAACCATTATGGTAAGTGAGCAGGTTAAGTTAACTGATTATAAGAACTTGGTGGTTAAACCAACTCAACTTTTTGTTCTCTCCTTCGATGTACAAGTACAGCCAGTTCAAGACGTTTCTTTTCTTTTAAATTTACTCAATTGTATTTGTTAAGTTTAGGCTGTTAATTGCTAAATTATAAGAAAAACTACATCACTTTCTAAACCTTTGATGGTGTAAGACAAATGAGAAAATGTAATGACTTAATAATGATGATTTGTAGTGACAATATTGAACTCTTTCTAGACATTTTATTATTAATTAATATAAGAAAATAGAAAAATAGATGAAGGTCACTTCAATTTAAGGCAAGACAGAAGCCTCAAACAAGGACTAGGACTTACATTACAATTTACTTATTCAAATCTACCTATATTAGCTATAATTGAATACAAAAGGTATGTTTGGATTGATATTTATTTTGCGTGAACCAGATATGTCATGCGCGCAACTGCAGACACTAATATCTTGAGTCGGATAAAACTACAAATATGAACGGTGAAACTCTATGTTTTTTTTTATATATATATATTGTTAATATTTTATACCATGGTCTTATTTATCACTCAACTTTCTAACTCTTTACCAAATCATCCTTATATTCTTACAAAAACTTATTATTCCACTTTACATTTTCCTTAAAATGTAATTAACTTATTCTATTCTTGACCGCCAATCCAATCTTACTGAATATTAGCCTAATTATAACAATAATAATAAAATAAAAAGAAAAGAATGATGATGACCTCTTTTGTTGGTGAATGTCTGCAGTATAACAACAAATGGGAAAAGTATGACAACCATATAATTTAAATATTTTTTTGTCAAGATTTCAATTTTGATTATTAAAAATACTGTAGGGGCCTGCCTGCCAAACTGTTTGAAGTTGATTGTGAAAAAAAAAAAAGTAAGAAAATAAATATTCCGGGAAAAAATAAAGAAGTGTTTAAGGTGGGACCAGAATGAAGAAAATCATATGTAACATGTTGTGTTCTGCGGAAGACACGCTTTGATTTAGTTTTGTTTTCTTACTTCTGTTCTGTTCTGTTATTCTTTCCTCTTTTACTTTTCCTTTTTCTTAACTCTGTTACTTTTCAACCGTCAACCTTTTCAATTGCATTGCCATTTCAATCACCATCATCACTTTCTTCTTCCTTTTTCAATCCTCTCTCTCTTCTCTCTCTCTCTCTCTCTCATTATTATTGGCTTCCACCTCCACTCTCTCTATCAATTTCATTCTACCTAATTTTCATTGATCTCATTCCAAGTTACCTTCCTTCTCCTCTTCCTTAATTACTGGTTAGTTTTCTTACTCTTCATTATTTATATTTTTCCAACTATTGTTTATTTCACCACTTTCATAATTCATAGTTAATAGCTTACTTCAGGTTTATCAGGTTTTCACTCTTTGCTTAATTTATTGTTTCTCCTAGAGCCTATAGAATCTTATTTTTCTTATTTCTTACCTCATTCCACTCGGTTGCTTTTGTCTCTTCTCATTCAATATATTTATGTAGTATAATCTTCTCTTTTCAATTCTCATTCATTCATGAATTCATTATTAAAAAATATGAAGAATCAGTCTCACTTTAATTTCTTGTTTCTTATTTGATGTGACAATGAATTTCTCTTCAATGAAAATACATTATGTTATGCATTGCTTCAAACTTTCATACTAGTATAATAAGGTGATGAATGAGACTAACTCACCTTCTCATATTTTTCTTTTAATCATAGCTGCCTTGTTCTCCATACAAATCATATTATTTATTTGCTGTTTTCATAATTACTTCCTTTTGTTACTATGTTAATTAATGTTAATGAAGTTAAGTATGTTTAAAATGTATTAGACTATCCTAATTATTTATCTAACTTTTGTTTCTGTGTTTTTGTTTCATCATTTAGCAACAAAGAATAATAGCACTGGTTAATTTTTGGTGAAGATGGTTTTGGGAATAAGAACAAAGAGTAGAAAAACTGTTTCAAATTCAATTCAAGTTAACTACATCATCCATGTTCATGAGATCAAACCATGGCCACCTTCACAATCACTAAAGTCTGTTCAATCTGTGCTCCTTCAATGGGAAAACGGTGATCAAAATTCCGGCTCTCTACCATCCAATGTCGGTAACGGGAAAATCGAGTTTAATGAACCTTTCAAGCTTTCTGTGTCTATGTTAAGAGAAGCGTCCAAGAAAGAAAAAAACCGTGAAAGTTTTAAGAAAAACTATTTAGAGTTTCATTTGTATGATAGGACAGTGAAGAACCAACTACTAGGATCAGCCACTATAAACTTTGCAGATTTTGGAATTATTAAAGAAGTTAAAGCCATAAGTTTTCAGTTGAACTGCAAGAAGACTTTTAGGAGTTCAACGCAGCCGTTGATGTATGTTAGTATTCAGCCATTTGATATAGAATGTTCAAGCTCATCACCAAGCAGCAACTTGTCGAAAGAATTGTCGGTAGAAAAGGAAGAAAGGGAATCTGTATCGCTACCACAGTCAGTTAAAGATGATGATGAGGAGGATGATATTGAAATTGCCTCTTTCACCGATGATGAAACTGATGACATTCCTTCAAATAATTCTGCTTCAGAGACTACAAGAGGTTTGTGCCCTCTAGTGAAAAGTACTAAAGTGATTTATCTTGTGTGCAAAGGGAATCTAATCTACATTTTATGGACATTCCTTTGTTATGATTTGTTAGTAATTGACCATTTCACAATGATTCTATGTCACTCTAACTGGATTTTGCTCAACAAAAAAACTGCTATGATGCTTTACTTTATAGACTTATAGTATCAATTGTTTTTTTTCGTTATCGTTGTGCGTATGAACATATGCATTGATCATATGCTTGTGTTTGGTTGTATGCTTCTGCAATTCATGTTCTGTTGGTCTTACCATATTCAGGAGATGAGATGACTTATGCTCATTTTACATTTCTATATCAATTACCCTATAAAGTTGGTTTTTGAACTCTAAATGTGCTGTTAGGTTCACGGAGGTAGTATAAACAAATTCATGTTCTGTTGGTCATTTAACAGGAGATGAGATGACTTTTTCCTAAATTTGTGATTGCTCATTTAACATTTGAATATCAATTACCTTATAAAGTTGGTTTTTGATTTTATTTTTAGCTCCGCATAATATTATCTAATATTTGAACTCTAAATGTGTTGTTAGGTTCTTTTATAATTGTATGTAGATACTAGATATATAGTGATGAAACTATGTAAACATATTACAGACGCTACAGTTTTTATTTTGATTACCTGATCTCTGGAGTCTGGACGGATATGTGCGCAAAATGCAATTTTCTAATTTGTCATTTTTAATAGCCTGTTGCAATTTAATTTCAGACATCTTCGAAATCCGTGAAGGAGAAAAAAAGGGATCTAATGGAGAATGTATTCAACCCTCAGAAAGTACTACTTCTTTGTTACCTGTAAACACAAAGGCTGAAGAAACCGCACAGGTCAATGCCATCGAACCTCCCTCTTCGTCTATGGTTCTACGCTCAGGTATGGCAAATGCTGAGAGTGGAAGGACTTCTGTCCCTAAAATTTCTGAGGGAAGAGTCAAGGTTGCTGATGCAAGTTCTGAAATTCAAATACACATTCAACGATCCCGTTGGCAAGATATCACTGGTAATAGGTTCAAAGACATAGCTCCATCTCCATTCACTTCATCAAGTATGAAACCACACTTTGAAATATCTTCCCAATCTCAAGTGACATCAGAGGATAGCATAAATCGAGATAGCACAGAAAACCATAGTTATAAAGAAAGTTTTCCTGAAAAAGTTAGCAGTGCTTCTAACATTGGTATGATGGAAGATAAAGAAAAAATGGATGAGAGAAGAAAAGTACGAAAACAGTTGACTGTGGGTAATGAAATTTTAGAAAATGTGCATGATAATAATTTTTCAAATGATGAATCTACATGGGCAGGAAAATTAAATAATGATACTCTTCTGCGAAGAAAAAAGTCACATGAACATCCAACAATTATTTTGACAAATGATAAAGCCGAGGATGTGAGAAATGAAAAGTTTCCTTTACAAATTACTGAGAGCAACGGGCAGTTTATCACGAGTCAAAACCTTGATCAGGAAGAGAAAATTAAAACTTTAAATGGCGTTCATGTTGATGCTGCTACTCATAAAGACGTTAATGTCAATGGCAGCCTTCTTAATGATAATACTGAATTGAAGGCCGAAGTTGAAAGGCTTCGTGAAGAGCTCAGGGAAGCTGCTGCTCTTGAGGCTTCAATGTATTCAGTTATTGCTGAACACGGCTCATCAAACAAGGTTCATGCACCTGCTCGGCGATTGTCTAGATTCTATTTCCATGCTCGTAAAGCTGGCTCCCCTGCTAAAATAGCTAGTGCAGCCCAGAGCATCGTCTCAGGGTTTGTTTTGGTTTCTAAAGCATGTGGAAACGATGTTCCAAGGTATGTAAAAGTTGATTCCATAACTTTCTTAACTATGCCGAAATGATATAATAGCTCAGGAGCATACAACTGATCATCGTGTTCTCATAGTTCTAAATTGCAATAAAACTAATGGGATAAAGATTGGTTTTTTTTTTTTTTGTGTCTATTAAATTTTTTTGATTCGTTATCATTTTCAAAAAAACCTCAGCATAGATTTCATCATTCTCATGCATTTCGTACCAATTATTAGTTTACTGTTTTGTAACCATGAATAGGTTGACATTCTGGTTCTCAAACATAATATTGCTGAGAGCAATTGTGAGCAAAGGAGTTGAACATAAAGACCTTGCCGATGGTCCATGCATCAATGGAGAATGTTACGTAAATGGTCTCACTCTTCATGAACATGAAAAAGAAAATACAGAAGAAAACTTTCATAACTGGCTGGATCCAGAGACATTTTTAGTCGCATTGGAAAAGGTCGAAGCGTGGATATTCTCTAGAATTGTTGAGTCAGTGTGGTGGCAGGTTCAATCTTTTGCTTTGTTGTCATCTCACAATAAACTTTCATTTGAAACTGAATGCTCTCTTGCACTTTTTACTGATACTTTTTGGTGTTTGCTGTTGCCAGACGCTGACTCCATACATGCAGTCTGCAGCAGCTAAGAGCTCTAGCTCTCGGAAAACCAATGGGAAGAGATATATTGTCGGTGATCAAGATCAAGGAAACTTTTCTATTGATTTATGGAAAAGAGCTTTTAAGGATTCGTGTGAAAGGCTTTGTCCTCTTCGAGCTGGAGGGCTTGACTGTGGCTGCTTGCCTGTGATATCTAGAATGGTATAATTTAACATCCGTATTCATGATGCAATATGTTTTGAATGCTGGATTCATTCTTATATTCTGCTTTTTTACATGTATATGGATGTAGATGTACATGTTTAATTTTTCTGACAAAATATCTAACTTCGTAGTTATATTATTAGTTTATTGTTGAAATGTTTCAAGTTGGATAGATAGTGTAGATGTTCATGTTTGCTCTTAATGATGATATGGGCCATTTGTTCCTATTGTTCTTATATTTATAAAATAATTGAAATGGAAGCTGATTGAAATAGGATTTCTCTTGTGTCGTAGGTGATGGAACAGTTGGTTAATAGACTTGATGTGGCGATGTTCAATGCTATTCTTCGGGAATCAGCTGATGAGATGCCCACGGATCCCATATCTGACCCTATTAGTGATTCTAAGGTTCTTCCTATTCCATCTGGAAAATCAGGCTTTGGGGCTGGCGCACAACTAAAGAATGCTGTGAGTGACTAAACATGAGTTTCTGAGCCTTCTTTCTTTTAAAAAAACACAAGATTGATCATAATCTTCTGACTTGGATTCTCAATAAAAAATGTTTCTTGCATACTTTATATACGTTTCACTGCAAGGCATGCTTCCTTACAGCAATATCAATATGTATTAGGGATGACTTTAAGAAAGTTTGTTGGCACTTACAAGATGTGAAGTGTCTTATCATGTTTTGGTGGAATAATTGAAGAAAAAAACACAATATTAACCTTAATAATAAAAAACACAATCTTAACCTAGTTAGATAAGCTTTGTTGTAATTCCACAAAGGATTTGCAATGTATGTACTATTGGTAACTTCTCCCTGTCTGTACTCAGATTGGTGACTGGTCAAGATGGCTTTCAGATTTGTTTGGCATTGATGATTGTGACTCTCATGAAGATAACAATGAAAATGATGACTCAAAATATGAATCACCCTTCAAGCCTTTCCCTCTCCTGAACGCGTTGAGTGATCTAATGATGCTTCCTCTCGATATGCTTGCAGATCGCTCTATGAGAAAAGAGGTTTGATTACTTTTTATTTTTCAACTTCTGTTTTTCATTTCTATTTTTTGGTAAACAAATTTTGATTTTCATCATGCAAAAAATTTCTATAGTTATGTCCGAGATTTGGCATATCATTGATAAAACAAGTCGTCGACAACTTTGTTCCCGATGAGTTCTCCCCTGGACCTGTCCCGGATGCTGTTCTTGAGGCCTTGTACAATGAGGTTGGTTAACTTGTTGCATTGTTTTTTATTTCTCTTTGACTTCAAGCAATTACTGTAATGCCTATATTCTCTATCTGTCTAAGCATTGTTTTAGCCCCTTAACTTTTAACATAGAGAACATGGTTATCAGTAACTTATTATACATGTGAGTTGTGTCTCGATTCGAAACAAAACCAAACTCAAATCATACGAGTCTTTAGTGCGTCTATATTCAATCCACGATTCAAAAAATAAATCTTCCGATTCACTACTTGAATATCGATTTGATAACCGTGATAGAGAAAAAAATTATATAACCAGATAATTATTTAACTATCCTTTTTCTTGATTTTAGGATGTTGAGGATGATGAAGGGTCCATCAATAGCTTTCCATGCAATGCTGGTTCCACATTCTATGCACCACCTCCAGCTTCTTCAGTTAAAGAAGTGGGAACCCCTTCATTAAGAAGTGGATCATTTGTGCTTAAAAAGTTATATACAAGTGATGATGAACTTGATGAATTAGATTCACCTCTTTCTGCTCTTGGCATGGATGATCCTAAGAAAAAGTTTGCAGTAGTAAAGGGTGGTCGTAAGGTTGTTAGATATGAGCTTTTGAGAGAAGTGTGGAAGAGTAGTGAGTGACATGTATTCAATCATTTTTTTAATTTTTGTATATTTTGTATACAATTTACCCTATAATATAGCAGTTTTTTTTAAAACAATAAGAGTAATAATGATGATGGCCTTTTATAATCTTGTACATTTTATTGCAAATGACAAGTTATTGTGTCCTGGTGAATGAAATTTTATCCCTAGCTATAAAACAAGTATCCACATATTTTGATTTCATAATTTGACTTGCATTCTAAGGAAGATCTTTTGGAAAAAGAGCACAATAAAGTTTTCAATTTCAACTGGTATAACTTACAGAATTTTCCTCTTTACCCAAACGGTTTAGTTCATTCCCAAGTGAAATGACCAAAATTCCCCTGCGTGACTTAACTCACGCAAAAAAAAAAAACACACACTAAAACCCAGCGTGGGTTAACTCACACTGGTTTTGTTTCATCAATATTTAACAGAATTCACTTTACAGCTTTTAAAGTGAAGAATTCATTTAACTATGCAAAAGATGCTATGGTTCTGATAAGTATTGCCACAATATTTAAATTAATATAATTATGGTGTGATGTAAAGTTATGGTGTGAATATTAACTTGAATGTTCCTATTTTCATTCACAACGTGAATGCGGTTCTGCCAACATATTTACTTTACTTTTCATCACACCATAATTATATTAATTTAAATCTTGTGGCAATACTTATCCAGGCACGCTATAGCTATACTCCTATTTTAAATCAATTCCTTCAAGCATCCATATCAAAGAGCCATGCTTTGACTTTATTAGAGTGAGTTATATATATATATATATATATATATATATATATATATATATATATATATATATATATATTCACTTTTAGGATTTGAAAACCAGCGTGAGTTAACTCAGCTGGGTTTTAGTGTGTGTGTGTGTTTTTTTTTTGCGTGACTTAACTCACGCAAATTCAACACTAGCGTGAGTTAAGTCACGCAAGGGCATTTTAGTCATTTCACTTGGGAATAAGCAAAACCGTTTGCGTGAAGAGCAGAATTCTAACTTACATTAAACTAGTATAACATAATTTAACAAGGGACACTCTTTAACATTTCCCTTTAACTAAATATTCAAACGTTAAGGAATAAATGTTTTATGGATGTTATTATATACTCTGTCAGTGTAACTTTTTTTAATCTCACGTGTAAGCTGTAATCATATTTACTATGAAGATTTTCTATAGATGTTTTAAAAATTAATATTATTAGTGTGATGATATTATGAGCCCAAATGGTTAAATATAGACGTAAATTTATCTGTTCTCTCGAGTTTAACTCAATTGATAGGGGCATTGCATTATATATGCAATGGTCAGGATTCGAAATATGGATTTCCAACTTATTCATCTTAAAATGTTATTTTAACCACTAAACTACTTGGAAAAAAGGTATTATATATCCTTATTTAAGAGGGTAAATGAGAGCCTAGTTGAATGCTTAAAATTTGAGGACTTGTGAAAAATAATGAATGACTTAGACTTGGCTCATTTTAACAGTTTGGTGGAACTCTCTTCCCATGTCTCTTAGGTTTTGTTTGCGAGTTTGGAGGAGAAGGGAATGGAAGGCTTTGGAGTGTTGGAAATATAGGGGAAAATGGTAAAATCTTTTACATTTTTTAAAAGAGTAATTTTTTAGAGAATGATAAATTAATGCTTATGACTAATATATTTTTAATTTTAAGAATATTATAACTACTTAGATTAAATTTGAAGAATTCATGTAAACCCCCCAAAACCCTCATCCAATACAATTTTTGAGTTTCCCAAATGAGGAGGGTTTTGTACTATGAAGAAAAGTGAAACCCCAAAGTCTTCCCCTTTCAATGTCATATATTTCTCTCACTTGCTCCTTCCTTTTTTTTCCATACCCCTCCCCTCACTTTCCTTCCAAACTCGCAAACAATGCCTATAGGTATATTGTTTGAGAAATTGACTATCTGGGAGATGTAACTTGCCTATGGTGGGATTGATCAAAGGAGCATCAACCAAGAGGAGATTTTGAACTCACAATACAATCAAACCCGAGTGTAAGGATATTGAAGATGAACAAACTAAATATGAGACTTGTATTTCAATTTATTGATTTGGTTTAATAGGAAGAAAGTCTATTTGGGATATTATTTTAAAAAAAAATGTTGTCTCAATATTGTAAAGTGATAAATAACTTCTTTTTTTTCTAAGCCAAGAGCAAGGACAAACATTTAAGAGGAAGCGACGACATCCCAATTAGGATGGCACCTCAAAGAACCCTTTCTATGCCATCAAGCTCAATGAAAATTTTATTAAAAAAGGGGGAAAAAGATATACAAGAGGGGGGATTAGGCCAAAACCCTCAAAACAAAAAGCAAAAAATAAAAATAAATGATAACGGATAAAAAAAGCCACCTAAGGAAACCTGTAATTAGGCATTCCATAACGATCCCTAAAGAACTCAGCCTGCAAAGCCTGAGGCAACACTGAGAACCAAACTGTGCCCTGAAACGATTGTAGATGAGTAAGATCCGCCCACAACTGTCTACGGGTCAAATAAGAATTACTAGCATAAACCGCCGCAATATAGACAGACAACTGCTGACAAGCAATACATTGTGCCGACACAAAAATAACAATGGGGGTAACCTCAGAACCCCAAAGAGCCCAAAGATTCGACGATAAATTACCTCTATTATTTGTGCAAAATTTAGTAACACCAATACGATGCCAATACCAGGAAAGACCAAAACCGTAGGCATTCCAATATAAAACATTCATTGATCAGTTGGAGAAGGATCCCCCCGGATCAGGTTCTATACGACGGTTTCCCTATCTGAAGTTGTTTCTTTACCTGTTGTTTCTGCCTCTTAGATAAAACCGGAGTGAAAGGCATCTCAGCATTTCCTTTATCATACTCAAGGATGCGACGCCATAATTCCAAGTCTTGCTGAATGATTGGGTTGTTGTGAGTATACTCATGAACAACTAAAACCTTGTCACTGTGTTCATCAGAATATGTGGCATGTGTTACCAGTGATGGGGGTTCATTCTGATCTAGCCTCTCCATTTTAGATACCAATTCTGTCTCAACAAGGATGGATCGGGCAATAAGAGAGCCGAGAGGATAGCCAGGTTGCACGTCATCGTGCGCTACAAACTATGCACATTTTCATGCGCAACTGAGGATGAGAGTGTAGCAGTCGTATCTGGAGACCGAGGAACTACCTCCTCCTCTCGGGAGTCCGGACATGACTGCTCCACTACATTCGAATGCATGTCAACGTGCACTACTTGAGAAGCCAATTCCAACACCAGACTAGAGGATAAGGCAGCTTGAGTGATAAATAACTTGAAATAGATAAATATTCTAAACATAATATTTATAATAATGCAGATAAAATATAATTTATTATTAACACAACTTCATTTTAAGGCGATATGTTGTGTACAATGTTTATTTTTTCAGCCAATGATATCATATCTTATGACACTAATTAAAAGGGGAAAAAACCTTAAAACTCTAGAGTTCTAACTGCAGATTCAATGAGTCATCATTGATATCAGCAGAATTGACAAACACATTGTTATCGATTGGTTTATCCAGTTGGTCTATATATATCTTAGTTTTATCGGTTGGAGACACCTCTATGGCAGCATTTTCTCTAGAAATTGGTGGAGCTACAAATGAGGTCACGTTATTAGCATTAACATTGTTCCCCAAAGATGACATGAGAGGTTGTGAAGCAACAACTTGCATGTTAGTATGCAAGAATTGATTTGTTATTGGTTGAGACATCAACCAAGGTTGTTGTGGTGGTTGCTGAAAAACTATATTTCCACCAAAACTTCCATAAGTTCCCTCCATCAACATTACTATTGGAAAATTTGGTTGCAAAAGTACTCTTTGAGAGTTAATCTGGTAAAGACTTCTCATGATAAGGTTTTCTTGAGCGAAATGAGACTGAAAATGGGTTGTCATTAATTGGTAGTTGGTGAAAACTTGGCTGCAAAATGTGCAGGCAAAATAAGGCTGGTTGAGGATGAAAAACATGGCGGCCATGATGTATGATAATGGTTTAAGGCAAAGAAATGAGAAAAGACTTTACCTTCCCTGCCTCCTCTATTAAGAGCTTTATATATAAGAAAATGTTGATTGAACATATAAATTGACATTTGGATGTTTATGGTAACGCCAATTGAAATTTAATTTATGGATTATCAAAATATTAATTAAATCTACATATATAAATATAATAATAATTTATTTTGACTTTGATAATAAATTTATATATATATATATATATATGTAATTAAAAACTACAATATTATAGAAATTGTTTATTTTTTATAATATTATATACATATTTAATTAAAAATCAATTAAATTTCATTGTAATAGTAACGATTCTACTACAATAGGAACAATATCATGCATTTTATATATAAAACAATAGGAACAATATCATGCATTTTATATATATATATATAAAGGAATAATATCATGCACTAGAGGCGCTTATTTTGATCTTATTTGCCAAGATTATTTGATTGTGGTATATACCGAAAAAATGATAACCAATGCAATAAAGTAGATAGACAATTGTCCCCGTGAGTTTAGCTCAATTGGTAAAGGCATTGCATAATTTATGCAACGGTCAGGGTTCGAACTTCAGACACTTCATTTATTCACTTCATAAGATGGATTTCTAGCCACTAGGTTAATTGATCGGGAAAAAAATAGATATACAATTAAACATAATCATCACAACTGCGCTAAATCTTATTTTAGGTCAAGCAAACATTTTCATATAAAATGAACAATCATACAAACTCATCATAAATAACTTCTAACATTCAATATCTTTCTCATCATAAATAACTTCTCACATTTTCAAATAATATTATATTGTCGATATCATTGAATATATATATATATATATATATATATATATATATATATATATATATATATATATAGAGAGAGAGAGAGAGAGAGTTAATTAAGTAAATGGTTCCTATAAATATTCTGAATTTTGTTTTTAGTCCCTATAAAATAAAATCACACTTTTTAGTCCTTGTGACATTTTCCTTTAGCATTTTAGGGACCAAAAATGCTAACGTAAAATTTTTACAGGGACTAAAAATGTTGATCGAAAATTTTACAGGGACTAAAAATGCTGACGAAAATTTTACAGGGACTAAAAAGTGCGATTTTATTTTGTAGGGACTAAAAATGAAATTTTGAATATTTATAGGGACCATTTACTTAATTAATCCATATATATATATATATATATATATATATATATATATATATATATATATATATATATATTGGTACAAAAAGGGGATAAAGATAAAACTTGTTATATTTTTGCTGTAAATTAAAAATATAAGCATGTTGTTACAATTTGAAATTACAAACATGTATATCTATAATCTTAATCGAAATCTAACTAATTTTATAAAAAAAATATTGTTCATAATTTACACATGTTTAAAAAAAACGGATAGACATGTACTCTGTATCCGTCTAAATGCTAGTTTGTGATAATGAGAATACATCAATATATAATATAAATAAATTAATAAAACAACATATTTTTTCTTTCATTTTTTTATTATTTTAAATACGCATTTAGACTATATACGAATCAACTATTTATTATCTTAAATGGAAATGTAATAAACGTTGTGAGAAATATTGAATTATAATTAGCGTCAAAATGGTTATTTTTGCATTCAATGTATATGTCGTACTCCCTTTATATAGTATTATTTGTCTCATTTACGGTATTTATTTATTTAATATTGTTTGTCCTTTCGCATTATTAATAAATTATTAATTTTTCTCTCCCTCTCAAAAAAAAATCTCTCACTAATATACATTTACCGCATCTATATATATATAATCTTAATCAAAATCTAATTAATTTTATAAAATATATTGTTCATAATTTACACATGTTAACGCAATAATAAACGGATAGTTACGCACTCTATGCCCGTCTAAATGCTAGTTAATGATAATGAGAATATATCAATGGATAATATAGATAAATTTATAAAACAACATATTTTTTTCTTTCATTTATCATATTTTTGTAATTTGTGTAGAATGATGAATTTTTTTTAAGGAGTGGAATGATGAATTTTAACAACTATTGTGGTATCAAAGTTTATTATTTTAAATACGCATTTAGACTATATGCGGATCAACTATTTATTATCTTAAATGGAAATGTAATAAATGTTAAGAGAAATATTGAATTATAATTATTAGCGTCAAAATGGTTATTTTTGCATTCAATGTATATGTCGTACTCCCTTTGTATAGTATTTTTTGTCTCATTTACGGTATTTATTTTTTTAATATTGTTTGTCCTTTCACATTATTAATAAATTATTAATTTTTCTCTCCTTCTCAAAAAAACAATCTCCTTTCACATTATTTATACTTAAATAAAGAGAACACAAATTTTTTCTAATATAAAAAATAAATTGGATAATCTCCTTCACATTTCTCTCCCCTCTCCTAACTCTCTACCTCTCTCTTAATCATATCTCTCTATGATGATATTTTTATTTTTTTAATGGAGAGAGATAAAAAAAAGTTAGGAGAGAGGATGAGAGAAAAGTAAAAAAGACATAAAAAGTCTAACTCTCTATCTCTATAAAAGCCTTCATTCTCTGATATCTTAATTCACTCTGATAGTTTATTCCAAAATTATCATCAATCAACATGGGTGACGATTTCGCTCAAGAGAACAACCGTAGCAATATCAATAATTTTGTATGTGGATTGTGCAATCATGATTGCACAAACTTCGAATCACTCATAAGCCACCTTGAGTCTCATATGGCTCAAGAAAATCTTGCTATTGCAAGATTAAACCATACCAATCCTCAGGCCGAATCAATGGCCAACCCTTTACCACCCAATTTTCCCATGCCAAAATCATTACATGAAAACAAAACCTTCGTTAAAAGCAAGTTATTTCAGCAACCACAACAACAAGGGACTGGTGGTATGGAAGTCTCTCCGATCGATGGAACTAAGCCATATATCAACATGTTGGATAAACCCATCGAGAAAAATGTCTTCATTAACATCATCAATGACACATCAGTGAATTTGGAGTTAAAGCTCTAGAAATATTTTCTTTAAAGGAATTTGTTCTTCTAGATTATTAATGTATCAAGATATGATATTGGTTGTTGTCAATTATATCATGCATGAATTAATTGAATTAAATCCTATATTGTGTTTTGATTGTAATTTGTCTGAAAAAGTTTATGTTTAAGTGATTAATTGAAAGTTGAAAACTTCATGCTTATTCGTAAGTGTTAATTGGAAGAGGGAATTATTATTGTTTTTGAAAGAGGAAGAAAAAAATTATAATGTCGTAGTTTTTTTTAAAGAAAAAAAATAGGAAAGACGAATTTTTTTGATTAATTCAAGTGGCATTGTTGGCCAGTTTACAACTGTCTTCGATCTTCGATGAGATTTGAACTCGATACTTGGATGTTAGTATGTTACAAGTCTAAGCTCTTACCACTGAGCTATTACACTATAGTTTATTGTATTATTTTAAATTTTAGTGAAAAAGGTTGTTGGACAATATTATTTGATTAGGTAAAGGAACTATATTATTTGATTAGATATTGATTTTTTAAAATTATTAATTAAACATACACTAATGATCATTTACAACCGTTTTTGAAGAGAATTAAAAAAAAATATGTACGCATAGACAAATATATGTTCTAATTTAAGTGAATATTGTAGATATATATTATTTATTCAAAATTTTCACTACAACATGATTTTTTTAAGGGATGATTATTTTTTCCTAATAAGTTCATATTTTCTACAATTACTAATCGAAAAAAAAAGGTACATACAAGTATATAATTTAATATTATTGGGAGCATTTAACTAATATGGATATTGAAGTAGTAAATTTTAATAAATAATACGATTCTTCTCCTTTTTATATTATAAAAACCACTTTTTTTAGTAAAATTGATAAGCATCTTTGGTAAAGTTCGAAATTAATTGAGTTGTATTTATCTGAACTCGACTCGATAATAATTTATTCAACTTGAAACTCGACTAAAGTTTGATATGAGTTTCTGTTTTAGTTCGAGTTCGGCTCGTTTAAATTTCACGAACAACTTGATTCACCTTATTAGATTCAGCTCCTTATCTTGAACCACATAATTCAAAAGGCATTTTTTTTATTTAAAAAAAAAATCAACAACTTTAGATATTTGACCTTGTATTTTAATTTCAAAAAGACAAATATCGAATTAAAATAAAAGCTATAACAAACATATCGTGTTTAATTTGCTAAAAAAAACATACCGTGTTTAATTGATATACACAAATACAAAGTTCAAACCTGCATAAATATAAAAATCTTAAAGCATATTCAACTACACCTACAAACACCCCAAAACAAAAATACAAAAACACCTCAAATAAAGTATATATAACATAGGCAAAATTCTACTACTGGGATTGAGAGTTTTCTCAAAATACTCTTTCATTTGATTCATGAACCATGTTTAATGAGTTAATTATCCGGCCAAATTCCATACTATATTTTAGTTTAATTGATTTATTATTTTTCCTAATCTTTAGATTTTTTTTATGTCCATATTATTGCTAAGAAAAATTCCTATACAAAAATTAAAAACATCCCGTGTATGACAAAAGTACACACTAGTAAATATAAGATAATAAGATATATATACTTAGTGTGATACAAATGATAGATATTTGGACCCCTTAACTATTTGGTAAAGAGTGATTGATGTGTATGAAAAATATTTGTTGAGAGACGTCAACACCTTAAATAAATGTCATTTATTTGAGGATTAGTGATGGATAGTTTAGCAATTGTACTAAACTGTTGTCAAGTAATAAAATATAAGTTCGTATCCACGTCGATTGTTTCAATTTTGACTTAACAATTTTATCGTACTAAATATGCAAAACCGGAGGGGTATGCTTGGCATATAGGTTGAATAACAATAATTGAAAGACTTTGATTAAAATTATAAATTAAAGATGATTAGGTCTTCTGAAACCTTTTTTTTCCTTATTTGATAATCACGTTCATAAATTACAATTACTTTGCTAGAATTACGATTAATTAACAAAATGGTTAAGACCAATGTCCTTATTTATAACTCTTTTCTCTAATCAGAACACTCTAATGTCTTAGGTGAGTTTGTAAATATAAAAATTTCGATCGAACGGTGATATAATATCACAAACCAAACAATAGTTCAATACTTTTAAAGTCGCTAATTGTTTTTAATTATCTTATATCAAGATCTAAAAGTTAGAGTTAGTAATTAGTTGAATCTTAAAATCAATTAATATATGTATCAACATGTGAAAGACAATAAACACAAAGATAACTGAATAATTTTACGTTTGCAATTGCATAAAGGATACTCAACGATTACATGGGTCAAATAGCTCAAAAGAAATTTATCTAGGACTTAGTTAAAGGAAATTAGATACTCATAATCAAAATAGGCATAGCAACATGATTGATAAATTATACATAACTTGATAATGAACATGAGGCTTCAATCCTATTTTTATGTTGAATCTCCAGCCTTGATCTCCTTAAAACCACGTTTCTAAGCTCTATGATGCAATATTTCAACTCTTAGATTTGAAATAGGTATGGCAATGGGGCAGGGTGAGGACATGTTTTACCTTCCCCGTCCCCATCCACGACTCCCATATACTTACCTGTTAGTCTACCCATACCCAACAGGGACGAGAAATTGAATCTCATGCTCGTCCCCAACGGGTTTGGGTATCCCCACCCCATCCCCTTCCGCACACTGAATCATTTTTTTAATAAAAAAAAAAGTTTTTCAACTTCGAGGGCAATGTCGTAATACATTATTCAACAATATTATCATGGGTTAATAGTGTTTTACCCCCTGTAATATAGGTCATTTCCGGTTTTCCCCCTGTAAAATATTTTATTTAGATTCCGTCCTTGTAATTTGAAGATTGTTTGGTTTTAGACCTTCATGAAAAATTTTGCCCCCTGTAATTTGAGGAAATTTCGGTTTACCCCCTGCAATTTGAGCAAATTTTGGTTTACCCCCTATTAATTTGAGAAAATTTTGGTTTACCCCCTGCCATATCATCGATTTTGTACAGTCAAAATTCATGAAGGTCCAAAAACAAAAAACTTCAAATTACAAGGACGGAATCCAAAAAGAAAATTTTACAGGGGGAAAACAAAAAATGACCTATATTGTAGGGGGATAAGACACTATTAACCCTATTATCATTTTAACATTTCCTTGACTAGTAAATTTGGTTGCTCCTTTAAATATGAATTGGAAATTATATAACATGGCAAATATCAATGAGTAATAAAGTAATTTTCTACATTTGGGACGAGTTTTTGTATGGGTTCAGGGTGGGTACTTATATCCTCGTTACCCGTCTGTTACCTTTGTTTTGATATCGGGGAAAACCTATACTCATAACCAAACCCAGACAAAACAAGGAAAACCTATCAAATCGGGATGAGTTCAGACGAGTAAACGCGAGTATGAGTTTTGTTGCAATGCCTAATTTGAAATGGGTGTTGCCTTATAAAGAAAATGCAAAAACCTTGATTTTTTTAAAACTATGTGCGCGATGCACATGTGAAATTACTAAAATATCAATGACTTTTGAAAAATTACTATGTGCCCTACCTTTCAAGCCACTCCAAATGTGTAAATAATCAGTTTAATTTTTTTATGATCAAATTTGTATTTAATGATTATTGGAGCATAAATTTTATATTTATATATTATAGTTTATTTTGGAGAGTCCAGTTTAATTTTTTTTTTTTTGCTCTGCCACTATCTTGGTGATGTAATATTTTTGTATTAACCAAAAGTAAGTATTCAAGTATCGTTTTCACAGGGACTAATGCGATATCACAAACCATTCAACATCAATTATTATCTTAAGTTAGGGTTTGATTGTTTGTTTTTTGTAAAAACTAATCGGACTAAAATACGATAATTAAACATAGATTTAATAAGGCTTAAAAACGGTTAGGATTAGATTTCGTTGACCAAGCTTCGCATATATCCTTATGACCACATATACGGATTCTAGCTTTTAATTGATATTATCACATATCACTCGACAACATCATTTATGTCTAAATAATTTGTCTAAATAATCTGTCGAAAAAATATCTCTAAATAATTTGTGACTTCGATCGTATCGTTTAATCGACGATTTCTCAATCTATTAAACGATCCGATATCATTAAGCTTTGATATTTAAAGTGGTTACCAAAACCTAAACCCCCCTTTCTAGAATTCAAGTTTTAATAGATGATTATCCTAAACCTAGATTCAAAAAGTATTTTTCAATATCATTTTAAATCAAACATAAACATGAATAGCAAGGATAATATCAATATCAAGTAAAAGACTAGAATCAAATATTAAAGGATCAAAAGGAGTACATACTATGCTTGATCAAGTACATCTAATCCCAACAAATGAGATTTAGCTACTCATTGTCATGGTAGCTTTATAAAAATGGAAGGAAAAAAAAATGAAAGTTCATTGCAAGATCTTTGATTTCTCTAACAACCTTGTGAAATCCACTTCCTAACACTCTTGCCCTATGTTTTTCTCTGAAAGTCGCCCTATCTTTCTCTAAAGGTAAAGTAAAATCGCCCTATCTCAGTACAATGACAATTTCTTCAACTTCTTGCAGAACTTAACCAAAACATTCCTAAAATTGACTCAAACAACTGCAAAATGACAGAAAAACATATAAATGTGAATCATCAATAGTCTTCGTAGTCGTGATTGGAGGATACTTTGGTTTTAAAAAATTAACAGGTATATTTTTATCATCTTTCATAATATTATAAAATATATAATGAAAAATAACTTATTATGTATACAACTAAAGGTGTTTTTTATATAATAAAAAGTTAAAGGAAAATTTTCATTAACAAGATAAAGATAGAAATATGTATAAAAAATTTTACCATAAAAAACAAGGTTAAATAATTTTTTACCCCCTATAAATATATCAAATTTCATTTTTAGTCCTCTTAAAAAATGGAATGTTTTACTCCGGATCTCATGTGTCAAACTCTAAATCATTCAATAATTAATGATTCACTTTTTTTTAAAAAACTAAAATATACCAAATTAAACACAAAATGTTGACTTGATTAAATAATATTCAACCTAAGTAATTATTAAATCATATTTATTCAACTAAATTATATTTAATTTAATAATACTTCTTAAAAAAAATTAATTTAATAAGATATAAATATATTTTTGGTCCCTACAAATATATAGTTTTTTACTTTTAGTCTCTGTAATTTGGTTTGATTTTAATTCTTGCAAATATATAACTTTCTTTGCTTGTGTTGATTCTTATTTTATTTAAGTTAATAAAATACTTGTTTATTAAAAAGGGTTTGTCTATAACATGTACAATATTGCACATGTTAAACAATCTAAAAGTAACAACTTTTTTTTTTTAAAAGCAACAATCATTCATTAAAAAGTTATATATTTAATATAAAATTTAAAAATTTCAATACAAAATTACTATTTAAACTTCTTAACATGTGTGAATTTTCACATGATAGAAAAACTCTATTAAAAAAAACAAATTAACAAATATTTTATGGACTAAAATAAAACAGCAATGACCAAAATATTGAGCACATGATAAATTAGATACATGTGTATATTTCTATTGATCCATTGCATATTTTTTTTACAGGATTGATCCAATAGAATATGGGTATTCAAGAAATTGAAGGATATTGAAGTTGTCACAAGAACCATAGGAAGAAGTTAATAACCCAAGGAAGAAAGTATATAAGAAGGATTTAAATTAACAATTTGAATTTTAAGATAATAACAATGTGAATCTATATATATGGTTGGTATTGTGTGAAGATCCTAGTTTTCAGTATAGCCAATATTGTATGAAAATTATGGCTAGAGTAAAATTCATACAATATATTATTATATTTGGTCAACTTTCTAATATTGGTCCAATCCCTCCCTTTTTCTTGTTTCATTTGTTTTCCAGTCATCAATGAACACTGTTCCTACATTATCTGAGCTATAATTTTGGCCATCCATAAATGCATTCTTATAGGCTTCAATTAACACACTTCCATGGTTTATCCTCTTTTCACCATTTTCCATTGAGTCACCATTTTTGTTGATTGTTTAGCTTATATTATTGTAACAACTATTTTCTAAAGAAATAAATTTCATACATTAAGATAACAATATTCATAATCAACCAATTAATCAAAGTTTGATCTGATATAGTTGAAATGGGTAGCCTACTCCTAGATCAAATTAAAAAGCAGACAACAAATTTCCTACAAGAAAAGTACAAATCTGCTAGGATGACATTTACAGATGTTACAGGAGCTGAATTGTAAGTATGTGTATATTTTACTTGTGTTTTTTATGCACTTATGATTTAATGCTTTGTTTAAGAAATTAAAGGGAGAATATTATTGCATATATAAATTATTAGTGCTAATAACTTCTAAATTTTGCTTTTGTAAATAAAATGTGACTCTTAGTTTGTTAATACATAATTATGATTAAGGGGCATTAACATGTTATAATAATATTTATGATTTGTGATTAATTAGGTTGGCTGAGGAAGCAACAAATAAGGATGATTGCAGCCCTGATGCAAAAACAATGACTAAAATTGCAGAGGCATCTTTTAATATTGATGAATATTGGAGGATTGTTGATGTTCTTCATAGAAGGTATATAATTTTGCAAATTAGTATTATTATTTTTTTGTTGCCGAAATTGCATATTACATATTAAATACATAAACAAATATTTCAAATTTACCATATATGATTAAAAGTGCAGGTTGTACAATGTTGATTGGGAACAATGGAGGCAATCTTACAAAGCACTAGTTCTTCTAGAATTCATGCTCACCCATGGTCCAATAGATTTTGCTCAAGAATTTCAATGCGATACAGAAATTATTGAAGAACTAGGAAATTTTACTCATATTGATGAAAGAGGGTAATTAACCTTTTAACCCATCTTCAAGAAGGGAAAAAACTTTTAACCCAGTTAATATATGGTACCTTAATTTGTTTGTTCATTAAGTTTAATTTACAACATCAGTTAAAATTTGGGAAATGGAATTATAGAAGTGCCAAAGTGCTAGGCTAGTTGAAAAATATGTGTGTATCTTCTAAAATAAATCTAACTTGAGTAAGCATAGGTGAGTTTTCACGTTAATTTTTTTGTTGAGAAATGTGATTGACCATCTTTAATTAGATTCTCTCTTTCAATCACATTTTTTTTCTATTCATAATACTCAAACTCGAGACCTTACTTAAGTAATCTTAATAGTTCTAGTAAGACCAACGCAACAGTGTTTTTATATAATTTAGTTTTGTTATCTATTCATAATTTTGGTTTGAATGTTCATTCTTAAATAATATACATCATAAATCAACTTGTTAATTATTGATTTCAGGTTTAATTGGGGATGTAGAATGCAAAACCTATCAAACGAAATACTAAGACTTTTACAAGGTGGAGAAGGTCTAAAAGAGGCACGTTTGAAGGCACTAAAAATAACAACTGAAATACAAGGTTTTGGAGGTTCATTGAGCTCTCCATCATCAAGAACAACATCACCTAGCTCATTATCTTCTGATCAATTAGCATCACCAGGATCTTCATCATTTTGTTCATTTTCTTCCTCAGGCACTCCTACTAATGTGCCACAAAAGAATAATGTGGATGAAAAACACCTTTGGGATGGTCCAGCAATTGAAGAGATTTTGATTGATTCTGATGATGATAAAGATGGAGAAATGGGAAAACCAAAAGGGTTTGTTAGTGAAATGTGTTCAAAGATTATTGGTGGTAATGATCGTGAAAAGATTGAATTTAGATGCATCTCTGATGTTGGGAGGAAAGTTACTAAAAGGAGATATGATCGACAATATTCACTTTGGTTTTAAATTAAGAATTGTATTGTTATTGTATATATACTATATAATATAATGCTAGAAAATGTCATTTGCATGGCATGCATGTTAGTCATATTTAGCATTATATATAATTTTTTTGTAAATTTCATAACATATATATGATATACGCAATGTAATATCAAGAGCGCTTATTTGCTCAATTGTTGCAAGTCCTTCCTTTGAGTCAAAATGTGGAGGCCTAAGATTAATGTTTGACTCATCTTAATACTTGGGCAGTTGGGCAAGCCCTTTATTTGGCATGTGTGCATCATTTATAGCCATTGAAAACACCTTACTTTTGAGCCTAAACTTGGACTAAGCATTAATTTGATTCAAAAAAAACTTTTAAGCATTTACGTTTTAAAGCTTATAATTTTCAGTAGTTCTACGGTCTGTCGCACCATCCTCTAGTAATGTTTTGTTGCACCTCTTTTACAATTCAAATCAATTTACTTTTAAGTTCGGTTTGAGAGTTTGGAGATGAAAGGAGGGAAGAGTTTTGGAGAGATGAGATTAGATGAAAAAATAGAGAAATCTTTTAAATTTTTTGAGATAGTGGTATTATAGAGAATGATAAATAAATACTTATGATTATTGTATTTTTAACTTTGAAATGCAATTTTTTTTAAGCAAAGAAATACAATTTTTTTAGTTCCTCTAATTAAGAGATTTTGTATTATAAAAAAAAAAAACTGAACTCCATAACCCTCTACTCTCATAGCTCTCCATTTTTTTCCACGTCTTCCTTCATTATTTTTACAAACCCTCCTCTCCTTCAAAACAAACAGAACCTTACTCATTTTATATGCATTTGTTTTCGTATCTTTGTTTGTTCTAAAAAATTCAGAGTCAAAACTCACGACGTTTTTCAAACCAAGAACTTTATAAAAATCCACACACATGCACATTAGGCCGTCCAAGTTAACAATTAACTAATCCGAAATTTCATGATCGTAGTGACAAAACATCCATTTGTAGACACACTTCACACAATTAACAAAAAATTGCTGTACACAATTAGGTAATTTTGCTTGAGTATAAGATACGAAGAACATTACACTAGTTACCAATTTTGTTTCCCTAAGTATGTGAGCATTTGTCGCATTTGAGGACTAATTATGCATTGGTAGGGCTACCCTGTGCATATCTAACTATCATATCATATTATTATATATTATATAACATAATACAGTAATGCTCCGACAGTTTCATATATAAAAAAAAAAAAAAAAAAAATTATCAAAAATATATACTAGTATTCCCATAAGAAACTAATGAGAGAAAGGGAAGCAACAATAACAATATTATATGAAACGATGAATGTGTCATTTGCTGTTTAAGAACATATTCCTCTTCATTTTCAATGATTGAATGGATTTGTGGTGATGAAGGTCCATTTCTTCATCATAACTTAAAGATGTAGGTTCCTCCACATCCTTTATGATACCCTAAGGAAAAAAAAAACCGGTGATTGCGCAAATTAATCCTCACAACTTGTGGCATGTTGCCTTCAACCGGCTTCAAAATAATAAAATATATGCCCATTATTTATAAAAAAATATATATAATACTTTTGTACTTAATTTTTATATTAAAAACTAATAGCTGCGCCCATTATTATTTATAAAACAAAATAAACTTGTCATCGTGAACTTAGCTCAGTTGGTAGAGACAGCACATAATATATGCAAAGTTCGGCGCTCCGAACACCACCAAAAACTAAATAAGCTTGATATTTATTTAAACTCTAACGGTATAATTTTTCAAAAAAAAAATAACCAAAAAAAAAATCAGAAATTTCATTTTCTAAACAGAATTTTTCTGATCTTTTCTTCAGAAAGGATTCAAAATATTTCTGATTTTTCTTCTTCTAAAACTTCAATATTCTTTTCACGAATCTATTTTCTTAATACTAACGAAAAGAGAGGCACTCACGTGTCCGTCTTTCTATTATTTTTCTTGCACAAACGTTTGTAAATTATGAATGATGTTTTTTGTGAAATTTTATTTTGATTAAAACTAAAAATATAAATATTTGTTGCTTTCAAGTTATAACAAACCGTCCTCGTGAGCTTAGCTCAGTTGGTATGGACAATGCATAAAATATGCAAGGTCCGGGGTTCGAACCCCGACCACCACAAAATAAAAACCAAACTAACCATGACTATCTATTTCAATGACACCAACAATACAACAAAAAATATAATCTATTTTTTTTTCATGATAGAAACAACAACCTTTATTATAAATATAAAAAATACGACGTCTACTCCATGGTTCTTATTGAGAAAGTCAAGTTAGTCTCTTTTTTGTGGTTGAAAGAAAAACAAACATCATTGAATTACTGTGATCATGATTGGTAGAAACATCCGCTACCTTGTATGGGTGTCCACTAATTATTTTTTTGTCTGTTTTGCTGGTGCTCTTTTTGGCTCCTTGTTTCTGTAAACTTTGATCGGTGGTGTTCTTTGCACTCCTTGTGCAGGGAGCTTCACTGTTGCTGTTAATATAAATATCATTTTGATTTGTGCAAAAAAAAAAATTATTATAAAAAAAGTTGTTTAAGAGTATAATTGGGACAATAAAAAATTAAGTATAGATATACTCATCTAGTTTGTTGCATTTTTTAAATGATAAAGGAAAAAAACTTGATATCTACACTTTTATTTTAATATTTGAATTTATTCTTGTTTAGTTAGAATAGAAATTTACATAAATACTAACAAAAGTTACCTCTTGTAAAAAAAGGAAACGAAAATTACCTATATTAATTTTGCCGTTCGATGTACAAACTAGTAAAAATAAAAGCTTGAGGGATGGTACTATAAAGCTTCCAAGAATGTGTTGAAAAAAGAAAGCCTCTCAAAAATACTCCACCGCTATGTTTGTGTATCTTCCACATGATCTTCTGTTATCTCTCATTTATAAATCTTAACCGGTCAAGCTATACTTAACCCTAATTAAACTCTAATTCTAATCTAAAGATTTCCCTCCTTTCTCCACGCAATTAATCTAAAAAATCTTTATTGAAAAAAGCCTTTAAAGGGATTCGAACTTTATAAATCTTAACCGGTCAAGCTATACTTAACCCTAATTAAACTCTAATTCTAATCTAAAGATTTCCCTCCTTTCTCCACGCAATTAATCTAAAAAATCTTTATTGAAAAAAGCCTTTAAAGGGATTCGAACCCAAGCCTTAATGGCTTCTTCTCAACATTTTCACCACTAAGCCACCAACAATTTTCTTGATTTAATTTTGCTTCTCTTAATTGATATCCAATATCAAACGCCCTGTTTTTTTTAGGGACTATTTTAATTTCAATTATGGGTCAAATCTATAATGTGATATACTTTATTCTTATTATTAAATATTATAGTTGATATGACCCGTGCGATGCACGGGTCCATGGTCTAGTCATACTTCTATCTAATCTTTGTTAACATTTCTAATGACTTTGCAAACCCTAAACCTAAATGGTTTTGGCTCCAAACATTCTTGACCGTTGATTCAATGCCAATTGAAATCAATGGCTGATAAATCTTCTTTGAAATTAGTTGTTTTGAAAATTACAAAGCATTTAATTTAGTCAGTTTCCAATGACAAATACACACACTCAATACAAGTCTCTTTCCAACACTTTCATCTTGCTCAAATCAAACCTCTGTTTTCTCTCTCATTTTCCCTCTTCTCTCTCAATCGTTGCTCTTCTCCTCTCTCAATCGCGACTTCTCTTCATCCACCTCCAGTTCCGGCCACCTCACCAGAAACCACCGCGAGAACCGTGGTTGAGAGTAAACATACCCTGAAGAGAATCTCACATCAAATTCAGATCTCTCTATTCTCCCCTCATGAATCCCGTCCTCTATTTCCCCTGATTTTCATCCTGATGATTCTCCTCCTTCGCAATCGCCTTCACGTACTCCCCTGGTAGTCGGCAAAGTGGGATTCGGACTTTGCGTGATGTGAAATGCGATCAAGATTCTGATTTCGGGTCTGTTGAACTGTAGGAGTATTATGCTGGTGGATTGAAGAGGTAAATTTCATTTTTTTTATTATTTTTAAACTTTTTATTGATTTTGATTATGAAAATGCTTGTGATTTCTTAGGGTTGTAATATTTTAGGGAAATTGATAATGATTATTGTGATATGAGGTTTAGGTTTTGTGAATTTTGAGATGTTGTTTCTTTTTACGTCAATTCTTTTTTAGTTTTTCTTTCCTTTTCTTGAATGTAGAATATAGAGTGTTTTAAGAAAATGTGTTTTATGAAAATGCGTGTAGTTTCTTAAAACTTTTGTTTGTTTTTTCTGATATGTTTTTTTTAATATCCTATACCTAGGATTTCTCCTTACTTTGAGAAATCAAGTGCATTCTTTGGAACGGATTTGGTGGTGTCATGATAGATTTATCATTAGTATTTTGTTTTCCCTAATGTAATTTTTAGTTTCATGAAGAAGGCTTTGATGTTTAGCCAGAAACTATGTTTTGTGTTAGTTTGTGTTTTGATTTACATTATGGTTATTGCGGAAAGTTGGTTGTTATTGGATTTGCGCAATTTATGTACTTCTGAATTTGGGTTGTTTTTCATCAATAAAATAGTGCTTCTTTATTGTTTAATCCCTATAATTTTTAGATTGTTATATGTGTAACAGCCCGATTTTTCACTAGATTTATTTTATTATTTATTTATGTGTGTTATATGTGCTCTTATGTGATTATTTGCCTCTGTGTGTATTTTTAGTCGAGAATTGTAGAATTCGGTGTTAGAAGGGTATTTTAGTCATTTTGGACTTAGGGGCATTTTGGTCATTTTGAGAGCAAGGGTAATTTTGTAATTTTTGTTGAAGGTTATTTTTAGTGCTTAGTAAGAGTTATTATTTTACTAAGTGTTGGAGAGTGGAGTAATTATTTATTTTACCGTTAAGTGATCGTTAGTGTTATATTTTACCGTTAAGTGAGTAGTAACATTTTGGGTTAGAATAGAAATGGGTTAGGCCCATTAGAACTTTGTGAGTTGAGCTCAATTATGTAGAGCCTATATAAACACTATTCTTTGAGAGAAATAGGGTTTACACCAACATTTTTCATTTGAGAAGAGATAGAGAGAGAAAGGGCTAGAGAAGAGAAGGGTTGAAGAGGAAAGCTAGAGGGAGGTCAAGCTTCAAGGATTGGAGCTAGGATTGGAGCTAAAGTGAAGCCTTAGTGTTGATTTTGAAGAATTGAGGTAAGGGGGTTAGACTTTAATCATAATCCTTTAGTTTAATTTCTACCCTAATTCCTTGCATAATTGCTTATTTGGGTTAAGTGATTAATTTGATTTTAGTTGTAGAAATTCGTGCTTAATTTTGATGATAAGATGATATGCATGAATTGAACGATAATTGTGTTATTGTTGTTGAATTTGTATGTCAAAATGGGTATATATGAACATGATGTGTTTTTGTGTGAAATTGATGATGAATGGAGTTGTGGTTGTTGAATTGTGAATGAATTCATGTTCAAATGTTGTTGTTGTTATCTTGACATATGTTGTTGTTGAATTGATGCATTGGGTATGAATTAAGTTGAGTTGTTGTTGTTGAATTGAGTTGTTGGAAGAGATGAATTGTTGTTGTTGTTGAAGTTTTGGTGTTTTAAGAAAAATCAATTCAATTGTTGTATAAGCCAATTTGAGTGTTGTGAAAAGAGCTTATTTGATGTGTTTGAGTCTTGGGTTGTTAAACACTTTGGGTGAATGGGGAATCAAAATAAGCACTTTTGGGGTGATTTTGAAGGAAACCCGAGGCCAAACATCCCAAATTCGGACTTTTCGCAGGGCTGGCGCTTGAACTGGGGAGCTAGGCGCCCAGTTCCAGAGAGCCAGCGCTTGAGCTGGCGCTTATACAGCATCCTGGCGCCCAGCGCCCAGACCTGTTTTGTGTGCCATTTTTCACCATTTTCCTTTTTGATTTGGCTTTAGGTGTGAACATGAAAGTTGTAGATGATTTTTTTAGTTTTCCAGAGGCTTTGGTTTGACTTAAAAATTATTTTTGATTTTTGAGTTATGATGAAAATACTCCAAGGTGGTCTTGATGAAATTTTACGAAAAATCCGCATAATTATTTCTAAGTCGACCCAAACCTTATGGATTGTTTCCTAACTTCAAACTTGAGTTTTATGAGTTCAATTAAGGTGTTTTAGAGTATTCAACTTATGGTGTGAAGGTTCTCTCTTGGTTTTGTTTTATAAATGTATGGTTTTGTAAAATGCTACCAAGAGACGAACTTGGTGAATCTCATGATTCCATTATAATTAGCCGGTGAAACGCCAAAGTATTCTCTACTGCACTTATATGTGGCCTAGAGGTATACTTAGTTGAGGCATTGGATCTTGTTTGCTTGGTTTTGGTTCAATAGCTCAATTATTTTGAAAATGGGATAATGATAGACGAACTTGGTTGAAAATGGTTCTTTTAAACCGATTACTTTATAAACCTTTTGTGGATAGTTTTATATGATTAATTGAGGATATGTGAGTGATTGTTGATGGTTGAATATGATGTATATCATGAAAGTGTCGTATTGTTCCATTTCACTTGATTTATGGAAGTTCATGGAATGTTGATATAATTATGTGAAGTTGATTGATGATGTATATATGTGACAACTATATGTTGATTGAATGGTGAATGTTGTTGATGATTGTATATATGTTAAGTGGTGGTGAATCGTTGTCGATTGCATATATACTAAATGTTGGTGATAATCATTTGATGAATGAATGGTGGTGAACATGTTTATGTTATGTTGTTTGTTGAACATGTTAAATGTTGGTTGTTGGTGGTGAATTCATACATGCTAATTTTGATGGTGATATTGTTGGTGAATGCATGTATGCAAAATGATGGTGATGGTGTGGTGAATTGTTTGTGTGAACATATGCATTGTGTCGAGTCATATGTTCATGCATTCATGACTGATGGTGGCGGATTTTATATCCAATTGAGGTGAATTGTAAGAGGAGGTGTACTCTTACATACGATGTTTTTGTTGCATTGAAGGTGATGACCTTGAGGTAATCTGGTACCGCATGCATCTAGAAGAGTCTAGAACATTGCATGCATTTGAATAATTGATGAGTCGTGTCATAATTGAATATGTGACTTGGTGAAATTGTGCATTGGTGGATTTTGATGAATGTTGTGATTGTGTGGATTAGTGTATATGTACATTTGTGAATTTTGTTGATGATTGTGAAGAATCGAACTATGCTCTAATTGCATGTTTTACTTGCTTGTGCTTATACACTTGGTGAATCTATTTGATGATAATTACTTTGGTAATACTAATGAGGTGAGAATTGTATATGTATATGTGTATATATATATATATATATATATATATATATATATATATATATGATGTGGTGATTCCTTTGATAATGATGATTGCTTGCTTATAACTTGAAATGATGGATTGTACTTGTTGAATTAAGCATGCTAGATGAGTAATGAGGTGAGTAATGTTTTCATTGATTGATCTTGATAAATGATGAGCTTTTGTTGATGACTTGGTTAAATATGTATGTTATGCTATGATAATAATGTGATAGCTTGAAGTGCAAGTAATGGGGAATAATAATCATGTGATGCTAGTATTCTAGGAGTGATGGTTATGTATATGTGATATGTATGAATCCGTGAATGCTATGTTTGTTTTATGTCGATTATTGTTTTATCTTGGTTTTTCGGGTGTCAAACATTGATTACGTTTGAACCTTTTTAACCGGTGATATCTTATTTTTTCTTGGGAAGGGAAAAAGTAAGCAAAACCCTTGAGAATCGAGGTCCGGGAGTTGTTTTCGCTACGGGAAGGTGTTAGGCACCCATAACGACTATAGTATCCTATAGGAACCGTCTTTAATTTCTACGCGCGCGCTTTATTTTTAAATGCTATTTTGAAATGTTATTTACACCTAAAGTTTGCTAAATGAAGAATTGGAGGGAGAAGAATGTTTTTGGATTTTTATTTTATTTGAATTGAAGGAATTTTGTTCCTTGCCTACGTACCCGTTTAAGGGATCAAATCCACCGTAGTTCTCTCTCAAAAAATGTTTTTGTTTTTGTTGGTTGGTTTTAAGTTTGAAAATTGGATTTTGAAGAATGGAGATTGAGAGGCCTCAAGGGCATGAGAATTAAGAAATTGTGAGGTTTGATTAGTGAATTGCAAAATATAGTCAAAGTATGATTATTTTCATTGAATTTTGATTAAGAAAATGAAAAGAAAATACAATGGGATGTTGGATCCCAAGGTTTATTTGGAAAAGGTTTGAGTGAAGTTGTTCACATTTGTTTGGAAAATTGGTTTTTTCTAAATATAAGCCCTAGGCATTCATCTAAACATACAATCCTAAACATACATCTAAACATGCATATTCTAACTATATAGTGATGTGTGTGCATGTGTCGGTGCTTGTGTCGGTGTACATCATTAGAGTCCATCGTCCTTTACATCATACCCTAGATACATTCTATGGCCTCTTTGCCAAGAAATTAAAATTGCATGAAAGTAAAATATTACAAGAACTCCTAATTATTACATTCTAATTTTTGCATGAAATTGAAACTTAAAGTGCAAGAAATTAAAGTGAATGAGGTGATGAAGTATGGAATGCTCATGATGTATGAAACAATGAACAAATGGTTAGTAGCACAAGATGTAAAGCAAGTCAAAGCTATCATAACAAAAGTAAGAAAATTAACATAAGAAAAACAAGCAAAAACAAATGTGAAATAGGCCTAAAAAATCATCACCAATGCAAGGCTTGAATATGACCTATAATCCTCATACTTCAAAGGGTTTCCAAAGAATTTCAATTCAATTTTCACAAAGAGGATTAAAGGAATATACACTACCAAGCATTTAAGACAAAAATTAGGCAAATTTCACATTATTCATTCACAAACAAAACTTGGAACACAAGGCATTAATGACATATTCACAAACAGCACCAATTTCATGGATTCAAAGTCACAATTTTCATAAAATTCATATAACAAGGTTCCATATCAAATACTCAAGACTAAGGGCCAAGATCATGCAAAATTTTCACAAGAAATTATCAAAAAAGTAACATAAAATCACAAGAAAACTCCACATATATTCTTATCAATTTTAACATGCAACCATTATCACAAAAATACCACAAAACTATCAAGAAATATGTATGAATTTTTTTGGAATTTTTATAGAGAATTTTTAGACACAAACACATGTAAAATTTCACAATTTTCAACAAAAAAATGGTAAACTTTTAACAAGAAAATACTACATATTTTTTGACCAAGATTTAACACAAAAAAAAACACCAAAAAATGTCAAGAAAATGATCAAGAATACATGAAATTTTTTTTAGGAATTTTGTCAAAGATTTTGAAACATGCGGGGGGTGTAAACAGCGAGAAATCACCAAGAACGCACAGGGGAGGGGGGTGTACGTAGCAAACTGGAACAAATGAGCAAAAAACGTTGGGCCTAGCACTGGGTATGGGTAAGGTCCATGGATTATGGGTCAAACCCATGGGTTAAGCATATGATATTGAAGGAAAAGTGGTATACGTTTCTTTTCTCCCTGAAACCAATATTCATCATGCTCATTCTTCTTCTTTCTCACGCATACTCCTCCTCCTTCAATCAGTTTACCGGCGGCGGTTGGCCGGCCAAGGGTGGCGGCGCCGCCGCCTGAGCCTGCTCCTATTTAAGTTATTTTTGCTTTTTCTACCCCTTTCTTAGATTTGAAACTAATTTCCATGGATTCAATTCCAAAACAACTTAAATCTACAACCACAAACGCATAGATATTGACAGAGAAAGGAATTTGAAGGATCTTCTTACCTCTTTGGTTTGCAATTTCGTCCTGGATTGGTTCACGATTCTGGTTCCTTGCTCCGAGCTCCGGCGAAATTCGCGTGTTTGCAAGAGTTTGCGATTCCTTTTCCTTCCTTTTGTCCGTTCCGTTGCCGTCGGATTTGGTTCAAACGCTGCTGCGTTGTTGTTGTTCCCGTGTTCAAGCTTCTTCCTCTTATTTGCGGTTCCAAGCTCTTTGTTCTTTCACGGTGATTCGAATTCACCTTCTTCGAAAACGGTTTCCGTATTGTGTACCACTGTTATTGCGGAATTCGAACCCTGTGTGTTCGTTTCAGAGACTATGTGCTACCGAATGCGTGGATATCGGATTCGATCCAAACTGTTGCTATTGTTCACAGTGGTTAGGTTCGATGGATTTGTGTGAGTGATTGTGAAAATTGAATGGTGAAGATGGTGGATTGTGGTGGTTTTGGTGGTGGAAAGTGGCGGTGTTGTGGTGGTGTGAAGTTGTTGGTGAAGATTGATGAAGAATAGAGGTGGTTAAAGGTGGTTAGGGTGGTGATAGAGTTAGTTAGGGAGGAGGAGTGGTGGAAGAAAAGGTTGTTATGGTGGTGGAGTGGTGGTTGGAAAAGTTGGTTAGGGTGGAGAAAGAAAATGAACACGTGAGGGAAAAGAAAAGAGGGAAAAGAGAGAAAAAATTTTATGACTTTTTTTGTGAATTTTGGAAAAATGATTGGTGAATGAAAAATTGACCATGGTTTGACTTATATAGGTGATGTGGTAAACTTGGACCAATGAAATAATGCCATGTGGCACTTGACTTGTAACAAACTTTTAAGAACCAATAACATTTGGACACATGGCACTTGGACTCTAACAAACTTAAAAGGGATTAAAATGCAAATAACAAAAGTACGAGGACTAAAACGAAAATTAAACTAAAATTGAATTGAAAAAAAGTAAATTGAAAATTAACGTAAAGCGAGACGATTAAAAACAACGAAGCAGATTAAAACGTATCAGAAATATTATGTGAAATGACCAAAACGCCCCTAGGGACTAAAATGACTAAAAACGACTCAAATGCAATTTTAAAATGATTTTTTAACAAGGGATTAAAGCAAGAGCTTATACAAGCGAATTAAAAGACTCAGAGACAATTTTTTAGAATTTAAACAGGGTTTTAACACATGAAAAGACTAAAATGCCCCTAGGGGCAAAACTGACTTAAAAATGACTTCAAATGCAATTTAAAAATGGATTTTGACATAGAATTGAAATGAAGACTTATTCAAACTATTTGAAAGGACTCAACCAAATTTTTAAAAGACTGAAAGAAATTTTAACACAGGAAATGACTAAAATGCCCCTAGGGGCTAAATTGACTAAAAAATGACCTAACTGATATTTTTTTGAAATGAATTTTGACATGAGATTGAAACAAGGAAAGACCCAAACAATTTTCCAAGATTAAAATGAGTTGAATGCAGGAAATGACTAAAATACCCTTTTATGTGAATTTTGCAAATAACATTGAAATAAAATGCAGAGAAAGATGCAATTGATCAGAGACATATCAAATGACTTATAATGCAAGAAAAGAAGAATTGAACAAGTATTTTTAGGTCCAAAATTAGGGTATAACAGCTGCCCCTATTTAAGTTTCTTTGTCCGGAGAGTCAAGAGACGAAGTCTTTGAGTTGACGGGACGAAGATACTTAAATATTAACATTTGCACTGCTTTTGGACATAAAAATACACTTTCAGATTTTCAAACAAACACGAATGCCATGCAACATTTCATTTATGAATGCAAGACAATCGAACCGGAATCTACGGGCTGTGTCACACCACCAAGGGATTTATAGACATCAAGGTAGAAAGAACGGGCAACAAATAGACAGGTACAAGCTGTTCTTTGGATCGAACTTGCCACTTGACCGAGAGATACAAACAAGAGACGGGTACAAGCTGTTCTTTGGATCGAACTTGCCACTTGACCGAGAGATACAAACAAAAGACGGGTACAAGCTGTTCTTTGGATCGAACTTGCCACTTGACCGAGAGAATACAAACAAAAGATAGGTACAAGCTGTTCTTTGGATCGAACTTGCCACTTGACCAAGAAATACAAACAAGACATGGATACAAGCTGTTCTTTGGATCGAACTTGCCACTTGATCGGAAATATAGACAAAGGGTAGATACAAGCTGTTCTTTGGATCGAACCTGCCGCTTGATTAATACCACAACATGTAAGTAGGTGCAAACTGTTCTTTGGATCGAACTTGCCGTTTGACCGATAACAAAACATAAGCAAAGGGTACAAACTGTTCTTTGGATCGAACTTGCCGTTTGACCGGAAACATAGACATATAAGCAGGTACAAGTGGTTCTTTTTGAATTGAACCTGGCACTTGACCAGTAACAAGATACAAATTGAGAGTCTGGTTTAACAAGATACCAATTGAGGGTAAGTTGTCATTGACCCGATTTGCAAATAGACATGACCATTTTTGTTGGCCCAAGAGTAAATTGACATTGATTTGAGTTGAAAATTGACATCGACATTGACATTGACATTTGAAATTGACATTGACATTGACATTGACATTGGCATTGGATATTTGACATTGACATTTAACATTGACATTGGTTTGGCAATTGAAATTGACATTGACATTTGACATTGACATTTGACATTGACATTGACATTGGCATTGGATATTGACATTTGACATTGACATTTGACATTGACATTGACATTAGCATTGACATTTAACATTGACATTTGACATTGACATTTGTCATTTGACATTGACATTGGCATTTGACATTAACATTTGACATTGACATTTGACATTGATATTTGACATTGACATTTAACATTGATATTTGACATTGACATTCGACATTTGACATTTGACATTGACATTTGACATTTGACATTGACATTGGCATTTGACATTAACATTTGACATTGACATTTGACATTGGATATGCAACATGTATGTATGGTATAGCAAGATTATTGGATGTATGAGCACATAAAATGCATGATTATGCATGTATGAATGCTTGAAATGCATGATTGGTTTGTAACTTGACAGAGAAAGTTTCACAGAGATAGACAAAACATTGGAAGATTGGGCACGTAGTGGCTCGTGCTGCAACATATTCACAGGGGAAAACCTCTTTGGAGAGACCGTCGTTGAAAGGACGTATCAAAACCATGGCTGAGGGCAATAAAACTTGTAGAGGAGGACCCTTGGAAGGTTCTTGGGTACAGGTCGCCGTTGTTAGGCGTGTCAGTGCTGGGTAAACATTGGATGTTCGCATCTGTGGTCAATGCTTTTCAATTTCTTTTCATTCTTTCATTTTCAAACCCCACTTTTGCCTGAACCGCCCTTTCGGGTTTTCGATTCACCGGGGAATAAAGATTTTTTTCATTGCCCCATTTTTGCCTGAATTGCCTTCATAGGTTGTCAATCAGCGGGGTGCTCATTTTTGCCTAAGCCGCCCTTTCGGGTTTTCAACTTAGCGAGCTTTTCATTTTCATTTTCATTTTTCTCTTCATTTTTCATTCTGTTTTTTCATTCTTGCCATTGACCACAGATCATCCTGGGGAGTAACCTGCTTGTAACATGTATTGAAATAGACATTGACATTCATTCACTCATGTATGTTTCATTGAAATGTACCTTATTGCTCAGGTTTGCTTTCAAAATAGACAGAAAAAGATTTTTCCATTTTCAAAAGATGTTTGTTTCAGACATTGACATCATCAAATAGAAAGAAAGTATTTTGTATATAGCATTGAAAGTAGAAAGAAAAATAGAGTTTCAAACAATAGAAAGGCTCAAATTGATGTAGAAGAGCGAGAGTCAGCCAAAGGCATGACTTCACGGATTTACAAAGCTCGGAAAATGGTAATTTTATTGGTTGGTGATACATTGAACACGATGGCCGCTATATTTCATAGAAATTTTGAATTCACAAGTACAGAAGCTTCTGATGAAGACGATCATTGACGGTTGCAGATGCCCCAAGGGTGATGGTGATTTGCCAGATATAGTTACTTGTCTTTTATTGTCAACCTCATTTTTGCATGAACCGCCCTTTCGGGTTTTCGGCTCATCGAGGCGCTCATTCTTGCCTGAGTTGCGTACAATCTCAGCGAGCTTTTTCATATTCATTTTTTTTGTCCCTAACTTTTGCCTGGATCGCCCTTTCGGGTTTTCGATCCACCGGGAAGCGCATTTTTGCCTAGGCCGCCCTTTCGGGTTTTCGACCTACCACGCTGTTCTTTTCTTTTTAGACAAAGTATTTCTTGACTATATCGGCATTAACAGGATTTGGGAGTTCAACACCATCCATGTGTGTAAGAATCAAAGCACCACCAGAGAAGGCCTTCTTGACAACATAAGGACCTTCATAGTTAGGTGTCCACTTGCCCCTTGGGTCGGGTTGTTGACTTATCCTTCTTTTCAATACAAGTTCGCCTTCCTTGAATTCTCGAGGTCGGACTTTCTTGTCAAAAGCATTCTTCATCCGCACTTGATACAACTGTCCATGAGCCATAGCATCCATACGTTTCTCTTCAATCAGGTTCAATTGATCATACCTACTTTGACACCATTCAGCCTCAGTCAACTTTGCTTCCATGATTACTCGAAGAGATGGGATCTCCACTTCCAGAGGGAGAACTGCTTCCATACCATACACTAGAGAGAAAGGAGTTGCCCCGGTTGAACTGCGCACTGTAGTACGGTAACCATGCAAGGCAAAAGGTAGCATTTCGTGCCAGTCTTTGTAAGTAGTGACCATCTTCTGAACAATCTTCTTGATGTTCTTGTTAGCGGCCTCAACTGCACCATTCATCTGAGGTCTATAAGGAGAAGAGTTGTGATGTTCAATTTTGAATTCTTCACATAAAGCTTGCATCATGCTATTGTTCAGATTGGAACCATTGTCAGTGATGATTTTGTTAGGAACACCATATCGACAGATGATGTTATTCTTGATAAACTTCACAACCACTTGCTTGGTCACATTGGCATAGGAGGCAGCCTCAACCCACTTGGTGAAATAGTCAATTGCCACTAGGATGAAACGATGTCCATTGGAAGCTTTTGGTTCAATTCTTCCGATCATATCAATGCCCCACATAGAGAAAGGCCATGGGGAAGAGATAACATTGAGAGCATGCGGAGGCACATGAATCTTGTCAGCATAAATTTGACATTTGTGGCATCTTTTAGCATGCTTATGGCAATCACGCTCCATGGTTATCCAGTAGTAGCCGGCTCTTAACAGTTTCCTTGACATAGTGTGGCCCGAAGCATGGGTCCCAAAAGTACCATCATGTACATCGTGCATTAACTTCTCAGCTTCTTGTTTGTCAACACATCTCAGCAAGACCATGTCATAGTTCCTCTTGTATAGGATTTCTCCGTCCAGAAAGAATCTGCTAGCCCATCGTCTCAAAGTCTTTTTATCCCTGTTGGAAGCACCAGGTGGATATTCACGATTCTGCAAGAATTGCTTGATGTTGTAGTACCAAGGCTTTTTACCATTCATATCTCCATCAGCTTGATCTGGCATATTTTCAATGGTAAACACATGGGCGGGTCTATCAAGACGCTGCACTTTGATTACGGGCACATCATTCCAGTGATTCACACGAAACATGGAAGACAAAGTAGCGAGAGCATCAGCCATCTGGTTTTCATCCCGAGGGATGTGGTGCAGTTCAACCTTTGTAAAGTATGTCAACAGACGTCTTGCATAGTCACGGTATGGGATCAGCTTCTCATGATGAGTCTCCCATTCACCCTTTATCTGATTGATAACAAGTGCAGAATCTCCATAGATGTCAAGGTGCTTAATTCTCAGATCGAGGGCTTCTTCAATGCCCAAGATGCATGCTTCATATTCAGCTATGTTGTTTGTGCAGTCAAAGGTTATTCGAGCGGTGAAAGGAATGTGGTGCCCCTGCGGAGTTACAATGATGGCCCCAATTCCTTTACCATAAACATTAACAGCACCATCAAACACCAATCCCCATTTGCTATTGGGATCTGGCCCTTCATTGATCAGTGGCTCTTCACAGTCTTTTGCTTTCAGATACATAACTTCTTCATCAGGGAAATCAAACTTAATCGGCTGGTAATCATCAAGAGGTTGACAAGCAAGGTGCTCAGCAAGGACACTTCCTTTGATTGCTTTCTGAGCTTTGTACACAATATCATATTCGGACAATAACATTTGCCAACGTGCGATCTTTCCAGTAACAGCAGGCTTCTCAAAGATGTACTTGATTGGATCCATTCGGGATATCAACCAAGTGGTATGATTCACCATATAATGACGCAGGCGTTTGGCAGCCCAAGCTAAAGCACAACAAGTTTTTTCAAGCATTGTGTACCGAGTCTCACAGTCGGTGAACTTCTTGCTCAGATAGTAGATGGCATGCTCTTTCTTACCAGTCTCATCTTGTTGACCGAGAACACAGCCCACTGAATCATCCAACACTGACAGATACATAATCAAAGGCCTTCCTTCCACTGGTGGGACAAGGATAGGTGGCTCTAACAGGTATTCTTTAATGCTATCAAAAGCTTCCTGGCATTCATCATTCCATACAACAGGCTGATTCTTTCTGAGCAATTTGAAAATTGGACCACAAGTAGTAGTCATGTGAGATATAAATCTTGAAATATAATTCAGACGTCCGAGGAAACCTCTGACTTGCTTCTCAGTTTGAGGGGCCGGCATCTCTCTGATGGCTCGGACTTTGTCAGGATCAACTTCGATGCCTCTTTGGCTGACAATGAAGCCTAGCAACTTCCCAGATCGTACACCGAATGTGCATTTGTTAGGATTCAACCGCAGCTTGTACTTTCTTAATCTTTCAAACATCTTTTTCAAATACACAACATGCTGCTCTTCATCACTTGACTTCACAATCATATCATCAACATATACTTCAATTTCCTTGTGAATCATATCATGAAACAGAGTGGTCATACCCCTTTGATAGGTAGCACCAGCATTTATCAAGCCAAACTGCATTACTTTATAACAGAACGTTCCCCATGGAGTGATGAAGGACGTCTTTTCTCTATCCTCAGGAGACATTCGTATCTGATTATAACCAGAGAAACCATCCATGAAGGAGAACACTTTGGATTGAGCCGTACTGTCAACAAGCACATCTATATGAGGCAATGGGAAGTTATCTTTTGGACTGGCTTTGTTCAGATCTCTGTAATCAACACACATTCGAACTTTCCCATCTTTCTTTGGTACTGGTACGATGTTGGCAATCCACTCAGGGTATTCAGCTGTCATGAGGAAACCCGCATCAATTTGTTTTTGTACTTCAGCCTTGATCTTAAGAGCCATGTCTGGACGAGACCTTCTTAATTTCTGTTTGACAGGAGGACATTCAGGTCTTGTCGGTATCCGATGTTCCACAATCTGGGGATCTAGACCCGGCATATCTTCATAAGACCATGCAAAGACATCTGGATAATCATAGAGAAGCTGAGTAATCTTCTTTTTCACTTCTGGCTCAAGTGCAGCACCAATCTTAATCTCTCGCTTGTTCTCTTCAGTACCCAGGTTGATAAGCTCAATCTCTTCCTGGTGAGGCTGAATGGCTCTTCTTTCTTGCTCAAGCAGTCGAGTGATCTCATATGGTATCTCTTCATCATCATCCTCATCTTCAGCTTCATATACAGGGAATTCAAAATTTGGATGAACCATAGGGTCACTGTGTTCAACGGGTTTATTATGGTTCAATCTGCATAATATGATTGGGATGATTTTAGAAAAAGTTTTTCATGCAGATTTTTGAAATTAATAAGAAAAATACAGATGTTTTGGTTTTTTCTGGCATTACCATTATTTCCAAGAAAAAGGCACTAAAAAGTAAAAAAACAAAGAGTCGTGAGAAAAACGACAACTTTTATTGATAACGGCAATGCCGAAACAAACATGCCCTTACAATGATATCACTTTCGCCTTGGGCAGAGCGAAAGGATTGTTATTTTGAAAACAAAAAACATGAGCAACAAAACACATTACATGGAAGCATGCATGACTAAAGGAACATCAATGGCTTCCCAATTTCTCACAGTGCCTCCTGGTATAACAAATGTAGGCACGTGGCTTCTTTCAGCAGCATCTTCAGTAATAGCATTGATGAACCCAGCACTGTAGAAAGTTCCCTTTGAAACAGCAGATGTTGGAGAGAATCCAAGGCCCTCTTTACGCTTGTTTTCCAAAATCTGAATCACTTTGCCCCAGCCAGCAGCTTGCCCTTCTTGACCCGGAGAATCTTGAAGCACTGGCACAATCACACATACATCACTGACGGTCAAGCGTTTGTCATCCATCAGACTCTGGATATCATCCTGCACCACACGACAGCCCATAGGATTTTGGAGACATTCTAAACAGGAAGCATGATCGTGTTTGAACAAAGAGGCCTGGCAGAGCTTGATATGTAATGGCACCAAGGGAGTAACGACATTGCGGACATCCAACATGGGATCCTCTTGAGGAGCGGGAATCCTTTCAAAAGCCTCAATCATATTGACAGCAGCATGGTTTGGAAGTGGATTGCCGAGGACATGAGGAGCATTATTCTCAAAATTCAACCGTCCCTTTTCTATTAGGTCTTTCACAATATACTTCAGAGCAAGGCAACCCTCAACATCATGGCCTTGAGCACCCTGATGGAATTCACATGTTAGATCCTGTCGGAACCTGGGAGGCAATGGATTAGGCGGAGGTCTGCCTGGTCTAGTGACACAGTGTCCCTTGGCCAGTAGAGTTGGGAGCAGCTCACCATACCGCATTGGTATTGGTGGAAAGGAAGGTTTGGGTCGGGGACCCTGTTGTTGCTGCTGTTGAGCAGGAGGCTGTTGTTGCACTTGCTGGGCGATGGCATTGACAGGCACTGGTGGTTGGCCCGGTGGCAGAGGATATTGCTGGTAGAATGGTGGGAAGAAAGGATGCTGAGAGTACTGCATATAGTGGTAGGGCAGAGGTAATTGTGTAGCAGCTGCAGATGGGTTACCAGACACCATCCCCACATCAGATTCTTTCTTCTTATGATGACCATTACCATACTTCTTTGATGTACTGTTTGAAGATTCACCTTTTTCTAGGACAATAATACCATCTCGGACAGCCTCTTCTAGACGGGTTCCCATTGTAACCATATCAGAGAAGTTGTTCGGAGCAGAGACTATCATTCTCTCCTTATATTCCTTCTTCAGAGTCTTCTGGAATGTCTGTGTTAACTCTTCCTCATCAAGTCGAGGAGAAACACGGGCAGCTGCCCCTCTCCATCTCTGAGCATATTCTCGGAAGGTTTCATCTGATTTCTGAGACAAGGCTTTAAGAGAGTCCCTATTTGGCTTCAGACGAGTGTTGAATTCATATTGACCTTCAAAAGCAGCAGCCAGATCCTCAAAAGTACGGATGTTGTCTTTGCTCAAACTAGTGTACCAATCTGCTGCATCATCTGTCAAGCTACTCTGGAAGCAATGGATCATTAGTGCATCATTATCTGCGTAGTTAGCCATCTTTCGGACATACCGGATAACATGGTTGTGCGGACAAGAAGTTCCATTGTATTTGTCAAATTCTGGCTCTTTGAATTTCTTAGGAACCTCAAATCGGGACACCAAGCATAGATCACGAGCTTTAGCAGGAGCACCATTGTTTCCTCGGCTAGCCTTGACCTCACGGAGTTCTCCAGCCAACTCCGTCAACTGTCTTCTCATGGCTTCCATTGCGGGATCTTGTCCACGCGGAGTATCGACATCAATTACCTGTTGCACAGTGTGTACAATAGGATCGGTAACAACGGTAGTCACCTGAGGCATAGCAGTGGACACAGGAATCTGTCCTTGTCCAGCAAAACCAGAGACACCAGCAGCAGTATTAGGAGAATAGTAAGCTGAGAGACCATAAGGACGCCCATTGGGCATAACAAAACGAGCATCAGTAGCCACGGTAGATAGTGGGATAGACGGAATTGCTTCAGTAGAAACTGGGACAGATGTGGCTGGTTGTTCTTGTGCAGCCAGCAAAGCAGACATAGTGTCATGAGCCTTAGCCAAGTCTTCTTTCATAGCAGCTAATTCGGCACGGAGCCGAGCATTTTCCTCTTCAAAGTTAGCCATGATCCTTCTCTTGTGAAATCTTGTTTGGTGAATTCTATCTGGTTGATACACTTTGCGAGCACGAGCCACTTTTCAGACTGCGGCGGACAAAACCAGGAGGCAGTAAGCACGAGAGAAGCTTTTTGTGACCAATGAATGCATATGATGCATGAAATGTGTAAATGCATATGCAAAAAGATTCTTTTTACGTGTTATCGAAGGGTTTTTAGACAAATTAGAAACTTGTAAACATTACTAAACAACGATTAACATGAACGGGAAACAAATAACCAACATATAGTTTTTACAAGACGATTCCCTTTGAAATGCTAAGCCAAGGGATAGACTTTAAAATGTAAATCAACACAAAAAGGAAATAACAACAGGAAATGGAGATCCTCAAGCATAAGAAGTGGAAGCATCATCCTCAGACTCAGACTCATAGCTGCAGTATCGTGCATAGAAGTCACGGGCACCCCTAGCCCTCTTGGAGTCTCTCATAAGCAACCTATCTTTCTCTTCAATCTCCCTCTTAGCCTTAGCTAACTCTTTCTTCAGTGTCAAGACCTCATGAGTCTTCTGCTCATCCTTTCCATCCAAAGTCATGATCAAGTTCTCAGCCTCATAGTATCTAGACCTCCACTGATGTTTCTCCCGACTCTCCATAGCTAGATGTTCCTGATACATCTCCTGGGTAGGTGGGAGTAGAGGCAAAGGCATGGTAGGAACAGATGCAGACACATATCTCATAGAGGGGTAAGGCATACCTATCTCCTCAGCTTGGTTTATCACCCACTGTGTATAGGCCTCATGAGCAATACCGGACCTTACACCCATATGTTTCACTTCTTTCTTCCGAAGCTTAGTCCAAGCTTCCATGAAATCCTCTCTAATTCCCGTGGGAGCATTGGAGTAGTGAAAGAAGTAGGGAGCTGTAGCAAGATTGATGGGTTTATCTTTCATCGGGAAACCAAATTGTCGCAAAGCAAGCTCCGGGTTATAGTTGATTCCACCCCGAGTACCAAGAAGAGGTACATTAAGAAACTTTCCACCACCAAAGATAATTTCCTTAACCCTAGAAGCGGGAGTGAGCCAAACCACTTCATTAGGAGTGAGAGCCATAATCCTCTGTGAAATAGACCAATTCTCCCGATTGTCATGGAAAGACTCCGGAAGGTGCGAAATAAACCACCTATAGAGGAGAGGCACACAACAAAGAATGTAGATACGACCTTTGCCGGAACGATCATGAATAGCATGATATGTGTCAGCTAGCAAAGTAGGAACCGGATTCTTGGAGTGGAAGATCATAATAGCATTCATGTCCACGAAGCCATCAAGATTCGGAAAGAGAATAAGCCCATAGATGAGAAGTGCAAGAATAGCCTCGAGAGTGTCCTGACAAGTGGTATTGAGGTTGGCTTTCCCAAGAAGATACTCTGAAGTGAACCCTCGGATATGTGCCTTAGTAACAAGATTCTTGGAGACATCGGTGGTCTTGAGATAGAGATCTTTAGCAATAACCAATGGAGGAGGAGGATTTTCAGGTCCTGAGAAAGGTATCCCCTTAGCAATAGATAAACCCATCAAGGAAGAATAAGCCTCTAGAGTAGGCACCAACTGAAAGTCTGGGAAAGTGAAGCACCGATACTCCGGATCATAGAATTGCACTAGAGTGTGCACAAGCTTCTCGTCCACATTAGTATGGAGAATAGGAAGTAAAGCCCCGTAACGGTGTCGGAAACCAGTCGGATCCTCAATCTTGAGTGCCAAATCTCTCAAACTAGCCAAATCCACTTCCTTGAACTTGTAGGACTTAGTCATCTTCATCCCTACAATGTTTACAAATTCAACTTGTCTAAGCCCTTCGATAACAATGCATGGAAAAAGTTTATGCATGTATGCATGTATGCATGAATGCATGATTATGTTCAAGTTCGGAGAAAACATGGTGGGTTGAAGTTCAAAGTCGAGGAGTCATGGGTGGACACGGTGTCCGGTGAAACTAGGGCTTTAGGATATAGTAACTGGGTTCTAAAAAGGTTCCCAAGTTGCAACCTCTCCGACGTATCTCACGGTGTCACGAGACAACACTCGCTCCATGATTATACGTGGAAGGTCTAACTTGAGTGTAGTATCGCGTGACGACTAAAACTCGAGACGACACTCGGTTTAGCCTCCGCACTACGTCCTAGAAAATGGCCATGGATGGGTTCGGTTATCTACGGTTCATAGCGTCATAGAACAATTAGAAGTAAAGTGCCTAAACGCGACAACACGCGCCGACAACATCACCCCTAAAATGCCTCAGCTATGTGGGATTGATCGCATAATCCAAAACACGAGGCAACCCCCGGAATGAATTGTCGATTATATCCCTCCTAAATCCTAAGTTCACTCAGCCCGGGTGCAGGACTTTTGATATTCTCACCCCACACGTTTGCAAGAATTTAAACATTTATTCACATAGGAAAGCAAGTAAAAGAAGCAAGTAAAAATACAAGCGCAAGCGTGGAAATAAAGACTAGGCGTAACTCTCGTAAATCCCCAGTGAAGTCGCCAGCTGTTTTATCTTGGTTTTTCGGGTGTCAAACATTGATTACGTTTGAACCTTTTTAACCGGTGATATCTTATTTTTTCTTGGGAAGGGAAAAAGTAAGCAAAACCCTTGAGAATCGAGGTCCGGGAGTTGTTTTCGCTACGGGAAGGTGTTAGGCACCCATAACGACTATAGTATCCTATAGGAACCGTCTTTAATTTCTACGCGCGCGCTTTATTTTTAAATGCTATTTTGAAATGTTATTTACACCTAAAGTTTGCTAAATGAAGAATTGGAGGGAGAAGAATGTTTTTGGATTTTTATTTTATTTGAATTGAAGGAATTTTGTTCCTTGCCTACGTACCCGTTTAAGGGATCAAATCCACCGTAGTTCTCTCTCAAAAAATGTTTTTGTTTTTGTTGGTTGGTTTTAAGTTTGAAAATTGGATTTTGAAGAATGGAGATTGAGAGGCCTCAAGGGCATGAGAATTAAGAAATTGTGAGGTTTGATTAGTGAATTGCAAAATATAGTCAAAGTATGATTATTTTCATTGAATTTTGATTAAGAAAATGAAAAGAAAATACAATGGGATGTTGGATCCCAAGGTTTATTTGGAAAAGGTTTGAGTGAAGTTGTTCACATTTGTTTGGAAAATTGGTTTTTTCTAAATATAAGCCCTAGGCAATTCAACTAAAATAAAAATCCAAAAACATTCTTCTCCCTCCAATTCTTCACTTAGAACATTCTTAGGTTTAATAAACACTTTCAAAATAGCATTTAAAAATAAAGCGCGCGCGTAGAAATTAAAGACGGTTCCTATAGGATACTATAGTCGTTATGGGTGCCTAACACCTTCCCGTAGCGAAAACAACTCCCGGACCTCGATTCTCAAGGGTTTTGCTTACTTTTTCCCTTCCCAAGAAAAAATAAGATATCACCGGTTAAAAAGGTTCAAACGTAATCAATGTTTGACACCCGAAAACCAAGATAAAACAGCTGGCGACTTCACTGGGGAGGGGGGTGTACGTAGCAAACTGGAACAAATGAGCGAAAAACGTTGGGCCTAGCACTGGGTATGGGTAAGGTCCATGGATTATGGGTCAAACCCATGGGTTAAGCATATGATATTGAAGGAAAAGTGGTATACGTTTCTTTTCTCCCTGAAACCAATATTCATCATGCTCATTCTTCTTCTTTCTCACGCATACTCCTCCTCCTTCAATCAGTTTACCGGCGGCGGTTGGCCGGCCAAGGGTGGCGGCGCCGCCGCCTGAGCCTGCTCCTATTTAAGTTATTTTTGCTTTTTCTACCCCTTTCTTAGATTTGAAACTAATTTCCATGGATTCAATTCCAAAACAACTTAAATCTACAACCACAAACGCATAGATATTGACAGAGAAAGGAATTTGAAGGATCTTCTTACCTCTTTGGTTTGCAATTTCGTCCTGGATTGGTTCACGATTCTGGTTCCTTGCTCCGAGCTCCGGCGAAATTCGCGTGTTTGCAAGAGTTTGCGATTCCTTTTCCTTCCTTTTGTCTGTTCCGTTGCCGTCGGATTTGGTTCAAACGCTGCTGCGTTGTTGTTGTTCCCGTGTTCAAGCTTCTTCCTCTTATTTGCGGTTCCAAGCTCTTTGTTCTTTCACGGTGATTTGAATTCACCTTCTTCGAAAACGGTTTCCGTATTGTGTACCACTGTTATTGCGGAATTCGAACCCTGTGTGTTCGTTTCAGAGACTATGTGCTACCGAATGCGTGGATATCGGATTCGATCCAAACTGTTGCTATTGTTCACAGTGGTTAGGTTCGATGGATTTGTGTGAGTGATTGTGAAAATTGAATGGTGAAGATGGTGGATTGTGGTGGTTTTGGTGGTGGAAAGTGGCGGTGTTGTGGTGGTGTGAAGTTGTTGGTGAAGATTGATGAAGAATAGAGGTGGTTAAAGGTGGTTAGGGTGGTGATAGAGTTAGTTAGGGAGGAGGAGTGGTGGAAGAAAAGGTTGTTATGGTGGTGGAGTGGTGGTTGGAAAAGTTGGTTAGGGTGGAGAAAGAAAATGAACACGTGAGGGAAAAGAAAAGAGGGAAAAGAGAGAAAAAATTTTATGACTTTTTTTGTGAATTTTGGAAAAATGATTGGTGAATGAAAAATTGACCATGGTTTGACTTATATAGGTGATGTGGTAAACTTGGACCAATGAAATAATGCCATGTGGCACTTGACTTGTAACAAACTTTTAAGAACCAATAACATTTGGACACATGGCACTTGGACTCTAACAAACTTAAAAGGGATTAAAATGCAAATAACAAAAGTACGAGGACTAAAACGAAAATTAAACTAAAATTGAATTGAAAAAAAGTAAATTGAAAATTAACGTAAAGCGAGACGATTAAAAACAACGAAGCAGATTAAAACGTATCAGAAATATTATGTGAAATGACCAAAACGCCCCTAGGGACTAAAATGACTAAAAACGACTCAAATGCAATTTTAAAATGATTTTTTAACAAGGGATTAAAGCAAGAGCTTATACAAGCGAATTAAAAGACTCAGAGACAATTTTTTAGAATTTAAACAGGGTTTTAACACATGAAAAGACTAAAATGCCCCTAGGGGCAAAACTGACTTAAAAATGACTTCAAATGCAATTTAAAAATGGATTTTGACATAGAATTGAAATGAAGACTTATTCAAACTATTTGAAAGGACTCAACCAAATTTTTAAAAGACTGAAAGAAATTTTAACACAGGAAATGACTAAAATGCCCCTAGGGGCTAAATTGACTAAAAAATGACCTAACTGATATTTTTTTGAAATGAATTTTGACATGAGATTGAAACAAGGAAAGACCCAAACAATTTTCCAAGATTAAAATGAGTTGAATGCAGGAAATGACTAAAATACCCTTTTATGTGAATTTTGCAAATAACATTGAAATAAAATGCAGAGAAAGATGCAATTGATCAGAGACATATCAAATGACTTATAATGCAAGAAAAGAAGAATTGAACAAGTATTTTTAGGTCCAAAATTAGGGTATAACAATTATGATTAATGTAATGCTTACCCCCCATGGTTTTTGCCGCCTACCTGTCTATATGGATGGGTAGACGCTGTGCAGGAGTAGTTGCTTTGCGGTGAGTGCTTGGATAGCTGGAGTTAGTCTCCGCTATCATTTTGGAGTTATAGTTAGGGCTCTGATTAGGTCGAGACAGTGTCTTTTAGTTGTGTTGGACTCATTTTATTTATTTGAGATGTACTGATTGTTGAGACTTAGAGAATTTTTATGATGGTGTTATTTGACCATGGCATATGTATTTATATCTGGAAATTTATGTTGTATCCGCTGCGACTGTTGAGATATTATATATGCATGTATGTCGAGATGTTTGAAGTATTTGTGAGACGTAGCGTCTATTTCTTGAATATTTGTTATATTCGCGTGTTTATCGCTTTAATAGAAATAGGGCGTTACAATATGCACTTTCACACAAAATCCACTAAACAATACATGACAGATGTTATATAAATGCACATACTGGTAAAGGAGTTTATAGTCAATTGTGATAAACCTCCTTCTAAATAAATTTGTAATTTTTCATCCTATTTCGAACAAACGAAGCAAATTACAGTAGCGGCGTTCTTTTGTTTAATTTATATTGTTTGAAATTGTGGCAATGATAACACAATGTTAAGGACAAAATTACTCTGTATCAGCATTTTGTTGTTTGCACTCATTTTATCATCAAAATTGCGGCGTTGCCGCAATTTAGATCACTATTTATGTTCCTATTACTATAACCCTTTAGAGTTAATAGATTATGTTAGCAATATCATATGCATCAGAAAATGATTAATAACAACTGATATATCAGCGTTATTGTTGTTTGCACTTATTTTACAGTTTAGATTGCGGCATTTACGCTACTTAAATAGCAGTATAATGCAATGCATCGTATGAGGATGATGGTGGACATCTCTTTTAATTGTTTTGTTTCCTTCATTCATTTTTGCCCTTCCAACCATTTTTCTTTCCATACAATCAATCTTCTTTTTTGTTTCTTATATAGTTGTTTGTTCATTTGTGTTGTTGTAACAATGTATTTTAATCTTCCAATTCCTTTTGATATGTGTGTGTACTTCATAAAACAGGGAAATACTTAGCGAATTTTGATGTAGCAAAAGTTCTTCTTCCTTTATCTGTTCTGTCATATACGCATCTGTTAATTTTTCCGTGTTTTTGCCATGTACAAGCAGTTTTTTATTATTTGGACAATTTGTTACTAAAATTTTGGTCCAGTCGTTCTTTTTTTTCTTTCACAAATACATACTGTAATTAGTTTTTGGCACCCTATGAAGCATTGGGAAAAAAGGTTTCCTGAGATTCTTTCTTCGTATTGTTTGTTATATTTTTCCAAGGCAAGTCATGTGCTTAGTTTTGACTAGGTGGTTCGCCGTGGCAGGTTTTGCATCAGGGGGCTGGTTGTGTTGTGTGATGCTGGAGTCCCTGCTGTTTTGGTTATGGAACAGAAGGTGTAGCAAGCACGCTGCTGGCCTTAGCAGGTTCTGCTGCCTGCTGTTTTTTGGTGGAGTGTGCAGCTATTCTATGAGTTTTGGTTGGGGATTTTGGGGTTTTCTGTTGGTTAAGGATTTTTGTTTTCAATACCCTCTCTTATGTGTGTCTGACTAATTAATTTTGCCATCTTAAATGACATTATTGCAAGCTCTCTATTGTTGTTATAAATTGAAGAATGAGATGGTTACGGTAGAGGTTCCATTGTCATTATATATTGAAGAATTGTATTGAGAGTATTTGGCATAAGAAAATAAATTTATTGTAAAAATTCGACTTGGCCCTTTGTGAAATTTGGGAAAAGATTTATTTTGTATTAAATTAAATGTATTAATAACAAGATTCATAAATTGATAAAAGAGTAATTGTTTACCTCTTATAAATTGAACCAAAAAAGAAGAACGAGAAAGATTATTCGTTAAAAAATATTAGCTTCTAAATGTTTTCTTATCTATGTAATTGATCTTATTGCAATATATTAGCTTCTCCATTGTTTATGACCGGGGCGGTAGCACGAGTAAAAGTTCTAGTATTCCTAAAGATCTTGCACATGCTCTTCTACACATTAATGTGATAGGATACAAAAAACTCATCGAATTTTTTGTTAAATTTCCCAAGTCACACAAAATGATCCCGGTCCATAATAATTATAACTCTTTGAAAGAACTCACAAATTAGTCATTAGAATTTAGAATGACTACTATTAGTAAATTAGTAATTTTTTAGGGAACTATTAGTAAATTAATTACTCCACTAATTATAAAATTGGAAACTGCCCAATTCCCAAATAGCCTACTGATAAATACTAGTAGTAACTTATTGTCAAAAAATAAATATTTCATCCGTTTCAAAATACACGTCACAGTCAACACTATCATATACTCCCTCTGGTCCCATTTACAAGAGAAAGTTGACTTTTTAGATACATTGAATAATGTATGTATCTAGTCAAAAACCTAAACCAAATACATAAATTATTTAATGTATCTAAAAAGTAAATTGCCTCTTGTAAATAGGACCGGAGGGAGTATGTCATAGTCAACTTTAATCGTTAATATCTTTAATTATCTAAAATAAAAATTATAGAAATTTAATATTTTAAAATATTTATCAAGACAAATTAAACAACATCTTACATTATAATATTTACATTTATATATTAATTCAAAAATATGGTCAAAGTAAGGGCGTCTAGAATGGAAAGATCTAATTTTGAGGACTTAAATGGGTCACATGTACACGTTACTCATTTATAATTTTTTTAATAAGGGTTTTTCTATCCTATGCAACATTGCATAGGTTAAGGTGCAATAAATGTCCCTCTTTATCAACATAAACTATCAACATAAATGTATTTTTTAATGAAAAATGATAAAAACAAAAAATCTTCTCTCCCCTATTAACCATTCTATTTATTGTAATTTGTATCTTATGAAAAACTAAGAAAAAAGAATATTAAATACTAGTCATCTTCTAAATACAACTCAGTGTAGTTAATCTTTATTTTTCCACACTATTTTCTCCTTCAACGTTAATTCTTTTCACACTATTTTTCTTGCTATCTAAATTTTTGGAGTTAAATTTGTTGATGCTAATTAAATTCTACCATGATATTCCTGATGTGAATCTCATGTCCTAATGCATATGGATAATTTTTTCTTGCTTCATTCTAATATTCATGAGTAGGATCTCTCGTGTTAATCCATGGATAAATTTTTCTGGCTTCTATCTAATATTTCTGATGTGGATCTTACTAATTTGTATAATTCTTTCTGGCTTTTATCTACACGAATTTTTTTTCCAAAAAATTATAAATTGATAGAGAAATGTGGTTGCATATTATCTGTGGATAATTTTCCATGTTTTTATTACCATAAGTAATCTTTATTGTTGCAGTATGAAATTATAAAAAAAAAATTGAATGATTAATAGATGGAGTAACAAACCACTTTTCAAAAAAATAATATAATTAATTACGACTTATTATCCTTTCATATGTGTGGAAATCAACCTCTCTTCCCCTTCTCTCTCTTGGAGCCGTCACCAAAACCCTAGTTTTTTCACCTTCATCCACCAAAGAGGGGTGATTTAGGGTCAATTTTTGACCCAAAATCACCCCTCTAGCTCGTTTTTTCTATTTCCCTTTTATTGAAATAAGTGATTTTCACATCTATTTCGTTTTTCTTTCGTGATTTTGTCGTCTTTGTGCGACGTTGTTTTGTTCGTCGTCTTTGTACGACGTTGTTTGTTTTCTTGTTTCGTTCAGGTATTTGTTCGGTTCAGATTGTTCGCTTCGATCCAGTGCAGATCAAATCAATGACTTTGGAATCATCAATGTTGCAGATCCGGAGACATGAGTATTCCGGTGGATTAAATATAGTCATATGTGTAGGCTTTAGTACTTTGCCGATTTATGCTATTAACATGGATGTTGTGAGTTTGTTCACAGATTCATCCTTTTTGTTTTTAGCGAATTTTCATTGTATCGATGTACTCTATCAATTTGAATGAATGAATATCATTTATTTTTGTCAAAAAAAATAATATAATTAATATGTTAGTTTATGTTGAAGAAAGTGATACATTTATTGCATCTTAACCTATGCAATGTTGCATAGGATAGTCAAACCCTTTTAATAATACTCCCTCAGTTTCAAAATGAGTGTCGTTTTAGGTGTTTACACGCATATTAAGAAATGCAATGATTAAAAGAAAAAGAATGGTTATTTTACCAAATTATCCTTATTAATTATTGGTTAGTTTTAAAAGTAATACTTTGGAAGTAGTGTGCAGAGTATTAATTGGAGGGTACAATTGAAAAGAAAAAGTTATTATTGCATTGGAAACTGAAAGCAACACTCATTTTGAAACAAATTTTTTTTGGCTAAAGGGACACTCATTTTGAAATGGAGGGAGTAATATCTAATAATCATTCAAAGAAGTATCATCTTGTTGACCAAATTGATTATCTACGGCAACTTCTTTAATATAAAGTCACATGCTATTACTTTTTACTTTTATTTTTCATCACCTACATTCCATATTTAAACCAAAAGTAATTTTAAGAAAAAGTGAGTAATCTTTAATAATAAAACACAAAGGTTAAATAAAGAGGTTACCAAACAGAGACAGATGACCTATTATATTATCTCTCTGTTATACCACTTGCTAAAAAGAAGAAATAAGATAACAATAGAAAACTTAATCACATTATATAGAAGAGGTGAATCAGCATTGCAGCATAATTTTTTCTACAACAAAGTTCGTTTAGGTTTAGCTTAATTAAAAATCACTATAGCTATAATTTATCAAGAAGTCAACTAAACCACAATTATAGTATGAAGACACATTAACTCAAAGGTAGAAATCATATAACAACAGAAAACTTAATCACATTTTATAGAAGATGTTAAGCATGTACCTTGCTGAGATGTCTAAAGTGAACCCTCCATTCTTGGTTCTATCAAAAGATAAGTTTGTAGAAAAGAAAATTTGTAAAACACAGACAAAATGCATGAAGTCGTTGGTCTTATAACGACTTCATGCATTGTAGCCCAAAATTTAAGTTTGAATGCAAAGTGCAAATAATCTTCAAATTGAACAATTAGGTGCTAAATTCCACTTCCCATCAACAAATATGACAAGTACAATCTCAGTTCTATAGTTTACCAAATTATCTCTAGCAAAACCTTTTACATTCTATTTGATCTTGTATATGAAATGTCAAAAAGGCCGGCCAGGCTGATATCGTTTGAACCCTGAAAATCGAGGTGTATGCTCATTTTGTTGCATATTGAGTAATTGGCAATTGTTAATTTAGCAATTAAAGAAAGAAATACAAGATTATAGATGCATACATGTCAAGAATATAACAAAATTGGCTTAAACTAATGATCCAAAAATAACACGAGATCACTGACATTGTTTAAAGATAATAGAGGAAGAAGAAGAATATATAAACAAACCTGAGTAACTAAATCAACCGACTCACGCGCCTTTTAATTTGTATATATACTTGAAACAAAACCTTTACTTTGCTAGATCGTTTCTAAAGTACCGTAAGTGGACATTAGAATTTTAATTATATTAAAATGGATTTTCAATACTCCTTTTCTCAAGTAAACATCTATTGGATTCGCGTGCGACATGCTAACATTCTATTTATCAAATAAACAAGTTACTCAAGATAATCTACTTCCATGTTTGAATTAGAATTTAGAATTGAAATAGAAATTAAAAATTGCAGAACTTAATTTTGTGGTATGTCACAGGGCAATGAAAAAGTAACATGAAACTAAGAAGCTACTGGCAATCTACTACGTCAGTTTTTTAACTATACTTTTATTAAGTGTGTTAAAATAAATTTAGAAGTCCGCGGTTTAACCCAGGAAATTAATCTCTCAAGACATAACACTTTCAAAATAATAAACTGAGATTTATTTTAAAAGATAATAATAATAATAATAATAATAATTAACTGCACTCATAAACAAAATTTTAAGACTAAATCTAGAGGATTTTCCCTCAATAAATATATTTAGAGAGTTCCTTTTCTTTTCCCCCAAGCAACATAAATTTAGAATACCAATTATAAAAAAGAAGGAATCAAATATTTACGTGACTGGAGAGATAAGAAAAGGAGCTATCATAAATCATGCTATTCTCTCTTGATGTAGGATACATTGCAGGTTCACTTTGGACTTTATATTGGACACTTGTTGTACTTCTCTCTTGATGTATCGATGTGGGACTTCAATCAAAACTACTACTATCATACAAAATTTAATTAGCTATTCTCTCTTTTACGGTCAACTAATGAACACTCAAGTCAACCACTAGGATTTGGGTCATTCTTAATTATTTGTTTTTCCTTTGTTATAATTAAATTTTAGCATTAAAATTTATTGAACCAACTTGTTAGTTAATTTCCACAAGAAACTTATCTTCACTTTTTGTTCTCTCATGTTCGTTTCTTTTAATTCCCTCTAGTTCGTTTTCTTTATCAGTGGGTTCAACAATCTAAAGACCACAACTGTATCTTTACTGCTTCATTTCATCCTCTTAGCATCATTGGAAGCATATATTATATATACCTTGTTGAAAGGACTGAAGTGAACTATCCATGTTTAGTTCTATTAAAAGACAAGTTTCTGGAAAAGAAAGTTGTAAAAGCCTGACAAAATGTGTACGGATCAGACCTAAATAGAATGGCATATGAGATATGATCATATGAGGAAAGCAGAAAATGTAAAATCACATGATGGAATTAATTAAACACAATAATTCCATCATAAGTGATGCAAGAGACAACTTTTATCATGAAAAATTTATAATATCTAGGCATCCACCACGTTGTTAAGAGTATTGATTAGGCTTGTAATATTCTGCTATTGTGGCATTATCTTAGTTTTAGCTCTAGCCTATAAGGCAGTGACATGTGTCACCTATTCTTTGCACTTAGCATGTGCCTATAAATACTTGTATACTCTGTTATCCATCATAATGAGAATTCACAATTTCCCTCTCTTCTCTCTACTCTCTTCTCTCTCCTCTAACTGAATACAGTTACAACCTTCTTCAAGGTTTAACAATGGCGGTTTCAACTTGTAATATGGTATCAGAGCTACTCACAAATCTCGGTGTCATGCTAATCATTGCTTTTCCTACTCTAGTTTCCCTTTGTCTCAAATTGAATGTAATAATGTTGAAAGTGCATCCACTTCAACCAGTAGCAATAGTGTTAGCAGTAGCAATACTAGTTTGTACAAAGTTTGGCATAGCAGACTTGGTCATCCTCATCATGAGGCTCTCAAATATGTAATGCAACTTTGTAATGCAACATTTATCAAATAAAACTGTCTTTGATTTTTGTTCAGCTTGTTGTTGCTTAGGAAAGTCTCATAGACTTCCTTCCATCTGTTTCTTCTACTACAACCTATAGTAAGCCTCTTGAACTTGTCTTTTGTGACTCTGTTGAGTCTCATGAAGGCTACTCTTACTTCTTAACAACTTGTGTTGATGCCTATTCTATTCTAGATATACCTGGATTTTCCCACTTAAACTAAAATCCCATACTCTTATCACATTTCAAAAATAAAATTCAAAAGTATGGTTGAGCTTCAATATAATCAATCATCCTATTAAATCTGTTCAAAATCCGTCTCTCCCTCCCCCTTCCCTAGGCTTTGCATAAAAAGAAAAGAAAAAAAAGAAGGAGAACAAAACCATGATAGGGAAGAGATGCAAAACCATGGGAAAGGGGAAGAGATTCAAAACCATGAAAAAGGGGGAGAGAATCAAAAACCCCCGCCGCTGTAGATGAGTCTCAGCCGCAACATAAAAAAGAATCAAAAACCCTCGCCGCCGTAGATCAGTCTCAGCCGCAACATCAAAAAAAAGCAAAAACCATGGGAAAGGGGAAGAGAAGTAAAACCCTCTGGAAATGGAAACCGGTCAAAAAAACGTGTATCGATTACTTCCCGGACCTCCGCTGTTACCACTTTCCGTCTGTTTCCGTACCTCAGACTTCCGATTGCCCCGTTAACCAACCTGAAAGAGTTCCCTCGGAACCCGTCAACCGCTGTTGCCCCTTCATATATCCTCTTCCACCGCCGCCTCCATCTGTTTCCGATTGCCCCGTTAACCAACCTGAAAAAGTTCCCTCGGAACCCGTCGACGACGATGACTTGACGGACACCGTCTCCGATCACCTTCTCAAACTCGGGTTTAGTTTGAAGAGAGAAAAGGTTGCTGATTGTCTTCGGCAACTAGGGGATTTGTTAAATGGCTTAGATGCCCCCAAAAAGGCGGAAATCTGTTTCCAGAAGTTTCTGTTTTCCGATCTCCATTGTTGTGGTAGTGCTATACTTCCTAACCCTAGTGAATTAAAGGGCAGAACTACTCTCGATGGTCCCTTCATATTGCAGGTTGGTTTCAATTTCGATCCCGTCGCTTGTATTCTTTATTTATTATTATTGTAATAATTATTACTACTGTTTTCTGCAATTTATTATTGTTTCAATTCTGTTTGCGGAACCTGAACACTTCACACCCAAATGCATGCATTGGCAGGTCGATAAAATTATCAATTTCTGTACTCATTGGGAGGAACTACAAGGGATACCTCCTCCAGGTATTGATAGGATGTTGTTTTTGACAATGACCGATGGTGTTCATACAGTCTATGGAATGGAGTCCTCTGACCAGCCTCTTGAAGCCATTCAAGTTTGTGCGTGTGTGCCTCTTGGATTAAAGGTTTCTTCGATGCCACCACTCATCCTTTTCATCCCAATACATGCATATACAATGTTTTTATTTGCTATTCTCTGACTTAAGGGATCTATTGGTACTTGTAGGTCGAAATCTCTAATGTAGAGGCGTTCAATGGACGTTTCTATCTGCTTCCTAAAAATATTAGAGTATTGGGAGGAGGATTAGTTGACGACCCAGTCACAGTCAGTCAACGTTGCATGGAACTCATAAATTTATGGAATAGAGAAGCTAATAAGGATGCAGTACCTCCTGTGTCCAGGCAAGTACTATAACCATGATTAAGTGTCCACGTGATCATATAGTAATAACCATGATTATAAATAGGTTGATTTTAATTTTTCAGGCACTACAAATTACCTGATGATCTCATAACAGAAGGCTGCAACAAAACAAGTGGACTGGTTGTTTGTTTTGGTGAAATGTTGATAGAATTCGTGTCAACAGCGGGTCCAGTCTCTTTTGATGCACCGTCTGGTTACAAGAAAGCTATTGGTGGTGCTACTACAAACGTGGCAGTTGGCATCTCTAAGTTGGGGGGTTCATCTGCATTTATAAGCAAGGTGTACATCTATGTGCTACTACATGGTTATTTGGTTTCTTGTTACTATCTACAGGACTTCCATGTTTGATTTGTTCATTAAGAAATCTATGATGTGTTGGGTTATTTGAAATTTATTACACTTTTCCGTGTGTGTGTGTCTGTGTGTGTTTAAAAGTAAACAAATAGACTCCATGAAAAGTGAGCTTGGGAATGTAACATTGGCATGCGTGTGTGTGTGTGTGTGTGTTTAAAAGTAAACAAATAGACTCCATGAAAAGTGCGCTTGGGAATGTAACATTGTCATGTTCGGGCATTTTGAGGAAACTCCTTTACTCGTATTTTCTATTTTTCATTCCCATCAAATAGAAACGACTTTAAAACCTAACCAACCATAACTTACCCATTTCCACCCCATTCTACCTTTTTCCCTTTTCTTATTGTTAAATTAAGTAAGTTTAAAAAATATTCCTACAAATATCATGTATTTACTTGTAGATTGTACCTAGGAATAATAATACTTCCCGTAGTAGTATTCTGAATTTTAGACATGATGGAATCTATGTTGGCTGAGAAAATGATTGCTTAACTCTTTACCATCCGTGTTTTAGGTTGGATCAGATGAATATGGGCATACGTTGGCTGATATTTTAAAGGAAAATAATGTTGATATATCTGGCATGCGCTTTGATTCTAATTTCAACAACGCATTGGCTTTTGTTACACTTAAAGCTGACGGCGAGCGCAAGTTCTTGCTTTTCGGAAATCCTAGTGCTGATTTGAATCTGGAAAGTCAGAGCTTGATCATGACCTCATCAAGAAGGTGCCTTTAATTTCCATCTCTGTTCAAAAAGACCGATAGTTTAAGTCCGTATAATTTTAATTTAGTACTGATTGCAGGCTAAAATATTCCATTATGGTTCCATCGGTTTGATTGCTGAGCAATGCAAGGCAGCTCATCTTGCTGCCTTGAGAATTGCTAAAGACTCTAATTGCATTCTCTCGTATGATCCGAAATTGAGATTGGCACTATGGCCATCAGCCGAGGCTGCTCGAAGTGGTATAATGAGCATATGGCATCTAGCCGATGTCATAAAGGTAAATTTTATTGTCTAGTTTTTTACTTTTATTTATACAATACACTTTATAAATGCCATTGCATGTCATTCTTTTTTCTTTCTCTTAAGTCTATCTGAAGTGTTATTTTCTTATGTATTGCAGATCAGTGAAGATGAGATTACTTTTTTGATTGATCGAGGTGATCCTTATGATGATGATGTTGTATTAGACAAGCTTTTTCACCCTAATCCTAATCTCAAGCTTCTAATTGTTACCGGTGGGTCGGAGGGCTGTAGATATTACACCCAGGTAAGCTTGCCAAAGTCATTTAACTCGGATTTTTATTGTCTGAATAGGTTTTATGATCCCTCATTTCATTATTTTCTTTGCTCTTTATTCTGATGAATGGACTGAAATGTTGGCTGTGACTTGTCGAATGTAAATTAACAAATTCGACACTCAATGACGAATATCAGGTTGTAAAACTTGAGCAAGGTTCAATATTTCACAGTACTATCTTTTGTCATGTGAGTGACCAGCGTTCAGCTAATAGCGATTACTAAATTTTTGTGCAGGGTTTTAAAGGCAAAGTTGGAGGTGTCAATGTTAAACCTGTCGACACAACTGGTGCTGGTGATGCATTTGTTAGTGGGATTCTCTACAACATAGCTTCTGACCCAAGTATTTTCGAGGTAATTCAGACATCTTTACACATTCTAGTTGTTGATTTAGAAAAAAGTTGCGAGTGTTTGGAGTTGATGCAGCTATTTTGTGTGGCAGGATGAGGAACGTCTCCAAAAAGCGTTATATTTCGCCAATGTATGTGGCGCAATCACGGTGACAGAGAGAGGGGCAATTTCTGCATTACCTACAAAAGATGCTGTCCTGCAATTTTATGCAATATAGGAACATCAGCTGTTATAAAATGTAATATCTGTTGACACACGGAGTGATTAACCTTCTGACTTTGTTTTGATAGCACTAATTTGTGAAGTCTTGTACTGCAACATTCAGGCTAGAACAGATCAATATGTTGAGTTGGGTTTCCCTTTTGATCTCGTTGTTTTGAACTCATAATTGAGTTGTGTAGAAACTATTTTCATGTGTGGATGTAAGGTGAAAAACAATTGTGTGATGGATTTGAACGTATAATTGTCCATGATTGAACAGTGGCCAAGGAAGATAAATGTCAATATGAAAAATTGGTTCATCATGACTTTTAGTTTTTGTCATTTTGAGATAATTATTTTCTCGTAAACTTCCAATATCTATCATATTCATTGTTATCTAGAATTTGAATTTTATCAACCATATTCTTACAAATTCGATACTCCATTCGTCTCTAATTATAAAATCATTTAAAAAAAATTGTTTGTCTCTAGATATAAGACCCTCTACAAATTTCTAGATGAATTTACTATTTTTTTTTCCATCCTCAAATATACCCTTCATTAGTATTATGGTTAAAATGTTTAAATTGATCATACGCAAAGTCTGAAATATGATCTTGCAATAAATATTTTCATTTTTAATACTTCTTTTTTGTTATTATTACTTACTCAAATTAATTTAGTAATTTTTTATAAACATTCAAAATCAAATCGAGAAAGAGAGATTTTCACGTGTCAAAGCAATTGTACTTTTTTACGGTGCAAATTTTATAATTTTTTGTCAATCATTTCTACACATGCTAACAATTCTTCAAAATCAAATCGAGAAAGAGAGATTTTCACGTGCCAAAGCAATTGTACTTTTTTACGGTGCAAATTTTATAATTTTTTGTCAATCATTTCTACACATGCTAACAATTCAATTAATAATCTTAAACAAAATAAAAAAAATATATCTACTTTGAATCTCTAATAAATTAAAGGCATGCACAACAAAAATAAATCAAAATAGGCGAATAATTACTGATTTAAATTGTACTAGAAAAAAAACTGATTATGATTTTATTATACAGTTTCAACTCTATTTTATTACTCAATTATAACTTAATCATTGTATTTTCTTCATGATTTTTTTAATCGGTGAAAATAATATCCTAAGTAAATAGAAAATCATTTTTACATATTAAACCAAACCCAACAAAAAAATTATTAGTTTTTCAACTAAAATTTAATATCATACGAAAAATTTAATAAAATAATTTTCCAAAAATTTGTTTTAACTTTTCGAAAAATAAATCAAGGTAGGAAAATTTTCCAATCAAACTTATTAGGCCATATTTTGTTAAAAAATTGAGCATGCAAGAATTTTGGATAAGAAATGTCCATTTAATCATACATTATCACTGCAGGAATTTTCCTTGACTTTTTTTCCCTCGCTGTCCCTAAAATGTGTTTGTCTTTGTCGTAAACAGCGTTGTGACAATAATGTCGGCCTTCCTCCATCAATAGTAGAAGCTCATGTGACCACTGAAGCTTGTATTACGTGTCGTCCAGGTTTGTTCTTAAAAAAAAAATTGCATGGTAATGCATGTTTTTTTTTTTGTCTCTCTCTCTCTACCTTAATGAGAATTTAACACATAGTTTTCTTTTATCTATCTATAAATGTTATAGATCCAGTATGTCGCATACGATTCAAATTTAGGAATCTTGATGGCTCAAACCGCGATTCCTACCATTTTGGTAAGTGCATATGTCCTTTTTATGATAGTTTTCTTTTTTATGAAAGTTATGATTGATATCAAATCAAGAGCAATAAAAGGATAGATTTTAAAAATAATGAAATATTATTTAAAATCAGTCAAGGAAAATAGGGAATAAAGTAAAAAAGAATTTAATACTCTTTACCAATGTGGAACAACATAGAATAGCTACAGTTTGTCATTGTCCAACAATCCCCCACCAATGGTAAAACTAGAAGAAAACAAAAATAAATTTTGGGAGAAAGAAGGATGAACACTTACATACCAATATCACAAAGATTGAATTGATACATAGTGAAGTAAGGCAACAATTGTGTCTTGGCAGTGAAATACTCTTGAACTGCCATAACTTTCAACTAAGACCCTTACAACTCATGTATTACCTCAGTATTTGTGATTTCCGCGATAGTTTAAACACGCTTTTAATGGCCATGCGCACACCTTGGGTACTCATGAGTGCTCTAGAAAGACTTAAGCCCCATCTCAACACAAAGGCTTAAGTCCCATCTCCCTCAACGATTCAAGTACTAGTTTCCTTGTTAGACCTTTAGCGAGAGGATCTTCCAAGTTCTTCTTAGATCTAACAAATTCTAAGGATATCACTCCATTTTTCAACAATTCTCTAACTGATGACACATATGTTTCTCCTCTTTCCATTATACACACTATTCATTGCGGTCCCAATAGCTGCCTGTGAATCACAATGAAGAGAAACAGGCGTAGAATATCATAAGAATCTTCACCATTGAATGTTGGAATTTTTATACGATGGTTATAAACACGCCAGCAAAATTAGAGAAAGACATTTGATCTATGAGTGTATGCTTATTTAGATAAAATTGTAATTGTAATTTTGCATGTTTTGGTTGGAAAATCAATATAAATTATACGATGCTTATTTAGATAAAAAAAAAAATCCATTTTGCTTTTCTTTCTTAATGGAAAAAACGCTTTCTTGAATTTCTTGAATCTTTTATTTATTAAAGTTAACCCGAATGCTAATTGTTGCCCTAATTTTAACCTAAATTCAGTGCTTGCTTTTACTGTATTACCCCTGTTTGAAATATCAAATTGCAGAAATCTCATATTAAAAAAAAAAAAAACAAATCACTCCTATTACTGTATTACCCTTGTTTGAAATATCAAATTGTATAAATCTCATATTTAAAAAAAAAAAATCACTCCTATTATCTTTTATTTATTAAAGTTAACCCAAACACTAATTGTTGCCCTAATTTTAACCTAAATTCATTGCTGGCTTTTACTATATTACCCCTGTTTGAAATATCAAATTGCAGAAATCTCATATTTAAAAAAAAATAAATCACTCCTATTACTGTATTACCCCTGTTTGAAATATCAAATTGTATAAATCTCATATTTAAAAAAAAAAACAAATAACTCCTATTATCTTTTATTTATTAAAGTTAACTCGAATGCTAATTGTTGCCCTAATTTTAACCTAAATTCAGTGCGTGCTTTTACTGTATTACCCCTATTTGAAATATCAAATTGCAGAAATCTCCTATTTAAAAAAAAATAATCACTTCTATTATCTTTTATTTATTAAAGTTGACACGAATGCTAATTGTTGCCCTAATTTTAACCTAAATTCAGTGCTTGCTTTTACTGTATTACCCCTGTTTGAAATATTAAATTGCAGAAATATCCTATTTAAAAAAAATCACTTCCATTATCTTTTATTTATTAAAGTTAATCCGAATGCTAATTGTTGCCCTAATTTTAACCTAAAATCAGTGCTTGCTTTTACAGTATTACCCCTGTTTGAAATATCAATTTGAAGAAATCTCCTATTTAAAAAAAATCACTTCTATTATCTTTTATTTATTAAAGTTAACCCGAATGCTAATTGTTGCCCTAATTTTAACCTAAATTTAGTGCTTGCTTTTACTGTATTACCCCTGTTTTATATAATAAATTGCAGAAATCTCCTATTTAAAAAAAAACAAATCACTCCTATTATCTTTTATTTATCTTTTATATTTATTAAAGTTAACCCGAATGCTAATTGTTGCATTACTCCTATTCTTTTTTAAATTGATATCAAAAACAAATTAATTGCTTGAATAAAGTGAAACCTGAACCGTGAGAGAAAAAGTAGAAAGCACAATGGAAAGAATTTTCATTATTTCACAATTTAGTTTGTTACAATGATGAAGAACTTATTTATAACCTACTACAAGACTAGCCTAATTAACATGGACTACTGTACTCACTCTATCATAGCTCTCTCTAACTGTCATAACATATTGCATGCTTATGTGGCAAGTATAACACCAGGCCATACAACACGAGGATGAGTCATCATTATCAAAGATATAAAATGAGAGGAGTAATGTAAACTAAATCCATACAATGATCATATCAATAACATAAAAAAACAACTGCCTAACATAAACAAAAAGAAAAAAATAGCACGTTGCAGGTAGGGAGAACATTATGGTGTGATGGTTTATACGTATTTTGTTGGTCATCAGCAAGTATAGTTATATGGACCTTTTTGACCCGGTTGCGAATTAAAATTGGATAAGCTGCTATCGAAATTGGTTGCAATCAAATTGTATTGTCCAAAAATGAAACATAATGTAATTGTGAGTTGTGCTTAAAGAAGCAAGAGGTGATGGTGGAATGGAAAGCATATATTGTGCTGGTGGTGGGAGATTTATTCTGTAAGATTTTTTATGGTGGCTGAAGTTTGAATCACGAACCTTGTATATATTATGCATTGACTAGAACTTTTACCCGTGCTACCGCCCGGGTCATAAACAATGGAGAAGCTAATGTATTGCAATATGATTCATTACATAGAAAATAAAACAATTCAACAGAAACTACCTTTTAGGACATGCAACAATTGTTCAAACATTTAGGAATATCTCTTTATATACTACATTTGAAGTGGTGTTGATACAATTCTCATTGTCATCCGTTAATAATATCTTTAGACCATCTCTTGATGTAACACGTGAGATTGCAACATATAGCTTACCATGCGATTACACGGATTTTGGAAGATATATGTCAACTTGCTTACCATATAGCTTACCATGGATAAATGATTTTATTAAAACTGTTTTCATTTCAACATGATGAGCACCCAATAAAAGGCAGTGAAAATAAACGTAAAAGTATTTCAATCCATTAAAAAACATTCAATCGATTCTAAAATAACACAACTGAGTGTATGATACATAATTGTCAATGTGTACGGTGAAGCTACAAAATTGCTCTATCAGCTTATATATATAAAAGCACACGTTTAGACAGGATTTGCAATACCCCAAATGCCTAGAATATAAAGCTTGCATATGACTGTCATTGATCACACGCTTTGTTCAATTCACAAATATACACAAAAAACGGCTATAATAATGACCACACAAAATGAACACTTGCAGGCAAAGACATAGTCTCATCTGGTGCCAAAAACACTCGATTAAGTTTGTTTGCGGATACTCACACTAATCTTCCACTTGTTTGCATCTAAAAGATTGCATTTTAAGGGTTAGATTAATCAATATTACATTTGAATAGCAACATAGAAGTTTAAATTCCTAAACTGCGATGACATGGTCACTAAGCAATTTCACAAAGACAACAGCTATAATAATGATCAGACACATCGCACTATTAATCTATATAACTGTGTAAGATAACTATCTTTGCTGATAATCCCGATGGACTTGTTTCTAGGGTATACCCACTTGCATGAGGCATACATTTAAACGAAAATGTAATTTAAGTGTGAAACTCATGTATACTGATAATAGCAATTTGCCAAGCCAAATAATGAAGATAATATATTGTGCCAAGCCAAATAATGAATTGAAGATAATATTGAGTAGAAAAACAAAGATTGCTTGTAAATTATGTTCAGTCATTATAAACTCATGATCCCCAATAACTATCTTCAAAATTGGATAAAGTGAGGTGATATATCGCATCATGATATAATGTGGAATAGATATGCTATAAAACGGACATTAATTCATGATAAACTTATGAACTGCAACAAGGAAGTTTAAACACTAAAACTGCGACAACACTGTCACTACGCAATTTTAATAGAAAATACTTAAAGCTAATGTAAGTTTGAAAACAATAGAAAATATTCAAAATCATTACAACGCATATTTGACACTTCAATGTTATGAATAAAAACTGATTTTTCCTCGCTTTGGTGCACCTATTTTGATTCCAATTCCTTCAAACAACGGACGAATCTGACAATATCGCTCCAATCCACGCTTATCTTGTATTCCACCTTAGGACAACGAACTAATGTTTTGGTGCATTTCCATAAATGTCTGGTGTCATCGGTCAAAAAGAACTCCTTCGTGTCTCCTGATAGGAAGGATTCCAAGAAAGAGTCGTATGAGAATGACTGCTTTTGTTTCCATCAAGTGTTGAAAGCCAATCAACACTTGTTGTAAATCAAAATGTTTTGGTGCATTTCCATAAATGTCTGGTGTCATCGGTCAAAAAGAACTCCTTCGTGTCTCCTGATAGGAAGGATTCCAAGAAAGAGTCGTATGAGAATGACTGCTTTTGTTTCCATCAAGTGTTGAAAGCCAATCAACACTTGTTGTAAATCAAAATGTTTTGGTGCATTTCCATAAATGTCTGGTGTCATCGGTCAAAAAGAACTCCTTCGTGTCTCCTGATAGGAAGGATTCCAAGAAAGAGTCGTATGAGAATGACTGCATTTGTTTCCATCAAGTGTTGAAAGCCAATCAACACTTGTTGTAAATCAAAATGGCATACAATATTAAATCGATATATCATAAATATAAACAGATTTGTTAAACAATTCTAGTTACAAATGATTATTAGAGGATAGAAGATGAAACTAAATAATCAAAAACATGAATTTCCAACTTACTCGTCAAACTCTACAATGCCTTGGCCGTCTTTTCTGCACTGTCATAATCAATTGGAGTTACTTTGGTGATGGTCGAATGGTAGCTTAAAGAAAGGTATAATAAGAATTTATGAATTGAAAGGGTTGTAACAGATGACATAGTGTGCCTTTTAATGTGATCTCATATGCCTTTGGTAACCGAAAAGCAGTATTAATTGTGTACTTGGAAGTTGTAATGACATAGAGGTATCAAGTTCTACTATGATAATAGGTTGCCTTAGAAAACAACCGCAATTAATACTGTCAAGGAATATGGATAAGCATCACGTGTAATAAGGTTGGGAGGGAATTTTGAATTTGAATTGGATGTTGTAATTTGTGTAGACCATTAAAACTGTAGATCAAGGGCTGAGATGAAGTTGGATTGTGTTGAGATTAGTATTGATCAATCCAATGGCCAAAATGAATTGGAGCCAAAAACTTTAGGGTTAGGGTTTGCAAAGTCATTAGCAATGTTAACAAAGATTAGATATAAGTATGATGTGTTGACCTAACACATTTCCAAACACACTTGGGTAATTTATATATTGCATGAATTTGTTAAAAAAAGAAACAATAGTTTTCTTTTCACGTAACTACTACTCTGTTTCCTTCAAAAAAAAAAAACTACACATGTTTCTGTTGCATATAAAATAAAAAACATGTACTAGGCTAAGCTTTTATAAATTGTGCTTTGCATACATGCTTCTGAAAATAATAATAAAAAGACCATGAGGACAAAATTTGAGTTAGACTTGTGAGACCCTTCTTGTAATAGTAATTATTATATATTATTGAAATGTGTTGACCGACCGTTGACTAATAATAAGAAATAGAAAAAATACGCAGAGAAGACTCCATCCAGCTGCCGCCGCTCCTCTCCCTCTCCCTAACCCTAATTCTCAAACCTACCAACAATGTATAATCCCCCCTTCCCCATAACTCTCCTTAACGTGGCGGAGAGATCGTCTTCCGCCAAAGCAATTGCACACATCCTAGCAAATTCTCAAGACCAACATGTTGACACAAGAATGCTCTTCACCTCCGTCAATGGATGGAACAATATTCATCCTAGAGATCTCGGGTGTAATTGATAGGTTAGGCATTGTTCATTTATTTATTTTTATTTTTTTTATTTTTTTTTGTATCAGTGTTTGTGTGTTTGATTCATAATATTGCTGCTCAGGGAAATTTTCGATGCTGTTGAAATTGTTATCGGGGGGTTAATTAATTACGGGGAGCTCGGTGATAGCTGAACGTACTTGTACATTAAGTTCCCTAATCTCTGTTATGCTGAAATTATTGTTTTTTATTTAGTGATATACATATATTTACCATTCAGGCGAGGAGGTTAGTCATAACTATAAGATGAAGCCTCCTCCGAAACCATTGAACACATATGAATTACACAAGTTGGCATCAAATAACTTCAAAATGACATTTCAACATATCATGTCGGTCAGTAAATGATTTTATTGTTCGTGTACCTCTTTGCCCCAATGTGGTAACTCAACACATTAATTACTCAATTACTATGATTACAATTAGTGACATGATTTTTCATATTTAATTATTTATAGGTGGCGCAAGACCTCTACAATGCTGGTTTTATTAGTTAACATCGCACAAGAATTGACATGTTTTCTACAAACGATGAACCTTATTTGAAAGTGAGTAATTCTTTCTTTTGTTCCAAGCACAAGTAATTCTTGGTTAGCTCTCTTTGACGGATTTGACATGAGTGTTTGGTCTTTGTCAATATTTGTATTTTTTTTGTTCAACTGTAGGAAAGGGTGATAGAACAAACACAACATCCTGAATGGGGACAATACGCAATTCACTTGTTGCATCCAAGGGAAAAGCTCTGGAGACACCCTCTGAGTGGTGGCCATAATGACAAGGCTCACCTACCAATCCACCCAACAAAATTTTGAGAGTAGCCATGAGCGATTAGCACAAGGTGATTACCTTTACTAAAGTCAATAGTTCAATATTAATTGCTTGAATAAAGTGAAACCTGAACCGTGAGAGAAAAAGTAGAAAGCACAATGGAAAGAATTTTCATTATTTCACAATTTAGTTTGTTACAATGATGAAGAACTTATTTATAACCTACTACAAGACTAGCCTAATTAACATGGACTACTGTACTCACTCTATCATAGCTCTCTCTAACTGTCATAACATATTGCATGCTTATGTGGCAAGTATAACACCAGGCCATACAACACGAGGATGAGTCATCATTATCAAAGATATAAAATGAGAGGAGTAATGTAAACTAAATCCATACAATGATCATATCAATAACATAAAAAAACAACTGCCTAACATAAACAAAAAGAAAAAAATAGCACGTTGCAGGTAGGGAGAACATTATGGTGTGATGGTTTATACGTATTTTGTTGGTCATCAGCAAGTATAGTTATATGGACCTTTTTGACCCGGTTGCGAATTAAAATTGGATAAGCTGCTATCGAAATTGGTTGCAATCAAATTGTATTGTCCAAAAATGAAACATAATGTAATTGTGAGTTGTGCTTAAAGAAGCAAGAGGTGATGGTGGAATGGAAAGCATATATTGTGCTGGTGGTGGGAGATTTATTCTGTAAGATTTTTTATGGTGGCTGAAGTTTGAACCACGAACCTTGTATATATTATGCATTGACTAGAACTTTTACCCGTGCTACCGCCCGGGTCATAAACAATGGAGAAGCTAATGTATTGCAATATGATTCATTACATAGAAAATAAAACAATTCAACAGAAACTACCTTTTAGGACATACAACAATTGTTCAAACATTTAGGAATATCTCTTTATATACTACATTTGAAGTGGTGTTGATACAATTCTCATTGTCATCCGTTAATAATATCTTTAGACCATCTCTTGATGTAACACGTGAGATTGCAACATATAGCTTACCATGCGATTACACGGATTTTGGAAGATATATGTCAACTTGCTTACCATATAGCTTACTGTAACGCCCGTCTTAACTATTTAATTAATTCAATGAAGTTTAGAATATATTTATAAATATATGCTTATATGATTTATAATTTGAGTAATTTATGTGATTTATGATTTGAGTAAGTTATACGATTTATGAAGAAATTATGTGGAGTATATGATGTTGTGAAGTTGTTATGTTGGTGTGACTTATTTTATTATTAAATAAAATAAGATATTAGAAATAAAATAAAAATATTAGAAGTTGGGCTGTGAGGTGGAAAGAGTAAGTTTATAGGTGAGATGAGTAATAAGAGTAAATAAATAATACAAACATAAGTGGGAAACGTTTTTACGTGAAACGCTTTTGGAGAAAAGGGAGAAAAGTCAGAAGAGGAGAACCAGAGGGAGAGGCTATCGATTCTGCAATTACAAGGTAAGGGTGAGACTAATTTTCAATATTATTAAGGGTATAATTCTATAGGATGAATTTAGCATGATTAGGTTAAGTTTTGGTGAGAATTGGGAATTAGGTTAGGATCAATTTTGATGAATGAATCAAGAACAGATGTTAGATTGATGCAAAATTAGTGTACAGACCTTAGATATGACTTAAGATGATAATTAGATGCTATTTGGATGAAGGAATCGTGAATATAGGTGAAAAGTTGTGATTTTTAGGTTTCTGGCCGTACTGACATTCATCGCTCGCACCTGCGAGCAAGAACACTCGCATCTGCGAGCTAGAACCCAGAACTCGCAACTGCGAGCAATGCAACTCGCAACTGCGAGTGACCTGTGAGCTCGCAACCGCGAGCAGAATAACTCGCCACTGCGAGTAAATACGTAGGAACCCAGAATGCACACTTTGCTCGCCATTGCGAGTGAAGTTACTCGCCACTGCGAGTTAGGCTGTTAGTTGCCCAAAATTGTCCCGATGCGATCCTTTCGCACGTGTAGTCTTGAGATGACCTTAGAAGTAAGTTAGAGAGCTGTTTAGGATGCTTTCATAAGCTCCAGAAGTCTGTTATGGTGACTGACACTAGAAGTGTTGCTGCATGAATGCTATAATGATGTTTTATGATATTTATATTGATGTAATTAATTCTTTATGTGAATGTTAACACATTCAAGCGTTGTTAATTGTTGTATGTTGCTGCTGTTTTCTGTTGTCGACTGTTAGTGTCTTTAGGTTGCATGAGTCGGTCTATGTTGTTGGAATTTAAGAAGTCGTCCATGATTTATGAGTCGTATGAGTTGTACACGTCGTTGTCTAAGTTGTTGGAAGTTGAGTTCATTGCATACTCATTAAAGTTGGGGGCTTTAGGCCCGGCAGCTTTTGTGCTCATTAAAGTTGGGGGCTTTAGGCCCTGCAGCCTTTGTGCTCATTAAAGTTGGGGGCTTTAGGCCCGGCAGCCTTTGTGCTCATTAAAGTTGGGGGCTTTAGGCCCGGCAGCCTTTGTGCTCATTAAAGTTGGGGGCTTTAGGCCCGGCAGCCTTTGTGCTCACACGTTGAAGAGCCTATTATGCTCATTTTGTTGCAGATTGGTACCACATGCATTTGCATATCAAGAAGTTCATGATGTCTAAGTTGTCGAGTTGTTGTCGAGTTGATAGAGTTGCATGGTCAAGGATGAGTCGTGTTGTTAGGTTGTTGTTGAGTTGATAGAGTTGCATGGTCAAGGATGAGTTGTGTCGTCAAGTTGAGTGTTAAGTTGATTATGATTTGTGATGAAAATTAGTAATGGTATTTGATGATCGTATTTGTTATGTAATGAAAAATATGCCAATTGTTAATTGTTGATATGTTATTAATGTTTAAGTTGTTAAATGCATTTTATTGGATTATATGCTTAATGTATTGATTATGAAATCTCACCCCTTCTGCATATATGTTGCCTCGACCGTGGGTAATGTGCAGGTAATAAAGATTAGAGGCGTTCGTGAGTGGACTCCTCAGTTGGTGTCTAGGTGCTCTGATACGTAACGGGATGGGGGCTTGCTTTTACTTCTATTCCTTACGTGTCTCTTTTATGAACTAATTTATGAGATTTTCCAATAAGGCCTGCGTGCCAAGACTTTAAAATGTTGAACTATTTTCCGCTGCAATAGTTTAAGATTTTTTTATGATGTTGAATTTGAAGGATAATTATTATTATTATCCATTTTATGATTTAAATGAAGTATGTGACATTCCGTTGTGATCAAAATACTCTGATTTTAAATGAAATTTTTATGTTGGGAAAACGGGGTGTTACAATTGGTATCAGAGCAGGTCGGTCCGTCCGGCCAAGTAGTGAGTCAAGTTGTGTCATTTTAGCAATTGGAATACCATTATTATGTTATTCTAAATGTTGTGTGTTGTGCAGAGAAGAGACCTGGAGGCTGCGAATCTTATTTGCTATAAGAGGACTAGAATGGCTGGAAGAAATGATGCTGCGATTGCTGCTGCTTTGGAAGCTGTAGCCCAAGCTGTGGGACAACATCCAAATGCTGGTGCTGGTGCGAATGCTGATGTGAGAATGTTGGAGACCTTTCTGAGAAATCATCCTCCTACCTTCAAAGGAAGGTACGACCCTGATGGAGCACAGACGTGGCTCAAGGAGGTTGAGAGAATTTTCAGAGTTATGCAATGTACCGATGATCAGAAGGTGCGTTTTGGAACGCATATGCTGGCTGAGGAAGCTGATGACTGGTGGGTGAGCCTCCAACCTACCCTAGGGCAGGATGATGCAGTTATTACTTGGGTTGTGTTTAAGAGAGAATTCCTAAACAGATATTTTCCTGAGGATGTTCGCGGGAGAAAAGAGATCGAGTTCCTTGAGCTAAAGCAAGGAAACATGTCGGTGACGGAGTATGCAGCAAAGTTTGTGGAGCTGGCTCAGTTCTATCCACACTACACGGGGGACAATGCTGAGTTCTCCAAGTGTATCAAGTTTGAGAATGGTTTGCGTGCTGATATTAAGCGAGCCATTGGTTACCAACAGATCCGTGACTTTTCTGCTTTGGTGAGCAGATGCAGAATCTATGAAGATGACAGCAAAGCTCATTATAAGATTATGAGTGAGAAGAGGGGTAAGGGCCAACAAAGTCGCCCAAAGCCTTACAGTGCTCCTGCTGACAAAGGAAAAGGAAGAGCTAATGATGAGAGGAGGTCTAATAAGAAGGATGCTGGTGCTGAGGTTGTTTGTTACACTTGTGGCGAGAAAGGCCATAAGAGTACTGCTTATACTAAGGATATTAAACGGTGCTTTCGTTGTGGCAGTAAAGGACATACACTTGCAGAGTGTAAGCATGCGGACATTGTGTGTTTTAACTGCAAAGAAGAGGGTCATATTGGGTCTCAGTGTACGAATCCGAAGAAGACTCAGACTAGAGGGAAAGTGTTTGCTTTGACTGGTACTCAGACTGAAAATGAGGATCGTTTGATCAGAGGTACTTGTTATATTAACAATACTCCTTTAGTTGCTATTATTGATACTGGTGCTACACATTGTTTTGTTGCTTTTGATTGTGCTTCTAAGTTGGGTCTTGCTGTGTCTGATATGAGTGGAGAAATGGTCGTCGAAACTCCAGCTAAGGGTTCGGTGACTACTTCTCTTGTTTGTTTACGATGTCCTTTGTCTATGTTTGATCGTGATTTTGAGATTGATTTAGTTTGTCTGCCTCTGAGTGGAATGGATGTAATTCTTGGTATGAACTGGTTAGAGTACAACCATGTTCTCATTAACTGTTTTAGTAAGACGGTGCGTTTCTCTTCTGCTGAAGAGGAAAGTGGAGCAGAATTTTTGTCTACTAAGCAGCTGAAGCAATTAGAACGCGATGGGATCTTGATGTTTTCCTTAATGGCATCCTTATCTTTGGAGAATCAAGCAGTGATTGATAAGTTGCAGGTGGTGTGTGATTTTCCTGAAGTTTTCCCTGATGAAATCCCTGATGTACCACCGGAAAGAGAAGTTGAATTTTCTATTGACCTTGTTCCGGGAACGAAGCCTGTGTCTATGACACCTTACCGTATGTCAGCTTCTGAGTTGGCTGAGTTGAAGAAACAGTTGGAGGATTTGCTAGATAAGAAATTCATTAGACCGAGTGTTTCACCTTGGGGAGCGCCGGTATTGTTGGTTAAGAAGAAAGATGGAAGTATGAGGTTGTGCATTGATTATCGACAACTGAATAAAGTAACTATAAAGAATAGATATCCACTTCCTAGAATTGATGATTTGATGGACCAGCTGGTGGGTGCACGTGTGTTCAGCAAGATTGATTTAAGGTCGGGTTATCATCAGATTAAAGTAAAAGATGAAGATATGCAGAAGACGGCCTTTAGGACGCGATATGGTCATTATGAATATAAGGTGATGCCTTTTGGTGTGAGTAACGCGCCTGGCGTGTTTATGGAGTATATGAATCGCATTTTCCATGCATTTTTGGATCGCTTTGTGGTTGTGTTCATCGATGATATTTTGATTTACTCTAAGACAGAAGAAGAACATGCGGAACATTTGAAAATCGTTTTGCAAGTGCTGAAAGAGAAGAAGTTGTATGCTAAATTGTCTAAGTGTGAATTCTGGTTGAACGAGGTAAGTTTTCTGGGCCATGTTATTTCTAGTAGTGGTATTGCAGTTGATCCATCTAAAGTTGAAGCAGTATCACAATGGGAGACTCCTAGGTCAGTTACAGAGATTAGAAGCTTTTTGGGTTTGGCAGGATACTATCGAAGATTTATAGAAGGATTTTCTAAGTTGGCACTTCCGTTAACACAGTTGACGTGTAAAGGTAAAGCCTTTGTGTGGGATGTTCATTGTGAGAACAGTTTTAATGAATTGAAGAAGCGTTTGACGACGGCTCCAGTTTTGATTTTGCCAAAACCTGATGAACCTTTTGCAGTGTATTGTGATGCGTCCAAATTGGGCTTAGGCGGTGTACTTATGCAAGATGGTAAAGTTGTTGCTTATGCATCAAGACAGTTGAGAACTCATGAACGAAACTATCCTACTCATGACCTTGAGTTAGCTGCAGTCGTATTTGTCCTTAAGATTTGGAGACATTACTTGTATGGTTCGAGATTTGAGGTGTTTAGTGATCACAAGAGCTTGAAGTATTTGTTTGATCAGAAAGAACTGAATATGCGACAGCGGCGGTGGCTCGAATTGTTGAAGGATTATGACTTTAGTTTGAATTACCATCCGGGTAAAGCTAATGTTGTTGCGGATGCCTTAAGTAGGAAGAGTTTACATATGTCTGCTATGATGGTGAAGGAATTTGAACTACTTGAACAGTTTAGAGATATGAGCTTAGTTTGTGAAGTGTCGTCTCGGAGCGTTAAGTTAGGAATGCTGAAAATTGATAACGATTTCTTGAAAAGTATTAGAGATGCACAGAAGGTTGATGTTAAGTTTGTGGACTTGTTGGTTGCTAGTAATCAAACTGAAGATGGTGACTTTAAAGTCGATGATCAAGGTGTGTTGAGGTTCCGAGGTAGGATTTGTATTCCAGACAATGATGAGATAGAAAGGATGATTCTGGAAGAGAGTCATAGGAGTAGCTTGAGCATTCATCCGGGAGCTACAAAGATGTATCATGATTTAAAGAAGCTGTTTTGGTGGTCAGGATTGAAACGTGATGTGGCACAATTTGTGTACTCTTGTTTGATTTGTCAGAAGTCGAAGGTAGAGCATCAGAAACCTGCTGGGTTGATGACACCGTTAGATGTACCAGAATGGAAATGGGATAGTATATCCATGGATTTTGTGACAAGTTTACCGAATACTCCTAAGGGAAATGACGCTATTTGGGTGATTGTTGACAGATTGACGAAGTCGGCACATTTCCTTCCGATTAATATTAGTTTTCCTGTGGCTCAGTTGGCAGAGATTTATATTCGAGACATAGTGAAATTGCATGGTGTTCCTTCAAGCATCGTGTCAGATAGAGATCCAAGATTTACTTCTAGATTTTGGAAGAGTTTGCAAGAAGCTTTAGGCTCTAAGTTGAGATTGAGTTCGGCTTATCATCCTCAAACAGATGGTCAGTCGGAAAGAACGATTCAGTCACTCGAGGACTTGTTGAGAGTTTGTGTACTTGAGCAAGGTGGAACTTGGGATAGTCATCTTCCGTTGATAGAGTTCACTTATAATAACAGCTATCATTCAAGTATTGGGATGGCACCTTTCGAGGCTTTGTATGGTCAGAGGTGTAGGACTCCGTTGTGTTGGTTTGAGACCGGTGAAAGTGTGGTTCTAGGACCAGAAATTGTTCAACAGACTACTGAGAAGGTGAAGATGATTCAAGAGAAGATGAAAGCGTCGCAGAGTCGACAGAAGAGCTACCATGATAAGCGTAAGAAAGACCTTGAGTTTCAAGAGGGAGACCATGTGTTCTTGAGAGTTACTCCAACGACCGGTGTCGGTCGTGCATTGAAGTCAAAGAAGTTGACTCCAAAGTTTATTGGTCCTTATCAGATATCCGAGAGAATTGGCACGGTGGCTTATAGAGTTGGCTTACCACCTCATTTATCGAATTTGCATGATGTGTTCCATGTGTCGCAATTGAGGAAGTATGTTCCAGACCCGTCCCATGTGATTCAGAGTGATGATGTGCAAGTTAGAGACAACCTTACGGTAGAGACCTTACCCTTGAGGATTGATGATCGCAAGATGAAGACGTTGAGAGGCAAGGAGATTCCTCTAGTGAGAGTTGTTTGGAGTGGAACGACTGGTGAAAGCCTGACATGGGAGCTAGAGAGTAAGATGATGGAGTCTTATCCAGAGTTGTTTTCTTGAGGTAAATTTTCGAGGACGAAAATTCTATAAGTTGGGGAGAGTTGTAACGCCCGTCTTAACTATTTAATTAATTCAATGAAGTTTAGAATATATTTATAAATATATGCTTATATGATTTATAATTTGAGTAATTTATGTGATTTATGATTTGAGTAAGTTATACGATTTATGAAGAAATTATGTGGAGTATATGATGTTGTGAAGTTGTTATGTTGGTGTGACTTATTTTATTATTAAATAAAATAAGATATTAGAAATAAAATAAAAATATTAGAAGTTGGGCTGTGAGGTGGAAAGAGTAAGTTTATAGGTGAGATGAGTAATAAGAGTAAATAAATAATACAGACATAAGTGGGAAACGTTTTTACGTGAAACGCTTTTGGAGAAAAGGGAGAAAAGTCAGAAGAGGAGAACCAGAGGGAGAGGCTATCGATTCTGCAATTACAAGGTAAGGGTGAGACTAATTTTCAATATTATTAAGGGTATAATTCTATAGGATGAATTTAGCATGATTAGGTTAAGTTTTGGTGAGAATTGGGAATTAGGTTAGGATCAATTTTGATGAATGAATCAAGAACAGATGTTAGATTGATGCAAAATTAGTGTACAGACCTTAGATATGACTTAAGATGATAATTAGATGCTATTTGGATGAAGGAATCGTGAATATAGGTGAAAAGTTGTGATTTTTAGGTTTCTGGCCGTACTGACATTCATCGCTCGCACCTGCGAGCAAGAACACTCGCATCTGCGAGCTAGAACCCAGAACTCGCAACTGCGAGCAATGCAACTCGCAACTGCGAGTGACCTGTGAGCTCGCAACCGCGAGCAGAATAACTCGCCACTGCGAGTAAATACGTAGGAACCCAGAATGCACACTTTGCTCGCCATTGCGAGTGAAGTTACTCGCCACTGCGAGTTAGGCTGTTAGTTGCCCAAAATTGTCCCGATGCGATCCTTTCGCACGTGTAGTCTTGAGATGACCTTAGAAGTAAGTTAGAGAGCTGTTTAGGATGCTTTCATAAGCTCCAGAAGTCTGTTATGGTGACTGACACTAGAAGTGTTGCTGCATGAATGCTATAATGATGTTTTATGATATTTATATTGATGTAATTAATTCTTTATGTGAATGTTAACACATTCAAGCGTTGTTAATTGTTGTATGTTGCTGCTGTTTTCTGTTGTCGACTGTTAGTGTCTTGAGGTTGCATGAGTCGGTCTATGTTGTTGGAATTTAAGAAGTCGTCCATGATTTATGAGTCGTATGAGTTGTACACGTCGTTGTCTAAGTTGTTGGAAGTTGAGTTCATTGCATACTCATTAAAGTTGGGGGCTTTAGGCCCGGCAGCCTTTGTGCTCATTAAAGTTGGGGGCTTTAGGCCCGGCAGCCTTTGTGCTCATTAAAGTTGGGGGCTTTAGGCCCGGCAGCCTTTGTGCTCACACGTTGAAGAGCCTATTATGCTCATTTTGTTGCAGATTGGTACCACATGCATTTGCATATCAAGAAGTTCATGATGTCTAAGTTGTCGAGTTGTTGTCGAGTTGATAGAGTTGCATGGTCAAGGATGAGTCGTGTTGTTAGGTTGTTGTTGAGTTGATAGAGTTGCATGGTCAAGGATGAGTTGTGTCGTCAAGTTGAGTGTTAAGTTGATTATGATTTGTGATGAAAATTAGTAATGGTATTTGATGATCGTATTTGTTATGTAATGAAAAATATGCCAATTGTTAATTGTTGATATGTTATTAATGTTTAAGTTGTTAAATGCATTTTATTGGATTATATGCTTAATGTATTGATTATGAAATCTCACCCCTTCTGCGTATATGTTGCCTCGACCGTGGGTAATGTGCAGGTAATAAAGATTAGAGGCGTTCGTGAGTGGACTCCTCAGTTGGTGTCTAGGTGCTCTGATACGTAACGGGATGGGGGCTTGCTTTTACTTCTATTCCTTACGTGTCTCTTTTATGAACTAATTTATGAGATTTTCCAATAAGGCCTGCGTGCCAAGACTTTAAAATGTTGAACTATTTTCCGCTGCAATAGTTTAAGATTTTTTTATGATGTTGAATTTGAAGGATAATTATTATTATTATCCATTTTATGATTTAAATGAAGTATGTGACATTCCGTTGTGATCAAAATACTCTGATTTTAAATGAAATTTTTATGTTGGGAAAACGGGGTGTTACACTTACCATGGATAAATGATTTTATTAAAACTGTTTTCATTTCAACATGATGAGCACCCAATAAAAGGCAGTGAAAATAAACGTAAAAGTATTTCAATCCATTAAAAAACATTCAATCGATTCTAAAACAACACAACTGAGTGTATGATACATAATTGTCAATGTGTACGGTGAAGCTACAAAATTGCTCTATCAGCTTATATATATAAAAGCACACGTTTAGACAGGATTTGCAATACCCCAAATGCCTAGAATATAAAGCTTGCATATGACTGTCATTGATCACACGCTTTGTTCAATTCACAAATATACACAAAAAACGGCTATAATAATGACCACACAAAATGAACACTTGCAGGCAAAGACATAGTCTCATCTGGTGCCAAAAACACTCGATTAAGTTTGTTTGCGGATACTCACACTAATCTTCCACTTGTTTGCATCTAAAAGATTGCATTTTAAGGGTTAGATTAATCAATATTACATTTGAATAGCAACATAGAAGTTTAAATTCCTAAACTGCGATGACATGGTCACTAAGCAATTTCACAAAGACAACAGCTATAATAATGATCAGACACATCGCACTATTAATCTATATAACTGTGTAAGATAACTATCTTTGCTGATAACCCCGATGGACTTGTTTCTAGGGTATACCCACTTGCATGAGGCATACATTTAAACGAAAATGTAATTTAAGTGTGAAACTCATGTATACTGATAATAGCAATTTGCCAAGCCAAATAATGAAGATAATATATTGTGCCAAGCCAAATAATGAATTGAAGATAATATTGAGTAGAAAAACAAAGATTGCTTGTAAATTATGTTCAGTCATTATAAACTCATGATCACCAATAACTATCTTGGATAAAGTGAGGTGATATATCGCATCATGATATAATGTGGAATAGATATGCTATAAAACGGACATTAATTCATGATAAACTTATGAACTGCAACAAAGAAGTTTAAACACTAAAACTGCGACAACACTGTCACTACGCAATTTTAATAGAAAATACTTAAAGCTAATGTAAGTTCGAAAACAATAGAAAATATTCAAAATCATTACAACGCATATTTGACACTTCAATGTTATGAATAAAAACTGATTTTTCCTCGCTTTGGTGCACCTATTTTGATTCCAGTTCCTTCAAACAACGGACGAATCTGACAATATCGCTCCAATCCACGCTTATCTTGTATTCCACCTTAGGACAACGAACTAATGTTTTGGTGCATTTCCATAAATGTCTGGTGTCATCGGTCAAAAAGAACTCCTTCGTGTCTCCTGATAGGAAGGATTCCGAGAAAGAGTCGTATGAGAATGACTGCTTTTGTTTCCATCAAGTGTTGAAAGCCAATCAACACTTGTTGTAAATCAAAATGTTTTGGTGCATTTCCATAAATGTCTGGTGTCATCGGTCAAAAAGAACTCCTTCGTGTCTCCTGATAGGAAGGATTCCAAGAAAGAGTCGTATGAGAATGACTGCATTTGTTTCCATCAAGTGTTGAAAGCCAATCAACACTTGTTGTAAATCAAAATGGCATACAATATTAAATCGATATATCATAAATATAAACAGATTTGTTAAACAATTCTAGTTACAAATGATTATTAGAGGATAGAAGATGGAACTAAATAATCAAAAACATGAATTTCCAACTTACTCGTCAAACTCTACAATGCCTTGGCCGTCTTTTCTGCAATGTCATAATCAATTGGAGTTACTTTGGTGATGGTCGAATGGTAGCTTAAAGAAAGGTATAATAAGAATTTGTGAATTGAAAGGGTTGTAACAGATGTCATAATTAAGTTGTAATTATCTCTAATTTTCCTAATTTATATGTCATTTTTTAGGGTAGTGATATATACAATGACCATGCAATTAGGCATGTTGCAGAAATTACACCTTAGGTTAAATGATTAATTTTGTTTTTCTAAAATATTACTATTCAACTTATTCAAGAAAAACTATTAATATTTTGACAAATTATATTTTCCCATAAGAAATGTATTAGCGCATATGGTCTGAGTCTGTCCTGTCTTTTTTAAGCTTGCACCTTAACATCCAATACAGGTTTCACCTTAACTTTATCTTCAATGAGAGTGACCTTAATGACAAGTATTTATGGCTACCATTAGAAACTGGCGTAGACTCTTATTTCAATCAAATCATGTAGATGGTTTTTTTTTTTTTTTGAAGGAATGTAGATGATTTATAGCTGGTTAATTTACTCACAGATTTTGTTCTCTGCCCATTTGTGTTGAGAGACTTCATTTTTGCATAACTAATCCACATCATGTATATTGAATTTCATGATTTTTGGAGGTTTACTAAAGCAATAATATCTCATGATTGTCATATGTGTAGGTTCACTAATGCAATTTTTGGAGTTTTATATTGCGAGAGAAAGATATGTTAATTTTTGGAGTTTCAGAGCAGGGCATTTGGCAAACATGTATGAAGGTTTTTGCTTATTTGTTGAAGTTAAAATAAATACTGAAGTAGGAAGGAGGATAATTTAGTTGTTGGGTATACTGGTCTATGCATAAATGTAGCGTGAGAATGACTCAATGGATGAAAAAAGTGCAGATCATGCAATGCATAAGAGCAATGCTGCAGGCGACAAATAAATATTATAAGTGTTTTTTTTTACAAGAATAATATAAGTGTTTTTTTTGAAGGAAGAATACTATAAGTGTTTATTAATTATGTATGTATAGATACATTGGTGTTGTACTTCAAGTATTTGGTGTAATTCAAAGTTGTAAATATGCGCGGAGCAAAAAGTGTATGATGTAAACCTTATTAGACTCATATTATTGTGCCTTAACTTAATGAATTTATTTGTTGTCTTATTCAAAAAAAAATAAAAAAAATAAAGAAAAACAAGTTTGATTATATAATGACAGATGTGGAATAGATTTTCAGGAAAGCAAAAGTTTTTAAATATGAGACCTTTATAATTAACTAAAATTGATGAGATCATTTTATCAAGAAAAATTTAAAAATAAAAATTGGAGACCTTAGGTGACTGTTGTCTGGCCTTATTTAACATCAACTTTTTATTTTATTTTTATGATATACTTTATACAATACAGACTGTATTATACGGTCAATATGACCCGTGCGGCGCATGGGTCATCAATCTAGTAGTAAGTTAGAATAGAAATTTACATAAATACTAACAAAAGTTACCTCTTGTAAAAAAAGGAAACGAAAATTACCTATATTAATTTTGCCGTGCGATGTACAAACTAGTAAAAATAAAAGCTTGAGGGATGGTACTATAAAGCTTCCAAGAATGTGTTAAAAAAAGAAAGCCTCTTAAAAATACTCCACCGCTATGTTTGTGTATCTTCCACATGATCCACCGCTATGTTTGTGTATCTTCCACATGATCTTCTGTTATATTCCTAAAGATCTTGCACATGCTCTTCTAAACATTAATGTGATAGGATGCAAAAAAGTCATCGAATTTTTTGTTAAATTTCCCAAGTCACACAAAATGATCCCGGTCCATAATAATTATAACTCTTTGAAAGAACTCACAAATTAGTCATTAAAATTTAGAATGACTACTATTAGTAAATTAATTTTTTTAGGGAACTATTAGTAAATTAATTACTCCACTAATTATAAAATTGGAAACTGCCGAATTCCCAAATAGCCCTATTTGATGAATACTAGTAACTTATTGTCAAAAAAAATAAATATTCTATGTGTTTCAAAATACACATCGCATTCAACCCTATCATATACTCCCTCCGTTTCAAAATGAGTGTCACTTTAGCCAAAAAGAATTGTTTCAAAATGAATGTCACTTTCAGTTTCCAATACAATAATAACTTTTTCTTTTCAATTGTACCATCCAATTAATACTCTGCACACTACTTCCAAAGTATTACATTTAAAACTAACCAATAGTTAATAAGGATAATTTGGTAAAATAACCATTCTCTTTCTTTTAATCATTGCATTTCTTAATATGTGTGAAAACACCTAAAACGACACTCATTTTGAAACGGATGGAGTATGACATAGTCAAATTAAACAATATATTTCATTATAATATTTGTATTTATATATTAGTTTAAAAATATGGTCAAAGTAAGAGCATCTAAAATGGAGAGATTCAATTTTGAGTACTTAAATGAGCCTCACGTGTACCGATCATCCATTTTTAATTTTTTAACAATAGTAACTAGTAATCACTCAATCCCTCAAACCCAACACTTCACACAAATTTCCTAAATAGAACCCACTAACCATCTATCAATAACTCTATTATTACATTTCATTTTTTAATATTAAAATAATATAAGATCTGTTCGTAATACATTCCTATTGTGGATGGTCTAACTAATTAGAATAATGCATATTGCAAAAAATCGACATATATAGTAAATATTAATCTTAGATCCAAAGAGTAATTATCTTCTTGACTAAAATGATTACCTACGGCAACTTCTTTAATATAAAGTCACATGCTATTACTTTTTACTTTTATTTTTCATCACCTACATACCATATTTAAACCAAAAGCAATTTTAAGAAAAGTGATTAGTCTTTAATAATAAAACGCAAAGGTTAAATAAAGAGGTTACCAAACAGAGAATAAAGGGAGACAGATAAGAAAAGAACCCTCAAAAAAAGTGAAGAAGGGTAAAATGGTAGTTTAGAAAACAACCTTGAAGCCACAAAACACAGATCTCTGTTTGTCTTGACCATGTCACTGTCTAACATTGGCACCTCCAATTGTTTGTCATTTTAAATGTTTTTCCATTTTTACCCTCAACTGTTATTCTCTCTAAATTGCTGAATAAATTGCTGAAATTATTATTTGTCACTCTCACACTGGTTTTGGTTGGAGTTGGTATCCAAAGACAACAAGAACAAAAAACAATAACACAATCTTTGGATCCTTTTTTCTCTTTCACATTTTCTACTTAACGTCCCCCTTTTTTTTTTTTTTTTTTTTGGTTCTATATATAAAAATACTATCTTTTTCTTTCATTGAAGCTATTTTGGCTTGTTTTTTTGATCTTTGATGACCCTTTTGGATTGTTAATCTGATTCTGAACTCTATTGGTGGATTATTAGTTTTAGCTTTGTTGGGTCTTTTTTTGTGACAAAAAAATGAATTCTTCAATGAGGTTGGATTCAGCTGTTTTTCAACTCACACCCACTAGAACAAGGTAATAATAGTTTATTCATTCAATATTCATCAATGGGTTGAATTCATCAATATTTTGTTCAAAACTTTGAACTAGTTAGTGAACAAGTTTGTGTTGTGTGCAATGGTGAAGTTTTTTTTTTTGTGCCTTGGTTAATACTTGTGTATGTGCTGGTTTTGGTGACACTGAAGTTGTTTAAGGATGTTAATGACTTTAGGTTATTTCTTTATTTGGTAAATAGTGGTTTAGAAGATATGTTTTATTTTCAAGTTTGTTGATTTAATTTAATTGGAGCCAAGTAACATGATATGGTTTTTGCAACATTGGTTTTATGTGCAAAGTTTAATACTAAATTTTATGGAAATTTCTGAGCATTTTCCAGTTTGTATTTGGTTAGGGTACTATTTTGTATGTAATCAAATTTGAAGTTTTGTGGATTTCACAATGATGTTGTATGCATGATTGTAAAGTACTAGAATTCAAATTTAGAAAGGGGGCACTAACACTTACGAAGTTAGAAACCGTTGTTTTTTCACTTGTAACTTTAGTTACTGGTTGATTTATGCAAAAGCATGTTCAAAAGATTTACACATTGTCTGTGGACTTGTGGTTTTGATCCATCACTCTCTCTGCCTTTGTATATATCAGGTTTGACTTGATTATAACTGTGCATGGGAAGAAGGAGAAAATTGCCTCAGGCTTGCTCAATCCGTTTCTTTCTCACTTGAAGGCTGCTCAGGATCAGATAGACAAGGGTGGTTATTCAATTGTTCTTGAGCCTGAGGGTGGCAGTGATGCTACATGGTTTACCAAGGGAACTCTTGAAAGGTTTGACTCTTAATATTTTGGTGTTTATTATTGTGTTTAGCAGAGAGCTTCAAAATTGATGTTTCATAAACATTATCATTAGTATTATCGCATGATATAGAATGACATTTTGAAAAGAAAGTGAAATTAAGCATAGAAGTGGTAACTTGTAATAGTTGATTGCAAGACTTTTTTCTTCTTCTTCCGATTATGACAATTTTTCTAGTTCACGTTTTATTCAAAATTAGTTTAGTGTGCTGGACTAATCTTCTATGCTTATATAGGTTTGTTCGCTTTGTAAACACTCCTGAGATATTGGAACGTGTTTATACTACAGAATCTGAAATCTTACAAATTGAAGAGGCAATTGCGATTCAAGGAAATAATTCTATGGGGATTAGCACTGTAAGTAAATATCAAGCATTATTGTATGATTGATTGTCAGCACTTAAAAAGAATGTTTCAGTAATCATGTATTTCTACAGGTGGAAGAAAACCAAGTAAAACATGCAGAAAATACAGAAGGTACATTTGAAAGAACAAGTCTATTTCAAATTATCATTGAGAAAAACTCACTTGTATTAAACAAATATGAGTGTATTTAATGTTCTGCGTAGATTTTCAAGATTTACATATACAACTTACAAAACTTGCTGCTGTGCACAGGTAGGAAGACTCAACATGATACTAATGAGGAGAAAGCGATTGTACTTTACAAGGTTAATAACTTAATAGGTCTTCAATAATACATACCATATTCATTTATTAACTTCATTTATTATTCTAATTGTATGGTTATGTGTCAGCCTGATGCACATCCACCTGAAGCAAATGGACATGCCACATTAGAAGGAAACTCAAAGTAAATTCCGTTTCCTTTACTTCCTCCACTCTTTGACCATCTTTCGTAGTAGAAAATTATAACTTTTAATTTAGTGTCGTCTCTGATTAAATGATATAATCCGACAAGTGTACATTCCATACTTTGCATACTTGAAGTTGTATCAATCAAGTTTCATGCTAGGGTATGCTTATAGAAAATATAGCAAATGTGTTAAAAACCTTTGATGATATAGTACAAAGTTTGACACCTTTTTTTACATCACAGACAATTCTAACTTCTGTTAAGAGTTTTATGGTGAATCTTACATAAGGTTTCTGATAACATGGTATTTACATCTCGAGGTTAATTGGTTATCCACCACTGCATTAAAAGCAATATCTTGGAAGACTATGAGTTTTTGATTTACAATTATTTGAAGATTATTTTCAAATGCAATTGGAATTATTGTCTAATGCGTCTATCACAGCCTAAGTTATTAGGACAAGATTTTCCATGCTGTTATAAATTTTTAATTAAAGTTCTGTTGGACTGAGTTTCTTGTTTCCCACAATTGCACATAACTATGATAAGATAAATATGCTTCTCTTTTCTTAATTTGTTCGTTATTCATAAAGCTTCTTTTGACAGTGTGAAACAGATTGTTAACATATGTTTTCTATTCAATGTTATCACGTATTTTCTCAGAGTTCAGCTTTTGAAAGTCCTAGAAACGCGGAAATCAGTTCTACAGAAAGAGCAAGGCATGGCATTTGCACGCGCTGTTGCTGCTGGTTTTGACATTGACTATATACCTGCGTTGATGTCATTTGCTGAATGCTTTGGAGCATCTCGATTGATGTAAGAGAACTTCTGTTTTTTCATACACCATTTTGACCTTAAATATTGGTTGGTCAAAAGTTGTGTTCTTTCTCCCATTGACCTGTAACATACATCTGACATCTGGACAATCTTACCAATGCTATTCTTTGTCGCTTATCAGGGATGCATCCGCAAAATTTAGAGATCTTTGGAAAAGAAAACACGAAACTGGACAATGGCTTGAAATCGAAGCTGCTGAAATGATGTCCAACCGCCCAGACTTCACTGCATTAAATGGCTCTGGCATTATACTTCCCAATATGGCCTTTGCATCCCCTACTGAATTTGACTCGGAGAACAACGGGAAAGCAAGTTCAGGTACCTGACAATTCCTGAACGTTATGAATTTGTGAACTTGTAAATTTATGGATGATAAATGTCCTGAAAGGATGAATATTGTTGTTTCAAAACAGTGCCATGTGTGGTAACAGAAACGGGAGTGAGTGTTAGGTTGTCAAGAACCAAAACAAAAGTAAATTAAGCGTAACAGAAATGAGGATGGATGTTGCGTTGGATGTGTGGCAAGACTAGACGGGATAGGATTAGAAATGACAACATTAGAGGGAGAACTAGGGTAGCACGTATAGTAGAAAAGATGATGGAAACTAGGCTTAGGTGGTTTGGGCATGTAGAGAGAAGACCTATATAGGTTCTGTAGTAAGGAGAGTAGATCGGATGGAGGGTAGTCAAATCACTAGAGGTAGAGGAAGACCTAGAAAAACTATAAGGGAAACTATTAAGAAAGATCTAGAGATTAATTAGTTGGATATAAATGTGGTATATCATAAAGCATTATGGCGTTGATTGATCCATGTAGCCAACCCCACTTAGTGGGATAAGGCTTGGTTGTTGTTGTAAAACAGTTCCATGTAGGAATGCAAAATGTTGCTTTGATAAAAATGAACTACGATACACGTGACAGGTTTTGAAAGGGGATATATAAGTCTTCGTGTATGGTTACCCGCGATATCTGGCTTATAATTTTCCTCAACTGAGATTTTTAAATGCTGATAGGCACAGTACATCTGCCTTTTTTCTTTGATTATTAGAAATGTGTGTTGAGATTTTTGTTTACTTTTCCAGATGTGCCTCCAATGGACCGTCAAGGCCCCCAAGACAACATGCATGCTCAATTTCCACATCACATGTTCCCTCCTTGGCCTGTTCATTCTCCACCAGGCACTGTACCAGTCTATCCGCCATATCCAGTGCAAGGCATACCCTACTATCAACCATATCCTGGAAGCAGTCCATATATGCAGCCCAATTATCCACCCATGGACGACCCTAGACTAACTCCTGGTCAAAATATGGGTTTAAGAAGGCATTCCATGGATAGTAGACAAAGCAATACGGGATCAGAAACATGTGATGTAGAAGCCTCAAAATCAAGGTTGCATGATGAAGTGGATATGGAGAGGGAAGGTTCGCAGACAGGAGATCGACGGAAGAAGGGTTGCCGGTCGGGTAGACAGAAATCTGGCATGGTGGTTATTAGGAATATCAATTACATAACAAAGACTGAAAACTCCTCTGGCAGTGGATCATATTCAGATTCTGTCTCTGAAACTGATGAAGATATTGATGAACAGGAGCATGCGAAGACTTCAAAAAGGAGAGGATCAAGAAAAGAATCTTTGAAGAAGTTGAGCTCGTCCGATAAGGAAGAAACAGACCATGTGAAGGATGCAGATGGAGGACACTGGCAAGCTTTCCAAAATTGTTTACTGAGAGATGTTGATGAAGATAGACATGCCATTGACCAAGATCAATATGGTATGGAAAAGGTGGATGACAGGAGAAGAAATAAACACGTTTCAGTCAATGATCCTTTAGTTTTGAATGATCGGGAAATGCATCAAGTTCAAGGCAGTCGTACTATAGATGATGCACAATCTTTAGAAGTACATGGAAGAAGCAGTGGTTCAAGGAAGGCTGTTAGTGATGATTTCATTCTTCGTAAACAAGAAAGTCGGTCTGGTAATCCATATCCTTCCTCAGATCTGGAAATCACCGAAAGTGGACAAGGTTATTCAAACGATAATTTGCAAAGGAAGTTGTTTCATGATATGAATGATGATTCCTACATGTTGGAGCATAGATCAATCCTAGTCAATGACGCAGGAAATGCTGAGAGACACATGATCGACATAGACTCTGAGTTCCCAATGGTGCGTCAAGAGAAAGAAAAAACCTCAAACGGGATCGACCGTATGAATAATCAGCTAGATGAATTAAGCATGATGCCTGTACGAGGAGCAGAAGGGGGATCAATGAGTTACGATCCTGCTTTAGACTATGAAATGCAAGCCCAAGCTGGTGGTGCTCTACCAGGTAAAAACAAAGAGGTATTGGCTGATGCTAAACCAGGATCTAAGAGGTTGGATAAGGAGCCAAAATCAAAACTTACTCCAAATAGTTCTGATAAAAGAAAGTCCGTTGGGCCAATAAGGAGAGGGAAGACTTCTAAACTTAGTCCTTTGGAAGAAGCACGGGCACGTGCTGAGAGTTTACGAAACTACAAAGCTGATCTCCAGAAAATGAAGAAAGAGAAGGTACTCATTCCTACTCTCATAACTCCCAGTCTCCCATCCCACTCATGTTTCTATTTCATACAAGTAGCTTAAAATGGATTTGAAACTTGTATACAGAACCTTAACATGCTTTTTAGTTATATTAAATTGAGAAGTCATTTGTTTGTTACACAACACTGTTTTTTCCTTTCTCATATCTAGGAAAAGGAAGCAATTAAACGCATAGAAACTTTGAAGATGGAAAGGCAAAAGAGAATCGCTGCCAAGAGTAGCTCAGTCACTACACAGTCACCCGTGGCATCTCATGCTACCAAGAGACAAGTTCCATCAAAATTTTCACCAAGCTCTCATAAAGGATCAAAATTTAGTGATTCAGAACCAGGACCATCTTCACCCCTTCAAAGATTCCCTGCCAGAACTGCTTCTGTTGGATCTGTTGATTCTTTGAAATCCTCAAAAACCAGCAGATTGAGTACTAGAAGCCCCTTGAATGATAACAAATTAAGCCAATCAGTATCTTCTTTGCCTGAATCTAAGCTAGAGAAGGATGATAGCGCAACCAATACCAAGGTATCTATGGCACGGATTAGAAGATTGTCAGAACCTAAAATGAGTTCCGTTCGTCAGACTTCCTCAGTTAAACCGCTTGGTGCAGGGACAAAATCAAAGACTAAAGCATCTGATGGACCAGAGAGCAAAAAGATTTCTGCTATTGTGAATCATGATAAAAGCAAGATAGCAGCCCTCCCAGAACTGAAAGTTCGAACATCTAAGCCAAGTGAAACAGTCCAAAACATATCATCAGTGAAAGTGAAGACACAGAAGTTGAATGATAACAAGTCTTCAATGAATTCAGAAGGTACTATACTGAAGAAAAGTGAAACTGGAATTTCGTCCAGTAAAGATGATGGAGATGATAATCCTGTCATTGAAAAAACTGTTGTGATGCTTGAGCATGAGAAGCCTTATGCGCCTGCTATTTATACCTCAAAGAAAGAATATGATAGTGATAAAGTGACGGAGAAAACTGAGACAACATCCAATTATGTTGCCATTCGTGCTCCTATTTCACCATTAAGCATGGACACAATGGATAAAGGAACCTCAGAGAGCCAGTCACACCTGCAACCCATATCTACTGAGGTATGTATTCACAACAACTTACATTAACTTCAATGATGATTTAAATACCTTGTTAGCTCATACTCTCGTAGAGTCGTAGGGGAAAGGTGCATGAAAAAACTTGATATTTTGACTATGAGAACAAATGTGCTACTGTCTATTAGCATCCTATGCTAACAAGTGCTTCTGGGCACTTGTTAGCATTTTCCTTTAAATAATTACGGTAAACATGAGTATTGCAAACACAATGTTTTATATTCACGGTCTTGTCTTTCCTATAAACAAATGGCTCACTAGATCACAGAGCAACGTACTTGGTCCCTTATTTGTTCCCGCCTTTTACTTTCTACATTTTCTACAAAAAGAATCTGATTTTTTTTTGAAGGAGAGAAAAAAAAATCTGATTTGTATACTTCAAATATTATGTGTGAAATATACGTCTATCCAATTCTATGATAATTAGAATTTCTATAACATTTGATTTTAAAACTTAAGTGCAAGAAATTTCATTTTGATTTTAGATGTGTTGGTATTGTTTATCCAAATTCTTGATGGATTAGATAACGTCTTAGTTCATCAGCTAATTTTGAATATAATATCTTCCAAAACCAGGTCAAAATGGATAATACAGGAAAAGAACCTTCAATATCATCCAGCAATTGTATTGCTGAGGAAACATATCATGCCCCATATGCTCGAGTTTCTTCCATGGAAGATCCTAGTACAAGAAATAGTGAGTATGGCAAAGCAGCTCCAACAAGTTTAGAAACTGCAGCAATCGGTGCAGACACTGGTAAAGCACGTGTGTCTGACATCAGGAACTCAACACTTGAAAAGATTCCTGAAACAACTGAGAAGCCTCATGCAAAGGAATCGCCGAAAGGGTTCAGACGACTGCTGAAGTTTGGGAAAAAGGGTCATAGCTCAGCCACACGCAACGCGGAATCAGATAATGTCAGCATCGATGGTTCCGAGGCAGATGAGGTTGGAACTAACGGTTCCTCTAATGAAGGTAATTTGCTCTTAAAGTCATTGGCATATTAAAACTAGTATTCTGTAACATTTTCTGACAGTACACTCTCACTTCTAGGACCTCAATTTTTGTACCATGATCCACCAAACACAGCCTTCACATGATTGTTAAGAGCAAACTGTGAGGACTGAGGTCCAATCCATTAGGTTAAAGTTGACATTACTAAATGAGTTTTGAGACTATCCTTCTATATAACAGAATTGTTTCTAGAGTTTTTGTTAACCAAACTAAACTAAGAATATGAAGATTTAAGATTATGACAATAGTGTGCATCTTGTAAAATTACTCCACTTTTTGAATGATTATACTATTGAAAGTATCTTGTGATATATGCATTTACATAAATTCAATGATATTGACAAATTGTTTTGAAGTCCTACTTATTCAATTATTCGGTTTATACTTATTTAATTCTATATATGTATACATAATAAACTGACTATCAAATTTTCCATGTCATCTTCAGTTCATACTTTAAAGAATTTGATCTCTCAAGATGAAACTCCAACTGCCAGCACAACTCAACAAAAGTGTAAGCACTAAATGCATGCTCAATTTACTAATTAGACTTGAATCAACTTTATGTCTATAGTAGTATTACTGATCTGAATATGGATGTTGTTGTTATGCAGCTTCTCGCTCGTTTTCATTGTTATCACCATTTCGAAAGAATAGTGAAAAAAGATAATGATGGCGTGATAGAGTGGATGTTGGTATTGGTAAGGTTGATGCAATCCCAAGCTTAAACCCTTGATTCTTTTTTTTTTGTCTTAAATGTCAGTCAGGAGCAGGAAAAGAGAACTGAGTCATGTATTGCTATAAAATTGATCTTTGTATATTCATCTAACGTTGTTGATATCCACAAGTGATTAAGGATGATGTTTTTTTGTCTCTTCTGTGTTCACTGGAACAAATACTTGAGCATTTTTGTTTTGATCCGACAACACATTTCTTGCAAAACATAATACCATTTTTGTTTTGATCCGACAAACCATTTCTTGCAACACATTTCAATATTTATAATATTGAAAGGTTTTTTTTTTGTTGATAATTTAGGAAAGGAAAAAGTTGGTAACATAAAAACATCTCAAAAACATGTAGCACATAAACCATGCTAATATGAACTTGTATTTTTTTATTTTTTTTTTAAATATGCTTTGGTATTTCAAAATATTCCATTGTAGCTTTTTTTTCTATTCCAAAATAGTTGAAGTCAATTGAATGTATAATCTGAACCATGCAATGTAAATAAATGGCATGAGTATCTATGATCAATAGGGATGTAATAAAGGGTCAATGATGTAAGGAGCAATTTGGAACACAGTTTTCAGTCTATATAGGATACATCCTTTTGGCTACTACCATTAGGAGTGAATATGGTGAAGCTTCAGTCAAAACGAATGATTAAACATGAGATATTGCTTTTGCTCATTCTATTTAAAGCTTCATTTGCTAAGCATTCAGCTGCTTCTTGTGGATCCTCTATGTGACTTATTAGATTCACTGCTTCTTGATTCTTCATCACCTACACATATATTTGGAGATTCATTTACTTCAAAGAATTATTACTATGAAAAATGATATTTTCTTTTTGTTCAGTATTTAAATAAAGAAAAACCAAAAATGAATGCTACTCTAATGGTGCTCTATCTTACCTCCCATATTCCATTGCTTGCTAATATCAAAAATTCAGTATCAGAATCAATACTTTCACTTCTTATGACAAGTTCTGAGCTGCTAGATTGCTTGTTAGCTACTGCATTTCCTGATTCATATGCTAGTATGAGATAAATGAACAAAATATGAGTCCATTTATTGATGAACAACAAAAACATTAACAAAATATATTATGGTTTAACAAAAAGTGAACATTTTATTCCAAAGTCTAATAAATCCAAAGACATGTTTACCATTGGATACCTGAAAATATTCTGCGAGACCAATGTCTTTTGGCTGATTGTTGGTATGTGTCAGTTTTCTGATGAGCCATTCCATCTTTACACACAACAACTCTGTAATTGCCTATATTAGCTATTACAAGTTTTTCTCCATTGATTACCATAACAGATGCTGAACCCATTCTACATGTCTCTTCATATCTGTGTTCTTCTCTCATCTTTGCCCTTACACCTAGATAAGCTCTCTTCATCATTTCTTTGCTTTTTCTCCATATTTGAGCCTAAGAAGCAATAAATTATGATGCATTTAAAAAAAAAAAAATCTTTCATGATAAAGTGACCAATATTTAAAGGAAGCATAGTTTGAAAAAAGAAACCATTTTTAGCAATACCATCATGTTTACTCAAAGTACCTCTTGAAGCTTCTTGGCAAAGAAATAGGATTGCATGTACTTGGTAACCTTGTCTCCAACTAGTGGATCAAAGATTCCAAAATACCACAATTCTGTTTGATCCATTTGCTCTCTCTGTACCACAACTGAATCAAAATCTGAGTAATCAGAACCATCTTTGATCATATGATGCTCCACCACTTGATAACCATGTGTTACTGGTGTCATCCATGAAGGCTTCTTTGCTGGCATGAGCCTTCTCTTCCTTCCTAGAAATCTTAGCAGAAACCTTCTTAACCTAAATGCCTATCCAAATCAGTAGTTAGATTAGCTTTACACTAACACAGACACCAAACACGACACTGATACGTAGTAATAATTTACGAAAATAAAAGTAATTGAAGTAACTACATCTACTGACATATGTTGGACACTAAATACACCATTGATCTATAGTGTCTGAAGAGTTTATGAACGTGTCATAAGTTGTTTCAATAACCTCTCTCAAATAGCCACCAGATAAACTCAAATAAGTAAATCCAGACAGACGCTAAATGTAATGTAATATGGAAATAATGGAGAGAGGACATTGACTTACCTTGAGCTTGAGATGAAGATGTCTGATTCTCATCTTGTTCAATATTGTTTGATCAAAACTTGAAGGAAAAAAAAAACTTATATTTGCAGAAGTTGACTAGAAAAGTTAGTAAAACAAGTATCCTAGATAGAAAATAAGAGAGAACTCAATTTCTTTGGTTTTTGGTAATATATATATAGGTGTTGAGTAAAAAATGGATTGGCCTTTTTTTCTTCTTCCTTGGCACTGGCTACAAAGTTGGTTTAATGGGCACATGCAAAATCTAGAATAATATTGTTCCAAAAGTTAAACTTAGACTCAAAGATATACCCATGGGAGTTCCCAAGCTACTAAATTGAATTAACCATTTAGCTTTAAATTTCAGCTAAGATGACTTTGAATAACAAGTTAAGGTCAAGCTCTACTTATTGAACCAAAAGAAAAAACTGAAATTCAATAAAAACAAAGGAAAATTGCACAAGGTTTGGGATGAAACAAACAGTTTTTTCTTAATGGCAGCATGACATACACCATTTTTATTTTAATATTTTTAAACCAACACTCACGAGTCGCAACCCTTTTGTTAACAAATTTGTACTCAAATCTATTTAAATTATTGCTTATGATCTGATATGAATTTTGGTCCAATCCATGATGTAGGTTTAATTATTGCATATGATCTGAGGTAAATTATTACTCCAATCAATTTGTATGATCATTCTTTCCCCCTTTTAAGGGTTATTCTTTTTGTTTGACGGATTTTATGGGTTATTCTTAAGTTTGTAATTTAGTGTCAACTATTGGGAGATGACTCGGTCACTCGGTTGTAGTTTTTTATTATTATTTTTAATTGATTTGAACTTGTTTCTTACTCTAATATACTCATATCTGTTCTTCATAGTCTACAAAGATTTATAACTTTGATTTATATTTGAACATAAATGCAAACAATACAAAAAAAGTTGAAAATGGGAACAATAGAAGAATAAATAATTGTGAACGGCAGAGGCCATAGAGAAATGACAAATGGCACATAAATATTCACGTCCTTTTAGCTACGCTCCATAGTGTTGAACGCATTATTTTAACTTAAATATTATTAATTTGGTGTCAATACATTAACATTTTCCTTTAGTTTAATAGGCATACATTGTGTTCATATGAGCTTCATACAGTTTATATCAACAATGCATAATACTCCCTCCATCTCTATATATAAACCCCTCCACAATTTGTATATTTGATTATTATTTTATGCAAATATATTTAACATTTTAAATGTGTAAAACAGAAGCTACTGAGGATTGCTGCTTGTTCAATCTACGTTGCCAAAAATTATGGATAATACTTCAGTGACATAATGTCACGGTGACATTAAATCTGGGCCACACAAAGGTTTGTGTTGTGTGGCCCAGATGTGTTGTATGGGTGACATTAAATCTGGGCCACACAAAGGTGTGTGTTGTGTGGCCCAGATTTAATGTCACGGTGACATTATGTCACCAAAGTGCCACCCAAAAATTATATTGTACTGTTTTTTAGCGAATCAAAAGTCAACGGGATTTGTAGAATAAAAAATCTAACATAGACTAGAAGTAATTAGATGCCACCTTTGTCCTTTATTTTACTTTTTTAAATTGAGGCTCAAGATCTTTCATTCATTGATTCATCAATAATACAAGATTTATCAATAATACAAAAAGGATTAGAATGACGATTAGTTATGGATAGAGCTTCTCTAACAAGTTTATAGGCAACACCATTTGTTAGATTCCGGATAAAAGTTACTCCAAAATATTGTCAAATGGAAATAAGATTTGCTTAAAATAAAATTAGATACATTTAAATAGCAAGATCATATAAATAGGAGTATCATATAGTAACTTGTAAATAGGGGATAAAAAATACTTTAGTTTTTTTTTTTTACAGCAGTAAGTTTCATTTTTTTTTTTTTTTACAGCAGTAAGTTTCATTTACTCTAAAGTTAAAATAAGGATAGCACAATCAAAAGGATCATGAGTTGGGGGTATTACATCCATATTTTAAAATCAATATTGTTTATCAAGATAACTGGATACATGCTAACATACATATAGAAATTTATGAAGGCGTTAACAAACAAAAATTCTAATGTTAAAAACTAGACTAATTTCTTCTATGACCAAATGTCAAAATAATGTGAGATCCAAATTCTTTAACTCCATCCAACCACGTAAAAGAAAATATTTACATGTGTTTGCTCAAATCGACTAGTGATTCCAAGTCGACACCAATTTGACCACATGACATGTTGACATTTGTAGTTATCTTTTTTATTGCTTTTAAGCCTACATAAAAAATCTCAAACTTATAGTTCAAACACGCTGTTTAACCATATGTCTATCATTTTCTCTCTTATTCAACAAGATCAATGCACTATGTAACAATAAGATCAAAAGAAGATGTATCATGCTCAGGGGCGGATCTCTGTTGAGACCCCCAGGTGCCATGGCAACCCCCAACATTGCTATATATATGATATTAGGCATAATTATATCATGAATTTCCATTGGTTGCAGTGGAAGGGGTGCCGATCTTTCATTGAAATTATTGAAATTGCGCAGGTTTGAGTCCTGCCTGCCTCCGTAGTTTTTAATATTTCTTATTTCTTCCTCAACTGTAATTTTTATATTTTATTCAAAAAAAATTATTCAAAAAAAAAGGTTCCTGTGGGGAATCAAACCAGCTCTCACAGGCCACAATCAAAAGAGACCAACCACTGGACTGTTGGTTGCTCATTGATTTTTCATGATACTGTTTAATATATATTACATACAATTTTGGTACCCCCAAGAAATTTATTCAAGATCCGCCACTGATCATGCTTAGAGTGGTCAATACTATCTATTATATATATGAGAAAACAAATGCCTACCAAAATTCTACAACTGTCCCTGACCCAATAATTTTTTACATGTCTATTTTCACTTTTCACAAGGGGTAAAAATGGATATTCATGTTCCAAGATTGAATCTCATGCTTTTTACCAATATCGGACTTCCATACCCTTATCCTAAACTCAATTTTATATCTAACACAAAGGGTAGATATGATATTTTGGTATAGGAACCCACTTTTCTGATTGAACACTATTGATATAGTCTATTAACCATGGGTCTGCCAAGAATGCAAGCTTTTATCCAACATTTTACTATTCACCAATTTCAAATTTCAAAATTCATTCATTCACTTTATATTCCCTCTTATACCTTCTTTCTAAAAAAAAATCTGCATTTCTCTACTCTCTCCTCATCTTGAACTATAACATAATTTTGGCTTTCTCTAATTTTTATCTCTCTCTCTTTCTCAATGTTTATATCTATTTCTTCTTCTTCTTCTTCACATGTTATTGCTTTATATTCTTATATTTTCTATAATTAATTATTGTTATGAATAGATTACATATTGATGTTGATTGCATTATTTTCTTTATGTTTGAAGTTTAAGATGAAGACAGTGATGAAAATAGTGAGCAGCTTGAAGCTTTTTTCTTTAACTTCATCAAAATGACAAATTATCATCAAGGTATGCTAAATAATTTTTGTTTTTTTATTCTACTATGTCTGAACATATCAGAATATATACTCCTATTTTTTTATTACAAACTTTATACAATTTTATTAGAATACACTTTATACTATTATTGTTAAATCATAAATTTTACTAATCTTTTTTATCTTAGAAAATAACATAATCTTCTTGCATTTGTCAAATTAATATTCTTCTTTAAACATGATAAGAGGAGAGATGGATATTGTTGACTGTAAAAGACAAATCAAATATAATTATTTTTTAATGTCTCTAATTAAGTAAATCACACTCTAAATCATGTAAGAGATTCCTATCAAATTTACATTCAAGCATGACAAAATATAAAAATTTCTGCATTAAAAAAATACACAAAAATACAAACAAATAAAAAAAAATGCAGATCCAAAGAAAAAAAAATAGTTTATTTCTCAGCTATCAACTATGTTACTTTCTTTTTTCTTACACAACTTTATTTTGATCAAAAGTGTTTTCTAACATTTCATTGATTTAATTTGCACAAAACCTATGTTTTTCTTTTTTACAAAAATTCATGTTGTTTTGTTAAATCATGCTCACAAAACAAACTTATAAAACCATTAAAAATTATTCTTTTTGATTAGCAAACAACAAAAATAACAGATCCATACAAAAAATTCTTTTTTTTTTCATCAAAACAAAAAAAAAAATTCTTTTTACTAAACAAAGAAAAATATTACAGATCCATACAAATTTAGATATATATCAGATCCAAAAAATATAAACAGATTCATTAATCTAAAAACATAATCATATATATAGAAACATGATTCAAGAGAGAAAATATTGTGCTGCATGTAAAATTGTAAAAAAAAAAAAAATTAGATCTAATCTTATCATTTGATTGTTGTTGTTGTTTCAAGTATGACAGTAGTGGAGAATAGAATATCTCGTCCTCATCATGACATGAAGACCTACCAGCAACATAAAGAGATGAATTTGATGCACTACGAATTCCGGCATAGTGGAGCCGACTTCTGGCATGGTGGTTGCCGACGAAGTTGCTCCGATGGTCATTTTTTGTGATTGCTGGTGTGGTGGTTAGCATGAACAGGATGATTGAATTTACTTTTCAAGGGATATCCCACTGTGGGTGGACAATATGAGAGAACATGGAAGAATTCAAAAATTAAATAGTGAGTTTTGTAGAGGACAATGAGATGATTAGAATGGTAGTTTTGGTTTTGCTGAACAGTGGTCGGAATTTGTTGAAAATGAAGAGAGAAGGTGGACTGATGGTAGTTTGTATGGATGAGAAAAAAAAAATGAGATCCAATAAAAGAGAGAAATAGGTGTTGTTGTGTGGAGATAGAGAGAGAACGCGATAGAGAGACAGATAACACTTCCTTTTTTTTAGTTTTTTAATTAATAAATAACTAAATAAATATAATAAACCCCTTTTATGATTCTTTAAAAAAAAAAACATTTTTGACCATAATGATGATGATAAAAACGTGTGGTGAATGGTGAGTTCAAAAGACAGGTGTAATAGATGATAAAAACTGGTAGATGTGTATAATTCAATAATTAACATAAGTATTGAATGATGGAAAAACAAATTAAAAACAATGTACAAAATAACAACTACTATTATTTTAGTTGATAGTAAAGATCCAATTTAATCTGTACCAAAAAAAAAAAAAGATCCAATTTAATCCTTTATAATTTTTATGCGAACTAATTCAATCCTTGACAAAAATTAAATCCAAATTACTGCATAATATTATTGAGAAATTAGTCCATAAATTATTGTATTAGAACGACTTATAATAGAGACTAAGTCAGTTTTGAGGATTAATTATGATATTTGTTAATAAAATAAACTGAGAGTTTATAAAAATACTATATCAATTTTTTTATAGAAAAAACTCCATATAAAATTTTAACTACCAAAATTATCCAAACAGTGTATAATTGATACTTAAAGTGTATTCATAAATATTAATACTAATTTTTTAAGATATATCAATACAAATATATGGAAGGATAAGTATGTGTGTGTGTATATATATTAACAATAACTTGATCGCATCTTCAGCACAAGACGTGCCTAAAGAAAACGACTGGAGTTACACAAAAAGTCCTCAAAATGATCTATGAGTTTATAAAAATACTATATCAAAAAAAAAAACTCAATAAAAAATTTTCGCTGCCAAAATTATTCAAAGAGGGTATAAATTGATATACATGACCCAATTTGAACACTAATTTAATATATACATATGCATAAGAAACTTAGAACGTCAAAGTTATTGTGTTGCCCTAACATAATACTTTGGTTTGCTTTAATAACTCAGTTTTGAGGATTAATTTTGATATTTGCTAATAAAATGAACTGAGAGTTTATAAAAATACTATATAAAAAAAAACTCCATATAAAATTTTCACTATCAAGATTATCCAAAGAATGTATAATTCATACACGGGATTCAACTTGAACACTAATATAATGTATACATATAAATAAGAAACTCAAAGAATGCCAAAGTTATTGTGTTGTCCTAACCTAATGCTTTGGTTTGCTTTTGAGGATTAATTATGATATTTGCTAATAAGATGAACTAAGAGTTTATAAAAATACTATATATAAAAAACCTTCATATAAAATTTCCACTACAAAAAATCATGTAAAGAGTGTATAATTGATACAAGGGACGCAATTTGATCATTGAACTAATGGTCCTAACCTAATACTTTGGTTTGCTTTTGAGGATTAATTATGATATTTGCTAATAAGATGAACTAAGAGTTTATAAAAATACTATATATAAAAAAACTTCATATAAAATTTCCACTACAAAAAATCATGTAAAGAGTGTATAATTGATACAAGGGACGCAATATGATCATTGAACTAATGTATACAAATACATAAAAAAAACTCAACGTCTGCCAAACATATTGTATTCTCCTTGCCTAATACTTATGTTCATTTCGATAACTCAGTTTTGAGGGTTAATTATGATATTTGCTCATAAAATGAACTATGAGTTTCTAAAAAAACCTTTTCGAAAATAAAAAAATAAAAAATAAACTCCATATCAAATTTCCACTACCAAAATTATCCATAAAGTGTATAATTGATACACGTGATCCAATTTGAACACTAATTTAATGTATACATATACGTAAGAAACTTAACGACTGCCTAAATTATTGTATTGTCCTAACCTAATACTTTGGTTCGCTTTGATAACTCACTTGAGGATTAATTCTGATATTTTCTAATAAAATAAACTAAGGGTTTATAAAAATACTATATATAAAAAAACTTCATATAAAATTTCCACTACAAAAAATCATGTAAAGAGTGTATAATTGATACAAGGGACGCAATATGATCATTGAACTAATGTATACAAATACATAAAAAAAACTCAACGTCTGCCAAACATATTGTATTCTCCTTGCCTAATACTTCTGTTTACTTCGATAACTTAGTTTTGAGGGTTAATTATGATATTTGCTCATAAAATGAACTATGAGTTTCTAAAAATACATTTTCAAAATAAAATAAAATAAATAAATTCCATATCAAATTTCCACTACCAAAATTATCCATTGAGTGTATAATTGATACACGGGAGCCAATTTGAACACTAATCTAATATATACATATACGCAAAAAACTTAACGACTTTCAAAGTTATTGTATTGTCATAACCTAATACTTTGGTTCACTTTGATAACCCACTTGAGGATTAATTCTGATATTTTCTAATAAAATAAACTAATAGTTTATAAAAATACTATATATAAAAAACTTCGTATAAAATTTTGACTACCAAAATTATCCAAAGCGTGTATAATTGATACACGAGACCGAATTTGAACATTAATCTAATGTATACATATACATAAGAAACTTAACAACAGCCAATGTTATTGTATTGTCTTTGTCTAATACTTTGGTTTGCCTTGATAACTCGATTTTAAAAATTAATTCTGATATTTGCTAATAAAATAAATTAAAATTTTATAAAAAATACTATATCGAAGTTTTTTTTTAATACTCCATTCAACATTTCCACTACGGAAATTGCCCAAAGTGAGTATAATTGATACACGCGACTCAAAATTACTCACCTATTATAATATACTAATTTTGTCACTATATAATTAGTTAAAATTAGTGACAAATGATAAAGATGAAAAACAATTATAAATTTTTTATACCATTATTTACTATTATATTTGTTCTTGCTGACACACGTTTCGCCGCGCGGCGCAGCCGCGCTACCCGTGCTCAGCACGGGTATCTCGACTAGTTAGCTATCAACCTCAAAAAAGAACATTGTGAAAACCCAGCTTATGATCTTACTGAAGAGCTCTAAAATACTACATACCTTCCCCTCTGTTGTAACGAGACATAAAGAAACTCTCTTAAGAAAACCGCCAAGTGAATTAACACTCTTCCAGCTACATGAATGAATATACCAAAGTTCACTTCATCAACAATGCAAAACACAGAGTACTTAGTAGTAGTCAGTACCATTATTGGCACGTCACCTGCACTAGAGCATGGACTAAACATGCAAGTTACTGGTGGATACTTCAACTCCACAGTTACACTGCCATGCTTCTCACAGTGGAGAAGATGACAAAGGTTCTTATTTAGAAAATAGTATTTGTGATCCTCTCTAGTTTTTAAATCTCTATTTTTTAACTGAATCTCTCTGGGATTTACTAGTCAAAACCTCCATAATTTACGAACCTTAATTTGCACTTTTGGTGTTATATCAAGATAGTAAGATTGCAAAACTGAAGCACTCAAAAAATAAAAAAGGCCAGTAATTCTTGCAAGTTCACATTTTGTTTGGATACAATAAAGATTGAGCACACTAAGTTCTTGCTCTGCACTAAACATATGTATTTTATAAATGTTTGTACTTTGTAGATATTCGATATACAACTTTAGGTTAAGAACGTTTTGAATGCCCTGTGTAGACCCTAGAAAACCATTGAATCTAAAGTAAGTTTAAATCATAACACGGCAACGTATACATCTTTTCAGTGTAGTTCAGCACTGCATACGAATATCAACAATGTTCATGGGCAATAACATTTCTTTGGCCATTTATGAATATAACACTAGCTTATGCATATCATGGTTGGCAACACTTTTTTCACCAGAATGTCCACAAGGGACATTCATACAATGTTTACAGGAGCTATTGATGTACAGCAGAAGCTGCAAGACTGTTAACATGTAACTTACGGGCATATAAATATGCTGAATTGTCCTAGACTTGGGGAGCAAAGAACAATTTAATAGAAACCCACTCTCTCTGCCTTGAGGGTAACAAGTGTTGGAGAACTTGAGTATTGCAACATTTGTAATGGTATGATACCAAGTCATGAATCGGAGTTGTATACTTGTATCAAAGCTAATTTACAAGTAAAATGAAGATGCCATTTGAAACTTCTAACAGATTTTAAATGAGAACATAACCAACATTAAAAAATATGCAAACCTAATACGAATAAAACCTCTAGCTCTTTCTTGCTTGATTATATATTATCAAAAGACCGACATTAAAAAATATGCAATCAAAAGCATAAATGGAAAACTGAGTACTAAAATAAATCTCATAAATAGAAGGAAATCAACAACAAAATTTGAAAATTGTATCATCATGAAGTAATGCCTAAGCTGCGGTCTTCCTCAGCTTAGCAAGTTCTTGCCTAACAACACCAGCCCTCTGCACAAATTGAAATTTAAGAACATCAATACAACATCAGAATCAGAATTAATACAACCTAGACACAATTTGAAAAACAAAATCAAACCCTACATACTCAACTAAGGGCCTGTTTGGATTAGCTTATTTTAGCTTATAAACAGCCAAAAGCATGTAAGACTGTCTGTGAGTACTTATGTGTGGCATGTTCAAAAGTTGTTTTAACAGTTCATTTGATAAGTTCTCCAAATTTTATGATAAAAGATTAAGGGTCTGTTTGGATTGGCTTCTTTTTGAGGTTATTCAAATAAATAAGCTTTTATGTATTATTCATGAGCTTGTCAAGTTTGTCTATGAAAAAACGGCTTATGGAGATACAATGTTTGTTAGGGAGAACTTATGAATTAACATAAGAGCTTATTTATTTACATAAGCTACTTCTCATAACCCAATTCAAGCGGGCCCTAAAGCTTATAGAAATACAATTTGATTCATCTTATCTTGTGCAACAGAAACAGTTCATCCATAACAGCTTATATAATAACCCCACTTACACTATAAAATGCAAATTAAGTTATTTATCCAAACAAGGCCCAACTTAAGAGCATTTCACAACAGCTTCTATAATAGCCACTTGAACTACAAGCTGCAAATTAAGTTGTCTATCCAAGCAGGGCCCTAACTTAAAATCATTTCACAACAGAAAACAAAAAACAGCAACTAAAATTATACCTTAATCTTGGCCAACATAATCTTGAACCTATCAAAATCATTAAGGGCAGCCCTCCTCTTCTTAACAATCAATTTCCTTCCCCAGGAGCTCTTCTCCCACTTGTTATTCACATCTATCAAATTCAAACAAAACCAATTACCACAATTAAAATCCAATTTCAACAAAAAAAAGCTAAAAACAACTTAAGAAAACATAAAAAAAAAACAAAAATAAATATATAGATAGGTTAATAGAAAATCTACCTGCAGCTTCCATAGCCTTGACGAGATCCTTCTTCTTAGGAACTCTCTTGATATCAATCTTGATATCAGTTAGGGACAGTCTCTTGAAATTGATTGGGGCTCTCTCCATATCAGGTGCATCAACAAGAGCCTGCAAAACAAACAAATCACAAACATTTTTGAGAAATTACGCAAATGGGCTAGGTTGAAAATGGAAAAAGATTGGAAATTTGAAAATGGGTTACCCTAGTTTGGTCGATAACATCAACGATAACAACGAGCTTGCCATAATCTGGACCATAGTTGACAAGTGCAACTCTTCCGATCTCAACAAACCTCTTGAACGGCTGAACAAAGAACACACAGTGAGATTAGAGAAAGATTAAGAAATGGAATTGAGACAAAGATGAACAGAGAAATGTGATTCACCATTTTCGATTTTCTGAGGCACTCGCAGCTGAAACAAAGGTTAGAAGAGTGTTGTCAAAATTAGGGTTTTTGTGATGTTTTATAAAGAGGGGCATTGGAATGGGCCTTTGTTCGGGTATGGGCCCAAAATAAAGAAAAGCTATTATTGTCTTAGAAATTTTCTACTCTCCCCACCTCATCTTTACTTATACAACAAATCTAGCTTCTTTTGTTACATTGTATTCTAATAATTTTCAAATTAAATTTTAAATGATTTTGGATATAAATTTATTAATGTATGTAAGACATTTTGAAAATAAAATGTTAGAAGAGTATTTTGTATTCTAAAAACTTACTTTTGAAATCAAGTGTGCTAAGATGTTTGGTTATTTGATCGTTTTGAATGTGTATGTCTTTTAGGTTTGACACTCAGGGATTGATTGTTTGTGTTGCAGGGTAGCAATTTATGGCAGCACATACAACCTGCGTTGACTTGGCAAGACATTAATGTTGTGAAACTAGCACATTTTGCGTCGATAATCTGGAGCATTTGGTACATCAATATTACCTTCTCAGCTAAGTCCCTCAAAAAAAAAAAAAAAAAAACCTTCTCAGCTAATGCCAACAGAGTTGGGATTAAATTGTGGGTGTATTTGGAATTTTGCTCTATGTGCATTTGATTTGGTACACTAGCTACAGCTTGACCCTGCCAATTTTGAAATGGATTTCAGGGTAGTTGCTTCTCATTTTTTCCCCTGATGGAAGTTGCATCTCACGTTAATGTTCACGTTCAAGTTTTAAGTTTTTTTAAGTCATTTTTTTCATCTAACTTATTATCATTATTTGTTGGGTTAATTATGTTTCTAGTCCCTATAAAATAGCGACCTTGTAAGTTTAGTCCCTACTTAATTTTAATAGCATTTTTAGTCCCTATAAAAAAAATTTACTTATAATTTTAGTCCCTGCTAAAACAAAGTTTGATTAATTATCCTTAAACTCTTAAATTTTTGAACGATTTTTTTGAGACAAGATTAGAACACTATGAAAGGTTCGTTTACTAAAATTTAGAATTTTCTGACATGAAATAAATTAAATATGAATTTTTTAAAACGACAAAAGTTAAAGATAAAAAGTAATAAAATATGGATGTAGAAATCAAATTTTGCAATAATTTTTTGCGGACGAACTTTTAGTAATGTTCTAAACATGTCTGCAAAAAATTGTTCAAAAATTTAAGAGTTTAAGCATAAATTAAACAAATTTGAATTGAGTAGGGACTAATACTCAGTGCAGAAATATAAAATTAGGGACTAAAAATGCTATTAAAATTAAGTAGGGACTAAACTTACAAGGTCGCTATTTTATAGAAACTAGAAACATAATTAACCCTTATTTGTTTGTTAGCAGATTGTTTTGTTATTTCTTTTTTGTTGACAAGTGAGCATTCCTGTAATGGTGTTTAAGGTGTATGATACATTATTTTTTTATGTTAAATGATTACTGGATTCATTACTATTTATGTGTATCATACATCTTAACGTTTGTAATCTGTTTTTATCCTGTAGTCATTTTGATTTTTTTTTTTATATGAATCCATACAATCCTTTCAAATTATAAAATTTCATAAAGTCCTTTGAAATCTCAAAAAATCTGTATTATACATCCGTTATAAATCCGTTAAAGTCATGTGTTCAAAATCCTGATTGTAAAATGTCATTTAAAAAAAAGTCTTTTAAAATCCAACAAAAATCAATATAATCCCTCAAAATCTTCATGATTTTGTTTGCCAAAATAGTCTTCTGAAATCTCAATCCAATACGCCCCCCCAAAGTAAGTTTAAATCATAATTAACTCATAACACGGAAATGTATAACAGTCAAACATCTTTTCAGTGTAGTTCAGCACTGCATACAAAAATCAACAATGTTCATGGGCAATAACATTTCTTTGGCCATTTACTTAATGATATGTTCACCAGAATATGCCCACAAGGGAGTAGCTAGACATATACTTGTTTTCAATTAAAAACAAAGCATATACAGAAGCTGCAAGACTATAAGACAAAACATGTAACTTACAGGCATATAAATATGCTGAATTGTCCTAGACTAGGGAGCAAAGAACAATTTAATAGAAACCCACTCTCTCAGCCTTGAGGGTAACAAGTATTGGAGAACTTGAGTATTGCAGCATTTGTAATGGTAGTTGTATACTTGTATCAAAGCTAATTTATGAGTAAAATGAAGTTGCAATTTGAAACTTTTAACAGATTTTAAATGAGAACATAACCAACATTAAAAAATATGCAAACCTAATAACAATAAAACCTCTAGCTCTTTCTTGCTTGATTATATATTATCAAAAGACTTATGCAATCAAAAGCAAAAATGGAAAACTGAGTACTAAAATAAATCTCGTAACACAAATATCTTAGGATCAAACATTTAACCAACTGTCTTAGTGATACAAAACACTCAAAAATCCAAGTTGTACTAAATAGAAGGAAATCAACAACAAAATTTGAAAATTGTATCATGAAGTAATGCCTAAGCAGCGGTCTTCCTCAGCTTAGCAAGTTCTTGCCTAACAACACCAGCCCTCTGCACAAATTGAAATTATGATCGTCGTCAACACTACATAAGAATGAATACAACCAAAACACAATTTGAAAAAACAGAATCAAACCCTATAAACTCAGCTAAGGGCTTGTTTGGATTGGCTTCTTTTAGCTTATCAACTACCAACTTGAAACTTATGTGTGGTATGTTCAAAAATTGTTAAATGGTTCATTTGACAAGTTCTCCAAATAACTTAAGAAACAGATTAAGTCTGTTCAGATTGGCTTCTCTTTGAGCTTTATACAAATAAAAAAAAATTATGTAATATTCATGAGCTTGTCAAGGAAGTCTATGAAAAACCAGCTTATGAAGATACAACTTTTTGTTAGTGAGAACTTATGAATTAAGTTCAAAGCATATATGTTCGCATAAGCTATTTTTCATAAGTTAATCCAAACGGACCCTAAAGCTTATACAAAAACAATTTGACTTCATTTTATCTTGTGCGATAGAAACAGCTCATCCATAACAGCTCGTATAATAACCAAATTTACACAATAAGCTCCAAGTTAAGTTATTTATCCAAACAGGGCCTAACTTAAAAGCATTTCACAACAGCTTCTATAATAGCCAACTACACTAAAAGCCTAATTAAGTTATTTAACCAAACAAGGCCTAACTAAAAAGCATTTCACAACAGAAAACAAAAAACAGCAACTAAAATTATACCTTAATCTTGGCCAACATAATCTTGAACCTATCAAAATCATTAAGGGCAGCCCTCCTCTTCTTAACAATCAATTTTCTTCCCCAGGAGCTCTTCTCCCACTTGTTCTTCACATCTATCAAATTCAAACAAAACCAATTACCACAAAAAAAAAAAAATCCAATTTCAACAAACAAAATATAAAAACAAAAACAACAATAAATACATAGATAGGTTAATAGAAGAAATTCTACCTGCAGCTTCCATGGCTTTGACGAGATCCTTCTTCTTAGGAACTCTCTTGATATCAATCTTGATATCAGTTAGGGACAGTCTCTTGAAATTGATTGGGGCTCTCTCCATATCAGGTGCATCAACAAGAGCCTGCAAAACAAACAAATCACAAACATTTTTGAGAAATTACGCAAATGGGCTAGGTTGAAAATGGAAAAAGATTGGAAATTTGAAAATGGGTTACCCTAGTTTGGTCGATAACATCAACGATAACAACGAGCTTGCCATAATCTGGACCATAGTTGACAAGTGCAACTCTTCCGATCTCAACAAACCTCTTGAACGGCTGAACAAAGAACACACAGTGAGATTAGAGAAAGATTAAGAAATGGAATTGAGACAAAGATGAACAGAGAAATGTGATTCACCATTTTCGATTTTCTGAGGCACTCGCAGCTGAAACAAAGGTTAGAAGAGTGTTGTCAAAATTAGGGTTTTTGTGATGTTTTATAAAGAGGGGCATTGGAATGGGCCTTTGTTCGGGTATGGGCCCAAAATAAAGAAAAGCTATTATTGTCTTAGAAATTTTCTACTCTCCCCACCTCATCTTTACTTATACAACAAATCTAGCTTCTTTTGTTACATTGTATTCTAATAATTTTCAAATTAAATTTTAAATGATTTTGGATATAAATTTATTAATGTATGTAAGACATTTTGAAAATAAAATGTTAGAAGAGTATTTTGTATTCTAAAAACTTACTTTTGAAATCAAGTGTGCTAAGATGTTTGGTTATTTGATCGTTTTGAATGTGTATGTCTTTTAGGTTTGACTTGACACTCAAGGATTGTTTGTGTTGCAGGGTAGCAATTTATGGCAGCACATACAACCTGCGTTGACTTGGCAAGACATCAACATTAATGTTGTGAAACTAGCACATTTTGCGTCGATAATCTGGAGCATTTGGTACATCAATACTACCTTCTCAGCTAAGTCCCTCAAAAAAAAAAAAAAACCTTCTCAACTAATGCCAACAGAGTTGGGATTAAATTGTGGGTGTATTTGGAATTTTGCTCTATGTGCATTTGATTTGGTACACTAGCTACAGCTTGACCTTGCCAATTTTGAAATGGATTTCAAGATAGTTGCTGATTACTTTAATAACCTACAAAAAAAAGGGCAACTCGGTGCACTAGAGCTCCCGCATATACAAGGTCCGGGAAGGGGTCCCACCATTTGGTGTATTGTACGCAGCCTTACTCTGTTTTACACAAGAGGCAAGCTCAAAAACATTATTTTAGAAAGTAGACATTTTTTTAACTCTTTTTATTATTTAAACTCTCATTTCAAGTTTGTTTATTGACAAATAAATGATGTTGCTCCTTTTTATAAATAAATAAAATGTTATAACTTATAGGCATATTTATTAGAGAAAAAAAGTCAATAATGACAATTTTTGTTTTGTTTTAACCTTTACTTCATGTCTAAATTTTATTTCTACATCAATACTAATAGTGCATTTAATTATTTTTTTATTAATTTTTTTTTTCTTTTTGAAAAAGAATAAGTGGACTCACTTCATACTCGTAGTGCCGTCGTGGGAATCACTTTGCAAGTCATGAAAAAACAGATCTGAAAACGTATAAAACAATCAAACCAAAAACACCAAAAAGGAAATTACGTTATTTAGTGAAAATACACTTGATTTGCGCCTATAAACTTGATTTGCGCCTGCGATTGTTGTCAATCACAGATCATCGCTGTTCTTCATTCTTCGACTTTGTTTCACATGTAAGCCTTTCTCAATTGCAATTATTTTTTTTCTTTTTCAATTGTTCAATTCTAATTGTTTTCTTAATGGATCAGTGTTTGTAACTTTGAAAAGTTGTGAAATTTTGGAAAATTAGTTCATGGGCATGCAATTCAACTCATTTTCAGCTTTGGTTTTTTTTTTCTTCTTTTCTTCTTTCAGTAAAGTTTTGATTTTTAATTTATTTTAAAATAAGCAGCTCATATTCTTGTGAGTTCTTTGATTTCCATTTGGTGATGGGCACAAAACTATAGTTAAATCATGTAAGGAAAATAATTGTGATGATCAGATGCAAGTTATTGCATATACTTAGCTATAAGCATTATGTAAAATGGAGACTACTCACTTCAACTCATTGTTAGGATATTATAAGCTAAAATTCCTGCCATTTATGAAAGATCTGTGTTTTTATTATTGATTTTACATAACAAAATTTATTAGCTAATAAAAAAGAAAGGAATATATCATATATATGTGTAGGGTGATAGGAGTGGATTTATGTTGATTTGGGGCCTGTTTGGATAAACAGCTTATTTGCAGCTTATAGCACAAGTGTTTATCATGATAGGCGCTTATGTATAAGCTTAAATAAGCTAATTTTATGCCAAAAGATCTAATGAAGTTAAATTCTTTTTGTATATGCTCTAAGTTGTTTTTATAAGCTAGATTCATTGAACAACTTATGAAAATGAGTTTGAAAAAGCTGTCATATGCTGTTTTCATAAATTATCTCAAATAGTTTCACAAAACTTATGTCAGTAGATAAGCACAAATAAGCCAATCCAAACAGACCCTTAGTCTGGTTAAACTTTTACTTGTATGTGTTTATTGAGTTATGGATGTGTCATGTGCAGCAAAACACAAAAATGGAAGGGACTGTTTTCGCTGCTACATTGGAAGGAATAAAGCATGTAAAGTCTGAACAGGGAGAAATTCTGTCACAGCCTTTCTTGGATGTGTGCAAACATATACTTCCTGTTATAGGTAATTGCTCTATGTCCTTTGATTTGACATTTTGATGTGTTTTATTTTGTGAGGGGAATATAGAATGGCCCGTTTGAATAATCAAATGCATATTAAACAAAACTATAACTACCATAAATTTAATCTAATATTCCAAATGAATTCAAGTCTATGCAGCATTGAAGCCTGTAACCTAAATCGCCACTATCTGCATCTTAAAAGACCGCTGTATCTTTATTGAGCCTACTTCTTTACCTTACTCCTCCTTATATTCGACACATACTAGCATGTTTAATGTAAGGTTACTCCGATGATTGTGTGGCATGTTTTTTTTTAGCATGTATGGCATGTTTTAATGTACAAATTTGGTTCTTTAATTATACTGTGGAATTGTTTATGCAATATCTGTGCATTTATGGCGTCTTCCTTTTACCCCTTAGCAGTATGTGAACATTTTGTAGACTGTTTTTAACCTGTTTCTTGGTTATTTAAGTTTCTAAATCATTTTAATTTTAAGGAAATATTTCATTAAGAGGAAAAGGAATAGAAAACAATAGGATCTTGAACCCATCACTATCAAAAACATACACAGACATATCTTTTAATCTGTAAAAGTAGTTCATTACAATCTAAACTCTACAACATAAACATGTAAAACATGATAGATTGCAAATCATTGTGTTACAATTTGATGCTTGGTCTATGTGTCAAATGTGCCATAATATGATTACTTGTATCATTGTTGACTGAACTGGTGTTATTCTTATGGCAGATAAGTTTGGAGCTGCTATGACCCTTGTCAAATCTGACATAGGTGGTAATATATCGGTATGTTTTGTCACCTGTTTTTATCTTGTGTTTTTCATCCCGTATATATATATATCTCATATGATTGCTTGCAGCTTTAGATCAATGTAGTATTTTTGTTTTCCTTAAGATGACATACCATGGTTATATGGCTATACTATACCTTGAAGTGTATGCTGGGTGTAGATTCATTTTTCAAATTCATATTTAGTTGGCTTGTATATATATAATTACGCTGTACTACATTTTATAGAACTTTTGGCAAATCGTATGTACCAAACTTATATTTTTTATCGAAAAAAAAAAAACTTAAATTGTATTGGATTCAACAATTCAGATGCCACATATTCTTACTCTGTACTATTTTGACTTTCACCGCAGAGATTGGAATCCAAATATTTATCTAATCCAACCAAATTCAACTGCCTGTATAGTTTGGTACAAGTAGAAGTTGAAACTAAAACTGCCAAGGCATCATCCAGTTGTACCAATGGACTTCTCTGGCTTACAAGGTAATGAATGCCAAACAATTACTGCTTAACTTATAATTCCTACTGTTATGGTGTTCTCAAATCTATTATTATAGAAAACTCTTTCTTGACATTGTGATGTTCCAAGTAGAGTTTGTTTTGCATGAGTAAATGAACAGTCAAAATAAAGATTAGGAAAAAAAGATGCCAATATATGCATAAGATTCCGAAAGGATTATTTTAGCTAGAAATCTGATAATAGAAGTTATGTCAATGCACGTGCTTTCCAAAATTTGGGACCAAAAATGCAATATGATACTGGACATAATGAATAGAGATTCTATAAAGAACAGTAATGTGTGCATACATGCAAGAATGTTTGCTCTGCGTGGATGATTTATATTATTTCTATTTGTTCTTCTAATTGAGTCACTTTTTCAAGGTGTGTTAGGGAAGATTTATAATATTTTTATTATCTTTCAGCTCAATGGTGGATCCTTTCAGTAGCTTCAATTATAAAGCTTTTTATTTTTCTTCAATTTATGTTGAGGTTTTGAAGCTCGGAATTATTCGTAGTTTACTAATTTTGTTTTCCCATGGTTAGAGGCCTCAGCAAATGCTTATTTGTTTCCTTTATGTAATTTGTTAGTATTTTAATTTATGATACATTTATTTCTCTGACATGTAAAATCTTCAGAGCAATGGATTTCTTGGTGGCACTGTTCCGAAACTTAATTGAGCATGCGGATTGGTCAATGTCACAAGCCTGTACTGATTCCTATAACAAGACTCTAAAGAAGTGGCATGGCTGGCTTGCTAGTTCTAGCTTCACTGTAAGGGATTTGTTTTCTATTTTTTAGGAGTGTTCATGTAGTATATGGTAACATGGATTTGTAACAAATATTTTACCTACAGGTAGCGATGAAGCTTGCTCCTGATAGGAAGAAATTCATGGAGGTGATACAGGGAGGTGGTGATATCAATGCTGACATTGAGCAATTTTGTACTAGCTTTTCTCCTTTCCTTGAAGAGAATCACAAGTTTCTGGTAATTTTTGTTTTAGTTCTTTTAGCGTATTAATGATGATTGCTGACATTAATCTACAAGGCCTGAAAAAGGAGACTGAACTGTGGACTTTGGATTCCCTGCATTTTGAAAACAAGGGATTTACACGCATTAATTGAGATCAGTCGAATCAGATTACATCTGCATGAAATCATCTGGGAACAATGTTCATCTTGGATTTGAGATTGGACTGCCAAGATCAATTAATGTGTCATGCAATTACTGCACGGAATCCAAATCCCTGAAACTCTGCATTATCGTGTTCTTAGCTAAGCCATATTTAGAAATATATATATTTTGTTAAATAAAAAAAGTCCAACACACACACACACACACACACACACACACACACACTCACACACACACACACACTCACATAGTGACAGCAGTTCCATGATAAAGATATTGATTTCTTAAAGGATCTTTGAACTTAAAAGCTTGTTGTTTTGGCACAGGCTCGATTTGGATTGGATGAATTGAAGGCTTCATAAAGAATGGATTCATGGACAGAAGTCTATTGATGAATGACTCTTGCATTCTCACTCTCTTTTTTATTTGAGTCCTGAAACTCTGTTTCTCTATTGGCATCCAAAATAATGGACATGATAACAAAATTAATGACTTTATAGTCGTTTACCTTACAAATGACTTGTTTTCTGTTTGGTGGATGGAATGTTGAGACAAATGCAATTTGGTTTGGCAAGATACAAACTTATTGAACTATATTTGCATTTGGTTAATTGAATATTGATTATCTATACAAACAAGAAGAGTGATTATTTTCAGTTTTATCAATACAAACAAGAAGAGTGATTATTCAGTTTTTGAAAGAACATGATTGTTGTTTACAACTGAGCTTTAAGACACTAACTGAACTCTAGCTAGAAAAAAAAAAGATTTTTTTTTTTAAGGGAGAAAAAAACAGACTTGATGGATGTCTAAACTGTAAACTGTAATTTCTTTTGCCAGGACAGGAATGTTTGTAAACTCGATGTCGTAGGTTTTATTTTCAACCAAACCAAAATTGCCTTAAAAAGCAGTTCAGATACTTCTAACTAGTAACTAACACACTTGGCACGTCAACCCAAAATATGAGTACAAATCATACCACCCCTAGATCAAATGCAAGTTGCTTCACATTTACCCTTAAAATTTTAACTAATACTATAATATCATCCTTAAAATTTTAACTAATACTATAATATCATTTTTTTTATTTGGAGGTCTATTTTCTAATAAAAGATTATTTGTTTCTGGAGATCTAAAACAAGGGTTTGAGCTGCTTTATGCTTGGACTAGCCATGCAGAGAGCGTGCGAAAGTCATCGTGTTAGACAAGGGCTTATGCTGTTAAGGGACGGTTGAATCCAAAAAGAAGGGAGAAAGTAAACATTAATAATTCAAAATTCAAAAATATAAATGGAAAAAAGAAAAGGAGATGGAAGAAAAGTAGTTGTAATTTGAAGTGACAACACCATGTAACATAAGATGATGATGATATAATGTCATAATAATATTAACAAGAGAAGAATAAAAAATATCCTGCTCTCGAAATCTCTCTCTAAAACTGAAATTATTTATGCCAGAGCACTATTAATCACTTAAGAGGTGTCTGTTGGGCTGAAGGCCCTGGATCTGTGAAGGGGATATCAGTTAAGGAATCAGCCTTAGATGACTTTCGAGTTCTTGAGGTCTTTCTTGTGGAAGAAGTTTCCTTATCCTTTTCCTCCGACGATGATTTTGCCTTTCTGCGAGATTGTTTTGTAGTTGGGGGCTTGCTGTTTTCTTCATCTTCATTGGATTGACGACTTTGTCTGTGTCGTCGAGTTGTTTTTGTGGATCCTCCTTCCTCTCGTGGTGGAGACGAGTTCGTTGAGGATTGGTTCTCTGATGAACGCGGCCTTGATCTTCGAATGCTGTTTCTCTTCCCTTCTCCTTTTACACTATTGGTGTCTCCTTTTACTCTATTGGTGTCACTATTATTACCGTTATCTGCATCCATAGTTATATTCATGAGAACTATTTAAAAACTAGTGCATATGATCTTGGTCAAACAATTCGAATAATACATGTAATTGCATTATTTTTAAAGAAACAACATATTACCACTATCTGCACCCATAGTTATATTTATTAGAATTCAACAAAATTCTGTCAAAAATAGTTATATACCAACAACATAAAAAAAGTTGAAATTATTGTTACTTGTTAGGCAAGTCTATTTTGCAACTTCTTTAACATTGTACACTAGTCTAGGATTAAATATAAATACCAAAAATTCTTTTAACATAATTGATTTGACTATAAATAATGAAAGAATCAAACCTTGACCTTCAGAGGTCTTTGCTCCTGTTGAAGGTTGTTGTGTTTCTTTGAACTCTGTCATCTGCAAAATTTAACATTTAATTTAATAAACAATTAATCAAGTAGTGTTGGGGTTCATTTTATTGAAGGAGAAAAAAAAATGAACATTTTACCCAGCTAGGTTTATTTGTCATTTCATCTTCACATCCAATATGTGCCAAATGCTTTACATCTGTTGGGAACCCAATTTCTATCTCCTGTTCTTCATCCTCATCTGGAAAATTCTTATCCTTTAATTTTTTTTCTTTCTTGTGTGTGTGTATATATATATTGAAATTCATTAGCACCACTAAGGTTTTGAAAATATATGTAGTGCATGTTTGTTTTCACGGTGACATGAGTCTCCGTAAAAAAAGACTTCTTAATTTAATTTTTTTTGTGACGATAGAGACTTACCAAACATCTGAGATATGTATCTGAGTCCTTTAAGGAGGCCTTTCACTTGGCCTTTCACCGCGGTCGAGGACATCTTTACAGATGTACCACCTCCTTGATTCATTTTGCAATACTATGTATAAACCTTCCACTTCAAAGGTGTTGACACTTTCAATCTTCAATGAAAATCAACTACAATTTTCTGAAAGTCGAAAAAATAATAATATCAATCATACAATAGATCTTCTGTCATAATACAAGATGACATATAATCATAAATTTGGAAGCTAGCATACGACAATGACGTTGTTGCTAACAAATGAGCGGCATTGTCAATCACATTACCAATTTACCAACTAATCACCATATCATCTCATAAAGTTATGATCATCAAAATAATATAAAAAAATAAAATATAATATAATACAATATATGTACATATACCTCCAAAAAGAAATGTTGGAATGAACCATGCACTACTTTGTTAGCCTAATTCCCAAAGCTGAAAACCACAAATTAAGCATCAAACAAAAATGATGAATAAAGAAAAAATGTGTATGTTGATGACAACATGGGAGGAAAAGTATAGGACAGTTCTTGGCTGGAAAGGTTTGGAAAAAGAATTGAATCTTAACCAAACCAAACAAACCAACCAAAAAGAGGGAGAGTTTCAGGAAAATCTCAAAAATCAAAATGGAAAGTTTACTGGATTTTGATCTACAAGCCCCTAACGGTGGCCATGCAAATCAAAACCAGTAACTAAACAAGTTTTTTTTGATGGACATCCATAGATGTTGCAATCTAATTTTCATTTTCTTTGGTTATATTTGTGATTAATATTAGTAATCTATTGTTAGTCATAAATTATGCGACAATAACGCTTTGAATTCTCAAATGTATAATACATATTCCATGGCATTTCTCAATTTGGTGAATAAATAAAATACACTTAGTTATTTTTTGCTGGAATAATTATTTATAGAAATTTTAACTTTTGGTCACTCACTAATATGCATTAATTCATGGTGGTTTTCATTGTTTAAAATATAATTGCCAAAATATAATAGGATGAAAATATGAACGACAAAATTCATATGCATTCTCTCCTTTGGAAAATAACTTGAGGAAGTGGACATCTTGAGGATAATACTTTGGTGACATAATGTCACCGTGACATTAAATCTAGGCCACACAAAGGGTTGTGTTGTGTGGCCCAGATGTGTTGTATGGGTGACATTAAATCTGGGCCACACAAAGGTGTGTGTTGTATGGCCCAGATTTAATGTCACGGCACCAAAGTGCCACTCACATCTTGACCATTGATCTCCACATTATTTCCTCAAGTTTCTTTCCAATTGAGAGAATCCATTTCCGTAGGCACGATAAAGTATATGTATGTACAGTGGATCATTTTTTTGACAAGATTTGAAGTCCAATTTCATGCAAGCCATGAATTCAAGTCCCAATAAGGGAACAACTCAACAGTTTCAAACAAATGGCTCTGCACTATTTTTAGTTTTAACAGTAGTTCTCATTGGCCTCAGATTTTAACCAAATTCTATGCTTTCTTGGTCAGGATCAAACCCAACCTGAAGCCAAAAATCTTGTTCAGGAGGTAGAAATCTGTAAAATAGAAGAGGCATTGTAGGAAGAAAAAGCATCTGTAGAAATACTGGTTAGTAACTTAGTATATACTTTTCTGGAACTACGATAATGCAAGTGCCAAAAGGGAAGAGGGTATTTACTCAGTATGGAATGGTAACAAAGCAGACAGAGAAATACATTTATATAGATCATTCATTCATTATCAAATATAGAGCAAACTCCACACAAAAAAATAATACTGAACAAATTCAACACAAAATGAAATAGTAGTATTTCATAGGTAAATGATCACATTTCAAGGAAGAAACACATCCTCCAATCACATATTGTACAGCTTTTTTCATGCTTCAGTACATATAAATTGAAGCTAATTTCCAATAACATATGCTTCCAAGTTCTCCTTGTTGGACACTCTTAAAACAGAATCCTTCTTCTCACTTGATTTCACAGGAGAACATTTGAAATCAAAACTTTCATCAGACCTCTTTTTTGTAGGGATTGGTGTTCCATATTGGGAGAGCTCCCTTTGGTTTCCACAGAGAGTAAATATGTTGTGAATTCTCAGCATCCTATTGGAACCATTATTTTCCTTGTCAGCTCCAGAATAATCCTCTATCTTCGGACTTTTGTTAACAACACTACATACCCTCTTTTCCTCTATCACCTCTTTCTCCACTTCCTCATCTTCTTCCACTTTATCATGATCCTGCTCTGCTTCTTCTTCTCCTTCATCTTCATATACTGTACTTAGACATGCTTTTTGACCAAAGTTTGGTGCACAAACATAAGCATCTTCTTGTACTCCATTTTTCAAAGTATTTGGACAGGGTTGGTTTGGTGAAATGCCTTGCATGCCGACAATAACTTCGCGCGCAAGGAATGGTTCTTGATCGTCCATGTCCAAATCCATCGATTTCACCATTCCAAGATCATCCGTGCTTTTGTAAACACTAAGCAGTTTTCTCATAAACCCATTCGGCTCCATTTCTTTTGACTCGTTTTCATCCTTACGCTCTTGCTTTGAAGAGCTGCACAGCTGCAACTCAATTTCTTCCAGTCTCTTCCTCAGAATTTCAACTTCCTCCTGCTGCTGCAATATCCTTTCTTCCATTCTCTTCCTCTCCAGCTCAACAAACTCATTGGTCATTCTTTGACACTCTTCCAATTTCTTTTCCAACTCTTGTCTCAGATGGCGGGTTCGTTCGTTTACCTTTAGGTTAATCTCCTCCTCACTTGCAGGAGCTGTTTCCACTTTAGCTCTTAGCACAGCAATTTCTTCCTCTTTCTTCATGAGCTTTTTGTGCGCTTCGTTTCGCTCTTTCTCTCTTAGCTTGTTTTCCATTTGTAACTTCATGATAAACTCATCCATTGCAGCAATTCTTGATCCTAAAATGACGGTTGAAGAAGAGTCTTCCTCCTTAACCGGGGTATGAGGACCACGAACTATACATTTCGCTTTGGCTCCATATTCTAGGGTAGAGATTGTCTTGTGGATCTCTTTAGGATCAGGACTTGCGCATAGTATCATTAGAATTTTTGACTTATCATCTTCAAATGAATCCTTAAAAAGGGAAAACAGAAAAAATACTCAGCATCAAAAGAGCTAACTTGGAATAACATGGAACAGGAATCAAGCAATTAACTAAAAAATAATAATTAGTTGATTACCTGCAGAAGCATGGTAAGTTTGCTGTCTCTAAAAGGCACATGTGAATCACCATTTGCAATGGACTCAACCACTCTCTTCAGCGCTATATTTCCTTGGTTAATTTTTGCAGTCTGTAAATTCATCAACAGTGTTATATAATCAGTAGAGAACCTGCAAGATTAAAGAAAGAAAATCGATATGGCAGAAAAATAATAACCTGCATTTTTGCCTCAAATCCAGTTTGACCAGCTTGTTCAATATTTTCTGATCCTGCCATGTCCACAAGCATTAGCCGTCCTCCCACTGTTGGGACATCGAGTATCACCTGATCAGAATAAAAAAGTCGTCAGTTACCAACCAACGATAAATTCGATCAGAACCACCTTCCACAAAAGCAACTATACCATGCAGTGACTTCTAGAACTCCTGTCATTACAAAGAGTGCTTTTAACAATCCTTCGCTTCTCCACTTTCTGAATTTCTTTTGAGATCTTCCCTGCTTCATTTCCAGATATATAGGTTGCATTCTTAGCCTTTTTCCCCATCACTTCAAGTTTGACCTACAAGTTAAATTGCAGAAGTAGGAAAGTGGCACCATCCAAATGTTAGCACACTCAATTAATTAAAAAGGGTATGGTTCAGTTAACACTTCAAACAAACATCTGATTTTTAATATTAGTATGAATAACTAGCCCAGATAAGCTTATCTTATCCTGAACCAACTGAGTTAAAGAAAGAGCAAATTCCAACCAAAATGTGTACAAATTATGAACATAAGTTGTTCCGATCTCAGTTGACCTTTTGGTGTACCGGAACATAATAAGTAAAACATGCAAACTTCATGAGCATATCACTAAACGGAGCCAAATAGCAATCCTAATCTTAAACCTTAGATATGATCAGAAGAACAAAACCTATAGAGTACACAAGAAAGTGGCACTATCCAAATGCTCAGCACATACAATTAGTTAAAAACAAAATAGTTTGGTTAACACTTTCAAAACTAACATCTGATGTTTAATATTGATTTGAATAATAACTAGTCCAGATAAACTATTGAGCTATATAGATGGTGAATTTAACCAACAAAATTTTGTACAAATTATGAAAATAACTAAAACATACAAATTTTGTGAGAATATAGCGAAACGGAGCCAAATAACAATCCTAAAGCCAAATTCCAGAATCATATGATCTGAAGAACAAAAACCTAAAATGTACAACAACAGACTAAACACATTTGAAGCAAACATAACAAAACAAAAAACAGATCAAATGATGAAACCAACATGTTATGTTACATCACATGTACTGTATTAGTACCTTTGAAGCATTGTTCTTAGACCAACCAAATCCAAACCCTCCACCTCCACCACCACCTCCATTAGTGGACAAAAGATCATAAATCTCCTCATTATAAATCTCCAAAACAGTAACCTGAACAAAAGTCCTCACCCCGAGACAAAACCCTTTAGAAGAATCACCATCACTACCTTCAGAATCTGTATCCCCATCTCCAAGAATATCCCTCAAAGCCCTATACACAATCCCCGCCTGCTTCGAACATCCAAACATCGTATGACTCTTACCAGAACCAGTCGGTCCATACATCATAATAGTACATTTATCCCCCAATTTCACACCATTAATCCTTGATTCCACAAATTTCTTGTAGAACAAGTCCAGTTCCTCTTCCTCAGAAACAGACACCCCATCAAGAGTAAAATCTCTATAACCAAAATCAGCCTTAACCCTAATAGATCTAGAGTTAGAACTTGCTTGTAAAACAGATAAAGGCTTGTCTTTTCGATCCGGGTAGTCACGAATTCTCGCAATAACTTCAATTGGGTGTTCAGGAGGGGAATCTTTGTTGTTGAAATTGGGATTTGGTGATGGGTGTGGATGTGGTGGTGTAGGTGCTGGTTTGAGACCATTGAAATTGAGACGATGCTTTGAACGTGGAGTTATCAAATGCGTTGAATGGATTTGCTTGGAAGAGGAAGAAGGTGTGGGAGCCATTAATGTGAATTTTGAAGCAAAACCCAGAAAGGAAATGGAAGAAAGATTGAATCTTTAGGGTTGAATCAGTGACCCAGTTGAGAGAAGAGATTGAAGATGAAGAAGAAGATGATGATAGAGAAAGAGAGAGAGAAAGTATAGAATTATGATGAAAAAAGTATAGAGTTTTTTGGGTTTTGAAGTTTAACAAAAATGTAGCCGTTACAGTCTGTAACGTCTATATGTCATTCCAAGAGTTTTAATGAGTGAGGAAATTTTAATATTTTCACAATTACAATATTTTAGAAGTTTTTCTTTTCAATGGTACTCCCTCCGTGTCAAAATATAAGCAAAATTGACTTTTTAGATTCATTCATTTAATGATGTATGTAGTCCATATTATGAACCACATACATCATTAAATGAATGAACTTAAAAAGTAAATTTTGCTTATATTAAAAAACGGAGGGAGTAATTTTTTTTTTCTCTCTCGTGCATATACTTTTTTCTCAAGCCTATTAATCATATTCAATGTTTATGTAACAAAAAAAATCATATTCAATGTTCTATATTTCTACCAATTTTTTTTAAGGTTCATTATATCAACAAAAAAGAAATTCTTGACAAATTTAAAATAAAATTGATTGAATACACGTGTAAAAAAGTTTTACACCGTCAACGTATAGAAAGTTAATCCCAAAAGTTTAGACTAAATTTATACGCCGTAAGTATGAACATTTTTTTACACATGCATCTGATTAATTGTTTAAATAACCTCTAATTTTTTTTATTAGCGATCCATTTCAGTATTAGAGCAGGTCCCCCATTTTCATTGGGACGCCCCTTGATGTATCCTTTCAGTGTGCATATTGAGTAGTATAGGGTAAATCGATTTCTATCAGACAAATATGTAATTATCTATAAACAAATATTCCTTTAAGGTTAAATATGTTACACTTAAACAAAAAGCCCTAGGAGCTCCATAGTGTGGGTTGGGTATATCAATGTTACAATATTGAACAACATTTATCAAGCCAATACAATACTATCATAAAAAGCATAGTCACTTATGCAATCACAAAGACCCTTAGCTCGCCTCTATCTCCTCTGGTGACGCGGGTATCTGCGTCAAGATATGTAACTTCAAAATCACCACTTCCTCTATTAGATTGTGGCCTCAATGCATCTGGAATTTGAGGCAAATCTAGAGGCGGCAACTGTGAAAATGTCCCGGTTGTCTTCACTGTGGTTTTCTCAAATATTATCTTGATCTTCGAAGATCCTGAATCATCACAAACCACTCACAGTAAAGAGGCGGTCTCAATACAGTACAATACTACAATTTTGATATCTTGCAAATAGAAGAAAAGAAAAAAAAATCATGCAAAAGCTACCATGTATATGCAGTAGAAAGCATAAAACTAACCTACGAGCTCAAATTTGTGAGCTAATGTGGCAGTTACTTCAAGGGGCGGTAGAGGCCATGGAGCACCCAACTGAAGGTCCACTATATTATCAAAATCTTTGCTTAAGATGTCAATTCGTTGAAAAACCTAATAGCAAAAACAAAACAGTTGTTAAACATTTGATAAACATATTTTTGGAGATCAAAGCACACACATAGGACCGAAATGAGACTAAAACATAATTTGTGACAATCTAACAAGTTGCTCAGTTGCAACTTCCAGGAAAGATAGTTATGAACAATTAGTGCAAATATTACATCATTATATCAGGCTAGTAGTAGCAGACCTGTCCAAGAGTTATAGGAAGGAGCCTTCCTGTGGGAGGTCCAGGACGGCTCCCACCTAGAGTACGAGAGGAGAACGCGCTGCTATATATCAGTTTCCATCTTCCTTGCAACTTATCAAGGTTGTCTGTGAGGTCTACTAATCCTCCAGCTTCTTCAAGTTCCTTAGCCGCAGCATCTGCCTTTTGTAGGTCTTCTTCATTTGCAGCAAGACCTCTATTTAGCGCAGCAACAGCACTCTGCAGCATTAACAAATCAAACAAGTTCAAAAAATAAAATAATAAAAAGCTCAACATCAAAATCATCTTGAAAATCATAAAAATAAGTTTACCACCATTCCAAAATCCTTATGTAGTTGTGTAAGGGTTTGCTTGGATTGATTTATTTGAGCATATCTACTTACTGTATCAGAGAGTTTATGGAAACACCTTATGACATGTCCATAAGTTGTTTTCAACTTATATCTATAAGCTCTCAGAGATAGCTTATGAAAGCAGTTCTCTCCGTGAGACCGTTTACAACTTATACATAATCCCTTATATGATAAATACTTATACTACAAGTGCTTGCCCTGTTCAGATAAACGGGCTTATTTTGCAGCTTAGAGCATAAGCGCTTATGAACAAGCTATCTCTAAAACAAAAGATAAAATACAGCCAAACTGTTTTCGTATAATCTATAGCCTGTTTTCATAAGTTATCCTTGAAAGCTTATGAACATGTCATAAGTTATCCCAAATAGTGTAGCAAGCAGATAAGCTCAAACAAGTCAATCCAAATTCCAAACAAACCCTAAATCAAGTTATTTATCCAGAGGGGGCCTAAATACATTTTAATGACAATTTTAACTAAATAGATTATCCATAAAACTTAGATACTTAAGTGAAATGCATAAATTCAACATGTAACCTATACTATATCTATATATTTTTGTTTTGCAAAGGCAGTAACCTATAACTATTTCCCCTATTTTTATTATGCAATTATAATAACTAATCATACACTCAACTCAACATGATAATAGTTAAAGTTAAACATGAAATTGACCATTTAATTTGTCAAACAAAAGCTAAGAAAAATCAACATCCAAAGAAGCTAAGCTAATGAGAAAGAAAAAAAAAACTGACCAGAAGATTGAACTTCAAGGGGGAAGTAGAATCAAAAGGATTAGAAGGAATTGGAATAGAGCCAGAGATTGAAATATCAGCTTCAGCAGCAGCTTTCACAATAAGGGACGAAGGCTTGATATGTTTGCCCTTTGGAGTAAGAGAATTGATGCTGTTGCTTCTAGGAAAGAAACAAGAACAAGAAGTAGAAAATGGTAGTAGAGGGTGAGAGAGAGAAGTTGAGGGGTGAAGAAGGAGATTGAGGGAAGCCATGAAAAAAGTGTGGAAGAGATTAGATTAATGGAAAAAATGAGATTACTGTGTTGTGTTATATATTATATTATTATTATTATTATGTGTGACAAAGAGAAAGAGAGAAGAAAAAAACAAGACAAGAAAGAGTTAAAGTGTTGAGAGTGTTCTGTGTTCATACATTCACACGCGTACTTACTAATGTGCCACGTTTTGCTATCTCCAACAAGGATTTTGGTCTTTCATTTAGTCAAACCTCTGTCGACATGCAATGCCTTGTTAGATGCTTTTTTTCATTCTAAATGTGACTTCAAAGATAAGTATTATCATAAAACTATTTTTATCTCTAAATATTTGGGCCAAAGACCTTTTTATAAGACATACTTTTTTTACAAGGATGTATTAATTTTTTTTTATTGGGACCAAAATCAAAATATTTCATATTTACATGGACAACTTACAAATTAATTTTGTAATATATTTTTCCTTTTTTCGAGAAGAAAAGAAAATTATAGAAGGATTTAAAAAGGAAAGTTACATAATAACTTGTTTTTCACATATACAAAATAACTTTTTAATATTTTGAATTTATTATTTTTTAGGAATAATATATTGAATTTATGAATCTTATGCTCTGATGGATACCTCAAATCTTTCCTTATTTTTTCTTATCAGTGATGAGTTGCAGGTGAGTTTGTGTTCTTGTTTGCTTCTATATTGAACATGAATTTGAAGGTTACAAATGAGTGTTAATTTCTATTATGTGCATGTCTTTTGACAAAATAGTTGTTTTAAATATATAAGACTGTTTGAGAAAAGTTTATGGAAACAACTTATGTTATGTTTGTAAGTTTTTTAAGCTTACTTCCTTAACCTCTCAACGATAATAACTTATCAGCATGCATGTATGGTTATGATATTTTCAAATAATTAATCTAAAAATGTGCATAGGTTGCAGAGATAATAATTGAAAGAGCACTGCCAGAAGTAGTTATACTCCTTAGAGTGATTCTATGGATACTATCAACAAAGTTGGGCACTTTGTTGCTGAGTGGATCTCTCTGTCTGACTAAGAAATGGCCTTTCATCAACAACTTCTCAAATATTTCTTTGCAAAACAGAGAAAAGGTTCTTCAAAAATGGTTCAAGCATCGATTTTTCACACCTATTAGACTTGCATTTCTTTACGTCAAAATCCTTTGCCTTATTGTATTCTTCTCTCAGGTAATGCTACGTTCTTCATTCACAAACTCTTAGCAATGTTCTTTTTATTGTGTTTGTGATGGAATATTCACATTACTTGTATGCATGCAGTGTGATGAGAATGGTGAAAACCAAGCATGGGAAGCCATTGGTTATCATGTTGACAATGATGAGAACACAAGTAATATTCAAAAAGAGAGGCCTCTTGAAAGGGGAATAGTGGAAGCTATGAATGAGGATGATTTGAGTCTGCCGCAATCTCTTTCCAATAAAGGTCTTGAAATTGATATAGATGCTAATAACAACATCCTCAAAGTGAAATGTGATGTGGTAATTGTCGGTTCCGGTTGCGGTGGAGGAGTTGCAGCTGCTGTTCTTGCAAGTTCAGGCCTCAAAGTACTTGTTCTTGAAAAGGGTAACTATTTTACTCCGAGAGATTTTTCTTCTCTTGAAGGTCCCTCTTTGAATGAGCTTTATGAACTAGGAGGAACTTTTGCAACATCGGATGGAAAAATAGTTCTTCTTGCAGGTTCAACAGTTGGTGGTGGTTCCGCTATTAATTGGTCAGCATCGATTAAAACACCGGATTATGTGCTAACAGATTGGTCAGAGAATCATAATCTACCACTCTTTTCAAGCCAGGAATATCTTTCTGCTATGGACACAGTGTGTGAAAGGATCGGTGTAACCGATACTTGTGTGGTTGAAGGACTTCAGAATCAAGTTCTCCGAAAAGGTTGTAACGAACTTGGTCTTCAAGTAGATTATGTGCCGAGAAATTCATCAGAGCATCATTACTGTGGTTCTTGTAACTATGGTTGTAGAAAAGGAAATAAACAAGGGACCGATGTTACATGGCTTGTCGATGCTGTGGAACACGGTGCTGTAATACTAACAAGATGCAAAGCTGAAAAGTTTATTTTGGAGAATAACAAGGAAGGATGTGTGAGAAGAAAGAAATGTTTAGGAGTTATGGCAAATGTTTTAACAGAAAACATCACATTGAAAATTCAAGTTGAGGCCAAAGCAACAATCTCATCATGTGGAGCACTTTCCACGCCACCTTTAATGATCTCTAGTGGATTAAAGAATAAGAATATCGGCCGACACCTTCATCTTCATCCCGTGCTAATGACGTGGGGACATTTTCCGGACACAATGTCTGATCTCAAGGGTAAAAGCTATGAGGGAGGAATAATAACTTCTGTACACAAAGTGTTATCAGATGAAGACTCCAAAGTAAAAGCTATAATTGAAACTCCTTCACTAGGACCAGGAGCATTTTCTACCGTGATTCCTTGGGAATCCGGATTCGACTTCAAAGAAAGAATGCTAAGATATTCAAGAACTGTTCATTTCATCACAATTATTCAGGACAAAGGCTGTGGAGAGGTGAAGAGCGAGGGTAGGATCAAGTATGAGTTAGATGAAGAATTTGACAAAGAGAACATGAAGCATGGACTGCAGCGGGCGCTGAGGATACTAATAGCAGCTGGAGCGGTTGAGGTAGGTACTCACAGAAGTGATGGACAGAGAATTGTTTGTAGTGGAACTAATGAAATGGAATTGAATAAGTTCGTGGAATCGGTTTGCGCAGCAGAAGGACCAATGTCACATCAAGAAACTTGGAATATGTATGCATCTGCTCACCAGATGGGGAGTTGTAGGATAGGAATCACTGACAAAGAAGGCGCGGTTGATGAAAATGGACAAAGTTGGGAAGCTGAAGGACTATTTGTGTGTGATGCAAGTTTGTTTCCAACTGCAATAGGTATCAATCCCATGATAACTATTCAGTCTATTGCATATTGTGTTGCCAAGAGAATTGCACTGATTCGGAGAAAATAGAGTTTGTTGTGTTCTTTGTACTCTCTTTCAAACAATTATATCTGTAGGTGTAATTGATTGGTGCGAAAAGCATTCTTTGTTGTTTGCAACTTTGAATTGTAACATTATGGGGTGAGAACTACGTTACCCTCTCTTGTTTAGGGGGTAATTACTCTCTCATGATATTAACCAATCAAAATGTGCATAGACAACATAATCAAAATGTAATATGCATAGACAACATTAAATGTAAAATAAATGAATCAATTTTTTCTAAAAATAAAAAAGTTAATCTTAATCATAAGGTAACTTTTAATACTTTTAATTTTTATATAGAGTAAATTACACTCCCCTCCCTCTTATGTTAAAATATACACTTCCCTCCCTTTAAAAATAAAATCTACACTCCTCTCCCTATAAGATGCTTGAATTACAACACTCTCCCTTAATAATTAAATATGTACTACACTTTAATATATTTTAACATAAATAAATATTTTTATGATATATACTAATTTTGAACCACCATTTAATAAAAATAAATTCATTTCTTTATAATTTAAATATCAATGGTAATTAAACTTAAATATTTTGCTATTAAGTTTATAATTTATAGTATAAAACTAATTTTTAAATAACCATATTTTACTGTATTTAGTAATTATTGTAATTTTATTTTTTGGTTGTTTTATATTTTATAATAGGGTTTAAAACTATATGTTAATGTAATTGTGAATAAAAAATAGCGAAAAATATGTATTCAAATTTTGATTATGTTAAAGGACCAATCTCTAAGAATCTAAAAGGTTTTAAGATGATAATAAAACGCACCTATAGAAATGCCAATGCCCTCTTCAAATAACTTCAAGTGCAGCCAACAAAAATTCTAGCAGTCGCGATTGAACATGTCCGACTTTGAAATGCATGATAGTCTCAACCCATGTCACCCTCAAACAATGTTTAAGGCCTGCAGGCCAACATCACTCTCTGATATTAAAAACTTAGAAGATAATTGAAGTTGAAGTTTACCTTATAAAATGGTGAGCAGATTATGTTGCGAATGACACAGATGAAACAGAAGCGGGTCGGACGATAAAAAAGGTTGAACGGACAAATGAGCAGAGCTATAAAAGACTGAAAATTGCAGTTCATAGTTAGCACAAATGTGTCCAAAAATGCTTTAAATGATAAATCTAGGGATGATATAATAGAATTTTTATTTTCAAGCAAACTAAGCTAGGTTATTTGCTCGAAATATATAGTCATTATACTAACCAGAAGTAATATTCCAGGAAGTGCATCAATTTGGCTAGGAGAAAATCCTGCAGCCCTTAAAAGAAGGTGCATCCCTCAATTTGGCTATGCAGTTCTTCTGAAAAGCTTCTGGCTCTGATTTCTTCATCCCTCATCAGGTAACACCAATCTCTATTTTTGGAGAAATCAGAGCCGAAGCTTTCCAGATGAACTACATAGCCTTGTTTGTTGGTTTAATTCCTTTTGTGTCCAATAATTCTAAGTCAAAAGATGGCCACACAGTTTCACATATGCTTGCAATTGATTCCATATGAGATGAAGAAAAAGCATGTGAATATTTTGCTTTGCTTTTTCTTCTTCCACCTCTCAATCGAGGATGACACTCTCTGCCTTTCTCCATTTCTCACTGCCTTTCTCCATTTCTCAATTTCTCTCCAACAATAGTACTATAAGCTTCTTCACAAAAAAAGTAGTACTATAAATCTATGCATGTGCTTTACTTCTATTTATAATCAATCAAAGACATGTGTGCAAAGTGCAAACCATGACATTGCAGTATTGCACATACATAGAGTAAAAGTTACACTTAATAGCCTTTAATTTTTTGAGCCAAGGGTGGGTGATGATCCCATTGTAAACAACAAAACCATCATATGTATAGACTTTAATTAGGGGTGATCAAGGGCAGGTTGGAAAAAGTCATAAGCACATATCTATGTCCTAAATTTTGATCTGGACATTGTGAACATGTACCTATATCTATACTATATATAAAGAAAATTACATGTTCCGGCTCTTGTGGACTGGCTTTTTCTCTTTCCAAAATTACCATCAACTTTCAATACAAATAACACATATAACATATATATCCAAAATTACTATCAACTTTCAATACAAATAACACATATAACATATATATATAAGAGTAAATTTAAATATTAAAATAAAAATGTAACAAACACGATATGAAATATATGTCCAATTTCTTTCCTTTATCCTTTAAAAAATGTAACAAACTATATGAGTATCTATCAATACAAACTCAGCCACTGTGCATCTAATGCATACAGTGATTATCTTTGTTTCTTAAGTTACAACATATTTCAACCAGCTTAAAAGGAAAAACTTGCAACTAATTCTCAAATTCTGATTTTTTTTTTCCTGAAAAAATTCTCAAAATATGATTCAATTTTGTGTTTGTAATTTATCCCCAAGTTAGTTTTTCTTTTCTCTACCATTGTTAAAGATGGATGCGATTTAATCACGCATTTTCCCTTCCCATCAAACCTTCTCTTTAATTGAAATCAAATCACAGAGGTATGGAGATTGTTCAACCAAGCGAGAGAAAATAGACAAACTATATTAAAAATATATGGATAAAATCATTGATAATAATTTTGTTTGAATTATATAATACACATGTAACAACAGATAAAATCACCGTAGACAAATGTTTGGAATATAACAATTTTGATGTCTCTTATACATTGTCTATAGCTAAATGTCTATATTTTTTTAGGTAAAAGTCATGTTTGAATCATTGCTCGTGTATTTAACTATAACTTGGTTGACTATCACTATTAGTGGTGTTAGATTTTTTTTATATATATATATATATATATATATATATATATATATATATATATATATATATATATATATATATATATATATATATATATATATAGGGTTATGTTACAAGACACCTTCATAAAAAGTAGTGTGGTGTCTTTTATCAAGTCACACCTCAAGGTGTGATTTTCACTTTTTTAGTTATAACTTTGATAAAAGACACCTTCATAAAAAGTAGTTGGTGTCTTTTAACAAATGTTCATAGAGTAACTTGATAAAAGACACCTTCACAAAAGGTGTCTTCTATCATAACCCATATATATATATATATATATATATATATATATATATATATATATATATATATATATATATATATATATATATATATATATATATATATATATATATATATATATATATATTATATGGTTTCAAGAAATAGCAACAGTCAATATCTGGCCTAGTGGTAAGAATTGTTTGAAAGTAGCAAGAGAATGTGGGTTCGAATCACATCAAAAACGAATGTGGGTTCGAATCACATCAAAAACGTTTTTTATTGTTTGAAAGTAGCAAGAGAATGTGGGTTCGAATCACATCAAAAACGTTTTTTTAATACCTTTTGTAAAGGTAAAAGATAAATATGTAAAAAAGGGGCCACTGTCTGAGGTATCGAACCCGCGAGCTTCTGCATAAACGTGGCACCCCCAATCGACTGCAACGGCTAGAGAATTTGTTTGATATACTACATCTAATATAATATATAACCAAAAACTGGGGGATGCTGTGGCCCCCGTGGGTCTCTGAAGAGATCCGCCACTGGTTGTCAAGATTACAACAGTGTCTTCGAATTATTGAGGACGGACACTGACAATCACCTATGCATTGTTATTAATATGGTAGTTGCTCCTCATATTACATTCATGGATTCTTTTTTTATTTTTTATTATAAAGAGGGCTAAAAACATTCATGGATTCTGATCACACTAACTTTTTCAAACAAATGTTGCTTTTACTTTTTGTCTATTAATGCATGTGAACCATTAATTTAGTGCAGGTTTGACAATGCAAACACACTATACAAAATCAATAAATGTGATATGAGGAGCAACTACCATGTTAATAACAATGCATGGGTATTGTCAGTGTCCGCTCAACAATTCGGAGACTCTGCTATAATCTTAACAACTTTCATTTGAAAAGTATAAAAAACAAAAAATCCAACACCACTAATAGTGACAGTCAATAAGTTGTAGTTAAATACACGAACAATGATTCAAACATGACCTTTACCTAAAAAAATAGCATTTAAGTGTACTGTTTACACTATGTATGTGCACTCTCATGGTTTGCACACCTGTCTTTAATTTGATTATAAATACAAGTAAAGTATATGCATAGACTTATAGTACTACTACTTTCTTTTTGTGAAGAAGCTTATAGTACTATTGTTGAAGGAAAGAAATGGAGAGAGGCAGAGAGTGTCATCATCTATATTGAGAGGTGGAAGAAGAAAAAGCAAAGCAAAATATTCACGTGCTTTTTCTTCGGTTCATATGGAATAAATTGCAAGCATATGTGAAATACAGTAGTGCTATATGGTGCGAAGGTTTTTTTTTCGTACATATAACAGAACTGAACTTAACATGCAAACCCATTACATAAAGTTACTTTTTGTTAAAAGTAAATTAATTAATTAATTAATTAAAATAGTCAAAGTTATCCAATAATGGGATAACTGGTTAAGTCTCATTTTTCGGTAACCACCTCTTTGCATGGCTGCCACGATTGCTGCCATTAACATTTTCCTATATTTATTAGTACCTCCATAATAATCTTCCATCTAGTATTTATTAGTACCTCTTTGCATGGCTGCCACCATTGCTGCCATACGATTAATACCTCTGCTATATTTATTAGTGTAACAACTCCGTCACAATGTTTCGAATGATGTGAAACTTGCTTGTAGCTGCCACTCTACAATGATGTTTTCAACTACAGGACAGCACAACACCCACGGTTTCATATCAATGCATTTAAAGGTAAAATTTGTCATTTTGGTTGAAATAGTGATAGGGAAAGAAGGATATCAGACGGTCATGAATGATACAACTCATTCGCAAAAACTATATCGTGCACTTAAGCATTTTCCAATTTTAAAACTCTTAACTCCATAATATAGTTTCAGGACAATGGTTCACATACATTAATAAACAAAATGTAAATGCAACATTTGTTTGAAAAAGTGAGTGTTGAAAAAACCCAACACCACTAATAATGACAGTCAATTAATTTGTAGTTAAATACAGGAATAATGATTCATACATGACCTTTACCTAAAAAAAATACTCCATCCGGTCCTATTTACAAGAGAAAGTTGACTTTTTAGATACATTGAATACTGTATGTATCTAGTCAAGAACCTAAACCAAATACATAAATTATTTAATGTATCTAAAAAGTATATTGTCTCTTGTAAATAGGACCGGAGGGAGTAGGCATTTACCTATAGACAATGTATCAGAGACATCAAAATTATTATATTCCATACATTTATCTAAAAAAATGACACGGATTTTGTCTGTAGTGTATTATATAATTCAAACAAAATTATTATCATTGATTTTATCCGTATTTTTAATATAGTTTGTCTTTAAAAAAAAGTTTTGAAATGGTTTAAACACCCCTCATTGGTAGAGACCAGAGGTAGAAAGCATGTGGTAGTCATTAGATGATGAAACATATAAGATAGTATCATTGTGGTATTCATACTAGATTAAACCCAACAACTTCATTATTTCTTGTCTCTCCCCCATTGCCTCTTGCACTCCTATTTCATGTGGTACCCGCTTATTTTTTTATGTGTCAAAATACTATCGTGTAATCTCTGTTTTATAGAGTTGAAAATTACAAATGTTGATTTCTATTATGATCATGTTAGGTAGTCTAGTGGATGTAGCTCACACATTTTAAATGTGGAGAAATGGAGTGTCCGGGGTTCGAACCCCAACCCTTGCATATAATATGCATTTGTCCCTACCGACTAAGCTAGGCTCATAACCCACTTGAATTTGCCTGATGGTATTGGCTTGGGATCTGAGAGTGTGCTTCTCCTCGAGGTCTCAGGTTCGATTCTCTCAAGTGTCAATTTGGATAGGTTAATTTAGCTTTTTAAAAAAAAAAAAAACTAAGCTAAACTCATGGGGACACCTGTTGTGTGAATTTAAAGATTGTAAATGTTAATTTCTATTCTAAACATATTTTGTGGCGGAATAAGTTTAAAATATATTTTGGTTTCTAAAAAATAAAGGGAAATGCTAACTAATGATCATAGTACGCTAGTTAAGGTATTGTAAAAAGAAATGTTTACCTTAGAAATTATGTAGTAATATATTGAAATCTATAAATTTTTGAATACCAAGAGACAATTTTTAAGTTGTGAAAAATCTTGATTCAATATCAAGTGATTTTGTTGGACTCTTTAAAAAATCCTGAAAATCTTAATTCCTTTTTGTTTCCAATCATGCCCTTACGTTCCTTACATTTGTGCCACGTACAATAATAATTGGTGGTGGTTTTCTTTCTGATTTTTTTTTTAAATTACGGTTACCACAAAATCATGTATGTATGTATTCTAAAATCAAATCTTTCCTAAAAATAAACACCTTTAAATTTTGATATTCATGTAGCGGCTCTTTGTTTCAGATCACATTCTCTCTTTACCGTTGCTGTTGAGGGGCAGTTTAATCCAGGTATTCCTAATACCCTAATTCTTAATATCCTTGATAAATCAAACATGTCGTAGATTCAATCATAATCAAGACCAACTATGACAAGGTCACATGATTGAAAAAAATACTGAGACCAATCACAAGGATATATCTTTAACATAGACACCCAATGATATAGATCAAACCATCCATTGTGTATTAATATCATATATCATCCTGTATTTTATTGATCGAAACTCGCTGGACACCTCCATTTCTCCACATTTAATTGTGTGAGCTCTATCTTTAAAATGGAGGTGTCCAGCGAGTACTATTGTTTCCAAATTCCTTTTTAATAAACTTACTTTTTAAAATGTTTGAATAGTCCTCATATGAGACCAAAAGTAGTATTAATGAAATTTAACTAGTATAACAAATCTTATATTTAATGACAAATTTAATAAACTTAATGAGAAAATGTAACGCTTTTTCCTTCAAAAAAAAAGAAAAAATATAACGCTTTTAATCATTGCATTCCTTTTTTGACGCTAAAATTTATTCTTTTTTTTTGGTCAAATTCAAATTCATTCATCCCATTCTTAATAACAGTAGCAAACATTATTTTTCTTTTGCCTAAAAAAAAAGCAAACATTTTTTTTTAAGAATCAAACAAAATAACCTATCCCTTAAAAATTCAAATAAATAGTTATGTGTTCTCTACTATATGAGTTTGAAGGTTACAAATGTTGATTGAGTTTTATTTTTTTATTTTTTTTAGGGAAAGTAACTTATATCATTTCATTGAAAATTAAGTCATAATACATGTTGAAATTTCATTAAAGGCACGGAAGCTATAACTAGATGTGACTGCCTTAACTAATGTATGTGCAACCTCATTTGTTTGCCTCCTAGTAAACTCGACATGAGAGTTTGTTAAAAAAGACGTACATAATTGGATACTACTATCCATTATGGAACCAAATTCGGTGACATCTCCACGTCCTTTGTTGAAGTAATCAGCTACTCTTTTCGAATCAACCTCAAAATCAATGTTGATTGAGTTTTGTTGTTTCTTTAATGTAAGGAAAATCCTATATATAGCGAAAATAGATTTCCCGAACAACCCACGAACATTGAATTCACACAACCCCTTCTTCTTTTTTCCGCCAAAAACTCCGTTTTTTCCACCAAAAACTGAATGTGATGTTCTCCACCCTATTAAATATTGGCAGCAAGGCTTTTGTGAAATTTCAAGAAGGATTCCTTCGCTGTATATAGCACTCATATGAATTTAATATATTACTAGTATGGAGCCCGTGCCAAGCACGGGTAATTATTGTTATTTGCAATTCTTTTTTTTTTTTTTTAAGAAAAAAAATCATTAACATTGGCCATCGTAGTAAATTTTAAAATAAAAATACAATGTATTTTGTGAAGTATTTTAGCAATGGAAAATATTTGAGGGTTATTTGAGCCAGACTGGTAGCAAAATTGTGTATGAAATCTATCAAGCTCAAATATTGTTTAAAAACTGAAATAGGGTCATATATCCGGGTGAAGATCCTCTCCATTTAGAAAATAGACACATAAAATAGGTAGTGGATCCTACCATAAAGTGGGTCCCACCATGATTAATTACTTTAGACTTTTTTATGTGTCTTTATCTTTCCAAATGGTAGAAATGGAGAGGATAATAAATGGAGAGGATCTTCACCCCATATATCCGACCCAAATATACCTGAATGATGGCAACATAGTTTGTGTTAATCAATTGATTGAAATTGAAGGTATGGATATGTAAAGAAATCATGGATTATATTGGTTTCTGATATTGGGTAACTTGAGTATATCATGTATGAAATTGATGATGAATATACATTTGAATAATATTCAATCCATACCCAAACTAAATTGTTTATAGGGTAGTGTTAACTTGTGCCCTTAGGGCACATGTTAAGAAACCTAAAAGAAGAAACTTTCTCTAAAATTTTGTGCATTTAAATGATTAAAAAGTTAAATATTAAATGCAATGCACAAATTCCAATAAGTTTTTTTCTATATTTGAATCATTAACTTGTGCCTTGAGGGCACAAGTTAACATTTCCTTTGTTTATATCGTAGATGTCGGTGTAATTAATTGCTGCAAAAAACATCCTTTAATTTAATATAATTGTTGCATTGATTAACAACATTATGGTGATTTTCCATTCTTGAGTCAGCATTCTTGAACATGTTTCTTTCTGTAACCAAAAAAAAAAAAGAACATGTTTCTTTCGAGGTTTGTTTAGATCAAAAGGCATTAAAGGAATTTACTCCAAGCTTGCACCCGTGTGTGTTTCAACTTGAATAATTCTTCTCGTTTTCACTCTAAATTCATTGAAGAACAACTAAATCATATCTCCCTCGTCTTCACTATAAATTCATTATGTTTTTTCGAATAAAAAAAAAATGAAATAAGAATCATAAATATGTCAAAGACAAGCAAAATTTGATGAAAAAAGATACTTCATCCGTTTCAAAATATTAACAAAATTCACTTTTTAGGTTTATTCATTTAATGATGTATGTGGTTCATAATATGGACCACATACATCATTAAATGAATGAACCTAAAAAGTAAATTTTGCTTATATTTTGAAACGGAAGGAGTAAGACTAAATCACTAAGATTTGATCGGTATTAAAATTGGACTAATGTTTTACTTTTCGGTGGGGGCATTTGAAATATCAAGAAATGTATACTTTTCTTTGATAAATTATAAGAAATGTATATTCCAAATGAGAGCCAGGCATAATATAAGACAATACCTAATATCAATTGCATATTTGTTATTATTAACACCGCAAAACAATCACGTGAATACATATAAACTATACTATATGAAAGCCAATGTTTTTTGAGGAGATATAAAAGACAATGTTACAAATACATTTGAAGATGGTCTTTAGTTGAGACTTTTAACCCATTAACTAACAAAAAAATTTCTTTTTAATGGTGGTATCGATTAGGTACCAAGTCTTGTTAAAATGTACTAATCATTGAAATGGTCTTAGTTGATTGGTTTAAAATTTCAAACCTTAATTTGCAACACAAGAAACACATGTACATAAATGTGCAAGAAACATTATTATTATTAATATCCAGATCAAAAATTAGGACATTAGGACATAGACATGTACTTATAACTTTTTCCAACCTGCCCTTGCTCACCCCTAATTAAAGTATATTTCCATATGATGTTTTTGTTTATAGTGGGATCATCATCCACCCTTGGCTCAAAAAAACAAAGACTATTAAGTGTAATTTCTACCCTATGTATGTGCACTGAGGAATACCCAACTTTTGCACACCTGTCTTTAATTTGATTATAAATACAAGTAAATTACATGCATAGATTTATTGTGCTACTTTTTTTTAAGAAGCTTATAGTACTATTGTTGAAGGAGAGAAATTGAGAAATGGAGAGAGGCAGAGATTGTCATCCTCTATTGAGAGGTGGAAGAAGAAAAGCCAAAGTAAAATATTCAAATGCTTTTTCTTCATCTCAGATAGAATCAATCACAAAAATATGTGAAACTGTGTTGCCATCTTTTGGCTCAGAATTTTTGAACAAAAAAGGAATTAAACAAACAAACAAGGATATGCAGTTCTTCTGGAATGCTTCTGGCTCTGATTTCTCCATCCCTCATCAAGTAACCACCATTCTCTATTTTTTCAGTATCACAATTAATATGACAATTAAATTTATTTATTGTTTAACCAAAATCATTCAAAGATAATTAATCCATTGTTTATTTCCATATTCCTTCAAAAGAAAATTATTTCCTTATCATTTGTCAATATGTTCTACTTACTGACTTATTTCTTTGTTTTCTACAAAAACTAAATTCCGATGCAATTTTTTTTTAAAGGACGATGCAAAATTTAGTTGATTTGTCAACTATCATTTAATAATAAAAAAAAAAATATATGATTTACTATTCATTAGTTTTTCCATCTTCAAACAAAAACCGTGATCAAGGTTGGTTTTTTGTTAGATCTTCATCACCGTTTAATGTAAACAATACCTTGGTCTAAGGAGTTTTTTTTTTTTTTTTTTCATTCCAAACTGAAAAATTGCTTCAACAAATAAAAAACTCAACAATAACAAAAAATAGGAAAAAATAACACAAGAAAAATAAAGAGCAAGATCTTCATGAAAACTCACCAGATCTGGATACAAAAAATAAATTCCCACAAAAAAAATCAATGAGTTTAGCAAAAACAACAAGGAAGAAGTGCACACCTTTGAACCTTATTTTGATACAAAAGAATTTCAAATTTCACAAGGAATAAGAAAGAGTAGGGATGTCAGAAACAACAAAGAGATAATTTCACATTTGAATTGTGACATATCTTGACTTTAAATGAAAAAAGACACTGTATTATAAAATAAATATGGTAAGGACCAAACATATTTTGAGAGAGTTTGAACAAATTAATAAATTTTTTTTTGACAAACAAATTCATAAATTTAATAATTAGTATCAATTTTCTTAACTGTTATAATTTCATTAACGATCTTATATTAATGACATAAGAATTATAATACCAAAATAATTATCATTGATTAATATTATTTTTTTGAAAGAATCATTGATTAATTTTATTATTAGCACAACATATATGGATGACTTTTCCCTCAAAAAAAAAAAATATATGGATGACTTTTTTTGCGGCAAATTTTTTTCCATACCAGTAGTCAACATTAAGGACATGTGAATTATAATACCAAAATAATTATCATTGAGTAATATTATTATTGGCACAACATATATGGATGACTTTATTTGCGCCAAAAAAATTTCTATACTTAATACTGGTAGTCAACACTCAACATTACCTTTTAAAAATCAAATTAAATACATTTAAAAAAAATCAAATTAAATAAGCGTTTTCCGAATTAATTTTTTTCTCAATAAATTAAGAATAACAATCTTTGAATAAGCGTTTTCTGAAAAGGATTCATTATTTTGAGTTTATAGTAATAATTTTTGTGATTTTATCTATGACATTTTGAGTTTATTTGATTTCAATGGATTTGCCTTTTAGAAAAAATTAAAGGGTCAAATGATCTAAATATTCTATCGTTTTATATTAAAAAAAATTGACTTAAATTATTTGAATTAAGATGATAAAATAACAAGTCAAACCGAGTTGTTCGTGAACTTTAAATGAGTTGAATCGAGCTAAAAAAAAGTTCGTGTCAAACTCGAATTGAGTTTCAATCCGAACCAATTTTTATCGCGTCGAGCTCATGTGAGTTCAGTTTGACTCGACTCATTTTCAACCCTAAATATGAGATTGAAATTTGCAGTAGAAAAGTAATTTTTTTGCCGTAGAATGTAGCAGAAGAGTAATGATTCTTCTATGCACATTGTGTTAGAATAGTTTTTTTTAAGGATTAAATATGTCAAAAGTTCTTGAAATTATGACCTATTTAGATTTTTGTCCATGTAACTTTTTTTATAACACCCTTACAAAAAAATTATGTCATTTAAAAAAGTCCCTGATCCCATTTAAATTAAGAGGAATGATATTTTGACAACCAATTTTCAACAATTTTTGGTGACAACCTTTTTCCTCTCTTTCTATTGGACAATAACAATAGAGAGAGAAAAAGGAAGAGAGAGAATAAAAGTACAATGAGAGTATGAGAGAGAGTTGTCACAAAAATTGCTGAAAAATGGATGTTCAAGTAACATTTCTCTTAAATTAAAGGGTTATGTGGCAGTTTGGTGTTTACGTTGCAGTTGAAGACTCTGCAACTTTGCCACATGGTGATGAGGTGTCATTTATATTAATTAAAAATTTTGAAAAACAAATTAAAAATTTTGACAATTGTTTTTCGAAACTAAAAATTAGAAAACGAAAAAAAAATAAGAAACTTTTTTTTTTTTGAAAATTTTAATTTGAATTTCTGGAATTTTTTTTTTTCATTTTTCTTCTGTGTGGTGAGCGCGTGTGTTTGTCTGTTTGTATTTTGAACGTGAGTTTGAAAATAGCGGATGCCAAAATTATAATATAATGATGATGCTGCCTAGGGGTGGGAATAGGCCAGACCGCTCGTCAGGGGCCTATGGCTTGGCCTACTAAAAGCTCGGCTCGGCCTAACTCCTTTAATAAATGGATCAAGTTTGAGCTTTTTAAAAAGCCTATTAATTTAACAGCAGTGCTATTTGTCCCGAAATTTTTTGTCCAGAATTTGTCCCGAACCAATCACAATTCATAACAACTCATGCTGGCCCACCAAAAAGGGGTGGTGGGGTAACAAAACTGAAAGTCAACAAAAATGGCTATGTGGATAACACTGTCGGGATAACTCCCGAAATTGAAATTCGGGAAAACTAGCATTATTCTTAATTTAATTAGGTCAGACTTAGGCTTATAAAAAAGCCTATCAAGCCTACCAGGCCGGCCCGTATACGAGTATAGTACATTTTTCCATATATATATATATATATATATATATATATATATATATATATATATAAGTCGAGCTGAGGAATACGGAAGAGAAGCAGATTCAACTCAATCTTAGCCTAAGAGCTGTTCAGAGAAGAGAATCAAAGGTCAACGGCCAATTCGGTCATCTCATTTTATGGTTTCAGCATATGGCTATGGTTCAGATACAGACTAAATACTTTCTTTCGTGCTTTGATCTCAGCTGGTGGAAGTAGAGTGGCTATTCAGAAAAGCTCCTTGACCAAGGGCCCACTTAAACTGAAGGACTCGCAGACCACCTTTCGTCCAGTGGGTAGCTCCGCTCAGACTTATACTAAAAAATGGTGGTTGGACCTATGCCTACTATGTCTGTGAGGAAGTTGGGCTTCTACATCTCGGGGAGTGGCGAGCAGCACGGAACTTTCATTAATCAAATGGCATAAAGAAAGGGGGGGCTTTCCTTTGTTAGAAATCCACAGACGGGTTAGGCCACGGGAGCTACTCCATATTGGAGTTAGAAAATGGTGACTAAAATAGGTTGCTTTCTTGTGTCTTTTGCTATAATGACCTTCGGGCGAGGAGAAAGTCAGTCAGAATAGGACCGGAAACTGGGGTCGACCCATACTCTTCTATAAGTGGGTGAGCCCTCCCTTTCAGTTTCAATTAAGGACGGACTGAAGCCTTTCCTGCCCTGCCTTTCTAGTTTTATAGGCATAAAAGCTGTTATAGTCAAGCACTCAATCGCTTTGAGCCTTGGGGAAAAAAATTTCCCTTGCTCGCGAGGACTTTCTTTTAGCTACCGGCCCAAACAAAAGAGATTAGCCTCTTGATCGATCGATTGATTGGATTGCAGTACGAAGGGGTTTAAAAAGAAAGAGAAGGATCTAGTGACGTAAACCACATGATGCCAGTGGCGATGAACACATCCAGCCGAAGCCAATTGTATTGTGTCTATGTAGCGATTGGACAGAAACGCTCAACTGTGGCACAATTAGTTCAAATTCTTTCAGAATATATAAAGAATTACTGATCATTCAAATTCTCATACCACAATTATTATTTTGTATGACATTGCTATTGATATATTTATATATATATATATATATATATATATATATATATATATATATATATATATATATATTTGTGTGACTATTAAGGCTTGCTACTAATATGCCTAAGGTCAATATAGGTATTAGATTAAGTTTGAAATTGAAATCTTTGCTGTTATCAGACATGATTATTCTTGAGTTTCTATCCATCTATAAATTTTACAATTGTGTTTCATTAGTTTAATCTGTATCTAATTAATGTTTTATCTCTATATTAAGTACGTTGCACAAATTGAAAGAAAAAAAATTGATGAACAGACTCTGTTTGAAATTTGTAACACAAGCTAGACTTTTAAACAGACTAATAGGCCAGACCAGGCTTTTAAAAAGGCCAAGCCGTGCTTAAAATAAAGCCTTTGACAGATAAAAGGCTAAGGCTTAGGCCTTAGTTTTTTCAACTAGGCCTAGCCTATTTAAGCAAAGCTCGGCTCGGCCCGGCTCATTCCCACCCCTAAATTGCTGCCCAAATTAAAAATAAATAAAAAATAATCCATATGGTCGATTTTGTAAAATAGTTATCTAGTAGAGAATTAGGAGGTGTCATATATTAAGTTTGACATCAAGGTGTTGATTTCTATTATGTGCATGTCTTTTGACAAAATAGTTTTTTATTTAAAATATATGAGATTGTTTGAGAAAGCTTATGGAAACAACTTATAATATGTTTGTAAGTTTTTTAAGTTTACTTCCTTAACCTCTCAATGATAATAAATAAATGCTTAATTAAATTGTTTATCTACACAAGCCAAAGTCAATAAAATATCAGCATGCATATATGGTTCTGATATTTTCTAATAATTAATATGAAAATGTGCATAGGTTGCAGAGATAATAATTGAAAGAGCACTGCCAGAAGTAGTTATACTCCTTAGAGTGATTCTATGGATACTATCAACAAGGTTGGGAACTTTGTTGCTGTGTGGATCTCTCTGTCTGACTATGAAATGGCCTTTCATCAACAACTTCTCAAATATTTCTTTGCAAAACAGAGAAAAGGTTCTTCAAAAATGGTTCAAGCATCGGTTCCTCACACCTATTAGACTTGCATTTCTTTACGTCAAAATCCTTTGCCTTATTGTATTCTTCTCTCAGGTAATGCTACGTTCTTCATTCACCTATTAGTCCTTTATTTCTTTATATTGTGTTTGTGATGGAATATTCACATTACTTGTATGCATGCAGTGTGATGAGAATGGTGAAAACCAAGCATGGGAAGCCATTGGTTATCATGTTGACAATGATGAGAACACAAGTAATATTCAAAAAGAGAGGCCTCTTGAAAGGGGAACAGTGGAAGCTATGAATGAGGATGATTTGAGTCTGCCACAATCTCTTTCCAATAAAGGTCTTGAAATTGATATAGATGCTAATAACAACATCCTCAAAGTGAAATGTGATGTGGTAATTGTCGGTTCCGGTTGCGGTGGAGGAGTTGCAGCTGCTGTTCTTGCAAGTTCAGGCCTCAAAGTACTTGTTCTTGAAAAGGGTAACTATTTTACTCCGAGAGATTTTTCTTCTCTTGAAGGTCCCTCTTTGAATGAGCTTTATGAACTAGGAGGAACTTTTGCAACATCGGATGGAAAAATAGTTCTTCTTGCAGGTTCAACAGTTGGTGGTGGTTCCGCTATTAATTGGTCAGCATCGATTAAAACACCGGATTATGTGCTAACAGATTGGTCAGAGAATCATAATCTACCACTCTTTTCAAGCCAGGAATATCTTTCTGCTATGGACACAGTGTGTGAAAGGATCGGTGTAACCGATACTTGTGTGGTTGAAGGACTTCAGAATCAAGTTCTCCGAAAAGGTTGTAACGAACTTGGTCTTCAAGTAGATTATGTGCCGAGAAATTCATCAGAGCATCATTACTGTGGTTCTTGTAACTATGGTTGTAGAAAAGGAAATAAACAAGGGACCGATGTTACATGGCTTGTCGATGCTGTGGAACACGGTGCTGTAATACTAACAAGATGCAAAGCTGAAAAGTTTATTTTGGAGAATAACAAGGAAGGATGTGTGAGAAGAAAGAAATGTTTAGGAGTTATGGCAAATGTTTTAACAGAAAACATCACATTGAAAATTCAAGTTGAGGCCAAAGCAACAATCTCATCATGTGGAGCACTTTCCACGCCACCTTTAATGATCTCTAGTGGATTAAAGAATAAGAATATCGGCCGACACCTTCATCTTCATCCCGTGCTAATGACGTGGGGACATTTTCCGGACACAATGTCTGATCTCAAGGGTAAAAGCTATGAGGGAGGAATAATAACTTCTGTACACAAAGTGTTATCAGATGAAGACTCCAAAGTAAAAGCTATAATTGAAACTCCTTCACTAGGACCAGGAGCATTTTCTACCGTGATTCCTTGGGAATCCGGATTCGACTTCAAAGAAAGAATGCTAAGATATTCAAGAACTGTTCATTTCATCACAATTATTCAGGACAAAGGCTGTGGAGAGGTGAAGAGCGAGGGTAGGATCAAGTATGAGTTAGATGAAGAATTTGACAAAGAGAACATGAAGCATGGACTGCAGCGGGCGCTGAGGATACTAATAGCAGCTGGAGCGGTTGAGGTAGGTACTCACAGAAGTGATGGACAGAGAATTGTTTGTAGTGGAACTAATGAAATGGAATTGAATAAGTTCGTGGAATCGGTTTGCGCAGCAGAAGGACCAATGTCACATCAAGAAACTTGGAATATGTATGCATCTGCTCACCAGATGGGGAGTTGTAGGATAGGAATCACTGACAAAGAAGGCGCGGTTGATGAAAATGGACAAAGTTGGGAAGCTGAAGGACTATTTGTGTGTGATGCAAGTTTGTTTCCAACTGCAATAGGTATCAATCCCATGATAACTATTCAGTCTATTGCATATTGTGTTGCCAAGAGAATTGCACTGATTCGGAGCAAAATAGCACGATAATGTGAAAACTAGTGTGTCAACTACACTTAATAGTTTAGGTTTAAAGGCAATATATATAGAGAGTTTTTTTTTTGAGGGAACAATATATATAGAGAGTTATCACTTTAACATAAAATACAAGAACATTCGGTCACTAAATTAATCAGCATAGCAACATAAAAAGGGCAAGACTAACAACAAAGAATCAAAACATACATCAATCAAAACATGCGTCATTCAAAGTCGTCCCACCCCAAAAATATTTGTCCGAGGATTATTGCTCTGATACCATAATGTAACGTCCTGGATTTTTGATCCAAGACATTACGTCTATTTCTTTCTTTTACAAAAATAGTTAAACTAATTTAAATTACAATTCAGAAAAACCCAAATTTATTTCCCCGCGAACACGCTTCAAGAAAACATCAAGCACACATCATCTCTTCTTTGGTACCTAAAATGTTGATTGTAAGGGTTAGTCTTCAACACCCATGAAATAAAATCAACAATAAATTATAACATCAAATAAGAGTATACAACCATCATCAAGGAATTGTGCTAAAATCATTTCTTTTTAGTTTAAAATATTCATCACTCAAAAATATAATAAGAACAAACACAAGACTCAAGACGTCGATGCAGATGCATGAAATGCAAATAGACAATGATCCGGATATCGCCCCAATTGGCATAACAGTTTTAATTGCCCCATTTGGCATATAATAAAGAATCGCCCCATTTGGCATATAATAATAATCGCCCCATTTGGCACTTAAAGTCCATTGAAATAATAATAATCGCCCCATTTGGCACTTAAAAATCCATTGAATCGCCCCATTTGGCACTTGATAAAATAATATAATAATCACCCTTTTTGGCACTTAATATTCCATTGAATCGCCCCATTTGGCACTTGATAATCGCCCTTTTTGGCACTTAATATTCCATTGAATCGCCCCATTTGGCACTTGATAATCGCCCTTTTTGGCACTTAATATTCCATTGAATCGAATCGCCCCATTTGGCACTTAAGAATCCATCAAATGCAATGATATGCATGCTATGCACTCTTTCTTTCTTTATTCTTTTGACACGTAAACCACATAAAATAATAACTTACACACAACTTCTAAATCACATACACAACAGAGAATCATTCTATAACTCAACAACATTTTTCATTTCACAAATAAGCAATCATCAATATTTACACATTCATCAAAACACATACTTTAACAAAATTGCAACTCATCAATTCTTATAACAATCAACTACAAGGAAATTAATAAAAACATAATAAATCTTTTCACTCAACCATCGAATCAAGAAGCATATCAAATTCAACATCATAACCTATTATTTTCATTTAGATCATGGTCAAGACTAGAGCCCTTACCTGAAGAGTTTTCCTTCCTAGTAGAACAACTCTAAAGCAAAGCATACCGGTCTCTACTCCGTTAAATCTATACTTGGTTTTCGTTGTACAAAGCAAGAAAAAGATTGTGATGTGGATGATCCAAAGCCTTCACAAATATACCGGGAAAAGAACTCTAATTTATAAGGTAGAATTTGGTTCGAAAGTGATGTCGTGAACTCCAAAAGTTTGAGCATGAAAGAGAATTGTTAGACTAATGATTATGTAGTTTGGGAATGAGCATGGTTGAGGACTGACCATGTGATGTCGTGAGAACATATATAAAGAAACCCAAGAGAAAATTCGTGATCCAGGGAGTATAGAATATGCACTCGTTTGGTGGTGTAATATGATGGAAAATAAAGTCGGTTGTTCCACTTCTTTAGACAAGGAAGCCTATAGGAAGGGATGTTAGTATGCACAATACAATAATCAAGAGGCCACCAAGAGATACCGTGAAAGATAATGGGGAAGAGAGAGAGGCCAGGCACTCAATTTAGGTAACTGTTCTATTAAGAGGCATAAGAGGTTAATCCTTATGCAGCCAAGTTAAAATCAACTATGCATGTTTCTCTCAACCTCCAATTACACGTGGATATTATAGATAAGTATTAGTGGAATGATTCAAGGAGTTACTAACTGATGACTAAATTGAAATAAAATAAAAATAAAAGAATGCATGGAGAAATAATAGGAACAAACTTGCGTAGTGGAATTGGACCAAGTCAGTAGCAAAATAGAGGTTAGATCACATCAAATATTATCAATTAAATATATGAAAGTATTAATGAATAATAATAATCTTCACATAAATTATTAAATAAATAAATGACCAATTAATAAAATAATAAAATTGATAGTTAAAAATATTGGGGTGTTACAGTGTTCAATCTTAATTAATTTACACTACAAGACTTATAACAAATAAATTTTTTACATCAAATTTCATTCATCTGGATGTCCTTAAATTCATCACTTACATTCATAAAATTTCTTCCATTCCACAACCCCGAATGTGAGAACAAAAACATCTCCTTCATTCAAATTTCTTTTTTATTCTTCCCTATTGATCAATTCTTGTTTCTTTTTCGTTTTCTTCCCATTTTGATTATTCAATTTTGTCGTTCCAAACTGCTGCAGTTTCAAATTTTAGTGAGAATTGTCGTTGTTTCTAGAACCGCTTCAGGTATCGTGACTTTTTTTTTAATTTAAGCAGCCAACCTAATAAAATCTGCTAACACGCATAGAACTGCCTCACTATCAGCCAAAGCCTTTAAGTCCAAACAAAAGAACAAAAGCCTCATGACATAACCATTTCAGCAGCAACCGAAAAAAATGCTAGCAAACTCCCAAAACATCACAGTGGCAACACCTGCTAGCAATCCTTAAAGTATAACGGATGACTTACTCAATTGTTATAATTAACTACCTCACAACCAAGAAAAATCAAATCAAAAAGAAAAATCAACTCACCATACCTGACGTGGTTCTGAAAATAACGGTAATTCTCACGATATTTAGAATCAAACGAACGACGACGATTCTCACGAAAATTGAAAAATGCGGCAGTTTAGAACGACAAAATTGAACAATCAAAATGGGAAGAAGAAACTTTATGAATGTAACCGATAAATTTAAGGACATTCAGATGAAAGAAATTTGATGTGAAATTTTAATTGTTCTAAGCCAGTCTTGTAGTGTAAATTAATTAAGATTGAACACCTAAATATAATTAAGGCAAGATTACATTAGGGGTCCTTTATCTTTTTTTTTTTGTAACAATTTGGTCATTTATCTTTATTTTTTCCCGTTTAGGTCCTTTATCTCTCTTAAAAGCACATATACATCTTTTTTCTTATTTTTTATTATAAAATACATAATTTTATTTTTAAAAATATATTTTTATTAAAAATGAAAAAAAAATCCAAAAATATGATGAAGATGTTCATCATCTTCATCTTCTTCCTTTGAATCTTCATCATCTTCTTTAAATAAATAAAAATTCTACTAAAATATATCTCTAAATATCGTGAATTAATGTTATATTCACCTCAAATCTTCTTTTAAACACAAAAATCAAAACCCTATAGAAAAGAGATTTAGTTTCATCACAAAAAAAAATAATTATTTATATATTTGTGTAGAATTTTTTCTGATTCAATGAAGATGATGAAGATTCAAAGAAAGAAGATGGAGATGATGAACATCTTCATCATATTTCTGGATTTTTTTTCATTTTTAATAAAAATATATTTAAAAAAAATAAAATTATGTATTTTTTTAATAAAAAAAATGAGAAAAAGGATGTATATGTGCTTTTATGAGAGATAAAAGACCTAAACGGAAAAAAATAAAGATAAAGAACCAAAGTGTTACAAATAAATAAGATAAAGGACCTATAATGTAATTTTGTCTATAATTAAATAAAAATTAAAAGTATTAAAAGTTACCTAAAATTAATTTTTTTTTTTTTATAGAAAAAATTTACTCATTTATTTGACATTTAATGTTGCCAATGTATATTGCATTTTGATTGGTTGATATCATGAGGGGTTAAATACCCTCTAAACAAGAGAAGGTAATCTAGAAAAAACCAACATTATGGTGGTTTTCCCTTTTTTGAGTTAACATTCTTGATTTTCCATTATGATAGTCATTTACACTAGAAATATATTAGGAAAAAAATGTGGTATATTCTCTCATTTGTTCTCATTCAACTAGTTCAATTGACACTTATTTCTTTCCTTGTTGATTACATTTTACAATAGATTAAACAAAATCAAGCTTGTAATTGCTGAAACTAGTTTAACATAATAGAAATAGATGATAACACATGTTATTGGAATGGAACTCTTAATAGTCAGAATCTGTCTCTCGAAATGGTAACGGAACTGTCTTCACTGCTCGGTAATGACCGACATTATTTAGATGCTCATTTTCCAACCTGTTCAGAAAATAACAAAGTTCTTGAGTCATTCTGTGATTTTGTTCACTATTTAACAAATTTTAAGGACCAATCTCTAAGAATCTAAAAGGTTTTAAGAGGATAATAAAATGCACCTGTAGAAATTCCAATGCCCTCTTCGAATAACTTCAAGTGCAGCCAACAAAAATTCTAGCAGTCGCGATTGAACATGTCCGACTTTGAAATGCATGATAGTCTCAACCCATGTCACCCTCAAAACAACGTTTAAGGCCTGCAATCCAATATCACTCTGATATTAAAAACTTATAACTGTTTTATATTATATTCATTCAGACCATTAAGAGATAGAGAACTTACAATAGACAAATAGTATATGCTTTTTTTCTTAAGAACTAAGTCATCTCTAAGCCATGGATTTCTGGAGTTAGGATTTAAAAAACCCCAATCCTTGATAAAATCCCAATAGAGTTGATAAGTGGTTGCCACTACAGAAGTGATTAAGACTATTGCGAACCATAGCTGATCACTTTGTCTGCTGTATGTTACTCTCGCCCCGGCTGCTACCATCGCCGAAACATACTTTCCCATGTTAGCTAAATGGTTCACATCACCGTCATCAAACCACCGTCTCGCACACTTGTAACAAAATTCAACAAGCATGTGTACTATTAGTCAGTAACATAAAAAAGTTTAATTAGCAATGTAACATTTTCTGAATCTTGTAGAGGCTTACTTGCATAGCACGCCAATAATATGGCATAAAGGATATGATATAAGTTATTTCCATATACAGTCTTCCAGAGTGACAAGTCTCAGGGTGGTGAGTTTTGAAAACTTTAGCCAATAGGTTACAACTAGTAGTTTCCAAATGCCTTAGCAATGGAATCTGTATTCATCAACCATAACATAAAATTTCATGTTAATATAGTTAGGATGAATAATAAAGTGTAGGTGAAAAATGACCACAAAAACAAAAATCAACTCATGTGCATAAATATAATCACCTGGCTAGTTAGTTGATCAGCCATAAAAAAGTCTACTAGCAGAACCTGTTGAAATGACAAATTAAAATGAAATTAATAATGCTAAGCTCAATTTTCTGTGTTATTACAATGTATCCAACTTGTTAGAAGATAATTGAAGTTGAAGTTTACCTTATAAAATGGTGAGCAGATTATGTTGCGAATGACACGGATGAAACAGTAGCGGGTCGGGCGATAAAAAAGGTCGAATGGACAAATGAGCAGAGCTATAAAAGACTGAAAATTGCAGTTCATAGTTAGCACAAATGTGTCCAAAAATGGTTTAAAAGATAAATACTAGGGATGATATGATAAATTATTTATTTTCAAGCAACCTAAATCTAGCTTATTTATTCAAAATATATAAGTCATTATACTAACCAGAAGTAATATTGCAGGAAGTGCATCAATTTGGCTAGGAGAAAATCCTGCAGCCCTTAAAAGAAGGTGCATAACCATTGCTGCAACCACTGTTGTCATTAAGGTAGTGCATATCAAAAATGCATCTCTATGCTTAAGTGATGTCCTTGGGGAGAATTCAAAAATGAAGTTGTAATTGATTCTTGTTCTCTTCCACATATATAGGTTACATCCATACATAAATAAGTGCAGGCTTAGCAATGCAAACACACTGCATATAATCAATGTAACCATTAGCACATTTATGATGTAAATATTTTGGCATAGAAATTTCCGCAATTATTTTTTTTAGGTAAGTTCTTACAATCATGGTTTATAATTGTAAATGCTCATTAGTTAGAAAGATAAATATTTATAGTAATCTATAATAAGATGTTAAACATAATTTTGTACCTGAAAACAGGATAGACATTTTGCATATAAGCTGACTCATTGCTAGGAGAGAATATAGCACACAAATGAGCCAATATTGCGTATACACAAAACAATGACACAAAACAACCTGTAGACAACCCTGCAAAGGAAATTAAAATACATAGGTGAGATATTTTAATATGTGAAGTAAAAACATTGTTTTGCATATCAGATTTCCAACAAAAAAAAATATTTCAAGTATGACCCATTAGCTTAGTGGGTCCAAACCATACTAGTAATTAGTGGCTAGTCGACGTTGTATAACTATTTGTTACTGATACTTTAAATTGAAGATCTGTCTAATGTTCGACACGATATTAACACACACGTAGTTACCTTCGATCATTTTTATGTTCTTAAATTAATATCGGTGTCAATGTGTTGTGTTCTATATTCGTCTAACTGTTTCATGGTTGCCTAGTTGGTACATGTAGTGTGCACCTCATATATTGCATTGCAAGTTGAACTGAGGGTGTTGTCGTTATGTATAAAATAAAATACTATACTATATATACTAATGTTACTGAATTAAAAGTGCCCTTAATTAAGGAGAGACAATGAGAGAAGCATTATATTTACCGACAAGAAAAGTGACCATATGAGAATCTTTATGTTGTTGGGGTCTTAAAAACTTCATTGCCTTTTTCCTGTCATTGTTGGCGAAGTGCTTTGTGAATATGGATTCCACTTCGTCCATTAGTCTAAGAACCTAATAATATAAATTAACAAGTATTATATATAACGATAGCAACATATTAGATTATCATATAATATAACCCATTATGCACATTATTAAAGAATTTGTGAAGACCAAAACCAAAAAGTTATTAAAACTATAATGATACACGAACACCCACATTTTTCTTACACCCGAATGACACTTGATTAAATCAGGTTTTAAACCATGGTAAATTTAATTGAGTATATGATTAATTCATTTAACGACAAAATTTTTGGTTAATTTAATCTGCCGCAAAAAATATGGTTAGTTCGACTATATGAATTACTTTTCGATGTGAGTTTGACCAACCATATTTTTGCACGTGATTAACCGGATGTTGCGATTATATAAAACATTTTTGTGATTATAATGAATGCCATATTATTTGTCTTCACTTTTTCTTTACCCCCATGCAGCTTTGAAAATATTGAAGGGAATATTCGGATATACCTTATCAGAACTAACGAAATGGGATTTCTTCACTTCTTTTAAATAACTTGAAGAAGCTTTTTGGCAAGACACCTGCTTGATCACATGGCAATATGATTTAGTTCATATTATTGGAAGTTATGTTTAAACTTGTAAAAATTAGAGATACTAACTTAATAAAATAAAAGTTAGTTATAGAAATAATCTACCAATGCCAAGCAAGTGAACAATTATAGTACATTCATGTGTGATTATTATTTAATTTGTGAAAATAATAATCACGATTATTATTTTCACAAATTAAATAATAATCGTCCTTGTGAGCTTAACTCAGTTGGTAGGGACATTACATAATTTATGCATGGTCGGGGTTCGAACCCCGGACACCCAACTTCTCCACAATTAATTGTGTGAGCTCTAGCCACCAGGCTACTAGACCCAAAAAAGAAAAAAAAATCAAGTATAAGGGCGGTAATAAACTGAGTTATAGTTTACTTTATTCATTTGTAACGAACGAGATATTGTCCAAACTACGGGTTAGTTTTATTAGCTAATATAGTCGTTCATTGTTTAGCTAGCATCAATACTATATGATAGTCAATGTTCACTTGAACTTGTTTCAACTTATATTGAACATCAATAATAAACGTTATGTTTACTTGAATAATTTGGGCTTTCTTCTCTAGGGGCTAAGGGGTTAAGCCCTTGTGAATAAAAAAGATAACAATCAAGTGATTCGATTCAATGGTGGTTAATTAGCTTGGACTAAAGTTGACTTGATTGGGAGCATCCGAGTAATTCCATTCTGATTTAACAATCATTAGCTAGAAAGTCATATCTAATTCTAGATTACTATATCGTCCATTTAAGCTAAATATTGAAGGGTTTATGACATAACCAAATTAGGTCTAATTATGTAAAAGTATAAATCTAGAATGTTATTCTTCTTCTTTAAAATGTAATTGAAAAATTATCATAGCTTTAAGACACACAAAAATTGAAATGGGCATGCTATATATACAAGAAAAGCACAAACACCATGCCTAAATATAATAATTCCATAATATATTTGTATAAATGGGATAAAAGCTTCCTTGGCACGCATTAGCTTGTAAGCAACTAAGCATTGAAATCTAAGCTTTCTATGAATATGGTCATAAGTATTATCTTAAAAAAGTTACTTTTCTCATACACTCATGTCATGACTCACCCCAATATAGATTAAAGTATATATTAAGCAAATATATAAACCGTGTCAATAGCTGTATTCCCCATTATTATTTAAAATTAACTAAATAGATGCACCAATGCTTAATTAAATTTTATATACAAGAACTGTATATAAAGCAAACTACATTCAAAAAAAAAAAGTATATAAAGCAAACTGCTATTTAAATACAAAATATGACTTTATCACTCAAAAAGGGGAATGGGAACAATAAAACATTGATTAGTTTGTTACGTTCTTTAATTTAATTAGTTAATTATCTGTAGGCGAAGGCTTCGGTGAGAGAGCAAAACAAGTCTCCTCTCGTGAGAGAGCTTTATTCTACCATAAGATTTATTCATTTTTAATTCAATGTACCAGATTTGAGAAGGGAAACTTATTTGAACAGTATTAGACGGTTTTTATCACATTATAAGGTTATTACCATGTTAATAGTTTTTTTTTGTTGACAAAATTACCATGTTAATAGTTTTTTTTTTTTTTTGAGAGAATACCATGTTAATAGTTAAATACTGGATTTGTTTGTTTGATAATAAATATCGAATATTTTTCCTTCAAAAAAATAATATCGAATATTTTGTGCAAGTAGATGTTCGAAAACGTTTGCAGCCCATAAATTATTTTTTGAAGGAACAGCACATAAATTATAATCTTAACACTGTTCTCTCCATTGAAAATTTGATTTTTTTTTCATGTTTCATAATTGATAAAAAAGTTATTCCTATTAATTTAATACTTTTCCTATTAAATTTAAATATTAAATTGAACAACCATTATATGATTTTTATTATTTTGCTACTAGTTAGTAGATTATAATTTTCAGTTATTTATTAATATAGCCAAAAAATTCTTGTCTTGTTTAGTTTAGAAAAAAATTAAGTATTTCTTATATTTTAAAATGAAATTGTTGTTAGGGGTGTTTGCGGTGCGATTTGGATCGGTTTGAGGTAAAGTGTCATCCGATCCAAAATAAAATTGACATGCGGTTCGGTTCAGTTTGGATGACTATTCCAAAAAAAAAAAAATTGAACCGATCCGATCCAAATATATGCGGTTAATTTGGATCGGTTTTTTTATATCCAAAATGTAAAATATATTTTTTTATTTACTTTTTTTAAGAATATAATTTTTTTATTAATATTAATATTACGCAAACAAGGTAAAATAATAGGTTTGATGCAAAATATATTAAAAAAATTTAAAATAATAGTATGAAAATTATCGATTATTTTTAAAATATATTAAGTAATAATAATATAGATTAAATTAGTGCAATATATAAGATTAAAAACCAACTAGCAACATAATAATGCAATATATAATAATAATAATAATAATAATAATAATAATAATAATAATAATAATAATAATAATAATAATAATAATAATAATAATAATAATAATAATAATAATAATAATAAAAGAATAAATAATTATAAATATTTAGATTTTTGGTTCAGTTTGGTTTGGTTAGGTTTTTTAAGTATTAATTTTAAGTTTCATTACATAACAAATATAACAAGAAAAAATGGGAAAACATTTATTATAAGTTACTCCCTCCGTTCCTTTTTAGGTTTCTTTTTAGAAAATTAGCACCAAATTAGCGATGTGTAATTTTGCACATTTTCTTCCTATTATACCCTCATTTTAATCCACCACTAAATTCCTATTTTTTTGCACACACTTACTTTATCTTTCCAATAAATTTAATATGTTTTCTTTCTCTCGTAACAAACAATTGTCAGTTATTATCTTTTTCTTCAACAAATTCCTATTTTTTTGCGCACTCTCTCTCATAACAAACAATTGTCAAATTTTTTAAATATTGTGCATATCTTTTTAATTATTTTAAGTCAATATAAAAATTATATTGATGAAACTTCTTCATTGTCATCTTGTTCTTGTATCTTGTCAAATGAGTCTTCAACTATTGCTCCATCTTCACCTCTCATAAGCAGTTCCAATGAGTCTTCCACTTTTTCTTCTTTTGAACATCCATGGAGTCTTTTATTTTTCTTCTCTCAAATTTGTTCTTTTACTTTGCACTTGCAATTTTTAACAATTGTTACTCATCATACTTATAGAATTTTAACTCGTCTTTGAACCATTATTTGTAACAAAATTTTGTTTAAATTTGAAGATAACAAGAAACAAACTTTGTTTTAAAAAAACAAACTTTAGTTTTTCAAATAGATAACAGTAATTAGTTTTATTGAAAAAGATAAGAGTAATTGACAAAGGGTATAATTGACAAATTGTATCCTTAAAATACCAAAAAAACACTTAAATAGGAACGAAAAATTCACCCTAAAAAGAAACTTAAAAAGGAACGGAGGGAGTATTAAATTAAATGAAAATACCTTCACTAACTTGCTACCACCAGTACAACAAAACTAACGTACCGTAGGGGACTTGTTCTCCTATCCCACGGTAGAAGGCGCCTTATCTGTATTGCGTCTCTCAAGTATACGCGACTTAATTTGGAAATTAGGTATATTTTTCTCAAGAGCAATGATATTCTAACAACCAAAAATTAACAACTTTTGTGACAACCACCAATTTTCAAAGGAAAAGTAGATAGTAACACGGAAACGAAAGCAATAGAGAGAGAAAGTAAAAAGATAGTGTGAGTATGAGAGATAAAGTTGTCACATAGGTTGTCACAAAATGGTTGTTAGAATATCATTTCTCTTTTCTCAATTATGGATATAGATGTTAAGAATTATGGTTACTCTAACAAATGATAAATGAACACGAGATTTTTCATGCAAATATAGCAAAAATTGCATCTCTTAATAAATAAAAAGTTGGAATAGGCAAATTGATCTATGAATTTTAACAACATGTCAAAATAGTTCATCATTTTAAAAAATTTACAAATACATCATTGATATTGTAAAATGTCCTTTGAAATTGGTCACTAACTCACTATGTTAATTTATCTCGTTAGAGGTTATGATGAGACATGTTAACATGATATGTCATATTGCATGTTGACTATAAAATTACAATGTCATATGAGATTGTAATTTTGCAAGAACTAATATTCGGAAAATTAGTTTAAGAAAAACCTAAATTTTATAGGAAAATTAGTCTCTACTGTGTTGACATTGAGTTGGGATCACCGTTAAGGAGATGTCACATTCAAATAGCAAAATTTACAAAAGAGATTAATCACCAGCACTTAACATATTTAGATGTATTTATCAATTAGAACTTTAGAAGATAAAAAACGGGGACCATTTTAACCGATATTCATAATATATACACAATATCGAGTACCAATTTGGCCCTATCCACTCAAATGAATGAAAAACAATAACTCATCCCTCTATGTGTGTTTGCCTATGCAGACATGTACTTATAGTGTGCCAAAAATAAAGAAGATGCGATATTTTAGGCCTTTTACCTTATCGAATTTCTTCAATATCTTTGAAAATGCTACCATATTCAGTGAGCTGCCAAAGTGAGAGAATGTAATTAGAATTTGCATAGTCATGAAACAGTTGTTTATAGTTTAGGAATAGATAAGGCATATAAAGTATAAACACACCACATGCTATTTTTAGAAATTCTATGCAACATTATTATTTTTTTACTCATGAATTATTAATCACCTAGAAAAGGAAGATTAGTGAAAAATAAATATTGACAAAACATTAAATCTTAAGGAAAAAAAATTAAAACCTATAAGTTTTGAGCAAGCCAAGGCCTCTATAGAGCTCCACAAAAGCACTTCTAATCATTTTTTCAGCACATTGAATTTTTTTTCTTGTGAATGAAATCTCCTGTTGGATTGTTCACTAAATCCTCCCAAAGCATGCTAGTAATAGCTGTAATTGCTCGAGTTGCATTTGTTCCTGGGACATCAATTCTCATTGCCATTCTAGGCTTTCCTTTCTTTGTTTTTGTCCTCATTGCTGAATTCACAAAATTTACACCATTTTTCTCTAAACTTGCTATTACCTCTTCTGTATGTGAAATTTCTGAATTTGTTTCGTCCGAATCTCCTAAACATTCTGCAAATTAAGCAACTCATTCATACTTTAATAATATGGAAATCAAAAAAGGCTATTGACTTTTTTAGCTTATGAGAAAAATATTCTCAATCAAAAGAAGTCTATGACTTTTCATACAAGAAAACTAAAAATTCTTTTAGCACTTATCATATTATACACATCAAAGTAAAGAGATATCATTAAAATATATTGAATAATTTTGGAAATTTATATATATAATCTCATATATATAAGATTTATTTGTTTGAAATTTTTAACTTAACATTTTTTAACTTAACATATTGATTTTATAAAAAGATTGAAAAAGAGAGAAAGTACGTTAAATTGAATTTACTATTGTCTACAAAGGATTTAAACTTTGTCGTAGAAAACTGACCTAATGAATAATCAGAATCTCGTGCTGGAAAACGCGGGAAAGTCTCTGTATTATTTGCCTTTGTTGGCGGATATTTTTTCCTTCGTCTATCATTTATAATTTGCTTTAGGTCTTGCAAAATCTGAAGCTGTTTGTTCAAAGCTTCTCCTCTCTCAATGAATTCATTCTCTTGTTTAATATAAAATTGGTTCACCTTGTTTAGCTCATCATCAAGCATCCCAAAAAACACACGGACCTGTGAACAGTAAAAAGGATATTTCACACACACATACATACATATTGATGTAAGTCCAAAAATGCATAGTATTTAAGCTAGAAGACATCAAGTTATGAACCCTACCTCATCCTCTTCCGAAAATAATTGTACAAGCTCTGTTTGGTATATTTCTTCTCCACTGCCTTTTATGGTTTTCTTCCTCACCTACACCAATTAGAAAAATATTCATATTTGTATTATTTTCTTTTGAGATAAAGTATCCATATTCTGATATTCATATTTTTTTTAAATATCCATATTTATTTTATTTTTTAGTTGTTCTATTTAAATTAATTTTTGTGTGTGTTTTTAACTTTTAGTTATTTTTAATTTTGTGCTGCTCATTCTTCAAAAATAAAAATTATGCTGCTTACTTTAGAATTATATATGTACACCATTTCACGTGCTAATAGAGAGACAATCACAAATGACACAGCTATTTTAATTTGCTTGCTTTCGTAAGATATTGAAAAGGGTTAATTATGTTTCTAGTCCCTATAAAATAGCGACCTTGTAAGTTTAGTCCCTACTTAATTTTAATAGCATTTTTAGTCCCTAATTTTGTTTTTCTGCACTGAGTATTAGTCCCTACTCAATTCAAATTTGTTTAATTTATGCTTAAACTCTTAAATTTTTGAACAATTTTTTGCAGACATGTTTAGAACATTACTAAAAGTTCGTCCACAAAAAATTATCGCAAAATTTGATTTCTACATCCAGATTTTATTACTTTTTATCTTTAACTTTTGTCGTTTTAAAAAATTCATATTTAATTCATTTCATGTCAGAAAATTCTAAATTTTAGTAAACGAACCTTTCATAGTGTTCTAATCTTGTCTCAAAAAAATCGTTCAAAAATTTAAGAGTTTAAGGATAATTAATCAAACTTTGTTTTAGCAGGGACTAAAATTATAAGTAAATTTTTTTTTATAGGGACTAAAAATGCTATTAAAATTAAGCAGGGACTAAACTTACAAGGTCGCTATTTTATAGGGACTAGAAACATAATTAACCCTATTGAAAAACCCACAAAAAAAGTAAGGAAAAAAAGGCTTTAAAAAGGGAGGCCACTAAACCCACTTTAATTAGAGGCCTTAACCCCACTTGATAAAAATATTAATCAATATACACATGATGTATAATTATTTAAATAAATAATACTCATATTACATTTTTTTTAAAGTAGGAAATGAGACATTATTATTCTTTAAAATGGTACTAATTTTCGACAATAATTAAAATGGTTTTAATGATAATTTTTTAATATAAATTGAATTGATATCAAAACTCTAGAGTTAGATCTAATTACCATTAAGATGACACCTCATTGACTTGTATTATTGTGTATATCACCACAATGAAATATAATCAAATTATATCTTCATTCTTAGAGGACATGGTGCTTTGTTTAATTTAATATAGTTTCATTTTAACTTCTTAAAAAAATTATTTCTTCATTCTTGGTCAATATGACACAATGATATTATGTTAATACGATTGGTTGTATGTATAAGGTGATGAACAAAATCTGTATTAGGCAAAAAATGAAATACAAACGAACCTATACTATATTATAATTTTGGCAACCATAGCAATCCCATTAGTAAATGATTTATATTTGTTTTTTTACAAAGATTTATCTATATTTGTTGTTTTTGTTATTTAGTTTGCAATTTATATTGACTACATATTATTATTAACTATTATATATCCATGATAGAAGAAGAAAAAAAATCCATGATAATAATTGATGTGCGTAAAAAAAACGATAATAATTGGTGGCTATGTGAATGAATTGAAAATAATCCTTGTCTAATTAAAATTAATGATGTTTATTATTGTAAAAACAAAATGATGTTTATTCTTTGTTCACGTTTGAAGCTGTAAGAAATTGAGTCTGTAGCATAAAAGATTATAGTCTCTCACAATATAATTACGTATGTATGGATAATACTGCCGCATACATACCTCCTTGAATCACTCCACAATCATAGTGATCTTGTCTAAATGCATTCATTGTAAATTATTGTGTATAGATATTACATTTCAATAATAGATGCAAATAATATCATTTCACATCACTAGGGATTATCAAGTTATATAACCTCAACCATTCTAAAGTTATGTTTCTACTATTTGTGTTTCTATATGGCCAACCATGATTCAAATTTCATTAGTCAGAGGATAAGGCCACATTTAGTGTATGATAATGCTATATATATGGACGTGGAAGAAATCTATGGAGTAAAAAAGATACGCACTAACAAAGAAGGAGTAATGAAAATGATGAAACACTAATTCCATTATGTGATAAAATATAGAAAACTAAAAGACACACGCAATAACCGCACCATGCTTTCACCGTGTGCATAATATTTTGGACATACCAGAAATTAATATTTCTCAATAACAAAAAAAATCTTAATCTATACAATACCTTAATGATATTTGTGTTATCATGATCAGATTCAGGTGAGAGCTTGAGGGAGATTTTCTTGACAAGAAAGCAAAGAGAATTGAAAATGGACCCTCCTCCGTCGGCGTGGTTATGGTTTTGCTTTGGAATTTTTGAGAGCTTGATTCTCTTTATCTGCTTCTTCAGCTGCCAATAGTTCACGACTGCCTCCTTCCATTCTGGTATGAGTTGAGCTTCTAGCTCCTTTGAGAATTTCACCATTTCTTTTTCTATATTGTGAAGGAAGGAGTTGTATATATATAGAGAGAAGAAAAGTGGGAATGAGGTTATATGAAGTGGATGTAATTTGATACGATAGAATCTTATAGAGATTATTTTATATAGAGAAAGTAAGAGCCGTGTGGTGAACATTAATCTAGTACCAGATGTTTTTATTTATTTATCTTATAATAGGAGAATGAGACCTGCTAATTCATTTGGAGCTGGGTCGAGAGGTTTAGTAAAGAGAATAAAGTAATATGATCAAAAATTATTTATGTCCAGATTTTAAATTCGGGTATTTTCAAATGATTTTTCTACATCTATAGCTCATTAATTACTTACGTCTAATCACCTGATTAATGTAGATAGATTAGTTGTGAAGAAATGTACATCATTGGTTATCATCTTAAAGTTATTATTTTGGTCAAAAAAATCTTAGAATATAATTTGTATTTTTAATTTTGTTTTACTAAATATTTTGACTATGTTCATATAATATGTGTTAATTTATGATAGAAAGAAAAAAATAACTTGTGTTAATTTTTATTATTTTATAAAAAAAATTACCATAAATTTGTGTTAACATATAATGAAGTTGGATAAAATGAATCTATAAAAAAAAAAAAAAAAGTTAGCTTAAAGGAGATTAATCGTATTTTTATTCAACATATTATGTAAAATGGTAACCTTTACAAAAAGTTATTTATCTTTTTTCCCATACATGCTCTATAATTAAAGGTATGGAATGTGAGATGGATTCTCCATTTCCGTCAAGCTAATTTTCTCTTATATTATTTTTTTATCAATAATCGTCATCTATATTTGCCAAGATTAGTTGGTTCATTTTCTTTTCTCATAAGTTTTAGTAGTTCATTTGACAACGTCGATATTATTAGATTATCCATTTTTACCTGAATTTGAACACAAGATTTCACAGTTGTGTGTGAATTTTGAACGGTTTTTGTCACTTCATTTACAACAAAAAAAAAATATCTCTTTCTAATTTGAATATATTTCTTTCATTTAATAATCAAAATCGTGGTTCAAATTCTTATTTTTTTTTTGAATGATGGTACTATGATAGTCACTTCTATCAAAGTGAAAGACCAATTGATTATACGTTGATACGGATAGAAAGCAAATTAGAGGCGGCTTACTCCTTAACAAAATTAGAAGCAAGAGCCAACTATTTGAATACAGTTCCAAATTAAAATACTAGTAGACTTTGTTATACAGATATGCTTCTTCTTACACATCATTTGCCACAAATACAAGTATTGTCTCTTTTTATATATAAATCAAAAATTGATTAAAGAAAAAGAAAAATTGGGACAACCCAATAATAAGAAGGGAAAAAAATGCAAAACTAACAAAATACTTAAATCAAAGAGAGTCACGAAAATCAACCCTAGATCGAGTTTGTCCAAGAAACACATATCATGAGTAACATTTGAGCTACGAATCTGTCCAATCAGTGTGTGCAATTGATGAACTTTTTTTTTTCTTACAAAAAATAAATGATATTCATTCATTCAAATTGATAGAGTATATCGATACAATGCGAATTCGCTAAAAATAAAAGGGATGAATCTGCGAACAAACTCACAACATTCATGTTAACAGCATAAAACAGCAAAGTCCAAAAGCTTACACATATGATTATATTTAAGTCTCCGAAATATCCATATCTCTGGATCTGCAACGTTGACGACGCAACAGTCATTAATTAAATCTGCACTGGATTGAAACTGATCTGGCAACCTGAACCGAAAAAATACCCGAACGAAACAAAAAAGACAAACAACGCCGCACAAAGACGACGAACAAAACAACGTCGCACTAAGACGACGAAATCACAAGAGAAAAAACGAAATAGATGTGAAAATCACTTATTTCAACAAAAGGGAAAGGGAAAAGCGAGTTAGAGGAGTGATTTTGGGTCAAAAGTTGACCATAAATCACCCCTTTTTGATAGGTGAAGGAGAATAAACTAGGGTTTTGGCGATGGCTTACAAGAGAGAAGGGGAAGAGAGATGAACTTTGAAAACTTCATTCTCCGCTATTGCATCGCTATTAAAAAAATAGTAATGCTTTATCTTTCTCATTAAGTTTTTTCGTCTGAACAAACTTTTCTATTTCCTTAAAATATGCGATGTCCTTAGCTCGCAAGCTCGCTTATGTTTCAAACTGTTTTTGCCTTGATCACCACTAGAAGTTAAAATCTTATACTTCGAAACATAAATGAGTTTGCGAGCTAAGGGCATCACATTGAGTGATTTTTACTTTTATTTATTTTGCTTAAAAGATTCATTTAAAGAAGTCATTCCCCTCACTGTACAATCTTCTAGACTGTGACCAATAATGCATTTGTATAAAGAAAAAAAAAACAATTTTTCAAATTCTAAATCAACAAAAAAAATAAAAAAATAAAAAACTTATCTTTCCACCCTTAATCATATAATTGTTGTTTAGATAGATCAATCTCTACAATAACATAAACAAAATTACCAAAAGAACGTTTATTTGTAGATTCATCTAAGGAGATCAAAACTTCACCTGCTCTAACAATATAGATCAGAATTTTGGGACACATATATTCTTGTAGAAAGTCATAACTCAACATTGAGTATAAGTTTGTTGTTGCCTATTAGGGTTAAAAATTCACATCCATTTAGAAAGATATAAAATACACGACTTCAAAGATCAAGATCTATATGAGACCAAATCCTCATAAGATATTCTTTTGAAAAGAAAGAAACTCATGATATATTTTACCAATAAAATCAAAATCCAAGAACTACTCAATTTCCAAATAGAAACCAATTTGACATGCAATTCATCAACTTTTAAAGGATTATCACCCTTAAAGTATTCAAACACCAATAAAAATGATAACCAATTTGACATGCAATTCATCAACTTTTAAAGGATTATCACCCTTAAAGTATTCAAACACCAATAAAAATGATAACCAATTTGACATGCAATTCATCAACTTTTAAAGGATTATCACCCTTAAAGTATTCAAACACCAATAAAAATGATTCTTACAACCTTCTAACCCAAGCCTATATTCATCTTCCAAAAAATTTATGGCCAACACATCCCCTTTAATGCGTTCAAGAAAGAAAAAAAATCTCACTTGAATTTTTTAATCGTAGAAAAACTTCGAGAGTGTAGGTAGGGTTCAAGAGATTGATGTGTTTGCTCTAGAACGAATTGTTCGTGAGAACACATGTTAGATTTTTAGGTAAAATAATTCTTGACAAAAATTTTATTGATCTTGCAGCAAAACTCTATATTATCATGATCCTTCCCATTTGAACCAGAGAAGGTTAACAGAAGAAAAAAAAAAAACATATTAGATTTTTCAAAAAATCAAAGTCAGTTCTAAAAATAAACATATGATAAACTACACAATGATCGTATCAGACTTGGACGATGCAACATGATGTAACGTTCCGACGAGCAAAAGCATGATGCGAAGCATGTGATGACCTAATTACATCATCTTGCGCATCATTTTGTGAAAATTCTCCCATATATATTCAACGTATCATTGATCAGAATATAGGTGTTTTTCTTTGTTAGAAAGTTGTTATTTTATTGTTATATCTTTAACAAAAAATAAGTGTCATTTCATTCTATTCAATGATGTAAAGTTCGAGGGGGATCAATTTATTCGGGCAGCACTTCAGTGACTTAATGTCACCGTGCCATAGCTGCCCAACCCCATCCATACCATCCATTTTCTGACACATGTGCAGGATGCTTTGTTTGTGTGGACAGGATGCAATGTCACGGTGCCATTAATGGCACCGAAGTATTCTCCAATTTATTCTAGGTTCTTTCTCGAGTTATCTCGTCTATTCATTTTTTGTAACTATTATATTCACTGACCCAACTGTTAAATATTTTATATTTTATATTATATTTGACAAACAAATATATATTATATATTATTTTAATGACCATACAAACCAAAAATTACAGAAACTGATTGTATGTAACTTTCGGATTTGTAGTCAATATTTTATTTGTATTTTTTAGAGGATTTTAGTTGTATTTTTAAATTGAATTAAATTTACTCGCTAACGTATCAAATACACTTTTAAAATTTTATAAACATTTACATATTCGATTTACTCAACAAGAGCTATTAATTTTACTGTTGGGTCGATGAAATTTAATATTCTTTTTTGAGTACCTAAACGAATATTTCTAGCAAAAGTTACTCGAGTAAGATGATCCTCATTCATTCAATATCCATTGCTTGTATTCACACCAAAAAAAATAAAATAAAAATGGTTTATTTTATATAGCTTAAACTTTTATAAATAAGCATTTAGTCAAATAACCATGCTGTAATACCATTTTTTAGATTTAATTTATAAAATATCTCTATAAATATTTATCAGATATATTTTAATTTGACGTTTGTATTAAATGGTTTTACACCGAAAGCATGTAAAACTTAATCTAATTTAAAAATTAAAAGGTTTTATTCCTTAATTTATATTGGATGACATTTACTGTTTTATATAAATTTTGTACGTTTGAAAACTAATTGCAATTTTCATGTTGATCTAATGGGTCTCATGCTTTGTAATGCTGACTTGTACAATGTGATGCTTCTAAGTTCTAATCCTTGAAGCGTGGGTCTTCAGTGTAAGTATAATGGCAGCCTGGCTTGCCCTAAATATTAAATCTAGGATGCCTTGAGTAATGTTTTTATTTTGTATCTGGAAAATAATATGTGTCGTTGACTATTGCGAAACTTTCTTCAATCGCTGGTTTCAATTATATTTAAGTCAGGAGAACTTTTTGGGTTGGTATATCTTATCGAATTCAATTTGATTCAATTCACTATATTTAATGTTCAGAATATGGTTTCTACACGATAACTTGCATCTTTATCTTTGCAATATAGATAATGATTGCAAAACACTTTGTCAACGAACAAGTTCAAGAAGTAAGTTTTGTTCAAAAAAATATTGGCACAAGTTATTGTTGGTGCTTGATATGTAAGTAAAAGGTTTGTTGATTTGATTATATAAAAGAGGTGGAATAATTGGACTTCTATAGTTCTATATATGGGTGTGGCTTGCTTAATAAAATGTGCTGTTTAAAATAAAATAATTGGACTTCTATATATATGATAGAAAAATTGAGATGAATAAGAAACGTAACTCAAGATACTTGAGATATACCTGAAATATATACGATATATTTGAGAAATACCTAAAATAATATAGGCCCATAAATTATTTGGAAAATTTTAAATAGGTTTCAAAACTTTTGTAAAAAAAAAAAGGGTTTCAAAACTAAAAATATAGTTCTCATGAAATTAGCTCATTTAATATAAACATTGAATAATATATGTAATGACCGGGGTTCAAATTCCGAACACCACACTTATTCATCTTAAAAAGAGAATTTCTAACCACCAAACACTTGACAAAAAAACTAAAAAATTGTAATTAGATCCTAGAACTAATAAAAAAAAATTAATTAAGTCCATACGTTACATTATGGTTAGTCAAACATGCAACGGAAGAACATAATTAATATAATGTTTAGTTATAATTTGCTAAAACACTCCTTTGTAAAAGCTAGTGGGTGCATTTTAGAAAATGTCTATAAAAGTTGCTAGAAGACACCCACTGGTTTTTAAGAAGGTGTGTTTTGTGTGTGTGTGTAGATTGACTTGAACCCAGGCAATGCAAACCAACCTGGTCTATAAAATCTGGGGGAATCATCAATGGATTCACCTTGAACAATACTAAAACATTGTGTCTTTTGATCACCGGTAGAGATCCAGAAAAAGGGTTAGAATTAGGTTTGAAGACTATTTCTTATAATTTCTTTTAAAATTTTTGTGTAAAGTTACTCTCTTGATTAGTGAAACAGAGAAGCATTATATCCTCTATAGAATGTCATTATTGAATCGAACTGGGTAAACAAATATTATGTTTTTTTTTTCTCTTCTTCTTACTTTATACTGCTGTTTATTTTTGTTTAGGATTATTATCGTATTCCTTTGATTTCAGTTGCCATAGATTTACTCTAGGCATCAAGTATTATTGTGACTCTAAATTCACAACAATATACACACACACATATGTATAAACCATTTCATGAAGGATAATCCATTGCTGAAGAATATTTTTCACATCGACACCTAAAAATATACAAACCAGAATTTTTACTTTTTAGAAAGTTATCTTCTTGTGTAGATAAAATGCAGCTGTCATTATCACATCACCATCACGTACATGTTTTTCATTTCAAATCATAGTGTGCTTTAAGCAAACCTTTTCAAAACACTACATTAAGTATTTTTGTGCTATATTTCTCTTCAAATCCTATTTTGTGTGATTTACAATACTTGTTTATTTCATCCCTACTAGAGCAGGCAACACCAATTTATTTTGTATATTGGTGGGGACAACCTCAGCTAAAGTTTAAAGAGTAAAAAAGATGATAAAATAATGTTAGAGGGTATAATATAATTTTTGGTTAAATATTTACACATGTAACAGTAATTAACAAATCAAAACCTAACAATAACATGGTAAGCAAAACCAAACCACTAGTAGTGGTGACTCTCCACGTGTAAAGATTCCTTGGCAGAGTATACACCATTTAGCAAAAAATGCAACTAGGAAAATTGATCACAAAAATGCAACTAGGAAAATTAAATTATGGTGTCTAAAAATAAACTATTGGGTAGTTGTTTCATACAGTGGCAGCAGAGAGAAAGAGAAGTTGTTTTAGTTAGTGGGATTGTAATCGTGGAGGGAATTAATCCAACAGTACTTTAAATTTTGAGTGTGGATGACGTTGGAAGACTACAAAATTATGTTGCTTCCACTAAGACAGTATCACCCAAATTCATTTTTCTTCATAAGCTAATGCGATTGTACAAAGGTGGCTTTTGGTGAATGCCAAATTTAAAGACCAATAGTTGGACCCAATATTGCTGCCTAGGGCTGAATGTTATAATACTTTATTTTAATGGGTGGGTTACTGCTGGATTTTGGTCCTTTTTGATTAAGGATATTATACCATGGGGTTTTAACTTTTTAGGGCATACCCTGGAAATTATTCCAGCACACATACAATCATGATCGGTGGCTTGTTGGGGAGGGTATGTATGTTTAGTCATAAAAGTGCTTTCATACAATACAAATTTAACTAGGGAGACAATATATTTCTCCCTCCATTCCTTTTCTTTTGATGTTTTAGCTCTTGGCACAAGTTTTAAGGAGTAATTAAAATATATAAATATTTATGTGTTTTTGACTAAAATGTCCTTATTTATCAATAAATTCACATGTGACAAACCAAAGGTCACAACTACTTTAATAGTTTATGGTGTTTTTCAACAAGGGTAAACTTGAGAAAACAATAATAAATTCACTAAAACATCAAAAGTTTTGGAATATAATTGAAACTCTAAAACATCAAAAGAAAAGGATTGGAGGGAGTATAAGATAGTTGAATTAACGAGCAATTCTTACCTAGTCTCAAACCTAAATCAAAAATATTTGGGCACACATACATAAATGAAGAGAATTAAAAGAAAAATAAATTAATCACGTCATAATTTGCTTTTATCTTTAAATTTTTCTTATCTATGTGTGCGTGTCTAAGTCATTTTTATTTATGTTTGTGGCCGACTTAGACTTTCTCTCAATTAACTTTCTATATATCCAACAAATAATGAATTGAGAGTTTATCTTATTGTTATCTTGTTGGGTTCAAATGTGACTGATTAGTCTACATCGACTATATATGAACTAAATGTTAGACTATATATGAAAAGGATGACAGGTATACCTAATAATTTAAGATTTTTGATGAAAATATGTAGTCTCCTCAAAAGGATATCAAAATATTTGATTTTTCTAGAAGATAATTGTGTTGTCCACTCTTTCATCATCATGGTCAATTCCAACGATCGACATTCGTATATGAAAATACAAGTAAAAACATATATACAAGTAATAAAATTATTCCTTAATTAATTCATGCGTGTTGTAAAATTTTGGTTTAGGGTTTAATGGACTATATCAAGTCCAGATGTGTGGGGCCTTCTTCTGTCCATGTTGTTGGCCGTTCATAATTTATAGATTGAAATTAGGTTTCTTTTGCCTAAACAATTCATTTTGGCTCAAGTAAACTTCTGTTTTCGACCTTCACTAAAATCAAACCGTGAGTCCACCATCAATTATCCATTCATTCATATTTCCTTCATGTGGTGCTCCACTTCCAACTGCATTAACAATTTAGGAAGTTAGTCGGTAGATTATTTTGGCTTTTGTGAACCTTTATATAGTTCTAATATTATGGTTAATTAGACCAGAGAAGCTAGTGTTTCTTGACTTTGGAGAATTGGTTTTCTACTTTGTCTCTAACTGTCTTGAGTGTTTCTTGTACCTAGCTAAGTTATTCCTTTATTTTCAACAAAGTCATTTTACGTATAAAATAACTTGCAATTTCATTTAACCAATTCATCCCTTCTTAATTGTATCCCACTATGTTAGCATAGCTTGTACAATTTATCATGCAACTTTTTGCCTGGAACTGGATCTCCTTGCATGGAGTTTTCACATTAGGAGTCAAACAATTCGTATAATTGTTTCTTTACCACGCAAATTTAATTTATAATAATTTCCTTATTCTCCAATTTGTTTTTTAAAAGTAAATGCCAAGCAAAACTAAATAATCCTTAAATAAAGGAGAATAACTATTACATTGATAAGTGCTTACTACTCAATCGAAGTTTGAACCTTCTAAAAGGATAATAGTAACAAGATAAGTTGATTTTAGAGGTTCTACTTTATATGTTATTTTTTTTTTTTTTTTGGTACATACTTTATATGTTATTAACTAATTATTTCGTAAGATTATATTATTAGGTAAAGAAATATAAATATTCTTAAATCTAGACCATTCTACAGTAAAATGGCCATGTCCTTTCCGATTGAGATTCAACAGTTTATTTTCTGAGTGCTCACTTTTCAACAATGGAGCCAAGATCATTGTCAATCTGTTATAGCAACAAGAAATAATTCCAATAGGTCACATTTTCCAATCAAGTATACTATATTATTATCAAATATTATTATAGTGCATTCTACAGTGTAAGCCACTAATTCCTTTCCCATTTTTTCTTCTCCTATGTTTTTTTATTTGCTCCATACGTGAGTAATTTACTATTATAGTATTAAATTGTGTGCCCTATGGTAAAGGACATGACAATTGGTGTGTGATCAATTAACATCATAATATTGCATTGAGGGGCAGGCATTGACTAGTGAGTGTCATGATACTGCATTCAGTGGCCAGCATTTAACATCATAATCCCATGCCCTAATCTAGTGGAATATTCTTTGATTAGTTAAATATGACAAATTAATTTAAGCATGTATCCTCTTCACAAACTGGACTAAATTTGCATCTATTATAGTAATGCAAGTTGGTGTAGATTCCTATAGTAATTATTTTAATATTGCTGAGAAACATGATTCATGAGGCTTAGACCTATATAGGTAGATACTCATATGCAGTTCTAAGTGCCAACATTGTGACAGCACTGAATTTTGATAAGATCCAAATCCATTGTTTACCTTAATTAGAAGTTAATAGCATGTTTAGTGGTGGCTTGTTTTGTGTCGATTGGGTGGTTGCTTCATTTTATTATAAAAAGTAATCATGTTTTAAATGACTTATATATTGAATGCCATTACATATTGAATAATTTTATTTCTACATCTATTTTGCGACAACTTTTTAATTTCATTGTTTTTTTTTTTTTGACAAAACAATAGATATCGAGATAGGGTAATATTTTTTTCGGTAAACCAGGAGAAAGGACAGGCATCAAGGAGAAGCAACGACATCCCAACTAGGTTGGCACCCCGATGAACTCCCATCCTATACCGCCAATCTCAAATTTTATTAAAAAAAGGGGGAAAAATACATGAGGGGGGACTAGGCCAAAACCCTCGAAAAAAACAAAAAGGAAAAGAAACATACAAAGAAAAAGACAACAAAATAATAAAAAACAGCCGCCTACGGATAACGAAGCCGAGGTAAACCACAACGATCCTCAAAGAAATCCTGCTGCAACTCTGATGGCAAAGATGGCAGCCACACTTCCCCAACAACAGAATGACCCAAGTTAGCTAACCTGTCAGCGCACCTGTTGCCTTCACGATAGATGTGAGAACAAATAACCTGAATATTAAGCGCACAAGCATTGTGCCAGCGGTTACGGAGCCGAATAGGAACCAACGACACATTTTTGAAGGCTAGAAGTGCACTAGAAGAGTCGCTTTCCAACCAAATATTAGACCAACCCTGTTGGGCCGCAAACTCCATAGATAAAATATAACCGAATATCTCTGCATTAAAAACAGAACAAGGGCCCAAATTACAGGTAAAAGCACCCAGGAAAGTACCTAAATGATTCCGAAACAAACCACCGCAAGCTCCACTAGAAGCCAAAACTGAACCGTCGGAGTTAACTTTCACCCAAGGAGCTGATGGCGGCTTCCAACAAACCATCATTACCTCTTTTACCTTCCTTTGATGATGGGGGACATGAAACAAATCAAGAATAGGGGCATCTGCTGCAATACATTTACCAGAGGATAAACCCCCACTCAAGCTAATCAACGCATGCACTCTCACCTGAACCGCATGCAAAGTATGAGTTGTGGAAGAAAACCGAATATTATTTCTAGCCCACCAGATAGCATGAACCGAGTGAACAATAGCAGCCAAGAAGATATCATATGCAATTGAGAGGAACAAGGCCGAGGAATGCTAATAAATAAGGCAAGGGCAGAAGTGTTATCAATCACGAAATTCAACAAGAGACCAAGCCAAGTCCAAACCGATACAGCAAAATCACAATAAAAAAATAAATGGTCCGAAGTTTCAATACTTTTCAGACAAAAGCTACACATTGAGACCATTGCACACCCACGGGAAGCTAAATTGTCATCCGTGGGCATTTTACCATGAACAAGGCGCCAAAATATGAAGGAATGAGCAGGTGGAATACAAGTATTCCAAATAGAGGACGCCCAAGGCAAGATAGGAGCCTGCGGCCTCAAAAAAGAAAAAGCAAGCTTTGCAGACAACTTACCATCCGAAGCATGGGACCAAGAGTATAAATCCGGAAGAGCAGAAGAAGGCAAAGTAATACCTGCTAGACGAGAGGCCACATCAGGAATAGAACTCACCTCATCCGGAATGTTCCAGGTGTTATACCCTAATTTTGGACCTAAAAATACTTGTTCAATTCTTCTTTTCTTGCATTACAAGTCATTTGATATGTCTCTGGTCAATTACATTTTCCTCTGCATTTTATTTCAATGTTATTTGCAAAAATTCATGAAAAAGGGTATTTTAGTCATTTCCTGCATTCAACTCATTTTAATCCTTGAAAATTGTTTGAGTCTTTTAAATTGGTTTGTATAAATCCTTGTTTTAATATCATGTCTAAATTCATTTCAGAAAATATCAGTTGAGTCATTTTTTCAGTCAGTTTAGCCCCTAGGGGGCATTTTAGTCATTTCCTATGATAAAATCTCTTTCAATCTTTAAAAATTGTTTGAGTCCTCTCAAATAGTTTGAATAAGTCTTCATTTCAATTCTATGTCAAAATCCATTTTTAAATTGCATTTGAAGTCATTTTGAGTCAATTTTGCCCCTAGGGGCATTTTAGTCTTTTCATGTGTCAAAACCCTGTTTAAATTCTAAAAATTGTCTCTGAGTCTTTTAATTCGCTTGTATAAACTCTTGCTTTGAGTCCCTTGTTAGAAAAACCATTTTAAAATTGCATTTGAGTCGTTTCGAGTCATTTTAGCCCCTAGGGGCATTTTGGCCATTTCACATAATATCTCTGTTTCGTTTTAATCTGCTTTGTTGTTTTTAATCGTCTCATTTTACGTTAATTTTCAATTTACTTTTTCAATTCAATTTCAGTTTTAATTTTCATTTTAGTCCGCGCACTTTTGTTATTTACGTTTTAATCCCTTTTAAGTTTGTTAGAGTCCAAGTGCCACGTGTCCAAATGTTATTGGTCCACAAAAGTTTGTTATAAGTCAAGTGCCACATGTCCCACTCCAATTGGTCCAAGGCTCACCACATCACCTATATAAGTCAAACCCTTAGTCAAAATTTCACATTCAATCATTTTCACAAAAACTCCACAAAAAAATCATAAACTTCATAATTATTCTCTCTCAATTTTCCCTCTCTTCTAACCAACTTTCCACCACCCTAACAAACTTTTTCCACCTCCATCACCACCCTAACAAACTTTTTCCACCTCCACTTTCATCCCTAACAACCTCTCTAACCACCACAAACCACCATCATCTTCATCTTTCAACTCCCATAACCACCAACTTCCTCCACCATCAACCTCTCGAATTCAACCAAAATTCCAGCAATTCATAACCAAATCCAATCCCAAATTCGTCTGGATTCATCTCATTACCGCAATCATCATCCTCATTCTCAAAAAACTCACAAACACGTATCAACAGAATTTCAATCCGTACATCATTTCGAGAAACGGTTCACCTCAATACCAATTTCAAAAGCTCCAAATCCCTGCGGCAATAATCATAACCGAACCAATCTGAAGATTGTAAGGAGGAGGAAACCGAGCACAGGTCAATAACCACCGCGAACTTGCAGATCGGGATAGTACAGAACAGAGAAGGAAAGGATTTGAAGTTGCAAGAAACAACAACGTTGCTGGTTCGATTCATGACAGGAACGCAAGCGCGGCACAAACAAGCCAGAACCGAATTCGAAGGAGGACGAAGTGGATTCGAAGCTTCACGTCTTCAGAACGACGATCTCCGATTCAAGCACAGGTGTAATTTCTCTGTCGTTCTGTTTCTTTCGTTTTCTTTCTTTCTTCTGAAAAATTTCGAGTAGAAATACGCAGATTTGGGCTTCTGTGTTTGTCAGTTGAGATTTTTGAGTTGAGATTTGGATTAAGGAAAGGAAACGATGGTTAAAGATGTAAAGGTGTTTCGATTTGGTGGAGTTTTAGAACTCCGGCACGGTGGTGCATCACCGGCCACCGTGCCGGAAAGCAGAAACCGGTCGGAGGAGAAGGGCATGGGGGCGCTGCTAAATTTTTTGGAAAAATGAAGAAGGAGCAATTATGTGTTTGTTCCCTTGAAGAAACACGTATATACTTCCTTCAATTTTATTCCTCTTAACCCATTTCAACATATCCATGACCCATGAACCGCTCCATGTCTAATCCTTTAACCCAAGCCCAACCAATTGTTTTCTTTGTGTCTTCTGCTGCTCTTTGCGCCCCCCATCCCTGCGTGTTTCTTGCTATTTTTGCTGTTCGTACCCCCTGCTGTGCTATATTTTCACGATAAAAGTCTCAAATAATTTTCTACATGTGCTTCAACTTTTTCCCCTATATTTTTGAGGTTCATTGCATGATTAAAGACTATGAAAAATGTATGAAAAATATTTGTTTGATTGTGAATTCATTTCCTTTCAATTCTTGTTAAAGTCTTGTAAAAAACTTGTAAAAATCCTCGAAGACCTTGTGGACTTTTCTTGTAAACAATTTTGGTGTTTGAGGACTGCCCTTTGGAATAAAATTACATGTAAAAAAATTCATTTCAAAAAACATGTAGGATATATTCTTGTTGCTCACTTTTTTATTAACATTTTTGTGAAGTTTTGATGTGATTTTGAACTTGAAATTTTGTTACATAATTGTGGCTTTGAACATGTGATTTCTTGGAGTGAATTTGTCTATTAAATGTGGTATATGCTTGCTGTTTTGAGTTAGATTTTTGTGGACTTTGTGTTGTAAATAATGTGAAATGCTCTTGTGAAATAAAGTGCATAAAGGATTTGAAAATTTTATAATCTTTGGCATGTCGGTTTTCCTTGATTCTCATATTTCTTTCCTTGAAATAAGTCACCTAAAATTTCCAATGTTGTGAGAATCTAGGGCTTGAGTTTGCTTTAGGATTATATTGAATTTCAAGTCCTTTTATCACTTTTTTTGCTAAGATTGCTAGTTTACTTTTCTTGCAAATTACAAATAGCTTTACTATGCTTTTCAATACTAGTTTCTATATCATTTGTGCTATTAACTCTTTCATTTCATGTTTCATTCATCCATGAGCATTTCATCTCCCTCTTATATTCTTAGTCCTTACTTTCTTGCAATTTAATTTGTACAAAGATTTAGAATGTAAAACTTAGGAAATTTTGTAATATTTTTTCTTATGCAATTTTAATTTCTTGGCAAAGAGGCCATAGAATGTATCTAGGCCAATGATGTAAAGGACAATGGACTCTAATGATGTACACCGACACAAGCACCGACACATGCACACACTCCACTTTAGATAAATAGCTAGAATATGCATGTTTAGATGTATGTTTAGGATTGTATGTTTAGATGAATGCCTAGGATTTATAGTTAGAAAAAATCAATTTTCCAAACAAACGTGAACAACATCACTCAAAATCATTTTCTTAATAAACCTTGGGGTCCAAAACCCCATTGAATTTGCCTTTTATTTTCTTAATCAAAAATCCAATGAAAATAATCATACTTAGACCATATTTTGCAAATGACTAATTCCACCTCACCATTTCATAATCTCATGCCCTTGAGGCCCCTTTCTATTCTTCAAATTCCATTTTCAAACTTAAAATCAACCAACAAAAACAAAAACATTTTTTGAAAGAGAACTACGGTGGATTTGATCCCTTAAACGGGTACGTAGGCAAGGAACAAAATTCCTTCAATTCAACTAAAATAAAAATCCAAAAAACATTTTCTCCCTCCAATTCTTCACTTAGAAAATTCTTAGGTTTAATATCATCTTTCAAAATAGCATTTAAAAATAGAGCGCGCGCGTAGAAATTAAAGACGGTTCCTATAGGATACTATAGTCGTTATGGGTGCCTAACACCTTCCCGTAGCGAAAACAACTCCCGGACCTCGATTCTCAAGGGTTTTGCTTACTTTTTCCCTTCCCAAGAAAAAAATAAGATATCACCGGTTAAAAGGTTCAAACGTAATCAATGTTTGACACCCGAAAACCAAGATAAAACAGCTGGCGACTTCACTGGGGAGATTCGAGAGTTACGCCTAGTCTTTATTTCCACGCTTGCGCTTCGTTTTTACTTGTTTCTTTTACTTGCTTTCCTATGTGAATAAATGTTTAATCTTTTACAAACGTGTGGGGTGAGAATATCAAAAGTCCTGCACCCGGGCTGAGTGAACTTAGGATTTAGGAGGGATATAATCGACAATTCATTCCGGGGGTTGCCTCGTGTTTTGGATTATGCGATCAATCCCACATAGCTGAGGCATTTTGGGGGTGATGTTGTCGGCGCGTGTTGTCGCGTTTAGGCACTTTACTTCTAATTGTGCTATGACGCTATGAACCGTAGATAACCGAACCCATCCATGGCCATTTTCTAGGACGTAGTGCGGAGGCTAAACCGAGTGTTGTCTCGAGTTTTAGTCGTCACGCGATACTACACTCAAGCTAGACCTTCCACGGATAATCATGGAGCGAGTGTTGTCTCGTGACACCGTGATATACGTCGGAGAGGTTGCAACTTGGGAACCTTTTTTAGAACCCGGTTACTATTTCCTAAAGCCCTAGTTTCACCGGACACCGTGTCCACCCATGACTCCTCGACTTTGAACTTCAAACCCACCATGTTTTCTCCGAACTTGAACATAATCATGCATTCATGCATACATGCATACATGCATAAACCTCTTTTCCATGCATTGTTATCGGAGGACTTAGACAAGTCATTTTTGAACATCACGGATGTGAACGCCAAGTGATATCATCTCAACTAAACTTTTAGTTTTGCTCAAGATTTTCAAATAAAACCGCGTTTCTCTGTGATGTTCACAACCACTTTGACAAGTCCTCTGACAAAAAAAGAGTCTTTTTGCATTTGCATATCATGCATCATATGCATCATTCATCGGTCACAAATGGCTTCCCGTGCTCATTGTCTTCTGGTTCTTCTGCCGCAGTCTGAAAAGTGGCTCGTGCTCGCAAGATTCACCAACCAGATAGAGTTCATCAGACAAGATGGTACAAGAGAAGAAACATGGCTAACCTTGAGGAAGAGAATGCCAGCCCCTCGGGCCAGCCCATCGAAGAATCTAACCTGGACGAAATTCTGAGGCTTATCAAGAAGAGCAATTATAAGATTGTTGACCAGCTGCTGCAGACTCCGTCAAAGATATCCATCTTGTCTTTGCTCATGAGCTCAGAAGCTCACAGGAAGGTGTTAATGAAGATACTTGAGCAAGCTTATGTTGATCATGAAGTCTCTGTGGATCAGTTTAACGGAATAGTGGGTAACACTACTGCTTGCAACAACTTGGGGTTTGGTGATGATGAACTCCCCGAAGCAGGGAAACACCACAATTTGGCTCTGCATATCTCAGTACACTGCAAGTCCGACATGATATCCAATGTGTTGGTGGACACCGGATCATCATTGAATGTAATGCCTGAGTCCACACTAAGGCAATTGAGTCATCATGGTATTTCTCTGAGGGGTAGCAGCTATCTGGTTAAAGCTTTTGATGGATCCCGCAAAGATGTTCTCGGGGAAGTGGACTTGCCAATTACCATTGGTCCCGAAACATTTCAGATTACCTTCCAAGTCATGGACATCAATGCTTCCTACAGCTGTCTCCTCGGAAGATCATGGATTCATGACGCTGGAGCAGTCACGTCCACTTTGCATCAGAAGCTCAAGTTCATGGGGAATGGTAAGATTGTCACTGTGCATGGTGAGGAAGCATATCTAGTTAGCCAAGTATCATCGTTCTCTTGTGTTGAAGCAGGGTCCGCTGAAGGGACATCATTTCAAGGATTGACTGTTGAGGGTGCGGAACCCCGGAGGGCTGGTGCTAGCATGACTTCATTGAAAGACGCCCAGAAGGCTGTTCAAGCAGGACAAGCTGCTGGCTGGGGCAAGGTAATTCAGATTCTGGAAAACAAGCGTAAAGAGGGCCTTGGATTCTCCCCGACATCTGCTGTTTCAAAGGGAACCTTCTACAGTGTTGGGTTCATCAATGCTATTACTGAAGATGCCGCTGAAAGAAGCCATGTGCCTACGTTTGTTACACCAGGAGGCACTGTGAGAAATTGGGAAGCCGTTGATGTTCCCTTAGTCATGCATGCTTCCATGTAATGTGTTTTGTTGCTCATGTTTTTTGTTTTCAAAATAACAATCCTTTCGCTCTGCCCAAGGCGAAAGTGATATCATTGTAAGGGTGTGTTTGTTTCGGCATTGCCGTTATCAATCAAAGTTGTCGTTTTTCTCACGACTCTTTGTTTTTTTACTTTTTAGTGCCTTTTTCTTGGAAATAAGGGTAATGCCAGAAAAAACCAAAACATCTGTATTTTTCTTATTAATTTCAAAAATCTGCATAGAAAACTTTTTCTAAAATCATCCCAATCATATTATGCAGATTGAACCATAATAAACCCGTTGAACACAGTGACCCTATGGTTCCTCCAAATTTTGAATTCCCTGTATATGAAGCTGAGGATGAGGATGATAATGAAGAGATACCGTATGAGATCACTCGACTGCTTGAGCAAGAAAGAAGAGCCATTCAGCCTCACCAGGAAGAGATTGAGCTCATCAACCTGGGTACTGAAGAGAACAAACGAGAGATCAAGATTGGTGCTGCACTTGAGCCAGAAGTGAAAAAGAAGATCACTCAGCTTCTCCACGATTATCCAGATATCTTTGCATGGTCTTATGAAGATATGCCGGGTCTAGATCCCAATATTGTGGAGCATCGGATACCGACAAGGCCTGAATGTCCTCCTGTCAAACAGAAATTGAGAAGGTCTCGTCCAGACATGGCTCTTAAGATCAAGGCTGAAGTACAAAAGCAAATTGATGCGGGTTTCCTCATGACAGCTGAATATCCTGAGTGGATTGCCAACATCGTACCAGTACCAAAGAAAGATGGGAAAGTTCGAATGTGTGTTGATTACAGAGATTTGAATAAAGCCAGTCCAAAAGATAACTTCCCTTTGCCTCATATAGATGTGCTTGTTGACAGTACGGCTCAATCCAAAGTGTTCTCCTTCATGGATGGTTTCTCTGGTTATAATCAGATACGAATGTCTCCTGAGGATAGAGAAAAGACGTCCTTCATCACTCCATGGGGAACGTTCTGTTATAAAGTAATGCCGTTTGGCTTGATAAATGCCGGTGCTACCTATCAAAGGGGTATGACAACTCTGTTTCATGATATGATCCACAAAGAGATTGAAGTATATGTTGATGATATGATTGTGAAGTCAAGTGATGAAGAGCAGCATGTTGTGTATTTGAAAAAGATGTTTGAAAGATTGAGAAAGTATAAGCTGCGGTTGAATCCTAACAAGTGCACATTCGGTGTACGATCTGGAAAGTTGCTAGGCTTCATTGTCAGTCAAAGAGGCATTGAAGTTGATCCTAACAAAGTCCGAGCCATCAGAGAGATGCCAGCCCCTCAAACTGAGAAGCAAGTCAGAGGTTTCCTCGGACGTCTGAATTATATTTCAAGATTCATATCTCACATGACTGGTCCAATTTTCAAATTACTCAGAAAGAATCAGCCTGTTGTATGGAATGATGAATGTCAGGAAGCTTTTGATAGCATTAAAGAATACCTGTTGGAACCACCTATCCTTGTCCCGCCAGTGGAAGGAAGGCCATTGATTATGTATCTGTCAGTGTTAGATGATTCAGTGGGTTGTGTTCTCGGACAACAAGATGAGACTGGTAAGAAAGAGCATGCTATCTACTATCTGAGCAAGAAATTCACCGACTGTGAGACTCGGTATACAATGCTTGAAAAGACTTGTTGTGCTTTAGCTTGGGCCGCCAAACGCCTGCGTCATTATATGGTGAATCATACAACTTGGTTGATATCCCGAATGGATCCAATCAAGTACATCTTTGAAAAGCCTGCTGTTACTGGAAAGATCGCACGTTGGCAAATGTTGTTGTCTGAATATGATATTGTGTACAAAGCTCAGAAAGCAATCAAAGGAAGCATCCTTGCTGAGCATCTTGCTTGTCAACCTCTTGATGATTACCAGCCAATTAAGTTTGATTTCCCTGATGAAGAGATCATGTATTTGAAAGCGAAAGACTGTGAAGAACCACTGATCAATGAAGGGCCAGATCCCAATAGCAAATGGGGATTGGTGTTTGATGGTGCTGTTAATGTTTATGGTAAAGGAATTGGAGCCATCATTGTAACTCCGCAGGGGCACCACATTCCTTTCACCGCTCGAATAACTTTTGAATGCACAAACAACATAGCTGAATATGAAGCATGCATCTTGGGCATTGAAGAAGCTCTTGACCTGAGAATTAAGCACCTTGATATCTATGGAGATTCTGCACTTGTTATTAATCAGATAAAAGGTGAATGGGAGACTCATCATGAGAAGCTGATCCCATACCGTGACTATGCAAGACGTCTGTTGACATACTTTACCAAGGTCGAGCTACACCATATCCCTCGGGATGAAAATCAGATGGCTGACGCCCTTGCTACTTTGTCTTCTATGTTTCGTGTCAATCACTGGAACGATGTGCCTGTAATCAAAGTGCAGCGTCTTGATAGACCCGCTCATGTGTTTACTATTGAAAACATGCCTGATCAAGCTGATGAAGATGTGAATGATAAAAAGCCTTGGTATTATAACATCAAGCAATTCTTGCAGAATCGTGAATATCCACCTGGTGCTTCCAACAGGGATAAAAAGACCTTGAGACGATGGGCTAGCAGATTCCTTCCGGACGGAGAAATCCTATACAAGAGGAACTATGACATGGTCTTGTTGAGATGTGTTGATAAACAAGAAGCTGAGAAGTTGATGCATGATGTGCATGACGGTACCTTTGGGACCCATGCTTCGGGCCATGCCATGTCAAGGAAACTGTTAAGAGCCGGCTATTACTGGATAACTATGGAGCGTGATTGCCACAAACATGCTAAAAGATGCCACAAGTGTCAAATCTATGCTGACAAGATTCATGTGCCTCCACATGCTCTCAATGTTATATCTTCCCCATGGCCTTTCTCCATGTGGGGCATTGATATGATCGGAAGGATTGAACCAAAGGCTTCCAATGGACATCGTTTCATTCTAGTGGCAATTGACTATTTCACCAAGTGGGTTGAAGCTGCTTCCTATGCAAATGTGACCAAGCAAGTGGTTGTCAAGTTTATCAAGAATAACATCATCTGTCGTTATGGTGTTCCCAACAAGATCATCACTGACAATGGTTCCAATCTGAACAATAGCATGATGCAAGCTTTATGTGAAGAATTCAAAATTGAACATCACAACTCTTCTCCTTATAGGCCTCAGATGAATGGTGCAGTTGAGGCCGCTAACAAGAACATCAAGAAGATTGTTCAGAAGATGGTCACTACCTACAAAGACTGGCATGAAATACTACCTTTTGCCTTGCATGGTTACCGTACTACGGTGCGCAGTTCAACCGGGGCAACTCCTTTTTCTTTGGTGTATGGCATGGAAGCAGTCCTCCCTCTGGAAGTGGAGATTCCATCTCTTCGAGTGATCATGGAAGCAAAATTAACTGAGGCTGAATGGTGTCAAAGTAGGTATGATCAATTGAATCTGATTGAAGAGAAACGTATGGATGCTATGACTCGTGGACAGTTGTATCAAGTGCGAATGAAGAATGCTTTTGACAAGAAAGTCCGACCTCGAGAATTCAAGGAAGGCGAACTTGTACTGAAAAGAAGGATAAGTCAGCAACCCGACCCCAGGGGCAAGTGGACACCTAACTATGAAGGTCCTTATGTTGTCAAGAAGGCCTTCTCTGGTGGTGCTTTGATTCTTACACACATGGATGGTGTTGAGCTTCCAAATCCTGTTAATGCCGATATAGTCAAGAAATACTTTGTCTAGAAAGAAAAGAACAGCGTGGTAGGTCGAAAACCCGAAAGGGCGGCCTAGGCAAGAATGCGCTTCCCGGTGGATCGAAAACCCGAAAGGGCGATCCAGGCAAAAGTTAGGGACAAAAAAAAAATGAAAATGAAAAAGCTCGCTGAGATTGTACGCAACTCAGACAAGAATGAGCGCCTCGATGAGCCGAAAACCCGAAAGGGCGGTTCATGCAAAAATGAGGTTGATGAAAGACAAGTAACTATATCTGGCAAATCACCATCACCCCTTGGGGCATCTGCAACTGTCAATGATCGTCTTCATCAGAGGCTTTTGTACTTGTGAATTCAAAATTTCTATGAAATGTAGCGGTCATCGTGATCAATGTATCACCAACCAATAAAATTACCATTTTCCAAGCTTTGTAAATCCGTGAAGTCATGCCTTTGGCTGACTCTCACTCTTTTACATCAATTTGAGCCTTTCTATTGTTTGAAACTCTATCTTTCTTTCTACTTTCAATGCTATATATACAAAACATTTTATTCCTATTTGATGATGTCAATGTCTGAAACAAACATTTTTGAAAATTGAAAAATCTTTTTCTGTCTATTTTGAAAGCAAACCTGAGCAATAGGGTGCATTTCAATGAAACATGCATGAATGAATGAGTGTCAATGTCTATTTCAATACATGCTACAAGCAGGATACCCCCCAGGATGATCTGTGGTCAATAGCAAGAATGAAAAACAGAATGAAAATGAAAAGAAAAATTGAAAAATGAAAATGAAAAGCTCGCTAAGTTGAAAACCCGAAAGGGCGGCTTAGGCAAAAATGAGCACCCCGCTGAATGACAACCTATGAAGGCAATTCAGGCAAAAATGGGGCAATGAAAAGAATATTATTCCCCGGTGAATCGAAAACCCGAAAGGGCGGTTCAGGCAAAAGTGGGATTTGAAAATGAAAAATGAAAAGAATATTGAAAAGCATTGACCACAGACGCGAACATCCAATGTTTACCCAGCACTGACACGCCTAGCAACGGCGACCTGTATCCAAGAACTTTCCAAGGGTCCTCCTCTACAAGTTTACTGCCCTCAGCCATGGTTTCGATACGTCTCGCAACGACGGTCTCTCCAAAGAGGTTTTTTTCCCCTGTGAATATGTCGCAGCACGAGCCACTACGTGCCCAATCTTCCAATGTCTTGTCTGCCTTTGTGAAATTTCTCTGCCAAATTGTCAACCAATCATGCATTTCAAGCATTCATACATGCATAGTCATGCATTTTATGTGCTCACACGTCCAATAATCTTGCTATACCATACATACATGTTGCATATCCAACTGTCAATGTCAATGTCAAATGTCAAATGCCAATATCAAATGTCAATGTCAAATGTCAAATGCCAATGTCAATGTTAATGTCAAATGCCAATGTCAATGTCAATGTCAATGTTAATGTCAAATGCCAATGTCAATGTCAATGTCAATGTCAATGTTAATGTCAAATGCCAATGTCAATGTCAATGTCAATGCCAATCCAATGTCAATGGCAATGTCAATTTCAATATCCAATGCCAATGTCAATGTCAATGTCAATGTCAATGCCAATGTCAATGTCAATGTCAATTTCAATTTCCAAGCCAATGTCAATGTCAATGTCAAATGTCAATGTCAATTCAATGTCAATTCACTCTCAATTTACTTTTGGGCCAACAAAAATGGTCATGTCTATTTTCAAATCAAGTCAATGACAATTTACCCTCAATTGGTATCTTGTTAAACCAGACTTTCAATTTGTATCTTGTTACTGGTCAAGTGCAAGGTTCAATCCAAAAAGAACCACTGGTACCTGCTTATATGTCTATGTTTCCGGTCAAACGGCAAGTTCGATCCAAAGAACAGTTTGCACCAACTTACATGTTGTGATATTGATCAAGCGGCAAGTTCGATCCAAAGAACAGCTTGTATCTACCTTTTGTCTATATTTCCGGTCAAGTGGCAAGTTCGATCCAAAGAACAGCTTGTACCTATCTTTTGTTTGTATTCTCTCGGTCAAGTGGCAAGTTCGATCCAAAGAACAGCTTGTACCCGTTTCTTGTTTGTATTTCCTCGGTCAAGTGGCAAGTTCGATCCAAAGAACAGCTTGTACCCGTCTCTTGTTTGTATCTCTCGGTCAAGTGGCAAGTTCGATCCAAAGAACAGCTTGTACCCGTCTCTTGTTTGTATCTCTCGGTCAAGTGGCAAGTTCGATCCAAAGAACAGCTTGTACCTGTCTATTTTTTGCCCGTTCTTTCTACCTTGATGTCTATGAATCCCTTGGTGGTGTGACACAGCCCGTAGATTCCGGTTCGATTGTCTTGCATTCATAAATGAAATGTTGCATGGCATTCATGTTTTTGAAAATCTGAAAGCGTATTTTTATGTCCAAAAGCAGTGCAAATGTTAATATTTAAGTATCTTCGTCCCGTCAATTCTAAGACTTCGTCTCTTGACTCTCCGGACAAAGAAACTTAAATAGGGGCAGCTGTTATACCCTAATTTTGGACCTAAAAATACTTGTTCAATTCTTCTTTTCTTGCATTACAAGTCATTTGATATGTCTCTGGTCAATTACATTTTCCTCTGCATTTTATTTCAATGTTATTTGCAAAAATTCATGAAAAAGGGTATTTTAGTCATTTCCTGCATTCAACTCATTTTAATCCTTGAAAATTGTTTGAGTCTTTTAAATTGGTTTGTATAAATCCTTGTTTTAATATCATGTCTAAATTCATTTCAGAAAATATCAGTTGAGTCATTTTTTCAGTCAGTTTAGCCCCTAGGGGGCATTTTAGTCATTTCCTATGATAAAATCTCTTTCAATCTTTAAAAATTGTTTGAGTCCTCTCAAATAGTTTGAATAAGTCTTCATTTCAATTCTATGTCAAAATCCATTTTTAAATTGCATTTGAAGTCATTTTGAGTCAATTTTGCCCCTAGGGGCATTTTAGTCTTTTCATGTGTCAAAACCCTGTTTAAATTCTAAAAATTGTCTCTGAGTCTTTTAATTCGCTTGTATAAACTCTTGCTTTAAGTCCCTTGTTAGAAAAACCATTTTAAAATTGCATTTGAGTCGTTTCGAGTCATTTTAGCCCCTAGGGGCATTTTGGCCATTTCACATAATATCTCTGTTTCGTTTTAATCTGCTTTGTTGTTTTTAATCGTCTCATTTTACGTTAATTTTCAATTTACTTTTTCAATTCAATTTCAGTTTTAATTTTCATTTTAGTCCGCGCACTTTTGTTATTTACGTTTTAATCCCTTTTAAGTTTGTTAGAGTCCAAGTGCCACGTGTCCAAATGTTATTAGTCCACAAAAGTTTGTTATAAGTCAAGTGCCACATGTCCCACTCCAATTGGTCCAAGGCTCACCACATCACCTATATAAGTCAAACCCTTAGTCAAAATTTCACATTCAATCATTTTCACAAAAACTCCACAAAAAAATCATAAACTTCATAATTATTCTCTCTCAATTTTCCCTCTCTTCTAACCAACTTTCCACCACCCTAACAAACTTTTTCCACCTCCATCACCACCCTAACAAACTTTTTCCACCTCCACTTTCATCCCTAACAACCTCTCTAACCACCACAAACCACCATCATCTTCATCTTTCAACTCCCATAACCACCAACTTCCTCCACCATCAACCTCTCGAATTCAACCAAAATTCCAGCAATTCATAACCAAATCCAATCCCAAATTCGTCTGGATTCATCTCATTACCGCAATCATCATCCTCATTCTCAAAAAACTCACAAACACGTATCAACAGAATTTCAATCCGTACATCATTTCGAGAAACGGTTCACCTCAATACCAATTTCAAAAGCTCCAAATCCCTGCGGCAATAATCATAACCGAACCAATCTGAAGATTGTAAGGAGGAGGAAACCGAGCACAGGTCAATAACCACCGCGAACTTGCAGATCGGGATAGTACAGAACAGAGAAGGAAAGGATTTGAAGTTGCAAGAAACAACAACGTTGCTGGTTCGATTCATGACAGGAACGCAAGCGCGGCACAAACAAGCCAGAACCGAATTCGAAGGAGGACGAAGTGGATTCGAAGCTTCCCGTCTTCAGAACGACGATCTCCGATTCAAGCACAGGTGTAATTTCTCTGTCGTTCTGTTTCTTTCGTTTTCTTTCTTTCTTCTGAAAAATTTCGAGTAGAAATACGCAGATTTGGGCTTCTGTGTTTGTCAGTTGAGATTTTTGAGTTGAGATTTGGATTAAGGAAAGGAAACGATGGTTAAAGATGTAAAGGTGTTTCGATTTGGTGGAGTTTTAGAACTCCGGCACGGTGGTGCATCACCGGCCACCGTGCCGGAAAGCAGAAACCGGTCGGAGGAGAAGGGCATGGGGGCGCTGCTAAATTTTTTGGAAAAATGAAGAAGGAGCAATTATGTGTTTGTTCCCTTGAAGAAACACGTATATACTTCCTTCAATTTTATTCCTCTTAACCCATTTCAACATATCCATGACCCATGAACCGCTCCATGTCTAATCCTTTAACCCAAGCCCAACCAATTGTTTTCTTTGTGTCTTCTGCTGCTCTTTGCGCCCCCCATCCCTGCGTGTTTCTTGCTATTTTTGCTGTTCGTACCCCCTGCTGTGCTATATTTTCACGATAAAAGTCTCAAATAATTTTCTACATGTGCTTCAACTTTTTCCCCTATATTTTTGAGGTTCATTGCATGATTAAAGACTATGAAAAATGTATGAAAAATATTTGTTTGATTGTGAATTCATTTCCTTTCAATTCTTGTTAAAGTCTTGTAAAAAACTTGTAAAAATCCTCGAAGACCTTGTGGACTTTTCTTGTAAACAATTTTGGTGTTTGAGGACTGCCCTTTGGAATAAAATTACATGTAAAAAAATTCATTTCAAAAAACATGTAGGATATATTCTTGTTGCTCACTTTTTTATTAACATTTTTGTGAAGTTTTGATGTGATTTTGAACTTGAAATTTTGTTACATAATTGTGGCTTTGAACATGTGATTTCTTGGAGTGAATTTGTCTATTAAATGTGGTATATGCTTGCTGTTTTGAGTTAGATTTTTGTGGACTTTGTGTTGTAAATAATGTGAAATGCTCTTGTGAAATAAAGTGCATAAAGGATTTGAAAATTTTATAATCTTTGGCATGTCGGTTTTCCTTGATTCTCATATTTCTTTCCTTGAAATAAGTCACCTAAAATTTCCAATGTTGTGAGAATCTAGGGCTTGAGTTTGCTTTAGGATTATATTGAATTTCAAGTCCTTTTATCACTTTTTTTGCTAAGATTGCTAGTTTACTTTTCTTGCAAATTACAAATAGCTTTACTATGCTTTTCAATACTAGTTTCTATATCATTTGTGCTATTAACTCTTTCATTTCATGTTTCATTCATCCATGAGCATTTCATCTCCCTCTTATATTCTTAGTCCTTACTTTCTTGCAATTTAATTTGTACAAAGATTTAGAATGTAAAACTTAGGAAATTTTGTAATATTTTTTCTTATGCAATTTTAATTTCTTGGCAAAGAGGCCATAGAATGTATCTAGGCCAATGATGTAAAGGACAATGGACTCTAATGATGTACACCGACACAAGCACCGACACATGCACACACTCCACTTTAGATAAATAGCTAGAATATGCATGTTTAGATGTATGTTTAGGATTGTATGTTTAGATGAATGCCTAGGATTTATAGTTAGAAAAAATCAATTTTCCAAACAAACGTGAACAACATCACTCAAAATCATTTTCTTAATAAACCTTGGGGTCCAAAACCCCATTGAATTTGCCTTTTATTTTCTTAATCAAAAATCCAATGAAAATAATCATACTTAGACCATATTTTGCAAATGACTAATTCCACCTCACCATTTCATAATCTCATGCCCTTGAGGCCCCTTTCTATTCTTCAAATTCCATTTTCAAACTTAAAATCAACCAACAAAAACAAAAACATTTTTTGAAAGAGAACTACGGTGGATTTGATCCCTTAAACGGGTACGTAGGCAAGGAACAAAATTCCTTCAATTCAACTAAAATAAAAATCCAAAAAACATTTTCTCCCTCCAATTCTTCACTTAGAAAATTCTTAGGTTTAATATCATCTTTCAAAATAGCATTTAAAAATAGAGTGCGCGCGTAGAAATTAAAGACGGTTCCTATAGGATACTATAGTCGTTATGGGTGCCTAACACCTTCCCGTAGCGAAAACAACTCCCGGACCTCGATTCTCAAGGGTTTTGCTTACTTTTTCCCTTCCCAAGAAAAAAATAAGATATCACCGGTTAAAAGGTTCAAACGTAATCAATGTTTGACACCCGAAAACCAAGATAAAACAGCTGGCGACTTCACTGGGGAGATTCGAGAGTTACGCCTAGTCTTTATTTCCACGCTTGCGCTTCGTTTTTACTTGTTTCTTTTACTTGCTTTCCTATGTGAATAAATGTTTAATCTTTTACAAACGTGTGGGGTGAGAATATCAAAAGTCCTGCACCCGGGCTGAGTGAACTTAGGATTTAGGAGGGATATAATCGACAATTCATTCCGGGGGTTGCCTCGTGTTTTGGATTATGCGATCAATCCCACATAGCTGAGGCATTTTGGGGGTGATGTTGTCGGCGCGTGTTGTCGCGTTTAGGCACTTTACTTCTAATTGTGCTATGACGCTATGAACCGTAGATAACCGAACCCATCCATGGCCATTTTCTAGGACGTAGTGCGGAGGCTAAACCGAGTGTTGTCTCGAGTTTTAGTCGTCACGCGATACTACACTCAAGCTAGACCTTCCACGGATAATCATGGAGCGAGTGTTGTCTCGTGACACCGTGATATACGTCGGAGAGGTTGCAACTTGGGAACCTTTTTTAGAACCCGGTTACTATTTCCTAAAGCCCTAGTTTCACCGGACACCGTGTCCACCCATGACTCCTCGACTTTGAACTTCAAACCCACCATGTTTTCTCCGAACTTGAACATAATCATGCATTCATGCATACATGCATACATGCATAAACCTCTTTTCCATGCATTGTTATCGGAGGACTTAGACAAGTCATTTTTGAACATCACGGATGTGAACGCCAAGTGATATCATCTCAACTAAACTTTTAGTTTTGCTCAAGATTTTCAAATAAAACCGCGTTTCTCTGTGATGTTCACAACCACTTTGACAAGTCCTCTGACAAAAAAAGAGTCTTTTTGCATTTGCATATCATGCATCATATGCATCATTCATCGGTCACAAATGGCTTCCCGTGCTCATTGTCTTCTGGTTCTTCTGCCGCAGTCTGAAAAGTGGCTCGTGCTCGCAAGATTCACCAACCAGATAGAGTTCATCAGACAAGATGGTACAAGAGAAGAAACATGGCTAACCTTGAGGAAGAGAATGCCAGCCCCTCGGGCCAGCCCATCGAAGAATCTAACCTGGACGAAATTCTGAGGCTTATCAAGAAGAGCAATTATAAGATTGTTGACCAGCTGCTGCAGACTCCGTCAAAGATATCCATCTTGTCTTTGCTCATGAGCTCAGAAGCTCACAGGAAGGTGTTAATGAAGATACTTGAGCAAGCTTATGTTGATCATGAAGTCTCTGTGGATCAGTTTAACGGAATAGTGGGTAACACTACTGCTTGCAACAACTTGGGGTTTGGTGATGATGAACTCCCCGAAGCAGGGAAACACCACAATTTGGCTCTGCATATCTCAGTACACTGCAAGTCCGACATGATATCCAATGTGTTGGTGGACACCGGATCATCATTGAATGTAATGCCTGAGTCCACACTAAGGCAATTGAGTCATCATGGTATTTCTCTGAGGGGTAGCAGCTATCTGGTTAAAGCTTTTGATGGATCCCGCAAAGATGTTCTCGGGGAAGTGGACTTGCCAATTACCATTGGTCCCGAAACATTTCAGATTACCTTCCAAGTCATGGACATCAATGCTTCCTACAGCTGTCTCCTCGGAAGATCATGGATTCATGACGCTGGAGCAGTCACGTCCACTTTGCATCAGAAGCTCAAGTTCATGGGGAATGGTAAGATTGTCACTGTGCATGGTGAGGAAGCATATCTAGTTAGCCAAGTATCATCGTTCTCTTGTGTTGAAGCAGGGTCCGCTGAAGGGACATCATTTCAAGGATTGACTGTTGAGGGTGCGGAACCCCGGAGGGCTGGTGCTAGCATGACTTCATTGAAAGACGCCCAGAAGGCTGTTCAAGCAGGACAAGCTGCTGGCTGGGGCAAGGTAATTCAGATTCTGGAAAACAAGCGTAAAGAGGGCCTTGGATTCTCCCCGACATCTGCTGTTTCAAAGGGAACCTTCTACAGTGTTGGGTTCATCAATGCTATTACTGAAGATGCCGCTGAAAGAAGCCATGTGCCTACGTTTGTTACACCAGGAGGCACTGTGAGAAATTGGGAAGCCGTTGATGTTCCCTTAGTCATGCATGCTTCCATGTAATGTGTTTTGTTGCTCATGTTTTTTGTTTTCAAAATAACAATCCTTTCGCTCTGCCCAAGGCGAAAGTGATATCATTGTAAGGGTGTGTTTGTTTCGGCATTGCCGTTATCAATCAAAGTTGTCGTTTTTCTCACGACTCTTTGTTTTTTTACTTTTTAGTGCCTTTTTCTTGGAAATAAGGGTAATGCCAGAAAAAACCAAAACATCTGTATTTTTCTTATTAATTTCAAAAATCTGCATAGAAAACTTTTTCTAAAATCATCCCAATCATATTATGCAGATTGAACCATAATAAACCCGTTGAACACAGTGACCCTATGGTTCCTCCAAATTTTGAATTCCCTGTATATGAAGCTGAGGATGAGGATGATAATGAAGAGATACCGTATGAGATCACTCGACTGCTTGAGCAAGAAAGAAGAGCCATTCAGCCTCACCAGGAAGAGATTGAGCTCATCAACCTGGGTACTGAAGAGAACAAACGAGAGATCAAGATTGGTGCTGCACTTGAGCCAGAAGTGAAAAAGAAGATCACTCAGCTTCTCCACGATTATCCAGATATCTTTGCATGGTCTTATGAAGATATGCCGGGTCTAGATCCCAATATTGTGGAGCATCGGATACCGACAAGGCCTGAATGTCCTCCTGTCAAACAGAAATTGAGAAGGTCTCGTCCAGACATGGCTCTTAAGATCAAGGCTGAAGTACAAAAGCAAATTGATGCGGGTTTCCTCATGACAGCTGAATATCCTGAGTGGATTGCCAACATCGTACCAGTACCAAAGAAAGATGGGAAAGTTCGAATGTGTGTTGATTACAGAGATTTGAATAAAGCCAGTCCAAAAGATAACTTCCCTTTGCCTCATATAGATGTGCTTGTTGACAGTACGGCTCAATCCAAAGTGTTCTCCTTCATGGATGGTTTCTCTGGTTATAATCAGATACGAATGTCTCCTGAGGATAGAGAAAAGACGTCCTTCATCACTCCATGGGGAACGTTCTGTTATAAAGTAATGCCGTTTGGCTTGATAAATGCCGGTGCTACCTATCAAAGGGGTATGACAACTCTGTTTCATGATATGATCCACAAAGAGATTGAAGTATATGTTGATGATATGATTGTGAAGTCAAGTGATGAAGAGCAGCATGTTGTGTATTTGAAAAAGATGTTTGAAAGATTGAGAAAGTATAAGCTGCGGTTGAATCCTAACAAGTGCACATTCGGTGTACGATCTGGAAAGTTGCTAGGCTTCATTGTCAGTCAAAGAGGCATTGAAGTTGATCCTAACAAAGTCCGAGCCATCAGAGAGATGCCAGCCCCTCAAACTGAGAAGCAAGTCAGAGGTTTCCTCGGACGTCTGAATTATATTTCAAGATTCATATCTCACATGACTGGTCCAATTTTCAAATTACTCAGAAAGAATCAGCCTGTTGTATGGAATGATGAATGTCAGGAAGCTTTTGATAGCATTAAAGAATACCTGTTGGAACCACCTATCCTTGTCCCGCCAGTGGAAGGAAGGCCATTGATTATGTATCTGTCAGTGTTAGATGATTCAGTGGGTTGTGTTCTCGGACAACAAGATGAGACTGGTAAGAAAGAGCATGCTATCTACTATCTGAGCAAGAAATTCACCGACTGTGAGACTCGGTATACAATGCTTGAAAAGACTTGTTGTGCTTTAGCTTGGGCCGCCAAACGCCTGCGTCATTATATGGTGAATCATACAACTTGGTTGATATCCCGAATGGATCCAATCAAGTACATCTTTGAAAAGCCTGCTGTTACTGGAAAGATCGCACGTTGGCAAATGTTGTTGTCTGAATATGATATTGTGTACAAAGCTCAGAAAGCAATCAAAGGAAGCATCCTTGCTGAGCATCTTGCTTGTCAACCTCTTGATGATTACCAGCCAATTAAGTTTGATTTCCCTGATGAAGAGATCATGTATTTGAAAGCGAAAGACTGTGAAGAACCACTGATCAATGAAGGGCCAGATCCCAATAGCAAATGGGGATTGGTGTTTGATGGTGCTGTTAATGTTTATGGTAAAGGAATTGGAGCCATCATTGTAACTCCGCAGGGGCACCACATTCCTTTCACCGCTCGAATAACTTTTGAATGCACAAACAACATAGCTGAATATGAAGCATGCATCTTGGGCATTGAAGAAGCTCTTGACCTGAGAATTAAGCACCTTGATATCTATGGAGATTCTGCACTTGTTATTAATCAGATAAAAGGTGAATGGGAGACTCATCATGAGAAGCTGATCCCATACCGTGACTATGCAAGACGTCTGTTGACATACTTTACCAAGGTCGAGCTACACCATATCCCTCGGGATGAAAATCAGATGGCTGACGCCCTTGCTACTTTGTCTTCTATGTTTCGTGTCAATCACTGGAACGATGTGCCTGTAATCAAAGTGCAGCGTCTTGATAGACCCGCTCATGTGTTTACTATTGAAAACATGCCTGATCAAGCTGATGAAGATGTGAATGATAAAAAGCCTTGGTATTATAACATCAAGCAATTCTTGCAGAATCGTGAATATCCACCTGGTGCTTCCAACAGGGATAAAAAGACCTTGAGACGATGGGCTAGCAGATTCCTTCCGGACGGAGAAATCCTATACAAGAGGAACTATGACATGGTCTTGTTGAGATGTGTTGATAAACAAGAAGCTGAGAAGTTGATGCATGATGTGCATGACGGTACCTTTGGGACCCATGCTTCGGGCCATGCCATGTCAAGGAAACTGTTAAGAGCCGGCTATTACTGGATAACTATGGAGCGTGATTGCCACAAACATGCTAAAAGATGCCACAAGTGTCAAATCTATGCTGACAAGATTCATGTGCCTCCACATGCTCTCAATGTTATATCTTCCCCATGGCCTTTCTCCATGTGGGGCATTGATATGATCGGAAGGATTGAACCAAAGGCTTCCAATGGACATCGTTTCATTCTAGTGGCAATTGACTATTTCACCAAGTGGGTTGAAGCTGCTTCCTATGCAAATGTGACCAAGCAAGTGGTTGTCAAGTTTATCAAGAATAACATCATCTGTCGTTATGGTGTTCCCAACAAGATCATCACTGACAATGGTTCCAATCTGAACAATAGCATGATGCAAGCTTTATGTGAAGAATTCAAAATTGAACATCACAACTCTTCTCCTTATAGGCCTCAGATGAATGGTGCAGTTGAGGCCGCTAACAAGAACATCAAGAAGATTGTTCAGAAGATGGTCACTACCTACAAAGACTGGCATGAAATACTACCTTTTGCCTTGCATGGTTACCGTACTACGGTGCGCAGTTCAACCGGGGCAACTCCTTTTTCTTTGGTGTATGGCATGGAAGCAGTCCTCCCTCTGGAAGTGGAGATTCCATCTCTTCGAGTGATCATGGAAGCAAAATTAACTGAGGCTGAATGGTGTCAAAGTAGGTATGATCAATTGAATCTGATTGAAGAGAAACGTATGGATGCTATGACTCGTGGACAGTTGTATCAAGTGCGAATGAAGAATGCTTTTGACAAGAAAGTCCGACCTCGAGAATTCAAGGAAGGCGAACTTGTACTGAAAAGAAGGATAAGTCAGCAACCCGACCCCAGGGGCAAGTGGACACCTAACTATGAAGGTCCTTATGTTGTCAAGAAGGCCTTCTCTGGTGGTGCTTTGATTCTTACACACATGGATGGTGTTGAGCTTCCAAATCCTGTTAATGCCGATATAGTCAAGAAATACTTTGTCTAGAAAGAAAAGAACAGCGTGGTAGGTCGAAAACCCGAAAGGGCGGCCTAGGCAAGAATGCGCTTCCCGGTGGATCGAAAACCCGAAAGGGCGATCCAGGCAAAAGTTAGGGACAAAAAAAAATGAAAATGAAAAAGCTCGCTGAGATTGTACGCAACTCAGACAAGAATGAGCGCCTCGATGAGCCGAAAACCCGAAAGGGCGGTTCATGCAAAAATGAGGTTGATGAAAGACAAGTAACTATATCTGGCAAATCACCATCACCCCTTGGGGCATCTGCAACTGTCAATGATCGTCTTCATCAGAGGCTTTTGTACTTGTGAATTCAAAATTTCTATGAAATGTAGCGGTCATCGTGATCAATGTATCACCAACCAATAAAATTACCATTTTCCAAGCTTTGTAAATCCGTGAAGTCATGCCTTTGGCTGACTCTCACTCTTTTACATCAATTTGAGCCTTTCTATTGTTTGAAACTCTATCTTTCTTTCTACTTTCAATGCTATATATACAAAACATTTTATTCCTATTTGATGATGTCAATGTCTGAAACAAACATTTTTGAAAATTGAAAAATCTTTTTCTGTCTATTTTGAAAGCAAACCTGAGCAATAGGGTGCATTTCAATGAAACATGCATGAATGAATGAGTGTCAATGTCTATTTCAATACATGCTACAAGCAGGATACCCCCCAGGATGATCTGTGGTCAATAGCAAGAATGAAAAACAGAATGAAAATGAAAAGAAAAATTGAAAAATGAAAATGAAAAGCTCGCTAAGTTGAAAACCCGAAAGGGCGGCTTAGGCAAAAATGAGCACCCCGCTGAATGACAACCTATGAAGGCAATTCAGGCAAAAATGGGGCAATGAAAAGAATATTATTCCCCGGTGAATCGAAAACCCGAAAGGGCGGTTCAGGCAAAAGTGGGATTTGAAAATGAAAAATGAAAAGAATATTGAAAAGCATTGACCACAGACGCGAACATCCAATGTTTACCCAGCACTGACACGCCTAGCAACGGCGACCTGTATCCAAGAACTTTCCAAGGGTCCTCCTCTACAAGTTTACTGCCCTCAGCCATGGTTTCGATACGTCTCGCAACGACGGTCTCTCCAAAGAGGTTTTTTTCCCCTGTGAATATGTCGCAGCACGAGCCACTACGTGCCCAATCTTCCAATGTCTTGTCTGCCTTTGTGAAATTTCTCTGCCAAATTGTCAACCAATCATGCATTTCAAGCATTCATACATGCATAGTCATGCATTTTATGTGCTCACACGTCCAATAATCTTGCTATACCATACATACATGTTGCATATCCAACTGTCAATGTCAATGTCAAATGTCAAATGCCAATATCAAATGTCAATGTCAAATGTCAAATGCCAATGTCAATGTTAATGTCAAATGCCAATGTCAATGTCAATGTCAATGTTAATGTCAAATGCCAATGTCAATGTCAATGTCAATGTCAATGTTAATGTCAAATGCCAATGTCAATGTCAATGTCAATGCCAATCCAATGTCAATGGCAATGTCAATTTCAATATCCAATGCCAATGTCAATGTCAATGTCAATGTCAATGCCAATGTCAATGTCAATGTCAATTTCAATTTCCAAGCCAATGTCAATGTCAATGTCAAATGTCAATGTCAATTCAATGTCAATTCACTCTCAATTTACTTTTGGGCCAACAAAAATGGTCATGTCTATTTTCAAATCAAGTCAATGACAATTTACCCTCAATTGGTATCTTGTTAAACCAGACTTTCAATTTGTATCTTGTTACTGGTCAAGTGCAAGGTTCAATCCAAAAAGAACCACTGGTACCTGCTTATATGTCTATGTTTCCGGTCAAACGGCAAGTTCGATCCAAAGAACAGTTTGCACCAACTTACATGTTGTGATATTGATCAAGCGGCAAGTTCGATCCAAAGAACAGCTTGTATCTACCTTTTGTCTATATTTCCGGTCAAGTGGCAAGTTCGATCCAAAGAACAGCTTGTACCTATCTTTTGTTTGTATTCTCTCGGTCAAGTGGCAAGTTCGATCCAAAGAACAGCTTGTACCCGTTTCTTGTTTGTATTTCCTCGGTCAAGTGGCAAGTTCGATCCAAAGAACAGCTTGTACCCGTCTCTTGTTTGTATCTCTCGGTCAAGTGGCAAGTTCGATCCAAAGAACAGCTTGTACCCGTCTCTTGTTTGTATCTCTCGGTCAAGTGGCAAGTTCGATCCAAAGAACAGCTTGTACCTGTCTATTTTTTGCCCGTTCTTTCTACCTTGATGTCTATGAATCCCTTGGTGGTGTGACACAGCCCGTAGATTCCGGTTCGATTGTCTTGCATTCATAAATGAAATGTTGCATGGCATTCATGTTTTTGAAAATCTGAAAGCGTATTTTTATGTCCAAAAGCAGTGCAAATGTTAATATTTAAGTATCTTCGTCCCGTCAATTCTAAGACTTCGTCTCTTGACTCTCCGGACAAAGAAACTTAAATAGGGGCAGCTGTTATACCCTAATTTTGGACCTAAAAATACTTGTTCAATTCTTCTTTTCTTGCATTACAAGTCATTTGATATGTCTCTGGTCAATTACATTTTCCTCTGCATTTTATTTCAATGTTATTTGCAAAAATTCATGAAAAAGGGTATTTTAGTCATTTCCTGCATTCAACTCATTTTAATCCTTGAAAATTGTTTGAGTCTTTTAAATTGGTTTGTATAAATCCTTGTTTTAATATCATGTCTAAATTCATTTCAGAAAATATCAGTTGAGTCATTTTTTCAGTCAGTTTAGCCCCTAGGGGGCATTTTAGTCATTTCCTATGATAAAATCTCTTTCAATCTTTAAAAATTGTTTGAGTCCTCTCAAATAGTTTGAATAAGTCTTCATTTCAATTCTATGTCAAAATCCATTTTTAAATTGCATTTGAAGTCATTTTGAGTCAATTTTGCCCCTAGGGGCATTTTAGTCTTTTCATGTGTCAAAACCCTGTTTAAATTCTAAAAATTGTCTCTGAGTCTTTTAATTCGCTTGTATAAACTCTTGCTTTAAGTCCCTTGTTAGAAAAACCATTTTAAAATTGCATTTGAGTCGTTTCGAGTCATTTTAGCCCCTAGGGGCATTTTGGCCATTTCACATAATATCTCTGTTTCGTTTTAATCTGCTTTGTTGTTTTTAATCGTCTCATTTTACGTTAATTTTCAATTTACTTTTTCAATTCAATTTCAGTTTTAATTTTCATTTTAGTCCGCGCACTTTTGTTATTTACGTTTTAATCCCTTTTAAGTTTGTTAGAGTCCAAGTGCCACGTGTCCAAATGTTATTAGTCCACAAAAGTTTGTTATAAGTCAAGTGCCACATGTCCCACTCCAATTGGTCCAAGGCTCACCACATCACCTATATAAGTCAAACCCTTAGTCAAAATTTCACATTCAATCATTTTCACAAAAACTCCACAAAAAAATCATAAACTTCATAATTATTCTCTCTCAATTTTCCCTCTCTTCTAACCAACTTTCCACCACCCTAACAAACTTTTTCCACCTCCATCACCACCCTAACAAACTTTTTCCACCTCCACTTTCATCCCTAACAACCTCTCTAACCACCACAAACCACCATCATCTTCATCTTTCAACTCCCATAACCACCAACTTCCTCCACCATCAACCTCTCGAATTCAACCAAAATTCCAGCAATTCATAACCAAATCCAATCCCAAATTCGTCTGGATTCATCTCATTACCGCAATCATCATCCTCATTCTCAAAAAACTCACAAACACGTATCAACAGAATTTCAATCCGTACATCATTTCGAGAAACGGTTCACCTCAATACCAATTTCAAAAGCTCCAAATCCCTGCGGCAATAATCATAACCGAACCAATCTGAAGATTGTAAGGAGGAGGAAACCGAGCACAGGTCAATAACCACCGCGAACTTGCAGATCGGGATAGTACAGAACAGAGAAGGAAAGGATTTGAAGTTGCAAGAAACAACAACGTTGCTGGTTCGATTCATGACAGGAACGCAAGCGCGGCACAAACAAGCCAGAACCGAATTCGAAGGAGGACGAAGTGGATTCGAAGCTTCCCGTCTTCAGAACGACGATCTCCGATTCAAGCACAGGTGTAATTTCTCTGTCGTTCTGTTTCTTTCGTTTTCTTTCTTTCTTCTGAAAAATTTCGAGTAGAAATACGCAGATTTGGGCTTCTGTGTTTGTCAGTTGAGATTTTTGAGTTGAGATTTGGATTAAGGAAAGGAAACGATGGTTAAAGATGTAAAGGTGTTTCGATTTGGTGGAGTTTTAGAACTCCGGCACGGTGGTGCATCACCGGCCACCGTGCCGGAAAGCAGAAACCGGTCGGAGGAGAAGGGCATGGGGGCGCTGCTAAATTTTTTGGAAAAATGAAGAAGGAGCAATTATGTGTTTGTTCCCTTGAAGAAACACGTATATACTTCCTTCAATTTTATTCCTCTTAACCCATTTCAACATATCCATGACCCATGAACCGCTCCATGTCTAATCCTTTAACCCAAGCCCAACCAATTGTTTTCTTTGTGTCTTCTGCTGCTCTTTGCGCCCCCCATCCCTGCGTGTTTCTTGCTATTTTTGCTGTTCGTACCCCCTGCTGTGCTATATTTTCACGATAAAAGTCTCAAATAATTTTCTACATGTGCTTCAACTTTTTCCCCTATATTTTTGAGGTTCATTGCATGATTAAAGACTATGAAAAATGTATGAAAAATATTTGTTTGATTGTGAATTCATTTCCTTTCAATTCTTGTTAAAGTCTTGTAAAAAACTTGTAAAAATCCTCGAAGACCTTGTGGACTTTTCTTGTAAACAATTTTGGTGTTTGAGGACTGCCCTTTGGAATAAAATTACATGTAAAAAAATTCATTTCAAAAAACATGTAGGATATATTCTTGTTGCTCACTTTTTTATTAACATTTTTGTGAAGTTTTGATGTGATTTTGAACTTGAAATTTTGTTACATAATTGTGGCTTTGAACATGTGATTTCTTGGAGTGAATTTGTCTATTAAATGTGGTATATGCTTGCTGTTTTGAGTTAGATTTTTGTGGACTTTGTGTTGTAAATAATGTGAAATGCTCTTGTGAAATAAAGTGCATAAAGGATTTGAAAATTTTATAATCTTTGGCATGTCGGTTTTCCTTGATTCTCATATTTCTTTCCTTGAAATAAGTCACCTAAAATTTCCAATGTTGTGAGAATCTAGGGCTTGAGTTTGCTTTAGGATTATATTGAATTTCAAGTCCTTTTATCACTTTTTTTGCTAAGATTGCTAGTTTACTTTTCTTGCAAATTACAAATAGCTTTACTATGCTTTTCAATACTAGTTTCTATATCATTTGTGCTATTAACTCTTTCATTTCATGTTTCATTCATCCATGAGCATTTCATCTCCCTCTTATATTCTTAGTCCTTACTTTCTTGCAATTTAATTTGTACAAAGATTTAGAATGTAAAACTTAGGAAATTTTGTAATATTTTTTCTTATGCAATTTTAATTTCTTGGCAAAGAGGCCATAGAATGTATCTAGGCCAATGATGTAAAGGACAATGGACTCTAATGATGTACACCGACACAAGCACCGACACATGCACACACTCCACTTTAGATAAATAGCTAGAATATGCATGTTTAGATGTATGTTTAGGATTGTATGTTTAGATGAATGCCTAGGATTTATAGTTAGAAAAAATCAATTTTCCAAACAAACGTGAACAACATCACTCAAAATCATTTTCTTAATAAACCTTGGGGTCCAAAACCCCATTGAATTTGCCTTTTATTTTCTTAATCAAAAATCCAATGAAAATAATCATACTTAGACCATATTTTGCAAATGACTAATTCCACCTCACCATTTCATAATCTCATGCCCTTGAGGCCCCTTTCTATTCTTCAAATTCCATTTTCAAACTTAAAATCAACCAACAAAAACAAAAACATTTTTTGAAAGAGAACTACGGTGGATTTGATCCCTTAAACGGGTACGTAGGCAAGGAACAAAATTCCTTCAATTCAACTAAAATAAAAATCCAAAAAACATTTTCTCCCTCCAATTCTTCACTTAGAAAATTCTTAGGTTTAATATCATCTTTCAAAATAGCATTTAAAAATAGAGCGCGCGCGTAGAAATTAAAGACGGTTCCTATAGGATACTATAGTCGTTATGGGTGCCTAACACCTTCCCGTAGCGAAAACAACTCCCGGACCTCGATTCTCAAGGGTTTTGCTTACTTTTTCCCTTCCCAAGAAAAAAATAAGATATCACCGGTTAAAAGGTTCAAACGTAATCAATGTTTGACACCCGAAAACCAAGATAAAACAGCTGGCGACTTCACTGGGGAGATTCGAGAGTTACGCCTAGTCTTTATTTCCACGCTTGCGCTTCGTTTTTACTTGTTTCTTTTACTTGCTTTCCTATGTGAATAAATGTTTAATCTTTTACAAACGTGTGGGGTGAGAATATCAAAAGTCCTGCACCCGGGCTGAGTGAACTTAGGATTTAGGAGGGATATAATCGACAATTCATTCCGGGGGTTGCCTCGTGTTTTGGATTATGCGATCAATCCCACATAGCTGAGGCATTTTGGGGGTGATGTTGTCGGCGCGTGTTGTCGCGTTTAGGCACTTTACTTCTAATTGTGCTATGACGCTATGAACCGTAGATAACCGAACCCATCCATGGCCATTTTCTAGGACGTAGTGCGGAGGCTAAACCGAGTGTTGTCTCGAGTTTTAGTCGTCACGCGATACTACACTCAAGCTAGACCTTCCACGGATAATCATGGAGCGAGTGTTGTCTCGTGACACCGTGATATACGTCGGAGAGGTTGCAACTTGGGAACCTTTTTTAGAACCCGGTTACTATTTCCTAAAGCCCTAGTTTCACCGGACACCGTGTCCACCCATGACTCCTCGACTTTGAACTTCAAACCCACCATGTTTTCTCCGAACTTGAACATAATCATGCATTCATGCATACATGCATACATGCATAAACCTTTTTTCCATGCATTGTTATCGGAGGACTTAGACAAGTCATTTTTGAACATCACGGATGTGAACGCCAAGTGATATCATCTCAACTAAACTTTTAGTTTTGCTCAAGATTTTCAAATAAAACCGCGTTTCTCTGTGATGTTCACAACCACTTTGACAAGTCCTCTGACAAAAAAAGAGTCTTTTTGCATTTGCATATCATGCATCATATGCATCATTCATCGGTCACAAATGGCTTCCCGTGCTCATTGTCTTCTGGTTCTTCTGCCGCAGTCTGAAAAGTGGCTCGTGCTCGCAAGATTCACCAACCAGATAGAGTTCATCAGACAAGATGGTACAAGAGAAGAAACATGGCTAACCTTGAGGAAGAGAATGCCAGCCCCTCGGGCCAGCCCATCGAAGAATCTAACCTGGACGAAATTCTGAGGCTTATCAAGAAGAGCAATTATAAGATTGTTGACCAGCTGCTGCAGACTCCGTCAAAGATATCCATCTTCTCACCAATACCTACCACCCAAATAGAATTAGCCATCACCGTAGCAATCTGAGGTTTAATACCACACCAGACAGACGATTTAAAATAATGTTGAATAGGCTGCCCCTTAGAAAAATAACGAGACCTCAATAGGACAGCCCATTGGGAATCCTCTGAAATCAATTTCCAAGCTAGCTGTAACATAAGTGCTTCGTTCACAAGACGGGTAGGCTTAAGATCAAGACCACCCTCCTCCCATGGGAGACACATAACCTTCCAAGAAACCGTACATATCTTCCGCGTGTTAACATCCCCACTCCAAATAATTTTTTTTATCCAAGTATCTAAATTTTGCAATAACCGCCTAGGCCACATATAAACATGGAAGGAATACACTAACATACCATGAATGATAGATTTAACTAGCTGCACGCGACCCATGACAGACAGTAACGTACCTTTCCAAGTTGTCAATTTCATTTTAATTTTGTCAGTAATTGCAAGAAAATAAGCACTCTTCGGTTTCCCTTTGAACACCGGGCAGCCAAGATAAGTAAAAGGGATGATACCAGATCCAAAGCCTAATAAGTCCCCAATCATCTGCTCACACGCCAAATTCATAGCTCCCATATAAAAGCGACTCTTGCTATTATTAATCTGTTGCCCCGAAACATCAGAATATTGCTTAAAAATATCAAGAAGACATCGAATATTACTTTTAAGACCTGTACAGAAAACCATTACATCATCAGCATAAAGTATGTGAGTTGGCAGTGAAACACCATGACAATAAGAAATGGGCATAATTTTTCCTGTATGTCGTGCCAAAGACAATGCTCTGCTAAGGACCTCTTCCGCCAAACAGAAAAGAAGTGGAGATAGAGGGTCTCCTTGACAGACACCGCGAGAGCAAGAGAAGTAACCCACCGCCTTACCATTCACCAAAATAGAGAGACGGGCTGAAATCAAGATGGCGGAAATCCAACCAGTGAAAACTATAGAGAACCCAAACTGCTTCAAAACAGAGATTAGGAAATTCCAGTCTAAAGTATCAAAAGCCTTCCGAATATCCACTTTCATAGCCACATTACCACCATATTGCTTTTTATCTAACAAATTTATAGCCTCAGATGCCAATATAATACAGTCAGCAATTTGACGGTCAAGAATGAACCCACGTTGCTCAATAGATACAATTCTTGCGGTAATATTCGTAAGTCTGTCCGCTAATATTTTTGTAACAATTTTGAATTGGAAATTTGCTAAAGCAATAGGTCGAAAATCCCCCATAGTTTGTGCCCCTGGAACCTTAGGGATGAGCACAATCAAATTAAAATTTATATTATCAGCCAAGCTACCAGATAGAAAAAATTCTTGCACCGAATGCACTACATCAGCACCTACAATGTCCCAAAAAGTCTGATAAAAATGCCCCCCAAATCCATCAGGCCCCGGAGCACCATCCCCATTAAGATCAAACACAGCAGATTTAATTTCATCACCTAAAGGAAGGCGTGTAAGCATATGGTTCTCATCCTCAGAAACCAAGGCAGGAATAGTTCGAACAACAATATCATTATCAATGCAAACATTATCTACACTGAAAATAGCCTGAAAATAATTAAGAATATGATTCTCAATTTCACCAGCATCAGAAATAGCATCATTACCATCATAAAGCAGGGAAATATTTTTTGAAGCTGCTTTAATTTTGGCAACTCTATGGAAGTAAGATGTGTTCCTGTCACCATGAATAAAACTTTGAGTACGAGCCTTATCCTTCCAAAGTTGGTCCTGACAGTTCAAAGCCTTAGTCAAAATCAACTGAGCCTCAAGATCCCGTTGATAAAGATCATCGGAGAAGCCCTCGGTGTCCAAAATATGCTAGATACGAGCCACTTCATCTAAAGCCAACCGAACCTGCCTATCAACATCCCCAAAAACTATGCGGTTCCACTGCTTGAAAACATTTTTCAAATTACGCAGTTTAATTTGTAACCGCAACATACCAGTACCTCTGACATTTTTCATCCAAGAATCCATAACCAGTTTACGACAATCCTCATGAGAAGTCCAAGATTTAAAGAATTTAAAAGGAATAGCATTCTTCACCATTAACTCATCTGCAGTAAGCAAAAGAGGATGGTGATCCGATTGATGTCGAACCAGAGCACAACAACAAGTAATTCGCCAAAAAGCCAACCACTCCTCATTACAAACCGACCTATCAAGTCTAAGGGCCACATTTCCAGAACCAAATCGACCATTAGTCCAAGTAAACAAAGGGCCAGAAGTAGGGAGATGCGTTAACAAATTAGCATTCGACAAGTTTCCAAAATCTAAACAGGATAAAGAATTTGGAGGCCAACGCCCCCGTTTTTCATGAGCACCCATAACATCATTAAAATCACCAATGAACAACCAGGGACCCAGAAAACATCCTTGCAGATTCGTAAGATCAGCCCACAAATATCGACGATGTAAATAAGAAGTGCTTGCATATACACCCACAATATACACAGACGAGTGCTTCCACTTTACTTCCAGGGCTATGCATTGATTAGATACAAAGGCAACTGTAACATTCACATCAGCGCCCCAAAGAGCCCATAAATTAGGTAACAACGAACCTCTATTGTTCTGACAACACTTTGTAATTCCAATACCATGCCAATACCACGAAGGAACATGAGAAAAACTAATCATAGGTTCAGCCAAAAAAATAAAATTAGGCTTATGAGACAAATAAAAATTTTTCAAGGCAATTTTGGTATCTGGATTGCCAAAACCGCGAACATTCCAATACAACACTATCATTGATTAGAGGTAGAATTATCACCCGTTGATCAGGTTGTGTAAGGCTTACCAGAAGTGGTCTTTTTGAGGTGTTGCTTCTGCTTTCTAGTTAACGCCGGAACCAAAGGCATTTCCATAGATTTTTTGTCATATTCTTTTACTCGGCGCCACAATTCAAGATCATGCTGAATCCTTTCACTGCTATGAATATTAGTAACCACATACTGCGGTACCCCATCTTGAGAACAAATCTCGGTCACATCAACATCAACCAGAGAGTCATCAGAAATATCGATATTAGTTATATTGTGATCAATGGGCTGGGCATCCGAACCTGTAACAATAGAGTCCTTCGGATGCTTCTGATGTTCAGCAGATACCTCATGCATGTCAACATGCGCAACACTGGATGGTCTTGAAACACTTTCACGAGCACCCTTGGGACTCTTCTCCAGCTCCCTCGGGCTCACATGATCATGTTCCACACCATCCTGAAGTGGCTCAGAAATATCATCTATCACAGGGATCTCCAACTCCTCCCGCAATATCTGATGCATCTGCTCCACTCCGTCAGGCCGTACGTCCTCACGCCCAAGAGGGGATGAGTGTGAAGCACTCTCAATAGAACCAATGGGACTCTCCTCCAGCTCCCTGTGATTCACATGATTGTTTTTCACACTATCCAGAAGCGGGTTAGTAGCAATAGTCACCGTGGGGTTCTCCAACACCTCCCGCGATGCCTGATGAGACTTCTCCACTTCTACGGAATGCACGTCAACGTGCGCAACAGGGGAAACAATCTTCTCCGACACCGGCATATTCAATGCTAACTCATCAGTCGAGGAACGCTCAATGACATCAAAAACATTATGAAGCGGCAAACTGAAAGAGTTTGAAGATAAATCTGAAACCGGTACTGCAGGTAAAGAGACCGGAATTGATTGAGTGATAGAGCTGATAGGTGTCGGAACTGATGAAACCAGTACTACAGAAACCGGGACAGTGCTGACAGGTGTCGGAACTGAAGTAGCTGGCTGCGGAGCTGAGGCCGTCATGGTTGTGGTGGCCACCATTGATGAAACAACCGGTCCCAAAAATGAAGTCGCAGCAGGCAATGAAGCTGGCAATGCCAATGAACCTGAAACCGATGATGTAGGTATAGGGGCAGTAGTTGCGGTGTCTGGCACTCTATGAGTAGTAGTAACAGTCGAAGCAACCGGAACCGGAACCCATGAATTGTTACCATTAGAGGTACCGACATCAGTTTTGTTTTTATTTTGCCGAGTAGGATGCTTAGGGTCTGATTCGGCAACCACAATCTGTTTCCCACGATCAGCCTTGTCCTTCTGTGGTTGCGGATGCAACCAACGACATGATGCAATGTTGTGCCCAATAGAGTGACAGTGATGACAAAACAAAGGCATTCTCTCATATTGCACTTCCACTTTGAAAGCGAAGTCCTCTCTTTCGACAAGGATTTCATCATACAATTTCTTCGAAAGATCAATGACGACAAGAATTCTAGCATAATGCCCAAACGTACGGTTTCTAGTAGGTCCATCTATATCAATTGGAGTCCCAACCGCACTAGCAATTTCCTTCAACGTTCTCTCCGGCCAATATTCTTGTGGCAGCTCCACTAACCGGATCCAAAGCGATACATGTGTTTGCTTTTGTGTCTGATACTTGAAATCTTTAGTCCACTGTGATAATCTTAGCAAACCCGGCTTAAGGTTAACTGTGCCAACTGCCCAAATCTTCCGATAATCCTCCGCCGAATCAAACAGAAAATCATAATACCCCTTACCAAGAGGCACCATCTTCCAACTAGCCGTTGTCTTCCATAGCTTACTAATCTTGCTACTTAGATCACGGGCCAAGTAAGGTTTCTCTCCTTTGTTAAGGGTCAAGCGAGCCCTTAATGTATATTTGCAATCCTCAACCCCCTTACGGTACTCCTCTTGAGTGATTTTTATGCTCAAAGTGTCACCTTTAATGCACGGTGAGGGGTAGGGTCTGTCATCAGAGGCTGAAGCACCCACAAGTGCTGCTGCAAAAGACTTAGGCGCTGCTGAAGAAGTGTGAACAGGTGCAGCAGATTGCACCATATTCGAAAGAGATGGCGCAGCATCAGACACACACGGCCATTGGCACGTGTATGCCATCAGTTGTCCGCTAACAGATTACCAGAGCGATTTTAATAAAGAAGCACGCGTGAATCAACCTTTGTAATGCACAAGTGCATTAGCGCGGTTGCGCGACGTCAATTGGTAAAATCAAGCTCCAACAATACTGTATTGGAAACACTGTCTGAAAGAGTATCAAGAAGCAGCGATCGGATTACTGAACAGAAAACCGATTCCAGCAAAAATTGAAGGAGGAAACGATACAAATTGAAAAATCAGAGATGTCTCTAATCATGGGAAACACGTGAACCAACCTTTGCAATACCCTAGGGCATCGTCACGGCTGCGCGTTCTCAAAAGGAAGAGAATTCAGTGATTTTTGGAGGTCTGTACCGTTGCCGGAGAGCCTTGGCCGGAGGTCAAAACGGAACCCTATCAGAGCGTGTAACAATCAAAGGTTTTTTGCTATGGGTTTTTCGAGATAGGGTAATATCACAATGAAAGTATGAAAACAGAGTTATTCCAAAAGTTATCTAAAAATGATTGTAAAAATATCACTTCTTATTAATTACTTATTAGAGTTAAAGAAATTATTCACAAAAAGAGTTTAATTTGTATACACTATCAAATTTAAAAGAGCTTTACATATGTATATAATGATATTTTACCACAATATATTTACGCATTTTTCAAACCACATTATTCAAGAGTTAAAAACACTTAGACATATGATTTATCATACTCATTAAATATATAAAAACACATCATTAGATTTGTGTAGAAAATTTACGGTGTTTATAAATTAAATTCTACATAATTATATTAATTCTTCTTGAGAAAAATCGCAAACACTAAAAATTGAATATGAGAACACGTCATACAAAGTGATCTTATCAGTTCAGAAAGAAGTGGTGACAATGGAAAATCATCTTTCATAATCCAATCAAATTATTAATGATTTTATATTTTATTAAGAACGCGTACACCTAAAATTTCAAGGCACAAAATCATGAAAAATGTTTAAAGCCACCGAATTGTATTATTTTTTTATATACAACAAGAAGTTAGGCAGAATAAAGATCCCTTGGCCATTTTACAAAAAGCAACACTATATTATTAGTTGCCTTGCTAATGGCTGCATTATCTCTGGTTAGTAGAATAAGGTCAAAAACTGAGATCAATCTTTTAGATTAGTTTATATATTAACTAGTAAGTGGAAGAATCCCTGGTTTATAAGCTTAATATTTTAGGTCAGAATTTTATTTGATCAAAACTGTGATTGTTAAAGAGTCAACCTATTTGCTAGTCAAAACTTTTCGAGGATAACCCTTTCCAAAAAAGTTATGTCTTTAATGAAAACACTATGTTATGTGCATAAGCCTAAAGAGTACTAACAACATTCTCTCTAACTCTCACTATTTCATTGGATAAACTTAATGTGGATCTCACACTTTAAAAATGGATCTCACATAAGTGGGATTCACATTAATTTCAACCCAATAAGAAAATAAGTGCTAGAGAGTGTTGAAAAGAAAATGTTGTTGGCGGAAATGGATTCTCTCAAGTGGTATTCTCTCAATTTTTATCTATGTTACATCTATACCATTAAAGATGAGAGAAAAAAATATATAAAATTATAAAGAAAAGAGGGTGTTGAATGTGTCGTTGAAATATAACTTGAGAAAATTACACTTGAGAGAATCTATTCCCGTTGTTAGCTCATTCCACATTTTCATCATCAAGCACTGTTTAATGGGGTACGTTTGTGGAAGAAAGATCAAATTAATTAAACAAGAATCAGGTTATATACTTTTACTAGTATTGGCCCAACACAAGTGGGAATTAAGCAAGCCACTTGTGGTAGATTGGAAGAAGAATGTATGGTTTGAATATGACTGCAGAACTTTTTAACCGGAAGCAGAAAAAAAAAAAAATCACAATTCCAATATCTTCTTTGTAAATGAAAAAGACGTTTAACATTTCACCGTTACATTACATTCCTCGTCCGCAATTCAAGTGTGCAAGCTATAACTATTGTCTCAGTTTTTGGTCAATTCATGCATCATAGGGACACCAATGAACTAAATCAGGATCCATGTCAATTCAATGTGTTTCTCTCATACCCTCTAACCTTTTGGTCCAAGTTATTTTTCTCCTTCTAATTCCTTTTATAAACTCACCACTATTAATCAATGCCTATTTTTTATAATAATTAATTAATGCTGAAATATTTGAAAGGTTTAAATATATTCTTAGTTTATGCAAATATACTATTTTTTGTTTTTAGTTTCTGTAAAACATATTTGTTTTTAATACTTACAAATATACAATTTTTTAATTTTTGGCAGTTGGTGTTTTGGTTGTCTACAAAAAAATTTCATATTGAAGTTGGTTCTTGTATGTTAGAACAATAAAAAGTAAAAGAAAAATAATGAGAAATGAAAATCGTAAGACAACGAGAATCGATATTTGTTTACACAATTCGACCAATAATGTCTAACTTTACCACTATTAATGCAACTATAGTTCCATATATTTCTTGAGTGAACAAGGGTTTCAGTGTTACAAGCAATACTCAACATTTTAATATTTGTTTTAATCATTAGTTTGAGAGACTAAATTAAAATGCTTATACATAAAGTATAAGAAACGTATTTTGGTCCCCAAGAGTTTGGCTTCATCACTAGATTTCATAAGGCAGAGTTCATGCAGATTATAGAAATATAGCGAAAATGCTTATAACTAACAACTTTGATAGTGGCTGACTATTATTTCATCCGTTTTAAAATGAGTGTCAACTTTAATAAAAAAAATTGTTTTGAAATAAATGTAATTTTCAGTTTCTAATACAATAATAACTTTTTCTTCGAAAAAAGTATAATTTTTTTACAGTATTAAGAAACGCTCTCGTTTAGTGAGTGAAGAATGTAAAAACTGAAGATTATATTTTCCTTTAAAAATATAATGTATTTATCAATGATAACAAATAATACGTTGTTCATGAGTCTTAGATCAATTGACAAAAAATATCAATATTGTTAGACCTAACGTCGAAACCAAAGTTTGATTTCCGGCTTCTCCACTAATGTGGGCAATGGTTATTGTTATTTCATCTATCCACCAAAATAATAATATATTAAAAAAATAAGTTTTTTAAACAAAAAGTGGATTGAAGACATTTTTATTTGTTTGTTTTGAAAGTGAAATGTACATGACAAATCTTTCATTTTGTTTTTTTATTTATATAAAATCTCTCTACCGAAATTAATCATATTTGAGTCACTATCGAGTACTAACTCTCTCAAACAGATTTAGAAGTTCATTTGTCACAATACAAGAGTTTAGCCACTTTCATTAGACTGCAAATCAGTACTTAGTATATTCTTAATTGTGCCGCAATCGCAAATCATATGTTAATGGACCAAAGCAGGGGCGGACCTGAACAAGGCATGGTGTGGCAGGTGCCACACCAGTTCAGGTCCAATATTTTTTATTTTATTTTTTGATCGGTTGACTGTATATTTTTACTAATATATTAATACAAACACCTAATTTTTTTATGTTTATGCATGCGTCTATATTTTTACTCATATATTAATACAGGGACATTTTTTTTTTTTTTGTAATTTACATACGTGTTTATATTAATTATTTTTATGTTTATACATGCGTCTATATTTTTACTCATATAAGAGAACCTATATTTTTTTTTTAATTTATACATGTGTTTATATTTTAACTTATATATGAATATGGGGACCGGTTTTTTTTTTTACACATGTCTATATTTTTTTTCATATATCAATACATAGACTTTTGCTTTTATAATTTATATGCAATTGCGACTTGCTTCCAAAAAAAAGAGCGCAACACGCTCACTCGTCCGTATGCACAGGTATCCTGCTAGAGCTTTTGTCATCTCTTGTAACCCATATAGAAAGAGATGCTCTTAGAACAACTAGTAATGATATGATTTTAGTTCATTTTCAACAAATGGAAGGTAGATTATTTTCTTTGTAATTTTGGTTGCTAAAACTATATTTAATATAACTTATTAAATTAATTTAATATTATTTAATTATTTTACTAAAAAAATTTGCCCCACTAGTATTGAAAGTCTAGTTCCGCCCCTGGACCAAAGACTAATTCGCTCCCTCAAGCTCTTGCGTATAAAAAACGTGGTTGGAAGGGGATAATTCTCTTTATGTGCTTCACAGATTTTCTAACGAACAATGGTGAAAATTTCGTACCAATAACATTTTTTTTTGAGAGATCGTACCAATAACATGATAGCTCAAAAAGTCCCTCCATAGATTCAATTGAAAAGGCAAGTAATTTCCTTTATAAACATTACTTCATTTAAAACATCAGTCTATATATAGAAAGTTCATCCTCCAACGATCCGATTAGAAATTGGTTGGTGATGCAATTATCAACAACTTTATAAATATGTAATGTTGACGCAAAAAGCATGCAACTGAAAATCTGGCATCAGATAATACATATTTCATTTTTTATCTGCTCCATTCAAGGTATAGGTTTTTTATTTGTTTCGAAAGTTGATGAAATAGAATCACATTAACGGGACATTGCCATGTTGTCCACTGCAGAGCACTGAAAAAATATTAAGAAATGAGGACCAATAATAATAATATTGGGAATTGCTATTATTGAATTAGATTTGTACAATTTTATCTTAACTTATAATTTTGGCAACCACTCTGTGTGTTTGATACTTTGATTGGGTTATCATTTCCACAAATGCAAAGGTTTGCAGCAACAATCCATTCAAAGTTTTCAACTACTTTTCAATTTTTAGAGCTCAATGGAGTTGAAATCCAAGTCACTGCTAAATTGTTTTCTCCATACAAAACAAAAAAAATGGAGTAAATAGACAATTTGGTGAAAAGGGCACTAGTTAAAAATTCAAATATAGTAATAATATTTTGTAAATTGTGTAGTAAATTCTTCTAAAGTTTAAGAAGTGTTTTTTTAGCATAAAACTTAAAGAAGACATTTGTTAGCATGACCCAATTTATAATCATATTTCATTTTAGTTCAATAATTTTTTGAAATAGCACAATAGTCCTTGAATTTGTTTTGCATTAGTAAGTTTATACCCATCCGTCAATTTAATGTGTTACTCATGATGACGTACAATGTTAAACGTTGATGTGTGAGTTCACGTGGGTTACAAATCATGTCCAAATAACAAGAGCTTAAATTGTAAACATTACACAACCGACTTTAAGTCTTAAACACATCTACCAAGTCAAAACAATTGAGTATTGACTAAAGATTTCAAACATACACATAATTTCAATCAAATACTTCAATATTTTAAATCGTTCCCTATAAATCCATCATAAAGGTGATTTGAATTACACATAGACGGTTGCATCATTGTTTAACGTCACACATCATTATTAGTAACATTTAAAGTTAACAAAGTGATGAAACTGAATGACGCATAACAAATTCAGAGACTATTGTACTATTGTACTAAGTTACATATTCCTTTAAATTATAAGGAGAAGAGAACTCTTAATTGATGAGATGGATGGGAGAGGAGAGAAAGGAAGAACTATTTTGTGAGAGGGATATATTTCAATATTTTGGGGGTTTTTACACTTTAAATAAAAACGACATTTAAGTCAAATTTTGAAAAATTTTGATGCAAACAATTCAACAGTATGCATGTATCGTGCCTGTGTTGGGCTGGAAGTGTGAAAGGAAGCATACATTACATGAACATCATAGAAAGTGTGAATCATCACTTTGTTCTTTTTTCCCACTTAAATTTTCTCGACCAGAGTTGATCATATTCGAGGTTTCTACTTTTACGAGTAATCTAAGTGTTACCGGCCGTGTAAAACCTCTAATTGGTAGCTTCAATGAACTCACATTGAAATCAAACTAGAATTTGAGATCGATGAAGGCGACACACTTCCAAACACACAAGCCACAACATCTCCAACCTATCAAACAGTGTTTGCTAGGAATCCAATTTCATAACCAATGAAGACTTGAAAATCTCTCCTTGACTTGAAAATTTCAAAATCATATAAAAAATAAAAAAGTTAATATGAATTACGTTTTTTTAGGTAAACAAATTGTAGCCATCTTTAACCATGATAGAAGTCGAGTCATGCATGTTTCAGCTAGAAACATGTATATGTTCATGTCAAGCATTATCCCATCTCACCACTAAGGATACATGTTTTGCCATTGCCGCAGTTTTATTTTTTTATTTTTGAGCAGCATGCTACACTATGTTGGTTAACTCACTTAATTTGTGTTGTTTAGATAAATATACAAATACTGTGAAATACTCAACAACAATTTCCATTGGAACCATCAGTTGTCGATTATATTTGAAGTGGTTATTAATTTGGACTTGAGGTATATATGTTCATGTCAAACATTATCCCATCTCACAACAAAGACAGCAGCAATATCCTGCAACGTTATATAGTAGAATTCGTGACAGCAATATTCCGTTGAGAGATACATTTGATTCTTAACTAACTAAAAACACTTGCAGGTATATGGGTGGTAATGAAGAAAGAAGATGGGAGCAATTTAAACTATTTTGAGTTGCAAAAAGACATTTGAAATCCACATTTTCAATTTCCTCCCAATTACGGTGAAAGCAAATTTTACTACTAATCAATTTTTACTTCTACTCTACGTCTACCAAAACATCTAATGAAAACTATGGAACACAGATTTGGTTCTCTCAACCTGTCTCCCTGAAAAAACAAATGTGAAATAAAATCATTTAAATTATTACCTATGACAACTGATATTTCAAGTCAGGTAGAACCAATTATTCATTATAGGTAACAATAACAGTACTGCAACTTTTATATGAATACAAATCATACACTCTTTTTCAGTACTAAAGAGTTTTAAATTGATCCAAATCCAAATCCTTACAATCCACAACTTTATCGAATACAAAAAAAAATAAGACGGGAAATGTTAATCATCCTATAACAGACTAGGATATGCGCTCGAGAGAAGCATGATAAGAATTCCTAAATCCAAAACAACATTTGGAACCTAAAGATGGGTCTTGTCCAGGTCATCAAAGTAAGGGTGTTCCATAGCTTTCTTTGCAGATAGCCGCTTGGAAGGTTCATATTGCAGCATTTGCTGAAAACAAAATAGTGAAGAAAAAGAACATTATTAAAATAGAAAAAGGACACCAGTTAATAGAAAATGTTAAGTAATCAAGGGGGCTAACTTACAGAGAGTAAATCCAAAACAACATTTGGATATGCGCTCGAGAGAAGCATGATAAGAATTCCTAAATCCAAAACAACATTTGGAACCTAAAGATGGGTCTTGTCCAGGTCATCAAAGTAAGGGTGTTCCATAGCTTTCTTTGCAGATAGCCGCTTGGAAGGTTCATATTGCAGCATTTGCTGAAAACAAAATAGTGAAGAAAAAGAACATTATTAAAATAGAAAAAGGACACCAGTTAATAGAAAATGTTAAGTAATCAAGGGGGCTAACTTACAGAGAGTAAATCCACTCCAGCCTCTTCCAAACCGGGAACAGCCTTTGAAAGACTTTGAGGACCCCACTGAGGGTACTCATGCCAGTTCATTAGTTTACTAACACCTGGCCATACATCTTCATTAGGAGTCCCCAACAGCCTGAATATATGGAGGAGTTGTTGCAGCTCAGAATCACCAGGAAATAGTGCTGTCTTGGTAACAAGTTCAGCTATAATAACCAGATGAAAAATCAGATTAAAAAAAACCCTGCTGTAAGATAAACAAACAAGTACTAAGAAATAGCCCTTTACTTGGTTGAACAAAATATATCCTTACCGAAAATGCAGGCAACAGACCACATATCCACAGCCATTGAGTAATGGGTAGCCCCCAAAAGGACTTCAGGTGCTCTATACCACAGGGTTAGTATCTGAAATTGACACAAAAGTAAAGCAATCAGCCACAATTGAGGATCATGACACCCTGAATGCAAAACCAACAAGGGGGCAAAATCTAAAAATTTATCTCTCTTTAACATCAACATTGTCACAACCCAATCTCAGACCATAACCTAGGCATAGGCTAATTTCAAGTCATCTTATATGTAGCTTAACAATCCTAACACAGTAAAACACAACACATACAATACATCATCCTATAACACATACTTGTCTATTTTCATGATACCCGAATATGTTAATTAATTTTGAAGAAAGTACATAAAAACTATCTCATCAAAGCTCTGGAATCAAACTCAATAATATATAACTCAGTTACCTCATGAGTGTACTTCTTAAGTGGCACAGTAAAAGCTCTAGCAAGTCCAAGATCAGCAATTTTGAGCATCATTGTTTTACGGTCCATCAAGAGATTGTGAGGCTTCAAATCCCTTCAGTAATAAAGGTCAAATCTTAAATCTTAATGTACTACTAACTAATCTATGAGTCAATCTATCCTTTAACAAAATAAATGAAATATACCTGTGCAAAATTCCATGACCATGGCAGAAAGCAACACCCTTGCAAAGTTGATACATCAAACCCTAAAATCAAATCCATAAAATCATTAATTAATTAATTGCAAAAAAAAAAACTAACAACAATAATCAAATAATTTGTAGATCTGAAAAGAAATTAACATACTTTGATGGTTGGGGGTGGAATATTTTGCCCAGTTTGACGAAAACTCCGAATGAATTTCTTCAGATCAGTATCCATATACTCAAAAACCAAATACAACACAGTTTTCCCTTCTTTGTTCTGCCCTTGTTTCACATCCAACAACCTAACACCAACAAAATTCACAAAATCAACCTAATTTCAAATCCAATTGAAATTGAAACTGAAATTGAAAGCAATTTAGGGCTAACTTACCTAACAACATGTGGATCACGAGAGAGCATTCTCAAAATCGAAACCTCACGAAGCGTAGTAGGAGGAACACCTTCATCATCTTCATGAAGACGAGTCTTCTTCAACGCAACAATTTTCCCAGTTGCTTTCTCTCTTGCTCTGTAAACCTTCCCGTACGTTCCTTCTCCAACTTTCTCGAGCTTCTCGAATGCTTCCTTCGCCGATAACACTACTGCGATTGTTTCACCGGGTTTCTCCATGATTGAATCGATCGAGGAAATTAGGGTTAGGGTTTGGTCTGAAAAGGGGTTTTTGTTGAAGAAATGAAGATGAAGTGAAATTCTTACAGAGATTTGATTATTTATATGAAGAGAAATTTTATTATCGTTGTGCAACGGATACTTACCTTTGAATTTCAAATTCCGCTCTCTTAAGATTAGATGCTTCTTTCATACTTTGGGCTGCAAAATTAGTTATCAATATAAGTCTCAATTTTATTTTAGATTTTTGCTACTTACACCATCTATTATCTATTATTAATATTATAGTTAGATTAGACATGGACACAATTTAACCACCATTATAAAAGAAAGTTAAGTATGTTTTTAAACTCTGTAAATATTTTAAATTTTGATTTCAAGTCCTTCTAAAAAAAAATTGAAATTCGGTTCTCGAAATTGTATGTAATTTGTTTTAATCTTTATGCTTTTACAAGTTCATGTTGCATGTTGCAAGTGACTTTTTTTTATGACATATCATTGTGAAGAGTGAAGACGTTAAAATATTATTAATTTGATAAGTTAAGTATTAAATATTTAAATTTAACTCCTTCAAAAAAAATATTTAAATTTAATCTTTAATTTGATATTATAGATTAATTATTTATAAAGATTAAAAATAAATTATTTTGTTGAAGGGGTTAAAAAATAATTTTTTTTTGGTTACTAAAAAAAATAATAATAAATTATAGGGGTCAAAAAAGAAAGCTACTTGGAACATGTGATATGAACTTTCATAAAAAAAAGTAGAGACTATAATTGGTAACAGAAATTTATAGGGGTCAAAGTTAGAAGAAAATTGCTAGAGAGACTAAAAATAAAAGTTGATGTATTTAATGTGACAAAAAATATATTTATCCCTAAAAGAATTGTATGGTCATATTCAAGGGGTGGCTATAGGCCAGATCCCAAATAGTGGCTTATTAAACCGACATCGCTACTTTAGTAAAAAGGCTAGCACTATATATAAAAGGAGGAATATATTGACTCTAATTTATTTGAGTTACTCGAAATTGCATCCCTCCATTTTATTTTAATCCAACGATGTTAATTAATCGTTAAATCATCTCACATGATCAAGCATGATTCTATTCCTCTCTCTCATTCCCTTGTATGGCTTCGCTAGAAGAAAAAAAATACATTGTTACTTTTCTTCCTCAATCCTCCCAACATGTTCTCAAATTATCCACTTTAATTATCAATAATCATGAACAAAATTGCACAATCCTTCAATTCTATGTCTTACTGGTCTTTATTTTATGTGATTGTATTCCCATAGAGATCAATTTTAATACCATATAAATCCAATGATTTTTCCCAATGTCCTTTTGATTCCAATAATTTCATTCTCTTTTTCTTTGAATGACATAGAATTCTCAGATTTGATTGCTTGTACAAAATTTTGGTTTAATTGGTGGGATGAGGTGGATGGCGATAGGTATGGGAATACTGTACATCAAAATTTGAAGCGAGTCTAGAGGTAACATTCAAAAACAAAGATCTGAAAAAATTAACGATAAAGAAAAAACCAAAATTAGTACCAATGAATTGAACTAATCCATCAATCTATTGTTAGAGTCAAATCTATGTTTCTTAATAACGTGATATGGGGAGGAAGAAGACCCAAATTGTTTTCATCAGGGGGATTGTTTGAATATTGCTTGACCATGTGAAATGTTTTAATAGTTAACTAGCATATCGTTGGATTAAAATAAAATGGAGGGATGAGATTTGGAGTAACTCAAAAGAGTTATTCTTGGAGTCAAAATATCCTTTTTCAAGTTCAACATTGGCCTTTAAACATTTCTCATATTATGTAGGATGGGCAAATTCTAGTTAGGTCACCCGTGTCCCTCAACATGAGTCGTCATGTTTCCATCAACCGACTTTATAGTCATCCTGTTACGGACGATGTTTGTACGACAACAAAATATTTGACTCCAACATCTAGGGTACATAGTGTTTCAGGTCGAAGAGTGGAATACACCACTTATCACTATAAGATTGACTTATGACTTTTACATAAAGTTCTATGTAACATTCTCATGGTTGGTTAATCTAATATAAATATTACCCTTAATATTTATATATATGTGATGACTTGATAACTACTTATCAATGATTTGTGAGACGCGATCATCAATCTAGTCATATAATCATATTTTTGCTTTAATATTATCCCATTTCACACTAATGATTACTTATGTTTTACTATGAATAATGTCCTTAAGTTTAATGGGGTCTCACGATTAAATTACATTTAATGTTCTATTAAACAAACTAATATTTTTTTTAAGCAAAGATAGCTTAGCAGTGAGCCAAGACTAACCAAAATGAACTAATTATTTTAGGGACTTTATTATTTTAAGTTTTAACATATAACATAATAAATAAATGCCTTTATTTAATAAATAAATATTCGATACAAGTATCATGTTCTTATAAATAATTTCCCTCTAAGGCTTACACTAACACTCTGTTGGTGGAAATTTTGAATATCCCTTCTTTTATTCATCCAGACCTAACCTTCACCCCTTCTTGAGCTATTGTTTTGGGTCATTGGGAAATCCCCACTGCTGCCTGACAAACTAGTTTGATTGAATACTTCAGACGATAATTTAATTGCAAAGCTTGTTTTTTAGTTTTTACATCCTTTATCTCTGATACTTGCTTATGCCTCTATTATTTCCAGGCCTTTTATTTCTCCATCATACTCTTTTTTTTTTTGCGTCTTATGCACCGTAAAATGCCAACGAATAAAAATTTAAGATCAAGAGGTTGCATTGTGGTCTCGGTTTGTGTTTTGTGCATGTCGAATGAGAAGACTTCTAATCACTTGTTTCTCACGTGTCATTTTGTTGTTGAAATTTGGATGTGGTTGGGTGTCAAGATGAACTATGTTCTTGACTTGACTTCGGTTTCAAGGTTGTTCTCTTGCATTCCTCTCCATTGTAGCTCGCATATTTGTGATATTTACGTGGCCAATATCCTCTATACCATGCAAACTATTTGTTTGGCTAGAAATATTGTGAGATGTATCTCTTATAAAATTTAGCTACATGCGACGAAGGCGAAAATTGTGTGAACAGTGGCAATGAGTGTCAACATCTCCAATGGTCACTTCTTGCCCTGTGCATCTGATGTAAGCTTATTGGATAGTTTTCTTGTTTTTGCGCATCATCAACGTTTCTGAGATATCGTGTTAGCAACTTGGTAGGCTCCGTTTCTATAATGAATTAAGGTGAATACAAAAGAATCCTTGATTGGTGCACATGCAGATTGTGGCATTTTTTTAGGATCACAGAGATTGATTTATGGGTTGTTGTGCATGGTTTCACTATTGTTATGGAGTATGTTGTGCAACATGTAACATTCCGATTTTTAGGTTATTATTATTTTAATTGTTTAATTATTTATTGTTTGTTTGATGTGTTTGAATTGTTGGGATAATTGGTTTTTATTAAAGAATGAGGAATTGATAGAAAATTAGCAAGTGTACTAACTTATATCGAAGTAATAAAATTTATAAGATTCGTATCCACATCGACTGTTTCAACTTCTACTCGGTAGTAACGTTATTATAAAGGATGTTTGTAAAATGGGGGGTGCACTGAGGCAATTGGTTTGATTTGCAAGTTAAAATAAAATGGTTCAAGTAAAATTGGTTTGAGAAATGATATGGAGAGGTGACTAGGTCATTCGATTCATCTGCTCATCGCTCATATTAGCAACCTGTTTCTTAAGCCTACGAACGCTATAAAGTTAACGACAAATTAACAAAATAGTTTAGGTTAATCCCTTGATCCTAAGCCCTCTTTGCTGATTATAATTCCCTAATCCCTTAGGTGAACCTATAATCATCAAAGGTTTTAAGTCCGTTAATTCAATTATCACAACCTAACAACGCTCTATCCCTAGATTGTCCGTTAGAAAGAACAGCATAAATATTTCCGAGATACACGCTAGTGTCAGTAGTCATATGGGTCAGAATCATAAAAGCATTAAGAACAAAATATGCTGAATAAACTAGATTGAAATTCATAAAGATTAAGAGTTACAGGTTACATAAACATGAACTAGAACAGAATCATCTCTTGACCTAATCACAAAGGATCTAGCTACTCATGGCTAAAGCATAAATAACTAATATGAAAGAAGGATTCACTACATGAAATTGGTAACTGGATATGAGTTTTGATGGTCTCCAACCTTCTCTCCAGATCTCCTGCTCCAAAAGTCAATTTCTTTCCCCAAAATCTCGACCCTTTGCTTCAGAAAAGCATTTCCTTTTTATAATAAAATTCTGGGCTCGCCAAAATCGGAGCCTGATGCCTTAAATCGGAGCCTGATTTCTCATTAACTGCGCAATCATTGGTCAGACGCTCCTCAAATCGGAGCACGATGAGCTCTCATCGTAGCCCGATTTTTTACGTATCAAAATTCTTCAAACTTCAGCATAAATTGGACTACGATGCCAGGAATTGGAGTACGATTTCTTGTTTCCTTCAAGCATCAAAATTGTTCTTTTCTAGATTCAAACTCACGCCAAAAACACCTAAACTCAACTATAATTACATAAAAACTGAGATAAAAGTAATGTATGACCTAGTGTCATCAGGAATTAAGGGTATTTTTGTTATTTGATGGTGAAGAACATTTTAGTAATTTAGAAGTGGAGGATTATTTAATGAGGTTGTAGTAACTTTGAGGAATTAACATAATAGAAGTAAATAGTAAGGGGGGTTAGGTGAATTAAATATGTAGTGTTATTTTTATGAGTAAGAATAATCTCTAAGCCCAATAAGAGTTAAGTGAACCAAACCCAATTGATGTGGATATATAAAAGTGATAGTCTTTACAATTTAGGGGTTAAGAAATCATTTGATAAGTTCAGAAATAGAGGCAATAGAGCAAATAGAGCAAGTGAGAAGAGAAAGGAGATCTAAAGGGAGAAAGAGGAGAAAGCTTGAAGGACTAAAGTGAAGAGGTAGATTAAAGTTTAGGACGCTAGCTTATTGGATTAAGAGGTGAGAGAGAAAGTTACTTTCGTTATCTAGAACTTATGAGCAATTGTGTGGTTGTGGATTATGTGTGATTTTATACTTTCATGGATGTGTTGTTGAATTAAGTTTAATTTCGTGCTCCAATTATTGTGGTTATTTCGAGCATGCGAAAAATTGTAAAATCATGTTGTTGTTGCATGAGAATCCATGTTTGATTATGATAAGTTGGTGTTTAAGAGTTTTTAGCTTAATGGAATGAAATTCATGAAGTCTTTGATGAATGATGTTAAATTTATGTTTTATCTTCTTATTATGACATAAGGTATAATGTAAGTGGTGAAATTATGTTGTTGTTGTTGTTACTATGTTTGGGTGTGAGTTATCATTTGAAAAATGAGTTTTTGGAGTGATAAGTTGGAACAAATGATAATTATGTTAAATGATGACAAAATTAAGTGGAGATAAGTTGGTTAAGGTGAAATTAATGTGTATGTGTTCAGATAACATTGGATTGATGATTTAGGACGAATTTGCTGTGAATTGGATCGAAAAATGGTGTTGAAAACGGTATTTCCTGCGAAAAACAGAAAAATCCAGTTTTCCTGTCTTGCAGAACACGCACGAGTGCGCCCCTGTGGCACGGACCGTGTGTGTGGCTCGCACCTAGGGAGCACGATCGTGCGCCCATCCTGTGTAGGGAAAACTCATTTTTGACTTTTTGAGGTATCCAATGCATGTGAGTAAGTCCCAAATTCCTAAACTTGATTAATAGGAGTATAAATTGGATGTGTAGGAGTAATTAACCTAGCTTATGATGGAGGTAGACTTAACCTATGTGAAATGTGTGAAATAGACGGACTTTGTGAAATGATGAATTATATAACATGTTAGCTTGTAATTGGTTATACGATATTGTTAAAGTGATGAATAATGGTCGAATTGGTTAATGATAGGTGAATGAAATATTGATTAAGTAAGTGTAAGTGGCGAGTTGGCTAAGATGCAAATTGGCTAAATGAAGTGATGTTGTTTTATTGATGATTAAAATGATGTTGGTGTGATAAACATAATGATGTGAATATTAAGATGATGTTGAATTATTGACGAGAATAAATGTTGATGATGAAATAATTTGTTTGTGTATGGATGTATTTATTTGACAATGCTTGGTGTGTTGGTGTGTTGTTATTCTATATGATGATGTGATCATGTAACATGAACTATATGAGGTCGTGCATTGTCGACTCTATACTTGTATCCATGCATCATGGTCAGTCCTATTTAATAACGAATATTTGATGATGGGTGGATTAATAGATAAAATACCTCCGATTATCCAATTTTTTAAAAACGGGGGATCACTCGGTAATATAACTCCGACATCTTAAACTTGGTATGACATGCATATAGAGTTAAACTAGAACATCACATACATCTGAGTCTATGTGAGAGTCGTGATTTGATTATGTGAATCTATTTGAAAATGTGTTCATAACTATGTGTGTTCATGTGATAATTGGTGATGGTGATGAAGTATGAATTATATATATATATATATATATATATATATATATATATATATATATATTCAATTTGGTGATGAAGTGGCAATGTGAAGGCTCGTTATATCTTATGTTGATGATTTGAGAATTTTTATATATATTTAATTTATTGAATGAGAATGCATGTAATTATAGTATTGCGAGTATTTGTGAATCCTAATATTATGCATGCATTTGTATCTTCTTTATGTTGAACGTATATCTTACCCTTCAGTGGCTTTTTGATCGCCTACATCCTCGTGGTGTAGACGTGTTGGTTGAGGATTCTTAGTCGACGTGAGTATCCTAGAACGGCTAGCGCCTACTCACCTTTATGATTTTGGAGTCTTAGCTAGTAGACTTTGATTTAGGTGTCGGAGATTTTATCTTTATATGTTGTTTTATGTTTAAGGAATGATTGAGTTCACTATGTTGATGTATCTTAAAATCTGAGATTATGACTTTATAGAGTTTGAGATGTTATTTTCGATGCGACTATTTATGTATATGATGATCTATACATGTTTTGGATTAAAGATGAAGTAACACCTTGAAGTTTATATGATTAATAATGCATTTTATGATCAAATATTATATGTGAGGTTCAAGGGTATATCTTACCCTTCAGTGGCTTTCTCATACACATATCAAGTTCTCATTTTCCCTCTCTATTGTTTTGGTTTTTGTGCCAAGACCGACATTTATTTGTATATTTTGGTTGCCCCACAAGTTGTTCTATAAAATGGTTGTTCAAATACCATTCCTCATTTTATTTATCCAATCCAGTCATAGCCAACATTTTTCTATTAGTTTATGTTGTTATTTTTCCCTTTTTTTTCATAATGTTATTTTTCCCATTTAATTTAACATGATTAATGGCATAATATCAATTATCTAATAGTATCCCTAAAAAAAATCTAATAGTAATTTGTTTATTTAATATTTTATAAATGTTTTTGTTTCGTCCTGGTGGTGGGCTGCTGGTGGTGTTTCTGTGTTGCCGCTTGGTGGTTTGTTTTTGTTTGGGTAGCCGGCGGCGTACTGGTGTTTGTGTGCAACAGGATGTTCGTCAGCAACTTCTGGTACGTTTTTTCTCGTTTATGTTCGCAATCAAAGATTGGGTGGCTGAATACTTTTGACCTTTTTGACGTGGGTTGGTTTCAAAACCCAAAAGGGTATGGTTCTGACCCGAAAGGGTATGATTACTGACGTATTGGACTCATCCTTCGATCTGAGTTCTTACGCGAATGTTTGAAACTTGTGTTTGGTGGCTTGACTTCTTTGACTCTCGGATTTTTTCAGATTCGGTGAGATCTGCAGGTTTCAAGTCGTCTTGTATGCCTACACTCTGGTACTTCGTGCTCAAAAGAGCTTTTATGCTTGCTGCTTGGTTCAGGGAGTTGTTGGCAATTGGATTTGGATACCGTGTTGGCAATCGATCCATTCGCCTAAATTATACCCTAATTGATCTTCGCAAATGTTTACTTTTCGAATATTTTTTTGTAACTTGGTTCCGTTCCCGTACGCGGGTTCGCTGTGTTGCGCTAGTGACTAGTGAATTTTTGTTAAGATAGATTATGGTTGATCCACTATGTTTTTTTTATATCGTCGTATCCCCTTTTGTGCTTTACCCGGGTCAGGTCTAATATCGCACAGTCTTTGTATCTCTTTCTTTTTATTTTATCTAATCGTTCTTTTGATTAAAAAAAATTAAAAAATTTAAATAAATTTTTTTTAGTAAAAAACATAATTATCTTTTGCTAAAAAAATCATAATTATCTTTATAAAGAGAATTAGACAAAAATATAATTAACCGACAAGGCTAGCACACAGTTAATTTGTATTTGTGTGAAACCTAAATTGTATCGGTGTTGCGTATGTATAGATTGATTGTCTTCTAAACCGGGATAGATTTTTTACCCATAACTCTCTTGCATTGATCTAATCAACAAAATGATCTAGATTGTACATATATTTATATTGAAGTCGTTTTTTATGAATATAAATTTATTTTAAGGGACACACACCACATAAAAATCAGAAAGAAAAAAAAAACCTACAAAAATCTATGAGAATTTACAATAAAATTAGGCTCTTTTAACAATGGTGAAATCACACATCATTTTCATAATGTAAGTTAAATTCCTCTATCACACCTCTGTGACAAACCTCAGTCAGAAAGAAACAGTGAAGTCTTTAGCAATGAGTTATAATCTTTAATTTCACACATCATTATAATGTGATAATTAAATGTAAAATATCTAAGGGTTAGTGGTGTTTTACGCCCCTGTAATATAGGCCATTTCCAGGTTTACCCCCTGTAAAATATTTTTTTGATTTACCCCCTGTAAAAGTTTTTTTTTCCAGAATACCCCCCTAATAGGCCATACAAAAACCAAAATTTTTGTAAAAAAAAAATAAAAACTCGTTTTTGTATGGCTTATTAGGGGTATTCTTAAAAAAATATATTTTACAGGGGGATAAATCAAAAAAAATATTTTACAGGGGGTAAACCCGAAATGACCTATATTACAGGGGGGTAAAACATTATTAACCCAATATCTAATACCAATAAGGGTTGAGTCTAATGGAAGTGGTTAAATTCCCATAATACATTGGCATGTAGAGAGACACAAATTTAGTGTCTAACACACTTTGAACATGATTATCTATAATGGATAGAATCAATGAAAAAAAACCAAATTGTAAATTATCCAAAAACTTTAAATTGATTTTATCACAAGTCTTCATCATTCTCCTCCCGCCCACCTTTTTTTTTACATTTGATCGTAATTTTAAAACTTCCAACTAGATGATTGAAAAACGATGAAGGAATGAAATGAATTCAATGAACTTAAAACGATTAATGAAAATTTAAGAGAGATATGGATATATAAATAAATATGACGCTCTTTATTCAAATAATTGATAATACAACACGATTATGATGATTCAGTCCTAACCAAGTTACATACATATGAAACTAGTTAAGCCTGTGTGCTTTAATTGAAATTAACTTAAAATAACACGAAACATAAAAATATAAAATAAACTAATAAGAGCGTCTTTAGATGGATCTATGGGCTTGGATCAATAGAATCCAGAGGGACCATGTCCACCATCTCCTCCTATATTGTTGAAACCAAACAAATGAGGTTGCAACATAGGGTTCTGACAAAATCCAGGCGGGAAAATTGAAGCTTCTTGATGATTTGGCTGGTGCTCGATAGGAATGGTAGAGGACGAACCATTGCCAACAAAAAACGGAAGGGTTTGGGTAGGAGTCCCCTGACTTACAACCATACCAACATGTTCTGCAATTCGTTTCTTAAGATCCAACAAAGCATTTTTCAATAATTGAAGTTGGACCTTATCCATCCCTTCAATGGGACAAGCCCACCAAAACTGAGCCTCATTCTTCTTGCATAAATCGATCAGCTCATTCTTGCGCTTCTTTTCGATGCCTAGTGCATCGTTGATTTGAGTTAACATAGCATTAAGCTCGCGCAATTTGGCGCTGCGGTGAGCCTCAATGAATTGCAAGATCCCATTGTTTTGGAGTGGGACCTGAGAGAGATAACGGTCTATGACCGTATAAACATCTGGGTAGCCAAATGAAAACACCTTATCACTAGGTGAGAATACAATGAGAGCAATATATGCACCACAAAGGGTGCAAAGCTCGCTCGCTTTCTTGAAGAGTCCACTACGACGCTTCGAGAAAGTCACTTGCAAATTGCTCTCATTGCTCATTTTTTTCATCTCAATTTTTTTGCGACCTTGACCTTTCTTTCCACTCGACATGATTGAAGCACAAAAAGAGAGAAGAAAAAGGTGTGTGTGTGTTTTTGTTCCTAGGACTAAGAAATGGCACATTGAAATTGGGTGTGGAGGGATCGTTTTATAGACAAAATTCATGACTATATTTTTAACACGTGGATCTTTTTCAAAATTCTATCTTTTTTTCTTTTTGTGGTGATTCAAAATTCTACCTTTTGCTTATATGGTAGGTTATTCAATGTTTTTTTTTTATTTTAAAAAGGGTTAATAAATTTTTTTTTTGTTGAAAGAAATTCAATGTTAAAATGGCGTTCTTTTGCCAATTTGTATATATCTTATCTCATTCAACACTTGTTAGATAAACTGCACTTGGATAATTCTTGGAATTTGTAATAATTGTTTTCATATTAAATTAATTTTAAAAATAACAAGAGTTTGTGGTACAGTATAAATAAAGAATAGTAATTGTGTCCTCTAGAAACAATCTAGCAGTTCCTCATACAATTAAAATGTGCAATGCATCTGGATTCTTTTTAGAACATGGTTGGAGTATTCATCGCACTCTTTGTCATTTTTTTACTTATCATAAAAACCAATATCAAATATACAAAGTGATAGAATAAACATTAATTATCATATATTTTTTTGACAAAATTAATTATCAGACATTTAATATAATTATTTAATATTATAAAATTAAATTCCTTCAAAAAAAAGATTATAAAATTAAAAAGTTTCACTTTGTGGAAAATATTATATAGTTATTATGAATTTTATAAAAAATGAATACAAATAATTTATTTTTTAATATCGTAGCAGAGTCGAAAGGTAACATAAAAATCACAATTATTATTTTTTTCCTTTTTTAAAAATGTAAAATTATTATTCATATACACATGAGATTTGAAGGACAAAAAGAAAACAACACCCACAAAAATGTTGCGATTAGGTTATTGATGATAATGAATTGTAGAAGAGTAAAGATTTTAAGAGTACACTAGAGTTGTCTAAAAAACAGAGATAAAAATTCTGACAGAAAATGTTTGAAGGACCATTGTTTGAAGAAAATTATTAGAGGGACTGAAAACGAAATATAATATATTTATAGGAAGTACAAATTTATTTAAGCTTTATTATTATTATTATTGTTGTTGTTGTTGTTGTTGTTGTTGTTGTTGTTGTTGTTGTTGTTGTTGTTCTTATTATTATTATTATTATTATTATTATTATTATTATTATTATTATTATTATTATTATTAATGGAAATTATTGGTACATTGGTTTATCTACAAAGTATTGTGAAAGCATATAATGAAATTATTTTCCATCAAAAAAAAATATAATGAAATTATTTATCAACTCGACGTATTTTGGTTTGCTTGTATATAAAATAAAAATGAAATAACGACAATTTATTGATTATTCTAATAATAATTAGTAAAATTATAATATAAATGTATAAATAATTTGTTATGTAATGGAAAAATCATTTGATTGCGATAAAATTTTGTTTAAAAACTACATTTTTTGTAAATTCTCCATCTTCTCCATGTATTTTTCTTACTTTAATGAGAGAGGAGGGGAATGTAATTCAAACTTTTTTCATGGAAGGGGAGTGAATTGTTTTCTATTATATTTTGAATAAGAGGGGAGGAAAATGTATATTTTAACATAAGAGAGGATAGAAGTCTAATTCAAGCATATTTGAGAAGAGGAGAGTGTAATTTACTCAAAAAAATTAAACATTTCAGTGCTTATAGCCATATATTTTTTAAATATATGGTGTTGTTTGTGTCATTTCTTCACCTAATTAATAAATTTTTAGAAGTATAAGTGGATAATTTTTCAAAATGAAATGGATAGAATAAAAAATAGTATATGTCAAATAGATTAAAGTGTAGTGGATATTTAATTATTAAGGGAGGGGGTTGTAATTCAAGCATCTTATAAGGGAAGTGAGTATAAATTTTACTTTTCAAGGGAGAAAATTGTATATTTTAACATAAGAGGGTAGGGGAGTGTAATTCATGCTTCTTTTAGGGGAGGGGAGTGTAATTTACTCTTACTCTTATTTATTTCTTATATGTGCTATTTGTTTTTTTTTAATAAGGTAAGAGTCCAAAGACATAAAAAAGGAATAGAAAATAGTCCGAAAGTTGAAATGTAATATCCCGCCTGTCAGTATCGGAATATTACCAGTCGATCGTGCCACAGGATTAATATTTCGGAAAGAAAGTTTGACGAAAATATTTATCATGAGATGTCAGCTTAATACGGATAAAGTATCAGTGTCAGATTTAACACACTTTAGATAAGGGCATAATTGTAATTTCACGGAAAAGGATATTTATATGATTTTGGTGAAAAATATCTCATTTTCCCTTATCCTTTCTCTCTCTAGGTTGGCAAAGATTTCTCCTCCTTCTCTCTTCTCTTCTCTCACGTCACTCTCTCTTCTTCTCCACCAATCTTTCCTAAAATTTCATCCTATCATGGTAAGCTTTTAAACTATGTTCCCTTGTGATCTCTTAAGCTTGAGGAAGCTTGGTTTAAGTTTGGTTTCTCTATTTCTCCTTTCAAGAATGGATTCAAGAAGTTAGGGTTTGATTGGTGTTGAGTGAAGGTTATGTTTGAAGCTTGAGCTTGTACATGTTATGGTCTCAACATGATCAAGGAAGTAACATGAGTTTGGAATGGATTGATTTCACTACTTTTCCTCACAAAGAGATTTTCTTAAGGTTAGGGTTTTGATGAAGGAAACTTTGAGTTGGAATGGAGATGAGCAACAAAGGATCAAGGTGTCTTGGTTTGCAAGAAGAGTATGAAGATTGGAATGGCATGAGCTAAGAAGGCAAGTGAATCAAGCTAGGGTTTTGGTTGCTTGGGCTTGGAAGCTTGGGAATCAAGTTCACATCATGATTAGGTGAGTTCCTAGATAGTTACCCACCCTTGGGATTATATATATATGTCTTGTAAGGATAACGTGAAAATTCTAGAGTTTATGTATGAGATTAGTTGCCCCTTTTCTTGCCATCCTTACTAAACATGTTAATACTTGCCATATGAGTGTTTTCCAAGTATTCTATGATCAAATATGTTCAAGTATGCTTAGGGACACTTGGTTTTGAGGTTTTTGGGTCAAAAACACCTTTTTTACAAGTGCTGGACTGTCATAACTCGCCACAACGAGCAGATAGCTCGCTTGGCGAGCTAGGCAAAAGAACAGGGGGTCCTGCTCGCCTCCAACTCGCCACAGCGAGTAAGTGTACTCGTCTCGTGAGTAAGTTTACTCGCCTCGAGAGTAGACAGTGCAGCAGCACACTGTTTGCTCGTTTCAGGCCCTTTTGTCGTCTTTCGGTACAGTTTTCTTCGAGTAGCCTTTTATAAAAGTAAACCCCTCAAACCAAGGTCCTATATGATGATCTTTTAAAAGAGTTTTCTCAAGAATAAAGCAAGTATTTAACATGCTTAGTGATGCTTGGTACACGAGAGAATAACATGATACGATATGAATTGGGGTAGCAAGTTATTTATTAAGCAAGGGAAAGATTATAGAGCCTTGACATAGCTTTTCAAGAACTAGAAAGTTAAGCAAGAATCCTATGTATTATAAGACGTGAAGTATATTCTCTTCGCATATGATCAAGAATGATATAGCAAGCATGTTAAGCCGTGGATTGATTAGTTAATCTCTCCACTATGATTAAGAATGAACAAGTATGAGTTTACCGTTAATCGGATCGATCAAGGTTCCGAGGTAAACAAGCAAGCATGAATAGGTTTAACCTTCATGAATGACAAGACCATGACTTATATAATGTAGGTGGCATGTCTCTGGCTATCAACGCTAGGGGGATACAAGGGGTTCACATGATGGGAACGGTTCAAGCCGCAAGGGACCCGCATGTCACTTAGTAATCAAGATGTAGGTGTTTGTGTCTCTTGTTATCCACATCAGGGGGATACGAGAGGTTCTCCAAGGGGAACGATTCAAGCCGTAAGGGACCCGCACGTCACCGAGGGAGTCTGATGTGCCTTAGCTAGGTTTTCATCGGTCATGTTTGGATTGTACTCGGGGTTACTCCACCCGGGGCTCTCCGTAAAATGAATCAAGATAAAGAATGTTTGTTCAACACTAACATAATGAATAAACTTACATGTGATTATGTATGATCATGATTATGTATGATTGAACTCATGTACGATTGTGTTAAAGAACAAGAGCACGAGATGCTATTAGACAAGTACAAGTTAGGTATAGAACAAGAAAGAAGATAATACCGCTGACGATCTTAGGTTTCCCCTAATCGTCCGGTTTAGGATCGTGTCATGATTATGTTATGCCTAGGCCTTGATACGTAGAGCGTATTCTTGGCAATGCGGTTTTAGATTCCCCTCGATCTCCATGACACGTATGATATTAGCAAGGCCTATGACAAGTAAGATGAACCTATGACGGGTCTAGCATGCACTACCGTCTAGGAAAGCATAACCACACACGTATAATCAACCGTCAGGTTGTATTGTAGACACGTGGTGACCGTAGGTTTCCCCTGAGGTTACCTGTAGCCTAGGATTTAGGGGAACTCACTGACACATTATGTCTCATCCCAATCCTTATTTGTTGCAGATAAACAGGTTGGACATCTAGGTAGTAGCCGGATGGATATTTCAGCAAGAGCTCGTTCCTACTCGCAGCGTGATGATTATGGATTTCAAGGACGTATTTATGATACTTTAGAAAAGATGAATTGTATTGATAATGTACGAACGCGTTTTGTTCTATGTTGTCAATAGCGGTCTAACGCGGCGCGATCGCGGCTGAAAACAGCCTAGCGCTTCAGAACGCGACCGAGTCGCGCGTTAGGCAAAAGCGGAACAAAAGCGGGTCAACGCGGGCAAAAAGCGGGTCAACGCGGGCAAAAAGCGGGTCAACAAAAAAATCTCATCAGAAACCACAGAATCTCATCTCTGTTCTCTGTTAATCATCCTTTTTTTTTACAGTCAAAATGAAGAAGAAAGGGAAGAAGTGAAAGATTGATTAGAGATCTAGAGATCTAGGAATTAATATGATCAAGATGAAGTCTAAATGTGAATGCAAAATAAAATTTTCTCATCTATATTAATACTAAATATATTTTTTTCATACTTTTTTAGTCCTTAATTAATAATATAATATTTAGTTTTAGTGTCCGCGTCATGTAAAAGCGCCCGCGTCGCGCCCGCTTACCGCGCCGCGTCAATTTTTGGGGTGGCCGCGCCGCGCCGCGTTTCCGCTTTGACAACTATGGTTTTGTTGTATAATATATTCATACGAAGTTTTTATGTTGTAAATTTTAATGTATCCAGTACTAAACTAACGCACATGCTAGACTTGCTAGATACGTCTAGTGTGGGTGTTACATTTGGTATCAGAGCAGGTTGACTCAGATCGTGCCTTGGGTCATTAAGTTACAACTAAGGTAGTGGGGCCATTAGGTTCCGGTTAAATGTTCTAGTTGTGGTTGTTAGTTGAGGCAGATCAACTCAATTTAACATCCGACGATTAGAACGGATGCCTGAGAGCTGAATAGGACTCGTGAGGAACGAAGTTTGTGATGAAGATGCACTGAAAGGTGTGAACTCAGAAATTTGATCGTGCTAAAAGGTGGCCGGTGAACCAAGTAGTAGAAGTGTGAATCCTACGGGAATGTAAGGCAGTGATAAGAAGGAATGTTCCGACAATGTCGGGTAAAATGTTATGATACTTCGTGTACCCGTAAGTGAAGAAGTTGGATATATATATATATATATATATAAGAATGACCGAAAGCTTCGGTAAGAGATGTTGTTGGAACGGGTTTATTGTATGGAAAGGAAATGTATTCTGGAACGCAAGTGCAAGGCTACAAGATATAAAGAAATCGACGTATGTTGACGGAATTAGCAGACTCTCAGGAATAGCGTTATGTGATTGAAGTTATGGACTTGTATACTCAGAGTGGACAAGGTTCTAGTGTTCGGGAAGTTGCGTTAAGTGGCAACGTAATGAGGAAAGCTACTTGTAGTGAAAGTTTTATGTTATCAGGACTAAGCATTAATTTCTGACGTGCCGAAAATTGTATCGAAATAGGTTGATGTTTGCCATGCATACGGTATAGAATATTTCATGATGTTAGGAATGAATGATGTGCATTGGATACTTGAGAATAAGAATTTTCACGCAAAGAATATTTCCGAAAAATTGAGATGAAGAAACTCGCCAATAACGAACATGGGGCAAAATTTTCTGTTTTTCCGAAAACTATCAGTTCGCCTCTAGGGTCTACAGTGACTATTGGAGAGTTGTCTTCCCAATCTTTTGTGCGACAAAAAACCTTTTCTGACATCAAGTAAAGAATGCATATCACATCCTAAGGTTTCCAAAGGAAAAAGGCATGGGAAATCATTAACGAAATCGATTCGGTTTAAGGCAACCTTGGAAGTTAATGCGTCAAGAGTCAAGAAGGAACTTAGACTAAGAGTTTAGAGGTTCGGGTATTTAGAATGGACGTCACAGATGTAAAGACATGAAGAAAAGAAGTTAAGTGGTGAAGAGTTACATGAATCACAAGGTTCTTAGTTTTTGCGGAGTTATGAGTACCCCTCGAACCTATGTTTTGCTTGATTGACTTGCTAAGGCTCGTTAGGATGTTGAATCACAAAGTTTATCTGAGTTTAGAAAGATATACGCATATGGGTGATTGAAGTTGACATTTTTGAAATTAAAATGAAATTTTGTAGGTACCGGTCTGTTACGACTCGCGTAGAGTGGGCTAAACTCACTAGAACCAAGATATGATGTAACATATGTGTTATCAACTCGTTCTATGAATTTAGGGTAACGACTGGAGCCTAGATTCAGTGTATATACATATACTTATAGTGGAAAATCATCAACGTCAATGACCTTTGTGCTAATTTATGAAGTTTTCTTTAAAAGAGAAATCAACGAGCAAGCATTGGTGTGATTAAGCAAAATATAGTATGCGAGAATGCAAAGGTACAAGGTTATATGTTTAAGGAATGTATGTTCAAGTGCAAGATGAGTCTGTCATGGGAATTCGAGATTGCTCGGAAACAAGTTTAAGTATGAAATGTATATCAGGAGGTAAACCCAACCAGTAAGAACGTAAGCTGTATCCCCAAGTGAAGTATTATGAGTATACGGTAAGTTTGCCGTGAGTTTGATCTTGCAAGCAGTGGTAAAATAAGTGTAAGATTGTGATGTTGGTTGCAACAAGGAAGATCTTGAGAATAGTTCAAGAAGATAGTAAACAAGTGGTGAACAGGAATGTGAAGTTTTATTCGCTCTAACGGAGTAGCGTATTGGTTAAAGCCAATCGGTGGGAATCAGAGTAGCGCAACAGGAGTTAATCGGTAACCATGGAACATGGATTATTGTAGTAACACTCGAGCAATATCCGAGTAAGATATCTTGAAGATTCAAGTTTAGTGTTCCTGGAGAAGGGGAACAAGTTAACGTCAAGTGGGTCAAGGATCTTCTATGGTTTATGTTAAGCAGTAATGCTTGTCTGAGGTATGTATATCAGTTAAGAAGGGAAGAATCCACCTTTTAAGTTCAAGCATGTATCACGAAAGGAGATGTAACTCTTGAGATTTGTGCAATGAGATTCATACCCTTGTATGCCATACTTGATAGGTGATAACGATACTTGCTAGAATAATGTTAAGCCATGATTTTATAACTTTTAAAGTTAAGATTGGTATTAAGGAACTTGGGAACGATGTTTATTTTAAAAACATGAAACTCTACTTTGTTGGAATTGATAAGATACGTCGTAAGCGAGTAAGCTCACTTAAGACGTACAGACTACAGGACCAACTTGTTATAGACAAGTTTGGGGCGAGTTGTAAAACCTTCTTTTTCAAATATAGAGACTCGTTCCGTGGTTCTGCAGTACCATTACAGTTTCGGTTTTTAAATGATTTTGTTTTAGTCATGTATCTACTCGTTCCAAGAACCTATGTACTGATGTTTAGAAATTTCTTGAAACAAAATGCTAGAACGAGTATCGTTATTAACTAACAAGAAGGGGTACTTGCAAGTATGTGAATACTATGGAAGATAAGGTTTTGAGAAGAAACGCCAATGTCTGTATGATACCAATATCATACGGGATGCTCGGAATTGTGTTAAGAGTGTTCAATGCAAGTGCAATTGAACTTAGTGGAAAGTTTTAAGAGCATGTAAACCGCAAACTAGTTAATAAGTTGTTAGGTGAACCGGCGTAATTGATTTCGCTTCTTTAAGTCAAGATATGTGAGTTACCCATGATTTCGGGTGCAAGAAAATGATAAAGAGATAGAAAGGCTTCTTAAGATTATGATAAGAAATAAGAGATGTGTAGAATCATCAAGATGAATAACATAAGTAAGAAGCATAAGTCGCAAGGTGCGGTGAGAAAGATTATGTATGCATGATAAGATATTTTAGATGCAAGTAAGCACTGCAGGGCAAACCTGGTTTCCGGTAGGACTCCAGTTAAAAGGCAAATCCTGAATGTTCCAGTTAATGAAAGGTTACTTATATGAGTAGTTAATACTAAGAGGATAAGTTATGGATCTGGGACAACCAGTCCTCATGTAGCAGAGGTAAGTTCGATCACTATGTTCTAAGGTAGTCCTGTGATTTTGAGAAATATTCGATTATATGCGGATTAAGAAAGAGGATGAGTTACATGTTTGATGAGGAAGGTATGCTTCGAACTCTTTAAGTGGTTTTGATCAGACTTTATTTAACTGAAACCGAAGAAGGCAAGTTTTAGTCACAGTGATTAGTAGATGATTTCTAAATTTCGAGGACGAAATTTCTTTAAGAGGGGTAGAATGTAATATCCCGCCTGTCAGTATCAGAATATTACCAGTCGATCATGCCAGAGGATTAATATTTCGGAAAGAAAGTTTGACGGAAATATTTATCATGAGATGTCAGCTTAATACGGATAAAGTATCAGTGTCGGATTTAACACACTTGAGATAAGGGCATAATTGTAATTTCACGGAAAAGGATATTTATATGATTTTGGTGAAAAATGTCGCATTTTCCCTTATCCTTTCTCTCTCTAGGTTGGCAAAGATTTCTCCTCCTTCTCTCTTCTCTTCTCTCACGCTACTCTCTCTTCTTCTCCACCAATCTTTCCTAAAATTTCATCCTATCATGGTAAGCTTTTAAACTATGTTCCCTTGTGATCTCTTAAGCTTGAGGAAGCTTGGTTTAAGTTTGGTTTCTCTATTTAACCTTTCAAGAATGGATTCAAGAAGTTAGGGTTTGATTGGTGTTGAGTGAAGGTTATGTTTGAAGCTTGAGCTTGTACATGTTATGGTCTCAACATGATCAAGGAAGTAACATGAAGTTTGGAATGGATTGATTTCACTACTTTTCCTCACAAAGAGATTTTCTTTAGGTTAGGGTTTTAATGAAGGAAACTTTGAGTTGGAATGGAGATGAGCAAGCAAGGATCAAGGTGTCTTGGTTTGCAAGAAGAGTATGAAGATTGGAATGGCATGAGCTAAGAAGGCAAGTGAATCAAGCTAGGGTTTTGGTTGCTTGGGCTTGGAAGCTTGGGAATCAAGTTCACATCATGATTAGGTGAGTTCCTAGATAGTTACCCACCCTTGGGATTATATATACATGTCTTGTAAGGATAACGTGAAAATTCTAGAGTTTATGTATGAGATTAGTCGCCCCTTTTCTTGGCATGCTTACTAAACATGTTAATACTTGCCATATGAGTGTTTTCCAAGTATTCTATGATCAAATATGTTCAAGTATGCTTAGGGACACTTGGTTTTGAGGTTTTTGGGTCAAAAACACCATTTTTACAAGTGTTGGACTGTCATAACTCGCCACAGCGAGCAGATAGCTCGCTAGGCGAGCTTGGCAACAGAACAGGGGGTCCTGCTCGCTCGTAACTCGCCACAGCGAGTAAGTGTACTCGCCTCGCGAGTAAGTTTACTCGCCTCGCGAGTAGACAGTGCGGCAGCACACTGTTTGCTCGTTTCAGGCCCTTTTGTCGTCTTTCGGTACAGTTTTCTTCGAGTAGCCTTTTATAAAAGTAAACCCCTCAAACCAAGGTCCTATATGATGATATTTTAAAAGAGTTTTCTCAAGAATGAAGCAAGTATTTAACATGCTTAGTGATGCTTGGTACACGAGAGAATAACATGATACGATATGAATTGGGGTAGCAAGTTATTTATTAAGCAAGGGAAAGATTATAGAGCCTTTACATAGCTTGTCGAGAACTAGAAAGTTAAGCAAGAATCCTATGTAGGATAAGACGCAAAGTATATTCTCTTCGCATATGATCAAGAATGATATAACAAGCATGTTAAGCCGTGGATTGATTAGTTAATCTCTCCACTATGATTAAGAATGAACAAGTATGAGTTTACCGCTAATCGGATCGATCAAGGTTCCGAGGTAAACAAGCAAGCATGAATAGATTTAACCTTCATGAACGACAAGACCATGACTTATATAGTGTAGGTGGCATGTCTGTTGCTATCCACGCCAGGGGGATACAAGGGGTTCTCATGATGGGAACGGTTCAAGCTGCAAGGGACCCGCATGTCACTGAGTAATCAAGATGTAGGTGTTCGTGTCTCATGTTATCCACATCAGGGGGATACGAGAGGTTCTCCAAGGGGAACGATTCAAGCCGTAAGGGACCCGCACGACACCGAGGGAGTCTGATGTGCCTTAGCTAGGTTTTCATCGGTCATGTTTGGATTGTACTTGGGGTTACTCCACCCGGGGCTCTCCGTAAAATGAATCAAGATAAAGAATGTTTGTTCAACGCTAACATAATGAATAAACTTACATGCGATTATGTATGATCATGATTATGTATGAATGAACTCATGTACGATTATGTTAAAGAACAAGAGCACGAGATGCTATTAGACAAGTACAAGTTAGGTATAGAACAAGAAAGAAGATAATACCGCTGACGATCTTAGGTTTCCCCTAATCGTCCGATTTAGGATCGTGTCATGATTATGTTATGCCTAGGCCTTGATACGTAGAGCGTATTCTTGGCAATGCGGTTTTAGATTCCCCTCGACCGCCATGACACGTATGATATTAGCAAGGCCTATGACAAGTAAGATGAACCTATGACGGGTCTAGCATGCACTACCGTCTAGGAAAGCATAACCACACACGTATAATCAACCGTCAGGTTGTATTGTAGACACGTGGTGACCGTAGGTTTCCCCTGAGGTTACCTGTAGCCTAGGATTTAGGGGAACTCACTGAGACATTATGTCTCATCCCAATCCTTATTTGTTGCAGATAAACAGGTTGGACATCAAGGTAGTAGCCGGATGGATATTTCAGCAAGAGCTCGTTCGTACTCGCAGCGTGATGATTATGGATTTCAAGGACGTATTTATGATACTTTAGAAAAGATGAATTGTATTGATAATGTACGAACGCGTTTTGTTGTATAATATATTCATACGAAGTTTTTATGTTATAAATTTTAATGTATCCAGTACTAAACTAACGCACATGCTAGACTTTCTAGATACGTCTAGTGTGGGTGTTACATGAAATGTCTTGCAGATTCCAATTTATGTCAGGTGCACATATATTATTAAAAATTAGAAAAAAGAAATACAAAAAAAAAAAACTGGGGGGACATAAACTTAACCCAGTCAATCCAAACATAGTGTATCCCAATTAGGTGATACAAAGAAATAAAAATAACACTGGTGAATGTCTAACATGCGGTGTATGGGCAAACCGTCATCACGGAATGGATCCAAGAACCAACAACCAACAACTCAACTCCTTGCGACAACAACAAGCATATCGTCTCTTTCGAGCCAAACAATCCAACATCAGGTAGAGTGATGAGGATTTTGAAACCTCATCCAAGTTATATAGAGCCAAACTTCATGAAGGTCAGAGATTATACTGCCAACACGGATACAGAACCCCAGGCCTATAACCCACTATGCTGCGACAGAAAGCTTCACGACCATTTCTAGCCAAATCCAATAGAAAGCAACTAAAAACCAATTGAAGACCATATCGAGGGATGATCAATCGACGAGTTTGAGCACCATGAGCACCGCCAACAAGGTAACACCCGCACCTACCATTCACAACAACAACGGACAACAAGTGCATGACCATTTCTAGCCTGGAAGACCTGCTATGAAGCACATCCATGATCTTGGACGCAATACAATCATGAGGGTTCCAAACCACCGAAACAAACCCTAACGGGTGATACACACGATAACAACACAAAAGTGGTATGAAATTGAGAAACGCTCTTTTGAGACCAACATTACGACCACGAATTGACCCCAACAACGTCGAACAGGAAGAACTCGGAACCAGACCAGAACCTAACCACCGCGGCGGAGCCAACAGTGATTTTAAGAGACCAGATCCGGATCGAAACTGAGATGACCCAGATCGAAACCGGATTTTTTAGAAACCCATTTAATCATGAATAGATCTGGAACGAGGAACCACCACTGGGAACAAACCACAACCGCGAAACCAACAAACATATCTTAGATTGAGCCACTCTAGTCACCACAAGGCGGCGCCAGAAAAAACTAAACCAAAAACCAGAACATACGCGTTTTGTGGTGTAGCACACACAAACGCTTTGACAAACAACCACACAAAAACCATCGGCACTGCAATGGCCACCACCGCAAAACCCACTGGAGGATCTAGTGTTTGAAGAGGGTGACGACGCAAAATCAAATGATTCGATCGCGCCACCTATTCGCCGGAGCTACATTGTGATAAGAAAGGTTCGTATCTCAAATTTTGTTTTTACTTCATTTAAAAAAAGTTAAAAAAATTTAGTCCACAAAATGTTTTTCGTTACGACTTTGGTCACTGCTTTTAATCAAACTCATGTATATCCTTCAAAATTTTGAATTAATTTTTGCAGTCATGTTTATTACGTTATAAAAATCTATGTTTTAAATATGGACTTTTATTTTTTTAGCATTTAGAAAAATTTATGTTTTGTTAAAAAATCTTAATTTTTATGAGATATTGTTATAATATTATAAACATATCTGTAAAAAGTCATTAAAAATATGTGAAGAGTACAAATGAGTTGACTTAAGCATACGGAAAAAGTCATAGTGAAAAACATCTTGGGGACCAAAACATACTGAAATTTTTCAGAAGAACTAAACACAAAATTTGAGAAATTTATAGAGACCAAAAATTTATTAATCCCAAAAATTGCAGTTATGTCGGATTTCAAAAGATGCAATAATCTAGCATGTACTAGTTAAATTAATGATACTTTCTTGATCCTCTTTTAGTTATGATATTGTTTACACCTAAAATAATCATCTTGTTAGTTGATCTCGACAAATAGATGAATGAGATATTAGGTGAGGAAGCCTCCAATATGAGTGAAAGTTAAGCAGATCTAGAGCAGTCGAGTGAGGGAGATGATTCTTTTTCGAGACCACTAACTTAGAACACGGGTCTTCAAAACCTCAAAACTTAGTCAAAATATAGTTAGACTAGAAAATGACGTGATATACCCACTTTCACTATTTTTATCACAACTAGCCACATTATGGAATGAGAGAGAAGACATTATGTCCATGGAGTTGCTCTCTAATGACATCATCAGTGGCTCACGCCAAGAAGGGGAAACTAGTGTTGGACGTGGGGCACCATAATCTCATTAACATGAGCGTTATCACACACTACCCGTGAAATCAATCGAGCAAAGGCACGTTAATGTAGGCCACGTCTTTTGGATAATAGGCTTAATTTTTTATATAAGCACTTAGACAATATTATGCAATTAGACACATCCAATCAATCAAACAAGCTATTTTCACATTTTTCTCCCTTTATATTTAATTTTATGCATTCTTAATGTACCTAAAAAACCCCAAACAACTATACCAAACACTCTTATGGAGAAGTTAGGAAACTCACACATGAGGGACAACATTCCTTCCTCAACACCAATCGTTTGAAGCAAAGTTAATCATAGTTGAGTAAACTCAGCCGACCTTGACTAATTTCATGCTTCCATTAATAAATTTGGCATTCTTGGTGGGACAATACAATCCTTACCAATGAAAAATTCAATTCCCTATATAAAGACTACAATTAGCTTATGCACCTTGGTTTGGAAAGAGTCTCAATAGTATGGAACAAGAAAAGGATTTGTAGGTTGTGCGAGCCAATTTTGATGACAATTCAGTGACCATACCTCCACAAGGAGTACAAGGGACCCAATATCAGGCAAGCATTATTAATCAAAGCTAGTCGACTATTACCTCGATAGGACCACGACAAGTTCATACAATTCATATGCAACATGTATCTCCTACTCCTTATTCTCAACCTAAAGTTATTCCCGAATCTAACCAGACTAACCTTCAAGCTGGACATGTACATTTGGTAAGGAGGCCACCTGAAGTTATATGACACATTGTTAACTATTATAAAAACTTTTTTTTCTACTAACCATTTTGTGCAGGAACAATTACTTGTAGAAGAAGTTATTCCAAATTGCATTGATGATGCAGTCAACACTATGCTCACTATGCTTCCATATGCTTAGGAAATAAATAAAAATGAAGTGTTTGACTTAAAAAAATATGGAGCACAAGGTCGAGATGGCTTTGGAGCCTATTTTTATCAAACTTATTGGAGAATCATTAAGCAAGATATGATTAATGTTGTTTTGGAGTTTTTTACTACTGAATGGATCCTTCCCAACTTCAACGCAAATACTCTTATATTGCTTCCTAAAACATGCAAATGTAGATACAATTGAGCAGTATTGACCCATTGCTATGGCTATATTTAAATTTAAAGTCATTTTAAAGATCCTAGCAGATAGATTATCTTAGATACTTCCCTCAATTATCTTAGAGGAGCGAAGATGCTTTATTAGAGGGAGACATGTTAGAGACTGCATTGGTTTGGCATCTGAAGAAATAAACTTTCCTGACAAGAAATTTTTTGGTGGTAACTTAGCAATTAAAATAGTGAAGCAAAATTTATTTCATGCTTTACTGAGAGCATATGGAGTGGAAATGCTTTCATTGCTGAACAAGTTGGTGCAATGAGAGCCATTGAGATAACCTATCACAATCTATGGAACACTCTTTGTATTCAGACAAACTCCTCCCTAGCTTGTAGTTCTAGCTTTCAAATTTGATGCCACAATTCCTTGTAGTGCAAGGAATAGATGGGAAAATTGCATGATGTTATCGACATGCATGAATTTGATAGTTTTCCAAATATTTACAGAAGATAATCAATGTGCTGATAGGTTAGCACATGTGGGATTGAATTTGCATGATTTCATTATTTGGCATTCTGTCCCAATTTTTTAGAATGAGTTGTATATTAGAGATAGGCTTGGCTCCCCAAGCTACAAATTTTTCTTTTTTTGAGAAGGTTTTGGTCTAGTCCTTCTCCTTCTTTGTATTTTCTTCTCATATAATATAAATTAAGTTCCTTTTACCTAAAATCAATGTGCTGAAAAATAATTTAAAATATATCTACCTGGCCCAATAGATCTAATCATAGGTAGCATATATCTACTTTATTATCCAATCTAGCCATAGAAACCAGTTTTCTATTAATTTTTGTTTTTTTAGGGGTATAAATTTATGTTGTTAGTTTTTCGATTTCATTTAACATGAATAATGACACAGTATAACATTATCTAATAGTAAATTTTTTTTTGAAATTATCTAATAGTACATTTGTTTATTTAATATTCTATAAAAGTTATTAAATAATTTAAATAATAAATACTTAGTAAAAAAAATTAGTAAAGTAAAAAAACATAATTGTCTGTTGCTCAAAAAAATCATAATAATCATCTTTATAAAGATGAATTAGTCAAAAATATAACTAACTGACAGTTGCACATGAGGCTAGCACACAGTTAATTTGTATATGTGTTAAACCTAAATTGCATTGGTGTTGTTTATGTATATATAGATTGATTGTCTTCTAAATTGGAATAGATTTTTTAACCATAAATCTCTCACATTGATCTAATTAACAAAATGACCTAAATTGTACATATGCGCATATTGAAGTCGTTTTTTATGAATAAAAAATTAGATTAAGGGACACAAACCGCATAAATCAGAAAGAAAAAAACCACAAAAATCTATGAGAATTTACAATAAAATTAGGCTCTTTAAGAATGGTGAAATTCACACATCGTTGTCATAGTATCGGTTAAATTCCTCTATCACACGTATGTGACAAACCTCTGTCAGAAAGAAACAATGAATTCTTTAGCAATGAAGTAGAATCTTTAATTTCACACATCCTCCTAAATCCTAATGTGACAATTCAATGTAAAATATCCAATACCAGTATAGGTTTAGTCTAGTGAAAGTCGTTAGATTCCCACAACATGTTTCTCGTAGAGATACACGTATTTAATGTCCAACACATTTTGAACATGATTATCTATAATGGATAAAATCAATAAAAAACAACAACAAAGTGTAAATTATCCAAAAACTTTAAATTGATTTTATCACAAGTTTTCATCGTTCTCCTCTCGCCCACCTTTTTTACACTTGATCCTAATTTTAAAACTTTCAACTAGATGATTGAAAAACGAGGAAAGAATGAAATGGATTCATTGAATTTAAAACGATTAATGAAAATTTAAGAGAGATATGGATATATAAATAAATAAGATGCTCTTTATTCGAATTATATATAATACAACATCATTATGATGCAGTCCTAACCAAGTGACATACATATGAAACTAGTTAAGCATGTGTGCTTTAATTGAAATTAACTTAAAATAACATCAAACATAAAAATATGAAATAAATTAATAAGAGCATCATAAGGTGAATTTATGGGTCTGGATCAATAGAATCCGGAGGGCCCATGTCCACCATCTCCTCCCATATTGTTGAAACCAAACAAATGAGGTTGCAACATAGGGTTATGAAAATATTCAGTTGGGAAGATTGAAGCTTGTTGATGATTTGGCTGGTGCTCGATGGGTATGTTAGAGGACGAACCATTGCCAACAAAAAATGGAAGGGTTTAGGTAGGAGTCCCCTGACTTACAACCATACCACCATGTTGTGCAATACGGTTCTTAAGATCCAACAAAGCCTTTTTCAATAATTGAAGTTGGACCCTATTCATCCCTTCAATGGGACACGCCCACCAAAACTGAGCCTCATTCTTCTTGCGCAAATCGCTCAGCTCATTATCATGCTTCTTTTCGATGTGCATCGTTGATTTGAGTCAGCATAGCATTAAGCTTGCGCAATTTGGCGCTACAATAAGCCTCAATGAATTGCATGGTGCCATTGTTTTGAGGTGGTACCTGAGAGAGATAGCGACCTATGACTGTATCAACATTTGGGTGACCAAATGAAAACACCTTCTCACTAGGTGAGAATACAATGAGAGCAATATATGCACCACAAAGGGCGCAAAGCTCGCTAGCTTTCTTGAAGAGGCCACTACGACGCTTCGAGAAAGTCACTTGCAAGTTGCTCTCGTTGCTCATTTTTTTCATCTCAATTTTTTGGCGACCTTGACTTTTCTTTCCGCTCGACATGATTGAAGCACAAAAAGATAGAGAAGAAAAAGTGGCTGAATGTGTTTGTTCTTAAGATTAAGAAACGGTACATTGAAGTTGGGTGTGAAGGGGTCATTTTATAGACAAATTTTGAGTATATTTTTTGAGACGTGGTTCTTTTTCAAAATGCTACTTTTTTCTTACATTAAAATATTTTTACTTGATTGAGAGATTCTCATAAAATATCTTTTTACATAGCTTATATGGAAGATGATTCAATGTTAATGATGACGTTCTTTTGCCAATTTCAATATATCTTAGCTTATTCAATACTTGATAGATAAATTGTACTCGGATAAATCTAGAAATTTGCAATAATTATTTTGAAATTAATTTATTTAATTAAAAAACAACAAGAGAGTGTGGTACCATATAAAGAACGATGATTGTATCAAAAAAAAATTATCTAGTAGACCCTCATAATTAAAATGTCCATGCGACTGAACTTGATTTTTTCCGGTCATGATTGATTGGAGTATCCTTGTACTCTGTCATTTTTTTTACTTATGTAAAAACCTACATCCTCCGGTCACTAATTTAAGCAAAACTTTGTATTTTAGATTCATTCAATTAATGTGTATATGGTCTTTATTATAGACCACATACATCATTTAATGAATGAATCTAAAATACAAAATTTTGCTTATAATAGTGACCGGAGGGTGTATATAAATATACAAAGTGATAGAATAAATATTAATTATCAGAGATTTTAAAATAATTAGTTAAGATTATAGAATCAAATTGTTTCACGGTCATGGAAAATATTATATAGTTTTTATGAAATTTCTGACAAATGAATGTAAACTATTTAATTTTTAAAATCAAAGCAGAGTCCAAAGGTCCCCTTAAAAAAAAAAAAAAAGCAGAGTCAAAAGGTAAGTAGAAATCGGGATTATATTGACCAAAAAAATAAATGATGGGATTATATTTTTTTCTTTTTTAAAAGGTAAAATTATTTTTTTGAGGAATAAAAGGTAAGATTATTATTTATGCAAAATAAAAAATACTTGCATAAATCATTTTGAGGACCATTGTTTGAAGAAAATTAAGACTAAAACCAAAATCTAGGGCGGCCTGTTCTTAGGCTAGTCAACGTATTTTTTATTCTTATCCTTCTTGTATTGAACATTGGTTGATTAATGATAATAATTAACTTTGTTTTGGTAAAAAAAAAACCGAAATATGATATATGTATGGGAACTAAAAAGTTATTATTATTCTTTCAATTTTTTTATTATTATTATTATTATTATTATTATTATTATTATTATTATTATTATTATTATTATTATTATTATTATTACTACTACTACTACTACTACTACTACTACTAAAAACAAAACTTCTCCTAATGATAACATGGAAATCAAGCTCTAGAAAAAGAGGAATGATGTTTGTAAAACAAATTTTAAACAACTTTTGTGATATTTTTTTCCTCTTTTCTTATTGAACAATAACAATAGAGATAGAAAGGAAGAAAGAGAATGAAAGTACAATGAAAATATGATAGAGAGCGTTGTCACAAAAGTTGTTTAAAAATAGTTGTTCAAATATCATTTCCTCTAAAAAACATGGGAATCAGGATAAAATAAATTTTTTTAAAAGGAAAAATTATTGTCGAAATCATGTGACATTCCAATGACAAAATGATCAAAAGCCAAAGATTAGGTTATTGATGATGATAATGCACGGTAGAAGAGTAAAAGTTAATTTTAGGAGATCACTATTTTTTATATTTATTTGTACTTTTTTTTTATGCCTTGCCTCATTTTTTAAATATGTGGTGTTGTATGTGTCATTTTTTAACCTCTAACATCGATTATCCTTTGTGAATTTTGACTGTACAATATCGATGATATGACAGGGGATAAATCAAAATTTTCTCAAATTACATGGGACAAAAGTATCTTAAATTTAACGTAAAAAAAAAAAAAAGTATCTTAAATTTAGAAATTTGATGCTAAGAAGGTCCAAAACCAAAGAATATTCAAATTACAGGGTTGTAATCTTATTTTTTTTTCTTACAATGAGGTAAACCAAAAACCGTTAATATTATAAGGGGCAAACATCTTTTTTGGTGATTTGTGCTAGGGATTCTTGTTGCACATACCTCTTTGTCCCTCTTTCAATCACAAGCAACTCACGTGCTTTCAGAGATGATTGATGTTCTTCAATTTTCATTGCTCTAACATCTTTTGGTTCTTAAATAGCTACTACTACGAAATCAAATTTAGAGGTCAAAGATCTCATTGCAAGTAGCTTTGAGAAGTAATCATTGACTCTCTGATCTTCTTCCCTCGACATTAATTCATACTTCCTTCTCAAAGATTGAAGCTTCATTCGATTTACTTTCTCATTACCATCATAATATTTGTCCAAGATATCCCTATCTCCTTTGACCTTGTTACCTTTGAAATCTTTTCAAAGTGATTTGTTGCCACATTCTACTGAATAAAAAAGAGAGTTTTGCAATCTTTCTTCTTTGCACCTCTATAGGATTCGCAGTCAAATTTTCGTAGGCATTCTTGACAATCTCCAACACTTATTGTTCTACGTTTCCAATTTCTCCCACAAAGAATCAATAGATTTGTGGAAAGCCAACATTCCTATTCATGATTACTTTGCAAGAAATAACAAGAAACTCGAGAGAGAGAAAATGAAATGAAAGTGAAAAACTTTATTAATGAATCAAATCAAATGATACAAAGTGTATACACTTATTTATAGACTAATGAGAGTCTATTGTAGTTATCATACACTAATCATATACTAATGCTACTCATCTAACTGCCATAACAGAAAGTCCAGCTGGCATATTCAAGTTACTTGATCCTCAAGTAACTTCTTCTTCCTCATTTGTGAGCTTACTTGCATCACAAGTAATCTCCTCTTCCTCTTTATTTTGTAACAGCCTCCCACAAGCTGGAGCTTGGTATATATCTACCATGCCAAGCTTGGACAATAGAGTAATGAAAGGCTTAGGATGCAGTGGTTTGGTGAAGAAGTCTGCTGCTTGTTCAGCACTTGAAACTGGGAGAAGCTTCATAGTTCCATTTTGTACCTTCTCTCTTACAAAGTGACAATCTATCTCCAGATGTTTAGTTCTTTCATGAAACACTGGATTGGCTGCAATATGTAAAGCACTTCTGTTATCACAATACAATACAGAAAGCTTAGTGTTGTGAATCCTTAAATCCTTGAGAAGGTAAATCAGCCACTGCATTTCACAAGCTGCAGCTGAAAGTGCTCTGTATTCAGCTTCACTTGAAGATCTAGACACTGTGCTTTGCTTTTTGGTGCGCCATGATATAAGAGAGGAACCAAGGAAGAAGCATAAGCCTGTTATGGATCTTCTTGTGTCAACACATCCTGCCCAGTCTGCATCTGTGAAGCCTAAAAGCTGTATGTGTGATGACTTAGAAAAAAATAAACCTTTGCCTGGTGAATTCTTCAAGTATCTAATCACCCTACATGCTGCATTGTAATGAGTTTTGGTTGGTGCAGACAGAAATTGACTAAGTTGTTGAACCACAAAACAAATGTCTGGTCTTGTGTTTGTCAAGTATATTAATCTGCCTACAAGCCTTCTATATGAGTAGATATCTTCATAGGGTTGCCCCCCATCATGGTGCAGCTTGATAGAAGGATCCATAGGTGTGGAAACAGGTTTAGAACCTAATAAACCAGAGTCATTGAGCAAGTCTAAACAATATTTCCTCTGAGAAACAGAAATACCAGTTTTGGAATAAGCGACCTCAAGACCAAGAAAGTATTTCAGTTGACCTAAATCCTTGATTTTGAAAGATGCATCAAGTAAAAGCTTGACTCTAGTGATTTCTGGCAAAGAATTTCCAGTTAAGATGATATCATCAACATAAATGAGCAGGGCAGTGAATGAATCATTAGAATCATTCACAAAAAGAGTGTGATCTGCAGAAGCTTGAGTATATCCTTGCTGAGTGAGAAACAAGGTTAACTTTTCATACCAGGACCTGCTGGCCTGCTTCAAACCATAAAGAGATTTATTTAACTTGCAGACTTGATTTGGTTTGGAAGTATGAACACCCTGTGGGATCTGCATATACACATCTTCATGGAGGTCACCATGAAGAAAAGCATTGTTCACATCAAGCTGGTGCAAGAACCAATCATTGATGGAGGCCAAAGCAAGAAGCATTCTAACAGTGGTGATCTTTGCTACTGGTGAAAAGGTTTCAAAATAGTCAAGACCTTCAATTTGACTATACCCTTTAGCAACCAATCTGGCTTTGTACCTTTCAATAGTGCCATCAGAATGATACTTGATTTTGAACACCCATTTGTTCCCTATAGGTTTGACTTTGGGAGGAGAATCAACTAATGTCCATGTACCATTCTTTACTAAAGCCAGAATCTCAGCATTCATTGCCTCAACCCAGTACTCAGATTGCATAGCCTCTTCAAATGATTTGGGCTCAGTGTGGGAAGTAACAGAAAGAGTAAAATGTGATTGTGAAGGAGAAAGAAAATGAGAAGAAGTAAAATTGGACAAAGGATATAAACTACCTGAAGAAGATGAAGATGGTTGATCTGTGAAAGAGTTACAAACATAGTCTTGAAGCTTAACAGGGACATTTTTGACTCTTTCAGACCTTCTAATAACAGGTTCAACATCATCTATAGGATCAGGTAAATTAGGTATAGGAGGGTTTATAATAGGAGAGGAAGAATCATTATGATTGATAGGAGGAATGGGAAGAGAATCAGAGAAAGAATCCTGATTATGATACGCTACACGTGGGACAGACGCAGGAAAATTATCAGAAGCAGAAGGAGGATCAGAAGCAGAAGTAGGATCAGAAGCGGAAGTAGGATCAGAAGCAGAAGTACGATCAGAAGCAGAAATAGGATCAGAAGCAGAAGTAGCATCAGAAGCAGAAATAGGATCAGAAGCAGTTTTATAAGGCAAAACATACTCATAAAAAACGACATTTCTGGAAATGAAAAGTTGCTTAGACTGTAAGTCAAAGAGAACAAAACCCTTGACACCAGTCTTATATCCAAGAAAAACACTCTTTCTTGCTCTAGAAGCAAGCTTAGTTCTGTGAGAACAAAGAGTAGAAGCAAAACACAATGAACCAAAAACTTTAAAACTATCAAAATCAGGGTTTTGATCAAAAAGAAGTTGATAAGGAGATTTATCCTTTAAAATGGATGAAGAAACTCTATTTATGATGTAAGTGGCATGCACAAGAGCATAAGACCAAAATTTTTTAGGAAGTTTTGATTGAAAAAGAAGCGCTCTTCCAACATTCAATATGTGCTGGTGTTTTCTCTCAACCCTCCCATTTTGTTGGGGAGTTTCAACACAAGATTTTTGATGTAAAATTCCTTTTGAAGCATAAAATTGTTGTAAATCAAACTCAGGACCATTGTCACTTCTGACAGTTTTAACCTTGCAATCAAATTGATTTTCTGCAAAAAGTATAAAGTTTTGAACTTGTAATTGAACTTCTGATTTTGATTTCAATAAGATGATCCATACAAATCTACTATAATCATCCACAACAGTAAGAAAATAACTATGACCATGAATGGATTTAATAGAAAGAGGACCCCAAATGTCAAAATGCAAAATATCCATTTTATTGATTGCTCTTTTGGTACTGATACAAAAGGGAAGTTTCTTTTGCTTAGCAAAATGACAAGTTTCACACACTAAGTTGGGATCAGTTTGCAGGAAAGGAAACTGCTTATTCATAATAGCTAATCTAGAATGAGATAAATGCCCTAGCCTATAGTGCCAAAGAGCTGAAGAAGGAATGATATTGGGATCAGCAACTGAAACAGACATGACTCTTGACATGCTAGCTTCAAGGTTTAGTTTGTACAATCCTTCACATAGATCAGCCAAACCAATCTTCCTTTGAGAAGTCATATCCTGCAATTCACAATATTTGTCAAAGAAATGTAAAGTGCAATTTGAACTGGAACATAGTTTGGACACTGAAATCAAATTAAAAGAAAAATCTTTGAGATATAGAACTCTATGTAAAACTAAATGAGGTGTGAGACTGATGGTGCCTGCTATATTAGTGACAACAATAGTATTATTAGGAAGTTTAACATTGGTAGGCTCAATGTTATAATATGTAGTAAACCAGTTCAAAGAAGAGCAAATATGATCACTTGCTCCTGAATCTAATATCCAGGAGTTAGATTTAACACAGGCCAGGCAATGTGCAACAGGTAGGGAACAATAAGCATTACCTGAAGTAGATGCTTCAACTGGTGTATGACCAATTGAAGCTGAAGTGCTGACCTGGTTTACCAAAGACTGAGGAGATGCAACCTTAGAGGATTGAATTAAGGCAAGAATGCTGTCATACTGTTCTTTAGTAAATGCAGGCAATGAACCAGAAGCAGTCTCAGTAGATCCTTTACAACTTTCATCAGGATCTTCAGATTGCACAGAATTTGCATTAGAGTTGAATCTACCATTACCATAGTTGGGAGGATAGCCATGCTTTCTGTAACAGGTCTCAATAGTGTGACCTGATTTACCACAAAAGCTACATTGTCTACCACTTTTCCCTCCCTGAGAAATGGATCCCTTGCCTCTACCATAAGATTTCTTGGTTTCAACAGCATTAACCAAGACTTTACTATCATCAATAGCATCAATACCTTCATGACTTTCTTCTTGAGCCACTAAAGAGTAAACTTTGCTGAGAGGAGGTAATGGATCCATAAGCAGAATTTGAGTACGAACAATGGAAAAAACTTCATTAAGGCCACTCAAAAACTGAATCACTTGATCCTCATGCCTAAATTCTTTAACATTTCGCATGGAAGCACACACACATCTCATAGGGCAAACACATGAAGGTGTAGGTCTATGACTATCATACTCTTCCCAAAGAGATTTCAATTCAGTGTAATAGTCATTAACAGAACCAGTACCTTGTTTGAGATTGTTGATCTCAGATTTGAGCTTCCAAACACGAATGCGATCAGCTTTGCTAAAACGTTCTTTCAACTCATTCCAAACGTCAGAAACGTTATCAATATACACAATGCTCTGTGCAATACTATCAGAAACAGAGTTCATGATCCATGAGTGGATAAGATTGTTGCAACGTTCCCATGCAGAAAAATTCAAATCATTATCAGTAGGAGGAGGAATTGTTCCATCTACAAACTGATACTTGTTCTTGCCACCAAGACCTCTGCGCATAGCACGCGCCCAAGCTTGATAATTGGACGTGTTCAATTGAGGCTTGATTGCAACTGAATGAGGTCCATCACTGGGATGAACATAGTAAGGTGAAGAATAATCTTGTGTTGGATCTTGATTTCGAACCATGATTGATTGAAAGAAAATCAAAATCTGAACGATTCAGGAATCAACACAAAGATGAGAAAAGAGATACGAAAAAGAAAGGATCTTCAACGAGAAGAAAGAAGAAAAAAGAAAAAAAACTTGAAAAAGCTTCAGAAACACGCATCCATGGCGGAAACGGTGCGTAACTGAATCGTAACCACCTTCCCCAAAGAGAAGGCTCCTGATACCATAACAAGAAACTCGAGAGAGAGAAAATGAAATGAAAGTGAAAAACTTTATTAATGAATCAAATCAAATGATACAAAGTGTATACACTTATTTATAGACTAATGAGAGTCTATTGTAGTTATCATACACTAATCATATACTAATGCTACTCATCTAACTGCCATAACAGAAAGTCCAGCTGGCATATTCAAGTTACTTGATCCTCAAGTAACTTCTTCTTCCTCATTTGTGAGCTTACTTGCATCACAAGTAATCTCCTCTTCCTCTTTATTTTGTAACAAGAAATTATGAAATCACACACTCTCACTAACATCTCATGTTTCCCAAAATCAGAACCCAAAGCTCTTGATGCCAACTGTTTGCTCATCACACATTTCTTGCATATTGCAAGAAGTCAAAGAGAAAGAAATGATATATATAGAATGATGATGAATTTGAGAGATGATGAAGATAAGAGAGAAATAAGAGTTTGTTGTAACAATATTTTCATTAGTTAATGAATGGTGAATTGTACAACTTATTTATATGGTAACTTGTTACTTGTTAGTTAAGAAACTAGCTTAACCAACTAAATAATTTTCTAAAGCAAAGCTTATCCAATTCTAACTTGCTTTTATTCACTTTATGGATTAACAACTCAACAAATTAGGGCATTGTAAAATTGTTCTATGGTTCAAATTCAGATACTTATGATGAATTCAACTTCAATATTGAAACAATGACTTAGTATTGGTTATAGAAAATTACAGAAGACAAGTGGACAACAAACTGCACCGCTAACCTTTTCTGGATATAAAAAAATATTGGTGTGAGAGAAAATCAAGAAAAAAGAAAAATTAAAAAGATACTCAAGCAAAAGGATAACAGTCTAAAGAATAGAAAATTATGAAGACGGCTAAAATCAATTAATTAGTAATTAAGTCGTGATTAATCAGACGGCATTGATATTCTTGAAGCAAAAAGATAAACGATTATGATATAAAATCCACTTGGAATTCCAATGTTTGAATTGAAGTAGTCCTAAGTCTTAGCAACCACTTCAAATATAATTGATATATATCCGATGTTTCCAATGGAAATTGTTTTGGAATACAGTATTTGTATTTATATAGATAACACAAATTAAACGAGTAAATTAATCTTCTTCTTTGAGATATATATACATTGTTTCTATTGCTTCAAATGAAGTTTTCTGCTAACAACTAAATAAGTAGTTATAACATGAACATCTTTGGTCGTTCTTCCCCACCTAAATGGTCAGCTAAATTATGTGGTTGTGGAGAAAACCCGGGAACATGTAAGATATATATATATATATAGCTAGACAATTTTTATATATGTCTCTTTCAATTTTTTTTTTTTTATATGTCAATTTTAGGGGTTAATTTATCATGGGGAGAAAAAAAATTTGTTAGTAGCAAAGCCAGAGATTGAGATCAATCGTGATCTGGGCCTCGTCTTAATACTTCTTCATCATCTCAACCCCTACTACTGGACTACACCTTTCTAGGGCAAATAAATAGAGTATTTCGAATCAAATCATCATTATTAAGAAAAACCAATTAATCTCAAATCCTTTTACATTGAATATCATTGGCTATTGAATTATATTATATGTTTATTATGATTAATATGTAATTGATATATAAAATATTGCAGGTTTGATAACATGTTGTTTACCATGCATCACATTTGGCCAAATTGCAGAAGTTGTGGATGAAGGACGTAGTTGTAAGTACACAACATTAAATACCTATTTTGCTATATGCTCAAAACATGTATACTTTGATTTATGATAATATTTCTAATTAAGTACATGTTTATTAATCTTTTTGATGGTTTTGAATAATTAATGAATGCAGCTTGTGCTATGCAAGGATGTGTATACGGTTTACTGATGACCATTACATGTCACTGGCTGTACTCATGTCTTTACAGAGAGAAACTGAGAGCAAAGTATGGATTACCGGCTGAACCTTGTTGTGATTGTTGTGTTCATTTCTGTTGTGATGCATGTGCCTTATGCCAAGAACATGCTGAACTTAAAGCAAGAGGGTTTAACCCTTCCAAAGGTTGGATTGGACCACCTAATGCTCCTCCTCGTATGCCTCCCACCATGTTTCGCTGATCCATCTGCAACTATAATGCATGCATCAATTTAGAGTTGATCAATTTCTGTCATAGTCATGTTACATCTATATAATTTGCAGCAGTAGTATTAATTAACAGTGCCTTTTTTCTATGTATTTATTACATTATACTGTCATTTAGAAATTAAAGTGTGATGAGTAATCTTATTGGTTCATGTATTGCCTGAATTTATATATGTATGAGGGATATATCATAGTATTTGTTTGTGAAAAAAAAGGGGTAAATCATGTCACGTGCTAGCTGAACTCTTTGATAACCCTGTTTCATTCACCAAACCTTTGAATTATGTCCAAATTTTAACATAATTTAATATAAAGCAAATTGTTGGAGATTACAGTATATGTATTTATATAAACAACTCAAATTAAATAAGTTAACAGCATTGCTATTTATCCCGAGTACATCACGATAAATCATTTAGCCAATACAATTGTTTTTTGGCCGGAAAACAAGGGGTGGCATGGATGTAATTTAGGACGGATATTTAGTAAAATAAGGACTAATGAAATTTTCACGAGGTTGCTATTCGCTGTAACCAGCAATTCTCTTTAGAACGTGGTACGAATTCTGGTACGAAATATGCTGCTAATAAAGTATTGAATATGTTGATACATAGTTGGTTCACTATTTTTTTAATTTTTTTAAAAAAGAAGATAAATATAGTTCCACTTCCATATTGAAAGTTTAGAGCGCATAACTTTATTATTACTAGCGAAAAGACGAGTACTCACATGCCCGTCTTTCCGTTCTTTTTATTGCGCTATTGTTTGAAAATTATTAACGGTGTTTTTTTTATGAAATTTTGATTTGGATTAAAACTAAAAATATAAATGTTTGTTGCTTTCAAGTTATAACAAACCAAATTAATCATGATTATTTATTTCAATGACACCAACAACGACTTTTATTATAGAAAAAGTTGTTTAAAGGTATAATTGAGATAATGAAAAAGTAAGTATAAATATGCTCATATAGTTTGTTACACTTTTTAAATGATAAATTGAAGAAAAAAGTGAAAAAAATCATATATATATATATATATATATATATTCATATCGTGTTTGTTACATTTTTTTTAATATTTAAATTTATACTTATTTATTAGTTACATTTGTTATTTGTATTCAAAATTGAGGACATTTTTGAAAAGAGAAAAAACCAACCTAAAAGAGTTGAAAGGGGGTGTTTTCTTTTTTTTTGACCAAAGCAAAGTTAACTATTATCATTAATCAACCAATGTTCAATACAAGAAGGATAAGAATTAAAAATACGGTGACTAGCCCAAGAACAGGCCGCCCTAGCTAAAGTGTGAGCAACCATGTTCGCTTGTCTCCTAACAAACTTCACCTCGAAGTTGGAATGTAAAGTTAACTGATAAATAATACTAGAAACAATAGCATAGAATTCCGAATCACCATGGCTCGGAGACGATAGAGCTTGCACTAGAGTAGCTGAGTCGGACTCGAAGACAACCCGGTCCCATCTGTTCACATCAGCAAAGTGAATGGCATCGAGTAAGGCTATTGCCTCCCCTTCCAACACTGTCATATTTGCCCGCTGCCATTTTGTTTGAGCCCGAATAAATTGCCCACGAGAGTCTCTACGAGAGTCTCTAACACAACACGCAAAAGATGTAAGATGGTTACCGACATGGAACGCAGCATCCACATTGCACTTCAACCACGTCTCGCGCGGTTTCTCCCAAACTGAGTTGTTGCCTGGCACTCTATTCTGCACGTGTTGCACAACCGGTGGTGAGGGTTGTTTATGAATCTCTTGCCATTGTTGTCATGTGTCTAGTGTTGTCCTTCCAATGCTTGTTGAAGTATGATGAGCATCATTCCAAATGACATCATTGCGTGCAGCCCAAATTTGCCAAAGAAGTAAAGCCACCCGACCAACAATGTCTCGACTTTCTGAACAACATATGTCAAAAATAAAATTTGCCAAACTGCTCTCATTTCCAACTCGCGTTTGCAGCACAATCGATAGTCCTGCTCAATACCAACTCTCACGCGCTACCAGACAACCCACAAAAGCATGCCAATCATCCTCAACAGCCGTATCACACCAGGGACATATTACATGAACTCTTACCTAAGAGATCATTCTTACACCCAACCAATTAAAATCAAACATCTCATTAAAATAATAAAAATAATTAATATCATAATTTTTTCTCATTATTTTTAATATTTCTCTCTCCTTTTTCCACTTTCTTTAACCAACAAAAACCACCCACCACCATTTATGTTTCCATTTCCTTAATTAAAATCACATTTTTTTTAAAAGTTAATAACATGTGTCATATTTTTATTGGTTGGGTGTAAGAATAATCTCTTAGGTAAGAGTTCATGCAAGAATATCTCATATATATATATATATATATATATATATATATATATATATATATATATATAATATAATATAATATAGAATAGATATTATAGATCCTGTAATTTAAGCTCTTGCAGTAATGTAAAAATAGTCCTACATTGGGAGCTTTCAAACAAGAATTCTGCTCTTCTCCCAACACCTTTTGCTCATTCCCAACTGAAATATCAAAATTACCATTGCTTGAGTTAACTCACGCTAGTGTTAAATCTGCGTGATTTATCTCACGCTGCGTGAGTTAACTCACGCGGGGTTATACACTTGCGTGACTTAACTCATGTAGCAATTTTTGGCAAACCAATTCTCCCTCAAATTGCAAATCGATTCTTATGAATGTTATTGATTGATGGATGATTAGGCAACAATTAACTCTGAGGGAAAAGTTTGTTGGGAGGAGATTGTTGATTCAAAGCTTGAAGGAAAATATGATTTCCAAGAGCTGAATGAAGTGGCAGCAATTGCATACAAATGCATCAACCGTTCTCGTAGGAAGCGTCCTTCGATGAGGAACATAGTTCAAGTATTGACTCGGGTCCTTAAAGCAAGGCATCAGAGGAATTATCACAAGAAATCTTTTTCGGCCACAACAGATGAAGTTGCAATTGATGTTGATGAGCCAGAAAATAAGGGTTATGTTACTGACCACAGAAGAGATGAATCTATAGATAGTCGTCACAGAAGAGATGAATCTATCAATTTGCAATTTGTAGAAGAATTGGTTTTCCTGGGTTTTATCATGTTTTGTCAAAATACTCCTGTGTGAGTTAAGTCACGTAGGTGTATAACCCCGCGTGAGTTAACTCACGCAGAAGTATTTTGGTCAGTTCAGTTGGGAGGGAGCGTTTTTTGTTGGGAGAAGAGCAGAATTCTTCAAACAATATAGAGGAAGATTTATATATTAAATGGTAGCGTATATCACATTATTGATTGTACAACGGAATCAAATATTCAAATATTCAAAAGAATAGCATGGTTTCCATGTGAAATAAATGGTTACAAACAAAAAAAGGTGATTACTAGAAAAGTATAAAATGCTAGTTTGTTTCCTAGCTAATTAAAACTAGAAATTTCTTTGTAAATTTATCCGAATTTGGCACAAATTGTGCTCAATTTGATTATGAGTTATTACCTGGGATACAATGCCGTTTCTAGTACTTTATAGGTCTTAGGTAAAGTTTGATAAAAGGGCCCCCTCATATAATATACCATAATTTTTTTTTTATATAAATGATAAATGAAACATGTGTTAATCATGGCGATTGACATCTGAGCTATGTTGCATCCCAAGTCACCATAATACAATGTTTTGAAATCTCAGCTATGCTGACACCCCAAAACATTGTGTGTCAAATATACATTGTCCTATATATATTATTATTAATAAAAAAGAATAACAAAACAAAAAAATTGGGGGGTCGAACCAAACCCAACAAAACTAAATAAAATACACTTCATTCATACCCAATAACATGAAAATCATTTATCATTTGATGTTACTTATAAAAAATCACAGAAAACCAAATTTGATGTCCCAAGTATGAAACTTTCATGATGAAAGTCATATTATTATATTATGCAATCTAACTACAAATTCGGGTTCACTTATATTTGAAACACCAAAAAGCATCGTCAAAATATAAAACAAATTAAGCCTCTTGGAAGGAGTAGATATTTTGCTGTTTACGTGTTGTTACTTATGTGTTTTACCTTTTACTTCTAAGTTTTACGCTTGGACCAATGAAATGTTAAGGGGTGTGAAAATGAAAGAACTGGGTTCGGGGATGTGAAAATGAAATTCTATTGAGTTGTAAAATAAAAAGGGTTAAGGGTTACTGGGCTAAAGCGTGGTAGAGGATTGGGCCCTCTTTACAATTTTTGTTATATATATCCCCTTTAGAAAACGCATTAATATATACCCCCTTTCTTAGGGTTTACAATTCTTCTAGTGCAAAATTGTGTTAGAGGGTTTGTAATTTTCCTTTTAAAAATTACAAGCTGGCTAATAAAATATTGGTAAAATTACTCTTGTCATCCTTTATATTTTTTTAACGTCATTTTGGTCTTTTTTTTTTATCAATTGGTATATGGATTTTTAAGATTCAAATTTATGGTTTTATTTCGATATAAACTTCTAGTCATAGTTTTAAAAACCGGACCCAATGGTTCGACCAATGACCCACTGACCCAGTACCCTAACCGATTCGATTATCGGTCCGATTTTTTTTTTTTGTGGATAGACGAAATGGCAAAGTCATTATAAACTCACACACACAAGTGGAGGTACCAGGGTTCGAACCCCGATCATGACATCCGGCCTAACAAATTCGGCATTTTTCCAATTGAGCTAGGACTTCAGGATTATCGGTCCGATTTTTAAACCTATGCATCTAGTGTTCAAATCTATGGTCTTTCACTCATGTTTTCATATAAATTTTAGATTTGATATTTGAAAATTCATATACAAACGGACCAAAAGGACGTGGAAAATAGATAAATGACAAAACCGTTAGTTATATTATATGAAATTAATTTAAAGAACGACAAGTGTAATTTTGCCTAAAATATTTTGTTGTAATATTGCAAAAGTAGAGTTTAGGGTCATTCCTAGAGTTTTACGCGCCTTAGTCATAATATGAGGAAAGGGCCCCTTACATAATACATCATAAATTTTTTTAGTTCATTGTTGTGATTTTATTAACTCTTCATTTCGTTTTTTTTCTTCAGCTTTTCACTACTGAATAAATATTTTTTTAGGCAACGTCTGAAAATCAAATATTTCATAGACACCAAAACAAAATAATATACCGTAGAAGTAGAGAATAATAACACATGTGAAGTTGACTGAAATTTTAGCACATGAAAAATAGAGACTAAAATGTTAGCACCTAAGAATTATAACACCAAAAAAGTAAAAGTTTGGATGGAAAATTCTCCAATGTTAAACTCATAACAACAATAATATATGATACAATATTAATGTTAGACTTTTTAGAGGAATCATAGATACAAAAACTCTTTTGTATGCTAGAAGTACATCATTCCTCTTTTTATATGTTATAAGTATATCTAACAAGTTCATTATGATGATACAAAATCAATGTTAGACTATTGTTAAAAATGTACCTTCAATGGTGAATTTTTGCACACTTAATAACTTATAAGAAATTACCTCATTGAAATTGATGTGACACACATTAATTTTGACAGTTGATATCTCAGCTATGCTGACACCCTAAAACATCGTATGTTAAATGCAGTTATTGACAAAAAAAAATTACAACAAAAAAAAAGATGGTGGGCCACATGATCCTAGATGCGTCTCACATCGGTTTCATGATCATGAATGCGTCTCACATGATTTTGCATTATCAAATTCAATTATGCAATCCTTTCAATCAATTCAAGAAAGTTGACATTACTATATTGATATAATTTAATTTTTTGGAACCTTTGAAAGACAAGATTAAGATTGATTTCTCTAGTTGTACCAAAAAAAAAAAAGATTGATTTCTCTAGTAAGCTCATTTTTCAGCTAAAATACAATTTGTTTTGTTACAAAATTATCCAAATTTCTTGGATAATAAATATCTCCAATATTTTTAATATTAGTGAGACACATTATTAGGAACAAAGGTCCCAAAAAAATATCACCAATTTTTTCGATAATAATTTTCTTGACACATTATTAAAAACAACCAAATTTTTTTTAGAGGTGCATATAAAAATCTTTCTGCTATACGAGAGTATATATAGCAAATCGCGTCAGAGGGACAAAAACATTAACATGCTTCAGTCCAGCCCTTCATCATGTCAATATTTGGGACCTTTTCCGTGAATTTTGCTATATATACCTCCCATAAACCAAATATTTCTATATACATCCCCAACAATAATTTTTTTTTTGCCCCCTACCGGCATGGGTCCTAGACCGTCGCATCCCCGATCTATGTCTAGGGCCGACTCTGGTAGAATTTGTAATTTTCTCACTGAAAAAATTGCAAGTTGGCTAATAAATAGATGACAAGTCAACATTCTCCATTATTATCTCTCTTATAATTTGGGTTCAATCAAGTATTACTCAACCCTATAACTCAATTCTCCATTATTATCTGGAGCGTGATTTGAATGACATGATAGTGGTAACAAGTGTGCAAACAAATCTTGGATAGCTAGAATTACATCTTAAAATTTTAGTTGGATGTAACTCAATAATGTGAAATTGATTTATAAGGTGAAGACTATTTGCACTTATAAACACATTTTCTCATGATTTATAAGGTGAATTTTATCTTCTTTTTTTTTTTGACGTTAAGGTGAATTTTATAAAGTTTTACATAATGGGATTGAGACAACAGAGGAAGTATTTACTGGTCACAATTATTTTGGCATAGTATTTGGACATACTCATTTTTTTTTTTTTGTGAATTCGGTATCCTCTACGTGTAATTGTATGGATTAATTATTGGAATATTTATTATTTAATTATATTTCAATATCATTATTGTTGAATAATAAAGTATTGGACTTAATCTATTGGACCTTTATATTAGTAAGTTAGAGTCCATTAGGTTATATTATATATATTCTCTTATAGTCTTTTGTAACGATGACATTGTTATTCTATGAAACCGTAGCCGTTTTTATTGTTACCGTTCTCTCTTTCTCTATTTTGTATCTATATTATTAACAATTATGTGGGAAAATATCGTAATAATTTTATTAGCTATTTATGCGAACCTTAATTGATTAGTGATCAAATTAAGTAATAATGCTATTAGAACTCAAGATACTTAACACTACTACATTATTAAAATTCATGACCTCTACTTAAACTAAAAAAAATCTTTACATCTCATCCCCGTGTTATTGAATATATTTGTAATAGATTTCACATTTTAGATAAAAATAAATCTTTATCATCTCATCCATGTGTTATTAAATAACATATATTTTTAAATAATTAAATAATATGTATTTTGATGTAAGTGTATTCAAATGAGTAACTTTGCAGCAGGCCCTAGTTTTTTATTGAGAGAAACTCCAACTTCTCTCTAATTTTTCTTTCTCTTCCACTCATTGAGAAGGGGGTGATTTTAGGTCATTTTTGATCTAGAATCATCCCTTTGCATCTTTTTTTCCCTTTTTTGATCTAAATAAATGATTATCACATATATCAAGTGTTTTCTTTTGTATTTTTTCGTGATTTCGTCGTCTGAGTGCGGCGTTGTGTTGTCTGTCGTCTTGTGTGGCGTTGTTTGATTTCGCGTCTTGTTGCGGTGTTTGTTTAGTTCATATTGAAACACCAGCTTCAGTCAATCACAGAGATTCAATCAATGATGTGGACGTCAACGTTGCAGATCCGGAAGCATGAGTATTCTGGTAATTTAGATTTTATCATATTATTTGTAGATATTTTGCCGTTGTATGCTATTAACTTGGGTGATGTGAGTTTGTTCGCAGATTCACCCTTTACGTTTTCAGCGATATTGACTCTGATGTATTCTATCCATTTCAACGAATGAATATCGTTTTGTTTGTGTAAAAAAAATGAGTAACTTTCAATTTCATCATGGATTTCACATCCACAATTTCTATATTAATATTCCCATACAAATTCTGTCATTGACAATTTCCCATAAACATGCAACTTCGTTAGGAAGAAAGTAACAACATTTCTTCACCATCAATATTCTTAATGTATATTTATCAATACGGGACCTATTTTATTTGCAATTTATGAGTAAAAATAATTTCATTAATATATCCAGACGGGGACCTATTTTATTAAACTATCCTCAATATTCTCTAGAAAAATATATATTTAAAAATGATTATTGAAGTAAGTATTAATAATATTACAAACGATATTTTTACTCATATATTAATATGATGTTTATCAATATATTTTTTCTTAAGGGAATACGTCAGCATATGTATATTTATGAAAATATTTTTTAAAAAAGGTTTATTCATAAAAATTATTGTGAAAAAATAATACTTTTAATATATTTATTACATTAGATTATAGATCATTAAAATTACCAACCACTAATTAATTATGGTGCCCCTAATATGGACCACTTTTTAAATGGTCCAAACATGGACCTCCAACTTAACCAGCTATATATAGCCTATTTCAAATTGTTTAACTTTTTTTTTCTTTTCATTCTGCTCATTGTCGTCCGCTTCTTCTCCACCTAGTATGTCATCTTCGATGTAATCCCCTGTAAGTATCCTTCTTAGTTTTTTTTTTTGACAAAAGTATCCTTCTTAGTTTTGATAAACTTGTTTATATGTTTAATAACTCTTAATTAATCAATAAATGATATACAACACATTATACATTAATTCAATGCCTCCACCCTCCTTGAAAATTGAAGAAAAGAAAGGAAAAAAAAAAAATCAGTTTTTCCACCGTTGTTCATTCCCGTTCCGATCACCGACCTTACTCTAAAAAATGAAGTATAATACAATATATATTCGTCCTTTGATTTCTGCCGAGAACTTCTTAAATCATATATGGTAAAAACTTCTGAGTTCTTAAATCAAACAAGTTGTAAACTGTTTCAAACATGTCAGAAGGAAACTAGCAAATTCAATTCACTTTCCGTCAAGCTTTAAATTTGGAAAGAGTAAAGTAATGAATGCAGTAGAAAAAGTGCTACTTGGGAAGGAGTAGTGTAAAGTTTATATATCTTTGTAGAAACTGGTTCTCATAACCGTGAATAATACAACTTTAAGATCTCTAACATAACATTAAAAATCTTTGTGCGTTGAGGGAGGGTGCATTTAGTTTGGACCACTTGAAGTATTGGTCCAATTTAGACCACTTTTTTTTACCATTAGATTGTAACAGTTCACTAAACTTAGAATTATGCTATTTATCCAACAAAAATTGCTCGCTCTCAACTGAAAAGACCATTTTGCCCCTGCGTGAGTTATGTCACGCTGCGTGAGTTAACTCACGTTGAGTACTGTTTTCGAACAAAACCCAGCAGTCCATATTCACAGCTCCATTTTTCTTTCCCTCCACCTCCAAAAACCCAAAAAGTGCGATTTTTTTGGGTCAAAACCTTCATTCCAAATCATTGCAAATCGTCAGGAAGCAAAGTTTCTACCCTCATCATGCATCAAAGAACAAGTGATGTATCATCAAAACTCATCAGTTTTTGCTGGTTTTTCTGGTTGGTTCGTCATTTTTTGAGGTAGATGATAGGGCTTAGCGTGAGTTAACTCACACTAGTTGTATGGGTTGTGTGAGTTAACTCACGCAGAAAGTTAACACTAGCGTGACTTAAGTCACGCTACTGTGATTGTGTGATAAACAACGAATTTATGTAATTTGGATTGTTTCCATGCGATTATGAGATTATGTTGTTAAATTGGTGTAATTCGGTTCAGTTATGAATGTGTCAAGGTTACGGGTCATTTATGACTTGACTGCATTGCATTAAATGCAGGAACTCTTGTCTGCTATAAACTTGAGTTAACTCACGCATACCTGTAATTAACGTGAGTTAACTCACGTTGAGTTTTTCAATAGCGTGAGTTAACTCACACAAAATTAACAGTAGCGTGAGTTAACATGCGTAGGGGTATTTTCGTCTTTTCAGTTGGGAGTGAGCAATTTTTGTTGAGTAAAGAGCAAAATTCCTAAACTTATCATGTTCTGTCAACACTAAATTACTTTGGATCTCTTTTCCCTCTCTCAAAGAATCAGATGTCAATGTTCACTTTTTATGTTGTTCCATTTTCATGTTGTGGGTTTCTTCTTCCCTTTCATTCTTTCTTTTATTGCAACAACACAAACAACATAAATAAAAACAAAAATGAATAACACCTAATTTGTAAATTTGTTCATCTAACCTTTACCTTTGTGCTTCATTAATGAAAATAAAAGAAAAATCGAATAGAAGAAATTTTGGATATTCTTGAAAGATTTAAAGGATAGAGAAACTAATACAAACCGGAATAAAACCACAAAATATTAAAAATAAAATAAATCAGTTTTTCTTAATTAATTTAACTGTTTGAAATGAGAAGTGGATATTCAATCTTATTGCAAAACTACTATTTGGGCATCCAATTTCAAAATAAAAACACGGTTTTGGGAAATTAAAAAGAAAAAATTGTTCCTTTATATTATTATATACAATACATGAAAAGAATGTAAGGAAAAAAATCAAAAGAAACAAAAAAAGAAATAAGGAAAAATGGTGGAATAAAGATAATGAAGCAAACGCATTCTAAGGCCATCCAACCAAGGCTACACTTTGATTAATACACTTCATTATTCAACTTTCTTCAACTAACATCTATGTTATCCCTCCATCTAAGAAAACATGAAGCAACTCCTCCTCGGCCAATTTTTTTGTTTTTTGTTTGTTTTAGTTCTAAATTCTTATTCATTGGGAGAGAGAAAGAGCAATGGGAGAAATAGGAAAGGAGATTTGGTGTGGGTAAACCATGATAAAACTTGATGGATTGATTTAATCTAATTGTAAAAGAAAGTGGTCTAAGTTGGACCAATACTTCAAATGGTCCAAATTAAAATTACCTGTTGAGACATTTTTGTTTCTTCAAAAAAAAAATACCCGTTGAGGAATGATAAAGGAATAGTAACCATGGAGAATGAAGATACAGACACCAACCAATAAAGGGGCATTTCTTGTAACAAGCAAATGGTCAATATTTTTTATATTAACTTTATTATTTATTATTATACCAACCGGTTACATTACCTGGTACACAGGGGGTAGAACTATGAGGACCATGGTTGGACCTCTTTTTAGAGGGTGCATATTAGGCTCCCATTAATTATAAATGCATAATTTTTCAATTTATTGGTTAAAAAGGTAAAATTGAAATTACAAAATATACAATTTTACATCCATGGCTACCCAGATTCAAAATTTAATAAGATCGGTAGATTTAACCATCATGATTGCACATAGGTAGCCAATTTCAAAATTTTGTATTTTTAAATTTCATATTCATCTTCATCTTCAATTATATCTTTTAATATTATTACTTGTATATCAACACGGGTACCTATTTTATTTTTTATTTATACACGTGTTTATATTTTTATTCATATATCATTATGGATACCTAACTTTTTTTATACCCGTGTCAATTTTTTTACTCATATATCAATATGGATACCTATTTTTTATTTATTTACACACGTGTCTATATTTTTACTCATATATCAACAAGAGTACCTATTTTTTATTTTTTTTAATTTATACATGTTTCTATATTTTTTTTCTCATATATCAATGCATGTATCCATATTTTTTAAAATTATGCACGTGTCTATCTTTTTACTCATATATCCATATTGGTATATAATTTTTTTATTTATAGACGTGTCTATATGTTTACTAATATATCAATACATTTTTTCTTATATATCAACACGAGTACCTAATTTTTTTAATTTTTATATGGGTCTACATTTTAACTTATATATCAATATGTATGTGTATCAATGAATGTTGTCAAGTTTTAAATGAGGTGCATTTTTAAATAATTAAATAATATGTATTTTGATATGTATGTGTATTCAAACGAGTAACTTTCAATTTTATCACGGATTTCACATCTACAATTTCTATATTCCCATATGAATTTCATCCACTCGTCGAATCCTACCTATATGTTTGTATCCATTGCAATCACATGTGACCACAATTTCTATATTAATTAATATTCCCATACAAATTTCTTCATTGACAAATTCCCATAAACACATGCAACTTCGTTAGGAAGAAAGTAATAACATTCCTTCACCATCGATCCTTTCTGATTGTTTTCTTTATTGAAATTGATATGCACGTACTATCATTAATTATTACAAAGAAATTTCTGGTGAACACGTTAACATACATTAATTTATTTAAGGTGACGAGTCATGATTCTCATCTAAGGTTTTTTTTCTCTCTCATTTTTTGCCACCTAACCTCTTCCATGCATTCCACTTCTCACACCAGTTTTATATTGTTTATTATATATACTTTGTTTTAATCAATTGTTAATAACAGCAACAAAAAAACAATAGCGGACTAGCGGAGACAGACCAAGGTTGATCAATCGCCATGTCTGACAAAGTCAACGATGCTTGGAACAAATATCTCCTTCAGCTTAAGCTTCATCCTCTCAGAACCAAGGTTTCATTTTACTATTTTTCTCATTTTCATTTCTAAGAGACTTTTATATTGTTGTTGAAAAATACAAACTTGTGTGTGTTTTGTTATGTTAGGCTATTACTTCATCAGTTCTAGCTGGTTTTAGTGATGCTGTTGCACAGAAGCTTTCTGGTGCTAAGAAGCTTCAGTTCAGAAGGATTCTTCTTTTCATGGTATATTACTTAATTGTTTCTTCTTTACAATTTCATTACTTTCAATCTATGAAACACCTACACGTATACACCGGACACGACAATGACACTGACAGGTTGGTAACACCATCAATAATTTTATATGTTATTGTCGTGTCCAACACCGAACATGCCTACAATCAAAAGTGTCGGTGCTACAAAACTTTCAATCAATGATCAATTTTTTAAAGATAAAAAAATAATCTAAAAACATGTTTATTGCTTACTATGTCATAGATGAAGTAGAAGTTATTATAGGTTGATTTGGTGGTAGTTGAATTTTGAAGGTCTGTGGAAATTTAAAATCAAATTATTTTGCAGCTATATGGTTTCGCCTATGCAGGACCCTTTGGACATTATCTCCATTTATTGATGGATAAACTTTTCAAGGGGAAGAAAGGCAATGAAACTGTTGCTAAGAAGGTATATAGTTAACTTGTTTTATTGTGCGAACTTTGTCTTAATTTATGGGCATAATACTGTGTTGTGTTAGGTTCTATGTTTTCCTTGGCCCTGGTATCTGTTTAATGTAAAACTCTTATGACTGAAATGTCGTATTATGATAGTAACTGATATCAAAATATAAACTAATAGTAATTGTACAATATAATCCCAAGAAATTCGAGAGTCTTGGTTCTCTCCCCTCCAAGAATTCGAGAGCTTGGTCTCTCCCTACCTATCCTTTATCCCAATCCCTGAATGCCTTTCTTTTCCTCTGCATCTTATTTATAATACTAAGTCCTATAGCTGTTACATAGAAGTCTAGTAGACAGCAATTACTGCAGACAAGTAACAGTTACTTATTTATAATATTATTAAATAAACCACTAGTATCTATAACTTCTGCCCTTAGGAGTCCTATTACTAACAATACTCCCCCCTAAAGACTCACCTTGTCCTCAAGGTGAAGGATAACATAACTGTCCACCAGGGTCCCATAACTTGAAGTAGAGTGACAGTGCAAGGTGTGAAACATGATAATTAATGCATGCATCAGACACTCTCTTTTGGGGAGGAATTTTCGGCAGCAATAGGCATAGTGCCAGTTCGATCAAACCAGAGGATAATCCACTCTTCACCACAAACACATCTGGATCTGGCGGCTTTGGCAACGGTGGAGGTAGGCCGCCAAACTCGAGTGAAACCCATCCCTCTCCGATAATTTTTCTAGGCAATTTCGCCCTCGATTCGAACACACTACTCATACCATGTTCATAAAAGAGTCTGTCAATACCAAGAAATTTGCACAGATCTGTTTTGGTCTCTTGTTGCTTTTCCACAATGATGACATTCATGGAGGAATTTTCTGCATCCATTTCTTCTGCATTCTCTACCTTTTCCTCTTCTGCTGTCTGAATGAGTTCAGAATTTCCTTGATCAGTTTCTTCTGATTGAAGGCTGAATGTGTGAGGCGTCGACGACTCCCATTCCAATCCAGATTCCTCTTCTTCATCCGATATAGGTAGAAGGTCTCTATACTCTGGCTTAAAATGCCAAATGAATGCAACGTGAAACGCTCGCCAACTCGCATGTGGATGGCATCGACTCCACCACTGCCACCATACGAGAGCACGGTTTCGCAAGGCTTTCACCGCCTCCAGCAACTTCTCACCCTCCTGTGTTCCCACGACATCAAAATGTTTCTCAATACAAATCAACCACCAATAAGCGTCACCGCTGCCGTCAAATTGTGGCATGTCCATTTCCCCCCTACTGTGAATTTCTTTCCCTGGATCAGAACTGCTCTGATACCAGTGATAGTAACTGATATCAAAATATAAACTAATAGTAATTGTACAATATAATCCCAAGAAATTCAAGAGTCTTGGTTCTCTCCCCTCCAAGAATTCGAGAGCTTGGTCTCTCCCTACCTATCCTTTATCCCAATCCCTGAATGCCTTTCTTTTCCTCTGCATCTTATTTATAATACTAAGTCCTATAGCTGTTACATAGAAGTCTAGTAGACAGCAATTACTGCAGACAAGTAACAGTTACTTATTTATAATATTATTAAATAAACCACTAGTATCTATAACTTCTGCCCTTAGGAGTCCTATTACTAACAATACTCCCCCCCTAAAGACTCACCTTGTCCTCAAGGTGAAGGATAACATAACTGTCCACCAGGGTCCCATAACTTGAAGTAGAGTGACAGTGCAAGGTGTGAAACATGATAATTAATGCATGCATCAGACACTCTCTTTTGGGGAGGAATTTTCGGCAGCAATAGGCATAGTGCCAGTTCGATCAAACCAGAGGATAATCCACTCTTCACCACAAACACATCTGGATCTGGCGGCTTTGGCAACGGTGGAGGTAGGCCGCCAAACTCGAGTGAAACCCATCCCTCTCCGATAATTTTTCTAGGCAATTTCGCCCTCGATTCGAACACACTACTCATACCATGTTCATAAAAGAGTCTGTCAATACCAAGAAATTTGCACAGATCTGTTTTGGTCTCTTGTTGCTTTTCCACAATGATGACATTCATGGAGGAATTTTCTGCATCCATTTCTTCTGCATTCTCTACCTTTTCCTCTTCTGCTGTCTGAATGAGTTCAGAATTTCCTTGATCAGTTTCTTCTGATTGAAGGCTGAATGTGTGAGGCGTCGACGACTCCCATTCCAATCCAGATTCCTCTTCTTCATCCGATATAGGTAGAAGGTCTCTATACTCTGGCTTAAAATGCCAAATGAATGCAACGTGAAACGCTCGCCAACTCGCATGTGGATGGCATCGACTCCACCACTGCCACCATACGAGAGCACGGTTTCGCAAGGCTTTCACCGCCTCCAGCAACTTCTCACCCTCCTGTGTTCCCACGACATCAAAATGTTTCTCAATACAAATCAACCACCAATAAGCGTCACCGCTGCCGTCAAATTGTGGCATGTCCATTTCCCCCCTACTGTGAATTTCTTTCCTTGGATCAGAACTGCTCTGATACCAGTGATAGTAACTGATATCAAAATATAAACTAATAGTAATTGTACAATATAATCCCAAGAAATTCGAGAGTCTTGGTTCTCTCCCCTCCAAGAATTCGAGAGCTTGGTCTCTCCCTACCTATCCTTTATCCCAATCCCTGAATGCCTTTCTTTTCCTCTGCATCTTATTTATAATACTAAGTCCTATAGCTGTTACATAGAAGTCTAGTAGACAGCAATTACTGCAGACAAGTAACAGTTACTTATTTATAATATTATTAAATAAACCACTAGTATCTATAACTTCTGCCCTTAGGAGTCCTATTACTAACATATTACTAGGTGATCCTTGAGCAAATAACTAGTTCTCCATGGAACAACTTTTTGTTCATGATGTATTATGGCTTGATTATTGAAGGTATGATAATTCTCATTGTTAAAATTCTTATCATATATGTAAATGAATAAAGATTAATGTCAGATTTTGTTGTAACTTGTAAAGTTATAATTGAGTGCCTCTTGTGTTGTGTAACCCACCTCTCTACCAAGAAAACAGAATTGACATTCCTCTAATATTTAGTATTAATTGTTTCTTCTTTCTGCTTAATTCCTAACTTTGGTTCTGGTACTATTATGTTGCATTTGAAGTATGTATATGTAATCCGAAGTTCAAAATTATCAATGTTTATAGGTCAATATGTAACCCTAAGTTTACAATAATCATTATTTACAAGTCAATATGGTGTCTTTGATCGACAATTTGTTGCATTAGAAAATCTAGACCTTCTATCCCAAATTTCGGTGCAAAACTTTTCATTTTTATCAAACATAGCCTTAATATGATATTGCGAACAACAAATTAGAAAACATTTATAGAATAAAAGGTCAAACGATTCATGTATCAATCTTACCTTACAAGTATATGAAGGGTCTAACAGCCAAGTCCTTACTTTCTTAAATTGTTCTGTTCAATTTAAACTTAACATTGAATTTAATTCCCGGAGGAAAGCAATAAAAGGAACTACTTATGCTTGCTTGTGTTACAATCTAGAAGAAAGTACTAGTTCTCATTCGTAAGAAAAACTGAAAACTCTAGAAATCTTCACAATGATAACTTGAACCAAACTGAAATAGTGAAGGGTCTAGAAAAGATAAAACGCAGAAACAAATTGTGTGTGTAAGTTTCTTACCTCTCTTGCATAGTTTAATCAAAGAGATGCATTGAATGATAGATGAAGTTTAAGCTTTTTGGAAAGCACGCTTCATATTTCTCTGATTTTTATTCACAAAATAGCCTCATGAAACAATTCCAGCTTATTGATAATACATTATACATATGCCACTTAATAAAAACAATTTTCAAATGAAATATACTAAATAATTCTCCTTCACTGCATAGTGCTTCATAATTAAAGTGTGAGGTTGGTTTGCAGGAAGACCTTGGAATATAGTCATGAACAAAGTCAAAAACGACTATCCTACTGTCCAGTTGACGGCGTGGAAGGTATGACAATGTCATAAATCTTCTTCTGTTTGGCCAATGGAACAATTTGAATAGTTAGTTTTTGGAAGGCGTAACTAATTAGTTTTTTGAACATGCAGTTTTGGCCTATCGTTGGTTGGGTGAATTACCAGTATATGCCTTGCAGTTCCGTGTTTTATTTCACAGCTTTGTTGGTTCATGCTGGTGAGTTCTTGTATCTTTCAACTTTTTATTAATTATTACTCTTCAATGATGTTTTCATTTCATCTCTTAATTGTTCCAAAATAACGATTAAGCATCATTGGTTGGTTGATAGTACTGTGAGTATAGGCATGCACTATAAATTACAAAAGGTTCTTTTGAGTAATGTCATATTTCTTATAAAGGAAATCTTTTAGACTGAAGAAAATAATGTTGATCCTTTTATATTGGGTCCGGCTTTCAACTATATTGTGATGTTGTCAGTACATATGTACATCATTAGGCCACTAAGATTGCTTTGGCTGTCTACGTATTCCTTGATTAAGTAAAAATTGTGAAGATGCAATGTGGAAACATTTTCTCTTGTTCTCATTTCCCTCAATTTGAATTTTAATTGCACCATAAGGTGGTTCTCTGGTTATACATAATATGCATTAGCAATACCGAGACTATTCCATCATACTCAAAATAATATTCATTTCTGCAAAGCCAAATCGTGTATAGTTGTACTGATTTATGATCATTGTCCGTGGCTCATCGTGATATTCCCTCTTGACTTTTGTCAAGTACTGGCATTAGTCATTAAGTGATCATTCTGTAATGTATCTAGTTTCAATATTTTGGAGGATATTTCATTCTCTACTAGGTGTACTTCCATCTTTTCCCTATAATAATGCATTTTCACATAAAACTTGAAACAAGTTTGACAACGCTAGGCTAGTGTGTGTCTAGTGTTAGTCATAACCAACATAAGTCACCATCGGGTGATTGTCGACGGTAAGAGAGGACCCGACTAATATGATTTATCTGTGGATGAGAGTCACTCTAAGAATGATTGTTAGTAGGAAGAGAAGGCACCACTAGTATGAATATATGATTGATATGTGAGAAAAGAGTCACCACCTCAATGATCGCCAGTGGGAAAAGAATTCACCATGATTTAATCCATTAGTGAGAAAAAGAGGCATGACAAACAAAAAATAGAACCAGCATACCCAAGACTATAACCAAGATGTGGAAGACAAATGCACAACACGATTGTAACTTGCATCTCAGGACTGTAACCACTAAAACAGTTTTCCACAAGTTACAAATTGGTAAACTGAGGGTAGACCCTGGAAGAGATGGAGGCAATGCCGGTGCAAGAAACAGTGGCCAGAAATATGGCTTCATGCGCGATGACGTGCAACTGCTAGGGCTGAGCTTTTAAAAATCACAGATGGAAAAAGGTGGTGCGTGTGAACACATGATTGGGATTCTGAACTTGTGAATACAGGACTCCATAGATTTGGAGATACCGCTCCTGATGGTGAAAACTTCAATGAACCTTGCTGGTGATACCATATTGAAATTTTTTTATTTCTGTTTCTAAATTATATCACACTAGGATATATTTATAATAGGATTGCAATTAAACAATAAATATTAACTGATACTATTTCTCAATATAATTTTTAATAATTGATATTGTGCAGTAAAGGAATAATAACATGTGACCAATTCTACCAAACTTTTTTCTGTATGAAAACTGAATTAAAAGTTTCTTTAATGAATTTATTACCTGACTAATAGTACGATGCATGTTAGTAAGCTTTCTTGATGGGAAACATGTGCAGTATGAATTATTTAGCAGTTAATGGACTTTTGATTTACTTTCTTGCATCAGGGCAATCTTTCTGAATCTGAAAGCAAGGTCATCATCAGTTGCTATCAAGAAGGCCTAGGACAGAATAGTCTTCACACTTTTGGGATGGAAAATCAAAATCTCCCATTTTTGTTAATTATAGGGGATCATTCATGATAATTTGTTGGCCATATTGGAGTTGGATTATTCTTACTTTTCATAATTTTCTCTATGACTTGGTTGGTCTTTGGAATTTAATTGGCTCAACAGTGATAAATGAATGGTTAAGTTACTTCTCAGTGTTATCAAATTATGTCATGGATAATGTTAATGCATGTGCCCCTTTCACAGATTATTTAAAGTTGGTTCAACTGCAAATTTCATCTAACATGTTATTTTGAGGATCTTCTAAAGAAAAATACATCGAAAGTGTAAAACGTTTTTACATATACATTCAATCAAATCACATAAATTAAAGGAGTGAAGGGAAGAAGAAAACACGCACATAAATTTTTATACTAATTCGCAGCAACTGTTGCTACATCGTGTCCTTCATTTTTTAGAGAGATTTGCTTCAATCCAGGTGAAAACATAATTCACTAAACTATAAATATTTTTTACTCTGCCTCTTCGAGCAATGTAAGTATTCTTTCTCTGCCTCTTTAAACTATCTCTTACTGCACCTTCTCGTTAACTAAAAGATTTCTCGCAATTGATTCGTTGAGGAACTCCAAATTTTAGACAACCTTTCAAACATTTCAAGTATATTTTTCTCTTCCTCTTTAGTCTTCTCAATAAATTCTGGCACCAGCCTTGTTAAGGAGCTGTCTCTCGAGACCTTTTTCTTCAATACAAATCATGCACCCTTCTGAGTGATACATACAATTGTGAGTTTGTATATGAAGATGATACAAAACGACCTAAGAGTTTAACTTGAATGATGTACAATAGTATGAGTATCTAATAGCTCTCCTCAGAGATTCCATCATTTCATTTTGAGATCATGGATTTAACATTGAAATTTGAGATATCTCCATTAAATTTTTTTATTCTTTCTTATGCTACTTCTTGTGAATAGTCTTCAACTTCATTAGTTCAAATGAAGTTCTTTATATAGAGATATATCTGTTGCAAAAAGTGAGTTGTAAGAGTATTTTTCAGAAGTACGCTTTCTTTTAAACTTCATTTTAAATCAATTTTCATGATATCTCTATACTTTTGTCTCAAAACTTTTAAACTTTATAAAAACAGTCCCACAAAATTTATCATTGAAGAATTTTATGATTCTATCTAAAGAAAACTAAAAGAAAGGGAATTCAATTAAAACATTTGAATTGCCAAAACTCTAATTTCTCTAAAATTTCTAATTACTACATTCAAACACACTCTAAAGGATCATTTGGTGGGACATGGTAAGGAAATTATATATCGAGTGAATAGACATTTTCATCCTTAAATTTGCACAACTCGTTCAATTTCGTCCTCAATTTTACAAACGTCCATCAATTTCGTCACTCCGTCAAGTCTCACCGTTAACGGCGATGACGTGTGACGTTAAGCACTGATGTGGATTGCCAACTCCGATGTCTGAATTATTCTTTAAAAATCTTGATTGTCCTTGAATTATGTCACTCACTATCAAATCAATTCACGTATTATTTATCTTGATTATCAAACCGATCCATGCTATTGTCAAATAAATGTTAAAGACTAAAATAAAATGTATGTAACTGTTATTTATTAGCTTTGCATGTTTGAAATGAAGTTTCATCTACGTTCAACGTAACTTCCAAGGTCTTCGTGCAAAAGTGTGGAAAACCACTTCAAATTCTCTCTGTTTCAGTCCTAGTGAACCTTAAAGAGTTTAACAATGAACCTTAAAGAGTTTTGATGATAACAAGGTATTAAAAATTGTAAATTGGACTAGCTAATATTTGTTCAAGTGTACAAGACCATAGTTAAAAATTTACATCATATAAAGGTTCTGAAGAACAAAAAAAGAGCTAAGGAATCAAGAAAAGGAAGCTTTAAAGCGTCTGAAGAGAAGTGCTCCTGAAGACTAAAAGTGCTCCTGAAGACAAAGTGCTCCTGAAGAATGATGACGTCATCAGAAGCTGAAGTTCATCAGAAGCGGGTAGTTCAGAAGCGACTTCATCAGAAGCTGAAGCTCATCAGAAGCTGATTATCACCACAAGCTGAAGATTCAAGGATCAACACTCCAAAAGCTGTCTATTGGATTCGAAAACACTGCAGAAGACTAGTGGAATTTTGCAACGGTCATTTTGATGAAGATTTGAAGGCATTGGAAGCTTATCTTCAAAAAGCGTTGACATTGTACTATGTACGAACTGTACAACCACCTTCTCCACTACTCTGTTTTGTGTCCACGCTACAAGAAAAGAAAACAGCTCCAGAATACGGCTACGCCTGCAAAGATGTTCCTTCACAATGGGAATGGATTTCAAATTGGTTCTTCATAGGACAACAACCAAATCAGGCAAAAGATCATTGGTGAAAGATCAAGCTTCAACAACGACTCTTTTGATGTGCTGGCAATTTCACAACGTCTCTTTCACACCTCTATATAAAGGAGTGAAGACTTAGAGATTTGGCAATGCTGAACGAAAAGACTCTCAACATTTTTACTAGTGCCAAACCTCTGCTGAAATTGTTCTGCATTCACTTAGAATTTCTGTTTTTAAAGTCTCATCTTAGAAATTCTTAAGTCTTAGAGTCTGTATCTGATTTGTATTGTGAGCACCTCTGATTGTATATCAAGTGTTCAACTTCAAACATTTTTTGTGTAATTTTGTTTGTCTAGAAGTCTCTTGCAGTTGTGCTTGAGCATAGAAGTCTCTTGATTGTGTTCTTGGGCATAGGAAGACTCTTGCAAAGTGTGCTTGAGCAAAGGAAATCTCTTGCTGTGTGCTTGAGCAATTGTAATCAGATATTACATTCTAGTGAAATCTCCTTGGAAGTGCAAGGGGGACTGGACTACTTCCGGATTGTGGAAGGAACCAGTATAATTGCTTTGTGTCCTTCTTCTTCTTCTCTCTCTCTCTGTTTTTTATCCGCTGCGTTCAGATTCTGATTATCACTTCAGAAGCTGTCTCACTTAGCTTCTGACCAGTGTGTTCAGTTCAGGAGAAACGAAGAATTTTTCAAAACACAATTCAACCCCCATTCTTGTGTTTTTCTCACCTTCAAAGATAAAATTGTATTATATTAATCATTTAAATGCATTGATGAATACTTTCCAGTTTCCATGCAATGTATATGCAAATTTAAAAGGCTCCTGGTCTTATATATGTTAGATGAAAATCCAATTACAATAACATCATTTTTCAAAGTGTTTTTCTTAACCTCGCTTTCAAATTTTTAAGGAGTCCTAATGAAAAGAACAGTAACTGAGGTAACTAAACTTTATTTCACAGATCCATCGGTTGTGGCAAAAATTTCTATTTCCTTCGTGGTAAATTTAAATCGTCCTTATAGCCCCATTTTTGTTAAATTAACAGTTAAACACATTATTTTAGTTGTTCGCATTTATTTCACAATATCATGCATCAGTTTGATAGTTAAGATAAATAATTCATGGATCGATTTGATAGTGAATGACATAATTCACGGACCATCTTGATTTTTAATGCATAATTTAGTGATCAATTCGGCAATGTAACAATTTGTAATGACTTTAATTCTTAAAAAAGTCCCAAAAAAAAATCAAAATTTACTATCAATTTCGTCCTTGAATATACGGCATATGAGTTGGCAATCTACGTCAACGCTTAACGTGACACGTCATCACTGTTACGATCTAATTTGACGGAGGGAAAAAATTAATCGACGGTTGTAAAATTCAGAGACGTTTTATCTATTTCAAACAATTTGAGGATGAACCAACACACGTTAGCTCAGTTGGTAAGGAACGGGTCACTTCCTTGCAGAAGGTTGTGTGTTCGATTCCCTCTGCCGATGTGAGGGCAGTGTTGGTGGGTGATCTGTAAGTACTTCTATAAGTGCCCTTTGGGCCCGGAGGCGTGCCCTGACCCTGGTGGTGACCGGAGCCGAACCCACCTAAACTTTTTTGTAACAATAAGTGCCCTTTGGGCCCGGAGGCGTGCCCTGACCCTGGTGGTGACCGGAGCCGAACCCACCTAAACTTTTTTGTAACAAAAAAAAAAACAATTTGAGGATGAAACTGAACAATCTGTTCAAATTCAAAAATGAAAATGCATATTCACTCATTGTAGCATCATGTGCTTTATCAACCCATAAGACACATTCCCCTCTAATCCCACATTCCATGAGAGAGCAAAACACAAAAAATGATTATCACATAGTTTGTGGAAAATTACAAGTCAACTGCCTATTCAAACTTCATTCAATTACCTCCTCAAACATGTTATCTGATCTCTTTATAAATCTCTTGAATCCCTTCTACAATCTATGACAAGCTGAGTGTGTCTAAATTACTCACATTATTTTTGTTAAACAATATTTTGCTATAAGTTCTTCATCTTGTCAAAAATATTTTGCTACAAGTTCTTCATCTTATCAAATATTTTGCCTCAGTAAACCGTTAGACGTAACCATTAATGTATTAACACATCGTAAGATTAATGCCACCCTATAGTACTAGTGATTGTTATATCATGTCATACACAATTTTATAAACCAAAGTGAATTTCAATCAAATTGAAACGCAAGGTGTAATTTAAACACTAGGAATTTTCAACGGATCAATATGCATGTAATGTTCAGCAATTGTATTCAAATTTTAGCAATAATAATCAAAAGTACAAATACAAGATAACTATGGTCCAACCAAAAAAGAAATGTAGCAATAATCATAAAAGCCATCGATGAGGATGATGTAAATAACATTCATACATGGCCAACCACGTAAGTAACGTACCAACTCCAAACTAACCTTTTCAACATACATATGTCCCTCAAGTCCACGTCATCATCACCTGCAAAATCTTACATATTAATTCACAAAAGGGATTTCCCTACCTCAACTTTTCATGCATTCAGAGATGAGATAACTCTAGTCATTGGATCAATCTTAAACCGTTTAGATTTTTAATACAATATGAACCAACGACCATAGTTATTTGAATGCATAGAATTTTTGGCTGAAAACTATCATGATTTGTGAATCCACCTAGAGAGCTGTGTGGGGTTCACAATTCCCTTTATGTGGGTCCCATCCGTCTTCACAATGTTTGCCACCTCACCATAAGTCTCATGCTCCTTTCTCACTCCAGCTCGCCCCAACTCTTCATCCGAGGCTTTAGCTCCCGAGTAAAATTGACTCTGTCGTTGCTGTTCAGCTGAGCCAACGACAGAGTCAAAATCAGTTTCGGTCCGGTTTAGATTACGATGATCAAACTTCTGTCCAAGTAGAGTCCCTTTGGTCAAAAACTCATGAGCAAGATAGCCAGCTAGAAGCCGGTTGGAAGGTATCGGCTTATCCAGCTTATCAGCTTCAGAATGTTTGCGCTTTCTCGTATTGCTGCCAGGTGGCAACATCCTACGAGAATTGTGAGGATTGTGACTCTGACTCATCATCATGGGTTTGAAGTTGTTTCTTGATTTTTTTTTAATGAAGGGTAAAACCGTAAAATAGTGAAATACGAGGAATGGGAAAATCAAAAGCCGGGACCACAACAAATGGGTTCGGACATATTTGTAAATAAATAAATTAAAAACAACTGTTGAAGATAATGAAAGCGACTAAATTTAATATTAATAAATAATTATAAAAATGAGATAGAGAAAATTGGAAGAAGAAAAATGATAGATGTGGTTTGGGGTGGTGGATAATAGGGTATAGAAGATTTAGATTAGGGAGAAGGAGAATCTGTATGAGAAGGAAGGGGACGGAGGTAGCTGCCGTGTGCGGCGGAGAGAGAGAGGGGTGTGATAGGGTTTAGAGAGAGATTGGGATTGGGAAATGAAGAGAAGAGGGAGAAAGATTAGAGGAAATGAATGAAAAATGGAGAAGGGAAAGGAATATTGTGGAGAAGAAAAAGGGTGTTATGATGTATTTATTCTTCTGACTTCTTTTTACGTATTTGTCCCTCAGTTTTCACTATATAACTTTTGTGACACTCATTGCTTATGTACGGTTTCTTTTTTTCCTTTCCTCTTACAGAAGTCTAGTTTCTTTCCCTTTAATTAAGGTCGCATTTTATCGAGTAAATAGGCAATTACCTCTGAAATTGTAAGTTTCGTTAATTCAATTACCCTCTGAAATTAACAAAACTTCAATTACCCCCTGAAATTGCACAAAGTTAATCAATTTACCACTTCCGTCAAATTCTTCTGTTAGTCAACAGGATGTTTTGCAAATATCCCCTCATGTTTTGCACTTATGTGCAAAATGCCCCCTAAAGTTGAAAATTTATACATTTTTTTCTTATCCTTAAAAGTGACTACATTATCACTAAATTGTGGAGCATATTAGCTAAGTTTTGACGGTATACAACCATATATTGGCAGTATGGTAGAACAAATTGGCAATATTGGGTAAACCCTACAATAATGTTCAAAACTCAAGACTATTTACAAAACAAACTTAAAAGTATTTCTTTGTTCCAACATCAGATGTTGTTTTTTCTTTTTCAAGTTGTCCTTCACCCCTTTAGAGATCAAAAGGATGGTGGCTATCATGTTTTTTTTATTCTCTTTAAAAAACATAATGAAATATACATAATATAATATTATTATCATTCCTTTGAATCCTAACGAGGGAAGAAGACCATGATTCCTTCAAGATCTTTTATAAAGTTAGAGAAGTAACAAGTTTATGTATTTTTTTCTTGAAAGCGAGAGAAGTGTGTTGGTGTAGAGTGTGCAGTGCTCGCAATATAAAGGAAGTGGAAATTTTTAGTGTGGTTAAAATTAGCAATAACAAAGCCATATATTTTGACATCTTGGTTATGTCAATCATATGTCATTTAGAGCATCCACAATGGTAGTTCCCTAACAAGGACTCCTTAAATGGACCCCACGTGACACATCACTTATTTATAATTTTTTAATAAAAGTACCTATTAAGGACTCAATGACTCCAATGGCAATACACTAATAAGGACTCCAATGAAAAGTACTTAAATATGTCCCACTATCTTTACATCATTAAACAAAAATAATTTACCAATTACTCCTTTTTACAAGTGGGACCAAGTAGTACACATTTTATTACTCCTTTATGCAAGTGGGACCAAATAGTACACATTTTATTACTTTTTTAAACGTGGGACCCGTTAGTTACCCAGGAGAGAGAGGGTCCTTATATAGTTGCCCGTTCCTTAACGGGGACTCATTTTTTCTTCCTCTAATGGAGGGTCCTTAACGGGGAGTGGTCCTTGTTAAGTAAGGACCCCCCATTGGAGATGCTCTTATGTGTTTCATTATGTATGTCATGCATTAGTTTTCCATCTGACATGTGTGAATGTACTTTGCTATGCTGACTTTCATATCATTAGACTATAATACATGGTTAATGTTTGATCGTTTCAGGGAACATATATGGTTGTATACCGTCAAAACTTAGCTAATATGCTACACAATTCAGCGATACTGCAGTCTCTTTTAAGGATAAGAAAAAAATATATAAATTTTCAACTTCATGGGGCATTTTGCACATAAGTGCAAAACTTCAGGGGGGTATTTGCAAAACGTGAGGTTGACTAACAGAAGAATTTGACGAAGAGGGTAAATTATTAACGTTGTGCAATTTCAGAGGGTAATTGAAGTTTTGTTAATTTCGGGGGGGGGGGGGGGGGGGGGGGGGGGGGGGGGATATCTGACGAAACTTACAATTTCAATGGGTAATCGCCTATTTACTTCATTTTATCATTTCACACAAATAAATGTATTTTTATTATCATTAATATAAAGTAAAAATAATATTTAGTAATATAAAGTTAAAAAGTTGATGATTTTGGGTTAAAATTCGGAAAAATGAGTCAATAACAATTACTTATTAACATTTGTGAAATGTATTTGCTGCAAAATTTTGACTAAAACCATTTGACATATTTGAATCTCTTGAACTTATGATACAAAGAAAATAACTTTTTTAAAAATTTGTTTTGACCAAATAACTGAACTAAAATGGTTAATGTATTTAATTTAGTGATAAATCGTTCAAAAAAACACAATATCTATCATCTATAAGTCATGAGACATCCTCTAACTCTGGTATACATCCATGCACCAAGTCACCTAAACTTTCAATAAAAATGGTCAATTCAACATAAAATTGGATAAAGATTAGTGAGAAAGTGCAGAATGAGAAATGTGTAAATATAATGACCAAAATTGCTCAAAAATAATTAAAGGATTAAAAGTGTACAATTGAGATAGGGGTGGAAAAGTATAATTAAGTCATTTAAATAGTGAAAGATTTTATGGACTAGATATTAGTTTTTACCCTTCCAATATGAAAAGGAGTTTCTCATCTTAAAAAATTTTTACCCTTCCAATATGAAAAGGAGTTTCTCATCTTAAAAATTCTTGTGTCCTAGTTTCATTTTATTTCTTTTATGCTCTTTTATTATTATTATTGTTGCCGGGATTGACTTTTCAATCAATTAGAAAGAATTGTGTCCTAGTTTAACTAGCAATGTCGATATTGTCAAGTTGTTGACGGCTGTGAGTATTAATTTTTAGGTGTTGCTTGCCACTTCGTCTGCATATCAAACATATTAAAAAATACTATCATATCATAATGAGTTTCAAAATGTGTAAGATTTCCAATAAATTCCTTTTTTTGACAGCAAAAATTTCCAATAAATTGATCTTCTGGATTTAGTGTACTAACATATTTGTGAGTTTTACATAGCTATCATCTAGTAGCATGTTAGTGAATGCCTCAATATCAGTTACCATACATTCTATATATTAAGCTATCATCTATTCATTATGAATTCATAGAAATGTCTGAAGTGAGAAACTTCAAGCATGTGTATGTTACAGCGTGAACAAGGGCTACATATGTGTATAAACAATCTAAAATGGAATTTATTGTGTACATACATCACACATGCATGTATCCATACATGCACAAGTATACCTCAGTAATCTCACTAGGAAAGGAAAAACAAAATATCATTGCTTAATCAAGTTGCGGATAACATAAGGAAGTATACCACCATGTTCAGTATATGCCAACTCCACCTGTAAATTGAGTAACAAAGTGAAGCAATTGTGTAAATCAATCTTATATATCTTGTTCAGGATATAATATATAATATAACTCCTATCAAAGTACCCTTGTTTCAAGGCAAAGCTTGCATGTAAAAGATTTGCCACTGTCTGTGGTGACATCAACATATTGACCAGGTTCTATGTCGTTAACTTTTTCTGGAAGATCCACCGTGAAACGCTCGTGACCTGTCAATTGTAGTGTTTCTCCATCATCATCAGGCTTGAAGCGAAGAGGAATGATCCACATCCCAACAAGATTACTGCGATGAATTCTCTCAAAGCTCTTAGCAATCACTGCTTTCACCCCCTGTATAGTTATTACGTACTAACGTTTGATCAATATAGATAAGATGGTGAAATCTGATTGAACATCTGAGTGTGAGCTTACAAGTAGGAGAGGACCCTTCGCAGCCCAATCTCGAGAGCTTCCAGTTCCATAATCTGCCCCGGCCAAGATAATGGTGTCCTGATCAGCTTCCTTATACCTCTATAAGTTATAAACGTGGTCTTTATAAGTATTTATTTCCACATGAGACTTAAGAGTTAAATAACATTGGTAAAAAGTGAATTATCATAATGCTTATCCAAGTGTTAAACATTAATACTAACCATTGCTGCATCATACACTGTCATTTTTTCTCCTGTTGGAATGTGAACTTGTTTTTGGACCCACTTCTCCATTCATAAGTTTGTTCACAAGGCGGATATGGGCAAATGTGCCTCTTACCATAACTTCATGATTTCCGCGACGACTTCCATAAGAATTGAAGTCTTTGTGATCTACACCATGCTCAATCAAGTATTTTGCAGCAGGGCTATCCTTGTGGATACTCCCTGGAGGAGAAATCTGATCTGTGGTAACACCTTCTCCAAACTTGAGCAAGCAATAACAATCCTTTATCCTATGAAGACCAGGTGGCTTCATCGTCATATTCTTAAAATAAGGAGGCTCATGAATGTAGGTGGATTTTGGATCCCATGAATAGAGAGTTGAAGCAGGAACTGAAAGCCTATCCCACATAGGATTTCCCTTTGTAATAGTCTCATAAATGCTCTTGAACATGTCAGGCAATACATAAGTTTGAAGAGCCTATATGCGCGTAACAAGAAATATACATGTCAAAATCTAATTATTAGATGATATTCAGACTAAATTAACAATATTACATTGATCTCATAGCTTAAATATCCTGTTTTTTTTTCCCTACCTTTGAGGCCTCTTCATTACTTGGCCAGATATCTTTCAGGTACACATCCCTTCCATTCTTTCCTCTTCCTATGGGCTCTTCATAGAAGTTGATGTCAACCTGAAATGTAAATTGTCCTTAAGCTAAAATTTAAAATTAAGCATGGATTTAAAAGTGTCGAAGATTCAAAAATCATTGAAATGATTCAGGAAAACTGAAACTGGTATAGTTAGCAAGTTTTTTTTACAGATAAATGGTAGTAATGATATGTTATGTTTGTAGTCAAGGTTTGAACTCTGGACCTTATTCTCAAACTCCTTTGAAAAAATTCATGACTGCTTCAAGACTAAATCTAGTTGCTACTTGTTGTACTTTTTTTTGTACATTTCAAGAGAGAGAAAAAAAAATGTCTTACTCATTCAACATGTTTTCAAATCACATTCAAAAGTTAACTGTTATATCATGGAAGCATAAGAATATAGACAAACCGTGCCGGAAAGGGCATAGGCAACAACTAATGGCGGAGAAGCAAGGTAGTTTGCTCTTGTTAACGGATGAACACGACCTTCAAAATTTCGATTTCCAGAAAGAACAGATGCAGCAATAATCTCTGCAAAGGTTGGAAAAAGAAGAATGAATCAGGGTAGTGGTGATTAAGATATAAAATGAAATATCTGTATTATCTAAATGTGTACCATTTTCTGAAATTGCAGATGCCACCGAGTTATCGAGTTCTCCTGAATTTCCAATACAGGTTGTGCAACCATAGCCAACCGTGTGAAAGCCTAGCCGATTTAGATATTTTTGTAGGCCACTAAATAAAAAATAAGCAAGGTATGTTGCTTAAAAAATAAATAAATGTGAAGCACCTGAAATGAAAAGACAAATGAGTAGGTATATCAAAAACCTCTGGATTAAATATTCGGTAGCTACCTTTGAGCCAGGAGCAAGACTTGTTTTAATCCATGGCTTGACCTGGTATAAAATCACATGGAAACAACATATCAAAATGATTGATGTTATAGTTAGACTATCTAGTCAATCCGAATCGAGGGTTTGCAGCCAAATTTCATTGAGTTTACATTTATGTGTTGAGATTTGAGACTAACCTCCAAACCTAGTTCACAGGCTTTCTTTGCAACAAGACCAGCACCAAGCATTACACTAGGGTTTGATGTATTAGTACAACTTGTAATGGCTGCAATGACAACACTTCCATGCTTAAGGTTAGCATGATGTCCTTGGAAAGAAAACTTCACCTCTTTATCTTTTTCTCCTATTGATATCCCAAATCCCTGCTAAAAAAATTAATAATATGAAAAACTAAGAGAAAAATCAGTTTAACATATGCAAAAATAAACAGCACGGTAGCACATTATAAGCTCCAGGTCACCTTGATTCCAACTTTGTTTTCAAGACAAGCATGCCAATCTGCCTTCATGTCTTTCAAAGGAACTCGATCATGAGGCCTTTCAGAAAGTATAGAAGTGTAACGAGACGAGAAAGAGACAATGCAGTAATATAAAGGAATACAAGCGTTAAACTATGTCTATTCGTCGGTTATTATACCTTTTGGGACCTGAAACACAGGATTTAACTTCTCCCAAGTCTAACTGCAAATAAGATGTGTATACTCTCTCATGGTGAGCCTGGATGACAGAGAAGTCTACATTACGTTAGATCCACAACTTCCATCATTATCATACAGTACTTTTTATCGAAAATTGACGTTACCTTGTTACAATCATTGAACAATCTATTTGCATATAAATATGATTTTATCATTGAAACCTGTAAGCAAGTAAACATGATTAAATAATAAATTCTATGAATGTGAAAAGAAAAGAAAACGATTTTCGATGAAAAATGTAAGAGAAAGATTGTCTCACTGTCTCTTCACTTCTTCCGGTCAATCTAAGATATTCCAATGTGACATCATCTACAGGGAAGAATGCCATTGTTGCCCCATATTCTGGACACATGTTTGCAATCGTAGCCCTATCAGGTAACGACAGTTCACCAACGCCTTCACCTTAAGATATATTTGAATAGGCTCACTCATTTGTGCAGATGTTGTGAAAGTTGTTAATAGAATCTATCCTATGCAGTCTCATCATAAGCTAACTTACCGTAAAATTCAATGAACATGCCAACAACACCATGCTTCCTCAACATTTGAGTCACAGTTAAAACCAAATCAGTAGCTGTGACAACATCATGCAATTTCCCAAACAGTTTGAATCCAACAACACCAGGCAATATCATACTCATTGGCTGTCATTCAAAACTAGAAAAGAATCTCAATGCCTTATGATTACCAAAACTAGAAGGAAGGGTTTATTAAACAGTCATATTGTTTTAGTATTATCTATAAGTAGTTTTCATACGCTATCTTAAACAGTTTATGGAAATATCCTGAAGATAACTAATGGACATATTATAAGCTCTCCCAAACAGCTCGCAAGGGTTTATGTTAGTGGATAAACTCAAATAATCTAATTTAAACATGCCCTAAACATTTTATAACATACTTTACCTGGCCAAGCATGGCTGCCTCTGCTTCAATCCCCCCAACTCCCCATCCAGCAATTCCCAACCCATCAATCATTGGTGTGTGGGAGTCCGTACCGATCACACTGTCAGGGTAGAGAATGCCATCTTTGTTAAAAACTACTCTTCCAAGGTATTCTAGATTTACCTACAAATTCAATACAATGTCATAGTATAAGTCCATTTACAAGTTTATGAGCAAGATTTTCATTGTAAGCATTGGTGTCTACCTGGTGGACTATTCCAGATCCGGGAGGAACAACAAGCGTGTTATCGAAAGCAAGTGAACCCCATTTAAGGAAACCAAATCTTTCTTTATTCCTTTGGAACTCAAATTCTACATTGGCTTGTACTGCATTATTTGATCTTGCTACATCAACCTGAACTGAATGATCTATAACAAGTTCCACTGGAACCTACATGCAGTAACTCCACAATTTTCAACATAATTCCAACAATTGATCATAGTAACCATAGGAGACTTCACCAAGCTTTTCTCAAAATTAACGAAATTTCAAAATAATATTTTGAAAAACATTAGTCCTTTTGAGTCTGTCAATTAGTCTCAAATAATGTTATCGAAGATTTAATGGACTAAATTGTCCATTCTTATTTCATGTGAATACAGCTCGGTTAGTAGCTATAAGACATTTGATATTCTGGGATGTGGGTTTGAACCCGCAATTTTCCACTTCTCAACACTTAGTGTGCGAGTTTCGCCCTTAGGCTCTTCCAAACCAAAAACAACGTCTTTTCCTACATTTCTGGAAACTAAATCAATAATTAACCTAAAAAATTTCAATACATTTACCACAAGAACATGAAGAAAAAACACAATATACAGCAAAAAGGTTGATAAGTTGGTTACGAACCAAAGGGCTAATCTTGTTAGGATCACCACCAAGATTCTTCATGGCATCCCTCATAGAAGCCAAATCAACAAGAGCAGGAACTCCAGTAGCATCCTTGTTAACACAACCAAATTAACCTCTAAGTACTAAAAAACCAAACACAAATATTCTAGAATTTCAAACAAAAAAGACCAACAAACAAGTCATGAAAATGGTACAAACCTGCAGCAGAACACGAGCAGGCATGAAAGGAATTTCAGTTTGGTTTTGAGATGTGTTCTCCCAATCAATAATATTTTCAACATCATTCTGAGTCACTTTGAAGTTGTCACAATTACGTATGGCAGATTCTACAAGTATCCTTATGGAGTATGGCAGCCTCTCTTAAAATGCCAAATAAACAATGAGTTTAATTTCGATACAATGCGAAGTTTTAACAAATCACAACCAATCATATATTTATATCGACTTTAGAAGTAGTTATGATAAAAGTCGAACATTTTTAATGATCTAACGTTATGATAGACGTAATTACATGCAAAAAAAAAAAAAAAAATTACACTAACAGTATATATGAAATAAATCCAAAAATAATTCATTAATTCATGTATGAGTTCATAGTTCATACCAATTCTAGAATCATTGAGTGAAGGCAAACTAAAAAACTTTCCATATTCACCACCTCCAGGCTTGGGAAGACCAGTCAATATTCCTTTGAACACATGTTCAGAAGCTAAAAAAGTGGATATAATAATTAAACTGGTTAGTAAATTAATGGATTAAATTTAAGTTTCAGAAACATAATGAGAAAAAAAAGTATGCAATGTAGTATAGTATAGTGATCATACTCAATGTAGCCATCTTTCTATACAAACTTAACTCAACAGCGAGTAACTATTAAAGGAAAAGGCTTTCATAGATTGAATTTCCTATAATATTTGTCATGGTTGGTGAGAAAGATATACATTACAAAGTTTTTTTTATTTTATAATATTACAATGAAGTATGAAAATGTTTGAGTAATAATTAATGGTGTCTTTTTCTCAACAAAAAAAAAAAAATTAATGGTGTCTTTAAATAAATGAATTCATGGTTCTTTACTAGACACCTTGCTGCAATCCAAAATAGAGACCCTATAAAGGGTACACGCACGTTCCTTCCATGTTTCGTTGAGGCATATGCTTTTCTTGACCAAGAGAAACCGTGTATCTACAAAGATAATTTTTTTGATAATTTTCTCTCTTTTTTTCTTTCTCTATTGTGTTTAACCAATAAGATAAAAAGAATATTATCACAAAAGTTGTCATAAATGTCCGTACAACTATCACGACTCATTCACTAGTTTTTTTTAGGTGTTTGTCTCAAATAAGGTGTCATATTTACCATTTTTTGTTTTAAATTATTTGTTCTTTTTATAACATCAATATAATATTTATTATTTTTTCCCATTAACATACCTTATTTATTGCATTTTAATCTTCTAACTACTACACTAACTACAATTAATAATAATCTTTTGGGGTTCTATCTTTAACTTGTTCGTAACGTATACGATTTTTGCTCCTTTTAGGCACACATTGTTGTTTTATCTTGGTTTTCGGGTGTCAAGCATTGATTAAGCTTGGACCTTTTTAACCTTTGATATCTTCATTTTTTCTTGGGAAGGGAAAAATGAGGAGAAAACCCTTGAGAAACGAGGTTCGGGAGTTGTTTTCGTTATAGGAAGGTGTTAGGCACCCATAACGACTATAGTATCCTATAGGAACCGTCTTTACTTTCTACACCTAACGCTTTACTTTTATATGCTATTCGTTGAAAAACGTTATTTACACTTAAAGGTTTGCTAGGTTAAGAATTGGAGGGAGAAGAATGTGTTTGGATTTTTGTTTTATTTGATTTGGAGGAGTATTGGCTCCTTGCCTACGTACCTTTTTAAGGGATCAAAACCAATCGTAGTTCATTTCCAAAAAGGGTTTTTGTTTTCATTGGTTGAATTTTAATTTTGAAAATGGAGTTTTGAAGAAAGGAAAGGAGAGGCCTCAAGGGCATAAGAGTTTGGAAAATGTGAGGTGTGATTAGTTATTTTGCAAAAAAAAATCTAAGTATGATTAAAATTCATTGAAGTTCTTGCTTAAGAAAATAAAAGGGAAAAGGGAGGAATTTTGACTCCTATTTTTTGAGAAAAGATTTTCAAGTGAGATTGTTCACATTTTTTTGGAAAAATGAAGTTTTTTGCCTAAGTTTCAAATTTCCTAGCCATACATCTAAAGCATACATATACCATACACGTGATGTGGGTGCATGTGTCCGTGCATGTGTCGGTGTACATAGTTATTGTCCATTGTCCTTTTACATCATTGGCCTAGATACACACTACTTATCCTTGCGAGAACTTAATCTTGCACCAAAAATGAACCGTAAAGAGATAGAGTGCGAGAAATTAAGGTGTAGAAAAGGGTGGAGTATGAGATGCTTATGTGGCACATGAAACATGAAACAAAAGGGTTAGTGGCACATGATATAATAACAAGAGATAAAGCAAGTAAAATTACTATAACAAAAGTAAGAAAATCATCATAAAACCAAGCAAGATCAAAGTAAAAATATGCCTAAAAATCATACCACAAAATGCCAAGTTCACATGACTTATAATCCTCACAGTCCAATACATTTTCAAAGGCATACATTCAGGTTTTGCAAAGAGGATCGGAGAAAGGTGTCATAATAAGCATTTTTAGGAAGAAATTGGACATATCCTTTATTTATTATTCACAAATAAGACTTGTAAAACAAGTAACTAACCACAACGCATTCACATTCAGTAAAACACGCCAAAGCAGTAGTAATTTCAACACAAATTCACTCATCACAAGTCACAAACATATATCAAGAATTGGACTCAAGATTATGCAAATTTTCACAAGATTTTAACATGAAATTTCACAAATGAGCAAAGGAAATATCACATCATTTTTTATCAGTTTTCCAGTACAAAATTTCCACAAAAAAGGGCCACAAAATTTACAAGAATCATTCATGAATTTTTGTAGAATTTTAAAAAGATTTTAGGCATGGCAGGAGGTGTAAAAAGCAAGACACAGAGTGTAAATAGCAAGAAAACAGAGAAGGCAACGAGATCCAGTACAAGACCAAGCCCAAGCCCAAGCCTAATGGATCCGGATCACAGGGAAAGCTCTTAGCCATTGGATTGATCCGGATCCACTCCAACCTAGATCTAACGGTTGAGAGGCGAAGGAGAGGTTTATAAAACCCTCTCCACACCGGTCTCCTCACTTTTCTCTTCTTTTTCTCTCTCTAACATATTCTAGTGAGAGAAGCTCTCACTTCTCTCTTCTCACCGGTTCTCTCCCCTTCGCCGGTTTCTGGAAAGAAACGGTCGGGGAAGATGAAGATCGGCCGGGATCTTCATAGATCCGCCGGAATCTTCATCCTCTCCGTCGTGATTTCCAGTTTCCGGCACCACCTCAAACAACTCCGATCTTCTTAATTCTAAACCCTAAACCACTTATTTTCTCAATACGAACACAAATATGAACTCAAAACTGGAAAATAAATGGTGAAACGTTGTAGATCTACATCTGGAAATTCAGTTTCAAATCTTTTCAATCTTTTTCAAAGTTTTTCGAAAGAACAAGTTCTGAGGCTCGTTTATCTGCTTCGATTCACCGTTTATTTGTTCTCACGGACCTTCCTTGAGCTTTTGCGATGAAAATAAAGAGGTTCTTTGTGATTACCTGATTTTTATCGGAGATTTGAATCGAAAGATCCTTATGAAAACTTCAAATTCTTCTGGTAAGTGCTTGAGCCGAAAATAAATCGGTGATTCCTCCTCTTCTTCTTCTCTGGTTAGATCCTTCACCTTCGATCCCTCTTCTTCTTCTTCTCTGATTATTTTCTGTGATCGTGCTTGAGTTCGCCACTAACAGTGGTGGATTCACACTTGAATTGCAGAGAAGATGATTCGATGATGAAGATTCTTCAATGAATCACTGAGAATCATCACGAATTCGTTGCATTTGATCTTGAATTTGCATTCTGGAATTTTAGGGTTTTGGATTGTTCTTCACGTTCTTGGTGTTTCTCTGGGTTTTGATCTTAACCGAATGGAGAGAGAAAAATGGGAAGTGTTTGTGATGTGGCGTGTGATTAATGGGTTCTCCCTTTGACACATGTGATGAGATGGACGGTATTTATAGGACAACTGTGATTTTTTGAGCCAATAGGAGTGCACCACCTATCCCTGGACTTGAGTGACTCGGCTTTGGATTTATTGGACTTGAGGACCTTTCTGCAAAATAAGAAAGCTGAAGGACTAATCTGCAAATGAAGAAATGGGCTTAAAAATGCAATTATTAAAACTTGAGGACTAAAATGCAAAAAATTAATAAAATTGGTTTTAACAAAGTAATTTGGAATAAACGTAAAGTGAAACCAAAGAAATAAAATCAACAAAAGGACTAAAATGAAACAATTACAAAATGAGGTATTTTAAAATACCTCTCTGTCAAAATTTTGGGTGAAATGACCAAAATGCCCCTAGGGACTAAATTGACCCAAAATGACTCAAATGCGATTTTTGAATGGTATTTTAACATTGAATTAAAACAAGATTTATGAAAACTAACTGGAAAGACTCAGAGACAATTTACATGGACTAAAATGAGTTTGAATGCAGAAAATGACTAAAATACCCTTTTTCATGAGTTTTTGCAAATAACATTGAAGTAAAAAATGCAGTTAACCAAAGGCAATTGGGAATGCAAGAAAACCTTTTGGATGGTTTGAAATGCAGGAAGACACAGACAAAATAACATTTGAAAATATTTTCAAACACAGACAGTAGAAATATACGAATACAGCAGAGTAAAATATCAGAGTAAACAATAGCAGATTGGCAATCTCTCAAAGGTCAAAGACACATATCAGAGATAAAAGATATTCCGAGCAAGTATTTTTAGGTCCAAAATTAGGGTATGACAATTGTGCTTCGAATGGGTGCTTTTTTTTTTAATCTATGGTGTTTTTGGCCTTTTATTAATAAATAAAAAACGTGTTTTGATAAATGAAACACGTCTTACCATTAAAATCAACACTTATAATCATTTTTTTAATAATTGTGTATAACTCAAAAGATACACCTGAGATTGAGGTAATTAAGTTGGCAACAAGCTGAAGCTGCAGTGTTTTTTTTTTTTTTTGGTCTCAAATATTGATCATCCAATTTCAACAATTGGGTTTGGGTCAACTCTATTGCCATGGGAAAATTGCTTTTTTGGGACCTAGGAATTACTCACAAGCACCTTAAACTTCCAAAAACACCCCAAACAGTATTTAAATATTGTTTGTTGTCGAACGCTAGTTACAAACCGTTACCAAGAATGACGATTACAAACTGTTTGTAGGAATGATAGTTAGGAAGTTGTTGTAGAAGAATATGTGGTAGTTTGTGTTGGCCTAGTTGTGTTAGCTGGGACCTTGGAACGTGCTCCTCTCAAGGTGTCCAGTTTGATTCTCTCTAATGCTAATTCCGGTGGGCTAGTTTGCCTTCTTATAAAAAAAATGAAGTAGCATCTACTAGAAATTTAAAATTGGACAATTGGTCACTCACACACTTAAACACTCATTCATTTGAACAAACACACTTTCCCAAGAATGTAAATCTTAAACCAAAAACAAACACCCAATGGAGTCTCTAGCTTTTTGTTCTTGTTACCGTTATTGTGATTCTTGTTTTTGTGCACCTGCAAACTTACTTTTGACTTTTAAATAAAGAGATAGGATCTTCTCCATTTGCTTAAAATAAATGAAAAATGTCATTTGGTGAGAGATAGATACAAAAAGTAGATTGTGGGCCCTATCATTAGGTGGGTCCTACCACTATTATTTTTTTTCAAATTTCATTGTGTCTCTATCTCTCCAAATGAAAGAAATGGAGATGATATTAAATAGAGAGAATCTTAACTCATAAATAACATAGGATCTCGACGAGTTCAGTAGTTGTTAGTTTTTTTAGTAGACAAATATTAAAATAAAGATATCTAAGGCAGAGTGCTGCCAAATGTAAAAATAAAATAAAATAGAATTACATGTTGATATATGCGATGAAACTAAAACTTCAAGGATAATCATAGTCTCACATACATACATACATAGTGAGAGGAGCTTTTATTATAAGAGATGAGAGGATTGAATAAAAACTCTTGGATTAAGTTTAATGGTTGTGATTAATTTACTTACTCATTGAAAACACAATTCACACGTGTTGTGTTTCTTCCTCAACTAGTTTTTAACATTCAACTAATTTTGTGTTTCTTGCTTTGAGTGTTAAAAACTAGATGAGGAAGGAGGTACTTAAGCCTACAAAATTTCTAAAAGTTATTGATGGTCCCATAAAAATGTGATAGTCGCTACAAAATTTCCCACACACAGTTGCAGTCCTTAATATTAAGTAATTTAGTGTTGATCATGTGAACTGATCCAACTCAATTGTAAATTTTACTCGATAATTAATTTATTGAACTAGACTCATGCACCAAATGAGTTAAATTAAGTTAAAAATTAATTCAATTAACTAAATGAGTTGAACTAGAACTATATATAATTTGACTCGTTTGATTGATGAAGTGACTCGATAGATTATATGTATACACACACTTAAATTATTTTTGAAAAAAAAAATAGATACCTTAAAATTATGTACCTTAAACTATTATGGCACTTGAATTAATGTAGAATGAACTTTTAATCTCACTGCCAGTTTAATGTAGTTTTACAGTTTATTTATTTTGTGAACTAAAGATATATGTGTTTGAACTATTATGTGACCAGTACTGCATGATCAGCTGTCAAGAAGGGGCAATCTATTGCCTATTGGAGTTTGGAAGTGAAAAAAATATTGAGGATATACTTTGGGGTGTTTGTAGTAGAATTATAGTAGAATTTTGTTTGTTCCTCTCTTGTTACCCGTATCAGTTTTAGTTTGGTTTTGTACTTTTACTTTGGGGTGTTTGTAGTTAACCATATGTTTAATTTTCTATATTTTTATCGGGTTAATTATCTTTTTTTTCTTCTTTAAGTTTGACAAAAATAATGGATTAGTCTTTAAAATTTTTAAGTTTCAAATAGGTCTTTTAAGTTTTTTTTTTGAACAAATCAAAATGGGATATATTGCTCAATAAAGTAGTGTTTCACCCCGCACAAGGTGTGCTAAAGTGGTGAATCCACCGAAGTCTGATACAATCAACAGGCACCTACCAACGATGCCTGCACCGAAGGAAAAAAACTAAAACAATTACATGATACCCATACAAGGTAGTGGATATCTCCACCAATCGTGATAACCAAACGGAAGAGAAACAACATTTGACGAAAGCCATAAAAAAGAAGGGTTAATTATGTTTTTAGTCCCTATAAAATAGCGACCTTGTAAGTTTAGTCCCTACTTAATTTTAATAGCATTTTTGGTCCCTAATTTTGTTTTTCTGCACTGAGTATTAGTCCCTACTCAATTCAAATTTGTTTAATTTATGCTTAAACTCTTAAATTTTTGAACAATTTTTTGCAGACATGTTTAGAACATTACTAAAAGTTCGTCCGCAAAAAATTATCGCAAAATTTGATTTCTACATTCAGATTTTATTACTTTTTATCTTTAACTTTTGTCGTTTTAAAAAATTCATATTTAATTCATTTCATGTCAGAAAATTCTAAATTTTAGTAAACGAACCTTTCATAGTGTTCTAATCTTGTCTCAAAAAAATCGTTCAAAAATTTAAGAGTTTAAGGATAATTAATCAAACTTTGTTTTAGCAGGGACTAAAATTATAAGTAAATTTTTTTTATAGGGACTAAAAATGCTATTAAAATTAAGTAGGGACTAAACTTACAAGGTCGCTATTTTATAGGGACTAGAAACATAATTAACCCAAAAAAGAATTCAGCTTCACTTTTTCAACAATACTAAGAGGATCAATAACCGCATTATTGAAGACACTGTTATTTCTCTCCTTCCATATTGCCCAAACACAAGCCAGCCAAATAATCTTTAAATAAAAATGGGAAAGCCGCGGCATACCCGCCAAATGAATAAATTGAGAGAAGTGATCCTTCATCGAACCTGGAAAAACACAAGGGATACCAAGCCACAAACAAATAAGATACCATGTTCTCCCAAAAATATCGCACGTAATGAAGAGATGATCCGACGTTTCAGAAGAACCGCAGCCGCCTATACAAAAGTTGTCAGTTGATTGAATAACATGACGATGCACCAAATTTGACTTTGTCGGTATTCTATCTTGAAGTAGACGCCAAGCAAACAAAGAAACTTTCGAAGGAACCAATTTATGCCACACATCAAGTCCTGCGGCATCAGCTATGTACTCATCTGAAGTGGTTAGGAAGCGATAAGTCCCCTTAACCGTATATCCGTGAATCAGATCAAGCAACCACCGCCACTAGTCCTGGATATTTTCCTGCAAAACAATGTTATTTAACAACCCTGCACACTCCCTCACACTCTCCTCCTCCCAAGCTAACAAACGACGCCTCCACACCCACCCAAGGCCTCCATCCTCCCACCCCGCTCTCGCCATATCCTCCACTGAACACTCCTTATGCACAGATAAGTCATAAAGGCGACTGAACTGAAGTTTTAAGGGAACTCCACCCAGCCAGTTATCTGTCCAAAAGAAAGTGTTACGACCGTTACCTACCACCCGCCAAATATTATCCTCAAACCACCGGCCTACAACCAACCCACTTCCCTCCCTCACATTGCAAATCGACCTCCACCACCTAGAGGAATTGCTACCCCCTTCCTTTATCCGACCACCTACCTCCCCATACCTAGCCTTTAGAACACGATACCACAACCCATCCTTATCGACCATCATCCTCCAACACCACTTCCCTAATAACGACAAATTAAATTCCCTTAACCTCCGAACCCCCAAACCGCCACTAATCACAGGTAAACACACAGAATCCCATTTAATCCAAGCAATTTTTTTAGAGACCTCACACCCACCCCAAAAAAATTGTTTAAAAATAGATTCGATAGAGGAAATTATATCTGTAGGTGCCTTGAAGAAGGAAAGAAAGTAAACCGGGAGAGAGGACAGGACAGACTTCAGAAGAACCAGGCGGCCACCAAAAGATAAGTACTTATTATTCCAAGACGACAATCTAGCAGAAATACGATCCACCACTGGTTTCCAAAAACTAAGTTTCCCACTATCACCTCCAATAGGCAACCCCAAATACACAAAAGGAATTAAACCAGTTCTACAATTTAAAACTGCAGCCGCTTCTGATAGCCAAGATGTGGAAATATTAACACCCGTCAGCATGCTTTTATTGAAATTAACCTTCAAACCCGAAACTTCCTCAAAAATTAGCAACACAGCCCGAATTGTACGCACATTCAACCAGCTTTTATCACCCATAATTAGCGTATCATCAGCAAATTGGAGATGAGACAACCTGACATCCTGTTGAGAACCCACACCATACGGTTGAAAAATATGATTAGTCACAGAAGCCTTCATCAGAGCATCGAAACCTTCCGCCGCCAATAAGAATAAAAATAGCGAGAGACGATCCCCTTGGCGAAGCCCCCTCTAGATAGGAAACTCCTCCGTCGGACACCCATTAACAAGGACGGCAGCTGAAGCTGTTCCAACACACTCCATAATCCATTTTCTCCAAAGTGTTGGGAAGTTCATATTCAACATCACTGAGTGTAAATAATTGAGATCAATAGAATCGTAGGCCTTTTCAAAATCAACCTTAAACAATAATAGTTCCCTGTTCATGCGTTTAGCCTCATCAACTACCTCATTAGCAATGAGAATGCCATCAAGAATTTGCTTACCCCGAACAAAGGCAGACTGAGCATCCGACACCACAAAATCCAAAACACCACGGAGGCGATTAGCAAGGACCTTTGCCAGCACTTTGTACATACACCCAACCAAGGAAATTGGTCGAAAATCAGCTAGCCTTTGGGGACTATCCACCTTCGGAATCAAAGCAATAAACGTCGAATTTACTCCCTTTGTCAACTTCCCATTTCGATGGAATTCCACAAAAAACCTCAAAAAATCATCTTTCAGTTCATGCCAAAAATCTTTAATGAAACCATATGAATACCATCAGGTCCAGGACTCTTATAACTATCACAGTCCCAAACCGCCTGTTTAACCTCATCCAACGAAAAAGGTCGCACCAATTGACATGCCTGAGCAAAAGACAATTTTCTGAAATTTAGACCGTGAACATCTGGGCGCTCAACAACACGAGAACGGTAATTACTTGCAAAATGATTTTGAACAGCCATCCTAATATTCTGAACCCCTTCCACACGCACCCCATCTACATTAATGACATGTAAAGAATTCCGACGTTGTCTTTTTGACATCATATTATGAAAGAATTTTGAATTTGCATCACCTTCTCGTAACCAATTCATCCTCGCCTTTTGCCAATTCATACTAGTATGAACGCGTGACATAGCATGCAATTCAACAAACAACTCACGAATCTCCTAGCCTCTTCCTCCACCAGCTCTTCTTCTTCCCCTTTAATGTCAAGGGAAGAAAGTCTATTTTTTACATCTGATATCTTACCTTCAATGTTCTTTGAATGTTTTTCATGCCACTCCTTGAGACAAGATTTAATCATTCTGAGCTTCAATTTCAAGACATGGCCGCCCCACCCATCCAAATTAAAAGAGTTTAAATTTTCACGGACAAAAGCAGCATAACCATCAAATTCAGACCAGCACTTCATCAAACGTAGAGGTCGAGGGAACTATTATTGTTCATCAAATTCTGAACTTTTAAGTTTTTATTTTTAAGTTTCAAATAGATCTTTTAAAATGTTAATTTAATGCACTTATTTGAAGTTTTTAAGTTTCAAATAGATCCTTAAAAAAGTAATGTTGTATTAAATTAATTTAAATGACCTTTTTAAAATTTAAAAATCGATAAGATTAATGTCTAATCTGATATTTTTGTCAAACGTAAAGGACCCAAAGATGTATTTGATCTTTTCCTTGACACCCTCTGAAGTCCAAATCTACAAAGTATGGCAGTGCTATTGTCCTTAAAGACAGCCTCTTGGAGACTTCTATCAAGCTACAGACTGACTCACTCAGCTTATAGCTTGGGGGAAACTGTTTTGGACTGGCCTAAGGCCCAATTCAACTAGGTTCAGGTCCCACCCGAGCCACAGAAGCAAACGACAACATACAATGGACATGATCTAAACCCCACTGGATCATGACCATTCATTCTGGATCCTATGCTACGGACCACCCCGATGATCACTCTCGTCCCTCTTTGGGACAGCTGTCCAGGAGAAGGCTAGTCATCTAAAACCCTACGTATACACAATATATACTCATGATTAGCCCTGGCCAGGTATGACAATTTTCATACATAATATAGCCGCATTCTCTCTTGAACCCCTTACTGACTTGGTTGTTAGAGCACATGCAAGTACACCATTTCAATATCATTTCGCAGCGGATCTCACCTGACAAATCATCTTCCTAGGTCTAACCCTATCAAGCATCATACAAAACATATTGAAATAAATACACAGTTTTTATCATGTATTATATATTTATTGTCACTATCTTCTATTTATCCATGAAATATATATTTTAATTCTTTTTAATATATTTCTTTTGACTTATATAAATCAATATTAAATATATTTATATCATCATAATATTCAAATGCAATCAAAATGAATCAATAAAATTACATAAAAATATATTTATTAAAATATTTATTTGGTTAAAAACAAAACTCAAAAGACATATTCATGTGAAACTCGTGGAACACACGTATAATATTTCTATATGTGACATAAAATTAAAATTGTGGACTTTGAAATTATAATAATTCTCCAGTATGTTATTGTACTCTTCCAGATGTGATACTCAAAGAATCAACGAGGAATCCATTGACACCTGTAATCAATACACTTATGAATAAAATATTTGTTGGTTCCACGTCTTGGACAATTGTCATCAGTTTTACATATAAGTTCACCTGTTTAAATTTCAAAGATAATAAAATAACATTACTAAAACATGATAAATGGTTGTGTACGAACTAGGAAGTGAAGAAGAAAATTATGGAAAAAGGATGAAAGAATATCTTACGATAATGTTCATTTGCAATGTAAAGAATTAAACTCATTGCATAAATAAATTTGATAATTGCATTTGCAGACATATTTTTCAACGTAAAACATAGAATATTCTTTGATATATTTATAGTGTATAAAGTTCATTCCTTTTATACAAATAATTAAATAATTCTTAGCACTCATAAAGTTGTAAAAAGCCATTTTCAAAATTATAATCATTGTTAAATATCTCTTTTTGTATTGTTTGTCCTTTTAGCGCAGGTAGGAGGTCACATGATAGTAAGGAATTTTTTAAACATTTCCTGATAGTAAAGGGAATCTTTTTAACCTTTAATTTAACTTTTTAATTTTTAACCTTTCATGGGAATAAAAGGAAAATTTTCTTTTTGGACCATGGTAAAAAAAAAAAGTTTAATAAAAATGATTCCAGCATTTCACTGCTTAAGTTGTGGAAACTAGTTGACAATTTATGGTAACTTTTTTATATATATCCACCAATAGATGGAAACTATCAGATAATGTGTTCCCCTTCGCTAAATATGGGCAACCTCATTTATTTGTATCCGCATAGTGACACCCTGTCATAACAGTATTTCAGGGTCGTTTACGAGTCATTTTACAATATTTTAGGTGATTTTTTAGATGTTTTGTTGGAACAAAATTGGCTTGTAGAATTCCTCTAGAATTTGGATGATAACAAGGTATTAAAGAACAATTAGATATGCTAATATATGTTCAGGTGTGCAGGACCATAAATTAAATTTTAAAAAGGTATGAACATGTATAAAAGCATCAGAAGCACAAAGAGAATATAAAAGACAATTGGTAGAAGATCTGATGAAAGGTAAACCAGAAGTCAACGCATTGGATCAGAAGAAAGGAATCAACTCAGAAGCTGAAGATCTACATCATACTTTGAAGACCTCTAGACTCTGAAGTACAGAAGATCCTGAGGGACCTAGAAGCCACATCAATTTTGTCCTTTTTTGTAGTTGTCTCTATCAAGACTCTGATAATACAATTTATCTTCTTCTGACCTTGTGTATAAACAAACAAAGGACTTCAAGGACAAAGTGAATGAACGGATAATTCTAGTTTCAGCAAAAAAATTATGAATGTATAATCAATGGCATTATCCATATCAGACAATGACCCAACTTCTTTGATTTGAAGTTTCTTAACTATTCTTAATGCGTTGACACTCTTCTCCAATGTCTCTCTAATCTTTGAATGTATAAGGTGTAAGAGTTAACTTAAAATCAGGTTCAGAAATCAGGAGCAACGTGCCACGATCAGAAGCAACGTGCCACGATGGAGAACAACATGCCACGATTGGAAGCAACGTGCCACGATGGGTTGAAAGCAGATCCTGATGCAAGCACTGGAAAAATCGTGCCACGATGGAATCGTAACGTGGCACGATGGTACGCTGAAGGAAATAAAGAAAACGTATTTTTCAGTGCAGATTTGTTCCATATTTTAAGGGTTACTTTTACTATAAATATAAACCTTGTATCAGATGAAACGTAGAGTAGAAAACAGGGTTTAGAAGCCAACATAAAAAACTAGGGTTTATAGAGAATTCTCTTGGCAACAACACTAGGGTTGGGTTTGTTTTCGATTCACCTTGAACAAAGCACTATTAGGATTGAGTCTCTTGGTCACGGGAAGAGGCTGGAACTTTGGGCAGAATTAGGTTTGAAGACTGATTCTTGTAACCCTCTGACATCTCTTTGTAAAGAAACTCATATCATTATAGTGGAACGGAGAGCTGCTCTCTCCCCCAGAGTAGGTCATCATTAGACCGAACTGGGTAAACAGATTCTCGTGTTCTCTCTCTCTCTCTCCTCTCTTGCTGTTTTATTTTGTTTGTTTTATTTTTGTCATCCGCTTCAATTGATTGCTTGGTATTAATTTGCTCCACACATCAAGTTTTTATTGGTGTGGTTTTCACAACGAATCCGCAACAATTGGCGCCCACCGTGGGGCCAAGGTCAAATCAATAACCAGGTATCATGGGTTCGAAGTGGGATATTGAAAAGTTTACCGGTAGTAACGACTTCGGGTTGTGGAAGGTAAAGATGAGGGCTATTCTAATTCAACAAAAGTGTGTTGAAGCATTGAAGGGAGAAGCACAGATGCCTGCGCATCTGACACCTGTAGAGAAGACGGAGATGAATGATAAAGCGGTCAGTGCTATCATTCTGTGTCTTGGTGATAAGGTGTTGAGAGAGGTAGCAAGGGAGACTACTAGTGTGTCTATGTGGAATAAACTTGATTCATTGTACATGACCAAGTCCTTGGCACATAGACAATGTCTGAAACAACAACTCTACTTTTATCGAATGGTGGAGTCAAAACCTATAATGGAGCAACTGACGGAATTCAATAAGATTATTGATGATTTGGCGAACATAGATGTAAACCTGGATGATGAGGATAAAGCCTTACACCTACTGTGTGCTTTACCTAAGTCCTTTGAGAATTTCAAGGATACTATGCTTTATGGCAAAGAGGGCACTATCACTTTGGAGGAAGTTCAAGCAGCTTTGAGAACCAAAGAGTTGACCAAGTTCAAGGAGTTAAAGGTTGATGATAGTGGAGAAGGCTTGAATGTCTCAAGGGGGAGAAGTGAAAACAGAGGAAAGGGGAAAGGCAAGAATTCCAGGTCAAAGTCTAGGTCAAAGGGTGGTGATAATAAAACAAAGTACAAATGTTTTATTTGTCACAACTATGGTCACTTCAAGAAGGATTGTCCGGAGAGAAAGGGAAATGGAAGTGGTAATCCATCCGTTCAGATTGCAAGTGAAGAGGAAGGTTATGAGAGTGCTGGAGCACTAACTGTGATAAGTTGGGAACCTGAAAAGGGCTGGGTCTTGGACTCTGGATGCTCTTATCACATCTGTCCGAGAAAGGAGTACTTTGAAACTTTGGAGCTGAAAGAAGGTGGAGTCGTTCGCCTTGGTAATAATAAGGCTTGCAAAATTCAAGGTATGGGTACTATCCGTCTCAAAATGTTTGATGACCGTGATTTCCTTTTGAAGGATGTGAGGTATATTCCTGAACTTAAGAGAAATTTAATATCTATAAGCATGTTTGATGGTCTAGGATATTGTACTAGAATTGAACATGGTATGATGAGAATTTCTCATGGTGCATTAGTTATAGCTAAAGGGTCTAAAATACATGGTTTATATATTTTAGATGGTTCCACTGTTATAGGTCATGCATCGGTTGCTAGTGTAGACACTCTGGACATAACTAAACTGTGGCATTTGAGGTTAGGTCATGTCAGTGAGAGGGGTTTAGTTGAGCTAGCTAAACAAGGTTTGCTAGGGAATGAAAAATTGAACAAACTAGATTTCTGTGATAATTGCACATTAGGCAAACAACACAAGGTGAAGTTTGGGGTGGGTGTGCATAAATCTAGTAGACCTTTTGAGTATGTTCATTCGGACCTTTGGGGTCCAGCATCAGTTAAAACTCATGGGGGAGGTTCATATTTCATGTCTATTATTGATGATTTTTCTAGAAGGGTATGGGTTTACGTTCTGAAGAATAAAAGTGACGCCTTTGAAAAATTTAAAGAATGGCATACACTTGTAGAAAATCAGATTGGAACTAAACTGAAAGTGTTGAGAACTGACAATGGCCTGGAGTTTGTTTCAGAGCAGTTTAATGAGTTTTGCAGGAAAAGAGGTATAAAGAGGCATAGAACCGTGGCATACACACCTCAACAGAATGGTCTTGCTGAAAGAATGAACAGGACCTTGTTGGAGCGTGTGAGGTGTATGCTGTTGGGAGCTGGATTGTCCAAGAGTTTCTGGGGAGAAGCTGTTAGTACTGCAGCATATTTGATTAACAGATGTCCATCAACAGGGATAGATTTCAAGACACCTATGGAGGTTTGGAGTGGGAGACCGGCAGACTACTCTAATTTGAAATTTTTCGGAGCTTTAGCATTTGCTCATGTGAGACAGGACAAACTTGATGCTAGAGCTGTGAAGTGTATTTTCATGGGTTATCCTGAAGGTGTGAAAGGTTACAGACTGTGGAAGATGGAACCTGGAGGATCAAAATTTATTATAAGCAGGGATGTTACTTTTGATGAGACCCGTATGGGGATGAAGTGCAAAGACCTGGATACAAGCTCAGAAACGGGGGTAGAGAAAATTCAGTTTGAGGTGGAGCCTACCACTGATGAAAGGGAAGGGGAGGATCAGACTCCAGTACCTGATGAGAGTGAAGGCCAAGAAACAATTGATCCTGACTATCAGCTAGCAAGAGATAGGATAAGGAGACAAATTAATCCACCTGTTAGATACGGTTATGCTGACCTCATATCTTATGCTTTGAATGCAGCTGAAGAATTGCAAGACTCGGAACCAAAGAACTTCAGGGAAGCATTAGAAAGCAATGAAAGCAAGGACTGGCTGAGGGCAAATGAGGAAATACTTTCATTGGAAAAGAACCAGACTTGGAAACTTGTTTCATTACCTAAGAATCAAAGGGTAGTGGGAAGCAAGTGGGTGTTTAAGAAGAAAGAAGGTATACCAGGGGTCGAAGCACCAAGGTATAAGGCAAGACTTGTAGCAAAGGGTTTTACTCAGGTGGAAGGGATTGATTACAATGAAATCTTTTCACCGGTGGTAAAACATTGTTCTATAAGGGTACTTATGGCGATTGTTAACATGTATGATCTTGAGTTAGAACAAATGGATGTGAAGACCGCATTTCTACATGGAGAGTTGGAAGAAACTATCTATATGCAACAACCAGAAGGTTTCATAGAAGATAATACAAAAGTGTGTTTGTTGAAGAAATCTTTGTATGGGTTGAAGCAAAGTCCAAGGCAGTGGTATCGTCGGTTTGATGAGTTCCTTATAAAGGCTGGTTTTGTGAGAAGCAACTATGATAGTTGTGTTTACATGATGAGGAGGAATGAGAAAGTCATTTTCTACCTTCTCCTTTATGTAGATGATATTCTTATGGCAAGTTCTGACATGCAAGAGATTCAGAAGCTCAAGAAAAGATTGAATGATGAATTTGAGATGAAGGATCTTGGTAATGCAAAGAGGATACTTGGTATGGATATCATAAGGGACCGAAACAAAGGTGAGCTATTCTTATCTCAGCAAGGTTACTTGAGGAAAGTGGTGGAGCGGTTCAGAATGAAAGATTCTAAAGTCGTTGGCACTCCTCTTGGTCATCACACAAAGTTGTCAATAAAGCAGTGTCCTCAATCCGATGAAGAGAAAAGCAAGATGGAGGGTACTCCCTATGCAAGTGGGGTTGGAAGCATCATGTATGGTATGGTTTGTAGTAGACCGGACTTATCCTATGCAATAAGTGTGATAAGTCGGTTTATGGGAAATCCGGGTCAAGTACACTGGCAAGCTTTGAAGTGGGTTCTGAGATATTTGAATGGGACTTTGAAAGGTGGTCTGAAGTATACAAGGTCACAACCAGGAAGGGATGCTTTGGAAGGATATGTGGATGCGGACTATGCAGGTAATGTAGACACTAGAAAATCTCTATCAGGTTTTGTGTTTACTTTGTTCGGTACAGCGGTAACTTGGAAGGCAAATCAACAATCAGTTGTAGCTCTTTCAACAACTCAAGCAGAGTACATAGCCCTTGTTGAAGGGGTCAAGGAAGCCATATGGTTGAAAGGTATGATTGGAGAAATGGGGATTAGTCAAGGGTGTGTGAAGATACATTGTGATAGCCAAAGTGCCATTCATTTGGCAAATCATCAGGTCTATCATGAAAGAACAAAACACATTGACATTCGTTTGCACTTTGTTAGAGACATGATTGAGACAAAGGAGATCATGGTGGAGAAAGTGGCATCGGAAGAAAATCCAGCAGACATGTTCACCAAATCATTACCAAGATCAAGATTCAAGCATTGCTTGGACTTGATTAACTTCATTGAAGAATAGATGAAGGTTGGAGAGAGCAGCAAGGTGATTGATGGTTAAATTGGCATCATCACTGATTTGAAGTCAAGGTGGAGAATTGTAAGAGTTAACTTAAAATCAGGTTCAGAAATCAGGAGCAACGTGCCACGATCAGAAGCAACGTGCCACGATGGAGACCAACGTGCCACGATTGGAAGCAACGTGCCACGATGGGTTGAAAGCAGATCCTGATGCAAGCACTGGAAAAATCGTGCCACGATGGAATCGTAACGTGGCACGATGGTACGCTGAAGGAAATAAAGAAAACGTATTTTTCAGTGCAGATTTGTTCCATATTTTAAGGGTTACTTTTACTATAAATATAAACCTTGTATCAGATGAAACGTAGAGTAGAAAACAGGGTTTAGAAGCCAACATAAAAAAACTAGGGTTTATAGAGAATTCTCTTGGCAACAACACTAGGGTTGGGTTTGTTTTCGATTCACCTTGAACAAAGCACTATTAGGATTGAGTCTCTTGGTCACGGGAAGAGGCTGGGACTTTGGGTAGAATTAGGTTTGAAGACTGATTCTTGTAACCCTCTGACATCTCTTTGTAAAGAAACTCATATCATTATAGTGGAACGGAGAGCTGCTCTCTCCCCCAGAGTAGGTCATCATTAGACCGAACTGGGTAAACAGATTCTCATGTTCTCTCTCTCTCTCTCTCTCTCCTCTCTTGCTGTTTTATTTTGTTTGTTTTATTTTTGTCATCCGCTTCAATTGATTGCTTGGTATTAATTTGCTCCACACATCAAGTTTTTATTGGTGTGGTTTTCACAACGAATCCGCAACATAAGGAACTGAAGACTTGAAAAATGATAACAAGACTCTACTCTTTTTAATTGTGACCTTACTCTGTCAAATAAAAAAGCGCATAGATCACTTAAAAATTTCTTATCAAAGTTTGTATCTTAGAAATTCTAAGTTTAAGAGTCTCTTCAGTTTTGTATTTGTTTACACCTCTAAATGTATATCAAGTGTAAGGACATATTTGTTTTAGAAGTATCTTTAAGTTGTGATTGGACATTTAGAAGTCTCTTGCTTGTGTGTTTGAGCATTACAAGTCTCTTGCTTGTGTCGGTGAACAAATTGTAACAATTTGTGATTATCGTGGAAATCCCTTTGAGTTGTTGGTTTAAGTATTTTTATTTTTTAGACTTTTATATCTTTCAATTTTAGCACGCGCTTTGATCATTTTGCTTAAAATATATCTTTTTTTCCCTCTTAAATAAAAGAAAACTTGGTGACCTCGATTTACCAATATCGTTGGCAGGTAGGCTCCTTTTATCATGCAGTGTGGTAGCATTTGTCCTAAAAAAAAAAATCTCATTGTACCATTTTTTTTAGGGAATTATACCAATTATTACTCTAGTAATATTTTTACGGTGGTTAATTTCTGTTAGAAAATTTGCCGCGCTCACAATGTGAATTTTCTTCTCACATTCAAGTTTTCTCTATTTACAAAAAGTAATATCACATGTTGAGACTAAGTGCTCCTTAACAAATTTAGAACTCCTTCACAAACGTTTGGCCAATATATCATTAGGATTTAGGACTAGAGAAGGTTTGGTTGCTTTCATATAGTAATATGTGGTATCCACACAAATTAACGTTTGTTCTAAATGGCCAACTCGTTATAAGGATATTAATCAATAACTGTTGTTCAGTTTCTGAAGTGCAGCTTCTGAACAGCAGCTTCTGAAGTGCAGCCTCTGAACATCAGATAGCTTCTGATGTGTAGCTTCTGGTGTGTTCAGAAGCTGGGTCTAGTAACAAACTTTGGTTAGCTTGTTAACCAAGGGAGTTAGTTTGTTAGAGGAGTTTGTTACAACGTCTAGTTGTATATATACTCACTCATATGTTGTAAATATTAGAGAATGTGTATGAATCAATAAAAAATTTCCATTAGTTTTCTCTCTTTCAGTTTTACAAATAATTATGTTAGTTTCATCTTGCACATAAAACAACTTATTCTTCATAAGCACTTTTGCTGCGCAAAGAACATAGTGATTATTCTAACAATTGGCATCCAGAGCCTGGTTGAATCTTGGGAAACACGAGTGAAAGTGAGGGGAATCATCATCGGGAACCAAAGAGTGAGGTGTGTGTATTGATTTCTCTGTTTTTCTGAGATTTAGCAAGATGAACACAAACGGTTTTGGATCAAATATCTTGATTCTTGATGGCAAGAATTGGGAACGATGGAGCGCTTTGATGAGATCGTTGTTTGGCGCGCAAGATGTGAGTGATCTTGTTCAGAATGGGTTTGAAGAACCTCCTGCAAATGCTACTGATGTGCAGAGAGCTGCATTCAGAGAAAACAAGAAGAAAGATTGCAAGGCTCTGTTCTACATTCAACAGAATGTTGATAATCAGCACTTTGAGAAGATAGCCAAAGCAACAAGATCAAAAGAAGCATGTGATATTCTTGAGAATTATCACAATGGGGGAGAAAAAGTGAAACAGGTCAAGCTGCAATCATATAGAAGGAAGTATGAAATGATGCAGATGGAAGAAGACCAGAAGGTGAGTGATTATTTCTCAAAGATGATTGAAATCGTGAATTTGATGAAGAACTATGGTGAAAACATTTCTGATCAGATGGTAGTTGAAAAGGTGCTGAGATCTTTAAGCCAAAAGTTTGACTTCATAGTAGTAGCAATGCAAGAAGCAAAGGATGTGAAAACTATGAAGATTGAAGAATTGCAGAGTTCTCTAGAAGCACATGAACTGCTGGTAATTGATAGAAGTTCTGAAAGATCAGTTCAGCAAGCTCTTCAAGCTCAAACAACAAAGAAAGAAGGAAATCACAAGAATTCCAAGAAAGGGAAGGGTAAATCAAACTGGTCCAACAATTCAAAATCCAAGGCTGATAACAAAACTGAGTCTTCTAATAGAGAAGGTTTTGGGAAAAATCAGAACAAAAAAAGGATTTTGATAAGAGTAAGGTTCAGTGTTATAATTGTGACAAGTTTGGACATTTTGCTGATGAGTGTTGGTTCAAGAAAGATCAGAATACTGAAGAAGCCAATATTGCTTATGGAGGTGACCCTGATGCAGTGTTGTTAATGGCTGCCACATGTGAAGATAGGATGAAAGGTGAAGAGTGGTACCTTGACTCTGGGTGTTCTAATCATATGACAGCTCATAGAGAGTGGTTAACTAATTTTAATGCTAGCAAGAAAACTAGTATCAAATTGGCTGACAATAGAAAGCTTGCATCAGAAGGGAGTGGTAACATAGTGATGAGGAGCAATTTTGGTGGTAAAGTCATAATTGAAGATGTGTTCTATGTCCCAGATATGAAGTGTAATCTGATGAGCATAGGTCAATTAGTGGGGAAAGGATTCTCAGTTTCAATGGAGGGTGAATCCTTGAAACTGTTTGATCCAAAGAAGAATCTGGTATTAAAATCTACTTTGTCAAAGAACAGAACCTATAGATGCAACATATCAAGCAACAGGATGATGTGTATGTCTGCAACTGTCATTGAAGATGCTGAAGCATTGTGGCATTTGAGGTATGGGCACCTAAACTTTAGAAGCCTTAGTGAATTGAGTTCTAAAGAGTTAGTGAATGGTTTGCCAAAATTCAATGCCAAGAAATCCATATGTGAAATATGTGTAAAGAGCAAGCAAAGTAGATTACCCTTTGTATCTGATGCACCTAAAAGAGCAAGTGAAGCACTGCAAGTTGTTCATTCAGATATCTGTGGCCCATTTGAGGTACCTACTCTTGGTGGTAGTAAGTATTTCATTACCTTTATTGATGAATTCACAAGAATGATTTGGCTGCTTACTATTAAGCAAGCTTAAGAGTGAAGCTTTGGAAACATTCAAAAAATTCAAAGTCTTAGTAGAAAAGGAAAGTGATAAATCTATTAAGATTTTGAGGACAGATGGTGGAGGTGAGTATACCTCAAAGGATTTTGAAGCTTTCTGCACAAGTTAAGGAATTGTTCATGAAGTAACTGCTCCATATACTCCTCAGCATAATGGACTGGCAGAAAGACGAAACAGGACTCTGCTAAACATGACCAGAAGCATGCTTAAGTAGAAGAATTTGCCACACAAGTTTTGGGGTGAAGCAGTAACTACTGCTGCTTACATTCTAAACAAGTGTCCCACTAAGAAGTTAAATCTGAAGGTGCCAGAAGAAGCTTGGTGTGGAAGGAAGCCCAGTGTTAAACACTTAAAAGTGTTTGGTTCCTTGTGTTATAAGCATGTACCAGATGCTAGAAGAAGCAAGCTAGAAGATAAAAGTGAAATTATGATACTCATAGGGTATCATCCTACTGGTGCATACAAACTGTACAATCCTGTGAATCAGAAGGTCTATTTCAGCAGAGATGTGATAGTGAATGAAGCTGAGAAGTGGAAATGAGAAAATGAACCTGAGTACAACAGTGAAATCCAACAAAGCTACATATACCCTGATTCAAGTGATGAATCAGAAGGTGAAGATGATCATGAAGTGACTGCAGATGATCAAGAGGAAATCATAGCACCAGCAAGACCTCAAAGGAACAGAAATCCACCTGCTAGATTGACTGATTGTGAAGTAACCTCTAATAATGCAGTGAATGGTGAAGGTGATTTCATTCACTTTGCATTATTAGCAGATGTTGAACCAGTTAATTATAAAGAAGCTTTGAAGACTTATGGAAAAGAGTTATGGTCGAAGAACTGCAGTCAATTGAGAAGAATCAAACCTGGGAGCTAGTTGACTTGCCAGACAAGAAAAAGAAAATTGATGTCAAATGGGTATTCAAAGTGAAGTTGAACCCTGATGGACAAGTCTCTAAGCACAAAGCAAGATTGGTGGCTAGAGGTTTTCTTCAGAAGCAAGGCATAGACTATAATGAAGTGTTTGCTCCAGTTGCTAGAATTGAAACTGTGAGGTTAGTCACTGTTATTGCTTGTAAGAATGAGTGGTCACTCTAACATTTAGATGTAAAGTCAGCATTTCTAAATGGCCCACTGGAAGAGATAGTGTATGTATCACAACCACCAGGTTTTGAAATTGCTGGGAAAGAAAATATGGTGTATAAACTGCACAAAGCACTATATGGATTAAAACAGGCTCCTAGAGCATGAAACAAGAAGATTGACCACGTTTTAACCCAGATAGGCTTTGAAAAGTGTTTAGTTGAGTTTGGTGTTTATGTTCAGAAACTTTCTGATGGAGGAACTGTTATAATTTGTCTGTATGTTGATGACTTACTCATCACCGGTAGCTCAACATCAGAGATTGATAAGGTTAAGAAGAGACTGAAGCAGGAGTTTGAAATCACTGATCTGGGTGAACTTTTATTCTTTTTAGGAATGGAATTTGTGAAATTGAAAACTGGGATAGTGATGTATCAAAAAAAAATACATTGGTGAATTGCTTGATAAATTTGAAATGAAAGATTGCAATACAGTTTCAAATCCATCAGAAACAAACTCAAAGCTTGATGAATGCATTGAAGAAGAGAAAGTAAATTCCACAATGTTCAGGCAAATTGTGGGATCTCTGAGGTATCTGTGTAATAGCAGGCCAGACATATGCTACTCAGTGAGTGTGATCAGCAGGTTCATGCATGATCCAAGGAAATCTCATCTGATAGCAGCAAAGAGGATTCTCAGATACATAAAGGGCACCATAGATTTTGGTCTGTTATTTCCTTATGAAGCTCAAAGCAAAGTGAATGAGCTCATAGGATACTCTGATAGTGATTGGTGTGGGGATCTGACTGATAGGAGGAGCACTTCAGGCTATGTGTTCAAATTCAATGGTGCTGCAATCTCATGGTGCACCAAGAAGCAACCAGTCACTGCACTCTCATCATGTGAAGCAGAGTACATAGCTGGAACCTTTGCTACTTGTCAAGCACTTTGGCTGGATTCAGTGATGAAGGAACTTAAGTGTGAAGTGATGAAGCCTTTAACACTAAAGATTGATAACAAATCAGCTATAAGTCTTGCTAAGAATCCAATCTCACATGGCAGGAGTAAACACATTGAGACCAGATTCCATTTCATTAGGGAGCAGGTGACTAATGGAATGATTGAGCTGCACTACTGCCCCACAGAACTGCAAATTGTTGATGGTTTTACAAAAGCAGTGAAGCTTGACAGATTTGAATTCTTGAGGAAGAAATTAGGTGTTTTTAATATTCAGCAGTTATGATTATGGGGGAGTATTAGGATATTAATCAATAACTGTTGTTCAGTTTCTGAAGTGTAGCTTCTGAACAGCAGCTTCTGAAGTGCAGCCTCTGAACATCAGCTAGCTTCTGATGTTTAGCTTCTGATGTGTAGCTTCTGATGTGTTCAGAAGCTGGGTCTAGTAACAAACTTTGGTTAGCTTGTTAACCAAGGGAGTTAGTTTGTTAGAGGAGTTTGTTACAACGTCTAGTTGTATATATACTCACTCATATGTTGTAAATATTAGAGAATGTGTGTGAATCAATAAAAAATTTCCATTAGTTTTCTCTCTTTCAGTTTTACAAATAATTCTGTTAGTTTCATCTTGCACATAAAACAGCTTATTCTTCATAAGCACTTTTGCTGCGCAAAGAACATAGTGATTGTTCTAACACTCGTGTAGTCGTGTTTGATTCAATGCTTGGAAGTCAAAACAACTTGATCAGTATAGGGAAATTTGAAAACGAAATTTATGCTGTAAAATTAACTCATTTACGGGTTGCCCATTTAATGTTTATTTTTTGTTGCTGATATCCCATTTAATGTTGATTGATGAGTTTTACATTTGCTTTCGAAAACAAGTTGTACATTTAATTTTTGCTTTTCATATCCAATGCCTATGGGTCCTTCAAAAAAATATCCATGCCTACGGGAATGATAAACACATACTATACCGCTAAAGATAGGTTGAATTGAAAGGCAAAAGAGAAAAGCCAATTTTTTATTTGAGAGTGATATGAAGAAAAATAAGTTAAATGCGTGCACAATTATGCATATAGCAAAAAGCCATTATGCATATAGCTACTTGATATTGTTTTATACGGTTTGAAGATATATATTATTACACACAAGACCAAAATTAATCTTCCTTAAAAAAAAATCTAATAAATAAATGCACAATTTACTAGAAAGTTGAGTTAATTATAGTATAGGTGAATAATTTTTATAAGGATGTACACACATGGTCTCCGACAAAAAATGGATTGACCCTTGTGTACATAGAAATAAAATATTTTAAGGTGGCTAGGGATTTTCACTGCGCTTCCATCTGAAATTACCATGCATGTTTCATGGTTTGGTGGCAACCATCTTTTTCGAAAGGACATCTGCACCTATGCTTCAAACTATTTGGTTGGCGAGAAATTGTATTTGTTAGGATGAAATTTCTTTCATGGTGGTGGCTTAAGATTTATAAGCCTCATACTTTAATTTTGTCGAATTTCATACATGGTGGACTAAACCATTAGTTTGTCTTGGTTACTCCACCTTGTAATGCAGTAATTAGGCTGCAGTAGTTTTTTTGTTTTACTTTTTGTCTTTTGATACTTTGTACTGTCTCCTGATTAGGCACATCTTGTACTTAACTTGGTCGCTTTTTTCTCCGTCTCCACCTTGTAATGCATTAATTTGGCTGCAGTAGTTTTTTTGTTTTACTTTTTGTCTTTTGATACTTTGTACTGTCTCCTGATTAGGCACATCTTGTACTTAACTTGGTCGTTTTTTTCTCCGTCTCCACCTTGTAATGCATTAATTTGGCTGCAGTAGTTTTTTTGTTTTGCTTTTTGTCTTTTGATACTTTGTATTGTCTCCTAGTTAGGCACATCTTGTACTTAACTAGGCCGCTTTTTTCTCTAGAATTTATTTAATTGTCTTTTTGGCTTCTTCACAAAATTTTGTACGATACGTATATTTTCAAAGAAAAAAGTATGATGAGTTAGTCTATACATATATCTAAAGAGGATGCATATAGTGGGCCTTTGGCCCTCTTTTGTACCAAAAAAAATAAAAAATAGGATGCATATGGTTTGTGTGTAATACTTTTTTCAATTATGTCATTCATTTAAACTTATTGCGCTTACCTTTTTATTCTTTTTTTTAGGAGACCATTTTATCTTTCTAATTTTTCAAAATTATTTAAGTGCGATATATGATATAAAATTTATGACCAAATATACAATAATATAGATATACAATTAAGAACAATAAAAAAATCAAACTATTGTCTTTCTGCTAATAAAAAAATCAAACTATTGACTTTCTGCTAGTATTAACATAATATCCTTGGGTGTGTATATAAAATAAATTAAATTGAAAGTGAGGTTAACAATTTGGACCTCTCTTCCATTATCCTCTCCTGTTATTTAACTTAACGTGTTATAGGATCTGGATGCCAGCCTCAGATTTGAATTTGAAGAAAGAAAAGAAAACTAAATTCATATTATGATTGATTTGGTGGCAGATCTCCTCCGGGGTCCACTATGTGTTCGATATTTGAGGTGGTGTTGGTGGCTTTGAGTGGGGGTTCGTGGGGCTGTCTTGGTGAGGTTTGGATGGGTGTGTCGGAACGGTTTGCAGACGGGAGCTTTCTAAGGGGGTGGCAGGTGTTGTTTAGGTTTAGAGACCAGTGTTTGTTAGGATGATTTCTTTTGGAAGCAGCCTTTGTTACACGGGTCCTTGTTCGTCGTCACTAGCTCTTGTTTGCGTTTTTTTGGGTTGTTTAAGGTGTTTTGGGTGTTTGGAGGGTGTGTGTCCCATTGTGTTGAGCCTTTTCCTTTGATTTGTTTGTTGCTTGCACCATCGTATATCATGTCTTTCGATGAGCCGGTTACTTTTGATTCGAGATCGGAAGTCGGTGTCTAGATGCAATCTTGTTTGACTTGTTATGGTGTTTCTCTGGTGTACCGGGGGTGAGGGGTGTCCTGCTGATTTGATCCTAAAGACTGGTGGGCCGATAACTTTTGATTCGAGATCGGGAGTCAGTTCTTTGGCTCAAGTTGCTTTTTGGGCTTTTTATGATGCTCTTTCGGTGGATAGGAGGTTGAGAAGTGGTGGTAGCTGTATGATCATTCCGTTAAGAGCTTTTCAAATGTGGCTCAGCTTTGGTCTTGAGGACTGAGAGATTTATTTTGAGGGGTGTTCTTTGGGGTTGAGTAGTGACGATGGATGGTGGTGGATACCGTTTTTACGGTGTTTGTTTTCGTTTAGTAGTTGGTTTTAGGTGGTGAAGTGTTTTGGTGGGTTTGTCCTCAAGGGTGTTTTTTAGGGTTGGGTGTTTATTTTGGGTGTTCCGCCTTTATAAGGCGTCTTTAGTTTGTATTCTCTATTTCACCGGTCAAAGTTCGTCTTAAGCAGGATACGATTGTTTAATAAAATTTGTCGTTAAAAAAAATAGATCCTTAAAAAGGTAATGTTCTATTAAATTAACTTAAATGACCTTTTTAAAGCTTAAAAATCGATAAGACTAATGTCTAATCCGATAATTTTGTCAAACGTAAAGGACCAAAAGAGGTATTTGGTTTTATTCTTGAGAGACCCTTTGAAGTCTTAATCTACAGTGTGACAGTGCCATTGTCCTTAAAGACGGGTCCCCTTGGAGACTTCTATCAAGCTACAGTCTAACTCACTCAGCTTATAGCTGGGGGGAACTGTTTCGGACTGACCTAAGGCCCATTTCGACTAGGTTCAGGTCTAACCCGAGCCTCAGAAGCAGGTGACACCATACAATGGACACACTCAAAATCCCACTGGATTATGGTATAGACCAATAGATCATGACCATTCATTCTGGATCCTATGCTACGGACCACACTGATGATCACTCCCGTCCCTCTATGGGACAACTGTCCAAGTGAGGGCTTGTCATCTAAAACACTACTTATACACAATATATACTCATGATTAGCCTTAGGTCAGGTATGACGCTTTTTATCCATAATATACCCGCATTCTCTCTTGAACCCCTTACTTATTGACTTGGTTGTTGGAGCATATGCAAGTACACCATCTCAACCTCTTTTCATAGCGGATCTCAACCAACAAATCATCTTCCTAGGTCTAATCGTATCAAGCATCATACAAAACATATCGAAATAAATATACAATTTTTATCATGTATTGTATATTTATATTGTCACTATCTTCTTGTCACCATCTTCTATTTATCCATGAAATATATATTTATCCTTGGAGTATATTTTTTTTTACTTATATAAATCAATATTAAATGTATTTATATCATCATAATATTGAAATACAATCAAAATGAATCGATAAAATTACATAAAAATATGTTTATTAAAATATTTGTTTGGTTAAAAACAAAACTCTAAAGACATATTCATCTGAAACTCGTGGAACACACATATAATATTTCTATATGTGACATAAAATTAAAATTGAGGACTTTGAAATTATAATAACTCTCGAGTCTCGAGTATGTTATTGTACTCTCCCAGATGTGATACTCAAAGAATCAAAGAGGAATCCATTGACACCTGTAATCAATACACTTATGAATAAAATATTTGTTGCTTCCATTACTTGGACAATTGTCATCAGTTTTACATATAAGTTCACCTGTTTAAAATTCAAAGATAATAAAATAACATTACTAAAACATGATAAATGGTTGTGTATGAAAGAATATCTTACGATAATGTTCATTTGCAATAAAAAGAATTAAACTCATAGCATAAATAAATTTGATAATTGCAGACATATTTTTCAACGTAAAACCTATAATATTCTTTGATATATTTATAGTGTGCAAAGTTCATTCTTTTTATACAAATAATTAAATAATTCTTAGCACTCATAAAGTTGTAAAAGCCATTTTCAAAATAATAATCATTATTAGATCTTTTTTTTTATTGTTTGTCCTTTAAGCACAACTAATAAGGAGGTCACATGATAGTAAGGGATTTTTTAAACATTTCTTGATAGTAAAGGGAATTTTTTTAACCTTTAATTACTCCTAACTTTTTAATTTTTAACCTTTCATGGGAATAAAAGGAAAATTTTCTTTTTGAACCATGGAAAAAAATTAATAGAAATGATTTCAGCATTTCATTGCTTAAGTTGTGGAAACTAGCTGACAATGTATGGTAATTTTTTTTTGATACATATATTCAACTATATATGGAAACTAGCTGTCATTGTGCTCCCTTCGTTAAGTTATGGACAACCTCATTTGTTTGTCTGTGTATGGAGACATCTTGTTGTAACAGTATCTCATGGTTTTTTATGAGTCATTTTACAATATTTTAGGTGATTTTTTTATATGTTTTGTTGGAACAAAATTGATTTGTTTGATGATAACAAAATATTAAAGAACAATTGGATATGTTACTATATGTTCAAGCGTGGAGGACCATAGATTAAATTTTAAAAAGGTTTGAACGTGTATAAGAGCATATGTTCAAGCTTGGAGGATCATAGATTAAATTTTAAAAAGGTTTGAACGTGTATAAGAGCATCAGAAGCACAAAGAGAAGCTAAAAGACTTTGATAGAAGATCTGATGAAAGGTTAACCAAAAAATCAACGTCTTGTATCAGAAGAAAGGAAGTCACTTAGAAGCTGAAGATCTGCATCAGACTTTGAAGACCTCCAGACTCTGAAGTACAGAAAATCCTGAGGGACCTAGAAGCCACGTCAAATTTGTCCTTTTCTTTAGTTGTCTCTATCAAGACTCTGATAATACAGTTTGTCTTCTTCTGATCACGTGTATAAACAAACAAAGAACTTCAGGGACAACGAGAATGAACGGATAATTCCAGTTTCAGCAAAGAAATTTCGAATGTCTAATCAATGGTATTATTCATATCAGGCAATTATCCAACTACCTTGATTTGAAGCTTCTCAACGACTCTTAATGCGCTGACACTCTTCTCCAATGTCTCTCTAATCCGTGCCTATATAAGGAGTTGAAGACTTGAAGAATAATAGCAAGACTATGCTATTTTTAATTGTGTCCTTACTCTGTCAAATAAAAAAGCGCATAAAATACTAACTAATTTCTTATCAAAGTTTGTATTTTAGAAATTCTAAGTTTAAGAGTATGTTCAGTTTTTTATTGTTTACACCTCTAAATATATATCAAGTGTAAGAACATATTTGTTTATTTGTAAACATTAGAAGTCTTTTCAGTTGTGATAAAACATTTGGAAGTCTCTTACTTATGTGTTTGAGCGTTGTAAATCTTTTGCTTGTATCGTTGAGCAAATTGCAACCGGTTGTGATTATATTAGAAATCCCGTGAGTTGTTGGTGTCATTATATTTAAGTACTTTTATTATTATTATTTAGACTTTTATATCTTTCAATCTTAGCACGTGCTTTGATTATTTTGTTTAAAATATATCTTTTTTTTCCTCTTAAATAAAAGAAAACTTGGTCACCTCGATTTATCATGCAGTGTGGTAGCATTTGTCCTAATATTTTTTTCTCATTATACCATTTTTTAAGGGAATTATACCAATTATTACTCTAGTAATATTTTTACGGTGGTTAATTTCTGTTAGAAAATTTGCCGCGTACACAATGTGAATTTTCTTCTCACATTCAAGTTTTCTCTATTTGCAAAATGTAATATCACATGTTGAGACTAAGTACTCCTTAACAAATTTAGAACTCCTTCACAAACTCGTTGAGTTTTAAGAAAAGATCACTAGCTCACGGTTATGAAGTTCCATCAAATATTCAATTTGAATAATCATACTATTAAAAATTGCTGCAAATGCAAAATGCTAAACGATCCTTTAATTGTGATGCATAGGCACTTTTTCCTAAATTTTAAGTGTTTGTGTATGTTTGGTTTTACTTTGAAAGGAGTCACAATTGACTTTAAAATTAAATTCATTCTAAATTTTTTTTTTTTTTTTTTAGAATTGATTTTGTATTCAGAAATCATTCTAACTTGTAGCTTGAATTATTATTATGTAGTATCCACACAAACGTTTGGCCAATTATATCATTAGGACTTGAGAAGCTTTGGTTGCTTTCATATAGTAATATGTGGTATCAACACAAATTAACGTTTACTCTAAATGGCCAACTCGTGTTTGATTCAATGCTTGGAAGTCAAAACAACTTGATCAATATATTGGGAGATTTGAAAACGAAATTTAAGCTGTAAAATTAACTCATTTACGGGTTGCCCATTTAATGTTTATTTTTTGTTGCTAATAGCCCATTTAATGTTGATTGATGAGTTTTACATTTGCTTTCGAAAACAAGTTGTACATTTAATTTTTGCTTTTCATATCCAATGCCTATGGGTCCTTCAAAAAAATATCCATGCCTATGGGAAAGATAAACACATACTAATAGATAGGTTGAATTGAAAGGCAAAAGAAAAAAGCCAATTTTTTATTTGAGAGTGATAGGAAGAAAAAAAAAGTTAAATGCGTGCACAATTATGCATATAGCAAATAGGTTTTGTCACAAAAATAAATAAAGCATATAACTCCTTGATATTGTTTTATACGGTTTGAAGATATATTACATACTAGACCAAAATTAATCTTAAAAAATAATAATAATCTAAATGGTACCCATATATTGGGTGGATACTAGACAATAGGCATTATATATTAGACCATCTACAATAGGAAGTCCTTCCCCTATTTAACATCATTTTAAATAGGCACCTCATTGTGACATCAATAAATATGGTGTTTATAAGGATGAATGTTTTTATAGGCACCCTCTCTCCCCTATTACTCATGGGTCCCACATGTTCAATTAATTATATTTTTTCACTATATTCAATTATTGTATTATTTTGATATTAAAAAATAAATTATATAATAGTTGCAAATAATAGTTGAATTTGAATTTGCTTATAGCATATAGCCGTTGGAAATTTTACACAATTAGCAGTTGATAATTTTTGTATTTAATTACCTCAATATTTTAAATTACTCCCTCAAAAAAAAATTCTTTGTTTTTAATTACTCCTAAAAAAATCGTGTATTTAATTACTTTATTTTTTCCTTTTTTTATAATTAAATTACTTCAATATTTTAAAATTATATAATTATGAATTAGTATAGAAATTACTGTTAAAATTTAATGATATTGAGTTATTACTGGGACCCAATTAATAATTATTTTGAAGTGATGGGTTAGAGAGATTAGGTGCTTATTAAATATTAATTATAAAACGAATGACGTGTACAGTTGAGACTCATTTAAACACCCAAACGGGGTGTTGCATTGTGGATGGTCTTACATATTAGACAATGTTAATTTAATGCATTAATTTTTGATAAGGATGTACACACATGGTCTCCAACGAAAATTGGATTGATCCTAATGTATACATAGAAATAAAATTTCGTAGGTTATATATATATATATATATATATATATATATATATATATATATATATATATATATATATATATATATATATATATATATATATATTCAAAGAAAAAAGTATGATGAGTTAGTCTATACATATATCTAAAGAGGATGCATATAGTTTTGGTGTAATGCTTTTTTCAATTATGCCATTTATTTAAATTAAACTTACTTTGTTTACCATTTTATTCTTTTTTTTCGAGGGCACCATTTTCTATTTCTAATTTATCAAAATTATTTAAGTGTGATATATGATATAAAATTTATAACCAAACTCAATAATATAGATATACAATTGAGAACAATAAAAAAAATCAACTATTGTGTTTCTGCTAGTATTAACATAATATCCTTGGGTGTGTATATAAAATAAATTAAATTGAAAGCAAGGTTAATAATTTGGACCTCTCTTCCATTATCCTCTCCTGTTATTTAACGTGCTATAGGATCTGGATGCCAGCCTCAGATTTGAATTTGAAGAAAGAAAAGAAAACAAAATTCATAGGACATTAAATTTTCATCTACCAAGCACATGCAAATGGCTCACCAAATTAAAGTGACAGCTTTCTTTCTAAACTTTGATGAATCTCTATAACGTTTAATTTTTAGGCATTACTGAGTTGGGTCTATTATCCTATGATATTACTCTTGTATACTATTGCCTAAATCGGTTTTAATTTATACCACATAATGCCAGATCTATATTAAAATCTTGTCCAAAAATAAACTAAAATATACAATACAACATCAATGATTCCGTCGTACCCATAAAATCTTGTCTGAAAACACTTTTCAATTGTGAAAACAAGAAGCCCACAAGCGTGATAGTAAACTGTTTGGAAAGATTTACACGTCGAATGATAATGCCTTCATTTTACACTAGTTATATTTATATTCCCTCTAGTCACTGTGATAGGAAAAAAATATTTTTAGATAGATACAATAAGGATGAATCTAAAGAATGATTTTTTCTTATAATTATTTGATAGTTATTAAATATTACTCTTCAATAAAATGACGCATTTTAGGGAGACGGATTGAGCAAGGAGTACTCAAACCCCATGTACATCAAGTTTTTACAAAGAAAACGACTTAAATTACATAACAAATCAGAAAAATAATAGCTATTTCTATTATATTCCCTCCTTACAATGTAGATATATGTGATTATACTTTACTCACCTTTCGACCAAACTCAAAATTATCAGGGATTCATTCTTTTACAATAACGAGTGTTAACACAAAAATAAAAATTAGATATGTGTGGCAATATCCTGAATTTTTTTAATGTTGGTATTAAGTTATTTTACACATATTGCATCTAAATCTGTTTGAAGAGGCATAAAGCATCTAAATTAAACTCTAAAAATAAATATAACTTGCGAATAATATACAAGTACTTAACCAAATTAATAATTAGCTTTGATTACATAATAGTTATCGATAGTGCGATTTACAAAACTTAACATGCATTAAATCATGTACGGGATGCTTTTATATATTTGATTAAATCATAAAACACGGACAATAATTTTTTGAATGATGAAATTATATGCACATAACTTATACTACCTCCGTCCCAATTTAATTGACACAATTTTGTTTTTCACACATATTAAGAAAAATGTATAAATAAAGGGGAAAATGGAATATATTGTATTGGGAATGATAAAAGTAGTATTATTTAGTGTTATATTGTATTGGGAATGATGAAAGTTGTATTGAAAATTGAAATGGATAAGTTATTTTGGGACAATTTTTTTTAGAAAATGGGTCGGTTATTCCGGGAGGGAGTATAATTATGTATATCTTATTAAAGAAACATGTACGGGATGCTTTTTCATTCAAACACCGTCGTGTATATCTTATTAAGTACACATGATATCAATGGAAAACAAACTGCACCGTCATTGAAGTTACGTTGCTCTAACAGTTATGTCCTATTTGACATTTGTGATACAAGTTTGGTAAATGAAAAGAAGTTTCGACATGATGAGAGGTACCAAGAACAAAATTGTCACTTTTGTGTCAGTGTGTGTCAGCTTGATCAAGTTGTACAAACAAAGGTTTAGAAATTAGAAGTTTAACTTTTCTCCTTTTGTGTGAAAAACAGGTGCAACGAACACGGTGATTATTGAGGAAAAACAGTGAGCATGCATTAAATGCTACGACCTGCTATTGTTAGTAGTTGAAACCAATTAAAGTGATAGAGGGGCCAACATAGTAGTATAACATATATCCTCTTCCGGGTTATAAAAGCCTCATGTTAGCTTATGCATACTACACCAACCAGGATAGATATCAAATAGAAAGTGTGAGTGATTGGATATAGTAAAGATGTTGCTAGGGAATAAGAAAGTAGCTTTATTGTTATTGTTTTGTGTACATGTTTTCGTGGCCAATGTGGTTGCAAGGAATGTAAAGAATGAAGATGAGAAAAACCTTGTCGGGTTTGGCAAGGGAGGTGGGTTTGGAGGTGGGTTTGGTGGTGGAGGAGGAGCTGGTGGTGGCGGCGGTGGTGGTTTTGGTGGAGGAGGAGGATTTGGTGGTGGTGCAGGAGGTGGAGGAGGGTTTGGTGGTGGTGCAGGCGGCGGACATGGAATTGGAGGTGGAGGAGGGTTTGGTGGCGGTGGAGGTGCCGGAGGAGGGCATGGGATTGGAGGTGGGATTGGTAAAGGTGGCGGACTTGGTGGTGGGATAGGAAAAGGTGGGGGGGCTGGTGGAGGTGGTGGATTTGGAAAAGGTGGAGGACTTGGAGGTGGTCATGGTGGCGGCTTCGGAAAGGGTGGAGGACTTGGAGGTGGTCATGGTGGGGGCATTGGCAAAGGTGGGGGGTTCGGAGGTGGTGGTGGAATTGGCAAAGGTGGTGGTGTTGGAGGAGGGTCAGGTGGTGGCTTTGGAAAGGGCGGTGGCCTTGGAGGTGGTATAGGTAAAGGTGGTGGTGGAGGTTTTGGAAAGGGCGGTGGTGTTGGAGGTGGAATTGGCAAAGGTGGAGGTCTTGGAGGTGGTGGAGGCTTTGGAAAAGGTGGTGGCATTGGAGGTGGAATCGGAAAAGGTGGAGGTCTTGGTGGTGGTGGAGGCTTTGGAAAAGGTGGTGGTGTTGGTGGTGGAATTGGCAAAGGTGGAGGACTTGGTGGTGGCGGAGGCTTTGGAAAAGGTGGTGGTGTTGGAGGTGGCATTGGAAAAGGTGGAGGACTTGGTGGTGGCGGAGGCTTTGGAAAAGGTGGTGGTGTTGGAGGTGGCATTGGAAAAGGTGGAGGATTTGGAAAAGGTGGTGGTGTTGGAGGTGGGATTGGCAAAGGTGGAGGCTTTGGAAAAGGTGGTGGCATTGGAGGTGGAATCGGTAAAGGTGGAGGTTTAGGTGGTGGTATTGGAGGAGGTTCTGGTGGAGGTGGTGGTGTTGGAGGTGGTTCTGGTGGAGGTGGTGGTTTTGGAGGCGGTTCTGGTACTGGAATTGGTGGTGGGATCGGAAAAGGTTTTGGTGGAGGTATTGGGGGTGGTTCAGGTGGAGGTTTTGGCGGTGGTGTTGGAGGAGGTGGTGGTTCTGGTGGCGGCATTGGAGGTGGATTTGGCAAAGGTGGAGGTTTTGGTGGTGGTGCTGGAGGAGGTTCTGGTGGTGGTATTGGTGGAGGGTTCGGCAAAGGTGGTGGCTTTGGAGGAGGTCTTGGTGGAGGAGAAGGAGGTGGTTTTGGTGGAGGGTTTGGTGGCGGTGGCGGAGGAGGTGGAGGCGGTGGAATTGGACACCACTGAGCATCGACGTTAATATTGGCTTAAATTAAACTTTATAGAATAATTATCATTTCTACTGAACTTGCATTTTTTATGAACCGGTGCTATATATAAGAAATGTTTGTACGAGCGGAATTAAAAATGTTATTATTTAACAATGTTGCTTATCATATTAATATATGAAATTTTCTCTAATATATTGAGTGAAAGAATCAGTTATATTTATTTACTCTTTTTTTTATTATCTTGAATATTAACATCAGAAGACTCATTTACAAACTTTACAACTAACGTCAATCTTTTTCATCGCTTTGATTGATAATTATACAAGTTTAATCTTCATATAGTGAGAATGTGTAAACCGTTTGACAATATCAGGAGATCACAACTACTCATGTGTGTGACTTTAGAACGGCAAAAGGTATCATTAAAACATCAAACTAAACATAAGATGTACAAGGTTCAACATAAGATGTACAAGACTACAAGGTTCAGGGAACAACACATGATATAAGCACTAAAAATGTCCATCCTTTTTTTTTTGAACTTTGATTTCCAAATATACCACTGACAAGCATACCAGTCTATCAGTCCTGCATTATATAAGCTGACTGAAGAAAAAAAAGTATTATTATTTAAAATATGTTTACTAATTTTGTTAACAAAGTTTATTACATATATTTGTCTTAATTTCTTCTTTTTATAGGAAATATTGTCTCTATTTCTGTCACTCTTAATTCATTCTTTATTACTTTACAATATATTAGGTACTTTCTTTTTCCAATAGTTTCTTCATTAATCACTATGTATCAAGACAACTTATGCTAAAATAAAATGAAGAAGAGCACTATGTCTTCAGATCACTATTTATCAAGAATTAGTTTTTTTGTATTTAAATTTAACATAAGAAGAGCACTGTAGTAAAATAAAATGAAGAAGTAGAAATATTAATTTTTAAGATAAAATTGATGAAGTCTACGATGTTCTTTTTTTTTCGCTAAGTGGAACACTCAAAGTCTATATAATAAGGCATAAATAAAATCCTTCAAATTCAACACATGAATTTCATGTAGCATTCACTAAAAGCATAAAGAATTTCATATAGCATTCACTAAAAACATAAAATTCACAATGTCTACAAATATACGTGATAGATCCTTAAAAAAAAATATACAGTGATAGAGTACATTCATAAATTAAGTTGACTCTTAAAATAAAGTCCCTAACATGTGAGTTTTTACTTTTTACGTGATATGGTTTACTGATGTTATCTGTTGTAAATTTTGTATTATATACTTCAAAAGTTTTATATATATATATATATATATATATATATATATATATATATATATATATATATATATATATATGGGTTTGCTAGGATACACCCACTAGTTTTTATTAAGGTGTGTTTTAGGAAAGATATAACTAAATAAGTGGGATACACCCACATGTGTATCCTAAAGATATAACTAAATACACCTTAAGGTGAATGTTGCTAAAACACACCTTCTAAAAAATAAGTGGGTGTATGTTAGCAATTCCTATAGGCATTTGCTAGGATACACCCACTTATTTTTTAGAAGGTGTGTTTTAGCAAGTTATAACTAAAAAGTAGTTAAATACACCTTAAGGTGTAGCTTGCTAAAACACTCCCACATATAAACTAGTGGGTGTGTTCTAGCAAACCCCATATATATATATATATATATATATATATATATATATATATATATATATATATATATATATATATATATATATATATATATAGGGTGACTTTTAGGGTGCACAAATTGTTAAATTTGTGTACCCATGCACAAACATACATTTAACCTTTGATGTATCAATTGAAAATTGAATGGTTTGGATGTAGTGATGGTCTAGTGATGGTCTACATGTACAAAAAGTGTTTCTAAAATGAGTCTTGAAGAAAATGTATTTTTGGGAATGGAATGCATTTATTTATTAATAAAATTATTATATTGTAATGTAAACCTTTCTTTTAAAAAAACATAATATACTAATAATTTGGCCTATCTTTTCTCGTCAACTAATTTGGCCATTTTTATCATTAAGAGCGTGAACGTAACGAATAATTTTAAATGTATATTGTCTTTTTTTCCTTCCTTTTTACTCTTTTCTTGACCTGTTGTTAATCATTTAATAAAAATTTCTTACATTCATTAAAAGAAACTAGATTAGCAAAGTTGAATATGAGAAAAGTGATAGAAAAATCATACAAAATTGAATCTGAGAGATCGTAGGTTTATCCGTACACACAATGTCCAATAAAGGTTGAGAAAAAAATATTAAAAATTAAAAAAAAAAGTAAAAAGAAAATACTCACAAAAAGAACCGTTATTTATATTTATATATTTGATTGTTCTTTCTTAACCAAAAAAAATACTATTTTATTGTTCTTTAAAAAAAAAATCAATTATCCTCAAGAGATTTAATACCCCTGCTGCATTTTTAAGACTCGATTAAAAGTCAAGACATTTGATTAAATTGCTAGAGAGTTGTTATCATATCATGTAAACTCTTGGGTATATATTTTATTTTTATATTATTTATATTTAAATATGTTTTTTATTTGATAAACAAATGAAAAAAAAAACAAATGGATCCTAAAAATACACCGCCAACAATTTTATAGACCAAAGAGGAGTATTCCTATGAGTGAGGTTGTCAATGCCATCATTACATCTTAACCATTAAATTTTCAAATGATAAATTGAAGGTTAAAGGAGTGTTTGTGTATGGGTACACAAGTTTAACAATTTGTGTACCCTAAAAGTTACCATATATATAGTGTCTCAAATTTTCTAAGTGAGAATTATAAAAAGTCATTTGTGCGAAAATGATTTTATTTTCTATTCATTGCGAATTTGACTTGGTCTAAATTTTTTGTTCTTATTTGATGCTTGACTTAGTCCAACACTATGTTTCTTTTTTAGTAAGCTACTCTCACTATTTTATATGAGACACTCGTCAAAAAGTAAATGATTAAATTGGACAACTTTTATATTTCGTTTGATTTAGAGTTTTGATCATGGAATTAGACAAAACAGATGCTAATGGATTGAATAAAAACAAAAATTCTTGTCTCTTATTATACTGTGGGATAACTTTTTTCTCCATAGTACAAAGTAATAAAAATATCAAAACTACCCTTTTTTATTTTTCAACATAAAAAATAGTCTCTCTCCAGTATTGTTATGTCTTATCCTGTAGTGTTTGCTTAGAGTTTACGAGTCGATTTAACAAAGGCAAAACAAGTTGAGATAAAAAATCGAGTCTAAAAAAATTTTTATCTAGACTTGGTAGCCACGTTTAGCCATCAGTCAACAGTTGATTCGGTTGTTAGCCGATTCGACATCAATTGATTCCAATGTCAATTATTTTGATGCAGTTGATAATCAAATACTTCCAATAAAGCCTATAATAGCCTCCAAGTTCATTTAGACTTGGTAGTCATGCTCAACCGTCAATCGACTACTGATTCGTTTGTTAGTCGATTTTGCATCAACTAATTGTGATACAGTTGATAGTCAAATCATTCCACGTTATCTTAGCAGACAATATATGATTTGACCATTTTTTTTTGTGTAGAGAAGTTTTAATAAAAAAATCATCTTTGTTCAAGGAGATGAGTTATCAATCGTCCCTCTTATTTGCCCAAAATTTATTTCTAAAACCCTTCATATTCAAAAATTGTTATGAAACATGGCATTCATTGATGAAGGAGAGAAAAGCTTATGAAATTCTTTCTATTGATGGAAAATGAAAATTACAATGTGAGAAAGTTAACCCACTTATGGGGAGGTTACACCTATATATACTAATAGGACTAGTACTCCTTGTAACTAAACTATGTATCTCTAATAGTCCCCCTCAAGTTGGAAGGTGTTCAAAAACACATCCAACTTGAAATGAGAAAATACAACGAAAGATGCCGGAAATACATCGGCTAAGAAAAATATCAAACAAGTACTCATCCAACAAGAACCAACCACAACTCAAGGTTGAACCAATTGAAGGAAGGAGCATCAAAGCAACGCTTAACCACCATCCGGTAGAAGCCAATATCAACAAAGCCAATTAAGGCACAACGCTTAACCATCAAGAGTGTTCAATCACTCAAGATAGAAGCACAAGACAAGAAATACAAGGATATCCAAAAAACAATGATGATATCCAAAAAGAAGTGCAAGGAAGAGCCATAGTCTACAATGGAAGGAGGTCATATACAAGACCACGGTTCCAAAGATAAAAGTGACGCCCTTCCAATGCCGAGCCGAGACAAGAAAAACCAAATGCAAGGAAGAGCCATAGTCAACAATGGAAGGAGGTCATATGTTGAACAAACTTCACACCAAAAGTACCATGAAGCAACAAGACCAAGCTTCCAAAGATAAAAGTGATGCCCTCCTATGCCAAGCCGAGACAAGAAAAACCAAAAGCAAGCCAATAGAGATGCATAGCCATGTGATGTGTCTTCAAATCATAGAAAACAAAACCATGTTGATGCATTCAAACCATAGGCCAAAACCAATGCTTCCAATAATGAAGCACTCCAAATAACGATCCAGGACAAAGAAACCGAGGAAAAGTAATCAATCCAAGAATCTTCCAACAATCCAAAACTGAGCCAAAATCATAAACCTCACCAAATACAAAACCAATGGCATGAAAGTGCCATGTAGAGCTCATAAAAGGAAGGGAGCCAAGTGGTAAAGACAATCTGCCAAAAACTAGCAGAATTGTGCATCCACAAAACTACTAATGAAGAAAGCCAGAAGCAAGCATCTAAATCATATTCAATCAACAAACAACAACTAAGAGCAACATTCAACAATGTGCTCAAGAATTGTATAGAATCAGAATATCTTGTTTTATGAATCTCTAATGCCCTCAAACAATGAATTTGAAAAGTGAGCCTCAGAACCATCTCAAAAAACAATATCGAAAGTCTCAAAGTCAATATCCAAAGATGATGAATGAGTACTAATAGTTCCCCTCAAAGTGGGAAAGTTTACCAATTTGAGTTTGAAAAACAATGAACAGTGCAATTGATTCTTACTAGGTAACCAAAGCAGCTTCTGAACCAAACAGCTTCTGAATCAAACAGATTCTGAACCAAACAGCTTCTGAACCAAACAGATTCTGAACCAAACAGATTCTGAACCAAACAGCTTCTGAACCAAACAGCTTCTGAACCAAACAGCTTCTGAACACAAAAAACAGCTTCTGAACAGCTTGTGCAAGAAATAACAGAAGCATGAAGCAAATCCAGATTCAAAGAAATCCTTCAAACAACATACATACACGTGCGAAAGCAGATTCAAATCGAATCAAGGACGATCGGATCGAAAATCAAGACCGAATTGCAAACTGAAGCAAAACCACAAACTGTAATGGAATGCGATGTAAACAGAGTCGCGATCGCAAGAACATGAAAAATCAAATTGCGAAATCGCGATATTCAGAAACAGGAAATTGCAATCGATGGAGAATTCGAACAAGACATACGAATCGCACGTGAAATCGAAGTTGAAATTGATCAAGAAATTTCGAAACCCTAGGATTTGGGGGAAAATGACGAAAACGAACACAGATCAATTATGAAATTGAATGAGAACAGGATTTCGATCAAGAAATCGTAACCGAATTTGAAGATTGAAGGATGAAGGACTGAATAGCAGAAAAAAAAACGAAAAAGCAAGAACAGGACGCAGAGGAAACTGATTCAGAAAAGAAAGGAAAAGAAAAAAGGAATAAGAAAGGAAGAACGGAAAAGGAAAATGGAACAAAGCTGAGAAAATAATTTTCTCGAGAAAAATGCAGCGGAAAATCCTTCAAGGAGGATACCAAATTTGCTCTGATACCATGTTATGAAACATGGCATCCATTGATGAAGGAGAGAAAAGCTTATGAAATTCTTTCTATTGATGGAAAATGAAAATTACAATGTGAGAAAGTTAACCCACTTATGGGGAGGTTACACCTATATATACTAATAGGACTAGTACTCCTTGTAACTAAACTATGTATCTCTAATAAAAATTAAACAGGATAGTGAAGAATACATACAGCTTAAATAGATTGATTTCAGAACACTCTTTTTCTTTAAAAAAAAAATCTCGAAACATCATGTTTGTTTTATGGTTAGAGAAATGATATTCTAACAACCATTTTGTGACAACCTATGTGACAACTTTATCTCTCATATACTCACATTATCTTTTTACTTTCTCTCTCTATTGCTTTGGTTTCCGTGTTACTATCTACTTTTCCTTTGAAAATCGGTGGTTGTCACAAAAGTTGTTGATTTTTGGTTGTTAGAATATCATTGCTCTTATGGTTAAGGCAACCAAAGCTCTTATTTTAGGCTCAGCGGCAAAAAAAAATATTTGTCATTAGTTTTTCTAAGCAAAAAATGCCTCATGTAGATAAAAAAATACGTCATATTTAATCTTGTTTTAGGTCTCATTGAATATTGATTTTTTTAAGGGGAATATTGAAAGAAAAAAAAATTGGTTACAAATATTGCAAATTATTATACTAAATGTATTTGTCGTTAGTTTTTTTAAGCAAAAAACATCCCATGCAGATAGAAAAAATGTCTCATATCTTCTTAAAAAAAATGCCTCATATACTTAATCTTGCTTTAGGTCTCATTAAATATTGAAATTTTTTTATATTTTTAAGGGTAATATAGAAAATCATTAGACCGGTCATGTGAAACATGCTTCAAAACTCTAAGCTCCATAGAAAATTGAAGTTATAGATATCGACAATAAGACACAAAAGACAAATCTGCATGTAATAATCAAACAATTAAGCTCAATTGATTAATGAGGTTTACTAAATAACGATATTGTTCAGAATAAGTCGAGTTCCATTTTTAGATGAACAATTTTTGTATGTTTTACTCATCTCTCGATCAAACTTCAAATTACCATAGTCTCCTTCTCGTTATCTCGTATGAACGGGAAGGTTAACAACAACAACAACAAAAAATTACAAGTAAAAAAAGTCAAATTAACCGAAGTTTAATTTTATATGCAGTATCCAAGGAAAAATTCACATCAATTAAGAAAATTGATAATAGTGTTAAATTTAATAATTCATTTTTTTTCTAATGACTATAACGGTGCTATTAATTTATCAAAAGTATTATTAATTAAATAAAAGTAAAAGGACAAAAATTCTGAACAAAGTCATGTTTCAGTGTTCTACACTTCTGGTTGAACATTCAAACCTCAGACTTCAGATTTCAGGAGTTAGATATGTATAATTTAATGCACTATGACATAACTGTTACAGACTTACAGTGACAAATTGTTTGAAAACTTGTAACATAATAACCAGTCAAACACATATGAAAACATTGAAAATTACCAAAACAGACAAATAAAAGGTTGTTGTAGAAAGTATTTTCAGCTTTGGATTCTTTGCTTAACAAGAGAAAAAAATCATTGTTACACTTTATTTGTGGGTGAATTTAATAGGATAGTTGCATGCTTATTTCATTTTGTCTTGTGGGCTCAGCCTATACTTTAGTGTTATTGATTGAAAAGTTACCTTTTTTTCTTCCCACTTCTTCTATGAGTTGTAATGAACTTATGATGAAATCATTGTTCTTCTTTCTATATTGCTATTAAAAGGGTTTTCTAACATTTAAGTTTAACTCTAGGTTTGTGTACCATTCTCTTTCCCTTTTACAGCAGGCTCTATTGAATTCAGTATCTATAATATAGGTGTAGTTTTATAGCTTCTTATTTTTTATTTTTTATTTCTTTGTTTAATTTGTTGATCAGAAATTTTGGTATGTAAATGATGAATTTTTTGCCAAATTTTATGAGTTAGTTAATTTGGTTTTGTTATGTTCGTATTGATAGTAAGATTGTCAAAATTACCGTTGGTCACTGTAATTTTGATAAAAGTTACACTTTAGAGCCTCAGAAAATCAGTGTCAGCGTGATTTTTCCTAATTCACCGTAAATCTAAACATAGACTAAATAGTTTAAACCTTGAATTTTGTTAAGTAATTCAAAACAAGCATATGCACAAAAAGTGTCCATGTTTTTTTAAAGTTGTTTTCATGTATGTGTAACAAGATTATGTAACTTAAAGTGTTTGTTTTCATGCTTTATTGATGATGTTTCAGGAAAGTAGTATGAGAGCTAAGAGTTTGATAAGTAAGAAAAAGTTTAGCATTAGAAGGGAATTAAGGAAGATGATAAAGTGTGTGTGTTCAAGGGAGAAGTTAAGTGTAGATGAACTGAATTATTCATCAGAGTCCCTTGCAACTAGGGACTATTCAGCATCAGCAAGTGGTTATTCATCTCGTCCAGGTGAAAATGATACAAAGTTGGATAATAGTAACATTGAAGAAGCAGAATCATCTCTGCGTGAAAGTGGTTATTTGAACTATGAGGTTGGATAAACATGTTTCTTTCATCTTTTATTGTATGTTTTTTATGCTGTGAAACTCCCATGTACTTAGACCATGTTTGGATGAACAGTTTAATTAAGTGTTTTTAGCTATTTTAAGTGTTTTTATGAATACTTGAAACTTATTCATTATAAGATGAAGCTAGATGAACTTTTCCTTATAGGAAGCTAGAGCCTTGTTAGGAAGACTTGAGTATCAAAAAGGCAACATTGAAGCTGCACTTCATGTATTTGAAGGAATAGATATTGCTGCTGTCATTCCAAAGATGAAAATGTCTATATCTAGCAAATGTGAATCCAATAATAAACGCAGTCCACAACGCGATTCAGTGCCTTCTATGTCGATACATGCTGTTAGTTTACTTCTTGAAGCTGTTTTTCTCAAGGCTAAATCATTGCAAACTCTTGGAAGGTTTCAAGGTGCTTTTCTATCTTGTTTCTTAATTCTTAAGTAACTATATACGAAATCATCATCTTAATTACTACTTGTGTCGACGTGTCAGTATCAATGTCATGTCTGGTGTTCATGTAACAGTGCTTCATAAACTGTAGTTTCTGTGAAGATTCTTCTATCATGTGATGCGAACAATGCATAGTTTACAACACAATTAGGTTTGCACTTCATGATTTTTATTGTGACTGTAAATTATTAATCTGCAGAAGCTGCTCAATCTTGCAAAACTATATTAGACACAGTTGAATCTGCATTACCAGAAGGTTGGCCCGAAAACTTTGTTTCAGATTGTAAATTACAAGAGATAGTAACAAATGCTGTAGAACTGCTTCCGGAGTTATGGAACCTCGCAGGCTCACCTCAAGATGTTATCTTATCATTTAGGAAAGCCTTGCTTTATCATTGGAATCTTGACACTGAATCAACTGCAAGAATACAAAAGGAATTTGCTTTGTTTCTTTTGTACAGCGGCTACGAAGCGGACTCTCCTCCACTTCGCTCTCAGTTGAACGGTTCGTTTGTGCCAAGAAACAACATAGAAGAGGCTGTTCTTCTACTTCTGATTCTGCTGAGAAATTCTAACGATCGTTCAATAATTCATCACCTTTCTTTCGCTCTGAGTGTTTGTGGTGAATTCATGACACTAGCTCAACAAGTTGAGGAATTACTTCCAGAAACAATGGAGAGAAGAGAAAGATATTACACTCTCGCTCTTTGTTACTGCGGTGAAGGCGAGCATATAGTTGCTTTGGATCTTTTGAGGAACTTTTTGAAAAATAGAGAGAACTCGGTATACTCAGATTGCATGGAGGAATTGTTAATAGCTTCAAAAATTTGTGCAGACAACAAGGTTTGTGTCGAAGACGGAATCAAATTTTCAAGCAAGGCAATTTCTCAGATGCATGGAAAATGTAATCAAATGGAAGCTATTGCAAATTGTTTACTAGGTGTTCTACTGTCAGCAAAATCGAAGTCAGTTACTTCTGAATCACAGAAAGTTTTGATACAATCTCAAGCATTTAGTGCTTTAAAAGCTTCTGAGAAATTGATGAAGGAAAATGATCCTTACATTGTTCTTAATCTTTGTCTTGAATATGCTGAGCATAGAAAGTTGAGAGTTGCTTATGATCACGCAAAGAAACTGATTAAGCTGGAAGGTGGGTCGAGTATTAGCGGATATAAACTACTAGCGCGGATTTTATCGGCTCAAAAAAAGTTTGTAGATGCTGAGATAGTTATTGATGCTGCTTTAGATCAAAGCGGAAAATGGGATCAAGGAGAATTGTTGCGAACTAAAGCTAAGATTCAGATTGCACAAGGAAGATTAAAAAATGCTATTGAGACATACACTTTTTTTCTTGCGATTCTTCAAGTCCATAATAAAAATCTAGGAACTGCAAATAAGGTTATGAAGGTACACAGTTTTTCTTGCTATTCTTGAATAACACAAAGTACCAACGGAAAAGGAAACTTAGAGAAACTTCATTTTAAATCTATGTTTTAATACAGGTATGATTATATTAGTTCTCTGATTTCTCTTTTGTACAGTGTAAGAGAAATCGCGACAGAAGACTAGAAATGGAAGTTTGGCATGATTTAGCCAATGTGTACACAGCCTTGTCACGGTGGCATGATGCCGAAGTTTGTCTTGCTAAATCTCAAGCTATTGATCCTTATTCCGCTTCTAGATTGCACTCCACAGGTATATACTGTTTATCTTAAATTTTTTACTCCCTAGCTTGACTTTCAATAACAACCCTTATAAGTTCAGTTCTCCTCTTGCCATTTGTCTGAGTATATAGACTCTAAGTTCTTGATACTCAAAACAAATCACAAACATGATGGTGTACAATGTAGCGTAGGTTTGGTTCCACTTTTGGAGGAGGCGAAATTGATTTCATATGTATTAGAATTTATTTTGACATGTTTTGATGTTTTCGAGTAGAATTAACTCGACTCCAGAATTGATTCTGACTTGAAACTAAAATTTGGAGATTTTGCCTCTAACCCTATGATTGGAACTGCGGATGAAATTCATTTATTGTGTTTCAAGACAACTTTCACCACATTTTTGTATAAGTTTATACCAAAAGCAATTGTCTTAACAAAATCTGCATTTTAATGTTAGAAAAAACATAATTGACCACAGCAAAAAAAAAAAAAGCAACCTTAGCACCTGTTTGGTTGCATGGTGATGTACTATTTCTCGTGTCGCGATGTTGCCGCAGACATAAACATGAACTTAATTTTATTGAAGCTTAACATGTTCAGATGCAGTGTTCTTCATGTAGCAAAGTTCATCATTAAGTTAAGTTTATGCAGGTTTACTTTATGAAGCAAGAGGTCTTCATCAAGAAGCATTGAAATCATATAGAAAAGCATTAGATATTGAGCCAAACCATGTGGGAAGTTTGATATCAACAGCTTGTGTTCTGAGAAAACTTGGTGGTCAATCATCATCTTCAATTGTTAGAAGCCTTCTCACTGATGCATTAAAGCTTGACACAACAAACTCATCTGCATGGTACAATCTTGGACTTCTCTACAAAGCTGATTTGGGAACATCAGCATTGGAAGCTGCTGAATGCTTTGAAGCAGCTGTTTTTCTTGAAGAATCATCTCCCATTGAACCCTTTAGACAATAACACCTTTTTATTTTTACTTTTATTTTGGTGTGCTTGTAAAGTTGGTATATTAAATCCTTTTTTGATAAATGAAATAGTAAAAGGAGAAAGTACTAAGGCAAGTGTTTCATATTCATTTTTGTAAGAATCATTTTATGAAAACAAAATGACAAATAATATCATAATTCAAAGCGTAAAGAGTGAAGACCATCAATATTCAATAACAATCTTGTATTCAATTCAAACCTAAAAATATAAAGCACGCAAAAGCCAACTAAAGTGTCTATCATAAGGGATTTCTAAACCCTTTAGGTGTTTATCCCCTACAAAAAATAAAGCGCACACTATGAATAAAAATTTCTTCCCAACAACACAGACCTTTAGGTGATATCCCTTTATTCAAAACAAACACACAATTAAAAACTTTTTTTTTTATGATAACTATATTGATCACAATCACATAGTAACTATTTCAAAGTTCATTGTTATTAGCCCCGTCATTGGTAAACTTGCTTGATTTCTCATTCTCCTCCTCAATGCTAACAAGTCTAGTGCTTTTAATCTTATCATATGACAACTTACGAAGTGTTAAAGTAAGAACACCATTTTCCAACTTGGCCTTAACCGAATCCAAATCAGCATTTTCAGGCAATCTAAACTGTCTCCAAATTTCACCATATGATCTTTCAGCTCTATGCCAACGATCACCTTGTTTCTCCTCTTCTTTCTTCCTTTCTCCAATCACTCTCAGCACACTGTTCTCTACCACTTCTATCTTTATCTTATCTTTTCTCAACCCCGGCACATCCATCGTTATAACATGTTCATCTGAAGTTTCCTTCCAGTCTACTTTAACCGGTGACAATGTCATGGCTGGTTGGTCTTTCTCAACTCCAAAGGAGATTTGTTCCATGACGCAAAATGGGTCTGGGAAATGATCAAGTAAGAGAGGGTTTGGGGAATCCATGGATGATAATGGAGACCATTTTGCTTTGGTAGGAAAACTACAAGCAAGAATAAGCAAGAAAAATGTTACTAGTAACATGGTGAGTTGTTGTGGCCTCATTTCTAGTATATTAATGTACTGGTGTTTGTTTCCTCAATTTGGTGGAAATAAAATTATTGGTCTTGTTGCATATATAGATAGGTTGTAATGTGGAATGGTTCATAGGCAGTTGCAACTGCTAGATAGACGAGTGAGAAGATTGATGTGAGTTGAAATTCATGCAAAATTACTGAGTAGAATTGGTTGCTGGTACCACATACAAGTTTCATGTACTCTCCAATTTTCACTTAGACATGAATAAACAAATAATTTAACACGGTCCACATTTATTTATTTGAACTAACGAAAACAACTAAGAAAAGGTAACACCGAAAATAAGATTATAGTTAAATTAAAACCCATGAAATTGAAATAAAAATGTCCTGAAATTGGGTGTTTTCAAGTGTTCACAAATAAATGTGTAAGTTACAAGAAATTATCATTATAAAATTTTAATTTGATTTATATGCACTATCTGCATAGGTTTTTTACATATACTTCAATCTAAATATCATCATATAGATATGTTAAATGTGTCGTAAAATGGCCGCATGGAATCAAAAATTGCCCAACCTCTTGATATTTAGAGATCCTTAACTACCAAACATTCATTCAACATCTCATTTTCTCTATCTCTCTTTACCTCACATCATTAACATGTTGTATCTATCACATAATTCAAATTACTCACTATCTCTTTCTCTCTCAAAACGTATGAATATGATATGAATGTTCTTTTGCATAAAACACAACTCTTTAAACAAAAAAAAATCTCACATTCGCAGCCCCTTTTTAATTTAATGAAACGTTAACGCAATGAACAAAGAGGTGCTTAATGAGATGAGATGTGCTGTAAAAATGAGAATCAATAGTGTTTGGCACGTATGTCATTGTTGCTATCGATGTGATTCTCTTGTTTCTCTGTTCATTTGCTTCTTGAAATTTTTTCTTTCTACTACATCAAATTGTAGTTAGGATGAAAGGGGACCAAAATTTCACGAGATTGTAAAACTGGAGGACCAAAAGTGCAAGTAAGTCTTTTTTTCTAATGAACAAGAAAAGATTTCTGTTCGGACAAATTTTATGTGTTAAGCCTAGCAAATCATTCGGATTAAATTAATCTTTTCATTCCCCATTACACAATATGCTTCGTAATGCTTATTCCATAATGGCTCATATAAACTGTTTGATTCTAAGAATAGGGAGGGAAATAGTTACAATGGAGATGGTAGGAAAGCTGGTGGAGAAAAGAGCTTTTCATGTGAAACCAACATTCACCTCCCTGGCAACCAACTACGGTGAACAAATTGTGCATTGTAATAGCCAACAATACGACAACTTCAACCATTTAACATGCATGCTCAGGTTCTTCTTTTGTTCTAGATTTTAAATTAATTAATTTAGGTCCATGATAAATATAATATTCTATTCTTGTGAATAAAAACAATAACAAAGAGGAATCAACCTGATAAAGGTCCAACTACAAACACATTCAGTTAACACTCCACCAGAATATCATAGGCACGAATTAAGGAAGTTGGCATATAATGCACCACTTCCACATTATGTACATCAGGTCCCTCTCCTTATTAAACTAGCACTTTACCGCTGGTTATCCCTGCGTCGGACATACTTTGTTCTATCATTATATCTTGGTCTGCTGTCTCCCCTTTGTGCCTGTGGCTCCACCCTTCTCTGTCTCTCAGGTGATCTTTGGACAATCTCTCCATTCACAAATAGCTCAGCTGCACCAACATAATTAAGAGATAATTATTGTAAGAAAATAGGGGGCTTGGGTAAACAAGAATAAAAGCATTCATTCCCTTATATTGTATAACTAGAACTAGACCTTACACTCTGTTAACAACCAACTTAATCAACTTTAGTGTGCTTCTATGAGAGTCAAAAGCATGAATATGACAATTAAAAGAACAAAAACAGCCCTAATAAACAAATGGAAATGAAAGATAATAAAGAAAAGAGACTAAAATGACAAACAAATGAAACAAACAAACTGTCATGAAGAAGATTGAATGTGTGACTGCAAGTAAATTATTGATAATTGGGATATTCATGTCAGTCTAACATTTGAAGCTAGACACAACCGAGAGATGGATTCACAGAAAATCATGACATTAACTGGAATCTACCGAGGGTGGACAAGAACAATAGTATAAAACTTGACTTCTTTGCACCAAACGTTCCAAATAGAAAAGATGAAAATACATGAGCCACCATCGATTGTCATTAAATAGCATCATAGTTATAGTTATATAACAAATACTGAAATGTTAAATTCAAATAATAAGAACTGATTTAACGCCAAAACAGAATGCACTAATACTCTGGGACAACAAACTGATAGGTAACTTTTGTATCAACTCCAATGATTCGGCAACTCCATATGATTGAAAAAAACACAGGAGGAGGGAAATTATCTATCACTGTCAATCCATTAGCATTAAAAGCTAGACATTACTCAAGTTATTCGCTTTACTAAGATGGAATACAAACAATAACACATTCTATGCCAAGTAACTTTTTCTGTATAAACTCCAGTGATTCTGCAACTCCGTACGTGTAAAAGAACAGAAGGGAATTCTATATCAGTCCGTTAGCATTTAAAGATCGACGTTACTTGGAGAGTTATTAGCATTGTCAAGATGGACTTCTAGTGAACACATTCTATGCTAATTAATTTATGTATCAACTCCAATGATTCTGCAACTCCATAAACGTGTGAACTGTGAAGGAACAGAACATGAGGAGGCGAAATCTCTATGAGTCCATTAGCATTCAAAGCTAGACATTACTCGGAGAGTTACTAGCATTGCCAAGATGGACTTCTATTAACACACTCTATTATAATTAATTTATGTATCAACTCCAATGATTCTGCAGCTCCGTAAACGTATGAAGGAACAGAACATGAGGAGGCGAAATCTCTATTAGTCCATTAGCATTCAAAGCTAGACATTACTCAGAGAGTTACTAGCATTGCCAAGATGGACTTCTAGTGAACACTGAACACAGTCTATGCTAATTAATTTATGTATCAACTTCAATGATTCTGCAACTCCATAAACGTGTGAAGGAACAGAACATGAGGAGGCGAAATCTCTGAGTCCATTAGCATTCAAAGCTAGAAATTACTCAGAGAGTTACTAGCATTGCCAAGATGGACTTCTAGTGAACACTGAGCACACTCTAATTAATTTATGTCTCAACTCCAAAGATTCTGCAACTCCATAAATGTGTGATGGAACAGTAAGAGGAGGGGAAATTCTCTATTAGTCCATTAGCATTCAAAGCTAGACATTACTCAAGAGAGTTACTAGCATTGCCAAGATGGACTTCTAGTGAACACTGAACACAGTCTATGCTAATTAATTTATGTATCAACTCCAATGATTCTGCAGCTCCATAAACGTGTGAAGGAACATAACATGAGGAGGCGAAATCTCTATCAGTCCATTAGCATTCAAAGCTAGACATTACTCAGAGAGTTACTAGCATTGCCAAGATGGACTTCTAGTGAACACACTCTATGCTAACTAATTTATGTATCAACTCCAATGATTCTGCAACTCCATAAATGTGTGCAGGAACATAAAGAGGAGGGGAATTCTCTATCAGTCCATTAGCATTCAACGCTAGACATTACTTCGAGAGTTACTAGCATTGCCAAGATGGACTATCAAGAAACACATTCTATGTTATTAAGAGAAGATTTTTCAGAAATTCATTCTGTGGTTCTGAACCTCCATAGATATGTTAAGCAACAAATCAGGAAAAGAGAAGATTTTTTAGTCCATTAGCATTCAAAGCTAGCGGTTACCCAAATGACATTGAGTGGTATTAGCTTTGCTGAGATGGACTGAAGATATAAACAGAACAGAAAGAAGGAAACAGTGCTTGCAATGCAAACTATAGTAAAAACATTGAACACACTCAATGCCCCTTGATTATGCTTACAATTAAGAGTGCTCTATAAATGTTCTATTACTTAGTTGAGGAGTGCTACCAACACTACACACACATCCCAACAACTCTCTTTTATTTGTTAAAATTGATACGAGTCCCACATAATTTGGTGGGAACCATATGAATTTCAACCAATAAGAGTGTGTTGGGATGTTTGTGTTAGAGAGCTTGTTACTAGGATTATTCTTATAAACAGGTAAATGTCACAATTCATTGCATCAAAAATGGTGGCCTCAAAGCAAGAAACAAAAATCAGTATCAAAGATCACCATTATTATCAGCTAAAAAAGGCAAGATAAAAAAACAGTTCAAATATAAAACTACTAAATCCTCACCGCCGTAGTCCTGGTACTCAGGATCAACATATGAATCAGGAAGGACAAACAGAACTCCAGGTAACCCTACTCAAAGAGAAACAACAATACAAAACACATTAAGCAGCAGTAAAATAAAAAAATATATATATAATTCATTGAAATGGATCCTTTATACCTTCCAACTTATTAGAAGTCTCCTCGTCAAGCTCACAGCCAAATCCAAAGTACCTCTCACAAGACACATTGTAAATCTTCTTCTTAGCTTCCTCTTCACTGAAAACCAAACAACAAATTTAGAAAGACAAAAATCAAAATCGCTTAAAAACAATAAGACATATCAAACTAAAACCAAATCAGGGTTTCAAAACAAAAACATTAAATTTTAATCACAGCCTAGAAAACAAATCGTTTAGAAAAAAACAATTACACCCATAAAAACCCAAATTAGGGTTTCAAAACATCAATTCTTCCAATTATTGCTTCACATCCACATAATATCTTACCACTCTAGGCTAACTCCTTTAGTTTTTTAACTAGCAGTCACTACGGCTACAGCCGTGGTGAGCTTAGGGGCTGAGATAACATCAATTTCCTATTCTTAACATGATCAATTGCACTCAAATCTCAACATTCAGTCCATTACATGTTCATTTATCATTTTAATTTGGAATTAAACTTTCAATTTAAAAACTTATTTATCAGTGATAAATCATCCACCCAATTCAAGATCAACACAAGAGATTTCCCTTCAAAATCATATAACACAGTAGAATCAGAAGAGGTATATATGTTCATATAATTTTACTCTCACTGATCTTATTACTCAATCTCATAAAAACCTAACATTCCTTTTTCCCCAAATAAAACCCTAAATGTCAATTCATGAAATTTCTACATGCATGAAGGAAAGGGATGGGGAAACCCACCTCTAGTTTGATGATTTTCTGAATTCGAAGTAGTGAGGATAATGATGATGATTAATGGTGATGATGGCTCTCAGTCTCACAACTTCATTTTTTCTTCTTTCCCGTACTCCTCTTTTCTTCCTATTTCTTTACTTTCTTCTTCTTCTTAATTGTGATATCCTCCTAATTGATCTTCTCTTTTTCCTCACTCCACCATATTCCATTTCTCTGAATCCTCTTCCTTTCACTTTCTCTCTTTCATTTTCTCTCCCTCTCTCTCTAACTCTCTCTTTTCTTTTATTTTCTTCTTCTAGTAAGATAATGAAATGGGTGTTGTGTGTTTTCTGATTTTTGTATCTAAATGTGAGTATGAGTTATGGTGGGCTTGAGTCTAATGAACCTAATTACTAGATGTACTCTCCAGCCTCTCATACACCCCTTCTTATTTCTATAATTCAACTAAACACCAAGTCTAGTAAATAACATATATGTATCATTCTATAATAATAAAAACAATAATAATAAGAATTAATCCTATCAAAATTATTTATAGAGATTGTAATGTGGGGTGTTACATCCTCCCCCCCTTAAATAATTTTGTCCTCAAAATTGACCTAATCTTAAATTAAATATATTTTCCAAACAACTACATTAAGAACAATGGGTCCCAAATACTCATACCCTTAGATTAAATACAGAATGCAACTAGGTTCAAGGAATATATGATAATAATTTTTTTTTACACCTATTAAAACAATTGAGAATACTCAGGTATTCTTTAAAGGACACTTAGCCAGCAAATTTTTATATACTTCAGAATCATAACAAGCATACAAATTAACGTTGTGCATATATCAGTCATTTCCATTAGTAGAAGATGATGTGCAATGGCATAGACAACAAAGTCACATAATCACATAACTCATCTAAGGAAAGACAGACATGAAAGTTCAAAGGGTCTTTGATTTCTACTTACTAAGCATTCATATATTAAAATGAGATTTTGAAATATTGGACGAAATTGAAGTAGAACTTGGATATGCATGTGCTACGCTCAAAATTCAAGGATACGGTCCCAAAAACTTCAGGTTTGGTATTTAGTTAAGAGTTTAATACCTATTATTCATTTATAGCGTAAAATTTTACATCGTCAACAATCAAAACCAATCAAAGGAATTATGAATAAAGTCGGTTTTTTTTTTTTTACAAGGGCACATTAACAACCAACAAGTATCCATTTTAAAATTTGCATACACATTTACTCAACAATCATTCATACAAATAAAGCATACATGGGTATGGTCATGTTTAAAAGATCACACAACACAAGATGTACCTTAGTTACCATTAAAATTTCTTAGTTTTGCAAAAAGAATTATCTAAAAGTTATTTCAACATCGCTGCGCGCTTTGATCTCAACCACATCTCTTAATTTTTTGAAACAACATAATATATACTCATACCCGACACAAGATGTGCTAAACGGGAAGGCAAATATACAAAAAAAAAAAAAAAAAAACAGGCTGAAACAGAACTGCAGTAACAGTAGCCTGCTGCCACGCCCAAAACAGCCCTAAAACCATCCCAGCCGAGGCAGAAACAAAACAAGTAGAAAGCAGTCTAGAAGGACTAATCTCAGCTGCTGTATTGAAATTACATCTATTAATTTATATGTATTGAAATTATAGTCGAAGATAATGTAATTTATAACAGCCATTTGTTTCAACAGAAGTAAATATACTTTATAAGGCAAGAAATATTTTATTTTTAAATAAAAACATAATACATCAGAATATCACCACTCCCAAAGCTAGACATATTGTAAAACCATTCATGTTTTCATATAAGAACTTAAACTCTTAAAAGACTTCATTATGGCATGAGAACAGACCCTAAAGAATGAATAGTCAAGATGAGTTCAATGAATGTCACCCCATTCTTCAACACACTTCAAAACACTCTCACCAAACCATAAAAGTTTTGTATCAAATCAACTTATCAACTTATATACTTAAAACCAATAACACCCATCAAATCAAGTTATCTCCCAAATCACATAGAATCACATAGAATCAAACAAATCACATAGAATCAAACAACAAAAATAGAAAGCCAAAAATCACTTAGAAAAAATAAAACCCATAAAACTAAAAACAAAATTAAGGTTTCAAAACATCCATTTCAATTACAGAAAAATATCCCACAATCAAAAAAAGGATTTTTATCACAACCCAGAAGATTTAACAAGCAAAAAAAGGAATTTTATCACAACCCAGAGGACCCAACAAGCAAAAATCCAAAGAGTGTATTAAAATTCATAAATTTCGATAACAAAATTAAGAATTTAACAAATCAAACAGTAAGAAAATGTTATACCTTCCAAGAATTTCTGCAAGGGTTTTGACGTAACAATCAATCATCTGCTCTTTGGTAGCACCTTCACCACCAGGCTTATCCATAATAATAAGCCAGTGATTGTAATCACAACCCGGGAAAAGTGGAGCCATCTCAGTAGGCGGACGATCACTGAAGGAGGTGTTGGACCCCGGTACTAGCGGCGAGTAGTTGCAGTAACCGGCTCGGTGAATTCCGCCGAAATGGGCTGCCGGATTGAGTGATTGGAACATTGGGATGATGAATCGAGGGGATGTGAGAGATGAAGGTTTGGAGAGTGATCCGGCAACGGTGGTGGTGTAGGTAGAGGTGGTGGTGGTTGAGAAAAGGCGGCGTTTGAAGGAGGATGCAATTGCTCTCGTCGCCATGATGGATCTGAAGGAGAACGAAATGGGAATTAGGGTTTATAAGAGATTAGGGTTTTTGGTGCTTCACTGTGTGAAACTTGATTAACCTCTGCGGCTATATATATATTATGTGATTTTTTTTTTTTTTTTGGTACAGATATATTATGTGATTTTTAATATCAGAACTGCTATTTAGCACGGATTCATGTTGGCGTACACGGTGTGTAAAAGCCTATTTTCCACGCGCTACAGTTTTTGCAATTTTTCGAATTAAAAAAACTAGATAAATATAATAAGGGAAATGTTAACTTGTGCCCTTGGGGTTAAGTAACCAAAAGTAGAAGTTTTTTCTCGGAAATTGAGCATTCAATGTCTTGAAAGTTTCAAAAGTTATCTTTTCAACATAAAATTTATTACTTAATTCTATTTTAAGTTCCTTAACTTGTGCCCTAAGGGCACAAGTTAACATGACCCATATAATAATAAAAATATAATAGAATTGCTTAGGATATTTGCATTGGAGCTAGATTTTGTTAGCTTTGATGGATGTGGCTGATTTTGGAATTGCAGCCCTGTTAAACACAAGGAAGTTATGCCTCACACCCCTACTATTATACCTTTACCCCAACATTTTACATAAACTACCAAATTTACCCTTTATATAAAATTAAACACATTTCACCCTTTGACGTTCACCCCACCTTCACCCCTTCTGTTCTGGAAAAAACGGGCTGGAAAAAAGTAAACTTCCACTCCCAGCAAACAACAGTAAGCTTTCTTTGCCAAAATCATCATCAATTATTGATTGTTCTCATAATCGTTTCCTTTTTCTCTGTTCTTTCTCTTAATGGTTCAACGGAATTATTGATTGAGGTTTTAGGTTTTGTGGGTTTGTCAAGGTTTTACGGGGTAGTGGATTACCGGAATCCTTCATGGAATCGTGTTATGAGTTGTTTCCAGAATCGATTTTCGAATCATTGATTTTTGGAAAACGCATGTGAAGCGTTCCGGTTGATTTTCCGGAAAACGCATGCAAAGCTTTCCGGTCATCGTTTCGAATTTCTTCCGGAATGGTTGCATGATGATTTCCGGTTCAAGCACTTATTTTTTAATTTTATTTTTTTCATTTTTAAGTTCTTACTTTTTTTTGGACTCAAACTGTTTTAATGAATGAAAGCTGCCCATAAATCAATGACATTGTTACCGTAAATCAATGCCTTTTTGTTCAACACTGACTTGTGAGGGTACTTTACAAATTGAATGTTTCTTCCATTGATCTATGTCATTAGCTTATGAAGGAGCATTGTTCTTGACCTCCTCATTGATTTTATCAGTCCACTTCATTTCTAACTATACTTATGCCTAAGATGTAAGGTCTATCTAACTTTCTTCACATCTTAACACATAAATACTAACTTTATGGGCTGATAATTTTTTAAGATGTTATTTAGTAGGTGCTTCTCATCTTAACATATAACTTATGAACTTTGTGGGTTGTTTAGTGCTAGTTGTGTGCTTTTTTTTTGGTTCGGCTGTGTTGATGCTTCTGTGTTAATTCTTTTGTCTCTTTTTCATTAATTCTTGTGTCTCTTTTTCTATTAATTCTTTGTCTTTCTATTAATTCTATGTCTTTTTTTATTTATTGGTTCGGTGCATAGGACGAGGTGGCAAGATTATACGTATAGGGCAAAACGAACCACGGCATCGTGAGGTGGTTCGTGATCAACCGGAGTCATCCATATGAAGTCACAATTACATACATGGAGTGGTACTACAGAGTATCACATCCTCGTTTGATATGACCTAATGAGGACCCGCATAGACCAGTCCCTGTTCCAACGTATAGAGTCCCTGATGATGCAGGACCTTCTGACCCGAGGATGTCTTTGATTGCTTCTAAGCTACAGGGTTACTTGGATGCGGTCGGGGCCACAAAAGAGGAATCCCAATTTGAGCATTTGTATCAAGCATTAGACCTGACTCGCGGTGGACCTTTATATTAGTTATCTTAGTTTATTTATTATATATTGCATTATCGACTTCTACTTTATGTTAAATTTGGTATTATCAACTTTTGGTTTATGTTATACATTGTAATATCGACTTCTGGTTTATTTTAAACGTTGTATTATCGACTTTTGGTTCATGATTATACATTCTAGTATTGACTTTGCAATATTGTAATATGATATAGAGTGCTCGTGTTGTTGCTTCAAAGCCTGTGATCAATATTTATATATGCAGGAACCTATATTTATATAAGCTTTTGGTTGGCTGTTGTTGACAGAGGCTGCTAGTTGTTTAGGTTGTTGGTTTCTGTTTCAGCTTGAAACTTGCTGTTAAACTGTTTAGCCCAAGCAAGTGTGCGGCTGGTTGGAATTGTGTTGGAATATGCTAGTATCATTGTTAGATGGGATGGGTTATTTAGTACTAGTGGGTGTCTTTTTTGGTTAGGCTGTTTGGATTTGTGTTGCTGCTCCTGTGTATTTTCCCTTTATTAGCAGCAACCAATATTATAATTTATAGCTTCTGTTTGTAGCTTTGCTATGAGTGGTTTTGGTAGGTGCTTAGTGTTCCTGTATACACGTAATACAGGCAAGTAATATCAAGAATATAAGCTCTAGTATTATTAGAGATTGCATTAGCTTCAAAGTTTGTTTTCGTAGTTTAAATTTTTTGCATGTTAGGCGTGAAGCCAACCAGGTTGCCCATTATTTAGCTAAACATGCTCTTCATAATTTAGATCAAATATGGATCGAAGAGACTCCACCTTGTATTTCTGCAGTCTTGGCTTTTGATTTATTGCCAGACTTTCATTAATGAATTTTCTTTAATGTCTAAAAAAAAAGAATCAAGAATATAAGCTCTAGTATTAAGCAAGTTGGAAATAAAAAAAAATTAAAATAAATGCACCGGAAAACTAGGATACACGTTTCCGGTTCTTTATTTTCTACATTGAAATTATTGAGCATGGAAAGCTGCATACAAGTATTCCGAATTATTTTCGGAAACATATATATATATATATATATATATATATGAGTTTTCCGAATTATTTTCGGAAAAGTATATACCAGTGTTCCAAAATATTTTCGGAAACGTTTTTATAGTGAAGAAAAAAATGGAAATACATGGAAAAATATCATGTGGGGGTGCACTCATTCTGAATTAAGAGATGTTGAAATTAAGGGTGAAAAATTTATGTATAAAAGATTAAATAATAAAAGGGGTAAAATTGGAATTTTTAAAAATTTGTAGGGGTGAAAGTACATGTGTCGGGGTACAGGTATAACTTCCTAAACACAAATGCCTTGCAATAATTTAATTTAAATCTCTTGATGCTAATGCGCACATGTTTGAACATAATAAACTTTGACTTTTGAATTGGAACTTTGAAGCTTCTCCTTTCAAGGTCCGCAGGCTACTTCAATTGATCAAATTGATTGCTTGGTTCAAATGACTTGGGAACTTCCTAAAAATTACATGCTGAATCAAGTTATGAAGTTGATGCCAAGTTTAATCTCACACTTGAGATCCAGAACACACATTAATTTGATATCTAAGAAACTCTTTATTTGTAGTTTTCTGAATTACAGGCAGTCTTAGCCCCTGCCATGAAAAAAACTAAAATGAGACATATATACTACTATATTTAAATAGAGAAATGCTAGTATATAACCATTCAGCCATTCATGAATGTCCATACTTAAATATTTACAGCCAAAACATGATTCTTAGTATGCAGTGTAATATTATTCATTTAAAATGAATCTTATATTTGCACCTGATTTGCGTGACTGGTATGTTCTTTATTTACTTGAATGCTCTCTTGCGTGCCAATTCCATCATCAACTTGAGATCCGTAAAATGCTTCCTATTCAATTTCTTGAACTGATGTGCATGTGCCCTGCCATTAGAAATCTTAAATTAGACATGTCAACTTTTACATCTATAATATCAATAAATATTATAAATCTCATAATCACCTCTTCTTGACCTTGAATTTTTTTACTTTTTTGGTTGCATTTTTTAGTTTCCTTTTTTGCAAGCCTCTTCTTCACAATTTGATCAACTATAGAAGTCTTCCTTTTTGAAGAAGGACGCCCTTTACTTCGAGTTATTTTAGGATCAAGAATAGTTGCCTTGTTTTGAGCTGGAGTGTCTTCTTCTATAATTCGAGGAGATGAGCCTTTACACACTAACTCAATTTTCAAGTCTTTAATCCTTTTCATCACTGTTGATAAATCATCTTCACTATTTATCCATGTTGAAGCAACTTCGTAAAAGGCGTCACAAGCTTTATCAACACGTTGCATCGCTGTTTTTGCAGCCAAATTATCAAAACCACATTTAATATATGTATGTCTCCGCCTTACATCCTTCCTCCACCGTGCCAAAATATATTTGGATGGGACTGAATCTGTTTTACCTCTAAGCTTAAGCACACAAAGAATGTGCCTACATAAAATGCCTTTAAATTCAAACAAGCAGCACGTGCATTTTAACCTGAAGTCTTCTTCATTGCAAAACACCATGAACACAATGTCTTTCATCTTGTCATATACTTTCTTATTTTCTGTAACAGAAAAAACTAATTCCAAACCCTCCAATTTGTTGAAACATGCATGACAATACATCATAGAAGCAATTTCTAATTGGAATTCTTTGAATTTTGCGTTGGTAAATGCTTTTTGGAATTGGAACTCAAAGCCAAAGTGACTTATACAAGCAATAACTGTATTAAATCAACCAAAATCAGCCACGCTCTCCTTTTCAATTTTATCTTTCAATGCATTATCATATTGCTCAGCAAATTGCTTCAATGTTGTTTTGAGGTTACATATCCATCAAAAAATGAATTCATACTTTCACTTCGTTGTGTGGTTGACATTCCAGCCCAAAATGTGTCTCTCAACATATACAGGAACCCAACAATGTCGTTCGTCAAATATACCTTTCAATCATTCACTATCTTGTAGTTTGTAACTGATAACACGCAAAATACACTACTAAATAGTTTGATTTTTATTTATTTTAGGGTCAATTATTTTGTATTTTGCACTGTTACTGCTGGTATTATGTTTGTGTTTCAGGTACCGAAGGTGTCAAAAATAAAAGAATTAAAAAAGGAGGTGAAAAGAGCAATTTCGGCTAGTACGGCCAACCCATTACCATGGCTAATGACATCATCACGTTTTAAATTCAAGGCTATAAAAGAGGCTCTGCTGATCAGAAGCAGGGGGGGACGTTTTCAGCATCACGTTTTAAGCTTTTAGTTTTACAATTTCAGAAGAAGAAAAACAGCTTTTGCACTTTAGCTTAATTTAGTTTTCTCTTGTTTTTAAATTCAGTTTCGAATAAGAATTAGATGTGCAGATTTGTTATTGATTTTCGATTTCAATTTGCTTCAATTATTTGTTTGGAATTCACGCTAGCACACAACCTTGAGAACTCTTTTTACAATTTTTTTGATCAATTCCAATTCTTGTTAGTTTTCATTGCAGTGTTATTTTCATTCCTTTATTTTCTATATTGCTGCGAGGCTAGTTAGACCTTGTCCCATAGTTTCATTAGCTGCTGCTTTTATTACTATTATTGATTTCCAATTCAGCTAGTTTATTGTGTACTGTATTCCATATATATAAATATTGTTGCTGCGTGGCTCTTCTCTTTCAATTCCAATCGCTTTGAATTGCTACTGCCGTGGCTGTCTCTTTAACAAAGTTTCCAACTTATTACAGTTATTATTTGTTTGTTTGTTTAGTCCATTGTTTTGCAGCACGGTTTCTACATTTACAGTCTGCATCGAATTGTTCGAGGGAATTTATACTCAATTAAAGTGGCCAGATTTTTACAGGTATAATTCATTTCCTTTTAGCATGAATCAATTAATAGTTTGTATGCTTAATATAATTATGCGCGAGTAGTCTCATTTGAGTCCGAAACGAGGTTCCGTCGTACCGACAAAACTCATGTAAATTTCGCGCTTCTTCTAGTGCAACGAGAATTTAAATAAATTGTTTTGAAAAATTCTGTTTTGCAATTGTTAAAAGTCTACTACGAAAGTAGAGACACAGAGATATCGTTTACGCATCGAAAGAGCGAAAACGATATCTGACATAGAAAAATATCAAGTTTTTAATCGAAAAGGTTAAAGCGAAAGCATTTCTTTTCTTTTAATTAAGAGTTTATTGAATTTAGAAAAAGGAATTTTTAGGCCTGTGATTATACGCTACGAAAGTAGGTGTTTTATGCGTCTAAAAATTCCGACAATGTGTTGCGAAAGCAAACGTTGTCTCTTGTTCGATAAATTCTACAAGAAGTTTTAATTCTCTCGTTACCATTTAATTGGCGCAACAATTTGCTTGAGTGACGGAAGTTGACGGTAACCGTCGTTTTGGCCTCTACTCATTTATTAATTAATTAAAACTCATTTTATTCCGCGCAAATTCCTAAATATTTTGATTTCACCTTAGATAAACACAGTAACAACGAACTTCGGTACTTGTTAAATTGGTCTCTGTGGATACGACATCCCTTTTTATACTAAAACGAAACAGCCGTGCACTTGCGGCCCTGTCAGTAACACTCAATCATATTTTCCCACCACGTAATAAAATCAGTTTTGGTAAAAGAATCATAAACAATATCATGCAAAAGTATTTTGATAGACTCATACGAAGAGTGTCGACCAAACTTTTCAGGAATCTTTTTCTTTAAATGCCATAAGCACCATCGGTGACGAGCATTCGGAAAGACAATTTCAATTGCCTTTTTCATTGCTCTGTCTTGATCGGTGATTATTGCATTTGGAGCACATCCATGCATACATTCTAACCACGTTTTGAACAACCAAGTAAAAGTTTTGGTATCCTTATTTACACGGAACATTTTAGGAGGTATTGGCAAGGAACGATAAAATTAAATGAGAAATAAAATTAAATTAGGTTATCATTGAAAGAAAAATGTTACACCATAATACAATTTTTTTATATTATAGGTTAAAATAAGTTTTTTATAATGTTTAATATTGTTTCTATTGTTGTGGATTGTTCATATTTTAATGAGATTTAACTAGTTTTTTAATTGATAATTTAAATATTATTATAAAAAGATAAAATAGTTTAAATGAAGGGTTAAAATAGAAGAAAAATTCAACCTTTTTTTGAAGGAAGAAAAGAAAAATTCAACCTAAAAATGTATCTACTTTATATTTTGTTATCGATATAAAACAGGCACACCAAAATTTTTTATTCATATTATAAATAGTAATAAAAAAATATATTAGATTATTTTAAAGTTTTGAATTTTAAATTTATTATGATGGACAACGTGTCTATCTCTCTTGTGAGCCGTTAGTTAAAATCATAGTTTTTCTCTTTCATCTATCAAAGAGAGGTAATTTAGAGTCAATTTTTTTTTTTTACCTAAAACCACATCTCTTAATCGGTTTTCTCTTTCCCTTTTATTTAAATAAATGATTTTCACATCTATTTAGTTTTTTTCTTTTGTGATTTTGTCTTCTTAGTGCGACATTGTTTTTTTTTGTCTTCTTGAAGTGTTTGTTTGGTTCAGATTGTAGACCAACTTCAACCAGTGCATATCCAATCAATGACTTTGACATCGTCAACGTTGCATATCCGTAGACATGACTATTTCAAAGGCTTGAACATAATCATATTTGTATGCTTTTGTACTTTGTTGTATTATGATATTAACATGAATGTCGTGAGTTTTTTTTTTTTGGTGGTCAGGGTTTGAACCCCGGACTTTGCATATATTATGCATTGTTCAAATCAATTGAGCTAAGCTCACGTAGACGAATGTTGTGAATTTATTAAAACATTCATCATTTTTATTTTTAGTGAATTTATATTGTATCAATACTCTATCAATTTGAATGAATCATGAATGAATATTATTTATTTTTAGTAAAAAAAAAAGTATGAGTGTGGTTAAATCCACATCATCTATAAATGAATAAAATATTATATATATAAAAGAGATGAGATATAACATCTTCCTCACTCAGTATTAACAAATTAACATAAAGACTTATTTGTTGGACGTAATTCAAAATTAAAGCTTTTTTATTTTTTTACTCGTAAATTTTAGAGGTGTAAATGTCTTCCTAAATGGTATTTTAGTGGTTGAAATAAGAAAATTGTTTTTTTGACATTGAATACTTCCTATTGACACAAGTAAATGACGAAATAACCCCCAGCGGCAGTTAACAATCGTTGGTTAAAGCGCCGGCAGCTAGCTGCCGTTGGTGCCAGCGGTAGTTAACTACTGTTGCATTCTGTATCTTAACAGAACGCATAAACCTCCAGTTTCTCATTACATACATGCAAACTTTCATTCAAAATATAACCAAAAATCACCCAAACTTCAATTTGCTCGAATTTACATGCAATGTAGTTTGTTTAAGGTGTTGGTTTTCATAATTTTGAGCAAAATGTTAGTTTTAGGTAGTTTTAGGTTAGGTTAGGTTAGAAAATTGCAAATTATGCATGATTTAGATGCTTTGATGGATTGTTGATGCTGGAATTGATGTTTAGAGTAAGTGTAGGTACAATGTAGTTGAATTTGATGTTGAAATAACACTAATTGTGCTAGTATTTTGAATTGCACTTAAGGTGTTTGATGAAATGCCTAAGTGAGAGAATCTTGTTTTTTTGTGTATTTTTTTTTGCAAAAATGTTAAATTATGTAATGTATATATGTTATGGTGTTTATAAGTTTGTTTGTATTTTTTTTTTTTGTTGCTTTTTTGGCAAGTTTGATGAATGACATAATGTGCTTAAGTTTAATTTGTCATATGCTTAAGTTTAATTTGTGATAATGTAAGGGTTAGAACCATTGTTCCATACATTTGGCATAATGATAACCATAATGTAGAATAACCATAATGTGATAATGTAGTTAGATTAGGTTTGATGAATGCATAAGTTAGATTAGATTAGAACCATTGTTCCACGTATTTATGTTTTTTTAAATGTCTTTTGTACAGATATGATTAGGGATGAGGATGAGCGGCAGCGGGTTATTAGAGAGGATATGATGCACAATGGTAAAGCGGCGAGTACCGCTAGCGCTCGGAGAGAAAAGGAGGACTAAAACTCGTATGTCCCTAAGACTCGGAAGCGTAGGGACCCGAGGATAGTTGGAGAGTGCTCACATGCACAGACGGATTACTCCACCCAGGTGGTTGATCTGACACCAGCTCATGATTATGCCGGGTATGCGGATGAGGGTTTTGCTGGTATGATCGGATGGAGGAGGATGCTATGTTTTATCAGCCGCAGGACGAGGCAGAGGATGAGGAGGTGGCAGATGATGAGGGGGTGCCAGAGGATGTTGTGACGGATTATTTGGAGGTAGAGAATGTTGTTCCTGAGGATGAGCTCGAGCCTCAGACTCAGCGACGATGTCGTCGTGTTCCGTTGATACCGTCATATCCTGTTGGAGGGCCTCCCTTTCCTGGAGGACTTGAGACCATGTCACTGTTGTCCGACTACGCGAAGCACGTGGCGAACCCTCTTTGGGTGAACCATCATAATGTAAGTGTTTAAATTTTTTAAAATTCTTTAAATGCTTTAAAATGATTTTTTTTTTGGTGGTGTCCGGGATTCGAACCCCGGACCTTTGCATATATTATGCATTGTCCTTACCATTTGAGCTAAGCTCACGTAGACACTTTAAAATGATTATTTAAAAGAATGTAGCGTAACTGTTTTAATTATTTAAAAGAAGGTAGCGTAAGTGTTTTAATTATTTAATATTATAAAATGATTATTTAAAAGAATGTAGCGTAACTGTTTTAATTATTTAAAAGAAGGTAGCGTAAGTGTTTTAATTATTTAATATTATGTAGCGTAAGTGATTTAATTATTTAATATTATGTAGCGTAAATGTTTTAATTATTTAAAAGAATATAGCGTAAATGTTTTAATTAATTAATATTATGTAGCGTAAGTGATTTAATTATTTAATATTATGTAGTGTAATATTTTAATTATTTAATATTATATAGCGTAAGTGATTTAATTATTTAATATTATGTAGTGTAACTGTTTTAATTATTTAAAAGAATGTAGTGTAAATATTTTAATTATTTAATATTATGTAGCGTAAGTGATTTAATTATTTAATATTATCTAGCGTAACTGTTTTAATTATTTAAAAGAATGTAGCGTAAATGTTTTAATTATTTATTATTATGTAGCGTAAGTGATTTAATAATTTAATATTATGTAGCGTAAATGTTTTAATTATTTAATATTATGTAACGTAAGTGTTTTAATTATTTAAAATAGTGACAATGTCTTAATTAATTTAAATTTCAGATGTGGTATGATGAAGCGGATTACAAGAGTATAAATGCAGGGAAAAGGAAGAAAGAGCTTGATAAACCGGAGGCGGGTTTGAGGTGGTTTTGGGAGCCTGTGGAGGGGTCTGGCCTACATGATTTGATATACACCGAGTATTCGACTGTGATCCATGCCATGATACGCGCTATGTGCGAGAGGTGGCACACGGTGACCAGTAGTTTTTATCTACCTGTGGAGGAGATGACGATCACTTTGGACGATGTGCATAATCTCCTACACATTCCTATTCACGACCGCATGCTGGACCACGACGAGGCAATGGATCGGGGTCGTTCGATTGATTTGATGACCAGGTTGTTGGGCATGTCAGATGCTGATGCTAGGGCTGAGGTTAGGAATGAATTTGTAACACCCCGTTTTCCTAACATAAAAATTTCTTAATAAAAATCAGAGTTTAACAACTTAAACGGAATGCTACACTTCTTAAAAATCATAAATGGAATAAATAATAATTTATCCTTCAAAATTCAATCAACAATTAATTAATAATTTGCAGCGGAATTATTCATCATCTAAAATAGTCTTTGGCACAAGGGTCTCAACATAAAATCTCAAAGCAACTTAGTTCGATAATAATTCATGAAAACTTCTTAAATAATACGTAAGGAACAGAAAACAATAACAAATTCCCATCCCGTTACGTATCAGAGCACCTAAGACACACTTGTGAGGAGTTCACTCACGACCGCAACTAATCTTGGTTACCTGCAAGTTACCCATACGAAGAGCAACATTTTCAAGCAGAAGGGGTGAGATTTCACAAACAACAATATTAAGCATATAATTCATCAATCACATTTAACAACATAAACATCATCGAAATATCATAATAATCCTGTAACATCATAGCATCATCATAAACATCATCAACATATCATAATAATAATCATGTAGCATTATAGCATCATCATAAACAACTTTATAATCATTCTTCAACATCAACTTCATAAATCAACTTAATCAACTTGACAACTTTGACTCGACTATGCAACTTCAACTCGACTATGCAACTCTTATCATCTTAAACCATCTCAATAATGCAAATGCATGTGGTACCAATTCCAGGGCATCAAGCCCTCAACTTAATTGAGCGTAAAAAGGCTCCAGGGCATCAAGCCCCCAACAAAATTGAGCAAAAGCTCCAGGGCATCAAGCCCCCAACGTAGTTGAGCAAAAGCTCTAGGGCATCAAGTCCTCAACTTTGAATGAGTATGCATGGACTCAATATCTTACATCTTAAACATCTTGAACATCGTGAACATCTTCTATGACTCCAATCATTTGGACGACATCTTACAACTTTACAACTTAGACCGACATTTACAACTTTATGACATTAACGGTCAACAACAGCAAAACAGCAACATATGCAACAAATAACAGCTCTTATACATCATATAATCATTAAAGAATGAATCACATCAACATAATCATCATAAGTAATACTTAAGGTGCATATTTAACAACATCACATTACTATTAATATTAATCATCTTAATTCAGGTCTTCTGGACAGCTTCTAACATCATCAATAACTTTCATTTCCTACCCCAAGGTCATCTCAAGACTACACGTGCGAAAAGGATCGCAAGACAACAATTCAAGGCAACCTACCACTAGTTAGACTCATCACAGCATAGGTTAAATACTCTTAACACCTGAATTAAACTCATAGTACACAAGCTTTGAAGTTTGGAGACAATCCATAAGTTTTAGTTTAACTTAGAAATAGTTATGTTGAATTTTCATAAAGTTTTACTAAGACCTACTTGGAGTATTTTCATCATAACTCAAAGACCAAACATCATTTTCATGTTAAACCAAAGCTACTGGAAAGCTAACAAAATTATCTAAAACTTTCATGTTTACACCAAAGGCCAATTCTGTACCGATTAGTACCAGTTTTCGTTTTAAATTAGGAAAAGTTGTGCAAAAAGTCCGTAAAAATTCATTGTGACTTACGTGCAGTAATTTGACCATAACCCAAGTTCTATAAATCATTTGGACAGCAGACCAACGACATTAGAAAACTAACATCCATACCTACAACTTTCGTGTTTACACCTAAACCCAGTTCGGAACTTAAACCTGTCAAACTGAGACAATAAAAACGCGTTTTGCACACTGACAGCAAAATCGAAGTTCAGCTGCGATTTCGCCTTGGGGAAATCTTTTCGACTCCGTTTTCGATCCAATACTCTCCAAACTTGACCCTAATCATTACCCTATGATTACCCTATCATTAAAACACTAATTATTCATCAACCTACTGTATGCAAATTCAAAGGGTTCTCAAATCTATTAACAACCTATTACAATTCTTAAACCCTAATTCTTAAACTCACCGACATCTCATCCAATTCCATGGTTCTAACCTCAAAACTACATCCAATAATCATCCTATGGATTATCTAAGGTCTGTACATAGTTTCTACATCAATCTAACAACTTTCCATCGGTTAATCCTCAATTCTTCACTTAAACCCTAATTCTCGATCTCTCAAAAACTCTTCCTACAAACCGTTAAATCTAATCGTTAGAATCATACACATAATAGTATTGAATGCTAGTCTCACCCTTACCTTAACAATCGATGCAGCCTCTTCTCTTTGTCTTCTCTTCTCTTCTCTCCTTGTTCTCCTCTTTTCCAAAAAACGGTTTAACATAAAAACTCTTTCTAACCTAAGCTTCCTTATATATAATACTAAATACTCATCCTAAATCTGTTTAGGCCCAATAACTCTTTCTTCTTTCTATTCTAACCCCCAAATCTACTTACTCTAATAATTCTCATATTCTAATAAATAATAGAATAAATCCACTTAATAAAATACCAACACCTCACATATTTAAAATAAATCACATAAATAGACTCTAACTTAATAAAAATAATTACATATCAAAGTGGACGTTACAACTCTCCCCATCTTAAAAGAATTTTGTAACATCCCAGACTGCTTTCAGGATTGCCGACTAACCCCACAAACCAACACGAGTCTTTTCAGCATGCTTTGTCCTCACTCACATGCTTACCGGGAAACTTCCCGGTAGGTCACCCATAACATCCCAGACTGCTTCAAAGTGGACGTTACAACTCTCCCCATCTTAAAAGAATTTTGTAACATCCCAGACTGCTTTCAGGATTGCCGACTAACCCCACAAACCAACACGAGTCTTTTCAGCATGCTTTGTCCTCACTCACATGCTTACCGGGAAACTTCCCGGTAGGTCACCCATAACATCCCAGACTGCTTTCAGGATTGCCGACTAACCCCACAAACCAACACGAGTCTTTTCAGCATGCTTTGTCCTCACTCACATGCTTACCGGGAAACTTCCCGGTAGGTCACCCATCCTAGTATTACTCCAAGCCAAGCACGCTTAACTGTGGAGTTCTTATGGAATGGGCTACCGAAAAGAAGATGCATCTTGTTGATATGGGTAGTACCTAACAATTCTTATAAGTCTTCCTTCAACCATGTAGTCTCATACCTACACGGCCTCCGGATCCCTCTCATTTTGATGTGATTCGGTTCCTCTTATAACGTGGGGTCATCCTTACGGATAGTGCCCGTTCCAACTGGCGGGAACCTTTCGTATCCAACTGGCAGAATATCGAAAGCCACGTCGTGGGTGTTACAAATTTCGTCCTCGAAATTCAGAGCATAAGAGAAACTGAATTTAATTTGGCTTCAGCATCTTAAACCATATATGTCAAAATAGAACTTCAAACAATACACAAAAATCACATCAAAGTTAGTCAGGTAGACATGATCACATAATAAAACATAACCATTAATTAGAAAACACAACGACAGTATTCAACCGTCACACGACACAACGACTCATCTACTTGGCCGGACGAACCGACCTGCTCTGATACCAATTGCAACACCCCGTTTTCCCAACATAAAAATTTCTTAATAAAAATCAGAGTTTAACAACTTAAATGGAATGCTACACTTCTTAAAAATCATAAATGGAATAAATAATAATTTATCCTTCAAAATTCAATCAACAATTAATTAATAATTTGCAGCGGAATTATTCATCATCTAAAATAGTCTTTGGCACAAGGGCCTCAACATAAAATCTCAAAGCAACTTAGTTTGATAATAATTCATGAAAACTTCTTAAATAATACGTAAGGAACAGAAAGCAATAACAAATTCTCATCCTGTTACGTATCAGAGCACCTAAGACACACTTGTGAGGAGTTCACTCACGACCGCAACTAATCTTGGTTACCTGCAAGTTACCCATACGAAGAGCAACATTTTCAAGCAGAAGGAGTGAGATTTCACAAACAACAATATTAAGCATATAATTCATCAATCACATTTAACAACATAAACATCATCGAAATATCATAATAATAATCCTGTAACATCATAGCATCATCATAAACATCATCAACATATCATAATAATAATCATGTAGCATTATAGCATCATCATAAACAACTTTATAATCATTCTTCAACATCAACTTCATAAATCAACTTAATCAACTTGACGACTTTGACTCGACTATGCAACTTCAACTCGACTATGCAACTCTTATCATCTTAAACCATCTCAATACCTACAACTTTCGTGTTTACACCTAAACGCAGTTTGGAACTTAAACTTGTCAAACTGAGACAATAAAAACGCGTTTTGCACACTGACAGCAAAATCGCAGTTCAGCTACGATTTCGCCTTGGGGAAATCTTTTCGACTCCGTTTTCGATCCAATACTCTCCAAACTTGACCCTAATCATTACCCTATGATTACCCTATCATTAAAACACTAATTATTCATCAACCTACTGTATGCAAATTCAAAGGGTTCTCAAATCTATTAACAACCTATTACAATTCTTAAACCCTAATTCTTAAACTCACCGACATCTCATCCAATTCCATGGTTCTAACCTCAAAACTACATCCAATAATCATCCTATGGATTATCTAAGGTCTGTACATAGTTTCTACATCAATCTAACAACTTTTCATCGGTTAATCCTCAATTCTTCACTTAAACCCTAATTCTTGATCTCTCAAAATCTCTTCCTACAAACTGTTAAATCTAATCGTTAGAATCATACACATAATAGTATTGAATGCTAGTCTCACCCTTACCTTAACAATCGATGCAGCCTCTTCTCTTTGTCTTCTCTTCTCTTTTCTCCTTGTTCTCCTCTTTTCCAAAAAGCGGTTTAACGTAAAAACTCTTTCTAACCTAAGCTTCCTTATTTATAATACTAAATACTCTTCCTAAATCTGTTTAGGCCCAATAACTCTTTCTTCTTTCTATTCTAACCCCCAAATCTACTTACTCTAATAATTCTCATATTCTAATAAATCATAGAATAAAGCCACTTAATAAAATACCAACACCTCACATATTTAAAATAAATCACATAAATAGACTCTAACTTAATAAAAATAATTAAATATCAAAGTGGACGTTACAGAATCTGCTGGTCATATTAGTTATCCCTCACTGAAGCGGGTTTATGAAGACCACCTGACAGAGGCTAGACGGCTTGAGGAGCCACAGACGAGGGAGGAGCTGTAGGAGAGAGCCAGGAGGAGGCAGTGGTTTTTGAGGAGTTTCCTTCTATACCTTGTCGGTTGTGCGTTGTTCACTAACAAAACGAACAGACACATCGACTTGATATGTCTTGATTGTATGGCGGACTTGCAGGCAATTGGGAAGTGGTCATGGGGAGGGATGACTTTAGCTTACCTTTACGATTATCTGGATGATTCTGTTATCATGAATAACAGAACGATGGCTGTTTGTACGACTCTTTTTATGGTAATAATTTAATATTTATCTTCATTTCCTTATGAATTTATTTTATAAATTTTTTTTTCATGTTAGATTATTTTATAATGTTTTAGATTTATTGAATATTTAACTCGAATAATTATTTTTGTGTATTATTTATTTTGTTGCAGGGATGGATTTTGGAGCATTTGCCAGGTCCTTACCCAAGGAAGCCTAACCCGAGGTGGAAGCAGGAGAGACCATGTGCTGGGAGATGGCTTACTAGCAGAGGGCATAAAGATGTGCACCATTACCGCTTACGCCTGGATCGCTCAGAGGTGGATGACGTCAGGTTTTCTACTTATGGTGATCACAGAGAGGTGCACCCATTTCAGCTTATGTGCACTTACTCGGGATGGCTGATGTACGGGAGGGAGAGGGTGTACCGTCATTTACCTGAGCGGGTAAAGAGGCATTTTTTCTATGTACAGGATGTTCCCAGACATCTGTCATCTGTCGCTAAGATGCCTACGCAGTTGCTGACCACTGTGTTGCTAGACGCTCAGGCGTGGTTCTACATTGCTTGGGGAGATGGGTGTGAGAGACCATGACATCATGCGACTGGCTACATGGCTTGGTATGCCAAAGTCTCTCATCCTCGTATTGTCCCACATGATGAAGGATCTCCTCCCAGGTCGGCGAACGTGGAGCAGATCATGGAGGAGGAGCATGCAAGAGAAATGCTTGACACACTGACGATCATCCGGGATGTGATGCAAATAGCTGATGAGATTGTGGCCAGGCACACCGACATGACTAAAGAGGAGATTGTCCATGAGGTGATGCGGATAGCCAATACTGGTCGCCCTGCCCTTACATATCAGATTGCCAGGCGGCGTAGGGGGAAGAGGCAGGGTAGGCAGCAGGGTTGATTATGATTAGTTTTTTTTAATGTACTTTTTGACTATGATCATGGTGATGTATAATTATGACATGTTCCGTACATTTTCGTATTTCTATGACATTTTCCGACATACCTTTTATATTCAGTTTCTTGCGTTTTAATTTTATTCTGTTCCTGTTAAATATTGGATGAATTTGTTTATGTATCAATTGGTTATTGGATGAAAAATTTAGATGAATTTGTTTAGGTATCAAAGGATCTGGAAATGAGTTTCTTGAAAATGAACCAGACACGCAGCGGCAGTTAACAACTGCTGGATGTAGCGGCAGTTAACTACCGTTGAACTCAGCGGCAATTAACTACTGCCGGCTTGGTAAACGGTTGTTAACTGCCGCTGGGGGCATTTAGATATTTTACTTGTGTCAATGTGAACTTATCAACGTCAGAAAAACAATTTTCTTGAAATAACAACAATAATATGGGCCATACCCCCATACGAACTAGACTAGATAGAAGTGTCTATAAATACTGCCTAGTTTCATCTAAGGAGATAACATATACTTCTCTTTCCCCACATGCATTCTATTGATAATCTTTCTCTTCTTTCCTATCCAAGGGACCTAAGAGCAAAATATTTTACAATAGTATTTTGACAAAGAGAGGAATAGACACATAGAGAGAGAGAGAGAGATAAATATTTGTGGTGTTGAGTAAACAAAAGTTGAAGGATAACTATGGAAGAGGGCAGAGTAGTGAAGGAGGAGTACACAGAAGATGGAACTGTGAATCTCAAAGGAAAACCTGTTCTTAGATCCAAAACTGGTGGTTGGAAAGCTTGTTCCTTTGTTGTTGGTAAAATCTCCATATCTTTTTGTTAGGATTTAGTTACACCATGAATAATTGTTACACCATGAATTGTTATTATTAGCTAAAAGTGTAAAACTTTTAACATTTTTTTTATATAGTCATTTTTATCTGATTTATATATATAGAACTTTAGAGTAAAAAGGGTTATTCTGTAAAAGATTGAAGGGTGATAATGATGGATACTTCAACATGTATTCATTGGTCTTACTAATTCTGAAATTCAAAGAGGGAGAGAGATAAGCAAATACCAAAAGAGAGAAATGAGAGAAGGTCAAAATATTGCTCTCCTACAAGTGTGGAAAATGAGAGAAAACATGAGTGAGAAAACTTATTTTTTAAGGGATTAAAAATATAGTTGTAGATAACTTTTTGGTGTAAAACATTTATAAAGAAGAAAAGTATTATAGAAGGAAAAATGTTTTGTCTAACTTGTACAAGTAAATAAGTCTTGCACCTTTCCTTAAAAAAAAACAGTCTTCCACCCTGCACATTTTATTTTCTATCATATTTGATCCAATGGTAAGATTTTCTTTTCTAATGGTGAAAACAAATTGATCATAAATTGGTCATACATGATGGGGTGGCACTTTGGTGACATAATGTCACCGTGACATTAAATCTGAGCCACACAACACACACCTTTGTGTGGCTCAGATTTAATGTCACCCATACAACACATCTGGGCCACACAACACAACCCTTTGTGTGGCCCAGATTTAATGTCACGGTGACATTATGTCACCAAAGTATTATCCTACATGATGTATTACCTGTCACACTCGTTTACCATAAAATGGTCATAAAGATGTGTCTTTAACACATATCAAAACAAAAATGGTATAAGACATAGTCAAACTCAACTACAATAAAAGATACATGATAAACCAAACGCAACAAAATAAGTTTAAATGTTAACCAAGAAATTGAGCTCAGATGGTAAATAAGTTTCACCAATGACGAATTGTTCGGAAAAATCTGGGTTCGATTCCTGAGTGAAACAATTCTTGGCCAGACTGTCCTTATCTCACGACCGAACTCACTCTGGATTACCATGACCATTTTCAACCAGCGCTATGTAGAAAGGTCTATAACTCTATTTCTACTACTAACAAATCATCTCCAATCACAATTTTCTTATAAGAAAAATAATAGTTCATGTCTACATCAACACTTCAAAAGCTTCAACCTTCAATTTATAAATGTAGAAACTTTATTATTGAGCATCGAAATGTTTTTGGTTGAATGTATGTTGCAGTGTATGAAGTATTTGAAAGAATGGCATATTATGGAATATCATCGAATTTGATCCTCTTCCTCACAAAGAAGCTTCACCAAGGAACAGTGACTGCAAGTAACAATGTCACCAATTGGGTTGGGACCATTTGGATGACACCTATATTAGGTGCTTATGTTGCTGATGCTCACCTTGGTCGTTTTTGGACTTTTCTCATTGCATCCTCCATTTATCTCTCGGTAAGAAATAGTATGCTATAACTTTCTTATAAGCTAGTCTTAATCACAAGAGTTCAATTTCAATTCAAGTAGTAAAACCCTTTTAATTTAACATACAATCATTGTCCAAAAACTCATTATAATTATTGTAGTCCTAGTACTTTATTCAGTTTGAGTCTCATAATAGGAGGACATCTAACATGTCCACAGATTGCATTTAAGGTTGATAATTTAATTGAACCTCATCCTACCCATGTTTGTATCCTCTTGCATGGTATTGGCGGGAGTAATTTTAAATACACCCCATGGGACCCCATAGCTTTGTCCAGCTTATCTCCCAACTCCCACATGTAACATGTTAGATGGGTCAAGATTCAACCAAGATCTTTGGCTATTGGCACATGTTCCCTAGGTTCTGAGTATAATAAATCAAATGGTGCAAATATATAGTTTTTTATCTCAATATATATGATTTGAAATCCACAGATTTTTGGCCAAACATTGGTTCTATGGCAACAAATGATTGATAGTATAAATTTTTTTATATTCTTCATGGCATATAATATACATGATCAGTTAAATCCATTTGCAATTATGAATTATTTTGATGAAAATGGATTAATTATTACTTTTAAAACTTGACCATATATATTACGTGCAATTAATTGATTACTCCACAATTTAAAAGATCTCTTATAGCTTAACCAAACGACGTAAAGTTCGAATTCAGCTCTTAAAATACAATATAAAGTTCAATTCTCCTAAGGAAAGTTTTGTATGCAATTACGGTTCTTTTCAGCTTCAAAGATTAATCTATACGGTTGTGTGTAGATGTTATTCCACACAAATGAATTAGCAAGCAAGTTGGCTAACTAAGTTGCTGTTACTATGCTATAGTCAACATTTTGGATGGAAGATTTCTTACTTTTCTGATACCAATTATGCAAGCAGCCTAGTAGGATAAGTCAACAGCAGCTATCGACCGGTTACTAATAATACACTTTTTTCTTTATTTTATGAAAGGACCAATAATACATTAATTGAGCATTTGACTAGCTAGTGATACGAGACAATCATACAAACAAAAGAATCTAGAATCACAAACCAGTCATTTGAAACTTATCCTTGACTTTGTAGTATCATTGAATGATCTCTATATATTTGGATCTTAAAGACACTTACTAAATCAAATGAATTGTATTGAAAATATTATTTTTAAAATTTTAAAGGATCAATCTCCGTAAATATATTTCAGTTGGTATGAACATTATAATATGTAGAGTCAGTGTTCTAATATGGGACTTCCCACCTGTTCATCTTAAAGTGTAAATTTCTTGCTATTAAACTACTTGATAAAAAAAATCTCCCTCTGATTCTTTTTATAAAAAACAAAAGTATCAATTTTTTTTGTCTTTTTAATAAAAAACACTGACCAATTTTTAAATGTATTTGATGTTAATTTTCATTTGTATCCTTATTTATTGTGAGAGAATATTAAAAGTAATTAAATTGGTGTAATCAAGTCAAGAGTAATAAAAAATAATTAAGTTGGTGCATGTGTTTTGTTTATTATAAAAAGGATCGGAGAGAATAACAAATTTAGGGTATTGAATACACAATTTTCAAGAGTGATATGTTTGATATTTGGTTTTCTAACATGCTTCATTAGAGCCCTTGTTTGACACGTGATATTTGGTTTTTTAACATCTAAGATTTCTCATTTAAACGAGTGTTTCACTTATATTTTCAATACAATTTTTTTTTAATGAGTTCCTTTGACAATGTTCTTATAGCACTTATTAACATGCTCCATGTGATATTTGGTGATTTTTTTCATCTTTTCTACATGGAATATTTAAAGTGTGATACTTATATTTTTAAGACAAAATTCTTCTTAATGAGTTCCTTTAACAATGTTATTAGAGCACTTGTTAGCATAACTCTTACATTATTTAATGATTTTTGTCTTCTTTTCGGTGCGAATGAGCTTCTAGTTCATTATTAATTTAATAATAAATTTAATTTCTTAGTTTTCTTTCTCTTTGGGCTTTGCCCTCTTTTGTATTTAATAATAAATTTAATTAGTTGTTGCTAAACATAATTATAGTCAATACTTGACGAGTTTATAGTCAATAGATAACGAAATATACGACCAAAAGAAAATGCTTATGTATGCTTTGCATTATTAATATGAATATTTTTCAAAGTATTAAGAACTGGACCCATGTGACAGTGTTGTATAAAGAAAAATACATCAAAGGTAGTAGGAAAGTGTCCTAGTCACAGTGAGTTTGATTCTAAACACGCGATATTCTTTTCATATTAAAGATTCGATAGTGGACTGGACCAAGGGTTCTTAAGGTCCAACAAAATGTCTTGCAGTGTTTTTTTCCCACATGCAGCAAATTTTCAAGTTATAAACACCACTAAAAGTTCTTAACATTCAATCTCAAGATAAGGACATGGTGCTCCTGTGGGGCTAGTGGGTTGGGATGAAGCACTATAATGACAATTAACAAATCATATACATTATAGAAGAATCTTATAGCTAACAGTGGCAAAATTGTCTAGTAGTATTTGCAGCATGCTCAATGTTTTGGATAAGTTTTAAGTGAAAAAGATTGATAATACTAATAGGGATGTGTGCATTAATTATATTATTGTTCAGGTCAAAGTCAATCCTGCTATAACTGGTTTAACTATTATGTCATCAATTTTTAATGATCTCACAGACACTTCTCGGATTAGGCGTGTTCTGGTGTCGGACATATGTTGTGTCCGACACCGACACCTATCATTACACTGAATTATTATGTAATTTAATTGCTTGATCTGTATTGGAACATGCAGGGTATGTCTCTGCTTACACTAGCAGTGTCACTTCCTACCTTGAAGCCACCACAATGCCATGAATTAGATGTAACAAAATGCAAAAAAGCCTCTACATTACAATTAGCTGTGTTTTATGGTGCACTTTACACTCTAGCAATAGGAACAGGTGGAACAAAACCCAACATATCAACCATTGGTGCTGACCAATTTGATGATTTTCACCCTAAAGAAAAATCACATAAACTTTCATTTTTCAATTGGTGGATGTTTAGCATCTTCTTTGGGACCCTTTTTGCTAATACTGTTCTAGTTTATATCCAAGATAATGTAGGGTGGACTCTTGGATATGCTTTACCAACTCTAGGATTAGCAATATCAATTATGATATTCTTGGCAGGAACACCCTTTTATAGACACAAATTGCCTGCAGGGAGTACTTTCACTAGAATGGCTAGGGTTATAGTTGCCTCTTTGAGAAAATGGAAAGTACATGTTCCTGATGATACTAAAGAACTATATGAACTTGATATGGAAGAGTATGCTAAGAAAGGGAGTAACACTTACAGAATTGATTCTACTCCAACATTGAGGTATATATATTTACTTATTTTCTAGATTAATTAACTGTAACACATGTACACTTCAAATTGAAGGCAGTGTCTGACACATATCAATGTTAGACATGGATATACGAAACCGACACATGTTATTATATTCAATGAAATAATTTTCTCAAATTATTTTTGGTGTCGAGATGTTAGTGTAGTGTCCGACGTTTGTGTTAGTACTTCATCTCTACTTGACGGATGTAGTTTTACTTTGAGAAATGGTTTTTGAACGACCAATTTTAGACGACTTCCGCAACAACTTTTTAAGGGGTTAACGCAGTTCAAATAGGTGGTTAACTATGTTTAATAGATGGTTAACGTATCAACATGCATCAAAACTCATTAACTATCAATGTAACTTCATTGACCACAAATTTGGCCGTGTTTTGACAACACTTTTAGACGTTCAAATTTACAACCACGTGAACCCCTTAAAAAATTATAATGAAAGTTGTTAAATCTTAGTTGTTTAAATAACACGACTCTTTTACTTTTATAATGCAATTTCATGCGTTTAGAAAATGAAACGTATATTAATTTATTATTTAGGTTCCTAGACAAGGCAAGTGTCAAAACAGGCTCAACTAGTCCATGGATGTTATGCACAGTTACACATGTAGAAGAGACAAAACAAATGTTAAGGATGATTCCAATCTTGGTTGCTACATTTGTTCCAAGTACAATGATGGCTCAAGTAAACACCCTCTTTGTAAAACAAGGAACAACACTTGACAGACACATTGGAAGCTTCAAAATTCCACCAGCAAGTTTAGCTGCATTTGTCACATTGTCCTTGCTTGTTTGTGTAGTGCTCTATGACCGTTTCTTTGTAAGGATTATGCAGAGATTAACCAAGAATCCAAGAGGGATTACCCTTCTTCAAAGAATGGGAATTGGTCTTGTTCTCCACACAATTATTATGGTAGTTGCATCCGTGACAGAAAATTATAGGCTTAGAGTGGCAAAAGAACATGGTTTAGTTGAAAGTGGAGGACAAGTTCCTTTGAGTATTTTCATTTTGCTTCCTCAGTTTATACTTATGGGAACAGCTGATGCATTTTTAGAGGTTGCGAAAATCGAGTTTTTCTATGATCAAGCTCCAGAAAGCATGAAGAGTATTGGAACTTCATATTCTTCAACTACATTAGGCATTGGAAATTTCATCAGTTCATTCCTTTTGTCGACTGTATCGCGTATAACTAAGGAACATGGTCATAAAGGGTGGATTTTGAACAATCTGAATGATTCTCATCTTGATTACTACTACGCGTTTTTCGCGGTGTTGAACTTCTTGAACTTAATCTTCTTCGCGATTGTTACAAGGCTTTATGTATATAGGGCTGAAGTTTCGGATTCTATAGACATGCTTGCCAATGAACTGAAGGAAAAGAAAGCGGTTAACCATGCGAACCTTATAGAATAAGTTATTGCATCTATATAGGAAGAATGTTTATGATAAGAAAATTCCAAACTTGTTATATCTATATATTTGTGTGTGCAGTGCAGCCATATTGTTATTGTTTTTGAATTTTTAGAATTCACATAGTATTTTTTTTTTTTGAGAGAAGAATTCACATAGTAGGCTTGCTGAAAATCACATAAATATATAAATAAAATATCACAAAATGTCTGTTTTTCCCTTTTGAGCTCATTTTATTCATGTCAAAATTATGATGAATTTCGCTAATTTTTGCAAGAAGAATATCAAGGAAATTATATGGTATTTAAGCACCTAATCATTTGTTAGCTTTTTCATCAGATTGTGTGTTTTTTCTTCAGTTGATCAGCACTTGTTTATAGAAACCTGGCTATAAGCATAACATTTTTTTTTATATGTATTCTTCTTTCCTATCTTGTAGTAGTTAGCTTAGTAAAAAATTTCATGAATTATATTGATGAAGTCAATGTTTTGAGACATAAAATCAGGATCATATAATGAGTTGTAAGAATTTGTGTGAGCTAAACATTGACATCGCTAGTTGAGCTAAACTTTATGGATACATAACACCCTTTAATGTATTCATAGCTAAACCAATCATAACATAATATATCCAAATGATTTGTTCATTTTTGGTCTGCACAGAGCATCCATTTGGAATCAAAATGACTAAACTGAAGTCAAAGAGAGGAAATTTCTCCTCATTATTGAGCTTAGCCATACACACAGAACTTATTGAGAGCTTCTTATTCTTCCACCTCCATTCTCAAAAACTGCACCCTCTAAATTTGCCAATTCAATTCCAGAACTTAAATCCAATTAATATCTTATATGGGCTTAAGTTACCCCTAACACTTGGAACAAACTCAGAAAATAGTTTTTTTAACATCACAAACTTTCTAAAAACACATGTAAAATACTAAAATGCCCCAGCGGTATAACTAGAAAACCGGCGGTGAGTTTTTAGTATTTTTCATGTGTTTCTAGAAAACATTCAATGTCAGAAAAGCAACCGTCACAAACTCTAGTGGTGATGAGTTTGAATCGTTTTTACGATGTCATCATATATTTAAATTTTATTAGCACCATCGCATGCCAAAAAATGTACCAAATGCTTTGGGAGTTCTTTCAAAGACCATAAAATTATTACTATTATTATTATTATTATTATTATTTTTTTGGTCAGGATAAAATTATTATTTAATTAAGAACTATTATATATTTCGGAAAAAGAAACTCAATTTGTTCTTTTGAATTTTTTTTAAATGAATATATTTATTGCGAGTATGCATGTGCAAAAACTTAATCTTTTTAAGTATTGTCCGTTGCAATGAAAGACAATACTTTGACCTCTGCCCCTTCTGCTCAGACCAATTCATGTTGATCCAGAAGATTTGTTTATTTGTTACTCCCTCCGGTTACATTTATAAGCAAAAAATATTTTTTTAGGTTCATTCAATAACTAATGTATGCGATCTATATATAGGTCAAATACATTAGTTATTGAATGAATCTAAAAAGTTACTTTTTGTTTATAAATGTGACCGGAGGGAGTAAGTTCCAATACACCTCTCACCTCAAGAATTGTCAGGCTTAAACTGTTGATATAAACGATTAATAATCAGAATGGATACGTTTTGATATTATCTTAAAATTTGAATCATGCTTAGTTTAATTTTACAAAATAGATTTGTAAGATAAAAAAATGTCCAATATTAAGAAAACAATATTAGCGATTGTGAGGGTTATTTAGATTGTTGAACTCTATCTCTTCTTTTTTTCTTTTTTTTTTTTTTAACGTGAAGCTCCTCCTTATACTTGTGTTTATAAGCTATACATAATACATAAATACAAGTTTTGCCTGTCCTATGAAACCTCGACCTCATAGATTAGGCCTTTTAGATTGACTATAGGTAATTTATCTTTGGCTAGGGGTTTAGTTACACTTTTAAAGTTTCTCACCCTTTCTCATTACTATATTTAGTAGAGATCGAATGTTAATTCTTTATCCACAAGTTCTGTGAAGCATGATGATAGGTATTGCTCGTATCACATGAGTCTCCAAATGAGTCACACCCAATATATGGCAAATGTGAACTAAAATAAACAAAAGCAAATATTATATGGATTTTGTAAACTACCTAATATAAGTTATTGATTTTTTTTGGAAATTAACTTGATATCCAACTTAAATATCGATTAATCCTGATAATCAAATCCACTGTCCATTGACAAAAGCTTGATTATAACTTTTTTCAAAGGAAGCTTGATTATAACTTATTGATCTTAGATAATATACTTTACATGTAATATTATGGAATATCATATTTCTTTATCTCTTTATCGATCTCATCCCATTAGTTTTTCTTTTTAATATTTACCACGAGAAGTTTTGGTAACAAGACAATGAAATTGATTCCGAGGATGTTTTGATTTTACTAAATTTATTCACCAATCAATCAATATTTGTCCTATTTGCCACCTTTAATTTCCCCTTTAACATAAAAACAAATTATGTTCTGTACAATGCTTACTATATAGCGAATGTATAATCATTTTATTCAATCATTCTTACAAAACCTTTAAAAAAATCATTCTTATAAAAATTTATGTTTACATGGCAATACTCGTCCATGAAATTAAATCTCATAGAAACACAAATTCTTTTTATTACTCGTTACCCTCACGAACACCCTAAATTTAAATAATACCAACAATGACATTAATCGATTAATATACATGGATAAACTCAAAAAAAAAAAAAAATCGTCCTTATAATTACCCGTTAATATTCTTTTTACCCAAAAGTATTCTTATTTTCCTTTGCATTGGTGATTATAAGTAATCACGTATCGACTTCAAAAACATCACCTCATTAAAATTAATAACACAAGATTTTTTTTTTTTTTTGAGGAACTTTTATATTTTGGTAGATAAATTTTTGAGAACTTTAATCACCTTTATAGATAATATATTCAAACATCATAAGATAGATATACTTATTTGACAAGAAAGAATCTGATTGTATACATAACAATTGCATGCAACAAAGGAAAAATTCATATATATACTGCTTGAATTATATATATTCACAAATTCAATTGTGAGATAGATGCTTACAGTACCCAAATGTTAAACATTACTATTCTCACTAGTAAACTACAATAATATAACTTAATCATGCATCTATAAGGACACAAAATTAAATAAATTAATGTGAATACATACCTCAAAATTAATTAAGATGAAATATATAGTATGAAACTATGATATGAATCTTGAATCTTGACCAAGTCTTAGCTCCAAATCCACTTCATTTTCCTCCTGATCATTTCCTCTCCTAACTCTTGGATGATGTGTATTATCAACATAATTACTTGAACCTATTTGAAGACTCAAGTCAGGATGTTGAAGCTCTTGGTTCAAATGCCAATTGGATGGTCCTTGATATCCATAAGAAAAACCATCCACATTTGAAGGTTGATAATTTCCAACATGGTAATTTGGTGCTGTTGGATATTCATATGATCTTGGTTGTTCATATGAATAACCATGCATATTTGAAGGTTGGTAATTTCCAACAAAGGAATTTTGTTCTGAAGCAAAAGGAAAGACCATAGTTTCATCATTGGTGTAGAATTTGGTTCCAATTTGTGATGAAGAAGAATTTGGTTGCTTACTAGCCTTAGCTCTATCTTTCCTATGGATATTCATGTGACCACCTAAAGCTTGTGCATTTGTGAATCCTCTTTTGCAAAATGTGCATTCATAAGAACGCCTTTTTCCTTGATCATTGCCATCATCACCTTCTTCACTTGAATAATTCATGTTACCAAAACAAAAGAAACAAAATACTAGAATACAACTTTATGAGTAGGAAAATTAATATATGGAAGAGAATGTATGTATAAAAAATTATGTGAAGGTGAAAGGGCTTTTATACTAAGCATGGGAATGTAATAATGGAGTCAAAATTAAAGAAAGAGAAATACTACTAATTGGTTAAGTCTATGTGGCAATCACGGTTATGCATCAATTAATTTAGAGTATAGTTTTGGCGTATATTCATGGGATTTGTCTAATATGTAGCCGGCTCTCTATGTTAAGATGAGTCTATAACCTAAGATGAGGAATATTTTTATTTACTTCCATTTAATTGATTTGGTTACACTTTCTGCTTATGTTGTTTTCATGAGGAAGTTGTTTAATTTCTTTTGGTATAACTTCTTTGCCGCGTTAATGTGACTTATTCTCACAAATGGATTAATCATATGATACATTTTTAGTGTGTTTCAAACTTCTATTCTTCTGTCTTGGCTGTCAAATAATTTGCCATATAAGGTATGATTATTTAATGAGATGCAAACAGAATGTGCATGGGACGGTGCATGGATATATAGTACATTCTTTTATCCTTTCTTTGTTTATCAAAGCATCATATCCACAAGTAATTCGCATTCCCATATATAGGATGTCTTAATTTTTTTTGTTGGGGGTGAGGTGAAATTAAACCTATATGGGTCATATTATATTATCGTTTTTCTATTAAATTATCATATTTATTTTGAAACTAGAAGCCTATACTAGATCAAATTAATACTTGACCACATAGGATGTCTTCATTTGTGTTTTTCCTCTCATTCATCTCAACATTTTATTTATACTGTATTAGTTTTTTTTTTCTTTATTTTCTTTATCGATTTCTTACAACCGAAAAATTGAGTCCTATAGCATTTTAGGTTTTATATTTGTAATAATGGAGGGGGAATTGTCTTCATAACGTTTAAATTTTATGCATTTTATTTAATGTCGAATTTTAATTTACAAATAAATAATACAATGTACAATGTGAACATACAAGTATCCCCTTAAAAAAAAGTGAACATGCAAGCAAAAACGCGTTAGAACTTTGAAGTATATCCCTAATTAATGTCACATCTAAAAAAAAGTATAACTCCAAATGTCTTTATCGTACGTTTTTAAGATAGAAAAGTATACTTGTTATATTTAGCATTTCGCCAGTTGCATAACTTGCAGTATTTAACAGGCTTTCTAGCCACCCATTCTTCAAAAGCAAGAGACATCTGTCTGTACCATGTATTTGTACTATCATCTAGTAATAGTATAGTAACAAGCTAGGGCTAATTTGATCCAATGTTAACTCATTATATACATGTAACGATAAATTATTGACATCATCAAAAAGAAGGGAGTGGAGCCAGTTCACAAGGAATAATTTGATGGCAACCTATTGGTTATTTTAAAATAGAAATCTCTAAAAGAGACCAAATGTCTTCTTTGTAGTGTAGTGCATAATTAGCTTGACCATGAACTTTATGATTTTTGGTTTATAGTCTTTGAAATAATCCGTGTTTTATTGGCATCCTTGTAGAAAAGTTAGCTAAATTGCCTATTAATTAATCAATTATTCTAAGTTTTAGTACGATATCTATACTAATATGATAAAGACTAAGTATTGAATTTTGAAAACAACAACATAAGTACTGTTTTACTACTGCTTGCATTGTTGTTGTTGTTGATTTTTTTAGCAAAGGTCCAATTGGATGAGTATTTTGTATATTGGATTTTAGTGGTCTAATTTGAGAGATTCATAATCCAAAAAATTACAAGTAATAAAAAGTCCAAAAAATCAAAACCAATTGATTTTTTTAATAGGTTTCCTCCATCGGATGCATTTTTATTTGAAAGGGTTGGACACTAAATATGTATACCTCTTCATGTTGAAATTCAAAAGACAATTGAATTTAGCTCTAATTCGAGGATAATTGGGGTCCTACACCTTTGCATGTTGAAGTGCTAGATTTTCCGGGGTAAAAGGATTTTGTCAAAGAGCAATGTCAATCTTTTCATGTTGTTTGTTGGGATGAGAAATTAAAATTGATTAAAGGGAGCTTGAACGAGTGGCACTTAAAGTATGGTAGAAATATTGCTAGTTGTTTAAATGACGCTAGGATCGATTGCTTTATTTTTATAATAAGGATGAAGGGGATGGTTTTGATGCTCCTGAGTTGGAGGAATATCGTTATGTTTCATCTCAAGTTTTTTTTTCTTGTCTAGAATAATTTGTAGCATGCAGTGGCATAAGGCAAGGTTGTTATGGTTTAAAGAAGGTGGTGCTAATTCCAATTTTTTTATGGGGCGATGGCTAGTAGGAAGAGAATTAATTTCATCAATTGTGTTAATGTCGGTTGTACTTTGGTGAAGATGTGTATGATGTGTAAGTCGTGGTTTTCGATCACTTTGAAAATCATTTCCAATCACATAATTTTGTGAGGCATAGGGTGGAGATATTTTTTTGCAATTTGTTGATTATACCTTTATCTTGGATGAGAATTTTGGACAAACGTTAGAACTCTTAAGGTGATTATTATCCTTTTAGATCTCATCTTAGGGCTAAAGGTTGATTTTCATAGGAGTTTATTGGTTGGAATCAATGTGGCTGCATATTGGTTGGTAGAGGCTTTTGCTGTGTTAAATTGTAAAATTGGTCCGACCTCTTTTAATTATCTTGGTCTTGGGCAATCTCCCCCATTTTGGTACCCCTTGGTTTATAAATAAGGAAAAACTTATCTATCTTGAAGAGTAAAAATCTTTTCATGGGTTGCGATTTGGGTTCTTCTCAAATTTGTATTGTCTTGTCGCTTTTTTTCCCTTATTTAAGGCTCCTAAATGTATTATTTCTTCTATTAAATCCTTATTTAAGTCTTTCTTATGAGGCGGGAATGATGTTTCTCGTAGAATTCATAGGATAAATTAGGAAAATGTGTGTCTTGATAAAGAGAGTAGAGGATTAGGGGTTCATAGAGTGAGGGAGTTTAATTTAACTTTGTTAGGAAAAATGTGTGTTTTGGTACATAAATTTGAAAATTGGGGTAATTTGGGTAAAAAAAAAAATGCTTTTAGGCTTTAGGTTTTAGCATGTTAATCTTATATTGTAATTATGATTAACTAGTTAAACAACTGAGGTTAGAGATATGTAGTTGGGCATGGTAAAATAGTTCAATCCATCACGGTTCATTTAAAAATAAAGTCCAACAAATATTGATAATTTTTTTTACCATAAATATGAAAAAGATCCTTGCAATTACGGGTAACTTTGTTTTATTCGCAATAATTTTTTTTTCAATTTAACTATGCAATTCCAAAAAAAAACCTATTAATTTGGTCCCTCGATTAATTTTTTGTTTGAAAATATTTGATGTGGCTAATTTTTTGTGATGTGGCAGGCCAATTTCTCCCTTTCTTTTTTTTTAAAAAAAAAAAGAAAAGAAATCTTAGCCTCACTTTTTTAAAATCTGGTTTTTTTTTTTGACCAATTTCACTTTTGATCTCTCTAAACTTTCATCTTTCATCATATTCTTGCGTCATGTTTACAGATATTGCTTATTAGACAGTTTTTGGACACATGAATATTAATGTGACCATATTAGGTTTGTCACGTCACTAATGATTTTTTTTTTTTTTTTGAGAGATCACTAATGAAAAGATGAACCCTAGCAAAAATGACCCTAAAATGAGATGAGGGTGGAAAATACAGGAAAATGTAAAATTGAAGAACCAAAAAATCATTTTTTGACTTCGGAATCAAAACTCAATTTTTTTGAAAATAGAGGACAAAAAACAAAAACAGATGAAATAAATCAAATTATATATCATTGGACAATATTTGTGCAATGTCATATATATCCAAAGAAAACGAATTACAAGTTATTTATATATGCATTTGCAATGCAGAACATGTATGTTTAAATAACATATAGTAGTATAGTATAGAATTGGACAGAAACTATAGCTCCTTATTGTAACATTAAATTTATAACTTGGAGCATATATACAAGTTCAATTCCATGAAACTTTCTATCCAATTTTTGGAACCTGATAGACAATTCCATCTTTATTAACCCAAACCCAAACCCTGTCACAGCGGAAGTCAAAGGGGACATCAGTTCCTTCTAGCACAATGATGGCATCAACCAATGGATTCTCCCTCTGAATTGTAGCTTCTGCTACCTTTCCTTCCACTCCAACCAACTCTGGCCATGAACTCTTACCTGACCACACAATATTGATTCATTCAACCATCAAGTTATAATAAAAATTTCACAAACCATTCAATTTATTATTCATATATGAATGTAATGTAACCAAAAAATATATATGCATGTAAGCATATTTATATTATAACACCTTACCTTTGCATTCATCAGACATTTTTTTTTGCCTATTTGTGTTTGTGGTATATAATGCATTGCAATGTATGGTGTATTTATAGTAGTTTTTGGTGGAAACCTTATGGGTTTTTTTATTACAAAAATCTCATAGGTTGTTGAACGGTGCATGATTTGACTTGTGTATTATATTGTCCAAATTTGTACGGCTATTATTTTGTCAAATTTTATGATATCACGCAATCAGTGTTCTTATTTAAGAAGCATATATATGTCAATTTTTTTTAGTTAACAAAATGGTTATAGAATTGGCATTTGACAATTTGTTCTCATAAGGTGTTTGTGCAGCCTTTTTGGATTTAATATTTCACAAACAAGTCTATAAAGATAAGAATTGGATTGAACTTGAAGCATATTATATTACGAGAACAAAAGCAAACACGTAGAAAAAAAAAATATTTTGCATGACTGTTCAAAGGAACTCTGTTATTATGTACACGGAACTTGGTTTGGATGTTCAAAGCGTTGAGAGTTGAGACATATGTGACACATACAAACTATTTTCAGTAACTGATAAATAAATAAATACAATTCATAAAGTTTATAATATTTTTTCAAAAGGTGTCCACATATATTATAGATTAATATTTGCACCTACCGACATTGTTTTTAGATTTGCAATGTACAATTCTTTGTATTACCATGATTGATTGTAGGGGTTGTATCCAGGGTCGTCCTTATGAAACTGAAGGATCGGTTCTCATAGCAAAAACATGTCCCTAATAAAAAAAATGCACAATTTTTTAAAAGATTAATGTTCTATTTAACGTGAAAATAACACTCGTATAATGATTATTAGCCATCGAAATAAAAATTAGCAATTATTTTTACTAAGGACATGGATTTTAACTTAGAAATAGAAACATGAAACATGATTTTTTTACTTAGAAATTGAAACATGAAACATGTTTATTTTTCTTTTTTGAGTGGGGTGGAGATATTGAGCAATAATTTTTTTCTTCAGGCCCATCACTTTGGAAGGCCCAGCTTGGTTGAACTCTTTGCACTCCCCAAAAAACGACTCTGGTTGTAATACTATCACTTCTTTTGTAAGAGTTCACAAGTGAAACCATAGTTCTAGTTCGAGGAACAATACGAAAGATTTACACAGTTCTATATGGATTATGAGACATAGATATCATAAGGGGCTAGCTTGTGGTAAGGAAAATTCTATGGTGAAGTTCTTCAATTGACTTTTTCGGTGAAGTCACCCTACATCCAATAATAATGCACCACGTTTTTAAATGATGTCATGTCATGTTGATGGTTGCATGGTTTGTACCGTGTACCTTTACAGTTTGCTCAATATGTTCCACCATAGACTAGTTTTATTAGATTTTTTGAATCATCAGATTAAGAACCTCACTAGTGTTATTGTGTTTCCTTTCACACTATATTTATTTCCTTTCTACTTTTTGACTTTTTCTTCCTTCTCCTCCATTTCAACAACACATTTTTCCAATTTATTTATGGGAAATGCTAACCAGTGCCCCCGGGGCACCGGTTATGGATATGAAAAAGGAAATTATATAGTAGTTAATGCATTGAAACTGTGTAATTAATTTATAATAAAGTCAAAAACAGTTTCCTTTTATGGTAATAATTCCATTTTATGGTATGCTTAACCAGTGCCCCAGGGGCACCGGTTAACAGGACCCTTTATTTATTTATTTATTGTTTTAGATCCTAACTAATTAATTTCTGATTATTCTTTCATGAACGTCCACCATATCCACCTCCATCACGACAGCCACTACCGCCACCTCCAAAACCTCCGACTCCTCCACCGTCTCCACGACGGTTACCACCTCCATAACCTCTGTCTCCTCCACCATATCCACCACCACTTCCAAGATGGTCGCCGCCTCTGCCACCATATCCACCACTGACTCCACGACATCCACCGTCGCGACTCTGAGCCTCAAAGCCTCAACCTCTTCCCATCGTTCTCGCATTTCTTCACCATCATCAACCTCTTTACACTCTCACAAATCACAAACATGTGAGATTTATTCTTTAGATCCGAACATGTGAGATTTTCTAATTGCAAAGTGTTGTTAGGGATGAATATATTAGTTTGGGTTGAATTTGTGGATGAATTTATGGGTTTGAGATGAACAAGATTGTTGTGATGAATTTCTTAATTTCTATAAATTTGAATCGTTGGGTTTCATTCGGTTATGTGCTCTGACCGTTGTTGAAATCACAAATAAAATGTTTTTTTTTCAAGAATATTTGTTTAAATCTCAAATTTCGGTGTTAAATTGGTTTGAATTAGTGGTTTTCATGTTTTGGGTTACGTGGGTCTTCAACCTGGTCGAACTGACCCTATGAAGGTTGAAGATGAAGTTAAAAAAAAGAAAAAATTTCGAAGAAAAAAAAAAGGAAAAAAAAGTCTGAAACATTTGATATTTACTTGCATTTAATAAATTAGGAAAAGTTGTGTCTTGATAAAGAGAGTGGAGGATCAGGGGTTCATAGAGTGAATGAGTTCAATTTAACTTTGTTAGGAAAAATGTGTGTTTTGGTATATAAATTTGAAAAATGGGTAATTTGGGAGAAAAAAAAAGTTTTTAGGTTTAGGTTTTAACCTGATAATTTCTATTGTGATTATGATTCAATAATTAAACAATTGAAGTTAAAGATATGTAGTTGGGCATAGTAAAACAGTTCAATTCATCACATTTCATTTAGAAATAAAGTCGAACAAATATTGATAATTTTTTTTAGGGGAACAAATATTGATCAATTAATTGACCGTAAATATTGGACTTAAATATGCAAAATATCCTTGCAATTACGGGTCACTTTGTTTTATTTTATTTTTTTTGTCAAGGGGTCACTTTGTTTTATTCCCAATAAAAAGTTATTTTTTCCAACTTGACTATGCAAAAGTTATTAGACATTTTTTGGGCACATACATATTAATGTGCGTCACGTCACTAATGAATAGATAACATCAGCAAAAATGACCCTAAAATGAGATTGAGATTAGGGTGGAAAATTCAGGAAAATGTAAAATTGGAGAACCAAAACTCCATTTTTTAAAAAATAGAGGAACCAAAAACTAAAAGAGATGAAACAAATCAAATTATATATTATTGGACAATATTTGTACAGTGTCATATATAATTCCTTGGCATAGAAAATAAAAAACAAATTATTTATATATGCATTTGCAATGCAAAACATGTATGTTTAAATGATATATAATAAGTAGTATACAATTGGAAAGAAACTAGCTCCTTATTGAAACATTAAATTTATGACTTGGAGCATATATACAAGTTCAATTCCATGACACTTTCTATCCAATTGTTGGAACCTGAGTGACAATTCCATCTTTATTAACCCAAACCCAAACCCTGTCGTTGCGTAAGTCGTCGGTGACAGAAGATCCTTCTAGCACAATGATGGCATTCACCAATGGATTCTCCCTCTGAATTGTAGCTTCTGCTACCTTTCCTTCCACTCCAACCAACTCTGGCCATGAGCTCTTAGCTGAGAACAAAATATTGATTAATTCAACCATCAAATTATAATAAAAATTTCACAAACCATTTAATTTATTATTCATATCATATATATGCATGTAAACACCTTACCTTTGCATTCATCAGACATTTTTTTCTTCCTTTTTGATCCTTCAATATGTATGACTATTTTGTGTGCCTTTTTCTTTCTTTTTGCAATTCTTCTTGTGTTTGGATATATAATGCATTGCAATGAATAGTGTATTTATAGTAGTTTTTGGTAGCAACCTTATGGGTTTTTTTTATTACAGGAATCTCATAAGTTGTTGAACGGTCCATGATTTGACTTGTGTATTATATTGTCCAAATTTTACGATATCACGCAATCAGTGTTCTTGTTTAAGAAGCATATATGTTAATTTTTTTAGGTAACAAAATGGTTATAGAATTGGCACTTGACAATTTGTTCTCACTAGGTGTTCGTGCAGCCTTTTTGGATTTAATATGTGTGCACAAACACGTCATAAAGATAAGGATTGATTAAATACATACAAGAAAAGATAAGAATTGGATTGAACTTGCAGCATATTATACTACGAGAACAAAGTAAAATATATTTTGCATGACTGTTCAAAGGAACTCTGTTATTATCTACACGGAACTTGGTTTCGATTTTCAAAGCGTTGGGAGTTGAGACACGTATGACATACACAAACTATTTTCAGTAATTGATAAATAAATACGGTCCATAAAGTTTATAATATTTTTTGGACAGTCGATTTGATAATAATATAGGATAGTTAATACATTTAAATATTTATATTTTCAAAAGGTGTCCACATATATTATAGATTATAGATGCACCTACCGACATTGTTTTTAGATTTGCAATGTACAATTCTTTGTATTACCATGCTTGATTGTAGGGGTTGTAATACTATCGCTTCTTTTGTAAGAGTTCAAAAGTGAAACCATAGTTCTAGGGGTGCATTTAGTTTGCACCACCAATTATGAGACAGAGATATCACAAGGGGCTTGTGGTAATCCAACTTAAGTGAATTTTGTACAAATGTGAAATCCATGGTGAAAGCAAAACACTTGCGAGTGCAGAAAATTTGTCATGTGAGTCTAGTTCCCCTAATTTGTCATGTGAGTCTAGTTCTCCTTGGACGAGAACGCTTACTTGCTCCAACATCCTTCGAAGAACTAGTAATACACTTTTGAGGATCTTCATCACTTTTGTCATCATCACTTTCTTCATCAAAACTCTCAGTTTTTTCTGGGTCTTCTTCCTCTTGAAGAGATTTGTTCCCGTTATCTTGTTTTGACAGCTGATCTCGAAGCTCTCTCAGTTTTGCTTTCTTTGAATTTAAGACACCCAGAAACTAAAACAGAATAACATATGCAGATTCAGTCGAATACATGAAAACAGAGACCAAATTCGAAAGTTTTGTAATATTAACATAGTACAAGTAATTAAAAGCATCATAAAACAACAAGGTAAAATGAGGTCAATATTGGAAAAACTACAACTAGTTCAATCAATTAGTTGCTTCAGCAATCTATCAGGAGTAGGACCAATGGCTTTCTACTGTGACACAGGGTGTAACCATGCTATGCCGGTAAACCATACAGGTCAAAATTTTCAATGGACAAACAGTAAAACAACTACAAAGTGAAAGTTAAAAAGTTACCTTTGTATAGATTTGAGATTCAAATTCCACCCTTTCATTGGCTATTCTCTCACTCTGAGCCAAGCACTTCTCAGCTTCTAATTTTGTCTTCTCAAACAATTCCGTTTTTATGACAACTTCTTCCTGTGGATGTTTTGGGAGTTAGAATAATGGACAATTGTAGTTTAAGTAGTTATAAAAGTTAGTTAGTTAATTGGAGGTTGTTATTATATGGCTATTTGTATAATTAAATAGAATAATGTACAATGTTAGAGTCGAACATTATTGAATATTGTAAACATTGTGAATATAGTAGTGACTCTATTATGAAGGGTAAACCCTCGGAAGAGAGATTTCTCTTCTATTTATGTATAAAAGGGTTATTTCTTTGGAATCGAATTCTTGGGCTTCGAACAAAATGCATATAATCAAACATGGCCAACTATGATGTTCAAAACTAAATAAAAGGGAGGAGGGATACAACTATACAAGTACTGACTATACCAAATCAAGCAGGATTTGAAAAAAATGAGAAAGATTATTTCCCTGATCTCGTTCATACGAAAAGAGCGTGCAATTGATCTTTAAGTCTAGTATGATTTTTACAAAAGATGATTAAGGTATTATAATTTTTTATCAAAATATCAAAAAAAAAAATTGTTGGATTGGAGACATAAGCCCCGTTCTGTTAGTCACAAGGACCATGTGAATGACTGTATGAATCGGCCAATTTTCTTTGGCGGCACTGGCAAAGGCTCCACAAAAAAAATTGTTTGGCGGCACTGGCAAAGGCTCCACAAAAAAAATTGTTGGATTGGAGACATAAGCCCCGTTCTGTTAGTCACAAGGACCATGTGAATGACTGTATGTATGAATCGGCCAATTTTCTTTGGCGGCACTGGCAAAGGCTCCACACTTGTCTCAGCCCTCACACCTGCACACCTGAAGTGTGAAACCAGCCCCAGCTCAAAGATTTACCTGTTTCCAGGCCTGCATTTCTGCAGATTGGGCCCGGGGACTTTCCTGAGCCCAGCACTTGGCATGGGCCCATCCACATCATCTCAATCCATGTGTTGCACTATGAGCACTCTTGCTTAATATAAACACCATTACAGTAGTTGATATTAACGATGTGGGACTAAATATCTAAACTAGAAAAATAAGAAACAGGCAACAAATATGACACACCAAACACCTCCATTGACATACTTTAAGTTTCAATATCCATAAAATAGGCATATTGATTCCACCTGAGAACCATCATATGGCAATGAGGAACATATGGCAATTAGAAACCCCATATTTACTCAAGTTTAAGACTCATGTTTCTAGTGAGATGAAATTCAAAAAAGGCATTTTATATTATCAAAAAGATACATTTTGTGGCTTTCTATGAGGAAAGTTGTCTTTTTCATCTTTGGTAATTTACTGAACATTAAAAGTATGATACATTAGACCAACTGTTATGATCTGTTGATATCATTTGACTCCATAAATAACAGCCAACTTATTTGTGTCTCATTTCAGATGTATGAATATGACCAGACAAGGCATGTGATATACAAAATGGAGAATAAATGAACCTACCCGCTCACAAGCCACTTAGTAGATCCTTGATAGTATAGTATATTTCATGAAAATGTCAAATTTCAGGAAGAACAATAATTCCAATTTCAAATTTAAAGGTAATTAATAATGTAAGAGGTATTGATTGCACACTAGTACACAACAGTATTCTTTTGACCAGCTTAGCATTAGGTTATGTTTAGTCCAACTGTAATTTAAAATTTCTACCTAAATGGTAGAATATGAACACAATATGATTAAATAAGGATTAATATTTTCCCAATTTAGTTCTAGCTATGTTTGCACTTTCTCTCAAGATTAGAATTGAGGTTATGAGTAACAACTAACAAGAATGCTTATCGTTCTTTCTCTAAACAATGATTTCTCACAAAGAGCATAACACAATAATTGCACGAATTGAATACAACAACAAACTGGGAATGAAACAATGATATACAGGATTTTACCATTTCACCTATCAAAAACCATTTCACATAAAATAAGTAGTAACAGAATTGATAATTCCTCCTTTTGAACTCCAATTTCACACCGTTAAACATTACATTCCTATTTGTTACCATTATCATCCCAAGCATGACATCTCCAAGTAATAACCATAATAAACAAATCGAGAAACACGAAACATACAAGTGAGGCTGATTGAAATTTCTTGTATGAAAAATGCACAAAGAAAAGTTAAGCAGAATGTTATCTTACACTAAGCCTTATGTTTGCATCCATGAGAAAGTCCAATATTTCTGCCGTAGTTTTCTTACAATCAGGAGACTGCATGCATTTCCATCTCCAATGCAGTGTCATTCCTCCCTTCTCAAACGTCCACGACAACTGCAACATTCCCACAAACATTAATAGCCAGTAGTGAAAGGACCGTCTCCGTGACTGAATATTCAATGGTGAGTGAAACAGAATGATATAAAAAATGGAATATTATAAAATTATTGTACAATTGATTAGATATTTTCCGATGGAATATCTAGCCCAAAAAAAACCCTCACATCGAAGAAAAACAAATACATTGGTAAGGTTTTAAACAGAGGTCTACAACTGCAACATCAGGTTTTTCGCTGTCTCTGTGACTGCGATTGGGGCCACACACATCAACCATATTTGACCCCCAACGTAACCGCAACCATTAACGCAAGCACTACTTAAACCGTGGGTATTGGGTTCAAGTGAACTAAACATATTACTTCATGTGACATTTTTTATCCTATTTCAAAAAATTAACACTAGTATCCTTCTATTTCACTTCATATTATTATTTTCTTCTACCAATTAAAACATAATTTTTTTTTTTTTTTGTTTTGGTTGATCCAGATATGTATTTAAGGGGTTGACTTCTCCAAACAGAAGACCTTTCAAGCACACCGGTTTGATAAGCCTTTACTATATGTTTACTGCACTCAATTATCTACCAATCATACCACATTCTATAACACCAACACTTCTAATCAAAAGGTGTCCGACACTGACACATATAATTACACTGAAGTATTTTCTTTTCTCAAATTATTATTCAGGTCAACGTGTCAGTGTTAGTGTTGGTGTCTACGAAAAATAACAAACAGTTGGCAGGTACCCTCTTATGAGCATCAGCAGCATCAGCAAATGCATAAACAGACCCAGGTTGTTGAAACCCCAAATACCGCTCAGACAATTCCACGTACTCTTCCACCGGCTGGTCCCACTGAGCAGCACGCTGCTTCACTTCATCTTCCGATGCTAAAAAAAAATTCAACAACCCCACAAATCAAAATCAAAACTTGAAGATAGATTAGTGAAAAGGGTTATTAGAAATAGTAGTACCGTTGCAGTTCCAAGCGGTGAAACCGTCGGTGATGGAGAGGTTGAAGTGAGTATTAAACCATGTACCCTTCACGAATATTGATTCTTCTTCGGTGAGTTGTAGTTTCAAGCATGTGTGTCTTTTCTTCCCTTCCATCGATCAAAATTCAAAAATCTGGGTGGAGACAAATTACTGTAACAATTTGAAGGCGCTCAAAACTGAAAAACTTTACGAATGTTTAGTAGAAGAAAGTATATAAACTAAAAATACGGAAGAGTTATCACAAGGCGCCCATGGCCTAATGGATAAGGCGCTTGACTTCTAATCAAGCGATTGTGGGTTCGAGTCCCACTGGGCGTGCTCTTTTTTCTTTCTTCTTTCTTTTTCATTTTGTCATTGGAAAATGATATTTAATCATTTTTTTTTTCATTCATTTTTTGCTACTTGTCTAAACTAATCTTCTTTAAAATATTTACTAACACTGTGTTTGGAACGAAAGAGTTACGTGAGAGAGAGATTGCCGAGAGAGAAAGTCTGAAGAGAGATGACATTTCTCTAGTTTGGAGCATAAGAGAGTTGCTGAAGAGAGATTATATTTCATGGGTCCCACCTACTTTTTATTTCTCTTCACTTATGAGAAGAAAGTGTCTTGACGTGTTTAATTCCAAAACTGTCCTCCCCTATTTTTCAAAGCTCATGTGTTATTTTTCTTTGATTGAATGCTAACATGTGAAGGTATATGCTATTATCAAGGGGTATGTTTTAATTAATTTACTTATTAAAATAATAATAAAATTAATTATGTAAATTAATAACTAAATTATATTAAAAGACAAAATAAACTTGACCAAAAAGAAAAAATCAATCAAAATTAAGTACAAGGATATTTTTGTCTTTTTAAAATTAAACACACTTCTCTCTCTTCTATTTCTCTCTTTTTTCTCTTATACCAAACAACCCATCAAATCTACTCTATTTCTCATCTATTTCTCTCTTCTCATACTCTCTCTCACCTATTTCTCTCTTTTCACTTTCTTCTCGCTGCCAAACACACCCTAACACACTGCTTCCAAAGTGAATGTATTTTAAAATAATGGTATGAATGAAATACACAAGGTTAGCTGTAAAACTGTACATCTTTTGATAACTTTATTACATCTTATCGATGTGTAAAATTTTAAACAACAATTTAAGCAATTTTTTTTAGAAAATAAAACACATTTTAGAACCAAGGGAGTATTTAACATTTTTAAAAGATAGTATCTCTTGAAGTTTATAAGAATTTGTGTAGAGTATGATCATCCCATCTAAAAGAACCAATACAAGAGTGTTAAGTGAAAAATGTAGTGCCAACAACCCTCTATGAAACAAATAGAATGATGGACTTAAAAACCTCTAACTTTGTAGAGGGAACTACCCTCTCTACCCTCTACAAAATTTATTAAATAAGAAGAAAAAAAACTCCAAACTTGATTAAACAATAAAAGTGTTGAGTTGAAAAATTACGTGAATTAAGCCCAACAATTAGCTAACAAATTCCCCTAAAATAAATTAACAAACAAATTAGTGATTTTTGTATTGCACGTGAGTCGTCACAACACATTCACGTGCAAAGTCATCTTAAATGTTTGTCACTGTTGATGAGTAGCGAGTGGCTAATGAATTTAAGCAACAAACATCAACAATAACAAAACAACCTCAAAAAATGGTTCATCACTATCACAACTATGTTGTTGTTGTTGTTCTACTCTTGTTGTTTTTCACCTCAATTTCATCTCATCAACATCAACATCATGATCACGACCCTTCAATCATCTCAACCATGGAACAATTTTCCGGTTACTCAATTCTTGAACCCACTTCCTTCTCTTCACTATCCTATGATGCTCAGACTCTGCAAAACCAGGTACAGTACACTCAATCATTCACAAAAAATCCTTTTATTTTGTTGGTTTTTGACATTTTGAACTGTTCTTTGTTTTGTTCTTAGATTGATGAACTTTCTGCATTTTCTGATGCACCTGCTCCATCAGTAACCAGGGTTTTGTACACTGATAAGGATGTTTTAGCTCGAAGGTATTTATTTATGTAGTAATGTATGTATATATCTATATAAAGTTTCAGTTTTTGGATATTTTTTTAGTTGGCTTGGATGATGAGCAAAGTGTGTACCTATGAAGTACGGACACAACACTGACACATTTGTACCGGTAATAATTTGAGAAGATGAATTAATTGAATGTAATCAGTATCACATATGTCGGTGTCGGCACTGACACACGTCGGACACCAGACACACTTTCTATTAGAAGTGACAGTGAGTACAAGAAGAGTGGCATATGGAATTGTACAACCACTACAATTCCAGGTAGTTCTTGAATAGACTAAAAGAGATAATTATTGTGTATGATTATAAAATTAGGTATGATTCTGTGCAAAAGAACTTAGTTGATATAGACTATAGTACTTCGCTGATTCAAAGGTGAATTTAATGGTGCAAAAAGGATGTGCGGGTGTTTGTTTCGCTAATTTTTGTATGAATGAATGACATTAACTATTTAACTCTAAACAAAGTAGTCAATGTGTTCGACAATATTTCTCCTTAGAATGTGAGATGTTTACCTTTATAAACTTTACTCTTGTTTTGCATCTGTAGGTATGTTAAAAATCTCATGGGAATTGCTGGTCTATCTGTAAGAGAGGATGCTGTTGGTAACATATTTGGTCGTTGGTGAGTGTTCATTCCTCAAAAGCTCTCTCTGGGATCTAGATTCCAATCAACTTATCATTGACTCGGTCTTCAAGTTCATATTAACACTTAAATCTTCCCTCTATTAGCTACGGTTTAGCGGTAATTAATTAACTAATATATAGCTTTACCTTTGCTTGGTTTATGTAGGGATGGCAGTGAACCCGGGCTTGCTGCAGTTGCAACAGGTTCTCACATCGATGCTATACCTTACTCGGGAAAATATGATGGAGTTGTTGGGGTTTTAGGCGCTGTTGAAGCCATCAATGTATTGAAAAGGTTTTTGTCTTTGTTATTATTGCTGATATAGGACTTAATTGAGTGTTTAAAGTACGACAATCGTTAATTTGTTTCTTCTGATAATTAGCGAGCAAGTCTTGAAGTTTCAGCATCTTGAATCTTACTACGGCCTTTCACCGTTCTGATAGTCTCGCTGCAAATTATTTCAAAGGAAGAATTGGGCATATAGATGTAGTAGCGTAGCCAAGTGAAAATGAAAAAACCTGTATGTATCTCGTTATAATATTTGATGTTTGATTAGAACAAAATCAATGAATTTGTTTGAGTTAATGTTTAACCAACATATAATTGTTTAAACCATTTTATGAACGATGCAATACTGTATGTGTTTAATACTTTTGTTCAACAATGTGGAAATAAGAAATTCCACAAGTAACTATTTCCTTATAATTACTTATATGTAAAAAGATCCAAATTCCAAAGATGTGATTTACACAGATCAATCATTACCCACTTAGGTGAGTAGCAACGTTTGCCATACTGACTAAGCCTTCACAGGTCTGGTTTCAAACCTAAAAGATCGTTGGAAGTCATATTATTTACATCGGAAGAACCCACACGCTTTGGAATAAGTTGCTTAGGAAGGTCAGAAGCATACCATTGTTACTTTGATTGACTAAGTTAGACACCATATTCTACTTTAAGTTTCAACATTTGTTGCTTTGTGCAGCCGCTTATTGGCTGGGAGTGAGAATCTTGCAAATTCTCTAAAGACTATAACTGATAGCCAAAACGTATCCTTCTTAGATGCTGCAAGGTCTGCTGGATACGCAAGAGATGAAGACGATTTATCGAGTGTATTTTTAAACAAAGGAACATATTCTGCTTTTGTAGAATTGCACATAGAACAAGGGCCTATTCTGGAGGACGAAGGTACACATCTCTGTACTAACATAATCTTTATACTAGCTAAAACTTCAGTGATCATAATACGTCATTTGTTTCTCGACTCAGGTATATCTATAGGCATAGTCACTGCCATTGCAGCTCCTGCAAGTCTAAGGGTTGAATTTGAAGGCAATGGTGGCCATGCAGGTGCCGTCCTTATGCCTAACAGGTGGCTGCTATCTTTAAATATATATTTTTCTTTTTGATGTTATTCAATTTCTTCATATTTTTAAGCAAAAGGATCGTAGCGTCAAGTACGACACTATCACTTGATCATGTAATATTCGCTAGTTCGCTTCATTGATCCTTTTTGAATTTAAAATTCTCAATTCTTGAAATCTAATGTTTAAAGTATTATTTTTAAATCACATGGAGCAGAAATGATGCTGGTCTGGCAGCCGCTGAATTAGCCCTGACAGTTGAGAAACACGTCTTGGAATCTGGGTCTGTTGATACCGTTGGCACTGTTGGTAAGTTATTATTGTAGCACCTCGATTTGATTAATCAAGAGCCTTCATTCAAAACAATTTATTTTACAAGGTATCCTGCAACTGCATCCTGGAGCAATCAATAGCATCCCTAGCAAATCGCACATAGAAATTGGTACGTATATTCACGACAATTTGAGTCATACCTGGCATTCTTACAGTGTTTAAATACAAGTAGTTTGGCCATCCAATAGTTGTTTATTTTTTTCAATTCTGAGAATTGCTTAGATTATTTCCCTCTCTACTGACTAATATTTCCAGTTGCAAGTATAATATACTTGGTCACACACTCATATAGATATTTAATATGTAATTGGTTTGTGTTGCTGCAGATACTAGAGACATTGATGAGGAAAGAAGAAACCAAGTTATTGAAAAAATTCACGAAACAGCAATTAGAATAACTAAAACCCGAGGTGTCAAGCTCACTGAGTTTCATATCATCAATCAGGATCCACCGGCCCTATCTGATGAAGCAGTCGTCAATGCAGTGGAAGCTGCAACAAAAGAGTTAAACTTGACGAGCAAGTTGATGATTAGTAGAGCCTATCATGACTCTTTGTTTATGGCCAGGTATTTGCAGGAAGATAAGTTAAAATGTTTTAACTTAGCAGGAAATATTACACAGTGGATTGTGCTTATATAAAATATCTGCTTCTCATGTACGTTATGTAATTGCAGGGTGTCTCCAATGGGCATGATTTTCATTCCATGTTACAAAGGTATTTACTGTTCAGTTTTTTTTGCTATATACATCAATCTGATACAAGCTATCCAATTGTTTTTGCAATCAACAAGCAAGTTGAATCTTGTAGTACCGACACAGACAAAAACCGCACATGTTATTACATTCAACAATTGCTTCTGTTTTCTCAAATTATCATCGTTGCCACATGTCTGCTATTGGTGCCTGTCAGTGTTAGATAGAGTTGAATAGGTGTTAACTCAATCAATTACTTTTACTAACTGATTTATAAAGAAAAATAATTTGTCAATATTCTTGTCGTCGTCGCTTTCGCAGGATACAGCCATAAGCCTGAAGAGTTTGCTAGTATAAAAGATATGTCAAATGGTGTAAAAGTATTGGCTTTCACCTTAGCCAAATTGTCCCTTCAGTAGTATCTTATGTAATTACTTGTATTGACTATCATTGCAGAACAAGGAAATGTAATTTATTTCTGTTACAGCTTAGTAATTAAATAAATTTCACCTTAGCCACATGTCTGCTATTGGTGCCTGTCAGTGTTAGATAGAGTTGAATAGGTGTTAACTCAATCAATTACTTTTACTAACTGATTTATAAAGAAAAATAATTTGTTAATATTCTTGTCGTCGTCGCTTTCGCAGGATACAGCCATAAGCCTGAAGAGTTTGCTAGTATAAAAGATATGTCAAATGGTGTAAAAGTATTGGCTTTCACCTTAGCCAAATTGTCCCTTCAGTAGTATCTTATGTAATTACTTGTATTGACTATCATTGCAGAACAAGGAAATGTAATTTATTTCTGTTACAGCTTAGTAATTAAATAAATTTCAAATTTTAGATATACCCTTTTTGTCTAACGTGGAGGGTTCGATAAACCATATAATGTGAAAAATGTGCCTAAAAAGAACATTTTTAGAGGAGTATATCTGTAATCTATGTATATAACCATAAGGGTGTTAATATATCCTTGTAGTTGGCCACTGTGTATGGAGGGAAAAGACACCTTACCTTTGTCAATTATCCATTTGTTGCATTCAAAATCTTAGGTATGATTAGAATAGCTATAATTGCTAGTTACAAATCAAGAAGAAAAATGCATGTATTTTAGTTTGGCAGATGAAATTTCCCTTTTATGGATACTTTTGAGTAGGAGAATGAAATTGAGGATGGGAAAGGCTTGTCATAGAAAAAGAAGTAAGTTAGGAGGAAGATTAAAGTTGACATGCTTGAGGTTTTCAGTCTTGATCTTGCTTGTTTATTGAGTACCAGAATGCTGATTTGGATTGCAGAGACGAAATTGACTTGGTCACATGAATTTCCTCTTACTCAGCAAACTCTAGTGTTGCTTTCTAGTAACATTTTGAGAGTTTCAACCATTCGTTTAGTTGTCTTTTGGGAGAATAGTGTATTATTTTAAGATTTCTGCTCTTCACCCAGCACAAAACACTCGCACCCAGCTGAAATGACCAATTTACCCCTGCGCTACTTAAGTAACGCAGCGTGAGTTAACTCACGCAAGTATTAATTCCAGCGTGAGTTAAGTTGCGCAGCGCATGTTAAGATGCGCTGATTTTAACACTTACGTTACTTAACTAACGCACGGGTATTTTCGGCATTTCAGCTAGGCGCGAGCGTTTTGTGCTGGGGGAAGAGCAGAAATCTTATTTTAACATAAGAGTGAAAAAAATTGTAATTCAAATTTATCAGTGGGGACGAACATATGCCCATACTATCTACATGTACTTTCTAGGAATGTTTTGCTTCTTTTCATGCATGACCAAAGCTTAGAGCATCCAGAATGGGAGAGTCTTAAACATTTAAGACCTGGTACCTAATAGGTACCCCCATTGTGGAAAAAAAATTGAGGGTCTTAAAAGATGCAAGGTCTAAATTAAGACCTCATTCTTAAATGGACTCACATCACCTTTTTATTAAAATAATAATTAAAAAGTGTATTAAAATAGATAATGTATTAAATAAATAATATTGGTGGGACCCAATTAGACTTTTTGTTAGAGGGTCTCCATTGAAGTGGTTGAGTACCTATTAGGTACTATTTATTAAAAAGTGATGTGTCAATGTGGGACCCATTTAAGACTTCAAAGATGAGAGTCTCCATTGTGGATGCTCTTAGAGCTTTTGTTTGGAAAAAGCAAAAAAGAAAAAGTCTATATACCGTCCATGAAATTCAAATTTTGTTCTGTTATCTACGTTAGACATTAGACAAGTTGCAAATGATTGATTATTAATGACTGGAAAGAAATGAATTCAAGAACTCTACTAAAACTCAAATATTACAATCAATACCTTATTATAAATGGTAAATATGGACGTGTAATATTATGATTATGTAATGGACTTTGAATGAATTATTATTATTATTATACATTTATGATTAGATAAATTGTTAGAGGGTGTTGGGCATTTATCAAGGTGTTATGCAAGAGCAGTCAAGTATTATTGGGTCTAAGCAATGCTTTAGATAGGATGTCTTTTCCTTAAATCGCTTTTATGCAAAGATATGGACATCATGATTTGTGGTGATCACTTACTTGAAGCCAAGAACTAGAAGTCTTTAGAAAATAGGTTTGAGCTTTTATTTAATTTAACTTAATTAGTATAATTTGTGAGGTAATTATATGTGTGCTTAGCTGGATTGAGTGAGACAATTTTTTATCACTATAATACAACTTAGATGATAAGTATGTGTGGATGTATATATAATGACAACCGACACTACTAATTAGTGCTTTGCGTTAAGAATGAGATTATAACTACTTCCATTTATCTATTTTTGTTTTGATTTTGATTTATGATTTGATGTATATACTTTTTTGTTGATATATACTATAACCTAAATTTCTTCACCTTTGTAAAAAAAAAAAACTTTAGATTGTTTTAAACAAGACCTTGTTAACTTTCTCACTTTTTTATTTGAATATTGTTGGATTGATTTTTTATTCTCCTAACTAATCATGCCAATAAGCTAACTCACATAGTTGCATTAGAAAAATATTGATTCCCGCTGTTATATGACTGGTGGCTCTACAAAAAAAAAAGCATATAGATAAAGTATTTTAGTTTCAAATAGATGTAGAGGGAAAGAAAAGCAAACACCCATACATGTAATAAAATATGAGAGATCTTATTTTAATCTGTAGTGTGAGAAAATAACGATAAATAATTCGATTTGAATGTTTATACGGTGTCTAATATTAAAATTAAAAACATTATGACTAAATATCACATCCTAAAAGTAGAATTGATTATCCAAAATGTCATTCTCAAAGAATAGTCATTCTTCAGAATTAATGATCATTCTAAAAGTGGAATCAAACATGTATTTAAAAGTTACTTAAAACTCTTTACCATCGTTTTGTTCCACATTCAAACTAACATTCTTACATCCGAATATCATTTTTGTCGTGCTTTTGTGAAGATAAAAACACATGCTTCTCTTTAAACGCATGACATTGTCCGGTTCACTACCATAACAAACACACTATTACAATAATGGGTTAATTATGTTTCTAGTCCCTATAAAATAGCGACCTTGTAAGTTTAGTCCATACTTAATTTTAATAGCATTTTTAGTCCCTAATTTTGTTTTTCTGCACTGAGTATTAGTCCCTACTCAATTCAAATTTGTTTAATTTATGCTTAAACTCTTAAATTTTTGAACAATTTTTTGCAGACATATTTAGAACATTACTAAAAGTTCGTCCGCAAAAAATTATCGCAAAATTTGATTTCTACATCCAGATTTTATTACTTTTTATCTTTAACTTTTGTCGTTTTAAAAAATTCATATTTAATTCATTTCATGTCAGAAAATTCTAAATTTTAGTAAACGAACCTTTCATAGTGTTCTAATCTTGTCTCAAAAAAATCGTTCAAAAATTTAAGAGTTTAAGGATAATTAATCAAACTTTGTTTTAGTAGGGACTAAAATTATAAGTAATTTTTTTTTATAGGGACTAAAAATGCTATTAAAATTAAGTAGGGACTAAACTTACAAGGTCGCTATTTTATAGGGACTAGAAACATAATTAACCCTACAATAATTGACGACGATTCTAAAAAATAGAAGTCGACAATGGCTCTCCTTGTACTTACTTATTGTGACTACAAAATTTTGCTCTTTTGGCCCCCACAATTGCTCAAACCATTCTGTTCGTAACAATTGAACAAAATTTTTTATGTTTAAAAACGCTTTGGTATATAACTATTGAATATTGTTTTTCATGAATACAATTTTGTAGTACATATATTTGTTTTATCCTATTTTTATTAAATCGAAAGCGATGAAGTCACTTCTCAATCATAGTTAGTTTTTCTTTTTTAAACCAGATACCATCTGCACAAAACTTTCAAGACTAATACCTCAAGTTTTGTTGGATTTAAATGAACCGAAAACTCTACCTAAAAGTATTTTAATGTTACTGCATCCTAAATTTTAATTCCAATCCAAAATCTTTACTAAACTAAAAATACAATGTCATCTCTTCTAATTGTTCTTGGGGTCGGCCATAGTAATAAAGGAGCCGTAAATGTTTACACTTTCATTCAAATCAAAAGTGGTGCATAGCACAGTAGAATTTTTCAAAATTCAAATTCAAAAACTAGAAAGGTAGAACTTAACTAACACCGTTAAGAGTCACGGCGCGTGACCGACGACTAGTGACATATAAAAACCACAACATGAAAACAAAACAAAAGTACAGAACAAAACAAAACAAAACACAAACTCCTAGTAATTCACAAACTCATCATAATAACTCAAACTCAACAACACAGTCACTTCCATTATTATTCCAGATCCAAAACTCTAAATGTGAGTCATTCTCAACTACCCTTTACATTTTCATGCATCAAAATCCACTTTTTTCTTTCCTTCTAAGATCTAGCATGTTCTTTTGTTACTATTGTTGATGTTTGTTAATCAGGTTCAGTTTGGTCCCTTTTATTGTTTTTTGAACAAATGGTTCTTGCATGGTTGGATCCAGTATAGGAAAAATAAATAGTAATAATTTGTACATTATGAAAAGATAAAATTTTCTAAAGCAATTTTGAAGCTTAAGAAAATTCAACGTCTTTATAATAAATTTTTTTAAACCAACCACTTAGTATAAATTTATTTATTTATTTATTTTTGTCTAGTGTATGATACCTTGTCGGTTAATCATATTGTTGAGTTGTTAATTTTGAATTATTAGAGTTTTAATCATTGATTGAAGATGCTTGCCAACCCAATTTGATTACTTTCCTTTTCTGTGTTTTAGTTTTTCTTAACTTAGTTAGGTAGACAATTTTGGTTCTAAATTTTTATATCATTTATTTATGTTAAATAATTCACATATGCTAACAACTTCAATACTTTTGGAATTTGTCCTGCTCATTACTTAGGTTTTTTAATCAATCTTTGGCCCCATGGTTCCACTTTTTAGTTGAAAGCAACTATTATGATTTCTAAAGAATATTCTCTTATCTTCTAGGGTTTATTAAATAATTAAATTTATATACACGTTTGGGCATGCTTGGTGTAAGAGTGTTTATATATCTATGTTAGTGTTGTATATGTAATGTTCCATTTCTGAAAGATTATTTCAACAATAGAACCTATACAGTCCATTTCATAAAATCACTTGAGTAAAACCCTTTGGAAGCATTCTTTAATTTTTATTTCAGCCTTGAATTTGTACCTATGTAAGATTTTGTTTTTCTATAGAAAGATTTTGTGAAACAATTTAACTATATAACTTTTTTTTGTGAAAGATTGTACATTCAGTTAACTATTTAATTTCTTTTGTACTGACATTTCTTTGTTATATAGTGCAATGGGAATAGAAGATTCAGATATTTGTATCATCAAGGAGCCAGATCGTGTTGTAGTCTATTCCGATGGAATTTCGCACAATTCAGGTCATGAAACCGGAACTGATAATCACAATATGGCAGAGTCTTATGAGCATATCAACGAGACTACTGAACATCATAGTTCAGAAGAGAGCACAAAGGAATACGAGGTGAAGGAATGTACAACAGAAGTTTCTGTTAAGGCCTCGGACGTATCTAACCTAAAAAAAAGTCAGGAGAAGTTGACGCCAGATTTTGAGGGTGTTCTCAATGTGAAAAGTTCGAAACCGCACAAAACAAGGGGTAATCAAAAGCCACGAGATACTGTCAAGCCTACAGTTCCGCGACCATTTTCCCTAGCAACTGAAAGGCGTGCTACAATTGTAACTCGTCCTACTTTTGAAGAAGATAACAAGGGCGGTAATGGAAGAAAATCTGTAAATAAAAAGAATGTGCTGTCTTCTAATACGCTTAAACAGAATCAGGTATATGCCGATTTTGAATTTGCTTCCTCCTTCATTGTCTAATCTATTGCTGAACTGTTTGTGGTTAATTTATTACTATGTACTCAGAGTTAGTCTTAAAACTTATGTTTTGACTGTTTGTGCCTTGCAGTTGAAGTCTCCTTTAGTTCCAAGGAAACCGTTGAAACCTGATAACAAGAAACATTCAGACGAGGACGATTCATGTTCAGTTGCTTCTGGGTATATTCTTATAAACCTTATAGTCGAAGGGTGTCAAAATCTCATCTCATGTTTTTCTTATTCTAGCAATGATTTTTTTTTTTTAATTTGTCTTATAATTTGAAATTGATTTTACCCCTTGACCATGTAAAGAACTGCAACTTCTGTGAGGTCTTTCAAGTCCAGGGCAACTGTTGCTTCTGCTCCAAGCTTTCGGTCGACTGAACGCGCACAAAGAAGAAAGGAGGTAAAATTTGTTGATTAAGTAGCTTTGTTTCAATAGGGTTTTCTTCCCAAATTGATCGGTGCATTCCTTTTTATTTGTGCTATAGTTTTATTCAAAATTAGAGGAAAAGCAACAAGCAATGGAAGCTGAGAAGAATCAAAATGAAGCAAGGAGCAAGGTACAAAGAGATTTCTTCATTATCTCAGGAACCATAAATTACATTGTCATTTTGTTACTTCTTTTCTCCTAGTTTTCTCACTCTAATTTGTTCATCGATTAAGGAAGAGAAAGAGGAAGCCATCAAACAGTTGAGGAGGAGTTTAAAGTTTAAAGCAAGCCCTATGCCAAGCTTTTACCACGAGGGGCCTCCACCTAAAGTTGACTTGAAGAAGGTATGTAATGGTCTTGTACTTAAACTTATGCCCTGTTGGGATAAACAACTTAATTGAGTGGTTATCATATAGGTGTTTATGTATAAGCTATTTCTATACCAAAAGATAAAATGAAGTCAAACTATTTTTTCAATCAGCGTTAAGCTGTTTTCATAAACAGTCTCACAAGTGCTTTTGGTAGTAGATAAACTCAAATCAGTCAATTCAAATAGATCCTTATAACAGTATCATGTCTGAGGTTCACTCTATACAGCGAAGATAATGTGTAGTTCATGTTAATCTCTCAAAGCAAGTTTTGTCTACAGTAACTTGAAAACAACACATTATGATTAAGTTATGTTCTTCAACTTGTGTTAATGACAATGTTAACATGTATGGCCAGCTACCACCCACACGTGCAAAATCTCCAAAACTGGGTCGGCGAAAGAGCAACAGCGGTGCAGCTAATTCATCTGAAGGGGTCAAAGAAAAAGGAGCGGCTGCTCAGAGAAAGCATCGCACATCGAACACCAGTTGTAACTTGAGTGATGTGACTAACGACAATGGCTTGGATGGTCTCAAAAATAAGACTGAAAACAAGACCGAGCACACCGAATTAATTGAAGAAATTAATATGATCAAAGTGAATGGACAAGCGGGCATAGAGATCAGCAGCCAGTAAAGTCTTCAATGAGATTAGTTTTTCACTTCTAATTTATGAGTTTCCGGGGAATGGAAGTATTGTTCCTTGCAACTTTCTGAAGGGTGTTCACTTTAATTCCTTTAACTTATAAGCACTTTCTTCTGTGTGCAGTGTTTGATGATATGTGAAAATGTTTTATTTGTAATTTATCTCAAGTTATTTGTAAAAAGGAAATTCTATTGCTCATAGGAGCTATTTTAAGCATTTTTCTGTCTGCCTCAACTTCAGGGTCACATTGTTTGAAGTTATTGGAAAATAATGATGTTCAGTGAACAGGATAATTATGCTTCATTCATGCAATAGTTTGTTATTAAGGGAAAGGCTACTGAAGCCCTGAAATAAGATTCTCTATGATGGATAAACTAAAAGTGTGTTTGTTTCCACGGTACCCTATCTACAAACGTACGTTTTGCTGGATGCTACAATTTGTAGCTTCTTATTTTCACGGTACAAAGGCTTGGTAACACACGTTTTTTTTAGTGGACATGGAACCAAACAGTCCATAAGCTTATGTTTGGAAAGTTTTTTTTCACGGTGAAAATCCACGGTAGACCAAAAGCTACCTTATGTAGCTTCAAGTGACCACGCGGCCAGTTACAAGTCACCGCGTTACCAAACACACTATTAGATCCTTAATTACTTAGGTCATTCTAATTCAACTAAGCACAAGTGTAAAAATTCAAATGAACACAGTCGTGAAGTCCTATACCTAGGGCCTAGGATAATCACCCTAGGGCCTAGGATTATCACGAGCACGGCAATCAACTTCGTATTCCAATCGTGAACACACAATCACGAAGTCCTAGCCATATTCCACAGGATCATCACGAGCACGGCAATCAAAACACACAATCACGAAGTCCCAGCCATATTCCACAGTATCATCACGAGCACGGCAATCAACTTTGTATTCCAATTGTGAACACACAATCAGGAAGTCCTATCCATAGGATCATCATGAGCACAGCAATCGACTTCGTATTCCAATTGTGAGATTGAATCTACAATAAATTCAAAGATAGTCAATCAATGAAAAGCATTAAACATAGAGGAAATTGTTGAATAAGCATGAATAAAACTAGTATTGAAGGCAATGTGAGTCATACTTACACAAGAATCTAACAAAGGTTCATCTTCCCTAACCAAATATAAACACTTAACTACACATAATGGGATAAGAAACAGGTAAAGATAAGAAAAAAACTAGGGTTTCTTACATTCAAATTTCATGTAGTCCCCTACAGTTGCACTATCATTCAAGGTGTTTCTGATCTACTTCATCTCTCTCTCTCTCTCTCTCTCTCTCTCTCTCTCTTATATGTAAATAATTTATAATTATTTTAAATGTATGAACATAACCATATATTCTACTATCATTTAGTAATTAGTTTGTTACAAATTTTGAAAAATTCCAACAAGTACATAAAAGCTAACGACCATATTATGGCTTGGTTGACTAATATAAGATCCAAGAATGTGATCATGGCCACTTGACTCAACCAAGTTCTTATGCCAAATCATGGCATGCCTAACTCTATCAGAGTCATCAATCACATTCAATGATCAGACCATGATCTCAATCACCCATAGCCATCAATTGCAATCTTTTTTTTTTCTTCTTTCTTTCCGGTATTACTTCTATTGTAGCTAACAACGTAGGCTTTTAAGTGTTTTTTTAGTCTCTAGAGTAATTTGTGTTGATTTGAACTCCGGATTTAAATAAGCAAACAAAATGAGTAAACATTATTGCTTATGTTTAAATACAAGTTAAAATACGAGAGTTTTTTTTTCCTATCCTCCAAACTTTTCGTACGCCTTACATTATTTCAGATTATGTAATCTGAAAAGTGTAAAAACGTTAAAAAACCTTTCATAAACTCTTCATTTATTGAATTTTAAAATCCTACGCAAGAAGCTTAGATAGTGGAAAAAGAAACACTCGGATAATTTATCAAATAGATCAAAGTCATCAAACATCAGCCAAGTTCATGTCTTCAAATAGAGCCACTTACACCTAATATGATGCTATTGGCTTTTGGCCTTCTTTCCAATGACAAACATATACCAATAATTTGTTATTAACTTGAAGTGATTGGAGGCTTCTTGTATACCAGATTCCTCAAGGACATGCAAGTATAAACGTTTAAGATGCGAGGACTTTGTATTATATATTGGGTGACTTTATTATGCTAACATGCACAGTAACCAATTTCGAAAAATTGCTCTTCTCCTAATAAAAAACGCTCACTTTCATATAAATTGACCAAAATACCCCCACACGAGTTAACTCACGCTGAAGTATAACCTACATGAGTTACCTCACGTTGGGGTTATAACCTACATGAGTTAACTCACGCTGGGTTATAACCTATGTGATTTAACTCACGTGGGATGTACCAATGTAGCGATCATGACTTAAGTCACGCTGGTTATAAGTAACACATGCGTGACTTATGTCACGTGGAGGTATTTTCGTCAGTTTGTATGGGAGGGAGCAATTTTGGATGGGAGAAGAGCAATTTCCCCAATTTCGTCGTGTTGGGCCTTGAGGGCCCATCGTCCTTTCCTTCCCACTTCATTTTTGATAGTCGTTTTTAAACACTTCAAGTTCGCTCTGATTGATTCATAACTTTTGATCAACTATTTTTATGTGTAAAATTTGATCTAGCCGTAACATCCGACCCGTCTTTTTTCAGTAAGGTGAACAATTTTTATGTGTCTAAAGATACAACTATCTCATCTCATTATTATTACACTTTGTATGCATGTTCTCTATTTCCTTTTTGATATCGACCGTGACCATAGTTGTTCAATTTGTTTTGTTGTGCCTGTTTTCATCGTATATTGTTCTTCGGGAGTAACTAACTGTTCTACTACAGCCCCACACTTTCAACAATGCCATTAATGGATCTTTTGACCAATATGATTATGAATGCACATCGTGCAAGCAAAATAATTTAGTGATTTATTTTCTTTTTGACTATGCTTATGATTGGTTTATAGTATGATTACATCCCCTAAGTTTATAACTTACCTCCCTGATTATTCAATTCCTTTTATTCTTTCATTTCTTCGGACCAGCTTTAGAGTGCAGGTGCAAGTGTGACATACTCCTTCAGATCATATTTATATACAAATTTTGTTTTTTCAGGTTCATTAAACATCTTATGTATTTGGACTATAATATAGTTCATATATATTAGTTATTTAATGAATTTAAAAAAGTAAAATTTGCTTATAAATATGACTGGATGAAGTATTTTTTTTAGATAGACGAAATGAGAAAAAACCATAAACTCACAGACATAAATGGAGGAGTTGGGACTCGAACTCCGATCCGACTTACTAATTTCAACATTTTTACTGGTTGAACTATGACTTCTAGACAATGACATGATTTTATAGATGTTGGTTTGTATATTATTTATTAAAGTGTTGGGTCATGAGACGAGCCGGGGAACATCACATTAGTGATCACTCTTCCTTAATTACTAAGTTAACCTCCCTAGAAACTTCCAATGTTTTCATATACTCCCTCCGGTCACATTTATAAGCAAAAATCAACTTTTTAGGTTCATAGAATAATTATTGCATCTAGTCACATTTATAGACCATATACATTAGTCATTCAATGAACCTAAAAAGTTACTTTTTGCTTATATATGTGACCGGAGGGAGTACTATTGTTTTTACTTTTAATTGCATAACTGTCACATTTATTTTATTTAGTTTCCTGTACAACTTTTTGTTTGGTAATCTATGTAGAAAACTTTGATAATAATAAGAAATAGATTGAAAATAAAGTTATGGTTAAGCAATTAAAACTAAAAAACATAACATAAATTAAAAGTTCTCTCAAAGTAAAATAGTCCCCACTTTGCCTAGTTGCACCCCCTTTCCTTTTTTCCATCAGGACCAACAAATTGCTTTCTACAGTTTTATTACATGAGTTTGATTAGACAATAGACATTGAAATCATCTCAAGCTATTAAATGTCACCATAAAATATGGCAGGCTATTTGTTCACAGCAAATATCATACTATAAGCAGTAATTAATTTCACACTTAGTAATTTCAAATTTTTCAAAAAATATTCTATTTTGGTATCCACTATCCACTTTCCAATACCTCTGCTTGAGCTAAAAAAGGGCATGTTAAAAGCTTGAATTGATACCATTTAGAGGTATCATTCAACAACAAGAGTTTTTCTATTCATCTTTTCATTAATTTTTCCTTTTTCCAAAGTAGAAAGCAAAAGAAAATTCCTTTAAACACCAACTCAATACTTATGAGATACAATTTTTTCTTTTTATCTTTTTTTACTCATCACTGCTTATGTCACTATGACATCATCAAATCTATAAACAAGAAACTGTATCCAAGTTTTCTAGATACAAAAATACTTCATAAATAAAAGTAATACTATGTATCCACTACATGTCACAAGTTTGCAATAGTGTACATGATCTAAGTTTGACATGGAAAATTGAGATAATCTGAATTTAGGAGGACTATACTATAGTTATATAAAATGTAACAGAAAATGAGCAATGTAAATAGTATTAAGTTAAGCAAGTAGTGTCTATGAGGGGTATTGTTTGGTAAGAGATTGGTAAGGTAGGTAGGACTTGAAGGGAACTTTGGCAGGCCTTTAAGAGATGCTAAAAGAGGTCTTGTTTACTTTTGCATCACTAATTCACTAATTTCTTTTTTTATTGATTTGAAACCATTTACAATGAATAAGAAAAATGGGTCTTATTAACTGTTTCCTTTTAAATTTCTAAGACATAATGTTTGATGAAGTTATATAAATTTGGTACTGATTAATATAAATGTGGAAGGACTAATTGTAATGGAAGTGAACACTTAAGGTTATAACACTCCACTAATTTCCACAATAGTTTGGATTCCTTGTAGTCGAAATATCCTGTTAACATATCGAAAGTCATTAGATCAAATAGTCCAAATTTTTGGTATTTGGACTATTAGATATGCGTACTTTAGCCTATTTTGATCAAATAGGCCTTTAAAATAATCTGCGTGTTTTCTCAACCGTTCGATCTTGATCCAACGATTACCGATGTGTTGAATGTGTAAATGCAAGATATTTGGATTGAAAGGAATCCATTTTTATTTCCACAACTTCATAAAAAAAGAAGGGAAAAAAAAATCTTGCCATGGTTCACTTGAAATAAAAAGAATAAGGTAAAGTATTCTATTCTATGGAACATATATGCATAAAATGTGTTGAAAAGTTTGATAAGATGGAAGGAGCCATACCAAGTAGGACACCATGTTTTCCTGGCCCACACATTTTCCCTTCTTCACGTATATAATGGACCATGAAAAACAATGCATGGCCAAATCAAAATCAATCAGTTCTCTCTACTTCTCTCATCAAATCAATCCTTTCTCACCTTTCTCCATACAGAGGAGTTGAGGGGGATGCTGTCTGATTCGAGACCATTCGTCACAAGTGACCCTTGAGAGAATGATCTCGGACCAGGCTTCATTCCCCCTAGCTCTTAGTATCATGCAAGCAGTCTTGTTCCCGGCAGTTCAATTCATATTTTTCACCTTCAAGAGAATTCAGTGACCAAATAACATGTAAGTTGGTTCAAAGATCTTTTCTCATAATCTTTTCATTAAAATTTGTGTTTCTTTCTTTCAATTTACATAAACACCAATGAAAAATGTAGATTTTTTTTAATGATTACTAGCATAATCTTCTGGAGATAATTGTTTGTACAACATATTTGCATAATTGCTGTGGTAGACATGCATAAGAGTTATCTGTCTCAAAAAGCCATCACAGTTCTTTTGTTTATGTTTCCTGTGTGTATATAGTTAACAAATATACCCCCTCCATCCCAATAACTGAACCATTTGTAAAAAAAATTATCTCAAAATGACTTAATCATTTCAATTTTCAATACAACATTAATATTTTTTTCTTTTCAAATACACCTTCTAATTAATACTACTTGCATTACTGTTAATTCAATATCTACTAAATTTTGTATTTATGGTAAAAGTAAATACACCAATACATGATAACGATAGTTTAGTAAAAATACTATGCTTTCTCTTTTATTTATACAATTATCGTGTGAATTGGTCAATTATTTTGGGATGTAGGGGGTATTATAGTAGAAATAATTTGTGTTGCCTTTGTTTGATCAAAGGAAAACATAATGTAGTTAAATTGCACAAAACACTGGCAATTTCTTTGAAAATGTTTGTGAAATAAATAATTGATTGATGTATAGAAAAAGTGGTGACTTATCTTTTTATAGTTGACTTTTTGTCCATTGGCTTTGCTTGTGAAGTGTTGCAAAGAATAGTTTTTAGACCTTTAATTTTGCTTTATTTGTTGCAAGAGTAGGGTATAACTTCTTTTGGAGTACCAAATCCATCAAAGTGTAGCTTTAAAATTAAAAATAACATCATAGAAATACCTTACTCTTAGCCCACACCTCACTTTTAATGCAATGTGGGTCATAGATTGTACATGAAAACTCCATAACACCATATATGGGTCAGACGGCTATGCATGGTTTATGATAACCCCATAATGCAGCAGTATGGTTCTGTTCTAGGTGGATCTTATTCTCAGCCTTAGTTTCCTATATCTATATTACAATATTCTTCAACCAATGGGTATTATTACAGCCTTAGTCTCTTACAAAAATAAAACACAAAGTAATTCCCAACATTTTTATATCGAGGACAAATTAGTCCCTCATTCAATATAACATAATGACTAATTTGTCTATGATATAAAAAATTCAAAGAGTGCTTTGAGTTTTATTTTTGTCGGAGACAAAATTGATTCATCAAAAAATTGCAAAAGACCAAAATGAGTCTTCACTCAATTAATAATTATATCCTTGCTGATGTTGCATAAATTTGCTAAAAGATGGCAGCGTTAAATTTGTTGGAGTATAATTAATATAGACAAGGCAAAATTTGCAGAAATCATCAATTATAAAACCTTTTACAAATATATTTTTTTATTGGTTTTTTCTAGATTTTTTTGTGGTTACATGAGAAAAAGAGAAAAGGAAAATAAAACAAAAAAGAGAAAGAAAAAAAAAACTACTCCATCCGTCTCACAATAATAGACTCTTTAACATTTTTTCTTTTTCTCAAAATAATTGTCATTTTAGAATACCAATGCAACATTTATTATTTTTTTTCCATTATTATACACTTATTCATTGAATTTCATCCAACTTAACTACTCCACTAACTACAATTAATAAGGATATTTTAGTAAATGATATTAATTTTACCATTGAAATCAACACAATTAATCATTTCCTTAATTATCGTGCACAAACCTTAAACGACTATAATTTAGAGATGGAAGGAGTATGTCCTTAGAAAGGACACACCTAAGGTATCATCCATTAAAGCAGATGATAAACAAGGGGGAGGCTCATTGATCGTGACAAGATGGTCTGAATTGTTAGCTCCCAACTTAAAGAGAACGTCTGCACATGAATTTCCTTCTCAAAGAATGTGGTGAATAGTAACTGTCCAATCCTTAACAAGATAGTTCCGGATGAGTTCCATAATATTTACATGGTGATGAAAACGTGGAGTGTTCTTCGACACCAATTGCACCACATGAAGAGAGTCAGAGTAACTCATAAGTTTTTTATAACCTGCCTCCCAACACAACTTGATTCCAATCCAGAGAGCTTGAATCTCAGCATGAAGGATATTAGAGATCCCCACATCTCTATGCTGCCAACTCACCATCTTTGGAGTAATAATATGAGACGCTGAAGGGTGAGTCCCAAAAGCTTGGTGGGTAAGTTGAAGTTGGAAATAAATAGTTAGATGATTGAAATGCAATAAATAAAAGTATGTTAGTGGAAAAGAATAATAAATGTTGTATTGATATTGTAAAAGAGACAAATAATTTGAGATTAAGAAAAATTGTAAAAAGGACATCTATTGTGAGATATAAGGAATATAAAAATAACCCGACTCATAAGTAAAAGATACGAAAACAACACAAACATAGAATCCACGATTTGACTATGGAGTTAAGTTGATAATATTTATTCTCTGCCCACAAATCGGTTGCAACATATTTCTAAGCTTAAAGTTTATAAAGTACAACTTATGTTTAAATACAACGTTCAATTTACGAAATTATGATCCTACATCCCTAGTCGCACCCATTGAATGTGTGGTCCAAGTCCACTTATCATGGTTGTTCCTACGAATCTGGTGGCGTGGTTCTGTAAATGAAAAGAGGCCCGTAATAAAATAAAAATGTACTTTTTGTTAAAAGAACAATGTTCTATTTAAATTTTTGAAAAGATAAATACAAGGTGTCGTATATATGCGGTACACCCAAAAGTGAAAATCATTACCATATGCATGAGGAACCTCAAACCACCCTCCCAAAACAACACCCACCTAACACTTAGTAGTACTACTGGACTATAATTTTTTTTTTGAGGCCCATACTTTAGGGTGGTCCAGTTCCATTGAGCGGTTTGCACACCCCAAGGCCCGACCCTGCCACTTATGGATAAACTATGGAGTCAACAAGAACAAAGCAAGCTGGTAGTTGAAACTTCTATGGTTTGGAAGAGTGAACAGTAGTAAGAAACTGAATAATGAAACATATAAATTGTTTTTCGAAGGAATATCCATTTTTTGACATGTGAATCTTATTGGTTAGTTTCATGTAAAATATGAGAAACTATCACATTCATATTTCGCTTCATCAGATCGTGCATTTATGTTCAACTCAATAACCTTTTAATTTGAAACTATAAAACAATTTCAATACCCTACGAAATTCATCTCTGATACATGTTTGCATCTCAAACTCGAAAACTAATTCAAAGGTTGAAGGAGTCTAAACACACATATGTCACAACTCACACAGCCAAGAAATCATGACGATGTAAGACTCTAACACAACTTCAACAAGACCTAGCTCATGCAATCTTCACGAGACTTCCAACCAACTTCCCTCACGGTTTGTTCATAGCAAATACTAGGAAACACAATTATATATGAAGGAATTTAGCCTGAGCAATCTCAGCAAATCTATGCAAGCACATTTTATATGTCTTGATCTAAACATTTGATTTTTATAATAATTGAAGACGTGTTCTTCAGATATGAATTTTCCTAGAGAATGAGCCTCTTGTTGCAGGGGAGGAGAATTAGGTTGGAAGCAAATATATATTAGTCACACCCCTTAAGTACCACAATTTTTTTTTTTAGTAAACTCAAGGCCCACAACATACAAGCATGTACCGGGATGAATTTTTTTTGGACTATTACTTTTCTCACCCTATCCCTTACTAGCGCACCCTGTAAATTTTTCGAAAATGCACTTGAGCAATTTGGATTTTGTAATCCGAACTCAGTTTTTCCTTTGTTATAGGATGAAAAAAATGAGTTCCTAACCAATTTGGATTTTTTTCGGATTATATAATCCGAAAACTTCAAAAAATAGGGCGTGCTACTTGATTTTTTCGGATTATATAATCCGAACACCCCATAAACACCCTTTTTCAAGGGAAAAACAGTTCGGATTGTATAATCCGAATTGTATCAGCACAAATTCTAAACATGTTTGTAATATGGATTGTCATTTTATGGACAATATTAATCTTCATAACTCTCATCCTTCTGTTTTGCGTCATTTTAGCCGTTCTTAGTCAAAAATTGGGTTTTCGGGCTACTTGATCGGATTGCTCCGAAGTTTCCCAGAAAATCAGAAGAAAAAAAAATCAAGAATCATGACTCCCTTAAAAGATACTTCTTAAGGGACTCTGCCCCTCAAAATCCAAAGTTTATATCCATTTTTAATTTTTTTTAATTTTTCATATTCTCAGAAAAATCCGAAAAAATTTGCTTTAGTTTTATTTGATTTTTAGAATTTTTGGTGGAATTTTTATATTTTTATGATTTTATTTGATAGGTGTTTATCATTTTTTACTTTGTTTCTTGTTGTTTTTAAAAGCAAAATTCAAAATTGCTGAAATATAAGAGATTCTGATTGCTGATAATACATAAACATAGTTTAGATTATAAAATCCGAATTAGTGAAGCATGAATTCAGATTTCAAAATCCGAATTGCACAAGGACATTTCTGGAAAATTTACAGGGCGCGCTAGTCATGCATATGGTGGGAAAAGTAATAGTTTTTTTTTCTTCCCCGCAAACCAAGTTAAATATATCTATACTATGTATAAAGAAAATAACATGTTTTGACCTTTTTTTCCTTAAAAAAATAAATAAATCTTGTTTTGATATTTTTGGGGTGTCTTTTTCTATTTCTAAAATTACCCTAAACTTTCAATACAAATAACACGTATAACAAATAGATAAGAGTAAATTATATTGAAATAAAAGTGTAACAAACACGATTCCAATTTTTTTCCTTTATCCTTTAAAAAGTGTAACAAACTAGATAAGTATATCTATACTTACTTTTTCATTATCCCAATTATATCATTTTTCTATAATAAAGATTGTTGTTGGTGTCATTAAAAAAATATGAATTTAGATTATTTTTTTTGTTATATTATTGGTGTCATTGAAATAGATAATCATGGTTAGTTTGCTTTTTTTTTTTTTTGTGGTGTCCGAGATTTGAACTCCAAACCTTACATACATTATGCATTATCCCTACTAACTGAGCTAAACTCACGGCGACATGGTTAGTTTAGTTTGTTATAATTTGAAAGCAACAAACATTTATTTTTTTTGTCTTAATCAAAATCAAAATTTCACAAAAAAAAAATATCGTTCATAATTTTTAAATGTTAGCGTAATAAAAAAAGCAGAAAGACGGATACGTGAGTGTCCGTCTTTTCGTTAGTATAATATAAAGAGGATACATTTTGTAAAAAAAAAATATATAAAGAGGATACATGATTAAGGAGTGAATTTTATCTTCCAATCATACCCTTAATTTAAATTTATCTAGTAATAATTTTAAATTTTGAATGATATTATTTAAATCTTTAATTACAAAAATCAGTTAAATCACATTATAATAGAAACAATTTCACTACTATAGAAAAAAGATATAAGTTTAGTATATTTTTTTTTTGTAAGAAAGTTAAATCTTTATTTGATTGTGATTGAGTGATTATTATAAGTATTGTTATTAAAAAATTATAAATAAGTGATGTGTACACGTGAGACTCATTTAAATACTCAAAATTGAGGGTCTTCATTGTAGATGCTCTAACAATTTCATAATTTTTTTTGAAGAATTTCATAAAAAAAATGTGATGCAGTTTAAATTAAAATAAAATAATTAATTGGGCTTCGGCCCTCTTTGTATCAAAAAATAAAATAATTAATTGTACATTGAGTAATTAAAACAACACAATTTTATTTATTTTTTACTAAAAAAAACAACACTAGTTTAAGATACTATTATAGTTATTTACTATAGATTAGTAGTAGTAGTTTTTTTGGTGCACAAATGTAGTGTATATTATACTAAAAAAATATATAGTATAGGTAAAATTACTCTTAAGAAATTAACAGAATACCTTTATTTGAATTTAATTGTTGTTTTTTATAGAGATAAAGTTGATGATATTAATTTATAGGCTTAATTACTATTTTGGTCCTTTAAGTTATTTGTTGGTTACATTTTGGTCCCATAAGTTATTAACGTTACAATTTGGTCCCTTAAGTTATTTGTTGGTTACATTTTGGTCCCATAAGTTATTAACGTTACAATTTGGTCCCTTAACTTAATTTTTGGTTTCGTTTTGGTCCCTTAACTTATTTTTTGGTTTCGTTTTTGTACCTTAACTCTAATAACATAAAGGACCAGAGTGGTTGACGGAGGAAGAGTTAAGGTACCAAAACGAAACCAAAAAATAAGTTAAGGGACCAAATTGTAACGTTAATAACTTATAGAACCAAGATGTAACCAACAAATAACTTAAGGGACCAAATTGTAACATTAATAACTTATGGGACTAAAATGTAACCAACAAATAACTTAAGGACCAAATCATTAATCAAGCCTAATTTTTTTCTTAGGTGAAAGTTGATGATAGTATTGTATTGTCTGCAACAAAAAAAGTCAATTATTGTCTGTAGTTGATTTTGACATGTCGGTAGCTAGAAACTTTTTTAATACTTTTTAGAAGCATTTGAATCAGATGCCCGTCCCTAAAATTAAAGATGTCCTGATCCAATTATAAATTTGATGTTCTATTTTATTATTATTATTATTATTATTATTATTATTATATATATATATATATATATATATATATATATATATATTTTTTTTTTTTTTTTCTTTTCTTTCATGGCCATATTTATGCTATTGAGATGGCTGCTCACATGGGCGTAGCCCCGTAAGAGAATGAGGTAGTACTACCCCAAAGAAAATAGATTCTTGAATTGGTTGGTATGTTTGTATATTTAGCCACCCAATAAAAAATATTTAGCTACCTTAAATAATTTGTAAAAAAAAAGCTACCTTAAATAAATTTATTTGACGAAAACAAGCATAAATAAGAAGCTAAAAAAATTACTACATGATTGATAGATTTATTTGTATTAGTTTTACATTTTCAGTCTCAACAATAAATATAGAGAAAACTTTTTGAATAAAAATTGACAAAAAACAAATTAAATGGATAATGAGTTTCTTGCAAATACCTTATTTGTTTATATTGTAAATGAAATTATAATCTATTTAGTATACAATCAATTATGAATAAAATTGACTTTTTGACACGCGCTGTGCCCAACTTTTTTAAATAGCCATTGTCAATTTTTATTTTCTTTGTTATTGCTTTAATTTACCTTTCATGTATGTAAAAATTATTGTGATATTTTTTGAGATCTGATATTTGAACAATTATTTTGTGACAATATTTATGACAATTTTCTTTTTCATACTCTCATTATGTTCTCATTTTCTCTCTCCATTACTTTGATTTTTATGTCAAAATCTACATTTTTTTTTTATATTTTGATTGTCCCAAAAAATGGTTGTTCAAATGGTTCTTTGAAAGTGACTCTACAAGCGATTTATTGGCTTTCAAGAATTTTTCTCTTGTTCCAATTAAGATCCAAAACAGATGGCATAACTGTTTTCTTTTAGGTTATCTCGCCCCATATTTAAAGGAAAGGTAAAGGGAATGTGGACAAGTTGATAAATCGTGGGCATGCTATATATGAGACTATTTGGTGGGATGATTTGCCCTCTAATTTTATTAGAAGATTTTTTAGAGATTGTTATGGGTTGCCTAACTTTCGGTTTCCGTAATTCTTTTTCTTTCCTTCTGTTTTTAGGAGGGTATTGGTTTGCCCCACCCCCCATATATTTTTCATCTTTTTTAATATATATATAGGGTTGTCTGGAGGTGCCAACCTTGTTGGAATATCCGCACTTCCCTTGATGCTTTCCTTTTCTTCTAGCCTATATATAATGCTTATATCCTTTGACATAAAAAAAAAAAAAAAGAGCTGAATGTTACTCCCTCCGTTTCAAAATGAGTGTCGTTTTAGGTGTTTACACACATATTAAGAAAAGCAATGATTAAAAGAAAGAGAATGGTTATTTTACCAAATTATCCTTATTAAGTATTAGTTAGTTTTAAAAGTAATACTTTGAAAATAGTGTGCAGAGTATTAATTGGAGGATACAATTGAAAAGAAAAAGTTATTATTGCATTGAAAACTGAAAGTGACATTCATTTTGAAACAATTTTTTTTTGCTAAAGCGACACTCATTTTGAAACGGAGGGAGTATGATACAAGTTTAAGTGAAATAAAACATCTTTACTGTCTTGACCAAAAACTAAACATCTTTACTGTTTAAAAGAAACAAAGTGGAATAAAATATATTAAGAGAAGTCAATATCATAAAATTTAATTTTGATTTAATTATTAAATCTCTCAAATCACTTTTAATTATTCAAATAGAATTAGCCATCACGATCTTAAGAATTATCATGTTTCAAATAAGTTTCAAGATTTATCCAACATAATTGTTTAATTACCGGTGAAAGTATTTTTAGAAGTTTGAGGTGTTTGTAAACAATCCTAGATGCTTAAAGAGTAATTTCTCTAAAAGTCTCCTTAGTAGAACCATGGTTTAATTGTGCGTATTTAAATGAATTTTCATCTATGTTGCGTATGTACAGGTATCAATACGAGAATACGATAATTTTTAAAAAAAATATTAATATGTCAATAAAATCATGAGTTATGTTATATAATCTAAAATAAGAGAGCTACAACAAAATATCATGTTAAAAATTTAAAAAGTCAAATACTAAAATTGATTACAAATTTACCAAAAAAAAAAAAAAACTATGCACATATAACCCTATCAAACAGCTAGCAAGAATCAAGGAATGTCCATGTCAATGAATGTTAGTGGAATGGTATGTATCTACGTGGCATATCCTTACCCTCGACAACTACAAGTGGACTCACAGTTCTCTCTCTCTCTCTCTCTTGCACAGATCATTCACATTTTTCTGTATTTCCTAACCAAACAAAGAGGTGTGTACTTTGTGTATTTTCTCTTTCAATTTTCTATTTTCGGTTAATGATAAATTATGCCTTAGTCAATTTATGTATACTTTTGTATCTTACATTCATGTACAACATGTTTTCGTGTATCATTATTTGAGTAAAACCATGTACTAATATTCTTTCATACAATGAACCTGTATGCTTCTGTTTCTGGAAATTCTACCACGGTACCGTATCTTTTCTATTCTATATTTATATTTATGTTTGTTTCACGTGATCATGGGGTGTTTGTCTTAATATACCTTACTAAATTCACAATATTTTCTTGTCTTATTTTTGTCTATATATATATGAAGAATTTTGAATCAGCTTGAATTCTTGAGCATATCAAATTATGTATTGCCTAGTCATGTCAATTTCCTTAGACTGGAATCTTTTATGTTCAGAGGTCTGTAGCATCGATACTTCTTATTGAAGGTGCGTCCGATCCGATGTGTGTCGGTGTCGTAATACATGTGATGTGATTACACTCCGTTACTTCATTTTCTCAAATTATTATTGTTGTTGACGCGTTAATGCTTCATAGGTCTAGATTGCAAACTAATGAGTTGATTGTCATAACTGGGAAGAGCCTATATTAATGTGATGTTTCATTTTGAAGAATAAAAATCTGTGAAATACTCATTTGATGGATAATTTAAGGTAATGATGCAAATTAAAGTCTAATAAATATTAGTAGAAGATGCAAAATATCATGTTTTCAACATGCCTTGAAATAAGATGCATCTCACACTCGGGTTGGCCTGATGGTATTGGCTTGGGATTTGGGAGTGTGCTCCTACTCAAGGTCTCAGGTTCGATTCTCTTCAGTGTCAAGTTAGGTGGGCTAATTTACTTTTTTTTTTTAAAAAAAAAAGATGTATCTCACAATCTTACTCATGAGTAACCTATAATTCAATCAAGTAATTTGATGGTTTAGTGTTGAGTGGCTAGTTGCATCCACATTCATACCCTACACAGGCTAATTTTGATTGGAACAATATTTCATTTCAGGACCTTCTACTGCTGAGTACTCAAGTTGAGTTCAAAAAAGCAAGAAAATGAAACCAAAGACTGGTTTTGAAGTCATTCTGAATTATTCTAGTCAATGTCATAAGGAAAAATTGCAAACTGAGTCAAGTGCAGGTGCAAATGCAGCTTCTAGAGCAAACACAATCTTTTCTGCCAATGATCCTCTATCTGAAATAGTTTGGACTCCAGATAAAGGTTTCAGTCTTAAATGTGTCGATTCAAGTTTTACTAACAAAAATACCTCGCTTTTGCGCGATGTTGAACCTAGTAGTATGGTTCTTGCTCTGCTACAAAGTGTTACTTGTGCCACAGATAAACCTGCAGAAGACGTTTTAGTGCAACCTCTTGCTGTTATATGCGCAAAGAGTGACGTTTCTTCGACAGGTACTCCTGCTAGGAATTCAACAAGCGATTCAGTTGCCATCTTTCCAGAATATACACCATATCAAGAACATGATACAGGTAAATATAACATCCCTTATGGATCCTACAGATGTAGGGAAATGTGAGTTTGCAGTAAGAACTTTGGAGTCAAGTATACATTATTGAAGTATTTACTTTGTCACGAGGTGTCAGCTCAATGGTAAGAACTTGGCCGTGTAACCTGAAGGGATGAAATTCAAATCCCTCGGGGACGGTTGAAAAATGACCACTAGTGTCACTTTAATTAATAACAATTTTTTCTTTCTCCAATTTTTTCCTTTAAAACCTTTTTTGCTCAATCATGATGTTGATCTGCCAGGATCTGGTGATAATTTGGAGAAAATTAACTCTGCTGGAGGAACATCTGATTTGGCAAATGGTCAAAAGGAGAATTTAATGAACCATTGGGAGAAGAATATTTGTGCTCAAGCCTGCATTGAAATTGAAGCAGCTAAAATATCTGAGATAATGGAAGAGGAAAACAAATCTTCTACTATTTCAGGTATTTGCTGTCATAATTGATTCTTTGGTAGATCTTTGCCATTTTAAGATACTATCATGATTTGGAACACATTCTAGAATTATTGATATTTGTACACAATTTTATATAAATTTTCCTCAATCATGGAAAATAAATCCAATTAACACTGCATATCAAAGGCATGTACGGTGACACATGTCAGTATCCGACACTGACACATGTGGTTACATTCAATCACTCTCATTTTCTTAAATTATTACTGTGTCTACATGTCAGTGTCGTGTCCGGTTATGCGACAATGCATTCTAGTAACCTGCTGAAGTTATTAATTTTTAAAGAAAATTGCAAGTCCATTCTCTTTTGCATATCTAAAATATCATCTGCATCATGACTTTCTTCAGGTCAGATCAACCAAAGTCCAGTTGGTAATTTACAAGTTCATCAAGATGGGTCTAAACTTAGCATGGAACAAAATCCTTCACCAAGGAAACATTACAAAGAAGGCTTGGATACTAGTGTTGACAACATGGTGGTTGAAATAGAAGATGACTCGTATACTAGAGTTGAACACATGATTGAAGATAAAGGTTCTAATCCTCTTGGAACATATTTGATATCATCCGGCATTAATCATTCGGAAAAAATGGATTTAACTTCACAGAAAGATTTACAAACTTTCAGCTGTAAAGCAGGTACTTCTGCAGCAACAAGCAGAGTTCTTGTTTCAAAATCCAATGATAATAAAAACAAATCCAAGGTCAATGAGATGATGTTACCATACAATAAGAATGAGAGTCATCTAAGTTTTGAAAACTATCATAATCCTGGATTGTTTTTGGCAAGTAGGAAGCGATCGAAACAAGAAGTGATAATTGCGAGCAAAAGAGTCAAAATGCAAATTCAAGAAACTTCATCATATTCTAAATCCTATGTTAATCATCATAGCTCATTCATGAACTTGGTTTCAAACATGACTAAAGGATACTCACAATCTAGTCAAGATGAGGAGAAGTCTTTGGCTCTTGCTCATGAAAATCCTGATCGCCACCTTCGATGGCCTTACAAGGGTCAAGCTCCAGAGATTAAAAATTCCTTCAAATCCAATTTTCAGTCCACATATTGTCAGTGTTTTGAGAATGCCGGAACAAGAATGTCTCATCAAGTAGGAGAGTCTTCAAGCAATAGCCTCTGCAGACGGTGTTCTTCTTTACATCCTCAGGTTAGGCCTATAAATTTTCTCAATAGCCATGAACACTGAAAAATATCACATCGAAGAATGAATTTTTTTACAAAATAGAATCAGTAAGGAGAAAGAAAGAATGACATTATACTCACCAATTTCTCATTTGAATTACTGCAAGGTTGAAGAGACTAAAGAACAATATGCTGATAACCAATTGGTCATTGAGACTAAAAAGTTACAGAATTGTTTTATCAACAAAGAGGCTTCTTCTTCCATTGGTCTTAAAGATGAGAAGGGAAACAATGAGGACATATCTAAGCATAAGTTTAACAATGTTACGCCTTTTTCGAGATTGAGAGATTCAGAGGCAATGGTTTCCATGTTTGCAAAGAGGTTAGGTGCCATCAAACAATGCCAACAAACAGAATAGTCTACCACACAGGTAAACATGGCTTGACTTTCAATTTCATAATACCATGAAGTAAATCAATAATGTGATGATTGTTATCTGAAAAATAGGATCTGAAGCATTTGAAGTGTTAAAATCTATAATTAGTAACTTGAAGCGCAATCTGTTTTAATATTATCATACTTTGTTATACAAAAAGAAAGAAATTGTTTCTCTTGATTCTATGACAATAAGAAGGAAAGTAAGACACTGTAAGAGATGACAAAGACATTAGCAGTATCACTAGAATCTCTTACGTTGTGATTGAGCGACTCAAATTCTCTATAGTCGATAAACCCTACAATTGTTGTCAATGCTCGTGATCGTTGGATAATGATCAAACGACTCTGACTTCATCAAATAGAGTTTAAAATACAGTTCGTCCGATCTTCATTCATTGGTTGAGATCTGCGAGCGCAGGTCTTTAGTAAGTAAGTAAATGATTATACAAAATTCGTAATATCTTGTATATTTAGAACAAAAGAGTCAAGTAAAAGATGTATAGCAATTATCAAATACACATCAAAGCAAGTCAATTGTCAAGTCTATTAGTATTTTTTTTTTTGTTGGGACAAATATTGTTTAGATTAATTGAAGTCAATAATTACTTTATTAAGCCTGTGTTGTGGATATGAATTCATCACAACAATAAAGATACTTTTGCTTTTCTCAGTAATGCTTGTCAATTATTATGTCATATGACTTTATCCTTCAAGTGGAGTAGTTCTTTAATTGTGAACCATTTGTTATTGAATTATATCTTCAATGATATAAAAATACCAAAGTGTTGTATCACATATGTTATAAGTAAGATTGATCAATAAAAGAACCAACACATAGATATCCATTTTTTTGTGATGTCATATTCATCTTTTTGTGGTTTGGACATGTGAAAGTATATATTAGGATGCATTTGATCTGCTAAAAAATGAAGGACAAGACAAAACAACTTCAGTTCTGCAGTGTTTTATTTGTAAAACTGCTTCAGGGACAAAACAAACTGGAGGCAAGAGACAAGACGAAAACTGAAATTCTTGTCCCTCACTAAATCACAGCACAACTTTTTAACCCACATACAAGTTTTCTAAAACACCAAAATAGCCTTTTGTCCACAAAAAATCGTATAAGACCAAAAATTATTCAATACCGTAAAATTTTGTCTTGTGTTGTTCTGTTAAGTTGCAGACCAAACACACCTTCAGACTTGTTGAAAAAAGTTTCTTTAGCTAAAGAAGACTTGCACTATATGTTTCCTAGTGGTCCCTTTATTCGATTATAGATATTTGTTAAGCATATTACAATTTACATGAACATGGATATCAACTTTTTTGTTTTGGAACTTCCCTAACTTGGTCCATCTCTCTATCTTGTTTGTACTGCAGGAAGACATCATGGAACATGCATTACCTCAACTCATTTAACGTTGCTGTTGTTATTCCAACTAAAGATATGACAGAAAAAATCAAAAATAAGAAAATGATAGGTTTCTGGACAAAATAAATATCATTAAACTCATGAGTTAGTATTATTTTATACATTCTTGAATTGTATATGAAAGTCAGCTTACATTGAAGATATATATGTTGTACCTACCCAATATACAATTCCATTTTTGAATTGTTTCTATTTTTGAAATAGCATAACCCCTTGTTGAAAAAAGTCTTGATGCATGAAAAACACTTCTGATTAAATAAACATACCTATTTAGGTATTCCTTTCTGTCGGAAATTGTTGGTGAAAAAAAAAAGTTAAACAAAAAAGTGTTGCTTGCATTGTTTTTAAGGAAGTTTCATAAAAGTATGGTTGTTATACTAACTTACGATAATAAACAAAAAATGTGTTGCGGTTCAATGCTACAACTTTAATTTAAGAAGCACATGCAGTTTGAAAATTATCTTTCAAGTCTGGCATCCTGTGATTATATGAAAAAAAAATTTAAGAACCAATAAGAAAAACAATTATGACTTAAAATTAATCAATTGCTTATTGAATTTGCTTTCAAGGAAAAAAGTTTACTCAGTGGAACATTATTTCCACTTTTTTTCCAGTCAAATTTACTTCAACCTTTAGTAGCACATAGGCTATGTTTGATTTGCCGATGACATATACAAAAGCGAAATCGAATGCCAATACGTAACCAACCTGATTTCTTATTGGCATAGCTCTATTCTTGAATTTTCACCAATATTATACTTTCTATATAAAAATAAATTTCAAAATTATTCTATTTTAAAACTTTGTAGATTTATTGTTGGAAAATGTTGAAAGGATACATGTTGATGTTGACGAAGTCCAACATTGTTTGGTACCGTAAAAAAAGTAGAAGTCCAAGATATTATATACTTCCTCCGTCCTAAATTGTAAGCAAAAAAACTCAAATCACACTTATTAAGAAAACTAAAACATAAGAGTTTGGAGTATAATTTATTGTGTTTTCTTTAGAATAAGTTTTATGGGAAGTGTAAAAACAATTTTTATTGGTTATTGGCTATGGAGAAAATGGAAAAAAGAGAAAATTGAATGTAATTTGCATTTAATTTCATGAGAATAAACAAAAGTTTTTCTTGTAAAAGATGATTTTAAAAAAAAGATTAAATAGGATAAAAATTTGTCTTTTTTGCTTATATTTTGGGACAAAGAAATTAAGTTTTTTTGCTTACATTTTGGAACGGATGGAGCACACACACGTTTACGTGAGTTTAACTCAGTTGATAAGGACATTGCATATTATATGCAGGGGCTTAGTTTGAACCTCGAACATCCCACTTCTCTACATTTAAAATGTGTGAGCTTCAACCACTAAGTTACTTGACAAAATAAATACACACATGCACAAGCTTTAATTCTTCCTTAGAGCATCCACAATGGAGACCTTCAATTTTAAATACTTAAACGGGTCCAACGTATACACCTCACTCATTTATAATTTTATAATAACAAACCTAATAAACACTCAATCGCTCCAATGCAGCACCTTTGACTTGACAAAAATTATAGGACTAGAGTCATTTTTAGGTGGACCCCACAATACTTTTTATTAAAAAAAATTCTCTTCAATGAAGTACCTTGGTACCGGATCCTTCAAAAAGAAAAAAACAAAACTATTAGATACCGGGTTTTAAATGATTAAAACCTCACAGTTAGGATGATCTTAAAAGATACATCAATCATAAATACTTTTTGTATACTTGACTTTTTTTTCTTATACTATTTCTATATAATGTCGTACCACAGTTTTAACATGTTCCTAATACTAAAGAGGATAACTGCGAGCGACAAAGTAGGAGTAAGCAAGTGGAAGCACTCAAGAAATGGCAAAGTAAAAAGGAGGTCAATTCCTTCATCTTTAAAGAAACTCATCATCATTAGATTAGACGTGGAAACAATGTAACATTTCAACAAAAGCAAGTGCCATTATTTCTAATGCTTTTATTTTTCCAAGAAGTGACGAAGAACGTGTGACATAAACCACAAAGCAGAATGACACGTCTTCGTTATTTTTTATGCTTATATATATATATATATATATATATATATATATATATATATATATATATATATATAATCTAATCCATTCAAAATTCTAATTCCAATTTCATTTCCTATTCATGACGGTAACATCTATTTGTGATTCTCAATCTTCAAACAACATACAGCTACAAGGTACTACTGGTAGTGTTGGTAATGTGATGAGCAACCTCACACATGTTGTGGCAGCCTCCATCGTCGAATCAATGGTGGTAGACTCCAAGATCATTCCCCACTTACATCAAACCGCATCCGGCCGTGTTGCCCAAATTGAGATATTCTCTCACTATGTTGGTAACTAACTTCTTCTTCTTCAACCTTTATTTCTCCTCCTACTTACTTTACACACGACACAGATAAAATTTTGAGAAAATAACATAATTCATCGTAACCACAAGTGTCGGTGTCGGACACGACATGTGTTGGACACCGAGACACACTTTCAATCAGAAGTGTCGGTGCAACAACTAAACATGTACCTACCAACTTAGTAAGTGCATGTTTTTATTGTCGGTGAATTGGACGTAGTTACAGTGTCACTGTAGTTCATGGAAGCTTCAAAGCATAGCTTTCGTTAAAATCAAGGTGGCACACCATGATTCTATCTTGAATATTTCCTGTAGTTACCTGAAATCTTCCTTTTGTCTATATGTAAGTTTCCAGGTGGTGTTTGCCACTCCTCCTCACCAAAAAAAATTCTATATGGCCCAACTCTTGTTATATTTACATGGCCTGTAGCCATGTAAACAATTAATCAGCCCTGTTAGAAATCATTACCCCAATCCCTTGTTTCATGTTTTCAACCTTGTCAGCTAATTAGTATCAAAGTTTTCATCCCTTAGAAAGCAAAATTTATCCAATTTCAAATAACTTTGGATATGACTCATAGTTTACTCCTAAGTGAACAAGTTGCTCGAGTGGGATGAGAGCCGAGAGCGATTGCCCTTTGGACTTGGCTCAAATGTTTGTTGGTCTGCGATTCCGGGGTGCCGGTGGGTGATAATAGACAAGTTGTACTTTGTAAACCCTAAGCTTTCAGCAATAGTAGATAGAAATATATCGCTTCCACTCTGTAGTTAGAGGCGTAGCCTACGTAGGCACAATTGGTTGAACTCTGTGATCAAATATCGTGTGATCTCTGTTTGCACTGTTCCAACAGCACTTTTTTCTTATTTATTTTGAAACCTGGTTGTTCTTACAAAACAATGTCTCCCAAACCTTTATTTTGTATAATCAACTAAATTTCAGTGTGATGAAAAGCCTTATGATCGGTGTTAAAAAGTGGAATGAAATGAAAAAGACTAGTTAGGTTTTAAAAAATAGATTTTATCTCCTTCCATTCAATTTCACTATACCATCAATCCAAACATATCCAAGACTTTAAACCACATGTCTTTTATTGGCAATCTGAAATTGATCTATCATTGAATGAAACATTGGAGTAGGAATGTTAAGAGAATGAATCTTGACAAGAAAGTAAAAACAAATGGTTGTAGCAATATAAGAATTTGATGATAATCTCAAAGTACAGGTTCTTTTCATGAATTGAATCCATGGCTACTGTCCATTTGTTTTTGCAGCTAGGCAAATAGGATTTGTTGATGCTAGTGAGGTTCCAGAGTTATGCAGATTGGCACAGGACTACTTGAGAAATTCTGAAGAGTGTAAAGAAAGTATCTATCAATATCTAGCCAACGGAGAGGACCCTAATTCACTATATGCAAAATTGATTGATGAGTTTGAAAGATGCATCCTCAGTTATTTCGCTTTTCATTGGAACCAAGCTTCATATATCATTAGTCAGGTACATAATTCATTATACTAAAACTACCAATTCATTTACTTTTCTCGTTGTTTTCTTTTTTCATGTAATTAATGACTTTAAACCAATAAAAACTAACCACCGAAACCAACGCCAAACCCCCATACACTGCAGAAACTAAAGTTGAGACAAAACCTCAAACTGTATCGTGGATGACCACATAAACAAGTTCCAAACACCTATCGCATGCAACTCACACCAAAACCCTCCAAAAAACCATCAAAACCGACCAAAACCCCTATAACAACACCTCACTTTCTCTTTTTATAGTTGAGCCCAAATAAACACCCGAAAAACACTTATCCCAACATTCATTTGAATTCCACTACCAATCGACCCCCGGTCCGCTGGAGAAGACACCATAACAAGGCCCTGATAAAGTTGATAAGTGAATATTACTCTCTATTATGAATTTATTCAAGTATTTTATATTTTTCTTTCTTCTAGCCATGCAGTTTTTTTATATGACTTAGATAAATGTATGTTAGTGTTTATATGTTTTGATTCTCTCAATCATAGGTATTGAGTACCGAGTCCCAACCGAAAATACATCTCAAAAATATTCTTTTGGCAGCCACAAGGTAAATTTATATCGAAAATACACTGCAAATCAATTACAATCAATCACATGTGTGACTTCTTAAATAATTATAAATTTATATTCGAAGCCAATTATTTTTAACGGTCCACCGATTACAGTCGACTAATTGTGTAATTTTTTTTTCTTCAGACATTGCATACCAGTTAAAACCATTTATATTTTTCTATTAAAATCACCTTTAAAAAACATTGAGTAATTTCAACTTATCTTGTACTTAAGTTTCTAATAAGTACAAGGAAATGCCACATCATTATTCACTAATATGGTGCTATGTTTACAGGGAACATAGATTTAAGAGAGTAGCAAAGAATCTAAAGGTGACAAGAGTGTTCTCTACTTTAGTAGAAGAGATTAAAGCAATAAAGGGAGACTCTCAAAGTTGTGACGTCAAGGACTCCGCCGTTGTCCACAGTGAGAGGAGTCCAGTGTTGCTGCTTATGGGTGGAGGCATGGGATCTGGAAAAAGCTATGTTCTTAAAGACATTCTAAAAGAGTAACTATCACCTTAACTCTACCACTTCAATACAATACCATTGTTCAATTCCATCAGTTGCAAATGATCTGAACCATGTGTGTCCAAATTAAGAAAATGAGTTTATAAAATGGATAAATATTTGGTTCTATTGTTTCTACAAGTAATGATAATCACCCTTTAAACTTTCAATTCTATGTATTTCTGTAAATTCATTAATGGATTTTGCTAACGAGTTTCCTATAGACATTGGTTAAGGAATAAAAAAAAAAGTTTGTATTGAGAATACAACTATACACTTGTCGTAATGTAATAAACTTGCAACTTTTGATACCTTAACAAATGCGCTAAGAATACTTGTTAGCATAATATCTTATACAATACACTAAGGCACATGTTGCCCCCCCAACGAAAAAAACTATGAACCTCTTACTTATCATGTGTTAAATTTTGGCGCCATTCGCTTTTCTTTTCTTCTAGTTTCATCCTTGATTATTAAATGGTTTTGGCAGATCATTTTGGTCTGAAGCTTCAAATGCTGTGGTCGTTGAAGCTGATGCGTTTAAGGAGAGTGATGTCATATATAAAGCTCTTAACTCTAGGGGTCACCATGACGACATGCTCGAAACTGCTGAATTGGTATGCTTCTATTTTGTGTGAAACTTTCATATTACTATTTTCACTACATTCCCTAATTAGTTTGTCATCAAAATCTAAACAGGTGCATCAGTCTTCCACTGATGCTGCATCATCTCTGCTAGTGACAGCTCTAAATAAAGGACGAGATGTGATCATGGATGGTACCTTATCATGGGAACCTTTTGTAGAGCAGACGATAGCCATGGCAAGAAATATTCACAAATATAGGTATCGAATGGGGGCAGGATATAGAGAAGCTAAAGATGGGACAATAACTGAAAATTATTGGGAGCAAGTTAATGAGGCCGAAGAAGAGCACGAATCAAAGGAAAATTATAAAAGGGAACTACACACTCGAAAGCCCTACAGAATTGTGCTAGTTGGTGTGGTTTGTGATGGCTATCTTGCTGTTGTTAGAGGCATTAGGTACTAATTGCATGTGAATTCAACTAATGTGCTTCATTGTAGAGATTTTGTCAATATGATAGTTGACATTTTTCATTGAAATTTGGACAGGAGAGCTATCATGACAAGAAGGGCAGTGAGGGTGAAATCACAACTGGAATCTCACAAAAGATTTGCTAATGCATTTCCAAAATATTGCAAACTTGTTGACAGTGCAAGGCTCTATTACACGACTGATGTCCGTGGTCCACCAAAGGTAGCAAACAGTTTTGCATACTATCTTGGTGAAATGTTCAATTTTACACTTTATTAGCATTAATATTGCAAAATGGTAATTTAGTTGTACCACATACTGCAGTTAATAGAATGGACGAATGATTCTCACAATCTACAAGTGGAACCTGAAGTTCTCAAATGCTTGGAAATGATAAGCAGTTTAAATACCGAGGCAGATTCCATCTACGAACTTTATAATGAAACCAACACTGCTATGGGACCTGGCACTGTTTGGAATGACATTGTTCTTTCTCCTTCAAGGTCAAGTGATGTGGAAAACTTAAGGGAATCCATTCTGAAAATAGAAAAAACCATCAAAAAACAATAACTAATATATCATCGCATGATGTGTTATCAAACTTTTTGTACATATATTATTTCTATGGTTTAACATCAGCGTGGGAAACAAGGTAACTACAACGAAGTCATTTTCTTGGCATCAATATGCAAACCAACTCTAATTATTTGTTATTAAGTTTAGCTATGTACATGTTTGTGTATATTTAGTGCTACCATTGGAGCTTTATTTTCAGCTCTAATTTGGTGTGTATGTTAGTGTTGACCTGTGACATGTACAGGGAAATATTTGTTTATAAAAAGTATATTGATGATTCCCGGTTATAACAGTATTTTAGTGTAGTTTTGGAGTCATTTGGCAGTCAATTGAGTCATTTGTAGGATTATTTTAGTTGATTTCAGCAACAAGTTGAAGGAATTGTCATAGTGCTGAGAAGACATTTTGAACTTGGTCGTGCTATGCTTGTTACAAGATGTATTGTGTGATCTCTTTGGGCATAATCACTATGAATGTTACAATGAAGAGAAATGAGACAAAGAATGAAGAAGATAGATGATACAAGCTGTTGGAGGTTGTGCATCACACAACACATCTTGCACATCGTGCAGGAAGATGAAGAAAGAAGAGGACATGTTTTGTTGTGTGCGCATCGCCCAAGTTGTTCCACAATATCAAGGATCTCGTTTTTTCTATATAAGCCAGTGAACAGCTCAGACCTAGGTGTTGGTTTTCTGCACTGAGAAGCTGAGGAACACAGTTTCTAAGAGATCCAAACTGAAGATTCACCGTGGAAACAAGATTGAAGCTTCTTGTTCATCATCTATTCATGTATAATTTCTTAATCTTGTTGTCATGTCCCTTTTGATTATGAGCTGTTAGATTTCTTTAGATTAGGTCAGTAGACGAACTTCTATGAATCTACTTGAACCATGTAATTGTTGAGTACTCTTTATGCAGTTGAATTTCCTTGTATTATTCAGTTATATTTGTGCATAATGTGTTTGACAAATACATGAATTGATCTAAAGTATTGAATGATTACTAATGCTAACATTAGAAACTTGATCTAATATAAATGTTCAATCGATAATAGTTTTAATGTTCAATCAAACCTTCGATGGTCACAAACTCACCTAAGTCGACATTAGGGTGTTCTGATCAAATAATGGAGTTCTGAGCCAAGAAATTTAGCTACACATACTCATGTTATGTACAAAGAGATGAGAATGAGGTGACATAACATGAAATCTTGATGATCCAAGTTTCCAAGCCTTCCTACCTTGTTTGCTCACCTTCCTCTGCTGCATTAATGCTTCCTTCCAAAAGTGTAAGAATGCCCCAATTTGGTTTATGATTTGCTTTATATACTTTGCAGAAATAGAGGAATTTGTTAAGCAAATGGGTGTTCGCTTAGAGAATTGAGGTTTCTTCGATGCGAAGTAATTGCCAACCTTTGTGAATTTGGATCAAAACTCAAACCAATAAACTTTGATCCATGGAACAAGGGTCAGCGATAACTAATAACCAAAGAGATCACAAGATATAATAACAATGTAATGCGAAACCACAATTGAATCGAAAAACAACATAAAAGAGTAATAGAGAAGAGGAGGAACACACAATATTGTTTACCCGGTTCAGTCCCCAAGATTCACATCTTTCTACTATTACTTAAAAATAAAAAACCATTATCTATATATAGCATTAGTCTCCTTTTTTCTCTTCAATCTGAGCAATTTGGGACTTCTTATATATGTATATTTTCAACCAACACCAACAATTCCACTTTGAAATAAAAGATTCTAGTTATGATGGTACTCAAAATCTAATTGTTGGAATTCTATAAGACTACTTGCAAAACAAGTTGATAGATTACAAGATAATATAGTGAAATTTAAATAAATTTCACACTTACAATTATTTCCAAATAAGAGACAAATTATCAATTTATATAAGACATATAGCTTTAGAAGATTTCACCATATACAGCTGTTGGAGTTCCTTGAAATGTTTACGTTAGAAAATGAAATAGCTAGATATGATCAACTAGAACGACGTCGTCTTTGATAGACATGGTCGATAATATAATATGTTGCTATTGTTTCTTCATCTCAAGAACATTTGAAATTCATTGTCGAACATGAACACAAAAAATAATTTCATCAAACAAAACATTAGGTTGAATCACGGACTAAGTTGACATTTTTAAAATGTTTCGTGGCTCGTCAATGGTGCAACAATTTTCAGTTTTGTGGTCCCAGAATAAAACAATTCTTCAACCTTTCAATCAAAATTATATGTCTGTGTGGGTATTTCTATCATTTTATTAAACATACATCTTTCTTTCCTTTTACTTTCGATCATACTAAACAATCAAAAATCACATTTTCCATTCACGTGTTACTAATTTTCATTCCTTTAACACTTTTTCTCCTACTTTATTTCCTTCGATTTTCTTTCACAATGAAAAAAAACATTATCGTCATGTTCGTTTTTATATTTAATTATTTTAAAATAAATATAAATTTTAATTTAATTTTATCCACATAGTATCGGTTTGCAACCAAATTCAGACAGCATCAAAGAATTAAAAAAAAAATAGTAAGACATCAAAGAATTTTAAGTGTAAACGTTTGCAAGACTATTTATTAAAGAAAACGTTGGCAAACATAACGTTATAAAATAATAAAAAAATATATAGATTTTATTTTAATATTGTTTTCAATAAAATCACTTGACATGTCTTGAGGTCATCCTCTAAAAAAAATGTAGGCTTAATAGCACTTTTGGCCCCCTATGTTTGACAAAATTGCGATTTTGGCCCCCTATCTTTGAAAACTACAAAACCGCCCCTTATGTTTCGTTTTCGTTGCACTTTTGGCCCCCATGGTCAATTTTGACCTGGTCCACGCTGACATGGCACCCACATCACTTATATGAAGGGCCAAAATCGCAACTTTTGCAAACATAGGGGGCCAAAAATGGTATTAAGTCTATTTTTTATTTTTTTAATTCATTTTCTTTTTTTTCCATTTTTTTTTTGTTTCGAAAAAATTAAAAAAAGAGGGAAAATTAATAAAAATTGAAAATAATGAAAAAAATACTGAAAAAATTTAAAAAAATTGGAAAAATTAATAAGAATGAAAACAAAAATCTGGAAAAAAAATTTCACATGACATGTGTGTATATACATACCACATCATTAAATCATTTTAATAATAAAAAAAACATTAAAAACTGAAAATCTTTTAAAAATAACAAAAAATCAGATTATTTTTTTTAAAAAAATAAAAGATTGATATTTTTAAATTTTAAAAATAACAAAAAATCAGATTACTTTTTTCGAAAAATAAAAGAAAAAAGCAGAAAACACATTTAGATTTTTTTTCAAAATTTAAAAAATTAGAAAAAGTTCGGATTTTTACGAAATTTAGAAGATATTTAAAAATACTGGAATTTAATTTTCAAAATAAAAAAAGTTTAGATTCTTTTGCGAAAAAAAACTGGAAAATATTTAAAATTTTAAAAATCTATATATATATTTTTTAAAATCCAATTACAATATGAAAATTAAATTTTGAAAATCATATAATCTGAAGAAAAAAAATCAATTATAGTTCAAAAGAGATTGGAAGAGCAACTTGAGGTACTCACTTTTTAAATTTTAATGTCTCTTAAATAAGACACTTTTTAAAATTTTACACGCATTAATAATTCTTTTTACAAAAATATTCCTATGTAATTCAAGCTTCTCAGATTTTTTTCCTAAATTTTTAATTAAACTAAAATCAATTTTTTTTCTTCAGATTATAGGATTTTTAAAATTTAATTTTTCTTTTGTAATTGGATTTTAAAAAAATATATATCCAGATTTTTAAAATTTTAAATATTTTCCATTTTTTTATTTCGCAAAAAAATCTAAACTTTTCTTATTTTGAAAATTAAATTCCAGTATTTTTAAATATCTTATAAATTTCGAAAAAAACCCGAACTTTTTTCTAATTTTTTAAATTTCGAAAAAAAAAATCTAAATGTCTTTTCTGCTTTTTTCTTTCATTTTTCGAAAAAAAATAATCTGATTTTTTGTTATTTTTAAAATTAAAAAAAAATCAATCTTTTATTTTTTAGAAAAAATAATCTAATTTTTTGTTATTTTTAAAAGATTTTCAGTTTTTAATGTTTTTTATTATTAAAATGATTGAATGATGTGGTATGTATATTAAAAAATAATCTGATTTAGATGGGATCAGGGGGGTTTTCGAAAGAATCTTCATATTTCAGGGTTGAAATTGAAAGAATCTTTTTTACAGGGGGGAAAACCGGAACTTGCCTAAATTACAGGGGGTAAAGACATATTAACCCTTTTTTTTTAAAAAAAAAATGGAAAAAACCGAAAAAATGATTTAATTTTTTTCCAGATTTTTGTTTTCATTCTTATTAATTTTTTCAATTTTTTTAAATTTTTTCAGTATTTTTTTCATTATTTTCGATTTTTATTAATTTTCCCTCTTTTTTTTAATTTTTTCAAAACAAAAAAAATGAAAAAAAAAGAAAATGATTTAAAAAAATAAAAAAAAGGCTTAATAGCACTTTTGGCCCCCTATGTTTGCAAAAGTTGCGATTTTGGCCCCTCATATAAGTGATGTGGGTGCCATGTCAGCGTGGACCAGGTCAAAATTGACCATTGGGGCCAAAAGTGCAACGAAAACGAAACATAAGGGGCGGTTTTGTAGTTTTCAAAGATAGGGGGCCAAAATCGCAATTTTGTCAAACATAGGGGGCCAAAAGTGCTATTAAGCCAAAAATGTATTGAGATCATCATTATGTGTTGACCTAGACTTTAATTTTTGTCATCAGTACATATGTATGAATCAATGAACTTCTTGAAAAAAAATTCCCTTTCACATTTTTATGAAAATAATCTGCATAAACTATATCCTATCCACACTGTGTCCCCGTCATACGTACATCATAAATGTATGAAGCAATGACATTATCAACTAACGTAAGGCTATTAATCTGTTAGACGTGCCAATGAAAACATTTTTTAATATGTAGAAAGCTGGCTATACGGTCAACTTAATTAATCTGGTCGAAGCACTTATAATTATATCAAGTTGATTGATGAGTTGTTTCATTATATGACACTTTGATTTGAGTAAGAGAAGTAACATTAATCAAGGCATAGTTCTTACTTTGGCTCAAGTCAATTTGTGTTTGTGTTTGTGATTTTGAATCTCCAACAAGATATGGAGCAAGGTAATATTTTTTTTTCTATTCATTTTTCATTATAAATATGCATAAGTTCAATTTGGTTGATAAATCAAGTATATGTAATTATCTTTGTAACATGACTAAACTACACCATTTTTTGTTATTCAGATGGTTCTATTGGTAAAGCCATCCGCTTCACACTGGCTGCCTCCTTAGCTGGTTTGACTGCCGTTGCTGCCGCCTCGCATTACCGGCGACAAACATCCAAGGTGGGAGTAGACCAGAAGATCATTCCCCAAGTAGATATAAAACAATCTGGTCGTTTAGAGAAGATTGAAAAATTCTCTGACTATGTTGGTATGTTTTACCTTTTTGTGAATTCTCTTGCAAGATAATTTAAAGTATAGACTTCTTTTTCAATATAGATGCACTCTCAGTGACAAAGTGTCAAAGATGTACAAATGATTACGACACAAACATTGTTGTTAGTTGTTATGCCAAAATGCTAGGTAACTTATGCTTCACCAAAATGATAGTGTCTCAAAATCCAGTAGTGTAGAAAACTAGAAAAGTTTAATGATCCACCGGTGCAGAAAGTAAATATTAAACCTCTTTTAATTTTAATTTGTTAGTATTGTAAAACTTTCTAACACAGTTTTTCAACCGGCTTAAAATAACATGTTTTAAACCCGTCAAAATAAATAGTTGAGACTTAAAATATGGACTATCGGGTCAAATTTTAACCCGGACACGTACACACAACCAATTTCGAATGATTTAGTTTTACACCGACTTTTGTTCATAACTGGGTTAAAAAGTTATAAAAAAAAAAAATTGTGTGAAATTCTGCTTAATGTGCATGTCAAACATAACCTCAAAATTACAGCCAATCAAATAAAACAATTTTCTTAATAACATACATTTTCACAAGAAAACTTACTTATTCATGTATCTCTATTTTTTTTTGAGGAAGTATTCATGTATCTCTTGTTAAGTTTTTTAGTTCTGAACTTTCAAAAATGAAGAAGATCCGTATTATATATTATTGTTTATTTATTATTTCTAAGTGTTAATTGCTACACATATACCACTACTTGCATGAATGCCGCAAAATCTAGAATAAAGTATGAGCAAAATAAACAGTGCTATTTAACGGGAGAGATATTGTCCCGAAGCACAATTAACCAATCAAATCTATCAAATCTCTTCCTGGGCGGAAAACAAGGAGGTGGCGGGGTATGGTTTTAGGAATATATCAAAGTGAACAATAGCTCGCAAATGATTCGTGGAATTTTTTTGTTGCTATAAATAGCAATATTTGAGCAAAATTGTGTTAAAATACACCTTCGTGGGATTCTCGTGAAAATGTCTTTCGCTTGATATAGCATTCCTCTTGAAGGATAAATAAACATAAATTATAAGTACCAATACCATCCTTCAAAAATATTGACCCCTAGTAGTCTTGCTGACATAATATTGACAAATTATCTTTTCAATTGAGCTATCATTGGAAAGTTTGGAGATCACGCCTATTAATCCATTCCAGAAACTGGGTTAAGAGTATTACATTTAAACTTATATTTATTAACAGTCGTCTTAATTTCTAACACGAATTTCACTTTAGCATAATATTTCACGTCTTTGTTGTGGGGATTGTTAGATTTAGATAGAGAATTTTTCTCTTACTAGATTTAACGATTCCCATGGTTGCTAGCTGTTACACAATGCAGTTGGCAGAAGGGGATTCAAGTCCATATTTTTACTAAAAAGACATGATAAGGTGACATGATTAGCTTGTCAATGATTACCGACATGTCAAACACTAAAGACAAAATGATAGTTTATTATATCCAAGCCGTCACGGCCCTTACCATTATATTTAGATGGACAAAACTTTGTCAAAAAATACATATACATTGATGAATATATGTCAAGCTTCAATGAGATATTAATGTTGTATATTCTAGAAAATCAGAAAGATGGATGAATTGCACTTGAACCAAATTCCAAAATTTAATTACTTTCGCTTGTATTTGTGTTGGCAGCTAGGCAAATAGGATTTGAAGATGCAAGTGAGGTCCCAAAGTTATGCAAACTTGCCCAAGAATATCTACAGAAATCCAAAGCGTGCGACCAAAGCATCTATGCATATCTTGCCAATGAAAAGGACTCTGAATCTCTTTATGTTAAGTTGGTTGATGAGTTTGAGAGATGCATCCTCAGTTATTTTGCATTTCATTGGAAACAAGCTCCATATATCATTAGTCAGGTTCATTCTCCATGCATTATACATTTTCTTTTCTTCTTCTAACTAAAAAAAGTTCTTTGTTATTGAGTACATCTCTGTCGTTGGCTAAATTATAGGTATTGAGTATCGAATCTCCACCCAAAACAAGGCTGAAAGAAATTATTTTGGCAGCTACAAGGTAACTTGCTCATTTTAATATTTTCATCATTGATTCAAATAATTTAAGTTCACAATTTTTATTTAAAAATTTCAGCTCAAAGTATCACATCATTATAGAGTAAACACTTCAAAGGAACTAAAATGTTTTTAATATAGGGGGAAATGACACTAAGTAAGTGATGTATATGTTTACAGGAAACAAAGGTTTGAGAGAGTAACCAAGAATTTGAAGGTGACAAGAGTGTTCTCTACTTTGGTAGAAGAGATGAAAACAATCAATGTCGGTAAGGAAGTCATGGTCCCCATGGCCCACAGTGAGAGGAGTCCAGTGCTACTGTTCATGGGTGGCGGCATGGGAGCTGGAAAGAGCAGTGTTCTTAAAAACATTCTTAAAGAGTAAGTATCGTCCATCCTAATTCTACTCTCGCATTGTGCAATTCTAATAGTCCTACAAATTAAATCTGTCTTGGTTCAAATAATACAATATGTAATCAACTGTTGTCTCTCTAGTCACACCTCGACTTGACGCAGGTGTGGGTGGAGAGCAATCGAGAATTCAAGTCTGTGCCATAAATAGGAATTTTCAAGCAATATATATACATGTATATTTATCAAGTATTAACGAAACTATACAAGCCTAATTTGTACTTTGCCGATGTAAGAACGTTTTGTTTATGTATGAAATGGCTTTGGCAGATCATTTTGGTCAGGAGCAGATTCAAAACCAGTGGTTGTTGAGGCAGATGCTTTTAAGGAGAGTGATGTTATATATAAAGCCCTTCACAATAGGGGTCATTATGATGACATGCTTCTAACAGCTGAATATGTATGCTTCAGTGTGATCACCTTAATGTGATATTACTATTGTAAAGTATGCTCTAAACATGTCAAATTCTGAACAGGTGCATAAGTCTTCCACTGATGCTGCATCATCTGTACTTGTGACGGCTCTAAACAAAGGGCGAGATGTGATCATGGACAGTACCTTATCATGGGAACCTTTTTTCGAGCAGACTATTGCTATGGCAAGAAATGTTCACAAATATAAATACAGAATGGGAGTAGGGTATAGATTAGCCGAGGATGGTACAGTTAATGAAAATTACTGGGAGCAAGTGAATGAAGCAGAAGAACATCATACTCGAAAGCCTTATAGAATTGAGCTAGTTGGCGTGGTTTGTGATGGTTATCATGCAGTTATTAGAGGCATTAGGTATGATTCAACTATAATTGTATACTTTTGGTAGTGTGATTTTTGGTTTGATTAAATTTGCATTTTAGTATTTGGAATTATAAGGCTTGATCAATTTAATCCCTCATATTTGCAAAATAACATTTTAGTCCCTTACATTGAAAAACAATCAATCTACTCCCTCCATCAAAATATTTATATAGTGAAGAACAATAGAAAACGTATTGACTTAAAGATTTGAGGGGCTAAATTGACCGACTTTTACATTTTCGAAGACTAAAATACCTATTTCCTCTCTTGCGTATGATATAGTTAACACTTAACATTTCCTATTGGAATTTTAACAGGAGAGCTATTATGACAAGGAGGGCAGTGAGGGTGAATTCACAATTGAAATCACACAAAAGATTTGCTAATGCATTTCCAAGATATTGCAAACTCGTTGATAATGCCAGGCTTTATTGCACAAACGATGTTGGGGTCCCACCAAAGGTAAACATGAACATTTTTTTCTATCTTGTGATTGATTTTACACTTTACTAGTATTAAAATGTGAAGATGGTAATTTTCTTTTTCATACAAAACAGCTTATTGGGTGGAAGGATGGTGATAACAATCTATTAGTGGATCCTGAAGATATAAAAAGCTTGAACAATGTAACAAGTTTGAATACTGAAGCTGATTCCATCTATGAACTTCACAAGGAACCTAGCCCAGTAATGGAACCTGGTTCTGTTTGGAATGACTTTGTTTTGTCACCTTCAAGGTCAAGTGTTCAGAAAGAGTTAAGGGAATCCATTCTTAAAATAGAAAAGTCTATAAAAAAATCAACAAGTGTTACTCTCTTATGAGTTATGAGGTGTGAAGTGTGATGTTATCAAAACATTGTTTATTTCAATTCTGTGATTTACTAAGATAGGACAGAAAAGGCTTTTAATGGATTGGTGTAAAACCATTTCAGTTCTATGATATATATGGTTGTAGCTTTTGCACCACGCCATCCCTCTTTGCCTTATGTTTCCACTTCAGACCTTTGTTGGGCAGACATCAAGAACTGAAATAAACAATTGATGTGCCATGTATCGATGTGGTATCTCCTTCCCCCATGACTTGCATCTTAAGTCTGGGTTGATTATCTTAAGATTCAACCGAGTTACTCTATCATTTTGCATTTCCTCGTGGTTTGTGCATAGACACGTGTCCTTGTTGTTTCATGCTTTTGTCACATTACGTCGTAGATGCAACGATTGCTTTTCTTAGGCAAACCTAGATTGTTGGATCTAATAATTAAAATAAGGCTTAAATACGTCATATGATATTTTTAGTGTCAATATTTTAAAGTCATTAAAATAAGGCTTAATTATGATATTTTCAAGTAAAAAATAATGAATAAAATAATATTCTCTCGTTAGCAATCCTTTCTTTGATGGCGCATCAAGGTCGGCAAAGCGTCGTGGCATTTTGTTGCATCCAGATTCTGGGTAGTTGGTAGTTTTCTAGGGATTTGTGGTTGGTTTTCCTAAGATTTGTTTTGCGTTGTTAAACCCTTATCCCTAGATCTCCTCCTCCACGTTGAATGGTGGGAGAGTTTAGGTATTCGCTGGCGCTTCCGCTCTACCTTGCCCGAAAAACCAAATCGAATTTATTCTCTAATATGTCAAGGTTTATCTTAAACGTGTTGCTAGCGTTGTTGGTGTTGGTGTTGGTACATGTCATATCCTATTCATTCTCTATGTTTTAATTCTGGAAAGTTAAGTTTGAAAGGGCCTTTAATGCTTATTGTTGTCGAGACAGGAAGTTGATGGTATGTTGATCGGATTCCTTGTTGGCGGTCGGCACATTCCTCTTATTGGTGCTAGCATACCATTATTATTTTTCTTGTTTTGCAACTTGTTTTCACGCCCGTATGTGAGCTTGCTCGGTTGCACTTGTGATGAGTCATTGCTTGTTATGATTGATTAGGGTTGGTTCAACTTTTGTTGTTTTGTCACTTTGTAACCCTTGTTTGGTCGGGTTGACTAGTGGTCTTCCTAGTTTAGGTCAAGTCTTATCCCCCACTTGTATTTCTTTATTTTTATTTAATCTACTCTTATGTTCACTTAAAAAAAAGGGGAATTAGTCACTTTAGTCCCTGAATGGAAAACGATTCGTCAATTTAGTCCCTGAATGCAGATAAATTGCAAAATAGTCCCTGAATGTAGACTTTGTTAGTCAATTTAGTCTCTGAATGCAGACTCCGTTAGTCAATTTAGTCCCTGAATGTAGATTTCGTTAGTCACTTTAGTCCCTGAAATTGACCATGCAGGGACTGTTTTGTATATTATCTGCATTCAGGGACTAAATTGACGAATCGTTCCCCATTCAGGGACTAAAGTGACTAATTTCCCTAAAAAAAATTGTATTCATACATAAAGTGTAAGAGAATCCATTTATAAAATCAAAAAATCTATCAGAAAACTATGACCAATATGGTTGCTGCCAGAACCATGTAGAGGTGTGAGGTTATAAACAAATTTATTTCAATCCCATGACTTACTAAAATAAGAAAGAAAATGCTTTCTAATGGATTGGTGTAAATTGTAAAACCATTACACCATCCTGAAATTTGTATATTGGTGCAAACGAAAAGGTATTTTTCAAAATGATGTAAGATATACAGAAAAATAATTTCTATTCATTAAATTTTTAATAAAATTTATCCTAATCAAATAGTTTTTCTATATGATAAAATATTGGCCAAATTCCTCAACCGTATGTTAACAAACCCCTTGACATCCTCTAAAAAAAAAAACTCTTGACATGTGTTAACAAATCTCATTCGATTGAGCAAGAACTTTTTGGTAGTTTGGTCCGAACTAGCTATTACATTCTTACAGGTTTCCAAATAATATACAATTTATATTACAACATGAGATGCTAAAAAAATGTAAAGATCGGTATACTATTCTGGATTATAACTTCTCTACTTTACTTTGTAAAGTTGAAGTGAGGAAACAAGAAGAGAAAAGATAGACAAAGAATCTTATTATTTTATGGTGATGAAAAACTTGTGCATGTTGAGAAAGTGAAATTATTATTTTTAGTTTGGCTTTTTGGCCTCCAACTTTTTCAATTTTGTGATTTTGCACTCCTTATTTTTTGTGGTAAATATGTTTTTAGTCCCTCAAAATATACCAAATTTCAGTTTTAATCTCTATAAAAAATTATTTTTTTGTCCCTGTAAATATTCTGTTTTCAATTTAAAAAAATTAATTTTTTGTCCCTCTAAATATTCTGTTTTCAATTTTAGTCCATACTTTTATACCAAAGTTCATGTTTCGTGTTTCAAACAACTTTTTTATGACATATAATTAGGGGTGGGAATAGGTCAGGCCGCCCGTCAGGGGCGTATGGCTCGGCCTACTAAAAGCCCGGCTCGACCTAGCTCGGTTAATAAATGAGTCAAGCTTGAGCTTTCTAAAAAGCCTATTAATTTAATTAAGTCGGGCTTAGGCTTATAAAAAAGCCTATCAAGCCTATCAAGCCGGCCCGTATATGAGTATAATACATTTTTCCAAATTATATATATATATATATATATATATCAAAAAGAATTACTGATATGGTTATTTGATTTGTGTGAATTGTTAAGGCTTGCTACTGATATGCCTAAGGTCAAGTATGATTATTAGATTAAGTTTGAAATCTTTGTTGTTATCAGACATGATTATTCTTGAGTTTCTATCCATCTATAAATTTAACAGTTGTGTTTTATTAGTTTAATTTGTATCTAATTAATGTTTATCTCTATATTAAGTACGTTGCACAAATTGAAAGGGAAAAAAATTGATGAACAAACTCTGTTTGAAATTTGTAACACAAACTAGACTTTTAGACAGGTTAATAGGCCAAGCCAGACTTTTAAAAAGGTCATGCCAGACTTAAAATAAAGCCTTTAATAGGTAAAAGGCCAAGGCTTAGGCTTTAGTTTTTTCAACTAGGCCTGGCCTATTTAAGCAAAGCCCGGCTCGGCCCGGCTCATTCCCACCCCTACATATAATTAATGAAACCTTAAAATGTCATTTAATTTATCTATAATTTGAAATTAAACACTAGCTAAACTGTTAAATTTAAGATTAAACACCACTCAGTAGGGACAATCAGCAACATCCTTTTGCTAAGGGGAGCAACAGTGAATGTAACAATCATCAAGTGCTAAATACAAGCCTCTTAAAAAAAGTATTAAATACAAGAAAGATTTCCTCACTACCAACCACAGTGTTATCGGTCCTAACATAACATAGGACATGTTTTACTAATCCCTCATAATGGCTACAATGATTATTACCATTATTACCTATATAATCTCTTTGTAGTTGGATAGGTTGGGAGTTGTTTTTCCCACATACTTATACGGTCTTTTCGTAGTTTTTGGATCTCTAGGGGAAAAGATTAGGATTATGCTAGGTTTGACTTTGGTCTAAAATGTGTGATTCATCTGTAAGTTCCACAATGATTTGATCTTTCCATAAAAGACGATGGATGTGGATCAACTGGAGTTAGGATCCTCTCCATTTGTGATTTTTTCTATTTTTTATTTGGAGAGATAAAAGACATAAAAAAGTTTGAAAAAAAAGTATAAAAAAAATGAATGATGGTGTGATCGTTGTCGTCCGCGGTCAAAATAATTTACAAAGAGTAGTAGTACAAGGCAATCAAACCTTGGTCGTTTCTCAAGGATCTATGATAAAACAATAGCAAATTAGAACAACAAAGAAGGTAAATTTGGAAGTTTTGTTTGTGAATACGGATGATTAAATTGAGAAAATTAACGATTTGACAAAACAACAAATCCACTTGTTTGTCGGATTCTGTTCAGGTCTATCATTGATGCTAAAAATATTCGGTTCCACAATTCAATAACTTGTTTGATCACAAATTCAATTAATTAAGCATCAATTAAATTTGTAAGAATTCCTACTGATTATATGTCAAATTAACCTACTGAATTCTTTAAAACCTATAGCGAAGCGTTAAAGAACCTAACAATCTTCACTCAAACATAAATTAAAACAAGTGTCTAATTTAGTTCAAGTAACCTTATGCAGGCACATGATTACAATTTAGCAGAATCAGATATTGAAACAAGCGTTCAACATATGAAACTATGAATTATAATCGATGAAATCAAATAAGAACTGAAGCAAGCGTTCAACTCATACAATCAAAGATTGAAAGGGAAAAGACATTAAATCATAGAACACGAAATTGACATTAAAATCAAACCTCAAGACTTAAAACAGAACCCTAACTAATGAATTGATCAACAGAATTAAGCTTCCATGGGGTTGATTTTGCACAAAAACTAAATATGAAAAGTGGCTGAATAGAAGATCCTATATTTGGCTGTTATCAGCCTTATTTATTTGTGTTGGAACATGTGTGGAAATTGAGTAAAAAGACTAAACACAAATTCTCATGTTGGGTAGAACTAGTGTTGTGTGAATTGAAAAAAGTGGAAGTCCCACATCGGATGGAACACACACATTAGTAGTGTTTATTTATATAGTGGGGGTGTACCTCTAATTAATGGGGGTACATAAGCACTAGAGAAAAAATATATATTGATATATATTTTATTATTTGGAAATGATAAATTAAATAATTAATTTAATCATTATTAGAAAGTGTTTTCTTAGTCCCCAAGTTCTGCTAAAATATTTTTGTACTAAATATAATATATTTTGGTACTCAATTAAGATATTTTTGTACTAGATCTAATATGTGAATTACTTAATCGCAAAGTAATATGTTACTTATTCCCAAAGTTTCTCATATTACTTGTTCCCAAAGTTTCTCACTTATTAGTTGTGAATTTTCTCTATAAATAGAGAGCTCACACAGTGCATTCCACACACCAAAGAGTTTCATTGAGTTGTCGGGAACTCTTTCTCTCTTCTCCCTTTTTTGACTTGTGTTGACGAGTCTTTCATCTCTTCTCCCTCCTTCGACTTGTTTAACAAGTCATTCTCCTTTTTCTACTCCTTTCTGTCCCTTCGGAATTAAGAGTGTTCTTAAGACCATAGTCCCTTTTCGGTTTAATGTCCCTTCGGAATTAAGAATGGTCTTAAGTTCATAGTCCCTTCGATAATATATGTCCCTTCGGAATAAAGAGTACTTTTAAGATCATAGTCCCTATTTGGAATAAACAATGTCCCGTCGGAATCAAGAATGATCTTAACGGTATATAAAAATTATTCAATATTTGAGGAGAAATGGTGGTAACACCATATTTGAGTGGTCATAGTACCATATTGATAGTTTGGAGAACTTAAATGTTAGAATGGTGGAAACACCATATTTGGGTGGTCTTAGCACCATAATAGAATGGTAATGATACCATATTAAAGTTGTTTCAGTATTAAAGAGTGGTCTTAGTACCATATTTGACGGTGTAATTCTCGAACGATTTTCTACAGTGCAGTAGTTAATCGAACAGTTGTAGCTGGGCTTGTTTTATCCTGGAGGCGGCGTGGTTGATAGTCTACCTTGCACAATTTTGGGTAGTGCCACGAAACGTCTTAAAGAGAGCGACCTGGTCGTGACTCAACCTAGTAACAACTTCGGTAGATAATAGAATTTGGAAATCCAAATACAGTACAGTTTGGAAATCCAAAAACAACAATTTTAAGACGTTTCGATATGCTATGTCTACCGAAGAAGTTACTTTATTGAGGTTTAATTGTCCCTAAATACATTAAGGATAAATCAAGCTATAGAAATACATCTTTGACTGAAACAATAAAGTGCTTGTTGTTTGAAACAACAACACTGAATTTTGTGTATCCCTTTCTCAATGAAATAATTCAGGAACGGTACTATGTTGAACGTGGTCTCTATGAGAAAATGAGTGACTACTGCAGGTGGGTTGTGTGCAGACAAAGCTTTCATTCACGTATAGGATGAGACACACCTATTCGCTTATAATGGTTTGAACTTAAACCATTTATCATTTGTCCTGGAACGACTGCAGTTAGAAAGGGAAATTGTACAGAGCCACCTTTTGAACATAATCAAAGCTTATTTATTGAACAATCATGAATCATGTACCGTGGAATAAATAGGAAAATTTTACCATCCAAATGGTCATTACTATTTATATGAGAAATGGGATCAATTGAAAAAGGCGTTTTTCGATGAACCGGAAATTATACGAGAAATTTGTTCCAAATGTTTCGTATAAATAAGAAAGAATCTGAATTTCAGATTTCTACTGAATAAGACTGAGTTGACTCAGACTTAAAAGAGACTTGTCTACCATACATTCTTGTGCAAAAAGATTGCACCTTTGATGGTATGTTCAAAATTAAACTCTCCTTCTATTTTATTAGTTGTGTGATTTTAATATTTGACATATCAAAATTTATTGTGTGAACAAGCGTTTAATTTTAAACTTGAGTAACTTGGACTTAATTCCAACGTTATATGATTAGACAATTTTATTTATTGCAGTCAAGAAATATGAACCAAAAGTTCATATAAATCAGAATTTAGAGAATATGAATCTCTAAACATAATAAATTATGATATGTGTTAAATTGATGACACATAAATTAGAAATGATAAAATGATATTTTTATCATATTTATTGATGACTGTGAATTTTGGAAAATAAAATTGATATGCTTGAATGTTCAATTTTTATAACGAAAATTGAAATTTATAGAGTAACCCAAGTCTAAGAACAAAAATTCTAATTAAGAAATTTTCGAAGAAAAGACAATCCAACTTGTCTTATTTTTGAACTTGGGATTGTCTGGACTATATTTAGATCCTGGACCCCAAGAGAGTTGAACTCACTAGTAGAGCCTATGAATATGTATTCATCGGGTATGCGATAAATAACGAAACATATAGGTTTTATGACCTAAATGTTAAAGTGATCATAGAATTTAAAAGATGTCGAATTCTATGTAAATATTTACCCCTTTAACTAAAGAATAGTGGGGGCACTAGTGGGGGCTCTAATGGGAGCACGACATTAGTGGGGGCAAAATAAATTCCCTTCTAAAAATTAAGAACTAGTGGGGGCACTATATCTAATCACATTCATGTAATTAGAAATAGTTATGAAAACATCATACGAGATGTTATAGAACCTCAAGGAGGTAAGAAAGCTAAAAATGCTAAAGAGTATGAACTTGGTTTATACATTGGAAGAAGATTCATTAAGCCTTAAAGTAATTATATCCTCATTGGATGCTGAATTATGGCAAAAAGCAATAAACGATGAAATGAATCTTCAAGAGTCTAACAAAACATGACACTTAACTTGTCTCATAGTTGCAAAATCAATCGGTTGTATTTGGATTTTGGAAAAAGGAACTAAAACCTGATGGAACGGTTGATGAATACAAGGCTCTCCTTGTAGTCAAAGGTTTTAGACAAAGAGAAAAATATAGACTTCTTCAACATTCATTCACCAGTCACGAAAATCATATCCATAAGAGGACTAGTCCCTTTAGCCTCCGTTCATAACTTGATAGTACTCCAAATGGATGTGAAAGTTGCCTCTTTTTATGGTGAACTAGAAGAAGAAATCTATATGAAACAACCTGAAAGTTTTGCGATTCATGGACAAGAAAACAAGGTCTGTAAGTTAGATAATTATTTGTATGGTCTAAAATAAACTCTTAAGGAATGACATGAAAAATTTGACATTCTAATGCTATCGAATGAGTATAAAGTGAATGAAAGTGACAAATAATATTTGCACGATCATAAGTCTCTATAAAGACGATTTGCTCATATTTGATTTAAAGATTCATGTTATGAATTATGTGAAATCATTGTTTATCAACAACATTGATAAGAAAGACCTAGACAAAGTTGAAGTAATTCTTGGTTTCAAGATTACTAGATCAGAAAAGAGAACTTTTTTGATAAATCTCACAAAGTTGAGAAGTTCTTAAGGAAATATTATTATTTCGCCGTAAACTTGCAATCATATATTATGATCCAAGTGTAAGAACACTTGAGATGGAGTTAAACAAACAGAATATGCGAGCATCATTGGCAGTCCTTAGGTAAGCCACTGAATGTATTAGACCCGACATTGCTAATGTCGTGAAACTCTTGTGCAAGTTTACTAGTAGACGGATGAGAAGCATTGCCATGCTATAGAAAGAGTCATGAGGTGCCTTAAAAAGACTATGACTCTAAGATTACTTCACTAGGAGTAACCTATTGTACTTAAATGGTACAAGATATAAATAGAACATTTTTCAGATGAATATTTAGCGACTAGTGTTTGCACATTGAGCATCACTAGAGGAGTTGTTTGTTAAAACAAATGATATTGACTCAGTCCACTATGGAATGAATCTGAGATGAGAACACTAAAGAAAACTAGTGGAGAAGCAAGTTGACAAGATGCTTGCTAGTTGAGATCCCTTAGTGGATAAAACCGTTTCCAGAAGTGTTAATTCATTGTGATAGTCTGCAACTATTACAAAAATTGAGAATCGTTAGAGACGATAATTAAGGCATGAACATATAAAGGATTAGAGAGCTAGCTACTCTCAAAAGGAACGGTTAAAGTAGATCAAGTACGTATTGATAACGAATTAGTTAATCCTTTGACGAAAGGAATTACTAGAAAGAAAGTCCTAAACACATCCAATAGGATGGGACTAATGCCCAAAGGTCACAAGTGATGGTAACCCGACCTACATGACTGGAGATCCCAAGAAATAGGTTCAATGGGTAATAACAAGTCACAAGTGATAGAACATGCTATGATAAAAGTAAGAAAGCATGATTCCTGCAGCGATAGAAGGATGAGATAATAGAAACTCTTAATGAGATCTATACTCTATTTGGAGTGGAGTACATAGCTACAGGAGTACTCTTGATAGACTCACCTATATGAATGTGGAACTAAGGGCCGGTTCCTATGGGATTCGGGGCAGAATACCTAGAGCATTCGTTAAAACCGGGATACATGTGCAAGGCCATAAACGCACAGGCTTTTAGAATACACCTTATGAAAAGGTTTGTGTGTGGGTTCTATGTCTGAGATAGAGTTCAATGCTGTAAGCAACTCTTGTTAATCAGAATTTTACTCGCTATGCAGAGGTTCAAGTTGTACGCGACACCTTTGTTTACTAGCAAATCTTATGGAGACGTTTTTGACGTTATTTATGAAACCATTTTTTAAATTCAAGTGGGGGATTGTTGGAACATGTGTGGAAATTGAGTAAAAAGACTAAACACAAATTCCCATGTTGGGTAGAACTAGTGTTGTGTGAATTGAAAAAAGTGGAAGTCCCACATCGGATGGAACACACACATTAGTAGTGTTTATTCATATAGTGGGGGTGTACCTCTAATTAATGGGGTACATAAGCACTAGAGAAAAAATATATATTGATATATATTTTATTATTTGGAAATGATAAATTAAATAATTAATTTAATCATTATTAGAAAGTGCTTTCTTAGTCCCCAAGTTTTGCTAAAATATTTTTGTACTAAATATAATATATTTTGGTACTCAATTAAAATATTTTTGTACTAGATCTAATATGTGAATTACTTAATCGCAAAGTAATATGTTACTTATTCCCAAAGTTTCTCATATTACTTGTCCCAAAGTTTCTCACTTATTAGTTGTGAATTTTCTCTATAAATAGAGAGCTCACACAGTGCATTCCACACACCAAAGAGTTTCATTGAGTTGTCGGGAACTCTTTCTCTCTTCTCCCTTTTTTGACTTGTGTTGACGAGTCTTTCATCTCTTCTCCCTCCTTCGACTTGTTTAACAAGTCCTTCTCCTTTTTCTACTCCTTTCTGTCCCTTCGGAATTAAGAGTGTTCTTAAGACCATAGTCCCTTTTCGGTTTAATGTCCCTTCGAAATTAAGAATGGTCTTAAGTTCATAGTCCCTTCGATAATATATGTCCCTTCGGAATAAAGAGTACTTTTAAGATCATAGTCCCTATTTGGAATAAACAATTTCCCGTCGGAATCAAGAATGATCTTAACGGTATATAAAAATTATTCAATAATTTTATTTGAGGAGAAATGGTGGTAACACCATATTTGAGTGGTCATAGTACCATATTGATAGTTTGGAGAACTTAAAGGTTAGAATGGTGGAAACACCATATTTGGGTGGTCTTAGCACCATAATAGAATGGTAATGATACCATATTAAAGTGGTTTCAGTATTAAAGAGTGGTCTTAGTACCATATTTGACGGTGTAATTCTCGAACGATTTTCTACAGTGCAGTAGTTAATCGAACAGTTGTAGCTGAGCTTGTTGTTTTATCCTGGAGGCGGTGTGGTTGATAGTCTACCTTGCACAATTTTGGGCAGTGCCACGAAACGTCTTAAAGAGAGCGACCTGGTCGTGACTCAACCTAGTAACAACTTCGGTAGATAATAGAATTTGGAAATCCAAATACAACAGTTTGGAAATCCAAAAACAACAATTTGTTTAAACATTAATCTAATACTCCCTCCGTTTCAAAATGAGTGTCACTTTAGTCAAAAAAATTTGTTTCAAATTGAATGTCACTTTACATTTCCAATACAACTTTAATTTCTTTCTTCCAACTTTACCCTCAATAAATACTCCAACTTTTCTCTCACATAATTTTCAATGCAACTTTAATTTTGTTTTTTCTTATAAAGTAACGGCAGTTTAGTAAAAGCGTTATATCCAATGATTATTTCATTCCATTTCTTAATATGTGTGCCAAAGCCTAAAGCGACACTCATTTTGAAATGGAGGGAGTATATAAAACCGAGCCTGAGCAAGAGTTCGGATATAGAAATGTCAATTCGGCCCATTACAAGAGATTAAATGGCCCAGAAACCTGCAGTCAGCTTTAATGCTTCAGAGGTTCACCTTTTTGACCATCAAGACGTCCAAACAGGGCTTTTTTTTTTCAACATGAAAGTTGTAGGTGTTTTCCCTAGCTTTCCAACGCCTATTTGTACGCCTCATTCTGATAACCGCAACCAAGTTATGGCCTACACAGTGAACAGGGGTCAAAACACGTTAAAAACAAAAATTAATCCACAAATTATATTAACGCTCAAATCATTCCCAAAATATAAAAACATGCTAAAATTATAATGTTAAGCATATAAATATCAAAAATGCACCGATCAGACCTACTTAGTGGTATGACCCATTATCTACTTTTTTTTTTTTTATCTATCTCCAAAATTGCATATTCCATTTATTTTGACAAATGGAGAGGACCTTTACTCATATAGGTATGTGCACCACTCTTAAAGGAGCAAACCCGTAAACACTTAAACACGTAGGAAATCCGGTGTAATGGTTGAAATTGACAGCTAGGGAGAAATGAACCTATATCTCAGAGAGAGTAAGACCCCACATGTACCTAAATGTGTGATCAACAGATGAGGGAGATAAAGGCAAGCATTTTGAGGGAGGGAAAAGTAAGACTGATGGTAATAACAAACTCAAAGGCAAGGTTGTTATTATAGTTCGAGGAAAGAGGAACTTGAGTTCGTAAAAAAGGAGGCACGAGTTAGTGAGGCTGAGAGAGAACGAGATAGGCTAGAAATTGCTAAGGGTAAGAAACACGTGTCTGGAGAGGAAGAAAGGAAGGATAAGGTAGGTGTTTCTTACTCCAATGCTACTATGGGAAAGCGGAAGAATTCTGAGATTGTTATAATGAAGAACAAAAAAGGTTAGATTGGGTAAGTAAGGGTGTTGTTGCAAGAGTCTTGAATGGTAGACACATCCCTAAATAACTTTTCAAGCACAAAAAATTCAAGCACTTAATGCTCCTGAAGCTTTGAAAGGTAGACACATCCCTAAAGTCCATCATGACCCTTCTTTTTTAAGCTTACGACGTATTGCTAGAATGTCAGCTGAGGACCGTCATGCCATGATACAATTGCTTAAGCGCTACAAGAAGAAAAAGAGAGCTAGCTCTAAAGACAACAATTTACATGCAGAATCCTTGGGGGTCGATAAGTTTTCGTCATCCCATGTTAGTGATTGGAAAAAATTGGTTAATCCTTCATGATAAGCCAGGGCCGTCTTAACAAATTCATAGGCCCAGTTTTAGTTTTACAAGAGATGCAAAAAAATTAAATTTTGGGCCCCAAAAAAAAAAAATAACTCATTTTAAAAAAAATTATTAAAAATCACACTTTGGTGGGAGTAGAACCCATGACCTCACACCCTACAAAAACAAGCCGCGCCACTCCAGCAAGCTGAACGGATTGAAATTAATTGCTTTGAATAGCTATATAACCATTAATTATGTGTCTTACATATTAAAAAAAAATAATGTTGGGCCCCAAAAAATTGAGGCCCGGTGCCATAGCCCAGCCTCGACAGGCTTTGGGCCGGCCCTGTGATAAGCCTAAAAGGGCGGTACAAGAAGTTGTAGATATTGGCACCTCTATTGGGTTACAATCTGCTGATATGCTCAGTGTACTTTCGAAGGCGGGCAACAAACCAATCAGCAGCAGATCTGGGACAAAATTATCAGTGTGGCATATTATTTTAGAAAAGTAAATTACGCTAAAAATAATAAATATTATTCAAATTTTAGTGACAAAAACAATAGCCAAGACTTGAACCTATGACTATGAGTTAGGAAAACATGCACTTGACAACTACACCGATGCACCATAACAATAGCCAAGACTTGAACCTATGACTATGAGTTAGGAAAACATGCACTTGACAACTACACCGATGCACCATATGGAAATATATCTCTAAATTGAAGATATAATATAAAATTGGGGCTTGAATATTATAAAAATAAAAATAAAAAGTTTGGGTTGGGCTGGTGTGGCATTGCCACACCCAGCCTTGAACCAATCCGTCCCTGAAACCAATCCGGTAGTCAATGCTAATGTTCAAGAAAAAATTGACAACCAGGTTATTACAACCGACTCGAAGGATTATTAGTGTAACACTCTAAACCCTTAAAGCGATAACATATAGCTGTTACATCTTCAATAATTCACCAACAATTATGCATAAATAATTTTCTCAAACATCGCAGCGGAATAAAACATCATTACATCGACATTTAAATAAATCATCTCAACAATCATCCATAATAAAATAAATCACCAAGTAGCCATGTCATCATACTACATATATCTTCACCAATACATAGTCTCAAAAATCTACAACAGACATAATAAAGATAAATATCCAAGACCGACCCCTAATCAGAGCCATAGAGACTACGACGCCAAAAACAATAAACGGGGTAGCATCCAAGCTATTCTCAAGCGACTCACCAAGCAAAGCAACTAGTCCTGCACGTCGTCTACCCATTCATAAGAATAAGGCAGGCGGTCAACCGAACGACCACTGGGGATTAGTTCACATCTCATAATTAAACATAATCAAACATAAGCATTCAAGGATTTCATGCATAACATATATACATATCCATCCCTCCTAGAATACTAACATCTCATGAAGATTAACCCTAGTTCATTACCAATCATGTTAGCATACTTCTATCATATCACATCAAGCATATTCATTCTTTAATCAAACCTCAACAAAGTACATCACTTAACATCATCAATCAATACAAGAATTTCTTACCTCATTCCCTATTCAACTTAATCATCAAACTATACCAACTTATCATTTAGGAAATATAATCCTACATGCAACTCTACTCATTTTACATAAAGCACATACCTTCCTCATATGCATATAATTCATCTAATTTACCTCAATCATATAGATTACATAAACTCTTGCCTAATCAACTCAACAAATATAATTCATCATTTCAATAGTATAGGCAAGAAAGTCATCATCACCAAAGAAATCACAAGCTCAAATACATATGGTTCACACTTCATTATTATAACCAAAATAATAATCATCAATAAAATCACCAAGTGTACAAGCATCACCAAAATAACAAACATCAATCTGTACACATCTCTACACAATTCACATAATCACAACATTCACCAAATTTCACCAAGTCACATATCCAATTATGACACGACTTACCGAATAATCAAATGCATGCAATGTTCTAGACTCATCTAGATACATGTGGTACCATTGAATTTCAGAGATAATTTTATCGTTAATGAATCCACCAACATAATAAACATCACCAATTATGTTCTGCAGAAGTTATGTAATAAGCACCACCAATTACATTCTTCAAATCACCTCAATATGACTATGAATGCCTGAACTTCAACTAAGGACTCGACAATGCATAACTCACCAACATAGACATTAACATAATAATCACCACCAATTATGTTATTCACCAACAATTGCATTATCAAATACTTACATCCATACAATCAACAAGACATCATCAATTCATCAATTTAAAATCACCAAAATAATCAACATCATAATCATCATCAACATTTAACAACTCAAAGAAACGATAAAGTTTCAAATTCACCTTTCACCTAAAAGACGGACATTTATCCCCATTATGATATGCATCATATTAAACACCCAATCATCATCAATACTTTCACATTCTATCATACTAACATGAATTCAAAGTCTCCTACAAGTTATCCGACCATAAAGTATTAATTTGACAAAGTTCGTCTAAGTTTATGAAAACTGTCATTTTCCAATTATTCCACCAAAATCAAAGTAAACAAGTTCAAACACCTCAACCAAGTATATGCATATATGTTTCATAGGCCAATTCTTATAAATTCCAAAATTCAACTAAGTTCGTCTCATTTTATCATTTTCTAAGTTATTCAACAAAACAAGCCAAACAAGTTCAAACCCCTCAACCAAAGCACATACTACTCACATATGATCACAGTAGATATGCATATAGGCATCATAGGCCAATTCACATCAATCCCAAAATCTCACAAAGTTCGTTTCATTTTGCCGTTTTTCAAAGAAATCCAAATTTGAAAGCAAAACTAAGTTAACGCTCATGATTACCATCCAAAACATTTTTATAAATCATAACTACAATAGACAACCCTAGTCCAACCCTTTTACCTTGAGAAAACGAGTTTTCGGAAAATTTCATGTTCTTGATCATTTTCAAAAAGTTTATGATATGATTCACAAAACCAAGTTCAAACCAACTCAATTGATGTTTTCAAAGGTTTAGAAGGTTTAAATGTAATTAAGTACATCAAAAAATCAGCTTGGGCGGTTCGGATCGATCCCCAAATGCCCGGAACACCCGAAACATGGGGTTCTGTTCTTGGGAAACTCGCTACAGCTAGTTCAACTCGCCACAGCGAAATTTCTCCAGAATAGTTGCCCTGTTCTGGATGTTCTCTCTCGGGAACATCCAATTTTCCACCCATAATCCCCATTTTTGACCTCTTTGATCCCAAATTCAACCCCAAAACTTACACACTAGTTTATAAACATCAAAAGGCATTCAAAACAACAACAAACATCGAATCATAACACCAATTCACCTTAAATTCATCATCTAGTTCATTTTCACCAAAAACCACCATTTTCTCATTTTTCATTCAAACTTCATAAACAACCACACCAATTCAAATATCATCAAAATACAAACATAACCATAAATTAATGAAGTGAATTCAACCATGTTTCAACCACAATCATTCACCAATTCATGAATTACACTCAATTAATCAAAAATCTTCAAAACAACTTAACAACAACAACAACTATGAAGTTTAAGCACATAACACAACAATTTCATGAAGTTTATCATACCCACAAATTCACATAAATTAGGAGCCAAACTTCATCATTTAAACCCACAAAAAGTCACAATTATCACAAAATCACTTAAACCCATAATTGAAAATAGTAGATTATGACTTAATTGATGAAAAGAAATCATCCCCCTTACATCTAGTTCTTCAAGAATCCATGCCCTGGCTTTGAATTTAGCTCCTAGTCTCCAATCCCAAGCTCTCTCTCTCTCTCTCTCTCTCTCTCTCTCTCTCTCTCTCTCTCTCTCTCTCTCTCTCTCTCTCTCTCTCTCTCTCTCTCTCTAGCTCCTATTTTCTCCTTCTTGATCCACTTTCTCTCTCTACCTGTATCTCAAAATGTTTTTGTGAAATGAGTGAATGAATGTAATGACCTAATTTTCTCACAAGGGTTGTGTTTATATACTCTCCACATAATTGGGCTTAGTCTCTAATTGTCTTAATGGGCTCAACATTCTTACCAACTAATTCATCAAAGTTACTACACAATTAAACCGTCAAAATAACGAATAATTACCGTCTCTAATTAACTACCCCAACTCACTAGTAACTTAGTAAAAAAAATTATTCCCACTTAAAACACTAAAAATAACCTTCCAAATAAAATGATTATTTTACCCTTGCTCCTAAAAGACCAAAATACCCTTGAGTCTAAAATAACTAAAATATCCTTCCAGGCCAAAAATCCACTAATCCCAAATAAAATACACACAAAGGCAATTAATCATACACAAGCGCATAAAAACTCACATAATAAATAATTAAAATAATTCTAGCAAAAAACGGGTTGTTACAATTAGTTTATGTGTTTTGGTTTTTGTTTGGTGTTCTTTGTTCTAATGAATATCATGTCTTATAATGTTCGTGGTTTGGGTGGTTAGGAGAAGCAAAAGGAAGTTTTGAAGTTGATTCAATAATTTTGACCTTGAATTTTGTGCATTCAGGAGACTAAATTGGAAACTATTGATAATTATGTTTGTACCTCTCTGTGGGGGTTCTATAGATGTCTGGTTTTCTTTTAAGCCATTTTTTGTGGCTTCAGGTGGTATTTTTATCTTTATGGGATACTTCGGAGGTGGAGGTGTGGGACATCAGAAGTTTTGCTAATGTTCTCATTATTCATGGTTGTTTTATCAAAAGTAGATGTGAACTCTTTGTTGCTAATGTGTATGCATCGTGCGAACATGCGGGAAGGCAAGCTTTATGGTTCCGTTTGGGAGATGTTATTAGCAATAACAGAGGAAAAAGTTTGTGTGTGTATGTGTGTGTTTGGAGATTTCAATGATATTCGATCATCTTATGAACGTAGAAGTTGAGCTTTAGGTCATAATCATGAGGATTTTGCTCCTTTCAACCAATTCATTGACGACAATATTCTCTTCGATCTACCACTTTGTGGAAGACACTTTACCTTGTTTCGGGGTGATGGGGCATCTATGAGCCAGCTTGATAGATTCCTACTTCTAAAGACTGGTGTGATCAATGGCCTAATATGATCCAATGAGCTATTCTTCGTGGTCTCTCTGACCATTGTCCCATCTTGTTAACGATCAATGAGGCAAATTGGGAACCTCGGGAGCGTATGCTAAAATGCGGGGCTGATCTTCCGGGTTGTCAATTGTATGTTAAGGATAAATGGCATTCCTTTCAAGTATCAGGTTGGGGAGGATATATGCTTAAAGAGAAATTAAAAATAACCATAAGTAGTCTTAAAGTATGGCATCAAGTTCACATTCAGAACTTAGATGATTGAATCAATGATATTCAAGCTAGTATAGCAACCCTTGATTCTAAAAGGGAAGAAATCACCATTGACATTGAAGAGGTTGAGGAAATTTACACTTTATCGCCAGATTTGTTCTCTTTGTCTAAGCTTAGCACCCACATTCAATGGCAGAAATCAAGAGTCAATTGGTTGAAAGAGGGCGATGATAATTCTAGATTTTTCCATGATTTCATGTCTTCTAGGAGAGGAGTGAACTGCATAGTCTCTCTTAGTCAACGAGTCTCATATCGAGGGTGTGTCTGATATCAGAAATGCAGTCTTCGATCATTTTACTGCTCGTTACCGTGATTCAATTATTGAACGACCTATTGTGGAGAATATGTCTTTCAAAACTCTCACTTGGGAGCAAGGTGGGATTCCAACTAAGCCTTTTGGTGTTAAAAAAGTGAAGTAGGAGGTGTGGGATTGTGACAGTTACTGTAATCCAGGACCTGATGGTATTAATTTTGGTTTCATAAAGGATTTTTGGGGGAGCTCAAAGATGATTTTATGCGCTTTATTTCTGAATTTCATCGGAACATGAAGTTATCAAAAGGTATTAACAGTACTTTCATCACTCTCTTTCCTAAGATCGAAAGCCCTCAACCGTTTTGGTAAATGTTTTATCAAATAGGTTACGTTGTTTCATCGAAAGCGTCATTTCAGAGTCTCAGTCTGCTTTTGTCCATGGCAGACAGATTTTAGATGGTATTTTAATTGCTAATGAGATGGTTGACGAGGCTAGTTGTTTGAAAAAAGAGATGGTTCTTTTTAAAGTAGTCTTTGAAAAGGCTTTTGATTCCGTTGATTGGCGCTACCTAAACGCCGTTATGCATGAGATGAATTTTCCTGTTATATGGCGTAAATGGATTATGGAATGTGTCACTACAACACCTGCTTCTGTGCTAGTTAATGGAAGCCTAACAGATGAGTTCCATTTTGAACGAGGGTTTCGCCAAGATGACCCTCTTTCGCCGTTTTTATTCCTAATTATGGCATAAGGTCTAAATGTTGTGATGAATGCTCATGTTAGTGCTGATCTTTTTCTGGGTATAAGGTGGGTCAAATTGATTTAGTTATTATCTCTCACTTGCAATTTGCAGACGATACTGTGCTAGTAGGAAACAAAAGTTGGGCAAATATTCGTTCTTTAAAGGCTTTACTCCTGTTTTTGAAGTAACTTCAGGCTTTATAGTAAATTTTCATAAAATCATGCTTGTTGGTGTTAATGTGTCAAACTCGTGGTTAAACGAGGATGATATGGTTCTGAATTTTAAAATTGGTCAAATTCCTTTTCATTACTTGAGACTTCCTATTGGCGGTGATTCCCATAAACTGAATTGGTGGAAACCTTTGGTTGATCGGATTAATTATAAATTGTTTAGGTGGAAGAGTCACAATTTATCTTTGGGTGGTCGTTTAGTTCTTCTGAAATCTCTTATGTCCTCTTTCCTATTCTACTTTCTTTCTTTCTTCAAGGCTCTTGCAGGCATCATTACTTCCCTTGAATCAATTTTTTACTTTATTTTTTGAAGTTAGGATTCTAGGAAAATATCTTGGATAAGTTGGGACACCATTTGTCGCAAACAGGAGGATGGAGGTCTGGGAGTCAGGAGAACTATGGAGTTTAATATATCTTTACTTGGAAAATGGTGTTGGAGATTGAAGGAAGAAAAAGGTTGTTAGTGGCATAGAGTTTTAGCAACAAAGTATGGTGTGGAAGGTGGATCTTTGGGCGATGGGGGAGACTAGCTTCAGTACGGTGGAGTAATTTGCTTAGCATTCAGAGGGGTGATGGAGAAGGGGTTAGTAGCTAGTTTACGGATCACTTATGGCGGGAGGTGGAGGATGAAGTAGAAACTTTATTTTGATGGGATCCTTGGTTAGAGGGATGAACTTTAAAGGATAGATTCAGTCGTCTTTTTTATCTTTCCAACAACAAATTGACAATTGTGGCGGACATTTTTTGTTAGGTTGGGGGAGGGAGGTGAGCTTTGAAAATGGCGAAGGAGGTTGTTCGCTTGGGAGGAAGAATTGGAGAGGGAACGCTCTACTCTTTTAATACCAATTGTTTTGCAGACTGATATGAATGACAGGTGGATTTGGCAACTTCATGCCTCTTCAAAGTACAATATTACTAGTGATTACAACGTTTTTTGACATCAAGAGATCAACCTTTAAAGAATGATCACAATATTATTATTTGGCACAAGGAGGTTCTTTTAAAAGTCAAGATCTCTGCTTGGCGTTTATTAGGTAATCGTCTTCCAACAACTAACAACTTAATCAAGAGGACTAAGTTTTGGTTATATTATTGTATTTTAGCTTCTTAAAAAAAATGTAACAAACTAGATGAATATAAGATGCGACATCTTCAGTCCTCTTTGGTCCCTTGTATTGAATTGGTTGGGTATTTCCTCAGTTCCCTCTGGTGAGCTCCGACATCATTTCCTTTAGTTTACAACTACGGTGGGATTGCCGAGATCCACTTATTTAGTTCTCATTTTTGTTTGTTAAAAAAAAACATGTTTTGAAAAAAAAAATCAAAAAATATAAGTTGACTTAACATCAAGATAAATCTCTTATGTCCTCTCTCCTATTTTTTATTTTTATTTTATTTTATGGGCATACTAAAACCGCATGCAATAAAACTAAAACTGTTTTTTTTTTTTTTTTTGTCCTCGTGAGCTTAGCTCAGTTAGTAAGGACAACGTATAATATATGCAAGGTACAAAGTTCAAACCCCGACCACAAAAAAAAACTTTTTTTTATAGGAAAACTAAAACCGCTTGTAGAATGATTTGTGAGGAATAAAAACTGCTTAATTTTGTTGAGATTAAATATAAAATTTTGAAATTTGTAGGATAAAATACATATTTGTTTTTGTTCACATTCTGAGTAGAGAGAGCAACGTCACAAGAAAATTTTATGATTACATCATAATGGTGAAGGAATTAAATTAACATGTGTATCAACGTGCGTCTTAAATACATGAGAACAATCCTTCTGCCAAACAAAAGAAATGGTTACAATAGAGTTAATATGAGTTGGATTTAATAACCTGATCAAAATCCGAGCAGATCTCAAAACTTAAAATATTTATAGATTATCGGTCAAAAAGAATCGTTATATTGTTAATTGAATTCTGACTTCCTGTTTGTTTCATACTATGTCTAACAAACAAGACCAATCTCACATTCACACTACTATATTAAAAAAATATACTATAAAAAGTTAAATATGTTTTTGTCCTTATAAATATGTCAACTTTTCGTTTTAGTCCCTCTAAAAAATTTCTTCAACTTTTAGTTCACCAAAAATTTTCAATCTTCACTTTTGGTCCCTCTTTTAAAGTAAACTCATATGTAGAGAATTCGTATTTTTGAATAAAATTTTGCAGAAAAATTTATAATATTATAAGAATCTCTAAAAAAATAGAATTTTTTAACAAAACATGAATTAAATATGAATTTTTATATTTTTACAGCTAAAAATTCATATTTAATTTATGTTTTATTAAAAAAATAATTGGGAAAGATTTTTACAATATTCTACACATTTCTGCACAATTTCATTAAAAAAATACAAAAATTAACCTAAAAATAGGGACCAAAAGTAGTGATTGAAAATTTTATATGTACGAAAAGTTGAAGGAAAATTTTAAAGGGACTAAAACAAAAAATTGATATATTTATAAGAATCAAAAACATATTTAACCATATTATAAATGTTTAATATGAATTAAAACATCGGAGTTCGTCAATGATAGGGCAAAGCTTTAAGTAAAATTCCTCAAAAAAAATATCTAAAAGTAAAAATATGTCAAACAAATATGTTAGATATATATCAACAAAGTTTGAGTTTTGTGCAAGAGGTTAAAATTGCACTGCAAAAAGGACTATGGTTTGAATCCCAGCTGAAAACAATATCCATATTTAGTGTTAATTTCTGCTTACACACCAAAAAAATATTAATAAAAGGGAAAAAAGATAGGAAATAGAGCAGCTCATCACAACCCACTACTAAAAAAACAAAAATTAATGAAGAAAATTTAGTAAAGGAAAACATGAAATTCCTCTCTAATTGCGTCACTAAATTTTACGACTAAAAAATTTATGAAAAATTTTATTTTTTCCATCACTAATTTTCCTCCCTAATTTTGCTTTTCCTAATAGTGATCATTATTTTGTGAAATTGTGAGATTAGAAAGATTTATTTTTTTTGAGGGGAGATTAGAAAGATTTATTGTGAAATTGATGTAAAATTCTTCAATGAATGATCCCTATATTCAAATTCAAGCCACAACCAACATATGGCAAATTTATTCAATTTTAATTACCTTTACGTAAACAAATATATATTTTTCTCAAAACTTAAAAACTCATACTTCCTCTGATTTAGAGTTTTTGATTAAAAATAATATTTTGGAGTTTTTTTGAGTAAAAAAGTAAATTAGAGTTATTCGGTCCAATTATATCAAAAAAAAAAAAAAATTTACGCATCTTAAGATAAACTTAAAAAAATTGAAATAAAGATATAAATTAATTGTTTACTTTACTTTAGTACCATTGCTTTATATTAATACAAAACTCCACAAAAACTAATGTTTTTTTAATGGCGAAAATTAAGGATAATACAAATCTATTTTACATCTAACACACGTGAATCTTACTAAGATTTTTATAATAAAAAAAACTAAAATGAAAATATTAAAATTGTCAATGCCTCCTAACCAACACAAGACGTGTTTGACAAAGAGACTAAAAGCATCAAGATACAACAACTTGAGAATCAAACTAAAAAAACAAACAAAATAATTCAAAAACTATTACTTTTCCCACCCTATTCATTTCCTCGCGCGTCCTATTTTTTTTCTTCTAAAAACGCCCTTGAAATTTTTGGATTTCATAATCCAAACTGGTCCTTTGTTATAGGGTGAAAAAATGAGTTACGGATTTTTTCGGATTTTGTAATCCGAAAATCTCAAAAAATAGGCCGTGTTACATGATTTTTTTGGATTACATAATCCGAACACCCCCTAAACACCATTTTTCAAGGGAAAACCAGTTCGGATTATATAATTCGAACCGTATCAACACAAATTCTAAACATGTTTGTAACATGGATAGTCATTTTATGGATGATATTAATCTTCCTGATTCATCTTTCTGTTTTGAGTCATTGTTACCTGTTCTTAGTCAACAATCTGGTTTTCGGGCTACTTGATCGAATTGCTCTGAAACTTCCCCAGAAAATCAGAAAAATTCAAGGATCATGACTCCTGTAGAAGGAACTTCTAACGGGACTCCGCCCCTCAAAATCCAAAATTCCATCGTTTAGACCCATTTTTCATTTTTCATATTCTCAAAAAAACCTGAAAAAATTTGCATTAGTTTTTTTTTATTTTTAGAAATTTTTAGTGGTATTTTTATATTTTTATGATTTTATTTGACAGATTTTTAGCATTATTTACTTAGTTTTTTTTTTTTTATGTTTTTAAAAGCAAAACTCAGAACTGCTGAAATGTGAGAGAGTCTGATTGTTGATTACACATGAGCATTGTCCGGATTTTAGAATCCGAATTAGTTAAACATGAATTCGGATTATGAAATCCGAATTGCACAAAGGCATTTTTGAAAAATTTACAGGGTACGTGAGAATGCAATAGGGTGGAAAAAGTAATAATCTAATTCAAAATTAGATAACAAACCCAAACAATCAATCATGCCATCGGCGCTGAAGATCAAAAGACAAAGCATTGTTTTTCGCTTTTAACAATGAGAAGGTTAAAAGTTTGACTTTGTCCACAAAATATTGGATCAAATTTAACATAAAACTAGACCATTGACCCGTGCTGACGCACGGGTCATACGAAAGAACAAATATAGCGCAAATATGAAAGTAAACATTTTACTTGAATCAAAAAAATAGTATAGTTCAATTCATAAAATAAATTGCCAGAAACCTTTGTAATGTACCATATTAAACAATTTCCATGACATCGACCCTGTTACGGTAATATAACACATAAATTTAATGACATAGTTTATTGAAGAAAAGAAAATCCAGCGTCTGTCGACATAAAAATAGTACCAATATTGCTGATAAATAAGAGAACTGCTACAATGGGGTAAAAACAAAATTTAGCTTGTAAACCTTATCATATAGAAGAACTGCTACACATTGTGGTAAAAACAAAATTTGCTGATAAATTTGCTGATCATTGCATATTTATCAAAGCAATTTCTTTCTTATGGTCACCTGAAGAAGTATTAATCCAATTAAGCTTTTGTCTAGCCTTTTCTTTAGAAGTTTTAAAATGTTGTTATTAAGTCTCTAAATTAATAGTATACTTTTTGCAATGAAGTTACCAATTCATCACAGTTTGGTTAACTGTTTACTAAAGCCAATTAACAAACGATTGGGCAGGGCATGATGATTTAGAAAACGATTTGTTTACTGATTTTCATTAAAAATAGCTTAATTTGTTATGCACATTGTGTTTACTTCCCTGCATAAAAAATAGGTCATTTTGTTTCCTAAAGATTGACATACTGATAAGCATGGAAAAATAGGACATTCTGTTAACTAAAGATTGACATATTGATAAGGATGAAACACATGACACAAATTAGTAACCATTGAACAATTTTGTTATGTATCACGAAAAATAATAGGAGATTCTGTTTACTAAGGATTGACATCTTGATAAGCATGAAAGAAAATAGTAACTATTTAACAATTTCTGTTTATATCGATGAAAAAAAATGACAGCTGAATTTCTTGACAAAAAATATTTCCAATATTATAAATATTATCATTTTTAATTATGCACTTGCATATTAAAAGTTTGGAGAGCAAAAGTTGGTTATGGCTTCTATATTCTAATGCAGAAATATGGGAAGCAGATAAGGTTAAATCAGAAAATAAGCATTAGGGTTAAAATAGTAAATCTAAGCAATAGGGTTTAGATTAAAATTAGGGCTAAAATAATCACTCAGGTTAACTTTTATATATAAGAAGATATATAAGGAAGCAGATAAGGTTAAATCAGAAAATAAGCATTAGGGTTAAAATAGTAAATCTAAGCAATAAGGCTTAGGTTAAAATTTGGGCTAAAATAATCACTCGGGTTAACTTTTAATATATAAGAAGATATATAAGGAAGCAGATAAGGTTAAATCAGAAAATAAGCATTAGGGTTAAAATAGTAAATCTAAGCAATAGGGTTTAGGTTAAAATTAGGGCTAAAATAATCACTCGGGTTAACTTTTATATATAAAAAGATATATAAGGAAGCAGATGAGGTTAAATCAGAAAATAAGCATTAAGGTTAAATCAGAAAATAAGCATTAGGATTAAAATAGTAAATCTAAGCAATAGGGTTTAGGTTAAAATTAGGGCTAAAATAATCACTCGGGTTAACTTTTATATATAAGAAGATATGTAAGGAAGCAGATAAGGTTAAATCAGAAAATAAGTATTAGCGTTTAAATAGTAAATCTAAACAATATGGTTTAGGTTAAAATTATGGCTAAAATAATCACTCAGGTTAACTTTTATATATAAGAAGATATATAAGGAAGCAAATAAGGTTAAATCAGAAAATAAGCATTAAGGTTAAATCAGAAAATAAGCATTAGGGTTAAAATAGTAAATCTAAGCAATAGGGTTTAGGTTAAAATTAGGGATAAAATAATCACTCGGGATAACTTCTATATATAAGAAGATATATAAGGAAGCATATAAGGTCAAATCAGAAAATAAGCATTAGGGTTAAAATAGTAAATCTAAGCAATAGGGTTTAGGTTAAAATTAGGGCTAAAATAATCACTCGGGTTAACTTTTATATATACTAGACTTTCGACCCGTGCTTCCGCACGGGTCATACAAAAGAAAAATTATAGCGCAAATGTGAAAGAGATCATTTTACTTGAAACCAAAAAATAGTATAATTCATAAAATAAATCGTCAGAAACCTTTGTAATGCACCATATTAAACAATTTCCACGACATCAACCCTGTTACGGTAACATGACATAGTTTATTGAAAAAAGAAAATCCAACGTCTGTCGACATAAAAATAGTACCAAAATGCAATAAAAACATGACTACAAAACCAAGTGCTACACATTACGGAAAACTTCCTTGTAGACCGCATTTGATGTCACATTAGTATCTTGACCGTCCTCGTCATTGATCAACATCTTTAAACCATCCCTCGAAGTAACCCTCGATACTGCGACGTACAATTGTCCATGTGAAAAAACAGGAGACGGTAGATAGACACCAACATTTTTCAAAGACTGACCCTGACTCTTGTTAATAGTCATTGCAAATGAGACGGACAACGGAAACTGCCTTCGTTTAAACTTGAACGGAATTCTAGTATCAGACGGTTCTAGCGATAACCTTGGAATAAACACCTTTTCACCTATATTAGACCCAGATATTATCTCTGCCTCAAGCACAAATTTACCCATCTTTGTAATAATCAATCTTGTACCGTTACATAAGCCCAAATTTTGATCTATGGTCCTCAATAACATCACAGGTACTCCTACTTTCAATCGAATCCTATGGTTTGGCAATCCGGAGGCAACAATGGTGTTGAGAAATTCAGGCGTGTGGATGTCGTCTAGTGCGTCACCGCCTAGGTTTTTATGATAAGGTGTATCATAACTCAAATAAATTTTCTCCTCACCAGGAATCAAGTCTAACACATAATCATTAACCTGATCAACAATTGTATTCTTTGGTGCCAATATTGCTCTACTTTGAAAATATTCTGATTTACCAATGTTTCCTAACAAATTTGGGTAAGTGCTTTCAACAATAGATGCAATAGGATTACCTGAACTTGGAATAAGCAAGTCGCACGGGATTTCCGACTAAAACATGCACGAATAAGTTATATTGTAATAAAAAAAATGTCGTGAAATAAGTCATATGATAAAAATGTATTAGATTATAGTCTTATCATCTTGACATAAACCTTATGTCAAATTTTTATCAAATTAGTCAACCTTCATCGACATGACTTAGTTAGTATATCCCGTTAAAATTTTTCATTTAAATTACAAATCATTAATTCTTATTTGACAACTTTTTATTGGAGTCCAATAGCAAACAAAACATAAGCACGGTGATAGAAAGAAATTATCTTGAAAAAAGATTGATACCATGATAAGAAAAAGCATGAACAACTTAAATTGCATTGTATTAATAAGAAAATAGTTAACAATTTAAATCCATTGCTACAAAATTTGTTACGATAGAAGCTGACATAGTGAGGAAGAATAGAAGACCAAATATATATATGTGTTACTCAAACATAAAAGAACTATCAGAAGGTATAGGGGTTCTGAAGAATTGAAACATGGTAGAGGAATAAAAAGTAGTGATGCATTAAAATTAGCAATGACAAACTCAGATCAAGTATACACCTTTTTTTAGTCTTGACTGCACATTATCTTCTTGTTATATCAAGCATTTCGTTGCGCTACACCAAGGCAGTAGGATAAAAGCATCGGCCAACATGGCACAACACCATCATTTGTTTTAAAAACTCATGTCACCAACTCAATTAATTTAGTTTTCAAATCAAAAACAAAAATGCTCTGAAATTGCTACACAAAGCCTCTATGCAAGAAGTTTCAAACATTGTAGTTTTGTTTCATCGTAAGACACCGGCTAAAAATCATTGTATATCATATGGTGTCAAATAATATATGCATACAATCTTTGTGGGATAACCTTGGGGTTTATTATATCATAAATTTCCATATATATATGATATATCGTTATTATGCTTTTTGTAAATGGATTTAAGATTTTTGTTTTCTTTCAAAATGATCGATCAATTAAGAATTTTGTTACCAAGGTAAACATAAAAAAAAATTGTGGTCAACAATCAATCCTCCTGTATTTGGCATATCACTAAACAATTACATTTAGCACACATCATGTTCAGATTTTCTCTTCTTAATAGTACATGACTTTTAATTACTCTAAACAATTTTTTTTTTTGGTTACATCTCTAAACAATTACATTCAGCTCACATCATGTTCACATTTCTTTTAATAAAAGATGAATTTTAATTAGTTTTCAAATCAACTTCAACACACCGCTCCATCTAACTTTAGACACCAAAAAACATAAAGATACTAAAGCAAATCAACCTTCTTATGCAAGAAGACACACCAAGGCCACCTCCCTCCACATAATCAATGCAAGCGGCAGACATGAATCAAAAGAAACCATGCTTAAATCAAATGAGAAAAGTTGTTTCACATCAATACATATATTATAATATTTACATGAATCCAAAAATTAAAACACTACCGGCGAAACCTGCTATTGCCACTGTTAGCAAAACCAATTCCAAGCCTTACAAACAGACCATGCTTAAATCAACAAAGATGAGAAATCTTGCTTCACACTCCTACGTTATATTCTAGAATTTACATTACAACGATAGCAACACAAAACCAGCTGAACCTGCTATGGCCAATGACTGAAATATGCTACCACAATATCTTCCCAAAAAGCTATGAGCTTAGTTTACTTATGTCAACAATATGCAATTCAAACAAATTGATATCCATTTCACCAAAAAACACTATAAAATTAGTTTTACATTTAAGTGTCCAAAACTTAATTGATCACTTATAAAAATTACAATCAACAAATAGTTCCAAACTTTTACTCACAAAATAAGCATACTCTTGACAGCAGCAAATAAATTCCTTCAATTGCCATTTACTATGCGTTGATTTTCTTCCATGACATGCTACTCGCAACAACTAATCCACTAAGGTACAAAACTGACTTTGGTAAGGACTACTTGTAGTTTTGAGACTACATAACATTAATATACACATTATAAAGAGACAAAAGGAAACACAGTAGTTATGCAGGAGCACTAAAAGAAACAAAAGGAGATAAGAACCAAGAGAGCATAAGAAACCATTCCAAAGAAAACAAACCAAAGCTAACTACACTGAGGAGCCATAATAGGGATCCTATCTCATTTACTGATAACTACAAAAGGAATCAATTCTTTCAGTTTCATCATATAGACAAATCCTGCTTCTTGTTGTTTGAAATCAATCAGAAATAGAACAAAAAACACAGTATTTATGTAGGAGCACTAAAAGAAACAAAAGGAGATAAGAACCAAGAGAGCATAAGAAACCATTCCAAAGAAAACAAACCAAAGCTAACTACACTGAGGAGCCAAACTATTTTTAAAAAAACATCAGAAGACCAATACAAACATCGAGTTAAAGAAGACTATAAAAATCTATTAGCCAATTAAAACAACCATATGTAGACACTGTCATAGGGCAACAACTCCTATGAATTCTCTAGTACCCACTTGCCTGATAATAGTACGATGTGGGATGTTTTGTGCCTACCATGCTTTTAATTTCATTTGACTCTCAAAATCTAGCTGCAAATCATCAAAAGTTTTCAGTTACATCAATCCACAATATCAAAAGTAAGCAGCAAATAATCTTTTATTTTCTTCACAAATGGCTTAGAAATCACTTCTACATGCTCAAATAATAACTCACCTTTAATTTCCTCATAATAGGGATCCTATCTCATTTGCTGATAACTACAAAAGGAATCAATTTTTTTCAGTTTCTTCCAGTTAGGCAGTGATAGGAGAGGAGAGTTTCTTTCAGCCATAGGTCAAGAATAGGAGAAAGGATTTTTGGGTTGGAAACAAAACAGGAGTAATACGTATAAAGTGTGAGCAACAAAATAGTGGTTCGTTTTTTTTTTCCTTCTAAAAAGTGAATTATAGAGGCGTTTTAAAAAACAGAACAATAGGTTGCCAACACAGTGTTTAAGATATAAATCAAAGAAATATCATGCAATAAACTTCAAGATGTCTCTTTAATGTTTAAGATATAAATCAAAGGAATATCATGCAATAAACTTCAAGATGTCTCTTTAAATTTGCTGCACTCACTTTCACTTCTTCCTCATCGGAAGAGGAGCTGTCATCAGAGTCAGATTCCTCTGAAGTGGTCTCTGGCTGGGCTTTCTTCACATTCCCATTTTTAGTTGGGGTCTTCTTTGAAGGAGCAGGAGCTTTTGCAACAGGTTTCTGAGACCACGTAAAATTAACATGACATAAATCAATAACATAACAATAACAATAACAAACAAATACATGATCAGTACCATTCGAAATGCGTTAAAGCATATGCAGTGAAATATAATACCTCATCCTCAAATTCCTCAGAGGATTCCTCCAAACTACTTTCCTCCTTCTTGACTACCTTCAACGCCTTTTGCTTGGCGGCAACCTCTTCTACCCCTTGCTTCTTTGCACTCACTGCCTTGACTTCTTCCTCAGCCTGCCTCTTGCCTATATCAAAGTGAAAATAGCCCAATAAGAAAACCGACATCAGAACATAAAAAAATAATCAGAGAAAAAAATTCACTTTAAAATCAGTTCAACTAATCAACAACTCTATAACATTGCACAGCATGATCAATATCAGAACATCAAATAATATTGAAGGAGAACCAAGCTTCTAGATTTTGGTTAATTCGGTTCAAGCCTATATAATCAACATCAGAAAATACAACATAATAACATCAGACAAAATTGGGGGAGAACCAAGCTTCATCTTTCCGAGAAATCAGTTTGACCAATCAACATCTATACTAACATTAACACACAACAATACATGTAGAACCTAACTTCATAACATAAAACCCCAGTAAATCGTATAAATGTCTCGATGGACAGAAAAAATAATCGACTCTCAAAACTCATGAATCAAAACTAATGAAATTCAACTAAAACAAAGCAAAAATAATATCTTTAAAAAACCAAGTTTCAAAAATAAATTAAAAAACTCAGAACAAAAAAAAATCATATAGATGACTCTCTGAGCTATAGAAATTAATAACACTTCAAAAGTTAAAACCCATGAATCAAAAACAATAAAATTCAAATTAAACCAAGTAAAAATATCATCTTTAATCAAAACCAACACTTCAAAGCTAAAACCCATGAATCAAATCAAATAAAATTCAAATCAAAAACAGTTAAAAATCATCTTTAAGCTAAAAATCGAATCAGAAAAGTAAAGGGGGTACTGGTACCTTTCTTTCCAGACTTCACTGGAGAAACAACAACAGGAGCAGCATCAACCTACAAACAAATCAAAAGCAAACAAAAAATCAGCAAATTACAACAAACAACAACAAAACCTTAAATTAACAATAGATTGATGAAAAAAGCATGCTTTGGTAGCGGATTTCTTGCTTGATTTAGGCATAATGAACAGAAAGGAAGAATGAGAAATTGGGGGATGCGGCGGAAGCTATTCAAAACCCTGCGGCTGAGAGAGAATTAGGGTTCTGGAAATAGCAGAGAGAGAGTGAGGAATTGTGAGAAGAGACAAATAGTAGTAATAGGAGTAATACGATTTTTAAATTTATCTCTTAATTAAATAGGTTAGGGTAAAACAGGAATTTTAGTCTTTAGGGTTTAGGTTTAATTAGGGCTAAAATAATTAAATTTTTGGTTAGGGTAAATTAGTAATTATAAGCATTAGGGCAACGGTGAAATTAGGGCAACAATGACTGCTTGGGACAACTTTTATATATAGAATAGATATTCATTTTTAATAATTTTTGAAAGGAAAAAAACTTATAGGAATTCATTAGATATAAGGGAAATAACGGTGTTTAACCATGTAATCAGTTTTAAAAAAAACAATGTTATTGGTAATCCGTATGTTATTGGATAAAATTTAAGATAAATTTGTATTATATCAATATACTTTATCAATTTGAGTGAATGGATATATGAGAAGTGATAGTAATCCACATGAATGATGCATATCTTCATGGTCATTCGTCACTGATATAACAAGTGTAAAAAACCCCTTCAAAAATAATAACAAGTCTAGATAAGTTTATATTATATACTCGTTCATCAAGTAAGTGAGTGATGGTTTAGCAAAAATATATACTCGTTTTTAGCAACTTTAAATTTGTATTGTATTAACTAGACTTTTTACCCGTGCGACGCACAGGTCCTATCGACTTTAAAAGACATCAATAAGTGATATATATTAGCCAAACAATCTAGTGGCTAGAAAGTCATGAGACTATTTGACCAAAATAAAAAGAAATATGTAATATTAGTTATATTGGTTTCAATCACAAACGATAAGAACCATGGGCTAAAAGTCTATGAATAGAGTCTTCAATTCAAAGTGATGACACATTTTTTTTGTGTAAAGGTAGTTTATGAAAAAATGCAACTTATGAAGATTCAATTTTTGTTAGTGAGTACTTATGAATTAACAAAGAATCTTTTTACCTGCATTACCTATTTTCATAAGTTCGAAAATAAGACAATCCAAAAAATGCCTAAAATAACTTGTTTTTCTATGTTGTTAACTCACAGGCTTTGATCTCATGCATATATGATTATGTCCTAACTTTATAGGCTTTAATCTCGCAACAACCATAAGCTCGGGGTTTTAATCCATGCTATCTTTTCACATACACCAAAAGCAAATACAATCATAAAATCAATAATATTTCACACAATAAATCTAAAGAGGCAATTTCAAATATTATAAATAGGCAGCAACAATCACAGTTATAAAAAACTGAATAATTTCAAATTGAGAGAAATATAAACTACGCAATCACAAATTGATTAATAGTTTAAAACAAATATGGTTCATAAGTTTTTTTTTTTACGCAATATGGTTCATGAGCTTAATTCATGAGTTTTGAGAATATTTTTGACAAATATGTTTTGGGAAAAAATTAGGTTAAGTTGTTGCAGACTTAACAAAATTAATAAATAAGAATAAATGTAGAAAATATTGTCAAAAAAAAGGCACAGGATAGACATGAAATTGGTTAAAAAAAGTGTACAAAATATTCTAAAAAAAAGAAGGCATGAAATTAGTGCGATGAATTTTTTTAGTATTGTGTACAAAATATTGTCAAAAAAAAAAAGGCAAGAGGATAGCAAAAAAAAAGGTAAGCGAATAGGAATGAAATTAATGTGATACAATTTTTTAGATGGATTTGTTAGGTTAAATTAGAGCTAATCTAATACAGCAAATGAGCGGGAAAAAATTAAGTTAAATTGCCGCAGACTTAACAAAATTAATAAATAAAGATCTGTCAATTTGAATAAGCGATGGTAATGCACATGAAGCTTATCTTTATGGACATACGTCATTGTCCATACGTCATTGATGAACAAGTGTAAAAAAAAGAGAAATGATATTTTGACAACAATTTTTTGACAACTTTTGGACAACTTTCTCTCTCATACTCACATGATGTTGTTATCCTCTCTCTTCCTTTTTCTCTCTCCATTGATTTTGACCAATAAGAAGTGAGAAAAACAAGGTTGTCAACAAAGTTGTCATCAAATGGATGTCAAAATATCATTACTCTAAAAAAACCCCTTAAAAAAATAACAAGTCTAAATAAGTTTATATTATATGGTGGTGAGCTGTAATGGTCTCCCCGATAAAACAGATCTTTACGGGTGGATATTAGACAACTCAAAAAATATTTATCATAAAATATTAAGAAAAACAGGAATAATATCCCGATAATAATGCTAACAAGTAATATGCGATGATAGCATATGCATGTGATGCGATGATATGTACTCCTTATAGAATTATTAATTAATGTAAGTAAAAAAAACGTTTGGTTTGGTCGACCCAATAGTAATTATTAGTATTTTTTTACAATAATTCAAAATAAGTATTTTTTTTTAAGGAATCAAAATAAGTAATTGGTAAACGTTGATTAATTCTGAGAAAAAATACATAGTATCTTTGAAGTTGTATAATAATCTACTTTCTTAGTTTGCTTAGTGGATACGGAGGAGGCACTATGACTCTATCATATGCAATTTTGTGGATCAATTTTGTGGTTAATGTAGCCTTTGAGTTGAGAGTGGACTCGAAGAAAGTCGTCGACTACTTTAAGAGATGTAGTATACATATAATGGAGTTTGAGGATTATGGAAGCTTGCAAACACTATTGTAGTTTATTTATTTTTTAAAACTCTCATGTTGAGTTTATTCAAAGACAAGTGAATAAGGTCGATCACGCTTTAGTTTGGGTAGCTACGTCTCAAGCTAGTTCACATGTCTTTATTGATGTACTATCATGTACTACTCAATTGATATATAATGAAACGCTATAAGATTTTTCCTCTTAAAAAAAAAGTTTTCGCCACCAACGTGAAAACCTCTTTCGTTAAACCTTGATGTCTGTTGTGAGTATCCGAAGTCCAGCTCGCCTAAACTTCCATTCACTAAAAAATATACCTCCTTCATTTTACAATACTATTTTTCTTAATAATATTTATGCATTGACATTTTAAATTTTGGTTAAATTAGATATTTGGTTCCTTAACTTATTTAATGTTTTCATGTTGGTCTCTTAATTAATTATTGTTACATTTTGGTCCCGTAACTATGCTTCCGGCTGTCAAATAAATTCATTCCATCAAATCTTGTTAAAAACTGTTAACATTCATCATATCCATCATCTCCATTCATCATATTCATCATCAAACCCAAAACTTACAACAAAAAAAATTCATTATCTTCATCTTCATTCATCACCTTCAACGTCAAATCCAGAAAAATAAAACAAAAAACTCAATAAACCCAAAATTCTAAATTAAACTCAATATTCAAGTTATGATCCAAACTATCATAATAAAAAAAAAAACTCCTTCAAAAAACCCTATCCTTAAAATTTTTGAAAGATTATGCATAATCCAAAGTCCTCGATATCCAAAGTCCTTGCTAACAGGTACAATCTGGATGGAAAAGTCCTTGCTAACAAGGACATATAGGGAATTCAGAAAGTTCTAATCGTCTGCCATCATTTTGTTCTAATGGTAAGTTGTCTATTAACAAAGCTTTGTGTGATATGGGAGCAAGTATCAATATAATGCCATTGACTATGGTGAAAATTATCGACTGTGCTATGGTTAAACCATCCAAGATGACCCTTACATTTGCTTATATTTCTATCAAATATCCTTGGTTAAACCATCCAAGATGACCCTTACATTTGCTTATATTTCTATCAAATATCCTTACAACATAGTATAAGACATGTGCTAGTGGATAAGTTCATCTTTCCTGCCGATTTTGTCATATTGGATGGAAGACTATGACTATCCTCTTCTTATAGGTAGTCCATTCTTAGCAATTGTAAGAGCATTGATAGATGTGGAGTCCAGTGAGCTGATGTAGAGGCTGAAATGATCAGTTGTCTTACAGTAAAAGCTCAAACTCATAATCCTACAAGGAGTAGGAAGGTAGGTCGATTGAATAGACAAGGTAAACAACCTCTGGTGCTAGGATGTCAAAAGTGTCAAATGCAAATGGTATAAAAACATGTTGATTATCAGAACAAGTTTTCAGTGTTTGACCACTTTTCTAGATGTAACTTTTAGAGTTGTTTGTCCTACGGTAAAAACCCTAACTCCTAATCCTACAAGCGGTGAAACTCCAGTCAAGTCTAGACATGTATGTGTTCCTTCTACACATTCGTACACCATAACATCTTATGGCCTAAGTGTCTACCTTACATCTAATGGATCAGTCAAGAAGTTCACAAACGCCTCTTTCTTCACTGGTAGGAAATAGTGGAAGCATAAGACAATATATAAAGATATTACAGTTCTCCCCTAATGACAATATTAATTACATTTCTTAATACATGTGAAATACCCAAAACGTCATACAATTTGGGACGAAGGGAGTATAAGTTACTCCATCCGTCACAAGATAAGTGAGTTATTTGTAAAAAAATACTCTGGTCCAATTTATAAGAAACATTTGACTTTTTTGATTCATTGCATAAATGATGTATTTGGTCTATATTCTATACCAAGTACATTAATTACTCAATGAATATAAAAAGTTAATTTTTTCTTATAAATAGGACCAGAGGGATGTCTCAAAATGATTGACCCATTTCACTTTTCAATACAATATTAATTATTTTTTTTTCAATTATAACTCTAATTAATACAACTTTCATCATTACCAATTTAATATACTCTACTTTGCATTTATGACAAGGAGAAATAACCAATACTTGACAATACACTCCAAACTATTTTTCTCTCTCATTCACTTATACACTTTTTCTTAATACGTGTGAAATGAACAAAAGACTCGTTTAAAATAGGACGGAGGGTATTAGTCTAAGTACAAAGTAATACTTTGATTAGTTTATTAATTTAAGGGTTTTTCGCTAACAATGGCTTAAGACGCTTTTAATGATACTCAATTAAGAAACTACTCCCTCCGGTCACTATTATAAGCAAAATTTGACTTTTTAGATACATTGAATAATTAATGTATCTAGTCTATAATAAAGTCTAGATACATTAATTATTGAATGTATCTAAAAAGTGAAATTTTGCTTATAATAGTGACCGGAGGGAGTATTCATTAGAAAAACTTAATATTTCAATTTCCGATACATTAATTACACAAGTTTCGACAAAATTTTATTATTTAAAATCTTTAAGAAGTATCCTTAAGACCGTTGTTAGCATTTCCATTAATTTAAAACAAAGACCTCTTGGAGAAGTGAAGAAATTGTACACAAGGCTTATCCTAATATAAAATTTGAAAATAAAAATCAATTACATGGAGAAATTCCAGCTCTCAAGGCTATAAATAGGGCACTGAAGCTACCTTCTCAAATCACAAAAAATCTTGGCTTCTAAACTATAACCCACAAGAGTATTTGTGTAATCCAATTTTTTTTCCTGAATCAGTAGTATGGCCAACCTAATGAAATCATTTCTTCACATTACCAGTGGCAATATTATTGACCATAACCCTTTAACCATGTCCGATGTACAAATTATGGGGGAGATTTATTCAACCCATGTCCATAGTGACACCAAGTTTGATGCTGAATCTCTTTTCAACATTGCTGCAAACATTCTTAGGCGTTCAACCTATGTTGTTGAAAACGTTGTGCAAGTATGCACCTTAATCATTCACTAATTTTTATTTTATTTATGTATTTTTATTTTTGTGGTTTTGCCAACTTCTAAACTAGTAATGTCTCTCTCTCACTCTCTTTTTCTAGCATTCTTTTAATATTCACTCTCTTATTAGGTGAAACTCATGTAGATCTAATCACTTTAATATGTAGAATCTTTTCTTAAGTGTGGTATACACATGAATTTCACTTAATAAAACCGTGGATGCTAGAGAGTGTTAGAAAAAGAATTTTCATAATACTCCTCAATTAAATAATGGTAAAATGTTTAACTATTGCAGGGAAATCAAGGAGGGCGGGAGCCATTGGATAATAACACACATCCCCCTGCTAGCTTCACTTCACCGTTGTGTACTTTGAAGAAAATTAATTCTGAGGTCTTTATTTTAATATTTCATTTTCAGATGCTAAACTACGTACACACACATCTCTCTTTAGAGTGGATTGAACCCGAGTTTTTAATTGAAAGGAAAAAAAAAATGGTAGCCAGGATGAGAGATTTCACTAAAGGTGATGGGTCATATGCATAACAATTTATAATAGTATTTGAGTATCAACTCATTTCTTAAATAAATGAAAATATAATAACATTTTTACTTTATTACAACTCATAATTTTTTTTACTTTGGTATTTGCTTAAATCTAAGGTGAAAGTTTCAGCTTGAGTTTTACTTTGGTAATACTTTTTTTTTTCCCTTTCTATTAGTATGAAATATTAATATGAATCTATCATGGGTCATGTGTTTTACTATTTCATATATTTTAAACATAATCAAATATTATTATTTCATGGGTTAATTTCGTAGTAGAATTGTTTACAATTGTAACTTTTGGATGAACCAGAAACTGATTCAAACTAAATTATATTTAATTAATGGATCAACCAATTTAGAAGTTTTAAAGAAGTCATATTCAAACCAAACCGCATGCCGTTTTGATATGTGAATCAAATAGTGTTTTGTCTAAGAACCAATTCAAATCGCATCGTGAATACCTTGGACTAGAAGTAAACTTATCGAATATTGTATGACGGTTGCAGATGTCATGCAAGGCTCCGGGTGAGAAAATTGCTTATGAAACAACACTAGCAATCCTGAAAAAGCTGGCAAACTATTCATGGGTTGAAAAAGGAGTGCTTACTCTTTCTGCTTTTGCTATTGAATATGGTGAGTTCTGGAATCTGTCACAGAATCTACCAACAGAATCACTTTCCATATCATTAGCCATAATGAAAAGAGTGCCTCAACTCACCAAACCTGAATCACTGAGAAAACACCACCATGCAATTTTGGAGGTGAACAATCTGATCAAGGCAACATGGCAAGTGATTGATATCATCATTGAGTTGGAAAGACTCCACTCACGTCATGACATCAAGAAAGTGCCAGCTCTTGCACTAGCATTGGAAGAATTCCCGGTTGATGTGTTTTGGGTTATCATCACCATTGCTGCAATTGTTACTCAGATTGAATGTCTCACTACTGATTCGTAAGTTTTTTTTATTATTTCAAATCGCATTTGAGTATCAAAACGCACGTTTGGGTGTTGAAAACGTGTAACCAAACAGGCACTTAATCTTAACCATGTTTTTTGATTGTTTTGTTTTATTTTGGTTTCTTCAAAATATAAAGAACTTACTGATATTATTTATTTTCAGGGATTCAAGGCAGAACTTATCTCAATTTGGTCATAAGATTTACATCATAATCAGCAAATTGAGGAACCATGTGGAACAATGCACTATACATATTGGTAATTAGCTTACCACATATTTACAATTTTATTTTTATAAGTTGAGATTAATATTGATGCACTATGGTTTGTAAAATATGTTGAAATTATATGCAGACACTTTTCGATTAGATGTAATAAAAGTCACACTCTTAGCATATATCAATTAAATCTTTATATGTTTTCTTTTTTATTCTAAAGAGTTTAACGACGAAACTCACACGCATTAAGGGTTGAGAAATGGAAAATCTCATCTCCAATGTGCACTTTTGCATATCAAATGTATTTGCTACTATCTTTTGAACTGTATTTACAAGAGTTTAATTTATATATGTTTTCTTTTATCAACCTCCAATGTAAGTATTTATTTTCTTTTTTTGAGAGAAAGTATTTCTTTTCTTATATACATGGAAAATATACAAATATATATTTGATAGTATACGGAAATTATTTGAATTACCAGATGAAGCAAAGTACATCAAGACGCTCAAGAATCTTTTTCAAACCCCGACGGAAGTAATGGAAGTGTTTAAAGTGTTGATTTTTCAGAAAGACGCTCCACAAGAGTCCATCTATGATGGTTCTACCAAAACACTGGTTAGTATTTTCATATTTTAAATAAAAATAAAAAATATTCATTTTTAACTTCTTTTTTTTTTTTTGTGTGGCTATTTAAATATTTTTTTTAATTAACAGGTTGATATTGAAGTGTTGAAAAAGAAGGAAGTGTTCTTGTTCATTTCAACCCTAGACATTAGCCAAGAAGACATCTCCATTTTGATTCCAATTTATGACCATTTAAAGAAAACAGGAAGCCAGTACAAGATTGTGTGGATTCCCATAGTGGAGGAATGGAATGCGAAGTTGAGGAAAACTTTTGATTCTTTGAAGTCAAAGATGCCTTGGTATGTTTTGCATCACTTTGCACCCATTAAAGGTATCAAGTACATAAAGGAGGAATTGCATTTCAGTCATAAGCCTTTGGTTGTTGTGTTGAGTCCACAAGGAAAGATTCTGCATCAGAATGCATTCCATATGATTCAAGTTTGGGGGGTAAAGGGTTTTCCTTACTCCAAAGACAAAGAAGAATCAATAACCCAAGAATTAATGTGGGTTGATTCTTTGTTGGTTGACATTGATATAAAGATTAAATGGGTAAGTATTTTGCTGGTCACAAATCTTTTTAAAACTTTTAATATTATTTTAATATGATCCAAATTGAGAAAAATGAACATGACTAAGAAAACTTTTGTTCCCTTTGAAAAATGAAGGAGGAGGAGAAATTTGTCATCATTTATGGAGGTAATGATAAGGCATGGATCCAAGAATTCACCAAGTCTGCTACTACCCTAGCAAATGATACAAATCTTAAGCAGGCAAAGACTTCAATTGAGTTGTTAAGCTTGGAGTCTCAACAGCCAAATGTGATTAACAAATTTTGGACAAAGGTGGAGAGTTTGTTTCTCACCAAGATGAACAATGATACAACAGACACTGTAAAACAACAGGTTGAGAAATTGCTTTCTTACAAGAATGAGACTGGGTGGGCAATTGTAACCAAAGGTTCTTTTGTGATTTCTGTTGGTCATGGGACTACAGTTTCGAAGACAGTGGCAGAGTTTGACAAATGGAAAGATGTGGCAATTAGAAAGGGCTTTGAATATTCATTTAATGAACATCATAAGAAGGTTGCTAGTACATTTCATCTTTGCTCTCACGTTGAGATTCATAGTGTTGCTGGAAAAATCCCAGATTTTGTCGAGTGTCCAGATTGTCGTCGCAGAATGGAAGTGTTTATCACCTACAAATGCTGCCATAATGGTGAGCATTAGCATTGGAGTGCTATGTTTGTTTTATGTTCAATTGTTGCATTTTCTTCTCAGTTTTATTTATGGTCGTTTAAGTGTGAGATGAATTTCAGTTTATTTACCCCTTATGGGATGTAGCCATAAGTCATGCATTACTGTTGATCACAGTAAGATCATGAATGCAACTAGAATAAGGCTATTTGTTAACTTTGCTTATTTTGCTGTATGAATTAATAAAATGTTATTTTAAGTCATGTGTCCTAAATATTTCACTTTTAAGTTTGGGGTTTGCTAGAACACACCCACTAGTTTTTATGTGGGAGTGTTTTAGCAAGTAAATAACTAAAAAGTGGTTAAATACACCCTAAGGTGTATGTTGCTATAACACACCTTCTAACAATAACAAGTGGGTGTGTTCTAGCAAATCCTATAGGCATTTGCTAGAACACACCCACTAGTTTTTATGTGGGAGTGTTTTAGCAAGTAAATAACTAAAAAGTGGTTAATTACACCCTAAGGTGTAGCTTTGCTAAAACACTCCCACATAAAAATTAGTGGGTGTGTTCTAGCAAACCCCTTTAAGTTTTTAGCTCTGCTTAAAAAAATAAATATTTACCTTTCTAATTTTCTAATGGCTATTTTAAAAAAAGAATTTAATAAAGATGTATTGGCGATATAACATTATTTAACTCGATGATATCTATAACAATCAAATCTTATCCCGTTAAGTAAAATCCATTACATGCATGGATCAAAATACATAACAATGTTTTATCATATATCATATTTTTGGTCCAACTCATTAATCTTCAATTCTTTTATAATAGTTTTCCATAAAGTTTTTTTTAGCTCTTTATATGTCTCTAGGGATCTGACTATTATTTGTCTAATCCACTTCTTAGTGCATAATGTATATGTATTTTCTCTATATGCTCAAACTACCTAAGTCTATTTTCCACCATCTTTTATACTTTAAATGCTATCCCAATTTTCTCTCTAATATTTTTATTTTTAATTCTATTTCATCTAGTCTTACAACGCATCCACACATCATCTTCATCCCTGGTACGCCGATTTTATTCTCGTGTTGATTCTTCACCACTTAATACTCTGGTCTTGCATCTATTCGATATTTTTTTGCCTTAAACTTCAAAGATACTTTCGTATCAAATAAAACGCATGAAACTCTTTCTCCATATATTTAAAATATATATTAAAAAGATAAGAAAAATGTTAATATGTGCCTTAAAATATAAGTTAAGATGTTAAAGATAAAATATATTATTGAAAATTGTAAATTCAATGTTGTAAAAATTTAAATATTTTTATTTTTATTACAAAATTTATTTTTTAAATCCTTTTTTTTTCTTTCATTAACTTGTAACCTAAAATACATGTTAACATACCCTTAAAATAATATTAAATGTGAATATAAATGTGAATGTATCTTTCTAGTCAGAATTCTTCATTGTCCCATCGTAAAAGTCAAAACCAAACTTTTATTTAATATGATGAAATGGAAGAGTATTAAATTAAGGCAGTCAACTACAGATTTTATTTAATCAAGGAAGTCAACTACAGTTTCTTCTCCAGCTCCAGTCAATTTGCGTTCGTGTTTGTGATCATGATTCGTGAGTGAATCTCCTACAAGATGGAGCAAGTATTTTTTTTTTTTTTTTGTTTCTCTTCATTCTTCTTTCATTCACAACACATAAATATTAAGCATATGTTCAATTTGGTTCATAATTGTTAAGAGTCCCACATTGGATAAGTGATGGCCTGACAATGTGTTTATAAGTGGGGGCATTCCTCACCTCACAAGTCGGTTTTGTGGGGTTGTGTTAGCCCCAACCAATATTTCTAAGATGGCATCAGAGCCTCTCCAAGATCCACTGGGCCATCCACTAGGCCACCTGCTATCAGGTTTTCGTTATCGGGTCACCCACCATTAACCACTGGGCCACCTGCTATCAGGTTTTCGTTATCGGGTCACCCACCATTTATGTCTACGAACCAAACCCAATAGTGTTGGTCGTGAGGGGACGTTATACCTCATACCCCTGCAATTAACCTTGTACTCGTGAGGGGACGTTATACCTCATACCCCTGCAATTAACCTTGTACCCCTACAAACCACATAAAATGACTATTTTATCCCTTTTATTGTTTGAATTCACCCCACAAAATATTTTCCAAAATTGGATATTTTCCGGAAAACTTTACCGAAGCCAAACTTGTTAACCTGAAAGATTGAGGGAAGGACTCAGGATTTTCACCACGGTTTCTCTCTTCAATACCCTGTCTTTGAATCATCGTTCAAAGGTTAACATTTGATCCTTGCACTCTTGAGTAACTAAATCAAACAATCTCTCTCGAATGGCAAACAGAGAAATATACTTATTAGGGATTTTTTTTTTTTGGCAAATCCAACAGAGAAATATAACAAAATAGTTTATAACCCAAAAAAATTGCCATCGGAGAAATATAACAATGGCAAAAAGATTTTTATATTTGCCAAAAAGCTATAACCCAAACATGAAAAAGAAAAAGAAAAAAAAAATTCATGAATCATGGAGAAATATGTTAGATAATAAAGTATTGGGCTTAAGTTATTGCGCTTTTATATTAATAAGTTAGAGTCCATTTGGTCTCTTCTTATTATATATTCCCTTATAGCCTTTTGTAATGTAATGCAATTGACATTCTATGAAACCCTAGCACTATTTGTTAGCCTCTTTGTTCTATTCTCTCTTTCTCTATTTTGTATCTATATTGTTAACAAAATATAACAATTGGGTTATGAAGCGAATTGATTAATGGATTGCAGATCTTCCGAAAAAGAGGAATTATTTGCCACTTCCTTGTGATTGAGATTCCAAAGAATCGAAGAAAGGGATAAAATTTTCTATTGACGGAAAGCTTTGAAATAATTTTCTACATGAACCTATGAAAATTGATTCCCCGGCAATATGTGAGTGTGTGTGGAGGAAGAAGCGAAATAGAGGAACTTGTCCACCGAAAGATATTGAGGATTGGTGGGAGGGAGACTGCAGCTCCAGAAACCTATCGTCAAGCTTTCTCGTTTGCAATTTTGGTTTCCAAAATATATTCAGTAGGGGTGAAGTAAAATAACAACAGGGATAAAATTGACATTTTTTTTATTTGTAGGGGTAAAAGTCTAATTGTAGGGGTACAGGGTATAACTTCCGTTTAAAATTTGCTCATTTATCATCAAATGTTCTACCATCTTTAGATTTTGATCCAATTGATATTTGTGAATGCAACGAGGTCATGTTAAGAGTCCCATATTGAATAGATAAATATGTTAAGTGTGATACTTAGGGTCTGTTTGATAAACACCAAAAAAGAGCTTTTAGCTCTTAGCTTCTAGCTTATAAGCTCATTTGACAAAAAAAGCTCTGTTTGGTAACACTTTTTGACCATGAGCTTATAGCTTATTTCACGAGCTTATAAGCTATTTTTCAGAAGCTATTCCAAGTAGCGTTTGAGCTTATAGCTTATAGCTTCTCATATTTTCTTCCACTTTTACCCCTATTGTTTTATCTAAAATCCATTTTTACCCTTTTATTATAATTTAATTCAAACTTACAATTCCCTAATATACATCCCTCGTTTTTTTCCCCTAATAAATATACATCCCTCGTTATTATTATTATTATTATTATTATTATTATTATTATTATTATTATTATTATTATTATTATTATTATTATTATTATTATTATTTTACCCTTTTATTATAATTTAATTCAAACTTACAATTCCCTAATATACATCCCTCGTTTTTTTCCCCTAATAAATATACATCCCTCGTTATTATTATTATTATTTTTTTTTTCGACAAATACATCCCTCGTTATTATTTATCTCACTTGCCTTATGTTGCTGACAATATATATACCTCCATTTATCTTTTGTCTTATGTTGCTGACAATATATACCTCCATTTATCTTCTTTTTTTTTTTTTTGACGAAATACCTCCATTTATCTCTCTTGCCTTATGTTGTTGACAAAAAATATATATACCTCCGTTGACAAAAAAGTATATATACCTCGTTATACTTAAATAAATTTTTTAGTGAATAAAATTTAATTTACAATATAAAAGATATGTTAAATTTATAAATTTCAATTACTTTTTAAAAAACAAAATTGAATTAAGAATTCCTGAATATTTAAATATCAAGTTATATAAACTTTATATTTTGAATTAATAATACCCTTTTATGTCATTTTACATTTATCAGCTAGTTAAACCGCTAATTTTACCAAACACTTCAACTAGTTTATCAGTCATCAGTCATCAGCTAGCTTATCAGCTAAAAGTTATCAGCTAGCTTATCAGCTAAAAGCTATCAGCTAGCTTATCAGCTAAAAGCTATCAGCTATCTGCTATTTTTACCAAACAGAGCCTTAAGCCATGAAGTTCTTCCACTTGATGGACTAGTTTTTTTGATTTGATAAATATGCTCAAGTCCTGATAATTTGTACTACTTCCATTGAGAGTTACGTTATGGAAAGGGTTATCTATAGGTTGATTAAGATGCTCCATTAAATACAGATAAGTTAGTGAAGTCACCACAAAAAATGGCTATCACCAGGTTTTTTTTTTTTTTTGGGAAATACATCAGACCTTAAAATCAGCAATAGCACCGGATAAAAGATTGAAAATGACGGATCAAGAATTTAACACAAAAACGACAAATCGTGCCCATGTGTGTTGTTTCATTTGTACAATGTTTTAAACAAGTAATGGGATTGGGGTTTCAATTTCAAACTCTCGTTCTTTACTTCTCCCTCCGTCCCTTAATGTAACCCCCCTTTGCATTTTTCATATTTCTTAAGAAAAGTTGAAAAGTTGTCAGTGTAATTAATGTGTCTGTTTTATGTATTAATATTACCAAATTGTCCTTTGTTTGTATGTGTATTAAATTTGACTATTCATATTTCAAGACAAGTTAGTAGTATTAATTAGGGGTATGTTTAGGAAAAAAAGCAATAAATGCATCTAGTAATTTGAAAAGGGGGTTACATTTAGGGACAAAAATAAAAACAAATGGGTGGTTACATTAAAGGACGGAGGGAGTAGAAAGGAAGAACTCACGTTTATGTTTCAATCGATTAATTTCTTAAATTATCATTACCTTTCACATTTTTTAATGGCTATTTTACGAAAATGATGACAAAGACTATTAGGGTCTATTTGGTTCAAGAATTAGAAGGGGAGGGGAGGAGAAGGGGAGGGGAGGAGAAGGGAAGGATTTTAACGGAGGGGAGGGGAGATACATTAATTAAAATTGTGTTTGGTTCACAAGGGGATGGAAGGAATTTTAAAATTATTTTACTGTTTACACATAAATTTAATTAAATAAGGATAATAAAGTAACGAAATAATAACGATGTAATCGATAACAACATGATGTAACAATCGAATAATGGATTAGTAATAGGGTTGTTACAAGTGGTAATAAAAGTTGTTACAAGGAAAAGTTGTTACAAGATAATACAACCTATAAAATAATAATAATAATAATAATAATAATAATAATAATAATAATAATAATAATAATAGTAGTAGTAGTAGTAGTAGTAGTAGTAATAATAGTAATAATAGTAGTAGTATTAATAATAATAATAATAATAATAATAATAATAATAATAATAATAATAATAATAATAATAATAATAATAATAATAATAATAATAATAATAATAATAATAATAATCTATACTATATATAAAGAAAACTACCCCTTTCAGCAAACTTTTGGGTTGGACTTTTCTTTCCAAAAATACCCTTAATTCTTAATTTTATTTTTAAATACAAATAACACATGTAATAGATAATAATAAATAACACAAAACAAGCACATATTAATCTTACTGTTAGCCAATTATAAAATAACACGTGGATTACTAATCTATGTCACTAATCGTTCCCGTTAACCCCCTTTTACCTCCGTTAACCACAGATTAAACTCACAAAAAAATAGCACAAAACAAAAACTCATGATACTTTTTTATCAGCCAATTTTATGTTGTACACATGTGTTGTTCCCCTCAATACAACCGACAAAGATTGCCAAGTATTTTCATATCCCTTCCACACAAAAAAGTATTTCCATATTATTTTATTACTTCCACAAAAAACAGTATTTCCATATTATTTTATTAATATAAGTTACTCTTCTATACTATATATAAAGAAAACTATCACTTTCAGCACACTTTTGGCTTGGACTTTTATTTCCAAAAATACCCTTAATTCTTAATTTTATTTTTAAATACAAATAACACATGTAACAAATAGATAATAATAAATAACACAAAACAAGCACAGATTAATCTTATTGTTAGCCAATTATAAAATAACACATGGATTACTAATATATGTCACTAATCGTTCCCGTTAACCCCCTTTTACCTCCGTTAACCACAGATTAAACTCACAAAAAAATAGCACAAAACAAAAACTCATGATACTTTTTATCAGCCAATTTTATGTTGTACACCTGTGTTGTTCCCCTCAATACAACCGACAAAGATTGCCAAGTATTTTCATATCCCTTCCACAAAAAACAGTATTTCTATATTATTTTATTACTTCCACAAAAACAGCATTTCCATATTATTTTATTAATATAAGTTACTCTTCCTTAACCTTTGATCAGTTGTAACAAACTTGAGCAAAAAATAATGGTAAAGATTGGACTTTAAATCCTCTAAAAAAAGATATGTAACAAACGTGAGCAAAAAATAATGTTAAAGATTGGACTTTAAATTCTCTAAAAAAAAATTAGTAACAAACGTGAGCAAAAAATGATGTTAAAGATTGAACTTTAAATCCTCTAAAAAAAATTAGTAACAAACGTGAGCAAAAAATATTGTTAAAGATTAGACTTTAAATCCTCTAAAAAAAGATTAGTAACAAACGTGAACAAAAAATAATGTTAAAGATTTGACTTTAAATCCTTTAAAAAAAATTAGGACTCAAAATATTTTAGAAAAGGATTTTTTTTTTGTCAGGTTTTTTTTTTGGTCAGGTAGAAAAAAAATTATTATTTTTATGTTAGCACTATGTTAAATGTTAGCACTGTATTAAATATTAATAAGTAGTCCCCGTGAGCTTAAATCAATTGGTAAGGACAATGCATAATATATGTAAGGTCCGAGGATCGAATCTCATACACCACCAAAAAAATATTAATAAGTAGGGTTTTCACAGTTCATAGTTCGTTCCTGCATTGTTTAGTTTTTCTCAACCTCTCTCAGCCCTTTGCATCATAATTCAGAATTAACCTGTAATTTTTTTCTTTTTCTTTAATGTTATAACTAATCAAAGTCGATTAATTTTATGGGTTATTTGACTTTGCTGGTTTATAAGTGATTATGATTCAAATTGTTTACAATTAATTTTATGGATTATTTGACTTTGCTGGTTTATAATTATTTATACAAACTATGATAGCGTAGTTTTTTTTTTATATATAAAGAGAACTGTGGCTTTTTTTAATTATTAAATAAATCATTATTTGTTTAATAAAGGCAATATAGCTTCAACAACATATGTACCGTCGGTGCCGATGTTGATATTGAACCCTCTATCACTCAACTCCTTTGCTTTCTATGTGATCTTTGTTTCCCAACTCAAGTTTTTTTGTAGTTAGTTTAGTCGCCCCACCATTGATAAGGACCTCCAATATTTTTAAATGGCCTTCCCTCACTGCTGCTACTGTTGTAGCATAGCCCCGGAACAATCTTACGTTTACATTAGCTCCCACATTCTATTTAATCTCAACACTTAAATTTGTTTTGGCGACATTGTCACACATCTATGGCTTGAAATTGAGTAAATAGAGCACACCTAAATGGAGCAATGATGGATGTCGCTATTTGGACAAATATCACAGTCATACGTTGATAAAAAAATATTAAAAATTCATGCCTTCTTTTGTTAAAAAAATGATATATATGCATGGTACTTTTACTAACTCTTTCATTATTACCCCTTTAAAACAAAAAACGAAAATGTCTTTCATTATTAATTATTAATCTTTTAATTTTGACGGTTCTTATTGGAAAAATGGGTAATAGTAAAAGTCAACTATCGAGGGAGGATCACCAGAAAGTAAGGACAAAATATGAAAGGAAAAGAAAATAGAGAATGGACAATGAGGAGTTTCTCAAATAATGCATATTCATATAAAGAAGGGAAAATATTCATATATATTTATTTTAACTACCAGATCTTAATGATGCATCAAGAAGAGTTTCTCAAAATTCAACAAAAGTTCTCATTAAAGAAGGGAAAATAGAAGGAGAAGATGGAGACTTTACGGAAAATGTAGTTTTTAAAAATATTATTTTATCGCAATCACATCAATGTTTCTTTTACATAACATGTCATTTATACATTTATGTTATGATGTTACTAATTACTATTAGAATAAACAATAAATGATCATTATTTTATCTTTATTTTATATGCAGGCAAAATATGTTGAGTTCATAAATAATTTTGTATATGCCTTGACAATATTTTATTTATAAATCAATATATCAATAATTTCCATTAATATTTTAAAATTTTAATAAAAATTATACAAACAAACATAATAAAATAATCACATGCGTTAGCGCAGTAGAAAGAGCGGACAGACGGGCACGATAGTGTCCGTCTTTCCGCTAGTAGTAGTAGTAGTAGTAGTAGTAGTAGTAGTAATAATAATAATAATAATAATAATAATAATAATAATAATAATAATAATAATAATAATAACAACAACAACAACAACAACAATAATAATAATAATAATAATAATAATAATAATAATAATAATAATAATAATAATAAAAGTTGTTTCAAAGATAATATAACCTAATAATAATAAATGTTGTTATAAGGATAATATTGAGATTTTAAATTAATCTAAAGAGTATTTAGGCAGTACAATAAAATTTGCTCCCCTCCTCTCCCCTCCCCTCCCCTTCTAAAAATTGAACCAAACACTTCAAATTAAAAATCTCCCCCCCCCCCTTTCAAATTAAATATCATTTGTTGATTTTGGATTTCTAAACTGTTGTATTTGGATTTCCAAATTCTAAAAAAAAATATATACCGAAGTTGTTACTAGCTTGAGTCACGATCAGGTCGCTCTCTTTAAGACGTTTCGTGGCACTGCTTCAAATTGTGCAAGACAGACTATCAACCATGCCGCCTCCAGGATAAAACAAGTTCAACTACAACTGTGCGGTTAACTACTGCTTTGTAGAAACCGTTCGAGATTTACACCCTCAAATATGGTACTAAGATCACTCTTTAATACTAAAACCACTTTAATATGGTATTGTTACCATTCTGTTATAGTGCTAAGACCACTCAAATATGGTGTTACCACCGTTCTAAATTTAATTTCTCCAATACATCAATATGGCACTACAACCACTCAAATATGATGATGCCATCATTTCGACTTTTTAATTTCTCCTCAATTAGAAAAATATTGAGAGAATGTTTATATATTGTAAGATCATTCTTAATTTTGACGGGACATTATTGTTCCAAAAGGGACTATGATCTTAAAAGTACTCTTTATTCCAAAGGGACATACATTATCGAATGGACTATGTTTTTAAGACATTTCTTAATTCTGAAAGGACATTATACTGAATATGACTAAGGTCTTAAGAACACTCTTATTCCCGAAGGAACAGAAAAATGAGATGAGGAGAAGAATAGCTCGTCAACACAAGCTGGAGGGAGAATAGAGAAAGAGTTATCGACAACTCAATAGAAACTCTTTGGTGTGATTTTTGAACTAGGTGAGCTCTCCTTTTATAGGGGGAGTTTGTGACTAATTTGGAGAAACTTAATAATTAAGTAAAATTAAAAATTAAGCGACCCACAAATCAACTCAAGTAACAAACTAATCGGATATGTTCAAAAAAGAAAAACAAACACACAAGATTAGCTTAAACAAACTAATGAAAGAAAGATAGGAAATTCGGTTAGATTCTCAATCTTATCACAACAAACATAACCTAAAATTATGGGAAGTGTTATCCATGACTAAAGAATAATTATTATTATTATTATTATCATTATCAGGTATTTAAAATTAAATATCACTATTTGAACACTACTAATGTGTGTGTTCTATTTTATGTGGGACCCACACATTCTATTTTTTCAATTCACACAACACTAAATCAAAATTTAATTACTTGGTGTTTAATCTTCCAACCTTCCAATTTCTTTTCATCTTCACACCAATGTTCCAACAGAGTTGTTATGTAGTTCATAAAGAAAATCCAAAGCGGGTATCACACTAAATCTTAGGTTCAATTCGCATCCACGAATCTATATGTATTGGATGTAAACGTGTTGGGTATTTGTGTTGGCTGCATTATTGCTAAAACAAATATCCTTGTTCTGAAGTTGGAACCAAAGTTCCAACATGTGGTTAGGCAACTTTGTAAGATGTTGGATACAATGTTCCAACATCCTGGCACGGTTCAGTGTGCCTGGGTTCATGCTTACTTGTACGCGCGCCCTTTATTGTTTAAGGAAACAATATTTACTTAACTTATTGATCAAGCAACGCGCATATCATCTAAGAATCAGCTGTGGAATATTTCTAAAGTAGATATTATATTTTAGGAAATATTTATTATTGTTTGGAACGATCCTATAAATGTTCCGACATTTTAGGACTTTCCAGATTTGTTTCTGATTCTTGTTTTGCAGATTAGTTGAACTGATCTGCTTGGTACTGAAGCCCAACGAATTATTTAGCCCAAGCTGCTTTAGTATATAAAGAAGACTTCAAGACCTAATTGTTCATTCAAGCCGTCATTCTAAAAAGTTTAGATTTTTAGGGTTTTGAGTCTACATGTATTCTGCTCTTATATCATGTTGATGCAAGTTTAGAATCTTTATTGTGTGCCTTTCTTGTATCGTCTGTGATATTTGTTTAGGACTGTCTGTGTGAGTTTGATACTCTTGTGCACTACATTGAAGTTGTGAAACAAGGTGTTAGTTGTTTGTGTTTGAAGGTAACTTCTACTTTTGTTTTGGTTTTGGTCTGATAGGTCACAGTGTAACAGCCCGATTTTCGCTAGATTTATTTTATTATTTATTTATGTGTGGTGTGTGCTATTATGTGATTATTTGCATCTGTGTGTATTTTTGGTTGGGAATTGTAGAATTCGGTGTAGAAGGGTATTTTAGTCATTTTGGACTTAGGGGTATTTTGGTCATTTTGAGGGCAGGGGTAATTTTGTAATTTTGATGAAGGTTATTTTTAGTGCTTAGTGAGGGTGTTATTTTACTAAGTGTTGGAGAGTGGGGTAATTATTTAGTTTACCGTAAAGTGACCGTGTTGTATTTTACCGTTAAGTGAGTAGTAACATTTTGGGTGTTAGAATAGAAATGGGTTAGGCCCATTAAGGTTTGAGAGATAAGCCCAATTGAATAGAGCACATATATAAACTCTAGTTGTTGGTGAAAATTAGGTTTCACAACATTTCACATTTCATTTCATTTGGGAAGAGAAGAGATAGAAGCTTGAGAGTAGAACAAGATCAAGGGCTAGAGCTTGAGGAGGGGATTCATCATCTAGGAGCTAAATTGAGGCTTGAATTAAAGATTCTTGGTGTTAGAGGTAAGGGGGTTAGTTTTTGATCATAATTTCATCATTTTTCATTTATACCCATTTTTATGAAATTGATAAATTGAATCTAATTGCTCTGAATTCGTGCATAATTGTTGTTGTTATGATTGAGAGCATGATTTGTATGATAATTGCATGTTAGTATGTGAATTAACATGTTGAAATGTGCATTTGTGGGTATATTGTGTTCTTGAGCAATTTTGATGAAAAATGAGGTTGTGATGTTGAATTGTGCATGAATTTGTGTTCATTAGTTGTTGTTGATGATTGTTGAACTGTTAGAATCAAAATTGTGTAACTGGAATCGTTGTTTATGGATTCATGAGGAGATTGGTGGTTATGTTGGTGTTTTGGAAGAATTTTGTGAATTTGATGAAATGAGCTATGTTGTTGTTTTTAATGCTTGAATCATGTTTGTTTAAGTGTATTGAACCTGTTTTGACCCATAAACACTTTCTGGAAGTTGATTTGGGAGTTGGGGGTTTGAAAATTGGGATTTTGGGCAAAAATGGTGTAAAAACCCGTAACTACTGAAGAAATTCGCTAGAACTGCGCTAATAGCGAAACTGTCTGGAGTTATTGCGCTAATAGCTCAAACTAGGCTAATAGCGAAATTGCCCAGAAACAGCTTTTCTGTTTCGCGTTCTTGCGTCTTTTTCCCTCGTTTCTGTTTTGATCTGGTCTTTGGTGTAAACATGAAAGTTGTAGATAATTTTGTTAGCTTTCCAATGGCTTTGGTTTGACTTGAAAATGATTCTTGGTTTTTGAGTTATGAGGCAAATACTCCGAGGAGGTCTTAGAGAAAATTTTACGAAAAATCCGCATAACTATTTCTAAATCGACCCAAACCCTCTGGATTGTTTCCAAACTTCAAACTTATGTTTTATGAGTTCAATTAAGGTGTTTAGTAGTATTCAAACTATGAGGTGAGGGATTTAACTTGTTTTGCTTAGAAAATGGAAAATTTCTTGAAAAGTGATAAAATGAGACGAACTTTGTGATTTTTATGAATTCGTCGTATATGCTTACGTAACCTCTACTGCACACACATGTGGACTGTGAGAATACAAGGCATAGGCTATTGAGCTTGTTTACTTGGTTTTGAATTAATTGTTCAATTAATTTTAAGTTATGACTTGGAGAGACGAACTTGACTAAAGATGACTTTTGAGAACCAATTGATTGTGAATCCTTTATGGGGAATTGTTATATTATATGTGAAGATGATTGGTGGTGCATTTATGTGACAACTTTATGTTGTGTGATTTTTGATGTTGTTGGTGATTGTATATGTGTTAATTGGTGATGAATTGTTGATGATTGCATATATACATGTATTGGTGATGGTGAGGTGATTATTGTTTGTGTGAACATATGCATTTGTAGTTGATTCATATGTTCATGCATTCATGACTGATGGTGGTGGATTTTATATCCAAGACTGATGGTGGCGGATTTTATATCCAATTGAGGTGAGTACGATGTTTTTGTTGCATCGAAGGTGACGACCTTGAGGTGTTTTGGTACCACATGCATCTAGAGAAGAGTCTAGAACATTGCATGCATTTGAATAATTGATGAGTTGTGTCATAATTGAATATATGACTTGGTGAATTTGTGTATTGGTGAAATTTGGTGAATGTTGTGATTGTGTGGATTGGTGTATATGTACATTGGTGAATTTTGTGGATGGTTGTGACTAATTGTATTATGCTCTAATTGCATGTCTTAATTGTTTGTGCTTATACACTTGGTGAATCAATTGATGATGGTTATTTTAATAATAATGATGAGGTGAGATTTGTATATGTATATATACATATATGATGTGGTGATGTTCTTTGATAATGATGATGGCTTGCTTATAACTTCGATATGACGAATTGTACTTGTTGAGATAAGCATGCTAGATGAGTAATGAAGTGAGTAATGTTTTCATTGATTGATGTTGATAAATGATGAGCTTTTGTTGATGACTTGATTAGAGGTTGAATATGCATGCTATGCTATGATAATAATGTGATAGCTTGAAATGTAAGTGATGGGGGATAATAATGATCATGTGATGCTAGTGTTCTAGGAGGGAGGGTTATGTATATGTGATACGTGTATGATACACTTGTTGATATGAACTTGGAATGATTGTATGGAATGGTTTGAATGGTATGAGAATCATGAATACTTGTGAATACATGTATGATTTGTTATTCTGTATTCTTGAATATATCTTTCATTTCCAATGTTCTTGTTTAAATCTTTTATGGATTATGATGATGTAATGCTAACCCTCAGTGGTCTGTGGTGGACCACCTACCTCTCTGTATGGATGGGTAGAAGGCGTGCAGGATGCTTAGTTGTTGCTTGTTGATGCCGAGGAGTGGAGTTCCTCTTTTTCATGCAAGTGTCTAGATTAGGGCTCTGATCTAGGATAGTCTTTGCATGTTGTTTATTTGACTTTATATTTCGGAGTTGTTGAGATATTCTGTTATTTGAGATTTGGATGATACATTTGTATTTAGTTTGGAGATCCAGAGATTGTTTATGAATTATATGTTGTCCGCTGCTATGTTGTGTAACATGATCTTTATGCATGTATTGTATTTTTGTGGTACGTAGCATCTATTTCTAGAATATGTTATATATATTCGCGCGTTTTACCGCTTATTAGAAATAGGGTGTTACACACAGAGGCTGTGACTGACCAGTAGGATAGTGAGATGGGATCTCAGATCTAGGAGTTCCTAGTTTGAAGTCTAGACGGATAGGTCCTAGGTCATATAGTGTAAACGAGGAGTTTGCTGAGAGCTATTGAATAAGGACTACATTAGTGGATTTCCTTCCTGGCTTGGAGCCCCCAGACGTAGGTGTGTTTGTCACCGAACTGGGTCAACAAACTCATTGTGTTCTTTACTTTCTTGTCATTTATTTTCTTGCTTTTATTTCTGTTTATCACATGATGTTGGAACATTAAATGGAACACTGCAAATGTTAAAACATCTGACAGAACATATTAAAACAAGTGCGCTAGAATTTCAAAACGAGTTGACTGGTGAATCTCTTTCAAGATGCTTTGAATACCACGATGTGATTTGCATAAAAACAAGTCTTATCTCAATAGGTATGATCAATTATATGAATCAAATTACGTCATAATGTTTTATTGTAAACCATATTTTGATTCAACTCATTAATCTTTAGGACTTTCTTACTAATTCTTCTTATGTTTTTTAGGTCTTCTTCTGTCTCTAGAGATCTGAATATCGTTCACTTGATCTACTCTCATTACTACACAAAATCTATAGATCCTTTCTTTACATATCCAAATCACATAAGTCTATTTTCCAACCATTTTTTACTATAAGTGTTACTCTCTCTCTCTCTCTCTCTCTCTCTCTCTCTCTCCCTCCCTCCCTCCCTCCTTCTCTCTCTCTCTCTCTCTCTCTCTCTCTCTCTCTAATATTTTATATTTCTAATTCTATCACATCTGGTCTTAGCACATATCCAACGCACCATTGATCTCATCTTCATGTTACACTGATTTATTCTTGTGTTGGTTTTTCACCGCATAATACTTTGTTTCATACAACATCATCGATCTTACAATTTTCCAAATTTGTTTTCCTTTCAACCTGATTGTACTTATGACATAAAACATCTAAGAATTTTTTTTTCTTTTCAATCACTAAGCTTGAACTCGATGATTTAAATCTTCTTCTATTTCTTTGACGTTGTGTACAATGAATCCAAAATATTAAAATTGTGTAACGCGTGGTATGATATAATCTCTGCAACTTTCAATTTAAAGTAGAAGTATTTCGCCATTTGTGTAACTCTTTGATATCTAATAACAATTTATTATATCGACAAATTTGTTAAAAATAAAACACGTAAACCCATTTGATAATTACATTATTTTTTATTTTCGTGGTAGTCGGGGTTCGAATTCGAACATTGCATATATTATGCATTGTCCCAACCAACTGAGTTAAGCTCACAAGGACATTTTATAATTACATTTTAAAAATAACTATAAAATACGTGATTCGCAATATGATGAGTCATTAATTAGTCTATTTTATTGCATTATTTAGTTTAGTTTTATTAAAGATTTGATTTTATTTTATTGCAATTTATTTCCTTTTTGAATATTTTACTTTAAATTGTTTTTTATTATATTTTAGGAACGAATATATGGTGGAAGGTGTCTTGGAGCAAAAGAAAGAGGACTGGAGCAAATACAGTACGAAAATATGAAGATATGGAACAAAAATATGTTCCCACCAAGTCAGAAGCTTGGCACGGCCAGTGCCAACATATGGCACGGCCGTGCCACCTCCAGAAGCCACTTTTGCTGCTTTTCATCAAGCCCAAGTTACCCTGTTGCAGCTTTACTGTTTTGCCCTTTTAGTTGCTTAGTTTCTAAGTCAATTGTAAAGCTATAAATAGAGTAGCTCTCCACCATAAACATTCACCTTACTTTTGCTTAGAATATTTCAAGTATTATTTCAATAAAGTCTTTTATTTTATTTACCTTCCTTCGCAATTTATTTTATTGTCTTCTCTCTTCTTCCCCCATGTCTACGATGAACATGAGTGAGTAGACTTCTTTGTCTTGGGATTGTTGGAAAAGTCTAATGACATAATCCTAACAAACCAAGCTTTAACCCTAATTCTATGTAGCCGTAATTTCTAATTTAGATTCACCGTTTAACATGAATTAACAATTATCAAACTGTGGAAGCGAAAGCGGAGGGTTTGATAATTGTTAATCCATTATCCCAAACATCAATTCATAAAGCGAGAGCGGAGCTTTGATGTTGGAACAAGTGAATCTAGACAATAATTGCAAGACAGTGAAATAGTCCTTGCAATTATTGAGACATATGTAGTTTCAATCCTTATAAGCATCTTCTAGTAAATAAGTCAGCGAAATAGGTTTGGTTACTAGAAGTAAACTCTCACCGGACTTTCATCGGAAAGGTGAGGGGCTAAAAGGAAACCGGTCTTAAGAAATTACGGCGTAAACCATGGAATTAGAAGTTAAAGTCTTATCTAGTGAAATATTTGTTATTATGACGAACCAATAATCCCAAGGCTCTTTATTATTATTGTTAATTACTTTCAGCAATCAAACCTCCTTTTACAAACTTTCTTCTCCTCTAATCATTCTTTAAAAGTTAATTAAGTTGAACAAACTCCCTAGCGGAATGATACTCTTTCTTACTACTATTACTTCGATAGGCCGTGCACTTGCGGTTTGGCCCTATCACAATAGTTATTATATTGACAAATGATTCATGTTCTGGACCGGCCAAAACGACCTTTGGCCCATTTACTTAGGCCTAATACAATCCAAAGCCCAAACACCACGTTTGGCAAAGTTACTTGCGACACACCCCTCCCCAGCGAGGGGGGGTGCACGGAGCGAGCGAGACCGGTTCAAACGAGTCACAACGTCTCTCTGCATGTTCCCGCAATAAACTCTCTGGCTGTTACAATTCCTACGATTTCGTAACCGCCAGAGCCAGGTGTGCCACTACAACGGCTCTGCAGCCCTCCACCTCTATAAATAGAGGACTCACTGCAGTCCCCAAGGTAGAATCTATCTATTCCTCTAAACCCTCACTCTCTGATCTCTACTGACTTGAGCGTCGGAGTGCTTGCAGGTAGACACCCCCATCCGCTCCAAGAAGCATTCTGACGTATTCCACCACTGTCTCAACCACCGCATTCAAAGCACCGGCAGTCACCTTCTGATCAGGTACGATCAATTCATATTAGTTGCAACATGTAAGTGCATATCACGACCATTTTCTCTATAAAAAAATACTGCTCCATCCGTTTCGAATAGTGTCACTTTAGAATTTTTTTTTTCTTCTATTAGAATGAATGTCATTTTCCGTTTTTAATGTAATAATAATTTTTTTCTTTTCAATTGTACCTTTCAATTAATACTATATACACTACTTTCAAAGTATTATTTTTTTTAATGGAAAACAAACGAATACTACCTCCGTTTCTAATTATAAAATCTTTTTTGAGAATTTTTTTTATCCTTTTTTATAAGACTCGTTTGTTATTTCCAACTACATTAATTATTTCTTTACCTACATACTCATATTCCCTCACAATATTAAGAAATACTAGACTTTTGACCCGTGCGTCGCACGGGTTTTCTTGACTATAATAGAGAGCAATAAATAATCTTTAACCCGTAAGATCATTGATATGGTAGAAAATATTTTCTTCAAAAAAAAAAGCAAGAGGATAGGAATGAAATTGGTGTGCAATGCATTTTATTTAGATGGAATTTGTTAGGTTAAATAATTGCAAACCTAATAAAGCAAATGAGCGGGAAAAAATTAGGTTAAGTTGCTGCAGACATAACAAAATTAAGAAATAAGGAAGTAAAAAAAAAAGGCATGAAATTAAAAAAAAAATCCAAAAAAAAAGTGTAAAATTCTTGACAAAAAAAAAGTATAAAATAGAAGGATCATACGTGATTGATGAGTCATTAATTAGTCTATTTTATTGCATTATTTAGTTTAATTTTATTTAAGATTTGATTTTATTTTATTGCATTTTATTTCCTTTTTGAATATTTTACTTTAAATTGCTTTTTATTATATTTTAGGAACGAATATATGGTGGAAGGTGTCTTGGAGCAAAAGAAAGAGGACTGGAGCAAATACAGTGCGAAAATACGAAGATACGAGACAAAAATATATTCCCACATAGTCAGAAGCTTGGCACGGCCCGTGCCAACATGTGGCACGGCCCGTGCCACCTCCCAGAAGCCTCTTTTGCTGCTTTTCTTCGAGCCCAAGTTACTCTGTTGTAGTTTTACTGCTTTGCCCTTGTAGTTGCTTAGATTTTAAGTCAATTGTAAAGCTATAAATAGAGTAGCACTCCATCATAAACATTCATCTTTTGTTCTTGGAATAAAAGTTCACTTTTATATTATTGTTCTTTTATATTACTGTTTTCTCTCTTCTTCCCCCATGTCTACAATGAACGTTAGTGAGTAGACTTCTTTGTCTTGGGATTGTTGGAAAAGTCTAATGACATAATCCTAACAAACCAAGCTTTAACCCTAATTCTATGTAGTCGTACTTTCTAATTTAGATTCACCGTTTTAACATGAATTAACAATTATCAAACTGTGGAAGCGAAAGCGGAGGGTTTGATAATTGTTAATCCATTATCCCAAACATCAATTCATAAAGCGAGAGCGGAGCTTTGATGTTGGAACAAGTGAATCTAGACAATAATTGCAAGACAGTGAAATAGTCCTTGCAATTATTGAGACACATGTAGTTTCAATCCTTATAAGCATCTTCTAGTAATCAAGTCAGCGAAATAGGCTTGGTTACTAGAAGTAAACTCTCACCGGACTTTCATCGGAAAGGTGAGGGGCTAAAGGGAAACCGGTCTTAAGAAATTAAGGGGTAAACCATGGAATTAGAAGTTAAAGTCTTGTCTAGTGAAAGATTTGTTATTATGACAAACCAATAATCCCAAGGCTCTTTTATTATTATTGTTATTTACCTTCAGCAATTAAACCCCTTTTTATAAGCTTTCTTCTCTTCTAATCATTCTCTAAAAGTTGATTGAATTCACAACTCCCTAGAGGAACGATACTCTTTCTTACAACTATTACTTCGATAGGCCGTGCACTTGCGGTTTGGCTCTATCAAGTTTTTGGCGCCGTTGCCGGGGAGTTGTTGTAATTTGATTAACTTTTTAATAGTGGTTAGACCAAAAAAAAAATCTTTATTTTGTTCTATTTTATTTTATTTTCGTTTTATATTTGTTTCAAAAAAAATAAATAAATATATATATATATATATATATATATATATTTATAAAAAGTAAAAAAATATCTCTCTCTCTCTCTCTTTCTCTTTTTCCATTCTATCTCTAACTGTTTTGATTTCAGGCATGGCTCAAAACCTTTATCAATGGACCTTTTCCCCCCTTTCACCACCTTGTAAAGCTTATGAAATTTTTGGTCACACTGGTGTTGAATGTCAACTAGGTAGTGTTGTTAGAAGTCCCGAGCAGGTAAACTATGGGTTTAGGAATAGTCAAATTTTTTTTCAAACCCATCAAAATCTTTTTGGACAACAAACATCACCACCCGGTTTTGCAAACAACCAAAGAGTCTCTCAAAAATCCGACTTGGAACTTTTGATAGAAAATATTGAATTAGATAACATTAGGCATAACCAAGAGTTTAAAGTCAAAGCTGGAATTTTGAATGACTCTCTCAATAGGCTTTCCGCAAAAGTGGATTCTCTTTCTACTCACAACAAAATGCTTGAGACTCAAATCCCTCAAGTAGCCCAACAAGTAACCTCTTCCCCACAACCCTCCGGAGTCTTCCCGAGTTAAACTGAAACCAACCCCAAAAGCCTAATAAATGCTATTACACCTAGGGATGGTAAGCAATTAGAAGACCCCGTTGTGGAAACTAAGAAAATTGAGGTTGAGGTAGAGAGTGAAAAGCCACAAAGTGAGAAAGTTGTAGTAGAAAGTGGAGAGCCTCACATATCACCACCATATGATCCAAAAATTCATTTCCCACAAGGGTTTGATGAGTCCAAGTTAGATGAGCAGTTTAGGAAATCCATTGCAATCATTCAAAGCAAATTGTCATCTAAACTTAAGGATCCAGAGAGTTTTTCCATACCATATGTCATAGTATCCAAGACTATAGAAAGAACCACATGTGATTTGGGGGAGAATATTAGTTTGATGCCATTGTCCCTTAGTGAGAGATTAGGTATCGGATAGAGAAACCTTTTGATCGTCAAGCTAATGACATTAAACGAGCGCTTCGTGGGAGGCAACCCACGCATTTAATTGCTTTCGTTTTGTTTGTTTTTCTTTGTTTTAAGTTGTTTTGTAGGTAATTGTCCAAGTATGATTCAAGAAAAACTGAAAATTTTGAAGCCCCCGTGACTAGAATGTTGGCACGGCCCGTGCTAAGGTTGGCACGGCCGTGCCAACCCAAAACCACCCAAAACTAAAAAACTGGCAGAATGTTGGCACTGCCCGTGCCAAGCTTCTGCACCATATACCTTCAAAAAAAAATTCTTCTCCTTCCCCATTCACTCACTTCTCTCTAAAAACTCCATTAACCCCCAACCTCCAAACCTCCATAACTCCACCAAATCCAACAAATTCTTAACCAAATTATCCCAATTCATCTTTCCAAACTTAACCACCAATCAAAACCAACCTTCATCCAACCAAACACCAAATTCATACTCCATTAACCCCCAACCTTTAACCAATCCTTTCCACCAAATATCTTCCCAAACCCTAAACCTTCAAAACCAATCCACACCCAAGGTCATATGGCTTCAAGAAGAAGTGATAAGGAACCAACAAGCTCTTTTGGAGGTCCTCCCTCAAAGAAGCAAGCACAAGCAAAGAATCATGGAATCCAATTCTGAGACAACAAGCAATGGGACAGGTATAAAATTCTAATATCTAATTCCTTGCATCCTTCTCGATATCCCGATTCTCATACTTTGAATATGCTAGAGCATAGTGCTGATGTTTATAGGCTTATAGGAAAGCTAGGTTGGACTGATTTGTTGAAACCTATGCGGGGTTATGAAAATTTCACTTATGAATTTTTAAGCTCAATTATTTTTTTTACTAAAGATAAGTTGGATTTTGATAACCCTAAGCATAGAGTTTCTTTCCGGTTAATGAATGATAATTATGATATGTCTCTACAACACTTTTGTGATACCATAGGTTTTGCAAATGAGGGGTATATTCATGATTCTTGGGACCCTAGCCTAAAACCGGATAACTACCAACCAGCTGCCTTTTGGGAACGCATCACCGGTCTAACCTAATTTGTCTCTAGAGCCAACAAAGCTAGCAACATTCATAACCCCGTACTTAGGTACCTTCAAAGGGTAATGGCTTGCACTATTTGGGGTAGAACCGAGCTTGGAAACACTAGAACCGATGAGTTGTTCATGTTATAGGCAATGCTCTACAACCACCTAGTTAACACTTGCTTTTATTTGATTGATTACCTAGATTTTCTCGGTACTAGACCGGGTGGTAAAGGAGATATAGTAGTGGGTGGCATCATTACATACATAGCTAGGCATTTTGAAATTGGTGAGGATGAGGGGATCAAACAAATTGAGGGAAACAATAGACTTAACATGGACACCCTCATTGCTATAAATTTCATCAAACCTCGTCCACCACTCCATCACCAACCCAAAGCTTAATGTGCCTATTATGCTTTTACTTCCTAACCCATCTCGGACTACCACCGAGGTGGAAGCAAATTTGTTGTATGTTGATGATGTGCAGGTTCTTAGTGAGCAAGATGATGATGAGAGAGATGATGCTAACTTGCACTATGATGTGGGAGAAGGTGCTAACTTGCACCAAGAGGAAGAATATCATGGCCATGAAGCCGGTGAGTTTAATGAAAACCAAAGATGGGCATGGATGCATAATAGAGTAGGAAAGAGGTAGGAATGATGAGGATTAATGAGTTTTTTATGTTGTGGACTATGCTTTATAACCATCATATTAACATTTGCTATTATTTGCTTGATTTTCTTGTTGCAATTGTTAAAAAGAAACCGAATGATAAGGGTGATATAATGGTAGGTGGAATCATCACTTTTCTTGCTAGGAAGTTTGGGGTGAGTGTGAATCAAGGGATCAAGAGGATAGAGATGAACTATTATCTAGACTTATATACTATTTTGTCCTTCCTTAGAACCCATGGCCCTACTCACAACTACCAATATGAATGGAGAATTTGTTTGACTATTATATCTAATTCGGAAATAACTAATCCGGATGTGGTGGAAAATTTGTTTTATGTTGGTACTAACCCACAGGTACATAATGATGGAGATGATGGTGGTAATGAAGAGGAGGTAGGTGCAAACTTGCATCATAAACAAGAAGCCGGTGGAAGATATAATGATGAACGGCGGGCATAGATGCAAACCAAAGTTCAAAGAATAAGCACCGAGAAACAAGGACAATGTGTTGAAAGGAACAATGTCCAAAGGAGCAATTGAATAAATAAAGAAAATAATCACATGCTCCGAAACATGACGCAACACCTTCACCCTCCAAAGTCCACCTTATGGACCTCAATGAACAAATGTGAGCTTTCCTCTTCCTCTCTTCCCTTATCTCTTCTCTCTTTCTACTACTCTCTCTCTTCTACTCCTTCTTCTTTCCTCTTCTTCTACTTCTTCTCTTTTAATTTCTTTTTCTTTGAATCATTGAGGACAATGCTTCCCCTAAGTGTTGGGGGGGGGGGGGGGGGGCTAATAAAGTGTCTAGAGTCGTAGTGTTCCCAAACTCCCTTGAACTTTATTCTTTTGTTTTGTTTTTATAGGAAGAGGCATGATTAGTAGCTTGTTTTTAATGCAAAATATGGCATAAATTTTTTGTTTTGTCTCTTCTTTAAAGGTTGTTTCTTGTACATGAAAGTGGTTTCTTGTGTTTCTTGTGTTCTTGTTATACCCACATCTTGTCTTATTGTGAAAAATCTCCAATGAGAAAAGCACCCAGTTGCAATCATTGAGTAAATGTATGAATAGGTATTTTAAGGAGTACGTTCTATCTTTAGTGTTAACTTAGACCCTTTAAAGTCTTCAGAGTAAAAGTAGTATAAGTTTGTGTGGGAAAATAATCAATGTTCTTAATTGTTATATGCTTAATTGTTAAAGTTATAATGGGGCGGGAGAATGGCACCAACATGTGGGGGAAAGGACAATCCCTAACTTCCTAATTGTGGTGGTGACTCCCTAATTTGAAGTTAAAGTGAAACAAATTCATCAATGCTAGGGGGAAAGGACAATTACATCCAAAAAGACTTCCTACGCGGAGATGAAATAAATAAAATTTTGCAGCACTGCTTAGGGTGATTTTGAATCTAGGGGGAAAGAAAAATTACATCCGAGAAGACTTCCTACGAGGATAGATAGCCCCTAAGCATCTGCATCCCCTTGTGCTTAATTGTTAATCTAATCTAATTTTAACTTAAATTCCCATCACTCTTATATGAAATGAAGAAAGGACTTTTCTCGGTTACTTTAGCGTTAAGGATAGAACATGTTCCTCATAATATATGTCTTATACAGGAGCAAGAAAAGGGTTGGACTGCACACACACACACTCACTTGAGACTTGATGTTGGGTAGAATAGGTTCATGAGAAGTATTTGAAATTGTAATTAGTGTACTTGAAGCAAAACCTTTCTTTTGAGACATGTGTTCTTAATATTGCCATGAATAATCTTTTGTTGCTGCTATGTCTGTTGCCTTTTGCTTGAGGACAAGCAAAGATTCAAGTGTGGGGGAGTTTGATGAGTCATTAATTAGTCTATTTTATTGCATTATTTAGTTTAGTTTTATTTAAGATTTGATTTTATTTTATTGCATTTTATTTCCTTTTTGAATATTTTACTTTAAATTGCTTTTTATTATATTTTAGGAACGAATATATGGTGGAAGGTGTCTTGGAGCAAAAGAAAGAGGACTGGAGCAAATACAGTGCGAAAATACGAAGATACGGGACAAAAATATATTCCCACATAGTCAGAAGCTTGGCACGGCCCGTGCCAACATGTGGCACGGCCCGTGCCACCTCCCAGAAGCCTCTTTTGCTGCTTTTCTTCGAGCCCAAGTTACTCTGTTGTAGTTTTACTGCTTTGCCCTTGTAGTTGCTTAGATTTTAAGTCAATTGTAAAGCTATAAATAGAGTAGCACTCCATCATAAACATTCATCTTTTGTTCTTGGAATAAAAGTTCACTTTTATATTATTGTTCTTTTATATTACTGTTTTCTCTCTTCTTCCCCCATGTCTACAATGAACGTTAGTGAGTAGACTTCTTTGTCTTGGGATTCTTGGAAAAGTCTAATGACATAATCCTAACAAACCAAGCTTTAACCCTAATTCTATGTAGCCGTACTTTCTAATTTAGATTCACCGTTTTAACATGAATTAACAATTATCAAACTGTGGAAGCGAAAGCGGAGGGTTTGATAATTGTTAATCCATTATCCCAAACATCAATTCATAAAGCGAGAGCGGAGCTTTGATGTTGGAACAAGTGAATCTAGACAATAATTGCAAGACAGTGAAATAGTCCTTGCAATTATTGAGACACAGGTAGTTTCAATCCTTATAAGCATCTTCTAGTAATCAAGTCAGCGAAATAGGCTTGGTTACTAGAAGTAAACTCTCACCGGACTTTCATCGGAAAGGTGAGGGGCTAAAGGGAAACCGGTCTTAAGAAATTACGTTGTAAACCATGGAATTAGAAGTTAAAGTCTTGTCTAGTGAAAGATTTGTTATTATGACAAACCAATAATCTCAAGGCTCTTTTATTATTATTGTTATTTACCTTCAGTAATTAAACCCCTTTTTATAAGCTTTCTTCTCTTCTAATCATTCTCTAAAAGTTGATTGAATTCACAACTCCCTAGCGGAACGATACTCTTTCTTACTACTATTACTTCGATAGGCCGTGCACTTGCGGTTTGGCTCTATCAGAGATCATTGATATGGTAGAAAATATTTTCTTCAAAAAAAAAAAGGCAAGCGGATAGGAATGAAATTGGTGTGCAATGCATTTTTTTAGATGGAATTTGTTAGGTTAAATAATTGCAAACCTAATAAAGCAAATGAGCGGGAAAAAATTAGGTTAAGTTGCTGCATACGTAACAAAATTAATAAATAAGAATAATTAATTTTGCGTGAGAAAGTTTGTTTTACAAAATTGTCCTTAATAAATGGTATGAGAAAAATAAATTATAGAATTGAAAGAAAAGAGAGTAATAAATAGTTAAGGATATAATATGAAAAATAACATTAATGTTTCATTGGTATGGTAAAACGACATATAATTTGGGACCATTTTTTTTCCAAACTACATAAAATTTGGGACGGAGAAAGGACGGATACATGTGCATCTCTCTGTAGGCTTGTGCTGTCACTAAATTTTGAGAATTTTTGTTTGGGTGGTAGCAATAAAGTAATATATAGTTATAGTTGAAATGTTGACTAAATAGCCCACACGACACTTTTCTATTGATCCACATATAAACATACATTTTATTTTTGTGTTACAATATAAACATACACTATGACACAGTTATGATGTTTATTTATGCTATTAAAAATGAAATATATATTCCCTAAAAAAATTAAATATATTTATATATATTTAATGTTTCAAATTTATATATATATATATATATATATATATATATATATGGTGCCCCCACTTTCAAAAATTTCTGGATCCGTCACTGGGACAAAGGGTATTTATTATACATTTTTTTTTCAATCAACAATAAATAATATGTTGAAAATATAAATTAGCTCTCTCACTTAAAGAATAAAATTGTAGAAACAACGGTGATTACAAACAACTTTAATACAAGTATCAACTTTCTAAATTTTTGTGATTTTGACAAAATGGTCTTATATATAAATGTTAAAATAGTTGATAACTAAACTAGAGTTGTTATACCCTAATTTTGGACCTAAAAATACTAGCTCAATTCTTCTTTTCTTGCATTTCAAGTCATTTGAATTTGTCTCTGATTAATTGCATTTTTCTCTGCATATTATTTCAATGTTATTTGTAAAATTCATGAAAAAGGGCATTTTAGTCATTTCCTATGTTAAAATTTCTTTCAATCCTTGAGAAATTGTCCATGGGTCATTTCAATCGGTTTGAATGAGTTTCTGTTTAATGTCATGTCAAAATCCATTTCAAAATATTGCATCTGAGTCGTTTTGAGTCAGTTTAGCCCCTAGGGGCATTTTCGTCATTTCCAGTGTTAAAACTCTGTTTAGTCTCTTAAAATTGTCTCTGAGTCTATTAATTTGCTTGTATAAGTTCTTGCTTTAGTTCTCTGTTAAAAAATCATTTTAAAATTGCATCTGAGTCATTTTGAGTCGTTTTAGTCCCTGGGGGCATTTTGGTCATTTCACATAAAATTTCTGATTCATTTTAATCTGCTTTGTTGCTTTTAATCGTCTCGCTTTACGTTAATTTTCAATTTACTTTTTCAATTCAATTTTAGTTTTAATTTTCATTTTGGTCCTTGTACTTTTGTTATTTGCATTTTAATCCCTTTTTAAGTTTGTTAAAGTCAAAGTCAAGGTTTGTTACAAGTCAAGTGCTACATGGCATCACATCATTGGTCCAAGCATTCCCACATCACCTATAAATAGATGAATCATGGTCAAGGTCAAAAAACTAATCATTTTTTTTTCCACCAATTTTTTTTTTCCAATCATTTTTCCACAAAATAAAAAAGTCACAAAAATCAATTTCTCTCTTTTCCCTCTTTCTCCTCCACCGTAACTAACTTTTCCCCCACCACTCAAACCACCCTAACTAACTCTTCCTCCACCACAACTAACTCTTCCTCCACCTTCAATCTCCACAACCACCATCAAACTTCATCTTCAATCTCCATCACCATCACAAATCCTCCATAACCAAAACCTTCATCATCACCTTCATCTTACCTCAATCATCATCGTCATCATCCATCACAATAACCTTGCATTTTCAAATCGGCACTCATAGACACACATACAACACAAATCCAGCACTCGAATTTCATTTTCGAGAATCAACCATTTTCGGATTTGAACATCATAAGCAACCGTTTCCCGAAAACGAATCAAGAGCAGAAGTTCGTGCTGTGCAAATCGGAGCCAGATTGGAAAGGAGTAAGGAGAACAACGACAAGTGAACAGAAAACAAACTCAAAGCGAAAGAAGAACAAGGCCGAATCCAAGCAGAAGCTTCCCGTTGCAAAACCCGTTCTTCTCTGATCTAACCCCAAGGTTTGTTTCCCTTCAATCTTTTGCTCTGAGTTTGTTTTGAATATGCCGGTAACATATGAATCTTGCTTCGTTTTTGAACAAATTGCTTGAAAACGAATTTCTAAATCCAGATCGGGGCCATTGTTAACTTAGGATGAAGCTTTACGTTTGAGTTTTGTTTAACTTCGAATCACCTCATGCATGTCTTGTTTGATTCCGGTCAAAAGAGTCTTGAAATAAGTTTTAAGAAATAAGTTTCAGAGAAGAAGTAGAAAGGGAATGGCGCTGCATTTTTTCTATTAGAGGAAGAAGAGAGTTCATTTCAACACGTGAGAAGTGAGCAATCTTTCTTTTATTCTAAACTGGTTTTGCCTAACCCATGGACCTTGCTCCATACCCGCTCCAACTCTTTAACCCTACCCGTTTTTTAATTTGGATTCGGCATGGGCTTGATTTGTCCGTCTATTTCGACTTCTGCTTGTTTTCTTACTATATGCACACTGAGTCTTGCTGTTTACACCACTGTTTTCACTAAAAATCCTTTAAAAAATTCCTAAAGAAATTTGTTCGATATTTTCTTGTTATTTTCATTAAATTTTGATGTGTTTTACATATTAATCTTGATGAAAATACATGGAAATAATTTATTCTTTGTTAATTCAATTCTTTTTTCATTTTTTTTGTTAAAAACTTTGTTAAAAAACTTGTAAAAACCTTGTGATTTCTTTTACATTTGTTTTGAATAATCAAGACTTGTTTCTTGTGACCTTTTGCATGTTGAAAATTGATGAAAAAATACATGTGAAATTGTGTGTGATTTGTGTTGTTTTTTTGTCATATTTTGTGAAGCTTTTTTGCACATTTTAGTTCCAATACTTTGACTCATGATAATTGGTGCTTGATGAGTAACTTTGAGGCATTTGTTTGTTGTTTAATTTGGAATATTTGGTGCTGTTTGTGATATGTGATGATTGTTTTCTTATATGGCAAGTTACTTGAATTTTAATATGCGAATTAGTGCAAAATAGACCTAAGAATATACCATAACTCTTTGGCTTGTAATTTTCTTGTAACTCTCATATTAGGGCTGACCCCAAAACTCCTTGAAAAATGTTATAATGTGAGGATTATAAGTCATGAGAGCTTTGTATTTTGTGGTGTAATTTTGGCTAGGCTTTGCATCATTTTTTGCTATGTTTGTGGTAGTTTCTTTGCTTTTGTTATAATAACTTTTACTTGCTTTATTTCCTTGATATTATCATGTGCTACTAACTCCTCCATTTCATGTTTCATGCATTCCATAAGGCATTTCATTCTCCATCTTATATTCTTGGTCTCTATCTTTCTCACACTTTCCAATTCATGCAATACTTAGAATGTAAAGACTTAGGAATTTTGTAATATTGTTTCTTATGCTTTTAATTTCTTGCAAGACCATAGAATGTAAACTAGGACATGATGTAAAGGACAATGGACTCTTAATATGTACACCGACACAAGCACCGACACATGCACACACCTCACTTTAGATGTATGGCTAGGATATGCATGTTTAGATGTATGTTTAGGATTGGATGTTTAGATGAATGCCTACGATTTACACTTAGAAAAATCATTTTCCAAAAAAACTTGAATAATGTCACTCAAATCATTTTCACAATAAACCTTGGGATCCAAAATCCCATTGATTTTCTCTTTTATTTTCTTAATCAAATTTCAATGAAAATTAATCATACTAGACTCTTTTTGCAAAATAACCAATTCCACCTCACATTTTCCCAATCTTATGCCCTTGAGGCCTCTCTCTCTCATTCTTCAAAATTCCATTTTCAAACTTAAAATCAACCAACAAAAACAAAAACATTTTTGAAGAGAACTACGGTGGATTTGATCCCTTAAAAGGGTACGTAGACAAGGAATCAAAATTCCTTCAATTCAAATAAAATAAAAATTCAAACACTTTCTTCTCCCCCCAATTCTTGACTTAGTAAGCTCTTAGGTGTAAATATCACTTTTCAAATAGCATTTAAAAATAAAGCACGCAAAGACGGTTCCTATAGGATACTATAGTCGTTATGGGTGCCTAACACCTTCCCGTAGCGAAAACAACTCCCGGACCTCGATTCTCAAGGGTTTTGCTTATTTTTTCCCTTCCCAAGAAAAAATGAGATATCAACGGTTAAAAAGGTTCAGACGTAATCAATGTTTGACACCCGAAAACCAAGATAAAACAAGAGTTAGTAGCTTGGTTAGAAGTTAGTTAGAGTTAGTTACTCAAACTAATCTCTATATATAGAACACTATTGTACTCATTCATTATCTTTTATCAATCTATTCATTCTCTAATGAGTTTCTTTGAGTATCTCCCTCATGAGTACTCTTATGCTTGCTATCTTGCTTACATCTATGACTTCTCTCCCTATGATTCCATGATTCTTAACATGGTATCAGAGCGATACCCTAGGGAGGAAGATAAAGACGACACTTCCGTTGATGATTCTGATGAGGATGCAGTTTCAGTTGAAGATTCCGCTGTAATTGCAATTTCTATTAAAGACTCCGACGAAGTTGCGATTTCTGGTGAAGATTCCGACGAGGTTGTAGTTTCCGATGAAGATTCCGGTGAAACTCCTGCAGAATTCAATTCCTCTGATTTCGTCACAGTTCACAATTCCGACTTGATTTTTGGTAGCTTCGGTCAAGCTTCTGATGATGTTCCGGTGTCTCCACTCAAGCTGATTACACCTTTAATTGAAGGAAAATCGTTCAAGATTGGAGAAATTGAATGCGTTCTTTCGGATTCTAAATTTGTTACAGTGGAGGAACAACAAAGCTCGAATCTTCCATTTCAAGGTTCACCATCTTCGATCATGTGTCAACACGGAAACGACGTCGATCATTTCTTACATCGTCGGAAAATCAAGAAAAGCGTGCAACTTGCTGCAATGGTGCTGCAATCGTCTGAGATTACGAGTGCCTGCACAACCACCGCCAAGGTGATGTTTCGTTCTGATTTCTCAACAACATACTTAAATTGTTCAGATTTTGTATTCGATCCCGGTGGAACAAGTTCGTTCCGATCATCTCTGTTTTCGTCGCTTGTGTTTGCGGTGGCGATTTATCTTAGTTTTCTTTCCATGTTACAAACACAACGCCTCAAATCATCACACTTTTTTTTTGATCCTGGAGGAATTTCAGAGATAGATGAGAAATCGTTCCCTATTGTATTTCTTTCTAGATCGGTGTCAGAAGCTTTCGTAGCAGCGTTTGGCAAAGAATCACATTTCATGCCTTTGGGTCTCAGAATCATTTTTTTCCAGAATTGTATTTTGGAAAAGTTGTTTTTGTCCAAACAAGTTTCATCTTTTCTGCTTAAACACCATATCAAGTTGTATGTTTTATCGCGATCATCTCCTTCTATCTCTCAACATCGCTCCTGTGTTCTCTAATTAGAGATTTCTTGTTCTCGGTTTTGTATTACAATATCAAAGTTCAAGAAGAAAACAAGATTATCGCGTTTGATTCCTATTACAAATTCGCGTTTTCAGAATCATGTTTTCAGAAAAATGTTTGAAGAATCACGTTTTCAGAAGTGCGTTTTGGTGAAGTGTCTTTCATCCCGATATTCAAAAGTGTGTTTGGACAATCACAGATTCACAGAAGTGTGTTTCAGAATTTCGGTTTTAGAAAAGCACTTCAGAATCGCGTTTTGCAAAAGCTGTCTTTGGTTCAGCTGTGTTTTCTTTATGTCATGTTTGCTTAATCATTACAAAAGCTCATTTTCAACAAGTTACTTTTGTTCAGAAGTGCGTTTGGAGAAAGCTCTTTTGGTTGCAATGCAAAAGTGCTTCTGGAATAAGCTTGTTAAAGTGTTAAGAGGAAGAAGAAGTCAGAAACACGTAAGAGTGTTTTGAGCACAGAGTTTCAAGAATTCTCACATGTTCTCAATTGGGCATCCTTCACATTATTGGGCTTCCTTTTTCATTTCATATTAGTTTTTCTGATTTTATTAGTTTACACCCATTGTTTTACTTAGTTCTTGTAGTATGCAAATTTCAATTGTAATTCATTGTATTCCAAACTCAAATTGGTGAATTTCCCCATTTTGAGTTTGAGGGAGGCTGTTAAAATAGTTGATAACTAAACTAGAGTTAGTAGCTTGGTTAGAAGTTAGTTAGAGTTAGTTACTCAAACTAATCTCTATATATAGGAACACTATTGTACTCATTCATCATCTTTTATCAATCTATTCATTCTCTAATGAGTTTCTTTGAGTATCTCCCTCATGAGTACTCTTATGCTTGCTATCTTGCTTACATCTATGACTTCTCTCCCCATGATTCCATGATTCTTAACAATAAAGACGGGGGTAGTTGATTAGGATAATTTGATAAAATAATTTTTTTTACTTAATGTATTTCTTAATATATATATATATATATATATATATATATATATGTATAAAATTTTTTAAATGATATTCATTTTAAAAGGAAAGGAGTGCCGTTTCTTTTTAGAGGAACAATATGCACTTATTACCAACACTGTGTCCCCGTCATTTGATATCAATTATTATCACCTAACGTACGCTATGATTCAGTCACAAACGTGCTGATGAAAATATCTTTTAAACGTTGAAAACAGGTTGGATAAGGTATACTTATAATATAAAAAAAAATCTTAAATATCTCCAGGAGAAGATAATCCTATTTAAAATAATATTAAATGTGAATGTGTCATTCTAAGTTGGAATTCAAATCTTCTGTTGGCACGGTCCACATAATTAATCCAGTCGATGTAGTAGTTTTATTTGATGGATATTGATTAAAGAATCCATTAAAAAAAATTGTCTTAAAATAAAATTGTCTCAGAAATTTTGATTGTTATTTTTGCCAATGCAATAATTACATTACTTTAATAGAAATTTATTATTTTTAGTATTTCAACCAACCTAAAAAAATGTCAAGAGATATCTGTTAGCATCATGTTTATTTAATGAGAAATGATATTTTAATAACTATTTTTTACAATTTTTGTCACAATTTTCTCTCTTATATTCACATTGTGTTTTTAATTTCTCTTTATTGTTTTGACTTTGTATCAATACTCATATTTCATATTTCTTTGCATATTATGGTTGACGCATAAGTTGCAAACAAAAACGGTTGAATATAACACTCCACTTATTTAATATATGTAAAGTAGATGAAATATGGAAGAGTATTTAATAAAGAAATGCTGAGTTGTTTCATGATTTCATACCACTTGATTTGAGTGCTAGAGGTAACAATCAAGGCAGTCAGCTACAGCTTCTTCTTTGGCTCTAGTCTATTTGTGGTCGTGTTTGTGACTGTGAATCTCAATCTCCAACAAGATGGAGCAAGGTATTTTATTTTTTTCTCTTCATTCTTCTTTCATTCACAACACATAAATAATAAGCATATGTTCAATTTAGTTCATAATGTTTTTCAGATGGTATTGGTAAAGCCGTCCGCCTCACACATGTTCTGGCTGCCTCCTTTGCCGGTTTGATTGCCGCGGCTGCTGCCTCGCGTTACCGGAAGCAAGAGTCGACGGTGGTGACAGATGAGAAGATCATTCCTCAAGTTGATAAAACAGAATCTGGTCGTTTGGAAAAGATAGAAAAGTTCTCCCACTATGTTGGTATGTAATGTTTCACTTTTTTTGGGATTCTTGCAAGCTAGTATACTGTGACTGTCCTTTCTTTTTCAATCTCACTGTGACAAAGACTATCACAATTCACAAATGTTTACAACACAAACACTATTGTAGATAAGATGTGCTTCACCAAAATGATAGCCTCAAAACTCAAGTGGTGTATTAGTCAAAAGAGGAAAAGAAAAAAAAGTAGTGTAAGGAAAAAATTGAACAAGAAAACAGAACTATAAAAGAGTTTAGTAAAAATAAATAAAATCACTACTATAATATAAAGGTAAGAAAAACCTAAAATTATCCTTCAAAAGAAAATTCTCATATTATGGGGCGTGAGTTCAACTCTCCGCATTAGCACAAGAATTTTGTTAGTATGAGAAAGAAAGGAGAACAACATCATGTGAGTATGAGAAAAGAAAGTTATCAAAAAATTGTAACAAAATGGATGTACAAATATCATTATTCATTTCTCTTTTGTTAGTTGGTAATCTATAAATATTTATGTCGGTGTTTTTTGGCTTTAAAATTTACCTTTGTTCGTCGAGTTTCAAAACTTGACCCACATAAATTGTTAATTAAAAGAAAAATACAAGAAAGAAAGAAAACATTTAATTTAACTATTTAATTAAATAATTTTTATTTTTAATTATTAAATTTTTGTTCATTACAAAGTTATCTGCAAAATCAACTGTGTTGGTCCTAGGGATTGCGTTCCGGTCAAGTTGGATTTTAGAAAGAAAGATAATTCAAAACAGGGGTAATAGTCATTTTCGGGAGAAAGTCTTGCATGCGCACATACCCAAATAAATATTATTTAGGCACACACATGATATCAATAAAATTAAATGACATTGATTGATGTGACTAAATTATTTTTGTTTAATTTTGTTGATTTCATGTGAGTGTACCCAAATAATGTTGATTTAGGTATGTGTCCATGAAAGACTTTTTCCATTTTAGGTTATGAATGTGAAACAAGTAGCCTGAGTCGTTTTTCAATCTATCAAAATTTTAAAATAGTCTCTGATTGTGTAGTTCATCAGTTAAAATAGTCTATAACGTTAAAATAGTCCTTCAACATTGACATTAACTATTTTCATATAAGGACTGATATGATAGTAAGTAAATACATATGACATTAAGTAAGTATATTAACGGGATAACATGACAATATTAACAAAATATTTTAACGGAAAGAAATATTTTGACTAACATATTGCACAATTATATACTATTTTGAAATTTCGATACATTGAAGGAATATTGTAGATACAAAGGAACAAAATGACAAGTACCCCAATTCAAATCATTTAATTTTTTTTTAGGTGCATAAATCATTTGAATTAACTAAATGCAAATTGGTTTAGGTAGGTTTAGTTAGATTTGTTAAAAAAAATAATTAAATTTAAACCGAACAAATCCCAATCAAATTAACGTCAGATATCACATCACTGGACCTAATAATAAATTGTTTTGAATTCCTAAAAAAAAAAAAGTTGTTTTGAAGAATTTTTTTTATTAAATATATTTTTAGTTCCTATCAAATATTCAAAGCTTAACTATATAATATAAGTTTTATTCAACTTTAGTCTATAAAAATTAGGTGAGACTAAATAAATATTTAAAAAGTAAGGCTTATGAGTTATGAGCCAATGAATTCTCTCATTCACCAAGATAGTCTTAATTAAGTTACATAAATTTTTTGCAATATGTAATAAATACTTTGATAAAAATATTGACTCATTCTCGATCCTTTAGAGTAAATTTGTAAACAATATCAATTGTCATCGAATTTAATATGACAACCAACTTTCTTAATTCTTGTGATTCAATCAGCATGATCTTATGTTTCGTGACGAATGTAATAAAAAATAGCGGGACAGGTAGCGGATTATTAATATATGTGCTCGTGCATATCAATTGCCATCCCTAGTAAAGAATGACCTTGTTGATATTTTTGTTCTTAGAATTGTTGCCATATACTAGTAGGTAAGCTTTTGGCCCTCCCTTCAATGAAATATTAATGTTGCATATTCTAGAAAATCAGTAAGATGAAATGCAGCTGAATATTTGATCAAAATTCACAATTTTAATTTGGCTTGTGTGTTTGCGTGTGTTGGCAGCTAGGCAAATAGGATTTGAAGATGCAAGTGAGGTGCCAGAGTTATGCATACTTGCCCAAGAATATCTGCAAAAATCCAAAGGATGTGATCAAAGCATCTTTGAATATCTTGGCAATGAAAAGGACTCTGAATCTCTCTATGTCAAATTGGTTGATGAGTTTGAGAAATGCATCCTCAGTTATTTTGCATTTCATTGGAAACAAGCTCCATTTGTTATTAGTCAGGTTCATTCTCCATTTATTCATTTTTATTTTTTTATGTTCTAATACATATTTTTCTCCTCAGTTAAGTATTGAGTATGTCTTTCTTCGGCCAAATTCTAGGTACTGAAAACTGAGTCTCAGCACAAAACGAAGCTGAAAGAAATTCTATTGGCAGCTACAAGGTAACTTGCTCTTTTTAACTTATAATTTCTATTTTTTTTTTTTTTATCATTCATTCAAATAATTTAAGTTTAAAATTTTTAATTAAAAATTCACCTTAAAATGTTACATCATTATAGAGTTAGACAATTCAAGGAAAAGTTAACATTTATTTATTTTTAAATAGGTGAGAATGACACTATGTAACTTGTAAGTGCTGTATATGTTCACATACAGGAAACAAAGGTTTGAGAGAGTAACCAAGAATCTGAAGGTGACAAGAGTGTTCTCTACTTTGGTAGAAGAGATGAAAGTAATAAATGGTGGTGTTTCACAAACTAAAGAAGTCATGGTCCCCATGGCCCTCAGTGAGAGGAGTCCAGTTCTAATGTTCATGGGTGGTGGCATGGGAGCTGGAAAGAGCACTGTTCTCAAAGACATTCTTAAAGAGTAAGTATCGTCCATCCTAATTCTACTCTCGCAGGTTTATCATTGTTCACTTTTAATAATTTTACAAAATCTATCTTTTCACTTTTAATAGTCAAATGTTGTTTCTCTAGACGCACCTCAATTCCATTGTTGGATTATTTAATGTCTGCATTTGGATCAATCCAACTATGAGGTGCGGCTGGAGAGACAATACAAAATCCAAACGTGTGTCATACACATGATCCATCCTGTATGCATGAGTCTTGCAAATATGATTATTCAAACTATACATGCATTTTTTGTGAAAGGAAACTACATGCATATTTAAGTATTAAAAGAACCATACATGCCTGCTTACTTTGTAGTAAGAGCTTTGCTTTTATGCCTAAATAAATATTATGGCTTTGGCAGATCATTTTGGTTAGGAGCAGCTTCAAAGGCTGTGGTTGTTGAGGCAGATGCTTTTAAGGAGAGTGATGTTATATATAAAGCCCTTAACTCTAGGGGTCACCATGCTGACATGCTTCAAACTGCTGAATTGGTAAGCTTCTATCTGACCTTCATGAAATGTTACTATGGTCAGTGTATGAGCTAAACATTTCAAAATCTGTACAGGTGCATCAATCTTCCACTGATGCTGCATCATCTCTACTAGTGGCGGCTCTAAACAAAGGGCGAGATGTTATCATGGACGGTACCTTATCATGGGAACCTTTTGTCGAGCAGACTATTGCTATGGCAAGAAATGTTCACAAACATAAGTACAGAATGGGGGTAGGATATAAAGTAGCTGAGGATGGTACAATTAATGAAAATTACTGGGAGCCAGTGAATGAAGCAGAAGAAGAACATCAACAAGAGGAAAATTCTACAGGGGAACAACACTCTCAAAAGCCTTATAGAATTGAGCTAGTTGGTGTGGTTTGTGATGGATATCTTGCAGTTATTAGAGGCATTAGGTGTATATATGCTTGTGGAACTCTACTTTATTAATATACTTTAGTGGTGTGATTTTTTGTTATGCTGATATAGTTAACATTTTCCTTTTGGAATTTTAACAGGAGAGCTATTATGACAGGAAGGGCAGTGAGGGTGAATTCACAATTGCAATCTCACAAAAGATTTGCTAATGCATTTCCCAAATATTGCAAACTTGTTGACAGTGCTAGGCTCTATTGCACAGATGCTGTTGGTGGTCCACCAAAGGTAAAAACAGGATCAACTTTCCTCGACTGTGATTGATTTTACACTTTATTATTACTAATATTAAAATTAAAATGTCAAGAAGATAATTTTCTTTTCACACAAAACAGCTTATTGGATGGAAGGAGGGTGATCACAATCTACTAGAGGATCCTGTTGGTATCAAAAGCTTGAAAAATGTAGCAGGTTTCAATAATGAAGCTGATTCCATCTGCGAACTTTACAAGGAACCTAGCCCAGCAATGGAACCTGGTTCTGTTTGGAAGGATTTTGTTCTGTCACCTTCAAGGTCAAGTGTTCAGAAAGAGTTAAGGGAATCCATTCAAAAAATAGAGAAGTCCATCAGAAAAATGTGACCAATATGGCTGCTGCCAGAACCAAGTGTTACTGTCTTATGAAGTGTGTGTGATGTTATAAAAAAAATATTGTTTATTTCAATCGTATGATTTACTAAGATAAGAAAGAAAAGGTTTTTTATTTTTTTATTTTTATGGGTTTTGGACTTTTGGTGTTAACCCATCACACCATCCTGAGACTTGTAAATTGGTATAAATGAAAAGGTATTGATCAAAATGAAGTTATACACAGAAAAACAATTTCTATTGAATATTTTGAAGTTATACACAGAAAAAACAATTTCTATTGAATATTTTAATTCATAAAATAAAATTCATCAAAATCAGCAGATAGTTTTTCTATAAGCTAAAATGAAGGTCCTATTCCTCAAGCATATGTTAACAGACCCCTTGACTTATTCAATCCTAGAGAACTTAACCAACAAATGTATATACATGCATCTTATACTAACCTTAATAGTGTATAAGCAATTACATTCATACTCTATGATCTCATTGAATTGAGCATGAACTTATCAATGGTTTCGTCTGAACAAGCTGTTACATTCTTCATCAATCAGCTGTGTTCCCATGAATTGAGTGTCACTGCCATTGACGATTCACATAGGCATCAGGAATCCACAAAATCACGACACCTGACCTTCAACTTTGTGAGGCAAATTCCTCAGGTTGGAAATTAATAGCATCACTTTCAACTTCACTATCATTTTCATCATTGTCACTCTGAAGATATGCGTCAACTTCTTCCTCATCATCCTCCGCCTACATGTATAAGATATTTACACACAAATATAAAAGGAAATGCAGTGTCATAAATTCTTACAGTGCTGTGTGTGTGTGTGTGTGTGTGTGTGTGTGTGTGTGTGGTGTGTGAGAGAGAGAGAGAGACCTCAGAGTTATCATCATCTGTAGAATAAGCCGAATCTAATCTGTTATACAATGCTTCATCTCCTTCCTCCTTTACTTTCTCTATTTGTTCCTGTGAAAATTGGTCCAGACAAACAAAGATCAGGAAACCTAGGTTTCCATATAATATACAGCTTAGATGGTAATGAGATGCTAAAAATGTAGCTATCAATAGTACGTACTATTTCGGATCTTAACTTCTCCACTTTACTTTGCAAAGTTGAAATATGACTTGAAAGTGCCTGTTTGTCAATAAAATGAGGCAAAGGAGCATTTATTATGAACATGAAAAGAACAACAAAAAAACACGCGTATACATATGCACATTTACAAGATGGAGAAATAAATATAAAAGAATTAAAGTAAAATCTTCTATCTGATATATCCTTTATCAATTTACCCACTATATCTTGGTAGTCCTTGTTGGAAATTCCGCCTTCATTGCGGTCCGCCCCTAGCTGCCTAATTTGAGTTGCCTTCATTGCAACCTCCAACACCTTCGTTGTGTTGGGTTTAAGGGATGGAATTAGTCCCATGTTGCCTAGACCACGTGTAGTGTTTATAAAGATTGGGCTGCCCTCACCTTACAAGCCAGATTCGTAAGGTTGAGTTAGGCTCAACCCAAATTCTAAGAATCTGTCCTAGATCTGTTGTTGGGCTTGTTGTGTCGTCCATGCGTCAAGCTCATTGGGTCCTAAGTGTGAGGGGGTGTGTTGGAAATTTCGCCTTTATTGCAATCCGCCGTAGCCCCCTAATTGTGGCATTTGGGTTGCCATCATTGCAACCTTCAACACCTTCATTGTGTTGGGTGTTAAGGGGTGGATTTAGTCTCACATTGCCCAGACATATCATATGGTCTGTGTAGTGTTTATAAAGATTGGGCAGCCCTCACCTTACAAGCCGGTTTTCTAAGGTTGATTTAGACTCAACCCAAATTCTAAGAGTAATCTTGACATTTCTAAATTTTTTTCATCTAAACTATTTATGTTTAACTTTGTTAACAAAAGATTTTCTATAACATTAAGGATAAACATTGCATACCCAACACAACAAACTAAGCCAAAAAAAAAAATTGTTTTGCCAGAAAAAATGAAAGAATGGGGAGTATTAGGCACCAAATTGATAAACTTTTATGTATGTTAAATATCTAATCGGGAGTGGAATGTGTTAAGATATCTGATAAAGGAACAATACAGAAGGAGGGGTTGAAACAGTCAAAAGTGACTTTGATCAATTACTGCAGTTAATTGTGTATTATATAATTACATTTGCTAATTAATTATGCTATTAGTTATGTGTATTGAATTCAGAATAAATAGGAAAGCGAAGGCAGAGTGGGTTATCAAGTGGTTAATTGGGTGGGAGAGAACCAAGCTCTCAAAGACTTGGTAGAAACGTGACCTTGCAATTCCTAGTTCCAGCACAATATTCCTTTTTGTAAAAGTTTGTAAATCTGTATTCTATCTCTGATTGAAAACAATTCTCCCAAGATTACTCAATAAAAGTCAGTTGTTATACAGTATTTATATTAATTGGTACCAGTTTCTATTCGAATGCAACAAATTGAAGTGGAAAATATTACAATTAGCATTTGATTGGAAGAAATAAGTCTGTATGCATACCTCATGTCGTTGAAGCTCGATTGAACGTGCCAAAGCCTTTCTCTTTGTCAAGAGATTCTTCGGTCTCATCATTGAAGGGCGCTGGTAATCCTTTCCCCGGTAAACAAGTATAGAATATCCTTTTGAAACTTTGTCAACTGAAACCAGAACACCACCACTCTCAGCTTCAAGTGCTAGTGCAATTTTTTTTACATGTTCAAAGTTGTTAGCCTTAACAATTATCTTGACCAGTTCCCGGTACTTCCAGTGCAAGTGCATGTTTTCGATAGTACCGTCAAAAACTCCACGTCTACCTGCAACCATGAATTACATTCATTTTGATACCACAACTAAAGTACCCTCGCATATCATTATCATGAATCAGATTTATTTGTAATGTAAATTTTTCTATCTGGTTTCTTTCATCACACCCTTAGCATGTGGTGAAGTGAATCAAAGTGGTTCTAACAGAGTAAGAAAATATCATCTAGATAGAGCTCTACCAAGAAGTAAGAAAGCTTTCATCCGCAATCCTAACTTGCGAAACATAAATCTCTCTTCATCGGTTATACTTTCAGGGTCTGCTCTGCTTTCTGATGGCTTCAAAGACACCTCCACCTTCATTAGGGCTCTTTCAGCTCTCCTTATCTTTCTTTCAGCCTGGTAAGCAAAAATCCAGGGATCACAATCACGTAAATTCTAAACTGGAAAATAATCCTAGTGTGAAATTAAGTACCAAAAGTCGACAATAATGAATAACAAAACCTCCGATACCACTAACATTGTGTACATAATATTGAAAATAATGAATATCTGGGGTTCTATATGAGTCTTAGAATTAAACAGATTCAAAAACCAAATATGTCCAACAGCTATAACACAAAATTTAGGCTTGTTGGTAATTAGGGAATCAATTTCAGATATAAACTTGAAGGACTTACAAGTGAAAGCTTCTCTTCTAACTTTCTAACGATGTTGGCATGCCGTAGTTGTTCTACTTCTCTCATAACTTTTTGCTCGTGACGCTCATCCAATGTCTTTCCCCACTTTGCATCTGCATCCAAAGTTTCGCCAAGAGTCCCAGCCTCCGCTGACAACTCTGATGTATTAATAGCTGGTAAGATCAATGATGACGCTCTCAATCTTGCATGCTCCTCCTCATCCTGCATTGCTTTGGCCATTCTTTCCCTCTCTAGCAAGGCTTGAGTGACATCTGGTGATAAAAAATTCTTCCCTCGATAAAAGACCAAGAAGTCTTTATTTCTGGAGAGCATTATGCCACCTGTCAGTTTCTGCATCCGGAAATAAAAAAAAATATTCATCAACAAATCCTCACATAGTGGTGTAGTACAGATGCATATAACAAACTACCTGATCATATTTTGTTTGTGTTAAAAAGCCTATAACTTAATACTTATATCTGATGTTAGCAGAAAATTCCATCAGCACCAAGCTAATTGCAAAACTATCTTGCTGACTTTTATGCACTAATCCACACTAAGTTTATCACAATGTTAAGTCAATATGAAATGCTGATCGTAATAGATGTTGAGATGCATTAATTAATTTCTCAGTGTAAGTGCCCTAGCACTTATGGATTACAAACTAACATAGTGTACTGGTTTCATCCTCTTTATACTTAATGTCAACTTAATGGCTGCCTACATATAGCAAACGATGCAAAAAATTGTGTACATTTTCAAACAGAAGGAAAATCTATGCTTTAGTGAATGGCATACCAAGGATGCATGAACAGTGAAGAGATTGCTTAAGAAAATGAAACTAAAAAACAAGTCAACAAAATTTATTAGTTGAACCGGGAGAACATGATAAATCACCTTGATCTCTTCTGCCATTCTCTCACTGGTAGTTAGCTGCACACCACGTTTGAGTGCAACTTTCGCTATAGAACTTTTTTCCCACAGTTTGATCATGGCTGCAGCTAAACCTTGAAGCTGCTTGTTTCTACCTACATTTCACAATTAATTTATGATCACAATGAAATTATAAACTTCACATGCATAACTGCATAACAGAAATGATGACCAACCTAATGCAAAATGTGGAGGGAGTCCCCTAGCAATCCTTCGTAGAGAAGTTGCCTCCTTGAAACCAAGTGTCGGTCTCACTCCGAAAGGAAGAACTCTGAAGGGAGGTTGGTAACCAGGAACAGTTGGAGGAAGCATATCCGCATCGACAGGCAGTGGCTCACATCCAGGCCAATCTGTATATCTAGGACCTAGACCATCCAATAACTTGTCTACTTCATCTTCATAACTGAGTTTTGGCAGATTAACTTTTTCTTTCTGATCATTTGTAGATTCCAATTTTTCCAACGATGTTTTTGTCTCAGAATCAGAAGTAAATTCAGAAGGCTTCACTTCAAAATCATTCGAAGGTGCTGACAGAAACTTCGAAGGTTTCTCGTTTTTCCTATATAACTGTTTATTCTGTTGTATTGAAGGATCCTTGTAGCTCACACCTCTGTACAAGGAAACAGAGTTGCCAGACCTCCAAATCACCAGACCACCAGTTTTTTTCTGAATGTAGTATCAAGAATTAACAATAAAGCCACAGTTATTGATAGTCAAGGATGCAGGTATGAAAGAACAATTGAAGAAGACTCCAGTGAAATGTCTACAAAATATATATGAAATCCATCATAGAAGATTGCACAATTACGCATCACTACATTGGATTGGAGAGTTTTTCAAATAAATATATTATACTACCTTCATCCCTAAATATAAGACCCTCTTGAGAAATGTCTGTCTCTTTTTATACGACCTAATCTGAATTTTCAACTGCATTAATAATTTCCTTACAAACATACGCCTGAACCAACAATAAATACTACGATGGAAACATAAACAAACTCTATCTTGAAGGATGAACATGTTGAAATAATATCAATTACTAACAAATTCAATAGTACTACCAACTTTCTTAATTTCTGTGATTTAGTCGACAAGGTCCTATATTTAAACACAAATGCATACAATTCGGGTTGGTCTATCTAGTTTTCACGAATCCCCTAAGTTGCACTGGTTTTTCAATGAAAACAAGACAATTAAATGTTGAATATACAAGAAGCAAAAGGTAAAAAACCAAACCTCCAATATCTCATGCATCCTCTTCATGTTAAGTGCAGCATCACCTTCAAACTTAAGCCTAACAATCTCAGAAGTCTTCCACCTCTCATGAATCTTATCAACAACAGCTTGAGTAACACCACCACCACCGATTCTCGTCTTATGCTTCTTCATAAAAGTTAACTTCAGCAACCTCCTCAATTCAGACTCAGGAAGAGTCAATTCCGCCATAGAAGTCTTACTCTTCTTCCGCGAATTCGTCCTCTCTTCAACTTCTTCATCCACTACTGGTTTCTCCCAAGGAAACCTCACTTCACCACCATCACCACTTCCATAACTTCCAATCCCAAATGGTGATTCCGGCGAAAACCCACCTCTTGTATTAGGCAACATTCCTTCTTCTACATAAAATATATCCTCCACTGACCCTTTTTCTATCACTCCTTCTTCTTTTATATTCTCATTTTCATCACTTTCATACCCAAATTTCTTCAATTTCTCAACAATTCTATCCATTCTACTACCACCATCACCCTCATCATCAGAGCTATCAAAATCAGATTTTGATGAATGCCCATTTCCAGAACCTTGATAATTTAAAACCCCGCATGGCGGTTTCGATCGATTGTGTTCATTCCAGCGTTTTAACCATGTATCAGTGCAGAAACTCTTATGGTAAAAAATGGGATTTTTTGAAGAAAGATAAGTGAAATTTTTTGTGGGTGTTTTGAAAGTGAAGCTTTTATGGATTGAAGAAGAAGAAGAAATTGTGGTGAAGAAACGGAGAGAATGATGAAAGTTAGGAGAAGTGTGAAATGGGTGAAGTTGGCGAGTGGGAAGAAGAGCCATTGATGAATTTACATGAATGGATGAATGAAGAGTGGAAATTAAAGGATGATTATTGTGTTGGGTTAAAATTGAAATTGAAATTGAAGATGAAGATTCTGGTTGTTCTTACTCTGTTCTGGTTTTTGGTAGCGCCAAAGCTTGATACTAGTAGTGGATAGAGAACTGGAAAGCTCATTTCCTTCTCCCATTGCCACTATTTTATTTTATTTTTATATTTTTCTCCAAAATTATTGGGAAAAATTGTACCCAAAAAATTACACATAAATATTATTTAAGAGAAATATAAATATCAATTACCGGTCATTATTATAAACAAAAATAATTTTTTTAGTTCATTCAATAAATAATGTATTTTGTCAATATAGATCAAATACATCATTTATTGAATCAATAGTAAAAATTGATTTTTACTTATAATAGTGACCGGAGGGAGTATATCATAAATTTCAACCAAAAAGATTCTAGTAAGAAGCCAAAAATAAATCAATTGAGTCAACATTCTCATTAGATATTGTAACTCTTTTTTTTTTTGGGTAAAAGAAATTTCATTCATTCGAAAACTAAAATTAAGACGATATAATCTCGAAGATCGTGAGTTGGGACATAGTTCATTTCCATTTTGAGATAAGTACTATAGCTAACGCTACATATATAAATATTATGATCCAATATGACGTAATTAAACTGAAATTCAAAAAACCTTAAAAACAAACTAATTTCTTCCACAAATGATTGATGGTCAATAATTTTGAGAGCTTCACCGTCTTTAACGTCATCCAACTCTGGAAAAAAAATTGTGTAGGTGTTAGCTCAAATTTACTTCGACTATAGGTGGTGTCTGATATGACCAACTGAATGGAATGATGACAAGTTCTCGGTAAGGTTGAGAGAATTATGAATTTGTCGATAATCGTCATAAGTCCCTTACTTCAAGAATAGCTCAAGAGCACCCTTAGATCATTCTACGACTAAATCTAGTGGTTTTCGTGGGGGCCGGAATAAGACTGGATCCAGCAGAAGAAAAGCAACATATATGAGTTAACACGAAAACATTTACTTGTGTGGTTTTCATCTTCCAACACAATCTTGAGTCTATCATGCGGGGGTGGCCACACGACGATGATGCAAAATGAGAGAAATTTTAGGACGAGGACAGAGAATAGTCCTCCAAACAGTAGGAAGAGCAGTGAACTTTTGTCAGAGGAAAATCATACCACCTTAATGGAGAAAAGATTAAGGTTTTGGCGGCAGATGTATGGATCAAAGGAGAAGTAGACGATGCACACGAAGGGGGAAAGGAGGAAACATAAAGGGGGTCTGAAACACCATAAAGGGGATGTGAAACTATGTGACGTCAAGCAAACCCTAGCAGAGCGACACACATATCTTGATTTCAAGTTGATATAACAAAACAAGTGTTGTGGACACTTTTTCTAACACTTTCTCAAACACACTTTCTTTTATTTGGTGAAATTTATGTGGGTGATACACATTAAAATTAATGGATCTCACATAAAGTGCCGAGACCAACATGTGTTTCACCCAATATGAGAGTGGGTGCTAGAAAGAGAGTTTTTCTAGCCTTTCTCATAATAAAAAATCATAAAAAATATTGTACTATTGTTTTATTATGGAAATGTTTTGTCTCACGAAATAAGGGATTACATAGATGATCACAAGTGTGACTTGTTAATTTTTATTCTATTTCTAACCGCTCATTCCGTCAAGCATCTAATTTCCATAGTTTTCAGTTTTACAAAGCATTTTAGTTGGAAAGTAGGCTCGAGATCTTGGTTCAATTTTATTTCTTTAGGTTTTGGATCACTTTTTATGTGCCTTATGTTTTTATAAATGAAATTTATATTTACCGTAAAAAAAGTACTTTGTTAATTAGTTACTCATTGTTTCATTAATACATAGGCAGTAAGCAATAACATGTTAACATGTTAAATAACTAAATGAATGGAACAAAAGGGAATTGCAATTGCATGCAGATTTATGTGCATGCAAAGTATTTATTCAATCTTATAATTAAAATGCAGATGAAATGAAGCCATAATTTATTTTCCACCCTTGCATCAAAGGGTAAACAAGGTGGTTACATAGTACTAGACTTTCATCTTCATCACATACACACATGCATAAATATAGAAAAATGTAGATAATAACAGAAATTCAAACTTTCCCAAATTATATAAGCTATATAGCAAACTTATAGTAGTAACCTCTTCCCTCTCTCAGATTCACTTCTTGCCATTCTGTGGAGCAGCATCATCACGGTGGCAACACTTGTAGTTAACAGAAGTCACCTCCATCACACGTCCACAAGTAGGATTTGGGCATGATATAGTTGCTATAACATTTCCATTGATATTATTATCAACATTGATCATTTCACATGGTTGCTTAGCATATGTATCTTTAACCTTAGTCTCATAATACTCTTTGAATGCAATATCAAATCCTTCTTTTTGTAGCACTCTATCTTTCCATACATCAAAATCAGCCAAAGTTTGATACATAGGCTCACCATGCCCTAAAAGCTTAACATTGTAGCCTTTGGTGAGAATAACCCAACCTTGTGGATCTTGTTTGAGACAAAGCAAACTCTTCACAATATCTTGAATCTCACAGTCTATAGCATCTTGGTGTTTCTTGAGTCTCTTGTTTTCTATTTCAATCCAAAAACGAGGAACGATCTTAGGGTCGTCTTTTCCCAAGTGATAGTGTTCTATTATAGCATCTGCCCTTAAGATAGTTTCATGCCTTTTTGTTTTCTCCAATGCCAAGGTGAAGTCTTGGATCCATTTTTTGTCACTGCCTCCATAGATGAATATGTATCTGTCTCCTTTCACCTAGTAACTCACACAGAAAACATATATATATGAATCACTAAGTTTTTCATATGAGTTTCTCATAGATCTTATAATATCCTAAAACCTAGATCTTATAATAAACTTAAATTTGCGTGTATGTGTAAAACAAAATGTTGTACTGAATTACCTGTATTCCAAGATTCACTCTCTTTGTTACATCCCAAAACCACTTCCATTTTTGAGTAAGATCATAACCATCTTGTTTCCTAAAAGGGAGTGCATCTATCCCCCATTGAAAAATCAAGTCCATTGCATCATCATTCATTATTTCACCTAAAGGGCCCAACACCGGGACGATAGGCTTATCCCAAAAGTTCAAATGCTCTCTTATGAGTCCAATGCCAGGTAACTCAGAAGAGTAATCCACTGCATAAAATCTGATCTTATTCTTCAAAGAATCAAATCTGGTCTTCTGGTCATCGTCAAAGACGGGGATCCACAAAATCTTGAAATCCTCTTTTTTGTAACCTTTTATGGCTTCTTGTGGATTGTCCTGCAATCTGTCATGGATAGAGTTTAACAGCAGAATTTCATCGTCAACTTTGCTGAGGCTTGAAATGAACAACAGCACATATTTGTCTTTGAAGACTTCTAAATCCTGTTTGATACATGAAAACAAAACGAAACATAATCGTTATATCATACAATATAACAATAAACAAAAGTCGAGGCTTTAGTGCTAACCGTTTTGTTTTTGGTGGTGCCATCATATATTAGGAGATTATCTCCATTGCGTTGGATCAGAAGCTTCAAGAAATCTATAATATCTTTAGGATTGGAAATTGCTTTCTTGCGCTTCAAGTATTCTTCAACAGAATCTGCAACAAATATATATGGACATAGCACTTAACTCTATTCTCCAAAAATGATTGAAAATAACTTTGCTTCCTAACATGTATACAAAAAAAATAACCACCAAGTGTGTCACCTATTTGTGATTTGATTAGTTTCAGATGTTCCTTCAACTTAGAATCAACAAAATTAAGTTTGTCTTTAAAATCTGATAGTGTATAGTCCCTGAAACAAGAACAAAAAAAAAAAAAAAAAGAATTGCTACAATTAATACAAATGTATGTTAAATATTACATGTAAAACAATTTAATTTCTTCGTTCATCTATGACGAACTCATATGAAAAAATGACAGAAATGACTAAAGCGTCTAACATCTATAACTTAGTGATTAAGAGACTAAAATAGAACGAAAAATAAACTTAACGGACCTAAGTGTCTTACATTTATAACTTAAGGAACCAAAATGGAACGAAAAGAAGATATATAACTTACGATACACCAATGATGTTGCCAGTAGCAGCAACAATGGAAGCAATTATCCAATAAACAGCAACAGGGATAACTTGCAATGCATCAGACAAAGAAGGAACATCAAGAGTGTCATAACCAACACTAGACCAAGTGGCCCACTCATGAATATGCAGAAGCACTTCCATTATCAACTCCACCAAATCTGTGACAGGGACAGTGATCTTTCTGTTTTGAATTTGATTCAGGGTTTTCAAAGAGTTAACAAGTTGATCTGATGAGGTTGAAGTCTCAGTGAGGTACAAAAGATTTCCATATTCCAAAGTGAAAGCAGCTAGGGCTACAAGTGCTTTTGCATCCCATGAATAGGTTTTCAGCTGTTGAAGTATCCACATTGTTGTTTGATGCACATAGCGTTCGCCACGAGGCGTGGTTATCATCTGTTGATAATGTCAGAGAGGATAATTTAGTAATAGTCATACACAAAACGCGCACTACATACACAATGTCATATAACAAACTCTCCCATTTTTGAAACATTATAAAAGCATGACACATTTCATTTAACTTAATAAAATTATAGAAATAAAGTAGTGATTAATTATGATTATGCCATAATAATTAACCTGGCAAGAAATCAGCTTCATTGTGCGAAATTCTGGCTCGAAACCAGCTCTGCTTTCTGCTAGCCTTGTCTGTGATTCATTTGGTAAACCAATAAAAATGTTAGTTCTCCAAAAAAAAAAAAAATATCCGGCGGGAGTAACTAGAGGCGTAGGTTTGAAATAAACAAGGGAAAACAAATATAAGGGAAAACAACTATAAGTTATAATCCAACGCACAGTAGCTAGAGTCAAAGATAACATAGGCTTGAAATAAACAAGGGAAAACAAATATAAGTTAAATTTTGAGGCACATTGATATGTTTTCTCTTGCTATCTTAGACATTATGACAATAAGGATCGTAAACTTCTACTTTTGTGGATTAAAGTTGGTTAGCGCCAAAGTTTAAGGTGGTCTACTATAGAATTTGTGTTTATGTAACTACTAAACATATAACATTTTTCTATGTAGTGGTATGTGTGTAATAAACATAATAATACTTAGATATCAGTACATTGAGAAAGTGGTGTTATAAATAAATAAATGCATATATAGAAAGAGAAATCATCTATGAAACACAGACAATCTTTGGATTAGGTGTGTCTTGGTGTCGACACATCGGTGTCCGATACCGACACGACACATATGATTACACTGAATTATATCAATTTATTAAATTATTATCTGTGTCAGTATCCGTATCATATCTGGCGTCCGTGCTTTATAGGAAATCATTAATGATCAATAATGCGTTCAAATGAAAAAAGAAATAAAAAATGAACATAAGAAGGTGAGTTTACCCTAAGTATAACATTGGACAGAATGTGGAAAAGGACATCTTTATCACACTTGTCATCATCATGGAGGTGAGTCAGATAAACTTTATCCAGGATTTGAGACTCATCCAGATCAAATGGGTTTGGCAGCTTAGTTCCATTGGACAATGACATATTGATAAATTCAACTTTAGGCTATTATCAGTGAATAAGTAAATTGGATACTTTGTGTTGTAGTATTGGTGCTGCCACATATTTATAGCCTCTAAAATCATAAGAGTTTACACTTGGCATAACTACTTTAGTATATAAGATAATTGTTTTTTACTTGAACATAAAGAGAAAAATATACTTGGTAGCTTCTAATGGGGCCTTGTTCAGGTGTAAAACATGCCACTCTGATATGATTTTCACAACATGCCCCTTATAGGCTTCATTAGTCACGTAAGATGCTTAGGATATCAATGTCTTTTTGCTTGGGATTTCACCAAACTTTTGTAAAAAATTGTTTCATTCCACTGTTATAATAGGAAAAAGTAAAATCAAGTAACTGGAGAAAAATGTTTTGTCTCCAAGGAAAGAACAAAAATATATTCCTTAATGTTACTTATCAATAAAGATGCTTTCGTGACGAAATCTTACAACAAATCTTAGTATAACTTTTTTTTTTTTTTGGTCTAGAGTATAACTTTAAACATGTTGGAGTTGATTGAAAAAAAAAAAAAGTAAAATAAAATCTTCGTACAAGTCTCGCATCATCCAGAATAATATATCAGACGAAAACATTTTAAGTTTGTATTTAACTCTTTTATTTCTTTCATATTCTTGTCGTAGAGTGCAGAGCCTGCCCAAAGGGATTGTCACCTATGAAACACACGATACATATACGATACGATATTGATACGGTGATATATAGATACGATATGATATCGATACGGTGATATGAGAAATTTTTCAAAACTCCCGATATGATACGGCCTCGATACATTATTAAAAAATTAAATTTAAAATTAATAGTATAAACATAACTAAAAATGATAATAAACAAACATTCACATTAATGAAAATGATCAAAACAAGTGACAATTACATATTTTTTTTGCACAAATTAGAATATAGCTAAACATCATTAGTATCTTCGAAAAAGAACATCATTAGTACTATAAAAAAGAACATCATTGTCTAATGTTGACTACTTAATAGTTAACACTAATTGAGATTGAAAATAAACAATTTTAAAACAAATTTTTTTCCCAATTAGAGAGAAGAAGATATTAAAGGGTGAAGAACACAAGCAACATAACATAGAGAGAGGGGAAACAAAGTATAACTCATTGGAGGTGTTGATGGAGGCAACGATGATGTTGATGTTGAGATTGAGTTAATCGGTTGTAATGGTTAGAAGAGGGAATAGCTATCGCTAAATTGTGACAAGGAAGCCTATTTTTCTGTGTTAGAAGAGACAATATGTTTTTGAAAGAAACATGCACTTTTATTTTCCTATTCTTTTATTATTTTTTTTAAATATGTAAGACAGAAGTATCGGTGTCGGAGTATAAGTTAGCCGTATCCGACACGTACCGGTCATTTTTTTTCAAAAAAAATAAATATCAATTGGCTGATACTTCTCTGATACGCGTATTGGGACGTATCGAGACGTGTCGGTATCAGATATGTATCAGACACGATTCTTCACCATTTTTGAAGTATCGGGGCTTCACATATTGTCACTAAAGCAACGGCTTTAGGCCTCCAAGTTTTTTAGGCCAAATATCAGGTCCCTAAATCTTTTTCGTATAAATTATATTTTCATAAGTCAAATTCTTTTAATATTTTTGCGCCTAACTTGATTGATAGTTGTAGACATGTAGTTCATGTTGCAAGTTTGATCATAAATGTAGCTATTTGTTTGGTTATATGTATCTTAAATTCTGTTTCTCTTCATATTTCTATGAATATGATGTTAGTTTTTGGAAATATATTAAGACAAGTTGCATGCAACCAAAATATGCAAAGGTAAAAAAGTAATTTATATTTGTGTTAGAATTCAATATTATTACTTTGTTATTTCAAGGTTTAACAATCGGTAAAAAAAATGTATATTAAATATTATATTATTTTCAACATATACTATTAATTAAACGAAACTTTTGTTTAAAAAAGTTCTAGCATTGATGGGGTTGAGTCTAACGGAAGGAGTTAGCCTCCCACAACATGATGAATCAATTGTCGAACTTTGAGTGAGAGTGATACATGATGTATTTAGTGTCTGACATGCATAAAATAGAATTATACATTTAGTGTTCTTAATTTAGTTTAATTAATACTCCTTCCGTTTCAAAATGAGTGTCGCTTTAGCCAAAAAAATTGTTTCAAAATGAATGTCACTTTTAGTTCCAATGCAATAATAACTTTTTCTTTTCAATTGTACCCTCTAATTAATACTCTGCACACTACTTCCAAAATATTATTTTTAAAACTAACCAATAGTTAATAAGGATAATTTGGTAAAATAACCATTCTCTTTCTTTTAATCATTGCATTTCTTAATATGTGTGTAAACACCTAAAACGACATTCATTTTGAAACGGAGGGAGTAGTATTTAGTGTTCTTATTTTTTTTGTTGTACCAAAAAAAAGAGACCTCAATTTAAAATTCGTTTTAGATCTACAAATACATTAGGCTGACCTCAATAGAGTGTACTGAGATGTAGATAAAATATTTGCTATGGGAAGTATGTATGCAGTATGCATTGAGTTGAAATCCTATCAATTTATGAAAATAAATGGAGTTTGCCATTATGAAAGAGATAGACACAAAAAAATAGATGGTGGGTCCCAACGCCTGACAACTGTCTTTTGGAGCATTTTCTCACTTCTAGAGCATTTGTCTGTTGATTTAGTTCCAATGCCTGACAACTGTCTTTTGGAGCATTTGGAAACACCGCAATCTCAGAGTTTGGGACAATACTACAGAAACCAGTGCTACGGTTGTGGAGCGCGCTAGGAATATGGTCGTTGATTGGCAACTGGCGAATGCTCCTGCTGTCCTTGCATCAAATGCGCATCATCAGCCTTCACCGACTCCGGATGTGGGGGTTCTACTACAGCACAACATATTGTTACTGCGTGGCAGCACCCTATGTCGGGGAGATATAAATGCAACATCAATGCGGCTTTCTCCTCTCATTTCAATCGTACAGGTATTGGTATTTGTGTTCGTGATTCAGACGGTACTTTTGTTCTGGCCAAGACTGTTACATATCCTTGTATTGTTTCGGTTGATGTTGGTGAAACTTTAGGTTTACATTTGGCTTTACAATGGCTAAGTGATATGCAGTTCGATAGCGTGGATTTTGAAACGGACTCTAAGTTGACATTTGAGGCCTTTCAGTCTACTAGGAACGACACATCTGAATTCGGTTCCATTATTTCATCTTGTCGTTTGCTATTTAGCTCTTTCTTTTCTAACTCTAGGGTGGAGTTTGTTAGGCGACAAACCAACGCGGTTGCTCATGCTCTTGCAAGAGAAACCACGCTATTAGCTAGTCCCGCTGTTTATTATGATATACCCAATTGTATTGAAACTCTTATTACCAATGAAATGCTATAAGCATGTTTCCTTAAAAATAAAAAAAAAGATTCAAAGGCACCACGTATACAGGAAATGTAAGAAATTATAAGATATATTAAAGTTAATATATATCTAAAATTATAATAAATTTTAAAGATATAAGAAAGATAAGTATTTAGAGACTTTTCAAAACACATCACAACTCTTTGTCCGACCCCTAGTTTTCTCGCTCTGTAGGTTTTCTCTTTCAGTTTCTTCATTGAGGGGTGGTTTTGGGTCAACTTTTTGACCTGGAATCACCCCCTCTTCATCTTTTTCTCACTATTCAATCTAAATAAGTGATTTTCACATAGATCTAGGTTTTGTCTTTGTGATTTCATCATCTAAGTGTGGTGGTTTGTTGTTCGTCGTCTTGTGCGGCGCTGTTTGATTTCCCGTCTTCTTGAAAGATTGATTATTCAATCAAAGATTTGGGCGTCAACGTTGCAGATCCGGAGGCCACGAATATTCCTGTCACTTTAATTTTATCATACATTTTTGTAGGCATTATGCCGTTATATGCTATTAACTTGGATCATGTGAGTTTGTTCGCAAGTTCATCCTTTACATTTTTAGCAGTGTTGAATGATGTAATCTCTCGATTTGAATGAATGAATATTATTTTGTTTTTGTCAAAAAAGAGACTTCTCAAAACACACATTGAATCTCAATTAATTTGAGTCAAATTTAGTGGATTGGTTTCAAGACTTAAACTCTCTTACGACATTTACTTTGGCATCTTTCTTTTCTGCATGTACGAATGGACATCCTTACTCAAGAACTCTGTTTTCATCATACATGGAAAAGCAAAGAACAATTATTATTTTTTTTGAATAAAAGCAAAGAACAATTATTAGTGGCTGCCATAAAATTATTTGGATAGACGATTGAAATGAAAAAAAAGGTTCTAATCTTCCAGAGCTGTCTTTATATTATGGATTGTGTATTTAGGGTGTGATTTTCTACTAAAATTGGGGGTTCTTTTGTAATCATGTATTTTCCTTTTACTATTTTGTATTGTTTTATTGTATATGGATCGAGTACTTTCAATACTCATATCAATGTACGAGTATCTATTTGTGAAAAGGAAAAATTCCTATTTGTGGTTTTTAAGTTTGACCATTTTTTAGGATTGGTCTTAAATTTTAAAATGAGTTGAGTCGAACTCATATCAGCTTCACTCGAATCAATAAAAATTGATTAGGCTTAAAATTCAATTTGAGTTTGATACAAACTTTTTTCAGCTCAAACTCAACTTGTCTCAGTTTCACAAATAATTTGGTTCAACTCGTTTGATTCAACTTCTTTGTTCGAATCACATAATTTAAAAATCGTTTTTTTTTTCTTTTCAAAAAGGCAAAGACCAGAGCGTACAAAAGATAAACACAAATACAAAGTTCAAAACCAAACGAGTCTCATTAACCAAATATCGAAATATATATAGGTCAAGTCAAACGCATTTAGTTAACGAGCTTAATTTTTAGTTCAAGTTCAACTTGTTTGGTTCATGAATCAATTTCAATGAATTAATTGTCGAGTCAAATTTTATATTATGTTCGAGTTGGCTCGGTTTATTATCATCCTTAATTGGTCCCTTAAATTATTATTTTCATGAATTTCTCATTTATGTTACTTTATGTAAGCCTTGTTAGCCTTTTTAACAAGTTATCTTAAGAAAAGAGCATGTGTGATATTTTAATATTGAGATAACTCATTAGCTCAACTATTTTGAGTTAAATGTTAAAACAATTGAAGGACTTGTTCAAACATGGACAAAAGAAAAAAACACTAACCCAAAAAATAATTATTAACATTTGTCGTTTAATTTTTTTTTTTGAAATAAATCACATAAACATGTTTGATTTCTTAGTTCCTTTCTCATTTAACTTCTTTAAATTTAGGCTTAAAACACTTTTGATCCTCTTATTTTACTAAAAAAATAACTTTTTTGGCAAAAAATTTCATTTTATTGTACTGAAAAATTAACTTTTTAAAATTTTCTCTCTACATGTATACCTTTCTTCTTTGGAAACATTTTTCTCTTAACAATAATACATACACGAGATCCAGAGTTCAAAGTTCAAAATCTAAAAACTAACGCAACTTACTAACATTTGCTTATAAAAATAAAATAAAAAATATTAAAACAAGTGCATGTAAGCTAAGCATAACTGCATAACTAATTTTATTCATTAATCACTATAAATTCAGCAACATACAAGACGAATTAAAGCCATTATTTAGTTTCAACCCATTCAACAAGGGGAACAAACTGGCTATAGCACACAACATAAATTCGTCTAGACCAAAACACACATACATATGCATATCAAAATTAAACACACTAAACTTGAATTGAAACTTCAAACTTATGATAATCATAAACTTTAGAAGATATATAGCTAGCTCCTTGATTAATTCTCCCTCAACATGAATCAAATGCAGCAACTATTTGGATCATCACGATGGCAACACTTGTAATTAACAGAAGTCACCTCCATCACACGTCCACAAGTAGGATTTGGACAAGTTATAGTAGCAAGAACATCTGAAGAATTAATAGCACATGAAGCACTAGAAGACATCTCTGTAAGCTTAGTTTGATAATATTCCTGAAAAGCTTCATCAAAGCTTTCTTTCTCAACCACATTATTTTTCCACTTTTCAAAATCAGCCACAGTTTGATACATAGGTTCACCATGACCAAAAAGTGTAACATGATGCCCTCTACATAGAAGAACCCATCCTGATGGGTCTTGTTTGAGACATAGCAATTTTTTTACAGCATTTTGTATCTCACAGTCTATGCTGTCTTTGCATGTTTTGTTTTGTAATTTTCTTCCATCTATACCCATCCAAAAGTATGGAATCTTTGTTGGGTTTTTTTTTCCTAGTTGGTGGTAATCAATGTCAACGTCCACATTTTTTATGGTTTGATGTTTTTTAATGCTTCCAATTGCTCTTGTGAATTCTTGGACCCACTTTGGGTCGTTGCCTCCATAGATGAATATGTATCTATCCCATTTCATGCCCTGAATCATAGGTAACATCATATATATTGATAAGTTCATGTAAAAAAAACATTATATAATATTCGTAAATACATCTTAGATGATAAAACTATCGTTGTAGAGATATTTAACATGATAGGATACAAATTTGAATCTGCAATCTATTAATTGTTCTTATGATTGAAGGTTTCCGTGTTTGCTTGGGGTCTTTTTCGGAATAGATTGCCCTCTAAGACAAATTTGTTTCGTAGAGGCATTATTACTTCTGAGGCTCGGCTGTGTGTTTCTGGCTGTGGGCAACAGGAATCAGAGACTCACTTATTTTTGTCTTGTCATTTTTTTGGCCAGTTATGGTAGTTGGTTAGGAATTGGCTTGGTGTTTACTCCATCTAATATTGTAGATCATTTCTATCTATTTGGTACTTCTTCCGGCTATGGAAAATCTCGATGTTTGCTTATGCATCTGATTTGGTTTGCTTGTTCGTAGGTGTTATGGAAGGAAAGAAATGACAGGTTGTTTCAAAATAAAGAAAATTCTCCGACTCAGATACTGGAGAATATTAAACTTCTCTCCTTCTGGTGGTTTAAAGCTACATCTGTAAACTTTTATTATAGCTTTCATAATTGGTGTCAAAACCCATTCTTATGTGCAGGTATTGGCTAATTTATTATACTTTTTGCTGAACTCTTGTTGTACTTTTCGGTCGTCTTAGATGGTACATCTTGTGCCGCCTAGATAGTCCGTTGTTTGGTGTTAATATATCATTTTGATTTCTTAAAAAAATAAAATAATTGTTCTTATTATTTATTGTATTTGAGTTTCGTCCCTAAATTCTTTAAAAAAAAAAAAGAATAATAAAAAAACATTGATAAATTCTAGATTTAGATTAACAAGAGATTTATGGATGTTTCACTATTTTTCTAGTAAACAAGTAAGATTTTTTTTTTATTGTTCAATATTTTTAGTAGTGAATAGTAGAAAAGAAAGTAGAAAGTTTAAAAATGTGTCTGTAGTTTGGACTCACCTCAATATTGATATCTACTTTCTTCAATAACTTCCAAAACCATTCCCATTTCTTGAAGATATCTTCAGCATCACTTATCCTAAAAGGAAAAGCATCGATTCCCCATTCAAAGATAATTTTCCTTGCATTCTCATTCATTATAACACCTTGAGGGTTGATCACTGCGAAAATAGGATCGTCACCAATATCATAATTCAGTTTTTTCTTTATTATCCCACGCCCTGGTAGCTCAGAGAAGTGTTCCAACACATACCTTTTATTAAAAACAAAAATAATAATATTGTTAGTACCAAAATGCATGGAAATTATTTAAGCATATCTAAAAAGCTACGAGGCACAAACACTCATTGGATTAGACGTGTTTCGGTGACACCGACACGACACCGACACATATATTTACACTAAATTATGTAATTTTATCAAATTATTAACGGTGTCGGCGTATCAATGTCTGTATCATATCCGTGTTTGTATCCGTACTTCATAAATCTAAAGTTATGTTTTCTATTTAATCTCAAACATATACCATTTCATGCTTTCTTTCAAATATTTAAACTCATTCTTGCTGTCTTCATCCCAATTATCCACAATGGGAATCCACAAAATCTTGAAATCCTCTTTCTTGAAACCTTTTATCACTTCTTGTGGTTTGTCTTGCAATCTTTTATAGATTGAATTTAACATCAAAATCTCATCTCCAATGCTGTCTAATCTCGAAATGAACAGCAACACACACTTCTTCTTGAAGACTTCAATACCCTGTGTTGGGAAGAAAAAAATTAAAAGTAAAAGATAACATAGTAAAAGGGCGGACCTAGACCATCCATATTGGTGTGACTAAAATATCAAAGAAACTACATATATTAATAAAGCGAATTAGTTACACTTAAAGCACAAGAGCAAAAATGGTTTGGATGTGTCCTTTTTATACCAAGTAAGAATACATGAAACAATATACAACATATATTAATTGTATATAATGCATTATTTAAGTCTAGTATATGAAGAAAAAAATTGGGTAATAATCTAGTGTGGCTACAGCCACACTATGCCTTATGCTGGATGCTCCCCTGCATAGTAATCATTTAGTAATGTATGTATTCATGTGTTTTACAAGGTGAAGTATTAATTTCATATAAAAGTTATTTTATTATTTTATTTGAAAATCATATCATTCAAAATGGAAAACAGAAATCTGGACATTTGTATATGAAGTAAATTTTTTTCAATATATATATATAAAGTAAATTTCATTAACATGTCGGGGATAAAAAAATTGTAACTATGACTAATCTTCACATGAAAATTAATCTTAATGGTCATCTTTAGTTAAATATCCACTCACAACCATGTTTTATTCATTTACAAGACTCGAACTCAATACCTTACTTAAAGAATCTGAGTACAATTATATTGGGATCACTATAAAAAAAATGGCGTTGACATTCTTTTTATTTTAGGTATTGACATAATAATTGTCAATATAAGATAAGTTACTTTGATTTTATTTTTTTGACAAAGTTACTTTGATTATTGAGTAAAAAAATACTCTCTCTATGTGTGTGCGTGTGTATATATATATATATGAGACAATAATAGTTAAGACACTCAGGCCAGCACTAACCTGTTTAACTTGGTTGTTGCCTATAAATATTGGTGGTATTTGATCAGTTCCATTGCCTTTGATCAGAAGTCTCAAGAAAGCAACAACATCTTTAATAGTATCAGACTCTTTCAGACGATCTTCATTTGCGTGTATATTCCCTGCAAAAATTGGAAACAATATATTATTAATTAGCATTTAACATCAAACTTAGTTTATTAAAAAATACATTAAACTTAGAAGCACCGCATATGTAGTTATTTATGTACCAATTTCCACTTTGCAACTTTCCAAATGAGGCCTCAACTGCTTAACCACCACATCAGAGAGCCTTTTTTTATAATCAGATAATATATGCTCCCTACAAGAAAAAATGAACCATTTACACTTACATGTATATACGATATAGTGACGGAATTAGAGAGAAATTTCATTTAGTTGAGTAGAGTAGAACTTACGATATACCGACGAGGTTACCAGTACATGCAACAATGGTAGCAACTGTCCAATACACAACAAGAGGAATCCATTGCATAGCATCAGGCAAAGAATGAACATCGTCCAAGTCATAACCGAAAGCAGACCATGCTGCCCACTGTTTAATGTCTTGTAACACATCCAATAAGAATGTGACAAGATCAGTTATATCAGCAGGAACCTTTCTGAATTGAACTTGGCTAAGTTGCTTCAATGAGTTTCCAAGTGTGTCTGATGATTGAATCCTATTAAGATACGTAATTGCACCATACTCCAAAGAGAATGCAGCTAGAGTTATCAATGCTTTTGCTTCCCAGGAGAAGTCTCTGAGGTGATGGAGAATCCACATTGTTGTCTGGTGTGCACATTCTGCTGTGCCGCGGGTCGTTATCATCTGTCATATTTAGCAACAGTATATCTATCATACTCTGTTGCACAATAATTGTCGCATTTGACCATTTCATACAGATTAATAAAAGATGATAGACGAAAGAAACAAGATGGTGATTTTACTAAATTATCCTTATTAACAGATGGAGTTTTTTTTTTTTATTATCATAAATGCAAAGTATAAAATAACAACTTAAATGACCGACATTAACAACTAACCTGACAAGAAATCCTCTTCAGGACAGAGAAGTCTGGTTTGAAAGAAATCTGAGTCTGAAAACAATTAAATTGCACAATAAAATATGTGTGTGTGTGACATTATATAAATAATAATATAAAGTAAGTTGCAAAACTTATTAAAATGTATAAGTGAAAGGTTAATTAATTACGTTAAGTGCAGAATTAGTTCCAGAAATCTGAGTTGAGGCAGAGAGGATGTTGGAGACAAGCTTGAAAAGGGTTTCATTATCATATTCCTCATAATCTTTGACATGGGTGATATAAACTTTGTTAAGGATATCAATATCCTCAAGCTTAAAGGGATTAGGGAGCTGAGATTTCTGTTCTTGGGAGGTACCATTCTTTTGGGTCGTAGTGCCACTGATTGGTACATCTTTGGACAATGCAGTGGACATGGTGATGATTTGTGTAAAAATTAATAAGATTTGATATAAGTAATTAGCAAATTAGTTATGTCACCTTGCTTAATTTCTGCTAGGTGTATCCCCTATTTATACTTGACATGTACAATAGACAAATATTTCTAAAAGTAAAAGTAAAAAACAAAGATAAAGAAGGTAGCTTCTTCATTAGTGGTCTACAAACGTGAAACATGATTATATGATGTGGTTTTCATAATATACCCTCACATGACTATGTTTGTTGGTATGTGAGATTGGCTTTGTAATAGGGATTTCATTGTCATTTAACTGAAATTATTTCACAAACATATTCTTTTTGTTTTTGTGTTCAATACGAAAGTACAAACTTATGTACACATTCTTTTTGTTTTTTGTCTTCAATACGATAAAGAACAAACTTCTGGAGGGTTTGTTAATTTGAGTATCACGATCCATGGAACTTTTGCTTTTGAAGTAGTAACATGCCAATTGGTAAAGAAAAAGAAAAATGAATAAAGATGCTCTGTTTACTTTATTTTTATTGGATTATTTGTGTTTTTTTTTGGTCCATGTGACAATTGAGAAGTTTTAATTTTAGTCCCTTTAATTTATTTATTTTTAGATTGTGTCCCGATAATTTAATATTTTCAATCTCATTGTGTTTATTCACAAGTCTTAGCTCAACTAATAAAATGTCGAAATTGTTAGGTCAGATGTCATGGTTAGGGTTCAAACCCTGGCGCTTCCAGTTATATATGTGTGTTTATAATGACTTTGTCATTTCGACTATCTACCTCAAAAAAAAAAAAAAAAAAGATCTCATTGTGTTTAGGGGGTGATTGAATTGATATATTTAAAGACTTTTTTTCATGAATCATGGTCTTTGAATGGGGATCGCATAGATGAAAATATTATGGAGGCAAAGTTTGCAAATATGAGAATATAATATAAATGAGTGATTTGAAAAGAAAAAAAAAATTAAGTATGCGTGAATTATTGCATGGCTAGAGAAGATCTATAGCACATGGGATACTTTAACCATTATTATCATAATTGGTGGCTTAATCCTCTAGTGTGTTTGAGTTTCAGCAAGTAATTTTTTTCATTTGCATTGTTTGATTTGGCACCTTATGTTTTGGCACTGCTTGTGCTAGACATAATGCTTTTTTCATAGTAATAATGTTCCAGTTTGTCTTGTTAAAAAAAACTATTAAAGAAAAAGAGACAAGAAAAAATAGATCATTAGTTAAAGTATTATTAGAGATTTCTATCATATTTTTTATATGGACAAAATTTAAGTATTTTTCATATGCTTCTTAACTTCGTTTGTTTTTATTTTAAAGAGTTTAGTGACGAAACTCACACACAAGAAGTGTAGAGAAGTGAGAAATTGCGAGTTCGACCCCGAGTCCCAACCATATCAAACGTCTCTGCAACATTTTAACGTTTGATCACTTATATTTACAAATTAAATTAAATTTATATACACTTATTATATAAAATTCTACACATATATTTAATAAGATCTTATAACCGTTTAGATTTTTAATGTGTATATCTTAATATATATATATATATATATACACACACACACACACTAGACTTTTGACCCGTGCATCGCACGGGTTTTCTCGACTATAATAGAGACCAATAAATAATCTTTAACCCGTAAGATCATTGATAGGGTAGAAAATATTTTCTTCAAAAAAAAAAGGCAAGCGGATAGGAATGAAATTGATGTGCAATGCATTTTTTTAGATGGAATTTGTTAGGTTAAATAATTGCAAACCTAATAAAGCAAATGAGCGGGAAAAAATTAGGTTAAGTTGCTGCAGACGTAACAAAATTAATAAATAAGGATATATATATATATATATATATATATATATATATATATATATATATATATATTTAAGTGATAAATCTAAGGGAATGTGTCCTCGTGAGCTTAGCTCAGTTGGTATGGACAATGCATAATATATGCAAGGTCCGAGGTTCAAACCTCCACCACCACAAAAAAAAAAAAAAATCTAAGGGATCGTTTGTGTAAAAATATTTATTTTGTGTGAAAATATTTATAGAATCCATGTTTAAATATTAAACTCTTTAATCAATCTTGTAAAAAAAAAAAAAAACTCTTGAATATATCTATATAAACCTACTACTACAACTATAATTTAACCATATCGTAAATTGAAAGCTAGCCAGAAACTTTTATTATGGCATAAAACAATCTTATTCTTTTCCTTTTCTTTTTTTTGTCAGAAGCAAAAAAAGAATCCTAAACATTTCTATTTTGTCAGAAGCAAAAAAAGAATCCTAAACATTACTATAAGAGAATATAAGTAATATCAAGTTGCAAGTTTGGTCTCTAAACGTGAAACACGCTGCGGTGATGTCGTGTTCATTACATAACCCAAATTGACAAGAGCTATAGAGAGAACTGGGATTTTATTGGAACTTCATCTAATTTAGAATGGTCTTACGCTTGAATATGTTAATCATGGACCCATGGATAGCAACCATTAATTTAGAACTTCTTAACATACTAACTTTAATACTAGAACTATAGCATTTTTTAATTCAAAAGGTCCGATTTCATCATCCATTTGCGGTCCCCATTTAAAGTCATAGTGTAGTTATGCATGGACACTATAGAAAATCAAACTTAAGACTTTGAAAACAGCACACTCCAAATCACCATTAACCAACCCAAATTAATGATTTGGGAACCATGTGCCAACTGACACCAAAGTACGATGTGGCATTCCATTTCAGCATGGCACATGATCTAAATTGGGTGAGAAAATGAAATATGGACTAAAAAATCAAAATCTTAAATTATAGGAACATAATCTAAAAATAAAATAAAATTAAGAGACTAAAACCTAAACTCACCCAAATATTAGGGATCAAAAGCACATATACTCACTTTTTTCTCCTCGGCGGCGACGGTCACTCACTATAATTATCTATGAAAACCTCAAGACAATATAGAGAAAAGACATTGACAAAATGTCAAGTGAAAAATTTTGATACCTAAGTTTCCTTTTTTAAATTAAACATTGTTAATTGTATGATTAATTCATCTGAACGGTTGGGATTTGGTGTCAACGTGTAAGTCAAAAGACTTACACCAAATCTCAACCATTAAATTTAAAAGATCATGCGGTTCAAATATGAAACAATTTAAAACAAATAATCATCATGTATTGAAACATTGCTTCTTCTCTTATGCCAAACAACATAAACCTTGAAACTTCTTCCCATTTAATCCTTTACCACCTCCATCAAGAAAAATGAATAAAGAGCACCAAAACATCACACCCTGATTTGATTAAAGTAGCCTCTAATGTATATAACACACTAGGATATTAGTTGATGCACTCACACTTGAATTACAACAATCTCCCCTTTAAGAATGAGTCACTGACATTAATTACTAGATCTTATCTACACGAGATCTCACTACTAATCCTTCATAAACCTAAATCAAGACTCTAATACCACTTATTGAGGAGTCCATAATCAGGGGATTGCTAAGAGTAACAATGGCTCTGGGGACATGGGATTGGTCAGTCACATTTTCTCCACTTCCGCTCCCCTACCTAGTTGAACCATAACTCTGATACCACTTTTTGGAGAGTTCTGGGGAGTATCCGAAGTAACAACTGACCAATGCTTATGGACTACAAAAGAGGAAGACGTCACATCTCCATCCAAAATCTTAAGTCATAAGATATATGAGTCATCTCTCTTATGTATCTTGTTATACCCTAATTTTGGACCTAAAAATACTGACTCAATTCTTCTTATCTTGTATTTCAAGTCATTTGATTTGTCTCTGATCAATCACATCTTTCTCTGCATGCTATTTCAATATTACTTGCAAAATTCATATAAAAGGGTATTTTAGTCATTTTCTATGTTAAAATTTCTTTCAATCTTTTAAAAATTGTTTGAGTCCTTTCAAATAAGTTTGAATAAGCCTTTGTTTCAATCTCATGTCAAAAACCATTTCAAAAATTGCATTTGGGGTCATTTTGAGTCAATTTAGCCCCTAGGGGCATTTTAGTCTTTTCATGTGTTAAAACACTGTCTAATTTCTAAAAATTGTCTCTGAGTCTTTTAATCTTGCTTACATAAGCTCTTGCTTTAATTCCATGTCAAAAAAACCTTTTTAAATTTGCATCTGAGTCATTTTGAGTCGTTTTAGTCCCCAGGGGCATTTTGGTCATTTCACACAAAATTTCGGCAGAGAGAGGTTACTTTAAAGTACCTCATTTAGGTAATTGGTTCGTTTTAGTCCGTTTTGTCAATTTTAATCGTTTCACTTTACGTTATTTTCCATTTTACCAATTTTAATTCAATTTTATTTTAGTCCTAAAATTATAATAATTGCATTTTAGTCCCTAGAGTCTTTTTGTTTGCATTTTGGTCCTTGTTTGTTCATCTTGCAGATATTTTGTCCAAGTGCCATGTGTCCAAATGCTATTGGTCCATAAGAGTTTGTTACAAGTCCAGTGCCACATGTCCCACTCCAATTGGTCCAAGGCTTACCACATCATCTATAAAAGTCAAGGTCAAAGGGTCAAAGAGGACACACATTCAATTCTGCACAGTTTCCCAAAAATACTCCAAAAAAATCAGAAAAAAGAGAGAGAGAAAATTTCTTTCTCTCTCTTCTAACCAATTCTTTCTCCACCGTAACCAATTCTCTCAACCACCTCCAACCACCATTCAAACCACTTTCAACCACCGCAACCAACCAAAAAACACCAATTCATATCTCAGATTCATCCACAAGATCATTGCAACGTAAATCCGATTTTCAATCCACAATCACTCAGAGATTCCAATCACATCTTGCACAAACACCAAGAATCAGTTCATTCAACAATAACAGCATCACAACCGCGAATCAGAGACAAAGAAGATTGGAGCAATCGGCGAAGAACGGGGACGAATCGATCAAAATCGGAGAAGAAGCTCACTGGATCGGATTTTCTGTTGCAGTTGTCTATCCGAAGCCTTCTGTTTCTCCGATTCAACCTTACGGTATCATCACTTTCCTTTCTTGTCCGATTTGTGATTGAATCTGCGTTTGCTATATGTTGTGTTTCTGTTGGTTTTGAGAACGATGAAGGTTTTGAAAAAAAACGGTTTGGATCCACCTTTAACGTTTAGATCTAGAGCTTTTGGTGTACGTTTTCGAAAATTGAACACCGGATTAAGAAAGAGGAGGAGAAGAGGGACTAGATCCATAAAAAATTTCTTCGAAAAAGGTGATTTCAATCTTCCGACGCGGTGGCTCCGCCGCCGGAGGCCGGCCGGCCGCCGCGTCGGAGTCCCATCTCCACCGTCTTCTCCGGTCTACTGCATCTAGTGAGAGAAGAGAGCTTTTTCTTTTAGAAAGAGAGAGTTGAGGAAAGAATGACAAGGAGACAAGAGAGTCGGTTTATATGCTCCTTTTGCTGAAACGGTTCGGTTGAACCGACCCGGTTCCCGAACCGGTTCACCTCTCAAGCCCGTTTTTGAACTGCCTGGGCCTGTTTTCTGTTTACTGCATATATCCCCCCCATGAATGCTGCTTACACCCCTGTTCATTCAAAAACTCTTGTAAAAATTCCACAAAAATTCTAGTAGTTCTTTTATGTTTTTTTTTGATAATTTTTGATGTATCTTACATGCCAAATCTTGATCACAACATGTGAAAAATATTTTAATCCTTGATTACTGCTTTGTGTCAATTTTTGTTCAAATCTTGATAAAATTTCTAAAGCATTTGTGTGAAGTTGTTGTGATCAATTATTGGCATTGAGTGTTTGTTTCACATGTTGAAACTTGCTTCAAAATATATGTGTTCGTGTTTTGTTAATTTGTGTACTTTTTGTTATGTTTCTTGTGAAAGTTGTGATGTGATTTTATTCTTGAGATTTGGTGCATAAATGTGGCCTTGACCATGTAATCTTTGGAGTGAGTTTACCTATTAAATGTGATGTGTGCTTGCTGTCTTGGCATAGTTTTTTTTGTGAATTTTGTGTTAGTAAATAATGCGAAGCTATCTTGTGAAATAAAGTGTATAAAGGATTTGCAACCTTTATGATCTTTGGTATAGTTAATGACCTTAATTCTCATGCTTTTTTCTTGAACTAAGCCACTCAAAATTTCTCTAATGTCATGAGGATTTAAGCCTTTAACCATACCTTAGAATGGTATTAAAATGTCAAGTCTCTTTTATCACTTTTAGTTAATATTGCTTGTTACTTCACTTTCAAGTCACATTTCCTTTACTATGCCTTTAGTATGTTGTTTCTATTTCACTCATGCTACTAACCCTTCTTGTTTCATGTTTCATTTCCATAGCATTTCACCTCATACTTTCATCTCTTATTTTCTTACACTTTAAAATTCATGCAAAAATTAGAATGTAATACTTAGGATATTTTGTATTTTACTTTCATGTCATTTAAATTCTTGCAAGACCATAGAATGTATCTAGGCCAATGATGTAAAGGACAATGGACTCTAATAATGTACACCGACACAAGCACCGACACATGCACACACCTCACTTTAGATGTATGCTTAGAATATGCATGTTTAGATGTATGTTTAGGATTGTATGTTTAGATGAATGCTTAGGCTTTATACTTAGAAAAATCTCTTTTCCCAAAAATATGAACAACATCACTCAAATATTTTTCTTAATAAACCTTGGGATTAAAATCCCATTGAATTTTCCTTTTATTTTCTTAATCAAAATTTCAATGAACTTTAATCATGCTTAGACCTTTTTTGCAAAATAACTAATTCAACCCCACTTTTTTCACAATCTCACGCCTTTAAGGCCTCTCTCTCATTCTTCAAACTCCAATTTTCAAACTTAAAATCAACCAACAAAAAACAAAAACATTTTTGGAAGAGAACTACGGTGGATTTGATCCCTTAAACGGGTACGTAGGCAAGGAAACAAAATTCCTTCAATTCAAATAAAATAAAAATTCAAACACATTCTTCTCCCTCCAATTCTTCACTTAGAAATTCTTAGATTTAAATAAACGCTTTCAAAATAGCATTTAAAAATTACGCGCGCGCGTAGAAAGTAAAGACGGTTCCTATAGGTTACTATAGTCGTTATGGGTGCCTAACACTTTCCCGTAGCGAAAACAACTCCCGGACCTCGATTCTCAAGGGTTTTGCTTACTTTTTTCCCTTCCCAAGAAAAAATAAGATATCACCGGTTAAAAAGGTTCAAACGTAATCAATGTTTGACACCCGAAAACCAAGATAAAACATATCTAACATTAAACTCATTCATCCCTTAAAAAAATATTAAACTCATTCATAGACAATGTGAGACTAACTACCGACACAAGCTTATGGTAGAATAATGAAAAGGCAAGAACAATGCAATCTCTTTTCCATACAACAATGGTTTCTGCTCCATTCTTTAACAAATATGACAATAGAATAAAATATAAATTTGAGAATAAAATATAAATCAATATCTGATTATCCTATAAGTAAAAATACTTTACTATAATATAGAAATTTATTGAAATAATTAACACCATTTGACAATTGACAACCCCTTTTTGCATTACTATTACAACCCCCACCCAGCATGCGAGACATTAATCTTTCTTGTAATTTGCTCACTTATTTTGCATAATTTATAAGGAAAATTCTATGGTGAAGTCATGAGAATGAATTTTTTGGTGAAGTTAAATGATTAATCATTGAGCATTTGTGTATTTAATTCATGTCACGTCAGATTATATGGTGTATTGCACATTGCCCATAAGGTGTGTCATTATATCTTTACTTATTACAATTGTGTCTCTGATTAAATCAAAATTAAACATAGATTCCCATCTGTGCACTAAGATTGAAATTCCCCTTAATATTTTGTATGAGGACTGATTTGTAATAAGGTAAAGTTTAGTTTTAGAGTGGTCCACCGGCAAGACACTAGCTGACATGACATCGGCAGTTATACTATTGGCTAAACAAAATAACTTTTCCAAAAAAAATCAATTTTCTGAGTGCGCTGTAGAAGCCCCCAGTTTTTAAATATGTTTGTTGGCCATTATTATACTCTTTCAATGTAAAATGACGGTGAATATATTTTGCTCACTTTCTAAAAAAAAATCTGCAATGTATATTTATACCTGCATTTGCCCATTTTTATATTGATGAACAAAAGCCGTCCAATTAATATAGAATAGAAGACACACCAGAAAGAGGATTAAAAATTATGTCTTCTTTACTTTTGTTAGGATATAATGGTGACACCTTAAACTATATTTATAGGCATTCCATCTTTATCCTATATTCCTATTGCACTCTTTGTCCATTTGATACTAGAAGTATAATCAAACTCAATCCTTGAAATATTATGTTAAGAGGTCAGTCTTTCTTCTAAAAAAAAGTTAATATATGACATGAAATACAACAAAACAAAGTAAGTTTATAATATATAATAACCTCAATTTCCCTCTTGTGCCAATTTTAGTGGACTAGTCCATATGGTGTTTTGACTCTGGCTTTAAATAGGACCCTCGCAAATGGACGGTAGGATTGTACCCCTTTGGATTAGTCGATCCTTAGATCAGATACCGAGTTTTAAAAAAAATATAATAACCTCAACACGCTTCCACTAGGTTTTAGTATTCCCTTAACATAATTGTAGAAAATTTCACAAATTAGTAGGTTAATCATTCCGATTACACTAAATGTAATTTGAGTTCTAGTATAAAATTTTGCAAATTGGTAGGTTATGCGTAAATTTTATTGTAAATTCTCAATAAAGTTTGTGGTTCTCCGCGACCTTAACTGGGAGTGTGCCTCCCCCTAATCAAATATACACACTACACTTTGAATGACAAAAATGCTACAATGTTAACGAATCAGAAGAACATAACTGGGCTATTCATTCATAAACTTCAATATCTTACGGAATACATGTATAATTAACTTTATTCATTCATAAACTTCAATATCATACAGAATACATATTGAAGCCACTCTTTTATTCTCACCCATTTAAAGGGCTATTACATAAACATCACACACTACATATTATTTGGACAGTCACATGCTGTCAACAAACAAAAACATAACAGAAATTGAAATAGCACAACAAAAGCAAGTTAACTAGGAACAATCACTTGTCACATGAATCAAACACCAAGATTGTTTGGTTCATCACGATGGCAGCATTTGTAATGAATAGAACTAACCTCCATCACACGTCCACACATAGGATTTGGGCATGATATAGTACCTATAACATTTGAACTATAGGTATCAACATTAAGAACTTCACATGGTTCACGATCAGATATCTCTTTAGCCTTAATCTCATAATACTCTTTAAATGCAATATCAAACCCTGCTTTCTCCAACACTTTGTCTTTCCAATTCTGAAACTCAACCAAAGTTTGATAAGCCGGTTCACCGTGACCAAGAAGTTTAATGTTATGTCCTTTGCTTAGAATAAACCATCCTTGTGGATCACGTCTGAGGCAAAACAACTCTTTCACTATTTCCTGAATCTCGCAATCCACAGTCTCTTGATGCTTCTTGTTTTGTTTCTTTCTTTCTATACCCATCCAGAAACTTGGAACACGGTTAGGGTCATCTTTGCCCACTTGATAATTCTCTATTATAACGTCTGCACGCTTGGTAGTCTCGTGCCTTTTGACCTTTTCCAACTCAAGTGTGAAATCTTGGATCCATTTCTTGTTGGTACCTCCATAGATAAAGATGTATCTGTCCACTTTCACCTGAATCACATCATTAAATGGATAATTAAGATATTTTTTCATAAATTCATATATGCACAGACATTATAACCAATTAAAGGGCAATCTGGTGTACTAAAACTTCAGCATACGCAGGGTCGGAGAAGGGGTCTCACCATTTGGTGTATTGTATGCAGCCTTACCTGGCTGTTTCCAGGACTTGAACCCGTGACCTTTCAGTCACATGACATCAACTTTACCAATTGCGCCAAGATAGTATAACCAATTGATCAGAAAATAATCATTTTACTTCTTTTTAATTGGATCCACATTGTTTATAATTTTTATAGTCATTCATGATTCAACCATATATCAAAATTATTCAAATTGTGAGGTTTTTACCTGTATACCAGGAGTTGCTCTTTTGATGACATCCCAAAGCCAGCTCCACTTCAACTTGAGGTTAGTACCATCACTTTTCCTAAATGGGAATGCTTCTATGCCCCATTGGAAAATCAAGTCCATAGCATCTTCATTGGTTTTGATTCCTTTAGGGTTGAACACTGGGATAATAGGCTTATCATCAATGTAGCCTATTAATTCTGGATCTTTTATTATCTTGAGGCCTGGTAACTCAGAAAAGTACTCCACTACATAAAATTTGATGCCACTCTTCAATGTTTTGAAATTTTCTCTCTGGATATCATCCCACTTGTTCACAATGGGGATCCACAGAATCTTGAAGTCTTCTTTCTTGAAACCTTTTATTGGTTCTTTCGGATTTTCTTGCAATCTTTCATAGATTGAATTCAAAAGTGTGATCTCATCTTGAATGCTATCAAGGCTTGAAATGAATAGCAACACATGTTTCTGCTTAAAAATATCAAGACCCTGCAATATTACATAAATGAACAAACACATATAGTCACTGATTCTCTTTAATTTGATTCATATATATAATCAGTTAATGCATGTTGCACCACCGAGGTCTAGCGCAAATGATTGGTATGAAGTGTGTGCGAGTGCTGTAAACTCTAAGGTACTGAGTTTGATTCCTACTACATGTTTCAAAACTAACCGATTTAACTTGGGCATTGCCTTCAAAGATTTGTGGACAATCAGTTCCATTGCGGTGGATCAAAGCTTTCAAACGATCAACAATATCTTTGGGACTCTTAAAGTTGTTCGTGCGGTTAAATATATCCTCTATCGCGCCTGCAACAAATAGATATAAGCTCTTATTATAGCACTATTTGTGATCAAAATCTCAGAGGGATAAAGAAACATGAAATAGCTTAAAGTACTAACTTATTTGCTGTTTGCATGTTCCCAGTTGCGCAACCAACTTCTCAACAATGCCAGAAAGCCTCTCTCTATAAGCTGATAATTTATAGTCCCTAGAAAACAAAGATAAGTAATAAGTTGAATATTACATATAGTTAGAAATTTGTTATAATTAGTTGAATATCATTTAAAGTAGTTACAAATTAGTTATGATTAGTTGATAGTTAGTTATATTTGTTACTTTAGATCGTTATATCTAACAATAATATTTTTTGTGGTCTCCACAAGACCACGACAGCATCACAACCGCAATTGTGGCCACATTAGTCATTGTTTCCCACATTTTTCCGTAATATCAAGGTTTGCATAGTAACTACGACCATAAAAACTTACGAAACACCGACAAGGTTGCCAGTAGAAGCAACAATTGAAGCAATTGTCCAATAAACAAAGACAGGAATTTCTTGCAAGGCGTCTGTCAAAGCAGGAACATCAACCGGATCATAGCCTTCAGCAGACCATATTGCCCACTCTTTCAGGTGATCCAACATCTCCACTATATGTTTGACCAATTCAGTTACATCATCTGAAATCTTTCTGGTTTGAACTTGATTCATTACTCTCAATGAGTTTCCAAGTGTGTCCGTTGTTGCGACACCGTTAAGGTGCAAATAGTTTCCATATTCCAAAGTGAAAGCAGCTAGAGTTATAAGTGCTTTTGCATCCCATGAGTAAGATCTCAGGTTTTGAAGAATCCATAGTGTTGTTTGGTGTATGCAATGAGCATCATTACGTGTGGTTATCATCTGTTATTGTAGTAATTATATTAGCAATGCATAATTTTCTTTTTAAACCTTAATCTACTAAGATAACACATAAAGTAGAAAATAATTACCTGACAAGAAATCAGCTTCAGTGTAGGAAATTCTGGTTTGAAACTGGTTACAGAAATCTTTGGAATAGTCTGCAAAACAATTTGGAAAGTTAGTTGTGCTTTTTAAAGAACTACTTAATATATACATAAAAGGGTATCAAATCAATCTTATTATAGTGACCAATGTTATTATTTTATCAAGGTCCATAAGTTCATTGACATAAATTTAACATTTAAATAAAATAAAGAGATCTAATGTATATATTTTAAAGACTTCAATTGATATGGTCAAAATAATATTAAATTGTCTTTAAAAAAAAATAAAGTGAATGCGTATAACCTGAAGTACAACACTGGACACAAGTTCAAAAATGATATTTGTATCACAAAATTCATCATCAGTGACATGGGTGAGATAGACTCTGTCCAAGATCTGTGGGTCAGAAAGATCAAATGGGTTTGGCAAGAAATTAGCTTTTTGTTGTAGTGAATTTGTGGCATTCTTTTGGCTCAAATTGCTATTAGTGGCACTTCCACCTAAGTTGGAAAGGGACATGATGACTCAATATGAGAGGAGTAGTAACCTCTTAAGGTTTGTATATTTAAGAGGAAATGAATGATGGTTTGGCTTGATTTGTTGAAGCAGGTGCTCAACTTATTTATAGGCTGGAATGCGTGAGAGTTTAAGAGACGTTTACATTTCTAAGAAAAAGTTTGATACCTTGTCTGAAGGAAAAGAACAGTGTTATGAAATAAAGTTGCTATTTTGTTATTATGATTTTATAGTTATTAATGTGCTAAGGATATTTTTAATTAGAAGAACGTTTGATCACTAATGAAGTTGGATCTAATGGAATGGATTAGACTCTCACAATATGACGAATCAATGTTTGAATCCCGACTAAGAGAGATATCTAACCCTCGATGAAATTATCCAAAATGGAAGCAACCAATGAAAAAAAAATCTAATCGTTTTTTTATCAAATTATATTGTCATCTATATCAATATTTTGTTTTCTTATTTCCATTAGACCTTTGTGTTATTTAACACTAGCTAGTTGGTTAACATAGTTAAATAAGTGATAAATTTCAACTAAAGAATACTAAAGTTGAAACATTCAAGTAAGTTCGATACCTAGCTAAAAACAACCATGAGCCATACTTTATTTATCCTGGACTGAACTCTAGATTAGCTGAGAAACACTTGTGTGGACCAGGACCAAAGAATTTTGGTTTGGTCACACACACAAGTTTTTTCCTTCTCTCTCTTCTCTTCTCTCTTCTCCATTTTCTCTCTCTTCTCTCTTCTCTCTCTTCTCTTTTTTCTCTGTGTGACCAAAGACCACTTGTGTGGACCAGGACCACACAAGATTTTCTCAGATTAGCTAGGGTCGCTTGTCCATGATGATTTAGAATATTAGGACAAAAAAAAAGTGTAAAGTTGTATTATTTGTTTTCTAATTGAAGCAAAAAAAATCACAATATTATATGAGATTCAATATTGGGAAAACTAAGATTCAACAAGAAAACAAATTTATTTACTTACATAAAAAAAATACTTGCAAATTATTTTTTTTGGTACAATTGCAAATTATTTACTTACATAAAAGGAAAAAAATACTACTCTTTCAACAAACAAACAAAAACTTGCAAGTATGAGAATATAATATCAATGAGTGATTTGAAAGAAAATTTAAGTATTCCTGAAACTATTGCATGCCTAGAGAAGATCTATAGTGCATGGGATAGTTTAACGATTAGTATCACAATTGGTGGTTTAATCCTATAGTGTGTGAGTTTCGGCGTGTAATTTTCTCATTTGTATTGTTTGATTCTGCACTGTAACCATTTATTAAACTATGTGTTCTGTTTTGGCACTCATTGTGTTAGACAAAATATTTTTTTCGTAGTAGTATATTCAGTTTAGCTTGTTAAAAAAATGATTAGAGAAAATGATACAAGAAAAAATAGATTAGTTAAAGTATCATTAGAGATTTCTATCATATTTTTTATATGGACAAAAATTAAGCATTTTTCAAATGCTTCTTAACTTAATTATTTCAATGAGTTTAGTGACGACTCACACACAAGAAGCGTAGAGAAGTGAGAAACTGTGAGTTCGATTCCTTGTCCTAGCATATCAAACGTCTCTGCAACATTTTATTGTTTGATTACTTATATCTACAAAATGTGTATCATTTTGTGTCCGTTTGTCCGCTCTTCTTATTATGTTAATGCGTATAAATTATGAACAGTAATTTTTAAGAAATTTTGATTAAAATTATAAGTATTGATAATAAATATTTTGTGCTTTCATAATGTAACAAACTATACTTATCTTTTTCAATGATACCAACAATTTAGTAAATATAATATCTTTAAAAAAAATCTAACAGATACAATCTAAATTCTTATCTCTTTTAATGGCACCAATAAAATAGCATTCTTATGTTAAATTTGTTTATGAGTATAATTGAAAAGAGAAAAAATCACCTCAATCGGCTTACATTCTTTATCATTACCCAGCAATTGAGTCAAACATTACCCAGCTTACATTCTTTATATATATTTACACATTCTTTATATATACCGTAGTATAGAATAGATAGTGATACTCATATATTTAATAAGATCTTATAACTGTTTAGATTTTTATGAGTATATCATAAAAAATAATATACTGCAATATATTTAAAAGATGAAAACTAATGGAACTTTTGTGTAAAATATTTGTAGAATACATGTTTAAATATTAAACTCTTTAATCAATCTTGTAAAAAAAAAAATCTTGAATATATCTATATAAACCTACTACTACAACTATAATTTAACCATATCGTAAATTGAAAGCTAGCCAGAAACTTTTATTATCAGCATAAAGCAACTTAGCAACTTCTTCTTTTCCTTTTTTGTTGTCAGAAGCAAAAAAAGAATCCTAAACATACTATAAGAGAATATAAGTAATATCAAGTTGCAAGTTTGGTCTCTAAACGTGAAACACGCTGCGGTGATGTCGTGTTCATTACATAGAAAGAGCTGGGATTTTATTGGAACTTCATCTAATTTAGAATGGTCTTACGCTTGAATATGTTAATCATGGACCCATGAATAGCAACCATTAATTTAGAACTTCTTAACATACTAACTTTAATACTAGAACCGTAGTTTTTTTTTTTTTTTTAACTTGGTATTCAGCTAAAGGATCGACTAATTTAAGAGGTTCAACTCTACCGTCTATCTGTGGGCCCTATTTAAAGTCAGAGCATAGCTATGTTTATACTTAATTCATCGAAATTAACACTTAGAGGAAATTAAACTTTAAAACTTTGAGAGCATCACACTCTAAGATCTCATATCAACATTGCTCACCAACCCAAATGGGTTGAATTATTGCAAATTTATTTTCGGCAACAATGAGATATATTTTGAATCTTTTGTCCTCTCAACAAAAATGTTGAACCCTTCAAAATTTTATTAATGTGATGTAGCGGTACTCAAAACTCGTTACCAGAAAATAAAAATCCTACACTTTAAAGACAAGAGTGAATAATTTCACCAATCGAAAAACACTAGGAGTTTACACATCAGTATTTTTTCTACCGTGTCCACCACTTACCAAAGCCACCATGTCAGTTTTTTTTACAGAAGATAACTGATATTTTACTTTCAATGAAGTGATGAACGTTACCAAACTCAAAGTCGTTCCTCTGTGCGGCAATGACAATTTTCCTTCTATAGGTTGGATTTAGGGATATATTGTAAAGTTTAGTGGGATCTATTTTAAAGTTTCTAATAAGTTGTATGAATATAAATTAAAATTCTTCAATCAATCTAAATAAACGGATTATAATTTAATTTCATATAGTTTCACAATTTTATATTCTTTATAACCAAGCCAGCCAAATCATCGACAATCGTAAACGTCACAGCAGGCCCCCGCAACTTTTATTAGCAAAAGAACAATCTTCTTGTTTTTTGTTGACAGATCAAGCAAAATAATAGAATCATCGTAAACAGAAAGAGACAAGATTAAAAGAGAATTTAATAATATCATGTAGGATATGATGCGTTTGGTCTGTAAACAATAACGCCAACCTATAGCAGCTTTTGGGAAGAGTAAAGAGATTGAGTTCTACTGCATTTTCTTTTTTGAGGAAAGTTCTACTGCATTTTAACATTTACTCTTGATGTAATTGTAATTTTGGTAATTTTGGTTTTAAATGTATAACAAATAGTCACAATAATCTTTAATATATCGAAATTTTAAAATAATATTTAATTGTGAATAATAATATTTAAAAGGAAATCCTCCTCAAATTCTCAGGTTCGATTCCCTCCGGTGTCAATTTGAGTGGGTTAATTTAGCTTCTTCAAAAAAAATATTTAAAAGGAAACAAAGAAAAGAGGAGTTCCCCTAAAAAAAGAGGAGTTTAATCACAATCAAAATTACAAGAGTTAACCATAACTATGAAAATTGATCTTTTATACTTTTTTAAAGAGAAAAGTCATTGTGATTTTATCCTATATTTTTTTAGGAAGTTTTCTTTATCGTAGTATGTTATGAAAATAGTCATATCGGGAGTTACGAATTGTTTGCTTGTGAATAAGAGTTACAAACGGTTCCCAAAATTGGGAGTTACTGCTGACTGTTCCTAGGATGGGTGTTTGGGCCAGAATTGGGCCTTGAATTGATTATTCGTAAGATTGAGATCTTTTAGCGTTCATGTGATGGTAATAAGCATCGTGGAGGGTTGTTCCCTGCGGATATTGGGAGGCCGGCGATGGGGTGAAATTGCGTGGAGGGGCTGTTAGCTATGAAGAGAGCTTCCAGGGCTGCTGAGTTAATGCATCTTCCTCAGTTACGAGATCCTCAGAGTGAGCTTCTTCTACTTCAATCATGCATGGGTATTGCCAAACTTTTCTTTGGCTTAAGGACGTGCCAACCGATTCACATGGAGAAGGTAGCTATGTTGTTAGATAAAGAGTTGCGTGAAGCGGTTGTGGACATTGTGGTTGGTGGAGGTCCCTTCTTTGGGGACCTTCAATGGAGGGTTGGGTTTGTACTTAGCATTAGTGGCTTCCACGTACGCTTTTGTGGCTTATAGGGCACAATTATGAGTGCTACAAGATCATATTTTGAGAGACAGTGGGTTATGTGGCATGGACTCCGATTTTGATAATGCTTTAGATGGTCTTCGTGGTACGATTCTGTAAGTTCAGATTGTAACCTAAGAGGGGGGTGAATTAGGTTTCTAGGAATATTGGTCAATTTTTAAGAGTTTCGCGTTGTTGATTATTTTTTCGATAAATAATGATGAAGGTATGAATGCGGAAAAATAAAAGAGTAAGGGAAGAAAAAAAAAACAAGAGAGTTTATAATGGTTCCCCTCTAAACCTTAGGGTCAGTCCACTCCCTTCACACCCCGCGAAGGAATTCACTATGTTAGAATCTTTGTTACAAGCAATCTCACCCCAAGACCCCTAACAATCTTTCTAACATAAACACAAGAAAGAAACCTTCTCTCTTGATTACAACACAAAGACCAAACACTTTTGGTGGACTTTGAATCTTCCCGAATCAAAGAACCTTTTACAGCAATCACAATATAGCACCCCACTATCTTTAACAATAATTCTCACCAACAATGGCAAAAAATTTTACAATAAAATAATTGAAAAATAACAAATGTATGGTTGTATATCTTTATCAATATCACTCTAACAAATGGACTTAGTGCTCAGAAAACTTTTTAATAAATGTTAAACTGTATGCAAAATTTTCCAAACAATATGAATGAAAGTTTAAAAGCAAGTGATATTGAAAATGTCAATTGAGATAATGAAAGTTGTTGTCTTAAATGTTTTGATTCTCAATTGAATTTATAGAGGCTAAAAAGATATTAATGAAGCAATAATATCTTTCAAGAAGGGTTACCAAAACGTATTTGAATTATCATAACAAAATTGAAACAAATTAAACCTATATATGGCCGTTGGAAAATAAATCAAAGTCTTGGCAGTTGGAAATAATAGCCGTTATATAAAAAAAATTCAAACTAGCCGAAATGTGCTTAAGGCTAAAGTATGTATACATGCTAAATGAATTTTAAAAATATGTATTTTTTTTGAAGAAGCTAAAATGAAGTTTATTCAAAACGCAAAAAAATCCTAGCAAGTACAAGAAATGCTTGGCTAGGAGACTTACGTAGGAACATACAATGGAAAAGTGTGATGTATATATGTGGAACACCCAAACAAACACTCATGCATCAAATACAAACTTTTACAAACAAACCAACAACACCATCCACTGAGGGCCCTCGAAACAAATAAAAACTAAACACATGATATATGTATATATAATCATGCCTACAAAGATAAATGTGCTGAAACAAAATTATTTGTGGCATAATTGGTTATATGATTTTTCCAAAAACTAAAATGATTTTTCTAATCAAAAACATTTTCATGCAAAAATATTTTAAATCAAAATCACATTTAAATAAAAATGATTGTGAGTGTGTGATTTACTTTCATGAGAACTTAAGCATTGCTTCATATGGAGACTTAGAAAAATGTTAGCAATTATTTTCTGAGCATTCTAAGTAGTTCCATAAGTTAAGAATGATAAATCAAAAGATAAGTGTCATACTTACAAAAATATAACCATGAAGCCTAAGTCCCATTGTCTTCATTCTTTAACTTGAGCCTCCATGGTTTTTCTTCTTTTGTGATGTGTGTTTGTTATCATCAAAACCCAGTCAAGTCTAAGAAGGAAATCTTCTTCACAAATTCCAGAATTTGATGTTAGCAGTTTTACTGGCAAAGACATTGTCCCTCCTAAAGCACAACATGTTTTGGCGAGTGCTCTTCTTAGTAAAATTGTTCAGGATATGGAAGTTAAGTTTGACATGACCACGAGACAGAAGGCAATTTTTGGATGTTTGCAAGCAGCACATGCTCAGGATTTTCTTCTAGCTATCCTGATTGATGGGTTAGATCAGCATATGTCACCAGTGGAGTATCGTACTATCCTTAGATATCGTCTTATGATTTCATTATTTCCTATTGATGAGGTGTGCCCTGATTGTCGTAAGGCGTGCCAGAATACTTTTGGGGAGCATGTCATTCATTGTAAGAAGCTTTCCGTCTTTAAGTACAGACACGACTTTGTTAGGGATGTCATTTTTGATATTCAGACGAGCGGGAGTATCACTGAAGAAGGAGGCGTCTGTGAACTTCCTGATTGACCCACTGGATAGAAGATTAACACTCAAGCCTGCGGATGTTATGGTGTACGGATGGGTAGGAAGAAAACATGCATGTGTAGACTTGACTGGGGTTTCACCACTTGTGGGATTAGGTGTCGGGCCTTTTACAGTAGGACAGGCAGCCCTAAAAGTTGCGTCAAGCAAAGTGGCCAAACATGAGAAAGCATGTTCTGACAATCAACATGTTTTTATACCATTTGCTTTTGACACTTTCGGTTTCCTAGCACCAAAGGTTGTTGACCTTTTAGATAGAGTTCAAAAGGTCATGCATATCAATGTCATGTCTCCTAAGACCATGAATGTTGTGTTTACGAGGATTAGTTTTGTCATCCAAAAAGGTCTAACGGCGCAAGTTGTTGCCCGTTTGCCTTCTATTCAAGTGTAAATAATGGTTTATATAATTAATTCGTCTAAAAAAAAATTTAAGATGCAATAGCAGGAAGAAATGCAGTCGCAGGAACCAAAATATAGAATTGAGGATGCAATACACAAACACTTAACATAATCAACTCACAAATACACTTAAATACACTCAAACACACTCAACATTCAAAATTCAATCAACACTCAAAATTCCATAAAATTATTTCAATCAACAATTGAAATTGAATCAACATTCAAAATTGAATATTGGAGATGCCATAAAATTATATGTAATGTATCCACAATATATCTGGTATGCTCCTCTTCTATTAGAACCTCCACATTTGTTGGCCTAGATGGTTCTCCCAGTAGTAAAAGAAATGTAACCTGGTGCATGTTGCCAATGTGTCTCTAGAAATATACTCTGCTCATCCTCAAATACATGCAACAACAAAAAAATTGAATGTCTGGTCTATCTAGAAGACATTATTCTTTGGGATGGAGGAAGGATGTCTTAGAATGGTCTGAACACATCCATATTGTCTCATCATCCGCCCTGGCAAGTGGCGATAAACCATCTTATTGTTGGACGGACACATTTGACAATTTTTATGCAAGGGCTACAAGGTCACGCCATCAACCTCTAGACGATCAAAGAAGGGCATGTTGTGTGGTGACTTGTGGCCATTGTCAGGAACGAACTGTGTTGTGTGTAGCATGTAGTCGGTACAGTTGGGGTCAACAACATATATATATGGGTTTTGCTAGAAGCCACCCATGAAAGTGTCTTTTAGCAATCCACACCTCAAGGTGTGATTTCAACTTTTTAGTTATAACTTTGCTAAAAGACACCTTTATAAAAATTAGTTGGTGTCTTTTAACAAATGTTCATAGAATAACTTGCTAAAAGACACCTTCATAAAAGGTGTCTTCTAGCAAAACCATATATACATATATATATATATATATATATATATATATATATATATATATATATATATATATATATATATATATATATATATATATATGCGCCATATCACATGAGAATGACCATCTTATGTGAGAATGATGAGAATATTTTTCAGCCTTTAGATTAAAATAGATGGCTGAGATTATAAGTCCATAAGTTAGACACACGCATCCTTTTTCACTCCCAATTCAATTTTCACACTTTCTTCTCCGGCCTCCTATTCCACTCCCAAAATTCAACCACCAACAACAATAATGTTTATGACCAGATCTCTTATTTTCATTATGTTTCATTGTTATGTTTTTTAGTTTTAATTATTGAAAATCAAAATCTATTCTTTTCACATAACATCAGTTAATTTCTTCATCCACCATGAGATTAAAACAAGAAGGCAAAATAGAATAACAAGAAAGAGGATGTAAACCCCCTCTGCCGTCGTGTCGCCGTTAATGGCCTTTGTGCTCGGGTTAACAACCTTTATGGGCGGTGGCTGCCGGAGGAAGAGGTGGATTCGAGAGCGTCAGTGCTCGACAGCTCGCGGAGGCAGAGGTGGTTTCGACGGCGTTGGCGGTCGTCAGCTGCAGGAGGGAAATGTGGATTTAACGACGAAATAGGCAGGCGTGATGGAGAGGACACAAATGGCAAGGACTGTATTAAAATGAGATCTGGAAAAAAATGAATTGCTGCAGAAGGAGAAGAAGATGGATTGGAGAAGGGAAGAAGGTGAATGGTTTGGATAAGATGTGGAGAGGCACATATGCCATTTAAAATAAAGTTTTTAATCTCAACCATCTATTTTAATCCAAAGGCTGAAAAACATTCTCATCATTCTCACATAAGATGGTCATTATCATGTGATATGCCCTATATATATGAAAATCAACGGATGAGAGGCATATCAAGTGAGAAGAGTGGTTAAAATGAGAGATGAGAGGCTTAATTGTAAGTTGTTGGATTAAAATCAACGGATAGTATTAAGTTAGTGATTAACCAATGCACTCACACCTAATCTCTTCAACATCCTTCTGCTAAAAAAAAGGCTTGCGCTGTATCATTTTTCCATTCTTAATATATTTTCAGTGATTTAATTTTCCATTCTTGTTGGAATCAAAAATTCCATTTGACTTACGATTCTTAATCGATTTTCAGTGAATTAATTATACTTTACATGGCTTACGATTGGAAACAAGAAAACCTCATTTGGCTTTTCAATTTTATCTCTATCATTGGCTTCCACTAAAAAATCAATTCAATTCATTTCCTTCCCATTTGCTGATAATCATTTTCCATTGTTGCTTTTATGAATTTTAATTTTAATTTCCTTATGTTACTCACCTTTAAAGAGGTGCAAGTATTAGAGCAGTGGTTAATAGGGGAGATGAAAGGAACATCAGAAGGAGGAAGATGAGCGAGGGCGTAACAAATTACAAAGGACAACGCTTGAGGATTTAATTGGGAATTAAATCTGAACCTTTTATTTTAATTTTATTTTATAATTGTGATTACTATCCTAAACAGAATCCTCGTTTGGTGAAATGCCCCTTGGTCAAAAATCAATTCAATTTTTCTATTTTTATGGAAAACGAAATCAACTAACAAAATCGAACAAAGAAATTCGATGGCGTATACCTCACATGAATGACAGTATTCATTTCAGCTTTTGAAATATGAGGTGACGACCACAAAAAACAAAGTGACAAGATATTGTTATTGTGTAGCTGGAAACAAAAGGGAAGGTTGATGTCACTAAATGTGAGAAATCGACAGCCTTGCCCAGAAAATCAAGTGAAGATGGAGAATTTTTTGTTTGGTTTTTGACGTAGAAGAGGAAAAGTCAGAGAAAAGTGGAGAGGATGAATGTTAAGCTGTAGTCATTAAAAATAATCTTCACGTTAAAGATTAATCTAAGGGTTGTGATTTAACCCTCTTACCTCTCACAATAAAACCCTTCTCACTTGAAACACCCTATATATATATATATATATATATATATATATATATATATATATATGGGTGATGCTAACTTACACCCACCTAAAAGCACTAAGGTGCAAGTTAGCAACCTACACCCACTTGATTATTTACACTCATTTTTATAAGTATTATTAAGGTGCAAGTTAGCAACCTTCACTAATTTACACCCACTTTCATCATTCCAAATATTGTTTCCTTAAAAGTTTGTCTTTATTCCGTATATACATATGGGGGCTTGCTAATTTGCACCTTAGTGTTTTTAGGTGGGTGTAATATATATATATATATATATATATATAGGGTTTTGCTAGAAGCCACCCATGAAGGTGTCTTTTAGAAAGCCACACCTCAAGGTGTGATTTCCACTTTTTAGTTATAACTTTGCTAAAAGACACCTTCATAAAAATTAGTTGGTGTCTTTTAGCAAATGCTCATAGAATAATTTGCTAAAAGTGTCTTCTAGCAGAACCTATATATATATATATAAATATGGGAATGCTAATATACACACACTCAAAAATTAAAAGGTGTGTATTAGCATTGTACACATTTTTGTTTTGGACTAAAAACCCAAACATCATTTTTAAAAACATGTTTCATTCAATGGGCAGTAAAGTAATTTTGCTTTTATCTATTTATTCTCTCACCTTAATCAATAATTATCCCATCTGAGTACCAAACCTTCTCTTCCGTCACGCCTCTCATCACCGTCGCCGACTACTCCTCACCCTGATGCCAGTACCCCTTTCTCCTCCCCAACCACTCTCTCTCTCACCCAACCTCTCTTTCTCTGCTTTAATCTCTCCACCCTCGTCGTTCTGACGTCTTCCTCACTGTCGTCGGTCCCGTGGCGATGGTGGCAGTGAGATCCACTTTATCTAGTCCTCTGCCATCTCTTCCGACAACCTTGAGTTGAGATCCACGGCGTCCTGATGTTGAAACTGACAAATGAGCCATGGAATGGGATCGAAGAGAGGCGAGGCTGAGACATGGCAGACACGACGGTGTTGAAGAGAAAGAGACAGAGAAACGACAATGGTGGAAGCACGACAAAGAAGAACATTTTTTTTTTCTTCTGAATTCTTTCTCTGATTTGTTTTTTTTTTTTGAACAATGAATTAAAAATGTCACGAAAGCTGCAACTTTGTATTCATAATAAATCAATAAAGTGATCAATTTAATTGCAAGGAAGAATTACGGTGCTGCCCATTGAATGAAACACCTTTTTAAAAGGATGTATGGGTTTTTAGTCCAAAACAAAAATGTGTACAATGCTAATACACACCTTTTAATTTTTGAGTGTGTATATTAGCATTCCCCATATATATATATATATGCACACACTTATATATCCCTTAAATGCTCCACATCTTAGATCTAAAAAGAAACACAAATACCTATTAAATTAAAAATACATATTAACATACAAATTTCTCATATATTACAAAACTAGTAATTACCTATAACAAGATACGATATATAGGGAATAGTCGCCTCAGCCAAGTAATAGTAAAGAAACGCTAAATCCACTGCACCCCATAACCTATGAATAATTGTAGTGAGGTCCCTAATGGGATCTAAAAATGCCACATCAACGCACTTGGTGCTCTTGTCTGAAAAGATTTTGCATCCTAACAAGTAAATAAGGTAAGCATGTATTCAAGAAATCTCTGATATACTTTCCAAATTTAAGGTTTTAGTGTGATGATCCTTAAATGTTTGCTTGATCCAACCAAATGAAATGTGTGCACCCTTCATATCCCCGCATTCACCATTAGCATCATAAATGTTCACACCACGCAATTTAGATAGCAAAGCAGCACTGTATTATTGGATATTTTCGCTTGATGGTTCATCAACCAATCATGATACTAGATAGACAAGTGAAGAAGACATGACACGTCATCCACTATGATTGTTATTTCATCAACGTGCAAGTGAAAGTTGGCGATCTCTTTATGTCATCGTCCTGTCATACAGAGGCTTATGACTAAATGGTGTAACAAACAGCGGGTAAAGACTGAATACATCCCCATCATTTCAAAACCAATTTAGATGATGTGACAGGTGTTGCATGTCGGCTATCTTCATGTCATTGCTAGCACATCAAACTGATTTATTGCGTCCCTAAAAAACTAAAAACAAAAAATAAATATAAATCATCGTAACAATTGAATTTTAAAAAAACATAAATCATCAATACAAGTAAAAATTATGATAATAGTTGTACTTACTTTTCCCACCCATATCTCGCCTGCAATGTGATGAAAGACATTAGGCAACAAAGACCAATCAGAAGGTCCACCATCGTATGACATAGGATACTCGTCGATGGTGTTGGGGGTCATGGTGGTGGTCATGGCGTGTGTGTCAACTAGTCGTATTATTGCTCATATTGTGGATCATACTGTTGCGCATTCTGCTATGGTGTAGGGTCAATAACTTGTGAGGAGTCAGACTCATCGTTGTTCTAAGTCTACCTATGTTGGTCCCATTTAGGAAGAGGATTAGTCGTAAGACGCTCTTTGCGTACAGAGATGTGTTGGGTCGGCATGCTGAGTCTAACGCTACCAACAAGGCTGTCCTTGGGGAAGTGGAAACAGCTCTATAGAGCTGGGCCTCCCCAATTTTGGGGCTCAATTATTTTAGTATATTTTTTGTTTGTTATTAAGTTTTATTAGGATTAGTATTCCGACGAAGTGCAACCCTAGATTAGGTACTTAGGTTGTGACATGACCTAATATTGATATTACTATCTTGATATTTATATCTTGTATACTAATATCAACCTATCTAGGAAGTAAGTGATTAATAACTAGACGAAAGATACCGAAATCAAGTTGACCCTAGTAGTAAGTACTTATGAGTTGACATTACTAATATTGAGTAAAATCTTTTGATCCTAGGATGTAATAGTTATTAATTAGGGAAACAAGCACCAAGGGTTGTGAACCGATCCTAGTGAGACCATTCTCCTCGACCTCTTCGTAAGGTAGACGTTGAATGGGTTGCCTGTATGTAGAACTATCAAGGGGAGAAGGAGAGTGTGCTATGAGTGTCCTAAGATTCATAGATGGGAAGACCTTCGGGAACATTTGTTGAGGCAAAATCCCTAATTAATTTTAAAGATAATAAACTTTAATGATTAAGGACTAAATGGACTTTGATTAATTCCTTGGTATTTAACTTGTGCTCTTGAGTGTTTTACTAAGACATGAACAAGGTTTAAATCATACCAAGATACAAGAAATCAAAGGACATTGAATTCATGAACTAATTCTGAAGTTCAGAAAGTTAGTTCAAAATGTTGATCAGTGAGTTGATAAGAACGTTCTGATGAAAGTTCAGAAGGTTGTTCATAAGCAAACCCAGAATCATCAAGAACATGAAGAACATGCAAAGTACACGTGACATAAATGTTTGTCCAGGAAAGTACCTTTGCATGAATCAATCAAGAAGTTAAGGCATTAATAAGAGAAATGTCTAAAGGATCTTTAATGTTCATCTAAGACTATGAACATTAAAGTTCTAGGAATATTCCAATGAGAATGTTATCCTAGATGTTGCACTCACTGCACTTTAGTTGTGTCTTTACTATTAGGATTGATTACATCAAAAGTAAGTCTTACAAATCATCCTAAAGTAAGAACAAATGGAACATTCTGAAGGTCAGAATGTTCATCTCTGCACATACTTCTAACTATGAACAGTGTAGTTGGTGAAAAGTTAGCAAGCAAAGCAAAAGGAGATCTTGCTCAGAGATAGACAAGTCCTCTGATCAGAATCAAGCAAATCTCCTAGAAGCATGGGCCTAAAGCTGCAGATCCACTATCCTCTCTCTCCTACACAATGTCCAATGCACATTTGGTAACTTTATCCTACATTATCCAGCAACTTTTTGATGCATATGAAGAAGAAACTTTTTGAGGATAAAACCTGAACAAATCTTATGGCACGCATTGAACAAACTCAGAAACTCATCATACATTCATGATTGATGAACCTAGATGAAGAACATAATGAATATCAACATTCTGATGAAGAACACAACAACATTCTGATGTTCATCCTGGAAAACACAACAACATTCTGATGGTCAGAATGTTCACCCATAATTTCAAGTAAAAGTTTGTGGGGCCTAGGACACATGGCATAACACTATTGGACACCCTACAACGGCTATATGAGCCCAAAAACTCTATAAATAGAGATCAAAGGCTCATCATTACTTATACCATTGCAAAACATACAAGAAAACAACTGAAATTGTTTGAAGCTCTTGCAATTGAATTGATCATCACTGAAGACTCTTTTTATCTTCTTTGTAGTGTAAATCAATTCTCCTTGTTATCTCTTTTAAAGATAACTTCTTCTTCCCCCTCTTCTGTTTGATTTTCAAACATTCAAACTTCTCACAAATTGTAATCAAAGTTTCATCTAGCTTTAGGGGTACTAAAGTATTAGTTTGAGCAAAGGTTGTAAAAGTCTAAGTGGTTAACTTAGCAACAAGGTGCAAGCCTACTGAGGCTTAGAGAATACAAAGGTGTAAGTGTTCAGGAGAGCACAGATTGTAAGGTGCAGGATTTGAGAGGTTATCTCAAGCATCATAGTGGAAACTCTCGCAAGATTGTGAGGAGTGGACTAACCCACATTGGGTGAACCACTATAAATATCTGTGTGTTTATTCTCTCTTTAATATACTCTTTACTTACTGCAAACACAAACACACTTACTTTATTAAACTGTTTTTGTACTCAGACATCAGAACGTTATGAAGTCTGTTATTAACTTGATCATTCCAAATTTCAACTTGAGAATTACTTTTTAAGTTACATGATAATTTTTAAAGGGTCATAGTTCAAACCCCCCCCCCCCCCCCCATCTTGTGACTATATTATCTACTTCAACATTAACCTTCATTGCCTTTGGAAACCTAGGAACGCCAATTTAAGTTTATGTTTCAATTACTTTTGAATTAGCAAGACCCCACACGTAAGGATCACCATGCGATCAGCAGGTGTAGTTAGCCATCAGAGGGATATACCTAGACCAACCGAGATAGTATAGACCCCACACCTAATGATCACCATGCGATTAACAGGTGCAGCTTGCCAACCGACTAGGTTAGAACGTCCCAACGGCCTCAACACTTGTATAGTCTACTTAAGATAACTAAACGCGACATGAGTGTTACTTAATTCCAACAAAATAAATAGAGGGGATTCGAAGAGTCATAACCGCTGCTTAATTTTCTGCAACTAAACATGTAACTTGCTTTGTTGCAAACAGATAAAAATTGCAATATCTAACCCTTAAATCTTATATTTAATATTGTCTACTTAAAATAAGTAACACAAATTGTTTGGACAAAACGACAATCCATGTGGATACGATACTCTACTTATCACTTTATTACTTGGTAAACGATTTGGTACACTTGCCTAATCACACCATCAATTACATATTTACAAATAAAAGTACAATATTACATTTTTTTTCTTGTTTTTTAGAGCACTTGTAATTTTTGGCATATACTTGTTGTATAAAATCGCAAAGTTTTAACGACAAACATTATAATTATTCTCTAAAAAAATAACATAAATAAACATTATAGTTTTTTGGCTAAAATATGCCAAACGTCCCTACAAATATGCCTCGTTTTACTTTTGGTTGTTGTAAAAAAAAATTCAATTTTTCGTCCTCGCAATTTTTTTTGTTTTTTAAGAAAGTCCCTGGGCAGATGTTGACTGTGCATAAGTGACCATGTGGCATTTCAATTAATTTTAAAATGTAAAAACAATTTAAAAATCTAAAAACTAATTTTTTTATATTAAAAATAGAAAAAAATCAAAATTAATAAACACATCAATTTATTTTTTTAAATCAAAAATATGAAACTTGATTTACAAAGTTAAAAAGAAAAAAAATTAGAAAATATTTTTCAAAAACTAGAAAAAGAAATTCGAAATTAAAATAAAAGATTTTCTGTTTTTTTCCGAACTTAAAAAGATATTTTTATTTTTTCCTAGAAATTAATTTTTGTAAATTAAAAAAATAATTAGATAACATTTTTTGAAAATTTTAAAAAAAAATTGGAAATTTATCTTAAGATTTTTCTTTCAAATTAAAAAGAACTTATTTATTTTTAAAAGAAACTAAAATACATTTTCAAAAATTCGAAAATAAATTTTCAGAATTAAAAAAAACCGAAAAATAAAATAAAATTTCCTAAAATTAGAAAGAAAAAAAATTCATTTTTTTAGAAATTAAAAAGATTTTTTCTTAAAGAATATGGAAACTAATTTTCGAAAATTACAAAAACATAAATTCAAAATTAAATTTTGGAAAATTTTTATTTCAAAAAGTATTTTTTTGATTTTTTAGAATTTTGGAAAGTTAATTTCCATATCAAAAGTATTTTTTAGAAGTTATTTTTTATTAATTGAAATGCCACATCAGATGCCACGTGGCCTCTTATGCATAGTCGGTGTGTGCCACGTTGCAGCTTCAATGAGCCCAGAGACTTTTTTAAAAAATAAAAAAATTTATAAGGACCAAAATCCATCCAAGGCATATTTGCAGGGACCTTTGGCATATTTTAACCTAGTTTTTTTTTCTCTTATAAAAAAATTGTATTTTGTTTTAGGGACCTATTTTTACTAAGAGAGCTGAGCCTCCAATTTCACAGTAACGACCCTGTCTTCCAATGCCGTTAGCCATATCTACACAACAACCAACAAAAAATATCAATTAAACATTCGTTGAAGCATTTCATCAAACACCTAGAACAAAAAATAAACATACAATTTTTATCGTGTTATTTCAATTCTTAAATTACTACACTGCACTAACACTTAATTTAAACTATATTCATAGTTAAAACAACATTCTAATTAATCAACAATTATCCAAACAACCTTCTAATTCACAACCATAATAGACAATTTCAAAAACCCTAACTTATAATAATCAATTTAAAAATCCTAACTATAAAATTCATATTGTTATTTTAAGAGATTTTGAACACTTATTTGTTGTTATAGAGTTTGAAGAATTTTTATGGAGTTTGATTTGTTGGAGTAGGATGGGAAAATGGATGTATGTTTGAAAGCAACTGTGGTTTGTGTTTTATTATTCTATATAAGTGCACAGTCAAAAGGTTTGTAATTCCCGTTCAGTAGCTAAATGTTTGTAACTCATGTTCACAAGCGAACTGTTTGTAACTCCTTATGGAGGTATTTTTGAAAGTTTAAGGTGTTTGTGATCAATGCAATGTGCCTAAAAGAGCAATTTTCAAATTAGAGAACCAAAAATGCAATTAAATCTAAAAAAAAGGAAAGAAAGAAGATGATTGATCTTTAGGCATCTAGTAAATTGCTCACAAGCATATCGAATTTTCGAAAATACCCCATAGTTAACTATCGTTCAACATCGAACATGAGTTAAAAACCATTAAATTTAGGAATCATGGATGACCAGCAATTGAAAGCACTTGTTAACAAACTTCTAAATGGTAGTTAACTCTATTCGACAACGAATCCTTCAAAAAAAAAACACTCTATTCGACAACATTGAGGGTATTTTTGGAAATTTGAGGTGTTTATGTTGAATTGGTAGCCCCAAATGAAAGTAGAGTAACAAGAAACCCTAACAGCACTCTTCACTCACTCTTCCCGTCTCTCTCCTCCACGAACTTCAACTCCGGTGGTTAGTTTTCTGATCCCTCTCAACATTTTCCTCTGTTTTGCATTCTCAACGATACTTCACCTTTAGGGTTACACCAATTTTACATGTTTCGTTTCTCTCATCAATGTTCCAATGTGTGCATGTCTTTCTCATTTAGCTGTTTCATTTTTTTCTTCTTTAAATTTTATGTTAATGCTGTAATCGGTAAATTTTTCTTCCCAATTTCGTATGGAATATGCAGCTTATAGTATATGCTCTTATCATGATAAGCGCTTGTGTGTATATATGCTATTTTCGTACAAATTATAAGCTGTTTTCATAAGCTTTCTTGGAGAGCTTATGAAAATAAGCTGAAAATAGCTTATGAACATGTAGTAAGCTGTTTTCATGAGTTCTTACAAAAAGTGTTCCAAGTGTTTATAGTATAAGCTCTTATCATGATAAGCACTTGTGTATTAAGCTATTTCTATAACAAATGATAAAATAATGTTAAATTGTTTACCTTTAAGATATAGTTGTTTTCGTAAGATATCTTGGGGAACTTATGAAAATAAGCTGAAAACAGCTTACGGACATGTCATAAGCTGTTTTCATGAGTTGTTGCAAACAGTCTTCCAAGTGTTTAGGTTAGTAGATAAGCACAAATAAGTCAATCCAAACAGACCCTAAAGTTTTTTTTTTACTAGCTATTGCTTCTACTGCAGCTGCATTGTTAGTTACTAAATGTTAATTGTTAACTGATCTGTGAATTTATATTTTCTGAATTTTGTTGAATTTGGTTTTGCATTTTAAGCATAAATTTGTATGATTACTTTATGATTCAAAGAGTCTGAATTAGGATTTTTTTTATATGTTCCCAGATTATGGGTCCGCTTGGATTAGCTTATTTTTTAGCTTATGCAAATAAATAAGCTTTTATGTATTATTCATAAGCTTGTCAAGGTAGTTTATGAAAAAACAGCTTACGAATATACAATTTTGTTAGTGGGAACTTATGAATTAACATTAAAGCTTGTTCATTTGCATAAGCTATTTTTCATAAGCTCAAATTAAGCCAATCCAAACAGACCCTATGTAGTGCATGTTTGGATTGGCAGTGAGATTGTTAGAATCAAGGTGAGCCATCACAATTTTGGTAAAAGCCACACTCTGTAGTTTCAACGAAATCACATTGCCACCGGTATTTGAGATACTTGCCGCCAATTCAAAATATAGTTTGTAAGCATGAACTTTTGGTAAAAGCCACACTCTGTAGCTTCAACGAAATCACATTGCCACCCGTGATTTTGAGATACTTGCCGCCAATTCAAAATATAGTTTGTAAGTATGAACATTTGTATATTTATTTGAAAAGCTATGAACTTGAAAATCTTATGTATAATTTTAACATTCACAACTCCATCATCTCCCAGTAAAATATTTATTGTGGTGACATTAGTTTCCTACCAACAAAATTGCTTTGGTCATTCGTTGGTTTAATTATTAACATCTAATGTATACTCTGTATTTAAGAAGTTTATGTGCCTTTGTAATTATGTATATATACGGACACTCTAGTTTTCTGATTCCTCTCAACAGTATTTGATACTTTTCTGTTTTGCATTATCACTTTGTTTCACCTTTTCTTTGTTTTGCATTCTTAACGATACTTCACTTTTAGGGTTCTATCATTGTACACGAATTTTACTCATTTTGTTTCTCTTATCAATATATTAATGTGCATGACTTTCTCTTTTCAGTATTTGTTTTCTTTAAATTTTCTGTTAACTGTGTTTGTATAAAAAATCTTAAATTTAACCTTTGTCTAACTTCATGCCCATTGAGTATGGGGTTTGTGTGTAAAATCAGATTCTGGAGAAAAAAACACTGTAATCTGTAGGTTTTTCTTAACTTTGCATATGAGTTTTCAGCTGCCTTATGCATTTTATCTTGAATTGGTGATACTACAGTTTATGTTCATGATTTGGCTACAACCACTGAATATGATCATTGCTAGTCCTTGCTTGGATAAACAGCTTATTTGCAGTCTATAGTAAAAGTGTCATGATAAGTGCTTATTTCTATCACAAAATATAAAATGAAGTTAACTTGCTTACGTATAAGTGGTAAGTTGTTTTCATAAGCTATCTTAGACAACGTATGGAAGTAAGCTGAAAACGGCTTATGAACAATGTCATATGTTCTCCCAAACAGTCTCACAAAACTTATGTTAGTAGATAAGCTCAAATAAGTCAATTTAAACAAACACTCTTCTTTTTAACCTAGCTACTACTGCACTGTTAGTTACTACATGTTAAATGATCTGGGAATTTATATTTTCTGAATTTTGTCGAATCTGGTTTCGCATTTTGGGCATAAAATTTGTATGATTACGTTATTATTCAAAGGGTCTGAATATGTTATATAGTTAGTAGGACCATGTGTATCTTTATTTGAAAAGCTTATGTATACCTGTGTTTGAATATCTTTGCAGCCGTGATCTCCCTCCACGAGCTTTTCGTTGCGTTGCTTCACTCGGTTAGTTTTTTTTATCTCTCTCGGCAATATTTGGTATCTTTGTTCTTTCCATCATCACATTGTTTCATTGTTTCTCTGTTTCAAATAATTAACGATACTCCCCCCTTACGGGTTCTATCACTTGCAAACAAATACAAATTTGACTTATTTTGTTTCTCTTACTAATATATCAATGTGCATGGCTTTGTTGTTTAGATTTTTTGTTTCCTTTCAATTTTCCGTTAAGTATGAGTTTGTTTAGAAATCTTAATTTAACCTTTGTCTAAATTCTTCTCACTGTATATGGGGTTTGTTGGTAAAATCAGTTGCTGGAGAAAGAAAAAAAAAGTGCAATCCTTGGTTTTTTTTGTATTTTCTATAGCCAAATCATGCACGTAAATTGTAGTGTCACCTATCTAAGATAAAATGCGCATGGAAGTTGACAATTTCGGCTCGTTTGCTTTGTAAAAACATTTTCTATTCCTATTTCCATATGTATTTTATCTTTAGAAAGGTGACCCTACAATTTATGTCCACGATTGGTTATTTATAGCCACTGAATATGGTCGGTATTTAAGTATTTGTTAGCTAGCTATCACTTCTACTGCACTCTTAGTTACATGTTTACTGATATGTGAATTTATATTTTCTGAATCTTGTTGAATTTGGGTTTGCATTTTTAAGTTTGTATGATTACTTTATAATTCAAAGGGTCTTAATTGGGAAAGATTTTTATATGTTCTGGGTTTATGTAGTAAGTAGGGACATTTGTATTTTTATTTCAAAGGCTTTGAACTTGAAAAGCCTATGTATAATCTATGTTTAGATGATTTCTACATTCATAACTCCATCATCTCCTAGTAAAATATCGATTGTGGTGAGGTGACGTTAGTTTCCTACCAACAAAGTCACTTTTGTTATTCATGATTGGTGATACTACGTAAACTATAATTGGCATATGATTTGTCAGCTGCCTTATGCATTATATCTTGGATTGGTGATACATTAAGCACATATACTCCTCGGATTAGGCGTGTCCCGGTGTCGGATACGTATCATGTCCGACACCGACACATCACCAACACATATGATTACATTGATTTATTTCATTTTTTCAAATTATTATCGGTGTCAACGTGTCCGTGTTTGAGTCTGTGCTTCATATACTACAATTTATGTTCATGATTTGACTGTGGCCTCTCGCCTCTGAATATGGTCATCATTGAAGTCTTTTTTAACTAGCTATTGCCTCTACTGCAGCTAGCTGCACTGTTAGTTACTACATATTAACTGATCTGAAAATTTATATTTTCTGAATTTTGTCGAATCTGGTTTTATACTTTTAAGCATAAAATTTGTATGATTCAAGGAGTCTGAAATAGGAATTTTTTTTTATATGTTCTTGGTTTATGTTGTAAGTATGAACATGTGTATCTTTATTTGAAAATCTGTGAACTTGAAAAGCTTATGTATATCTGTGTTTTGAATAGTTTCGACATTCATAACACCATGATCTCCCAGTAAAATATTGGTTGTGGTGACATTAGTTTCCTAGCAACAAAATCAATTTTGCTTTTCATCGGTTTAGTCATTAGCATCTACTGTATACTTTATAGTTAGAGAATTTCTTTACCTCTGTTATTATGTGTATATACTGATGCTCTAGTATAATTTGGCTACAACCACAGAATATGGTCATTTTTCTAGATAGCTATCATCTCTACCATGTTGATTGTTAAGATATCTGAGAATTTATATATTTTCTTAATTTGTTGAATTTGGGTTTGCATTTTTAAGCATAAAATTTGTAAGATTACTTTGAAATTCAAAGGTTCTGAATTAGGAAAGGTTTTTGCATGTTCTAGGTTTATATAGTTAGTAGGAACATTTGTATCTTTATTTGAAAATCTGTGAACTTGAAAAGCTTATATAGAATCTATGTTTGAATAATTTCTACATTCATAACTCCATCATCTCCTAGAAGGATATTGATTGTGGCGACATTAGTTTCCTATCAACAAAATCACTTTTGCTAGCATCTACTGTATACTTCATATAAGTAAAGAACTTCTGTGCCTTTATAATTTATATATACAACTACTGACACAAGTATAATTTGATATGCCATGGAATATAGCACAATGTTTCTCAAAGTGCAGCTTCCTTGGAATGTCATCATTGCTGCAGAGAACCTGAAGCCAGGCAGTCTCATGCTTCAACGGGCAATCCTCATCCGGCTTTTAAGCGATTTCGCTGCAAAAAAAGCGACAAAAGACATGGGATACTTTCTTGCGGTGACTACACTGGATAAAATAGGAGAGGGGAAAGTCAGGCAACATACAGGAGATGTTCTGTTCCCTGTTGTTTTCAATGCTGTGACCTTCAAGATTTTCAAGGGTGAGGTATTAGAAGGTGTCGTTCACAAGGTGCTGAAGCATGGGGTTTTCATGCGAATTGGTCCAATTGAGAATGCCTATCTCTCAAGTAGCAAGATGCCTGGTTATGACTATGTTCTCGGTGAAAACCCATATTTCATGAATCAGAAAATGCCCAAGATTGCGAAAGATGTGAAGGTTCGAGTTGTAGTGATCGGTACAAAGTGGATGGAGGCAGAGAGGGAGTTTCAGGCATTGGTTGGCTTGGAAGGGGATTATCTGGGACCAATTTCATCCCCTGATATGTAGCTGCTATTCTGTGATTATCAGTCTTTATCATTCGTAGGTACTATGGTTCTGTAATTATCAGTCTTTATGGTTCGACTATGCACTGTTTACTTGGTTCTGTAATTACCATTATCTGCTACTAGACTGATTTATAATTTGGTTGTTGAATAGCAGAAGTGAAAGCTTTCGTAGTAGCAGAAAACCTTTGGTGATCCAACCAATGAAATTGCTCAATGAATTTTAGAGTCTTTCTCACGTCTTCCACATTGCTTGATGCTTGGATGTCAAACAAGATTTAATGCATCAAGCAGAAGTGCACAACTATATTGCGAAGTATCTGAAAAGTTACAGCTTTGAGCTCATGAAATTTATCTCAAGATTTTTTTTTTTTTTTTTACCAAAGCTGGATTAAACTACACTTCTTTGCATATACATTAATAACCTCCGGTGAAATGCTACATTGAGTTCTGCAAGTTCTCACAAGAATAATCTTGATTTTTCTATCTTTAAAAATGAAGAAATAAACTGATAGAAAAGAAATTAAAATTGACCTCAGACTAGACTTAATAGAAAGGCCATTTTTAAGTCACTTTATTTAAACCTTTCAAAAATTAATTTGACATTTAGTTTCAGAAGATCGATTTAATCTTGAAAGTGTATTTCGTTTTGACAATAAACATATTCTTTCACTAACTTGTACAAAGAAAGATACATATTCTTTCACTAACTTGTACAAAGAAAGATACAAATAGAATGACCAATATCTGCGGGGACATTTGCCTTCCACAAATTAAGACAACACAAATAGCAAAGCCAACTAATTCATTGGCAAAGGTACAATGGGAGTTCAGAAAACATTAGGGCATACGAATTAAAAGTCCAAATCCTAGCAACCAAACTAATACTTTCAGGTATAGTCGATGGTTAAGGGGAAAAGAGGAAACACGATCTTTAATATCATAGAGTTAAAAATCATATATTTGACTTTTACATGCATATGTCGATTATAAGTCGTTAGGGCCGGCCTAAGGGGTGGCAACTGAGGCAGCAGCCTTGAGCCTCATATTTTTTTAGAACTATTTCTTTTTCTACTCTACTCTCTTCTCATGCGTCCTATTTATTTCAGAAAATACCTATGTTTGGATTATATAAATCTGAACTCCTTTTTAGAATTTTTCAATCATATAATTCAAAATATATTTATATATAAGGAACAATTAGAATTGCTCCCATTTTTCTTTCAAAAAAAAAGAAAAAAAGAATTGCTCCCATTTCAGTAACCACAAATTTTGCTTTTAAAACAACCAAAAAACAAAGTAAAAAAAAATGATAAAATCTGTTGAATATGAAGAAGAAAAAATATATGAAAATACCACAAAAAAATCTAAAAATCAAATAAAACTAATGTAAATTTTTATATTTCCAGAGAATATGAAAAGTTAGAAAAAAAATTAAAAATTGGTTGAAACTTAAAATTTTAGATTTTGAAGGGCAGAGTCATGTAAGAAGTCCTTTACGAAATCTTGTTCGTTGATTTTTTTCCTATTTTTTGGGAAGTTTCGGAGCAATCCGATCAAGTAGCCTGCAAACAATATTTTTGACTGGGCACGACAGGAACAACTAAGAATGGCCTAAAATACAATGGTATGACTTAGATGGTTAGTATGATTCTTAAACTATATATCCATGTTACAAACATGTTTAATCTTTGTACTGATACAGTTCGGATTATATCATTCGAAAATGTTTTCCTCAAAATTCTTGGCACAAGAGGGGTGTATAGGGAGTGTTCGAATTTTATAATCCAAAAAATGCAAAGAACACACCTTTCTATAGGAGGTATTCAAATTATAATATCCGAGACACTTAATTTTTCGATTTTATAATCCAAATTGGTAAAAAATAAAATGCATTCCTCCACTAAAAATATAAGGGAAAACCATATTTCGGACTATATAATCTGAAAACTACGAGAAGATGGTTGGTGAAAAAAGAAATAGTCTTTTTTTGCCTCAAATTTATTATTTTAATTAAGTTAATATTATTAATTTTATTAATATTAATTATTTTAAGTTTTATAGTATAAATTTACTCATTCATTTTTCTACTAACTGATTTACTAAAAAAAATATTCAATCCTGTGAACATATTTAATATTTGTTTTGTGTTGTCTAACTGTAAAAACGTATTAAGCTTAAAAAGACATCTATTTTACTGTTTTTTTTTTTTTTTTATAGTGCCTCGTTTCTAATTTCGCTTTAGACATCTGAAGTTTTTGGCCGACCCTATTTGTAAGGGCAGTTGTAAATGATCCAAGGATAGTACTACTAAAACCCTCGCTTTGAGCCCGCCAACAAAAAAAATCATAAAATTTAATAAAAAAAACTCATAAGTATACAAAAAAGGTCACATGTATTAAAATTTTTCTCTGACATCACTGTTAAAAATTATTAGGCCGACCCTTTAAGTGGTCTCAATTTTTACCAAACAAACCACATATCTTGGAATCATTTGTTGGATAGGGAGGATGTTGAAGCCGAGGCGGTCACCAGTCTCCCAATACATAGGCTATCTATGCAGGTTAACCATCTTGATCTGTAGAAGTATCATCTGCCTTTAGACGAATGCATCCAAGACCTATCTCATTGCTTGGTATAAAGTTGTTCATTTTCTCAAACAACAAAATATCGTCAGGAGATGATTCATTTTCTTCTTTCTCAGATTCATATAGACTGAGAAGCTTTTGTGGAAACTCATCCATTGGTGTCGGCGTCTCTATTGGTGTCGGCATCTCTATTGGTGTCTGCATCACAGTCGATGAATGCCTCTCTACAAATGAACGCTTTTTTTGAGGAATTTTGACGTTCCATAAATTTGTATTTTTCCCACCTGAGAAAATAAGGTACTAATGATAAAAAAAAATATTTATACATCATACACGCTACATATTAATGAATAATCATTTATTTGTATTACCATAAGAATACTAGCTAATGTGTAACTATAAGGCTAAGATTGATCGATCAATCTTATACCAACTCTTCTTTAGTTGTCATTGTATTAGCACAAATATCTCCATAAATGTAGGCATATAGAGTTGTATGTGCGTTTTATAATGCACAACAATATAATTAATTCAAAATCCAATGCTGTGTCTACTTAAAATATGAAACTTCATTTGGTCCCTCAAACACCCTTTAATCCACATTGCAACGACAACTCTCATAGAATCATCTTTAAGTTATGCAAGAAATCAAAGAAATCAAAACACGCTGCTAAAGTTTTCTACGGGGTATTGCAAGAAATCAATACCCCTGAATTATAACAATACCCATGAATTGTACCCCTTAAAAATATTCTTACAATGTCTTTCTTGCTCACTTGTCTTGCTTGTCCTGCCCATTCTACACTACTTATGAGTCATACCCAACATTTTCATTTTCAATCGATAAATTTATTTAGATATTTCAAAAAATTAAGCAACAAATGACTTTCTCAACCGCTACATTAAAACCCATGCACTAGAAAAGGAAAAATAGATGATATAAATTGAAGGGAAAATGAATAACTTGTGCTTTACATTTGGTGAAATATGGGGTGAACAGTTAATTAACTTAGGAAAATGCTATTTATCTAGAAAAATAGCATCAAGAATTTTTCAAGACACATGTGGCAAGTTTTAATTGCATGATTTATTTGTCCACTTCCTATTTTTTAGCCACACCTCCTTGAATTGTGGCAAATAGTGCATTGTGATTGGCTACTCTTTATTCTTGAAGAATTCTTGATGTTTTTTTTCTTGATAAATAGCATTGCTCATTAACTTATTGCAATTTTTATTACCTGAAGTTTGATTTGAAAGATTTGCATTACTTTCAGATGTTTTTTCAATGTCAAGGTCTGATGACTGATTTTGCAGGGCTCTCTTCGGGAGATAGTTAGCAAGGGTTCCTTTTGCCTTGAAATGTAAACCACAAGCGTTACACAATATTGGCGTCTCGTATGGTCCTTTGCGCCAAACTTGAGTTTCTGTTGAAACCATGTTATCAGATAAATAAACAAGACTAATAATAATGTAAGATGAGATTCACATTAAAAACTAGAGTAAAATAAAAATAAAAGTTCCGTTTAAAACTTTGAAATTGTCGTTAACTTCTATTTTTTAGGGATTGACCTATATTATTTCATAACCATGTTATTTATGCGAAGTATACACCAACTTTCGTAACCCTTTATTCTACTTATACTTACATTGCAATGTACCAAACATGCAGTAACTTAATTATATTCATTTTTGGTTGGTTAGGGATGTTGAGGTTAGAATTATTGATTTTATCTAATAATAACTAAAAGATAACAATGGTTTAATTTCCTTTATTCATAAAAAATAAAAAAACAGTTCCATTTACACTATAAAACACCAATCTTATTAGTTAAGGAAAAAATTATTCTTTAAAAAATTTCATTACGGTAGGATCAACATCCCATTTTTGGTCACATCCGAAAACACACTACTACAAAATACCCCCTTTAATAGCATTCATTTTGGGCGTTTAATAGCGCTTGTGAAGCGCTAAGAAAGCCCCCGCTATTAAAGGTCAGAACCCCTATAATAGCGCTTTCTAAACGCTATTAAATAGCAGTGTTTCAATAGCGCTTTCAAAAAGCGCTAATATAACCTTATTTTTGTGCTATTTATAAGCAGATGTTTCTTAGCGTTTTCCGGAAAGCGCTATCTTAACTACCCCCATTAATAGCACTTCCAGAAAAGCGCTAATAAAAGTCCCAATTTTTTTATTTTAAAAATTAAATCTACAAGCAAAAGCTTCATAATAAGAAACTGACTCGACAAAAAATATATATACGAATCAGAAACACTAATAATCCATTAATAGAAATAAACAACAATAATGTGTTGATCAAACACTTAATTACAAATGACATCTAATGTACACTTGCATAAAAATGCAAAGTCTTCGCACAATATGTATATATGAACGATGACAAACCTAAAGTAACTTACAAAATTCTGACTTTTTCTCTCCAATTTTCCATACTAATTGGAACCTCCCGACGAACGATGACTCCAATGTAACCGACAAATCCTTGGCTTTAAAACAAGACTTGAGATATGGATGCTTCCCTGAAAAAGAAAACTTGGACTAGCAAAAAGAAAATTCATATACATATTGAAAAAGCGTCAAAATCAATACTTTGTACACACTATACACTGCAGAAAATTAACGCAAATGAACCCGCAGCAAATATCAGTGAACATAGTGAACTAACCAGACTAATCAAAATGCAACCAAATGTTTAACTAACCTGACTCCTAAAAGATGAGGAAAGTCAACGCAAATGCTTGGTGAAGAATCGGCAAAACTAAAATCAGAAGCGTGAGATATTCTACGAATAGAAGTGAACCAACAAACCAAAAACTTGTAATCAGTTCTGATTTATCAAAGTTAAGACTAAACAAGAAACTAATAATTTGTGCTTAACTTTTCTTTATAATACTCAAAGGAACTACAAATAATACTCACAAAGGACTAATTTACCTTTTCAAGTTTTCGTTAGGCGACAAGCCTTCTTGACTTTGAACCAAGTTACCAATTTCAAGTTCATTCTTGTCATTCACTTGAACACGTTGACCTGTAAGAGGATGGTACATAATACATGCTTTAGAGACTTTGGAAGTAGAATCTACATTAAGAATCACAAGGAAAATTCAAGTGTATACATATATATATATATATATATATATATATATATATATATATATCCATATTCTTTTAAAATAAATACTTAATTATCTCTAATAATTTAAAGAGTGAATAGTCGTTAATCTCTGAATGTTGAGGTGTTGTCATCATGTAGGAAACTAGAAAAGAGTGACTGCATTTTGTTTTTGGAAGGTCCGCCACTTTGCTTCATAGGAGCGATAGCAAAGCCGTATAAAGGAAAAAAAAACTGGTATAGCTTGCTCTTATTCCAGAGTGTGTCTTCTCTTAATAGTATTATAGACCAAATTGGCTAACGGAACAAACATTTGATGACCAATCTAACAAATGAAAGACACATTCAAGTATTAAACTATCTAATGAAAGATACTTCTGTGGACATATGTAATTTTAATATTACTTTTTATTAATAGTAAGAACACTCACCTTGATTCTTCCTGTGCAAAAGTTTGAATTTGTTAATAAGTTTGGAGGAGACTTGGATTTTGGTTTATAGTCATGTAAAGAACCTATCTAGTCAAATCCAAACTCAGTAATGATCAAAGGAAATGCATTCTTACTAGTGTTATGGATGGCTAGTGCTGCTTGGCTCAAGTACTTGTACCAATCTCCCAGGTTTTGGCGTGGACCACGCAATTCATTCCTCAAACTCATTGCCACAATCGGCTAGTCAATAAAAACCAATCAAAATTTTGTTATGCTACATTCAATTTAGCAAAACCATTAAAATAAATGAATAATATTAATGATATTTTTTTCTTTGACTCAATAGTAATGATTATCTTAAAATTCTAAAACTCAAGAAAGAATGAAGTAGCTAGAATTATACTAATAATTACATGTCGATGTCCATAAAAGTGCTTGGTTGCCAAAGTAAGTCCATGAATCCATTCTTGAGTACTAACACATTCAAAGGCCAAACTTCTCACCCGGACATGTATAATTTTCATCCAAAACTCTTTAGTTAGTGAAATAAGCTTATTTATAGTCCTTATCTTTAGTTAGTGAAATAAACTTATTTACAGTCCTTAATATAAAGGTTGTAAGCAAGTCTGAAAAACTAATAATTTCTTAATTTTATAGTGCATACTACATTTTGCATGAAATAGTGACACTTAAGAACACCTACTTTGAAAGAAGTGGCACTAGGAACTTCAATCAATTTTCCACGGTTCATTCTACTCATAAATGACACTAATAAACAAGAAGTGAATCCATATGAAGTTGCATCAGTGTTCAATATTACAAGAAGTACACAATAGTACTCCTCAACTGCATTAGTGAAATATTCGAATGCCAAGCAAAGTTTCCGGGATAAACTACTTTTTCCTGTTCCAACGTGTCAAAAAATTATCTACAAGAAGAGTCATCAAATTTATATAAAATTACCAACGTGTCACGGTGTACGTCCGACACTTGTTATGTCCAACACCGACACTTATGATTACATTGAATTATATCATTTTCTCATAATTTTATCGGTGTTGATGTGTGAGTGTCGCGTTCGCTGTCCGTGTCAATGCTTATATACCTTCACATAGTTATATACCTTACTAAAATTACACATAGTACAAAGTAAAAAAGTTCAACATAATAATGACATAGATATCCAACGACATTAGCCACTGAATTCAAATTTATCCAAGAAAATCTCCAAGAATTATTAAAGTGGTTAGCCAAAAGTATTATTGGTTTAACACTAGACCCACACAAATTTGCACAGGGGCCACTACTGACATTGTATAAAAAATTAGACCTTTTAGATTAAGCAAATTACAAGTGCATCTATGGAAAACTAAGTAAATTAACAATAAGAAAATGCAATTTAGTGTATACAAATTAGACTTTCTTCTCCCTCAAAAAAAAAAAAATTAGACTTTCTTCCATCCAGCTAATAATCCTAGTTAAGAAGCGTGCTTAGACCCAAATCAAGAACCGTCCATAGTTGAATTGCACTCAATTCTGACATAGAACAATGCTAATAACAATCAAGTTCCCTCTACACCTCATTCGAATAAACTCACATCAGATTCCACAAATAAAAAATAACAAAAAACTATTTCCATTAACTTAATCAATATAAGCAATCCACAACAAAAACTAAACATATACAAATTATTTATTAAAATCAACAGCAAACACTAGTTTACTTTGTTGAAAACAAAATGATAAGTTATATTATAAAATCTAAACGAACTAACAGAACTGAGAATCGAAATTGAAGTTGAGAAACAGAACAAAAAACAAGAACGAATAACAAACCTCAGAAGGGATACATGTAATGTTGAAACAGGTGCCACGGAAGGGCCGACATAACGATCGGGACGACCATCGACGCCGTTTTCAGATCTGACGGTGAAACCTATCGACAAGCTTTCAAAGAGCCAAATTTGAAAAAACAAAACAAAAGCTTTCAATGAATCACAACTCTTTCTTTTTCTCAGATCTAAAAATACCAAAACAGAAGCTTGTATAATGATAATTTCATGAAACAAGGGTTTTATGTTGAGGAAGGTGTAACGAATTGGGGATTGGTAGCTTAATTTAGGGATTTTGTGGTGGTGGGTTTCTTGGTGACGATTGTGAGCAAGAAGAAGAAGAAGAAGTGAGTTTTGGGTGTTTCTATGAGTTTGGTGGAGAAAAAGAAGAGAGAAATTTAGGGTTTTGAAGGGGTTGAGCAAGACGGAGATGGCGTTTTACGAATTGACGGTGGTGGCGTTTTGCGAATTGACGGTGGTGAGTTGATGAATACGATAGTTAGTTGATGAACTGAAGTGGCCTTGGTGTTACTAGGTGAGTTCGATTGAGGTATCTGAGTGTTGAAGGAATGGGTTGAGAAGGAAAGATGAGGAGAACGTGTTGAGTTTTGATAAGTGTGGGAATACAAAATTATTTTCCACTTATTTCTTATATTAATTAATTAATTAATAATATACACAATAATGCTTTTCCAAAAGCGCTAATAAAGGGGTACCAATATGATAGCGTTCCACCAAAACCGCTAATAAATGGGTATTAATATAATAGCGTTTTCTAACAAGCGATATCTAACCCCCTTTTCTATTTTTCATAAGCAGCTTATAATAGCGTTTTTCCAGAAGCGCTATTAATAGGTCCGTCTGTAGTCTTTTTAATAGCATTTTATTGAAAACGCTATTGTATTGGTGCTATTAAAAGGCAAATTTGTGGTAGTGACAACAATGTTGCTCACAACTTTCCAATAAATAGAAAACACATAGAAAACAAAATACAAGTGGACACCGTCAAAACTCAAAACCCTTTAACAATAATCATTATTTAAAACAGTATTTTAGATTTTGTAAAAAAAATAAATTAATATTGGGTTTTAGTCTAGCGGAAGAGACTAGATTCTCTAAGTATGGCAAACTATAGTTTGAATCTCGATTAAGAGGGATATCCAAATTTAATGTTCGATCTACTATAAATTAAAGGTGTTTGTAGTGCAGTTTATATCGGTTATGAGGAAAAAAGTCATATGATCCCAAAAATTTAATACTCACAGTTCAATTTGGTTTGGATGACTTCGGAAAAAATGTTTGATCTGATCCAATTACATGCGGTTTAGTTTGGATCGGTTTTTGGATATCCAAACTACAATTTTATAAAAAAAAAATCTACTAAAAGTTAGGGGTGTTCATGTCCAATCCAATCCAATGTAAACTGTAGTAACCAAACCGAAAAACAAAACAAAACAAAAATGAACTAAACCAAAAACAGAAGGAAAAAAAAACCGCAGTTTTAAATGGATTGGATTGGTTTTCGGTTCGCTTAGTATAAACTGATCCAGTCCATTCCAAACTGAAATATTTATACTTGTATATATATTATTATATGAATTTTTTATAAATGTTTTCTTAATTTACAATACAATTTTCTATACTTGTTCTTTAATAATGTTGATTTTCTTTTCCTTCTTTTAAGAAATATTATTAATTTACGATTCCGTAACTATTTCCTTTAACCTACTAGTTTATTTGCTTTATGTTACTTTTATTTTCTACTTATTTATCTTTTTTTGTAACCTTACCTTTTTACGAAATGTCATAAAATATTATATTTTCTTAAAAGAAAATGAAAAAATATATAACAATGAAAACCGAAAACCAATCCAATCCAAACCGATTTTTTTTGGATCGGATTGGAATTGATTTGATTTTAAAACCAAACCAATTGACTGAACAAATAACAAAACCGACGAGATTGGATCGGATGGTTTTTGCTCCCAAAACCAAACCAGTCCAATCCATGAACTCCCCTACTAAAAGTAATATCATAAAGACACGGTAAAATAATATGTTTGATGCAAAATATAACATATAATATACAAAAAAAAAAATTAACAATTAGGAAGGAAAAAATCGATTATGTTTGTGCCGCATGAAATAGTAAAAAAAATTGAATTAAATTTAACTAATTAGTATTATTAAAAAAACTAATTGATAATAGATTAATTCAATATTTTATGTATATAAAAAAATATTAATATTTGTGTATGCGGTTCGGTTTGATTTTAAAAAAGGAATTCAATATCAGATCTGATTCGAGCGATTTTTACAAAAGTTTATCCAAATACATCCAATAATTTTGTTTTGTGCGGTTTTTTTTTTTTTTGGATAGATTTACTTTTTATTTTAGATTGGTTTGGAAGTGAACACCCCTACGTTGAATATGATTTCCTCTCGTAGAGGGAGACTATGAAAAACCAACAAAAAAAACTCAAGATAAGAGATGACTTACCATTAACTCCACAATGCACACATGGACCCGCCATTGAATATCGTAATTTGAGATAAGGTGAATGAGCAGGAACAATTTAACGAGTTTGGCTTGAATTTAGTAGAAGTGGCTAGTATCTCACAAGCTTATCAAACCAAATTTAGGTTTCAACTAGAAGAGGTGCAATATTTATTGTTCGACCATGTCTTGAACAAGAGTTCCTTCAGTGGCGCGAGCCTATAGAAAACCAAAAATAAAGTTATGTGATAATATTAAAAAGTTTCATAAAACGAGTCAAATGAATAAATGAAATTCCAAAAGTTTCACACCTCCGTTTTTTGGTTGAATACCTTTGTGTTAATCTTGATAGATTTTTGTACACACCAATATCCAACATGACATAGAGAAAACGAATGTTCGGATATAGTTTTGAAGGAAGCAACTTTTAATATTTGGTCAAACTCTCGCTAAAATCTTTATTTGCTCTCTATCCCCGACTCCCTGTGACTTCCCATCTCTAAATGTTGATTTTTATTGTCTTTTTATTTCGTATCTAGTTTGCTACATTGTCATTTATATTTTCTAAATTAAATAGATTAGGAATACTCTCAAGTTTGATTATTGACAGAAAAAATATTTATCCACTTTACTTGTTCATATGGTTAAGATATAATTTATATTTTCCCAAATGGAAAAAATTACCAAAAAAAGGCTGGCCACGTTGCCCAAACCAATAAACAAACGCCACTTGTAATATTAAGGCTATTTTCCGAGTATTTAGCCTAAGCATAAGGATTAGCCGCATAATCGAATCAATACTATTTTACATTTTTTGTGTCGTAAATTAATTTTTTATTTTACTTTGGTCAATTAGGTTTTTATTTTATTTCTTTTTTTATCCCTTAAGTTACAAATAGGGGTGGGAATAGGCCAGATCGCCTGACAGGGGCCTACAACCCGCCTATTTAATGCCTAACTTGGCCCAATTCATTTAATAAAAAGGTCAGACTCATACTTTTTATAAAGCCTATTTAATTAAACAAACCAAACTAAGGCTTACAAAAAAGCTTATTAAGCCTGTTAGGAAAGCCTATTAAGCATTTTATATAGAATATATCTTCCATTATTGATATTGTTGAAGTTTTTTATTCATAAACTCAAGTCTTCATATGATTTGGTTATTTGTAACAGATATATTGGTGTGATTAGAGTTCGTAAGATTTTGTTATTCAGTAGCAGACCTATTCATGTGCTTTAAGCCTTCATAAATTTTGGTCTATTTAGTAGTAGGTTTATAGGTGTTGCTAGGCCTTAATGTAAAATAGGCTTTCAAACTTCATCAGACCTTTGAAAAGGTCAGGTCGTACCTTAAAAATGAGTCTATGACGGGTAATAGGCCAGACTCAGTCCAATAATTTTTTAAGTAGACCGGGCTTAGGCCTTACAAAGTCCGGCCCGACTAGCCTATTTCCACCCCTAGTTACAAACGTTAACTTCAAAAGTATTGAAAATGAAGCAAATTGAATAAAAATATTAATTTTAGAAGCTACTTTTTTTTTTGTAGCATCTAAAAAGTTGTTATGGTCCTCCACTTGTGTGAAAGTTTTCAATGACCATTGTCATTCCGTCTATCTACTTATATAAAAGTTGTAACTAAGGGTCCGTTTGGTTCGAGTTTTTTGGTGGGGAGGGGAGGGCAGAGAATATTTTTAATTTGACATTTTTTATTCAATTTTTAGAATGATAGGGGAGGGGAGCGAATCCCCTCAGAGTCATTTATTGCTTCCCCCCAAATTGGAGTTTTTTTGGGAGGGAGGGAAGGTGTGCAATTAATGTAGTAATGTTAAAACTTAAAATTATTCTTACTTAAATTTTAAGGGCAAAAAGATAGATTAATTTTAAAATCCCTCCCCTCGTGAACCAAACATGTTTTTAATCAAAATCCCTCTCTTCGCCTCCCCTTCCATCTTTTGAACCAAATATATATTTAATTAAAATTCAAATATCTTCCTTTTTCTCCCCTCCCTTCCCGTCCGCACCATTAAAATCTCTCACCTCCCCTCCCATCCGTCGAACCAAACAGACCCTAAGTGGTTGGTTGAAGCATTAATAAACTTCACAAATTAATCGGGAGGCATATTGATTTTTAGTGGGAATAATTTTTGGTCATTTTTCTTAAATTTTAGAATATTAAAAGGATTGTTAATTAAGATTGAAATATTTTTTTTTAATAAAAACATAACAAAAGATAATTAAACCTGCATATGTACCTTTGAGTAATTTCACTGTTAATTATAGAAACATAACAAAAAACGATATCTCTAAATTTTTTAGCAATGCCATTAAGTAATTTCACTATTTAAATTTTAAAAAAGTATAAGAAAAAAAATCTAAAAGTCAAATGTTTTTCAACTAAATATCAGACTAAATACATTTGAACTTTTGGATTCAATATCAGACTAAATACATTTGAACTTTTAGATTCATTTTGCTAATATTTGTTTACATGCTTATTTTTATTTAAAAAAATAAAAATAAGCATGTAAAAAAATATATTTATCAGATAATATGATTATAAATTATACATATGCAGATTTAGGCTTGATTAACGGTGTAAAAAAAATTATAAATTCAATGCATTAAAATTAAACTATTAAAATTATATATGCACCGAACCTAGTATTTGACTTTGAATGAATTAAAATTAATATTATACGAAATATTATAAAATTTAAGCCGTATATGTACAGTATTTTTAATTCTTTTAATGCAATATACTTAATGACATTTGATACTCATAACTCTTTTAAAATTGTTCATTCTTTTTCCAACGAGAATTAAGACCATATGCAACATATCACTCCATTTTGGGTTTTTAATTCTTTTAATGCAATATACTTAATGACATTTAATACTCATAACTCTTTTAAAATTGTTCATTCTTTTTCCAACGAGAATTAAGACCATATGCAACATATCACTCCATTTTGGGTAGCACTTTGGTGCCATTAATGGCACCGTGCCATTAAATCTGGGCCACACAAACACATTGTCATTGCATCTGGGCCACACAACACATCTATCTTGGTGCCATTAATGGCCCAGATTTAATGGCACGGTGCCATTAATGGCACCGAAGTGCTACCCCTCCATTTTGGGTGCTTAAGTGGGTCATGCATGTACACATCATCTATTTTTTTAATTTTCAATGATATTACTTAATAAGCACTCAATCTTTTCAACCCAGGTCCTCAGAGAAAAGTTAATAAATAGATCTTATTAATAACTCAATGTCATTGCATTTCAAAAAATGTTATTGGTTTGTGTACAATTTATTACATATGGCCCACAAAAATTAAAGAGAGAGTGCTTATATAGCCACCCTTCTCTATAAACACCAAACATTTTATCTCCACAATGAGGGTGCTTATTAATTCCGGTGCTAAATAGGCGAAGCACTCACCATTGTGGATGCTCTAACTTACTATTGATATTTTCGAGCGATAGTTAACTCGTGATACTTTCTAAATTTCAATCACTTTTAAGTCGGATGAATCACCAATCTTAAAAATCTTAGCAGGAGTTAACTCACGCTCAAAAGTAAATCTTTTTAAGAGAAAAGTTAGGGGGGTGTATTGGATTATGATTTTAACGGATAATTTTTGTTTAAAAAAGTCTCAAAGATTTTAAAAGATTTTGTAGGATTTTAATGACTTTCATGATTTTAAAAGACTATCAGGATTTTCAATTTGGATTTCAAAGGATTTACATCATAAGATTTTAGATGATTTTAAAGGATTTTATGGATTTATAAGATTTCAAAAGATTTTATGAATTTTAAGGACTCATTGAAAAGAAATGATTACACAACACTCTATCATAATATTTTCAATACATACTCTTATTTTTTATTTTATTTTTATGAGAGATAGAGAGGGGGGAAGAGAGGAGAGAGAGAAGGGAGAAAAGAGAGGAGTGAGAGAGGGAGAAGAGAGAGGGAGGGGGAGAGAGAGAGAGAGGAGAGAGAGAGAGAGAGAGAGAGAGAGAGAGAGAGAGAGAGAGAAGAAGGGAGAGAGAGGAGGGAGAAAAGAGAGGAGAGAGAGGAGGGAGAAGAGAGAAGGAAGAAGGGATAAGAAAGAGAAAGTAAACTTTTAGGCTCTGTTTGTTTGAGGAGAAAAAGAGGCGAGAGAAGTTGAAAGGAGAGAAGATGGAGAGAAATGTCCCATCAATGGTGTTTGGTAGAGCAAAGAAATAGAGGCGAGAGATTAAAATTGAGTGGACCCCACGTTAAAATTCTTTCTCTGCAATGGTGCGAAGAAACAGAACTACCATTATGATTTTGGGTCTTTGTCAATTATACCCTTCCTATTAAGTAATAAAGTTGCGCATTAATTTTTTTAGTGTAAGGACATCTTGGTCTTTTCAAAATCAAACACACTTCTTTCTCTTCCGTTTCTCTCTTCTTTCTCTTATATCAAACAACCCATCAGTACTCGTGAGCTTAACTCAGTTGGTATGGACAATGCATAAAATATGCAAGGTCTGGGGTTCAAACCCCGGCCACCACCAAAAAAAAAAAAACAACCCATAAACAACTCATCAAATCTATTTTATTTCTCATCTATCATCTATTTCTCTCTTCTCATACTCTCTCTCACCTATTTCTCTCTTCTTATTTTCTTCTCACAACCAAACACACCATTAAAAAAAAACAATCCTAAGAAATCTTATGTCTTTATGAAAGACTTTTTCTTGTTAAAATTTCACTAGAAAATCCCACAAAATCATCAAAATCTAATTTTGAATGATTTTGAATACCATGAGACTTTTTTTAAGTGATGAAAAGTCTTGATTAAATACCTCAAGACTTTTTAAAAATGACAGAGAATTTCAATTGAATACCACAAGACTTTAAGTGATAAAAAATCTTGATTAAATACCTCAAGACTTTTTTAAAATGACAAAGAATTTCAATTGAATACCACAAGACTTTTTTAAATTACAAAGAGTCTTGATTTACCACTTTACATAATAAAAAAATCTTTTAAAATCCCTCATAATCCTAATCCAATACATCCCCTTATTTTCTTATTTTATTTTTTTCACTTGAAATGCACCTTCACACACATAAGCCACAACAGAGATGAGTTTGATTCCTAATCCTAATCCTAATTCTAAATCATCTTCATTTTGCGTAAAATGGCCATGGGATTCTTTAAACCCTAACCCTAAAATTTCCCAAACCCCTAACCCCTGCAATTTCGAACCTCCTTGGTTATTCAAGTCTCTCCAAAACCTTGGATCATTCGCTTTCAATTTCGCTAACTCTATTTCAAATTCTTCAATTTCTCAAACTCCCAATTCATCAAAACCCGATCAGAAATTGAATTTGACATGGAACAAGAAGGAAAAAATGGCTTCCAGTGGTGCCGAGCAGGCGGAGGCGGAGCAGCGAGCGTTTGCTGCTGCTCTGGCAAGTGGGAAGGAAGCTACATTGCTCGAGTTTTACTCGCCGAAATGTAGGCTCTGTAATTCTTTGCTTGGTTTTGTTTTGGAGATGGAGACGAGGAACACGCAATGGCTTAATGTTGTTATGGCTGATGCTGAGAATCAGAAGTGGTTACCAGAGGTATCTTATTTTCATATACTTTAGGGACTAAATTGACGAATTTTGTATAGTTTAGGGACTATTTAGTATATTTTTATAGTTTAGGGACCAAATTGGTGACATGTTGATAGTTTAGGGACTAAATTAACGGTTTATTCTTGTTTGTCTGTCATGTTTAACAATAGTGCCAGTGTCAATAAGGGCTTCAGCCTCGGAATTCGGACTTGTCGTGTCCTTCTCCAATTTTCATTGAATGTAGATGGGCCTGTTTGGATTGGCTTATTTGAGTTTATTCGCTGACATAAGTTTTGTGAGACAGTTTGGGAGAACTTATGGAAACAGTTTATGACAATTTGCAAAAGCTTTTTTCAGCTTATTTACATAAGTTCTCTGATATGGATTATAGCTTATAAAAACAACTTATAGCATATACAAGAAAAATTTAACTTCCTTTTATCCTTTGCTATAGAAAGAGCTTATGTGAGCTTATACATAAGCGTTTATCATGACAAGCACTTGTGCTATAAGCTATTTATCCAAACCGACTTATACAAAATTTTCACCGGTATCAGGTCTTCTTTGAATACAACTGAATTGAATGCTAATAAATGTTCATGTATAAGCTATTTCTATTACAAAAGATAAAATAAAGTCAAATTGCTTTCATATAAGTTATCAGTTGTTTTCTTAAGCTACCCTAGAGAGTATATGCAAATAAGATGAAAACAGAAATGTCATAATTTGTTTTCATAAACTCCCTCAAACAGTTTTTCAAAAGCTTATGCTGGTAGGTAAAATCAAATAAGTCAATCCAAATAGGCCCCGAGAATATTCCTATAGTGAAATCCCACTTGTACGACCTGATACATGGAACCAACCAAATCTCCATCGATTTGTGATCGATCATCTTTGAGACTCTTTGCAGGTTTCTCATCTCTTACATAAGTTGCAGCAACATTCTTCGTATCTCAGTTCTTTCTTGGTCTTGAGTAAAGCCTAGGGAGTCTTCAAAACTACAAACTGCTGTGGATTGACTGAAGCTATGTTATTGAATGGCTGTAGGATAATATATGTCATTTAGCAACCATAGTAGTCAATAGCGCTCTATAGCGGCGCTATACAGGCGTACGGCAAGAAACCGTTACGGTGGCTGTCATAGCAGTGCGGTTCAAGATAGAGGCCGCTGTAGCTGCTATAGCGGGTACCGGCGTGGTTCAAGATAGCGGCCGCTTTAACCGCTATTGGATTTTAACAGGAAAATCCCATATTGACCCTAATTTTAAAACCATTTTAAGGGCATTTTGTGGATTTCGTATAAACCCTAACATTTTCCTTACTCTTTCTTCTCTGCTGTAAAACACACAAAACACGATCTGCAAACTAAGTTGCAACCCTCACAAGGACTGCAAACCGATTGCCATCGCCGTTGCCTTCGCTGATTGCACCACAGCCATCGTCTTCCACTCTTCATGTTCCATCTATCTTCCTCTGTTGTTTGTTGTTCTTTCAGTTCCTCTGTTCTTTGTTCTTTTGGATTTAATTTTTTGATTAAGACTTGTGAAATTTTGTTGGAGACTTGATAGCTTTCATAAGCTTATTTATTTCCTTGACATTTGTTGGTATTTGGATTTGAATGTAATGTTTTGTGGATTTGAGTGTTTTGACTTATGAATGTTTCATGAAATTTGAGTGTTAAATTTAATTTTATATTAAATATATGTTTGTTTATACTTTATAGTAGTATTATTCAACAGCGATCTTCCTGCTACACGCTATCCTGCTATCCCACTTTTGGGGTCGGCCGCTACACGCCACTATCCGGGGTTGACTACTGTGTTAGCAACACACAAGAGATGCATAGAGAAAAGGAGAGACAAGGAGATCTGAAACACAGTCAATAGAGCATTGTTCTTCTGGCAAGAAACTAGGAAAAATATAACATAATTAACTTAAAAAAGTTAAGAAAAACTTGAACTCTTCCTAGTTGCAACAATCAAACCCCTTTCTAATAACTGACACCTCAATTAGAAAAAAACTCATATCTACCGGAATAGGTCTAATACTAGCTGTTAGGATAGATGAGAAATATCTTATAATATTAAGACTGTATCTTTCAGAATATTTTACAGCATTGTAGGTGATCTCCTATAGTGTGTTTGTTTCAAGGTATGCAATTATATATTACTAGGAAAGTAAGACTGTGGTTTAAAAAAGTATTAGGGGTATGATGGATTGCAAGAATATTTTTTTTCGTGTTTTCTCTTTTTCAATGGAAGATAAAGTACATATTTACAACAACATGTAGTAGTGGCATGGAAAATATCTATGCAGCCTTGCTTACGGTAGCATGAATAATGGTTACTTGCGTGTCAATCCCAAATCAACATCCAAGTCCAACAAGTATTATAATTGATTCCGATCTGCATGGTTGGTGGCATGGTTTCCACAATTTCTCTAAATCATTAAGCCTAGTCTCTTGGGGTTTCTTCTCGAAAAAGATCAAGCTAGTACTCCTTGATATTCTTCCACCTTATATGAAATTGTGAATTCTGCTATCTTTCAATTCCTTGTTTACGAATACTTTTAGATATATGTTATTTAATCTCCTCTGGAGAGTTCATTCTGCTAATCTGCTCATTGTGAATTCTTGCTGAACTAAAATTAATTTTTGTTACTGCAGCTCCTTAATTATGATGTTAGTTATGTCCCCTGCTTTGTGCTTATTGACAACAAAGGAAGGGCCCTAGCTAAGTCGGGTGTGCCAAATAGTCGTCTACATGTTATAGCTGGACTCTCGCATCTTCTCAAAATGAAGCGTCCTCAACAAAGTTAATGCATGGTGGGCATGAAAACCAACATTTGTTTGCGGTACTGTTCTATGATCTTAAGTTGCACTTCTTTATATATATGGTGTTGAGTCCGTTTTAATTGAGATGGGATTTCTTCTGCTTGTTGGAATTTGTTCCATATGTAAGGTTTGCTTCGAGTAACAAACATATTGTATGACTGTCCTTGCAATCGTCCCTTTAGATTCAACGTGTGGACTTGAATCGTATATTCATATTTTATAAAACTGTTGATCATTCTTTTTCCTCCTTGCCTTCTTTCTCATTTCTTTTAATTGCAATCCCTGTTTATTTCTCTTGTTTCTTTCTGTTCTAGAATGTTGGCATCATCACCTTCAAGGTTTTAGTTACTCACTATTGTATTGTGCTGTCACAGTCATAGCATGCTTTAGGTGCAAAGGTGTTAGTTAACTTATTGGCCAATCCGATTGTATGGCCCATGAATATAGATGTTGTCCATCTAAATCCTAAGTAGTCGATTCGTTCTAGTTATGCAAATTAATCCTATATCGATAATAGCTACTGTCCAATATAACATACGAAGAAATATAGCAAAACCTTTGATGAGATGAATAAGGAATAATAGTACAAAAGAAACCAAAGGAATTCATAATCAAGTAATATAGAGACTGAGTCACAATATCAGTCTGAAATTGATTATTTAACAATTACTAAATTAATAAAGTTCTTATGTTGTTAAAAAAATTGAAAGGGGCACTGGAGCAATATCAAGTAAGCAGCAAGAGAATTGAAGAATGCAATAAACTAATAAAGAGCTCAAAACCCAGGAAGAACAGTAAACATACAAGCAGTCAATTATGATTAAACCTAAAGTTTCTAGTTGCACTTATATTTATTATAGATTACTTAGTTAGAGATAACTTTTGCCTTCAAAGTCACTTCCTCCTACTAATCTTATAATTAAACCGTGGTAACGAATCTCGTGATGTGCAAAAAAGGCATGTCACCGACACAATTTACATGCAAAAGGCATGTCACCGACACAGTTTACATTATTCAGTTGGAGAATAAATTATGACAGTGCTTTAAGCTTGAAGCAGAGTTAAAACTATCAAATGGCTCATGACTTAAATAACACTTAATTCATATAACATAATAAAACAAAGATAACAAACAGCCTTCTTTTAGTTGCATTCGTGATCCTACTATGATCAACGATAATGCATGACTCTTGGCTACATCACACAAAGGGGTACATAAAACTGATAGTGATCTCACACTCAAACAACTGACCACAGAACTTAGAAGAAAATGCAATAATCAAACATAGTACATAACTTGCCAATGCTAAAGACCCATGAAGCTGCCTAATGCTAACCATTATGGCAGCACCTGTAGCTGATAAACACTTCCATTGTGCGGTGACAATCTGGACACTCAATAAAGTCTGGGATTTTTCCATCAACATTAGGAATCTCAAGGTGAGAGCAAATATGAACAGAGCTAGCAATCGTGTTATGATAGTCTCTAAATGAGTATTCAAAGCCCTTGGTGCTCACCACATCTTTCCATTTGTCAAACTCTGCAAATGTCTTCAAAACTGTAGTCCCATGACCAACAGCAATCACAATAGAACCTTTGGTTACAATTGCCCACCCTGACTCATTTTTGTATGAAAGCAATTTCTCAACTTGCTGTGTAACAGTGTTTGTTTTCTCATGCATCTTGGTCACAAACAAACTCTCTACCTTTTTCCAAAAGGTGTTAACCACATTTTGTTGTTGAGACTCCAAGCAAATCAACTCAATTGAAGTCTTTGTCTGCTTAATAGTGGCATCATTTACTATGGCGCCATAATACTTGGTGAATTGTTGAATCCATTCCTTATCTTTACCTCCACAAATGATGACAGTGTCATCCTCCCTCTTCATTTTTCAAAGGAAATATATGAAATTTATTAGTCATGTTTCTTTTTTTCTCAATTTAAACTTGTCAACAATAAAGAGAATGGACAATATATTAAACTTCTAGAAATAATATGCACTAGATATGTAAAAAAGCTTTCTCACAAACATAATTATGTCTCACAATATAGGTAAATATTACTTTGGATTTAGGTAAATATTACCACATGATGTAATATTATCAGATATAGACAAATGTCTTTGTATAAGATTTTTTATACTATTATTAGTACATGGTAATTAAATTCATAAAAATTATCATAATATATAAGAGTTTTCATCGTAATAAGAGATTTTATAAGATTTATGACCAACCAAACACTTACCCACTTAATCTTTATATCAATGCCAACCAGCACGGAATCAACCCACATTAGTTCTTGGGTCATTGATTCTTCTTTGGTTTTGGTGAAAGGGAATCCCTTTACTCCCCAAACATGAATCATATGAAATGCATTCTGATGCAGAATCTTTCCTTGTGTACTCAACACAACAACCAAAGGATTCAGCTTGAAATGCAACTCCTCTTTTATGAACCTGATGCCTTTTATGGTTGCAAAGTGATGCAACACATACCATGGCATCTTAGACTTCAAGGAATCAAACTTCTTCCTCCCCTTATCATTCCATTCCTCCACAATGGGAACCCACACAATCTTGTGTTGGCTTCCTGTTTTCTGGATATGATCATAAATTCGAATCATAGTTGAGATGTCTTCTTGGCAGATGTCCAAGGTTGAAATGAACAAGAACACGTCCTTCTTTTTCAACACATCAATGTTAACCTGTTTAAATATAAAACATTCAAACCAAACTAGATTAAAAAGTGAAGACAAAATGTACTCACTTTAATAAAAAATGTATTTATTGTCATAATGTATAAAGTAATTAAGATATGATAACACTAACCAGTGTTTTAGTGGAACCACAATAGATGGGTGTTTGTGGAGTATCTTTCCAGAAAATCAGCACCTTAAACACTTCCATAATTTCAGTCGGGGTTTGAAAGAGCTTTTTGAGTAACTTGTTATACTCTGCTTCATCTAAGAATTTAAAATAATTTCCTTCAGTATGGGAAGAAAATATAAATAAATAAAGTTTGATATAATGTTACAAGCTATAATTACCAATCTGTATAGTGATTTGTGACACATGCTTCCTCAATTTGCTGATTATGATGTTAATTTTTTGACCAAATTGAGATAAGTCCTGCCTCTCTTCCCTGTTAAAAAAAAGGTTAGTAACTATTATTGTATTAACTAATGTAGCCAACTTAGATTATGTAAAAGGTTTCAACAACAACAACAACATTAACAAGTATAAAAATTATAGTTATAATAAGTAAACTTACGAATCAGAAGTGAGGCATTCAATCTGAGTAACAATTGCAACAATGGTGTTGATAACCCAATATACATCAACTGGGAATTGCTCCAAAGCTGGTGCAAGAGCTGGCACTTCCTTGATGTCGTGACGTGAGTTGAGTCTTTCCAACTCAATGATGATATCAATCACTTGCCATGTTGCCTTAATCAGATTGTTAACCTCCAAAATTGCATAGCGGTGTTTTTTGAGCGATTCAGGTTTGGTGAGTTGAGGCACTCGCTTCATTATGGCCAAAGATTTGGCAAGTGGTTCTGTTGGTAGATACTGTGATAGCAGCCAGAACTCACCATATTCAAGAGCAAAAGCAGAAAGAGTGAGAACTCCTTTTGCAACCCATGAATAGTTTGACAACTTGTTCAAGATTGCTAGTGTTGTTTTGTATGCAATTTCCTCACCTGGAGCCTTGCATGCCATCTGCCACCATCATACAATACCGTTATTCATATACAATGTGCACCAAACCTTTATATAAAGTTAAAAATATTACAGGGTAATCATATACAAACACCTTTAATTTTCCAATATTCATTCAACATTGTCCTATTTTCTCTCTATCTCTCTTTTCCTATCACATCACCGATTTAGCACATTACTCTCTATTTCTTACTCTCTCAAGAGGTAGAATGGGTGTTTCAGTGTCCAATATTATATTCGTGGGATTATGATTTCTTGTTTTTAATTATGTGCTTATTTGGGAAGGATCAAAAGTGTTTGATGTCATGGGAAAGATCAAAAGTGTTTGAAGTCATTTTGAAGGAAAGAGAGGATGAAACACAAAAACAAAAATATTGTTGTATACTTTATATGCAGGTATAGATTATTTTAGTTTGCCTAAGTTATTACATAAATAGCTTTCAAATCGACCATTTATATTCCTCTAAAAAAAAAACGACCATTTATATGATTTTTATGGAATTCTACTTCTCTAAAGTGAGTTGTTACTAAAGATTTTTTTTTAGGAATACTAAAGAAAAAAAGTTATGGGTCAATATTGTAACAAACTCATGATTTACAGGGTGTGTAGCTCAAATGGTTTGAGCTCTAGAGTGAGTTGTTCCTAAAGAAAAAAAGTTAATGAGTCAATGTTGTAACAAACTCATGGGATTATAGGGGGTTGTGTAGCTCAATTGGGTTGAGCTAAGAGAAAAAAAGTTGGTGGTTTTGAGTTCAAATTTGGACGAAAGAGCAAAATTATAATCTAACGAATTAATTACTAACATTTTTTTGCTCAAAGACACTCATGATTTTTTTTTTTGGTAGTGACACTCATGATTTATAACACAAGTACATACAATATCAACATTTGATAATTCTTTCACCAAAAGAAAAATAAAAAATTTGTTTCATTAAAAAAATAAAAATTTGTTTTTTAATGTTTGATATTCATTTTACGCTCTTAATTGAGCGATTCACTTTAAAAGAGCTTATATTCTTTTTGGATAGATTAATCTTGGTTGAAGAATATAATTGACCATCTTTAATAGAGAGATCAGTTTGTTATTAGGTTTTTTTTTTTTTTTGAAAAGATGTATAAATTATTTTATGTTTGTTTATGATAATAAAAGTTTTTTTTTTAATATAACCAGTTATAGAAAATGTTTTTCTAGATCGAAGCTACTTAGAATAATTTTCACTTGAAGCAATTTTTAATTTTTTTTCTTGCGATTCTAATTTCTCTTTTAAATTGTGATAAACGGGTGAAAACTTCTAAAATTGACATTCTGTTTAAAAAAAGTGATTTTTTTTATGAAAAAAAAATTATTACAAAATGGATACTTAGATTCACCCGTCCTACTTGTTACACACTTTCTTTAAAATAAGAATATGAAGAAAAATAAATAAATCACAATTTCAAACGAGAAGCTTCTAGAAAATAATCTTTGATGATTGATTTTTTATTTTATTTTTTAAAAAAGAAATTTTCATTATGGTAAACAAACACAATAATTACTGTTTTTGTAATCTCTTAATTATTAAATATCAAAATTATTTTTTTTGTAACTTTTAACAAACACACATCCTCTAAATAAAACACACATTTTATCTCTAAAGTTTTGAAAATAAATTAAAAATCATTTTTTTTAATAATCTGTAACAAAGTTACCCAAAATCTCTCTTCAGTCACAACTATGTTTTTTCTTACATCCACATGATTTGTACCAAAAATATTACTTAAAAATATCGAGTTACGCTCTGAAGAGCTTAATCTTGAAATATTTACATGTAGTTTAGCATTTGGAAATGAAAGATTAAGATATAGACCTCAGAATTGATTTTCTTCAAAGTACACAGCGGTGAAGTGAAGTTAGCAGGGGGATTAATGTTGTCCAATTGCTCCACACTTGCTTGATATTCATGTCCCTGTAATAAACAAACAAGTTAACATTATTTAGTTAGAAGCAGTATATTAAATAATAAAAAAAGAACGTAGAGATAGGTGCAAATATACACATACTTGCACAAAGTTATCAACAACATGGGTTGAACGTGTAAGGATGTTTCCAGCAATGTTGAAAAGGTATTCAGCATCAAACTTAGTGTCACTATGGACATGAGTTGAATAAATCTCTTCCAAAATGTGCTCATCAGACATGGTTAAAGGGTTATGGTCAATGCTATTATCATTACCAATGTGAATAAGTGATCGCACTAGGCTAACCATATTGATTCAGAGAAAAAAGTGCACTAGAATTACTCTTGTGGGTTACTATGGTTTAGAAGGAAAGATTTTGTGTGTTTTGTCTGGTTGCTTTAGTGCCCTATTTATAGCCTTGAGAGCTGCAAGGTTTTTCTTGTGTGGAAAGGTAATTTGTTTTTTATTTATTTTTTCTCTTAGGATAAGCCTTTTAGGGAGCTTCTGAATTCACAATAGGATTGACACAGTATGCATCCTGCAATTCACACAAAATACTTGGTTGGTCATAAATATTTGAACACTTCATTTAAACACATATATTTGAGAAAAAAGTAGAAAGAAAAAAGAATTAAATAATATGTATTTTTAAAACAACGAATTTATATGTATTTTTGTGTATGTGTACCTAAATATTATAAGATGACCAACTTCTTCAAAAAAAAAAAAAAAATTTATAAGATGACCAAATATATTTGTGGTCATGCAAGACTTTCTCGAGTTTCACACTTCTTAACGTAATCCGTTGTTTTTTAAAGTACTAAATATTACCGTGTGCAACTCTCAAAAATTGTGACTAATAGTATCTTATCTTTTATCTTTAAAGACTAAGTTCAAATCTCATTGAATACAGTTGTAAAATGACAATTTTTATCACTTTAAATAATTTTAGTTTTTCATTTTTTTTTAATATCTTATGTTAATTGAGAGATTTTTTTTGGTAGTATCAGGGGTTCGAACCTCGAACTTTGCATATATTATGCATTATCCTTACCACCTGAGCTAAGCTCACATAGATGTTAACTTAGAGATTAAGAAAATGGTTGAGATGCCTCACAACAATTGTTTTTTTTTTTTTTTCTAGACTTAAGAAGTCAACTCCGTGTTCGAGTATTGGGAAATCAATGTACTATACTCAAAGGCAGCAATACAAGTTATTTGGACATTGAAAAACTTTCAGACATTTTGTAAAGATATCTCTTTATTTTTATGCCACACAACTTTCACATTTATAGCAATACAAAATTATTTTATTCAAATAGATAAACATAAGTACAAGTGGTATTAAGTCAATTACAATATATGAAGTATAATTAGTACACTACCCATCAAAATAATCCTAATACATCAATTACCTATCAATATATTTTAAGGGTTTGGAATTCCATTAGTAAAATAAACAAAGGGAACACCACAATTATAACCGGTTAAATTTAGGGTTTTGACTCATCTTAAGGGAACACCACAATTATAATTGGTTAAATTGTGGCAATATAAAATTAAAACTTCCACAACTCTATCACAGGGTCATATTCTAATTTTGTAAATCAAAGACAAGTCATAAACTAATAATTAACCACATTAATTCCAACAAAGAAGGAATGAGGATTCAAGGATTTCCTAATCGCCGTTACTCATCTGAGTCAAACCAACCTAATCTCGTATTGGGTGGGACAATTAAAACCTGGCCACCACTTTATCTCTTTTATTTTATTTACTTCTAATAAATTCCTCTAATTGCTAAGTTGAACGACAATCCATGTTGAGACGATAACTTACTATTTTATTACTTGTTTATGATTTGGTGCCCTTGCCAATTCGCATCATTAATACTTGATGGTGATTTTATTAATATCTTGCCTATCAACACACATTATGTAACTTACAAGGGCTAACATTATCACGTATCAACCCATCCTTCAACTTGACACTGGCCTTTAGCATGCTCTTGAGGATTCATTTTATATTCTAGTAGGACTTGATTTCACACCATATTTGATAAATGAATAGGTGCTGGCTTAACCTTCTTGATGAGTGCGATTTTAAGGTCTTCCAAGGAGAAGGTGACATGCAACAATAGGAACGACATATTTGATAAGTCAATAAGTGCATCAGAAGCACGATGGCAATGTGTCAAGAATCAAGATTGACTCTCGATGGTTTGAGCTTGGATTGTTATTTGAACCTAGTTTTGAATCATAATTTGGACCTATATCATAAGCTACTTTCACATTTTTAATTTAATATATTTAAAGTAATAAAAAAGTAATTCCTTTTTTAAATTACCCATCTCAGAAACTTGTTCCATGAGAGTAAATTATGTATTGAAAAGTGGAATTTAAATTAATTGAAGAGTAATTGAGAATAGTATGTAGCATTAAATATGATAATATATTAGGTAACTTTTTCTTAGATTTCAGGCCAAGGATATTTTATTGTTTATATTTGAGACCGGATGAAATATTTGATCATGTCGTGGATTGAAGGTGAATTGAATTCAATTAGGATTTAATAAGCTAGTATGTCCTTGATTTTGTAATCATTGATCAATTAAATAGCTATATAGTACCTCAATTTAATTCACGTCTATCTAATAAGTCCCTCGGTCAAATATAAACTTTAGACTTGCTAACGTTTAAAGTTAGATGCTGACTAGTCCTCCGCATCACCTACCAGGTTTGCAAGATCAATTTGCTTGAATTTATTTCTTTCTTAAAATTCCCATTTATCAAACTTTATCAAAAAAATCATCAAGCTAAACAAAAATTTAAGTTTAGAAACACATGATTATTCTTCTCTTCTTCATCATCTTGAGTTGCAATGAAAAATTAATGCTTAGAAACACGATGATGAAGACGAGAAGAATATTCAAGCGTTTGCAAGTTTAATTTTTATTTAACCTTGATGATTGTTTACATTTTGAATAAAGGTTGATTGATGGAATTTAAAAAAGAAATAAATCTAAGAAAATTGGTCCTTAAAGTGAACATGTGGTAGGTGATGTGAAAAGACACATCAAACATTACATGGCGTTGAGTCTAACTTCTATATTTTACGCTGAGACTCATTTGATAGACGTGAAGACAAACTTAACTATTTCATAAAATTCAAGAATGAAATTGATCGATGATTACAAATTCAAGGACGAACTAACTTATTCACTCATTTGATTACTCGGTGTCTCTTGCTATCATGAAATGTGTTATGTTGAAGAGCAAGTCTTATTTGAACACAACTCCAAATCAAAATTATTTGAACAAACAAAAGATAAAAAATTTAAAAACAAAAAAAGTTAAACAATGCGATTAAATTATTTTTCTCTTAGTAAATTTTTTCATTTGTATGAAACATAATTTTAATTTGTGGTTGCTCCCAAGTAAGTATTTTTCATTGAGAAATGATATTTGTACAACCATTTTTGACAATTTTCTTTTTCATAATCATTATGTTTTGAGATGTGTTATTTGAACAATCATTTGATTGACAACTAATTTGACAATCATATATTTACAAAGAAAATATAGGTATTGACACGAAAACCAAAAAAATAGAGATAAAGTAAAAATATAATGTAAGTATGAGAAAAAAAGCTGTCACAAAAATTATCATAACATGGTTGTACAAATATCGTTTCTCTTATATTTTTACTTTTTTTTCTCTATTGTTTTGGTTTTTAAACCAATACATCTTTTTCATTGTTGAATGGCCGGGGGTGTGTTTATGAATTGAGGCTGCTGTCATGGAGTGGTTGCCGAGTGGTTGAGGCACAGTTGGAATAACTAGTGAGATTTTTTATTTTGGAGGGATGCAGTTTGTTGCAAGTCATGATGAATTTTGTAGTGATTGATGGATGATTCAGTTTGATGGGTTTCAAAGGCTATTCATGTCTCCTACCGTAAACGGCACCGATGTTTTTAGTCTTAAATAAGTTTGATGAATGTTGTAGATATTAGTGATTCGGTTTGATACACTAAAAAAAAAAAAATCAGTTTGATGCTTTATTTTTATTTTTAAAGAAGCTAATTTAACAACACCATCATCATATATTACAACAGGCTGCAAAGGTGTTGAGTGCCACATTGGGCAAACATATGAGCACTACGGTTAGCTTTTCTCGACGTAAAACAAATCGAACTCTTTCAATTTTAACTATGAAGCAAAGGGTGGCTTTTCTCAACGTAAAAAATTACCATGATGGTCTGGTAAGATACCTCTAGAAGCCGAAGAACCACTAGCATCTCCAGGAGATCCATCAAGAATCATTCTTAGCACTCTAGGGAACGGTTTTTAACCAAAACGCATGAGAGGTAGAAATGTTATTTGTTCTCAAATAAGAGTTCATCGAGTTATGGATCTTCTCCTCCTAATTTATTAAATGTTATTTCTGATAAACCAAACAAATTCACATATAATCAAATGTATTTACTTAAGTTTAATTATTTTATTAAAATTGATACCAAAGTTAAAGTGAATTTCCGTAATTTTGTAAATAAAAATGTTTTTTGACATAAAAAGTTGATCTCAGTTCTCATACATCATATATTATTCAATTTTTGTTTTTATATTAATTTATTTTCTCTTTTAATCAAATCAACATTTAAACTGAGTGTTTATATCCGTTATAACATGCTTCTTTAAGATATCGACTTTTAATGTGTACACAAACATAATTAATTGTTTTTCTTTTTAGTCTTGTATACTTAGGAATTATGGAAACAAGGGCTTTTAATGTATGATAGAGGTCTACGTGATCAGTGTGTACTTTTGCTGCATAAATGTTTTCTGCGAAAGTATAGACTCTCCTCTTTATGAGATAGGAAAGAAGGTTCTGTGTACATGTGTGAGTGTGGATAAGGTGGATTCAAACATTTCCAGTGGGCGCAAGAGCTAAACATTTAAGATGTTCACAATGTAAGAAATTTGCATTTAAGAATAATAAGTGAAAATCCATAATATTAGAGGGTGCAACGTGCAAGTACTCACCCCGACCAATAGGTGGGTCCACCCCTCATCTAAGAGTACATTAAAGGTTGAGTAGTTTTACATACAAGAAGAAAAAAATTGAGCATTATAATACGACGACTTTGGTAAACGCATGAGGAAAAATAGTGAGAACGCAGTTTTTCTATATTATTACTAGCAGTACCATAGTGTAAGGTAGATTTTCAATAATTTCTCTTTAAATATTTGTAGTAAAGATCCACACCTATTTTTCTTTGGTTGGTTACCAACGATTTTTGTTGTTAACTTGTCATAAAAGCTAATAAACACAAACTCCATCGGTCCTTTTAGTTATTCTCCTTTTATCTTATATGAGATTTAATTTGTATATATCGATAATGTAAACCTTTTTATAGAGATATCTGTACATGTATTTACAAAGATATTTTAATAACTAATCTAAGCTTTAACTTTCTCTCTAAGCATGTTATTTTCATTTTTCGACATTGTTAGTTCAGATAAAAAGTTCTTCATTGTAAGTAACCTTTTGGTTTTCAAGAGAATGGACCATGGTAATTGATCATAAAAGGGAAAAAAACGGGTTAATAGCAACGTTATGCATGTATCATGTATGTGATATGACGAAAGGATAGAAACTCCAGCACACCACTATGACGTAATCACGATTTCTAGCCCTGACGTAAGTAAAGTACACAAACGTGTACTATAATTGAAATCTAAGTCAAACCATAGAACTTCGTAGAAGCTTCATGTACATAAATAAATTTTTTTTTTTTTGAATAAATGTACATAAATAAATTAACAAATGTTACTCTCTCCCAGGAAAACCTTTTTTGTCTCAATTTATAAGTCATTTTACATTATCAATGAAACATTAATTGTTTAAAATGTTGAATATTATGACATATGTTAAGATTTTATTAATGGAAATTATGTATTAAAAATTGTGTTAGTTTATTACTTTTTTTTTTGAAGGATGTGTTAGTTTATTACTTAAAATGTTGAATATTAATTTTTTCAATAATTTTTTTTTAATGCACGTTCTTTGTGGTTTTATGCTTCATCCTACCATAGGTCTTATCAGTAACTAATCTGTAAAAATCAGCTTGGGATATCCATGCAACTTCAAACTTGAACATGTGGTTACGCCATTATGAGGAGCCCCTCCAAATAAAAGCATAAGAGGATGATGATCAAATTGCACCTGTGGAATAACTAACAAATCCCTCGTGGTATTTTAGATGCTATGCTAGATTATATAAAACCCTATCAAGCTTTTTTAAGACATTATAATGGTTAATCCATTTGAGACTTCTTCACGTAAACTTAGTTCCTATAGTGTGGACTTCCATTAGAATACACTCATTAATCCAATTAGATAATTCAACGCACTTGGAGATGTAAAATTGAGCTCCCCCTTTCTTTTTCTTAGGCAATGGGTATATCAATTTTACTTCATTCTGTGTAAGTCTTCTTCTGAGATCGTGCAAGCCACAATAGTCAGATTTTCTGAATTTCTTTGTTCATTGTCTATTTCTCATCATTATAACGTCCGCAGTGACTATATCCAAAGAGGTTACTTGACACATCTTATAAAAAGCATAGCATGATAACAAAGTTGTTTGATTAGGGTGCATTCGAACTAATTTCAAGGTCTTGACATTTTTCTCTTTTAATGACCATTTCTTCAATTTATTACATATCTAGACTAAAACATAAAAAAAAACTCACCTATAAATATTGTAAAATGACTCATAAAAGACCCTTAAATTCTATTTTGATAGGGTGTCATCATTTGGAGGTAAGCAAATGGGGTTGTCCATAGCTTAACGAAGGCGGCCACATTGTCAGCTAGTTTCCATATTTCGGTGGATATAAAAAATTGTATTAAACACATTTTAAGTAATGAAATGCTAGAATAATTTTCACCTAAAAAAAAAACTTTAGCTTATTTCTTAAAAACAAATTTCCTTTCACTCTCATGAAAGGTTAAAAATTAATGAAAAGTTAGGAGTAATTAAATATTAAAAAATGTAAATTTCTCTCTACTATCACGAAATGTTAAAAAATATTCCTTACTATTATGTGACCTCTTTATTAGTTGTGCTAAAGGGTACATAAAGATATATTTAATAATGATAATAATTTTGAAAAAGGATTTTTATAACTCTATAAAAGCTAATAATTACTTAATTATTTATAGGAAAGAATGAACTCTATACAATATACACTATAAAGAGATCAAATAATATTTTATGTTTTTTGTTTTGTTTCGGCATCGTTCTATATTTTACATGCAAAGTGGAAAAATATGTCTGCAACTGTCAAATTTATTTATGCCATGAGTTTAATTCTTTTCGTTGGGATGCATTATTGTAAGACATTTTTTCATTTCGTACGCCACCATTTATCATGTTTAGGTAATTTTATTTGGGTTTTTCTAAACTGTGCAATGTTGCACAGTTTAAGCCTTAATTAATGCATATTTTTTTCTCTCATTTATTACCTTTTCTCTGTCATATTAATTAGCATTTTCTGAAAATTGATGATAGAGATAAACTTCATTTTCTTCCCAAAAAAAAAAAAAGAAAGAAAGAAACTCGTTGATATAAAACGGGGAAGATGGTGAATCAGTACTTTAATATTCTTTCTTCAATAAAAAATAAAATTTTGATAAGAATAAATCTTGTTGGTGGTGGTGATTCATGAAGGTTCTCCCAAAAAGCGTGACATAACAATCCAATTCGGAACCGACGCCGGTAATACTTCATCGTTTGCAAAGGCTTTGCAAGGATTTCCGGGAAGAAATTTCGGCGTCTCCCACACGTTTCAGCCGCGTGTTAGAACTTTCATTTCGATCATTTGTCGAAGTTGCGGAGGAGGCGCACGACTGTTTCTGTTATGGGACAGAGACGCGAGGACTCTCGTAGGAGATCCAAATCGGTATGATGAAGATCGTGGTAAGGGATGGTGAATAATTGGAATTGTTTCCTGATCAGATGGAGATTGATATGTGGAGGTTTTGTTTATGGTATTCAACCTTGGTGAAGCTTGCAAGGTTAATAAGAGAGAGAAAAAAAAATGTGCATTAATTAAGGCTTAAAGTGTGCAACATTGCATAGATTAGAAAAATTCATTTTATTTTAGGAAAATGTTAACTTGCACAAGATAAGGATCTAAAAATAGAATTAAAAAATAAATGTTGCATTGAAAAGATAAATTTTTAAAATTTTAAGATTATGAATGCACAATTTCTAAAATTAAATTTTTACATTTAGTTTTTTATCTTGTGCCCTTAGGGCACAAGTTAACAAGACCCTTTATTTTATTATCTTTAAAATTTATACAGGGTTAAAATTCTGTGGAACTGATGAAGATTGTCGAAGAAGTGGAAGCAACCAACACTGGGTTTATAAATGCATTAATTCTAAATGTCAATATGTTCCCTCAAAAAAAAAGAATGTCAATATGTTCATCGCTGATTCTCTGAGTACCACATCTGGAAGAGTGCAATAACATACCGAAGAATTATTATGATTTTATATGAGTTGGACTTCGTCTCTTTGTAATAAAAAAGAATTTATATGAGTTGATATTTACTAATTATACTGGAATATATTTTTATTTCTTTTCCTTATTTCACGAACCATGGCTTTATGGTTTTATTCTTTAAAATGATTATAATTAAGGAAGTCAATAAAATTAGGGAAATGCTAACCGGTGCCCCCGGGGCACTGGTTAAGGTTACTAAAAAGGGAAATAATATAGTAATTATTGCATTGAAAAATGTGTAATTAATCCATAAATAAGCCAACAAAGTTTCCTTTTATGGTAAGAATTTCCTTTTTTTGTATGCTTAACCAGTGCTCCGGGGACACCGGTTAGCAAGACCCATAAAATTATTACTACCTTCGTTTCTAATTATAAGATTCTTTTAAGAATTCTTTTTGTCGTTTTTATTTGACCCCTTTGCTATGTTCAACTAGATTAATTATTTCTTTACCTACATACCCCTATTTATTATACATTTTTTTTCTTGAATCAACAACAAATAGTTTTTTTTTTTGAGAGGAAACAACAAATAGTATGTTGAAAACACAAACTAGGATAAATTTATTTAGACTTAACCATGTGATTAAGTTAAAACCCGGTTAAGCATGAATTTATATGAAAGACATGTAGTTTAAATTCTACTAATAGATTTACTTACTTTATAGTCGAACTCATAATCAATTACCATGATCCATTCTCTTGAAAACCAAAAGGTTACAATGAAGAACTTTTTATTTGAATTCATTATAACAATGTCGGAAAAATGAAGTTAACATGCTTAGAGAGAAATTTAAACTTAGATTAGTTTTTTTTTTGAGAAAAAAACTTAGATTAGTTATTAAAAAAAATATGTCTATAAATATATGTATATATATAGTGTGATTTGATTGAATACACCTATAAAAAAAAAGTTATACATTATCGATATACAATTTAAAATTTAAATCTCATATATGGCAAGAGGAGCATAACTAAAAGGACCGATGGAGTTTGTGTTTATTAGCTTTTATGACAAGTTAACAACAAAAATCGTTGGTAACCAACCAAAGAAAAAATAGGTGTGAATCTTTACTAGTAGTGTTATTTGAACAACCAAATGAGACAACTTATGTGACAACTTCTTTTTTCTCTCTTTTCATTGGTTAAAATCAATGGAGAGAGAAAAAGGAAGAGAGAAAATAAAAATATAATGTGAGTATGAAATATAAAGTTGTCAAAAAATTGTCTGAAAGTGGTTGTACAAATATCATTTCTCCGTATTGATCATAAAAGGGAAACGGGTTAATAGCAACGTTATGCATGTATCATGTATGTGATATGACGAAAGGATAGAAACTCCAGCCCACTATGACGTAATCACGATTTCTAGCTTCTATGACGTAAGTACACAAACGTGTAATATAATTGAAATCTAAGTCAAATCATAGAAGTATAGAACTTCATAGACGCTTCATGTACATAAAAACATTATTTTTTTTTTTGAATAAATGTACATAAATAAATTAGGGTTAAATATGTTTTTGGTCCCTATAAATTTATCAACTTTTCATTTTAGTCCCTCTAAAATTTTCCTTCAATTTTTAGTCCCTATAAAATTTTCAATCACTACTTTTGGTCCCTATTTTAAAGTAAACTCATATGTAGAATTCATATTTTTGAATAAATTTTTTCAGAAAAATTCATAATATTATAAGAATCTCTCCAAAAAAATTTTAGAATTTTTTAACAATACATGAATTTAATATGAATTTTTATATTTTTTATGGTTAAAAATTCATATTAAATTTATGTTTTGTTAAAAAATTCTATTTTTTTTTGTGAAATATTTTTACAATATTCTACACATTTCTGCACAATTTCATTAAAAAATACAAAAATTAACTTTAAAATAGGGACCAAAAGTAGTGATTGAAAATTTTATAGGGACTAAAAGTTGAAGGAAAATTTTAGAGGGACTAAAACGAAAAGTTGCTATATTTATAGGGACCAAAAACATATTTAACCCAATAAATTAACAAATGTTACTCTCTCCTAAGAAAACTTGTTTTGTTTCAATTTATAAGTTATTTTACATTATCAATGAAACATTAATTGTTTAAAATGTTGATATTATGACGTATGTTAAGAATTTTACTAATCCGTAAAAATCAGCTTGGGATATCCATGCATCTTCAAACTTGAACATGTGGTTACACCATTATGAGGAACCCCTCCAAATAAAAGCATAAGAGGATGACGATCAAATTGCACCCGCGGAATAACTAACAAATCCCTCGTGGTACTTTAGGGATCACGATTCACTGCTGTCAAGCAAATCATGCAGTCACGCAGTCAAGTTAATGTGAACCGCCGGATTTAATTAACGGTTTAGATTTAGTTTTTTAATTTTTTTAATCTAAACCCCACACACAGGAAATTCAGAACCCAGTAAAACCCAATCTTCCCTTTCCTTTCAATCCATCTTCATTTTCCTCCGACGAGTTCTCGTCCTCGTCTCTCATCTGTCAATCAGATATGGCAGTTTTCATCCATTTCCGTCCTAGTTGTGAATCTTTTTATGCCAAAGAAAAAGAACATATCATGAAAACAGATTGGATTTTTAAGCTTTTTGACATGAAGAGGTGGAAAACATTTCTAAGAGAAATCGATTGATTTGGATCTTACAACTTATTTTTGATATTTCAAAGTTGTAAAGAGAAAAAAATAATAAGAAGGGAGGGATAATAACAGCCACAAGAGGAGCTTAATGCATGAAGGAGATAAGGAATGAATTGAAATCAATGGAAAAGGACAGAACTTAATGGATAAAAGACAAAATCAATTGACTGGATTTAGAAATCGTGGAAATTGTTTAATTGACGAGACCGCATGGAAGAAGAAAGGAAGAGTATGGTTAATTACCTGTGTTTGGAGCTGAGATTAAAAAATTAAAAAATCTAAATCTGAACCGTTAATTAAATCCGGTGGCTCATGTTAACCTGACTGCATGACTGCATGATTTGCTTGACAGCAGTGAATCACGATCCGTATTTTAGATGCTATGCTAGATTATATAAAACCCTATAAAGCTTTTTGAAGACATTATAATGGTTAATCCATTTGGGACTTCTTCATGTAAACTTAGTTCCTACAGTGTGGACTTCCATTAGAATACACTCATTAATCTAATTAGATAATTCAACGCACTTGGAGATGTAAAATTGAGCTCCCCCTTTCTTTTCTCAGGCAATGGGTCCATCAATTCTGTGTAAGTCTTCTTCAGAGATCGTGCAACCCACAATAGACAACTTTTTTTAAATTTCTTTGTTCATTGTCTATTTCTCATCACTATAACGTTCGTAGTGACTATACCTAAAGAGGTTACTTGACACATCTTGTAAAAAGCATACCATGACAACAAAGTTGTTTGATTAGGGTGCATTCAAACTAATTTCAAGGTCTTGACATTTTTCTCTTTTAATGACTATTTCTTCAATTTATTACATATCTAGACTAAAACATAAAAAAAAAAGTCACCTAAAATATTGTAAAATGACTCATAAAAGACCCTTAAATTCTATTTTGACAGGGTGTCATGATTTGGAGGTAAGCAAATAGGGTTGTCCATAACTTAACAAAGACGGCCACACTGTCAGCTAGTTTACATATTTCGGTGGATATAAAATATTGTATTAAACACATTTTAAGTGATGAAATGCTACAATAATTTTTACTTAAAAAACAAAAAAACTTTAGCTTGGTTCTTTAAGACAAATTTCCTTTCACTCTCATGAAAGGTTAAAAATTAATGAAAAGTTAGGAGTAATTAAATATTAAAAAATGTAAATTTCTCTCTACTATCACAAAATGTTGAAAAAAAATTCCTTACTATTATGTGACCTCTTTATTAGTTGTGCTAAAGGGACAAACAGTACATAAAGATTTAATAATGATAATAATTTTGAAAAAGGATTTTTATAACTCTATAAAAGCTAATAATTACTTAATTATTTACAGGAAAGAATGAACTGTATACAATAATATACACTATAAAGAGATCAAATAGTAGTAATATTTTATGTTTTTTGTTTTGTTTCGGCATCGTTCTATATTTTACATGCAAAGTGGAAAAATATGTCTGCAACTATCAAATTTATTTATGCCATGAGTTTAATTCTTTTCGTTGGGATGGAATTTCATCGTAAGACATTTTTTCATCGTTTTTCAATTTTTTTTCTTTACTTCTTAGTTCGTACGCCACCATTTATCATGTTTAGGTAATGTCATTTTATTATCTTTAAAATTTATACAGTTGAAATATTCTGTGAAACTGATGATGAATGTCGAAGACGTGGAAGCAACCAATACTATGTTCATAAATGCCTTGATCACGTGTGTCAATATGTTCGTCGCTAAGTCTCTGGAAGAATTTCCCTAAAAAAAAACATACTGAAGAATTACTATGATTTAAAAATAAATGTGTCATTACCTCTTTTCTTAACAAACAAAAATGGATTATTTATAATAACAATAATATAAAGTACTTAGTAGTACAAGGTAATAGGTATGCCAAGAAGAGTTGGACTTCGTCTCTCTTTATAATAAAAAAAGAATTTATATGAGTTGATATTTATTAATTATACTAGAATCTATTTTTATTTCTTTTCCTAATTTCATGAACCATGACTTTATGATTTGACAGATACTACCCACACCCCAAATAATCCAAGTTACACCCCAAAGTTACGTAGTGTATGTAAATTCAGTTTACGTAGTTTATGTAAATTCAGTTTACATGAGTTAAGTAAACTGAGTTTACATACACTACGCAAACTGAGTTTACATACACTATGTAAACTGAATTTACATAAGTAAATTAAGACTGAGTTTTTAGTTCATGTAAACTGAGTTTACATAGTTTATGTAAACTGAGTTTACATACACCAAGTAAACTGAGTTTAGGTGTATGTTATTCATTTTTAGAATATGTACGTAAACTAAATTCACGTGAGACCTATATGTAAACTTAAATGTTACCCTTCTACGTAAACTTAAATCAAACAAATCAATGTTGATAGACAAAAGTGAAATTAACTACAACTATAAACATCCATGGTAAAATTAACAACATCGAATAAATCATAGAGCAAACGATAAATAAAAACTCGAAGAAATTTATGAAATTCACTTACTTGTATTAATCGAGTACGTATCAATGGAAGAGAAGTTGATTCAATTGATGATTTTAGTAGGTATTGATTGTATATCCATGGTGGTTTGTGGGTGAAAAAGGGTGAGGGTTCAGAATGATAATAAAAGAAGGGTTTTTAGAAATTTAGATGAAGAGGGCAATTTTGTTATTATTGTAAAAAATTTAATAAATTTGGGTATAACTATGATTATATGGGGTGAAACTAGAAAGATTCTTATGATTTTATCCTTTAAAATGGTTATAAGGAAGCCAAGAGAACTAACATATATTATTTTCTCTTAATTTTGGAGATATCACCTTCACCTTGGTAGCATATCCCGCCTTATTATTAATCCCACCACCTATAAAAGTAACTTTAATGGTTGGGTTTAAAAAATAATAATATGCTTCAAAGACTTTAATCTTAATTTTATGTCATAACTAGAAATATTACGTGCAACGCACTAGTTATATATATATTTTTTGGTAGTTTTATATGAATCTGTTTCCAGAATTTAGATTTTAACCAAAAAATAATTTTAATAAATATAGTTGGGAAATGCTTACTTGTGCCCTTATGGTACATGTTAATAATTCCACTAATAGAAAGTATGTATTGGACATTGTGTTAATTTATTACTTAAAATGTTGAATATTAATTTTTTTCGATAAATTCTTACTATTAGTGGAATGCTTAAAATCCCTAAAGGCACAAGTTAGCATGACCATTTTTCTTATTACTCCCTCCGTTTTAAAATGAGTGTCGTTTTAGCCAATTGCACACAGATTAAGGAATGAAATAATGTTGTTCAAAAATATGATATTTTTACTAAAATAGCCTCGTTAGTTATTGGTGCACTTGCCATCGTTATAAATTAAAGTACAAAATGATACTTGGGAAGTTATGTGGATAATAATAATTAAGGGTACTATTGGAAAAAGTAATTAATAGTACATTGAAAAGTGAGAATGACATTCATTTTGAAACAAATTATTTTTGTTAAAGCGACACTCATTTTGAAACGGATGAAGTATATTCTTAACTATTTATTACTCTATCTTCTTTCAATTCATTCATTTATCTTTCACATACTATTTATCAAGGATAATTTTGTAAAACAATTCATCATATCTTTTTCCCATACAAAATTAATTATATTTTTTAATACGTGTAAAATGCTCAAAACATTATATATTTACATGCTTACAAGAGTGTTACAGGGACTCGATGACAAATTATTAATTGTCCAAGCATGGAGAAAGCATAGCCATAAGATGTGAGGAAGCGTTAACGCGCTGGTGCGTAAGCGATGGAATGAGAATTGACACATGTGTCACTTAAATCATGATGTTTTAATTTCAACCATTCCTTTTATAAGAAGGCTACCAAATATGTATGTATGTATGTATGTATGTATGTATGTATGTATGTATGTATGTATGTAAAATCCAAAATAAGACAATTTCTAAATGACATACTCATATTCATCCATACTCCTTCATTGAGATATCTACCGATTGGGGTGGGAGTGAGGATTACTTTTGGCTCCATATCCCTATCAACTAACATGGTCACTGTCCCTATCTCCATTATTCGCCTAACCAACTCCCAACCAAACCACCTACAAACTTATACCACACATGATAAGCAAAGACACACGTGTGACAAATAAATGGCTATCAGATTTGACTAGATTCTCACAAAATACACGCAATATACCACTAAGATCAATGATGATCCAATTTCTTAAGAGATTCGAATAGGTAGGAACACTGTCTTGGAGCATCTAACAAGAGAAGATACTTACTTTGACAGGGCCCAACTATTCCAAACCTTAGCAAGAAGTTAAACTTTTTCATGTCGTGTTCTCTCTCTGTCGAAAGCAGCCGACATAGTTGGATATGTCTAATTAACTGACTGGACTCCATTCGTTTCGTACTTCCATGACAAATATCCCCCTCATGGAGATACTCAATCATTCAACATCTACCTCATACTGGCAAACATCTTCTGTTTATATATACCACCTCTCTCTCTCCCTCCCTCCCTCCCTCCCTCTCCCTCCAGCAATAAAGAATGTTCAAATTGGACCTATACAAACAAAACATTTAAATATAAACATTAATTAGGCTATAACCTAATAGTTTTTAGCTAAAACATATGTTTGATGTTTAGTTTTTTTTTTTATATAAAAACGTTATAGATATCTTGGTACATTGTATTTTTTTATAGTTGGTTTGTGTTTACAAAAATCAGCTTAAAAATGGTTACGAAACTCACAATTGATATTAACTATTTTTAACCAAACTATATATTTGTGTTGTATATATCAAAATATGAAAGTCTTTAACGAGTCACTATGAGTCATCCTGTGCTTAGCACGGGTCATTATGAGTAATTTGAATTTTGAGGTGTCTATAAGCAATTACTAAATGCCTAAAGAACATTTTTCTTTTCTTATAGTGAAAGGAAGATAGTCCATACAAATATGTAACACATATATATTGAAACAACCAGCCGAAGAAGCATAACAGAAAGAAAGAAATATCTTAATCTTAATCTTAATATATATAAATGTTAAATAGTTCTGATTAACCCTAATCCCACCTTTTTTGAGGGTTTTGAAAAATATGTATGAAAAAATTCTCTCCAAAGATTCAAACCCATGCCATGTTGGTTAATTCCAAGCATTTTGACCACCAAACCACTTGCTGTTTTTGTGGTATTATTTGACTTCCACTACATGATATCTAATATTAAACTCCCTTTTCAAAAAAACCAATTAATTCCTTTTCCTTTCTTTCCAAAAGGTTTTGAACCCTTTTTTCTCCTTTCTCCTTCACAATCTAAACCCAAAAGTCTGCAGTTTTCATCCATTTCTTCCCCTTTATACAGTAACTTTTTTTCTTTGATGTGTATTTTGAACTATTTAATTAGCTCATTGTTTAAATTTTGTATGATAAGTTCCAACTTCTGTTCACTTTTCTCATTGTAGTCTTTATTGAAATGTTATACATATTACATTTAAACATGTCGACAACTAATAATATAGTCAATCTGATGCTTATATATGAAAATCGAAATAAACCCGTGCATCGCACAGGCCAGGGTCTAGTTTCCTCAAAAACGAAAGATAAGAAAGAAATATATTAAACCCTTATGCTATTTTGTCTCCAACGAAACCCTTAAACATAAACCCTCAAACCATAGTAGAAGATTTACCATGAAAACTGGCTACGCTCACACCTTTCGTTCCCTACCAATGAGAAGGAAAAGAATGTATTCCCTCGAATCTTCAACAGAAAATTTAGCGTCCGCGAAACTCACCGGAAGTCCAATGAAAAGGAAGAATATAACTCCTTCACAAGAAACATATTCATATTTACCGATGAGTGTTGGGAATGTATCTTCAAATTAATGAATGACTACAATCGTCACTATTTGAATTCTCTATCCCTCATCTGCAAACAATTACTCTCCATCACCAATCGTCTTTGATTCTCACTCACTGTTAAAAACACAACACACCCTTTCCTCCCTCAGCTCTTGAAAAGGCTCACCAATCTCACCTCTCTTGACCTCTCCCACTACGGCTATGAACTAGATGAGCTTCTTTGCAAAATCTATAATTTCCCTTTGAAACTCACATCACTCAAACTCCCTAAGGGACGTGCCTTTCCCGCTAATGGCTTGCGAGCTTTCTCCCAAACCATTACAACTTTGACTTCTCTCACCTGTTGTCCCCATGTTTTTGGTGATAAAACCGACCTTTCACTCGTTGCCGATTGTTTCCCTTTGCTCAAAGAACTCAACCTCGGTCACGCTCAGTTCAACAATCACACTAACTTCATTAATGGATTTCACTCTCTCTTATCCAACTGTCAATATATACAACATTTGGATCTTAATCACACTTATTTTCTTAATAATCAACATGTTTCCGAGTTCTCTTTGTTTGTTGCTGATTTGGTGTCTATAAACTTTAATGGATGTTGGAGGTTTACAGAATCAGCATTGTATTCACTTGTTACAAACTGTCCTTCACTTAGTGACATAAAAATGCAATGCACAAGTATTGGGAAAGGGAGTATAGAGTATTCTAATTCTTTGACGGATTTTGCAGTAAGCCCTCAATTAAAGTCACTCTCTTTTGCGGACTGTCAGCACTTGAGAGATGCAAACATCGTATTGTTTCCTTTCATTTTCCCCAATTTGGAGGTGCTTGATTTGAGCTATTCGAAGGACTATCTAGAGAAATTATTCGTCATGTTTTAAGATGTTGTAGTAAGATTAAGTATTTGAACTTGTAGTGACAGAAAGAAAAAAGTCTTCTTGCGTCGTCATGGATGCTTTGTTTGCTAGTATTATGAAAGTGCTATGCTCAAGTTTCATTGAACATTGTAAGTAGTTTTTCTAACCTACAAAGATGTTTCATTTTTAATTTTGGCAATATAGATTTTGATGTGATGCTCCTCTATTTCTTTTCAATTTAAGTTTGGGAACTGTCCAAACTATTAATTTGCATCATATATCAAATTTGGTTGTCTTGGCTGATGCTGAGAATGAGAAGTGGCTTCCAGAGGTATCTTATTTTTGACAAATATTTTCATTCAAAATGTTTAGCTTAGCAGCTTATATTTTTATTGATATGATGATATATGTAGTTCCATAATCAGGTTCAGTTCATATTCATTGTCTGTCTGTCATGTTTTACAATAGTGCTTAGTTAAGTTAAGAAAAAATTGAACTCTTCCTAGCTGCACATAAAGCTTATTTTGAATTTTGTAAACAAACATTCATCAGAATCTATGAACCACGGATACGGATACGGACAAGACACGGACACGCCGACATAGCTAATAATTTGAAAAAATTACATAATTCAGTGTAATTACAAGTGTTGGTGTCGTGTCGGTGTCGGATACGACACGTGTCCGACACCAAGATACGTCTGATCCGAGGAGTGTCTGTGCTTCATAGTATCTACCAAGGCTAAAATTTGATTTCAAAGATTTCAACAAGGCTAAAATTGATCCATAATGAAAATAAAAAATACATTATATATCATTGAAAATATAAAATGAGTAATTACCACCCTAATTTAAGCAAATCAAACAATTTTAATTCAACTGACACACATTATATGTCAACTGATAGAAATCTGGCAAGTGCACCAAATACTATCGAAGTAGTAAAATATCAATCCAACGATGACTGTTTTTAATCTCAATAATTCAATTACGTTGTACTTTAGGATGTGTAAAAGTTGTAAGACAAGTAAACTCACACAACATATTCACATGTATTAAAACACTTCAAAACAGCAAGAAATATTTAAGTAAACTCACACAACTTGTATATTCTAAGTGGGAGATAATTTTCACAAACAATATTCACATAACTTTTAAGACAAGTAAACTCACACAACATATTCACATGTATTAAAACACTTCAAAACAGCAAGAAATATCCATTGCAAATTCATACTTCACAAATCCAACATCATGTATCATGATTAAGGATCAAGAACATGTACTTTCCACAAATTTTTTAACACAAAACATCACCAAAATAGCAAGAAAAGCATCATATTATTTTGATCAAGTTTTAAAGTGCAAAAATCATCACAAAAATACCATAAAATTAACAAGAAATATACATGAATTTTTTTAGAGTTTTTAAAAGATTTTTAGACTCAAGAACATATAAAACTCCACAATTTCTAACAGAAATAGCAAACAATTAACAAGAAATACCACACATTTTTTAGTCAGGATTTAACACATGATAACATCACAAAAATATTAAGAGAATGATCAAAAACACATAGGAATTTTTTAGGAATTTTTCCAAGAATTTTTGAACATACAGGGGTGCAAACAGCAAGATACAGTGGTGGAATTAGCAAGAAAAATGCAAGGAGCCATGATCTGCGCAGAAAATAGGCCCAGGCCCAAGGGTGAATGGATCCTGGATCATCCAAACGCATCAGGGGCGTTGGATTGATCCAGATCCTACTAAACCTAAATCAAACGGTGGAAAGAGGACCAAAGGTGAACCAGAATTGAACCGGTCCGGTTCAACAACCTTTATAAAGGCTGGAAGACCGGTCCAGCTCATTCTGCAACTCTCCTTCTCTCTCTATGTTGTTCTAGTGAGAGAAGCTCTCACTTCTCTCTAGTTCTTCCGTTCATCTTCTCCGACGGAATTGACCACCGCCGGCGAAGCTTCCGATGACGGAACCTTAACCTTCTTCGTTTAACACAAAACAAAACCCTAACCTACACTACCTTTCACGCTGATTACGAATTTGCACTTAGTTTTTCGAAACAAACGGTGAATCTTCGTAGATCTAAGTTTGAAACTACAATCTCAACGTTTTCAAATCTTCTTCGAAACTCTTGAAACAAAACCCTAAACTGAACTAAATTCTACACTGATTATGAATACATGCTTGGATTTGCAAAATAAACGGTGGATCTTCACAGATTACATTTTTAGGGTTTCGGCTTTAATCTTTTTTGAATCTTTTCAATGTTTTTCGAAGAAAAAAGTTTCTAAGTCATGGATCCATTATGATTCACCGTTTATTTTGTGTTATAAACCTTCGTTGAGCTTTTTTGCGATGAAAAACGAAGAAGTTGTGATGATTACCTGAGTTGAGATGGAGGTTCGAACAAAGATCCTTAAGAAAGCTTTCTGGTAAGTTGAAAACCGAAAATAAATCGGTGTTCTTCTCTTCTTCTTCTCCACTGGTTCGAAACCTACTTCGATTCCTCTTCTTCTCACTTCTCTGAATTGTGATTGCACTATTTGTGCTTGGATTGCAGTTCTTTCAGTTCAATGATGAAGATTCGAACTCGAATCTCTGAGAACTGCAACGAATTAGTTCCAATTCGATTCAATTCTTTTCTGGAAATTTTAGGGTTTGATGAATTGGGGATGAATTTCTGGGTTTCTTTGGCTTTTGATCGTAACTGTCAAGAGAGAGAATGTGTGATTCTGCTTCTGTGAATTGTGATGAGTTGGCGTATTGTGATTGATGATTCTTCTGTTGCATTGATGACACAGCCTTATATAGGCTGCCATGTGGCCTCTGAGCCACTTAGGACTTGCCACGTATCTGGACTAATGACTTGGACAATGACTTGGACAAAAGGACCAATCTGCAATTTCTAAAACTAAAAGGACCAACCTGTAAATTTAAAAAAAGACTATTCTGCAATTATATAAAAAAAACTTAAAAAAAAAAATTTCGAAATAAACAAAAAAAGGACTTAAAAATAAAATTTGAAACTAGAAAAAGGACTTGAATGCAATTTTTGGAAGTTTGAGGACTTTTAAGAAAAAAGAGAAAATTAAAAATAAAATTGGACTAAAAATTGGTAAATTTGACTAAACGTAAAGTGAAACGATTAAAAATGACAAAACGAACTAAAACGAACCAACTACTTAAATGAGGTACTTTAAAGTAACCTCTCTCTGTCGAAATTTTGTGTGAAAAGACCAAAATGCCCCTAGGGACTAAAACAACTCAAAATGACTCAGATGCAATTTTAGAATGGATTTTTAACAGGAAATTAAAGCAAGAGCTTATACAAGCAAAATTAAAAGATCAGAGACGATTTTTTGGAAATTAAACAGAGTTTTAACACATGAAAAGACTAAAATGCCCCTAGGGGCTAAACTGACTCAAAATGACTTCAAATGCAATTTTTAAAATGGATTTTGACATGGAATTGAAATAAAAACTTATTCAAACAATTGAAAAGACTCAAGCAATTTTTAAAGGACGAAAATGAGCTTGGACACAGGAAATGACTAAAATACCCTTTTATATGAATTTTGCAAGTAATATTGAAATAAAATGCTGAGAAAGATGTAATTGATCAGAGACAGTTCAAATGACTTGAAATGCAAGAAAAGAGGAATGGAGCTAGTATTTTTAGGTCCAAAATTAGGGTATAACAAACACCATGTAGCTTCACAACGTCTCTAACATAAATCTCTGCTAACTGGGACACAGGAAAAGTAATATTAATCGGAATGAAATGAGCCGACTTCGTCAATCTATCTACGATCACCCAAATTGCATCATTCCCTTTGTTGGTATTCGGCAAACTCGTCACAAAATCCATGGGTATACTATCCCATTTCCATTCCGGAATCTCTAGCGGTGTCAATAACCCAGCAGGCTTCTGATGCTCAACTTTCGACTTCTGATAAGTCAAACATGCATACACAAATTGTGCCACGTCGCGCTTCAAACCTAACCACCAAAACATTTTCTTCAAATCTTGATACATTTTAGCAGCTCCTGGATGAATACTCAAACTGCTTCTATGGCCTTCTTCAAGGATCATCTTCTTCATCTCATCATTATCAGGAATACAAATTCTTCCTCGAAACCTCAACATTCCTTGGTCATCAACCTTAAAGTCACTGTCTACAGTAGGATCGCTTGCAACCATTAAATCCACCAACTTCACATCTACTTTCTGCGCCTCTCTGATACTATCCAGAAATTCATTGTTGATCTTTAACATCCCCAATTTCACACTCCTTGGCGACATTTCGCAAACCAAACTCAAGTCTCTAAACTGTTCTAGCAATTCCATCTCCTTAACCATCATTGCCGACAAGTGTAAAGTCTTCCTACTTAAGGCGTCTACAACCACATTAGCTTTACCCGGATGATAATTCAAACTAAAGTCATAATCTTTCAATAATTCGAGCCACCTTTGCTGTCTCATATTCAATTCCTTCTGATCAAACAAATACTTCAAGCTCTTGTGATCACTAAACACTTCAAATCTCGAACCATACAAGTAATGTCTCCAAATCTTAAGTGCAAATACAACTGCAGCTAATTCAAGATCATGAGTAGGGTAGTTTCGTTCATGAGTTCTCAACTGTCTTGATGCATATGCAACCACCTTACCATCTTGCATAAGTACACCTCCTAAGCCCAACTTGGACGCATCACAATACACTACAAAAGGTTCATCAGGTTTCGGCAAGATCAAAATCGGAGCCGTCGTCAAACGCTTCTTCAACTCATTAAAACTGTTCTCGCAATGGATATCCCACACAAAGGTTTTACCTTTACACGTCAACTGCGTTAACGGAAGTGCTAACTTAGAAAATCCTTCAATAAATCTTCGGTAGTAACCCGCTAAACCCAAAAAGCTTCTAATCTCTGTAACTGACTTCGGAGTCTCCCATTGTGATACCGCTTCAACTTTAGATGGATCAACTGCAATACCACTACCAGAAACAACATGGCCTAGAAAACTTACTTCCTTCAACCAGAACTCGCACTTAGACAATTTAGCATACAACTTCTTTTCTTTCAGCACTTGCAAGACAATCTTCAAATGCTCAGCATGTTCTTCCTCCGTCTTAGAATAAATCAGAATATCATCAATGAACACAACCACGAAGCGATCCAAAAATGCATGAAAAATGCGATTCATATACTCTATAAATACGCCAGGTGCATTACTAACACCAAAAGGCATCACCTTATATTCATAATGTCCATATTGCGTCCTAAAAGCCGTCTTCTGCATATCTTCATCTCTTACTTTAATCTGGTGATAACCCGACCTCAAGTCAATCTTACTGAACACACGTACACCCACTAACTGATCCATCAAGTCATCAATTCTTGGAAGTGGATACCTATTCTTTATAGTTACTTTGTTCAACTGTCGATAGTCAATACACAACCTCATACTGCCATCTTTCTTCTTAACCAGCAACACTGGAGCTCCCCAAGGTGAAACACTTGGTCTAATAAACTTCTTGTCAAGTAGATCTTCTAACTGTTTCTTCAACTCAGCCAACTCAGAAGCTGACATACGGTAAGGTGCCATAGACACAGGCTTCGTTCCCGGAACAAGATCAATAGAAAATTCAACTTCTCTTTCCGGTGGCACATCAGAAATTTCATCAGGAAAAACTTCAGGGAAATCGCACACTACTTGTAACTTATCGATCACTGCTTGATTCTCCAAAGATAAGGATGCCATCAAAGAAAACATCAGGATACCATCGCGTTCTAGCTGCTTCAGCTGCTTAGTAGACAAAAACTCCGCTCCACTTTCCTCTTCAGCAGAAGAGAAACGCATCGACTTACTAAAATAATTAATGAGAACATGGTTGTACTCTAACCAGTTCATACCAAGAATCACATCCATTCCACTCAAAGGTAGACATACTAAATCAATCTCAAAATCACGATCGGACATAGACAGAGGACAATGTAAACAGACGAGAGAAGTGGTCACCAGCTGGAGTTTCGACAACCATTTCTCCATTCATATCAGACATAGCAAGGCCCAACTTAGAAACACAATCAAAAGCAACAAAACAATGTGTAGCACCAGTATCAATAATAGCAACTAAAGGAGTATCATTAATGTAGCAAGTACCTCTGATCAAACGATCCTCATTCTCAGTCTGAGTACCAGTCAAAGCAAAAACCTTACCCCTGGTCGGGGCCTTCTTTGGTTCATGATAGGGCCAAACCGCAAGTGCACGGCCTATCGAAGTAATAGTAGTAAGTAAGAGTATCGTTCCGCTAGGGAGTTGGTCAATCTAATTAACTTTTAGATATTGATTAGAGGAGAAAGAATTAAGAAGTTGGAGAGTGCAGTTTTTGAAAGTAAATAACAATGATAATAAAAAGCCTCGGGATCATTGGTTCATCATAATAACGAATCTTTTCACAAGCAAGCCTTAAACTTATAATTAAACGTTAATCCTAATTACTAAGGACAAGTTTCTCTTTAGCATATCACAGCTCCTCTCGAAGTCAGTGAGTGTATCCCTCCAACAACCACACCTATTCTCATGGGTGATTGCCTTTGGGACCCTTGAAGATCGAAACTTTATGTGTCCCAAGGTTTGCTAGACTATTCTCATGTTTCGCAAACCTTGTCTAAATTCACTTGATCGGATATCAAAGCTCCGCGTTCGCTTTATGAATTGATATCTGTGATGATGAATTAACCATTATCAAACCCTCCGCGTTCGCTTCCACAGTTTGATAATAATTAATTCATGTTAAAACGGTGAATTTAGATTAGGAATTAGGGTAACAATTAATTAAGGTTTAAGACTTGGCTTGATCCGGATTACGTCATTAGACTTATCCAACGATCCCAAGACAAAGAAGTCTACTCACTCATGTTCATCGTAGACATGGGGGAAGAAGAGAGAATGCGATAAAAGTAAATTGCAAAGGAAGTAAAAGGAAATAAAGACTTTATTGAAATAGCAATTGAAATAAACAAAGTAAAACGTGATTGTTTATGGTGGAGAGCTACTCTATTTATAGCTTTACAATCGACTTAGAAACTAAGCAACTAAAAGGGTAAAACAGTAAAGCTGCAACAGGGTAACTTGGGCCTGAAGAAAAAGCAGCAAAAGAGGCTCTGGGAGGTGGCACGGCCGTGCCACATGTTGGCACTGGCCGTGCCAAGCTTCTGACTTGGTGGGAACATATTTTTGTCCCGTATCTTCGTATTCTTGCGCTGTATTTGTTCCAGTCCTCTTTCTTTTGCTCCAAGACACCTTCCACCATAAATTTATTCCTAAAATAAAATAAAACACAATTTGAAGTAAAATATTCTAAACTAAAATAAAATGCAATAAAATAAAATCAAATCTAAAATAAAACTAAACTAAATAAGGCAATAATTAATACTATCTATGACTCATCAAACTCCCCCACACTTGAATCTTTGCTTGTCCTCAAGCAAAAGGCAGCAAACATAGTAGCAACAAAAGATTTGATTATGGCAATATTAAGAACAAATGTCTCAAAAGAAAGGCCTTGCCTCAAGTACACTAATTACAATTTCAAATACTTCTCATGAACCTATTCTACCCAACATCAAGTCTCAAGTGAGTGTGTGTGTGCAGTCCAACCCTTTTCTTGCTCCTGTATAAGACAGATATTATGAGGAATAGGTTCTATCCTTAGTGCTAAAGTAACCGAGAAAAGTCTTTTCTTCATTTCATATAAGAGTGATGGGAATTTGAGTTAAACATTAAATTAGATATAACAATTAAGCACAAGGGGCTGCAGATGCTTAGGGGCTATCTATCCTCGTAGGGAGTCTTCTCGGATGTAATTGTCCTTTCCCCCTAGATTCAAAATCACCCTAAGTAGTGCTGCAAAATTATTGTTTGTTTCATCTCCGCGTAGGAAGTCTTTTTGGATGTAATTGTCCTTTCCCCCTAGCATTGATGAATTTGTTTCACTTTAGGTTCAAATTAAGGAGTCACCACCACAATTAGGAAGTTAGGGATTGTCATTTCCCCCACATGTTGGTGCCATTCTCCCGCCCCATTTAACATTAACAAATTAATAAGAATATAACAATTAAGAACAATTTGATTAATTTTCCCACACAAACTTATACTACTTTTACTCTTAAGACTTTAAAGGGTCTAAGTTAACACTAAAGATAGAACGTGTTCCTTAAAATACCTATTCATACATTTACTCAAGGATTGCAACCGGGTGCTTTTCTCATTGGAGAATTTTCGCAATAAAACATGATATGGGTATAGCAAGAACATAAGAAACACAAGAAACTATTTTCATGTACAAGAAGCAACCTAAAGAAGAGACAAAACAAAAATTTTCATGCCATATTTACATTAAAAACAAGCTACTAGTCATGCCTCTTGCTATAAAAACAAAACAAAAGAATAAAGTTCAAGGGAGTTTGGGAACACTACGACTCTAGACACTTTATTAGGCCCCCCCCACACTTAGGGGAAGCATTGTCCTCAATGATTCAAAAGAAAAAGAAATTAAAAGAAGAAGAAGAAGAGGAAGAAGAAGATGAAAGAAGGAGATGAGTAGAAGAATGAGAGAGATAGGGAGAAGAAGAAGGGAAGGGAGGAAGAGGAAAGCTCACATTTGTTTATTGAGGTCCGTAAGGAGGACCTTGAAGTTGGAGGTGTTGCATCATCCGACGGAGCATCTCATTATTTTCATCATTGACACGGTTGCCCCTTTGAACTTCATTGCGAAGGCCGGAGATCTCAACACCTTGCCTTTGTTGCCCGGTGCTCATCCTCTCGATTTCATTGTGAATCCATGTCCATTGTTGATTTTCATGAAGCTCACCGGTTTCATGGCCATGGTGCCCCTCTTCATGGTGCAAGTTAGCACCTTCTCCTTCATCACGGTGCAAGTTAGCACCTTCTCCCTCATCATCACCAAGAACCTGCACATCATTAACATACAACCAATTTTCTTCCACCTCGGTGGTAGTCCGAGATGGGTTAGGCAATAAAAACATGATTGGCACATTTAGCTTAAGTTGGTAATGGAGGGGTGGACGATGTTTGATGAAATTCATAGCAATAAGGGTTTCTATGTTAAGCCTATTATTTCCCTCAATTGGTTTGATCCCCTCATCTTCACCCACTCCAAAACACCTAGCTATATATGTAATGATGCCACCCACCACTATGTCTCCTCTACCGGCCGGTCTAGTACCGACAAAGTCTAGGTGATCAATCAAATAAAAACAGGTATTGACGGGGTGGTTGTGGAGCATTGCCCATAGCATGAACAACTCATCGGTTCTAGTGTTTCCTAGCTCGGTTCTACCCCAAATAGTGCAAGCCATTACCCTCTGAAGGTACCTAAGTACGGGGTTGTGAATATTGCTTGCTTTGTTCGCCCTAGGGACGTATTTGTTAAGACCGGTGATTTGTTTCCAAAAGGCAGCTGGGTCATAGTTATCCGGTTTAAGGCTGGGATCCCAATGATCATGAATATATCCCTCATTTGCAAAGCCTAAGGCATCACAAAAGTGCTGAAGTGACATGTCATAATCAATATTCATTAACCGGAAAACAACTCTATGGTTAGGGTTATCAAAATTCATCTTATCTTTAGTAAAATCTATTGAGCTCAAGAATTCATAAGTGAAATTTTCATAACCCCTCATAGGTTTCAGCAATTCAGTCCAACCTAACTTTCCTATCAACCTAGAAACATCATCAAGCAGCTCTAGCATATCTAAAGTATGGGAATCAGGATAACGAGAAGGGTGCAGATGTTTAGAGATAAGATTTTTATACCTGTCCCTTTGCTTGTTGTTTTTGAACTGGATCCCATGATTCTTCACTTGGGCTTGCTTCTTTGGGGGAGGTCCTCCTTGAGAGCTTGCTGGTTCTTTACCACTTCTTCTTGAAGCCATTGACCTTTGGTAGAATTGGTTTTGAAGGTTTAGGGTTTGGGAAAATTTTTGGTGGAAAGGATTGGTTTAGGGTTGGGGTTGATGTTTAAGGAAGTTTTGTTGGTTTGGATATGGAGATTGGTTAAGGTTTTGTGGTGTTTGGGTTAGGTTTTGAAGGATTAGGGTTTTGGTGAATTGTGGGTTTGGATGGATGAAAGATGTTTTTGATTGGTGGTTTTTGTTTTGGGTGAAGTTTGTGGTTGATTGGTGAAAGAATGGAGTGATTTGGTTAAGAATTGAGGGAGATATGGTGGTTTGAAGGTTTGAAGGTTATGGAGGTTTAGAGAGAAGTTTGAAAGATGAAAGAGGGTTGTGGTTTGTGAATGAGGAAGAAGGAAGAGAAATTTGATGTTATAGGGTGCTAGAAGTCGGGCACGGCCGTGCCACCTATTGGCACGGGCCGTGCCATCATTCTGACTTTGAACCTTCAGTTTTGCTTAAAAAAAAACTGGCACGGCCGTGCCAGTCTTAGCACGGGCCGTGCCAACCTTCTGGTCCAGGGGGCTTCAAAAATTTTCATTTTCTTGAATCTTACTCGGACAATTACCTACAAAACATCCTAGAACAAAGAAAAACAAACAAAACAAAAGCAATTAAATGCGTGGGTTGCCTCCCACGAAGCGCTCTTTTAATGTCATTAGCTTGACGGTTAGAAAGAGTCCTTAGAATGGATCAAAGATATCATATTGTGTAGATGACGCTATAAAACGTTCTTTCACAACATGATCGTTAAGCATGCAACAAGAGTAAAGAGCGGGACCTTTCATAACGTTTTCCAACTCGTATCCTACCATTTTATCACTCACTTGAAAGACTATCCTACCAAGTTTCACATCAATGAGAGCTCCCGCAGTTGCAAGGAAGGGTCTACCTAGGATTATAGGGACGTCATCGTCCTCTTCAATGTCAACGACTACAAAATCAGTGGGGATGTATATCCCCTCTATCTTAACAGGTATGTCCTCGACAAATCCTACAAGTTTCATGGTAGAACGATCAGCTATCTTCAGTTCCATTTCGGTAGGTTTCAATTCTCCTATCCCTATCCTTTTAAGAAGAGACAAAGGCAGCAAACTAACACTAGCTCCTAAGTCACATAAGGCTTTGTTTATGGTTTCATTCCCAATTTCACATGGTATGGCAAAGCTACCTGGATCTCTAAGCTTAGGGGGTGCTTCTTGGATGTTTGCACTAGTTTCCTTAGCCAAGGCTATTGTCTCATTATGCTCTATAGCCCTTTTCTTTGAAAAAATTTCCTTTAAAAACTTGGCATAAAGAGGCATCCTAGACAAAGCTTCAGCAAAGGGAAGTTTAATGCAAATCTTCCTAAGTATGTTAACAAATTTTTCAAATTTACCCTCTAATTTAAGCTTTTCGGGATTTAAGGGGGATGGAGTTTTGTTTTCTTCAAGTGGTTTAGCTTCTTCTATCACAACTTTATCACCTAAGGGCTTGACATTTTCTTTCCCAATGTTTTTAACCTTGGCAAAAGTTTCGCCTAACTTACTACCCCTAAAAGATATGACATTAACTTGGGCTTTGGGGTTGGCTTCGGTTTGACCAGGAAAGACTCCCGGTGTTTGGGAAGATGTAGCCACTTGTTGGGCTATTTGAGCGATTTGAGTTTCAAGCATTTTAGAGTGAGTAGCAATAGAATCAACCTTGGTATTGAGCTTGGAAAGAGAATCATTCAGAAATCCAGTTTGGTTTTTGAGTTCTTGAAGTTGTTTGTTTTGGTTGGCAATAGAGTTTTCCAACAAAATTTCCAAATTGGATTTTTGAGTGAATCTTTGGTTGTTTGCATAACCGGGTGGTGCTACTTGTCCATAGGGATTTTGGTTTTTATAAAAATTTTGATTTTGTCGCATCCCTTGGTTGTATTGAGCATAATTCATTTGCTCAACACCATTAATAGCACTACCTAGTTGGCAATCAACACCAGCATGACCAGCTATACCACATATTTCACAAGAAGAAGTAGATGCAGAGTTGATAGCACTAACATTGAATTTTTCAAGTTTTTCAGTTAGTGTATCAATTTTAGAAGCAAGGTGATCATAGTTAGAGACTTCGTGTATACCTGCCTCCTTTTTGGAGGGTGAAGAACTAGAGATGGCTCTCTCGTCGGTCCATTTGTAATGATTCTGAGCCATGTCTTCAATTAGGGCATACGCTTCCGTGTAGTTCTTGTTCATAAGTGCTCCACCTGCAGCTGCATCAACAGACATCTTAGTGGTATAAGACAAGCCATTATAAAAAGTGTGGACTATAAGCCACTTCTCTAGGCCATGGTGGGGACAAAGTCTTAGCATTTCTTTGAAACGCTCCCACGCCTCATAGAGAGATTCCCCATCTTTTTGATTGAACCGTGTGATTTGGTCTCTAAGTTTAGCGGTTTTAGATGGTGGAAAGAAACGGGCAAGGAATGCTTGCCTCATCTGATCCCATGAAGTAATGGAACCGACTTCGAGGGAATGGAACCAAGCGCTAGCTCTATCCCTTAAGGAAAAGGGAAAGAGATGAAGTCTTACGGCTTCTTGGTTCTCCTTCATGGTTCCACTAATTCGTAGGAAAACAGAGATGTGAAGATTGGGATCCTCAGTGGGGGATCCCGAGAATTGGTTTTGCTGCACCAAGTTAAGTAGGGCAGGCTTGATTTCAAAGTTGTCATCCTCAACCGTTGGGTACACGATAACAGCTTGTGGCTCAGCCGTAGACGGCGTTGCATACTCTTTGAGAGTGCGATTGGCCATGTCGGTGTTATTTTGTGCTGCTCTCCTCCTTCTATGTAAGAACCTTTCGATCTCGGGTATGAATACCGCTTGATTTCTAGTTCTTCGCATACAAGGTTGAGAACCCAAGAAGTTAACGATAACAGAAAAAAAGTTAAAAATAAAAAGAAAAAGAGGAAGGAGAAGAGAGAATTCTAATCACTAAGAAAAAGCTAATTAAATTAGTTAACTCCCCGGCAACGGCGCCAAAAACTTGATAGGGCCAAACCGCAAGTGCACGGCCTATCGAAGTAATAGTAGTAAGTAAGAGTATCGTTCCGCTAGGGAGTTGGTCAATCTAATTAACTTTTAGATATTGATTAGAGGAGAAAGAATTAAGAAGTTGGAGAGTGCAGTTTTTGAAAGTAAATAACAATGATAATAAAAAGCCTCGGGATCATTGGTTCATCATAATAACGAATCTTTTCACAAGCAAGCCTTAAACTTATAATTAAACGTTAATCCTAATTACTAAGGACAAGTTTCTCTTTAGCATATCACAGCTCCTCTCGAAGTCAGTGAGTGTATCCCTCCAACAACCACACCTATTCTCATGGGTGATTGCCTTTGGGACCCTTGAAGATCGAAACTTTATGTGTCCCAAGGTTTGCTAGACTATTCTCATGTTTCGCAAACCTTGTCTAAATTCACTTGATCGGATATCAAAGCTCCGCGTTCGCTTTATGAATTGATATCTGTGATGATGAATTAACCATTATCAAACCCTCCGCGTTCGCTTCCACAGTTTGATAATAATTAATTCATGTTAAAACGGTGAATTTAGATTAGGAATTAGGGTAACAATTAATTAAGGTTTAAGACTTGGCTTGATCCGGATTACGTCATTAGACTTATCCAACGATCCCAAGACAAAGAAGTCTACTCACTCATGTTCATCGTAGACATGGGGGAAGAAGAGAGAATGCGATAAAAGTAAATTGCAAAGGAAGTAAAAGGAAATAAAGACTTTATTGAAATAGCAATTGAAATAAACAAAGTAAAACGTGATTGTTTATGGTGGAGAGCTACTCTATTTATAGCTTTACAATCGACTTAGAAACTAAGCAACTAAAAGGGTAAAACAGTAAAGCTGCAACAGGGTAACTTGGGCCTGAAGAAAAAGCAGCAAAAGAGGCTCTGGGAGGTGGCACGGCCGTGCCACATGTTGGCACTGGCCGTGCCAAGCTTCTGACTTGGTGGGAACATATTTTTGTCCCGTATCTTCGTATTCTTGCGCTGTATTTGTTCCAGTCCTCTTTCTTTTGCTCCAAGACACCTTCCACCATAAATTTATTCCTAAAATAAAATAAAACACAATTTGAAGTAAAATATTCTAAACTAAAATAAAATGCAATAAAATAAAATCAAATCTAAAATAAAACTAAACTAAATAAGGCAATAATTAATACTATCTATGACTCATCAAACTCCCCCACACTTGAATCTTTGCTTGTCCTCAAGCAAAAGGCAGCAAACATAGTAGCAACAAAAGATTTGATTATGGCAATATTAAGAACAAATGTCTCAAAAGAAAGGCCTTGCCTCAAGTACACTAATTACAATTTCAAATACTTCTCATGAACCTATTCTACCCAACATCAAGTCTCAAGTGAGTGTGTGTGTGCAGTCCAACCCTTTTCTTGCTCCTGTATAAGACAGATATTATGAGGAATAGGTTCTATCCTTAGTGCTAAAGTAACCGAGAAAAGTCTTTTCTTCATTTCATATAAGAGTGATGGGAATTTGAGTTAAACATTAAATTAGATATAACAATTAAGCACAAGGGGCTGCAGATGCTTAGGGGCTATCTATCCTCGTAGGGAGTCTTCTCGGATGTAATTGTCCTTTCCCCCTAGATTCAAAATCACCCTAAGTAGTGCTGCAAAATTATTGTTTGTTTCATCTCCGCGTAGGAAGTCTTTTTGGATGTAATTGTCCTTTCCCCCTAGCATTGATGAATTTGTTTCACTTTAGGTTCAAATTAAGGAGTCACCACCACAATTAGGAAGTTAGGGATTGTCATTTCCCCCACATGTTGGTGCCATTCTCCCGCCCCATTTAACATTAACAAATTAATAAGAATATAACAATTAAGAACAATTTGATTAATTTTCCCACACAAACTTATACTACTTTTACTCTTAAGACTTTAAAGGGTCTAAGTTAACACTAAAGATAGAACGTGTTCCTTAAAATACCTATTCATACATTTACTCAAGGATTGCAACCGGGTGCTTTTCTCATTGGAGAATTTTCGCAATAAAACATGATATGGGTATAGCAAGAACATAAGAAACACAAGAAACTATTTTCATGTACAAGAAGCAACCTAAAGAAGAGACAAAACAAAAATTTTCATGCCATATTTACATTAAAAACAAGCTACTAGTCATGCCTCTTGCTATAAAAACAAAACAAAAGAATAAAGTTCAAGGGAGTTTGGGAACACTACGACTCTAGACACTTTATTAGGCCCCCCCCACACTTAGGGGAAGCATTGTCCTCAATGATTCAAAAGAAAAAGAAATTAAAAGAAGAAGAAGAAGAGGAAGAAGAAGATGAAAGAAGGAGATGAGTAGAAGAATGAGAGAGATAGGGAGAAGAAGAAGGGAAGGGAGGAAGAGGAAAGCTCACATTTGTTTATTGAGGTCCGTAAGGAGGACCTTGAAGTTGGAGGTGTTGCATCATCCGACGGAGCATCTCATTATTTTCATCATTGACACGGTTGCCCCTTTGAACTTCATTGCGAAGGCCGGAGATCTCAACACCTTGCCTTTGTTGCCCGGTGCTCATCCTCTCGATTTCATTGTGAATCCATGTCCATTGTTGATTTTCATGAAGCTCACCGGTTTCATGGCCATGGTGCCCCTCTTCATGGTGCAAGTTAGCACCTTCTCCTTCATCACGGTGCAAGTTAGCACCTTCTCCCTCATCATCACCAAGAACCTGCACATCATTAACATACAACCAATTTTCTTCCACCTCGGTGGTAGTCCGAGATGGGTTAGGCAATAAAAACATGATTGGCACATTTAGCTTAAGTTGGTAATGGAGGGGTGGACGATGTTTGATGAAATTCATAGCAATAAGGGTTTCTATGTTAAGCCTATTATTTCCCTCAATTGGTTTGATCCCCTCATCTTCACCCACTCCAAAACACCTAGCTATATATGTAATGATGCCACCCACCACTATGTCTCCTCTACCGGCCGGTCTAGTACCGACAAAGTCTAGGTGATCAATCAAATAAAAACAGGTATTGACGGGGTGGTTGTGGAGCATTGCCCATAGCATGAACAACTCATCGGTTCTAGTGTTTCCTAGCTCGGTTCTACCCCAAATAGTGCAAGCCATTACCCTCTGAAGGTACCTAAGTACGGGGTTGTGAATATTGCTTGCTTTGTTCGCCCTAGGGACGTATTTGTTAAGACCGGTGATTTGTTTCCAAAAGGCAGCTGGGTCATAGTTATCCGGTTTAAGGCTGGGATCCCAATGATCATGAATATATCCCTCATTTGCAAAGCCTAAGGCATCACAAAAGTGCTGAAGTGACATGTCATAATCAATATTCATTAACCGAAAAACAACTCTATGGTTAGGGTTATCAAAATTCATCTTATCTTTAGTAAAATCTATTGAGCTCAAGAATTCATAAGTGAAATTTTCATAACCCCTCATAGGTTTCAGCAATTCAGTCCAACCTAACTTTCCTATCAACCTAGAAACATCATCAAGCAGCTCTAGCATATCTAAAGTATGGGAATCAGGATAACGAGAAGGGTGCAGATGTTTAGAGATAAGATTTTTATACCTGTCCCTTTGCTTGTTGTTTTTGAACTGGATCCCATGATTCTTCACTTGGGCTTGCTTCTTTGGGGGAGGTCCTCCTTGAGAGCTTGCTGGTTCTTTACCACTTCTTCTTGAAGCCATTGACCTTTGGTAGAATTGGTTTTGAAGGTTTAGGGTTTGGGAAAATTTTTGGTGGAAAGGATTGGTTTAGGGTTGGGGTTGATGTTTAAGGAAGTTTTGTTGGTTTGGATATGGAGATTGGTTAAGGTTTTGTGGTGTTTGGGTTAGGTTTTGAAGGATTAGGGTTTTGGTGAATTGTGGGTTTGGATGGATGAAAGATGTTTTTGATTGGTGGTTTTTGTTTTGGGTGAAGTTTGTGGTTGATTGGTGAAAGAATGGAGTGATTTGGTTAAGAATTGAGGGAGATATGGTGGTTTGAAGGTTTGAAGGTTATGGAGGTTTAGAGAGAAGTTTGAAAGATGAAAGAGGGTTGTGGTTTGTGAATGAGGAAGAAGGAAGAAAAATTTGATGTTATAGGGTGCTAGAAGTCGGGCACGGCCGTGCCACCTATTGGCACGGGCCGTGCCATCATTCTGACTTTGAACCTTCAGTTTTGCTTAAAAAAAAACTGGCACGGCCGTGCCAGTCTTAGCACGGGCCGTGCCAACCTTCTGGTCCAGGGGGCTTCAAAAATTTTCATTTTCTTGAATCTTACTCGGACAATTACCTACAAAACATCCTAGAACAAAGAAAAACAAACAAAACAAAAGCAATTAAATGCGTGGGTTGCCTCCCACGAAGCGCTCTTTTAATGTCATTAGCTTGACGGTTAGAAAGAGTCCTTAGAATGGATCAAAGATATCATATTGTGTAGATGACGCTATAAAACGTTCTTTCACAACATGATCGTTAAGCATGCAACAAGAGTAAAGAGCGGGACCTTTCATAACGTTTTCCAACTCGTATCCTACCATTTTATCACTCACTTGAAAGACTATCCTACCAAGTTTCACATCAATGAGAGCTCCCGCAGTTGCAAGGAAGGGTCTACCTAGGATTATAGGGACGTCATCGTCCTCTTCAATGTCAACGACTACAAAATCAGTGGGGATGTATATCCCCTCTATCTTAACAGGTATGTCCTCGACAAATCCTACAAGTTTCATGGTAGAACGATCAGCTATCTTCAGTTCCATTTCGGTAGGTTTCAATTCTCCTATCCCTATCCTTTTAAGAAGAGACAAAGGCAGCAAACTAACACTAGCTCCTAAGTCACATAAGGCTTTGTTTATGGTTTCATTCCCAATTTCACATGGTATGGCAAAGCTACCTGGATCTCTAAGCTTAGGGGGTGCTTCTTGGATGTTTGCACTAGTTTCCTTAGCCAAGGCTATTGTCTCATTATGCTCTATAGCCCTTTTCTTTGAAAAAATTTCCTTTAAAAACTTGGCATAAAGAGGCATCCTAGACAAAGCTTCAGCAAAGGGAAGTTTAATGCAAATCTTCCTAAGTATGTTAACAAATTTTTCAAATTTACCCTCTAATTTAAGCTTTTTGGGATTTAAGGGGGATGGAGTTTTGTTTTCTTCAAGTGGTTTAGCTTCTTCTATCACAACTTTATCACCTAAGGGCTTGACATTTTCTTTCCCAATGTTTTTAACCTTGGCAAAAGTTTCGCCTAACTTACTACCCCTAAAAGATATGACATTAACTTGGGCTTTGGGGTTGGCTTCGGTTTGACCAGGAAAGACTCCCGGTGTTTGGGAAGATGTAGCCACTTGTTGGGCTATTTGAGCGATTTGAGTTTCAAGCATTTTAGAGTGAGTAGCAATAGAATCAACCTTGGTATTGAGCTTGGAAAGAGAATCATTCAGAAATCCAGTTTGGTTTTTGAGTTCTTGAAGTTGTTTGTTTTGGTTGGCAATAGAGTTTTCCAACAAAATTTCCAAATTGGATTTTTGAGTGAATCTTTGGTTGTTTGCATAACCGGGTGGTGCTACTTGTCCATAGGGATTTTGGTTTTTATAAAAATTTTGATTTTGTCGCATCCCTTGGTTGTATTGAGCATAATTCATTTGCTCAACACCATTAATAGCACTACCTAGTTGGCAATCAACACCAGCATGACCAGCTATACCACATATTTCACAAGAAGAAGTAGATGCAGAGTTGATAGCACTAACATTGAATTTTTCAAGTTTTTCAGTTAGTGTATCAATTTTAGAAGCAAGGTGATCATAGTTAGAGACTTCGTGTATACCTGCCTCCTTTTTGGAGGGTGAAGAACTAGAGATGGCTCTCTCGTCGGTCCATTTGTAATGATTCTGAGCCATGTCTTCAATTAGGGCATACGCTTCCGTGTAGTTCTTGTTCATAAGTGCTCCACCTGCAGCTGCATCAACAGACATCTTAGTGGTATAAGACAAGCCATTATAAAAAGTGTGGACTATAAGCCACTTCTCTAGGCCATGGTGGGGACAAAGTCTTAGCATTTCTTTGAAACACTCCCACGCCTCATAGAGAGATTCCCCATCTTTTTGATTGAACCGTGTGATTTGGTCTCTAAGTTTAGCGGTTTTAGATGGTGGAAAGAAACGGGCAAGGAATGCTTGCCTCATCTGATCCCATGAAGTAATGGAACCGACTTCGAGGGAATGGAACCAAGCGCTAGCTCTATCCCTTAAGGAAAAGGGAAAGAGATGAAGTCTTACGGCTTCTTGGTTCTCCTTCATGGTTCCACTAATTCGTAGGAAAACAGAGATGTGAAGATTGGGATCCTCAGTGGGGGATCCCGAGAATTGGTTTTGCTGCACCAAGTTAAGTAGGGCAGGCTTGATTTCAAAGTTGTCATCCTCAACCGTTGGGTACACGATAACAGCTTGTGGCTCAGCCGTAGACGGCGTTGCATACTCTTTGAGAGTGCGATTGGCCATGTCGGTGTTATTTTGTGCTGCTCTCCTCCTTCTATGTAAGAACCTTTCGATCTCGGGTATGAATACCGCTTGATTTCTAGTTCTTCGCATACAAGGTTGAGAACCCAAGAAGTTAACGATAACAGAAAAAAAGTTAAAAATAAAAAGAAAAAGAGGAAGGAGAAGAGAGAATTCTAATCACTAAGAAAAAGCTAATTAAATTAGTTAACTCCCCGGCAACGGCGCCAAAAACTTGATAGGGCCAAACCGCAAGTGCACGGCCTATCGAAGTAATAGTAGTAAGTAAGAGTATCGTTCCGCTAGGGAGTTGGTCAATCTAATTAACTTTTAGATATTGATTAGAGGAGAAAGAATTAAGAAGTTGGAGAGTGCAGTTTTTGAAAGTAAATAACAATGATAATAAAAAGCCTCGGGATCATTGGTTCATCATAATAACGAATCTTTTCACAAGCAAGCCTTAAACTTATAATTAAACGTTAATCCTAATTACTAAGGACAAGTTTCTCTTTAGCATATCACAGCTCCTCTCGAAGTCAGTGAGTGTATCCCTCCAACAACCACACCTATTCTCATGGGTGATTGCCTTTGGGACCCTTGAAGATCGAAACTTTATGTGTCCCAAGGTTTGCTAGACTATTCTCATGTTTCGCAAACCTTGTCTAAATTCACTTGATCGGATATCAAAGCTCCGCGTTCGCTTTATGAATTGATATCTGTGATGATGAATTAACCATTATCAAACCCTCCGCGTTCGCTTCCACAGTTTGATAATAATTAATTCATGTTAAAACGGTGAATTTAGATTAGGAATTAGGGTAACAATTAATTAAGGTTTAAGACTTGGCTTGATCCGGATTACGTCATTAGACTTATCCAACGATCCCAAGACAAAGAAGTCTACTCACTCATGTTCATCGTAGACATGGGGGAAGAAGAGAGAATGCGATAAAAGTAAATTGCAAAGGAAGTAAAAGGAAATAAAGACTTTATTGAAATAGCAATTGAAATAAACAAAGTAAAACGTGATTGTTTATGGTGGAGAGCTACTCTATTTATAGCTTTACAATCGACTTAGAAACTAAGCAACTAAAAGGGTAAAACAGTAAAGCTGCAACAGAGTAACTTGGGCCTGAAGAAAAAGCAGCAAAAGAGGCTCTGGGAGGTGGCACGGCCGTGCCACATGTTGGCACTGGCCGTGCCAAGCTTCTGACTTGGTGGGAACATATTTTTGTCCCGTATCTTCGTATTCTTGCGCTGTATTTGTTCCAGTCCTCTTTCTTTTGCTCCAAGACACCTTCCACCATAAATTTATTCCTAAAATAAAATAAAACACAATTTGAAGTAAAATATTCTAAACTAAAATAAAATGCAATAAAATAAAATCAAATCTAAAATAAAACTAAACTAAATAAGGCAATAATTAATACTATCTATGACTCATCAGTTCAGTACACTGAACAGAAATATGTCCTTTCCCACCGTAATTGAAACAAATAGTGTCATCGTGCTTGCATTCTGCAACTGTATGCCCTTTGACACCACAACGGTAGCACCCTCTCGCCTCAGTAGCACCACAAGCATTACTCTTGTGACCTTTTTCTCCACATTTGTAACAAACAATCCCAGCAGGAGTCTCGTTCTTCTTAGGCTTCCTCTCATCAATCACTCTTTGCTTGCCCTTATCAGCTGGAGTACTATAAGGCTTCCCACGATTCTGTTGCTGCTTACCCTTTCTCTCATTCATAATCTTATAATGAGCCTTCGAATCATCTTCATAGATTCTGCACCTGCTCACCGACGCAGAAAAGTCACGGATCTATTGGTAACCAATGGCTCGCTTAATATCAGGACGCAAACCATTCTCAAACTTGATACATTTAGAAAACTCAGCATTGTCTCCAGTATAGTGTGGATAGAACTGAGCCAGCTCCACAAACTTTGCCGCATACTCTGTCACCGACATGTTTCCTTGCTTCAGCTCAAGGAACTCAACCTCTTTCCTTCCACGAACATCTTCAGGAAAATATCTGTTTAGGAACTCTCCCTTAAACACGGCCCAAGTAATAGCCGCACCACCTTGCTCTAATTCAGGTAAAAGACTCACCCACCAGTCATCAGCCTCCTCAGATAGCATGTGCGTACCAAAACGCACCTTCTGATCATCAGTACATTGCATAACCCTGAACACCCTCTCAATCTCCTTGAGCCATGCCTGTGCTCCATCAGGGTCGTACCTTCCTTTGAAAGTGGGAGGATGATTTCTCAGAAAGGCCTCCAACATCCTTACGTCAGCATTAACACCAGCACCAACATTTGGTTGTTGTCCTACAGCTTGGGCTACAGCTTCCAAAGCAGCAGCAATCGCAGCATCATTTCTTCCAGCCATTCTAGTCATCTTGTAACAGATAAGGTTTGCAGCCTCCAGGTCTACTCTTCTTTACTGCACAACACACAACGTTTAGAATAACATAATAATGGTATTCCAATTGCTAAAATGACACAACTTGACTCACTACTTGGCCGGACGGACCGACCTGCTCTGATACCAATTGTAACGCCCCGTTTTCCCGACTTAAAAATTTCATAAAAATTATCAGAGTTTATCAACATAACGGAGCATCACATACATCAATACATCATTTAACAACAAATATAATAATAGGGAATACTATTTATTTAATCAACCTGTCTTTATAAAATTCAATAGTCAAAAGCAGCGGAAATTTAGTTCACAACGTCACGTAAAATCTTTGGCATAAAAGGCCACAATTTAACATCTCAAATAGCCTTCATAAAATGTTCAACATTTATTGAATAAAATACGTAACAAGGAAAACAAGCATCAGACAATCCCCATCCCGTTACGTATCAGAGCATCCTAGACGACACGACGTGAGAAGTCTACTCACGAACACAACTAGTCTTTATTACCTGCACATTACCCACGGTCGAGGCAACATATACGCAGAAGGGGTGAGATTTCACATTCATTAATTAACAAATAATAATTCATAAAGATAACCAACAACATATATCTAACATTAATATCATCATTTAACATCATTTAACAAGGTTAAGTAACCAACAACTTCGTAGTTATTCAAAGGTAGCATATTCATCTTAATTCACTTCATTTACATCATTATAATTATGGTGACAACAATGTTTTATCTTGGTTTTCGGGTGTCAAACATTGATTAACGTTTGAACCTTTTAAACCGGTGATATCTTATTTTTTCTTGGGAAGGGAAAAAGTAAGCAAAACCCTTGAGAATCGAGGTCCGGGAGTTGTTTTCGCTACGGGAAGGTGTTAGGCACCCATAACGACTATAGTATCCTATAGAAACCGTCTTTAATTTCTACGCGCGCGCTTTATTTTTAAATGCTATTTTGAAAGTGTTTATTAAACCTAAGAGTTTCTAAGTGAAGAATTGGAGGGAGAAGAATGTTTTTAGATTTTTTATTTTAGTTGAATTGAAGGAATTTTGTTCCTTGCCTACGTACCCGATTAAGGGATCAAATCCACCGTAGTTCTCTTCCAAAAATGTTTTTTGTTTTTGTTGGTTGATTTTAAGTTTGAAAATGGAATTTGAAGAATAAGAGAGAGGCCTTAAAGGCATGAGAATTTATGAAAAGAGTGAGGTTTGATTAGTCATTTTGCAAAAGAAGTCAAAGTTTGATTATTTTTCATTGAAGTTTGATTAAGAAAATAAAAGGAAAATTCAATGGGGTTTTGACCCCAAGGTTTATTGTGAAAAACGTTTGAGTGAAGTTTGTTCAAGTTTTTTGGGAAAATGATTTTCCTAAGTATAAGGCCTAAACATACATCTAAACATACAATCCTAAACATACATCTAAACATGCATATTCTAGCTATATAGTGATGTGTGTGCATGTGTCGGTGCTTGTGTCGGTGTACATCATTAGAGTTCATTGTCCTTTACATCATACCCTAGATACATTCTATGGCCTCTTTGCCAAGAAATTAAAATTGCATGAAAGTAAAATACAAGAATTTCCTAAGTATTACATTCTAATTTTTGCATGAAATTGAAACTTAAAATGCAAGAAATAAAATGGAGAAAGGGATGAGATATGGAATGAAATGGGAATGCTTATGGAGAATATGAGACATGAAATGAAATGGTTAGTAACACATGACAATATCAAAGGAAATGAAGTAAGAGAAGCATTAGAATATAAAGGATAGAAAATAAAGGCAAAATGAGTGCAAACATGGCTAAAATTTGTTCATAGAATACAAGAACCAAGTGACCTATAATTCTCACATCCCAATACATTTTTAAAGGTTTAGAATCAAGTCTTGGAATGGGAATTAAGGCAACATGATTTACTTGGCATTTTAAAACAAACTTTAAGCATATTTGCATTATTTAACTACACAACTAACTTGTAAGCTAAGTAACCTACCAAGATTCACAATTATGCAACAATATTAAACACAAACAGTAGCTAAAACCCTATGAAATCAAGTGGTATAGGTCACCAACATTCATCAAGCAATTTGGATTAAAATCAAGCAAAGTTTCATTCATTTTTAGCACAAAATATCACAAAATAATAGGAAAATTAGCCACATTATGTTCACCAATCTTTAATATGCAAAATTATCACAAGAACACCACAAAGTTATCAAGAAAAGTGTATGAAAATTTTTAGAATTTTTAAAGCATTTTTAGACACAAAAACATATAAGATTTTCACAAACTTTCAACAAAAATAGTAAACAATTGACAAGAAAATATCACACACTTTTCAATCAAGATTTAGCATATGACAACATCACAAAAACATCAAGAAAATGATCAAGAACACATAGGAAATTTTTTAGGACTTTTCAAAAGATTTTTAGGCTTTAAAATGTGCAAGAAAATCACTAACTTTAACAAGAATAGAAAAAAAGCTTCATATATTTTTCCCAGGCTTCAGCACAGAAAAATGTCACAAAAATGTTAAAAAAAATGTCAAGAACACATAGGGAAAGATTTAGGAATTTTTTACAAAGTTTTTAGAAAAACCAGTGGTGTAAACAGCAAGGCGCAGTGTTAAAATAGCAAGGAAATTGCAAGAAGATGAGATATACAGACAAATCAAAGCCCATGCCCACGCACAGGTTGAAAAACGGGTTAGCAAGAGGCCTGGGGATCGTTGGATCGATCCAGTTGGATCAGATCCAAGATCCAACTATCATGGAGGCCTAGGGCGCATGGTAATGGCATGGGTGAGCACGCATAGGAACAGACCAGAATATGGGAGTATAAAAGCGAATTCCCTTCACAAACCCTCATTCTTCCCCACACTTTCTCTCTCTAACCTCTGTCTCTCTCACTTCTCTCTCTAGTTGCAGACATGACGGAACTAAAGGAAGAAGACAACCGGAGCGCCTCCGGTGCGGTGGTCGGCCGTAGCGCCGCCGCACCGGAGTGTTTTTATGCAAACTTTTTATACCAAAAGCTTCGGTTTGTCCTCCTCTTTCTTAATCCGTCATCAAATTTTCGAAAACACGCACCAAAAGCTCTAGATCTACACTTAACCGAATCGGACGAAAATGTCAAGAAAATGCAGGAATCAAGGAATACCTCTATTTCAAACGGAGATTAGTGAATACGACGGGAATACTTCGCGTAATCCTCGTCTCCTTGCTTCCTCCCGATCTGTTCTTGCTTTACGGTTTGAATTGGCCTCGGTTTCCTTCGATTCTTGCGAATTGATCTTTCTTGCTTGCTTTTGCCACGATCTCCTCTTGCTGGATCAATGAATTTGATTCGGATTTTCTGGATTTGAGCTTGTTGAATGTTTCCCCGTGTTCACTGATTCTTCGATCCTTTTTCTTCTCTTCTTGCTTTTCTGTGATCGTTCTAATTCACCACTCTGATGGTGAATTCGAACTCGAATTGTAGGAAGGCAGGTTCGATGATGATTTGAATATCTGAGAATCTTGCAGATTTTTGTTGCAATTTTATGGTTGAACGTACTTGTTTATGGTGGAATTTGATGTGAATTGGTGATTCAGTGATGAATTGGTAATGGCTTGATGCAATTTTGATGTTTGGAACGGTTAGGGTTTGAAGGTTGAAGATGAATCTTCAACCTTGTTCTTGAGATTTTTCTGAGTTTTTTTGGTGTTTGATCTGCGAGAAAGAGAGAGAGAAAAATGGAAACTGTTTGTGGTGATTTGGCAGCAAGTGAATGGTACCCCTGACTTTGACTGATGAAGTGGCCTTTTATAGGCTGCCACTTGTGATGACTGGACCAATAGGGTAGCGACACGTGGACTTGTAAATGTAACAAACTTTGACCAGCTCTAACTGCTTTGACCTGTGGGCCCTTTCTGCAAAGAGGACAAAATACAAGGACTGGACTGCAATTAACAATACTAGACTAAAACACAATTTTAGAAAATTTAGGACTTAAAATGAAAATTAAAATAAAATGAATTAAAATTGGTAACCGGAAAATAACGTAAAGCGAAACGATTAAAATTGACAAAACGGACTAAAACGAACCAATGGCCTAAATGAGGTACTTTAAAGTAACCTCTCTCTGCCGAAATTTCGTGTGAAATGACCAAAATGCCCCTGGGGCTAAAAATGACTAAAAATGACTCAGATGAAATTTTAAAATGGATTTTTAACAGGAAATAAAAGCAAGAACTTATACAAGACTCAGAGACAATTTTTTTAGAATTTAAACAGGGCTTTGACACATGAAAAGACTAAAATGCCCCTTGGGGCAAAATTGACTCAAAATGACTTCAAATGCAATTTAAAAATGGATTTTGACATAGAATTGAAATGAAGACTTATTCAAACTATTTGAAAGGACTCAACAAAAATTTTAAAAGACTGAAAGAAATTTTAACACAGGAAATGACTAAAATACCCTTTTATGTGAATTTTGCAAATAACATTGAAATAAAATGCAGAGAAAGATGCAATTGATCAGAGACATATCAAATGACTTATAATGCAAGAAAAGAAGAATTAAACAAGTATTTTTAGGTCCAAAATTAGGGTATAACAAGCAACAACAACAACAAGGCAGCAACATCATCACAGCATACATCATTTATTGTAATTTATGATGACTCTACAATGCAACAACAACATCAACAACAACTTAGACAACATCAACATGCATGTGGTACCACCAGGACATTAAGCCCCCATCGCTAAGGTCATATTTGGACCGTCGGGCATTAAGCCCCCATCGCTAAGGTCGTAAGAACCTGTCAGGCATTAAGCCCCCATCACCGACTATGCAACAACTCGACTCTAAATGCAAAAATCTTCATTTTTAATGTTAAGTTAATTAACAAATAATTCACAAAAACTCATTACATCAAAACAGCATCACTGGAACATCATAATTAGCAGCATCATCACTAATATAAACATCAGAAACTAATTCATCAAAGATACGGGCGAAAAGACACAATTTCGCACAACATCAGGTTTGTACTGCACTAACTCGTAGTGGCGAGCTAAAAAACTCGCAATGGCGAGCTCAACAGGGAAGCTCGCAGTTGCGTATAACATTGCTCGCAGTTGCGAGCTAAGGGGTTACTCGCAGTTGCGAGTAGGATCACTTGCAGCTGCGAGCGATGACAGAACAGGGTTCTGTCGCAGCTCTCATCTCTCACCTCAGCACACGAATTCTCACCTCCCAGCCCTCTAATTCATCACCAATCAACATCTAAACGTGTTCTATGACTAATTAACATCTGTCTACATCAAACTACATTAAAATTCACTTAATTCTTCCATTTTTAATAATTTTTGACCTAATCCCAATCCCTTAAACCTACAACAATGATCACTTCTATGAATCAAAACTTGTTAATAATGAGAGTTAGTCTCACCCTTACCTTAGATTATGTTTCTGAAATCCAATAGCCGCGTTCTTCGTTCTTTAGGGTTCTCTCTGACTTCTCCTCTTTCTCTCTTCTTTTCTCTGTTGTACGCGTTCCAATTTTCTCTCCCAATTACAGACTTTTATTCTTTCCCTAATTGCTCTTCTCACCACAACTTACTCTTTCCCCTATTAATTTAATTATTTCTACTAATAACAATATTTCTCCCCCACTTAAGAAAATACTTATATTACTAACATATCTTCTACCAATATATATATATATATATATATATATATATATATATATATAATAATTCACATATTATTCTAATAAAAACCATAAATCACTTAAATATTAATTATGAAAAAGTGGGCGTTACATCGGACGGTTCCAATACTCCTGATCTGACACCTCATTCATCCAGTTGGCATGGCCGAACACGTAGTCCAGCATCATAGAATGAATAGGTGCATAGGCACCCTGCTGACTGCTCCCCTCTCCAGCAAAAGTCTGACTCTGAGGTGGTGGCTGAGATTGACGTGGTGGCGGTGGCTGTGGCTGGCAACCATGATAGCATGCATGCGGTCATGATAATCCTTGACAAAGCCATCCATGTAAGTGTCGGCGATGGGCTTCATCATGGCTGCACTTAGATCGTTCCCAAACAAATCACACTCCGCTTCCTCACAAAGCCAATTGATAAGGCTCAAGTGAGGAAGCACCTTCTTGGTACCTGAAGCAAACATATAAATATTGTTGGCAATTAACTCACCAACATTGATGGGTGCACCATCAAGAATAGCAGACAGTGTAAGCAAGCGGGGCAGCGGAATCTCTGAAGTACAAGTGGTGCCCTCAATAGTCTGCACCACAAAAGATGCCCACACCTTTGCATAGGGCTTGAAGTCAGCCCTCAACAGCATATGTGACCCTCCATGCCACTTAGCACCTTCAACACAAATCTGCATTAACAACTCCTCCCACCTATCATCATTCCAATTCTTGCACTCCTCCATCCTCCTCTTCACATCACAAGTCTCCGGTGGCACAATCTCAAGCAAATCATTGATCCTCTCCGGGCTATAATCAATCTCCTTACCCCTCACATAGGACACATACTTCCTCCCCATGTACCTAGCATTGGAATAGAATTCTATCCCAATAGTCTTGTTGGCCTGCTCAAATATCATACTCACAAGGGACTCCCACCCTCTCTCAGTGATCACTTGATGAAACTCGGGGTTGGAGATAAGTTTGATGAAATCAAAACCTCTCTCCTGGATCACTCTAAAACCACGGATGTCTTTGAAACGGTCTCGGACAGCGTTGTTGTAAAACCGGTGGTTGACGGATGGTGGTGGGGCGGTGTTAGGGCTAGGTTTAACGATTTGTTTGTGTTTGGGGGCGGTCTTGGCCTTTTTGGATGGCTGGGATGTGGCTTGGGACTTGCCTTTGTTGTGGGTCTCAACCATGGTTAAGGTTAGGGTTTGAAGAAAAATGAGTTTTAGGGTTAGGGTTAGGGTGGTGATGATGAATATGGTGAAGTTTGGTTGTTTGTTGGTGATGATGAAGGTAGATGATGATTGTTTGGTGATTGGAAGATGAAAAGATGAAGAATATTGGTAGAGAAAGGTTAGAAATTCGTAGGTTAGGGTTCTGGGAAAATTTTGGCAGAGTTTGGCTACTTTTGGAAGTGGATGGAATGAAAATCGTGGTGGGTTTATTTATAGGCTGGGGAAATCGTGTCACGTTTGGCCAAAAACATGTCACGATTTGGTTTTGTAACGGTCATAATTTGAAAACCACCAAAATCGTTTCACGTTTGGGCAAAACATGCCACGATTGCTCAATTTTGAAAAATTTCTTGGCTAGAAATCGTGTCACGTTTTGGCCAACGTGTCACGATTTGGCTATGTCGAATGGAACCAGTTTGAGACTTAGAAAAAATTTGAAGTGCCAAATTCGTGTCACGATTTCAGTATCGTGACACGTTTTTGAAAATGTCGAATGGCACCATTTTTAACTTGGAAAAATTTTCTGAGAGGAGCTTCAGAGGGAGGCAAATCGTGTCACGTTTTGCCCAAAACGTGTCACGATTTTGCCCAGTATTGGACTTGAAAATTTTTGTTCCTCTGTTCGTTTCAGCAAAAATCTTTTTGTGTTTTTGAATTTTTTGAAAGCAATAAAAATTAAGAAATACTACCTGAAATACACATGTGGGTTGCCTCCCACAAAGCGCTTCTTTACCGTCACTAGCTTGACTTATGATGACCCCTAAGGATCATTCAAAATAAGTCCTACCCTTGCCTTCGGTAGGTTACCACCCAGATATGGCTTAACTCTCTGCCCATTCACCTTGAAACTTCGGTGACCTTCAGGTGTCATCAACTCAACAGCTCCATGAGGTGACACACTTTTCACCAAGAACGGTCCAGACCACTTTGACTTGAGCTTTCCAGGAAACAGCTTCAACCTGGAATTATACAACAAAACTAGTTGCCCATAGTTAATATCCCGAGACACTAAGTTGTTGTCATGATACCTTTTAGTCCTGGCTTTATAAATGAGCGCATTTTCATACGCTCTAAGCCTCATTTCCTCAAGTTCATTAAGTTTTAAGAGTCTTTTCTTACCAGCGGCTTCTTGATCAAAATTTAAGGCCTTAATGGCCCAGTATGCTTTATGTTCTAGCTAAACTGGAAGATGACATGCCTTCCCATAGACTAACTGATAGGGTGAGAGCCCTAGATGAGTCTTAAAGGCTGTCCTATATGCCCACAGTGAGTCATCTAATTTTTTAGACCAATCATTCCTGTTTGACGCAACTGTCTTTTCTAGTATCAGTTTCAGCTGACGGTTTGAAACCTTTGCTTGACCACTTGTTTGTGGGTGATAGGGAGTTGCAACTTTGTGCCTTATGTTATAATTTTTAAGCACATTTTCAAAAAAATTATTGCAAAAGTGCTTACCCCCATCACTGATCAACACTCTAGGTGTTCCAAACCTAGTGAAAATGTTCTTATGCAGAAAGTTAACAACTGTCTTGGCATCATTAGCAACACATGGTATCGCTTCAACCCATTTTGTGACATAATCAACACAGACAAGAATATGAAGAAAAAAGTAAGAGGAAGAGAAGGGTCCCATAAAGTCGATGCCCCAACAATCAAATAGTTCAACTTCGATGATTCCTGATAAGGGCATCTCATTCCTCTTAGAGATGTTACCTGTCCTTTGGCATTTGTCACACTGTGCAACAAAGTCGTGGCAGTCCTTGAAAAGGGTGGGCCTCCAGAATCCACTTTGCAAAATTTTCGCAGCGGTTCTTTCTCCACTATGGTGGCCCCCATAAGCTGAGCTATGGCAGTGCCACATGATACTATGAGCTTCCTCACCTGCAACACAACGTCTCATCAAACCGTCAGTGCCTAATTTAAAAAGGTAAGGGTCATCCCATACGTAGTGGTTTGCATCTTTGAAGAAGTTTTTCCTCTGATGATAGCTCATGTCATCAGGAACTATGTTACCGGCCTTAAAGTTCGCAATATCAGAAAACCAAGGCCTTTCTCCAATAGCAAGCAGTTGTTCATCTGGAAACTCAGCCTCGATGGCCTTCTCCTTCTTTGTCACCTCGTCATTTTCTAACCTTGAGAGGTGATCAGCTACCACGTTCTCTACTCCCTTTTTGTCACGAATCTCAAGATCAAATTCTTGCAACAAAAGGATCCACCTCAACAGCCGAGGCTTTGAATCCCCTTTGGTTAAGAGATATTTTAGAGCTGCATGATCTGTAAAAACAATGACTTTGGAGCCTATTAGATAAGAACGAAACTTTTCCGATGCAAAGATTACCGCAAGCAACTCCTTTTCAGTTGTGGAATAGTTAACTTGATTTTCATTTAAAACCTTGCTTGCATAGTAAATTGCATGGAAAAATTTGTTCTTGCGTTGGCCTAGGACTGCACCAACAACATAATCACTTGCATCACACATAAGTTCAAAAGGTAAATCCCAATCGGGTGCAATGATTATTGGTGCAGTCACCAACTTGTCTTTAATCAAAGAGAAGACATTTAAACATTCAGAATCAAAATTAAACTCGTTTTCTTTGATCAAGAGGTTACAAAGGGGCTTTGATATTTTTGAAAAATCTTTTATGAAACGCCGATAGAAACCGGCATCCCCAAGAAACTTCTTACTCGCTTAACATTAATTGGTGGGGGGGAGTTTTTCTATAACCTCTATCTTGGCTTGGTCCACCTCTATGCCTTTAGCACTTATTTTATGCCCCAAAACTATACCTTCAGTTACCATGAAATGGCATTTTTCCCAATTTAAAACAAGGTTAGTTTCGGTGCATCGTTTAAGGACAGCATCTAGGTGGAACAAGCATTGATCAAAAGACTTACCAAACACAGAAAAGTCGTCCATAAATACCTCTATGTTCTTCTCTATCATGTCCGAGAAGATGGAGAGCATGCACCTTTGAAAGGTCGCCGGCGCTTTACACAGCCCAAAGGGCATCCTCCGATAAGCAAATATTCCAAACGGACAAGTGAAGGCAGATTTCTCTTGATCTTCCGGGGCCACCGCAATCTAATTGTACCCCGAATACCCATCCAAGAAGCAATAAAAGGCTTGGCCAGCCAATCTCTCTAACATTTGATCCATGAACGACAATGGAAAGTGGTCTTTTCTTGTTGCGGTGTTCAACCTCCGGTAGTCTATGCACATTCTCCAACCGGTGACGGTGCGTGTAGGTATCAATTCATTCTTTTCATTAGCCACCACCGTCATTCCTTCTTTCTTAGGCACCACATGAACTGGACTTATGCATGAACTATCAGAGATAGGGTAAATCATACCTGCATCCACTAACTTAAGCACATCCTTCTTCACCACTTCCTTCATTATCGGGTTTAGTCTTCTTTGAGGTTAAACCACTGGTTTGTATTCAGCCTCCATGTGTATCTTGTGCATGCAATAAGCTGGACTAATACCCTTCAAATCAGAAATGTTCCACCCAAAGCTCCTTGATTGTCCCTCAACACCATCATCAATTTTTCTTCTTGTAAAGGTGACAAGGTGTTGCTGATAATTGCTGGTTTAGAAGCATCCTTGCTAAGGAAAACATACTTCAAGTGAGAAGGAATTTCTTTCAATTCTGGATTTTTCTCTCCTCCTCCACTCAAAGTAGGTGCACCGGTAGAGTCTTTACCAACTAGTTCTTCAATTTTTCCCGGCCCCAATTCTTGCTTGCTTGCCTCAAGTTGCTTGACACAATCACCAACTTCAAGGTCTTCATCCTCCTCACAACTCTCTATAGAATTTACAATTGCCCTTTCAAGAGGTTGTGGTGGTTGAGGTTCACGAGAGTTGTCTTCTACTATTTCTTCAACAACATCAATCCGGTAGCACCTTGGTGATTTCTTCTCGGTGTTTCATTGCTTCAAAGATATTAAACACCACTTGCTCATTATGGAATCTCAACATTAGCTCTCCCATCTCAACATCAATCAAAGCATGACCAGTTGCAAGGAAAGGTCTTCCTAGAATTAGTGGCATATCTTCATCTTCAGCCATATCTAAGATCACAAAATCTGCTGGAAACACTAGATCATTTACCTTGACCAACACACCGAAAGGATAAGAGATTGACCGATCAGCTAGAGTAATGGTCATTCTTGTTGGCTTTGGCTCCCCACATCCAAGCTTCTTCATCATTGAAAGGGGCATCAAGTTTATGCTTGCCCCTAGATCACATAAAGCTTTTCCAACGTTTACCTGTCCAATAAAACAAGGGATAGTAAAAGCACCAGGATCTTTCAGCTTAGGTGGTAGCTTCTTTTGGAGAATAGCACTACAATTCTTGGAAAGAGAAATGTTTTCATCATCTTTAGGCTTTCTTCTTCCAGTTAACAAATCTTTCATGAATTTGGCATACAAAGGCATTTGATCAAGAGCTTCACTGAAGGGAATATTCACCTGAAGTTGTGAGATAAGTTGCATGAACTTCTTGAATTATCCTTCCTTCTTCTTTTTCTTCTTCTCTAGATGAGGGTAAGGAAGCTTCACATATGATGGAATAATTTGTGGTTTATCTCCATCCTTCAATATTTGGCTCTTGGACTTCCTCAAGATTGAATCTTCATCTATCAATTTCTCACTCTTTTCTCCCTCTATTTTTTTTTCTTCTTTTCATTTTCAACAACTCCTTGATCATTCTCCTTTTCAACTACACCATTTTCACTTTCTTTTTCGACTTCACCATCTTTTTCCACCTCCACTACTACTTCATCAACCTTCTTTGGAACTAAAGGTGTCAAAACCTTTTTACTCCTCAACTCAATAGCATTACAAGATTCGTTCTTAGGGTTCTCTTTAGTGTTACCCGAGAATCCGCCTTTGTTTTGTTCAGCCAATTGCTTAGCTAATTGCCCTAGTTGAGTTTCAAGCATCTTCCTGGAGGCTTCATTGTTCTTTCTCTCGACCTCTTGACTCTTCTTCATCTCTTCAAAGTTGCCTTGAGTCATCTTCATAAAGTTTATCATAGTTTCCTCGAGAGCTGAAGGCTTTCTTGGTTGTTGCTGTGGAGGAGTAAGCATCTGAGAGTTCAAAGCATTGTTATTCGAGTAGCTCAAGTTGGGATGCTTGTTGATGCCTTGAGTGTAGTACTGATTTTGCCTTTGGTAGTTCCCCCTATAGTTGGCTTCCTCACTACTTCCTTCAGGTACACATTCACCATTAGCATGTCCTTCACCACATAAGTCACACTTGATTGCAGCCACTTGTTGTTGCTTGTGAGCCAAAGTGAAACCTTGAAACTCCTTTGTTAGAGCCTCGATTTGTTTGTTCATGGCTGCTTGATTAGCTAGAATTGTTGTTTGTTCACTCACCCCAAACACTCCTCTTTCTTTCTTTTTCGCTTCAGCGCGATATTCGTTGCTGGCCATGTTCTCGATTAGAGCTTGAACTTCAAGATTAGTTTTACTCTTAAGACTACCTCCCGCGGAAGCATCTAAGAACATCCTAGTGTTTGGTGTCACCCCCTCAGTGAAGATTTGGAGGTATTGTTTCTCGGTGAACTCATGGTTAGGACATCTCTTAAGAAGCAAATTAAATCGCTCCCAAGCATCATATAGTGACTCATTCTCCCCTTGCTTGAAGTTTAAAATCTCAATCTTCTTCTCCCAATATTTGGACATAGGGAAGTACTTCTCGAGGAATTTAAGCTCTAGCTCCTCCTATGTTTGGACAGTCCCATTTGGTATTGTTAACAACCAATCTTTGGCTCTTCCCGTCAAGGTGAAAGGAAATAGCCTAAGCTTCTTTTGTGCATCGGTCACAGTGGCTGGTTGTACACAAAACTCACATGTTTCAGCAAAGCAGCTCAAATGTTCATGTGGGCTCATGGCTTTGGTCCCGTCAAACTGTTTGTCTCTTAACCCATTCAGGACGGTGGTCTTGATGTCGAAAGCAACGGGGTTAGCTGGTTGAAAAGTGTGGGTCAGTTGACCGCGGTGAGTAGCTAACCCATAGTCTCCCAATTTTGGTCTTGGTGGTACAGCTTCTTCCATAGTTTCAAATTCAGTAATAATCGGCTCCGGTATTGGTTCCCGTACACCCGGTGGAACGGACTGAGATAACCTTTGTAACAGGACAGCTTTCCGAAGTGCTCTAGCAGTCCTTTCTATTTCTGGATCGTATTCTAAATCGTCGGCGTTCTGTTTACCTCGCATAAACAGTAAAATACCTTAGTAGCACTGCACAATTCAAAATACTTAATGAATACTAACACAAAGAAAAATTAAAAACAGAAAATTAAATTGCAGAAATCCTAAATTATAACGTAATTGCCTTGTTGAAATAAATCAACAGTCCCCGGCAATGGCGCCAAAAACTTGATAGAAATCTGGAAAGTGCACCAAATACTATCGAAGTAGTAAAATATCGATCCCACGAGGACTGTTTTAATCTCAATAATTCAATTACGTTGTACTTTAGGATGTGTAAAAGTTGTTTTGTTTTGCCACTAGGCAGTAGGTTGGTTTGATTGCGTAAAAGTAATTGCTGAAAATAAAATTGGTTTTTAAGAATAAGAGAGAGATGAGTTTAGGTCTTTCGAATCATCGATGTTTCCCTAGTTGTTATGCTGCACCTATTCTTATGAATGATCTTCTAATCCCACGATAGTTAACAAAATAGTCCTAATCAATCCTTGCAGTCACAAAATCGCACTTTGCTCTCTAGAATTCGTCACCCTTGTTTTTGGAATAGACTTCAGCTTAAATAGGCACAGAATATCGCCCAAATCGTGTCACGTTTTAAGTGAACCGTGACACGTTTTTACCTTATGGAGCAAGAAACTCAATTAGGGTTTCTCATAATTGTGTCACGTTTTACCAATCGTGACACATTTCCTTAATGTCGAACCCATGCTTCTGGTCTTCACCAAATCGTGTCACATATCCGACAAATCGTGACACGTTTTCTTTCTTTGTATTTTCTTCAGTTTTTCTGCTCTTTTTGCTGCATAAGTCTTCTTGTGAACTCCATTTTGTGATAAAAATACATAGAAAATTACGTAATGACAAGGTGTCATCATCAACTACAGTGAATCATTCACTAACCAGCTCTCTAGAAGAGCTCATCTCCCCTGAACTTGCGGCAACCATATAGTGCAAACTATATCCAACAGCGCATATATACTAAACTGGTGATTTTGACATATCTACAAGAAGTATACTGCTGTGTTTCGGTTGAATGGCCGGATAATTATCTATGAGCTTTAATGTGAGTAGAGGCTGTTATGACATAGTGATTGATCCACAGCTGGAACAATTAGTGAGAATGTTTATTGAGGAGGGATGCAGTTTGGAGCAAGTCATTGCATAATAAATTTTCTAGTGTTTATGATTCAGTTTGATTAAATTTCAAAGACTCATGGAGTAGTGGTTAAGATTCAGTATAGTGTTTTTTTTTACGTAAGTTTAATGTTTTGCTGAAAAATGGAAATATAATATGGAAATAATGCGCTATATTGTTATAATGTGTCAAACCAAAATGGGGCGGGAGAATGACACCAACATGTGGAGGAAAGGACACCCCCTCACTGACTTGTTAAATGTGGTGATGACTCTCTAATCGAACTTAAGTTCTAAATCCCTCAAAAGAGGAAATAATTCATCAAAGCATGGAGGAAAGGACACCCCCTCACTGACTTCCTACGTGGAGATGATTAAAAAAATTGCAGCACTACTTAGGGTGATTATGGAATCTAGGAGGAAAGGATACCCCCTCGCGGACTTCCTATGAGAAAATGGTAGCCCCTAACCAATCTGCATGCCCCCAAGTGCTTAAATTGTCAATTTAATTCTAACTAAATTCCCATTTTTCTTATATGAAATGAATAAAGGACTTTTCTCGGTTACTTTAGTGTTAAGGATATAACCTGTTCCTCATAATATCTGTCTCACAAGGAATACTTGAAGTTGTGACTAGTGTACATTGAAATAAAACCTTAAGAGAGACATGAGTTTTCAATTGTATTGCCATATGTTAATCTTTTTGTTGCTACTATGTCTATGCCTTTTGCTTGAGGACAAGCAAAGATTCAAGTGTGGGGGAGTTTGATGAGTCAATAATTAGCTAGTTTTAGTATAATATTTAGTGTCGTTTTAATTAGATTTAAGTTTATTTTATTTTAATATTATTTCCTTTTTGAGCTATTTTACTTTAGTTTCAAATTATTATATTTCAGGAATGAATATTTGATAGATTGAGTCTTGGAGCAAAAGAAAGAGGACTAGGAGCTGATTCGGGTGAAAAATACGAAGATTGAAGACAAAAATATAATCTCCCAAAGTCAGAAGCTTGGCACGGGCAGTGCCAATAGTTGGCACGGCCGTGCCACCCTCCAAAGCCACTTTTGTTGTTTTTGCTTCAAGAATAAGCTACCTGTTTTGACCGAAAAACCCGTGGTTTCTTATGAAACATTCTACTGTATAGTTGCTTGGGTTTTAAGTCGACAATAAGACTATAAATAGAGTAGTCATCTATCATTAACATTCATCTTTTGTTCTTGGAATAAAAGTTCACCTTTATTTTATTTACTTTTATGTTCTTGTTCTTGTTCTTCTTCTCTTCTATGTCTACAATGAACGTTAGTGAGTAGATTCTTCTTGTCTTGGGATTGTTGGATAAGTCTAATGACATAATCCTAATCAAACCAAGCCTTAAAACCTTAATTTTATGTAACCCTAATTTTTGTTGCTACTATGTCTATGCCTTTTGCTTGAGGACAAGCAAAGATTCAAGTGTGGGGGAGTTTGATGAGTCAATAATTAGCTAGTTTTAGTATAATATTTAGTGTCGTTTTAATTAGATTTAAGTTTATTTTATTTTAATATAATTTCCTTTTTGAGCTATTTTACTTTAATTTCAAATTATTATATTTCAGGAACGAATATTTGATAGATTGAGTCTTGGAGCAAAAGAAAGAGGACTAGGAGCTGATTCGGGTGAAAAATACGAAGATTGAAGACAAAAATATAATCTCCCAAAGTCAGAAGCTTGGCACGGGCAGTGCCAATAGTTGGCACGGCCGTGCCACCCTCCAAAGCCACTTTTGTTGTTTTTGCTTCAAGAATAAGCTACCTGTTTTGACCGAAAAGCCCGTGGTTTCTTATGGAACATTCTACTGTATAGTTGCTTGGGTTTTAAGTCGACAATAAGACTATAAATAGAGTAGCCATCTATCATTAACATTCATCTTTTGTTCTTGGAATAAAAGTTCACCTTTATTTTATTTACTTTTATGTTCTTGTTCTTGTTCTTCTTCTCTTCTATGTCTACAATGAACGTTAGTGAGTAGATTCTTCTTGTCTTGGGATTGTTGGATAAGTCTAATGACATAATCCTAATCAAACCAAGCCTTAAACCTTAATTTTATGTAACCCTAATTTCTAATCTAAATTCACCGTTTTAACATGAATTAACCATTATCAAACTGTAGAAGCGAAAGTGGAGGGTTTGATAATTGTTAATTCATTATCTTAAATATCAATTCATAAAACGAAAGTGGAGTTTTGATATTCGAACAAGTGAATTTAGACAAGGATTGCGAAATATGAAAAATAGTCTATCAAACCTTGAGACACATAAAGTTTCGAGCTTCAAGGATTCCAAAGGCAATCACCCATGAAAATAGGCGTGGTTGTTGGAGGAACACACTCACTGAGACCGAAAGGAGATGTGATAGGCCAAAGAGAAACTTGTCTTTAGAAATTAGATCTAACGTAAAGTTATAAGTTTAAGGGTTTGTTTGTGAAGGATTCGTCATTATGATGAACCAATAATCCTAAGGCTCTCTTATTTTACTTTTGTTACTTTCTTTTAATTAAACAAAAATACAACTTTCTACCTTTTAAACTTTCAATCTAATCATTGGTTAAAAGTTAATTGAATTCATAACTCCCTGTCGAAACGATATATTTTTATTACTACTTCGGTAAACCGTGCACTTGATGTTTATCCCATCAATACTTGTGTGCTGATATAAATTTTTCTCTTTGTGTTTGCAGGGATGGGTTACAGCTCACTTCAGCATGAGAGGGGTGAGCCGGTCCCGGATGAGGAGTCGTGGAAGCATTCAGATGGGTACATTAAATGGTTCTACCGTGTATCCCATCTTCTTATCGTCGGCCCTGCTCCCGTTCCTGAGTACGTAGCTCCTAGACATGTGTACCAGGAGGTTATTGTTAAGCAGGAGTGGGCCAGACATCCTCCCGATCCATTGCAGGTCATCAGCAGCATGAGAGCCAGAGTGGAGCATGGGATAGAGATTCCAGAGGTGGTTTCAAATCCACTCTTTTTCAGCATTTTGGAGGGCCTCCGGACTGAGTATAGCGTGTTTGACTAGGAGCCGGTTCCATGGAGGAGGAGTGAGAGTCATAGTCCATTGGAGCAGTAGTAGTGTCTTATTTTAGTACTTTTTTTTATATTTGTAGTATTTTTATGACATTTTGGTTGTAATATATTTATATTTGCGCGGTTGCGCTTATTTATGACATTTTAGTTATTTTTCGTTAATATTGCGTATCTAAATTATGAATGAATGAATGCATGATTTAATGAATTGTTGAATGAATGTTCTTTAAATTCTGAGTTTTGGTTGAATGAATGAAGGAACTTGGGAAAACAGGGAACAAGGCATTACTGCCTGTTCTAGTACGAGCACAGAAGCTTGCGTGAGTTAACTCACGCTCAGATTTACACTAGCGTGACTTAACTCATGCAGAGTGGCTTTAGTCACGCAGAATTTTGAACTAGCGTGAGTTAACTCACGTTGAGATTAACACTAGGGTGACTTAACTCACGCTGCGTGACTTAAGTCACGCAGAATTTTGCACGAACGTAACTTAACTTATGTAGGGGTAAAATTATCTTTTCAGTTGGGAATAAGCAAAAACTGTTGGGTAAAGAGAGCACAATTCTTTTCTTTTCTTATAGTGAAAGGAAGATAGTCCACGAAGAAAGCCCATTTATATAAACATGTAACGCATATATATTGAAACAACCAGCCGAAGAAGCATAATAGAAAGAAAGAAATATTTCCTCAAAAACAAAAGATAAGAAAGAAATATATTAAACCCTTATGCTATTTTGTCTACAACGAAACCCTTCAACATAAACCCTCAAACCATCGTAGTAGAAGATTTACCATGAAAACTGGTGATGCTCATACCTTTCATTCCCTACCAATGAAAAGGAGAAGAATGAATTCCCTCGAATCTTCAATGGAAAATTTAGCGTCGGCAAAACTCTCTGGAAGTCCAATGAAAAGAAAGAATATAACTCCTTCACAAGAAACATATTCATATTTACCCGACGAGTGTTGGGAATGTATCTTCAAATTAATGAATGACTACAGTCGTCACCACTTGAATTCTCTGTCCCTCGTCTCCAAACAGTTACTCTCAATCACTAATAGTCTTCGATTCTCACTCACCATCAAAAACTCAACACGCCCTTTCCTCCCTCGTCTCTTGAAAAGGTTCACCAACCTCACCTCCCTTGACCTCTCCCACTATGGCTATGAACTAGATGAGCTTCTCAGCAAAATCTATAATTTCCCATTGAAACTCACATAGTCACATCACTCAAACTCCCTGAAGGACGCGCCTTTCCCGCTAGTGGCTTGCGAGCTTTCTCCCAAACCATTACAACTTTGACTTCTCTCACCTGTTGTCCCCATGTTTTTGGTGATAACAACAACCTTTCACTCGTTGCCGATTGTTTCCCTTTGCTCAAAGAACTCAACCTCGGTCACCCTCAGTTCAACAATCACACTAACTTCATTAATGGATTTCACTCTCTCTTATCCAACTGTCAATATATACAGCATTTGGATCTTAATCACACTTATTTTCTGAATGATCAACATGTTTCCGAGTTCTCTTTGTTTGTTGCTGATTTGGTGTCTATAAACTTTAATGGATGTTGGAGGTTTACAGAATCAGCATTGTATTCACTTGTTACAAACTGTCCTTCACTTAGTGACGTAAAAATGGAATGCACAAGTATTGGGAAAGAGAGTATAGAGTATTCTAATTCTTTGACGGATTTTGCAGTAAGCCCTCAATTAAAGTCACTCTCTTTTGCGGACTGTCAGCACTTGAGAGATGCAAACATCGTATTGTTTCCTTTCATTTTCCCCAATTTGGAGGTGCTTGATTTGAGCTATTCGAAGGACATATCTAGAGAAATTATTCGTCATGTTTTAAGATGTTGTAGTAAGATTAAGTATTTGAACTTGTAGTGACAGAAAGAAAAAAGTCTTCTTGCGTCGTCATGGATGCTTTGTTTGCTAGTATTATGAAAGTGCTATGCTCAAGTTTCATTGAACATTGTAAGTAGTTTTTCTAACCTACAAAGATGTTTCATTTTTAATTTTGGCAATATAGATTTTGATGTGATGCTCCTCTATTTCTTTTCAATTTAAGTTTGGGAACTGTCCAAACTATTAATTTGCATCATATATCAAATTTGGTTGTCTTGGCTGATGCTGAGAATGAGAAGTGTGTGCCATGTTTAACAACAGTGTCAATGTTAATAAGGGCTTCAACCTGGGAATTCGGATTATTTGCGTCCTCTGGAGAGTTCATTCTGCTCATTAAGACTTCATGCTGAATTATGATGTTAGTTATGTCCCCTACATACATATGATGTCTGAGTTTGTTTTGATTGAGATGAGATTTCTTCTGCTTTCATATATTAGTTAGAGAGGTTGGCGAGATTCCCCAGAGATATAAAATCCCAATGAGAACAGAAGCGACTCACTTCCGTTGTAGTCATTAGAGTCTTTTAGCGGTCTTCCTACACGCACGCGCCCGCCAGAATGCCTCCTTGGTTCTAGACAAAGCCAAGCCGACACGTACGATAGGCGAAGGAAAGACCCCCATTTCATAGCGCCTGGGGAAAGATAATTTGATCGAGGATTGGACAGAACAGTTGGAAGAAAAGGCTTGGGATGGATTTAGGAGTCTTTGTGCGAGCCATATGCTGTGAGAGTCGCAAGTACGGTATGTTTCTTTGAGTAAGAAACATATTGTATGATTGTCCATGTAATTATCCTTCTTTAGATTCAACACGTGATTCGTGAACTTAATCGAATCATATTTTATACAAACTGTTTATCATTCTTTTTCCTCCTCTCCTTCTTTCTCATCTCTTTTAATTGTAATCTGTTTATTTCCCTTGTTGTAACTTTCTGTTCTAGAATGTTGGCACCATCACCTTCAAGGTTTTAGTTACTAACTATCTTTGCTGTCACAGTCATAACTTGTGTTAGATGCAAAAACAGTTAACTTATGTTGTCCAATTCAATTGATGACCAAAGAATATAAATGGTGTCCATCTAAATCCTAAAGTACTTGATAGACGTTTGGCAAGTGCACCAAATACTATCGAAGTAGTAAAATTATCGATCCCACGAGGACTGTTTTTAACTTCAATAATTCAATTTCGTTATATAATTAGGATGTGTAAAGTTTATTTTTAGTTTGCCACTAGGCAGAAGAATTGGTTTGATTTTATGAAATCAAATAAAAGAAATTAGATTTGATTAAGAAAATATGAGAGAAAGATGAGATCAGATCTGTCGAATCCTCTAAGTTCCCCTAATTGGTCTACTGCACCTATTTGTTATGAACCTTCTTCTAGTTTACGATGATTAACAAATTAGCCCTAATCAATCCCTTGAGTTAGGACCCTCTTCTTAAACTACAGCCCCTAATTCCTTAGGTGGTCTAATAATTCTTGAAGGTTTTACCGAACGTTAACCTATTATCACTAACAAACGATTATCTATTCCTAGACTAACCCTGTTTATTAGAACAATTCAATTAGGTCTAAGTCGAAAGCCATGGTCAGTGGTCATTCGTTCTCACGAAATCAAGTTATATGTGATCAAGATATAAAAAGCATTAAGAACAATTGAATTGAATAAACTAGAATTGAATTCATAAACAAAATAGAGTTTCACAGCAACATGTGTCAATTAGGGTTACAAAGATTCATCTCGGATCTAATCTCTAAGAGATTTAGCTACTCATAATCGAGTTTACAAATAGCATAATCAATGAAATAATTAAAACATACATGAATTGGTAAAAGGATGAAGAAATCGCCCTTCTAGCCGTCTCTGATGTCTCAAAATCGCACTTTGCTCTCCAAAATCGTAACCCTTGTTCTTCAGATTGAGTGCAGTATTTATAGAAGTCATGGGCCTGACCCATCAAAATCGCGCCGCGCCATGTATATAGGCGTGCCGCGATTTCCCTTAAACAGGGAGGATGTAATTTTGCTTCAAAAATCGCAGCACGGCTTGAAATTGGCGTGGCGCGATTTCCTTCGAACAGACTTCAATATTTAAGCTTTTTGCACTCCAGAACAGTATAAATTGCATGAGAACTCTATCAAAATGTCACAATAAGTCCTAAAAATTACGTAATGACAACATGTCATCAGTACTCAATTCATTATATAATTAAATGTAGTAATGTTACTGATATATCAACTAAGTTTTGTAGTTAAAAATCTCAAATGTGAAACCTTTAGAACAGATAACTTAAATAACACTTTATTGATATAACAATGTAATACAAAGTTGACAAACAGCCTTATTCTAGTTGCATTTGTGATCTCACTGTGATCAATGATAATGCAAGACTCATGGCTACATTGCTTAAGGGTACATAAAACTGACAGAGATGATCTCACACTCAAATGACCATAAAGAAAACTAAGAAGAAAATGCAATAATTAAACATAGGACATATAGTTTGCCAATGCCAAAGACCAGTGAAGCTACCTAATGCTTGCCATTGGCCTTATCGCCGTTATGGCAACACTTGTAGCTAATAAACACTTCCATTGCGCGGTGACAATCTGGACACTCGATAAAATCTGGAATTTTTCCAGCAATATTGGGAATCTCTAGGTGAGAGCAAATATGAACGGTACTAGCAACCTTGTGATGATGTTCTCTAAATGCGAACTCAAAGCCCTTATTGATCGCCACATCTTTCCATTTGTCAAACTCGGACACTGTCTTCAGAACTGTTGTCCCATGATCAACAGAAGTCACAATAGACCCTTTGGTTACAATTGCCCACCCAGTCTCATTCTTGTAAGAAAGCAATTTCTCAACCTGCTGTGTAACAGTGTTTGTTTTCTCATGCATCTTGGTCACAAACAAACTTTCTACCTTTTTCCAAAAGTTGTTAACCACATTTGGCTGTTGAGACTCCAAGCAAAATAGGTCAATTGAAGTCTTCGTCTGCTTAATAGCGGCATCATTTGCTAGGGCGCCAGCATACTTAGTGAATTGTTGAATCCATTCCTTATCTTTACCTCCATAAATGATGACAGACTTTTCCTCCTTCTTCAATTTCCAAAGATAACATGAAATTACAACATTAGTACATAGTGATTAAATTTATAAAAGCTTATCATAATATGAATTTTTTTTTTCTAAGAGTTATGATCAGCCGAATACGTACCCATTTAATATTTATATCAATGTCAGCCAGCAGGGAATCAACCCACATTAATTCTTGTGTCATTGATTCTTCTTTGGATTTGGAGTAAGGGAAGCCCTTTACTCCCCAAACTTGAATCATATGGAATGCATTCTGATGTAGAATCTTTCCTTGTGGACTCAACACAAGAAATAAAGGCTTCTGCTTGAAATGCAACTCCTCCTTTATGTACTTGATACCTTTAATGGGTGCAAAGTGATGCAAAACATACCAAGGCATCTTTGACTTCAAAGAATCAAATTTTTTCTTCAACTTATCATTCCATTCCTCCACAATGGGAACCCACACAATCTTGTGTTGGCTTCCAGTTTTCTTTATATGATCATAAATTGGGATCAAAATTGAGATGTCTTCTTGGCTTATGTCCAGAGTTGAAATGAACAAGAACACGTCCTTCTTTTTCAGCACTTCGATATTAACCTGTTTAATTATAAAAACATATTTAAACATAGACCAACCTTGTACATACTTAAACATAAATCCAATGAAACTAAATTAAGATATGATAAATACTAACCAGTGTTTTAGTCGAACCATCATAGATGGGAGCTTTTGGAGTGTCTTTCCAGAAAATTAAAACCTTAAACACTTCCATAATTTCCGTCGGGGTTTGAAAGAGCTTCCTGAGTAACTTGTTATACTCTGCTTCATCTGAGAATTTAAATAATTTCCATCAATATGGGAAGAAAATACTTCAATTTGGGATTGACAAAACAAAAACAAATAAATCAATAATTTTCCAAAATGTGTCAAGCTATAATCACCAATCTGTATAGTGCATTGTGACAAATGCTTCCTCAATTTGCTGATTATGATGTTAATCTTTTGACCAAAATGAGATAAATTCTGCCTCTTATCCCTGGAAAAAAAAATTGTAACTATTTAGACAGTAATTAATTTAATGAAGTTATTGACTTATAATGTTGCTAACTTGATTATAAACAAAACAAGGTTTTAACATGATAGTCCATGATGTATCACATCAGTGCTAAGAATAATTAAACTTACGAATTAGTAGTGAGACATTCAAACTGAGCAACAATTGCAACAATGGTGATGATAACCCAATATACATCAACTGGGAATTGTTCCAAAGCTGGTGCAAGAGCTGGAACTTCCTTGATGTCATGACGCGAGTTGAGTCTTTCCAACTCAATGATGATTTCAATGACTTGCCAAGTTGCCTTGATCAAATTCTTGAGCTCCAAAATTTCATTGCGATGTTTTTTCAATGCTTCAGGCTTCGAAAGTTGAGGAACTCTCTTGATTATGCCTAATGATTTGGCAAGTGGTTCTGTTGGTTGGTTCTGTGATAACAGCCAGAAATCTCCATACTCAAGGGCAAAAGCAGAAAGAGTAAGCACTCCTTTTGCAACCCATGAATAGTTTGACAGGTTTTTTAGGATTGCTAATGTTGTTTTGTAAGCTATTTCCTCACCTGGTGCCTTGCATGACATCTGCCATCATTATAAATGTATTAGTTATTTTAAACTATAAAGTTTTCAGAAGGATGTTTTGGATATAACTCTTGTTAAATGAAGAATTTAGTTTTTAGTAGATGCCCTTAAGAAAGATCTTCATTGAAATTTTCTTCCTTTCATGAATTTGTTTAATATGGACTTTTAAAGAGATGTCTACTTAGTAGTAAGTAACATGATTCGAAACTCACAATAATAATAATTTTCCTTTCTTCAATTTTTTTTAAAAACATGGACATTTACCTTTCTTCAATATAACAAAATAATTATAGATGCGCAACTAGATTAGTTGGTCAAAAAGAGTGTCTCATTTTCTCCTTGAACTCATCAAAACTTTATTTTTATTTTTTTAAGTCTTGTATTGTTATAATTTTATTTTAAATGGTCTCACTGTAAAAATTGTTTTAGACTTCTAAATATGTTGGGATGATCTTGGTATTCATTAGAGCTGTAGCGAAGAATTGGTACCAAATCTTTATGGATAAGGTTTTTCTTTGTTTCAATTGTGGGCTAATTTGAGAAAAGGTCACATGTGTTTGAAGCGATTTCAAAGGAAGGAAAGGACAAAAGAGTTTTCGGATGTGTAAACTTGTGCCCTTGATGAACACATGTTAAGGAACTCATTGTAGAAATATATGTATCAAAAGTTGTGAATTCAACTTCTTAAAAGTTAAAATATTATGTTTTCCAATGCAAAGTTGTTCTTTTTTGTTTTTTTAACATGTACCCTTAGGGCATTAGTTAATATGATCCTTAACTAATTGAAGCTAGGGTTAAATATGTTTCTGGTCCCTATAAAATTGCAACCTTCTAAGTTTAGTCCTTACTTAATTTTAATAGCTTTTTTAATCCCTACAAAAAAAATTACTTATAATTTTAGTCCCTGCTAAAACAAATTTTGTTTAATTATCCTTAAACTCTTAAATTTTTTAACGATTCTTTTTATACAAGTTTAGAGCACTATGAAAGGTTCATTTACTAAAATCTAGAATTTTTTAACATGAAATAAATTAAATATGAATTTTTTAAAATGACAAAAGTTTAAGATATAAGTAACAAAAATATGGACGTAGAAATCAAATTTTTACGATATTTTTTTCGGAGGAACTTTTAATAACGTTCTTAACACACCTGTAAAAAATTGTTGAAAAACTTAAGAGTTTAAGCATAAATTAAACAAATTTGGATTGAGTAAGGACTAATATTGAGTGCAGAAATTTTTTGTAGGGATTAAAAAAGCTATTAAAATTAAGTAAGGACTAAACTTAGAAGGTCGCAATTTTATAGGGACCAAAAACATATTTAACCCTTGAAATTAAGGAGTTAAAAGGGAGAAAATACTGAGTTAAGATCCTCTTCATTTACTAAAAGTAAATGGATAATGTCATTTTGTGAGAGATAGATACAAAAAAGTATGTAATGGGTTCTACCACTAAGTGGGTTCCACTACTATTTTCAAATTTCTTTGGGTATTTATCTCTCCAAATAGAAGAAATGGAGAGACTAATAAATGTAGAGGATCTTGACTCAAAAAATACTAACATAATAATTAACATACTATCATCTATTTTAAAAAACATACTAACATATGTCATTGATAAAAAAAAAAAGGACAAAACACTTAAAACTAGAAACAATTTTTTTGTTAATTTGTATGTTTGCTTTATAAAAACATTTTCTATTTTTATCTATTTTGTTTCTTATTTTAATTGTGGGATCCAATTGTTATTAGAGAGAGCAAAGGTCGTGATGATAACTAACAGATACTTTTAAGTAAATGACTCTCCATTAGAGATGCTCTTAGTCTTCGTATTTTGCGATATTAAATTTACAATTCGTAAGTTTGTAAAGACTAAAACATTATTTATCATACGAAAATAAAATATTAAATTGACACCTCAGAGTTAATTTGCTTCAAAGTACACAGCGGTGAAGTGAAGCTAGCTGGTGGATTAATGTTATCCAGGTGGTCCAGACCTCCTTGATGTCCCTGATAATTATAAACAAGTTATTTGTCTTTAATTATAGGTACTATATAAAAATATCAAACCGAGAGATATATTAAAAGTTGGCAAAATCACAAAAATCAAAATGCATAAATACAACAACAACAACAATCAAGCCTTATCCCACTAAGTGGGGTCGGCTACATGGATCAAATGACGCCAGAGTGTTCTATCAAAAACCATATTTAGATCCAACTCATTGACCTCTAAACCTTTTCGAATGATTTCTCTAATGGTTCTCTTAGGTCTTCCTCTACCTCTTTTAACCTGATTCTCCTCCATTTGATCTACTCTTCTTACAACGGCATCTACGGGTCTTCTCTCTACATGTCCAAACCATCTAAGCCTATTTTCTACCAACTTTTCTACTATAGGTGCTACCCCCACTCTCTCTCTCTCTCTCTCTCTCTCTCTCTCTCTCTCTCTCTCTCTCTCTCTCTCTCTAATGGTGTCATTCCTAATCCTATCATGTCTAGTCTTACCACTCATCCAACGCAACATCCTCATCTCCGCTACGCTTACTTTACTCTCGTGTTGGCTCTTAACCACCCAACACTCCGTACCATACAACATTGCCGGTCTGACTGCTGTTCGATAGAACTTTCCTTTCAGCTTAAGTGGTACTTTCTTATCGCACAAAACACCTGAGGCTCTTCTCCATTTCAACCACCCGGCTTGAATACGATGATGTACATCAGCATCTATTTCTCCGTCATTTTTTACTATGGACCCAAGATATCTAAACCGTGTAACTTGGGGTATGATATGATCTCCAACTTTCACCTCCAAGGTAGACCCACTTCTCCTTTTGCTGAAGTTACATTTCATATACTCCGTCTTGCTTCTACTCAGGCGGAAGCCATACGCTTCTAAGGCTTGCCTCCAAGTCTCTAGCCTCTCGTTTAACTCCTCCCTCGACTCACCAAGCAAGACTATATCATCTGCAAAAAGCATACAAAAATCAAAATGCATAAATAAAATGAAAAAAAAAAATGGTTAATGTGCATGTATATTTACATACGTGCAGAACGTTATCAACAACATGGGTTGAACGTGTAAGGATGTTCCCAGCAATGTTGAAAAAAGATTCAGCATCAAATTTAGTGTCACTATGGACATGAGTTACATAAATCTCTTCCAAAATGTGCTCATCAGACATGGTTAAATGGTTATGGTCAATGCTATTATCATTACCAATGTGAATAAGTGATCGCACTAGGCTAACCATATTGATTCAGAGAAAAAAAAGTGCACTAAAATTACTCTTGTGGGTTATGGTGTAGAAGCAAAGATTTTGTGTGTTTTGTGTGGTAGCTTCAGTGCCCTATTTATAGCCTTGAGAGCTGCAAGATTTTCTTTTTTGGGAGGGTAAATGGTTTTTATTTTTTCGTTTAGGATAAGCCTTGTGTGCAGCTGTTGGGATTTCAACCGTACGATTGACACAATATTCACCCTACAATTTCTTCACTTCTTCACGTGGTTCATTTTTTTAGCTAAAATAATAAATAACGTGTAACGGTTGAGACTTGAGACTAATATCTTATGCTACTATGAGGAATCCGAATTAACATCAGGCAAGGTGTCACAGGTTTTATTTTAAAGAAAGGAAATGTTAATGAGTGTTCAATACATTTGATTTATAATATTTGATTTTTTAAAAGAATATATCGAGGTATTCGTTAACAAAATTTAAAAGATAGCACTAAAATTTAGATAGTTCAATCTCATCTAACAATTGTCAAAGTGGTAACTGCGTGAATGTTTGAAATCTTTGGCGATTGAAAATTTGAATTCAACTATGAGATGTTTGTCTAAACATAAACACTACATTTGATTGAAATTGTTAAAAGACTCAAATATCTTATGTTAGAAATATTGAGTTTGATATGTGGTGCATTTTTTTTACACTATATGTGGTGCATTATAGTTGTTTGGTTTGGGAGAGAATGGAATAGAAGAAAGATAGGAATACAATAAACATGTCAAACTTTACGCATGTATCGAAGAATATGTTTTCACATTAATTAATGATGTATGCAAGTCGTGTGTTTTAACTTATTAAATGCCGTGGCAACATATTATTGAATGTATTTTTTTAGGGAATATTATTGAATGTATGTGTAAAATTTTGTTAATTGACGATGTAAATATATTAAACTCATAAAATATATATATTACTTCCTCTGTCTCACAATGGGTATCATTTTTCCTTTTTTTTTCTTCTCTGAAATTATTTGTCCCTTTTATAATATCAATACAATATTTATTATCTTTTTCCACTAACATACTCTTTTTTTTTTTGTTGCAATCATCTATAACTACTCCACTACCTATAATTAATAAAGATATTTTAGTAAATGATACATATTTTATTATTAAAATCAACACTACTAATCATTTCCTTAACAACCATAAAAACTCAAATGAGACAATAAATGATCTATATAAAAATGATCTATATAAAAATCGGGTTGGTCCATAGCATATGGTTGTTGAGGCAAAATCCCTAATTAATTTTAAAGATAATAAACAAATATGATTTAAGAATTAATGGACTTTGATTAATTCCTTGGTATTTAACTTGTGCTCTTGAGTGTTTTACTAAGACAGGAACAAGGTTTAAATCATACCAAGAATCAAGACATCAAAGGACATTTGAATTCAAGATCTAACACTGACGTCAGAAAGTTAGATCAGAATGTTGCTCGAAGATCAGAATGTTCAGACAAAGATCATAAGGTTGTTCTTACACAAGCCAATAATCTCAAGAACATTGATCAAGGTCATGCAAGGCACATGTAACATAGAGACATGTCCAAGAAAGTACACTTGCACGGATCAATCAAGCATTAAAGGCATATACAAGGATTATGTCAAAAAGGATACTCAATGTTCATTTAAGACTATGAACATTGATGTACTAGGAATATTCCACAAGGGAATATCATCCTAGATGTTAATAACACTGCTCTTCATTGTGTTTCACTATTAGGATTTGATTACATCAAATGGTAGTCTTACAAATCATCCTAAGTGAAACAAATGGAACATTCTGATGGTCAGAATGTTCAGCTCAGCACATGCTTACCTCATGAACAGTACAGTAGGTGAAAAGCAAAAAGGAAAAGCAAAGCAAATTTGTCTTGCTCAATAAGAGACAGACACGCATGGGAGTTGGTACAGTACAAGGACCACACAATCTCTCAAAGCATGTGTATGAAGATGCAGAATCCCACTATATCCTCCTGCACCAAGTTCCAAGGCAGATCTGGAAAATGAACTTTCTGAAGTATGAAGACAAGTCCATACTTTGGTTATTGCCCAGAAATTCACATGAAAAGCATATGACACGCCCAGAACTTCATATGTTCATTCATACATGATGAACCCAGATGAAGAACATGATGAACCCAGATGAAGATCATCATGAACGCAACAACATTTTGATGTTCATCAGAGATCAGAATGTTTGCCCAGAATTTCAAGTAAAAGCTTGTGGGACCTAGGACACATGTCATAACACCATTGGACACCCTACAACGGCTATATGAGCACAAGGACTCTATAAATACAGTTCAAAGGCTCAGCATTACTTGCACCATTGCAAAGCATACAAGAAAACAACTTTGATTTTGTTTGAAGCTCTTGCAATCTGAAATTGATCAATCTCTAAGGCTTTCATTACTTAGAGCAAATCAATACTCTTTGTTATCTCTAAGATAACTTCTTCCTCTTCTTCCTCCTTTGTTTGATTCACAAACATTCAACATCCACACAAATTGTAACATAGTCTCATCTAGTTTTAGGGGTACTAAAGTGTTAGTTTGAGCAAAGGTTGTAAAAGTTTAAGTGGTTAACTTAGCAAGAAGGTGCAAGCCTGCTGAGGCTTAGAGAATACAAAATTGTAATTGTTCAGGTGAACAAGGATTGTAAGGTGCAGGACTTGAGAGGTTATCTCAAACATCATAGTGGAAACTCTCACAAGATTGTGAGGAGTGGACTACCCCACATTGGGTGAACCACTATAACTCTCTGTGTGTTCTTTCTCTCTTCCTTATACTCTTTTACTACAGTATACACAACTCAAGGAACAAACTTGTTAAATGAAAAATGACAGTAAAATAACAGCTCACCAACCAATGATATCCTCAAAGTTCATCTCCCTACTAGCCATATGATGAGCTATAGTTTGACTTGCTTGCATCCACCATTCACAACTCCACGCAACAATATGATAAGGGTTCACACTCAATCAACATGCATGTCTACATATTACCATACGCTTGAAAAGTTTCTAAACGTCAATCAAAATCAATGTCATTACACACTTTGCGGTCTTTAAGGGTTATAACGGGACTTAGGTAAAGGTGGCATAATATTTGGATAAGTAGGCTACACAAAATTTGAGTTAGGCACTCCTACGAAAATTAAAACATAAATTCAATCCCTCATTCACCTTTTGAAACAACAATGGTAGAGGTACTAAAGAATATTTGTAACTATTGGGACAATCGAGTTTGAAATTACTCGGATTTTTCAATGTTTGTCCCCTTTGCTTTTCATTCTTTTTTTTTATACATCATTTTTTTTTATTTGTGTGTATTTTTCATGATAATGTTCTTTGTTCTCTAGTACCCCCACCCCAAACTTAGTTGGTTGCAAATTCCGATAAGAACCCCAAACTTATTGTTTAGCAACACTCTACATAGCCTAACTCAAATAAAACATTTTGGGTCAATTTCTAAAAGTCTCTAGGCTTAATATGTAGTTTGTCACCGAACAAAAATGATCTAATCCTACCGGCTCAAATTGGCTTTCAAAAAGGATATATATCAATTAAAATCAGGGTAGGCTTCAAAAGGCTCACAGGACTAAGCACTTTTGCCTCAGTGTGTATATGACAAAGATCAATCAACAATAAAGAAACAATGCAAGTTCTAGAAATGTAGTTGCACGGAACACTATATATAACTAAATTGAAAAAGAAAATTTGGCTATGAACCTTACAGTGTTAGATTTCTGGGAGTTGTGACTACCTATCACACATGCCGTACACTTCGCCTTTGAAATTCAAGTCACTACCTCCATATGAACTTTGATGTTATCATTGGTGAAACAAACTGTTATCAAATTGGAAAATTTCAAGAAACAAGAAAATTCATTAATAATAAACAAGCAAACAATTAAAGAGAATCAAACTGCGAACTGACACAACCGACATATGACAAAGACAAGTTATTGAAAAAATAAGAACTGATGTGGACTATGATTTTTTTTTTGTCCATCTTTTCACTTTTTTTTCCTTCATTTTTTTTTTGCTTTGCTTTTTTTTTTTTGAGTAAAATTACCTGCAAAATAAAAAACATAAAAAAAAAATAAAAGGATGGGTTGCCTCCCACCAAGCGCTTTCTTTTACGTCATTGAGCTTCGCTTCAACCACAGTTAGGGTGGCAAAAATGATAGAAAAAATATATCATCTTTCTTCTTCCTTTTGTTTGGTAGAAATTCCATGAACTTCATGAAAAGAAGCAGATGCTCCCATGCTCCCATTGTTAAACTTTTGAAATTGGAGTTCTCCCACCATAAAGAAGAATATGTATTGGTTTGCACACGAGTGATTTCTTTAACCCCCAATAGTTCAGATTTCGGAAAAATATCAACGCTCTTCACTTTTGGATTTTCTTCCAACACAACCTCGTGACACTCGGTCTCCATCTGAACCAACATCCTCTGAGACTTATGTGCTTTCTCAACAAGATCACCACACTGAACATCTAACTTATCAAATGAAACTTGATTTGACATCAAGAAATCATCTAAAATATTTTGAAGTTGAGTATTGTAATCGATGTTGATCACCTCTTTCTTCCCTTCACAATTACTACCTGGTTGATTCGCCTCATAACGACCACATCTCAAATTTAATATTGAGTCCATCTTCAAAGATAGCATATATTTTTCATACTGCAACGTAACAATCTCTTCTATGTCGTAGAGGCGTAACCTGTCTACTAACCTGTCCATCATAGCTGCAAAACTTGGATAAACTTTTTAGTAGCACTGTACAATGAGAAGAAAACTAAAAGCATAAATCTTTTTTTTCCAATATATATATATATATATATATATATATATATATATATATATACATATACATATACATACAAAAATATAAATGACAGAGATCCTAAATAAAATCAAAATTGCCAAGTTGAAATGATTTAACAGTCCCCGGCAACGGCTCTAAAAACTTGATAGACTTTTAGCAAGTGTACTAAAACTATCAAAGTAATAAAATAAGTTCGTATCCACGAGGACTGTGTTAATCTCAACTTAGCAATAAAGTTAATATCTAGGATGTGTAAATTTTATAAGTGCCCGAGGCAATAGGTTTGTGTGCATAAAAAGTAAATTAACAGAAAATAAAGATTTGTTTGGAAAATATATGGAGAGATGAGATCAGGTCTTTCAAATCCTCTGAATTCCCCTGTTCGGTACACTGTACCTATTTCTCATAAATATTTCTCTAGTTTCACGATGGTTAACTAAAATAGCCCTAATCAATCCCTTGACTTAGGACCCTCTTCTCAGATTACAGTCGCTAATTCCTTAGGTGATCTAATATTTTTTGAAGGTTTTAAGAACGTTAACCTATTATCACAAATAAACGATTATCCATTCCTAGACTAACCCTGTTTATTTGAACAATTCAATTAGGTCTAAGTTGAAAGCTATGGTCAGTAGTCATTCATTCTCACTAAATCATGTTTATATTTGATCAGGATATAAAAAGCATTAAGAACCATTGAATTGAATAAAACTAGATTGATATTAACTTAAAATAGAGTTTCACAGCAACATGGTTCAAACAGAGTTACATCAGATTCATCTCAGACCTAATCAAAGAAAATTAGCTAGACATGATTAAATACATAAACAACATAGTAAAGAAAATAAACCGATAGAGTTCCGTCGTTGCCGGCTTTGCTCCGCAATTTCTTTTCAATAGGTGCTGATGTTGTTTTCCAATTCCATGCTCATGTCCGCCGTTTTCTTTCTCCCCAAAATTATGATCCAACAAGCTCTCGGCGTGATGGCTTTCTCCTGTGCCAAAACGTGATTCTTGTCGTAACGTGATGTCAGCAGCGTGAATACTTTGTTCATGCGCGTGGTCTCCTTTTATAGCTTGTCAAACCTATTTTTCCTTCCAAATTAAAATTGTGCAGCAAGTTGCCTTCTCTTTTCTTTTTCTTGGTTCAACGTCATGAAAGAAAGCCCAATTATATTGGTTTTAATTCCTACACCCTGATGCAACATTGTGTGGTGTTTTTTCTTTTGTTTCAACTTGTTATCATTTTTTTTGGCCAATCACATTCATCATAAAACCATGTTTTTGTTTCATTCTCTTTACTAGTCATTAATTGACCAATAATAATAATATGACTCAATAAATCAAAAACGACAATTTATTTAAAATGACTCTAAATTAAGTACCAAACTAATAAGAATAGAATAAAAATTTAACTAAAAAGACTCTAAAAATAGTGAATGACTGACTGTCATCAGGTACTAAAGTGTTAGTTTGAGCAAAGGTTGTAAAAGCCTAAGTGGTTAACTTAGCAAGAAGGTGCAAGCCTGCTGAGGCTTAGAGAATACAGAATTGTAATTGTTCAGGTGAACAAGGATTATAAGGTGCATGACTTGAGAGGTTATCTCAAGCATCATAGTGGAAACTCTCACAAGATTGTGAGGAGTGGACTAGCCCACATTGGGTGAACCACTATAACTCTCTGTGTGTTCTTTCTCTCTTCCTTATACTCTTTTACTACAGTATACACAACACACACTTGCACACTTAATTTATTAAACTGTTTTTGTGTATGAACTTCAGAACGTTCTGAAGTCAGAAAGTTAACTTAACTATTCCAAGTAAACCACTTGAGAATCATCTTTAAGGTTGCAGGATAATTTTAAAGGGTCACAATTCAAACCCCCCCCCCCCCTTCCTTGTGACTATTTTATCTACTTCAATTGGCATCAGAGCCTGGTTCTAAGGGTTTGAACACTTAAACAAGTGTTAGAGAAAAGATTCAGGAAGTATGTCTAAAGTCAAGTACATAGCTGAAGGAGGATCATCAAATAGACCACCACTTTTTGATGGCTCAAACTACTACTTCTGGAAAGGCAAGATGGAACTCTTTCTCAGATCTCAAGACAATGATATGTGGCAAGTCATCACAGATGGAGACTTTGTTCCAACAACCAAAGAAGGAGCTGTCAAAGAAAAGAGTTCATGGTCAACAGATGAAAAAGCTCAGGTATTGTTAAACTCTAAAGCTAGACTCTTTCTATCATGTGCACTAACCATGGAAGAGAGTGAAAGAGTTGATGAATATAAAAATGCTAAAGAGGTATGGGATACTCTGAAAATACATCATGAGGGTACATCTCATGTCAAAGAAACTAGAATTGACATTGGTGTTAGAAAATTTGAAGTCTTTGAAATGAGTGAAAATGAAACCATTGATGAGATGTATGCTAGATTTACTACAATAGTAAATGAAATGAGATCTCTTGGAAAGGCATATTCTACTCATGATAGAATCAAAAAAATATTAAGATGTCTTCCAAGTGTGTGGAGACCTATGGTCATTGCAATCACCCAGGCCAAAGATTTAAAATCTATGAACCTGGAAGATCTCATTGGTTCACTGAGAGCTCATGAAGTTGTACTTCAAGGAGACAAACTAGTGAAGAAGGTAAAAACACTTGCCTTGAAAGCATCTCAGCAAACCCCATCAGTTGTTGATGATGATGTACAAGAACCACAAGAATTAGATGAAGTTCATGAAGAAGAAGCTGAAGATGAACTTGCACTAATCTCCATAAGAATTCAAAGAATGATGTTGAGAAGAAATCAGATCAAAAAGAAGTTTCCAAACACCAACAACAGCACCAGAACTGAAGCTGACAAAAGCCAAGTCACTTGTTTTGGATGTAACAAAACTGAACACTACAAAAGTGAATGTCCTGACATCAAGAAGGTGCAAAGGAAACCTCCCTTCAAGAAGAAGGCAATGATCACTTGTGATGACTTAGAAGAGACAGAACCCCAAGAAGATGAAGAAGCCAACATGGGATTGATGGCTCAATCAGATGATGAAGAAGAGGTAATTGTCTATAAAACCGAGTCTTTTTATAAAGATCTTGAAAGTAAAATAGATAGTCTCTTATATGACTCAAACTTTTTAACTAATAGATGTCATTCCTTAATCAAAGAACTTTCTGAGATAAAAGCAGAAAAAGAAACACTTCAAAACAAGTATGATGAATCTAGAAAGACCATACAAATTTTGCAAGACTCTCATTTTGAAATGTCAGAAAAACAAAGGGAACTAAACAGAAAACAAAAAGACATTATTTATGTACCTTCTGAAATAAAAAAGGAAAACATACTTTTGAAAAAGGAAGTTGAAACTTTGAAAAATGATCTTACAGGTTTTATAAAATCTACAGAAACATTTCAAAACATCTTAGGGTCTCAAAATGAAAGTGCTAAGAAATCTAGCTTAGGTTTTAAGGATCCACACAAAATTATTGAAAGTTTTGTACCTAAGGCTAAACCAAGAACTAAATGTTATTTTTGTGATAGGTATGGACATGATGAAACAATATGCCATGTTAAGAAAAAACTTATCAAACAAAATAAGATTAATCTTAGTTCAGAACGTTCTCATCTCAATAGATCAGAAAGTTCACAAAAGGCTGAGAAGGCTAAGAAGTCATGTTCCTGCTGTAACAAATCTGATCATACAAGACAGAATGTTACAATAAGGAAAGATCTCTTAGAAGAACTAACCCTCAAGGACCCAACATTACATGGGTACCTAAAGTTTTTATCTTGTCAAATGTAGGTCCTGCCTCAGGGTGCAAGAACAAAGTCATGGTACTTGGATAGTGGTTGTTCTAGGCACATGACAGGTGACAGGAACTGTTTTCTGACCTTTGAAAAGAAGGATGGAGGACTGGTGACATTTGGAAATAATGACAAGGGTAAGATCAGAGGTAAAGGTACTATAGGTAAGCCTAACTCTGCTAAGATAGAAAATGTTCAGTATGTAGAAGGTTTAAAACACAATCTACTTAGCATAAGTCAATTGTGTGATAGTGGATTTGAAGTGATCTTTAAACCTAACATATGTGAATCAAATATAGAAATAATGTATTGGAATGTGTGCATTTTATTTAATCTTTAACTTTTTAATGAATTCAATGCACAAAATTTTATAGAATATTTCTTCTTTTGGAGTTCTTAACATGTGCCCTAAGGGCACAAGTTAACACTACCCTTAAAATAAATATAAATGTTAAAACAAGTTTGTACTCCACCAATCTTTAAGGTATCTATGAATTTACCTTGAACTTAACAACAATTGAACTTCTCATGTTTTCCTTAAGTCTTAAGTCATTTGTCGTTCAATATTTACATTTTTAGCTATTGAAAATCTCTCTCTCTCTCTCTTATTTGTTGAACCTCAAATTTGTTGTTGTGGTATATCCTCTTGTTTACGAGTATAAACCACAATACAATGACTCCCTCTCTCTATCTCATGAATCGATTTGTTTGCCGATATACTCCCCTCACGCAGAATCTCTTTTATTTTATTCATATGCATTTGCATATTATCAGAAAAACTTACAATATGTAATAGGTCATATGTAAGTCAAATCATGGACTCATGCATCAGTATTATGCATGTAGTATACTATCAAAAGCAAGCCTACAAATCTTATAAAGAAATGACAAAGGAATACAAAGATGAGATACATTTTAAGTGATGATATATCCAACTAAATTTTTTTTGTTTGTTAATTCTCTAATTTTTTTTTGTTAAGTTTAAAAAATTTAACAGATTGTGACAAAAATAATAATTGAGAATTAGGACACGAAGACTTTGGAAGATGCACGAGGGTAGTGACTTGAGCACGTGTTTTTTTATTTTTTTTTTTATAATTATTAAAGTGGAGCATAGATCCCTCCCGTTCTTTTTGCTAACTTGTCATAACAAGCTGATAAAGACACATACGTCCTCTTATTGATGATAACTAGCAACAGACCCGTGCTAAGCACGGGGCCCGTGCTACGCATGGGCTGAGCGTTGAAGTGCAAGTTATGCGTCGAAGCACATTTGCAATGTTATATGCATTGAGAAATAAGAAACAAATTAACGATAAAGTTGACGTTAATGATAAAAACATTGAAATAATTTTTATTTAATATTATGGCATAGTAGAATAAAAATATGTCAAAATATTAAATATAGTAAAGATCTCATGTTTTTTATTATATCACTACCAACTAACTCGTGCTAAGCACGGGCCCGTGCTCCGCACGGGCTAATTCGAAGCGGGGGGTGTGCATCAAAGCATATTGCAATGTTATATGAATTGAGAAGATATGAAAAAACTAATGATAAAGTCGACGTTAATGATAAAATGGAAAATTATTTTGATTTCCCATGAGATTTTCTTAAATAACATAGACACCTCCTTCTAATTTTTGAAACACATCAATCTCCCTTCATTTAATCCATTTCAATCACTTTGTAAATATACAATTTAATCAGTCATTTTGGTTTGTTTGTATCAGCTTTCTCTTTTCACAAATAAGTTAAATGAAGTGTTTTTCTCGCAATGGAGAAACAATAACAACATTTGTTTTTACCACCAAATAGATTCTAACATTGACAATTACAGAAGAGATCAAAAGAAAATATAGAAATGAGAAATATTTTGGTGGATGGACATTGTGGTTGATCAATGAAAAGGAAATAATCTTCGATATATCCGTTTTATTACATTAGAGTTTAAAAATTAAACCACCTTGACCCAGGAACAATTAGTTCGGGAAAATTACCTACATGAAAAATGGAAAGAAAAATGGTCGAAAATTAAATGAGTTTCATACTTATATGAAGAAGTTAATTGCTCAAAATAAATGGAATTAACAAAGTTTAAACCATGTTATATTATAAGAAAGTGCTTGTCAATTTGATAAAAAAAGGGAGATTAGTATTTAGTTAAAAAAAATATAGCGGGTGTTTGTGTTATTTAAGAAGATCTTAAGGGAGGTTAGTGTAATTATATGTAAAAATATTTAAAATAGTAAAGATTTCATTATTGATAAAGATGTCGTTATGAGTCCTGAGGTTCCCTTTTCATATTTTTTTTGTGTTTCGCACCTGTATATGGGTTTGCTAGGTTGCGCCCGTGATTAGTGAATTTTTGTTAGGATAGATTTGGGTCTATCCACTTGGTCTGATTTATTATGTTGTATCCCCGTTTTGGGTTGTACCTGAGTCAACTTTAATGCCCTCAGACTCTTTATCTATTTCTTTTTATTTAATATAATTGTTCTTTTGACTAAGTATTTTTAGAAAATAAGCAATCTTGAAAATGTCTAATTTATTGAAAAATAGATATATGTCTTGTACTAAATATTTTGTAACTTTCTTGAAGTTATGTTTTTTTTTGTTTTTTAAGAATGAAGTTTTGTTATTTTGTGATTATCAATCAGAAATTATTGAACGTTTTTTTTTATTTTCTTAATGAAAATATTTTTTCAATGTTTTGTTAGTATCGAAGTTAACTGTCTCAACCATATTTTGTTATTTTATTGATAAGTGAGATATATTTATTAATGTTTTTTTTATTAAAATTTATATTTATGAATTTTTTTTTTAGTCTAAATATGTAAACAATTGTCATTTTTTCATTGGATTACCTACAAAAGAAAAACTCATAGGAACGTAGTTCTATTGCATCCTAAAAACTATAAAATCATAGGAAGTTAGTTATGTTGCATCGAATAGACTCACTGTCAGATAAAAGCACATGAACATCATAAAAAAAATTCGTACAATCAAAAAACTTATTTTTAATAAATGTAAATTGAATATATGTTTCGCGTTGAATAAAATAAAAATATATTTTTGATATTGAATAAAAAGTTATATATATTTTGATATTCAATCATTTAGAGATTATTTTTGAAAAAGTGAAATCAATTTTGTGTTTGTTTATCATAATAACAATCACTTCTTTGAAAAAATAATTGTTTGGATACAACTATATAAAATGGATTTTGTGTTACAAAATTATCTTCTTGTTTAAAGTTTTTTTTTTTAGATTTATAGCAAACCTCGTAGGGCTTATTTGTCACGAATTAAAATAAAAATAATATTGACATTCAATAATTTAGTGATTTTTTTAAATTTTAATAAAAATATCATAATCTATTTGTGTTTGTTTATGGTAATATAAAATCATTTTAAAAAAATAATATACTGTAGTTTGTTTAAATACATCAATATAAGTCCTCGTGAACTTAGCTCGTATGGACATAACATATGCAAGGTCTGGGGTTCAAACCCCGGTCACCATCAAAAAAAAAAATACATCAATATAAAAGAAACTTTTTGTTGCAAAATCACATCAATCTTTTGAAATTTATGTTCTCTCTCAGCTAAATAGGTTCTTTTGTTACAAAAGACACAAAAAGATAAATATAAGTTGAGGTGTCAAAATTTTAAGATGTTGCAAAATTGTGTTTTTCCTGATCATTAACTTTCATAATTAGAGACAGATAATAGATTGTATTTGTTTTTTTTTAACTCTTTAGATATTTAAAAGTTGAATTATAAGAAAATTTGTTTTGATTGAGATTAAGATTAAGTTTGTTTTTTGATTAAGTTAGTGTGTTTTATTGAGTGAATTTGTTTTAATTTGTTTTTAAAAGAGAAAAAATAGGGGAAAGTTGAAACAAAAGACACAAAAGGATATAATTTTGATGACGTGTTATAAGATTAAAAAGGGGTAAGATTGTATTTTTGGTAGACATTAAGTATCATGATTAGAGAATAGAAAATAGAAGATTGTAATTTTTTAAACTCTTTAGTTATTTAAAAGTTGAATTAGAGAAAAATTTGTTTTGATTGGGATTAAGATTAAGTTTGTTTTTTTCTTTAAAAAAGATTTAGTTAGTGTGTTTTATTGAGTGAGTTTGTTTTAATTTGTTTTTTAGAGAGAAAAAATAGGGAAAAGGTGAAGAAAAAGACACAAAAGGATATAATTTTGATGACGTGTCAAAAAATTAAGAAGGAGTAAGATTGTATTTTTGATAGACATTAAGTTTTATAATTAGAGAATAGATAGATAGATAGATAATTATTAAAGTGGAGCATAGATCCCTCCCGTTCTTTTTGCTAACTTGTCATAACAAGCTGATAAAGACACATACGTCCTCTTATTGATGATAATAATTATTAAAGTGGAGCATATATCCCTCCCTTTCTTTTTGCTAACTTGTCATAACAAGCTGATAAAGACACATGTCCTCTTATTGATAAAATATACTAAAATTAATCACAGGAATATTTATTATTTATTTAAACAAGTGTTTTTTAGGTTATCGTTAAAGAATCTATCAAAAAAAAATTTATCTTAAAAATACAAATTAAATGTATGTAAAAGTTATAATTACACAGTTTTTCAAAAAAAAATAAAATAATAATTACACAGTTTTTAATATAAAAATAAGTAATTTTGAATACTTATACAATGCCCTAAGATTGTTGTTAACATTTTCCATTTATTAATTACTTCTTCTATCCAAACTTATTTGTCATTCTAACAAAATTTGTGCCTCAAATTAGTTATATTTAATTTTACGATTACAATGAATCATTAATATTTATTTTCTTATTATGTTTTTGTGGATAATTTAACAGAATAAAAAAAATCAAAAAATATATATATTTAATGACTAAATTGATTAACCAAAAAGATATATCTAATTAAAAAACATTTTAACTAAATTAAAAATAAAATTATTGTCCAAAACAACCGTCCGATTCAAGAGAACAACGTTAGCATAAGACACAAGTGAGAGGCTTTGTTGTCTGTTTTCTTCCGTGTGAACGTTCAACATGCGAGTTCTAATTTTTTTTATTAATGCTATCATCACCTAAATGAAGATAATGTGAACAAAAGAAAGTGAGGTATCCGTATTTTTTGAAGCATTGAGGTATTCCTATTAAGTAATTAAGTTTAAGTGGTTAATGAGTTTTATTAAAGGATCAATTGTTCATGAGAATATGAGTTCGATTATTTAGTGGAATAACTATTAATCTGACTTTACTTATCTTTCGACTGAACTTGAGATTACTAAGTCTCTTTCTGTTAGGAACTGAAGTTTTAATATCAAAATGATAGATACTTCCTTCGTTTCTTTTTGGAGTTTTTTTTTCCTATGATATCATCTTTTTAATCCACATATAAATTCTTTTTTTTTTTTTATACATTGTCTCTTTATATATTTTTTTAAGAAATTAAATTAGCCCACACAAATTGGTTGTCTCTTTATATTAAATTCGATCTCATCATAGAACGATTATTATAGAGAACCAAGTTTAGTATCATGAAAGTTTAAATTTGTGCATAACAGAAAATAAACTTTGTTTATTGACCAGACAAATTGTTTTAAAAAAATATATTTGTAGTCTTATTAAAAACAAGCAAATAAAAGTAATTGAAAAAAGTATAATTGATCAACTGTACACTTAAATTTTCAAAACAAGAGTTAAATAAAATTAAAAAAAATACTCAAACGAAGCTTTAAAAAAACATAATTAAATTGGAATAGAAACCCGTTACTACAAGAAAACTGCCATATACCAACGGAGTTTTATAATGACGGACAAAAAAACTGTAGGTACAAAAACATATTTACCTACAGAATTATATGTGGCCGTAGGTATAGACATTTTTAAAAAAATCAAAAATAAATCCCTAAAAAGCAATAAAGCTCGGTGAATTAATGAGGAAAAAAATAGCTCCCAATGAAAATTAAACCGCGAAAAACCCCACCTTTTCCAAATTTTCCCTCAAAAACCAAATCTCACATGTTCCTCTGAATTATAAAGATGGAATCTCAAATCATACCTTCCTCACTCGTTCCTCACTAACAAAAAGATAAATCATGGTTACCAGTTCATCGTTCACTATCTCACTTGGAACATAAATCTCACAAGTTACCAGTTCGTTCTAGTTTGAAACACAAATCAAAACTCAAATCGCAAAGATTCACAATTCAAATCATTCCTAAATCGTTTTCGGTTCCAAACAGCAATACCCCTTCTTCTTCACTTAGCAATTTATGTGTTCTTCTTCCAAACAAATCTCTCTCAAATTATTGGCTTGTCTTGTTCCTCTCTCTTCCATAATTTCTCCTTCAAATTATTGGAGGTTAATTTCAATAATGGGTTTTTAAAAATATTGATTTTGATAACAAATTAGGCATGAAAGAGATGCAAAAATCTGAAGAAATTGAAGCTTGCTAGTGAATTGGTTGTTCTTACTCTTCTTTTGTTCAAAGCTTAATGCTATTATATGCAAGATCAAGTATGGTGTTTCTGGCCTTCTTCTTGCTCTTGTGAAATTTGGCCATGTGATAACATGCAAAATACACCATTTAAATAGCTTTATTTACACTTGTTTTAGAACAGTTTATTGTGTTTTGCATGGTTGTTGGTCGGTGTTTTGTTTGCGTTTCAGGTACTTGAGTGTTAGAGGCAAAAATGGAAGAAAAAGGCTAAAATTGTCAAATCCCAGGAGTGACAGGCGTCATCCTCTTCTGAAGACGGCCTTCAACACTAATGGACAAACGATCAAGAGAGGCGTTGAAAAAGGCAATGACGCCTGTCATGGTCCATGACTGGCAGACCGTCATGAGCCATGACGTCCGTCATGAACTCGGTCTCTGTTTTTCCAGAATTTTCTCAACAGCATGTCGCACGATCCCAATCACTTCCACCCAAATTCTGCACGATTTTGGGGCACCTTCAGTGTCTGAATTGACATATAAATAGCATAGAAACACTTAGGAAAAGGATCTAAGCTACCTTGTACACAAATATTGATCAAACAATTACTTTTATGAAATTTTAAGTTCTTTATTTCTATTCTGCTCTCCTATTTTTATTGCCTCTATTCTACTTTAATTCATTCGATTGGTGATGTTGTTTCACCGTTTTTCTATAGCATTAAAAGTTTCTATCGGTTGCAGGTTTAATTCTCTTTACTGCTTCTTAATATGATTTATTAAAAGCGTGATTAAAATTTTATTTCACCATGTCAGAGTAGTTTTCTTTGAGTTCGGAATGTGAGGACCGTTATACCAATGATACTATAATAGATTGTATGTTAAATAATTGAAACAAAAAGTATATTTGGTCCGAATATTCTGCTTAATTTATTGATTAAAATTTTACTGCGAAAGTAAAAACACCGTGAAAGTGAGAAAGGTATCTGACTTTAGAAGATTCGGGAATTAATTTTTAAACACAACGAAAGCACTTTTTAAATTAATTTAGAAAATACAAATTTCTAAAAAGAGTTTTTAAAATTGTAATCGTGCACACGAAAGATAGCGGTTATAAGTTTAAAATCCAATAACGGACGCGCGAAAGACTACGGTACCTTTAAATTGGGTTGTGGTTATGGTGCATAAGGAGATCCTTATGCACCGTGCATAATTGCTTTCTACACCCAACATAATTGCTTTCTACACCCCAAGTGAAAAGAATTATTTGGGGTCAAGCCCACTATAAAATCTATTTATTTGTGGGCCTAATAAAGCCTCATATTATAATTTTAAAACCGCTTTCTACACCCAACTTATTAGGATCACTTTTTTAAAACCGCTTATTCAAAACAGCTTATTTATGCAAAACAGCTAATTTGTTCAAAACAGCTTATTCAAAACAGCTTATTTATACAAAACAGCTTATTCCGATTTCATTTTAAAAAACAACTTATTCAAAACAACTTATTTATGCAAAACAACTTATTCAAAACAGCTTATTTATGCAAAACAGCTTATTCGAAAAAACTTATTTATACAAAATAGCTTATTTGTGCAAAACAACTTATTCAAAACAACTTATTTATACAAAACAGCTTATTTGTGCAAAACAGCTTATTCAAAACAGCTTATTTATACAAAACAACTTATTCCGATTTCATTTTAAAAAACAACTTATTCAAAACAACTTATTTATGCAAAACAGCTTATTCGAAACAACATATTTATACAAAATAGCTTATTTGTGCAAAACAGCTTATTCAAAACAACTTATTTATACAAAACAGCTTATTTGTGCAAAACAGCTTATTCAAAACAGCTTATTTATACAAAACAGCTTATTCCGATTTCATTTTAAAAAACAACTTATTCAAAACAACTTATTTATGCAAAACAACATATTTATGCAAAACAACTTATTCAAAACAGCTTATTTATGCAAAACAGCTTATTCGAAACAACTTATCTATACAAAATAGCTTATTTGTGCACAACAGCTTATTCAAAACAACTTATTTATACAAAACAGCTTATTTGTGCAAAACAACTTATTCAAAACAGCTTATTTATACAAAACAACTTATTCCGATTTCATTTCAAAAAACAACTTATTCAAAACAACTTATTTATGCAAAACAACATATTTATGCAAAACAACTTATTCAAAACAGCTTATTTATGCAAAACAGCTTATTCGAAACGACATATTTATACAAAACAGCTTATTTGTGCAAAACAGCTTATTTATACAAAACAGCTTATTTGTGCAAAACAACTTATTCAAAACAGCTTATTTATACAAAACAGCTTATTCCGATTTCATTTTAAAAAACAACTTATTCAAAACAACTTATTTATGCAAAACAACATATTTATGCAAAACAACTTATTCAAAACAGCTTATTTATGCAAAACAGCTTATTCGAAACAACTTATCTATACAAATTAGCTTATTTGTGCACAACATCTTATTCAAAACAACTTATTTATACAAAACAGCTTATTTGTGCAAAACAGCTTATTCAAAACAGCTTATTTATACAAAACAACTTATTCCGATTTCATTTTAAAAAACAACTTATTCAAAACAACTTATTTATGCAAAACAACATATTTATGCAAAACAACTTATTCAAAACAGCTTATATTTGCAAAACATCTTATTCGAAACAACATATTTATACAAAATAGCTTATTTGTGCAAAACAGCTTATTCAAAACAACTTATTTATACAAAATAGCTTATTTGTGCAAAACAACTTATTCAAAACAGCTTATTTATACAAAACAGCTTATTCCGATTTCATTTTAAAAAACAACTTATTCAAAACAACTTATTTATGCAAAACAACATATTTATGCAAAACAACTTATTCAAAACAGCTTATTTATGCAAAACAGCTTATTCGAAACAACTTATCTATACTAAATAGCTTATTTGTGCACAACAGCTTATTCAAAACAACTTATTTATACAAAACAGCTTATTTGTGCAAAACAGCTTATTCAAAACAGCTTATTTATACAAAACAACTTATTCCGATTTCATTTTAAAAAACAACTTATTCAAAACAACTTATTTATGCAAAACAACATATTTATGCAAAACAACTTATTCAAAACAACTTATTTATGCAAAACAGCTTATTCGAAACAACTTATTTATACAAAATAGCTTATTTGTGCAAAACAACTTATTTGAAACAACTTATTTATACAAAACAGCTTATTTGTTCAAAACAGCTTATTTATACAAAACAACTTATTCCGGTTTCATTTTAAAAAACAACTTATTCAAAACAATTTATTTATGCAAAACAACTTATTCAAAACAGTTTATTTATGCAAAACAGCTTATTCGAAACAACTTATTTATACAAAATAGCTTATTTGTGCAAAACAGCTTATTCAAAACAACTTATTTATACAAAACAGCTTATTCAAAATAGCTTATTTATACAAAACAGCTTATTCCGATTTCATTTTAAAAAACAACCTATTCAAAACAACTTATTTATGCAAAACAACTTATTCAAAACATCTTATTTATGCAAAACAGCTTATTCGAAACAACTTATTTATACAAAATAGCTTATTTGTGCAAAACAGCTTATTCAAAACAACTTATTTATACAAAACAGCTTATTCCGATTTCATTTTAAAAAACAACTTATTCAAAACAACTTATTTATGCAAAACAACTTATTCAAAACAGCTTATTTATGCAAAACAGCTTATTCGAAAAAACTTATTTATACAAAATAGCTTATTTGTGCAAAACAACTTATTCAAAACAACTTATTTATACAAAACAGCTTATTTGTGCAAAACAGCTTATTCAAAACAGCTTATTTATACAAAACAACTTATTCCGATTTCATTTTAAAAAACAACTTATTCAAAACAACTTATTTATGCAAAACAGCTTATTCGAAACAACATATTTATACAAAATAGCTTATTTGTGCAAAACAGCTTATTCAAAACAACTTATTTATACAAAACAGCTTATTTGTGCAAAACAGCTTATTCAAAACAGCTTATTTATACAAAACAGCTTATTCCGATTTTATTTTAAAAAACAACTTATTCAAAACAACTTATTTATGCAAAACAACATATTTATGCAAAACAACTTATTCAAAACAGCTTATTTATGCAAAACAGCTTATTCGAAACAACTTATCTATACAAAATAGCTTATTTGTGCACAACAGCTTATTCAAAACAACTTATTTATACAAAACAGCTTATTTGTGCAAAACAACTTATTCAAAACAGCTTATTTATACAAAACAACTTATTCCGATTTCATTTCAAAAAACAACTTATTCAAAACAACTTATTTATGCAAAACAACATATTTATGCAAAACAACTTATTCAAAACAGCTTATTTATGCAAAACAGCTTATTCGAAACGACATATTTATACAAAACAGCTTATTTGTGCAAAACAGCTTATTTATACAAAACAGCTTATTTGTGCAAAACAACTTATTCAAAACAGCTTATTTATACAAAACAGCTTATTCCGATTTCATTTTAAAAAACAACTTATTCAAAACAACTTATTTATGCAAAACAACATATTTATGCAAAACAACTTATTCAAAACAGCTTATTTATGCAAAACAGCTTATTCGAAACAACTTATCTATACAAATTAGCTTATTTGTGCACAACATCTTATTCAAAACAACTTATTTATACAAAACAGCTTATTTGTGCAAAACAGCTTATTCAAAACAGCTTATTTATACAAAACAACTTATTCCGATTTCATTTTAAAAAACAACTTATTCAAAACAACTTATTTATGCAAAACAACATATTTATGCAAAACAACTTATTCAAAACAGCTTATATTTGCAAAACATCTTATTCGAAACAACATATTTATACAAAATAGCTTATTTGTGCAAAACAGCTTATTCAAAACAACTTATTTATACAAAATAGCTTATTTGTGCAAAACAACTTATTCAAAACAGCTTATTTATACAAAACAGCTTATTCCGATTTCATTTTAAAAAACAACTTATTCAAAACAACTTATTTATGCAAAACAACATATTTATGCAAAACAACTTATTCAAAACAGCTTATTTATGCAAAACAGCTTATTCGAAACAACTTATCTATACTAAATAGCTTATTTGTGCACAACAGCTTATTCAAAACAACTTATTTATACAAAACAGCTTATTTGTGCAAAACAGCTTATTCAAAACAGCTTATTTATACAAAACAACTTATTCCGATTTCATTTTAAAAAACAACTTATTCAAAACAACTTATTTATGCAAAACAACATATTTATGCAAAACAACTTATTCAAAACAACTTATTTATGCAAAACAGCTTATTCGAAACAACTTATTTATACAAAATAGCTTATTTGTGCAAAACAACTTATTTGAAACAACTTATTTATACAAAACAGCTTATTTGTTCAAAACAGCTTATTTATACAAAACAACTTATTCCGGTTTCATTTTAAAAAACAACTTATTCAAAACAATTTATTTATGCAAAACAACTTATTCAAAACAGTTTATTTATGCAAAACAGCTTATTCGAAACAACTTATTTATACAAAATAGCTTATTTGTGCAAAACAGCTTATTCAAAACAACTTATTTATACAAAACAGCTTATTCAAAATAGCTTATTTATACAAAACAGCTTATTCCGATTTCATTTTAAAAAACAACCTATTCAAAACAACTTATTTATGCAAAACAACTTATTCAAAACATCTTATTTATGCAAAACAGCTTATTCGAAACAACTTATTTATACAAAATAGCTTATTTGTGCAAAACAGCTTATTCAAAACAACTTATTTATACAAAACAGCTTATTTGTGCAAAACAGCTTATTCAAAACAGCTTATTTATACAAAACAGCTTATTCCGATTTCATTTTAAAAAACTACTTATTCAAAACAACATATTTATGCAAAACAACTTATTCAAAACAGCTTATTTATGCAAAACAGCTTATTCGAAACAACTTATTTATACAAAATAGCTTATTTGTGCAAAACAGCTTATTCAAAACAACTTATTTATAGAAAACAGCGTATTTGTGCAAAACAGCTTATTCAAAACAGCTTATGGTTTCAGTAATAGTTTTTATACATTCACATTCTTTGTTGTTACGTATTCATGATTATAAGTTGTTACAAAACCATTAGACAGTTAGTTTAGTTTCGCATTGAACACTTGTAAAACCATTGAACCATACTTTTGGTTTCAATAATAGTTTTTATTTAAAACCATTTATCAATAATAATTTTCACTATTCTTTTATTTTATTTACCATTTGACAATTATTTAATAGGTTATAAGTGTGTACTATTAAGTGGTTACTTAATAATGATTTTAATGTTTATCACATTTTTTTTATTACAAAACCATTAGACAATTATTTTGGTTTCACATTGAAAACTATCAAAATGTGTACTATTAAGTGGTTACATTAAAAACTATTTTTAATAAAATTGAACATTCTTGGGCCAAAAATTAAATAAAATGAATGGTATACTATGATAGATACTATAAAAAGACACAACCAACTGATTATGTCACTTTTCGTAGAAACTCGAGAGGTTTAACACGAAAAACAAACATAAAATAAAGCAAAAGTATGTTTTCTTTTTCAAGAAGATAAATTGTTTAAAACAAATTAATAATTTCATTTAAAATCATTAGGAAGTTATTTTGGTTTCACATAGAACACTATCAAAACCATTTAACCGTACTTATGGTTTCAGTATTCCATACCCCTAATTTTAGTAAAATTAAATTAAATTGAACATTATTGGGCCAAAAATTAAATAAGATGAATAGTATAATATGATAGATACTATAAACAACTAGTATTATTGAGAATGTTGTGATGAATTGTGTTGTTTATGATCAATCCGGTTCGGATCTGGTGTTAGCATTACTCACGGAAACCATTTTCACTGCAAAATGGTTTTGGAGTCTAACTAACGAAAACCTTTTTCACTGCAAAATGGTTTTGGAGTCTAACTAACGGAAACCATTTTCACTGCAAAATGGTTTTGGAGTACAACTCACAGAAACCATTTCCACATCAAAATGGTTTTGAAACCAACTCACAGAAACCATAGCCATAGCAAAACCATTAGACAATTATTTTGGTTTCTCATAGAAGACTATCAAAACCATTAAACCATAATTATGGTTTCAGTAATAATTTCAGTGTATAACATCTTAATCATTATTCAAAACCATCTAACAATAATAATTTCATTAAAAACCATTACACAATTATCTTGGTTTCACATACATGATTATCAAAACCATTAAACCATAATTATGGTTTCAGTAATAATTTCAGTGTATAACATGTTAAACAACGTTCCAGTAAAGAAACTCATAATCCATACTCATTTCTCTCTCTAACTCATAAAAAGATTACTCAAAACAGCTTATTTTGTGCAAAATAGCTGTTTTGCACAAATAAGTTGTTTTGTATAAATAAGTTGTTTTGAATAAGCTATTTTGCACAAATAAGCTATTTTGTATAAATAAGTTGTTTCAAATAAGCTGTTTTGTATAAATAAACTGTTTTGAATAAGTTGTTTTGCATGAATATGTTGTTTTGCATAAATAAGTTGTTTTTTAAAATGAAATCAGAATAAGTTGTTTTGTATAAATAAGTTGTTTTGCACAAATAAGCGGTTTTGTATAAATAAGTTGTTTCGAATAAGTTGTTTTGCACAAATAAACTATTTTGTATAAATAAGTTGTTTCGAATAAGCTGTTTTGCATAAATAAGTTGTTTTGAATAAGTTGTTTTGCATAAATATGTTGTTTTGCATAAATAAGTTGTTTTGAATAAGTTGTTTTTTAAAATGAAATCGGAATAAGTTGTTTTGTATAAATAAGTTGTTTTGAATAAGCTGTTTTGCACAAATAAGCTGTTTTTTATAAATAAGTTGTTTTGAATAAGTTGTTTTGTATAAATAAGCTGTTTTGAATAAGTTGTTTTGTACAAATAAGTTGTTTTGTATAAATAAGCTGTTTTGCACAAATAAGTTGTTTTGTATAAATAAGTTGTTTTGAATAAGCTGTTTTGTATAAATAAGCTGTTTTGAAAAAGTTGTTTTGCACAAATAAGCTATTTTGTATAAATAAGTTGTTTCGACTAAGCTGTTTTGCATAAATAAACTGTTTTGAATAAGTTGTTTTGCATAAATATGTTGTTTTGCATTAATAAGTTGTTTTGAATAAGTTTTTTTTTAAAATGAAATCGGAATAAGCTGTTTTGTATAAATAAGCTGTTTTGAATAAGTTGTTTTGCACAAATAAGCTGTTTTGTATAAATAAGGTGTTTTGAATAAGCTGTTTTGTAAAAAGAAGCTGTTTTGAATAAGCTGTTTTGCACAAATAAGCTGTTTTGAATAAGTTGTTTTGCATAAATATGTTGTTTTGCATAAATAAGTTGTATTGAATAAGTTGTTTATTAAAATGAAATCGGAATAAGTTGTTTTGTATAAATAAGTTGTTTTGAATAAGTTGTTTTGAATAAGTTGTTGTGCACAAATAAGCTATTTTGTATAGATAAGTTGTTTCGAATAAGCTGTTTTGGATAAATAAGCTGTTTTGAATAAGTTGTTTTGCATAAATATGTTGTTTTGCATAAATAAGTTGTTTTGAATAAGTTGTTTTTTAAAATGAAATCGGAATAAGCTGTTTTGTATAAATAAGCTGTTTTGAATAAGCTGTTTTGCACAAATAAGCTGTTTTGTATAAATAAGGTGTTTTGAATAAGCTGTTTTGTATAAATAAGCTGTTTTGAATAAGCTGTTTTGCACAAATAAGTTATTTTGTATAAATAAGCTGTTTTGAATAAGCTGTTTTGCACAAATAAGCTGTTTTGTATAAATAAGTTGTTTCGAATAAGCTGTTTTGCATAAATAAGCTGTTTTGAATAAGTTGTTTTGCATAAATATGTTGTTTTGCATAAATAAGTTGTTTTTTAAAATGAAATCGGAATAAGTTGTTTTGTATAAATAAGCTGTTTTGAATAAGTTGTTTTTCACAAATAAGCTGTTTTGTATAAATAAGTTGTTTTGAATAAGCTGTTGTGCACAAATAAGCTATTTTGTATAGATAAGTTGTTTCGAATAAGCTGTTTTGCATAAATAAGCTGTTTTGAATAAGTTGTTTTGCATAAATATGTTGTTTTGCATAAATAAGTTGTTTTGAATAAGTTGTTTTTATAAAATGAAATCGGAATAAGCTGTTTTGTATAAATAAGCTGTTTTGAATAAGCTGTTGTGCACAAATAAGCTATTTTGTATAGATAAGTTGTTTCGAATAAGCTGTTTTGCATAAATAAGCTGTTTTGAATAAGTTGTTTTGCATAAATATGTTGTTTTGCATAAATAAGTCGTTTTGAATAAGTTGTTTTATAAAATGAAATCGGAATAAGCTGTTTTGTATAAATAAGCTGTTTTGAATAAGCTGTTTTGCACAAATAAGCTGTTTTGCATAAACAAACTGTTTTGAATAAGCGGTTTTAAAAAAAGTGATCCTAATAAGTTGTTTCGAATAAGCTGTTTTGCATAAATAATCTATTTTGAATAAGTTGTTTTTTAAAATGAGATCGGAATAAGCTGTTTTGCATAAATAAGTTGTTTTGAATAAGCGGTTTTTAAAAAATCATTCTAATAAGTTGTTTTGCATAAATAATTTATTTCGAATAAGTTATTTTGCATAAATAAATTGTTAAGAAAAAAATTATAATATGGGGCTTTATTAGGCCCACAAATAAATAGATTTGATAGTGGGCTTACTTGGGGTGTAGAAAGCAATTATGTTGGGTGTAGAAAGCAATTATGTACGGTGCATAAGGATCTCCTTATGCACCATAACCACACCCTTTAAATTGGTTTTCTACTAAAATGACTTTTTCTTAGTAAGAATTGATTATTTAACAAAAGAGAACTTGGCCGTAATTCGTACCACGCGAAAACAGGAAATTACATATTCGACTTTTGGCACCGCATGTGTTAAATTAAGTGGTATCTTTAACTTAATTTTTTTCCCACGAAGAAAATGCTCTCGTTTTAATTATAAAAATACTATTTTGGGAGTATCAACGGTCTGCGAGAACTACATTCCGCTCTCTTGTTATTATTATTGAATTAAATCCACGATTTTATTTTTCTGCGCAAAACCAATTGTTTCGAATAGCCTTAGATAAACATATAGAAAGCGATAGCTGTAATTGGTCTCTGTAGATTGGACAAACTTTTTATATTAAAACCGACATAGTCGTACACTTGCGGCCTATCACCCTGCTTTTGTATAGTATAGGGGATGGTGGTATAATGGCTAGTTGATTTTTGGGTTAAGACTGTGTTGTAGCTATGTTTGTTAAGTTCTGCCTTTTTTTTTTTTTAGGGAAAGTCCTACCTTGTTAATATGTTAAAAAAACATATATGCATCTCTTCGTGAAACTTTCGGGAAAAAGTTTTCGTTGCATATAGCGGCTCTCTTCTTTCAATACTTCTATATTACCATATACTTTGAATTACAATATAAGCTTAGTACATTAGAGGATTACTCTATTGAACTTAGGAGAACACAATGGTAGTCGAATGGATATGTATCACTCATCCCAGTGGCGGTTTTACCACCCGACAAGCCTGGACACATGTCTAGGCTCAACCCATACTTTCTTTGTATCACTACAAGAAATTTGAATTGTAGTGACGGCCAAAATCTGTCACTATAGGGCAAATTTCCGTAGCTAAATCCAATGGCTGCATGTTTTCCACCTTTACCGACGGACAAAACCGTAGGTAATTCTAAGGAGACCATTTTAAAAACATTATGGACATCTACCTACGGTTGCGGCTGTCACTAAAACTTATCATTGTTTTATTTTATTTTTTATATTTTCGATTCTACTATAAATTCTAAAAATGAATAATTCATAAAATTACCACTAAAATTAGTTCAATCAATATAGTAAAATATTAAAATCAATATCATTGGAATTTGAAATTGATTATTATAATCAATTTTTATAATAAATTCTTGAAGTGACTTAACTAGAATAATTCTCCCTAACTATAAACTATTATACCATTCACCCAAACCAATACTCAATACTCACAAAATCTATATATACTTCATTGCTCATTTAATTTATGGTAACAAAATTTGAATCACAAATCATAATAGCTTATTATACTAAATGACATACTATCAAGTTACAACTTACAATCACTTTTACAATCACTTCATACCTAAAAAAAAAACTTACAATCACTTTTACAACAGGACATAATAAATCAGATTTTAACTTCTAATTTGTGGATCTTCAACAATAGCGGGTGTATCAAAGCTATTACCAACATCAACAAAAGTTGAAAGTCCACCTGTTATCAAGCCCTATCAATAAGCTAGTAAAATAATCTTATATGCCCCTGAGAAAGAATTGTTACAACATGATCAACGATGTGTGGTTCAATGACTTGATGATATGTTAAACCGAGAAGGTGATATTCAAGTCACTTGATGATGTTGATATTATTCGAACATTCACCGCAAAAAGGTCTCAGAAAGGGCATTTTCCTCCTAATTTTATTTAGCACACTATTGACATGTTATGTTTCATCTCTCTTATTTTAAATTGTACTTTTATTGACAAAATGACAAGCCTCTTTTATTTCGATTTATGACTATTTATATATTATGTTACATTTGTCCAGACTCTATAAAATTTTTGGCTTCGTCACTAACTCATCCAATTATTCAACATCATCTCATAATATTTTTATATTAATTTATATTAAAATAAATCTAAATGTTAAAACAACTTTTTCTTACAAGGATATTCAACAAATCTTCAAAGTGTCTAAGAATTTACCTTCAACTTAACAACAACTGCATAAGTGTCATTTTTTTTTTAAGCAAAGGAGACTTGCCAAAAGTGCAAGTCCCTGAAATATATTATAAAAAGAGAGAAAATACAAAGGAAAAGAGGGGGGACAAAACAACCAAAACCCTCTAGAATAAGAAAACATAATCAACAAAACCTAAAATAAGGTAAGCCTAACTTATTTCTAGTGTAAGCTTCCCTAATTTGAGGCGGTAAATCATCCCACCAAAATGAAGTTAAATATCCCCAACCTTTAAGAGCCGCTAATTCAATAGCGTACATTGCTCCATTAAGTTCAGCAATAAGAGAGTTTGTGTCACCCAAATTATAAGCAAAAGCTCCAAGAAAATCACCTCTATTATCTCTATAGAAAAAAAGAGCAATTGTAAAGAAATGACAAATCATGGACTCATTCATCAGTATTATGCATGTGGTGTCCTAAGCAAACCTACAAATCTTATAAAGAAATGACAAAGGAATACAAAGATGAGATACATTTAAATGATGGATATATTCAACTAAATTATATCTGTATTTTTTTGTTAATTCTCGAAGTTTTTGTGTTAAGTAAACTATGTTTTAAAAAATTGAGCATATTGGGACAAAATAATACTCCCTCCGTTCCTTTTTAATTGTCACTTTTAGAGAAAAATTTTGTTCCTATTTAACTGTCACTTTCAAAGTTCAATGCAACATTAAATGTTGTTTTATCAACCCTTAGATATTTATTGCAGAGAGAGAAACACATGAAATGAAATATTAAATTAATAAGGTCATTATAGTAAAAGTAAAAACAATTGTATCAAAAGTAGTAACTTTTATTGATTGTCTTGGTTTGTGTAAAATGTTAAAAAGTGACAATTAAAAAGGAACGGAGGTAGTAATTGAGAATTAGGACACGAAGACTTTGGAAGATGCACGAGGGAAGAAACCTGAGCACGTGCTTTCTTTTTTATGATTAATTATTATTCCTTCCGTTTTAAAATAAGTGTCACTTTAGCAAAAATATTTTGTTTCAAAGTGAATGTCATTCTAACTTTTCAATGTACTATTAATTAATTTTTTCCAATAGTACCCTTAATTATTATTATCCACACAACTTCCAAAGTATCATTTTGTACTTTAATTTATAATGATGGCAAATGCACCAATAGCTAGCGAGGCTATTTTAGTAAAAATATCATATCTTTAGACATCATTATTTCATTCCTTAATTTGTGTGCAATTGGCTAAAGCGACACTCATTTTAAAACGGAGGGAGTAAAGTGGAGCAAAGTTCCCACCCGTTTCTGTGGCTAACTTGTCGTAACAAGCTCTAATAAAGACACATACCTACTTTTATTGATGGTATATATTTTTTAAGAGTTTTTTTTTAAGAAATATTTTTTTAAGAGTCTTATTAACGAATATTTTAAACGCAAAATTATTTATAACAAATTTTTTCTAAAGGCATGGTTAAAGAATCCATAAAAAAAAATTGCTTTAGAAAAATAAATCAAACACATATAAAAGTCATAACTACGCAATTTTTAATGTAAAAGTTACTATTTATAAATGTGTATACTATTTTTTTTTTGTTGCACAAATCAAAATGATATATATAAAAAACCACAGTGCAATTCCCCGCACAAGGTGTGCTAAGGAAAACACTGCTCAAAGTATACAATAGAAAAGTGCCAAGATAATTGAGGCACCGTCAAAACAGAAAAAATAATTACAAGTGAGCTCCCAAACAATGGAGCGGGTGTTGCCACCAATCATGATAACATAAAGTAAAAGACGGCCATTTAGCTTTCAGCCACCAATAAAAATTCAATTTGATTTTCTCTATGAGGACGGAAGAATTTGAGCCCGTATTTTAAACACGGTCATTACGATCCTTCCAACTCACCCACACACAAGCAAACCAAATTACTTTGAAAACACAATGAGAGCTTCGGGGCATACCCACCATTAAAGTGTTGCAAACCGTTTTAACATTTTGCATTTATTAATTGCGTCCCAAATTAGCTATATGTAATTTTACAATTTTACTATTTATAGGACTTTTTGTGGATAATATAACAGATTAAATAAATCAACAAAAAAAATATTTAATGATTAAATTGATTAACCAAAAAGATATCTAATTGAAGAAACATTTTAACTTAATTAAAAATAAAATTATTGTCCAAACAACCGTCCTATTCAAGAGAACAATGTAAGCATAAGACACATACTCCCTCCGGTCACTATTATAAGCAAATTTCTACTTTTTAGATTCATTCAAGAAATGATGTATGTGGTTTACAATGTAGACCACATACATCATTTATTGAATGAACCTAAAAAGTCAAAATTTGCTTATAATAGTGACCAGAGGAAGTAAGTGACAGACTTTGTTGTCTGTTTTCTTCCGTGTGAACGTAGAATACGCGAGTTCAGTTTTTTATTTTTTGTTATTGCTATCATCAACTAAATGAAGATGATGTGAAGAACAGAAAGTGAGGTATCCATATTTTTTTAAGCAGCCGCATTAACTAATTGATTGAGTTTAAATGGTTAATGAGTTTTATTAAATGTTGAACTATCTGTTGATTATTTTGTAGAATAATTTTTAATCATGTTTTACTTACATTTTGGCTGAACATCAGATTATTAAGGGTGTATTTGGATTGGAGGTTTATGATGAGAGAGTTTATTTTTCTTTTTTAAATAACAAATTATAAAACATGTTTTTCTAAAATAAATTATGTATGATTGAATGAGTATATGATCGTTTATCATGTTAATATGTTAACTTTTTTAACAACATTTCGTAGTCTGTAATTTAAAGATGAAAAGTAAATCCTCCCCTCCATTTCCCTCATAAACTCTTCATCCAAACACAGTCTAAGTCTCTTTCCGTTAGGAATAAAGTTTTAATACCAAAATGATACTCCATTCATTTCTTTTTGTAATTTTTTTCTCTATGGTATCATCTTTTTAATCCACGGCTAATTTTTTTTTTTATGGAAATGCTAATAATTGTTTTTAGGACATTTGTTAGCAAAATCTTTTTTCTATATATTATCTCTTTATATTAAATTCGATCTTATCATAGAACCACTATTGTAGGGAACAAAATTTAGGTATCATGAAAGTTTAAATCTGCGCAAAAAGAAAGGTAGAAAGGTGGCATTTCACATGGGAAGGTACATTCCCTTCCCACCATGGGAAAATTTATTTAAGCCATTAGATTAATTTCAGAACACAATCTTTTCATACACCTACAACACTAGATTATTTATTTTACCCTTCCACCACCCTCTCTCTCCTTCCTCCCCTCCACCACTACCATCCTCCCACCACCACCAACATCAAACAACCTGTAATATCCTCAATCAGATATCTGAATATCTCCAATTCCATTAGCAACACTATCAACCGCCTTCTCCGACGCTTATTTCGATGAAGTGGCAGCAACAACTACCTTCCCACCTCTCTTTGCAGCGGCGACAACCTTCTTCTGAGCAGCTTTTTCTTGCTGGCTTCAGAAACCATCTTCAATCCCTAATATCTATAAAATCACTTTGTATGGAAACAAATAATTTCAACTTAATAATCATGTAGGAATTTGAAAATGCGCGTTTGAATTAAGCGGAAAAAAGCTAAAACATATGCGAACCTTGAATTTGGAACGTGAGAATAAGGTATAGATCTAGAGACATCCAGTGAAGTGGTGATGATGAGTTTGGAACGTGAGAAGAAGGTACAGGTCTGCAGGTGGTGGGGAGGAAGGAGAGAGAAGGGTGGTGGAAGGGTTAAAAAAAAATCTAGTGTTGGAAGAGTATCATAAGATTGTGTTCTGGACCGGCCAAAAGGATTCTTGGCCCTTCCACTTAGGCCCAATATCACTCAAAGCCCAAACTCCACGTTTGGCATTATTGCTCGCAACTTACCCCCTCCTTGAGGGGGGTGCACGAAGCAAACAAGACTAGTTCAAACGAACCCCAACGTCTCTCTTGCACATTCTGCACGTTCCCGCAATAAACTCTCTGGCGGTTACACTTCCCACGATTTCGTAACCGCCGGAGCCAGGTGTGCCTCCTCAACGGCTCTGCAGCTCTCCACCTCTATAAATAGGGGACTCACTGCAGTCCCCAAGGTAGAACTCTTTCTTCCTCTCAAACCCTCACTCTTTGATCTCTACTGACTTGAGCGTCGGAGTGCCTGCAGGTACACACCCCCCATCCGCTCCAAGAAGCATTCTGACGTATTCCACCACCGTCACAACCACCGCATTCAAAGCACCGACAGTCACCTTCTGATCAGGTACGATCAGTGGCGCCGTCTGTGGGGAATACATAAGCTCCCCCGTTTTTACGATACTAAAAACCAAAGCTTTCATAAAATACCATGGCTGCCAACGGTGCCAAATTCCAGTTACGAAGTGAAGTGCGCATTCCTCAACGGGATGGCATGACATCCTCACCTTCACCTGTGGATACACCCAGGGAGGAACTAGCTCAAATAGTTCCTCTCCAGCAAAGGCCTCTGCAAGGTCCCAGTCAGCCTACAGAGACACCAGAAGATGCTACCCCAACCGGCGTACTCATCGGTAACCTGATCCGCACGGTTCAACTACAGACGTCGTTAATCGAGGAACAGAACCGCCGACTGATGGATCTGGAGCAAGCACGTCCAACCGTTCAAACCCGGCGATCTCTCTCCCCAACACGTAACAGAAGAGGAGAGACTCCTAGTCGGTCACGTTCCAGATCCCCCCGGCACTCGGTGAGCATCGGATCTCCTTCTTTCATCAGGAGGTCAACAACGAGATCTCCCCGACGGTCTCCACCGAGGAGGTCTCCTCCTAGACGATCTCCACCCAGGAGATCTCCCCCAAGAAAGGCCTCGTCGAGATGATCCCCTCTGCGTCGAACTCCACCCAGGCGCAACGGGCGTTCACGGTCACCTTCCAGTTCATTGGACACTCGCGATACCCGAACGGATCGTAAATCTTACGGTCCGTTCACACGGCGTATCCGGGAAGCTCCTATCCCTCGCGAACTGGAAAAGCCGCCACAAATGGACTCATACGACGGGACTACCGATCCGGATGAGCCCATCAAGAACATCGAAGCAGTTCTCACTTACCGGTCGGTGCGGGGCGCCGTCAAATGCAAGCTTTTCGTCACCACCTTGAGACGAGGAGCGGTCATGTGGTTCAAGAACTTGAGGAGAAACTCCATAGACTCTTGGAGTGACCTCTGCAACGAGTTCACCACCCATTTCACCGCGTCAAGGACGCAACCAAAAACGGTGGCTTCCCTCGAAGCCATCGTCCAAGGAAGAAGCGAACCTCTCCGAGACTACATCGAGAGGTTCAACAAAGAAGCCGTCCAGGTCCGGGGCGCAAATTGGACTATGAAGCTATACCTCATTGCCAAAGGCCTACGCGACGAGACGGACGTGAAGAAAGCTGTCCTCCTGGATCGCCCAAGGACTCTCAACGAGTTCCTAGCGATCGCTAAGATTTACATCGCCTACGAAGAGGCTTTGTACACGGACAACCTCAACAAGTTCAGGAAGGAGGAACCTGCTGCTGAATCCTCCAAAAAGCCCTTCCATGAGAAAAAGAAGGAAGGCAAAGCTGCTCGCAAAGGCAAGAGGCCAAGCGGCCACTTCACCGAGTACACTCCATTGGCTATGTCAAGGGAGAAAATCCTCGCCGAGATCGCCGTAGCCGATCTAGCAGAAGTTGGCATCAAGCCACCAAAGGCTCCATCTCAGGAGAGGAAGGGAATCGACAAAACAAAATATGGCTGGTTCCACAAATGCCACGGACACACCACCGACGACTGCTTTCATCTGAAGGATGCCATCGAACTCCTCATCCAGAGGGGACGGCTCAAGCAGTACGTGAAAAATCCCGAAGCCGAAAGGAAACATGTCGAGCTCATCGGTGACAGATCTGAGCACGGAAGGACCATCGCCATGTCCGTGGAACATCTCGGTGATTTTCCTGACAACATGGAAATCACCCCCTATTCATGCACCTGGGAACAGTTCCCCACCGCCAACATCATCACCGGAGGAACACTAAACATCTCCATGGGCAGCATGAAAAGGAAATTCGAAGAGCTCATGAGCGTCAATGCCTTAGCTCCATCAAATCGAGGCGAAAGGCCACCTCTGACGTTCTATGACTCTATCCGGTGCATCCCTTCACTCGCTACTCCTCCTCTAAAACGCTGCTTCTACGGTCCAGATTCAATCATACCTATTCATCCAAGGGCTATGATCCTTAACTACAGTTCTCCAAACGTCTGGATCCAATCAACGGTGATGATGGCACCTCGGAAATACAACCCGTGAACACGCTGGAAACTATAGGTACTCAAGTGCTACCAACAGCTTTCACACGTGTCACTCAGAAACCAAAGGTCATGTCCCCTCAACTTCTTCCTCGAGACGTTGGTATTAATTACGGAATGACATCCGACCAAACTTCCTGACGAGGGAATCTTTCCGTCCGATCTCACCGCCGGACATACATATGCCGGACTCCGCCCCACTGTCAGGCGAACTCACATCGTTAGAGGGAGAACAAACGCTTCGAGATAGGCGAGCCTTTTCGGCCCAAATTCTTAGCATTCTCAGTCCGCCTCGCAAACGATTCTTCATGTCAAGGCATGCATAAGTCCCGCGAACGATATCCATCTCTTCCCCTAGCATGGGGATACATACCAACTGAATTCCCCTTGAGGTCGGCTTCTGACGAGCAAAACGCCCGCACTTAAGTCATCACTCTTCGTCAAGAGCAACGACTTGGGGGGCTACTGTTCTGGACCGGCCAAAAGGATTCTTGGCCCATCCACTTAGGCCCAATATCACTCAAAGCCCAAACTGCACGTTTGGCATTATTGCTCGCAACTTACCCCCTCCCTGAGGGGGGTGCACGAAGCAAACGAGACTGGTTCAAACGAACCCCAACGTCTCTCTTGCACATTCTGCACGTTCCTGCAATAAACTCTCTGGCGGTTACACTTCCCACGATTTCATAACCGCCGGAGCCAGGTGTGCCTCCTCAACGGCTCTGCATCTCTCCACCTCTATAAATAGGGGACTCACTGCAGTCCCCAAGGTAGAACTCTTTCTTCCTCTCAAACCCTCACTCTCTGATCTCTACTGACTTGAGCGTCAGAGTGCCTGCAGGTACACACCCCCCATCCGCTCCAAGAAGCATTCTGACGTATTCCACCACCGTCACAACCACCGCATTCAAAGCACCGACAGTCACCTTCTGATCAGGTACGATCAGATTGTGTTCTCAAATTGATCTAATGGCTAAAATAAATTTTCCCATGGTGGGAAGGTTTTACACCTTCCCGTGTGAAACACCACCTAAAAGAAAATATTTTGATTTTTTTGGAATGAGTGTAATTAAAATTTAGAAAGTCATGGTACAAGTGAAATGATGACTCTTCTGTTGTCAATTTTAATGGTCCACCAACCGGTTCTTTGTTGGAGGTTATTAGACAAACCTGGAAAATAATGATCATAAAAGAAGAAGAAAATTTAATTAATGTTGATCCAACTTATATAATGAGTTGGTTCTGGGTCGTAATAGCATAAATTCAACTATTAATTGTTGTCGACACAAGCATGTGATGATGTGCATGATCATATACCAGCTCCTTCAGGAAATATTTTTTTGCCTAATATGGAGCACTTTGTTATGTTTTTTCCTTTTTTAAAAAAAAAAAAAACAAAAGACATAAGTGATTATGTTTGATGCACTCAAGTAGGAGTATATGGAATAGGTAAATCATATTTAATTTTAATTTTTTTTAACTATCCTTAACAGGCTTAAAAAAAAAACTATCCTTAAACTAAAACTTTCATGAAATATGTGAATTCTTATAAAAAATTGATAAACATAACTATATTTCTTGTTACATTTAAAAAGTTTAATATAACTGACTAATATATTTTTTAGAATAACAAACTTTTTTTTTTAAGTCAACAAAGAACTGTATTAAAATCCTTTAGAAGCATAAGATGTGCCTAAAAGGAATCAAAATCAATATAACTAAATAATATTTTTAATTAACGTGATTTTTCTTTCAAAACTTTGGTTGTTTCAATAATTTGATTTTGTTTCAAAACAACGAGGGCTTTACAAAATACAAACACATCAAGTTTTTTGGACTAATTTTACTATATTTGATATCCGAAGGAGTGTATGTTATTTGGTGATATCCGAAGGAGCGAATGTTATTTGGTGTTAGAGTGAATATGTGATGTAGTCGGAACCGTAAGCTAACAGAAAACATTCTAAAATATTATTGAATGAATAAAAGTTGTCTCTTAAGCTACAACTGTTAGACTTAAATAAGGAAATAACAAAATCTTAATGGGTCGAAAATAACAAACTGAAACAAAAAACATAAAATTATTAAAATTGAGCTAAAATAAAAATATTATAGAAAATACTATGGAAACCTTCCTACATCAATTTGTTGATATAGTTCGTCTGAAATATTTAAGGCAAATTCTTAATATATAGAGTTTGATTTGGTGCTGGTATTCATAAATAAAATTCATTCAAACATTTAATTACTAGATAATAGAATTATAGAATACAAAGTCGGTCCAATAATCTTAAAAAATAAATGAAAGTCTAAAACAAGTTTTGAATATGAGTCTTTCTTCTCTACATCTATGACCATTTTAATTATAAAACTAATGAAAAATCTATTTTTCTAGTAGGCCTAAAGCGAATGGTTTCAACTTTCAATCGCCTTACCCTCGGACCGGCCATGATAGATAGGCCCTAGTTTGGCACAAGTTTGGCCATGATAGGGAAAGAGATTTGAAAACACAGACCCTAGTTTGGCAGAACACACAGGAATAATAGAATATGTACTATGATACAAGGCATGTGAATGTGAGTTAAAATTAGACTATTACTTTTCTATTTATGTCATTCTCACGTATCCTGTAAAATTTTCAAAAATACTCCCAGATTTTTGGATTATAAACTCCAAAAACATCCAAACTGAGTTCAAATTTTATAATCCGAAATATGCTTATGTATAATCAGCAACAATCAGAATCTCTCATTTCAGCAGTTTTATATTTTTTTTAAAAACAACCAAAAAATAAAATAAAAAATGCTAAAAACTTGTCAAATAAATTCATAAAAAAATACCACAAAAAAATTCTAAAAGACAAATAAAACTAATGCAAATTTTTTTTCGAATTTTTCTGAGAATATGAAAAATTTAAAAAAGAGAAAAAGAAAAATGGGTCTTGATCCGTGATTTTTTTTTTCTTCTGATTTTCTGTGAAAGTTTCCGAGCAATCGGATCAAGTAGTCCGAATATCGTTTTTTGACTGGGAACCACTAACAATGACCCAAAACAGAAAAGTGCTACCTGAAATTAAGTTAAGAGACGAATTGTGTAATTTTACCTTTAAATTTTTATTTTTTGAATAATACCTTTAAATTATTTGACAATACATTTTTTTTACAAAAATAAACGATATTCATTTATTCAAATTGATAGAGTGCATGCATACAATACAAATCTAAAGTCGTTAAAAACAAAAAAGAATGAATCTGCGAACAAACTCACATTATCTATATTAATAGCATAAAACGACAAACTGCATATATGCCTAGAAAGATAAATATGTTAAAGTCTCTAAAATATTCAAGTTTTTTAGATCTGCAACGTTAAATTGAATCTGCACTTACTAAAAATTAAATGCGAATTTGCACATTATAAAAAAAAACTACTACTCCCTCCGTTTCAAAATGAGTGTCGTTTTAGGTGTTTACACACATATTAAGAAATACAATGATTAAAAGAAAGAGAATGATTATTTTACCAAATTATCCTTATTGACTATTGATTAGTTTTAAAAGTAATACTTTGGAAGTAGTGTGCAGAGTATTAATTGGAGGGTACAATTGAAAAGAAAAAGTTATTATTGCATTGAAAACTGAAAGTGACATTCATTTTAAAACAAATTTTTTGGCTAAAGCGACACTCATTTTGAAACGGAGGGAGTATAAAATAATAATTCATCAACACTTTTTTGTTTGGAACATTAATAGACAACACAACAGATTTGTGATCTCCTTTTGTTTTCTTTTCAGACTGCGTGAAAATGATTAGGTTGATGTGGGTACCAACCAAATTTGTCCCTAGTTCTATTCTAGTTTCATCCATCCGAAAGGACGTGGGAAATATATTCGTCCAATTCTTTGGGGGCACGTGTCTTCTTTAAGGCCGTTTATCCATATATAAAACCAAAATTTTAATTTAAGAACTGATTCATAAATTTTAAAGTGTGAGACAATGCTGATGTATTTTCATATTTAGTTTTGTTATTAGTGGAAAAAAAAAACTCTTTCAATGCTATCACTATAGAAGTCCTCGTGAGCTTTGCTCAGCTGTTAGGGACAATACATAATATATGCAAGGTTCAGGGTTCATACCCTGACCACCACCAAATAAAAAAAAGATATCACTATATAAATATAACAACATACTTCATATTTTCTAAATAGATAATATTTTTCCCCAAAAAAATATATGCTATTTTTAGGGTTAAACATGTTTTTTCTTATAAATATACCAACTTTTTGTTTTAGTCTTTCAATTTTTTTTTTCAATTTTTAGTCCCAAAAAGTTTTTGATCTTCAATTTTGATCTTTTTTTTAAGTAAACTCACATGTAGAATTCATATTTTTGAATAAATCATTGCATAAAAGTTTATAATATTATAAGAATATCTCAAAAAAAAAAATAGAATTTTTTAACAAAACAGAAATTAAATATTAATTTTTATATTTTTGACAGTTTTTTTTTTGACAAATATATTTTTGACAGTTAAAAATTCATATTTAATTAATGTCTGGTTAAAAAATTCTATTTTTTTGTGAGTGATTTTTTTTTGTGGTGTCCTGGATTCGAACCCTAGACCTTGCATATATTATGCATTGTCCTTACCAACTGAGCTAAGATCGCGGGGATTTGTGAGTGATTTTTATAATATTCTACACATTTCTGCGCAATTTCACTAAAAAAATACAAAAGCTACATATGAGTTAACTAAAAAATAGTAACCAAAAGTGGTGATTGAAAAGGACACTCCACAAATACACAAGAATAATTATAAGATACTTCACACATATGTATCCTAAGAAAGTTGAAGGGTAAAAAAGTGAGACAAATGTTGTGAAAATTCAATGAAGATGTATATGATTCAATTTTAGATATGCATTAGTAGAATTGTTTCTCCATGAACCATTAAAGTTATACTTCTTGTGGATGAAGGTAACATGAGATAGGAGATTCAGTTAGTCAACATTAGACATAATTTGTGTTGAGTTCTTTTAACTATGCTTCTGTTGATATCCTAGCATATGAATGAAAATATAATATGATATATATGAAAACTTAATTTTTTTTTTTATTTAGATCACATGTATTATTTTTAAAATTTTACGACTTTTATAATAATATAATATAATAATGAAGAATAATGTCTGGTTATTTTCTTCAAGTATTGTACATGCATATAAGCTTAAATATAAAAAATTTGTTAACGTATCTTAGCCATATCATATCCTGAAGTTTAAAATTGTCACGTATCTGCGTATCCGTATGGTATTTGTACCCATACCCGTATCCAGATTTCATAATATGCTTCAATTTGGAATCAATTTTGGCTTCATCAAAGATTTTTGGGTCGATCCTCTGGATGATTTTATGTGCTTCATGTCTGAATTCCACCGAAACTGGAAGCTATCCAAAGGTATTAATAACACTTTTATAGCTCTTATTCAAAAAGTTGAAAGTCCTCAAAGACTTGCTGATTTTAGGTTGATTTCCATGGTAGGCATCATGTACAAAGTTCTATCAAGTGTTATCTACTTGATTGAGGAAAATAATTGGAAGTGTTACCTCAGATTCTCAGTCTACTTTTGTCCAAGGAAGACATATCATGAATGGTATTCTTGTAGCCAATCAACATAAGGATTTTCACAGTGTTCATGCTATTGTTGTGGATTAACTCATATATTAAAGGGATGTTATTTTCTTAATCAATAATTTAAATAATATTATAAAAGGATATTATAGTAAATAAAATAGTTTAATGAAGAGTGAGATAGAAAAGGAAACAACCATCCAAAACTCATCTATTTTCTTTAGACATGGCAACAATACCCGTCCCCATGGGTACCCGCCCAAACCCACCCCGATTTGACGGGTTTTCCCCGCTTTGACTGGGTTTGGGTATGGGTTTGGGTTTTCCCCGATTTTAAAACACGGGTATGGGACGGGTAACGAGGTTATATGTACCCACCCCGAACCCATACCCATACCCGTCCCAAATGTAAAAAATTATTTTTTTACCCCTTTTTATATAAATAGAAACACAATCCTAGATCATGTTACGTTATTTGGTTTAATAATTTCCATGTTATAAAAATTGCCTTTGATTTTTAAAGGAGCAACCAAATCATTATGTTAAGAAAATGTTAAAGGGAACATAATGCTTTACAAAATTGCCATTGGGGTTGGAAAAAAAAAGACTTTTTTTTATTAAAAAATAATTCACTGCGGGTACGGGGATGGGGATGGGATCCCCGAACCCGTCGGGGATGGGGATGGGGTTCGATTTCTCATCCCCGTTGGGTATGGGTAGGGTAACGGGTAAGTATATGAGAATAGGGTATGGGGATGGGGAAGGTAAAACCCGTCCCCACCCCGCCCCATTGCCATGCCTAATTTTCTTTATGTGTGTGTCTATATATATATATATATATATATATAGGGTAATGCTAATACACACCCACCTTAATTTTAGAAGGTGTGCATTAGCATCATGCACCTATTTGTTTTGGACAAAATTTACCCCTTTCTCTTTCTTAAATTATCATTAAATGCATGTCCCTTAAAGTAATTTTCTAACCCACACCAATCAATTTCTTTTTCTCTCTCTCAAAACAATCCTTCCCGCTCTTGCTTTGTCCATCTTCTTCTCCAACTTGCCTCTTAATTCTGTACATGAATGGATATAATAAAATTGAAAGGAACACCAACAGACATGGGTCAATAAATTTTTAGATGAGAAATAGGTAGAATGAGATTGGGTCAACAACGTTCCAATTTTAAGAAGAAGAATATAACACGTATTCATATTAGTAATAATTTCTTCCAATTGTTCAAAAAAAAAAATCTTCCAAGTTAAAAATGAAACAAGATTGGATCAACAAAATACTAAAAATGGGCTCCTATCAAAATCCTTTGTTAAAAAAATTCTAGAAAGTCTCTTCAACTAAAAACCCAAAAATGGATTGTTTCAATTAAAGAGTCTAATGAATGTCTAAAGATGGTTGAATGGCAGATTTAGGTGTTGATTAACGAGAGCAGTAAAAAGATTGGTGAACATTTTCTTCTTTCCTTGTACCTTGGAGCCTGCGATGGTGATTGCTGCATAGAAAGAGAAAGAAATTGATGGGTGTGGTTTAGAAAATTACTTTAATGGACATGCATTTAATGATAATTGAAGAAAGAGAAAGGGGTAAATTTTGTCCAAAACAAATAGGTGCATGATGCTAATGCACACCTTCTAAAATTAAGGTGGGTGTGTATTAGCATTACCCATATATATATATATATATATATATATATATATATATATATATATATATATATATATATATATTCTTAATCAATTGAGAGTTCCTTATTGCAAGATTTGTCAATATATTCTCTTAACACTTTCTCTCCTTCAACCAAGCTTCGATCTTGTGTTTTTGTTTATGCATCAATAGAGGAAGCGTCAAGAGAATATATTGACAATTTTTAATTTAATTTAATTTGGTGCTCTTATGTGTGAGTAATTTGAAATTAGAGGAATATTCAAATTTTTAGCAATAAGGAAGACTCAATTCATCACCTTTTGGATAAAATTAAGTCACTCTCTTAATTGTGGTTGAAGGCAAAAAATTATAGTTTTGCTTTTGGTTACCAAAGCTGATTGCTTAATCATTTCTCTTGTTTGAGCATTGGCTAATAGTTTTCTTTTCCCTTTTGTTCTTTTCTTTCTGAATTGTAACCGTTTCCTAAAATTTGATGTTATACTATGGTAAATCATGTGTTAGGAAGAATTCTCTAGCTTTAATAATATATTCTATTTTATTTTTTTAAGGAATATATCATTTTAGCTTTTTTTTTTGAAGGATATCATTTTAGCTTGTTAAACAAAATTTATAGGGAACAGAAATTTATTTAACCTTTTTCTTGTTTTTGAATCTTATCGCCTGCACACTCATACTTATGTCCACTTGAAATAACTATGGAACGGAAAATGATAAACGTTTTTATGTACACTTTGCAGTGAGGTTTTTTTGTTTTGTTTTCCTGATAAACGTTTGTGGCATGTGTCTTAGTGACCTTGACTCTGTCTTACTTTTATCTCCTTTATACTTCATATTGGTGGCAACTTGGTATAAAATAGTTTTATCTCCTTTGCCTCATCTTGGCAATTTGGCACAAAATGCTAACTTGTGATTTTTTTTAATTAAAAAAAGATGAAATCTTTCAATGAGTTCAATATCACAAACTCATTAAAAATGTTTGAACAAAGTATTATTAGTGTCTTGCGTGTATGATTATTTACTCGAAAAATTATATTTGAACAATCTTTTTGCCATAATTTTTTTAACAACTTTCTATCTCATACTTATTATATTTTTACTCTCTCTCATTTTAAGTTTAACTTTAAGCGTCTAGATTTGTTTGCTGGACTAACTCTCTTATTTTAAGTTTTAATTTTTTTATAAGTTTATGCATAATTAAACAAATTTTAATTAAATAGAGACTAGAATTGTGTGCTGAAAGATTATAAAAAAAAAACTGCGTGCTGAAACTTTTTATAGACATCAAAACATGTAACTTTTTGTTGTAAAGAATAAAAAGAAAATTGACGGACCAAAAATTAACATAACCCTTTCTTCATTTTCGAATCTTCACAATATCGCCAGCACACAGATATTTATGTCTACTTGAAACAATTATGGAACGGAAATGATAAACGTTTATGTACACTTTTTTTTGAAAGGACGTTTATGTACACTTGGAGTGGGACGTTTTCTTTTTTTCTTTTCCTCGTAAACTTTTGTGGTATATGTCTTAGTGACCTTGATTCTTGCTTAGTTTTATTTCCGTTGCCTCGTCTTTGCAACTTGGCACAAAATGCAAATATAAAATATAAATTCTTCTGTTTAAATTGGGTCTAACTTATCCTTACAAAATCGGTATATAAGACGATGAGTGTCTCACCTTTATAAACTTTTATCAAAAGTCTTATCTATCCGATGTGGATTGATGACATGCTGTCATTACGTAATTTTTAGGACTTAATTTGACATTTTGATAGAGTTCTGAGCAATATAAAGTATCCAGGAGGTGTTAAAAGCAAGAAAATTGGAAGACTTGGAAGCTGGCAATCGTACTGCGATTTTCACCATCATGATACGATTTTGGCTTGGCAGAATGCATGTTTTTGAAGTCACCAAATCGCAGTACGATTACTCCTGGCGTGGTACGATTTCAAGAAGGATCTGGAAAGAAATTAGGGTTTAATGCACAATCGTGGTACGATTTTCACTGGCGTGGTACGATTTTGGGCGCAGCCAGACTTGCCTATTTAAGCTGAAGTCAGTTCCAAACATAATTATTACGATTTTGGAGAGCAAAAGTGCGATTTTAACACCCAGAAGGCTGCAGAGGAGGCGATTTCATCATCTCTAATCCAGTTTATGTATGTTTTAATTCTTCCATTGATTATGCTATTTGTAAACTCAATTATGAGTAGCTAAATCTCTCAGAGATTAGGTCAGAGATGAATCTATGTAACCCTAATTGATTGTTGCTGTGAAACTCTATTTGTTATGAATGACAATCTAGTATTTATTCAATTCAATTGTTGTTATTGCTTTTTATATCTTGATCACATATAAACCTAGTGAGATTGAACGACTACTGACCATAGCTTTCAACTTAGACCAAATTGAATTGTTCTAATAAACAGGGTTAGTCTAGGAATAGATAATCGTTTGTTAGTGATATTAGGTTAACGTGCTTAAACCTTCAAGGATTATTAGACCGCCTAAGGAATTAGGGGTTGTAGTTTAAGAAGAGGGTCCTAACTCAAGGGATTGATTAGGGCTAATTTGTTAACTATCGTAAAGCTAGGGAATCATTCATACGAATAGGTGCAGTATACCAATTAGGGGAAACATAGAGGATTCGACAGACCTGATCTCATCTCTCTCCATATTTTCTTAATCAAAACGTTTTTTTTTGTTACTTGATTTCATAAAATCAAACCAATCTACTGCCTAGTGGCAAAACAAAATAACCTTTACACATCCTATTTTACTAACGCAATTGAATTATTGAAGTTAAAAACATCGTGGGATCGATATTTTTACTACCTCGATAGTATTTGGTGCACTTGCCAAACGTCTATCATGGATATTAAAATTTTTCCCAATGCACCCTTCATTCCCAACACTCTTAGGCTTGGTGCATGAATATAAATCGTGGGTTGCTCGATTGATAGACTCTAATACCATGTTGAAATTTGGTCTAACTCATCGTTACAAAACCGGCTTGTGAAGTGATGATTACCTTCACTCATAAACACACGTTAAGGCCATACTTTGTCCGAAGTAAGACTCTTTAACATCTTTTAATCAATTCAATGTCAGAAAATTCATTAAAAATGTTTGAATAATAAAAATTACTGGTGTCTTGTTTTTTTCTTGGTGACAAGGCTAAAAAGAACAAAAGAAGAAAAAGAAAAGAAACAAAACAAACTACAGACTAAAACATGTAACCTTTTTGGGAAGTTTCAATTACTTGTATGTTGTGTGAATGATTATAGAGACTAAAACATGTAACCTTTTTTTATGAAGACATTCATAGCCACTAAAAAACTTATTTAACCTTTTTTATTTTCCCTTCCGAATCTTTATAATACCGCCTGCACATACATACTTATGTCAACAATTATGGAACGGAAATGATAAACATGTTTATGTACCTGCAGTGGGGCATTTTTTGTTTTGTTTTGTTTTTGTGCATATATCTTGCTTTGTTGTTTAGTTTGTGAAACGAAAATGTTAAACATATATCTCCTTTTCCTCGTTTTTGCAAACAAAATGCAAGGAACTCTTGCGCGAGAAATAATATTTGGACAATTATTTTGTGATAATATCTAGAACAATTTTCTCTCTCATACTCACATTGTTTTTTTAATTTTTTTCTATTGTTCTGATTTTTGTTGCTGCTAGATCTTTGTTGTTGGTGATCTTTTTTGTAATTATTGCGGAAAACAATACTCGATCTAGAATGAAATATAAACAAAAATGATAGTTGAAAAGTTGATGTATGTGGACTAAATTTTTAACCACATGTAATAATCTTTCAACTATCATTTTAACTTATATTTCACTTTTGCCTGATCTTTGCAACTTGCACAAAATGCAAGAGCTTGTGTCTTGCACGTAAGATTATTTTAATAAAAAATATAAAATCTTTCAATCAGTTCAACGTCACAAAATTCATTAAAAAGGTTTGAATAAAGTATTAATAATGTCTTGCAAGTATGAATCTTTACTTGAGAAATGATACTTGAATAATGTTTTTTAACAACTTTTGAAACAACTTTCTTTTTCATATTCATATTGTGATCTTATTTTCTCCCTCATTTTAAATTTAATTTTAAACTTTTATATTTTATGGCCCGACTATAATGATAACACAACTCTATATTTTTCTCTCTTAAAGTCTTAGCTAGGTGTATTATTGGCTATCAAATATTTTTCTATATGAATATTTCTTATATGGACGCAAAGATTTGTACACATCTTTATACACACAAAAGAATAATGAAGAAAGATATAATAATTAAGTAATATGTATTTTTTAAAAATAATTATAATGTTCATTTTGTCAGGTGTGTGTCCAAATAAGATCATCTAAATCTGTGTCTATATATGTGTGTGTTTGACAACTTACAATTACTCACTCATAACTTGGTATCAAACTTTACAGTACCATGGCATTTTACCGCACAAATCTTCCAACTCATGAACTTGTTTTAGGCATGATATACACAACTTTCTTTCTTTTGCTAGCAACAAATATAAACTCAGTACAATCCCTTTCCTTCAATTTCACCAAGTTCACTCCAAATCTTAAGACGTTTCCTTCTGGTATAGCCTTCCAAGGGGATGCTCAGACGTTAAACAATGGGGTCATCGCACTGACTAAGCCTATGAGACTTCCTTCTGGTACAACTATACCAAGTACTGGTCGTATCTTAACCCCACCTGTGTCCCTCTGGGACACTGCCGGCAATGTTGCTAGCTTTGTCACTTCCTTTTCTTTCTATATCAGAGGTTATGGTAGTGTTCCCACCGATGGATTGGTCTTCTTTATTGCACCACAAAACACTGTGATTCCACCCAACTCAGAAAGTGAATATCTTGGAGTAGTTGATTCAAAAAGTTCTTACAATCAATTTGTTGGTGTAGAGTTCGACCTTTATGCCAATAGTTATGATCCCAATATATACCATATTGGAATCAATGTAAACTCCTTAATTTCTCTCAAGACCGTGAATTGGCAATTTGCGAGTGGGTCATTGACGAATGTAAGCATAGCATATGACTCTTCCTCTAACACATTGAGTGTTGTTGTCACTTATGCCAATGGAACATTTTCTACCATTGCTCAAATCGTTGATTTGAAAACTGTGCTTCCCAACAAGGTTAGGTTTGGTCTATCTGGTGCTTCAATAACTGGTTTTAAATACGACATCCATTCATGGTCATTGACCACTTCAAACTTGAAAACAACGACAAGCAACGCCTCAGACATGTTGCAGGCTATATGATAACTAATGCATGCATGGAGCTTATTATAATTATCTACTGTATATAAATAAAGAACCTGCTAGTAAGCAGCTTGTGTGAACTTTACGTGATTTCCTTTTAAAATAAAGACCCTGCTAGTAAGCAGCTTGTGTGACCTATACGTGAACCATGTTACAGTTAATGTCTCTTGCATGCTAAATGTTTGGTCTACAACTATGTATCTATCATGGTTTAAATGCAACTATGCTCTTTTCCTTGTACTGCATATGTGGTTTGGATCTAGTTTTACTTGTACTTTTCTTTGCTTTTTATCAATAAAATTTCATTTTGCTACTAAAAAAACAATTATATATGCTCTTTTTCTTACTATATTCTGCATTTTTTTTAGTCTTTATTGGTTTTCGAGTAAATGGTATCACAACTAGTACTTCTAATCAACCATATGGTTTTATCAATAAAATTGTTGTTGCGGAATAAACAGGCACACATCATGTCTTGCTCTTCATTCTTGAACCCAACAACAAAGATCAGCTCACAAAACTTCAGCAATATTCTTGCAAATTATTATATAGATATCCATGAATTCATTCGTTTGGTCTATTGTACTGTATGCATATGATGCTAAACACCATGCTAGCTAGCTAACTTGTCTGAAGCATATGTTTTGGTTTTTTTCCCATCAAATGAAAACCTAGTTAATTACCGTTGTTTCTTAATATTTGGCTCACCAATTCATGTAGTTGGGTGTGTGGTTGAATTTATCTTAAGTCACAATTTTGATCGACTTTTCATGTGACTGGCTCATGAATCACGGACCCACTTGAAGCTGTATGTGGGCCTTAGCCCTCACTTCTTTTTTTTTTTTTTTTAATACTAACACTGTAATACATGTGTGGTAGTGACGTAGTGTTTGAGTGGAAGTGGTTATGAAATACAGTTAAAACTCTATAAATTAATAATGTCAGAATCAGAGAAATTTATTAATTTAGAGAGTTATTAATTTATCAATAAATTAATAATTATTAATTTAAAGAGTTTTTAAGTAATTATACTGTACATACCAAACAAAAAGGCAAATTAGTCTATGCCTTTTAGAATTACGTTGCAGCGAACTTTGGGACTCAATGTAAATTAGTAACTACTGTGTTCATATGCATTGGAAATCAATAATGACTTTTGAAGTACAGTAAATGTAAACAAGAGGAACAAATGTGTTCAATGTATTCTTAATATATTTTTTTGTTTCTATGAATTATTAATTTATGATTTTCTTGGGACCGAAAATTATAAAGGGATCTCTCGAAAAATTATTATCTTATTATTTTATCGAGTTTTTCAATTTTTTACATTGGCCCAAGTCGGGACCGGACAAATTTATTATTTTAGAGAGTTTATTAATTTACCGAGTATTAATTTAAAGAGTTTCTACTGTACTACCTAATACATTGGAAATGCCTACAACTTAACACAATTGTATTTTTGGTCAACATAAAACAATGTCAATTGTGCTTAAGAAAGAATATTGAGGAGTGGCACTCATGAAATAGAAATTCATGAGAGTGTTAATTTAGAGTAGTATTATTAGCCTTTAAATTTAAAAAAAAAACAAAAGATAGAGATTTGGTGTTAAATTTTAATTTGATATTTGGTGTCAACTTTAATTAGTTTGTTTGTGTTTTATTGTATCTATATTATCTAGATTTGAAATGAATTTTAACAAGAGAAATTTAACTAAAATAGACAAATAGTTTTCAAATTTCCTATACTTAGTTTGGAGTTTGAATTAAAATTTAAGTTTGAAAAAAAATTAAGTTGTTAAAGGTAAATTTATCAAGAAAAAGATCCAACCAAAAAATAGTTAAGCGTTAATTAACTATTTTTTTTTTGAAATTAACTATATATAATTGCTTTATATAATGGTGTGTATGTGTGTGTATATATATATATATATATATATATATATATATATATATATATATATATATATATATATATATATATATATATATATATATATATATATATATATGGCCTACAATGTTTAAAATTCTTGGGTCCGTCCCTACTCATGATATGATCAACCTATATCTAAGTCATGAAACTAACAACTTATCAATAACTAAAAATGATTAATATCCAATGAGTTGGGTTTAAAATGCAAAATGGCTTACACCTTGAAAAGTCACTACAAGAAAATATGAAGTTTGCTACCAAAATTTTGATACGAATTGTATTGGTAGCTAATTCTCGGTATATAGGCTGCCAATTTTGATACGAATTTTATCGAAGCATAAGTAATACAGTAAAATATTAAAGCAAGAAACATGTCAATGGGTTGGTCGGTTTCTCAATAGTTGGGTCGATGCACAAGTGTGCAGAATATATCTATAACATTATATTATTTCCTCTCAATATTGATATAGTTACAAGTTTTCAAGTGTGCAACCTGGGAGAAAAAACTGCTTAGCTGAATCGAGAATGATGCAGAATAATATGGAAGTTTTTAGATAGATAGAATATTAAGAAGCTTTTAGACACTCTACTAAATAAGATAAAATTAAGCATTTGGAAAATCTTAACTTTTCTAAATCCTTCTTGTCATATGAACTACTGTATCCATATCTAGACCTTTCTTTGTAATCAGTGGCGGAGCCATAAATTTTATAGAGCCTGGGCAAAAAAAATATCGCAAAACGTTACTTTCTTCCTGCGAATAATTTCACATTTCCTGCAGATAATTTCACATTTCCTGCGAATAATTTCACATTTCCTGCGGATCCTAAAATCCTAGTATTACCTCACCTGGGAACCTAAATCCATGGCAAAATCTGCAGGAAATGTGTTTCCTGCGGAATATGCCCAAAAATCCGCAGGAAAAACTAAAAATTCTAGTAATGGTTGGGCTTGCTACAAGAAAAGTTGGAGCTGAGCCTGGGCTAGTGCCCAGGCTAGCTGGGGGTTGGCTCCGCCCCTGTTTGTAACCAATACTTCTAGATCATTCTACTTTGTAATGTGGAGCCTCACTAGAATAGTATAAATAAGGCTCATCACCGTGTGTTTTGGCATAATCAAACATCCAAGCATTCAACAATAACAACTTTCTTTGAGCAAATTAGAGAGTTTCTCTATTTTCTCTACCTTTCCTTCTGTCGATGAGCCAAATTTGGCATTATAGCTGGTTACTATACCTCAGAATTGAAATCGAGCGAAGAAATCAATGGAAAGTAAGTTTTCAAGTGAGCAAGGAGTTGCATTCTTAAAATTTCACTTTGAGAGTTAAAGACACTCTTATGTCAAAGTAAGACACAATATATGGAGGAGTTTTCTGAGATATGAATGAAGACTCGATGTGAGTATTCTACAATTTATTGCTATGTTGACTAATGCATTCATGTCAGATTAGTCTAGTTTGTTATGGTAACGGTGGAAGCACATCAGTGTTTCTTAGAATCCTTATATGTTGGTATGTTAACTCCTTTGTATTGTATATGGACATATTGGGCATGTTTGCTCCCTTGAAAGTGAGATTCCTTATTGGATTAATTTTCGAAAAGTCGTCCGGTGAGCATAGCTCAGCTGGTAGGACGATGCATTATTATATGCAGGGGCGGGAGTTCGAACCTCAGACATCCTACTTATTCACCTTATAAAGTGAATTCTAGCAACTAGGCTACCTGACCCAAAAAAAAAAAATTTGAAAAGTCAAAAAGTGAATTATGTTAACATACCTCCCTTAAACGCACAAGGTGTGCCTTGAAGGGAAAAGTTGGGTTAAAATACAAGAATAAAATAAACAAGCAAAAAGCTAACTCAATTACAAAGTGAAAATCGACAAAATTAATAGGGTTGGAGGTTCATATGAAATAATTGAGTTGGACCTTTTAGACTCATACCATTACACTAATTATATTAAATTTTGCAAATTGGTCCCTTTATTTATTTTTTTCAAAATTTTAAAATTGGTCACTAAATTTTAAAGGTTTGCAAATTAGTCCCTATTTTTCATATTTTGAAATTGCATAAATTTTCCAATTGACTAATTTCAAAGAATTTATAATTCCACCCCTTCACATGGAATTTCAGAATTCCCCACACACACTTGACCAACACACGTTGGCTCAGTTGGTAAGGAACGGGCCACTTCCTTGCAGAAGGTTGTGTGTTCGATTCCCTCTGCCGATGTGAGGGCAGTGTTGGTGGGTGATCTGTAAGTACCTCTATAAGTGCCCTTTGGGCCCGGAGGCGTGCCCTGACCCTGGTGGTGACCGGAACCGAACCCACCTAAACTTTATTATAACCAAAAGAATTCCCCACACTTCTCTTTTAGTCACCATCATATTTAATTTCAATCGCATGACTTGCTTCACCCTTTCTTCTCTCTTGCTTCACACAAAGTCTCGCCATTGTTCTGCAACTCGCCTCTTGCTTAAAGAAGGTGCAAATCGCTTCTCTGAGTGTTCATGTTCGGTATGAGATTGTAACACTGTTAATGTTATGTGTATGTAAAATGTATTTCGTTTGATGAAACAATATCATGTTCATTGTTTGCAGGTCATGTTTAACAATAATGCCAGTGTTAATAAGGGCTTCAGCCTAGGAATTCGGATTAGTCGTGTCATATTTGGATAAACAGCTTAATTGAGCGCTTATCATATAAATGTTTGTGTATAATCTATTTTAACAACAAAAGATAAAATAAAGTCAATTTGTTTTTATACAAGTTACAAGCTCTGTTTTCATAAGCAATCTTAAAGAACATATGGAAATAAGCCGTTTTTATATGAGCTCTCAAACAGTTTCAGAACTGGCTCATGTGGTAAATAAGCTCAAAGAAGCCAATCCAAAATGACCCTTTGTATATTCTTGTAGTGCAATCCAACTTGTACCACCTAACAAGTGGATCCCAATCTCCATCTTTAAATTTATTGACCAAACATAATGTCCTTTGATTTATGATCACCTTTCAGATTCTTTGCAGGTTTCTCTCATCTCGGACACAAGTTGCAGAAACATTCTTCGTATCTCGAATTCTTTATGGTCTTTGGTAAATGACTTATGTAAATCCTAGGGACTCTTCAAGACTACAAGATGTTATAACTACTATGAACTAAATTCATAAAGAGATGAATAAAAAAAAAATTATCTATTGGAATAGGTCTAACACTAGTTGCTAGGATATATGAAAAATATTTCATAATATTAAAGTTGCCTAAATCATTAAGTCTAGTCTCTTACGGTGTGTTTGGTAGAAGAGAAATAAGAAAGAGAGAAAGAGGGGAGAGAGAAGTTGGGGAGAGAGGGACAATTTCTCCTGTTCGGTTAAGAAGAGAAAGTGGGCAGAGAGATAAAATGATGTGGGACCCACGCCTTTATCACTTCTCTCCATAAGTGGGAAGAAACGTAGTGGAGACGCAAATTTTGTTTAGTTTTCCACTTTTCTCCCTATTATATACAGTAGGCGCAGTAGCTACTATTATTTACTTGTTTTCACACCAACAAAAAGAAAATGCTAGTATGCACCAATTTTTTTTTAATTTTCAAGTTATTTTTGTTGTTGTAGCAGCGGGTCAGGAAACTAGAAAGCAATTAATTTAATGGATTAGAATGAACAACAGGCATCTTCCTCTTTGTTCGAATTAATTTAATCCAAATGAAACTTTTTTTTTTTTATGGAAATCCAAATGAAACTTTTTTTTAAGGACCAAATGAATATTTTGGAATTCACTAATTAGTTAACTGATAATTTAGTTTAATTGAATGACTATGTAAACAAGAATTAATTTAATAGACTAAATTCAAATAATCTATTCAATTTCTATGTAAAAAATTTATTTTAGTTAATTCTTTGTTAAATTAAAATAAAATAAAACTACATTTGTGTTTATATTAACATTTCTAGTATAAGGATATTTTAGTCTTTTTAAAAACTAAACACACTTCTTTCTCTTCTATTTCTCTTCTTTCTCTCTTATACCAAACAATATCTCAAATCTACTCTATTTCTTATCAACTTCTCTCTTCTGTTACTCTCTCTTACCTCTTTCTCTCTTCACACTTTCTTCTCACAACCAAACATATTAGGGTTTCTTCTGAAAAGAACAGCTCAAGCCAGTACTTCTTGATATTCTACTTGCATGCTTGGAAGAAAAGAATTTTGATTCTATTAACTTCTTGATATTCTGTTTGCGGTACTGTTATATGAATTTGAGTTTGTTTTTATTGAGACGAGTTTTACTTATTTCCGTTGAAACATGTCTCATGTGTAAGGTTTGCTTCGAGTAAGAAACATGATGTATGATTGTCCATGTAATTATCCTTCTTTAGATTCAACGCGTGAACTAATCGAATCGTACTTTATACAAACTGTCATTATTTTCTCTCCTTGCCTTCTTTCTCATCTCTTTTAATTGCAATATCTGTTTATTTCCCTTGTTGTAACTTTCTGTTCTAGAAAGTTGGCACCATCACCTTCAAGGTTTTAGTTACCAACTATCTTTTCTGTCACACAGTCATAACTTGTTTTAGATGCAAAAACAGTTAACTTATGTTGTCCAATTCAATTGATGACCAAAGAATATAGATGGTGTCCATTTAAATCCTAAAGTACTCAATTCATTATATAATTGAATGTAGTAATGTTACTGATATATCAACTAAGTTTTGTTGAAGTATAGTTAAAAATCTCAAATGTGAAACCTTAAGAACAGATAACTTAAATAACACTTTATTGATATAACAATGTAATACAAAGTTGACAAATAGCCTTATTCTAGTTGCATTTGTGATCTCACTGTGATCAACGGTAATGCAAGACTCATGGCTACATTGCTTAAGGTTACATAAAACTGACAGAGATGATCTCACACTCAAATGACCATAAAGAAAACTAAGAAGAAAATGCAATAATTAAACATAGTACATATAGTTTGCCAATGCTAAATACCCATGAAGCTACCTAATGCTCGCCATTGACCTTATCCATATTATGGCAACACTTGTAGCTAATGAACACTTCCATTGTGCGGTGACAATCTGGACACTCGATAAAATCTGGGATTTTTCCAGCAACATTAGGAATCTCAAGGTGAGAGCAAATATGAACGGTACTAGCAACCTTGTGATGATGTTCTCTAAATGCAAATTCAAAGCCTTTATTGATTGCGACATCTTTCCATTTGTCAAACTCCGCCACGGTCTTCAAAACTGTAGTCCCATGACCAACGGAAGTCACAATAGACCCTTTGGTTACAATTGCCCACCCTGTCTCAGTTTTGTAAGAAAGCAATTTCTCAACCTGTTGTGTAACAGTGTTTGTTTTCTCATGCATCTTGGTCACAAACAAACTTTCTACCTTTTTCCAAAAGTTGTTAACCACATTTGGCTGTTGAGACTCCAAGCAAAATAGGTCAATTGAAGTCTTCGTCTGCTTAATAGCGGCATCATTTGCTAGGGCGCCAGCATACTTAGTGAATTGTTGAATCCATTCCTTATCTTTACCTCCATAAATGATGACAGACTTTTCCTCCTTCTTCAATTTCCAAAGTTCACATGAAATTACAACATTAGTACATAGTGATTAAATTTATAAAAGCTTATCATAATATGAATTTTTTTTTCTAAGAGTTATGATCAGCCGAATACGTACCCATTTAATCTTTATATCAATGTCAGCCAGCAGGGAATCAACCCACATTAATTCTTGGGTCATTGATTCTTCTTTGGATTTGGAGTAAGGGAAGCCCTTTACTCCCCAAACTTGAATCATATGGAATGCATTCTGATGCAGAATCTTTCCTTGTGGACTCAACACAACAAATAAAGGCTTTTGCTTGAAATGCAATTCCTCCTTTATGTATTTGATGCCTTTAATTGGTGCAAAGTGATGCAAAACATACCAAGGCATCTTTGACTTCAAAGAATCAAATTTTTTCTTCAACTTATCATTCCATTCCTCCACAATGGGAACCCACACAATCTTGTGTTGGCTTCCTGTTTTCTTTATATGATCATAAATTGGGATCAAAATTGAGATGTCTTCTTGGCTTATGTCCAGAGTTGAAATGAACAAGAACACGTCCTTCTTTTTCAACACTTCGATATTAACCTGTTTAATTATAAAAAACATATTTAAACATAAACCAACGTTGTACATACTTAAACATAAATCAAATGAAACTAAATTAAGATACGATCAATACTACTAACCAGTGTTTTAGTGGAACCATCGTAGATGGGAGCTTTTGGAGTGTCTTTCCAAAATATCAGCACCTTAAACACTTCCATAATTTCCGTCGGGGTTTGAAAGAGCTTCCTGAGTAACTTGTTATATTCTGCTTCATCTGCGAATTCAAATAATCTCCATCAATATGGGAAGAAAATACTTCCATTTTGGGTTGACAAAACAAAAACATATAAATCAATAATTTTCCAAATGTGTAAAGCTGTAATTACCAATCTGTATAGTGCATTGTGACAAATGCTTCCTCAATTTGCTGATTATGATGTTAATCTTTTGACCAAAATGAGATAAATCCTGCCTCTTATCCCTGGAAAAAAAAAAAATTGTAACTATTTAGACAGTAATTAATTTAATGAAGTTATTGACTTATAATGTTGCTAACTTGATTATAAACAAAACAAGGTTTTAACATGATAGTCCATGATGTATCACATCAGTGCTAAGAATAATTAAACTTACGAATTAGTAGTGAGACATTCAAACTGAGTAACAATTGCAACAATGGTGATGATAACCCAATATACATCAACTGGGAATTGTTCCAAAGCTGGTGCAAGAGCTGGAACTTCCTTGATGTCATGACGCGAGTTGAGTCTTTCCAACTCAATGATGATTTCAATGACTTGCCAAGTTGCCTTGATCAAATTGTTGAGCTCCAAAATTTCATTGCGATGTTTTTTCAGTGCTTCAGGCTTTGAAAGTTGAGGAACTCTCTTGATTATGCCTAATGATTTGGCAAGTGGTTCTGTTGGTTGGTTCTGTGATAACAACCAGAAGTCTCCATACTCAAGGGCAAAAGCAGAAAGAGTGAGAACTCCTTTTGCAACCCATGAATAGTTTGACAGGTTTTTCAGGATTGCTAGTGTTGTTTTGTATGCTATTTCCTCACCTGGTGCCTTGCATGACATCTGCCATCGTCGTGCAATATAAATGTATTAGTTATTTTTTACTATAAAGTTTACATAAGGATATTTTTTGGATAGAACTCTTTTTTCTTTAAATAAAGAATTTAGTTTAGTAGATGCCCTTAAGAAAGATCTACGCTGAAATTTTCTTCCTTTCATGAATTTGATTAATATGAACTTTTAAAAAATGTTGGAGATGATTCGAAACTCAAAATAATAATTCTCCTTTCTTCTCACTTGTCAAAAAAAAAAAAAAATTCTCCTTTCTCCAATTTTGTTTTTTAAAAGATGGACATGTACCTTTTTAGTAAATTTTAATATTACACCTTTTCCATTTTCATTATTATAAAATTTAGGGTTAAATATTTTTTTATCCCTATAAAATTAGGACCTTTAAAATTTAGTCCTTACTTAATTTTAATAGCTTTTTTAGTCCGTATAAAAACATTCTGCATTTAGTTTTAGTACCTTCTTAATTTTAATATTACACCTTTTCCATTTTCATTATTATAAAATTTAGGGTTAAATATTTTTTTTATCCCTATAAAATTAGGACCTTTAAAATTTAGTCCTTACTTAATTTTAATAGCTTTTTTAGTCCGTATAAAAACATTCTGCATTTAGTTTTAGTACCTTCTTAATCCAAATTTGTTTAATTATGCTTAAATTCTTGAATTTTTAAACAATTTTTTGTAGACTTGTTAAGAACATTACTAAAAGTCCCTCTGCAAAATATTTGATTTCGACGTCCATATTTTTGTTACTCTTTTCATGAACTTTTGTCGTTTAAAAAAATTCATATTTAATTCTTCTCATGTTAAAAAATTCTGTTTTTTTAGTAAATGAACATTTTATAATGTTCTAAACATGTCTCCAAAATATCGTTCAAAAATTTAAGAATTCAAGGATAATTAAACAAATTTAGTTTTTACAAGGACTAAAATTACATGTAATTTTCTTTTTGTAGGGACTAAAAATGCTAATAAAATTAAGTAAGGACTAAACTTAGAAGTTCCCAATTTTATAGGGACCAAAAACATATTTAACTCTAAAATTTATTATTTTACCGAGCTTTTGCCCTCTTTTATACCAATTTTTTTTATTTTACTAAAATTGACAAGGGCCTCCCTTTGGACCCCTTTCTTCGGAGGTCCACGTTAGACAAACTCAGGTTAAAAGAATTTGATCAGTATGAACCTCTAAAAGAATAAAGCAAAAAATTCAATTTAGGTTTTTAGGCCTTAAGATTTTAAATTAAAAAAAGATTTTGAACTAAAAAAATAATTAAATTCAATTTAGTTATAAATATACAATATAACAAAATGATTATAGATGTGCAGCTAGCTTAATTGGTCAAAAAGAGGGTCTCATTTTCTCCTTAAACTCGTCAAAACTTGATTTTTTATTTTCATAAGTATTGTATTATTATAACTTTTATTTTAAATGGTCTCACTATAAAAATTGTTTTAGACCTCTAAATAACTATTAGAGCTGTAGCAAAGAATTGGTACCAAATCTTTCGATAAAACAAAAAATGTTATATTCAAATGGATAAGGTTTTTCGTTGATTCAATTGTGGGCTTATTTGAGAAAAGGTAAAAAGTGTTTGAAGCAATATCAAAGGAAGAAAGGACAAAGCAGTTTAAGTTAGAGTTAAAGGTTTGAAGTTTGAATTCTGATAAAGAAGAAAATACTAATATAACAATTAATATGTCATTTAAAAAAACATTTTCATAATGCATTTTATTATGAAATGGACAAAACACTTAGAATTGGAAACTTTTTTTTCGTTAAGTGTGTGTGTTTACATTATAAAAAACTTTTTTATTTTTATTTTCTATTATTTGTATTGATTTTTACTTGTTAACAAACATAGATAAGAGACTTTTGATGTGGATAATTATATACATTTATTTTGGGAAAATAAAAATGTCAAAACTATTAATGGGTTACCCATCACCTATTTAAAACTTTTTTAGTGAAAGTACCTGTTAAGAAACTTTTTTAATGAAAGTACCTGTTAAATATTCAATGACTCCAATTCTTCACCTCTAAAATAAATCATTAAATGGGTTGCACTAATATGTTCAACTTTTATCTGTTTTGTTTCTTATTTTAATTATGGGTCCAGTTGTTATTAGAGAGGGAGATCTTAATAAGTAAGTAAATGACTTTTGTAACAAAAAAAGTAAATGACTTTCCATTGGATATGTTTTTAGTCTTTAAAATAGTATTTTGTGAGATTAAACTAAATTAAAATCTCATAATTTTGTAGAGACTAAAACTATATTTAACCCCTATTTACTTATCATACGAAAATAAAATATTAAATTGACACCTCAGAGTTAATTTGCTTCAAAGTACACAGCGGTGAAGTGAAGCTAGCTGGTGGATTAATGTTATCCAGGTGGTCCAGACCTCCTTGATGTCCCTGATAATTATAAACAAGTTATTTGTATTTAATTAGAGGCACTATATATAAAAAGATCAAACCGAAAAATATATTATTAGAAGTTGGCAAAATCACAAAAATCAAAATGCATAAATAAAATGAAAACAAAAAAAAAAAAGATTAATGTGCATGTATATTTACATACTTGCAGAACGTTATCAACAACATGGGTTGAACGTGTAAGGATGTTCCCAGCAATGTTGAAAAGAGATTCAGCATCAAACTTAGTGTCACTATGGACATGAGTTACATAAATCTCTTCCAAAATGTGCTCATCAGACATGGTTAAAGGGTTATGGTCAATGCTATTATCATTACCAATGTGAATAAGTGATCGCACTAGGCTAACCATATTGATTCAGAGAAAAAAGTGCACTAGAATTACTCTTGTGGGTTACTATGGTTTAGAAGCAAAGATTTTTTGTGTTTTGTGTGGTAGCTTCAGTGCCCTATTTATAGCCTTGAGAGCTGCAAGATTTTCTTTTTTGGGAGGGTAAATGGTTTTTATTTTTTCGTTTAGGATAAGCCTTGTGTGCAGCTGTTGGGATTTCAGCCGTATGATTGACACAATATTCACCCTACAATTTCTTCACGTGGTCCATTTTTTTAACTAAAATAATAAATAACGTGTAATGGTCCTTCAAAAAAAAAAAATAACGTGTAATGGTTGAGACTTGAGACTAATACTTTATGCTACTATGAGGAATCCGAATTAACATCAGGCAAGGTGTCACAGGGGTTTTTTTTTTTTTTTTGTCCGGGGTTCACATGTTTTATTTTAAGGATAGGAAATGTTAATGAGTGTTCAACACATTGGATTTATAATAGTAGTATTTGATTTTTTTTTTAAAGAATAATTTTTAAATTTAAGATCCTTAAAGAATATATCGGGGTACTTGTTAACAAAGTTTAAAAGATAGCACTAAAATTTAGATAATTTGATCTCATCCAACGATTGCCAAAGTTGTAACTGCGTGAATGTTTGAAATCTTGGACGGTTGACAATTTGAATTCAACTATGAGATGTTTGTCTAAACATAAGCACTGCACTTGATTGAAATTGTTAGAAGAATCAAATATCTTATGTTAGACATATTGACTTGTGGTGCATATTTTTTACCATATGTGGTGCATTTAGTTGTTTGGTTTGGGAGAGAATGGAATAGAAGAAGGATAGGAAACAAATGTCTATCTAATAAAACTTTAAGCATGTAGTCCCGTGAGCATAGTTCAGCTGGTAGGACAATGCATTATTATATGCAGGGGCTGGGGTTCGAACCCCGGACACCCCACTTATTCACCTTATAAGGTGAATTCTAGCCACTAGGCTACCTGACCAAAAAAAAAAAAACTTTAAGCATGTATCGAATAATGCGTTGTTATTTAATGATGTATGCAAGTCATGTGTTTTTAACTTATTAAATGACGTGGCAACATATTATTGAATGTATATGTAAAACTTTGTTATATTGACGATGTAAATATATTAAACTCAAACATATATATTACTCCATCTGTCTCACAATAGATGTCATCTTTCCTATTTTTTCTTGTCTGAAATTATTTGTCCATTTTATAATATTAATACAATATTTATTATCTTTTTTCACTAACATAGTCTCTTTTTTTAATCATCTATATAACTACTCCACTAAATATAATTAATAAAGATGTTTTAGTAAATGATACATATTTTGTTATTAAAATCAACACTACTAGTCATTTCCTTAACAACCATATGAAACTCAAATGAGACACCTAATGTAAGGCGGAAGGAGTAATGATATAAATGTTCTATATAAAAATAGGGTTGGTCCATAGCATATGGTGACATTGATTACAAAACAGTCCTTTCTTTCTTCAATTTTATTTGGCCTTCAGTTTTTCTTTTTATGAAATTTTTTAAGGTGAGACAATGGTTTCCCATTTCAAGGCATGAAAAACCTTAAAATTTAAAGAGACTGATATTTACTTTTACCTCATTTTAATGGTATTATCGAGGTCAAGCCCAAAATCTTTATATTCAAGACCTATCATTTTACCACTAGAAATGATAGCTAATAATATATTGAAATTCATGGCTAAGATTGAGCAGGACCCTCCAATGTCCGGAGAGGATTCGCTTCCCCAATCAAACCATTAAACCATCAAATACAACATAAGTTTCTAACAGTGAATAAATTGGTTATGCGCTCATTCAAATGTTTTGATTTTGGCCCCCTAATAAAAATAACTACTTTCGAGCCCTCTGTGTTTAGCCCCTTTTGCAGTTTTGGCCCCTCAGGCCAATTTTGACCCAGTCAACGCACATGTGGACGCCATGTGTGTAATTTTTTATTTTTTTAATTAAAAATTATTTTGTTTTTTTAAATTATTTTTTAATTAACACATTTACACGTGACTTTTTTAAAAATTACACACGTGGCGTCCATGTGTGCGCCACGTCTGCATTAACTGAGTCAAAATTGGTCTGGGGGGGCCAAAACTGCATAAGGGGCTAAACATAGGGGGCTCGAAAGTAATTAATTTTGTTAAGAGGCCAAAATCACAACTTTTTGATACTTAGGGGGCTAAAATTGTAATTAAGCCTAAATTGATTCGGGTTAAAATCATGTTGAACTATATAGAGTAATTTATATTTGAAGATATTAATATAAAAGTATATAAGTTGAATAGTGTATTATTGTAGAAAATGTTGAACAATATCGTCAATGCTAAAATTCAATTGTAAACACAATGATTTTAAATTCAAATTCGAATTTCAAGTTAAAGTCAATTCTTGGCAAAATCATTTATACTAAAAAAAAAAACGTATAAACATGTCAAAATAAATCGATCATTCCAGAATCGACTTTGTCTCTTCTAAAAATAAATAGAAAATGCAACAAGCAAACAAAAGAAGAATTAGAGTTATTTAAAGCAATAATGAGAAATGACCTACTCATGAGCACACAAATTGGTAATACAAATTAATACAAAGCACAAGTCAATCAATCGCATGAAAAATAATTATGGAAACAAAGTATGAAGTTAGACATATAAGATGCTGGTTTGGCTTGAACACATCTAATCAGAATTCAGATTTAATGAATTGAGGCATATTTCGTTCAATACTTCTATGTTACCATATATTTTGAGTTACAATATAAGCTTAGAATATTAGAGGATTAGTCCATTGAACTTAGGTCAACACAATGGTAATTTATATTAAAATATATCTAAATGTTAAATAAGTATTTCCTACAAGGTAGTGATACTCAACTAATCTCTAAAGTATCTAAGAATATTACGTTGAACTTAACAACGACCGTACAAGTGTCATTAGAAAGAAGAAAAAAAAAGAGCAACCGTAAAGTAGCTGATGAACTCCTCATGTTTTTCTTAAATCTTAAGTCATTTGTTGTTCAATATTTACACATTTAGCTATTAAACAACTCTCACACTCATGTTTATTGAACCTCAAATTTGTCGTTGTTGTTGTGATTTATACTCGAAAACCTCTCTCTCTTGCTTGTTTGTTGAACTTCAAATTTGTTGTTGTGGTTTATACTCATTGTTTACGAGAGTATAAACCACAATACAATGACTCCCTCTCTCTATCTCATGAATCGATTTGTTTGCCGATATACTCCCCTCACGCAGAATCTCTTTTATTTTATTCATAGAGGTATTTTTATATGGTCACAAGACCAAATCAATAATGTTTGGATACACACATAAAAAGATTCTCCTCAAAATATTCAATCTTCTTTTTTATCAATTTCTTCTTTATTATTAAACAAATATTTTTTTATGTGTGTATGACCAAACACTATTTCTTTGGTCCTGCAACCATATTAAAATTTCTCTTTATTCATATGCATTTGCATATTATCAGAAAAACTTACAATATGTAATAGGTCATATGTAAGTCGAATCATGGACTCATGCATCAGTATTATGCATGTAGTGTCAAAAGCAAGCCTACAAATCTTAAGTGATGAATATATCCAACTAAATTTTTATTTGTTTGTTAATTCTCTAATTTTTTTGTGTTAAGAAAACTATGTTTTAAAATTGAGAATTAGGACACGAAGACTTTGGAAGATGCACGAGGGAAGAGACTTGAGCACGTGCTTTCTTTTTTATAATTATTGAAGTGGAGCATAGATCCCTCCCGTTCTTGGTGCTAACTTGTCATAACAATTAACAAGCTGATAAAGACACATACGTCCTCTTATTGATAAAATATAAAATATACTAAAATTAATCACAGGAATATTTATTTAAACAAGTGTTTTTTAGGTTATCGTTAAAGAATCTACCAAAAGAAATTTTATCTCGAAAATACAAATTAAACGTATGTAAAAGTCATAATTACACAATTTTTAATATAAAAATAAGTAATTGTAAATACTTATACAATGCCCTAAAGGCCTAAGATTGTTGTTAACATTTTCCATTTATTAATCACTTCTTCTATCGAAACTTATTTGTCATTCTAACAAAATTTGTGTCTCAAATTAATTTATATTTAATTTTACAATTACAATGAATCATTAATATTTATTTTCTTATTATGTTTTGGTGGATAATTTAACAGAATAAATAAATTAAAAAATATATATATTTAATGACTAAATTGATTAACCAAAAAGATATCTATTGAAAAAAACATTTTAACTAAATTAAAAATAAAATTATTGTCCAAACAACCGTCCTATTCAAGAGAACAACGTTAGCATAGGACACATAAGTGAGAGGCTTTGTTTTCTTTCGTGTGAGCGTAGAATACGCGAGCTCCGTTTTTTATTTTTTGTTATTGCTAACATCAACTAAATGAAGCCTGCAACTAGCTCAACTGGCAAAATGCCGAAATTGTTAGGCCTGACGTTATGACCGGGGTTCGAATCCCGGCACCTCCACTTGTGTGTGTGAGTTTATAATGGTTTTGTCATTTTGTTTATCTACCAAAAAAAAAAAAAAACATCAACTAAATGAAGATGATGTGAACAACAGAAAGTGGGGTATATCCATATTTTTTTAAGCAGCCGTATTAACTAATTGATTGAGTTTAAGTGGTTAATGAGTTTTATTAAATGCTGAATCATCGGAAGAATGTGAGTTTGATTATTTTGTAGAATAATTTTTAATCAGGCTTTACTTACATTTTGGCTGAACTTCAGATTATTAAGGGTGTATTTAGATTGAGGGTTTAGGATGTGAGAGTTTATTTTTCTTTTTTAGATAACAAATTATATAACATGTTTTTCTAAAATAAATTATGTGTGATTGAATTATTATATGATTGTTTATCATGTTAATATTTTAACTTTTTTAAAACATTTCATAAGCCGTAATTTAAAGATGAGAAGTAAATCCTCCCCTCCCTTCCCCTCATAAACTCTTCATCCAAACACACTTTAAGTCTCTTTCCGTTTTCCTTCAAAAAAAAAGTCTATTTCCGTTAGGAACCAAAGTTTTAATACCAAAATGATACTCCATTCATTTCTTTTTGTAGTTTTTTTCTCTATGGTATCATCTTTTTAATCCACGGCTAATTTTTTTTTTTTTTTTTGCTTAAATAGGTCTTTCGCCCCTTCAAATATAGGTCATTTAAATTTTCATCCCTGAAGTTACTAATCCTTCCAATCTGCCCTGCAAATATTAATCATTTGACTTTTGGTCCTAATTAGGTTTTTTTGCTGAGGTGGGCTTTCATTAGCAACGTGGTGCCCATGTGGCAAGTGATGATTGGGCGAGGTGGTTGGCTTAAATAGGTCTTGCGTCCCTGCAAATATAGGTCATTTGAGTTTTCGTCCCTGAAGTTACTAATCAGCTGTAATTAGGACCATTTTTCAAATGATTAATATTTGCAGTGGCAGATTGGAAGAATTAGTAACTTCAGGGATGAAAGTTCAAATGGTCTATATTTGCAGGGACGAAAAACCTATTTAAGCCTTTTTTTTTATGGAAGTGCTAATAAGTGTGTTTAGGACACTTGTTAGCAAAATCTATTTTTTATATATATTATCTCTTTATATTAAATTTGATCTTATCATAGAACCACTATTGTAGGGAACAAAATTTAGTACTCCTTCCGTCCCTATATGTAACCACCATTTTATTAGAGACAAAGAGTGCTTACATATAGAGACGGAGGGAGTATCATGAAAGTTTACATTTGCGCATAAAAGAAAATATTTTGATTTTTTTTGGAATGAGTGTAGTTAAAATTTAGAAAGTCATGGTACAAGTGAAATGATGACTCTTCTATTGTCAATTTTAATGGTCCACCAACCGGTTCTTTGTTGGAGGTTATTAGACAAACCTGGAAAATAATGATCATAAAGGAAGAAGAAAATTTAATGAATGTTGATCCAACTTATATAATGAGTTCGTTCTGGATCGTTCATGTGATGATGTGCATGATTGATCATATACCAGCTCCTTCTGGAAATATTTTTTTGCCTAATATGGAGCACTTTGTTATGTTTTTCCCTTTAAAAAAAATTAAACTAAAGACATAAGTGATTATGTTTGATGCACTCAAGTAGGAGACTCATATGGAATAGGTAAATCATATTTAATTTTAATATTTTTAACTATCCTTAACAGGCTTAAAAAAAAACTATCTTAAACTAAAACTTTCATGAAATATGTGAATTCTTATAGAATTGATAAACATAACTATATTTCTTGTTACATTTAAAAGGTTTAATATAACTGACTAATATATTTTTTAGAATAACAAATTTTTTTTAAGTCAACAAAGAACTATATTAAAATCCTTTAGAAGCATAAGATGTGCCTAAAAGGAATCAAAATCAATATAACTAAATAATATTTTTAATTAACGTGATTTTTCTTTCAAAACTTTGGTTGTTTCAACAATTTGATTTGTTTCAAAACAACGAGGGCATTACAAAATACAAACACATTAAGTTTTTTGGACAAATTTTACTATATTTGATATCCGAAGAAGTGTGTGTATGTTATTTGGTGTTAGAGTGAATATGCGATGCAATCTGAAGCGTAAGCTAACAGAAAACACTCTAAAATAACATTGAATGAATAAAAGTTGTCTCTTAAAATAAGGAAATAACAAAATTCTAATGGGCCGAAAATAATAAACTCAAACAAAAAACATAAAATTATTAAAATTGGGCTAAAATAAAAATATTATGGAAACCCTCCTAAATCAATTTGTTGATATAGTTCGTCTGAAATATTTAAGGTAAATTCTTAATATATAGAGTTTGATTTGGTGTGGTATTCATAAATAAAATTCATTTCAAACATTTAATTACTAGATAATAGAATTATATAATACAAAGTCGGTCCAATAATCTTAAAAAAATATATGAAAGTCTAAAACGAGTTTTGAATATGAGTCTTTCTTCTCTACATATATGACCATTTTAATTTATTTTTTTTAGGAAATATATGACCATTTTAATTGTAAAACTAATGAAAAATCTATTTTTCTAGTAGGCCTAAAGCGAATGGTTTCAACTTTCAATCGCCTTACCCTCGGACCGGCCATGATAGGCCCTAGTTTGGCACAAGTTTGGCCATGATAGGGAAAGAGATTTGAAAACAGAGGCCCTAGTTTGGTAGAACACACGGGGATAATAGAATATGTATTGTGACACAAGGCATGTGAATGTGAGTTAAAATCAGACTATTACTTTTCTACATTATGTCATTCTCACGCACCTTGTAAAATTTTCAAAAAATACTTCCGAGGTTTTAGATTATAAAATCCGAAAACATCCAAACTGAGTTCGGATTTTATAATCCAAAATATGTTTATGTATAATCCGAAATATCATTCTCCCATTTCAGCAGTTTTTAAAATTTGCTTTTAAAAACAACAAAAAAATAAAGTAAAAAATGCTAAAAATTTCTCAAATAAAATCATAAAAATAAAAAAATACCACAAAAATTCTAAAAATCAAATAAAACTAATACAAGTTTTTTCGGATTTTTCTGAGAATATGAAAAATAAAAATAAAATTATAAATGGGTCTTGATCCGTGATTTTTTTTCTTCTGATTTTCTGTGAAAGTTTCGGAGCAATCGGATCAAGTAGCCTGAATATCGTTTTTTGACTGGGAACCACTGACAATGACCTAAAACAGAAAGATGATAGTTAGGAAGATTAATATTGACCATAAAATGACTATCCATGTTAGAAACATGTTCAGAATTTGTGTTGATACAGTTTGAGTTATATAATCCGAATTGTTTTTCCCTTACAAAAGGGTGTTTATGGGGTGTTCGGATTCTATAATCCGAAAAAATCAAGTAGCGCGCCTTATTTTTTGATATTTTCGAATTATAAAATCTGAATTGGTGAAAAACTCTTTTTTTCACCCTAGGGTTGGGGACAGCACTTGCGTACTATTGGGATACCAATGTTATATAACATTGGCCAATGAAGGTGTGTCACGTAACACTTCACATGCATATATTTTATCTTTCTTTAACCTTCCTACTTGACACATTTATTGATCAATGTTATATGACATTGATATCTCAATCGTACACAAGTGATGTCCGAAACACGTAGTAGGTTAGAAAAAGTAATAGGTCATAAAATTATGTAAACGGTCACCTGCGAACGAGATAAGATAACAAGTTTGTGGCCTATAATGCATGGATGTATTATCTTATCAAATCAATATGAATGCTCTGACAAAAAGGTTTACTGTCCTCTTCCACTCATCACATTCACATTTCTACTCAAGCAAAAACAAGGTTTGTCCTCATGTACATCTAAAACGCACGTTGATAAAAAAAAAAGAAATGATTACTGTAACACGAGGAAAGCAATATACTTTGGCTAAAAAAGAAAAGAAAAAGAGATACACATGTCACTTAAATGTTGTCGGGTAAAAACAAACACAACATTAAATTCCTCTTCCACTAAAGACGCACTCCCTAGATTTTTTTTTTTTTTTTTTGACGTTAACTAGATTTCTTTATGATGTAACTGCAAGCACTCTCTAGCTACTCAAAATGTGAATAGAGAAAAATAATTAAAAATGACGGAAAAAATAAAAATATTTTCAGATAGTATAAATTAATTTTACACCTTTATTCAATACATACTCCCTCCATCTTAACTTAATTGTATTTTTTAATCATGGATGGTTCTTAAAAAAATGTTAGTTTTTATTTTAAAAAAATAAGTTAATTCATCGAAATGGTCACAACAGAGAATAAAACTTGAGACTTTGAAAGAAACTCACTCTAAAGATTCCAAAAAAGAAATGATTAATTGAATTAATTTTAATGTCAAAATTATTTATCTGAACATCTTTATTAATTACAGTTAGTGGAGTAGTTAAGATAAGTGAAATTCAATAAATAATGATACATTGATGGACTAAATAATGAAAGGTTGTATTAATATGCTAAAACGACAATTATTTTGATATAGAGAAAAAAAATGAAAAAGTGCCAGTTATTATGAGATAGAGAGAGTATTTGATAGTTAGCTTTAAAAGACGATTACAAAATAAGTTTATGTGTAAGATGATAGACATTCATTGGATAATGATGTAAAAATATTTTGAATTTTTAAGTCACGTTGAAAAAAAAACCTAATTACACCTTAAAACGACTAAAATAACTATAAAATAAATGATTCATTGTATTATGCTATCCCAGTCTACGTAAACTCAATTTACGTAATTCATGTAAACTGAGTTTATATCCCTGTACGTAAACCCATAGTATAGACACTATCGTAAACTGGGTTTACATGCACTAAACCATAAACAACTTAACCCACATAAACTTCTAAAATTGGGGAAAAATATAAGTTTTGGTAAACTCAATTTACATAAGTCATATAAACTGGGTATAAGGAAGTGTACATAAACTGAATTTATACTATACCTCTAAACCAAAGAAAAACATGAAATCAAATAGAATTGAATAACATTTTCCAAACATCAAGTGACAAAAAGAAATTAACAAGCTGAATTTTATTGAGATTGATCACACATCTATGAATGTTTGTGAGAGAGCGTATGAAGATTTAGAGTGAGAGATAAAAAATGGTTTTGAAAACTTAGATGCACAAGGGTAATTTTGATATTATCAATAAGTTTTAATGAAATTTGGATGTAACTGGAAAATTTCAGCCTAATCATAGGTTGAAAATATATTAGGTTGAAAAAAAAAATATAATTTGGGTGTTAATTTATTTAATTTACAAAAACGTAAAAAAAAAATGAATATTAGGTTAACAATTTCAGCCTAATCATAGGTTGAAAATATATTAGGATCTTAACCCCTAAAAAATAATGTGGATGGAGACCATTTAAGAGACCCAAATTGCAATAGTTAAGTGTTAAGGGTATTATGCATTGAATATGCTCTAATAAAACTATATGGTTTAGTACAAAAAAACAAAAAGCTACTCCCTCCGTTTCAAAATGAGTGTCGTTTTAGGTGTTAACACACATATTAAGAAATGCAATGATTAAAAGAAAAAGAATGGTTATTTTACCAAATTATCCTTATTAACTATTGGTTAGTTTTAAAAGTAATACTTTGAAAGTAGTGTGCAGAGCATTAATTGGAGGGTACAATTGAAAAGAAAAAGTTATTATTGCATTGAAAACTGAAAGCGACACTCATTTTGAAACAAATTTTTTTGACTAAAGCGACACTCATTTTGAAACGGAGAGAGTACTTATTTATGCAAGTGGGACCAAGTAGTACACATTTTATTACTTTTTTAAACATGGGACCCGTTAGTTACTCAGGAGAGAGAGTTCTTATATAGTTGCCCGTTCGGACTCAATTTTTCTTCCTCCAATGGAGGGTCCTTAACGGGGAGTGGTCCTTGTTAAGTAAGGACCTCCCATTAGAGATGCTCTTAGCTTAGTTGGTTATATGCACGTTCCGAGGTTTAAACCCCGGCCATCACAAAAAAACTTTTAGTGGCTTTCACCTAAAACCGACCATAGTAGAAAACACAGGCCCTAGTTTGACAGAACACACAGGGAAAATAGAATATGTACTGTATCACAAGGCATGGCATGTTAATGTGAACGTGAGTGTCAAGTGAGAACGAGATAAGATAACTAAGTATGTGGCCTCTAATGCACATGGATGATGTAGGAAGAAGGACACAACAATAATCTGCAGCTTATCAGTAGTATGTTATACTATTATCAAATCAATATGAATGCACTGACAATAGATTTATTGTACTGTTCCTCTCATTAATAATTAATTACATTCACATTTCTACTTAAACAAAAACAAGGTTTGTCCTCAATCTCATGCATCTAAAACGCACGTTGATAAAAGAAATGGTTAAATATAGTAACACGCGGAAAGAGATTGTACTCCCTCCGATCCTAAATATAAGCAAATTTCACTTTTTAGGTTCATTCAATTAATGATGTATGTGGTCAATATTATGGACCACATACATCATTAATTGAATGAACCTAAAAAGTGAAATTTGCTTATATTTAGGACCGGATGGAGTATTTGCCTAAAAAAAGAAAGAAAAGAACAAGAGATTCAAATGTCACTTAAATGTCGGGTAAAAACAAACACAACATTAAATTCTTCCTTCACTAACGCACTTACAAGGTTTTCTTATGATGTGCTCCTCGTCCTACAGCTAGCACTCTCCTATCTAATCAAAAAATGTGAATAGAGAAAAATAATTAAAAATGACGAAAAAATAAAAATATTTTAAGATAGTACTATAAACTAATTTTACACTTACTCCCTCCGTTTCAAATTATAAGCAAAATTCACTTTTTAGGTTCATTCATTTAATGATGTATGTGGTCCATATTATGAACCACATACATCATTAAATGAATGAACCTAAAAAGTGAATTTTGCTTATATTTTGAAACGGAGGGAGTATATTTTAAGATAGTTATGCTCTCTCCGTCTTAACTTTTCTTTCTGGTACAACTCTCTGTCTTAACTTAATAGTCGTTTTTGAGTCGTCGTTTTTGAGTCGCAGGGCCGTTCCTACAAATATGGAGGTTCGGTGCTGAAATTGAAATGAGGCCCATAATAAAATAAAGATGTATTTTTTTTAAAAGAACAATGTCACTGTTGTTTTGGAAAGGGGAAAACGTTAATCTCTATTTGAACTTGTCAGCCTCATAAAATTAAACCATAAATCAGCCAATTTAGCAATTTGAAAAACTCATAAAATTAATCTCTCTTTGAAGAACTCATAAAATTAATCTCTATCAAACTCTATTCCAGCATTTAACAATTTTAAAATTCAACAAAAATCAGCCAATTCCATAAAAGGAAGTAAAAGAAAAACGAAACACTGATGGTGAGAGGAATGGAACGCGCGTTGGTATGTATTAGAGAAAGAGTATTTTTTTTTTTAGTGGGGGGTACTGGGCTATAAATTTTTTTTGGAGGCCCATACCCTGGGGAGGCTCGGTGCTATAGCGCTGCTTGCAACCCCTAGGGTCCGGCCCTGTCGTGGATGGTTCTTAAAAAATAATTATTTGGATTGATTTTAATATTAAAATTAATATTATTTGGTTGAATATTTTTTTTGGTTACAAGTTGAATATATTTTTTAATTGTACTTAGTGGAGTAGTTAAGATAAATGAAATTCAATATATAAGAGTTCATTGATGGAGAAAATAATAAAAGTTGCATGCGATGATTATTTTGATACGGAGAAAAAAAAAAGAAAAAGTGAAGATTATTATGAGACATATTGTGTTTTTTGTTGTTAGCTTTAATTAAAAGACGACTGCAAAATAAGTTTATGTGTAAGATGATAGACTTTCATTAGGTAATGGTGTAAAAATATTTTTAAAATAAATGATCTATTGTATTATTCAATAAACTCAATCTACGTAAATTAAATAAATGCAAGTCATGTAAACTGAGTTTACGACCTTGTACGTAAACCTATATTATATATACTATCATAAACTGAGTTTACATACACTAAACTATAAACAACTCCATTCGCGTAAACCTCTAAAATGTAAAAAATATATACAAGTCTGAGTAAATTCAGAATACGTAAGTCATGTAAACTAAGTATACGGTAGTGTACGTAAATTGAGTTTACACTATACCTCTAAATCTGAAGAAAAAATATGAAATCAAAGAGAATCGAAGAACATTTTCCAAACACAAAGTGACAAAAAGAAATTGAAGAAAAAACACGAAACCTCATAAAATCGTCGTTGAAGAAGCAAAGTTTCATTGAGATTGATCTATGAATGTTTGTGAGAGAGCATACAAAGAATTAGAGTGAGAGATAAAAAAAATTAGGGTTTTGAAAAATTAGATGAACATGGGCAATTTGGATATTAACAATAAATTTTAATGAAATTTGGGTCTAATCGAAAATTTTCGGTTGTATGTAAAAAAAAAAAATCAAATAACTTACGGGATTTGAACATAATTACTAAAACTTTTGATAAATATATACTCTAGTTAAACAAATTAGTTAGATATACCCTTCTAAAAAAAAATTAGTTAGACGTGCAAAACATATGAGTGGTAACCTTGACGCAACTGGTAAAGTTGTTGTCATGTGACTGAAAAGTCACGTGTTCAAGTCCTGCAAAAAACCTCTTGCACTGAAGTAAAATCAATATATGTTGATTAACAAATAATGTGGCATGTGGAATGTGGCATGTGGAGACCATTTAAGAGACCCAAATCACAATAGTTAAGGGATATTATAGCATTGAATATGCTCTAATAAAACTATATGGAATTTTTTTAAAGACCTATCGGCTCTCTCTCTCTAAACTATCCTCCACTTCTCTCTAAGAAAAAGCCAACCGCCTTACACAAATCTCTTTCCCCTTCTAATCCAAACATGTGCTTTCATCATGTAGACATCAGACTTGTGGTGGTGAGATGGTTGGTGCTACCCACCTGCACCACCCAAACCATGCCTCCGGAGGTTGCCGCGCCGGTGGATTTTGGTGGTTTGTTTGCGGTTGCTGTCACGGTGCTGGATGGAGCTTTTACCTCTCAGTTTCAAGTTTCTCGGCGTTATAACTTGTTGGTTTGCGTCGGAGATTTGCGGTTGTTTTGGGGTTGATTGTTGTTTTTCCAGATCCGTGGCTGTTTCAACTGATTTTGATGGTGGTGATCGGTCATGGCTGCTCCATTGCCAGTGTTTGAGGTGTGGGCATCTCTCTCCTCTACGATTAATCCTCCTTCAACGCACTTCCAGATAGTTCGTCGTCGAAAGGATCGTGGTGGTTCGAGGTCGTTCTTGCCGACGGTTGTGGTTTGCGCTGGTGACCGTGTTGCTGTCCTATCAAATTCAGTTTTATTTGTTTTGCTTCGGGTGTTGGTTGCTTGTTTTGGCTGGGTCGATGGTGGTGTTTGTAGGTGGCTGGTTTTCGTCACGTCTTTGTGCTATTCACGGTTTAGGCAGTTTGGTATGTGTTTTCCTGTTCCTTGTACAACAGAGGTTGGGGTGGTAGCAGATCGGGACTATTTTGCAGTGGTTGAATTTAGCAGCTTGCTTGTTGCGGTGGTTTGGTTACAAAAAGCCGAAAGGGTCGGTTACAATAACCCGAAAGGGTCTGGTTACTGACGTATCATACTCATCCCGCGATCTGAGTTCTTACGCGTTGCTTGCTCGAAAGAGCTTTTATACTTGCTGTTTTTCAGGGAGCTGTTGACTCTTGGATTTTGTTACCGTGTTGGCGGTCAATCCATTCGTCAAAACTGCACTTTAATTGTTCTATGCATATGTTCACTTTTCATTATTTTTTGTAATCTAATTTCGCGCCCGTACGCGGGTTCGCTGGATTGCGCCTATGATTAGTGAACTTTGTTAGGATAGATTAAAGTAGATACACCTAGGCTGATTTATAAAGTTGTATTCCCGTTTGGGTTTTCCTGGGTCAGGTCCTATGTCCCCCCAGTCTTTGTATCTTTCTATTTTCGTTTTATTAAATTATCTTTTTGCTTAAAAAAAAAAAAACAAGAAAAATTGACTACAAATGGACAACCTGCTACATGATGGGTTTATTTATTGTTTTGGTCAAGTCGTGTTAGTTTATTTATCTAGTAAATATGATAGTAGTATATAGAATCTCCAGCTCACCACTAGTATAACGTAATCACAATGAATTCATAGTCCTGACGTAAGTAGAGTAGAAGCTTCAGATACATTTGTTTAGAGTAAACATGCAAATTAGTGTGAGTTTCTAAGATGCTCTTAAATAGATATTTGAGAGTATCAATATTTTGAAAGAATGGTGATAAGGTGATCATCATAGGAGGTGACATACCTCTTCTACCACCACACACAAATGTAACACGTGAAGGAGAGTGTTAGATGGAGTGGTGAGGACCACGTAGCCGCGTGTCACATTTATTCATATTAGTTTTTCTTAAAATATGATTGAAACTAAATTGATAGTAAGTGGTTAAAGGTAGAGACCAAATTAACAGTAGGTTGTTAAAATTCAAGGGCCTAGTTAATAATAAGTAGTTAAATTTAAGGATGAATTTGATAGTTTAATAGGGTCAAAAACTATTTTGAAATATTTATAATCTCATACATCTATTTAAAAGTGTCTTATAAAATTAATGGTGAATTTGATGGTTTACTCTCTTCATTTCTTTAAAATATGACAAAAACCTTCAAGTCTCGATGTTCTCTCTAGAAATTTTATCTTCTTGTAAAGATGATATTTAAATTACCAACATTAAAATGATAGTATTTAAATTCTAAAAAAATACGTGTGTTCATTGAACAACTCCTTTTTGGAACATTAATAATAGACAACACAACAGATTTGCGATCTCCATTCGTTTTCTTTTCGGACTGCGTGAAAATGATTAGGTTGAAGTGGGTACCAATCCAATATGTTCTTTTTCGGGGCAACCAAATTGGTCCTTCGTTCTAGTTTCATCCATCCAATATTCGTCAAATTCTTTGGGGGTACGTGTCTTCTTTAAGGTCCGTTTACATATAAAACAGAAAATGACAATTAATTTCTCATCTAGTTTTCTCATTAGTGGAAAAAATTCTTTCAATAGCATTAGATATTACTTTACGAATAAATATCATAATATACTCCATATTTTCTAAATAAATAATATTTTTATGTTAACAAACGTCATGACACTTAACAAACAAATTTTTATTTTAATCTTACTTTTGGGGTACGGTCTTTCCGTTTTTATTGATAAAAAAGTGAAAAACAATAAAATGGTAAAATAATAAAGTGAAAAACAATAAAATGGTAAAATAATAATTAAGTGAACTGTAAAATTGAAAGATAAAAATAATACAAAAAATAAATAAAGTTAAAATAAGGATTTTTTTTATAGTCTCCATATTGTTTGTATATTGTTGTCGATTGTTCATCATATTGTTGTGAGTCGTTCCTATTTGTATGTGATTTAATTAATTTTTTAATTGAGAACTTAAATAATATCATAAAAATGATAAAATAATTTAAATGAACAACAACAACAATAATAATAAGTAGGGTTAATTAAGTAAATGGTCCCTGTAAATATACAGAATTTTGTTTTTAGTCCCTATAAAATAAAATCACATTTTTTAGTCCTTATAAAATTTTCCATCAGCATTTTAGTCCCTATAAAAAAAATTCATCATCAGTTTTAGTCCCTATCAAAAATTTTCATCAACATTTTTGGTCCCTAAAATGCTTAAGGAAAATGTCACAGGGACTAAAAAGTGTGATTTTATTTTGTAGGGACTAAAAACAAAACTGTTAATATTTATAGGGACTAAAAACTTAATTAACCCTAATAAGTATTCGATGATATATTTTGAAAATATAGTGGGAGCATCCGAGCATGTGCCCAAAATGTAGGGATGACATGGATACACTTTAAGCAGGGTATATAGTGCCTATGAGCATCTAAGCGATGTTACCCGTACCCATTACCCTGCATTTTAATTTAAAAAAGGTAATAGATAACAAACAAATACTACCACAACATAATTAAAATATGATCTGAAATCTCCAAAATCAACATAGAAAATATCACACCATATTATTTAGCCAAAATAAAAAAGCATCTAAAAATATAAGAAACAAGTTCATATTACAATAAATTTCATATACTTAAGATTAATTAACTAATTTTAGTATTACATAAATGTATCGTTATAGTCTATACAACGTGCGAGTCTGGGGCGAGTGAGCACTAGAGTGTCTATACCCGCGCCCATACCCGTTCAAATTTGCAAGTAATTAATTACCCGGATCCAGACTCACACCCAACAATGTGGGTATTTACCCGCTATCATGACTTTTTTTTGCGGATGCCTATTGAGTTTGGGTCCAATTGCTATCCCTACTAAAATGATGGCTACATCATTTCTTTTATGGGCAGGCTACATCATTTTTTACGCACTACAACAAAAACTAATGTATTGTGCGAAAATAACATCCAAAATGATGCAGATGGATCAACAAAGGTTGATGTATAGTTGGTCAATAAAAAATATTCTTCTACTATACATTATGCATATTATTTTTAATTTTTTTTTGAAGAAGTTAAAATGGAATATATTACCAACAAAAAAGTGTCCTTCCTAGCACAAGATGTACTAAGGAAGAAACAACAAGGTCCAAACAATATTTACAAGATTAACATAAAAGAAACCTGATGACATCTCGTCATTACGTAATTTTCTATGTATTTTGATCACAAAATGGAGTTCACAAGGACACTTATGCAGCAAAAAGAGCAGAAAAACTGAAGAAAATGCAAAAAGGAAAACGTGTCATGATTTGGTAAAAACGTGACACGATTTGGTGAAGACCGGAAACATGGCTTCGACATTAAGGAAACGTGTCACGATCGGTAAAACGTGACACAATTTGGAGAAACCCTAATTCAGTTTTTTGCTCTACAAGGTGAAAACGTGTCACGATTTACTTAAAATGTGACACGATTTGGGCGATATTCTGTGCCTATTTAAGCTGAAGTCTATTCCAAAAACAAGGGTTACGAATTGAAGAGAGCAAAGCGCGATTTTGAGACTACAAGACGGCCAAGAAGGACGATTTCTTCATCCTTCCATCAGTTTGTGTATGTTTTAATTCCTCTAATGATTATGTTATTTGTAAACACCATTATGAGTAGCTAAATCCATTAGAGGTTAGATCTGAGATGATTCTTTTTAACCCTAATTGATACATGATGATGTGAAACTCTATTTATTGTGAATGATTATTTAGTCTTTATTCAATTCAATTGTTCTTAATGCTTTTTATATCCTGATCAAATATAAACATGATTTTGTGAGAATGAATGACTACTGACCATAGCTTTCGACTTAGACCTAATTGAATTGTTCTAATAAACATGGTTAGTCTAGGAATAGATAATCATTTGTTAGTGATATTAGGTTAACGTGCTTAAACCTTCAAGGATTATTAGACCACCTAAGGAATTAGGGGCTGTAGTTTGAGAAGAGGGTCCTAACTAAAGGGATTGATTAGGACTATTTTGTTAACTATCGTGGGACTAGAAAATCATTCATAAGAATAGGTGCAACATACCACTTAGGGGAACATAGATGATTCGAAAGACCTAAACTCATCTCTCTCTTATTCTTTAAAACCAACTTTATTTTCTGTCATTACTTTTATGCAATCAAACTAAAACTACTGCCTAGTGGCAAACAAAAATAACTTTTATACATCCTAAGTTCCAATGTAATTAAATTATTGAGATTAAAAACAGTCCTCGTGGGATCGATATTTTTACTACTTCGATAGTTTTTTGTACACTTGCCAAACGTTTATCAAGTTTTTGGCGTCGTTGCCGGGGAGGCACTTTTGCAATAATTTTCTTGAAAATGTGCTCAAAAAGTATAATATCAGGCACAAAGTTTCAACTCCCTATCACCCACAAACAAGTGGTCAAGCAGAGATTTCAAACCGACAGCTGAAACAGATACTAGAGAAGACAGTTGCGTCAAATAGGAAAGATTGGTCTAAAAAATTAGATGACGCACTGTGGGCAAATAGGGCAGCCTTTAAGACTCATCTAGGGCTTTCACCCTATCAGTTAGTCTATGGTAAGACATGTCATCTTCTAGTTGAGCTAGAACATAAAGCATACTGGGCCATTAAGGCCTTAAATTTTGATCAAGTATCCGCTGGTAAGAAAAGACTCCTGAAACTTAATGAACTTGAGGAGATGAGGCTTAGAGCGTATGAAAATGCGCTCATCTATAAAGCCATGACTAAAAGGTATCATGACAAAAACTTAGTATCTAGGGATATTAACTCTGGGCAACTAGTTTTATTGTATAATTCCAGGTTGAAGCTGTTTCCTGGAACGCTCAAGTCAAAGTGGTCTGGACCATTTGTAGTAAAAAGTGTGTCACCTCATGGAGCTGTTGAGTTGATGACACCTGAAGGTGACCGAAGTTTCAAGGTGAATGGGCAGAGAGTTAAGCCATATCTGGGTGGCGACCTACCGAAGGCAAGGGTAGGACTTATTCTGACGGACCTCTAAGGGTCGTCAACAGTCAAGCTAGTGACGGTAAAGAAGCGCTTGTTGGGAGGCAACCCACATTTTTATTTCAGGTAGTATATCTTATTTTTTATTGCTTTAAAAAAAATTAAAAAACACAAAAAGATTTTTGCTGAAAAGAACAGAGGAACAAAATTTTTCAAGTCCAATACTGGGCAAAATCGTTACACGTTTTGGGAAAAACGTGATACGATTTTGCCTCGCCTCTGAAGCTCTTCACATAATTTTTCTAAGTAAAAAATGTGCCATTCGACATTCTGAAAAATGTGTCACGATGCTGAAATCGTGACACGATTTTGGCACTTCAAAAAATTTCTAAGTCTCAAACTGGTGGCATTCGACATTCTCAAATCGTGTCACGTTGCCCAAAACGTGACACATTTTTTGGGCTGAAATTTTTCTCAAACTGGTTAATTTGTGACTTGGGCGCGGTTTAGGAAGTGGCCGGACAGCTAGCGAAGAAATTGATACCCATCCTGTAGCTTGATATATGCTTGTTGGAGGGACTTTATGGGACGTGTTCCAACAGAAGTGATGAAATACAATGACAGAAGGGCAAATGGTCATGGTGGTTTTCTGTGAAAAGTTAAAGAGGAGCTTTGCCATTAAAAAGGAAGAAAAGGGACGGAAAACTTCTCACAGAGGAGAGACAAAATATAACTTCCCACAAGGAGAGACTTAAACAATAAACATCTCACAATGAGAGAATAAGAGAGGATACTTCTCACAAGGAGAGATTAAACAAAGACACTGACTTGGAGCAGCTAGATCATCAGTTGAAATTGATTTATGAGTTGTGTTGTTGAATCAATATTGCGATTCAGAATCCTGAACCCTGAGAAAGAATTTAGTTTCTCATTTGTTACCAACAGGGTAAAAGGAAAACAGGTGTTGAAAAATAATCAAACCATGAAAGATCTAGAAGCAAAAAATGAATATCTGTAGTTTTGACCATATACAAATATAAAAATATAAAAATAACCAGAAGCAAGGTAACGAACTCATTTTTGTTCTTGCTAAAAAAAACACATTTTTGTTTTTAGTATTAATTATTAAATAAAAAAATAATTGAATAAGATAACTCAATTTAAATTTTAGATTGAAAATAAATTAAATTAATGTGGAGCCATCTAAGAGATTCATCGTAAGTGATCTTGCATTGAAGTAAAATCAATGTAGGTTGATTAAAAAATAATATGGCATGTGGAGACCATCTAAGAGACCCCAATTGCAATAGTTAAGGGATATTATAGCATTCAATATGCTCTAATTGATCTATATGGTTTAGTGAAAAACACAAAAAACTATAAGGTATAAAAATATTAAGAAAATTGAGTATAAACATGGACAACGTGCTACATGTTTAGATTATCTTTTTTTGTTCACACACAAGTCAAGGATATATAGAATCTCCAGCCGACCACTAGTATAACGTAATCACAATGCATAGTCCTGACGTAAGTAGAGTGTCCCACATCAAAACGCAAAAAATCGCACTCAACTCTCAAGTCCAAATGAAAAGAAAAGCTTCACGTACATTAATTAATTTATTTAATTGACAAAAAGGTAAAATAAATTGAATATGTTTTCGACCAACGATTGGACTCAAATTGTTAATGAGCTTCATTGAATGATGAATATCAGAAGAGCCTGAGTTTAATTATTAGGTGAAATAATTATAGGTCAGTTTTACTAACATTCAAACGAATTTTAGGTTATAAGGATCTCTTCACCTTCAAAACAGAAGTTTTACCACAAAACGAAAAAGATTTTAATATAGTTTAGAGAAATGTGTATACATGTTTTTTTTAAGTCATGTGTACAATTTTTTTTTTAAGTAATTTTGTACACATGGGTACACATTATTTTAAGTAATCTTTTAAGTATTTTTTGGTTAACATATATTTTAATGATATAAAAATCATTGATCGAATATGCACTTGCTTAAAATTAAATACTTCCCCCGTTCCGTAATAGATGATCTATTTGATAATGTGCAATATTGACCTAATATATTTTGACCAATTTTTTTTACTAATATACAAAGATAATATCATATAAGATGTCATTAGATTCATTTCAATGAATATTTTTAAAATAATAAATTTTCATAATATTTTCTGGTTGAGAATTGAAGATATTAAAGATAAACATATGCATTGGTATATGTGACAGTGTCAACTGTGTCACTTAATATGAGGCGGATAGAGTACAAATTTACACACCAAAAAATACTCAAAAAATAATTCTAACACTTTTTTGTTTGGAACATTATAGAAAGCACAATAATTCTAACACTTTTTTGTTTGGAACATTATAGACAGCACAACATTTTTTTTTTTGAAACAACAACAGATTTGTGATCTCCTTTTGTTTTCTTTTCAGACTGCGTGAAAATGATTAGGTTGATGTGGGTACCAACCAAATTTGTCCCTCGTTCGTTCTAGTTTCATCCATCCGAAAGGACGTGGGAAATACTCCATCCAGTCACTATTATAAGCAAAAATCAATTTTTTAGGTTCATTCATTAAATGATGTATTTAGTCTATATTATTGATCAAATACGTCATTTAATAAATGAACCTAAAAAGTTGATTTTTGCTTATAATAGTGACCGGAGGGAGTATATTCGTCCAATTCTATGGGGGCACGTGTCTTCATTAAGGGCCGTTTATTCACATATAAAAAAATATTACTTTTTTTAATTTAAGAATGGATTCAGAAATTTTAAAGTGTGAGAGAATACTGATATATTTTCGTATCTAGTTTTGTTTTTTGTTTTTTTTAAAGAAATATCTAGTTTTGTTATTAGCTGAAAAAACTCTTTCAATAGCATTAGATATCACTATACAAAATCCCGTGAGCTTAGCCGGTTGGTAGGGATATTGCATTTTATATGTAGGAGTTGGGGTTCGAACCCCGGACACTCCACTTCTCCACAATTTAATTGTGTGAGTTTTAATCACTAGACTACTTGACATAAAAGAAAAAAGATATCACTATACAAATAAATAAATAAATAAATAAAAATAACATCATACTTCATATTTTCTAAATAGATAATATTTTTCACCAAAAAATATAGATGATGTTTGTAGGGTTAAATATGTTTTTGATCCCAATAAATATACTTATTTTTTATTTGTCTTTTTAAATTATTTTTTTCGATTATTAGTCTTCCAAAATAATTTCATCTTTAATTTTGGTTTCTTTTCAAGTAAACTCACATGATATAAAAGTGATTTTCAGTGGCTTTTACCTAAAACCGACCATAGTAGAAAACACAGGCCCTAGTTTGGCAGAACACACAGGGAAAATAGAATATGTACTGTGTCACAAGGCATGTGAATGTGAGTGAGAATGTGAGTGTGAAGTATGTGGCCTCTAGAGCACCCACATCCATGCCACCCAAATGGGTGGTATAAATGGGACCCATATAATATATTATATTATTTTACATTTCTCAATTATTTAAACCACTCAATTACATTTTTTAAATATCTATACCACTCCTCTAAAACTCTAAAATGGGTCTCACTTATCTTACAACTACAATATACTTTAAATTATATTTTACATTAATATATAAAATGTGTAATGAAAATATATAAAATGTATCACACAATATACTCAAAATGAATCAAAATATCTAAATAATAAATAAAATTAAATGAAAATTATACGAAAATATATTAAATAATGTACTACTTGACACAAATAAGTTATATAAAAATACATTAATAAAATTATTAAACGTTGAAATAAACTACTACCTCAAAATATACTAAATTTTAAAATAATTTTTAGTTGTGGTTATTCTCATGAGTGAAAAAAATATATATTACCGTTGCATGAGTTAAATATGTATGAAGAGAAATGTATAGTTTGTTGGCTTGAATAAATGTATATTAGCGTTGGGCTTCTCTTCAATAATATAAATATTAATTAAAAGAAAAAGACCTCAAAAGTAATACAAAGTCTGACAAATTCTGGAACAGAACCGTGGTAATGCATTGCCACTATGGTTAGTTTAGCTACTCATATCCAATGCCAATTATCCAAGATACTATGATACAAATGCATTGGTCAGTGTGTTACCCTCCATTTTGCCAGGCGATGTGTATGCTCTAATGCACATGGATGATGTAGTAAGAAGGACACAACAATAATCTCCAGCTTCTCAGTAGTACGTTATTTTATTAAATCAATATGAACAGGGGCGGATCTCTTTGGGGGCAGGCAGGTGCCATGGCATCCCCCAAAGTTTCCTTATATACTATATTAGGTGTAACATGACAACCAGAATTCAGTTGCTGCAGTGGTATAGGGGTGCCGTGAATTGCTCTAGGGCGCCGGTTCAACACTTACGTGTCTCCTTTTTACATATTTTAAGTTCTACTTATGCATATTGTATTTTAAAAAAATGTTTTTGAGGGGATTCGAACCCACATCACGCATCTCCTTTAACGACATTCCATACCACTTGGCCAGTTATTAACTATTGATATTATTTGAAACCATTTAATATATATTCCATAAAAGTTTGGCACCCCCAACAAATTAACTCAAGATCCGCCACTGAATATGAATGCACTGACAATAGATTTATTGTACTGTTCCTCTCATTAATTACATTCACATTTCTACTTAAACAAAAACAAGGTCTGTCCTCAATCTCATGCATCTAAAACGCACGTTGATAAAAAGAAAGGGTCATGTTAACTTGTGCCCTTAGGGCACATGTTAAGCAACCTAAAAGTAGAAATTGTTTATTAAATTTTATGCATTCAATTAATTAAAAGTCAAAAAGTTAAATTCAAATACATTAATTACAACAAAACATTTCTATTTTTAATTCTTAACTTGTGCCTTGAGGGCACAAGTTAACAATAACCAAAAAGAAATGGTTAAAGAGTTGTGTTATTTGAACATCCATATATGTGACAACTTTTGTGACAACCAAAATTTTACAAAGGAAATGAGATATTGACACAAAAACCAAAACAATAGAGAAAAAGTAAAAAGATAATGTGAGTATGAGAGACAAAGTTGTCACAAAAATTGTCAAAAATGGTTGTTTAAATATCATTTCTCATGGTTAAATACAATAACACGCGGAAAGAGATTGTATTTGCCTAAAAAAAGAAAGAAAAGAACAAGAGATACAAATGTCACTTAAATGTCGGGAAAAAAACAAACACAACATTAAATTCTTCCTCCACTACTGACGCATTTACAATATTTTCTTATGATGTGCTCCTACAGCTAGCACTCTCCTATCTAACTCAAAATGTGAATAGAGAAAAATAATTAAAAATGACAACAACAAAAAAATTCAGATAGTATAAACCAATTTTACACTTATATTCAATACATATGTACACCCTCTCGTCATTAATATAAGCAAAAGTTTGATTTTTAGATTCATTTATTAAATGATGTATGTAGTCTATAATAAAGACTACATACATCATTTAATGAATGAATCTAAATATCAAACTTTTGCTTATATAAGTGATCGGAGGGTGTACAATGTTATGCTCTCTCCGTCTTAACTTAATCGTCGTTTTTGAGTCGTGGATGGTTCTTAAAAAACAATTATTTGGATTGATTTTAATATTAAAATTAATATTATTGGGTTGAATATATTTTTTAATTGTACTTAGTGGAGGTGTTAAGATAAATGAAATTCAATAAATAAGAGTTCATTGATGGAGAAAATAATAAAAGTTGCATGCGATAATTATTTTGATACGGAGAAAAAAAATGAAAAAGTGACAATTACTATGAGATAGAAAGTGTTTTTGGTTGTTAGCTTTAATTAAAAGACGACTGCCAAATAAGTTATGTGTAAGATGATAGACTTTCATTAGACACTGGTGTAAAAATATTTTGAATTTTTTAGTCACACCAAAAAGAAACTGGTTACACCTTAAAATAACTAAAACATCTTTAAAATAAATGATCTATTGTATTATTCAATAAACTCAATCTACGTAAATTCAATAAACCTAAGTCATGTAAACTGAGTTTACGACCTTGTACGTAAACCAATATTATAGATACTATCATAAATTGAGTTTATATACACTAAACTATAAATAACTTCATTCACGTAAACCTTTAAAATGAAAAATATATATACAAGTCTAAGTAAATTCAGAGTACGTAAGTCATGTAAACTAAGTATACGGTAGTGTACGTAAATTGAGTTTACACTATACCTCTAAAACCGAAGAAAAAATATGAAATCAAAGAGAATCGAAGAACATTTTCCAAACACAAAGTGACAAAAAGAAAAAAAGGGCAAAAAGAAATTTAAGAAAAAACACGAAACCTCATAAAATCGTCAGTGAAGAAGCAAAGTTTCATTGAGATTGATCACATATCTGTGAATGTTTGTGAGAAAGCATACGAAGATTTAGAGTGAGAGATAAAAAAAAAATCAGGGTTTTGAAAAATTAGATAAACATGGGCAATTTGGATATAAACAATAAAATTTAATGAAATTTGGGTCTAATCGAACATTATCAGTTGTATGTAAAAAAAAATCAAATAATTTACGGGATTTGAACATAATTACTAAAACTTTTGATAAATATATACTCTAGTCAAACAAATTAGTTAGATATACCCTTCTAAAAAAAAATTAGTTAGACGTGCGAAACATATGAGCGGTAACCTTGACGTAACTGATAAAGTTGTTGTCATGTGACTGAAAAGTCACGTGTTCAAGTCCTGCAAAAAACCTGTTAGACAGTCTGCAAGTAGCCCTGATTAACCCTAATCCCGCCTTTTTTTATTAGCTTAAAAAATCTGAGAATCGAACCCAAGACCAATAACTTCTCCTCAACATTTTGACCACTAAGCCACTAACAATTTTTTTGATTTAATTTTGTTTCCATTAGTAGATATCCAATATCCCACTATCACATTATCCGTAACTCACTAACCACTTATTAATATCTACCCACACAGTTATTATTATCAACATCATAACTTACCACTAAACCCCGTCCATTAACCTTAATGCATGACTGAACTTTTTGACAAATTGTCTACATTATTAATCATTATTTTAAGATAGCCACTTATAACATTTTTATAAGCAATATATATGTCTCATTTCAAATTAGGGAATATATATATATATATATATATATGTATATATATATATATATGTATATATATATATATATATATGTATATATATATATATGTGTGTGTGTGTGTATATATATATATATATATATGTCTGATTTAATTTTTATTCTTTATTTTTTTTATGGAATATGTACATCATACAGTCAATTAATGAATCGCTTTAGTTTTTTTAAAACACTATTGTATTCCATTAAATGTTTCTAATAATATAGTCAATTTGATAACTATACATAAAACTCTAAAAAACCATTCAAAAAAATATATACCCGTGCATCGCACGGGTTATAGTCTAGTGTAAAAAAAAATAAAAATCAAACCATGGAAGGAAGACCTAGAAGGAAAAAAAGACTATATGCAGTGTTGACCATTTACAAATATTAAAATAACTCGAAGCAAGGCAACAAACACATTTTGGTTTTTAGTATTAATTATTAAATATAAAATAATTGAATAGAATATCTCAATTTGAATTTTAAATTGAAGATAAATTAAAATAATGTAGAGCCATCTAAGAGATTCCTCGTAAAAGATCTTGCACTGAAGTAAAATCAATGTATGTTGATTAACAAATAATGTGGCATGTGGAGACCATTTAAGAGACCCAAATCACAATAGTTAAGGGATATTATAGCATTGAATATGCTATTTTTTGATGTATAGCATTGAATATGCACTAATAAAACTATATGGTATGAAACCATTTAAACAAGAAAAATTGACTACAAATGGACAACCTGCTACATGATAGGTTTATTTATTTTTTAAGTCAAGTCATGTTAGGTTAATTACTCCGAGCGAGTTGCCACTCCAAAGGTCAGTGCTTGAGCTTGTTTCCCCTGTAGAGCACGATGACGTGCAACCTGAAGAAGTGAGGAAGTTGACTCCGGAACCGAGGGAGGTGGAGGTAAACCCCTTCGTAACTGAAAATACGGAATCACTTCTGGATAGTGAGACGTCGTTGGGGACCCTAGTGACTGATGATGTATCCGAACCACTTCAGGATGGTGTGGAACAAGATCATGTGAGCCCACGGGAGCTGGAGGAGAGTCCCAAGGGTGCTCGTGAGATTGTTACAATGCCATCCATTGTTGAGCATGATAATATGCAAGAGGATCATGTTAATACTTTGAAGGACATTGTCGTGATGGATGATGTGACTGAGGAACCTACTGTTACGAAAACAACATCTTTGGAGGTAAATAATTTACCTACAGTTACTGCACATGAGGTGGTTGGTATGCAACAGCAAGAGGTTCATCCTAGCAAAAATATCCAGCATGGGCTTGATTTGTGGGAGAGAGTCCGAGAGTATGATGCAAGGACAACAGTGGAAGCAGCTCAGTCTGACACATCCATACATGTTCTTACAAGAAACCAAAAACAGAAAATTAAGGTACGACAGGTAATGTCAAAGCAGCCTTCTAAATCCCGTGCACGGGGAGACAACAAATCCATTGATCAATGAATAGGCTAATATGGGTCACGCCATAACTGTTGAAGTTTGGATAGACACTCTTTCCACGGGTGTGGGTCTTGATTTCTTTAGGGATAGATGTGGATTTCCGAATTGCAGATTCCCTTGTCTGTTTTTTCGGGGTCTATTGCTTCTGTTTATTTTTCTGTTTTGCTTCTACTGTTTCCTTTTGAGGGTTTTGGTCTAGTCCCCCCTCTTTTTGTAATTATTTTCCCCCTTTTTTTAATAAAATTTTATGAGTGTGGAGGTATAGGACGGAGGTGTCTCGGGGTGCCAACTTAGTTGGGATGTCGATGATACCGCTTGATGCTAGTCCACTCTCCTGGCCTATCAAAAAAAAATGTTAGGTTATTTATGTAGTAAATAATATATAGAATCTCCAGCTCACCACTAGTATAACGTAATCACAATGCATATATAGTCCTGACGTAAGTAAAGTACCTATACCAAAACACGAAAAATCGCACTCAACACTCTCCAAGTCCAAATGAAATAGAAGCTACACGTACATTTATTTAGAGTAAACCTGCAAATTAGTGTTACTTTGTAAGATACTAATTTGAACATTTATTTGCGGTATACTAATTCGAACATTTATCATACAAAATAAATTTGTGAATTTTGTGATTTAGAGAGATTGAGAAGAGAAAGATTATGTGATTGAGGAAAGTAATTGTATTATTGAAGATTGATGAGAATGTACAATGAAAAGTAGCTTATATACACTATTGTGTTAGGTAGCTTGAAGCACAAGCAATTGTAACAAACCCTAACACTTATTAGCTACACTCTAACAAACTAGTAACAAACTTCAAAACAAACTAACTGAAAGTGTGATTAACCACTTAAACATTATCACTAACCTAAACGTGAATTATCAACTAAACTAACATCCTTCCTTAAATCAAGTTTCCACTTCCTTCATGCCAATCAAGCTTCTGAGCTTGATGAACCTGTCAACCTTCAATGCCTTAGTGAATATGTCTGTAAGCTGCAGCTCAATGGAGCAATGGACAATCTGCAATGCACCTTTGTTCACTTGCTCCCTCAAGAAATGGAACTTAGCCTCTATGTGTTTGCTTCTTCCATGCAAAACTGGATTTCTTGCTAAGCTTATTGCAAATTTGTTGTCAATGAACAATGCAATATCAGGCATACTATTGCATAGATACCTCAATGAACCTACAATTTGTTATAACAATGTAGGATCCACAGGTTCTTCTTCTTCATTCATCACAGGTTTTACATTTGTCTCAGCAGGTGATGATGATGGATTGCAGTTCATCATATTAAACCTCTTCAATATATCAGATGCATACTCCATTTGATGCATCACCAGTCCTTCTGCAACTTCAGTAAATTCCATACCCAAAAAGTATGTCAATTTTCCTAAATCTGACATTTCAAACTCACTCATCATCTGTGATTTGAATGCTTCTATCTCTTTCACATCACTACCAATCACTATCAAGTCATCAACATATAGATAGATGAGTAGTTGATTACCTTCAATTCCTTTCTTCACATATACACCATACTTAGACATGCATTTGACAAATTCTTGCTTCACAAGAAGTGTTAATTCTCTTGTTCCAAGCTCTTGGTGCCTGTTTCAATATATAGAGTGCTTTGTGTAATCTATACATCATATTCTCCTTCCCTTTGATTTTGAAACCTAGTGGATGTGTCACATACACTTCTTCATCTAAGGGACAATTTAGAAAAGCAGATTTTACATCCAAATGATGCATTGGCCAGTTCCTTCCACAAGCTATAGTAACTATCAATCTCACAGTCTCTAATCTTACTATTGGAGCATAAACTTCAAAGTAATCCATACCAGCCTTCTGCATGAATCCCCTAGCCACTAATCTTGCTTTGTGCTTGGCTACTTCACCATTTGGCTTCAGCTTCAACTTGAAAATCCGTTTCACATCTATTGGTTTCTTGCTAGCAGGCAGTTCAATCAGTTCCCATGTGTTATTTCTGTTGATTGAATTCAACTCTTCAATCATGGCATTCTTCCATACATCTTCAGTCAATGCTAATAGTGCAAAATCTCTTAAGTGCAAAATGAACAAATTCCCCTTCTTCATTAACTAAATTATCTGAAGTGACTTCGTGTCCAGCTAATCTAGTGGAAGCAAATCTCTGTCTAGTTGAAGTTCTAATGGCTTGATTCTCTTCAACATGTACTTGAGGTTGAACTTCAGTATCAAGTTAAACTTGTCCAACTTGATCATCGTCTTCAATTATTGTGGGAACTATGTGACTGGAACTCTTCTCTTTCTTATTCCAATCTCATGCTTCATTCTCACAGATTTTAACATCTCTACTAATCAGTATTGAATGATTGAGAGGATGATATAACATGTATGCACCTGTTTCATGATAGCCAACCAATGTTATACCCAAATTTTGGACCTAAAAATACTAACTCATTTCTTCTTACCTTGCATTTCAAGTCATTTGAACTGTCTTTGATCAATTACATCTTTCTCTGCATTTTATTTCAATGTTATTTGCAAAATTCACATAGAAGGGTATTTTAGTCATTTCCTACATTCAACTCATTTTAATCCTTGAAATTTATTTGAGTCATTTCAAGTAGTTTGAATAAGTCCTCATTTCAATTCTATGTCAAAATCCATTTCAAAGATTGCATTTGAAGTCATTTTGAGTCAGTTTTGCCCCTAGGGGCATTTTAGTCTTTTCATGTGTCAAAACTCTGTTTAAACTCTTAAATTTGCCTCTGAGTCTTTTTAGTTGCTTGTATGAATTCTTGCTTTAAATCCCTGTTAAAAATCATTTTAAAATTGCATCTGAGTCATTTTTAGTCGTTTTAGCCCCAGGGGCATTTTGGTCATTTCACACGAAATTTCGGCAGAGAGAGGTTACTTTAAAGTACCTCATTTAAGCCATTGGTTCATTTTAGTCCGTTTTGTCAATTTTAGTCGTTTCACTTTACGTTTATTTCAAATTACGTTTTTTAATTCAATGTTATTATTTTTGTCCTAAAATTTCCAAAATTTGCATTCAAGTCCTCCTCCTAAGTTTTAAACTTTACTTTTAAGTCCTTTTTTCATTATTTTCGAATTTTAAGTCTTTTTTGTAAAAAAGTCCTTTTGAGTCAATTGCAATTAAGTCCTTTTTGTCCCAAATATTGCAAAATTGTCCTTTTTTTGTCCAGGTCTTTTTTTTAGTTTTTTTTATTATTATTTTATTTTGCAGGTCAGTCCCCAAAGTTCCAAATATTGCAAAAAGGTCCCAAAATTCAGAAATTGCCCAAGGCCGAGCCATTTCCAGTCCAGTCCAGGTGTCAACTTTCCATTGGATTACAAGTACACATGTCAGCTATAAATACGACACATCATCAATACACAGAAAAAAAAAGCCATTCATTCAGTGCCAACTCAACAAACACTTTTTCATCCATTCTCTCTCCTCTAACAGAATCAAAACCGTTTCACCAAGAAAAAGATGAACATTCATCTTCATCATGCGTAAACCCTAATTTCCCAGCAATCAAAATTCAACAAAATTCAACGAATTCAAAGTGGTTCTCAGTAATCCATTGAAGGATCATCATCATCGAACCTTCAACTTCCACAATTCAAGCATAGACTCGTCGCCGAAGCAACAAAGCTATACGATCATGGAGTTTGAGCGAGAGAAGAAGAAGGATTGAAGCTAGGGTTTAACCAGAGAAGAAGAAGAAACTCACCGATCTATTCTTCGGCTTCAGAAACAACAAATCAAATACCAGAAGAATCAAAAGCAATTACAAAGCTCATCAGTGGAATTTCCGTTCGAATCACCGAATAAAACAGGTAACACCACATACCTTTCTCAGTTTTTCTTTCAAGACATCAACGAAGGCGCGTGAGTGTGTTTAATCAACGGAACGATGTAGATCGGTGAATTTCAAGAAAGTTTTCAACGAAAAAGTTTTAAGATCTAAAAGAAGTTCGAAAACCGTAAAGTTTTCTTCGATCTACAACGTTTCAATGCTCATATGTGATTTCTGGCCTTAGATTTGTGTTTAGAAGGAAAAATAGAATAGATTAGGGCTTCGTTGCGTTTAAATCAGTGAAGTGTTAGCCTCGTCGGAATCTGGAGGTCACGGCGGTTGGGATGAAGATCACGGCGGAATCATGAAGATTCCGGCCGATCTTCATCTTCTCCGGCCAGTTTCATCCATAAACCGGTGAGGAGAAGAGGGCGTTGTTTGAGAGAAGAGTGAGAGAGAGAAGACCTAGAGAGAGAAACGCAAGAGTGGAATGAATAAACCGGTCCCCAAAACCTTTTATAAGCAGACTGAACCGGTCTGGTTCAGCCTTGGACCACTGGTTTTACGTCCTGGCCATTAGATCTAGGGATTGATCCAGTTGGATCAATCCAACGGCCTTCTGTGATTCCTGAAGGATCCAGGATCCATCTCTCCCTTGGGCTTGGGTTTGGGCTTGGTTTTCCTGCGAAGTTCCCCTGTTTTTGCTATGTTTGTCACTACTTCTTGCTATTTGCACACCTTTATGCTCAAAAACTTTGTTAAAAATCCCAATCAATTTTTTCATGTGTTCTTGATTATGTTCTTGACTTTCTTGTGATGTTGTTATGTGTTGAATTTGGATTAAAAATAAGTGGCATTTTTTTTTAGTCAATTGTTCATTATATTTGTTAAATCTTGTGAAATTTTACATGTTTTTTTGTGGTTAAAAATTCTCTAAAAACTCCAAAAATTTTCATACATATTCCTTGATATTTTTATGGTATTTTTGTAATGATTCTAGCCTAGTGAAAATTGATAAAAATATATGTGGAGTTTTCTTGTGATTTTATGTTACTTTTTGTTAATTTCTTGTGAAATCCTTGCATGTTCTTGATCCCAAAATCTTGCTATGGTATATTGACCCTTGATATGAGAATTTACAATGTGTATACCTCTGATTTGGTGCTATTCTTTACTATTTGGGAGCTTGATTTGTTAATTTCTTGTTTTACAAGTCATGTAAATAATAGTTTGTGGAAATAAAGTGTGAAACATGCTTAAAAGGTGTCATAATTCTTGGTTTAATATTGTCTTATAATTTTCATGGCATAGCTGAAATGAAATTCTTTGAAGATTGTCATGGCATGAAAATTATAGGCATTATGTTTGTGGGAATTTTATGACAAAGTTTAGGTATATTTTACCACTTTTGTGTGCTAGGATTTTTACCTTTTTGTCAAGTTTCATTACTTTCCTATGCTACTTTACTTGCATCCATTTCAATCCTTATTATTCCTTGTGCCACTAACCATTTTGTTTCATGTTTCATGCATCTCCACAAGCATACTTCATTCTTCCATTATAGTTTCATTTCTTGCACTTTAATTCCCATATTAAGACTTAGAATGTAACACTTAGGATTTTCCTTTTGTACTTTATTTTTATGCCATTTAATTTCTTGCAAAGACCATAGAATGTATCTAGGCCAATGATGTAAAGGACAATGGACTCTAATAATGTGCACCGACACAAACACCGACACATGCACACACATCACTTTAGGTATATAGCTAGATATATGCATGTTTAGATGTATGTTTAGGATTGTATGTCTAGATGAATGTTTAGGCTTTATACTTAGAAAAATCAATTTTCCAAAAAAACTTGAACAAACTTCACTCAAATCATTTTCAAAATAAACCTTGGGATCAAAATCCCATTGAATTTTCCTTTTTCATTTTCTTAATCAAATTTCAATGAAAAATAACCATACTTAGACCACATTTTGCAAATAACTAATCCCACCTCACATTTTCTAAATCTCATGCCCTTGAGGCCTCTTTCTATTCTTCAAAATCCCATTTTCAAACTTAAAATCAACCAACAAAAACAAAAACATTTTTGGAAGAGAACTACGGTGGATTTGATCCCTTAAACGGGTACGTAGGCAAGGAATCAAATTTCCTTCAATTCAAATAAAATAAAAATTCAAACATTCTTCTCCCTCCAATTCTTTACTTAGTAAACCCCCTTAGGTTCAATAAACACTTTCAAAATAGCATTTAAAAATAAAGCGCGCGCGTAGAAGTTAAAGACGGTTCCTATAGGATACTATAGTCGTTATGGGTGCCTAACACCTTCCCGTAGCGAAAACAACTCCCGGACCTCGATTCTCAAGGGTTTTGCTTACTTTTTCCCTTCCCAAGAAAAAATAAGATATCACCGGTTAGAAAGGTTCAAACGTAATCAATGTTTGACACCCGAAAACCAAGATAAAACAACCAATATCATAGGCTCACTCTTGTCCCCCAACTTCCTTCTCTTTGCATGAGGGATATGCATATAGCATAATGAACCAAAAACTTTTAAGTGTTTAGCTGATTGCTTGCAACCAGTCCAAATTTCTTCAGGAACTTGATCAAGTTTCTTAGTGGGACATCTGTTCAAGATGTAATCTGCAGTTCTTACTGCTTCTCTCCAAAAAGTATTAAGCATTTTCTTCAATTTGATCATACTTCTGGTCATGTCAAGCAGGGTTCTATTCCTTCCTCATCCAAGCCATTATGTTGTGGAGTATATGGAGCAGTGACTTCATGCACAATACCATTGTCTTCACAAAACTTCTCAACACCTTTGAGGTATACTCACCACCACCATCAGTTTTTAAAATCTTAATGGATTTACCACTTTACTTTTCAACTAAGATTTTAAACTTCTGAAACATATCAAGTAGCTCCTTTGATCTACTTGCTGCACTTGAACTGAATGCATTTCTGGGTTGCTTGCCCAACAAGCAAGTGTCACAAACTGTGTTAGGTATCTCAATTTTAGGTACTCCCAGAATCATATCTTTATCAACTAATTGATTAAGACCTCTAAAATTGAGATGGCCAAATCTATAATGCCATAGCCAACTATCTTCATCTTTTACCATAGCAGACAAACAATTCAATTCTATAGCTTTCATATTGGCCTGAAAAGTTCTATTCTTTGCAGGAGGAGTTTTCAATACTAACCTTTGCTGTTTATCAAACAACTTAAATGTGTTATCCTTCATAACCACTGAATATCCTTTCTGAATGAATTGACCAATACTCAGTAAATTGCAATGCATTCCAGGGACATAAAGAACTTCTTCAATTATTGCCATTTTTCCATTCTTTCCTTCAATAGCAATATTCCCCATTCCGTTTGCAACCAAGACTCTATGATCTACAAGCTTCACCTTTGTATTTCTTCCAAGATCCACTTCTCTTAACCATGTCTTGTTTCTAGTCATATGATTGGAACAACCAATATCTAAGAACCAACTTTTTGAATTGCAGCTCTCATTACTAGTTGTTGTAACCATCATGAATAATGACTCAGAATCTGAACCATCTTGTGCAATTTTGGCTTCCCCTTCATCATTCTTTGATTGCTTTCCTTTACCAAACCAACATTCTGAAGCAAAGTGTCCAAATTTCTCACATTTGAAACACTGAATCTTCTTCTTATCAACTTTCTTCTTTTTATTAGAATTTCCTTCCTTTGAAGATTCACCTTTATCAGATCCATTGTTCTTGCCTTTAGACCAGTTTCCTCCCTTAGAGTTTTTCTTCCCTTTCTAGAAGTTCTTCCTATCATTATCATCCTTCTTGATAGTTTGAACTTGCAGGGCTTGTTGAATTGATCTTTCACTGCTTCTTTCTGAAACCATCAATTCATGAGCTTCTAATGAACTCTGTAACTCCTCAATCTTCAATGTCTTAACATCTTTTGTTTCCTGAATTACCACCACAATGAAATCAAACCTTGAAGATAGGGTCCTCATACTCTTCTCAACAATTTATTGATCAGTCATAGCTTCTCCACAAGCTCTCATCTGATTCACAAGATTGATGAGTTTGGAGATGTATTCAGTAATTTTCTGATCATCCTCCATCTGCATCAACTCAAACTTCCTCCTCAGTGATTGAAGCTTAATCAATTTCACCTTATCATCACCTTCATGATACTTTGAAAGAATGTCCCATGCTTCCTTGGAACTAACTATTTTTGAGATTCTTTCAAAGTTACCTTCATCAAGACTTTGTTGAATCAGTAACAAAGCCTTGCAATCTTTCTTCTTCAGATCCTTATGTGTGTTCCTTTGCACTTTTGTGGCATTCGCAGCTAAATCACCTACACCATTCTGCACAATTTCAAGCGAATCTTGTGCACCAAACAAATTCTTCATCACTGCACTCCATCTTTCCCAATTGCGTGCTTCAAGAATTGGAAGATGAGTGTTGAAACTGCTGCTACCATTCATGGTGTTTCCTTCAGCGTTTCTTCCTTCAAATTGCGTGATTGAAGATCTTGATTACCCCTTTGAACGAAACCTGGCTCTTGATGCCAATTTGTTAGCGCAGCAAATCAAGCTTGTATCACAAGCAATAACCAGAAGCAGTTTTGCAGTTTTAGGGTTTTGTGAATTTTGTGATTTAGAGAGATTGAGAAGAGAAAGATTATGTGATTGAGGAAAGTAATTGTATTATTGAAGATTGATGAGAACGTACAATGAAAAGTAGCTTATATACACTATTGTGTTTGGTAGCTTGAAGCACAAGCAATTGTAACAAACCCTAACACTTACTCCCTCCGGTCACTATTATAAGGAAAATTTGACTTTTTAGATTCATTCAATAAATGATGTATGTGGTCTATATATAGACCACATACTTCATTTATTTAATGAATCTAAAAAGTAAACTTTTGCTTATAATAATGACTGGAGGGAGTATTAGCTACACTCTAACAATCTAGTAACAAACTTCAAAACAAACTACCTGAAAGTGTGATTAACCATTTAAACATGATTATCACTAATCTAAACTTGAATTACCAACTGAACTAACAGTAAACGTTTTCAATTTAGTCATTCTGTTAATCAAAATGATGATGTGGCAGAAGGACTAAATTGAAAACGTTTACAAACATAAAGGACTTATATGTGACCAAAATAACTTAAAGGACCAATCTATTACAAACCTCAAATTTAAAGGACTTATGTGTGATCAAAATAATTTAAAAACAAATCTGTTACAAAGCTGAAACATAAAGGACCTTGATGTAGTTTAGTCCACGATAAAATTGAAAGCGGAAGATATTTGTGATCTCCTTTCTTTTTCTTTTCAGACTGCGTGAAAATGATTAGGTTGATGTGGGTACCAACCAAATTTGTCCCTCGTTCTAGTTTCATCCATCCGAAAGGACGTGGTAACATATTCGTTCAGTTCTTCGGGGGCACGTATCTTCTTTAAGGGCCGTTTATTACATATAAAACAGAAAATGACAGTTAATTTCTCAACTAGTTTTCTCATTAGTGGAAAAAACTCTTTCAATAGCATTAGTTATTACTTTACAAATAAATATCATAATATACTCCATATTTTCTAAATAAATAATATTAGTTTTCTCATTAGTGGAAAAAACTCTTTCAATAGCATTAGTTATTACTTTACAAATAAATATCATAATATACTCCATATTTTCTAAATAAATAATATTTTTTTTTGGTCTAGTAGCCTAGTGGCTAGAGCTCACACATTTAAATGTGGAGAAGTGGAGTGTCCGAGGTTCGAACCCTGACCCCTGCATAAATTATGCAATGTCCCTGGCAATTGAGTTAAGCTCACGGAGACAATAATATTTTTATTTTAACAAACGTCAAGGCACTTAACAAACAAATTTTTATTTTAATCTTACTTTTGGGGTACGGTCTTTCCGTTTTTATTGACAAAAAAGTTAAAAACAATAAAATGGTAAAATAATAAAGTGAAAAACAATAAAATGGTAAAATAATAATTAAGTGAACTGTAAAATTGAAAGATAACAATATTACAAAAAATAAATAAAGTTAAAATAAGGATTTTTTTATAGTCTCCCTATTGTTTGTATATTGTTGTCGATTGTTCATCATATTGTTGTGAATCGTTCCTATTTGTATGTGATTTAATTAATTTTTTAATTGACAACTTAAATGATATCATAAAAATGATAAAATAATTTAAACGAATAATAATAATAATAATAATAATAATAATAATAATAATAATAATAATAATAATAATAATAATAATAATAATAATAATAATAATAATAGTCCCCGTGAGCATAGCTCAGTTGGCAGGGACATGCTTTGTTATATGCAGGGGCCGGGGTTCGAACCCTGGACAACCCACTTATTCCCCTTGAAAAAAAACCCTGGACAACCCACTTATTCCCCTTGAAAAAGGTGAATTCTAGCCACTAGGCTATTTGACTAAAAAATCAATAATAATAATAATAATAATAAGGATTCGATGATATATTTTGGAAATATAGCGGGAGCATCCGAGCATGTGCCCAAAATATAGGGATGACATGGATCCACTTTAAGCAGGGTATATAGTGCCTATGAGCATTTTTTTTTTGTGGTGGCCGGGGTTTGAACCTCCGACCTTGCATATTTTATGCATTGTCCATACCAACTGAGCTAAACTCACGAAGACGTGCCTATGAGCATCTAAGCGATGTTACCCGTACCATTACCCTGTACTTTAATAACAAAATGGTAATATATAACAAAAAAATACCACAACATAATTAAAATATGATCTTAAATCTCCAAAGTCAGCATAGAAAATATCACACCATATTATTTAGTCAAATAAAAAGCATCTAAAATACAAGAAACAAGTTCATATTACAATAAATTGCATACACTTAAGATTAATTAACTAATTTTAGTATTACATAAAGGTATAATTATAGTCTATATAACGTGCGAGTGTGGGGCGGGTGAGCACTAGAGTGTCTGTACCCGCGCCCATACTCGTTCAAATTTGCAGGTAATTAATTACCCGAATCCAGACTCACACCCAACAATGTGGGTATTTACTAGCTATCATGACTATTTTTTGCGGATGCCTATTGAGTTTGGGTCCAATTGCTATCACTACCAAAATGATGGCTACATCATTTTTTACGCACTACAACAAAAACTAATGTATTGTGCAAAAATAACATCCAAAATGAAGTAGATGGATCAACAAAAGTTGATGCATAGTGGGTCAATAAAAAAAATTCTTCTACTATAGATTATGCAAATTATTTTAAAATTTAATTAGTATATTTTGATAATGTATAATTCTTTTACACATGCATTGACTAATGTGTTGTCATGTGAATTAATGAATATGAAACACATGAATTGTCATACTCATTAATTGATGTGACAACATATCATTTGTTACATTATAAAATAATTATACGTAAATAGAGTATACTAATTAAACTTTTATTCTTTAAAAAAACTAAACAAATTTTTATTTTAATTATTCGGAAAAAAACTCTTATTTTAATTCATCAGCTTGTTTTGCCTTTGTTTTTTTTAGGGGAGCTTGCTTTGCCTTTTATAAAAATAAAAAACCTTGTCTTGTGATCTTAGCTCAGTTGGTATGAACAATGCATAATATATACACGGTCCGAAGTTCAAACCCCGACAAAAAAAATAAAAAACCTTACCCGCATATTAGGTATGGCTAATGACCACTATATGTTATCTTAAATGTGGATATGAACATGACTACTATAATATTCTCTCAAAAAAGTACTATTATAATATATGTATATATTCCATTCAAAGTTACCAAAAAAAAATATTATCGTATTCAAACTCTATTCATAGCAATTGCATATCCACCACACGGGTCATCGATGATAAGGTTATTTTTCATGTTGAACCATTTGATTAGTTATTATAGCATTGATTGATAAGGTTATTGTTCACGTCGCCAATTGATTTTATTTTTTAAATACTTCCCTTTAGAGATACTTAATTTGTCCATAAATCTTATTTCAACTTACAAAAATGCCACTATTGAGTTACACCGTGACCAAGATATAAACCCGGATACCTTCATTTATGCGTGAGGTTAAAATGGTTTTGTCACTTCGTCAATTTAAAAAAAAAAGTTACTTAATTCTTTTACTCGACCCTAATTTTTATTACATATTTTTCAACAGAAACAACTTTAATTCATTTCATTCAATAAAGTAGTCACAGTAGAGGTTGGAATATAATCAAAAATATGATGACTAACCTAAGTCAATACCGCTCTATCTAATAATTGAACAACATTGTTGGCTAGTCTAAAGATGCCGTGACTATCAAAACGAGTGAGTTTTGCAACAATATTGTTTTCTTATTTAATAATGATTGACCTGTTTTGAAAAAAAAAAAGTTTCAAAATAATTGTAATTTCAATTTTTAAGGTGATATTCGTTAATTATATTTTTTTAAATCAAAGTCGGTCTAATAATCTTTAAAAATAAGGTTGTTTATCTACCACATATCATCCGATGATAAGGTTGTTTGACAAAAAGAGATACTTTTTTTGTTTGTTTGTTGAGTAAGCATAGAGATACCTGTTAGATTGTCATAACTAATAAACTGTGTTTGCCTTATTTTTTCTCTTTAGATAATACTAGATAGAAAAGCTCCGAGAAAATGTACATGGGTCGTAGCTGATTTTCCGGAAAGATAGCGAATACAGATAAAAAGTGTAGTTCTCTTTAGATAATACTAGATAGAAAAGCTCCGAGAAAATGTACATGGGTCGTAGCTGATTTTCCGGAAAGATAGCGAATACAGATAAAAAGTGTAGGTTAAAGCTGCAAGTTAAAAAAGCCTTTTTTAAGAGCTGCTTGAAAATGATTTTGATTGAGTTTATTTGATACAATTGACTTTAAATGAAAATTATTTTATGACAAAATTAAAAGTTGTTTGAAAATAATGTAAAAGTGAATTCAACAATAAAGTTAATGATAATAAAACACGTTTAAACACATAAGCTATAATTGTTGAGTTTAACGGATCAAATGTGAGTAATTAATCTTAAATTGATTATGAATGATTAAAATGTTGGATGTGTAAGAGCGATGGTTTAAACATGATGATTTTGTCTGGCCTTGATCTTCCTATGTACGACGGTCCAGAGCATTATACTAATAACAAAAAAGATAGTATACTCATCATATAATAGGCATGCAAAGCCTTTCAGAGATGATCATTTGCATATTCAAGCATAGATAATATCACTCCTCAAAAAGAAAGAGAATTTTCAAGAACTCTATAAAGACAAAATATATTACACGCACCCTTCAAACAATTCTCCCTAAAAAAGAACCAATCAATCAAGCAACTCATTTGGCATTGCATACATCAGCATCAACACCGTATAAATCCTACAACAAACTTGGGCAAGAATAGATACAGAGACTGCACCAGCAATAGTACTTAACCATACCCGAAAATCAACCAACCCCAAAATTGAAACAAAACCACCGAAATTAACACAGCGCTTTACAAAATAGCCACAGTGCCACACCAAGCACCAGAGTTAAAAGAAACAAGTGGCATATACCATTACATTAAATTAAAGACTAGATTCAAGCACAAAAGCAAATAATTATTGAGAAGTAACATTTTGAGAACTACCTTTGCAATGGGAAAATGAAAATCAATTTTATATGTTATACGATTTTGCCTAAATGAAATATTAGTCTAAATAATAAATATTTGGGTTAATACCTGAAATAACCACCATAATTTGGGCGATGTCTGAAAATAGCTTTTATAGAAATAAAAATAAAGATTTCACCGCTGCAAATTTTGAACATTTTGAACGACTCTTCTTATTGACAGTGGTGCAATTCAATTCAATTAATTTTTTTTATTAAATCATTTTACTACTTTTAAAAACACTTAAAAGTTTAGAGTTTAATCATACGGTCTTTCCGTTACAGAGAAATTTTGTCTTAGTATAGTCGATGACTTAATCCACTATAATCAACCGATTACAATCCTCAAAGTATCTTCTGTCAACCTAACTATTTTGGATTTTCCATAAAGTATCTGACTTAACTAAGTCGTTGCTCCTCAACATCCTAACTTCATCCAGCACGGTGAGTATCATGCAAAGATTATTGCTACTATTGATCCAATTACAACAAGGTTGAGTTTGTGTATGTGTAAAAACACAATACAAATCGAACCATACAATAATTTAGTTTAATTTTTGTACTAGATTTCTTTTTGAAAGAATTTTCATATTAGATGAACTTTAGTGGGATGCCAACTATACCCCTACCAAAAGGTACTTTTTATTTTAAATGACCTAAGTCACATTGCTCTCCTTGTATTCATCCGATCCACGTGATGAAAATCTGCAATACATGTGGCACCATCATGCACACAGGTAAGAATTTTCCCTCTTAAAACCAAAAAATATAAAAATAAATCAACCACTTTTTCGTATATAAATAGGATAGGGCTTGGGCAAGGTATCAACACAACACAACACAATTGTATCTCATTTCTTCCAAACCTTTTTTAACGAGCTAGCACTATGGCCACCATCATCAAAGGTACTCTTAAGACTCTCCTATCAGCTGGTGAGATTGAGAACAACCCATTAACCATGTCTGATGACCAAATTTTAGATCAAATTTACTCCACACATGTCCACAGTGACACAAAATTTGATGCTGCTTCTCTTTTCACCCTTGCTCAGAATACCCTTGCACGTTCAACACACATTGTTGACAGTGTTGTGCAGGTCTATATACATATAAATATGCATTCTAATTTCCTTTAAATTAAATATCCTTTAATTCATAATAGTTATGAATTTTGACAGGGTACCAAAGTAAGCTTGGAGCAAGCAGATGACAAGTCCCTTATCCCGAATTTTAGTTCACCACTGTGCACCTTGAAGTCAATTTCTTCTGAGGTTATTCACTGATCTAATGAATTAATAATATAATTAATTAAATAGAACACACGCTAAAGTACCAAAACATAAACATCATACACATGGTGACACTCACACACAGCACTATACACATAAACTCATATATAATCACTTTTTATTGTTATTTTTATTTTCTTTACATATGAAGAAAATAAATAAATTTAATATTTTGATAAATTATTTGTATTTTTATAATAATCATTATTATTTGTTTTTTTCTTTACTTATACTCATAATTATTTTTTATTTTATATATCTTTTTGTTTTTGCAATAAATAGTCATTTGACAAAATATAATAATTAATACTGATCTGCACTTTGAAGACAAAAATATTAAAAATAACACAATTTTTTTTTTAAAAATAGATACTTAAAAAAAAACGGAGAGAGTAAATAATTGATATGCAATGTAGTATAATTTTTTTTTACATATGCAACTAATATATTTCATGAATATATTCCACTTTATTATGTTAATTTCTAAATATCTCAGCAATTATCTATATTGTGAAATGTAATTAGAGACATATCTATAAAACTTGTGTGAATAACTAGATATATGTATAAAACTTGTGTAAAAGCACACCAATTAAACTAATATGAGTTAATATAAACAACTATTAAATTAAAGAATTTGAAAACTTTATGACAATTACTTAATAAGTTGCTCATAAAATAATTATAACTGTGTAACAGATGTCATGCAAGCCACCAAGTGAGGAAATTGCACACAAAACAACTCTAGCCATACTGAACAAGCTTTCACACTATGACTGGGAAGCAAAAGCAGTTCTTACACTTTCTGCATTTGCACTTGAATTTGGTGAATTCTGGTTGCTTGAACAACATCTTTCAACAGACCCACTTGCCAAATCTGTGGCTTTGCTGAAACGAGTCCCGATCCTAGCAAAGCCTGCAGCAATTCAAAAACATCGCCAAGCTATCACTGAGCTTAATAGTTTGGTGAAAATCACGTTGCAAGTCATTGAATTTATACTTGAATTGGATTACCTTAATGATAGGTATGACACAAAGGTTGTTCCTGCTTTGGAGCTTGCATATGAACAAATTCCTGTTGATGTTTACTGGACCATCATCACTATTGCTGCTATTGTTACTCAGTTGGATTGCCTCATCACTGAATCGTAAGTTTAATTAATTAATATTATTTATTCATCCGAGTTGTACTTACAGAACAATATCCATACTTTTTAATATGTTTAATTAAATTCGAGAATATATAACTAATTTTTATTAATTATGTAGGGAGCATAAGCAAGAACTTTCGCACTATGGTCAAAAGATCAACATCATCCTCAGCAGACTGAGGAAGCAGATCACGGTCTGTCGTCAACAAATAGGTCAGTAAATTTCTCGATCTCTAACGGTCCTTACAACTGCAACACCATACTACATCTGTATCCGATGAGGATTCAAACACCTTTACTTTGTTTATTTAGTATTCATAAAAACATGTTATTTGTTTTAAAGATATATTAATTGTAACATAACAAAAATATAAATGAGTACTAATGTGGTATATATATATTTTTTTAAGATACGGCAAAGTACATCCAAGAGCTTAAGAAACTGTTACAAACTCCCACTGAAATAACAGTGGTGCTTTCGTTTCTGATTTTTCCCAAGGGTGTTCCTCAGCTGCTTTATGATGGTGCTACCAAGACTACGGTTCGTATCTTTTCTTTGTCGCGTTAGCAAAAAAAATTTGTTTCAAAATGAATGTCACTTTACATTTCCAATACAACTTTAATTTTTTTCTTCTAACTTTACCTTCAATAAATACTTCAACTTTTCTCTCACACAATTTTCAATGCAACTTTAATCTTGTCTTTTTCTTATAAAGTAAGGACAGTTTAGTAAAAGCGTTATATCCAATGATTATTTCATTCCATTTCTTAATCTGTGTGCCAAATCCTAAAACGACACTCATTTTGAAACGGAGGGAGTATTATAAAACAAATTTGTATATATAACAAATTTGTTGTATTTTCTATTATAAAAAATTATAAGAAAAATGAGTACAAAACTTTGTGGTACTTGGTGGTTTTGTTAACAGATCTTCTTATTTTTTGTTTTGTTTTTAATAATACAGATCTTCTTATGCATGCTTACTTATTATAATCGAACTACATAAATAATCATATAGTCATAAAAAATAAAATAATTATCATAACAATAGACTGAAATGTGAAAAACTATAAGAAAAATAAATCGTTTTTTACTATTTAAAAACTTTTGTAAAAAATAACCAAAGAAAAATATTAGAAATTTGTGGCTTGTGTTGTGTTTTATCTAAATTTTTGCAATGTTCCAGAAACACGTGTCATAATAATGGGAACAGTATAAAAAAAGTTCTCTTTTGTGTATTTATCTAAATCTAAATTTTTGCAATGTTCCAGAAACACGTGTCATAATAATGGGAACAGTATAAAAAAAGTTCTCTTTTGTGTAAATAAAACTGTAAAGAAAAGACTTGACCAAGAAAAAGAAAGAAAGCAGAGTATAGAAAAGTTGATATCGATTTGGTATATATTCATTATTTCAAAGGACTTATCAATTTGGTATTATAGATTTTAAATAATAAATAATACTGACATTTATTAACACACATTTTTTTAACACACTCTCTTTTCTCTTTTATTGATTAAAATACATATAAACATAAATTAAATCATGTCGTTTCCATTTAAAGTTTGTGGAATTCATCTAAATTTCATCCAACAAAAAAAGTTTAAAAGCATATATTTTTTTGAAATAAAAAAAGCATATATGTTAAATAGTATGTTGATAATATTATTTATATTTTAATTAAAAAGTATTATGTGGTCAAAAGTTATTCGATCTAAAGAGTATAAGTACCGTTGAAAACTCCATAATAAACCAAAAAAAGTCACCAAGTAATCAAGTTAAAAATCTGGGAATTCGTACTGTATGAAAAGGATATGCAAGAGAAGCAATATCCACACATACTTTTTGTAAATTATCCTACATGTTTGAAACAATTTTTTAAATCTTTCACATGACTTGAATTCTAATTTGAAATTGAAATTACAATATTGATAGGTTATATACAATTTTTTATTGTAAATTCTAAATGAAATTGATGGTTTTTTCTTACCTTTGCATAGAAGTTACCTTTTCTCTTCTCATTTATTTTTGTATAATAAACAAAGTAAATGTTGATAAAATGTAACAAAGTTTTTCTTAAGTAGTCCAGCCAAGAGAAATATGAAAAAAAGGGACAAAATTAACAATAATAATTTCTAAAGCAGTATTATTAGTGTTTTGATGATGGTGATGATTTATATCATATTAAGCATTAAGCTAACATGACATCCTCTAAATATTTTTTTCCTCAAAAAAAAAAAATCCTCTAAATATTTTTTTTATAGAAAGCAGTCCATATTATTTAGCTCTTAATTTTGATTAATTTGTTAAACCGTGCAGGTTGACATTAATGTCGTGCTAAAAAAGAAGAACGTGTACTTGTTTGTTTCTACTCTAGATGTCACGGAGGAAGAAATTACAACAGTTAGATCAGTGTATGAATCTATCAAAACAAATGAACAATACAAGATTGTTTGGATTCCAATCGTCGAAGAATGGAACGAGCAGCTACGCAAGAAATTCGATATTTTAAGGAGTAAGATGCCATGGTATGTGGTGCAGAATGTCGAAAACATAGCTGGATTCAAGTTCATTAATGAAGAATGGGACTTCAAAAAGAAGTCTATGTTTGTGGTGTTTAGTCCTCAAGGAAAGGTGCAACACAAAAATGCATTCCATTTGATCATGTCTTATGGAATCAAGGCTTTCCCATTTACAATGGATGATGAAATAAGAATTCAGAAGGACAGGAACTGGATTGTATCTGTTGTAGGCAACATTAACCACAACATTTCCATATGGGTAAGTAAATTTTCGACTTGGATCCTCCACAGTTGTGAAGTATGTTGTTGCAGGTGTAAAGACCGTTGAATTTTGGGAGAGAAGCGATTTTAGTGGCTTCTCTCTTTAAATCTCACGGTCCTTACAACTTCAGCAGATAGACGGTCCAAACATGTAAATTTCATGAAATAATTAAGTTGAGTAATGAACTTATTATTGAGTTTAAATATAATTTTCTCTATGTAGATATGCAAATCATTTTTAGTCACTTAAATTATTTTTCTAGTCATTACAATCATATTTTGATTTTGGTCTTTGTTGTTTGATTTTAGTCCATGACTAAAAATTTATGTTTGAAATAATCTCTGTAATATGCAAAACATTTTGATTTTAGTCACTTTAATGTGAGCAACATAACAACTAAAATGAATATTGAACTTGATAACTAAGAATTGAACTTGATAACAAAGAATTCTGTGATTCTTCCTATAATGCAGACCGAGCAGAACAAGCACATTTTCTTCTACGGCGGCCATGACAAAGAATGGATCCAACAGTTCACTAAGTATGCCACTGCTCTTGCAAACGATGCAACTATAAAAGAAGCAAAAATTTCCATTGAACTCTTCTATGTTGACAAGGAAGACAAAAACCTCGTAAGTCGATTTTGGAGCGGAATTGAGAGTCTCTTTGTGACCAAAATTCACAAAACAACCGATGTAGTGACACAAGAAGTGCAAAAGATGCTGTCTTACAAAAATGAAACTGGTTGGGCTCTCCTTAGCAAAGGACCATCTGTTGTGTTGAGTGGTCATGGTACAACAATTCTCAAAACTGTGGCTGAATTTGAGAAATGGAAAGATGTTGTTATCAAGAAGGGATTTGAATTTGCATTCACTGAGTATCACACCAGTGTTGCTCGTGTCACTCATCGTTGCTCGCACCTTGAAATTCCTATTGTTGCTGGAAAGTTACCTGAGACTATAAAATGTCCTGATTGTCCTAGTACCATGGAGATTTTCATTAGCTATAAGTGTTGCCACAATAAGACCAATGCAAATGCAAAACATTAGGGTTTGACGTGGTTTTATGTTACTGGGTCTTGTGGTCTTTGGTTCGATACTTGGCGTCTTAAAAAAATGTTATTGGGTTTTCTTGTTTGATCTCGTGAATAAGAGTGTGGGACATTCAGAACCTTTTGGTTATGTTCCACGCCAATTATGTTGTAACATAAAGATCTTTGTAAACCCAAAAATAATGGTGTTGTGTTGTTTTCTATGTATTGTGGTTGTGGTGTAGTCTTGAAGCGTTGGTCTTCAATTAAGCTTCAGTTTGTGTAGCAATGTTTGCGTTATATATCAATAATATTTATTATATATTAATGTTTGTGTAAAAATAATATGTACACTTGTGTGAAGAGTTTTAGCTTAATAATAGAGAAAGCTCGCTTTGCAAGCAATCATATTGCAAACCAATTTTATTCCACCTCACATTGAGCCAGGGACGGAGCTAGAAAAATTTCTTAAGGGTGGCGAGCGAAAATTAAAAGGCATACAAATTGGATTTTTGGATCGCTATTTTACAACTTTGAAAAAATTTCACCTTACACATTTTTGTTTCTTTTTTGCTGATGTGACAATCACTATTATATAGGATTAAATGACATTCGAGAATCAATCTTAAAACAACCATCTAGCTACATCAACAACAAAAAAACCTTTAAAATTGAGTGAAGGTAGAAAATACTGAAAGTTATGAAATAGAGGGATTAAAAACCTAATTTTAAAAAGGTTAAATATGTATTTAATCCGTACAAAATCACGAGCTTTTAAGTTTAATCCCCAAAAAAAATAGTCACTTGTAATCCTTATTTGCATTTATTTGTACTATTTTTAAATAGGGACTTTCCTTACAAGATGGAATACAATGGAGAACTAAAATTATCATTAAAATTTAACATGAACTAACCTTGAAGGCTTGTAATTTTGTAGGGATTAAAAACATATTTAACCATTTTAAAAATAAGAATATTAAAACTATAATTTAGGTGAAATAAAAGGATAAAAAAACATTTAAACCTTTTAAATGTAGACAAAGTGAAAAACAATGTCTACCAATAAAAACTGCTTGAAACAACCAAAAGAAAAGCAAGAAGTGTGATGTGTTCGTAAGTAAGTCGGTTGTTCCTCTCATAGTATTATTGAAATAAACAAATTATGGAATCTATTAGTATTATTATATTGTATTGTATAACTAAAATTAGTTTAAAAGATGTAAAGATGCATTGTGTAATCCTTCATTGTCCCAGAGTGGGTGGGGTGGCAGATACTTCATAATGTATACATGGGATAGTATGGAATTACATATTCTTGAGGTGGCGGCTGCCCCATTTTACATATACGTGGCTCCGTCGCTGAGCGCAAATCACGCTGCCAAATTGAGTCTTAACTTCCTGAAATTGCACCTTCCATACATAGCAGATTTTCTGAATTTGATCTACATCTATAATCGATCAAAACGGACCAAATAACATTTGAGTATTACTTTTCCCACCCTATATGTCTTTCCTCGCACGCCCTAATTTTTTCTTCCAATTTTACCCCTAGTCCGGATTTCGTTTTTCGGATTGAATTGTTAGAATTATGCAGATGTATCCGGATTTTAAAATCCATAATAGTGTTTTACCAGAACTTTTGCAATTTTAAACTTTACAATTCGTAAAATAAAATGCAAATAAAATAAAAAAACAGAAATAAAAAGACACAAACATAAAAACAACTCATTTTATTAATATATGAACAATACATTACAATAATTTTCAAGCTTTTTAAGCTTGTTACATAAGATCCTAAATCTATTTCTAATCTTCTAAAAGCCTAATTCTAATCTCCTAAGAGCCTAACCACTTCTATGTGATAGGACATAGCAGTAGTTTGCCTATTGGAGGAAAACCCGAGGAGGAGGAGGGAAGAGGAGGGCGGGAAGAGGAAAACAATGCCCCTGAGGGAGGTAGGGGGTACTCAAACTTACGCCCAGACAGGCGAAGCTAAGAACCACACTGACCCACATGACCCTCAGATGAACCACACTTAGTTACAGCGCAGTTCCATCCTCATTGAGGAGGATGGAAAACCATGGTTGTAGAAGGAAGAAGAGGAGGAGAGGGTGGGAGAGGATGGTGTGAGAAATGGTGGGGTTTGGAAGGCTATTTATAGGGAGGGGTGGGTCAAAAATGGTTGGGAGGTCATAAATGCAGTCAAAAAACATGGTAAAACGCGTTTTTTTTGACCTGACCACCGACAAAAACCTGTGGTGCAGACCACCGGCCATGACTGATGCATTCCGGAGTATAAAATCCGGAATGCACGTCTGTTTTCTGGAATATATTTTCCGTATTAATGCGATAATGGTGAACGAGGGAAAAGTTGGCACTTCTTGTAGGGCTAAGGACATTCCAGAATGTAAAATCCGAAAAGTTTCAGCATTGGATTCTTTTGAAAGAGATCTTCGATTCTTTTGAAAGAGAGTCATTAATGTGGGTTTGGACGGTTACAACCACTAACACGTTTTCATTGACTGTATTAATGACCTAGGACTTGTTTTAGGCTATAAATAGGCTTCCATCTTCAACAAATACATTCATTCTTCACTTCACCTCTTTTCTTCCATTTTCTTCAAATGTTTCTAGTTTTTTAGGGGTGTCGGTGGTGTCATGGTCATGGTTGACCGTTCATATGAACCCTGCAATTGCATTGCAGCTTGTGTGGGGTTCATATAACGGTCAACAGAGACCCTTGACATCAAAGAAAGACACAAAAAAACACACAACATCTGGTTCGGATTTAATATTCAGGAAATCACTAACAATCTTGTCCGGATTATATAATCCGGACCAGTGGTATTTTTAGAAATTTTGCAGGGCGTGCGAGAAGGCAGCAGAGTGGGAAAAGTAATACTCATAACATTTTCATCCGATATGCATCTCCATAACCATGTACTTAACAATGATGTATTAAATAAAAACAAGAGGCCACCTTCTTATTTTGGAAGACACACCTTCTCCCAACTCACCCAATTAATTCTCCAACCTTCTAATAAAAAGAAAGAAAAAAAAATATACAACAACTTGAAACATGGAGGACATAAACCAAACCAATGAATGTCAAGAAATACTACAACTTGAATGCCTAGTTTCTTCCTACAACTACTTAATAAAAGTAATTACTCAATTAAGAAAAAGAGGTCCTAAACTTGAAAACCAGCCTCCAATGCCGATTCTCTATTAGCAGTAGTTTCTTCCTCAGCTTTGAAGGTGAGAAAAACACAAGAAGGGGGTTTGAATTGTGTTAGATTTTTCTTCGTTTTCTCCTAAGCTGAAAACACTGATCAGAAGAAAAGTGAGAACTGCTTCAGAAGTGTGTTGGAACAAAATGTGTTTAACAATGAACCTTAAAGAGTTTTGATGATAACAAGGTATTAAAAATTGTAAATTGGACTAGCTAATATTTGTTCAAGTGTACAGGACCATAGTTAAAAAATTACATCATATAAAGGTTCTGAAGAACAAAAAGAGAGCTAAGGAATCAAGAAAAAGAAGCTTGAAAGCATCTGAAGAAGTGCATCTGAAGAATGATGACGTCATCAGAAGCTGATAGTCTTCAGAAGCTGATAGTCATCAGAAGCTGATAGTCATCAGAAGCTGAAAGTCATCAGAAGCTGATAGTCATCAGAAGCGGATAGTTCAGAAGTGACTTCATCAGAAGCCGAAGCTCATCAGAAGCTGATTATCACCACAAGCTGAAGATTCAAGGATCAACACTTCAAAAGCTGTCTATTGGATTCGAAAACATTGCAGAAGGCTAGTGGAACCTTGCAACGGTCACTTTGGTGAAGATTTGAAGGATTTGGAAGCTTATCTTCAAAAAGCGCTGACATTGTACTTTGTACGAACTGTACAACCACCTTCTCACCTACTCTGTTTTGTGTCCACGCTACAAGACAAGAAAACAGCTCCAGAATAACATCTATGCCTGCAAAGATGTTCCTTCACAATGAGAATGGATTTCAAATTGGTTCTTCATAGGACAACAACCAAATCAGGCAAAAGATCATTGGTGAAAGATCAAGCTTCAACAATGACTCTTTGATGTGCTGGCAATTTCACAACGTCTCTTTCACACCTCTATATAAAGGAGTGAAGACTTAGAATTTTGGTAATGCTGAACGAAAGACTCTCAACATTTTTACAAGTGCCAAACTTCTGCTGAAATTGTTCTGCATTCACTTAAAATTTCTGTTTCTCAAAGTTCTAGTCTTAGAAATTCTTAAGTCTTAGAGTCTGTATCTGATTGTATTGTGAGCACCTCTGATTGTATATCAAGTGTTCAATCTCAAACATTATTCTTTGTAATCTTGTTTGTTTAGAAGTCTCTTGCAGTTGTGTGATGACAGTCAGTCATACACTATTTTTAGTTAAGTTTTTAGTCAATTTTTACTAGTTTAGTATTTAATTGAGAGTCTTTTTAAATAAAGTATCATTTCTTTTTTATTGAGTCAAATAGTGTTTTCTTATTATTATTGGTCAATTAATGTAACATGCTTTTAAGGCTTAAGAGAATGAGAAGAAATTAATGTGGCACTTGTCTAGCCTAATGAGAAAAAGGAGTTATGAGTAGAAAAATAGCAGCAAGATTATTTGGTGTATTGGGCTATGCATAAGTTGTGGACCCGAGAGAATTTACAAGGATAACATGTGAATCAAATATAAGTGCCAGGGCCATATAAAAAGGGGGGCTACACAACGCTGTGGACATTGACGATTTGGCACAACAGTAGCTAGGTCTTTGGATTCACGTTTTTTTGGAGAGAGAGCACGGAATGGAAGGAAAGCCAGAAGCAAAAACGCACGCATGCATATAGAAGAGTAGCATCACGGATTGAAGAAATTTGATGAGTAAAACATCTCTCTTTGTAATTTCTTTTAACCTTGCTGTTTAAATTCTTTTATCATGAGTGGCTAATTTCCATTGATTAGGTCATAGATGATTTTGTTCTAGCTCATGACTATGTAACCTGTAACTCTGAATTACCATGAATGTTGCTCCAGTTTATTCAGTATAAATTGTGCGTAATGCTTTTATGATTCTGACCCAATATAATTGATCTTAGAGATTATATGACTGCTGACACCAGCTTATAACTCGACATATTTATGCTGTTTAATTTAACGGACAATCTAGGGATGGAAAGTTGTTAGGTTGTGATTCTAAAATTAACGGATTTAAAACCTTTGATGATTATAGGTTCACCTAAGGAATTAGGGAATTATAATTAGAAAAGAGGGCTTTGAGTCAAGGGATTGACCTGAGCTATTTTGTTAATTGTCGTGAACTGAAGAACAATCATATGATTTAGATGCAGATTACTAATGAGTGATGGACAGATGAATCGAAAGACTTAATCCTTTCTCTAAACATATTTCAAAACCGATTTTATTCTTCAGTCATTTATTTACTTTTTATGCAATCAAACCAACTGCCTAGGGCAACCCCCTATTTACATACATCTTGAATATTAATGAAATTGCCAACTAGAGATTAGAACAGTCCATGTGGATACGAATTAAATTATTACTTCGATATAAATTAGTACACTTGCTAATTTTGTATCAGTGCTTGAGCATAGAAGTCTCTTGATTGTGTTCTTGAGTATAGGAAGACTCTTGCAAAGTGTGCTTGAGTAAAGGAAGTCTCTTGCTGTGTGCTTGAGCATTTGTAATCAGATATTACATTCTAGTGAAATCTCCTTGGAAGTGCAAGGGGGACTGGACTACTTCCGGATTGTGGAAGGAACCAGTATATTTGCTTTGTGTCTTTCTTCTTCTCTCTCTCTCCCTGTTTTATTCCGCTGCGTTCAGATTCTGTTTATCACTTCAGAAGCTGCATCACTTAGCTTTTGATAAGTGTGTTCAGTTTTTTATGAGAAAAGAAGAATTTTGAAAAACACAATTCAACCCCCCTTCTTGTGTTTTTCTCACCTTCAATTGGTATCTAGAGCCTTGGTTCTGTTGATAACACCTAACAGTGTAACAATCCAAGATCCGAGAAAAACATGTCTGGTGAATCTCCTATTCCTACTGGTCAAACTAGCTATAATAATGTCGTACATGATTATAGTGATAGTAAGAAATTTAGTGTTGGAAAGATTCCAAAGTTCAACGGAGACCCTGAAGAATTTTCTTGGTGGAAAACCAACTTTTATAGTTATGTCATGAGTTTAGACGAAGAACTCTGGGACATACTAGAAGAAGGTGTTGGTAATGACTTGGCTCTTGATGAAGAAGGAGCTGTTGTTGATAGAAAGAAACATACTCCTGCTCAGAAGAAGATCTACAAGAAGCATCACATCATCAGAGGAGCACTTGTCACTGTTATTCCTAAAGCAGAGTACATGAAGATGAGTGACAAGTCAAGATGAAGCAAAGACTCTTATGCTTGTACATCAGTATGAGTTATTCAAGATGAAGGATGATGAAACTATTGAGGAGATGTACTCAAGGTTTCAAACCTTAGTCTCTGGACTGCAGATATTGAAAAAGAGCTATGTTGCTTCTGATCATGTAAGCAAGATACTCAGGAGTTTGCCTGCTAGATGGAGACTAAAGGTGACTGCCATTGAGGAAGCTAAAAATTTAAACACTTTAAGTGTCGAAGATTTTGTTAGTTCTCTCAAAGTTCATGAGTTAAGTCTTAATGAACATGAATCTGCTAAGAAGAGTAAATCAATAGCCCTTCCATCCAAAGGCAAGTCATCAAAAGCTCTCAAGTGGTTGAATCTGAAGAAGAAGAACCATCATGTGCAGATTCTGAACCAGATGCTGCTGAGATGGCTATGCTCTCCAACAGACTTCAGTATTTGGCTAAGAAGAATAGGAAATTTCTGACCAAAAGGAGCAACTCCAGAAGCTCAAGGAAAGAAGATCAGAAGGGATGCTTCAACTGTAAGAAGCCTGGACATTTCATTGCTGATTGCCCTGATCTTCAGAAGGAAAAGTCAAAGGACAAGTCAAAGAAGTCAACATTCAAACCAAGCAAATTCAAGAAGCAGATTAAGCAGAGTTTAATGGCAACCTGGGATGATTTGGGAAGTGAATCTGGATCTGATAAAGAGAAAGCTGATGAAGATGCAAAGATAGCTGTTGGGCAGGTAGCAACAGCAACTTCAGAAGCTGGATCAGATTCAGACTCAGAAGTTGAAAATGAGGTATATTCCAAAATTCCCAGAAATGAACTTGTTGAGTCACTTAAAGAACTTCTTACACATTTTGAAGTAAGAACCAATGAGTTGAAGGATTTAAAAGAAAAATATGTTGATTTAATGAAACAACAAAAATCAACTCTATTGGATCTGAAAGCTTCTGAAGAAGGACTTAGGGGCTTTGACTTCATTTGTAAAACATATGAAGACAAGCTCAGGTTCTTATGTCAGAAGCTACAAGAAAAGTGTAATGAAAAACCTTTAAGCAGCCATGAAATCGCTCTTGAGGATTTTATCATGTCTGGTATTGACAGAAGTAGAGTGGCTTCAATGATATACAGCATTTACAGAAACAATGGCAAAGGGATTGACTTTTCAGGAGGGAAACCTAATGAAATCAGTCTCAAAGTATGTTGTGAATGCATCAAGGAAGGATTGAAAACCTTCTTTGTACCTGAAGGTGTTGAGTTGGAAACTGATGTTCAATCAGAACCTGAAGCTTCTGGCTCTAAGGCTAAGATTACTTCAAAGCCAAAGAACTCTAAGCCAAAGGCTATGATCAACTCTGATTCCAAGACTTCAAAGATCAGGATTCTAAAGAGATCAGAACCTGTTCCTCAGAGTCTGGTGAAACCAAAATCTTAGGATCTGAAGTCTAAGTTTCAGAAGAAGACAGTTACTGCTTCTGAAGTACCAAAACCAAAGGTTGGAAAACCTAAGGTGATGGTTAATCAGAAGCAACCCGACTTACAGCACAAGGTACAAGAAGTGAAGAGTAAAACTTCTAGTACTAACCTGAGAGGACCCATAAGACAATGGGTACCTAAATCTGAAAATGTCAATGTTGCAGATATGTCTAAGAGCAAAGGTGAAACAAAGATCATGGTACCTAGACAGCGGTTGCTCAAGACACATGACAGGAGAGAAGTCAATGTTCCTCAACCTAACAATGAAAGAAGGAGGAAGTGTGAAATTTGGAGACAACCAGTCTCAAGATCATAGGTACAGGAACTATTGGTAATTCCTCTACCTCAATTAATAATGTATGGTTGGTAGATGGTCTTGAACATAACCTTTTGAGCATTAGTCAATTTTGTGATAATGATTATGATGTATTATTTGAGAAAGCCAACTGTACTGTAATCAACAAGGAAGACAAATCCATTGTGTTCAAGGGAAAGAGGGTAGAAAATGTCAATAAAATCAATTTTTCTGAGCTGGCTGACCAGAAGGTGATTTGCCTTTTGTCAGTGAATGATAAGAAATGGATGTGGCACAGAAGGTTGGGACATGCTAACTGGAGATTAATCTCTAAGATTAGTAAGTTACAACTTGTCAAAGGCCTACCAGACATTGACTATCATTCAGATGCACTCTGTGGTGCATGTCAAAGAGGGAAAATTGTGAAATCATCTTTTAAAACCAAAGACATTGTTTCAACCTCCAGACCCTTGGAACTAATTCACATTGATCTATTTGGATCAGTAGGTACTGCATCCTTATGTGGAAGCAAATATGGATTAGTCATTGTTGATGATTACAGCAGATGGACTTGGGTGAAATTCCTGAAGAGTAAAGATGTTGCTTGTGATGTAGTCAGTAGTTTCTGCACTCAAATTCAATCTGAAAAAGAATCAAAGATTTTGAAAGTCAGAAGTGATCATGGCGGAGAATTTGAAAATGAGCTATTTGAAGTTTTTTGTGAAAAACATGGAATTGTCCATGAATTCTCTTCTCCTAGAACTCCACAACAAAATGGGGTTGTAGAAATAAAGAATAGAACTTTACAAGAAATGGCCAGAACCATGATCCATGAAAACAATTTACCAAAACATTTTTGGGTAGAAGCAGTAAATACAGCATGTTATGTCCAGAATAGGATCTATATCAGACCTATCTTGGAGAAAACAACATATGAACTCTTTAAAGGAAGGAAACTCAATATCTCTTACTTTCATCAATTTGGATGTACATGTTACATTCTGAATAACAAGCTCTACCTAAAGAAATTTGATGCTAAGGCCCAAAGAGGAATCTTCTTAGGTTACTCTGAAAGGTCAAAGACATACAGAGTGTATAATTCAGAAACATTTTGTGTTGAAGAATCTATGCACGTTAAATTTGATGACAAAGAGCTTGAAGATAAAACTTCAAAGCAAGGTGAAAGTTATGCAGAGATACAGGTTCCTGAAGATACTCCAGAACCTGGTCAGATAGCTGAATCTGAAGAAAGTCCAGAAGCTGAACCCACATCAGAAGCACAAGATGAAGCTGCTTCTGATGAAGCACAAGACAGCTCACATCAAGCAGATCCTCCCAGAAACACATTCAAGCACAAGTCTTCACATCCAGAGGAGTTAATCATTGGAAACAAAGATAGTCCAAGAAGAACAAGATCATACTTCAGACAAGAAGGTTCAATGATTGGACTGATCTCAATGATTGAACCTACAACAGTTGATGAAGCACTTTCAGATGATGGATGGATCTTAGCCATGCAAGAAGAGTTGAATCAATTTCAAAGAAATGAAGTGTGGGATCTGGTACCCAAACCTCAGCACAAGAACATTATTGGAACAAAATGGGTATTTAGAAACAAGTTGAATGAGCAAGGAAAAGTAACAAGAAACAAAGCAAGACTTGTTGCACAAGGATACAATCAACAAGAAGGCATAGATTATACTGAAACATTTGCTCCAGTTGCAAGATTGGAAGCAATCAGGTTACTTCTTTCCTATGCAGTTAATCATGGCATAATATTATATCAAATGGATGTCAAGAGTGCATTTCTTAATGGTGTCATAGAAGAAGAAGTGTATGTCAAGCAACCTCCTGGTTTTAAGGATATTAAATATCCTGATCATGTTTTTAAACTGAAGAAATCACTATATGGCTTGAAACAAGCTCCTAGAGCTTGGTATGATAGACTAAGTAATTTCTTAATCAAAAATGATTTTAAAAGAGGACAGGTTGACACAACACTCTTCAGAAGGACCCTTGGAAAGGATATTCTTGTTGTGCAAATATATGTTGATGATATAATATTTGGTTATACTAATGCATCTCTTTGCAAGGAATTCTCTAAGTTAATGCAGTATGAATTTGAAATGAGCATGATGGGAGAGCTGAAGTTCTTCCTAGGCATTCAAATCAATCAATGCAAAGATGGAGTCTATGTTCATCAATCAAAGTATACAAAGGAGCTTCTGAAGAAGTTCAAGCTTGAAGATTGTAAAGTGATGAACACTTCAATGCATCCTACGTGCACCTTAAGCAAAGAAGATGAAGGAGCTAAAGTAGATCAGAAGCTGTATAGAGGTATGATTGGTTCTTTGTTATACCTCACTGCATCTAGGCCAGATATTTTATTCAGTGTATGCTTGTGTGCAAGATTCCAATCAGATCCTAGAGAATCTCATATGACTGTTGTCAAGAGAATCTTCAGGTATTTGAAGGGAACAACTAATCTTGGACTCCTTTATAGGAAATCCTTAGATTATAAGCTAATTGGATTCTGTGATGTTGATTATGCTGGTGATAGGATTAAAAGAAAGTCAACCAATGGCAATTGTCAATTTCTGGGTGATAATCTTATATCCTGGGCTAGCAAAAGACAAACAACTATTGCTATGTCTACAGTAGAAGCAGAATACATTTCAGCCGCAAGTTGTTGTACACAACTACTTTGGATGAAACATCAGTTGGAAGACTATCAGATAATTGTTAACAGTATTCCCATTTATTGTGATAATACTACTGCTATTTGTGTCTGATTAAATGCTTGCTCGCTCCTGAATAGGATTTTAGGTTCTGAAGTTAGTTCAGAAGCTGTGGTCCATCAGAAGCTCTTTATTGAGGTTCTGAGGAAAACATGCTTCTGATGATGACGTCAGCATCTGAAGTTCAGAAGCTGGATTTTATGCTCCTGAATAGTTGAGATAGTGGAAACGTTGGGAGTTACTTTATTTGGTAACTCCTGGCCCACTAACTTGGCAGTTACTCTGAGAACTTCTGACGTGGCTTATCTGTATTGGTGTATAACTTAAAAGGGCAATGATGATTTTAAAAGCTTTGAAAGTACTTTCACGCGCCCCCAATGTCATTAATGTTATGTTTGTTTGTCTCTTTTGAATTGCTATCGTTTTTACTCTTAACACATTGTCAGTTCACACACTACTCACTTCACAACAAACACCTTGCTTTCAAACCTCTTGCGAAGTAAGCGCAATTCTCATAACCCTAGAACCCTAAATCCTCTCCATTTTCTTCATTATCATTCAATGGCATCCTCAAGTTCGAATCAACAAAACGTCCAAGAATCTACTTCAAACATGCAACGACAAGGTGCTCCAGAATCTGGGTCAGCTATCAAACCAAAGACCATGTCCATTCCAGCAGAATCTTTGATCGTCCAAAAGGAAACACCTTTTGACTTCGCTTCTCTGAAGAAATACGATGTGGACATGGAAGCTTACATCAAACCTCAGAAGTTACATGGTTATTTCCATATGTTGAATGGACCAACATATGTGAATCTGGTAAAAGACTTTTGGCTAAGGGCTGAAGTGTACGACATGGAAGCTGCAAAGGTGGAAGAGAAAAGAGCTGTAGAGAAAGACTCTAGTTTAAAAGGGAATACTAGAGAAGAAATGGGTTTGAAACCCTTTGAAGGATTGGAGATTAGGTCAGCAGTGATGGGTATTCCAATAACCATCACGGAAAGAGCTATTGTTAAAGCCTGCAGGGTATCTTCAAAAGGGTATTTCAAGTGGGATGTCAAGGATGATGTTCTGTTAGAAAGCTATGTAAGATTATTCTGCAAAGGAAATCCAATGGCTAAGATTACTGAAATGGAAATTTGTCACAGACTGCTCCTGAAGTTCAGTGTTAATTGCTTCTTTCAAAGAGGAGGATGAGTTGATCAACCCAACAAGGATCATCAACTAGCCTTATACTCCATGGCTACTTTTAAGAGGATTGACCTTCCAAAATACCTCTTGCACCATATGTGCTGGGCTATCAAAGAAGGTATCATCAGGGAAAGGAAACAAGTACCTTGTGGAAGGCTTCTGTCAGAAATCTTTCACCAAGGTAAGCTGTTAGAGACTCTGAGGAGATACAAAGAAGCATCTGATAGTTGTTTCACAGTTATCACTTCTGACCGTATCTTAAATAACAAGTCCCTGTATGCTATGAAGATCATCAGCAAACTCCCTGTTGATGAGAAGTGGATAGAATTAACGACAGCTGAGTCAGAACCTCTGAAGAACTTTCCCTCAATCATTCAAGAAAACAATCCTGTAGTCCTGGCCAGTCTGATAGCTGCTCATGCCAGAGAATCAGGAGTCAACACTGAAGTTGTTGTTGCTGCTCCTGATGTAACAAAAGGAAAAAGGGTCAGAACCAAAGCTGAGTCTGATGCCTCTGATGTTAATCTAAAGAAGAAGAAGAAAGTTGTTGCTACTTCTATTCCAAAGAAAAGAAGAGGAAAAGCAGAGCGCGTTATCACCAAAGAACAACTGGATGAAGTTTTTGAAGCAATAGATAAAGAAGAGCATGAGCCCAAGAAGAAGAAGGCTCCTCTTCAAATTGTGAGTTCTATGGTTGAGGTAACTCCAGCTATGAAAAGGATGGCTATGGAGTGTGCTGATGATTTCAAAGCAAATAAGCAAGATTTGAAAGCTCAGTATGAACTAGAAAGAAATGAGAAACTCAAATCTCTTGGCTTAGAAGACTGTGATAGATACTACAAGGAGAAACTGGCTGAAGTCAGGGAAATTGCTGGTAAGGCTGCTGAAGATGATGCAGACGAAGAAATGATGATTTTTGTGGAGAAAGCTCCAGAAGCAGAAGCATCAGAAGCAGTTCAAGTAGCTCAGAGAGAGAATGAAAGAACAGCAGAAGCTGATGCTTTAGGATCTGCTTCAGCAGAAGCTGATAAATCTATCAAGGTACTTCAGATTCCAAACCCCTCTATATCTGTCTCTCCCTCTTCATCTCAACCACCCTCTTCATCACAAACACCTGCACCTGAACAAGTAGAAGACAATTATGTCTTAGAGAATTTAGTTAACCACTATTCAGGTGAACTTCCAAAGGAAGACCTTAACTCAGAACAAGCCTCTGAAACAGCTTCTGAAGCAGTTGCTTCTGATAAAGTTGTTTCAGATAGCCCCCAACAACATACACCAGAACCACAAATGACTTCATCACCCCAACAACAACCAACCAACACTCACATTGACCCACAACCTGACCCACAACCAAAACAAACATCACCCCAACCTACAGATGTCATCAAACCATCATCCCCTATCAACCCCCCTACCGTCACTTCAATGGATGTTGACACTGATAATCAAGTTAACTTCCAAGCTTCAACTTCAACCATTCAAATTAACCCTGACCAACCATCCTCATCTACCCAATCTGAACCTGTTCAAGACCTTTCTCTTAGTGCTTCTGACCAACCCCCAGAACTAGAAATCCTTGAACAACCACCACAAGACATCCTGGAATCTGAATACATTGTAACTGAGCTACTCAAAATAAGTTCAGAGATGCAAGATCTGATCCAGCTCAGAGAATTGATTGACCTGCCTGTTGCTTATGAGGAACAATTGTCATCTTTGAAGAAGAAAGCTACTGATTTGATAGATGTTGTAAGCAGAAAGTGCGTCAGGACCAAAACTACTACTGTTAGAAGATTTCTGGAGAATCTGATATCAGCTGAGCAAGTTAGAACTCTAAAGCTGTATCTGACAAATGAACCTTTCTACTCAGAAGCAGACTATGTGACAAGGGAAGATAGAATCTTCAAGATACTGAAACAGAAGCTGGCCAAGCAACAGGAGGAATCAAAGGCAAGGGAAGATGCTCTTCTTCAGAGGCAACTGGCACTTGAAGAAATAGTGAAGAAGCAAGCTGAGAAAATGGAGAGGGTGATGAACATGATGCAACAACAACAACAAACCAAACCTTAGTTGCACACCTTAGTTGATTGTTTTTGTTGTTTTGCTTCTGAACATCTTTTGTCTTGCATCTTTTACTGTTTCTGAATATTATTGAAATGAATGAGTATGCTCTGATACATATTGCTTTGATTTACTTTGCTCTGATTTACTTCATTTTATTTCTGCTCTGATTATACTGTGATAAGATTATAGGTTCTGATTTTAGTTATACTCTCTTCATATTTGAGTTTTTCTCAATATCTTTTTGTCTTTTCTGCTTGATTTCTTTTTGCTAATGACAAAAGGGGGAGTATATGTGATAGTATTTAAAGGCTCTGAGCCCCATTAATGATATTTCAAAATACTTTGAAAAACTTCTATCATTTTTACCTGAAAGGTATAAGCTATGAATGAAAGAAGGAGTATCAAATTTCAAATAAAATTAAATGGACCATTCTTCTTATCTATAATCTACTTCTTTTCATTTTTAAGCTCTGATATTATTATTGCGCGCTCAATGAATTTAATTAACCTAGATAGAACTTAGGGGGAGCTTACAAACCTCACCTTAAAGGCTATCAGACTCAGGGGGAGTTAGAGCTTACAAACCTCAGACTCTGAGCTTACAAACTTCAGAACCCCAAAGTCAACTTGTTAATTAGATTAACAACAATTGATCAATTTTAAATACTATTGTTTGTCATCATCAAAAAGGGGGAGATTGTTGGAACAAAATGTGTTTAACAATGAACCTTAAAGAGTTTTGATGATAACAAGGTATTAAAAATTGTAAATTGGACTAGCTAATATTTGTTCAAGTGTACAGGACCATAGTTAAAAATTTACATCATATAAAGGTTCTGAAGAACAAAAAGAGAGCTAAGGAATCAAGAAAAAGAAGCTTGAAAGCATCTGAAGAAGTGAATCTGAAGAATGATGACGTCATCAGAAGCTGATAGTCATGAGAAGCTGATAGTCATCAGAAGTTGATAGTCATCAGAAGCTGAAAGTCATTAGAAGCTGATAGTCATCAGAAGCGGATAGTTCAGAAGCGACTTCATCAGAAGCTGAAGCTCATCAGAAGCTGATTATCACCACAAGCTGAAGATTCAAGGATCAACACTTCAAAAGCTGTCTATTTGATTCGAAAACATTGCAGAAGGCTAGTGGAACCTTGCAACGGTCACTTTGGTGAAGATTTGAAGGATTTGGAAGCTTATCTTCAAAAAGCGTTGACATTGTACTTTGTACGAACTGTACAACCACCTTTTCCACTACTCTGTTTTGTGTCCACGCTACAAGACAAGAAAACAGCTCCAGAATAACAGCTATGCCTGCAAAGATGTTCCTTCACAATGGGAATGGATTTCAAATTGGTTCTTCATAGGACAATAACCAAATCAGGCAAAAGATCATTGGTGAAAGATCAAGCTTCAACAACGACTCTTTGATGTGCTGGCAATTTCACAACTTCTCTTTCACACCTCTATATAAAGGTGTGAAGACTTAGAATTTTGGCAATGCTGAACGAAAGACTCTCAACATTTTTACAAGTGTCAAACCTCTGCTGAAATTGTTTTGCATTCACTTAGAATTTCTGCTTCTCAAAGTTCTAGTCTTAGAAATTCTTAAGTCTTAGAGTCTGTATCTGATTGTATTGTGAGCACCTCTGATTGTATATCAAGTGTTCAACATCAAACATTATTCTTTGTAATCTTGTTTGTTTAGAAGTCTCTTGCAGTTGTGCTTGAGCATAGAAGTCTCTTGATTGTGTTCTTGAGCATAGGAAGACTCTTGCGAAGTGTGCTTGAGCAAAGGAAGTCTCTTGCTGTGTGCTTGAGCAATTGTAATCAGATATTACATTCTAGTGAAATCTCCTTGGAAGTGCAAGGGGGACTGGACTACTTCCGGATTGTGGAAGGAACCAGTATAATTGCTTTGTGTCTTTCTTCTTCTTCTTCTTCTTCTTCTCTCTCTCTCTCTCTCTCTCTCTCTCTCTCTCTCTCTCTCTCTCTCTCTCTGTTTTATTCCGCTGCGTTCAGATTCTGTTTATCACTTCAGAAGCTGTATCACTTAGCTTCTGATCAGTGTATTCAGTTTTTAGGAGAAACGAAGAATTTTTCAAAACACAATTCAATCCCCCTTCTTGTGTTTTTCTCACCTTCAAATTATGCCTTGAGTGCGGCAATACCATGATGGTGTACAAAATAACGGAAATAAAATAAAAAAGAAGTTACTATATTGATCATTTGACTAAATTAATTATGATTTGATTACGGCAATACCATGATGGTGTACAAAAAATGGAAATAAAATTAAAAATATGGTAAAAACAAAAAACATTAGAGTCCTCCTTCACAAAACATTAGAGTCCAAAGAATGTAATTGCTAAAAAAAAAAATGGCACCACTAATTGCTACTTTTCCTGATTAAAAATAGTGTATCCGTACATGATGTTCATCTCTGTTTCTCCAAGAAAAATTAGAAAATTATTTCTTTTAAGATATGTAGGATATTAAAATATGGTTGAAAATTTAGTCGAAAAAGAAACTAATTGATTTGTCAGTTTGGTTTACAACTTAAAAACGATTTTTCATATATACGTACAATATTATTTTCGGAGATTAAAAAAATTCACAAAGATAATACAATAATTAAGTTATTTTCGAGTAATTAAAAAAACATCAGCTAACTAATACGTAAAATTGATCGATCAATTAGAATCGAAATTAGAATGGAAAAAGGAAAAAAAAAACTTTAGTTTGGTCTGATCTCATGTAAAGGTGGTTTTTTGTTTTTGTTCTAATCTTTATAATAATTCAGTTTACAGTGATAAAACAATACGGTTCGATTTAAACGTACATAATACATATAGTTATATAGTTATTTCATTTTAAATAAATGGAATGAATGTAATATAACCAAAATGTAATTAAGGCAACTTTCTTGATCAAAGGTAAAATGCATTGTAGCAATTTTTGTGTAAGGAGCATTAAAGGCTAGAAGAAACATGAGACGCCACGTGTACTATTGCCCATAGAAGTATGCTTTTGTATTATATAAAGATAAAGATAAAGATTCATTTCTTTTTGTAGTTTTTTTTCTCTATGGTATCATCTTTTTAATCCACGACTAATTTTTTTTATGGAAATGCTAATAAGTGCTTTTAGGACATTTGTTAGCAAAATCTTTTTTTCATATATTATCTTTTTATATTAAATTCGATCTTATCATAGAACCACTATTGTAGGGAACAAAATTTAGGTATCATGAAAGTTTAAATTTGCGCATAAAAGAAAATATTTTGATTTTTTTGGAATGAGTGTAATTAAAATTTAGGTTATTCAGGTTATTTCTTCTCACATTTTTCGTGAAGGAAACTGTTGTGCAGATAAGTTAGCTTCCTTGGGACATTTCAGTGTTGGGGAGATATGGATGGACAAGCTACCAACTGATTTGAGCCTAGATTTCTTTCGGGATAGATGCGGTCTTCCTAATTACAGGCTTCCCTGATTTGATTTTTTGCTGATGCCTGTTGTTTTCTGTATTTTTTTTCCTTTCTGTTTTGTTTTATGCTTTCTTGAGGGTTTTGGCCTAGTCCCCCCTCTATTGTAAATATTTTTCCCCCTTTTTTAATAAATTTTTCGTGGGTGAAGCGTCATAGGATGGAGGCCTCTCGAGGTGCCAACCTGGTTGGGATGTCGATGAGGTCTCTTGATGTCGTTCTTTCACTCCCCTAGTTTATCAAAAAAAAATTAAAATTTAGAAAGTCATGGTACAAGTGAAATGATGAATCTTCTATTGTTAATTTTGATGGTCCACCAACCGGTTCTTTGTTGGAGGTTATTAGACAAACCTGGAAAATAATGATCATAAAAGAAGAAGAAAATTTAATGAATGTTGATCCAACTTATATAATGAGTTTGGTTCTGGATCGTAATAGCATAAATTCAAGTATTAATTGTTGTCGACACAAGCATGTGATGATGTGCATGATCATATACCAGCTCCTTCTGGAAATATTTTTTTGCCTAATATGGAGCACTTTGCTATGTTTTTTCCTTTTAAAAAAAAAAAACTAAAGACATAAGTGATTATGTTTGATGCACTCAAGTAGGAGTATATGGAATAGGTAAATCATATTTAATTTTAATATTTTTAACTATCCTTAACAGGCTTAAAAAAAACTATCCTTAAACTAAAACTTTCATTTTTTTTTTCAAGGAAAAACTAAAACTTTCATGAAATATGTGAATTATTGTAGAAAATTGATAAACATAACTATATTTTTTGTTACATTTAAAAAGTTTAATATAACTGACTAATATATTTTTTAGAATAACATTTTTTTTTAAGTCAACAAAGAACTATATTAAAATCCTTTAGAAGCATAAGATGTGCCTAAAATGAATCATAGTCAATATAACTAAATAATATTTTTAATTAACGTGATTTTTCTTTCAAAACTTTGGTTGTTTTAATAATTTGATTTTGTTTCAAAACAACGAGGGCTTTACAAAATACAAACACATCAAGTTTTTTAGACTAATTTTACTATATTTGATATCCGATGGTGTATGTTGGTGATATCTGTAGGAGTGTATGCTATTTGGTGTTAAGGAGAATATGCGATGGTGCAGTCGGAAACGTAGGTTAGCAGAAAACACTCTAAAATATTTTTGAATAAATAAAAGTTGTCTCTTAGGCTACAACTGTTAAACTTAAATAAGGAATAACAAAACCTTAATGGACCAAAAATAACAAACTGTAACTAAAAACAGAAAATTATTAAAATTGGGCTGCAATAAAAATATTATAGAAAATACTATGGAAACCCTCCTATATCAATATGTTGATATAGATCGTCTAAAATATTTAGGGTAAATTCTTAAGTATATAGAGTTTGATTTATTGTTGGTATTCATAAATAGAATTCATTCAAACATTTAATTACTGGATAATAAAATTATAGAATACAAAGTCGGTCCAATAATCTTAAAAAATAAATGAAAGTCTAAAACAAATTTTGAATATGAGGTCTTTCTTCTCTACATATAAGGTTATTTTAATTATAAAACTAATGAAAAATCTATTTTTTTAGTAGGCCTAAAGCGAATTCAACTTTGAATCGCCTTACCCTCGGACCGGCCATGATAGGCCTGAGTTAGGCACAAGTTTGGCCATGATAGGGAAAGAGATTTGAAAACACAGGCCCTAGTTTGGCAGAACACACAGGGATAATAGAATATGTACTGTGACACAAGGCATGTGAATGTGAGTTAAAATTAGACTTATTTTTCCTACCCTATGTCATTCTCACGCACCCTGTAAAATTTTCAAAAATATTCTCTGGTTTTTGGATTGTAAAATCCGAAAACATCCAAACTGAGTTCGGATTTTATAATCAGAAATATGTTTATGTATAATCAGCAGCAATCTGAATCTCTCCCATTTCAGCAGTTTTAAATTTTGCTTTTAAAAGCAACCAAAAAATAAAGTAAAAAAATGCTAAAAACTTGTCAAATAAAATTATAAAAATATAAAAATACCACCAAAAAATTCTAAAAATTAAATAAAACTAATGCAAATTTTTTCGGATTTTTCTAAAAATATGAAAAATTAAAAATGGGTCTTAACGATGGAATTTCGTATTTTGAGAGGCGGAGTCTTTTAAGAAGTCTCTTCTTAGGGAGTCTTGATCCGTGATTTTTTTTCTGATTTTCTGTGATAGTTTCGGAGCAATCAGATCAAGTAGCCCTAATATCGTTTTTTGACTGGGAATCGCTAACAATGACACAAAACAGAAGGATGAGAGTTAGGAAGATTAATATTGTCCATAAAATGACTATCCATGTTAAAAACATGTTCATAATTTATGCTGGTACAGTTCAGATTATATAATCCGAACTATTTTTCCCTTGACAAAGGGTGTTTATGGGGTGTTCAGATTCTATAATCCGAAAAAAATAAAGTAGCGCGCCCTATTTTTCGAGGTTTTCGGATTATAAAATCCGAATTGGTAAAAAGGTGATTTTTTTCACCCTAGAATGGGAGAAACACAAATTTGGATTATAAAATTCAAATGATATTTTAAAAGAAAAAAAATAGGACGCACGAGAAACACATAAAATAGAAAAAGTAAGGGTTATGTTAACCGGTGCCCTCGGACACCGGTTAAGGAAACAAAAAAAAAAGTTTTAAATTAAAAAAATACTTTTTAAACTTTTAATGAGTTGACTGCACAAGTTTCAATTAAAAAAATACTTTTAAACTTTTAATGAGTTGACTGCACAATTTCAATGTAATGTTATTATATTTGCTTTCTTAACCCGTGCCCGGGGCACCGGTTGACATTACCCAAAAAATTATAGTCATAAAATATAAACGGTCAACTGGATAAGATAACGAGTTTGTGGCCTATAATGCTGCTTTTTTTCATGTTTGCCCCACTTGTGAGTTTTTATTACCAATGTGCCCCACTTGAAAAATTAAATACTAATATGCCTTAGTTGAGATTTTGAAGCATGAGTATGCCAAATCAAATGGCGCACTCGAAGGTGATGTGGCAACGAGTTTGCCAATTGAAATGGCGGACTCGTGATGACCTTTTTCCTTCTTTTTTTATTTGTTTTTTTGTTGTTGTTGTGGTATTATATTATTTTAATTATTAAAAATAATGACATAAATTAAAAATAATTAAAATACATACTAATAAAATGCATACTAAAATATTACAAATTAAAAAATTATTACGGCAAATAAAAACTACAAATGTCCGCCCGTGCCACATCCCCTACGTCTAGCGTTATGAACAGGATATCGTGGTTCTTCCGGTTGTAAGTTGTGGTTCTTCCACAACTTTTTTATAACTTATCTAATTATTATTTTTATGATAATTTTTCGATGTAGGTTATGCATTGAACGAGCCTACATTCAAATATTACTGCAACAAAATTAGGGGAAAACGAAGAAGCTGTGAAGTGGCTAGACAAAATACCCAAAGAAAAATGGACACAGGCATATGACAAAGGTGTACGCTGGGGTCACATGACCTCTAACCTTGCAGATTCGATGAACAAATGTGTTTAAGGGTATTCGAAACCTCCCTAAAACTGCTTTGGTCAACATCCTTCATATTGGATCCCATACGAAGGGGAAATTCTCTGACACAATGAGACAATGCAAAGAATGAAAAAAGGCCGTCCAAATAGCACTCACGTTATGATTGAAATGGACGCAGTGGAAAGAAATCCAAGGAAATGTGGAATATGTCGCGAGACTGGACATTCACGAAAAAATTGTCCACAATCTAGAAAAAACTAGTTATTTTTATGTAACTGGTATTTTATATTGTGCTATCTTTTAATGTAATAAATATTATTGTTATTATATTTTATTATGAGATTTATTAGTCTATTTTCAAAATATTTTTTAATTAAGTTTTTAGGTTTTAATAATTAAAATTGAAAAAAATACTACTTCTACGAAACCACAAAAAAAAAAAAGAATAAAAAAAGAAGGAAAAAAGTAATCACGAGTCCGCCATTTCAATTGGCAAACTCGTTGCCACGTCACCTTCGAGTCCGCCATTTGATTTAGCATACTCATGCTTCAAAATCTAAACTAGGGCATATTGGTATTTAATTTTGGAAAATGCTAACAAGTGCCCTAAGTAGGGATGGCAAAGCGGGCCGGCCCGCCCCACTTAGGCCCGTCCCGTCTAAGCCCGCTAAAAACGAGACGAGACGAGCCGAGTCAAATTTTGTGACCGAGTCCAAAATCTCACCCCGCCCCGTTTAATGGCGGGCTTGCGAGTTGGCGGGCCGGCCCGCCAAACAAAAACTTTTTTTTTTTTTACAACTTAATTGTTACAAAAAAACTATGTTGCTTTTATCGTAAAAAAATATAAAAGAATAGGTAACAAGTAAATTTGTGAAAAACAAAATAATTATCAAATTGTCGAATTCAACATCATAACTAATAGCAAAATAAGGCAAATGCGCAACATAAAACAAATCATAAAATAAATCCAACAACCAAATTATAAAATAAGTCTCAAAATAAATAAACTCAACAATCAAGATATATCCAAAAGCATAAAATAAGTCTCAAAATATATCTAACAACCAAAATAAATCAAAAAACATAAAATAAGACTCAAAATAACAAATTGAAACACGAGTTAAGCGGGTCGCCCCGCCACGCCCCGTGCCCGTCCCATTTCCAACGAGTTAAGCGGGCCGGCCCGCCCCTCCCCGTGCCCGCCCCGTATTTTAACGAGACGAGACGAGCCGAGCCAACTATAGAAAGCGAGTTCAAAACTTTGACTCAGCCCGCCAAAAATAGCGGGTCAAACGGGCCGGCCCGACGAGTCAGCCCCGTTTTGCCACCCCTAGCCCTAAGAGCATTATTTAAGCATCTAAAAGTAGCAATTTTTGCATTGGAAATTGTACGGTTATGACTTTAAAATTTATTTGACTTGTATTTTCAAGACATAGTTTCTTTTTTTGAATTCCTTAAACAATGCCCTTATGGCACTTGTTAGCAAGACCCTTTAATTTTTCAAGTGAGGTACATTGGTAATAAAAACTCACAAGTGGGGCCGACATGTGGGAAAACCCCTATAATGCACATGGATGTACTATTATCTTATCAAATCAATATGAATGCTGTGACAAAAAGGTTTATTGTCCTCTTCCACTCCTTAATTACATTTACATTTCTACTCAAACAAAAACAAGGATTGTCCTCATGTATCTAAAAAAACGCACGTTGATAAAAAAAAAATGATTAAATACTGTAACACGCGGAAAGCAATGCACTTTGCCTTAAAATGTCGGGTAAAAACAAACACAACATTAAATTCTTCCTCCACTACTGACGCATTTACAAGATTTTCTCATGATGTGCTTCTACAGCTAGCACTCTCCTATCTAACTCAAAATGTGAATAGAGAAAAATAATTAAAAATGAAAAAAAATAAAAATATTTTCATATAATATAAACTAATTTTACACTTACACGATTTCTTTATCTACAGCTAAGACGCTCTTATGACTTATACACTAGAGAAAAAAAATTTAAAAATGATATAAAATAAAATATTTTTAGATAGTACTCCCTCAGTCTCTAAATAATAGTCGTTTAAAAGTTTATGCACGATTATTAAGAAAATAATTAATTGTGTTGATTTTAATGGTTAAATTAATCTTATTTACTAAAACACCTTTATTAATTGTAGTTAGTTGATTAATTAAGTTAGATGAAATTCAATAAATAAGGGTATAATAATGGAAAAAATAAATAAATGCTGAATTGATATTCTAAAATGACAATTATTTTGAGAAAAAGAAAAATGGGTAAAGAGACAATTATTGTGAGACGGATGGAGTATAACTAATTTTACACTTATTTTCTCTCTGTCTTAATTTAATTGTCGCTTTCGAGTCGTAGATGATTCTTAAGAAAATGATTATTTGAATTGATTTTAATATCAAAATTAATACTATTATGTTGAATATCTTTATTAATTGTAGTTAGTGAAGTTGTTAAGATAAATGAAATTCAATAAATAAGTGTTTGTTGATAGAGAAAATAATAAAAGTTGCATGTGACAATTATCTTGATACGAAGAAAAAAAATGAATAAGTGATAATTATTATAAGATAGAGAGAGTGTTTAATAGTTAGCTTTAAAAGACGACTACAAAATTAGTTTACGTGTAAGATGATAGACTTTCATTAAATAATGGTCTAAAAATGTTTTGAATTTTTTAGTCACACCGCAAAAAAAAAAACCAGATTACACCTTAAAATAACTAAGATACCCTAAAATTAAATGATTCATTGTATTATCCTATAAAATCAGTCTACCTAAACTCATTGACACAGGGACGGAGGGAGGCATATAGAAAAGGGGCTGTCGCCACCCCAAGAATCATGTACTACTAGTTATCCTCCATATTAACATGCAGTACTTCCATGTAACAAAACAAAAATATATGGTACTCGCCCCCTAATAATATGAGTAATCAATGCAACCAATCTTGATAACTAAACTGGAATAGCATAATAGTAATATTATGACTTTTCACCAAATTTTCACGCACACAAACTAAATAAATACGCTTTTTTTTGGTTTTACTCAAACTACTATTCTTTAAAAGGTGTAACTTATTTTTTTTTCTAATTTAAAAGGTGTCACTTGTTCATTGTATTTAAAATTTGAAGCACAAAACTAATAAAGAATAGCATCGATCATTAAGCATTAAGTTCAATAAAAAAATAGTAAAAAAATATTCTAATTTCAACATTTAAAACAACACAAGCTCAATTTCGACCATTATTATAGTTTCATAATAAAATGAGTACAATGTTAGTGAGAATAAGGTTTCATAAAACTAGAAATATGAATTTTTTTGCTGAAATTTCTGACTATTTATATCGAAAATGATATTGCGAAGATATTTCATAAAAAATTAGAAAAGAGTTCTAACAAATAAATAATCGACTATTTCTATGTGTATTTTCTTTTGTGGGATATATAGTATTTTATTTATATTAAACTAAATTTTCTGCAATTATTAGTAATCAAAGTTTTTTTTTGAACAAGCAAAAATGAATTATATTAACACTGACACGCAATTGTTATAGCACAAGGTGTGCCTTAACAATCACGAAAATAACAAAGCCAAGTCAATATTACAAAACACTTAGTCGATGCCCATACATAAAAGCGGGTTCGACCACGAACTATGAGTTCCGAAATTGAATACAACATTACTAGCTTTCAACCACCACAATGAATAGGATTTTACTTTATCTAACAACTGTGGTAGTGAGCTTTGTTTATTCCTAAATAACCTATCATTCCGATCATTCCACAAAATCCAAACACAAAGGAGCCATATAAGGTGAAAAAAAGTTCTCCGTGATTTCAAACCTCCAGCATAATGAATAAATTGAGGGAGATGGTCTGAAAATAACCTGAGACTCGGCCCCTTGAATACCAAGCCACGCCTGCACCGATGACCAAAGAGAACTAGAAGATGGGCAAAGCAAAAACAGATGATCCATGTCCTCGACTTGCCCACACCCGGTAAGACACGGCCGCGCCTCCATTGATATAATTCCACGATTTGCCAAATTCTCTTTAGTAGGTAAACAATCCCTCAACAGACGCCAAGCAAATATAGAGACTTTTAGCGGTACCTGTTTATGCCAAATTAACTCCAAATTTTGATGTAAATGTGGTTGTTCCTGCGATGTCAGTAAATCATACACACCACTGACGGAGTACCAACCATTCGGATCCGGTAACCAAAGCCACCTGTAAGAAGAGGAATCCTGCAAAGTAACTGTGAGTAATAGTTCCCTACACTCCTCTACCAATTCTTCCTCCCACGCCCACAAACGACGGCGCCACTGCCACGCCTCCCCTCCTGCCTCCACACCCATCAAAAACATGTTCCTAACCGTGACTACTTTGTTGACAGCCAAGTCATAAAGCCGACTAAAACACTCACACAACGGAACATTACCGCACCAGCTATCACGCCAAAAGTCAGTATCAGCACCATCCCCTACCCTTCTCCTAACACACAATGAAAACCATCCCTCACCACCCTCGCGTATCCCATCTCTAATCCTCACTATCTCCCGCCACCAAGAAGGACAACTCCGACCCCCATCCTCCAAACCTCCATCCTCCACACCATACCTAGCCACCAACACCTTATGCCACAACCCCTCTCTCTCTACTAACAATCTCTAACACCATTTCCCTAGTAATGCAACATTAAACTCCCTCAACCTCCTAACTCCCAACCCTCAGTACTCCTTCCTCAAACATAAAGAATTCCAACCAATCCAAGAATTTTTTTTTATCCTCACTCCCTCCCCAAAAAAATTTATTTAACAAAGATTCCATGGAAGAGATTATACCTGATGGAGCTTTGAAAAAGGAAAGTGCATAGACAGGAAGTGCAGTCAGGACAGATTTGAGAAGAATCAGGCGACCACAAAAAAGAAAGGAACCGACTATGCCAAGCAGACAATCTAGATTTAATTCGATTAACAACAGGCTCCCAAAATAATAACCGGCGCAGATCGCCACCAATCGGAAGGCCCAAATAGAGAAACGGGACTTTACCCACTTTGCAACCCAACACGGAAGCCGCTTCAGACAACCAAGAGGCATTAATATTGACCCCAACAAGAGAGCTTTTGTGGAAGTTTACTTTCAGTCCAGACATAGCCTCAAACAAGTAATCAAAGTTAGTTATTGTATTTATTGCTTATTGTTATTTTTCGGCCCCCTTGATATTTTTTCTGGCTCCGTCCCTGCATTTACATAAGTCATATAAATTGAGTTTACATCCTTGTACGCAAAATCATAGTATTAACACTATTGTAAACTGAGTTTACATGCACTAAATTTTAAACAATCAATTCACGCAAACCTCTAAAATCGTAAAAAAGAAAATACAAGTTTGAGTAAACTCAATTTACGTAAGTCATGTAAACTGAGTACAAGGTAGTGTGCATAAACTAAGTTTGCACTATACCTCAAAAACATAAACTGAGTTTACACTAAATTTGTCACAGTTGAGGGGATTTAGTTGTCTGGTCAATTTTCGTCACTAAATTTTGTTTTTTTACAAGCAATCACTAAATTTTGTGTTTTTAGCCGACATGATATATACATCTTCTGGTCACTATTATAAGTAAAATTTAACATTTTAGATTCATTCATTAAATTATGTATGTGATCTATAATAAAGACCATATACATTGTTATTTAAATAAACTTAAAATGTAAATTTTTACTTATAATAATAAGCTGAGAATGTATATATAAAAGTAAAGAGAAGATTTAGTTTGGAAAATTGCAAAACAGAGAAGAGAGTGACGATTGGTTGAGGGAGATGAGAGGATTTTGTTTCGTAAATTTGTGGAAGAGGGAGCTAAAGAGTTTCTCATTTGTTTTTTTTTTTTTTTGACAGTCAAAAAACTTCATTCATTCAAAGGCAAAAAATAATACAATCGATTAAGAGTTGGGACATTCCCCACAACCATAAATTGAGATTAGACCTAACAATCAAGATAGTAGGATACATCCTAACGATACATCTATAAAGTTCAGAAAACAAAAGGGCAACAATACTCCAAAAACAATACCCTAACAACCAGACTAATTCCTTCCACCTATGGTCCAAGATCACCAAACTTTTGAGATCCATAGTCTTTGATGTCATCCAACTCCGGAAAAAAGATTGTGCTGTTGTTCGCGCATATTGACTATAATTGATCCCTGTGATAACCAATACAACCATACGTTGAAAAGTCCTATGTGAGGCTGAGAGGATGATGAGTTTGCTGATTGTCGCCAGGAATTCCTTACTCATAACAAAGTACCGATAAGACGAATCCTTCACTAGCATTTCAACAAACACGTGGCATGCAAACTTGAAATAAACCAACAAAAACAAAAAGCAAACAAAACAGTAAATAAAGAAAAAGAGAATCAAAAACATGGAGCCAAACCACACTCTCAAACGGGAAGATAGCAGAGAAACCCAAATAAAAATTTTCCATGGTGGCTTTCGAGGGGGCCGTCTCGGGATCAGATCACTGGTTAATTTGTGACTTGGGCGCGGTTTAGGAAGTGGCCGGACAGCTAGCGAAGAAATTGATACCCATCCTGTAGCTTGATATATGCTTGTTGGAGGGACTTTATGGGACGTGTTCCAGCAGAAGTGATGAAATACAATGACAGAAGGGCAAATGGTCATAGTGGTTTTCTGTGAAAAGTTAAAGAGGAGCTTTGCCATGAAAAAGGAAGAAAAGGGACGGAAAACTTCTCACAGAGGAGAGACAAAATATAACTTCCCACAAGGAGAGACTTAAACAATAAACATCTCACAAGGAGAGAATAAGAGAGGATACTTCTCACAAGGAGAGATTAAACAAAGACACTGACTTGGAGCAACTAGATCATCAGTTGAAATTGATTTATGAGTTGTGTTGTTGAATCAATATTGCGATTCAGAATCCTGAACCCTGAGAAAGAATTTAGTTTCTCATTTGTTACCAACAGGGTAAAAGGAAAACAGGTGTTGAAAAATAATCAAACCATGAAAGATCTAGAAGCAAAAAATGAATGACTATCTGTAGTTTTGACCATATACAAATATAAAAATATAAAAATAACCAGAAGCAAGGTAACGAACTCATTTTTGTTCTTGCTAAAAAAAACACATTTTTGTTTTTAGTATTAATTATTAAATAAAAAAATAATTGAATAAGATAACTCAATTTAAATTTTAGATTGAAAATAAATTAAATTAATGTGGAGCCATCTAAGAGATTCATCGTAAGTGATCTTGCATTGAAGTAAAATCAATGTAGGTTGATTAAAAAATAATGTGGCATGTGGAGACCATTTAAGAGACCCCAATTGCAATAGTTAAGGGATATTATAGCATTCAATATGCTCTAATTGATCTATATGGTTTAGTGAAAAACACAAAAAACTATAAGGTATAAAAACATTAAGAAAATTGAGTATAAACATGGACAACGTGCTACATGTTTAGATTATCTTTTTTTGTTCACACACAAGTCAAGGATATATAGAATCTCCAGCCGACCACTAGTATAACGTAATCACAATGCATAGTCCTGACGTAAGTAGAGTGTCCCACATCAAAACGCAAAAAATCGCACTCAACTCTCAAGTCCAAATGAAAAGAAAAGCTTCACGTACATTAATTAATTTATTTAATTGACAAAAAGGTAAAATAAATTGAATATGTTTTCGACCAACGATTGGACTCAAATTGTTAATGAGCTTCATTGAATGATGAATATCAGAAGAGCCTGAGTTTAATTATTAGGTGAAATAATTATAGGTCAGTTTTACTAACATTCGAACGAATTTTAGGTTATAAGGATCTCTTCACCTTCAAAACAGAAGTTTTACCACAAAACGAAAAAGATTTTAATATAGTTTAGAGAAATGTGTATACATGTTTTTTTTTAAGTCATGTGTACAATTTTTTTTTTTAAGTAATAATTTTGTACACATGGGTACACATTATTTTAAGTAATCTTTTAAGTATTTTTTGGTTAACATATATTTTAATGATATAAAAATCATTGATCGAATATGCACTTGCTTAAAATTAAATACTTCCTCCGTTCCGTAATAGATGATCTATTTGATAATGTGCAATATTGACCTAATATATTTTGACCATATTTTTTTACTAATATACAAAGATAATATCATATAAGATGTCATTAGATTCGTTTCAATGAATATTTTTAAAATAATAAATTTTCATAATATTTTCTGGTTGAGAATTGAAGATATTAAAGATAAACATATGCATTGGTATATGTGACAGTGTCAACTGTGTCACTTAATATGAGGCGGATAGAGTACAAATTTACACACCAAAAAATACTCAAAAAATAATTCTAACACTTTTTTGTTTGGAACATTATAGAAAGCACAATAATTCTAACACTTTTTTGTTTGGAACATTATAGACAGCACAACATTTTTTTTTTGAAACAACAACAGATTTGTGATCTCCTTTTGTTTTCTTTTCAGACTGCGTGAAAATGATTAGGTTGATGTGGGTACCAACCAAATTTGTCCCTCGTTCGTTCTAGTTTCATCCATCCGAAAGGATGTGGGAAATACTCCTTCCAGTCACTATTATAAGCAAAAATCAATTTTTTAGGTTCATTCATTAAATGATGTATTTAGTCTATATTATTGATCAAATACGTCATTTAATGAATGAACCTAAAAAGTTGATTTTTGCTTATAATAGTGACCGGAGGGAGTATATTCGTCCAATTCTATGGGGGCACGTGTCTTCATTAAGGGCCGTTTATTCACATATAAAAAAATATTACTTTTTTTAATTTAAGAACGGATTCAGAAATTTTAAAGTGTGAGAGAATACTGATATATTTTCGTATCTAGTTTTGTTTTTTTGTTTTTTTTAAAGAAATATCTAGTTTTGTTATTAGCTGAAAAAACTCTTTCAATAGCATTAGATATCACTATACAAAATCCCGTGAGTTTAGCCGGTTGGTAGGGATATTGCATTTTATATGTAGGAGTTGAAGTTCGAACCCCGGACACTCCACTTCTCCACAATTTAATTGTGTGAGTTTTAATCACTAGACTACTTGACATAAAAGAAAAAAGATATCACTATACAAATAAATAAATAAATAAATAAAAATAACAGCATACTTCATATTTTCTAAATAGATAATATTTTTCACCAAAAAATATAGATGTTTGTAGGGTTAAATATGTTTTTGATCCCAATAAATATACTTATTTTTTATTTTAGTCTTTTTAAATTATTTTTTTCGATTATTAGTCTTCCAAAATAATTTCATCTTTAATTTTGGTTTCTTTTCAAGCAAACTCACATGATATAAAAGTGATTTTCAGTGGCTTTTACCTAAAACCGACCATAGTAGAAAACACAGGCCCTAGTTTGGCAGAACACACAGGGAAAATAGAATATGTAATGTGTCACAAGGCATGTGAATGTGAGTGAGAATGTGAGTGTGAAGTATGTGGCCTCTAGAGCACCCACATCCATGCCACCCAAATGGATGGTATAAATGGGACCCACATAATATATTATATTATTTTACATTTCTCAATTATTTAAACCACTCAATTACATTTTTTAAATATCTATACCACTCCTCTAAAACTCTAAAATGGGTCTCACTTATCTTACAACTACAATATACTTTAAATTATATTTTACATTAATATATAAAATGTGTAATGAAAATATATAAAATGTATCACACAATATACTCAAAATGAATCAAAATATCTAAATAATAAATAAAATTAAATGAAAATTATACGAAAATATATTAAATAATGTACTACTTGACACAAATAAGTTATATAAAAATACATTAATAAAATTATTAAACGTTGAAATAAACTACTACCTCAAAATATACTAAATTTTAAAATAATTTTTAGTTGTGGTTATTCTCATGAGTGAAAAAAATATATATTACCGTTGCATGAGTTAAATATGTATGAAGAGAAATGTATAGTTTGTTGGCTTGAATAAATGTATATTACCGTTGGGCTTCTCTTCAATAATATAAATATTAATTAAAAGAAAAAGACCTCAAAAGTAATACAAAGTCTGACAAATTCTGGAACAGAACCGTGGTAATGCATTGCCACTATGGTTAGTTTAGCTACTCATATCCAATGCCAATTATCCAAGATACTATGATACAAATGCATTGGTCAGTGTGTTACCCTCCATTTTGCCACGCGATGTGTATGCTCTAATGCACATGGATGATGTAGTAAGAAGGACACAACAATAATCTCCAGCTTCTCAGTAGTACGTTATTTTATCAAATCAATATGAATGCACCGACAATAGATTTATTGTACTGTTCCTCTCATTAATTACATTCACATTTCTACTTAAACAAAAACAAGGTCTGTCCTCAATCTCATGCATCTAAAACGCACGTTGATAAAAAGAAAGGGTCATGTTAACTTGTGCCCTTAGGGAACATGTTAAGCAACCTAAAAGTAGAAATTGTTTTTTAAATTTTGTGCATTCAATTAATTAAAAGTCAAAAAGTTAAATTCAAATACATTAATTATAACAAAACATTTCTATTTTTACTTCTTAACTTGTGCCTTGAGGGCACAAGTTAACATTAACCAAAAAGAAATGGTTAAAGAGTTGTGTTATTTGAACATCCATATATGTGACAACTTTTGTGACAACCAAAATTTTACAAAGGAAATGAGATATTGACACAAAAACCAAAACAATAGAGAAAAAGTAAAAAGATAATGTGAGTATGAGAGACAAAATTGTCACAAAAATTGTCAAAAATGGTTGTTTAAATATCATTTCTCATGGTTAAATACAATAACACGCGGAAAGAGACTGTATTTGCCTAAAAAAAGAAAGAAAAGAACAAGAGATACAAATGTCACTTAAATGTCGGGAAAAAAACAAACACAACATTAAATTCTTCCTCCACTACTGACGCATTTGCAATATTTTCTTATGATGTGCTCCTACAGCTAGCACTCTCCTATCTAACTCAAAATGTGAATAGAGAAAAATAATTAAAAATGACAACAACAAAAAAATTCAGATAGTATAAACCAATTTTACACTTATATTCAATACATATGTACACCCTCCGGTCATTAATATAAGCAAAAGTTTGATTTTTAGATTCATTTATTAAATGATGTATGTAGTCTATAATAAAGACTACATACATCATTTAATGAATGAATCTAAATATCAAACTTTTGCTTATATAAGTGATCGGAGGGTGTACAATGTTATGCTCTCTCCGTCTTAACTTAATCGTCGTTTTTGAGTCGTGGATGGTTCTTAAAAAACAATTATTTGGATTGATTTTAATATTAAAATTAATATTATTGGGTTGAATATATTTTTTAATTGTACTTAGTGGAGGTGTTAAGATAAATGAAATTCAATAAATAAGAGTTCATTGATGGAGAAAATAATAAAAGTTGCATGCGATAATTATTTTGATAAGGAGAAAAAAAATGAAAAAGTGACAATTACTATGAGACGGAAAGTGTTTTTGGTTGTTAGCTTTAATTAAAAGACGACTGCCAAATAAGTTATGTGTAAGATGATAGACTTTCATTAGACACTGGTGTAAAAATATTTTGAATTTTTTAGTCACACCAAAAAGAAACTGGTTACACCTTAAAATAACTAAAACATCTTTAAAATAAATGATCTATTGTATTATTCAATAAACTCAATCTACGTAAATTCAATAAACCTAAGTCATGTAAACTGAGTTTACGACCTTGTACGTAAACCAATATTATAGATACTATCATAAACTGAGTTTATATACACTAAACTATAAATAACTTCATTCACGTAAACCTCTAAAATGAAAAAAATATATACAAGTCTAAGTAAATTCAGAGTACGTAAGTCATGTAAACTAAGTATACGGTAGTGTACGTAAATTGAGTTTACACTATACCTCTAAAACCGAAGAAAAAATATGAAATCAAAGAGAATCGAAGAACATTTTCCAAACACAAAGTGACAAAAAGAAAAAAAGGGCAAAAAGAAATTTAAGAAAAAACACGAAACCTCATAAAATCGTCAGTGAAGAAGCAAAGTTTCATTGAGATTGATCACATATCTGTGAATGTTTGTGAGAAAGCATACGAAGATTTAGAGCGAGAGATAAAAAAAAATCAGGGTTTTGAAAAATTAGATAAACATGGGCAATTTGGATATAAACAATAAAATTTAATGAAATTTGGGTCTAATCGAACATTATCAGTTGTATGTAAAAAAAAAATCAAATAATTTACGGGATTTGAACATAATTACTAAAACTTTTGATAAATATATACTCTAGTCAAACAAATTAGTTAGATATACCCTTCTAAAAAAAAATTAGTTAGACGTGCAAAACATATGAGCGGTAACCTTGACGTAACTGATAAAGTTGTTGTCATGTGACTGAAAAGTCACGTGTTCAAGTCCTGCAAAAAACCTTTTAGACAGTCTGCAAGTAGCCCTGATTAACCCTAATCCCGCCTTTTTTTATTAGCTTAAAAAATCTGAGAATCGAACCCAAGACCAATAACTTCTCCTCAACATTTTGACCACTAAGCCACTAACAATTTTTTTGATTTAATTTTGTTTCCATTAGTTGATATCCAATATCCCACTATCACATTATCCGTAACTCACTAACCACTTATTAATATCTACCCACACAGTTATTATTATCAACATCATAACTTACCACTAAACCCCGTCCATTAACCTTAATGCATGACTGAACTTTTTGACAAATTGTCTACGTTATTAATCATTATTTTAAGATAGCCACTTATAACATTTTTATAAGCAATATATATGTCTCATTTCAAATTAGGGGATATATATATATATATATATATATATATATATATATATATATATATATATATATATATATATATATATAGACACACACACACACACACACACACACACACATATATATATATATATATATATATATATATATATATATATATATACACACACATACATATATATACATATATATATATATATATATATATATATATGTCTGATTTCATTTTTATTCTTTATTTTTTTTATGGAATATGTACATCATACAGTCAATTAATGAATCGCTTTAGTTTTTTTAAAACACTATTGTATTCCATTAAATGTTTCTAATAATATAGTCAATTTGATAACTATACATAAAACTCTAAAAAACCATTCAAAAAAATATATACCCGTGCATCGCACGGGTTATAGTCTAGTGTAAAAAAAAATAATAATCAAACCATGGAAGGAAGACCTAGAAGGAAAAAAAGACTATATGCAGTGTTGACCATTTACAAATATTAAAATAACTCGAAGCAAGGCAACAAACACATTTTGGTTTTTAGTATTAATTATTAAATATAAAATAATTGAATAGAATATCTCAATTTGAATTTTAAATTGAAGATAAATTAAAATAATGTAGAGCCATCTAAGAGATTCCTCGTAAAAGATCTTGCACTGAAGTAAAATCAATGTATGTTGATTAACAAATAATGTGGCATGTGGAGACCATTTAAGAGACCCAAATCACAATAGTTAAGGGATATTATAGCATTGAATATGCTATTTTTTGATGTATAGCATTGAATATGCACTAATAAAACTATATGGTATGAAACCATTTAAACAAGAAAAATTGACTACAAATGGACAACCTGCTACAAGATAGGTTTATTTATTTTTTAAGTCAAGTCATGTTAGGTTAATTACTCCGAGCGAGTTGCCACTCCAAGGGTCAGTGCTTGAGCTTGTTTCCCCTGTAGAGCACGATGACGTGCAACCTGAAGAAGTGAGGAAGTTGACTCCGGAACCGAGGGAGGTGGAGGTGAACCCCTTGGTAACTGAAAATACGGAATCACTTCTGGATAGTGAGACGTCGTTGGGGACCCTAGTGACTGATGATGTATCCGAACCACTTCAGGATGGTGTGGAACAAGATCATGTGAGCCCACAGGAGCTGGAGGAGAGTCCCAAGGGTGCTCGTGAGATTGTTACAAGGCCATCCACTGTTGAGCATGATAATATGCAAGAGGATCATGTTAATACTTTGAAGGACATTGTCGTGATGGATGATGTGACTGAGGAACCTACTGTTACGAAAACAACATCTTTGGAGGTAAATAATTTACCTACAGTTACTGCACATGAGGTGGTTGGTATGCAACAGCAAGAGGTTCATCCTAGCAAAAATATCCAGCATGGGCTTGATTTGTGGGAGAGAGTCCGAGAGTATGATGCAAGGACAGCAGCGGAAGCAGCTCAGTCTGACACATCCCTACATGTTCTTACAAGAAACCAAAAACAGAAAATTAAGGTACGACAGGTAATGTCAAAGCAGCCTTCTAAATCCCGTGCACGGGGAGACAACAAATCCATTGATCAATGAATAGGCTAATATGGGTCACGCCATAACTGGTGAAGTTTGGATAGACACTCTTTCCACGGGTGTGGGTCTTGATTTCTTTAGGGATAGATGTGGATTTCCGAATTGCAGATTCCCTTGTCTATTTTTTCGGGGTCTATTGCTTCTGTTTATTTTTCTGTTTTGCTTCTGTTGTTTCCTTTTGAGGGTTTTGGTCTAGTCCCCCCTCTTTTTGTAATTATTTTCCCCCTTTTTTTAATAAAATTTTATGAGTGTGGAGGTATAGGATGGAGGTGTCTCGGGGTGCCAACTTAGTTGGGATGTCGATGATACCGCTTGATGCTAGTCCACTCTCTTGGCCTATCAAAAAAAAATGTTAGGTTATTTATCTAGTAAATAATATATAGAATCTCCAGCTCACCACTAGTATAACGTAATCACAATGCATATATAGTCCTGACGTAAGTAAAGTACCTATACCAAAACACGAAAAATCGCACTCAACACTCTCCAAGTCCAAATGAAATAGAAGCTACATGTACATTTATTTAGAGTAAACTTGCAAATTAGTGTTACTTTGTAAGATACTAATTTGAACATTTATTTGCGGTATACTAATTCGAACATTTATCATACAAAATAAATTTGTGAATTTTGTGATTTAGAGAGATTGAGAAGAGAAAGATTATGTGATTGAGGAAAGTAATTGTATTATTGAAGATTGATGAGAATGTACATTGAAAAGTAGCTTATATACACTATTGTGTTAGGTAGCTTGAAGCACAAGCAATTGTAACAAACCCTAACACTTATTAGCTACACTCTAACAAACTAGTAACAAACTTCAAAACAAACTAACTGAAAGTGTGATTAACCACTTAAACATTATCACTAACCTAAACGTGAATTATCAACTAAACTAACATCCTTCCTTAAATCAAGTTTCTACTTCCTTCATGCCAATCAAGCTTCTGAGCTTGATGAACCTGTCAACCTTCAATGCCTTAGTGAATATGTCTGTAAGCTGCAGCTCAATGGAGCAATGGACAATCTGCAATGCACCTTTGTTCACTTGCTCCCTCAGGAAATGGAACTTAGCCTCTATGTGTTTGCTTCTTCCATGCAAAACTGGATTTCTTGCTAAGCTTATTGCAAATTTGTTGTCAATGAACAATGCAATATCAGGCATACTATTGCATAGATACCTCAATGAACCTACAATTTGTTATAACAATGTAGGATCCACAGGTTCTTCTTCTTCATTCATCACAGGTTTTACATTTGTCTCAGCAGGTGATGATGATGGATTGCAGTTCATCATATTAAACCTCTTCAATATATCAGATGCATACTCCATTTGATGCATCACCAGTCCTTCTGCAACTTCAGTAAATTCCATACCCAAAAAGTATGTCAATTTTCCTAAATCTGACATTTCAAACTCACTCATCATCTGTGATTTGAATGCTTCTATCTCTTTCACATCACTACCAGTCACTATCAAGTCATCAACATATAGATAGATGAGTAGTTGATTACCTTCAATTCCTTTCTTCACATATACACCATACTTAGACATGCATTTGACAAATTCTTGCTTCACAAGAAAAGTGTTAATTCCCTTGTTCCAAGCTCTTGGTTCCTGTTTCAATATATAGAGTGCTTTGTGTAATCTATACATCATATTCTCCTTCCCTTTGATTTTGAAACCTAGTGGATGTGTCACATACACTTCTTCATCTAAGGGACCATTTAGAAAAGCAAATTTTACATCCAAATGATGCATTGGCCAGTTCCTTCCACAAGCTATAGCAACTATCAATCTCACGTCTCTAATCTTACTATTGGAGCATAAACTTCAAAGTAATCCATACCAGCCTTCTGCATGAATCCCCTAGCCACTAATCTTGCTTTGTGCTTGGCTACTTCACCATTTGGCTTCAGCTTCAACTTGAAAATCCGTTTCACATCTATTGGTTTCTTGCTAGCAGGCAGTTCAATCAGTTCCCATGTGTTATTTCTGTTGATTGAATTCAACTCTTCAATCATGGCATTCTTCCATACATCTTCAGTCAATGCTAATAGTGCAAAATCTCTTAAGTGCAAAATGAACAAATTCCCCTTCTTCATTAACTAAATTATCTGAAGTGACTTCGTGTCCAGCTAATCTAGTGGAAGCAAATCTCTGTCTAGTTGAAGTTCTAATGGCTTGATTCTCTTCAACATGTACTTGAGGTTGAACTTCAGTATCAAGTTAAACTTGTTTAACTTGATCATCTTCTTCAATTATTGTGGGAACTATGTGACTGGAACTCTTCTCTTTCTTATTCCAATCTCATGCTTCATTCTCACAGATTTTAACATCTCTACTAATCAGTATTGAATGATTGAGAGGATGATATAACATGTATGCACCTGTTTCATGATAGCCAACCAATATCATAGGCTCACTCTTGTCCCTCAGCTTCCTTCTCTTTGCATGAGGGATATGCATATAGCATAATGAACCAAAAACTCTTAAGTGTTTAGCTGATTGCTTGCAACCAGTCCAAATTTCTTCAGGAACTTGATCAAGTTTCTTAGTGGGACATCTGTTCAAGATGTAATCTGCAGTTCTTACTGCTTCTCCCCAAAAAGTATTAAGCATCTTCTTCAATTTGATCATACTTCTGGTCATGTCAAGCAGGGTTCTATTCCTTCCTCATCCAAGCCATTATGTTGTGGAGTATATGGAGCAGTGACTTCATGCACAATACCATTGTCTTCACAAAACTTCTCAAACACCTTTGAGGTATACTCACCACCACCATCAGTTCTTAAAATCTTAATGGATTTACCACTTTACTTTTCAACTAAGATTTTAAACTTCTGAAACATATCAAGTAGATCCTTTGATCTACTTGCTGCACTTGAACTGAATGCATTTCTGGGTTGCTTGCCCAACAAGCAAGTGTCACAAACTGTGTTAGGTATCTCAATTTTAGGTACTCCCAGAATCATATCTTTATCAACTAATTGATTAAGACCTCTAAAATTGAGATGGCCAAATCTATAATGCCATAGCCAACTATCTTCATCTTTTACCATAGCAGACAAACAATTCAATTCTACAGCTTTCATATTGGCCTGAAAAGTTCTATTCTTTGCAGGAGGAGTTTTCAATACTAACCTTTGCTGTTTATCAAACAACTTAAATGTGTTATCCTTCATAACCACTGAATATCCTTTCTGAATGAATTGACCAACACTCAGTAAATTGCAATGCATTCCAGGGACATAAAGAACTTCTTCAATTATTGCCATTTTTCCATTCTTTCCTTCAATAGCAATATTCCCCATTCCGTTTGCAACCAAGACTCTATGATCTACAAGCTTCACCTTTGTATTTCTTCCAAGATCCACTTCTCTTAACCATGTCTTGTTTCTAGTCATATGATTGGAACAACCAATATCTAAGAACCAACTTTTTGAATTGCAGCTCTCATTACTAGTTGTTGTAACCATCATGAATAATGACTCAGAATCTGAACCATCTTGTGCAATTTTGGCTTCCCCTTCATCATTCTTTGATTGCTTTCCTTTACCAAACCAACATTCTGAAGCAAAGTGTCCAAATTTCTCACATTTGAAACACTGAATCTTCTTCTTATCAACTTTCTTCTTTTTATTAGAATTTCCTTCCTTTGAAGATTCACCTTTATCAGATCCATTGTTCTTGCCTTTAGACCAGTTTCCTCCCTTAGAGTTTTTCTTCCCTTTCTAGAAGTTCTTCCTATCATTATCATCCTTCTTGATAGTTTGAACTTGCAGGGCTTGTTGAATTGATCTTTCACTGCTTCTTTCTGAAACCATCAATTCATGAGCTTCTAATGAACTCTGTAACTCCTCAATCTTCAATGTCTTAACATCTTTTGTTTCCTGAATTACCACCACAATAAAATCAAACCTTGAAGATAGGGTCCTCATACTCTTCTCAACAATTTATTGATCAGTCATAGCTTCTCCACAAGCTCTCATCTGATTCACAAGATTGATGAGTTTGGAGATGTATTTAGTAATTTTCTGATCATCCTCCATCTGCATCAATTCAAACTTCCTCCTCAGTGATTGAAGCTTAATCAATTTCACCTTATCATCACCTTCATGATACTTTGAAAGAATGTCCCATGCTTCCTTGGAACTAACTGTTTTTGAGATTCTTTCAAAGTTACCTTCATCAAGACTTTGTTGAATCAGGAACAAAGCCTTGCAATCTTTCTTCTTCAGATCCTTATGTGTGTTCCTTTGCACTTTTGTGGCATTCGCAGCTAAATCACCTACACCATTCTGCACAATTTCAAGCGAATCTTGTGCACCAAACAAATTCTTCATCACTGCACTCCATCTTTCCCAATTGCGTGCTTCAAGAATTGGAAGATGAGTGTTGAAACTGCTGCTACCATTCATGGTGTTTCCTTCAGCGTTTCTTCCTTCAAATTGCGTGATTGAAGATCTTGATTACCCCTTTGAACGAAACCTGGCTCTTGATGCCAATTTGTTAGCGCAGCAAATCAAGCTTGTATCACAAGCAATAACCAGAAGCAGTTTTGCAGTTTTAGGGTTTTGTGAATTTTGTGATTTAGAGAGATTGAGAAGAGAAAGATTATGTGATTGAGGAAAGTAATTGTATTATTGAAGATTGATGAGAACGTACAATGAAAAGTAGCTTATATACACTATTGTGTTTGGTAGCTTGAAGCACAAGCAATTGTAACAAACCCTAACACTTACTCCCTCCGGTCACTATTATAAGGAAAATTTGACTTTTTAGATTCATTCAATAAATGATGTATGTGGTCTATATATAGACCACATACATCATTTATTTAATGAATCTAAAAAGTAAACTTTTGCTTATAATAATGACTGGAGGGAGTATTAGCTACACTCTAACAAACTAGTAACAAACTTCAAAACAAACTACCTGAAAGTGTGATTAACCATTTAAACATGATTATCACTAATCTAAACTTGAATTACCAACTGAACTAACAGTAAACGTTTTCAATTTAGTCATTCTGTTAATCAAAATGATGATGTGGCAGAAGGACTAAATTGAAAACGTTTACAAACATAAAGGACTTATATGTGACCAAAATAACTTAAAGGACCAATCTATTACAAACCTCAAATTTAAAGGACTTATGTGTGATCAAAATAATTTAAAAACAAATCTGTTACAAAGCTGAAACATAAAGGACCTTGATGTAGTTTAGTCCACGATAAAATTGAAAGCGGAAGATATTTGTGATCTCCTTTCTTTTTCTTTTCAGACTGCGTGAAAATGATTAGGTTGATATGGGTACCAACCAAATTTGTCCCTCGTTCTAGTTTCATCCATCCAAAAGGACGTGGTAACATATTCGTTCAATTCTTCGGGGGCACGTGTCTTCTTTAAGGGCCGTTTATTACATATAAAACAGAAAATGACAGTTAATTTCTCAACTAGTTTTCTCATTAGTGGAAAAAACTCTTTCAATAGCATTAGTTATTACTTTACAAATAAATATCATAATATACTCCATATTTTCTAAATAAATAATATTAGTTTTCTCATTAGTGGAAAAAACTCTTTCAATAGCATTAGTTATCTTTATATAATACAAAAGCTTACTTCTATGGGCAAAAGTACATGTGGCATCTTCACATTCTTCATCACATTTAATGTTTTCTTATCATCCAATCAAATTGAATTATGACTCATTTGTTTTTTTATTAGCCAATCAAGATGGACAATGACTCATTTAGTTTTCATCAACCAATCAAAATTGATCATGCCATGATTTTTTCCCCTATATATAGACAATTTGTTTTCATTATTTTCATGTGTCTCTTCCCCCATCAACAAATCCTTATTTTTTTTTCATTATTTTATATGTGTTTTGAAATCATAGAAGTTTCATCACTAGGTCGTAGATTATGGGGTTGATTTTCTTTTTTATTTGTATCTAATTGTTAATTGATAATGTTACTTTCCCAGGATCTCATTGGAGAGCATGTGTCTACATTCTACGACTTCAAGATGTTCAACATCAACAATATAATTTTTAGTCAAGACAATGTTTTGTATTTGATATAGAATCAAGATGTTAGAGTTTAGATACCTTAGGTTTATTGAATATTATTTAATGAATTTATATGTCGATAAACTAATCTCAATAAATTGATTTAGCCTTTATCTATATCTATTTTATGAATTTTTGTCTTGCACAAAAACGTATATTACACATGAACTCTTATTTGATGAATCCTACACATGAACTCTTATTTGATGAATCCTAATTGATGATTTTAAACACATCTCCGGACATGTTAAACATCATCATAAAGGTTGCATACAATTGGTTCACATCATCTAATTTGGACAAACCTTTTATAATAAGAAGACATCTTAAATCATCATGTTTTACTATGACGGCTTTTCACTTATCATGGTTTCTTCAATAGAATGTATCAAAAGCTTCAATCAACCATTGAGCAATATACATGGTTTCTTTTTTATTTCTTTTGACCATATATGAGATAATACACAATCCTTTAAGTGTCATTTAATCTTATTTATTTGATAATCAACATATGACTTTTTCTCCTTTAATTTGTCAATTAGATAGTTACTATTAAATAAATTTTTTTGTGGGGACTATTAAATAATATTGTTAATTTTGTTATCTACCCTTTATTTTAAATATCATCCATTTGCAAACAATTCCACCCACCATTTCAATCAAAAATTGTATTATTTTCAATCTTTTGTCTCAATGTCATTCCTTTTTTCTTTTTGTTTTCTTTTTTTTTTCTTTCTAAGTTTCACGTATTTGGTATTTTTAACAAGCCAAAATGTTTTTTTTTTTGAGAAAAAATCCATTTAATAATTTAATAACTAAACAAAATGAATTATATTAACACAAAATTTTCATGTATTTTTGTATACTTAATAATTTAATATAGTTCTCAAATATAATTATTTTCGCATTTATTAAGGATAATATAATGATAAAGCAATTTAAGATTAATTAATATGTCATTTAAATTAGAATGATTATATAAAGGTTAAAATTTATCATTTAATTATTTAGAATGAAAATGCCTCATTTGATGGATCAGACAGGAACAGAAAAAAAATTAAATGATAGCGTTAATTATAACCCTTAATTAAAGGAAATAACTAAACACTACCAAAAAAAGGAAACAACTAAACCAAAAAAAAAATGAAAACAAACAAATATTGAAGTAGTATATTATAAAAAATAAATGGAAGACATTTAAAATCAAGTAGTTCGATTTTCCTATCTGTATAAAAAAATGAATTATTTGAATCTTTTAACCTTTTAATTAATGTTTTATATTCATTTGTTTTAAGGGACGATTTAATTCACATAAAAAAGTTTTTGACAAATTCGCAAAAAAATTTCATTAAATTTTGAAATTTATATTTTTATAATTTAAAATAATTATATTTTATGTGTCATTTTAATTGGGTTGATCCAATAAATATTAAACTGTGTCGTTTAATAGGCCAGACAAATAATAGACTAAAAAATAAAAGGTTCTTTAAATAATAGTCATTAATGTGGTAATTTAAATTAAAATGATTTTGTTAAATGTCTGATTTCTTTAGTCAGATGAAAAAATGTTATTTAAATGATAACATTATATGATATCATATTTAAATAATTGGTTTTGCTAATAATGAGTTGACTCAATTTCAAGGGTGTGGATTCAATCTCCGCAATTAGCGTGAAGATCTCTTTGACAAGGGATCTCTAAAAAATTTGAAAGTGCTTATTGAGTCATGAGACATGTCCTGACCTTGATGTGTCCTCAATTTTTTTTATGTAAAATTAAAGTCTATTTGCCAGATTCTAAAGGATTTTTTTTTGTGAAATAATAATAACAAAGATAATTTAAAAGGAGAATTGAATGATATGTAAAATTAAATTTTACCAATAACTCGGTAATTTTTCAAATTTCAATTTTACGAATTTCCTACAATGTTTATCTTTATTTTTTTTAAAAAATTATGGCATATGTTTTAATAACAAATGCACGTATTTGTCAAAAATAATAATAATAACAAATGCACGTAAATGTGTTTTAATATATAAAAAAAGACTTTCTCTATTATAAAGATTTGACTTCAGAAAATGCAAAAGTACACGTGTACATATATGGTGCTTAAGCTCATTAAATGTTATCAAACTAATCCCCATCAGCATGTACATTTTCAGTTTTTAGTGAGAAAGGAATGCATAAATATAATATTCAAGATTAGACATTTATCATATCATTAGTCAACTATGCATTTATCCATTAAGATATCCATACATTGATCATATCACAAAATTAAAGGGGTAATTGATGTTTTTCGTTTTTGAGGGGAAGGGGGTAATTGAAGTTATTTAATTGATTTTTATTTTTTAAAATATTGTTTCTAACTTTCAACATTTTCACACTGTTTCAAAATTCAACGTTCATTCTAAAATTTGAAATTCTTCTCGAATTCTCAAATCCCTTTTTCGTTGAGTGGAGAGTTTGGTTTTCGATTGTGTCCTCCTTCAATATACATTGACATCTAAATGTAAATTTTACGTATCATATTTGTAATTTTTTTTTCTAAATTAAAAGCACAATTTAAAGAGAATATATGATGTCTCAACTAGACTTTATTCATTTGTGCTTATATATATTATATTATTAAAAAAGGGGGAGATACAAATACAAATTAGGGGGGACATAAACCTAACCCAGTAAATCCACGCAAAAGTGTAGGTCGACCCTAAACGGATAATACAAAAAATTAAAACAACACAAGTGGGTCAGCTTCTAATTAATCCTAAAACTAATCAAAGGTTTTGCGTATATATGTAACTCATCGAATTATTTCCCTAATTTATCTATCATATATTTTTTTTAATAAGCATGTATTTTGTCAACTTAAAATATCACATTAGCGTTTTTCCATTTTTAGATTCCTCCAAAGACAAAAAATGAAGGAATTTAAAATAACGCAAAAAATTAAATGATTTTTTTATATTTAATGTAAAAAATTAAGCTAATGAGATTAAAAAACTAACAAAATATTTCATCATAATGTTTGAAGTTATGAGGGAGTCTTCAATGGGTTGGATCTTCATATTTGGCTAAGAGAAACCCCACAAATGAGATTGACATACCCCTAAAAACAAATGAGATTGACACCACATTTCACTTATATGCTGCTCAATATGTACTTTTGCATCTAATGTGTAGAAGTTTAACTCACACACGACACATTAACATCTCTCCCTTAAGCGTGAGACTGTTTGTATCTATGATATGGTGAAATAACCAAATAAGGCCATTTCGTAGAGAGATGTTTTCACTCATTTATTTCATGAGAAGAGAAAAAATAAAGTAGAAAATGAAATCAGATGAAAAAAGAATTTGAACATGAGAGAAAAAGTAAGGGAGAATAGTGAGTTGTTGGTAATTTTATGGGTTTGTTACGTTGAAGAAAATTGAGATAATTTAGTAATTATGCTATCAAAGTATCAAACTCATTAAAAAGTCGACATCAATTTAAAATGTCTAATAAACATCTATAATTTTCCTTTTTCAGATTCCACCAAAGACCAATAGTGAAGGAATTTGAAATAATAGATGTTGAATAAAAATATATATTGCCTTGACAAAAAAAAGTTGCATGAAAATGAATGACGTCCAACATCTAAATGTTAAGATTAAAAATATTAAAAAAATAACACGCAAAAACTAACAAAACAAATTATCATAATGTTGGAATTCCCGGTGTAGCCTACATTAGGTTATATCATAACATTATGCTAAGAGAAACCACAAAAACTAGATTGATACCACATTTTCATACAATTTTTTTAGTTCATATCACTTATATGTTATTCAACATCTTCTCTTTTCTCCATTATAATTTTAACTCACATTTGACATATTAACATCTCTCTCTCAAGTGTGCAAGTCTCCACGTCTGTAATTATGTGACATAGGCAAATAAGGTCAAATGAAGGCACAACATGGTCATAAAGATGGGATGGTAGTAATTAAATTGAAGGAGGTTTATATTTCTTACTTTTATGAGACGAGAGAAAGGAAATTGAAAAAGAAAAAAGATGAAAAATAAATTTGAGATTGTGATAAATGATACAGGTAAAAAAAAAAAAAGAATTGTGTATTTGTCGATGAGGTTATAAGAAATAAAGTGAGTTGCTGGTAATTTTATAGGTCTATCGAAAAAGTTTGATATTTTTGGGTAATTAATTTGCCAAAAAATTATACCTAATTAAAAAACACCACAACATTTAAATCTTTTTAATAAGCACGAATTATGTCAACTCAACATTCTACGTGAGAATTTTTCTATAGTTAAATCCAACCAATGATCAAAAGTGAATAAATTTGAAATAATAGAGATTGATTAAAAAATAGTGCATGAAAATGAATAACATCCAAAAACTTATATTTAATATAAAAATGAAATAAATGACATCAAAAAACTAACAAAATAGTTAATCATAATGTTCGGAGTTTTGAAGAAGACTGAAATAGGTTAGAACAACACATTAAGCTGAGTGCGACTATAAAAGTGAGATTGACACCACATCATCACCAAAATCTTAACACATTAGTTATATTGATCATCTCACGTATCTGTTTCTTAACAATTGACACATTAACATATCTTCGTTAAATGTGAGACTCTCTTCGTTTGAAATCTGGTGACATAGCCAAATAAAGCTAGACGAAGGCAAAACATAGTAAAAAAGGTTGGTTGATGGTGGTTTCATGGAAGGTGATTTATGTTACGACATTTAATGAAAAAGAGAGAAAGAAAAATAGAAAAAGAAATAATATGAAAAAGAAATTTGAACATGAGAGAATTGATAACGGGAAAAAAGTAGTGTGTGTTTTGTCCGTGGAAATATTAAGAAAAGAGTGTATTAGTGATAATTTGATGGGTTATTTGAAGGAGTAAGAGATTTATGAGTAATTATTTTACCAAAAAATAGACTCAATAAAAAAACTCCACATCATTTTAAAATGTCTAATAAACATGTACACATGTACTTTATCAACTCATCATAACATATATGTAGTTTTCTATTGTTCAATCTCATCAAAGATCAAAAATGAAAATATTTGAAATATAGAGGTTGGATAAAAAATTGAATGAAATCGAACGACATCCAAAAATATATATTGAATATTAAAAAATTAAGATATTATATTAAAAATAAAAAAATTAAATAATTCATCATAATATTTGTAGTTATAAGGGAGGCTACAGTGAATTTAATCATCACATTTGACTAATAAAACTCCAAAAGTGAGATTGATGCCACATCTTCACCTAAAACTCGAGACATTAGGCATATTATCAACTCATTCATATGTTGCTCAATATATATTATTGCATCCAAAATAGAAGTTTAACTCACATGACACATTAACATATCTCCCTTAAGGGTAGGAATCTCTGTGTATGTGATATAGTGAGATAGCGAAATCAGATCAAAGATACAACATCGTAAAAAAATTTGGTTGGTGGTGGTTTCATAGAGGAGTGTTTTTGTTTGTTTCTTTCATGCGAAGAAAGAAAGTAAATTAATAAAAGAAAGAAGATGAACAAGGAATTTGAACATGAGAGAAATTACGAGGGAACAAACTAAGGAAAGTATGTTTTACCCATGAGAGTATAGGTAATATAGTGAGTTACTGATAGTTTATGGATTTGTTGAAGGCGTTGGAGATTGCTGGTAATTATGCTACCAAAATATTAGACCCATTAAAAAAATACCACATCAATATAAACTGTCTAATAAACATGTATTTTGTGACCTAACACATCTATATTTTCCACTATGATTCCACCAAACACCAAAAGTAAAGAATTTTATAGTAACAAAGGTTGAATAAAAAAAATTGCATGAAAGCGAATGACATCTAAAAATTAAAATTTAAGGCTAAAAATTCAACAAATGACAGCCAAAAACTGAAACAAAAAAATCATCATAATATTATGTCTTCTTGGAAGCCTACAATGGGTTGTATCATCACATTAGACTAAGACCAATCATATAAGTGAAATTGATATTGCACCAATCGTAAGATATTAGATATATGAGTCACCATACATATATGTTGCTCAACATTTATTCTTGCATATAATGTGAAATTGTTACTCACAGTTGACAAATTAACATCTCTCCACTAAGTATCATAGTCTCTGTATACGTGATCCACCACCAAGAACAACTCCCCCACAATGTTGAACCGGGATATGATACCGTCGTTGGACCTTCAAGGGGAGACATCACCGGTGTGGATCAACACATTGGAGAAAGAACAACCACACAAGTGAGAATGATACCACATCTTCATTCAAAACTTTAATGTTTAAGTATGAGTTTTTTTTTTCTTTCCATTTGTTTGTTGTTCAACCTCCACTATTTTATCAAATCTTTAGCTTTAATCGATACATGATACATAATAATATTCTCTACGTCAAGTATAACCAAATTCTAGCCCGTGCTTGGCACGGGTGTCCAAACTAGTTACTTTACAAATAAATATCATAATATACTCCATATTTTCTAAATAAATAATATTTTTTTTTGGTCTAGTAGCCTAGTGGCTAGAGCTCACACATTTAAATGTGGAGAAGTGGAGTGTCCGAGGTTCGAACCCTGACCCCTGCATAAATTATGCAATGTCCCTGCCAATTGAGTTAAGCTCAACAATAATATTTTTATTTTAACAAACGTCAAGACACTTAACAAACAAATTTTTATTTTAATCTTACTTTTGGGGTACGGTCTTTCCGTTTTTATTGACAAAAAAGTGAAAAACAATAAAATGGTAAAATAATAAAGTGAAAAACAATAAAATGGTAAAATAATAATTAAGTGAACTGTAAAATTGAAAGATAACAATATTACAAAAAATAAATAAAGTTAAAATAAGGATTTTTTTTATAGTCTCCCTATTGTTTGTATATTGTTGTCGATTGTTCATCATATTGTTGTGAATCGTTCCTATTTGTATGTGATTTGTGATTTAATTAATTTTTTAATTGACAACTTAAATGATATCATAAAAATGATAAAATAATTTAAACGAATAATAATAATAATAATAATAATAGTAATAGTAATAGTAATAGTAATAGTAATAGTAATAGTAATAGTAATAGTAATAGTAATAGTAATAGTAATAGTAATAGTAATAGTAATAGTAATAGTAATAGTAATAGTAATAGTAGTAGTAATAATAATAATAATAATAATAATAATAATAATAATAATAATAATAATAATAATAATAATAATAATAATAATAATAATAATAATAATAATAATAATAATAGTCCCCGTGAGCATAGCTCAGTTGGCAGGGACATGCTTTGTTATATGCAGGGGTCGGGGTTCGAACCCTGGACAACCCACTTATTCCCCTTGAAAAAAAACCCTGGACAACCCACTTATTCCCCTTGAAAAAGGTGAATTCTAGCCACTAGGCTATTTGACTAAAAAATCAATAATAATAATAATAAGGATTCGATGATATATTTTGGAAATATAGCGGGAGCATCCGAGCATGTGCCCAAAATATAAGGATGACATGGATCCACTTTAAGCAGGGTATATAGTGCCTATGAGCATTTTTTTTTTTTGTGGTGGCCGGGGTTTGAACCTCCGACCTTGCATATTTTATGCATTGTCCATACCAACTGAGCTAAACTCACGAAGACGTGCCTATGAGCATCTAAGCGATGTTACCCGTACCATTACCCTGTACTTTAATAACAAAAAGGTAATATATAACAAAAAAATACCACAACATAATTAAAATATGATCTTAAATCTCCAAAGTCAGCATAGAAAATATCACACCATATTATTTAGTCAAATAAAAAGCATCTAAAATACAAGAAACAAGTTCATATTACAATAAATTGCATACACTTAAGATTAATTAACTAATTTTAGTATTACATAAAGGTATAATTATAGTCTATATAACGTGCGAGTGTGGGGCGGGTGAGCACTAGAGTGTCTGTACCCGCGCCCATACTCGTTCAAATTTGCAGGTAATTAATTACCCGAATCCAGACTCACACCCAACAATGTGGGTATTTACTAGCTATCATGACTATTTTTTGCGGATGCCTATTGAGTTTGGGTCCAATTGCTATCACTACCAAAATGATGGCTACATCATTTTTTACGCACTACAACAAAAACTAATGTATTGTGCAAAAATAACATCCAAAATGAAGTAGATGGATCAACAAAAGTTGATGCATAGTGGGTCAATAAAAAAAATTCTTCTACTATAGATTATGCAAATTATTTTAAAATTTAATTAGTATATTTTGATAATGTATAATTCTTTTACACATGCATTGACTAATGTGTTGTCATGTGAATTAATGAATATGAAACACATGAATTGTCATACTCATTAATTGATGTGACAACATATCATTTGTTACATTATAAAATAATTATACGTAAATAGAGTATACTAATTAAACTTTTATTATTTAAAAAAACTAAACAAACTTTTATTTTAATTATTCGGAAAAAAACTCTTATTTTAATTCATCAGCTTGTTTTGCCTTTGTTTTTTTTAGGGGAGCTTGCTTTGCCTTTTATAAAAATAAAAAACCTTGTCTTGTGATCTTAGCTCAGTTGGTATGAACAATGCATAATATATACACGGTCCGAAGTTCAAACCCCGACAAAAAAAATAAAAAACCTTACCCGCATATTAGGTATGGCTAATGACCACTATATGTTATCTTAAATGTGGATATGAACATGACTACTATAATATTCTCTCAAAAAAGTACTATTATAATATATGTATATATTCCATTCAAAGTTACCCAAAAAAAAATATTATCGTATTCAAACTCTATTCATAGCAATTGCATATCCACCACACGGGTCATCGATGATAAGGTTATTTTTCATGTTGAACCATTTGATTAGTTATTATAGCATTGATTGATAAGGTTATTGTTCACGTTGCCAATTGATTTTATTTTTTAAATACTTCCCTTTAGAGATACTTAATTTGTCCATAAATCTTATTTCAACTTACAAAAATGCCACTATTGAGTTACACCGTGACCAAGATATAAACCCGGATACCTTCATTTATGCGTGAGGTTAAAATGGTTTTGTCACTTCGTCAATTTAAAAAAAAAGTTACTTAATTCTTTTACTCGACCCTAATTTTTATTACATATTTTTCAACAGAAACAACTTTAATTCATTTCATTCAATAAAGTAGTCACAGTAGAGGTTGGAATATAATCAAAAATATGATGACTAACATAAGTCAATACCGCTCTATCTAATAATTGAACAACATTGTTGGCTAGTCTAAAGATGCCGTGACTATCAAAACGAGTGAGTTTTGCAACAATATTGTTTTCTTATTTAATAATGATTGACCTGTTTTGAAAAAAAAAAAGTTTCAAAATAATTGTAATTTCAATTTTTAAGGTGATATTCGTTAATTATATTTTTTTTAAATCAAAGTCGGTCTAATAATCTTTAAAAATAAGGTAGTTTATCTACCACATATCATCCGATGATAAGGTTGTTTGACAAAAAGAGATACTTTTTTTGTTTGTTTGTTGAGTAAGCATAGAGATACCTGTTAGATTGTCATAACTAATAAACTGTGTTTGCCTTATTTTTTTCTCTTTAGATAATACTAGATAGAAGCTCCGAGAAAATGTACATGGGTCGTAGATGATTTTTCGGAAAGATAGCGAATACAGATAAAAAGTGTAGGTTAAAGCTGCAAGTTAAAAAAGCCTTTTTTAAAAGCTGCTTGAAAATGATTTTGATTGAGTTTATTTGATACAATTGACTTTAAATGAAAATTATTTTATGACAAAATTAAAAGTTGTTTGAAAATAATGTAAAAGTGAATTCATCAATAAAGTTAATGATAATAAAACACGTTTAAACACATAAGCTATAATTGTTGGGTTTAACGGATCAAATGTGAGTAATTAATCTTAAATTGATTATGAATGATTAAAATGTTGGATGTGTAAGAGCGATGGTTTAAACATGATGATTTTGTCTGGCCTCGATCTTCCTACGTACGACGGTCCAGAGCATTATACTAATAACAAAAAAGATAGTATACTCATCATATAATAGGCATGCAAAGCCTTATATATATAACAATGTCAAACAAAAAATGAATTGTGTCTACTTGATAGTCCATTTTTTCATCTTTAAGTCTCCATATTAGCTTCTAATCTTCAACTATAAGAAATAAAAAGAAAAGATGAATAACAATACTATTCAAAATAGATAATAGGCTTAAATACATAAATGGTCCATGCAAATATCAAACATTTTTACTGAACTAAGACCAAAACGATTGATTTTTACATGAATCATTTGCATATTCAAGCATAGATAATATATCACTCCTCAAAAGGAAAGAATTTTCAACAACTCTATAAAGACAATATATTACACGCACCCTTCAAACAATTCTCCCTAAAAAAGAACCAATCAATCAAGCAACTCATTTGGCATTGCATACATCAGCAGCAACACCGTATAAATCCTACAACAAACTTGGGCAAGAAAAGATACAGAGACTGCACTAGCAATAGTACTTAACCATACCCGAAAATCAACCAACCCCAAAATTGAAACAAAACCACCGAAATTAACACAGCGCTTTACAAAATAGCCACAGTGCCACACCAAGCACCAGAGTTAAAAGAAACAAGTGGCATATACCATTACATTAAATCAAAGACTAGATTCAAGCACAAAAGCAAATAATTATTGAGAAGTAACATTTTGAGAACTACCTTTGCAATGGGAAAATGAAAATCAATTTTATATGTTATACGATTTTGCCTAAATGAAATATTAGTCTAAATAATAAATATTTGGGTTAATACCTGAAATAACCACCATAATTTGGACGATGTCTGAAAATAGCTTTTATAAAAATAAAAATAAAGATTTCACCCCTGCAAATTTTGAACATTTTGAACGACTCTTCTTATTGACAGTGGTGCACTTCAATTCAATTAATTTTTTTTTATTAAATCATTTTACTACTTTTAAAAACACTTAAAAGTTTAGAGTTAAATCATACAGTCTTTCCGTTACAGAGAAATTTTGTCTTAGTATAGTCGATGACTTAATCCACTATAATCAACCGATTACAATCCTCAAAGTATCTTCTGTCAACCTAACTATTTTGGATTTTCCATAAAGTATCTGACTTAACTAAGTCGTTGCTCCTCAACTGTTGGATTAATTATTTAATTAATAAATTATGGATTGACAATAATCAATTATTATAAGTTGATGTCATAATATAAATTATGGTCTATTGTGTTAAGCACTAATTATATGATGAATTTGAGTGATTGGGCTTTTGTTACTAAATGGACCGTGATGAGTTGGACCATTTAGATAAGCCCAATGAGAGGTCCCTGCCCTCAGCCGTTTAGCTATTTAAACGTCATCCCATTAGACGGTTAATTATTCTGAACATCATTGTGAAAACCTAAAGCTAGACGGAATGAGGGTAGTCATCCCTCTCATGTTTTTCGGCGGTTTTCCTTCATCAACCTAATATAAAGGTACACAATTCTTCTTTCTTCTTTATTATTGATAATATGCTATAATTTGTATCTATTGATTTATGGCTAAACACTAAAACTTTCATCAATTGGTATCAGAGCCAAATAGATACGGTTATGGCTATTTTTTCCTGAAAATATGAATTCTTCATCGATTATGTTTTTATGGATATTACTTGTTAGACCAAATCATATCTGAACACCGATGATGTAACATGGCAATCATGCTTTGTTTTATTAAATAAATAAGTTAAGGGAATTGCAAAAGCTCATGCCTTGTTTTATTGTAATTTGCGATTCATAAATTTTTCTTTTTTGGTGATTGAAACTTCTATGGCCACCTTATTTGTAAAACCTTTTGTGAGCTTTACTTGCTTATTTATCATGATTATCGTACTGACTGCCACAACGAATTATTCAATCAAGGCAGTATGAAAATTACTGTTCTACGACTCTATTATGCCATAAACCCATTCTCTTGATCTGTGTTTTCTCTATATTGTTAATGTTTCTGAAAATTAATCAAGGGCTTCTCTTATTCGAAGCATAACGATCAAAACACGTATAATTTTGTCTGGTCACCCCACCGGAACCGTTATATCAAAACGGGTCAAACCCGCCCGTTTCGCTGCAAACGGGCGAAGAAGAAACCACCTTAATATAAGATAATCATATGCCCACTCGCAGCTGTAGCGCGTGGGGATCATGTCCTTCCAATTTTTTTTTTATTTTCTTTTACCAAATAATGATATTTTAATATTCTGAATATTTTGGCAAAATTTTTGGAATTTGTTTTGACACTCGAAGATATGTTATGTTATTATTTTATATGGGGAAAATTAAACTATATTTTAAGATAATTTATTCTCACATTTATTGTGAAAATTTTATGGACATTCCTTACCCTTATATGACACTTGAGAAATAATCCCACTCTCTTATTTGAGATTAATGTGTCATTGACAAATTTTACATCCCCAATTAATTAGTAAATATTATATTATTTTGGGATAAAAATATATTCTTTTCTTGCACCCAAAATATTCTTAAGAAGATTTGATTTATTTTGTACCCATAAAAATTGGGATCTAAATTAGTTTATGAGATCTCTAAATATTTGATGTGTACTAATATGAGAATAATATGTTCTTTTTTAAATCATGCATTCTTTAGATTTGAGTCTAAAATATAACACTTATGTAAATTATTCTTTTAAAGTGTTAGTATTGTGAAGAATCTTTAGACTCAGTCTTATATTCTTGTCTCAAATATCTTGTATAAACTAATATATTTTGAGAATTGTTGATATTGTATTTTGATGCGTGGATTTCAAAATTTTGTCCAATCTTGAAAAGATCATATATCAATTAAATTGAGAATAATTTATTTCAAATCATGTATTCTCAATATTTGAGCCTAAACTGTTTTGAAAATTCTCTCTTATATTTACTATTGTGAATTTATAGAAGGCTCAATTTTGTTAATTTTAATGCCAAGTATAATTAATTTATATTTTACGATTTTAAATATTCTTGGCATTATAAATATTCTAATGTAAGATATTCTTGAATTCATATTGTCTTAGCATAAAGATCCAAAGTTCACTAATTGATCATTCTTTTGGCAACATATTTAAACTAAGACACTTGTCTTTGATTCTTGTCACAAATTGTTTTGAAGGGTCCTCATAATATTTTGTTTTCAAAATGAGTATAGTGAGTTGTATATATATGTCATTTATATTAATTGAATCTAAAATTGGCATTTTTCTCTTTAATATACATTATGCTTTCTGCTATACTCTCTAATCTAGACCCGTAATTTATTACTCTAAATTTTGTGATAAATACTATTAGTGTGTCTTGTCGCAATTAAGTATTTGGATCACAATTATGTTAAACTATGTATTTTTGTATATAGTAAATAATGCATTATTGCATTTTTTATGCTAAAATTATAATGATGAATTAAAATTTGTAAGCCTCTTTGTTATTTATCTGTTAACTATTATCAAAACAACTTATGAAGAATGGAGGCAATTTTTGAAATATGTATCATCCTTACATCTGAATTCTTATATAAATCATATTGATTTATAATTAGAGTCTCACATATGCTTATTTATAATTGCTTATTCTCTATTGATGAATATTTTTGAGATGACTATATTATAAGATATTCTCGTTAAGTCGTCAAAATTCAGTGGCTCCAAGTATAAGGATGAATGTCACACTCTGCGAGGTAAGTTGTTATTTAATTATTTTATCCTCTTGTGACTTATTGCTTATTATTGCACATATGAAGAAATTTAGTTCTTCTTCTCTTTTGTTGTGCAATTATGACATCCTATATAGAAGTGAAATTCTTTTTCAGAATATTCTAAACAGAACTCTGTTGTTATATACTATTTTCTTACTATAATGCTCCATTTTGTATTTGTGTTTTTTTCTAATTTATAGTGGGAGTATTGAAAAATTTTATTCTAAGAGTTCTTTTCTGGATAAATTAGAAAACTATTTGACACACTTCTATTCCAAATAACAACTTTTGTTATTATACTACTTCATATAAAAGAAATTCTAAAGTCATATTTATGATGTGCTAATTTAAAATATTGTTAAGCACATTTTTCTATCATTTGAATATGACCGAAGTTGAGTAAATTTAAGTATAATTGTTTATGCATGATATTATTGTATCATATTCTCTTAAGCATAAACATTATTTATTTGTATAATTGTAATCTCACCTATCGTGGGTACAATTATTCAAATTTTGTTAAATAGATTAGCATTATATTGGTAACAGTCATACCCTATCGGTGTGTTGTTATTAATATAATTGTTATTATTCAATGTACCTAAAATGTTTATACTTATGTCAATTATAATTAGAATACTCTATCAATGTTTAAATTTTGTAAGACATAAGAATGGTACATTGTGATGATATAGTTCTTACTTATTATCGTTAAGATCCTTGAATGAAATTAATATAAGTAAGTTACTTTGTTAAAAGACATGTAGAAAATTGTATAAATTTTGCAATCCAATATTATTACATTTTGAATTAAATTTCTACCTAAATGTGATTTATATATATATATATATATATATATATATATATATATATATATATATATCGGATTGCTACTATCCCTTTGTTATGTGAGTGACGGACATACCCTATCGGTGTGACGTTACTTAACATATCATTTTGTGATAGAGAAATAGTTGAATATTTTAAATAAAATATCTTTCAAACCTTTTTAATTTAACTATCATTGTCTATTCTCTATCAAGTGGGAGAATCATTGCTATGTATTGTGTAACGTGATGGACATACCCTATCGGTATGACATTACTTAACATAATCATCCTTTTGTGGGTAAGATAGTTTAACTATCATTCTTCAACAAGTGAGAAAAATTCTACATGTCAACTAACTATATCTCATAAACAAATATATTTATTTGTTTTCATATTTTAGATATGAAATAGAGACTTATATTGAGGATATTAATTATGTTATTGCTATTCTTTAATACTTATGGAAGCTTATGACTATTTTCTTTTATATCCTCAATAATAATAAAATATAAGTCTTGTATATTTCCGCTGCTTGTAACCTAATTGTTTCTCAAATTTGTGTAAGTATAATTGTAGCGTTTGAGTTTTGAGTGAGTTATTAAAATTGTGAACGGAGTCTTATATCCTATTTTTAGAGACTCATCTCACTCATATGATGATAAATTTTTTATATAATCATCATATTCTGTCATATAACGGTTACTATGTTTATAAAATTCTGTGGAATTTTAATTGTGAAAAGGAGATCTTGTGTTATAAAATTCTTAAATGAAAATTTACGTTCTCCTTAATTGTAAGTGCAGAATATGTGGTTAACTACGAAACCCAATTCTTGATAATATCTGCCATTGATAAAATATGTATTTATGGGGTTTCATATTATCTTTGAGTTACCACTTGTGTTAATAATTCTGCTATGCTCATGTGCAAAATATGTGGTTGAGTTCATGAAACTCTATTGGCTAAAATTATATAACCACTTATGTTGATGATCTTGCACTAGTAATTGAGTATCCCACTGTTGAATATTACATTATTATAATATTTTGTATCAGTGATCACTAATGAGAATTCCACTTACTCTTGTTTATATATATGTGGGATCAGTGGGAGTGTGTACACAATATTATATATTATGAGCTCAAATGAGAAATCTCACTCTTGTTTATATATATATATGTGAGATAAAGAGAAATGTGTACACAATATTATTGTCGTTATCGCCATAAATTCTTGTGCACACTATAAAATATGGCATAGCTTAAGAGACTTTAAACTTTGGTCTCATTCTATTATATTGAGATTTATGTTAAAATTCTATCGATCTCAATGAGCATCATAATTGGATGCTTAAGTCAATTTTGTTGGAATATGCACAATAACTTCTTGGCATGCAAATATACATTGTGTTTCTGTTTTACCAACATTCCACATTTTTGAGGTCATAAATAGTAAGTACAATGTATAATATCAATACTCCTATCGAGTATGATATTGTGTTCTTGTGGTACTTATAATTTGAGATAATCATAAATGTTCTTTTGTTATTGACATTCTAGTGGCCACATTAATCCACATATTTTTCTTTAAACTACGTGTCTATGTTAATCCAATTTGGGAATTATTGAATTTCCTATTTTGCTTTTATGGATTTTCATAGTCACATTTTTTATAAAACTTGGATTAATTGAATGTCATAGAACATTTATCGACTTTGACTAAATGTAATTACTATCTCTTTATAGGCTATCCCTATAAGTAATTACTACTCTTATACATATATGACTTTTATGGAATTGAAAACTCATTGGCAGAACCACTAACCACATACTTATATATGAGTATTGTAACTCATAATGATTTGATTAAGTCTATGTTATTTTGGGTTAGTGGGAGTTTGTTATAGCATTTTTAAAATGCTTGGGCTATTCTTTAGTGACATATTCTTTTTAATTCAAACGTGTCACTATAGATTCATCATTTGTTAGAAAAGTGAGTCTTTGATCTGTATGATTTGTTTTCCCTATCAGATTCAATTTCTGCAGCATTAAAGCTTACTTCTCTTTTGAATGATTAGTGCTTTGACCATACATGTAATTTTAAATTTTTAAATTCTTTATGACAAGTGATTTTTTTTTTATTTTTTCAGTAATTGAGTATTGTCATCCAAGTGGGAGATTGTTGGATTAATTATTTAATTAATAAATTATGGATTGACAATAATCAATTATTATAAGTTGATGCATAATATAAATTATGGTCTATTGTGTTAAGCACTAATTATATGATGAATTTGAGTGATTGGACTTTTGTTACTAAATGGACCGTGATGGGTTGGATCATTTAGATAAGCCCAATGAGAGGTCCCTGCCCTCAGCCGTTTAGCTATTTAAACGTCATCCCATTAGACGGTTAATTATTCTGAACATCATTGTGAAAACCTAAAGCTAGACGGAATGAGGGTAGTCATCCCTCTCATGTTTTTCAGCGGTTTTCCTTCATCAACCTAATATAAAGGTACACAATTGATCTTTATTATTGATAATATGCTATAATTTGTATCTATTGATTTATGGCTAAACACTAAAACTTTCATCATCAACATCCTAACTTCATCCAGCACGGTGAGTATCATGCAAAGATTATTGCTACTATTGATCCAATTACAACAAGGTTGAGTTTGTGTATGTGTAAAAAACACAATACAAATCGAACCATACAATAATTTAGTTTAATTTTTGTACTAGATTTCTTTTTGAGAGAATTTTCATATTAGATGAATTTTCCCTTTTAACACTACTTTAGTGGGATGCCAACTATACCCCTACCAAAAGGTACTTTTTTTATTTTAAATTACCTAAGTCACATTGCTCTCCTTGTATCCATCCGATCCACGTGATGAAAATCTTCAATACATGTGGCACCATCATGAGTTCACATAGGTAAGAATTTTCCCTCTTAAAACCAAAAAATATAAAAATAAATCAACCACTTTTTCGTATATAAATAGGATAGGGCTTGGGCAAGGTATCAACACAACACAATTGTATCTCATTTCTTCCAAACCTTTTTTAACGAGCTAGCACTATGGCCACCATCATCAAAGGTACTCTTAAGACTCTCCTATCAGCTGGTGAGATTGAGAACAACCCATTAACCATGTCTGATGACCAGATTTTGGATCAAATTTACTCCACACATGTCCACAGTGACACAAAATTTGATGCTGCTTCTCTTTTCACCCTTGCTCAGAATACCCTTGCACGTTCAACACACATTGTTGACAGTGTTGTGCAGGTCTATATACATATAAATATGCATTCTAATTTCCTTTAAATTAAATATCCTTTAATTCATAATAGTTATGAATTTTGACAGGGTACCAAAGTAAGTTTGGAGCAAGCAGATGACAAGTCCCTTATCTCGAATTTTAGTTCACCACTGTGCACCTTGAAGTCAATTTCTTCTGAGGTTATTCACTGATCTAATGAATTAATAATATAATTAATTAAATAGAACACACACTCAAGTACCAAAACTTAAACATCATACCCATGGTGACACTCACACACAGCACTATACACATAAACTCATATATAATTTTTTATTGTTATTTTTATTTTCTTTACATATGAAGAAAATAAATAAATTTTAATATTTTGATAAATTATTTGTATTTTAATAATAATCATTATTATTTGTTTTTTTCTTTACTTATACTCATAATTATTTTTTATTTTATATATCTTTTTGTTTTTGCAATAAATAGTCATTTGACAAAATATAATAATTAATACTGATCTGCACTTTGAAGACAAAAAAAATTAAAAATAACACAATTTTTTTTAAAAAATAGATACTTAAAAAGAAACGGAGAGAGTAAATAATTGATATGTAATGTAGTATAACTTTTTTTTACATATGCAACTAATATATTTCATGAATATATTCCACTTTATTATGTTAATTTCTAAATATCTCAGCAATTATCTATATTGTGAAATGTAATTAGAGACATATCTATAAAACTTGTGTAAATAACTAGATATATGTATAAATCTTGTGTAAAAGCACACCAATTAAACTAATATGAGTTAATATAAACAACTATTAAATTAAAGAATTTGAAAACTTTATGACAATTACTTAATAAGTTGCTCATAAAATAATTATAACTGTGTAACAGATGTCATGCAAGCCACCAAGTGAGGAAATTGCACACAAAACAACTCTAGCCATACTGAACAAGCTTTCACATTATGACTGGGAAGCAAAAGCAGTTCTCACACTTTCTGCATTTGCACTTGAATTTGGAGAATTCTGGTTGCTTGAACAACATCTTTCAACAGACCCACTTGCCAAATCTGTGGCTTTGCTGAAACGAGTTCCGATCCTAGCAAAGCCTGCAGCAATTCAAAAACATCGCCAAGCTATCACTGAGCTTAATAGTTTGGTGAAAATCACGTTGCAAGTCATTGAATTTATACTTGAATTGGATTACCTTAATGATAGGTATGACACAAAGGTTGTTCCTGCTTTGGAGCTTGCATATGAACAAATTCCTGTTGATGTTTACTGGACTATCATCACTATTGCTGCTATTGTTACTCAGTTGGATTGCCTCATCACTGAATCGTAAGTTTAATTAATTAATATCGTATATTTATCTGAGTCGTACTTACAAAACAATTAATATTCGTACATGTTAATATGTTTAATTAAATTTGAGAATATATATAATTAATTTTATTAATTATGTAGGGAGCATAAGCAAGAACTTTCCCACTATGGTCAAAAGATCAACATCATCCTCAGTAGACTGAGGAAGCAGATCACGGTCTGTCGTCAACAGATAGGTCAGTAAATTTCTCGATCTCTAACGGTCCTTACAACTGTAACATCATACTACATCTGTATCCGATGAGGATTCAAACACCTTTACTTTGTTTATTTATTATTCATAAAAACATATTTTATTTTTTGTTTTAAGGGTCTACATAAGTTATAACAAAAATATAAATTAATGCTAATGTGGTACATATATTATTTCAGATACGGCAAAGTACATCCAAGAGCTTAAGAAACTGTTACAAACTCCAACTGAAATAACAGTGGTGCTTTCGTTTCTGATTTTTCCCAAGGGTGTTCCTCAGTTGCTTTATGATGGTGCTACCAAGACTACGGTTCGTATCTTTTCTTTGTTACTATTATAAAACAAATTTGTATTTATAACAAATTTGTTGTATTTTCTATTATAAACAATTATAAGAAAAATGAGTACAACACTTTGTGGTTTTGTTAACAGATCTTCTTATTTTTTGTTTTGTTTTTAATAATACAGATCTTTTTATGCATGCTTACTTATTATAATCGAACTACATAAATAATCATATAGTCATAAAAAATAAAATAATTATCATAACAATAGACTGAAATGTGAAAAACTATAAGAAAAATAAATCTTTTTTTACTATTTAAAAAGTTTTGTAAGAAATAACCAAAGAAAAATATTAGAAATTTGTGGCTTGTGTTGTGTTTAATCAAAATTTCTGCAATGTTCCAGAAACACGTGTCATAATAATGGGAACAGTATAAAAAAAGTTCTCTTTTGTGTGAATATAAAACAGCATAGAAAAGACTTGACAAAAAAAAAGAAAGAAAAACAGTATAGAAAAGAAAAGTTGATATCAATTTGGTATATATATTATAAATGATAGATAAAACTGAAATTTGTAAAAAAAAAAAATACGGACATTTATTTTTAATACACATTTTTTCAACGCACTCTCTTTTTTCTTTTATTGATTAAAATTTAAAATACATGTAAACATAAAAAAAAATCATACGGTTTCCATTTAAAGTTTGTTGAATTCATTTAAATTCTAGCCAACAAAAAATATTTTTTTTTTAAGAAAGCCAACAAAAAATATTTAAAAGCATATATGTTGAATAATGAAGAGTATGTTGATTATATTATTTATATTTTAATTAAAAAGTAATATGTGGTCAAAAGTTATTCGATCTAAAGAGTACAAGTACTGTTTTTTTTTAACAGAGTATAAGTACCGTTGCTAACTCCATAATACACCAAAAAGTCACCAAAGTAATCAAGTTAAAAATCTGGAAATTATTACTATACGAAAAGGATGTGCAAGAGAATCAATATCCACACATACTTTTCGTAAATTATCCTACATGTTTAAAACAAATTTTTAAATCTTTCATATGACTTGAATTCTAATTTGAAATTACAAAATTGATATGTTATATATAGTTTTTTTTATTATAAATTCTAATGAAATTGATGGTTTTTTTTTCTGACCTTGCATAGAAGTTACCTTTTCTCTTCTTGCCTATTTAATTTTTTGTATAATAAACAAAAAGAAATGTTGATAAAATGTAACAAAGTTTTTCTAAAGTAGTCCAACCGAGATAAATATGAAAAAAAGGGACAAAATTAACAATTATAATTTCTAAAGCGCAGTATTATTAGTGTTTTGTTGATGGTGATGATTTATACCATTCTAAGCATTAAGCTAACATGATTTCCTCTTAATTTTGATTAATTTGTTAAACCGTGCAGGTTGACATTAATGTTGTGCTGAAAAAGAAGAACGTGTACTTGTTTGTTTCTACTCTAGATGTCACGGAGGAAGATATTACAGAAGTAAGATCAGTGTATGAATCTATCAAAACAAATGAACAATACAAGATTGTTTGGATTCCAATCGTCGAAGAATGGAACGACCAGCTACGCAAGAAATTCGATATTTTAAGGAGTAAGATGCCATGGTATGTGGTGCAGAATGTCGAAAACATAGCTGGATTCAAGTTCATTAATGAAGAATGGGACTTCAAAAAGAAGTCTATGTTTGTGGTGTTTAGTCCTCAAGGAAAGGTGCAACACAAAAATGCATTCCATTTGATCATGTCTTATGGAATCAAGGCTTTCCCATTTACAATGGATGATGAAATAAGAATTCAGAAGGACAGGAACTGGATTGTATCTGTTGTAGGCAACATTAACCACAACATTTCCATATGGGTAAGTAAATTTTCGACTTGGATCCTCCACAGTTGTGAAGTATGTTGTTGCAGGTGTAAAGACCGTTGAATTTTGGGAGAGAAGCGATTTTAGTGGCTTCTCTCTTTAAATCTCACGGTCCTTACAACTTCAGCAGATAGACGGTCCAAACATGTAAATTTCATGAAATAATTAAGTTGAGTAATGAACTTATTATTGAGTTTAAATATAATTTTCTCTATGTAGATATGCAAATCATTTTTAGTCACTTAAATTATTTTTCTAGTCATTACAATCATATTTTGATTTTGGTCTTTGTTGTTTGATTTTAGTCCATGACTAAAAATTTATGTTTGAAATAATCTCTGTAATATGCAAAACATTTTGATTTTAGTCACTTTAATGTGAGCAACATAACAACTAAAATGAATATTGAACTTGATAACTAAGAATTGAACTTGATAACAAAGAATTCTGTGATTCTTCCTATAATGCAGACCGAGCAGAACAAGCACATTTTCTTCTACGGCGGCCATGACAAAGAATGGATCCAACAGTTCACTAAGTATGCCACTGCTCTTGCAAACGATGCAACTATAAAAGAAGCAAAAATTTCCATTGAACTCTTCTATGTTGACAAGGAAGACAAAAACCTCGTAAGTCGATTTTGGAGCGGAATTGAGAGTCTCTTTGTGACCAAAATTCACAAAACAACCGATGTAGTGACACAAGAAGTTCAAAAGATGCTGTCTTACAAAAATGAAACTGGTTGGGCTCTCCTTAGCAAAGGACCATCTGTTGTGTTGAGTGGTCATGGTACAACAATTCTCAAAACTGTGGCTGAATTTGAGAAATGGAAAGATGTTGTTATCAAGAAGGGATTTGAGTTTGCATTCACTGAGTATCACACCAGTGTTGCTCGTGTCACTCATCGTTGCTCGCACCTTGAAATTCCTATTGTTGCTGGAAAGTTACCTGAGACTATAAAATGTCCTGATTGTCCTAGCACCATGGAGATTTTCATCAGCTATAAGTGTTGCCACAACAAGAGCAATGCAAATGCAAAACATTAGGGTTTGACGTATTTTTATGTTACTGGGTCTTGTGGTCTTTGGTTCGAGACTTGGCGTCTTAAAAAAATATTATTGGGTTTTCTTGTTTGATCTCGTGAATAAGAGTGTGGGACATTCAGAACCTTTTGGTTATGTTCCACGCCACTTATGTTGTAAAATAAAGATCTTTGTAAACCCAAAAATAATGGTGTTGTGTTGTTTTCTATGTATTGTGGTTGTGGTGTAGTCTTGAAGCTTTGGTCTTTAATTAAGCTTCAGTGTGTGCAGCAATGTTTGCGTTATATATCAATAATATATCAATAATATTTATTATATATTAATGTTTGTGTAAAAATAATATGTACACTTGTGTGAAGAGGTTTAGCTTAATAATAGAGAAAGCTTGCTTTGCAAGCAATCAATCATATTGCAAACCAATTTTATTCCACCTCACATTGAGCGTTGAGCGTAAATCACACCGCCAAATTGAGTCTTAACTTCCTGAAATTGCACTTTCCATGCATAGCATATTTTCTGAATTTGATCTACATCTATACTTGATCAAATCGGACCAAATAACATTTTCATCCGATATGCATCTCCATAACCATGTACTTAACAATGATGTATTAAATAAAATCAAGTTTTTTTTTACTCTGAGGCCACCTTCTTATTTTGGAAGACATACCTTCTTCCAACTCACCCAATTAATTCTCCTACCTTCTAATAAAAAAAATAATTACTCAATTAAGAAAAAAAAGGTCCTAAACTTGAAAACCAGCCTCCAATGCAGATTCTCTATTAGCAGTAGTTTCTTCCTCAGCCTCGCCAGAAATTTCTTCCAAAGATTTTCCTTTAGATTCAGGCACCAAGAATGTAAACATCATCCCCATGAAATTGGCCACACCCAAAAGTAGAAGCACGTTTCTCACTCCAATGGCATTTTTTGAGCATACAAGAAACCAAAAGCACCTACCATTGCTCGAGCTTTTCCAGCAGCAGCGGATATACAAAGAAGAATGTCAATGAATACATGACAACAAAACCAATTTGGTTTCCATTCATGGTCCAATGGTGATATGGAATGGCTAATGCAAACATGAAAACAGTCATGAAGAAAAATCCCATCAATTGGATTGTAAACCTTCGAGTTCTATCAATGAGTGCCACTGTGAACCAGTAACCAGGAACAGTGCTGCAAAGTGCTATGAGTGTCTGTGCTCTAGCAATCTTGTAAACCTCTTCAAGGGCACTCATGGTTTTAGCTTCTTGAATCCATCCAATTGCACTGAAAATATCTTTCTGGAAAAGATTCTGACTATAATAAGCAATATCCAACAAGAACCAAGTCATAGCAGTTCCAAGCAAGTGAAGTCCATGGCGGCGAAGAAACCTTTCTGTAAACAAACCAAAATCATTCCCTCCTTGTCTCTGATTTTGATCCAATTGCTGGATTTTTTTCCTGTTCAGCTTCTATCTCAACTTGTAAAACTTTCGACATATCTGCAGCAGCCTGTTTACCATTCTTTGCAACTAAGGCAGTATATCTTGCAGTTTCAGGCATTTTCATCCTCCAATAGTAAGTAAGCAATGCTGGAATTGCACCAAACATCAAAATTATTCTCCAAACATAATCAGCTTGTGGAAGCGTGGACAAAACCGGATTAACATTAAACGCTGGAGCAGGATACAAAGCTTTGAAAACAGATGAAACTATAATTGCAACTGCACCTCCGGCCAAAATTCTGAAACCTTGCATAGCGAAAACAGCCGCTATAAATGCACACCGAGTCTTTTTATTTGCATACTCAGACATGATAGTAGCTGAAAGAGGGTAGTCGCCACCAATTCCAAATCCAAGCCAAAACCTGAAGAAACAAAGAGTAGCCACAACATTTTTGGGATCTTTCCTAAAAGAGAGACTAGAAGCAAGAGAAGCTATGACCATAAGCATAAGGGTCATTCCATAAACTCGTTTTCTTCCCATTTTGTCACCAAGCCAACCAAAGAAAAGTTGTCCTGCCAGTGCTCCACTGAAAGCAACACCAATGATTGCAGCAGAAACATTTTCTGGTAGAGAACCAGGTTTATTACTGCCTTCATAGTAATAAACACGGCCAAGCAATTTGGTTACAAGGGATTTGCTGTTACCTGCTTCTGGTCTGTTGGCGTTCTGGTATATAGCAGCCTCATCTTCTTGACAGTGGCAGACTGGGATTCTGATTTTTTGGGTGTTTTTTAGCTTTGGTTTTTTCTGTTTTGCTGCTGTTTTGGCAGTGGGGTTTCTGCTATATCAGAACCCGGTGTATTTAGTTCTTGCCCGCGAGTGTTGTTGTGCTTCTTGCACACACTCGACGTAATAAATTTGCCAATTCTAAAAAAAAAAAGGTGCATTAAGCACCTTCAACTGTTCCTTAGCCATGTCGCATATAACGTTTCTTTCTTTACTCCAATAATAATCTTCAAAGTACCTTAACAAAGTGAATTTGAAAAATAAAATAAATGTAGGATAAGCTGTGGTAGATGAATCTAGATTTTCCATTTGGAACTTTTTATGGTTTCATGCTAACAAATGTATTTTTAAATACCTGAAGTTTTTATGAAGACACTCTCATCTCATTGGACTAGCCTTTGCCCGACACCAGCGGTTGCTTGCTTTAGATTGCCGTCTCTTATGTAAAGGACAAAAAATAATGCATGAGGGATCGATCTTATGCCCTGAATCTCAGGTTTCGAAGCCTCACACACTAAACCAAGTTGGTAAATGCACCAATTGCAGGCCATAACATTATATAACTTATAATATAATACTTAAATCAAGAAAATAACATTATACAATACTATCTTATGTCCTTTTTATAAAAGACATGAGTCAACAAAATTTAATATATTTGAATCTAAATCTCCAGAGCAAATGTGAAACGGCTAGCAAACTACTACGTATGTTTTTTGACATAGTAGTTCTACTTGCAAGAACTCATATATATAAGGAGTATTACTCCCACACGATCAAAGAGCTAATTGACTACTTGCAAGACCTATCCATCTCAGTCGATTTCAAGCTCAAACAGAAAGCTCTTAATTATGTACAAATAAATGGGGGCCTACATAATATACACAGTTTAATTTGGATCGGTTATTGGATATCCAAAATGTAACATGTATATTTATTTTACTAATATTAATATTCATAAGCACATTGTGAGAGCTTAACTCTTTTCACTATACTCAACCACGTGGTAAAGCTAAAATACTCGGTAAAAATTGTTGAGATACTATCTATTAAAATTTAACTAATAATAGAAATTGTCTAAGTTATACTTAATATTCAAAACTATGACTAACTATATTAAAATTAAAATACTATTACTAAACTTAGAATTGCACAAATATAAAAACATTGCAATTGCAAATACAACTTTGATGGTAAAAAGTTGTAGAGACATTTGATATGTTTATGTGCAAATTCGTTCGTGCAATTATATATGTATTTGTGCGCTGTATCAGTTTATCAATGTGAATACTATTGGTACATCTTAGGGGTTGTACATTAGTTTATAGACAAATTCCAAACGGCCTAGTGGCTTTCTTCTTCAACATGTCATTTAAACTTCAATGTTGAGTGTATGTCAACAAAGCTTACTATTGTAGAATGGAAGAAATGAAAGTTAACATGATGCTACTTATATAATTACATTAACAATGTAAAATTTGGTACTCAATTGTGCATACATATGATCCAATTCATATCTTTTCTCCAATTATACATTAGACCGCAAACTTCATTATTTAGATATCAAACAATTAAAACAAGAACAAAAATACAGAAACACTAGTATAATAATTGATATAAAGTTAGAACACTCAAAAACAAGTAATAGTATCTACATCATTATTTTGCATCTGGCAGAAGAAGAAAAAAACCAAACTAAAAATTGCCATATGTAACAATAATAACTTTGATGTTGTTTGAACTTTGAACATATATTTTGATTAAACAGGTACTGTCCTAGCAGACCCTGCTGCCATCTCAATAGTCTCAACATCGTCATCTTCGTTCTCACCACTCATCTCTTCCAATGATTTTCCATTTGGTTCAGGTACTAAGAAGGTGAATATAATTCCAAAGAAGTTGACAACACCAAGCACAATGAGGGAATTCTTAATACCAATACCAGTTGGGTAACCATGATCAGTCTTCGTCGGATCCTTACTTTGTGCTGCATACAAAAATCCAAATGCACCAACAATTGCTCCAGCCTTTCCTGCAGCAGCTGAGATTCCGTGACAGGTAGATCTAAGCCTCGCGGGGAAAATCTCGGCTGGAACAACAAATGTGGTAGCATTTGGACCGAAATTGGCAAAAAAGAAAGTTAATGAGTACATCACAACAAACCCAATTCTGTTTTCTTTCTTAGTCCAGTGATCATAAGGTATAGCTAGAGCAAACATGAAGACAGTCATGAAGAAGAAACCCATCAATTGGATCGCGAAACGACCCATGTAATCGATAAATGCCACTGTAAACCAGTAACCTGGCACTGTACTGCACAATGCTATAAGTGTTTGTGCTCTTGCAATTCTATAAAGTTCATGAATTGCATTCATTTCTTTTGCTGGAGGGATCCATCCAATCGCGGTGAAAATATCCTTTTGAAAAAGATTCTGACTGTAGAAAGCAATGTCCAACAAGAACCAAGTAGTTGTTGTTCCCAACAAGTGCAATCCGTGTCGTTTTGCGAATTGTCTGGTAAAAAGTCCAAACTTTTGGTTTTGATTCTCAGCCAAATTTTGCACTTTTTCCTCTTCAGCTTCAATTTCAACTTGTAACACCTTAGACATATCAGAAGCAGCTTGTTTACCATTCTTAGCAACAAGTGCTGTGTAACGAGCCGTCTCTGGCATCTTCATACGCCAATAATAGGTAAGTGCTGCTGGAACAGCACCAAACATCAAAATAATACGCCAAACGTAATCAAAAGCCGGTAACACAAGCGACGCTTTCGCGTCTTGTTCATAAGTAGGAACTTTATATTTGTGATCAAATGCAGAAGCTACAATCAATGCAAATACTCCACCAGCCATGATTCCAAATCCTTGCATAGCAAACACTGCAGCGATAAAAGCTCCTCGCGTCTTCTTGTTCGCATACTCGGACATAATTGTAGCAGAAAGAGGGTAATCACCACCGATTCCAAAACCAAGCCAAAACCTGAAGAAACAAAGTGTTGCCATGACACCCTTTGGACTATTTCCAAAAGATAGACCTGAGGCGAGCGAACAACCAACCATAAGCATAAGGGTTATACCATAAACTTTTTTTCTTCCTAATTTGTCACCAAGCCAACCAAAGAAAAGTTGGCCAGACAAAGTGCCGACTAGCGCGACACCAGTTACCGCAGCTTGTACACCGGGAGGAAGAACACCTGGCTTTGGTTGGGTAGGATCTGTGTAATAGATTCGTCCTAACAATTTTGTGACGAGGGAAATGCAGAAGAGATCATAGGCATCAGTGAAAAAACCCATTCCAGCAATCACAATTGCTGTGAAATGGTACATTTGTGTCTTCGCCACATCGAGTGCATTAAGCACTCCTAGTTGTCCTGCCATCACCAACTTTGTTACCTGATTACAATTTCACTGCACAAGAAAAATATGTAAGTTTCCAATCCATATAAGCAAGCAATTCCATATAGACCATGTTAAGATAAACAGTATAACTAGGTATTTACAGTATAAATGCTTGTCATATGAGTGTCTATGTATAAACTACTTACATAGCAAAAGATAAAATAAAGTCAAACTCTTTCATAAGCTATATTTGTTGGAGAGCTTGTGGAAATAAGTTGAAAACAAATTATGGTCACGTCCTGAGTTGTTTTCATAAGTTTTTCTAAACGGTCTCATAAGTATTTAGGTTAGTGACAATAGATAAGTTGAAATAAGCCAATCCAGACAGATTCATACTCCTACAAGAAAAGAAATAGTATTTCTATCTTATCTTGACCCTCAAGTTTCTAGGGAAAATGACTCACTTAATCAGGACTTCGTAGGTAAGTAAAATCTAAACGAAAATTGTTTGTTTTAGCCAATTATCTAATTAAGAAATTCAAAAATACTGATATTTTTAATAACAAAGAATGAATTATATGAAATTACATACAGGAGTTCCACATTTTTTAATACTCCCTCCGTTTCATAATACTTGTCCATTTTAAATAAATTACATATACCAAGGAATCAAATAAATGTTGTCATTTTTGATGAAATTTTTTGTGTTTTTTCTATAATACCCTTACTCATTTATCATTTCATTCTATTATTTCTCTCTCTACAATAAATAGGTAAGGGTATTATTGATAAATTAATAATTAATGTTGCATTGAAACTTGAAAGTGACAAGTAAAGTGAAACAAAATTATTCTCCAAAATGGACAAGTATTGTGAAACGGAGGGAGTACTGTTATCAAGAAAAATCATTAATGAAATGAGCAAAGTAGACTATTGCAATAAATAAATATTTTTGAAAGTTTGAAAAAACAATAATTGCATCTGATGTTGATTTTCTCAGGCTAATGAAAACGAAAACAATTGATGAAGAAAAAAAAATGCAGCCACTGATGTTGATTTTCTCATGGTCAACGGAAGCAGAAAGTTGAATTTCCTCAATTAGTTTCTCCTATTATCTCAGCATTCAAACTAATTTGACTCTAACGTACTATGTTACCAATTTCAGGCACGTTCACATGAGAAAATCCTGTGAAAATTCTAAAATTGTACTATTTAACTCAGTACCCGGTCGAAGGATTAAAATATCTAGATCCACCATCACTAGCGGCAGGGGCGAAGCTAAGTTAAACCTATGGGGTAGCATTGGCTACCCCAATTTTTTTTGTTTTATTTGAATAAATAAGCATAATTTATATTTAGCTACCCCAATAATATATATTTAGCTACCTCAAATAAGTTTATTTATCATAAGTTAGCTTGATAGATTTATTTCATCTTATTTTTTGTATAGTTTAGGTCTTTTTAACAACTACAAAGAGAGTTTTGTTAGCAATGAAATTTGTCAATACACGATTCAAACATAAAATAAAGAAAAAATTTCTTGCAAATTACTTAGTTGCTTACAATAAAAAATAAAAATAAAATTTTTATATTTGGCCCCCTCGTAAAAAAGTTGCTAGCTTCGCCGCTGACTAGCGGGACCATACAAAACTCTATATAATTTATCTTAATAGAGATTTTAGGTAAAATCATCTAAAATATCTAAAAAAATATTATCCAAAAGAGAACTAGCAAAAATTATTGTTAAAAATATAATTTCAACTTCTAAACATATGAGTCAACTTCATGATATAGACCTTACAAATTAGGGTCATGTTAACCAGTGCCCCCGGGGGCACTGGTTAAGGAAGGCAAAAGAGGAAATTTTAAATAAAAATAATATACTTTTTCAGCTTTTAATGCACTGATTACACATCTCTCAATGCAAATCCTACTATATTTGACCCTTAACCAGTGCCCCGGGGGCACTGGTTAACATTTCCCTACAAATTATTGTTAAAAATTTGGTTTCATTTTCATTTTCTTTTCTTAGGGTCCCTACCAAAACTCAAACAGTGACAGATACACAGAGAAAGGATAAGGGATAGAAAACTAATTGCAGAGGCAAAGGATTTGAGTATATAGTTGTTCAATGATGTTTTTTCTTTTCTTTTGAAGAGTTGTTCAATGAATTTCATTCTATATATGTAGAAAATAAAGGTAAATCTTGGGTGTGTTGTTTCATGTAAAATCAACATAAACTTAAATCAAGAACAAAAAATATAAAGGGATTAAGAAAATGAAAATGAAATAAAGGACCTTCTGTTTTGTTTGTTTCCTTGTTTTACTTACAATACCACTATATTTTGCATAAAGTTAGACAAAATAATGATGAAATTGGAATCCACAAATGATTTGAGTAAAAAGAGATCCCAGATTCTATGAATGATGGAAAAGTTATAAATCATATTATTATAAGAAGAAAAAAAGGCAGAAAGTTGTGTTTTGTGCTTCCTATTCTAACTTCTAATTGCTTTAAAACTAAAAAGTGGGGGCCTCCCACTAAGGAACCTTTCTTCCACTAAAACATAAACCTCTTTGTCATAACTTTTGCATTAAGCGAAAAAAAAGCTCTTAACAAATACTAACAAGTTAGAGAGAGAGAGTTTACCTTCTTGTTTGTTACACTTTGGTGGATTGAGGAGAGAGAAACATAAGTTGAGCTGTTGGAAATTTAGAGGTACATAGAGAGAGTGAGAAGCTATGTGTTTATATATAAAAAGAATGACACTAAAATCCAGAATCAATGCAGGAATCTATGGTATATGCCCATTATGGAGACTTTAATATAAGGTAATTCACATTTTCAAGTCAACGTGTTCACAATTTGCTTGCCTACCTGTTAGTTAAAGGCCTCTTTTTTTATCTTGTGTTTTGAATTTTCCACATCATTAGTATTAGTGATAATTCTTAAAAAAAAATAGTATTAATGTTAATTAAGGACACAGTTTTATCTTATACTCCCTCCGTCCCGGAATAACTGACCCATTTTTTAAAAAAAAGTGTCCCAAAATAACTGACCCATTTCAATTTTCAATACAACTTTCATCATTCCCAATACAATATAACACTAAATAATACTACTTTTATCATTCCCAATACAATATATTCCACTTTCCCCTTTATTTATACATTTTTCTTAATCTGTGTGAAATGAGCCAAGGGGTCAAATAAATTGGGACGGAGGGAGTAGTATGTTATTTAAATTGTTATTGCAAGGTTGGTAATAGTTGTTGGTGATATCATCAAATTCGCTATGACTGCTCATTAAATGTTCCGCCCTGCCTCTGGTGTATAGATAGATAGGTTTCTTTATTTTTATCTCATGCCCAAAATTAGTTTAGCAAAATAACAATTGAATTTTCAATAGTACAGACAATGCATAATATATTTGAATCTCAATCTTGCATATATTATGCACTGTCTTTACCAACTGAACTATGCTCACGGAGATATTTATTTAAAATAACTAATTACCCTTGATTTTTTTTATGGGATTGACTCTATTATATATGTATTATGTAATATTTTTATCAACTGAACTAATCTCGCAAACATAATGACCGATTTAAATTACTCGGTAATCATTTCCTCAAAAAATAAAAAATAAACATACTCAACAATCATTCTCTCTTGCTACCTTCCAAATGATTCACAATAATATGCTTCGGAGAAAAAACTGATATTTGAACATTATTTGACAAGTTTATTTGTGGTATTGATTGTATGCAAAATTGAAAGGATAATGGTGATCGGTCAAGTTGACGAGTCTATGGTAATGATGGGCCACAAGATCGGTTTAAGGTGACTACCGCTAAAGTAAGGACTTTTAAGCTTTTAAAGGTTTCACATTAGAGTTGGAATATTTTTCATTTTAAATATATTTTCTATCCCCTCAAAAAAAAAATATATTTTCTAATTCAAATTTTTAAAACATTTTTGGCCTAGCTCGATTGGTAGTTAAATAGAGAGTTGGACCTATAGTCAGCGGTGAAGTTAACACAATTTTTACGAGGAGACTAAATATAAAGAAGAAATAAAATATATTTTAAAAACTAATATATTAAACTTAATCAGTAAGTAAAATAAATTTACAATACCCTCAAAAAAAAATTACAATAATATTTACTTATATTTTTTTGGATACAATTTTTACTTATATTTAATGAAACGACAACGAAGAAACTGAAATCTAACAATAATTATTTATACAAGTTAAGCTCCATGAAGTTTTAGAAGTTTTAAGAAGTCAAATTCATCTATAATTGACACTAAACTAAATAGATTATCAATATTTTATTAACATCATCCCTCTTTAAACCAACAAAATTGTTTGGAGTAGCCAAGTAATATATTAATGGGGTAGCTAGATACATAACTATAATATATTTTTTTCAAATTTTTTCTTTTCTTTTAGGGTAGCCAATGCTACCCCATTCACATAAATCCATTCGCCCCTGCTTATTGTTCATGTTATAAGTTTGATCCCAAAGATAGCTATTTTATTGGTTATATGTATCATAATTGTTTTTCATCATATTTCTATTAATATGTTGTTAGTTGTTGAAAATATATTAAGACAGATTGTATGCAACCAAAATATACAAAAGTAAAAAAATAATTTATACTTAGGTTAGAATTCAGTACTACTTTGTTATTTCAAGGTTTAAAAATTGATAAATAATGTCTATATTAAATATTATTTTAAACACATATTATTAATTAAATTAATTTTTTGTTTAAAAAAGTTCTTAAGCTAATGGCATTGACTCTAACTTATGGAGTTAGATTCTCACAACCAGACGAACCAATGTTCAAATTATGATTGGGAGTGATACTCATATTCAATGTCATATATGTCTCAAATAAAATTACACATTTAGTCTTCTTAATTGTCAAGTTTTTTCCACAACACGCTTAAAAGTTCTCAATATAAATTTTACTTTAGGTCTACAAATATGTTGGGCCGATCCTGATGGGCCAAACTAACTATCGTGATTATGATGGTCTACAACCGTCAAACAGGAGACCTGAAAGGTTGAAGTGCTTAAGTAAATATGAGAAAAGATTCCATCTCGGTCCATATCCCCAAACACAAGGTTTGAATGGGTGAAGTTCTGGTCCATTAGCCCGGCCCATTTTTGACAGCTCTAGCTCTATCATTGTTTGGTTGTGAGAGGTGCTCGAGGGATCATCCATATTAGGCCAAGAGTAAAACACAAGTGGGTTGAACACCACATCTTTTTCAAAATTATAAGGCATTCTCTTATTGGATCCTTCCACTTTTCTATTGTTCAACCTCCACTTTTTTAAACAATGTGAGACTTATGTCTTGGATGTCACTTGGGTGACATTAGCTTTTAGTGATATTTGTGACATTGTTCGTATCTCTCTCTTAATCAATCATTTTCTCTCCTTTTAAATACATTAATATCACCAAAAACTATATAACCCAAGTGGAACTCCGTCCCTCACACTTGCCACAACAATATTCGACAATCCAAAACATAAAATACGATCCATTGTACCCAATAAACTGTAATAACATGTCGGTATCTTAAGCCGCAAACGTAATTTTGGTCCATATTTTTTAGTTGCAATTGTTGAACTTGCTAAAGTTGTAACCCTACTGCTTGTTCATAGTGGACTCTTTGTTTTCTTCTTTTGGTAAAATAAATAAATAAAATATTCTGAACTGAGTCTGAAATGAATGTTGATTGTGTAAGGACAGACATAACGGCGCTGCCAATTTGCGTATATGAAGGAAAACCATTTGTTAGCCAGTTTGGCAGCACACTCATTTCAAGAAGTCAACTCCACTACTACACCTTATCTGTTCTCATTCACTAATTCATTCATACCACCATTTTAACGTCAACGATCACCTTTCACAATTTCTTTATATTTTTTTAGGAGTTATATATTCTTTTTGAAGCAACAATTTCTCTAATTATATGATTGATTTTATGGAGGACCGTTGATTTAAGCAATGAATTTGTAAATAATTTTTTTTTTTTTGTAGTAGGAGATATTTTTAGTAAAATATGATCATGGTTCATAATGGGTACAAGTTACAACTGCCATTATGTCATTGGTCTTCAGGGAGGAATCGTGTTGCTGGAATAGCGTGCTCATCTTAGATTCTTCCTCAATGTTAATAATGGGGTGTGGTGAGGATCTATTGGTGTATTTTCTTTTCTTTAGGGTTTAATTTAGTTATAATCACGTCCTTCTTTAATACTCCCTCCGTCCCATATTACTTGACCTAGTTGACTCTGTCACGTATGCCAATGCACAATTTTAAACTTAAATTTCTTTAATAATCTAGTAGAAAAAATTACGAAAATTTGATATTTTGAAAATATTAATCGAGACGAATCTAACAACATCTTATATGCTATATTTTGTTTTTATATATTAGTAGAAAAATAGAGTCAAAGCATGGTACATGAATAGTGTAAATATTCTAAATAGGTCAAGTAATATGGGACGGAGGGAGTAACAAATTAAGTCACAATATGAGAAATGTTTATTGAACTAAAATTGAAACGTTGATTTTAAAACTTTATCAGTCACATTCAACAATAATATTTTAACTTAAAGCCTCCTCTAAATGCCTTTTCATGTTTATATAATATAATGTTACGGTAAAATATATGTAAAACTAATTTGTGATTCATAAATTAACCACAAAAAAGTTTGACTCGTTGATTCACGTGTATTGTTTCATTATGAGTTTGTTTGGCAAAGCTAATTAATCATGAGCTTATTATGGATAACTTATCTTGTAAAAATTAACGGCTAAATTACACCAGAATTTCTTTAAGTTATTTAATTGTAATAAATTGATCTTTATTTTTTTTTGTACCAGTTAGGTATTTAAGTTAATTTATTGTAACATGTTGATCCTTTAAGTTTTTTTTTTTGTACCAATTAAGTCATTTAAGTGATTTAACCGTAACAATTTGAGAGATTTTTATCTTAAAAATATAAGTTATTCGGGTCCCAAAAGTTTCAATTAAATAACTTAAAGAACCCAAGTGTTATGAAAAATATTTAAGAGACTAGCTTGTTACAATTAATTAACTTAAAAGACCTAAATAATACGAAAAAACTTAAAGGATCGATTTATTACAGTTAAATAACTTAAAGGACCTACAATGTAATTTAACCAAAACTAACTCATATCATCTTAATATAATTGTTTGATAACTTTTTTTTTTCTTATGAGGTTAATGTTTTTTATAACTAGTTTATGACGTTTCCTATAAGTTACTTCAATTAGTGTTTAAGTTTATAGCGTATATAGTGTATCAACTTTTCTTCTTCAAAAAATAGTGTATCGACTTTTCTCTCAATATTGCCTTTACTATTTAAATGTTGAAATAATATAAGTAAATTTATAACATTTCATTAATTAAAATGTGTTCTATACAAGTTGATAGTACTAATTGTACTTTTCTCATTTTATTATTTACATAATTCATTTCGCCGATAAAAAAATTTGGTATATCAACCAAAACATAGAAACTAGCTGACAATGTGGTCATCTTTAATAAGTTACGAATTACCTCCCTCATTTATTTGTCTTCGCACAAACTCCATTGTATAGGATATATAATATTAAGAGAAAATAGATTTACAATGCACAATAATAGAACCAAACTCAATAGCATCATGTCTTGACAATAGAAAGTTATCAACCACTTTTTTGAATTGAGCTCGAAATCAAACGATCTAAAATTTAATTCATTCATTCAATAGGGAGCTCAAAGTAAACCCAATGTATCTCCCACATGCAAATCACATTTTGGGTTAAACCACTCTATTTTGGCCAAAACAAAAACACCTATTTCGTCCCTTATTGTATTTGTATATATGTTGTCACCCTAAATGTGAATTTGATGCTAAAGCCGGTATTAATTTCCAAGTTAAATCAAATATTTATTTTTTTAATTATAATCAAATCTAGATTTGAATACAAAATAATTCTATTCAAGAACCCTAAAGATGTTGAATAATGATCAAAATTAATAGCATACGACGGCAACATGCCTACAAATAATATGATAAATCCTAAGTCGCTGAAATACCCATGTTTTCAGATCTGCAACGTTGAAACCCAAATCAATAATTCAATTTGTAATTAAACGAACACCGCGACAAGACGCGAAATCAAACGCCGCACAAGACGACGGACAACACAACGCCTACACTTAGACGACGAAATCACAAAAAGCACTAAAGGAAGCAATTGATATATGTGAAAACCACTTATTTAGATTGACAGAAAGGGGAAAAGAGATGTAGAGGGGTGATTCAAGGTCAAAAATGACCTAAAACCACCCATCCTCGCTGAATGAAGAAGAAAGAAAGTTTAGAAAGAAGTTGGAGTTTCTCTCACTAGTAAACTAAGGCCGGCTGTTGTCTTACCTAATTCCAAATTACTTTTACTTTCTAAAAAAGTGAATCTATGTGTATACACATATATTTGCTAACATCAATAATCGATTCCATTCATATTATATTAAAAGTAGTTCTATAAACATAAATGTTTATCTTGTAGGAAGTCAAATATTCTATATTGAATAAAATAAATATATCACTAACTTTGCAATTCCATGTTACCCCTTGAATTTGCATACGATAGTCGAAGTTGGGTATTTTCTACATTATTCCTTGATGAAATAGGGGTAATTTACTCATATCAAAGAAAAATATATTTTATGTCTATATTCTTACAATCGGTTGTCATTTTCTTCTTAAAAACATCAAACTTTTCATCTTCTTCATTAATTTAACATATGATCTCAATCTCTTTTGTCTCACCCATAAGTTTGTTTTCTTCTTATAATCACTTACAATTTTCATCTCAAGAACATCAAACTTCTTCATTCAACATGTGATCTTGTTTCATAATTGAAACCTACTTGTCATTTTATATAAATTACCCTCAATTCATCAAGGGATAATGTAAGCCTCACCGTATAGCCGAGCAAGCGATTAAACCTAGTAATACATTACAACATAGGTTTCAGCCATTTTTTTAGGGAAGGTTTAGCCTGCTATAATCAAACTATTTATTTAAAACAAAAAAGTCATAATCAAAGCATACCCTATCATACAAAAAATACAAAAATGAAATAAAATACTCCCTCATTTTAGGTACTCCTTTTGTGTTTTACATATTTACCAAGATTTTTTTTGAAGGAACATATTTACCAAGATAATAATTAGCTCTATTGATTTTATGATAAAAAAAATTTATTTTATTAAAATACTCTTATTATTAGGAGTTAGTGGAATAGTCTAATGTATTGAAATACAATAAAAAAAAAGTATATTAGTGAAAAATAATAATAATTGTCGTTATTGTATCCTAATAATTCTAATGGAATGCCTATTGTCAAAGTCAAGACGACCATAAACCAAATAATAACCAAAAAAATTCCAAACATATCAAAATCGAAGTATCCATTTTCATGTCATTTAGCCAATGTCTTTTGCTTCATTCCTGAAACCGCGTCCTACGAATTCATGTCATGAAGTATAGTCTCCCAATCGATATCAATATTGCAAGTGGCTTTCAGAAAGCAACATCATTCCACGCGGTTTTGCTTTGGGTTATGGGTACATTTATTCATCAGTATTCAAGAGTTTGGCCCACGCCGTTTAAATATATGCCCCAAAGTTGAATAACATGACAGGGTTACTTACAGTGACTTTCTTTGCCGTCGTTACCCTCACGTAGGATAGTCCAATTATTAGTATAAAATACCATTTTAAAATGATTATATTATCGATTAAGGTTGTTACGTACATGTTAAAAATTACAATAAAATTGTTAATGATGATACTTTCACTAAAGTAGCATACTGTATTAACTATCCGTTTGTTTGTCACTTCATAAATGCTAAGTACATATAATGTAGATCAAATGCATCTCGAGGTCATTTAAGTTAAACTTTGTCTAGTTGGTTTTTAAGCTTTTTTAGTTTTAAATTGATAATTTAAGTCATAAGATGATGCGATGTTTCCACTGTTGCTATTTTGTGCTTAACTATGTTAAATACTGTTTATGTGGTTGTTTAGTGTGTAAAGAATAATGAAGACTCGTCAATTAATGAATCAAATCAAGACAAATATCAAACAAACCATTGGAAAGTAATTTGTCTGAATGCATTGTCTTGATACATGGAGTAAAGACAAATAATATTCATAAATGTTCCTAGTGATATTTCCTCATATACACCGTATTACCGGTTGGGTTTATGTCAAACCAAAATATTGCTCTCATTGATATTGCCTTAAATATATATAGCCGTTGGTAATAATAATTATAAAGCACCTAGTATTGCCTTAAATAATATTAGTATAGTTGGATATAGACATATAAATTGTAACAGTGTATATTATGAAAGCAAGCTGAGATACAGTTTCAATTAATCTTTCAGCCACCAATTAACAATTCGTTGCGCTCTCTCTTGTGAGCCGTCACAAAAACCCTAATTTTTTCTCCTTCATCTATCAAAGAGGGGTGATTTAGGGTCAATTTTTGACCCAAAATACCCCTCTAACTCGTTTTTCTATTTCCCTTTTATTTAAATAAGTGATTTTCACATCTATTTCGTTTTATTTTGTGATTTCGTCGTCTTCGTGCGACGTTGGTTTTCGTCGTCTTTGTGCGACGTTGTTTGTTTTTCTTGTTTCTCTCAGGTATTTGATCATTTCAGATTGTCAGATCAGCTTCGATCCAGTGCAGATCCAATCAATGACTTTGGCGACATCCACGTTGCAGATCCGGAAACATGGTTATTCCGGAGATTTAAATATAGTCATATGTGTAGGCATTTGTACTTTGCTGTTTTATGCTATTAACTTGGATGCTGTGAGCCTGTTCACAGATTCATCCTTTTTGTTTTTAGCGAATTTGCATTATATCGATGTACTCTTTCAATTTGAATGAATGAATATCTTTTATTCTGTCAAAAAAAAATCTTTCGGCCACTATTTTATCATAATTTCATTTTTCATTATGGTATCAGTAGCATTTTCTGAAGAAAAATCGAATAGAAGAATGGAGTAGAAGCAGCGGAAAATTTTCGATTTTCATTCCTTGGATCATTACGAAATTCAAACATGAATCAGTGATTCGATTGTTACCTTGAACTGTGGAATCTGAAAGCTGGAACTGGAAACTGGAATCTCGATCACAGCCAAGCAAGCAGCAAGCAGCAAAGCCTCTAGCAAGTCCACACGAACAGTGCTCCTCCAAAACTCGGTGCTAGCCAATGAATTGGAAGTGCAGAGAATAAAGGGGTTGCTTCAAAACGTGTAACCAAAAACTTCAGCACCAGAGTTCTATTTATAGAACTTTTAGTGTGCTCTGCAAGTCATAAGTCACTATTGGGCTTCAGTAAGCCCAACAACGAGTTTAGTAATTTTGCTAACTAATTAGCGTTATTTACTAAACGCACCCCTTATATAAGTCCTACTTATATATTTCTCTTTTGACTGTTCTTTGTGTGTGACCCTATAGGTTCTAGTCACGTTGGCAATAATATTAAATCTAATATTTGTTTTATCTTGGTTTTCGGGTGTCAAACATTGATTACGTTTGAACCTTTTAAACCGGTGATATCTTATTTTTTCTTGGGAAGGGAAAAAGTAAGCAAAACCCTTGAGAATCGAGGTCCGGGAGTTGTTTTCGCTACGGGAAGGTGTTAGGCACCCATAACGACTATAGTAACCTATAGGAACCGTCTTTAATTTCTACGTGCGCGCTTTATTTTTAAATGCTATTTTGAAAGATGATATTAAACCTAAGAATGTTCTAAGTGAAGAATTGGAGGGAGAAGGATGTTTTTGGATTTTTATTTTAGTTGAATTGAAGGAATTTTGTTCCTTGCCTACGTACCCGTTTAAGGGATCAAATCCACCGTAGTTCTCTCTCAAAAATGTTTTTTGTTTTTGTTGGTTGATTTTAAGTTTGAAAATGGAGTTTGAAGAATAGAAGGAGGCCTCAAGGGCATAAGATTGGAAAATAGTGAGGTTGAATTAGTGAATTGCAAAAGAAGTCAAAGTTTGATTATTTTCATTGAAATTTGATTAAGAAAATGGAAAAAAAAATACAATGGGATATTGGATCCCAAGGTTTATTTGGAAAAGGTTTGAGTGAAGTTGTTCACATTTGTTTGGAAAATTGGGTTTTTTCTAAGTATAAGTCCTAGGCATTCATCTAAACATACAATCCTAAACATACATCTAAACATGCATATTCTAGCTATATAGTGGTGTGTGTGCATGTGTCGGTGCTTGTGTCGGTGTACATCTTTAGAGTCCATTGTCCTTTACATCATACCCTAGATACATTCTATGGCCTCTTTGCCAAGAAATTAAAAGCATGAAAGAATATTACAAAATTTCCTAAGTGTTTACATTCTAAGTCTTGGTACAAATTAAATTGCAAGAACATAAACATAAAGGGAAAAAAATATGAGAAGGGTATGAAATGCTTATGGATGTATGAAACATGAAACAAAAAGATTAGTAGGATAAGATGTAAAAATGCAATGGAAGCAAGCAAAAAGGGCATAGTAGAGTAACTAGAATTTCACAAAGAAGTAGTCAAGAAATTTAACCAAAAGAAGGCATGATGAGATAGCACTTAAAGCTACTAGAATTCTAAGGCAAAACTAAGACCCATGATCCTCACATTAATGGCAACATTCCAATAGTTTTAAATCAATCATGATGTGAGAAATTAGGGGTCATTAGCATGCAATACAATCATAGTATTTCCAAGCCTATTATGTGCTAAATTCAAGAACCAAGTTCACTTCAAAATTGCGCCAAGTTTTATAAGGAAAAGTGAACCAAAAGCACAAGAAAGTTGCACATAACCTTGGAACGAACTTCAGCATGAAATCACATCCCTAAGATAGGTTTTAGAATGCTAAAACTACCACTAAAGATTCACAAAGGCTACAAAAATCTTTTCAACAAAATTTGCGCCAAAATTAAACAAAAATATTAGTTCACTTTGAAAAAACATTTTTCACATATTTTCACAATCTTTTAACATGCAAGAAACCATAAAAAAAAACTAAGGGAAGGTTAAAGAACACGTAAAAAGATTAGGGGTATTTTACCAAGAAAATCTACACAACAAGGGGTGCGAACAGCAGAATTGGCAAGAACTACACAGGGATGGGGGGTGCAAAGAGTAACAGCATGGAAATTGGGCCTCTGGTGGCCTCAAAGAGGCGGGTTATGGGTCGATCCAACGGGCTGAACCGGTTCACAGGCCTATATAAGGCCTTGAACCGGTTTCTTGAACCATTCCTAACCCTAACTTCTCTCTCTAAGTTGAACGTGTTCTCTCGTCCTCTCTCTACAACCTCTCGTCGGATCCTGGGAACAGTATGAACTTCACGGCGAACTCATGAGTTTTCCGATGAACATTCCGGCGAACTCATGAATTTTCCGACGAAGGTACCAGTAACCGTTCCTATTCAAAACGTTTTTCATGCTTCTCAAACTGAAAACTCCTCCTCTTTTCAAAATCAAACCCTATTTTCGGAGGAGATGCGTGGATTAGTGCAGATCTACGAAATTCTTTACTAATTTCTTATTTTCAAAGCTTTTTCGAAAGGCAAACCCTAAGATTGGTGGATCTATACTAATCTATGCTTTCACACGTTCTATTCTGGACGAAACACGTTCATAGCTTCAAATGATTAAGTCTGAGACGAAATGAAAGCAGAGAAAGTGACGTTTACCTCGTTGGATTTGCAGAGAGATGAAGGAAAGACCGCTTCACGTAGTTCGTTCTTGTTGCTTCTAGCAGGCGAGATCGAAACGAATGTGGATCGTTTTCCTTTTCTTCTTCGTATTCTGTGAACTTGTTGTTGGATCTTCCCTGGCAAATCTTGTTGAACCGGTTTTCCTACTTCGTCCCTTCTTCTCTTCGCTCTCCCTCTGTGATCGCACCAAATTAGTCCTCGCGACGAAACGGTGCTTGAATTGCAGAGCTCAATATCCGATGATGATGATTCAATGGTTGAATCTCTGAGGATTATACTCTGTGATAATCTTTGGTGAATTCTGAAATTTTTGTTGTTTGGAAATGTTTTCTGGATGAATATTCGAACTGGTGATGAATCTGTGGATATTGTTACGGTTGTGGTTGATGAATTTGGTGGTTTTGTGTTGTTAATGCCGTGAAACTGCGGTGGTTTGCGGTGGCTCTGTGTTTGTTACAGTGGTTGTGAGTTAGTTACAGGGAAAGGAACCCTGTGATGAGGGTGGCGCGTGGCGCGTGGGGCAGAGGAGAGTGAGAGAAGAAGTTTCTGGATTCTTCTCTCTTCTGAAACGTGTCAAAAAAATTATTGGCCTCTCTGAAACTTTGTGATGTGGCAGATATTTATAGGTGGTGACTGTAACATCTGGACCAATAGGACGATGACACCTGGACCTAGACTTGTAACTGATTTTTGGATTAAACTGCAAATGATTAATAAAAAAGGACTGAAGTGCAAAAATGACAAAGAGACTAAAAAATAACTAATAATAAAATTGGTAAAAAACGTAATTTGGAAATAAACGTAAAGTGGAACGAATAAAATTGACAAAACGGACTAAAACGAACCAATGGCCTAAATGAGGTACTTTAAAGTATCTCTCTGCCGAAATTTCGTGTGAAATGACCAAAATGCCCCTGGGGCTGAAAACGACTAAAAATGACTCAGATGCAGTTAAAAAATGGATTTTTTGACAGAAATTGAATCAAAGACTCACACAGGCAAAATTAAAAGACTCAGGGATAATTTTTAGGATTTAAACAGTGGCTTGACACTTGAAATGACCAAAATGCCCCTAGGGGCAAAACTGACTCAAAATGACTTCAAATGTAGTTTTTGAAATGGATTTTGACATAGAATTGAAATGAAGACTTATTCAAACTATTTGAAAGGACTCAAACAAAATTTTGAAAGACTGAGAGAAAATTGACATAGGAGATGACTAAAATACCCTTACATGTAAATTTTGCAAATAACACTGAAATAGAATACAGAGAAAGAGGCAATTGATCAGAGACATATCAAATGACTTGAAATGCAAGAAAGGAAAGATTGGTTAGTATTTTTAGGTCCAAAATTAGGGTATAACAGCTGCCCCTATTTAAGTTTCTTTGTCCGGAGAGTCAAGAGACGAAGTCTTAGAGTTGACGGGACGAAGATACTTAAATATTAACATTAGCACTGCTTTTGGACATAAAAATACGTTTTCAGATTTTCAAAGTTATGAATGTCATGCAGTACTTTAGTTATGAATGCAAGACAAACAACTGGGGTCTATGGAACCTGTGATGTCACTGGGGATTCAAGTGGACATTGACAGGGTAGACAAACCAGGGATAGAAAATAAGGTACAAGCTGTTCTTTGGGTCGAACTAGTCACTTGACCAAGGAATACAAAACAAAAGATAGATGCAAGCTGTTCGTGGAATTGAACTTGGCACTTGACCGGAAACATAGACATATAGGCAGATACAAGCGGTTCTTTTGGATCGAACTTGGCACTTGATTAGAGATACAAACAGATGGGCAGACACAAACCGTTCTTTTGGATTGAACTGGCTGTTTGGCTGGAGACATAGACAAAAGAGTTGATACAAGCCGTTTCTTTGGATCGAACTTGCTTGTTGGATTATCACCACATCATGTGGGAGAGTGCAGACTGTTCTCTTAGAACGAACTTGTCGTTTGACCGATAACGAAGCATAAGCTGGGGTACAAACTGTTCTTCAGGTTGAACTTGCCGTCTGACTGATCACAGAGCATAATCTGGGTACAAACTGTTCTATCGAACTTGCCGTTTGACCGATAACAGAGCATAAGCTGGGTACAAACTGTTCTATCGAACTTGCCGTTTGTCCGGAAGCATAGGTATACAAGTAGGTACAAGTGGTTCTTTTTTGGATCGAACCTGGCACTTGACCAGTAACAAGATACCAATCGAAAGTCTGGCTTAACAAGATACCAATTGAGGGTAAATTGTCATTGACTTGATTTGAACGTAGACATGACCATTTTTGTTGGCCCAAGAGTAAATTGGCATTGGTTTGGATTGAATTGAAAGTTGACATTGACATTGACATTGAAATTGACATTGACATTGACATTGGCTTGGAAATTGAAATTGACATTGACATTGACATTGGCATTGGATATTGACATTTGACATTGACATTTGACATTGGCTTGGAAATTGAAATTGACATTGACATTGGACATTGGCTTGGAAATTGAAATTGGAATTGGAATTGGAGTTGACATTGACGTTGTCATTGGATGTCAACATTGGAATTGGAGATTGACATTGGAACTGGAATTGGAGTTGACATTGACGTTGTCATTGGATGTCAACATTGGAATTGGAGATTGACATTGGAACTGGAATTGGAGTTGACATTGACGTTGTCATTGGATGTCAACATTGGAATTGGAGATTGACATTGGAATTGGAATTGGAGTTGACATTGACGTTGTCATTGGATGTCAACATTGGAATTGGAGATTGACATTGACATTGTCATTGGATGTCAACATGGGAATTGGAGATTGACATTGACATTGTCGTTGGATGTCAATCATTGGAAGTGTTATTGAAGTTGAGATTGCTTCGAATTTGACAATTGGAATTGAGTTGAATTTGACAGTTTGACATTGAAATTGAGATTGGAATTGACATTGGAGATTGGAAATTGCTTCGAATTTGACAGTTAACATGATTGGAGTTGAAGTTGGAGAGTGGAAACTTGTATTGAATTTGGCAGTTGAAAGTTGGATATGCAACATGTATGTATGATATAGCAAGATTATTGGATGTATGAGCACACGAAATGCATGATTATGCATGTATGGATGCTTGAAATGCATGATTGATTGGCAGTTTGACAGAGAAGTTTCACAAAGATAGACAAAACATTGGAAGATTGGGCACGTAGTGGCTCGTGCTGCAACATATTCACAGGGGAAAAACCTCTTTGGAGAGACCGTCGTTGAGAGACGTATCAAAACCATGGCTGAGGGTAATAAAACTTGTAAAGGAGTGACCCTTGGAAGGTTCTTGGATACAGGTCGCCGTTGCTAGGCGTGTCAGTGCTGGGTAAACATTGGATGTTCGCATCTGTGGTCAATGCTTTTATATTCTTTTCATTCTTTCGTTTTTCATTTTCAAACCCCTATTTTGCCTGAACCGCCCTTTCGGGTTTTCGATTCACCGGGGAATAATATTCTTTTCATTGCCCCATTTTTGCCTGAATTGCCTTCATAGGTTGTCAATCAGCGGGGTGCTCATTTTTGCCTAAGCCGCCCTTTCGGGTTTTCAACTTAGCGAGCTTTTCATTTGTATTTTTTCATTTTTCACTTTCATTCTGTTTTTTCATTCTTGCCATTGACCACAGATCATCCTGGGGAGTAACCTGTTTGTAACATGTATTGAAATAGACATTGACATTCATTCATTCATGCATGTTTCATTGAAATGTACCCTGTTGCTCAGGTTTGCTTTCAAAATAGACAGAAAAAGATTTTTCAATTTTCAAAAGATGTTTGTTTCAAACATTGACATTATCAAATAGAAAGAAAATGTTTTGTATATAGCATTGAAAGTAGAAAGAAAAATAGAGTTTCAAACAATAGCACAGGCTCAAATTGATGTAGAAGAGTGAGAGTCAGCCAAGGGCATGACTTCACGGATTTACAAAGCTTGGAAAATGGTAATTTTATTGGTTGGTGATACATTGAACACGATGACCGCTACATTTCATAGAAATTTTGAATTCACAAGTACAGAAGCCCCTGATGAAGACGATCAGTGACAGTTGCAGATGCCCCAAAGTGTGATGGTGATTTGCCAGATATAGTTACTTGTCTTTTATTGTCAACCTCATTTTTACATGAACCGCCCTTTCGGGTTTTCGGCTCATCGAGGCGCTCATTCTTGCCTGAGTTGCGTACAATCTCAGCGAGCTTTTTCATATTCATTTTTTTTGTCCCTAACTTTTGCCTGGATCGCCCTTTCGGGTTTTCGATCCATCGGGAAGCGCATTTTTGCCTAGGCCGCCCTTTCGGGTTTTCGACCTACCACGCTGTTCTTTTCTTTTTAGACAAAGTATTTCTTGACTATATCGGCATTAACAGGATTTGGGAGTTCAACACCATCCATGTGCGTAAGAATCAAAGCACCACCAGAGAAAGCCTTCTTGACAACATAAGGACCTTCGTAGTTGGGTGTCCACTTGCCCCTTGGGTCGGGTTGCTGACTTATTCTTCTTTTCAATACAAGTTCGCCTTCCTTGAATTCTCGAGGTCGGACTTTCTTGTCAAAGGCATTCTTCATTCGCACTTGATACAACTGTCCATGAGTCATAGCATTCATACGTTTCTCTTCAATTAGATTCAATTGATCATACCGACTTTGACACCATTCAGCCTCAGTTAACTTTGCTTCCATGATCACTCGAAGAGATGGAATCTCCACTTCCAGAGGGAGAACTGCTTCCATACCATACACAAGAGAGAAAGGAGTTGCCCCGGTTGAACTGCGCACTGTAGTACGGTAACCATGCAGGGCAAAAGGTAGCATTTCATGCCAGTCTTTGTAAGTAGTGACCATCTTCTGAACAATCTTCTTGATGTTCTTGTTAGCGGCCTCAACTGCACCATTCATCTGAGGTCTATAAGGAGAAGAGTTGTGATGTTCAATTTTGAATTCTTCACATAAAGCTTGCATCATACTCTTGTTCAGATTGGAACCATTGTCAGTGATGATCTTGTTAGGAACACCATATCGACAGATGATGTTATTCTTGATAAACTTGACAACCACTTGTTTGGTCACATTTGCATAGGAAGCAGCTTCAACCCACTTGGTGAAATAGTCAATTGCCACTAGAATGAAACGATGTCCATTGGAAGCCTTTGGTTCGATTCTTCCGATCATGTCAATGCCCCACATAGAGAAAGGCCATGGGGAAGAGATAACATTGAGAGCATGTGGAGGCACATGAATCTTATCAGCATAAACTTGACATTTGTGGCATCTTTTGGCATGTCTGTTGCAGTCACGTTCCATAGTTATCCAGTAATAGCCGGCTCTTAACAATTTTCTTGACATAGTGTGGCCCGAAGCATGGGTCCCAAAGGTACCGTCATGTACATCATGCATCAACTTCTCAGCTTCTTGTTTGTCAACACATCTCAACAAGACCATATCATAGTTCCTTTTGTATAGGATTTCTCCGTCTAGAAGGAATTTGCTAGCCCATCGCCTCAGAGTCTTTTTATCCCTGTTGGAAGCACCAGGTGGATATTCACGATTCTGCAAGAATTGTTTGATGTTGTAATACCAAGGCTTTTTATCATTCACATCTCTATCAGCTTGATCTGGCATATTTTCGATAGTAAACACATGAGCGGGTCTATCAAGACGCTGCACTTTGATTACAGGCACATCATTCCAATGGTTCACCCGAAACATGGAAGACAGAGTAGCAAGAGCGTCAGCCATTTGATTCTCATCCCGAGGGATGTGGTGCAGCTCAACCTTGGTAAAGTACGTCAACAGACGTCTTGCATAGTCACGGTATGGGATCAGCTTCTCATGATGAGTTTCCCATTCACCTTTTATCTGATTAATAACAAGTGCAGAATCTCCATAGATGTCAAGGTGTTTGATTCTCAGGTCAAGGGCTTCTTCAATGCCCAAGATGCACGCTTCATATTCAGCTATGTTGTTTGTGCATTCGAAAGTTATTCGAGCAGTGAAAGGAATGTGGTGCCCCTGTGGAGTTACAATGATGGCTCCAATTCCTTTACCATAAGCATTAACAGCACCATCAAACACCAATCCCCACTTGCTATTGGGATCTGGCCCTTCATTGATCAGTGGCTCTTCGCAGTCTTTTGCTTTCAGATACATAATCTCTTCATCAGGGAAATCAAACTTGATTGGCTGGTAATCATCAAGAGGCTGACAAGCAAGATGCTCAGCAAGGACGCTTCCCTTGATTGCTTTCTGAGCTTTGTATACAATGTCATATTCAGACAACAACATCTGCCAACGTGCGATCCTTCCAGTAACAGCAGGCTTTTCAAAGATGTACTTGATTGGATCCATTCGGGATATCAACCAAGTTGTATGATTCACCATATAATGACGCAGGCGTTTGGCAGCCCAGGCTAAAGCACAACAAGTCTTTTCAAGCATCGTATACCGAGTCTCGCAGTCGGTGAACTTCTTGCTCAGATAGTAGATAGCATGCTCTTTCTTACCAGTCTCATCTTGCTGACCGAGAACGCAGCCCACTGAATCATCTAACACTGACAGATACATAATCAAAGGCCTTCCCTCCACTGGCGGGACAAGGATAGGTGGCTCCAACAGGTATTCTTTAATGCTATCAAAAGCTGCTTGGCATTCATCATTCCATACAACAGGCTGATTCTTTCTGAGCAATTTGAAAATTGGTCCACAGGTAGTAGTCATGTGAGATATGAATCTTGAAATGTAATTCAGACGTCCGAGAAAACCTCGGACTTGCTTCTCAGTTTGAGGGGCCGGCATCTCTCTGATGGCTCGGACTTTGTCAGGGTCAACTTCAATGCCTCTTTGACTGACAATGAAGCCTAGCAACTTTCCAGATCTTACACCAAATGTGCACTTGTTAGGATTCAACCGTAGCTTGTACTTTCTCAACCTTTCAAACATCTTTCTCAAATACACAACATGCTGCTCTTCATCACTTGACTTCACAATCATATCATCAACATATACTTCAATCTCTTTGTGAATCATATCATGAAACAGAGTTGTCATACCTCTTTGATAGGTAGCACCAACATTTATCAAGCCAAACGGCATCACTTTATAACAGAATGTTCCCCACGGAGTAATGAAGGACGTCTTTTCTCTATCTTCAGGAGACATCCGTATCTGGTTATAACCGGAGAAACCATCCATGAAGGAGAACACTTTGGATTGAGCAGTACTGTCAACGAGCACATCAATATGAGGCAATGGGAAGTTGTCTTTTGGACTAGCTTTATTCAAATCTCTGTAATCCACGCACATTCGAACTTTCCCATCTTTCTTTGGTACTGGTACGATGTTGGCAATCCACTCAGGATATTCAGCTGTCATGAGGAAACCCGCATCAATCTGCTTTTGTACTTCAGCCTTGATCTTAAGAGCCATGTCTGGACGAGACCTTCTCAACTTCTGCTTGACAGGAGGACATTCAGGCCTTGTCGGTATCCGATGTTCCACAATCTTGGGATCTAGACCCGGCATATCTTCATAGGACCATGCAAAGACATCTGGATAATCATGGAGAAGCTGAATGATCTTCTTTTTCACCTCTGGCTCAAGTGCAGCACCAATCTTGATCTCTCGCTTGTTCTCTTCAGTACCCAGGTTGATAAGCTCAATCTCTTCCTGGTGAGGCTGAATGGTTCTTCTTTCTTGCTCAAGCAGTCGAGTGATCCCATACGGTATCTCTTCATAATCATCATCCTCATCTTCAGCTTCATATACAGGGAATTCAAAATTTGGAGGAACCATAGGGTCACTGTGTTCAACGGGTTTATTATGGTTCAATCTGCATAATATGATTGGGATGATTTTTAGAAAAAGTTTTTCATGCAGATTTTTTTGAAATTAATAAGAAAAATACAGATGTTTTGGTTTTTTCTGGCATTACCATTATTTCCAAGAAAAAGGCACTAAAAGTAAAAAACAAAGAGTCGTGAGAAAAACGACAATTTTTTATTGATTAACGGCAATGCCGAAACAAACACGCCCTTACAAAGATATCACTTTCGCCTTGGGCAGAGCGAAAGGATTGTTATTTTGAAAACAAGAAAAACATGAGCAACAATACACATTACATGGAAGCATGCATGACTAAAGGTACATCAATGGCTTCCCAATTTCTCACGGTGCCTCCTGGTATAACAAATGCAGGCACGTGACTACTTCCAGCAGCGTCTTCAGCAATAGCATTGATGAACCCAGCACTGTAGAAGGTTCCCTTTGAAACAGCAGATGTCGGGGAGAATCCAAGGCCCTCTTTACGCTTGTTTTCCAAGATCTGGATCACCTTGCCCCAGCCAGCAGCTTGCCCTGCTTGAACAGCCTTCTGGGCGTCCTTGAGTGAATCCATGCTAGCACCAGCCCTCCGGGGCTCTGCACCCTCAACAGTCAAGCCTTGGAATGACGTCCCTTCTGCGGACCCTGCTTCAACACAAGAGAACGATGATATTTGGCTAACCAGAAATGCCTCCTCACCATATACGGTGACAACCTTACCATTTCTCATGAACTTGAGCTTCTGATGCAAAGTGGATGTGACTGCTCCCGCGTCATGGATCCATGGTCTTCCGAGGAGACAGCTGTAAGAGGCATTGATATCCATGACTTGGAAAGTTATCTGAAATGTTTCGGGACCAACGGTGATTGGCAAGTCCACTTCCCCGAGAACATCCTTGCGGGATCCATCGAAAGCTTTAACCAGATAGCTACTACCCCTCAGAGAAATTCCGTGATGGCTCAATTGCCTTAGTGTGGATTCAGGCATTACATTCAGAGACGATCCAGTGTCTACCAACACATTAGATATCATGTCAGATCCACAATGCACCGAGATATGTAGAGCCAAGTTGTGACGTTTCCCTGCCTCGGGGAGCTCATCATCTCCAAACCCCAAGTTGTTGCAGGCAGTAATATTGCTTACTATCCCATCAAACTGATCTACAGAGACTTCGTGGTCAACATAAGCTTGCTCCAGTATCTTCATTAACACCTTCCTGTGAGCCTCTGAGCTCATGAGCAGAGACAAGATGGATATCTTTGATGGGGTTTGTAGCAGCTGGTCAACAATCTTATAGTCACTTTTCTTGATAAGCCTCAGGATTTCGTCCAGATTGGACTCTTCAATAGATTGGCCTGCTGGACCGGTGTTCTTGTCAACAAGAGGAGCAACTGGTGGAGTTACCGTAGCAATAGGTGTGACCACCTGCCTTTGAAACAAGGGTGGACGGACTTTTCCACTTCTCAGAGCTGTAACTTCACTAGCAACATTATCAACTGTAGTTGGGGATACCAGAGGTACTTCCACCCCATTTTCAACCATGGTTGCATTGTATTTGTAGGGAATTGCTTTGGTAGAGGTATAAGATGCAGGACCAGGTAGCCTGATCACCAGAGGCTCAACATTCTTTGCACTTCCAACAGGAGAATCATGGAACACTGGTACAATCACACATACATCACTGGCAATCAAGTACTTGTCATCCATCAGGCTCTGGATATCATTTTGCACAACACAACAGCCCATAGGATTCTGCAGACATTCCGAACAAGAGTCATGATCATGTTTGAACAGATAAGCCTGGCAGAGCTTGATATGTAGAGGTACCAAAGGAGTAACGACATTGCGGACATCCAACATGGGATCCTCTTGAGGAACAGGAATCCTTTCAAAGGCCTCAATCATGTTAACAGCAGCATGGTTTGGGAGCGGATTGTCAAGGACATGAGGAACACTGTTCTCAAAAGTCAAACGTCCTTTTTCTATCAGATCTTTCACAATATATTTCAGAGCAAAACAACCTTCAACATCATGGCCTTGAGCACCCTGATGGAATTCACATGTTAGGTCCTGACGGAACCTGGGAGGCAATGGATTAGGCGGAGGCTTGCCTGGTCTGGTGACGCAGTGTCCCTTGGCCAGTAGAGTGGGGAGCAGCTCACCATACGACATTGGTATTGGTGGGAAAGAAGGCTTGGGTCGAGGACCCTGTTGTTGCTGTCGTTGCTGTTGAGCAGGAGGCTGTTGTTGTGCTTGCTGAGGGATAGCATTGACGGGCATTGGTGGTTGACCCGGTGGTAGAGGATATTGCTGATAGAATGGTGGGAAGAAAGGATGTTGAGAGTATTGCATGTATTGATAGGGCAAAGGTAGTTGCATGGCTGCTGCAGACGGGTTACCAGACACCATCCCTATGTCAGATTCTTTTCTCTTGTGATGACTGTTACCGTACTTCTTTGGTGCACTGTTTGATGATTCACCTTTCTCAAGGACAATAATACCATCTCGGACGGCCTCCTCTAATCGAGTGCCCATTGTAACCATATCAGAGAAGTTGTTTGGGGCAGAGACTATCATTCTCTCCTTGTATTCCTTCTTCAGAGTCTTCAGGAATGTCTGCGTCAATTCTTCCTCATCAAGTCGGGGAGAAACACGGGCAGCTGCCCCTCTCCACCTCTGAGCATATTCTCGGAAGGTTTCACCTGATTTCTGAGATAGGGCTTTGAGAGAGTCCCTGTTTGGCCTCAGACGGGTGTTGAACTCATATTGACCTTCAAAAGCAGCAGCGAGTTCCTCAAAGGTATGGATGTTATCTTTGCTCAGACTAGTGTCCCAATCTGCTGCATCATCCGTCAAGCTACTCTGGAAGCAGTGGATCATCAGTGCATCATTGTCGGCATAGTTAGCCATCTTTCAGACATACCGGATAACATGGTTGTGTGGGCAAGAAGTCCCATTGTACTTGTCAAATTCTGGCTCTTTGAATTTCTTCGGAACCTCAAATCGGGATACCAAGCACAGATCACGAGCTTTAGCAGGAGCACCATTGTTTCCTCGGCTAGCCTTGACCTCACGGAGTTCTCCAGCCAACTCCCTTAACTGTCTCTTCATAGCTTCCATTGCGGGATCTTGTCCACGCGGAGTATCGACATCAATCACCTGTTGTACAGTGTGTACAATAGGGTCGGTAACAACGGTAGTCACCTGAGGCATAGCAGTAGACACAGGAATCTGTCCTTGACCAGCAAAACCAGAGACACCAGCAGCAGTATTAGGAGAGTAGTAAGCTGAGAGGCCATAAGGACGGCCGTTGGGCATAACAAAACGAGCATCAGTAGCCACAGTAGATAGTGGGATAGAGGGAATCACCTCAGCAGTAACTGGAACAGAAGTGGCTGGTTGTTCCTGTGAAGCCATCATAGCAGACATAGCGTCATGTGCCTTAGCCAAATCTTCTTTCATAGCAGCCAATTCGGCACGGAGCTGAGCATTCTCTTCTTCAAAATTAGCCATCATCCTTCTCTTGTGAAATCTTGTCTGATGAATTCTATCTGGTTGGTAGACTTTGCGAACACGAGCCACTTTTCAGACTGCGGTGGACAAAACCAGGAGGCAATGAGCACGAGAGAAGTTTTTTGTGGTCAATGAATGCATATGATGCATGAAATGTGTAAATGCATGCAAAAAAGACTCTTTTTACGTTATCGAAGGGTTTTAGACAAATTATAAACTCGTAAACATTACTAAACAACAATTAACATAAACGGGAAACACACAATCAACATATGGTTTTACAAGACAATTTCAACATGAACAAATGGAAATATCAACAGAAAATGGCAATCCTCAAGCATAGGAAGTGGAATCATCGTCCTCAGAGTCGGACTCATAGCTGCAGTATCGTGCATAGAAGTCACGGGCCCCCCTAGCTCTCTTGGAGTCCCTCATAAGCAGTCTATCTTTCTCCTCAATCTCTCTCTTAGCCTTAGCTAATTCTTTCTTCAGTGTCAAGACCCCATGAGTCTGCTGCTCACCCTTTCCATCCAAAGTCATGATCAGGTTCTCAACCTCATAGTATCTAGCCCTCCACTGATGCTTCTCCCGACTCTCCATAGCTAGATGCTCCTGATACATCTCCTGGGTAGGTGGGAGTAGAGGCAAAGGCATGGTAGGAACAGTTGCAGACACATATCTCATAGAGGGGTAAGGCATACCAATCTCCTCAGCTTGGTTTATCACCCACTGTGTATAGGCCTCATGAGCAATACCGGACCTTACACCCATATGCTTTACCTCTTTCTTCCGAAGCTTAGTCCAAGCTTCCATGAAATCCTCTCTAATTCCCGTGGGAGCATTGGAGTAGTGAAAGAAGTAAGGAGCTGTAGCAAGATTGATAGGTTTATCTTTCATCGGAAAACCAAATTGTCGCAAAGCAAGCTCCGGGTTGTAGTTGATTCCACCCCGGGTACCAAGAAGAGGTACATTAAGAAACTTTCCACCACCAAAGATAATTTCCTTAACCCTAGAAGCGGGAGTGAGCCAAACCACTTCATTAGGAGTGAGAGCCATAATCCTCTGTGAAATAGACCAATTCCTCGGATTGTCGTGGAAAGACTGCGGAAGGTGCGAAATAAACCACCTATAGAGGAGAGGTACACAACAAAGAATGTATCCACGACCTTTGCTGGAACGATCGTGAATAGCATGGTATGTGTCAGCTAGTAAAGTAGGAACCGGATTCTTGGAGTGGAAGATCATAATAGCATTCATGTCCACGAAGCCATCGAGATTCGGAAAGAGAATAAGCCCATAGATGAGAAGCGCAAGAATAGCCTCAAGAGTGTCCTGACAAGTGGTATTGAGGTTGGCTTTCCCAAGAAGATACTCTGAAGTGAACCCTCGGATATGTGCCTTAGTGACAAGATTCTTGGAGACATCGGTGGTCTTGAGATAGAGATCCTTAGCAATAACCAATGGAGGAAGAGGATTTTCAGGTCCTGAGAAAGGTATCCCCTTAGCAATAGATAGACCTGTCAAGGAAGAATAAGCCTATAGAGTAGGCACCAACTGAAAGTCTGGAAAAGTGAAGCACCGATACCCCGGATCATAGAATTGCACTAGAGTGTGCACAAGCTTCTCATCCACATTAGTATGGAGAATAGGAAGTAAAGTCCCGTAACGGCGTCGGAAACCAGTCGGATCCTCAATCTTGAGTGCCAAATCCCTCAAACTAGCCAAATCCACTTCCTTGAACTTGTAGGACTTAGTCATCTTCATGCCTACAATGTTTACAAATTCAACTTGTCTAAGCCCTTCGATAACAATGCATGATAAAAGTTTATGCATGTATGCATGTATGCATGAATGCATGATTATGTTCAAGTTCGGAGAAAACATGGTGGGTTAAAGTTCAAAGTCGAGGAGTCATGGGTGGACACGGCGTCCGGTGAAGCTAGGGTTTTAGGATAATAGTAACCGGGTTCTAAAAAGGTTCCCAAGTCGCAACCTCTCCGACGTATCTCATGGTGTCACGAGACAACTCTCGCTCCATGATTATACGTGGAAGGTCTAACTTGAGTGTAGTATCGCGTGACGACTAAAACTCGAGACGACACTCGGTTTAGCCTCCGCACTACGTCCTAGAAAATGGCCATGGATGGGTTTGGTTATCTACGGTCCATAGCGTCATAGAACAATTAGAAGCAAAGTGCCTAAACGCGACAACCCGCGCCGACAACATCACCTCCAAAATGCCTCAGCTATGTGGGATTGATCGCATAATCCAAAACACGAGGCAACCCCCGGAATGAATTGTCGATTATATCCCTCCTAAATCCTAAGTTCACTCAGCCCGGGTGCAGGACTTTTGATATTCTCACCCCACACGTTTGCAAGAAATTAAACATTTATTCACATAGGAAAGCAAGTAAAAGAAGCAAGTAAAAATACAAGCGCAAGCGTGGAAATAAAGACTAGGCGTAACTCTCGAATCTCCCCAGTGAAGTCGCCAGCTGTTTTATCTTGGTTTTCGGGTGTCAAACATTGATTACGTTTGAACCTTTTAAACCGGTGATATCTTATTTTTTCTTGGGAAGGGAAAAAGTAAGCAAAACCCTTGAGAATCGAGGTCCGGGAGTTGTTTTCGCTACGGGAAGGTGTTAGGCACCCATAACGACTATAGTAACCTATAGGAACCGTCTTTAATTTCTACGCGCGCGCTTTATTTTTAAATGCTATTTTGAAAGATGATATTAAACCTAAGAATGTTCTAAGTGAAGAATTGGAGGGAGAAGGATGTTTTTGGATTTTTATTTTAGTTGAATTGAAGGAATTTTGTTCCTTGCCTACGTACCCGTTTAAGGGATCAAATCCACCGTAGTTCTCTCTCAAAAATGTTTTTTGTTTTTGTTGGTTGATTTTAAGTTTGAAAATGGAGTTTGAAGAATAGAAGGAGGCCTCAAGGGCATAAGATTGGAAAATAGTGAGGTTGAATTAGTGAATTGCAAAAGAATTCAAAGTTTGATTATTTTCATTGAAATTTGATTAAGAAAATGGAAAAAAAAATACAATGGGATATTGGATCCCAAGGTTTATTTGGAAAAGGTTTGAGTGAAGTTGTTCACATTTGTTTGGAAAATTGGGTTTTTTCTAAGTATAAGTCCTAGGCATTCATCTAAACATACAATCCTAAACATACATCTAAACATGCATATTCTAGCTATATAGTGGTGTGTGTGCATGTGTCGGTGCTTGTGTCGGTGTACATCTTTAGAGTCCATTGTCCTTTACATCATACCCTAGATACATTCTATGGCCTCTTTGCCAAGAAATTAAAAGCATGAAAGAATATTACAAAATTTCCTAAGTGTTTACATTCTAAGTCTTGGTACAAATTAAATTGCAAGAACATAAACATAAAGGGAAAAAAATATGAGAAGGGTATGAAATGCTTATGGATGTATGAAACATGAAACAAAAAGATTAGTAGGATAAGATGTAAAAATGCAATGGAAGCAAGCAAAAAGGGCATAGTAGAGTAACTAGAATTTCACAAAGAAGTAGTCAAGAAATTTAACCAAAAGAAGGCATGATGAGATAGCACTTAAAGCTACTAGAATTCTAAGGCAAAACTAAGACCCATGATCCTCACATTAATGGCAACATTCCAATAGTTTTAAATCAATCATGATGTGAGAAATTAGGGGTCATTAGCATGCAATACAATCATAGTATTTCCAAGCCTATTATGTGCTAAATTCAAGAACCAAGTTCACTTCAAAATTGCGCCAAGTTTTATAAGGAAAAGTGAACCAAAAGCACAAGAAAGTTGCACATAACCTTGGAACGAACTTCAGCATGAAATCACATCCCTAAGATAGGTTTTAGAATGCTAAAACTACCACTAAAGATTCACAAAGGCTACAAAAATCTTTTCAACAAAATTTGCGCCAAAATTAAACAAAAATATTAGTTCACTTTGAAAAAACATTTTTCACATATTTTCACAATCTTTTAACATGCAAGAAACCATAAAAAAAAACTAAGGGAAGGTTAAAGAACACGTAAAAAGATTAGGGGTATTTTACCAAGAAAATCTACACAACAAGGGGTGCGAACAGCAGAATTGGCAAGAACTACACAGGGATGGGGGGTGCAAAGAGTAACAGCATGGAAATTGGGCCTCTGGTGGCCTCAAAGAGGCGGGTTATGGGTCGATCCAACGGGCTGAACCGGTTCACAGGCCTATATAAGGCCTTGAACCGGTTTCTTGAACCATTCCTAACCCTAACTTCTCTCTCTAAGTTGAACGTGTTCTCTCGTCCTCTCTCTACAACCTCTCGTCGGATCCTGGGAACAGTATGAACTTCACGGCGAACTCATGAGTTTTCCGATGAACATTCCGGCGAACTCATGAATTTTCCGACGAAGGTACCAGTAACCGTTCCTATTCAAAACGTTTTTCATGCTTCTCAAACTGAAAACTCCTCCTCTTTTCAAAATCAAACCCTATTTTCGGAGGAGATGCGTGGATTAGTGCAGATCTACGAAATTCTTTACTAATTTCTTATTTTCAAAGCTTTTTCGAAAGGCAAACCCTAAGATTGGTGGATCTATACTAATCTATGCTTTCACACGTTCTATTCTGGACGAAACACGTTCATAGCTTCAAATGATTAAGTCTGAGACGAAATGAAAGCAGAGAAAGTGACGTTTACCTCGTTGGATTTGCAGAGAGATGAAGGAAAGACCGCTTCACGTAGTTCGTTCTTGTTGCTTCTAGCAGGCGAGATCGAAACGAATGTGGATCGTTTTCCTTTTCTTCTTCGTATTCTGTGAACTTGTTGTTGGATCTTCCCTGGAAAATCTTGTTGAACCGGTTTTCCTACTTCGTCCCTTCTTCTCTTCGCTCTCCCTCTGTGATCGCACCAAATTAGTCCTCGCGACGAAACGGTGCTTGAATTGCAGAGCTCAATATCCGATGATGATGATTCAATGGTTGAATCTCTGAGGATTATACTCTGTGATAATCTTTGGTGAATTCTGAAATTTTTGTTGTTTGGAAATGTTTTCTGGATGAATATTCGAACTGGTGATGAATCTGTGGATATTGTTACGGTTGTGGTTGATGAATTTGGTGGTTTTGTGTTGTTAATGCCGTGAAACTGCGGTGGTTTGCGGTGGCTCTGTGTTTGTTACGGTGGTTGTGAGTTAGTTACAGGGAAAGGAACCCTGTGATGAGGGTGGCGCGTGGCGCGTGGGGCAGAGGAGAGTGAGAGAAGAAGTTTCTGGATTCTTCTCTCTTCTGAAACGTGTCAAAAAAATTATTGGCCTCTCTGAAACTTTGTGATGTGGCAGATATTTATAGGTGGTGACTGTAACATCTGGACCAATAGGACGATAACACCTGGACCTAGACTTGTAACTGATTTTTGGATTAAACTGCAAATGATTAATAAAAAAGGACTGAAGTGCAAAAATGACAAAGAGACTAAAAAATAACTAATAATAAAATTGGTAAAAAACGTAATTTGGAAATAAACGTAAAGTGGAACGAATAAAATTGACAAAACGGACTAAAACGAACCAATGGCCTAAATGAGGTACTTTAAAGTATCTCTCTGCCGAAATTTCGTGTGAAATGACCAAAATGCCCCTGGGGCTGAAAACGACTAAAAATGACTCAGATGCAGTTAAAAAATGGATTTTTTGACAGAAATTGAATCAAAGACTCACACAGGCAAAATTAAAAGACTCAGGGATAATTTTTAGGATTTAAACAGTGGCTTGACACTTGAAATGACCAAAATGCCCCTAGGGGCAAAACTGACTCAAAATGACTTCAAATGTAGTTTTTGAAATGGATTTTGACATAGAATTGAAATGAAGACTTATTCAAACTATTTGAAAGGACTCAAACAAAATTTTGAAAGACTGAGAGAAAATTGACATAGGAGATGACTAAAATACCCTTACATGTAAATTTTGCAAATAACACTGAAATAGAATACAGAGAAAGAGGCAATTGATCAGAGACATATCAAATGACTTGAAATGCAAGAAAGGAAAGATTGGTTAGTATTTTTAGGTCCAAAATTAGGGTATAACAATATTTAATATTATAAACAATGAGCGGTATCTAGCAACACATCATTGCTACCCAAGTGACAAGAATGTCAAGTGATCTGACGAAACCTTTCCATGATAATACTCATGTGTACACTTACTCCTTTGTCTCGATATCTTTATTGATCCCAAGGCATAGATATTGTCACCCTTGTATAGATCAATGTTTATATTCCTTGATTCCGAAATATACTGAATAACGAATAAGTCCAATATCTTATATTGACTTAGTTCGGCATGGCCATGCAATTTTACAGTCGTATTTCATCAAGAGGCCTAAAGATATATCTCCTGTTTATGAGGAGGGACAAATCCCATCTAGGACACTCATGTCCCTCAGCATGATTCATCAAGTACCCATCAACCAACGTTATGGTTATCCTTTTACAGACAACGTTAGAATGGCAACAAAGCACTTGAGTCCACATCTAGGGATCATAGTGGTTTCAGGTCTAAGAGCGATATACATTATTATCATTGTGAGAATATCTTATGACATTTTCATAACATACTATGTAGTATTCTCACGGTGGGTCAATCCAGTATAAATATTACTCCTAATATTTATGCCTATGTATAGACTTAATATCTCAATATCAATGACCCATGAGATGCGGTCATCAGTCTACATACATAATAGTCTTTATGCTTTATTATTATCCCAATTCATATTAAAGCTTGACTATGGATATGTTTAAGAATAGCGTTCTTTACGTAATGTAATCTCATGATTAAGTCACACTTAATATTCCATTACATGAACTATCTATTCTAGGGACTTTATTATTTTGAAACATAACAAAATCAATAAAGAAATGCCTTATTATTATATATATTCACAATATATATTTATATCAATATCATGATACAAAGCCAAACCCAATCAATTTTGATTGGATATTAGGGCTTACTCCAACAATCTCCCACTAGCACTAAAAGCCAATCAAATATTAACTCAATATATATTGATCAAGTGTTAGCATCAAGCACACCCTGGGCATGATACTATTCTAGTAGATAAGGAACTCTTTCCTATGTTGGTAGGTTACACTTCTTTCAATTTCCACTTTCGATCTTCCATCGAAAAGAAATTGAAGTGTCAAAGTATACATTTGGATTATTGGTGAGATCAAGTATTCATTGCTCGCAAGATTAAACCAATTTCACCTCAGACGGGATCAATGGAATCCGCAACGCAAGAGACACATGGTTTCGCTCAGTTATGAGCTAAACAATCCAAATCATATATATTTGACATCTGTAATAGAAACAACAACTATTTGAAGCTTGTACTTTTACAAATTTCAGAGTTGATATCCAAGCATAACATTTATTCCAAATTGCGATTTGGATATACTGTACACCGATATTAAAGTCAGCATCATTGTAACTTCTTTACAATGTTCCTTTAATCCGTGTTCAAGAAACAATCCTTAGTCCTTTAAGACATCCATGGATATTCTTGAAAGTATTCTAGTGTCGAACACTACAATCAATTTTGGTACATATTGAAAATAATTTTCTAACCATGTCTCATATGTGTAGATAAATTGTTTTGGTGACTAGTATGTCATCCACATACTCCACCAAACTAATATCAATGCTCCCACTATTCTCCTTGTGTGCACAAGATTTTTATTAATCAAAGTTTTTCATAAAACTTCACTAATAAAACAAATAATTCAACTTCAAGAAGCTTGCTCCAATTCATACATGAATTTTGTAATATATATACCTTTCTAGCATCCTTTGGATTAACGAAACCCTACATATATGTCAAATACATATACAAGGTCATTCTAATTAAAGAATGCAACATCGTTGTCCATCTCCTAGAATTTGCATTATACAATAATGACAAGTGGGATCGTTAGATTTAAGCATTATGATGATGTAATAGTTTCGTCATGATTTGCATCACGAGTTGCATGAAACCTTCTACAATCAATCACATCTTAAATGTATTCATAATACCATCCATGTCAGCTTTCTACAAGAAAACTCACATTCATCTCACGAGTCATACTCATTTGGATGATTTAACCAATATCCATATATGGTTTGTGTACATGGATTCTTTATAAGATCCCATGGCATTTAGCCATTTCTCAAAGTTCAGGCCATTTACGACCTTCTAGTAAGTTTGGGGCTCATCTACCATGAAAATCATAACACCTTGTTGAGCCATGACAAAATCATATTACTCATTGTAGTGATATGACATATCAAACTCATCTAGATCTTGTGCTTCTCGAACTGGTGATTTAACAACAACCCTTTGTTGAATTATTTCATGTTCCATTCTTAAAGATACATGTATTTTGTGGTACTTGACTTAATTCAAGTTCTACAACACTCCCACTGGCTCCTGTAGAGCCATACTCCTTTAATAGGAATACTCCAGATCTAGAGACAAACGACTATTGTCATGAAAGGTGATGTATAATCAGTATCCCTTAGTTTTCTTAGGGTACCTCCACAAATGTACATTCATTTAATTTGTAGTTTAGTTTATCTAATAAACCATATAACCTCAAATTATCATAAAGTCAAAAACTAGGTACTCTTACCTCCATATCTAATATGGTGTCTTTATGATTACTCTATTGGAACTTGTAGTGGGTGAAGAATAACTGTAATTTAATTTAACATCAAGAGTCAATGAGTTATAACCAAACTATTTTAGATCGATTCATGTCAAACATGAAGCGATATAAATAATAATTATACTCATTAATCAAGCATTTACCATCACGACTTACTCATATGGTCTTTATACTTTTCAAACCTATTTCTTTTACTTCATTGTTAAACTCTTCGAACAATTTCAAAGATTTCTTGAATTGTGTCAAATACACTTTTCTCATATACTATTAATTAGTAATGTTAGATGAAGTAAGAGAAATAAAATATCCAGCAAATATGTTTAGTGCTCCATATACATCTCATATGTATATCAACTCAAATAGATTATGTGTCCTTTTCACCTTTACCGGTATACTAATCTATTTTGAAAGGTGGAACTCACATCCTTCAAATGATATAAAACCAAATGAGTCCAATAGTCCATATCCATGGATTTTGGAAATGTGAATCACACTTGTTTGTACTAAACAGTGATGTCAATGATATACAAAAGGTTCAAATCTCATTTGATCCTTTTCTCATATGTTATAGACTAACTTATCAAGATCATGGAACTCAAATCCATTACTTGATCAGCACATTGTATAGAAAACATTATTAAGACAATAGGACAATATTTGTCTATCATTCAACTACATAATCCTTCTCTTGTCAATACAAGATTTATGATTTAATGTTTCTATTTTATATGGAATTTAATAACAATTATTTGGTTCCATATCAAGTTAAGTTTAAGTCCAAGCATAAGCTCTTATAGTCAATGAAACAATTTGTTCCATTCCAGACGTAGGTGAACTTCACTTATAGTTAATGTTCTGCTTCTTTAAAACTCTCTATATTTCAACAAATATGAGATTAATCATCAAGTATCATATACTTATGATGAAGAAGTAGAAATTTAACTTTCTATAACTATATGGGTAAATAAGAAGTCTTACTTCTTTCTTATATTTTGACCCTTTCAAAACTACGAGCAATTTTTGTTTTTCAACTTTTGAAATAATTGCTTCCCCTTTTTGCAACCGTGTTTAACCTTTCAAAGGTAGAAAAACAGAATTTGAATTTTATTCTTATCCATGTACATCTACTTGATAGGCTTAAACTATTCATCTTATAACATTGAGGTTGAATGATCATATCATTCTCCATCGTCGTTACCACTATGAGATATCCTATATCTACTCATTTGACCCAATGCTTCTAATAAGCGTTGTTTTTCAAATATAGACATAGAAAGTTGCTAGGAAATAACTGCTCGAGAATATACAGTTTTTCTCATTCTTAAGAACAATTCTTAAATTTTGTACTAATTCAGAAACTCTTTTCTGAAAATTTTGTTCTTCACAAGAACTTTTAACAGTATAATAAAATTTATATGCTAAAGAAATTCTAAATACAGAAAATAAATAAAATAAATGTATCATGATTTAAAACATATTTAAATAGGTCTTTAATTAAATACGCTCCCACTATTTTACTCAAATCAAATGACCTTCAAAACACTTGATTCGGAAAATCCCGTTGGAAGATTTTCTAGTGGGTTGAAATCCATATTTCACATTGCTTTAAGTCAACGGGGACTGTACTCAAAACTCAGTTATTTAGGTAGGAACTCCTTCCAATTGTATCTCATACAACTTTCAAATCATTTGAGTGAATAACTCCTTACTCTAATCTATCATATAGATGTTCCCAAACATTGCTTCTAAATTTATTTTAATCTTATTAAAATTAATTTAGTTAAGTTAAACCCAAAAGAATAACACTTGGGTAAATTGGATTACCGCACCGCAACTTACTAGGATAGAAAGTGCACCTCGCGGAGGCGAAACCTACACATTTCGATATTAGTCTTGAAGGGTGTTAAACTTTTGGAAAGCATTAAACTTAATATTTTGAATTGAAGGATTTTTATTAAGTTTGATCTCACCTCACCACGGCTTATATATCATATATATTCGCACTCCAATCATAACATGCATAACGATTATACAATAATAAAAGTGACATGATTATGGCCATCCTAACGCTATGACTCTCTCAAGCCAATGAGAGAATCTAAACTAATCCTAGAAACGACCTTGCTTCTCCAAGCTTGACCTCCAGGACTATCCTAACATCATGAGCCCTATTACTTCTTTGCATTCTATTTACATTACATATGAAAGAAACTCGTTTTACATACGAGGGAGTGGATGAGAAGAGAATGTACAATAGAGATATAAGAGAGAGGCACGACACGCAGGCTGTATTTTAATATCCAAAAGAAATAAAATAAAAGGACTAGGGCCATAATCATTCACATGATAATAATAACAAACACACTTTTATTATTATTAATTATACCTTATAATTAAATAAATTAAATTAAAATTTGACATATGATCACACTACGCAGATTAGCTGGGGGTTTAATTGAGTACCAAAATATATTATATTGAGTACAAAAATATCTCATATTATGTACCAAAATATATTTTATTGAGTACCAAAATATATTATATTATGTACCAAAATATATTTCAGATCAAGTACTAAAATATATTAGATTGCATACCAAAATATCTCAGATTGTGTTCCAAAATATTCTAGATTGCGTATTTCGCATCAACACTTGACACGTTTATGAACACCCAAATCGTTTCGGCAAATATTATGATCAAATCCAAAAGATCATATATGATATTGAAACTCTTTCAAATCATGATTCTTTTAAATTATAAACAAATCAAGTTAAAGTCATGCAAATCGATTAAATAATTTCAAAAGATCATATATGACATTGAAACTATTTCAAATCATGATCTTTTAAATTAACTATCAATTTAGGATCGTTTATTACCTTTCAAACAACTTTTGAAAAACAATTCAAAAGGTAGAATTTTTTATTTACTTAATTATAGTAATATTGACACTCAATAATTATTATAATTAAATCTGCTTTATTTAGGCAATCAATTTGTTTCCAAAACAAATTACAGGGCTAAAATTAAGCAAATATTTTATTACCAAATTCAAAAATCATATATGATATTGAAACTCTTTCAAAATCATGATCTTTTAAATTTACTACCTTTCTCCAATTAAATAAATTAATTAAACATAAATATTTTCAAGGGTTGTTCGTTTAGCATGAACAACCGGATCTATGATGCTTCACCAGATTCGGATATTGAAGCTCACTCTCACGAATTGTTCAAATTCACAACAATCTCTTTGAAAACAATTGATCGAATGATACAACCATAATAATACAACGCTTGTATAGTTAGGTATCCTAATACAACAATCAAACATCAATAGTTTTAACAATTGTTTGTTCAGTATGGACAACCGGATCTTTGATGCTTCACCAGAATCGGTATTCGAAGCTCAATCTCACGAGTTGACTACAAATTCACAATCAATTATATAAAACCTATTCAACGAATGATATCATCAATATATCACATATAATGATGTTGTATTAAAATCATATATCACATATATGATATTGATCAATCAATTTTAATTAATATTTAAATTTAAATAATAAAATATTAACACTTAATATTCTATTTTATTAACGGATTTGCATTCCAAATTAATTCTTTATAGAATATCAAAATATTAGCAAATCAAATATTTGCGAAAATATTATTATCTCTTAAAACAATTTTAAAAGATAATCTAATTTGATTTGTTTCCAATCATGTTCCCATCGATATGTATAATCGATATGTCGATACTTCACCAGAAACGGTTTCTGAAACATCAAACAAATCGAAAAGCCATGCACAGAAAACATGATACGATGCCAATTTTAATTCTCTTTATTATTTAATTCCGATTCAAAATGTTTAATCATATTAAAACATAAAGCAGTAACAAAGCAATCCGATTCATGGTTTCGTAATTGGCTCTGATACCACTGAAGGAAAATCGAATAGAAGAATGGAGTAGAAGCAGCGGAAAATTTTCGATTTTCATTCCTTGGATCATTACGAAATTCAAACATGAATCAGTGATTCGATTGTTACCTTGAACTGTGGAATCTGAAAGCTGGAACTGGAAACTGGAATCTCGATCACAACCAAGCAAGCAGCAAGCAGCAAAGCCTCTAGCAAGTCCACACGAACAGTGCTCCTCCAAAACTCGGTGCTAGCCAATGAATTGGAAGTGCAGAGAAGAAAAGGGTTGCTTCAAAACGTGTAACCAAAAACTTCAGCACCAGAGTTCTATTTATAGAACTTTTAGTGTGCTCTGCAAGTCATAAGTCACTATTGGGCTTCAGTAAGCCCAACAACGAGTTTAGTAATTTTGCTAACTAATTAGCGTTATTTACTAAACGCACCCCTTATATAAGTCCTACTTATATATTTCTCTTTTGATTGTTCTTTGTGTGTGACCCTATAGGTTCTAGTCACGTTGGCAATAATATTAAATCTAATATTTAATATTATAAACAATGAGCGGTATCTAGCAACACATCATTGCTACCCAAGTGACAAGAATGTCAAGTGATCTGACGAAACCTTTCCATGATAATACTCATGTGTACACTTACTCCTTTGTCTTGATATCTTTATTGATCCCAAGGCATAGATATTGTCACCCTTGTATAGATCAATGTTTATATTCCTTGATTCCGAAATATACTGAATAACGAATAAGTCCAATATCTTATATTGACTTAGTTCGGCATGGCCATGCAATTTTACAGTCGTATTTCATCAAGAGGCCTAAAGATATATCTCCTGTTTATGAGGAGGGACAAATCCCATCTAGGACACTCATGTCCCTCAGCATGATTCATCAAGTACCCATCAACCAACGTTATGGTTATCCTTTTACAGACAACGTTAGAATGACAACAAAACACTTGAGTCCACATCTAGGGATCATAGTGGTTTCAGGTCTAAGAGCGATATACATTATTATCATTGTTAGGATATCTTATGACATTTTCATAACATACTATGTAGTATTCTCACGGTGGGTCAATCCAGTATAAATATTACTCCTAATATTTATGCCTATGTATAGACTTAATATCTCAATATCAATGACCCATGAGATGTGGTCATCAGTCTACATACATAATAGTCTTTATGCTTTATTATTATCCCAATTCATATTAAAGCTTGACTATGGACATGTTTAAGAATAGCGTTCTTTACGTAATGTAATCTCATGATTAAGTCACACTTAATATTCCATTACATGAACTATCTATTCTAGGGACTTTATTATTTTGAAACATAACAAAATCAATAAAGAAATGCCTTATTATTATATATATTCACAATATATATTTATATCAATATCATGATACAAAGCCAAACCCAATCAATTTTGATTGGATATTAGGGCTTACTCCAACATTTTCACCTTCTGCTGAAGAACCTAAACTCACCATTCAGTCATTCCACCAATGTTCAAGCCTTGTTTCAATCAAACTATCTACTTCAAATTTTCTTCTTTGGAAATTCCAAATGTTACATTTGATTATAAGCATGGGCCTTGAACATCATATTACTAGCACTTCCAAACCAGATGATGAGATCACTGATTCATCTGGAACCAAAACAAAAAATCCAAATGCAGAGCGGTGGATATTGAATGATGGATTGCTCACCTCATGGCTCCATGGAAACATGAAAGAAGAAGTTCTTAGCATGATCCTTGGAGGGGATACAACTCACTATATTTGGAGTTCACTCCATGAACAGCTGTTGCCCAACACTGAATAAGGTGAAGCCCAACTAAAAAATAGCATTTATGCTATCACAAAGGGGAGCTTATCCTTGCAGGAATACATCAGAAAATTCAAAGAATTGTGTGACAAACTTTCATCCATCGAAAAGCCACTTTCAGATATTGACAAAGTTTTGCAAATTTCGAAAGGACTTGGAAACAAGTACAAAGAATTTCAAATTGCGGTATTATCAAAACCTCCATATCCTTCTTTTAATCAATTTATTATGTCATTGCAGAATTTTGAACAGGTTTATCTTGATGAAGAAAAGCCCTCCATTAATCATAATCAAGCCTCCCTTAGCCTTAAAGGAAGGGTAAGTGATATGCATGGAGGTAGAGGCAACGTTAAAGGACATGGCTCACAAAATTATAATCAAAATCGTCGAAGGAAACAAAATAGGGAAACTTGCCAAATATGTGGTAGAGCAAACCATATTGCATCTAAGTGTTATTACAGGTATGAATATAATAATGTAGAAGAAAACTCCCATGAAGCATTAGCAACCGTGTACCTGAATGATGATAATGATCCGAATTTCTATGTTGACTCGGGAGCAACCACTCATATGACAAACCAAGGAGGTAACTTTAATAATCTTAAACCTTATTTTGGCAGTGACAAAGTTTTTGTTGGAAATGGGCAAGCTTTACCTATTACCCATAAAGGTAAAATTTTTCTTAAAACTACTCAAGGTAAGCTTGATCTAAATAATACTTTGGTTGTGCCTAATCTTAAAAAGAACTTATTATCGGTGAGTCAACTCACTAATGATAATGATTGTATTTTTGAATTTAACTCTAATGGTTTTGTCATTAAGGATCGAACACAAAAGATCTTAGCCAAAGGACATAAACAAGGTAACCTTTATGCTCTAAAGGGGGAAACTTTTGAAGCTCTTTCTACTATTAAAGAAGCATCTCCTGAAATATGACATGCTCGCTTAGGACATCCAAATTTTAAATTTTTGCAAACTCTAGAAAATAAGAAAGTTATCAACGTTTCAAATTGGTTGACAAAAAATAATTTATGTACTAGTTGTCAATTCGGAAAACGTTGTAAACTTTCCTTCAATAAATCTAGTTCAACTTCTCAAATTCCTTTAGAAAAAATTCACAGTGATTTATGAGGACCAACCCCCACAATTTCCTCTCAAAAGTTTCAGTATTATGTAATTTTCGTTGATGACTTTACTCGATACACATGGTTATATCCTTGAGAAATAAATCTGATTTTTATATATGTTTCCTTAAATTTCAAGCTTTTGTTGAGAAACATTTTGACAGGAAGATCAAAATATTTCAAAGTTGCGGTGGTGGTGAATTCACCTCCAATGAGTTTATGAACCATCTTGCTTACAACGGCATAGCTCAACAATTATCATGTCCTTACACACCAGACCAAAATGGCCTTGCCGAACGAAAACATTGACACATTGTGGAAACCGGGTTAACTTTACTTTTTCATGCAAATGTTCCTTTAAAATTTTGGGTTGATGCTTTCTTGACTTCTATTTATCTTATTAATTGTTTACCTCTTTCATCCATTGGTAAGGATACTCCATACTTTAAACTTTTTGGTAAAGATCCTGATTATTCTGGACTTAGAATTTTTGGATGTCAATGTTTTCCATATTTAAAGACGCCTGGATTGCATAAGTTTTCTAGAAAAACCACTTCTTGTGTTTTTTTTAGGATATAGTCCACTTCATAAAGGATATCGTTGTCTTGATCCACACACTCACCGTGTCTACATTTCACATCATGTAGTTTTTAATGAAAATGATTTTCCTTATTCATCTCATACAAATTCCACACAATCACAATCTTTTGATTCATCTGTTACTACTTTCCCTAACTCTGATGAATGGTTTTCAGGAAATAAGGATGACACTTTAGCACCCAATGACTCATCAATCATTACCTCAAAACCTATTGTCTTGGATCAAATTGACCACTCTTCACTTGATTCAACTACACCGCCTTTAACTTCCACCACCATAGACCTTGTTACCTCTGATTTCGAGGAAACCACACCTTCTCCACCATCTCAATCATCACCTACAATTGTTGACCATCCTTCAGTTGATAATGCACATTCTCTATCAAATAACCAAGTTAATCTGATCCTTACTTCTAGTCGACCAATTCGAGACAAACACCCTCCATCTTACCTAAGCATCTATGCTTGTCCAACTATCAACAAACCTTCCCACTCCCACGATGCCCTTCTCATCTCCATTGAAGAACCTAAGACTCTTAAAACTACCCTTAAATACACTAATTGGTGAACTGCTATGCATGAGGAAATTGATGCTCTTAATCAAAACAATACTTGGTCTCTTATCCCTCGCCCACCTGGTGCCAATGTTGTGGGTTCTAAATGGATATTTCGAACAAAAATGAAAGAAGATGGTACCATAGACAGATTTAAAGCTCGATTGGTAGCCAATGGATATACACAAATCCCTGGCCTTGATTTTGACGAAACCTTTAGTCCAGTTGTTAAAGCTCCTACAATTCAGGTTATTCTTTCTCTAGCTGTGCGTTTTAAATGGCCACTCAAACAATTGGATGTGAAGAATGCTTTCTTGAATGGTACACTCAATGAATGTGTCTTCATGGAACAACCTCCGGGCTTTGTACACTCTCAATATCCTGATCATGTTTGCCTACTCCATAAATCTCTTTATGGTCATAAACAAGCACCTCGTGCTTGGTTTGATAAATTATCTACTTGTCTTGTTTCTATTGGATTTACATGTAGTAAAGCTGATTCGTCATTCTTCATTTATCGTTATGACACTAATTTCATTATTTTACTTGTCTATGTAGATGATGTTATTATTACAGGAAATAATTCAACCTTCATATCTGGTCTCACCCAACGTCTCAACAAGGACTTTGCTCTCAAAGACTTGGGACATCTACATTATTTCTTAGGACTTGAAGTTCGATATTTTTCTGGTGGTATCACAATCTCACAAACAAAATACGCACGAGACCTTCTAGAAAAAGCCAAAATGCTCGAAGCTTCAAAAATCAGCACTCCCATTGCTCAAAAAGACATTGAACTATCTGATGATCATGTGTCTGTGGATTCTACTGAATATCGTCGTTTATGTGGCTCTCTCCAATATCTTACCTACACGAGACCAGACATTACACATGCTGTCAATGTCGTGTGCCATCATTTTCAAAATCCAACAAAAAAGGACATGCGTGCTGTCAAACGCATTTTGCGCTATATTAAGGGAACTTTGACACATGGCCTTCGATATTTATCTCAAAGCTCTCTAACTCTTAATGCTTTTTGTGATGCAGATTGGGCAGGATGTCCAACTACTAGGAGAAGCACTACTGGTTATAACATCTTTCTTCGATCAAATTGCATATCTTGGGCCTCAAAGAAGCAACCAACAGTCTCTCGTTCAAGCATCGAAGCAGAATATAGGTCTTTGGCAACCACAGCTGCTGAGTTAACATGGCTCCAACATCTCCTCCATGACCTCGACATCAAAGTTGAACGACGTCCACTTCTCCTTTGTGTTAACAAAAGTGCTATTCACCTGGCTCATAATCCAGTGTTTCATGCTCGGACCAAACACATCGAGATTGACTATCATTTCATCCGAGAAAAAGTTACGAACGGTCACCTCCAACTCCAATACTTGCCTACAACTCATCAAATTGCAGATGTTTTCACCAAAGCATTGGGAAAAGATTCATTTTCTATATTTCGGTACAAGCTTGGCGTTCATCCACACTCTCCAACCTTGAAGGGGGGTGTAAAGAATAATGAAGACTCATCAATTAATGAATCAAATCAAGACAAATCAAACAAACCATTGGAAAGTAATTTGTCTGAATGCATTGCCTTGATACATGGAGTAAAGACAAATAATATTCATAAATGCTCCTAGTGATATTTCCTCATATACATATATTAGTATTACCGTTGGGTTTATGCCAAACCAAAATATTGCTCTCATTGATATTGCCTTAAATATATATATAGCCGTTGGTGATAATAATTATAAAGGCACCTAGTATTGCCTTATATAATATTAGTACCGTTGGATGCAGACATATAAATTGTAACAATGTATATTATGAAAGCAAGCTGAAATACAATTTCAATTAATCTTTCAGCCACTATTTTATCATAATTCCATTTTTCAATTTCCTCTGAATGCTGTTGTAAAATAACCATTAGTGAAGACTTGAGGCAGGTGCAAGTTCAAGTTTAAAAACAAGCACTTTGTGTTGGCTGGTAATGAGAAACCAAAGGGACGCCAGTCCTTGTACTGTTAATGGTAATTGCAATTGCAAATTAACAATAAGCATTATTTTGATTTTAATTTGTTTTGTTGAATTTTTGTTGTTGATAGATGTGTGTGTTTAGCCTAACTTGTCAATTTACTCTTTATTTTTATCAAATAATAAGTGTTTGATTTAGACCTACATAACAAAAAAAAAATATTATCCTACATCCCAACAATTATACTCATACTCCTACAAATAATTGAGGCCCCCACAAATTGGAGGCTCGACTCCGTAGAGCTCCTTGCGCATGCCAAGGAACGGCTCTGGTTAATGCCATTAGCAACATCCTCGTGAAGGATTGTAGTTGTTAGTGTTGTATTTACATAGCGCGGTCACCAACAAATACATATTGGGTCTTGTTAAGAGGTGCATACACATGTCAACGAATCAAAATATAGAAGTTATGTGTTGAAAGGAAAAAAAGAAAATAGTTTAAAAAATTTCAAATAATTGAATACACTTGCATAAAAACAAGAACCAAATATACACTCCTTTTAAGACACTTGTTAGCATTTGTCATGTAAAATAAAAACAATAGGCAAACATAGATAATTTTAACAAGGGTTTCGATAAATGGGGGATGTGGCTGATATACGAGAGAGTGTTTCATATGAGGGTGTGTTCATAACATTGTTCTTTAAAATTAATTGATCAAGATATTTCTATTATATTTTTTTACAAATTAACATGTTATAGATTATGAACCCTAAAAAAATTGTTGTAGATTATGAAAATTTTTAGATTTCATATTTGCTCTAAATTTTTAAGGCATACTTATTTGACAAATAAATTTTCGCAGTATAGTAGCAATATCAACAATGTAAATAGTATTTTTCATATTTAAGTCAATTCCAACATTTATAAGTTAAGTCATCAGTTGATCTTGTAAGACTAGCTATTGAGATGAATGGGCTTGTAAGGTTATAGTTTTTGATAATTGTTCATTAAGCTGCCAAGCTTGTTCACCCGTGCCCTAAAACCCGCCAACGGCAACTGCCATTCGCAAAGAGCATTTTTTGGACAACAAACATCAGTTAACTACCGTTAGGGTGTTAGAGAGCAATTTTGACAGCTTAAAGATAAATTATAATTGTTTTTTTGAGTTCGTTGAAATTTTCGTAAGGTTAGACTTTGCTTTGAGATCCAATAATATGATAGATGCATCTGAAAATTGACATTGCATTATTGAATCTAGAAACAGGATTTCAAGTTACTACAATATATAACATTAAAATTCTTTATAATACAAAGAGAGATCGTCATAGAGCATAATATGATAATAACCAAAAGAAAAGAAAAATGACACATATATCCTTCAATTGCGTTTGACAATATTGTACAAGGTTCAACTATGCCATCATAAGAAAGAAATATTTAGCTGTCCCTGAAGGGTAAAGCAGAGATTGTGTTATTTTGACAGCTGCATTGTATTCTTTCTTTCCAAGCCAACTTTGGCCACATTTCAAACATTACATATCAAAATCATGTCCACCATGTCATGCTTTAGCACCAAAAAATGCTTGCTGAAAGTGGAGGAAACAAAACAAATCTTGTAAAATTTGAAAGAGATAATAAGTGCGTATATATCAGTTGTTCATGAGGTGTCAGCTCAGTGTTAAGAGTTTGAATACGTCTTTCAAAAAAAAAAGAGTTTGAATATGTAATCTCAAGGGACGGAGTACAAAGCCTACACGGGAAAGTTGTAAAATGGCTATAAGCTCTATTTTAATTCATAATAATTTCCCTCTACCTCAGTGCAAGTTGTGTATTCAAGAAATCAAAATACCTTGAATTTTGTTGGACTACTAGACTTGACTGTAGTTGTGCTTCCAAAGCTAAACTTAGGCTTTTTATCAAGAGGCTTCAGTATTTGAAAAGAACACACAAGTGATTCATTTACAGTCATCATAGCACCAGCATTGTCAAATTCTCCACAGTAATTAGGTGCTGAAAAGATTGTTACAAGTTGTCTATTCGCAAAGAACTCGTATCCGTCTTCCACAACCTGCAACAAAAAGAAAATTACACAATCACCTTATTATGTATAAACTTAGAATTTGGACTCTTATTATGTTACAATTTAATATTTGAAATGCATATGTTACCTGATGAGCCCTGCAAATCAAATCAAGATCATGCTTTTGAAGAAACTCTTTAACCCTATCGGCACCAAATGTATATGAAACTCCACGCTCGCTTTCTCCCCAACCACGAACATCACTACTAGGATCAGACCATAAGAGGTCACATAATAGACCAGATTCAGGAACTTCACACGGACGACGCAAATTCTTTATCTGATTTAAATCGTGTAATTCAGGAGAGAGTCCACCATGCATACAGATAATCTTTTCATCAATGAGAGCCGCCACAGGCAAACAATTGAAACAATCTGTAAACATTTTCCATAGCTTCACATTGTATCTCCTTTTACATTCATCATAAAATCCGTAGATACGGTTTATGGAAGCACATTCGTGGTTACCCCTTAGAAGGAAAAAGTTTTTAGGATATTTTATTTTATATGCCAGAAGAAGACATATTGTTTCTAGACTTTGTTTTCCGCGATCAACATAGTCTCCTAAAAATAAATAATTCGAGCGAGGAGGAAATCCACCGTACTCGAAAAGCCTCAGAAGGTCGGAATATTGACCATGAATATCTCCTGGTAACATAAAGAAATGAAACAAGACATTAGCATAGGCCACAACAGTAATACATGTCAAGGTTAAATATGTTTGATCACGGCAAAAATTCCACCTATGTTTAGTTTCACACTTATTCCGCGTTTTCACAGATAGAAAATTCAAACAAGAAAGTAATTCACAGATAGAAAAATGAAACAAGAATGAATAATTAGGTTATTATCAGTTAATGAGACCACATCAGTTTAATTAGAATTGTGGAGTCCATAAAGGGTCTGATATATGCTATCCTACCAACCAAAAAACAGAGCTTTCAGAGTTGTTTACCAATTTGATCCCTACTCCCTACTTCTATAACAACAACAGTAATAACTTTCTCACTTCATATAATAAAAAACAACAGCTTTATAGTTTAGCGAATCACGGTTTGCAACTGCAATTGTGAGCGCAATATAAAGGCTCTAAAAATATGCAATGACATCACTTGGTTAAGCTAAGGGATTAAAGGTGTTAAGGAGGTAAATGTCCCAACTTCGAATCCTAACAAGTATAAAAAATACTAACATAACAATTAACATACTAATATTTGTCATTCAAAACAAAAATGACAACACAATCGCAATTGTGTCCACCAAAGCATTTTGCCGCAGCCTAACCGCAACCGCCCTAGACCATGTATAATTTTTTTTTTTATCAAGACCATATATAATTTGTATGAAAAGACTTATGAGATTAATAATGAGATTAATTTTCATACACAAATCATCGTAACAAGTTTTATACGGTTAACAAATCACAATCATTCATCTGTGTCAGTAAAAAATTTGTTCAATCATCTAATAAATTATAATTGATTGACGATGTAAAAACCTTTACACTTTATTGACGGCATAAAAACCTTTACCGACGTATACAAATTAAATCCTATACTAATTAAATCAATCAACTAAAAAGTAGAAACATAAGTTTGATGAAGAAAATATACCACAGATCTTAATAGGTGCTTCTAGTTTCAAGAGATTAGGTTGGTTCATGAAGATATCTTTAGAGACAAGACAAAGCTGTTTGATTTCTGCTTCAGAAAGCTGAACCTGCTTCCCTGGTCTACCTCTTACTTCAAGTAACCTATTGATAATACCATCAACAACTCCACGTTCCATATTTCTAATTTGTTTTCTAAGGACAATATAAAGTTTGATGTTTTTGATATAAGTCAAATAATTAAGAAAGAGACTATATATTTTTGTTGTTAGAATTTAGAAAAAGCTTATAAGAAGAGTAGTGGAAGTGAAGAATATATTCGAATGAATTCAAATGGAAAAAGAGAAGATGGTGGAATTGAAATGATATTATAGGGAAAGAGAAGAAAAAGAGGAGAGAAGAATAAAGGTGACGATGATACATGGAAAAGTTACGCGGTGAGAATCTACGGTGATTGCCAAATGGTAATTGTTGTGTTGTACGTGTTTTGACATCATTACTTTTGGGATGGAAAAAAAAAAATAGCACTTGTAGATATCAACGGATAAAACCCACCACAGACAAGGAGAATACCTTAATGGATATCTATGGATCAAATAAACAGATATTTTAACTACCGTTAATTAATGAATATAAATGTGGATTTAATGGATCCGCATCCGCAGATATATATATATATATATATCTCTATCCGTTGTTAGACGGATGTAAGTGTGTTGTTGTGTGGGCTTGTGCCTACACAAAATATTGAATTTTTTATTTTTAAGTAATATAATATAGTAATAGTTGACATTTAGACCAAATAATCAACACTAATAACACAATATTTCTCTCCTAGCCCACACTTAAATCACACATGGCACAACAACACAATATTGTTTCCAAATATATTTTTTATTTTTAAGTAATATAATATAGTAATAGTTGACATTTAGACCAAATAATCAACACTAATAACACAATATTTCTCTCCTAGCCCACACTTAAATCACACATGGCACAACAACACAATATTGTTTCCAAATATATATTAATGCTTCCAATTAATATATATATAGATATAGTGCTCACATTTTTCAAAATTTCTGGATCTGTCACTGTATTAGACCGAATAAATTACATAAACTACAAATATCCACCCACCCCAAAATTCTAATATTAACCTCAGCGGCAATCAACTGTAACTCGGTATCAACGATAGATAACTGCCTCTACCTACAACTAGCCGTTGAAAAAAATTATCCACGGCACTCAAGTGCCGTTGGCTTTTTTTCAACTTATTCAATTGCTCATACTCCCTCTAGTCATTATTATAAGCAAAAATTGACTTTTTAGGTTCTTTCAACAAATGATGTATGTAGTCTATATATGAATCACATACATCTTTTATTGAATGAATCTAAAAAGTGAATTTTTGTTTATAATAGTGACCGGATGGAGTATATGTGAAGGGCTATTGTGAGACACCAAGCAATGTCCTAGCAACACAAATCACGAGAGACATCCCCAATAATTAGGCAGCAATGTTCTAGCAGTGTCCATGCAACTACAAGCCAACTGTAATAATAGAGAAACTCTTGTGTGAACCAGGATCAAGAAATTTGGTTTGGTCACACATAGAGTTTTTGCCTTCTCTCTCTTCACAAATAAACAAATACTTTCCATCTTCTCTATCTTCTCTCTTCTCTCTCTTCTTTCTTTGGTTGTGACCAAAGAAAATTTCTTAGTCCTGGACCACGTAAGAATTTCTCAATGTAATAACCAATATCCATGGCTCATGGGGCTATAAAATTGATAACACTTTGCAAGTAAAATTCTCCCTTGTCAAAATATTCCTACAATAAAGTAAAGAACCACGAAGAAGTGCATCATTTATTCGCCAACCAGACAAAAAACATACTGACACGGTTAGATTTTGCCAGAAATCACTCCAAGACAAGACTAGCTTAAAATCTGATCGAGTACTGTCACAAAGTCGATACTATCAAGTATTAACAAGCGAAGTGGTACCAACACTTTCTTTTCAACATCTTCTGTAATACTCTCTCCGGTTTTATTTATAAGAGAATTTCTGTTCAACAAAAGTTAATGTATTTGATTAAAAAATTGGACCAAATACATTCACTTTTGTTGACCCAAATTTCTCTTATAAATAGGACCAAAGGGAGTACTCACTCTTCTAATGGTAAAATTAATGTAGGTTTCATCAATTTATATTGATTCTATTTTCAAAACATAAGACCTACAGTGATTTTACCCAATAAAAAAATAAATGTTAAAGAAAGTGTTGAAAATGAATATTACTAGCACTTCTCAATACTTATATTAACTGCAGTAAACTAGTAATCAAAATGAATAATATAACAAGTATATATTTTACAAAATGATAAATTTGTTAAAAAAAAATTAGTACTGATTTTTTTCAAGCTAAATTCCAAACTAATGTATGTCCACCATGTACTTTCATGATCATCAGATAGGAATTGATGAAGCAGATTAATCGCCACATGTCGGCAACATGCTTTTGTTGTTAAATTTTGTGCACACGTGCTTGCGCTTTGGGCAAGGAAGCAAATAACCTTCTAACTTTAAGGATTGAATAAGTTGAAAAAAATTGAAGGAAAAAAAAAAAAACAACGGCACTTAAGCGTTGTGGAGATTAGCTAACTGCTGCTGGTTCGTCGGGGTTAATATTGGAATTTCAGGATGAGAATGAGCAATTTTAAAAGGGAGAAGAACAATTTTCTAAATGGTGTAACCATAGAAAGTTTTTGAGTGGTGTAGAACTAATTGACAATATAAAAAAATATTATTAAATGTATGTTTTTGAGAGAAGTGTGTAGAATTTTATATTGAAGTTTGTAGAAAGTTATCTTATGATGTGTTTAGAGCCCTATCTTAGAGCCTATAAAAAGGGGATAAGTTGCCATTTGTAAACCAAGCAAGCTAATAATAATCAAAATATTATCTAAATTAATAGAAATAGTTCTTCTCTTAAATATTCTCTCCTCCTCACTATAACCTTCTTTTCCAACGAAGTGGCATCAAATTTTAGGTTCTGAGAAGAAATTATTCCATCGTAATAACAGGTAATGGAGAGACATCCTTCCAAGCTCCACTTCTCAAAGAGAGTACCTACGATTATTGGTGCATAAAAATGAAGGCTCTTCTTGGAGCACATGGTGTTTGAGAGGTTATTGAAAAATGTTATAAGGAATCACAAGATGATGATTCCTTAACTCAAACACAGAGATATTTTGAAGGATTCAAGAAAGGGAGACAAAAAAACTCTCTTCCTTGTCTACTAAGCATTGGATGAAGATGAGTTAGAGAAAATTTCAAATGCAACATCAGTTAAGGAGGCATGTGAGAAGCTTCAAACCTCTTGCAAAGGAGAAGGCAAGGTAAGGAAGACACGTGTCCAAACTTTAAGAGGACAGTTTGAAGCCTTGCATATGAAAGAATCCGAGTCTATTTCAAAATATTTTTCTAAGCTATTGTTGGCTCAAATCAGTTAAAAAGAAATGTGAGAAGTTAGAAGATGTGTGAATTATGGAGAAAATACTTCGATCATTAGATCCCAAATTCGAGCATATTGTCATGACAATTGAGGATACAAAATATTTAGAGACTATGACAGTAGAGAAACTTCAAGGATCTTTGCAAGATTATGAGTAGAAGCACAAGAAGAAGAAAAAAAAGATCACGGAGAAACTCTTCAAGAAGCTACTAAAATAGAGAGAAATGAGAGACCTCAACAAGAGGACGTGGGAGAGGATACCCAAACACAAGGTATGACAAATCTCAAACTCAATACTACAATTGTCAGAAGTTTGACCACTACGCTTCAGAGTGTAGATTTCTCCAGAATAGAGTAGAGGAGAAGACCAACTATGTGAAGAAAATGATGACAAATTTGAAACAATACTGCTAGCACGTGGAAGTAACGAAGACATCCAAGAAATTTCATGGTACGTTGACACTGGTGCAAGCAATCATATGAGTGGAAAAATGAGCATATTGTTTATGGCGCTTGATGAATTAGTATGTGGCAATGTCTCAATTGACAATGATTCCAAGATTCAAGTGAAAGGCAAATGTAATATCTTAATTCGCTTGAAAAATTAAAGATATAAATTTATTTCAAATAAGTTCTGAATATGAAGAACAATAATTTGAATCTAGGACAACTGCTAGAAACGGGTTATGATATTCACATGAAAGATTTAAGTCTCTCAATTAAAAATGGAAAAAATAATCTCATCATCAAGGTTCCAATGTCGAGAAATAGGATGCTATTGTTGAGTATCCAAAATGATGTTGCAAAATGTCTTGAAGCTTGCTACAATGATGCTTTGTGGCTTTGGTATCTTTGATTTAGGCACTTATATTTTTTAGGCTTAAGCTAAGCTTGATGGCAAAACATAATATGGTGAGAGGGATTTCATATATCAACCATCCAAACCAATTGTGTGAATGATGTTTGCTTGAAAAGCAACTCCGGATGAGTTTTTCAAAGAAGTCAAGTTCAAGAGCCAAGAAGCCACTTGAGCATGTTGATGTCGGTGGGCCAATCAAGTCATGCTCACTAGGTAAATCCAATTATTGTCTCCTTTTCATCAATGACTTTTCAAGAATATGGGTTCCATCATATATAAAAGGGTTAAATATGTTTTTCGTCCTCGTAAAATTAGCGAGTTTTGATTTTCGTCCCTATAAAAAAAAAATCCATCGTTTTCGTCCCTACTTAATTTCATTGATACTGTTTTCGTCCCTGCAGTTAAGTCAGCTAACTGTTGACTAACGGAATGCCACATCAGCATTAAATAAAACAAAATCTGTTTTTTTTGTTTGTTTTTGTTTTTAATAAAAGAAACATAAATTGAAAAATTAGATTTTAGGGTTAATAAAAATTCCAAATCAATTTCACAACCTTCCATCCTCGTCCCTCTCAACACAAATTGAATCCTTAATTCCTCCATTGTTCCTTCAAACTTGATTTCATTCCTCCATCCTTTCAACTGCAAGTTTGATTCCTCCATCCTATCATAGCTTCGATGAGTTCATCCTGCCAAACTCGAATTTGATTCCTTCATTCAAATCCCTTGTTAGAAACAAGATCTGCTACACTTTGAACTTGATGAGTACAAATAGTTCAACCTATAGAAATTGCGGCGCACAACTGTGTCTAACAAGTTCACGTGCTTCGTCTTCTTCGTCGTCATGCCTTGTTCCGGAATGTCACAGTAGATTTCAAAATTTGGCAAAATGGCAAAAAGTTTCAAAAACACATCTGTTATTGTATCAAAGCGCACACACTCTGTTATTGTATCAAAACACACACTTTTGATGCAATTGAGTTTGAAGAGTTTGAAGGAACAATGGAGGAATTAGGGATTCGATTGCAAAGAAGGAAGAAGATGGAAGGTTGTGAAATTGATTTGGGGTTTTTATTAGGGAACTTCTACGGTACACTCGTAGATTGAGGTGTACCGGTACTCTTGCTTTCTATATTTATAAATTAACGATCAATTTTATGAAATAAATAGCTATTTATCGGCATTTATATTTTAGAAAATATCATTTCATAAGAAAAACACATCATTCGTTGTTTACAAGAATCATAATAAGTTTTTTACATACTCTCGTATAAAATAATCAAAGTTCTCTATTATGAGCAATAAAAATTCAAAAAAAAAATCAATTTGATTTCGTTGACGCTTTTGATGAATAAGATTTAATCATTATAATTATAATCGATAAAAAATAATATTTTTCTTCAAAAAACAACTCATTTAACTATAAATTTAAGGGTTTGGTGTACCGGTACACTCAAATATGTTGGGTGTACGGTAGAATTTGCCTTTTTATTAACTCTAAAATCTAATTTTTCAATTTTGTTTCTATTATTAAAAACAAAACAAAAATAGAAAAATCAGATTTTTTTTATTTTTTTTATTTTATTTAATGCTTATGTGGCATTCCGTTAGTCAACAGTTAGTTGACTTAACTGCAGGGACGAAAACAGTATGAATAAAATTAAGTAGGGACGAAAACGATGGATTTTTTTTATAGGGACGAAAACCAAAACTCGCAAATTTTATGAGGACGAAAAACATATTTAACCCTATATAAAATATCCAAACAATAGAATATGTGTTCCATTCTGTTCTGTCCACTCTATTCCTTTATGTTTCATTCCACTCCGTTCCGTTCTCTTCCATCAATCGAAACATAGTCAAATTTTTCATAAGTTTTCTTCACTTCGATAATTTTATTCGAGGTGCTATCGAACATTAAATACTAACACATATTTCACTTAGATTTCAACCTTGATTTCATTAAAAAAAAAAAAAGGTTGATTCGCCCCTATCGAAAACCAGCCATTCCAGTACGTACCTAACTCTATTGGCTGTGTATATTTTTTGACGGAAATATTTTTCTTGCGTGCTTAGAGTAACAAACGATTACTTCACGTAAAAGAGAATCTGAGAAACAATGATTATGTACAAGTCACACTTACCTTCTTGTGACTTGGATATTTATGATACTGTATAAGTTTAATAAAATTATTTAAATCTATAACCTCAACAACAAAAAATCTCATGCATATTTTCTTATAAATTGTTCCTTTGTTCTTTCCATTTATGTCAATAAAATTTCATTCGAGACATGGCCTCGAAGTACTCACTAGTGATACTAGTCTTGCTAGGAATAACGATGTTCATGGGACATCATGTAAGGGGTCGAGACATACCAGTGGAAATATCACCACGAATCCCATGGTCTCAAGTGAAACTTTCACCATTGCTTAAACCTCCATATGATGAGAATGCACTACCAACACTAGTGAATCCTCATTGTGAAAAACCACTTGTTGACGAGGTATCTTCTCTAGTGAAGCCATCACAAACGGTTTCTAATCCCGTTCCTTTTAAATCATTAAAATACATTCCTCCACCTTGGGGACCAATCAATCTTGCGATATAAATATGATCGAAGCTTTCGTCCCGTGAACATAGCTCAGTTGGTAGGACAATGCATTATTATATGCAGGGGCCGGGGTTTGAACCCCAGACACCCCACTTATTCACCTTATAAGGTGAATTCTAGCCACTAGGCTACCTGACCAAAAAAAAAAAAATGATCGAAGCTTTCTTTTTTTAGTAATTTGCTTTTAATTAAGACTCAAAAGAAATCGTCCCCTTATCTGTATAAAGGTATATTTATGTCTATCCTTGTATAATATCTCCCATTTCAAACCACAATATTGTAATCCCAATTACCGGTGGTTTTTGAAACTAAAAACATAAAAGGTGTAATAATGTTTTGTACATGATAACAACTAGCGAAAAGACTGACACTCGCGTGCCCGTCTTTCCATTCTTTTTATTACGTTAACATTTTAAAATTATGAACGGTGTTGTTATTTATGAATTTTGATTTTGATTAAAACTAAAAATATAAATATTTTTGTTTTAAAGTTATAACAAACTAAACTAATCATGATTATTTATTTCAATAACATCAACAATATAACATCCCTTCAAAAAAAAATCAACAATATAACAAAAAAAAATATAATCTAAATTCTTTTTTTTAATGAGACCAACAACAATCTTCAGTATATAAAATGTTGTTTAAGGGTATAATTGGGATAATGAAAAAGTAAGTATAAATATACTCATCTAGTTCCTTACACTTTTTAAATGATAAAGAAAAAAAAACAGACATATATATATATATATATATATATATATATATATATATATGGGGTTTGCTAGAACACACCCACTAGTTTTCATGTGGGAGTGTTTTAGCAAGTAAATAACTAAAAAGTGGTTAAATACACCCTAAGGTGTATGTTGCTATAACACACCTTCTAACAAAAACAAGTGGGTGTGTTCTAGCAAATCCTATAGGCATTTGCTAGAACACACCCACTAGTTTTTATGTGGGAGTGTTTTAGCAAGTAAATAACTAAAAAGTGGTTAATTACACCCTAAGGTGTAGCTTTGCTAAAACACTCCCACATAAAAACTAGTGGGTGTGTTCTAGCAAACCCCTATATATATATATATATATATATATATATATATATATATATATATATATATATATATATTGTAAGTAAAAAAAGTTTGACTGACAAATTTTAGGTCAATTTTTTTGTTTTTGGCATTTGCTTTATGTCACTCCTATTTTAATTTTCCCTCTTAAAATTAATATATTGTTTAAGGTGTTGTAGTTGATTGTTGGTTAACTACCATAGTTAAGTGTCAATTAGTCATAGTAATGTATTTGCATCTCAGTTTATTTTTGGCTAAAGTGCATTTTTCCCCCCTTAATTTTCAAAAACTTGCAATTTTGGTCCTCTATGTATAAAAACTACAATTTTGGCCCCCTAAGTTTTAGTCCCTTTGCATATTTGGTCCTTTTGGCCAATTTTGACCAGTCAACGTCTACGTGGCACGCCACGTGTGTCATTATTTAATTAAAAAATTTTAAAAAAACCATATAATCATTTTTTAAATTAAATAAATTAAAAATTAAATTAAAAAAATCGGCAAAAAACATTGATTCTTGCCTTTCAAACCCTCTTCCTCTTCAACAACTTCTCTTCACCTTCAGGTTCTCTTCAAATCTGCAAAAAAACATTGACTGACAAACCCGTCTTCCTCTTCAACAACTTCTCTGGTCCCATTTCCACTTCATTCAACAACTTCACCAGACTCAAAACCCTCTTCCTTGAAACCAACCATCTTTCAGGTTCCATCCCCCAATTCAAAGCCTTCACCGTCGACCAGTTCAATGTCTCCAACAATTTGTTAAACGGCTCTGTTCCCGTTGTAACGCCCTCCTTTTTATTTAATTATTTTTATTAAGTTAGGGTTTATTTATGTGATTTATTTTAAATATGCGATGTGTTGGTATCATATTAGGTGGCTTTATTCTATTATTTATTAGAATATGAGAATTATTAGTGTAAGTAGAATTGGTGGTTAGAATAGAAAGAAGAATAAGTTATTGGGCCCAAATAGATTTAGGAAGAGTATTTAGTATTATAAATAAGAAAGCTTGGGTTAGAAAGAGTTTTTATGTTAAACCGTTTTTTGGAAAAGATGAGAACAAGAGAGAAGAGAAGAAAGAGGAGAACTCAGAGAGAGAGAGAAACGAAGAACGCTGCTTTTGATTTTAGAAAAACAATCTAAGGTAAGGGTGAGACTATCTTTCACTAATATTAGGTCTGTGAATCATTAGATTAACATGTTTTAGGATGAATTTGTAAGGGGGGAGTCTATGTTTACCATAAGGGTTGTATGAACATATGGCTAGTGAAGGGTTTGTATTTTATTTGTTTATTTTCTTGATCTTTTAATAAACTCTTGTCAAATTCGTGTTTTTTTTTTATGATTGCTGTAACTATATGTTTAATTCTTTGTTACTGTCGTCGGCTGGAATATTTTGAGTTGTGGTAATTTATACGATCCTTTAAAACAAGAATAGTATGTTGTAGAAAAAGTACTATCGTTAGAAATTGGATTAATTGATACAGGTTCGGCTGAAATAAAAATTATTTAGATTGAAATTGAATTATTACTCGTTGTCCTATTCGAACCTTAGCTGGCTGTAGTTGAACAACACATGGGCAAATGAGTGATTCATGAGTGGTTCATGTTTATGGATATCATATATGCAAATTGACTCAAGCGTGATTTCTTTAACTGAGTAGCCTATGGCAAGTACTTGAACCACATATATACCACAATATATTATAACATGAGTGACTCTTGTATTATTTTCTTGATTTAAAAATATAGTTTGATATGAATAAATAAGAATTTGCTATAGTTATTTAATTAACTCAATCTATTCAACTATCAAATAGAATATAATTAAATAATTTGTATTAGCTTTCAATATTTTATTTTATCTTGGTAGAAAGTTTTACATATTTACCTCTATAATTATTTGTTTGATATTTGATGACGGTGTTATTTAAAGATGTGTATTGTCGAGTCATATAAAGATGTGCTATTTGAAGATGTGTGTTTAAAAATGTCTTATATAAAGATGTGTTATTTGAAGATGTATGATTTAAAGATGGGTATATAAAGATGTGATATTGTTATTTATGCACTATATGTGTTAATTATGATGCTTATGTTGACGCGATGTTTAAGATGTTGATTATCATTTGAAACTGTTATGTTATGATGCTGATATGATGTGATTTTATAAGTGTTGCATAAGTTGTTGTCGGTCTTATTTAAGATGTAAATGTCGGTCCAAGTCAAAGAGTTGTAAGATGTTCATGAAGTTTATAAGACGTAAGATGTTGAGTCCATGCATACTCATTTATAGATGAGGGCTCATGCCCTGGAGCTTTTGCTCAACCACGACGATGGAGCTTTTGCTCAACCAGAGACGAGGGCTCATGCCCTAGGAGCTTTTGCTCAATAGCGACGAGGGCTTATGCCCTAGGAGTATATTTATGCTCAATAGCGACGAGGGCTTATGCCCTAGATTGGTACCACATGCATTTGCATTTTCATGATGATCAAAGATGGTTTAAGACGTTAAGAGTTGCATAGTCGAGTTTAGATGCATTGTCAAGTCAAGTTGTTAAGTTGTGATGTTTTAACGAATTACTTTGTGATGTCTTTTAGTATGATGATATGTGACGATGACTGTGACTGCTATATGATGATATTTTGCTAAGATAAATGATGATGTTTATGTATTTAATTATAGTTGTTAAATTATAAGATGTTTATGTTGTTAAATGTAATTTATGATTTATGAGCTTAATATTATTGTTTGAGAAATCTCACCCCTTCTGCTTGAAAATGTTGCTCTTCGTATGGGTAACTTGCAGGTAATCAAGATTAGCTGCGGTCGTGGGTGTCTATCTCTCACTGTGTCCTTAGGTGCTCTGATACGTAACGGGATGGGGATTTTGATACTATTTTCTGTTCCTTTACGTATTGCTTTTGAAGTTTAAGAATTATTATTGAACTAAGATTTATGAGACTTTTATGATGAGGCCTTCGTGCCAAAGACTTTTTATGTTGAATGAACTAATTCCGCTGCGAAGTTTTGAATTACTTATGTTCAATGATTTTGAAGAATAAATTGTTATTTATTCAGTTTATGAATTTTTAAGAAGTGTAGCATTCCGCTTAAAGTTGAATTACTCTGATTTTTAATTATGAAATTTTTACATTGGGAAAACGGGGTGTTACACCCGTCAACCTCCAAACATTCTCACAAGATTCCTTTATGGGAAATTCCCTCTGCGGTCGACCCCTTTCACTCTGACCCGGACCCGGCGCAGATGCCTCTTCTCCTTTCTCTGCCGACGATGGTAACATCAAAAACAAGAACAACAAGTTATCTGGCGGAGCCATTGCTGAAATCGTCATTGGATCTGTAGTGGGTCTTCTTTTGCTCGTTTTTCTTTTGATCTTCTTGTGTAGGAATAAGAGTGGCAAGAACACTAGTGTTGTTGATGTTGCTACCATAAAGCAGCATCCTGAATCTGAACTTCCTCACGACAAGTCTATTTTTGACTTGGAGAACAACGACAATGGATACTCTACTACATCTGTTGCTGCTGCGGAGGCTGCGGTTGCAGTTAGCAAGGTTGAAGCAAATGGCAATGGAAACACTGCTGCTGCTGGAGCAAAGTTGGAATGGCAGGAATAGAGGAAGAAATCGTTACTGTTGAAATTGATGATGAGACTTATGAAGAAATTGATGATGTCCAAATGTTACTGTGAATGTCGAGTTACTCCAATAGAGGGAAAGAAAAAGGAAATTGATTATGAATAATGGGAGATGATGAATTAGGTTTTTTATGGAAGAAGGAAGAAGGAAATTGATTATGAATAATGGCCATGTTTTTTTTACCCATTTTTTTATTTTTTAATTTAATTTTTCATTTATTTAATTTAAAAAATGATTATATGATTTTTTTAAATTTTTTAATTAAATAATTACACACGTGGCGTGCCACGTAGACGTTGACTGGTCAAAATTGGCCAAAAGGACCAAATATGCAAAGGGGCTAAAACTTAGGGGACCAAAATTGTAGTTTTTATACGTAGGGGGCCAAAATTGCAAGTTTTTGAAAGTTAAGGGGGGAAAAATGCACTTTAGCCTTTATTTTTTTAATAAATGAATCATTTCAAAAAAATGTTTTTGTTTGTAATTAGTACCGCATTATATTGTATAATAACATAACTATTTCACGGATGAATCAATTTAGGATATTTAAAAACATCAACGTGAGGCATATTTCATAAAAAACTTAATGCGTTCACTAAAATCCTAATCTACTTTGTATATCAATGTGAATCAAAAGTATTCACTTGTTGTGTATAACTATTTTACGTGTGCGTTGACTTGGTCAAAATCAAAGAAAGAGGTCAAAAATGCAAAAGAGGCTAAACATAGGGGACAAAATTGTTATTATTTTTTATAGGGGGTAAAAATCGCAAATTTTGCAAAGATAGTTGGCCAAAACTTATTTAAGCCTAATGATTACTTGCAAAACAAGTTAATAAGTGATATGGAGCATAGCATGTTTCGACACTTATCAATACTTATTTCCTATGCTAAAATTATTTTATATCTAAAAATCTTACAATATTTTTATCTTGTACATAACTATGTTTTCACGTCGTTAAACATTAATTTTAATATTTCTCCTTTATGTATTTGAATGTTGTAAATATAATTAAAAATAAATAATGCAAATCATTAACAAGTTTTTTATGTTACCTCTTTAGTAAGTGTATTAAAGGGATAAGCACAACACATTGATCTACATAAGAGACACTTGATAATGATTTTTATTTTAAGGAGGGTTTCTACAACACCTTAAAAGCTAAAGTCCGTTTAGCAAATCGTATATATATTGTCATTAAAAAAATTGGAGGGTTCTTACAACACCTTAAGAGCTAAATTCCTTTTAGTAAAAAAAACACACACACACACACACACACACACACACACACACACACACACACACACACACACACATATATATATATATATATATATATATGTATATATGTATATATATATGTGTATATATATATATGTATATATGTATTGTCATTAAAAAAAGTCTTATTTATACCTTTAGTCCCTGCAAATAGGGGTCATTTGAAGTTTGGTCCCTGAACTTACTAATCTTTTCAAACAGCCACTGCAATTACTAATCACTTAAAATTTGGTCCCTCAAAACAGTTAATGACGGCCACGTCACTAATCTAATGAGATGGCACTACTGAGTAGTTAAGTGGCATTCTGAGTCAGCAAAAGTTGGTGTGAACGGACAAAAATACCTCTGAACTTCTCAGTGAAATGCAAAAAGACCATATTATCCATGAGTTCATCTTCCGTCTTTTTATTTTATTTTTACCAAAAGCATATAATATCATTATAACCAGAAACATATAATTCTCCAAAATTTAACCAACATAATATCAAGTTCAAATCTATGAAACAAGTAACATAAATTGTTAAAAAGCATGTTGTTGCGAAGCGATCTTGTCGATGTTCACTATTTGGTAATAGAGTTTGCTGTGAAGCTTGTGAAAGTAACGCATACCAACTTTCCCGAAGTAACCTGGATGGTACTTGTTGAAGAGGATATCGCGGTGATGCATACCTCCGATGTTACCACGACCTCCGGGATGCTTGCAGTGTTTTCCAATATGACCTTGTCCGACACTGATGTGGCCGCGCTTCTTCCTATTCTTCTTGAATCAGGATGTCATTGTTGTGTGTTGTGTTGTTATCTCTTTCTGGTTTCACCGCAGAAACGCATCTTCCATCTTCATCTTAAAAAACGCAACAGTTTGTGCCCAATATGGTCACCTGGACTTGAGATCTTCCAATTGGAAAAGGAGTTTGACAAGGAATGAGAAGAACAAGAAGGATTATTGTTGTGATGAGAGGACATTGAATAACATAATTCTATAGCGGAAAATGTGTTGTAAAGTTCAGGAATCTCATCAAATAACCCCTATTTGTAGGGACTAAGGGTATAAATAAGCCTTAAAAAATTGATTGGCACATGCACATTATAGGTAATATTATGTTTTTTTTATGGGTTTTCCTTTATGTCACTTTTTCCCCCTCTTAATATTAACATAATATTTAAGGTGCTGCAAATGTTTTGTGGTGGTGTTGGGAGCTCTTGGTTTTATGGGTTTTCCTTTATGTCACTTTTTCCCCCTCTTAATATTAACATAATATTTAAGGTGCTGCAAATGTTTTGTGGTGGTGTTGGGAGCTCTTGGTTTTTTATGTGTTTTTGTTTTATTTGCCTTGTTGTTAACGGCTGTTGTCATTTGTTGTATGTTTTCATGACTTCAGTAGTTCTTCCACTTAGTGTATCTTTGTTACATTCATTTATTTACACACACGCTGTAATTAAAAATAGTTTGACTTCGAAATTTTAGGTAATATATTTTGTTTTATAGGGTTTGCTTTGTGTCCTTCGTAATTTTTTTCCCTCTTAATATTAATATATTATTGAAGGTATTATAGATGATCGTTGGTTAGCTGGAGTGCTAACATAGTTGGGATGTCAGTTAATCATATTAATGTCTTTGCTTTTCTTTTTATTTTTTTAATAAATGAATTATTTCAAAAAAAAAATTTTGTTTGTAATCAATACCATATTATTTTGTATAATAATATAACTATTTTTGGGATGAATCAATTTAGGATTTCAAAAACCATCAATAGAAGCATATTTCATAAAAAAAAAACTCAACGGGTTTAAATAAAGGGAGCTTCTATGGTGAAGTCAGGAAACCGACTTTTTTGGAAAAGTTATTTTTTATCATAATGTTTGATTCATTTTTAAATTGTTGATTACTGATTAATGATCAATAGTAATTCATCTAGTAATTCTTGCAACATCTTGGACTTACATGTACTATTTTATCGTTGACATCTTTAACATGCAAACAGAGTTGATGATATTATGTGATAGTCTTAAGTGTTACACTTTGTGGGGTGTTACACTTAAAACAAAGTAGGATAAAATTAGATTAAGTGTAGTCTTGTTAATTTGATGAATTGATGATACTACTGGGACTGAACTTTGATGTCACTGTACAAACAGTCGGGCGTTACTCACTGCATTTTTGATGCTATAGTGCTAACTTCACCAGAAAAGTCATTTTCATGACTTCACCATAGAATTTTCCTTAAATCCTAATCTATTTTGTATATCAATGTGAATCAAAGAATTTATGTAAATGAAAGTGTTGAAAAAATAATGGACTATAAAGTTCAGCCCGTGCATAACTATACTTCGATTGTACATTATTTTTTAGTATGTCCCTTTCTATTATTGAAGGTTGTAAAGTTAATTAAAAATAACGAATTTCTAATGATTAAAAAGTTCTTATGTTGCCTTAGTAGTAGGTGTGCTAAAGGGACAAACACAACATATTGATCTACATAAGAGACAATGATGATTTTATTTTTAATGGAGGGTTTTTTACAACTCCTTAAAAGCTAAATTCTTTTTAGCATAATATGTGATTTATACCCTATAAAATGATCGAATCATATTCTACTTCTTACATGAAATCTAGAAAAATATGTCTAAAACTCCAAAGCTTGTGTATGCTATGATTTTATTTATTATTTATATTTTCCTTGTCGAAAAGAACGCTGAAGGTAATCCATATTTTCATTTTTTATGAAAATTCTTTCTTTAGTTTGTAGTCTGTACATAATCTATTATCTCAATTTAGTAACAATGTTTTATTATGTTTTTTTTAGTTATAGCATATCCTCGAGCCGATTGTCCAGAAGATCCTTTGTGTCAAGGATATCCTCCACCTAATTGTCCATTAAATCCTTGGTGTCATGATAACTTTTGGAAATATAGACAAAATGGAAAGGAGATTAGGCCCCATTCACCATAAACAAAATAGATAATCGAGTGTGAATTTTTAAGGGGCCAAACCTAGGAGAGTACACTTACGCCATGCAGGAAAGGAGTTCTTACCATAGCAAAAATAAAAATAAAAATCTAAGCAATATAACACTTGCTAGAATTTCTACACTTTCTATTTTGTTATTGTATTGTCACCAAATAATTGTATGTTTTATTTATTTTATTTTTGTAATTTCACGAATCTTACAATTATGGATTTGTGCTGTAAGATATTGGTAATGAAATGAAATAAGGCACTAAAAAGTGTAATAATTGATTAATTTCACCTCTCTTAATTTTGGATATATTGTCATGGTTTCTTGTATATTTTATTTTCAACCATATCGCCTGTTAGAATATTTTTAATAGTTAAGTTGAAAAAAAAAATTACTTCAAAACCTATAACTAAAATTTTTGTCAAAATATTGTTACACTTATCTTACTTACTAAAGCTTGTCTGGTCAAGCTAACCCTAACCCTAGAATTAACCTAGCATTTTCCCTCCCATTTCTAACGCATTTAATTCCAAGTTTGACCTCCTCACCCTTAATACACGCCATAAATTTATTTAAATTCAGGTTGTTTGACAATTCATTTCATTTAAGGAAATTCATTAAATAATTTAAGGCAATTCATTTCAAATTTTAGAGCATTTCCTAATCATCCCATTTGAATTTATTCTATTTCAAGTCAAAATGGTATGCCATCATATTTTCAAGGGTTGGAAATAAAAGAATATGGTTGCAAATTTTCAATAATAGAACACGGTTGGAAAATAAAATAATATGGTTGCAACATTTCAATAATAGAACACGGTTGGAAAATAAAATAATATGGTTGCAAATTTTCAATAATATGGTTTCAAAAAAATAAACACGGTTCAAATAAAAGAAATGCATTAAATAATTTTTTTTTAAAAATAAACGATATTGCAAATTAAAATAATATGGTTCAAGTCAAATTATTTCAATAAAGTCATTTTATTACAGATTGTTTGGCAATTCATTCCATTTCAGGAAATTCATTAAATATTTTAAGGCAATTCATTTCAAATTTGATAGCATATCCTAATCAGCCCATTTGAATTTATTATATTTCAAGTCAAAATGGGATGACATCATATTTTAAGTACTCCATATATTTTGGACGTTGCATATCTTTCTAGTGTGATTGTAGAATATTTTTCAATCAATTATACATTAACTACCATTGATAACTCACAATTATATATTATTTTAATTTTTGAAATAGAATAACACACGATTGCACATTAAATGCCACCCTAAATTTGAAATGTGAATTAGGTAGATTATAAATTGGGAATATAATAACACACAATCAATTGTATATTAACCTAGCATTAAAACCACACGGTCGAAAATTTCTTTAAAAAAAAAAAAGAAGGCCACACGGTTGCATATTAAAAAAAACAACACCATTTGCATATTAAAAAAAACCACACGGTTTGCATATTAAAATCAGTCTATAAAATCAGTCTCCTTTCTCCTTCCATTATTCTATTGTTGATTCAAATGGAGGGCAATGATATTGAAACTATGATGTCCTATCACTGCTTGACAGGTAATACGTTTTTTTTATCGCAATTACGACGTTTTTTAATATCGTTTCCTATTTTTTAAAGCTTTATGATGTTGCAGGTCCTTTGCTCAAAAATCCAACTTCATCCTTTGAAAGTGCTGTCAACAAGTATTGTGTGAAGTTTAGAACATACATAGTCGAGTATGATGTTGAAGAGGTGAAGATGATTTTGTCTGACATGTTTTATTTTTTTTTAATGTTGTTATCTGTAACAGGATTAATCGTTTTTGTTTATGCATCAGGGGACTATTATGCTACCGAACATGTTCACAAACGACTTTGGGGAACAAGTTCAACGATTTGCGACTTTGATTGATGCAAAGAGCAATCAGTTCTAGGTGTTGGTTGAAAGAATTGATGGGTCTGTGTTTTTCTCCAAGGGATGGAAATCCTTGCGTAATTTTTATAGGATCAGCTTGAGTTATGATAGCCCATTAGCAAATAAAACAGGTACCGATGCAGTGGACGATGTTCATACACCTGAATTTCTCAACACAATAGTTGCGTCTGGACTTCCAAATCACAAGTTGCGCTTAAAAGTAGGAGTTCCAGTGATGTTGTTAAGAAATATAGATCAGAGTTTGGGATTGTGCAACGAAACTAGGTTGGTCATTACAAGGATGGGTAAGTTTGTGCTTGAAGGACAAGTGATATCCGGCTCTAACATAGGTGATAAAATTTTTATTCCAAGAATATCTTTGATACCGCCTGATACTAGAATTCCTTTCAAGTTTCAACGAAAGCAATTTCTGCTTACCGTTTCTTTTGCAATGACTATAAACAAAAGCCAAGGTCAATCTTTGAAACATGTTGGCGTATATTTGCCATCGCCTATCTTCTCTCATGGTCAATTGTACGTGGCTTTGTCAAGGCTTACTACAAGAGAAGGTTTCAAGATATTAATATCTGATGATGATGGTGAAGACACTGATGTAACTTCTAATGTAGTTTATCACGAAGTTTTTCGCAATGTATCCTAAATTGTGTACTTGGAAGGATTGACCGAAATTAAACTTCTTCATTGTAATTATTTATGCCTGACAATTTTCCCTAGGTTGTGTACTTTCTATTATTTAACAGAATTAAAATTCTTCTATTCCCATGATTCATAGCTTGGAATGTATCATAAATTTTGTACTCTCAATGTCTTACGACTTATTGTTATAATTATTCCGACTTATTCTATTATGGTATAATATTGACTTAGGTAAAATTGTGAGTTTCTACATGAAAATAAGACATGTGCGTCAGCACGGGTCATGGTTCTAGTGATTTTTTAAAAAATGAATTTAGGTTAATCATAAATGGAGAGTGCATCCCTGCAATTGAAAATATTGTGACCTTTTTCTTCCTGCAGGATTATTTGCGATATGATTTTTTTTTGAGGAAATTTGTCATATGATAAATTGTTGATTTAATTTGTTTAATTAAATTTGGAGGTTCAGATACTTAATTTGTTTGCGTAAAAAAAAATCTAATTAATTGTATTAGGGAATAGCAAGTTTTAGTGAGGCGAATCCATAATAATGTCTTGCTTTATCCATTCTCATAAAATGTCTTGATCTATCCATTAATTATAAATGTATTTGTTAAGTTTGATTACAATCATGAGAGCTCTTAAACTCTCTCCTTAATTTCTTTCCCTCCCCCTCTCTCATAATTTAAGACTACAACTTCTAGATTCCTTTTCTCCCAACATGCCAAACTCCATTTTTTTTCTAAGTCCACAAAAGTTAAATACACTAAAATAGAAAAATAAAATTGTTGTCACTCCATTGCATAATAACAACTTCAGCATCTCCCTTCTTGATCACTAGTGTTTTTCTTAATCTTCTTCTCATACTCTCTCTCTTTCTCTCTCTCTCTCTCTCTCTCTCTCTCTCTCTCTCTCTCTCTCTCTCTCTCTCACTAACTCTCTTGAAGCCGCTCTTGCTTTACTCCTTGAAACTCTTTGAAACTCCTCGCTTTCAGCCCGCTTCTAGCTCACCCACCGAATCAACTTTCCTATATAAACACTTGAACATCTCTGACTTTTCTTGCTTTCGGCTTACCTTGGCTCACCAAGTGAAATGCCTTGTTATCAGATTCTTTGTTACTTTGCAATTCAATTCCAAAACCTACCAAAGGTGATGGAAACTAGATAGAGTCATTGTTAATCGATAATAGATTAATGCTTGCAGTGCTATTACTTGCATTACTCTTACAAAACTGAAGTTAGACCATTTCTCCCTTGTACTAGAATTCAAGAATCAAGACATCCAATTTGCCTGAAGCTTCAATTTTCTAAAAATGTGGTCAATTCTTCCTTACTACATAAATGTGATCAAGCAAAGTTGGAATAATGTAGCAGTAGGATGCCCTATGTTCATCTTAACTCATAAATTGATGATTTTGAAAGAAAACCTCAGAGTGTGGGACAAAGAAACTTTTTGTGATGTTCACTCTCAGATCAAAGCTGCTAATAAGAAACTAGATGAAATTCAAGAATAACTTGACATGATAGGTCACATAGATAACATTATGGAGCAAGAAAAACAAGCACAATTGGTTTTGGAGAATGCACTGAATATAGAAGATGCTTTTTGGCATTAAAAATCCAAAGTTAAACAACATTCTGAAAGTGGTTGAAACTCAACTTACTTTCATAGGATTACCAAAAGAAGAAATGCCTCAAACCTTATCAGTACCATGAGAAATGGAGATATCACACTAAATGAGGCTGATTTTGTAACAACACATATTGTCAATCATTTCACCAATATATTCAATAAAATTGAAATACTACACATAATTGAATGATGAAGGAGGTCATTCCTCATCTCATTACCAAGCATGATGTGTATAAAGTTGTTTTAAAAGATTTGTTTTACCTCTAGTTGGTTATTAACAAATTTTAATTCAAATATTCTTGTTCTTATTCCAAAAACTAACCATGTAGATACGGTTGATCAATTTAGACCCATTGTCATTGCAAATTTCAAATTCAAGGTCATTTCGAAAATTTTGGCAGACAGATTAGCAAAAATCATGCCTACAATCACTTTAGTGCAACAAAGAGGCTTCATCGCAGGAGGGAGTATTAAAGATTTTATATGTCAGACATCATAAGCTATCATTGTTCTTAGTAAAAATTCTCATGGAGGAAATTTTGCTATAAAAGTGGATATTGCAAAGGCTTTTGACACACTGGATTGGAACTTTCTCATGAGAGTGCTCAGATCATTCGGGTTCAATGATTTATTCTGCAAATGGATTCATAATATTTTGGCATCAACTAAAATATCTATATCAATAAATGGTAAACATCATGGCTTCTTTTCTTGCACAAGGGGAGTCGGGCTAGGGGGTCCATTATCACCAAGCTAGTAAGGGAAGGAAAGCTTACTCTCATTCATGGTTCCAGAAATGCTCCAGTTCTGTCCCATATTCTATATGCAGATGATATAATGTTGTTTTGAAAAGGCGTAAGTTCAAACATTAATGCTCTCTCAAATATTTTTTTTTTCAATATTCTCAAATATCTTGCCAATATGTGAATCCTGCAAAATCTTCAGTATATTTAGTTCCATATTATATCAAAGGTTAACTCAAATTCAACTAACCTGGGATTTAATAATGGAACCCTTCCATTCACTTATTTAGGGGTTCCAATATTTAGGACAACCAAAGAAAACTCACTTGCAACCTATCGCTAACAAGATCAAGCTTAAACTGTCAGCTTGGAAAGCTTCCTTAATCTCCATAGATGGGAGTTTTCAACTCATTAAAAGTGTAATTCAACTTTAAGGTCTGCTGTTGTACTCCATTTCAATCTATTCTTGGCCATCCAGTTTGTTAAAAAATATGGAAAGATGGATGAGGAATTTCATTTAGAGTGGTGATGTGAACGAAAGGAAAATGGTGTCAGTTAGGTTGCACAAAATTTGCCCGCCCTTTAAAGAAGGAGGACTAAGAATCAGATCATTATCAAAGATAAATGAGGCAGCTAATTTTTAGCTATATTGGGAGTTACCTCGATCAAATCAGACATGCATAAGTATTCAAAAATTCTTTAAAATACTTATTCATTGATAATTAATGGTCAAAATATTAATTTTTGTTCTGGTATTGGAGTGGGGAAACTTTAATTGATGCTTATTCAACCAAATATTCACCATTTACTTCAATCTCCAGTGAGCATGGTTATATATCTGATGCAAAACGATCCATTCCTCAATGTATTATGCAGATTTGTCCTAATTTACAAACAATCATTGGTAAGGTAACAACTCCTTTCATCCACAAAGATGACATTTCATCTGGAACCATTCTCACAATGGTGACATATTTTTCAAGGAAGCATATATTTACCACAATCTTATTGGTAGGTGATAGACTTTTAGCAAGTGTACTGACAATGCATCAACATAATAAAATAAATTTGTCCCCAAAACGTGATAATTTTTCTTTCTGTTGTGCTTCCTTTTATATACCATAATCCTTAGACCTAATTGAAAATCTCCCATCTTTTTCTCTCGGTCAACAAAACACACCTTAGGTCAAAATCTCAATTGATTTATCAATTCTAGCACACCCCTATGTTGCACTCAGTTTCACATTGGATCTTAAAGTAGGCGTTGAACAAAATATAAGTTAGAGGACCGATATATATGATGACTTAAGGTTTTGGTTTAATATGTAGTGTTATTTTTTTCAATACCTTCAACAAAACCCATAAAATTACCAACAACTTTTGGAAAATATGTTTGACGAAGCGATCCCAATCTTCAGTAACAATTAAACCATTAACTTCTTTCAGTAAAATATCAAGATGAGAGATGGCTTAGCTATAACGGATATTTCCTTTGTCATGATTAATTTTAAATAAAAATCCATTTTCTAGTTCACTGCAATTTTCCAACTCTAAGGGTTTAATCTAGTACTCCCTCTGTTCTATAAAAAAAAAAATCATTCTACTTGCAATTCTACCATTTCTTGTATAAAGCATTCGTACTATCTACCATTACTCTTTAATATATTCATTTTGGATTTGTTAACAAAAATATATATTCGTTTTGGTTTTTTTTTTGAAGGAATATATTCGTTTTGGTTATTAATTTCGTTAAAAAATGTAAATTTACACACAACTGTTAATATATTTGAATTTTTCATGTACATGTAATATACAAAATATAATCATTACAAATAATGAAAAAAAAAGTGTATTCACCATCCAAAACACTAAAATTTCTAATAGAATATATATGATCATCACACAATTCTTTCTCATCTTGTATATGAAAAAAAAAAAAAACGGTAAAAGAAATAGGTTGAGTAATATTTCATATACTCCGTTCCTTTTGTAATGCTCCATAATGTGACTCTTCTTCATAAGCAGTTTCCTTTGACGAACAATTTCTATTCATTTTGACTCCCCATTTGAAATAGAAAACAATAAAAGATATAAAAAAATTGTTATGTAATCTGATAAAAGAAAATAAAAGGGATGACAACAATATATGTTAATAAAAATGAGAGATTGTCAATTTTCAATCACTTACAAAAATATTTATTGGATCCTATTAATAAATTTTTTATTCAGTTTATAATCTAAAGTCTGATTTAATTCATACATGTCCGCTTTTATGAAAATTCTAGATGGAGCAATATTAGGATTGACAACCCTTGTCTCCATTCTAACAAGACAATAGTGAATTGCTTAGTTTTTAATTTAATTTAATCTAAGCATAATTTAGGGTTATAGCTCATCTTTAGGGACTGTCGTACTTTGTAAGCGCGAATTGTGGGGAAAGTAACCTCCACAGATTCGTCCCGGGTAGTGAATTACCGAGTTGAACGACAATCCTTGTGTAAACGATTAACTTACTACTCTATTACTTTGTACGATTTGGTGCACTTGGCAAATTACCACATTAGAGACGAACACAACACACTAATGTAATTGTTAAGTTTGACTACAACCAAGAGAGATATTAAACGCCCCCCCCCCCCCCCCCCCCCCCTAATCTAAGTCTACAACTTCTAGATTCTTTTTCATCCCACACACCTAACTCTCAATTTTTACAAAACCCATAAAATTTATATACAGTAAAATAGAAAACTAAAATTGTTGTCCCTCCACTGCATAATAACACACTTCAAGTTCTCCCCTCTTGATCACTAGTGTTTCCTTAAACTTATTCTCCTTTTCTTTCTCTTGTGCTCTTTGTATCTCTCGAATCTACTCTTGCTTTTATCCCTGAAACTCCTCTCTTTCAGCTCACTTTTAGGTAATGTAACGCCCTCCTTTTATTTAATTATTTTTATTAAGTTAGAATCTATTTATGTGATTTAATTATTTATAAGAGGTGTTAGTATTTTATTACGTGGCATATTTCTATTATTTATTAGAATATGAGAATTATTAGTGTAAGTAGAATTGGGGGTTAGAATAGAAAGGAGATTAAGTTGTTGGGCCCAAATAGATTTAGAAAGAATAGAAAGGTTATAAATAGAGGAAGCTAGGTTGAGAGAATAGTTGACAACGTACGTTCAAGTTTTGGAGAAAAGAGGAGAAAAGCCAAGAGAAGAAGAGAAGAAGAGAGAGCTGCGATTTCTGCAAAATTAAGGTAAGGGTGAGACTATCTTGCTTTAATATTAAGTTGTAAATCATTAGATTACATCTAACAAAGTTGGGGAGAGTTTGTGAGATTAAGAGGATTAGGGTTTGAGTGAAGAATTGAGGATTAATGGATGAAAATTGTTAGATTGATGTAGAAACTGTGAACAGTCCTTAGATAATCCGTAGAATGATTATTGGAATAGTTTTGAGGTTTAAAACATATGATTAGATGAGAAGTCAGTGAGTTTAAGAATTAGGGTTTATGAGCGATTTTGATGATTAGATGATGAAGAACCGTAGAATTGATGAGAGAATCATGAACAAACCTTAGATATCCTATAGGAATGTTATTAGAAGTAGTTTGATGGTTAGAAACATGAGAATGGATGAAAAGTTGAGATTCTGAGAAAAAGTGATTTTAAGTGTTTTTGAGAAATAAGTGATTCTAGGATAAGCTGTTTTGGAGATTTAAAAATATGATTTTTCAGTAAAATATGATAGGATTTGTCGAATAGAACGCGTAGGCGAAAACGGAATCGGATTCGGAGTAACGGTTAGGTTTTTACGGACGAAACGGTGAAACCGAAAAAAAATGGGACTGCACAGGGCTGCGTCGCAGGTGGGCTACTGCCTTCCCACGCCTGGGCGCAGTTTTCCATGCCTGAGCGCAGCAAGGCAGCCCCTCATGGGTGACTGCTTGTTGTGCTTTCGTTGCGTGCTGTCAGAACTTCGATTGTTGCGTTCTTGTGTCTTTTTCACCTGTTTCCGTGTTGAATTAGCTCTCGGTGTAAGCATGAAAGTTGTAGATAATTGAGTTAGCTTTCTAATGGCTTTGGAGTGACTAGAAAATTATGTGTAGATTTTGAGTTTTGATGAAAATAGTCCAAGTGGGTCTTCAGAAAACTTTAAGAAAACTTAGCATAACTAATCCCATGTTAGTCCAAAAACTTATGGTTGGTTTCCCAACTTCAACTTAAGTATTAGGGATTTAGTTGAGGTGTTTTATGATTATTTGGCTTATGTCTCATTGATCAAACTTGATTTGCTTTTGAAGAATGTTTTGGACTTTGATATGAATGTAATTGATTAATGTATATGTGGTTATTGTTGTTGATATGTTGGAATACATTATGTGAGTATTGTATGATACATAATATTATGATGTTCTATGATGTTAAGTTGATATGATTCATTTCTTATTGATGATATGATATTCTAGCACTGTTATATGCTGCAATTGTTGCTGTTTGTTGCTGCTGAATCTTAGTCAAGATGTATAAGTCGGTCTAAGTTGTCATGATTTAAGAAGTTTTCCATTTTAATGGAATTGTATAAGATGTTCACGTTGTTGTCCAAGTTGTAGGAAGATTGTGTCGTTGCATAGTCAGTGACGGGGGCTTAATGCCCGACAGGTTCTTTATGACCTTAGCGATGGGGGCTTAATGCCCGACAGGTTCTTTATAACCTTAGCGATGGGGGATTAATGCCCGACAGGTCCAAATATGACCTTAGCGAAGGGGGCTTAATGCCCTGGTGGTACCACATGCATATTGAAGTTGTCTAAGTTGTTGTTGAAGTTGTCTAAGTTGTTGTTGCATTGTAGAGTCGTCATAACTTATATTTGATGATGATTTAATGATGATGTTTGTTTAAGAAGTTGATTACGAACTTAATTATGAAGTTGTTTTCGATAAATGATATGCTTTGATAATGATACTTATGTGAAATACATGATGATGCTTATGATTATATTTGGTGTTAGATGTTGATGCTTATGATCATTATATGTGTTGATGCTTGTGATTAATATATGTGTTGATGTTTGTAATTAATATTTGATGATGTATGCTGATGTTTATGAATTAGTAATTGATGTTATATGATGATGTTTACGTCTATAATTAAGATGATATAAGATGAAGTGTATAACTAATGTAGGAGATTAATGATGCTAGTTAATGGAGTATAATATATGTTAATGATGTTTAAGTTGTTGAATTTACTTTATATGATTTATATGTTTAATATTATTGTTTGAGAAATCTCACCCCTTCTGCTTGAAAACGTTGCCCTTCGTATGGGTAACTTGCAGGTAATAAAGATTAGAAGTGTTCGTGAGTGGACTCCTCACTTGTGTCTAGGTGCTCTGATACGTAACGGGATGGGACTTACTTTCATATCTATTCCTTACGTGTCTTTTATGAACTTTTTATGAATAAGTATTGAACCAAATTATGAGATTTTCTGATAAGGCCTGGGTGCCAAGACTTTATTCATGTCGAACTATTTCCGCTGCGTATTTCCAGACTTTTATGATGTTGAACCTGGAAGGATATTTATTAATATCTATTTTATGACTTTAAAGTAGTATGTGACATTCCGTTTATGATTTAAATACTCTGATTTAATATGAAATTTTTATGTTGGGAAAACGAGGTGTTACAGGTAACCCAACAAATCAACTTGCACTAAAACACTCGAACTTCTCTGACTTTGCTCACTTTCATCTTGCCTTCACCCAACGAATTGCCTTGTTGTAAGGTTCTTTGTTGCTTAGAAATTCAAGTCTAAAACCTACACAAACCGATGGAAACTAGATAATAGCAGCTTACGGACAAAAATCTATAATGGTCAAATATTTACAATAAATTGAGGGTTTTTATAAAGATTACTCACAAAATAATTTAAAAAGTGATATGAAAAATAACACAATCTTGGCATGTATCAATACTCATTAATTATGATACACTGATTTTTAATATTTCAATTTTCTATTGAAGGTTGTAAAGTTAATTAAAAAAAAATGCTTCATAATGATTACCATTTCTTTTATGTTACCACTTTAGCAAGTGTGCTAATGGGACACAACAACACATTAATGTACATAAGAGACTAATAATAATGATTTTAATTTTAAGGAGGGTATATACAATACCATAAGAGCTAAATTCATTTTAGCATATCATGTGCTTTATACCCAAAAAATTAATAAAAATATATTATTTTTAGAAAATCATATATATATATATATATATATATATATATATATATATATATATATATATATATATATATATATATATAGTCTTTCAAAAAAAAATTGGCTTTCAAGTTATAGGTATTATTTTTTCCTCGTAATATAAACATAATACATTAAGTGTTACAAATGGTTGTTGGTTAGATGAGGTGCCGGCATAGTTGGGATGGGACCTCTTGTTTTTTCCTCTTATTTTTTCTTTCTTTTATGTTCTCGTGGTGGTGTTTGGATCTCTTGTTTTGGGTTTGTTTTCGTTTGATTTGTCTTGTTGTTAATGATGGTTGTCATTTGTTGTATGTTGTCCTGACTTCAGTACTTAGTGTATCCCTGTTACATTCATTTCTTATATATATATATATATATATATATATATATATATATATATATATATATATAATCATTAAAAAAGCGTGAAATTTTAAGTAAATTGTGTTGTTTTATTAGGTTTGCATTACATCACTCCTTTTTTTTTTTTACTTCTAAAATTAATTTATTATTTAAGGTGTTGTAGATGATTGCTGGTGAACCATAACATAGTTGGGATGTCAGTTAGTCTTAATAATGTCTTTGCACATTTGTTTATTTATTTTTTAGTAAATGAAACATTTTAAAAAAATTGTTTATGTTTGTAATCAATACCATCAACATAACTATTTTATAGATGAATCAATTTAGGATTTCAAGAAACCATCGACGAGAAACATATTTCATCAAAAACTCAATGTGTTTACATAAATCCTAATATATTTTGTACATCAATGTGAATTGATAGACTTTTAGCAAGTGTACTAAAAATATATCGAAGTAATAAAATTTATAAGTTCATATCCACATGGACTGTTTCAATTTCTACTCAGCAAAAGCGTTAAAATAAAGGATGTATTAAATTTATGGGTTGCCCTAGGCAGTTGGGTTTGTTGCATAAAACTTAAATGAAAACAATTAAATTGGTTGGAAATTTAGATTAAGAACAAATGATCAAGCCTTCGAATCCTCTATTGCTCACTGCAGATAATTTGTCCCTCTTTTCTCTCAATGTTAACCTAGCTTTACGATGGATTAACTTAATAGTTTTGATCATTCGCTTGACTTGAAACCTTTTCCTAAACTATAACCTCTTAATCTCTTGAGTCGATTGCATAATTTCGGAAGCAAAGTTCTAGTTCGTTAAACCTGTGGTCATAACTCGCAACATCCTATCTCTAGTTTCATATGTAAAGTTAATCAAAATTATTAGATCGGATTTAATAGCTAGGGTTAGTAGTCAATTAAAGTCTCGGATCAATTCATATCATTGGGAAGCTAAGGTTAGTAGTCAATCACACAATTATATGAAAAACATTAAACTCAAACAATTCTGAATAAAGACTAAGTTTCCATTGATATCAAAGAGAGTTCAAACAAATTACTTTATTCACAGATTACAATGAAATCATCTCAGGCTTAACCACAATAAAATTTAGCTACACATGATAATATAATTAAGCAACATGAAAAGAGAAGAAGTTACAAACAAAGATGTTTTGCTCATGATTCTTCCTCTAGACGTTATTCAAAAGCGTGATTGTTCCCCTTTCTTATTCCCTAAACGTGATCCTGGCTCTCCAAAACCGTGATACCACTGTGCGGCTTCCTTTTTATAGGTGATGTAACCTAGTTGCTTTCTTTCTCCCCAAGCATGCTACGTTCTCTATTTTAGTCCAATCACCAATGTTTCTTACTAGCAAGTCTCTAAATAATGTTGTGCTTTATTTTGTCTCATTAGCACATGACTATCAATAATAATAATAATAATAATAATAATAATAATAATAATAATAATAATAATAATAATAATAATAATAATAATAATAATAATAATAATAATAATAATAAAAAACTCCAACTTCTCTCTAAGTTTTCCTTCTCTTTCACTCATCGAGGAGGGGTGGTTTTAGGTCATTTTTTGACCTAAAATCACCCATCTGAATCTTTTTTCCAATTTCTTTCGATCTAAATAAGTGATTTTCACAAATATCAACCGTTTTCTTTTGTGTTTTTTCGTGATTTCGTCGTCTGAGTGCGACCTTGTGTTGTTCGTCGTCTTGTGCGGCGTTGTTTGATTTGGCATCTTGTTGCGGTGTTCGTTGGTTCATATTGAAAGATCAGCTTCAGTCAATCACAGATTCAATCAATGATTTGGACGTCAACGTTGCAGATCCAGAAGCAAGAGTATTCTGGTGATTTAGATTTTATCATATTTGTAGGCATTTTGCCGCTGTATGCTATTAACTTGGGTGCTGTGAGTTTGTTCGCAGATTCATCCTTTACGTTTTTAGCGATCTTGATTCTGATGTATTCTATCGATTTGAATGAATGAATATCGTTTTGTTTTTGTCAAATAATAATAATAATAATAATAATAATAATAATAATAATAATAATAATAATAATAATAATAATAATAATAATAATATTCTTTTTGACTCAATGAATTAAAAGTTACTATTTATTTATTTAAAATGACTCTAAATTAAATACTAAACTAATAAAAATAAATAAAAACTTAATTAAAAATGACTCTAAAAATAGTGTATGACTGATTGTTATCATGAATCAAAGAATTTATATATATGAGAGTGTAGAGACGAAATAATGCAACTACTATGTTCAACTTGTGCATAACTATGTTGCACGGTGATTGTATATTATATTTTTTAGTGTTTGTGTTTTATCTTGGTTTTCGGGTGTCAAACATTGATTACGTTTGAACCTTTTAAACCGGTGATATCTTATTTTTTCTTGGGAAGGGAAAAAGTAAGCAAAACCCTTGAGAGTCGAGGTCCGGGAGCTGTTTTCGCTACGGGAAGGTGGAAGGTGTTAGGCACCCATAACGACTATAGTAACCTATAGGAACCGTCTTTAATTTCTACGCGCGCGCTTTTATTTTTAAATGCTATTTGAAAGTGTTTATTAAACCTAAGAATGTACTAAGTGAAGAATTGGAGGGAGAAGAATGTTTTTGGATTTTTATTTTAGTTGAATTGAAAGAATTTTGTTCCTTGCCTACGTACCCGTTTAAGGGATCAAATCCACCGTAGTTCTCTTTCAAAAAATGTTTTTGTTTTTGTTGGTTGATTTTAAGTTTGAAAATTGGATTTTGAAGAATAGAAAGAGGCCTCAAGGACATGAGATTATGAAATTGTGAGGTTGAATTAGTCATTTGCAAAATATGGTCAAAGTATGATTATTTTTTCATTGAAATTTGATTAAGAAAATGAAAGGGGAAATTCAATGGGGTTTTGACCCCAAGGTTTATTATGAAAAATGTTTGAGTGAAGTTTATTCAAGTTTTTTGGAAAATGATTTTTCTAAGTATAAAGCCTAAACATACATCTAAACATACAATCCTAAACATACATCTAAACATGCATATTCTAGCTATATCTAAAGTGATGTGTGTGCATGTGTCGGTGCTTGTGTCGGTGTACATTATTAGAGTCCATTGTTCTTTACATCATACCCTAGATACATTCTATGGCCTCTTTGCCAAGAAATTAAAAGTTGTATGAAGTAAAATATTACAAAAGCTCCTAAATATTACATTCTAAGTCTTGGTACAAATTAAATTGCAAGAAAGAAATAGAGGGAAAAAAAATATGAGAAGGAGATGAAATGCTTATGGATGTATGAAACATAAAATGAAAATGGGTTAGTAATACCAATGATATAGAAGCAAAATGACAAGTGCATGGTAAAACAAATATAACTTGCAAGTAAAGTAAACTAACAATTTTAGTAAAAAGTGACAAAAGAACTTGAAATTCAATATAATCCTAAAGCAAACTCAAGACCTAGATTCTCACAATATTAAGACATTTCAAGTGATTCATTCCAAGGGAACAAATATGAGAACCAAGGGAAATTATCATGCCAAAAATTATACGATTTTCAAGCTCTTTATGCACTTTTATTTCACAAAAGAGTTTCACATTATTTACCAAACACAAGGTCCTCAAGAACTAAACCAAAACAGCAAGCAAACACCACATTAAGAGGTAAACTCACCCCTAGAAACCACATGTTCAAAGCCACAATTATGCATCAAAGTTTAAGAATAAAACTTCGTCACGATTTTCACAAAATATAACAAAGAATGCACAAATTAACCAAACATGAACACATGTTTTCTTGAAGCGAATTTCCACATGTAATTGCATTCCAAAAACAAGTATCAAATGCTAAAAATTTTACTCACACAAACTCTTAGGAATTTTTAACAAAACTTTAGCAAGGATCAAACATTACACTAATCAAGTAACCTATGTTTCCACTTATATTTTTCTAGTCAATATTAATAGGTAAAAAATCACCAGGAACCAACAAAAATGTCAAGAAAAATTATTAGAAATTTTTTAGGAATTTTTTTTATGAAAAGATTAGGTAAACAGGGGTGCAAAAACAGTTTACGGTGGTGAAAATAGCAAAAAACTAACAAAAACGAAACAGAAGCAGGCCAAAAGCCCAGGCCCTAAACAAATAAGGAAAATGGGCGGGTTGCACCATGGGTTATGGGTCATGGAGCAAGGAAAATGGGTTAACCACAAGCTAAAAACGTGTGAAGCTTCTCCTTGCTCACATCGTTCCATTCTTCCTTTTCCCATCGCAAGCAAAACACAGAGTTCCCCTCTTAACCATTCCCTGAATCACCTTTCTCTAACCTACCATCAATCGTCCCTCATCCCCAAGCACACAAGAATGAACGCAGGTGCAAAACAAGAAAACGCAAACACTAACAATAACGGCTTCGAATCTGACGCGAAAATGGAGGAATAAAACGAATTCGTTCATGGAACCACAATCGATTTGGACAGACAACAATTATGGGCACAATATTGGTCATTGAATCCAAGAAGAGGAAGTGAGTATACCTTAGGAAGATCGGAGAAGTAGAGGACTTCGGCGGCAAGTAGCGATGACAATTCCAAATCCGTAAGCTTCTTCGTTGGTCTGGATAATTCTTCTCTTCTTCTTGATCACGTTTTGTTCGAATGCTCAGATTCTGTCCTCTTGTTTCAATTTTCCTTGCTTCAACTTTAAATCTGTTGTGTGAGGTTCGATTGGTTCGAAACCTTGTGGTGTTGATGTGTTGCGATAGGCTTGGATTTGGTGTTTGTGGATGAATTCAGATTGTGAAATTGTAGTGGTTGATGATGAATGAGATAGTATGAAGGTAGCAATTGAATGGTGGTAATGGCAGTTATGGAGGTATGAGATGGTGGTTTGCGGTGGTTGAAGTGGTGGTTTTGGGAGGTTGTTATGGATGATGGAGGTTGTTAGGGTGGTGGAGAAAGAAAAAGTGGTGGTGGAGAAAGAAAAAGTGGTGGAGGGAAGTGGTTTATGAGTTTGTTATGGTGGTGGAAGTTGGTTATGGTGGAGGGAAGTGGTGGTTGAAGGATGAGAAAGTTGGTTATGGAGGAGAAAAAAAAAGTCACGTGGTGAAAAAGAAAGAGAGAAAAGAGAGAAGAATTTTTATGATTTTTTTGTGAATTTTGGAAAATGATTGAATGATTGGTGAATGAAAAAATTGACCATGGTTTGGCTTATATAGGCTAAGTCATTGAGCTTGGACCAATAGGGTAGAGACATGTGGCACTTGGATCTAACAAACCTTTAAAGACCAATAACATTTGGACACATGGCACTTGGACTCTAACAACTTAAAAGGGATTAAAACGTAAATAACAAGAGTGCGCGGACTAAAATGAAAATTAAAACTAAAATTGAATTGAAAAAGTAAATTGAAATTTAACGTAAAGCGAGACGATTTAAAAACAACAAAGCAGATTAACATGAAACAGAAATATTATGTGAAATGACCAAAATGCCCCTGGAGGCTTAAAACGACTAAAAACGACTCAAATGCAATTTAAAAATGATTTTTTAACAAGGGATTAAAGCAAGAGCTTATTCAAACAAATTAAAAGACTCAGAGACAAATTTTAGAATTTAAACAGGGTTTTAACGCATGAAAAGACTAAAATGCCCCTAGGGGCAAAACTGACTCAAAATGACTTCAAATGCAATTTAAAAAATGGATTTTGACATAGAATTGAAATGAAAACTTATTCACACCATTTGACAAGACTCAAACAAAATTTTTAAAGATTGAAAGAAATTTTAACATGAGAAATGACTAAAATGCCCCTAGGGGCTAAACTGACTAAAAAAAATGATTCAACTGATATTTTTTGAAATGAATTTTGACACGAATTGAAACAAGGACTTATACAAACCAATTTAACAGACTCAAACAATTTTCAAGGATAAAAATGAGTTGAATGCAGGAAATGACTAAAATACCCTTTTATGTGAATTTTGCAAATAACATTGAAATAAAATGCAGAGAAAGATGCAATTGATCAGAGACATATCAAATGACTTGAAATGCAAGAAAAAGAATTGATTAGTATTTTTAGGTCCAAAATTAGGGTATAACAGCTGCCCCTATTTAAGTTTCTTTGTCCGGGGGGTCAAGAGACGAAGTCTTCGAGTTGACGGGACGAAGATACTTAAATATTAACATTTGCACTGCTTTTGGACATAAAAATACGTTTTCAGATTTTCAAAAAAACATGAATGCCATGCAACATTTCATTTATGAATGCAAGACAATCGAACCGGAATCTACGGGCTGTGTCACACCACCAAGGGATTTATAGACATCAAGGTAGAAAGAACGGGCAACAAATAGACAGGTACAGATTTTCAAACAAACACGAATGCCATGCAACATTTCATTTATGAATGCAAGACAATCGAACCGGAATCTACGGGCTGTGTCACACCACCAAGGGATTTATAGACATCAAGGTAGAAAGAACGGGCAACAACTAGACAGGTACAAGCTGTTCTTTGGATCGAACTTGCCACTTGACCGAGAGATACAAACAAGAGACGGGTACAAGCTGTTCTTTGGATCGAACTTGCCACTTGACCGGAAACATAGACATATAGGCAGATACAAGCTGTTCTTTGGATCGAACTTGACACTTGATCGGAAACATAGACATATAGGCAGATACAAGCTGTTCTTTGGATCGAACTTGACACTTGATTGAAAATACAAACAGATAGACAGACACAAACTGTTCTTCGGATCGAACTGGCCGTTTGGCTGGAGCTATAGACAAAAAGGGTTGATACAAGCTGTTCTTTGGATCGAACTTGCTTGTTGGATTATCACCACGTCATGCGGGAGAGTGCAGACTGTTCTCTTAGATCGAACTTGTCGTTTGACCGATAACAAAGCATAAGCTGGGTACAAACTGTTCTTCAGATTGAACTTGCTGTCTGACTGATAACAAAGCATAAGCTGGGTACAAACTGTTCTATCGAACTTGCCGTTTGACCGGAAACATAGACATATAAGCAGGTACAAGTGGTTCTTTTTGAATTGAACCTGGCACTTGACCAGTAACAAGATACAAATTGAGAGTCTGGTTTAACAAGATACCAATTGAGGGTAAGTTGTCATTGACCCGATTTGCAAATAGACATGACCATTTTTGTTGGCCCAAAAGTAAATTGACATTGATTTGAACTGAATTGACAGTTGAAATTGACATCAGCATTGACATTGACATTGACATTGGCATTGACATTGACATTGACATAGACATTGACATTGGCATTGACATTGGCATTGACATTGGCATTTGCATTGGCATTTGACATTAACATTGACATTGACATTGGCATTTGACATTAACATTGACATTGACATTGGCATTTGACATTAACATTGACATTGACATTGACATTGGCATTGACATTTGACATTAACATTGACATTGACATTGGCTTTTGACATTAACATTGACATTGACATTGACATTTGACATTAACATTGACATTCGACATTAACATTGACATTGACATTGGCATTTGACATTAACATTGACATTGACATTGGCATTTGACATTAACATTGACATTGACATTGGCATTTGACATTAACATTGACATTCGACATTAACATTGACATTTGACATTGGCATTTGACATTAACATTGACATTGACATTGGCATTTGACATTAACATTGACATTGGCATTGACATTTGACATTGACATTGGATATTGACATTGAATTTTGACAGCTGACAGTTGGATATGCAACATGTATGTATGGTATAGCAAGATTATTGGATGTATGAGCACATAAAATGCATGATTATGCATGTATGAATGCTTGAAATGCATGATTGGTCTGTAACTTGACAAGAAAATTTCACAAAGGCAGACAAGACATTGGAAGATTGGGCACGTAGTGGCTCGTGCTGCGACATGTTCATAGGGGAAAAACCTCTTTGGGGAGGCCGTCGTTGCGAGACGTATTAAAACCATGGCTGAGGGCAATAAAACTTGTAAAGGAGGACCCTTGGAAGGTTCTTGGATACAGGTCGCCGTTGCTAGGCGTGTCAGCGCTGGATAATCATTGGATGTTCGCATCTGTGGTCAATGCTTTTCAATATTCTTTTCATTCTTTCATTCTTTCATTTTCAACCCCATTTTTGCCTGAACCGCCCTTTCGGGTTTTCGATTCACCGGGGAATAGATTCTTTTCATTGCCCCATTTTTGCCTGAATTGCCTTCATAGGTTGTCAATCAGCGGGGTGCTCATTTTTGCCTAAGCCGCCCTTTCGGGTTTTCAACTTAGCGAGCTTTTCATTTTTCATTTTTCATTTTCATTCTATTTTTTTTCATTCTTGCCATTGACCACAGATCATCCTGGGGAGTAACCTGCTTGTAACATGTATTGAAATAGACATTGACATTCATTCATTCATGCATGTTTCATTGAAATGTACTTTATTGCTCAGGTTTGCTTTCAAAATAGACAGAAAAAGATTTTTCAATTTTCAAAAATGTTTGTTTCAGACATTAACATTATCAAAATAGAAAGAAAATGTTTTGTATATAGCATTGAAAGTGGAAAGAAAAATAGAGTTTCAAACAATAGAAAGGCTCAAATTGATGTAGAAGAGTGAAAGTCAGCCAAAGGCATGGCTTCACGGATTTACAAAGCTTGGAAAATGGTAATTTTATTGGTTGGTGATACATTGAACACGATGACCGCTACATTTCATAGAAATTTTGAATTCACAAGTACAGAAGCCTCTGATGAAGAAGATCATTGACAGTTGCAGATGCCCCAAGGGGTGATGGTGATTTGCCAGATATAGTTACTTGTCTTTTATCAACCTCATTTTTGCATGAACCGCCCTTTCGGGTTTTCGGCTCATCGAGGCGCTCATTCTTGCCTGAGTTGCGTACAATCTCAGCGAGCTCTTTCATATTCATTTTTTTTGTCCCTAACTTTTGCCTGGATCGCCCTTTCGGGTTTTCGATCCACCGGGAAGCGCATTTTTGCCTAGGCCGCCCTTTCGGGTTTTCGACCTACCACGCTGTTCTTTTCTTTTTTAGACAAAGTATTTCTTGACTATATCGGCATTAACAGGATTTGGAAGCTCAACACCATCCATGTGTGTAAGAATCAAAGCACCACCAGAGAAAGCCTTCTTGACAACATAAGGACCTTCGTAGTTAGGTGTCCACTTGCCCCTTGGGTCGGGTTGCTGACTTATTCTTCTTTTCAATACAAGTTCGCCTTCCTTGAATTCTCGAGGTCGGACTTTCTTGTCAAAAGCATTCTTCATTCGCACTTGATACAACTGTCCATGAGCCATAGCATCCATACGCTTCTCCTCAATCAGATTCAATTGATCATACCGACTTTGACACCCTTCAGCCTCGGTTAACTTTGCTTCCATGATCACTCGAAGAGATGGAATCTCCACTTCCAGGGGGAGAACTGCTTCCATGCCATATACCAGAGAGAAAGGAGTTGCCCCGGTTGAACTGCGCACCGTAGTACGGTAACCATGCAAGGCAAAAGGTAGCATTTCATGCCAGTCTTTGTAAGTAGTGACCATCTTCTGAACAATTTTCTTGATGTTTTTGTTAGCGGCCTCAACTGCACCATTCATCTGAGGTCTGTAAGGAGAAGAGTTGTGATGTTCAATCTTGAATTCTTCACATAAAGCTTGCATCATGCTATTGTTCAGATTGGAACCGTTGTCAGTGATGATCTTGTTGGGAACACCATATCGACAGATGATGTTATTCTTGATAAACTTGACAACCACTTGTTTGGTCACATTTGCATAGGAGGCAGCTTCAACCCACTTGGTGAAATAATCAATTGCCACTAGAATGAAACGGTGTCCATTGGAAGCCTTTGGTTCAATTCTTCCGATCATGTCAATGCCCCACATAGAGAAAGGCCATGGGGAAGAGATAACATTGAGGGCATGTGGAGGCACATGAATCTTGTCAGCATAAATTTGACATTTGTGGCATCTCTTAGCATATTTGTGGCAGTCACGCTCCATAGTTATCCAGTAATAGCCGGCTCTTAACAGTTTCCTTGACATGGTGTGACCCGAAGCATGGGTCCCAAAGGTACCATCATGTACATCATGCATCAACTTCTCAGCTTCTTGTTTGTCAACACATCTCAATAAGACCATGTCATAGTTCCTCTTGTATAGGATTTCCCCGTCCAGAAGGAATCTGCTAGCTCATCGTCTCAAAGTCTTTTTATCCCTGTTGGAAGCACCAGGTGGATATTCACGATTCTGCAAGAATTGTTTGATGTTGTAATACCAAGGCTTTTTACCATTCACATCTCCATCAGCTCGATCTGGCGTATTTTCAATAGTAAACACATGAGCGGGTCTATCAAGACGCTGCACCTTGATCACAGGCACGTCATTCCAGTGATTCACACGAAACATGGAAGACAAAGTAGCGAGAGCATCGGCCATCTGATTTTCATCCCGAGGGATGTGGTGCAGTTCAACCTTTGTAAAGTATGTCAACAGACGTCTTGCATAGTCACGGTATGGGATCAGCTTCTCATGATGAGTCTCCCATTCACCTTTTATCTGATTAATAACAAGTGCGGAATCTCCATAGATGTCAAGGTGCTTAATTCTCAGGTCAAGGGCTTCTTCAATGCCCAAGATGCATGCTTCATATTCAGCTATGTTGTTCGTGCACTCAAAAGTTATTCGAGCGGTGAAAGGAATATGGTGCCCCTGTGGAGTTACAATGATGGCTCCAATTCCTTTACCATAAGCATTAACAGCACCATCAAACACCAATCCCCACTTGCTATTGGGATCCGGCCCTTCATTGATCAGGGGTTCTTCACAGTCTTTTGCTTTCAGATACATGATCTCTTCATCGGGGAAATCAAACTTAATTGGCTGGTAATCATCAAGAGGTTGACAAGCAAGATGTTCAGCAAGGACACTTCCTTTGATTGCTTTCTGAGCTTTGTATACAATGTCATATTCAGACAACAACATTTGCCAACGTGCGATCTTTCCAGTAACAGCAGGCTTTTCAAAGATGTACTTGATTGGATCCATTCGGGATATCAACCAAGTTGTATGATTCACCATATAATGACGCAGGCGTTTGGCAGCCCAAGCTAAAGCACAACAAGTCTTTTCAAGCATCGTATACCGAGTCTCGCAGTCGGTGAACTTCTTGCTCAGATAGTAGATAGCATGCTCTTTCTTACCAGTCTCATCTTGTTGACCGAGAACACAACCCACTGAATCTTCTAACACTGACAGATACATAATCAAAGGCCTTCCTTCCACTGGCGGGACAAGGATAGGTGGCTCCAACAGGTATTCTTTAACGCTATCAAAAGCTTCCTGACATTCATCATTCCATACAACAGGCTGATTCTTTCTGAGCAATTTGAAGATTGGACCACAAGTAGTAGTCATGTGAGATATGAATCTTGAAATATAATTCAGACGTCCGAGGAAACCTCTGACTTGCTTCTCAGTTTGAGGGGCCGGCATCTCTCTGATGGCTCGGACTTTGTCAGGGTCAACTTCAATGCCTCTCTGGCTGACAATGAAGCCTAGCAACTTTCCAGATCGTACACCAAATGTGCACTTGTTGGGATTCAACCGCAGCTTGTACTTTCTCAATCTTTCAAACATCTTTTTCAAATACACGACATGCTGCTCTTCATCACTTGACTTCACAATCATATCATCAACATATACTTCAATTTCTTTGTGAATCATATCATGAAACAGAGTTGTCATACCTCTTTGATAGGTAGCACCAGCGTTTATCAAGCCAAACGGCATTACTTTGTAACAGAACGTTCCCCACGGAGTGATGAAGGACGTCTTTTCTCTATCTTCAGGAGACATTCGTATCTGATTATAACCAGAGAAACCATCCATGAAAGAGAACACTTTGGATTGAGCAGTACTGTCAACAAGAACATCAATATGAGGCAATGGGAAGTTATCTTTTGGACTGGCTTTATTCAGATCTCTGTAATCAACACACATTCGAACTTTCCCATCTTTCTTTGGTACTGGTACGATGTTGGCAATCCACTCAGGGTATTCAGCTGTCATGAGGAAACCTGCATCAATTTGCTTTTGTACTTCGGCCTTGATCTTAAGAGCCATGTCTGGACGAGACCTTCTCAATTTCTGTTTGACAGGAGGACATTCAGGTCTTGTCGATATCCGATGTTCCACAATCTTGGGATCTAGACCCGGCATATCTTCATAGGACCATGCAAAGACATCTGGATAATCATGGAGGAGCTGAATAATCTTCTTTTTCACTTCTGGCTCAAGTGCAGCACCAATCTTGATCTCTCGCTTGTTCTCTTCAGTACCCAGGTTGATGAGTTCAATCTCTTCCTGGTGAGGTTGGATGGCTCTTCTTTCTTGCTCAAGCAGTCGAGTGATCTCATACGGTATCTCTTCATCATCATCCTCATCTTCGGCTTCATATACAGGGAATTCAAAATTTGGAGGAACCATAGGGTCACTGTGTTCAACGGGTTTATTATGGTTCAATCTGCATAATATGATTGGGATGATTTTTAGAAAAAGTTTTTTATGCAGATTTTTGAAATTAATAAGAAAAATACAGATGTTTTGGTTTTTTCTGGCATTACCATTATTTCCAAGAAAAAGGCACTAAAAAGTAAAAGGCAAAGAGTCGTGAGAAAGACGACAACTTTTATTGAAAACGGCAATGCCGAAACAAACAGCCCTTACAAAGATATCACTTTCGCCTTGGGCAGAGCGAAAGGATTGTTATTTTGAAAACAAGAAACATGAGCAACAAAACGCATTACATGGAAGCATGCATGACTAAAGGAACATCAATGGCTTCCCAATTTCTCACGGTGCCTCCTGGTATAATAAATGTAGGCACGTGGCTTCTTTCAGCAGCATCTTCAGTAATAGCATTGATGAACCCAGCACTGTAGAAGGTTCCCTTTGAAACACCAGAAGTTGGAGAGAATCCAAGGCCCTCTTTACGCTTGTTTTCCAAAATCTGAATCACTTTGCCCCAGCCAGCAGCTTGTCCTGCTTGAACAGCCTTCTGGGCGTCTTTCAATGAAGTCATGCTAGCACCAGCCCTCCGGGGCTCTGCACCCTCAACAGTCAAGCCTTGGAATGACGTCCCTTCTGCGGACCCTGCTTCAACACAAGAGAACGATGATATTTGGCTAACCAGAAATGCCTCCTCACCATATACGGTGATAACCTTACCGTTTCTCATGAACTTGAGCTTCTGATGCAAAGTGGATGTGACTGCTCCAGCGTCGTGGATCCATGGTCTTCCGAGGAGACAGCTGTAAGAGGCATTGATATCCATGACTTGGAAAGTTATTTGGAATGTTTCGGGACCAACGGTAATTGGCAAGTCCACTTCCCCGAGAACATCCTTGCGGGATCCATCAAAAGCTTTAACCAGATAACTGCTACCCCTCAGAGAAATTCCATGATGGCTCAATTGCCTTAGCGTGGATTCGGGCATTACATTTAAGGCTGATCCAGTGTCCACCAACACATTGGATATCATGTCAGACTTGCAGTGCACTGAGATGTGCATAGCCAAGTTGTGGTGTTTCACTGCTTCGGGGAGCTCATCGTCACCGAACCCCAAGTTGCTGCAGGCAGTAATATTACTCACTATCCCATCAAACTGATCCACAGAGACCTCGTGGTCAACATAAGCTTGCTCGAGTATTTTCATTAACACTTTCCTATGAGCCTCAGAGCTCATGAGCAGAGACAGGATGGATATCTTTGACGGAGTTTGCAGCAGCTGGTCAACAATCTTATAATCGCTCTTTTTGATAAGCCTCAGAATTTCATCCAGATTAGACTCTTCAATGGGCTGGCCCGAGGGGCTGGCATTCTCTTCCTCAAGGTTAGCCATGTTTCTTCTCTTGTACAATCTTGTTTGATGAATTCTAGCCGGTTGGTAAACCTTACGAGCACGAGCCACCTTTCAGACTGCGGCGGAAAAACCAGGAGACAATGAGCACGGGAAGCCATTTGTGACTGATGAATGATGCATATGATGCATGATATGCAAATGCGAAAAGACTCTTTTTTTGTCAGAAGACTTGTCAAAGTGGTTGTGAACATCACGGAGAAACACGGTTTTATTTGAAAATCTTGATCAAAACTAAAAGTTTAGTTGAGATGGTATCACTTGGCGTTCACATCCGTGATATTCAAAAGATGACTTGTCTAAGTCCTCCGATAAATGCATGGAAAAAGGTTTATGCATGTATGCATGTATGCATGAATGCATGATTATGTTCAAGTACGGAGAAAACATGGTGGGTTGAAGTTCAAAGTCGAGGAGTCATGGGTGGACACGGTGTCCGGTGAAACTAGGGCTTTAGGATAATAGTAACCGGGTTCTAAAGAGGTTCCCAAGTTGCAACCTCTCCGACGTATCTCATGGTGTCACGAGGCAACACTCGCTCCATGATTATACGTGGAAGGTCTAACTTGAGTGTAGTATCGCGTGACGACTAAAACTCGAGACGACACTCGGTTTAGCCTCCGCACTACGTCCTAGAAAATGGCCATGGATGGGTTTGGTTATCTACGGTTCATAGCGTCATAGAACAATTAGAAGTAAAGTGCCTAAACGCGACAACCCGCGCCGACAACATCACCTCCAAAATGCCTCAGCTATGTGGGATTGATCGCATAATCCAAAACACGAGGCAACCCCCGGAATGAATTGTCGATTATATCCCTCCTAAATCCTAAGTTCACTCAGCCCGGGTGCAGGACTTTTGATATTCTCACCCCACACGTTTGCAAGAAATTAAACATTTATTCACATAGGAAAGCAAGTAAAAGAAGCAAGTAAAAATGCAAGCGCAAGCGTGGAAATAAAGACTAGGCGTAACTCTCGAATCTCCCCAGTGAAGTCGCCAGCTGTTTTATCTTGGTTTTCGGGTGTCAAACATTGATTACGTTTGAACCTTTTAAACCGGTGATATCTTATTTTTTCTTGGGAAGGGAAAAAGTAAGCAAAACCCTTGAGAGTCGAGGTCCGGGAGCTGTTTTCGCTACGGGAAGGTGTTAGGCACCCATAACGACTATAGTAACCTATAGGAACCGTCTTTAATTTCTACGCGCGCGCTTTTATTTTTAAATGCTATTTGAAAGTGTTTATTAAACCTAAGAATGTACTAAGTGAAGAATTGGAGGGAGAAGAATGTTTTTGGATTTTTATTTTAGTTGAATTGAAGGAATTTTGTTCCTTGCCTACGTACCCGTTTAAGGGATCAAATCCACCGTAGTTCTCTTTCAAAAAATGTTTTTGTTTTTGTTGGTTGATTTTAAGTTTGAAAATTGGATTTTGAAGAATAGAAAGAGGCCTCAAGGACATGAGATTATGAAATTGTGAGGTTGAATTAGTCATTTGCAAAATATGGTCAAAGTATGATTATTTTTTCATTGAAATTTGATTAAGAAAATGAAAGGGGAAATTCAATGGGGTTTTGACCCCAAGGTTTATTATGAAAAATGTTTGAGTGAAGTTTATTCAAGTTTTTTGGAAAATGATTTTTCTAAGTATAAAGCCTAAACATACATCTAAACATACAATCCTAAACATACATCTAAACATGCATATTCTAGCTATATCTAAAGTGATGTGTGTGCATGTGTCGGTGCTTGTGTCGGTGTACATTATTAGAGTCCATTGTTCTTTACATCATACCCTAGATACATTCTATGGCCTCTTTGCCAAGAAATTAAAAGTTGTATGAAGTAAAATATTACAAAAGCTCCTAAATATTACATTCTAAGTCTTGGTACAAATTAAATTGCAAGAAAGAAATAGAGGGAAAAAAAATATGAGAAGGAGATGAAATGCTTATGGATGTATGAAACATAAAATGAAAATGGGTTAGTAATACCAATGATATAGAAGCAAAATGACAAGTGCATGGTAAAACAAATATAACTTGCAAGTAAAGTAAACTAACAATTTTAGTAAAAAGTGACAAAAGAACTTGAAATTCAATATAATCCTAAAGCAAACTCAAGACCTAGATTCTCACAATATTAAGACATTTCAAGTGATTCATTCCAAGGGAACAAATATGAGAACCAAGGGAAATTATCATGCCAAAAATTATACGATTTTCAAGCTCTTTATGCACTTTTATTTCACAAAAGAGTTTCACATTATTTACCAAACACAAGGTCCTCAAGAACTAAACCAAAACAGCAAGCAAACACCACATTAAGAGGTAAACTCACCCCTAGAAACCACATGTTCAAAGCCACAATTATGCATCAAAGTTTAAGAATAAAACTTCGTCACGATTTTCACAAAATATAACAAAGAATGCACAAATTAACCAAACATGAACACATGTTTTCTTGAAGCGAATTTCCACATGTAATTGCATTCCAAAAACAAGTATCAAATGCTAAAAATTTTACTCACACAAACTCTTAGGAATTTTTAACAAAACTTTAGCAAGGATCAAACATTACACTAATCAAGTAACCTATGTTTCCACTTATATTTTTCTAGTCAATATTAATAGGTAAAAAATCACCAGGAACCAACAAAAATGTCAAGAAAAATTATTAGAAATTTTTTAGGAATTTTTTTTATGAAAAGATTAGGTAAACAGGGGTGCAAAAACAGTTTACGGTGGTGAAAATAGCAAAAAACTAACAAAAACGAAACAGAAGCAGGCCAAAAGCCCAGGCCCTAAACAAATAAGGAAAATGGGCGGGTTGCACCATGGGTTATGGGTCATGGAGCAAGGAAAATGGGTTAACCACAAGCTAAAAACGTGTGAAGCTTCTCCTTGCTCACATCGTTCCATTCTTCCTTTTCCCATCGCAAGCAAAACACAGAGTTCCCCTCTTAACCATTCCCTGAATCACCTTTCTCTAACCTACCATCAATCGTCCCTCATCCCCAAGCACACAAGAATGAACGCAGGTGCAAAACAAGAAAACGCAAACACTAACAATAACGGCTTCGAATCTGACGCGAAAATGGAGGAATAAAACGAATTCGTTCATGGAACCACAATCGATTTGGACAGACAACAATTATGGGCACAATATTGGTCATTGAATCCAAGAAGAGGAAGTGAGTATACCTTAGGAAGATCGGAGAAGTAGAGGACTTCGGCGGCAAGTAGCGATGACAATTCCAAATCCGTAAGCTTCTTCGTTGGTCTGGATAATTCTTCTCTTCTTCTTGATCACGTTTTGTTCGAATGCTCAGATTCTGTCCTCTTGTTTCAATTTTCCTTGCTTCAACTTCAAATCTGTTGTGTGAGGTTCGATTGGTTCGAAACCTTGTGGTGTTGATGTGTTGCGATAGGCTTGGATTTGGTGTTTGTGGATGAATTCAGATTGTGAAATTGTAGTGGTTGATGATGAATGAGATAGTATGAAGGTAGCAATTGAATGGTGGTAATGGCGGTTATGGAGGTATGAGATGGTGGTTTGCGGTGGTTGAAGTGGTGGTTTTGGGAGGTTGTTATGGATGATGGAGGTTGTTAGGGTGGTGGAGAAAGAAAAAGTGGTGGTGGAGAAAGAAAAAGTGGTGGAGGGAAGTGGTTTATGAGTTTGTTATGGTGGTGGAAGTTGGTTATGGTGGAGGGAAGTGGTGGTTGAAGGATGAGAAAGTTGGTTATGGAGGAGAAAAAAAAAGTCACGTGGTGAAAAAGAAAGAGAGAAAAGAGAGAAGAATTTTTATGATTTTTTTGTGAATTTTGGAAAATGATTGAATGATTGGTGAATGAAAAAATTGACCATGGTTTGGCTTATATAGGCTAAGTCATTGAGCTTGGACCAATAGGGTAGAGACATGTGGCACTTGGATCTAACAAACCTTTAAAGACCAATAACATTTGGACACATGGCACTTGGACTCTAACAACTTAAAAGGGATTAAAACGTAAATAACAAGAGTGCGCGGACTAAAATGAAAATTAAAACTAAAATTGAATTGAAAAAGTAAATTGAAATTTAACGTAAAGCGAGACGATTTAAAAACAACAAAGCAGATTAACATGAAACAGAAATATTATGTGAAATGACCAAAATGCCCCTGGAGGCTTAAAACGACTAAAAACGACTCAAATGCAATTTAAAAATGATTTTTTAACAAGGGATTAAAGCAAGAGCTTATTCAAACAAATTAAAAGACTCAGAGACAAATTTTAGAATTTAAACAGGGTTTTAACGCATGAAAAGACTAAAATGCCCCTAGGGGCAAAACTGACTCAAAATGACTTCAAATGCAATTTAAAAAATGGATTTTGACATAGAATTGAAATGAAAACTTATTCACACCATTTGACAAGACTCAAACAAAATTTTTAAAGATTGAAAGAAATTTTAACATGAGAAATGACTAAAATGCCCCTAGGGGCTAAACTGACTAAAAAAAATGATTCAACTGATATTTTTTGAAATGAATTTTGACACGAATTGAAACAAGGACTTATACAAACCAATTTAACAGACTCAAACAATTTTCAAGGATAAAAATGAGTTGAATGCAGGAAATGACTAAAATACCCTTTTATGTGAATTTTGCAAATAACATTGAAATAAAATGCAGAGAAAGATGCAATTGATCAGAGACATATCAAATGACTTGAAATGCAAGAAAAAGAATTGATTAGTATTTTTAGGTCCAAAATTAGGGTATAACAGTTTGTCCTTTCTATCATCGAAGATTGTAAATTTAATTAAAAATAAATAAATTATAATGATTAACAAGGTTTTTATGTTTCCTAGTATGCTAAAGAGACAAACACAACACATTGATCTACAAAAGAGATACTTAATAATGATTCTAATTTTATCGGAGGGATTTTTACAACTCCCTAAGGGGTAAATTCTTTTCAGCGTAATTTGTTCTTTATACCTTATAAAATGATCAAATCATATTCTACTTACATGCAAATCTAGAAAAATATGGCTAAAACTCTAAAGTTTGTGTATGCTATGATTTTATTTATTTATATTGTTCTAGTCACAAAGAACACCGAAGGTCATCCATATTTTCATTTTTTTATTTTATGAAAATACTTTCTTTAGTTTTTATTTCGTACATAATCTATTATCTTAATTTAGTGGCATCGTTTTATTATGTTTTTTCATTACAGGATATCCTCCTTGTGAAACAGTTGCTGATTGTCCAAAAAGTTGGTTTCGAATTTATAGGTGTGAGGATAACTTTTGTAGGTATAGCGAAAAGATACGACGGCTAAAGCCCCCACTCCGTAAGAAAAAACAAAACAAAATGGATAATTGAGTGTGAATTTTATGGGTGCTGTTAAACTTCTAATTCCTGATATACACTTAACTTGCTGCGCAAGTTTCCTTTGCAGACCTAGGGTTCTTATTGTGTTCCTACTTTAGATTACAAAACCCTAGATAGGAATTAGTTAGAGTTTGTTAGATTCTCTCTGTACTATATATAGAACTTTGTAACAAACTCATCACATTGATTCAATAATATTCATAGTTTTCTCTCTCTTTTCTCTTTTCTTCTTCACCAAGTTTCTGTTTTCATCATCTTCCACCAGTGGATCATCATCTTCCACCAGTGGAAATGGCGAAGTTTATGATGGTATCAGACCAAACCCCTACCATCTAAGAGCTTTCATTCATTTTTGCCCATGCTTAACATGATTGATTTATACCATGCTAAGCTTGAGGGGGGATGTTAAACTTCTAATTCCTGATATACACTTAACTTGCTGCGCAAGTTTCCTTTGCAGACCTAGGGTTCTTATTGTGTTCCTACTTTAGATTACAAAACCCTAGATAGGAATTAGTTAGAGTTTGTTAGATTCTCTCTGTACTATATATAGAACTTTGTAACAAACTCATCACATTGATTCAATAATATTCATAGTTTTCTCTCTCTTTTCTCTTTTCTTCTTCACCAAGTTTCTGTTTTCATTATCTTCCACCAGTGGATCATCATCTTCCACCAGTGGAAATGGCGAAGTTTATGAGGTGCCAAACCCAAGTGAGAACCCTTACGCCATGCAGGAAAGAAGGAGTTCTTACATCAGCAAAAAATATATGCAATGTAACACTTGCTAGAATTTCTACGGTTGCCATTTAGTTATTATGTTGGCACTCAATAATCGTAGGTTTTATTTATTTTTCCTTTTGTAATTTGTGTCTCTTAAAATACTATGAGTATTTTAAGGTGGAATAATTTAGTGCAAGTATGCACTATCCAAGTTATATTATAAAACGATATCGATCCCACATGGACTAGCAGTTATAGCTCTCTATAGCTTTCTTGCAGAAAACTTGTTTGCAAGAGAATAAAATAAATCATTTGTCACAACAATAGAAGTAAAAGTTAAAGGTTTAGTAAAACAGTTAAAAAGACTTAGTAATTCTCAAAGTTAAAAATGTGGTTTAAACAAAGATTCAGTTATGACAGAGCTTTACACATATCTACAAAACTATAAATTTATACGGCTTTCTGGCAGTCTAGTGGCCACTAGGAGTGTTATGCACTCAACCTTCATGTTAATCCCGTGAAGACTACCGGTTGAAGTATAATGACATAATTTTAAAATGCAACGTTTCTAGGTTAGGTCATCAACATTTCCCAGTGACGTGTTATTCTGCTAAGCCTTTGGCCTATGACAAGAGTCCTAGTTATATCTTGGTGCCTAAAGCCTCTTCCAAGATCTAGTACTCATGTAAATTAGTCTCTCTTGATCCCTTAGACTCTCGATGCATAGGGAATTATAGCATTATCAATTTTTTCATTCAAGGAATTATAGCATTAAAAACAGAAGTGATCAAGTTTTGCTTTCAAAGTTTTTGAATAAAAATTGTTTGTTTGAAAGAAGCACGAAGCTACAGCTTTATAAATCTTAAGTGAAGAATATCATAACCTCACCATGTCTAAACCATAAGAAGGGGTTTAGCTCATGGTGAGATGAACCACGAAGATGAAGATGAAATGAAACATAAATTAAATGAGAGCTAAAAGCATCACCAAGTAATCCTAACTCTATTTCACTAAAAACTAGCACTCATGCTCATCTATGGAGAAGATGAGATGGAGTGAGAACTCTAAAGTTTCTAACCCTAGATGGAACTTGGAGTCTCCAATTCACTATCAAATTTTTGGACCATTGACATCAACATGTGGTTGTCCTTTTTTAGTACAAGGCCAACCACTACAAGTTGTACTCTTTGGTCATTTTACACATGAGCTGCCCTTATCATATCCTACATACTCCATGCATATTCCCTCATATTCCTTGTATTCCAATCATTGGCGTCGTCTCATAATTCTTACTCATTAAGAAATGGCTAAAAGTGGTCCTATGGGTTCGTACTACTTGTACGACCCAGCTATTGATCCAGGGTGTTGCATCTTTCCATATTTTTAGTGAAGCAATCTTAGTCTATGCTACAACTTCCTAGATCTCTAGAGCCATTCCTCATCTTGTATCATCAAACATTCAAAACAAGCATCACTAGTTCAAAATGAGTAATTAACACTAAAAACTAATTAAAACTCTAAAATACTAAATAGACACTGATTAGATGTTGTAGGCAAAACATTCACTCAATTTCTTGTTCATTATGGAAGATAAGTGCAATGTGATAACCAACTATTATTTCGATTATCAGTAATTTCACGAATCATGTAATAATAGATTTGTACTCTAAGATGTTAGTAACGAAATGAAATAAGGCACTAAGAGTGATAATTTGATTATTTTACTCTATATTAATTTTGGATATAACGTCATGACCTCTTGTATATGTGAAGTTTTTTTTCTTCCCTGCATGATTATTTGTGAAATGATAAATGGTTGATTTAATTAATTTGCAAGTTCAGATACTTAATTGGTTTGCGTCAATAGAAGCTAATGAAGGGAAATGATAGATACAATGACAAAATGTATCAAAAAAAATTTCAGACGGTGTATTTGCAAACACCATTCCTTAATTACACACCATTACCTCCCTTGATTTTCGGCAAATATCAAATTTTGCAGATGAACTGTTCTACCAAAAAAAAACTAATGAATTGTATTTTGGAATAGTATGTATTAGGCGCGTTAATGTCCCATCCAATCCAATGTAAACCGCAATAACCGAACCGAAAAACCAAAAACCGAACCAAACCAAAAACAAACAAAAAAAACCGCAATTTTAAATGGATTGGATTGGTTTTCGGTTCCCTTAGTATAAACCGATCCAATCCAATCCAAACCAAAATATTTATACTTGCATATATATTATTATATGAATTTTTTATAAATGTTTCCTTAATTTACAATTATGTAACTAGAATCTCTCTCTCTCTCTCTCTCTCTCTCTCTCTCTCTCTCTCTCTATCTATCTATCTATCTATCTATCTATCTATCTATCTATCTCTAAAAAAAATCTAAGTCTACAACTTCTAGATTCCTTTTCATCCCACGTACCAAACTCTCGTTTTTTCTAAATACACTAAAATAGAAAAATAAAATCGTTGCCTCTCCACTGCTTAATAACTCACTCCAAACTCAGCCCTCTTGATCACTACTGTTTTACTTTATCTTATTCTCCTTTTCTTTATTTTGAGCTCTTTTTTATCTCTCTCTTTCTCTCAAAGCTACTCTTGCTTTAAGGTGTTTAAAATGGTTGTAGGTTAGATGGGGAGCTGACATAGCTGGAACGTCACTTATTCTTAATGATGTTGCCGCAAAGTTTTCCATTCTTTTATGTTCTCGTGGTGGTGTTGGGAGCTCTTGTTTTTGGTTTGTTTTTGTTTTATTTTCCATGTTTGTTAAGGGTGGTTGCAACTTGTTGTATGTTGTTATGACTTTAGTACTTCTTGTACTTAGTGTATCCCTGTTACATTCATACATACATACATACATACATACATACATACATACATACATACATACATACATACATATATATATATATATATATATATATATATATATATATTTTAAGTCCTGAAATCTTAAAGTTCTTCGCTTGGCCAAAATATTTTTACCCTAGGATTCAACAACAATCATCAATTCAGGTTTGGCTTCATAATTTTGGTTTAACCTATGAATATTAGTGTCCCAAGATCCTTTTGCAATAGCTGGTAGTGTCATAACGCATATATGTACTAATAACATCACTAACAAATTTATGTTCAATCGTTCTTTTGGTCAGTTTGCTAGAGTTTTGATTGATTTGGACCTGACTTAAAAGCAAAGACGTAGGATTCTTGCGGAAAGAAAGGGTTATGCCTTTTTTTGTTGATGTAGATTATGAGAACTTACTAGATTTTTGCACTTTTTGCAATATCACCGGTCACCACTTCGACAATTTAAGAGGAAACAATAGATAGGGAAGTAGAAAATTGATCAACCTTAAAAAGTTGCTCCGGTTTCTATTCCTAGGTAGGAATATGTTCTAGCGAATAAAGGAAAAAAACAAGAAATTGTGGCTTCGCATGTTTCTACACCTAAAGTCAAAGAGACTTTGAGAAATCAAGAGGATCCTGAGTTAGAGAAAGAGGTGAATGATGAACTCGAAGCATTTCATGCAGCTAATCAAAACGCAAAAAAACAAGACACAAGTAACAGAATGTGGCCGTATCAATGATGAAACAAATGAGGTAGTTGAAAGCTCTGATGGATCTGAATTTGTTGATGCTACTAATGTAGAAGTGAATTTAATCCAGCAGAGATGCATCTAATGTGAAATGTGGTTGTGATGTGGTTCAAAAAGACATTTAGTTTTTGAAAGGTTTTTCAGCTAATCTTACTGAAAAAGAAAATGAGAATGATATTGAAGCATTTGAAGAAGGAAATGTGGAAAGTTCAACTGGAAAGTCATTATCAACAAATTCCACCAATGTAGAAAATGTGAATAAAGCATCAGACAAAGCAGCTCAGAATGGTGCACCTATACTTGATGGTTTTGGTGCACTATTTTTTCAAACTTATTAGGAAATAATCAAGCATGATGTGTATAAAGTTGTTTTATAATTTTCTTACCTTTGGTTGGTTATTACCAAATTTTTATTCAAATATTTTTGTTCTTATTCCAAACAATAACCATGCAGATTCATTTGATCAATTCAGACCCATTGCTATTGCAAATTTCAAATTCAAGGTCATTTAAAAAATTCTGGTAGACAAATTAGCAAAAATCATGCCTACAATCACTTCATTACACCAAAGAGGCTTCATCAAAGGAAGGAGTATTAATGATTGTATATGTCTGATATCAGAAGCTATCAATGTTATGAGTAAAATGTCTTATGGAGGAAATTTTTCTATGAAGGTGGATATTGCAAAGTCTTTTGACACACCAGATTGGAACTTTCTCATATGGGTGCTTAGAACATTTGGGTTCAATGATTTATTCTGCAAATGGATTCATACTATTTTGGCATTAGATAAAATATCTATATCAATAAGCGGTAAAATCGTGGCTTATTTTCTTGCACAATGGAAGTCAGGCAGGGGGAGATCCATTATCTCCTTTTCTATTTTGCCTTGTAGAAAAAGTTATTAGTAGAAGTATCACCAAGCTAGTCAGGGAAGGAAAGATATTTGTAAAGCTCCACCCGATGTTGTCAAATTATGCAAATATCAATCAAAAACAAAAGAATTGATCCAAATAATTTGATTCAATTACAACAAAAACAAATTTATCTATCTGCACAATAATCAAAACATAATCAATCAAACAAGAATACATCGATCCATCAAAATATGGGGCTGGAGACGAACAAAAAAGCATCTTGTGGGTTGCTGGTGTATTTAGCTTTTGCGTTTTTTCCTGCCTTGTGGCAAGGATAGTAGCTAGAGTAATGTATGATCAATAACTACTAAAAGATTTATGCATTTCATTAAATATTTGCACCGCGAAATGTTTAAATGGTGTATTTAGTTTATGAAATACTTTTTATATATAAAAATCCGTTAAATATTTGGACTGTGGCTGTTGTGAATTTTTAATGTTTATGTATGCCGAAGCAAATTTTTATTTACTGATTTAAGAAAGTGGATGTGATAAATTTTTGAAAACCCATGACTATTTTCAAAATATCAACATTAATGCATATTAAATACTTTTTAATTTTTTATATGCAAAGCACCGTCAAATATTTGCATCGTGTCTGTTGCTGATTTTATGTGTTTATATCATTGGAAACAAAATTTTATGTACCGATATAAGAAATTCTATATGATAAAATTTCTATTTTAACTTCTGGATACAGTTTGAAGTTGGATTCTTTAAATATTCAAAGATTTCCAACCTCCAATCTCCTGGCTCCAAAGTATTGATGTTCATAACTTCGAAGTTATAACCAAAAACACTTTGAGCAAGTTCATTAGCAAGTAATTTCTTAGCTCTTTCAAAGTATTTTACAAGATTAGAACTCTCACACTTATTGTTTTTCTTTAATTGCTTATGACCAATGGAGAACCCCCTCGAATTAATACATTTTTGGCTTTAAACTCAACTAAGAATTCGAGTCCTGCTATTAAAACTTCATATTTCGCATCATTGTTATAACATTTTCTTTACAACTTATACATAAATTCGGTTGGATGTCCTTGTGGAGATATTACGAGTATTCCAATTCCACTACGTTAAGTGTGGCTTAAGCCATCGCAATACAACATCCATGGTTCCAAATTTACATTATTCTGTTTGAAATCATCATCATCACTGTCAACAAAATAAGTAGCAGAAAATCACCAATTACTTGGCCCTTCATTGCTCTTAATGGAACACAAGCAATGAGAATTTAGTTAAGGCCATTGCCCATTTCCTGGCTATATTGTGCAAAATATGTTTCAATAACTTGTGCTTTATTATGCCATAACGAAAAGTTCCAATCACCTCGAAAGGTTTCAGGTAATATTTTAACTATGCACACGAGTAATATAAAGCTATACATAACTTCTCGATAACATTGTACCCAATTTCTGCATAAACTAAAGTCATACTAAGGGCTCAAACGCCCTCCAGAAGGGTTTATGGGTCCTCCATAAGGTCTCCTAAAGCCTAGGCGCGCCTTCCCAAAAGCGTCCCCTCGGCTAGCTTCTTGAAGCATCTAGAGGTTAATAAAAAGACTAAAAGCACAGCTGACTTGGGGCTTAAGTCACGCGAAAACAAGCCCACAAAGGCATAACAGTTTAAACCCTAGATTCTATTATTGTACTCACTGCAAGTACAATAATAAATGACTATCTCGTTGCCATTTGAATCCTCTTGTGCAAGAAAACTCAAATTCTATCTTTTGAAGTTGATACATACGACATCAAAGATTTTCATTTCATTTGACGAGTCATGATAGGAGGATTAATTAGGTATCTTTTTATTTCCTGAAATTCCTTCGGATGATTAGAGTCCCATCTATAAATTCATCTTCCTTTTTTAGCTTTAATAAGGTGTGAACACCTTTGTCCTTTGCCAAAGAAATATTGAAGTTGTCTTTTATTCTGTTGAGGAGCACGTTTTAAAATGACCTTTATTTTGTTAGTATCCACTTCTACTCCTTTTTCTTGTATAAAAAAATCCAAGAATTCTACATCTCTACATGCACATACATCAAAAGCAAATTTAATTGGGTTCATTTTCCAATTGAACTTCCTCATTCTTTCCAATGAAGTTCTTAGATGTTGCAAAGGGTCTAATTTCGACTTTGATTTGACCACAATATCATCAATGTATACCTAAATAAAGTCATCTATAAAATAATGGAAAATTGAATTCATTGCTCTTGGAAATGTGGCTCCTGCATTTTCTAATCCAAATGACAATATTGTCCATTCGAAGGTTTCTAAAGAACTGAGGGCATCTAAGTTTTAGATACATCTTCTTTTTCAATGAAAATTTTATTATATCCTAAATACCTATCCACTAAACTTAGAATTTCATTTCCAAATGCAGAATCTACTAACATATCAGCTACAAACATATGATATTCATCTTTAGGAGTAGTAGCATTTAAATCTTTAAAGTTTGTACATACTCTTAAAGAACCAATTGTATTTATAACAGACACTACATTTGAGATCTAGTCAACATACCATGCAGTGCAGTTAGAATGAGCATAGCTTCTAGTAGTCATTCGATCTATGATTTAATCGTTGTGATTACCGTAGGTGCAAATCTTCTTGGTCCTTGCTTGATTGAATTTTTTTTCCAGACTTCAAAGGCAATCTTAGCACCACCAAAGTTCCATCTAACCCCGACATATATTTGTAATCCAAGTAAAAAAATTCTTATACTCTCGAAGAATTTAGATTATTTCCTTCTTGAGTTGCCTAATAATGAACTAATGTATGTAGGTTTAGAATTTTCACGATCTTTATCACGAGGGTGAGAAAAACACACAAAGGGGAGATTGAAATCAACCGAACTAATCATTTCCTTTTGTATACAACCCAAAAACGACACTTAAAATGAGATTAAGCGAGTAAATTATATTATTCAATTTTTTATTCTTCTATTGTTTGATTGTTTTTTTTCCTTCCTACTTTTAATGCAAAATAAAAAACATGACTCGTGGCCGAGTATACTATTTCCTCTTTCTCAAATTAGGTGTTTCTGAGTTTTACATGAATATTAGGAAAATAATTATTAGTATGGATTTTAATAGTAAAACATGTTTCATTTACTAAAACACTCTTGTTAATTATAGTTAATAAAATAGTTTGATGGTTGAAATATAATAAATAAAGGATATGATGGTGGAAAAAATTAAAATAAAAAGGACAAATAATTTGAGACAACGAAAAATGATAAAGATAACACTTGAAACGAGACATAGGGATTTAGAATGGTAATCAAATTGCTTTGATCCCGTTTGGGGTGCATCTCTGTTTTCTATTTTGAAATTTTTAAAAAATGAAAATTAGTTTATGTTGAGTTTTAAAAAAATTTAAAAACCAAAATCGACCTATTTTGAAATTTTAAAAAAAAATGAAAATTATTTTATGCTGAGTTTTAAAAAAATTTAAAAACCAAAATCGACCTATTTCAAAAGGAGTTTCAAACATAAAAATAAATATTCATCATAAGCACATCTTAATCCATAGAATTCATACCGTTAGGTTTGAATCAAAATATATATAAACAAAGGGAACACCACAATTATAACCGGTTAAATTTAGGGTTTTGACTCATCTTAAGGGAACACCACAATTATAATTGGTTAAATTGTGGCAATATAAAATTAAAACTTTCACAACTCTATCACAGGGTCATATTCTAATTTTGTAAATCAAAGACAAGTCATAAACTAATAATTAACCACATTAATTCCAACAAAGAAGGAATGAGGATTCAAGGAATTCCTAATCGCCGTTACACATCTGAGTCAAACCAACCTAATCTCGTATTGGGTGGGACAATTAAAACCTGGCCAGCACTTTATCTCTTTTATTTTATTTACTTCTAATAAATTCCTCTAATTGCTAAGTTGAACGACAATCCATGTTGAGACGATAACTTACTATTTTATTACTTGTTTATGATTTGGTGCCCTTGTCAATTCGTATCATTAATACTTGATGGTGATTTTATTAATATCTTGCCTATCAACACACATTATGTAACTTACAAGGGCTAACATTATCACGTATCAACCCATCCTTCAACTTGACACTGGCCTTTAGCATGCTCTTGAGGATTCATTTTATATTCTAGTAGGACTTGATTTCACACCATATTTGATAAATGAATAGGTGCTGGCTTAACCTTCTTGATGAGTGCGATTTTAAGGTCTTCCAAGGAGAAGGTGACATGCAACAATAGGAACGACATATTTGATAAGTCAATAAGTATCAGAAGCACGATAGCAATGTGTCAAGATTGACTCTCGATGGTTTGAGCTTGGATTGTTATTTGAACCTAGTTTTGAATCATAATTTGGACCTATATCATAAGCTACTTTCACATTTTTAATTTAATATTTTTAAAGTAATAAAAAAGTAATTCTTTTTTTAAATTACCCATCTCAGAAACTTGTTCCATGAGAGTAAATTATGTATTGAAAAGTGGAATTTAAATTAATTGAAGAGTAATTGAGAATAGTATGTAGCATTAAATATGATAATATATTAGGTAACTTTTTCTTAGATTTTAGGCCAAGGATATTTTATTGTTTATATTTGAGACCGGATGAAATATTTGATCATGTCATGGATTGAAGGTGAATTGAATTCAATTAGGATTTAATAAGCTAGTATGTCCTTGATTTTGTAATCATTGATCAATTTCATCCCTAGATTGTTTGAAATAGCTATATAGTACCTCAATTTAATTCACGTCTATCAAATGAGTCCCTCGGTCAAATATAAACTTTAGACTTGCTAACGTTTAAAGTTAGATGCTGACTATTCCTCGGCATTGTTTTATCTTGGTTTTCGGGTGTCAAACATTGATTACGTTTGAACCTTTTAAACCGGTGATATCTTATTTTTTCTTGGGAAGGGAAAAAGTAAGCAAAACCCTTGAGAATCGAGGTCCGGGAGTTGTTTTCGCTACGGGAAGGTGTTAGGCACCCATAACGACTATAGTATCCTATAGGAACCGTCTTTAATTTCTACGCGCGCGCTTTATTTTTAAATGCTATTTTGAAAGATGTTATTTAAACCTAAGAGTTTCTAAGTGAAGAATTGGAGGGAGAAAAATGTTTTTGGATTTTTTATTTTAGTTGAATTGAAGGAATTTTGTTCCTTGCCTACGTACCCGGTTAGGGGATCAAATCCACCGTAGTTCTCTCTCAAAAATGTTTTTTGTTTTTGTTGGTTAATTTTAAGTTTGAAAATTGGATTTTGAAGAATAGAAAGAGGCCTCAAGGGCATGAGATTTAGAAAAGAGTGGGGTTTGATTAGTTATTTGCAAAAACAAGTCAAAGTATGATTAAAATTTGTTGAAATTTGATTAAGAAAATAAAAGGAAAATTCAATGGGGTTTTGACCCCAAGGTTTATTATGAAAAATGCTTGAGTGAAGTTGTTCACATTTGCTTGAAAAATTGGTTTTTCTAAGTATAAGTCCTAGGCATTCATCTAAACATACAATCCTAAACATACATCTAAACATGCATATTCTAACTATATAGTGATGTGTGTGCATGTGTCGGTGCTTGTGTCGGTGTACATCATTAGAGTCCATTGTCCTTTACATCATACCCTAGATACATTCTATGGCCTCTTTGCCAAGAAATTAAAAGCATAGGAATATTACAAAATCCTTAGGTATCACATTCTAACTTTGGTACAAATTAAATTGCAAGAAAAATAGAAATGAATATGGGATGAAATGGAGATGCTTATGATGAACATGAAACATGAAATGAGAAGGTTAGTAGCATAAGGCAATATCAAAAGAAATAAAGCAAGAGAAACACTAGGATATAAAGGATAGAAAATAAACCAAAACAAAGGCAAAAAGAGTGCAAACATGACTAAAATTTGTTCATAGAATGCAAGAACCATATGACCTATAATTCTCATATTTCAAAGTGATGTTTTAAGATTTAGGATGAAGTTTTAATACAAGAATTAAGGCAACATGATTGATCTAGACATTTATGGAGCAAACCTAGACATTTTTGCATTTATTTATTCACAAAGACAACTTGCAAAGCAAGTAAACAAATAAAAATCACACACATGCAGCAACACAGTAGCAAAACATTCACCAAATCATTCAACACATCAAGAATTTGGAATAGAACTTGGACAATTTTCCATAAGAATTTCCACATAAAATCAAGAAATATAAGCAAAGAAATACAAGGATATTTTTTACCAACATTTTCAGTGAACAAATTGCTCATAAACTTCACAAAAATCATCAAAAATATACACAAAAACTTGTAGAAATTTTCAAGCAAATTTGAGCATATACGGAGGTGCAGGGAGTGAAAAAGGTATAGGAAATAGCAAAGATAAAAGAAAAACGAAATCTGCAAGGATGCTAAGCCCAAGCCCAAACCCATGGATGTGTCTGGATCATCCAAGAGCCTTAGAGGCGTTGGATTGATCCAGGGTTTCCAAAACCTAAATCTAACGGTCAGAATGAAAAGGAACCGAACTAGAAACAAACCGGACCGGTTCAACGCCTTTATATAAGGTATGAGACCGGTCCAGTCTCATTTCCAACACACCTCTCTCTCTCTCTTCTAACGTTCTCTCCTCTCTCTAGCCTCACCGGTCGTCTTCTCCGGCGGACTTGACCGCCGCCGGCGACGGAACCCTAGTTTTACCCAGAAATTTGAATCAAGCACATCAAAATGTTCGTAATCTCATCCTAAGCACGAATCTAAAACTGGATTTCACAAGAAAGGCCTAGAACGGCGTAGATCGGATTTTGAAACATTCGATTTTGAAAAATGTTTTGAGTTTTCATGATTTTTTGAAAGAACGTATTCGATTTGCTTCGATCTACACCGTTTGAGGACTTAGAACACACATGCGAGGTATAAATCGACACTGACTTGCAACTGTAAGGCGAAGTATGCGAGGAACTTGAGATCTTACCTCGTTGAAGCTTTGAACGGAAGATGATGAAAGAGATCCTCGCGAAATGCTTCGTTTCTCGCTTCTTTGGAGATTTTTGAACTGAAACCCTAACTGTCGCACTCTGCTTTGCAGGTTTAGAGTCCTCTTCGTTCTTGAGCTTTCTGGTTCAATATTCGATCTGAAACCCTAGGGTTTTGGATTGGTGACCTAGTCCTTGACTTCAGAGATGTTTCATGATGATTTTTGGATTCGGTTTCTTTCTGTTTGATTCTTCTTCTTCTCTTCTTCAAATTTGATTTCGCGATCGCACTGGCTCTCGTACTTCGCGATTGAGCTGGTGCTTGAATTGCGAAAGAAAAAAGTGCTCGATGATGAAGATCTTCGATCTCTGAGAGCTTGATTTTTTCAAAAGAATAGATTCTGCTGTTTTTTGCTATGTATTCATGTTTATTGAAGAAGAAATGGTGGATTTGGATGATGAATTCACGTTTCTGGTGACTTAGGGTTTCGGTTAGGGATGAATGTTCTTAATTTTCTTGATGAATATTCATCAAGTTCATCAAGAACTTTGGCTTTTGATCGAAAAAGGCAGAGAGAGAAAATTGGAATTGTGTTTTTGGTGATGTGTAAGATAATGAATGGTGTTGCAATGATTGGCGCCTTTTATAGGCTGCCACTTGTGATATTCTGGCCTGTCATGATCTGCCACGTGTACTTAGACCTGTAACTAACTTTCTGGACGCCTTTGCAATTAACCAAAAGACAAGGACCAATCTGCAATTATCAAACAATAGTGGACTGGACTGTGACTGGGACAAAAGGACTAATCTGCAAAATGATGAAAAAATAAGGACAAAAAATGACAAAAAGGAAAAAATGACACAAGGACTAAAATGCAAAATTAGAAACTTTAGGACTTAGAAAAAAACTAAAAATAAAATTGGAATAAAAAAAAATGGTAATTTGACTAAACGTAAAGTGAAACAATTAAAACCGACAAAACGGACTAAAACGAACCAATGGCCTAAATGAGGTACTTTAAAGTACCTCTCTGCCGAAATTTCGTGTGAAATGACCAAAATGCCCCTGGGGCTGAAAACGACTAAAAATGACTCAGATGCAGTTAAAAAATGGATTTTTGACAGAGATTGAATCAAAGACTCATACAAGCAAAATTAAAAGGCTCAGAGACAATTTTTAGGATTTAAACAGGGCTTTAACACATGAAAAGACTAAAATGCCCCTAGGGGCAAAACTGACCCAAAATGACTTCAAATGCAATTTTTGAAATGGGATTTGACATAGAATGAAACAAAGACTTATTCAAACTATTTGGGAGGACTCAAACAAAATTTTGAAAGACTGAGAGAAGTTTGACATAGAAAATGACTAAAATACCCTTGTATGTGAATTTTGCAAATAACATTGAAACAACATGCAGAGAAGGATGCAATTGATCAGAGATAGTTCACATAACTTGAAATGCAAGAGCAGAAGAATTGAGTTAGTATTTTTAGGTCCAAAATTAGGGTATAACAGGCATCACCTACCAGGTTTGCAAGATCAATTTGCTTGAATTTATTTCTTTCTTAAAATTCCCACTTATCAAACTTTATCAAAAAAATCATCAAGCTAAACAAAAATTTAAGTTTAGAAACACATGATTATTCTTCTCTTCTTCATCATCTTGAGTTGCAATGAAAAATTAATGCTTAGAAACACGATGATGAAGACGAGAAGAATATTCAAGCGTTTGCAAGTTTAATTTTTATTTAACCTTGATGATTGTTTACATTTTGAATAAAGGTTGATTGATGGAATTTAAAAAAGAAATAAATCTAAGAAAATTGGTCCTTAAAGTGAACATGTGGTAGGTGATGTGAAAAGACACATCAAACATTACATGGCGTTGAGTCTAACTTCTATATTTTACGCTGAGACTCATTTGATAGACGTGAAGACAAACTTAACTATTTCATAAAATTCAAGAATGAAATTGATCGATGATTACAAATTCAAGGACGAACTAACTTATTCACTCATTTGATTACTCGGTGTCTCTTGCTATCATGAAATGTGTTATGTTGAAGAGCAAGTCTTATTTGAACACAACTCCAAATCAAAATTATTTGAACAAACAAAAGATAAAAAATTTAAAAACAAAAAAAGTTAAACAATGCGATTAAATTATTTTTCTCTTAGTAAATTTTTTCATTTGTATGAAACATAATTTTAATTTGTGGTTGCTCCCAAGTAAGTATTTTTCATTGAGAAATGATATTTGTACAACCATTTTTGACAATTTTCTTTTTCATAATCATTATGTTTTGAGATGTGTTATTTGAACAATCATTTGATTGACAACTAATTTGACAATCATATATTTACAAAGAAAATATAGGTATTGACACGAAAACCAAAAAAATAGAGATAAAGTAAAAATATAATGTAAGTATGAGAAAAAAAGCTGTCACAAAAATTATCATAACATGGTTGTACAAATATCGTTTCTCTTATATTTTTACTTTTTTTTCTCTATTGTTTTGGTTTTTAAACCAATACATCTTTTTCATTGTTGAATGGCCGGGGGTGTGTTTATGAATTGAGGCTGCTGTCATGGAGTGGTTGCCGAGTGGTTGAGGCACAGTTGGAATAACTAGTGAGATTTTTTATTTTGGAGGGATGCAGTTTGTTGCAAGTCATGATGAATTTTGTAGTGATTGATGGATGATTCAGTTTGATGGGTTTCAAAGGCTATTCATGTCTCCTACCGTAAACGGCACCGATGTTTTTAGTCTTAAATAAGTTTGATGAATGTTGTAGATATTAGTGATTCGGTTTGATACACTAAAAAAAAAAAAATCAGTTTGATGCTTTATTTTTATTTTTAAACAAGCTCATTTAACAACACCATCATCATATATTACAACAATATATATATATATATATATATATATATATATATATATATATAATATATATATATTTATTTAGTAGCAATTTTAATTTGAGCAATGCTATATATCAAGAAAGATTCAAGAATGACATGACAGAATAATCACCCTTAGATTTTATCAAGAAATTGTCATGAAATTAATGTTAGCCAATAAAATCTCAACTTGACCGGAAATCATGGGGTGGTGCGAAAATCATGGGGTGGTGGGACTGAAATCTAATGGTGATTATTCTGTCATGTCATTCTTGAATTTTTCTTGATAAAATCATTCTTGATATCTAGCATTTTCCTTTTAAATTAGTGGTCGAAAGTGTTGATTTGTCGGCATAGTGGTGGTCGTTGGTGGTTGAAATGTTTAGTGATGGAACCAAAAAAAGAAACGATGTGGGACAATAAATTAACTATAATATATAAATTAAATACACAAATCATATTATATACGAAAAATTTAAGTTGTAATAAACACAATTTTTTTTAGGGGATAATAAACACAAAGTTGATCATAAAAAAGTTAAACTATATATCATGAAATAATGTTATACGTCCAACGTAACAAACAACAACATAAAATTAACAACAATCTTAAGAAGGCACACCCATGGCCATGGGTTGATGGGGTTGAGTAACTCAACTGATTTGAATTAAGGGATTAAACTAGTTTAGAAGTGAAGGTCTAGAATAAAAAAGGGGAATGTTAACGGGTGTACCCGGGACACTCTTTAAGGACCATAAATAGCAAGTATTTATGAAAATGTGTGTAATCAATGCATTAGAAATCGAAATATTTGACTTTTTAATAGAATAATTGCTTATTTTAGAATGCTTGAAGAGTGTCCCGGGGACACTTGTTAACAAGACAAAAAAAATACTAACATAACTATTAACATACTAACATTTTCCATTGAAAAAAAGTGAGCATAAGTCATCCATGGATGCAATGGGTTCTTGTGCTGCTAGCAACATTTAATATTTAAAATACATTATATAATACTATGAGTATAATGAAACTTTTAATCATTTTGATAAATCTATTACATATTTTACAATTCTTATAAATTAAGCAAATACATAAATAATCTTTTCAGACCTAAAATTATTTTTTATTCAACGTTTATACTCTTTTGAAGCCACAATTCATTAAAGCTCTACAAAAATGACGTATTCCGTTGGTTTCGCGTTTCTTCACTTTGAACTAGAGGATAACTTTACTTGGGCACATACGATGGTGAAAGGTCTTTTGTCCTCAAAAGACAATATGCCTAAGGTGATTGTCACCAACAGAGATGGTGCTTTGATGAATGTCGTTGGCACAGTTTTCCCTGAAACATACACCATGCTTTGTTTTTTCATATTGGGAAGAATGTAAGGGCCAAGTGCATCACGGATTGTAAAGTTAACCCGAAGCCTCCTAAGGGTGCAAAAGTTGACAAGAAAGAATTGAAGAAGAACAAGTTGAACAATAGAGAAGTTGTTGAGAAAGTCGTGATCGCTTGGAGAGAGTTGGTCGAATCTCTTACGGAGGAGTCATATGCAAGTAATTAATTGAAATTCAAAGAGGCATGCATGCCATTTCCAGAATTCACAAAATATGTTGAAACCATGGTTTTGAACCTTAAGGAAAAATTTGTGAGGGCATGGACGAATAAAGTCTTGCATCTAGGGTGTAGAACCACCAACATTGTTGATTCGACTCATGGAGTGTTGAAAAGATATTTGAGAAGTAGTGTGGGTGATTTGGCATCATGTTGGGATGAAATACACAAGATGTTGGCCGTGCAATTTGGTGAGATACAAGCAAGTTTTGGGAGGAACAAAACGGTCTTGGAACACAAATATAAAAACATCAAGATGATGAGAGAGTTGGAGGGTTATGTATCTAGACGGGTATTGAAATTTATCTATGATGAATTGAAACGCTCAAAGACATTCGCCTTTGATAAGGAAGATTGTGATTGTGTGCAAAAGACATCGTACAGGTTACCTTGTGTGTGTATTATTGCAAATTCCAAATATCATGAGGCCTTTTGTTGAAGAAATTGTGAATGTTAAAGGGGATGGTCATTGTGGATTCTGAGTGGTAGCTAGGCACTTGGGGATGGATGAGGAAGATCATGTATTGGTTCGTCAAGCGCTTATTCAAGAGTTGAGAAATCATAAGAGTGACTACATGCCAATATATGACACGGAGGAGCGTTATAACAAAATCTTGAATGGTTTATACCCTCCAAAATGTACAATTGGTATTATGCCGATAGATAAGTGGTTGATCACTCCGGATATGGGTCACATTATTGCTTCTTGCTACAACAGAGTCGTTGTTCTATTAACTTTTCCCGAAATGGGTGGTGTATGTGAGACATATTTCCCAATCCAAAGTGCTCCACCACTTAATCCACATTCCAATATCATGTGTCTTTGCTTAATTCCCGACCACTATCTTCATGTGATTTTGAAGGAAGGTTGTTCGTTACCGCCGAGTTGTAAGGAGTGGATGAACAACAAGATTGGTGAGGCGGAGAATTGGCATTTTGCGTTTTTGGATAGACAACACGCCTTCAATGAGCTCATGTCTAAGGAGGCGAAGCCGCCAAAGAAACCAACAAATGAGCACAATCCAATTGTTGGTGATAATACTGCCACTCCGAAAAAAAATGAACAAGAATTTGAAGTCATGGAATACATGGAAGAAGAAGACACTTTAGGAATGTCACTAGACTTCTTAGATAGGTTATAGGTTATGAGACTTTTTGGTCGGTCGGTGTTCGTCCTATTTTTTGGTGGTATTACACGCCGACATATTTTTTGGTGGCCGGTTATGTAATTTAGATATTTGTGGCCAATATGTAACTAATATTATATATTATATAAATATATGAAATGAAATATTTTTTTGGTGGCCGGTTATGTCACACCAATTATTGCTCGCATTACGTTCTCTCTAATTATTCAACTATTTATGAATTTGTGTCCGTATTGTTGATTTTTAATGAATTTGTGTTTATGTAATTTAACGATGAATTTGGGTCATTTTGACCGTTTATGTGAGATTATGTAATTTTAGAAATTTATGGATAAATTTGTGTAATTTGGATCGTTTACGTGTCATTAAGTGTGTTTAAGTGATTACGGGTCATTACCGGCAAATTTGTGAAATTTGGACCGTTTGGATCGTTATGTGTGATTATGTGATTGTGAGAAAAACGATGTTTTTGTGTAATTTTGATCGATTATGTCGTATTATCCGATAATCTTGTTAAACTGGCGTAATTCGGTTCAATTATGAGCTTGTAAAGATTACGGATCATCAGTGGCACACTTTGCATTGAATGAATATCAGTACAATATCAATAGAGCGTGAGTTAACTCGCGCATGTGTTAACACTATGCGTCAGTTAACTCACGGAGTGTTTTACACATGCACATCTTAAGTGACGCAGCGTTAGTTAACTAACGCATAGTTTTACACTTGCATTAGTTAACTAACGCAAGGGTAATTTGGTCAGTTTGGCTGAGTGCGAGCGAAAAGTGCAGAGGGGAGCAGAATTCAAATCACCGCTAGTGTTTCACTATTCTTAGAAACCACTTGCCCCAATCCATCATCCAAAAATTGCTTACCACTATAAGTGAGCAACGGGACACATTTTGGTAGATTAAAAAATGATGTTGTTTGTGATATGAAGTTTTATTTTCTTAATTAATTTCATTTGAAAATGCTCTTTCAAGACATGAAGTATAATTTGCCCTTTATTTGAATCAAGCTATACTTGCGATTCACAAGTAAGTTTTGTTGAATTATTATTGATAATCATTTTAGTTTAAAGAAACAATTTTGAATATATTGATATGAATGTCTTTGATATTGGTTGGACTTTCAATGTAAATTACAACGGTATTTTGTAACATCCTTTTTTGTTGTATATGTGGGAATTTTCTTTGCACTTTCAGAGAAAATTATAATGTAATATATATGAAAATTACACATGACTGAAAGTCAAGCAGACACTAACTTCTACCGTTAATCCTTATTGAATGACAAAATCAATCATCGTAAACACGACATTATTTGATTACTCAGAACAAAAATTGCAGAAAAATAAATGTAATGAACTACTTACATCTAATGTACACGACCATCATATCCAATTCTTTCTTTTCAAAAATGTATCGTATCTCTATCGATGTCCAAATAATATTTTTCTATAAAAATTTGCAATGATGACCACAAAAAGAATCTCCTGTATTTTTCTATAAATAACAACCTCATTCTTTTCATTTGTATATCAATCAAACAAAAACAAACCATTTCAGTTTTAATCATACTCACAAGATTGTTATTTCTATGGTAGTCGATCTTTCCTCTCTTTCTCATTAGTCTTGTTGTCCTATTATTATGATTAGGCTTGTAAGTTTTCACCTTTGTTGGACTCTTTTGTAATAGATTAGAATACTCTTTATATTGTTTTTAATTCGTTAGTATCTTTTAACCTATAAAAAACATTATTCAAGACATGGGCATTATGTACTCACTAACGTTACTCCTGTTTAGAATGACAATGCTTACCACTCTAATGTTTGTTTTGAGACCACCGATAGAGGAGGAGCCACTACAACACAAGCCATTACAAATATACCAGCCTACTCTTCTGAAGCCAAAATTCATTAAAGCATCTTTTATTGACAATACAATGCTATCACCACCACCAAGACCACCAAGGACTCGTCCTGTCCCGGTCCCGGTGTTTCACTCTTCCAAGAAGACATGATTTAAAACACCACAAGAAAAATCAATTGCCCCAACCTATTATTAGTTCGCAGGAAAGAGTTGGTGTTTTTGTTGGTTTTAGTCGTTCATATGTTCATTTTATTATGGATTGATGGCAATTTGTTGTTGTTACTTTTTAAGTTGTATTCTGGGTCGAGTGGTTTTCGCACGTCTTGTGTTAGATCGCTCTTTATTAATAAATTTTTGTTTATAAAAAAAAGTAATATGTATATAGAATAAAAATCAGTATGGTATCACGTGCTCAATGCACTTAAAATAAAAGTAAAAAAAATTCTCATAAAAATACAACACTTACCACTACTTAAGTGAGCAACAACATGACACATTTTGGTATATGCTAAAATGTAGTAGTTTGTCATATGAATTCTGTTGTTTTTATTAAGGGAAAAACTTGGTAGTGCGACAACATTGCTGACTAAAAACAACGAGCATATAGGCACCGGAGAAATTCGAACTCTTACCTAAGAGATCATTCTTACACCCAACCAATTAAAACCAAACATCTCATTAAAATAATAAAAATAATTAATATCATAATTTTTTCTCATTATTTTTAATATTTCTCTCTCCTTTTTCCACTTTCTTTAACTAACAAAAACCACCCACCACCATTTATGTTTCCATTTCCTTAATTAAAATCACATTTTTTTTAAAGTTAATAACATGTGTCATATTTTTATTGGTTGGGTGTAAGAATAAAGTGTTGGGTGAGAGTTCATGCAAGAATATCTCATAGGCACCGTGGGATGTACATTGGATTGCAATTTATTTTGACTTTAATTAATTTTGAAAATATTGTACAAGTACAACTACCCCATGATTCGTCTGTCAATCGTGCTTTGATTTCTCGCACCATACAACAATCCACTTTCATTAAATTTTCTTTCAAAATGATCTTTTAAGATGTGAAGTATGATTTTCCCGTTATTTGAATATAGGCTATATATATTTAGGTGGATTCTAGGGTGAGGGCTTAAGTAAGTACCTCGGTGGTGTATTACTAATTTTGAGTTTTAAATTGAAAAGACACATGCAATTTACCTGTTCATTACCGCAATGGATATTATGTTCCGCTCTCTCTTTCCCACCAAACTTCATGCCTCTCTCACTGGTGTTTATGGTTACATTTTCTACAAATAAAAATGGGCTTTTTTCTTCTTCTCTTAAACAGTTCTTTTCCTCACTGTTTGCAAGTTGAGATTTACTTAACTAGTTGAATTAAAGAAAAACAATAAGAAGAACTTAAGAAGGTTAATAATATAGAAAGGAAATTAGAATACTGTGTGACATCTTAGGTGCCATGATTCACTCATGGATTAATTGTTTGATTTATCATTTATTATGATTCCATTTTTTTATGTTGAATCATTCGTGGATTTGATGATAAATATCAAATTATACTGTCATAAAAAAAATATGGAAACTTCGGCAAGAAAATTAGAATACAAAAGGAAAAAAAAAAAGCCTTGGTGGGAAATTATGAAACAATTCTTGAATCTTAGCCATTTTATTTGAATTTGAATAATATCCTTGGTTTGTGGCGGTCGGTGGCTGGATTTTGGATTGAGGGATGTGAATCTGAAAAAATTGGGAGAGCTAAGAGGGAGAGAGAAGTTGGGGAAATGGATTGTGTGAGGAAAGATGTGCGTGTTCTCATTTTCTTTTCTTTTTCATCTATACCTTAATTGATGGTTCACTCTAGACATCACCATATATTTATGCCTACGTGTAAGATCTAACCATTTCAGCAACAATATACTAGTGATTTTTGGGAACATGGACCTCAATTTAAAAGGATCACTTGCGGACCTTAGTGAGTTACTTTCTATAGCAACATTGTTTTTTTTTTCTTTTCTTTCAAGGCTTAGTTTACACAAAAACAAATGTAGTCTGTGTTTGGTTGCCCGACGAAAACACTTAAACGCACGTCCTATTCATGAAACGTGATTTCACTGTGTTTGGTTTTCCTCCAACACCTTACCGCCGCCGTACGTTTTCATCTTCAAAATCGATTCTTAGAGAAGCTGCTCTCCCTAGCTTCTTGAAATCGTGTCTATCCAACGTGAAAGTACACAACACCATTTGTCTTTTTTACCCTTGAATCTTGTCACTTTCTTTCACATACCTTTTAATATTTGACAGATCCATTCACCTATTTAAGAAATCTGTTACTATATCTCATTGTTGATTGTTGTCTGCGTTTTTTTATTGTTGCTGTGAAGTTTTTTCACTTTTTGGTGTTGCAGAAAACTCAAGGAAGAAGAACACTGTTGTAAGCGGTGTTTTTTGTTGTGAAATATTTTTGTTTCTTGCTATATGAAAAAGCCCATAAAAAAAGCCTTTCTTAATAGTACTGTACGAATCAAAATCACTTTTAATCAAAATCAATTCTATCAAAATCAATTTTGTCCACAGTACAACCAAACACACGCGTACCATGTGTTTCTACCAAAATATTCTTCAAACAATCCATTGTCAATTTGTTTCCCTGTTACATTTGTCTCACTGTTTGGGTCGCTCTTCTTCTCCCTCAATAAGATCGAATCATCCTCTATCTCTCCCTTTATGTGGTCAACATGCTTTTATTTGCTTGTGAGTGTTTCTATTTTGATTTGCTACCAGGAGAACACTAGTAATTCTGGGCTATTTTATCATCAACAACAACCACAAAGCTTCAAATTTCAAGCACAACCACTCAGGGTTGTCTTCAACATTATGGAGGCCATGTTTTAATTTTGAGTCTTCAGAATATTCGATGTCGGAATTGGTATATGTATAAATTTAGACACTTAAAATTGGCATATACCTGAATTTAGATCCTTAAAATCATACATACATACATACATACATATATATATATATATATATATATATATATATATATATATATATATATATGCAAAAAGTTTAACACTTTAAAATTTATATATGCAAGAATTTAGACTTGATGCTCAATATTTGACATTTATTGATATAATTAAACTCAAAATTTAAAATCTCTATTATATATATTTGCCTTATTTTTTTTGAAAAGTACACTTGGCACTCTTTCTTGCTTCATCTCATTAATTGCTTGATCAAAGATTCAAATCACCATATATTTACTCACATTCTATTTATGTCATTTGCATCATTCACACAAATTTAATTTATTTCAATTAATTTATTAAAAAGCAAAATGAAAATTATAAACATTTTAATAGCCTTATCATGAATATGTTTTGTATTATCAACCAATAAAAATTGACCATGATTCATGATTTAAATTATCAGCCAATCATGATTCATGATTAAAATTACCAACCAATCAAATTTAAGCATACATGTCATCCTTTTAACTTTTACTTAGGTTTTTTCCCCCTCTATATAGTCAATATGTCTGTCATCATTTTCATCTTCATCGTAGCGCACATCCTTTCTCTCTATCTTCATTGTGACACACACCTTCTCTCTCTCTCTCTCTCTCTCTCTCTCTCTCTCTCATATGTTTATAATTTTATTTGTTTTCGTTTCCTTTATTTTTCTTTTTTTTATTACAACAATTCTTTTTAAATACGAAGAGACAACTCTCTAAATTTTTGTAACGCCTTCCATAGTTTATGCAGCATGAAAGGAATGATATGGTACATAATATGTTTATACACATTTTTAGTTTTTTTTGTTACACATTAAAATTAAATAAAAATATATTTGGTCAAAAAATAGTGTGCGTACGTAGATGTCAAATATATGGTTACCAATAAAATAAAATTGTCAAAAAAAAAGTTATCAATAAAATAAAATCATTTGGTTTGAATTACTACGATTTTGTTTCTAAGATCAAATGCACCAATTGATGAATATTAATGTACAATTTTTTTTCCGTTACGGTATGCATGAATCAAGCACTTGATTATTTTGGTTACTTTATGTCTTTGGCTATAAATATCCGTTTTGACTCTCACATTTTTCACACCACTCTCTATTCACAATTCATATTATTGAAAGTCTTCTATGAACCTCTATTTTCTCTCTTTGTTACAATGTCAATTTTTTACATATTTCTCTTATTAATGTACATGACCCATGTATTGTAACAACTTATTTGATTTCTTTGATATATGTAAGAGAAACACGAGTTTCGGTAATTCATATTATTGAAAGTCTTTTCTGATTATGTTTTTCTTTTTTTAATAAATACAATGTAGTTTTTCTTCTTCGGTATAAAGTTGTGTTGTTGAATATTTTATAACTTTTTTGTTTGTTTTGACTTTTTAACTTGCAGAAATTATTCATGAATAGACAATATTCATGAAGATTGAATTATGGAAAGAAAGAAAAAAATATAGTTGAGATCCAAAAAGAACAAAAGACAAACGTGCTTCTTTATTCTTTTAATTGGAACTTTTTATTTGGCATTGAAAAAGATAATTATGATAGTAGCTATACTATCATTTCAGTTGTAAGATAGATGTCAATTATAATTATAATAGGTGATGACGTTATAAATTGAATCAATATTCTATATTTTTAGGAAATTGTCTTAAGGATGTATCTAGCAAGGGCAGGAACAAGACGATAGACAATACTACTATTGTAATTGATCACACATTAATATGACAATTGATTCTTGCACTTAAATTCATGATTAGAATAAAACTTATTTACTACGTTGACTACCCTGCCTTAACTATATTAGAGTAAATAATTGTAATTACTGTTTATTAGGGTATTAAATTATTTTGATATTGATTGATTTACATTTATTAATGTATATCTTTTCATTATTGTGCACTATTTTTTTTAGAGAAGGAAATTTGTATTAATGATGTAATTGTATTATTATCTTTTTTTTAAGCAAAGAAAATATATTAAATAAAAGCAAGTATAAAAGCTGAGAGTATATAAACCTGACCAGCAACCACGAAATCAACCTTAAAAGTATATTAAAACATATGATAAACAACAAATTGTATTGCTATCAATATTGATTAAACTCATAAAAATAAGTAATGTACAATAAATTGATTTTGATATATCAGGAACTAAATTAAAAACTAATTATTAACATGATCGTAAAATAAATCAAAATTAATCAATTTAAGAGTAGTACTCATCACTTTAAAAAAATGTAGCACAATTGTCAAAAACAAATGTAACACTCATCTGACATTTTGGAGTATCCTCTTTGATAGATAATTTTCAAGTATTTGTATAAACGCTCTTTGAATCATGAGACATGTTATGATCCCGGTGAGCAATTGAGAATCAAACTCATCTACATTTTTTATCTTAAAAGAAAATGTATTGTGTAAATTTAAAAATTTAAATTTCAATATTGGTCATTGAAAAGCCTCAATTTTTTTTATCCAAAATGAAAGCCTTAATTTTGATATTCTAAAAGAAAAAAGATTACTCAAGAACATAGAAAAGTCATATGATTATAGAAATGTAATAACAACAAGAGTATAAGGAAGAGTTGAATGATACCCAAAATTAAATTTAAGCAATAAAACCATTAATTTTTCAAATTCCAATTTTAGTTTTTTTTTCCTAAAAAATTGTCTTAAAAAAAAATCAAAGTACATCGTGTCTTTTAGTAGGATTTGAATTCTCTACATTGAAAATTCTCTCAAATTTTCTCCAGTGTAATCTCAACAATTAAACACGAGAGAGAAGTTGAGAATTAAATTATAAAAAAAAATGGTTTTTGTATTTTAATCGTGTAGATTGGAAATGGATAAAAATTGAGAAAATTTTCAATGGAGATAATCCAATTCCCTTTTAGTAGCATAGTGCACATAAAAGTCTTTTATAATACAAAAAAATAATAATAAATTTATGGTTAATTTTATAAAAAAAATATAAATGGAATAACACCTTAATGATCTTTGCGCCGTAATATTTTTGAGGTTTAACATTTAATGTCGTTATTTAAATAAAATTAAAAACCACAATGAATTTATTTCTACCAAAACCATACAAGACATTAGTTATATTGGTCTCCTCACTTATATGTTGCTCAAAATATACTTTTGAATTTAATGTTGAACTTTAACTCATACTTGATGACACGTCAACATCTTTCCCTTCAGTGTGAGACAATTTATGTTTGTGCTATAAAGATGTAAACAAATAAGATCAGACAGAGACACAACATGCTAAAAACGATGGGTTAGTTGTGTTTTCATGCAAGAAGATTTTCGCTCCTTTCTTTCATGAGAAGAGGGAAATAAACTTAGAAAATATAACAAAATGACAAATGAATTTACACCTAAGAAAAATGATAAATGAAAAAAAAGAAGTGTGTGATATGTTCTTAAGGGTATAGAAAATAGCGTGAGTTGCTGGTAATTTTATGAGTTTGTCAAATAAGTTGGAGATTTACGAGTAATTATTTTAACAAAAAAATTAGACTCATTTAGAAAATGCGACATCATTTTGAAATATCTAATGAGCATGTATTTCGTCAAATCAACATCATATATATGCCTCTTTCCATTTTCACATTCACCAAAGACAAAATGTGAAAGAATTTGAACTAATGGAGGTTAAATAGAAAAAATAGCATAAAAATGAATGACATTGAAAGACTTGATTTTTTTTTTGGTTGCATTGAAAGACTTGATTTTAAGATAAATGAATTAAACAAATGATATACAATCTCACTAAGAAGTCATAATGTTGGGGCTTCATGGGGAGCCTCGATCATCATATTAGGCTAAGAGCAATCACACAAGTGAGATTAATACCACATTTCACCTAAAATGTCTTATAAACATGTATTTGTGAATTTAGCACAACACAACAACATTTTGCCATTGTCAGATCCCACTACATATTAATAGTGAAGAAATTTGAAATAATATAGGTTGAATAAAAAAAATAGCATCAAAATCAATGACATTCAAAAGCTAAAATTAAGGCGATCAAATGGAGCATGTTCAGAAAGGTGGTCTGGTGGTGGTTTGAAGGAGGGAGGTTTATGTTCATTCTTTTCAAATTAAATGAAAATAAACAGATATGAAAAAATAATTTAAACATGAGAGAAGATAAGGGAAATAAAATAAGTATTGTGTGTTTTGTTTGTAAGAGTATAGGGAATAATGTGAGTTGCCAATAATCTTATAGGTCTGTCGAAATAGTACGAGATTTTTAGGTAATTATTTTACCAAAAAATTAGATCTAATTAAAAAAACCGCACATTATTTTTAATGTCTAATAAGCATATATTTTGTCAACTCAGCATAACACGTCTGCAATTTTCCACTCTCATTTGCCACCAAAGACAAAAATTGAATGAATTTGAAATAATAGAGGTTGAATAAAAAAAATCACATGAAAGAGGAAGACATCAAAAAACTAAATTAAAAAATAAAATAAACAAATGACATCCAAAAATAAAAAATAAAATACAGTTCATCGTAATGCTGAGACTTTCAAGGGATGCTACATTGAATTTGATCATTACATTAGACTAAGAAAACCCACTTAAGTGAGTTTGACACCATATCTTCATCCTAAACCTTAAGACATTAGGTATATAGATCACATCACTTATGTGTCGCTCAACATACACTCTTACCTCCAATATGAAACTTTAACTCAGACTTGACACATTAACTTCTATCCCTCAAGTATGAGACTATCCACTTCAGGGATCTACCACTAGGAACCTTATGGGGTAGTCAACAGTGGTGTGCATTTATCCATTGAACAAAGATCAACCACACAAATGAAAATGATACTAGACTATGCTTGGCGCAGGTGTTCATACTAAAGAATAAACATTTAACTTACCAAAAATTGAGGCTCGATTAAAAAAAAAACACAACATTTAAAAGTGTCTAATAAACACGTATTTTGTTAACTCAACAAATCACATAAGAGTTTATCCATGATTAAATCCATCAAAAACCAAAAGTGAAGGGATTTAAATTACTAGAGATTAATTTAAAAATATTGCATGAAAGTGAACAACATCTTAAACCTTAAATTTAATATAAAACTTAAACATCTACTCTTATATTGGTCATCTTTTTTTTTTAGCAGAAAGAGGTAGCAGGATGACTGCTAACCTCTAAACTTCATTAACAAAAGAGAAAAAATACAAAAAGAGACTTGATGCATCAATTATGAAACTTTATTGGTCATCTCACTTATATGTTTGTCAACATCTACTCTTGCATCAACTATGGAACTTTAAGTCAAAATTGACACATTAACATATTTCCCTTATGTGTGAGACTTGATGCATTTGTGATTTGGTGACATAGGCACAACATGATAAAAAAGGTGGATTGATGGTGGTTTATGTAGGTTTATGTTCCCATATTTAATGAAAAGAGAGAAAGGAAATTAGAAAAGGAAAGGATATGAAAAAGCAATTTGAACATGAGAGAAATGATAAAGAAAAAAAAAGTTTGTATTTTGTCTGTGGAGGTATTAGGAATAGAGTGAGTTATTGGTAATTTTATGGGTTAGTTGAAGAAATTGGAGATTTATGAGTAGTTTTTACCAAAAAAATAGATTCAATTAAAAAAGTCCCACATCATTTTAAAATGTCTCTTTGTCAACTCAACATAAAACATTTGTATTTTTCATTGTTAGATTCCACGAAAGACTAAAAGTGAAGGTGCAATAACAACCAACAACAACCAAGTCTTATCCTCACTAAGTGGAGTTGTCTATAGAGATTCAATTTTTTAATTTTTTTTTTATGTTTGTTGTAGATGCTGACACAACCTTCTTTTATTTTATTTGGGATTGGGACCAAGGCTACCATAAACAAGATTAAAGTTCAAAAGTGGATGTATTTGAAAGAACATAGGTTGAATAAAAGCAATTGCATGAAAGTGAGCGTCATCCAAAAACTTTTATTTAATATAAAAAATTAAGCAAAGAACATCCAAAAACTAAGATAACAATTTATCATAATGTATGGAGTTCCGAGGGAGCCTGTAATGACTTGGATCATCACATTTGACTAAGAGAAACCCCATAAGTGAGATTGACACCACATCTTCATCCAAAACCTTAAGACATTAGGTATGTTTGTCATTTAACTTATTTGTTGCTCAATATATACTCTTGCATCCAATGTAGAAGTTTTACTTACAAATGACACATTACCATCCCTCCCTTAAGTGTGAGATTCTTTGTGTCTATGATATGGTGAGATAGCAAACTAAGATAAGAGGAACAACATGGTAAAAAAATGTGAGTTGGTGACTATTTCATAGATGGGTGTCTTTGTTCCTTTCTTTAATGTGGAGATAGAAAGTAAATTAGAAAAAGAAAGAAGAAAAAGGACTTTGAACAAGAGAGGAATGATAAGAAGTAAAACTAAAGAGAGTGTGTTTTATCTATGACAATATAATTAAGAGATTCAATTGTTGGTAATTTTATGAATTTATTTAAGGAATTGGAAATTACTGGGTAATTATGCTACCAAAATAATAGATTCATTAAAAATGTCGCATCAATTTAAAATGTCTAATAAACATGTAATTTGTCAACATAGCAGAACACATCTACATTTTTCCATTGTCAAATCGTACCAAAGACCAAAAGTGAAGGAATTTAAAATAATAGAGGTTGAATAAAAAATTGCTTGAAAGCGAATGACATCCTAAACCTAAAATTTAAGATAAAAATTAAACAAATGACACCCAAAAACTAACAAAACAAATCATTATAATGCTACGACTTCCTTTGGAACCTACACTGAGTTGTATCATCATATTAGTCAAAGAGCAACAACACAAGTGAGATCGACATCACTTCTTCACCCAAAGTCCTAAAGCATTAGGTATATGGATAATCTCCCTCATATGTTTCTCAACGTCTACTCTTGCATCCAATGTCAAATTTTAACTCATAATTGACATATTAACATATCTCCATTAAGAGACTCTCCGTGTCTGTGATAGACCACCAAGAAGCACTCCATCCGCCGTCCACAATGTTGAATCGGGATATGATACCACCTCTGGGCTTTATAAGGGAGTCAACATTGATGTGATTCGACACATTACAAAAAGAGAAACCACACAAGTGAGAACAATACCACATCTTCATCGAAAAATTGAAGACTAAAATATGAGTTTTATTAATTTATTTGTTGCTCAACCTCCACTTTTTTATTCAATATTGAACTTTAACTGACACTTGATACATCAGAGCATTTTTCCCCTCAAATATGACGAAATTCTAGCCCGTGCTTGACACGGGTTTCCATTTGGGGCGTTTGACACTTGATAATGCATCGTTATTGTTTTGAGGCGTTTGACCGAACCATGCGCGATATAATGTCTTATGATGGTGTCGATAATACAGACAAACCATTTGGGGGTCTTTCTGTGGTTTTGGACGGTGATTTCAGACAAATTTTGCCAGTGATAAGAAAAAGATGCATAAAAGACATACTTGCTTCATCCATCAACTCATCAAAGGTGTGGAGTCACTGTAAGGTTCTCACACTTACAACAAATATGCGTTTACGTGCTTCAACCGTTCGTGTCGAGGAAGATGAGATAAGAAAGTTTGTCGATTGGATGCTTTCAATTGGAGATTGAATAGGATCCACCAACGAGAGTGGATAAATTAACGTACCCATTCCTGATGAGTTGTTGATAAAAGATTCCTCTGATTTGTTGCGTTCTCTGGTTGATTTTGTATATCCGAATTTTTCGCAAAACATGAAGATCTCGGATTTTTTTCCAAGCACGGGGGATACTTGCTCCCACGCTGGACGCAGTTGATCACGTAAACAAATTTCTTCTATCATTGGTTCCAGGAGACAAAAAGGAATATACCAGTTCTGATTCGGTTTGCAAATCAGACGAGAATAGTGAGGTACAAAGCGAATGGTTTACCACCAAATTCTTAAACAATATCAAGTTTTCTGGTATTCCAAACCACAAGTTGAGATTTAAAGTTGGATGTCGAGTTATGTTGATGAGGAACATTGACCAAGCAACTGAATTGTGCAATGTGACTAGGTTGATTGTAGACAATCTTGGGAAGAACTTTATCGGTGTAACTATTATTACCAAAAAAATGATGGTGAAAAAGTAATTATTCCAATACTGAGCTTAGTTCCAGGTGATCTTGAACTGCCTTTCAAATTTACTATGAGACAGTTCCTGTTGGCTGTGTGTTTTGCAATGACAATAAATAAAAGTCAGGGTTAGTAGTTGTCTCATGTTGAAATCTATCTTTCCAAACCGGTTTTTACTCATGGACAGATGTATGTCGCAGTGTCAAGAGTCACTTCCAAAAAGGGATTGAAAATGCTTATATTGGATGAAGAAAATCGTGTGTGTACTGAGACCACTAATGTTGTGTACCGTAATGTTTTTCGGAATGTTTAACCTGTCGTTCTTGATGACGCAGGTGGGTATGAGTTTTTTTTCACTTTTAAACTTTGTTGTAATATATATTTTTTATTTGGATATGAATTGGTTGTTTCTACTTGCAACCATTCTAATAGTTGCGTAAAGAAAGAGTAATGGATTGGTCATGTAGATAAACTACAATTCTGGAACTAACAATTAAGATCACACTTCTTATTTCATTGTATAAAATCCAATGACATTTATTGTTGTGCAAAGAACAGGCCGAGTGATCAATTTGTTATAAGGACTAATATGTTATATGGAGTAATATTTTTGATCCTTTTTGACAATATTTTGATCTCATGTACCTTCAGGTGCTGTCTGCTTTAGGTGAGGTGATATCATTCAGATGTACACAGGCTGACGTTAATGGAATTTCTATGACATTGAAATATCATTGACCAATTGCAATAGGTGCAATGCCTTCTCTTCGACTCCAAAATTTGCCTGATACATTAAGGTTTTTATCTACTGAGATTTCGGTTTTTCTATTATCTGGTAGAGCAACTTCAATATTTTCATACTCAGTTTAATTTTATTTATAATGTCAGCATCCTTCTGATCATTCTCATTTTTTCTAATGTAAGCCGTACTCTTTCAGTGACCATATTATCAACTATATACTCTGCATCATTTTTTATACAATCTGCTATATATCCGTCTTTTTTTTTCTTTGTTCTTTGGAGCGCCTATGTCTATGTGCATGCACATGACAATTTTGTAGTCCTTTTTCAAGCCTTATCTGTTGTGTTTTTATAATATGCTTAGTTAAAAAATGCGATAGATAGTTGGTGTTTTTGTCGCTGTTTGTTATACTTATTTGTTACACGATTGAATAATTACAAATTCGTGTTGGATATTAAGATGAATCAAGTGTATGCACGATGTTAACTTTGTATATATAAGGGTATCCGCTATAGAAATCATGGAATTTGAAAGAAACTAATATGATAGAGACGATTCGTTGGGTAGGGACAATTAATTGTATATGCAGCAGTAGGCCTCGAGACTCCAACACCCCCAGTTATATGCAGAACATAAAAAAAAAAAAAAAAGACTCATGTCTCCGTAATAAATTTTAGCCATCCATATAAAATATTCCTGCATTAAATACTAATATTTCGACGTTGCATCCGTTAAATCATTCCTGTTTAACGATACGAAAATCCAAATAACTATATACGCATTGATATTTGTATATATAAGCAATCGAAAATACGATAACAATGCGTTCTATTTATATATTGTGTATAAAATAATGAATTTGCTATTTAATTAGATTTTATATATAAAAAATAGTCGTAATTCTAGCCCGTGCTTGGCACGGGTTTCCAAGCTAGTTTAAATAATATTTAGATCCTTAAATATTTCTATTTAATGTCTTTTGGAAATTTTCGGACCAAAAAAAAAATGGAGGCCCTGTGCAATAGGGATATGCTTGGTTTTAACCGGCCCTGCAACCACTAATAAACAAAGAACACCAAATAACATAAAACAAGCGAAATTTTATCGTAATTTTATTTTTCGTTTTTCTTTATCTAAACAATTATTTTGATAAAAATCCCACATAAAAACAATGGTTTAACCAATAACAATTTTTTTAAGTGGTACTTTGTGGTTTGAAAAGAAGATTGGGGAAATGGGTGCAACCAAAAATGGTGTTCCTAAAGAAACTGTGGAAGTGAAAGGAGATCTAAGGATAGAGAAAAGTTAAAGAGTTAATGTGATTACATTAGCACAATAAAATCAAAATTTCCAAAAGAAGAATAGTGACCGGCTATAATGAGTCACTTATTGAGGTCCACTAAGGAGAGATGGCACAACTCTAGGCAATCTAGGGCAGTCTGCTTGTGCTGGAATGTTCAGAAGAGTAAGGGTTGTTTTGCAGTCAATCTTGGAATTTCAAATGCTCTCTTTGCTAAGCTAATGGGAGTGATCACTGTTGTGGAAACTGCCTATCTGAAGAATTGAATCACTTATGGATTGAAAGTGATTCTAATTTAGCTTGCTTGGCTTTCAAGTCTCCTCATATAGTGCCTTGGAAACTTAAGAACAAATGGAAAAAACCCCTAGTCAAATTGTCCTCTATGAATTTCATGATCACACACATCTACAAAGAAGGGACCCATTATGCAGATAGATTAGCTAACTTAAGATTAGCTTTAAATGAATATACTTGGTGATCTTTCACCCAATTGTATTTAGGGAAGAACTAGTCAATAATAGGTTACGACTTCCTAATTATAGGCAAGGTTTCAAAAAACGGAACGTTACCGGGATTGCGGCCGTTACAAATCGGTATCGGCAGCCACCGTGACCGTTTTTGGACCTTTTCGCGTTGAGAACAAAAATCACAGTCAAATCGCCGTTACGGCCGTTACGGAACGCTGTTACGGGCGCGAAACGCCGTTACGGCCGCGAAACACCGTTACGCACTCCGTTACAGACTTGAAAATTCAGTAATCTGAACAGGAGAAAAGGAATCGAATCTCATATTAAAAAAAAAAAGCACAAGAATCAGAGGCATGTTATAATAGGGAAGAGATAGTTTCTGAAAGTCATGATGAAAAGGAGGAAATAGCGATTTTGTATGAGAAGAAGGCAGAGGCAGAAGCTAGATCTTGAATCTGGAAAAAGAGGAGTCGCGCTGCTGTTAGGAGGAAGAAGATGAGATGACAGTAAATGGGCCTTTGTTTGGACTGTTTGTATTAAAATATAATGAAGTTACAATTCCTAATCATACCCCCTTTTTAAAATGTATTAGTAGTTTCTTGTGATGTGAACTAAATGTAGTAAATTGATCATGAATTTTGTTTAAAGATATGCTATGAGTAGTTATTTATTAGTTAATTTCTCTCCAATCTGTCAAACATTCTATCTTTACTAAATGTAGTCTATTTTTATTATTATATTTACTTTAAACATGTTATAATTATGGAAAAAGTAGTAATCTAAGTTATTATACATTATATGATAATATAAATAGTTTTAATACATTTTGTGAAACGTTTTGATTAATTCACACCGCGAAGACCGTTATTTGTATCGCAGCGTCCGTTACAGCCGAAACCGCGACAACCTTAACGCGACCGCGATCGCGACCGCGATCGCGACCGCGACCGTTATTTAGAACCTTGATTATAGGCTCTGCTAGTTTATTTGGTTTAAGGGTTCGATATGGTCTCGATGACTACTAAGCATAGCTTTGGGGATTGACCTAATTTTAACCATTGTATCTTTAATTTAATAGCTTTAGAAATATTCCATTATTGCTTTATGACAATAATTGGCGTACAGTCAAACCTTCGATGGATGTAGACTCACCTAAGATATTAGGGGGTCTTAACTAGAGAAGAGGGTTTGTGATCAAGACATTGGCCTAACCATTTTGATAAAATGTTGTAAAACTATGCTATCCGAATAATTGTAAACATAGGTTCGAGTTACCTAGTAATGAAGAGAAGGAAATATAACTTGACATAATCGCTATTTTATTTGTTTTCTTAAAGTTCAATTAATTAAACCATCGCTATTGTATCCGTTTTCACAATTTCTGTAGATACGGACTTATAAATATTATTACTTGACAATGATATAATACACTTGCTAAAATCAACAATCATTACACTGCTCAATATCGTTTTACTTGATACATATTTTTTATAGTTGATTGTTGAATTGTAAGTTTATATCATATAGATCATCCATGTGAAATTTTACATAAATCTAAAATCATTTTTGATATATTATTGAGACTCGTCAGGATTAACGACGTTCAATAACATCGCACAAGATATGTTATTGAGACTCATCAGGATTAATGACGTTTAATAAAATCGAATAAATATGATTACTCATTTGTGATATGACTTGTTAGTTTGTTTCAATGCATATTTCGTATGAATATATTTAAATAAGTAATTACATCATGTTTAAATAGACTAACAAACTAATACACAAATGATATTAAACCCCTTTGAGTAAATAGGCAATTACCCCCTGAAATTGTAAGTTTCGTCAATTACCCCTCTGAAATTAACAAAACTTCAATTACCCCCCTGAAATTGCACAACGTTAATCAATTTACCCCCTCCGTCAAATTCTTCTGTTAATCAACATGATGTTTTGCAAATACCCCCCCTGAAGTTTTGCACTTATGTGCAAAATGCCCCCTGAACTTAAAAATTTATATTTTTTTTCTTCTTATCCTTGACTCAAAAGATATTAAAGGCAAACAATTAATAATTAACTTAGGCCATTTTCATTGTTAAATGTCAGAATGAAATATGGAACTAGAAACAACATATGGAACATCTTATTCGGGTGGCATTTTGCTCATAAGTGCAAAACTTCAGAGGGGTAATTGCAAAACGTCATGTTGACTAACAGAAGAATTTGACGGAGGGGGTAAATTGATTAACTTTGTGCAATTTCAGGGGGTAATTGACGAAACTTACAATTTCAGGGGGTAAAGACCTATTTACGCAACCCCTTTTATAGGCTTTTTTGTTCTATTTCGATTTGGTTTGATATGGTTTCATCGCTTCGGTTGTTGTTTCTTCTTTGATTTTACTTCTTTGTTGGCTATACATTTAGTTGGTTTAGATTATTTTTAGGGTTAATATTATTAAGTTTTTTTTTGTTTTGTTTTACAAACTCGAGATGTATGGTGAGTTTGAAGGAAGATGTTTGATAAGAAATTATTGGGTCTATGCTATTTAGTTTTCTAAATTACTAGTCATAAAATATCATTGTAATCTTATTAAACTCAAGTAGTCTCATTTGTTTGTTAATTATTCTCTCGAAAACTCTATATTTCAACATAAATAAACTAATATACCACAAGCCCTTGCTGTGTTGGCCAAATTTGGATTTGATAAGCATGTAGTCCATTTAATCTTTTCCATGTTCGAAAACAGTAAATATTTTGTTTTCTTTTTTACAATTGCAAACAGTATATCCAACGCAATAAAGTTGATGTGTAAGGATCATCCTGTTCCATAAACCACTCCACTATCCTCTTCGAAAGTACAAAATTTAACCTTAGTTTATGGATGTATGTTTTGTCGGAGAAAGTGATATACGAACTAATCTTTTAAAATCATATATAGGAGCATTTATAATTACATGTAATCGTGTTTGTTATATGCGAAAGATCAAATTAAACACTTGTTGTTAGCCAATCATCCATATCTAACAGAAAGCATATCGAAAAATAGATAAATTAATATTGTTACGTGTTTAATTTGGAGTCATCATGTGGTGCTTACTATCACGAATCAAGAGTCGGATGAAGATGAACCTTACGAGTTGAAGTTAAAATGAGTATGCCAAGAAACAACGGTGGATTTCAATTCTGTTGGAAAATAAACTATAATTTCTATGTAAATGATAAAAACTTAAGAAATACATTTCTTGAGGATGAATGCATATTTAGACTTGGAAAATTGCACAATTTGTGATATACATGAAAGAAAGTGATTTCTCCTATAAATGAAGATGAGAAAGATCATCATTCCTTAAGTGATCATATAGAGAGTTGATGAATCTCCAATCATACATATCCTAGATTAGAGACGGATTAGGAATGACAAAATAGGTGGATCTATTAAATTTGAATTTATATGGTAATGAATAGATTTAAACAATCCATCAATCCAGTATAAATTCACTAACAATTCTTTAACAAAATTTAATCAAATACATATTCTCTTAAAAATTGTGGTTGAGCCTAAAAAAAACTATAAGATTAATCCAATACTTATAAATACTTATTCAAGTCATCTGTCAACCGATGCGGGGCTCTTTAACCCACCCATTCACACCCAACATCATTGGACGTGGTGCGTTGATATAAATGGCGTGGGTGGTCCGATAGCATAAACCTAATAGAAGGTGGACCAACGTATCTTTAAGGAGACTTTGATTTCATCTTAGAAATCATAGTTTGGCCAAACACACTCACACCTGACACTATTGGACTTAGTGTGTGAATATAAATGGTGGGTGATCCAATAGCATGTGGTTCAATGGATCTTGAATGAGGTTATATATGATATTATTTTATAATTGTGGTTGATCCTAACAAAACCCCATAAAATCAGCTTTTGATGTCAATTCTCACATCAAAAAATTATTATTATTATTCAGGTCATTTGTGGGACTCTTAACACATTCGTTCAACATAAAATTCATATAATTCAACCATTAAAAAATTATTATTTTTACATATTTTTTGAAACAAATATTTTTTGGTAGTTTCCAATTAAATAAATTTTAAAAAAAGATTTTTACATAGTTTTTACTCGACACAAATTATTTTTAAACATTTTTATTAGTTTCAAATTATTAAATATAGTATTTTATTTAAAAAAATATATTAGTAACTTTAATAATTATTATTATTTATAAAAATAGTGGTGGGTAGTGGTCCACGGTGGCTGCCAGTGCTGATCCGGCAACGTGGCTCCAATGACAGAGCTACAACAGATGTGGTCAGAGGCGAGGCTTCAATAAAGATGGGGGTGGTCGACGACATGTGTTCATATTTTTTATAAATTATCTAAAAAAATAATAATAACTTTTTATTTTTACAAAAATATACTTTTTAAAAAACATTAAAAAGCCAAAAGAAAAAAGTTCTATTATCTAATTATGTTTTCCGGCCAAAAAAATATAAATTTGTTCTATCTTTTTAAAAAAAAAAATCATTGGATTTTATCCAAAAAAGACGATCTTTTTACGTGGAGAATTTTTTTTATATAACTTTGTAATCTTATAAACATAACATGATCTTTTTTAGTTAAAACTAACATCATATTTTTTTTCTCTACATCCTTTGTTGTTGAGAAAAAATATAAATATATAATTCCCCTAATTTTAGGGTTTTTACTAATATATTAGATTTATATATTATTCTACAAGTTCTTTTTCTAAACAAAAATGAAATTATATAGGGGATTCTTTCCCCCATAGTCATTGATGTAGGTCTGTTCCTTAGTTCCTGAGAGATTGGGTGTTATATAGAATTCTTTCTACTTGATTGAGAGTATTAATACATAATTTGGAGTTGAGTTATAGGTGGAAGTTATTTTTTAAGGAAATTGTAGGTGAAAGTTAGCAAGGGAAATTTGATAGATTGAACCATTATGGTGGTGACTTGAAAAATGGTCATTAGTTTGATGATGATGATGATGATGATGATGATGATGATGATAAACAAAAAATATAATGGAATATAGATGACCTATTAGTTGAGTAAATTGACAAGAAAGACGTTAAATTCTATGAAGCTAGGATACTCCAAAACAGAGACGTATCTGTATCGATACGTATCGGATATTGGTATTCACGGATATTCTCGGATACGTACCCACGAAGTATCGGAATTAATTATTTAAATTTTTAAAAAATATTTTATCGGATACTTATATGATACTTCGCAGATACACAAGGATACTTATAAGATACGTCATATATACGTATTCTAGAAAAAGATGAAGGGTAAATAAGTGCGACAATGTTGTAAAATTTCAGTAGAGATGTATATGATTCAATTTTAGATTTGCGTTAGATAAAAATTTACTTCTTGTGTATGAAGGTAACGAGAGAAAGGTGATTCAGTTAATAAACATTAGATAAAATTTGTGTTGAGCTTTTTAATGATGTTTCTCTCGATATCCCCACATATGAAAATATAATATGATTTATAAGAAAACTTTACATTTTCTTATTTTGATCACATGTATTATTTTTAAAAAATTATGACTTGTATAATAATATAATAATCAAGAGTAATCAATGTTTATTTTCTTCAAATATTTTGCATACATATAAGTTTTAGTATAAATTTTTTGTTAACGTATCTTAACCGTATTGTATCCTAAATTTAAAAAAATTCGCGTATCTGTGTACCTGTATCGTACCCACCCGTACCTGTATCTAAGCTTCATAGGTTAAATCTACTGAGCCCAAATAGATTAAGAATGCACACATTCTTTCTTTTTAAGAGTAAAAAAAAGGAATTGATAGTTATAGCGAGAAATAGTATAGCGAAAATTTCTCGACTGTATAGCTGCTAAATACATTTCCTATATTACACCATCAACTCCCATGATTTTCGGACAAGAAGGTCTTTGATTGGCTAAAACTTTTTCGTGGTCCTCTCGGGATAAAAGTTTTCTAGATAAATAGCATCACTTTGTAAAAAAAATTGCATCGATAGCTGATACTGGTTAGAGATTCTGTTGATACTTTAACGACTGTATTTTCAGGTTGTTCTTGAAATTTTAGTAAGCATACACACTTGCAAAATACGTTTACTTAAGTATCGGGAGAAATATGAGTTCTGCACTGGACCACTTTCATAAGTAAAATCTACGATAGACGAGTGTATAAATATCAACATAAATTAGAAAGGTGGTAAATAATGTTTTTCAGAAGTAAAAACACAGTACCCTACTCGTCTTTACCGATAAGACGAAGATCTGATTGATGTCAGTTCCTTAAAGCAAACTACATATTTATCTTTTGTTGTTTTGATCAGACCGGTATCAATTAAGTCATTATTTCACCCGTGAGAATTAAGAAGACCGTTAACCTCTACTTCCAATAAACAAAGTTTGTCATCATCAAAGTTATGAACATTTTCAAGTATTGGTCAACGGTGGACTATGATCTATATTAGAACTATCCTAGTAGAAAATGTGATTTTAAATTTCAATCATATGCTCAATCTACCATTGAAGTTTCCATTCAATGGTGTCCTTTTGAACCTCACGAGATGAAACTTAACTGTGTAGTAGGCAGTTATGAGTAGCACTGACTTTAGCTGTTTGAAAGCATTTCTTCATATTTTCACACGTCTAAAACTGTATACTATTTCTTCTTTGTTTCTTTAATGGAAAAGAAAGTGGCACCATATTTGAAAATTGAGTGGTGTGGAGGTGCAAAAAATATTTCAAGGTACAAAATAATTGTTTTCGTGGGATGCAAATTCAAGTTTGAATTTTTATTTATTTTTTGAACAAGTTCAAGTTGGATATTTGTGTCTCATTTATTTATTTTAGATGCACATCCATTACTTTAAATTCTATAAGAATGATAAATGTCCTCAAAAGAAATTAGAATAGTAAATGTTTTGTAAAAAAATAAGAATAATAACTGTAAAAATATGTATGTGGCCATTGCATAACAAATTAAACTCATAACCAAAAAATAATATTTCGAACTTGAAGGAAATTTCCTTCCACTGTACTTCAATAGATTAACAAATGGTTACATTACTTATATCATAGAAAATACAAATATAGGCTTAAATATGTTATTCGTCCCTGCAAATAGGGGTCGCTTAAAATTTCGTCCCTGCAATCGCTAATCCTTTTTTTTTGCCCCTGCAAAGTTTAATCAGTTAAAAATTCGTCCCTTGACCCAGTTAATGACTGACACGTCATCAAAATTACCATAATGGCATGGGAATTGACGAAAATACCCTTGGGCTAATTTTTTTTTTCCTTCAAAAAAATTTTTTTTTTCAAAATTTTGAAAATTCTTTTTTAAATTAAAAAAATCTGAAAAAATAATTAAAAGTCAAAAAAAAATTTGGAAAAAACTGTTAAAATTAAAACTGAAAAATTTTCGGGAAAAAATCGTAAAAAAAATTCGGGAAAAAACTGAAATTTTTTTTGAAGGAAAAAAAAACAAAAAAAATAAGCCAGGGGTATTTTCGTCAATTCCCATGCCATTTTGTTAATTTGATGATGTGGCAGTCATTAACTTGGTCAAGGGACGAATTTTTAACTGATTAAACTTTGCAGGGGCAAAAAAAAAGGATTAGCGATTGCAGGGATGAAATTTTAAGCGACCCCTATTTGCAGGGACGAATAAGCCACAAATATATAATCCTAGCCAATGCATAGATTGTTGATATCAAATCAAAAGATGCTACCTTCTTTTGACCTCATCTGGATATTTTTAATAATTAATATTTTGTATGTAGATGAAATACCATTGAATTGATGATGACTTCAGTCTAAAATTTTACGTGACTTTCCTTATAAATACTTGTTCGTGCATTCCATTTTTGTTCATCACAAACCGAGGCATGGCATCTATGCACTCACTAGCAATACTCCTGCTTGGAGTAGTGATGCTCACTACTACTCCTGTGTTGGCTGAATATTACAAACCACCCACTTATGAACCTCCCATCTATGAGCCTCCACCAACAGAGGAACCACCACCAGTTTATAAGCCTCCAATAACTCATCCACCACCAATTTATAAACCTCCAGCCTACACACCACCAATATATCATCCTCCACATGCAAAGCAACCTCCGGTGTACGAGCCACCATATGAGAAACCACCACATGAAGAGCCACCACCTCGTGAGAATCCATCACCTGAATATGAGCCACCTCATCATGGAAAACCACCATATGAGAACCCACCGCCAGAATACGAACCACCTTATGAGAAACCACCACCAGAGTATCAACCACCTCATCATGAAAAACCACCGCCTGAGTACCAGCCACCTCATGAAAAGCCACCACCTGAGTATACACCACCTTATGAGAAGCCACCGCCAGAATACCAACCACCTCACGAAAAACCACCGCATGAAAGTTCACCACCAGAGTATCAACCACCTCATGAAAAACCACCGCATGAACATCCACCGCCAGAGTACCAACCACCTCACGAGAAACCACCACATGTGCATCCACCACCAGAGTACCAACCACCTCACGAGAAACCACCACACGAACATCCACCACCAGAGTATCAACCGCCTCATGAGAAACCACCACATGTGCATCCACCACCAGAGTATCAACCACCTCATGAACATCCACCGCCAGAGTACCAACCACCTCACGAAAAACCCCCACATGTGCATCCACCACCTGAGTACCAACCTCCTTATCAAAAACCACCTCATGAAAAATCACCATATGAACCACCACCACAAGAGTACCAACCACCTCATGAGAAACCACCACAAGTGAAGCCACCATCAGAGTACCAACCACCTCATGAAAAGCCACCACATGAACATCCACCACCAGAATACCAACCACCTCATGAGAAACCACCTCATGTGCATCCACCACCAGAGCACCAACCTCCGCATGAGAACCCACCTCATGAAAATCCACCACCAGAGTATCAACCACCACATGAAAAAACGCCTCATTATGAACATCCGTCTCCAGAGAACCAACCACCACATGTGCATCCACCACCAGTATACCAACCACCTCATGAAAAACCACCACATGAACATCCCCCTCCAGAGTACCAACCACCTCATGAGAAATCACCACAAGAAAATCCACCTCCAGAGTACAAACCTCCACATGAGAAACCACCTCATGAAAATACACCACCTGGGCATCACCCACCTCATGAAAAACCACCACAAGAAATCTCGTCGCCAGAGTACCAACCACCACATGAGAATCCATCACCAAAGTATCAACCTCCTCACAAAAAACCACCACATAAAAATCCACCACCAAAGTATCAATCTCCTCATGTGAAACCACCTGTTTATGAGACACCTCCTCTAGCTAAGGTACCACAAATGAAGAAACCAACATACTACAACACTCGACCTTTTCGCCATTACCCACCATATAAGAAGAATCAATAATGACACCACTGAAGAATGTGGCGTATTAAATTTGGCAAAGTAAAAGTAAGAGTGGTTGTTTGTTAAGTTTGTCATATGATGTTTTTATGTTTCTTTATTTTCTTTTTTCCTTTTCTGTTTTAAAAGCTCTTGTAAATCACGATGTGCCCTTTCCGCAAATAAAGGCTTATATATATGCCTATGTATAATACCTTCCATTTCATTTAAGCAATGATGTCAAAATGTTAATTGCAACATGTTTTGCACATTGGCTACAACCTCTATCTTGTTTACGAGCACTGTCAGAAGAAAGATCAACTAGACACAAAATTATGGCACGTTAAAAAATAATATGCACAAAAAGAACTGATTAGTTCATAATTTGATCAAACTAAGATATATGTAATATATTGTAGGGAACATATTAGCCGTGAAACTAATAAAATAAAGAAGATAGCATAAACACTACAAGAAAACTGCGTTGGAGTGCGAGTGTCGGCCAAAAGCTGACTCTAAACGAAGGAAAACAAACACTAAAAGGTAATAAGTGTTGGTTTTTCGTCACCGTCGTGGAGAATGGTACAAAGGTCGATGTAAAACAGTTGCATCCAAAAGACTAGATATATCTATATATTGGGAACCATAGTAAACGATGTTGAGAAACTAGAATAATATGTATATAGAGGACGCTATTAGCTTTGCTTTGTAGTAATGCTATAAATGTAGTTTTAGTTTATTCAGCGTCACCTATAGAGTTTCTCAACGTCTGCGTAATCCAGAAGTTAGGTTTATGCCTTTTGTTTAGTAGTGGCGGCAATACCGACGCTAATGTCAATTTTATTTAATAATATTCAACATTTAACAAACTACCTCCCAACCATAAATTAAGGGCTTAATTGTAGTTTTAGCCCCCTAACTTTTCTAAAGTTGCGATTTTGGCCCCCTAAAAAAAAACTACAAAACCGCGCCCCTAAGTTTTGCAACTGTAGCAGTTTTGGCCCCCCAAGGCAAAAAAAAATTGACACGTGACACCTCACTTAAGGTGCCACGTCAGCGTAGACCGAGTCAAAATTGGCCTTAGGGGCCAAAACTGCCACAGTTGCAAAACATAGGGGGCGGTTTTGTAGTTTTTTTTCTTAGGGGACCAAAATCGAAACTTTGTGAAAGTTAGGGGGCTAAAACTGCGAAATTTTTTTTTTACTGCCCCTATGACCAAAAAAATTGATATATCTGCCCCTAGTTGAAAATTATTGTTGTAAATGTCCTTGTTCTTCTTTTTATTTGGCTAACATGACATTTTTTTTCAACTATCTTCTGCAAGCTTGCAGGTTTTGCAGCATGGTCTTGTGAACTCTACATTTAATTTGGCGAGCAACATTTTTTTAAGTTTTTTTTCATGTTTGTAAATTCAAATGGCGAGCATGCCATTTTATATTACAAAAGAAAGCAAAATTTATCTTACAAACATGCCATTTGGTGAAGTAAATAAAGCAAAAGAAAGGTCAATGCTCGCCAATTTATATTACAAACATGAAAAAAAAACTTAAAAAAATGTTGCTCGCCAAATTAAATGTAGAGCTCACTAGACCATGCTGCAAAACCTGCAAAACCTGCAAGCTTGCAGAAGATGGTTGAAAAAAATGACATGTTCGCCAAATGAAAAGAAGAACAAGGGCATTTACAACAATAATTTTCAACTAGGGGTAGATATATCAATTTTTTGGTCATAGGGGCAGTAAAAAAAAATCTTTAAAACTGCAATTAAGCCATAAAATTCGTGGTCAAAAAAAGTGACAAATACAATATCTCAATCAACAAACGATAAAACTAAACTTAATATGAATTTTGAGAATCATAAAAGAGTGGCAACCTCAAGGTCTTAGTTTCTTTACTTAGGTTGGCTTAATGGCGTTGACTTGAAAACTTGAAGTGTGGTCCTATCGATTTCTCTTGATACCAATTTCGGTGAGATAATCCATACAAAACATTGCTCTGAATTTAAATGGGTCCCTCACAAGTAGACAATGAAATTGAATCTCTAGAGTTAATCGGTCCTTGGTTCGGATACTCCTTGAACTGGATGTTGAGTTTTCAACAAAAATAAAATAATAAAAGACCGGCAACCATAATGTTATACAACAATAAAAACTAGTAAAGACATGTAACCATAGATCTATCATATTATCGAATTGATCAAAATAAACAAACCAAGCGTGTTGAGCAAACGTCAAGAAAGACATAAGATTAGGGTGTTTTAATCGATCTATCAAAGTATTGAATTTATCTAAGAAAGACATATATTTGCTCTGATGTTTACTGGTTTGTTGTTCGAGGGTTTAACTTTTAGCAACAAAAGGACCTTAAGAAATTTCATACGACAAGGGCTTCACTTTAGCGTTTCCTTCACAGGCATGTCAACTTTAAGCTTTGCCAAAATTTCCACAAGTTGTTGAATGCTCCCCTCTTCTTCTTCCTTCATACTTCCTCCCTTTAGATCTTTCTCAACACATTATTGTTCTGGTGGGATTTTCTCTTCCATCTAGTGGTCTTCTTCCTTGACTTCCTTTTCATTTGTTACTGTTACTTGCTCCTCTTCCACTACTACCATCTTGCATGTCTCATTTTCAGGATTATCAAGAGTAGTACCTGAGAATCACGTTCTTGTCATATTTTCAAACTGAGTAGACACTATCCTATCTGTATCTCAAAGTTCTTGATAGCAACTTCATTGAGTTTTTGAGCTTCTTCGTGAGCCTTTGTTAATCATTTGATATGACCTTAAATTGTTTTTCCTTTGATGAGTACCTTCAGTTGGGAGATTTGTTTTTCGGAGGTTGGAGTGCTTGTTGCTCCAGTAGGAGAAGTTTGGAAGTTCTTCCCATTCTAGGTTGTAAGTGTTGGAATAAAGATTGATCTGCTGCCTGGTGAAGGACCCCATATACTTGACATGTTCTTCTGATAACCCCAAACTTGCAGGGGGGACATGAATCGTTTTCATGAGCTTGTTCACAGAAATCACAAATCGCATTTGTTAAAAGTTTGGGTCGCATCCCTTGCATTCAACCTTTTTTCTATAGTTTCTAGTTGAATACTAAAGAGTTGGTTACTTATAAGCAAAGCATCATGAGTGTTAAGATCAATCATACATTCATTCCTTGGGGAAGTCTCTTCCTCGGTGTGTAGATGGTATTCATTCAAAGACATGTTATCGACCAATTCCCTGTCTTCGTAAGCTGTTTTAATCTTCATGGTTCCCTGACTAATTACTCTAATCGGTCACCACATTAATTTACATGTGGAAATTGATCGACAAGGTGTTTGGTGGTTGACTGGTTTGTATGTCTTCTCTAACAGATGTTGGGTTCTTATTCTTAAATAGGCAGGAATGTCCAACCTTCCCTAGTGCATGGCGGGAGACTACAAGTCTACAATGATCTTCTAACTAGTGATGATATGTGATCATTCATATTACCTCTTTCAAGGTTTTGTTGGTGATGATACTCAGGACGTTGGTCTTATTTATATTCCTTTTGATGGGTATCCTTTACTTGGAGATTTGTGATGGACACCAACCCTTGTTCAACAAGGTAGATATTGATGAAGTAGTTAGAGAGGGGGTGGCAAGGTGAGGGAGTGATGTGGTTGCTCGTTTGGGAGGGTGTGCATCCAGTATTCAAAGAAGGAGTAGGCGTATCTGTATGTCGGAAGCAATAAGTCCTACGGAGTAGGAAAGATGAAAATGGGGTGAAGAGATATAAATCCATTCAAACATGAATGAACAAATTGGTGTCACAAGAAGGGAACTTTTGGAGGCAAAGGATATTCTCTTGTGATATACTCCACCATTTAAGAAACACATTGCCAACGTTCTTAATGCCCTCTTACCCATCACAGAAGCACCCAAAGGATATTCTCTACGTGTGATGTACTGCTTGATATCATAATACCATGGTTTACCGTTAAGTTTTTTTTTTTTTAGTGATAGTAAACATCGATGTCAATATAAATTACAAAACACTTGGAATCTTGTTTTGCTGCTACAAAGAGAATAAGATAAACTCTATAAAAATATGCAAGGTCCGGGGTTCAAACCACGACCACAATCAAAAACACCATTAGACCTCTTAATATGTTGGATCAGGAATGAGTAAATGAAATCAAGTGACTCTTGGAAAAATCAAGATAGCTCGAATTTCATGCCCTTGTGCATTAGAAGCACCATCAAAAAACAAGGTTTATTTTTTTAATAGTCACTTTGATCCCTGAATATGTAATAAGTGGTTACAGTAGTCTCTTTTAATATGTAAAAATTTCAAAATAGTCTAATTGTGCAATTCGTTAGTCAAAATAGTCTCTGATGTTAAAATGTTTAATATTGTCATATTAGTGCTTCAATATACTTACTTATTGTCATATCAGTCTTATAAATACTTACTATTTGTCATTTTAATACTTATATGAAAAGAGTTATTGTGAACATTGAAAGACTATTTTAGCATCAAACAATGTCGGAATGAAAAAAAAAAATCTGGGTGGGTCACCAAAATAAACTATGATATACAAAACTAAATTTATGTTGCAGTGTGCATTAAACATAAAGTTGAAAATCAAAAAATTAAACAACATATATTAAAATTTTAAAATAATTCTCTAAGCATTCCAAAATACTTGAAATCATATAGAATAGAATCAAAACTAATCCTTATTTATTAATTTTGTTAAGTCTGCAGCAACTTAACCTAATTTTTTCCCTCCACTAATCCCTTATTAGGTTTGCAACAATTCAATCCTAAAATTTTGGCTCTAAATTTGCATCATTAAATGCTAATCCTCAACCCTAAAATTTTGGCTCTAAATTTGCATCATTAGTTTCTGATTATCCATGCTACCTCAACAAAAACCCTAATATTTTCCTCTTTTTTTTCCTTTACCTATCCATGATTTTACTCGAGGTTCGTTCCCATTAAACCTTTCTCTCTTCCTTCTTTGTTTTTTCTTCACCGCTTTCCATATAAATTCACAATCACTCCTTTTCCTTTTCATTTTAGGATCTTTGACAATTATTGCTTCAATACCTCCTTCAAAAAACTCGCTTCTTCTCTGGTAATACTTTTTTTATATATGCATTTCTCTGTTTTTTATTTTTTTTCTTCTTAATCCCTAATTTCAATTCAATTTATACCACGGGATATCAATTATTTCATCTCTTATACTTTACTTTTACAGTCTATTCGACCCGTGCGACGCACGGGTCAACAATCTAGTACTTACAATAACTTCTCTTTCTCTTTCAAAAAAAAAAATTTATCTTTCAATATAAATTTTTATGCTATATTTAGAATTAATGTCTCAAAATTAACGTATTATACACTTCTCAAATAAATGAAATATCAACCATTTGATGAGATCCAAAAGTATATTTGTTCTTAAAGTAAACAAATCACAAAGCATGCACATGGAAGTGAAGATAATTGGGTGGGCAAGCTTGAAGTTTGTATTTAAATTTAGGGGGCATTTGTTGGACGGTTAAAAATTTCATTTCTGAGAATAATTTTTCCTGAGAAATTATAATAGGCATCTTACTCCTTGGTATGTTTAAAAAATTGTGTTTGGTAAATAATTGTCAGATTCGTGTGAATTATTTGTGATAGTGGTTATACATGTAGTTATTTCAATTTTATTATTATTTACATGGGAACCTTTTATTCTCATCCAGTTCCTTTGGGAATAAAATCATGGGTAAGTGAAAGTTATTATTTTCTTAGGAATGTTTTATCGCCGGGAGTTAATTTTTTAACTTTGTATCATACATAGAAATCTATAATTGCAACCTCCACATTCTTGGGAATAATTTGTTTAAACCATGAAACAAATAGTGGTATATTTATTTGTCCTTACACATAAAAAAATTTAAAAAAATTGGGAAGTTGGGCGTGGCCCAAGTGGTGCTCCGTCACTGACGTCAAAGACTATGTTGACTAACAGAGTGCACAATCAAAAATTATTTTAAAATTTTGATACATTGAAGAACTATTATGATTTGTGACTACTCATCACACATTCAGATATCAACGTGACTATTATCCCTTTTTTTCAAAAGGTTGATTTTTCACTATCACGGCCCTTCTTTTTTAATATCAATATGTGATTTTTTATAATAAATATATGTGATATTTATATAATATAAAGTTAATTTTTATTAATATTTATTTTTTTAGGGAAATTAATATTTCTTTTTATTTCATACACTATTATATAGAATATGGCAACTTGCCTTTAAATAATGCATGTTGAGCACATTGTTTATATTTTTTGTTAGAATGTTGAGCACATTGTTTAATTGGTCGTTTGACTTCACCTAAATCTTATTTCTCTATATTCAAAAAGTTTGATTGGTCGTTTGACACCTTTTTTTTATTAGACTAACATGATTTTGCGATTGTTTAACTTAGTGGCCAAGTTCACTGAACCATGAGTGGAACCAATATATTATAATATCCATATAATCCTTGATATGAATGATTGAATGCCTTGGTCTTTCAAAACTAACTTGACCTATCATCAAGTTTTGACCTTGAAATTTATTGGGCATAGTCACGCATCAAGTAACTATTAGATTATTTTGATTTTTGTACACGTAACACATGTAACTATTAGATTGTTAAGGGTGTGTTTGGCTGTGATCAGGCTGTTCTTATAATTACATTTAACAATCCCTTCAAAAATAGTTATAGATCTTTCTTAGCAACAAAACTGTCTTCAGTTTTAATTAGGCTTAATAGCACTTTTGACCCCCTTTGTTTACAAAAGTTGCGATTTTGGCCCCCTATGTTTAAAAACTACAAAACTGCCCCTTATGTTTTGGTTTCTTTGCACTTTTGGCCCCTATGGTCAATTTTGACCTGGTCCACGCTGACATGGCACCCACATCACTTATGTGAGGAGCCAAAATCGCAACTTTTGCAAACATAGGGGGCCAAAAGTGCTATTAAGAGTATTTTTTATTTTTTTAATTCATTTTCTTTTTTTGTTTTGAAAAAATTTAAAAAAAAAGAGGAAAAATTAATAAAAATTGAAAATAATGAAAAAAATTTAAAAAAATTGGAAAAATTAATAAGAATGAAAACAAAAATCTGCAAAAAAAAAAAAATTCGCATGACATGTGTGTATATACATACCACATCATTAAATCATTTTAATAATAAAAAACATTAAAAACTGAAAATCTTTTAAAAATAACAAAAAATCATATTATTTTTAAAAAAAATAAAAGATAGATTTTTTTAAAATTTTAAAAATAACAAAAAATCAGATTATTTTTTTCAAAATATAAAAGAAAAAAGCAGAAAAGACATTTATATTTTTTTTGAAATTTAAAAAATTAGAAAAAAGTTCGGATTTTTTTTCGAAATTTAGAAGATATTTAAAAATACTGGAATTTAATTTTCAAAATTAAAAAATTATAGTTTTTTTTGCGAAACAAAAAACCTGGAAAATATTTAAAATTTTAAAAATCTGGATATATATTTTTTTAAAATCCAATTATAATAGAAAAATTAAATTTTAAAAATCATATAATCTGAAGAAAAAAAATTGATTTTAGTTTAATTAAAAATTTAGGAAAAAAATCTAAGAAGCTTGAATTACATAGGAATATTTTTGTAAAAAGAATTATTAATGCGTGTAAAATTTTAAAAAGTGTCTTATTTAAGAGACGTTAAAATTTAAAAAGTGAGTACCTCAAGTTACTCTTCCAATCTCTTTTGAACTAAAATTGATTTTTTTTCTTCAGATTATATGATTTTTAAAATTTAATTTTCATATTGTAATTGGATTTTAAAAAATATATATCCAGATTTTAAAAATTTTAAATATTTTCCAGTTTTTTTGTTTCGCAAAAAAATCTAAACTTTTTTTATTTTGCAAATTAAATTACAGTATTTTTAAATATCTTCTAAATTTCGAAAAAAAATCCGAACTTTTTCTAATTTTTTAAATTTCGAAAAAAATCTAAATGTCTTTTCTGATTTTTTCTTTTATTTTTCGAAAAAATAATCTGATTTTTTTTATTTTTAAAATTTTAAAAAAATCAATCTTTTATTTTTTTTAAAAAAATAATCTGATTTTTTGTTATTTTTAAAAGATTTTCAGTTTTTAATGTTTTTTTATTATTAAAATGATTTAATGATGTGGTATGTATATACACACATGTCATGCGAAATTTTTTTTGCTGATTTTTGTTTTCATTCTTATTAATTTTTCCAATTTTTTCAGTATTTTTTTCATTATTTTCAATTTTTATTAATTTTCCCTCTTTTTTTTTAAATTTTTACAACACAAAAAAAAGAAAATGAATTAAAAAAAATTAAAAAATACTCTTAATAGCACTTTTGGCCTCCTATGTTTGCAAAAGTTGCGATTTTGGCTCCTCACATAAGTGATGTGGGTGCCATGTCAGCGTGGATCAGGTCAAAATTGACCATGGGGGCCAAAAGTGCAAAGAAACCAAAACATAAAGGGTGTGGTTTTGTAGTTTTTAAACATAGGGGACCAAAATCGCAACTTTTGCAAACATAGAAGGCCAAAAGTGTTATTAAGCCATTTAATTACACGCAATCTGAATCCTAAAAAGGCCTAGTATAAACCCTATTGTTTCAAATGACAACAACTTGTACCAAAGTAACATACTACTATATGACATCATAATCCCACCCACTAAAACTCTTCCTTATCTTAACTTTATCAATCTTCCTCGGTAAAACTCACAGTAATCTTGTTTTCACAACCGTTGACTTCACTATCTTGTCATTTGAAAAAGCCACTAATCTAAAATCATATGACTTCACTACAAATTACTCCCTCCGATCTTTATTATAAGAAACAATTGATTTTTTTGATTCATTGTATAAGTGATGTATCTAGTCTATATTTACAATAAGATACATTAATTATTCTATGAACCTAAAAAGTCAACTTTTTCTTATAATAAGGACCGGAGGGAGTACATGGACAACATACCCATGGCAGAACTTATAATGATAATACCCACTTTTAGATACTTAAATAGGTCTCCTTAGTAAACATTCAACTACTCCAAGTCAGTGGCGTAGGCAGGACCCGACTCAGGGGGTTCAGATTAATTAAAAAAAATTATATTAATTTGTATATGTATATTGAGACAAATATGTCTCATAAATATAACTAAGTTGGCATGGATGTTGTAATATGTATGAATCGGGGTTCAAACTCTAGATTTCTCATTCATTTATTCACTTTAAGACATGAATCTCTAGCCACTAAACTACATCCATTTATTCACCTTAAAAGATGAATTTCTAACCACTAAACTACTTAATTCAAAAAAATTTGAGATAAATATAATTTTTCTATATGATAATTATTTTTCTTGAGAGATATATGATAGTGATATCAATATTAAAATTATAAAAATTTAATATATGTTGAAATTATTTAATAAAAAAGTACTATATTTTACAATTTTTCTCTGTTAATACTATGTATTAAATATCATAAGCATTTCAAATATTATATATATTCTCAATGTCAAGTCTGGACCAAGTTAGTCTTATGTATTCTCAGAGCTTGTTGGCAAAGAGCTATTTTTTTAGCCTAAACTTGAGTTCGATACCCACCTGTGTCTTTTTTGTGAAAATATTTTGAATACATCTCACTTAATGCTTTATGCTTTAATAAATTTTGTTGTGTTGTCATTGCGGCAGCTTTAGTTCATGAGAGAGAGAAGTGTTACTCTGCAATAAAGTGGACTTTGACAGGAGAGAGGAAAGTAATATGGTGCAAGCAGGTTCAAGATCTAAATTCCAGGGTGTTCAAGATCAATAAAATACATATTATTGGTGTAATTATACAAGGTTCAGGGGGTTCACTTGCATCCCCTGGGATGTATGTGGCTCCGCCCCTGCTCCAAGTCAACCAGTGGCGGAGCCAGAAAATTTGAATAGTGGGGGCATCATATATATATATAATTTGTAGTATTTAATATATATTACATTTCATTTTTTAAAGCCGAATATATGCATCACAATTGTTCTTTACGATTTGCCATATTTTAAAAATATTGAATAAGTAACACATCTCTCTCTTTTTGTACCAAAAAAGCACTTCCCACTTTTTCTTCATCTTCTTCCATGAATTTCAATTTCTTATCATGCTTTCTAATTTGTAGTTCATTCAATACGGTTGCCTACTACCACCGTATACACAATTTATTGCAACAACAAATAAAACTCCATGAAAATTAAGAAGAAAAAAAACTATGAAAATTGAAAGGGTCCGCAACATCGATAAATTTTTTAAGCTCTAGCAATGTCTTCAACTGAAGCACTTTCATATAGGAGATTAAATCAGTTGCATACAAAGAAATAATACTCATTTTTTAGGTCGATGATAATCCATCATTAGCATCTATCATAATTTTTTATTAGATTAAATCTATTAACATCTTTCATAATTGTTTATTAGATTAAAACTATCAATAGTATTAAAAAAAAATTGAAAATTTAGTGCAGGCAGGAGCCCACACAACCTTGTGTGTGGCTCCGCCCCTGAAGTCAACACCTCTAAAAAATCTTTAAAGTGTGTTTGGATGAGGTAATTTGGAAATTTTAAAGAATTTAAAATTCTAGGCAATGTATCCCAAAGTATTTGAATTCCCTCATAACATTATATTTCCTCAACATTATATTACATTCCTTCATCCAAACAATGGAATTCACCTCAAAGTATTTGAATTCCCTCGTAACATTACATTCCCTCAAAACATTCCCCATCCAAACACACTCTAAATGAATCTCACAAATAATTCTACAATTTGAATGGTCCTTTGTCCAACAAAAATGTTCTCTCTTTAGACAATATTGGACCCCTAGTCATATGATATACACGTGACAATTAAATTGTGTAAACTGTAACGGGATTCCCCACAAGAACACAATGTAGGTTGCCAACATATATATGTCCGTGTTAGTTAAAAATCTCATTATCCAATGAAGGAATAGCTAAGGGAACATTTATATATGTGCAGCCCGATTCACCTTGAGGTTTAGTTTATTGTGAATAAGACTTTATAATAGAAGAAATTGATTTTTTTAAGCCTACATAAGAGTAATTAATATGTGATAACCTAATAGTATAAATGGAAAAATGAATACATATAAATCAAGAAAAGCACACGTTGAATATAATGTCTAAGTGTCCAACCAGTTCAATTCAAAGTTGGACTCAAACAGTTGATGACAATGGTGATGTGCGGTTTTCTACTCCAACAGATTCGGTAAACTTCTAGAAATCACACCAACTTCCTTAGGTCATTTCCTTCCTCTTTCCTCGATCGATCTTATTTCCCCCATATATAAAATACTGCAGCTAAATGCTAAACTGCTATATGCTAATCACCGATATGAGTTTCCTTTTGACCAGGTAAAATATTGTATTTTAAACCCTATGAAGGCTGCATACTAAGCACTGATATGAGTTTGATACAACATATGTACAAACACACGTAAGAATCACATCAAGCACTTTTATATACTCGATGTGGGATTTGTAATATTGCAACGCTTTTAAGAGCTGACTTTCATGACGGCTTTCATTCTATCGACATTGATCTGATGGTGTCCCTTTCTTTTTTGGGTTGGGCTATCTCTAGGTTGGATTAAGGTACTCCATTGAATACTGATAGGTGAGTGAAGCCGTCAAAAAAGAAAGGGTTGCCATCGAATCAGTGTCGATAGAACGAAAGTCGTCATAGACATCAGCTCTTAAAGGACGTGGCAATGTTAAGAGTCCTACATACAGTAGATAAAAATGTTTGACGTGGTATCTAAACCATGAAACTCTCCCATCTAATTGACTAATCTTTTAAATTAGACTCCTCGTAGACTTAAATCCTAACATATGATCACTCCATTTTTTCATACACTAATTCAATATCAACACTCCTGCTTAAAAAAAACAATATCAACACCTCATTTTACTTCTACCACATCATCAAATTTCACATCTATCATTCCTTTTAAAAAAAACTCACAATCTATTACATCACCTTCTTTTATTTATCTACAGTCATATGAATGGGTCATATGAATGGATGTACACCAATCATTTGTATCATGCTTCATTGTTGGAAAACTTAACCTATTACTATCCATGTGCTGTTAAAGTCTATGTTTCGTAGATGCAGCTGTGTGGTCACAAGACAAATAGCTTAGCCTAACCTGGCGGCAAACTAGCCCCTCCACACACTTGTTTTGAACACAATTTGAAAACTAATATATTTATCATTTTTTAATTTACCAAAAGAAGCATATCCAATGTCATGCATGCCCCACGTTATTAATCAGAAAAATGTCCCCTTAACGAGACCAAATGAACCACGTTATTAATCAGCAAAATGTCACCTTAACGAGACCAAATCTTGCTTCACCAATCAAACATTAACATCGTGTAAGTTTGATGTGGTCCTAGTAAGAAGCAGCCCATTTTTCCTACGCATGTAATAATTTGTTGTTTTTTGCATATGGAAATTCATCGTTTAATAGAGGCAGCCTTTAAGTATGTGTTAGAACACATCAATCTTAATTCAAAAGAATATGAGTATGAAAACACAAGCAAAGAAACACGGGCCATATTTGACATCAAAGTTCGATCAATTTTGCATACATCTCTGATTGCAGAGCAACTGTAGTAAATTATAATTTTAAATTTAAATGTGACAATACAAAGTAAAACAATAGCTTTGTCGCAACTTTCAATCTCACATTTAGGTCAAACCAAAAGTGTAAATCTTTCTAACTTCGTTCAAACACTTGTTCAACAACTATCGGTAATTATGAGTCATACTCAATAATATTATATAGAATCTCAAAGAGATTAGTTTATTAAACTTGAAAACTACATAAAGAACAAAAGAAGTTGTTAATACGCTGTCACATAAAGATCTAATTGCCAAAAATCTTAGATTTGAACGCACTCAAAACAAAATTACAGGGTACCCAAAATGGTTAAGAAACTCCTTGTTTCGTTGTCCACGCATGCGGTTCACAATGTACAAGCGGTTCTATGAATGTTGACTTATACACTCAAATAAAGCCAAAACAACAGTCACCTCAGTTAGTAACGACAAAAACTGTACCCCACATAGGTCACAATTGCATTCCTTAATCCTTATCTATAAACTTTACATAGAAAAGAAAAAGTATTTGGAAGAAAATTCTCCTATAGACTCCCAAAAAGAAACATAATACAAACTCAAATGATCTTCAAATTTTGATCATTCAAACACAACCAAGGCTTTCATAACCCTCAAAAAGTAAAAACATTAAATAAAAATAAAAACTAAGGAGCAAAGAAAAATGGATTTGGATTTTTCGATGTAACTGTCACCCCATTGTCATCTGATCTAGATCAACGACTAAGATCATTTCACTGCATGAAACTAATTGTGTGATATTAACCGTCCGAACCAAAATCAATTGTCAAGATCGACTACTGCGTGAACCCCGACTGCGAAAAATTGATGAAACAAAAAGATAAAATTAATTTGGTGGATTGGAGTTTACATTTTTTGTTTTGTTTTTGAATTGATGAATCACTGAGGAGGACATGGAAACTCATCAGATGAAATCAACAATTGTTCCAAATAATCAGCACCAAGATCTTCAAACACAACAGCATTATCAACACTACTATTATTGCTCCTATCTTTGTTTTTCTTGAAACCAATTTTCCTTCTCAAAGAATGTTTCCTCTTAAGAGCAACAACAGGTGAACACCCATCTTCAGAACCATCGTCACAATTCATATCATTAAGCGATTCTCTAACAATCTCAACAGGAAAATTGAGTATTGCAGAAGAACCTCTCATGGAAAAAGCAGCTTGATCATAAGCCAAAGCAGCTGCTTCTGCACTATCAAACGTTCCTAACCACACCCTCATTCCATTTCTCGTCGAATCTCTTATCTCTGCTGCAAATTTTCCCCATGGTCTTCTCCTTACACCTCGGTACGACTTCTCCTTCCTCGGTTCGTTCTCTTCAGAACTTACTTCTTCTTCCTTCACTGTAGTTTTGTTGAGATTGTTGGCGTCGTTGATCATGCCGTACAGAAGCATCTCTTCGGGATCGTTCTCGTTGAAGGGAAGATAGTTGAATTCATAGGATGAGGATTCTGATGAAAAATCTGAAGTGGAAGAGTTTGGAATTGAGGTTGAACTTGAATCCATTTTGTAGAAACAGAGGTTATGTTCTGTTTTCTTTGGAGAATGGTGTTGCTCTGTTTTTTCTAGTTATTCTTGTAATTGTAAACCCTACTCTCCTTTTATATATTCAAGTTCTCAGGTACCAGTAAAACTGTAAGAGTCGCCACAAAAGCTAAGGGGATAGACAGAAGTGAAAAATCTCAAGGTGAATGCAATAGTAGACTAAAAAGTGAAAGCTTACAGTGCTACATAGTCTTTTTATTTTTATTTTTGTTACATCAGTCCTCATGTATATTCTAAGTACGGTTAATTATGTTTCTAGTCCCTATAAAATAGCGATCTTGTAAGTTTAGTCCCTACTTAATTTTAATAGCATTTTTAGTCCCTAATTTTGTTTTTCTGCACTGAGTATTAGTCCCTACCCAATTCAAATTTGTTTAATTTATGCTTAAACTCTTAAATTTTTGAACAATTTTTTGCAGACATACATGTTTAGAACATTACTAAAAGTTCGTCCGCAAAAAAATATCGCAAAATTTGATTTCTACATCCAGATTTTATTACTTTTTATCTTTAACTTTTGTCGTTTTAAAAAATTCATATTTAATTCATTTCATGTCAGAAAATTCTAAATTTTAGTAAACGAACCTTTCATAGTGTTCTAATCTTGTCTCAAAAAAATCGTTCAAAAATTTAAGAGTTTAAGGATAATTAATCAAACTTTGTTTTAGCAGGGACTAAAATTATAAGTAAATTTTTTTTATAGGGACTAAAAATGCTATTAAAATTAAGTAGGGACTAAACTTACAAGGTCGCTATTTTATAGGGACTAGAAACATAATTAACCCTTCTAAGTATTCTGTTTTCATTCATGAATCATCATGTACATATTCTAAGTATCCATTGGTACCAATGCCCTCAGGGCAATGGTTAAGGAAACTATAAGTACTCCCTCCGTTTCAAAATGAGTGTCGCTTTAGCCAAAAAAATTTGTTTCAAAATGAATGTCACTTTCAGTTTCCAATGCAATAATAACTTTTTCTTTTCAATTGTACCCTCCAATTAATACTCTGCACACTACTTCCAAAGTATTACTTTTAAAACTAACCAATAGTTAATAAGGATAATTTGGTAAAATAACCATTCTCTTTCTTTTAATCATTGCATTTCTTAATATGTGTGTAAACACCTAAAACGACACTCATTTTGAAACGGAGGGAGTAGTAATTTTGCATTGGAAATTATAACTTTTTGACTTTTAGAAAGTTGAATTCAACACTTTTCACCATTTTTCAACAAATTATTTCTATTTATGTTCTCTTAACCAATGCCCAAAGGGCACTCTTTAGCATTTCTCTATTTTAAAAAATGTATATATTTTTGGAGGGCTTTGCTACCTATTTGCCAACAAAATAAAAATGTACTATATTCTAAACAATATCATAATAGTGGGTCCAACGATGGATCATAAATTTTTGAATAGTGAGCGCACTAGATACAAAAATTTGTAACATTAAGGATGTCCTCTATGATTGTTCATATTATGGAAACTTTGAATAATTTTCTCATTTTAAATATCAATAAAAAAATATTTTTTTATATAAATAATTAAAAAATCATTTAACCAGTTATCCTTACTTGATTTCGCAACTGATTCTTAATAATATTTTAAGATATATGATGATAGGTGGGGATCAAGAGAGAAATAATTTGTGATAACTGATAAGCGTGATCCATATAATCAAAATATCAACTATTTATATATTATGCTACTAAAAAAATTGTTTCTAAAAACTTTGGGTCAGCACAAGTCCACACAATCTACAACATGCATCTATCCCCGAGTTGGTCACAATGTATGGTCCGATTCTTCTCATCCTTTTTTAACTAAATTTTTCTTCTCTTCCTAAATAAATAACAATATATACTTTTTTTTACTAAAAAAACTAATATAAGTCAATTATTTTTAGTGTATTTTTGACATTAAATGTGTAACATTTAAACTTTACTTCGTCGTGTTTTTTTTTTTTTAAGGATTAACCTTTTTGCATAAACTCAATTCCCTTTAGTAGGTTGCAAAAGTTTGGTATGATAGTCCTTTGAAAGAGACTATTTTTTTACTATTAATTTGTGTCACCTATACGAGAATATGCTTTGATGTGTGCCAGAATCAAGCATATATAACCTCACGACTGGAGTAACAAATCATAAGCTTGCATATACAAACCCCGGTGTACAAAGTTCAAAGGAGTGGTTGTGGCATGAGACAAACTCTTTACATCCACAAGATAGAAATATTTGACTATAGAGAAATTAAGGTTCAAATACGAAAAATATTTATATCTAATGTCCAATACACTTAATCGTCAATGAGAGAACCTAAAAAAAAATAAAAATTATTTGATTCCTTTTTTATTTTACGTGAAATATTTGATTCCTCTTAATCAAGTAAATAAAAAAATTTATTGATATATTTTAATATTCAAAATGTGCTATGTAATGATAATTATTGTTTTGATTATTAAAATTTTAATTTTTTTAAGTGAATTGTTCAATTTATAGAAGTCAGCCCATATAAAGGCTTTCCTTACATGTTCTTGTGTTAAATCGTTTAGAAGAAGTGGATTTTAAGATTGACTAGGGCTAGCAATGAACCGAGCCAACTCGAACATAGTTTGAAACTCGATTCGAGAATTGATTCGTTGAACTTGGTTCATGAACCAAATGAGCCGAACATGAACTGAAAATTAAGTTCGTTAATTAAACGAGCCGAACTTGAACTATACATAGTTCGACTCGTTTGGTTCATTAACCGACTCGATTATATATATATAATACTTAAATTAATTTTTTTTTAAATTATATACCTTAAATTTAACTTTTTTTATAAAAGATAACTTCAACTTTTTTTAAACCTACTTGATAATTTTCATAGAGTCTTGTTAACTTTTTTTTGAAGGAAGAGTCTTTTTAACTTCTCGTTCCCAAATAAAAAATAATAAGGGTAGTGTTAACTTGTGCCCTTAGGGCACATGTTAAGAAACCTAAAAGAAGAAATAGTTTATAAAATTTTGTGCAATCAACTCATTAAAAAACTAAAGATTAAATACAATGCACACATTCCAATAAACTATTTTTATATTTGTTTCATTAACATTTCCCAAATAATAATGATGCTATTAACTATGCACCATTATCCTAGACGTGAACCTTTATTCTCATCTTTTTCAAAAACAACCCTTGACCCTCCTTTCCATTAAAATAAAATTTTCTCTGTCCTTTTCTCCAAATCAAAGTGGAATGCAAAAAGGCAATTCATCAACTCCTCATCTCCATGTCGTTCAAATGCAGCAAAAAATAACTTTTGCAAATATGGCTCAACACTACTGTTTCTATCCATGGTGCTAGACTGCTAGTCTCATCCCTTGTGCTGCCTATTCTTCTACACCGCTTGTTGATGGTTATTGACTTATTGTTGTCTATATATTCTTCTACACCGCTTCACCTTCTGAGTTCTGATGGTTATAGCTGCCTTTTCCTCTCTATTGTTTCATTTTTTTCTTTCAAATATACCTTTTTCTTAAGATAAGATCTATAATATACCTTATAGTTAAGCATTAAAGCAATGCCATTGTAGAGTATTGTAAAAAAAATGCTGATTATAGATCTTATAGTAAAAAAAAATTGTCATTTGAAAAAACACAATGCTCGGGAGAGAAGAACTCCTATCATTTCCTCTCGATTTGCTAGTTTTAGTAGTATTATGATTTGTCACTCTCAATTTCATATGTATAGTTTTGCTCTAACTATAATTTATAGTTTCTTCATATTGTTTCAATGTCTTTATTTGGTTACTTTTTTTAAGTTTTTAAATATTGTTATGATCTTGCAATTGTGATTTTTCATGCCCACCCAACAATCAAAACACTTTCGAATCGAAAAATATCAATATCCATTTTGCAATTATACCAAAATATCATCTAATCTAAAACTACAAAGAGTAATAAATTGGGGTGGACCAGCGATTTATATTTTGAAGGATAAAAAAATGACATTTTTTTTTAAAAAAAATATTAAATTATGTGATTCGAGCAAACGAACTGAACCTAACGAGCTGAACCGAGCTGTTCACGAACTTGAAACGAGTCGAATTCGAGCTAAGAAAAAGATTCGTCACGAACTCGAGTCGAGTTTCGAGCCGAACCAATTCTTATCGAGTCGAGTCGAGCTCAGACAAGTTCGACTTGACTCGACTCATTTCCAGCCCTAAGATTGACCAAGTTTATCGATAACTTATTTGAACCCACTTATTGTTTCATTGAATTTAAGGATTAACTTATGTTGACACCGTTGGTCTAAGCTGACAAACAACGAGCACAACATTATTATTAGAATAGAAAACAGTGGTAGTAAAAACTAAAGTTTGGGCATAAGCCAAACATAGGCAGAAAAAATTACAAGAAAAATCCCCGTAAGCTTAACTCAGTTGGTAGGGATATTACATTTTATATGCAGGGCCGGAGTTCGAACTCCGAATACTCCAATTCTCCATAATTAAATTGTGTGAGCTCTAACTACTAGCCTACTTAACCAAAAAAAAACAAAAAGAAGACTATCCAAATTTTATATAAGATAAAGCTCCACCCATGTTAAAAAGAGAAAATCGAATATGAAATCTTAGAAATACAATATAGTGTCCAAGTCAACAATATCAACCAATTTATTAATGTAGATAAGTTTGGACCTCACAACAAAAATCATAACTTTAATCCGATATGAAAATCAAGCTCAATTTAGAGACAACCAATGTCATCAATTATATGTATTTTTTCAACAAAAATAATTAAGCAAATAATATTGTTATAGGCTTTGTTTGGGAGTTTGGAGGGGAAGGAAAGGAAAGGCTTTGAGGGGTGCAAAATATGAGGAAAAATAGAGAAATCTTTCAAAAAATTTTAAAAAGTAGTTTTTTAGAGAATGATAAATTAATGCATATGATTACTTTATTTTTAATTTTAAAAATATTATAACAACGTAAATTAAATTTGAAGAATTCTTATTAACCCTCTAAAACCCCCCAAAACCCTCCTCCAAAACAATTTTTTAGTTTCTCCAAATGAGGAGGGTTTTGTATTATGAAGAAAAGTTAACCACCCAAAGCTCTCCTTTCCCATTTTCCTCTATTTCTTCCATTTGCTTATTCCTTTTTTCCCAAGTTTTCCCCTCTCTTCCCCTCCAAACTCGCAAACAAAGCCACAATGTACTATGAGAAAAAAGAGAAGTGTTTTCATTTTTTTTTCCTATCAAAAAAGAACAAGAGAAGTGGGGTCCACGAATGGGGTTGATACTTGGTAACACACGTGGGTCAAATAGGTGGATCAGGATGGCGGCCAGGTCAGAAGTGCATTCTCAAAGGTCGTGGGTGACTTCATCATTTTGCGTCACTTTTGTCATTTTGCATTGCTTAAGGTTTTTTGTACGTTTCTTTGTGTTGTTTTATGTCTGCAGAAATAAAATAATTTAAAACTTAAATACGCTTTTGTCCCCTAACTCAAATAGTAAGATTTTATTCATTCAATTTTATACATGAGATTTTATTTTTAGTTTCATTTTTAGAGGATCAAAATTGATTTTAGAAAGGACAAATAATCATTTACTACCTCCGTTCCTTTTTAATTGTCACATTTTGACATTTTACATAAACCAAGACAATCAATAAATGTTGCTACTTTTGATACAATAATTTCTATTTTTACTATAATAACCTTATTTATTTAATGTCTCATTACATATATTTATCTCTCCACAATAATAAATAAGGGTAATATTAGTAAAATAATATTTAATGTTGCATTGAACTATGTAAAGTGACACTTAAATAGGAACAAAAAAATTCTCCAAAAGTGACACTTAAAAAGGAACGGAGGAAGTACTAGTAACACAATAGTCATAAATATAACCAAAGTAGTTTTTAACACTTGAGAAAGTCCTTGGTCAAAATAATCAATGATGACTTATCTATTTTGACTTTGTCAAGAGCTATTTTGAATAATGGAGTGCATCCATTAACTACCCAATTCGTCTCTATATTTAAGCATGTTTTGCATTGTTCACATATCTTAAGAAAAATTGTTAGTGCAATTAATGAATGTGTCTATTTTGTGTATTAATATTACCGAATTGTCATTTGTTTGTATATGTATTAAATTTGACTTTTCATATTTCAAGTCAAGTTAGTAGTATTACTTTGGGGTAAGTTTAGGAAAAATAATAATAAATGCATTTAGTAATTTGAAAAGGGATTTACATTTATGGACAAAAATAAAGTTAAACTAGATTGAAGACCCGTGCGCCGCACGGGTCCTACCGACTAAAATAGTCACCAACGTTAGTTCGGGATATTACATTCTCCTCGAGCACATATCTTCTTGGTTATGTTTACTTATGGATAATACTTCAGTGACATAATGTCACGGTGACATTAAATCTGGGTCACACAAAGATTTGTGTTGTGTGACTCAGATGTGTTGTATGGGTGACATTAAATCTAGGCCACACAAAGGTGTGTGTTGTGTGGCCCAGATTTAATGTCACGGTGACATTATGTCACCAAAGTGCCACCCGTTTACTTATAATCTTAATTTGTGGTTATGAAGTCCTGAAGCAATAATTGTGTTTAAGAATTCGGGGGTGTGAACATCATCAGTTGCATCACCGGGAAATCTCCGTGTAACAGGTGAATCATAACTTAAATAAACCTTTGCTTCGCCTGAAATCATTGTCTAACATGTATTCGTTGATTTTCTCAACAATAGAGTTTTTGTTGTTAATATAACTCTATTTTGAAAGTATAGCTCCATGGTGTTATAAATAAGGACAGAGGGGGTATTGTTTTTCACCCTCCAATAATTCACGTCTTTGGGAAATATTAATTAATTAAAATAGTTTCATAGTTTTGGATGTATGCTAACAGACTCTTATGCACCATGATGTTGTGATCAGATCAGCATTGTATTACATTTGTGCTTAATTGGCCTTTGCTTGGCGACTCTTGTGTTAAGTAAAGAAAAATGAATATAGTCGTTCTTTAATTTACGTCAAGTTATTGGTCATTTTTTAAATGAAAATCTCGTCATTTTTAAATCATTTTTCGTCAATCTTTAATGCAAGTTTTGGTCAAAAATGTCTGTATTTCGGCATCTCAAACTCAATCCAATTACTCAGCTCTAACACATCTAAGAAAATAGTGTTGTCTGATATGGATACCATCTGCATCTGCAAGCAAAATTCAAGTTCTCACAATGATGTTGGTATACATTTTTCTTTGGCTCAAGATTAATTTGTTTTCTTTATTTTTATTTATTCCATTAGGTCATTTTATAAGAAACAAATAGTATACTTTTTGTCCTATAGGTAAGAAATAGAGTCTGTTTGATTCGTGATAGAATGAATACACCTGCCATGTACAATATATATTTCCTTCAAAAAAATGTAACAATATATATTACAAACTTTTAAGTTATATGATGTTTGGCAAGACTACACAAATAAAATAATATAAAATAACAATATATCCCAATGGAGAATAGTACACCTTCACTCTGAAATTTTTCTACCTTAAGAAAAATTAAGAATCATTGACACACCCATACAATAATATTCTTAAAAAATAGAGAGGAATGAAGAGAAGATGGGATCTAATCCTATACCCAACTAAAAAATACAAAAAATAAAAACATTATATTAACAATTAAATAAACCCATAATCCTTCAAATTATTATTTTTTAAATAAACCCATAATAAGACTTCATTTTCAATACCTCATAAAAATAAAAAAGGACTCCATCTTCATGAAACATCCAATAGTGGCGATTTTGGTTTTGAAGAAATACGTGAAAAAACGTCCTCTGAATGGTATAAAGAAAGAAGGAATGTTAAAAACCCGAAAAACTCTTGCCACCATATCAGTCAAGCAAGCATGGGACATCAAGGTTTCCACTTTACGGCCAGCCATTGTACAGTTTGAAGAGTTTGAAGAAAGTTTTAAAAAAGGAGAGTAAAGTACCAAAGGACCGAATCCTGCATGTGTATTTATATAGATTGAATAGGTTGGATGAATGAGTTAATATGCTTGGGAAATAGAGGAGTAATAAGAGTGGATGGTTGTTTTGGTTTTCTAAATGGAAGACCATTGACCCTTAATTAATGTTGCTCGTTGTTGAAGCAAGGGAAACTTTGAAAAATAAATGCATGGAAAACTAAAGGGTTACAAACATCACGGTAAACAAAAATGACCACCAAATTTGCCAACGAATTTCACAAAAAGAACAAAAGGGAGGGAAACTTTTTAGGGTTAATTAGCTAGTAATTAATGCTGGATAATTAGAGGGAAAAATTAGGTTTAGTGATAAGCTAGACCTAATAAGCTTTAAGAGTAAGTGATATGTGATTAGATATAGGGACGGAGTTTGTACCAAAAAAAAAAAAAAGATATAGGGACGGAGGGAATCCTTTGTAATTTTGCTATATTGAGGAACTATTGTGTCTACTTATTACACAGAGACGAAAATGATTATTTGTCCATATATCGAATTGATTCTAACATGTTTGATTTTTTTTTTAAGTAAAATGTATTTCTCCTTAATTGATTATATTTGAAGTTAGGAGTTATCCTTTTTGATCCTATAATTAATTCAAACATAAACAATTTCACCATCAACTTTCTTTCAATCAAAATCAATTTTATAATATCAATTTATTCAAAATAAATTCTTGTCACCGCAAAAACGAACATATCTACTTAAGTATTTGTTTTGCTGTGCATATTTAGAGGCCTCATACGCTTTTGCTTGGTTGAAAGAGGATTCACCTTACTTTTCATGTGAAAGGTTTTCGTAAAGATCGCATATTGCTGCAAATTGATTTGAACTTCCTTAGTGATTGATTAGTGAATACCAAAATGAAAATGACCTTTAATTAATTTATTTTATCTTATATTTCACCAATCCATATGGTTGAATTTTCTTCAGGAATTGTTTGAGTGTGCCAAGAGTGAAGTCACCATCCTTTGCATACAAAAGCTTTCTATCACAGTTAGAAATTGGTGCATTGAATGGTCTCAAGATGCATGCCCCTTTGAACTTGTTTCCAATTCACCAAAACTAAAATTTTGGCTAAATGTTTCGAAAGTCCTCCAAAAAGAATGGACACTATAATTTTGATTAAGACTTTCCCAATTCACCAATATTAATTAATTAAGCCGTCAATACGCATCTTTGGAATTCAAGAGTTTCCCTATATATTGCAGCTTCTACGAAAGCTCATATTTGGTTTAATAATTTTAATGTCGTATTCACTAAATAGGACGATCAAAATTTAAGTCAAACTTTAGAAAGTGGCTTGTAAAGAAAAAGTTAATAGAGGACTAAGGTTTTGAAACATAGACCAACTCAGGAATATATTGTCAATGAAGTTAAAAAAAATTGACGAAGTAAATTATACTATAAATAAAAAATAATTTCGATAAAGCTTTACCATTCTTGAAAAATTTGTCGACGTCAAAAACCAAAAATGATGATGTTGGACTCAAGCATTCAACGCATAGTAAAAATTCAGTATTATCTTCATCAAACTTGGTGTTGAGCTCCTGCAATCATAAAAGTTTAGTATCTTTCTTTTATAATTTTAGGTTGGTATCGTTATAACCACATCGTGCCTTAAGGAGGTATGTTTTGAATTATACACTAGAAGTCCATTTTATCAAGAGTTCCATCTCAAACTTGTGTATGGAAGACTATATATCGAAAAAGATCAACTTTGTTAGATAAGATATTTAATTTTGATTCACTTGTCAATTTAAAAAGTTTTACAATATTAACACAGTTTACAATCATTCATATTTGTGATTTTAGAAACTTTAAGAATAAGCATTTTAAGGCTCGCATATGCTATTTTTTAAACAAAAAAATAGAAGAAACAACTCGTTTCAGACTCATCTTAAAAATAAAAATAAACATGAATGAATTTTTAGGGTTGGTTTAAGGAGTTTTAATTTAATAGATGTAAGAAAAATGAAATTTTGGTACAAGCGGACGGGTTCGAGAAAAGTTTGGGGTGAATATCAATGTCTTCATTTTCCGCTCTACCCTCGTCTTTTGAAATCGGAGAAAACATAGACTTAAACCTGAAACCAACCAATTCATATTTTCCCGGTTGAATTCAGTACGGATTCTAGCAGACACTCACGTATATAGATTTCATAAACCATCTAAGCATGTTGTGACAGAGGTCCTCCGCGCCACCCTTTATGTAGATTTTTCTAGTGAGCGGCCATGAACTGGTGGATTTGGTTGTTTTAGAGGTTTCTAAGGACATGTCTATTCTTTTTGGTGGCTTTAGCGGCAGAGGACGTGATAAGGAAATATTTGGTTCGCTCTTCAAACTCTCACGATTGAATCTTATACTTTTGCATATCATGGTGGACGGTTTTTGTGGGTGTTGGTGTTGGTTCTGGTGGTGGTTTGTGACGGTGGTGGTGGTGGTTTGTAGTGGCTTGTGGTGGTTCGTTGTCATAAAACGGTAAACCTAGTTGGGCTCTAAACCCCTCAAGGCTACTTTCATTCTGCTCATTAGTGTTCCTTTTATGGCGATGTCGTTGTCATTTGGTTCGCTGTGGATGTTTAGATCTGTGTGGGTTTGGTTCATGCTCAGTTCTCGTCAGGTTAGGCGTGTGTTCCTAAATCCCACAGTTCGGGTTTGCATTTTCGTGGTTGCTTCTTTGACGGAAGTGCTGGTTTGGTGTTCATCAATGGTTAGGCTTGCTAGGTTATTTTTTCCGCTGTCTTTCGTTGGTCTCTATACAATTAGTGGTGGAAATGGTTGCTGCTCTTTTGAGAGTATTGAAAGGGAGGAGATTAGGATTGAGTGTGTTATTTTTATTTAATGTGTGGTTGAAGAATGAAAGGTCCCATAAAGGATGCTGATTGTTAACAGAGTTTTTTTTTTTTTTGTGGTGTGGGTTTGGTTGAATGAGGAGTGTGTGGGTAGATGTTGTTTTTTAGGTTTTTCCTGCTTTTCTTCCACTGCTTGCTCGTGGTGATCTTAGATAAGGATCCATCTCCGCTTCCGCTATCTTGTGCAAGTTTGGGGTCTTCAATTGGCTTCTGGCTTAGTTTTGGGATATTTTCAAGCTAAGCCTCTTTCCAATCTGATTTGTTTACGCTACCGTTCCATCTGTCAATTGTCTTAGGGATTTGTTCCTTGAATTATGGTGGGCCGATCACGTTAAATTCGAGATCGGAAATTAGTGTCTAGTTCAATATTTTTTTTTGTTGGTTATGGTGTTTTATCCAGTAGTTCGAGAGTTGAGGGGTGCCTTAAGAATTTGTTTATGGAGTCTAGTGGGTCGATCACTTTTGATTCGAGATCAAAGTCAGTTTCTTTGACTCAAGTTCTTGGGTTTGTTATGATGTCTTCTCCGACGGACTGGGGGCCGGGTGGTAGTGGATTCCAATGGAATGTTAGAATACGTCATTGTTCGGGTGTTTAATTGATTTCCGTCGTGGTAATGTGAAGTTGAGGTTTTTTTTTCAGGGGTTTTGATCGGTTGGATGGTTTTTGGAGGAGTTTTGGTACACAACAATTGATAGATGATTGGATTTTATTTTCTATTATGACTCGCGAGGAATTGTCGGGGTTTAGCGTTGATTTAGGTGTTGACTTTGATTTTGATGTTAGACTTTTTATTGGTGTTGGAGGTGCAAGGAATTGTGGGGGGTTTAGCTTTGATTTAGGTGTTGATTTTGATTTTGATGGTTAGATTTTTTATTGGTGTTGGAGGTGGTTCTCAAGATACGAGGCGTCTCTATTGATGTTGTTATAGTGTTTATTTTTAGTGTTCAATCTATATGCGACTCCTTTGCTTTGTAATTTTTTTATGTCAATCCATGTTCATCTTGTGCTGGAACTTGATTATTAATAAATTTTGTCATTCCAAAAAAATACTCCATTTGTCCCTTATTAAGTGACATAGTTGACTCTGTCAGACATACCAATTCATATTCTTTATCTTTAATATCATTAACTATCTATTAGAAAAAATTATGAAAATTTAATATTTTGAAAAAATATTTATCGAGACAAATTCAACATCTTATGTGAAATTATTTATCTATGTATATTAGTAGAAAAATATATTCAAAGTATGTCAGATCAACAGTACAAATTGTCAAATAAGTCATCTAATACAAGACACATGGAGTAATTAAATGTACTCGTTTTTTATTCAAGGCAACTCAACTGTCACCCGTGTCTTCTTAATTCGTGTCCATGAAGCTTATTGAAGCCAAAGATGTTGCACCATATACCTTAGTAACGGTTCTATTGGTCATTAGAGCTGAATTATGCGAGGAAAGTTGAAGGAAGGTACCTTAATTTCGTCCTGCATGGCGACAAGGGTCCCATTGCAATTACAAATCAATTATTTATTTTAAATGAATTCCTCCTACTACAATGATCAAATTCAAAAGGACTTATGATTAAGGTTTTGACTATTCGTTGCTCTCATAAGACATGCTATTTATGGATACACCGTTGAGGAATTGCTTGTATTGTTATGCCTTTTATAGCTCTTTAAGGTAGGTATCATGCACTCACTTGCATGGAAGAGGAAAATGTACTAAGAAAGAGAAAAAAATAACCATGGCCAAACTTTTTTTAAAACTGCTCTCCGCTTTTTAAAATGAGTCACTTAGTTGTCTCTTTTATATATGTTAATGATAAAAGTTTTTAGGATTCAACCATTGATCAGTAGATACAAGTTATAGCATATCAGTATAAAAGAAGAAACAAGAATTTGTGTACCTTGAGTTATGTTGATGAAGGATAACTGCCAATAGATATGAGAGGGATGACTACCCTCATTCCGTTTAGGTTTGCACCGGCTGGTTAGAGAGTTTAACCGTCTGATGAGATGACGTTTAAATAGCTAAACGGCTGAGGGTAGAGACCTCTCATTGGGCTTGGCTAAATGGTCCAACCCATCACGGTCCATTTAGAAAGAATAGTCCAATCACACATATTCATCAACTAATTAGTGCTTAACACAATAGACCATAATTTATATTATAACATTAACTTATAATAATTGATTATTTTCAATCCATAATTGATTAATTGAATAATTAATCCAACAGTTAATGCACTATCTTGATCTTTAATATATTTATTTATTCATTAGCAAAAACGATAGAAAATTTACATAATAAAAATATGGGTAATATATGCATTTCATCGCTGCAATTATAGGCCATTTGATTTTTCATCCCTGAGCTTACTAATCCTCCCATTTTGCCCATGTAAAAGTTAATCATTTGAAAACTCGTCCCTCATCAGAGTTAATCATTGCCACGTCACGCGAAATGACCAAAATGCCCTTAGTTGCTCCAGTTAAACAGAAAAGGACAAAAATACCCTCCTTCATCAACTAAGGGCATTTTGGTCATTTTGCGTGCATATGAGTGATTAACTCTGACGAGGGACGAATTTTCAAATGATTAACTTTTACAGGGGCAAAATGGGAGGATTAGTAAGCTCAGGGATGAAAAATCAAATAGCCTATAATTGCAGGGATGAAAAGCATATTTTACCCTAAAAATATTCATCAAAATAAACTCAATAATATCTTATATGTTATTATTTATCTTTTTATATTAGTAGAAAAAATGCTCAAAATATATTATATTAATAGTGCATATAGTCAAAATATGTCATACTTTATTTTAGTATGGGGAATACTTATTTTCATTTTCATTTTCATTCTTTATAATAATTGCATTCTTAATTCTCGACTTATAATAGTCAGTTTGTTAGAAACTAACAATTGACTCGCCATGTTTAAATCCTTCTAGTAATTGGTGGCTCGTTATAGCTATCTCATGCAACTTGGATTTAGTATTACACATAAGTAAATACTAACATGGGTCCATGGTAATTAACATAATATAGAATGATTTATCTTTTTTTTTTTTGAGAGAATTATTTATCTTATAAGTCGTGCATTCAACTTTTTGAAAGTCAAAATATTATTTTATATCAATGCAAAATTAGTATTTTTTGATTCTTTAATATTTGCTCTTAAGACACAAGGTAGTAAGACCCTTAAACATATTTACAAAGTACCAAATTCTGATCATTTTTTATTTTTGAGGAAAATGCTAAAAATTTCCCTTAGGGGTAAGGACACTTTTTAAGAAATAAAAATTTCCCTTATTATATATATGTGTGCGCGTGAGCGCACGCACGCACGCTCTAAGATATATAAATATATTTTAAGATTTTGTAACTTACATTGTGCATTATCTATAAATGATTGACGATTTATTATGATTAAGAATATGAACGGAGATGTAAGGGATCAAACCACGTGCCTCACACATGCAAAGCAAGTGCTCTATCATTTGAAGGTATGAAAATGTTGGTTAAATAAATAATTATGAATAACAGCTTCAATCCAAAAGTCTAGTAGTTATTGAGATAATTCACACAAAATGTTTTGCTAAAAAAAACACAATACATTATTAATTGTAAAATAATATTCATCTGCAATTGAGTCATTTTCCTTTGTTCAAAGACTCCCAAAGCACGTCCATATCAACATTTCCTCCTGTATAGTACTATTCATATATGTTTGCAATCCTTCCAAGAGGATTATTAATGTAAAATTGCAATCCTCCTAAGTTTTAAATACATCTTTTTAATTTGATACATACATTTGAAGTTTTTTAAGTTTTTAGTTTCAATAAAAAGAAAAACAGAGAAGAAATAAATTGCAATGGGAGTAAATAATAATAAAACTAAATCATAATATTGCTCACATTAAAAACATATACATATACTTGACTCTCGACTTGACTCGTAGACCTTAAACTTAAACTTAGCTGAAACTACAACTTAAAAATAAAAAAACCTATACTACAACAACATAGACTCTTAGAAATAAAAAATAAGTATGACAACCTAACTAATAAGTCTTTTTGCTACAATGTCCCTCATCTCTGTGCTCATCCCTTTCAATCTTGGTATCGTAACGTCAGTCACACGGGAAAATTGCTTCATTGTGAACCTCCTGGTGATCAATCAGCCCCCCTTTTGGATTTGACTTGCTTGTCACATAAATGACACGGGAAGTTAGCCATGATAACAACTTACTTTGTGCCATACTATATTGTTTTCAAAATGGAACCTGGCTAAATTTATAGAGCAAAAGTCTTGGTTACATAAACTTATTTTTAGGTTACATGAACTCTTTTAGGTTGCGTAACTTATTTTTTGGTTACATAAACTTTCTTCATTTGAGACTCTTTATTATTTTTTGGTTAATTAAAAAACATTATTTTTTGGTTAATTAAAAAACACATATTCTAACCTTCTACTTTGAGACTCTTGTTATTTTTGACCACGTAATATACGCGAGTTACAAAAAAAACGACCTAGGATGTTAAAATATCGAATTACAAAACAAAAAAAATACAATTTTTCAACTATGGACAAATTAATTATGAATTTTGAAAGCGTCAAAAACTAAAAAATCAAAACAACAAAATCTTGACCTAGAAAACGAATTTCAAGATGATAGTTTGCAAAAATAAAAATGGCCTTAAACCAATTTGACCTTGGGGGTAAGGACACTTTTTAGGAAATAAAAATTTCCCTTATATATGTGTGTGCGCGCGCACGCATGCGTACGCACACGCGTTCTAAGTTATATATAAATATATGTTAAGATTTTTTAACCTACGCTGTTCATTATTTATAAATGATTGACAATTTATTATGATTAAGAACATGAACGGATATGTAAGGGATCAAACCACGTGCCTCACACATGCAAAGCAAGTGCTCTATCATTTGAGGGTATGAAAATGTTGGTTAAATAATAATTATAAATAACAGCTTCAATCCAAAAGTCTACTAGTTATTGAGATAATTCACACAAAATGTTTGGCTAAAAAAAAACACAATACATTATTAATTGAAAAATAATATTCATCTACAATTGAGTCATTTTCCTTTGTTCAAAGACTCCCAAAGCACTTCCATATCAACATTTCCTCCTGAAAGTACTATTCATATATGTTTGTAATCCTTCCAAAGCATGATTTTTTTTATTTTTTTAAGTTTCAGATAGCACAGCAGCAACGCCAATAGCTCCACTTGGTTCGAAGACAATCATATGAATTTGAAAACACAGTTTCATTGCTTTGATGATTTCAAAGTCTTCCACCGCGATTCCATCTTCCACAAGATCTCGTACAATAGGCCTTGCCATAGAAAACTCGACAAATTAATCGAAAGAGACCAAAAAACTTTATTTTAGTTCATAATATATATAATTGCTAAGGATTTGTTTTTACCATGTGTGTCTTCGAGAAATCTCGAAGCTATAGTATTTATCTCATGCAATTTTATTACCCTTCCGGCTGCTTTGGATTGAGGTGCATCGTCAGCTCCTTTAGGCTCAGTAGACAAAATACGAATAGCCAGATTAATGGCCTTGGCAGCAATTGCTATTCCTGCTATCATACCTCCGCCTGCAATTATCTTTTTGTTGCAAAACGGATAAGACAGTGGAATCTAAATGTTTTTGTGGGATTCATACCTGTTCCGATTGACTGATCTACTTTTATTTTATTCGATGAAATCTCATACTCTTCAAGATTATTTACACTTCTAGCATCTCCAGTTTTCTCATAATTTCTCCTTTTATACTTTGGCCTTGCACTTGAAGAAGCCATTTGATGTGAGCAAGTATTTGAAGTAAAGGAGTAGAGGAGATGAAACAAACAGGTGCCTCGCATAGGATTCTGTATAATGGTTTACTAAATTCACTTTTATAAATGCTATTCATACTTAATTTTATGAAGAAAAAAAATTCTTGTTTTAGATAAATCAATCTTATCATAGTTTCTCAACTGATTTTTTTAGCAATGTATTTTTTTAGATAAATCTTATCATATTCCCATTTTGGATTAAATGGGAATATGGAAATTCTAAATGCCTTTTAGTTTTAGCTTAGTACTAACTTCTTTGTTGCAAGAGGGTATGCGGCCATCATTTGAAGAAGGTATATAGATAGCACCTGTTTCTTGCCACACTTTATTCATAACTTCTTCCCTATGACTGCATATTAGCCTCAACCAAATTAACAATACCATCGTACTTTAATATTCTCAACTTTACAAGATGGTGCACTTTTCAATAGAGTACAATCAGGGGCGGATCTGTGCGAGGCTGAGTGTGGCTATTGTCACACCAGTCCAACCTATACTTTTTTATTTTATTTTATACAGGGCATAATTATATAATATAAATGGTCTATTTCGAAACATAATGTTACATTATTCTTCGGTCTAGTGGCGCGGCATTTGTGTTTGTGCCTGGTGGTTGTCGGTTCAACGATTAACTTTTGCGTTTTTTTGATAATATGTTCATGATAATATAAGCAACATACATAAATAAAATTACTTGTAAAAATAAACTCAGTGAGAGTCGAACTTGTGAACTCCAAACACATTGACTTGATTATCTTCCACTAAGCTATATGTGTGTGCGCGCGCGTGGACGCTCGCTCTAACATATATAAATATAGATTAAGATTTTGTAACTTAGTGCATTATCTATAAATGATTAGCGATTTGTTATGATTAATACATATGTTGTTATTTTTCTAATTTATTTCTCCAAATTTTTTAGTCTTACTTTCATAAAAAAAAAATTAGCCCCACTAATAATTCAATCCCAGATCCGCCCTTGACACCTACATATTTCAACGGATATGAAAAAACACATTAAAAGGTGATTTTTTTTTCTTATTATAATTGAGATTGGAGGAAGTATAAAACACATGACTTTGCCTTATGATATGTTTGCACGTTGCACACTCTAAATCCATTCCACCCTCTGTTGTCAAAGCGGAAAAGCGGCGCGGCGCGACCACCCTAAAAATTGACGCGGTGCGGTATGCGGGCGCGTAGCGGCCGCTATTACATGACGCGGTTACTAAAACTAAAAATTATATTATTATTTAAGGATTAAAAAAGTATGAAAAAAATATATTTAGTATCAATATAAATGCATATTTAAAGATGATTAATTTTTTTATTATTAAATACTATTTTTTTTGACAAAATTATTATTATATATTATTATAAAATGTATTTAATGATTAGTATTAATATCAATGAAGCATATACTTATTAATCTAAATGAATATTTATTTTGTATTAATATTTAGTATTAATACCATTGTTTTTTGACAAGTATTAATACCATTGTTATTTTACTCTAAATTTATGAAATATTCATAATTGCAAATAAAAGCCACAAGTCTTAATAAAATTGAATAAAAGAACTATAAGCAAGTACTGTAAAAAAAAGGTTAAAAAAGAAAGTACTGTAAGGCAAAGTACCGTAAAAGCCACAAAAGAACTGTAAAAAAAGAAAAAACTGAAGGCAAAGTACTGTAAAGTTAAAAGGAATAGCACAGTTGTACCCCACCACAAAGTGGAATACAGCTGTATTCCACTTTTTATTCAGATCTAAATACAACTGTTAGATTTCAATCTCAAAAATTCACTTTCCTCTTCCTCCCCTGTCTTTCCTCTTCCTCCCCTTTCTCTCTCCTGAAACTCGCCGGAAAACACTCGAAACTTGCCGGAAAACCCTCAAAACTCGTCGGAAAACCCTCGAAAAGCTCAAAACACAGTAATTTTGTGCTCCGACCCAAATAGCGGCCGCTTTGACCCGATGTTAGCCGCCCCGCTCCACCGTTTCGTGGCCGCGAAACCCGCTTTCTCCAAACGCGCTGCGCGGTGGCGTTGTGACGCGGCAGTCCAGTTTTGGCCGCTCCGCGCCGTGATAGCGCCGGGAGCGGCCGCTATTGACAACAGAGATGCCACCCATTCTTCCATTATGATTTTTTAGAAGCTACAAAACCAAACTTCTCTTAGAACAAGGAAAATTACCATAACATGAAAAACTCATTTGTACAAATAAAGAGACATTTAGACTTACGAAAAACTATTTTCGTGAATTGAATTTAATCGTATGTGAATTAGATAAAGGAGTTTCATGAGAAAGTCTTGCATGAATACTGAGTATTTGAATATATAATATGGAGTCTGGTGTTCACAAAAGTATATATTCTTCAATTATTGTAATTTTTTTCTCTTTCTAATTGTTTTTAAATATGTAAGTGTGTCCAAATAAAAACTCAAATATTTATGACCAATAACGTTTTTTTTGCTCTAACTAGTAACAAGATTGTGAGAAGGCTCCAAAATCACGTGACATAGGAGATGATATAGAACTCAATCAATAAACGTCCCAGCCATTTGACTAATTCGTTAGGCAGGAACGATGTTACAGGTTCATGGAACAATTGCTATATTTTCTATTCCACGACAAATCCTTTTATTTACTCCACCAAACTTTTCAATTGTTTTGAGTTACTATGACCCACACACACTCTCGTGCCCTTCCCACCAAACTGAACTTACTGCCCTTATCCAACATCAATACTTCTTCTTTATCACTTTACTGCACATGCTTTTTTTTGAAATGGGCTTTACTGCACATGCTACTTATATATATCTAGAATGATGAATGATATTTCTACAAACACTTTCCGTCAACTTTTTAACGGTTTTCTCTCTCATTTTCAACGTTATATTTTTATCCTCTCTATTGTTATTGACATATAAAAAGAGAGAAAAAAATTATCACACAAATTGTCTCAAACGGTTGTTTGAATATCACTATTTATATAATAAATTGCTTAAAATGGAGTGCCCCCCTTGCTAACGTGTTCCCTACATCCCTAGTATTAGATGTCACAATGACTATTCCACCAGCAGCGGGCCAATCCAACCAATTCTATTTTATTGTGTTTACTAGTTTAGAGACCCGGCGTTGCCCGGGTTAGATATTAAATAAGTTTTATAAGTTTGTGTACACGAATACACGTGTCAGTATATTAGATTGAATTTATTTAAATTTAAAATTATAATAATATCATAAAAGTAAATATAAATGATGAGATGAATGTCCAATGCAAGATAAAAAGTGTAACAAAATCAATAATGAATTACTCCTAGTGGTAAGAGTTTTGACTCCTTTTAAACATGTGGTCATGGGTTTGTTTCGTGGCCCATGCGTATGAGAGAGAAAAATCGATTGAAAGGAAAAAAAAAGGTTGAAATATATATATATATCAAAGTATATGTATGAGAAATAATAAAATTGGTGTTTGGCAAACCTGAAGAAGAAAAAATGTTAGATGAAAAGAAGGTTTGAGGTTTCTGCTTGTGCTCAAAATATGTAAATATGTGATTAACGAAAATTTATTTATTTATAGTTAACATTTGCATTAGAATATGCTGCTAAAAGATAACATAATAACTAATCGAACCTTTTTTTTATTAAAAAAAAAAACTAATCGAACCATTTTTTTCCTCAAACATAAAAATTAATTGAATGATATAGTGCTAAAAGATTAGTAATAATTAATTGAAGCTTCTTTTCCTAAAAACAAATAAACAAATTGGAGTCTTTTAATCATAAAATAAGATCATATATGTAAACTTTGTTGAAAGTATTATGTGTAGTTTGTTGAGATATTTCTGCTACATAAAATATTAGAATTTCAATAAAAATTTAAAGAAAATATTGAGTGGATAAGATCAAAATGTTGTTGAGATATTTATGTTAAATAAAATATTGGTTTTAAAAATAGAAAAAATAATAAAAATATTGAGAATGAATGGGGAAGTGACACGTGACATAAAAAACCTTACTTTATATATATATTATTGATTATTGATTGATATGCTATTGATTGATTGATATTAATAATTATTTAGAAATACAAACGACTGTAATTGGTTTGTTATTTAAAAACGACTTTGTGTTCCTATACACTATTGGGTTCACGGTGTCCGCTATATTGCCATGTACCAATTATGAATGGATGCCAATACCTATTGCTATAACGGCACACACCAATTATGAATGTCCACTATACTGGGTTCACGCACAAAACAACATAAAACATCAACATAAGCAAAAATACATATATTGCTAAACTACGGAACTGGTTAAATAATAATAAAATAATAATAATAAAATAATAATAATAATAATAATAATAATAATAATAATAATAATAATAATAATAATAATAATACAAAATAGGAATGGATGCCACAAACTCAATTATGAATTATGAATAAGAATGGAGAGAAGAGCGGTACTGTTGAATCGGAAAAAGAAAAAAAAACAATAGTATAGGTGTTAGTTTTCTTCAAAAAATAGTATAGGTGTTAGTCCAAGGACCTGAAACAGAAACAATAGTATAGGTGTTAGTTCAAGGACCTGAAACTCATAGGTGTTTGTAATGGATACCAGAAACAATAGTTCAAGGACCTGAAAGAAAAAAAAACAATCAGTAAACTCACTCGTAGATGTTAGTTCCATCATATATTATATATAAAAATAAAAATCTAAGCATAAGTAGAAGAAACGATAGTATAGGTGTTTGTCAAACATGAAGAAAAAAAAGCTTAGATCAAAAGAAGGTTTGAGTTTCGGTTTCTGCTAATAATATGTGATTTTGGTGATTAACAAAATTTCATTTATTTATAGTTAAAAAAAAAACCGAAGCCTTTTTTTCCTCAATGAAAAAACTAATTGAATAATATGGTGCTAAAAGATTATATAATAACTAATTAAAACTTCTTTTCCTAAAAAAAAGAAGAAGAAAAAAGGAAGATTTAATGGATAATATTGAAAGTATTATATATAGTTTGTTGAGATATTTTGGCTACATAAAATATTAGAAATTAAATATAAAATTAAATAAAATATTTAGTGGATAAAATCAATAGTTTGTTGAGATATTTATGTCAAATAAAATATAAAAAAATAATAAAAATATTGAGAATAAACGTGGAAGTGACACGTGGCATAAAAAACCTTACTTTATATATATACTATTGATTACAAAAGCAAACAAAAATAAAAAACAAAAAAAAATGATAGACGACAAAGTCCTTGTCTGAAGATGTTTTATGCAAAATAACAAGACTAGTATCATTCTTTTATCAGAAAATCAGCTGCACATATAGTGTGTCGTGCTAACCATCCAATTTATAAGAACAAGATGCTTAACAAGCATGATCAAATTTTTATATTTGATGCACATTCAGAACTTGAGGACGGTCCAACATAATTGTATACTCTTTTATGTTGAGTTAAAAAGCCCTCATTGTCACTAACAATGGATTGATCTAAATGGTAAGAGACTTTAACCTCTTAAACATGTGGTTAGGGGTTCGATTCCAACTCATGCGTCTAAAAAAATTTCGGTTGAAAGAGGAAAACCTACCTTGTGTGTCCCACATGTTCCCCAATGAAGATTAATCACTATTATGCGGCGGTGTAAACTTCGTACCAATATGTTGGTAAAAAGTGTCTAGGTAGCATGGCCTTTAACGACCATATGAAAAAAGAAAAAGGAAATCAGTCCAAAAAAATGATCTCCTTGACACCTAAGTCGAGGATAAGATAAATACCAATGCAAAGGGCCCAAGATTCGACACAGTTTGAACTACTTGAGTTGACTTTATAGTAAAACCCATTCTTAAAATCTATACTCTGATCTCGAAGAATGCCTCCACATACGTCAAGAAACTATCATGAATATGAGAATCATTAATGATAGAAAATCATATAGCATTTTTAATCAATTTTTAAAGTCATTTTAGAGTTAAAGTAGGTAGGTTAAATGCATTTTAGTCGAACTTTGTAAAGGAATCATTCAAAAGTTATGAAAGGACAAAAGAAAGAAAATAGTCTTGAAACCATTGAAATCCACCCGAACCAGAAACTTTATGACCGTGCTATGCTTTTTTATAAGTTTATAGCTGATGATTCTTAGGGCACAGTCGTTATGGATGTTCTGGTGAGAAGAAATGGAGCAAGGAGTGAAGAAACCAGAAGAATCAGGTACTGCCTATCTCGTGTCGCGGGCTATGAGCCCTGCATCACGAGATGTGAAGGACGGGCAAAGCGTTCACTACTGTCTAACTCGCATCATAGGCTATTAGCCCTACATTGTGAGTGTTGAGGGAAAGGCTAGGGTTTTGCATTATGTTAACATCGCATCGCGGCTCAACTTTCCTCAATATTTAGGGAAACTTGTGCCTATATAAGGTAGACCCTTAGTAAATGAAAGAAACACCTATTGTCGAGCAAACGAGGGCATAAATGCAATTTTGGCAGATTTGGAGCGACCATAGCCATTCCGGAGATAAGAAACCATCAACCGGTGATCCTTTTCCTATGTTTCATTATTCGTATTCATTAGTTCATGTTTAAGAATCAAGAGTAGCTAATTATCTCCAGGTTAGGTTATGAAAGAGGAACTTTCCTGTAATTGCTTGATCATGTAACTTTAAAACATTCTAAGAATTAAGTTGATTACTTTTGTATTTTATTCGGTTAATTTTATGCTTAATGTTTTTTTATGCATTTACGAATGTTCATCAATCGATCTAGGTCTCAATGATTACCAACCATACTTTGGGGCTTGACTTAATTTAATTGTTCGCTTGTTATTAGCTGTAGACATATTCTAATAATAATCTGTATACACCATGAAGAGTTATGAGCTCACCTAAGAAATTAGAGAGAAGTAATAATTAAAGGGTGATACTGACCAAGACAATGATTTAACTATTTTGATAAAATGTCTTAAAATTTAGTAAGAAGTCAATGTTTGTATTCATAGTTTGTAGTTATCCAAAGAGTTTAGAGAAAGGAATCTGACATAACCAGTCGCCTCTTAATCAACTTAACTTAATCGTATTTGTTAAGTTGAAATCACACAATCTTGATAGAGACAAACTTTTATAAATTTTATTACTCGTCGACACACAAGCAAACTTGCTAGAAAATTGTCATCAACCATCGACATTCACTTTTAGTACTCTTAGTGGTGGTCTAGTCCAGAAAGATGGTGTGGCCTTCATTCTAATTTTTTTGTATGGATTCAAATAATCATGTATATCTTCCACTTGATTAATAACTTTGGGCCAAAGAGTATTTACCCATGTAAAGAGTGTTGTTGAAATATAAGAGAGCTACGGTCTTTCCGCAACCCCAAACAAAAGCTTTCAAGGCCAAACTATATTTTCAATATCATTAGACGATAGATTCCATTTGAGCCAAGCAAAAGTTCCCAAACTTAAGAACTTACTCCAATGATAAATTTTAATGATATGGTCACAAAACGGTTTCACATCATCACACAATCTCTACGATTTGCATTATGTACCCAAGAATACTAGCAAGACATGATAGAGCTAAAGTAATTACACCTGCAAAAGAAAAATATGAAGTGTTATCGTTAGATATTTTTTCCTTCATTCTAGCAAGAATGTAGGAATAAGACTCCTTTGTAATGCAGCGGTGCAACATCGGTGCTCAAGGTACTATTTGAAAGAAATGAAACATAAGGTCCTGAAGCTCATTATCATCACATATCTAAGAGTCATCAAGATTCTGAAGAGCACTTATTTAATTCATGTGTTTTCTCTTCAAGGTGGAAAGGTGAAAAAAGTGTTGAGATCAATTTTCCTCCTACAACACAATAGTACTATATTTATTCCAAAGCTCATCACGCAACTCAAAGTCTTTGAGAAGCTGATTCGATATAGCATTTTTTATGCCTTCTAATATTTTCAGAACACGTTTCTTGCAAAGAGAACTATTACCAAAAAATTCCACATTCCACAAGACAAGAATAGTAATAATTATATTAATAATGAAATAATTAATTATATCAAAATGTACGTAAGAGTTATAGAAACAACAACCAATTTTTTTATTTAAAAAACTCGATATCCGATCGAATAACCGACTAATTCGAGGAGCCTCGTAGTTGGGGAAGAATCAAACCTAAGATATTGAAAATAACATTTTTAAGTGAACACACCATCAACGTACTTAACTAGTAGCTCAATCTTTCATCTAATAAAATCTTGATTTCTTTGTAAGCTGGATTAGGAATTATAAAAAGTTTTAAACTGCAAGATCCTATATTGGTATCTAATGTTCCTCAATGACTAAAAATTATAGATCCCGTTAGAATATATTACATGCTTTGAAAATTTGTCTTTCGAATCGATTTAGTTGATCAAATAGATATGTATCCACTAATCTCAAAATGATCTTAAATCTCGTACATATTTTATTAGAATATAAAAATATTCATTGTATAAATTAATTAGTATATTGTATATTAGTTAGAGATACTTGAGACCCAAAACAACATCAAGTATCTCTAACTTGAGCCTCAATTATCTCTGATTAATATTCAATTTACTAATCAATTTATACAATGAATATTTTATTCATAGACAACCCCAAATAAATATTACTAGGCTTTTGACCCGTGCGTCGCACGAGTTTTCTCGACTATAATAGAGACCAATAAATAATCTTTAACCATAAGATCATTGATAGGGTAGAAAATATTTTCTTCAAAAAAAAAGGCAAGCGGATAGGAATGAAATTGGTGTGCAATGCATTTTTTTAGATGGAATTTGTTAAGTTAAATAATTGCAAACCTAATAAAGCAAATGAGCGGAAAAAAATTAGGTTAAGTTACTGCAGACGTAACAAAATTAATAAATAAGGATGTAAAAAAAGAGGCATGAAATTAAAAAAAAAATCCAAAAAAAGTGTAAAATTCTTGACAAAAAAAACGTATAAAATAGAAGGATCATACGTGATCATAAAGGCAAGCGGATAGGAAAGAAATTGGTGTGCAATGCATTTTTTTAGATGGAATTTGTTAGGTTAAATAATTGCAAACCTAATAAAGCAAATGAGCGGGAAAAAATTAGGTTAAGTTGCTGCAGACGTAACAAAATTAATAAATAAGGATTTAGACACATTCACATAAAACTAACAAAATTAAATAAAAAATATTTAGTCTCGTCAATTGATATATTGTAATTTTATTTTCCTTTATTTTTTATTTTTTGGTTTTGTATAGTGTCCAAATATTTTTATTTAGGTTTGTGTCCAACCAAGTGTGCCTCCTAAATTGAACATTTTTCATATGAATGACGTGCTACGAATTTTCTATATAGCCAAAATGTATACTGGTTTAGAAGATCCGGAAGATCTACAAAACACAAAAATGTTCCTTTTATGTTCCGATCTCATTTAAAGGATATAAATTGGCATAGATTTTTATATCAAAAAAAAAAAAAATTGGCATAGATTAATACGAGAATATATCAATATATTCTATATGTTCTTCCAAAACCTTGGAAGATTTGGATGGTCTAGTCCAAGGGCGGAGCCAGGAAGTGGCGAAGTTCAAAAGATACAATTTCTTAAACAAAAATTGTAAAATTTAGGACGGAGGGAGTATATTTAGAGTGAAGATTCATTTTGAACTTTTAAAATTTTCTGACGTTCAATTCAGTCCCTGCAAAAATAAAACTCAAATTAGTCTCTGACATTTTTTTTTAAGAAAAATTAATCCTTCTATTATAATAAATTAGAGACTAAATTTGTCCTCAACATGAATATGGCAATGATTAATTAGTGGCTTCTATTTGCAAGTTTATTTTGACTCATTAATTGGGTGCTAGTGTTTTTTATACGTAGTACTCCCTTCGGTCCTATTTATAAGAAAAAGTTGATTTTTTAGATTCATTGAGTAATTGATGTATCTTGTCTAAGATATAGACCAAATACATCATTTATACAATGAACCAAAAAAGTCAAATGTTTCTTATAAATAGGACCGGAGGGAGTACTAATGTTTTATTTTGCCATTTCATCTATCTAAACAAAATGTATTATGTTTCATTTTCTTGTCAAAGAAAATAGTCTTATGTTTAATGTCAACTTTTACAACAGCATTAAGAGAATCGCAATCTCAAAGAGGCCAAGAGTGTAGTACACGAAGAATAAATGGAGAAACATGATACTATATACACCCTCCGGTCACTATTATAAGCAAAATTTTATATTTTAGGTTCATTCATTTAATGATGCACATGGTCTTTATTATGGACCACATACATCATTAAATGAATGAAATTAAAATGTAGTTTTTTACTTATATTAATGACCGACGGGTGTATTCATTTTAAAGTCAAAATGAATGTGTATGAATTAATTACAATAATGACCATACAATCAATTTCCAACCGGTGATTAATTAGGAACACTTTCCATAATTTTTGTACAAAATTTCACCCCTTACAATGAATGAATTTCACTTTTGAATCTTAATTCTTATACACCCTCCGATCACTAATATAAGCAAAAGTTTGATTTTTAGATTCATTCATTAAATGATGTATGTAGTCTTAAACCACATACGTCATTTAATGAATGAATCTAAAAATCAAACTTTTGCTTATATTAGTGACCGGAGGGGTGTATATTGCAATGTCTTTAACTATGCTCACGATGAAATTTTTTATACAGTCTTTATTTTCCTTTGATTGAGAATCGTATTATATATGAACCGTTTCCCTAAAAATCGAAGGATTTAGAAAACAACAGGAAAAGAATGACATGTACTCCTTTCATTCATTACATGTGGTAATCAACTACTTCAGAGGTATAAATGCACAACTTTAACTATTGGTATCTTTCATTATCTATAATAAACATTAAAAAATTTGATAGTTTGAAAATATTCATTGAGACAAATCGAACAACATATTTCTAACATTTGTATTTATATATTTGTTAAAAAGTTTTATCTGAGTAGGATATGTGAATACTGCACATTGTCAGGATGTGACATGTATTTAGAAACGGATGGAGTACTGATTAAACATTTAACGGAGGGGGTAATAAACAAAAATTGTTATAAAATTATATTAACTAAATAAAATGAAAATATAAAAACCCTCCACATTTTTATTTTAAATTAAGTTGTCTGTTCTCCATAACTCAATTAGAGTTTAAAAGCTCTACACATGCTTAGTTGGAGTTTATTATTATTTTTTTACTTGGAGTTGGAGTTTATTAATTATTGTTTGTAATTCTTTTCATGTTGGAGTTGATTAGTATTTTTTTACTTGAAGTTGGAGTTTATTAGTATTTTTTATAGAATGTTGATTTTGAACTTGATTTGAAGAAGGTGGTGGACTATTTCTAAAGAGATCATTATGCATGACATCACATAATTTGGGAGTATTTGGAAAGCATGTAAAAACTATTGAATTTACTTTCACAAATTATCATGTCGAGTTTAATCGAAGATAAGCAAATGAAGTCTTTCACGCTTTCGCACATATAGGCACATTATCAGCTAACTTCCACACTTATATTGATTTATCGGCATGCATTTACTCTTTGATTTCTAAGGAAGATAGTTCTATTAAAAAAAGCAATGAAATACAACACTTCCAAAATAATACTTATATATTCGATTTCTTAGCATATATGCTTTTGGTCTTGCGACTCTTGTTAGCATTTTTTTTTTCTTAAACCTTTAGTACTTAAAGCAGAATATAGATTCAGTTATTAAATAAAACATACATAGAAGTGATTTTGTACTAGTCACTCTCCTTACTTTTTCTTTTTCACCTCCTCTGACCCAAGAAGTTCCTCCAATATCTTATCATCCAAGCACTCAAACTCAAAGATGGGCCTGTGTTGTGGCCCAGAAGAACTACCACTAGCATGATGAGATGATGAAGTGGTGTAGGATGGTGGTGGTGCTAAATGAGGTGGATATGGTGGTGACCCTCTTATTTTAGAATAATACTCACTAGGAAAATTCAAAATTGCAAGATGACCCCTCAAGTTAAAAGCTGCTCGATCATAAGCTCTTGCTGCTTCTTCAGCCGTATCAAATGTCCCTAACCACATCCTTGTCCCTTGCTTAGATGGATCCCTTATCTCCGCCGCATACTTCCCCCACGGCCTCCTCCTCACACCTCGGAACCGGACCTCTTCCTTTCCTTTCTCCTCCTTTCCATGCTTTCCCTTCTGGTGATCCTCCATATAGTTTCTTCTTGTGTGTGCAAATTGTCTAACTTTTGATATGCTTTTAAATTTTGTGGTTGCTAAGATGCTTATATATAGATAAGTAGTCTATCATCTATATGCTAAAAAGTGTGGAATCTATAAGGTGAATAGTGATTCTCTATCTCAATCAAGAAAGCTACATTGACCAAGATTTGTTTTCAAAGAAGGTTCTCTATTGAAAGAAAATAAAATTTGATTCTTTCGACAATGTTTAAGTTTTGATCACGTGAACTGCAGCAAACTATGCATGTGAGCGAGTACAAATGATTCTTAACAATATGCAACTAGGGCAAAATCTTTTCAAACACTAAGACTGAGAATCAAATAGATTTTCAGATCGACATTGTATCCATATATAGTTCACCCATTAGCAACACTCCATTTTTGCTTTTAATCACAACACTTTTCGTGAAGGAGTATGTGGACATCTTTATTTTTTTCCTGAAACGATGTGGACATCTTTATGCCTCCACAGATTTTATAGAATCCATGTATAAATTTTGCTAAAAGAGGTATAGATATATCCCACATGCGGATTAGATAAAAGATTTAATGTCGTTTGATTTGCAAAATGGTAACTACAAGACATAAATAATACAGCCCTTTAAGGACGTATTAGACAACTTGTTCTTTAGTGGATAATGGACACCACAAACAAAATAAGATGAATTTACTATAATTTTTTTATGAATGTAAAATATTAATAGGAGACAAAGAGAAGGGGAGAGGGAGCATGGTGGGAGGGAGGGAGGGAAAGAGAGAGAGAAAGAGAGAAAATTTTGTTTGAGTAGAAAAAAAATGGCATTTTAGTACTTGAGATAGTTTGAAGTTTGGACAAAAAAATTGTTTAATAATTTAATGAGAGACAAGGATATCAGTTTTTGTTCAATCTCTTATCCCCATTTTGTCATCAAACACAATGTATTTGAAGTTGTGTTAACAAACCCTTTATTTTTTTTAGCAAATTAAATGCACGCTAATCAGTGATTACTAAAAGAATTTAATTACGGTGACGATGTTCATCTAATATACAAAAGAAAACGTATTATAATGGATTCAATCTAAGGGTAGTAATAGGCCAGACCGCTCGTCAAGGGCCTATGATCCAACCTACTGAAAGTCTGGCCCAGTCTAACTCGTTTAATAAATAGGTCAAGCATTAGCTTTTTAAAAAGTCTATTAATTTAAATGGGATAGGCATAGGCTCATAAAAAAGCCTATTAGGCCTATCAGACCGGCCCGTATATGAGTATATTATATTTCCTCACATTTAATATTTATATAGTAATACAAAAAAGAATAACAGTTCCTTCAAATTCTCATATTAAGTTGGTGATTTTTTTATCACATTGAAGATTTTATGCATTTTTTTCCTACTTAAGTGTTGATTTAGTTTTCGGTTTCTTATTGTTTGAAAGCTTGTTAAGTTATTATTAAATACACATATTGTTATTTGATTTGTGCAAACTTTTGAGGCTTGATACTAATATGCCTAAGGTTAAGTATGATTATCAAATTAAGTTTGAAATCATTTTTGTTATCAGACATGATTATTCTTGAGTTTCTATTCATCTATAAATTTTATGATTGTGTTTTATTAGTTTAATGTGTATCTCATTAATGTTTATCTCTACATAAAGTACGTTTCCCAAATTGAAAGAAAGAAAAATGGACGAATGGACTCTATTTGAAATTTGTAACACAAACTAGGCTTTTAGACATGCTAATAGGTCAGACCAAGCTTTTAAAAAGACCAGACCAGACTTAAAATAAGACTATTACATTTTCCACCCTATTGGATACTCGCGCGCCCTACTTTATTCTCAAAATGCCCTTCGGAAAATGTAATTTGAACTGCCACAGTATAGACAATACTGGACAGAACTGACAGTTTTGCATGTTTTTGTGAATTCTTAGTTTCTTAAGATAACAAATTAAGTAAAAGACAATTATGATAAAATTGTACCAATATATATATATATATATCATTATATCTAGGGGTGGGCAAATACGGGTCAACCCGAATTTACCCGACGAACCCAACCCTAGTTTACACATTCGGTTAGGGTTAAAACGGGTTACGGGTTAGACAGGTAAATTTTACGGGTTAATATGAGTATATTCGGTTCGGTTCGGTTTGATGTTTTAGGTCCGTCGGAACCCAAACTAACCCGACCAACCCTATATTTCATTATGTTCTCATAGCCCAATCTGTTATACTAGGCACAGTTCTACCTTGGCCCAAATCGGTTATGTATAAAAGCAAGGTTAAACAACACCAAGACACTTCACAAACCCTAGTAGCAGCCGCATAAAAAATTCTTCTCTCCCAAAATCAGATCTTCATTTTTCAAAACCATTTCATGTCTCGTTTTTAATTTTGTCATTTCTTCTCTCAATCTTCATCTCACATTTCTCAAAACCAATTAAGTTATATCAGTTTTCTTAGAAGCATAATTTCATCTCTCAAAACCATTTCTTTTAAGCTTTGTGTTCTTGGAAGAAGTCAAGGAAATTAATTTGTGAAATTAATTTTACGTTGTTGGTTTGAAAGGCCTTCTGTGCAACTTACCCTTATGTATAATGTTTGGACTATTTATCTGGAAGTTCCATGTTCTTCTTTTATTCTTCATTCATTATAAAATTAAATTGGCATAAAATATATACCTTCATGTTCAATCGCCACAATAGACATGGAAATAATATAATGCTAAAAGAAAGTCAAGCAATTTCAGATAGATGTGGACCAAAATATGAAAAATAATACTGGAAAAAAAGTGATTTGGATCAAAGTTTAAAATATGTATTAATATCTAACCCGAAAAACCGAACCGGTGAACCCGTCAACCCGAGAAACCGAACCCGAGAAAACCGAAATTTTAATAGGTTATGTTAGGGTCTTAGTTCATAACCCGGGGGTTGGCTCGGTTTGGGGGTTTGTGCCCGAATCAAACCGAACCGACGCCCACCCCTAATTATATCATTACACATTTTACCTAATGCTATACATTTCAACTAATGATATACAATCCCTCAAAAAACGATGATATACATTTAATGTAAACCACCCCAAGATTTATGTCAATATCATCAAGATTAAATCTATCTTTCTTTTCAAGCTTCACACCATCTTCAACCTTCTTCCCAGCAACAACCTTCTTCCCATTTTCAATAATTTACAAATCTTGGTCATCATCTATGACTTCAACACCCGCTGCCCAGCATAGTTCATTATAGTCGGCCATTTGACTGACATATCTATCAGGCCAGCTTAAGGCATCATCACGAGCATGTTGTCTCCATAATGGACAAGTGAGAGGAATATGACAATCATCCTTCAAATGTATAATCATGAAATGGTTGTCATTGACATGTGCCATACACATCAATCGCTCAACAAGTGGCGGTTCACCCCATAGAAGAAAAAAGGTTTCAGATCGCCCTTTTAGAGTGGACAGTAGAACAACGACGTGGTTGTATTTCTGTGCAACGAGAAAACCCATATCCGGCATGGTCATCCATTTATCCAGTGGTGGAGGACCAATACCGAAAAAGGTTAGAGCGCTTAAGACCTCTTTATACTGCCTATGATCATTAATTATTCGTCGATAACGAGCATTTCCTTCACCGATTAGCTCTTTGTGTAGCTGGTTATAGATCATTTAATGATCGTCAACACTCAAGTTACATAGACCCGCAACTGCACAGAATCCACAATGACCATCACCACCTACATCCACCACATTTTGAATAAAGTCATGAATCCAATGCGGGATTTGGTCTTTGTGTGGTATGTGGACTTTAACCGAAATTGGCTTAGGATTTTTGGGAATTGACTTAGGAGGATTATGAGACATGTTGCTTTTCGTGCACTCTTTCTACTTGCCCCTGTTGAATTTGTCTATGAAGCATGTGTCTATTGTTCTTGAGAATCAACAATCTCCCAGAGCAAAGGCGATCCTTCGTAGACCGAATGAAATGTTTATTTTTCTTTGGAGCTCCTTTAGTGGTGACCTTTTTTGGCGGTGCACGCATTGAGGTAGTCTCCAGCAAAATAAATTGTCGGAATTGTTCTTTAATATGCACATTCCGGATTATGTATTCTGAATTAATACAATACATCCCATGCGCACGTCCTAGTTCATGTTGCATGGTGCGTAAATGCTATATTTTCGGATTACATAATCTGGAATGTGTTAAAGCATTCCGGATTACATAATCCGAAGTTACTCAGTACAGAGGCAGAAAGTAAAAAATTTGGGCAAAGGCATATACAGTTTTTATAGAAAATACCTGAAGCAAATCCCATTCCGGTAGCAGGGAGATGTCTTCCGTCCTATCCTTCACGTCACCCTCATACTCGAACCTCAACCTCTTCCAGTGATTGTGGATTTCATCCAAACGGACGGGGGTGTTGTTCTTGATCTTCAATGTAATCACACATGCACATGACAATCTGAAAGTGATCAAACTCAAACAACCACACTTCGATTTATCCATTCCGATATCAAGTGTCGATCAGCCTCATCTACGAGATAATGCAAAGCTTTCATTGATATGTTTTGAATCAAGCTAGACCACAAACACTTTCCTTTGAATCTATGTTCAAGCATGATAATGCTCGTCTGGAAGGAAGCGTGTATCTAAGTATGTTGGGACTCTAGCATGTCGTGAGCTTGTTGCCAGTTTGTACTTAAATCACTCATACTACTAGTCAGGTACTTTTTCAATCGGCTGTGTGCAAATTCAGCTCTGTCGGTTGTAGTATTCCCCATATGCATGACTTTATTCACCCAAAACTTCACAATCTTCTCCTTCACCGAACCTAAAATTGTACATTCAACATATTCCACAAACTTGGGCCATTTTTCGCAAACAACTTTGAACTGGTTGTAATTATCAAAATATGCTTCTTCCGTATCGGAATCCACAATATCCTCCCATGCACGCATGATCGTATTCACCATTGAATTTGGCTTTATATCTTTGCCATCCTTGACTTTGTGATCCTTCACTTTGCAATCCGTCTTAAACTTTGCTCTTACATTTCTTTCAATATACGATACTCACACAACAGAGCAGTAGCCTCAGGGAAAACGGTATCCCCAACATTCATCAAAGCATTGTCCCGATCCGTAACAACTACTTTGGGGTAAAGATTTTTGGAATGCAATAGTTCACGACACCTCTCAAGAGCCCTAGTAACGCTATCTTCCTTATCATACATCATATAAGAAAATCCAATGGAGAACGTCAGCTGGGTAGAAGTGTTACCGACAAAATCAAGCAACGGAAGACGTTACTTGTTGGTCTTGTATGTGGAATCCAACACAAGCACCGTAAAGAACATGTTAAACAACTTGAAACCATCTGGATGCGCCCAGAATATATCACTGACATCATCAGAATCATGATAATTCCTACAATGGTACGCATACTCATTCTCAACCAACGACTTCAAGAGATGTTGCATGTCATTTCTCAAACCCTTAATGGATTTCCTAAACCTGTGACAAGCATTATAAACATGCTTAATTGTAGTTGAAGTGTTTATGTTCCTCTTCCTTAAGTTGCTAAGCATTTACCTCAGAGGAACGTTTGACTAAGCCATCTCATAAAGGTGCACATGTTCATTTGGGTTTAGATGTCCGGCAGTTTTATGACCTTTCAACACATTTTCCATGTCATGGTTGTGTTTACCGTCACCAACTTTGAGGCTCCAATCACCATCAATCAACAAATAACCTCTCAACCGAAACGAACACTCCCATTTAACCGAGCAATCAATTTTGCACCGAGTCTTCCTCTTGTACTCCTTGTATGAACCTCCTCTTTCACATATCACGGTAACAAATGCACTTCTTCCATTGCCACCTTTATCGGATTTACCAATGATGGTTGTAAATCCAAGCTTCTTTACTTTCTCTCGAACCCACTCTAACAAATCATTCCATGTAGCAAACTTTTGCTTGGTGGTAAAATGTTCTCCATGATCAATACAAACAACACGAGGAATAGGAGGAGGAGCATCATCTACTTTTGCATCACTTAAGGAAATATCATGTATCGGTGGTAGTGGGGGGATCCTCGACTTTGGTATTTCCGGGATCATCTACAACTTCAGGTGAAACCATTAGCAACACAGTATGAGGTTTAATATCAGGTGGCAATTCAATGAAGGCATCAACGTGAACATCCATTACTGAAACATTGCAAGAGCAGGGTCAGAAACATGCTTACAGTTTCTGTACTGGTGCAGTTTGGATTACACAATCTGAACTCCATTGCTAGTTTTCGGATTTCATAATCTGAATTGCTCGAGTACAAATTTGTTAACGTGATCAAAAGGAAAGCGCCTAGAAATCAAACGTGACCAAAATAACCCGCAACTTTTCCCGCTTTTATTTAAAAGTAGGGCTTTCAGAATATATAATCTGAAACATGTATATTTTGTTCAGAATATATATTCAGGAAGTTCTTACATCATTCTCTTGTCCAAGATTGAACACAAACATTGCCCAACACATGTTATGTTTGGTTTCAGATTTCACAATCCTAAACATGTCCGGATTTTGTAATCCAGACAGAGGGTATTTTGGTAAAGTGTGTAGGATGCGCGAGAATGGGCAAGGGTGGGAAAAGTAATAGTCTAAAATAAAGTCTTTGACAGATAAAATGTCAAGGTTTCGGCCATAGTTTTTTCATCTAGGCCAGACCTTTTTAAGAAAAGTTCGGCTCGGTCCGGCTCATTCTCACTTCTAATTCAATCCATTCATTTGCCCATTTTTTCCATTCTAAATCTATTGCATCACCTTAAGTTAAAATCATCAAATGTATTAGATAAATAAAAATATAAAAACAATCAATCAATTAGGGTGAGGGTTTTGTTGGTGGTCGGCTAAGAGAAGTGTGTTTATAGTTAATTCTGCTTATAAACTTGTTGTAAATAGTTTGGTTGGTACTCCTTGTTTGCGTGTGCGAAGTGATTGATTGATTGTATGAAATGTAGAGGTGTCATGGGTTGTTATGAATTTTGTATGGAGAATGTTAAGAGATTGTCTGGCATTTATTTGTTACATGTCCACTTGTTGTTATTGCTATTTGTCACATCTATTGACAGGTGATGGTGTGTTTCAATTTTTTTCAGTGTTGCAAATCAAACGTCTCACGTAAAGCGAAGTATGAGGTGCATAACTATACTTGGAGCTTGTGGAAAAGTCCCAATTTGAAATTGTGGAAGGATGTAGATGAGACGCAGGGCCGGCCCTAGGCATAGATGGGGGGTGCGACGGTCTAGGGCCCATGATCGTAGGGGGCCCAAAAAAATTTAGTGACAGGGTGCATATAGCAAAACTTGGTTTATCAGGGGTATTTTTAGCAAATTTCATTAAGAGGCCCAAACTTTGACTACTTAGTTTTCAAATAAAAGATGATGGGCTGATCTGATTAATGTTTTGGCCCTTTTAGTGTGATTTGCTATATATACCATGTATTAAACATAGATTTCTATATACACCCTCCCTATAAAAAAAATTGTATTTTTTTTTTCTTCTAATTATGTGTCAAGAAATTTATTATTCAAGAAATTAATGAGATTTTTTTGGGCCCTTTGTTCCTAATAATGTGTCTCACTAATTATAAAAATATTGGTAGTATTTATTATCAAAAAAATTGTGAGAATCTTCATAACAAAACAAACGATATTTTAGAGGATAAAATAAATAAATTATATTAATATAATAGTGTCAACATTCTTAGATTGATTGAAAAGATTGCATAATTAAATTTGATAATGCAAGATCATATGAGACACACATATGATCATGTGGTCCATCCTACTTTTTTTGTTTACTTTTTTTTGCGCTATTATTCTCAAGTGCTATTTCTCAAATGCTAAAATTTCAGTCTACTTTGCATGTGCTACAATTCTCTACTTTTACTATTTTTTTTTTGTTTTGTTTTGCTTTCTATTGGGTATTTGATTTACAATTCTCTACTTTTACTATTTTAAGATGTAGCCTAAAAAATATTTATCTGGTAGTGAAAAGAAAGAAAAAAAATGAAATGAAGAGCTAAAAAAGCTATGTAAGGGCCCTTTTTCATACTATGCCTAAGACCCCTAAAATGCTAGGAACGGCCCTGATGAGACTGTCACTCTAATCTATCAATGTTCAACTATGTTTCCTCACCAATGACAATGCATAAAATTAAGCAATACATCGATTGCCGCCACTGGTTGTGGCCAGGGTAAGGCCTCCTTTCAAAAAATCGCGGCTTTCATAAATATTTTATCTGTTTCAAAATACGTGTCATAATTTTACAATGTGCACTATTCACATAGCTTACTTTGATCATATTTTTTAACTAATATATAAATACAAATGTTAGCATGTAAGATGTTGTTTGATTTGTTTCAATGAAATATTTTCAAAATATCAAATTTATATAATTTTTTACTATGTATAATTAAAGATATTAATGATCAAAGTTGTGTATTGACATGTATGCAGTGATTGACTGCGACATATATTTTAAAACGGAGGAAGTGATAAAGTGGGTTTCGGTATGTGTCTTAGGGACCATCATGAAAATTTTACTAAGCCAAAAGTACAAGTTATATTTCGATGTTATCCATCAAAGGAGAATCGCATGGATTATTGCAAGCTATCAAGCGAACATCATCGTTGAGATTGAATAATGTTATTTTTGAGTTAGGTGCAAAAATAGTGGTAGATTTTTTTTTTAATAAGTTGCTTAATTGTGTTTTTGTCCTCTCAAGTTTCATTTTAACTTATTTTTGTTGATTTAACTTATTTTTGTTTCATTTTAATGGATTGTATTGCTTTATTGCAATAACTATGTCCAAACTCGTCGGTAGAGTTTTATAGAAGGCAGACCCTTCACACATTATCAACATGCACAATTAGTACACCAAATGACAGATTATGTTAATCATATTTTAATTATTTTAATCTTCAAATTTTATATTTTACTAATTCTTCTCACAATAAGTACTGAGAAGTGAGAAATTGTGGATTCAATATCATGTCTCTATTTATCAAAGGTCATGCAGTCTCTTACTAGTGTCATTTAAGCTATATGAGGCAAATTATTGCCTCTCACTTTTTTTTTTTACTTCAGAAAAAATAAAACAATTAGTTACCCTTAATTTTTTGAGGATAACTCTTAAAATTTATTGTAATTTCTTTTTTATAAATATTCATAATATTTTATATTTTACTTTGTATCAAGATATTTTTAACAAAATATGATAATCTTGTTTCTTAATTTATCATACAATAAATACATATAATTTTTGTCTCAATTCAGAAAATTTAATGGCGGGTACGAATATCTCCGGATGCGGCCGATACCATCGAATCCGCATCTGCATTCATTAAATAGCGTGTAGCTAATATATCCATTAATTTTATCCATGAATATTCATTAAGGTATCTTCTCCCTACTCATGATGGATATTTTACATCTCTTAATCAACCATTGTTCATTGTGTTATAAGAGACTAGCACCTTCGACAAAACTCAACCCTCGTATGCACTACTTATTTTATAAATTATTTTTATACAAGTAAAGTTATTAGGGTTTTTAATTAAATAATATATGTATCTCGCAATTTAATTATTAAAATAGTGAGATATGGTCAAATTATTTTTTTTTATTAAAATAGTGATATGGTCAAATTAAAGTAATAATATTTTTTGACGCATTAATGTGATAATAATAAGCCTAATAATAAATGTACCCAAAAAAATAAGACTAATAATAATGTTTTTAATTAAAATAGTGAGATATGGTCAAATTAAATTAACACTATTTTTTTACGCATTAAAGTAATAATAAGACTAATAATAATGAGAAGAATATAAAACTATTTACCAAATTTTCATATGGAAAGTGGTTAAATGTCACAAAATCCAGACCATATAAAAAAATAAACCATATATGGTCTATTTTTTAATAATAAAATAAACCGTATCCGACCATATATTATTGAAATAATTAAATCTGGTTTTATAAATTGAAAGAAAATGCTCGACTATAGTTTTGGTTCACTCATTTATGAAATTGGTCTTTAAATTTTAAAATAATTCTGTTTTCGTCCCTTTCTCATCTTTTTTGACTAAATGATGATGATGATGTAACATATTTTAAATGATGTGTCATGCAATAAGATGATTTGAAATGATTAACAATCATGCAACTACAAGAAAACCCTTTAAAAACTTCAATCTAAATATGATATATATTTTTTTAATATTACATTAAAAAAAGAAATCAACACTTATTTAGAGACAATCATTTTTTACAAGTTTAATCTATTGTGCACAAGTGAGATATATCTTGTATAATGTATAAGGAGTGATATAAACACTCTCTCTAACACTCACTTTTTTATCAGATAAAGTTTATGTACGTCTCACACTTTGTAAATGAGTTCCAATAAAGAGATGAAGGTCACATAGATTTCACCCAATAACATCCAATAAAAGAGTAAGTGTGTTCAGGAAAGTAGAGTCTAACGTCAAATTTAGAATAAAAAAACAACAGTGAGAGGGAGAGGAGGACAATTGCATAATTCTTTAACACAAAACTTTGATCTGTTAAAAGGAAAAGTGACGTTAAACATGCAATCAAGCCATAACTAATTGAATGAATGCACTATTAATAATTAAAAGTCACGTGAACATTAATATTTGCATCAACATTCAAAATCTCAATTTTTATTACGCACTTTAAATCACCATATCAACTAGGTCAATTACACACACAGACGTGCATTATTTCATGAGGTATATTAGATTTTCAGGGTGCCCTATTATTTTTCTCCGCATGATCAACAACCACCTCCAACAAGTCCAACCAGTTATCGAGATCCAAGTATTCAAACTTAAACACATTGCTTGAAGATGTTGAACCAGCATGAGAAGCCATATTGTACTCATTTGGAAAATTAAGAATTGCAGATGAACCACTCATATTATAAGCAGCTCTATCATAAGCTCTAGCCGCTTCCTCAGCAGTGTGGAAACATCCAAGCCACAGCTTTCGACCCTCCCTGTTGGGGTCACGAACCCCGGCGGCAAACTTTCCCCAAGGCGTGTAGAGAACGCCTCGGTACTGGACAGGTCCGCCGTTGTTCTTGGCTCCTCCCCTTGATCCACTCATGGTAGCTTAATATTTTGTTTTGCTTAGTTTTTCTTGGTTTTGTTGTTTGAAGGCAAAGGTTATTTATAAGTAAGTTGATTAGAGTTTTTAATTAAATTATATGTGTATCTTTACTAATTTTTTGAATAAAACAGAGAAATATGGTCAAATTAAAATCATAATAATAATGAGAAGAATATTTAATCCTATTTTACCAAATTTATATATTTTTTTTGACTAAACCAAATTTATATATGGAAACTGTTTTTCACACAATCTAGATATTGACCGGGTCAAATCACTACGTTTTTTTTATTTTACAAATCCAATCCCTACATTTCATTGAAATACATTTTAATCGGACAATAAATTTAGAGAAATGATATTTGAACATCCATTTTTCAACAACTTTTGTGACAACTCTCTCTCTCTCTCATACTCTCATTGTACTTTTATTCTCTCTTTTCCTTTTTCTCTCTCTATTGTTATTGTCCAATAGAAAGAGAGGAAAAAGGTTGTCACCAAAAGTTGTTGGAAATTGGTTGTCAAAATATCATTCCTCATAAATTTAGGGCGAGAATGGCAACAAGATGTACAATAGGAGAGATTCTATGGTACACAAGTAAAATTAAAATATATGGATATACTTATTTCATAAATTTATAAATTAACTATTATTTTTATGAAATTAATATTATTATTTTTTTAGGGAAATTAATATTTTTTTTGAAAGGGGAATAAAGAATTATTTGACGACTTTTTATTTGAGGAAATATTGTTGGGAGCTTATGTACACTTGCTTCATAAATCCATCAATAGATTATCATTTTTACAAAATAAAGAATTATTTATCAATTGTTATATTTTAAAAAATGTCATTTTATAAGTAAAAACATTATTTCATTGTTTATAAAATAACCGATATTCACTTTTATGAGTCATAAAAATTCATAAAAAATTAAATTTTATCCCGCAAATACTTTTTGTAAATAGGATTAGTTATTATAATTTCAGATGATAGAAAATAAATATTTTAAAAAAATCGTTTAATTATTAATTTAAAATTTAGGTGTACCGATGCACTCGGTTTTTTGAGTGCCCAGTCGAAATTGTCTTCATTGTTGAATTTTTTTAGTGTAGTGATGGATAATAAGAATTCAGAAAAATCATTTCAAAAAAAGAATTCATAAAAATTAATGATCGGGTGTGATTCAAAATAATAAAAATTCATGTGAATAAGATTTGTAGTTTTTTTTTAAGAAAAATAAGATTTAGTTATTGTAATTGTAAATGATTGGATTTTTTTTCTGCAAACAACTCATTTATCTATCATAATTTTCGATTGTACCATTGAAATTGTCATAAAACCGCTCTCGCGGCCCGCGCCGAAACAGTGCTTTACCCCTAGATGTCCAGTCAACTGCTGCGCCTCAACGCGTTTCGGGGAGAACCAGCACACACATTTTGTTGAAAAAAAAAGTTATTAAGTACTCATAAGCATAACTCAGTTGGTAAGATCTTTGTGTTATATATGGAGGGATTGATGTTCAAATTGCGGATTAAATAAAAAAAGTTATTGAGTACTCATAAGCATAACTCACACCATAAGACAAATAACGTCACACAAAGGAAAAACTAAATAGATGTAATCACTTATTTAAATGAAAAGAAAAGAAAAAACCTGATTGTTTAACATAAATTAAATAGTAATTATAAATAAATAAAACAGTGATTATAAAAAATAAAGAAAGAGAATATAAAATTTACCCAATTAACCGATATTAATGTATCCACCATCATTTTGACATGATAGTGACTGGGATAACACTATTTTTTTTTAATTTTTTTTTTTTTTTAAATTTTACATTGAAAAAAGGCTATAACACTAATTTTGACACAATCGTTCTATACGACGTTAATTCTTTGGCACACAAAGGATATATGTATTGCATCATGCACATTTGGTTTTTATTATTGGATCGACAACTTACTATTAAATCAAATGAGAAATGACATGACTTGTTGATTTAATGGTATTACATTTGTGCATGATTAAGGACAAATTTTTTAACAAGTCAAAATAAAATATATTAACCAAACGAAAGGCTCTACCTGTTAGCACAAGAGTGCAAGGGTAGAACTTTTTTTTTTTTTTTAGGGAAAAGTAGCTTATAGCTTTTCATTAGAAATCAATGTCGAAATACAAGAAGGTACAACATTAAAAACATGGGGACTAGCTAAGAAAGTGATCTCTCGTGCAAGGGTGTGAACAAGGGTGCAAGGTAGAACTTAAGAATTCACACATTCAATTACAATATAATACAAAACACGGGAACAAGAAAGTTATAACTAAGAAACAATTAATACCCAAACTCATAAAAGGGTTCCCACAACCAATGATGAAGATCAAAAGCTGTAAGTGGGTTTTTTGTTTTCAACCAATAGTTTTACTTTATCAAACATATGTTGTATTGAGTCTTCCTTTTGTCAAAAGAAGCGACAATTTCATTCCTTCCAAATCACCACAAACAAATTAGCTAGATCACATGTATTAACAACCGATTATTTATTTGGGAAGCCTCTAAGGTAAATAAAATAAAAAAGATGATCAATCAAATAGAGAGACGAAAGAAGTATCTACACATCATTTTTTTTACAAATATGACCATCATTGTGAGACGAGAGAAGTATCTACGCATCATTTTATTATTGAAAAAAAAAAACAACGAGAGGGAGAAGAGGAAGATGCTTGATCAATTAACACAAAATTTTAATTTGTTATAACAGAAAAAATGACAGGAAACATGCAAACAAGCCATAAGAATGAACGCACGGGAGAGGATCCTCTCCCGTGCAGTTTTTGTCCTGTGAGATCTCAACCCCATATTTTCCTTGTAATCAATGCAGTTTTAATAATTAAAAATAAATTAATGGTGTGGATGTACACTGGACATACTCCAGTGAAAACTTCACAGGAGAGAATCCATGCCCTGAATGCACTATTAATAATTAAAAGTCACATAAATATTAATTTGCACCAATCTTCAAATAATTTATTAGTTATTACGCACTTTAAAGTACCATATCAACTAGGTGAATTACACACACAGATGTGCATAATTACTAGTTTGTATGGTAGCTAAGTAACATTATCTTCATGAGTACCATTGATTATGATGTTTATTACTAGTATATTAAATTTTCAGGGTCCATTATTCTTTTTCGCCTCAACATCAAGAAGCTCCTCCAATAAATTATCATCAAGGTACTCAAACTCAAACACTCTTCCATTGCCAGCATTTGCAATCCTTGAAGATGATGAACCAGAACCAGAACCAGAAGCAGCATCAGAACCTGCACCAGCAAACTTATTGTACTCATTTGGGAAATTAAGAATTGCTAAAAAACCCCTCATATTAAAAGCAGCTCTATCATAAGCTCTGGCCGCTTCCTCAGCAGTGTTGAAAGTTCCTAGCCACACCTTATTCTGACCTTTCCTAGTAGAGTCACGAATCTCAGCCGCAAACGTTCCCCATGGCCGGCGGCGCACGCCTCGGTACTTGACATATCCGACGTCGTCTTTGGCATCTCTCCTTAATCGATCTTCACTCATGGTAGCTAAATTTCTTGTTTTTCTTACTTTTTCTTGGTTTTGTTGTTTGCAGGCAGGTTATTTATAAGCAGGTTATTAGAAATTTGGGTTAAATATGTTTCTAGTCCCTGTAAAATTGGGACCTTTTAAGTTTAGTCCTTACTTAATTTTAATAGTTCTTTTAGTCCCTAATTTTTTTCCTTCACTGAGTATTAGTCCCTACTCAATTCAAATTTGTTTAATTTATGCTTAAACTCATAAGTTTTTGAACAATTTTTTGCAGACATGTTTAGAACATTACTAAAAGTTTCTCCGCAAAAAATTATCGCAAAATTTGATTTCTACATCCAGATTTTATTACTTTTTATCTTTAACTTTTGTCGTTTTAAAAAATTCATATTCAATTCATTTTATGTTAGAAAATTCTAAATTTTAGTAAATGAACCTTTCATAGTGTTCTAAACTTGTCTCAAAAAAATCGTTCAAAAATTTAAAAGTTTAAGGATAATTAATCAAACTTTGTTTTAACAAGGACTAAAACTATAAGTAAATTTTTTTATAGGGACTAAAAAAGCTATTAAAATTAAGTAAGGACTAAACTTAGAAGCTACCAATTTTATAAGGACCAAAAACATATTTAACCCTAGAAATTTTTAATTAAATAATATGTGTATCTTACCACTTTTCTGATTAAAATAGTGAGATAAGGTCAAATTAAAATAATAATAATAATAATAATACTAATAATAATAATAATAATAATAATAATAATAATAATAATAATAATAATAATAATAATAATAATAATAATGAGAAGAATATTAAATACTATTTTACCAAGTTTGTATATGGAAACTGTTTGAAGCACAATATAGATATTGATAAGGTCAAATCACTGAATTTAATTGAAATACATGAATAGTTTGACCAAATTTTTAAGAAATAAAAACTTTTTAATAATAATAATAATAATAATAATAATAATAATAATAATAATAATAATAATAATAATAATAATAATAATAATAATAATAATAATAATAATAATAATAATAATAATAATAAGAATGAGAATGAGAATGAGAATAATATTAAAAACTATTTTACCAAATTTGTATATGGAAACTGTTTGTAGCACAATATTAGATATTGATAAGGTCAAATCACTACATTTAATATAAATACATACACCCTCCGGTCACTAATACTCCCTCCATTTAAAAAATTCACTTTTTAGATACATTCAATTAATGTTGCATGCGATCTTTATTATATGTCACATACATCATTAATTGAATGTATCTAAAAAGTGGATTTTGCTTATATTAGTGATCGGAAGGTGTATATGATTAGACCAAATTTTTAAGGTGAGAACAACTTTTACTGTACACTCAAAAATTGAAGTGTATCGATACATTTCTTTTATAACTTAATAAATTAACCATTATTTTTATGAAATAAATAGTTGTTTGTCGACTTTTATATTTTCAGCTATATCATTAGAAGCTTCTATGTTACACTTAGTGACCAGTCCAAAAGTTTTAATAAGTGAGGTCAAGGTTATGTCACAAAAATTTATACAAAACTATATAAATACATAAGCGTGAAAAAATTATATAAGTTATGTTTATAATTGCTTTGAAATGTTAAATTTTTTAAAATATTTTTTCATTTCTAGCGGAGTATAAAAAATATAACCCTAATTAATTATGTTTTCAACCACCAGCGTCAATCGCGGAGTCTTTACAACAAATATAAGAATAATTTAGAATATAATAGTAATTTTATTATCTCACTAACGATATACTCTAAAAGAATTGGTTAAAAATTTCATAAAAGAAAATTTTATTTTAAAAATAAGCGTTATTTTTATCAATGTGATAATTATAACAACTTTTTATAAAAAAAATAACTTCTTTTGATTTCTTAACAAGTGTTCTTAGAGCATCTACAATGGAGACCCTCAATTTGAAGGTCTTAAACGGGTCCCACTTGTACACATAACTTTTTTATTATTTTTTAATAACAGTATCTAATAGGTACTCATTCACTCCAATGGAGACCTTCTTGCAAAAAGTCTAAATGGGTCCCACAACTAACTCTTCCTCATTTACATTCCACCACTAACATATTATTTTAATAAAAAAAAAGTGTGTTGGGATCACTAAAAGATGGGGGTCTTAACTTAGACCCTGGGTCTTAGAAGACCCTCAAAAAAAATTCCCACAATGAAAGTGCCTACTCCCTCCGGTCACATATATAAGCAAAAATCAACGTTTTAGGTTCATGGAATAATTAACGTATCTAGTCACATTTATAGACCAAATACATTAATTATTCAATGAATCTAAAAAGTTGTGTTTTGCTTATAAATGTGACCAGAGGGAGTATTAGGTGTTAGGTCTTAAATGGTGAAGACCTATGAGAACACTCATTATTAGAATTCTTCTTAGTTTTTACAACTATGACCCTCATTGTGTGACCAAAGGAATATACTCCACATCTTTTTTCTTTTGTGGTGAAAAAAAAAATACAATACGAGCGGGAGAAGATGACAATGCTTAATCCATTAACACAAAATTCTAATCAGTTAACATGAAAAGTGACAGTAAACATTCAAACAAGCCATAACTAATTGAATGCATGCACTTTAAATAACCAATCTTCAAAAACTTTATTAGTTATTACGTACGCACTTTAAATTACCATATCAACTAGGTCAATTACACACACAGACGTGCATAATTGCTAGTTTGTATAGTAACTAAGTAACATTATGTTCATGAGTAGCATTGATTATAATATTTATCACTAGCTAGTATATTAGATTTTCAGGATCCTTTATTCTTTTTCTCCTCAGCATCAAGAAGCTCCTCCAATAAGTTATCATCCAAGTACTCAAACTCAAACACTTGTCTTCCTCTTCCTTCAGCATTTGCATTCCTTGAAGATGATGAACCAGAGCCAGAGCCAGAGCCAGAACCAGAACCAGAACCGGCACCAGCAAACATATTATACTCATTTGGAAAATTAAGAATTGCAAATGAACCTCTCATATTAAAAGCAGCTCTATCATAAGCTCTTGCAGCTTCTTCAGCAGTGTTGAAAGTGCCAAGCCATATCCTTTGACCCTGCCTATTCGAGTCACGGATCTCGGCCGCAAATTTTCCCCATGGCCGGCAGCGAACGCCTCGGTACTTGACTTGTCCACCATCATCCTTGGCCCCTCCCCTTGATCCATGTTCACTCATGGTACGTAGCTTGAATTTTTGTTTTGGTTAGTTTTTCTTGGTTTTGTTGTTTGCATGCATGGTTATTAAGGTTAGGACACGATTTGTGTTATATAAGGTTGAAAAAATGGAATTAGAGACACAATCTTAATAGGCACGTGAGCATCAATGGCACGTGCTAATTATTAAGAAGTTTCTAAAATGGAAAACTTAATTTATTGACCATGTTTGAAAAGTTTCAACGTCCATTGTATCGGGATGGTCAACGTGGTGGCTTTGACAAGCTTTGAAATTCAATTTACATTTCTGACCTCACATTCAAGTACTAATAAAGTGTGTCTTTTCCACGTCGCTATTATTTTGAAATTCATTTCACTAATAGCCGCACACAGAAAGAAAGACTACTTAATTTGTGGCAAAGAAAATATACTCACTCTGTCTTAAAATGGTGTTTCTTTTAAGTTTTACACAATTATTAAGAAAATGATGGATAAAGTTGCTTTCAATGGTGGAAGTATAGGATTCATTTATTAAAACAAACAGATTAATTATAATTGATGGAGTAGCTAGAAGACTGAAATGCAATAAATAGAGGTATGTTGATTAAAAAGAATAATAAATATATTAATATTGTAAAATAAACAAATAATTTGAGACATAGAAAAATAGTAAAAATGACATCTATTTTGAAAACGGGAGTATAATATAAGGAAATTCATAATAACAAAACTATGGCAAATGCTAACATGTGCTACAAGGGCATATGTTAAGAAATTTAAAATTGAAATAAATGTCTTATAAGTTGTGTATTTAACTCTATTCAATTTTTTAAAGTCAGATTTTATTCTTTTCTACTCCCTCCGTCCTTATATCTAAACACCCTTTTATTAGAGGAAAATGGTACTTACATATAAGGACGGTGAGATTATATAAAATTTTTAATTTTAGATTCTTTAACTTGTGTCGTAGGGCACAAGATGGCAAGACCCCAAAACTATATACTAGAAAACATTTGATGAGTCAAAAAGTCAAAAGGTGAAATCAACCGTTGTGAGTCATAATGTGAAAGCAAATTGCTTATTATTTTTACTTAGGCAATCAATATTCCAATGATCCCACGTTAGTATAAAATCGTATATTTCATATGATACAATATATTATCCTCCACTAAGATTTAAGAATTTTCTGTATATAGTTTTTCTAGAACGAGGTTACGTTTTTTTTCTAGAAAGAACCTGGTTCCAGCAAATGACCCAATTAATAAACAAGTAAAGACGATGTAGACAAGGAAATGGGGGCCTTAAGGTTTGGTTGTCTTCATGAATCCCCTACCTATATAACTGAATATGATTCTACTTAAATGGTGCAAGAATCAGAATGAGATTTGCAAATTATTATAATTTGCAAATGAGCGAAAAACGAGACCCTTTAGAGTAAAGAGTACTGATACATACACACTAATGAATCCAATCTTACACTAATTAATGATATCACCCTAATTTAAAAATTTTGGTTGAACTATACTTACTTCATGTTGAACTTCAAATTAAAACTCTTGTTTTTTTAAAACCAGAGGACTAACACACAAAATAATGTAGAAAAAAAAAATATATTAATATTATAGTTTAATTGGTTTGTGTAACTATAAAAAAAAGTTCACATATTTTTTTGAGAGGTACACATGCATTCAGTCATGTATTATACAAGGTGACCTTGAAGATGTACCGGGTGTGTGTGATCACATCGGGTCTCATTTTTTAGACGTGTGATCACATTGGGTCTCATTTTTTAGACGTAACACTTTTTTTTTTATTTAGTGTGTCAATATATACATATATATATATATATAGGGTTTTGCTAGAAGCCACCCATGAATGTGTGTCTTTTAACAATCCACACCTCAAGGAAATTCATAATAACAAAACTATGGCAAATGATACATACACACTAATGAATCCAATCTTACACTAATTAATGATATCACCCTAATTTAAAAATTTTGGTTGAACTATACTTACTTCATGTTGAACTTCAAATTAAAACTCTTGTTTTTTTAAAACCACAGGACTAACACACAAAATAATGTAGCAAAAAAATATATATTAATATTATAGTTTAATTGGTTTGTGTAACTATAAAAAAAAGTTCACATATTTTTTTGAGAGGTACACATGCATTCAGTCATGTATTATACAAGGTGACCTTGAAGATGTACTGGGTGTGTGTGATCACATCGGGTCTCATTTTTTAGACGTGTGATCACATTGGGTCTCATTTTTTAGACGTAACACTTTTTTTTTTATTTAGTGTGTCAATATATACATATATATATATATATATATATATATATATATATATATATATATATATATATATATATAGGGTTTTGCTAGAAGCCACCCATGAATGTGTCTTTTAACAATCCACACCTCAAGGTGTGATTTCCACTTTTTATTTATAACTTTGCTAAAAGACACCTTCATAAAAATTAGTTGGTGTCTTTTAACAAATGTTCATAGAATAACTTGCTAAAAGACACCTTCATAAAAGGTGTCTTCTAGCAAATCCCATATATATATATATATATATATATATATATATATATATATATATATATATATTATACACACACATAAAAATTATATAATTAAGAGACTCATTCATATCATATAAAAAAGATGTACCCGGTCAAATGTGCCACACACTTCTCGTACCACTATAATTTGATAATGGTTCTTTTAGGATTCCTTATTTTTTGCACATTGTTGATAATGTAATTTAACTCACTTAATAGAAGATTTGAGCAATGCACCACGTACCATGATATTTTGGAATTTTATTTAGTATCGAAAGACTTAGATCATTCTCTAACGAGACTTGAAATTATGTTGCTTAAATTATTAAACTGATTTGAAACATAATTCATATGTTCATGATAGTAAAATTATATTTGAAGTTCTAAAGGTCATCATATACATTTAAACAATTGAATCAAAACTGATCAAATTTCAAAATATCGATATTTTTTGACACATTTTATCGTTTTCCTAATGCATACATATTTTATAGAATAATATTAGCTATTCATGTTACAGTTGCAGCTGCTGTGATATTGTTGGCTGTTGCAAAGTAGATTAACTAATATTTTCTTGATTTAACCTCATAATTACGTACTTTTTGAAAATAATCTCTTTTTTTAGGTGAATTTTAAAGAATCTTGATCATAAACAAATTATTAATGATTTTGCGACAAAAAATGCAAGTAGGATGATATTTAAATATTAATAGGAGAATGCTACCGCTAGGTTGAGACGTTACTAAACAAAATATTTCGGTTGGTAGATGTGTATATAAACTACTTTTGTTATAAGGGAAATGTTAACTTGTGTCTTAAAGGCACAAGTTAATGATTCAAATATAGAAAAAACTTATTGGAATGTGTGCATTGCATTTAATATTTAACTTTTTAATCATTTAAATGCACAAAATTTTAGAGAAAATTTCTTCTTTTAGGTTTCTTAACATGTGCCCTAAGGGCACAAGTTAACACTACCCTTTGTTATAATAATCTATTGAAATTTTGATGTAATCTTAACTTTTCAACATTGATGTAATCTTAACTTTTCTTCCATACTTGCACTGTTGTTGCACATCTTTTATCTTATAAACTACTTGTATTTGATAAATGTGTGTGTTTTTTCTTTTGGGGTGTGTGTGAGTGTGTGTTTTTTTAAATCCACCACACCGGTGATTAGACAGTTGTCTTCGCTATGTTAGCTGCCTACATTGTCTTTAAATTCTAATCAATCTTTGTGATTGATTTTGGATTAATGTTGTGCTAGAAATGGCCGCGAATTTACGGTTGATTATCACAGTAAATTGTTGGTGTGTGTGCTTGTTACCGTGTTGATAATCGGCTTTATTCCCGTTATCAAAATATGGGTCATCTGCTCATCTGCTTACAATCTTCATTTTTTGGCAATTCGGTTTTGTATCTATTCGCGGCCTCGTTAGATTGTGCAAGTGATGCGTGATGGCATGCATGCAAACGGTTATTAATTCCAAGGAACTAAATGCTTACTAGATTTTCCTATAAATTATTAACTTTCTTAGGAATTAAATGCTTACTATATTTTCCTAGATAACACGCACAAGTGGTTAATCCTCTAATTCTAATCTTAACCTAATTGTAAGGTGTAACTCTAATACTATACAACCAAAAGTTATCATGAATGAGTTTGCATTACCTAGCATTTAATTCTCCAGCATGCATCTCCACAATAGACCAAAGTGTAAAAAAATCAAAATGAATGTTTCTTTACTCACTCTACTAATTTCTCACGCGCGATACGGATTTTAGATTATATAATCCGAAAAGTGTAAAATATGTTAAAAAGAAACCTAAAAAACCCTCAATTTTTACGGAGTTTTATAATCCAAAATAGGGTGTGCAAGAAGATCCGAGCGTGGAAAAAGAGATACTTACTCTAAATGGCATGGGCTTTGGACATTTAGCCTTGTTTGTATTTTTTTAAAAAAAAAAATAAAAAGAGGATTTCTTTTCCCACCCTATTCATTCATCGCGCTCCCTCTAAAATTCGCAAATTGCCCCTGTTTAGATTATATAATTTGAATCCTGTCAAAACTTTAAAATGTATTCTAATTAATATGAAGGTATCTTCTAACCATAGTACCATCCCCACAAAAACCGCACAACAATTTCAGGGATGGTATGAATGGTTAGTATTGACCATGACATCATAACCCACTTCCAAAAGATAGGTAAGAAAGAAAAGAGAAGAAGGAAAGATAAGGGGAATTGCAGTGAAAATGAAGAAGAATGCAAGACTATTTATAGCCATAACATCATCCTAGTGTTGGAACAAAATGTGTTTAACAATGAACCTTAAAGAGTTTTGATGATAACAAGGTATTAAAAATTGTAAATTGGACTAGCTAATATTTGTTCAAGTGTACAGGACCATAATTATAAAGTTACATCATCATTGGTTCTGAATGAGCAAATAAAGAGCTATGGAAACAACAAAAATTTGAAGCTTGGACGCTCCTGAAGGCAACTTGCTACTGAAGAGAAAAAGCGCTCCTGAAGTCAAGCTGCTCCTGAAGAAATAGCGCTCCTGAAGTAGGCTGCTTCTGAAGACAAGAGGTCCAGAAGCCACATCATCAGAAGCTGCGTCATCAGAAGCTGCAGAAGTCATATCATCAGAAGCTGCATCATCAGAAGCCATTTCACCAGAAGCTGAATATCAACTGGATTTGCAAAGAATCAAGAATTGAAGAATTATCAATGCAAAAGCTGTCTATTGGATTCGAAAACACAAACAAAGGATTAGTGGAGTTTGCAACGGTCATTTCAAAGGTGTTTGAAGGCGTGTGTTTGCAATTTGGACGAAAGCGTTGACATTGTACTTTGTACGAATTGTACAACCACGTTCTCCACTACTCTGTTTTGTGTCCGCGCTACAGGACAAGAAAACAGCTCCAGAATACGGCTTCGCCTGCATAGATGTTCCTTTGGATAAGGAATGGATTTCAAATTTGTTCTTCATAGGACAACAACCAAATCAGGCAAAAGATTATTGGTGAAAGATCAAGCTTCAACAACGACTCTTTGGTGTGCTGGCAATTTCACAACGTCTCTCTCACACCTCTATATAAAGGAGTGAAGACCTAGAGAATTGGTAATGCAAGAACGCTGAACGAAAGACTCACAAGATTTTCACAAGTACCAAACCTCTGCTGAAATTGTTCTGCATTCACTTAGAATTTCTGTGTCTCAAAGTCATATCTTAGAAATTCTTAAGTCCATTGAGTCTGTATCTGATTTGTATTGTGAGCACCTCTGATTGTATATCAAGTGTTCAACCTTAAACAATTTTCTGTGTAATTTTGTTTAGTTAGGAAGTCTCTTGCAGTTGTGCTTGAGCAGGAAGTCTCTTGATTGTGTTCTTGAGCAAAGGAAGTCTCTTGCTTGTGTGCTTGAGCATTGGAAGTCTCTTGCTTGTGTGCTTGAGCATTTGTAATCAGATATTACTCATAGTGAAATCTCCTTGGAAGTGCAAGGGGGACTGGACTACTTCCGGATTGTGGAAGGAACCAGTATAATTGCTTTGTGTCGTTCTTCTTCTCTCTCTCTGTTTTATTCCGCTGCATTTAGATTCTGATTATCACTTCAGAAGCTGTCTCGCTTAGCTTCTGATCAGTGTGTTCAGTTTTTAGGAGAAACGAAGAATTTTTCTAAAACACAATTCAACCCCCCTTCTTGTGTTTTTCTCACCTTCACCTAGACTATAACTACATGCAAAAGAAATATTTAAAATGACTCAACCGACCAAAAATAAATTAAAACATCATACACCCTCCAAACTTTGATTGTAATGTCATCGTCTACATTCTGGAATACTTTGGATTATATAATCCGAACACTTCTCCAAATTGTTTTTGATTATATAATCTAAAAACCTTTCTAGACTGTGTTAAAACTTAAACTTTGGAGGACTTGACATGTTTCATAGTATATAATCAAAATCGTGTTCGTAACACATAAAATACAAAAAAAAAAGTCATTAAATCATTCTACATTAACTAGAATAATATCATAAATTAGTTATAACAATTTCAGCAAGATAATTAAACAGCAAAATACAACAACATAACTCACAAACAAGATCATGGTTCACACAAGCGATTTCTTCATTGAGTTCCTCCATGCAAGTTCTGATTTCTTCGTAAGTCTTGAGCCCAATCATACTTGCCCGAATATCATGAAAATATTTGACGAATGAAGAGTCTATCTCGATTCGTTCATTCGAATTGGATTGGCCAAATATAAAGAACATGGTTCTTACGTTTCCAAATTGTTCAGAGCAAATCAGTTTATTGTTGATATCAATTTCTAAATTCTCTTGCTCTATTCTCCTGTGGGGTTAATATGACAAGTCTTCTCCCTCCTTCCTCATGTGCTACACATTTAGTTTTAGTTGCCACGCATTTTTTAATGCATAGTGTTATGTTAAAGCAATAGTATTATGAAATCATGTTCAAATAATAAAATGTGATGAATTATTAAATTATGTTGTCAATTTTACATTATGTCATAGTGTTATGCTTTTGGTCCCTGCAAATATAGCGAGTTTGAGTTTTGGTCCCTGGTAAAAAAAAATTTGAAAAACATCCTTGCAAAATTTTTTGTTTTTTAAAATAGTCCCTGGACCCATTATTTGCGATTTGGCGCATTTTTGCTTATGTGGCAGATGTTGACTGTGTAAACTTGTACATGTGGCATTTGAACTGTCCCACCTGACTTTTATCTGAAATTAAAAAATAAAATAAAAAATCAAAAAATGTTTTATTTTAATTTTAATTTTCATAATCCAAAAAACTAAAATTCTTCATTCCCATTCTACGTATCATCCACACAAACCCAGTTTATCCTTCATCATGCTCATTTTTTCATCCAGTTTTCCATCCACCTTTCCTTCCTTTTTTCATCAGTGACGAATCTGTTAGATCTGGTTGAAGAAGGTGACTATGGTGACGGCGGTGGCGGTCTGAAGAGTGAGATTGGATTGAGAGAGAGAAGAAGACGAAGGGGTTTTGAGAGAGAGAAAAAACGCCGGCGGTCAGTGTGAGAACGCCGATGGCCGTGAGTGTGTCTCCGTTGATAGAGTTTGTAAAGGAGTGTAGATTGAAGAAGGTGCAAACGCCGGTACACGATGGAAGTTTCAAGATCCTGTACCGACCCATGATGGATCTGTTTCCATTTTGATTTTTGTTTACAAGATTCAATTGGATTTGGATGAATTTCGATTTGAAGATGGATGAAGATTTGGATGAATATTCATCTGAATTTTGAACCACGTTCGTTTTCCAGAATTTTGATTTGGATTTGGATGAATTTGAGAATAAGAAGATGAAGATGCTGCTTGAAGATGAATTTAAAATTTCGTTTTCTAAAATTTCGATTTGAAGAAGATGAATTGACGAAGGATTGAATAGAATGACGACGAAGATGAACAAAGAAGAAGAGGATCTGCCAGAAGATGGGGTGAAGTAGAAGGATTTGTTGTTTTTTTTTTGGTCAATAAGGATTTGTTGTTTGTAATGAATTAGAAATAAATGTTTTTTTTAATTTCATAAATATATTTTCTGATTTTTTAAAATGTTTTTTCACATGAAATCTTGTACTTGACTAGTTCAGATTATATAATCTGAAATGAGCAAAACCTTCCACAACACAAGCTTTAACATGATTTAGTAAGGTTTTAGATTATATATTCTCGACATGTCTGGACAAAAGTTCGGATTATATAATCTGAAGTGGTTCTGAATATGGACAGTGTCTTGGTAAGTAAGGTTGCCCTTTTTTCCTATAAATACCAACTAATTATTCATAATTTCTCACTCCAACTCACATTTTCTCTTTCCCTTTCTGACTTTTTCTCCTGCTTCATTATCTTGTGGGAAAAATATGAGAAGCCTTCTCCCTCCATCTTCTTGTGCTACAAATTTAGTTTTAGTTGCCAAACATTTTGTACTACATCGACTAACATCCTCTAACACTATTTCTCTAACAAAGCAACATTAAACTTCCTCATACGTCTAACCCTTAAAGCTCCATTATCCTTACTAAACAAATAGTATTTCATCCAATCCAAGAAATTTTCCTAATATCCTCACTCCCTCCCAAAAAAATGAAAAAGAATGGAAATTTTCCTATATTATTAACTAAAAATATAAAGCAGCTAGCTAGTGTCACCTATCGGAGCTCAAACAACTAAATTTTTTTTGAAGACAACAAACAACTAAATTACTTTCATTTTTTTGGTAAAAAATAAATTACTTTCATTAACCAAATCAATTATTTATTTCATGCAAATATTATTTGTACATAGCACTAGTACCAATCTAGTTGCATACATTATCTCTTTAAAAAGAAAGTTGTATGCATTATCATTCATTGAGTCCAAAAAAAAAAAAAGTTATCATTCATTCTTTGTTTCTTTCTCCCCGGTCTATTACTATCTGGAAATCACGATTTTACTCCTCCTATGATTACTGAGAGCTTGCTTAAAAAGCTTAACTCGTTCCATTCATAATTATATCTTAGGAACATGTTGGAATATCAATAAAAATAATGAAAATTATCTATAAGTGCGCCACATTTGTAAGAGCATGAGCAACCTCGTTAACTTGTCTTCTAACAATTTAAAATGAGAGTTCCTATACTTGATAGAAAAGTTGTGCAAACAATCTGAAAAAATATCACGGAAAGTTGGGACGTGCAAACTATTCTATGAAAACTATCAGCCACTCTTTTGGAATCCCGTTAAAAACCCACTTCATCCGACGCTTCACCCATATCCACTTCAAGAATATACGAGAATCATTCTGATATAACAAGCACAAATTGACCTTAATCGTCCCGTATACAAACACCAACACTCACGCTATGATGTAAGTTTGAGAAGGAGGCATCAACGTTGTTATAACGACTGGCAGATGGTTTTGTCCATTGAAATGTTGTCCTAGTTTTCTGCACAACATATCATGTATAACATGACACAGTCCAATTTGCTGCCAACATAAAATGCTCTTTTAGCATTGAAAGAATAAGTGAAAACTTTCCTTAACTTCCAAATCACAAAGAGCACACGATGTTGGGCAATTAACTCCTTTATTAGTGAGTTGAAACCGTGTCTGGCAAACATTTTCTGCAGATTTTCCAGACTAGCCACCTTTAATTTCATCCATCATGGGATTTGCTTGACAAGGAGATTAACTAAGATTGTACCATTGTAAAATCCAAATACTCCGCCACACATAACTTCGATTGTGTTCAATATAGTTGAACTAAGATATTCACACTTGATAAAATATTTAGCTTTGAATAATCCAATGAAAAAATTACTTGGATTTGTCATTAACTTCTATGCTTGTTTATCAAGCATTGCATATAATTAAAAGTACCAAGTCTTTTAAAACATCTTTCACAAAAAAAAAAAAAAAAGTCTTTTAAAACATGTGCCACCTTCACTCTTATAGAAAACGGTCCTAAGAAATCTAATGAATAACCTTTGGAATGCTCGCATCACCTTGACTGATTAATATATTTTGAATGATGCTTTATGCATCATTTTTGCTTTAAAAAAAAAAAAAAAAGGGATGCTCGCGATTACGACTCCATTAAATGAAGTTCATCATGCTCTCAATTTCATTACTAAGGGATATATGACTAATATGAATTTTTGTGTGTAGCTTGCTAATTGGGGGCAGTTGCTCCCACTATATTGTATATTTATTTTTTGCCCCCATTTAAAAGTGTCTTGTCTCCGTTAAATGGAAGTTAAAGTTATAAAAAGAGTTTTTCTTGTAATTTTTTTTTAGTTTAATTGTGGTGGGTTGACAGTCCAAAACAGTTTTGCACACACAACCAATCAAAATATTGTGAATTGCCACATCAATTAATGATTTTGATTTATGTGGGTCAAACGTGACAATTCAAAATGTTTTGATCGGTTGTGTGTGCAAAACTGTTTTGGACTGTCAACCCACAACAATTAAACTCTTTTTTTTTTTTTTACAAAATTATCTTAGAAATTTTGTAACCAATCAAATACACAACTATATAGAGGAGATGCATTCATAGAGAGATTTTTTTATAATGTAAATTTAAAATATATATATTACAACACACTTGTAATGAGTATTTATAATTTGTAGAAGGAAAGTTATCTTCAATTTGTTGTCTATACAATAATATTTAAAATTTCTAACTTTTTTACATAACGGTAATGATGTTATTATTTTTATGGCTTAAAGGTTATTATTTTTTTTAAATAAATGTTTATTGTATTTGAGCTTGTCCCCATCGGTTTAAATTCCTAGATGATCCCCTTCTTTATTAATTATTGTATGTATAAACAATTCAATTTCTTTATTTGACAAAAAAATAGAATTCTAATTATCAGCATTGACAAAATATTTTATTTTTTGAAAGAAACATTGACAAAATGTTTTTTCTTGAGGGATTAACAAATAATATGAAACGAAATACTATTGTAATTGATTGATAGCATTGACCAATATTCATCAAATCCAAGTAACAATGTATTGTGACCAACTTCCTTAAAAAAAAATGTATTGTGACCAACTAACAAAGAATAAGAAGTCAATAAAGAATTAAGGTCAACTATATATTATGGCCAATTATATAGTAGAAAAAAAATCCATGACTAAAAAATAAAATTAAAAGTTAACTGCCAACCAGCCTTCAATTTAATCTACTTAAAAATGGAATATAAACAATGGTTTTTTGACTGAATAAAAAATCCATATAGTTTATTTATAGGGAACTTCTACGGTACACCTCACAAATTGAGGTGTACCGGTACTCTTCCTTCATAAACTTATAAATTTGATGATCATTCTATGAAATAAATAGTTATTTGTCAACATTTATATTTTAGAAAACATTATCTCATGAGAAAAAACATCATTTCATTGTTTATATGAATTATATTAAATTTTTAACATTTTCTCATAATAAATAATCAATATTCTTTATTATGAGCAATAAAAATTCAAAATAAATAAATTTTATTTCATTGACACTTTTGATAAAGAAGATTTAATTATTATAATTGTCAATGATAGAAAATAATTATTTTTTTCTTCAAAAAAACAACTAATTTAATGCTTTGGTGTACTGGTACACTCAAAATGTTGAGTGTACCATAGAATTTGCCTTATTTATATACGTTACGTGGAATATTTGACTGGTTTCACTTTCAAGAGTTGATTTAATGAGGTACAGAGTACAGAGATCTTAATGTGGAAAAATAACTAAATGGACGGTCTGAAGGACACGTGAATGCACGTGCACACTCTCTCAGTGAGTAAAATGTCTTTCAAAAGGAAAAAGGCTCTGAAAATGGTGTGAACGTACCAAATTAAAAAAAAAATATGCATTGCATTGCGTATTCTGCATCTTTGGAGATTCAGCAATAAATAAAACTTCAGTAATAATAAAATCAATTTAAATAAATAAACAACTCTAATATTGCAGCTTGATTGACAGGTTCCATGCAGTCACGTGACAGAAAATTTAGTAGCCAAATTTTAACCGGTTATATGGAAAAGTCAAATTAACAATATATTGTTGGAAAAGAAGGTTAGTTTATCATGGAGCTTAATTGAGGAAATATAGTATTTGAGAGAATACTTTGTTGTTTGCTTTACTTGTTTATTAGTTGTTTTTCTTAGGTCAAATGTATCTAAAGGTCCTTTAAGTTTTTCGTTCTTCCCAAAGTGGTCTTTTAAGTTTCAAAAGTCTCAAACAAGTCTTTTAGTTTTTGAATCGTTTCAAACAAGTCATATTGTAGATAGCATAGTTGGTAATTGCTTCCTTGAACTCATATTTGGTACCAAATCTGGCTCCTAACACCCACTTAAAATTAGTCATCTTTTTAGGTATGACAAATGGTGGATAATGCTCTTTGTTGCTATCATCTGAATCATCACCATCATCCTCTAAAATGACTTGTTTGAAACGATTCAAAAACTAAACGAACTTGTTTGGGACTTTTGAAACTTAAAGGACTTGTTTGGGATTTTTGAAACTTAAAAGATCACTTTGGAAAAAACGAAAAGCTTAAAGGACCTTAGATGCATTTGACCTTTTTCTTACTTGATTTATAAATGATAAACTCTTTCCTATTTATAAGTTCTAAGCGAGATTTCTACCCATATTAGAAGATAATCAAGCTTAGAACTTATAAATAGGAAAAAGTTTATCATTTATAAATCTCTTTGTTACAGCAGTGGATCAAGCTTGTACCCACGTTTTGGCCAAAGCTACAATTTTAAGCTTCACAAAAATCACAGTAGGTTAGCATTGAGAAGTGGTATTTGTGCTCCCACCACTATACCAAACAGGCACTAAGAGAGAAAGTTCTAACATTTCTTGTTGTTACATACAATTAAATCTATGTATTTATACTACACGTCTATTTCTACACCTCTAGAGCTTTCTTTGGACTGTACCTACTTAAACCTAAACGGACGTAACACTGGATCAGTCCAGTAAACTGAATCAAGTTTATAGTCTCATCTGAGTGGTTTCTTTTGGTAGTTTCTTGATTTTGACCAAGCTTCGAGCCATATAATAAATTTATATATTTTTCCTTCCACAATGTCACTCTATTGAGGGACTCTTACTCTTTGAAGATGAATTCACTTTATTAGTCCTTTCACAGAACTTTTATCTATCAACCACTTTATTTATCCACAACATATTGGAACTTATTAAAGGTAGTAAAAACATTTCATTTCTACTTCAGAAAATATACTCATGATTATCTTGAAAAATCTTTGATGAAAAGTAGAAAATAGTTGTTTTTAGCTAATGAGCTTGACTTGATATGCACAAAAACGTCAACATGTTTACGCTATACTCGATTCTTAGATCTTGAGATTGGCTCTTTGGAAAACTCGTTTGGAATTGTTTTTCAAGTAAACATTCTTCACGCGTTTTATCAGGATGGTTGATAGATGGCAACCTTTTCACTATATTTTGTTTCGACATCAAACTCAAGCCTCCAAAATTTAAGCGCCTCAATCATAGATGCCAAAGTCATGAGGCATCATTGCAGCAAGTTTTGATACATTTTACAACATCATTTTGGATATTAAACAATAACATCTTATTTTCTTGACGTTGGTACCTTGGTTATGAGAATATTTTTACCATCTTCCATGGAGAGACTTAAATCTTTCAAGTGAATATATATCCTATCTTTTTTCTAAAAGTTGTCCTAGGGTCAAAATATTATTCTTCGTGTTTGAGACACAATAGACATTTGAAATAAAATCATGTCTTCAATATTTCAAGTAAATTAAGATATTATCTCCGTTTTTCACTAGAATCTATGAATCATCCTCAAATGAGACATTTCGATTTATTGACTCATCGAGATCCACATGCAATCTCTTTTTCCCACATATATTGTTACTTGCATTAGTATCAAGATACCATGAGTTCTATCGACTTCCTTCATTAGAGCATCCACAATGGTAGTTCCCTAACAAGGACTCCTTAAATGGACCTCACGTGACACATCACTTATTTATAATTTTTTAATAAAAGTACCTATTAAAGACTCAATGACTCCAATGGCAATACACTAATAAGGACTCCAATGAAAAGTACTTAAATATGTCCCACTATCTTTACATATTAAACAAAAATAATTTATCTAATACTCATTTTTACAAGTGAGATCAAGTAGTACACATTTTATTACTTCTTTATGCAAGTGGGACCAAGTAGTACACATTTTATTACTTTTTTAAACGTGGGACCCGTTAGTTACTCAGGAGAGAGAGGGTCCTTATATAGTTGCCCGTTCCTTAACAGGGACTCAATTTTTCTTCCTCCAATGGAGGGTCCTTAACGGGGAGTGGTCCTTGTTAAGTAAGGACCCCTCATTGGAGATGCTCTTACTTCCATGTCTAGCAGCATTATTTCAAACTCCTCATCCTTTTTTTTTCATGTACTGGATCTCTTCTTCGACTCTACTCTTCGAGAATCTACATTTTGAAGCGTATTAGCTAAATTTTCGACAATTATAGCATTGAATTTGAATTATCATACCTTTCTCATAATTGTTGCTGGTGAAATTTGGACATGCTCATCCACGTTGTCATGTCCAAATTTTTGTTGACTACGGTCTCGTCCACGATCTCTACCTCGACTTAGTTGTCCTCACTCATTTGGTTGAGTTTTTTCCTTCTATTTAGCTGAGTTTGGAAGAGTTTCTCGGGGATCTGATCTTTTTTCTTCCTTAGATTCTCCACATAAACTTCCAATGGTTCTTGAAGTTGTTCTATTGACATAGTTTATAAATTTTTTATTTCCTCAATTGTCACAACAATATTCTCAAAATTGATATCCAACCAGCGGAATATTTTCTCCATAATTCTCACATCTACCAAAAATAGCAACAACACTAGACAATTATTCAAAGACATACATTATTTACGTTGTTTTTTTTTTTTGGACGAGGTTTGAAGTTTCTCCCATACCTCTTTGACGGATGTTGCATTTGAAATTTTCTCGAACTTATCTTTATCCAATGCTCCAAAAAGAGCTTCATTTTGATACATCAATTATGATAGGTGGTACTCCATTTTATTTTAAAAGTGGAACTTGGAAGGATGCAAGTCCATTAGTCGACATGACTACGAAAGGATTTCTTATTCGAACATATGTTGTGATGCCACATTGTTGAGAAATAAGAAGGTTATTAGTGAGATTTTGAGAGGAATTTAGGAGGAGATAGTATTTGACAGAATACTTAATATCTTTTTGTACTTGTTTATTACTTGTTTTTCTTCCTTTTACTTGTATAGTTTACAAATGATAAGCTCTCTCTCTCATTTATAGGGTCCAATGGAGAGTTCTACATACATTATGAGATAATTTTACAAATTTAAAAAGCCGAGAGTTCTACACTCTTCTCTCTACTAAAATTTAATGTCATGTATCCATACTACACATTTATTTCTACATTTCTCAAATACTTTCTTTGGACTATCCGCTTAAACCAAAATAGACCTAACAATTGATTAGTCTCTATTTACAACTGTTGCTTATTCCCATTTCCATGTGCCTCTTCCTCAATCCTTATCACACTAGATACATTTACTAATTGCTGTTTGTATTATTTTTTTTGTGGTCCAAACGTTCCACTATGGTTACACTAATTAGAAGCTGTTTGCTCAACCAAAAAAATTTGAAGCTAGCGTGTATATGTTCAACAAGGATAACACATGTGCAAAATTTTGTAAAATAAGAATAAAATAAATTACATTATAATTCAAGTCAACAAAGCTTGGAGACCAAGACTTTGAATAGAAATTTTAAAATCAGAATAAGAATTGCGATCATGTGTTATTCTAGAAATTGACAATAGTAAGTAGCTGTAGCCACTAACTACTGTTATATATTTAACTTCTCAATGAAGATACTGTTATGCAATCTGACTCTTTCAAGATGAGTCCCTCTCAGCCTACCTGGTCAAGAAAATTGGAACAGCACACTGTATTTTTGTATAATCAAATTGCTATATATCCAATTGATTTTTATTTTCGAAAATGTTTTATTTGTAATATCCTCAATGATAACGGTTTTATGAATGGATAATAGAACCCTCTCTCTCGGCTTTCAGAATTTTGGACCATTCATTGGATTTTGAGTTCGTTGTATCAGCTCCGTTTTAAATTATACACCCTCCGGTCATTAATATAAACAAAAGTTTGATGTTTAAATTCATTCATTAAGTGACGTATGTAGTCTTTATTATAGACTACATACGTCATTTAATGAATGGATTTAAAAATCAAACTTTTGCTTATATTAGTGACCGGAGGGTGTATGTCACTTTAACAATTTCACAAAGATTAAAATATGTAGTTAATGTTGTATAGAAAAGAGTAATTATAAGTTGTTTTACAAAAATATCATTCATTTATAGTATGAAAAACATAAATTAAAAGAATCAGAAAGAGATAAAGTAATAAATAATAAAGGATATGACTGTAATTGTAAGTTGTTTTACAAAAATATCATTCATTTATAGTATGAATTAAAAATATTGCTAAGCTAAAAAAAATTCATGGAATTCGAACTTGAGGATTCATCATTGTGTGAGATATTTTGTTTTAAAAAAGTTAGGTATCTGGGCTCAAGGATGAATTAAATCGAGGGGTCAAATCTTACTGTTCATTTGTGGAGACCTCATTTAAAGTCAGAGTGGCTCATCGAAATTGCCACGAGAGAATTGAGTCTAAGACCTTGAAGAAGTACACTCTGGTGTCTCAAACCAACACCATCAAAACAACTCAAATGGATTAATTGTGTGTGAGTTGTTAAGCTAACTAGTGAATTTTTTTTTAACAATTTAACTAGTGTCTTCAAATATCTATTTTGTATTCTTATATACAATAGGATAGGGGGATTTTACAAAAAATAAAAAAAATAAAAAATAACAAGGAGAATACTTCATCCAAACTTAAATATAAACAACTAGTTAAAACAAAGTTTATATTTTTTATCCAAAATTTAAACTTGATATATCAATTTTGTTTGATGGGTTTTTATTATATTTGTATAATTTTTCTTTATTTTATATCTCACGGTCACACTTGAATATTTTTCCCTCCGTCCCAAATTGTATGATGTTTTGGACATTTCACATATATTAAGAAATGTAATTAATATTGTATAGGAAATAGATATTATGAGTTGTTTTACAAAATTGTCCTTAATAAATGATATATGGGAAAGATAAATGAAAGAATTGAAAGAAGAAAGAGTAATAAATAGTTAAGGATATAATAGAAAAAATAACATTAATGTTTCATTGATATTGTAAAATGACATATAATTTGGGACAAATATTTATTTTAAAGTGACGTACAATTTGGGACGGAGGGAGTAGTATATAGTCAAAAACACATACTCCCTCCGGTCTCAAATATAAGAAAAGATTCCTTTTTTAGGTTCATTGAATAATTAATGTATTTGCTTTACAATGTAGACTAGATACATTAACTATTCAATGAACCTAAAAAAGGAATTTTTTCTTATATTTGAGACCGGAGGGAGTACTTATTTAACAATAAATGCATAATAAATGCAAAGATACTAAATCAGAGAATAAGTGATCTTTTGTTGAAATTTTGCCCAAAAAGTTATATGAAGTTTGAAGTTTCTTCATGCATACGCAACATGGTCTTCAACCTTTGACTAATGTGTGAAACACTTTTTGAAACTCGAAAATCAAAGGATTTGTGTGTCTGTATTTTTCTCACCTAAGTGAGTGGATAGTATCTTTCTACTCCTTTTCAACAAAACCAAAATATAAGTGCATGTGTGTCGGTTATGGATTGTATAGAAAGATAGCACTGCACACGGACTTGACTTTCCTACAAGGCACTGCACTGTATGAGGAATTTTGGACCCACATGAATTTTCTACCCTAATTTTTAGACCACAATACCCATAACTTTTCAAATAAGATGGGCGATGGCTAAGGGCAAAAGTTATCTCTAGATGGACCCATTTCTCTTACACAGGAGAAGCACACTATAGAGTTAAGAGATATCATTTGATGAATAGAGTTAAGGAATCAACAGTTTCTTAGCTGGAATCGTAAGGGTCGAACATTTACCTCTTTAAAATTTATGAATAGATTGAAGTTTTGAAATTGTTTGTAGTTTGTTACTTTGTTCAACTTTTCGAACGGTTTGAGTGTATAAATATGTTTGAGTATCTTCAATCTTTGAACTAGTTTTTGGGATGAGATCCAAGCTCATTTAACATGATATCAAAGCAGGGTTAGATATGTCTTTGTAGCTCAGTCGGTATGGACAATGTATAATGTATGCAATGTCTATGGTTCAAAACCGACCACCACAAAAAAGATTAAATATTGCAATGAGAGAATTGGACCCAGGCTCACGCTAGACATGAGGGTGCGTTTTGAAATTGTTTATAATTTGTTATTTGTACCACATTGTTCAAGTTCCTAGGTTGTTGAGTATATAAATATGTTTAAGTACTCTCATCTTTTAGGATGAAATTCAAGTCTATTTAAAAAAAAAAAATCTTGAGATTAATATGTACTCTCATCTTTTAGGATGACGTCGTGCAACTTTTTTTTTATGTTAATTTGTAAGAACTAGTTTTTTTAGAAGAAAGTACTTGTAAGAACTAGTTAGATAATAAATAATATATAATTTTGAGATTAATATGTTAGCAAGTGATATAGTTCTCAAACTAATTTTATAGTAAGTGAAATACAAATTAATAAAGAGATCAAGGTGTGGAATGTATTTAAAATTAGTCTCATTGCTTAGAGGATAAATGTCCGACCCTACAATTTTGGGGACAAATTTATGATTTACTCAATAAAGTTATGATTACTTGTAACTCATTTTCACTTAAAAATATAATTCAAATAGAAGTTTCTACTGTTTCGGTGCAAAAGAAATTAGGATGCCATCAGTCAAAAAAAAAAAAATTGTTATGCAGAAATAATGTGGACCATTTTTATTTTGGGTTAATTATGTTTCTAGTCCCTATAAAATAGCGACCTTGTAAGTTTAGTCCTTACTTAATTTTAATAGCATTTTTAGTCCCTAATTTTGTTTTTCTGCACGGAGTATTAGTCCCTACTCAATTCAAATTTGTTTAATTTATACTTAAACTCTTAAATTTTTGAACAATTTTTTCAGACATGTTTAGAACATTACTAAAAGATCCTCCGCAAAAAATTATCGCAAAATTTGATTTCTACATCCAGATTTTATTACTTTTTATCTTTAACTTTTGTCGTTTTAAAAAATTCATATTTAATTCATTTCATGTCAGAAAATTCTAAATTTTAGTAAACGAACCTTTCATAGTGTTTTAATCTTGTCTCAAAAAAATCGTTCAAAAATTTAAGAGTTTAAGGATAATTAATCAAACTTTGTTTTAGCAGGGACTAAAATTATAAGTAAATTTTTTTTATAGGGACTAAAAATGCTATTAAAATTAAGTAGGGACTAAACTTACAAGGTCGCTATTTTATAGGGACTAGAAACATAATTAACCCTTTTATTTTTGGGTATGAATTGTTGACTATTTCTTAGACCACAAGAAATTTTTTAAATCCACGTGGCTGATTGAAATTTAGGATTCCATGGTAGGCTGCATGTGGGGTGTGAGACTTTTTTTACTTTGATTAATGATTGACAGAGGGTGTATCTAATTGGGAGCTCAAGCACTCCTTATAATTATGTCATCAACCCCTCAAATTATACATCAATTATTCATTAACATTGTTCAAGTGTTTTGGTTTCTGTTTTTTACTATAATTATTAGTAGCTTTCATCACATTATTTCAACCAATATGCTTTGGTTAATAGTAATTCTTGAACTTTTTGGATTATTAGTAGCTTTCATCACATTATCACATACTCTAAAGTTTATATATTTTAATGAAAGTGTTCTTTTCGCTTGTGGGGACAAAAACTTTTTTTAAAAAAATGAACCGGCAAATATAATGGAATTTGTTTCGGTCCAAAATTAATTACCATGTCATTCTGTACACAATATGTGAATGGACATTAAATATGCAGTCAACTACTCTGTGGTAGCCTTTTGGTGGTTTAGCTTTTAGGTGTGTTATCAGTGCTGCTCCTTCGGTATCGGTGTTGACGCAAGGGTATGCGTGCGGTCTGTCAATCGTATACACCTGCGTCATTATTGTTGTATTGTTGGGTGGTTTTTTAAAGGGGTTTTTGATCGAGCCACGTTTATATGGCAACCGATTTCCCCTTCTTTGTATTTTTTTGTCCACCCGAGCTTATTAGTTCGTCTTGCACGGGCTTGTTGGTTAATAAATTTTGCCATTTCAAAAAAAAACTAAAATTTCATTAAAAAAAAAAACACTACTCGTACTATATCATAAAGTATGTCTGAAAAAACTCACACTATACGTAGAGAAGATGGACATTGTGGGTTGGCACATTTATTTTAACATATCAAATATTCTTATAGCATTTAATCATTCGAGCTGCACTTATGAAACAAAGTTTAAACCAATTTATTGATATTGTTTCGTTTATTCTTGTGTAAAAAATTCCATTCATGTGAGTAGGCATTTATCAACCAAGGAAAAGAGGCAAAATTAGGATTAAAATCTATCATTAGTTTCATGTTAAACATAAGTTAAGAAGAAATAGTTCATGCTTCATCTCTATTATTGAAGTTAAAGAGTTTGGTAAGAAAGGGACAAAACTTACTTGAAAGAAAGAAAAGTACTCTTCATGCTGCCCTACTCTTCATGCTGCCCTACAAAATAGAAACCCCTTTTAAAGACACAACGGAAATATTTGAATTCTCCTCCATCATTAATTATTAATTATGATGAAGTCCCTTCATATTGTATAGTTATCCTTATGTATTTATATTGATATTGATGATTAATGTAAAATTTTACACAAATTTGATATCCCATTAAGACACATCAAGATGAAGATGCGTTTTTATTGAATACCGTTAATATTTGTTCTCTAAAACTAATTTCGACCCTTTTAAAATTGAAACCGAATATACATTTAAATACATATGAATGTCACACCATATAATTTGATCTTCTTCATACCTAAAAAATTGAAAATTTATTTAATACTCTAAGATATCTGTCAATGGCAATGGGCAGTGGCAATTAGGTAAGTGGCACCTTGATCCAGTACTGGTCCTTATTAACCACCATTGTTATTCTTAATGGACCGCAATTGATTCTATAAAGTCTCCAATTATTAAATATAGGATGATACGCCACTGTTACTGATTTACAAAGTATATAATATAATAAAATACTCCTATATAAAATATTAAGCATTGATCGAGACACTCTTTGTGGAACAAATTTCTAGCCAGAAGTCTCTGAAAACCACTGAGAAAATTCACCAACAACTACGTAGTATCCACACTCCAACCTTAATAAAATAAAAACAGTCTTTCACAACATTTTAATGTTCTGTCTCCTTCCCCATCACCATCCTCATTTATACACCACCTAGGTTTCCTCACTCTTCTCTCTTCTCCATATATACACACATAATCCATTATTTCATTTCATTGGTCCAAGTAATCATTTTTACATTGCTTCAAAACTAGTTCATCCACTCCTACTTGTGAAAATCATAGCCTACCTCTAAATACTACACATGCTACTATAAACTCATTTTTTATTTTCATGTCTTGTGTATTTTTTTATATTCAAGATCTGAAATAAACATTTTCTATAGCATCTTTCTTCTGATATGGATCTTGTAAGTAGAAAATACTTGATCCATTTTTCATCACAAGCTCTTGCTCCAACAACAAGTTCAAGTTCAATTTTTCATCCTCCTCATATGCATCATTCAAGCACAAGTTTTCCAATCATTGCAATTGCTATTATAGGAATATTAGCTACAATTTTCTTGCTTGTTTCTTACTACATCTTTGTGATCAAATGTTGTCTAAATTGGCACCGTATCGATCTTCTACGACGTTTCTCTCCGTCTAGAAGGCGACAAGATCCAACAACGATACACTCACCGGGGATAGAGCCTCGCGGTCTAGACGAAGCAGTGATTCGGTTAATTCCGGTTATTCAATTCAAAGCAGAAGAAGGAAATAGAGACTCTGCTGGTTCAGAGAGTTTCTGTGAATGTGCTGTTTGTTTGAATGAGTTTCAACAAGATGAAAAACTTAGGATTATACCAAATTGTAGCCATGTTTTTCACATTGATTGCATTGATGTTTGGCTACAAAACAATGCTAATTGTCCACTTTGTAGAACAAGCATTTCATTGACAAGTAGATTCCATTTTGATCAAATGCTTACACAAGGGCCATTTTCAACTCAAGATCAAAATCCAACAAGTGAAAATCTCATTGGTGGTGATGAAGATTTTGTTGTCATTGAATTGAGTAATAATAATGCTATAGAGTCACCATTACCATTACCATTACCAAGACCAAGTCCTATTAGTCCTTCACCAAGGAAAATGTTGGAGAAAAGAAATGTGGAAAAGAAAGGAAGGAAAAAATTGCATAAAGTGACAAGTATGGGAGATGAATGTATTGATATTAGAGCAACAAAAGATGAACAATTTTCAGTTCAACCAATTAGAAGATCTTTTTCAATGGATTCATCAGGTGATAGACATTTCTATTTAGCAGTTCAAGAAGCTCTGCAGCAACAAAAGAGGCAAGTCAATGAAGTCAACAACACCATTGAAGGGTCTAGTGGTGGTAGTGGAAGAGTCAAGAAATCATTCTTTTCATTTGGATATGGAAGCAGATCTAGAAGTTCTTCTATTCAACCTGTTTATTTGGACCCCTGAAGAAAAAAAAAATTACTCTAGTTTTTCTCTTTTTAGTTTCAATTATGTTTGCAACTTGCAAGTTTCTTAGTTTGGTTTTTTAGGGGTGAGAATGTGATGTAGAGATTTTAGAGGTATGAATAGGTCATAGGATTAAAGGATTGTATGACACACAATTATTCAATTGGATTTAATTTTAATTTGAAAACCATTCTCTTTTTCTATATTTGGCATTTCTTAGTGTATGTTTGGAAAAACGAGGAGTTTGACAAAATCATGAAGTGGTTGTGATTTTTTTTTAAGCTCCAAAGTGTACCTTGTCCGAAAATCCCAATAACCCGTTGAGTTCATTACAAGTCCATACATTCAGTTAGAATTTGAGTTGGACTAACTCAACCTTACAAAATTAGCTTGTAAAGTAATGAATTTCTTCCATAAATTAAAATCGTGTTTAGATTATATCAAACGACGAGCACACCTCATCTCGTTAAAGACTAAATATCTAAAGCTTGACCCGAGTGACACAATGGCAAATGGTCCAATAAAATTTGTATAGACTCCGATATCATATTAAAGTTTTGAGTCTGGTATAACTCAACGGTACAAACTTGCATATAGGTGAGAAATATCTTCTACTTATAAACTCTTTTTCATGTTGTACCTTATCTATCTAATGTTGTCCTCTTTAAAAAGTATTTTACCTAATGGTATGGTCCATTTTGTTTAAAAAGTCAGAGAGCCATGATAATGAGCATCATTGCTGAAATCATCATATTGTTAACTTTTCTAAAAGCAAACGTTTTTTTCCCGCTATGGATCAAATAAAAGTTATTCCATTCCATGTCTTGCTCTAGTAGAAAATATCAAAAAGAGATAAAAGGAAATCTGGCTTTAAAGTTTAAAGAAAAAAGTACTATTAGGAATTGAAGCAAAATAAATTGAAAAGTTGACAAATCACCTAAAAGTAGAATCCAAGGATGAATAAAGTCAATAGCTACATGTCTCCCAAAATTGATTTTTAAAGAAAATGAGGGGTCCTTTCATATTGATAAACAGTATACAACAACCAAAATTATATTTCTGTACACACTGTGTCTCTGTGTGTTGTAATGTTGGTTGATGGAAGGTAAGGTTTGGTGATTTTTGGTTGGTTAAGGGATACTTTCTTGTTACACAGTATCATCTCCTTCCAGCTTGTAAGGATCAATTATTAATTCTGAGTTGAAATATTTTATATGAGTAATGAAAGAGGAGCCAAGATTTTAGGTTGTGGTTCATCATTATAGTTATTATTTTCTCAACCATAAATTTGTCTGCATATATATAGCAATTTATTTTATGTTTAGAGTTTGTATTTGGTTTTATTGGTGAAAACTAGAAAAATGTTATTTTGTCTATTAAACATGATTTTTGTGAGATGTATATTTAATTATGTCAGCCAAAATTGATTTTATTTTCAAAACTAAGTTTGACTAGAAGGGCTAAAAAAATATATTTTTTTGTATTTTATATAGTTAACAGATTTACAGCAAGTGTATGTTTGAAAAAACGAATTTTATCTGGCATCGTCGTAAGTAAGGTGTAAGAATCAAATTAATGTTCGATGAATAAAAAGATTTAATCCAAATCAATTAAATTGGTGTGATATTTGTCCAAGATCAATCTCCTTTTTCAACGTTTTGATTTTGTTTGGAGTTCGTAAGAAAATATTATAAAAGTCGAATCCAACAAAACCGATTATTTTTTATTGGTTTGGATTTTTCTCTTAGAAAAACCAAATTAAATGGAAAACTTACACAAGTTTCATGTCAAATTTAGAGTATATAAATCATAACTTCTAAGATAAGGTGTCTTATATGATCTACGGTGAACCATACTTAAAAAATTTCAGACATCTATTGATGATCGGTGGCCATTTTGGTAAGTAGAAATTCATTGAAATATGTGTCCTCACATTAAGACGGTTATCCAACAAGTGTCATTTCGATAAAGAACAAGAAGAATAAATTTTTTTTTTTTGGTCAAAAGAAGAATGAATTTTAATGCCTCAACTCAACTCACACATGTTTTCTCTTATTTTTGTTGAATCAACACTTATTGATCATTGTCTAGACATAAGAATGTGGCATACCTTTTAATTTTTCCTTTATCTGACGGAGACCATGAACTTCTACTAAAAACGAAGATGTCAATTATCGTCGAAGTTTCAAACCATTTTTAAGCATTTAGTCAGCATAGACCACATGTGACACTTCCTAACCCAACTATAGATGACTTCCTTTGAAATTCAATTTAAATTAAATCTGATTGAAAAATGTTCACCCAAACTTTAATTACAGATGAGTTTTGATACTAAAGTAAAGGACTAGGACCTTATGTCCAAAACATCCTTTGATACTATGCTTATGATAGAGTGCTCCCAAATCTAGCACTCTTTGAAGGCCATGTGCACGTAAGCATGGGCAGGGCTACAAGTTCTGTTGCACACTTCAGTGTAACTCGTGACATGTTGGCCGGTTTCATGTTTGTCATCAAAAGGAGAAAGAGCAAAACACAACAAAAAGTTCCAAGAAGCTAATCCACAAAAAGGGGGAAATTAATCGTAAGCGATATGGGGCCTCATTGTCCCTTGATTTTAGTAGCTACACAACAATTTCATTATATTATGATATGATAAGATGCCATAAATGTATGTGAGCTTCCTTCCCTTCCTATGATTTTTCAAAACCTTCTCATTTGAATTTTTCCATGCAAAGCAGGAAGAAATCCGTTTTGTTCGAATTTACCCTCTGAATGAGAGAATTTTTCCTTGTTCAAACGAGTCTGATTTTTAAGAAATTAGTTTAAGGTAAACGTGCACTTGTAGTTGTAAAGGGAGTGAATACGTGGGTTCACTTGGTTTTGTTTTGACTGTCTTCTAGGCCTTTTGTTTCCTGGACAATAAAGTTGTGGTTGCTCTTTAGTTAGGCTCCCATCCAATCATAGTTAGTTGTTTGGTATTATTGAGATCGAGTGAGACACATTTTAAATTGATTCTTCTGATTTAAAAAGTGTTTCGAATGATAGTTAACTACCATTTGATTTTTGGGTTAATTATGTTTCTAGTCCCTGTAAAATAGCGACCTTGTAAGTTTAGTCCCTACTTAATTTTAATAGCATTTTTAGTCCCTATAAAAAAAATTTACTTATAATTTTAGTCCCTGCTAAAACAAAGTTTGATTAATTATCCTTAAACTCTTAAATTTTTGAACGATTTTTTTGAGACAAGATTAGAACACTATGAAAGGTTCGTTTACTAAAATTTAGAATTTTCTGATATGAAATGAATTAAATATGAATTTTTTAAAACGACAAAAGTTAAAGATAAAAAGTAATAAAATCTGGATGTAGAAATCAAATTTTGCAATAATTTTTTGCGGACGAACTTTTAGTAATGTTCTAAACATGTCTGCAAAAAATTGTTCAAAAATTTAAGAGTTTAAGCATAAATTAAACAAATTTGAATTGAGTAGGGACTAATACTCAGTGCAGAAAAACAAAATTAGGGACTAAAAATGCTATTAAAATTAAGTAGGGACTAAACTTACAAGGTCGCTATTTTATAGGGACTAGAAACATAATTAACCCTTGATTTTTTAAATTTCTAAAGAGCAATTGTCCTCTAAATTTTGCTTGTTTTTGCTTTTGGGCCTTTTGTTTCCCAACCCTTCAGACTTTGGGCTTTGTTCCTTAACGAAGTAACCTATGTTGACAAAAAATCTCATCATTTTTTCAAGCTCAAAATTGTGCACTTGTAATTTCTTTTAGGAGATTGTTCCGTAGATCCTTTATGTTGATTAACTTTGTATAAGGTCGATCGAAAGATAGCTTTTGATAGATTTTTAACGGCAAAAAATATATCGAAAGATAAGTTCTTCTAATCTTTTAATTTAAGCCTAGCCCATTATCATGTATGACATCTAAACACTTCAACCGTTAATTTTACTAAACAATTTTTTAAAGGAAAACATTAATATCATTTCATTAGATAATAAAGTGTTAATACAAGACGATACATCAATACATAATCGGGACCTAACCTCTAATGGAGTTGCCCTATCTAATTGATAAGATACTCCATTTGCTTGCCTCAGACTAAATTCAACCTTAGAGTTGTTAAAAGATGTGATAGACAACAACTTACAATGGTGAATGATATTGTCGAACTCGTTGTTATTATTGTTGTAATCATTGAAAGTATTGATGACAATCTTTGTATCAAGAGAGAAATTTGTTATCGAAACCTAAATCAGACACCCATTGCATCGCTTAATAGAGTCCTAACGCTTCATCAACATCCACCGAACACAATGAGGAGAACCACATGGTTTTCGCTAACACAAATCATCTTTCAGCATCACAAATACACATGCCGATCATGGGGCAGATGCATTAGTAGAGGAGAATGATGCATCAACATTACCTTTAAATCTACCTCGGGCGAGTCGCAACCATCATGCACTGTGAATATTGCTCGGTCCTTGTGGAACAATGGTTGTTGTTGTTCTTTTGCTAGTGTAATTCTTGTTCTGTGTGGAAAGCTTAACATGTGCCTTAAAAACTTATCGTGACCTTTTTTAGTGGTAGAAAGCTTAACATGTGCCTTAAAAACCAAAAGTGGATTGGTTGACCAATGCATGGATAAAGGAGTTAAGATCATTTCCATTTGATGAAATAAATGGAGTTTGCAATTTGGAGGGAGAAAAACACAAAAAATAGATGATGAATTCCACCACGAGCATCTCCAATGGGGGGGTCCTTACTTAACAAGGACCACTCCTCGTTAAGGACCCTCCATTGGAGGAAGAAAAAATGAGTTCCCGTTAAGGAACGGGCAACTATATAAGGACCTTCTCTCTCCTGGGTAACTAACGGGTCCCACGTTTAAAAAAGTAATAAAATGTGTACTATTTTGTCCCACTTGCATAAAAGAGTAATAAAATGTGTACTACTTGGTCCCACTTGTAAAAATGAGTAATGGATAAATTATTTTTATTTAATGATATAAAGATAGTGAGACATATTTAAGTACTTTTCATTGAAGTCCTTAATAGTGTGTTACCATTGGAGTCATTAAGTCCTTAATAGGTACTTTTATTTAAAAAATCATAAATAAGTGATGTGTCACGTGGGGTCCATTTAAGAAGTCCTTGTTAGGGAACTACCATTGTGGATGCTGTGAATCACACCATCATTAACTACATTTTATTTTTTTTCAAGATTTTATGTGTCTTTGTGGAGTCAAGATCCTCTATAAATAGAATAAGAGTATTGCTGTTCACACATGTTAAAGGGCTGAAAAACACCAGTAAAATACCAAAATACCCCCTCTGCAGTTAACTGCCGAGGAAAAATAAATCTGGCTGCAGTTAACTACCGAGAAAAATAAAAACTCAATTATCATCATCATCTTCCTTGGTTTACTGGTATTTTGGTTCAATTCTTTCCCTTCACAATCCATTTGTTCCTTGTTCCTGCAACTAATTTTTGTTCCTCGTTGCATTAAAAAAAAACGAAAGTTAACAAATCTTTGATCTGTCGAATCCTCTGTCTTCAACGATGAAGACTGGCCGTTCCGATGACTTCCATTTGTGTCGGCGATTTGGAATTGGTCCAAGGAAGCGCAGGTGTCGGCGAACCATGAAATGTTCAAACTAAAATTGCGTATGTTTTTGGAATTACAAAATGAAACTGTGTCACCTTCAATTACAAACTTCCAGCACAAGATCAGACAAGGTAATGGTGATTTGAAGAGCCTGTTCGCGTTGTTGTTTTTAGCACAGGATAATGGCGGAAATAGATCGGAGGAGAAGAAAGTGAAATAGAAAAAAAAAATGAAAATTGACAAGTAAAACAAGGAAGGTGATGATGATGATAATTTGAGTTTTTAGTAGTTAACTACCGAGGTTTTCCTCGCTAGTTAACTGCAGTCGGGTTTATTTTTCCTAGACAGTTAACTGCAGAGGAATTTTGGTATTTTACTGGTGTTTTTTAGCCCTTTAACATGTGTGAACAGCAATACTCATAGAATAAATAGAGAAAGAATAAATGGAGAGAATTTTAACTGGATAAAGATGGAGCCATCATGTACAGTCATCTTTGTCTTTTGAAGCCTCTCTCACTTGAGACTTACGTAGGGGTGGCAAAAAAATCCGTGCCCGCGGGTATCCGCGGATAAAATCCGCCATGGGTACGGGGTGGGTAGCTAAATGGGTACCCGCGGGTATAATAAACGGGTATTTAACTACCCGTTACTTTATGGACACGGACACGGATATGATGATACCCGTGCCCGCGGGTATCCGTACCCGTTAATAAATTACGTAAATTACTAAAATATCCATGTATATATATATATATATGTTTTGGTATCATCGCCTTTCCGTTTTGGATCCAGGTACCTCTTCTACCTAACTCTAATTGAATGACAATTAGAGGCTAAACTGTTGTTATGACTTAGTTTTTAACTTAGTATTTATAAGTATTAAAACATTGTCATGATCATAATAACTTTTATTTTAAACATAAAAGAATTTTGGGACGGATCTGGTGATTCTTGTTTCAGACAAAAATCTCGTTTTTTCCCGGGGAGGGAGTGAGAGATATGTGATGTCTGTTTTAATGAGAATTTTTGTCAGATTACTGCGTTCGATGTCTCGTTGAGAGCTTTGCTCTTCTATCCCTGCGGGTTGATAGGTTTAGAGACTTTTATAAAAGTTTTTTAAGTTCAAACTATCTGGTATTATGATCATGAGAAAGTTAGGATACTTTGCTTTACTTTGTTATTTAACTATGTCATAACACTGTTCGCCCTTTGTTTTCTTCATGGAAGAACCAGATCAAAATGATCTTACCACCAATCAAGAATTGGTCGAATTCCCAAACAATTTGGAAAACTTAAACAAATGGGTAATACCCTCTGTACCTAAAAAAGAAATTTATAATTTTGGGATGTTTGACTTTAAGTCTAGAATGGCTGTTAAGACCATTGAACAAAATGTTAGAATCTCAAAAGATTCTCAAGATATATTTATGTTATGTAAAAAGGATTTAGAATCCTTTAAAGAGTATAAATATATACATGTTGGGTTAATACAAATTGCTATTAGACCTTTAACTCTGCTTGGCTTAAATACCAGTATAATGGCATACGTTAGAGATGGCAGATGCAATAATTTTAAAGAATCTTTAGCTGCTGTTATTGAGTCCAGTTTATGTCATGGACCAGTCTATTTTGATATAGCACCTAATTTAAGTTTATCTTTGTCTGATAAACATTTATTCGAAGCTTTACAAATGAATATTCATACTAATGGTTATGATTTTAAAGCTGGAAGTCAAATTATGACTGTTTGTTATAGGATATATTTTAAGGTGTTAAATACCCTTAATCCTAAAGCTAGACAAATAAGTCATCCTGGAACCACTACTTTGGTTAATACTAATTTATTGACCTCTAAGGTAGCTACCAATAGACTTATAAGATGGGACGAATTAGATTTCCCCGATAATTGGAATCTTCCTCATATCGTTAACCCGGAACCTATCATGAATAGAAATGTTGAACAAATTGTTCAGACTACTGATGGAGATGTTGAAATTCGTTTTAATCCTCAGAGAATTTGTAAAATACCAAGAAGTATATCTTCTAGATATTCTTCCAACAATTTTTATTCTGTTCCTAGTAATATTTCTAGGAAATCTTTTTCAGAAGCTTCCACATCTAGAACTAAAGATGAATCTGAAACTGTTGAAAACATAATTATGAGTGACAACAAAATTCCTTATGGAATTTATGAGACTAATATTAGTCAAAAGGAAGGTAAAACCTCCCCAACTGAATCAGATATGTAATGGATCTTACGCCTAATAGCTTGTGGAGAAAATTCATAAATGATGAATTTATGATGGAAAAATATTCCGATTTTAGAAAATGGTTTTTCAAAGAATTCCCAGATTGGGAAAGAAAGAAAATCAAGGAAGATTATTATGAACATCTTAGTATAACCCAAGAGTTCATTAGATTTGTTGAATGGTTTATAACCTATTTTCTTGATCAAAATGAAAAAGAAATTTTGACTCTAAAATCTAGGTCTTGGTATATTATTGGGCAAAATGAGCCTATTCAATCTCCTTTTCCTCCTGAAAAAAGTTTAACTTTGGGAACTGACGTTGAAGCTGTTGCGTATTCACACACTAACATAGGACCTAAAGTAGGTAATACCTTAAATAGCCTTAATGAGTTAAGCTCTATAATCAAAGCACAAAATTTTTCTAATGCTTATTTGACTCGAATAGGAGATCAACTTTTGTCTTTAGATAAAGATATCGCGTTTTTAAAATTTTTGGTTGAAAAGAATATTGACAATCAAAAGATTATAATGAATAATTTTGAGAAAAAGGATATTCCTTCAACTTCAAAAGGTTTTTATGACCAAATTAGCGAGACTCCTATAATTCAGCCTCCCACTAAAATTGAGAATTTCAAAATTGATGATAATTCGAATGAATTTATGAATACTTTGCAAGAAAAACTTAAGAAATTAAATCTTAATGTTATTTCTAAAGATGAAGATTCAGATAATGGATCAACAAATTCTAACAAGGATTTTGAAAATGTTGATGAACTTGCTACCATGTTCAATGATTTTAGTCTTAATGAGAAGGCTGATATTAATACCGTTTATACTAAACGCGGAGTTGATAAAATTTATTACGATAGACCTTCTCCTCAAGATTTACTTTTTGAAGAAAATGAGGATATTGTTCAAAACTCGTACTCGGGTAGATCCATTTATGAATGGAACATTGACGGTCTAAATGATAGACAAATTGTCACGGTTATTCAGAAAATGCTTATGTATTCCACTATTTGTAAACAGCAAGGAAATTCTGATAGAAACATTGCTAGTTTTATTACCGTCGGATTTGTCGGACAACTCAGAGGTTGGTGGGATTGGTATCTCACAGCTGCCCAAAGAGAAGAAATTCTTTCTCATAAAAAAACCATTAAAAATGAGGCCACAGGGTCTGAGGCTAAGACTAATGAAGAAGACGCAGTTTATACCCTAAGTCTTTCTATCATAAACAATTTTGTTGGTACTAGAATACCTGTCGGAGAGCGTATTTGCACTCTTTTACAAAATTTACGATGTCCCTCTTTGACACATTTTAGATGGTACAAAGATACCTTTTTATCAAGACTTTTCATGATAGAAGACCCTAATAGTAGTCATTGGAAAGCCAAATTTGTTGATGGCTTACCTCATCTTTTTGCCGAAAAAATTAGGCAATCTTTGAGAAATAGAAATGATGGGATAAATATTAATTACCCTGATCTTACGTATGGTCAAATTACGAATACTTGTATTCAAGAAGGCCTTTCTTTATGTAATGACATAAAATTAAAAAATCAGCTTAAAAAGCAGAAGTTAACAGAAAAACATCAATTAGGTGAATTCTGTGAGCAATTTGCTTTCGACTTAGGCAAACCTACAGTAGAAAGAAGGAATAAGAAGAAAATCAGTTCTTCTAATGATACTTCTCAAACTAAGAGAAAGAAACATCATAAGTCTTCTAATAAGAAGAAACATAGAGAAAATTTCTCTAAAAGAAAATCTAGGGAAAATTTTCCTAGTACTAAAAACAAAAGGAAAGCTGATAAGTTTTCTAAAAATATTACTTGCCATAAATGTGGTAAAACTGGTCATTATGCCACTCAATGCTGGACAAAAAAACAGCTTAATGACATAGAAGACGATAATCTTCGTTCTCAACTTGAGAAAGTTTTATTTAAATATTCTGATAATGAATCAGAAGATAATAATGAGGTTATAGATCAAATTGATGATTCTTCTAGTGATAATGAGTCTAAGGATAGCTCTGACTCTGATTGTCTTTGCAATGAAGAAATAGACTATTGGAAACAAATAGTCGAAATGAATGGATTAAATGTTCTAACTACAGAACATGATGAAGCTTTAAAAGCTATTGATAGTATTTCAGACAATAATCTGAAAAGAAAGATGTTGGAATTTCTTATTAAAGATGGTTCTAACAAGAATAAAGGTCCTCAAATTATTGAGACACCTTATAGAATTAGTGAAGTCTTATCTAGATTTCGTGAAACCAATATTAAAGAAACACCTGTTTCTACTGATGACTTAAGAAGAGAAATTAATCTTCTAAAAGGAGAAATATCTCAAATAAAGAAAGATAATAATATGTTATCTCAGCGAGTTTCTAAATTAGAAACTTTAAAGATTGAAGAAATCATTCAGGATATTCCCAAAATTGAAAATTCTAATTCTCCTACTTCCGAAGAAAAATCTGAAAATACTTTTTTAACTACTCTTCAAAGAGTTACTTCGCAAAAATGGTTTGTAAAAATCACTTTAGTCATTAATAAAGAATATATTCTTAAAAATGAAATAGCTTTGGTTGATAGTGGTGCAGATTTAAACTGCATACAGGAAGGAATCATTCCTACAAAATATTTTTCAAAAACTACTCAATCGCTAACCCAAGCTGGAGGAGATAAACTTCAAGTTAATTACAAACTTTCTAATGCTTATATTTGCAACCAAAATATTTGTCTTCCGACTAATTTTATTTTGGTAAAAAATTTAACTCATAGAGTTATTTTAGGAACTCCTTTTTTGCATAATATTATGCCTATCAAAAATATTGATCAAAAGGGAATTACTACTTTGATTGATAATCAAGAAATTATTTTTGAATTTATCACTAATCCTCATACTAGGATGCTTAATGAAGTTAAGGATATTCTTAACAAAAAAGAAAAACAAATATGTTTTCTTAAAGAAGAAATTAGTCTTCGTAATATTGATAGTCAACTTAAGAAAGTTGAGATACAAAGACAGATTAAGTCTTTAGAGCTTCAATTCAATAATGAAGTCTGTAACGATTTTCCTAATGCGTTTTGGGATAGAAAGAAACATATTGTTTCTCTACCCTATATTGATGACTTTAATGAAAGTCAAATTCCTACTAAGGCTAGACCTGCTCAAATGAATGAAGCGTATCATGAATTATGTAAAAAAGAGATTCAATCTCTTCTTGACAAAGGATTAATTAGAAAATCTAAGTCTCCTTGGAGTTGTACTGCGTTTTACGTTGATAACGCAGCTGAAAAGGAACGTGGTGTTCCTAGACTTGTTATTAATTATAAACCTCTTAATAAGGTTTTAAAATGGATTAGGTATCCTATTCCTAACAAGAAAGATTTGCTTGATAGACTAGCAACTGCTGCTATATTTTCAAAATTTGATATGAAATCTGGTTATTGGCAGATCCAAATTAAGGAATCTGACAGATATAAAACTGCTTTTACTGTTCCGTTTGGACAGTTTGAATGGCTTGTGATGGCTTTTGGATTAAAAAATGCGCCATCAGAATTTCAAAAAATTATGAATGATATTTTTGAGTTATACTCAGAATTTATTATTGTTTACATTGATGATGTTTTAGTCTTTTCAAAAACTATAGATCAGCATGTTAAACATTTAAAAATCTTCAAAGAAGTGGTCAAAAGAAGTGGGCTTGTTGTCTCTGCGCCCAAGATGAAATTATTCCAGACTAAAATTAGATTTCTGGGTCATACAATTGATAAGGGAACTATTATTCCTATTGACAGAAGTATTGAATTTGCTTCTAAATTTCCAGATATTATTTTGGATAAAACCCAATTACAAAGATTTTTAGGTAGTCTTAATTATGTGTCTGACTACTATGAGTATTTGTCTAAAGATACAGCTATTTTATACAATAGACTAAAATCCAAACCTAAGCCCTGGACGGATGAACATACTCATGCTGTTCGTAGGATTAAGAGTAAAGTCAAAAATTTGCCTTGCCTTTCTCTTGCCAATCCTAATTATTTCAAAATTGTTGAAACTGATGCTTCCAATTTGGGTTATGGGGGAATCCTTAAGCAAGTTAACCCTACTTCTAATAAAGAAGTATTAGTGAGATTTACTTCAGGAAAATGGAATCCTACCCAATCCAAGTATTCTACGGTTAAGAAAGAAATGCTTTCTATCATAAAATGTATCTCTAAATTTCAGAGTGATTTACTTAATCAAAAGTTTTTGCTTAGAATTGATTGTAGTTCGGCAAAACCTATTATTGAAAAAGATGTTAAAAATCTTGTAGCAAAGCAAATCTTTGCTAATTGGCAAGCTCAATTATCTGCCTTTGAATTTGATATTCAATATATTAAAGGAGAAAATAACTCTCTTGCTGACTTCTTAACTCGTGAATTTTTGCAGGGATATGACAACCCCGTATAGGGGGAGAGGAGGCCGTGGCCAATATGGTCGTGGCTATCAAGGGAGCAATAATATGTTGCCCCAAGCCCAAGCTGACCCTAATATTCCAGTTATTGGTAACTGGTCCTTGGTACAGTACAACAGAGGAAGACCTAATACTTCCAATATAAAGAAAGAAAAAGAAGAAGCATCTTCTTCGACGTCAGCCAAAAGTAAGAATATTTCTTACAAACAAATAACTCTGGAAGAATCTTCCCAAGAATATTTAGAAAACCCTATTGTTGAAACCATCATGTATATTGATGATGAAGATCTCTCACTAAATAATAGTGATGGTTGGTCCATTAAAGACAGATATTTGGATACTAGATGTTATCCAGGTATGGCTGGTAAATCTAGACCTCATCTTGAAATGCTTTTGATCGGATCAGGATCAGTTACCATTACTCATAATCACCATAATGGTAATACTAAAGACTTTATAAGTTTTTCTAAATGTCACATTAATAAGTTATTACTTCCTAAAGACTGGGGAATAAACCCCAATAATGAAAAGGCTATTATAGATAGTCAAAACAATCCTATTAATTTCAACTATTGGGACTATGTTAATGCTTTTACCCAAATGTTTTATTACCAGAATCCTAAGAACAAGCATTCTTGGTTTTTCTCTATTAATCCTGAAATTGTGGAAAAATCTATCCCCAATTGGTTTTTCTCTTGGTGGCAAAAATTTGGTCCATCTTTAGAAATCTTACCTGAAGAAATACAAAATTTGTATACTGCTTGGTGTAATACTAGCCCTTTAATTGAAAAGGTGGCATCTAGTAAACTTATTACAGGACAATGTCCTTGTTTGTTCTTTTGCAAGTTTCAAATCCCGTGGATTTGGAGATGGAATATTACTATCTCTAAAGACAGGTTTAATGTTCCAATTTTACAAAGAAATTTCTTTTATAAATTTTGGACTAATATGAGTTCGGACGACCTAAAAATTATGGTCGAAAAAATTAAGGCTTCCATCTCTATAGATAAAGCCAAGAGTATTAAAAATTCCAACACTCAAAACTTCTCTATGAATGAAGTAAAAACGTATTTTCAGAGGAAATACCCTCAAGAGACTAATGATCAAATTAAGGTCAGGGTTCTTGATTTCATGAAAGATCAGTTTTTCTGCTCTTTCCCAGAAGATAATATGTCAATCTCATCAAAAGGTTCTAAAGAAGTGGATGAAGATGAAGAAGTGTTGGCTGGTGAGTCCCAACCAGATCCCACCATGGAAGATATCTGGGATTCAATGATTGAAATTGTTGCCAGCAAAACAAAATAATTGCCTTCCGTAATTAGCTCAAGGAATCTTTCGGCGGACAAAATGTCCTCTTCAGCTTTTGCTTTAGTCGTTATCAACTTTAGCTTTAGCTTTTTCTTTTCCTTTTTTCTTTTGACAACTTTGTTAAAGCTGTTTGTTTTTTGTGTTTATTGTAAAAGTGACGATGGGGCCCAATGAGCACCCGACTTCTGCAATAATGTTGTTTTGTCGTTTGTAACCGGCCACCGATTGTTTTGGTCGCCTTTTACCGGTTCAAATAGTGAACCTTTTTTCCTTTATAAGGAACTCTTGTTGTTTGGTTGAAGCACGCTTTGCTTCCGCCTTGTATTCTCTTGTAACCTTTTCTCAGTTTATATAAAAACTTTGTGAAATTTCTAAGCAATCCAACTTTTCTGCAACAAGAGCAACCGTTTTGAACCGTTTTACCTCTTCTACCTAACTCTAATTGAATGACAATTAGAGGCTAAACTGTTGTTATGACTTAGTTTTTAACTTAGTATTTATAAGTATTAAAACATTGTCATGATCATAATAACTTTTATTTTAAACATAAAAGAATTTTGGGACGGATCTGGTGATTCTTGTTTCAGACAAAAATCTCGTTTTTTCCCGGGGAGGGAGTGAGAGATATGTGATGTCTGTTTTAATGAGAATTTTTGTCAGATTACTGCGTTCGATGTCTCGTTGAGAGCTTTGCTCTTCTATCCCTGCGGGTTGATAGGTTTAGAGACTTTTATAAAAGTTTTTTAAGTTCAAACTATCTGGTATTATGATCATGAGAAAGTTAGGATACTTTGCTTTACTTTGTTATTTAACTATGTCATAACACTGTTCGCCCTTTGTTTTCTTCATGGAAGAACCAGATCAAAATGATCTTACCACCAATCAAGAATTGGTCGAATTCCCAAACAATTTGGAAAACTTAAACAAATGGGTAATACCCTCTGTACCTAAAAAAGAAATTTATAATTTTGGGATGTTTGACTTTAAGTCTAGAATGGCTGTTAAGACCATTGAACAAAATGTTAGAATCTCAAAAGATTCTCAAGATATATTTATGTTATGTAAAAAGGATTTAGAATCCTTTAAAGAGTATAAATATATACATGTTGGGTTAATACAAATTGCTATTAGACCTTTAACTCTGCTTGGCTTAAATACCAGTATAATGGCATACGTTAGAGATGGCAGATGCAATAATTTTAAAGAATCTTTAGCTGCTGTTATTGAGTCCAGTTTATGTCATGGACCAGTCTATTTTGATATAGCACCTAATTTAAGTTTATCTTTGTCTGATAAACATTTATTCGAAGCTTTACAAATGAATATTCATACTAATGGTTATGATTTTAAAGCTGGAAGTCAAATTATGACTGTTTGTTATAGGATATATTTTAAGGTGTTAAATACCCTTAATCCTAAAGCTAGACAAATAAGTCATCCTGGAACCACTACTTTGGTTAATACTAATTTATTGACCTCTAAGGTAGCTACCAATAGACTTATAAGATGGGACGAATTAGATTTCCCCGATAATTGGAATCTTCCTCATATCGTTAACCCGGAACCTATCATGAATAGAAATGTTGAACAAATTGTTCAGACTACTGATGGAGATGTTGAAATTCGTTTTAATCCTCAGAGAATTTGTAAAATACCAAGAAGTATATCTTCTAGATATTCTTCCAACAATTTTTATTCTGTTCCTAGTAATATTTCTAGGAAATCTTTTTCAGAAGCTTCCACATCTAGAACTAAAGATGAATCTGAAACTGTTGAAAACATAATTATGAGTGACAACAAAATTCCTTATGGAATTTATGAGACTAATATTAGTCAAAAGGAAGGTAAAACCTCCCCAACTGAATCAGATATGTAATGGATCTTACGCCTAATAGCTTGTGGAGAAAATTCATAAATGATGAATTTATGATGGAAAAATATTCCGATTTTAGAAAATGGTTTTTCAAAGAATTCCCAAATTGGGAAAGAAAGAAAATCAAGGAAGATTATTATGAACATCTTAGTATAACCCAAGAGTTCATTAGATTTGTTGAATGGTTTATAACCTATTTTCTTGATCAAAATGAAAAAGAAATTTTGACTCTAAAATCTAGGTCTTGGTATATTATTGGGCAAAATGAGCCTATTCAATCTCCTTTTCCTCCTGAAAAAAGTTTAACTTTGGGAACTGACGTTGAAGCTGTTGCGTATTCACACACTAACATAGGACCTAAAGTAGGTAATACCTTAAATAGCCTTAATGAGTTAAGCTCTATAATCAAAGCACAAAATTTTTCTAATGCTTATTTGACTCGAATAGGAGATCAACTTTTGTCTTTAGATAAAGATATCGCGTTTTTAAAATTTTTGGTTGAAAAGAATATTGACAATCAAAAGATTATAATGAATAATTTTGAGAAAAAGGATATTCCTTCAACTTCAAAAGGTTTTTATGACCAAATTAGCGAGACTCCTATAATTCAGCCTCCCACTAAAATTGAGAATTTCAAAATTGATGATAATTCGAATGAATTTATGAATACTTTGCAAGAAAAACTTAAGAAATTAAATCTTAATGTTATTTCTAAAGATGAAGATTCAGATAATGGATCAACAAATTCTAACAAGGATTTTGAAAATGTTGATGAACTTGCTACCATGTTCAATGATTTTAGTCTTAATGAAAAGGCTGATATTAATACCGTTTATACTAAACGCGGAGTTGATAAAATTTATTACGATAGACCTTCTCCTCAAGATTTACTTTTTGAAGAAAATGAGGATATTGTTCAAAACTCGTACTCGGGTAGATCCATTTATGAATGGAACATTGACGGTCTAAATGATAGACAAATTGTCACGGTTATTCAGAAAATGCTTATGTATTCCACTATTTGTAAACAGCAAGGAAATTCTGATAGAAACATTGCTAGTTTTATTACCGTCGGATTTGTCGGACAACTCAGAGGTTGGTGGGATTGGTATCTCACAGCTGCCCAAAGAGAAGAAATTCTTTCTCATAAAAAAACCATTAAAAATGAGGCCACAGGGTCTGAGGCTAAGACTAATGAAGAAGACGCAGTTTATACCCTAAGTCTTTCTATCATAAACAATTTTGTTGGTACTAGAATACCTGTCGGAGAGCGTATTTGCACTCTTTTACAAAATTTACGATGTCCCTCTTTGACACATTTTAGATGGTACAAAGATACCTTTTTATCAAGACTTTTCATGATAGAAGACCCTAATAGTAGTCATTGGAAAGCCAAATTTGTTGATGGCTTACCTCATCTTTTTGCCGAAAAAATTAGGCAATCTTTGAGAAATAGAAATGATGGGATAAATATTAATTACCCTGATCTTACGTATGGTCAAATTACGAATACTTGTATTCAAGAAGGCCTTTCTTTATGTAATGACATAAAATTAAAAAATCAGCTTAAAAAGCAGAAGTTAACAGAAAAACATCAATTAGGTGAATTCTGTGAGCAATTTGCTTTCGACTTAGGCAAACCTACAGTAGAAAGAAGGAATAAGAAGAAAATCAGTTCTTCTAATGATACTTCTCAAACTAAGAGAAAGAAACATCATAAGTCTTCTAATAAGAAGAAACATAGAGAAAATTTCTCTAAAAGAAAATCTAGGGAAAATTTTCCTAGTACTAAAAACAAAAGGAAAGCTGATAAGTTTTCTAAAAATATTACTTGCCATAAATGTGGTAAAACTGGTCATTATGCCACTCAATGCTGGACAAAAAAACAGCTTAATGACATAGAAGACGATAATCTTCGTTCTCAACTTGAGAAAGTTTTATTTAAATATTCTGATAATGAATCAGAAGATAATAATGAGGTTATAGATCAAATTGATGATTCTTCTAGTGATAATGAGTCTAAGGATAGCTCTGACTCTGATTGTCTTTGCAATGAAGAAATAGACTATTGGAAACAAATAGTCGAAATGAATGGATTAAATGTTCTAACTACAGAACATGATGAAGCTTTAAAAGCTATTGATAGTATTTCAGACAATAATCTGAAAAGAAAGATGTTGGAATTTCTTATTAAAGATGGTTCTAACAAGAATAAAGGTCCTCAAATTATTGAGACACCTTATAGAATTAGTGAAGTCTTATCTAGATTTCGTGAAACCAATATTAAAGAAACACCTGTTTCTACTAATGACTTAAGAAGAGAAATTAATCTTCTAAAAGGAGAAATATCTCAAATAAAGAAAGATAATAATATGTTATCTCAGCGAGTTTCTAAATTAGAAACTTTAAAGATTGAAGAAATCATTCAGGATATTCCCAAAATTGAAAATTCTAATTCTCCTACTTCCGAAGAAAAATCTGAAAATACTTTTTTAACTACTCTTCAAAGAGTTACTTCGCAAAAATGGTTTGTAAAAATCACTTTAGTCATTAATAAAGAATATATTCTTAAAAATGAAATAGCTTTGGTTGATAGTGGTGCAGATTTAAACTGCATACAGGAAGGAATCATTCCTACAAAATATTTTTCAAAAACTACTCAATCGCTAACCCAAGCTGGAGGAGATAAACTTCAAGTTAATTACAAACTTTCTAATGCTTATATTTGCAACCAAAATATTTGTCTTCCGACTAATTTTATTTTGGTAAAAAATTTAACTCATAGAGTTATTTTAGGAACTCCTTTTTTGCATAATATTATGCCTATCAAAAATATTGATCAAAAGGGAATTACTACTTTGATTGATAATCAAGAAATTATTTTTGAATTTATCACTAATCCTCATACTAGGATGCTTAATGAAGTTAAGGATATTCTTAACAAAAAAGAAAAACAAATATGTTTTCTTAAAGAAGAAATTAGTCTTCGTAATATTGATAGTCAACTTAAGAAAGTTGAGATACAAAGACAGATTAAGTCTTTAGAGCTTCAATTCAATAATGAAGTCTGTAACGATTTTCCTAATGCGTTTTGGGATAGAAAGAAACATATTGTTTCTCTACCCTATATTGATGACTTTAATGAAAGTCAAATTCCTACTAAGGCTAGACCTGCTCAAATGAATGAAGCGTATCATGAATTATGTAAAAAAGAGATTCAATCTCTTCTTGACAAAGGATTAATTAGAAAATCTAAGTCTCCTTGGAGTTGTACTGCGTTTTACGTTGATAACGCAGCTGAAAAGGAACGTGGTGTTCCTAGACTTGTTATTAATTATAAACCTCTTAATAAGGTTTTAAAATGGATTAGGTATCCTATTCCTAACAAGAAAGATTTGCTTGATAGACTAGCAACTGCTGCTATATTTTCAAAATTTGATATGAAATCTGGTTATTGGCAGATCCAAATTAAGGAATCTGACAGATATAAAACTGCTTTTACTGTTCCGTTTGGACAGTTTGAATGGCTTGTGATGGCTTTTGGATTAAAAAATGCGCCATCAGAATTTCAAAAAATTATGAATGATATTTTTGAGTTATACTCAGAATTTATTATTGTTTACATTGATGATGTTTTAGTCTTTTCAAAAACTATAGATCAGCATGTTAAACATTTAAAAATCTTCAAAGAAGTGGTCAAAAGAAGTGGGCTTGTTGTCTCTGCGCCCAAGATGAAATTATTCCAGACTAAAATTAGATTTCTGGGTCATACAATTGATAAGGGAACTATTATTCCTATTGACAGAAGTATTGAATTTGCTTCTAAATTTCCAGATATTATTTTGGATAAAACCCAATTACAAAGATTTTTAGGTAGTCTTAATTATGTGTCTGACTACTATGAGTATTTGTCTAAAGATACAGCTATTTTATACAATAGACTAAAATCCAAACCTAAGCCCTGGACGGATGAACATACTCATGCTGTTCGTAGGATTAAGAGTAAAGTCAAAAATTTGCCTTGCCTTTCTCTTGCCAATCCTAATTATTTCAAAATTGTTGAAACTGATGCTTCCAATTTGGGTTATGGGGGAATCCTTAAGCAAGTTAACCCTACTTCTAATAAATAAGTATTAGTGAGATTTACTTCAGGAAAATGGAATCCTACCCAATCCAAGTATTCTACGGTTAAGAAAGAAATGCTTTCTATCATAAAATGTATCTCTAAATTTCAGAGTGATTTACTTAATCAAAAGTTTTTGCTTAGAATTGATTGTAGTTCGGCAAAACCTATTATTGAAAAAGATGTTAAAAATCTTGTAGCAAAGCAAATCTTTGCTAATTGGCAAGCTCAATTATCTGCCTTTGAATTTGATATTCAATATATTAAAGGAGAAAATAACTCTCTTGCTGACTTCTTAACTCGTGAATTTTTGCAGGGATATGACAACCCCGTATAGGGGGAGAGGAGGCCGTGGCCAATATGGTCGTGGCTATCAAGGGAGCAATAATATGTTGCCCCAAGCCCAAGCTGACCCTAATATTCCAGTTATTGGTAACTGGTCCTTGGTACAGTACAACAGAGGAAGACCTAATACTTCCAATATAAAGAAAGAAAAAGAAGAAGCATCTTCTTCGACGTCAGCCAAAAGTAAGAATATTTCTTACAAACAAATAACTCTGGAAGAATCTTCCCAAGAATATTTAGAAAACCCTATTGTTGAAACCATCATGTATATTGATGATGAAGATCTCTCACTAAATAATAGTGATGGTTGGTCCATTAAAGACAGATATTTGGATACTAGATGTTATCCAGGTATGGCTGGTAAATCTAGACCTCATCTTGAAATGCTTTTGATCGGATCAGGATCAGTTACCATTACTCATAATCACCATAATGGTAATACTAAAGACTTTATAAGTTTTTCTAAATGTCACATTAATAAGTTATTACTTCCTAAAGACTGGGGAATAAACCCCAATAATGAAAAGGCTATTATAGATAGTCAAAACAATCCTATTAATTTCAACTATTGGGACTATGTTAATGCTTTTACCCAAAGGTTTTATTACCAGAATCCTAAGAACAAGCATTCTTGGTTTTTCTCTATTAATCCTGAAATTGTGGAAAAATCTATCCCCAATTGGTTTTTCTCTTGGTGGCAAAAATTTGGTCCATCTTTAGAAATCTTACCTGAAGAAATACAAAATTTGTATACTGCTTGGTGTAATACTAGCCCTTTAATTGAAAAGGTGGCATCTAGTAAACTTATTACAGGACAATGTCCTTGTTTGTTCTTTTGCAAGTTTCAAATCCCGTGGATTTGGAGATGGAATATTACTATCTCTAAAGACAGGTTTAATGTTCCAATTTTACAAAGAAATTTCTTTTATAAATTTTGGACTAATATGAGTTCGGACGACCTAAAAATTATGGTCGAAAAAATTAAGGCTTCCATCTCTATAGATAAAGCCAAGAGTATTAAAAATTCCAACACTCAAAACTTCTCTATGAATGAAGTAAAAACGTATTTTCAGAGGAAATACCCTCAAGAGACTAATGATCAAATTAAGGTCAGGGTTCTTGATTTCATGAAAGATCAGTTTTTCTGCTCTTTCCTAGAAGATAATATGTCAATCTCATCAAAAGGTTCTAAAGAAGTGGATGAAGATGAAGAAGTGTTGGCTGGTGAGTCCCAACCAGATCCCACCATGGAAGATATCTGGGATTCAATGATTGAAATTGTTGCCAGCAAAACAAAATAATTGCCTTCCGTAATTAGCTCAAGGAATCTTTCGGCGGACAAAATGTCCTCTTCAGCTTTTGCTTTAGTCGTTATCAACTTTAGCTTTAGCTTTTTCTTTTCCTTTTTTCTTTTGACAACTTTGTTAAAGCTGTTTGTTTTTTGTGTTTATTGTAAAAGTGACGATGGGGCCCAATGAGCACCCGACTTCTGCAATAATGTTGTTTTGTCGTTTGTAACCGGCCACCGATTGTTTTGGTCGCCTTTTACCGGTTCAAATAGTGAACCTTTTTTCCTTTATAAGGAACTCTTGTTGTTTGGTTGAAGCACGCTTTGCTTCCGCCTTGTATTCTCTTGTAACCTTTTCTCAGTTTATATAAAAACTTTGTGAAATTTCTAAGCAATCCAACTTTTCTGCAACAAGAGCAACCGTTTTGAACCGTTTTGGTATCATCGCCTTTCCGTTTTGGATCCAGGTACCTCTTCTACCTAACTCTAATTGAATGACAATTAGAGGCTAAACTGTTGTTATGACTTAGTTTTTAACTTAGTATTTATAAGTATTAAAACATTGTCATGATCATAATAACTTTTATTTTAAACATAAAAGAATTTTGGGACGGATCTGGTGATTCTTGTTTCAGACAAAAATCTCGTTTTTTCCCGGGGAGGGAGTGAGAGATATGTGATGTCTGTTTTAATGAGAATTTTTGTCAGATTACTGCGTTCGATGTCTCGTTGAGAGCTTTGCTCTTCTATCCCTGCGGGTTGATAGGTTTAGAGACTTTTATAAAAGTTTTTTAAGTTCAAACTATCTGGTATTATGATCATGAGAAAGTTAGGATACTTTGCTTTACTTTGTTATTTAACTATGTCATAACACTGTTCGCCCTTTGTTTTCTTCATGGAAGAACCAGATCAAAATGATCTTACCACCAATCAAGAATTGGTCGAATTCCCAAACAATTTGGAAAACTTAAACAAATGGGTAATACCCTCTGTACCTAAAAAAGAAATTTATAATTTTGGGATGTTTGACTTTAAGTCTAGAATGGCTGTTAAGACCATTGAACAAAATGTTAGAATCTCAAAAGATTCTCAAGATATATTTATGTTATGTAAAAAGGATTTAGAATCCTTTAAAGAGTATAAATATATACATGTTGGGTTAATACAAATTGCTATTAGACCTTTAACTCTGCTTGGCTTAAATACCAGTATAATGGCATACGTTAGAGATGGCAGATGCAATAATTTTAAAGAATCTTTAGCTGCTGTTATTGAGTCCAGTTTATGTCATGGACCAGTCTATTTTGATATAGCACCTAATTTAAGTTTATCTTTGTCTGATAAACATTTATTCGAAGCTTTACAAATGAATATTCATACTAATGGTTATGATTTTAAAGCTGGAAGTCAAATTATGACTGTTTGTTATAGGATATATTTTAAGGTGTTAAATACCCTTAATCCTAAAGCTAGACAAATAAGTCATCCTGGAACCACTACTTTGGTTAATACTAATTTATTGACCTCTAAGGTAGCTACCAATAGACTTATAAGATGGGACGAATTAGATTTCCCCGATAATTGGAATCTTCCTCATATCGTTAACCCGGAACCTATCATGAATAGAAATGTTGAACAAATTGTTCAGACTACTGATGGAGATGTTGAAATTCGTTTTAATCCTCAGAGAATTTGTAAAATACCAAGAAGTATATCTTCTAGATATTCTTCCAACAATTTTTATTCTGTTCCTAGTAATATTTCTAGGAAATCTTTTTCAGAAGCTTCCACATCTAGAACTAAAGATGAATCTGAAACTGTTGAAAACATAATTATGAGTGACAACAAAATTCCTTATGGAATTTATGAGACTAATATTAGTCAAAAGGAAGGTAAAACCTCCCCAACTGAATCAGATATGTAATGGATCTTACGCCTAATAGCTTGTGGAGAAAATTCATAAATGATGAATTTATGATGGAAAAATATTCCGATTTTAGAAAATGGTTTTTCAAAGAATTCCCAGATTGGGAAAGAAAGAAAATCAAGGAAGATTATTATGAACATCTTAGTATAACCCAAGAGTTCATTAGATTTGTTGAATGGTTTATAACCTATTTTCTTGATCAAAATGAAAAAGAAATTTTGACTCTAAAATCTAGGTCTTGGTATATTATTGGGCAAAATGAGCCTATTCAATCTCCTTTTCCTCCTGAAAAAAGTTTAACTTTGGGAACTGACGTTGAAGCTGTTGCGTATTCACACACTAACATAGGACCTAAAGTAGGTAATACCTTAAATAGCCTTAATGAGTTAAGCTCTATAATCAAAGCACAAAATTTTTCTAATGCTTATTTGACTCGAATAGGAGATCAACTTTTGTCTTTAGATAAAGATATCGCGTTTTTAAAATTTTTGGTTGAAAAGAATATTGACAATCAAAAGATTATAATGAATAATTTTGAGAAAAAGGATATTCCTTCAACTTCAAAAGGTTTTTATGACCAAATTAGCGAGACTCCTATAATTCAGCCTCCCACTAAAATTGAGAATTTCAAAATTGATGATAATTCGAATGAATTTATGAATACTTTGCAAGAAAAACTTAAGAAATTAAATCTTAATGTTATTTCTAAAGATGAAGATTCAGATAATGGATCAACAAATTCTAACAAGGATTTTGAAAATGTTGATGAACTTGCTACCATGTTCAATGATTTTAGTCTTAATGAAAAGGCTGATATTAATACCGTTTATACTAAACGCGGAGTTGATAAAATTTATTACGATAGACCTTCTCCTCAAGATTTACTTTTTGAAGAAAATGAGGATATTGTTCAAAACTCGTACTCGGGTAGATCCATTTATGAATGGAACATTGACGGTCTAAATGATAGACAAATTGTCACGGTTATTCAGAAAATGCTTATGTATTCCACTATTTGTAAACAGCAAGGAAATTCTGATAGAAACATTGCTAGTTTTATTACCGTCGGATTTGTCAGACAACTCAGAGGTTGGTGGGATTGGTATCTCACAGCTGCCCAAAGAGAAGAAATTCTTTCTCATAAAAAAACCATTAAAAATGAGGCCACAGGGTCTGAGGCTAAGACTAATGAAGAAGACGCAGTTTATACCCTAAGTCTTTCTATCATAAACAATTTTGTTGGTACTAGAATACCTGTCGGAGAGCGTATTTGCACTCTTTTACAAAATTTACGATGTCCCTCTTTGACACATTTTAGATGGTACAAAGATACCTTTTTATCAAGACTTTTCATGATAGAAGACCCTAATAGTAGTCATTGGAAAGCCAAATTTGTTGATGGCTTACCTCATCTTTTTGCCGAAAAAATTAGGCAATCTTTGAGAAATAGAAATGATGGGATAAATATTAATTACCCTGATCTTACGTATGGTCAAATTACGAATACTTGTATTCAAGAAGGCCTTTCTTTATGTAATGACATAAAATTAAAAAATCAGCTTAAAAAGCAGAAGTTAACAGAAAAACATCAATTAGGTGAATTCTGTGAGCAATTTGCTTTCGACTTAGGCAAACCTACAGTAGAAAGAAGGAATAAGAAGAAAATCAGTTCTTCTAATGATACTTCTCAAACTAAGAGAAAGAAACATCATAAGTCTTCTAATAAGAAGAAACATAGAGAAAATTTCTCTAAAAGAAAATCTAGGGAAAATTTTCCTAGTACTAAAAACAAAAGGAAAGCTGATAAGTTTTCTAAAAATATTACTTGCCATAAATGTGGTAAAACTGGTCATTATGCCACTCAATGCTGGACAAAAAAACAGCTTAATGACATAGAAGACGATAATCTTCGTTCTCAACTTGAGAAAGTTTTATTTAAATATTCTGATAATGAATCAGAAGATAATAATGAGGTTATAGATCAAATTGATGATTCTTCTAGTGATAATGAGTCTAAGGATAGCTCTGACTCTGATTGTCTTTGCAATGAAGAAATAGACTATTGGAAACAAATAGTCAAAATGAATGGATTAAATGTTCTAACTACAGAACATGATGAAGCTTTAAAAGCTATTGATAGTATTTCAGACAATAATCTGAAAAGAAAGATGTTGGAATTTCTTATTAAAGATGGTTCTAACAAGAATAAAGGTCCTCAAATTATTGAGACACCTTATAGAATTAGTGAAGTCTTATCTAGATTTCGTGAAACCAATATTAAAGAAACACCTGTTTCTACTAATGACTTAAGAAGAGAAATTAATCTTCTAAAAGGAGAAATATCTCAAATAAAGAAAGATAATAATATGTTATCTCAGCGAGTTTCTAAATTAGAAACTTTAAAGATTGAAGAAATCATTCAGGATATTCCCAAAATTGAAAATTCTAATTCTCCTACTTCCGAAGAAAAATCTGAAAATACTTTTTTAACTACTCTTCAAAGAGTTACTTCGCAAAAATGGTTTGTAAAAATCACTTTAGTCATTAATAAAGAATATATTCTTAAAAATGAAATAGCTTTGGTTGATAGTGGTGCAGATTTAAACTGCATACAGGAAGGAATCATTCCTACAAAATATTTTTCAAAAACTACTCAATCGCTAACCCAAGCTGGAGGAGATAAACTTCAAGTTAATTACAAACTTTCTAATGCTTATATTTGCAACCAAAATATTTGTCTTCCGACTAATTTTATTTTGGTAAAAAATTTAACTCATAGAGTTATTTTAGGAACTCCTTTTTTGCATAATATTATGCCTATCAAAAATATTGATCAAAAGGGAATTACTACTTTGATTGATAATCAAGAAATTATTTTTGAATTTATCACTAATCCTCATACTAGGATGCTTAATGAAGTTAAGGATATTCTTAACAAAAAAGAAAAACAAATATGTTTTCTTAAAGAAGAAATTAGTCTTCGTAATATTGATAGTCAACTTAAGAAAGTTGAGATACAAAGACAGATTAAGTCTTTAGAGCTTCAATTCAATAATGAAGTCTGTAACGATTTTCCTAATGCGTTTTGGGATAGAAAGAAACATATTGTTTCTCTACCCTATATTGATGACTTTAATGAAAGTCAAATTCCTACTAAGGCTAGACCTGCTCAAATGAATGAAGCGTATCATGAATTATGTAAAAAAGAGATTCAATCTCTTCTTGACAAAGGATTAATTAGAAAATCTAAGTCTCCTTGGAGTTGTACTGCGTTTTACGTTGATAACGCAGCTGAAAAGGAACGTGGTGTTCCTAGACTTGTTATTAATTATAAACCTCTTAATAAGGTTTTAAAATGGATTAGGTATCCTATTCCTAACAAGAAAGATTTGCTTGATAGACTAGCAACTGCTGCTATATTTTCAAAATTTGATATGAAATCTGGTTATTGGCAGATCCAAATTAAGGAATCTGACAGATATAAAACTGCTTTTACTGTTCCGTTTGGACAGTTTGAATGGCTTGTGATGGCTTTTGGATTAAAAAATGCGCCATCAGAATTTCAAAAAATTATGAATGATATTTTTGAGTTATACTCAGAATTTATTATTGTTTACATTGATGATGTTTTAGTCTTTTCAAAAACTATAGATCAGCATGTTAAACATTTAAAAATCTTCAAAGAAGTGGTCAAAAGAAGTGGGCTTGTTGTCTCTGCGCCCAAGATGAAATTATTCCAGACTAAAATTAGATTTCTGGGTCATACAATTGATAAGGGAACTATTATTCCTATTGACAGAAGTATTGAATTTGCTTCTAAATTTCCAGATATTATTTTGGATAAAACCCAATTACAAAGATTTTTAGGTAGTCTTAATTATGTGTCTGACTACTATGAGTATTTGTCTAAAGATACAGCTATTTTATACAATAGACTAAAATCCAAACCTAAGCCCTGGACGGATGAACATACTCATGCTGTTCGTAGGATTAAGAGTAAAGTCAAAAATTTGCCTTGCCTTTCTCTTGCCAATCCTAATTATTTCAAAATTGTTGAAACTGATGCTTCCAATTTGGGTTATGGGGGAATCCTTAAGCAAGTTAACCCTACTTCTAATAAAGAAGTATTAGTGAGATTTACTTCAGGAAAATGGAATCCTACCCAATCCAAGTATTCTACGGTTAAGAAAGAAATGCTTTCTATCATAAAATGTATCTCTAAATTTCAGAGTGATTTACTTAATCAAAAGTTTTTGCTTAGAATTGATTGTAGTTCGGCAAAACCTATTATTGAAAAAGATGTTAAAAATCTTGTAGCAAAGCAAATCTTTGCTAATTGGCAAGCTCAATTATCTGCCTTTGAATTTGATATTCAATATATTAAAGGAGAAAATAACTCTCTTGCTGACTTCTTAACTCGTGAATTTTTGCAGGGATATGACAACCCCGTATAGGGGGAGAGGAGGCCGTGGCCAATATGGTCGTGGCTATCAAGGGAGCAATAATATGTTGCCCCAAGCCCAAGCTGACCCTAATATTCCAGTTATTGGTAACTGGTCCTTGGTACAGTACAACAGAGGAAGACCTAATACTTCCAATATAAAGAAAGAAAAAGAAGAAGCATCTTCTTCGACGTCAGCCAAAAGTAAGAATATTTCTTACAAACAAATAACTCTGGAAGAATCTTCCCAAGAATATTTAGAAAACCCTATTGTTGAAACCATCATGTATATTGATGATGAAGATCTCTCACTAAATAATAGTGATGGTTGGTCCATTAAAGACAGATATTTGGATACTAGATGTTATCCAGGTATGGCTGGTAAATCTAGACCTCATCTTGAAATGCTTTTGATCGGATCAGGATCAGTTACCATTACTCATAATCACCATAATGGTAATACTAAAGACTTTATAAGTTTTTCTAAATGTCACATTAATAAGTTATTACTTCCTAAAGACTGGGGAATAAACCCCAATAATGAAAAGGCTATTATAGATAGTCAAAACAATCCTATTAATTTCAACTATTGGGACTATGTTAATGCTTTTACCCAAATGTTTTATTACCAGAATCCTAAGAACAAGCATTCTTGGTTTTTCTCTATTAATCCTGAAATTGTGGAAAAATCTATCCCCAATTGGTTTTTCTCTTGGTGGCAAAAATTTGGTCCATCTTTAGAAATCTTACCTGAAGAAATACAAAATTTGTATACTGCTTGGTGTAATACTAGCCCTTTAATTGAAAAGGTGGCATCTAGTAAACTTATTACAGGACAATGTCCTTGTTTGTTCTTTTGCAAGTTTCAAATCCCGTGGATTTGGAGATGGAATATTACTATCTCTAAAGACAGGTTTAATGTTCCAATTTTACAAAGAAATTTCTTTTATAAATTTTGGACTAATATGAGTTCGGACGACCTAAAAATTATGGTCGAAAAAATTAAGGCTTCCATCTCTATAGATAAAGCCAAGAGTATTAAAAATTCCAACACTCAAAACTTCTCTATGAATGAAGTAAAAACGTATTTTCAGAGGAAATACCCTCAAGAGACTAATGATCAAATTAAGGTCAGGGTTCTTGATTTCATGAAAGATCAGTTTTTCTGCTCTTTCCCAGAAGATAATATGTCAATCTCATCAAAAGGTTCTAAAGAAGTGGATGAAGATGAAGAAGTGTTGGCTGGTGAGTCCCAACCAGATCCCACCATGGAAGATATCTGGGATTCAATGATTGAAATTGTTGCCAGCAAAACAAAATAATTGCCTTCCGTAATTAGCTCAAGGAATCTTTCGGCGGACAAAATGTCCTCTTCAGCTTTTGCTTTAGTCGTTATCAACTTTAGCTTTAGCTTTTTCTTTTCCTTTTTTCTTTTGACAACTTTGTTAAAGCTGTTTGTTTTTTGTGTTTATTGTAAAAGTGACGATGGGGCCCAATGAGCACCCGACTTCTGCAATAATGTTGTTTTGTCGTTTGTAACCGGCCACCGATTGTTTTGGTCGCCTTTTACCGGTTCAAATAGTGAACCTTTTTTCCTTTATAAGGAACTCTTGTTGTTTGGTTGAAGCACGCTTTGCTTCCGCCTTGTATTCTCTTGTAACCTTTTCTCAGTTTATATAAAAACTTTGTGAAATTTCTAAGCAATCCAACTTTTCTGCAACAAGAGCAACCGTTTTGAACCGTTTTACCTCTTCTACCTAACTCTAATTGAATGACAATTAGAGGCTAAACTGTTGTTATGACTTAGTTTTTAACTTAGTATTTATAAGTATTAAAACATTGTCATGATCATAATAACTTTTATTTTAAACATAAAAGAATTTTGGGACGGATCTGGTGATTCTTGTTTCAGACAAAAATCTCGTTTTTTCCCGGGGAGGGAGTGAGAGATATGTGATGTCTGTTTTAATGAGAATTTTTGTCAGATTACTGCGTTCGATGTCTCGTTGAGAGCTTTGCTCTTCTATCCCTGCGGGTTGATAGGTTTAGAGACTTTTATAAAAGTTTTTTAAGTTCAAACTATCTGGTATTATGATCATGAGAAAGTTAGGATACTTTGCTTTACTTTGTTATTTAACTATGTCATAACACTGTTCGCCCTTTGTTTTCTTCATGGAAGAACCAGATCAAAATGATCTTACCACCAATCAAGAATTGGTCGAATTCCCAAACAATTTGGAAAACTTAAACAAATGGGTAATACCCTCTGTACCTAAAAAAGAAATTTATAATTTTGGGATGTTTGACTTTAAGTCTAGAATGGCTGTTAAGACCATTGAACAAAATGTTAGAATCTCAAAAGATTCTCAAGATATATTTATGTTATGTAAAAAGGATTTAGAATCCTTTAAAGAGTATAAATATATACATGTTGGGTTAATACAAATTGCTATTAGACCTTTAACTCTGCTTGGCTTAAATACCAGTATAATGGCATACGTTAGAGATGGCAGATGCAATAATTTTAAAGAATCTTTAGCTGCTGTTATTGAGTCCAGTTTATGTCATGGACCAGTCTATTTTGATATAGCACCTAATTTAAGTTTATCTTTGTCTGATAAACATTTATTCGAAGCTTTACAAATGAATATTCATACTAATGGTTATGATTTTAAAGCTGGAAGTCAAATTATGACTGTTTGTTATAGGATATATTTTAAGGTGTTAAATACCCTTAATCCTAAAGCTAGACAAATAAGTCATCCTGGAACCACTACTTTGGTTAATACTAATTTATTGACCTCTAAGGTAGCTACCAATAGACTTATAAGATGGGACGAATTAGATTTCCCCGATAATTGGAATCTTCCTCATATCGTTAACCCGGAACCTATCATGAATAGAAATGTTGAACAAATTGTTCAGACTACTGATGGAGATGTTGAAATTCGTTTTAATCCTCAGAGAATTTGTAAAATACCAAGAAGTATATCTTCTAGATATTCTTCCAACAATTTTTATTCTGTTCCTAGTAATATTTCTAGGAAATCTTTTTCAGAAGCTTCCACATCTAGAACTAAAGATGAATCTGAAACTGTTGAAAACATAATTATGAGTGACAACAAAATTCCTTATGGAATTTATGAGACTAATATTAGTCAAAAGGAAGGTAAAACCTCCCCAACTGAATCAGATATGTAATGGATCTTACGCCTAATAGCTTGTGGAGAAAATTCATAAATGATGAATTTATGATGGAAAAATATTCCGATTTTAGAAAATGGTTTTTCAAAGAATTCCCAGATTGGGAAAGAAAGAAAATCAAGGAAGATTATTATGAACATCTTAGTATAACCCAAGAGTTCATTAGATTTGTTGAATGGTTTATAACCTATTTTCTTGATCAAAATGAAAAAGAAATTTTGACTCTAAAATCTAGGTCTTGGTATATTATTGGGCAAAATGAGCCTATTCAATCTCCTTTTCCTCCTGAAAAAAGTTTAACTTTGGGAACTGACGTTGAAGCTGTTGCGTATTCACACACTAACATAGGACCTAAAGTAGGTAATACCTTAAATAGCCTTAATGAGTTAAGCTCTATAATCAAAGCACAAAATTTTTCTAATGCTTATTTGACTCGAATAGGAGATCAACTTTTGTCTTTAGATAAAGATATCGCGTTTTTAAAATTTTTGGTTGAAAAGAATATTGACAATCAAAAGATTATAATGAATAATTTTGAGAAAAAGGATATTCCTTCAACTTCAAAAGGTTTTTATGACCAAATTAGCGAGACTCCTATAATTCAGCCTCCCACTAAAATTGAGAATTTCAAAATTGATGATAATTCGAATGAATTTATGAATACTTTGCAAGAAAAACTTAAGAAATTAAATCTTAATGTTATTTCTAAAGATGAAGATTCAGATAATGGATCAACAAATTCTAACAAGGATTTTGAAAATGTTGATGAACTTGCTACCATGTTCAATGATTTTAGTCTTAATGAAAAGGCTGATATTAATACCGTTTATACTAAACGCGGAGTTGATAAAATTTATTACGATAGACCTTCTCCTCAAGATTTACTTTTTGAAGAAAATGAGGATATTGTTCAAAACTCGTACTCGGGTAGATCCATTTATGAATGGAACATTGACGGTCTAAATGATAGACAAATTGTCACGGTTATTCAGAAAATGCTTATGTATTCCACTATTTGTAAACAGCAAGGAAATTCTGATAGAAACATTGCTAGTTTTATTACCGTCGGATTTGTCGGACAACTCAGAGGTTGGTGGGATTGGTATCTCACAGCTGCCCAAAGAGAAGAAATTCTTTCTCATAAAAAAACCATTAAAAATGAGGCCACAGGGTCTGAGGCTAAGACTAATGAAGAAGACGCAGTTTATACCCTAAGTCTTTCTATCATAAACAATTTTGTTGGTACTAGAATACCTGTCGGAGAGCGTATTTGCACTCTTTTACAAAATTTACGATGTCCCTCTTTGACACATTTTAGATGGTACAAAGATACCTTTTTATCAAGACTTTTCATGATAGAAGACCCTAATAGTAGTCATTGGAAAGCCAAATTTGTTGATGGCTTACCTCATCTTTTTGCCGAAAAAATTAGGCAATCTTTGAGAAATAGAAATGATGGGATAAATATTAATTACCCTGATCTTACGTATGGTCAAATTACGAATACTTGTATTCAAGAAGGCCTTTCTTTATGTAATGACATAAAATTAAAAAATCAGCTTAAAAAGCAGAAGTTAACAGAAAAACATCAATTAGGTGAATTCTGTGAGCAATTTGCTTTCGACTTAGGCAAACCTACAGTAGAAAGAAGGAATAAGAAGAAAATCAGTTCTTCTAATGATACTTCTCAAACTAAGAGAAAGAAACATCATAAGTCTTCTAATAAGAAGAAACATAGAGAAAATTTCTCTAAAAGAAAATCTAGGGAAAATTTTCCTAGTACTAAAAACAAAAGGAAAGCTGATAAGTTTTCTAAAAATATTACTTGCCATAAATGTGGTAAAACTGGTCATTATGCCACTCAATGCTGGACAAAAAAACAGCTTAATGACATAGAAGACGATAATCTTCGTTCTCAACTTGAGAAAGTTTTATTTAAATATTCTGATAATGAATCAGAAGATAATAATGAGGTTATAGATCAAATTGATGATTCTTCTAGTGATAATGAGTCTAAGGATAGCTCTGACTCTGATTGTCTTTGCAATGAAGAAATAGACTATTGGAAACAAATAGTCGAAATGAATGGATTAAATGTTCTAACTACAGAACATGATGAAGCTTTAAAAGCTATTGATAGTATTTCAGACAATAATCTGAAAAGAAAGATGTTGGAATTTCTTATTAAAGATGGTTCTAACAAGAATAAAGGTCCTCAAATTATTGAGACACCTTATAGAATTAGTGAAGTCTTATCTAGATTTCGTGAAACCAATATTAAAGAAACACCTGTTTCTACTGATGACTTAAGAAGAGAAATTAATCTTCTAAAAGGAGAAATATCTCAAATAAAGAAAGATAATAATATGTTATCTCAGCGAGTTTCTAAATTAGAAACTTTAAAGATTGAAGAAATCATTCAGGATATTCCCAAAATTGAAAATTCTAATTCTCCTACTTCCGAAGAAAAATCTGAAAATACTTTTTTAACTACTCTTCAAAGAGTTACTTCCCAAAAATGGTTTGTAAAAATCACTTTAGTCATTAATAAAGAATATATTCTTAAAAATGAAATAGTTTTGGTCGATAGTGGTGCAGATTTAAACTGCATACAGGAAGGAATCATTCCTACAAAATATTTTTCAAAAACTACTCAATCGCTAACCCAAGCTGGAGGAGATAAACTTCAAGTTAATTACAAACTTTCTAATGCTTATATTTGCAACCAAAATATTTGTCTTCCGACTAATTTTATTTTGGTAAAAAATTTAACTCATAGAGTTATTTTAGGAACTCCTTTTTTGCATAATATTATGCCTATCAAAAATATTGATCAAAAGGGAATTACTACTTTGATTGATAATCAAGAAATTATTTTTGAATTTATCACTAATCCTCATACTAGGATGCTTAATGAAGTTAAGGATATTCTTAACAAAAAAGAAAAACAAATATGTTTTCTTAAAGAAGAAATTAGTCTTCGTAATATTGATAGTCAACTTAAGAAAGTTGAGATACAAAGACAGATTAAGTCTTTAGAGCTTCAATTCAATAATGAAGTCTGTAACGATTTTCCTAATGCGTTTTGGGATAGAAAGAAACATATTGTTTCTCTACCCTATATTGATGACTTTAATGAAAGTCAAATTCCTACTAAGGCTAGACCTGCTCAAATGAATGAAGCGTATCATGAATTATGTAAAAAAGAGATTCAATCTCTTCTTGACAAAGGATTAATTAGAAAATCTAAGTCTCCTTGGAGTTGTACTGCGTTTTACGTTGATAACGCAGCTGAAAAGGAACGTGGTGTTCCTAGACTTGTTATTAATTATAAACCTCTTAATAAGGTTTTAAAATGGATTAGGTATCCTATTCCTAACAAGAAAGATTTGCTTGATAGACTAGCAACTGCTGCTATATTTTCAAAATTTGATATGAAATCTGGTTATTGGCAGATCCAAATTAAGGAATCTGACAGATATAAAACTGCTTTTACTGTTCCGTTTGGACAGTTTGAATGGCTTGTGATGGCTTTTGGATTAAAAAATGCGCCATCAGAATTTCAAAAAATTATGAATGATATTTTTGAGTTATACTCAGAATTTATTATTGTTTACATTGATGATGTTTTAGTCTTTTCAAAAACTATAGATCAGCATGTTAAACATTTAAAAATCTTCAAAGAAGTGGTCAAAAGAAGTGGGCTTGTTGTCTCTGCGCCCAAGATGAAATTATTCCAGACTAAAATTAGATTTCTGGGTCATACAATTGATAAGGGAACTATTATTCCTATTGACAGAAGTATTGAATTTGCTTCTAAATTTCCAGATATTATTTTGGATAAAACCCAATTACAAAGATTTTTAGGTAGTCTTAATTATGTGTCTGACTACTATGAGTATTTGTCTAAAGATACAGCTATTTTATACAATAGACTAAAATCCAAACCTAAGCCCTGGACGGATGAACATACTCATGCTGTTCGTAGGATTAAGAGTAAAGTCAAAAATTTGCCTTGCCTTTCTCTTGCCAATCCTAATTATTTCAAAATTGTTGAAACTGATGCTTCCAATTTGGGTTATGGGGGAATCCTTAAGCAAGTTAACCCTACTTCTAATAAAGAAGTATTAGTGAGATTTACTTCAGGAAAATGGAATCCTACCCAATCCAAGTATTCTACGGTTAAGAAAGAAATGCTTTCTATCATAAAATGTATCTCTAAATTTCAGAGTGATTTACTTAATCAAAAGTTTTTGCTTAGAATTGATTGTAGTTCGGCAAAACCTATTATTGAAAAAGATGTTAAAAATCTTGTAGCAAAGCAAATCTTTGCTAATTGGCAAGCTCAATTATCTGCCTTTGAATTTGATATTCAATATATTAAAGGAGAAAATAACTCTCTTGCTGACTTCTTAACTCGTGAATTTTTGCAGGGATATGACAACCCCGTATAGGGGGAGAGGAGGCCGTGGCCAATATGGTCGTGGCTATCAAGGGAGCAATAATATGTTGCCCCAAGCCCAAGCTGACCCTAATATTCCAGTTATTGGTAACTGGTCCTTGGTACAGTACAACAGAGGAAGACCTAATACTTCCAATATAAAGAAAGAAAAAGAAGAAGCATCTTCTTCGACGTCAGCCAAAAGTAAGAATATTTCTTACAAACAAATAACTCTGGAAGAATCTTCCCAAGAATATTTAGAAAACCCTATTGTTGAAACCATCATGTATATTGATGATGAAGATCTCTCACTAAATAATAGTGATGGTTGGTCCATTAAAGACAGATATTTGGATACTAGATGTTATCCAGGTATGGCTGGTAAATCTAGACCTCATCTTGAAATGCTTTTGATCGGATCAGGATCAGTTACCATTACTCATAATCACCATAATGGTAATACTAAAGACTTTATAAGTTTTTCTAAATGTCACATTAATAAGTTATTACTTCCTAAAGACTGGGGAATAAACCCCAATAATGAAAAGGCTATTATAGATAGTCAAAACAATCCTATTAATTTCAACTATTGGGACTATGTTAATGCTTTTACCCAAATGTTTTATTACCAGAATCCTAAGAACAAGCATTCTTGGTTTTTCTCTATTAATCCTGAAATTGTGGAAAAATCTATCCCCGATTGGTTTTTCTCTTGGTGGCAAAAATTTGGTCCATCTTTAGAAATCTTACCTGAAGAAATACAAAATTTGTATACTGCTTGGTGTAATACTAGCCCTTTAATTGAAAAGGTGGCATCTAGTAAACTTATTACAGGACAATGTCCTTGTTTGTTCTTTTGCAAGTTTCAAATCCCGTGGATTTGGAGATGGAATATTACTATCTCTAAAGACAGGTTTAATGTTCCAATTTTACAAAGAAATTTCTTTTATAAATTTTGGACTAATATGAGTTCGGACGACCTAAAAATTATGGTCGAAAAAATTAAGGCTTCCATCTCTATAGATAAAGCCAAGAGTATTAAAAATTCCAACACTCAAAACTTCTCTATGAATGAAGTAAAAACGTATTTTCAGAGGAAATACCCTCAAGAGACTAATGATCAAATTAAGGTCAGGGTTCTTGATTTCATGAAAGATCAGTTTTTCTGCTCTTTCCCAGAAGATAATATGTCAATCTCATCAAAAGGTTCTAAAGAAGTGGATGAAGATGAAGAAGTGTTGGCTGGTGAGTCCCAACCAGATCCCACCATGGAAGATATCTGGGATTCAATGATTGAAATTGTTGCCAGCAAAACAAAATAATTGCCTTCCGTAATTAGCTCAAGGAATCTTTCGGCGGACAAAATGTCCTCTTCAGCTTTTGCTTTAGTCGTTATCAACTTTAGCTTTAGCTTTTTCTTTTCCTTTTTTCTTTTGACAACTTTGTTAAAGCTGTTTGTTTTTTGTGTTTATTGTAAAAGTGACGATGGGGCCCAATGAGCACCCGACTTCTGCAATAATGTTGTTTTGTCGTTTGTAACCGGCCACCGATTGTTTTGGTCGCCTTTTACCGGTTCAAATAGTGAACCTTTTTTCCTTTATAAGGAACTCTTGTTGTTTGGTTGAAGCACGCTTTGCTTCCGCCTTGTATTCTCTTGTAACCTTTTCTCAGTTTATATAAAAACTTTGTGAAATTTCTAAGCAATCCAACTTTTCTGCAACAAGAGCAACCGTTTTGAACCGTTTTGGTATCAGAGCCTTTCCGTTTTGGATCCAGGTACCTCTTCTACCTAACTCTAATTGAATGACAATTAGAGGCTAAACTGTTGTTATGACTTAGTTTTTAACTTAGTATTTATAAGTATTAAAACATTGTCATGATCATAATAACTTTTATTTTAAACATAAAAGAATTTTGGGACGGATCTGGTGATTCTTGTTTCAGACAAAAATCTCGTTTTTTCCCGGGGAGGGAGTGAGAGATATGTGATGTCTGTTTTAATGAGAATTTTTGTCAGATTACTGCGTTCGATGTCTCGTTGAGAGCTTTGCTCTTCTATCCCTGCGGGTTGATAGGTTTAGAGACTTTTATAAAAGTTTTTTAAGTTCAAACTATCTGGTATTATGATCATGAGAAAGTTAGGATACTTTGCTTTACTTTGTTATTTAACTATGTCATAACACTGTTCGCCCTTTGTTTTCTTCATGGAAGAACCAGATCAAAATGATCTTACCACCAATCAAGAATTGGTCGAATTCCCAAACAATTTGGAAAACTTAAACAAATGGGTAATACCCTCTGTACCTAAAAAAGAAATTTATAATTTTGGGATGTTTGACTTTAAGTCTAGAATGGCTGTTAAGACCATTGAACAAAATGTTAGAATCTCAAAAGATTCTCAAGATATATTTATGTTATGTAAAAAGGATTTAGAATCCTTTAAAGAGTATAAATATATACATGTTGGGTTAATACAAATTGCTATTAGACCTTTAACTCTGCTTGGCTTAAATACCAGTATAATGGCATACGTTAGAGATGGCAGATGCAATAATTTTAAAGAATCTTTAGCTGCTGTTATTGAGTCCAGTTTATGTCATGGACCAGTCTATTTTGATATAGCACCTAATTTAAGTTTATCTTTGTCTGATAAACATTTATTCGAAGCTTTACAAATGAATATTCATACTAATGGTTATGATTTTAAAGCTGGAAGTCAAATTATGACTGTTTGTTATAGGATATATTTTAAGGTGTTAAATACCCTTAATCCTAAAGCTAGACAAATAAGTCATCCTGGAACCACTACTTTGGTTAATACTAATTTATTGACCTCTAAGGTAGCTACCAATAGACTTATAAGATGGGACGAATTAGATTTCCCCGATAATTGGAATCTTCCTCATATCGTTAACCCGGAACCTATCATGAATAGAAATGTTGAACAAATTGTTCAGACTACTGATGGAGATGTTGAAATTCGTTTTAATCCTCAGAGAATTTGTAAAATACCAAGAAGTATATCTTCTAGATATTCTTCCAACAATTTTTATTCTGTTCCTAGTAATATTTCTAGGAAATCTTTTTCAGAAGCTTCCACATCTAGAACTAAAGATGAATCTGAAACTGTTGAAAACATAATTATGAGTGACAACAAAATTCCTTATGGAATTTATGAGACTAATATTAGTCAAAAGGAAGGTAAAACCTCCCCAACTAAATCAGATATGTAATGGATCTTACGCCTAATAGCTTGTGGAGAAAATTCATAAATGATGAATTTATGATGGAAAAATATTCCGATTTTAGAAAATGGTTTTTCAAAGAATTCCCAGATTGGGAAAGAAAGAAAATCAAGGAAGATTATTATGAACATCTTAGTATAACCCAAGAGTTCATTAGATTTGTTGAATGGTTTATAACCTATTTTCTTGATCAAAATGAAAAAGAAATTTTGACTCTAAAATCTAGGTCTTGGTATATTATTGGGCAAAATGAGCCTATTCAATCTCCTTTTCCTCCTGAAAAAAGTTTAACTTTGGGAACTGACGTTGAAGCTGTTGCGTATTCACACACTAACATAGGACCTAAAGTAGGTAATACCTTAAATAGCCTTAATGAGTTAAGCTCTATAATCAAAGCACAAAATTTTTCTAATGCTTATTTGACTCGAATAGGAGATCAACTTTTGTCTTTAGATAAAGATATCGCGTTTTTAAAATTTTTGGTTGAAAAGAATATTGACAATCAAAAGATTATAATGAATAATTTTGAGAAAAAGGATATTCCTTCAACTTCAAAAGGTTTTTATGACCAAATTAGCGAGACTCCTATAATTCAGCCTCCCACTAAAATTGAGAATTTCAAAATTGATGATAATTCGAATGAATTTATGAATACTTTGCAAGAAAAACTTAAGAAATTAAATCTTAATGTTATTTCTAAAGATGAAGATTCAGATAATGGATCAACAAATTCTAACAAGGATTTTGAAAATGTTGATGAACTTGCTACCATGTTCAATGATTTTAGTCTTAATGAAAAGGCTGATATTAATACCGTTTATACTAAACGCGGAGTTGATAAAATTTATTACGATAGACCTTCTCCTCAAGATTTACTTTTTGAAGAAAATGAGGATATTGTTCAAAACTCGTACTCGGGTAGATCCATTTATGAATGGAACATTGACGGTCTAAATGATAGACAAATTGTCACGGTTATTCAGAAAATGCTTATGTATTCCACTATTTGTAAACAGCAAGGAAATTCTGATAGAAACATTGCTAGTTTTATTACCGTCGGATTTGTCGGACAACTCAGAGGTTGGTGGGATTGGTATCTCACAGCTGCCCAAAGAGAAGAAATTCTTTCTCATAAAAAAACCATTAAAAATGAGGCCACAGGGTCTGAGGCTAAGACTAATGAAGAAGACGCAGTTTATACCCTAAGTCTTTCTATCATAAACAATTTTGTTGGTACTAGAATACCTGTCGGAGAGCGTATTTGCACTCTTTTACAAAATTTACGATGTCCCTCTTTGACACATTTTAGATGGTACAAAGATACCTTTTTATCAAGACTTTTCATGATAGAAGACCCTAATAGTAGTCATTGGAAAGCCAAATTTGTTGATGGCTTACCTCATCTTTTTGCCGAAAAAATTAGGCAATCTTTGAGAAATAGAAATGATGGGATAAATATTAATTACCCTGATCTTACGTATGGTCAAATTACGAATACTTGTATTCAAGAAGGCCTTTCTTTATGTAATGACATAAAATTAAAAAATCAGCTTAAAAAGCAGAAGTTAACAGAAAAACATCAATTAGGTGAATTCTGTGAGCAATTTGCTTTCGACTTAGGCAAACCTACAGTAGAAAGAAGGAATAAGAAGAAAATCAGTTCTTCTAATGATACTTCTCAAACTAAGAGAAAGAAACATCATAAGTCTTCTAATAAGAAGAAACATAGAGAAAATTTCTCTAAAAGAAAATCTAGGGAAAATTTTCCTAGTACTAAAAACAAAAGGAAAGCTGATAAGTTTTCTAAAAATATTACTTGCCATAAATGTGGTAAAACTGGTCATTATGCCACTCAATGCTGGACAAAAAAACAGCTTAATGACATAGAAGACGATAATCTTCGTTCTCAACTTGAGAAAGTTTTATTTAAATATTCTGATAATGAATCAGAAGATAATAATGAGGTTATAGATCAAATTGATGATTCTTCTAGTGATAATGAGTCTAAGGATAGCTCTGACTCTGATTGTCTTTGCAATGAAGAAATAGACTATTGGAAATAAATAGTCGAAATGAATGGATTAAATGTTCTAACTACAGAACATGATGAAGCTTTAAAAGCTATTGATAGTATTTCAGACAATAATCTAAAAAGAAAGATGTTGGAATTTCTTATTAAAGATGGTTCTAACAAGAATAAAGGTCCTCAAATTATTGAGACACCTTATAGAATTAGTGAAGTCTTATCTAGATTTCGTGAAACCAATATTAAAGAAACACCTGTTTCTACTGATGACTTAAGAAGAGAAATTAATCTTCTAAAAGGAGAAATATCTCAAATAAAGAAAGATAATAATATGTTATCTCAGCGAGTTTCTAAATTAGAAACTTTAAAGATTGAAGAAATCATTCAGGATATTCCCAAAATTGAAAATTCTAATTCTCCTACTTCCGAAGAAAAATCTGAAAATACTTTTTTAACTACTCTTCAAAGAGTTACTTCGCAAAAATGGTTTGTAAAAATCACTTTAGTCATTAATAAAGAATATATTCTTAAAAATGAAATAGCTTTGGTTGATAGTGGTGCAGATTTAAACTGCATACAGGAAGGAATCATTCCTACAAAATATTTTTCAAAAACTACTCAATCGCTAACCCAAGCTGGAGGAGATAAACTTCAAGTTAATTACAAACTTTCTAATGCTTATATTTGCAACCAAAATATTTGTCTTCCGACTAATTTTATTTTGGTAAAAAATTTAACTCATAGAGTTATTTTAGGAACTCCTTTTTTGCATAATATTATGCCTATCAAAAATATTGATCAAAAGGGAATTACTACTTTGATTGATAATCAAGAAATTATTTTTGAATTTATCACTAATCCTCATACTAGGATGCTTAATGAAGTTAAGGATATTCTTAACAAAAAAGAAAAACAAATATGTTTTCTTAAAGAAGAAATTAGTCTTCGTAATATTGATAGTCAACTTAAGAAAGTTGAGATACAAAGACAGATTAAGTCTTTAGAGCTTCAATTCAATAATGAAGTCTGTAACGATTTTCCTAATGCGTTTTGGGATAGAAAGAAACATATTGTTTCTCTACCCTATATTGATGACTTTAATGAAAGTCAAATTCCTACTAAGGCTAGACCTGCTCAAATGAATGAAGCGTATCATGAATTATGTAAAAAAGAGATTCAATCTCTTCTTGACAAAGGATTAATTAGAAAATCTAAGTCTCCTTGGAGTTGTACTGCGTTTTACGTTGATAACGCAGCTGAAAAGGAACGTGGTGTTCCTAGACTTGTTATTAATTATAAACCTCTTAATAAGGTTTTAAAATGGATTAGGTATCCTATTCCTAACAAGAAAGATTTGCTTGATAGACTAGCAACTGCTGCTATATTTTCAAAATTTGATATGAAATCTGGTTATTGGCAGATCCAAATTAAGGAATCTGACAGATATAAAACTGCTTTTACTGTTCCGTTTGGACAGTTTGAATGGCTTGTGATGGCTTTTGGATTAAAAAATGCGCCATCAGAATTTCAAAAAATTATGAATGATATTTTTGAGTTATACTCAGAATTTATTATTGTTTACATTGATGATGTTTTAGTCTTTTCAAAAACTATAGATCAGCATGTTAAACATTTAAAAATCTTCAAAGAAGTGGTCAAAAGAAGTGGGCTTGTTGTCTCTGCGCCCAAGATGAAATTATTCCAGACTAAAATTAGATTTCTGGGTCATACAATTGATAAGGGAACTATTATTCCTATTGACAGAAGTATTGAATTTGCTTCTAAATTTCCAGATATTATTTTGGATAAAACCCAATTACAAAGATTTTTAGGTAGTCTTAATTATGTGTCTGACTACTATGAGTATTTGTCTAAAGATACAGCTATTTTATACAATAGACTAAAATCCAAACCTAAGCCCTGGACGGATGAACATACTCATGCTGTTCGTAGGATTAAGAGTAAAGTCAAAAATTTGCCTTGCCTTTCTCTTGCCAATCCTAATTATTTCAAAATTGTTGAAACTGATGCTTCCAATTTGGGTTATGGGGGAATCCTTAAGCAAGTTAACCCTACTTCTAATAAAGAAGTATTAGTGAGATTTACTTCAGGAAAATGGAATCCTACCCAATCCAAGTATTCTACGGTTAAGAAAGAAATGCTTTCTATCATAAAATGTATCTCTAAATTTCAGAGTGATTTACTTTATCAAAAGTTTTTGCTTAGAATTGATTGTAGTTCGGCAAAACCTATTATTGAAAAAGATGTTAAAAATCTTGTAGCAAAGCAAATCTTTGCTAATTGGCAAGCTCAATTATCTGCCTTTGAATTTGATATTCAATATATTAAAGGAGAAAATAACTCTCTTGCTGACTTCTTAACTCGTGAATTTTTGCAGGGATATGACAACCCCGTATAGGGGGAGAGGAGGCCGTGGCCAATATGGTCGTGGCTATCAAGGGAGCAATAATATGTTGCCCCAAGCCCAAGCTGACCCTAATATTCCAGTTATTGGTAACTGGTCCTTGGTACAGTACAACAGAGGAAGACCTAATACTTCCAATATAAAGAAAGAAAAAGAAGAAGCATCTTCTTCGACGTCAGCCAAAAGTAAGAATATTTCTTACAAACAAATAACTCTGGAAGAATCTTCCCAAGAATATTTAGAAAACCCTATTGTTGAAACCATCATGTATATTGATGATGAAGATCTCTCACTAAATAATAGTGATGGTTGGTCCATTAAAGACAGATATTTGGATACTAGATGTTATCCAGGTATGGCTGGTAAATCTAGACCTCATCTTGAAATGCTTTTGATCGGATCAGGATCAGTTACCATTACTCATAATCACCATAATGGTAATACTAAAGACTTTATAAGTTTTTCTAAATGTCACATTAATAAGTTATTACTTCCTAAAGACTGGGGAATAAACCCCAATAATGAAAAGGCTATTATAGATAGTCAAAACAATCCTATTAATTTCAACTATTGGGACTATGTTAATGCTTTTACCCAAATGTTTTATTACCAGAATCCTAAGAACAAGCATTCTTGGTTTTTCTCTATTAATCCTGAAATTGTGGAAAAATCTATCCCCAATTGGTTTTTCTCTTGGTGGCAAAAATTTGGTCCATCTTTAGAAATCTTACCTGAAGAAATACAAAATTTGTATACTGCTTGGTGTAATACTAGCCCTTTAATTGAAAAGGTGGCATCTAGTAAACTTATTACAGGACAATGTCCTTGTTTGTTCTTTTGCAAGTTTCAAATCCCGTGGATTTGGAGATGGAATATTACTATCTCTAAAGACAGGTTTAATGTTCCAATTTTACAAAGAAATTTCTTTTATAAATTTTGGACTAATATGAGTTCGGACGACCTAAAAATTATGGTCGAAAAAATTAAGGCTTCCATCTCTATAGATAAAGCCAAGAGTATTAAAAATTCCAACACTCAAAACTTCTCTATGAATGAAGTAAAAACGTATTTTCAGAGGAAATACCCTCAAGAGACTAATGATCAAATTAAGGTCAGGGTTCTTGATTTCATGAAAGATCAGTTTTTCTGCTCTTTCCCAGAAGATAATATGTCAATCTCATCAAAAGGTTCTAAAGAAGTGGATGAAGATGAAGAAGTGTTGGCTGGTGAGTCCCAACCAGATCCCACCATGGAAGATATCTGGGATTCAATGATTGAAATTGTTGCCAGCAAAACAAAATAATTGCCTTCCGTAATTAGCTCAAGGAATCTTTCGGCGGACAAAATGTCCTCTTCAGCTTTTGCTTTAGTCGTTATCAACTTTAGCTTTAGCTTTTTCTTTTCCTTTTTTCTTTTGACAACTTTGTTAAAGCTGTTTGTTTTTTGTGTTTATTGTAAAAGTGACGATGGGGCCCAATGAGCACCCGACTTCTGCAATAATGTTGTTTTGTCGTTTGTAACCGGCCACCGATTGTTTTGGTCGCCTTTTACCGGTTCAAATAGTGAACCTTTTTTCCTTTATAAGGAACTCTTGTTGTTTGGTTGAAGCACGCTTTGCTTCCGCCTTGTATTCTCTTGTAACCTTTTCTCAGTTTATATAAAAACTTTGTGAAATTTCTAAGCAATCCAACTTTTCTGCAACAAGAGCAACCGTTTTGAACCGTTTTGGTATCAGAGCCTTTCCGTTTTGGATCCAGGTACCTCTTCTACCTAACTCTAATTGAATGACAATTAGAGGCTAAACTGTTGTTATGACTTAGTTTTTAACTTAGTATTTATAAGTATTAAAACATTGTCATGATCATAATAACTTTTATTTTAAACATAAAAGAATTTTGGGACGGATCTGGTGATTCTTGTTTCAGACAAAAATCTCGTTTTTTCCCGGGGAGGGAGTGAGAGATATGTGATGTCTGTTTTAATGAGAATTTTTGTCAGATTACTGCGTTCGATGTCTCGTTGAGAGCTTTGCTCTTCTATCCCTGCGGGTTGATAGGTTTAGAGACTTTTATAAAAGTTTTTTAAGTTCAAACTATCTGGTATTATGATCATGAGAAAGTTAGGATACTTTGCTTTACTTTGTTATTTAACTATGTCATAACACTGTTCGCCCTTTGTTTTCTTCATGGAAGAACCAGATCAAAATGATCTTACCACCAATCAAGAATTGGTCGAATTCCCAAACAATTTGGAAAACTTAAACAAATGGGTAATACCCTCTGTACCTAAAAAAGAAATTTATAATTTTGGGATGTTTGACTTTAAGTCTAGAATGGCTGTTAAGACCATTGAACAAAATGTTAGAATCTCAAAAGATTCTCAAGATATATTTATGTTATGTAAAAAGGATTTAGAATCCTTTAAAGAGTATAAATATATACATGTTGGGTTAATACAAATTGCTATTAGACCTTTAACTCTGCTTGGCTTAAATACCAGTATAATGGCATACGTTAGAGATGGCAGATGCAATAATTTTAAAGAATCTTTAGCTGCTGTTATTGAGTCCAGTTTATGTCATGGACCAGTCTATTTTGATATAGCACCTAATTTAAGTTTATCTTTGTCTGATAAACATTTATTCGAAGCTTTACAAATGAATATTCATACTAATGGTTATGATTTTAAAGCTGGAAGTCAAATTATGACTGTTTGTTATAGGATATATTTTAAGGTGTTAAATACCCTTAATCCTAAAGCTAGACAAATAAGTCATCCTGGAACCACTACTTTGGTTAATACTAATTTATTGACCTCTAAGGTAGCTACCAATAGACTTATAAGATGGGACGAATTAGATTTCCCCGATAATTGGAATCTTCCTCATATCGTTAACCCGGAACCTATCATGAATAGAAATGTTGAACAAATTGTTCAGACTACTGATGGAGATGTTGAAATTCGTTTTAATCCTCAGAGAATTTGTAAAATACCAAGAAGTATATCTTCTAGATATTCTTCCAACAATTTTTATTCTGTTCCTAGTAATATTTCTAGGAAATCTTTTTCAGAAGCTTCCACATCTAGAACTAAAGATGAATCTGAAACTGTTGAAAACATAATTATGAGTGACAACAAAATTCCTTATGGAATTTATGAGACTAATATTAGTCAAAAGGAAGGTAAAACCTCCCCAACTGAATCAGATATGTAATGGATCTTACGCCTAATAGCTTGTGGAGAAAATTCATAAATGATGAATTTATGATGGAAAAATATTCCGATTTTAGAAAATGGTTTTTCAAAGAATTCCCAGATTGGGAAAGAAAGAAAATCAAGGAAGATTATTATGAACATCTTAGTATAACCCAAGAGTTCATTAGATTTGTTGAATGGTTTATAACCTATTTTCTTGATCAAAATGAAAAAGAAATTTTGACTCTAAAATCTAGGTCTTGGTATATTATTGGGCAAAATGAGCCTATTCAATCTCCTTTTCCTCCTGAAAAAAGTTTAACTTTGGGAACTGACGTTGAAGCTGTTGCGTATTCACACACTAACATAGGACCTAAAGTAGGTAATACCTTAAATAGCCTTAATGAGTTAAGCTCTATAATCAAAGCACAAAATTTTTCTAATGCTTATTTGACTCGAATAGGAGATCAACTTTTGTCTTTAGATAAAGATATCGCGTTTTTAAAATTTTTGGTTGAAAAGAATATTGACAATCAAAAGATTATAATGAATAATTTTGAGAAAAAGGATATTCCTTCAACTTCAAAAGGTTTTTATGACCAAATTAGCGAGACTCCTATAATTCAGCCTCCCACTAAAATTGAGAATTTCAAAATTGATGATAATTCGAATGAATTTATGAATACTTTGCAAGAAAAACTTAAGAAATTAAATCTTAATGTTATTTCTAAAGATGAAGATTCAGATAATGGATCAACAAATTCTAACAAGGATTTTGAAAATGTTGATGAACTTGCTACCATGTTCAATGATTTTAGTCTTAATGAAAAGGCTGATATTAATACCGTTTATACTAAACGCGGAGTTGATAAAATTTATTACGATAGACCTTCTCCTCAAGATTTACTTTTTGAAGAAAATGAGGATATTGTTCAAAACTCGTACTCGGGTAGATCCATTTATGAATGGAACATTGACGGTCTAAATGATAGACAAATTGTCACGGTTATTCAGAAAATGCTTATGTATTCCACTATTTGTAAACAGCAAGGAAATTCTGATAGAAACATTGCTAGTTTTATTACCGTCGGATTTGTCGGACAACTCAGAGGTTGGTGGGATTGGTATCTCACAGCTGCCCAAAGAGAAGAAATTCTTTCTCATAAAAAAACCATTAAAAATGAGGCCACAGGGTCTGAGGCTAAGACTAATGAAGAAGACGCAGTTTATACCCTAAGTCTTTCTATCATAAACAATTTTGTTGGTACTAGAATACCTGTCGGAGAGCGTATTTGCACTCTTTTACAAAATTTACGATGTCCCTCTTTGACACATTTTAGATGGTACAAAGATACCTTTTTATCAAGACTTTTCATGATAGAAGACCCTAATAGTAGTCATTGGAAAGCCAAATTTGTTGATGGCTTACCTCATCTTTTTGCCGAAAAAATTAGGCAATCTTTGAGAAATAGAAATGATGGGATAAATATTAATTACCCTGATCTTACGTATGGTCAAATTACGAATACTTGTATTCAAGAAGGCCTTTCTTTATGTAATGACATAAAATTAAAAAATCAGCTTAAAAAGCAGAAGTTAACAGAAAAACATCAATTAGGTGAATTCTGTGAGCAATTTGCTTTCGACTTAGGCAAACCTACAGTAGAAAGAAGGAATAAGAAGAAAATCAGTTCTTCTAATGATACTTCTCAAACTAAGAGAAAGAAACATCATAAGTCTTCTAATAAGAAGAAACATAGAGAAAATTTCTCTAAAAGAAAATCTAGGGAAAATTTTCCTAGTACTAAAAACAAAAGGAAAGCTGATAAGTTTTCTAAAAATATTACTTGCCATAAATGTGGTAAAACTGGTCATTATGCCACTCAATGCTGGACAAAAAAACAGCTTAATGACATAGAAGACGATAATCTTCGTTCTCAACTTGAGAAAGTTTTATTTAAATATTCTGATAATGAATCAGAAGATAATAATGAGGTTATAGATCAAATTGATGATTCTTCTAGTGATAATGAGTCTAAGGATAGCTCTGACTCTGATTGTCTTTGCAATGAAGAAATAGACTATTGGAAACAAATAGTCGAAATGAATGGATTAAATGTTCTAACTACAGAACATGATGAAGCTTTAAAAGCTATTGATAGTATTTCAGACAATAATCTGAAAAGAAAGATGTTGGAATTTCTTATTAAAGATGGTTCTAACAAGAATAAAGGTCCTCAAATTATTGAGACACCTTATAGAATTAGTGAAGTCTTATCTAGATTTCGTGAAACCAATATTAAAGAAACACCTGTTTCTACTGATGACTTAAGAAGAGAAATTAATCTTCTAAAAGGAGAAATATCTCAAATAAAGAAAGATAATAATATGTTATCTCAGCGAGTTTCTAAATTAGAAACTTTAAAGATTGAAGAAATCATTCAGGATATTCCCAAAATTGAAAATTCTAATTCTCCTACTTCCGAAGAAAAATCTGAAAATACTTTTTTAACTACTCTTCAAAGAGTTACTTCGCAAAAATGGTTTGTAAAAATCACTTTAGTCATTAATAAAGAATATATTCTTAAAAATGAAATAGCTTTGGTTGATAGTGGTGCAGATTTAAACTGCATACAGGAAGGAATCATTCCTACAAAATATTTTTCAAAAACTACTCAATCGCTAACCCAAGCTGGAGGAGATAAACTTCAAGTTAATTACAAACTTTCTAATGCTTATATTTGCAACCAAAATATTTGTCTTCCGACTAATTTTATTTTGGTAAAAAATTTAACTCATAGAGTTATTTTAGGAACTCCTTTTTTGCATAATATTATGCCTATCAAAAATATTGATCAAAAGGGAATTACTACTTTGATTGATAATCAAGAAATTATTTTTGAATTTATCACTAATCCTCATACTAGGATGCTTAATGAAGTTAAGGATATTCTTAACAAAAAAGAAAAACAAATATGTTTTCTTAAAGAAGAAATTAGTCTTCGTAATATTGATAGTCAACTTAAGAAAGTTGAGATACAAAGACAGATTAAGTCTTTAGAGCTTCAATTCAATAATGAAGTCTGTAACGATTTTCCTAATGCGTTTTGGGATAGAAAGAAACATATTGTTTCTCTACCCTATATTGATGACTTTAATGAAAGTCAAATTCCTACTAAGGCTAGACCTGCTCAAATGAATGAAGCGTATCATGAATTATGTAAAAAAGAGATTCAATCTCTTCTTGACAAAGGATTAATTAGAAAATCTAAGTCTCCTTGGAGTTGTACTGCGTTTTACGTTGATAACGCAGCTGAAAAGGAACGTGGTGTTCCTAGACTTGTTATTAATTATAAACCTCTTAATAAGGTTTTAAAATGGATTAGGTATCCTATTCCTAACAAGAAAGATTTGCTTGATAGACTAGCAACTGCTGCTATATTTTCAAAATTTGATATGAAATCTGGTTATTGGCAGATCCAAATTAAGGAATCTGACAGATATAAAACTGCTTTTACTGTTCCGTTTGGACAGTTTGAATGGCTTGTGATGGCTTTTGGATTAAAAAATGCGCCATCAGAATTTCAAAAAATTATGAATGATATTTTTGAGTTATACTCAGAATTTATTATTGTTTACATTGATGATGTTTTAGTCTTTTCAAAAACTATAGATCAGCATGTTAAACATTTAAAAATCTTCAAAGAAGTGGTCAAAAGAAGTGGGTTTGTTGTCTCTGCGCCCAAGATGAAATTATTCCAGACTAAAATTAGATTTCTGGGTCATACAATTGATAAGGGAACTATTATTCCTATTGACAGAAGTATTGAATTTGCTTCTAAATTTCCAGATATTATTTTGGATAAAACCCAATTACAAAGATTTTTAGGTAGTCTTAATTATGTGTCTGACTACTATGAGTATTTGTCTAAAGATACAGCTATTTTATACAATAGACTAAAATCCAAACCTAAGCCCTGGACGGATGAACATACTCATGCTGTTCGTAGGATTAAGAGTAAAGTCAAAAATTTGCCTTGCCTTTCTCTTGCCAATCCTAATTATTTCAAAATTGTTGAAACTGATGCTTCCAATTTGGGTTATGGGGGAATCCTTAAGCAAGTTAACCCTACTTCTAATAAAGAAGTATTAGTGAGATTTACTTCAGGAAAATGGAATCCTACCCAATCCAAGTATTCTACGGTTAAGAAAGAAATGCTTTCTATCATAAAATGTATCTCTAAATTTCAGAGTGATTTACTTAATCAAAAGTTTTTGCTTAGAATTGATTGTAGTTCGGCAAAACCTATTATTGAAAAAGATGTTAAAAATCTTGTAGCAAAGCAAATCTTTGCTAATTGGCAAGCTCAATTATCTGCCTTTGAATTTGATATTCAATATATTAAAGGAGAAAATAACTCTCTTGCTGACTTCTTAACTCGTGAATTTTTGCAGGGATATGACAACCCCGTATAGGGGGAGAGGAGGCCGTGGCCAATATGGTCGTGGCTATCAAGGGAGCAATAATATGTTGCCCCAAGCCCAAGCTGACCCTAATATTCCAGTTATTGGTAACTGGTCCTTGGTACAGTACAACAGAGGAAGACCTAATACTTCCAATATAAAGAAAGAAAAAGAAGAAGCATCTTCTTCGACGTCAGCCAAAAGTAAGAATATTTCTTACAAACAAATAACTCTGGAAGAATCTTCCCAAGAATATTTAGAAAACCCTATTGTTGAAACCATCATGTATATTGATGATGAAGATCTCTCACTAAATAATAGTGATGGTTGGTCCATTAAAGACAGATATTTGGATACTAGATGTTATCCAGGTATGGCTGGTAAATCTAGACCTCATCTTGAAATGCTTTTGATCGGATCAGGATCAGTTACCATTACTCATAATCACCATAATGGTAATACTAAAGACTTTATAAGTTTTTCTAAATGTCACATTAATAAGTTATTACTTCCTAAAGACTGGGGAATAAACCCCAATAATGAAAAGGCTATTATAGATAGTCAAAACAATCCTATTAATTTCAACTATTGGGACTATGTTAATGCTTTTACCCAAATGTTTTATTACCAGAATCCTAAGAACAAGCATTCTTGGTTTTTCTCTATTAATCCTGAAATTGTGGAAAAATCTATCCCCAATTGGTTTTTCTCTTGGTGGCAAAAATTTGGTCCATCTTTAGAAATCTTACCTGAAGAAATACAAAATTTGTATACTGCTTGGTGTAATACTAGCCCTTTAATTGAAAAGGTGGCATCTAGTAAACTTATTACAGGACAATGTCCTTGTTTGTTCTTTTGCAAGTTTCAAATCCCGTGGATTTGGAGATGGAATATTACTATCTCTAAAGACAGGTTTAATGTTCCAATTTTACAAAGAAATTTCTTTTATAAATTTTGGACTAATATGAGTTCGGACGACCTAAAAATTATGGTCGAAAAAATTAAGGCTTCCATCTCTATAGATAAAGCCAAGAGTATTAAAAATTCCAACACTCAAAACTTCTCTATGAATGAAGTAAAAACGTATTTTCAGAGGAAATACCCTCAAGAGACTAATGATCAAATTAAGGTCAGGGTTCTTGATTTCATGAAAGATCAGTTTTTCTGCTCTTTCCCAGAAGATAATATGTCAATCTCATCAAAAGGTTCTAAAGAAGTGGATGAAGATGAAGAAGTGTTGGCTGGTGAGTCCCAACCAGATCCCACCATGGAAAATATCTGGGATTCAATGATTGAAATTGTTGCCAGCAAAACAAAATAATTGCCTTCCGTAATTAGCTCAAGGAATCTTTCGGCGGACAAAATGTCCTCTTCAGCTTTTGCTTTAGTCGTTATCAACTTTAGCTTTAGCTTTTTCTTTTCCTTTTTTCTTTTGACAACTTTGTTAAAGCTGTTTGTTTTTTGTGTTTATTGTAAAAGTGACGATGGGGCCCAATGAGCACCCGACTTCTGCAATAATGTTGTTTTGTCGTTTGTAACCGGCCACCGATTGTTTTGGTCGCCTTTTACCGGTTCAAATAGTGAACCTTTTTTCCTTTATAAGGAACTCTTGTTGTTTGGTTGAAGCACGCTTTGCTTCCGCCTTGTATTCTCTTGTAACCTTTTCTCAGTTTATATAAAAACTTTGTGAAATTTCTAAGCAATCCAACTTTTCTGCAACAAGAGCAACCGTTTTGAACCGTTTTGGTATCATCGCCTTTCCGTTTTGGATCCAGGTACCTCTTCTACCTAACTCTAATTGAATGACAATTAGAGGCTAAACTGTTGTTATGACTTAGTTTTTAACTTAGTATTTATAAGTATTAAAACATTGTCATGATCATAATAACTTTTATTTTAAACATAAAAGAATTTTGGGACGGATCTGGTGATTCTTGTTTCAGACAAAAATCTCGTTTTTTCCCGGGGAGGGAGTGAGAGATATGTGATGTCTGTTTTAATGAGAATTTTTGTCAGATTACTGCGTTCGATGTCTCGTTGAGAGCTTTGCTCTTCTATCCCTGCGGGTTGATAGGTTTAGAGACTTTTATAAAAGTTTTTTAGGTTCAAACTATCTGGTATTATGATCATGAGAAAGTTAGGATACTTTGCTTTACTTTGTTATTTAACTATGTCATAACACTGTTCGCCCTTTGTTTTCTTCATGGAAGAACCAGATCAAAATGATCTTACCACCAATCAAGAATTGGTCGAATTCCCAAACAATTTGGAAAACTTAAACAAATGGGTAATACCCTCTGTACCTAAAAAAGAAATTTATAATTTTGGGATGTTTGACTTTAAGTCTAGAATGGCTGTTAAGACCATTGAACAAAATGTTAGAATCTCAAAAGATTCTCAAGATATATTTATGTTATGTAAAAAGGATTTAGAATCCTTTAAAGAGTATAAATATATACATGTTGGGTTAATACAAATTGCTATTAGACCTTTAACTCTGCTTGGCTTAAATACCAGTATAATGGCATACGTTAGAGATGGCAGATGCAATAATTTTAAAGAATCTTTAGCTGCTGTTATTGAGTCCAGTTTATGTCATGGACCAGTCTATTTTGATATAGCACCTAATTTAAGTTTATCTTTGTCTGATAAACATTTATTCGAAGCTTTACAAATGAATATTCATACTAATGGTTATGATTTTAAAGCTGGAAGTCAAATTATGACTGTTTGTTATAGGATATATTTTAAGGTGTTAAATACCCTTAATCCTAAAGCTAGACAAATAAGTCATCCTGGAACCACTACTTTGGTTAATACTAATTTATTGACCTCTAAGGTAGCTACCAATAGACTTATAAGATGGGACGAATTAGATTTCCCCGATAATTGGAATCTTCCTCATATCGTTAACCCGGAACCTATCATGAATAGAAATGTTGAACAAATTGTTCAGACTACTGATGGAGATGTTGAAATTCGTTTTAATCCTCAGAGAATTTGTAAAATACCAAGAAGTATATCTTCTAGATATTCTTCCAACAATTTTTATTCTGTTCCTAGTAATATTTCTAGGAAATCTTTTTCAGAAGCTTCCACATCTAGAACTAAAGATGAATCTGAAACTGTTGAAAACATAATTATGAGTGACAACAAAATTCCTTATGGAATTTATGAGACTAATATTAGTCAAAAGGAAGGTAAAACCTCCCCAACTGAATCAGATATGTAATGGATCTTACGCCTAATAGCTTGTGGAGAAAATTCATAAATGATGAATTTATGATGGAAAAATATTCCGATTTTAGAAAATGGTTTTTCAAAGAATTCCCAGATTGGGAAAGAAAGAAAATCAAGGAAGATTATTATGAACATCTTAGTATAACCCAAGAGTTCATTAGATTTGTTGAATGGTTTATAACCTATTTTCTTGATCAAAATGAAAAAGAAATTTTGACTCTAAAATCTAGGTCTTGGTATATTATTGGGCAAAATGAGCCTATTCAATCTCCTTTTCCTCCTGAAAAAAGTTTAACTTTGGGAACTGACGTTGAAGCTGTTGCGTATTCACACACTAACATAGGACCTAAAGTAGGTAATACCTTAAATAGCCTTAATGAGTTAAGCTCTATAATCAAAGCACAAAATTTTTCTAATGCTTATTTGACTCGAATAGGAGATCAACTTTTGTCTTTAGATAAAGATATCGCGTTTTTAAAATTTTTGGTTGAAAAGAATATTGACAATCAAAAGATTATAATGAATAATTTTGAGAAAAAGGATATTCCTTCAACTTCAAAAGGTTTTTATGACCAAATTAGCGAGACTCCTATAATTCAGCCTCCCACTAAAATTGAGAATTTCAAAATTGATGATAATTCGAATGAATTTATGAATACTTTGCAAGAAAAACTTAAGAAATTAAATCTTAATGTTATTTCTAAAGATGAAGATTCAGATAATGGATCAACAAATTCTAACAAGGATTTTGAAAATGTTGATGAACTTGCTACCATGTTCAATGATTTTAGTCTTAATGAAAAGGCTGATATTAATACCGTTTATACTAAACGCGGAGTTGATAAAATTTATTACGATAGACCTTCTCCTCAAGATTTACTTTTTGAAGAAAATGAGGATATTGTTCAAAACTCGTACTCGGGTAGATCCATTTATGAATGGAACATTGACGGTCTAAATGATAGACAAATTGTCACGGTTATTCAGAAAATGCTTATGTATTCCACTATTTGTAAACAGCAAGGAAATTCTGATAGAAACATTGCTAGTTTTATTACCGTCGGATTTGTCGGACAACTCAGAGGTTGGTGGGATTGGTATCTCACAGCTGCCCAAAGAGAAGAAATTCTTTCTCATAAAAAAACCATTAAAAATGAGGCCACAGGGTCTGAGGCTAAGACTAATGAAGAAGACGCAGTTTATACCCTAAGTCTTTCTATCATAAACAATTTTGTTGGTACTAGAATACCTGTCGGAGAGCGTATTTGCACTCTTTTACAAAATTTACGATGTCCCTCTTTGACACATTTTAGATGGTACAAAGATACCTTTTTATCAAGACTTTTCATGATAGAAGACCCTAATAGTAGTCATTGGAAAGCCAAATTTGTTGATGGCTTACCTCATCTTTTTGCCGAAAAAATTAGGCAATCTTTGAGAAATAGAAATGATGGGATAAATATTAATTACCCTGATCTTACGTATGGTCAAATTACGAATACTTGTATTCAAGAAGGCCTTTCTTTATGTAATGACATAAAATTAAAAAATCATCTTAAAAAGCAGAAGTTAACAGAAAAACATCAATTAGGTGAATTCTGTGAGCAATTTGCTTTCGACTTAGGCAAACCTACAGTAGAAAGAAGGAATAAGAAGAAAATCAGTTCTTCTAATGATACTTCTCAAACTAAGAGAAAGAAACATCATAAGTCTTCTAATAAGAAGAAACATAGAGAAAATTTCTCTAAAAGAAAATCTAGGGAAAATTTTCCTAGTACTAAAAACAAAAGGAAAGCTGATAAGTTTTCTAAAAATATTACTTGCCATAAATGTGGTAAAACTGGTCATTATGCCACTCAATGCTGGACAAAAAAACAGCTTAATGACATAGAAGACGATAATCTTCGTTCTCAACTTGAGAAAGTTTTATTTAAATATTCTGATAATGAATCAGAAGATAATAATGAGGTTATAGATCAAATTGATGATTCTTCTAGTGATAATGAGTCTAAGGATAGCTCTGACTCTGATTGTCTTTGCAATGAAGAAATAGACTATTGGAAACAAATAGTCGAAATGAATGGATTAAATGTTCTAACTACAGAACATGATGAAGCTTTAAAAGCTATTGATAGTATTTCAGACAATAATCTGAAAAGAAAGATGTTGGAATTTCTTATTAAAGATGGTTCTAACAAGAATAAAGGTCCTCAAATTATTGAGACACCTTATAGAATTAGTGAAGTCTTATCTAGATTTCGTGAAACCAATATTAAAGAAACACCTGTTTCTACTGATGACTTAAGAAGAGAAATTAATCTTCTAAAAGGAGAAATATCTCAAATAAAGAAAGATAATAATATGTTATCTCAGCGAGTTTCTAAATTAGAAACTTTAAAGATTGAAGAAATCATTCAGGATATTCCCAAAATTGAAAATTCTAATTCTCCTACTTCCGAAGAAAAATCTGAAAATACTTTTTTAACTACTCTTCAAAGAGTTACTTCGCAAAAATGGTTTGTAAAAATCACTTTAGTCATTAATAAAGAATATATTCTTAAAAATGAAATAGCTTTGGTTGATAGTGGTGCAGATTTAAACTGCATACAGGAAGGAATCATTCCTACAAAATATTTTTCAAAAACTACTCAATCGCTAACCCAAGCTGGAGGAGATAAACTTCAAGTTAATTACAAACTTTCTAATGCTTATATTTGCAACCAAAATATTTGTCTTCCGACTAATTTTATTTTGGTAAAAAATTTAACTCATAGAGTTATTTTAGGAACTCCTTTTTTGCATAATATTATGCCTATCAAAAATATTGATCAAAAGGGAATTACTACTTTGATTGATAATCAAGAAATTATTTTTGAATTTATCACTAATCCTCATACTAGGATGCTTAATGAAGTTAAGGATATTCTTAACAAAAAAGAAAAACAAATATGTTTTCTTAAAGAAGAAATTAGTCTTCGTAATATTGATAGTCAACTTAAGAAAGTTGAGATACAAAGACAGATTAAGTCTTTAGAGCTTCAATTCAATAATGAAGTCTGTAACGATTTTCCTAATGCGTTTTGGGATAGAAAGAAACATATTGTTTCTCTACCCTATATTGATGACTTTAATGAAAGTCAAATTCCTACTAAGGCTAGACCTGCTCAAATGAATGAAGCGTATCATGAATTATGTAAAAAAGAGATTCAATCTCTTCTTGACAAAGGATTAATTAGAAAATCTAAGTCTCCTTGGAGTTGTACTGCGTTTTACGTTGATAACGCAGCTGAAAAGGAACGTGGTGTTCCTAGACTTGTTATTAATTATAAACCTCTTAATAAGGTTTTAAAATGGATTAGGTATCCTATTCCTAACAAGAAAGATTTGCTTGATAGACTAGCAACTGCTGCTATATTTTCAAAATTTGATATGAAATCTGGTTATTGGCAGATCCAAATTAAGGAATCTGACAGATATAAAACTGCTTTTACTGTTCCGTTTGGACAGTTTGAATGGCTTGTGATGGCTTTTGGATTAAAAAATGCGCCATCAGAATTTCAAAAAATTATGAATGATATTTTTGAGTTATACTCAGAATTTATTATTGTTTACATTGATGATGTTTTAGTCTTTTCAAAAACTATAGATCAGCATGTTAAACATTTAAAAATCTTCAAAGAAGTGGTCAAAAGAAGTGGGCTTGTTGTCTCTGCGCCCAAGATGAAATTATTCCAGACTAAAATTAGATTTCTGGGTCATACAATTGATAAGGGAACTATTATTCCTATTGACAGAAGTATTGAATTTGCTTCTAAATTTCCAGATATTATTTTGGATAAAACCCAATTACAAAGATTTTTAGGTAGTCTTAATTATGTGTCTGACTACTATGAGTATTTGTCTAAAGATACAGCTATTTTATACAATAGACTAAAATCCAAACCTAAGCCCTGGACGGATGAACATACTCATGCTGTTCGTAGGATTAAGAGTAAAGTCAAAAATTTGCCTTGCCTTTCTCTTGCCAATCCTAATTATTTCAAAATTGTTGAAACTGATGCTTCCAATTTGGGTTATGGGGGAATCCTTAAGCAAGTTAACCCTACTTCTAATAAAGAAGTATTAGTGAGATTTACTTCAGGAAAATGGAATCCTACCCAATCCAAGTATTCTACGGTTAAGAAAGAAATGCTTTCTATCATAAAATGTATCTCTAAATTTCAGAGTGATTTACTTAATCAAAAGTTTTTGCTTAGAATTGATTGTAGTTCGGCAAAACCTATTATTGAAAAAGATGTTAAAAATCTTGTAGCAAAGCAAATCTTTGCTAATTGGCAAGCTCAATTATCTGCCTTTGAATTTGATATTCAATATATTAAAGGAGAAAATAACTCTCTTGCTGACTTCTTAACTCGTGAATTTTTGCAGGGATATGACAACCCCGTATAGGGGGAGAGGAGGCCGTGGCCAATATGGTCGTGGCTATCAAGGGAGCAATAATATGTTGCCCCAAGCCCAAGCTGACCCTAATATTCCAGTTATTGGTAACTGGTCCTTGGTACAGTACAACAGAGGAAGACCTAATACTTCCAATATAAAGAAAGAAAAAGAAGAAGCATCTTCTTCGACGTCAGCCAAAAGTAAGAATATTTCTTACAAACAAATAACTCTGGAAGAATCTTCCCAAGAATATTTAGAAAACCCTATTGTTGAAACCATCATGTATATTGATGATGAAGATCTCTCACTAAATAATAGTGATGGTTGGTCCATTAAAGACAGATATTTGGATACTAGATGTTATCCAGGTATGGCTGGTAAATCTAGACCTCATCTTGAAATGCTTTTGATCGGATCAGGATCAGTTACCATTACTCATAATCACCATAATGGTAATACTAAAGACTTTATAAGTTTTTCTAAATGTCACATTAATAAGTTATTACTTCCTAAAGACTGGGGAATAAACCCCAATAATGAAAAGGCTATTATAGATAGTCAAAACAATCCTATTAATTTCAACTATTGGGACTATGTTAATGCTTTTACCCAAATGTTTTATTACCAGAATCCTAAGAACAAGCATTCTTGGTTTTTCTCTATTAATCCTGAAATTGTGGAAAAATCTATCCCCAATTGGTTTTTCTCTTGGTGGCAAAAATTTGGTCCATCTTTAGAAATCTTACCTGAAGAAATACAAAATTTGTATACTGCTTGGTGTAATACTAGCCCTTTAATTGAAAAGGTGGCATCTAGTAAACTTATTACAGGACAATGTCCTTGTTTGTTCTTTTGCAAGTTTCAAATCCCGTGGATTTGGAGATGGAATATTACTATCTCTAAAGACAGGTTTAATGTTCCAATTTTACAAAGAAATTTCTTTTATAAATTTTGGACTAATATGAGTTCGGACGACCTAAAAATTATGGTCGAAAAAATTAAGGCTTCCATCTCTATAGATAAAGCCAAGAGTATTAAAAATTCCAACACTCAAAACTTCTCTATGAATGAAGTAAAAACGTATTTTCAGAGGAAATACCCTCAAGAGACTAATGATCAAATTAAGGTCAGGGTTCTTGATTTCATGAAAGATCAGTTTTTCTGCTCTTTCCCAGAAGATAATATGTCAATCTCATCAAAAGGTTCTAAAGAAGTGGATGAAGATGAAGAAGTGTTGGCTGGTGAGTCCCAACCAGATCCCACCATGGAAGATATCTGGGATTCAATGATTGAAATTGTTGCCAGCAAAACAAAATAATTGCCTTCCGTAATTAGCTCAAGGAATCTTTCGGCGGACAAAATGTCCTCTTCAGCTTTTGCTTTAGTCGTTATCAACTTTAGCTTTAGCTTTTTCTTTTCCTTTTTTCTTTTGACAACTTTGTTAAAGCTGTTTGTTTTTTGTGTTTATTGTAAAAGTGACGATGGGGCCCAATGAGCACCCGACTTCTGCAATAATGTTGTTTTGTCGTTTGTAACCGGCCACCGATTGTTTTGGTCGCCTTTTACCGGTTCAAATAGTGAACCTTTTTTCCTTTATAAGGAACTCTTGTTGTTTGGTTGAAGCACGCTTTGCTTCCGCCTTGTATTCTCTTGTAACCTTTTCTCAGTTTATATAAAAACTTTGTGAAATTTCTAAGCAATCCAACTTTTCTGCAACAAGAGCAACCGTTTTGAACCGTTTTGGTATCAGAGCCTGGTTTTGAACCGTTATATATATATATATATATATAAGAGTGTGGTGTCTAAAAAAAACCCTAGTTTTAGGGCTTTCTAATTGTTTTATAGATTTTAATTGTTTTAATTAATCTTTTTTGTTGTTTATTTCTTTGTTCACCATGAATTGTTCACAAAACTTTTTTTGTAATGTTGTCTATGTTTTTGGCTGAATGACATAATTTCGTTACAGAATTTTTTTATGATATAGAAGTAGATGAACTGAATGACCTGAAGCTGCTATACTAAAATGAATATAATTTTAATAGGCAACCAGTAGAAGAAGCTAAATCACAATATGTTCCACTTTCCCTCAATAGTATGGTCACAAAATGAAGACACTAAAACTAAAACTAGGTTTTTGAATGATAGAACAAAATGAAAGGATACACAAACTCCGTCAATATTAATTCTAAAAAGAATAAGAAAAACTTCATATATATTCATACATGAATAGTTTTAAATCCAAAATTTGATATAGTTATCGATCTCTTTAATGTGGCTAGCATCTTGTTTATCTCTTTAGTATTATTGTTATTTTCAGACAATTAAAAGTTGAATTTTTCTATGTACAAAAAAATAAAAAACAAAAATTCATGGGTACCTGCGGATATCCGTGGGTATCTAAATACCCGTGGATTACCCGTATAGAGATACCCGCACGGGTATGAGGACGGATACGGGTACCATATTTATCCAACGGGGCGGGGACGGATATCATACTACCCGTACCCGCGGATACCCATTGACATCCCTAGACTTACGTGCCGTTCATGAACGAACCTCTTACCAAATCATCCATCCAACACAGCACATGTAGCACTCTCAGTCTCTGTTACATTAGATTATAAAAAAAATTCATTTTAATTACCATAAACCCATCATTCTTTCCTCCTTCATTCATAGAGAAAAACACACACGATCCACCACCAATTTTCAACAAGATGAAGATAATGGTAACTGTAAAACGAGTAATCGATTACGCCGTCAAAATCAGAGTCAAACCCGACAAGGTAAATCTTTATCTCAAAAAACACACTTTTTTGTTTTTGTTTTTGTTCTTGCAATCTTTGTCTCAAAAAGACATGATTTTTACGTTTTTTTTTTCAGACAGGGGTAGTGACCCAGAACGTGAAAATGTCAATGAACCCATTTTGCGAAATTGCCTTAGAAGAAGCCCTTAGAATAAGGGAATCTGGGTTGGCTTCAGAAGTTGTAGCTGTTAGTATGGGACCTTCTCAGTGTGTAGACACTCTTAGAACTGGTCTTGCTATGGGAGCTGATAGAGGGATTCATGTGGAGGCTAATGATTCCATGTATCCGCTTTTTGTTGCCAAGATTTTGAAGAAGCTTGTTGAGATTGAGAAACCTGGGCTTTTGATTCTTGGCAAACAGGTTTGTGGAAATTGAGGTTTTGTGTTTTTTGGTGATGTTTTGTTTGGATGGTTTTGTGGATTTAGTTGTTTTGTTATTTGATTTTATTGGGGTTGTTGGATTATATTATATGGTGATGGGATGAGTTGGAAATTTTTGTTATGTCGATGATGATAAACCATAGTGGATTTGATTATGGTTTGTTGTATAAGTGTGATCCCCAATCCACATTTTGATTATCTTGGGTATTTGATAATGTTTACATGGTTGAATGTTTTGTAGTTGTTTGGTTATTTAAATGTTCAAGATGATAAGTTTAATAAAACTGTTTGGATTGACTTATTTGAGCTTATCTACTGTCATAAGCCCTTTTGATATTATTTTGGAGAGCTTATAGAGATTTTGACATGTCTATAAGCTTTACAAGATAGTTTATGAAAACAGTTTATAGCTTATATGAAGATAGTTTGACTTAGTTTTATCTTTGGTTATAGAAAGAGCTTATACATAATCACATATATAATAACCATTTATGCTATAAGAGCTTAATTAAGTTGCTCATCCAAATAAGGTCTGAACGGGTACTTCTACTTTTTGTTTGCTTTGATTTAATTTTTTTCACTTGTAAAGTTGGGACATATTATGGAAAAATTGACAGATGCAAGAGAAAAAGGACAATGAATATTTGATATATACATTTGAAACTTGTCTAGTGAGAGTAATTGGTTGTCATCATTGTCTACTCTATTAAGTTGTTTTTTTGTTTCGTTAATTATTTACAGGCTATTGATGATGATTGCAATCAAACAGGGCAGATGGTGGCAGGACTTCTCAACTGGCCTCAAGGGACTTTTGCTTCAAAGGTTAGTCCATGATCTACATCTTCAGTAAACAGGGTCTCAGTAATTTTTTTGGCTATTTATCTATGATATGCTTGAATTACATACCATACCATGTTAGCTCAATCTATTGATAAATTTATATTGTTGTTTTTCAACATTCCCGTTCCAAGTTTGATCAAAGGTAAACAACCTGTTTGAATAGCAAATGAATTTTCAGAAATACTTAGTAGTTGATTGAGTTCTCTTGTACCTTTCTAGGGTTTATATTTGCATGATGTTTATATGACAAAAATGTTTATTGTATATATTGTTGTGTGTCTAGACTGTAGATTGTGCAAAAGCTCCATCCTCCAAGAAGTAAGCTTTTGCCAAAGCCTAGGTTTATGAATTCCCAAAGGCTATAAATTATAAATAAATTATGTTAGATACAAAGAAACCAATCAGGGTAATATGAAGATTTGATGCTAATGGATATATGTATATGTATGAATGATTAGAGCATAAAGTGTAATGGCTTAGCATCTCATCCACTCAGGGTATCACCGACTGTTTTGTAACTTTAATTTTTTGAAGCACTGGAGTTTTCTAAAATACGTTTCTTGTTATCTTTTCACTGTTATTAATGGATCTTATAATCAAGGTTCGCCTAACTTATGTGGCAGCCCAAAATGAACTCGAAACAAATAAGTGTGAACCCTCTTTTTATGAAGTCAACTAATACACTGAGGTCTGCTAAAGTATTATAACTGCGAGGTCTCTTGCGATCATAATCCAGCCTAACTGACAGGACACCATGGCCCTATAGGGTTTATTACACAAATATTGGGCCTGATTTACATGGGTACAACTTCTGGAAGCTTGTAGCAACTGTGGGAATAAAGATAGTTAGAATAGTCCCTGTAATCTAGGAAAATTTCTGTTATAAATAGAGGGAAGGCTAGGGAGTGAGCCATTCGAGAGAGTTGTTGAGTCATTCGAGAAAGCTGTGAAATAATTCAATTCGGGCAATTTTACGTTGTTGAGTCAGTTAGAAGAGAAACTCTCTCCGGTTTAAGAGCAATACGGCTCTGGTCTCTGTTTTCTGTTGCCACTTTCTTCCATTGTGAGAGCTTCAAGCTCATAAATTATCAGTCAATAACAAAGTTTTCATTTCAGTTTTTTGGTTTCTAACACCAAATATGAACCCCTCTCTGGACAAGGCCTACGGCAAGGGTTTATCCTTGAGCCAATCCTGCTTATCTTTGATTCCTTGTTAGATCAGACCTTGAGCCATCATTTGACATAAAGATTATGAGCTTGGCCACGGTTAGCATGTCTACCTGTTAAAAAATTAGCATCTTTTAAAAAGTCAGCATGTCTACCTGTTACTTAAGAAATTTCGTATCAAGTTGATGAGCTAGGCCACGGTTTTAGAGTGACTTCTCTGTAATTGTCACTTGCTATCTATTTGAATCAGCATAATTAGGTTTTTATATGGTAGAAGTTCTTTATTGTTGAATTTGATTTTTTAGAGTGACTTCTCTGTAATTGTCACTTGCTATCTATTTGAATCAGCATAATTAGGTTTTTATATGGTAAAAGTTCTTTATTGTTGAATTTGATTAAGTTTACAATGTTCAGCAACTGATTTAGAGAAGATGCCCTAGAAAGATTGCAGTACATTCAAGATTTTGAATAATCATTTTAAGTTTAACATCAAATTATTTCACAGCTAACTGCTTCTTTCCAGTAGGTTGTTCTTGATAAAGAGAAACAAGTAGCCACCGTGGACAGGGAGGTTGATGATGGCATCGAGACTCTGTGTTTGAACTTACCAGCAGTAATAACGTGAGTATCACATTCGATTGAGTATATTGAATCATACTAAAATGCTAAATGTAATGGATTACCGATTGTTGTTTTTGAACTTTTTGCATGAGGACATTTGAAATCATACGTATGGTAGAATCTGTTTCATAATGCTACATTTTCTTCGTTTTCGATTTTATAGTTGTCCTTTTTTTCCTTTCTATTTTCTTCTAAATTATCTCTAGAAAATGAAATATTGTGCGCTTCACTTTACCAACTTTATTGATATGCAAGTTTTGTGCTTATGTTTCATGCAGCACTGATCTGAGACTGAACCAACCGAGGTATGCTACTCTTCCCAACATAATGAAAGCAAAATCGAAGCCGATAAAAAAGTTCACTCCGAAGGAGTTGAATGTGGAAATCAAATCGGATTTGGAGATAGTTGAAGTAACAGAACCTCCCAAAAGAAAATCAGGTGTTATTGTTTCTTCTGTGGACGAGCTTATTGAAAAACTAAAACATGAGGCTAATGTCATCTGATTGTTCTCTTCTTTGTTCAAAATCAATTGCTTTTCCCGAAAGGATAAAAAGCATTACATCAAGATTCTGATGTATGATAATCAAATGAGGCAATAAATTTAATGTTGAACCTTTCATGTATTCATCACCATGCCCTGCATCCTCTACTTTCATGTTAGTAAAAAGTATTGTAAATCTTAAAATAAAAAGAAATTTGATGTAATTTGCATATATTAGAATAGTGTAATTTATCTACCTAGTTAACACCACCCTGTTCTTCTTTCAATGTTTCACTTACTGCAGCTTTGAAATCATGGTGGTAATGTGATTTTGTTAAAACTCTACTGTGTAGTTTTTGCTAAAATCACAGTGACATTTTGTGATTTCGTCAAACTCATTGTCAGTCCCAACATACACTTAATCAAATTCTGCAATTTGGAGTTTTTTATAGTAACTTTGTTAACTTTTTTTACGACTACGACATGTCGTTATGTACGTGAATGTTGCATGTTAGAAAAACAATTTGCAATCATCAGCAGTGTAGGTATAAGCTGCTGGTGATCCTTCTGGTCTACGAGTTGAGGAGCTTCATCTTATAGATAAAGAAAACAAAAGAGAGCGTAAAGCAAACAAAAGTTTGAACCTATGAAATACATCAGCGTAAACGATAATTGGGAAGTTCTAATCTATTTCAATCAAATAAATCTTAACATAGGAAGGGATAAAATCCCACCAAACAGAATCATTATTCTAAAGTCTAGGGGAATCAGTCTTGTTTGTACAACGATTGTCTTCTCTGAAGATATGAGAAATAATAAATCGAATATTCTTAGTTAACTCAACATAATTCAGCCATATGTTTCTTAACCTTCAAAGAACAAGACCATGATTCTTGAAAGCAAAAGTAACCAACTAAGAATCTATTTCCATCTTAATCTAGAATAAGTTATATATGCAACAAGCTTGGTGCATTTGACTTATATGTTCTATCTTGAGGAATTGTTTTGATGTTTAAATTAAATCCTATATTCACCGAATATAGGAATAACATATCTCTCACGTTTAGTCAAAAAAATTTCTTATGTTCTAGCATATTCACTAATATATTCTTTTGTGATTATATTCACTGATATATTCTTTTGTAATTTAATGTTGTAGCTTGTAAATGGAGCCTGTACAGTGAAACCTCCACGTTGTAGATGAACCTATCGGTTTCACCATATGCCTTTCATTTTCTCTAATTCAACTGTCATTTTTATATTTTGTGGTGTGTAATGAGTTAAGAACTGCACATTATGATAAGCAACTATCTTGTTCTCCCTTCTTTCAGATTTAATTGAGAATTTTATTTGTTTTTGTTACTTGCAAAGTTTTAAATAATGGTGGCTGTCGCAATCGCGTTAAGGTTGTCGACGATTTTGACTGTTACTGATGTCTGCGTTATAGATTGTGGTCACAATTACCTTCACCACTTACTCTCACTCACCCCACTTTATTCTTTCCAGGTTTTACTTTCTTACTTCTTTTTCGATGTCACAATATTGAAGCAAGCAACCACAAATTCATAAACACCAAAAATCTCATCTCTATAGTCCGAAATCACAACCATATTCACACAAAGACACACTCAAACTCAAAGTTCCAACTTTTTTTTTCTCTCTAAAATCTCATTTCATCTATGTTACACACTTACACAACAACACCAAAATTAAGAGAGTGGGTGGAGGAGAATAGATCTCGAAATTGAAGGAGTAATGGAGCTGTAAATAAAAAGGAGGTGATGACTAGGATCTGGAAATTGTGTTCTTTTTTTTTTGGGCTGTAATGGTCAGTCGCGACCAAAACGTCGTGTCGCGGCCGTAACATTTTTCTGTGATATTTCTTCCCAGCGCTAAAACGGCCAATAACAAAATCGCCGTCTGCGTTATGGATGGTCATTATTGCACAACGATATATCTTTGGTCTTGAAATCAACCTCTTTGTCACCTTCTTTCCCCCACAGCAACAAATACAAACCCATGATCACAATAAAGGCACCTATGATGCTGAAAATTGATGAAAGGAAAAATTCAGTACTACAATTAAGCTAAAAAATAATGTTATATTTCTAAGAAAAACTTGTCCACTAACTACGCATTCATAGTAGTCATTTTTAGAAGAGTTTAACTTTGATACATTGTCGGTCTAAACAATTTTACCTGCCCAAATAAAGTTTTTCACCAAAGACAAAGTATGCTAGAATTGCCACAAAAATGGTACAAAGAGGGTTAAACACTGTCACAAAAACTGGCCCTTTTTTCTCAGTGCACCATAGTAGAATGTACATCAATATACCAGCAACAACAATTCCCTGTCATTGATAATGATTGATATATAATGTTAGAACTTTAAGATTTGAAAGAACTTTTATATAAATTCATTGTACTTGTTATGATACTTAACCCCATATATTGTGGACCACAAGTCAATGTTGAATCCTATAATCCATGCTGAAGGGTTATTACGTTCTGCTATTAATGTGAAAATTGCTGATTGTATTGCTCCCATAAAGCACATCCATGTAGTGAGTGATAGTTGAGCAGGATATCTTTTTAGAGTAGATGCCTGAATATCCAATTACAAGCAATAAGAATCAAAAACCATTATTTAAACTACGAACATAGCAAACAATTTTTTTCACCCCGCATTTCTAAAATGTAGGGGCCAATTTGAGGGGTCAGTTCAAGAACTATACTAACCATTATAACCCTTCTTTTTGTGATTCAAGTCATTGTTAGTTTTTCTCGTCGTGTCATAGTCGAAAATCTGGTTTTCAAGCTATTCTATCATTTAAACATATTTTTTTGTTTTTAATTTTATTTTTCATATTCTCAGAAAAATTCAAAAAAATTTGCATTAGTTTTATTTGATTTTAGGGATTATTTGATCATATTTTTTTATTTGACATGTTTCATCATTTTGCTTTGTTTTTTTGGTTGTTTTTAAAAGAAATATTGTAGCTGCTAAATGAAAGAGATTCTGATTGTTGCTTATATATAAAAATATTTTGGATTATAAAATCGAAAATCTAAAGACATTTTCAGAAGAAAAAAAAATAGAACATGTGAGAAGATCATTGGTTAGAAAAATTAAATCCCTATATTTTATATGAGAAACTTTTGTCAAATATGAAAATGGAGACTAGACCATTAAATTAGTGGACTATGTTAGAGGGTGGATTAGGCCAAAAGTAAAAGCTTATTTTAACTTACTCTTAAACCGGGTCTACTTTCTTTATACACGACATATAAAATGTTTGCATAAAACATATAATGGCACATCCAAATAAGTATTTTTAGGATATGGTTAAAAAACGAAAAAAAATAATCATTGAAAAATGCATCATTCAATACATTTATAATACAAATGTTGCACTTCCAATGAAGATTTTCTATTTTTTTTTAGGGTCTTGCTAACCAGTGTCTTCAGAGCATTGGTTAAGGATTCTATAAATAGAAATTTTATCTTGAAAATTTAAGATGTTATTTTTGACCAATTAAATTACACAACTTTTTCATGAAAACTTGCTTGTTTTGAATGCTTAATCAATGCTTAGGGCACTGGTTAACATTTTTTTTTAATATTTAATGACTTCCCTTTTAAATTACTCATTAGCATTTGATAACTAAAAACTAGTCATGAGTTAAAGTGAAAACCTGCATAATGTACGATATAGAAATTGTGACACAAAATGTAACCGTAAGAAGTGAACCCTTTATCCAACTCTTATTGATAGAAGCACTTTTTGGTTGAATATGGATTAGAGGATCCCACAAATTTCTCATTAAAGGTCCTTTGTATAATGTCATGGTCATAACACCAGCTAAGGAGATCAAGGTCCCAAGTACTTTTGCTATGCCACGTGGATTTCGAAGATCAACAATCTCAAACCTGCATTTTAGTCAACTCTGTGCATTCAATATCTTCTGAAAATTTGGGTGGGCTAATTTAGCTTCTTCAAACAAAAAAAAAAACTTCTGAAACTTAAAAACATATTTAACTCATGTAAAGAGTTTCAAACCTTAGCACCACTGCAATAAAGAAGGTAAGGGAAGCAATAGTGTTGTACATTGAAGCAAGAAAGGTTGGAGAAGTATACTGCAGGCTTGCAAAGTACAAATTGATAGACAAACTGATCCTGCAATAATATTTTAAAATTATACAAATTATGTTAAAACTGATCCTGCTTTTTTTTTTAAAAAAAAAAAATTGTTCTTACCCTAACACTGAAAGAACAAAAATCTCCCCAAAGAGAGCAAATGTCAGCTTTGGTCTTACACTTCTGCAAGAAAAACAAGTACAATTTTCATCAAGTAATGAATGTTCTATCATCTATTATTATATCAAATTACAGTTGTTACTAATTTTTCAATACAAATTGCAATATGTATAAAACTAAAAATATATCAAAGGTCGGGTTAAAATACTAGTTAATTTTACGTTCGGCCAAACACGCACTAAGAATTTGAATACGTTCGAAAAATGTACCTCTCCAGAAAGTACGCAAAAGGAAACATCACAACCCCGGCAACAACGTGCCGGTACGTAACATAAACATAAGGACTCATTCCATGATTGAAGGAAGCTTCAGTGATAAAATATGTTAAAGTATATCCAACTTGGGTTAGGAGCATGAGCAGGTGTGGCTTGAAATCTCTAAGAGGAGAAAATATTTTTTGCTCCATAAGTTTAGTGATGTGATGATGTTTCTTTTCTGAACTTATTTAGAAGCTCAACACATGCACATTATATACAAAAACTAGTTTTTTTTTTTTTTGTTGTTGAAGGAATATATAAAAATTCGTTTTGATTAGGGAATATAAAAATTCGTTGATGTGCTTTACTAATTGGATGTGACTCATGAATGCATTATAAATTATCCTGTTTACTAAATTCCCATTACAAGTCCTTTCAAAAAATATCCAATTATAAGTATGTACTCAAATTTCTGATTAGGTACCGACTTCACAATAGACATGTGTTGTATTATTTCAGAAAGACATGTAAAGTGTTGTATTATTTCAGAAGTATTTTATTAATCGAATGGAATTTAGTTATCGTTTTTTTAATAGATAAATTGACAAGAGTCATTGAAAACTCATACATATAAGTAGAGGAGTTGTCAGTTGGGGTTCGAATCTCGATCACGGGATTCGACCTAACAATGTCAGCATTTTTTGTCAGTTCAGATAGGAGTTGTGTACTACTTGGTTATCGGTTTTACTATAATGTAAAGTGGTTATGAATATGTTCGCAAGACCTAATCCAACTTGCAATGCTGGCCACGAATATTGTTATGCTTGAAACCTTCACCGAGTTTAAACCCAGAAACTCTCAATTGGTTGCATTATATTTCAAACATTAAAAGATTTAGTGCTTTTTAACATACATTGCTTAATCAAATCAAAATTTTAATAACGAAACACATAGCTTGTCTTGGAAGGGTTTTTTATTTTATTTTATATGACAAGAGTCGGCTGCTTTTTGTTGATAAAAGGCCTTTGTAACATCCCAGACTGCTTACAGGATTGCCGACTAACCCCACAAACCAACACGAGTCTTTTCAGCATGCTTTGTCCTCACTCACATGCTTACCGGGAAACTTCCCGGTACTACTCCAAGCCAAGTGATGACATTCTGTCATTACGTAATATTAGGGACTTATTGTGACATTTTGATAGAGTTCTCATGCAATTTATACTGTTCTGGAGTGCAAAAAGCTTAAATATTGAAGTCTGTTCGAAGGAAATCGCGCCACGCCAATTTCAAGCCGTGCTGCGATTTTTGAAGCAAAATTACATCCTCCCTGTTTGAGGGAAATCGCGGCACGCCTATATACATGGCGCGGCGCGATTTTGACGGGTCAGGCCCATGACTTCTATAAATACTGCACTCAATCTGACGAACAGGGGTTACGATTTTGGAGAGCAAAGTGCGATTTTGAGACATCAGAGACGGCTAGAAGGGCGATTTCTTCATCCTTTTACCAATTCATGTATGTTTTAATTATTTCATTGATTATGCTATTTGTAAACTCGATTATGAGTAGCTAAATCTCTCAGAGATTAGGTCAGAGATGAATCTATGTAACCCTAATTGATACATGTTGCTGTGAAACTCTATTACTTATTAATGATATTCTAGTTTTCATTCAATTCAATTGTTCATAATGCTTTTTATATCCTGATCAAATATAAACATGATTTTGTGAGAACGAATGACTACTGACCATAGCTTTCGACTTAGACCTAATTGAATTGTTCTAATAAACATGGTTAGTCTAGGAATGGATAATCGTTTGTTAGTGATATTAGGTTAACGTGCTTAAACCTTTGATGATTATTAGACCACCTAAGGAATTAGGGGCTGTAGTTTAAAAAGAGGGTCCTAACTCAAGGGATTGATTAGGGCTAATTTGTTAACTATCGTGAAACTAGAGAATCATTAGTAATAATAGGTGCAGTAACCAATTAGGGGAAACATAGAGGATTCGACAGACCTGATCTCATCTCTCTCTCCATATTTTCTTAATCAACTTTATTTCTTTTATTTGATTTCGTAAAATCAAACCAAATCTACTGCCTAGTTGCAAACCAAAAATAAACTTTTACACATCCTATTCTTATAACGCGATTGAATTATTGAAGTTAAAACAGTCCTCGTGGGATCGATATTTTTACTACTTCGATAGTATTTGGTGCACTTGCCAAACGTCTATCAAGTTTTTGGCGCCGTTGCCGGGGACTGTTGATTTATTTCAACAAGGCAATTACGTTATTATTTAGGATTTCTGTCTTTTATGTTTTTGTATATATATATAAAAAAAATATTATGCTTTGTTTTCTTCTCATTGTACTGTGCTACTGAAAAGTTTATCCAAGTTTTGCAGCTATGATAGACAGGTTACTCCTCTATGACACAGAAGAGATTGCTAAGTTGCAGTATGAAAAATATATGCTATCTTTTAAGATCAAAATTTTGGACAACAAAATCTCGAGTTGTGGTCATTATGAGGCGAATCAACCAGGTAGTGATGGTGAAGGGAAGAAAGAGGTGATCAACATCGATTACAATACTCAACTTCAGAATATTTTAGATGATTTCTTGGTGTCAAATCAAGTTTTATTTAAAAAGTTTGATGTTCAGTGTGGTGATCTTGTTGAGAAAGCACATGAGTCTCAGAGGAAGCTGGTTCAGATGGAGATTGGGTGTCACAAGGTTGTGGTGGAAGAAAATCCAAAAGTGAGGAGTGCTGACATTTTCCCGAAGTCTGAACAAACAGGGGTTGAGGAAATCACTCGTGTGCAGATGGATGCACGTCCTTCTCTACGGTGGGAGAACTTAAACTCTAAAGGTTTAACAGTGAGAGCATGGGAGCATCTACTTCTTTGCTACAAATTCATGGAATTCCTACCAAACAAGAGGAAGAAGAAGGATGATATATTCTTTCTGACATATTTGCCACCCTAACAGTGGTTGAAGCGTCAAGCTCAATGACGTAAAAGAAAGCGCTGGGTGGGAGGCAACCCACTGTTTAATTTTCAGGTATGATTTTATTGCTTTCAAAAATAAAAACACAAAAATATTTTTCTTTTCTTTTTAATATGAGGCAGGAAAGTTTTTGAAAAATTGTTCTAGTACCTCCTATCAAGAAAATCATGCAAGGTACTAATGTCTTGCATGATTCTCTCTTCAAAAGTTTTTCAAAAATTCAATAAGACTCAGGCATTTTTCAAGAAAACAAGTTTTGGCATGAGAGAACTCCCTGTTTCTACAAAATCACGCCGCGCCTGTATATGGCCGCAGCGCGATTTTTCCCCTCAGCCTATAAAAACCTCACTATTCATCATCAATTTCATTCCATTTTTCCTAGTTTTCTCTACCAAAAATTTCCCTAGACTTCCCATTCACGAATTTTTCCCATCTTAATCTACCTTATCACTTCCTAAACATCATCAAACCACAATCCAATCACAAATTCATCAATCCAAACCATTATCATTCACAATCCATCACAACCCATCATAATTTTCCCAAACTTCACAAAACTTCCTTTTCACCATCTTCCTTACCCACAAATGGCCTCCAATCCACGAAACACCCGCTCAAAGAAAGCCACCAACCCCAAGCCATCCATAAGCAAAGCCAAACGCCCTCGTACCGCATCGGAACCACCCGAAAACGCCATTCATTTTATCAATGACCAAGCCCAAGAGTTCCACAAAGCCATGAAAAGTTTTGAAGTTGTGGGGGAGAGGAAGTTTGAATTCACAAAGCTTGTGAATTATCCGTTCTTTGAGGCTGAGTTACGAAGGAGAGGGTGGACGAAGTTGAATGAGATGATCGATGAAGTGAACAACAAAACCGTGATCGTCGAATTCTTTGCAAATGCACGGGTTTCCGATACACCCTTTCAATCTTTTGTTTGGGGCAAGATCATTGATTTCAGCCCTGAAGCCCTTAATGCATTGCTGAATGTTCAACCGCCGGAGGAGTGTTGGGTTGAGAAACTGAGGAGGGAAATCACTGACTATTTCAATGCCACCGAGCAAGATCAAGGGGATGACATCTTTGAAGGATTGAGGACACCGGGGGCTGGACACTCGAATGATGATGTGAACATGGGCTGATCTACTGATGGATTAGCATTTTCTGCTTTGTATTTTATTTTCAGTTATTTTTCTTTTGATGTATTTTCTTTATCTTCTTTTTATGTCGAAGTCCCTTGAACTTATTTCCCTATTGTAATTGCTCCTGCACTTGTTTAATTAATGAATTTGTTTTGTTTCATGTGACCTATTCCAGTTTGGTAACAGTTGTTTGATGAAACGGTATTCCAAAAGTTCTAAAGGAGGGGTGACTTGATTCAAAGGCGAAGTGTACGGCGTTGCTAGGTAGTCACATACTCCCAGAAATCTCAGCCATAAGGTTCATTGCCAAATTTTGTTTTTCAATTTACTTATATTTAGATTAGTTTTCCATGCAACTACATTTCTAGAACTTGCATTGTTTCTCTATTATTGATTGGTCTTTGTCAATTACACACTGAGGCAAAAGTGCTTGGTCCTGTGAGCCTTTTTGAAGCCTACCCTGTTTTAATTTGTTGAATTTATCCTTTCTTAACCAATTGTGAACCGGTAGGATTAGAACTTTTTGTTCGGTGACAAACTACATTACAAGCCTAGAGACTTTTAGGACTTGTCCCTTAATGTATTTTCTGAGTTAAGGCATTGTAGAATGTTGCTAAAGATTAAGTTTGGGGTTGCTATTGGAATTTGCAACCAACTAAGTTTGGGGTGGGGGTACTAGAGAATAAGAGAACAAAAATGAAAGAAATATGAAATTGACATGCAAAATACACACAAAAATGGTGTATCAAAAAAAAAAAAAAGAAATTGAATGATGAAAAAGGGACAAAACATTTAAAATCCGAGTAACTTCAAACTCGATTGTCCCTAAATGTTAAAAATGTTCTCTAGTACCTTTGCATTGATTGTATTTCCACAAGGTGAATGATTAGAGGATTGAATTTTGTGCTTTAACTTCCGTAGGAATGCCTAACTAAAATTTTGTGTAGCCTACTTATCCAAATATATCCCACCTTCACCTAAGCCCTGTTATAACCCTAAAGACCTCAAAAGTGTGTAATGATATTGACTTTGATTGATGTTTAGAAACTTTTCAAGCGTATGGTAATATGTAGACCTGCATGTCGACTGGTAGAACCCTGTTTCAATTTGATGCGAGGAGTTGTGAATTGGTGGATGCGAACAAGTCAAACTAGCTCATCTTTAGCTAGAAGGAGAATGAACTTTTGGGTACTATCGTTTTGTCAGGTAACTGTTATTTTACTGTCATTTGTCACTGTTGCAAGCAAATTCCTTGAGGACAAGGAATGGTTTAAGTTTGGGGTTGTGATGACATTCTGTCATTACGTAATATTAGGGACTTATTGTGACATTTTGATAGAGTTCTCATGCAATTTATACTGTTCTGGAGTGCAAAAAGCTTAAATATTGAAGTCTGTTCGAAGGAAATCGCGCCACGCCAATTTCAAGCCGTGCTGCGATTTTTGAAGCAAAATTACATCCTCCCTGTTTGAGGGAAATCGCGGCACGCCTATATACATGGCGCGGCGCGATTTTGACGGGTCAGGCCCATGACTTCTATAAATACTGCACTCAATCTGACGAACAGGGGTTACGATTTTGGAGAGCAAAGTGCGATTTTGAGACATCAGAGACGGCTAGAAGGGCGATTTCTTCATCCTTTTACCAATTCATGTATGTTTTAATTATTTCATTGATTATGCTATTTGTAAACTCGATTATGAGTAGCTAAATCTCTCAGAGATTAGGTCAGAGATGAATCTATGTAACCCTAATTGATACATGTTGCTGTGAAACTCTATTACTTATTAATGATATTCTAGTTTTCATTCAATTCAATTGTTCTTAATGCTTTTTATATCCTGATCAAATATAAACATGATTTTGTGAGAACGAATGACTACTGACCATAGCTTTCGACTTAGACCTAATTAAATTGTTCTAATAAACATGGTTAGTCTAGGAATGGATAATCGTTTGTTAGTGATATTAGGTTAACGTGCTTAAACCTTTGATGATTATTAGACCACCTAAGGAATTAGGGGCTGTAGTTTAAAAAGAGGGTCCTAACTCAAGGGATTGATTAGGGCTAATTTGTTAACTATCGTGAAACTAGAGAATCATTAGTAATAATAGGTGCAGTAACCAATTAGGGGAAACATAGAGGATTCGACAGACCTGATCTCATCTCTCTCTCCATATTTTCTTAATCAACTTTATTTCTTTTATTTGATTTCGTAAAATCAAACCAAATCTACTGCCTAGTGGCAAACCAAAAATAAACTTTTACACATCCTATTCTTATAACGCGATTGAATTATTGAAGTTAAAACAGTCCTCGTGGGATCGATATTTTTACTACTTCGATAGTATTTGGTGCACTTGCCAAACGTCTATCACCAAGCACGCTTAACTGTGGAGTTCCTATGGATTGAGCTCCCGAAAAGAAGATGCATCTTGTTGATATGGGTAGTACCTAACAATTCTTATAAGCCTTCCTTCAACCATGTAGTCCCATACCTACACGGCCTCCGGATCCCTCTCATTCCGATGTGTTTCGGTTCCTACTATTGTCGTGGGGGTCCCTTGCGGCTTAAACCGTTCCCCTTAGGTCGGGAACCTTTCGTATCCACCTAGCGGGATATCGAAAGCCACGACGTGGGTGTTACATGCCCACCAGCTTCCGCCTGGTTCGTCCCCGAATCACACCGTACTGGGAGAGGTCTGCTCTGATACCAAGTGTAACATCCCAGACTGCTTACAGGATTGCCGACTAACCCCACAAACCAACACGAGTCCTTTCAGCATGCTTTGTCCTCACTCACATGCTTACCGGGAAACTTCCCGGTAGGTCACCCATCCTAGTACTACTCCAAGCCAAGCACGCTTAACTGTGGAGTTCCTATGGATTGAGCTCCCGAAAAGAAGATGCATCTTGTTGATATGGGTAGTACCTAACAATTCTTATAAGCCTTCCTTCAACCATGTAGTCCCATACCTACACGGCCTCCGGATCCCTCTCATTCCGATGTGTTTCGGTTCCTACTATTGTCGTGGGGGTCCCTTGCGGCTTAAACCGTTCCCCTTAGGTCGGGAACCTTTCGTATCCACCTAGCGGGATATCGAAAGCCACGACGTGGGTGTTACAGCCTTTCATTGTTATTATTTTTGAGTCACTTTTATAAATTTTGAAATTTTTGGGCCAACATTCAAAACTAAAAAATAGGGGTCAATTTGTAATTTGAGGAGTAAATTTGAGAAATATGGGTCAATTTGTAATTTTTAAAAATTTGTAATTTGTAATTTTATGGGTCAATTTACAAATTTTGAAAAATATGAGGACCAAACTGCAAAATTTTATAAAAAAATCATAAGAAGATTTTGAAATTCATATCTTTTAGGTATAATTTAAAATTCTTAAATTTAACTTGGACAAAATATTTTATAAATTTCAATCATTTTGAAAATTCTTCAAAATATCATCCAAACAATAAAATTTGCCAAAAAAGATTTGAATTTCTTAAAAAAAAGTACATTATCTCAAAACATACCTTATCCAAACACACTCGACAATACCATCAAATATTTCAAACTATTTTGTTATGTTCGAGCAAGTGATTAGTTAAAATTTTATAGACTACAAAAGTATTTATATTTTTTAATTAAGGATTTCTAATGAGTCAAAAAATTTAAGTATTTTTTTTATATAGTCTAAATGTTAGAGCAAGCCCATAAAACATTAGAGATAGAACTTTATATATAGCCTGTCAGAGTGCGAAAGAGCAAAGAGTCTATATAGAATATCACATTTATCGAAGCTATTTCTATTGAATTGAGCATGTAATATATAAACATTAAGTCTGAAAATTGACTGAGTAAAAAATAAAACTCAAAAAACTCAAAAAAAGAAATAATGTAAACCTCGACCTAGAAATCTAATTTTGAGCTGAATTTTTTTTAATAGATATCTATAAAAGTACTTAGAAAGGATATGCAAAGTTTCATAGCACTCTAAAAAAGTTTCGATTTATTTTGATTTTTCGACCTAAACGTGCAAAATTGCAATTTTATTCCACGCAAGCATATACTCACGGGTCAAATTTTGTTCCCCGATTTTGTAAGCATGCTTAGAACATGATAAGAACATTCACCATGAAGTTCTAGAGTTTTTAAAAGTGGGAATAATTAATTATGAATTGTTTAAGAAATTTATAATTACGGGGAAAATTCATAATTAATTCATCCCTAATTTAAAAATACCAAATTTTGTGGTGGAGGTTATTATGATGTTATCAACATGCTAGAAAAATTAGGAAACAAAATTTGACTTGCGAATATATGTTTACTCGGAACAAAATTGCAATTTTGCACGTTTAGATCGAAAAATCAAAATAAATCGAAACTATTTCGGAATGCTATAAAAACATTCAGATCCCTTATATGTATTTTCCATAGATTTCATTCAAAAAAAAAAAACTAGCTTAAAATTAAAATTCTACGTTGAAGTTTACTTTGTTTTGATTTTTGAGTTTTTTACGCTTTAAAAATTCATAATTAATTTGTCCCTTGTCGAAAATTTTTATTTTTATATGAAATATAATATTTTTAACGTTAAAATGCCTTCAAAAATCATGAATCAATTTAAGTTTTAGGTCACTTTTCTGGATTTTGTGTCTACAAGAAAAAAATTGGAGGGTAAAACTAGAAAAAAAATCTCAAATTATAGAGTTAGAATCTGTGTTTAATTTATTACAAAGTCATATTTCAGATTTGACGTATATTACAAGGTCATATAGTGCTATTTTGTTTTTTGTACAACAATAGTGTTAAAATTCGCATTCTATATAAAAAAAAGCGCTAAAGATCCGTCGCCAAAAAAAATCACCAATTACTGTATGACCTTCTAAGTAATTTATGATTAAAATTTTATCATTTTTTTCCATTGAAGATGTAGTGTTTCTGAACAACCCATTTCTCCCTCTTTTAATATCTCCAAGCAACAACAAAGAAAAAAAAATGCAAAGTTCAATCCTATTTTCAACTCTCATGTCCTTCTCCATGGCACCTGCCTGAAAACGGGGGGTGATATTTACATCGAAAATTCCACCTAATATTCAAATCATGTTCCATATTTCAATTTGAAGCAAAGACAAGGGACCGAATTGAGACTTTTAATAGTTATGACGAGTACACTTTAAAACAAAGAATTAATTTAAGGAACTGAGTGATCAATATATCCTAAAAAATAATTAGATAATTTATGGAGAAAAAAATTATGACAACTTGCTTCCAAAGTTCTCAATCCATGACCGCTAGGATAAAATTATGTGCAATGTGCTAAATACAGTACACATGGGATGTCAGAGTATCGTTCCAACCATTTAATGGATCATTGTATGTACTTTTGATTGGTTCTTGCCTATATGAAATCACGCAAATATCATGTTCTGCGTGACTCGCCCTCTCAAATTTTCCGAAAAAGAAACTTTAGACCTCCTTTTTCTCACCATCACGTGCAACATCCAAAACAGAGTTCCTTTGCATTCGCGGTACAACCAATTCAATGATGATAGCCAATTCAATGATGGTCTTGCAATTCACAAAGAAAATACGCCATGGATATTTTTGAAGAAAATGTCTATTCAATTCGAAACCAATTGATACTCCTATATGGATCCAAATGTCAAACTCCTATCTAATCAGGAGGCCTCTGTTATATTCATGGGAGACATAGGAGATTAGTTGGGAAATTGAGCTATCTCACAGTCACTCGTCCAAACATTTTCTTTGCAGTTAGTGGGGTAAGCCATTTCTTGAATTATCCTTTCCAAGAACACATGGATGTTGTACTATGGATTCTGGAATATATCCAATGTTCTCCAGAAAAATGTATCATTTATGAATATAGAGGACATACCTAAATAATTGGTAAGTCAAGTGCTGATTGGACAGACTCAACCATTGATAGACAATCCACTTTTGGGTATTGTGTACGTGTTGGAGAGAACTTTGTATCTTGGAAAGTAAAAAATAAAATGTAGTTGCTAGATTCAGCGCCGAGACAAATACAAGATCATGTCATAAGTGACATGTGAGCTCATTTGTTTGAAACAGTTACTCAAAGAGCTTCAATTTGAAGAGGCAAAGCCAAAGACAGTAATATTAGGTGTTTGTGGTGTGGTTTGGTTTGATTTTGAGGTTAAAAGTCATCTGCAAGATGAAAAATCATGTGGCCGGTTTGGTTGACTTTTAAAAGAAAACTCGAACCAATTCAATGTGGTTTGGGTTGGATCGGTTGATGCGATTTTTTCCGAGACAATACAATTTTGTTTCTAATATTAAAATCAAGTTAAAAAGCTAAAACAACACATATTTTCAGCAATATTTTCAAACATTACACTTTCATTCTCATCCAACAACATAGACCAAATCAAGAACGTGGACCAAAAATAATCCTATTTTGTAAGAAATGCAAAAGACTGAGATTTTATCATTCTCTAAAAGTTCAAGTAGCACGTAAATACATTTTTGAAATAATAAAAAGCAAAGAAGAAACTTAACAAAAGAAAACAAAAATATCATTTTATAAAAGTTTTCATTGAGTTTCTATGAGTATTGGTTTAAGTGACATGTTTAATTAGTGTTTTTCTTATGTTGAACTTTGGTTTGGTTATGTTGATGAAATAAAAACCGCAAACCGAACCAAAACGTGCCAATAAATAAGAAAATGATTCGAATACATCCGAACCAAATACAATTTTTTTACAATTTCTGTTTCTATTGTTTCGGTTAATGTCAAATTCTTAATTGCTTGAATAACCGGAACCATCCTAATATTTAGTTTTGTATTGCTAGAGCTTTTGTTGGTCTAGATATGAAATTTGGAATAAGCCTTGCTTTGGAAAAAAAAAAAATTATTGCTAGAAATAGCCTACAAATCCTCATCATGATATACAAATTTCATCTTATTCTCACTTGGATGCATACACTTCAAGTTGTTGGTCTTCACTACTATTGCACTGTTTGGTCTTGAAATCAACCTCTTTGTCTCCTTCTTTCCCCCACAGCAACAAATACAAACCCATGATGACAATAAATGCACCTATGAGGCTGAAAATTATTTGAGAAGCAAATTTCAGAACCTTAATTAATTATTCAAGATAGTAAATTTTGGAAGAATTAAATTTTGATACATTGTAAGTGAAAAGTTTTACCTGCCCAAATAAAAATTTTCACCAAGGACAAAGTATGCTAGAATTGCCACAAATATGGTTGAAAGAGGGTTAAAGACTGTAACAAAAACAGGTCCTTTTTTCTCAGTGCACCACAGTTGAATGTACGTCAACAAACCAGCAACAAAAATTCCCTATCATTGATAATGATTGATATATAAAGTTAGAACTCTTGTTTTGGTAACACTTCTATAACAAAGACATTGTATTTGGTAAGATACTTTACCCCATATATTATGGACCACAAGTCAATGTTGAATCCTATAATCCATGCTGAAGGGTTATTATGCTCTACTATTATTGTGAAAACAGCTGATTGTACTGCTCCCATAAAGCACATCCATGTAGTGAGTGATAATTGAGCAGGGTATCTTTTTAGAGTGGATGCCTGAATATCCAATTACAAGCAACATATTAGAGTTGTAATGATTTCAGAGTGAACAAGTATAATATCTTTTAGCCGCGGTCCAAGTCAAGTTTAGGTTTAAAACTGGAAACAAATCATAGGATGAGACTTTATATGAGCAATTTTTCTCAAATAGTAAAATGAAGATTAGACCATGAAATTAGTGGATTGTGTAGGAGCTGAGAGAGGTGGATTAGGGTCGAAAATAGGGTTTTGCCTGACCTCAGAGGCGGAGCCTTTTATGGGCTAGGGTGGGCCGCCCACTCGGAAAAATTAACGACTATAAGTCTATTTTACGAAGTTTTATACAATTTTGTGTCGGTTTTAGGGTTCTAATTGATTCAAATTCCCACAAAGTAGTGTAGTGGCCCACCCAAAAAATTTAAATAATTCAATTATAGGTCTACTATTTTGCAAGACTTTAAACAATTTTTTAACGGTTTTAATTTTCGGCGATTTCAAAAGTGGCATACGTGATTTATATGTGATGCTTATACTTGGCATGTTAGCAGAGGTTTGTAGACCTTCAAATTTGCATGGGTTTCAAATCTCCCGCATATTGTCCTAAAATTCTCTAGTTAACAGTTGTGCAGTACAAAAAAGTTTCATAATTTATAGTAGTTGTAAAATATGTAATTATATAAGTATCCACCCTAACTTTTTAGTCAAACTTCGTCATTTCAACTTCGTGCTTAATGTTTATTACAACTTTAATTTATGTTTATATATTATAATATTTTAGTGGTCCACCCGAACTTTTTTTTTTCTAGCTCCGCCACTGACCTTACTCTTAAACCGGTCTACTTTCTTCATGTATGACGTAAAATGTTTGCATAAAACATATAAGGACGCATGCTAACAAGTATCATTATGATACGGTTAAAAAACAAAATAAAAATAATAAAAATTGAAAAATGCACCATTGAAAATAGATAATACCAATTTTGTATTTCTGATGAAGATTTTCTACTTTTAATATTTAATGAGTTTCCTTTTAAATTACTTGTTAGAATTTGCCAACTAAAAACTAGTAATGAGTTAAGATGAGAACCTGCATAATGTAGCCTATAGAAGTTGTGACACAACATAAAATTGTAACAAGGGAACCCTTTAACCAACTCTCATTGATAGAAGCACTTTTCTGTTGAATATGGATGAGAGGACCCCACAAATTTCTCATTATAGGTCCTTTGTATAGTGTCATGGTCATAACACCGGCTAAGGAGATCAAGGTCCCAAGTACTTTTGCCATGCCACGTGGATTTCGAAGATCAATAACCTCATACCTGCATTTTAGTCAACTGAAAATTATGGAGACTGAAAGTGTATAGAGGGACTAAAAACAAAATAAAATAAAAATTATAGAGATTAAAAATATATTTAACTCAAACCATTATTTAAAGAGTTTTAAACCTGAGCGCCACTGCAATAATGAAAGTTAGGGAAGCTATGGTGTTGTACATGGAAGCAAGAAATGTTGGAGAAGTATACTTCAAGCTTGCAAAGTACAAATTTATAGACAAACTGATCCTGCAATATTATGTTAAAATTATAAAATTATCTTAAAACTAATCCTGCAATTTTTTTATTTGTTCTTACCCTAATGCTGCAAGCACAAAAATCTCCACAAAAAGAGCAATTGTAAGCTTTGGTCTTACACTTCTGCAAGAAAAACAAGTACAATCTTCATCAAGTAATGAATGTTCTATCATTTATTATTATACCAAAATCAATTGTTTATTTATGGTGTCCTTAACCAGTGTCTTGGGACACTGGTTAGCATGACCTTTTATTTATTACAAACAAATTAATTCAAGTGTGATCATACTACCATAATAAAAACTACAGATAAGAACTTGTATGCATTTGAATGTACATGTACCTCTCCAGAAAGTATGCAAAAGGAAACATCACAACCCCGGCAACAACGTGCCGGTACGTAACATAAACATAAGGACTCATTCCATGATTGAACGAAGCTTCAGTGATAAAAAATATTAAAGTATAGCCAACTTGGGTTAAGACCATGAGCAGGTGTGGCTTGAACTCTTTGTATACAAGCAGAAGAGAAAATATTTTTTGCTCCATAAGTTTAGTGATGTGATGATGTTTCTTTTCTGCACTTATTTAGAGGCTCAACGCATGCACATTATATATACAACTTAATTCCATTTTTGGTGGTGATAACTTTATTTTTTGTGGGGATTGAATGTGATTCCTGAATGCATATAAAGGGTGATTGAATGTGATTCCTAAACACATTTTATTCCTGACTATGACTTCAGAATAGACATGTAAAGTGTTGTATTACTTCATAAGTATTTTATTAATTTAAATTAAATTTGATTGCTTACATCATTTTGCTTAAATCAAAATTAATTTAGTTACTAAATATTTTTTTGGTTACAATGTTTTAAGCACAAAATTTTCACCATCTTTTAAGCAGTTCGAGATCGAATTCTCGATCATTTATTTTAAGAGTTCAAATCCTTTACCAGTCAAATAAATTTATTATATTTTTATTTTACCAAAGGTGTAAAGTGGTTATAAATGTGTTTGGTTGCATTATATATATTTGAAATTTTAATATAGATTGCTTCATCAAATTTGAATACCCTTGCGTTCAAGAGGTGTTAACTTAATGGTTAAAACTTAACTTTGTAATATCAAAAACGAATCTCATCTGAGATCGTTATAATGATCATCAATGTTATTGTGATTAATAAAATATCTCCTTTCGTAATTATTTTCTTTTAAAAAAAACCTTGCACCGTTGCCAACTTGCTGCACATTGAAAGACACATAGCTATCTTTTATCAAAAGAAAAATAGACACATATAGCTGCTTTCGAATGTTTTTTTGTTGATTAAAGGCCATTGAATGTTTTTTATTTGTTGATAAAAGACCTTTCAATGTTTAAAACGTTATGACATTATTTTTTTAAAAATAATTTGGTATTTGATTCAAAGATTGATTAATATGGACGACTAATCATGCCGTCCATTAGCTTATGGGTTCAATTGAAATCGGTACAAAGCTATGTTAGGACTTGTCAAAAAATGAATTGTTGTCACGTGTGGATTTTGAACTTGTGACCTATAAAGCAACACACTTCTTAATTGAGACCCACAGAAGAACACATTTTTTGGTCTCAAACCTTCACCACATCAACTAAAAGTTTGAACATTAACTTAATTAATTATAAAACGTTAAAATTGTAATTGCTTATTAATAATTTTCTTGTTATTTTTTTTAAAGTAGTCTAAAGCTAAAATTTCATCGATTAAGATGAATAAAGTGATCATAATTAAATGTCTCTTTTAGCATAATACTAACATTTATCCTTAAAAAAATCATCTTGCACCATCGTTACATATTAATTTTATTACTTTAACATAAAATTTCTTGTGTGAACAATTAAAATAATAAATATGTTGACTATATCACCCTTAATTATTTATTAAAATTTAAAATTACCTTCAACTTTATTTTTTTAGCTTATTTCTGTTTTCCAATTTCTTTACGTAATCACTAAAATTCCATCACACATGTTTATTTTCCCTATAAAAAAAAAAAATCACACTTGTTTATTTTTTTCATCCTATTCCTTCACTTTTTTTTCATATTAATTTTTAAGTAAAAACTGCAACAACGATTTTTTTAAAAGCAAATCAACCATTATATCCTTGACTTTTCATGTAAAAATAGTTTTTACGTAAATCGAATCAACAGTTAAAATCCTATCACACTTGTTTATTTTTCCATTCCTTAACCTTTTGTTTTTCTTTTCATGTTATATCTTTTCTTCCAACACTTTGTTTCTGAGGTCTGCGTTAATTTTTTTCTCTCTTTAGCTTGTGTTGATAAATCTCATTATATAGTAGAATTCGTGAGTTATACTTATTTTTCTTCCTTAACTTCTTGGGAATACTTATTTTTTGTCTTACCCTTTTTATGAAGACTATCTCATCTAGCTAAAAGTTGTTACATAGTCAAATTCGTGAGCTATACGAATTTTGTAAAATTTTAAGGGTAATATAATAATTTAGTTACAAATCCCTATCCGTAAAATTTTAAGGGTAATATAATAATTTAGTTACAAATCCCTATCCTCATGAACTAAATATATATTTGATTAAAATTATTTTTTTCCTCTCAACTTTTTTGAACCAAACATATTTTCCATCAGTGTCTCAAAAGCTCGTCGATCCATGATGCATTTAGTTTGGCTCTCTTATGTTTGGATAATTTGGAGTGAACGGAATAGCAGAATTTTTAAAAATAAGACAATTTCGTCTCATCAACTTATGGATAAAATTAATTTTTTTTTTTTTTGTGGCTGAAAGCAAAATATGCTATTTTTGTTTTTGGCTATCATAGTTGGTGGCTTACTCCTTTTGTTTGTCTTGACATTGGTTAATTTGTCCTTTTGTGATTCTTGTCGGTCTCTATATCCCACTGCTACTGTTGTTTACATTTTAGTGTTCTTCTCTGTTAATTCTTGTGCTAGGAATAATGCTTTTCTGATATTAATATATTTCATTTTGCCTTCTTAAAAAACATATATTTAATTAAAATACATCACATCCTCTCATTTCCTTTCCCCTCTATTAAAATCTATCCTCTCTCGTGCCTCCGTTGAACCAAACGAACCTTAAGGCATAAGCAACTACTAGACTTTCCTTCTAAAAAAGAGAAGAAAAAAAATCTCCCACAACTTAAAATAAGGGCATATGATAGTATAAAAAAATATAAATTAAGTACTGAAAATTGTGTTAAAATTGAAAGAAATAAATTCCAATAAATAATTGCTATTTGTTAAATCCTTAATATGTATCCTTATGATACATGTTAAAATGACCGTTAAAATAATAGTTTAAGTTCAACTTTGTTATCCTAATCTTGGTCTTGTCCTCAACTTTGAATCCAACTCAAAAGTCACATCGGAAGCAATATGCACAATTGTCCATTGAATAGCACATAGGAGGCATGAGACTTTCCTTTCATGAACTAGAGAATAAATTCTTTATTGATATTTACTCAAATTTTTAACCAATATATTTACTCAATTTCTATGTATAAAATTAATTGATTTTTTTTGCTATATGAACTAGAGAATAAATTCTTTGTTTATTCTTTTTTGCGATTCTTTGTTTCTCAAAAGCATATGTCGCCAAATTGAACACATGGTATGTCGTTTTCCTAGAAATATTTTGTGTGTTCAGGCAGGGGAATCATTTGAGTTTTTGCTGTCCAATAGCCCATGTTTTAAAAATTGAATCAAAATGGATAGTGCCAAGAGTTTTTTTTTTTTTTTTCCAAATTCCGCAATGGTTTTACACGTTGATTCGATTGGTACATTTAATTCAACCTTGTTTAAATTAGATTAAGTTTAGGAAGCAACTCTATCACTAAAATTGTGATTTATGAATTTAGTTGTTACAACTTTTGATTTTGCTAGGGCAATAGATTTTTGGTGATGTAATGAGTAGGAAATATTGGTTATGTTGATGACAAACTATAGTGGATTTTGATTAAGGTTTTATTGTACAATTGGATCCAATGCTATTGAGTTTTAGTGTGTGGATATAAACAATGAGTTGTTTAAATTGTTTGGCTCTAATAGCATATTATGTTTTTAAATTGGACTTCACACGTCGTTACAAAACGGTTTTGTAAGGTTGATAAGTGTCAAATTCAATAGCACTTATTAAACTTTTTTGACAATTAATTTATATAAAAACCCTCAATTTATTATAGATACATAATATTTATAGTTTTAAGCAGGTTAAGTTTATTTTACTTATTTCTCTTCAATTATGTAGGGTTTTTAGCTAAAATGCCAAAAATGATTAAAACAAAAAAACGCTAGTCGAGCAAGAGCGAGCTCAAAGCATGGAATTTCAGAGAGTTTAAAGAAAATTGCAAGAGTAGATTCGCTATGAACTCTACATTTTGTCTAGCAAATTAAGGTGATTTTAGTGACATGTTGCATAAGCTAATATTTCCGTCTATTTGAAGAAACCTCGAGTCATTAGCGAGCTGAATTTGCCTAATGAATATATATATATATATATATATATATATATATATATATATATATATATATAACAAATTCATAAAGATAAAGCAAATAAAAGCAAGTGACTACGTGATATGTTGTTAACAAATGCTGCAAAAATAAAGCTCAACCTATGAAGATTACAACATATGAGATAAAAAGACAGCTAGAACGCAAAAGGAAGGGCGGTTGTGAGTTAAGAAAAGAATAAACCCAAGATTGAAGAAAGAATGACCATTGGTATAAATAGAAGTTTGGATTTGACTTATGGTGGATTATGTTTCAGACATACACATTTTGGGTTCTATGCAAATATTCAAAGAGTTCAAAAGCAAGAAAGGAAGAGATAGATGTGACTGATGAGAATGAGTAATCGGCTTCGACGTTAAATCTTCTTTCTTTTTGTTTTTATTGTAAGGTTATGTTTATCTAACTAATCCTCTATTTTTGGGATCAAGTGTTGTTATCATGAGTCTAAATTATGTATAGACGCTAATGCCTAGACATGTCTTAGGTTTGCATTCATATAAACTCCGGTAATATGTTATTAAATCAATCGGTTATTATTGGAAGTCGATTGATATAATAGATTTTGTGTCGTTAGACGTGCATGTCAACGTACGATGAGGGATAGATGAAGATATAGTTGAATTGAGTATATAATCGATCAAGGAAATAATGAATCTTAATCCCGACAATATAATATTTCCATTCTTGTTTTATTATTTAAACTACAAAGACCAATTTATGCACAACTAATTGGTCTTTTCATACACAAAATAATAATATTTGTTGATCGGTTTTAGTATCTCTATTAACTATTAATTAACAAATCTTAATCTCGACAATATAATCTTTCTATTTTTGTTTTATTATTTAAACTGCAAAGACTAATTTATGCAGAAACAATCCATCTTTTTGTAATCAAAATAATAATATTTGTTGATCGATTTTAGTATTGCACGGTCCTTGTGGATTCGATATTTATTTTTGATAAAAACCAACATACTTACTGCTGTGTTGAGGATAATGAAATCTTCACTTATCAAAGGTGTGAAGAGTTTCACTCTTTATAAACTCTAATCAGGCATCAACGTGGTACTTGATTTTTCCAATATTTTTCACTTTCTGACTAAGACACTTTGGGTGTTTGATGATGTTTATATGCTTAAATGTTTTGTAGTTGTTTGATTATCTAAATTTACAAGGCCATGAGTTCAAGAGTATATTTGGATGCACTTATTTGAGTTTATACATTGTTATAAATTATAAGCATTTGGGAGAGCTTATAGAAATTGTGACATGCCTATAAGTTGTTTTCATCTTATTTCCATAAGCTCAACATATAATTTATGAAAATAACTTATATGAAAATAGTTTAACTTATTTTATTTTTAGCTATAGAAAGAACTTACACATAAACGTTTATATGATAAGTATGTATACCATAAGCATTTAATTAAGTTGTTTATCTATACCCAAAGTCTAAATGGGTATTTGTGCGTTTGATCCTTCAAAAAAAAAAATTGTGCGTTTGATTTGCTTTGACATTTTTAGTCATCTGCCAAGTTGGGATGTTATGCAAAAATTGACAGATGCGAGAAAAGAAGGGCACATTTGGAGAGTTTTTAGTCTTAATGGGTATTTATACTATGAATATTTGATATATACATTTTTTTTTTGAGAGAATTTGATATATACATTTGAAACTCGTCTGATGGGCACATTTGGAGAATCATCATTGTCTAAATATTTGTGTTAGTGGTATTTTCTTTCCTTAATTATTTACAAGCCATTGGTGGTTATTGGAATCAGACAGGGCAGATGATTATCTCAAAGTTATACTAGTTGTAGAAAATATATAAAATGCTAACAAATTTTATGCTCTGGGCTAAAAGCTTCGTTCGCTTTGGTGGCTAAAAGCTAATAATGCCACATTTGTGTACGGTTCGCAGAGATGGTGGTCGGACCCTTTGATTTGTTTGGGTTTCGACTGACCTTTATTTATATATACTTTGTATTGACGACTTGTTTCTTGGGGTGGATTCCATGGTACACCTTATACTGAGAAACGTTTACCGCGGTTGTTAATATATTTCATTTTAGTTTCTTAAAAAATAAAAATTATGCTCTGGGCTGTATTGCATTTGTTTAAGCATGACACAATCCACTTGGGGAAGCTTGATTTAATAGTAATGCTTGATTCATAACATCTACATCTTTAGTAAATAGGGTCCTATTCCTTTCTTTGGCTAGATATCTATGATATGCTTAAATTAGACACCATGTTAGCTGGGGTGGGCATGGTTCGGTTTGGGATGAAAATTGAACTGTTTGTTAAATTTAAAATAACTGAACTTAACTGAACTGTTTGCATTTTGAATTGAACTGAATTGTTTCAAACCAAACTGAAGGTATACATGTATACGTAAGTTCCGGTTCAAACTTCGGTCACCACAAAAAAAAAAAAAAAAACCCCTTATACATGTATCTTTCATGATATCTGATATTTCTTGAGAATTCAATTCTTGGGTTCGTAGCATAAAATCACTCTGATACGCTATGATTTCGTCCTATCATCTGCATTGCAGGCATATATTGTTAACTTTAGAAAAAACAATTGGAATCATATGCAGTTCAGGTATAAACTGCTGGTGATCCTTGTTGAAGAAGTTTCATTTTATAGATAAACAACTTGTTGAGAAACTATTACTATTACCATCAAATTGGAACTGCACGGTGCAATTTAAAAACCAGCCATAGAGAATCCAATTCGTTCGAAAAAATACGTCTACACTTTTCACACATACTATTTTTTAAGAGAACTATGTTTCTGGTCCACAAAGTTAAATATGTACATTTTTCCTACATGATTGGAATCAAAATCATAAACAAAATACATGAAGTTATAAGCTGTGTGAATATCCTGACGGACGTCGGCACTAATTTTAGTCCATTTTTTTTTAAAGAGAGAAGTTTATATCATTTCATTATTGAAAATGTGTTCAACAATTTGGTATTTCTACCAAAATCTGAAAACTAGCTGAAAATGTGACCACCTTAACTATTCTATGGGTTGCTTCATTTGTTTTTCTCCTCGCAAACTCAACACTAAATTTGACATAATATTGTTCAAAGATAGATTTACAATTACGTATAATCAATTCAAATTTTCAAACCAGATGATAAAAATTGCTTTAGCTTTAAGAGTTCTTCAAAAGTGATTTGGTTGAAAGGAGGATAAGAAATAAACCAAACTTTTTTAAAAAAAAAAAAAGAAGAAATAAACCAAACATAAAGAGTGAAGACACAAAGTAAAAGTTGCAGAATTAGAAAGGATCGTGAGAATATGAGATGTGGAGTTGATGAATGTGAGAAGTTAAAAAACAATAAAAAAAAAAAATTGAATCAACGTAAATTTTTATTTTTTTTTCAAAGCTAAATTAGCACCAGAGAAATTAGCACCAGAGAGAATCGAACCTGAGACCTTGAGGAGAAACACACTCTCAGGATCCAAGTCAATACTACCTATTAGGTTCCCACCCGGCATACTTGGATTTCCCCTTTTTCTTTCATAAAACAATGCATTTTCTAATATGAGAATAAACCTATTAATAACCTTAAGACTCTTGCTTAGAAAAAAAAGCCCCTATCCACAAAACTCAATGAAATGTGTTTATTTGTGAGACCACTGTTGGGACAACCATAAATTTACAAATAAAAATATATATTGACCCGGAAATTAAAACAATAGAGAGAGAAAATAAAAATATAATATGCGTATAATAGATAAAGTTGTCACAAAATAGTTATAGAAATATCATTTCTCAAACTCAATCCACATACTCCTAATTATAAGTATCATGATGTAATTGTTTTTCTTTAGTGCCGTAAACAAGCTTTTGTGGGGCGGTGAGAAATTGTATGTGAGGTCATCATCTAAATCTATATAGCTGATGGTTATTAAAATAATGCATAAGTGGGGTCATCTTGATGTGCGGATGAAAAACTATCCATCACTTTTTTTGTATCAAGCTCAAAATCGATAAGTCCAAAATATAATTAATGAACGCATTCTAAAACTGATAACAATCCAAAAGTTTCGCCAACAAGTTTCGCCAACATGTACCTCACAGATTGGAGTAAACTATTTAGTTTTTGCCAAAACAAAAGGGCCTTTAACATCCCTAATACAAACTCATATTCCCACTCTATTAGAAAGATAGGAGAAAGAAGCATCAATATTGCACTTAAATATTCCTTCTGCTAGTATGATCCATTTCACATTTCCTTCTTGTCGCGGTTGTGCACAAGATGTATTACAAATCCTACGGGCATTTTACCAATCATGAAACATAGATTTTGCTCTCTCCACAACATAAACTTGAGCATGAATTACCTCATTTCACACTCTGTTATTTCTTTGTTTCCAGATACTCTACAACCTCTTAAGCTTAGATACTTCAAAATGGATGACGTACTGGTATCCTATCGTATCATGCATCGATACCTGACCGATACTCCTCGATACATATCAAAAGAGTATCCGAAAATTAAATTTTATTATTTACAAAAACAATTGTTTGATACTTTTCAGATACATTGGGGATATGCAGGGGATAGACAGTAGAAAATTGATACGCTCATGCAGGGTTGGCCCTGGGTAGGTGCAAACAGCTTTATAAAGCTGGGCCTCCCCAACTTTGGGGCCCAAAATATTTTTTTTTGGTTATATAATGCAATGAAAACATTAATATATAGATGTAGCATCGGAAAATTATCAATACAGAAGACGCCGCCCAGCGGTTAAATTTGGAAGTGTTGTCCTTGGTTGCTTTGGTTCAACTCTTGGGATGGCAGATGTTGTTTTTTTTTTAGGTCTATATGTCATATATACTTTCCGTTCTTCTAATTCAGTTTAACTTCTCAACCGATTCGACTATATATTTACATTACAATATAACTTTTGTTTTTTTAGAGCACTTGTAATTTTTGGCATATACTTGTCGTATAAAATCACAAAGCTTTAACAATAAACATTATAGTTTTTTTTTTCTTTTAAAAAATTGTATTTTCTTAGAGGCCTATTTTTACTAAGAGAACCGGGCCACCAATTTCACAGGAACGGCCCTGCGCTCATGATACATGATGTTTTTATTATTTTTTGGATATATGTAATTGACTAGGTAATACTAATAGTGTTCTCTTTTTGAGATGTATCATATATGTAATTGATTAACTGTCATTTTCTTTATTATCAATATTGTTTATATTTATATTTATGTTGTTGTCCACAGTCTATTTTGTGTTATTTTGTTTGTCTGAGACGCTCCTATTGTTGATTATCGTGTGAAAGTAATTTCATTGTTGTGCTTTATCGTTGTTCTATGTCTGTTTCGTCTAGGTTTTGCGCTTATGTTTTTGCTTATGAGTTTAGTCCATAGTTTGTATTTTGAGTTTTAATATTTAGTTTAAATTTAATTTTTTTTTTTATTAAAGTATCCCGGCCGTATCGTATCTTGAATTTTAAAATTTTCCCGTATCGGTGCCCTATCGTATCAAGTATCTGGGCTTCATTGTCCACAACACACAGCAAAATAAAAGTGATCAATTTTTATAAAAATGAAGGATCAAAATTGAATAAAATTTATACAGGATTAAACTTTAAATGTCATAATTTTATGGAAACGAAAAATATACTTATTAAGAATGTCCTCTATGGGAATAAAACTGTGTTTTCTTGTTGATTTAAATTTCTAATTAGTGCTATGGACCCTGATGTTTGTTTTTGGTCACACTTTGTACCCTGATTTTACATGCTTGTGTCTGCTAGATGCAATTAATTTTTGCTTTACTTTTTTTTTTTGAAAGAATTTTTGCTTTACTATTTCTATTGGTTTCCATCGATGTATATTATCCACACTACTTTTTCATGCACCAACACTTTTAACATGGTCATCTGTCAATGCTATTATTTTTCTTATAAGAATCCATAACCTTTTTCTTTGAGGAATCCATAGAACAAACGAAGATCTATATTTTATATTAGAACAACTGTACCAGTCAACTTGCAATTTCAATGATCTTTAGGTATTGAACCATGGTTATCAAATTGTAGTTCAAATATTATGAATAATTGAATCAAAAGAACTATTTTTTGAATCGTGAATCTAATTTTATATAATTAATAAATTGTAAGATACATTGTCAATGAAATCTATCTATCTATCTATTATATTTATTAAAATAAACCCTTAAATCCTGTACCCAAAAAAAAAACCCTTAAATCATCTAGTAAAAATGGCATTTACACCCCTAAAAGTGGGCACTCTTGTCTTCTCTCCCTCTCGGAATCATCTAGTAATACTAATTCTCACATTTGGTCTTGGATATGGAGGTTGAAAATTCCTGAGAAATCCAAGCTTCTTATATGGCTCGCTTGTCATAATGCTACCCCTACTTTATCTCTTCTCCACCACAGACACATTGCTCCATCTGCTATTTGTTCGAGATGTGGGAACATCGAGGAAACTTTCTTGCATTGTGTCTGTGACGGCAGGTTCTCTAGTTTCATCTGGCACAAATTTGGTTTCTCTACTTAAGAATTTTTCTCATAAAGTTGTTTGCATGATTGGATCAAGAATTGCTCAAATGGCCCTCGATCTACCATCTTTCTTGTTGGTCTCTGGTGGACGTGGAGGCACCGGAATATGATGTGCCTTAGAATGAAACATGGTCTCTAACTCGGCTCAGCCTTCACATTCAAAATACGACAGATATATACTATTAAGACCAGCTTCCAGATTGCCGCAGTTGCTCCTTCAGATCGTATGGTTTGATGGAATAGCAACAATCACAACCGTCATATTCTCAATGTGGATGGAAGTTGTATAGGAACGCCGACTCGAGCTGGTTTTGGGGGTGTTATTCGAAACAATGCATGTTTCTATCTCTCGGGATTCTCCGGCTTCATTCCAACCTCGACATATATCTTTCTCTGAAGCATGGGTACTCCAAACATGGAGAAGTACCAGTACCGGGTATGTACCCCTACCGGATACGCGTACGGTACTCGTAACTTACATACCTATTTTTACTTAGTTGTTTCGTCGTAGTTGGTGCAGCAAAAACTTACGGGCGGTGGAAAAACAACCAAAATTATTTTCCTTTTTTATTGTATTTTAATTCTTTCTCTTGCTTTTGATGAAAATAGTTGAGGGGTGCACAAAAAAGTAAAACTCTGAAACAACGTGATAATAGGAGTGTAGTAATTAACTTGAAAAATCTTTTTTTTTTTATGTTTTATATCAACGTATCTGTACCTTCATTTTTAAAAATTTGTCATATTACATATCGGGTACCGTACCCATACCTATGCATCATAGATATCTCTGCTTGCAGAGCTCGCTGCAATTCACCGTGGTTTACTCCTGGCAGCGGAAATGGGAATCGAGGAAATGGCTTGCTAATCCGATTCCCTCCTATCCATCAAACTCATCACTAATTACCAAGCTTTTAAGTATCATGCATATGTTGTCTTAATCCAGGATATTAGAGATCTTCTATCTTCAAGAAATTTCTTTATTCAGCATTGTCTCAGAGAATGAAACCAATGTGCTGACTTCATGGCTAAATTAGGAGCTTCTTCTAATGAGGATTTTTCAATCCATCCTACTCCTCCAAGCGACCTCCTAACCCTGCTTAAGAACGATGCCATGGGAACTTTCTTCCCTAGAGCCTAGGCTTTTTCTTTTCCCTTTTTTCTTGTTTCTTTTTTCTTTTTGTTTAGCTTTGTAACCAAAAAAAAAACCCTTAAATTGTTTTGTTGACATCTAATCAATTTCTTGCAACGTAATAGAAATTATGTCATGTTGTTGATATTCTAATGTGTCACACAACACTAGATATCGTAATATTGCTGTGACTCATTATTTCCAAACGGTTTCGTTTTTTAACTATTAAGTCTATTTTGTGGTGTGTAATGAGTTATGAAATGCACATTATGATAATCAACTATCTTTTTCTCCTTTGATTGAGAATCTTATTTAATTTTGTTACTGGTTGTAAAACAGGAAAGTAAAAACGAACTATGTGAAGCCTTGGTTTTGCAAAAAACGTATATTTTAATATATATATATATATATATATATATATATATATATATATATATATATATATATATATATATATATATATATATAGCCAGAATAAACCTACAAATTCTTCCTCAATCCTCATGATTCAAAAACTTTATTCTATTCTCACTTGGATATACACTTCTACAACCTTTCCAGCTAAAGTTACTGACTATACTATGCATTCTTGGTCTTCACTACTATTGCACTGCTTGGTCTTGAAATCAACCTCTTTGTCACCTTCTTTACCCCACAGCAACAAATATAGACCAATGATGACAATAAAACCACCTATGATGCTGAAAATTTAATGAGAAGAAAATTTCAGTAATATTATTATACTAAAAAATAATGTTATTTTTCTAAGAAAAACGTATCCACTATACGTATTCATAGTTGTAACATTTAGAAGAGTTTAACTTTGATACATTGTCGTGTAAACAAGTTTACCTGCCCAAATAAAATTTTTCACCAAAGACGAAGTATGCTAGAATTGTCACAAATATTGTACAAAGAGGGTTAAACATTGTGACAAAAACTGGTCCTTTTTTCTCAGTGCACCATAGTTGAATGTAGATCAACAAACCACCAGCAACAATTCCCTATCATTGATAATGATTGATATATAATGTTGGAACTTTATGATTTGGTAGTACTTTTTTACAAAGACATAAAATAATCACGAGTTTTTATCACATTGACTTTCTCATATTGTTACATAAAATTTTGCTTCCGCAATATAAGCACGTAAATTTAGCGACGAGTGTAGTGCAATTATTTAACAATGTTTTGCAAATAAAATAATTTTTTTAATGAAAACACTACATTAACGTTGATATTTTAAAAATAGTTATAAGTTTTCCAAATTTTGTCATATTAACTTTTTCATATGAATACATAAAAATTTACATCGGCAGATATAAGCAAATAAAATCCTCAGTGAGCGCAGTGCAAATATTTAACCGATTTTTTACATATAAAAGGCAAAAATATTTAATAGAAACATTACATTTATCTTGATAATTTTTATTTAATACCTTTAAATAGTTCATTTGATCCAAAAGAATTGTCGAACCTAAAATAAATCACAATTTGGTTGATCACAAATGAAACATTGTTGTAGTTCATCGAATCTAGATAAATAGTATGAATTTATATAAAAGAATAATATTAGTTATAAAAAAATTAAATGAATATGTATTCATATTGTTTTATTTTAGAAATATTTAGTATCTCATGTATATACACATATAAATTGTTTTTTTTTTACTAAAGCTTGGATTATAGGACACTAAAACAAAGTATATTCCTCACGAATAACATATATTTTGCATTCCAATATCTTTCAAAGATGGCTTATTGGTTAAGTGGTTAAGTTATTTGATTGGGGAATGTGTGTACCCTTGTTCGATTCGTTCGATTCCCAGCAAGGTATTTTTTATTTTTAATGATAAAAAGGGTACCCTTGTTCGATTCCCAGCAAGGTATTTTTTATTTTTAATAATTTTTGCAGAGCCATTCTTAATTGGAATCCATGCATGTCGTTAATGCTAATTAATTTGATGGTTTAAATTGTAAAATGCAGAGCCATTCTTAATTGGAATCCATCCATGTCGTTAATGCTAATTAATTTGATGGTTTAAATTGTAAAATGTCATTAATTTAAAATAGGTTGAATATGCAAATAATAAAATACATGGTAATATTGCAAAATAAAATAATAAATGTTAGGGAAAATTACACTCACCTCCCTTGAGTTTTCTTTAAATGACAGAGACACCCCCTCTAATTTTAAAATAGACACTAACATCCCTTAAGGTTTTATTAAATATATTGATACCTCCCTTCTCTCTTAACACTCCTTAACACTATTATCTTCCTGTTGGAATGCAAAAAGATTTGAAAACTGAAATTCTCACAATCTTTGACCATTCAAGTTATTTTACCATTTTGAAGATACCTCCTCCCATTGAACCTGTGAATTAATTAACTCCCTTTAATATCTGCCACGGTAACGGAGTTAACGAAGTTGAATTTGTCATGACACCTCTCCATCATGACAGATCACAGATATGCTCAAAAAATTTGTGGGTATTAAACAAAGTTTCACGCCTTCACGATTGTATTGTTAGGATTTTTGCTTCTTATGCATTAATGTATGGTTTGTACATTGTATAGAGAAGAAATGAGGGAAAATGCAGAAAAATTCAAGAATCAGAGAAAGGCAAGTGTGCTTTGTATTGTATTGTTTGCTTCATAGAATAACCATATTTCTTTGATTGACAGTGGAGCTGCTCTCATCAAAAAACCGTAGATCACGTTGACTGAACCTCATCTTGGTTTTCTTTGTTATTTTTGTTGCTCCCTTTTACTGTGTTATCTTGTTTTTGTATTTTCGGGTCTGCATAATCTGTCAAAATTATAAATGAAAACAAGTTGATGAGGAATACAGTGTCATCACATCATTGCTTCTTGCCATGTCTAAAGATTTGGATCAATATTGCTGGGTTGAATTAGTTGCAGAGGTGCTGATGCACTCAATCGTGTGGTAATTCATAACACTAAGGCTATGTAGTGTAAGTCTGAACCAACGGATGGTTAACAGAGTTAGATTGAGGGGAGGTTATTGTATTTTTGAAACTAGAGGGGAGGTATGTGTCTTTTAACCAAACTTTAAGGGAGGTCTTTGTAATTTTCTCTAAATGTTATTTTTATAATAGAATACACATGGCTGTTTTTTATTGGTTTGGGTAATTTGCCCACCAATTTTCAAAGGCAGCCTAGGTCTCACCATGTGTCACAAAAACCCTTAAATTGTTATGTTGACATCTAATCAATTTTTTGCAACGTAATAGAAATTATAAAATAATAAATGTTATTTTTATAATAGAATACACATGGCTGTTTTTTATTGGTTTGGGTAATTTGCCCACCAATTTTCAAAGCAGCCTAGGTCTCACCATGTGTCACAAAAACCCTTAAATTGTTATGTTGACATCTAATCAATTTTTTGCAACGTAATAGAAATTATGTCATGTTATTCATATTCCGATGTGTCACACAACACTTTTTTTCGATCCACATGTGTCACACATCACTTGATATTGTAATATTGTTGTGACTCATTATTTCCAAACGGTTTCGTTTTTTAACTTTTAAGTCTATTTTGTGGTGTGTAATGAGTTATGAAATGCACATTATGATAATCAACTATCTTTTTCTCCTTTGATTGAGAATCTTATTTAATTTTGTTATTGGTTTGAAAAACAGGAAGGTAAAATCGAACTTTTGCAAAAAACGTATATATATATATATATATATATATATATATATATATATATATATATATATAGCCAGAATAAACCTACAAATTCTACCTCAATCCTCATAATGCAAAAACTTTATTCTATTCTCACTTGGATATACACTTCTACAATCTTTCCAGCTAAAGTTACTAACTATACTATGCATTCTTGGTCTGCACTACTATTGCACTGCTTGGACTTGAAATCAACCTCTTTGTCACCTTCTTTACCCCACAGCAACAAATATAGACCAATGATGACAATAAAACCACCTATGATGCTGAAAATTTAATAAGAAGAAAATTTCAGTAATATTATTATACTAAAAAATAATGTTATTTTTCTAAGAAAAACGTATCCACTAACTACGTATTCATAGTTGTAACATTTAGAAGAGTTTAACTTTGATACATTGTCGGTGTAAACAATTTTACCTGCCCAAATAAAGTTTTTCACCAAAGACGAAGTATGCTAGAATTGTCACAAATATGGTACAAAGAGGGTTAAACATTGTGACAAAAACTGGTCCTTTTTTCTCAGTGCACCGTAGTTGAATGTAGATCAACAAACCACCAGCAACAATTCCCTATCATTGATAATGATTGATATATAATGTTAGAACTTTATGATTTGGTGGTACTTTTTTACAAAGACATTTTACCTTTTATGAGATGAATTATTCATTATACTAACCCCATATATTATGGACCACAAGTCAATGTTGAGTCCTATAATCCATGCTGAAGGGTTATTACGTTCTACTATTACTGTGAAAATAGCTGATTGTGCTGCTCCCATAAAGCACATCCATGTAGTGAGTGATAATTGAGCTGGATATCTTTTTAAAGTAGATGCCTGAATATTCAATTTCAATATATTAGAGTTGTAAAAATTTATTTAAACCATGGTCAACAACTTTAGTCACCATGGATTTCTAAAATACCACACATAATTCTTGAAATATACAGCGAAGAAAAAAAAATGTTTATTAGTTTGGAAATACGCATTCGAACAACACGATATTTGTGTTATTTTGGGATGTGTACTTCCATAACACAAAATGTTCGCATAAAACTTATAAGGGGATATGCTAAAACCTAAATTAGAATATCGTCAAGAAACAACAATAAATGAAAAAACTTTAATTGAAAAATGCATAATTTGATACATATATAATGCAAATGTTGAACTTGTAATGAAGATTTTCTACTTTTTTGAATCTATAATCAGTTTCTTTAAAATACTTATGATCATTTGCAAGCTAAAAACTAGTTATGTATTAAGGTGAGTACCTGCATAATGTACCATATAGAAAACGTGACACAGCATAAAACGGTAAGAAGTGAACCCTTTAACCCACTCTCACTAATAGAAGCACTTTTTGGTTGAATATGGATTAGAGGACTCCACAAGTTTTTCATTACAGGTCCTTTGTATAGTGTCATGGTCATAACACCAGTTAAGGATATCAAGGTCCCAAGTACTTTTGCAATGCCACGTGGATTTTTCATATCAATAACTTCAAACCTGCACTTAAATCAAATCTCTTATATATACATTAAAAATTACAAATACTCCAAAACATTTTTAGTCTATATAATTTTCTCAATTTTTAGTCAAACCATTATATAAAGAATTTCAAACCTGAGTGCCACTGCAATAATGAAGGTAAGGGAAGCTATGGTGTTGAACATTGAAGCAAGAAAGGTTGGAGAAGTATACTTTAAGCTTGCAAAATACAAATTGAGTGCCATGGTGATCCTGCAATAATATTTTTAAATTATACAAATTATGTTGCCATATTTCCATAATTTCCATAAAGTGTAATATAACATACATTTTTTATTTGTTCTTACCCTAACAAAGAAAGCACAGAAATTTCCATAAAAAGAGCAAAAGTCAGCTTTGGTCTTACTTTTCTGCAAGAAAAAAAAAACAAATGCAATTGTCATAAGATAATTGATGAATGTGATATCATCTATGATCATACCAAATTCAATTGTTTATTCGAAACAAATAAATTAATTGAAATGACTCAAGATTTATGAGTTCAAAGTTCAAACTCAAAAAACTAACAAAACCTCTAACTTATTAACATTTATCTATCCAAACACAAACTAAGAACTCGGACGCGTTTGAAGAGAATTAAATGTGCATGTACCTCTCAAGAAAGAACGCAAAAGGGAACATCACAACACCGGCGAAAATATGTCGATATGTAACATAAACATAAGGACTCATTCCATGATTGAAGGAAGCTTCACTGATAAAATATAAGAAGGTATAGCCAACTTGGGCTAAGACCATGATAAGGTGTGGCTTGAACTTCTTGAATCCAAGCAGAGGAGAAAATATTTTTTGCTCCATAAGTTTAGTAATGTGAATGTGATGATGTTTCTTTTCTGAAGTTATTTAGAAGCATAACTCATGCACATTATATATAGCTTAGATGATGGGTTTATTTAATTGAATGTGATTCCTAAATGCATTATTTATGGTATCCTGTTCTTTATTAAATTCCTAATATAAGATTTATTAATATTCCTGACTAGGACTATGTAAAATAACACTACTGTTAGAATCCAAGACACTAGATAAATTGTGAATTATCATTGTCAAAAATTACTCGTTGAGTGTTACATGACCAAAATTATAAGTGCATGTAATTGTTAGAAAATCAAAAAGGATCACTCAATTTTAAACAGAATGAGTTCTCCCTACTTGCTTGAACTGGTTATTAGGAATAAACTAGACTATAAAACGATATTTAACTGTTACCTTAGGGGGTATAATTAATGTTATCCCTACATGCAATTTTTTAACTCTTTAGAATATACATATACATATATATATATATATATATATATATATATATATATATATATATATATATATATATATATGTTAATATTTTTTTGACTTTCAATTTATTTACTCAATATATGTGTGTGTGTAATTTTTTGACACTTGTAAATCATTTTATCAAAACAAAAGACACATGTAAATCATGAACCAGTATGACCAGTCCCACTCCTATATCTGAACGGGACCTTTTTTCTATTCTTTTTTAGGACCTGTCCAACTTTGATATGTAATTTTTTTTATATATAAAAACAAAGTTTTATTGAACACGATGTAACTAAGATAAGATGTGGAAAGCCACAACAAACAAGTGTAGAATTACAAACTTTAATATGTACTGGCATTGATTGGCTATCTAAAGAAAAAGATTATAAATGAAATTCTTGGTCACATTTCTTTATTCTTTTTTGCAAATCTTTGTTTTCCGAAAGCATTTATCGCCAAATTGAACAATGGTGTGTGTGTCGTTTTCTTTAGAAAGATATTGTGGGTTCTGCCAAAGGAATCATTTGAGTTTTTGACTCAAAAATGCTAATAGCATTTCATTTATAATGATATGTTGAATACATGTTGAAAATCCCCAATATTTTTATATTTTGATTCAATTGGTACATTTAATACAAGCATGTTTGAATTGGATGCCTAACATTATGAGAAAATAAAGAATAAAAATACTAAAATTAAAAAGGTGATAGATATAGAAAAAATAAAATTGGATTGAATCAAGTCTACAATTACTAACTTGGACAAAAATGCTGAATTTGTTAGACAACGGAGTTCGAACTTCAACTCTTCTTTTTTATGTGTGTAAGTTTTCAATATGATAGCAATGCCATAAAAATTGAATATTGAATATAATAATACAAACTTTTTATGGTGGACCAAAAATGAAATCCATATACTGACTGCTATCTTTGCCAAGTCACCAACGTTGGCACCTCATTTTCATAATGTCTTGGTCTACCAATCCCCTAGGTGTGTTCCTTTTGTAGGAACAAGAGTTCATAAGCATGTGGAAAGTAACTATATAAAAATCTTTATGATAGAAAAAATATATTTTATTTTATTATTTCCCTTCCCAAGTTGTGCACATGAATTCATTTTTTTTCAATTGGATGCATAACCCACGGCCATAGAGTAATTTTGCACAACTCATGTATGTATTTGATTTGGAGCTCACGACTTGGATTTGCATTTTAAAAACTCTTCTTTATTTGGATTTGCCAATCACGTTTACAGGCTTTGCTCCATGATTAATTGAATTAATGTGATAGTGAGTCATCACAAAGTCAATTCAAGGCTTGGCAAAGATCAAAAAAATCAATTCAGGTATCTGATTGAAATTCCAATTATGATTTGATTTGACATTTAGTTAGTGGAGCTAGTCATTTGGTTTTATGTCTCATAAATCATCAACACGCATTTTGGCCTATAATTTATTTGGAATTGGATTACGTCTACTAATAACTTATGTCTATATGGAGATAGTTTGTTTGTTGATAAGATTAATAAAGTGATTGGGAGATTCCCCCTAGTCTTGTGCTTATTAGTTGGACACGGGGTCCACTTTGGTGATTTTGAATTTTTGTGATAATTTTGATTTTGTCTCTACCTCTTTTTAATCAATCATTTTTTCTCATCAAAATAATTTATTTAATAATTCATATATTATTATATGTCATCAAAATACACTAAAATCATTAAAGTCAACGTTTTTGTCCAATCTCCTTTGACGGGATGAGTAGAGTTGAATACATATCGCTCTTTTAAAGAGAGTGATCAAATGAAATGTGTAAGAGTTATATTTCCTCCTACAATTATTATTATAAGCAAAACATCAATTTTTTTAGATACATTGGATAATTAATGTATCGGTTATAATAAAGACTATGGCTCTGTTTGGTAAAATTAGCTGATAGCTGATAAGCTAGCTGATAGCTTTTAGCTGATAAGCTAGCTGATAGCTTTTAGCTGATAAGATAGCTGAAAGCTTTTAGCTGATAAGCTAGTTGAAGTGTTTGGTAAAATTAGCTGATAGTTTTTGCTTTGAATAATAAGGGTAAATATGGAAGAAAAAATGAGAAGCTAAAAGCTATAAGCTCAAAAGCTACTTGAAGTAGCTTCTGAAAAATAGCTTATAAGCTCCTGAAATAAGCTATAAGCTCGTTGTACCAAACAGAGCTTTTGTGTTACCAAACAGAGCTTTTTTTGTCAAATGAGCTTATAAACTAAAAGCTAAGAGCTAAAAGCTCTTTTTTTGGGTTTACCAAACAGAGTCTATATACGTTAGTTATTCAATGTATCTTAAAAGTAAAGTTTTGCTTATAATAATGATCGGAGAGAATACGAGATAGTGATGGAGAGTGGTCGGAAGATTATTTTAAATTTATTTGGCATGGTAGTGCCTATATTGCGGAGGTATGGGTAGTTCTAGTAGGTCTCAAATATGCTAGGCATCTTATAATTTTAGAGTAGTGGAGTTACCCATTGATTAGCTACTGCTTGTAAAATCTCTAACCTCTAATGAGAATGCTAGGTTCCCTGTTGAGAAAACTTGTCCCTTATTATTAGAGTTGGAGTGGAAAATAGTAGGTTATTTTTTCCTTCGCTAAATTAAGAGTATAATGACATTAAAAAGAATAGAAGGTAATTTCATTAGACTCTAATCCTTTGTCAAGTGTTCATATGTATTATTAAAAAAAGAAAAAAAATATAAAAATCTGGGGAGACATAAACATAACCCAGTATATCCACAAAAAGTGTAGAACTACCCAAATGGATAATAAGAAAATTAAAAGCAACACAAGTGGATCATAACAGCCTCTTAAACAGAGGTCTTCATTGCGGTGAATGGACCAACCGTCAACACGGAAGCAAATCCATATACCATTCTCTCCCTGCAACGAACGACAACAAGTTAAACACTCTTTCGAGCCCCAAACTAGGCACCAAATAGTGCCCTCCTTTCTGCGTGGAGGAGGAAGACTGAAAATAGTCCAGAATCACAACCACCATCCAGAAAGGTTTGAAGCAACACAACATCCCGACCCTTATCGGACCTTGGAGAACAACGTCAACCTTGTGGATGACGACGAAGATAGATTGGGAATCTGTGTTGAAGCTTGACCTCCGGAGATCCACCCAAATGGGGTTTGATGGTTTTGCGTCTAGGATGGGTGATCGCACCACCACAAATATGTGACTACATCTTCAGAAAGCCGGTTTCGATTGAGAGTGAAAAGGGTGGTGAAAGTAGGAGAAACTCTTCTATGGGCACAACCCTAAATGAAAAATATTTGAGCACACTCACATCAAATAAAAAAAAAATTAAATGAGAATAAAACAAAATGATGTTGATTGATGTGATTATATTATGTTTGTTTTAATTTTTTTCATTTGATGTGAGTGTGTCCAAATGTTTTTCATTTGGGGTTGTGACCATTTAAGAATTTCCCATGAAAGTAGTAGTTCATCATTCATATATACTGTGAAACTAATCAATGTTCTGATGCAATTAGTGCTCGATGGCTTTTGTGAGTGTTTAACTACGAATCTTGTTCGTCTCAATTTAATCAGTTGTTGGATTACTAATGTATTGGGGACTACCCCTTGTTTAATTTCTATGTAGTTTTTTTTTTCCTTCGGGCTTAGGCCCTCTTTTTATTCTTAAAAAATAATTTATTTAGAGTTTGGCCTCTAATTTATTAGTATTTTTTCGGGCTTAGTTACTGAAATATTTCACAGTAAAAAAAAAGTTACAGTACTGAAATATTTAATGGGTTTAGCGGCCAATTTAACAATTAATTTTCCTCTTTAACAAACAATTAATTTTTCAAATAAGTATCTAAATTTTCTATTAAATTATAGTTCATGCTAACAAATGTCCTAACTCCTAAGAATATTTGTTAAGGATTTAAAAAAGTAACGATTGTTAAATTTTATGTAAAAAAAGTTGTTTTTTAATATTTTGAATACACAATTTGCAAGATAAAATTTCTGCTTTAAACTTCTTAACAAGTGTTATAAGGACATTTGTTAGCATTTCTCTTAAATTATTATATCACCGAGATAGAGATCTATTTCAGAATGTCGTAAAAACAATAGCCGTTAATGGAGTGACCAACATTTTTCGTCATTTTTTATCTCTTAATTATTTTTTTATCTCTTAATTATTATTAATCGGTAAGAACGGGGATGTTGCTTTAAAACTTGATATTAGTAAAGCTTATGACAGGATTGATTGGAGTTACCTTCGAGGGGTTATGACAAAGATGAGGTTTTCTGATCAATAGGTTAAATGGATTATGATGTGTGTTGAAGCGGTGATTACTCTGTGCTTGTTAATGGTAATGCCACAAGTCAAATCATCCCAGGAAGTGGTTTGACACAAGGAGACCCATTATCCCTATATTTGTTTATTATTTATGCTGAAGGTCTTGCTGCGCTTATTCGAAAAGTTGAAGCGAGGGGTGTAATCAATGATGTCAAAATTTGTAATAATGCCCCAATTATATCTCACCTCTTATTTGCTCATGACTGTTTCCTCTTTTTTAGAGTCAATATGGACCAAGCAAGTAAAATGCGAGCCATTTGATCTACCTATGAGAGCTTCTGGTTAGGAAGTGACCTCCAAAAATCAGAGATTTTTTGTAGTAGAAATGTTCTAACAACAGATCATAGTAATATTGAAAGCATTTTGGGCGTACATGTTGTTCTAGGTACTGACAAATATTCGAGGCTCCCTTCCATGATAGGTAGGAGCAAAAAATTCACTTTCAGCTTTATTAAAGATATAATTTGGAAGAAAATAAATCCATGGAGTAGTAAAAGTATTTCAAAAGCTGGTCGTGAAGTTCTCATCAAATTTGTGCTTCAATCTATCCCTGCCTACTTTATGACTTTTCACTCTCCATGTCTCTCTTTGTGATGAAATTGAAAGAATGATGAATTCCTTTTGGTGGGGTCATTCGGGAGGTCAAACTAGAGGTATTAACTGGATTTCTTGGGATAAACTGTCTATGCACAATAATGAAGGAGATACGAGTTTCAAAAATCTACCTAACTTTAATCTAGATATGTTAGAAAAACAAGGCTGGAGACTTATGACAAATCCTGATTCGCTGGTAGCTAGACTTTACAAGGAAAGATATTATCCCAGGTGCAATTTCTTTAAGCCGACTTTGGGACATAAGCCTGCTTTGTATGGCGAAGCATATGTAATTCTAAATTTATTCTCAAAGCTAGAAGCAGATGGAGGATAGGCGATGGTGATGATATCTCGATTTGGTATAACAAGTGGATTGTAAATGATGTTACACTTATTCCACATGTTGATGGAGATTTTCCTCTAGCTGATCTAAGAGTCTCAGATTGCATGTTACATGACCGCAAGGAATGGAATCTACCTTTCCTACAGTCAATTTTTGATCACCAGGTAGTTGAACATATAGTGAACACACCGCTCTATCCATCAGTGACAGAAGATCGACTCATCTGGAAAAAAAATCATGGCGAATACTATGTTTGTAGTGCATACTATTTTTGTGTGCAAGAATTACTTAATACATCTCATTTCAAGGTACAAGGTTCTTGGAATCTAATTTGGAAGGTCAAGATTCCTCCAAATGTAAAAAAAATTTGTGTGGCGAATTTGTAGGAATTGCCTACCAACTCGTATACGTCTAAAAGATAAATGTATTGTTAAAAGATCATCAATTCCTAATGAAATAGATGTAGCAGTAGCTTGACGAAACCCTAGAGTCTTTACTTGATCCAGGATGTATGATGTATATGTCATTCCGAAATGGTCTATTAATCTGCCAATAAGTCATTTAATGGTAGTTCCCCCTATCACGTTATTGTGAAAGACTAGATTGGCCTGTTCTGCCATAAGTACCTCCATACCCTATGAATTATACACTGTATACGGTGGTGAATGAGGATACACTTCATTTATTTTTCCAATTTCCAAATAGGTTAAATGTTTGGAGTATGCTTCCTTTCTTTTCTTTTATTTCTATTTTGCTACAACAAGATATGGATAGCAAGAATATTATCTTCAAAGCATAACATGATTTATCTAAGGATGATGCAGCTTTATTTTGTTGTGTGTTGTGGAGCATCTGGAAACAAAGAAACATTAGAGTGTGGAATGTGGTAATTGATGCTCAAGTTTATGTTGTCGAGAGAGCAAAAGTTATGCTTAATGATTGACAAGATGCACATAGGATTTGTAATACATCTTGTGCACAACCGCGACAAGAAGGAAATGTGAAATGGATCAAACCAGCTGAAGGAAGATTTAAGTGCAATATTGATGATTCTTTCTCCCAGCTTTCTTATAGAGTGAGAATAGGAGTTTGTATAAGGGATGATACAGACACTTATTTTTTGGCAAAAACTGAATGGTTTACTCCAGTCTGTGAGGTACCTGTTTGCGAAGCTCTTGGATTGTTATCAGCTTTAGAATGTGTTCATCACTTACACTTGGGACCTATCGATTTTGAGTTGATGGATAGTTTTTCATCTGCACATCATGATGTTACAGAATTTGGGATGATTATCCATAATTGTAAAATTATTTTTGAACAATACTATGTCAACTTTAGTGTTGAGTTTGTGAAGAGACAAGCAAATGGGACAACCCATAAATTAGCTAAGGCGACCACATCCTAAGCTAGTTTCCAAATTTTAGTAGAAATACCAGATTGTATTAAACACATTTTAAATAATGAAATGATATAAGCTTCTTTTCTTAAAAAAAAAAATGAAGACTTTCCTAAAAAAAAAATCATGAAGGCTTAAACTACAAAATGGATAAAATTATGAAGACATATTTAAACAAATTAATCAACTTTTATTAATTCGTTGTGTATTCTAAACTATAATGAACTGACCGTATGGGTCATATAACTGAATTTGATCGTCCTATCTATTTATAGCATTTTTTGTCAATTGATGCATTATATTGAAACTTCAGTTTTTCTTCTTACGACTGAATATGGAAATTTCATGTGATTCCTCCAAAAACAAACCCTTAATATTATTAGCTCATTGATTCTTTTTGGCTGCATCTCTACTTTTCTGGGTCATATAACGACAAAAAACGAAAATTTGAAACCTCTAAATGGACGACACGTCGGCCAACAGAGTAAAGAAATAACAGTAGGAATAAAAAATATCAAAATATATATTCTATACTATCCTATGATTAGCTAGGGTCAACTTAAATTTAATTCATTTTACTTGTAAAAAAAAGTCAACTTAAATTTAGCTCAAGAGTCCTTAATAGTGTATATCACTCTTAGACCTGAAACTACTATAATCTTTAGATGTGGACTTAAATGCTTTATTGTCATTCTAACATTGTTTGTAAAAGGATAATCATAATGTTGGCTAATGGGTACTTAATGAATCATGCTGAGGGACATGAGTGTGTTTAGATGAGATTTGTCCCTCCTCATAACATGATATATATCTTTAGGCATCTTGATGAAATATGACTGTAAAGTTGCATGCCCATGCCGAACTAAGTCAATATGAGATATTGGACTTATTCATTATTCAGTATATTTCGTGATCAAGAAATTTAAATATTGATCTATACAAGGGTGCCAAAATCTATGCCTTGTGATCAATATAGATATGAGGACAAAGGAATAATTGTATACATGAGTATTATCATGGAAAAAGGTTTCGTCAGATCACTTGACATTCTTGTCACTTGGGTAGCAATGATGTGTTGCTAGATACCGCTCATTGTTTATAATATTAAATATTAGATTTAATATTAATTATTGTCAACGTGACTAGAACCTATGGGGTCAGACACAAAAGAACGGTAAAAAAAGAAGTATAAGTAAGACTTATATGATGGGTGTGTTTAGCAAATAACGTTAATTAGTTAGCAACCGACTAAACTCGTTAATGGGCTTACGGAAACCTAATAGTGACTTCTGACTTGCCGAGCACACTAGGAGTTCTATAAATAGAACCCTTGTGCTGAAGTCTTGGTTACATGTTTGAGAAACCCTAATTCTCCCAAACCTCCGATCGCTTGGCTAGCACCGGGAATTGGAGGAGCACCGTTCGCGTGGACTAGTAGAGGCTCTACTGTTTGCTTTGCTTTGTGACCGAGATTTTTCCTACACTTCGGGGTAACATTCATTCACTGATTCATGTCAAATTTGTAATGATCCATGGAAAGAAAATCGAAATTTTTATTTCGCTACCTGTTCATGCAATCGATTTTCCTTCACAAGCCATCTTTATTTTTCTAATATACTAGCGCGTTTTTAATATATATAGTGGTTTTTTTTTCATGTATTATAGATATAAAAAATATATTTTGGGCCTCACAATCTAGGAGCCCAACTCAGTAGAGTTGTTTGTATCCCTTAAGGTTTGGCCCTGTTGAGAAGTGAAGGGTTTCATTTTCTTTGTTTCTCAAAAGAAATGAATGAATCTTTTATGAGAGAGGTGGATGCAAATAAGAAATAGGCGAGAGTCATTTCAAAAATATATGAATAAACATGTTCCATCAAATCTTCCACTTGTATGAATCAAGTAGTTGAATTCAAAAAGTTAGGGAGCTTCATCAAAAGACGAATCATTCGAAAGAACGTGGATTTCATTCATGGGTGAAACAATTTTTTATCATACATTATTTATCTTCAGACTGATCTACGGATTACTAAAGTCACATTACTCTGAAAACCGGACGGTTAACACAAATAAAAATAATTATATTAAGAAATTTTTCACGAGCTGTCACATCTTGATAATTACATAAACTATTTTTGAAGATATGATATGCTCAATACAACAATAAAATTATCCACGGTAGTTGTTGAAAAGTCGAGTTTATATTTTATAATTTTATTCTTTTCTCAAAAGAATTAATGAATCGTTTATAAGAGAGATAAATGTAAATAAGAAACTGATCGGATTTATTTTCAAATATAATTTAATAATTGTGATTCATCAATCTTTGACTTGCATGTATCACTTTCATAAATGAAATCTAGCTTGCATTAAGAATGTTTTCACAAGTTGTCCCATTTTAAAAGTTATATAAACTATTTTTGAAGATATGATATGACTCGTGCACCAATAATATGATCCATAACCTGTTGAGCTATTGTATTCAATTTTAAAATTCAATCCCTTTGATTTTCATATCTATACACAGTGCACTTCATTTGTTCAAAAAAAACAAGCACTACTTTTTTTTTTGTACAAACAAGCACTACTTTTATTAGGTGTATATTTAAAAAAACGTATTAGTTCAAAGCAGTTTAATCTATCTTTAATTAGTGCATGACCAGTGCGAAGCACTCGAGCAATAATAAGTAACCCCTAGCATGCATGAATGAATACATGTTATCATCATAATACATTTTGTCTTTTTTTTTTTTTTTTGGATAAGCTCATAATTCATTTCTTTATTATTACTTAATCAAATCATATACATCCAAATCTAGAAAGAAAGAAAAAAAATATATTCCATCTTGCTTTTCTTTCTTAATGGAAAAACGCTTTCTTGAATTTCTTGAATTGTGTAGTTGAATTTGCTTCCGGTGTGCATAGTGTTGGTATCTTAACAAGAAAATTACAAGAGCAATAGTTCTCCACTAACTAATTTGAAAACTTCTTACTTTAGGGTTTATTTATTTTCACACTTTATTTCACTATGCCTTTATAATTTACTATAATAACAACATGATGTTTTTGGTCCAGGTAAGGAGAATGATTATCCAAAAGGTAAAATTTTAAATTAGAGTTTTGTAAATGGAATAAATAGGCCATGAAGAGTTTTATCTTGAGCCACCCGACTCAGTTCAGAATCTTCAGATTGAATATAGATAATATAAACCAACATAGTACATGGGTGTTAATTGGGTGTGAAATTTTAAGAATAATTGCTCGATAATTTTAATAATGGATATATTAAATTCAAAAAAGAAAACTCATACTCCAAATTTTAACAAATTGTGTACAAATAAACATCATTGATGAAAATTTAAAATGAATAATAAATGTGTTTTTTTTTTTTTTTTGGAAATTTTTTTAGGTCAGCTAGCCATTGAAAGCTCATTAGGATTAGGGCACACATCAAGCTCAAAAAACGCTTATATAATTTATTCATTTATGTCTATCATGAAGCTTGTTTGAGCTTAATTTCTTCATAATTTGATTTAAATCAGATATATAGGTAATATGAGATAATTTGATTCAATTTTTGTGTGAGGCCATTCTATGCCTTACAACTTTTTAAGTGGAATTTAAAGTGTATGTTGACTTGACCCAAAAAAAAATGTATGTTGTGTATGTAGCTACAGTCTACAATCATTATAAATAATTTAAAGTTGAATCACATGAAATTTGGCAATTTAGATCTTATACTTCCTCCGTTCCAGATTAATTGAGTCATTTGCTCATTTCACACATATTAAGAAAAATGTATAAATAAATGAGAGAGAAAAATGGTTTTAAGTAGGCATGGCAATGGGGCGGGGTGGGGACGGGTTTTACCTTCCCCGTCCCCATACCCGATTCTCAAATACTTACCCGTTACCCTACCCATACCCAACGGGGATGAGAAATTGAATCTCATCCCCGTCCCCGACGGGTTCGGGTATCCCCGCCCCATCCCGTCCCCGCATTGAATAATTTATTTTAATAAAAAATAGAAGTTTTTTTGCATCTCCAAGCGTAACGTTGTAATATATTATCCAACAATACACTCACTTTAACATTGTTAGATGAAATATTTAGTTGATCCTTTAAATATCAATGGTAGTTTTTATTAACATCACAATTATCAAACAAAATAACATGACATATCAACATGAGGTAATTTTTTACATTTGGGACGGGTTTGGGTATGGGTTCGGGGTGGGTACCTATATACCCGTTACCCGTCCCATACCCGTGTTTCGAAATCGGAGAAAACCCATACCCATACCCAAACCCAGTCAAAATGGGAAAAACCCGTCAAATTGGGTTTGGTTCGGGTGGGTAACCGCGGGTCTGGGTTTAGTTGCCATGCCTAGTTTTAAGTGTTCTTGTTAAGTATTGATGCATTTTCCACTATCATAAATGCAAAATGGAATATATTGAATTGGGAGTGATGAAAGTAGCATTAATTAGAGTTATATTTGGAAAAGGTAATTAATATTGTATTGAAAAGTGAATTGGGTCAATTTTTTGGGACAATATTTTTCTGCAAATGGCTCACTTATTATGGGAGGGATGGAGTATCTTACTAATAATGCAAATTTAGATTTCAAAAGTGTATTTAGGGTTAATTAAGTAAATAGTCCCTATAAATATTAAGAATTTTAATTTTAGTCACTATAAAATAAAATCGCACTTTTTAGTCCCTGTAAAATTTTCCATCAGCATTTTTAGTCCCTGTAAAAACTTTCATCAGCAATTTTAGTCTTGTAAGAAAAATTTGCCTGGTCCCTCTAAAATGTTAAAAGGAAAATGTCATAGGGACTAAAATGTATGATTTTATTTTGCGGGGACAAAAAAAAAATTCTGAATATTTATAGGGATCATTTACTTAATTAACACATATATTTAAGATATCAGAATTTGACATTATAAATCTTATTTCAAGCACGATCTTCGTTCTTTATTATATAAAACAATTCACTTTTTATGTTTATTAAATAACTAATGTATTTTGTCCTATTATAGATCAGATAAATGAGTTATTCAATAAATCTAAAAAATTAATTATACATTTTTTTTTTGAAAAAAAAAAATTATACATAGAGAGTGCTATATAGTTTCTGATTTTATATTAATTATTCACTCATCGGATTTCATTTTCAAGCACACTGCCTCAATGGAATTGATGTATTATTCTATATGGTGTTAGGTACACGGCATCAAAATTCTGATATTTTTTTCTTTATCAAGAACTATCTCTCTTAATATAAGAAGAGAAGATGTTGTGGAAAATCTATAATTGCCCTAAGTTGGTTGCTTGCCAAATCACACAATTGAGGGTAAAAGTTGTCTAAAAATTACTTTATTGAACTAAATGACCACAATTAACTATGATGATGTCATGTAACTATTAAAGACATTTGGTTTAGTTTATTTGCTCTACAAAAACACCCTTTCCTTACATTGCAACTAGATAAATTACTTTTGCTGCTATTATGTCATCATTTGTGTCAATACCAATGCTGCAAGTTGTACTCTTGGGGGGCAAAAATTCAAATTTCAAATTTCAAATACTCTTTTATATATCAACCAATACTCCTTCACTATTATATCATTCTCCCTTTTTCTTCTTTCACTGGTTTTATGTATACTTTTTTGTCCTCAATTTTTTTTGACAACCATTTTTCATCGTCTCTATTTTGCAGAAAAATCGTGAACAACACATGAAGATAAATGAAACTGCTTTTATCTTCACAAAGGTATTGAGATGATAATTAACTCATTCTTTGGTTGTGCATTGTCTTTAAATTTTTTTCCTCTACATATCAAATCTCTAACAAACTATAACATGTTAAATGAAGCTTCTTTTTTTGTAAGATTCTACATGAATGCATAAGAAACAATATACATATATATGTTATATTCTACAATATATTCTACAACCAGCTAATCAATATCAACATTGTTTTTTTTCTTCTTTTTATTCCTCATTTCATTTATAACATGTTCATTGTAATAATGATGATGAAAACAAAACGAAAAAGACCAATCTTATTAGAGAAAAAGTACATCTAAGAAGAAATAACATGGATAAACTCATCACTAGACTAAACTCCACTCTACGATTAGATTTACTTTATTTTTTATAAAGTCAAATGATTTTATTGTATATAGATACATCAATTTTGGATTTCTTTTAAAAAAAAATACTATAATAAATGTATAGATATGATTCCTATTTGTATACAAGTACCATTGATGCTGTAAAACAACAGAAAGAAAAAGGATGTACAAATGAAACAGAGAAAAGACCAAATCATATTTAAAAATAGAAGTTGACAATTTTTTTGTTTCATATAGATAATTTATGTGTGCAAAAAGACCGGATCATTAAACAAGCAAATTCAAAATAATATTGTATAAATACTTTCTTGAGTAAAATAACAAGCAAAAAACAAATAGTAGAATTGCTACTCTTGGCCAAAAAAAAAAAATTTACTTCCATTTCAAATCATAGAAAAGTTTTTGGAACAAAATAAAAATTATGAATATTGTTATTAGTATTATTATTATTATTATACCAATTTTTCAGATCTACAAAAAAGACAAATCTAAAAAAACAAAAAAAAAAAGATAGAAATGTATTTGTACAATATTATTTTTCTGTTGTTTCTCTTTATCTATATAATAAAGAAATCAAAACTAAATTGAAAAATCAGTTTTGAAAGGAAAGGTGAGAAAGATGGCATCCTGATTAGGTGTTTTTTTTTTTTTTTTAATTTAAGTTTCAAGATGCATAGTATGCCTTTTTTTATTTAAATCATAAAAAGAATAACAGAAAGTCAATATTGTGGTAAAAGAAAATAAAAAGTTCTGATTTGCCAAAAAAAAAATCTTTGTTTTTATTTCTATTTCTAACAACAAAAAAAAAATATTATTAATGTCAGATCTAAAATATCAGAAACACATTCATTGATCTACAACAAAAACAACAAAATTTCTTACATATCTTGAAAATAAACATGTTCACATCTAATTTCATCTTTTGATTGTTGTTGTTGCATGTATGACGGCGAGATAGGGGGAATTTCTGTTGCGGAGGTGAATCACGGTGGCCGTAAAATGAGAGAGAAGCTGAACTCAAAATTGTTACTTCCCTTGATCTAAAAATAAATAAGTGTGTTTTGTAGAGGAGAATGAGAGGATAAAGATGACAGTTTTATTTTATGTGTATGGTGGTCGAAGTTTGCTGCAAATGAAGAGAGAAGAGGGTTTTTGTGGTGGTTTGTGAAGGAGAGAAGAAGAACAGCGGAACAGGCTGAGAGAGAGAGAGAGAGAGAGAGAGAGAGAGAGAGAGAGTTTGTGACTTTTGGTCAATGGAGAATATATTATTAAGGTTTTGTTATTGAAAGTTATGTATTGGGTTTTTTTTAGAAATATATTGGATCAATTTTTTACGTGTCTTTGGGCCTAACCATGACAATATCCTTTTTTTTATTTTTTTTTTGCAAGTTATCCTCTTATTTTTTTTCAACTATAATTTTGTTTTGGTTTTGAAGAATCATATTTATTCATTATTATGTTTTTTTTGGTGAAGAATCTTCTTTTTTTGGTGAAGATATTTATTCATTATTATGTAACAAATGTATATTACTTTTTGTGAATTTTTTATTAAATTAATTTTTTTAAGAGTATTGTTATTTGTCACACAATATATTATGGTGAAGCATTCATGAACTATCCATGTCCATTGATATTTTTTTTGGTTGTGATGAGTTCGCGAGGAAAAAATCGCTATAAGAGACATTTTCCTTTTTTTAACCATAATATAAGTGAAAAACTAACTTAAAAATTTAAAAAATTATAATTATACACGGAACATGTTATCATTTAGTACAAATAAAAAATAATTATAACACAAGAGACAAGTTGTAGCTGATATAAATTTCCAGATAATTATTAACCATGTGACATGTCATCACTTATATATATTATAAAATATTTTTTATACACGAAACAAATTGTTACTTTTAACTTTAAAAATTATTATTATACACGGACGAAATCTTTACTGATACAAATCTACTAACATCTACTTCTACTAACAATATCTAAAAATCGAAGTCCAACAAAATAAATAAATCAGTGTATAGTTATCAGTGGAAATTAGTTACACATGAACATTATCCGTAATTAGTTTTTTAAAAAACAAATAATTTTTTTGAAGAAGTAAAAAAAAACAATTAAATTAGTTTTGCTATAATACACATAAACGAGTCATGATGAGTTCGTGAGGAAAAAAATGTTATAACATGCATTCTCCATTTTTTAAATCATAGTATAAGTGGAAAACTAACTTAACATTTTAAAAAACCAGTACTATACACGATACATGTTATCGTTAAGTACAAATTAAAAATAATTATAACATAAGAGACAAGTTGTCGCAGATATAAATTTCAAAATAATTATTAACCATGTGGCATGTCATCACTGATATATATTGTAAAATATTTATTATACACAAAACAATTGATACTATTAACTTTTTAAATTATTATTATACATGCGCGAAATCGTCACTGATACAAATCACCTAACATCTACTTCTACTAATAATATCTAAAAATCGAAGTCCAGCAAAATAAATAAATTAGTATATAGTTATCAGTTGAAATTAGTTACACATGACCATTATCCGTAATTAGTTTTGCTATAATATAATATATATAAACGAGTCGTGATGAGTTCGCGAGGAAAAAAATCACTATAGCATGCATTCTCCATTTTTTAATTCATAATATAAGTGGAAAACTAACTTAAAAGTTTGAAAACCAGTATTATACGTGATACATGTTATCATTGAATACAAATTAAATATAATTATAACATAAGAGACAATTTGTCGCATATATAAATTACAAAATAATTATTAACCACGTGACATGTCATCACTGATATATATTGTAAAATATTAATTATAGACGAAACAAGTTGATATTGTTAACCTATAAATTATTATTATACATGGGTGAAATCGTCACTGATACAAATCTGCTAACATCTACTTCTACTAACAATATCTAAAAATCGAAATCCATCAATTATGAATAAATTAGTATATAGTTACCAGTGGAAATTAGTTACACATGACCATTATTCGTAATTATTTTTTAAAAAAACAAATAAATTAGTTTTACTATAATATATATAAACAAGTCTCGATGAGTTTGCGAGGAAAAAAATCTCTATAACATCCATTCTCCATTTTATAATCATAATATAAGTGAAACACTAACTTAAAAATTTAAAAAGTCAGTATTATTATATATATTATAAAATATTTATTTTATACGAAACAAGTTGTCACTGTTAACTTTAAAAATTATTATTATACACGGATGAAGTCGTCACTGATACAATTCTACTAACATCCACTTCTATTAACAATATATAAAAATCGAAGTCCAGCAAAATTTCATAACTGTCCTTATTAAAACTCAGATCTCCTTAATTTCATGTGCATAATGGTTATTTTGCAAAATTTAATTTATTTATTTATTTTAGAATTAATTACGGATAATGGTCATCACATGTGTAACCAATTTAAAAATTATTATTATACACGAATAAGTTGTAGCTATTATGTTTAAAAATTATTTTTATTCACGGGCGAAGTCGTCACTGATACTAATCTACTTCTACTAACAAAAATAACAATATATAAAAATCGAAGTCCACCAAAATTTCACAATCGTCCTTATTAAAACTCATCACCTTCTTAATTTCATGTGCATAATGGACATTTTATAAAATTTAATTTATTTGTTTTTTTAAGGAAAATTTATTTGTTTTTTAAAAAATTAATTACGGATAATGATCATCACAATTGTAAATAATTTCCACTGATAACTATGGAACTAATTTATTTATTTTGATGGACTTCGATTTTCATATATATTGTCAGTAGAGTTAGATGTTAGCAGATTTGTATTGGTGACGACTTCGCCCATGTATAACGGGCATTATCCTTTTTTTAGTCATAATAAAGTGAAAAAAAACTAAAAAATTTTTAAAAAATTGTATTACAAACGAGATATGTTATCATTAAGTACAAATTAAAAATAATTATAACACAAGACACAAGTCATCATTGATATAAATTTTAACATATTTATTATACACATGACATACCATCACTGATAAAATAATTATTATACACATGACAAGTTGTCATTGTTAAAATTTAAAAGTTATTATTACACACGGACTAAATCTTAAAAATTATTATTACACATGGACTAAATCGTCGTTGATACATATTCTAAAATAATTGCTATAAAGGAAACAAGTTGTCACTGCTCATAATTTAAAAATTATTGTTATATACATGACATGTTGTGATTGATAAAAAAATTAAAATAATTATTATACAAGAGACAAGTCATCAATGATATAAATTTTAAAGTAATTATTGTACATGGGCCAAGTCGTCTGTGATACAAGTTTTAAAATAAACGTTTTACATATGACAAATTGTTGAAACTAAAAATGTAAAATTATTATTATACACGGGATAAATCTTCATTGATTATACACTGAGCAAGTCGTCGCTAATAATATTTTGAAATAATTATTACGCACAAGACTTTGAATTTTAAAAGAAATGCACAAGACAAGTTGTCGTTTCTAAAAAGTTACAAAAATATTATTTTACAAAAGACAAGACTTCATTACTATTTTTTTTCGGAGTTAATATTTTAATTTACCAAGCCTACTCCAAAATTATATATTTTTCAAGGAAAAAACTCCAAGATATGTTATTATATTTTTTATTTGGAGAAAAAAATATATAAGTTGATATTATTGTTGAATCAAAAATATAACGCTCAAATATTTGGCCAACACATCCAAATTATTTACATAAACTAATAATTAAATTGCATCAAAACTCTTATAAACATTTCATAATTTTTAATAAATAACAAACGTTTACTGTACCCGTGCGTCAGCACGGGTTTGTTACTAGTTGAGTATAAAAGTTGAACCCTCTTATGGTGTTAGGTATACGGCATCAAAATTCTGATATTTTTTCTTTATTAAGAACTATTGAGTATAAAAGTTGAAACCTCTTATTTTGGTTTAACAACTCACACTAAGAAGATAATATGGTAAATGTGTAAATGCATGTTTCTTGTGGATCAATAATCCGGACTCCACCTAGCTTTCATAATTTCAATGGATGGTTTGGACTCCACCTAGATTTATAATTTTGATTTGATGGATATTGTTTACAATAATTTTATATTTTCTTTGATTTGGTCTGGACTTCCACTTAAAAAACATGGTGGTTCATTGTTTATACTAAATAAATGACAATAATTCTATACTTCTGATTTAAAATAATTCTATATTTCTGATTTAGTAGTGTTCCTTCAAGCATTCACCAAATAAATTAAAAGATGTCATCAAGTACCTCGTGTTTCCATAGCCATAAGTTTTGGTAAAATGAGGGAAAATTGCCAAAGTTTTGGCTTTGAAATCAAAATAGTTATTTTAGGAAGTTCATTGATATGTCATGAACAAAATACGTCCAATTTACTTCCATGTGTGGGAAATTTGAATGTTCTCTTAACCAGTGTCCCGGGAGCATTGGTTAACATTTTCCTTTTTTTTTTTATTGTAAAGAGGGTCAACGGCCCAAAAGAAAAAATTACAAATTAACCATGCGAGGCTCTGGAACCCCCATTTGATCAGCTACTAACAAATGTCTTAATTGAGTCGGACGACACCCATAAATCATCAAAGTAGATCCCATACTACAACCAATTTAGCCAATGCGTCTGCACAAGTGTTTGCTTCGCGGTAAGAGTGTTGAACTTTCACCTCCCACACCATTTGAAGTAATCTCCTTATCTTTTGAATAAGACTACGACTAATAGGACTGACATCTTCTTCATCCAATAAAGTATTTGCCACAACCAAAGAATCAACATTTAATTCTACCAATATGAACCCCGATCTTCTAGCATACCGAAGACCTTCATAAACTCCCCACAATTCCGCGACATGCACTACACATCCCGACATACTTAGAAAAAATGCCAAGCCATTCACCCTCACTCCCCCGTATGATACCTCCACAACCCGCTCTGCCATCTTCTTTGCTCTTATTGATGTTTACCTCTTATTTGGATGTTTGTTTTGACAAACCATTTTCCTTTTATTGATTGAAGATATAAAATTGATTTGGTGATTGAAGTGAGTAAGTTAAAGAATTGGGTGATAAAGACATTAAAGGATCTGCCTACATCCACAATATAACATTAACATAACAACATTTGTCATTCAAAATAAAAAATGCAAATACAAATACAAGATAAATAATATGGTACTCTTTGTATGAAGCGAACATAAAACTTAAGATATTTGTTTTGGCTTAAATATGATTTTAGTCTATGTATTTATAGGGCTTATTGGTTTTAATCATTGTAAGTTTTTTTTGTTTGAATTCAATCCATGCAAACTCAAAAAATTGTTGTCTTTAGTCTTTGTTGTCAACTTATTAGATTGCATAGATAATTTTATATCCTCATATGACGTTAGAGACTAAAAACAACAATTTTTTAATTTACAGAGATTATATCAAAACAGAAAATATTTACTGTGCCTAAAACCAAAAAAAAAAAACATTATAATTGCATAGACTAATTATTTAAACTTCTTTTTAATTATTACATTTCTAAATCATTAATGTTAGATATACATGTTAGGATACAATCAAAAATTATATATTAAATTTGAGATATGTCACAACATTCACCCACCTCTAAAGAAATGGAGGGTTTTCAAAGGTATTTTAACGTGTTTTGGAAGGCGTTAAACGCCATTCAAATTATAAACTCTGAAATCCGTAGGCCACATGAAAAACTAATAGGGTGCAAGAAGAAGCTGCTAAAAGAAAATTGTTGAAGTTTCTTTACCTTTATGGAATGCCAAAGGCCAAATGCATTAAATTGCTCTTAAGGCTTCTAATATTTCTCCGTTTTCACCCCCAAAGCCCTCCCCTCCCCTTCCCTCCCCTCCAAACTCTCAAACAAAGACTAGGAGCAATCTTCAATTGTATTTTCCTTATATGTGTACATTTGAATAGGAATTCTGCTCTTCTCCCAACACATTTTGCTCGCGCCCAAGTGAAATACCAAAAATACCCCTGCGTTAGTTAAGTAACACAAATGTTAAAATTTGCGCATCTTAACATGCGCTGCGCAACTTAATTCACGCTGGAAATTAACACTTACGTGAGTTAAATCATGTTGGAATTAACACTTGCGTGAGTTAACTCACGCAGGGGTATTTTGGGAAGTTCAGTTGGGCGCAAGCAAAATGTGTTGGGAAAAGAGCAGAATTCTTTAAATAGGGTGGGGGAAGTTGGGCTTGATGATTTCGCCACCAAACAAAGGCCACTGACCATCACGATTGCAGAAACAAATGTCCATGGCATAACTATTGCTCGAAAAAAGAGCGTTAAGGTTGCATTTTGTTAATCTTCTAGATTTTCTCCACAAGACTAGTGTCTTGGTGAACCTTGTTAACTAGTACTCCTCTTGATCACATTTATAAGCACATATTCCATTTTCTGATTCATTGAATAGCTGATGTCTGGACTATAATATAGTTAGAATATATCAATTATTCAATGATTCTAGAAAATGAATATCTACTTATAAATATGATCGGAGGTAGTAGCTACAATTGAGTAAGACAATTTTTAACAAGTGAACTAATAATCAAGGCCCTAATGCATAAAATTAGCCACATAGTAAGTAAATTCTTCAAGACAATTCATCAGTGATCACCAAAATAAAAAAGACAGTTCATCATTCCTTAATGCAATTCATAGTAAACTTACATCAAATGACCAACAAGTCCTTTTGAAAAGAGAAATCTAGGATCAAATCAATAACCTCTTTGAAATTACTTCTTACCTATTGTAACAACTTTTGGTAGACTAGTTTCTTTGTTGGGCAAAATCAAATATATTTTTCTGTCTCTTTAGTTTACTATCTGATGCTATCACAATTCCAGTTGAAATGAAGGAATCAATTTGAATGAGTGTGAACCTAACCTATTTCCTTTCCTATTGACACGTTCAAAGAAATTTATGAACAAGATGAACACATTCTCAATGAAACAATATTTGTGGAATCCATATATTGTCTCTGCTACCCTGCAGCTAATAGCCAAAGCATAATTAAGGACGATATTGAAGTCGGTATCCAGCTCAAGAAGGCACATCCAACTGAAATCTGATAGCTTCGGCATTTCTCGCCAAAATAGCAATGTCTTAAATCATGGAAGTACAAAACTGTGATGCCAGCTGAGGAACACGCCGCAGCTAGAGATAGTGTGGCCGAAACCTATACAAGAAAAATGCAAATGAAAAATCATTTTTTTTAGAACTTTTACTTTATGTAACAAATCCATTAATCAGATTCAACGTCTTGGCAGAGGCTAACCCAATCTCCAACCAGATAGAGGCTAACAAGTACGGGGTTGTGGAGAACCTTCTTTCTCACCACGGCGTATGCATCCATTAAAGCAAGAAGAAAACTCCATATGGCTTGTAAACCCATTGCAGCTATCAAGTAACTGCAGTACAAATAGAACAGTTAACATAAAGTAATTCCATATGAATTCAAGCATGCTATCATATACGCACTATATGAGTAAATTTCCGGACCACAATGATGATGGTAAGACATTTCACCCTAAACATATTTTCATTACTATATTGGAAAAACAAACATATACATGATAGTATACAAAATTAATATTATGCAGTTATCTCACACTCCACCGATGTTTCAATTCAACAAACAATATTTAGCCGACACCATGCTAGTTTCTCCTTCTTGTCTCTACCTCCAATTCTTCTTCCACTGTCAGCTGAGCTGATATCATTTTATTCAGAATTCCACTTCCAGCCAAGTCCATTTGCATGGAGAGCCAAAGCTCACATACCATTTTCAGTTTCATTTCCTCGATTGTTAGAATACAAGCATATATTGGGAAAAAGGGCTTTTAAAGTTGATACAAAAATAGAGGCTACTTTGCAATTGGGGAGAAAGTATAGTTGTAATTAAGACTAAAAATCTGAGTAAATCAACCAGCTATAAGATCGTCTCCGCATAAACATCCATTTACCAGGTTTTTACTTGAGTGTTTCGGTCTCTGCTACCCAATCTCCAATTCCTCAACCAGTAACAATGTCTTTCCGATCCATGCAGTCTTGTGTCTGTCCACTTTTTGCTCATCATCGCCACCCTCGTAATGTGTTACTGGAAGCCGTTGCAGATTCATATCTGGCTATTCATCCTACTCCAGACCTACATAAATCTCTTGCTGGATTACTTGTTTTGCCGCTAAAGATATATGTTGAAATCCCACATCGACCAAAGATGTTACTATTCACTATATTAGTCTTTATAAGGCTAGATTTTGGGTTTATGTTAGCCTAGTCCAAATTCTTGATGATATCAAAGCCTATTCTAAATGTGTTATATGTTAATAGGCCACCCGCATTTGTCTACGCTTCATGTGTCACATGCTGGGTGTGAGGTAGTCGTTGAGATCTCGTACCAACTAAAAATATGACTTTATCCTCACCACTTGAGCTAGATTTTTGAATTAATTTAAGCCTAAGCCAAATTCTAATTCTAAAAGCATATATTCTACTTCTCATCCCACTACTATGCTTTTTGAATTGACTTTATCCTATCTATAATTTTTTAGCTGTCGTCGTCATGTATGATCCTCCTACTATGCTTTTATATGTGCTTTGTCATCCAATGTTATTATGCCTAAAACTGTCCAGAGTACTTGTTCCACATAAACATTCTCTGTAAATTTACTGTAGACTTTCGATGGGTACTCACAGCAAATTAACATTTAACAGAGATCAAATTACTCAAGTAAAAACAGGTAAAACATGATATATGGTGGTTGGTTCAACTTCAACCTATGCTCGAACATGTAATAAGGACTATCCTCGAAATTGGATGACAGAGATGATGAAGACCGGGAGACTTTACAACAGCACATACGGTATATGGTGGATGTTGAGCCTGCAGCAATCATTCATACTGTATACGGAAAGATTCAGTAGAATGAATAATGGAAGATTTGAGAATACAAATAAGCTGACTAATTTAAAATAGGTTAAAAGGGTAATATCGAATGAAAACGACATAAGTCAATGTTAAGTTAGAGATGGGAGAATCTTTGCTAGACCAACTCTAGAGGCTTCAGCTTTTGAGAATGAGGGGTTGGTGGATGATAAATTTGAATAAAGAAAGAGATTACCAGCAATGTGATAGGAAGTACTATGAATCAACATCTATCGGACATAGAATGCGAAAGACATGCTATCTATGGAACTGAGGAACTTGAAGGCTGAAATACAAATGAACAGATACAAAAAGCATAAAACAAAAGACAGAAATTTGAAAAACATAGTGGGAATAAAAGACCATTATTCCATAAACAATAAGGGAAGTAACCCGCGAATACTTAACAGGACTGAGAGGCCTCAATGAGCAGGCTGCAGCTGACGGTGGCAAAATTTGACACCATGAAGGTGGCACATGGTTTTCAATTTCGTACATGGACATGATTATGAAGAGGCGTGCATGACTGAATTCCAGCAATGAGTCTCTTAAACACAGCCAGATTGGAGTGTCCTGAGACAAAGGTTAAACGGAAAAATTGACACCCTATCAGACGAAAACATAGAAACAGGATCAAACCCTCACTGGAGTATGGAACTATTTTGAGAATGCAGCAGGAATGTAACTTGTGAACTGCTTGAGTTTTTATACTCAGCATGCTACTTGAATTTTCAAGGAATTTAATTACAGTGTGTAGTTACAAGTTTCAAAAGTTATACAGAGGAAGAGAAACATTTCCCAGGAATCAGGATCCTGTACTTCCAATGCTACTTGAATGCAATTCTAGTAGCAGTTGCGGTCGTGTTAAGGATTTTGCGATTATGACTGTTACGGATGTTGTGTCACGGATTGCGGTCGTCACGGTGTGAATTATAATAACTTAATTTCTCATTGTTTCTTCATAATTTCATAACTACAATTCTTTACATACTTTTTTAATGAATGCGTTTCTTCTAAGAGCCAAATTAACCACTAATAAACTCGGGTTTTAATGTTTTTAGAAGGACAAGAGCATAAAATAACCAAATGAGACAATAACTTTGTTCCCTACCGTTTGTTGAGGCTGTCACAACGTTTCGTGGCGGCGTAGCAGTGTTTTGTCCCAGTCGTTTCCATGATTTTTGTTCACTATATTAAATCGGATAAAAACAGTATTGGACACTACCTAAACCTTTTTGTCGCTGTCGTTTTTGCTGTAAAGGACTGTTTTTTAGAACTTAAGACCTAACTTGGAGAAGATATTATTCCCATTCCCATCATCCTAACAACTATGAATATCTATGAAGCACGGACAATCCTCGGATTAGGGGTGTCCCGGTGTCGGACACGCGTCGGTGTCCAACATCAACACAACACCTATAATTACACACTGAATAATGCCATTTTCTCAAATTATTATCTGTGTCGGTGTCCGTGTCTGTGCTTCATAGATGAATATCCTTCAATTACTATCCTTCTCCTTAGACAACTAGGTAAGATTCATAAACTGATTTTGCTAATCCAACAAATCAGACCTTAATTTTTATTTAATTTCTATTCTTATGCAAACCTATGTCAATTAGGTAAACAACTCATTATTGAATTTTGTATACAAAAGATACATTTGATCAAGTCTCGTCAACATATGATTATCTACTATATTGTAGCATCCAAAAATTAGCTTCATATGAAAACTAAAACAATTGAATAAATATGTATTTTGAGAATTTAACAGCAAGCAAGAAAATCACACCAAAATAAATAAATGCATACATAAAAAAAAAAATAAAAAAAAATCTTCAATTACCAAAAAGCTGTGATATCCATGAAACTTGTTGTTGTAACCATGTAACCAATTGACAGCGCAGCAAAAATGAACTGTGACATCCTCAGAATCAAACCAAGGACAGTACCTGGTGTCCCAGGAAAATCCTTCATCTTTTTCTCAAAAAAAGCAGAAGCCAAAATGGTAAGAAGTTTAAAGAAGACAAATTGGTGATGATATGGGAAAGGTGGAATCTGGGGTGAGCATAATTTACATAAATGATAAAAAACCAAACAAAGAGATTGAAAAAGGTGAAGTGTCAAAGGATGTTACATTAATTAAGGTTGAAGTCAAAAGTGTGACCAAACAAAACATCACTTTCGTTTGCTTCCACTTGCAAGATGAAAGTGACCAACCCGGTCCCGCACGATGATATGGTGGTCTTTTTTTTTTTTTTGTTTGAGAGAATGGCTGTCATTGTTTGGTAAAGAATAATACATTTGAGGTCGGCCCTTATTATAAGAAACAATTGACTTTTTTGGTTCATAGAATAATGAATGTATCTTGTTATAAATAAATACTAGATACATCACTTACACAATGAACCTAAAAAGTCAACTTTTTCTTATAATAAGGACCGGAGGGAGTAATCCATATGAAATACTCTCTCCCTTTAAAAAATGAGTGTCGTTTTAGGCTTTGGTACACAGATTAAGAAATGGAATGAAATAATCATTGGATATAACGCTTTTACTAAACTGCCCTTACTTTATAAGAAAAAGACAAAATTAAAGTTGCATTGAAAATTGTGTGAGATGGAGAGGGTAAAGTTGGAAGAAAAAAATTAAAGTTGTATTAGAAATGTAAAGTGACATTCATTTTGAAACAAATTGTTTTGGCTAAAGTGACACTCATTTTGAAACGGATGGAGTAGTTTATTTTTGAGCTTATGTAAAACAGTTTAGGTAAATAAATAAGGGTTTTGCTATAACATCTTTTTTGAATGTGTCTTTTAGCAAGTTATTCTATGAACATTTGTTAAAAGACATCAACTAATTTTTATGAAGGTGTCTTTTAGCAAAGTTATAACTAAAAGTGGAAATCACACCTTGAGGTGTGGATTGCTAAAACACACCTTCATGGGTGGCTTATAGCAAAACCTAATAAATAAAATTTTATGTATTATTTATAAGATTGTTAAAGTAATTTATAAAAAATAATTTATAAAGATAGTTAATGAGAAGAGTAGTGATATTTGTACACCTCTTTTTAAACAACTTTCATGACAACTTTGTTTTTCTTTATTTTGATTGGTCAAAATCAATAGAGAGAAAAAGGTAGAGAGAGAATATGAATATAATGTGAGTATGAGAGAGAAAATTATCAAAAAGTTGTTAGAAATTGGTTGTACAAATATCATTTCTCTAATGAGAATTTATATGAATTAACATTTTTATTTTTGAGAACTTACTAATTAACATAAGCTTATTTATTTCATAAAATATTTTCAATAAACTCAACAATAAGTTAATTCAAATGGACCTTAATAATAGCAAAACACATTTCAACACACTCTTTTTTATAGAACCCACCAAATTATGTCCATGAGAGTGTATTCATAGCCCTCATGAGCTTAGCTCGGTTGACTAGGACAATGCATAAAATATGTAAGGTCCGGGGTTCAAACCCCGGCCACTATCAAAAAAAAATATATCTCGTAGTAAATCATTTTGTAGTAAATCATTTTACGCTTGCCAATATATAATTTTTTTTATTAATATTTTTAATACTTAGTATTATATAAAATAAAATATTATAAAAATTTGATATTTTAAAAATATTTTGATATTTTAAAAATATTAAACTAGACGAATCAAATGACATCATGCATGCTAACATTTGTATTTATATATTGGTTAAAATAAATTACATTGATAATATATATTATAAAACTGCGACATGTATTTTGAAATAGAAGAAAACTTATACTTTTATTCGTTTTGGAAATTCTAGAAACATAAGTATTGTCAGCTTCAAACCATATAAGGCAATTGGAGACTATTTTTCTTAATTTTGACCGTGTATTATTTTTTATGCTATCTTTCATTTTCAAACAAAAATTTGGTACATAATAGGATATCTCTCGTTGACTTTGGAAATTCTAGAAACATAAGTATTGTCAGCTTCAAACCATATAAGGCAATTGGAGACTATTTTTCTTAATTTTGACCGTGTATTATTTTTTATGCTATCTTTCATTTTCAAACAAAAATTTGGTACATAATACATAGGATATCTCTCGTTGACTTTTGAACTAAAAAAAATAGAGATTAAGCTGAGTTTTTTTTAAAATGACTTTAAAGAATTCGTATTAAATTATAGAAATGAAAATATTAAAAAATTATCAAGTTTTTTTAGGAATTTCTAAATGAGAAATATATTTTTGCTAAACTTTTTTTTTCATTTTTTATTCATAAAACATCAATTCATTTTTTTCATGAAACCGTTTTTTATATTTTTTATTTTAAAAAGGTGTAAAAAAAGCAGTGTTTTAAAAATAAATATTTGTCATTCATAAAATAAAAATTACGAAGCCCCGTACCTCTCATATAAAATGCAAATTACGAAGCCCTGAACCTCTCATATGTTTTCGTAATGTTAAAGTTTGCGACCCAATCATGTAAGCTTTATAAGGTCAAGTACTATGTTAATGGATTCATTTAAGAAGGGGATACACTACTTTGATATTTTCTCTCCAATTGATAAAATCACCACATTTAGAGTTTTATTGGATTTAGCTTCAATTAAAAGTTAGCGCCTAGAATAATTATATGTCAACAATGTTTTTCTCCATGGGATTTAAATGAAGAAGTCTACATGTCCTTATCCCCTGGTAATCCCTACTTTGATGGTTCAACAAATGTGTGCAAATTGCATTAATCTTTACATGGTTTAAAGCAAGCTAGTGGACAATGGCACTCTAAGCTTTCATCTTCTTTTTAGTTTCCTAGAGATATGAACAATGTCAATATGACCATTCCATTTTATTGTCTTTCTAGTGTTTGTTGATGATATTGTGTTATAACCCGTAGTTCTATGCAAGAAATTCAGGATGTCAAATACTAGACAATACATTATAGAACATCTAAGTATATACATACAAGAAATTCGTATCGATTGAGTTTAGATTAATAACTAATCGAGATACGACTAATATGTATCGTACGATACTGCTAACCATGTAATCTAAAGTTACTAGCTATATTGTGCATTCTTCTACGTCTCCACTATTGTACTGCCTTTTAACTTTGGTCTTGAAATCAACCTCTTTGTCACCTTCTTTACCCCACAGCAACAAATATAGACCAATGATGACAATAAAACCACCTATGATGCTGAAAATTTAATGAGAAGCAAGTTTCAGAAATATTATTATGCTAAAAAATAATGTTACTTTTCTAAGAAAAACGAACGTGTCCACTAACTACGTATTCATAATTGTAATTTTTAGAAGAGTTTAACATTGATACATTGTCAGCGTAAACAAATTTACCTGCCTAGATAAAGTTTTTCACCAAGGACGAAGTATGCTAGAATTGCCACAAATATGGTACTAAGAGGGTTAAACATTGTGACAAAAACTGGCCCTTTTTTCTTAGTGCACCATAGTAGAATGTATATCAACAAACCACCAACAACAATTCCCTGTCATTGATATATAATGTTAGAATTTTAAGATTTGGCAGTACATTTTTATAAATTCATTGTAGTTGCTATGACACTTAACCCCATATATTGTGGACCACAAGTCAATGTTGAATCCTATAATCCATGCTGAAGGATTATCATGTTCTGCTATCATTGTGAAAACAGCTGATTGTACTACTCCAATAAAGCACATCCATGTAGTGAGTGATAATTGTGCTGGGTATCTTTTTAGAGTGGATGCCTAAATTTCCAATTACAATATATCTTTAATCAATTCCTTTAAAATTACTTATCACCATTTGCTAGGTAAAAATTAGTCATGACTCATGAGTTATGATGATAACCTGCATAATGTACCAGATGGACAATGTGACACAACATGTAACTGTAAGAATTGAACCCTTCAATCCAGTCTCATTAGGAGCACTTTTTGGTTGAATATGGATTAGTGGACCCCACAAATTTCTCATAGTAGGTCCTTTGTATAGTGTCATGGTCGTAACACCAGCTAAGGATATCAAGGTCCCAAGTACTTTTGCTATGCCACGTGGATTTTGAAAGTCAACAACCTCAAATCTGCATTTAGTCAACTCTCTTATAAGTAGTTTAAAAATTTATAGGTAGTTTTCTTTTATTTACAGACTATGAATTTCTTGTACTTAAAAGTTGTTTGAAGGAACAAAATATGTGTTTCAGTTTTTAGAAATCGTAAGTCATGTTTAATTTCTTATTCCAACAAGTGAGGATGGAAAAGTGAGTACAAAAACTAAAAGCAAAAGGTGTGCAAATTTTATAGGACAAAAAATATTTAACTTCATTATATAAAGAATCTTTGTGGCACCTCTTCTAATAGAAAGTGTGTCCGGTGGTGTTCAACATACATTGGAGTCAAATACATGTCAATGTTCGACATCAAAATCATATAATTATATCCAATTAATTGTTTTTCTAAAAAATTTATCAATGTAGTGTCTGGTATCCGTGTGAGTGCTTCATAGTAAGAATTGCGAACCTGAATACCACCGCAAAAATGAAGGTAAGCGCAGCTACGGTGTTGTCCATGGAAGAAAGAAAGGTTGGAGAAGTATACTTCAAGCTTGCAAAGTACAAATTGAGAGACAAACAGAACCTACAATATATTTTAAGACTAAACACATTATGTTTCCATTTTTTTTTTGACAAAATGTTTCCTTATTTATAAACCAGCGTAATAGCATAATCTTTTTTTATTTGCTCTTACCCGAACGCTGAAAGGAGAAAAATTTCCATAAAAAGAGCAAATGTCAACTTTGGTCTTACACTTCTGCAAGAAAATAATTACTTTATGAAATTATGAGAAATTAAGTTATTAAACATTATAAGATAGTATAAATAATTTTAATATGATTTGTGTAATATTGTGATTAATTCACATTGCGACAATCATAACATGTAATGCAGTGAGGTCATGAACACAACCTCGACCGCAATCGTTATTTACAACCTTGCTTCAATCATATATGATCATACCAAATTCAATGGTTCGTCTGAACAAACAAATTAATTAATTCAATCTAATCATACAACCACACACAATACTAGATACTAACAATCGGTTGCTATGAAAGTACAATAGTTATTAATTTAGTCGAATACATTTGAGGTTTTTAACGTTGTACCGTAATTTTTTTTAGTCTTTTTTAGTTTTAAATTAGTCCTTTTTATATAAAAGTGAACAAGTTAATCCTGTAATTTGTTTTTGTAACAAATTGATCCTTTTTCATCCAACTTTTCTTAAAAATGCTTACATGACCGTGTAACATTAAGGTGAAAGGTCCAAAAAAGTGTTTATGACACAATATATGATTACTTACATGAATTTTCTTCTTATTGCTTCCCAATTCAATCTTAATTTTACAGATAATACACCTATCAACCTTAGTTTTGAGTGCAATGAATTTGGACCTACCAACTTAACAATAAACGTCCACATAAACATTTATTAAATGAGTTTGATGGAAAAAGGATAATGGTGCATATATTTTATGACTTAAAAGTTCAGGTGCATGTGTTTACCGACATAAACAACCAATTTAAAACTAAAAAGATCAATCAGGTAAAAACGTTAAACTTAAAGAACCCTACATTATATTTGACCTTATTAATTTTTTTGTCTTGTTAACCAGTATCCCCGGGGCACTAGTTAACAAACTAAAAGTAGAATGAAATGTCAACTTTTGCTTTAAAAATAACACCTTTTCAATTTTGAAAAAATAAAATACACAATTTTCAAGAGAATATTTTCATTTATAATTCTTTAACAAGTGCCAAGTGCCCGGAAACACTTGTTAACATTTCTCTAAAAAATTTCGATATGAAAATGTGATATGTATATAACTTTAAAAACTCTCTCCCTATGAGTGTTGCACGGGCTAAAATACTGATTAACTTTACAAAATCAAGCTCATTCAAAATCAGCATTGGTATAAACACAAACTAAGAACTCGAATCATTTGAAGATAAATATGCATGTACCTCTCTAGAAAGTATGCAAAAGGGAACATCACAATCCCAGCCACGACATTTCGATATGTAACATAAACATAAGGACTAAGTCCATGATTGAATGAAGTCTCAGTGATAAAATATCCAAAGGTATAACCCACTTGGGTCAAGACCATGAGCAGGTGTGGCTTGAACTCTCTTAGAGGAGAAAATATTGTTTGCTCCATATGTTAAATTATGAGCTTCTTTGTTGCACTTATTTAGAAGCTCACCACATGCACATTATATACTGTATATAACTTAGTTGATGGGATTAATTAATTAATTGAATGTGATTCCAAAATGCATTATAAATGGTACCATGTTCTATATTAAATTCCCATTATGAAATGTAATCAAAATCCATGACTAGGACTTTTAAATAGACATGGATAAAACAGTACTAGAATCCAAGACAGTAGTAGAGTATATATTGTGAATTATGTTTGAAACAGTTAATTTGGTGCAGATCGTTCCACTTAACAACATGATGACTCATTATCTTTCAACAAAAAAGAAACATAATGATTCATTTTTACAACTAATTTAAAATATTTTTATATTCTCGTTTATTTGGCACCGAGTTCCACTTTAAAAACATGTGGTTCATTTCTACTAGTAAAACAAATAATAATGTATTTCAAATTTAGTGGTGTTCCTTTATGCATACACCAAATTAAATTAAAGAATACCACCAAGTGCCTCGTGTTTCCTGAGCCACAAGTTTTAGTAAATTGAGGGAAAATTGCCAAACTTAGGCTTTTAAACAAAAACAGTTATTTAGGAAGTTTATTGATGTGTCAATTTCATACTTTATTGGAGATTTAGGTTAGTTTAGTAGGGATACAATTGAACTCACGCATGATGGGTACCGTAAAAAATCTTCAATGGATAGGGTAAAATCTCGTTTTTATAGGCCTGGGTAATTACCTGCTAATTTAAGTGGATATGAGCGCGGGTAAGGGCACTATATTGTCCAGCCCGCATATACATATTTATATAATATGATAAATAATTTATTTATTTTTGGTATACAATTAATTAATTTATTTAACTATTTAACCTTAAACCTAAAAACTACTTAATACAGTAATTGCTCCCTCTTGCGTTCAAATTTTTAGGGATATTTTGGATGTTTTTTATTTGGCTAAATATTACGATTCATACTATTTTATGAGTTTATCTAAAAAAAGAAAAATAGGTCATAGTTTTATTTCAATTGTGATATTTTTTTAATTGTATTTTCATAGTTAAAGTGCTGGTATGGACACTTAAATGCTCATAAAGTATGGAGATGAGAACTAAAGTCGTTGCCCACAAAGGTACGGGTTCGGATACATGCATTTTTACAAATGCGAGTATAAGAAGATGCACTATGCTACTATAGTACAGTTCCCATAGGATATACTCATTGCAATTCCTTAAGTTCAGGAAAATTGATGTTGACACATATGATAGGGTTGAAGAACACATGTAAAAGACGAAAATGGCCCTGCGGCAGTTAACTATCGAAGTAAGGAACCGACTGCAGTTAACTATCGAAGTTCCTTCGGCAGTTAACTGCCAACAAAAAAATGAAAAGAAAAAAAAAACCTCGGCACTTAAGTGCCGAAGAACTCATCACACTCAAGAACAGCAAGAAGCCATGCTAAGGCTGACAACAAGAACAGCAACAAATGCAAGTGCATAGCCTTAATTAAGATAATAGTGTTTCTGTGGAGCAACTAATTTCCAGCAGCCGAATACTTCAACCCAAATTACTAATCTTTCCACACTCCCACTCTTAGCAATGCACATTCGGCAGAATGCTATACAGATGAGTGTGATGAGTTCTTCGGCACTTAAGTGTCGAGGTTTTTTTTTTCATTTTTTCGTTGGCAGTTAACTGCCGAAATAACTTCGGTAGTTAACTACAGCCAGAGCCGTCATTGGGGAGGTGCAAACAGCTCAACCGAGCTGGGCCTCCCAAGTTCATGGGCCTCAAAAAATTGTAGTCCAATACCCATCCAACTTAAAGCAAAAAAAAAACACTTTCCCTTACCCTATGTTTGGTTAAAGAGAAAAAGGAAAGAGAGAGTTAGGGATGAGAGATATTGAAAAGAAATAGACATTTCTTTAGTTTGGAACACAACAGAAATTGAGAAGAGAGATCAAATATTGATGGGTCCTACCACCTTTTTGTTTCTCTCCAGGACAGCGAAGAAAGCCATGGAAAACTGCTGGTTTTCTTACTTTTACCATTTTGCCCTTTATTTTGTGATGTAGCTCCCCTTCTCTTGTACCTATTATATTACGTGTCTTTTTTTTTTCTTTCTTTCTTGGGTTTATTTAATTAATATTAATAAAATATTAATTATTTTATTGATTAAATTAAAATTAAGTAAAAATAAAATAAATTCAATTTAATAATTGAAGTATTTCAATTAATTAATTGAATAAAAATAAAAATAAGATAATTTGATGAGAGGATTTTTTTCGTGGACATTCTTGTACTTTCAAAAATAATCAACACTTCTCTCTTCTCTATTTCTCTTCCCACTCACTTATACCAAACAATATCTCAAATCTACTCTAATTCTCACCTCTTTCTCTCTTCCCTTATTCTCTCTCACCTCTTTCTCTCTTCTTATTTTCTTCTCACAACCAAACACACCCTTACAGTCGTGTTTCTTTCTTTCAACCCTCTTCTTCTCAGTTCTCCCCAACCTCGTGTCCCCGCCCAACCTCCATCTCTCAGCCGTGCACCGCCACACACACCTGTCACCACCACCAATAAAACCTCCATATATCCTCTAGTTCTCCTTTCTTTGATTTTTTATTGAACACCAAAAGGGGAGAAAGAGAAACGAAATTGAGGGTTGGTTTGAAAATTGCTCTTTGCTAATTACTTATTGTTCTTTCCTAATTTCATTACTATTCTGTTGATATGAGAAAAATTATGAAATTTCACAGAAACAAAACATGATAGAGCCACTTCAATTTATTGTTACTTTTCTTATTCTTATTTTTAATTTTTTTTACAATTCATTCTATTGTTACTGGAAAATGATGATGCAAATTAATTTAATTTAAGAATAATAAAAATGAATGGTTTTAACGAATGAATTGGGAAAATTGAGTCAACGAGATGGTTATAGCCTTATAGGGTGGATGAGAATACACATGATATGTTTTGAATCCTTGCCATTCAATTGAATAAGTGGTTATATGCTAATTTAACTTGGTTGAATCTGTTAGTTTGAAATGTCACATGCTAATTTAACTTGGTTGAATCCTGTTGGATGATAATGAAAATGTTGATAATGTTAATGGCCTCACATTGGTGTAGATGTATTTGATCCAAGAAACTGGGATTCTGTCAAGTCTAAAATGGTCAAGTTATTAGCTACAAAAAACCTAAAAGAGCTTTTACTATTGGGAAGGTTTCTAGAGATAAATCTTCTAGACATTTTACTACTAATTTATATCATGGGCCTATTTTTATTTGAGAGCCGGGCCTTCAATTTTATAGGGACGGCCCTGACTGCAGTCGGTTCCTTACTTCGGTAGTTAACTGTTGTAGGGGCATTTTTGTCTTTTACATGTTTTTTTTCAGCCCTATCATATGTGTCAACAACAATTTTCTAAGTTCAGTGCAACAGGGTTAAAAAATTGAGTGGTAAAAATGCTGGTTCTGTCTTTTTTTTTTTTTACAAGGAAATGTATTTCCATAAATAGAGTCTGGCATCAAATCGGGCAAAAGTTATGGTGCATAAGCCATTTGTTTATGCACCATGCATAAGGACTTCACAACCATTAGATTTATTGGACACTTGTAATAATCCTAGCCTTCTCAGCTCACACCCCACAATTAAACTTCATTTGCTTATCTCACCATTTCTCTCACTAAAACACAGCGCCGACCACTCCTTCTTCTCCGGTGGGCAAAACGATTCCGGCACGGTGGCCAGTGGTGCACCACCGTGCCGGAGTTTCAAAACAACTCCGAATCCAAAAAAATCAATATTTAGATATCCTTTTTCATGTAGATTACAGATCCGGCCTTAGTTTTTCAAAACAAAGCTTCACAAGTTCTGGATCTAACAAACAAAGAGACGAAAAAGAAACTACGATCTGCTATCACCTTCTTCTTTCACGTTTCTGCCTCCGGCGATTCCTCTCATCAGATCGGTTTCAGTTCCGTTTGGTGCTGAGAGGCTCGGATTCGGTTCTGTTATCACCTTCTTCTTTCACGTTTCGTAACTTTCACGTGAAATTCTGCTCTTGATTCCGGCTCGATTCCGATTTGACGTGGTGGTGCTACGGCTATCTATTTCTTCCTGTTACGGCTTCAGTTCTGGATTCCACTACTAGCTCGAGAATTTGTTTGATTCGTGCTCCTTCTTCTTTGTTATGATTCCGATATGATACTTTGAACTCTGTTAGTGTTGGGTGATTCGAAATCCGACCCACTGTTTTTACTTGGAACCGAAAAAGATGTTGTTGGAATTGGTTGTATCAAAACACTGTGTTGAAATCGAAAATGGAGGCTTGTGTGTTGAGTTCACATGATGGAAGGATTGTTTGTGAATGGATGATTTCGATTGAATTGGTTATGTGTGTTGATTTTGAATGAATTTGCAATTTGTTATTTCATGGTATTGTTATTGTGTTTCCAATTTCACCGGCGAAGCTCATTGTACCTTTATAGAGTACTGATTTCCAGCGGTTCTGTTTTCAATTGCACCCTGCTGGATCAAAGAAAACCATTAAGTACATTAAATGGTTTTGGAGTACAACTCGCAGAAACCATTTCCACAGCAAAATGGTTTTGGCATTCCGGTACAGTGATGATGACGGTGATGATGATGAACGACGATGTTGATAATGAGATTGAAGATTCTGGAAACCATTTCCACAGCAAAATGGTTTTGGAGTACAACTCACAGAAACCATACCCATAGCAAAACCATTAGACAATTATTTTGGTTTCTCATAGAAGACTATCAAAACCATTAAACCATTATTATGGTTTCAGTAATAATTTCAGTGTATAACATCTTAACCATTATTCAAAACCATCTAACAATAATAATTTCATTAAAAACAATTACACAATTATATTGGTTTTACATACATGACTATCAAAACCATTAAACCATACTTATGGTTTCGGTAATCCATGACCATCAATTCCTTTATTTTTTCCGGAGAGTTATTAGTGACTATTTGTGTTGCCGTTACGTACGGAGTTTCACGAATTCTGAGGCGCCTTGAAATTCTTAAAATTCTTAGAATGCTTTTTACTCTTTTTTCCCCTACTTGAAAATGTGCTTAATGGGTGAACAATATAATATGTTTGAAACAGTAGCGTTAATTTTTTATAATTGGTGCTAAACCAAAAGTAGACGATATATGATTCAAAACTATCAAATATAAAAATTTGTTGGACTTGCAGTTCAGAGGCTCTATTGTTCAAAGTGGAAATAAAAAAAACTTTTGTGGTTGCAGCTTATAGTAAGATATGTTTATTTGACCTAGTCAGAGTTGTGGTAGAATATACAAGTTAAAGAAAGAAAAATGAAATTTAAAGAATAGTACATAGAAGCAAACAACTTTGATACAAAGTAAATTATAGATGTTGTATACAATACTATATTGTGGGAAACGACTAGTATTTTATACCGATTGTCTTCAAATATGACTAGAAGTGAACTACCATTTTAAAAGAATACGCGACTTAAATAAAGAGAAATAGAATATTAAGAACAGAGGATATTGAAACTGACAATTTTGTTATAGAATCAAGTTAGAGTAGATGTTGTATAGATTTCTGTATTGTGTGAAATGGCTCAAGTATATGCACTGACTGCCTTTCTTTTTTCAAATTTGACTCAAAATTGAACTAACATTTTTTATTCTGATTGTGCAGTATTAAATTTTCCAGAATCTGTTTTTTTTTTCTGGGGTGTAGAAAGTAATTTTGTTGGGCTAGGTGTTAATGGACTGGACTTATGCATGGTGCATAAGTTATGGCTTATGCACCATAACCACACCCATCAAATCGAAAGCGCACACAGGAGAACTTAGTTAAGTAGTGTGCAACTTGGTTTGCACCACACCTAATGTGCAAAATTGTAATATGTGAAAACAAGGAAATAAATTAACACATTTATGAACGATGACCCAAATAAGAGTGATTTTGCTATTGATCCACCATGGCACGTTTATCGAATGTGACTCCACGAATAAGTTTAGAAAATGCATATCCCTAGCTTGCAGACTCCAAACCGACTGCCAGGTCTGAATTGTCTTGGCTCAGTTTTTGAAAGCTGCTAGCTGCTAAAATAGAACCATTTTGAAAGTCCACAACTCCCATCCTCCATGTTAAAAAACATTTAACATATACTAACATTTGTCATTTTATTAGTCAAACAATATATTTGTCATTTCACACAACGTCATTATTTTGAAGTTTTATTTTATTGAATCAAACATGTTCATCTTAGTGGATCGATGGACGGTGATACTCAACACATGTCACTCTCCTCATTCACAGTAATAAGAAAATTAATTGGATCTTCAAATGCGAGAGTGTAAAATTATCATTGAGCCTAAACAAATTTAGTTTGTTGTTGCTATAGTTAATTGCAGCTAGATTAGAATTCATTTTTAATGAGTAAGGTTTGTGAATGATAATGAACAAAATACACCAATTTATACAAGTTTCAGTGTACTGTAGACCACAAAAATTGTTGGTGCGTTGTAGACCACTCAAAATGTTGGTGGAATCTAGACCGTGTATCAGCAATTATAGTGTGTTTTATAAGTTTGGATTTTATAAAACTCGTTTGTGTGAATTACGAAATTATAATATATAGATTGTAAAATTCAGATGTATAAAACACGGTTTTTTTTCCTTGTTTGATTCTATAAGTTTCTTATGTGTATGATATTTCTTCTCCAAGTTCTCAAAGCCTTTGTGTTTAGTCATAAATTATATTGTTAAATATCAACCATCCTCCAATATGCTAAGTTTTTCTATTTTAATCAAATTAGAAAGTTGTGGATTTCGTTAGTTTTTGAAGAGTGTTTAGACTAGGTGAACCTTTTTCATCGCATCTTTTAATTTGTATTGAAAGAGAAGTCTTGAGCGGACAGTTATCAATTATCATTACTTGTTACACATGGCAGAATTAGTTGCATGTCTAGTGGAAGAACCATTATCCCTAATCATTCATTCTTTGCTGATATTTTTCAAAGCTACTCAAATAAATGCTAGTTCCATCCACCCTCATGTTTGAAGAATATAATATGGAGCTAACTTTGGTCTTGTTATAGTCCCATAAAGTGTAAATTTTTGCAAGAGTCTCGTAATATTCATCTTCAATCCATTGAAGATAAAATTAAAACCAAACTTGTAACTTGGAAAGGTCAATTACTCTCTTTGATGGGTAGGGTAGGGTTCAACCTGTAAATTTAGTTATTCATGGCATGCTCCTTTGGAGTTTTAAAATTTATTCTTGGCCTTTAAGATTATTGAAACATCTAGACAAATGAATCAAAAACTTTGTTTGGCTAGGTATTATGGATAGTAGGAAATTGGTTACTTTGTCTTTTGGGATTGCACCCCTCTTTCTACATGTGGTTGATAAATGCTAAAATCGTGTTAAATTACATTGCACTTATTAACTTCGTTCGCAAGTAATCTTTGTAAAAGAAAACCCCAATTTATTGTAAATACATAACAATTTTAGTTTTATGCTAGTAAGATGCTATTGTCGAGTTTCTATCACTTTTTGTAGGTTTCGACTTGATTCACAAAGCAACAAAGAATTTGAGTGCAAGGCAAAGAATAAATTTGAGTGAAAGCGAGCTGGGAGCGAGTCGGCTAAGCACCAAAATTTGCATGACGACAACATAAGTAAACACATAGAGATTGATTGTCATGTAATTAGAGAAATGTTGAAATCTAAACTCATTCAAGTATTAATAAAACAAATGACAAAAGTTGAAGGTTGGCAATACAAAATTGAAAAAAACAAACGGCAAGTTAAATTATATTTAGGCAGTGATTTATTACAATGAATAGATATTCATCGTAGTAAATAAGGATTCTCCATATACTAAACCAAGATTCAAGATGAGATGTTCAAAATATATACATACTAGAAATTCGCATCGATGGAGTTTTGTTTAATATCAATTCATGATTCAACTTCAAGATGAGATTCAAGATTCAAGATGAGATTCATCCATATAATAAACCAAGATTCAAGATGAGATGTTCAAAATATATACATACTAGCTAGAAATTCGCATCGATGGAGTTTTGTTTAATATCAATTCATGATTCAACTTCTATGTATCGTACGATACTAATAATCATGTAACTGATTTGTCTAAATGGGCCACATAGACTAAATTTTTGTCTTGTAAAACAAGTAGCTAAAAACAAACTTTGTGAAGTCTTGTTTTACACAAAAACGAATATATTATAGCCAGAATAAACCTACAAATCCTCATGATGTGCAAATTTTATTCTAAATACTTGGATGGACACCTCTACTAAAGTTACATGCTATATTCAGCATTCTTCTAGGTCTCCTCCATTTTTGTACTGCCTTTTAACTTTGGTCTTGAAATCGACCTCTTTGTCACCTTCTTTCCCCCACAGCAACAGATACAAACCCATGATGACAATAAATGCACCTATGATGCTAAAGAATTACATGAACCAAATTTTAGAACTACAATTATGGTAAAAAAATAATGTTATTATCTATGAAAAACATGTCCACTTACTACATATTCATAGTAAAAAAAAAATTGGAAGAATTTAACTTTAATACGTTGTCACCGTTAAAAGTTTTACCTGCCCAGATAAAGTTTTTCACCAAGGACGAAGTATGCTAGTATTGCCACAAATATAGTACAAAGAGGGTTAAATACAGTGACAAAAACAGGCCCTTTTTTCTCAGTGCACCATAATTGAATGTAGATCAATAAACCACCACCAACAATTCCCTGTCATTAATATTGAATGATTGATGCATAATGTTAGAAATTTATATTTGGTAGCTAGTACTTTTTTACAAAGACATTGTACTTGCTAAGAAACCTAACCCCATATATTATGGACCACAAGTCAATGTTGAGCCCTATAATCCATGCTGAAGGGTTATTATGTTCTACTATTACTGTGAAAATAGCTGATTGTGCTGCTCCAATAAAGCACATCCATGTAGTGAGTGATAATTGAGCAGGGTATCTTTTTAGAGTTGATGCCTGAATTTCCAATTACAAAGATATTAGAGTTATAATATACTTGATAGTATTTGCAAGCTAAAAACTAGTTATGAGTTAAGGTGTGAACCTGCATAATGTACCATATAGAAAACGTGGCACAACATGAGACAGTAAGAATTGAACCCTTTAATCCACTCTCGTTGATAGAAGAACTTTTTGGTTGAATAATATGGATTAGAGGATGCCACAAGTTTCTCATAACAGGTCCCTTGTATAGTGTCATGGTGAAAACACCAGCTAAGGATATCAAGGTCCCAAGAATTTTTGCTATGCTACGTGGATTTCTAAGATCAATAACCTCAATCCTGCATTCAAGTCAACTCTCTTATAGATAAAAAAAAAAATTATAAATGCTCCGAAATCAATAGGTTAAATTTTTTTTTCAATGCGTGTATATATATTCACTGACTTCATCGATAACCAATATCCGTTGAAGAATCTAGCACTCACTTTTTCATTCTTCGAAATTACAAAACTGCATGTTTTTAGTTTTGTAATTTGGAAGGACACAAAAGTGGATACATGAACCAAAAACAAAAAATAGAAATTTTATAAGGTTAAAAATATATTTAATTTAAACCATTATATCAAGAATTGCGAACCTGAGTGCCACTGCAATAATGAAGGTAATGGAAGCTATAGTGTTGAACATGGAAGCAAGAAATGTTGGAGAAGTATACTTTAAGCTTGCAAAGTACAAATTGAGTGCCATGGTGATCCTGCCATATTTTAAAATTATACAAATTATGTTTCCAAACTTCCATACAATGTAATAACATACATTTTTTATTTGTTCTTACCCTAACAAAGAAAGCACAAATATTTCCATAAAAAGAACAAGTGTCAGCTTTGGTCTTAAACTTCTGCAAGAAAACAGCAAAAACGATTGTTATAAGATAAGTGAGAATATTCTATCATATATGATTATACAATATTCAACTATTTAAGAGTTCAAACTGTATTTTTAATTAATTTTTTACAAAATCAAGCTCATTTAAAATCATGATATTAATCTTCTAGCTTAACCAAGGTTCTGGGTTCGAATCCAGCATTGGACATGCAGCAGCATTAAGACTCTTAGGGAGAGTTTGCCGTCCATTTGGATCTCACAAGACTCGAGGGATTAGTTTTGCAGTTGCGCACATGGAGGATACTCGGTTTACACCAAGAATCATGATTGTAAGGCACTCGGCCAAACACAAACTATGAACTTTGATGCATTTTGAAGAGAAATGTACATGTACCTCTCAAGAAAGTATGCAAAAGGAAACATCACAACCCCGGCGAGAACATGCCGATAGGTAACATAAACATAAGGACTCATTCCATGATTGAAGGAAGATTCAGAGATAAAATATAAAAAGGTATAGCCGACTTGGGCTAAAACCATGATAAGGTGTGGCTTGAACTCTTTGTATACATGTAGAGGAGAAAGTACTTTTTTCTCCATAAGTTTAGTGATGATGTTTCTTTCTTGCACTTATTTAGTAGCTTACCACATTCCCACTATATATATAAGAAAAAGTACTAGAACCCAATACGATAGAGGATATATCGTAGAATTACTCTTATGTTTCGACATCATTAAATTTCATACACTCATTCAACATCATATTTTTTATTTATCTCTTTTTTTCTATCACATTAACAACATATCACATCATTCTTTGTTTCTATCTCTCTTAACGTGTGAACGAGTTTTGGATGTCTACCATTCTTTTTTATTATGGAATCATCATTTTTGAAACAGTGTCGGTTGAATATTACATGGCCAAAACCTGTGGTGCATGTATAATTATGAATGAATTGGATTAGAAAACGGCTTCTATCCATCCATTTAAGGGGATCATATTAATATAGGTGTTTTACTACGAGAAATTGATATTTGAATTGTTACTTTAAATATTGGAAATTTGTATACCTAAAATGTTTTTGCATCCTTACTACGAGAAATAGGTGTTTTGGGTAACATGACTTATTGATTCGTGTTATATGAATAAATTAATTGTTACATGTTATTATTGATGTAGGAGGGTTTCCATATTGTTTTTTATAGTATTTTTATTTTAGTTCAATTTTAGTAATTTTTTGTTTTTGTTTCAGTTTGTTATTTTCGGCGCATTAGAGTTATGTTATTTCCCTATTTAAGCTTAATAGTTGTAGCCTAAGAGTGGGTTTTCATTTGTTCAATAATATTTCAGAGAGTTTTCTCTATTTCTGGTGGATTACATGACCCCATTTTCACAAATTTCTCGCTTGCAAACTTGTTTTTTTTTTCAATTTAAGTTTAACGTTTGCTAGCATACGTTCCCGTCTGTGTCAGTTATTCATATAAACTTTGAATAACACTGTGAGAATGAAGGATGCACAGTACCTTTGCTTTTATCTGGATCGTGCTAACAGTCTTTAATTTTTTATTAGAAAACGACACAGAACTTAAACAAACAAAAACAACCTCGGTTTGTTGTTTTTGGTTTTACTATTGATATTTTGATTTTCTTGGAAAGCATCTATAACTATGGAATCCATAATGTATATAACTATTGGCTATTGTTATAAGATGCGGTCCATCCAATGAAGGCTAATCTTATTGTCGATACTGTATGTCAACTTATTGTCGATACTGTATATTTGACATATTAACAACATTTTATAGTTCAATTGGAGGGTTTGAATCTTCTTTCCAATTCTACATGAGTAGAAATTGACTTCATCCTTTAAGAGATTAATAAAGGCAACATTGGTCACTAGCGCAACTTAAGTTGCGTAGGGGCATTTTGGACTTTTACTTTGGGAATGAGCAGAACTGTTTGGGTAAAGAGCAGCATTCGTTTCCCAAAAGCATTTATCGCCAAATTGAGCCCATTCATGGCAACATGGTGTGTTCTTTTCCTTTGAAATTTTTTGTGGTTTATATCAAGCGAATCATTGGAGTTTTTGCTTTTTCAATAGCCCATGTTTTAAAAATTGCATCAAATTGGATTGTACGAGATTTCCATAATCCCCAATATATTAATATCTTCATTCGATATATATATATATATATATACACACACACACACACACACACACATTTATTTAAACCCTATTTGAATGGGATGCCTAACATTGTAAGAAAATTATATATAAAAATATTAAAATTAAAAAGGTAATACATAAAGAAACAAATAAAAATAGATTGATCAAGAACACTTGGATGAGATGATAATATCTTTTTTTTCAACATAAAATGCAGCAGTGCTAAAATTCTCTTGAGAGAGCTTTATCATCTATTACGGTCATACTCGGTTTGAAGGATTAATTTATGCGGTTGCATGCAAAAAATACCCAGCTCATTGAAAAAAAGGGATTGAGCCAATTGCAATTCGGTTTTCAACTCAATTCAATTTACTTCAATCAAAATATTTACAAGTAATAAAAATATAATGAAATACTAACTTGTAAAATATAGCAAAAGAAAGGAACGTGCTTTAAAATTAATTGTCTTCTAATAAAAATAAAGGAGTGAGGATCCATTTTTGTCTTTCATAATTTTCGTAAAGGTCATTATAGTCATGACAAAATTAAAAGCCAAAATAGTCTTTGCTTTTTTTTTTCCTTCTTTTTCTCCCTCAAAAAAAAATTTCAAAATTTACTTTGAATTTTATCTTTGGGATGAACTAAATTGGCTCGAGCTTTCATCAAAAAAAAAAAATTGGCTCGAGCAAAAATTGTAAATGACAAAAATCGATCTTCACTCTAAAAAATCCCAATCGACTTCTTTGAAAGCTCTCATTCGCTGTACAAATTGTTGATTAAGAAATATGGAATTTCGACCCCTGATTCCATTCTTTGTTATCTATTATCAATACTTATGCAGTTTTTGTAGAATCATTAGTTAGGTAATTCAAATAATGATTTGAAAAAGGAGAAAGAGAATGTCTTTTTTCATGAAATTTAGTTGAAGCCAAACTAAAATCATACATCGATCGAAAATCAGTACACTATAGAGAGCTATAGACTGCCTTGCTCTACGGATACATTGGTTTGTTCCCTCGTTAGGAACAAGATCTTCATCCAAATTTGAATACCTAATAGTAGTTGTGTGTTTTAAGAAGAAAGATATTTTATCTTAGGTTTGTTAGGCTAACTCACAACATCCATGTTAATAGCATAAAACGGCAAAGTACATATGCCTACAAATATGACTATATTCAAGTCTTCGAAATACTCATATCTCCGGATCTGCAACGTTGACGACACCAAAGTCATTGATCGGATATGCACTTGCTCAAAGCTAATTTTTCAACCTGAATCAAATAAACACCGCACTAAAACGGGGAATCAAACACACATCGTACAAGGACGGAAAATCAAAACAAACAAAGTCGTGCAATGACGACGAAATCACAAAAGCAAACGAAAGGAAATTCAAAATGTGTGGAAATCACTTATTTAATCAGGATAGAGGAAAAAACAACTTGGAGGGGTGATTTTTGGTCAAAATTGACTCTAAATCACCCCTCTTTGGTAAACAAGAAGAAGAAAGGGGGAGAGAGGAGAGAGAAAAATAATAATATGATAATGTCTTTATTTCAATTTTGGTGGTTTTGATGATTGTCTTTATTTTTCTTTTAGCTATTCATTATCTATCATCAATATGTGTGTGTGTGTATTCAATTGGTATATTTGTTTCAACCTTATTTGAATTGGATGCCTAACATTATAAGAAAATATTATATATAAAAAATATAAAAATTAAAAAAGGTAATACATAAAGAAACAAATAAAAATGGATTGACCAAGAACACTTAGATGAGATGGTAGAGATATTTTTTTAGTTTAACATGAAAATGCATCAATATTTAATTATTTTGATAGAGTTTTACCATATATTGAGATTCTACTCGACTCAAGAGATTAACCTCTACAATTGCACGCATATAGTTCACATAACAAAAGAAATGGATTGACCCAACGCAATTTGATTTTCAACTCAGTTCAATTTAGTTCAATCAAAATATTTACATTAATAAAAAAATAGCAATGAAATTCTAACTCTTAAATTAGAGCAAAAGAAAGGTATGTGCTTTACAATTAATTGCCTTCTTACAAAAAAAAGACTGAAGGTTCATTTTGATCCTTCACAATTTTTCTACGGGTCAATTTAGTTATGACAAAAATAAAACACAAAATAATCCCTGATATAAAAATTTCACCTACTACTTTGAGTTTTATTTTTGTCGATAATTAAAATAATTGTCATACCCTCTATACTCTTCAACTCTCACTAACCTAGACAACGAATTATCGGTAAAAATCCCAATCGATGAAATGAAACGAGCCTTAATCGAGTTCTTTCAACCCTCTCATTTGCCATACAAATTGTTGATTAAGAAAAATGGAATGTCGATGGGGAATGTTGACCCCTAATTGCCAATGTCTCTGTTAACTGTACAAAGTTCACGTGTACATTATCAATGCTCATTCTACTTTTGTATAATAATTGGTTTTGTAATTCAAATGATTTGAAAAAGAAGAAAGAGAAAGCCATTTTTCATGAGTTGAAGCCAAACTAATCACACATCTATCGAAAATAAGTGCACTAGTAGTGATCTATATAGAGTATAGACCATACAAAAAATTGAAAATCAGGCATCCATCACTGAATGCCTTGCCGGCTCATGTCTTGCTCTACCAATACATCGGTCTCTTCCTTTATTAGGAACAAGAGTTTATTGTACATGTGGAATGAAGCATGGTATAAAAAAAACAAAAAAAGTTCCATTAAAGAGTCCGTAAAATGAGATCGGGAGTTAATCTCTAATTGTGTTCATGTTTGTAAAAACGAGTTAATTACGATAGGTGAGCTGCTTAGTAAAATGTTTTAGGTGGAATTTCAAGATCACTCTAAATAAGACTTAGATGAAAAATACCTTGTTCAAGATCCAAAATCCTCCTTTTATAACCCTCAATGTGCTAATTTAATGGGTCTTTCTTTGATCATTCAAAACCTATTAAGTTATGATCCAGAACATCCTATTGGTTGTCTGGTTTTAGTACGGCCACGTGTGGACTAGGGTTGCGTGAGAACGAGCTGAGCTGACCTGACTTGAACAATCAAACCAGTGTTGAGTGAGATCTTGCTAGTCGGTCAAGTAAGGTATTACAAGTCACATGGTATGGTCGACCTATACCAGTCCAAGTTCCAAGTAGTAGTCCGGGAGTTGAGGGGTGCCTTAGTGATTTGTTTAAGGAGTATGGTGGGTCGACCACTTTTGATTCGAGATCGGGTGTCAGTTTCTTGACTTAAATTTTTGGGCTTGTAAAGGTGTCTTCTTCGGCGGATCAGGGAACGAGCGGTGGTGGAATCCGAAAGCGTGTTGGAATAAGTCATTGGTCTGGTGTTTAATTGGGCTTAGTTGTTGTGATGCGAAGTTAAGCTTATGTTTTCAAGGGTTTTATTTTATTGGAGGGGTTATGGTAGCATTCGATAGGTGATTAAATTTTGTTTCTATGGCCACTCATGAGGAAGTGTGGGAGTTTGGGTTTGTTTTTAGGTATTGCCTTTGATTTTGGTAGTTAGGTTTCTTATTGGTATTGGTGGTAGTCCTCAATTTAAGTGATGTTTGTATTAGTGTTGTTATGATTTCATTTTGGGTGTTCCACCTATATAATACGATTTATTTGACTTGTGGTTTTTGTTTGTCGGTCCATGTTCGTCTGGTACATGGACTTGATTGTTAATATCTTTTGCCTTATAAAAAAAGACTCTATAAAACCTAGCTCAACTGAAATTGTTAGGTTGGATGTCTTCATCCAAATTTAAATATCCGACAATCGTGTGTGTGCGCACGTTTAAACGGTGTTTATCACTTTGTTTAAGCATAATATTAAAGAAAAAAAAATATATTTTATCTTAAACGGAGTATTTCCCTTCACAAGTTGTGCATATGAATTCATTTTTCATTTAGATGCATGACCGACGACCATGAAATAATTGTGCACAGCTCATATGTTTGCATTTTAAAATTCTTCTTTGTTTGAATTGCCAATCACGTTCACGTTTACATGTTCTGCTCTATGATTGGCAATCGAAGTCATGTAAGTAATCACAAATTCAACTCATGCTCTTGATATGATTGAAATTCCAATTATGGTTTGACATTTAGTTGGTGGAGCCAGTTATTTGTCTTAATGTCTCAGAATTCATCCAAACGCATTTTGGCTTCTAATTTATATCGAGTTTTTATTTGTCAATTTTTACTTCTTTTTTTGCGTTAACCCTTGTGTTTTGAGAGGAAATCCTAATATTTCGAGCCCAATCACATGATTGGTGGTTGATCTGTCCGGTAATAATCAGAGAGTGGCAACAGTCGAGTGAATGTTCCAACGTTGTAGCAGTGGAGTCTTCATGGCAGAGTGAATGGTGCATGCAAGCACGTTAGCCCTTCAACGTTCAAGTCAGTATGAGAAATGAAGTTGTTTATGTGTGAGTAGGTGTGAAAATGAATCGTACCTTGAGGGTGACGTTGAGTCACCCTTATATAGGCTGAGTTGACTTTAATGGCTTCTGCGAAATATGGCACCTCATCAAAGAGCAATTGGAGGCCACGTGGATGGTGAAGATGAGATGGAGGTGTGTTCCGACGTGGTGATCCACACCATAATTAATGTGTCCCCTCAAGTGTTATGCCCTGTTTCGTGGGCTCTATCAATGTGGTTTGGCGTGAATCGGCATCTAGCTGGTCTAGAACAGTGGTAAATTTATTTGAAGTTTGACTACGCTATGAGTATCTACCACTCTTATTAATTTATGTTGATTAATTTTTTTTTCTTTTTTAACGAAAAGAGCCCAATTCATTTCATTAATAGCTAACCTTGGATACACGTAGAAATATATATGTAAAAATATAGAAACTAACTAAGGATGTAGCCGCTCTAAATAACAATGAGAAGCTTCATTTGTTTGTCTTTTAATAAACTCTACACGAGAGTTTGTGAAAGAAAATGAAAAAACTTGCCTACATTTGCAAGTGATGGCACCAAATTCACACACATCAACTTTAATGTTACTGAAATTGTATGCCACCCTTATGAAGATTGAGTTCTTACTTCTTCCTTCTTCCTTCTTCCTTCTACTTGAGACTACCTTCTTACTTCTTCCAATCATTGAAGGTAGTCTCAAGTATTTGCCGGTTCCGAGAAAAGCTCATCAAGAAAATTTGCAAGGTTGTTTTGATTATGGTTAGAAACATTTCAACCATAGAAGATCTCTGATGAAAAACACTTTCTTGAATTATGTAGTTCGATTTACGTCCGGTGTGTGTTGGTATTATTAAGACAAGACAAAAAAAAAGAATATAGAACAATAATTCTATTAATTAATTTAAAAACTTGTTACTTTAGGGTTAATTACTTTTTCACACTCTATTTTCCTTTACCCTATGCCTCTTACTAAAGAGGTATATAATGAATAGCACAAAAGGTTTCTAGAAACATACGAACACAAGCTATTGAAGTGCTTTCAAATGAAATGAAAGGAAATAAAATGTGCTTAATAATGTTTCTTTTGTGTTATGCTATTGAAGTGCTCATGATTCGTCTCTATCAACAGATCGGTCACTTTCATTGTTCCACTATGTGAGAACCGTATACACTGGTGTGACCCTATCATGCAGTTATACGTCGTAACACATGTAGAAATTGTTAGGTCGGACGCCTTGACCGGGGTTCGAACTCCGGCACTTCCACTTGTGTGTGTGAGTTTATAATGGCTTTGTCATTTCGTCTATCTACCAAAAAAAAAACATTGTAATTAATTTTTTTTGGTTACAACATTGTAATTAATTTGAGATCGAATGATTATATATTCTTCTTCAAATTAACTTTAAATAATCTCGATCGTTGATTTAAAACAGATGATCAACATAGGTAACAATAGAAAATTGGATCTCTACTCGTCTGTGAGGCCATTCTATCACTATGCCTCCATTTTTTAAGTGGAATTTAAGGTGAATATTGTGCCTGTCCCTATGGCTTTGATTGCGAGTTTGGAGGGGAAGTGAATGAAATGCTTAGAAAAAAAGGAAAGAGTAAGTGGAAGTAATAGAGGACATTGGAATGAGGGGTTTTAGAGGGCTTATTTTTCTTCAAAATATAAAACCCTCCTCTTTTGGAGGAATTAAAATATTGTATTGGAGGAGAGTTTTGGGGGTTTGAGAGAGTTTATATGAATTCTTTAAATTTAATATATGTTGTTATAATATTCTTAAAATTAAAAATATATTAATCATAAGCATTAATTCATCTAAAAAATACTCTTTCAAATAATGTGAAAGATTTCTCAATTTTCACCTATATTTCTTTCACTCCAAAGTCTTTTCTTCCCCTCCCCTCCAAACCTATGTGTACAGATATACAATCATTCATGGCCGTCTCAATTAACATTGAGGCATGAAGAGAACTTTAAGAATGTGATGTTTTTTAAATTAATTTTTAAAAAAAATTGACAAGATATTTTATTTAAATTTTATTTTTTGGGCTTTTTTATATGCAAATTTATTTATTAAAGATTTCATTTAACATTTCTTTTTCAATAGATAAAGATAATAAAATCAATTCATTTAATCTTTGTTGAGACAATTTCGTTCACATATAAGATTTTATTGATTTTAATTTTGAAAAATTATGTTACGCATTAATAAACAAGGAATTGTCAACATTATTCTATAAATTTTATAAGCAATGTATGCATTTGAAGAAAAAAAATCATTTTCTACCTTTACATAAGGTGAATCATGAAATTAATGCATTTTCACGGAAACATGAAATGTTATAAAAAAAAATGTTGATATCTCATTATTAGTAATAATATATACATTTTTTGAAAGGTAGTGATAATATATACATGAATATTAGTTAAAGAAAATATTAAAAATTTAGGGTCTAAAAAATAAGGGTTTTATTAGCTTAATAGTTGAGACAACCAGACCAACATCTTAAATAAAGGGTTTGTTAACGAGTGTCTCTACGACACTCTTCAATCATTTCAAAATAAGCAATTGTTATTTAATAAAGTTAAATATTTTAATTTTCAATACATTGAATACACATTTAAAAAAAAATACACATTGAATACACATAATTTATAAAATAATTACTCCTTATGGTGTCTAAATTAAATAAGTAATTTAAAGGTGAATCACGTGTAATTTGGCAATTCAGATTCCCACTAGCTAAAAACTTCACAACCAATGGATGGCCTAAATGATTCTTGCGGATCCCTAATCCGGACTCCACCTAGCTTTTATAACTTTGATTTGATGGAGTACTGTTTACAACATTTCTATAAACTAAGAAAAATATGAATCTTATAAAAGTTATAAAAGCTATAAAAGCAAAAGACACCGGTTGTAAACAGTACTCCATCAAATCATAGGAGATTTTGGGGAATTGGGCAAAAGACACCGGTAAGACACAAGTGAATACAAAGAAGTTGAAACCAAAAGACACCGGTTCAAGGAAAAATTTGGATGTTCATTTAAGTTGTGTGGTTATTTTAAGGCATCGAATGAATAGAGTCTTAGTATTTTTTCTGGAATTGCACAACTATTAGATGAAGTCAAATTTAGAAGGTCATATTTTGGTTGGTCGTTATAATGCGGAAGAGAATGAGCTTGTTAGTGAGATGACAAAAAATATGGTGCAACCAATAAATATTTTGTCGACTTTGAAAGATAGAAGGAAAGACAATGCAACAATAATCAACCAAGTTTAAAATACACGTAAAAGATACAAAAAATTATAATTATGTAGGTCTCCGAGAACATAATTGCAACAATTGTAGGATTGTTTGGACGACCACATCTATGTTTACAAGTATAGAACGATTGGTAAGTTAAAAACGGTTCAATACATTTTTTCGGCACATCCATAATATATCAAATTGTTTAACACTTTTCATACTATTTTGTTGATGGATTTCACTTATAAAACCAAGTACAAAATGCAATTCCTTGAGATAGTCGGTGTCACCTTAACGGAGCTAACATATTTTGTTGGGTTTGGTTTTTTAACTTCTGAAAATGAGGATAATTTCACTTGGGTTCTACAAAATCTTTTGAAGTGTAAAAAAATTATGTCAAAAGTAATTGTTACTCACAGGGATACCACACCGATGAATGTTGTTGCCAATATATTTCCAACATCTAGTGCTTTAGTGTGTCGGTGTCATATTTCGAAAAATGTGAGAGTTAAGTGCAAGTTGCATTGCAAAGTCAAAGGTGTCAAAGGAAAAGAGGTGAAGACGATGGATTTATGTAACACCTTGGTGGATGTTTGAGAAGTTTTAGTGGAGTCTCCTTCGGAGGAATTATATGCAAATGATGTTGTATAGTTCTGAAATGTGTGTAAAATTTTCAACATTCCTGAAATACGTGAAGTACCGATTGGATCATCTGAAGGAAAAAATTGTGAGAGTGTAGACATACTGTGTTATGCATTTTGGTGACACAGTAACAAACATAGTTGAATCTTCTTGTGGTCGATTGAAAAAATATTTGTAAGATAGTAAGGGTGATTTGATTTGGGATGTGAACTAGAGACTTCGACGACGTCTCGCACCCTCCTACTATAACAACGTCTTGGAGGACCATTTGCCACACACTATCTACGAACGAAACTATGCAAGGTCTTTTGTCCATTTCTCGTCTTACCAACATCGTCAACTATATCTAGAACTGCAAACAAGAAAACACGGACTTATCATTCTAGCATTTCTTGGAACAATTATAGCACAAAAACTTCGTTCACATTCCTAAAAAATATTTGAATACCACATTTCAATAATTACAAACAACCACTCCCATTATACATAAACGATACTTAAATCATTCCTATTACTAATACTTTGCTGATCAAACCCTAAACAATTTTTATTTCATCAACAAATAAACAACCCTAAACTACAACAAAACTAAAAAGAGAGATGTTCACACTTACTTGCTAGGTTTTAGAAAAAATGTGCCAACATATACAATTTCTTTGACGTTGGTTTGTTGAAAGTGAAGGATTCAATGAAGAATTGAGTTTTTGTGCCCAAAGTTTAAGTTTCTCAACTTTCGAATCATAAACAATGAACATGAAGCTCTACCATTCTGTTTTGGCATAAAAATTATACACATCCGGAGTTATCTCCCGAAATGGGCCAAACGGGAGTCACCTCCTAAACAAATCGGTTTGTAACTACTGAATGCCTTATGCAGGGATAAAATGGGAGTTTTGTGGGGCCTATGCCTTATAGAGGGGGCCAGAAGAACAAATTTCTCATGTACAAAATGAGACTAAACCACTCACACTTGAAAACCATTAACACGGGGTGGGAAAAGTTGGACCTGATAATTTGGCCACCAGAAAAAATCCATTGATTGTCATGCGTGCAGAAACAAATCTCCATGATTTAGCTAGTGCTAGAAAAGGAGCTAGATTTTCTTCACAAGACTAGGTCATGGTGAACCTTGTTACTTGTTAGCTAGTAGCTAGTACAATTTTCGAAATGTCAACGGATAATCAAAGGCCCTAGTGCATTAAATTAGCCACATAGTAGATACATTCTTCAAAGACAATTCAATCGGTGATGGCCAAAATAGTTTACACAGTTCATCAGTCCTTTATACTTGCATCAAATGACAAGCAAGTCCTTTTGAAAAGAGAATTCGAATATCAAATCAATAACCTCTTTGATATTACATCTTAATAACTATTGTAATTTGTAACAACTTTTGGTAGACTAGTTTCTTTGCATGCAAGAATCAAATACATTTTTCTCTGTCTATTTACTATTTGATGCTATCACAATTCTAGTTGAAATGAAGGAATCAATTTGAATGAGTGTAAACCTAATCTATTTCCTTTCCTATTGACACTTTCAAAGAAATTTATGAACAAGATGAAGACATTTTCGACGAGACAAATACTTGTGGAATCAATATATTGTCTCTGCTACCCTGCATAATTAAGGACGATATTGAAATCGGTATCCAGCTCAAGAAGGCACACACAACTGAAAGCTGGTAGTTTCGGCATTCCTCTCCAAAATAGCAATGTTGTAGATCATTAAAGAACAAAACTGTGATGCCGGCTGAGGAACACGCCGCAGCTAGAGATAGTGTCGCTGTTGCCTGTGGACAGTGGTCAAGAAAATTGTAAATGAAAATCCATGATTTTAAAACTCTTACTATATGTCAATGTTGTCAATGTGGATCGCGGAAAGTTGCTGTTTGTTCAAATTCCGCTATGCTAGAGTGTTAGAGCGCCGCCATTTGATAACAATTTGTACTAAATAGCATATCGCAGAACAAAAGCGATTTTCTCAAAATCCGCGACACAATAGCACTATAGCGCTGCTATAGCCACTATTTGACAACACAGCTGTATGTAACAAATTAATCGTAGTCAAGGTTTTGGCTCAGACTAACCCAATCTCCAACCAGATAGAGGCAAACCAGTACAGGGTTGTGAAGGACTTTCCTTCTCGCCACAGCGTATGCATCCATTAAAGCAAGCACAAAACTCCAAATGGCTTGTAAACCCATTGCGGCTATCAAGTAACTGCAATTCAAATGGAACGGTCAGCATTAAGTAATTCCATATGAATCCAAGAATGCTATATCGAACAAAATAGTTCATCATATACACGCTATAAGAGTAAATTTCCAGACCACAATATTGATGGTAAAACAGCTCATCTTATACATATTTTCATTACTATATGGAAAAAACAACAACATATATGCATGAAACAAAACAAAAAATTGATGTTGTGCAGTTATCTCGTATTTCAGGGATGTTTCACCAAAGGATGTTTGGCCAACAAATTTCTCTTTCTTGCCTCCATCTCCAAACTGTCTACAGCTACATTCTCAACTGGTCTGATTTCGTTTGATTCAGAATTCCACAGCCAGCTAAGTCCCCATTTGCATGGAGAGCGAAAACATGCCATTTTCGGTGGAAGACAAAGCATATATTTAAGCATAGTAGGAAGATCATAAACGATGAAAGCCCAAAAAAATCATAAATGGAACAAGGATGACAAGTAGAATGTATGTTTTAAGAGTTAGAATTTGGCTTAGGCCTTAATCAATTCCAAAATCTAGCTCAACTAGTGAGGAAAAGTCATAACATTAGTCGATATGAGATCTCGACGACCCCCTCACCACCAGCACGAGACATCCAGTGTAGATAAACGTGAGTGGCCGAATAACATAAAATATATCTAGAATAGGCTTAGATATCATCTTAAAATTTGGACTAGGGCTAACACGACAAACCAAAAGCTAGCGCAAGAAGTGATGATTGTCCTCGCCTTATAAAGACTGATCTAGAAAATAGTGATATCTCCACTCATTGTGGGAAATACCTTTAGAGACAATAATAAGTAAGTCAGCAAGAGATTTAGTTAGGTCAAGAATAGGATGAATAACCACATTAAGGAACAGCGACAGCTTATGCTGATTGGTTCAACCTTTGTAATAAGGTCTATCCTCAAACTTTGAATGGGTTATGGAACAATTGAGAGTACAATTGAAATGGACATTATTCAATGTTAGACAACGAGCTTCATTTTCATCATTCTTGAATATCCTTTCACTACCATCCTTCTCTTAGAGGCAACTAGGTTCATAAATTGATTTTGCTAATCCAACAAATAAGACATTTTTCATTCAATTTCTATTCTTATGGAAACCGATGTCAATAAAGTAAACAATTCATTCACTAGTGGATTTTTTTAATTCATTCATATACATTTGATTCAGTCATATCAATATTATGATTATTCAATATATTATAGCATCCAAAATCAAGCTTCATATACAACTAAAACAATTGATCATAAATATATATTCTGAGAATTTAACAGCATGCAACAAAATCACACCAAAATAAAAAAAAAATATATCTTGAATTACCAAAAGGCAGTAAAATTAAAGAAACTTGATGATGAAACCATGAAAGCAATTGACCCTGCTGCAAAAATGAACTGTGACAACCTCAGAATCAAACCAAGGACAGTACCTGGTGTACCAGGAAAATCCTTCATCTTTCTCTCCCAAATGGTATACAAACTTTAACATCCACTTTCCACTCTAACAAAGACAAATTGGTGATGATATGGGAAAATTGGAATCTGGGGTGAGCATAATTTACATAAATGATAAAACCAACCAAAAGAGAATGAAAAAGGTTAGGTGTCAAATGATGTTATATTAAGGTTAAAGTCAGAAGTGTGACCAAACAAAACTGTACTTTGGTTGGTTGCTTGCAATTGCACATCACAGTGTCACAGACAAAATGAAAGTGACTCACCAACATGGGTCCCTCGTTCGCAATGGCGTGGATAATGAAAGTTTTTCACTTCTGTTTTGTTTTTTTTAATCTTCAATGAAGTGGTAATTAGACACAATTCCTAAGTTTTAGATTCGATCTCATATGAAACTTAACAATATCAACATTGTCAAAATTAAACCCTTTGTCGAAATTGTTTTACATATATTTTTATTGTTTTAGAAATTCTAGAAACTAATTGTAAAAAAAATCTAGAAACTGCTTATGGATAATAATATATAAAAGGTCAGGCTAACAAGTGCCTTAAAGTTAGAGCACTTGTTAAGATAATCAAAATTACTAGTTTTACATTAGAAACAATAATTTTTGAACTTTTTACAAATTGAGTTGACTACTTTTTACCACTTTTCAACACAATATTTCTATTTTTGTTCCCCAATCCAATGTCTTAAGAATACTCTTTAGCATTTCTCGTATATAAAGTATTGTTAGCTTCCGGCGACTGGCGGCCGGCAATTGGAGTCTATTCTTATTTTAAAATATATAAATTGATATATCTTTACATACTTAAAAAAGATTGGTTACAAAGCTAATAGCAAAAACAAGAAAAGAAAGCAGAAAAAAAAAGTAGTATAATCTACGGAATCAAGTTTGGAGAGAGTTGCAAGCAGAAGGTTTCGTAGGCATGTTGGAGGAGATTTATGAACCATGAGCTTCAAGGTAGAAGAAGTATCAAGCTTAGTCAGGAAGTTAGTCAAATTATTTTCTTCGCGAAGAATGTGGACAATTGAAGCAAGTCGATCTAAGTTGAGAAGATCATTGATGTCTTAAATCAAAGTAACATATATGAAATCTACGCCAGTTTATACAAATATAATTGGTGGTGATTAAACACAAAGGCAAAAGTGAAAATTTTAGTAAAGTGATTGGTGGACACAACCATCAAGTGAAAAAACTTGTAAGCTCAAAGAAGGGCGGTGTGAAAATTAGCTTAGGCTCAAAGAATTTCGCTTAAGCTAATTTTGAAAACTTAAGGTTGAAGAAACCTCGTTTAAACTCAAATAGATTCGCTTAAAGCAAATTTCCTACGTCGGCATCTTTTTGGTTAATCTGAGTTTAACGAATTTATTTAAGCTCACATCCAAACTAACAAAGATAGTTAGATGAAACCATAAAAACTAAGAACAAACTTCATCTACGTGGAGTATTTACAACAACTAGCATTTTGGTGTAAAATCACACTAAAATTCATTCAAAAGGTATAAATACATGTGACATATTAACACTCATAATTTCAATTAAAATTGACACTTATCATACAATTGAATAGTGATCATTAGTGCAAGGGTTAATTATGTTTCTAGTCCCTATAAAATAGCGACCTTGTAAGTTTAGTCCCTACTTAATTTTAATAGCATTTTTAGTCCCTAATTTTGTTTTTCTGCACTGAGTATTAGTCCCTACTCAATTCAAATTTGTTTAATTTATGCTTAAACTCTTAAATTTTTGAACAATTTTTTGTAGACATGTTTAGAACATTACTAAAAGTTCGTCCGCAAAAAATTATTGCAAAATTTGATTTCTACATCCAGATTTTATTACTTTTTATCTTTAACTTTTGTCGTTTTAAAAAATTCATATTTAATTCATTTCATGTTAGAAAATTCTAAATTTTAGTAAACGAACCTTTCATAGTGTTCTAATCTTGTCTCAAAAAAATCGTTCAAAAATTTAAGAGTTTAAGGATAATTAATCAAACTTTGTTTTAGCAGGGACTAAAATTATAAGTAAATTTTTTTTTATAGGGACTAAAAATGCTATTAAAATTAAGTAGGGACTAAACTTACAAGGTCGCTATTTTATAGGGACCAGAAACATAATTAACCCTTAGTGCAAATGTTACTAATATTAATTTCCCCATTCCCCAATTTTTTTGAAAAAATTGCATATAAACAAAATTATTTATAAAAGTGTTGATCTCACTTATAGAGTTTAGTTGCATAAACATATGGTGTATTCATGAAATCATTCATACTAAGGATGCTGAAGGAACATGGGGAATCAATACCTTAATTTATAATGAAATCTAACTCTATTTCACTCCATTCGATTCCGCCACTTTCAATCAATCTAAACATAATCTTAAGATTTTGTTTGAATTGATAGAAGGTGGTGGAATAAATTGAAATGCAGTGACAAGTTATTAAATTTCTTTGTTTAGATTTTATAAGTGTTTCCATTCAATCTCATTGCATTCAATCTTTCAATTTTCTTTTCCCTTCAGTTCAAGGTGTTTCCTTTGAAATGGGCTTTTATAATTTAAATATTATTACCATTTTGCTCCTATAGACATAGATTCCTTTCTTGCCATGTTTATTGTGTATCTTTCTTGTTTTGTGTACATGTGCTTTTTTCTTGCTCTGTATATTGCATAATCAGAGAAAGACGAAAATCTCCGTGGACAATCAACAATTATATTACAATGTTTTCTCGAAGCACGTATACTTCAAAATTGATGATGTAACGTATCTGATATGTATCCTGCACTGATACCTGTCTGATACGCCCCAGTACATATTAGGGGAGTATCCGACAATTAAATTTTATTTTTTCTATAAACAATTGTGTGATAATTTTCAGATACTTCGAAGATACGTGAGGGATACATGATTTTTCTATTTATTTTAAAATAAAAAAAAGGAAAGAAATGAATATTAGTGTTAACTCAAATAACACTTAACTCTTATTAAGTAATGAATATTAGGCAATGATGTTCCTTTTGAGATATAGGTGTAAAACACTAACGATGTTCTATATATTTTTGGGAGATATATAATTGACTAAGCAATAATGTACTTGTTTTGAGATATATCATATATGTAATTGACTAATTATCACTTTCTCTATTATCAATATTACTTGTATTTATATTTTGTTATTGTCCACTGTATGTTTTTGTCTCTTTTTGTTATTTTGAGAACGTTGTTGCTGTTAATTGCCATATGAAGGCAAATTCATTGTTGTGTCTCGTTGTTGTTTTATGTCTGTTTGGCCACTATGTGGGACTAGGTTTTGCGTCTGTTTTTTTTCTTTTGAGTATTAATACATAGTTTGTATTTTACGTTTTAATCTGTAGTTTAAATTTAATTTTATATTAAAGTATCATAGTCGTATCGTATCTTGAATTTGAAATTTTCCCTTATCAGCGTATCGGTGTCGTATCGTATCTGTGTCGTATCAAGTATCTGGGCTTCATAAACTCCAATTTGGTTTTTCAATTCAAAATCTACACAGAAGGTAAAATTACACATTTTACCATTTAATTTAATTTCAGATAGATCATCTCTAATGGGAGGGTCTTAACCTTTTAAGATTTGGTATTTATTAGGTAAAATCTTTTTCGGAATCTTATATGACCGGAGTCTCACTTAAGACTTTAATCTTAAGTGGGATCCACATTTTTTTAATATTAAAAAATTGAAATGTAATCATATAAAGTTATTGATAGATGATTAGTAGGTCCCGCTTAAGAAATTTGTGTGAGATGTTGGGTTGAAGTAATTAAACGTTTATTAGATACTGTTACCTCCGTTCCTTTTTAATTGTCACATTTTGACATTTTACACAAACCAAGACAATCAATAAATGTTGCTACTTTTGATACATTAATTTCTATATTTACTATAATAACTTTATTTATTTAATATCTCATTACATATATTTCTCTCTCCACAATAATAAATAAGGGTAATATTAGTAAAATAACATTTAATGTTGCATTGAACTATGTAAAGTGACACTTAAATAGGAACAAAAATATTCTCCAAAAGTGACACTTAAAAAGGAACGGAGGGAGTACCATTAAAAAATTATAAACAAATAATGTATACACGTAGTACCCATTTAAGTACTCCCACCGTTTCAAAATGAGTGTCGTTTTAAGTGTTTACACACATATTAAGAAATGCAATGATTAAAAGAAAGAGAACGATTATTTTACCAAATTATCCTTATTAACTATTGGTTAGTTTTAAAAGTAATACTTTGGAAGTAGTGTGCAGAGTATTAATTGGAGGGTACAATTGAAAAGAAAAAGTTATTATTGCATTGGAAACTGAAAGCGACATTCATTTTGAAACAAATGTTTTTGGCTAAAGCGACACTCATTTTGAAACGGATGGAGTATTAAAAATGGATGTCTTTATCGTAGATGATCCGACATTATAACCTAGGCCAAGACACATACCTCATTGATGCTAATAGGAAGAAGTGAACCATTAAAGATGCAATAGGGGTAGTTGAACCCACTAAGGAAAACGAATTCAAAGGAATTAAAAGAAAGAGAACGACAGAAAAAGGTGAAAAGTGAAGATAAGTTTGCTGTGGAGACTAGCAAGTTGGTTTAACAATCTTCTCTTACATGTTAAAACGTGATTCTGTAAGAGAGAAAAAAATGAAAATGACACATAACCCGTTGATTCGGTAAACATACTGATTTTGCGTGTAAGTTGAAGTTCAAAATTGAAGGAAGAAAGAAAGTGCGGACCCTCTCACATTTAAGGTCGGTTTTTTAAATTTAGATGTCTTGAGTAAATCATGATATGGTGTCTTTATAATATATTTTAACAAAAAATATACAAGGATAAAAGAAATGAATCGGAAGATTATTGGACATTTTCGTTTGACATTGCGTAAAAAGAATACGAGTATGGATCTTTGAAATGTGAGCCAAATATGATCCATGCTCCAAAGTCCGCACTCGACATTTGAGAATTCAGTAACTAGAGAGAGCATTTTTACACATTAGTGCATATGGATCATAATTCAATGTTTATATTCATAAACCACTGTCAAGAGACTTCTTCCTCCTCCTCCAAGAAATCGTTTGATTTTTTACTATTATATCTATAAATAAGAATTGTATGACTATTTAATAAATAAATAGATCGTTCGAAACCTACTCATAAAAGACTATTATATCTATACGACACTGACAATTATGCTTTTGGTTGTTGCCGAAAGTTAATGACTTGTGTTCCTGTGTTAACAAAATTGAGATATATAATTTAGAGATTGAGAATTAAAAGAAAGGATACTCATAAACTCAGGTAAAATAATATGACTCTTGAGTGTTAATGCATAAGAGCTAAAAATCCGACTCTTAAATTATTCATACTCTATATCATTATTCTAATTTTACTGTCGCAATTGTGGATGTAATTATTTGATTTTATTTAATATTTTATTTAATTACATGCATCTATTAATTTTGACTTTGTGATGGCCCCTGTAACTTTGTTAGCAAGTATTTTACATAATTTAAATGATAAAAAAATTTTCCTTTAGGATATATATAGGTAAAAAATAAAATTTTGGTGCCCCTGAAAATACAGTGCTCTGGGTTGTCTCCCCTTTTGCCTATGCTCAGGGCCACCCCTGCATCACACCCACACTATGAATATAGCCAAGTTTTGTCTTACAACACGAAGTGTTTTAAGTCCCATATCGGAACGTCAAAAGAGGAACAGAGTACACGTGTGATATAAAAGTTGTAGCTAGGCAATGGAATGGAGTATATTTTTTACTTGAACCCTTGTTGTAACCACTAAATTATTAGTAATTGATCTAACCTAATAAGATGAATGGTGTTCGATGCAGTGGTTTTGAGTCTTCGTAAGCTTTGGAAGGGTGGGGCGTGTGTATCTGCAGACACTCCAACACTCAAGTTAGTAGAGAGCAAATAATGGGGGTTTAGAGTTTAAATGAATCATATCTTTGGTGAACGTGAAAAATCATCTTATATAATGAGGAGGCACATTAGTCGTCGTAAGTGACACACTGTGGCATTCGACGGTTACGAATCCGTATGGATTGTAACATCGAGTGAGATTTTAGATGCAACTTGGGTGACGTGGCCATTCAGTTTGAATTGGTCACCTGAATTGTTGTGAGCACCCCCTTTGCAAGAAAGAGGTGTGTGATGAGCAGATGACCTAATGTTGTCTTAGGCCTGTTTTCATTGAACCGATATTTATAATGAAGAGGCGCATGAGTCGTCGTGAGTGGCACATTATGTAACTATCTTTAAGCTCTCTCTCACACACCTTGTGTGGAGGGACTTATTTTCTTTGGTAATATATTTCATTTTGCCCTCTTAAAAAAATTATAATATTATAAATTAAAAAAAAAACTATCATGGTATAATAAAAATCAGCATATTCGAATGAAGGCACGAGTAAATTGCTACTTTCTAAACACAAATTTGGTGTTTTAACTTTTCTTTTTAAATCTCTTATAAAATTATTTTTTGAGAGGATTTAAAAATTACATATTCCAGACATAAAATTATAACATAAACTTTTTTGGGAACTATAACATAAACTTTATTTTAGGGGGACTATAACATAAACTTTATTCAATTAACTTAAAATTTAAAATATTTAATTAAATGATTGAATTAGAGGGGTTAATAACTTTCTTCTAAGACGAATCGTTCATAAAACTCGAGTTTGATTTTTGATAGAATTTATGCTTGATTATATGTTACTTACCTCCGGTTCGAACTCTGGATTATTAGAGTATTTTCTTTAAAAATCAGAAGTTTAACAAAATAATTAAAATATTCAAATAAAATTACAAATTTCCTTAAAAAAAAAATTCCAAACGTAAAACTATAGCATAAATTTTATTCATTTCCCTTAAAAATTAAAATATTTTAATAAAATTAAAAATTTCCTTAATATGGATTGAAAAAATTGGTCTAAAGTTGACCCCCCAATATTAAATAAAATGCCACATATATTTTTTTTTTCTTTTTTTACAATACTCTTTACTATTTTACTAAAATAGTTGGAAACCCTTTTGGAAAAAAAATTATGTCCATAATATTACCCTAAAATATAAAAAATTACTATTACTTCTTAAAAAAAATACTATTATTATCCCATCTACTATTTTTTTAAATAAAAAAACACATAATTTTCTCAACAAAAAAACAAACATAATTTGGTTCCTTCCCATTGGTCAGATTAAGGAGAGTGTCGTGCAACACAACACTGCGACTCTTCATATTTTCTTCTCTGACTCTCTCTCTCTCTCTCTCTCTCCAGCAACACAGTGACCGAGAGCTAGAGAGAGAAAACAAAAATGGGGTTCTTCTCCTTCATGGGTCGTGTTCTCTTTGCTTCCCTCTTCATCCTCTCCGCATGGCAGATGTCAGTTCTCTCTCTCTCTCTCTCTCTCTCTCTCTCTCTCTCTTCAGATCCATTCTTTTCAAAATTGCCACTTTTATCTTTTTTCCGTTTTATTTCCGTTTTTATGCATCTGGGTTTTCACCAGATTTGGATTTTGGATCCCACAAATCTTACTTGTAACTGTGCATCTTATTAGTGATGAGTTAGGAAGAAGAGTTCTTTTTTATGCTTTGTGATTTTTATGTGAATTATTGATTCATTATGTTTTAAATTATGCTTTACTTGTTGGGATTGTAATGTTGTGTTATCTTTAACATAAATATTCTTGTGCAATAGTAATTTACAATTATTAACCAATGAAATCTTGAAATTTTAAGTTGCTTGTTTTCATTGTTGTTCCTTTTAAGTTGCTTTTTTCAATTTATTGAGGATTTTCAAGTTTGCATTTAATAGAGGTTTAACTGTGTTTTGAAATCTGGTGGAATAGAAGACGGTCAAGTTTGTTTTTCAATGGTATTTGTTACATAGATTTGTTAGGGTTAACGTATTATCCTAGAGAGTTTTATGGAAATAAGCTGAAAACAACTTATGAACGTGTTATAAATTGTTTCCATGAGCTCTCCCAAAAGTCTCACAAGTACTTAGACTAGTCGATAAGCTCAAGTAAGTCAATCCAAATAGATCCGTATGCATTTGTGCAAAGATTGTTGGTCTAGTACTAAATTTTATTGCTATGATATAATGTCTTGGAGACTTGTTACTTGGAATGTATTTTTGTAGTAAGTTGTAGCTTTTTCTGCATTGAAGGTTATTACTTTACTTTGTATTTTGCTTTGAAGTAGATCACTGAATTGATGTTTATGAATGTCCTTTGCCTATGTAGCATATACTTTTGTTTGACAAAGATTTTAGTCAATCAAATGTTGAATTGCTAAAGTCATTTTTAATTTGCTAATTATATAGAATTTATGTTGTTGCTAGGTTTAATGAATTTGATGCCACTGGTGGACCCTTTTCAAAGGAATTGATTCCCAAGCTCACGATTTTGAGGAAAAATTTATCCTCCAAATTGGGGGTAGCGATACCAGATTTTAACGCAACTTATGTAAGATTATCGTTTCTTCTCCTATACGTTATGGATTGTCTGAATGACCTCGATTTTTACTTGTGATTCTCTTTCTAATTGGAATGTTTCATACAGGTTCGTCAATTCGTTGCCACTATCATATTTCTCAAGGGAGTTGGAGGAATTCTATTTGTGTTTGGCAGCACGTTTGGATCCTTTCTCTTGGTAAATGCTTCCTCTGTTAGCTGAAGAATGAATAGACATAGATATTGGCATTTTTGAAATATACTTTTCATATTTTGATATTCTTCTGGTCTTAAAATGTTATATTATAAACTGAGTTTTTTCCTCTCAACTTATGTAGCTTTCACATCTGGCGCTTACTACCCCTATTCTGTATGATTTCTACAACTATAGACCTACTAAGCCGGAATACGGTTTGTTGCTAAATGAGTTCATTCAGGTATGCAAACTCTTGCTATTTCCTGTGTTTCTGGCTGATGGTTTATCTCTAAGACAATCTAATAATGTGTTTACTTTTGGTTGCAGAACGCAGCACTTTTTGGTGCATTGCTATTTTTCATAGGGATGAAGAACTCAATTCCCAGAAAACAGTTGAGGAAGAAGACCCCAAAAGCAAAAGCAGTCTAGAAATTAGAAAGATATGTGTCTGTTTACTAAGAACAGGTTGTCAAATTGTTGTGTTGCTATGTTTTGGAATGGTTGTTTTTGTTAATCGGCACAATTTGATTATGGATTGGTTGTGCTTGAGCTTTCGTTTACGATTCTGTTGTACTTGCGGCTAAGAATAGTTATCAACAAAAGATTTGATTAGATTTGCTTGCTAACCTTGCAATGTTTTATTCAGTTCAATTTGTTTTATTTTAGTCTAGTCCAGTTAAATCAAATATTATATGATGTCCGGGGTATTATAGAGTAAATCTATAGAAATAATATATGCTTCTGATGTCTTACCGAGACCAAAACTTTTGGCGAGTTTGGAGACCTTACTTTCTCAAGACGCCACCTTTGGAGCCTCAAATATTATCACGCCGTGCAGGCTTCGGTAAGGTTTATATATACGTGAGCAGTCGGTAATGAACCTGATGCTACTGCAGCTTCAATTATGAAAGGTTTAGTGTGTTTGGGAAAATGGATAGTCATGGTACAGATTTGTATCTAGCCATGAGTATTGTCTTTATTTTTCGAAAGAATTCAAGGTTTTTGGTGTCTAAACGTCTATATTTCAAGTAATGGTGAAGTATTGTGTATAATTAGACTTTTATACACTCAACATCAGTAATGGAGTTTTCATTTCTTTGAGAAATTGAGGTTTTCTATCTGTCAATTTCCTCTTCAACACATTACTTCAATTTGTAACATCGCGAATTTAACGCAGAACTTGCATTGTGGAGTGACATTAGTAAAAGACGGATGTGAAATGAGTCACTTTTTTTTTAACGACAAATGTTAGTAATTAGCAGTTGGATTAGTTTTTTTTCTCCTTCGTCCGAGTCTGAACTTAAGACCTCCGACTTGTTATTCCTTGGCTCAAATCAATTTCATCGGAGTTAGTTCAACTAATTTGTCATATGATTTCCAAGCAAAAAAATAATAATAATGAAAAAGACATTTCTTCTCAATGAATGAAAGGGGGACTTGGTAATGGAAATTGTTGATCTAGAATAATGTATATGATTAATTGAAGACTCGAAGTCACGTATAACATCAATTTGCATCTTCCTCTTTGACTTTCTGGTTATTTTACATTTGCTCATGAAATTAAACCCATTTTTTTGAGGACTATATAAACAATTTTGGTACACTCACTAGCCTCCTGTGGATTGCTTTTGAAACATTGTCATTATGCCTCTTCCTGCTACTTAACTCACCTTATGCATCAGTATGTAATCTCTACCAATATTAGTTGAAGTTATCAACATTAGCTGCTATTTGAAATCGTCTGTGTCCAAAGCCATACTGATACATAAATATTTTATAAATGGCTCTTATGTAGGTTAACCAGTAGAAGAATGAAAACAAAATTCACTAAAAACAATGATGGAAAACTATGGGGAGAAAATTACAAAAGAAAAGAGATTGTCAATAAAAATATTTCTAGTTCAGGAAGAACCAGTTGCTCAACTGTACCATTATTGACCTGATCAACCACTTGAGCAGCAAATTATTCCAATATTGAAAACAAGAAGAAAAAAAATTGCTTCCTCTACGTAGATTCTTCCTTCTCCCTAATTAAATTTCACACTTCAAATAACTTGTTCAAGTAGCATAAATTCCAGTCTGAATCATCCCTTGAAGCAACTAAACTGCCTTAATCAGTGCTTGTGGACTTGGCGCCAGAAAATATCTCTTTGCCAATGCCATCTGTTTCCAATTCCTTATCCTCGGTTTCAGCGAGTCCCCCATCATAGTTTGGTTTTTTGATGTCATCTACTTCAATATTAACTAGAGTACCTGATACCCTATTGCTACCACAGTCGTTGTCATCGGAGAGATCTTCATCTGACAAACATCTACAAGAATCAAACTCATCTACCTCATTAACTTGGTTCATTAACCCTTCCCTCCATGATATCCTCATTTGAGATTGTGATCCATCCTCTATTGTAGAACTAGATAACCAAGGAGGATCCTGAGCATCCAATTTTTTTGGAAGTTTGCTGAGATCAATTGATTCATAAGGCATAGTTAAACAATCAAATTGGAAACTTGAATTAACTGAATCCTCCAGTGGCAAAGAACTATTGAGAAGGATGTTTTCTGATTGAAGAACATAACTGAACGAATTAAAGTCAGGGTTAAAATCATCTTCCTTTTGATTGTCTGCATGCGCTAGTGATAGTCCAACATGTAAATCTGAACTGCAATCTGACTGTGGAGTTTGAATCACATTTCCACTACTAATTGAATTCAGCGAGAATGGAGAGTTCTCATCAATGAAATTTTCTGATCTGTCTGCCTTACAATTGGGTGAGGATTTCGGAGAAAACAATATGGAATCAAAAGGTACTTGAAATTCAGAAAGACTACCTGGAGAAATTGAAGAACTCATTTTTCTCTTCATACCATTAGCAGTACCGGACAAATCACTGCTATCACTTACATTCCAAACAGTTTTAGAACTATCACATAAATTCCAGAATTTTTTTGAACTGGATGATGGTGAAGTACTGGAACCAAGAGTTATGGACTCTACAAGTCCAATTTCAGACTTGCGATTCTGAATTTTCTCTCCCTTTCTAGTTGGAGAACTAAGCCAATGCACTAAAGCTTCAGTTGGCAAAGGCAACAATGAAGGGCTATCTTCCTTAATGACATCCATTGTTTTCATCTCATCATCGTCGTCATCGTCTCCATCATCAATACTATCGGCAACTGATTTAGCAGAGCATGAATAGTTCTCTTCTACAGTGAGAATCCCTCTAGGCCTACATTTCCTTTTGTCAGTGACACCAGAAACAATATAACCTGCAGCATAGCAACCAGGTGTTGTTGTTGAGTCCAAAGAAGAACCACCATGTATCTCTGGGGAAAGAGAGTTATGAATTGGGGGAGTTTTACTAATGCTTCTGTTAAGGTTATCCTCCTCCTCCTCGTAATCCGACTCAGAAACTTTTTTACTTGAAGGAGTCGAATTTCCATCTCTGTTACATGATTTGACATGGGTAGACTCAACATCATTATCACTTCTCCCTCCAACAATATCCTCCTTTCGCTTTACCTCCTTGGATGTCGATGGAAATGCAGGTGTAATTTTTCCATGTTCATTCAAAGTAGAACTAAGCTTCGACTTTTGGCCAGTCCTTGAACTAGATTTCTTACCGGACTGCCACTGGTAGAGGCATGGAGGGTTCTTCTTAGCTTTATTAGCTACAGGTGTTTTAGTTTGCAGCCCTACATTATTACCCTTTGGAAGATTCTCCTTTGAGGAATTAGAACTGGACTTAGATTGTTTTAAAACAAGTCCACGAGGTGCTGAATTTGGTGTTCTGGAGATACTTTTGGGTCTATTGACAGGGGTTTTGAAATGAGAGGAGGCCAAGAACCTGAGGCAACCCTTTGGGACTTCCGTGGAGACAGATGAAGAAGCATCACTACCATTGCTACTACTGGAAATTCGGTTGAGATCCTGTAAAGGGCTTCGAGGACTTTGCTTCTTGTTTGAATTGGACTTTACAATTGCAGTTGTTGGTGTTGGTGGTGGAGGCAAATATGGAGTTTTCTTTGATGAAAATGCTCTACTCATAGTGAGGCCCTACATACACCTACAGTGCAGAATCTACATCTGTTAGAACAACACAGTATTGAGTAATGAAAAGAATCAAGATTCCAAAGGAAGAGACTATAATTCTTTATTCAACAGCGAAATTGGAAGAAAAAGAAGTACAAAAGAATCTCAAAGGAACACTCTCCTTTCACATTGGATTAACCAATCATAAAACTCAATTACTAAGATCTATCTCCCCTCTCCCCGTTGAGGGCTATTTAAAGACTTGCTAACAATAGCAAAATTCAAACAGAAATAGCACACTACTATTAACATACTGAACAGCCACACCCTGAAGTAGTAATTCCACACAGTTTCCCGCAGTAAACGATCTCGACGATTAATCTGAGATCTGACAGCTTATATGTCACAATATCAAAATTAGCTTCAAACGATCTCAGCTGTTAAATTGATATCAGATGGTTGAGATCAAACGAATACAGCATGACAAAACTACTACACCTAATCCAAATTGGGTAAACAACCATTTTGGTACTCATGTGTAAGACACTGTCATGTCATTATAGTCCTTGAATGTATCAAAGTTGCGAATGTATCCTTATAAGTGGCTCTTTTGTTTGTAATTCCATGGACCAAATTGACTAGCGAAAAACACATTTGAGGACCAAAATGACTAACTCTCTTGAGATGTGTTTGCAATTTTGATACATTGAGGGTCGAAAACCACAAAGTCTCGCATATTCAGAGACAAAAATGGTTGTTTACCAAATCCAAATCACATAACAAACCAACCAATTGCCTACCTAACTAACTGCTTTAACAGCTCTTAACTACTCTAACTCCCTTTTATTCTATATCCTAACAAAAATATATCAAATTAACTGATCTGAAAAAATTACATTCTTCATAAACACAGAAAAAACCACACAAGCTAAGATAATAAAAACAAAGACCCAGCATGCAACTTATGTGGTTTGCTCAAAAAAGTAACATTTTTAGATTGATTGAAGAAAAATATGTACCATAATGTGTAAAATTTCTAACAATAACTCATTCAAAAAATTTCCCAATTTCAGAAAGCCAAAGTAAAATAGAAAGGAGCATAGAAGAATGTTACCAGTGAAATGAGATTGAGTAGGTGAGGTGGGTGTTATCTTTGATTCCTGCAATGGATCTGAAAGCAGAGAAGAGAACCACGTTGTTGAACAGGAACATTTGAACCTTTGGTTCGATTTGTGTGTGCGTTTTTCTTTTTGGTTACTTTCGTTACATTACATTTGAACTTTTTTTAATTAAAGTCAGAATGTTACCGTATACTCTCCACTATTTAATTAATGAATTAATTTCATTTCATTTGCCCAACGGGTTGGTTTGGTTTCGGCTGAAGCACAACTTACATGACCCGATCCGACCCGACTCCACCTATTTGAGAAACACCAGACCGGGTGGAAATAGGATCTATCGAGTTAGACTTTGTAAGATCTTACTTTGACATGTTATAAATTTAGGTCAAATAACTTTCGTGGTAATTAAGTTAGATGAATGTTAATAGATGTGAGAATACGACAGATTTTAAACCAACAAAATTGCTTGAAGTAGCCAAATAATATATTAATGGGTTAGTTACATTTAAAACTATACTAATTATGCAAGATTTGATTTTTCAGAGTAGCCAATGCTACCCCATTGATGTGAAGGGATTCGCCCCTGGCTGAAACATATGACTAAAGGAATATATTATAATGCGAAAGAAAGTTGAGTCTCCTCAATTTGGTTTAGAGAAAATGTGAGAAGGGAGAAAAAAAAATGTGGGGTCTATTGTTTTATCTCTCTTAATGAAAAGAAGAAAAAATAAGAGCGGAGAGATAAAGATAAAAGAAAATGATATTATACCTTATTTAGTGTAGAGAAAAAAAATGAAAAGAAAAAAAAAATTGTGGGCTCTATGATTTTTCTTTCTCTCTAATAAAAATAAATGATAGGATAAATTAGTGTTAAAATATATAATTTTAATTGTAGGTTTTGTTTAATTTGTGTGCCCTAATATACACGGTTATTATCTTTCCTCGTCATTCATCCTTTGTTGATTCTTTCTCCATCGATTATGTCCTAATCTCCTTTCTTCTTCTCTATCGATAAATTTCTCCTCGAAAATCGATTTTATCATGTCATGACTTCTTTTAAGTGGGTAGTGAAAATCTAAACCACCAAAACTCTCCCCCCTTTTGTATTTTAAACTATGACCTCTCGTTTTTGATAATTAATGTTTGAAATCTCGGTTTGAAGAATCTCGATTTAAGGGATAAATCTCCTTCCTCTTCGTGTCTCTTTTGTCATATGTTTTTGGTAAGTACTTTTACTACGATCAATCAATGTACTATTTTTACTACGATCAATCATTTTCTAACCTAATTGTTATCCCTCCATTTGTCTCTCATGCCAGCTGTTCACGATAAGTTATTTCAATATGATCAACCATTTCCCTATTTTTTCTTCTTCTTATGTATATGTTCCATTTGCTAATGTAATGGTTATTCCTTGTTGATTTTTTTTGAACTTGACAAATACTTGTAATTAGTTGATAGAAATGATAGTAGGAAAACCAACAAATACTTGTAATTAGTTGATAGAAATGATAGTAGGAAAATGAAATGCGCAACCTCTCATCTTTTCAATCCTATAATGTTTCTTGTGAAAATAACCTTATGACTTATTCTTTATCGATTAAAATGAGGAAATATTTTCATATATTATATTTATCATTAAATTAATGTTGTGTTTTTCCTGTTGATATTCATTATTAGTCATTGGTTGACACACATTTGTTAGTGTACACTAGAATGTATCATAGATTGTTAATTGAATTAAAAATATGATGCTCCTTGGTGGTAATTTGATGAACGAAGGGATAATACCCTTGGCCTTTGAGATGTTAACATCAACACACGATTGTTGTATTTGTATCAAGGTAAATACTTTCCAACACACATTTTAGACCATATCACTCTATCAGTTGGAATTTAGTTTAGACAAACTAAATTTTGTCTGTTCCACATAAATTTATGAAATATAAATGTTGTACATGTTCCATATTTTTAATTTTTAATCTCATTGTTTTTAATCTCATTGATATTTTATTTTTGGTTTTACTTTGTTTGTAGGGAAAATGGCTTCTAAAGTTTCGACGTTCAGGGTAATTAAAGTTTGATGGTTAATTTTAAACTTTGGTGCTCTTAAATCCTAATTGATTTGCTTTTGATTGAAGCTCATTAATGACTGAATACACGGATAGAGTTGAAATCAGATGCTAAATTAACCTATTAAATACTAATAATAAATTATATATATCATTACATGAAAAAACTTCAGAGTTAACCTTTATAAAAAAAAAATCAGTTAACTAACTTTTTTGTCGAACTTTTCTCTGGACAAAATTACTTTTGACAACCCAGTTTTTTTTTTTTTTTTGAGGAACTTTGACAACCTAGTTTTATTTTCCCCTAAAAAAACTTAGTTTTATTTTGAATTTAACTTTAAACCTACATCCATAGCAAAACTATAGAAAATCTGCAAACAAACTATTTAGTATTAAATTAGTTGAATGTTTTATTTTACAAATTTTCTCATAACAATTTTTTTTTAAAATAAAATATAAAGAGGAATGCTAGCTATATTCACTTTTTAACACTCTATTTCGAACTCACATTTCTATTGTATGAAATTAAAAATGTGAGTATTAGAGATTGTGTTCAAAAGAGAGTGTTGCTAGCGTTACTCAAATATAAATACAACGGGAAAAGTATGGAATAGGATTTCCTGCTGTTACAGTAGGGTGCTGTAACGAATGATAGTCGTCCGATCATAACTGTACGATCGAGATTGTTTTAACAAAAATGATACAGTTTTCAATCTGAACCGTTTGATCTCAGATAGACTACTAAGATCGAAAACTGTGTGAAACTGCGTGGCATTTGCCACAGCATCAAAACCTGGTCCGAAAAATATAGAGAGAGAGTAGAATGAGTAGAAGAAATTAGTGTATTTGTAGTTCAAAAACGAACATGAGAAAGTGTTCTCTTTTCTCAGTTCAAAACTCATACTAAGAACAAGAACAAGAGGAAAAATCATCAAATTTTGCAAACTCTAATTTCCAATGGTACTTTCTCTCATCTTTCTGTTTAACCCTTTCAATTTAACAATTTTGTTCTCATGTGTTCTATGTCACAGGATTACCTTAAATCTGCGCTTCCTTCACAAGTTATGTCAGAACGTGGTTCCAATCTCGTTGTAATCAACCCAGGTATGCAAAAAATCCAATTTTGCGCATTACCCATTTTTTATCTTATGCTCTTTTAATTATTTTAGCTCTAAGTTTAAATAAAATCAACATTATGCACTTAAAAATTGTGACTTTATGTTATTTTCTCAGGTTCTGCAAATATTAGAATTGGATTGGCTTCACAAGATACCCCTTATAATATCCCTCATTGCATTGCTCATTATACCAAACAAGTTCCTAAGAAGAATGTTCAAGATCAGGTTTTTGAATTATTTTATTTCGTTAATTTATGATTTTAATATGATTTTAGTTCCTGCAATTATAGTGTTTTTGGTTTTAGTCCCTGAGATCAGGTTTTAGAATTATTTTATTTCGTTAATTTATGGTTTTGATATGATTTTAGTTCCTGCAATTATAGTGTTTTTGGTTTTAGTCCCTGAGACCAGGTTTTTGAATTATTTATTTCGTTAATTTATGGTTTTAATATGATTTTAGTTCCTGCAATTATAGTGTTTTTGGTTTTAGTCTATGCAAGTTTTTTTGTTGGGGTTCAGTCCTGCAAATTCAAAAACTATTGATTTTAGTCCCGGGCGTCAGCTTATTGGGCCATGGGGCGTAATTTTATTGGACCATGTATGGCATGAGGGACTAAAAGAACAATTTTTTTAATTTGCATGGACTGATTCTAAGCAAAAAAGCTTACGGGGACTAAAATTAAAAAGCGCTATAATTGCTGAGACTAAAATCATATTTAAACCTTCATTATTTTATCGTGCTATATTTTTATTAAGTTGTTTTCGCTTCCTTTAGAGGTATATATGTTTTACTTCAGTTGTTTGTTTGTTTGTGTTTAGATGCTCAATAGTCAAGTTACAACTGCACAGCATATGGAAAGGGAAAAGGCTTATGATGTTGTAAGTTACGATACATCGTAGAACTGTTACTTCTATGCTACATTTTGCTAATATTGGTTTTTTCCATTTTTTCTTGTGTGTAAAAAAGATTGCATCACTGTTGAAGATACCGTTTCTGGATGAAGAACCTTCCAGTAACTCTTTCCCTCGTAAGGTATATGATTTCTTTTCTGTTACACTTTAAGTGAACTCCTCAGTTTTGTTTGATTTCATGTTTGTTATAATACTTTATAATGGTTGGAACTTCTTCGTTCTTTGGAACTGTTTAAGCTTGGGAATGCATTTCAAATAGGGTGACATTTCTTGTACTTGCCATGTTGAAGATTTTGATCTTAACGAAATTAATTAACTACATAAGACAAACATGCTGACAGACACATATCATTTGTGGAGGATATGCCGTTGTAATTTGATTGACCCTTTTTTGAAATTCTAAGCTATGTTGTTTATCTCGGATAGTAAGATAGAGTGCCCAAACCTGAAACCGCTAAAGTGATATAGCAGATAGCGGGATGACCACTAAATATAAATCCCAACAGCATACAAAAATACATAAGCTGATCATTCAATGATAGTAAATCTAATGGCAGTTTAACAAGTATGAATACTAAGATTTCTGAAAAACCACTTTCACTCTCAAGAGCAACACCCTTCAATGAATACTATGATTCCGTATATTTGGAAAATACTGTCAAATACTTAGGTTGTGTTTTTGGTAAGATTAGTATAATATCATAAAACTGATCATTAGTCATTGTTAATACTATGAATTCCATTGTACTAAATGCACAGATGGGGCGCGCTGATGGACAAAATCCACACAGGAAAGATTCACCCTTCACTTGGACTAATGTTTACGAGGAGGTCATTAGTTCGTCTTCAGTTTCAGCATTAGGTAAGAGTAAATGGTACTTTTTTTGCATATTACGTAGTACTTTTCTGTGTTCTTCAGTTCCATCTGTGGCTTTGGGTATGTTTATGTCAACTAGTTTAGCATTTGGTTTATCTCAAGTCTGTTTTACCAAGTAACTAATATTAGACGGTAATCAGGAATTAAAAAAAATAAAAAATTCTCACTTGGAAGTTTGCATGTAGGTATCTCAGGTTTTAACATTCTATGATGATTTTATTTTTACTATACCTGTCTTGAACTTAGAACATGGTCTGACAAGTTGCTGAAGGCTTGCATGAGCTCAGTAGTCATTACACTTTAAGTTGTTAGTCGGATTAATTTTTTTTAAATTTGATGTTAACTGTCTCGAATATTTGAAATTACTTCGTGCTTCGATTTGAAATGCCGTTACTTTTATATGAATTAGGACATCTTACATATATAAGTTGACATTTGTAGATACCGCGAGTAAAGATGAGACTAGTGAGTCTTTGGACCCAAAAGAAGGTACAGATTTGAAGGAAATTGGTGCGAGCAATCAAAAATTCAGAAAGTTCATTTGTGGCGAGGAAGCATTAAGAATATCCCCCACTGAACCGTATTGTTTATGTCGTCCAATCCGCAGAGGACATTTGAATATTTCACAACACTATCCCATGCAGCAGGTACATGTCACTTCCTAACCCAAATGTATTCAATTTAAGTTAATTGATGAGCAGATAATATAGATAAGTGTATCTTGAGAATTCTGTATTGTGCCTTATAAGTTAGCTGTTGCATTGCATCATAATGTAATGCCAATTGTCAAAGCATAGTCATACTTAAGCAGTAATAATAATTAGTTATAGGCTATAACTAATTATTATTACTACTTAAGTATGCTGCATAACAATAATTCATTTTAGTATAGAAGATATGCTAGTGTTTGTTTTGGTGATTTAAGGATTTGTTGTCATTAATTTGGGAGTTTATGGTTTAGTTGCTCGAGCCATTGGATATTGGTTCCCAAATTGAATGGCGACCTTACTTTTATTATCTCGAATTGGGCTTTCTCTAGTGAAAAGTTTGTGTCACATTTCCCAGTAATCTAGAGTCTGTTGTGTTTAATAAGCTATGTCTCAGACATGAAAATTGAGTGCCTCTGATTATTTCTTGCTTTCATTCCACATCACTATTGCTTGGCTATTTTGCAGGTGTTTGAGGATCTACGTGCTATTTGGGACTGGATTTTAATAGAGAAACTGCATATTCCTCGCAATGAAAGAAACATGTACTCAGCTATTCTTGTGTTGCCAGAAACATTTGATAATCGTGGTATTTTAAACTTTATTCCTTCAAAGCCAATGTTACACATTTAGTTTTTCCTGTTGGAGTTCCCTTTGAATTTGTATTTCACACTTCTGGTATAGTCAATTTATGTTTTAGTCCATGCCACAAACAGAAATAAAGGAAATTCTATCTGTAGTACTGGAAGAACTCTGCTTTGGCTCAGCAGTGGTGCACCAGGTATGGCCTTCTATTTGCTGCTAAAAGTTTATATAATGAATGTAGGATTTCTTTTTTGGTAGGCATGAACACCACTGTATGCTTGACAGTCCATATTGAATTGTTTTTTATCAGGAAGGACTTGCTGCGGTTTTTGGAAATGGATTATCAACAGCTTGTGTAGTGAATATTGGTGCTCAGGTGACATCAATTATATGCATAGAGGTAAATGAAACTTCTGTATCCTTTAACTTTTATCATCATCTTCATCTTTTGTGAAACATCTTGTATTGTTCATTTCTGGTAGAGATGCAAAGACATGCACGTGCTTTCACCTAATAGCTTAAACCTTTGAAATAGTTGCTACTGACATGGTAGGTAGGAGAGACTTTAGCCAAGTTGTTATGAGTCTTGATTCTTGATAGTGATTGGGTTTGCTTTGCCACATCAGGGAAAACAACTTTTATGGTGAAACGGTTTCTATTTACTATGGCGTTGACACTAGTGTTATTATTCTGAATATAGTTTTTCCATCTTAGTTTCTATGAAAATTTACATTTACTGGCTACATACATCCACCATCTTCAAATATATTAGCTTGTTCCTCAAATTATCTATCAGATTTGATTCTCTCAATGCTTGATGATAGTCAAGATAGATTGAAAAATAAAAGCTGGCTAAGTATTTGGTAGTTAACTGCTTCTTTTGCTGTTCAGGAGGGAGCTACTCTGCCTTCAACTGCAAAAACTCTAACTTTTGGCGGTGAGGTACAAAATATATTTTCATATTGGACAAGTTACTGGTGTTTTGAGATAGTTATGAACTTGTAAGATGTATATGATTGATTACTAACATGTTTGATACATTATTTGTTATTTTATTTGACCAATCTCTTCTTTACATTCATTTAGAAACTTCATCATTTTGTTTTCACTTATGTGACGTATGTAAACCAAAAACCAATGTATTTGTCTCTTCTCTTCATAAACGAAGTTTATTGAGATGAAGTGAAGAAAGAAAAAAAAATCCAATCAAACGATCAAATTTCACTTAAAAAAAATCCAAAATTTCTCCACTTAAAACTCGTATCTCCCATCCTACATAATCTTTTAAAGTTTATCAAACACAAACATTTGTATTAGGTATTAGGAATATCTGTTAGGTATTAGGAATATCCTCTGTATTCATTTGTATTTACTGTGTGTGTTTGGGCCCTGAGCCATCTATTCAGCCCATCTAAGGGGTGCAGACTAGCCGCCTCTCTAATAATAGAATTCTGTTACTGATAGCTGTAACTTCTCAGTTAACATTTTCACACTTCAGATTCTTTTAATTTCTCTTGGTTTCTCCCTATTATGAGTTCTAAACCTGAAGAATCTGAACTTAGGGAGATCCGCTTAATGAGATTTTGTGTTTTACAACAAAGAGGACCAAATGCCTAATTTTATACTGTATCAGCTGCTGAGCTAAAGAAACCTCCTTAAAGATGACTGTTATGTTCTAACTAAATGCATCAAATAATAACCTAGATTGCACTTTGCAATAAAAGTTTAGCCTCTTTACTTTTACTAAATCCATCATAAGGAAATAACATTATATGTTTAAACAACAAACTATTCTGACTAACCACCACACGTAGCACACATAAAGCTTTTTGATGTCTACGAGTCTATAACAAATCATTTGTATTAATTTTATGAAGGATAGCAGTCAAAGCAAAACTCTTGTAGCCCTAGCGTTCGGAAAAGACCTAAATACTGAAAACAAATTGAACAATTGGATTAAGAGTGAGAAATTGAAAGAATTTATGGGGACATTTTTGTTGACACCAGCCTTGATACTTTGTCGATGAGCCACTTACAACTTACAAAACTCCACCAGTTAAAAATATTCAGAACACTCCTTCTCAATCCCGTGCTTATTTAATTAAAAAAAAAAGTGTGTTTGTCAAGTATGAAATATGTTGCATTTTGTATCTAATGTGCTGATTTTTTAAGTGTTGTATGTGTATTTATGCAATGGTCTTATCTTCTGTATTCCAAATTGTGTTTGTGGTAGTATTTTACGTAATTTCCAAATAATAACTTCATATTTTCAGGATATATCAAGGAGCCTTCTCTATACACAAAGACATCACCAGACCTGGCCACAAATTCGAACAGATATGTTGACAAAGCCAATCGATCTGTTAATGTTAAATCAACTCAAAGAGTCATATTGTGAAATCAGAGTGAGTTCTACAACTTTATCTCATTTCCCAAATTATCACTTTATTAACTCGTAAGAGAAGCCATTTTAATAATTCATAGCTGAGAGAAAACAGAGTTGGGAGACATGATAGACTACTGCTAATATCGATTCAGAGTTGAAAAAACAGCAGAGAAGCTATTTATGGCATAGCATTAGTTTACATCACAAGAGTTGTTTGCTGCCTAAAGCTGTTATCTCGTTTTTTTTTGCACTCATTTCTCTCTCGGCTTCATTATCTCTTAATTGGAGTCGTGCATGCATTTACAGTAATGTCAATGGCGGAAGGCAGAAAATCCCCTATATAAACATGCCATAGTGGCCAATGGTGCTTCCGTGGTGGGCATCCCTTCACAAATTGGCCATAGCGGTTGTCGATTGTGCATTTGCCACATTGTAGTCTTTAGAAAATAAAGTATATTTTGATTAAAAATAACCCATAACATTGAAATTGAACATGTTCTGATGAATTTTTTTTGCAAAAAAAGGCATCAAATCATGTGCGATTAGTGATACTCTAAATTTAACTTGATTCCAAACTTGAGTTCAATTTAAATTATCTAGTATCTTATCTATAGGAGGGGCAACTTGATGCTGTTGCAGTAGTTCATTCCTATGAGGACAAAGTGGTGCCAGGATCTCACAAGACAAGACTTACTGCTCTTAATGTATGTGCTCTCTGTAGAATTCTTTCTTCATTTGCCCTCAAATTTTGCCAGTAGATAATGCTGTTTCGATAATGACAAACACTATTGCATAGGTTCCTCCTATGGGATTGTTCTATCCAACGTTTTTTGTTCCTGATGTGTATCCTCCTCCACCACGGACTTGGTTAGTGCATTCATGAATTTTTCTCTGCTATCAGCCTGTGACCATGTTTGTGAACAATTTTGCATTTACACAACCCTGGTCGTTTCCCTTGCTAGGTTTAATGACCATGAGGATATGCTAGAAGATACATGGCAAATTGATTTTACCCGAAGGTCTGACATGTCCGACACTTTCTATCACAATGTTAATGGAGGAATGCCCATGTGGGAAAGTTATCCAACTTTTTCAACTAAGCCAAAAAAAGAAGAAAATCTTGGCCTTGCAGAGGCTATTACCAACTGCATTCTCTCAGCTGGTAACTTATTTTATATTATATTCCTCCATTTTATACATAGAGTTCAAGCCTTGTTTAGCTCTTTGGTGTTTATTTTCACAGGTCGCATAGACATGCAAAGAAAATTATTTTGTAGCATACAATTGGTGAGTTTTACACTTTGAGCTCAGCATTTTTAAGTTCATTATATTGCATGTTGATCGAAAGAAAGTGACACATTTTATCTGGAATAGACTGGCGGCGTGGCTTTGACAAATGGTTTAGTTCCTGCTGTTGAAGAAAGGTTTGTTTCAATTTCCATTGACCTTGGTAGATTTGCCTAGCATTATCAATGATTTTGTTGATTACTTTTTCAAGTTTAACTGATGGATGAGTCTTTTTATCTTTTTATATCACAGAGTTTTACATGCTATTCCTCCAAATGAAGCAATTGATACAGTGGAGGTTAGTCCAAATGAAGCAATCGCTCTAGTATTTTAATTTTTTACTGTTCTTATTTTTTGTACTGTGCTTTGTTTATTATGTCTTGTCTCTTATTTTGATGTGATATGTTTCTTCTCTTTGCTATTAGGTTATACAATCAAGGGCAAATCCAACATTTGTGTCATGGAAGGGCGGGGCGGTATGTTGAGTACATATGATCATTCACTTCTTCATTAATTTCGTCTCCTTGGTTATTAAATAGTTTTATGAATAACTTTTAAATTCTCAACATCTTAAAGTACCTGTAATGTGTTTGCAGATTCTTGGAGTACTTGATGTAGGTAGGGATGCATGGATAAATCGGGAAGACTGGATTCAAAGTGGGATTCACGTTGGAAGTAACAGAAAATACAAGGATTCTTATTATCTTCAAGCTCAAGCTATGTGTTACATGAATTCTTGAAGGCCTGTCATACATCTTAAAGTTTCAAATAGATTACTGCTAATTTCATGGATTGAAGTTTTGGTGTGTCTCGTGATAAAGTAAATTCAAATGTGTTTACAATTTTGTTTATGATGTTAATTATATTTTATGATAAAGTAAATTCAGTTGATTCTTGGAGTACTTGATTTAGGTAGGGATGCATGAATAAATTGGTAGGACTCAAAATAACTGAAAATACAAGGATTTTTATCATCTTCAAGCTCAAGCTATGTATTACATGAATTGAATTCTGGAAGGTCTGTGATACATTATCAAGTTTGAAATACCTATAAATTAATGGATTAAAGTTGCACAATCCTTTGTTACTTGTCTTTTTTTGGTGTGTCGCATGATAAAGTCAATTCAAATGAGTTTAGACAGTTTTTTGTAAAGTTATAATTATAGTTTCTGTACACCAAAATCACCTGGAAACTAGAAAGATTAATTGTGGAAATATTCAATTTGTGAAAATGCACACGTTAGCTCGTTAGATTATTTTTCCCCATAAATTTTAAGCCAGATACATCAAGCGGCGGTTATTTAAATTAGATGCTTGTAACTAGTTAATCATTTAACTATTTTTCTGACAAATTGATTCTCTAGATTATAAAATGTTTGCATTGTTATCCCTTTCAATCCAACTCGGTTAAAAAGTGCTTACCATCCAAGTTCAAATCAGCAAATTACCTTTTTTTAGTTAATTTTTTTAAAAAATAAAAATTCCAAAAGAAGATTATGAGCTTCATCATCAATAAAAACCTAGAATTGAAGGAAGTCCCGAAAAGAAATTTTAAAAATAAAAACTTCATTATATTTTCTATCATCGTCATCTAATTGAAAATAAAATTCACCAAAAACACTCAAAATTCAAACATTTTCACCCCAAAATCAAATAACGGGTTTCAACAAAGAGAGTTGATTGATTTTTCACCCAAAAATTGATATTTTTATGTAGAGCAAAAAAGAATTAACTCTCTTTATTTTGTTTTTTGCTTCTTCAAAAAGCCAGTAGTAATTCCAAGCAAACAAGAACAAAAGGAATTAAACTGTTTATGCTTTCTTGCTTGCCCACGTGAATCAAACATCCCTGGTGAAGCAGCTAGCCATTTAACTAGCTAATCCTTAAGTAAGTATTTATACCAGAAAACTATAGAGATTTATACTGTACTGTTCCTCTTCTTAAATCACATAATCTGAAGAAGTTTTAAAAAAAAAAGTCGCAGATCCAGAAACTTCTTTAAAAAGAGAAGAGTATACAAAAATATTTAAAAATATTTAAGACTAATATAGAGGGTCGGCTTAACGAGCCAACCCTATTAATTCACAAAAATTATGTCAGCCATATGTCTTGATAGCCATACAGCACTCACCATTCTGATGAGCGTGGCATATTTAGCCAACTGACCCTTTTTAATTAGCTCCTTCTGCTATCCAATCTTTTTATATGAAGCACTTGTACCCTCTCCACTCCACCTTATCGATGTGGGACTTCACATATGTGATACTACACTTTTTAGTAGCATTTTACCTTCACTTCGAAGAGGCCAAGGCCTATATAAATTCACAGTCTAAGTAAGTACCTTTATTGTGAATTTCATATGCTTGACCTATACAAGTCCTACAATTATAGAATTTGATGAACCTTTCCTGCACCAAAAAACACAAACAGAACCACTACTCCCCCATTAAATCCTTGTCACTATCATGGCTGAAACAAAACCAATGCTGCTAGTTTATTGGGTTGGCTTCATGGTTTTTGAAACTGCGAGGTAGTGTGGTTTTGGGTGTTTTTAAGGTGATCTGCATACATACGGCGTCTTGTATATAGCCTTCTTATTGGCTCCACCTGCGGGTTTTTCGAAAACTGCATTTTTAAAGGAACGATTAGGGACGTTGTTCTAAGTTTTTCAGTTGTTGGTTTTAAAAGTTAAATTCAAAACAAAATTTGTTCAAATAAAACTGGGTTTCATTTGATTCTTACTTATCTTAAAAGCGTTTTCACTTAAATCTCAAAACACAAAAATATGGATTTACTTTCTTTTGTTTTAACACTATCACGTTATCGCCATAAGTGACTGTCGACCATCACTCTGAACACCACTACAAACATCGTAAACCACTATTAACCACTATTAAGGTCGGCCTAGCTAAGGAGAATCCAACTCTGCAGAGCATTGTCTCCAATTTATGAGGGCACAGAAATTACATTTGTTGAAAAAGTAAAACATTTTGAGTTTTTCATATTGCTCAAACACAAGTCATCCAAATAACATGTAACTTGACGCGACACACTTTATAATTGAAATGGTCTACAACATTATTTGACATGATACTGCTATAACACCAATCAACTTGGCACAAAAATTCAAATCCTCTAAAAAAAACTAAAGAGTAGAAGTGTGCTAATCTCATCATAGAACTTGCTGCATAAGGGGTTAAGTGCCTCCATTATAGTTTGAAACAGGCTTACTGAGACTATTTGAATTTACTTCCATCTAGTGCACTGTCTAGAACTTTCATCTAATGCAATTTTCTTGTCTCTAGAAAGAACTTTCTAGTAAAATACATGATTCTTCCCTATGAAAAATCAGACTAAAGAAACAACTGTTATGGAGCAGACCTCATAGTATTCTAGACTGGCTTAGATTGGTCAAATATCTTCCATTTGGTTTTCTCATCTTTGTCGGGACAGTAAAGCATAATATGAAGGAATATATGCATTATTTCCTTTTTTTGTTTATAGTTGAGCGAAAACTCAATTTAGTTTTTCATGATTTTTCTTGCGATCCAAATTTAGTTTCTGATAAAAAATAACATCAAACGAGACAAACTAACTCATCTGTAATAATAAGTCGATGATTAATTTGTTTTTCACATATAAATGTTAGAGATTAATTTAAATATTATTTTTTGTAAAAGACTAAATTGAACCGCAAAAAGTTTTACTCTGTTCTAGTTTTTGTCTAAAAGAGTATGGGTGGGTTCCCTTCCACTATTCATTCAATTTTGCTTTGATATTGCCCATCCTAGAGTGGTACCTTAAGCTGTCAAATGTTATGCATTTTGGTTATCATACTACTTTATAGGTTTGATTTTTTTTAGTTAAAAAGTATTCAAAGGCTACCTTATTTTTACTGTAATTTTCAAAATTAAAGGGAGGAAGTTAGACCAAGGTTCTTGTAGAAAAATAAAAGTAGACTAAGGTTTGTTAAGGAAATTGATGGTAGCATAGCTGATAACATGATATCTCCATGTTTTATGTTCAATGTTTGATTTTGTTGGGCTACCACCCACACCGTCTAATTTTTTTAATCTTCTTCTGGTTTTGATTTGTAATTTTAGTTATTATAGTTACATCAAATTCTTCCATATAGTTAATGACAAAGCCTAATGGAAAATCATATAAATCATCATTTAAAATTAAAAGTAGATTTTGTCAATCTTGTAGGTATGAAAAAGTATACTAAGCCTTATTTTAATTACAAACGATCTAGATCACAAGTTGGTATTGTGAGTGCTGGTTTTATAATTGACCACGTAACTACACTTGAATCGTGGGATTCAAAGAAATTTGTGAGTGGTGGATTAGTAAAAAAAAATTGAGACCATAAATTCACGTAAACATTAGCATAAAAAAACTAGAGTCACATGTATTAATTATGGGTGGAAGATTTTTCTTATATAATGCAATAAAACATACGAATTTGTTATGGTGAATGTGACAGAAAACCGACTAGGCATGGAGAAGGAGGACCCAGTAAGTTTGATTATTACATGAAAATAATAGAAAAACGTCAAAACAAGACAAACAAAGACGCATTATGATCCACTTTTGTGCTATCTATCTGCATCTCTAGGTCCCTCATATCTTAATCACACAATATTAGAGAAATGATACTACTATTATAATCATTCAACCTTTGACCACTTTTTGCTACAATTTGCAAACACAACCATCACTTGCAAACTTACACTCACCAATCGATTTGGCTCTGGCTCACCAAACATGTTCTATACGTCTATGAATCTAAACCAAAGCAACGAAAAGAAAAATAATATTTAACACTAAGCGCACACAAAGCAACCAAACATGTTATTGTTAACGACTACCCCCAGTAACCAAAAAAAATAACGACTACCCCCAACACTTTATACAAAATTAATTTTAAAAAAAAATCAAATACTTTAATTTTTAATGCACTGTGTTGCGGATTCGATGAGAAAACTCACACCAATAACAACTTGATGTGTGGAGCAAGGGATAATAAAGCAACCAATAATCAAAGTGAATAGAACAGTTATAATCACAAGCCAAAAGTAGAAAACAACACAGCAAGAGAAAAGAAGAAGAGAGAACACAGAATCTGTTTACCCAGTTCGGTCCAAATTGACCTAGTCTGGGGGAGAGAGCAGCCATCCGTTCCACTATATGATGAGTAACGTTACAAAAGAGATGGATTACAAGAATAAGTCTCCCGCCTAATTCTACCCAAATCCCAGCCTCTTCCCGTAACCAAGAGACTCAATCCTAATAGTGTTTCCCAAGGTAAATCAACCCTCAAAACCTAGTGTTTGTTCCAAAGAGACAAACTCTATACAAACCCTAGTTTTGTTGTTGCCTTTCTAAACCCTTGTTTCAGCCCCCTCTATCTCAAGGTTTACACTGATACAATGCCTATATTTATAGTAAAAGAAACTCCCATAAAATTGTACCAAATCTGGCCCAAAAAATACGTTTCTGAAAAATAACAGCACGCAAAATCGGGCCCCGATTTTTACCATTCGGGCGCCGATTTTTCCAGTACCAAACTGCTCCCAAAGACAGCCAAAATCGGGCCCCGATTTTTGCCATTCGGGCCCCGATTTGTACTTTCAGCAAACATCAATTTTTGGCCTCCAAACTCCAATTTTGAGTCACTTTCACAACACACTGAAATCATAAATTTTCATAAGATGTTTAAAAAGTGTTTCGAGAACACTTATTAACATATATATATCTACATATTATAGACTATTTCGTGGAGAGGTTAGTTCATAATTTTATTTTGTAAAAGTTTACAATATTTTTCTTTTATGATGATATTATAGACTAATTTTCTTTTCCAATTTCTAAATTCATCATCCCACACACATATTCACAAACAATTAAATGAGTGTGTAACTCAATGAATGTAGACTCAATTGATAAAAAAAAGTTGATTTACCTCCAAAGTCTCCATAAGCGCTACTTGAGCTATAAGGCTTGTAAAGACTATGGTCAATCTTCGAAGCTCAATTCATTTAAACTTTTTTTTTTATAAAAAAAAATAAATGATCGTGTGAGATACTTTTTAATCATTGAGTGTGTAAGATATACTGTCTTAGTTCCTTATTGCTTGCTACTTTGTAGAGAAAATATTTTCCTATTTATCTGTCATTTACAACGTTGAATGCAATATTAATTATTTTTTGTCAATAATATTCTTAAATATTTATCATAGATTTAGAGACGATGTGAAAGGAGATAATAAATGGTTAAAAGTATTGTAGAAAAAATAAATAATTCTATTAAAAATAACAAAATTTAACAATTGTCTTGACACTAATTATGTGTAAGTATGTTTGAGTGTGTAAGATATACTGCATTAGTTCCTTATTGCTTGCTACTTTGTAGAGAAAATATTTTCCTATTTATCTGTCATTTACAACGTTGAATGCAATATTAATTATTTTTTGTCAATAATATTCTTAAATATTTATCATAGATTTAGAGACGATGTGAAAGGAGATAATAAATGGTTAAAAGTATTGTAGAAAAAATAAATAATTCTATTAAAAATAACAAAATTTAACAATTGTCTTGACACTAATTGTGTGTAAGTATGTTTGATATGCTAAAAATAAAGTATCAAACATAACAACACATGACAAAATTTTGTGGTATTGAATCACTTTTGATCTTATACGATTTTTTTATGGACACAATGTTATTTTGGTATTTTAGACAACTTGTACGTGAGACAAAAAGTTGTGTCGTGATTTAGTACATGGATAAGAATTTTAGTTTTTGTTTTGTTTCTTGCCTCCAATTTCTCTTATCCTTAAAATAGTTGGAATTGTCATGTCATATCCTTCATTTTTTAGGAGATCAAATTCACAAGCGACAATTAAAAATAAATAAATGAAATACTATACATCAATAATTCGTTTGTAACAAAAAAAATTCGTGAAAAATCACATTTTTAAAAGGAAAAAAAAAATCAATTTTGGAAGTTTTTCAGTTTTCAGTTGTTTGGAATAGATTTAAAAGATTTGAACAATAGAAGGATCTAAATCGGGGTATCCTTCTCCGCCGCTCTGCTAGGGTTTCACCCTAAAAGAGCTTCTGACGGCAGGTAGTGATTCTTAATCCCTTACTAGTGTCTTCCATCCCCCCTTGTGGCATTTTCCAGTTTCTCCCCTTTTGGCATTTTTCAGTTCCATCTCCTTTGTCCGTGTTTTTGCGGATGGATACTCGTCTCTTTGGCTCCTTGGTTGTCTTTCCTCAACGGGATCTTTGGTTGTTCTAGCCTCCTCCGCCTCCATGTCTCGCTGTTATGGCTGCCACCACAATCATTGAGGCGTTGTCTGAGTGCCCTCCTTGAAAACCACCACGGAAGCACTTTGTTTGGACTACTCCATCATCGCTGAATTTGAGATCTAATGTCCTCGTGGGTGCTTTTTTAGTTTCTTTGTTATGTTTAATTGCTTGTGTTTTGTTTTCCGTCTTTTGCTTACAGTTTGCACCACGAATGTTTGATGTATTGCTTGAGAAAGACTCATTTCAGAGGTATTATATCTTAAGCAAAGGGCTTATGGTGGCTATCACCAGGTTCAGTATCCTCTCAACCTCGTAAAAGTCTTATCAATATGTGGTAGAATTGGTCATCTCAGAGACCAGTTATAGTCGATTTGAGCGAACACCTGCAAATATCTTTTTTCGAAGTTGGATGAAATTAAAGACTATGGATCTCAAATTATTACTAACCTTTGGCCATATGTGAAAGATTTTAGTCTGGTTGCTACGATCTATAATTTGGTTTGTTAACGCTCTATTGTCTTTTGAAAGTTCTATATGTATCTCTAGTGAGTATTCAATTATTTTTATTATTAGTACCGAACTCAAAATATGGATTGAAAACGTCCTAATGCATAATCTTTTTTTTTTATTGTATCTTTTCTATTCTAACATCAGAAATACTTGGTTGTGCACAACCTCAAATCAAAAGGATTTAGACACACTTATATGAATGATAAAATTTATTATTTCTCTTCTAAATTTTATCAATCATACGAATCTGCCCAATTGTGGCTAATAGTTATCCAAGACTTGCTCATCTAACATTTGAATGAATGAAGTTTTATTTTGCTGTAAAAAAAAAACAATGGGCAGGCAAGTCGAGGTGTAAGACAGAGAGAAACAGATAGGTGGAGCCATCCATGTTTGTTTGAATAATAATAATAAGTGGATGACCTGACTAGATCCTTTCCTTCTTTCTGTTTCCGAATCCAAACGTGTGCATCTCACCCCCCCACCCCCACCCCACTTTTTTATATATAATAAAACCAAACAACCCCTCTTCATTCATCTTCTTATTTTCTTTCAATCTCCAAAAAATTCTAACCTAAACCTCTCTCTCTTATGGCAGATTCAAAGAGAAACACCACCACCCTTCAAAAACCAAGCCGCTTACAAAAACGTGCTCCATCTTCCTTACAAATCAACCGCTCCATTGAATGGAACGTCGCCATCCCTCTCCTTTCTCCCTTATCATCTTCTCCACCACCTCAACTGGCGAATACAAGACCATCTCAAGGAGTCACCACCGAGCCGGAGAAAGTCATCGTCACGTTCAAAAACTGGCAGCACCCAGCTGCTCCTTTCTGCCATGAACAAGCTCCTTTGGTGCCACTTAGGTTATGATGATGAATGGAATGATTTGATATAATTTCTAACGTTGTATCTTTGCCTTGTGGGAGAAGTTTTTTACCTATTTTTCACGCTAGGGTTTATGTTATGTTATATTACCCTGTGTGTGTTTCAGTTTCTATTTATTTTCTACATTTAAAGCTTTTCCCCATTTTTTTTCCCTTGGTTATTATTTTTAATAATTTTGGGGTTTCAATTAGATTGCCACTACTTTTTTTATTTGCACTCTGTTTCTTTCTCTGTTGTTAAGTTGTATATACAAAGTTTCAAGTTTCATGCATATATAATAATAATTTAGTTTTGTTAATTATTATTATTATTATTGTTATTATTAATATTCAATTCAAAGAATCTCAGTGTGTGGGTGACAGGCTCAACGTTCGAAAATTGGGAACATCGTTCATGTGCTACTCTGCTGTTCTGCTTTTCAACACGATGTATACTCCATCGTAACAATTTTGTGTATATAATTTTGTGTCTATAATGGTAAAGGAAAAAATGTTAACAAGTAACAATTAATATTTGTCATTATAAAAAAAAAAAAAAAAATATTGTAGTTGTTATATTTTCAGCTTCAGAGTAGAAATTTTCATTCCATTGACATATAGAAAGTATAAAACACTGAACATTATCAAACATGGTGTTCTGTTTGATTGGAAGATTGAACTTTTCAATTTTGTTAAGAAATTAATGGTTATGTTAGATTCTGGATTTGAACTTAGAGCCTGATGCTATAAACTCGCGGACCTTCCTAGTATTGAAAATGTTCGATTTGAAGGTTAATTTTGAATACTCTTAAACATATGTCGGATTCTAAGAAGAGTAAAGTCCCAAGTGATTGTAAATCTTTAGAACATTTTTGTTTTTGATTCAAATGATTCAAAAGTAAAAGTAAAAACTTGATGTAGTTATTTCAATAAGATTCCAACTAGGAAATGTATTGAGCAATCAATCTATATTGAATACAAAGAGACTCAACTTAAATAAGGATGAGTAGGATTCCATACAAATCTTATCGGATAGGTAAGATTCAATTCAAGTACTCTGATTTTGCCATCTAAAAAGACCTAGCGGTACAGCGTGCTGCCTGCATTTCTTCTACACGTGTGTAACACATTAAAGTCAAATTTAAAGGTTATAGAGATATTTGAAAATGTATTTCATTAACTGTAGTGGTTGTTTATGCACGAGGAGTTTTCTCATTAATGGATAATAATATGCCAAGAGAGGACCACTTTTTTGGTGCAAAACAGCTCATCTTCTTTGTCCAAATAGCACATGCAGTGTTCAGAACAAGATTAATTGATACAAGAAATAGAGTATAACCCACATGTAGAGGGGACACAAAAATGGGTAATGTGCTATCCAAATAGTTCTTCTATCACCATTCATTACAACAAACCAAAAATGTTACATAATTTGACTTGATGTCATTGTCAAGTGTCCTATTTTGTTAAACTCAAATGGTTTCCAGTGTACAATTTAAAAGTTAGGACATGTAAATGTGAATGTTACCTGGCTAATACAAGTTCAGACAGGAACGTAGGGTCATTCAATTTAATTGTTTTTTTTTTCTTCACTAAATTTATTTATCTTTTTCTAAATATCCTTCTAACAGTGTTTTTCAATTGATACTTGTCTTGCATTGTTATGTTTAAAGTTAAAGCAATTTTCTACAACAAATGCTAATAAAGTCATTTGTAAGACGTGAGGGTAAAGAAAAGTGTAGTTGTAGTTTTGCTGCATATAGCTTCAAAATACTGAAATAGGAAATATGAATTGATTCTGATTTAAAAGGAGTATGAGATATGTAGTTTTTAATTAGATTTCTAAAATATGACTTGATGTTTAAGTTTCACATCTACATGATGACTAGTAATTTCCTACTAGGCTAACTAAGAGAGCCATATGCTAGGAGATGGGAGAGCAATATACTTATAGCAACAAGGTAGCATTGATCTATATCTATTATATTTTATAACTCAAAAAGAAAAGGAAGTGATTGTGTTATGCCTTTTGCAGTTGAGAACTCTTGTGGTCTGAGTGTGAATAATTAATCTCACATCTATTATGAATGTATTATGTTGGATATATAAGAAAGAAACGTGATTTATAACTGATGTCTTAAAGTTTTGGATGAACATGTGGTGGCAAGATCTCATAGGAGTCTTTAAATTGTTTAGTCTAATATTGGTTATGATGTTGTTCTAGAGTCAACCTAGGAGTCAAACAACCAAAGCTAGGGCCTCGAACAATGGAGAAAAAAGAGCCTCAAACAAATTCAAGAGCAATGCTATATCTCTAGAAAAATAACATCAAGAATTCTTCAAGAATAAAGAATAGCCAATCACAATGCACTATTTGCCACAATTCAAGGAGGTGTGGCTGAAAAATAGGAAGTGGACAAATAAATCATCCAATTAAAATTTGCCAACTATTTCTTGAAAAATTCTTGAAGCTATTTTTCTTGAGAAGTAGCATTTTCCCAAATTCAATTTAGTTATAAATATATAATTTGACAAATTAGTTAAATATTTTCGTCCAACTTAGTTAATTAAGACGAAAGTCCATCCTCCTTGATACAGGTTTAAACCTTAGACTCATGCACATTTTTTTATTTATATTTTTATAAATCTTGTGTTATATTTTATTTTGTAAGACCTCGTTATAAAATTTATGTTAACCTTTAAACATGTTTGATCGGTCATGTGTTGTTCCACTCTCCCCATGGAGCTGTAAAAAAAGGTAACTACATGAATAATTTTAAGGAAATGCTAACTTGTTAAGCTTTTTATTTTCAGGAAATTTTCAAGCATTTGTTATTACTTGGCAGTGTTATATCAAGTTTCTTATTCATTAATGAATAATTTGCTTTTTTTAATGAACCACCTTGTGGTGGTGGAGACAATCATGTTCTAACATACATTGGTAATTAGTGGTTACTCAATATGGTGTCTACCTAGTAGTTCTAACCGTAATTTGCCACTTTAACAATTCTCATTATTCAAACAATTGCACATGATGACATGGAATTGTTCTGTTGACATGAATTTGCACTTTAATATCATTTTAGTGCCAAAAACTCAAAGATGAAAAAGGAAATTAAAGAAGGCAATAGAAAGAAAAGAAAAAGTTGTACACCTCATATATTGGAAATGCTTGTTGCTGATACGCAAAGCAATATTCCATGGCCTTTTTCTTTTTCTTTAATTTGTCTTTTTGCATGTCTATGTCGTGCCAAAAATGAGTGGTTTTCAATTTTCACTCATTTATTGCTATTTCATGTCATGTATAATGTATTATGATGCCATTATCCTTTTCTTTAGTTCGTTCACTGAAATTAAAAAATATACTAACAAATGGATTTGGAAAAATGCAAAAGAATAAATACACAAATTAAATTACTCCTTAAAATTGTAAGATTTCCCTTCGTGCTTATTAAAAAAAAACAAAAAAACTTCCTTCGTCACTATTATAAGCCCATTAACAAAAAAAAAAGTTTTTCCACTAAATACAAAGATCATCTACATATTCTTAATTGTATTTATTATCTTTTTAAAAAAAATTATATCTCCTACTAATTATACCAATTTATCTTACAGTGTGAAAAGTTAACAATGAATATATGTATACATTTTTTTGAAAGGGGAATATATGTATACATAAAAGGTAAGAGAAATGATATTTTGACAATCACTTTTTGACAACTTTTAGACAATTTTCTCTCTCATACTCACATGATGTTGTTATCCTCTCTCTTCCTTTTTCTCTCTCCATTGTTTTTGACCAATAAGAAGTGAGAAAACACAAGGTTGTCAACAAAGTTGTCATCAAATGGATGTCAAAATATCATTACTCAAAAGGTAATTTAGTAATAGTCACACATATTTAGGATATACTCCCTCCGGTCTCAAATATAAGAAAAAATTCTTTTTTTAGGTTAATTGAGTAGTTAATGTATCTGGCCTACATTGTAAAACAAATACATTAATTATTCTATGAACCTAAAAAAGGAATATTTTCTTATATTTGAGACCGGAGGGAGTATTTGTTACTCTAACAACTTTTTTTAATATTCGTGATTTTTATTAGAATGTCACATAAAAAGGGGCATAGGAATATTAATTATGTCTCTCATATTATTGATATCCTAAAGTGATTCTAAAATTCATACAACCTTACGATATAAGGGACCAATTTGGATCTTTATTTGATCAGAAATTGTTGATAATGTGGGAGGCTAAATTAATAGGAAGTTACTTTTTAGGCATCTAGCATTTGTTCAAAAGCACATCAAACTATTAAAAATACCCTCGGCGATAATTAACTATCGTTTGTTGGAATGATAATTAGGATGTAGTTGTAGGAAGAAATGCACTTGCAATAGTAGAAACTAGAAAGTCATAATTGGTAAAATTGGGCGCACACATACTTATACACCTTCAAGCACTCAACCAACATTCAAAATGGAACCATCATTCAAAATACATAAATTAGCAAGTCATTCATTCCAAAGTGAAAAATAATTGTTTAGGTATTAAAATACCAACATTCATCATTTACATGAAACAAAAAAAAAATATCGAAATGCAAAAATAATTATCGGAAAATCCTCCTTCATTTAACTTGATATTGAGTGGCTGGCAATGTTTCGTTCGCAGGCATATAGGTCGTCTTATAAGGTACCATTTACCGTACCATCCAAGGCACTGGTTCTAACACTCTTGATCAGTTGAAATGTATCCACATTATCCTTGGCATGCTCCCCCTCTATCAAAACCTCCATATTTGTTGGCCTAGGTGGTTCTCCCTCAATTGAGGGCACTACTTTTAGAATAGATACATTATAGAATAAGAAAATGTAACCTTGTAGGACAGCTAGTGTGCCTCCAGGAATAGACCCAACTTAGCCTAAGGTTTAATGTGCAACAAATAATATTGAAAAGCCTGACCTACCTGGAAGACATTAATTGCTGGTACAGAGGAAGGATGCTTTACGACCATACTGCCACATCACCCGTTCTAACAAGTGGCGATAAACTGTCTTGCGACCGAACTTTATCCAACCAGAGTACAAACAAATAATAATATGATCGTATGGATGCGTCAGACGATGATCATTATAGGTGCCGAAGATCACGTTGTTGACCTCTATACGATTAAAGTAGGCCATGTAGTTGTCCGGTAGCTAGTTACCCTTGTCGGAAATGAACCACAAAGCGCGTGGCATGTCAACGAAATAGTTGGGGTGGATATCATATAGACATATACTTGTAAATGAAATGCTTCACAACCGAGGCCTAAAAAAGAAACACAAACATAAACACATATTCCAAACACAACCATTTATTAAATTAAAATTTGTTTTTTTTTTATGAAAATTACTCTCCAGGCTTCCATTTTTTCTCCCAACCACCCCGAAAATAGCGAAATACCTCAGCGACAGTTAGCTGCCGTTTGAGAAAAAAAATTAATCGGTTATACCAATTTAAAAAGTGAATGAACCGCTCTTAAAAGCGCAAATCGATACATAGCTACTGTTGGAGAACTGAGCGGCACTTGAGTACCGTTCGAGGAATCTTATGAGAAATTTGAGAAGTCTAAAGAGAAATTTATGTTTTTTAGACCTATGCATTTTGGGTCCAATATGTCTTACAACATTGCTGGGCTATGTCTTGCTGAATTTCTATTGGGCCATTATTTATTGGTCCATTTAATCCCTCTGAGTTAATTGATTTTATTTTTTTTTGTGAAAATTAGTTAATTGATTTAATTTCTATGTTTGTTTACTTTGTATGTTGTCATATAGAAAAAATATTCTTTCCTAAAAAAATATAGAAAAAAATATTCTATAAGAATTATCTATCTACCCTAAGTTTATGGGGGTCTGTTAATAAAGAATAAAAAACAATTTTTTTAACAAAAAACAATCAAGAATAAAACTATGTTAGTAGGTTACGACTAGCAGCACATTAAGTTTACTTTCGTGTAAGAAAAAAACTATATGGGCAATCCATATCCAAGGGTGATTGTGCTTTGTGGAAGAAAAATTTAAGATCTTTCAACGAAATAAAAGAATTTATCCGTGTAAGCTACAAAGACTAACTAGAAGAAGACTTAATAAAATAAGAAAAACTAGAAGAAGACTTTATAAATAAACAATTATTCCTTTTAAATGTTCTTTTTGTTGTCTGATTCCTAGCAAGTTATTTTCGCAACAAATTCAATTATGTCTGCGGTACTACTGATCAAAGGAAAAAGGATGGAGTCAGAGTATCGTATAAAACCAAGGAGATTAAGATTCAAATTTGGAAAAAATTCTAAAGACGTTAACTAGCAAGGGTCAAAATCCATAAAAAAAAATAAAAATAAAAATTAAGGGTCCAGTATTAGCCGTAGGAAAGTTAAACATATATATACTTTTTAAATTGTTATCCAATTTGGACAAATAATTTTTGAATTGTCATCCAATTTGGACAAATAATCAGCCAATCAATATCTTTTATAATATCCCTCAAAAAAATATCTTTTATAATAAAAATTATATATTAGAGAGAGAAAACTCTAAGGCCATGGTGGAGAAACTGTCAATTTTATCGGTGATTTATTGTAGAATTTTAGACTTAAATGCAACGAAAAAAATATTGTTGAAGTCTAAGTAATTATGTGGCACATTGCTCACTCCAATGTCTTCATCTTGCACTCTTTCAATAACTACCCTTCCAACATGCTGTGGTGATTCTTCAACCTATCCGGGAATGTCTTCAACCTAAGCATTAGCAATAGGGTAATGTTAACCGGTGCCCTCGGGGCACTGGTTAAGAAAGCAAATTTAGTAAATATTGCATTGGAACTTGTGTTGTCAACTCCTCAAAAGCATAAAAAGTGTTATTTTCATTTTAAAATTTCATTTTTTTGGTTCCTTAACCAGTGTTTCGGAGGCACCGGTTAACATGACCCTTAGCAATATGATCAAGAGAAGTTGTTACATATCAACAACTGTGGAAGTTGGATGATCCGGTTATTTTATGACATTTTTTATGAATTTATTTTATGACTTTCCTTTACAGTGAGTGGCATAACTCTCTCGGTCTTAATCTATGTTAAACTTTCTACAATTGAATTAAGAATGTCCAATAATGTTGAAAGTTATACCAAATAAAACAATCTTTCATATTATTATGAGCAATGTTATATCTCTAGAAAAATAACATCAAGAATTCTTCAAGAATAAAGAATAGTCAATCACAATGCACTGTTTGCCACAATTCAAGGAGGTGTGGCTGAAAAATAGGAAGTGGACAAATAAATCATCCAATTAAAATTTGTCAACTGTGTCTTGAAAAATTCTTGAAACTATTTTTCTTGAGAAGTAGCATTTTCCTATTATTATCATATACAATGCATATCCTTTTCGCTCCACCAATGTGCGATCACGACAAGTTTGTCCAAAATCAACATCAACATGAACACATGAAAATTATCTCATTTATTTGGAATTGGTCACTTCATTGGATCCCCTAAATGTGCTTTATTTGCTGTTTAGTGCACATAGCATGGGGATGGCCTACCTGTTACAACTGGTTGTTTATGGATTTTCTGTTCTGGATTTTGATCTTTTCTCATGCAACAAAAATAAAGTATCCATTTTTTTGTCTATATAAATTAGGGTTAATACTATTTACTTAAATTTTAGTGTTCATATTGTTTTAAAAAAAGTGTCAATTTTTTACTTTTTTTTTAACAAATCAAAATGGAATATATTGCTCAAAGGATAAGTGAATCACCCTGCACAAGATGTGCTAAAATGGTGAGAACACACAAAGTCTGTTACACAATCATGGCCCCAACCAAAAATGGTGCTGCCAAAAGGAAAAAAAATAAATTACATGACACCCATACAAAGAATGGGGTGTCTCCACCAATCATGAAAACTAAAATCAAGAGAAACAGGATTCGAAGATAACCATAAAAAGGAATTTAGCTTCACCTTTTCAAGTATGCTGAAAGGATCAACTACCGTATTTTTGAAAACACAATTATTTCTATCCTTCCAAATTGCCCATGTACTAGCTAGCCAAATAACCTTGAAGTAAAAATGAGAAGATCTTGGCAAACCCGCCATATGAATAAACTGAGTAAAGTGGTCTACAATCAACCCTGGACACACAAAAGAAATGCCAAGCCAAAGACAAATGAGGTACCAAACACTTCCAAACAAGTTACAACAAATAAAGAGATGATCCGCCGACTCGATATTACCGCACCCACCGACACACAAATTATCAATAGGTTGGATAACATGTCTTGAAACCAAATTTGCTCTTGTTGGAATTCTATCCTGCAATAGTCGCCAAGCAAAGAGAGACACTTTAGAGAGAACTAACTTATGCCACACGTTGTTATAAGCACCAGCAGACATTGGCTCTTCAAAAGATGTGAGATAACGATACACCCCACGAACCAAATAACCATGAGTAGGATCAAGAAGCCACCTCCAAGAATCCTGTATATTATCCTGCAAAACAACGTTAACCAACAAAGCAGAACAATCCCTCAAACTTTCTTCCTCCCAAGCCAACAACCGCCTCCTCCATCTCCACGCACCACCCCCAACCATCCACCCCAAACTCGTCATGTCCTCCACCGAACACTCCTTATGCACTGATAACTCAAATAAAGAGACATTATCAATTAAATAATACAAAAATTAGTTTTTTTTTAAGGAATACAAAAATTTGTTTTAAAGGTTTTTTAGTAATAGTATAAAAATTCTTCAAAAAAAAAGTAATAGTATAAAAAATATGATCAGCACAAAAAAAAAAAATTGGGACTAGTTAGCATATGTATTCTTACTTCCCTCAAAAAAAAAAAAAAGCACATGTATTCTTACTATTTCTTTTTATATTTTGAAACACCAAACCCTTTAATTAAAGTTTATGAAAAAAATAGCAAGATTACAGTTGTAGGGTTACAACTAGTTGTAACCTACGAAAGATTAGGTAATTAATTCACCTATAATTTAAACGACGAAGATGGAAGACCAACAAAAAAAAAATGACGAAGAGTCACTTGGTGGTTTGTCCTACAACCTAGAGGAACTCGGTTCGAGACCCAGCATCGAGAGAAGAGAAGAAGAGGGAAAGTAGTAACTTTGTTATATAAGTACAATTCAATTGTTAATTGCAAGACGTTGATATGTAGGGATATGAATTTGAACCATATATTATCGGCTTTTTCACATTTAAAGTGTATGACTCTAGTTATTAGATTACTTGAAGAAAAAAAAATTAACAATTTTGATTTTTTCTTTCTTTCGATTTTCTTTTTATAATTTAGGCCAAATAACTTTTTTTGATCTTTTAATCGAGTTAGTCCTTTAAGTTTTTTTAAACTTCAAATAGGTCATTTAAGTTGTTAATTTAATGCATATGTTTGAAGCTTTTTAAGTTTTTAAGTTTCAAACAGGTCCTTAAAAGGGTAACAATGTATTAAATTAACAATTTAAATGACCTATTTAAAACTTTAAAAACTTAAATGACTAACTCAATATTTTTGTCAAACTTAAAAGATCAAAAGATATATTAGACCTATAATTTATCATTATTAGAGCATTTGGCATCCAAGTGAGTCTACTGGTAGTTGTTTGAACCAACTAAGAAATGATTTAATGTTTAACTCACTAAGCATGATTTTAAGTATGTTTCTTATACATTAAAATATAATTGATCTTGACATAAATAATTTTAAAGTCAGGATCTATATTGACACTAGGTGTCAACGAATTTGTTAACACCAAATTACATCCGTTGATTTTATTTGATCCAAAAGCTGATATTTGTTTACTTAAGACTATCATGTACCATATCTTATTGTGATTTTCATTTCCTAATTTGTTCTACAAGTTTCTCTCTTTAATTACTCATGATTTCAAATCCATTAAGGCTCTGTTTGGTAACACCAAAAAAGAGTTTTTAGCTTTTAGCTCATAGCTTATAAGCTCGTCTGACAAAAAATAGCTCTGTTTGGTAACGCTTTTTACAACGAGCTTATAGCTTATTTCAGGAGCTTATAAGCTATTTTTCAGAAGCTACTTCAAGTAGCGTTTGAGCTTATAGCTTTTAGCTTCTCATTTTTTCTTCCATTTTTACCCTTATTTTTCAAAGCAAAATTCAACTTTATCCTTTATAATTAATATTTTGGTAATTGCATTTAACCATTGCATTAAATTACTCGATAATTCTCCAATGTTTATTTTTTTTACGATAACGTAATAACATTGTGTATACATTTTTTCGTACTTTTTTTTGTCTTACGATAACCTTTTTTTTCACGATAACTTAACAACACGTGTTGGTAATTTTTTTTCCTCTTATGAAAGCTACATATTTTTAGATAATATTATTTATAGATAATACATCTTGGTAAGTCAATTAAAAAATATGATAATACATTAGGTGTTTTTTATTATGTTTAACATTTTTTATAACGTATAAACACTTAATAGAATATAAATTTTAGCTAAGAAAAATTAATTTATATTATAAATTAAAATGTCCTTTTAAAATAAATTTATATTAATTGATATAGATTTAATTATGATTTTTTTTACAGAATAAATTTTATTATGAATTGAAAATAAATTTATTAGTATGAACTAAGAATGCCCTTTATGTCATTTTACATTTATCAGCTAATTGAACCGCTAGTTTTACCAAACACTTTAGTTAGCTTATCAGCTATCAGTCATCAGCTATAAGCTATCAGCTAGCTTATCAGCTATCCGCTATTTTTACCAAACAGAGCCTAAATAATTTTGTTTTGAATGTTCTACTTTGTTTCTTCTTTCATGAAATTTCCAAAAAGTGCATCCAACAATTCATATTATTTTGTATTGGTGATATGGTGTGTGGAAGACAGAATCAATTCAACGATATTTTTGTGGCACGCAATTCTACCATAATATGGGTCAAAATAACGGTGTGATTGTGGATAAATTAGGTTAAATATATTTATATTTTAATTTTTGATTCAGTTAATCTATACCACAATGGAATAGTGGGATTTTTATTTTCATGAGCAACACATTAGATTGGTGAAATGTTTGAGCATGTGCAAGCACAGGAAGGAGATGGATTTGAAATCACAAGTAATTAGATGAAGAAACGAAGTAATTAGATGAATGTGCAGCAAAATTATTTTCATGAAAGAAGAAACAAAGTAGAAGAAATGTTTGCTGCACATTCAAAACAAAATTATTTAATGAATTTGAAATCACTAGTAATTAGAGAGTAATCACGAGTAATTAGAGAGAGAAATCTATAGCATAATTAGGAAATGAAAATCACAATAAGATATGCTACATGATAGTCTTTTTTTTTTGACAATAAAAAATATTCATTCATTCAAATTGAAAGAGTACATCGATATAATGTAAATTCGCTAAAAACAAAAAGGATGAATCTGTGAACAGGCTCACAGCATCCATGTTAATAGCATAAAACGGCAAAGTACAAATGCCTACACATATGACTATATTTAAATCTCCGGAATAACCATGTTTCCGGATCTGCAACGTGGATGACGCCAACGTCATTGATTGGATTTGCACTGGATCGAAGCTAATCTGACAATCTGAAGCGATCAAATACCTGAGAGAAACAAGAAAAACAAACAACGTCGCACAAAGACGACGAACAACCAATGTCGCACGAAGACGACGAAATCACAAAATAAAACGAAATAGATGTGAAAATCACTTATTTCAATAAAAGGGAAATAGAAAAACGAGTTAGAGGGGTGATTTTGGGTCAAAAATTGACCCTAAATCACCCCTCTTTGGTGGATGATGGAGAAGAAACTAGGGTTTTTGTGACGGCTCACAAGAGAGAGGAAAAAGAGAGAGAGATCCCACTTCATTCTTAGTATGAAATAAAACATTCAAATCAATCCTACATGATAGTCTTAAGTAAACAAATATCAGCCTTTGGATCAAATAAAATCAACAAATGTGATTTGATGTTAACGAATTCGTTGACACGTGTTTCGTTGACACTTGGTGTCAATGGATCCTAATTCATAATTTTATGAGAAATGATATTTGATCATCCATTTTTCAACAACTTTTGTGACAACTCTCTCTCTCTCATACTCTCATTATACTTTTATTTTCTCTCTTCCTTTTTCTCTCTCTATTGTTATTGTTCAATAGAAAGAGAGGAAAAAGGTTGTCACCAAAAGTTGTTGGAAATTGGTTGTCAAAATATCATTCCTCTAATTTTATACTTTTTAGAGATTTAGTCTCTAAAAAATGAGGGAGTATTATTCTTTAGAGATTTTTTAAGAAAAGCATAAACTATGATTGAAAATTCATTCAAGTAAATAAACGGTCTATTATTCCTTAACTCTCAACCTCCAATGTTGCTTTTTCCACTAGAAATCAAACCAATACTGGCAACACACCAATGCAGGATGCTCCACGTAGGTTGGGAGTCGAAGCAAATTTATTTGCATGTTGCGCTTAGATTATGAACAATTAATGCAGGATGCTCCACTAAAAGTAAAAAGATTAGATCAATTCAATGTTTTTTTTGTTGAAGGAAGATCAATTCAATTTTGTCATGTGTATAAATTGATTTGTATGGTACAAAATAAAATTGTAATTATAAAAAAAAACTGTTGTCCTTTGTAATTAATTTGTTAAAAACTTATCTTGCATGTCTCATAATAAATATTAATCTCGTGTGTAATTTATATGTGAATATCTTTGATGATCTTTAATTTATTTGGATTTAATTGTTTTGTAACTTCAAAAAAATATGTTATGTGACATCATACAATCAAACATAATTGAATAAATTCATATGTAAAATTATGTGTTGGTGATAAATATTTTTGTCGTGTAATTTTTTATATTTATCAGTAAAAGACAAGGACACCCATTCCCTTTAGAAAAATAATTACCAATTTAAAATATCTATTATATTTTATTGTTTCTAAGTATAATAAGTTACAATGTAAGTTATTAAGAAGCAATGTTCGTCCTGAGATATTTCGTGTCTTGAGCCAATTAAAATAATAGTGCTACCTGTTTTAATCATATTAAAAAAAGAAATTGTGGACAATGGCAGAGCTTGAATGAAAATTTAGGGTTGTAAAAGTGAAGATAAAAATTTAAGTTGCAAATTAAAAAAAAAAGAATTAAAAAGGTAAATTCATTAATGTATAATAGCATTAGTATAGCTACATGTACAATTTATCAATTAAAAAAGATACCTCATTGTGTAGTATACAAATAAATCTAAAATATCACAACGAACGACACAAGATAAGACCACTAACTATTTTTCTCAACTGACTAAACTTCAATCTCACTAAACAACTAAGTTTACTATTTTTCTCTTTTTATTGGGCGAACATTTGAAATTTATGAACGATGTTTTTTTTACAAAATTTTAATCTTGATTAAAAGTAAAATATAAATGTTTTTTCTTTCAAATTATAACAAATCAAACTAACCATGATTATCTATTTTAATGAAACCAACAATATAACAAAAAAATATAATCTAAATTCTTTTTTTTAATAACACCAACGACAATCTTTATTATAGAAAAAGTTGTTGTTTAAGGGTATAATTGTGATAATGAAAAATTAAGTATATGTACACTCATCTAGTTCGTTACATTTTTTAAATAATAAATGGAACAACTAAACAGTTGTGTTTGTTATACTTTTATTTTAACATTTAAACTTGTTCTAATCTATTTGTTACATGTGTTATTTGTATTAAAAATCAAGGGCATTTTTGGAAAGAAAAAAGTCAGCCAAAAAGAGTTGAAATATGTTATTTTCTTTATATATAGTATAGATGAAATAACTTAAAAATTAAAAAATTTAAATTATGTTAAGAAATTAGTCATTGCAATATTTAATATTCTTGTGAATTGAATCACAACATGCTTGAATTGTTACATGTGTTATTTGTATTAAAAATCAAGGGCATTTTTGGAAAGAAAAAAGTCAGCCAAAAAGAGTTGAAATATGTTATTTTCTTTATATATAGTATAGATGAAATAACTTAAAAATTAAAAAATTTAAATTATGTTAAGAAATTAGTCATTGCAATATTTAATATTCTTGTGAATTGAATCACAACATGCTTGAATCAATTAGAAAAGAGATATTTTTTTACAGACATATCATACCTTGGTGAATGTGTGTTTTATTACTTAAAGAAAAGATAAAAACACGATTAGTATATCATTATTTCAAAATAAAAAAATCAATATAGAAAATATTAGATAAGTCACACACAATTGATTTTCTCTCGTTATGTTGAATTAAACATGATTTTGGAGGTCATGTATATCAATCAAACCAACAACACTAACTACATGCATGAATCATCAATATGTCTTGTCAATGATATATATATCTTTCATATTTTTGATGTATTGAATGCGACTCTTGGAGTCATGCATTTCAATCACAAACAACAACATCAACTATATACACGAACCACCGATACATCTTGCAAATAAAACACATATCTCCCTCATTTTTTCATGTTTAAAATATGATTCTTTGAGCATGCGTGTCATGCAAGAATGAACATTATATATCTTACAAATACAAAGTGATTGTAAGTTTTAACATTTATTACATTTATGTATTATGTATAATTTATTTATCAAATAACTGATTTTGTTTATAAGTAATCGCATAAAATTTGTAATGTTCTATTATTTTATGGAAAAATTATACATAAGTCGTTTTGAAATTTACACACATATTAAGAAATGTAGATAATTTTGTATTGGGAAAAGAAATTATGAGTGATTTTATAAAATTATTCCTTATTAATGACATGTGAAAAAGAGATTAAAAGTATTATAATAAGAGAGAATAATAAATGGTAAAGGATATGATAGGAAAAAAAATCATTCATAATGCATTGATATTGTAAAGTGACTTAAGTAAAACATAATTTTTTTTTTAAAGTGACTTATAAAATCTTTGTTTCGTCTCTCATTTGCTTTCATATATTCTTTTGTATTTTTACTATTCTTCTTTCTTTCTTTCTTTCTTTTTGCACAAATGCGTAAAATGAAAGTCACTTTTGTAAACACACAAATACCAAAAAAAATTACCCCTCTAATTATTAACATATACTATTAAAAAAATAGTCACACTCTAAATATTTATACATACTATTACAAGGTTAAATATGTTTTTAATTCTTCTAAATACTTCAATTTTTTATTTTTGTCCCGCTAAAACTTTTCTTCGACTTTTAATACCCAATTTTTGTATCCCTATAAAGTATTCAATTTGTGAAGTTCCGTCATCTAAAGAAGCAGGGGTGTAGCCCTTCATATGGGAAAAAAAATATTATTCTTGAATTGGTCGTATGTATTTATATCCGGCTACCTCAAATAATAAACATTGAGCTACTCCAAACAAGTTTAGTTGCAAAAATTAGCATAAATAATGAAATAAAAAATATTACTACATGATTGATAGATTTATTTGTATTGGTTTGAAACTTCCGGTCTCAATAACAACAATATGGAAACCTTTTTCAACAATAAAAATTATCAAGACAATAGTCATAGACAAATTAAATGGACAATGAGTTTCTTGCAAATAACCTATTTATTTACATTTGAAAAGATATTATTAATCTATTATTAAACAGACAATTATGGATGAGATTGGGTTCTTGAAACGTATTTTTCCCAACGTTTCTAAATAGCGCAAATTTTTTTTGGTCAAGACTAAATAGCGATTTTTATGTTAAGTTTTTAAGATTTGTTAATTTTAGTCTTTAATTTTTTGTTAGAGATTAAATTCAAGACTAAAAACACTTTTTTTTTGTAAAATTTTAAGAAACTGAGACAAAAATTGAATAATTTTTTTTGAGTACTAAACCTAAAAAATTATAATTTATGGGATTAAAAATATACTTTATCTTTAAATTTAATATGTTTGTTTTAAAAAAAAAAAACTTCTTCTTTATAGTTGGTCTGTGCGTAATTTTTTTGCGAGTTTCGTCGCAGCAAAAAAGTCAACTCTTCAATCTCTAGAGTTTGTTGTAGTTGTAGGCATTAACAAAACATCATTGATAAGATTGTAAAAGGCTTGAGTTATACGGCGACATTCTACACTTAATTCTCATGATCCGATCGTGTTCATTGATGAGATATGGTTCTAGATGACAACAAAAAAAACCAATTATTACTTACTTGCGGAAGAGGATTCGCCATATCGAACCTGGAAAATCGAAAATTTCATTGAAAAATCTATGTTTTTACCTGCAATTGCTAGATCAAGGTTCAACGGTCAAAAAAATCAGACTCTCAGCAAGATTGGAATATTTAATTTAGTGACTGAATAACGCATCAAAATTAATTGATGATGTTATTAAGGAAGTGGAAAAATCATTCCATAAATGTTATGTAAAATAGAGTCTTCAATCATTTATGATTGAAATAATAAAGATCAAGGATCAATCGAATATAAAAATCATTCCATAAGTTTGATGTAAAACAATCATCTCATTTATGATTGAAACAATAAAGATCAAGAATCAATAAAATATAGAAATCTCACGTGAAGAAAGATGTGGCAAGGCTGTTATCCTTCATTGATTCAAGGTCAGTAAGCAGAGTTGAAAGAAAAAAAATGGTTGTTTTGCACTAACTAGTAGCACTCTTAATTAGTAGAAATGATCCAAATATATCTTCAGCATAGTAAGGACCTCATTGTTCAAAGCTTCACTTTGAAACCCAAAATCACAGCCTTTATCTTGATATTTGTTGAGGTCGAGCTTATAAGGAAAAAATCGTAAAAACATGAGAGCAAAACATATACATGGACAACATACATTTTTTTTTAAAGACATGGACAACATACATATACTCTTGTTTAAATCTAAATTGCATGATTTTGTAGAGTGAAATCGAAACACTTTCTTCGCAAATTTTTTCTAGAAGGATAGTATATTGTATCCTAGTATCCTACCACAAAAATACGCCAACAAACTAGTGATATAGAAAGAAATAAATAGCCGAACCTTTGAAAGTTATTGGAAGAGAAAATAGTTTCATGTCAAAATAGAGAAAATGGTTTAGGTGAATAGAAATTGCTCAACAATCAATAACTTATATAAAGGCCAAACAACCACGTATTAAAAATCAAACTCATAGTATTGTTGAAGCATAGCCCATTGAAGCATGAATAGAGGCCAAGCACTTTCTTGACAAAACACAACCAAATGATCCATTGAAGCATGAATTTCAAGGTAGAATTCTGCTCTTTACCCAAATGGAAACGCTCATTCCCAACGTAAATGACATTTTTGCCCTTACGTATGTTAACTCACGTAGCGTGAGTTAACTCACGTCAGTTATAAGATTAGCGTGACTTAAGTCACGCAGCGTGACTTAAGTCAGTTTAACAGCAACACAGAACACAAAACCTCCATTTTTCAACTTCTCCAAACACGAAAATTTCATCCCCAAATCCGAATTTCACCATTCTTGCGCCATTCAAACCAAATTTCGTCCACAATATCAAGTAAGTGATTATTATACTACTTCTTTGCATTATTTTGGTTGAAATTTTTGAATTTTTGTAGAAAATTAACATTTTTAGGTTTTAAAAAATTGTCTTGCATGTTAAAGATTATGGTTGTTAGTGATGATTTAACTTAGGAATTGTTGTTTAGATGTTGTTTAGGGTACAATGTGGTAGTTTAGGGTTTAGAAAATGTTTGATTACATAGTTGTTTGAAAAATGCACACTACGTGTTCGGTGATATGTCTCAATGATACTTTTTTTGTTTTTTTTTATTGTTAATGATGTAATTATTTAGAGCTATGTTTGATAATGTTGATGATAGTTAATTTGACTGCAATGTAGTAGTTTATGGATTCAAATGACATTGTCGACATTATAGTGTTGTTGTTGTATTATTAAAGATGACTCATGTTTTGCTGTTGAAATTATATGCAAATGTGTTAAAGCTTTTTTGGTTTTTGAGCAGATATGTCTGAGCAGGAGAGGAATGACAGTTTTAGGGCTGGGAGGCGTGCCCCTACTGGTAGTGCACGGAGGGAGAAGCAAGCGTTACAGCCTCCGGCTGGTCGAGGTCGAGGGAGACTGGGGGCCACGAGTCTTGCTACTGTTGATGTTGCAGGGGGATCGACGTCACAGACGGGTGCATCCCAGATTGTGGACCCGCCACAGTACCAACATGAGCAGCATTATCAGGAGCTGGCTTATCATGATCAGCATTATCAAGAGCAGGCTGGATTTCGGTCGGGTTATCACTATCAGGAGGGGTATGAGTATCACCCTCAGTTTCACGAGGGGTATCACCCTGAGCAGCAGTATGTCGAGCCTCCTCAGCAGCAGCATCCTGAGCAACATCCTGAGCAGCATGTTATGGAGGATGAGGATGGGGGCTTTCCAGGGGGGCCTTACGAGTTGTCTCTTTTATCGGACTTCGGTAAACACGTGGCATGCAAGCTTTGGAACGATAAAATAGTAAGTATAATTTGCTTTATTTAATTTAATGATATTTTACTATTATGTGAAGTTTATTTTACGTAGAATATGTTATGTTTATTTAATTTAGGCTAAATTGCACTTTTGGCCCCCTATCTTTCCAAAAGTTGCGATTTTGGCCCCCTAACTAATTAAAATACAAAACAGCCCCCTATGTATTGGATCTTTGGCAGTTTTGGCCCCAAGGCAACTTTTGACTTAGTCTTTGCTGACGTGGCATCCACAATGGTCGACACGTGGCACCTCACTTAAGTCAAAAGTGGCCTTGGGGGCCAAAACTGCCAAAGATCCAATACATAGGGGGCTGTTTTGTATTTTAATTAGTTAGGGGGCCAAAATCGCAACTTTTGAAAAGATAGGGGGCCAAAAGTGCAATTAAGCCTTTAATTTAAGTATAACTACGTAGAATATGTCATGCTTATTTTACATATTTAAGTATAATTGATTTATTTTTAACGTAGAATATATATAGTTTATTATTATGTCATGTTTATTTTACGTAGAATATATATAGTTTATTATTTTGTCATATTTATTTTACTAATTTAATTTGTTTTTTTGTATTTCAGTTGCAAGCGGATCCTAAGATGACTGGCATCTCGCACGGGAGGAAACTGAAGCTTTCTGTCATGTCCCTTCCGTTGCCGGTAGATGATAACCCTTGGTTCTGGGAACCGGTTGATAGATCGGGTCTAAGGCCCCTCCTTCTGACTGGGTATGACAACATCTCCCACGGGTTAGTGTGTGCCATGGCTGAGAGATGGCATCAGGAGACCAGCAGCTTCCATCTGCCTGTTGGGGAGATGACCATCACACTGGATGATGTTGCTTGTCTCCTAGGCATCCCCATCTCTGGACGGCTCATTCAGGAGGAGGATTTAGATCATGACCATGCTGTGGATCTGTTGGTGACTCACCTTTTGCTTCCGGTGGAGGATGCGGTTGGGAAGGTGACTGATTTTGGTGCCTCTGTCTCTTACACGGCCCTGAAAGACCGTTATGATCACCTGTTGAACAGGTGTAACCATTTGCTGGGGGAGGATTTATAAGAGGAGGAGGAGCAGGAGCTGAGTCGTATTAGGCCTGCCTGTGTCAAGGCGTTCTTGTTGCTCTTGCTTGGCTACACCCTTTTTGCCTGCAAGAACAGCAAAACCATTAGTCTGCTGTGGATGCTTGCGATTTAGGATTTGGCTAACATAGGCACATGGTCATGGAGCGCGATGAGACTTGCTTTCTTGTATGAGCAGCTGAATCTTACCTCAGACTCAAATGTTGGCTCAGTTGGTGGTTACATGAGCTTACTTGTGGTAATATATTTTTTCTTCTTTTTTTAAGTTAAACGTAAATGTATACTTTCTTGTATGACACTCGTGTGCTGATATAGGTTTGTCTCTTTATTTTTGCAAGGATGGGTTATAACTCACTTCAGACTTGTGGTTCCGAGGTCGAGATACCCAGATTACGACCGGGAGAACCCGTATGTGGGTAGATGGAAACCTCAAAGGGGGTTTAAACATGCTGACCATTTCAGAGGCTTGTTGGATTCGATGGAGCATTGTCATGTCACCTAGAGGCTGTACGAGCACCGACGAGACGTGACACCTTTTCAGGACGTGTGCTGGTACTCCGGATGGATCATGGTCGGCAGACAGGGGATGGTGCGTCACTTGCCGGAGCGGGTGCCGTGGCAGTACGGACATGTTCAGAGGGTTCCCCGACCTCCTACTACGGTTATGCCTCTTGCCCCAGCAGATGTGGCTGCTGCCTTCTTGGAGTTTGCTCTGCATGTCGTTTCCCAGTAGCAGAGGGGTCGCCAGGTCCCGGACAATGAGCCTTGGAAGCATTCAGATAGGTACATTAGGTGGTTCTACCGTGTATCTCATCCTCTCATCGTCAACCCTGTTCCAGAGCCTGACATTTTCATGCCGAGACCTGTCTACCAGGATATTATTGTTGACCAGGAGTGGGCCAGACATCCTCCCGATCCATTGCAGGTCATCAACAACATCAGAGGCTGAGTGGAGCATGCGATGCAGATTCCGGAGGTGGTTTTAAATCCACTCTTCTTCGGCATTTTGGAGGGCCTTCATATCGATTATAGCGTGTTTGAGCAGCAGCCGGTTCCGAGGAGGAGGTCTAGGAGTCCGCAGGAGCAGCAATATGGTCTTTAGTTTATGACTTGTTTTTTTATGACTTTTTGGATGTTTGTAGTATTTTCTTGACATTTTGGTTGTACTACTTTTACATTTGCACGGATGAGCTTATTTATGACATTTACGTTATTTTTCGTAAAAATTGTGTTTATAAAATTATTCGTTCTCTAAATTATTCGTTCTGGTTGAATAAATGAATGGTTGTACCAAAATTATTATTGAATAATTGCATGTTCACTAAACAGGGAATGAAAGGCAGCAGCTACTGCCACTGCCACTGCCAGTCTGGTCTGCAGCGTACATAGCACCAGCACCAGCGTGAGTTAACTCACGCTAGTGTTAAAACTAGCGTGACTTAACTCACGCTACACATAGTATGTTTTGGTGAACTAGCGTGACTTAAGTCACGCAACGTGACTTAAGTCACGCAACGTGACTTAAGTTGCGTTTGGTTTGCACTAGCGTAAGTTAAGTCATGCTACTTGCGTTAACTCACGTACCATCTTGTACTAGCGCATGTTAAGTTGCGTAAGGGTAAAAAGGTAATTTACTTTGAGAATGAGCAAAACAGTTTGGGTAAAGAGCAGAATTCTTCAAGGTATTGTTACATTGTGGTGCTGATAAAAAATCAAAGTTTCATGTCTAAATAAAATTAAATAAACATTGGGATGAGTAGTTCACTTGATTGAACTAAGTGATTAAAATAATTAAGAAATTAAATGTCTAGTGTTCGAATATGACAAGATAGAGATGAAAGGGTAACACATGAAAGAGAAAAGAAATGGGAAGAAGAGAAAGAGAAAATGCAAGGAGCGTGAAAGAGAAGATTGGAATGAGCGGGGAAAAAAAATGGTAAAATTTAAATATTGAATTCAAAAAATAGAAGAAATGAAAGAAAGTTTTCTGTAAAAAGATATAAAAGAGTAGAAAATCGATGAGTTGTTGATTGATAAGAATATGTCAATATTTTCCTCAAAAAAAAAAGAATATGTCAATATTATGTTTTCCCTAACCATTAAGTTTATAGTGTGAGAATAGATAAATTTTTTAGACCCTCCTTCTTTGTGGGCAAGATGCTTCCACCAACACCACATTGGTTAACAACTTTGACTTATGTTTTGTCTTCATACTAATGTTCAAAAAATGAAATACAACTAAAACCATGCCTAATCCATATAACTAATAATGCACTAATATAGTTCATAAATTTTGACTAATTTTTTTCATCATCAAAACATAGTTGTAATAAAATACTATATAATAAATAAACAATATACATTATTGCTTAAATTGTACTTCTTTTAAATATATTGATCAATCAACAAGGTTGAGTTTTAAATTTTTTTGTGTATGAACAATTATAGTAGTATACATTTTTAACATATTTTTAATAATGTCTATGCATCGTGTAGCTGTTTTGTACCCTTATTTTGGCTGGTAGGTAGAAGTTAAACTTGCATACTTCACAATGGCAACAAGTTGGCAACTATTTTAATTTCTTTACTCAAAAAAGAACCTTCAAAATTTAATTGAATGACGCAATATCAGTAACAGACACTATAAAATTCAAAATTGAATAAGCACTTATTTTTTTTAATTGAAAAGTCCTTTTACTTTCAAAATTCTGAATCTCCTTTTTGAAATGTAGAACATGAGACAAAGAACACATCACACCCTTAACCTTTTCCCTCCACTTTCTTTCTGTCTCTTCTTCTCATTGCTATTGCTATGCCACTTTTTGACTTCTTCAATATTTATTCTATTTGCACCCTTTTGTTTTTTCTACACCCCATCAAAAATTTCATCTCAAAAACCATTTTTTACCATGAAAGTTTGGATTTTTAGCAAGTTTTTGTGATCTTCTCCTTCTTCCCTTTAATGGGTTCGATCTTCTTTAGTTAAATTCTGTTTTTTTAGAAAGTTTCACTTTTGGGCTGTTGCAGAAGGAAAATTTGGCGAAAGTGGTAGCTAACTAGCTATGGTTGCTGAAGCTTGGATTTTGAAGATGGGTAACCAAGTAAGTGCAAATATTAAACAAGCCCTTTTGCTTGAAACTTCTTCTACTAGTAGAAAACATGGTCCTAAAAGGAAAGAGAATAAGAAAGTAGAAACTATAGGTATTCTTTCTTTTGAAGTAGCTAATGTTATGTCCAAAACCATTCAACTTTATAAATCATTGTCTGAATCTGAGATAACAAAGTTAAGGAATGAGATCTTGAACTCAGAGGGTGTTAGGAATTTGGTTTCTTCAGAAGAGGGTTATTTATTCGAGCTTGTTCGACGTGAGAAGCTCGAGGAATTGAACCGCGTTGCTGGTGTAGTTTCTAGGTTAGGGAAGAAGTGTTCTGTGCCTGCTTTGCAAGGCTTTGAGCATGTGTATGGTGATGTTGTTAGTGGTGTTATAGATGTGAATGAATTGGGGTTTTTAGTTAAGCATATGGAAGGAATGGTGAGGAAAATGGATAGGTATGTGAGTGCTACTAGGAGTTTGTATAGTAAAATGGGGGGTTTGAATGAGTTGGAGCAAACACTGAAGAAGTTTCAGAATAATAGCCAGAATGAGGAGAGTAGAAGGGGGTTTGAGCAGAGGCTTGTATGGCAGAAGCAAGATGTGAGGCAGCTTAAGGAGATTTCACTTTGGAATCAGACTTTTGATAAGGTTGTTGAGTTGTTGGCTAGGACAGTTTGTACCTTGTATGCAAGAATCTGTATGGTCTTTGGTGATTCTACGAGGAAGGATAGCCTTGTGATTGGTAATTGTGAAGGTTCGCCACTTGGGCAAAATGAATGTGGTTCGGCGTCTAGCTTGATTAATGTTGAGGTGAATTTGTCGGAGAAGTTGAAACGCAATCATAGCAAGAAAAATGGTTACAATCTGAGTTCAATTGGGAGAAATGGTAGTAGTAGGTCTCATATAGATATGAAGAGAGGTGACTTAGCATATGTTCAACTTGAAGATTTTGGTTTTCCTTGTGGAACAAGTCCTGGGAGACTTTTCATGGAATGTCTCAGTTTAAGTAGCTCAGTTTCAAAATTCGACGATTTTGATGATGTTGCTATCGACCGTGAGGACCAATACAGTTGCGTATCAAGCTCTCAAAGTCCTATTGGGATTGGAAATATTGTCAAGAAAAAGGAGCACTTATGCTCAACCTTTGGTCCAAATAGTGGATTAGCTGTTGTTTATGCTCCTCCTTCTACTCTTGGAGGATGTGCTCTAGCATTGCATTATGCTAATATCATTATTGTCATTGAGAAAGTACTTAGCTTTCCACATTTAATTGGCGAGGAAGCTAGAGATGATCTATATAAGATGCTGCCGACTAGCTTAAGGATATCTTTGAAGGCCAAACTTAAGACATATGTCAAGAATTTGGCCATATATGACGCCCCTCTTGCACATGACTGGAAGGCGACTCTTGATGGGATACTTCGGTGGCTTGCTCCGCTTGCTCATAATATGATGAAATGGCAAAGTGAGAGGAATTTTGAGCAACGCGGAATAGTTAGCAGGACAAATGTGCTACTATTTCAGACATTATACTTTGCTGATAAGATAAAGACAGAGGAAGCTATATGTGAACTTCTTAAAGGATTGAACTATATATGTCGTTATGAACAACAACAAAACGCATTACTGGGTTGTGCAAGCAGTTTCAATTTGGAAGATTGCATGAAATGGAAATTGCAGTGCGGTGATTCGTTACTCGATTAAACTCATTCTAGATATTGTAATCCTCAGTGTGGTGAGCATTTCCTTAATTTATCGTACCATTCAAAAGTATCATTTTGACACCACAGTGGATTAGTTTGTACATTAATCGAGGATTAGTTTTGTTGAATATTTGAAAAGCATAGTAGCATTTTGGTTGCAATTTGGTTTATAAAAATATCAGCTATATTTTTTATAAAATGGGCAAAAACATTCATATTGTACTTCTAATTATGTTTATGTGCAGCTTGCATGTTGCTCTCTATGAATATTCATTCTTTTAGTTTCTGTTAGTTCATCCATGCATTTACTCTATTGAAAAGTTCTGTATTATGAATTTAGAATCCTGCCAAAAGATCTAAGATTCTTGCCTGCCGCCGGTTCATGATTCCATTGATTTGTTCAAGTGGTTCATCGTGCTAATTCAGAGAGTGAGTCCCTCTTAATTAAAGAGCACATTCTTGTGGTGTATCAATGTCTTGAATCGTGAAACTTATGTTTAGAATGAAGTGGCTTAACTTTGCAAAAGTAAGCACTACAGAAGGTAAGCTAGTGTAAGATTCTGTCCTTAATCAATTTTACTGCTATGCTATCAGTGAAAAGATGCCTGCACTTGACATAGATGCCAATTTTAGTCAGACCAGACGGGCCAGCCTGATGGGCCCATTTTTCAGGCTGGACTAAACTTATTTAGAGGTCCATAAAAACTAGCTCATTTCGGCACAGCCCGTTTCTCACATTTAGCCAAACTGCATAGATACTGTGTTTAAAATGCATATTTCACGGGGCTCGGTTTGATGTGTTTTAGGCTAGACTGGACCACAAAATATGTGACTGTATGGGCATATAGTCTGGCCTGCTTTTGCACTTTGGCCCAATGGGCTAGGCCAGGCGTCTCGATTTGACATAGTTCGGCATAAATTTTGCACAAAAGTATTGGTTTGGGAGATACTTGGGCCAATATAAATTGTGCTACAAGGTCATTAGCCTTTAAAATCTAGATAGTTAAAGGCTTTTTCTTTTCTGGTTTGGAAATCTGATAAATTTGAACCTCTCATGCTGCATTTGGATGTAATGTAATTATATGCTAGAAGAGATAAAAGGTTCACAAGCCCTATAAGATTCTAAATAATGATTTTTTGGGTAGTAAATGTAAATCAATAATTGTGGCTCCACACACACCGTTGAAATCCTGTACTGCATCATGGGACCATGCATCAACAGATACCACTGTCTGTGACTGTGAGTTACCACATTTATTTATGATCCATGAAATGAAATCTGGAGCCACAAATTCAATAGTGTCAGTGGATGCACTATACTTTGAGTTACCGTGTCAGGCAAATCAGTGGACAATGGACAGAGTTGACTTGAAGAATCATTGCATCATACACACACAGCTGATTCACCATTCTGCATGTACTCATGGAACATTCATTTATCACCAATCTCAGTTTTCATTTACTTCCTTCGCATGGCTTTGCCTTCCCTAGTAATACTTAACTTACCTACTTTTTAAAACATTGATGTGATAAATGAAATGAACATGTGATGTGGTAATCCCTGTTAGCACCTCACCCTTCTCCTTCAATATTTACATCACATGTTCTATTGAATCTTAGAGATTTGATTTTACATAACCACTCTCCTTTTTCACAAGGGCTTTGAAATTTTTAAAAGCTACAAATGTCTAAGAACATATTTATTAGGTCATTACTTTTTCCGCCCTATAAGTTTATTGCATACCCTGTTCAGATTCTAAAATCCGAAATATTTCAACGTGTTTTTGGAGGTTTTATGAGATTTTTATACGGTACAGATTCTAAAATCTGAACTGTATAGAACGCATGAGAATATTATAGGGTGAGAAAATAAAGGATCTATTTATTATCATCAAAGAAAGATTGATTAATTGGGCCACACACATCTTGTCGTATGGAACAAAGTTGGAAAGACTGTTTCGCTCTTAAATTTGCTCCTTTTGGAAATTAACTTCTTGCATACTTTCAAAAAAGACATGATTTACAAGATTGATTGAGATGATATATAAAAGACATTACTTTTACAATCATTTTGTCTCTTAAAGCCTTGATTGATCCAAAATTTGTCTTTTATCATAGCCTTCTAGGCTCAAGCAACACCTTGGCAATCAAATTATAATTTTGATCTTGAAGCCATAAACGGCAATCTTTCATTGAGCTTCATACCCCTTTTGGACAAGTTGTACCAAACTCAAACTATTGCTAATTAGGTTATGAACATGGTAAAAATACATGACTAATATTGAGAGCATCATTCTTTTATGAAATTAAAATAGTATAATACCCTTGAAATAATACCCAAAAGAAATTATATTGTACTTTAACATGCTCTACTCATGTACTATAAACCTCCCTTCCCAAACTCTAAAATTTCTTCTCATTTCTAGCGGTTCATATTGCCCAAATGACGAAGTGTCAAATCAAAACCTAACTCTTTGACATTTTCGCAAGCACCCTTTGCAGGACAAAAACCAGAAACAAATTGCATTGTGCAAGTCACTCGATATAACAATAATTACCCCCAATAAAGTTGGTCTTCAACTTCTTTGTTATCAACAAGACCAACCTTCTATTCTGCATTAGTTCTATACTTCAAAAAAAAGTAATGACCTGTTGGGTTTTAAGCGATAGTTGTTAAGTCTCATATCGTCTATAAATGGGTAAAATGATGAATTGATAACAGAGGTGAGTCATATTTTCAATGTTTTAAGATTTTAGGTGGAAATGTGGTGTCTCCTTCGTTCATTCATTATATTTGTTTTCTCGGGTAATTTATGGCAAGCAATGTTCGGGTGGAATGTACATTGTACTTGGCCTCCATCACGATAACTCCAATTTCATGTTTGTATATGTCCTTTTTTGACTTCACCACCAACTACAAGTATAACTCCAATTCAAATTTTCAATTCCATTGACTTTTTACTGGATTATTTGTAATTAAATCAATGTGAATGTAATATGGACATTTAAAAAAAGAGTCCAAATATTGATTCTTTAAATAAAACGTTACATCTTTTCCCATTTTTTTATTATTATAAGTTTTATTATTTTAGTAAAAATGGTTAAGGTTCACATTTGAAACTTTTTAGGAGATTCATTACATAAACTCATTAAATCATATTAAATCTTATACATTAAAATACCTTTATTTACTAGAAAAACCAGGAAAACATGACACGAAAAATAAGGCCACGACATTACCATTTCTATTTTTTAAGAGAAATAAAATCATCTCCTTTCCTATGATATATTTTTCAATAATATGTCCATGGCTTTGTTGAGAGGTTTTCGCATAATGCCGGGTTTGAAAGTGATATTTTCAAAAGTTGTTTAGTGGGGGTGAATGTGTCACAAGAGTTTATGTTAATGACATATAATTTTCTGAATTGTAATGAAGGAGGTCTTTTGTTCAAATATTTGGGGCTATCGATGGGGGCAAATCCAAGGAATCTATCTACTTGAAAGCCGTTATTGGAGCAATTGAGGCGAAAGTTAAATTTTCGAGAGAATAAATTTATTAGCATTGGTAGTCGAACTTTTCTTCTTAATTCGATATCAATTTTTTACTTATTCTTTTTGAATATGTCGGTGAAGGTGTACATGAATGTTGTTAGAATTCAAAAAGAGTTTTTTTTTTTGGGGGCGGGGCATAAGTTATGTTGGTAAACCGAAGAACAATTTTCCAACCGAGAGGTAATGGAAATTTAGGTGTGATGGATGTTAGGGTGATCAATTTGGGCCTATTGCCAAAATGAAGATGACAATTGATTCAAAGCATAAGAATTTTGCTCTCCACCCAGCACATTTTGCTCGCGCCCTGCAAGCCTACCAAAAATGCCCTTGCGCAAGTTAACTTGCGCAAATGTTAATCATGCGCTACTTAACTGACGCTACATGAGTTAACATGCGCAGCGTTAGTTAACTCACATGGCGTGTTGTCTTAAGCATGTAGACCACCTCATTTCCTCATTTCTCATCTAAAATCCAAAAAAAATCTCTCTCAAATCACCCAAATCCAAAATTCCTTCAAGTTCAAATCAAACAACACTCTAATAACAAGTAAGTTTTCATGATCAAACACCATTAACCTTTTATTTTTACGTGTTAGAATTTTTCTCTTAGATTAGAAATTTTTTAGATGTAGAGTTTGTTTAAATTTTGGTGTTTTTGGCAAGAAATCATACAATGTTAGGATGTAAATGACTTGTGTTGCTTAAATGTTTAGATGTTTGCATGTTTATGTTGTAGTTTTGAGATTTTTTTAGAGAATTTTTTTAGAATTAGGGTTTGTTTAAATTTTGCTTATTTTTGCAATATATGCTACAATGTTACATGCAAATGAGTAATATTGCTTAATTATTTAGATGTTTGCATGTTTATGTTTAATGTATAATTTTTAGGGTTTATGTATAATATGCACTCCAAGTGTTTGATGAAATGTTTGAATGAGTTTTTTATTGATTGTGTTTAATTTCTTATTGTGTAGATTTGAAGCAATGGCCGGGTGGATCGACGTTCATGCAGAATTCAACGGCGGAGAACCTCAGAGGTTGAAGGTTCGGTGTCTTGATGTAATGTTATGAGGTCTCAAGGATCAACTGGATGAATTCAACCAAGGAGTCAACCCCAGAGACACAAGGAGAGTGGAATACGTCCGGTATAAACGTCCAACGCTCGACGAGGGGAGGGTATCATTCACTTGGGTGGAGTTAAAGAACGACGAAAACGTGACGAGCATGTTTTGGGAGCACACCAAGTTCCAGTGGATCGATATACGGGTGACGTTGCTGAGATCAACTGAAGATATCATCAACAGCTTGATTCCGCCAGAAGATCGTCATTAGTTAGGATAATAAGGTGCATTACAACTGCAACATTTGCCTTACCTCTGAAATGGGGTAATTCAAACTTGCCAAACGGCAAGGACTCATGCATTTCGCTCGGCATTCATGTTTTTCCTTTGAAAAGATTAAATTCTTGTTAGGCTGGTTTAGATGAAGGTATTAGGTGTCAAGGAATGGACCTCATTTCGGTGGCACTTGAATACCTTCATCTAAATCAAGCCTAACAAAAATTTATTCTTTTCAAAGGAAAGCATGAATGTCGAGCGAAATGCTTGAGTCCTGTTGTTTGGCTAGTTTGAACTTACCCCATTTCAGAGGTAAGACAATTGTTGTAGTTGGAATGCACATTCCAATTGCAACAATTGTCTTACACTGGATGGGGCAATTCAAACTTGTTAATCGGCATGACTCCAGCATACGATAAGCCTCTTGAATGCTGGTATTTAAGTGTCAAGGAATGGACCTCATTTCATTGGCACTTGAATACCATCATTCAAGATGTTGATCGTATGCTGGAGTCTTGCTGCTTAGCAAGTTTGAATTTGTCCCATTCAGTGGTAAGATAATTGTTGTAGTTGGAAGGTACATTCCGGAATGTAATGTAATTGTTGACATACATGGCATTTATGTAATGTAACGAAACCTTAATTCGAATTTTTATTTGAATTCAGGCTATCACAATTTTTATTCGAATTCATGTTATCGCAATATTTAATCAAATTCACGGTATCACAATATTTATTCGAATTCACACTCTCGCAATTTTATTTTATTGACTTTATTCTAATTTATTTTATTCTAATTTAATTTATTTACTTTATTCTAATTTAGTTTATTTACTTTAGTATAAAAAATTTATTGCGTTAGTTAAGTCACGCTGCGTGACTTAACTGACGCACCTTATAAGCTGTGCGTGAGTTAAGTCACGCACCTTATAAGCTATGCGTGAGTTAACTTGCGCAAGGTGGCCGGTACTAAAAACTGAAGCACAAACGTTTCTTGGACGGTAGTCAATGGTCTTCAATGGTTTTTGCACGTTTTCCTTAATATTTGACCACGTTTTTGGACCTCATTAAGTGCTATATACCTATACCACCTATTAAAACCCTCACATACTTCCTCTTTTCCTCACATTTTCTCCTCCCACTCTCTCCCCCTCTTTCTCTTCTTCTTTTGTTTCTATAGTTTCTAGGGTGTTTATACCCCTTTAGGTAAATACCGGTGGCTTTTGGGGGAAATAGTGGTCCATTAGGTTGGGGAAAAGGGCATCATCCCTTGAGGTAAATTTTGATTTGCTTCCTTTTACTCCCAAAATCTTTTTACCGTGGGTAAAAAGAATCATCATGGGGGTATAAAAGGAACCAAATATAAATTTACCTCAAGGGGTCTTGATGTCGTTTTCCCCAACACGATGGATCACTATTTTCCCCAAGAGCTATTGGCATATACCGAAGAGGGTAAAAATAAATATTAAGTAGATTAGTTAATTGGAATAAAAGATATGTATTGTTTATTGTAATCTTTGAATAATATTAATAAAATGAGAGTTCTATGTTCTATTTACTATTTGTATATATTTTTGCATTTATTTTATAATTTCGAATAAAAATGAATTAGTATAGAATAAAATTGAATTAGTATAAAATCGGATTTATTTTATAATTTCGAATAAAAATGAATTAGTATAGAATAAAATCGGTTTTTACACAAGGTGTGCAAGTTAACCTGTGCATAGACCATGGGTGCGTGACTTAACTTACGCATTGGTTACAGCGTGCGTTAGTTAAGTCACGCTACGTGACTTAACATGCGCAAGGGCATTTTTGGTAGGCTTGCAGGGTGCGAGCAAAAGGTGCTGGGTGGAGAGCAAAATTCAAAGCATAATGCAATTTGAAATGAGGTTCTAGTTGAGAAATATGGGTCTCACATTAGTAGCTTGTTGGATTGGGGTAGTTAGTCTTTGACTTAATATGCATTAAGATGGTGGAAAGATATCGCATTAAGAAGGTGGAAAGATATCACGAATTTAGAGGATTTCATTGGGTCAAATTGGCTCAATAGGAGGTGGTGAGAAAGGTTGATAATGGAGGAAATACTAGTTTTTGGAATGATCCTTGGAGGGGGGAATTTATTGCCTTTTGTCCAATACCCATAGCTTTATGCAATTTCCAACCAACAACCAGCAAAATTTAAGGACATATGGGTGTCAAATGAAGGGAAAAGGTTATTGGAGTTCTATTGGAGGCGACAATTGTTTGTTTGGGAGGTTGATTTACTACCTTGTTGGATGTGCATATGTGGTCTCAAGAAGAAGACTTTTGGAATTGGAGACCATATGAGGATGATATGTCTACGGTGAAGTCTACTTATAAGATGCTAGAAAGATTGATGGTGTGGGAGGACACTCATAATGGTATTGAGAAGCAATTGTCTGGTCACCTTGGGAAAATCCTAGCTCCGTCAAAAGTAGTGGCCTTCTCTTGGAAACTCCTTCTTGATTGGATTCCAACAAGAATAAATCTTTCTAAGTGTAGTGTCTTAGCTCCGGAAGTCTCGATTTGTTGTGTCTTGTGTGACGGTGTTGAGGAATCGTCTCTCCATATTTCCTTGCAATGTGAAGTGGTGTGCAACATTTGGTCTAAATGATGTGGTAGCTTGAATTCAACTTCATTATTCCACCTAATACAATCTCTTAAGGGATCTTGTAACCGTTTTCCTTTATTAAACTGTACCATACTATATGCATTATTCTAAATTCAAAATTTTCTACTTTACATTCATAATAATATTGAGTACATATATAATACTAAACACCACTTTTATAAATCGGTTTTATTAACACCATTTATAAATTCTTGAATTACAAAGTCTAGGGAGTTACCTTTCATTTATTAACACCATTTATAAATCGGTTTTATTAACACCACTTATGGAAGGTTTCTACATAGAAACCAGTGGTGGAAGTGGTTGAGAGTATAGTCAAATCTTGAAAGAATAGATGTATAACTTTGGGTGGTAAGTAAGGTGGTGCTAAGCAATTTGGTTCTTGCTTCAATTTCAATTTTTTATTTGTCTTTCTTCAAGACACAAATGACTAATTGGAAGACCCTAGTAGGTATCCAAAGGAGAGAAGGTGGTCTTTGGAGTAAAACATTTAAGAAATATGAACATGTCACTTTTGAAAAAGTGGAGGCAGTGGCTGTTGGGGGAGCTAATATAATCTCATTGGAAGGAAGTGATATTTCAAAAATATGGGGTTGGAATACGAGTTGATTCGAACGTGTCGAGAGGTACAAGGTCAAGTTAAAAATCTCTATAGTGGAGGGATCTTTGTGGGATGGGTTTGATGAGAGGTATCGAAGGAGATTGGTTCAACACTATGGTATTCAAAAAACTTGAGAATTTGGAGAAATCATTTTTTGGTCCTATGTATTGATTAAGTAATGTGTTAAGTGAAGTTTTCTGAAAACTTTTTATGATGTCATTGCATAAAGAATATTTAGACTTGGGGTTGAAAATTAATCTTGAAATGGGAAAACTATGTAAAAGCTATGCTTCATTAAAATTCATTGATCTTCTCGAAAATTAATTATGGTGTGGTTGCCAACAAGAGCTAATCTTTCGAAGACAGACGTTTATGGTGGAGGTTTTAAGCCGCTATGTGTTTCGTGTACGAATTAGGGAAAAGGAAAACCATTTATTTACAACTTATGACTATGTAATAACACTATATTTTATTGTATTTTCTAATAATGTTTTTTTCTTTCAAAATTATATTTTTATTTAAGTTTTATTTTCTTTTTACTATATTTTGAATAAATAGGTAATATGAGAGATATCTGGTTCAATGGTGTAAGAAGATACTAGAATCTACCAAGCCTTTTGTCCAAGCCAAGACCTAATGCAATCAAGGTCATTTTCAATGAACGGGTGGAAAATAACCCAACACCCACTTGAGAAATCAGACTATCAAGTTTCGAAACCGTTATCTAAAAATGATGGGAGAAGGCAAATGATCATGCATTCAAAACAAAAATTTTATGGTCAGCCGTAATGGTGGGCTACGACCGTTGCAGCTCTATAAACTCATGCTTAGTGGTTTTTCTTTTCGCCATTTATTTGTATAATTGTTATTCAATCTGATGCTTGTGATGTTAATGCATGGATGTAATAATGTTTAGCCTATAAATATTATCTTTGGTTTGACACCACTTACCATCAAATAAACCTTGAGATTCAGAAGTTTATGTGGGATCAATATTTTATTGCGATGATAAAACTGTGCATTTATTGTGATATACTTTGCTAGTGCGATTTGGTATAAAATATCTAATTGATTCAGATTGTCTTCGACTTTGTCTAAGGAGCCTTTTGTCATGCTTCAAATGAACACACGTATGTCACTCATTGTAGGATAAAAAAAATGGTAAACTGTAATTTAATTTTTATTGGTAAAAATTAAATAGAAGGATGCATAGAAATATATATCCAAAATGAGAGTAGAAGAATTTATAGAAAAACCAACGAAATTGGGTCTAGCAAAGGCGCTTGTCTCTCACAATGTGTAGCCAAATTAATGTTGAAATACTTTAAAAGATGTGTCAATATTAGAGATAAGATGCTTAGCTGAGCCAATAAACTATTAGTTTAAATATGTTATTAAATTTTTTTATAAATATAAGTTGTTATATTTTTAATTACTGTGATTCTAGTACTTTCTTGTCCTCGTGAGTTTAGCTCAGTTGGTAGGGACGATGCATAATATATGTAAGGTCTGGGGTTCGAACCTCGGCCACCACAAAAAAAAAAAAAATCTAATACTTTCTTAGGGTGTTCAAGATTATGCCACATGGATGGTCATGATCTATTCATAATACTACATATTAAGTGTGTTGTCTCATTAGAGAAGAACTGCAAAAGTGCTATAAACATAGCAGTTACAAAGAATAACTAGTATATAAAAATCACTAAATAACATATTTACACTAATAATTTATTGACTCAACTAAGTATCCTATCATTTAGTTCTCTATCATGTTTTAAATATGAGTAACTCTTGTGAACAAAATATATAAAAATAAAAGTAAAAAAGAAGAACTGTTGTTGAAAAGAAAAATGAAAAAACAACCAAACTATTAACAATGTGTGTGGGGTTGGATAGTGTGCTAGTAGCTGAAATGAGTACAACTTACAAGGTTGAAAGGGTTACCAATATGTATGTCTTTCTTCTTCTTCCTTGCAACGGTTGCATGGACCCACTCTCACTCACTATGGACCCACTCATCTCATGGTAACTTATATAGGTTTATATTGGGCCTCGGGAAAATGACGTCCCCGCCCCCCCAACCTGCCTGCCCGCACAAAACCCTAATTTACGAGAACCTCTCAAAGTAGTTTCAAATGCTTACTATTCTTCATTCTCATTATACTACAAAAACAAACAAACAAACTTATATTAATTAAAATATAAGAGGATATATTACAAGCTCAACGATTTTAATATACACATTTTCATCTAAATCTTAGATCATGTATATGAGTTTTCTCATTTATATAGTTTAATATCTATATTTCTATTATGTGTAGGAGTTTAACATACACTTAAAATATGACAACATTCTTTCACGAGTATTAGCCTCTGTCCTTGATCGCTCCCCCAAATTCCCACCAATCAATCATTGATCGGACACCACAACATCAATCAATCATGTAAACTTTACATAACTCTAACTCTATTTGATACGGAGGAACATTAAGATTAACGATGTTCAATAAAAGCTCATAATACCTTAGTCTTGATGAGTCAATAACATATCAAATGATTTCAGATTTGTGTAAAAGTTTACATTGATGAATTATATAATGATATAAATGTTCAGTTCAACCATAGATATTTTTAAATTTTGTATTCGTTAAATTTTATTAAGTGGTGCAATATCACTTAAATGCTACATCAATGTAATCTAATTCCTCCATATAAATGCATGTTCTAATATCAAGTCGACTTCACCACATTTTTTTGATATTTTTTTTCATTGAGTCTTGTGTAAACAATCACAATTTTGTTGGTATGATTTAAGTAAAATCGATGCTTATAAACTATTCTTAATCTCAATTTTTAACTAACGTGAGATTTTTTTATAATTTATGAACAATGTTATTAAAAGACAAAATCAATAAATTAAGTAAGAAAACATTTTATCTCCTTATGTTATCAACAACACACCTCACACCAACAATAATGAAATCAATTCATTCAAAAACACTTCTTCTCTCCTTAATTTGTCCTCCTTAAACAGTTAGTTTCGTTTTTTTTCTCTAATTACTCCATTATTATAACACCTTTGTCTCACCGTTTATGTTCTAATTTTCAATTTCTTAATTCTCTCTCTTTGTACTTGAGTTGAGTCTGTGAAAGGCTTGGTATATCTTCTATCTTGTAACCAATAGAATAAACAAAACAAATAAATGGAAAAAAAATTAGACAATGTTTTTTTAGTCAAACCCTTTACTTGATTCCCACCCAGTAATTGCACCTAATTCTTTCTTCTAAGCACCTCATTTTCATTTACCATATCATCATCCATTTGAGTAAGTTGGTGAGTGATCATCATATGTTAGGTTATTATAAACATACTTATCCCTTTTGTTCCATTTTCAGCTCTCTTATTGTGTTTGACTTTTTTGTTTCATCCATATATCTAATACATCACAACAAACAACTAAAATCGAACAAAATTAATCAAGCTCAATTGGTTTCTCTTCATCTCATCAACAAAACCATCATCTTTTTCTTATTAAGTGTAGAAATACTACAACAACAGTTCTGGGTAATCCTTGGTGGACAATTCAAGGAGGGTTATCTAGTGTTGACCCAAGAACCCACTCACCAAGTGGTTTAAACAAACACCACAACCCAAACCTAACAATTAATGGAAATCACGATGAAGAAGAAGACTACGACAACAAAGATGAACCTAGAGAAGATGCAGTCGAAGTTGGTAACCGGTGTAGCTGATATAGCGAAAAAGCATAGCGCAATTTGAAAGAAAGCGTCAATGCGGTGTTTGTGATCTCCGCGGAAGGGTTATGTAGTTAATGTCACTCCTAGACAAACTTCAACTCCTGGTGATGTTGTAGCACTTCATGGTAGGTTTGATATTTAGTCCTTAACTGGGACAATTCTACCCAGACCTACTCAACTAGGTTCAACTAGTCTTATAGTGTACCTGACTGGAGGTCAGTGTCAAGTAGTTGGAGGTTATGATGTTGTAACTCTTGTTGTAGTTTGACTTGTTATGCTTATTGCCGCTAGTTTTACTAATGTTACTTATGAGATACTTCCACGTGATGATGATGGTAATGATAATAATGAAAATCCTAGTTCTGCGGGAGGTGTGCAAGGTGGAGGAGCATCTGGTGGATCGCCTCCATCGAGAATTGGTCATCAGTTGTAGGGTGGGTTTCCAGATCCTTCTTCCATGCCTTTGAATAATTTGCTACAAAATTTGTTGCCAAATAATGGAGGGCAGATGGGACATGTGGCCCTTGACTGGGCTGCTGCCCATGGAAGACCACCTTATTGAGTTGAGTTGTATGGATTTGCCAATTATTTAGAGAGGTAGAGATCATATGTCTAAAAATCAAATTTAGACTCGTGAATTTGTCTTGTATTTTGAAGGATAGAGTATTGTGAAGAAGACTGTGAGGAAGCATATTGCTTAGTTCTTAGTAATATTGATGTATATGAATTATCGTTATGAAATAAACTAAATGACTAGATCAAAAATAGAGAAGATGATCAAAGATAGAGAATATGATAGTTTTTGCCTTATTCTCTTTACAAGTGTGTCATTACACTAAAATACGAGTCGTATTTATAAGACACAATTGAGCAAGTGAATGATCAAACCAATTAAGAACCACTAACCATACATTCACTAGTGGGGTTATAGGAAGGTGGAAGATTATGGATGGACATCCACTAAGTTTATCATTCATAACACTCCCCCTTGGATGTCCATCAGGATACGCCTCATTAAAATCTTACTTAGAAAAAACCTTGTTGGAAAAAATCCCAGTGAAGGAAAAAGAGTACAATATCTGATATATTTTTCTCGTTAAAAATCTTACCAGGAAAACCTAGTGTGACAATACCATGGTTAAGGGAAAAGAGTTCAGAATATACTTATTTCTCCCCCTCAACTAAATAACCATCCCTGAGAGGATGAAGACCAATCTTTCATACCAGTTGCTCTAAAATTTTACTTGGAAGTTACTTTGTAAAAGGTATTCATGATATGTGTAAAAGAACTTTAAAAAATATTCTTTTGTTTCATCTTCCATTCTTTCAACTGTGCAATGCACACGATATTACATTCATAAAGGATTGTTTCATTCATTCTTCTTGAAGACAAACCACAAGTTTTTTTTTTTGTTATGTTCAATAATAGAACTTAATCAAACACATTAATGTTGAAGAACATACAAATAACATGTATATCTAAAATAAGAGGAATTCTAACAGCACACTCTCTTTGATTGGTTAAAATTCACATAGGTCCCATATAAATTTGGTGGGTCTCATGTGAATTTTTAATCAATCAAAGAGAGTGTGTTGAAAAGTGTGTGTTAGAATGTGTGTTGCTATCATTTCTCCTAAAATAAATAATATACTATGATATAACATGAATAATTATCAAGGTACGTTATTGTCCCTTTGAACTAAAATATTGTATTTCAGGACAAATTAGTTTTTCATTATTCATTCAAGTTCTCAGACAATCATTGTCTACATCTAATGACGTTACAACCATTGAAGTGTACAACAAATGGGATTTTCCTATATACAACCATTTTAGCACTTTGATATATAAGTTTCATAATTTAAAATATTGTTATTCTTCAAATACTCAACTTGTAATCTCAAATAAATATTTATCATTACTACATAATTCATCTCAATATCTATTCTTTAATAAATCATCTTTTAAAAGTTCTTTAGGAGTTCTCAAATTTATTTCAAAATGGACAAATGATATCATTTTATATCCCTCTTTTAGAAAATATTCACTAAGAATATTATACAACGTGTTTCTATATTTCAAGTTGATTAAGTAAGCTCTTCAAAAATATGAATTGTATGCCTCGGTAAAATAATTCCTTCGGGGAATTTTATATAAAAATATCAAGTGAGTCATATAAATATATTGTAACATGTACTTCATATATAGATAGATTGCAACTTTCACGTGGTGCTAGACTTAATCAATTATGTCAATCATTGTATTGTCGATAATCCTTAATTGACTCATTCACGATCCTCGTTATCATTTTTGACATATTGCGCTATATTTTATATATAAACATCGTCAACGTTGACTTTTTTCAGTTCCATCGCATTTCATTCATAACATAGTTTATCGAGATCTCTTTATTTTCATAAGTTTCAGGTACCTGATTAGTTATACTGGAACTGAAAGATAAATTATGTATAAGTTCTCTTTTGGAATTTTCATATTCTTACATAGGTCATCTTTCTTTTGAGATCCTTTTCAAGGATTTTTGTATGTTGAACCGACTGTCTACCACGCTTCAGGCGAATTTGAGATTCATTTGCAATATTAGATTGTCCAACACGGACTTCTCTAATGATATGAGCATTAGCATTTTGGATATTTATTTTGCTTAAATTTTCAAATGAAATAATTATAATAATTTATTTCAAATTATTCGTTTAAATTTTTGTCTCATATATTCGACTGTTTATTCTCCCCCATAATATTGGGAAAATAAATTCATCAATTGATAATCAACATACTTGGCTGTAAATAAGTCTCCAATTACTAACTCAATATACTTTATAATATATGGAGATTCATATTAAATATTTTTTCCAATATTTTTTTACAACTCCTCTAAGCGCATTGCATTGGAGCAATTGAAATACATAACACGTCCAAAAAATTCTTCTATAGAAAATATTAGACTTATAAACCAAATTTCAAATTGTAAATTACGGGACAACTTGTATATGATAACTTGTTGGCTTGATGCGAATCAATGTCTCACAATGTATGATGTTATATTCTCAAGTACAAAATTCAAAGATCTTATCTTATAAGTATTGATCGTACAGTTAACAATAGACGTCTGATGAATGGATCTTCAAGCCCATTTTTATAAATGAACATATGTTACCTAATGTTCGATATCAATTTCCATATACGCTCAATACTTATCAAATGAGTAAAATGAGATGTTAGTCAAATACTCTCACAAACTTCTGGTTGTGAGTTAACAATAAACATACATGTGACCATAATTTATGCATCAATTGAAGTTATAAAATATATACCTGGTCCATATGATTATTATATGTGTATTGATTCTCAAATATCCCCAAACGAGCGACTCATTTCCTCAAATTATCAACTTTCTTTGGGAATTAGTAATGAACAAAAGTTATTAGATTTGAAGAAACTTCTGACTTTTCAATAATACACAAAAGTTATTAGACTTGAAGAAGCTTATGACTCTTCAATACATATCCATAAAAAAATCAACTAATTTTTCTTCGCATCATAATATAGTCAAGATGACCCAACCGGTCTTGTCAACAATAAACTTAATATGACTTTATAAACTTTTGGTTTACAATAATATGTGATTCAATTTCAATAATATAAGTGCAGTACAATTCGAAGGAAAAGACGTGTAATTCTTTTCACAACACTTGTTTTATTTATCCAAAATATGTCTCGTAATATAGAGATATTCAACATCTTCTTCATTTCTTATTTCAATATGATATCCATTTAGAATCATATCCTTGAAGCTTAATAAATATATGAGACTAAGAGGAATATAATGCATTCTCAATATGTAACTCTATTCCCCATGTAACATTATATTGGCTCTTCTGGAGTCTTCAATAATTTTAATTTGTAGTGTCACAGATACTACTAACATTAGTTTCTTGATAACCAAGTATATTATTTTCTTTTCTAATTGTGTCTTTAGTTGTACTACCAACAAGACACCTTTAGATAACAAATTAACACTCATCAATCAATAAAAGGACATTTGTGGAAGAGTTAACACATTCAGATACTAGTTTTTTTTTTTATGCACTAGATTTTAGGAATTTAAAACTCGAGTTCTCAATTCAAGGGATTAAATAGTACTATATTAACTTCAAATTAATAAAGGAGCAGCACTATATCAAGCGAAAAAAACATAGCGAGAGTTTCAGGAATAAGCAAGTGGCCAATCACAAAACTCAATTTTGCGGAATACATGGGAAGTGGTGGGGTACATGGGAAGTGGTTTTAGAAAGCACAACACTCGTGAATAATTCGTGAGCCATTTTGTCGGGATATATATCTTTTTCCTTAATAAAGATCTATCAAAGTTCATCGATACCAAATTCTATTAAGATATATTAGTGGTGCAGAATCAACATGAAAAGCGCAAACCACTCAATGAGATACAATATCTTTTTTCTGCAAAAACTTAAATGTAACTTATAGGAAAACGAGGATTTATATATATGAACTCATGGATCAAATATATAAAACTAGGAAGTAAGCAATTACACTAATGTATAAAGTAACTAACCAAAAACTCATACACAGAAAGGCAACCCTACGACGATTAAAATATACGATTTTCATTAAGATTTTTTTTTCATAATCTCTTCGAAATTTATGATAATATTTATGTCATCAATAAATATAACAAAACACAATTAGAAAAGGAAAAATTAGAGAGGAAAATTCCTGACCGAAAAATGAAATCGCTCAACTTTTTTTAGTAGTGAAGTTATTTCCAAAAAAAAATTATGATATAAAGGAACAAATTATGTGGAGCACAAGTTATAAATGTCGAATAATATGTAAAGAGGTGACAAAGATGACAATACCTTTAATTTATACTCCCTCCGTCTTAAATTATAAGCAAAAAAAAATCCATTTTCTTAGTCCCAAATTATAAGCAAAAAAGACCAACTTTTATCATATTTAATAATGTTTTTTCAAAAAATTATCTTTTCCAAAGGAAAATTAAATGCAAAGTGCATTCAATTTGCTCTCTTTTTCATTTTCTCTATAATCAACTACCAATGAAAATTGTTTTTACATCTTTCTATAAAACTTATTTCAAAGATAACACAAAAAACTATGTTGCAAACTACTATGTTTTAGTTTTCTTAATAAGTGTGATATTTTTTTTTTTGCTTATAATATGGGACGGAGAGAATATGTCTTTTGAGAACTCGTTAAGAGTAAAGATCATAATCATCGTAAGTCATAAACTTTTACCATCTTCACGTGTATCATATCAATTAAAATCTCTACCGTATCAATGAAGTGTTAATGAGAAATGTTACTTATATGAACATATATTACTTAATTAAAACTGGAATTTATCATTGGCATCCTTGATGTTATTATCTAATCACATGCACTATTTGATTACTGCCATCTGCATAAGTGCCAGCGGCGAAGCTAGCAAATTTTTTACGCAGGGGCCAAATATAAAGAAACGATAAAATATTTTTAAAACAAATATATTAAATTTAAGGATAAGAATGTTTTTGATCCCATAGTTTATAATTTTTTAGGTTTAGTCCTTATAAAAATTTTATTCAACTTTTGTCTCGATTTTTTAAAATTTTACAAAAAAAAAAGTGATTTTAGTTGGATAAAATGCACTTCAAGAAGCCAATTTTATGCATAATTGACCGCTTACTAAATATATTAATAATGTCTTTTCCAATGTAAACAAATAGGTTATTTGCAAGAAACTTAATGTCCATTTAATTTGTTTATGACTATTGTCTTGGTAATTTTTACGGTTGAAAAAGTTTTTTTTTTTCTATATTGTTATTAAGTAAGTATCAAACCAATATAAATAAATCTATCAATCATGTAGTAATGTATTTACTTTCTTATTTATGGTAATTTTTAGCAATTGAATTTGTTTGGGGTAGCTCAATGTTTATTATTTGGGGTAGTCGAATATAAATTTATACCAATTAATTGAAGATTAATATAATTTTTGGGGGCTACCCCTTGTCAATGAAGGGGCTACGCCCCTGATAAGTGCAATTGTTTCAGCTGTGCACTTCATTATGCAAGTAGACAGCAGCACTATATATAATTATACATTGTACACATAGTAGTGTATAGTTAAACAATAAAGTTAGGTAAGAAGAATGGTTGATTAATTAATTAGTCTATGGAATAGAAAACACTAATCATAATAAAATAAAAATGAATTTCAATTCTGTAACCGAGACTTATCAGTCACTAGAAACAAGAATATGACAAATCAATTTAAGAACAAGAAAGTATCAATATTACCTCTCAGTGGAACATTAACTTTCCTTTGTACTGTACAACACTACTATTGGCTATAAAATTTCGAACCACAGTTGATTAGATTTTTTTTTGGGTCATGTTAACTTGTGCCCTAAGGGCACATGTTAAGGAACCCAAAAAAAGCAACTTTGCATTGGTAATCATAATATTTTAACTTTTAAAAAGTCAAATGCACGACTTTTGACAAGTATATTTCTATAAGGAGTTTCTTAACATGTGCCCTCGAGGGCACAAATTAACATTTGCCTTTTTTTTTTTTTACTGATAATGAGAAACTAAGTGACAAGATTAAAAATAGAGAAAATATCATAGAGAATGCTAGAGTTTTTGTTTTATTCTCTTATAAGTGTGTCATTACACTAAAATATGAGTCCTATTTATATAATACAATTGAACAAGTAAATGATCAAATCAATTAAAAACCACTAACCATACATTCGCCAAAAGAATTATAGAAAAGTGGAAGATTAAGGATGGAGATACACTAAGGCTTTGTTTGGGAGTTTGGAGGGGAGGGGAGGGGAGGGTTTTGGAAAAAAGGAAGGAGCAAGTGGAAGAAATAGAAAACATTGGGAGGAGAGGGCTTTGGAGGTTAATTTTTTACTCATAATAAAAAATCTCCCTCATTTGGGGGAACTCAAAAATTGCATTGTTGGAGGGTTTTGGGGGGTTATGGAGGGTTTATATGAATTTTTCAAATTCAATCTATGTTGTTATAATATTCTTAAAATTAAAAGTATATTAATCATAAGTATTAGTTTATCATTCTCTAAAAAACTGTTTTTTCAAAAAATGTGAATTTTTTGTCCATTTTTCTATATATTTCGAACCCCCCAAAGCCCTCCCCTCCCTTCCCCTCCAAACTCCCAAACAAAGCCTAAGTGTCCGTTTGGTTCAGCTTTGAATATAATTGATTCTGAGAGAATTGATTCTGATAGAATTGATTCTGACAGAATTGATTCTGAGAGAATTGATTTATGTTTGGATACAATTATGTAGAATTGATTAAACAAAATGATTTATGTTTGGATGCAATTATGTAGAATTGCTTTTGAATGTATAATTACTAAAATAGACATAGCTAAAGTAGAATTGATAAAGAATGAGAATTGATAAAGGGCAATAAAGTAAAATAACATGTTGTAATAATAAAATATACAAACCTATACACGTTGTTCAAGGAGAATTGATTCTAGAAAAGCTAGAAGCTAGGATTTGTAGCTTCATGGAGAATTGCTTTTGGAGGATAAAAGCAATTCTGAAAAGCTGAACCAAACACGTTGTTTTTGGCTAGAATTGCTTTTGGCACTGTAGAGAATTGATTTTGGGCTAGAATTGCTTCTCAGAAGCCAAACCAAACAGACCCTAAGTTTATTATTCATAACAGTTATTAGTTGTACTCCATTTACCCTTGGTTATAATAACCATTATTGTAAGATATACACTCCTGACATTGCAAGTTGGAGTAGTGCTTAAATTGAAGTTAAAACTAGCTATTTCTGACACATCCATTTGCCCTTTTTATGATCTGGGAACTAGAGAAAGAAAACACTGCATGTTAGGGTTTCTGAACACCAACTTTTTATGCATTTGGAATTTTGCTGTTTTTAATGAAAACAGCATAACTTATTCTACTGTTTTTCAGAGACTTCTTCTTCTACTTCTTCTCCCTCCCACGTTTTCTCCTTCCCTCGACTGCTTCATCGCCGACACTGTTATCGTTGTTCTTATTGAGAAAGGGGGAATATGCAGTGGGACTTGAGAAGCTAACTCCACGATGCAACGACGGTGATAACAAACAACACCATCTGTTTGCCGCGGTGGAGGTAACGAGCCTTGTTGAAACTTCATATCGGAGGAAAGATGACAATCATCAGAGATGGTGATGGATTGTAAGTTTTCATGAACTACATGATCTCTTTTGGAGCGTATCTATTTTGCTGTTTTCTATCAGATGTTTTGTGAGTAATATGAAGAACAAAAACACGGTGGTGGATCACGGCGGAGGGACTGACCTTCACGGCAGCGCTTAAGCCGCAGGAGTGAAGCAGAAAACGTGAGAGGGAGAAGAAGGGGAACAGTGAAAGGTTGATTTTTTTTATTTTTAATCACAGCCATTGATTTTTTACATGCCACTTGTCATACATCTAAGCAAGGGACTCAGAAACTGGAACAATCATAACTTCATATACACAACACAAGTGGTTCGTTAGCTTTATCTGCCTAGTGCAAAGTTTCTCTCATTTTATTAAATTGAAATCTTGTTTATTTGAAATGTTGTTTATTTCATTTTTTTATCAAGTAGTATAATAACTTAAATAATACTCACTTCATCCTATAATAACTGAGATTTTTGCTCGTTTTACACGTATTAAGAAAAATGTATAACTGAAAAAGAGAAATATAGTTTTGAGTGTTTTGTCAAAATATATTGAATTAGGAGTGATGAAAGTATCATTAATATATTTTTTTTAAAGTAGTTATAATTACAAAAAATATTAATATAGCATTGAAAAATGAAATGAATCAATTATTTTGGGTATTTTTTGCAAATGACTAAGTTATTATGGGACAAAAAGGGTATCAATAAACGACGAAACCAATAAAGTAAGTAAGAAAACAAATATTTTATCTCCCCATGTCAACAACAATACAGCTCACAACAACAATGATGAATTCAATTTATTCAAAAAACTTCTTCTCTCCATAATTTTTCCTCCTCAAACAGTTAGTTAGTTTCGTGTTCTTCTCTAATTACTTCATTATTATAGCACTTTTGTCTCATAGTCTATGATCTAATTTTTTATTTCTTAATTCTCTCTCTCTCTTTGTACTTGAGTTGAGTCTTTGAAAGGTTTGGTATATCTTCTATCTTGTAACCAATAGAATAAACAAACAAATAAATGGGAAAAAAAATTAGACAGTGTTTTTTTAATCAAACCCTTTACTTGATTCTCATCCAGTAATTGCATCTAATTCACTCTTCTAAGCACCTCACTTTCCTTTACCCTATCATCATCATTTTGAGTAAGTTAGTGAGTGAGCATCTTATGTTAGGTCATCATAGACAAACATATCCCTTTTGTTTCTTTTTTCAGCTCTCTTATTGAGTTTGACTTTTTTGTTTCATCCATATATCTCATACATCACAAAAAACAACTAAAATCAAACAAAACTAATCAAGCTCAATTGGTTTCTCATAATCTCATAAACAAAAGCATCATAATCTTCTTCTTAAGTGTAGAAATACTACAACAGCAGTTCTGGCTAATCCTTGGTGGACAATTCAAGGAGGGTTATCTGGGGTTGACCCAGGAACCCACTCACCAAGTGGTTTAAACAAACACCACAACACAAACCTAACAATCAATGAAAATCACGATGAAGAAGAAGACGTTGACGACAACAGAGATGAACCTAGAGAAGGTGCAGTTGAAGTTGGTAACCGAAGACCAAGAGGAAGACCACCTGGATCCAAAAACAGACCAAAACCACCCATCTTTGTAACAAGAGATAGCCCAAATGCTTTGAAGAGCCATGTCATGGAGGTAGCCGGTGGAGCTGATATAGCAGAAAGTGTGGCACAATTCGCAAGAAGGCGTCAACGCGGTGTTTGTGTTCTCAGTGGAAGTGGCTCTGTAGCTAATGTTACTCTTAGACAACCTTCAGCTCCTGGTGCTGTTGTAGCACTTCATGGTAGGTTTGAGATTTTGTCCTTAACCGGGACTTTTCTACCTGGTCCTGCTCCACCAGGTTCAACTGGTCTTACAGTGTACTTGGCTGGAGGTCAGGGTCAGGTAGTTGGAGGTTGTGTTGTTGGAACTCTTGTTGCAGTTGGACCTGTTATGCTTATTGCCGCTACGTTTACTAATGCTACTTATGAGAGACTTCCACTTGATGACGATGATAATGATAATAATGAAGGGCCTAGTTCTGCAGGAGGTGTGCAAGGTGGAGGAGCGTCTGGTGGATCGCCTCCACCAGGAATTGGTCATCAGTTGCAGGGTGGGCTTCCAGATCCTTCTTCCATGCCTTTGTATAATTTGCCACCAAATTTGTTGCCTAATAATGGAGGACAGATGGGACATGAGGCTCTTGCCTGGGCTGCTGCTCATGGAAGACCACCTTATTGAGTTGAGTTGAGTGGATTTGCCAATAAATTAGAGAGGTAGATATCATATATATCTAAAAATCAAATTTAGATCTGTGAATTTGTCTTGTATTTTGAAAGATAAGGTATTGTGAAGAAGATTGTGAGGAAGCGTTTCTTAGTTATTAGTAATATTGATGTATATGGATTATGAACTTCTTTTTTATTCACTTTTGCTTCTGTGTTTTGAATAAAAAATATGATTGTGGGCGTCTTTTTATTTTATATATCTATGAATGAATAATTGTTAGTTTTATCTCCTTTACATATATGTATTGCTGAGTTGGTTGCATTTTATATATCTCGTTGTTGCTTTTTAAATTTTATTTTATTTATTTCATGTAGAAATTTCATGGCTGTAGTTTAATATGATGTCGATGCTGTTGTTTTAATGATTAGACTTTGCAATTTTGTGTTTTGAGGGGGGAATCATGTTCTTAAATGGATTTATATTTCAATAACCAGTACTAGTACACCATTATTGTAAGATATATACTCCTGACATTGCAAGTTGGAGTAGTGCTTAAACTGAAGTTACTCCCTCCGTCCTGGAATATCTGACCCATTTTCTAAAAAAAAGTGTCCCAAAATAACTGAGTCATTTCAATTTTCAATACAACTTTCATCATTCCCAATACAATATAACACTAAATAATACTACTTTTATCATTCCCAATACAATATATTCCACTTTCCCCTTTATTTATACATTTTTCTTAATCTGTGTGAAATGAGCCAAGGGGTCAGATAAATTGGGACGGAGGGAGTAAAAATTAGCTACTTCTGACACATCCATTTACCCTTTTCATGATCTGGGAACTAGAGAAAGAAACAACTGCATGTTAGGGTTTCTGAACACAAACTTTTTATGCATCTGGAATTTTGCTGCAGTGAATAGTGCTAGTTGCTGCCCAAATCTTAAAAAAATGTTGTTTAAATGAGATTTTTTTTTTTAAGAAGAAAATTAGCATTTTTTTAATATTAAAAGAAATCAATTTATTCAATAAGAGGTAAACAAAATACAAATGGTATATTTAGGCCAATATCAAAATAAAAAATAATTACATGTAGTACTAGATCCACAAATAGATTATTCACCTACAAAGTGTTGATATTGATCTAAACTTCAGGTTAGCTGAGAACTTACCTTAAAAAATTTGCTTAAAATAGATAGATTGATTTTACCTAAACAATACCTCCATCAATGATTTGACAGAACTACGAATCCTTTGATTACACCAAATAAAGTGGTTGAATTAAAAACCAAGAAATTTTGAGATGTTCTTCCCTCAAAAAGGTATTGTCTTCTCCAAACGAAATTTCCGACACCAATTAAATTATTCGTTTTGCAGAGGAATCTGGGGAAGTAGGTGAGTTTCTTTGTATTATAATAGACTATAGATCTCCGAAATTTATTTCAGTGTATGAAGTCTAATCGATTATTTTAAGCAAGGATTTATGCTTTTGTATATAGATAAATTAAAATTATAAATTTTATCAACAAAATAAAATTATAATAATTTTTGTGAAGAAGGTGGTTGATTACTTCCGCAAAGAAAAGTGGGATATTATGAATGTTTGTCAAAAACAATTGTTTAAGGGTTTTTTTTGTTAGCAATTGATAAATTTTAGTTGAGAAAGTTACTTTTTAATATTTCAATGTATTGTTTCTTAAAAAAAAAATATTTCAATATATTGAATACACAACTTTTAAAATAAAACTTCCATTTTAATTTTTTTATCAAGTGTCTTTAGTATCCTAAAGACACTTGTTAGCATTTCCTTTATTTAGTGTTTGTTTTTAAAACTTTCGTATTCAGTTTAGTGGAAGGCAAATCAATAGAATCTCTCATCAATTAGTAAAGGTAGCCCATTATTGACTTGTTACAAGTATTTGCACTGTGAGATGTTATAAGCTTTTTCAAAATAAAATAATAGGGTCTTGTTAACAAGTGTCTTTAGAGTACTTTTTAAGTATTTTTAATAAAGAAATTATTCTTTAAAAAAATAAAAAACTTTAATTTCCAATACCATAAATGGACAAACTTTTATAAAATCTTAGCACTTTTGATGCTTAAAGAGTGTCCCGGAAACACTCGTTAATATTTCCCAAAAAATTATAACAACTTCCATTCGGCACCATATATACATACAGATTAATATTGCTATAGGATTATTTGAATTAGATGCAAAAACATCATGAAAGTTTTTCTTATATACTTCCTTCCGTCTTTATTATAAGAAGAAAACCAAAAAAATATCAAAATCAAGATAATCGTTTTAATTTTTTAATTTTTTTACAAATATATCCTCATAAAAAAATTATAAAGTATTAAATATACTCACTAATATTATCTCTAAAAAAAAAATACTCACTAATATTAAAAAATTTAATTTTAAATGCAGGCAAAAAAGTATTTTACATAATAATTAAATATACCTTAAAAGTTTTTTGAATCGACTTTTCGTATATAGGTTAATTAATTATAATAATGAGGTGATCATTTTCCAATCAAAATTAGAAGGAAATTGCTACTTTTAGCGAAAACTTCACGATAGCTACTCCATGTATCATCCAAAAAAAAACTGTCCCATTACCTCCCATGTTTTCTGGCCAGCAAGCAAGTTTATTGGCTACGTGTTGTTCCGCGATCCGCTTGGGACACATTCTCTCGGGATATATAGCAATGCTCAAAATAGAATGAGGTGATTATTTTACTTTTTTGTAACGCTTAACCTCTAAAGTCTGAACTATAGGTACTCCTAAAATAGTAGTGTATCTCGTACCAATATGTATCCATTTTTTAAATAGTGTAACTTATTTGTTTTTTTATGAAAATAATAGTAGAAGTCGTGGCTAAAAAGTAAACATTTGAAGTATGGTGATAGAAATGTGATTAAACATATGATTAAAATGAGAATAATATTATACTATTTTTTATTATAATTGATTTTTTTTCTTAGAAATTCTCTTAAAAATTAATTTCTTAGAAGTTTAATAAATTACATGTACCTTTTGTTTTTGAAAATTTGTTGTATTTTTTTACTCGTATTTGGTATTGTACTACCAATATCTTTTTTTTATTGAATCTCACCCGTATCCGTATCTATGCATCATAGTGTTTAACTTAAATATCAGGTTCTTGTAAAAAATAATCTTAACTACTAGGTTTAAATTGAACGAATTATGAATCTCATCAAAACATAATATAATTCTCTTTTGTCGAATTATTTCAAAAAAGAGAATTCTCCTTTGTTACGTCACCTCAATGTTGCACAATGGAAATACTATTTATAAGCTTTCTGTGGATTGTGGAATATGTATATATCCTGTTTGTTCTGGTCCATGGTCTTAGTTTTGACGATAACTTCATACAAGTGATTCCTTGGCTTTATCTGCCTAGTGCAAAGTCTCTCATTTTATTAAATTGAAATGTGGTTTATTTTTATAGCTCATATAGTAATTTAAATAATATATATCGTTTTTTACCCTGCCTGTCTCTTTGACTACTCTAAGGGTCGTTACTTGATTAGAAAATCAGGCTGAAACATAGATGAAGATTGATATTTTAGGGTGGTTGGTGTATAAAAATATATACCTTTGATGTTTGACCCTAGTTTTTGTTGGTCACATATGTATTTTAGTTAACTTAGAAATAAATAGCATCGATGGTTTCAAATTGCACCCGCAATATTGCTGTTGTAGTGGCCTTTGCTACGGTATCAATCCAAATTTGGCATTCCCATCTAGATTTCTATAGTTTTAGCTATATAAAAGCAAAACTTTACTTGACGTTATTGTGATTAACCCTTTTAAAAAGAAGTTCAAACATAGCTAATGCTCAAGGTATCTTACTTTAGAGACATGATACAGTAGTAACTTTTGAGGACACATCTTCACATGGATTCACGTGTCATTGTTCCTAATCCTTGATTATTTAATTACAGTGTTGCTAGCAACTTAGATAACACAGTAAAAAGCTAAAATCACATTTTAAATTCATTAATAACGGCTCTATATATCTTTACAAGGCAATCTCACTAGAGTGATTTTGTTTTTATTGTTTTTAATGGTAAATGCTTATATTTTAGTTGAGCTAAGACAAGAGCTACTATACAGTGTGAATGGACACCACATCTTCATCCAAAACGTTATGATATTAGGTCTATGAGTCATCTCGCTTATATGCTGTTCAACTTTAATTCTTCCATCCAATGTGAACTTTATATCACACTTGATGTTGTGGAACTTCTCTCTTAGTGTGAGACTCTTTGTGTCTATGATCCAACACATGAATCTTTCCCACTCACCCCATAAAGTAATATCATGGCTCTGATACCATTGTTAGGCTATAAGGGAAAATCTCACTTGGTTTGATCGACACATTTGGATAAGAGATATCGGGCAAGTGATATTGGACACTACATCTTCACCCAAGTGGTTTCAAACTCTTTTGTGTGGTTGATTTTATATCAATGTGATGATCCAACCCATTAAGGCTCTTCCTACAAAGTTGTTGAAAAATCACCAAAAAATTAACAAATTCATACAAACAGAAGCATCCACCGAAAAGCAAAAAGAAACAAAAAAAATACAACACGAAATTGGTTGTGCTTCGTACCTTCATCCATAATCTCCTACAAATTTAAATTGAGAAAATTGCAAACCTCGCATACAAATTTTGCCATACAAAATTGAAAACTCTCTCAACTATAATTGCAAATTTTTTTACTAGAGAAATTGCAAACAATCTCAATTGGAAGTTTTTCACGGAAAATTTGCAGACCCCCTTCTGGCATACAACTACATACCCCAAGCCCCTAGTACACCCAAGAGACTAGATAAATTGTGGTAAAAAAATTCAAACTAATTCTCTATATTTATACTAATTCACTACTAAATAACATATTCTCCCTTCATTCAAATTCTCACATTTCTTCTCTTCGTTGTCGGATTCATCTTCAAAGAGTAAAAAAATATTCTCATGATTAACTTCATTGTAGAATGAGTACTCTTCAACTTTTCTTACTTTTCTTTTAGGCTTCATAAATCTTCCATGAATTTTGAACTTGTATATTGCCATAAGTAGAGGTTTATCCTCTCATCTAACAAATGAACTTCCAAATTCAAAGTAGTCATACTATTATCTTCTTCTTTTTTTTTTCTTTCGATAAATAATTTTATTAAAAGAGTCATACTATTATCTAAGAAAAATACAAATAAAATCAAAGCTGACAGCTGACCAAAAAAAAAAAAAATCAAAGCTGACATAATGAATGGTGCGCCGAAAAAATATTGTTTCTCTTCCTAGCTTAATTGAAACATTTGCTCTCATTTCGGTTGTTGGGAAATCATCAAAAGAATATTTTCATACAAGTGAAAGAAGCAAAAAGAAACAAAATACAACTCAAAATTGATTGTGGTTTGGTACTTTATACTCCAAACTCCTACAATTTTTTACTAAAAAAGTATGAACTATCTCATACCATTTTTGCATGGACAAAATCGTAAAACCCTCTAAACTACAATTGCATTTTTTACATTGAGAAATTACAAACTCTCTCAATTGTAATTTTTGCACTGAAAAATTACAAACCCTCTAATAACACACAACTACCGAAATCCACAATACATCCAAGAGACTTAAAATATTATGGTGAAGAAAAACTAAAACGAACTCTCCATATTTATACTAACTCTTTTTTTTTTCCCACTATCCATCGCCTAACGGGATGAATACCAATTGAACATAACATCCCGTTAGGCGATGCATCAAATAGTTCAACTGGTGCAATGCTACTTCCCATTAAGCAGCCACTTGCTTCTCTAAGCAATTGAAACAAAACAAAACTGCAAAATTTGTTTGATTAATCATAAAAGTAAAAGCATAATCCCTACTTCAAAATTTAATTAAGATTTCATAGATCGATTAACTCCTAAAATATACTAATTAATGACCTCATATAACAGAGATAAATATAGAGTAAAACAATAAAAACATAGATACACTACAGAATTAAAAATTCTTCAACACCGATCAGCGCATCTCCAGTATACCGGTGAAGTCATGTATACACTAGGTTTAGTGAGCCTTGCATGCCTCGACCACTTATCTTACCAAACTAAAACACTATCACTCACTCTAATTCTTCTTGATAGTAGCTTAGAAAATCAATCCGGACACCGGCTACTAGCACTTTCTCGCTGTCATTGTGATGATCTTTTTGATTGGTGATATGTAAGTACCTCTACTAACGTTTATTGAGCCTTGAGGCATAATCTAACTATGGTAAATCTTCGAAGTCTGAAGCCCGAAATGATAAAATAATTTAAATGAAGGTAAACAATGGAATAAAAAAATCACTTCAAAGGTATGTGTATTCCCTTTATATAAAAGATATACATACATTTTGACATGTAATTTACTTTCTTTTTTTTTTAACAAATATTATCAACATAAATTAAAATATATAAAAAAAAGTCGGCACTAATTTTCAAATATAAACAAATCTCTACTTCAATTCTTATGTTAAATGTTAGTATTTTAATTTTATTCTTAAATTAAATATGGGTTATATTAACTTGTGCCCTAAGAGCACAAGATAAGAAACTTGAAATAAAATTAAGTAATAAATTTTATTCTAAAAAGATAACTTTTTAATTATTTTTTTTGGCTTTGGCACCGGTTTCCGACCCACCAAAGGTGGGCGACTAATCCGGCTCATGCGTAGAGGCATGCGCACTGGCCAAGCGTTGTTCCCCCTGAGAATCGAACCCGGTATTGATTCATTTTCTAAATTCAGTAATAAATACAGTATTTTATACTTCCTACCCAAGAAGGGTATAATTGAGATTGGTGTGCTTTTTTCTCGTCGGTTAATGCACTTGACACATTTTACAAAAGGGTGTGTTTTTTTAGTTTATGTTTGCTTACATTACATATAAGACTAGACTAGAGGAGTATTATCTAACAAGCATAAATCTTGACACGGTATAGGACTATTCTGATGATTTGCAGTCTCTTATATTGTGAACATAATTTCTAAGTCACCATATTCAAAACTCAGCAGTTTATGCTTTAATGGTTAAAATGTATTAAGAACCTTATGATGTTGCATGACTTGTTTGTTCTAGTGGTTTAGTAGTTGTTTGGTCATGGGCTCGATTTTGTGTACCCACAAATTATGTTTTAATTTTTATTTGCAAAATGCATTAAAATTCAAAACATAAATCGGCTGGTTTCGAACAAACAACCTTTCAGCAAAGGGTTACAAAGTGTCTATTTATGTAGTGTTTGGATCTAGAAACTACTCCCTCCGTTTCATAATACTTGTCCATTTTAGAGAATAATTTTGTTTCACAATACTTGTCTCTTTCAAGTTTCAATGCAACATTAATTAGTGTCTTTTCAATAATACCCTTGCATATTTATTGCAGAGAGAGAAATAATAGAATGAAATAATAAATGGTTAAGGGTATTATAGAAAATACAAATATAATTTCATCAAAAGTAACAAAATTTATTTGGTTTCTTGGTTACTGCAATTTCTCCAAAATGGACATGTATTTTGAAACGGAGGGAGTATTTCAATATGTTCTCCCTTTCCTGAGTCGCATGAGTTTCTCTATATATTGAGACACTCTACAAGCCGTAATAGAGAAAGAATTCATGATTTTCATATAGCAAACTTTCTCTAGTGCACGGAGTAAATGGATGAACTTTATTATAAACTGTACTTGATCAATACATTTGATGTGAGTATGAAATTCATGTTAAGGATTCTAAAGTATCGTGAAAGAGATTTGCCAATTTTTCAATTTGCATCCGGTTTGCATAAATTGATTGGGCCGAACTGAATCGAAAATTTAGTGTGTCGTCCACACACATTTTGGAGTTCATGTGAAACCACCATTTTCGTCTTGATCTTCTTTTTGGTAAATTTTTGCAGCGATTTCCCAACACAATATCTAACACATATTACGCCGATAATTAGTTAAAGGAGAATGTTAACCCGTGCCCTCGGGGCATTGGTTAAGCTATCATGAACTACCGGCTATATGAAGGATTGAATACGATGGGGATCCTTCCAGTTACAATTTTTTTCCTACAAACATATCATTTACAGTTTTTACATATACTAAGACAAACATGTAGTCTATTTAATGGATTGTTTATGCATAGATGCATCTAAAACATTTTGAAATAAAAGTCGGAGAAAATTCAAAGATTCTAAGACTAGAATACAATCTCAATCCATATTTGGCCAGGGACAGTGCTGTATCAAGTGAAATAAAACTTCAAGAATTTATCATGAATGCACTCCCATTGTTTGATTTTATTTAGCCTAAGTCATGGATGCTTGAATAAAAGGAAGATATCATGTTTTCGCTAAGTCATTTTGTCGCAAGAAACAACATTATCTTTTGGTTAGTTCATCTTGATTGACTTTCTGATAAGTGAGTCCATATAATGGTTCCTAAATCATCGTAGATATTACCAATATTCTCGGAAAGGATCCCATGAATAAAAGAGTATCTTTGACAAATAAAATTAATCGTTGTCTCCGAGTCAATAAACAATTTTAAGTACATGAAATATACACCATCTGGTCACTATTATAAACAAAAATCAATACCGCGTAGCTCAACTTCAAAAACAAAACGTAGTGGAATTTTTCTCTCAATATGTTAGTAAAAAGGACTGAGAAAGTAATAATTATAAAATATGGCGATGCAGAGCCCCTGGCACAATAGTCTCCATTATATCTATCTGTACACTATATAGTTTTGGGCAAGTTGGATTTTTGTTTATAAAGATAAAGTCTTCACCATATTAACATACTATATCAAAACTTTCTTAAAGAATAAAAGTTAGTCCCTTTTCAAATCACCCCCAGACAAATTATCTCTTTCTTAATAAAAGGTCCGGCTGCAAAGTGACCTAATAAAATGATATATGAGGGAAACACGGTATTGGACACTACCTAATTGTGCGGTAACAAAAATAGATTTGTATATAGATTGATTTTATAAAATTATTTTACCTAAAAGTAAGTTGAGTGTAAAGTAAGTCACTTATGGTCACAAGATTATGGTCATAGATTTTGAGCACACTCACATAAAAGAAAAATTGGAATTAACTCCTTTATTATTCTTTAAATAATCAAAAGAATAAAGTGTAGAACTAATATTTCATTATTTTGTGAGTTGCGTTTAGAAGATTTATATTTGATCTTGTGACTACCGATCATACAACAATAATCTTTGAATGTAAAGTATTTTATGTTTTGACATATTCAACTATAAGCTGAGTTGAACAATCAATTTGATAATGAAATCAATTATTGAGGCACAAATTGCATATTATAGATATAAGTTAAAATTGTAACAAAAATAAAAAAAAGATATAAGTTACAATTAAGTCTTTGAATAATATGGCTTCTCTTTTCAATCCCCTTGTTTCATCCACCACTTGTATGCTATTAACACTCCATCGAAGACTTGACAGTGTTGGATGAAGGATTGTTGAACTCCCGCGATTAATTTATCCAACACACTCTTAAGCCTATTTGCAGAAATCCTCGGATAACACCTTTTACATACATCCCAAATCCCATTAAGGATATTGTTGTGAAAGTGACTCAAAATTGAAATTCTGGAAGCAGAAAATCGGTGGCCGATTTTCAGGGCACGGTGGCCGATTTTCAACTCTGTTTTTTTGTATGTTGGTTCGGCAAAAATCGGTGGCCGGTTTTCATAGTTCGGTGGCCGATTTTGACAGCAGAAACGTATTTTCGGACCTAGATTTGTTCCAATTTTATGAGGGTTACTTTTACTATAAATATAGACATTGTATCAGTGTAAACCTTGAGATAGAGGGGGCTGAAACAAGGGTTTAGAAAGGCAACAACAAAACTAGGGTTTGTGTAGAGTTTGTCTCTTTGGAACAAACACTAGGGTTTGAGGGTTGATTCACCTTGGGAAACACTATTAGGATTGAGTCTCTTGGTCACGGGAAGAGATTGGGACTTTGGGTAGAATTAGGCGGGAGACTTATTCTTGTAACCCATTGATATCTCTTTTGTAAAGTTACTCATCATTATAGTGAAACGGAGGGCTGCTCTCTCCCCCAGACTAGGTCAATATGGACCGAACTGGGTCAACAAATTCTTTTGTGTTCTCTCTTCCTTTCTCTTTCGCTGTTTTCTACTTTTGGCTTGTGTTTATAATTGTTCCATACACTTTGTTTTGGTTGCTTGACTATCACTTGCTCCACACATCAAGTTTATTATTGGTGTGATTTTTCATCGAATTCACAACAGATATAAACAAGGTTGGCCAAATCAAATTGAAGGAACAGTTAAAATATTAAAAGTTTATCTTAAAATATGAGTCATGATTTAAGTATGACTTTTATCTACATATAAATAGATATTTGCCTACGAATAATGCTAATTGCTAGTAAATTTGTTGTCTTCTTTACTTATACCTATGGACAAACGACATTTAGTTACGTGTTTTCCTTGTAGGTAAAGGTTTTTTATTTTGCAAATTTGAGGAGCCCTAATTTTAAGGGTTTGTGTTAAGAATCTTGTTGCACTTGCACATGATGGACCCTAGATATAAACAAATAATCATTCAATCTTGCAAGATTCCCTCCTTTTGAAATTCCAACATCAATCGAAGAAAGACATCATTCAATTCTTCCTAAAAGTCCTTTAAAAAACCAAATGACATGTCATCGGTTCAAGTACTTTTTGAGTTTTCACACTCCTAATTAGGGGAATGGATTTCCTACTTGTTTTATCTTGGTTTTCGGGTGTCAAACATTGATTACGTTTGAACCTTTTAAACCGGTGATATCTTATTTTTTCTTGGGAAGGGAAAAAGTAAGCAAAACCCTTGAGAATCGAGGTCCGGGAGTTGTTTTCGCTACGGGAAGGTGTTAGGCACCCATAACGACTATAGTATCCTATAGGAACCGTCTTTAATTTCTACGCGCGCGCTTTATTTTTAAATGCTATTTTGAAAGTGATATTAAGCCTAAAGGTTTCCTAAATGAAGAATCGGAGGGAGAAGAAAGTGTTTGAATTTTTATTTTAGTTGAATTGAAGGAATTTTGTTCATTGCCTACGTACCCGTTTAAGGGATCAAATCCACCGTAGTTCTCTTCCAAAAATGTTTTTGTTTTTGTTGGTTGATTTTAAGTTTGAAAATTGGAGTTTGAAGAATGGAGATTGAGAGGCCTTAAAGGCATGAGAATTTAAGAAAAGGTGAGGTTTGATTAGTTATTTTGGAAAGAAGTCAAGTATGATTAATTTTCGTTGAAATTTGATTAAGAAAATAAAAAGGAAAATTACAATGGGATTTTGATCCCAAGGTTTATTATGAAAAAAGAGTTTGAGTGATATTGTTCATATTTTTTTGGAAAATGATTTTTCTAAGTGTAAATCCTAGGAATTCATCTAAACATTCAATCCTAAACATACATCTAAACATGCATATCCTAGCCATACATCTAAAGTGAGGTGTGTGCATGTGTCGGTGCTTGTGTCGGTGTACATCATTAGAGTCCATTGTCCTTATTACATCATTGGCCTAGATACATTCTATGGTCTTGCAAGAAATTTAAAATTGCATGAAGTAAAATACAAGAATTCCTAGGTCTTTACATTCTAAGTCTTGATGAAACTTAAAGTGCAAGAAATAAAATGGATATGGAATGAGATGGGAATGCTTATGAAGAATATGAGACATGAAATGAAATGGTTAGTAACACATGGTAATATCAAAAGAAATAAAGCAAGAGGAATACTACAACACAAAGCATAGGAAATAACCCAAAATAAAGGCAAGAATGAGTGCAAAACATGACTAAGATTTGCTCATAAAGTGCAAGACTCATGTGACCTATAATTCTCACATTCCAACACACTTTTAAAGGTTTAGAATCAGATTTTGGAATGGGAATTAAGGCAACATGGTTAACTTGACATTTTGGAAGCAAACTTAGACATGTTTGCATTATTTATTTACACAAGTAACTTGTAAACTAAGTAACCAATCAAAATTCACACTCATACAGCAATATCAAACACAAATAGTAGCTAAAACTTCATAAAAATCAAGTGGTATAAGTCCCAAACATTTATCAAGAGATTGGAATAGGAATCAAGCAAATTTTCATCAATTTTAACACAAAACATCACAAAATAGCAAGAAAATTAACACCTTATTTTTTTATCAATTTTTAATATGCAAAATTGTCACAAGAATACCACAAAATTATCAAGAAATGTATATGAATTTTTGTAGAATTTTTTAAAGGTTTTTAGACTCAAAAACATATAAACTTCACAATTTTTAACAAAAAAATGGCAAACATTTTACAAGAAAATACTACATATTTTTAAATCAAGATTTAACACTCAAAAACACCACAAAAATGTCAAGAAAACAATTAAAAACACATAGAAAATTTTTAGGATTTTTTGTGAACAAATTTGGACAGGCAGAGGTATAAATAGCAAGAAAATTGCAAAGACATGCAGGAATGGGGGGGGGGGGGGCGCATAGCAAATCAAACAGGCAGGCATGGAATTGGGCCTAGGAGGCGGGTCAGGGCTGAACCATGGGTTGAACCGGTTCAGTGGCCTATATAAGGCCTTGAACCGGTCCAGGTTCATTTCCCTTCTCCACTTCTCTCTCTAAAACAAAGACTAGAGAGAGAGTCTGCAAATGACTCTCTCTTCTCCGACGAGACATCCTTTCTCCGACGTGGTGGCCCATGGTGGCGCCGCCGCGTCGGAGCCTCAACCAACTCCGATCTAAAAACTAAACACATTTTCTTAAAGCTCTTTTTCTCCTCTTTATGATTCTGAAAACGTTTTCTTGAAAACGAGCTTAGATCGGAGTAGATCTAGGGTTGAATCATTCGGTTCTATGTTTTCAACTTTCATGAAACGAAACCCTAACCTACTCTATTTTCTTCTCTGATTATGAAATTGAACTCGTATTTGAAAAACAAACGGTGAATCTTCATGATTTTTCAATTTAGGGTTTCGTTTCGAATTTTCTTTGAATTTCTTCTAAATTTTCACTTCGATTCACCGTTTATTTTCAATCTTGAGTCTTCGATGATGATTTAAAGTGCAGACGAGAAGATTCTTTTGAATATACCTGGATTTAATGGAGATTCGAACGAAAATCCTTGAGAAAATTTCTGATCCTTCTTCTTCTCACTCTCTTCGTCCCTGTGATCGTATGGTTCGTCACTCCAGTGACGGAATCGTGCTTGAATTGCAGGGACCAGTTCGATGATGAAGGTTCTTGCGAAGAACCTCTGAGAACTTCGAAAAAAAATCCAATTCGAAATGATTTTTGTTGCGTGATTATTGGATTGAGGCTTGTGTTACGAAATTGATGAGAACTTGTGGTGATTTGGTGTGGATTTTGTTCTGGAATTTGTAGATTTGAGACGGTTAGGGTTTGAAGATTCGTTGAATCTTCAAGCTGTTCTTGAGTTTTCTGGATTTTGATCTTTAATCTTGGAGAGAGAAATGTGAAAGGTGTTTCTGGTGATTTTGATGAGTTGGCGTGAAGTGTGTGGTTCTGCAATGATTGAGGCCTTTTATAGGCTGACACCTGTGCCTGAGACCCAGTAATGAGCTGACACGTGTTATGGAATGATGACCTGGACAAAATTTGGACAAAAGGACCAATCTGCAAATTCTTAAAATTAAAGGACTAATCTGCAAATTAAAAAAAATATTCTGCAAATTTTAAGAGACTTAAAAAAAACAAGAAATTTCGAAATAAAGGACTAAAAAATATTTGAGACTAGGAAAAGGACTAAAAATGCAATTTTTGGAAATTTAGGACTTAGAATGAAAAAAAAATAATAAAATTGAATTAAAAAACGTAATTTGAAATAAACGTAAAGTGAAACGACTAAAATTGACAAAACGGACTAAAACGAACCAATGGCCTAAATGAGGTACTTTAAAGTAACCTCTCTCTGCCGAAATTTCGTGTGAAATGACCAAAATGCCCCTGGGGCTGAAATGACTAAAAAATGACTCAGATGCAATTTTAAAATGGATTTTTAACAGAGGATTGAAGCAAACACTTATTCAAACAAATTGAAAGACTCAGAGACAATTTCTAGAATTTAAACAGGACTTTCAACACATGAAAAGACTAAAATGCCCCTAGGGGCAAAACTTGACTCAAAATGACTTCAAATGTAATTTTTGAACTGGATTTTGACGTAGAATTGAAATAAGGACTTATACAAACCAATTGATAAGACTCAAACGAATTTCAAAGATTGAAAGAAATTTTGGTATAGGAAATGACTAAAATACCCTTCTATGTGAATTTTGCAAATAACATTGAAATAAAATGCAGAGAAAGAAGTAATCGATCAGAGACAGTTCAAATGATTTAAAATGCAAGGAAAGAAGAATTGAACAAGTATTTTTAGGTCCAAAATTAGGGTATAACACTATTGTCATATTCTCTCCGATTTTCTCAAGTGTAAGGATCTACATCATTAATAATCTTTTCTCTCCTAATTTCAACACTTTAATTCTCACGCATTTATTTTTTTCAAGGGCTGATATTTCACTTCCACTGCAAAGGATCCAGCCCCCTAAACAGGTTGCTTAATTCCCTCTTCAACAACTTAAATTCTTTTGAGATCAAAATATTTTATGGATAGTCTCTTTTTTTTGGCTAGCCCCAACGTTTTAAAAAAATGTAAGATAACATATTCTTTGATCTTCTCTCCATCATCGATTAGAGAGCCATTTGACTCCATGAAAATGATTTCATTAGACCTTTTCCTTCTTGCAACACTCCGATGAAAGAATTTTGTGTTTACATCCCCTTATTTTTACAAATTAATTTGAGATTTTTGTCACTAAATACTACAATTCAACTTAGATAGTCTATGAAAATATGAGATGATGTCCAACCTCTTTTGGACATCAAGTTCCTCTGGAATCCAATGTGTTTTTGTCTCTAAATCTTTCCCATCTTTTCTTCCATGCTAGCTTTCTAGGAACCCAATGTTGTCCTTGTCTTTCTTCACTCTTTGATGTCTTTACAAAATCATTTTCCTTCAACGATGACTTCACTTTGGAGTTTGGATGATCCTTAAAATCGATGCTTGAACTTTATCTCCACTTCCTACTTCTTAAAATGAGCCATGTTTGCCCACATTTTATATGTGTCAAAACCATATTCCCTTCAATCTTGTTACACGAGTCTTATGTGGTAACTGATAGAGGTTTAAATGCTTAGACATTTTCATAGGATAGTTAAAAGTCTCTTGATACATACTAAGAAAACCAAAAAAATTGATTTTGATTGAATAACTCGTCTTTTTCGGTAAGACCCGAAACTATATATTTTTTTTTTTCAAGTAGCATAGTGGCCTGAATTTCACCCGTTAAGATGAATAATTAAATATCGACCCCTACATATTACAATATTTTCACTAATTGAGTTTTGATCACATGGAACTATTTACTCTTCAACTTTGGTGATCTAGGTTTGATATTTTGGCACGCTGGAAAAAAATTTGATCTTATTTAAAATGAATGGTGTTTAGAGAGTTGTAAATTTGCTAGGGTCGGTCAATTCACGGAAAACTATTTATTAACTTATTATACATATTTTTCTCTCTTCAATAATTAACTTCAATAATAATTAATGAAGTATATTACTCTTTCAAAAAAAAAATTAATGAAGTATATTATTGAAAAAAGATTAGTCAACATTGCATTGAACTTTAAAAAGCTAATATAAACACAATTATTCTATAGAACCGAAAATTCAAAATTAAAGAAAGGAATCACATTAAAAAGAAAAAGGCCATGCTAATAAGAACTCGGTTACTCAAAAAAGTTGCTAAGTAAAGCCAACTCAAAGTCTCAAACTGTTGGTATGTCAAGACGTGGGTAAAAATCTCATATTATTATATAAAAAAGTGGATGTTGAATACTGAATAAGTGATATAAGTCATGACTCGTATGCATAATGCATTAGGATTTTGAATGAATATGTAATATTCAATTTCACTTTTATTTAAAAAAGGTATGGTTAAATTTACTTTTTTTTTGAATGGCAATATATATATATATATATATATATATATATATATATATATATATATATATATATATATATAAAACGAGAAACTGTACATATACACCAAAAAAAACAGCCAAAATATTTTTTTTCACTTTTATTTAAAAAAAGGTATGGTTAAATTTACTTATGTGATTGTTATAAGCTTAGTGTCATTCCCATGTTCTCCTCAAGACACAACACAAGCTTGGAGACATGGCTTGGTCTCCTCCACAGAATTGACCCAAATCTATTAGGGAGATCACCATTTGTCTATTCGTGTCTTGGTGTGAGTTGAAAAGTTAAGAAAGGTCAAGTTTGCACATAGCCTAACTCTTTTTTATATACCTGAAGGAAAACACTAATTCATTTTTGTTAGTAGGAAAATTATTTATAAATAAACACGTGAAGGATTTTTTTTCAGAAATTTACAAATTAAAAAATAATGATTTACAATTTTCGTTTTTTTTGATAAATAGTATATTTCATGATACATCATAGCCGGCCAAGTAATCTTGAGAACTAAATGAAATTTAATGTAAATTTTAATATATAAAACATTTTTTTTATAAATTTTAAAATAAAATTATTGATAGGTCTAAGTCGAAGGCTTTAATGGTCTTACCTTTAAGCCGACCGTGACATCATCATAAGGATTATTAAAGTGTGACAATGGTTTTTCTTCCTTAATATAATACTTTCATGAACCAAAATAGAAGCTTAAGTTAAAAAATCATCCAAATAGGCAGGCAAAAGAAATGATATAATATAAAAGTTAAAAAATCATCCAAATAGGCAGACAATGGTGTAAATGAAAATAATAAAAAAGAAACCAAAGTTGGGCAATTGGAATTGTGTTGGGATATGGGGAAATTAAAATAAAAGAAAGGGTCCACGTGACAAAGACAAGTGTTCTGGTACGTGCCCAGGTTCATGCATGGTTTCAACTTCAACGTTAATTGGCCCATAACATGAATTGAACTTAACAATTTTTCTCAATTAGAATAACCATTCAAATTTCTTAAACCACTAAAACTTTTCCTCTTTGCAAATGTACCTACAAATTCTATATTCATACGTCTTCCAAATATTCCCCTTTTTTTCTTTTGCTTATTAATTTCGATTATCTATAAAGAAAACAAATTAATATCTTGTTATAGTACTAAGTTGTTAAACGTTCTCTCTCGGTGCGTGCCAAACGTTGAAATAAACTTTCATTATTCTGTCACCTTTTGTGAACCAAACTTTAATACTAAACTTTTTTATGTTCAATGAACTTGATTTAATTATGTATATTTTTGATAGACCAATAAACTTTATTTAAGGAAACAATAATGACTCATATCGCATATATAACATTGTCAAAGTAAGAAACGATAAAAGCATCATAGATCATCTGAAAACTATTAGTTTCATTCAAAATTCAATATTCTTCTTCAAGACTTGAAAACCAAGAAATAGGAAAGATTGTGATAGATGCATTATTTATACTATAAATGAATGTACAAAATATCAAACAAGATAAAATTAATTATATTTTCTAATTTTAGATTTTTCTTTTCCATTCTTCTGATTATATTTATTATAGATGTATTTTCTTATTATGTGTATTAGATTTGAAACTACATACATTAACAATAACTTGAACACATTGAAAGAAAGAAAGAAACTAATCTGTGTAACATTTTTTCTTCTTATGTATGACATCTCTACGTGGAAAATTGGTAGCAAGGTAGAGCCAAAGAGAACTGTGTTCTATAAATTTCTACCAAGAACAAGAATGAGACTTCAAATAACTTTAATTAATTACTAGATGCTGTAGTGTTTTTTTTAACTTGCACCATCCATTTTTCAAATATTTCCTTGCATCAGAATTCTTTTGAGTTCACTAGCAATTCCTTGCATCAAAACCGGTTTTCGGATTACTCCATTAACACCAATCTGCATACACCTTTCCCACAAATCTTCTTCTGCACTTGCAGTCAAGGCAACAATTATAGGCCTATTTCCGCTTTTAAACTTCCGAATCCTTGCGGCAACTTCGAATCCATCTATATCAGGCATTTGGAGATCCAAAAGAATGACTTGAATGGAAGATCCAACAGGTCCAATGACAGTAAGGCATTCAAATCCCGTAGAAGCGGAAGTCACGGAACAGCCTAGTTTCTGAAGCAGTTTTTGTGTCACTGCTCTATTTACATCGTCGTTGTCAACCAACAGAACTTGCAGACCTCTCAACATTGAATTGGAATAGTTGCGTTCTGAAGATTCCCCGGGTTCAGAGATGGCTATTGCAATGGAAGGCCGTAATTGAAACCGAAGAAGAAGTGTCATGCTTTGAGGAATACCGTGAGTATATGGTACCAACCATAAGTTTCCTTGCATCAACTGCAATTAACATAGAAAACAGAAATTAAGTAATCAAATCAAGGCAAGAAAAAAATTAACTCAGAATACAAGGATTGCTAAATTTAACAGTACAACGCATAGCTTGGCTCTTAAGCAAAATTAAAAACTACAGCTAAAATATTTAATGCACTACCAAATATATCGAACACGCATTACTTCTAATCTCCTAGAGATACAACACCAATAACATTCCGATTCCAGATTTGCTCTTATGATGGGAAAATAGGATTCTAACTAACATCACAGGTCAGTAAAACACGTCTCTTCAATTGAAGCTTAATACAGCTTTTGAAACATATTCCACAGTATTCAAGGAAAACACACAAGTAAAAATAATGCAAGTTCTGATTAAAAGAACCAAATTCAGCTATTTATGTCACACAAACAATGAAAAGGTATCAACAGATGTCTATCCAAATTCAGTTTCGCAAGATGTATATAGCACATGACTCGAGAATCAAATGAAATCAATGATATGATGCAGTTATTATCCATGAACCCATATAACAAACAATGTAACTCACCTGGACTATCCTCTTGCAAATACTAAAGCTCATTCTGCCCTCATATCTATCACTGGTATATGTCCTACCCCCGGGACCTGAGGACACTGAGCTCCCAACTTCAGAATCACTACTGTTGATCCCTATCTCAAATCTAATATTTACATCACCACTAGATGAGCTTGGTCTCCAGGTTGCCCATCCTTTTTCATTCCTCCCTTGACTTCCAGCGTCTGCCGAAACTCGAAATACTAGGATCCCCCCTTCCCCATGGTTACAATCCAGTAGATTCCCAACCATATGCAAAATCACCTGAAAAACCCTCCTCTCATCACCCATAACATGGTTTGGTAAAGACTTATCAACCTCAACCACAAAACCCAAGCCCTTATAAACACACATGCATTTGGCAAGGCACGCTGCTTCTTTTATCATGGAATGTAACCCAAAAGACCTTATCTCCAAAGGAAATCTTCCATCATCCTTTGCAGAGCTGTCCATGGCATCATTTATCAAGTTTGAAAGGACATTGCTTGTCTTTAACATTGCATCCACAATAAGCTTCTGTTCATTCTTTAAATTATCGTCTTGTATCATTGAAAGCAATCCCAAAATCGAGTGCATAGGCCTCCTCATACCATCACTCATGACTTTCTGAAATGAGTTTCTTGCCTGGCTTGCCATCATAGCATTCCTTCTCGCCAGTTGCAAAGCTCGATTGCGCTCTTCCAACTTCTCTCTCATAAGTTGAGACTCTTCAAGAATTGCAGCATGCGATAGAGCCACAGCGACCTGATCAGCAACCACCTTAATTATCTCCAGCTCCTGATTGCTCCAAGATCTAGGTTCTTCAGCCGGAAGAATCAAGACCAATATAGCATAACAAGCCTGAGTTAGCTCAGGTGTTCCTCCTTTAAAATTACAAACACGTAACATTGGCATTCGAATTGCAGCAACCGGTCCTGCGTCACTAGAAACACCAAGACTGGAAACAGCAAGCGCTGATTCAGAGCTAAGTATATTCACTCCATTGCTTCCCTTAATTTTTACAACATCTGGATCAGTAATCGGTATAGAAATATCTAAATTCCTTGCGTTCAATTCATGAGTGAGATTCATCACTGTCTTTTCTTCATTTGGCATCCACACAGCACAATTTTGCAAACCTAATGTTTTCGAAAGCTCCACCAAAGTAGTATACAGAATAGTATGTCTATCGAGGGATTTCCGAATCTCTTGAGTAAGCATTCTTACATGCATTGCAGCCTCCTTTTGCTTCATAATAAGACCAACCTCCCGTCCAAGATCCCATGTCTTTTTCTTGAGCATGAATTCCCTGACCTTCACTTTGAGAAGCAAAGGAATCAAAGTGACAAGCGTTATCGCAGTTGCACAAGACACCAAGGCAGTGAGAATCTTAAAGATGGTAAGTGCCACCATAAGCTGAAAAGTGTGAGGACCATAAGTCCAACCATTCAGAAAATGTGTCAATCCACATAGTACTATAAAAGCAATGAACTGAACAAGGACCCATTTGAAAGGGACGTTCGAACAACTGACGAAATAAAGCAGCTCAAGAGGGATTGAGAAGTAGGCCACAGCAATCAAGAAATCACCAACTCTTTGACACTCCAAAATACTGTCAATAGTCCACAAACTGTTCTCATCATCACAATTACATCTAGGAAATTCATTATCTGTTGTTGCAGATACACACAAGAGGATAGAGGCAATCAACAGCACAGAAACTATTGCTTTTACCATTGATCCAATATGCTGCTGATTCTTCAATCCATCTAAGGATATATATAAATTATTGGACCATAGTCATTCCCCAAGATAACTTAAGTTATTAAGTTACAAATCAAGAAAAGTCATAATCAATTTCTACCAGTCTGGCCCTGTCAACAGTTCAAAAACAAAATTCAAAACTCAGTAAGATCCAAATCAAACAAAAAATAATATGAAATCCTAAACAAAAATTAACCATATTTTTTCACAAATAAATGACCTAAACTATTCCAATCTTATACTAATTTAAGTTTAACCTAGTTTCAGTCAACATAGACCTAGGGTATAGACTGGAATAAATCAATGAATAAGACAGTACCAACATATACAGAGGATATAACCACCATCAACACAAATGTTTATAGAATAAAAAAAAAACCATGAAAATCCAAGATATACTAAACCTGATGAAAGCCAAATCCAAGAAATAATATTAAAAAAACCAAAGTCCAACAATTTCCAAGTTTAATACTCCCTTAATCCCCCAACTAAAAAAATTATACAATAAACAATAAACAAAAAATCAAGTAATGCAGACCAAAAAAGAAATAGTACCTGAAAAAAATAAAGCAACAAGATATTCCACCTTGATCAGATCTTAACAAAGCTTTGTCAGGAATGCATTATCAACAACACATTGAACAAATCTTCACCACTTTCTTTAGCATCAAATCAAAGCAACCCATTAACAAAGTTCACTACTTTATAATCAATAAATTTGAACAAAGTGCACCCACCTTCTTGTCATTGGAAAAGAGACACTAATTTAAAACCAAATTAAAAAATTAAAAAAAAACAATTTTTACTGTGGAAGAGATTCTGCGGCACGAAACCGGGTGCGACCCTTTATTGAAAATAGCTTCATAAGCTAGAATTTCATAGGAGAAAATGAGAAAGAGCAAAAAAAAAAAAAAATTATTGTTAAGATAGAACAAGGTGAAGAGAAAATGAAAGTGTTGGTGGTTTTGAGAATGTTAAGGTTTGGAGAAATTAGAGTTTGTTTTGTGTTTTTTTGATATGGCAAAGGAAGAAAATAAAATAAAATAAAACCACGTATAAGAAGAAAAGAAGAGAGAGAAAGCGCCGTTGTTTTAGTTTTGAGAGAGAGAGAGAGAGAGGTGAGTTGTATTTAGAAGAGAAGAAGGACAGAATGTGGGACCCACTTTCTTACATGAAGAGAACTTGGACGCCCTTGTGTTTTCATTAAATTAATAATGATTAATGTTACAGTCATGTTAACCAATGTTGAAAAGTTCTTGTCAGTTTAATTCAGTAAGCGATAATGTACAGTATAATATATGTAAGGATTGAGGTTTGACTCTCGAACATTACACTTATTCATATTTAAGGTGAATTTCTTTAACCGTTAAACTACTTGACAAAAAAAAATAACAAGAAAGTTGTAAGTTGAAAATAACACTTTTTGAACTTTTGATGAGTTGATTGCATAATTTCTAGTGCACTATATTTGCTTTCTTGACCAATATCTGATGGCACCAGTTAACATTTTCCTTACTGTTAACTCTTTCACGTTTCATGTTGAAAAATTAGTTTTAAAATAATTTGAATTTGAATCTTAGATCGACTTTGGTTACTCTTGATCAAATTATAGATTAACGACCTATACTCTTGAGAATGAAAGGGTTGGTGTTAAAAGAAAAAGGGAAAAGTTAACTTGTGCTTTCAAGATACAAATTAATTAATCAAATCTAGTAATTATGTGTTGAAATGTGTGCATTAAATTTAATTTTTGAATTTGTAATAAATAAACTCTTTAACATGTGTCTTAAGGGCGCGAGTTGCTAGACCCAAAGAAAAATGATCTTTTTGAATTTGATATCATGATTGGTTTGCTGTAGTCATGTAATTATGATTTTTCGAGTTGATGTAATTATGATTGTTGATCGTAATTTAGACAAATTTATCATGATATTATTATCAAGCATGCATCATGTATAGATGAAAATATCTCACAAAATTGAATTATACTACAACAAATTTGATGAATCAATAATAGTAACTACTATCTCCATCTTTTGTTATAAGACCATTTTGATTCCCTTATTATATATTCATTTTAGAAAAATAATATTGGTACAACCATTTTTTAACAATTTTTTCTCTCATACTCAGATTATGTTTTTACTTTATTTATATATTGCTTTGATTTTTGTGTCAATGCCTACTTTTTCTTTGTAAATCTATGGTTGTCTCATAAGTTGTCAACCAAATAGTTGTTCAAATAACACACCTCTTCATTTTATAGTATTCTCCGTCTAATTGTAGTTGTCTCATTTGCAGTAAAAAAAATGTTAAAAAGTGTCTTTAAAATGTCTGTTAGGACTTATGAGTATGAAAATAGAAATATTGTGTTAAAAAGTGGTCAATTCAATTTGTAAAAAAGTTAGAAATATGTATAATTAAATGAGACATTGTGGTGGCCGATGTTTGTACTTCATACTTTACATATATTATGCATTGTCCATACTAACTGAACTAAGCTCACGAGAACAATTAAATGAGACATTTATAATAACACAGAGGAATACGGGAAAAAGACTAAAATTAAATGTTAAAAAATGATTTTAAGGCATTGTTTAAAGAATAAAAATATTAAATAAGGAAATTATGTAGTTATGATTTTGATAAGCATTCCACTTGTATTTTTAATACTCATAATTTCTTTTTAATGATTATTTAAACAATATCCTTAGAATACTCATTAACATAGTTCCTCTTCAAAAAGAAACTTATTAATATAGCTTTGAAATAAAAATAGTCTTTCGAGACACTTTTTAAGAAACTTAAATGATAAGTTTGTATGATAATTTATATATTCAATGTAAAATTCTCAAATGGTGTCACAGAGACATTACTTATCAAAACTCTTGATATAAAAAATGAAAAATACTGACGAATGTTTCTAAAGTATTTTTTAAAAGTATTTAATGATAAGTTTTTACAAAATATGTGTGTTCAATTTACTGAAAATTATCAATATTTAGGGGGGTGTATTGGATTAGGATTTTAAAAGACTATTTTAATAAAAAAAAAGTCTTTAAGATTTTAAAAGACTGTGTGAGATTGTATTGATTCTGTAAGATTTTAAAAGACTTTTTATGTAAAAGACTTTATACACTCAAGATTTTAATGGATTTATCACACTGACTTTTAAGGATTTCAAAGGATTTTATGGGATTTTAAAATTTTAAAGGATTCAATGAATTTTAGGGGAAAAAAGAACAAACTTACAAGCGTGAATGATAAAAATAATGAACAAATAAATTCTAGCGTTTGAATAAAGAAAAATAAAACCAATAAAAAATTCTTTTACTATTGATTTTAAAATTTTAAGGATTTTATAAGATTTTAAGGGACTAAAAAACACTCTTAACACATTATTCTCCATACACATTTTTTATTTGTTAAAAGTGTTATTCCTACAAAATTCAATTATACATATTTAAAATCATGACCGCCCTTACAAATCTTTCAAAAAAAAAATATTGTGTCAGCCCTCATTTTGTGTTTGAAATTAGAGAAGTCGTTTGAGTTTTTCTAAGAGAGGTGAGAGAGAGAGGAGAGAGGAGGGAGAGGGGGAGAGAGAGAGATAAAATGGAGAGATAGAGAGACGAAGAGAGAAAGGAGAGAGGGGGGAGGGAGAAGAAAGAGATAGTAACTTTTAAATGAAAAACAATCCCAAGAAATCTCATCTTTTCATGAAAGACTTTTTCTTGTTAAAATTACACTACAAAATCCCACAAAATCCATCAAAATCCAATTTATTAAACAATCCTTCGAAATTTGAATGATTTTGAATACCATGAGACTTTTTTGAAGTGATGAAAAGTCTTGATTGAATACCTCAAGACTTTTTTAAAATGACAAAGAGTCTTGATTGAATACCACAAGACTTTTTTTAAGTTGCAAAAAGTCTTGATTGAATACCATAAGACTTTTTCATAATTAAAAAGTCTTTTAAAATCCCATATAATCCTAATCTAATACATCCCCTTAATTTTTTAAATGAATTTTTTTTTAAATTTAGAGTCGTTAAAAAAGGTTCCGGCAGTATTCATTTCATTAGTCGTATATGGATAAAAAAAATCCTATGAATTCTCGTTCAATGTTCGATCTTCTCGTGTCAGAACCCCGACCTGTTTCCCATCCCTATTAACTTTCTTTGTCTCTCTCTAGAATTAGGATTTTTTTTTGGGTGCTACGTCGTTCCACCAAGTCCAAATGCGTGGATACACTGTATGTATACTGTATACTTTGGGGATGTCTCCTTACCTATTTGGGAGCACACAGATTTAGCCTTAGATATGTTGATGGTATCAAAGTAAGGCCAACTTATCAAATCCAAATCAAAATTAATAGTACAATATATGACTAAGACACGTACCATAAATTTAATAATACAGTCCTTGTTAAGTTGGCCTTATTTAACCTCTCAAAAATTGGCCTTATTTAATGTTGGTTACTCTAGAATAGAATCAATTAGTTGAAAACCTACTCTTCAACTTTGATAATTTAGGTTTGATATTCTGGCACGTTGAAAAAATAACCGATCTTATTTAAAATGAATAGGCTTAGGTATGACGAGAAGGCAGGGAGGTTGGAGGTTGGGGGTCGGAGTGGTTCTTACTAGGGAGGGAGGTGGCGAGGATTAGGGACATTGTAGGTGAGGAGGGGGAGGGCTGGTTTTCAAAGAGGGTGTCGCGAAAGGTTGGGGATGAGGTAGCTACTTTATTTTGGTATGATCGGTGGTTAGGGGAGGTTCCTCTTTGTCAGCGTGTCAGTCGGTTGTTTGATTTAGCAGAGAACAAGTCGCTTTCAGTTGCAACTATGTTTTCTCTAGGTTGGGAAGAGGGGGTGAGGCGTGGCAATGGAGAAGGAGGTTGTGGGTGTGGGAGAAGGAGTTGGTAGCGGGGTGTAGGATCTTACTCGCTAATGTCTTTGCAGTCTAATGTTTCAGATCACTGGCAGTGGCACTCTAACATTGCGAGGGGTTATTCGGTGTGTTCAGGATATCAAGTGCTTACTACTCAGGATTCCTCTGTGCTGGATGATTCAGAGAATCTCATTTGTCACTCTCAGGCCCCCTTAAAAGTTTCTATTTTAGCTTGGCAGTTGCTTCGCGACAGGTTGCCAACAAAAATTAATTTACTTACTCGTGGTATAATATCGGCAGATGACATTTCTTGTGTGGTGGGATGCAGACATGTCGAAGATGCGCAACACTTGTTTCTTCATTGCGATACTTTTGGTTCCCTAAGTTCGGTCGTGGTTTGGTTTTTCAGGTGTTGATCATCACAGTCTCAGCGCTCGCTTTATACATTTTACTAACTATTCAGGCGGCTCGAGGGCTCATCGATCATTCCTTCAGTTATTGTGGCTTCTTTGTGTCTGGCTCATATGAAAAGAACGTAATAATAGAATTTTTAATAATATTTGCACTTCCATTACAAAGCTTATGAAAAAGGTAAAATTCCTTTCATACTGGTGGTCGAGGGCTAATAATGCCGCTTTTGTGTATGATAGTCAGCAGTGATTGTCGAACCCATTGTTTTGTTTGGGTATCGACTAATGCCTATTTTTGTATCTATTTGACAGACTTTGTGTACTTTGATCGACCTCTTTAGTACGCTTTGTTCTAAAAAGGCATCTATGTTTTTGTGAATATATACCATTTTTGTTTCTTCAAAAAAAATTCTATAATTTTAACGTAGATTTAATTTTTTTTTTTTTTTTTAGGGAAGCGTAGATTTAAATTTGAAAAGTACTTTAATTGTTAAGACTAATTTTGTCTAGTTAAATGCCCGTCCAAAAAGTAGCTAAATGATAGTCAACTATAAAATTGTCTTTATATAATGGTATAATATTTTCTTTTTACAAAAATATATTGGTATAGATAACGATAATGGTATATAGTTTTAATGTTAATCTTGAGTGGATGCTAAGTAGCTAAATACGTAAACACATGTGTTTGTTGTATCGATATCTCTCTTCCCTTAGAATAGTTAGGTCATTCTCAATCTGGGAGCTTGGCTTCATAAGCTATATTACTTAATAGGTTTCCCGTTGGATGGGAAATAAAAATGGTGCTTAATGGAAAAAATGACTTTGTTAAGCACAATATTCGGGAAAAAATGGTGCTTAATGGAAAAAATGATGTGTATTCTTGCTAAAGTGAGTATTTCTGACTTTTTAAACACAATACTTAGGATGTTAATTGTAACTAAATTGGATCTGGAAACTCAAAGTTCCAGTAAAGCTACAATAATTTATCAGGCTTTGTTACCAAAATGTCCTCCCCACAAAAGCATGTCGACATTATTGCAACATGACAGCTTTGCCAAGATGCATCCGTTGCTCATCACCTGTGGAGGACCTCTTTCACCGTTTACGTGAATGTCCTCATTTGGAATAGCTATTGTTTCGTTTGGGAATGGACCTTACCCAACTTTTGTCGTTCAAATAGATGTCATTGTTTGGATTCATGATATGGCTTGTGGTGTTGCCTCAACTCTTTTCATTGCAGGTTTGTGGTAATTGTGATGTTGGAGAAACAACGTGATATTTGAAGATCAACATTGGCCCATACATGAGGTGGTGAGGAAAACATTCCTTTTACACGACGATTACATTACTTACTACGGCCTAATGACCTCAATGTATCATCTTCACGTCTATTGGCTCATTTGGACTTCGCCTCTTGAAGGAACTTTTAAGCTTAATGTATATGGTAGTTTCTTAGAAGACTCTTTGTGCCTTGGCGCTGGCGATGTCATCCAGAACTAGAAGGATGAATGGGTCGTTGGATTTTTCCATCATGAGCTTGGTGGGGATGCTCTCTTGGCTAAGTTGCGTGCTAAACATATATGGATTGACATTTTCCATAATCGAGGGCACACAATGTGATTTGTGAAAGTGACTGATTGGAAGCAATGAATATCTTCATGGTTCCATTAGCAACAATAAGAGAATTTTACTTTGATGTATATTTTACGTGAGCAAAATACAAGTGCAAACTTTATGTCTAAAGAAGGCTCCCATTCGGCTTCTACTGTTTAGTGAGACCATCTCCACTAGGTATAGAGTCACTTCTTCATAGAGACAAGCTTGAAACTTAAGTTCTCTTGTGTTTCTATTTTTTCCTTTCTTTTTTCTTTTCGTTACTTTGAAACACTACCAAAAAAATTAAATTTTAAAATCAAGGCATAATATGTTTTCTTTATTTTGTTTTGTTACCAAGTTGATTCTTTTAAGTCATAAAACGTGTCAACTGTTATTGTTTTTTTATCACTTTTTTATCCAAGTCAATTAGTGTTCATCAAATTCATCGATGTTTATGAGTTCTTAGTTTTTAAACTCGGAATTTGTTTCGAAGAAAATAGTTTTTGACAATTTTGGTAAAAAGAGAAGGAAAAAAAGATCCAGGAACGCAAATTGTGAGTTGAATGGATGCTATATCTCATACGAGGCAGACAGTTTCTTCCTCTTTTTTTTTTTTTTACAACCATAAACTCATATCATTTCATTCATCGCAAGGTTTGTAATACAAGAAGGAATCAAATCAAAGACATGGTGACGAACATGTAATATTGACACCTTTGCTAAAAGTGCAATCAGCTACAATCGGCTATGGTATTGCCAAATTCGGCTATGATATTGCCAAATTCGGCTTGGTTGTTATTCTTATCACATATGATATCAACCACTAGCTTACAATCTAGTTCAATGTGCACATCTTATAATCCCAACTGTCCAAGCCACAAAATATCATCACGTAAACCCACCGCTTCAGCTTCTTGAGGAAGTGGATTTCCTTCGTACCAATTTGTAGCAGCCTTTATAATATGGCCACGATGATCTCTAATACAAATATCGTACCGAAACTCTTCTGCTCATTGAAAATGGCCGCGTCGACGTTGCATTTCATAAACACCTTGCACTGGTGGCTGCCACTGTATTATTTGTTGCCGTTGTGTCTGATGTCCAGCTGCAGTGGTCAGACAATTTCTTCCTTAAAAGATATAAATGTAAAAAAAATTAAAAGCGAGAAAAGTTTACTAAACGAATATTGTGATTGAATATTTCAAGTGATATTATTTCTTGTGGTTGACTAGGTAACAATTGTTGACGATAATATGAAACTACACTAGTGCAATAGTACTCTTCAATCAAATCTTAAATTAGCACATGCGGCTTTCTAGTTTTTAGACAGGGACAGATCATAAACTTTTTCAATATCAATTTAAAAATCACAAAGAAATAACAATTTAAAAAAGATATTTTTGTATTTTCCGATATCAATTTAAAAAAGTAAAATGATAACAAAATGTAAATTAAAGTTGTTGATTGAAGGAAGCAATGACTAAACAAATTACAATAAAATTTCTTAATACTCCCTCCGTTTCTTTTTAAGTGTCACTTTTTGAGAAAAAATTTGTTCCTATTTAACTGTCACTTTCAAAGTTCAATGCAACATTAAATGTTGTTTTACCAACATTACCCTTAGTTATTTATTGCGGAGAGAGAAATATATGAATTAAGATATTAAATGACTAAGGCTATTATAGTAAAAATATATATTGTTGTATAAGAAAAAGTAACATTTATTGAATATCTTGGTTTGTGTAAAATGTCAAAAAGTGACAGTTAAAAAGGAACGGAGGTAGTATCAATGAATGTTTATTTTGAAATTTAGCTTAATTATTTGTTGCTTGGATCTAGTGGTGGGTGACACCATATGGACCGTGCACGACATCAGACTTAGAAAAACTCCTTTGGTCAAAAACTTGGGGCCCTTTGCTTGTTCTCAGTACATTGTATTTTGTCTTCAACTTCATGTTTGTTGTGAATCTTTTCAACTGCCTTGTCACTCATTTTATTCCTTCTTTGAAATCAGCTTTTCCAAAACCCAATATTCTAATTTTTGACCTTTTGGGTATAGAACAAATTCTTTTTACAATTGCTCTTTAGACACATGTAGAAAAAGTCGAACCGTATTACCGTTCAACACATTTTTTTAAATGAGATGAACCAATTTAAAAAGTGTCTCAATTGATTTTAAAAGGACTAAATTGTTAATTGTTGTTTGATGGGTCCATGAAAGCAATCACTAAGGCTCTGTTTGGATGATCAAAGAAAGTGAAAGGAAAGATTGTAAAAGGAATGATTGTTGAAGGAATGAAAGTGAGTAGAAAGTGAGTGGAAAGTGAGATGATTATTTAGTTGTTTGGTTTGAGTGATAGTATGAAGAAAGTGAAAGGAAAGATAGTTATATAGTTTTTTTTTTTGAAGAAAGATAGTTATATAGTTAGTAAATTGACATAAATATCCCTACATAATAAATATAATATTTTAAGTATTATTTATATAATTTATAGACATAAATAAAAAAAAAGACATAAATAAGCAACGTTCTAAAAAAACAAGTAACTTATAAATATATTATATTATTAATTAGAATAAAAAAATGGTAGACGGAAGTGACGTTCAGGGAAGCATATATTATTTAAAGGAAAAAAAAAATAGCATAGAGATGATACTTCAATGGCCATTTTGTAATTTTATCACACTGGCCTCCATTCCCCCATGTTTCTTCGCATCTTGGGGAGGAAAGGTTTCTGCGCATGGGACCCACCAAAATCAGACTTTCTTTCCTCACTGACAAGGAACCAAACGATGGAAACACGTTTCTCAAGAAACTTTCCATCCCTTGTGCCTTCTTTCCTTCATCTTTCTGCTGTTCCAAACACAGCCTAAGTGCTTAAAGAGCAATCATCAATTCTTTTTCAAATTTGAATTTGATGCCCTCCATCATGGTGTGGGATTTCATGCTATTGTGAGATTTCTGTTTATGAATTTGATTTCGTTCCTCTAAAATGAGTGAAGTGTAAAGTGATAAATTAATAACTATTATTTTAACAAATTCATGATTTATTATAATGTATCTACAACATACCCATTTAATTTGTTTATAGCAAATTTTGAAAAATTGTTTCGAGATATTTGATAGGTTCCACTGAAAACTCCCCTGGTATTTCTGGAAGGATCACACTCGAAAAAAGTGTGATAGTTCAATTTATTTTTTAAAGTCAAAAGTTTTTAAGACTTTCCCTCGAAGATGAACATTCAAAGCATAATCTTTTCTACTTCAAACAAAAAGACTCGAAGAGTGTTTTTTAAGATCAATGTAGAGGAATTCAAAATGAAGTACTCATTCCGGTCAATTGTTTCCACGTGATAGAACCTCCTCAGGGAATATAAGGTTTTCATGAGGCTGATCTTGAGCCACCATCCACGTACGAATACCTTCATTTAAGAGAATATTTTTGGTGTAGAAAGTCTCATATTCAGGATCTTTCGCTGCACGGATTTCTTAAGAAACGAAGTCATAGACACGTAGGTTCAGGGCCAAACCGACATACATGGGAACAATTTTCATAGGGAGAAAATGGTGTGTTAAGCTTAATCTAAAAATATTAAATTATTAACATCAACTCCTTATTATGCCCAAGCAGATGGGCAGGTTGAAACCATTAATAAAATGTTGATTAATTATATTTAATCAAAAAGCATATTGATCAAATTAAAAACCTGGAAATTGTCATAAAATCCTAAATCAAGTTATTCGGGCATATAGAAATTCTCCCAAAGGAGCAACCTATACCACTCATTTCAAACTAGTGTATGGTCAAGATGTTGTCTTACCATTTGAATTAAATCTGCAATCGTTAAGATTGCAAAGACAAAATGATTTACATGTGCAAGATTATTGGAACATGATGTATGATCAATTGAATAATCTAAGTGAAGAACAAATGTTGGCTTTGGACAATATTATTCAACAAAAAGAAAGAGTGAACAGATGTTATGACAAGAAAGTCAAGAAGAAAAACTTCAAAATAGGAGATTTAGTATGGAAAACAATTTTTTCTAGTCAATACTAAAACTCGAGGAGTTGGAAAATGGTCCCCAAATTGGGATGGGACTTTCGTCATTTAGTTTTTTTCTTCTTTGAACGATGCTTATTTGATTCAAGATATAGATTCAAGCAACCGAGAAATGTAAATTAATGGACAATATTTAAAATACGGTAAACAAGACATTCATGAAATTAAAATAACTTTCTTCAAAAAAATGAAATTAAAATAACTAATAATTTGTACCAAAAAATAATAAAAAAACTAATATTATTATAAGAAAAAAGTGTAAGGGTAAATGGCCAAAAAAGAAAAAAGGTTATATATATTAACATAATACAAGAAAATACATCTAAAGATTTGGAAGAGATTGGATTCTGGCCCAAGTTTGTTCCAAGTTATTTTTCTTAGCAGCCACATCACAAACCCTGTCCGCAAAAGTCAAATTTCATAGAAGATCAGACTACGTTGTACAAGACTCTACAAACTCCATATCAATATCATGGAGAATAGATTTGGTTGCAACAATAGCCTCCATTTCTTCCTCTTTCTTCGTCTCTTCCTTTCGAAGTTCTTCTTTTAGTATGTTGATAGGATTATCGACTGTCATTTGATCTTCATAAAGCTTATTGAGGTTAGAAGAAACATTGCTACAATGATCACTTAAGTAGTTGGAACGAGCACGAGAAATGAGATATTATTCTCAGTTATTGCCTAGAGAAATGAACGCAACGTTAATGTTAGAAATCCCAAACCCTAATTATTCGACATTATCTGAGCAAAAATCTAGAGCCCACATTGAGAGGCATCAAGAAATAGTTCCAACTGGGTGGGAGTTATGTGTGTGTGTAAGGATGGTCATGGTTATGAACATAGAAAACTCAAAACAAACAATCATCATGGATACACTGCAAAAGGGAGTTAGTCTTGGATAATGCGAATATCAAAATTTTCTAATACACGCAATCTTGTTGTTCATTGCAGTTATAGGGGAGTAGGCGTAATATTGCGAGGTTGCCAATTTCAAATGACAACTTCTTTGTTCGCTCAAAAACATTTCAATTCGATGCATCTATTCAAATCTAAAATGTCAATTTTAAATCTTTTTGAAAAATGACATTTGGAGGGTACATGTATATACAAACTAGAACATCGACCCGTGCGATGCACGGGTCCAACCAACGAAGAAAAGCGACGAATAAGTTATATCGTCTAATTGGGTTGTAATTTAATAGTTCCATAAGGAATATGATGTATTACATAATTAATATTAAGTTGACATCGTTAGAGTATGACATCATTAAAGTACAAATAAGAGACATGGACAATTTATGCAAACACGTTCTTGGATTTACATGGACAATTTACAAAGCAAATTTTTACTACATTAGAATATATAACTATCTTTGATTTTTATAAACTCTAAATGGGAATGAAGATAGTGGAGGTCAGATGTTTGAGACATGCTAACCTCTAAGGCTTAAGAGAGGTTACACGTTCATTCAACATTATGTTACTTAAAATAAATGGTTTCAAACATATACATTCAATCCTAGTCGGGTGTGCTTTACCATATGACCAACTAACTTACATTACAAAAGGATAACTAATGATAGAAAAGTATCTTGGCCATTTTCGGATTGAAATTCCATATGGATGTTAGAATCATAAAATAAGTTGAACTTTTTAAAACTTGAGTACTATTAATGTATCCAAACTGAGTTAAACTTGTTCAAATTTGAGTATTTTAGATCCTCTAAATTTATATGTAGGTGACCTGCTTAAACTATATATTATGTGATGTCCGATTATTGTTAACTTGTAGAGAAGTAAGCTGATTTAATTATATTCTTTGAGGTATAGAAACATCTTGCTCAAATTTTACACTATGTCTCAACCTGTTTGATGTCTTATAGCTTTGCTTCTATCTTTTAAAATCATAATGTAAGTTGAACTTATTTAAATTTGAGTATTAACGATGTATCCAAACTTTGTTTAACTTATTTAAATTTTGTTTACGCTATGTCAGCTCATAAATTTTTTTGTCTTTTATATTTTCTTCTAACACTATATTAGATGGGATAATTTGCAAATACAATATATTATACTGAATCAAAATAATGGTGGACATATAATTTAAAGCAAAAAAGACATATTCACTGGATTTTCTTGGGATAAGGAAACATCTTACACGTTGTTACTGAAAACATAAAACAAAAATACATCTCTAAATCATCATTGGTAAGTCTGAGATTAAAAACAGAAACAACTTAAAAACATATAAGAAAAATACATAGAACTAACCACATCTGAATCTCGTGTAATACAATCAAAATTCAATTTTATCTACAACTTGAAAAACCCCAATTAGAAATTTCTAAAACATGGATTGACTCAAAGAAAATATGATGTATCTAAAATACCTAAAAAAAACACACATTTCCTTGACTATGCTGACCCATGAGAGGGTGAAGATGATTTCTGCTGAGGGGGGGGTTAAGCTTTAAAAATAAGAGATAGATGTGAGCATATGAATGACATTCATTGCGTGACAAAGGGGTGAGAAGGTCAAATGTTAGAATTTATTGTGTGGCAAAGGAGCATTTAAAAGATTGATCTTAAAAAAGAAGGTCAAACAATTGCATTTAAATGAGGATAAAATTTTCGGATTTGATATGAATGAAATTCATTGCGTGACAAAGGGGTGAGAAAGTCAAATGTTAGAATTTATTGTGTGGTAAAGGAGCATTTAAAAGATTGATCTTAAAGAAGAATGTCAAACAATTGCATTTAAATGAGGAGAGAATTTTCGGTTTGATATGAATCACAAAAGTGCATTTAATGAATGGCAAAGGAGTGAGAAGGTCAAATGTGAGAATTCGAAATGCTTTAAGGACATTTAAATGAGCAATTCAAACAATTGAATTTGAAATGAAAGACATTTATTGCGCGACAAATGGGTGAGGAGGTCAAATCTGCAAATTTATTGCGTTGAAATGGGAGGGAAAAAGCTAGGTTAAAATTAGGGTTAGGGATTGCTTGACCAGTTTTAGAAAGAAAGATTTTGAATGATAGTATTTTAAGCGAACTAAGTCCAATATCCTTGAAGATCGAGAACAAGTCAAAAGTTTGAAGAGTATATTATTTTGAATAAGATATTAAGAAGTAGCATCCAGAGTTACTCAAAGAATTCAAATTACACAACTTCTAAAAACTGCCATATGAATTGTATCCAAAAAATTTTCCACACAACAATTATGAGCTTGATTTAAATTCAAAGAAGAACCTTGCAGAAGAAGACTCTTGGAACGTTAGCGCGCGCACACACAGATATGTGTGTGTGTATATGAGTTAGTTTATTTTCTAATTTTAAAAATTGTAGAATCAAACACAATGCAAATGAGATCATTTCCATTTGATAAAACTTCGCCTAAGGGGATAACACATCCGCTGATAACTTTTTGCTCATAACTTTGAAAGAATGATGTATGAAACTCAATCGCGTCTTTATTAGTATATTTTTTTCTTTTGCACGCTTCGTTCCTTTATTTTCCCTTTCTTGTGCATTTTTTCTTTCACGTTTTACGCCCATACTTTCTTCATTCTCTAATTGTGCGCTTGTAATCTAAAACTTATCAGCTAAAAACTCTATAAGATCTAACTTGAATCATAGATTGATCTTCTGAATTCATTTGTTGGAGAGAAAGATTTTCACCACAACACATTCTTACCAATTAGATAATTTTTTTGTTGTTCAAAGCAAAAATCTCTTGGAAGTCAATAAATTTAAGTTTTGGAGTCCCTATAAATATATCAAATTTCATTTTTCATCCTCATAAAATAGGTGATATGTTTTAGTCCTATAATTCAAAGAACCATATAATTCAAAGAGATTGACACCACAACTCCATAAAAGAAAAATCAACACTCTTACTAATTTTTTTTATTCTGCTGTACTCTCGTAACTAAATTTGAGTTCTGAAAGTTAAGCTTCAAAAGATCCAAGTATATCTCTAAAATAAAATACATGGCACAAGAAAAAAAAAACTTTCAATGAAAATTGATCAGGTGATAAGGAGTTGATTTGTGAGTTGAACTCTCGGTGCCAACCTGAGATAGCTGATATATATAAGTAGCTCCGTTAACACTCGTCGATGGGTTTAACTCATGGTGTCAATGCGGGAAGCTGATTTGCAGGTACATGTGTTAGCGCGCAAATGAGTCTTAAGAACTGTTTGACTCTGATGAACTCCGAAGCAGAATTCACATAAACTTTCAATTACAATAAATAAATAAAATTAAAAAGGCAATTTTTCATTATTACAATTTAAAATATAAAATAAAAAACAAAATAATTTTGTTTAGGGTTTAGGGTTATGCTTTTCACAACTGCTACTGTTTGATTCCAGGTTCTTCTCCTTCTATTCAATAATCTCCTCCATTTACTTAATCATTTTTCTCTTACTGAAATATGATACAGTATGTGATAGTGTTACTGAAATATTTCTTGATCAGGAAATGGCTGGGGTGTTGAGTGAGGAGTCTGGAGTGGGAACTTCACGTGTGCAGCATTCTGAGCAGGTTGAGAATGAAATCACGCCTACTTTGGCTCCTTACCGGGACACTGGTGGTATATTCATTTTTTCCTATTTTGTCCTTAATGTAATTCTACTGAAATGTTGTTGTTGTTTTATTGCATGCATGTGTCGTTGTTTATCCAATTCTTGTTGTTGTTTTATTGCATGTATGTGTTTGTGTTTTCTAGGTGAGAAATAGATGCTAGGGTTTGTGTTGCGCCGTTCAGCTTCATCTTTTATCCATTGAAATCCGTTTGCTAATTACTGTTCAACGTGATGAGTTTCTCCTTGCATCATGTAATATTTGTATTGTTTGGATCCAAATGCCATTTTGTTCAATCTGTGGACTTTTGCGCCGTTCGACTCTTGTTGCCAATTGGACTTGTGTTGAATTTTGGAACTGGAAATTTGGTCAATTGGTAACCAATCCACTCATCATCGTTGTGGTTTCACAACACCAAGTGCAATGGTCGAGGTTATTCCTTGTCCCGGCGATCACCAAGTCTTTTGCACAAGCTGTGTCAAATACCGAGACAGTGGTCAGCGACCCTCTGTCCACACCGGAAATTAAAGGAGATATATTATGCATCAAGATAACACAACACATATAGGAAAAGACTCTTGCGGACTGCCAAAGGCGGTTGAGCAGCACCTTCTCTTCTAGGGCCATTTTTTCTTTGATCTTCTTACTTTTTTGTATAAATGTACTACTTTACTTTGAAACGATTCTACGATTATGGTCGCGGTTGTGGAACTACAGAAGGCAACTTTAGTTGTTGTTTTGTTTGAGACTTGTGAGTTCGATTTAGCATTTTAATTTGATAAGTATTTCAAGTTTTATACTGTTGTTATATGATATTGTTTTCATTACATACTAAGTATTTTAAGTTTTAATTAGTAAAGGTTATGCACTATGCTATTATTTGAGTTATGCTTATGAATTTAAATTTACACAAGTATTTCAAGTGTGATTTAAGTTTTCTTCTGTTGTAGTTATGCTATTTTATAAGCATATATATGAATGAATTTATATGCATATATTTGAGATTTATGAATATTGTATGATCTTACGGTTGCATGATTTACGATTTAACATCTCCTTTCCGATCTTGCGTAAAATCTTGATTTTGACTACCTTTGATCAACTCATCTTAATATATACATCCTGTCTTTATTACTTGGATACACTTTTATTTGTCTCAGTTGCAAATTTATAAGATTTCTCGTGAGGTTAATAGATCATCAAATTTCTCAGACTGTTTATAGTGGCAGAACGGAATATGGATGTAATTATATTTCAACTTTTATACTGTATGAAGGCAAGTTATAAGAATAGGATGGGTAATTCTATTGTGCCCATTGCCATAAAGGGTACTCTGGTGTTTTAAAGTTCCTATCATAAAGGGAAACGTTTGTAGAGAATATGAGTCTACAAATTTGAACCCACATCATCTTAGTCACGTCACTCACTTGGCAACAACTTGAACTGTTGCACCAAATGTACCTTCTGCCAATTTTCTTAAAAGAACCTTTTCTAGGCCAGAATGGGGGAATTCAGCAGGAAGTTGTGTCTTGTTCCTGGACAGTTAGATTATATTATCTTCTAAATGATTTTTTTTTTTTAATTTAGCTTGAGCTGATTCTTGATCCTCCTTTCATGATGGGTCGTGGTTGATTGCCAATATTTTTCCATAAAAAATTGTAAAAATCTTACTTCTTCTTCTCTTCGTAGGACAAAAACCTTCTGAGTTATATGGGAAATATACATGGAAGATAGAAAAGTTTAACCAGATTACCAAAAGGGAACTTCGCACTAATGCATTTGAGGTTGGAGGCTACAAATGGTATGAGGGTCTAGATAAACTTATAGAAACGTGTAGTTTCACTCTGATTTACAGTTTTACTCTTTTAGAACGTGTAGCAAGACATAATGTACATGTCAGGGAAAGAGCTTTATGTGATCTGTGATCCTGTAGTATTTATTAATTCTATCAACACACCACAGGCCAAATTATGTTTTGATTTTCAACAGAATCTTTCTTTGGTTATTGGCAGGTATATTTTAATTTATCCACAAGGATGTGATGTTTGCAATCATCTCTCGTTGTTTCTGTGTGTAGCTAATCGTGACAAACTTCTTCCAGGTAAAACCAATGATTTTTATTTCCTTGAGTTTAAATTAATAATTGTTAGTTTTCTTACTAAAGTTTGTTCCATAGTATTTGGCTTATTTTCCCTTTTATTTTTGGGATGATACAGGGTGGAGTCACTTTGCACAGTTTACAATAGCCGTGGTTAATAAAGACTCAAAGAAGTCAAAATATTCTGGTAATTAGCTAATAATTGACATATGTACTGGAGATTACAATTTTTTCTATCATCATTACTCATTATTTGTTGAGTTTTTCAGATACATTGCACCGATTTTGGAAGAAGGAGCATGACTGGGGATGGAAAAAGTTTATGGAGCTGTCAAAGGTTAATGACGGATTTGTTGATGATTCTGACAATTTGATGATAAAAGCTCAAGTTCAAGTCATCAGGTATTATATACTTAAACTTTTGTTATTTAAGACTCCAAAGTTTGGCATGCCATCCATTGTATGGCTGTTTGATCAGATGGGATAATCTTGTCATCTTGTTTGCCTTTTAATTCAGACGTGTGACTATTTTATTTGTTATTGGTTGCTGATGCAGGGAGAAACCAGTCAGGCCTTTCCGTTGCCTTGATTGTCAATATAGGAGAGAACTAGTTAGGGTATATTTGACAAATGTAGAACAAATTTGTCGGCGTTTTGTGGAGGAAAGACGAAGCAAGCTTGGGAAGTTGATAGAGGATAAAGCTAGGTGGTCGAGGTACTTTATGCTCTCCTTTGATAATGCTAGGTGTCTCCCTTCTGGCATATATTGTCTATTATGTCACATGATGTATTCTGTAATTATTATCTTGCTCTAAAGTGTCTCACATCTGCCTTAAAATATATTTTGGGTTGATTTACTTCGTCTTCCATCGATAAAGGTGAAAAAAGTTTGGTCAATTTGAGAAGAAAAGATACAACAGTGGGTGAATTCCATTAATACATCTAATTGTTGACCATGGTTTGATGTATTATAAATACCCGTGGTTTGTGCCTAGTTTTGAAACTAAATCTGATTTTCATAATGCCATTTCTTATTTATTGCAACGACACTGTTTCCTGATTTAATTAATTAATATAATGTAATAGTATCCATTGTCAGACCTCCAAATTGCGGGTGTCTGATTTTATAAGTTGATCAAACAGTTATTTGCAACATTTACAGTTTCTCTGCTTTCTGGAGTGAAATTGATCAAACATCTAGGCGCCGCATATCTAGGGAGAAGACAGATGTAATTTTGAAAGTAGTAGTGAAACACTTTTTTATCATAAAAGATGTCACCTCTACTTTGGTAATGGAGTCCTTGTATAGTGGATTGAAGGCTCTCGAGGGCCAGACTAGCAAAAAAGAATGGAAAAAATTGTTGGATTCTGAAGAAATACCAACACCTATTGTTCGTGTTGAGAATGATATGTTTGTGCTGGTGGATGATGTTTTACTGCTTCTTGAAAGGGCTGCTACAGAACCGCTCCCTCCAAAAGATGAAAAGGGCCCTCAAAATCGTACGAAGGTAAGATGTAGAATAATTTTTGTCAAAGCAACTAAGGATTTACTTGTTGATATGAGCATTGAACTGAAATGTGATGGTATTGATGCAACTGTGGAAGAAAAATTTTAGAGAATGAAGTTTTGGTTAAAAGAGTAGAACAAAGTTGTGCCTATTTGTCAAAAGAAATCTGTAAAAAAGTGATACCGAAAACTTGGCTACTGTATTCTGAACTGAGTATGTTTAGATTGAGTTGTTTTCAATTGCTTCTTCATCAGCTGGACATATATTTTTTATTATAGCCTAAAGAAAATGGTGGTGGCTAGGAACTAATCTTTCACCCTTGTAAACAATTACGAGTTCAAATATGGATTAGTTAGTTATTCTAAAGCTGCATATGCTTGATAGCTTGATATTGAATTTTTTAGTATTTGCTCACCACTAACTGAAATATTCCCTTTCAACCATGAATTCATTTTAGGCCGTGTTTCCTTTTTTTCTTTACCATATCTCGTAGATGTTAATAAATGATAGCGTACATTTTTACATATATAATTTAGAAAGAAACAAACCTATCCTGCTGGTATTTGAAGCATATATTAGGTATCTGAAATGGTATCTTCAGTAACAAGGAAGTGCCTAAAGGGCTCTGAAATTCTTTTGATTGTTAAGGACATGTTTCCCATGTTCTTGCAGAATGGACACTCTGGGGAGGATTCCGACAAAGATTCTATTGAGCATGATGAAAGGTGTCTCACAGAATTAGGGCGAATGACTTTGGAAATATTTGTCCTAAACTATATATTCAGGTACCATACACAATATTTAGTTTCATTCTCTGCATTTCTCAACTTAACTAATTGTTTATACACTCCCGGATTTTGTCTGTCTGTCTGCACCGTTTATTCGCTAAAATTACTTGGGAGTGAACTCCACTAATTTAATCAGTTGGTTTTGTCGCGGTTATGCTTTTGGCGGTTTCCAGTTTGTAAGAGATGGTCAGTACAAGGATAGCTCCTATGTGATTTCAGATGTATTTAATTTTTTATTTGTGCTCTTTACATTAATGAATTAAATTTAAATGCATGTAGTTCCTAATTCTTAATTTCATGTATGCAGCAACAAAATTGAGCTTGCTTTTCAGGAAGCAGTTGCTCTAAAGAGACAAGAAGAACTCATTCGTGAAGAAGAGGCATCATGGCAAGCTGAAAATGATCAGAAAACAAAACAAGCAGTCAAGGAGAGGAAAAAGAAGTCAAAGAAAAAGCAGGTTGTGTTACAATTTGATTTCACAAATGCTAAATGCTAATGTATTATCTTGTTCACTTGTTAATTGTGTTTCATTGACTATTTATCACAGACTGAAATGCAATTGTCTGACATTGTTAATATTATGATTTTAGGCATTTATAATTCTATAAGGGCTAATGCATAATGTTTGTTACAATTGTTAGTTTTTCACATATATATATATTTTTTTTATTATTGCAGGTTGGTGGAAAATTAATGAAGAGCCTTGACTTAGATGTTTTGAATTTAGGGTCTTGACTTTGATATTTTGTAATTGGAACTCAGGCTCTTGATGAGCCTAACTTATGATTTTGATGCATTTAGGCTCTTGAACCTTATTATTTTGTGAGTTGTGACTTTAGTTAATTTAGGATCTTGTACTTTTTAAATAAATCTGCTAAATAAATCAAAGATGGATGGTAATCTGCCAAATAAATCAAAGAACATGTCAGTAAAATCGTTAGCAAATAAATGGAGGTCTCAGATGAGGGAGTCAAGAGCAATTTTCTCCCAGCAACTAATAGCCTTTAAGCACACAAAAAATATGTGCATATGCATCTCTGCAAGCCTATCACACGTCAAAGAATTATCACCACTAGCTACCCACCCGCGTGATGAGATGGGTTCTAGTCATAGAAAGGATTAGACCCTGGCCGGAACGTCCAATCTCCAAATAGGGCTCCATTCAACATGATACCGAGGAGGATATGAATCAATGAGCGAATTCATACAAAATTCTATATGCAGATTTCACAGTAGTCATCAAGTTTATAAATTACATTGCGGATGAGTCATAAATTACATTGTTCTAGGTAGTAATGAATATGCATGCGTTAGGGAAATTATAACTGTCTTGCTTTAAGAGATCATGCATGTGAATTTTGTTCCTGATTACATTTTATTTTTGTTTCTTTCTTTGCTTTGCTAATGAAGAGAAGCAGTAGAGGATCCAAGAGTCTCACCGAGTCACCATTTGGGGACCAACTAAGTCAAAGACTTTATGTAAATTATTTTTTTCTTTCTCTAAATCAACAGTATAATACTGAAATGAGAGAATATCATTATGTCAAGTAGAAAATAATCTTGGAGGTCAACAAATGAGTATTTAATCCAGGTCTCTTATGAAAAGAGGCGTCGTGATATGCATTCAAGTTCCTTCAAATTCAGTTAACTAAACAGGAAAGACTTTCATACACAAGAGTTTAATTGTATACTATATTTCTATGGTATTATACCATTGTGTAATTATAATAAGATTATTTCCCCCTTTCAAAAAAAATTTCATAATAATTTGTGAAAAGAAAATTATAGTAAGATTATTTCCTAAAATATCAACAAACGTGTTTATATGTATACATTGTCAAATAAGTTTTGTAAGTTCAAGTAAACTAGATATTAGTTTTTTCAGATAATTCAAGACACTAATATCTCAAGTCAAAAAAGAAGTAGTAACACTCTCGCTTCAAAATTTCATTATCGAGTTCTGAAAGTTACTCAAATGCAACAAAGATTTCGAGGATGTAATATATAAACATTTTTTTAATAAGAAAATGATATCTCAAACGAAAAAGATGAGGGAAGGAGATCCTTTTACAATTATCATAATCTAATAAAAATAAAGAAGAACGGGGGCATGAAACTCTGTGAAATCAAGCTCGCCACCATGATCAAGATCTGGAAGACAATCAGCGCAACAACTAACTTCTCGGTAAATATGCTTGATCTCACAATTTAATTCTGGTCGATCCACGGGAGATAAATCTTCTTTCATTTACAATATTAAATTTGTTTGAATTAATGATTACAACAATAACTCTTTGAGCCCTCAAATTGTCTTCAATTCCCGTTAAATCTTGAAATCCCTAAATCTTGAAACCCTTCAAAATTTGGACCTTGATCTTCACCTTGAATCTGTCCAATTTTAATATGAAGCCTTCACTTTGAATCTTCAACCCTTAATTTAATTGACTTTTTACATCATGAACGATGAAAAATCTTAAAACCCTAAATTCTCAATTTAGGTGAAAAGGCGGTACTCAGTTTCCTTCAGTTCTATAAAAGATTGAACAATACTCAATTTATTTCATTGAAACACTAATGTACAAAGAATCCCTATATAAGCTTCTAAGAATCTCACTCAAAGTTTAGGATCAAGAAGACTAAATTGAACCTTACAATGATGGATTTTAGAGTGAAATGAATGTTTAGGTGTTCATGTGGGAATGAGTAAGGTTTAGATAGGACTCAGTACGAGAAAAGAAATTTAATACATTAAAAATATGAAAAATCACATGCATGATTAAAATTACATTAGTATGTTGATTTGAATCAACATTCTTAACCAATACAATTCATATCACATGAATAGTTTGATTTGAATTACAACTCTCTGATTGAAGTTTAAGACCTAAAATTTCTTAGGTGATTCGAATCACATAGCTAGATGATTCAAACCATTTCATGCTAATTCTAATTGACGTCCTAAAACACTTGAAAAAAAGATAGGTGATTCAAGTCACCTTTAAGCATGATTTGAATCACATTTTTAATCAAGTTGATTCAAATCATCTTACAACTTGGTTTGAATTTTGTCAACAAAAAAAAACTTGGTTCAAATCGTCTAGTTAGAAAACTTGCGATTTTGAAACAAAGCCATGATTTAAATCACATAGTATCATGATTTGAATAATATTATCAAAATTTGTAAAAATTGTGATTTTAATACCTTTGTATGATTTTAAAAATATGCATGACTCAAAATTATTTTTCAATGAACTTAAACATCGAGGATCATTAAAAGAGACATATATACGTTGTATATAATCTAAATCTAACTTTGACATCACTCAAAATAAACTAAGTCCTACTATACTAGAGAGAGTCTTATGGCGACCGAACACATGTGAACCATGAGCAAGTTGGGTGGATCGGGCAGGTTTATATGGGTTTTTAGGGCTGTGAGTGGAAAAAAAACGAACAAAAAGGGTTAAACATGGTCGGGTTTGGTTTTGAAATCTAAATCTTTCTCTAAACAAACCCGACCGAAGTTGTAATAGCACAAGCCTTTTATGTTTTATCCTAATTATTTTTACAATTTTTTATTTAAGTATTGAAACGTCGTTTCTTTTAAACAAAAAATATTGCAATTCATTCAAACACAAGATGAACTACAATGTTGCAAAATCAAATCGAGTATACAATCTCTTAACGGCGACCACTAACCAAATTAATTTACAATGCAAATATATATATATATATATATATATATATATATATATATATATTATGTAATTCATAAGATGTCTCTCCGTATGCATGTCTTTCTTCTATTCACATGATTATTCGATCAAACCAAGACCCGCATAAACCATGACACGACAAAATCGAAACCTACAACGATAGAAAGTGAGTCAGAGTTTTTCACTTTCAATTTTCTTGAGTGAGTCATTTCAGACCTGATCTCGCTTAATGTTGTACTCTATGAGCGATATATACTCACATCTCGACAACGATCAAAGTGAAACCCAATCTACTAGCCATACTCAAACAATGTACACAACCCTTACAACTTTGCTATAACTGAAGTAGAATTTCCCATATGATATAAGAAGCCGCTAACATATATGCCTAGATGCCTAGAATCCTCACTCATAAGTCGCAAGTCCATCATAAAAATATATAATTGATTTTTTTTTTTTTAAGGAAAATATATAATTGAAATTAAAATCTATATTTGATTGAAATAAAATAGAATAAAATTGAAAAGGAAACTTTCTTCTATTAAAATTATTAAAACAAAAAAAGAAGTAAGAAAGAAAAAAAATTGGTGTGTTGGGTTATGCCTTTGCTCTCGTCTGTTGCTGCTCTTTCTCTCTCCTTCACTTCTCTCTCTTTCTCTCTCTAAAATATCACAAACTTCGATTCTACCCTTTTCACAACCGCTGCTCTTTCACGATTCCAGGTTCATCTTCTTCTCCTATTCGATCCACTTTCATCTTCTTCCTCTTCATCTTCAACCGTTTTTCTCCTGCGCCATTTTTTCATTTCAATTTTTTATTTTTTCGGTAATTATTGCCAATGATCTTCCTGTACTCATCGTTGATTGTGTTTTTGAATTTTGGGTTTGTTTTATTTTTTTTGTAATTTGGGATTCACGAGTTGGTTCTTCAATTTTGTTGTTCTTGGTTGGTTATCTTGTTTCAATTTGTTTGATTTTAATTTCATTATCTGTTTTGAATTTAGGGTTTTTGTATGAATTTGGTTTTTGGTTTTAGTTTCATTGCTAGTGATTTGAAATTGGGAAGTTAACATTTATGAAATTTTCATTGGAATTATAATTATTATCATTTCATTTTGGTGCGTTGAATTCAATTTTATAGTATTTTTAAAAATTATACACTAAAAATTGATGCTTTATTTTTATAATTAATTTTGGGTTTAAGGGATGATTTAGGCTCTGTACAAGTGATTACTGAAATATTTCTTGATTAGGGAATGGCTGGAGTGTTGAGTGAGGAGTCTGGAGTGGGAAATTCACGCGGGCAGCATTCTACCGGGGAAGCATTGGCGGAATGGAGGTCTTCCGAGCAGGTGGAGAATGGAATCGCGTCTACTTCTCCCCCTTATTGGGACACTGACGAAGACGACGGTGGTAAAGTCTTTTTTTTTTTTGGTTTATACAATTCTACTGAATTTTTGTTGTTTTATTGCATGTATGTGTGTGTTTTTCTAAGTGAGGTATAGGGATGGTAATTGTGGCATAAAGTATACTTCGATTAGATGTTTTCCTGTGTGACAATATTTGGCGATTTTGCGATTATATTTTCCCTCAGCGATTATGAGTCGCAACATCTTATTTTGGTGGAATCTTGCATAATCACCTTTACTTTGTACCGATTCTACGATTATGGTCGCGGTTGTGGAACTACAGAAGGCAACTTTAGTTGTTGTTTTCTTTGAGACTTATGAGTTTGATTTAACGTTTTAATTAGACAAGTATTTCAAGTTTTATGCTGTCGTTATATGATAGTGTTTTAATTACATACTAAGTATTTTAAGTTTTAATTCGTAAGGGTTTTGCACTATGCTATTATTTGAGCTATGCTTATGAATTTAAATTTACACAAGTATTTCAAGTGTGATTTAAGTTTTCTTTTGTTTTAGTTATGCTATTTTATATGCATATATATGAATGAATTTATATGCATATATTTGAGATTTATGAATTTTGTATGATCTTACAGTTGCATGATTTACGAGTTAACATCTCCTTTCCGATCTTGCGTAAAATCTTGATTTTGACTACCTCTTTGATCAACTCATCTTAATATATACATCCTGTTTTTATTACTTGGATACCCTTTTATTTGTTTCAGTTGCCAATTTATAAGATTTCTAGTGAGGTTAATAGATCATCAAATTTCTCAGACTGTTTATAGTGGCAGAATGGAATATAGATGTAATTATATTTCAACTTTTATACTGTATGAAGGCAAGTTATAAGAATAAGATGGGTAATTCTTTTGTGCCGATTACTATAAAGGGTACTCTGGTGTTTTAAAATTCCTATCATAAAGGGAAACTTTTGTAGAGAATCTGAGTCTACAAATTTGAACCCACATCATCTTAGTCACGTCACTCACTTGGCAACAACTTGAACTGTTGCACCAAATGTACCTTCTGCCAATTTTCTTATAAGAACCTTTTCTAGGCCAGAGTGGGGGAATTCAGCAGGAAGTTCTGTCTTGTTAGTTAGATAATATTGCCTTCTAAATGATGTTTTTTTTTTTTTATTTTTTTTTTATTTTTTTTTTATTATTAATTTAGCTTGAGCTGATTCTTGATCCTTTCATGATGGGTCGTGGTTGATTGGCAATATTTTTCCATAAAAAAATTGTAAAAATCTTACTTCTTATTCTCTTCGTAGGACAAAAACCGTCTGAGTTATATGGGAAATATACATGGAAGATAGAAAAGTTTAACCAGATTACCAAAAGGGAACTTCGCAGTAATGCATTTGAGGTTGGAGGCTACAAATGGTATGAGGGTCTAGATAAACTTATAGAAACGTGTGGTTTCTCTCTGATTTACAATTTTACTCTTTAAGAACTATTTATATGCAGGAATGTGTTGTTATGCTTGTATTATCCCGAGTCATTCATGACAGCAGTTTTACCTTGAGTTTCGATAAAATGTCGGTGTACTGTAATTTTTTTAAATTATATCTCTGAGATGTCCTGATTTACTAGGGCATTAATAAATAATAAATTAAATTATTCATTTAATCAAAGAAAGCACGATGAATTTCGAGGATTGAGATCTTCCATGGGAACAACGGAAAAAAAGGAAAGGAAGAGAATTATCAGTTGAGCACATCTGCACAATCCTTCTGTATATTTGTCAACACCCTTTAAGAAAGATTGCACGCTTTGCACCGTTTAGAAGTCAATCATCTAATTCCATATCAGCTTCTAAGACAACAAAATATCCTTCAAGATACAGGGTTTATGCTCCAACCATATTCATAATATCATTGGCACAAATCACACATTGACTTAAAATTTAGAAACTGGCCTGTATCACACACTGGCTTTTAAAAACTGGCCTCTTTACTTCCATTTCCAAGTATTGACCAAAAAGGATGAACAAGAAATGTACATGTCATGATTACAAATGACAGGGTAAAGAGCAAGACATAATGTACATATCAGGGAAAGAGCTTTATGTGATCTGTGACCTTGTAGTATTTATTAATTCTATCAACGCACCACAGGCCAAATTATGTTTTGATTTTCATCAGAATCTTTCTTTGGTTATTGGCAGGTATATTTTAATTTATCCACAAGGATGTGATGTTTGCAATCATCTCTCGCTGTTTCTGTGTGTAGCTAACCATGACAAACTTCTTCCAGGTAAAACCAATGATTTTTATTTCCTTGAGTTTAAATTAATAATTGGTTAGTTTTATTTACTAAAGTTTGTTCCATAGTATTTGGCTTATTTTTCCTTTTCTTTTTGGGATGATACAGGATGGAGTCACTTTGCACAGTTTACAATAGCGGTTGTCAATAAAGACCCAAAGAAGTCAAAATATTCTGGTACGTTAGCTAATAATTGGCATACGTACTGGATATTACAATTTTTTCTATCATCATTACTCATTATTTGTTGAGTTTTTCAGATACATTGCACCGATTTTGGAAGAAGGAGCATGACTGGGGATGGAAAAAGTTTATGGAGCTGTCAAAGGTTAATGACGGATTTGTTGACTCTTCTGAGAATTTGATAATAAAAGCTCAAGTTCAAGTCATCAGGTATTCTTTTACTTAACTTCATGTTATTTAAGACTCCAAAGTTTGGCATGCATCCATTGTATGGCTGTCTGATCAGATGGGATAATCTTGTTATCTTGTTTGCCTTTTAACTTGGAACTTTTAATTCAGATGCGTGACCATTTTTTTTATTGGTTGCTGCTGCAGGGAGAAATCAGACAGGCCTTTCCGTTGCCTTGATTGTCATTATAGGAGAGAACTTGTTAGGGTATATTTGACAAATGTAGAACAAATTTGTCGGCGTTTTGTGGAGGAAAGACGAAGCAAGCTTGGGAAGTTGATAGAGGATAAAGCTAGGTGGTCAAGGTACTTTATGCTCTCCTTTGATAAAGCTAGGTGTCTCGCTTCTGGCATATATGTATTGTCTATTATGTCACATGATTTATTCTGTAGTTATTATCTTGCTCTAAAGTGTCCCCTAATCAAAGTAAGGTTCCTTAAATTTTTATTTTTCACACTCCCCGATTAGTAATAGCACTCAATACATCTTCCTGAAAATCTATTTTGGGTTGACTTAATTCCTCTTCAATCCAGAAAGGCGAAAACGTTTGGGCAATCTGGGAAGAAAAATGCAGAAGTGAATCAGTGACGTTGTCAAATTTTGTTAAAATTAAGAATCTTCAGATATTCCTCTAATTGTAAAACTTCCTAGATTGATTGTTATTACTCCTAGAGTATACAACTTCCTAGGGTAGTGCTTACTAAATAAGCATTCAATTTATTTATTGTAAAACCATTATAAATAAAAGGTGTGTGATCTCATTATAGACACAGAATTTACACTAATTTTACATATTTCACAAATCTAATTGTTGACCATGATTTGATGTATTATGAATACCCCCAGTTTATGCCTAGTTTTATGCATATGCATTCTGAAATTACATCATTTTTGAAATTAAATCTGATTTTTATATTGCCGTTTCATATTTATTGCAATGCCACTGTTTCCCGATTTAATTAACTAATATAATGTGATAGTATCCATTGCCACTTGTGCCAGACCTTTTAGTTGTGGGTGTCTGATTTTATAAGCTGATCAAACAGTAATGTGCAAAATTTGCAGTTTCTTTGCTTTCTGGGGGGAAGTTGATCAAACATCTAGGCGCCGTATGTCTAGGGAGAAGACAGATGTAATTTTGAAAGTAGTAGTGAAACACTTCTTTATTGAGAAAGAAGTCACTTCTACTTTGGTTATGGATTCCTTGTATAGTGGATTGAAGGCTCTTGAGGGCCAGACTAGCAAGAAAGGTTGGGTAAAATTGTTGGATTCTGAAGAAATACCAGCACCTATTGTTCGTGTTGAGAAGGATATGTTTGTACTGGTGGACGATATTTTACCGCTTCTTGAAAGGGCTGCTATAGAACCACTTCCTCCAAAAGATGAAAAGGGTCCCCAAAATCGTACGAAGGTAAGATTTAGAATAATATTTGTTAAAGTAACTAAGGATTTATATGTTGACACCTAAATAGACGGCGATATGGTTGAGCATTGAGCCAATTGAAATGTGATGGTATTGATACCACTGTGGAAGGAAATTTTCAGAGGATGAAGTTTTTTGGTTAAAAGAGTAGCACAAAGTTAGGCCTATTTGTCGAACGAAATCTGTGAAAAAGTAATACCAAAAACTTGGATACTGTATTCTGAACTGAGTATGTTTAGATTGATTTTCTTTTTCTTTTTTCAATTGCTTCTTCATCTACTGGCAATCTATTTTTAATAGCCTAAAGAACTCTTCAGTTTATGTTTGTTGGCTGCTTAAGTTTTTCCTGCTTATATTTCATATTTTTTGTTGCTTTTATTCTGTCATTTCTGATTGATCACACGTATGGTAGCACTTTGAAGTTTCATTGTTTGAAGAATAACAAGAAAGGACTCATCTTATATTTCATATATATATATATATATATATTTATTTATTTAGTTTTTGCTTGCCAATAGCTATGGAACATCACTTCGTGCCAAATTACATTATTTGTATAAAATTACGTAATCTAAAATGCAATCTAATAATAAATGACAGCAAGGCAATTATATTCATATTCTGAATTAGTGGGGGAATTCGTGGGAGTTAGGCTGCTTAGTGTTAAGTCCATGAAATGCTTTCTTGTGCAAATACAATTGCATCTTGAAAATAAATTTTCACTATATTTAGTAATTTGATAAAAATTGGTTTTGGCTGTGGAAGGAACTAATTTTTCATCCTGTAAACTAATATTGGGTTCAAATATGGATTATTAGTTATTCTAAAGTTGCCCATGCTTGATAGCTTGATAGTGCATTTTTTACTATTTGTACAACACTAACGTAAATATTCCCTTTTCAACATGAATTCAATTTAGGCCGTGTTTCTTTTTCTTTTCTTTTTTTAACCATATCTCGTAGATGTTATCTTTCTGATATTAATTAATGATAGTGTAGATTTTTACACATATAATTTAGAAAGCAACAAATCTAGCCTACTGATTTGCACATATTAGGTATCTGGAATGTTATCTTCAATAACCCGGTATATTATTATAACTACCAACAGGGCTATGGAATATACGACACCTTTTGGCTTTATAGGTTTGGAATCCTTTTGATTGCTAAGAACCCTGTTTCTTGTGTTTTGTAGGATGTAAACTCTGGTGAGGATTTCAATAAAGATTCTATTGAGCGCGATGAAAGGCGTCTCACAGAATTAGGGCGTAGGACTTTGGAAATATTTGTCCTTGCTCATATATTCAGGTAGCATACAGCCATACACTAGTTTTTTGTAATTAGTCTCGGTCAGTGTTTCTCACCTTAATTGCTTATTTATACACTCCTGAATTTTGCTTGTCCGGGAGCTGTTTATTTGCAAAAATTACCCAGTAGTAGACTCCACTAATTTATAATTTAATCAGTTGGTTTTGTCGGTTTCTAGTTTGTAAGAGATGGTCTGTACATGAATAGCTCCTTTGTGATTTCAGATGTTATTTCAAGAGATTGCCTTTGTCATTGTTTTCAAATTGCAAGATTTTATTTGGCTGTTTCTTTTGGAATTCCATGTACTTTAATATTTTAGAAATATGTCTGTTCATATCTTGACCGAGTACAAGATCTTTCATTTTTTATTTGACGAAAAAAATGAAAGATATAGTTAATCAAGATATGAACAGATATAGTTAATAACAATTTTGTTCGCTGCAAATGACACAACGCTCTAAAGCTTCAATATGAACCCTTTCTATTGGGAAAAACCCAAGTCCCACATAGAGTGAAGATAGAGCCTGAAATAAGTTTATAAAGAGTGGCACCCCTCACCTTACAAGCCGGTTTTGTAAGGATGAGTTAGACCCATTATACAAACCTAATATGGTATCAGGCCTATCGATTGGGCCATCCACAATTTATATCCATGCAACAAGCCCAACAGGACTGGACATATTAGAGGATGTATTTGAAAAACCCAGTTCCACATAGAATAAAGATAGAGCCTGTAATGAGTTTATAAAGAGTGAAACCCCTCACCTTACCAGCCGGTTTTATAAAAATGAATTTGACCCAATATAAACATCTAATAGCTGTAGATTGATGCCAGTTGTTTCAGATGGTGTTGTAATTGTAAATTTGAGTTCCCTGATGATTTATACTCATGAAAAAGCAGTGCAATATAAGTATTTTTTCATGAATAAGTAAATCTATTTGGATAAATTCTCTACTGACATGCCCTCTGTGTTGCTTTCTATGATTTTGACTTCATAACATATAATGAGTCCCTAATTTGGTATCCTGACTTGGAGAGGGGGATACTTGTAGACAGTTACAGATCCTTGTTTGTCAAGACTAGGTGTTAACTAAGTGTTTGATATGCTTACATGTATATAATATTTGGGTATATCCTTGCATACATTTTAAATGTATAATATACTTGCCGGTTAATTGATTCCCCCATCGTGTGTCACATCTTTAATGGTTGTGCATGAATATGAAGCAATCGTGTAACAAAGTATGTGCAATTTCACTTTTACGAGAGAACTGATGATTTGTGATGTGTGGAAAGATAGAGAAGTTCTTAATAGTGTATCTGATAATTAAAGAAGCCATGCTTTTTGTTTCACTACATCTGAACCACACATTTTTTTATTTGTGATCTTTATATCTATATATTGGATTCGCGGTGTAGTTAGAAATCCTAATTCCTAATTTCATGGGTGCAGCAACAAAATTGAGGTTGCTTATCAGGAAGCTGTTGCTCTAAAGAGACAAGAAGAACTCATCCGTGAAGAAGAGGCATCATGGCAAGCTGAAGGTGATCAGAAAACAAAACGTGGAGTCAATGAGAGGGAAAAGAAGGCAAAGAAAAAGCAGGTTGTGTTACAGATTGAAATTGCATCATTAAGGAATTTTTATATATCTAAATATTGATTTCACATATGCTAATGCATTATCTTGCTCTCTTGTTAACTATTGTTTTTTTATTGACTATTTGTCACAGACTGAAATGCAATTGTCTGACATTGTTAAGATTATGATTTTAGATGTCAATAGAGGCAAAATGAAACCATTCTCATAAATTCCGGTACAAAAAATTATTAAAGAAAAGTGTTATAGGTGACAATTATATGAGATCTGTTGAGATTCCCAACTGATTAGAGTTATGGCTAAATTATCCGTATAAGGCCAGAACACCTTCACCTCTTAAACTAGTTTTTGGAGTTGAGGTAGACCTAAGTCCAATTCCAAGATGGTACTAACTCCACCCTAGTTTTGTTTTTGGGCCAAGGATATTTGTCTGCGCTTCAGATACCAGTCCTGAGTGTAAGTTGTGCTAAGATCTCTGTTTTTGTGCCACCAAATTTGTACATGCTTCAGATGTCTAATTTTAGGCGTGATAGGTGTGTTAAGATATATGTTATTGGACCAACCACGTGAAACCATGCTTCAGATATCCTGTGTTGATTGTGAGAGGATGTGTTAAGATGCCATGTCAACTAGAGATATGGCCAAATTAGTCCTTATATGGATTGGAAAATCCTGGCTTCTTGAGCTCGTTTTGAGGGTTGAGTTAGGCCATGCCGAAATTCTGAAGACCACAAGCAAATGATTGAGTAGATAGACTTGGTAAGTGCAGCCAATCTATAAGTCTTTTTTGACATGGTATTGATGAAGTCAGCTAATTTTTTATGTGTACCATGGCTAGGAAGTTTGTATATTTAACCTTGCTGTGAAGTGGAATTTTACATTATTGGTTTGAGGAATACCTTTTTTTGAGGCCTGATTAGATGGAGGATAGTCTAATACTTAGTGATAAAAAGAGACTAATGAAAACTATAGGTCATATCATTAAATTTTTATTGGATTTAGTTCATGGCTGAACATTACGGTGTCACTTGATCTTTGGAGTCCCTTGACCTATGTAACCGATTCCATCCAATGGGAAAAGACTATGGTTTGAGTTGCTGTAATGAATACCATGTTTGGATTTTGCTTATATTGAGCTTTTTTGCTTCAAAGCTTTCTCAGTAAAATTTTGATTGTAATCCTTTTTGAGCAAGAAAATTTAATGCAAGCACACATGAAGTGAGGTTATGCATGATTTGCCAATATTTATGGTTGACTTGCTTGTTTAAGATTGGTTGCGTCTTTACCATCCTTGCCTTCCTAGAAATTGCATTATATTTGATGCAACATGATAAAAAACAGAGCTGTGATGCATTATGTAGGAAACAAATGCAGCACTGTAACAAAATAGTTAAGGTAGGAGATTAAAGTGGAACATTGAAACTTGGGGTCTACAACCGCAAAGAAAGCTTTAGAACTGAAGTTTTGTTGACTTTTACTAATTATAATATCTGCCTAGGATTTTATGGTATTCCCTTTATAACCTTGGCATCCTAAACATCCATTTCATAGAAGTTTTTCAAGCAGAGCCATCCAAGTCCATTAATTTCACATGATGACCAGATGTCTTAATAAATGAATTTTGAAAAACAATGATAGCGGAACTTCTAATGATACAGAAAAATATAAAATAAGTAATAAACTAAGGACCTAAAATATCAAAGACTCAAATTACAATTCACCAACTGGCTTGCTTTTCCCGTTTTTATGGACTAGCCTTATCCATAAATTTTTTGTTTGACTTGTAGAAAAATATAATTTTGAACTTTTGGACTGAACCGCCAATACATTCTTAAAGGTCTGAACACCCTCTAGAAAGGCTCAGGTAACCTCTCGAAGGACAAACGCCCTTTGCAAGCATCTGAAAGCATAAGATGGCTTATGAACAAACCTCATAGATTCATCACTTCGCCTTGTCCCAAAGCTCGTGCTTGGGGGGCTGTGAACCGTCAATACATTCCTAAGGACTTAGAGACCCTCCAGAAGGACCCAGAACCCCTCCTAAAGGCCTGAACGCCCTCCAAAAGGGCCTCGAGGCCTAAGGCGCGCCCTTCTTGGGGGGCGCCTCAGCCAGCTTCTAGAAGTCTCTAGAGCTCGGCATACAGACATAAAAGCCCTCATTACTTGGGGCTCAAGTCACGAGAAACCAAGCCCATAACAGGCTATAAATACCACCCTGGAGAGCCTTCTCAAGCAGGGTAGCCAGGATCGAGTCCCAGCACGTAGGATCGCACAATCTTACGTGCTTTCCCCACCCAAACGTGCTACGACCTTGATCTGGGTCGTGTTTGCAAATTTTTTATTTTTTTTTTGGTCAGGATTGAAGAAGAGAATGAGAAGAAGGAAGAAGAAGTGAAGGAGGAAGAAGAATGAAAATGAGAACGATTGAAGAGAGGTAGATCTGAGAGTTTAGATGAAGAGTTCAGATGGATGTGGCAGGCGCTGTGTTTGAGGAGAACAGAAAGGAGAGAATAATTAGGGTTTGGTTATTTCACTCTTTTATATAGTATTGGGCTAGGCCCATAGCGATATATTTTTTTTAAGTACCCAGATTAATACTAAATATACATTTTTTTTTATACTTTCTGACCCCCTTAGTTAATAATATACTTTCTTGTGCTAAGCTGTTTATGGCTGTTGTAATAGTGCCTGTATGTCCCTTCTTGGAGTTTTTCCTGTGTAATTTCTTAGCTTTCGTCGCGTCTTGCGGCGTGGCTTTTCAATAAATTTTTGCCGTTCAAAAAAAATAAAAATAATATACTTTCTTGCATTATTATTTTTAAGTTTTTGTGTGTGTGTATATGTGAAGTTACAATTTTGCCCTCGAGTGGGTTCTTACGAACCGTGTTACGTTCCTCGATCTTACGTCCCTTCACCAGCCCACCGTTCCTACGTAGGAACTCGTTCCTGACTACATTGTTCTCAAGGCATGACCAATACAGTACTAAACCCTAATATCTGATATTGTACTTATCGCAAGTACACGGACAAAAATATTATAATTTAGGAACAATTACTCAAATTTGTAGTTAATCGGTAACCATTTTTCAATCCAATTGTTACTTTCAAGATTTTTCTGTTGACGTCTCATTTTCCTATACATGGGAAAAGGAGAGTTGTTGGTTGATTTTCATTTTAGTTGCTGACTTGTGTTCCTTTCTTTTCACTGCAGGCCAAACAAAAGCGGAACAATAAGAAAGTAAAGGACAAAGGGAGGGAGGAGAGGACTACTATGGCTGTGCATGAGACGAACCAAGAAGACAATGGTGTTGATGAGAAAATGGATTCTAATGAGGAAGCTCAAACTCTGTCTGAAAAGCCTGATACTATGGAAGATATTTCTGATGTGTCTGACTCTGTGGATGGAGTTACTGAAATGCTTCATCTGGATTCAGAAGACAGAGATACTAGTCCTGTTAATTGGGATACTGATGCATCAGAAGTTCATCCTCCAACCGAGGCTTGTAACAAAGGCATAGGTGATGTTTCATCCAGACAAAATGGAATAATGTCTGATAAAAGGTGCAGCTCAGCAATAGATGATAGTTCATCAACATGTTCTTCCGATTCTTTGCCATCAGTAGTCATGATTGACTCCTACAAGGGGAACTCTTTTTCAAATTGTAAAGCCCAGAAGTCACCTAGCAGGCAAGTATTTAGCTTAGTGTTATTTTTTTTTTTTTTTTGGTGTTGACGGGTATTAATGATATTTCAGAAGTGTTATTTTGATTTGGCTCTTTTTATCTGTAGAGGTAAGAACAGAGGCATAGCATCATGTGACACTGGTGGTTGGACAAATAAAATAGATGGTCGGCCATCTGGTGCTGCAGCAGATGCTGGGGTTATTAACAAAGAGTCTGGAAGTGGAAAGGCTGGAAAAAATGAGTCCGAGGGTGCTGTTGTCACATTGAAGGATCGGTTAAAGTGGGCTGAGAAGCATGTTGTCAGAAAGGTTGTCCCATTTCTACTCTTATTGGAAATACTCGTCAAATTGTTCAAAAAAAAAACTTCCCCGGAGCTTATCTGTTGATTTCTTACTGATTATTTAATGTCTTTCCTTTCTGTCTATTTTATTTCTCCGTGCTTCAATGTTGTGTGGCCTTCTCATCTTAGAGAGCTAGAGTCCCAAACAATTTTTCCTGTTTCTTTTTGACAATTTAGGAGGTGCAGAGTTGTTTGCTCTTTGAGCAATTTTTAAAAGAGGAGTGCTAACAACACTCTCTCTAACACTCACTCTCTCATTGGGTGAAATCAATGTGGATCCCCCTACTTTAAATGGGATCCACATTAATTTCATCCAATGAGAGAGTGTTAGAAAGAGAGTTTTGCTAGCACTCCTCTTTTTCAAAAGATAAAAAAGGTCTTAAAAATGGAGGGATGGCTGAACAACTTGTTTTCCCTTGTTTACTATTCATCTTCAAGAAATATGTCTGTTTTTCCATCTTGTTTGCACCACCCGGGACAAATCAACAATGATTTAGTCCTTAATTGATTCCACTCTTTTGTTATTCCAAAGGCCTAGACAGATGTACAAAGATTTCCATGTCTCACATTATAGACACCACCACCACCACCCCAAAAAGAATCTGAGTTGTTTATGATCTCTGAATTCTTTGTTTTCTGATTATTTTATTTTTGATAGATTTGTTTTCTGATTATTTATTTGCTATTTGTGACTAGTTTAAGGGAGAGGCTTGAATATTAAGGTTTTTGGCCTTGTTGTTGTTAGGTGAAGGCTCATAATTTTTTTATTTAACAATCCTATTTATGAAGCTAAATGGTTTTAAATGTGTGATTTATGTACCACTATAAAGTCTTGTATCTTTTCTAATGGATAGGACGGGGAGGTTCTTTCACTTCAAATGAAACCCAACATCAAAGACGAAGTTGGGATAGAAAGACTTACTGACAACGAATGTCTACATAAAGCTGTGCCATCTTCACCTGTCAGTCCTCCTAGTAGCTCGCCTGGTCAAATGTTAGTAAACAAGACAAGTGCTACTTTAGATCCTTTTCATGTCACTAAAACATCTTCAAATGGCTCCCAACAGACTGATAAAGATCCATCTCCCCCCTTCACCTCTGCCTCACAAGTTACAACTTCGTCCAAAACTGAGATCCAGAAGACTTCAACTGCAAGATTAACTGAAGGATCTGTATCACGAGTGCCTACTATCTCAAGACCTTCAAGTACTCCTTTGGTTTCTGGTCCCAGGCCAACTGCTCCTGTGGTCTCAATGGTTCAAACAGCTCTGCCACTTGCACGCTCAATGAGTGCAGCTGGCCGGTTAGGTCCTGATCCCTCACCCGACACTCATAGTCATGTTCCTCAATCCTACAGAAATGCTATCATGGGGAACACTGTGACCTCAACTGCTGCCAGTCTGACCCATTCTAGCTCGTCATGTTCAGGAGTAAACCCGTCCTTTAGCTATTCTCAACCGTCTACCTTGGTGTCATCGCCAATCTTTCTATCCCATAGCTCTGATAGAATGGAAACTAATGCTGTCCAGTGTGGTGTACCCTTTGGCTTGAGAACACAGGATGTTTTACAGAATGGTTCCCAGTGGATTGAAAGTTCTCAAAGAGAATCGGCCAGAAGCACGTATGATCAGCCCGCTGGTCTTAATGATGATCAAAATCATGACTTGTACAGGCCACTACACAGTAGATCTATGGGCAACATGTTAACTGAGTTCCCAGCCTGCACATCCGGGCGTCAAAATCAAGCGTTGGTGGATGAGTTCCCTCACCTTGATATCATAAACGACCTGCTTGATGATGAGCATACTGTTGGAAAGACGGCCAGGGCAAGTTTGGGATTCGAGTGTCTGAGAAATGGGCCGCAATCGCTAAATCGACAATTCAGCTTTCCTGGAGACTTGGATGCAAATGATGACCGCGGATCCTCGACCAGTTCTTGCAGGCTCGAGCGTTCACAAAGTTACCATCATGATCATGGATTCCGAGGAGGGTATAGCTCGTCCCATGGGCATTTTGATTCACTTAGGGATTACATCCCGCAAGTTACTAGCATGCCTTATGTCAATGGACAGGTTGATGGATTGATTACAAACCAATGGCAGGTGGCCACGGGTCCTGATCTATTGTATGCAGGCATGAGAAACACAGAGAATGATGGCTACCCATATTATCCAGATTATTACTCAAATATGGCATGTGGTGTCAATGGTTATACTGTATTCAGGCCTTCAAATGGTTCTTAGAGGGAAGGCCTGCTCACAATTTAATGGTCGCCAAAAATGTAATGTATTTGAGGAAATGTTGGTTTTTTTTTTTTTTTTAGATTGGAATGAGGTTGTAATCTCTTCACAAGCAAAAATACTTTGTAAAGAGTGTTGTGTTTTTTTCTGCCAGCCATTTTTTTATGCATGTTTGGCATTCTAGGATTATAGTTGAATCGAGACGAGGTCTGAAGCGTTTTGTCATCATAACTCTACCATGCATCCTCTCTTTTCAGATGCAATTTGTACCAAGGCCGTAACCCTTGTCAGCTATGGATATCAATAAGACATTTGCAAATGGCTACTAGTAGTTTTACTTCAAATTATAAAAAGGGTTCAATATATTCAATGGCTTTTTTAAAAGTTAATTTATTATTGTTGTTATTTAGGGGAGAGAAAGACAATGTGTCATGCACTCTATGTAGTGACTCAAATTCAGTTTCTTTGGATTGCAAAGTTAAAAAGTCAAAAATAAAAGTTAAGCAATTACAACTGTATTAGTACTAGTTAATTTCTTTAAAACTGTTGTTATTAAAGAGAAAAATGAGTGTGTCTGTGTGTGTGAGAGAGAGAGTGTGTGTGTGTCTTAAGGGGAAAATTTAATAAGTGTATGAGCACTTGTTAAGAAGATTAATGTGGAAATTTTATATTGAAATTGTGTAATCAAAACATTAAAACATCAAAAAACAATTGTTTCTACATAAATTTATCAATTATTTATATTTTTGAATACTTACCAAGTGTCCTTAGGGCACTTGTTAAAAGAACCCGTATTATAATTACTTAAATTTTGAATAGATTTAATTTGAAAACTTAAGGCAATAAATTTAATTATGGAATATGTTGAGGAATTTTAATTTGAAAATTAAAGAAAGCAAATGAAGTGAAGATGTATTATAAGATAATTTACTTTGGAAAAATCCAGCTATTCATTGTGTGCAGTGCAATTGATGATTTATGAGATAATATTGTGATACAAATGAGATCTACTCAAGGGGGTGTCTCTTAACATTTGTTTTCTCATACATTTGGATAAATAATTCAAGCATCCATCATTTGTACCACACATCATAAATGAGAATTCATTTTTTTAATAAGAGAAAAAAGTTTATTTCAAAAACTAGAGAAGACAAATTATGAAGATTCAATTGTGAATAGAGAAAAAAATTTAAGTGAGATAAGGAGAAACCAAATTTGTTAATAGGTGACATTAATTTTTTTTTTTTTTTTAAAGTTAAATTATGACATAGCAAGATGACTTGTGCTCTTTAATGCAAAAAGTAGATCTTACTCATCCTTGTGATGCATGTACACATGATTATACAGTAAGAAAATAACATTTGTCCTATGTTATTAGGATGAAAATAAGTTGAATTGATGTGGAATTTTGGAGATTCAAGCTTTGACCAGGTAAACAAATTCAAGACTTGGGTTTGACTTGTTATCAGTGATAAATCTACTCTGAAATCCGAGTTTGACATTTTTTAAAGTCAAGTATGAACTGTTAGCCAATTGCATCATCTATATTATATTGATGTTTTTAACCGTAAATAGACTAAAGAGCAAACACGTCAATGAAATTATGCCCCATTTGATATTTAACAATATATTTTAGAAAATCTGGTTTATATTATATTTCAATATTATTTTTCCCATATGTAAAATTTATTAGAAATGGTCCAAACCATCATCATAGTGAGAGCGATTCTACCATCCTTCTATGAAGAGTTGCAGAGGATCCACAAAATTATGTGTTAGAAGGTTGGGCACACACCATACAAAGTTAAAATACAATAGACTTGTTACAATACAAAGACACGAACTTCTCTTTTCACCCTAATCATTTCTCGTGTTTCCTCCAATTTTTTTTTTTACCCCGTTAGGATTGTGTAATTTGAATTCTATTTGCATCATTTTGAATAATATAATTTGAATCATGTCAAAACTCAGAAAATATATTATAATTGATGTGAAAGTCTCTGCTGACCATCATATCATTCTCACAATAACCGCACATTAGTTTTAGTCCTTCATCTGAGTGAACTGAACGCTTCCATCTGATGGGTTGATAGATGGAAGACAATACTTAACAATGTCCATGTTTCTTGTGTCTATGTGGTTGGATTCACAAAACATCCAGACGTAGAGCACACAAGGCCTGAACTGTTGTAGGAGATTTATTGAAACCGTTGAATTCAGAATATGTTTAATCTAGTTGATCCTTCAAGGCAGACGATATGACATCAACACGGACCCTAAACATATTAGGTTTCTCTCTGTTGTAGTAAACTACAACTATCTTAATGTTCATATCTATTGTATAAATATTCATAGTTATCTGGTGTGGTTTGCAAATGAACCAAATAAATAAATTATAGAAGGTTTTGTGCGTCGTAGAACACGAAAATTAACATAGTTGAACTTTTCCTCAAATTAAATCAACATAATTTACCATTCATAACAAATGTAAACAACTTGGTACCGAGGATGTAAATTTTAAGTATGATATTGTTGTTCAATATATCTATGTAAACAATTATACTAATATGAATCAAAGTACATAATTTTTTTCATACTTGGAAAACAAACAACACTATAGTTATATAAGTCAAAAATAGTCATAAACAAAATTTACAATACATAAGACCAATAAAATAATTTGATCTTACTCTTAGCACATATAGCACAAGGTCTAACAATTAATACATTCTATATTGTAAATATCCATGTCTGAATCCATAAATACTCCAGCATTTGCACACAAGTCTATGTTATGATAAATATATATAATAAGTACATGTTAATTTTCTTTTAAATTTACATGTATAAAATATTACAATGTAAAAGAGAAAATTATAAGATATTACATGATATACAAAAGAGGGATATTTCATACAATGTATAAGAGGGATATTTCATACAATGTATAAGATATTTAATGAAATATGCTAGTCAAATAGGAGCTAGTCTTCTATGGTTACAAGACCAAATGTATACTCCCTCCATTCCTTTTCTTTTGATGTTTTAGGTGATTGCACAAATATTAATGAATCATTAAATTATAGGAATAATTGTATGGTTTATACTAAAATACCCTTACTTACTCCTTGATTTTTTTTTCTCAAAATTCTAATCTCCTTAATTATTGAAACTCACCACACAAATTGCATTTATTATTTAAACTTCCAATTTTCAAAGTGTGTTTTTCAACAAGGGTAAAATTGGATAAAAAGTATTAAAAATTCTAAAACATCAAAAGTTTTGGAATAAAGTTTAAGTTCTAAAACATAAAAAAAAAAATGAATGGAGGGAGTGGTATTTAGGCGCACACACAAAGAGATATTTTTTTCTAATAATAAAAAAATAAAGTAAAATAAACATTTTGAGAACAAATACATCATTGTGTGTACCTAAACACTATGCATTTAGTCTTGTGATCAAGTAAGGATTTCTCGTCTAATAGATTTAAAATCCATTTTTAATGGATTGTATAACATTTTTCACTAAATATATTTCTCTAAGAGCCGCAACTTTCTTTATTAAAAAATGTGTGGAAATCAATGCAGGAGAGAGATTAGGATTTCCTCATGTTTTCTTAAAAGGAGGATTCTTTCGGGTAATAGTAACTGGTCCTTAAATGAGTAACAAATAATCACATTAGTCTTTCAATGTATTGAAATTTTAAAATAGTTCTTAATTGTGCATTTTGTTAGTCAAAATAGTCTCTGACATTAAAATATTTTGCTAATATTATTGTCATATATTAGTCTTTCAATATACTTACTTAATATGATATCAATCCTTATACATACTTACTTATTGTCATTTTAGTCCCTATATCAAAAGAGTTATTGAGTATTAAGGGGTTATTTAAGTGTCAGAGACTATTTTGATTAACAAATAGCACAATCAGAGACTATTTTAGAATTTTGATATATTGAAGGACTATTGTGACTACTTGTTATACATTCAAGGATCAAATTGACTATTACCACATTAAAAAAAAACATAAAAATATGAGGAAATAATATGGAAGATCTAGGTCATTGAAATATAAATCGGGAGTGATTTTGAAAGTTGAGAAAAAGGAGAAAAAATAGTTAAGAGTTGAGATGAAAAAATTGAGAAAACATGAGATAGGACAAAAATTGAGAGAATATATGTCTACATAAGAGTGTAAAATGTAAAGTGGTCTCAATCGTACACACTTAATAATTCCTTCCTTAAAAAGCAAGCAGGGTTGAGAATGAGATAATCTCATAATCACGTGTATATATATAATCTATGATATGTACAACACTTTGATAATATCTACAAACAACATTATAGATCACTATGGGAGTTTTAATTGGACACTTTTTTTGCTGTTGTTGAAGATATGTGCGTGGAAACACCGTCTTTCCATATTTGTATGTTGTAGATAACTAATACACTACTACCATATCTTCTACTTCTATATACATATCTGAATTAGCTTCTGGATTTTCAGTGTCTTTTATAATTTCTAAATGTGTTACACATTTATCCATTTTTAGCGATTTTGCTTACTATTAAATAATCCAAGCACAATTACGTAGATGACTCAGATTCTACTCATCATTACTGGATTAATCATAAAGGACATGGACAGATAGATTGTGATGTGTTTCTGCGGAAACATATGTTGCTTGATGAAAATATACAACCACTTAACAAATTAAAACTTACTATATAGGAATTCTTTTAAATAGAAGAGAATTTTGTATAAGAAAATAGAAGATGCACGCCTACATCCAATAAGCCTTTTGTATTATTTCTACCAAATCATAAATATAGTTTGAAATTAATTGTATGAAATGATAAATTGATGTTTTCTTGTTAGATATTCAATGCATGCCCATTAAACTCAAAAAAAAAAATATATAGAATAATTTCAATGCATGGCCATTAAACTCAAAAAAGAAAATAGAATAAACAAATGCTATTTTTTCTTTTAACCAAGGAACAAATAAAATTGATTTTTTTTTACATTAAAAGTAAATGATATTCATTCAAATTAATAGAGATCAATATGCAAACAAACTCTCGTATTAATAACATCATAAGCCTATAAATATGACTATACTTAAGTGACCGGAATACTCATGCCTTCAGATTCTTACTTATATATTGCCAAACCTTCACTTTTCCAAGCAATGTGGGACATCTAACTCATCACAATTGCTACGAAACAATCAAATAACGAGGGTTGTGTAATGGGATGAAACCCCTGGAATAAAGCACTAACTAAAATTGTTCTTCCTTTTCTCCATTGTCATCACTTTCAAAAACATGAAAGAGGGACGATGAAGCCATGAACACACCAATAACACATGGACGATAGACAATAGAGAATGCGACGACCACGAGTCACCAGAGATGAAAATGTACTACGTCTTTTGGTTTTTGCAGCATAATTGCATAACCCTAAAACCAAAGAAAAGGTTGCGTCCTTTCTTTTGATTAAGTGTTTGTGTAAAATGAAAAATTAAATTATATTTAAGGCTATTGCTAATTTGTGTCATAAGGGCACATGTTTAGGAACCAACCAAAAAAAAAAAACAATTTTGCATCGGAAAACATAATTTATTGACTTTTGAAAAGTTGAATGCGCAACTTTTATGACATATATTTCTATAATGAGTTCTTTAACATATTCCCTTAAGAGCACAAGTTAGCATTTGCCTCTATTTAACATATAAGTTACCTTTTTTTTTTTTTTTTTTTTTTTTTTTTTTTACAAATTTGATTTGTACATCATTATCCCCCTAAGCTAAATAATTATATACGCTAAAGGCAGTGTCAAGAAATTTGGCAAATTCGACCATCTACTTCTTTTTCCGGACAAAACATAGACTCAATCAAAGAAGAGCAAAGTAGTAAACTTTGTCCTTGAAAATTTACCTTTTCTACTTTAAAATTGAAGTTTGAAAATGAAAAAAAAAAGAGATAAATCTTTAGACTCTCAAAACAATCTCCATAATCTCAAATTTTCACTTTTCATGTCAAAACACTATTTTCACGATTTCTTAACTTTTTTGTTGTACCAGGACATCTGTTATGAATTTTTTCTACAAAGGGATGAAACATCGCTTTTTATTATTTATAATATATGACGGGAGTAAAAACTGTTCATTTGTCACCTATGCAATTGTGTTGCTTCAATATTGCACTATATGTAGTATCTTATTACTTTTTTTTTGAAAGAGTTATTACTTATTTATTGCTTAATAAAAATCAAACTTAACAAATTCATTCTACATTTAATTTTCAACCTGCTTCAAGTAGTTGATGATATATGGACCGTTTTTATGTTGATGATCAGTTCATTTTTTAGTTTTAGACCCGGTTTGATGCTTTAATGGGCCACACATAAACTTTTCTGCTATATGGTTTTATATTCGTAGACGGGTTCATTTGATTGTGCCCGTGATTAATGATTTTTCATTTATTTGTTAGGACTTATTAGGGTTAAATTAACTAGGTTGCTATGTTATGCATGTATGTATTATGTAGAGTTGATCTACATTGTTTGAATTTGATGTTGTAGATTCTCCTCTCCAAAACAAAATATTTCCAATAAGAGACATGAATCAAACTTACCATTGAACCAATTTATTATTGGGATAATTGATTGTGTGTATTTTTTCTACCAAAGTTAATTTCTTACTATTTGAGATAATTCATGTTTTTTTTAAATATAACAAAATTCATGGTTTATCATTTTTCATTTTTAGACTCGGATTTGTACTTTAATCAATCACATGTAATCCTTCATGCTATATGGTTTCATTATCGTACACGGGTTTGGTGGTTTCCGCCCGCGATTAATGTACGCAGGTTCGCTAGACTTTAATCATAATCCTCCTTTTTATCAATTGACATGAGTTACCATTACAATTATTTAAAATTAGATTTTATTTCAAAAATATTTAAAAAAATCATATTTTCGGTTAGCTTTAATTTTCCCTTTCATACGCACTTATCAGAGGATTGAGTTTTTGGGTGAAAAAATAAATAGAGTGTTAGATCTATTTTTATAGTAACACAAAGAAGAAGGGGACAAAAAGTCTAAACCTTCTAGGTGAACACAAAATGACAAAATAAAAATAAGACTTTTTTAATTGTAATGTTCCCTTTTTTTTCCAAAGAATTTTAAGGTATTATTGATCTACCCATTCTGGGCCTTAATATAAGAAACAAAACCAATATAATCATTAATTTTGTTCCCTAGAATTTTAAGGTATTATTGATCTACCCATTCTGGTTCTTAATATAAGAAACAAAACCAAAAATCATCAAAACCAATATAATCATTATTTTTTTTTTTGAAGAAGCTAAATTAGCCCATCCAAATTGACACCAGAGAGAATCGAACCTGAGTGCGACCTTAAGGAGGATCGCACTCCCAGATCCCAAGCCAATACCACTAGGCCAACACCAATACAATCATTAATACACCCATTAAGATTAAAAAGAGAATCATTAAATGAAGGATAAAAATATCTTTTAAACAATAACTATACCTTAAAAAATGTGACATTTTCTTATAAATAGGGCCACAAATTTTTTTTAAAAATTTCTTATAATAAGGACCCACAAGAAATATTTAAAAAAAAATATGTTATTTAATATATACAAAATAATTTTTGGAAAAACATTTCCCGTGCAGGGCACGGGTCTCAAACTAGTAACTATAATTGATCTATATCCTTTTCAAAAGTTATATTCAATTAGGCTACGTGGTTAGAAGGAAGTGCGAGAAAGAAAATTGAAAAACCATTCAAGTCAAAAACTCTCCATAGCAGGAATCATATATCAGGCGACTAATTCAAAACAAATTTGATGTTTTTGTTTTTCTTCTTTCAAATGTAGTAATATAATATAACAGTTAATTAATCAATAAATGATCACTAGTCAACATCAAATCGTTAAATCAAATAACCCATGAGTCACACAATTTATTTTTTTACTCAAGAATGTTAGGTACGTATACCAATTAATATAAATAGCATGATCCCCCCATGAGATGCTTAAATATTATAGTAGTGCAATATTTATATTTTTCTTGCTTATTAAATCTCCAATTCATTTTCAAAGACACACAACACCATGAAGGTTCTCAAAGTTATTTTGGCCTTGCTTTTGCTTCTTACGATATCTCATGTTGAACCAAACATAGCTAGTAGGGTATTGAATACCAAAAACAAATTTCAACTGAGCTTACGATCTCTTGACAAGGGTCCTGTTCCTCCTTCAGGGCCTTCTGGCTGCACCTTTATCCCTGGAACTGGTGGCCTAGTCTGCCCTCCTATAAAGCACGGACACCTCTAGGACTAGGCATGTTGCGGTGTCCGACGCGCCTCATTGTCCGACACTCCTATGACACTCGTACGATACGTGTTGAACCGGCGTTTTAAATAATTGTTTTTTGCTTTACTTCGACGCTCCTACGATCGGTGTCCGACACCTATATAAAACTTATGCGAGCCGTGTCAGACAACTCAGGCAAAATATGCGAGCCTTGTCATATTTTGATATGTTATATTCATCTAATACAAATATCTTTTAAAGGGTTATATTACAACTTACAGATAATTTATTTATTTATTTTAGAAAAGTTGCAGATGTATACTTTGTTTTCCAGTATTGTTTCCTTGTTATTTGTATAAATATGTTTTTTTAATAAGCAAATGTTATACTTATATAAACCTCATTGTAATTTATATCCACATATCTCTTATGTTTCTTTTTATAAGAATGAGCTACAATTTCTCAATTTCAATACACTGAATATTTGCGTTTTCTTTCTCATTATGGGACAGAATACTTTCCCTATATCAAATGCACCATTTGACGAACTATATGATAATAATACAGCGCCGTGAAAAAGTTAGTTACTTGGACAAATTTTTTAAGGAATGTGGTTTAATATTAGTTAATTCTATATAATATTAGTTTATGATAAACTCGTGCAATATAAACGAATGTGCTTGCGTGTGAGCTTTAGTTTGCGTGACAAAGGGCATGCGCATGTAGAATAATCGGGAATGTCTCCACTCTCCACCAACTTGGTGAAATTCTTTATTTTTACATATCTAATATCTATATTTCATTTCTAAGATGTGAATCTAGACATATTTTATTTATAAGTTGTTTTAATATTTTGGTTTTGGAAGCATAACCCTAAAACCAAAATAAAAACATTGCGCCCATTCTTTTGATTAAGTGTTTGTGTAAAATGAAAAATTAAATTCCATTTAATGTATATGTTACCTTTTTTTTTTTTTACAAATTAATATGTATATCATTATTCCCCCTCAGTTAAATAATTATACACACTAAAGGCAGTACCAAGAAATTTAGCAAATTCGACCATCTGCTTCTTTTCCAGTCAAAACATAGACTCAATCAAAGAAGAGCAAAGTAGTAAACTTTGTCCTTTTGATTTTAATCAATAATTTATTTATATAATTGATCTATATCCTTTTCAAAAGATCTATTCAATTAGGCTACGTGGTTTTGTCAAAAGAAAAATTAGGCTACGTGGTTAGAAGGAAATGCAAAAAAGAGAAGTTAAAAACCATGCATTCAAGTCAAAAACTCTCCATAGCAATAGCATGAATTATATCATGTGACCAATTCAAAACAAATTTGATGTTTTTGTTTTGCTTCTTTCAAATGTAGTAGTAATATAAGATAACCGTTAGTTAGTTAATAAATGATCACTAGTCAACATTAAATCGTTAAATAAAATAACTCATGAGTCACACAATTTATTTATTTTACTCAAGAATGTTAGGTACACCAAATATAAATAGCACGATCCCCCCATGAGATGCTCAAATATTATAGTAGTGCAATATTTTTCTTCTTATTAAATCTCCAATTCATTTTCAAAGACACACCACACCATGAAGGTTCTCAACGTTATTTTGGGCATGCTTTTGCTTCTTACTATATCTCATGTTGAACCAAACATAGCTACTAGGGTATTGAATACCAAAAACAAATTTCAACTGAGCTTACAATCACTTGACAAGGGTCCTGTTCCTCCTTCAGGGCCATCTGGCTGCACCTTTATCCCCGGAAGTGGTGGCCCAAACTGCCCTCTGAAGGAAATGAATGTCGCCGGAAACATTCATCAGCGTCGAGGTTATCCCCGTCTTTTTCTTCCATTTGGTGTTGCAAACAATCAATGAAACTATCTTTCAAGATGAGACACATGCACCTTGATGAAAAGGTTAACGTTTATTCATTATTGAAGACTATTTGTGTAACAGCAAGAATTAATTAGTTTTCTTTCCTTTGGATATATAGACAATTTGTATGAATAAGGCAATTGTAAATTGTAATTATAGACTTGTCATATTTTGATATGTTATACTCCAGATCTAATACAAATCTATCTATCTATTTATTATCCATTAATCCATAAGTGCCCCTTAAGTCATGCAACCATTAATCCAAAACCTAATTGCTTCTTAATCCTCATTCCTGCTTATTTAGGAAATCTCCATTTTACCCTTAAAAAAATGTAATGGCCCATGTATCATGCCAATTTTTTCCTATGACAATTTTATCTTTCATTGACTCCTATTAATTATGAAATTAATAGTGTTTTACTTTACCATTGACTCTGCATAACATTCCAAAACTGTGTTAAATGGATTTCAAAACTGGAAGTAAGGATTAAATACTCAGCATTTGCGGAATTATTACCTTGGTCAAACATTATCAATTCACACAAACATTGATTCATTGATGATATTGCACGATATCATCACCTTATATAGCTCAAAAACAATAAATGTTGAGACAATTGTATCAATATGCATTTATTTTTCTGATTTGGAGTAATTATTGGAATGCAATGACAGAATGACCAGTTTTGGAAACAATAACAATCGTGATTGAGCATTGTATGGATCTGATATATGTGACTATTTTGTTATAAATAGAGACTCTTTGCATAGAACAAATTATTCACACATGCTTCTCTCTTCTATAACTTTCATCATTACTCTGTTGGTGTTTAGTATTCTTGGTAGCGAAATGACAACTAACAATATCTTTGAAAATAGTGGCAATCATTGTTGTCAAATTCCTGGCTTAAATCCTAAAATACAGATTTGCGACTTTATTCATCTTCAATGACTTAAATCCATACCAAAATCTTAGGGCCTGTTTGGTTCAGCTTCTGCCCAGCCAAAAGCAATTCTCTACAGTGCCAAAAGCAATTCTAGCCAAAAACAACGTGTTTGGTTTGGCTTTTCAGAATTGCTTTTATCCTCCAAAAGCAATTCTCCATGAAGCTACAAATCCTAGCTTCTAGCTTTTCTAGAATCAATTATAAACAGTAAATATTATATTTTATTATTACAACCTATTATTTTCCTTTATTGCCCTTTATCAATTCTCCTTCTTTATCAATTCTCCTTTAGCTATGTCTATTTTAGTAATTATACATTCAAAAGCAATTCTACATAATTGTATCCAAACATAAATCAGTTTGTTTAATCAATTCTACATAATTGTATCCAAACATAAATCAATTCTCTCAGAATCAATTCTGTCAGAATCAATTCTATCAGAATCAATTCTGTCAGAATCAATTATATTCAAAGCTGAACCAAACACACACTTAAAATAGGAAAAATCTTAGTAAAAGTGCATCAAAATCGCACAAAATAGTTAAATCCATACAAAATCATAGGATTTTAAAGGGTTTTGAAGGATTTTGTCCATTTTTTTAGTTATTTATTCATAAGTATTTTGTGGACTTTAAAATGAGTTACGATTATATACAATTTATAACACATATTTAACATTATTTTTGTTTCGGTAAAATCCTTCGATTTTGATTGCGATTTTACGATTTTTGATTTTGCTCTTTCCTTTTGACCTGAAGCAAAATTTCGATTTTGACAACCTTGATGACAACAATAACAACACGATCCTATTCTCACCTTGTCTTTTCTGATGTGTTTTCCTTATGTTCTTCCCCTTATTTTTTTTTCAAGAGTATGATCAATTTGGTCTGCATTAATGTTATCACTTTAATTAATTCAATATTTATTGTATTTATGGTTCTTTAATGAGTATGCCATTTATGAATTAAAGCAGTGTTATGGTGAATAAATGGCACAAGTAAAAGTGGAGCGTTTAGTTAACTTTTTCGTATATAAGTTCTTTCAGTCACTATTATAAGTAAAACTTCATTTTTTAAATATATCGAATAATTATTGTATTTGGTTATAATATAGACTAGATAAATTAGTTATTCAATGTATCTGAAAAGTAAAGTTTTGCTTATAATAATGACCGTAGAGAGTAATAGTTATTGTTGTAGTGCACTCATTCTCACGTCTTTGTTATGGTTTTTAGGGTGGATTATGACTACATCTACATGTCAAAGGTGTTGCGAGCAAAGGTTCTCAACCGTGTGGCAAAAAATAACTATTGATTGTATTCAGCGGCGAAGCTAGCAAATTTTTTACGCAGGGGCCAAATATAAAGAAACGATAAAATATTTTTAAAACAAATATATTAAATTTAAGGATAAGAATGTTTTTGATCCCATAGTTTATAATTTTTTAGGTTTAGTCCTTATAAAAATTTTATTCAACTTTTGTCTTGATTTTTTAAAATTTTACAAACAAAAAAAAAGTGATTTTAGTTGGATAAAATGCACTTCAAGAAGCCAATTTTATGCATAATTGACCGCTTACTAAATATATTAATAATGTCTTTTCCAATGTAAACAAATAGGTTATTTGCAAGAAACTCAATGTCCATTTAATTTGTTTATGACTATTGTCTTGGTAATTTTTACGGTTGAAAAAGTTTTTTTTTCTATAATTGTTATTAAGTAAGTATCAAACCAATATAAATAAATCTATCAATCATGTAGTAATGTATTTACTTTCTTATTTATGGTAATTTTCAGCAATTGAATTTGTTTGGGGTAGCTCAATGTTTATTATTTGGGGTAGTCGAATATAAATTTATACCAATTAATTGAAGATTAATATAATTTTTGGGGTAGCCAAGGCTACCCCTTGTCAATGAAGGGCTACGCCCCTGATTGTATTAATGTTTAAAAGAAAATGTTAACAAGTGTATTTAGAGAATTTGCTTAGGAGTCTAAAGAAAGAAAAAAAAAATTGAATATTGTGTGTTCAACACATTAAAACTAAAAAATAAAAGAATTTTTTCTACATAAAATTTATAAATCATGTAACAATTGTTAGCATAACTCATGTTTAAAAATATCTTGATTGTATTTTTAATATTCAACTAATCCGATTAACTTAGTTGTCCTGTGCGGGATCTAGTTTTTTTTTTTTTTGTCAAGTAGTCTAGTGTTTAGAATTCAATTTTTTCAAGGTGAATAAGTGGGGTATCTGAGGTATCTTTTAAAGGGTTATATTACAATTCATAACTTACATGTAATTTATTTATTTTTAAGAAAAGTTACAGATATATAATTTGTTTTCCACTAGTGCTTTTTTGTTATCTGTATAAATATGTTTTTTTTTATTAGAAAATGTTTATAAACTTCATTATAAACGATATCCACATATCTCTTGTGTTTCTTTTTATAAGAATGAGCTATATAATTCCTCAATTTCAATAAACTGAATATATGAGCTTTCTTTCTCATCATGGGACAGAACATTAATACAAAAAAAAGTTTAAAAAAAATTCAAAATTTTCGATCAATTTTGTCCTTGAATACGTGACATATGAGTTGACAATCCACATTAGTGTTTAACGTTACACGTCATCATCATTAATAGTGAGACTTAACGGGGGACAAAATTGATCGACATTTATAAAATTCAAGGACGTTTTAACTATTTCGAATAATTTGAAGACGAAATTGATCGATGCATACAAATTAATAAGAACGCAAAAGCCTATTCATTCATGATTCTATTGTATATTGTATGTTCATACAATTGTGTATTCCTTTATTTTTATTGACATTAAAACACTAATTTCATTAATCAAATAGAACAACATTACATATAGACTGATCATAAATCAATGAGGCATAAACAGACATACCCCAAATTTCAATAAACACCTTATCTTGTTTCTTGCATGATGTATGACAAAGGAGGCTTGAGGAACCTGGTTGTTTTGATGTTATGAACATGTATGAAACATAAATCTTTTTTAACCTTTTTTTTTTTTTTGCTTGAATAATTACATTTCACCACTTTTCTGCAATCTGTACAAAAATCAAATGATGAAAACAAACAAAACATTTGTTTTCTTGACATTTTTTTCTTTTTATTTTTTTTAATTTTTTTCTCCATTCAACAACTTATGTCCTTTTCCAAATACACATGTGCTCCCTCCCCTTCCCATGACCATAAAAATTGAATAGATACAAACATCCATTTCCCATCACCAAAGTTGCACAAGTTCTTCACTTCTTCTTTGTCTTGAAGATCATAAGAATCATACAACAAAATTGCATTGACAATTCAAATCTATGATTTCATCATTTCACCAATATCTTGTCCTTCTTTTTTAGTTACATTATATTATTACCTCCTCTTAGCTAACTGAAATGTTCTCTTCAAAAACTGATTTGCAGCACCATCATTTCTATAGCACAAAACCCTCAACATTGTATTAGGATCTGCTCTATTCCATTTGCATGTAGTAGGAGGCATTGGTAACTTTTGTCCATTTCCCATCATACCTATTCCACTTGATTCACATGCAGCAATAGTGAAATCTTCCATCAACTGCTCAGTACTTTGTCCCATCAATGCAATCACTCCTTGCACCACTGCAGCCTCTCCATCCACAACGTTTTCTGCTATCAAACCTTCCACATTGTTGCTGAAAACTCTCTTCAAATTCTCGAAATCCTCTCGCAGTGCCATATGATCATGCCTGTGAAACACCCTTGAGGTTCCACCAGCAAGCAAAACCATAAGGAATGCGTCGAATGAAGCCTTCATTATTTCCTTCGTTGCCAATGGTTGAGCTCTATCTGTTAATATTGTTGACATTTGTATCAGATTCTGCTTTAGGTTTCTTATCACAGGCCTAATGTGACCTCTTGTTACCCCGCCAACATAGAGCCTGTCGTAGAAGACAGAACTTGAGTCGAGGAATACAAGACGGTATGAAGTGACTTCTGAGACATGGCGGCATGCTGCTAGAATAGACAAGTTAAGGGATTCAAAATATGAATTGTTGTTGTTTTGTGCCCTGCGGTTGTTTGTGAACCGAAGGCGGTTAGAAGGTACAACACCAGGGTTCATTGTTAGAGCTTTTTCAAGGGAGTGGATGTTAGTCATGAGATAGTGCAAGGTGTTGATACGAATGTAGAGCCGTTGTGTTCCTCGGCTAGTTGAAGGACGAGGATTGTGACTTTCGTGTGTTCCGTTAATTTGATACGTATCTTCATTATTAGAACCGCATGGAGCAGCTTTCTTCCATAGCTTGAGGAATCTTGAGTCCCGGTTGCATCTTGTCAATGGAGGAAGTAAAGGAATGTAACTTTGTTTTGAACCTGAAAAAAAATACAGGTCAAAAGAAAATACATGTACATTACACATTTTGCTTGTATATAAAAAGGTAATGAGGCAATTTAGACACTTGAGGTGCTAGCTCAGCGGTGGGAGCTTAGCCTTCTAACCTCAAGGTACATAGTTCAAATGTCTTCGGGAACGGTTGTAAAGTATCCATTAGAGCCACTTTAATTAATAAAATTAAAAAATAAAAGAGGCAATTTTGTATTATACTATTATGTTATTAGTCTCTTTTTTCTTACCACATGATGCAACAAATTTCATGTAGTCTAGGAAGAGGATTTCCAATCCATCAACAAGGTCTTGAACTAAATCTTCTGTAATTGCTATTGGAACTTGGAAGAATTCGTCCACGATCGTCTCTACCAATTTCATTAGCTCAGAAGCTGATTGTGCATATAGTTCTGTTTTAGACTTTGGATTCCATGTCTGCAATATAAATGAAAAAAAGTTGTTAACCATATATTCTATGGTAAGAAATTAACACATAATTTTTATGTCCTTCAAGTATGAAAGAACAATTATCATAATTCATAAATACAAAACTTACTTCAGTCTCTTTTGCCCTTTGCAAACTCTCTTTGCCTTTATTGAGTGATTCGTCGATCCATTTTCCAAGAAGACTTAAAATGATTGAATCAACATCAAAAGGAACCATCTCTCCCACAACTGTTTTTCCACCATCATCACACTCATTAGAGTCTTCAACGACTATTTGGACAATTAGCTTTTCAAATTTACCAGTCCTTTGCAATACTTGAACTGATTCAGATGTCAATGAATTCACTTCACTAACATACTGCCTCAAAACATGGCCATAACATGCGTGCAGCATCATTGCTGCAACTGCACCTGCTGTTGGATGCCATTTCCTTAGTATTGGACTGAATAACTGCCTTTCCTTCATCACCAAAACTTCAGTCTCATGAGCTAATTGAAGCAGAACTTCACTCAATTCTTTATTTCTTTCATATTCACCATATTTTGCATTCACTGCCTCCAATACCTTCATAAATAAAACAAACACATTATGATTATATATTTCACAAACATACCTTTCTGATTCTGTTTAATTTGTAATTTTTGTTTTGAACTGTTAATCGATTAAGTAGAATATGATAACTGATTAGGCATTAATAATAACCGATTAGGATAGTTAGCTAAGAAACCTTACAAACCTTTTCAAATGCATTTTTCATGGATGAACGAATATAGTTGTCAACGCGATCACCAGACGAATCCACAATGGTATAGTCTCCTCTGTCACCCTTTTCACCATCTGTGATTGTAAGATCTTCTCCCGAAATCTTTGAAGCTAACAACGTGGCAGGAAAAAGGATGTCTATCTGAGAAGCATTCCCTCTTTGAAAATATTCATGATAATTGAGCAACCTCTTCTCAGCCCAACTCTGCATTGAATTCAAAACCGAAGAAAGAATCTTAACATACAAAGTTTCCTTCTCCCTCTTAGCATCATTTGCAACCTCGGTCAACATAACATATGAAGCCGAAAGAAGATCAGGTTCAATCTGTCCAGTAGCTATATACTGATGAAACAGAACCCAAGTGAAGCAAATATTGTGAATTGGCAATGTGATCCCAAACGTTGGCCATGTTTTCTTCATGAGTTCAAAAAGCTCATCAACTTCATCAAGGACTAATGTTTCGTCCCGTATATCAAATATTGCTTGAAGAAGAGAAGTGTATAGATGAAGATTGAAAGGGAATCCATCTACCCAATGACAAACATCAGTTGGAGTACCGTTGTTACTTCTCCATGCTAAGGAAACCACAGAGTTGCAAAGGGTTCTCATTGTGTCTGAATTTTTGCCTATATCTATAGGTCTTGATTCACCACTGTCTATGATGTCTCTGAGGCGTGACGCAAATGTGCTGTTGTTTTCTAAAGGGAGTGATGGGTATAGGAGAAGCCCTGCTTCAAGGATTTTGAGCTGTCTCTTTTGCCACATATGGTACTCATTTGAATCACTGAATTCTGATGGCTTTAGGTGTCGTAGAAGTTCCAATGGTAGAATTATAGTTTCTGATCTCTTTCCCATCTGCAAATATTATTCATGAAACTAATTATTAGACAAAAAAGCATTTAATTTAGTCATCACTTCATGTTAGGGTCATTTTCATTCATGACACCAAGAGGCATAATCAAATCCTATGCAACAAAAGATATAACGGTAGAGCAAATAGTCATTTTGGTCCATGAGATGGTGTCAATATCGTGTCTCTGAATGTATTTGTATCAAAATCACTAGTAATTTTATGACCAAATTGATTGCCAAAAGACACATTTGAGGACTAAGCTAACTAACGAAAGAGTCAAAGACATGTTTAATGATCAAATTGACTAACAAAAAACACATTCTTTCGTCATTTTCTTACATTCAAGAATGATTTTGACGGCCCCTCGCATATTTATGAACCAAAATGATCGATTATCCTCTAACAATCTATTACAATTCAACTTTTATATTTCATTTTTATCTTTCTTTTGGTATCACATCACATTGTTTCCATTCTTAAAATTATTTGCATGTCTTCATCATCATCTTGTTTTCCCCAAAGTAAAATATAATATTGTAGGACATGAAATGAACATGAAACATATTGAAAAAATAGAACATACTTGACCAACAAGGGTTCTCATAAGGGTCTTGCGCAATTTATTATCATCATGTTCCGTAACCCTCATCTGCTGTCTCATAATCTCCGCGGCAGTCATTGGCCGCCGCGGCCTAAAAGGAGGCGGCGTATGGGAAAGAGGACTACCTCCAGCCACCGGAGACGACGGCAAAGAAGATATTATACCACCACCAGCCATTCTCTTCGACGGCGACCTCTTTATCAACCTCAATCCCAACGCTCTCTTCACCCTACTCGTTGGTTTCGACACCGTCTGGTTCGGCTTTCCACCATCTCCACCACCAGCATTATTCTCATGGTTAGAATAAAACGTCAGCGTTTGACGTCCACCAAACCCCGGCGTTGATCGGCATGACGTGAAAAAGATCTCATACGCTGTCTCCCTCACCTCATCAGCGCTCATAGTTTCCACCTTTCCAAATGGCCATTCAAGCTCATCTTCTTCACCACCAAGGACCGTTTCGAGACGGCGTTGGTGGAGGAAGTCATATGACGCAGAAGGGTAGGACTCACGGCGGCTATGCTGACCCATGCGCCGGAGGGTCAGGATAACCGGTGGTGATGATGGTGGCGATGTTTGAAAGGATGAAGAAATGGTATGATCAGGAGGAGGGAGAGGGCGAGGGAGAGAGAAAGGTACGTAGTTGGTATTAAAAGGGTTTGCATGTTTGTTAGTTTAACGTTGTTGACAGCAGTTTCATGTGTGATTATGGGTTTGCCAACGTTGTTATTTGCGAAGAATACGAGATATTACGTGTAATGTACTGTAATCCTCCTTGTTACTAAAACAGAAAATGCTAGCTAGCTAGTTCTTGCATTGTTTTTTTCTGCTTTTTTCTCTAATACAATACGTGAAAAAATTAAAATTGGTCCTTTTTTTATTGAGCAATGCTATTTATCAAGAAAAAAAACATCAAGAATTCTTCAAGAATAAAGAGTAGCCAATCACAATGCATTATTTGCCACAATTCAAGGAGGTGTGGCTAAAAAATAGGAAGTGGACAAATAAATCATGCAATTAAAACTTGTCACATGTGGACAAATAAATCATGCAATTAAAACTTGCCACATGTGTCTTGAAAAATTCTTGATGCTATTTTTCTAGATAAATAGCATTTTCCTTTTTTATTTACATGCTCTTTAATTTTTTTCCTATTAGGTAGGAGGGTTAGTAATAGACACTTTTTTTTTTCCTTTCTCAAGTAACTTAGTTGTTAGGATTTCACCATTAAGGTGAGTAAGTAAAGAATCTAAGTCAGCGATGTCAAAACAGGCATGGCCCGCAGCTTGACCTGTGTAGCTTGCTATTTTTTACAGGCTGAGCTAGAGTTTTGAATATGTCAACTCTAGTGAGCTCGTCACGTCTAACTCGTTGAGGTGGCTTAGCCTGTTTAGCCCACTATTTTTGTGGTTGGTTTGCTTGATTGATTGACTTACGACCCGCTTTGTCATCCCTAATTCGAGGTTCGAACTTCATTCTTTCATATTTCAATGAATTGTCTCTCTTATTTGAGCTATGCTCACAAGGACTAGTAATTGACACTCTAACACACTTTTATGAACACATTTCGTAATTGGTTCATTATGTAAAGATGCTTTATAACATTTCAGTTATTATCAAATTGTACATGACAGTACATTAATTAATGAAAAAATTGGAGCTACAGATGTGGCTATCCTTACTAAAGCATGAGTGACCTCATTTATTTGCTTTGGACTAAACTCGACAAAAGTGTTTTAAAAAAAAAATTAAAATAATGTTTACATTCAGACACCACATATCGCACCAAACTCAATAACATTAATGAAAGTTATCTACAACCTTTTTAGAATCAAGAGTGAAGTCCACATTATCAAATCGAAGATCATGCACCCATTGAATAGTGTGCAATAACCCCAAAGCTTCGCCAACTTCAGTTGTACATGGTGGTGTGATCCACAAAGTTCTCGCAAGTAGGTACCATCCTTCATCATCTCTGATACACATGCCTATGCCTACTCAATTCAGTTGAAAGGAAATTGAGGCATCTATATTACACTTCTATCTATCTGTCGTCGGCTTCTTCCATGGAGAACTCGCATGATGTACGTTATTGTTACATTCCATACTGCCCGAAGTTGAATTATTAGACGCCCCATCTGCAGCAACTTGGTTTACACTACTGGAAGCACGAACAATATGGTTTCTATTGGCGTGATTTCAATCACCAATCATATATGTATTGTTCAGTTCAAAAAATATGCCCACTCGTTTCAGTAGTGTCATGCCAAATTCTCAAATTTCGGTGCTTCCATAAGCTCCATAAAGTAGTTGCAAAACACACAACTTGATCCTTCATAAACTTATGTAACAAGGTCAAAATAATAACCTCCGCGTTATAATTAATACGCAATGATGCATCAAATTCAGGTGCCATAAATCATAATATGAGCATTATCGTCATAATTATACTACACACAACATAACTAGATGGGAAGCGGATGCCTTTATCTCGCAATCTTCTACGTGGGGAAGACAACCTCTACATACACGCCAAATAAGGTTTTATACCTTACCTTGGGGGAACTTTGAGCCTCCAAATACGTGACCAAAATTCAGACCTTATGAGGTGAGAATCATATATCCACACAAAGTTTGTAAGCACTTCTAACAAAACAATGACCATCCTTTTCGACCTTCCATATTAGTAGTTTGTCTTCATTAACTTGTTGAATCAAAGGTGTATGCAAGATAGAATTCGTAGTTCCTTGATAAAATAATTGTTGAATTGTGTTTCGATTCCATCTTTTGTTTCCACCGTTAATTAATTAGACTATTCGTTATAGCGTGTTAGAGGAAGGAAACCTCTGGACTTACATGTTGAATAAGAGAGGGAAGTTCTTGGGCACATATGATGAAAAGATAAGGTGAAAAGGAGTCCCTTTAATTTGTCTTAACCGTCTGCATGGGATAATTGGGTCGACAATCTCTTTATTGACAACTAGGAATTCAACTCGTGTGTTGCACGCGTTTGTTAAAATACGGTTAAATAATAAAAAAAATATTTAATTGATTAAAAAACTGTAATATTGATACAATGCACTTATAATTTTTTCATTTAAGTACACTCAATTTTGGTTTAAAATGTTTTGTTTATAATTGAAAAAATAATGAACATTTCTTTTGATAGAATTAAAATTAGAACTGGTTATTTAAAAAAAGTTGAAGGTTTATTGACACTAAAAAAATAAATAGAGGTGTATAGATATTTTTATCGTACAACCTTAAATGCATTGTATTTGATAATTTTTGTTTGTTTTTCTTTTGTTATGTAGAAAAGGTGCATGTTTGTAAATTTTATTTTATTTTTAAAGAATATATTTGCTGTTTATGAAAGACATGTAGAGGAATTAAAAGGAAATTATATTTTACCTTATTTTTGGTTGAAAAGGCAATTGCTCCATAGAAAATACAGATTAAAAGGAATTTAAAAATAAAAAATAGTCTGACCAAAAACGTAAAGAAAACCCCAAATTTCAAGGAATCATCCTGAGTGGCGGATCTTGCCCAAAAAATTAGAGGAGGGACAAATACTAACTAAAATATTATAAGTTTTTTTCTTTTATTAGGAGCTAGTTCAAACTATAAATATTATAAATTTTTGGCTTAATTGCATGTGTGGTCTGTTATGTTTATTTCAGGTCTTAAGTTGGTCCTTTACTCGTTAAAAAAGGAAAAGTTGGTCATTTATTTTTTAAAAGTTCTTAATGTGAACATATATAGAATTATTATAGAATATTAAAAGTATATTTAAATTAGAGCTTTTTTTTTTGACGGATTAAATTAGGACATACGTAGAGTAACCGTAAAATCAACTCTTTGGTCTATGTATTAATTTAGTGGCGCGAGACGTTTCATTTTTTATATATATATAACGTGAGAAGTCATCTTTATATTTATGTAACTTAAACTTAACTGCACATTTTGGTAAAAAAAAAACTTATAAGAGAGTAGAAATCAAGTTTTTTTAGAGATGTCACGTAGGGACAATCCTAGCATTAGAGTGATGATTCAAGTTTAGTTTACATAGGTAAGTATGTGACCAATCTATGTAATTGAGCAAACGAAGTTTATATCCTGCCACATAAACACTTACACCATTAATGAATAGTCAAGACATATATGAGGAGCAAGAAAGATAAATAAAAACTACGATACAAAAATCCATATAATCTATGTGAAAAGTATCATCCAAGAGTAGCTTAAAGAAAGTGACAATCATCTAAACAAAAATTATATTAAAATATTTTGTTTATCGAACATATGGAGGATCTATATAATCTACTATATAAGACAATCACAGTCAAAAATCCATAATTTTTAGTTGAATTGATGTAAACAATTATGGTTAAAGACATATACTTACATTAGCTCGTTTGTCTTCCTCATTCACATGGAAAAAATGGTATATCTATACTAAGCAATAGAAAAAAATAAGAAAAAAGTTAGAAAAGTAGACTTATAAATGTTATATCAATTCTCTAGCTAATGATAAAAAAAAAATAGAGTTATATTATTTAACCAATCTATATAATCAAGTAACTTGAGTCTATATCCTGTTACATAAACCATTAATGAATAGCTAAAACATATGTGAAGAATAAGAAAGATAACAAAAAATCAGAATACAAAATTGAAGAAACTACCCAAAAATTGCTTGAAGAAAGTGATGATGATCCAAAACCAAACTTTACATTATCATTTTGTTTGTTGAACATATGGATAAATATGAAATATGCTTTCTCTTGCTGGATGGAGGAGTTTATATCTTTACATATTTTGTAACCGAAAATTAGTTAATTAATATATTTAACAACTATCTCTTTTAATTGTTTATTACTTATAATGACAATGATTTCTTTTTATTCAATACTCAAAGAAAGCAATGGATCGGTTGTATCATATATATTGTGTAACTGATAAAATTTATTTATTTTTTAATTTATTATGGGCTTTTATTTTTACGTGGCTGAAGCCAATGAGTATAAGCATATCAAACCATTTTGAGTTATATTATTAGTGTGTGTGTGTGTGTGTGTGTGTATATATATATATATATATATATATATATATTAACATATTTAATAAAATAGTTTTTGTTTGAGTTCTATAATAATGAGACATTAAATTGATATAGTGGAGGGTTGCAAGCTTTCAAGAGAGTGGAGGATTAATGAGATATATCAAAGGTGAAAAGTTATAAGTGAAGTGAGAATATTATTATTGGAAAATGCTAGATATCAAGAATGATTTTATCAAGAAAAATTCAAGAATGATATGGCAGAATAATCACCCTTAGATTTCAATCCCACCACCCCATGATTTCCGCACCACCCCATAATTTCCGGCCAGGCTGAGATTTTATTGGCTAACATTAATTTCAGGACAATTTCTTGATAAAATCTAAGGGTGATTATTCTGCCATGTCATTCTTGAATCTTTCTTGATAAAATCTTTCTTGATATATAGCATTGCTCATTATTATTATATTAGAGAATGAGAAGCTTTTTTAGATGTGCCACATCATCAAAACTCTTGAATAAGAAAGACTCAAGCTTTTAATTCAAAGATATATAGATCACAGAGTAGTGGATTCGACATATAAAATGATTCACTTCACCCTTGTTGAGAAAGCACCATTTTCAACATGACTTCTTTGAGATAATCCCAATTAACTCGATCATAGGTTTTGATGATGTCAAGCTTAAGCGTTGCATCGTCTTCTTTGTCACACATCTTGGACTTCATATAGTGGATCACATTATCAAGAATAGACCTTCCTAACACAAAAGTTTATTAGTTATCTGAAATGCATTTATGTAAAATGACTTTCAATCACTTGGCAAGGAATTTCAACACCTAATGCAATAGGTCTCCAATACTTCATAGAGTTTTGCTAATTGCCTTTAGGAATTAAGGCTATATTTGTCATATAGAGAGTCATATGTGTTAAGAGTCCCACATCGGTTAGGAGTTGGCCTGACAATTTGTTTATAAGTGGGGGCAATCCTCACCTCACAAGCCGGTTTTGTGGGGTTGTGTTAGGCCCAACCACGATTTCTAATATGGTATCAGAGCCCCTTCATGATTCTTTGGGCCACCTGTTATCAGGTTTCCGTTATCGGGCCACCCGTCATTTATGTTCACGCTTCAGATGTGTAATCTTCAGATGTGTAATCCTGAGCGTGAGGGGGTGTGTTAAGAGTCCCACATCGGTTAGGAGTTGGCCTGACAATTTGTTTATAAGTGAGGGCAATCCTCACCTCACAAGCCTTAGAAATCCCTCACAAGCCGGTTTTGTGGGGTTGTGTTAGGCCCAACCACGATTTCTAATAATATGAAATTGTCATGTATGAAATTGTCATGTTGATGAAAAATGTTGGAACTACATCAAACCGTTCCAAATAATAAAGTAGTAACGTTCCAAATAATAAAGTAGTAAGTTATCGTCATCATAAATATTGTTGTTTCTACTAGAAAATTTAATGAAATTGTCATGTTGATGAAAAATGTTGGAACTACATCAAACCGTTCCAAATAATAAAGTAGTAACGTTCCAAATAATAAAGTAGTAAGTTATCGTCATCATAAATATTGTTGTTTCTACTAGAAAATTTACTAAAATTGTCATGTTGATGAAAAATGTTGGAACTACATCAAACCATTCCAAATAATAAAGTAGTAAGTTATCGTCATCATAAATATTGTTGTTTCTACTAGAAAATTTACTAAACTTGTGATTAATTAAATACTGTAAATTGAGTTTGCAAGATTGTTGTTGTGTGATGAAAAAAAAAGTTTTGATTCAGAGATCAACGACAATTAAAATCTTTGAAAAATTAAAAAGAGGGGAAATACGATTTGAACTTGTCATGTATAGAATATAATTTCAAGTTTCAAAAAGAGCATAAGATCAAAGGCGGCGGCTTCAAAAATGACTTTTCGTACTACGACAGCTATAAGCATCCAAAAGTACAGTCACATAGCAACTTGTTTCAGATTTCTTGCGACACAAGTTAAAATATTGAGCATTCCAATTCGAAGGCACTCACTCAACGACAATTCCAAGTTTTATTAATTGACCGTTTACGTTGCAATTTAGTAGTTCCTATTTTCCACAAATGAGTGAGTATTTTACACAGATTTTTGGTGGTGGCCGGGGTTTGAACCCCGGACCTTTGCATATTTTATGCATTGTCCATACCAACTGAGCTAAGCTCACGAGGACGAGTATTTTACACAGATTAAAAATAAACGAAAGATAATGAGTTGACCAAAAATAATAATGTTGATTTTACTCAATTACACTTACTAAGAATAATAATTTGGGGTTAGTGTGCATAATATTAATTTGGAACAATTTTTTACCATTTTAAATTAGGTTCTGTTTTAGTTTTACACAGCTATTAAAAAAAATTGTAGTGTTGTTTTTTTTATACAATTTTAATTTTTTTCATTCAACAAAAACAAAAGAAAACGAATATATATTTTTAGGGGAAAAGAAAATGAATGTTGATTTAGTTTTGCTTTTGAGTATATATGTTTGTTTTCATTATTTTTAGGGCAAAAAATAACTATTTTGACCAGAAGTGACCAATATTGCAACAAATGTAAAATTGGAGGACAAAAATGTGAAATTTTGAAAAGAGGTGAATTTTCACAAGCTTGATGAAATAGGGGTCAAAAGTGCAATTAAGTCTTTTTCTTAGTCCATGTTCGTCTCATTATACGTGTCATATTTGAGTTGTGTGTATTCTTAATAAAATTATTAACTGCGTAGATTTTAATGATAAAATAATTATTTATTAAAATACTTTTATTAATTACAATTAGTTAAATAGTTTGAAGGATTAAAACATAATAAATAATAATATATTCATAGAAAAAAAAATTATTGGTATTTTAAAGTCACAATTAATTTGAAATCCAAAAGTGTTGCAAATGACTATTGTTAAATTTAGAAGATTCTCATCCAATTGATAGTGTGTGGTCTGTTTTGTGAGAATGACATAAAGTGTACCTTATCGATATGTGTGAGACTATTATTCAACATCTACTAATATTTCAGTGAAATAAATAGAAGACTCAGATTGAATATACATTCCATAAGCCATTAAACCATTAACTGTACTATGAGCTCAATGGAGGAGGAAACTCTTCCTCTAAGTGTGATCCATGTCAACAAGTCCTTAGTTTTCATCAATAGGTTACACACAATCCTCCATTCCATTGCTCTTTGTTTCTTAGTTTACTATAGGCTTTGTTTCTTCTTTCAAGACTCAAAAACAAGAGAAACACCATTGTTACCTTACCTTCTAGTCTTTTCATCTGAAATCATTCTCTCTTCGATATGGATTTTTGACCAAGCGTTCCGTTGGAATCCGATTAAAAGAACCGTCTTTCCAGAAAGATTACCTGAAAATGACAAACTTCCTAACATTGATGTGTTTATATGCACTGCAGACCCAACTAAGGAACCTACTTTAGATGTTATGAACACTGTTTTATCAGCTATGGCGATGGATTATCCACCTGAGAAACTTCATGTGTATGTTTCTGATGATGGTGGTTCGCCTATTACGTTGAATGGTATGAAGGAGGCTTGGAAATTTGCAAAGTGGTGGATTCCTTTTTGCACAAGATACAGAATTTCGTGTAGGTGTCCTGAAGCTTACTTTTCGGATTCTCAGAATGATGGCGATGATTTTTCTGAGAATGTTGAGTTTCTTGCAGATAAGAGAATCATTAAGGTAGATTCTAAATTGGATTGCTTCTCAATTTTTGGTGTTCAGGATGAATATGCTTGTTTTATATATGATGTTAATTTTATTTTGCAGGAAAAATATGAGGCATTCAAAGAAGGTATAATGAGAGTAAAGGAGGATCAGAACCATACTACTGGCTTAACAGGTCAAAATCATCCATCCACAGTAGAGGTATAATTAATGTTACGTATACACAATACTAATTCATACAGAAATTGGACTGCTTTGAATTTCAATTAGCGTATTCAAAGTTCAACTAGCAGATTTGACTACTAGAAAAAAAATGAAATAGCGACGGAATTTCAGACACGAAAAATGTGAAATTCGTCTCTGATTCTGTCGTAAAGTATTAGAGACACCAACTTTGATGACCAATGCTATTTGTTCTGTCTATAACATGATGTTGGTGTTTGCACCAAGTTGCTAGGAAATGATAATAAATAACTCATTAACTTGTATGTTTGCATATGATGTTTGGTTTAAAAACATAACTGTGATTATAGCATGTCCAACTACACAGCTTATCAAATCAAGGATATTTTGCATTTTGCATTAATGGTATCTTTTCATTTTTTTTCTCCCTCATGTCATTGTTACACACAATTGACCAATTTATCTCAGACTAAGCTCTATAAATACTGATTGGTGGCAGATGATTCAAGAAAATAGCAGTGGTGAAATAGAGCAAGTGAAATTGCCATTACTTGTATATGTTTCCCGTGAGAAAAAACCTTCTCATCCTCATCATTTCAAAGCTGGAGCCCTCAATGTCCTTGTAAGATTCTCTTTCTCTATATCTCTTGTGATTGGTGATACGTTTACCCGAGTCCACAACTATGAAGCACCGACACAATGACAGACACCGAACAAGACACTAACACGTCGACATGTGTCGCGTTGTTTCGGACACCAAACACCCCTTCAAATTGAGATTATGTTAAATGAAACATGGGAATACAAGACCATTCTCAAACCTCTTGAAAAATTTGCTCAATTATGTATATTGTCTTGCAGTATCGTGTCTCTGCAGTTATCAGCAACTCTCCGTATATTCTAGTACTGGATTGTGACATGTTCTGCAGTGAGCCAGCATCAGCAAGACAAGCATTATGTTTTCACCTTGATCCCAAGAAATCACCTTCACTTGCTTTCGTTCAATTCCCTCAGAAATTTCACAATATAAGCAAGAATGACATATATGACAGTCAGCATAGATCAACATATAAAGTAAACACTTCAAATTATGATATTATTTCACATTATCTATATCTTCAAAATGATGATTCTGTATTTTTAATTGTTCTTTTTTTTTCCTACAACTTAAGGTTTTATGGCAAGGTATGGATGGAATTACAGGTCCCTTATTGTCTGGCACAGGATTCTATATGAAAAGGGAAGCATTATATGGGAATTACAAAATTAAAGGTATAGATCATGATGGTTTATTCAATTTGTTTAATAAAGAGGTTGTATGTTTGGACCAACATACCAGTGTTTTTAAATGCGGATAGCGGGAAATAGCGAATTTTTCAGATTCTGCTATGCAACAGTGCTATAGAGCCGCTATATATGCTATTTGACAACACTGCAACATACACATACATTGGTACATTACATACTACTAGTACTAAACATATACATATTCATATTTTATGTTTTGAATTTCAGACACAGATTCTAAACTCCAAGAATATGTTGGCACATCCAATGAATTCATCAAATCCTTAAAGCAAAATTGCAGTCCAAATATAGTCACTGATGGGAATGCATTGCCTATAAAAGAAACTTTGCTTCTGGCTTCTTGTAATTATGAAATTGGAACTAAATGGGGTAAAGAGGTATGCAGATTCATAAAAATATGCTTAATATTAACATAAATAAGGCACTTTAATTTTATTTAATACTTATTATTTGGTATGCTTGTTTGTAGGTTGGCTTTATGTATGGTACTGTATGTGAAGATGTACATACCTCAATCATGCTAAGTTGCAATGGTTGGAATTCAGTTTACTGTGATCCACCTCAACCACAGTTCGTTGGAAATAGTGCCACTAATTTGAATGATTTATTCATTCAAGGAACTAGATGGAGCTCTGGATTGCTTGAAAATGGTTTGACCAAAGTGTGTCCCCTTATAAATTGCCCTTTAAGGATGTCTCTTCTTCTTAGATTTTGTCTTGCATACGTTACATGTTTCCCTCTATATTGCTTGTCTTTCTGGTGTTTTGCTATTGTTCCACAGATTTGTCTACTATCTGGAATTTCTCTGTACCCTAAGGTAACAACAAAAATTATCCATCTCTTATGCCATATTAGTTTCTCCTAGGGTTATGTTTGGATAAATAGCTTAATCAAGCGCTTATAGTATAAGCTCTTATCATATACTCAATCTGTCTCATTATGTTTCTTTTTTTTTTGTTTTGAATTTCAGGTCTCAGAACCATTTTTCTTCATTTATGCATTCATCTATCTATCAGCTCAAACCAAACATTTATTTGAAGCCCTCTCAACTGGAGGAACATTCATAACGATGATAATAGAACAAAGAATGCGGATGATGAGATCAGTCACATGTCATCTATATGGATTTTTAGATTGTCTAATGAAGGAATTTGGTTTAAGAGAAGCTAGTTTCTTGCCAACAAATAAAGTGAAAGACGAGGAACAAACTATGCTTTATCAAATGGACAAATATGATTTCAGAATACCAAACATGTTTCTTGTACCAATGGTTGCACTCATCATTATCAACATATCTTGTTTCATAGGAGGCATCTATAGAGTGTTGTGTTTGGGAGAGTTGGACAAGATGTTCATACAAATTTATCTTATGGCTCATATCATTCTTGTCAACTATCCGATCATTGAAGGGATTGTTATAAGGAAAGATAAAGGAAGAATTCCTCCTTCAGTAGTTGTAACATCTAATGTCTTGGCCACAATTCTCACTTGTGCACTTTATCCTCTACTAAGGAAGGTATAATAGGGTCATTTCTTTATGGCAAAAGATACTAATACATTTTTGGTTTTTATGTAGCAGCAATGTTGTGTAGTAAAGAAATATAACAGATTCCAACAGCATCAATTGATGACTGTTGGATGGAATAAAGTGATTTAGAGTTCACAATTATTGTCAACTTTGATTCCCATTTTTAATTTTGACATTATAAGAAATGTATATTCTTAAACGAGATTTTGTGTCTCGAACCATACTTTAATATTATAATTGGTTTTTTCCTGTAAACCCAAGAGCACTTGGAGATGATGGTAAGGGTTTGTTCCATCTTTTGGATTCAAATTCAGCCTTGAAGATGTAACGGTGTTAAATCTCTTCAGGGAGATCTTTGTCATCAATTGTGTTCCTATCAGTCTCAAGCTATTATTCTCTGTTGTTGTGCGCAAGGGATATTCCATTCACAACAAAACAAATTAAGGAGCATAATAGTCTAATAAAATAATAAGTTACATATTATGATCATAACTCTTTTTTTGTCAGCAACAAAAGAATATTATTAAAGAAAAACAAAATTGGCATAAGATATGCCAAATACAACTCCCAGTCCAATATAATTCAACACAACCTGATAAAGCGCTGATGCACAGCAAAATCAAAATGCACCAAGCACCCACCTTCCAACTGAGGACTGAAAAACCCCAAAAGACATAATGATAGGTAAATGTGACGACAAAGCATGCTCTCCAAAACACAAAGGAACCTCACCAAAGATGAACAATGTCAATGATACAAGCTCCACACAATATAGATACAAGAAATAATATATGACTTATATTACACATAAAACACCCCACGGCAGACCACACTAATCAGTAAGGATTATTCATGACACATTTCAAGCTTTCACCAACACTCAACAATAGTTTGACTCTATTTGCAACTGTACATATCAGAGGCACACCCTGCTAAATCAATTTGATGATTAAAAAAAAAAACAGTATCGAATTCAACAAAGCAACTGCTGAAAAGAATATCTAATGACACCATTTACTGCACTTGCATCAATTTTCCACTGACTATTGTCTGTTATTCCATCACTTTTTCTTCCAATCTGTTACTAACATATTAATTGCAATATCGTTTCGTTTGAGTTGTTGTAACAAACAGTTCATTGCTAACAGATTAACTCTGACTACTACAAATTTTATCATCACTTTTATTGATTCACTTTCTCACATTAAAATACACAACAGATTCAGAAATTTCCTACTACCTTCTCTTACATTTTCCTTCAGTTTTATCCCTGAAAAAACACCAGAACAAGACACTTCTAATGTGTACTGTTAAAAAATTTCTGAACCAATAACATTCATATGAATAAAACAAATATCAGCCTGACAAAAACTGCAGGAAATAACTTAATAGAAAGGCTGAGTTAAGGAAGAAACATAGCGTCCAAATGGATTTCGCTCCTAGTCACAAATACACATGGGAGCCGCGAATAATAACATGAAATCCTTCACACACGTCTAAAGGACTAGAATTCTGAGATACAACCAAAACACGACACACCAAAACAAACCACCAAACAGCAAAAACACTGCTAAATGCATACACTAGTCCCCAAGAATCCATCTGATACATGTTTTAAGGTTGCACAAATTACAGTATTATAATCCCTGCAAGAGCCCCCTCCAAATTTACTCAACACAGACCGGTGATAACAAAATGCAGCGCAGCATTATAATCCCCGCAACAGTCCACTCCACATCACCTCAACACAGACCAGCAATAGCAGAACGCAGGATTGCATCACTGCAAACAGATGGCAAAAACATTGCAGCCACCCCCCTGAACCAAAACCGCTTCCAAAAATGCACATATTTATCGAGACCAACATCCCCTGATACCCCTAAGCATGCTAGCGGGTTCAACCACCACTGGTTCAATTCATACTTAAACTTTGACGATTAAATCTCTGCCAAGTCCACGATAAAAGCTTGACAATCGATTCATTATCCCAATTTTTATCGGAAACTCCCTTCCCTAAAATTAACTTCCTCTAACTCCTCCAACATTGCCCAACTATATAAGCTCTCTAGACCAGTGCAGATCCCACGCCCAAGTATTTTCAACTTTCCTCCTCACATATGAGACTCTAGCTTCCTTACATAATGACAGGGAATAAATCAGGTCAAACCCCCTTTTTAAGGTGGCTGCACCAACCCATTCTTCACTCCAAAAAACTGTATCCTTGCCTCTCCCCATATTTCTACTAACCCGGTTTAAAAAATGTAATCAAAACTTTCGATTATTCTCAATTTTTCAAATCAATTCTTGTTAAAGCTTAATTACACACACACACTCACACCGCACGCAAAGGAGATATATAGTTTTGATGTCTATTTTACCGTTTTTATAATTTTTTTTGTTATGCATCTTTTTTCATTGGTCTTGAACAATATGACAACTTAACCAGAAAAACATTGGTCTTAAACAATATGACAACTTAACAAAAACAAAAAACAATATGACAACTTAACAAAAACAAAAAACAATATGACAACATGAAATTCTGCAACAACTTGAAAATTAAGAAACTATATTCTAAATCAAATTGGAAGCAACTGTTGAAATTCCAAATATTTATGATAACTAATCCTCATCACTACTTCCATAGCTTAGGCACAAAGATAACAGTGCACCATTAGTATTTGTAGAACTTTTGACATTAGAGGTCTCTGGTTTCTTAATAACAGAAATCATCGCCAAAGGATTAGGCTTCTGACAACTGCCTATCAATTTTCCTTGTTTGTCAGAACCATCCAAACAGGCTTTTGTAGTGTCGGCTGCTTTTCCTGGAAGATCTTTGGAAATTTTTCGCCTCTTTGGGTTATCATCGGATGTTTCACCATGTCCGTCACGAATTCTGCTGATAGAAACTTCAGAATTTTTCGAGAAAATTGATTTTATCAATGCTTCATCTTCTTCTACCAGCCTTTTCTCCTTGTCTGCTGCCTTACGTTGCAAGTCAGCAAGCATTTTATCAACACTAACAGTTGCATGCCTAGACTTCATTGACTTCATCTCATCCAGTGCAGCAAGAATGTCCATCTCTCTTTTAGAATCAAGGGTTTTATTCTCTAACGACCTCATAGCATCTCCAATTTCTTCGGCTTCCCTCTTCTTTTTCCTTTCATAGCTTTCCTTATCATCTGCACGCCAAGGTTCAAAATTTCTAGTCGCACCAAACTCAACGACGTAATCTGAATTCTGCGGATCAGTCTTCATGATAAATTCAGCTGAGCACCGAGTGCATTTGCTATACAATCTGAAAATTTGAATTCCAAGATATGTCTCGCCTTCAACAACTTCTTTTCTGGAGTTGAACTTGGTACCTTTGTACATAAAATTGCCGCAAGTGTTGCATCGAATGGTCATCGAAAGCATATCACGAACCTTCTTGATTTGAGAATCTTTGGTCTTTTTTCGTCGAGGAAGCTTGGCAGGATCGAAATCCGGTGGGTAATACTTGTTCAAAACCTTCCTCTCACCCATCTCTCTTCAAATTCAACGACGCGGATAACAACCTAGCTAGGGTTTCTTTCTCTCTTTCTATTTGCGATTCCAATATATTATGTTACTAGATAAATTGCTACTAGGGTTATTATGAGTAGAACCCCGCATATAGGCCCAAATCTAAACAAGTCATTCTCCTATCTTTTTATAAAAAAAAAAAAAAAAAACAAATAATAGTTAAAGCCTATTAAACTAATAACTACTTCTATTATAATAGGAATAATATTTGACATTATAAAAAAAAATTGCTTTAATTTTATTTGCAAAAAAAGTATTTGATCTTGGTATATATATGTCAAAATTAACTTTTATTTCTATATAAATATTGATTTTGATTAAAACTAAAAATATAAATGTTTATTGTTTTCTAGTTATAATAAACCAAATTTCAATAACACCAACAACAATCTTTATTATTAGAAAAAAAAAATTTGTGGTGGTCGGGTTTAAACCCCGGACCATGCATATTTTATTATAGAAAAAGTTGTTTGAGGGTATAATTGGGATAATAAAAAATTAAGTATAAATATACTCATTTAGTTTGTTGCGCTTTTTAAATGATAAAAAAATGGATATATATATATATATATATATATATATATATATATATATATATATATTCATATCGTGTTTGTTACATTTTGTTAATATTTATATTTATTCTTATCTATTTGTTTTTTTAGGCAAAATATAAAATATATTAAATAAAAAGAAAGAGATACAAAGACTGGGGGACATTAGACCTGACTCACGAATAACCCAAACGGGAATACGACATGATGAATCAACCCAAGTAAAACAACTATAATCTATGTATTATTTGTATTGAAAATTGAGGGCATTTTTGAAGGAAAAAAAAATCCAACTCAAAAGTTCTGAAATGGGTAGTTTTCTTTACATATAGTTTTTTGGAAAAAAGAATCCAACTAAGTGCTGAAAGGGTAGTTTTCTTTATATCTATACTTACTATATAAAGAAAATTACCCCTTTCAACACTTTTGGGTTGGATTTTTCCTTCCAAAAGTACCCTCATCAATTTTCAATACAAATAACACATATAACAAATAGATAAGAATAAATGTAAATATTAAAATAAAAATGTAACAAACACAAATGTTTAGTTTTTTCCTTTATCATTTAAAAAGTGTAACAAACTAGATTATTATTTTTTTGACAAATGTAACAAATGATAAGTGCTAGGAAGTGATATTTTCATGTTATATTTTAAGTACTTTTGTTACTTGTTTTGCAAGTAATTTAGGGAAAAGCCGAGATAAAAGTGATAATTGCCTTATTACGCTTTAATTGCCTTACTTTACCCAATTGTGCAGGATTTGACCTCAAGACACTAAGCAAGCATGAAAAAGCCAAGAAAAGTGCAAAAGGGCCGCAAGTACTACACAGCTCGCGAGGCGAGCACAGCAGCTCGCAGTGGCGAGCATCAATTCAAGCCAAAAAGCCGTGAGCACCCTCTTGCTCGCGAGGCGAGCAGAGCTACTCGACGTTGCGAGTAAGGGCGGTTTGACCCTCCCAGGGTGACGTGGCAGAATCTTAATGGTGAAGGAAACATAACTCGCCATGGCGAGTAAGGCTGCTCGCGAGGCGAGCTCAAGCATAGTGGGAATTCTATAAATAGCCCACTTGCTATTCTTGGTAAATATCTTAGGAAAGAATCTAGGGTTTTTAGCTTTTCTTAGTTCTTCAGTTGTTAGATATTTTTATAGAGAGAAAGAAGGTAGTTCTTCATAGAGTGAGAGTGGTTTTGGAAGTTGGATGCTTACTCCTTAGTTGAGACATCACAAGTGTAATGAATCCTTCCTTTTCAAGCTATCCTTGCAAGGCTTCCATGATGATGTGTAGCTAAACACTCTTTGTTAGGATGAGAGGTACTTGATCTTGCTAAACATGTAATCCTTTTGATCTTGCAATATATGATTCTAGCAATTTATATTCAATATTGTTGTTATTCTTGTGTTAATGCTTTCAATAAGATTCAAGATGATTTGGACACAAACTCTTGAATCTAGAGCTAGAGTAGCAATATATCTTAGGTTAACTTCTTTGACAACTTTGTTAATCTTGTGATAATCACCATAATCAAGAGTTTAATGCTTTCGGATGCTTAATCAGGCTGGACACGGTCGATTAAGTTATCCGATCGACTTTGTTATCGTTTAAGGGATTTGGACACGAATGTTTAAACGATAACTTAGAAATAATTATATCACTTTGGACATGAAGGGTAGTTTAGAATTGATTGTGATAATGTTGTTTATAAAGCTAGAATTCGTATGGATCATTAGGTTACGTGTGACGCTTGGTTAAGGAACGCTACTCCTAACAAGTTTCAATCCTTATTAATCTCATCTTTTACATTTTGCAATTAGTTAACATAGTTGTAAATTAAACAAACAATCACCCTTTTTACTTAGAATGATATTTGATGTTAAACTATCCGTGATGTCGCACTAATCCCTGTGGAGACGATACAAATACTTATCTTGTTTTTGATGCAAAACTACTTCATCAACAAACTAGATGAGTGTGTGTGTGTGTGTGTGTGTGTGTGTTTTTCTATAATAAAGATTGTTGTTGGTGTCATTAAAAAAATTAAAATTTAGATTATATATTTTTGTTATATTGTTGGTTTCATTGAAATAGATAATCATGATTCATGATTATTTTGATTTGTTATATTTTGAAGGCCAAATACCTCCCTGGGTCCTTTAAGTTTCACGTTTGTAACAGATAGGTCCTTTAAGTTTCAAAGGTTACAGATAGATCATTTAAGTTTCTAAGGTTTCAGATAGGTCATTTAAGTTTCGAGTTTGTTTCAGATAGGTCCTTTCTATCAACCTCCGTTAAGGACCTATCTGAAACCTTAGAAACTTAAAGGACCTATCTGTAACCTTTGAAACTTAAAGGACCTATCTGTAACCTTTGAAACTTAAAGGACCTAGGGAGGTATTTGGCCTATTTTGAAAGTAAAAAACAATTATATTTTTACTTTTAATCAAAATAAAAATTTCATAAAAAACATCGTTCATAGTTTTCAAACGTTAGCACAATAAAAAGAACGGAAAGACAGACACGTGAGTAGCCGTCTTTTCGCTAGTAGTATAGATTAAACTCGCGGTAGAAAAGCGATAGACCTAAGGGGTGTTCAACGGTTCGGATAAAACCGAACCAATTAATCCCTACACATCCAATTCCAACCCCTACCCATCCATTCATGTTCACTTCGAGCATCGAATTTCATAAATTAAACTCGTGAGCCCGTAGATCTGGCCGGTACAGATTATTGTAATTTTTACGCATTACTTTGTGTTGTTTTGGCTCTTCTCTTATTCGATCATGTTCTAATTCTTTTATGTAAAGAATTAAGAAGATTCATCAAGTAAAGATTCATCAAGTAATGGATCAAATCAAGACAAGTCAAACAAACCATTAAAAAATAATTTATCTTTTTTTTTTACAAAAGAGAATAATTTATCTGAATGCATTGCCTTGGAATAAAATCAAATAATATCCATAAAGGAAAAAATTCCCTTTATGGACCAAAAGTTGAAGGAAAATTTTAGAGGGACTAAAACGAAAAGTTAATATATTTATAGGAACCAAAAACATATTTAATCTTTAAATCAATCTTAACAAATCTAATTTAAACTAATTATAACTTGAATTAAAAATATAATAATAAAATATATACACTAACATGTCACCCTTCAGCATGCTAGTCTAGTAGTCTAGTCAATCTTAATTTTTGTCATGATGAAGATCAACTATAATCTTTATTCGAGAAAAATACATAAGCTTAATTTTTGTCATGATGAAGATCAACTATAATCTTTATTCGAGAAAAATACATAAGCAAACATGTCACGTGTCTCCATGATAATTTTTAATTATTATGTCATTTGTCTTAAATTATAATTTATTTTTCTCATACAATAAATGGAGTAAAATAACTTATAATTTTTCTTTTTTCATACATATTAACTACATATTTTAATATATATATATATATATATATATATGAAATTATTAAAATAACTTATAATTTGGGATAAAAACATTATATTATGGCTTTTGAAAAATTTCAAAAACTATGTAGCTAACTCTTTGAAAGAGAAATGTTATTTGTGTATACTTTGAACAAGCATCTCTTAAAAAGTTCGAATTTTGATAAAATTTAAATGATTGAATAATGTTAATAATAAGCAAGATATATTGATGGATCTAATCAAAGCACAAGTTGTGCAAAATTTAGCAAAGACACGTAGTCAACAACATACAAGTAGTTGAGACAACACTTGCTGCCCATCATCAACAAACCACCAGGCTCAACAGCTCAAAAAAAATGTCAAACGCACAAGCATCACACTCTTTTAACCTAAGTGATTGTTTTATAGGTCTTTAAAATTGCTCAACCGTCTAAAATAAAATCGATTAAAAGTCACATTCGTTCCAAAAACAACAATCAAATTGTAATTTCAATAAATTTATGAAATTGAGTTAGGATCCGATAACTCGATTAAAACTAGCGCATTCTCGTAAATTGATATGAGGCCTCTGATTAAGGTGAAAGAGATACATTACCATTCCGTCCAATTGTTTGAGTTTAATGCATATTTTTTTAAGTATAATGATTTTTTCTAAAAATATATTGGGCAAGAGTGACTATATATTTTGATTATCAAACAAAAAGAGTGAGTATATATTTTTTAAGTTGTTTGTTAGGACTTATAGAAATTTATACCGGAGGAAGAATTTGAGCCCCTATGCAAGATGTGACTCTTTCCCAAAATTCATGTATTACCCTTCCTCACATAACCTTTGAATGGACTTTTCTTTTTGGGTACAATCCTTTGAATGGACCTTTTATTGACACACTTTGGATTAATTCGTGAACAAATGATACAAGTATTCCTTAAATGAAGTCAATTTCTTATTTGCCTTTTCGTGCGCTCTACTTTTGAATTCTAAAATTTATAGGAAAAAAATCAGAGTTTTGAACATATATTATGTTTTTGGAAGCTAAAATCCAAAATGCAAGATGTTTGAGAAGAGAGTATGACACGATAAGAAATTGACATGTTTGAAAACCTTGAAGGTAAATTTGAAGGAATTCCGCTCTTCTTCCAACACGTTTTGCTCGCGCCCAACTGAACTTCCCAAAATACCCCTGCGTGAGTTAACTCACGTAGCATTAGTTAAATCACGCAAGTGTTAATTCCAGCATGAGTTAAGTTGCACAACGCATGTTAAGATGCACAGATTTTAACACTTACGTTACTTAACTAACACAGGGGTATTTTCGGTGTTTCAGTTGGGCGCGAGCAAAATGTGTCGGGAAATGAGCATAATTCAATTTGAAGCTGCAGACATGTTTCTTAGAAAAATACTTGTAGGCCCAATTATCACGTTCTTCACACACTACTTGTCTGCAAACTTAACGCCACCAAAATAGAAAGCATGGAAGTGCATGCTACGGCAACTTACTCAAAACAGACTTCAAGAAATTAAGCCATTCTTTTACAGTAGTAAGTTAAAAAAAAAAAAAAAAAAAAAAAAAAAAAAAAAAAAAAAAAACCTGGTCCCCACTCCAATCCGTAAATCATCATTAACAAGCTGGGAATTTCGTGGAACAATAATTGTGTGAATATTAGTCATTTGTGGCACAAAATTATCATATTAGATCATTTTACCAAATTAACTTTATTCATCAATGTTTGATTCTTATTAGTAGTATTATAAATGTAAAGTGAAAATTAATAATTTATAAGTGATGCACGTGGTATTATTTAGAGAGTAAGATTGAAGGAAAAAACAACTAAAATTACATTTTTTTGAAACTTAAAGTAATGTTCGTTTTGAGACATTTTTTTCAACAACAGTTATCATAGGACAAAGGGAACAATATTGCATAATTAATAAAACAAATTACATTTTTTGGTAAAACTATTTTAATAGTATCATGAGCTTTTTTTTTTTATCAAGTAGCAAGTGGTTAGAAATTTAACTCTTAAAAATGAATAAGTATGGTGTTTGAGGTTCGAACTCCAACCCATATATTATCTCTATCAATTGAGCTAAATTCACGGAAACTATCATAAGCTTTTATAAACACCGCAACTAAAAACTTAACCATCACACAAGTCACACCGTAGTAGGAGTTTTTATAAAGGAAACAAAAATATAATTAAGGAAGATTGTTTCCTTTTTACATTGAATTGATGGAAGGGCAGAAAATGAATCAATCGAGTTGTACTTGACTCAACTAGACTCATCTTGACTCAACGCCACAAACTTTTTTTAAAAATTTAAACTCAAACCGATTCAAATTCGCAAACAACTCGGTCTAGTTCGTTAGCTCCTATCGCATACTTCAAAAGTAAAAAAAAAAAAAATGATCTTTCACTTTTTAAATATAATAATCTAACATTCAACACACAAAAATGATCATCAATTTTACATAATTGTCTAAAACAGATTCAACCAACAACCAGAATGGATAGAATTAGTGAACATCAATCATTGTAATATTAGCCAACAATAATAATATTTTTTAGATTGGAATACTATAACTCTGTATAGAATTCAGCTAATTTAGTTCATGAACCAAATTCCACAAATTTATTTATTTATTTTAAGAAAATTTCACAAATTAATTGTGGAGCCGAGTTTCAAACTATGTTGGAGTTTGAAGGGTTCATTTCAAGCCTACCTACCAAGTACACATTTTCCCCATTGTGTACCTAATACATTATTTTCAACTGGTCCATCTTTGTCACGTTAACTTGTTGTATTTATAAACATGTACCTTAATTAGTTATAACGGACAGGGACCTTGTGGAGTGTAGTGGCAGCTGCATCAGTACCCTTTGTTGGTCAAATATTCATGTGAAAACTGTAAGAACTATGTAACACATTTTGTATGATCATTCAAGATAACATTTGTACTTGTTTCAAGAACTTACTTGTTGCAAAACAGAAACAGATAAGAAATGAATGACTATGGTATTTTTACTATGAAAATCATTCAGACTTGTATTTTTACTATTTGTCACTATTATTTTACTTCTAAAGTTACTTATATGATAATTGGTTGTATTTTTTTATCAAAATAAACTATTACTAGTATTTTGTTAACATTATGTATTTTCATGTCATGTGATCGTGACCTTGCTTTTGTTGAACGCGTTAGGATTATTATTTGTTTTGTTTTATCTTATAATTAGTAGTAAGAACTAAGAAGGGTATAACTTATAAGTATAGTATAACCAAGTGAACAAGATTTTTGGTTATTCAAGGATATTAATAATGACAAATTGCTATTAGTAGATTAATTAATTATGGAATAGTCTTCATAGTTTAAGTTTAGCAATATAAATAATAATATATATGTATATATTACAGTACTTTTCTTGTCTCAACTTGTCACGGTCTCCACTTTTGTTCACTCACTTGTTTGTGGAGGATTAAGTTCCACGAATAACGTGTCCATTTTATTAAAGACTTTTGGATTCTTTATTTTATTCACATTGTTGCACAGAAAGAGAAGGAAGAAAGTTCTATATTTGAACTTTTGTTGTTTTGTTCTCATTGAGAAGAAGAAGATAAGGTAGATATGAGAGTTGCAGTAGTTGGTGGTGGGATTAGTGGTTTGGTTTCAGCTTATGTTTTGGCCAAAGGTGGAGTCAATGTGGTTCTGTATGAGAAAGAAGATTACTTGGGAGGACATGCAAAAACTGTTAATGCTGATGGTGTTGATTTGGACCTTGGTTTCATGGTCTTCAATAGGGTAATTACTACTAATTCACCACTTTTTTACTTGTTTTATTTTGCTTCAATTGTTCATAATTCATGAGGATTTTAATTGTTCATAATTCATTGAGGATTTTGCGATTTTGCTTAGTTATGTTATAACTGTTTTATAAGTGAATATTGTATTGTGAAAATAGTCTTAGCTTCAACATAAGCATTACATTATCCAAAACAGTGAAAGTGAAGCATTTTGGATTTTTCTTTTTCTTTCAAAGAAAGTATAATTATCTACTTTTGTGTGATTTAATATTTGAGAATTCAATTAGCTATGTTATTGTTGCCTATGATACAAATTACAATGTGAAGTTGTTGTGAATTGCATAGAACATTTGCCTGTTATTAAGCCCTTTGTAATGTGTGGTACTGGAACAGAGAAGAAGATTAATGACAAGTATACATTAAGCAATATTTTATGGGTTTTACTAACGAGTGCTTCCGACCACTTTTTAAATATTTCAATTTTCAATGCATCGATTATACAAATTTAAATAGAAAGTTATCATTTAAATACCTTAAAAAATCCATCAGAGACATTCGAAGTTGTTAACATTTCCTATATTTGATTCATCTTCATTATTGTGAATAGAGGTCTTATTATTATTTTATGAAAATGCTAAGAAGTATCATGAGTGTTCTTTGAAGAATTAAATATAGTAAAATTATCTAGAAACTTATGCACTCAATTTTTTTTTAGGGGTTATGTAGTGAATCTCTTAAAAGATTAAAAGTTATTCTTTTCATACAAAATTTTTTTATTTTTTTATTTCCTTATCAGGTTTCTAGGGACACCGTTAGAATGACCCTTTGATCGCATTGTTTAACACATGTTTTTTTAGTAATGTTAACCAATATCCTTGAAGCACTAGTTAAGCAGCTAAAAATGAAAAGAAATGATAAATTAACATTAAAATCAACACTTTTTCAAGTTTCAAAAAGTAAAATAGTTCCAAGAAAATATTTCTTTTTATAATTCCTTAACTAGTGCACGGGGCACCAGTTAACAATTTTTTTTTAAATAGTGCAGTAGTTAGATTTCACTTTTTAAGGTGAATAAGTGGTGTTCGGGGTTCAAACTCCAACCCTTATATATAATAATGTATTATCCATGTCAACTGTACTGAATTATGTTCACGGAACTTGTTTGACGGATGTTATTAACACTTACATGAGAATTAGACAACTTTTGATTCGGTTTTAACATAAATGGTTAGTTATAGCATTTATACTTTCATGTTTAGTCACACTCAAACTTGAGCGTCACTATTTCCATCTTTAAAAAACTACTTTTTGGGCTGGAATGAAAAGAACAGGAAGATATATGGTGCCAAATAAAGATAAAACAGGTGCCAAAGACCAACAACTATTTTTAAGGTATTATTTAAGAAAACTATACAAAATTTCATTTATTTAAATATTCAATAGTATATTAGATTATTTTATTCTTAATAAAAGATGAACAAGACACTCTAAGACAATAAATGAAGTCATCCTTTCAAGGATTAAAGATATTAGATTTTTGTAGATATTTTTTGTGCTAATAAGAACCAGAAATTTTAAATCCACAGCAAAAGTTGGCATGTGGACCCCTCCACCAGTGGTCCTGCCATGACAGCTCCTTCTTGCAAATGTAGCATTCCTTTGGTTAACTAGATGATGGCACTCACAATTTTACATACTCTTAACTAACCTTTAATGATGAAATATCAATCAACAAATAATGAAAATTACATGTGTGTAAATAGCTAAAATTTATTCCATGTAGGCTCGTCACTCTTTAAAATTCTTGAATAGACATAAAGATATTCCCACAACTTATAACAATTGGACTAATTCTCAAAGAATATAGAATACTTGATAATTTATTCCATAAAATATATAATTGTGGTCCATAAAGTAAGTATAGTCTGACCAATAATTGTTCCACACAAAAATAGATTCAGGCCCTCCTGAATAATTCGTCATTTGGTGGAGTTCATTAACCACTTGAGCTCAATTACTTAGGCTTTGTTTGGGAGTTTGGAGGGAAGGGGAGGGGAGGGTTTTGGAAAAAAGGAAGGAACAAGTGGAAGAAATAGAAGACATTGGGAGGAAAGGGCTTTGGGGTTAATTTTTTACTCATAATAAAAAATCCCCCTCATTTGGGGAACTCAAAAATTGTATTGGGGGAGGGTTTGGGGGGGGGGGGGGGGGGGGGGGGGGGGGGGGGTTATGGAGGGTTTATATGAATTTTTCAAATCCAATCTATGTTGTTGTTATATTTTTAAAATTAAAAGTATATTAATCATAAGTATTAGTTTATCATTCTCAAAAAAACTGTTCTTTAAAAAAATGTGAATTTTTTGTCCATTTTTCTATATATTTCCAACCCCCCAAAACCCTCCCCTCCCTTCCCCTCCAAACTCCCAAACAAAGCCTTAGAATTTTCACCATTAGATCATCAACATAATATGATAAAATAAAATTAGTTGGGTCATTTTTTTCAGTCTTGATTAATTAACAATAGTTATCTTAAAAACTTTCGTACAAAAATTTATCAAAAACATTATAGGATAATGCAAGCTAGCTTGCAATATGGCAATCATTTTAAAACCATCCTGGCTTGATCTTGAAAATTTTAGTTATTGAATGCATTTGTGTACCCTGAAATGGATCAATTATAAATTTATAAACAATGGTATTTTGAGAATATTGACAATGCAGCATGAACTATTGAACAGGTGACCTATCCCAATATGATGGAATTCTTTGAGAGTCTTGGAGTTGAAATGGAATTATCAGACATGTCATTTTCTGTCAGCCTAGACAAAGGCCGAGGCTGCGAATGGGGCAGCAGAAACGGTTTGTCCGGCTTGTTCGCACAAAAGAGAAATGCATTGAATCCTTACTTTTGGCAAATGATTAGAGAAATTGTCAAGTTCAAAGATGATGCTATAAGGCAAGTACATAATCGATTTATCGGCTGCATTTACTTTTGATCATCCATTGTCTAAGTTCAATCTTTCTGAAGGTGTTTGACTGTTGGTGAACTCAGAAATATCAAGTATATTTAAATTAGATTGTGCTTTCTTTCTAAAAGATATATATCCTGTGAAACAATTGGTATCCGTTGACTATGGCTCATATTCACTGATAAGTGGACATACACTCGAACGTAGCGGAGCAGGGTTGGCTGCATTGTACTCTATAACCCTAAGAATTGCATAATTGAGAAACTATAACAATCACTCTTCTGTCAGAGACGTAGACGCAATTGACCACACTTCATGATCAATTGTTTTGTGTTCTTATGTGCGTTTATTTATTTGTTTTCTTTGGAGACGGGTTTGTTAGTCTAGCAGTATCCCATAAAATTAGTTAAATTTAAGCTCACTCTTTCATGCATACTTCAATTTGTACTCAACCATGGAAAGTTGGAAATTGAGAAGAATATTACTCCATTGCCAATGTAGTGTAGAGCAGTTTTCTTACTCATGTCTTGAATTCTGATATATTAGTTGAGAACCTCATTTCCTCTCATTTCTCAATGCAGTTATATTGATATGCTTGAGAATAACCCAGATATGGATCACAATGAGTCTCTGGGGCAATTCCTCAAGTCAAGGGGTTACTCAGAATTATTTCAGAAAGCATATCTTGTGAGTACAATCATTATATTAGACTAGTGCTTTTTTTTTTCTCGATAAATATCGATTTTCTTGTTAAGTATACATTTATGACACTAAAAACTTGTATGTAGATTCCTATTTGTGGTTCTATTTGGTCATGCTCTTCTGAAGGAGTTTTGAGCTTTTCTGCTTTCTCAGTTCTCTCATTCTGTCGCAATCACCACCTACTTCAGGTACTAGGACAAACAATTGACTCTCTCACACATTTATATAGTGATTATTATCCAAATAAATTAAGTATTGCTTATTGATTGACTTGATCCTCTCTGCAGCTCTTTGGTAGACCACAATGGCTAACTGTCAGATGGCGATCACAAAATTATGTTAAGAAGGTACTATTTATCGATTATTAAGTCTTAAATTTAACCTAAGATATATCGTACTGATATTTCAAGTTGACATATCCGGTGTCTGACAAGTATCGGTGTCAGACACCAACACATGTGATTACATTCAATCAACTCTATCTTTGTTAATTGTTACTGGTATTTACGAGTCAGTGTCAGATTTTCAGTGCCGTGTATGTGTGTGTTAGTGTTTATTAGGTCCTAGATCACTTCGGGAATGGTTTTCAGTGTCACTTAAACTTTACCATATATCTTGCAGCTTAAGCAATGAACAGAACATTCCACATTAACTATTTGTTGTTATAAAAATCAGGTTAAAGAAGAGCTTCAGAATAATGGGAGTCAAATAATAACTAATTGTGAGGTGGATTTGGTTTCATCTTCTGAAAAAGGTGAGTAAGTAATCTCAATTCTCAACCCTTCCTTTCCCTTAATAAAAGGAAGGTAAATTTAATGTTGTTTCCGTAACAAGTATTGAAACAATTTTGCAGGATGTGTCGTTTACGGCAAAGATGGTTCTGAAGAAGTGTATGATGGATGCATAATGGCAGTACATGCACCTGATGCTTTGAGATTATTAGGAAATGAAGCAACATATGATGAGAGAAGAATTATTGGTGCTTTTCAATATGCATACAGGTAAAATCCATATTAATATGAAGAGAGTTTTTGTTCTCCAAGTCCAAATGCATAATTATTGGTTGATCTGTATTGGCAGTGATATTTATCTTCATCGCGATAAAAATTTAATGCCGCAAAACCCATCAGCATGGAGTGCTTGGAATTTTCTCGGAAGTAACAACAACAAAGTTTGTGTGACATACTGGCTAAACATTCTTCAGGTTGGTAAAATTGCTACAGAAATGCGTTCATTATGACTCATGATTCATGAATGACTGTTAGAGTGATTACTATTGATTCTAATTTGATTTGCAGAATATTGAAGAAGCAGGTAAACCCTTTTTTGTAACTCTAAATCCAGATCATGTACCAGAAAATACATTGCTTAAGTGGTCAACTGGCCACCCGGTTCCATCAGTTGCCGCATACAAAGCTTCAGTAGAGCTAGACTGTATTCAAGGGAAAAGAAAAATCTGGTTTTCTGGGGCATACCAAGGTACATTCCTGATTATTCTCTTTACATCCAAATTCAAAAGTTTTAATAATTGTTAGGTCACAAATGGAGCCTAACCGGAGAGATCTCACGTTTGGTTAATAGCAACCAAACAAGTAATTTGGAGGGCTAACTAAGTCTATATTTTGATCTAAGTAAATGTTTGTGCTTTTCAGGTTATGGATTTCATGAAGATGGATTAAAGGTAATCAAAGCTTAGTTTATAATGGAAAAAGAAATTTGGTTTTTACTGAAAAATATCATTCCTAAAAAGAGTTCCCTTGCAAAATGTCACCAACCTGTTGAAACAAAACAAACAACTGAACTGAAGTGTAAGACTGAACTTTCAGGCTGGCATGACTGCAGCTCATGGAATTCTTGGAAAGAGTGTTACCCTTCAGACCAACCCTAAGCACATGGTACCTTCTTGGAAAGAACTTGGGGCACACCTCTTTGTAACTAGATTCCTGAGTTCCTTTATTACCACTGGTTCTTTAACGTGAGTTCGCTTGTCTTGCACTAGTGTGTAGACTTTTAATATGAATTTTCCACACACAAAAATGTCTTGTAACATATTCTTCATTTATCATTTGCTTTGATATTATGCTCTATATTGATCTTATTATGAATTTTTTATTTCAAAACTTAAGTTATCGATACTGATACATTTTATAGATTATTAGACATGTAAAAAATTAGGCATGTTATAAATTATTGAGTTTACTGATACATTTTACGTTGAGGTGTTACAGCTTATTGGAGGAAGGAGGAACAATGTTTACCTTTGAGGGAACTGGGAAAAAGTGTTCCCCCAAGAGTGTTTTGAGAGTTCACAGTCCCCAATTTTATTGGAAGGTATGTACTTCTAAATTTTGCAAGAACTAGGATCAATGAATGATGGCCTACTAGCTATAGAAGTGACAAGACACTATGTAGCATCGATACTTCAGATTGAAACTGTATTTGGTGTCTAGCATCGACGCATGTCGTTTTTTTTTTTAGATAAGCAATGGTGCATATAGTTAGTTACATTCAATGACTATGATTTTTTCAAATTATTACCAATGTCTACGTTTCATTGTCAATGTCGTGTTTGATGTTTGTGTCTGTGTTGGTGCTTCATAGACAAGACATGTTTATCTGTGATGAAACTCTAAAATTAAGTAGTTGCAAATGGCAATGATATATAACTTAATCATCTGTACATGTTTGTCAGGTCATGACACAGGCAGATTTAGGCCTAGCAGATGCATACATTAATGGAGACTTTTCATTTGTTGATAAAGATGAAGGTCTCTTGAATTTTTTCTTGGTAAGTATACTCGTCTAAATCTTATGCAGTATTGTACCTTTGGGATTTTTCTCTTTACTTCCGTGTGCATTGGTGTTTTTAATGTAGGTTCTCATAGCCAACAGAGATTTAAATTCATCCAACCCAAAATTAAAGAGCAGGTAAGTTGCTATGATGAATTGAAGCCTACACTAAGGTATATTAATTGGATTAACATTTCCAACTATTCTCATCTGTCTTTAGGGGTTGGTGGACACCGATTTTATTTACGGCCGGTTTGACATCTGCAAAGTTCTTCATGGATCATGTTTCAAGGAAAAATACTCTCACACAGGCTAGAAGGAACATTTCTAGACATTATGATCTGGTATAAATTAAGACATTATGGATCATGTTTATGATTTTTCCTTCTGTGATTTTTTTTAGTTCCGACACTAAGTCAAGATATTCTTCTTTGGTCTTTGTAGAGTAATGAACTCTTTGCACTTTTCTTGGATGAAACTATGACATACTCATGTGCAGTTTTCAAGGTAAGAACAACAATTATTTGATGCTTGAGCCTAAATATCATGTAATTACTACTACTACTTCAATTTCTGCATTAGCTGATTAACATTTTTATTTTTATTTTTCCGATATTATATGATAGGATGAAGATGAAGACTTGAAAGATGCACAAATGAGAAAAATATCTCTTCTGATTGAAAAAGTGAGTGACTTTGGTCTCTATTATATCGCTATATTCGATTCTGTTTTGCATAATATCTAATTTTTCCTGAAATAAATCAAGGCTAGAATAGAGAAGAAACATGAAATTCTTGAGATTGGATGTGGATGGGGAAGTTTAGCCATTGAAGTTGTTAAAAGAACTGGTTGCAAATACACCGGTATCACTTTGTCAGAGAAGCAACTCAAGCTTGCAGAAAAAAGAGTTAAAGATGCTGGCCTTCAGGTATTGATCAACAAGCTAAAGTTTTTTTTATGTCATGAATTTATTAATATAAAATCTGATATATTTCTCATAAGTTTAGTACAAAATCTAATTAAAATGTGTTCATTTAAAAATTGAGCCTCTATAATCTTTGTTACTGTGTTCTTGATGTTATCAAATCATGTTGTTGATGTTATCAAACCATGGTTACAGGACAATATCAAATTTCTTCTATGTGACTACCGACAATTGCCAAAGACATACAAATATGATAGGATTATATCTTGGTAAGCTATTTTTCATTTTAATTTTGCAGACTAAAGTACACATGCCATATATTTCCAACATAGTACATAACTTGTATAAGCATATTTCAGTGAAATGATAGAAGCTGTTGGACATGAATACATGGAAGAATTCTTTGGTTGTTGTGAATCAGTAATGGCAAATGATGGACTTCTTGTTCTTCAGGTATCTGTTTATACTACTATCAAACTTTTGCTTTACCTTGGTTATATTTGTATGATTTTTATGTAATGTTTAGATTATAAGCTTTCTGCAAGGCATGAATTGAAATAGTCATTAAAGATACATAGTTGTTGGTATTTAAATTTGTGCTAACTATTGAAGATGGTTTATGTTCTATAGTTCATATCAATCCCGGATGAGCGTTATGATGAGTATAGGCGCAGTTCTGATTTTATAAAGGAATATATTTTTCCAGGAGGTTGCCTACCCTCTCTAAGTAGGATCACATCATCCATGGCATCCGCATCCAGACTATGGTACAATCTAATATATGCAACCGTTGAATTCTTCTATTTTTATCAATAAAAGTTTAGGCGAGTTGAATCACGAAAACTCATTAAAGCCAAGACTTTAACTGTAACATTTATATTCATTATTCTCCCTTACTTAACTGAATATTCGCAAATGCAGCGTCGAGCACGTTGAAAACTTCGGAATTCATTACTATCAAACACTAAGATTGTGGAGAAAAAATTTCATGGAAAGGCAGAGGTATATTATTATTTTGATTGAAACATAGTGCTTCTCTGTGTTATATTCAATTAACTACTTATACTGACTAATTATTGTAAACTTTTTTTTGTGTTCTCAGTGAAATTTTGGCTCTAGGATTTAATGAAAAATTCATCAGAACATGGGAATACTATTTTGATTATTGTGGTGCTGGTTTTAAGTCACGCACACTTGGGAATTATCAGGTAATTTATTTACCATATTATAAATCTAGATCAAACTACTTAATTAGCAATATGATTCATTCAACAGTGATATGTTTCATGTGGCATGTAGGTGGTTTTCTCACGCCCTGGGAACGTTACTGCATTCAGTGATCCATACAAAAGCTGGCCCTAAGCACAAGCCTCATTCATTCTAGCAGAATACATGTGTTGATGCTATATAGTGTCTCATTTCTTGATAATCCACAAAATTTCTCTATTGTGATTATCAACAAAAAATAAAGAAAATCATTGTTGTTGTCTCTTGAAAATCGTTAAATTAGAGGAGCTGAATTGTCCTTTGGAGTGGCAAACAACTACATTTGTGATATTTATTTTCATGTAAAAAAAAAAAAAAATTATACTTTTTCAAAAGGAAATTGCTACTCTTAACATTAATTTTTCCCGTCCTTGATTCTATAAACCAAACGAACTCAACACGCACCAAGATTGAAAAGAAATACAAACTTCTGAGTATTTACCAACATCTTTGTTGGCCATATATATACACGCCCATCAAGAGAATGAACGATTAGCTCTTTTCACCATTCATCAATAAATGATAACATAAATAAGGGTGACCATTATAATCTAATGTAAGAAAACCTAACGTTAAGAAAATGACTACAAGGCACTTGCATTACCATATAAAACACGACTCTTTCTACCGACTAAAAGCAGATTCATGTAGCGTGGCTAACTAAGGTTTGAATCCCAACCAAACGTACTCACGTTTAGTGTCAAACACAGCTTTAAAAAGCCAAGACCAGCTTCATCTCTGTGATACTGCATCCATTTCATTCTTTTTCCCCAAACCACTCGGCCCTATTCCATTATTTTCCTGAACTACAATCACTCATTTGCCTACTAGAGGAGAAAAAAAATCTACCAATCCACCGCATTTTCCTCCCACTCTTGATCTATCAATGAAATGAACCGCCATCACTTCATCTCCATATTATCCCAATGGCCTCCTAGCTACAAACTCAAAAAAGAAAACCCTGGAGACATTATCAACAGGCTAAAAATATTCACTTTTGGAATACAACTTCGATCATACGTTGCCACCTTCAAGTTCCGCTAGATTCTCATCCTCCTTGTCCGCCTTAGCTAATCAATCTTCACCACCACCACCATAAAGACATCAACACCCACCACTGTCAAAGAAACACAAAATCTCACCATTATCTTAACCTTCTTCCCCTTCCCAACCCAAATACAAAACCCACATTCAAAAGCCACCACCAGATCCGCTACCATGGACGAGGTGGTTGTGGGATTGCAAAGGTGATTGTGTTTGTCTGTAGTAATTTGTGGGTAAAGGATTTAGATGATTCCCTGAGTAGATGATGAAGGTGTGGGAACACCAGAACAGGGACAAAATTGTTTACTTTTGAAAAATAAAATATCAAACTTGTTAAAATTATAAAAATGATATCATGCACCAGTTACTGGCGAATTAGTTTTTTCTAACTCAAGCAGCAAGAAATAAGGGTAACACAGTATAATATAAGAAAGCCTATCATTTATAAAACAAGATGAAAGCACAAAAAAAAGCACAAAAAAAAATGCCAATATAAACCCTTGACGGGTAGGACAGAAAGGCACTTAGCATAAAGAGCAAAATCAATTTCACAGAAGCTGAAATGAAGGAGAAGTGCTGGGAATGAAGACAAAAAGAGAAAAGTAAAAAATATCCTATCACAGTAAAATTGTTTGACAGTTCTCCAAAGCATGAACTTTAACACTCAACTAGACATCTAAAACACATGCCAAAATTGTAATGAGTCACAGCCAACTGATATAATCAATATGCTGCAAACCATCCCCCACAAATCTGTCAGCCACCACAAACCAGGTTGAAGGCTATGACATTTTATCACTTGAAAAGCCAGGAATCTCCAAATTTGATGATGTGATGGCCCAGAAATGCACAATAGACTGAATAAGTTCATTCCTTAGCCATGATATGAGTGGACACTTGGCTCCACTTCAAAACTCGAGCACCTCCTCCTGTACAACACAAGTGCAAATACAGGGGGAAAATGATTATGCCATCCTCAAAGTTTTTACTATCACTACCATTACCGCTACCATTATCGCTAGCCATTATGAAGTGATCAAACCAAGTGTCCACTGCTATCAGAAAATACCTGGACTACATCAGCTTATTTCTACCTGGACTACATCAGCTTATTTCTACCTGTACTAACAGTTAAAGCATGTGTCTACAAAATAAGATTTCCTATTAAAGGAAAGAGAATAAACCACAAAAACGACAACACAAATAGCTGCATCAAACCATCATATAAGGTGAAATATAATACTATAGCTGAAATGCTACAAGAACTGCCAAATCCAGATCAACTAAAACCATAAACACGCAATTTAAAACTACACGCAGAAATAAATAGTAAAATAGAAAGTATCATCTAGTATCTCTTCAACCATACTACTTATTATAAACTAGAAAAACAAATACTGCAAACTACTGAGATTCAAGCAACTCAACCAGTCCCATTGTGTATGAAGATCGAACGCGAGTTTCGCCGCTGAAAGAAATCATTGTAAGCTCATGTTGTAAGATTAACAGGCAGGGATAGTCAAGTTCGAGATCCAGCAAGAGATTTAACTATCAAAATTACTGCTGTTGGGCTTGTCGAGACTGGGCGCCACCATAGCCACCACCATAACCAGCTTGCCCCCCATTTCCCTGAGGAGTCCCATAATTACCAGATGCTTGAGCCTGTTCAGATCTCCAAGCTGCATTTCCATACCCAGAATTTCCATTTGTGTCCCCATAGCCACTGCCCATATAGCTGCCACTGCCACCACTACCTTGCAGTTCACTACCACCCTGACCACTAGCATTACTATTTGGAGCACTCCCAGTACGCCCACCAACAGCACCATATACACCTGGATTCCCATAAGAATTATCACTTCCACCATACCCGCCGCCATAAGCACCATACCCGTAACCTTGATTCCCATATCCAGCCGCTGCACTGGGAGATTGACCTGCAGTTGCTGCACCAGATCCAGCACCACCACCTGGAGCACCCCAAGGAGCAGCGTTACCGTAACCCATAGAGCCATAGCCAGAGGGAGCCTGAGCAGGCCATGAACTCCTTGGGCCACCACCAGCATAAGCAGCATTAGGGACATTTGGGTTCCCATATGTTGCAGCAGCAGGTCCGCCATAACCAGCAGCGGCACCACCATAACTTCCATATGCTGCACCATAACCAAGGCCATTGCTAGCCGAACCATACCCATATCCAGCAGCAGCACCGTAAGCAGAGGATCCATAAGGTGGGAATCCACCTGCAGCACTTTGAGGCTGCATATACCTACTAGAATCTGAACGACCATCATATGCATTTTGGTTTCCACCAGAAGCTCCATACCCTTGATAACCACCCATTCCGCCACTGCCACCTCCAGCACCACCCATACGGCTATTTGCACCAGGATTGGCATCCTTTGGGAGTGCACGCTTTACCTCTACTTGTTTACCATTTAAATCATGAAATGTCTTGTGCAAAACCCTATCAACTGCCTCCTCGGTATCAAAAGTAATAAACCCAAATCCTCGTGGCCGTCCAGTATTTTGGTCATACATGACTACGACATCAGTTACATGTCCATAAGCCTCAAAGTACTGACGGAATTTTTCTTCAGCCAGAGTGGGAGGCAACCCTCCAACAAATATCTTTTTGGTTCTCATATTTCCACCATTCCCAGAATTGGAGTTTCCAGATCTCGAAGAGACAGAAATCGGTTGGTCCTCTCTTGAGAAAGCCCTCTTGGCATCAACCTGAATAACAAAATTACAACATTGCTAGTTAGGCTTATAATCGATAGTGGGAACTGGAAGTAAAGCAAACACAGGGTCTGGGTCACAACAGATTTAAAAGTACAGATAAATTTTCAAATTACATATATAGCTTATAAGTAGCAGTATCACCTGTCATAAACATATGTAGCTTATAAGTAACAGTACATATAAGACGAAAACATAATATATTTGACACAACAGATCTAGCTTCCAGGATGTCAGCAGACATACTCAGCGACAGTATAATTAAATGCTTTTCAAGTTATCAACGTATCAAAATCTTCTTCTGTTTCATTTAATATTTTCGGCTTTATATATGCAATAAGGAGGATTTCAGGAAAACGAGGTATTATTGTTTTGAAACAACATTAATGATATTCCAATGTATCTTCTCCCAAAGTGAAACATTATACTTTACTTTCATCCGATACAATCTATTTAAATCCTGTCACTAATGTACCTACAACCAAGGAGATACCTATTCCACAATGGAAAAATATCCATTAGTATACCTATTCCACAATGGAAAAATAATGTACCTACAACCAATGATGCAACATTTAATCTTTTCAGGTCTAGCAAAGTTTTTACAGCAAACAAAAGGCAGGGGAATATGCATCCGCACCGCTCAATTCTATTACACAATAATCTACTAACAATAGTTATAGACAAACTTATCTCAAGTTAAGCAAATCAAACCATGAACAAATTAATTAGTCTCATGCTATAAAACCTAGAAAAACAAACACGCAATCAATCCATCGATAAACAGCTCATAAAAATTTCAACAAAAAAAAAAAATCTCTATACACAGTAAATAGCAGCCTTTGCAATTGAACAAAACAAACCCCACCCACAAAAATTACAATGAAAACCACTAAACACACCCCCCGCAAAATTAAAGCCTTAATCTTTAAACAAAACAAAACCCACCTCCAATTCACAACCAAAAACAGGAATAAACAATCTAAAACAAAAAAGACCAAATTTTTAAACAAAAAAACACACAAACATTCACATAACCCTAACATAGGTAAAAGGGTATAAAAAAACATTGAATGAAAATGAGAAAGAAAAAACAAAACCGACCGTTCTGCCATCAATAACATGTTTGTCTTCAAGAACCCTATCAAGAACAGAAGGATCTGAGAAAACCACGAAACCAAAGCCTCTAGGTTTACCAGTGTTCTTCTCTCTCATAACAGAAGTGTTCAAAACATCACCATAATTGCTGAAATGCTCCTTCAGCTTCTCCTCATTCGTATCCCATGAAATCCCACCGATGAAAAGCTTTCCTTGATCCGAATCCATTCCTTTTTCTCTCTCTCTTACTCTCTCTCTCTCTCTCTTACACTCTCACTCTCTACAAATATATAGATATATAAAAATTGGGTTTTTAATGGTGTTGCAGAGAGAGAGAGAAGTTGAGGATTTGGGGGTGGAAGAAGAAGAAGAATAAAGAGGAAGAGGGTTTCGAGGGTTGTGGCTCTGTATATGAGAGAGAAGAGGAAGAGAGAGAAACAAACTAGAGAGAGTGTGTGAGAGAGAATAAATATATATAGAGTTTAACGGCTCAGATTTCTTTGATTTGATTTGATTTGATTTACATTTTTTTTTTAGAATTAGAATATGCTTCCATCTTTGTTAATTGAATTTTAATGGAATAATAAAATGTGTTTATGCAGAGATTAATCTCGTAAGTCGATTAATTAAGCACTTATGAAGGATGAAATTCTTTGACAGAATTGTTTTGAATCGAATTAGAAATCATTCAAATAAACATGAAGCAATGTAAAGTGTTTTAAGTAGAAATCTTAAAGTGTTTTTGAATTATGAATTGAAATTGAAGACATATGTGGTAGAGTTTTAAAGAGATGTCTAATTTAATCATATCTCAAGGTAATATTATGTTGTAATATTATTTGTAAAATTTGCTATAAATAGCAATGTGATATAATATGATTGGATGTATGTATAAAACAATTGTGATATAAAGTTAATAAGTATTTTAAAATTTTAAATATTAAAATATAAAACATTTAACTATGCATAATATTATGTGATATATTTTATTTCATAATTAACTACATTAGGGTGCTTATTAGGAAAGTTAATAAGTATTTTAAAATTTTAAATATTAAAATATAAAACATTTAACTATGCATAATATTATGTGATATATTTTATTTCATAATTAACTACATTAGGGTGCTTATTAGGACAATGCATAAAATATGCAAGGTCTGGGGTTCAAACCCCGGCCACCACCAAACAAAAACAAAAAAACTACATTAGGGTGCTTATTAATATTTACCAAATTTAATATTAAGTTTGGATTTTGTCCATGTGATGATATACGTGAAAGGATGAGTCAAGATCACGCACCAAACCTTTTAACTTATCGTTTTATGCGTGTCAGGTTGGACATTTGACACACTAATCACGTATATCCTACCATGTGATGATATACATGAAAGGATGAGTCAAGATCACGCACCAAACCTTCTAACTTATCGTTTTACGCGTGTGAGGTTTGGCATTTAACTCACTAATCACGTATATCCTATTTTGTTTAATAAAGTAAGGAACAAGACAACTACTTCTATAACGATTCATTGTGTGTCGGGTTGGATCTTTAACTCGATAATCGCATATATCATACTATATTTTGTTTAATGGAGTACGGAACAAGACAACAACTTATAGAACAATTCACTTTTAGATTTTTCAAGTTTTACTTTCTTATTTTTATATTTTTTTAATTAGGTTTAATTATTTTTTTACTTCATAAGATTTTTGGTGTTAACCCTTCAATTTTTAGGGGAAGGGAGTCATAGTAATCTGAAGTTCTGCTGAGAAGTAAGTTAAGTCTAACAAATAATTGATCTACCCAAAAATTAAACTCAGGATCTCTCGAATGATTTGTTGTTAGATGAAGCTCATATAAATTTTCCAAAGTTTGATATTAAAACTTTATTTAAGTTTTTTCATTTTTAATTTATATTGAAAAAATTTATTTGCTTTTAGTCTCCATATAATTAAGGCTAAATTGATCGTTTGGTCCCTTAACTAATTTCTTGTTTTCATTTTGGTCTCATAACTTCTAAAACGTTCATATTGGTCCTTTAACTTTATCTACGCCAATCAATTTAGTCCATTTCCGTTAACTTTAACCACAAATGTCTAAGCTGGATCAACATTATTGTTGGTTCATCGTAGACCTTATTAAACTTTTTTAAATTTAACCATTTGATCATTCGTTTTAAAAAGGAGATGTTAGATAATGCATGTTTACTGTATGTTATTGTGCATCACCAACATCTAATTTTTTCTTACATTTCTTCATCTTCTTCCCTATTATTCATCTTCATACACATACGTCCATAAACCCAAAAAATCAAAAACATAAAACTCAAATTTGTTTTTTAATAAACTAAATCTTTATTTTGTCAAAAAAAAAACTAAATCTTTATCTTTTCTTCTCTCAAAATCAGATCCACCATAACTTATCTAACTTAAAATCCAAAAGTTTTCATCTTCATAGCCTATCTAAAGTACATTGCCAAATGGAAATCATACGCAAAAAATTAAAAATTGTTTTTTTTAAGGGGGGAAAAAAAAAAGCAAAGTAACACATTGATATTGGAGCTAATAAAATAGGGAAAATAAAATGAAGGAAGATGAAAAACAAAAACCCGAAAAATGGAAATGAAATGGATATTTTGAATTCTTCATATTTTACATGGACTATTTTCATAATTCGCCCAAATATTTTTTACTAGGGTGGGGGCTAAAATATGAAGAATCCAATATTATAAGGGTGGAATTTATATATATTTTTCACATGGACTATTTTTAAACTTCACTCAAATTACAGAGGCTATTTGAAGTATTATCCCTTGTTTTAAAAACTGCAATTTTGCTTATTCCAAACAATTAGAAATAACTATTAAATATAGTCAAGTATTATCACAAAGTCATTGCACCAAAAATAACACAGAGTTATAAACAACTTTATTTTAAACATGTTCGTTAAAGACATGTTTATGTATGCAATATTAATTTAGTTATTATCTTCGTTAACTTTGTTATGATTGATAACAAATAAGAGGATTATTAAGCAATAGACTATAAAACAAATAAATGAATGTTAATAAAATATATTAGAATAACCTACTCATATGAATCATCATCATTTGATGAACATCTATTGATAAAAATCTATGTTTGATTGGTCTCAATTTTTTTTCCATTAAACTTCCCGACTTCATATTCATTGTTTTACGTAGCTTCCTCTTCATTATTCTCCCGATTTGCACTATCTTTTAATGTTTCTCCACCGTCTTTTATAGGAATATGGATTATGCAATCACAAAACTTAAAATAGTAAAAAAAAATTGTTTTATTTTGTAAATTATATACTACCATATTCCACCTTATACTTGTTGCTAAATACAACAAATTGACATTTTTATTGTTTTCACTCTTTAAATAAATATGAAATAAATTTTTTACATTTTTCTCAAACCATAGAACATCGGGTATCTATTATGGTATTATTGTTAAAATGTTTTAGAAACTCTAATATTAGGCTGCATAATATTTATAACAACACACACTATAAATCATAATAAAACTTGAAATAAATACCAAAATAACAAATGTAAATCAAACCAATTTTTTTATTAAAAGTATCATTTTGGATCAACATGAATAACAATCATAAAGCATAAATGGTGCTTGACAAAATAAACAAAGAAGAATAAACATAGATGAAAAAACTTACAAGAAATTAAAATAAAAGGTGAATATGATAGACATGAAATAATGAAAGTACGATAGAAGTCACAAACTAAAAAAACCTTTAACTATTTGGGGATTTCAAAATAGGTCACCAAACTAAAAAAGTTTAAATCAAGTCTCTGAACTAATAATATATTTTTTGTAATTAGATCTTCCTACTATTGTTTGATTAAAAATTGGCTAACAACAATGTAACGGATCTGGTTATAAAAAATATATTTGTTTGCCACTTTGATTACACTTTTTTAGTATAGGGACCTGTTTAAAAACTTTCATATAGTGTAAGGACCTGTTTAAAAATATAACTTTTTTAAAGTAGTGACCTGTTTAAAAACTTTCATATAGTTTATGTATACACTTCTATGTATATATAAACTACAATAACATTTCAATTTCAATGTCAAATTCAAACACTGTTTGAAATCTACAACCTAACTAACCACATCAAAACTATAGACAAATGAATAAACATATTGTTCTCAACTATGCATAAACATATTTAGACATTGAAAACTTATTTAACTCAATGAAATTATCATATAAAAATATCATACAACAACAATATAATGTATACATTGTTTTTTTACAAGAATATAATGTATACATTGTTGTTATATGATATATTTATTTTTAACTCAATAAAAATGGTGTATACTAATAATAATAGGAACAACTGTACTTCTCCTTTCAAAAAATAATGATAATAGTGCTTCTAAAATAACAATAATAATAGTAGTAGAATTTATAACACAAACATATATATATATATATATATATGTGTGTGTGTGTGTGTGTGTGTGTGTGTATGTGTCTGTATATATATATATATATATGTATGTGTGTGTGTGTGTGTTCATCAAAAAACTATGAACATTCATGTGTTCATCTTGATTTTTTTCCGAATTCATCAAAACACACAAAATCCATTCCAAAATAACCGACTACAATATATATATATATATATATTGCTGCGTGACTATCAGTTTGGTGGTATTTGGAAAAGATGGTCAAAGAATCAATTATTGTTTATGTGGGTGTTTTAGAGAAGTTGCAAAGGACTAAGGAACAATCTTCACGAAAACTGGGTGAACTTGGTGTGATTAAAGATTTTTACCAGAACCAGATTACCATTGAGGAAGCCAAAGTCTTCTCTGCCGATTTGGAGCGGGAGAGGATCATGAAGATTAGACAGGAACTGGGTAACGTTCGCATGCTCTAGATGTAGAGTTGGTTTGTTTAGCACGATGTTTATTTTTATATTAAAAAAATAAAAAAGTTAAAATCCAAAAAAGTTATAACAAAATTTATCAAAACACACAAAATTCATTCCAAAATCACCGACTACTATATATATATATATATATATATATATATATATATATATATATATATAAGTCATAGTTGAAGTTAGCATCCTCGATATCGTGTCTATGAACATCCTTATCAAATGTTTTCCAAATCTTCATCAGATGAAGTTAGCATCCTTGATCTTTGGTAGCATTCTTAAGATTGGATACGAGCCTACAATTGTTACATTGAACACTATGTTGATAGGATTTTGCACCAACAATGAGGTTGGTAATGCTCTTCGATTTTCATGCCATTGAATGAACATTTTCAATTTGATTTGATTTAATCCTTAACTTCTCTCTCATCATCCCCACTCACCTCACACAATGTCGTGATCACACGCACCATCATCACCTTCTATTCTCACCACCGCCACTTACAGTCGTAATTATTCTTTAGCTTATCATCAATTCCTTTTTTCCTAAAAAAAATGTCGTTTAACCGTTCTATTTCCTATTTGAAACGACAATTTTCACGTGTTATTTCACAAAACCCTAGTTCTAAACCTCAAAACCTGCACCAACAAAGTTTGGGTTTGAGTTTCAGTTGGATTTCTACATCAAAACCACCGTTGCACCTGCTATGGAACCATGCTGTTATTCCATGCAAACACGTGACCAGTAGTACCAAAATTCTCTCCCAAATGATCACGAATAGCCACTAACTCTGTAATGCGATGGTGATTGCCCACATAAATAATAACAGCGATAGCTCTACGCCCCCTACCCGTCAGTTGAGCATCCAAATTTGCCGGTATCGCATGTCAGTCCCTAAAACCGCGTCTACGACAAATATCACACAACAAAGTTTGGGTTTAAGCTTCAGTTGGATTTCTATGTCGAAATCACTGTTGCACCTTGTCATACCCCAAATTTTGACCAGATGATATTTTTGTTCGCACTTAATCAGTTAAAATCCTTTTTCGTATAGCTAAGATCTTTTATTTGCAATTTCAGTATTTAAAGCATTTTTTTATTCACGCTCTAGTCAGTTAAAACTTTTTTTGTTGTTCGTATGTTAATTCTTATTAAAACTGTTTATCGTATTTTTTTAGTTAGTGAAGATTTTTTTATTTGTTCGTATAATTGAATCCTTTTTGTTCATATTTTAAAATTGTTATTCGACATTTAAAAAAATTTGTTCGTTTTTTAAAAGTACTATTTTTTTAGTCATCTCAGTCGAAGTTTCAACAGAGAGGTATTTTAAAATACCTCATTTGGTTACCGAAAGGGACAATTTTTTTTTTATTATTTTATTTTTATTATATTTCAATTTTATTATTTTATTTTTATTTCTATTTCTTATTTTATTTTCTTTATATTTAGTTTTTTTTATTATTAATTTTTTATATATATAGTATGTCACGTAAGTGACATTTTTTTTGATGTCCCTGATCTTTCTTTTTATTTTTATTTATTTATTTGTCCTTAGTCCTTTGAGTCCCATTTCTTTGTCCACATGGCAGTCACAGATTGGTCCTCTTTGTCCCCTTTCTCAAGTCTCTGATACAAGGGCAGTGTGGTCATTTGGTCTTATCAGAGTAACCCTAATATTTTATTATAAATAGTCCTTAGTGCACTGTAGCGCGTCAGAGTCAGTGACAATCACTGTAGCTGCAGAGAATAATCAGAGTAAAAAATCATAAACACATTTCTCTTTTCTCTCTCCAAAATTTTGGATCAAAATCACAAAAATCTCAAGAACATTATGAATATCATATGAATCTCATATGAACATTCAAGTACCCAACTAATTTTCCAACAACAATCAACAACCAAAAATCATCATCATCCAACACTTTCCATATACGAACTGAACCGGAGCTGAACCGGCCGAACCAAGTCCGAACCGGAGCCGAACCGGTCCAACAGCACAAAACCGCGGCGGTTTAGCTAGAAAGAGGAGGAGAAGCTTTTCTTTTTTCTTCCAAGTATTTCCGTAGATCCAAGCCTCAAAGCTTCAAGGTAATATTTCGTATTTATCTTTGTGTAGTAGCTTAGATCTAGCTTTTTGTGAGGTTTTGTTTCAAAAAATTTCAAAAGTTTAAAGCTAGATCTACATTTCATCTCTCATCTCTTCGAAAAACCAAGGCCGGATCCGTGCTTAGAACGAAAAAGGATTTAAGAATCACTAAAAAAAATTTAAAAAAAAGCTAAAAAAAAAAATTCTGACGGCGGCGCCGCCACCCAAGGGTGGTCGGCCGCCGCGCCGGAGTTTTATTGGTGGTGGTTCCGGCCACCGGTTTTTTTGGTGAAGAAGAAGAGAGAAGTGAGAGCTTCTCTCTCTAAGTTAGACTTAGAACTTAGAGATAGAAGAGAAAGAGATTTATGTGATTTTTTTTGTTTGAAGTGCTTATATACTCCCTCTGTTATGCTGACCCCCCCCCCCCCCCCCCCCCCCCCCTCCTGTTGTCTACCATGCTCCCTGCTTTCAAACCATCTGATCTGTTTCTTTGCTTTTAATCCAATGGTTACTGTGTATTATTTGTGATTTTGTGCTTGCTGTTCATTATATGGCCATGTGACCTCAAGACTAGGCCGTTGGATCCTAGATCCAACGCCCGAGGATGCTCTTGGGAGGATTCACTCTTTGATCTTGATCAAATTTGATCAAGTGGCTGCTGTGTTTTCAGTTTTTTTTCTCTTTTCTTTTCCGGTTTATATTTTAACCTATAGATTGATCTAATGGCTGCTGTGTTCCCAACTTTTTACCTTGCTGTGTTGTTTTTTTATTCTTTAGATCAATCTAGTGGCTGTGATGAGCCCTTTAGTGATTAAATTTGGACCCCTTGATGCATCAAGTGGTCCAGATTTAATCATGCTGAGCCAATTTTAATTTTATTAATTCCTCCTCCATTTTTATTATTTTCTACACCACTTTTGGCAATTTAAATGCCTCTTTTTATTCCTAAAAATATATCTCCATCCTTTTAAATTTTCTAACCTTAAAATTTGTTTTAAATGCTTATTTTCATTACTTTCTCCTAATGTATGATTGTTTATTTTTAATTGTGGTACTCAATTTAATTTGTGCTTACTTATGTTTTAATTGTGTTTAGAATTTTTGCATGCATATTTTATTTTTATCATTCATTATATTTTTGCTTTTGGTTTGTTTTATTATTGTTATTGATTTTAGTGTGTATTCTAGGTAATTGATGTAATTTATTTTTATGCATTTTTATTTTTTGCTTTAGAATGGACCTAGGAAGGGAATGTAATAGCGTAGTAATTGCACACACCGACACTTGCACCGACACCATATCACTTTATTTATCGCTTTTACCTCGCTTTATTTTTCACGTCGTTACGCTAGCTCACCGGTAGTTTAGAAAAATCTCTTTTATCCCAAAAATCAAATAAGTAAAAAGACAAATATTTTCTTAATAAACCTTGGATCCGAATCCAAGTTGTTTTCCTTTTTATTTTCTTAATCAAATTCCTAATGAATCTTAATCGAACTTAGACTAAATTTCTCAATTAAAATTGAACCAACTTCACACCATTTTATTCTTCTATACCTTGAGGTCTCGCAACCCTTCTCAAAACCATTTTCAAAAATCAAATTAAAATCAACCTAACCCACAAAAATATGTTTAAGAGAGAACTACGGCGGTTTTGATCCCTTTTAAGGGTACGTAGGCAAGGGTTTATTCCTTCCAAATCGATCAAATAAAAATAACAAAAAACTCCTACGTCTTCTCCCTCCATTCTTTCACTTAGACTTTAAGCAATAAATTTTCAAATAAAAATAAAGTTAGAAAGAGGTTCTCACGGAGTACCGTGATCTTTAGAGGTGCTTAACACCTTCCTCTATCGAAACCAACCCCCGGATCCAAAAAGGGTTTTTAATTCATCTTTTCCCTTCCCACGAATAAAGATCGAAAAGTCCAAACGATTGAAAGTTCAAAACCAATCAATGGATTGACACCCGAAAATCATGGTCTACACACCTGCTCTTGAACCACATTGTTATTCCAAGCAAACACGTGACCGGTAGTACCGAAATTTTCTACGTTTTTTCGGTTTAAAATACCGAGAACCAAGAATGATGTACACCTACGCCGATTGCCTTAAGATGAAATATTGTTTGGTGAATATTTTTGGATTTCTCGAGAAGGATTGTCATCTCATGATGGACATTAACCTGAACAATACAGATTATGCTATTACAAGTGTTGCAATTTTGGAAAAAAATAATAATAGAACTAATTGAATTGTCTAAACCTAGGGATACTTTGGTTATTTACTTTAGCGGTCACAACTTCTATAATGAGAACAAAAGAATGACTTTTATGACTGCAGCTGATGACATTCTTGTAAATGATCGAGCCTCATTGAGTTGTTGAAAAAAATACCTAGAGGGTGTACCGCAACTTTGATTATTGATGCATGCTTTAGAAATATCTAACTGTTTAACCGGAATCCGAGGATCTTGTGTTATTTACAGCATGTCAACCATGACAAGAATCAAGTGGCGGAAACCACAGTTTTGTATTTACCAACTCTTTTTTGGAATTTATAAAGGAGGTATGTGGCATAATGAATGATGGTATGATAAGCAAGCTCCAACTGCAATCCATTGGAAACAGATGCTTACAAACACCCGGTCTCATTTGCTTTGATAGCAAATTATAATCAAAGATTTTCCAACAGTTTGCATTTGATCTCAACTTGCCTATCATATCCTTAATGCATATAAACTTTATGTTATTTTGCCTACATGTATTTTAATACGAGTAATGTTAATTTTTAATGGGAAACCTCTAGCTAGGTTGTATTATATTCCATTTTAAAGATTATGTGATCCTTTTTTATGGATTTAGGAAGGTTTGTGGTTTGTTCTTTGAACAAATAATTCTAGTTTGTTTTTTTCTTTCTAAAAAAAATAAAATATGTATATATATATATATATATATATATATATATATATATATATATGGTTGCTAATTTACACCTACCTAAATTGTAACTATTTTTATGAACGGTGTTATTTTTTCCTTTATCATTTAAAAAGTGTAACAAACTAAATGAATATATTTATACTTACTTTTTATTATCTCAATTATACCTTCAAAAACTTTTTTCTATAATAAAGGTTGTTGTTGGTGTCACTACAAAAATGAATTTAGATTATATTTTTTTTTTGTTATATTGTTGGTGTCATTGAAATAGATAATCATGGTTGGTTTGCTTTGTTATAACTTGAAAACAAAAAACATTTATAATTTTAGTTTTAATCAAAATCAAAATTTCATAAAAATAACACCGTTCATAATTTTCAAACGTTAGCGTAATAAAAAGAGCGGAAAGACGGACATGTGAGTGCCCATCTTTTCGCTAGTGTGTGTGTGTGTGTGTATATATCACTAAGATTTTGAGAATCATTCCAATAATCAATCGCTTTGCTTTGACACATCATTGTGCTTACATGATCTTATTGAAAATTAACAATGCATGTAAGCTTCATGCAGAGGTTGTGTTCAATGAGTCGGGTTCCTCGATTTATTCATCCAATGATTTGTTTGACTTTCACGATTTTGGAAAAGTACGAGAGTTTTTTAGACAATTTATACAATTTATATTCAACAATAGATCCTCACACTTTAACATCTTGAAATCCAAATCAAGTCGTTTAAATCATTGTTTAGGGAGTTTTACTTTATATCAACTTTAAAAGTTTCAATGAAATTAATTTTGATTGTTGTGGTAAGATAATAATTTTGTGGATTGTGGTAATAACATTCAATTTGAAAAAAAGTTAAGTTTGTCTATGATGTGTGGTATGTCAAAAATCATATGAATTACTTGCTTGAATACACATTTCAATTTGATCTCAATTTATTCCGAAACACATTGTCGTATGGAGGTTAAATTGGAAAGATTAAAAACATTTCTTGCTACTCATGAAGATTTGAATTCTAACTTATGACTGTAAGTTCTTTTTGTAGAAGTTTTTGTGCTATTTTTCCAACGTCCAATCCTGATTACAAACAAAATTGTTTTATCAAATTTATTGATAAAAAATGTTATGCAAAGAACTTAGATTATTTTTGAGAATTATCATCTATTTAAGTATTTTTTTTATTTTTTTAAAATTTGTTTTGAAGATGCATTTTGCTTAATTGAATGATATTGTTCTCAATTATGCATAGACATATTTAGACATTGAAAACTTATTTTAACTCATTGAAAATATCATATAAAAATACCATGCAACAAAAATACAATGTAGAAATTGTTATTAGAGTTTAATAGTAGTGTGTCGACAATTCAAAACAACTTTGTACACGTAACCAATCAAAACATTTAGAATTGTTACATCAACTAATGTTTTTAATTTATGTGGTGATTATGAATGTTTTGACTAGTTGTATGTGCAAAGTTGTTTTGGACTCTATCCACCACTATTAATGTTTAATTTTGACTACACTGATTTATGCACTTTAACAATTATCCAATTTAAAGCTAGTCTTATAGATAGATAAGTCATACAACCTTAAAGGTCTTCATGTGTGAAACCCGAATGGATCGTGGACAATCCATTTTGCATGTATTTTATTAACTTGGATGTTGTGAGTTTGTTCAGAGATTCATCCTTTATGTTTATAGCGATGTTGAATGATAAAATTTATCAATTTAAATGAATGAATATCGTTTTATTATTGTAAAAAAATGAAGTCAGGTTGTGTGCAGCCAAAATATGTAAAAGTAAAATAGAAATTTATATTTGTGTTATAATTCAATATTACACTTTCTTATTTCAAGGTTTAAGAATAAGGAAATAATGTATATTTAAATATTATTTTTATCATATATTATTAATTAAACTTAATTTTTGTTTTAAAAAAGTTATTGTACCAATGGGGTTGAGTACAAATGTCCAATGAAAGAGTTAGACCCTCATAATCTAATGAATCAATATTTGAATGTTGACAGGGAGTGATACCCATATTATGTATGACATGCTGCAAATAAAATTAAACATTTAGTGTTCTTAATTTTTATGTTTCTCTATTAACATATTTAAAATGCCTCAATATAATTTGCTTTAAGCCTATAAATATATTGGCCCGCCCTGGATATTGATTGAACATGACAAAAAAGACATGTTTTTTATAAAGTCAAACGTTAGACGAGGAAATTAAAAATGTTTTGTGCAATTGGTTTCTTTAGTTTCAATATGTAGTTATACTTGGACATAGTTGATTATGAACCTTTTGCTTGCTCAAATTGAAAATAAAGAATGTTCATGAAAATATTTTGAGGTCAGATAATGCATTAGACCTCAAGTCATGTTAGTTGTGTGCATCCCGCATATACATATATTGAGAGTCATCGCTGTGTCATCCTTGAGTTTGTTTGATTCTCTCTTGCTTACTATGCATATGTTACTCGAATATGACCAATTCATATGTTTATAGTTTGAGAGAAAACCCACTCCAGCAAACATTTTACATGTGAGCTGGTGATTCTTTGCTTAACCCTGTATGCTTAAAATTTATTTTTCTTTCTTGAATATAACCCTATGCCAAAAAGAAAAGTAATGAATACTTCCTATTCCTATTAAGATAAGAGAGCATGTATAGTTATATTCAAGTTGGGGACAAAAAAGAATGAAAAAAAAATAGAAGAGTATAAGTGGTATACAATTGGTGATTGAAAAAAGAATAAAATGTTCTTCTTGAGTTTAAAAAATAAATGAAAATAAAATAAAGAAAAGAATGATTATTCACCAAAGGAAGGTTGATGAAGTGCCGAGGGTTGTGTGAAAAGTAAGAGTGGCTTGGTTATAATTGAATATTTTTTTAAAAGAAAAAAAAAATCCTCTCTTAAACTTTGATGCTTATCTAGAAAAACAAACATTCTTTGTAACACAACGATAAATGAATTAAAGAGATTAATTTTTATACACCAAAGCTGTAAATATTTTTTTCACGCACACATCCAATCTAATAATTCAAAGTAAATATTTGTAGAAATAATTTAGGAATTAACCTAAAAAACTGTCATCATGAAGTTATTTGATTGGATGCATGTGGTTTACAATGTTAGTCCATGCAGAGCTAACGTAAATGCACAATTCATCTTGTTTATTAACAAAAATATTGAATATTAATTCTAGTCCATTACAATCCTTCAAAAAAAAATGAAAGCATTTTTTTGGATTACCTTGATGTAATTACGAAGTTTAATCTATGTGATAAATAAGGTGGATTCTCTCTTACCAATCAATTTTTTTTCATATGCAAAAATTTGCAGTCAAACTCCAGATCACTTGCTTAAAGGACTTAAATCCCTTACCACTTGAACAAATATGTTGTTGGCAAATGTAAGCACATTTTAGCCTTTGAGAAAATTAAATTGGGATAACTTAATTCAATTAACAAATGTCGGTAGAAAACTGATGTTCACACATTTGATAGGGCTGAAAAACACATGTAAAATACTCAAATGCCCCTCGGCAGTTAACTGCCGATGTTTTGTTATAAGAACAGAACAGGCATAGGAGTTTCCAAAACTTCATTGTTACGTTTTTTATTCTCCAAGGTGCGATTTTCAGCCATTTCAAGCCATTCCAAGCCAATTTCAATCACAAAAACAAGTACATGTTTTGAATCTTATTGCATTGCTGTTTTGTTGTTGAATTGTTTGTTTTTTTTGTTAAATTTCGATTATATAGGTTTTATTGATTTTATGATTTTATGATATGTTAGATTTATGTTTAGGTTTTATTGTTTTGACGATTTGTTGTAGAATTGTTAAAATTGTTAGAATTGTTAGGTTTATGTTTTATGATTTTAGGATAGTTTAGGTTAGAATTGTTAGAATTGTTTAGGTTGTTATGAATTGTTATAATTGTTATAGAAATTTTATTGAATAGTTAGGTTTAGGCTTTGATGAATTGTTGTAGAATTGTTAGAATTGTTTAGGTTTATGTGTAGGTTTTGATGATAGTTTAGGTTTAGGTTTTGATGAATTGTTGTAGAATTGTCAGAATTGTTTAGGTTTAGGTGTAGGTTTTGATGATAGTTTAGGTTTAGGTTTTGGTTTTGGTTTTTTGATTTTATCGCACTGTTGTTTAGTTTAGGTTTTGATCGTTAATTTTTTTTTTATGTAGACATGTCTCAGAATTAGAACCAGGGTAACGTTCAGGGTGACGAGAAGAAGAAAGAATAATCGCCTATGACATGACACGGAATCAAATGTGATGGTTCCGTCAAAAAGAAGGATTCGAAGGTACCGGTGTACAATCAGTCGAGGTTGAGGAGGAGCGGGAGGACATGCTACTTTGATCCTCAACCAAAAGCAGGTGCCGCAGGGACTGTATCGGGCAACCCGATTGACTTGTGTGACGATGAAGTGAATGAATGTAATGGCTTGTAATGCCTAATTATTTTGGATCTTTTTTATGTTTTTTTAATATGTCGCGCACATTTTGCTACATTTTCCTTGACATTATGGTGTTTTTGAATAAAAATTGCGTTTTGAATAATTTCAATTAAAGTCTCGTTTTGAATAATTGCGTATTCGAATAAAAACTAATTAAATCTAACGTGAATTCGAATAATTAAAATTACGACAGCGTGAATTCGAATAATTAAAATTGCGACAGCGTGAATTCGAATAAAAATTGCGTATTGAATAAATTCGAATAAAAAGGTACATTACATTACATTCGGGTTGCACCTTCAAACTACAAGGCATTCCTATTGTTCCATTCAAAAGATTAAATTCTTGTTAGGTTTGGTTTAAATGATGGTATTGAAGTGTCAAAAGAATGAGGTCCATTCCTTGACACTTCAATACCTTCATCTAAACCAGCCTAACAAGAATTTAATCTTTTGAAAGGAACAATGGGAATGTCGGGCGAATGTTGGAGTCCCGCCGTTTGGCAAGTTTGAATTACCTCATTCAAAGGAAGACAATTGTTGTAGTTGGAAGGTGCATTCCCTACCTAATCACAATCTTCTGGCGGAATCAGACTCATGATGATATCTTCAGTTGATCTCAGCAACATTACCCGCATATCGATCCACTGGAACATGCTGTGCTCCCAAAACATGCTCGTCACATTTTCGTCGTTCTTTAATTCCACCCAAGTGAATGATACTCTCCCCTCGTCGAGCGTTGGACGTTTATACCGAACGTATTCCACCCTCTTTGTGTCTCCGGGGTTGACTCCTTGGTTGAATTCATTCAGTTCATCCTTGAGACCTCTTAACGTTACACCAAGGCACCGAACCTTCAACCTATGGGGTTCTCCGTCGTTGAATTGTGCATGAACGTCGATCCACCCGACCATTGTTTCAAATCTACACAATAAGAAATTGAAAACAATCAATGAAAAACTCATTCAAACATTTCATCAAACACTTGAAGTGTAAATTATACATAAACCCTAAAAATCATAAAAATAACCCTAAAATATTTTACCCTAAAAAAAACATAAAAATAATGTAAAATATAACAAAATTATTCAACTTATATCTAATCTTAAAATATATCATATACTCTTACATGTAAATCTACTTAAAAACTAAAATAAAAAAATAAATATAAAAAACCAAAATAAAAAATAACCCTAAAATTCTAAACTATAACATAAACATCATGCAAACATTTTAACTAAATTAATCAACTAACATCTACTCTAAAAATGAATTATAAAATGTTAATCTACTCAAAAACTAAAATAAATTAAATCTACTTAAAAACTAAAAAAACATTTATAACAACTAAAATGTAAGTTAATAGCATTATGATTACTTACTTGTGATTTTGTTGAATAAATTTGGTTTGATTTGGTTGGGTTTTGTAGAGAGATTTTGAGAGAGATTTGAATTTTTTTTGGTAAAATGAGAGTAATAATGGATGAGAGAGCTTCTGCCAGATTTGTCGCAGGAGCGCATCGGCAGTTAACTGCTGTGGATTTCCTCGGTAGTTAACTGTAGCCGGTTTCAGTCAAATTCGGCAGTTAACTGCGGAGTGATATTTGAGTAATTTACATGTGTTTTTCAGCCCTATTAAATGTGTCAACAACAATTTTCATGTCGGTATTAGTTGTGTCAGAGTATCAAATGATAATTGTCACTTTGTCTACTAAAACAAGTGTTTTAATTTTTTTTAGAGATTAAATTGGATTTACACTTTTTTTTTTGGTTTGAAAACTCGATATTTAGTTTAAAAATCAATTAATTTTGGACGACCAATCTTTTTGTCCACTAAAAAGAACCAATTTAAATGCAAAACAAAGTTATGTATAAACTGATCCATATAAATCAAAATCGAAAGGATACAAACTCGATACTCCAAAATAAACAAACACACGAGTCCCAAATCACCATGATCAATCTTATCTTAGTCCCAACAAAAGATAAATATATTCAAACAAAAGAGAACAAAGATTTTCAGATCTAAACATTGTTTCTTTCTCTCATAGGAATAAAAAATTGTTGCGCCCACAAAACAATCATCATTAAAATCCTAACGTTAGCATTTTCGAAACCTGTTGGAGCTTTGTCTAAAACAGAAACTCGTTGGAGCCAAACGGCTTTAAAACTTTGTCACATGTCTCTCTCTCTCTCTCTCTCTCTCTCTGAGTTGCATTCATATCACTTTCTTTCTTTAATTACTCTTTAATAACAACACCAACATAAACATTCTTTCTTATCTTCTTCTCTTTCCATTGAAAGAGAAAGAAAGAAAGAAAGAAAATGGGTTGTTTTCTTCAGTGTTTTGGTTTAACAAGCAAAAGAAAACGCAGAAAGACTCTCTACAAAGTCCTAGCTGGAGAAAACCAAGTAAGTATATCAAAACAACCCATCATTCTTAAGTTCTTGATTTATGCAAATTCATTGAAAAAATCTTATCTTTTTGCAGAAATATGGAAACTATCAAGTTCTTGCTACTGTCACAGAGAAATCTATTGTACCATATTCTGAAATCAGGTTTGTGTTTATTTATCTTTTGATTTGAAGAAATATTATTGTATGTGGTTCTGTGAGTGGATATAAAGTTTGATTTTTTATTTTGTGAGTGGATATAAAGTTTGATTTTTTATTTTATTTGTTAGAGGTAGAGATCAAGAAAAGGAGAAGAGTGGTGTTAAGAGCAAGAAGAAGAAAGTTAGCTTTAATTTGAATGAAGAGATGTATGAGGCAAACCCTAGTTCTTATCAGGTTTTGGATGAAGATGAGGAAGGTGAAAATAAGGAGACTACTGTGGAATCAGAGAGAGAAGGATCTGTAGTGTCGATGATTCGATACCCGTCGAATCATAGATATTATAACTGTAGTTATGACAATGAGGAGGAGGATGAAATAGTGTATGAGGAATCTGATATTGATGAGTTTGATGATGATGAATTTGATGAAGGGTATGATTGGGATGATGAAAGTTTGGAGAATTTTGGGGATGCTGAAGTTTGTGACGAAAACAGTGAACAGAAAGAAGATGGAGTGAAGAATCATAAGTCGAACGATGCTGAATTGAAATCGAAATTGAGTGGACGAGAGAGGAGCATAAACATGAATTCCGTTCTGCACCCGGTAGAGAATCTTACTCAATGGAAAGCAATCAAAGCAAAAGTTGCATCAAGCAAACAAACGAGAAAGGAAAATGTTCCATCAGAGCAAAAAACAAGCATGCTGCCTGTAGTCTTGGAATCAAGCTCGAAGTTCTCGCCTTGCGTCTTGGAATCGAATGCCATTCAGTCGAAGCCTTTGTTGCAGGAAGTTGCAGTTGATGCTAGTCTTTCAAACTGGTTGGTTTCTCCTAGTTATAATGTCTCCACTACAATTCGTTGTCAATGATGTGGCCGAGTGCTTGAAGAAACAGAAACTTAGAAAATATACAATGCATCGAATTGTGATGCTTCTGTGGATTATTCTTTCCTTCATTCATTAAAAGTTTGTTGGGATGATTTCATTGTATGTGTGTCTAATTCTTGTGTCTCCACTAAGTTTGAGACAGGTTATCAGGATCATCTCTACATTATTGAGCAGATACAAGCATCCTCATCATCTGAGTCACTAACATCACTGCACACACAATTTGGCGACCAAATGTCAGATAATAATGGATGCATGACACATCTAGAGATATAGAAGTAACACACTTTTTGACATATCATAAGGAGTGTATTCAAAAGTGTATTGATAGCATTTCAGTTATATTCAAATTTCTTTGCTACAGTGTACCCCAAGTAGGCAAGAAAGCATTGGTTATTTTTTATTTATTTTTCCTTCTCTTCCAGCATCATACATAGAAGCGGCTCCTATCAATTTTCACCTTTGCATTATACATCTAGTTACAAGTTAAGTAAGTCAAGAAAAAAGAACAAAAAAGTTATGCACTGGTCACCCTAAGTCTGGTAGCTTCTAGGGAGCATCTTCCCATCAATGTTTTAAAAACTGAACCTATTTACAGTCCGGATTTCAGAGATAATGAATTCGGAAATAGTAGACATGGAAGTTTTGCAGATTTGATCAATTTATTGCAGAATAGTATCCTATTTACCAAAGATTCCATTCCATATGCAACATTAAAATAACAGACATACTATGGTTCAAAATGGTCACAACTATAACAACTCAACTGAACCAGCACACACTGTCACTGACGCACACAATTAAAGTTTCAAAAACAAACAATTACTTTGGCTGTAAATTGTAATGTAACTGATAAAAATTTACCTTGGTTCATATTCCAACACCTCAACAAGCTTGTTTCCAATGGTATCAGTCCACTGCACTCTCCTACATGTCTTATCCAACTTTCGAGCCATTCCTCCTCTTTTAGGGAGTGTCGTCAACAAAGAATTGGAATCACTATCATTTTTTCCATTGACATGACCATGATCTTCAACCTTTTTACAATCCAAAGAAGCCACATCCACAGGCTTATTCACAGAGCCATTAGCAGTATCCTTTTTGGTCACAGTATCATCCATCATCAACAACAAGTAACAACACTCTTCCAAGATTAAAAAGACAAGTTCAACAAAAAATTCAGAAAAATCAAGGAACTTAGAAGAAACCCATTTGGCAGAAAATCAAAACCCAATACTTGAATTCATCCAAAAATCACTGATTTTTGGAGGAATGAATAGATGGGTTGAATTCAAAACAGAGGAAAAACAGGGGAAACAGAACAGAATGAAGAAGAAGCAGATGATGGAGAATTTGTATGGTTGGAAATCGCAAAGTGAAAAGAATCCACAACAAGAATCTGAATTGATTCACGGAAGAGTATCGTATCACACACAGGGTTGAGAGTTGAGACAGAACAGAACACAAGGTTATGAAATAAAAAGAAGGGAAAAAAAAAAAATTCACCACAGGATCTAAATTTAAGAATCAAACAAAGATTTTCATAGAATACAACAAAACAAACAAGTGATGATGATGATGATGTTATGTGAAGTGTGTGGGGTTAAACGCCACTTCTTGTCACTAATTAATTTGTAGTTGTTGATGAAGGTCAATTTGGTGAATTTTTGTCTTGTCAATTTCAAAAGAAAAATTTACTTTTTTTTTTCTTCTAAATCACTAAATGATTATTGACTAGATTCACGCATCTTAAATGTGGATAAATAGATAGATAATATTTAGTTTATGAATATCAACGTCTTTAAAGCTATAAACTACTCCCTTCGTCCCTTAATGTAACCCCCTTTGCATTTTTCATATTTCTTAAGAAAAGTTGTCAGTGTAATTAATGTGTCTGTTTTGTGTATTAATATTACCAAATTGTCCTTTGTTTGTATGTGTATTAAATTTGACTATTCATATTTCAAGACAAGTTAGTAGTATTAATTAGGGGTATGTTTAGGAAAAAAGTAATAAATGCATCTAGTAATTTGAAAAGGGGATTACATTTAGGGACAAAAATAAAATCAAATGGGTGGTTACATTAAGGGACGGAGGGAGTATTAAATAAACTAAGGGAAATGTTAACTTGTGCACTTGGGGAACAAGTTTAAAAACTAAACATAGAAACTTTTTCTTGGGAATTGTGCATTTATTGCATTATAAGTTTAAAATTTTTATATTTTCAATGCAAAAGTTATCTTTTAATTTCATTTTTAGTTTCTTAACTTGTGCCCTAAGGACACAAGTTAACATGACCCATAAACTAATTTGAAAATGTGAAAGATTAATTTGATAATACATCCAATCTTATATATAAGAAAAAATTAATGCATTTCATCAAAATTTTGGTCTAAATACATTGGTTTTTGTTGACATGATTTTTTATATTTCATTTTTATATAAAATTGAATGGAACAATATCAAAAATTAAATTGAATTGCGAGAAAATTGCATGAAATTAAGTATTAAATTGGGTCTTCATTTATTATTTTATTAAATGAAATTAATTTTTTACACCAATAAAAAAGAAATTAATTTTTTCTTTTGAGAGGATTATCAAATGAAATTAATATCTTAATTGAAATAGATTTTTTTTTTAAATAGGATTATCTCTTGCAAAGAGAGCATGCAAGGAAAAAAGTATCAACTCTTTTTTCTTCAAATAATTCAGTGGCTATAAATTCACTTTTAAGATGAATAAGTGGGGAATTTGAAGTTCGAATCCGACCCTTGCATATATAATACGATGTCTTTACCATATATTTAAAGAGTTTAAATTCCTTACCACCTCGATCAATCACATTTCGTATAAAAGTATCAATTTATTATATAAATTGGTAAAAAAAAAACTCTAAGGTAGACTAAAGAGTTAGAGTATAAATTATCTCTTTCTCTTGTCTCCAATTAAACTCAACACGAGAGTTTGTAGAATATTAATTACAACATCGTTTACATTTTCCCTAAAAAAAAAACATCGTTTACATTCATTAAGATAACTCCACATTTTTTGATGTTGTTCTTACCTTTGTTATAATAATGGCCAAATACCTCCCTGGGTCCTTTAAGTTTCATGTTTGTAACAGATGGGTCCTTTAAGTTTTTTAGGTAACAGATAGGTCCTTTAAGTTTCTAAAGTTTCAGATAGGTCCTTAGCGGAGTTGATATGAAGGACCTATCTGAAACAAACTCGAAACTTAAAGGACCTATCTGAAACCTTAGAAACTTAAAGGACCTATCTGTTACCTAAAAAACTTAAAGGACCTATCTGTTACAAACGTGAAACTTAAAGGACCCAGGGAGGTATTTGGCCTATAATAATCTACTCCCTCTCGTCACTATTATAAGCAAATTTCTACTTTTTAGATTCATTCAATAAATGATGTCTGTAGTCTATAATATAGACCATATACATAATTTATTGAGTGAACCTAAAAAATCAAAATTTGCTTATAATAATGACTGGAGGGAGTACAACTTTGGTTGCAACAAGGTTAAAATAAACTTTGGTGATATTATTAATGTGATTAAATTGACTTGTTTAATTAATGTGATAAAAAACTATAATTGAAATTGACTTTCTTTGTTATAATAATCTATCCTTTTTTGTAACAAAAAAAAAATCCTTGAAATTGACTTGTTGAATTAAAGTGATAAAAACTTTAATTGCAGATATTATTTTACAATTTTATTAATTTAAAAGTCAAATTCTCAAAATTTTCAATTATAGAGATTAAATACATGATGCAAAAGTCCATTTTTTTTGATAAAACAAAAGTCCAAAACTTAAATATTTATTCATATAACTCTTTAGGAACACAAAATAATAATTTATTAAATATAGAAAATGAAAGTAATATACTCCCTCCGTCCCTTAATGTAACCACCAATTTGATTTTATTTTTGTCCCTAAATGTAACCCCCTTTTCAAATTACTAGATGCATTTATTACTTTTTTCCTAAACATACCCCTAATTAATACTACTAACTTGTCTTGAAATATGAATAGTCAAATTTAATACACATACAAACAAAGGACAATTTGGTAATATTAATACACAAAACAGACACATTAATTACACTGACAACTTTTCTTAAGAAATGTGAAAAATACAAAAGGGGGTTACATTAAGGGACGGAGGGAGTAATTTATATTATATTATTTAAATCATTAATCCATATTTATTATTACATTATATTCTAATTTTTTTTTTTGGTGGTGTCCATGATTCGAACCCCAGACCTTGCATATATTATGCATTGTCCTTACCAACTGAGCTAAGCTCACGGGGACATATTCTAAAATTATTTGATGCAGTTTGTTAGATCATCTTACTTTTGTGATATGAAATATGAATGCCAAAATTATCAAATTTGTATATACTGATAATTATACAACCATTATACTATTTGACTTAAAATGTAGTTCAAAATGTTTTTGACATTATGTGCAGAGATTGGAGTTTAAACCTCAAATTTCTCACTTCTCCACACGTGTGTAAATATAACCATTATACTATTTGACTTAAAAAAAACTAACGTCTCTTCTCATGTTTACCAAACTTAATTGATGTTAGTTTAATAAGAATTACATATTTATTGTCCGTTCCTTCTCATATTTACCAAACTTCATTACCATTTTTTTTTGTGGTGGCCGGGGTTTGAATCTCGGAACTTGCATATACTACCTCCGTCCCTAATTATAAGACCCTTTTGAGAATTTTTTTGTCCATTTTTACAAGACCCCTTTGCTATTTCCAACTACATTAATTATTTCTTTACATACATGCCCCTATTTATCATCCATCTTTTTCTTCAATTAGCAATAAATAACATATGGAAAACATAAACTAACTCTCTCTCTTAAAAATACTAAAATTGTAAAAACAATACTCCCTCCGTCCCTTAATGTAACCACCCATTTGATTTTATTTTTGTCCCTAAATGTAACCCCCTTTTCAAATTACTAGATGCATTTATTACTTTTTTCCTAAACATACCCCTAATTAATACTACTAACTTGTCTTGAAATATGAATAGTCAAATTTAATACACATACAAACAAAGGACAATTTGGTAATATTAATACACAAAACAGACACATTAATTACACTGACAACTTTTCTTAAGAAATGTGAAAAATACAAAAGGGGGTTACATTAAGGGACGGAGGGAGTAGTAATTACCAACAACTTTAATACAAATATCCACTTTCTTAATTCCCGTGATTTTACCAAAATGGTCTTATATATAGGGACGGAGGTAGTATTATGCATTATCCATACCAACTAAGCTAAACTCACGAGTACACGTCATTACCATCTATCACTAAGAAACGACCTACATCATGGTTGAGGTCTTAAACAATTTTTCAGTACTTATGAAGGTATTCATATGGTAAATCCTCAGGTGAAACAGGATTGAGGGTGAAACTATTAGTTTTTTTTTTGGGACAAGGTGAAGCTATCAAGCTATCAATCTTGTAGAGTTATTGTCCTGGCTGCCTATATTTCTTTGCAAAAAATTAAATAACAACCCATCATATTCGTCCTTAAAAAAAAAGGTTAATTATGTTTTTGGTCCCTACAAAATTGCGACTTTGTAAGTTTAGTCCTTACTTAATTTTAATAGCATTTTTAATCCCTACAAAAAATTTCTGCACTCAATATTAGTCCTTACTCAATCAAAATTTGTTTAATTTATGCTTAAACTCTTAATTTTTTCAACAATTTTTTACAGACATGTTAAGAACCTTATTAAAAGGTCCTCCGAAAAAATATCGCAAAAATTTGATTTCTACGTCCATATTTTTGTTACTTATATCTTAAACTTTTGTCGTTTTAAAAAATTCGTATTTAATTTATTTCATGTTAAAAAATTATTGATTTTAGTAAATGAACCTTTCATAGTGTTCTAAACTTGTATAAAAAGAATCGTTAAAAAATTTAAGAGTTTAAGGATAATTAAACAAAATTTATTTTAGCAGGGACTAAAATTATAAGTAAATTTTTTTTTGTAGGGATTAAAAATACTATTAAAATTAAGTAAGGACTAAACTTACAAGGTCGCAATTTTGTATGGACCAAAAACATAATTAACCCAAAAAAAACCCATCACATTCGTTTCTTCAAAAAAAAAAAAAACCCATCACATTCGAATCTTTAGACTAGTTCAATAAAATAATTTTTTTACAATAACATATGAATGAAATCTTACTACTTACTGTATATACTATAAATAGTTTTTTTTGTTGTTGAGAAAATACTATAAATAGTTTGTATAAATTTCCAATAATTTTGGATACAATTTCTGTATATTTGTATCTGCTCAACTATCACATAAAAGTCATGTGCATTTTCCTCCACAAAAAATTGCTGCATCCATGAATTTGATTAACTTCACAAAGTTAGGTCTTAACGTTCCTTCAAAAAAAAAAAAGTTAGGTCTTAACAATATTTGATTACTTGACGTCTCCAAACAATTATCAGCCGTTATATTGTGGAAGTGGAACAATCAGTTTATAATAATGCCAAAAATTTCATGTCATTTTCAATTATGAATCGTTGTGATTTCTCCAAATGTCAAATGATATTCTAAATGAAACAACAAAGAGAATCAAACCAAGTTAGTATTCAACTTGTTCCAGCTCAAAATTATGGCGAGACAAGTTCTTATTTTAATTAGCTTATCTATTTTTTTTTTTTACATTAAAGACAATTTTACTAACGAAATTGACAATAAATAAAATTTTAAGACTGCAAAAATACAAGGTGAAGTCTTTTCAATTCATATGCAATCCAGATTATGAAGATCATATTTAGTTAAATAATAGACAACTTGATTGGCTTCACACCTAACATTCAAAAAATTTAAACTATGAAAACATACATTAAAACTAATACAATCCTCAATAATAGAGCCGACATAGGTGAGAGATTGTTGATGAGTATTCAACTGCAAGACCACATTAGAAAAGACATGTCTTTCGCAAATTTAAACCCTACCGCATAGCTAAAGCTTCTGTAAACCTATGAATCTAATAATAAAAAGACTTGCCAACATCTAGCAACAACTACAACACCTTCATTATCTCTCACCACAACACAACACCAATACCCCAGTTATCTACCCTCCTCTATTACACCTGCTGAATCAATATTAAATTGTCCAATGAACATCATATATTGACAAAGTTAGACCTCCACTTCGTGTCTTCAACAACACCGTACGAGTTTCTCTGCTTCTTCTATTGACTACATTCGATTAATTTTATGACCTCAATTTTTGTATCCATGATAACAAAACAAAATTTACACATGTATACAAACATTTTTTTATTTTATTTTGATACTTCATGTGACTTTGACGCATGTTTGTTTTAGATTTTTATTTTTATGTTTTATAGTAATGTGTTTTTTTGTCAAGTAGTCTAGTGAATAGAAATTCATCTTTTTTAAAGTGAATAAGTGGGGTGTCCGGAGTTCAAACCTCGACTCTGCATATAATATGCAATGTCCCTTGAATAAGTGAGATGTCCAAAACTCATCTTTTTTGCACTCACATTGGTCCACCGTGAATTAGTTCTTAAATTATAACAATTCTAACGATAGTCAATAATATGTCAATATTATTCATAAATAAAAACTCACGACCCTTGTCAAAACCTCTGACTTTTCATTTCTTCACATTTAAAATGTGTGAAGTTCAAACACTAGGATATTTGACGGAAAAAAAAACTCATGAAACTTGATTGATATCAGATTAATACGAATTACATATTTATTATCCATTCTTTTCATAAATTTGTTTCAATTAAGTCAATCATAAAAAATACTTATTTTTTTTTGAGCAACATAAAAAATACTTATGGTAGAAGTCTTAAACAACTTTTAAGTACTTATGAAGGTATTCATACGGTAAATCCTCGTCTAAGTGAAACAGGATTGAGTGTGAAACTATCAAATTTTTTATTTTATTTTTGACAAGGTGAAACCATCAATCTTGTAGAGTTTTTGTCCTGGTTGTCTGTTTCTTTGCAAAAAATTAAAAAACAACCCACATTATTCGAATCTTTAGACTAGTTTAATAAAATAATTTTTTTACAATAACATACGAATGAAATCGTACTATTTACGGTATATATTATGAATACATTTTATGAATTCCCACTAATTTTGGATACAATTTTTCTAATTTTTTTATGTGAGAATCTAACTATTTGGCTAGACCGAATTCGGTTAGTCGGTACACCATATTTGAATCTGCTCAACTATCAAACAAAAGTCATGTGCATTTTCCTCCAAAAAAATTTGTTGCAATCCATGAATTTGATTACTCTATTGAATATGAAAACACATGAATTTGATTTCTCATTCAGCAGGTTGCTTGAGAGCTCGTCGCTCTTTCATGCATCTTGTGTGGTTGCTTTGTACGTGGATCATTTGGAATGACCGTAATCAAAGGTTGTTTAATAATTTAGGCAGTTCCATTGATCAGTTGTTGGATAAAGTAAATCGGTACTCGCTTTGGTGGCTAAAAGCAAGTAATGTCATTTTTGTATTTGGTTTTCATTTGTGGTGGTCAAATCCCTTGGCTTGTTTGGGAATTGGCTAATCTTTCTAACTTTGTACATTTGTAACTATTGGGGGTCTTCTTGGTACACCTTGTACTTTGAAGATTCCTTGGTTTGTTAATATATAAGCTTCATTTCTGATTGTTAAAAAAAAAATCTTAACCATTCGAAGCTTATGTTTAATTTCATGTTATAAACAATGCATTCTAACACAAATTTTGAGGCGAAGTTTCCTCGTTATAGTTGTACACAATGTTATTTTTTTTGAAGAAGTTTGTACACAATGTTATATTACATAGTTGTATATAAAGACTTAAATTTTTTCTAAATTATTCTATGTAGGACTACTTAAATCTTGAAATATAAGAAAAACATTAAGAAAAGTAACAATCTTTCACAGTTAAAAATAAAACAACTGGTTTAACATCATACCAACAAAACATATCTTCACACCACTTATCAGCTGTTATATTGTGGAAGTGGAGCAATCAGTTTATAATAATTTAATAATAATGCAAAAAATTTCATATCATTTTCAATTATGAATAGTCGTGATTTCTCCAAATGTCAAATGATATTCTAAATGAAACAACAAAGAGAATCAATCAAGTAAGTATTCAACTTGTTCCAGCTCAAAATTATGGCGAGATAAGTTCTTATTTTAATTAGCTTATCTATTTATTTATTTATTTATTTTACATTAAAGACAATTTTACTAACGAAATTGACAATAAATCAAATGTTAAGACCGTAAAAATACAAGGTGAAATCTTTTCGATTCATATGCAATTCAAATTATAAAGAGCATATTTAGTTAAATAATAGGATTGGCTTCACACTTAACATTTAAAAAATTTAAACCATGAAAACATAAATTAAAACTGTTACAATCCTCAATAATAGAGCCGACGTAGGTGAAAGATTGTTGATAAGCATTCAACGACAAAACCACATTAGAAAGGACATGCCTTTCACAAATTTTAAAGCCTACCGCTTAGCTAAAGCTTCTCCAACCGTTGAATCTAATAATAAAAAGACTTGTCAACAACTAACAACAATGTCAATACCTTCGTTAACTCTCAACACAACACGAATACCCCAGTTATCGGCCCTCCTCTATTAAATATGCTGCATCAATATCAAACTTATAAAACCCACTAAAAATAGGTGTCCAATTAAGATCATATATTGACTAAGTTAAAACTCCACTTTGTGTCTTCAACAACACTAGTTTATTTGCTTCTTCTATTGACTACTTCCGAATAATTTTTTGACCTCAATTTTGTATTCATGAGAACAAAACAAAATTTACACATGTATACAAACAATTTTTATTTTATTTTGAGACTTCACACCGTTCTTTATAGATTTGCGTGTAGGGTTCAATCGCGTGTTGGGTGTGCTCGATCTGATTCTTTAAACACTGGCGTGGCTGAGTCTCCAGTGTATGTGAGTTTTAGTTCACATTTTTCCCCGTTCATGTTTAGACTTTTTTTTTTTTTTTGAGAAGTTCATGTTTAGACTTTGTGTTGTCTAATTTTTAAGAGGGACCATATATATAAAATAAAATATATTTTAAAAACTAATATATTAACTTTTTTAAACACTAATTTATTAAATTTAATCAATAAGTAAAATAAATTCACAATATTTTTTACTTATATTCAATGAAACAATAAAAAAATAATAAAAGCTAATAATAGTCACTCCATTTGACATGTATTGGTGTAAATCAGCAGAGGACAAGTATCACCTCCTAACTTGACACAATATAACCTTGCAAACTCATGCATGTATGCCACGTAACACGTGGATCATTGCTGGCTCTTTCTACTTTCTCCATCTATTTTTCTCTTTGCACCCCCCACTTTTTGTACACACGTCAACCAAAGTATAATATATAGTTACAAAATCAGGTGCATATCACATTGAGAAGCTCAATTAACACAAAGAGAAACAATCAAATCAAAATGTCTGTGGAAATGGAGAGGGAATCAAAATGTCTGTGGAAATGGAGAGGGAATCAATGATAACTGAGGCTCATAATGCACCTGTTACTGCTCAGAGAAGGGTTAGAAGCGACTTGGAAACTTCTATTCCAAAGCCATGTAAGTTTCAATTCTTTAACTTCATTTTTAAAAAAAAAATTCATTTCCTCAAAATAAGGTAAAAAAAGTTCTAACAACACAAGTTCACACACTTGAGATATCCTATCCTATATATACCTTTGTGTGAAAATTTGTTTCATGTCTTGTTTGTGAATTGTATTTTGAGTTAACTAAATTTACAAACTAAAGTAAAAAAAATTACAATTGACCAAATGGGTTGTTGATGAAATTATGTACTTATATATTTCTCTCTCTGTTACAAAACCAATTTCTTTTTCCATTTCATGTGACGAACTTGGTCAGACATGGCTAGAGCATTGACAACTCCTGATACAAGCCATCCACAAGGAACACCAGGAAAGAAGCACAACAATTTGACTGTTCTTCAACAGCATTGTGCTTTTTTTGATCAAGATGGTAATGGAATCATTTACCCTTGGGAAACTTACACAGGTAAGACTTCTGATTTTTTGATTATTTCCAACCTTTTTTCAATTTGAGGCTTCTACATGTTCCAAAAAGATGAATGATTCTTGACCTAAAGAACTTTTCAGGGTTTCGTGCTCTTGGATTTAATGTGTTTGTATCAGTTTTTATGGCCATTTTTATCAATCTTTCAATGAGTTATCCCACTCTACCTGTGAGTACTTTTTTAGTGTCTTGACTCTTGAGAAAATTAACCATTTGTTAAGCCTTGATAAAAGAATTGTAATGTTTACAGTACTGGTTTCCTTCACCTCTTTTTCCTATATACATACACAACATGCATAGAGCAAAACATGGGAGTGACTCTGGAGTCTATGATACAGAAGGACGGTAAGTGATGCTAAATTGAATAGTCATATATTCTAACGAGTGTCCTCGGACTCTCTTTAAGAACTTTAAACGGCGGACACTCTTTAGCAAGACCCATAAACCCTAATAAACATTTATCTATGTCTTTTTTTGAAATGACATGCAGTTTTGTACCAGCAAATTTTGAGAACATATTTACCAAGTATGCTCTTACAGTACCTGACAAGCTAACACTTAGAGAATTATGGAACATGACTGAAGGAAACAGAAATGCATTAGATCCATTTGGCTGGTCAGTGATCATTTTATTGTTAAGTTTATTGATTAATTAGTTAATTGCTGACATATATGAATGTTTGCAGGGTTGCAGGTAAATTGGAATGGGGTTTTCTGTATGTTCTAGCTAGGGATGAAGATGGTTTTGTGCCTAAAGAAGCTGTTAGAAGATGCTATGATGGGACCATATTTGAATATTGTGCAAAAACAATTGCTGCTAATAAAGATGAGGCCAAGATGGGTTGAACTTAATTCTCAATTAGTGGTGCGAAAATTGTGATGTAACGAAATATAAAGAAGACTTCACATCTAATTAAAGTATCTCAAAACTGTACTAGCACCATGTGACTGTTTTTTGGTATATATTCTGTAATATAATCCTGTTGGAATACTACTACTTTGTTTGGTAGTGTAAATTATAAAATATTTGGTTCATATCCCTTTTTTTAACACTAATTTCTGGTACATATCTTATAGTTTGTAATGTAATCTTGTTGGAATACTGCTATTCTGTTTGGCATATAAGTCCCCACTTTTACAAGAAAAACTACTTTTGCAAGTATAAATTCTCTAATGACCTGAACCTTGACACATCTCTAATTTAGTTCAAAATAAATAAATATTAAGTTGTCTTGATTATTATCCTTAGAAACATTTTTTTTTGTGTGTTAAAAGTTTCTTTTATTTTATTCTTAGACAAAAATAAGTTTCCTATATCTTTTCTAGCCACAATGTATATCCACTCTTTATTTCTAAGAAAAATAATTTTTCTAAGAGACTAAAAGTATTTTGTTCCATATATGAGTTTTCACTCTATTTATTTATTCAATTTCTTTTTTGAGGGGTCACTCTTAATTTATTTGTTTTTGACAAACTTAATTTATTTGTTATTTAGGAAAAATAATAAAAAGTTAAAAAGAGATTTGCTAATAAACTTAATTGATTTTCCTCTAAAAACTTAATGAATTTTGGTTATTCCCTGAATTGACAAAAATATCTCTCAAGTCTATTTAAAATTTTCAACCAATTCCTTTTCCAATTTATCTACATACTCTCCCCTCCCTCTCTCTCATTTTTAGAGTTCTAACCCATTTTAAGTTGTTTTTTTTGTCACTTATTTACATTCTTTTCTCCATTATTTTGTTTGTAAAATGAAATATAAGTTTTATAAGTTATGTTTTGTTACCTATGGAATGAGATGGTGGGTTTTGAAAGGAGTGTGTTAGAATGTATGTCTCATATCTAGATAGTGGACGAGTTGGGATGAATAGATGCAGAGTTTTTCATGTATCATCAGAAATGCTTTTTCAAAATTATTTTAGAGCTATGTGATATTAGAAGTTTTTTTTCTTTTCAAAGTGAGCAGGTGAGATTTTTTTTTTTTGCTTTTCTTTGATTATGATTTTCTGAACACCATATGGAAAAGGTTGAATTTGTAAACATGATTCTTGAAGTCTAAAAGTTTAGAAAATTTTCACAAAGAATTTCTCTTATTCAAACTAAACAAACTAAAATTGAATTAAACACCGAGTATCTAAAAAACACTCAAATTTATACATCTAGTTCAAATGTATCGTCTTTACCAATAGTCTACATCTAGTCCCATTGCCGTAGACAACATATTTTCTTTATCATCAATTATGAACACTCGCTGTTTGTTGATTCGACTACAAGAAAATTCACTCAACCTAAGAATTTAGCACTCCTAATTCTTCAAATCCTTCAATTTTAATCTTTGATAACCAAGAACCCTAGTTTGTGATCCCATACACACTAGTCTTCAAGATTTCACCTTGATCTTGCACAAACTTCTTGATTATGACAATTCAAACTCTTGAAAATTTACCAATCTTGTGCTGGGCTTCCAATCAAAGCAAAGCATAAGCAACTTTGAATTTGAAAAGGTTATACACAATATTTTCCTTTAGGTTCCCAATTATTAAATACTTGTAGCCTTTAATGTGATTGGTAGATCTTTAACATACATAAAATATCTTACTTCATATATCTTGCTACACTAGGGGTCGGTCTAATATTTCCATGATGTTATCCCAAGAAAATTTATTTGCTAAATTATTCTTAAAACTTTTAAAATATGCAGAGATTGGTTTAAATTTTGAGTATATTTTCGAAGTTTTAAATAAATTGAGTCTCATAATTTTAATTGAAAAACATGAACCGATATTTTATTAAAATATAATTTTTATTCTTAACTTGTGATAGTATTTGACTTGGTCAAACCCTTAGTGAAATTGCGTTATTACATGTCTCAAACTTCACTTTGCAAACAACATACATCAATATTGTGTTGTTATACATGAGACACAATCTTTAATTTGAAGGATTCGTACTAGTTTTATTGATATTAGTTTGTTTTTTTAATTGATATTGGTTTGATTGATGATCAATTTGGTTATTCCGAATTTGTGTGAACAATTTTATTGTAAGAGAAAAAGCTGGGAACTTCTGAAACCTACTTGTTGATTTTTCTTTTTTGGTTCGAATTAGTTTAACGTAAAATTAACATACACAACTACCACATGAGCTATATAATGATCGAACTAAACCAACTGGTTGGTTTTATCTCTTATTATGTAGACTTATAATTTTTTTGAATAATGTGTTAAAAATCTTAAAACTACAAGACAAAAAAAGAAAATATATACATACAAGAGTGAGAAAACTGTGTTTTCCATTTGACATATATCTGGTGTAAATCCACATAGGACAAGCATATAAACCTCCTAACTTGACACATATATATAAACTTGCAAACTCGTGCATGCACGCCACGGAACAAGTGGATCATGCTGTCCCTTGATACCTCATCCATCTATTTTCTTTCTCTTACTCCCTCACCTTTTGTACATAAGTATGTTCATTTGATGTATTATATATAGCCTTACCTTAAATTTTACACAGGAAATTGTTTTTAGGACTTAAAACCGTAAACTTTTAGGAAACCCATGATATAGTCTTTCATTTTAAAGGTCCACTCATGGTCCCCTTAAAATGACTTTCAATAACAAGTTTCACAAAAACAAAATTTGTTTCATGGTCCCACACAACAAAATAAAAAATATAAGTGTAATAGTGGATAATACTCTTATGCCCTCTCTTATAACACAAAAATATCTTAGTGTAAAAATAGTTGGTTGCAATCCTATCACCGAGGAAATTTCCGAGGAACTTTTGTTTCCGAGGAAAAATGTCCTCGGAATAATGATTTGACAGCTGCATCCCAGACTGACGCATTTGAAAAGCGGTCACTGAAGTGACTAGCATTTCAGAGGAACTTTGTCCTCGGAATGTATTTAATTTAAAAAAAAATTAAATTATTTTTTTGGTTGCCAAAACTTTTGAATTTCAAATTTTTAAAAGACCACCAATATTATTTTCAAATTTCAAAAAAGCGCTAATTTTATTTTCAAATTTCAAACAACATAATTTCAAATAACTCAACACTCAATCAACTTAATTTTACTAATTTTTCACACTAAAAAAAAAAACTAAATTTTCACTACTTTCACACTTGCAGGAACTTATTGTTCAGTTTTTCACAAATTTTGCATCAATTCCACAATACATAAAAATAAAAACATGATTAAACACTAAAAAGTTGAGGTTATTCTAGATTGAATACAATACAACATAGATAATGCACAAAATTGAACATAATTGGAACTAAATCAAAGAAGTTTGTAACAACAACATAGATAATGAACAAAATGGAAGAAGTGTTAACAGCAATTTTTAATGAACAATGGAGATTATGTTTTTTTTACAGCATATTATATATATGAAAAGAGCTTCCACAAAGATAGTGGGATGAGCTCAAAATTACACAGGAGAATAAAGCATCCTCACGCCCCCAACATAACAGCACCTAACAAAACTACAAAAACCCCTCCTGTTACAGTAAACGCTTAAAAATACAATATCAGCAAGACAAAATTCGGCCAGCAAAACAACACAGATCGAACCTCCCCTAAAGAACGAAAACACAAACAAAACATGCGATTCTTGTTACCATGAAAACAAATAGGGAAAAATGGAATTCAATTAAAAGGGAAAAATGGAATTTTGGGGAAAAAGGGTTTTGTGGGTTCAGCAAAAAATCAAAAACGAAAATGGAAAATGTTAACTCACCTTGATTCTTTTTAGCTTCTATTGAAGGAATTAAGAAGAAAAAGATACATGCAAAATTTCAATTGCTCAAAAATGGAGGTTTTGTGAGGTATGGGTGAGAGAGAGCATGGTGTCCCAGTTGAGAGAGAAGATGGAGCACACGTTCAGTTTTTTTTTCTTTTTCTTTCTAAGTTTCAATATTGTAAACTATGCAATATGCTATATAAAATCCTTGTTTAATACATTACAAGGGTCATACACGCTTTGAAAAGAATTTAATAATGACAACATATTTTCCGAGGAACATTTTCCTCGGTATTTAACTTGGAAAAGCGCGCCACACTGAGTTTGCATGCGGGAGGAGCAGAGATTCTGACTTATACATACCGAGGAAAAAGTTCCTCGGAAATCCTTAATTTTAGCGAGAAACCATTGTTCCTCGGAAATTTTTGGTCGGAATACACAAGCTTTCTTGTAGTGGTGGTACCTTCATTGTTTTTTTCTTTTCTTCTATGTTTTTTTTATACTACTACTTATTGACAAGTCTGATAAGGATGTAAATAAAAGTGAGTATAATCTACAAAGAAAGCTTGAGAACTAATTAATTTGAATATGGCCACGCGTTTTTAGAGTTTGGGACCCGTCTGCATCCAAGAAATTTAGGAACATGAAGATGATATTAATTGATATAGTGTGATGTTACTAGTTCTTTTTCCTGTTATATTGTGGTGTTAGTTTATTTGTTGCTTTTTGGTGTGGTTGTTTGCTTATTGTAGTACTACACAGTTCTTTTTCCTATTTTTACGGCAACATATTGTTTGTTATGAGCTCACTCTCCAACAATGTCTTTACTAGACGCTTGATTAAAAAACTTACCACTAAAGCCACCACGAGGGCGTGAAATAGACGAAAGGAAACCAACGTTAATCTTAGTCTTCTAATCACAATCACATGGCTGTTCAAACAATGCGTTGGGTTAGCCACAACTGCCTACCAATATTACACACAAGAGGAATGCTATGGTCACACCCTCTAACACATCAAATGGAATATATAGTTTAATTTGATTTGTTTTAATTTTAATAAAATGTAATCATATGCTCTATGTATGTATTGTAATTCCTTCTGGGTTTGAAAACGTGAATTGGTGAAGGGAGGTAGAAATAGTTCAGATGCTCTATGTATGTACTGATGAATATGATACTGTAATCGCTGGAGATTTTACGAGGCTTGAAACGCCGGTTTTTCGAAAACGAAGGCTCTGTTGGAGGAAGAAGGAGAGACGAACAACATGATGAGGTGGTGGAGTATGATTTTGTTTGTTGTCGGAGAAAAGGAGAGGGAGTGGAGAGAGTGGAAGAAGTGTGTGGTGGCTGTTGTGAATTGTTGAGTAATTTCTCTTTCAACTTGGAGAACTGGTTACCAGTCAAAAAGGCAAAAATAAGTGATGAGGTGGCACCAATAGATGAGAGTGTGTCTAAAGAGTGTTTTAGAGGGTGTGACCCTAACATTCCTCTTACACACAATTGGCAACTTCAACCTCCTATATGAGAGGGACCGCCTACCAAACCAAATAAAGATACGTAATTCATTCTAAAAAAAAAAAACTCTAAACACCAACCAGCTCTCGTTGACTTAAGAATTAAAATGTTTTGTGGATACTTATCTCGGAGAGGAACATCCGCCAACACATACTTCATTCGTATTCTCCAATCATAGACAAATCAAATACAATGTTAAGTGTTAAAAGGAAGATATAAAAGGGTATTTTGGGATAATACATTAAATAATTTGTGTGAAAAGGGTATGTAAGTATTTTATGGGGTGTAAATAGTAAAAGAAAAATATAGTTGTAGTTTTGATTGGGCTATAGAAATACGAAGGTAAAGGGTTTAGAGAAAGACAACGCAGAGCAGAGCGAAAGAGACGATACTCCGCCTTCTCTTTCTCCGCCACCGCCGGTTAGTTTCACTTCCATTCTTCCATTTTCGTTCCTTTCCATTTCTTCCTTCTATCTTACTTTTTATTTCTAATCGAATCACAATTCTAATTTTTCTCCTAATTTTTCTCTTAATTTTCAATTACATTACATTACATGAACTTGTGTTTTACAATGTTTTAGTCACACACTCATCAATTCATGAAATGCACCTATGAATAAATGCTTCAAATGTTAAATTAACATGTGGGGTGTTTTTTTTTTTTTGTTGAAATGGAGATTGTTATCAGAATAAACTATCAATTTAGTCCTTAAATTAACATTTTCTCTCCAATTTAGTCCTTAATACTAACACGTTCGAGACTAGAGTGATGAATTTTCATATTGTTTAGTGAATAAATTGACTAAGTTCAAATACTTTAGGGATTTCTTATTATATTTATATAGTTTAAGGAATAAAGGGGATAATCGTCATTTTGATCGCTGAATGTGCAATGACAGTCACAATAGTCCTTCAAGTATCGAAATTTCAAAATAGTCCGGATTGTGGACTATGTTAGTCAAAATAGTCTCTTACATTAAAATGTTTTGTTAATATAGTCTTTCAACATACTTACTTATTGTCGTATCGGTATCTACAAGTACTTACTTATTGTCATATTTAATGTCAATATTGAGGGATTGTTTTAACGCCAGGGACTATTTTGACTAACGAGGTACACATTGACTATTTTGAAATTTTGATACATTGAGGAACTGTTGTGATTACTCGTTACACATTCAGGGACTAAAACGACTATTACCCCAAATTGTTTCTTATCATTAATTAAAGTGGCACCAATGGCACTGTGACTATTTTACAACTGTCATTGAGGGAATTCGAACTCCGTCTCTTAGGTTATATAGTTTAAAAATTTCGTTGTGTATTGTGTTGTGTGGTTGGTATTGATTAACAAGTAAAGATTCAAATTCTGTAACTGGGTTGTTTGTTTTGTTGGGATTGTGCTCAGCAGTGTATAAATTTGAAGAAAGAGCGGCTGAAGTTGTGTAGTATCAGAGATGGGAGATATTTGGTGGTCACTTTTGGGGGCAGCAGTCCCTGTCGTTGTTGCAGGACAAGCATTTAGAGTTAAGAAAAGGAATGCAGAGGAGCAAAGGTTGAAGAGTGCAAGGGGAAGAGAAAGGAGTTCTGATGAAATTTTCGTTTGTGAAAGGGTCTGCACTTCAAAGAGGATGTTGAACAAGGTTGGCTCTTTCTCAAAAGATCCAATTCCTGATACTTGTGTTACTGTTTGTGGTGTGTCTGATCTTGACGCGTGTGCTGAAGCTTGTGCTCGTACGGTTTGTATTAACCAACATCAAGTACCTAATTGGAATGACACATGTCTTAGGAGGTGTCAGAGTGAATGCTTGAAACTCTCTTCTCAGTCTTCTCAGTAGTTAGTTGCATTTAGGCATTGGAATGTGTATGTATAATGAGTTTTGTTATGATGGTCAGTGTTTCGGCTCATCATTCCAACTCCAGAATCTAGATTTGTTATAAATTCTATTGAAATGCAAATGGGGTTTTACTCAACTAGTGTCTAATTCATTTTGTTGACTGTTCTAAATGTTTCTTTTGTTTCCTGAATCCTGCTATGGTGTTTGAAATTTGGAAGCTTTATGGAGGAGGATAGTGAAAATGTGAAATATGTAAAGGGTAAACTAACTTGTTCTACAGTTTACGCCTAGAATTAATAGAATTTTTTTGCCTAGATGCACTGGTCCTGTCGTTATAGTAGGTTTCAGAAAGCAAATCTCAATAAGGGATAAACAAACTTTACCTCCTGTAAGTTTTAGGCAAAATTTTAGCAGTTGAATTACTTCTGAAAAGTTAATAGTTGTAGTGTATGTTGATTTGAAGGTGTCAATTTACATTTTTAGATTGATGAAGAAATTTTGTTGATGAATCTTGGTAATATATAATCACTTGAGTAATAAAAAAGATGTGCAGGAATACTAAGAAGATCTATAACTCGGGAGGATTTGAATCTGTTCTCATCGCCGGTTTAGGTTCTTAACAATTAAGATCCGATGATGTCTATAGTTCATTGTACTCCCTAATAGAAGGTGGACTTAGCACTTCCAATGAAAAGCTAATGTAGCAACTAGCATTTTAGAAGACACTGGCATGGGTGGATACCTAGCAGAAGCACTCTCTTAAGTCTTAGGAGTTCTTCAGCAGATGCGTTTATTTAGTCGCCAGCTTACTGATAAGGATCTTGAGTGAATACGGGATTTCTAGTTATGAGAGGATTTGCTCAAACAAAGATATGCTTGTTCTTGTTTAGGAGGCTGTGTTTGAAAAATACGAAAATCTAAGCATGGAGATAAAAGAAGAAAATTGATTTTCAATTAAGAGATTCATACAATACTTATTCTCCAGGAAAAGCTTCTTCAACCAGAACCATCAATTTTTTCTTAAGTAGTATGAGTATCTATTATCTAATAGATACAAGGAGACTCACAGTTTTGTCACTCAATGTAGTATTTCATATTTACTCTAGAAGTTTTGGGAAATAATACTCCATATAACTTTTGGGCATTTTTGAAATAATTATAAGCTTGCATGTGAATCTGGTAAGACATACAATATCCACATGAATATGGCTGTCTGCCTTCTACCAAATGGATATTCCTTAAACAGCAGTGCAGCTTTTAGAAATTTAAAATGGGAAAGAAACAATGCTGTTACAATGATAAACTAGGCAACATAGTACATTGGATTTGGAAGTTTGAATGCTCTTATACCGCCAGTATTCCCCGCAATGCTGCTGAATTGATCACCTAAAACTCCCCAAATGCGATAACCTTTACTAGTAAAATATTTTCTTACTTGAGACTTGTATTCTGCCACTGACACCAATTCATTACTGGGATCTCTGCAATGCAGGGAGAGGGGATTTAGTTAAACTGTTATGAGGAGCAAAGGAAATATAAGAATTAGTTAGATATAAAGAGAGGAAAAACTGGATTGAACTGACCTCAAAATAAGACCTGTCCACCCATGATAACCGACATTGACAAGGTTATCGATTGTAGCTGATCTGAGATGTTCCCTCCTCCCAGAAATCAAAATGATCTGAATTCCTCTAGATTTAATCTCATTGAAGAACCTCAATGAGTAGTCAAGAGCAGGGGCTTTACCCTTGCTCATCCATTCCTCCAAAGCTGTCACATTAATTTTCTTTCCCCTATGTTGTCAATAAAAGGGTCATCAGATTAAGCAATATCAAATAAACAACGAACAATTAACATAAAACGATTAGTTGATTAAGATGGATTCAGAATTATCCATACAAAGTATTCTTGTAGAAAGGAATTGTTGAAAGAAGAGTGTCATCAATGTCAAAAACCCAAGCATCTTTGCCATCTTTCTTCAGATTGCAGCTGGTACTAAGATAAACCAAGCATTCTTCAGTTGTTCTTTCCGAGTCAACTTTGTATTGAGTAGATTTGACATATTTTGTAATGTATTCAGTACATTCTTCAGGCACAACTTGAAAGTCTCTAATATTATGCAGCTCAACATTCATTCTCCAACTTTCACAATAATTCTTCAAACTTATCTTCACTCCATTGTGTGTCTTCTGATTTAATATGTTCCAGTCTGCAACAGTTAAAGGAATCAAAAAGCATAGCAAAACCAAACTACAAACAAATGTTCTCCCCATTCTTTCTTGACCAAAAAAAAAAAAAAAAAAGCAAAGTAGATATGGAGAATAATGGGATATAAATAGAGCCAAATATTCCTTTTTTAATTTTTGCAGTAGATCACATCACATGGGTCCGAGGGCAGATAGTGCTACAAACGTTCATGTGCACCATCATCACCATGCTGTCATGGTTGACAAACAAAAAATCATAAATTAAATAGAAAGGTCTATTATGAGATGAAAATATGACTATGAGATGCCTCTAATTTGAATATAAGATGACAAAAATAACATGCTTGCATTATCCTGCCACGGATCACAGATGGGTTTATGTGTTCAATCACATATTTATATGTTCTAAATTTGCATAATATTTCAATTAAAATATGTGAGAGCCAAATCAGAGATGACCCAAAGTAACTTTTCTTTTGAATTTTGGCTTATTTTGGGGTACATCAACTTCTACCTACTTTGAAAGCAATATAGTTCCATAATTTGAACTATTTTTTTGTTATCAATAGTTTGAACTTTATTTCGTCAAAAAGAAAATAGTTTATCTACTCCTTAAAAAAATTATTTTTTTCATCTAATTTTTTAAAAAGAAAACTTCCAAAATAAAAAAATATCGGCAAAAAATATTTGTTCCCCCAAAAAATTATTGTTGTACACAATTATTTTTTATCATATGTTGGAAATTAGAATTGGGCCTCAACATAGTACAATAATGATTGTCTCTTTTCTCAACCTTCTTACTTCTTGCACACTCTCCACTTTTCCAATTTTACCTGTGTTCGGATTATAAAACTCGAAGCATTTTTATAGCATTTCGGAATATATAATCCAAAATCTATAAAAACTCAAAAGAAATCCGACGTTTTGCCAACCTATTTCACAATCTTTCGCAAAATACGGTCGTTCGGATTATATAATACAAAATGTGTCAAACCTCCATCATGTCAATTTTTAAAAAGAGTAAATAACCAATCCACTCAAAATTGTAAAATCTTGCCGATGCTCAAACAAAGTGGAAAAATAGTCAACCAACTCCTCAACAAACAAAAGCATAATGCCCAATACAAACACTTTTGTGGCTTTAGAATTTCAATTTTACTTGTGACGGCACAAACACACCTTGGATTAGGTATGTCCCGGTGTCGGACACGTGTCGTGTCCGACACCGACACTTGTAATTACAATGAATTATGTGATTTTTTCAAATTATTAACTGTGTCGGCATGTCAGTGTCCGTGTCGTGTCCGGTGTCTGGTGTCCGTGTCCGAATCCGTGTTTCATTGGCTACCTAAATAGCAAGTTAGTGGTGGATGACATTTTGAATAAGCTTGGCACAAGTCAGAATTCGGTACTAGTTTAAATGCTTGTTGAAATTTACTTTCTTTCTTAATCAAAAGTGAAAACTTCCTCGTTTGGACATAGTCACTACTCTACTCTGCAGAGATAACACCCACAATTACAAAAGACAAACAAACACCGAAACATGGATTTTTTGTTTTGTTTCTGATTTCAAAGAGTTTTGTTTTGGATTTCTGTTGCTTTGGAGTTTTTTTTCCCTCAGAATTTCTAATGTTTTTGTAATTGGGGTTGTTGTGAATCAGGATGATGGGTGATTATAACGTGAAGAGGATCAATGATGCCATGCAACAGTTTTTTCTTGAATTCCATCGACCTAAGTTATACACAGTAAGTTTCTTGCATCCTTCTTGTATCAATTTTTCCCCTTTTTGTTTCATCATTGAATGTTTGCCTATTTTCTTCGACGACGATGAATTGCATTAGGGTCTATGACTGGTTAAATCTAGGAAAAATGATTTTTTTGTTTGACATCAAAATTATGATGTCGAATTGTGTTTAGCACATAAGGTGTCACATACAGTGCACTGTCACCTGTATAGCATCAACACTTCTAATTGAAGGCGTGTCCGGTGTCCTACACCAACACGACACCGACACATGTGATTACATTCAATTATGTCATGTCAGGTGTCTGTGCTTCATAGAATATAACCATGTGTGTCAGTGTCGTGTTGGTGCCGGACATTGGACATGCCTTTAATCTGATGAGTCCGTGCTGCATAGGTTTTCGCTCATTTTTATTTGGACTCACTGCAGGTCCTTCTCAAGAAGGCGTATGGAAGATAAGAGTGGAGCTACATGATGCTTATCCTTATAAGTCTGCTTCTATTGTTTTTGTCAACAAAATTTACCATCGTAATATTGATGAAATGTGAGTTTTTCATAGCAAGCAAACTTTCATTGTTTTCTAAGGGACATCGAAGGAGTTTTAAGATGAAAGTTCTATTGGCTGTTGCTCAAATAAATTGTTACACTCAACAGCTGATCAAAATCTTTTTCTTTGATATTCAGGTCTGGTTCGGTTTGTTTAGATGTTATTAACCAGACTTGGAGTCCCATGTTTGGTAAGCATTATTAACAACCTTTACCTTACATATATTGGTGGTAATGAATATTACTAAAAGTGCACTTGCTATTCATTTCATTCAACCTTGTTTGATTGTTATTTTTGCTAACTTACATTTTTCTTATTTTCACTCAGATCTTGTTAATGCATTAGATACATTGAATGGTGAATCTGCTTCCTTGATGATGCGAGATTGGTGCATATGAATAAAAAGTTAAAGGTAGTAATCCTTGTTAAGTTTCTCCAGAATGAAACTGTAATGGCTGTTATAATATATTTAGGTAATCTATGTTAAAATTATGAGATCTTCTTCATTATTGTTGACCATAAGTTGTCATTTTACATATAATTCCATTAAAATTATGAGATCTTCTTCATTATTGTTGACCATAAGTTGTCATTTTACATATAATTCCAATTGGGGTGAGACATCATCAATTGGTAAATATAAAGATTTGATGACGCAAGATTGTGAAAATGATTTATGTTCCATATCAAATGCATCAGCTCCTATCCCACACAATACCTCACAAATAATACACAAAAAGTAATGCTAGATGAAGAGTCACTTTTTTTCCATGAATGATCCCTGCTGAAACCAATAGCATATGAATGTCTTATGTACTCACTTGCCAATACACATGTCAGAAGCTCCACACACTTACTGTAGTTTTGTGTGCTATAAGCTCTTGGGTTTCTATTCATATTGGGAGCTGGAACGTTAATGTTTTCTTTTTGGGTTGGGAATGGGAAATTAGATTTCTCGATTTAATGATGTAGACCTGTCTATAATTCATGGCACCCAACGTTGATTCGTTTTTCAAAAAGCAATCATGGATGGTGAAGGAAAAAAAACCAGTCTTTTTCCTACTAGGTCGGTTCGTTTATATGTATCAATTGATGCCAATAGTCCTGTCATGTATTAGGTCCAAAGACAGATCATCTACCTCTAAATCTCTCCATGATTTGACCTATATTTTTTCTTGATCTCCCTTTCCACCTCTAACTATTGGATTATTCTTCATCTGGTCTACTCTTCACAATCTTGCTTTTATCAGTCTAAGATGAGATTCTACCCTGATTCTCTCTTCAATGAACATTTTTATAACCCTTTCTCAGTCTTGTGGTATCACTCATCAAAGACTTTCTTGCTTCATTTTTCGTTTGGATAAAAAGTATGCTGAATGACCTGTTTCCACTGTATTCCTTATATGTATTGATCACTACTGCTTTATAATAATGATAATTAGTGTACATTTGTTGTATAAAATGATGACATGCACAAATAATGACATACTCCTTATGTTCCTTATAATGATGTAATTAATGTTGGATATGATATTGATGGCTGGAATATTACAAAAGTTCTCCCCTTTTTATCTCAAAATGATTGATATGGTGCTGCTCTCTTCATTGCAACTTTTTCTTTGTTCCAATTGAAATGTTCTTCCTTTAGTACTATAGACTGTATATGTTTGAATTCACTGTGGAGTGTTATTTATCTGGATCAGCAGTCAACAACTGCTAATAAGTACTGCTGTCCAATGGATTATGCTGGTCTTGCAATTGTACTTCAATGTCGCGGATTAATTGTTTACCCATTTTTCTCAATGAGGGTGAATTGCATTAGGATCTATGATTGCTTAGCTTTAAGAGAAACAATTTTTTGACATCAAATTTTGGTGTCGAATACGGGTGTCATTTGGTTTGTGTTAATTTTTAAAATGTGTGTAAGTTGTTGTAGAAGGTAAATAGTAAACGAAACACATACAACGTCTCTATTTTGATGTTCAAATAACACAATTGTATCTCTGATTAACACAATTGTAGAAGTGGGTTTTTCTTCTTCTCTTTGTTGTTTTCAGCTTCACTCACTTTTATTGGGACTTATCGCAGGTCCTTATCAAGAAGGTGTATGGAAGACAAGAGTGGAGTAGCTACCTGATGTTTATCCTTGTAAGTTTCCTTCAATTGGTTTTGACAACAAAATTTACTATCCTAATGTTGATGAAATGTGAGTTGTTCCTTGTTTTCTAAGAGACATGAAAAGAGTTCTAAGAAGGAAGCTCAGGGCTCAAACCCTGGATACGACTACTAACTTAATAACATTTTACTATCCAAAAAAAGTCTTCGTTGTTTATTGTCATTTCAAATCTTATAAATTTTTACGAGTTAGATGTTTTAAAATCTTTGACATTACAAAACCTTACATTATCTTTTAAAATATACAAGACATTTCTATAATCTTTTTAAGGTTTGACCCAATACATTCACCTAAGTTTGATTATCGCATACCTGACCTAACCATGCCAGACTTTATAATCATTGAAATATATTATCGACAATATAAGAATGACTATGTGTGCGTGCATGTGTGTGTGTGTGTGTGTGAGAGAGAGAGAGAGAGAGAGAGAGAGAGAGAGAGAGAGAGAGAGGAAACAATTGTGTTGATTATACTTTTTTTTGTCAAGTAGCCTAGTGGCTAGAAATTCACCATTTAAGGTGAATAAGTGGGGTGTCCGGGGTTCTAACCCCAGCCCCTACAAATATAATGCAGTGTCCCTAGCAACTGACCTAATCTCACTGGGACGATTATACTTTTCTTTATCCGCACATTATTATTTCATTATTATATTTGCATTTAGTTTTGTAACTTTTAATATATTTGATAAAAATGAAGGGGGGCTCTTTGGGAAATTATAAATTTATAAGTAATTTTTTCAACTGTTATAAATTTATACCATTTCGATCTATTAAATTCCACCTTTTTTTGACCAATTTTAAATCCCATCTTAAAAGTTACAAAATTTTGACCAATTTTCTAACCCAATACATCCCCCTAAGTTTGATTTGGGAAATGGATTTGGTGCGTAACTGCGTGACACAATTACTCACCTCTACCGTCCGATTTAAAATTGATGTATGAGATGATTTGTAAATGCTTTAATGAATCAGTAATCTTAATCGTCTGATCTCAAATCAATGGCCGAGATTAGCCATAGCGTGTATGATTTCTCAACTGCAGTGGATTCATGTCCATTTTTTATTGTAGGTTTGACTTGACCTAATCGATTTGGGCTTTATCGGACTAGATTAAATGGGCCTGGCCCACCCAATTAACAACCCTAGTATTTAACATTATAAAGGAACAACAACAAGTTGTTTGATTTTTTTTAATGTCAAAAAATATTTTGTTGGGAGGGAGTTCGAAGAAGGGGAATGAAATGAAGGTAAGAGAAATACCCCTGAGAGAAGAGGAGGGTTTTATTCTCATAATCTCTCAACTTTAGTCATTTATTTTCGCACCATATTTCTTATCCTTTTGAATAAAAACTCAAATTCAGCTAATTTTTTTCATTTGCAGCATTGAAATTCTACAGCAGCACCAGTTAGTACCATCACCGCCACCATCAATTATCAATAATTTTCAGGTTTCAACTTTGATCTTGTGATTAATTGTACCTATCTCTTCATACTGCCAGGAAACCCTTCATTTCCTTGATGTCACCACCATTTTTGTGATGTTCTGTGTTTGTACGATCAACATAAACAAAAGGGCAATCTAGGTTTTTCTGTGCCTCCTTTATTTTTGTTATAAAATTCAAAACATATCTAGTATAGAAGTAGAGTCAAAAGTTCTTGGCAAACGGGTCATCCCTTGAGAAGGAATCTAATTCTCGCAAACGTAATCGGGAATCGCCTGTAGCTCAACCATTAACAGAACCATCAAAGGGGAAGGAGTATAAAGGAGACCAGGACATTTTTGTTCAGATGCCGAGGGCACGAGATGTTCTGTCGGTCAGAAAGCATGCAGAACCAAACCGTGGATCATCATCCAAGGTATATTTTCACTACACATAATGATTTTATACATGATTTTACACATTGGATTTTTTGTGCGTTTCATATCCTGAACCAGAATGTTTTCACATGAATGGCTAGTTATCTTTTTATTGTATTTATGATTAGCATTACAATGTACTTAATTCTGCATTCATAATAAATATATAATCACAATCTACCGGTTTCTTTCCTAAAACAATATGTATAAAATTCCAAACTCTCAGCTTGCTGCTAACTGCTATAGGTCAACAAGGGTTAATACAATAATAAAATACGGGAAATTGGATAGCTTTGGCCCAGTGTACAAAATTACAAGGATTAAATAAATTCCATCATTATTAGCACTATTGAGCCTGTAACTGCATTATGAAATTTCCATTAAGAACTGTAACTGCACTATTGAGCCTGGTTATCTATATATCGATTGAAAACAAAGCAAATAACCCAATCAATACTAATTGATGTGTGTATCTTTGTTGGATAGCGATCACAACAGGAATCTCGATTTATTGCGATGAATCATAACATACCCCTAAATCGCATGAATTGGATTCTGCTGTGGGCGCAACCTTGAAATGGACAGGGTGGCCCATCTAAAAGGCCTTGAAACGGACACGGTCATGCAAACTGGTTTGTAAAAAGCCTGTTTTATATATATTGCAAACTGGTTTGTAAAAAGCCACTATAGATTATTCAATGAATCACTTTGGTTTTATTACTTTGATATCAAAACATTGAGAAATGCTTCTACTAGTTGACAAGATCTAAAAGAAGAAATTTTATTTAAGTGTTATGCAAAAAATATCTACTGAATTTTCTTATGCTTTACAGAAGGTGAAGATGAATCCTGCCAAGTATGAGAATCTGAGACGTAGTAAAAGGCTGTCTGTCGCTCTTAAGTTGCACGGTATGGAATCAGAAAAAAGTCCTATGGAGAAAACAACTGGCAAACCAGATGTCATGATCAAGAAGAAAAAATCAACTTCCAAAGCAGCTGTGACAAAAAAGAAAATATCAACTGCTAAAGCAGCTGTGACTGTAGAGAAAAAATATGACCCATTTAGTGATGATTCTCGTCATGTTTCTGTTGGCCCTCTTTTCCAAGTGGAAGTTCCGCAATGGACTGGTGTAGTTTATGGGAGTGACTCTAAATCTTTAGGCACACAAGTATGGCCTGTTAAAGATGATTCAAGACCTACTACAGAAACAGATCTTGTTGGTAGAGGAAGACGAGGAAAGTGTAGCTGCAATGTTCAAGGTTCAGTTGACTGTGTAAGATTGCATATTGCTGCAAACAGGATGAAGCTGAAGTTTGAATTGGGTTCTGCATTTTACCATTGGGGATTTGATAAAATGGGCGAGGAAGTTTCACTTCAATGGGCAGGTGATGAAGAAAAGAGTTTTAAGGATATAATGAGTCGAAAAATCCCCTCCCAAAACAAGTCTTTTTGGAACAATCCATCCAGTTACTTTCAAAAGAGGACAAGAAAAGACATGGTGAGTTATTACTTCAATGTATATCTCATTCAACTAAGAAGCTATCAGAATCGAGTGACTTCGGAGACTGTTGACAGTGATGATGACGAAATCAAATTTGAATCGTTTGGTGATGGTTTCGGGAGGAAAGCTATCAAGCGTCCATCAATTGAATTCAAGGAGTGTTCAGAGAACAAGTAATGCTTTGGTTTTAAGTTGACAAAACAGTGTGATAAGCCATTTGAGGAAGAAATTGTAGAAGCTGCAATTAATTTTGTCTGACGTGATTCTGTTGTTTATCGCGTCCTCCTTGGAGGCACTGCCCCCCCGGGACAACAACATTTATGCTGTAAAACTTTGTTTTCACTTTTCAACAGCATTTGTGCTGTAACCCTAGCCGTTTAGTCAGAGCGCTTTGAAGTTTATGGTTTTAGTTAGACATTTGTAAGTTAAATTTAAAAAGTTTATTTGTGGCAGGTCTTTGACTTTGGAATAGTTTTTATTTTTTATTGCTTTTCATGAACATTATTCTACTAGAGATCAACTATGTTGAAGCCTTCAGAGAGCAAATATTAGCTTTTGTTGAAGCCTTCAGAGAGCAAATATTAGCTTTTGTTGAAGCCTTCAGAGAGCAAATATTAGTTTATCCTTTCCCTATCTTTTGGCCTCCATTTCCTTCACCACTCTTCACTCCCACTGCCTCTCACCGTCTTCCACCACTCTTCACCCCCACTGCCTCTCGCCTTCCACCACCAACATCAAACATGGATTTCTTCCCTATGCCAACTACCATCAGTTTTTCCTTGCCCAAATCAAGTCGTTCGCTGCATTTTTACTCGTCATTAATCACTGGTTTTTATCTCAGTGGCCATGAGAAACGATTTCCACTAGAGTGACCACCGCCGGATAAAAGGAAAACTTTGAAGATACTCGCTGCTACTTTTTCCCAATCATATCTTGTTCATATCTGACCTCTTATCAAAGTCACCAAATGTACATCTGAAAATGGTGAACAAATTTTTGCTTTTAATGAGATTTTTTCTGCTGTAAATAAAAATTACCATAAGACACCCGAGTAATGAATTCTTTTTTAAAATTTTTTTAAAATACAAATTGAAGATTAGTAAAATTTTTTAAACTTTGCCACAAATATTTTTTAAGCAACTTTGAACAAAATTTAAACGGATCAACTAATGAACACTCACTCTTGTGCCAAGGAAATTGAACCCCTAATTCAATCAATCTACACGATATATCTTAGCTGATGTTAAGAAAACGATATCTGAAATTGCCAACAATTTTGGATACATCAACTGTTTGACAAATAGCTTTCATAAATTTAAAATTCAAATACTATGAGGCATATAGAGTATTCTTCAGCTGTCTTTGTGAGTCAACTTTGTATTGAGTAGACTTGACATATTTTGCAAGGTATTCAGTGCATTCTTCAGAAGAGGCACAACTTGAAAGTCTTTAATAATTAATATTATGCAGCTCAACATTCATTTTCTAACTTTCACTCCATTGTCTGTCTTCTGATTTAGGATGTTCAAGTCTGCAACCGTTAAATGAATAAAAAAAAAAAACATATGAAAACCAAAGCAAGAAAACAAGTGTTTTCCCCATAACATTGTGAACTCTGTCTCCATTATTCTACAATTATAGATGATGATTAAGAAAAGAACAAGGCTTAATCATCCACCAACAAAAATAAAATAGAAAGGCTGGACTTGGATGTGGAAAAGAAAATAGAACCTCAATAACCTTCGTTACCAGTGCCAAAAAATAACCAAGATGAAAGCGGAACCCTAGATAGAACAGAATATGGATACAAAATCTGTAAATAAGCCAGCAAAATTAAAATCTTAAGAAATAATTTTAGTAGAATGCACTAGGGAATTCCTGACTGTCAAATATTCACTTTAAAAAATAAAATCAACATTATCAACTTGACCATGAAAAAGAAGGGTTAGAAATTGCCAAAGTGCAACTCGAAGGTATCCAAGAGAAAAAAATATTATATAGACCCCCACATCGTAAGAAAGAATAATAAGTTGATAGAAGTGACTCGCTTCGATTTTATATTGGTCATTTTCTATTTTTTCTCTCTTCACGTTCTGATGTGGGACTCAAAACACTGCTATAATACAAAATTTGTCTACGTCAAAATCTACACCCTTTATCCTAATTTCCTTTTATTTTGAATTTCAATTTTTTTTAAAGGAACAGACTTATAGCATTTCATTAGAAATCACAGAACAAATACATGACGATACATCAATATATATGGGAGCTAGCATGAAATGGGGCTACCTTCTCTAATGCGATCAAAATACAACAAAACTTAGCGATATTGATGCTATCTATGCTAAAATAATCTACAACCTTCTTAGAATCAAGAACAAAATTCATGTCGTCTTGCTAAAGGCCAACCCCCAGGTTAAGGCAGTATAAAGGCCCAAGGCTTCCCCTCCCTCCACATAGGAAGGTGGGAAAAACATGTAGTCTTTGCATGTACAAAAGAACCTTCGTCGTCCCGAACACACATCTCAATCCCCTACCTTATCAAGAGAGGAAGAGAATGTCACATCTATATTACACTCATACCTTCCAGGTGCCAGTTTCGACCAACTTTGACATCTAGCACTACTCGATTCTGGCTGATCATTAGTGCACATACTTGCGTTTCTTGTCCTAACACGTGAATGTTGTCCTCGCAACTCTCGTTGCAAAAAACGCATTCTATGGGAAAATTCATGCCTCTACTACTTAGGCGATCTCATGTAGGGAAGCAACTTCTGCACACACGCCACACCAAATTATTTACCTTTGGAGGAACTTAAGTTACAAAATACATTCCCATTATCCAGACCGTCTCAATGTGAATAATCGGCAAAATTACACATACATAATATGTAAGCACTATGTACCGTGTAATTGCCATGCTTTTCAACTTTCCAAACCAACACGTCTTCCGTTATTTAGTGATGCAACGATATGTTGAGGATTAAAAACGAAACTTGCTCATCAAATAATTGATCAATAAACACTCACCTTTACATTTTGTAGCTATGCAAAAGCGGGGGTGCTCCCTAATTAACTAATTTCATTCGACAACCAAGGTTCACCAAATAGAGAGATATTATCACATGTTCTATTTCACCAACGAGCTTCATTTTTCAACACAATTTTCTCACTGAAAATACTCCTCTACATGTAAATTAGATTATGACCAATCTTCAACCAAATTAAGTCACTATCACTCTATCAGGAGAACAACGCGCCTTAAACAAATGTGACACAAGACTGGTTCTATCAATTTGAAATTTCCATCCATGCTTACCAAGCATGTCTACATTAAATGATCCGAGATCTTTGACTCCAATACACATCCAATGCAACCCACATCTTGGAGAACCTCCATGTCCCCACCAAAATGCATGACATTGGAAGGGATTTTGAACTTTAACTTGTAAGCAAATTCACCAAGGATCTTGATATTATGATCTTCACTATGTCATATATTTCTGTAAGAGCAAAAAAACATACCTCGATCCAAGATATGAATTTCTTTAATATTATTGATTTTTAATGGAATTATTTTCGCCTCTCCGTCTTTTCATTTCTTGTACTCTTGATGGTAACAATACTAATCTTTTTTGAGAAAGTGAACATTGTTCTTTTCATTCAACTTTTCATACTTTTATTGTTACAATCAACTTTTTAACCACCATTCAAAAATGAAAAGAGAGAGATACTATTTATTTTGAATTTCAAAATAAGACCTCATTGACTTTAATTACCATTAAACCAAACAACTATCACAAAATATGGGAGTAACAAACTCAATCTCAACCATAAAAGATGGTGGTTCAACTTTTGACAAACTTCCTGTCATTGTTAAATCAACATTACTGGCGCTTACAGTTACAAAATCATGAACCTACTTACTCTTGTGCCAAGGAAATTTGCCTCTAAAAACGTGTAAAAGGGGGGCCTCTAAGATACACTCATAATTAAAGTGTACCGATACACTTGCTTTCTAAATCCATAAATTAACAATAATTTTTTTATGAAGTAAAGACCTATTTATCGACTTTTATATTTTAGAAAATATCATTTCATACGAAAAAAAATATAATTTCATTGTTTATAAGAATTATACTATTTTTTTCTTTTTTTACATTTTATCGTAAAATATAATCAACATTCTCTATTATAAGTAATAAAAATTCAGAAAAATTAAATTTTATTTTGCTGATACTTTTAGTAAATAAAATTTAATTATTATAATCGTAAATAATCAAAAACAATAATTTATTTTTCAAAAAACTCATTTAGCCATTAATTTGAATATTTGGTGTTCCTGTGCACTTAAATTTTCAAGTGTACCGTAGATTTTGCATGTAAAAGGTCGATTAAACATTTAGCAGATACAGTTATATGTAAGCATTCAGTTTTATCAAAACAAACTACTAAACATTAAAATTAAATTTGAGAATTAAAACTTGAGAGCATGATATGGGTGGGCAGTCTCTCTCCTTCATTAGATAAATTTAATTTAAATATGAAATGCATTCAGACAGGAAATTTAAGATCATAGTCGTTTTGAGAACTAATAATGTACCTTCAGAGGTAAGAATGATCTTAAGAGTATGTATCCTTTGGATATTTTCTTCCTTTGGAGAATTTAGAGGTTGGAAATTGTGGTAACACCATATTTGAGTGATTGTAGTACCATATTAATACTTGGAGATGTTAAGGGTTAGAATGATGGTAAAACTATATTTGAACGGTCACAATACTATAGTAGAGTGGACATATTACCATAATTGATTTGTTTCGGTATTAAATTCTCGTTGGAGGTGTAATTCTTGAACGATTAGCTACAGTGCAGTAGCTAATTGCATAAATGTAGTTGAACTTATTTTATCTGGGAGACGGCGGGTTGATAGTCTTCCTTACACAATTTTGGGTAGTGTTGTAAATCGTGTTAAAGAGAGCAATCTGATCGTCTCAACCCAATAATAACTTCGGTGAATAAAAATTCTTTTTCAAAATAGACTTTAAAAATCCAAATACAACATTTTTGAAAATCCAAAAACCGTCATTGATGGATCCATTTCGTTCCATGAACAAAGAATATTCTTTGGTTATTCAGGAGGAGTGTAATAATAATAGTTCTATTCATGTTCCTGTTGTTGCACCTTTGTCCATAAATTTAAATATCACGCAATTGCAAAGTTAAATATGCATTCTTTTTTATTCAATGATTTCTACTATTATCAAAAAACATTGATCCTACAATGCATAAATATTTTTTCATCTTTATGGTGCATTATTAAAAAAATAACTATATATTGTCTAAAAAATTAACATTTCCCTTTACTGTTTTGAAAGGTTAGAAATCTAATGAAAATTAATTTTTTTTTTATTAACAAGTTTGTTATGTGATCACCTTTCTACGTGTGCTCAATGGACAAACACAACACACTTGATATACATAAGAGATGTTTTGTAGTAGTTATAATTTTATGAAGGGGTTTTACAACTTCATAAGAGCTAAAAACTATATACTTTTTGTAGGAGATCATGAACTTTTTACAATATAAAGAGATCAAATCACATTCTATTTTTACATACTAAAATGAAAAAAAATATGGCTCATATTCTAAAGTTTGCTTATGCTACGATTCCTTTTCTATTCTTATTTTTTGTTGCAGCAGAAGTTGATGGAGGTAAATAACTTTTTTGTCCTTTTTCAAATTTACTTCTTTACTACGTAGTTGGTATACACATTTTTTTATAAGGTTTTAGTACCATTATTTATTATATTTTTTTCATTACAGTACGTAATGAATGTAAAATTGATGCCGATTGTCGACAAATATGGTTTGTTACTAAGTGCATTAATCACGAATGTCAACCGATTCTATGAATACCAAACCCATGAGAGTACACAAACTCCCAATCAAGAAGAATGTTTTGTTATGCTACCAAAATAAATGTGCAATATACCGAATGCCAAAATATTTCATGATCTATCATTTAGTTATTATGTTGGTACCAAATAATTGTATTTTTCTTTTCCTAATTTAAATGATCTCATAGACTAAGAGATGTTGTATATGGTAGAGTAAACCCTAATGAATAATCTATGTTGATTAGATTTACTTTTGTATTACCTTTGTATTATGTTATTTGTTATATAACATAATAATGTCCTTATAATAGTTAATATGTTTAATGGAATACTATGTGTGATTTAAACGTGAGACCCCATTAAAATTAACAATATTATTAAAATATATGTAGTCAAAGATTTACTTCCAAATTGGATAAATGCAACTCAGAGACTATCGAGTTAGTATCTTGAGTGAGTAAATAAATATCACATAAAATATATGAGATTTAAAAGGTGTGTTTAGCAGAATTTTGTGAGATTAATGTATTGGATGCCTTATGAAGATTTAACTGTTAAGAGAATAATTTTAAAACACACAAGATAATAACGGTCACAATAGAGCAATTAATTTGTTTGCATCGAGATAATCAACAAAATTAATTGATTGCAAAGTTAAAGTTCTTTTTTTTTGTTTTTATGTTGACCCTCTGGTATCTAGCGGAAATCCCTTTAGTAATTCAAAGTTCGGCTACGGGGTAAGTAAAGTCTGTCAAGAATTGTTCCAAGCAAACCAAAAATCAAAATCGGATTCTCAAGAACGATTCTCCCTCTGGTGGAACTCATTAACCATTTGAACCCAATCATTTGGCTAAAGAGTTAAGTTATTAATACAACTTAATTTGACTAGTTACTTGATAAACCCTAACTAACAAACTTAATTAAATACTATGGGAATTAATCAACAAATAACAAATTGATTCAATTAATTGAGTTAGTTAATGAATTGTGACTTAAAATTTAGATTCTCTTTGAGAAAATTAGATCTTTGACAAGATTCAACGATCAATGGGTTAAGAAAAATAAAAGAGTTAAGGGTTAAGAAGATGAACATAGATATTTTAACATAAAACCATAAACAGTGCACACTCATTATCAGGAGAGTTTGCAGAACCACAGAGACCATTTCTGAAGAAGTTGAAGAGTTCTAACGATGCAGTTGTCTCACTTCCCATATTCCATCAAACCCTTTCCAAACCTGTTCTACATTTGTGGTCATACTTTGGTCTTCCAAAGCAGCTGCCACTTAATCGGAGATTGAGAGTTTGTTGCATCATTTGTGTTGCTAACATAAGAGCGGCATGTGCTATTCTCACCGAGAATATGCCATTCTTTTCAAGTTTCCATACCATTTTGTCCTCGTGCACTGAAGGAAAGAGAGGATTACAGGTAATGCTCTAAACAATGTTATCCGGAAACATATTGGAGTTCTATTTGTAGTAGGAATGTTTCCTCCTCTACTAAATATTTTATTGATGTCTCTCGTGAGCTTAGCTCAGTTGGAAGGGACAATGCATATTATGTTTGTTTTCAGGGAAACATATTCACATTTACACTGACGGTGAATTCAATGGGAAACAAGTATTCAATTTTATTTTGTCTTTACGGAAAACAAATATTCACGGGAAACAAGTATCAATAACTTTTTGATTTGGAAACAAATTATTCATGGGAAACTTGACAAATATTTATACCTAATCAATTACTCCTTCCGTTTCAAAATGAGTGTCGTTTTAGGTGTTTACACACATATTAAGAAATGCAATGATTAAAAGAAAGAGAATGGTTATTTTACCAAATTATCCTTATTAACTATTGGTTAATTTTAAAAGTAATACTTTGGAAGTAGTGTGCAGAGTATTAATTGGAGGGTACAGTTGAAAAGAAAAAGTTATTATTGCATTGGAAACTGAAAGTGACATTCATTTTGAAACAAATTTTTTTGACTAAAGCGACACTCATTTTGAAACGGGGGAGTAGATAAAAGATGATCATTTACAAGTAAATTACTTTTGATTGGAACCAACCCGAGACTAATCCATACAAGAAACCAACGTTTGTTAAAGATGCATAGAATGAAAAGGCAATGATTTAATTAAAGAAAATGTGTCACTAAAATGATCAATATTTTTTTCGAACAGATAATTTCTACTTTTTTATTTTCAATTTTGCTTTTGTAATTATGTGTTACCAAAATGGTCTATATGTTACTGGTTATCATTATAATATTAATTACAACACTTGGGCAATAGAAACAAATATATATTTTTTATGATGGCTCCTGACCCATTCTGCTATGTTTGTTTCCTGTCACTCCAAGCATCTAAAACTAACACTTGTTGCATTCATTTCTATGGCTCTTCAAGCTCTGTAAGTAAGAGAAGCAGTTTTAGAATAAGGATTAAATCTCGTGAGAGTTCATCACTTTTAGCAAAAGTACATAAAACCAAAAAATAAAAAACTTCACAGCTTGCAATTAAGAGAACCAATTTATTTATAAAAGAGTTCAAGTTGAGCTTATTTGGTAGGGAGTTGGATTCGTACCCTACAAGGACATGGGTTCAACTTCCGTTGTCACAGTGAGAACTTCTTTCGTGGTTAATCTGTAAGTACTTAAATTAACGCTTCGTGAACTTTGAGGTCTGATCTGATGAGCTTCCGAAATCTAATTTAAAAAAAAAGTTTTTAAAAAAGAACTCAAACAACAAACTCAATGTCAACAACCAAAGATGATGATTCAACTTGTGTACAACCTTTTGTCACTGTTCAATCAACACTACTAGTTAGAACTTAAAAAACCATAAATCTTAAAAAATAAAAATCTTCTAAAAAAACTTGAAATTTGACCCTTTGATTCCACCATTAATATATCTTGGCATCGATTAAACATCTATCAGATTCGTGTACTACATGCTAACGTTCAATTTTATCAAGTAAACAAATTACTTAGAAAATCTACTTCTAAATTTGAATTAGAATTGAAATAGAAATTAAATTTGTAGAACTTAATTTGGTGGGCTGCACCCGGCAAATTAAGTATTTAAACATAAACCAAATTTTCAAAATTATAAACTGAACTCAAAAGACAGAATTTTAATAAATAATTTAGAGGATTTTCCCTCAACAAAAATATTTTGAAAGCTTCAAAAGACAGAATTTTAATAAATAATTTAGAGGATTTTCCCTCAACAAAAATATTTTGAAAGCTTCTTTTCCTTTCTCCAAGGGTCAACGTAAAATTAGAAAACCAATCCCTACTCCCTCCGTCCCGGAATAACTGACCCATTTTCTAAAAAAAAGTGTCCCAAAATAACCGACCCATTTCAATTTTCAATACAACTTTCATCATTCCCAATACAATATAACACTAAATAATTATCATTCCCAATACTACCTCCGTCCCGGTATAATTGACCTACTTTGATTTTTCACACAGATTAAGAAAAGTGTATAAATAAAGGGGAAAGTGGAATATATTGTATTGGGAATGATAAAAGTAGTATTATTTAGTGTTATATTGTATTGGGAATGATGAAAGTTGTATTGAAAATTGAAATGGGTCAGTTATTTTGGGACACTTTTTTTTAGAAAATGGGTCAGTTATTCCGGGACGGAGGGAGTACAATATATTCCACTTTCCCCTTCAATTATACACTTTTCTTAATTTGTGTGAAAAACCAAAGTAGGTCAATTATACCGGGACGGAGGGAGTAAAAAGAAGGAATCACATTTTTACATTGACTGAGGAAAAAAGAAAAGAAACTATCATAATAGTAAAGAATGACTAAAAGGCTGGCTCGCTTAGGACTTTATATTCAACATTTGGTGTATTTCTCGCATGTTGTTCCGATGTGGGACTTTAAAACTACCATAGTACAAAATTTAGCTATTCATTCGTATGGTATATATGCGTGAGAATGTTACACACACCCTTTTCCTTTTATGGTCAACTAATCAGCACTCAACCAACTAGGATTTGGGTCATTATCATTTCTTTTTCCCTTTTCATATAATGAATGAATGATTTTTGAACCAACTTGCAAGCTAAGTTAATTTCCACAAGAAACTTATCTGCACTTTCCATCTGAATTCGTTTTCTTTATTAATGCCTTCAACAATCTAAGACCACTCATCCTCATTTCTTCCTCTTAGCATCATTGGAGTATATATGGAAGTATATAAGTTACCTTTAGCCTTGTCTTACTTGCTAGCTTGGATATTGGCCAGACTGCTTTTTTTGTTTTTTCAATCCTTGTTACCATATAACTCCTTTATTTGTAAGCACGTCATATTAATCCTTTCAATTAATATTAACTTAATATTATCTTTTGCGTCACAATGCTATATAATTAAGTCATTTTAACTTCAAGTCTTATTTTTTTTTATTAATATCATATATCATTAACTTAGTTTAAAGGTTACAGACACATTACATTGAGTACAAAAATCAGGATTGAATCAATGCTTGCAGTTTTCAATAAACGATTCATTTGACCCCACTATCGGCAAAAACCTTAATTATTGTGATGATCCCATGCTAAATTAATATATATATATATATATATATATATATATATATATATATATATATATATATATATATATATATATAGGGTTTTGCTAATATACACACACTTTAAAATTAGAAAGTGTGTATTAGCATCATACACTTTTTGTGTTAGACAAAAAATACCCTTTTCTCTTTCTTTAATTGTGATTAAATGCATGCATCATAAAGTAATTTTCTTAATCGCTGCCATCAATTTCTCTCTCTTTCTCCCAAACAATCATTGTTGCACCCATAGGGGTAAACTGGTAAGAAGAAATCTTCACTGTTTGTCTACATTTTCGGTTATGAAGAAATCCACTTGATTAATCTTCACTTTTATTTTCTCAAACAAAAATTGAGATTTGGATCTATAATTCAACTATCTTTAACATCATGCCCGCAATCCTTTTGGATCCATTATGAAGAAAATACTATTTTTTTTTATTAGCATCGTACCCACCTTCCATTTTTTTCAAGCAAAAACCAAAAGCAGGGACCTGCAAAAGGGGCGAAAGCACAACCCAAACAACAACACAACAAAAGCTCCACCCAAAAGAATGGAAAACAGAACCTCTCCAACTACATACCCCCCTTCCATTGCTTTTGGTTCTCGACATTTTACCCAATAATTCATTTGAATACTAAATTCATTTAAATCACAAAAATTAAAAGGATATATTTTCTAACAAAACTGCATAGCCATGAGAATTAGAAATTCAACCGGCCGGAGTTGGGAGCTTACGCGGCGGACATGGCTGTGATTATGGGTTGGAGAGAGAAATTACTAAAGTTGCAATTCTGCATGGGGAAACTAAAATCAAATGGAAAAGTATATTTAGAAAAAGCAAATTACTCTACTGCCCTTTAAATCAAACTAGTTTAGAAAGAAAGGAAATGGACACTTTTGTCTAGATAAAAATGTGTAGGATGCTATTGCACACTTTCTAATTTTAAAGTGTGTGTATATTAGCAAAACCCATATATATATATATATATATATATATTTTACTAATCAAATTATATTGCATTATGTTTTTGTCTTTACTTTATAATTGACCTGGTGACAAAGCAGGACCGTTTAATATTATTTCTGTCACCATCTGCTAAAAAGGTAGAAATTAGATAACAAGCATGTATGTACTTTGTTGAGACTCTGAAGTGAACTATCAAAAGACAAGTTTCTGGAAAAGAAAAGTTGTAAAACCTAGACAAAATGTGCATGAAGTCGCTGATGCTATAATACCGCTGTTTCACCTCTTAATTTCTACATTTATAGGTATTAAGTTAATACCTATAAATGTAGAAAGCCCTATGATGGATGTAATTGGCCTTTTATCCAGCAACAAACTCAACCATACATGATGGTGATTCAACTTTTGTCTAACATCCTGTCACGCCATTGAATCAACCAATGAGTAGCAAGTGAGTTATGCTTAGACAAGTGGAGGTTGATCACTTTATAGTGTAGTGTCCAAACTCACAAATTGAGCACTTGTGCAGAAATTCATCCCTCAATGTATCAAGAGGTGATTTGACTAATTTTTGTGTGTTTGGAAAACACCAAACTTATAGGGGGGGATTCTTAGAGGATCATAACTACATATGGTTTATGATGATCCTACACATATTCTAAATCCCACTCCAATCACCACCATCAATCTAGAATCATCCAAACCACAAAAACCTTCTGCTCCTACTCATCAATCTAAAACCAAAAAGCCTAAACCTTCAAAACATACAAGGAGGTGATCTTCCAGTCTTAAAACTATCAAGTTAGAAGAACCAAAAGGTGATCTTGTCATCATCTCTCTTGATCTTGACTTTGATAATGAGAAAGAAACCACCTCTATCCCCACCAAAACTCTCTCAAAAATCACGTTTAAAGGTTAAATTTTCATCTTCCAAGAAGAGAAAGGTCACTGAACTTAAGCCAGTACCCTCAAAGAGGCAAAAGCCTTCTAAAAAATTCTCTTATAATCCTATATTCTCAACTCCAAAGAAGAGAACTTCAAGAAGAACTGATCTAATTTGAGAAATATAATACTTGGTATAGTATATGATTTTGAGAGCCTCATAAGTCCTGGATGGAATATGATTGTTTAGTAATGACTGAATTGAAATGTTGCCAAGCATATAGCTTGATATTTTTTTCCCACACTCAAGTCCACAACTTTAGACACGGTCTTTAGTTAAGAAAACTTTTCTTGTCTTGCTTATAAAATGAATCATGGTTATGAAGACACATGATTTTTTTTTTCTTTCTAAAAAAACAAAACGATACTCATTCATTCAAATCAATGGATTACATCATTTAACGCCGCTAAAAACGTAAATGATGAATCTGCGAACAAACTCACAACATCTAAGTTAATAGCATATACCGGCATAATGCCTACAAAAATATATGATAAAATAAAAGTGACCGGAATACCCATGTCTCTGGATCTGCAACATTGATGCCCAAATCTTTGATTGAATATTTGATCTTTCAATATGTATCAAATGAACACTTGCAACAAGACGAGAAATCAAACAATGTCGCACAAGACGACGAACATCACACCACCACACTCAGATGACGAAATCATGAAGAAAAACCTAGATCTATGTGAAAATCACTTATTTAAATTGAAATAGAGATAAAAAGATGAAGATGGGTGATTTCAGATCAAAAATTGACCTAAAACCACCACTCAATGAAGAAGTTGATAGAGAAAACCTAGAGAGAAAAAATTAGGACCGGCTTGTTAATACGAGGAGTACTATTGTTGTTTTTGTACATGGTCCGTTTTTTTTATAAATAAAAATTGAGTATTACTTTTCCCACCCTGCTGCCTTCTCGCGCGCCCTGCAAAATTTCCAAAAATACCCCTAGTCCGGATTATATAATCCGGATCAGATTGTTAGCTAGTGATATCTGGAAAACGAAATCCAGGCCAGATGTTATGTGCTTTTTGTATCTTTTTTTGATGTCAAAGGTCTCTCTTGACCGTTATATGAACCCCACACAAGCTGCAATGCAATTGCAGGGTTCATATGAACGGTCAACAATGACCATGACACCACCGACACCCCTAACATTGATTCTTCTTTTGCATTTATAATATAGTAATTAAGATAACTATATGACTTTGCATATGGATCATAGAGACAACAATGGACAATGGTAGAAATGAACATAACGTAGACTGTCAAGAAAATTGATTCCATATTGTAAATTTTTTACTCCTTTTCTTTAGCCCCTTGTTCTTCATGTGAGAATACTCTAATGTGTTTTCGTACACTTCAATGTTAACTCTGTCTCTATTATTTTACAATTACAAGTCTAATGAGGATTCAGAAAAGAACATGACTCAATCATCCATTAGCGTACAACCTTAAAATCCCAAAAGACAAATAGTCAACCAAACTCAGGGGCGTAGCCTGGACCCTGAGACAAGGGGTTCAGACCTTTCAACTTTATTAGAGACACCAAAATTTTGTGCAGTTATTTTTTCTTTTAATTATCATTTATTTATACTACTAAATTTATAAATTTCGTCATTTTTTCCCCAATCATATATCTATTTTTTTGCATAAATGTTTAATTTCTTTTTATATTTTCCATATTTTTGTATAAATTATAAATTTTAAAATCTATCAAATGAAAGTTAGAATTTGTATAAATTATAAATTTATAATTCAAAAGCATAATAATTTGGTGTATAACTTTTTGTGTTCTTGAAATATGTTTCACGGAAAGAAGTAAAAATAATTTGCATATGTTATTGGTTACAGAGAAAATGGGAGGGATAGTAAATTGAGTACACCTTGCATTTGAGTTCATGAGAATAAGTATTTCTTTTGTTGGAAAAGATGACTTTTGGAACCAACATGATTAAATAAGATAAAAATTTGTCTTTTCTATTTATAATTTGGGACAAAGAAAGTGAACTTTTTCTGTTAAAATTTAGGATGGTGGGAAGATTAAGTTATGAAAGAATATAAAATATTTAGTAATATATATTATATTTGCAAGAATTAAACACTGGACATTCATATGGTGAGGGATACTTGGGTTATTGGTGCAAAATGTTTGGCTCAGGTGCAATGTTAAAATATCATGAGGTTCATCCTTAAAATATCAGGAGGTTCAAGTAGTATTAAAACAGTGCAATCATGTGCAAATTCTAAAAGCCCAGGGGATGCAACCCTCACTTGTATGTGGCTCCTCCACTGACCAAACTCCATCCATCTAATAAGCAATGATTATAATAAATTTTAGGCTTAAGTGCAGTTTTGCCCCCCCTATTTTGACTGAATCGGAATTTTACCCCCCCTATTTTAAAACTCGGAAATCTACCCCCCCAATTTGAAGTTTTTCGGAATTTTGCCCCCCCACCACATTTGAGTGCATGTTGGCTGATGTGGCAGTGGTGATGTGGCTTTTAAAATATTATCTTATTATCCACCTAATTAATTATTTAAATTAAATAATTATTAATTACAAAAAATAAATTAATTTTTAAAAAATCGATTTTTTTTTTTAAAAATACCTTAAAATGCAGAAAAAAATTCTAAAAAAAACTAGAAAATAAAGATAAAATGTAGGAATTAAAAAAAAATAAATACATGGAAAAACAACATCACATGAAAGATAAAATTCCATTAAACAACAAGCATAACAGAATCTGACAAGCATAACAGCTAATCCTCAAATGAAAAGGGCAATCATGCATACACTTTACAACCAAGTATTCTTTTTCATTTTTCTTGAGACGCAGATTTTTCCTAGTCTCCAATGCATACTCTTCATATGCATCCTTTGCTTGCTTTTTATTGTTGAACTTCAAACCCTTTTCAAACTTAACATGGGCATTCCCTTCACCCAGCTTAAAAATTGGATAGTTTTTACCAAGCTCTTCATCTTCACTCTCTGGTGGAGTATGTAAATCATCGGAATCTTCATAGTGCTCATCTTGAAAATCAGCTGCAGTTGTAGGAGTATCCAATGATTTTGCATCTACATTATTAGTAACCAAGCAAAATGTTTCAGGTGGAAAAATAACACTCAAATCAACACACTCATCCACTCCACCATCATCAAAGTAACTATCATCTTCATCATCGTCTTCTTCCTCTTCACTTGCAATACAATCATCATCTTCTTCCTCCATGTCTTCCTTGTCCAACTCATCATCATTTTCTGTATCTTCACAAGCCCTATATATATCAAGCACATAATATAAACACATACTCCAATATATTCATTAAAAATGCTCAACGAGATACCCCAAATCATGAACCAAACACATAATATAAAGAGTAGGGGTGGGTAAAAAAACCTTTTCACGATTTTGGTTCACCAATAAACATTAAACGCTGTATTTCTATTTTCTGCATTTTTAATGATTTTTTATGCTACATAAAATTGGGTTTGATTGGTTAATCATATAGAATATTCATGACTGAAACAGAATCTGAGTTGCAGCTCATATAGAATATTTATGCAATTATATCACTGAAACAGAATGCAATCCATGTATGACTACAAAATAAAAAAGCACAGATCTACATTATGTCAAGTTCCATATCAGTTCCAAAATCAACAAAGGAACAGCAACTACAACAACAGAACAGCAACTACAACAACAGAGCAGTAATAAATATGAGAAAGACATACCTCAATTTCGTCATTGAACTTGAACCAAGAATCATTACTTCGTGATTCACCATTTTCAGTGAACGGCGGCGACAGAAAGAGGGAGAACGATGAAGATTGAGAACAGAGACAACGCTGTCAAAGTGGATCGGTGATGACGAAGTGGGAATGGCGATGGTTAGGAACGGCTAGGTCAGGGCATCGCCTGAAGGGAAGGAGAAAGGGAACACGGTTGTTTACGTTTTGGTACTGAGATCCACTTTTTTTGGTAGCGTTTTTAAGTTACATTTTTTTTATTAATTTTTTTCTTTTTTTAATTCAGAATATATAATATAAATAGTTTAAATGGGTGAATATTTATTTTAGTATTATTTAAGCCACATCAGCACAATTTTAGTATTATTTAAGCCACATCAGCACAGCCACCTCAGCCAATTCCTGGAAAATATTAATTTGGAGGGGTAAAATTCAGATTTTTAAAATAGGGGGGCCAAAATTCCGACAAACATAAAATTGGGGGGGTAGATTTCCGAGTTTTAAAATAGGGGGGGTAAAATTCCGATTCAGTCAAAATAGGGGGGGTAAAAATGCATTTAAGCCTAAATTTTATGTATGATTTAACTAATTGATTAACGACAAACATATGTTAGGTATGCGAATGTTTTAAGCATGATTTTTATAATAAATTATTATTAGTATATGTAACTATTTTTAATTTTTTAGAAGATATAAAAAAAACTAAATTTAACTAATTAATTCACGATAAAAAATTGTATGATGTATGAATTGTACTTTCGTTTGTAGAAAATAATGTGAACAATGAAGTGATAACTGGTCACTTTTTATATTTACTTTTTTTTTAAAGAACTTTTTATATTTACTAAAAATGTATAAGTAGATATATTAAATAAAGGGTAATGCTAATGCACACCCACTTCAATTTTAGAAGGTTTGCATTATCATCATACACCTTTTTACTTTGGACTTTAAAACCATTTCTTTTCTTTTTAAACAACTTAGATTAGAGGGTAAGAGAGTAATTTCATTTGTTTTTTGAAAACATACAATTAATTTCCCATTATTTTTTTATATTTCCCGTAAGGATGCTTTGAACTATTACCATCATGTTCTCTCTCTAAAAAAAAATTCTCTCAGCAAAATACGGCTGCCCCCTCTTCATTGCCGGAATCCAAGCTGCTTCCATCACATTTCTGGTTCTACTAGCTACACATTCTCATGTGTCATTATATGTTAAGTTTGTCTTCTACCAAAAGAATGTGTTAATTTGTCCTTTTGGTATTGGAATTTAAATATCTCTAGTTTTGACACATATTGTTAACCTTGTACTGATGAACAAAGAGTTTTTTTCCCTCTGAATTTCTAATCTTTTTCTAATTGGGTTGTTTTGAATCAGAATGATGAGTGATTACAAGGTAAAGACGATCAATAATGCCATGCAACAGTTCCTCATTGGACCTAAACACAGTAAGTTTCTTGCTCATTGAATGTTTGCCCATTTTCCTCAATGAAGATGAATTGCATTTTGATGTCGAATTCGGTGTTCTTTGGTTTTTGTGTTTATTTTTCCAATGTTAGTAAACTAGTTTTAACACCCGTGCAACGCACGGGAAGGATTTGATTAACAAAAATATATAATATAAAATGTTTACAATAGCTAAAGAAAAAATTTGGTTGATTCATAGTTGCTTACATAAAACTTTATTACCCTTCGTATTTTTTAAGAATATAAAACTTCAAACTTAGTGATACCGATGCTACATAAAACTCTATTGCCCCATGTGTTTTTGAGGAATATAAAACTTTGGACTTGAATATATTAGGGCTACATAAAACAACTATTGCCCCTCGTGTTTTTCAATAATATAAAATTTTGAACTTATTGATACTAATGTTACATAAAACTCTATTGTCATAGTGTTTTTGAGAAATATAAAACTTTGATCTTAATGATATTAATGCTACATAAAAACTCTATAGCCCCTGTGTTTTTGAGAAATATAAAACATTAGACTTAATAATATCAATGCCATATAAAACACTAATGTCTCGTGTTTTGGAGGAATTTAATATTCTTGGACTTAATGATAGTAAGGCTACATAAAATACTATAGCCCCGGTGTAGTCGAGGATATGATAAAATAGGCATAACTATAGGAATAGACACCATTATAACTCAAGTAAAATAGGCCCTTTAATGGATCATGTTCATTAAGGACAGAAATAATATACAGTTGAATTATAAGGGAGATATGATAAATTATAAGTGACATTAAAAAGAATGCATATAAAGTTATTGCTTTGAAGATGTGTGTTCAATATATTTCCAGTGTCCTCAACTATACCCTTTTTTTACTTTTAAAACAATAACCTGAATTTTGTTTGCAGGAGTTATAATTTATATTATACTCCTGTGAACATTGAAAATGATTGTGCTTATAATAAAAGACAAAAAAAAAAAAAAAAAAAAAAAAAAAAACTGGAAAGGAGAAACATAGTAAGGATTGCCGCTGATAACAATTTCAAACATAATATAAATGATACTAACTAATATGAACGTTGCAATAACCAGAGCATTAAGCTAATGAATACTAATAGAAAGAAACTCGAAGGGAACACTACTATGACAGTAAATTTCAAAGAAGCAAATACAAATACAAAAAGTCTAAATTTTTCTAAATTTGAAACATTTTATGTTGTTGGACAACCATACTATTGATGTCTTGGTATAAGTTGGGTATCAGATCCTGAAAAAGAAAAAAAAAAAGTTTCAGAAATCCAGAATATGTTTAAAAAATTGCATAGGTTAAGTTGCAGACCTCTAAAAGAGCTATTAAAACTCAAACACAGTACCAAAGAAACTCAAGCAACACATAAAAGTGATAGTACCAAAACAAACTTAGGTTCACACATAACCTTGGTTATACATTTTAATGGCCAACTAATCTGATACAACCATTTAAATTTACCTTTCAATTTAAGGAAAAAGTTAATGTACATATTCTATTCGGACCTCTAATTTGTTAGATCATATCATCACTAACCAGCAAGAGATGATACCACAAGGCACAATTAATAGCATATATATTATTGACTGCAACAGAGGTCACCCAATTCCATAATATGTAGTTTTAAATGATATACCTGCAATTGAACCAAAAGCTTCAACATCCTTATGTCTAACCGTGGGTGCTCATTCACATCTCTAAATATATTGGATAGAGCAGCTGAAGCGGCGTTGTCTTGCAATTGGCCCAAAACATGCAACCTAAAATAACAGCAAATATAGCATAGACAGAGGTGCAGGCTTACTAATTTAAGTAGATTCAAATGTGAAAATTGAAAATATAAGCAATTCCCTCATCAAGAGTCAATAAAATTAATAAAATAACTTTCATTATTTGTAAATTGTCTAATATGGTATTCATTGGGTGAAACATATTTCACCCTAATATTAACTGATTCATATAAAAATATGGAATAAAGTATAGGTAGAAAAGATCCAGACACACATGAAGATCCTTTGACTCAGTCGGAAACATTACAATCATAATAAAGTTTCTAACAGCACAAACTCTTGCATTGATTAACATCGATGCATATAGGATTGATCCCATATAAAATAGTGATTATAATTTCTAATAGGATTGATCCCCCCTAATATTGCTATACTTTTATTCCACCAAAAAAACACTAAACAAAATTGACCTGTGTATCTCAATTGCTGGTGTGATGTCTACGCGATTAGTAGCTGGCAAGCAATGCAGCTGACCGAGTCAATATGTAGACAAAAATACACTAAAGATAGTTATAATTCTCCCTGCAAAATAATGTACCGAAGCAGAAAGTTAAAAACTGCAAATTCCATTCTAGAATATTGATTATATAGATCTAAATTATATATATGATATACTCAACTACATAAAACTCTAAAGATGTAAAAAATGTGACTATTGTGAAAGGCAAAATTGACATGAAAAATGCATTTTGTAGATTGATTGATTAGTCTCAAAGGGGACCCTAATGACTAAACAACCTAATAGTTTATAGCTATTGCATCAATAAAAGTATAACTATAGCTTTAAGGTTTACAAAAGACAAAAGGAAAAACACCGTAGGTTGGATTGATGTCAACAACCAGAAAAAAATACATAACATAACATCAATGGGATTATAGCATAATTAAAATCAAACAAATAAAGAATAATAATAAGCTTAATGAAAAACACTCGATCTGTCAGAGAAAAATAACTAAACATCAACCAAACATAAAACAATTACTTGTAAAATGAAAAACACCATAAAAAAAGAGGCACACCTTTGATTCTCTACAATGAAACAAACTGCATAAAAAGAAAAAAAAGAACCAAAAGACAAAGGAACCTCACCTAAATATACACAGAACCTTCAAAAGACAACCCACTGAAATAATTTCAGAACCTGCAAAAAAGAGGAAAAAGGATCAGGAAGATGAGGGATGAGAAAGCCATGGATTTTACAACCACATATAATATTAACACTCCTACACCTTAATTCAAACAATTATACAAACATCTGTGGGTTGAACAAATCAGCAGCAATGCATTTACAAAATTGAAATAACTAATTTAGAAACTTGATTCATGACATAAATGTAAGTACCAAAAACATAACAATCAAAAATGAAATCAACTTATAACAACAACCAATTCACGTTTCAGTTAAAAATCAAAAATTATTTATTGTGTTTTCAACAGTAACATCAAAACAAAATCATCCACTACAAAATTGAGAGAGAGAGAGAGAGAATGGACCATGAGAGCTTCAAAAATCAGCAACAACACTTTATTTTGGGGCTTCGCTATGGCTACTGCTAGCTTTGTTCCTCATTGTACTCGAGGTTTCTTCAATTTCGAGGTTCGCCATTTGTTCTTCACAAAGAATGATAAACAGAAAACACCATGAAATAGGAGGGAGAGAGAGAGAGAGAGAGAGAGAGAGAGAGAGAGAGAGAGAGAGCTTCTGGTGAAAATATCCATGGATCTCCACCAAGGATTGGACCGGAGAAGAAGAAGAATAGTGAAGGAATGAGAAGATGTAAGAGTGAGATGGATATACGTTTGAATCTCTGAGGTGAAACTTGAACTTGAAAGGTTGAGTTTTGAGATGTCTGTTTGAGTTTGTCTAAATTTTTGGATCTGGCAGCATCTTCACTTGTCTTTTAGTGGAATTTGAATTTCAAATTAAAGGATTTCCCTCCTATTGCAAGAAAGCTAAATTTGGCTAAAATAGTGAACTTTTAGTTTTTGTGATGTACATGTGGATGGCTTAGAAATTTGACACTTGTCAAAATCTACCCAAAATGAGACCTACATTAGTCTAATATTAAGATAAGGTGTCACATACAGTGTCTGTATTTTGATTCTCAATTAACACAACTGCGACCATAAAGGTGGAACTATATAACCATGTGTGTCAGTGTCGTGTTGGTGCCGGACATTGGACATGCCTTTAATCTGAAGAGTCTGTGCTACATAGGTTTTTTCTCACTTTTATTTGGACTCATTGCAGGTCCTTACCAAGAAGGTGTATGGAAGATAAGAGTGAGCTACCTGATGCTTATCCTTATAAGTCTGCTTCTATTGTTTTTGTCAACAAAATTTACCATCCTAATGTTGGTGAAATGTGAGTTTTTTATAGCAAGCAAACTTTCATTGTTTTCTAAGGGACACCGAAGGAGTTTTAAGATGAAAGTTCAGGGTTCAAACCTTATAAACTAACAGAACTACTAACTTGATTACATTTTCTTGTAAAAAAATAACTTCCTTGTTTTCTATCATATTTAAGCAACACCATTGTTCTCCATGGAACCTGTGTTGGCTGTTGCACAAATAAATTGCTAAACTCAACAGCTGATCAAAACCTTTTTCTTTGATATTCAGGTCTGGTTCAGTTTGTTTAGATGTTATTAACCAGACTTGGAGTCCCATGTTTGGTAAGCATTATTAACAACCTTTACCTTACATATATTGGTGGTAATGAATATTACTAAAAGTGCACTTGCTATGCATTTGATTCAACCTTGTTTGATTGTTATTTTTGCTAACTTACATTTTTCTTATTTTCACTCAGATCTTGTTAATGCATTAGATCCATTGAATGGTGAAGCTGCTTCCTTGATGATGCGAGATTGTGCTGCATATGAACAAAAAGTTAAAGGTAGTAATCCTTGTTAAGTTTCTCCAGATTGAAACTGTAATGGCTGTTATAATATATTTATGCAATCTATGTTAAAATTATGAGATCTTCTTCATTATTGTTGACCATAAGTTGTTATTTTACATATAATTCCAATTGGGGTGAGACTTCATCAATAGGTAAATATAAAGATTTGATGATGCAAGATTGTGCAAAATGATTTATGTTCCATATCAAATGCATCAACTCCCATCCCCACAAATAATACAAAAAAAGTAATGCTAGATGAAGATTCGCTTTTTTCCATGAATGATCCCCTGCTGAAACCAATAGAATATGAATGTCTTATGTCCTCACTTGCCAACACACATGTCAGCAGCATCCACACACTTATCGTAGTTTTGTGTGCTATAAGCTCTTGGGTCTGTATTCATATTGGGAGCTGAAACGTTAATGTTTTCTTTTTGGGTTGGGAATGGGAAATTAGATTTCTTGATTTAATGATGTAGACCTGCCTATAATTCATGGCAACAAACATTGATTCATTTTTCAAAAAGCAATCACGGATGGTGAAGAAAAAACAACCAGTCTTTTTCCTACTAGGTCGGATTGTTTATATGTATCAATTGATGCCAATAGTCCTGTCATGTATTAGGTCCAAAGATAGATCATCTACCTCTAACTATTGGATTATTCTTCATCTGGTCTACTCTTCACAATCTTGCTTTTATCAGTCTAAGATGAGATTCTACTCTGATTCTCTCTTCAATGAACATTATTATAACCCTTTCTCAGTCTTGTGGTATCACTCATCAAAGACTTTCTTGCTTCATTTTTCGTTTGGATAAAAAGTATGCTGAATGACCTCTTTGCACTGTATTCCTTATATATATTGATCACTACTGCTTTATAATAATGATGATTAGTGTACATTTGTTGTATAAAATGATGACATGCACAAATAATGACATACTCCTTATGTTACTTATAATGATGTAATTAACGTTGGATATGATATTGATGGCTGGAATATTACAAAAAATTTCCCCTTTTTATCTCAAAATGATTGATATGGTGCTGCTCTCTTCATTGCAACTTTTTCTTTGTTCCAATTGAAATGTTCTTCTTTTAGTACTATAGATTGTATATATTTGATTCTATGTGGAGTGTTATCTCAAAATCTCTTGCAATTGTACTTCAATGTTGCAGATTAATTGTTTACCCATTTTTCTCAATGAGGGTGAATTACATTAGGATCTATGACTGCTTAGCTTTAAGAGAAACAATTTTTTGACATCAAATTTTGGTGTCGAATACGGGTGTCGTTTGGTTTGTGTTAATTTTTAAAATGTGTGTAAGTTGTTGTAGAAGGTAAATAGTAAGCGAAACACATACAATGTCTCTATTTTGATGTTCAAATAACACAATTGTATCTCTGATTAACACAATTGTAGAAGTGGGTTTTTCTTCTTCTCTTTGTTGTTTTCAGTTTCACTCACTTTTATTGGGACTTATCGCAGGTCCTTATCAAGAAGGTGTATGGAAGACAAGAGTGGAGGAGCTACCTGATGTTTATCCTTGTAAGTCTCCTTCAATTGGTTTTGTCAACAAAATTTACTATCCTAATGTTGATGGAATGTGAGTTGTTCCTTTTTTTCTAAGAGACATGAAAAGAGTTCTAAGAAGGAAGCTCAGCGCTCAAACCCTGGATACGACTACTAACTTAATAACATTTTACTATCCAAAAAAAATTTTCGTTGTTTATTGTCATTGCAAATCTTATAAATTTTTACGAGTTAGATGTTTTAAAATCTTTGAAATTACAAAACCTTACATTATCTTTTAAAATATACAAGACCTTCATATAATCTTTTTAAGGTTTGACCCAATACATTCACCTAAGTTTGATTATGGCATACCTGACCTAACCAGGCCAGACTTTATAATCATTGAAATATATTATCGACAATATAAGAATGACTATGTGTGCGTGTGTGTGTGTGAGAGAGAGAGAGAGAGAGAGAGGAAACAATTGTGTTGATTATACTTTTTTTTTGTCAAGTAGCCTAGTGGCTAGAAATTCACCACTTAAGGTGAATAAGTGGGGTGTCCGGGGTTCTAACCCCAACCCCTACAAATATAATGCAGTGTCCCTAGCAACTGACCTAATCTCACTGGGACGATTATACTTTTCTTTATCCGCACATTATTATTTTATTATTTTTAGTTTTGTAACTTCTAATATATTTGATAAATATTAAGGGGGGCTCTTTGGGAAATTATTAATTTATAAGTAATTTTTTCAACTGTTATAAATTTATACCATTTCGATCTATTAAATTCCACCTTTTTTTGACCAATTTTAAATTCCATCTTAAAAGTTACAAAATTTTGACCAATTTTCTGACCCAATACATCCCCCTAAGTTCGATTTTGGAAATGGATTTGGTGCGTAACTGCTTGACACAATTACTCACCTCCACCGTCCGATTTAAAATTGATGTATGAGATGATTTGTAAATGCTTTAATGAATCGGTAATCTTAATCGTCTGATCTCGAATCAATGGCCGAGATTACCCATAGCGTGTATGGTTTCTCAACTGCATTGGATTCATGTCCATTTTTTATTGTAGGTTTGACTTGACCTAATCGATTTGGGCTTTATCGGACTAGATTAAATGGGCCTGGCCCACCCTATTAACAACCCTAGTATTTAGCATTATAAAGGAACAACAGAAAAAAGTTGTTTGATTTTTTTTAATGTCAAAAAATATTTTGTTGGGAGGGAGTTCAAAGAAGGGGAATGAAATGAAGGTAAGAGAAATACCCCTGAGAGAAGAGGAGGGTTTTATTCTCATAATCTCTCAACTTAAGTCATTTATTTTCGCACCATATTTCTTATCCTTTTGAATAAAAACTCAAATTCGGCTGATTTTTTTCATTTGCAGCATTGAAATTCTACAGCAGCACCAGTTAGTACCATCACCGCCACCATCAATTATCAATAATTTTCAGGGGAAGGAGTATAAAGGAGACCAGGGCCATTAACAGAACCATCAAAGGGGAAGGAGTATAAAGGAGACCAGGACATTTTTGTTCAGATGCCGAGGGCACGAGATGTTCTGTCGGTCAGAAAGCATGCAGAACCAAACTGTGGATCATCATCCAAGGTATATTTTCAATACACATAATGATTTTATACATGATTTTACACATTGGATTTTTTGTGCGTTTCATATCCTGAACCAGAATGTTTTCACATGAATGGCTAGTTATCTTTTAATGTATTTATGATTAGCATTACAATGTACTTAATTCTGCATTCATAATAAATATATAATCACAATCTACCGGTTTCTTTCCTAAAATAATATATATAAAATTCCAAACTCTCAGCTTGCTGCTAACTGCTATAGGGTTAATACAATATTAACCCAATCAATACTAATCGATGTGTGTATCTTTGTTGGATAGCGATCACAATAGGAATCTCGATTTATTGCGATGAATCAAAACTTACCCCTAAATCGCATGATTTGGATTCTGCTGTGGGCGCAACCTTGAAATGGACAGGGTGGTCCAACTAAAAAGCCTTGAAACGGACACTATCGTGCAAACTGGTTTGTAAAAAGATATATATATATATATATATATATATATATATATATATATATATATACACAAAAGGTGTCTTCTAGCAAAACCCATATATATATATATATATATATTGCAAACTGGTTTGTAAAAAGCCACTATAGATTATTCAATGAATCACTGTGGTTTTATTACTTTGATATCAAAAAATTGAGAAATGCTTCTACTAGTTGACAAGATCTAAAAGAAGAAATTTTATTTGAGTATTATGCAAAAAATATCTACTGAATTTTCTGAAACTTTATGCTTTACAGAAGGTGAAGGTGCATCGTGCCAAGTATGAGGATTCGGTTTCTCTTGGTCACCAAGGTATGGTGAATTTGAGACGTAGTAAAAGGCTGTCTATGTCTCTTAAGTTGCATGGTATGGAATCAGAAAAAAGTCCTATGGAGAAAACAACTGGCAAACCAGATGTTGTGATCAAGAAGAAAAAATCAATTGCCAAAGCAGCTGTGAGAAAAAAGAAAAAATCAACTGCCAATGCAGCTGTGACTGAAGAGAAAAAATATGACCCATTTAGTGATGATTCTCGTGATAAGTTTGTTTCTGTTGGTCCTCTTTTCCAAGTGGAAGTCCCGCAATGGACTGGTGTAGTTTATGGGAGTGACTCTAAATCTTTAGGCACACAAGTATGGCCTGTTAAAGATGATTCAAGACCTACTACAGAAACAGATCTTGTTGGTCGAGGAAGACGAGGAAAGTGTAGCTGCATTGTTCAAGGTTCAGCTGACTGTGTAAGACTTCATATTGCTGCAAACAGGATGAAGCTGAAGTTTGAATTGGGTTCTGCATTTTACCATTGGGGATTTGATAAAATGGGCGAGGAAGTTTCACTTCAATGGACAGGTGATGAAGAAAAGAGATTTAAGGATATAATGAGTCTAAAAATCCCCTCCCAAAACAAGTCTTTTTGGAACAATCCATCCAATTACTTTCAAAAGAGGACAAGAAAAGACATGGTGAGTTATTACTTCAATGTATATCTTATTCAACTAAGAAGCTATCAGAATCGAGTGACTTTGGAAACTGTTGACAGTGATGATGACGAAATCGAATTTGAATCTTTTGGTGATGGTTTCGGGAGGAAAGCTATCAAGCGTCCATCAATTGAATTCAAGGAGTGTTCAGAGAACAAGTAATGCTTTGATTTTAAGTTGACAAAACAGTGTGATAAGCCATTTGAGGAAGAAATTGGAGAAGCTGCAATTAATGTTGTCTGACGTGATTCTGTTTATGCTGTAAAACTTTGTTTTCACTTTTCAACTTCATTTGTGTTGTAAGTTGTAACCCTAGCCGTTTAGTCGGAGCGCTTTGAAGTTTATGGTTTTATTTAGACATTTGTAAGTTAAATTTAAAAAGTTTATTTGTGGCAGGTGTTTGACTTTGGAATAGCTTTATTTTTATTATTGCTTTTCATGAACATTCTTCTGCTAGAGATCCACTATGTTGAAGCCTTTAGAGAGCAAATATTTGCTTGTTATCATGGGGCTCAACTTTGCAAACTCTGGTGGAGGTTTCCTTTCCCTATATTTTGGGATTTCCTCCATTTCACCTCCACTGCCTCTCACCTTCCACAACTAACATCCAATATGGATTCCATCAGTTTTTCCTCGCCCAAATCAAGTCTTTCGCCGCATTTTAACTCGCCACTAATCACTGGTTTGTATCTTACAGTTTCCACAACAAACTTATGCTCCCTCTCTACTGTACGTATCTTTACTGCTTCATTTCTTCCTCTTAGCATCTTTGGAGTATGGAAGATACCTATTACAAGGAGACACCTTAGTAGAATCCGGCTTCAACAAAAGCCGCAAAATAATGGATATTTTTATCACAATTTACATGGTTAATAGATATAATATATATTTTTATATTGGAGAAACCATGTTTAATGACTCTAAAAAAATGTGGTTAATTGTGTTTAATGAATTGTTAATGAGTTTTTTTTTGGTTACAATGCTAAGAAAAGAAGAAACAGACAGAAAAAAGAAAAAAACAGAAAATAAGGGAAGTTAACGCCTTAAGAAAGGAGTTCCTAAAGCATCCATCTGCAGCAAGGGGAGGATGCCTTCTGGAGGGTTGGAGCGAATGGTCAGCTCCGCATCGTTTGAAGCTCCAAGCTTAGCAAAAAAATCAGCACACTGGTTCCCTTCTCTTAGCGAGTGGTGAAGAGAGAAGTTTCTAGGAGCGATGAGGTCCTTGATATTCTGGACAAGCACAGCATAAACATGATAATGGTTTAACTCATCTTTGATCAGATTCACAGTTTGGAGAGAGTCCGAATAGCATGCCACTTCCTCACAATTCATGTTAATAGCTAGCATAACACCTTGATAGAGTGCTGTAAGCTCAGCGAAAAGAATATCCTGAGAGTGATTGATGAATCCTGAGAACGCAGAGATGTAATTACCGGAATGATGCCTGAGAATGCCGCCAAAACCTGCCCTGATGGGGTCCCCATAGCAGCTGCCATCGACGTTCAGAATTATACACTGGATGTTGTTATTATTCCAGCGAATGAATCTGTCCGGAGAAGGGGCTGCTGCTGAGTTGAAGAAGGCCGATTTGCCGAATTGTTAATGAGTTGCGACAACTTGTTATATTCATTAGTCATTTCTAAACGTAATTAACCACGTAATTGAACAGTGCTAGCCATCTAAATTGTTGTCAAATTTATGTGCATTGAACCATTAATTGATGTTGTAAGTCTCATAGGGACTACAAGCTACATATTAATGAGGCGACACATGGTTGATCCAAGGTTTCAAATCATGGTAACAGTTGTGTACCAATTCTTTATAGTGTAGAGAATTGCAGTCAAATGTGGTTTATGCAACTTCAATCGCACGATCACATTAGGATTGTAGAGGGTCGGAAACTTGATGTCGCAACCAAGATTGTGCCCACTAACATTTAAAAAAAAAAAATCTTGCTCGAGTAGAACTAATAAAAACATTGATTTGTAAGCTACAAGAACTTATAAAATCATGAATCTTAAAAATCATCGGAAGAAACTTGAAATTTGACCTTTAATCCCACCATTTTTCACATGTTACTTGAAAATATACTTAACTTTGATCTTGAAATTGAATTAGAAATTAGAAATTTAGAACTTAATTTGGTTGGGTGTACCGGACAAACAACGAAAGAAATTATTAAGTCAAAATTTTAATTAATAAATTTAGAGGATTTTCCCTCAACAAATATATTTAGAGAGTTGCTTCTCCACTCACCCTCCCCAACTTAAATTTAGAAAACCAACTTTTAAGAAGAAGGAATCAAATTTTTAAATTGGCGAAAGGGAAATGGAAAAGAAGCTCTTAAACATAACATAGTAGAAGAAAAGAAGCTTGAATGGTTTCAAAGATAGGCTTCAGTTTTATATTTGGACATTTGATGTGTTTCTCTTTTGATATTCCGATGTGGGACATAAAAACTACTACCATAGTATATGTGATAATGTACACCTTTTTCTTCTGTCATATTCTTTCTTCAACAATCTAAGATCACATTATACAGTAGAAACTCTTTAATTTAATACTCGGTAAATTAATAAACTCTCCAAAATAATAAATTTGTCCGGTCCCGACTTGGGCCAATGTAAAAAATTGAAAAACTCGATAAAATAATAAGATAATAATTTTTCGGGAGATCCCTTTATAATTTTCAGTCCCAAGAAAATCATAAATTAATAATTCATAGAAACTGAAAAAAATATATTAAGAATACATTGAACACATTTGTTCCTCTTGTTTACATTTAATGTACTTCAAAAGTCATTATTGATTTCCAATGCATTTAAACACAGTAGTTACTAATTTACGTTGAGTCTCAAGGTTCGCTGCAACGTAATTCTAAGAGGCATAAACTAATTTGCCTTTTTGTGTGGTATGTACAGTATAATTACTTAAAAACTCTTTAAATTAATAATTATTAATTTATCGATAAATTAATAACTCTCTAAATTAATAAATTTCTCCGGTCCCGACATTATTAATTTATAGAGTTTTAACTGTAGTAATTTCTGCTATGTTATGCAACATTCTTTAAGAACCACTAGGATTTGGGTGATTTTATTTATCAAATATTGCATTATTTTTTTGTCTATTTTAAATTGACTTGGTAGCTAAGCTTGACCATTTATATTATCTCTCTGTCACACCAATTGCTAAAAAGTAGAAATTAGATAACAATAGAAAACTTAATCACATTATGTAGAAGAGGTGAATCAGCAATGCAGCTTAATTTTTTCTACAACAAAGTTCGTTTAGGTTTAGCTTAATTAAAAATCACTATAGCTATAAGTAAAGAAACATAATTTATCAAGAAGTCAACTAAACCAACAATCAATTATAGCTATGAAGACACATTAATTCAAATCTATCATACATGGTAACCTTCTTTATCATTGTTTCTTATTATTTATTAGGGGTTTCTTATTAGCTATTGATACATGTGTCCAAGCAATAGTGTTTCGTGACCATTTTTAGTTTCATACTCCCTCTGGTCACATTTATAAACAAAAAAAACAACTTTTTAGGTATATCCAATAATTAATGTATTTAACCCATAAATGTGACCGGATACATTGATTATTTAATGTACCTAAAAAGTCATTTTTTGCTTATAAATGTGACCGGATGGAGTAAGTGTTTAATAATGACTGAATTGAAAAGTAGCCAAGCATATAGTAATAACTTTTCTCACACACAAATAAATTCAAACTTTAGACACGATCTTCATTGTTTTCAAAAGCTTTTATTTCTTGCTTATAATAAATCATAGCTAAGAAGTCACATGGATTCAAACCTTTATTTCTTTCATACTATCTTTGCGTTTAATGCCAACAAGTAAAGTTTACAAGAGTTATTCATCATTTCATCTCATGTATACATTGAGCACTTGTACAAAACTATTCATTTCTCAATATTGAAAAATGAATTAGTTAAGGAAATTTTATGTGTCCACCAATGAGGTGTATACACCTTGAGATAGAGAAAAAGAGAATGATATGATAGATGTAATATGTTGATGATGTGACAAAAAAATGAGTTGTGTTATTTGAACAACCATTTCAAAGATAACTTATGAGACAACCATATTTTACAAAGAAAATGAGGTATCGACACAAAAACCAAAACAATAGAGATGGAAAGTAAAATAATGTAAGTATGAGAGAGAAAAGTGCCTTACAAAATGTCAAAAAATTATTGTACAAATACCATTTCTCTAGAAAAATATTAATAGTGATAAAATTAGGTGCTAAAAAGAATTAATCAGAACCCACTTTAGCTGTCTTGGTGGTGTTGGCTTGGAACTCGATTCTTCCGGTGTCTTTTTAAGTGGGCTAATTTAACTATTTTAAAAAAATTAATTGGATGAACTAATTTAACTTCTTAAAAAACAAAATTAATCAATCCTCGTCTAGAATTTGTCCAACCAACATAAAAAACACAAATAAAAAATTCAACCACACATGATGGAGATTCAACTTTTGTCTAACTTCATATCACTATTGAATCAACACTACTAACACTTACATTACGAAATCAAATGAGAACACTCACTCTTGTGCCAAGAAAATTTGACCCTTATTCCCATTATTCTTTGTGAAATATCTTCATATGTAGATATCTCTACCACAATTAAATAGATCCAATTTCTTAACATAAATCTCTTTTCAGAAAAAGTTAAAAAAATATTTACTAAATAATCAGAATGATAAATAAAAAAACTTTTAATGAGTTTCAAAATTCTTCACTTCTCCAAAATTTTCCACATTTAAAAAGATGTGTGAATGCTTGACCAAAAAAAGGTGTGTGAATTGTGATAATAAATTCAAAAACTTTTGAATTTTTTTGTGCAACCCATGCAGTTGTTGGCTACAAAACCTTGAAGAGATCAATCATTTCACTTAAGAAAGTGAATAATATCATCTTCTCTTAAAGTGTTGAATCCAACAATTGACATATGGACTCCATAAAAAAATGAGATTTGCACAATGGGAGAGGGAAGGTTTGCTATTTATATTTAACATTTGCTCTTTTTCTCACTTGATGTTCCGATGTGGGACTTAAAAAACACAACTACCACAAATCACAACAAAATTTGGCTATTCAATCGTACGGTATGTGTGAGAATCATCTACACCCTTTTCCTTTTGTTTTGAATGAATGCTTAACTAATGAGCATTCAACTTAAGTTCACTTTTCACCTTTTTCTGTCATTAAACTTCTTAAAGTTTTATTTTCATTACTTTCATGTATCACTAATTTTAATTTGAAGGTATATACATACAGGCACACTACATTGAGTAAAAAATCAGGAACAAGTAGAGGCGGCACTAGAAGTGGAAGCGAGCCTTTTATGGACAGGAATCGATCCGTAGTTATGATTTTTCAAGCTTATACGATGAAGATATAGTTAAACCACTAGAAGAGTCCATAAAATCACAACATGTCAATCGTTTAGCATCAGAAAGTTCATCCTGTTCAAATTCTCCTTTCTATCAGAATCACCAAACTTCTGAAGCAAAGCACTGATAACAACTCTTGCTCTCCATTGCAGTACCTTAACTTCTCTTCTTAGGTATCAGTGCTTATAACTACTCCCCCAGTCTCAGTGGCCACAAGAGTGTCAAAGACAAAACTTCCATCAATAGATTTATGCTGAATTTAAGCTTTCAAATAACGTCGCTATGTTTGTTGCTCTCAAATTCATAGGTATGTTCCAGTGTGATGCTTTAAGTGCACAATTATGTACCAATTCCGAAGATATTTCTCATCCACGCTCACCATATGCTTTCAAATCCTACTGTCTAGTCCATTAACATGAATGAGAGTTTGAATAGACCCTAACACTGATTTGTGATTGAATTGCATTTATAGGTATTCATGAATGAGAGTTTGATCCGTTAATTAACTTCTTTAGCTATGACTTTGAAGAGTCTGCTGAAACGCACCGTTTTATCAAAACATTTACTCCCTCCGTCCCATATTACTTGACCTATTTAGAATGTTTGCATTATTCATGTAACATGCTTTGACTCTATTTTTCTACTAATATATAAAAACAAAATATAGCATATAAGATGTTGTTAGATTCGTCTCGATTAATATTTTCAAAATATCAAATTTTTGTAATTTTTTCTACTAGATTATTAAAGAAATTTAAGTTTAAAATTGTGCATTGGCATACGTGACAGAGTCAACTAGGTCAAGTAATATGGGACGGAGGGAGTATATTATAAAATAAAAAAAAAAATTAAATTAGTTAAATAATAATAATAATAATAATAATAATAATAATAATAATAATAAGAAAATAGAACATGGTGGAACTTTCTACAAACAAATAAAATAAACCAAGTAAACCCCACCTCACCTCATTTTTCTCTCACGTTTTTCCCTCTCTCCCGTATTCCTCTTTCCTTCTCTGCTCCCTCACATCCTCCATCTAATTCCTTCTCATTTTTTCTTCATTTTCTTTCAAATCATGAAATTTCTTCCATAAATCAATTACCCAAAAGAAAAATTATACATTTAAACAAAGCTATCTCATAATCCAAGTGCTATATGGTGGAACTTTGGGGTTAGAGTTTGTGCTTTGGGAAAGAAGAGGAATACCATATTGTGAAAGTTGCTCATTGAGACTTCTTGGAGGTATATTTATCAATTTACAACTCAATTAGTACATATTTAGGTATGATTATTGTTAGAAATTAATTTTTGATATTAGAGTAGATGATATGGGGATTTTATGGTTAACTATAGTTAGAGAAGTAGTAGAATGAGTTACTAATTCATGAGAAAATATTATGGATGCTCAGATATGACGCCGGACGCTTCACATGCTTCTTTCGGAGTGGTTAAAGAGCAAACTTAGTTGATTCATCATAACTGTGAGTTGATAACGATCATTATCGCATATTTTCGCTATTAATATTATTGATATTTTGACAATTTTCTATGTTAAAGTGTTTATAAAAATTGGGAACACACCTTTGAACATTTTTCTTCTCATTAATACTTATGTTTAAAGTCATCGATATTATTATGGTCTCTATTTGGATTTATATATGATTTATTGGGCAACTGGTCGAAATTGAGATTTGGTTGCAATATTATGACATGAGTTTCGAGATGTGGGAAATACGGTTTTGAGATATATGTTTTTGGGAATTTTTGATATTAATATAAACTCAAATTAGGCTACTTATGATTTATACGTTGACTTGAAATGGATATTTGATTTGCACATATTTTTGTGCATTGGATTAATATGTTCCGGGAAATACATTGTTGTGATAATTTCTACTTTTAATATTTTCGTGAAACTAGTTTTGATATGTTCTAAAGTATGGTTTTGAAATTGTGTTTTTCCAAGATTTTGATATTAATATGGACTATATTTGGATTTGAATTTGGATTTACCTATGACTACAAGTGGTAGATTTTCAATTGAGTTTTGATGGTACATATTTTGATCCGATATGTTGAAAAATATGGTTTTTGAGATGTTTTGAGAATTTGTTTTGAAAATTACGGTTATAATGACGACGACCTAGGTGCACCTAGTATGTGATTTCAATTAGGTAGAATTACCCCATTAGATGGAGCTGCCCCTATGGAAAGGCCACCATTAGGAGGAGAGGGCTATCAATGAGAGGTAAACTCCCTAATTGAAAATGTTTTACACTTGTTTTAAGTCGAGAGAAAAGAGCTATCCGTTAGATGGAGCCGCCCCTATGGAAAGGCCACCATTAGGAGGAGAGGGCTATCAGCGAGATGGAGCTAGTTCTCGATTCACCCATTTTGATTATTTTCACTAAATTGATTTTACTATACTTTAAAAACGCTTTGTTTTGAGTCGAGAGAAAAGAGCTATCCGTTAGATGGAGCTACCACTAAAGGAAAGGCCACTTTTAGTAGGAAAGAGCTATCAACGAGATGGAGCTAGTTCTCGATTCATCCATTGATTATTTTCGTTAAAGTTGGATTTATATATTTTCTTTAAAGTTGATTATTTTGGTATAATCAAATTGAATGTGATTTTATATTCTACTTGAAGTTGATTATTTTGATCATTTTCATTAAATGGAGTTTTCTATATTTTATTTAAAGGCTTTTGCTATGATTTTCATTAGTGTATTTATAAAGGCTTGTAACCTATTTTCACCTCTTTGTTACATTGGATTTTCTTTGAATTATTCTGATTTGATTGAAAATATTTATACATGTGTAAATTATCATGCGTATAATGCGGATTAATAGAATTTTATGCTGTTACTATTTTTGTAAATTGACTTTAGATTTGAAAAGGGTAAATAATCGTGCCCTTGTGTGTTTCCCTTCTAGTTGGTGGTGGTTGTTGTCTCTCACTAAGTCCTTGTGGCTTACTCTTTCATTTTCTATTTTTTTCAGATTTCCAAGCAGCCAAGTAGGAAGCTAGTAGACTTGAAGTTCATCTGTGTCACTCTTGGTGGTAGGTTTCCTTGATGAATGTCTATTTTGTTTATGTATATGTTGAATCAGAGTATCTGCAGCTATTTGGAGTTTAGGAATGTTTTATTCTGAGATGTACAAAGATGTAAATATGTCATTTGAAACTCTGGATGAGAATACAGGTTCATAAACAGGATTAAAATCTTGGCGAATGTTAAAAATACAGAGGATACTCTGTCGAAATTTCAATGGATATCAATTTATAAATTGTAAATTATAGTTGTCAAGTGTCATCAATAGGCTTGCCGGACTAGGATGTTCTAGTTCGTGCGCCGGTCACGAATGTGAATTTTGGGTCGTGACATCTGCATATCATAATTCTTCCATATCACTGCACAAGTCCCCTTTTTGAATCCATAAGCTTACATTTTCTTGCCAGCCCTATTCACATGTAATGTCAGAAAGTCTATATTTTCTTTCTTACAGGCAAAATCAACATGCTCTTGTTTTAGGGAATATTCAAGTTTTGATATGGAAGATTGTGAAACCTTTTTTCTGTCAATTAACTTCTTTATTTTATTTCCGGATTGTTTCATTCTTGCAGATTTGCAGCAAAGCCTTAGATTCTGAATAAAATAACAAATGCAGAATTGAGCAATGGTTTATGTGTAGTATGAATAGGTAAAATAATAGCCCAAAACCTTAGATACTAACCAATATATATAGGAACAACTTACGGGTAAATTGCTACACGTTTGAGTCATGATTGCAGATCCCCACATTTGCATTTCCTTCTTATAAGCTCCATTATCTTCTGTTTTCTTTTAATTAGCAATGTAAAATCAATGCAGATCAGGGGTTTTATTTGTTGGTATTTTTTATACATTCAAGAACTAGAATGACCTCACACGTTTAAGGACCAAAATGGTTTTTCTTAATATAACTTTGTGTCTCACATTATATGGTAAAATAATTCACATTAAGTTTATTTTCAATTATAAGGTTGCCTCTCGCAATTCAAGATGTTATTCCAGGCATTTTTCACCATGTTAGACTCAAGTCCTATTTCTTGGAAATCTTATTAACAACGAGATGTCTCTGTATACCCTGTTTAGGTTGGATGTCAAGCCCCTACAAAAGGAAAATCTAGATTTAACAGATTCATGGACGAATCACATAAATTGAACTCGAGCATGATGGATAAATAATAGTGACAAAACTACTAGACTTTGTAACTGTCTACTAGTGACAAAACTGGTTTGTGTGCATATCTTGCTGAGACTTGGATAAATATCACATTCTGCCACCACCTGCTAACAAGTAGAAATTAAATAACAACAGAAAACTTAATCACATTTTATAGAAGATGTCAAGCATGTACCTTGCTGAGATGCCTAAAGTGAACCCTCCATTCTTGGTTCTATCAAAAGAAAAACTGTAAAACGCAGACAAAATGCATGAAGTCGTTGGTCTTGTAACGAACTACATGAAAGGGAGGCGAATCAGCATTGTAGCCCAAAATTTAAGTTTGAATGCATTGTGCAAATAAGTTATCTGCATACAACTAGCCATTTTTTAATAACTATCTTCAAATAGAACAATTAGATGCTAAATTCCACTTTCCATCAACAAATATGACAAGTACAATCTCAGTGCTATAGTTTACGAAATTATCTCCTGCAAAACCTTTTACATTCTATACTCTTCAACAAAAGAGAATGAGGAAAAAGATGGTTACAATTGATCTTGTAAATGAAATGTCAAAAAGGACAAAAATAGATAGTTCTCCAAAATAATTATATCATTTGGCTCTATGAAAAGTAACAACCCTTAACATAGGAACCAAACCTATATCACATATAAAAAACCAGATTTTTCTCTTGAGTTGCATTTTGGCTGCAAATAAACTCAGTGTTTTTACTTGTACTATGACAGCTCTTGTGCACTGTTTGGCCGAAGAGTATGACGTTGCATGTGAATTAAAGCCGCAGCAATGGAGAAAGACTGTAGTGCAGAAAGAGGTTGGTGGAAATGGATATAATAATAGATCGTCGTGAACACTTACCATCCTTAAGGCCGGGCTGATATCGTTTGAACCCGGAAAGTCGAGGTGTATGCTCATTTTGTTGCATAGTGAGTAATTGGAAATTGTTTGTTTAGCAATTAAAGAAATAAATACAAGATTATAGATGCATATATTTCAAGAATATAACAAAATTGGCTTAAACTAATGATCCAACAATAACATGAGATCACTAACATTGTTTATAAAAGATAATAGAGGAAGAAGAAGAATATATAAACAAACCTGAGTAACTAAATATCAACTGACTCACACTTGCCTTTTGTATATATACTCCTTTTCTTTATTATCTTAAATGGACATTAGAATTTTAATTATATTAAAATTGATTTGCAATACTGCTACTCTCCGCATTTTGTGTTAGATTTTCCCCGCTAGACTATTAGAGATAAGACAGTGATATTATTAAGGGAGGGAAGTGTACATTTTAATATAAGAAGGAAGAATGTAATTCAAGGATCTATATCTCATAGAGAAGGGGAGAGTAATTTTCTCTAATATTTTCTATTACATGTTTGCATTCAATTTTATCAAATCATTATTTAAAATTAAATTTGAGAATTAAAACTTGAGAACATGATATAAAGGGTGGGTTGTCCCCTCGCCTTCATTAGATAAATTTAATTGAAATTTGTTTTCCACCCCAACCACCATTTTAAGAAAACCAATTTGAATATGAAAAGATTCAAACAGAAACGATTTTCCTAGAATGGTGGGCACGGGGGTGAGACAGATTTCATAAATTTAATATTATGAGTACTCTTCCATCCTCACTTTAGTTGAATGCTGATGAATGAGAATTCCGTAAGGCATATAGAGTTTTATAGTCCACATTTCCTCTATTTTTCGTTTCATGTTCCAATGTGGGACTTAATTTATTCATTCCAACACTATCTTCCTTTCATTTTCAAACTTCAACTTACGTTATCCTCTACATTGGGATTGTTGAACCAACTTTATAGTTTCCACAACAAACTTATGCTTCATTTCTTCATCTTAACCTCATTGGAGTATGGAACATACCTATTACAGGCAGACACCTTAGTCGAATCTGTCTTCACCTTAGTATAGGTTGGGTTAGAAACTATCACGATAGGATTAGAAAATCATTCCTTATTTATTATCGTGATCTTCCACCATTTTTAAATGTTATCATTTTCAAAATAATGATATCATATATTTGTTATTATAATTAATTACATGTCACTTTTACAAATATTTAAGTAATTATGAGAGTAATTTTTTCATTTAGTTATAATGATAGCTTGTTTGTTATCATGTGCACATCAAACACATGACATGATTAATGTTTATCATGTCCATATCATATCATGTCTCTATCTAGCTTTATATCTTATCATATCTCTATCATATCCTGACCATCAAACAGACCCTAACCAATTGAGATCTGAGTGTATCAATCTTCAACAAAAACCACAAAATCGGACATGGAGTTACTAAATTACACTTGCTTAGACATTGTTTTCGGGACTTGTTTCAAACCATGTATTTTCATATTGGGAAAAAACATACTAAATAATATAAATTTCTAACATTACCCCTCAAACTAAAGCATATTAAGCTTTAAACTTGTTACAAATTAATCCAAAAAATAAACAAAATCAGTTTATAGCAGAATCAATAGTCAAACTAAACCATTTATTTTAGGACAATAAATGTTGTTACTTTTGATTGAATTGTCTTTTTTTTTTTTTTTATGAGAAATGATATATGTATAACAATTTTTAAACAACCTTTAGACAACTTTTTCTCTTACATTTTCTCTATTGTTTTTGTCTAACAAGAAGAGAGAAAAATAAATTATCCTAAAACAATCAATTTTTGTCCAACATTATATCATTGTTCAATCAACACTACTTGCACTTACGGTTACAAAATTGTAAACATTTAATTAAAATAATTTGAGAACTTTCATTTTTGTGTCAATGAAATTTGCCCCGTAATCCTATCAACTTGCATGCAATTCTCTTTAAGGCATCATGTAATTTATTTATCAAATAAATAAATAGAGTTAAATTTGAAACTAACTAAATATTAAATATGAGATATAAAAATTTAAAAATGATATAAACGGGTGAAGGTTGCCTTCGTTAAATAAAATTACTAAAAAGTTGTTAAAAACCCATCCTTATCTTATGAAAACCAATTTGAAAATGAATTCAAATTCAAACTGAACAATTTTCAAAAGATTAAAAAAGGCATCAAACAACTGAAGTGGATAAAATAGTCACAAGGAAGGGGGGGTTTGAATTGTGACCCTTTAAAAATTATCCTGCAACTTAAAAAATGATTCTCAAGTGGAAACTTGGAATAGTTAAGTTAATAGCAGACTTCAGAACGTTCTGATGTCTGAGTGCAAAAACAGTTTAAAGCAGACTTCAGAATGTTCTGGTGTCTGAGTGCAAAAACAGTTTAACAAAGTAAATGTGTTTGTGTGTGTTTGTGTTTGCAGTAAGTAAAGAGTATAGGGAAGAGAGAATCAACGCACAGAAGTTTATAGTGGTTCACCCAATGTGGGTTAGTCCACTCCCCACAATCTTGTGAGAGTTTCCACTATGATGCTTGAGATAACCTCTCAAATCCTGCACCTTACAATTTTGTTCACCTGAACAATTACATCAACTGTATTCTCTAAGCCTCAGCAGGCTTGCACCTTTTTGCTAAGTTACCCACTTAGACTTTTGCACCTTTTGCTCAAACTAACACTTTAGTACCCCTAAAGCTAGATGAGACTTTCTTTTCTTCTTGCTAAGTTACCCACTTAGGCTTTTACATCTTCAGCTCAAACTAACACTTTAGTACCCCTAAAGCTAGATGAGAGTTTACAAGATGTTTGGAGTTTGAATGTTTGAGAAACAAACAGAGGAGGGAGAAGAAGAAGTTATCTTTAAAAGAGATAACAAAGAGAATTGATTTACACTACAAAGAAGGTATAACGACCCTTCAGTGATGATCAATTCAGAGAAGAAAAGAGGGAGAACTTATCTGTAACAAGATAAGGAAGAATTGGTTTACACTACAAAGAAGGTAGAAGGAGCCTTCAGTGATGACCAATTCGAATGCTAAAGCTTCAAACATATTTGAGATGTTTTCTTGTATGCTTTGCATTGGTGCAAGTTTTGCTGAGCCTTAGATCTGTATTTATAGAGTCTTTGGGCTCAAATAGCCGTTGTAGGGTGTCCAATGGTGTTATGCCACGTGTCCTGGGCCCCACAAGCTTTTACTTGAAAATCTGGGTGAACATTCTGACCATCAGAATGTTGTTGCGTTCCCAGGATGAACATCAGAATGTTGCTGTGTTCTTCATCAGAATGTTGGAAATTCATGATGTTCTTCATCTGGGTTCATCATGGATGAATGTTGGATGAATTTCTGGGCTTGCCCAGCACGTGATGTGAGATTTGTTTGAGTTTTATCCTCCAAAAAGTAGCTTCTCCATATGCTTCAAAAGTTGCTGGAAAAGTAGGATAAAGTGAACCAAATCTGTCTTGGACTTTGTGCAGGAAAGAGAGGATAGTGGTCTGCAGCTTCAGGCCCATGCTTCCAGGAAATCTGCTTGATTCAGTTCAGAGTACAAGTTATCTCTGATGCAAGATCTCCTTTTGCTACCTTTTTCTTCTTTCTACAAACTACACTGTTCATGGCTGGAAGCATGTGCAGGAGTGAACATTCTGATCATCAGAATGTTTCATTTGTGCTCACTTAAGGATGATTTGTAAGACTACGTTTGATGTAATCAATCCTAATAGTAGAGACATGACTGAAGTGCAGTGAATGCAATATCTAGGATGATTGATAGAACCAAACCGCAAGTGCACGGCCTATCGAAGTAATAGTAGTAAGAAGAGTATCGTTCCGCTAGGGAGTTGTGAATTCAATTAACTTTTAATGAATGATTAGAGGAGAGAAAGATTATGAAATAGGGGGTTAATTGCTGAAGATAAATAACAATAATAATAAAAGAGCCTTGGGATTATTGGTTTATCATAATAACAAACCCTTCACTAGACAAGACTTAAACATCTAATTTCATGGTTTACACCTTAATTTCTAAAGACCGGTTTCCCTTAGCCCCTCACCTTTCCGATGAAAGTCCGGTGAGAGTTTACTTCTAGTAACCAAGCCTATTTCGCTGACATGATTACTAGAAGATGCATAGAGGATTGAAACTACTCTTTGTCTCAATAATTGCAAAGACTATTTCACTGTTTTGCAATTATTGTCTAGGTTCACTTGTTCCAACATCAAGACTCCGCTCTCGCTTTATGAATTGATGTTTGGGATGATGGATTAACGATTATCAAACCCTCCGCTTTCGCTTCCACAGTTTGATAATTGTTAATCCACGTTAAGACGGTGAATCTAGATTAGAAATTAGGGTTACATAGAAATTAGGGTTTAAGCTTGGTTTGTTTAGGATTATGTCATTAGATTTACCAACAATCCCAAGACAAAGAAGTGTCTACTCACTAACGTTCATTGTAGACATAGGGGAAGAAGAGAGAAAGCAATAAAGTAAAAGAACAATAATATAAAAGTGAACTTTTATTCCAAGAACAAAAGATGAATGTTTATGATGGAGTGCTACTCTATTTATAGCTTTACAATTGACTTAGAAACTAAGCTACTTATAAGGGCAAAACAGTAAAGCTGCAACGGAGTAACTTGGGCTTGAAGAAAAGCAGCAAAAGTGGTCCTGGAGGGTGGCACGGCCGTGCCACATGTTGGCACGGGCCGTGCCAAGCTTCTGACTTGGTAGAGACATATTTTTGTCTCGTATCTTCGTATTCTTGTACTGTATTTGCTCCAGTCCTCTTTCTTTTGCTCCAAGACACCTTCCACCATATATTCGTTCCTAAAATATAATAAAATGCAATTTGAAGAAAAAGATTCAAAAAGGAAATAATATTAAAATAAAATAAAACCAAATCTAAATAAAACGATACTAAATAATGCATAAAACTAGACTAAATTATGACTCATCAAACTCCCCCACACTTGAATCTTTGCTTGTCCTCAAGCAAAAGGCAATAGACATAGCAGCAACAAAAGATTGATTATGGCAATATTAAGAACAAATGTCTCAAAAGAAAGGCTTTGCTTCAAGTACACTAATTACAACTTCTAACACTTCTCATGAACCTATTCTACCCAACATCAAGTCTCAAGTGAGTGTGTGTGTGCAGTCCAACCCTTTTCTTGCTCCTGTATAAGACAGATATTATGAGGAATAGGTTCTATCCTTAGTGCTAAAGTAACCGAGAAAAGTCCTTTCTTCATTTCATATAAGAGTGATGGGAATTTGAGTTAAAATTAAATTAGATTTAACAATTAAGCACAAGGGGCTGCAGATGCTTAGGGGCTATCTATCCTCGTAGGGAGTCTTCTCGGATGTAATTGTCCTTTCCCCCTAGATTCAAAATCACCCTAAGTAGTGCTGCAAAATTATTGTTTGTTTCATCTCCGCGTAGGAAGTCTTTTTGGATGTAATTGTCCTTTCCCCCTAGCATTGATGAATTTGTTTCACTTTAGGTTCAAATTAGGGAGTCACCACCACAATTAGGAAGTTAGGGATTGTCCTTTCCCCCATATGTTGGTGCCATTCTCCCGCCCCATTTAACATTAACAAATTAAGAAGAATATAACAATTAAGAACAATTTGATTAATTTTCCCACACAAACTTATACTACTTTTACTCTTAAGACTTTAAAGGGTCTAAGTTAACACTAAAGCTAGAACGTGTTCCTTAAAATACCTATTCATACATTTACTCAAGGATTGCAACCGGGTGCTTTTCTCATTGGAGAATTTTCACATTAAAACAAGATATGGGTATAGCAAGAACACAAGAAACACAAGAAACTACTTTTATGTACAAGAAACAACCTTTAGAGAAGAGACAAAACAAAAATTTTTATGCCATATTTTACATTAAAAACAAGCTACTAGTCATGCCTCTTGCTATAAAAACAAAACAAAAGAATAAAGTTCAAGGGAGTTTGGGAACACTACGACTCTAGACACTTTATTAGGCCCCCCCCCCACACTTAGGAGAAGCATTGTCCTCAATGATTCAAAAGAAAAAAATAAAAGAAGAAGAAGAAGAAGAGGAAGGAGAAGAAGAAGAAGAAGAAGGAGTAGAAGTAGAAGAAGAGGAGGAAGAAGAAAGAGTAAAGGAAGAGGAAAGCTCACAATTTTATTGAAGTTCATAAAGTAGACCTTTGGAGGTGAAGGTGTTGTATCATGTTGTGGAGCATTTGATTGTTTTCTGCATTTATTCGATTGCTCCTTTGGACATTGTTCCTTTCAACACCTTATCTTTGTTGCTCGGTGCTTATTCTTTGAACTTTGGTTTGCATTCATGCCCACCGTTCATCATTATAGCTTCCACCGGTTTCTTGTTCATGGTGCAAGTTTGCACCTACCTCCTCTTCATTACCATCATCATCACCATCATTATGTACCTGTGGGTTAGTACCAACATAAAGCAAATTTTCCACCACCTCCGGATTAGTTATGTCCGGATTAGGTAGAATAATCAAACAATAAGCTCTAATAATTCTCCATTCATATTGGTAATTGTGAGTAGGTTCATGGGTTCTAAGGACAAAGTAGTGATAGTATGTAAGTCTAGACAAAAGTTTCCCTCTATCCTCTTGATCCCTTGATTCACACTCACCCCAAACTTCCTAGCAAGAAAAGTGATGATTCCACCTACCATTATATCACTCTTATCATCCAGTTTCTTTTTAACAATTGAAACAAGTTAATCAAGCAAATAATAGCAAATGTTATATGATGGTTATAAAGCATAGCCCACAACAGCTCATTAATCCTCATCATTCCTACCTCTATCCTACTTTATATGGTGTCACGGTGCTCTTCCTCTTGGTGCAAGTTAGCACCTTCTCCTACATCATGGTGCAAGTTAGCATCGTCTCCCTCATCATCATCTTGCTCACTAAGAACCTGCACATCATCAACATACAACAAATTTGTTTCCACCTCGGTGGTAGTCCGAGATGGGTTAGGAAGTAAAAACATGATAGGCACATTAAACTTGAGTTGGTGATGGAGTGGTGGACGAGGTTTGATGAAATTTATAGTAATGAGGGTGTCCATGTTAAGTCTATTGTTTCCCTCAATTTGTTTGATCCCCTCATCCTCACCAATGCCAAAATGCCTACCTATGTATGTAATGATGCCACCCACCACTATATCTCCTTTACCGGCCGGTCTAGTACCGACAACGTCTAGGGTAATCAATCAGATAAAAGCAAATGTTGACCGGGTGGTTGTAGAGCATTGCCCATAACATGAACTGCTCATCGGTTCCAGTGTTCCCAAAAGGCAGCTGGTTGGTAGTTATCCGGTTTTAGGCTAGGGTCCCAAGAATCATGAATATACCCCTCGTTTGCAAAACCTAAGGTATCACAAAAGTGTTGTAGAGACATATCATAATTAACATTCATTAACCAGAAAGAAACTCTATGCTTAGGGTTATCAAAATCCAACTTATTTTTAGTAAAAATAATTGAGTTGAGAAATTCATAAGTGAAATTTTCATAAACCCGCATAGGTTTCAACAAATCAGTCCAACCTAGCCTTCCTATAAGCCTATAAACATCAGCACTAAGCTCTAGCATATTCAAAGTATGAGAATCGGGATATCGAGAAGGATGCAAGGGTTTAGAGATTAGAATTTTATACCTGTCCCGTTGCTTGTTGTCTCGAAATTGGATTCCATGATTCTTTGCTTGTGCTTGCTTCTTTGAGGGAGGACCTCCGAAAGAGCTTGCTGGTTTCTTACCACTTCTTCTTGAAGCCATATGACCTTTGGTGTGGATTGGTTTTGAAGGTTTAGGGTTTGGGAAGATATTTGGTGGAAAGGATTGGTTTAGGGTTGGAGTTTATGTTTTAGTAAGGTTGATGGGTTTGGTTATGAGATTGGTGAAGGATTTGTGGTTTTTGGGTTAGGTTTTGAATGAGTAGGGTTTTGGTGAATTATTGGTTTGGGTGGCTGAAAGTTTTTTTGATTGGCTGTTTGTGGTTTGGGTGAAGTTTGTGATCGATTTGTGGAAGAATTGAATTGGTTTGGTTGAGTTTTGATGGAGATATGAAGGTTTGAAGATGGATGGTTATGGAGGTTTTGAGAGAGGGTTAGAAGGTGAAAGAGGTTTGGGGTTTGAGAATGAGGAAGAGGAAGAAAAAATTTTAAGGTTATAGGTGGGTAGATATCGGGCACGGCCGTGCCACCCTTGGCACGGGCCGTGCCAACATTCTGTGGCTTGGCATGGTTTTTGTCTTCAAAACACTGGCACGGCCGTGCCAACCTTAGCACGGGCCGTGCCACCTTTCTGGTCACAGGCCTTCAAAAAATTTCATTTTCTTGAATCGTACTTGGACAATTACCTACAAAACAACTTAAAACAAAGAAAAACAAAACAAAAGCAATTAAATGCGTGGGTTGCCTCCCACGAAGCGCTCTTTTAGTGTCATTAGCTTGACGGTCAATAGGTTTCTCTATCCTATACCCAATCTTTCGCGAAGGGACAATGGCAGCAAACTGACACTATCTCCTAAGTCACACATGGCTCTTTCTATTTTCTCTGATCCTATGACACATGGTATGGCATAACGCTCTGGATCCTTAAGTTTAGATGGCAACTTATTTTGAATTGTTTCAATTAGTTTCCTAAACTGCTCATCTAACTTAGACTCATCAAACCCTTGTGGTAAAGGAGTGTTTGGATTATATGGTGGTGGAATGTTAAGCTTTTCACTCTTTACTACAACTTTCTCACTGTTTGGTTTTTCACTCTCTACCCCAACCTCAATTGTCTTGGTTTCTACAACAGGGTCCTCTAATTTCTTATCATCCCTAAGTGTAATAGAATTTATCGGACCTTTGTGGTTGGTTTCAGTTTGACTCGGGAAGACTTCGGAGGATTGTGGGGAAGAGGTTACTTGTTGGGCTACTTGAGGGATTTGAGCCTCAAGCATTTTGTTGTGAGTAAAAAGAGAATCCACTCTATTGAGAGAGTCATTCAAAATTCCAGCTTTGACTTTAAACTCTTGGTTATGCCTGATGTTATCTAATTCAAAATTTTCTATCAAAAGTTCCAAGTCGGATTTTTGAGGGACTCCTCGGTTGTTTGTAAAACAGGGTGGTGTTGTTTGTTGTCCAAAAAAATTTTGAGGGTCTTGAAAAAAAATTTGACTATTCCTAAACCCTTGGTTAAATTGAGCAGCTTGCTCAGGATTTCTAACAACACTACCTAGTTGACATTCAACTCCGGTATGACCAAATATTCCATAAACTCTTGAAGGAGGTAAAACAGGGGTAGAAGTCCATTGATAGTAGTTTTGAGCCATGCCTGAAATCAAAACCGTTAAAAGATAGAAAAAAAGAAATAAATAAATTAAGAGAGAGAGAGAGAGAGAGAGAGAGAGAGAGAGAGAGAGAGAGAGAGAAAGAAAGATATATATATATATATATATATTTTTTTTTTATTTAGGAAAGGAATATAAACAAAATATAGAATAAAATAAAGCAAAAGATTTTTTTTTTTTTATATATATAAAATCAAATAAAATAAGGAAAAATATTTTTTTTTTTTTTTCACTCTAATCACTATTAAAAAGTTAATCAAATTACAACAACTCCCCGGCAACGGCGCCAAAAACTTGATAGAACCAAACCGCAAGTGCACGGCCTATCGAAGTAATAGTAGTAAGAAGAGTATCGTTCCGCTAGGGAGTTGTGAATTCAATTAACTTTTAATGAATGATTAGAGGAGAGAAAGATTATGAAATAGGGGGTTAATTGCTGAAGATAAATAACAATAATAATAAAAGAGCCTTGGGATTATTGGTTTATCATAATAACAAACCCTTCACTAGACAAGACTTAAACATCTAATTTCATGGTTTACACCTTAATTTCTAAAGACCGGTTTCCCTTAGCCCCTCACCTTTCCGATGAAAGTCCGGTGAGAGTTTACTTCTAGTAACCAAGCCTATTTCGCTGACATGATTACTAGAAGATGCATAGAGGATTGAAACTACTCTTTGTCTCAATAATTGCAAAGACTATTTCACTGTTTTGCAATTATTGTCTAGGTTCACTTGTTCCAACATCAAGACTCCGCTCTCGCTTTATGAATTGATGTTTGGGATGATGGATTAACGATTATCAAACCCTCCGCTTTCGCTTCCACAGTTTGATAATTGTTAATCCACGTTAAGACGGTGAATCTAGATTAGAAATTAGGGTTACATAGAAATTAGGGTTTAAGCTTGGTTTGTTTAGGATTATGTCATTAGATTTACCAACAATCCCAAGACAAAGAAGTGTCTACTCACTAACGTTCATTGTAGACATAGGGGAAGAAGAGAGAAAGCAATAAAGTAAAAGAACAATAATATAAAAGTGAACTTTTATTCCAAGAACAAAAGATGAATGTTTATGATGGAGTGCTACTCTATTTATAGCTTTACAATTGACTTAGAAACTAAGCTACTTATAAGGGCAAAACAGTAAAGCTGCAACGGAGTAACTTGGGCTTGAAGAAAAGCAGCAAAAGTGGTCCTGGAGGGTGGCACGGCCGTGCCACATGTTGGCACGGGCCGTGCCAAGCTTCTGACTTGGTAGAGACATATTTTTGTCTCGTATCTTCGTATTCTTGTACTGTATTTGCTCCAGTCCTCTTTCTTTTGCTCCAAGACACCTTCCACCATATATTCGTTCCTAAAATATAATAAAATGCAATTTGAAGAAAAAGATTCAAAAAGGAAATAATATTAAAATAAAATAAAACCAAATCTAAATAAAACGATACTAAATAATGCATAAAACTAGACTAAATTATGACTCATCAATGATATTCTCATTGGAATAATCCTAGTACTTTAATGTTCATAGTCTTGGATGAACATTAAAGATCCTTTTGACATAAATCTTTGTTCATGCCTTTATTGTTGATAGATCCATGCAGATGTACCTTTCTGGACCTCTAATTCATGTCAAGTGTGCTTGCATGTTCTTCACGTTCTTGATGAATCTGGGTTTGCTTATGAACAACCTTCTGGACTATCATCAGAACGTTCTGATCAACTTTCTGATTCAACATTCTGAACTAACTTTCTGAACTTCAGAGTTAGTTCATGAATTCAAATGTACTTTGATTTCTTGTATCTTGGTATGATTTAAACTTTGTTTGTGTCTTGGTTAATCACTCAAGAATGCACAAATACCAAGAACTATCAAAGTCCATTAATCTTTTAATCATCATAGATGCCTTTATTGCTTGATCCATGTAGAAGTACTTCTCTTGACATTTATTTATGTCACATATGCCTTGCATGACCTTGATCTATGTTCTTGAGATTCTGGGCTTGTATAGAAGCAACCTTCTGATCTCTTGTGCGAACATTCTGATCTCTGAGCAACATTCTGATCTAACTTTCTGATCTCAGTGTTGGATCTTGAAATCAAATGTCCTTTGATTACTTGATTCTTGGTATGATTTAAGCCTTGTTCCTGTCTTAGTAAAACACTCAAGAGCACAAGTTAAATACCAAGGAAATAATCAAAGTCCATTAATTCTTTAATCATATTGGTTTATTATCTTTAAAATTAATTAGGGATTTTGCCTCAACAATCTCCCCCTTTTTGAATATGATAAACCTATGATTTAGGATTAAGGATTTTGATTATATATATGAAGAATAACAGAGCTTGAAAATTTATTTTAATGCTCCCCCTCATTTTTATAATCCATTATGCAGAGTTTTTAAGAACTTTAAAAAGCTCCCCCTCAATTTCATAATATATTGCATAAAATAAACATATGCAGGATTGAACCAAAATCAATATTCATTCATTGATATAAAGCATGAAGTACCTTACATGATATATATGGTTCAAAACAAAAAAGAAATTCATAGCATGTGATCAAGCAAAAAATGAAGTATAAAAAACTTCAATAACTATTGATCACTAGACCTACTTAGGGCCTAAAACTAAGAAAAACTTAAGACCTTAAATCCTAAAGCTTCTCCCCCTTTAGTCATCTGCAAAAAGGATAGGGAGGATAACACAGACAGATTCAGGGAGTAGAATCTCCAGAATCAGAGGATGGTTCTTCATCAAAGATGGATTGGTCAACAAAGGTTGGTCCAGGAATGGCAAAACCAGGAGCATGGACTTTGACAGTCCAATCAGCCAAAGCACAGACAATTTTGTGAGTCTTGGTAGAGACTCTGAGTGCCCTAGAGGCTAGTTTCTCAGCCCTTGAAGGTTTAGAGGGAGGAGCAGGTGGAGCAGCACCAGAAGCTTCAGCCTTCTCTTTGTTGGCAGTCACAAAGGTATTGAGGGATTTAAAAAGTGCAGCTATGTTAGGAAGCTTGCTTGTAGTGGTGGTTTTCATTGGTGGTGGTGGTGATGTGTATGAGGGAATGGTGTTTGGAGTGGGAAGATCAGAGACCAAGAAGTTGCTTGCACCAGCAACAGACCCCATAGTTGAAGAAGAGAGGTTAACATTCTGAGCTGTCTGAGCCATACGTTGAACTTCTTCAGATGGTAAAGATCCAGAGGCCAAAGGCATTGGATCTGCTGACATGCAGGCTCATTTGAAGCATTTTGATCAATGTGTTGATCAGCAAAGAGTTGATTCAGCTCAGCACCTTGAGCATTCTGATCAACTGTTTGTGTTTCTTCAGCAGTTGGAGCAACTTCCACAAAGGGACAATTTTCATCAACTTGAATGGGTTCAGCAACTTGCACATTCTGAACTCCAGGTTCAGCAGCAGAAACTTCAACCTTCTGAGCTTGAGAAACTTCAACATTCTGAGCTGCAGAGACTTCAACATTCTGAGCTTCAGGAATCACAACTTCCTGAGCCACAGTTGATTCCTGACCATCTTGAAATACTTCATTGTTGAAGTCAGTATTGACATCTTCAATGTTAAGGTCAAACCCAGTTGAGAACTCCATTTGTGCAACTTGAGCATCTCCCTCAATTGACATGTTTGAAGCTAATATCTCAGCCACTTCCTGAGTATCTTCATCTACATTCTGAGTTTCCTTCTCAGTATTTTCTTCAACTCTTTGATCTAGATCAACAGAGTTTCCATCAGCAGTTTGAGGTATACCTTTATGAGCCTCAATAGCTTGCTTAACATTCTCAGCTTCCCTTTGAAGAGATGCATCATTATCCTTCTGAGCATCATCTTCAGTTAGTGACTCTTCAAGCAAAGTTTTGAACTGAGAGCTTCCTTCTTCAACAGTCTCCCTTGCAAGCTTGGAGACTTCAGAGAACATTTCCAATTCTGGTGGAGAGGAAGGTCTGGTTTCTTCATTCTTAGGAGATTCATCTCTGATTTCCTCTACCTTTCTCTTCTTTCTAATTTTCTGAACATTCTTATTAGAAGTCCTCTTAGCAGACCCAGAAGTTCTAGAAGTTGTGAAGGATGGCATGTTAGAGGTGGTGATGCGAAGTTGACCGAAAGTCTTTGATGTGAACTTCATGAAGTCAAGCTTACGTTTTTCTCCCTCAAGAGGTACTTTTGCTTTCTGAAAGATGGGGGTTAGGTGCATTCTATAGGGTAACCCAGCAACTGTTTGTTTGTAGGCCAAACAGGAATCAATCATATGTTGAATGATGATGAAGCAAAGGTTCAGCTTGGTTTTGTTCATGAGGTGGTAGATGATGCATAGGTCCATATCAGAGACAACATCAAAAGATCCACATTTGGGTACTAGGGTATGTCTAACCATGTTGTGAAGGATTTTTGGGACATCCTCTAGATTTGTGGAGTTAAAGGTGTGATTTTATTTGGTGTACTTGACTATGAGTTGATTACGGTTAACTCTAACATCATTGTACCATGAACAAGAAAACAGCTTATTACCTTCATTTGGGATTTTCAAGGCTTCAGAGAGAAAGTCTTGAGTTACAGTGATCTGAATACCCTTGACAGATGAGATGAGAAAGTTCTCATTTTCATTCTTCTTCTGCTTCACAGTCAAGTTGGTGTAGAACTCTCTAACCAGATCTTCATATGTATGTTCTTGCAAAGATACAAAGTTTGTCCATCCTTGTGGATCAGTGAACTCCTTCAGATTCCACCCCTTTGTTTCCAAACTCCCAAACTCAAAGTATTTTGTTCTGCTCATTGGTCTGAGAGCAATCTTCTCTGCTCTTTGAGCCCTTATAACTGCAGCAACCTTGGCAAAATCCTTTCCTTTGCCATGCTTTTTAGAAGAAGCTTCATCTTCATCAGCCTCTACATCTTCTTCATCTACTTTTGCAGCATTTTCACCATCATGCTGAGATGAAGGTTTTTCCTCTGAAGGAGAAGCAACTTTCTTTTCCTTCTTATAGGTTTTTCTTGCAGCCTTAACCATTTCAATGAGAGTTTGTTCAGAGTCCTCTTCTACTTTCTCTTCATCTTCCTCTTCAGGGACTTCCATTTCTTCTTCAGGATCTTCTTCAATTTCCTCTTCAGAATCTTCTACCTTTTCATCATCACTTGAATCTGTCTTCTTCTCTTCATCAGAGACTAGATTCACATGAGAGACCTTTGGTTCCTTTGAGGATTTCTTCATCCTAGTTGATCGTCTGGTAGGAATGGGTCTAGGTTTGGTGATGGGTTTCTTAGAGGATTTTGATTGGGAAGATTTTGGAGCGTCAAAAGCAGGGTAAATGACATCAGGAAGGATTGTGTGAACAGGGTTTTCATTTAAAGGTTGTTGATCAGAGGATTGACCAGCAGCGGCGTTTGGTGGTGGTGATTGAGAACGTTTCACTTGACTTGTTTCATCATCAGAGAACTTTGGAGTGGTTTTGGTTCTGGCCATGTTTCTTCGAAAAAATGAAGAACAGAGTGATTTGAAATTTTGGAAATGAGAAGAAAGAAGTTTGGATTTGAAGTAGATGTAAATGTGTTTGTGTGTGTTTGTGTTTGCAGTAAGTAAAGAGTATAGGGAAGAGAGAATCAACACACAGAAGTTTATAGTGGTTCATCCAATGTGGGTTAGTCCACTCCTCACAATCTTGTGAGAGTTTCCACTATGATGCTTGAGATAACCTCTCAAATCCTGCACCTTACAATTTTGTTCACCTGAACAATTACATCAACTGTATTCTCTAAGCCTCAGCAGGCTTGCACCTTTTTGCTAAGTTACCCACTTAAACTTTTGCACCTTTTGCTCAAACTAACACTTTACTACCCCTAAAGCTAGATGAGACTTTCTTTTCTTCTTGCTAAGTTACCCACTTAGGCTTTTACATCTTCAGCTCAAACTAACACTTTAATACCCCTAAAGCTAGATGAGAGTTTACAAGATGTTTGGAGTTTGAATGTTTGAGAAACAAACAGAGGAGGGAGAAGAAGAAGTTATCTTTAAAAGAGATAACAAAGAGAATTGATTTACACTACAAAGAAGGTATAACGACCCTTCAGTGATGATCAATTCAGAGAAGAAAAGAGGGAGAACTTATCTGTAACAAGATAAGGAAGAATTGGTTTACACTACAAAGAAGGTAGAAGGAGCCTTCAGTGATGACCAATTCGAATGCTAAAGCTTCAAACATATTTGAGATGTTTTCTTGTATGCTTTGCATTGGTGCAAGTTTTGCTGAGCCTTAGATCTGTATTTATAGAGTCTTTGGGCTCAAATAGCCGTTGTAGGGTGTCCAATGGTGTTATGCCACGTGTCCTGGGCCCCACAAGCTTTTACTTGAAAATCTGGGTGAACATTCTGACCATCAGAATGTTGTTGCGTTCCCAGGATGAACATCAGAATGTTGCTGTGTTCTTCATCAGAATGTTGGAAATTCATGATGTTCTTCATCTGGGTTCATCATGGATGAATGTTGGATGAATTTCTGGGCTTGCCCAGCACGTGATGTGAGATTTGTTTGAGTTTTATCCTCCAAAAAGTAGCTTCTCCATATGCTTCAAAAGTTGCTGGAAAAGTAGGATAAAGTGAACCAAATCTGTCTTGGACTTTGTGCTGGAAAGAGAGGATAGTGGTCTGCAGCTTCAGGCCCATGCTTCCAGGAAATCTGCTTGATTCAGTTCAGAGTACAAGTTATCTCTGATGCAAGATCTCCTTTTGCTACCTTTTTCTTCTTTCTACCAACTACACTGTTCATGGCTGGAAGCATGTGCAGGAGTGAACATTCTGATCATCAGAATGTTTCATTTGTGCTCACTTAAGGATGATTTGTAAGACTACGTTTGATGTAATCAATCCTAATAGTAGAGACATGACTGAAGTGCAGTGAATGCAACATCTAGGATGATATTCTCATTGGAATAATCCTAGTACTTTAATGTTCATAGTCTTGGATGAACATTAAAGATCCTTTTGACATAAATCTTTGTTCATGCCTTTATTGTTGATAGATCCATGCAGATGTACCTTTCTGGACCTTTAATTCATGTCAAGTGTGCTTGCATGTTCTTCACGTTCTTGATGAATCTGGGTTTGCTTATGAACAACCTTCTGGACTATCATCAGAACGTTCTGATCAACTTTCTGATTCAACATTCTGAACTAACTTTCTGAACTTCAGAGTTAGTTCATGAATTCAAATGTACTTTGATTTCTTGTATCTTGGTATGATTTAAACTTTGTTTGTGTCTTGGTTAATCACTCAAGAATGCACAAATACCAAGAACTATCAAAGTCCATTAATCTTTTAATCATCATAGATGCCTTTATTGCTTGATCCATGCAGAAGTACTTCTCTTGACATTTATTTATGTCACATATGCCTTGCATGACCTTGATCTATGTTCTTGAGATTCTGGGCTTGTATAGAAGCAACCTTCTGATCTCTTGTGCGAACATTCTGATCTCTGAGCAACATTCTGATCTAACTTTCTGATCTCAGTGTTAGATCTTGAAATCAAATGTCCTTTGATTACTTGATTCTTGGTATGATTTAAGCCTTGTTCCTGTCTTAGTAAAACACTCAAGAGCACAAGTTAAATACCAAGGAAATAATCAAAGTCCATTAATTCTTTAATCATATTGGTTTATTATCTTTAAAATTAATTAGGGATTTTGCCTCAACAACAACTTTCCAAAATTTTAATATAATGAGTAGTATTTGATTCAGATCAAATTTTCTACTGGAGTTATAAAAATGCTGTAGGGCACATGAGGTATATTTATAATCCACATTTGCATTGTATCTCTCCTCATGTTCCGATGTGGGACTTAGTGAGAATCCAAACTTTCTTTCTTTCTTTCATTTTGTAATTTCAACTTACAGTAGAAATTAGATGACAACAGTAAAAAGAATGAGGAAGCCATCTTCAAATAATGTCATGAGTAATGGTCCGCTATCAAATAACTATCTTCAAATTCAATAATTAGTACTAAATTTTCACTTCCAGCCAACAAATATGAGAAAACATACACAATCTTAAATAATGCTACAAATTACCAAACTATCTCGTGCAAACTCTTTTACATTCAACAAAAAAGAATGAGGAAGGAGATGGTTACAATTGATCTTGTCTCTTAGGAAAAAAAATATTCCAACTTTATTCTCTACAAAAGTCCGTCAATATTGCACGTAACCATTCCCGTATTTCCCCATTTTAATCTGTTTTTAACGCTCTGTTTGGCAGTAGCAAATGGGGCATTTGCATACTACAATCGCTGCAGGAAATTGCCAGCACACAGTCAAACCTCAACAGGTTCTTCGTCTTTGCCATCCCACAGTTTGATATTTCTGTTTCGCCAAAGGCTTCATATCGTGGTGCATAAGATGCCATACTACCCAATATTCATTTGTTTAGGCAGTGTCAACACCAATCCAACAATGCCATCTACCAATAAAATATGAGGGTTCTATATATTGCCACAAGCCAGCTTTTTTCCAGACCTCTATAGAAACAGGACAAATAATTAAAATGTGCCAATTATTTTCCAAACTGTTGTTGCATCTGGCACAATTTGAAGGACTCGCGTAACAAACGCCAAATAAAGTTCTTCACTATCAGAGGCATATCCAAATTCCAATCTAAAGACCAATCACTGGGAATATGCAAGTAAGATGTGTCTATGAGTGTGCTGTGTGAGTGTGTGTTATGGATAGAAGAAGAGGCGTCTGAAGTACCTTCTCTTCGTCTTCTACCACAACACACATCTCCCTACCTAGGTGTCCCACTCTTTCGCATCCTCATGCCAAAGATCAACTTGATCAACAAGTTCTCATTGGTAGGATAATTAAGGAGCTGAATTGTTCTGTTCAAAAAGGTATATGTCATGTTTTAATGCTAAACAGTAATCGTACCAGCGTCCCCTATCGCCCACCTAGTGCCTGCTTGCTTCCATAAACTTCGCCATACTCCCCTATAGGATAACTAAGTATGTGCAGGGCCCCTGCACATACTTTTCCATGTTAAACTCGGACTAGACCGGCAGATCACCATCTATCTATCAGACTAGACGGGACACCATTTCTAGCTCTAGGCCCACCATGAACGCCTGTGGGAATCAGAATGCTCATACTCGATGAGCAGGCATCATTATATTGATTACAACATTCAGAAGGCGATGTGGTTTTATTTACACCAGATTTGTTGAGAAATTTTAAGCCCCTATCTCCTATTTTTTTCTGTCCTATTAAAAGTAATATGGTTTTTTAAAACAATGGCAGCCGTCTCAAAATTTGGAGGAACATTATCTTCTAATAAATTAATTTGTGAATCCCACGGACAACTCTCAGCTACGGCACCTAATCCGTTAAACTTTGAGAAAGTTGTGTTCTGATGATGGATTAGCTCTCAAAACTGTTGACACCTTTTTCTTTAGCCTCTTGTTCTTCATGTGATGAGAATACTTTGATGCGTTGTCATTAAGTTCAATATTATGGAATAATGTGAACTCTGTCTCCATTACTCACAACTATTTGAGCAAAAAGTGAAACTCATTGATACATTCATCTTCCTAACAAGCGGCAAATCATCGTCAGCAATCTCACGACCATTTCTACTGCCCTGTTTAAGTGATGCTGATGCACAATCCAAAACCTTATCATATGTTGAGTCTAATATCTTCCTCAATTTTGATATGTAAACCTCTTTCTGATCCTGCTCAGAAAAGCCAGATTTAAAAAACGGGGGCAGGGGAAGGTGATACATGTCCCGCCCCCACCCAACCTACTTCCATTTACTATATTACTCTTATATTTACTAACCTTATTATCCATTTACCCATTAAATGGTACAATATTACCCTTTGATATTTTAAATATAAGTTGTGATTGATTTTAGTTAGATTGTTCAATTTAATCATTAATCTTTGATGAAGAAATAATATGCGGAGATTCGTAGACACACTTTGTTTTGTTGAAAATTATTTATCTTTGAGGAAGAAATAAAATGCGGGGATTCAACTTAGAGCGAAGCCTTGTTTTACAGAATATTGAAGTTTTAACATTAAGATTGTGAAACCTTTTTTTCTGCTTGTTTCATTCTTGCAGATTTGCAGCAAAGCCTTAGATTCTGCATAAAAGAACAAATCCAGATTTGTGCTGCATGGTTGGGTCATGATTGCAGATCCCCACATTAAGGACCAACATGATTTTTTTTAATATAACTTTGTGTCTCGTCTCGTGTTATATGGTGAAGTATTTCACATTAAGTTTATTTTCAAGTATAAGCTTGCATCTTGCTATTCTCTATGTATACCCTGTTTAGGTTGGATATCCAGCTCCTACAAAAGGAAAATTTAGATTTAATAGATTAAATGGACGAATCACAGAAATTGAACTCGACCATGATGGATTCACAATCCACTACAATAGAGACTTTGTAACTGACTACTAGTGACAAAGTGGTTTGTGTGCATATCTTGCTGAGATTAGAAGATGTCAAGCATGTACCTTGCTGAGATGCCTAAAGTGAACCCCCCATTCTTGGTTCTATCAAAAGATAAGTTTGTGAAAACTAAAAGCTGTAAAACGCAGACAAAATGCAAGAAGTTGTTGGTCTTATAACGAACTAGATAGGGCAGCGAATCAGCATTGTAGCCCAAAATTTAAGTTTGAATGCAAATTGCAAATAAGGTGTCTGCATACAACTAGCCATTTTTTAGTAACTAATCTTCAAATTGCAAATTAAGTGCTAAATTTCACTTCCCATCAGTGCTATAGTTTACGAAATTATCTCCAGCAAAACCTTTTACATTCTATCCTCTTCAACAAAAAAGAATGAGAAAAAAGATGGTTACATTTGATCTTGTGTATGAAATGTCAAAAAGGACAAAAATAGCTAGTTCTCCTAAATAATTATAACATTTGGCTCTATGAAAAGTAACAACCCTAAACATGGGAACAAAAGCTGAATCACATTTAAAAAACCAGATTCTTCTCCTGTGTATTGTTTGGACGAAGAGTATGACGTTGCATATGAATTAAAGCCACCGCAATGGAGAAAGATGGTAGTGCAGTAAGGTTGGTGGAAATGGATGTAATAATAGATGGTCGTGAACATTTACCATCCTTAAGGCCGGGCTGATATCGTTTGAACCCTGAAAAACGAGTTGTGTGCTCATTTTGTTGCATAGTATGTAATTGCCAATTGTTTAGTTAGAAATCAAAGAAATAAATACAAGATTGTAGAATCTAGATGCATACATGTCAAAAATATAACAAAATTGGCTTAAACTAATGATCCAACAATAACATGAGATCACTAACATTGTTTAAAGATAACAGGGGAAGAAGAAGAATAGAATAGAATAGAATAGAATAGAATATAGTATATATACTTGAAGTACCGTAAGTGGACATTAGAATTTTAATTATATTAAAATGGATTTGCAATACTCCTTTTCTCACATTTTGTGTTAGAGCATCTCCAATGGTAGAACCATATTTGTGTTCTTGAAGCATTTTGGTGGGGTCCAAATGTGCCACATGTGTATTAAGAACATTATTTCATTTTTACTCCAATGCAAAGAACAATATTTGTGTTCTTAACTTACATTATAGGGTCCCACAATTGGCCCCACATATTTTTATTCAATGTCCCATGTTTTTTCTTTCCCCACGTCACTCACTCTCCCTCCCACACTCCCCACCCTTCTTTTCCGTTTCTTTTCCTCTTTTCTCTCTCTTTGCTTTCTTTTGCCTGACACAGCCTGCAAGAACTTGTTCTCCCACTAGAACCGTTCTCCAACCTGTCCTCCACGTCACCCTTCTCCAATGCATAGAACAAAATTGTTGTGTTCTTGTGCTGTAAGAACAGTGGGTAGAACAAGCACTAAAGTTGCTCTTAGATTTTTGTGGCTAGACTATTAGAGATAAAACAATAATATTATTAAGGGATGAGTATAGGTTTTAATATAAAAGGAAGAAGAATGTAATTCAAAGATCTCCTAGAAGAGGGGGTGTAATTTTCTCTAAAATATAATGCATAAATTGGAGTGGGGAACATGTGTTTTAACATATGTTTGACGACCTTTAATCCCACCATTCTTCACAAAGTATCTTCTCCTAGAGATAAATCTATCACATAATTAACTAGACCAAAGTTCTCAACATAAAATTCCTGTTTGGAAAAATTTGAAAAATATTCAAATTAACCTCGATGAAACATCTATTGGATTCGCATACATTAAGAACCCACTAGCAATTTACTAAGTTAGTTTTTTAACTAAGTGCTGAGCCAGGAGGGGCCTTAGATCAAGAATTAGTTTTTTAAATCAAGCAAAATTGATTTAAAAAATAATAATAATAATTAAGTGTACTCATTAACAAAATTTTAAGACTAAATCTAGAGGATTTTCCCTCGATAAATGTATTTAGAGGGTTCCTTTCCTTTCCCCAAGCAACATAAATTTAGAAAACCAATTCTTAAAAGAAGGAATCAAATATTTATGTTGACTGCAGAAATGAAAAGGAACTATCATAAATAATCATATATAAAATAAATCATGTTCTTCTCTCTTGATGTAGGATACATTGCAGGTTCGCTTTGGACTTTATATTGGACACTTGTTGTACTTCTCTCTTGATGCACCGATGTGGGACTTCAAAACTAATGAGCACTCATGCAACCACTAGGATTTGAGTCATTGTCGTTTATTTTTCCTTTATTAAAATGATGTTTTAGCATGAAAGATTATTGAACCAACTTGTTAGCTTTTTTCCACAAGAAACTTATCTTCCCTTTTCACCTTTTTCTCTCTCATATTCTTTCTTTTAATTCCCTCTAATTCGTTTTCTTTATCAGTGGGTTCAACCATCTAAGACCACAGCTGTATCTTTACTGCTTCATTTCTTCCTCTTAGCATCTTTGGAAGCATATACATATACCTTTTTGAGACGACTGAAGTAAACTATCCATGTTTAATCCTATTAAAAGACAAGTTTCTGGAAAAGAAAAGTTGTAAAAGCCTGACAAAATGTGCATGAAATTGTTGGTGCTATAAAGAACTAATTCTTTTAAAAAAGGAACCGTTCGATCTAAGGCGCTTCCTGTGTTGTTCTATTGTTCTGTTTCTAGGAAATAATGGTTGTTGTGATGAGATGATGGTGATGATTAATTATAACGACGATGATAAGGCTTTGTAGATGCATCCTATAAGAGATATTGGCCTAAAATCCGAGATTTTCCCCGGGGTTTTCTTCTTTGGGATCAGCACAACGAATGTACTATTTTCCCCCTTAACCAATCGACCATTTGTGTGAAATTCAGTCACCATTCTAAAAAAAAAAAAACGTTTTTGATATCTTCCCAAAATTCCTTTATAAAGCCGAAATTGATTCCATTTAGACCTGGGCTTTTTGAACTATCACATTCCCAAACTGCCCTCCAAACTTCATCTTCAAAAAATACGTGGATCAAGTCTTCGTTAAGCGGGCCTTCAATTCTCTTAAATTGCATATTGGCTGGAATTAGTCTAACTCCCCTTGCCGCAAAATGACTTTGAAAATGCTCAACAATTCCATTCTTTATTTACGCCACTCCGGTCAATCTCCTTTCGTAATCGATGAAAATACATTGTGTTTGCATTGCCATCCTTCAACCACCTACATCTATTGCCATTAGATGCTGCAATTAAGAATTAAGAGGTTGTGAAGTTTAGCCAAAAGCTCTCTCTTAAATTTATTCTACCAATTTATTTGAATGTCGTTATTTTAATCACATGCAAATAAAGTAGTTTTTTTTGAGAGATGCAAATAAAGTAGTTAACTTTCACTTATATTTTACTTTGTACTTTTTTTTTTTTTGAAGTATACTTTGTACATGTTATTTTAAGGTTTGCACATATCAACGAAATCAATAAATTTTGTTATCTTTTAAATGAATATTTATTTTTTTCATATAACATCTTTAAATATTTATCATTTCATCATATCTCTTTCTTTTTCTATAATAAATATTTAAAGGTATTATTAAAAAAATAATGTTACATTAAATTTTTAAAATGAAAAAACAAAATTGGATTAGGCCTTCTTTTGTATAAAAAAAAAATGAACAAACAATTTCTACAAAAACGACGTGTAAAAATGAAGCAAGGTAGTAACTAACTAAGTCTCAACCACAAAAGATGGTAATTCAACTTTTGTCCAACGACCGTCTTTGATCAATCAACACTACTTACACTTACAATGAACATTCAAAATCACTGAGAAAACTCAATCTTGTGCCTAGGAAATTTGCCCCTTAATCACATCAATCTTTGTAATATATCTTCCTTAGAGATACCTCTACCACATAATTAAGTGGAGACCCAATTTCTCAAATATGAAATACCTTTCTTTAAAAGGTTTAAAAAATAAAGTTATTAGATGCATGAAATTTATCATGCATATTGCTTAATTTATAATTAAATTTGATTTCTATAATTTAGTTGACCGAAATTTTGCTCATGAAAACTATCAAATAATGTCAATATTTTTTATTATTATTATTATTATTCTGGACTGATGTGGCTATAACCCTACCATGCCTTAATGTGGGTCATCCCATGCAATCAATGATAAAAGAACACAAACAACAAACTCAACCATGCATGATGGTGATTTAACTCTAACATCTCGTCACTATTAATCAGCATAAGAGAATACTCACTCTTGTGCCAAGAAAATTTGACACCTAATCCCATTTTTCTTTGCAAAATAACAAATACTCTTTGTAGAATAACTATATATATATAGAGGTCTTCGCGGTGCGGTTTGGTTCGATGTTAAGGCTAAAAGTCATCTAAACAGCAAGATAAATAAGTATGCGATTTGATTTGATTAACTTTTGATAAAAAAAAAAGTTATCAAAAAATAAATATATAAATATCATTTCTCAAATAAAAATAATAATAATTGGAAAATATTTTAAGAGTGCAGCACATGCATTATGGCAAGACAACGATCCAGAGAAAGTGCAATTAAATTTTAATTCGCCTTAAACTTAAAAACGATTAAAATTGCATTATCTTTCCTCTGGTCAAAGTCCAGCCATAGTGCATGTGGACCCCAAATGCAATCGGATTTATACCAAAATATGCGGTGATGAATTGCTCAGACTCCCTTCTCTTTTTATATTGGACATTTGCTTTGTCTCTCTCTTCATGCTCCGATGTGGGACTTTATAAAGCACTATCATAATACAAAACATGGCCTTTCATTCTTACCGTAATAATGTGAGAATCTACACCCTTTTCCCTTTATTTTGAACTTCAACTTGCAGACTCATGGTTTAACATGTTTGGAAGTTGGTTGAATCCACTTGCAACGATTTCATTATAGAATGAAAATAAAAATAATTGCAGCTTCTATAAAGAACCTTATCTGATACTAACCAAATTAAATAAGTAAAGATTGAATGTTATTTCCAGGTCAAGCCACAATATAAAACAGGATCAATATATGCTTAATCAAAAGTAGTGACTGTCTACTTGTTAATATATATATGATCTAGCTTAAAAGCTGACAAAGTGGTTGAGTATGCATATATTGCTCACATTCTGTCAACAAAAAGCAGAAATTAGATAACTACAATAAACTTAATCACATTGTTTATTAGAAGAGTAACACTGCACAGAGTTTCCAATAAAAAAAGTTGGAACTACCATAATTCATTTACCCTAAGAACTTAAACGAAACATGATGAATAGCTATCTTCCTCATCAAAAAGTATGACAACAAGCACAATCTCAAAGCTACAAGTTACCAAACTATCTCCACCAACCCCTTTTATATTCTATACTTTTCAACTAAAAAGAATGAGGAAATATATGGTTACAATTGATTTTGTCTTAAGAAGTGTCAGGAAAGACAAACACTTCTAGATCTCCAATATAAGATAGGATCTGGCGCTATGAAAAGTAACAAACCCTAGACGAACAAAACCTGAATAACGTATAAAAACTAAGAATCTTCGCTTGCATTTATAATACATAAAAAAGAGAATTATGGATGTAAATAAACTCATAGTATTTTTTATTTGTACTATGACAGATTGGCCGAAATGTAGGACGATGCATATGAATTATAGCCGCATCAACAGAGAGACTGTAGTGCAAAAACGGGTTGGTGGAAATGAATATAAAATATATAGATCGTCATGAACATTTGCCAACCTTAAGGCGGGGCTGATATAGTTCGATCCCTACAAATAGAGGGGGTATGATGGTCATCATGTTGCATAGTAAGAACTTGTCAATTATTTAGAAACCAAAGAAAGTAATTACAATATTATACATGTTTGGATGTCAAGATCAAGAATATAACAATTAAGTTTAGAACAAAACACATTTGGCAAAAAAAATGTTCACAGTTCACATGCTCTTTTGCCTAGGATCCGATGATAATATGAGATTACTAACATTGTTTAAAAATAATTAAGAGTAATGGAATATGAGATATATACAAACATGAGTAACTAAATCAATTGACATGCACTCACCTTTTGTATCTACTTGAGATAGAGCCTCTATTTTGCTAGATACTTTCTAAAGTATTGTAAGTGAACATCCCTCATCCTAACCACCAGTCACCATTTCTGGTTCTAGGCCCACCATTTCTGTATCCAATACTCAACAACTATTTGAGCAAAGAGTGAAACTCGTTCATACATTCATCTTCCCCACAAGCGGCAAATTATCGTCAGCAACCTCACGACCCTTTCAACTCTCAAGGTAGTGGAACTTGAAGTGAAACTGATACACATAATCCAAGGTCTTAATATTTGTTAAGTCTACTACCTTCCTCAATTTTTCTATGTAAACCTCTATGTGGTCATCTGCAGAAAAAATAAAATGAAGAAACCATCGCATCCATGAACATTGGATCATTTCCTGCCATAAATTTGAAGTTGAAGGTATCCAATTAGAAATACAAGAGGTGGAAGCAAGCCTTTAATGGATCCATAGTTATAATTCTATGCAAAGTGTTGTTTCCTTTTCAAGTTTATATGATGAAGATATACTTAAACCACTAGAAGAGACCATAAAACCATAGCATATCAATCCTTTAGCATCAGAAAAATTTGACCTGTTCAAATTGTGATTTCTATCTGAATCACCAAAATTCAACATGTTATCATACTCTTACTCTCCATTACTGCACCTAAAGTCTACTCTTCTCTGTTCCCACTTGCTACAGCACAATCTAAGACAAAATTTCTATCAGAAGATTTATCTGTATTTAAGCTTTGTGATAACATCTCTATGTTTGTTGCGCATAGGCATGCTCCATCGACAATTATTTCTCGTTTACGCTCACCATATGCTTTGGAATCCAATTCTAAAGTCCATTAACATGTCCAAAAAAATAAACCCTTGAAGAAAAATTTACAAGTATTGATGAATGAGAGTTTGATCTTTTAATCAAACATCTTAGATATGACTTTGAAGAGAGCCTAATTCATCTAATAATTCGTCCCTATCCCTGCACAAGTAAAGCAATGCATCTTTTTTTCCATTGGCCTTCTTTTTGAATCCATAAGCTTACATTTTCAGGATTATTGATTACAACCTTATCTCAAAGTCATTGTCCAAAAAATGAAGTCACAGAGAGAAAAATTAATACTTCAAAAAAAGATAACATACACAACAAGAAAATTGTATGCAAAATAAGGATGAAAAACTATAGTTTACTTGAACTAAAACAACAATACTTATCTATCTATCTCATTCTCAAATATTGTGTAAAAATACTATCTGTATTATTTTTCGTCAAAAAATAAACTCAACATAGTGAAAATTGGTTTTCCAAATACCACCAAATTTTCCTTTCGCATTTTTGTGGGTTACTTCTGAAATACGGATTTTCCTTTGACATCCATTAACACAATTTCAGACATTGCATCTCTAAATAGATCAAAATAGAAATCTAGAACTGCAATTAAATCTAAAAAAGAAAAATCTTAAAATTTATTTTAAAGAGTTCACCATTGGATTCCTAAATTTTGTATGAGCCTCTAAAGTATTCACTTTAGTATTAAAAAATCTTTAAAATATTCACTTTATTATTAAAAAATAAGTGAATAATAGATCATATTAGGCTCCCACAATCATTCACGAATTCAATAGTGCACACACTGAGGTGAACGTGAGATTTGAGATGTGAACGTGAGATTTGAGAATATGAAAATATGACACAAACTAAAGGCTCGCTTCGGATTTATACTCGACATTTGACAAAAATAAATTATCATTTCAAGATTGATATAAATTCTGAAATCCTAATGAGATCGAGTTCACTCATTAGGATTAAAACATGATCAATTCTGAAATCCAATGGTTATTTTCACGGAATTGAATTTGGTGATGTAACTGCGTGGACCAGTAACCGTTCTCAACCATCCAATTTGAATCAACGATCGTGATCAATTAACTGTGTTACAATATATTTGCACTAGTTTAGGAATATTCCTATTAAAGTTTATCTGTTTGAGTCAGTCAACCACCATATTATCAACTTACATAGCTGCATGTATGAGAAAAACAAGTCGTACAGTAAAAAGATATAACGCAACTATTTCTATAAAAGTTTCACTTTTATAACGAACCAACTTGTTAGTTAATTTCCACAAGAAACTTATCTTCACTTTTCACTTTCTTCTCTCATGTTCTTTCTTTCGATTCCCTCTAAATTTGTTTTCTTTATCAGTGGGTTCAACAATCTAAGTCCACTCCCCTATTGTATCTTTACTGCTTCATTTCTTCTTTCTTACCATCACCGGAAGCATATATATACCTTTTTGAGACAACTGAAGTGAACTATCCATGTTTAGTCCTTTTAAAAGACAGGTTTCTGGAAAAGAAAATTGTAAAGAAATGTGCATGAATTCGTTGGTGCTATACTGAACTAATTCATTTGCAATAGTTTGTTCAATAAATGCTGGTATAATGTTAAAAACATGAGCTAACCATAGATGTTCATGTAGCCGCTCTAACTAACTCATGAGCTACTCGTGAACTTAACCAATGAGTTTGGTCAACTAACATTTAAAGATAAAATACAATCTTTAATAATAAAACCAAATAAGAGAGATCGTTCGTAGGATTATTGAAGCTATCAATCACCAATTTTGAATCTAATTCAAACGCTACATTGTCTGGAACAATCTCTTCCATCCATTCAATGGCGAGTAGAATCCTGACTGCCTCTCCTTCCTAGACAGTTATCACAGGCATATAAATTGAAGTTTTTTTTTTTCAAATAAAGTTTCCTTGATTGTCACCTAGAAATACCTATTCCAACTTTATTCTCAACAAAATCCGCGTCAATATTGCACATAATCATTCCCGTATTTCCCCATTTTAATCTGTTTTTAACGCGTGCTGTTTGACAGTAGCAGACACAGTATTTGCATCCTACCACCGCTGTAGGAAGATGCCAACACGCAACAGTGTAAACAAAAAAGGCTCCACATCGTGTTGCAGAAGAGTCTGTACTGCACATTATTCATTTGTTTAGAAAGTGCAAAGTGCAAATACAAAATCAACAATTCCACCTACCAATAAAATATGGGGTTCTATATATTGAGACAATCCATCTACCAATAGGACTCGAGTCTAACATGGTGAAAAATGTCTGAAATAACAGAGAATAGTGAGATGCAACCTTATAATTGAAAATAAACTTAATGGTAATTACTTCACCATATATGGGGTTCTATGTATTGAGTTCGAGGGACTCACGTACCAAATGCCAGATAAGGTTCTTCACTATCTGAAGCATTTCCAAACTAAGGGCCAATCACTGGGAATATATAAGTAAGATGTGTCTATGAGAGTGTTTACAGAAAGTTTTTAAGAGGACTTAATTGTAAATGTACATTACTATCCGGCCACCAAGCGAGCATGTCATGAGTTCTGGATGGAAGAAGAGGCATCTGAAGTACCTTCTCTGTGTCTTCTGCCACAAACAGACTGCTCACTACCTCGGTTTCCCACTCTTTCGCATCCTCGGACCAAAGATCAATTTGATCATCAAGTTGTCATTAGTAGGATAACTAAGGGGCTTTTTGTTCTGTTCAAAGGAGTATATGTTCGGTTTTCATGCTAACTATACTTTGCCAGTGTCCCGGTGATTAGTAATCATACCAGTGTCCCCTATTGCCCACCTAATGCCTGCACATACTTCACCATGTGAAACTCAGATTGCTTCAATAAATCCCCAAAAGAATGATATCTAGTCTTGAACAACTTAGCCACCATTGAATCCGGATTTGTCACAATCTACCACACTTAAACCACTAGAAGAGACCATAAAATCATAGTTATGATTTTGCGCAAAGTGTTGTTTCCTTTTCAAGTTTATATGATGAATATATACTTAAACCACTAGAAGATACCATAAGATCAATCCTTCAGCATCAGGAAAATCTGTCCTGTTCAAATTGTCATATCTATCTGAATCACCAAAATTATCATACTCTTCTCTGTTCTCACTGGCCACAGGACAATCTAAGACAAAATTCCCATCAGAAGATTTATTCGTCATTAAGCTTTGTGATAACATCTCCATGTTTGTTGCTTTTAAGCTCATAGGTATGTTCCATTGAGCTGCTTTAACTGCAACTTTATGTACCAATTTGAAGCATTGATGAAGATATTTCGCGTTCACGCTCACAATATGCTTTGGAATCTTATTGTCAAGTCCATTAGCATGCCCAAAAAATAAATCCTTGAAGAAAACTCAACTGATTTGTGATTGTAGTATAGAGCATTTACAGGTATAGATGAATGAGAGTTTGACCTTTTAATCAACTTCTTTAGCCGAGCCTTCGAAGAATCTTCGTGTTAAGTGTATAGTTCTTCCCTATCACTACACAAGTCAAGCAAGGAATCTTTTTTCCATTGGCCTTCTTTCTGAATCCATAAGCTTACATTATCCATCTTTTTCTACCTCTACTATTCAGGATTATTGATTACAACCATCTCTCAAAGTCATTGTCCAACCATTGAAGACACAAAGAGAAAATCATAACATACAAAAAGAAAATTTCATGCAAAATACTATAGTGTTTCTTTTATCCAATACGAATCTCACTCAAGTCGGAAAATGTAGAGAGAAAAACAGCAAATGTAGAATATAAATCCGAAGCGAGTCTTTTGTTCTATGCAGAGTTTGATATCCTCACGTTCACTGTAGTGTGCACTATTTCATTTATGGAGTTTCTACCGAGGCTTCAAAGCAACGAATTTGATATTGTTCACTTTCTTAATTCACTTTTGAGCTTCGGTCAAAATTTAGGAATCTAATGTTGCACTCTTTAAAATTTAAAACTAGATTTTAAGATTTTTATTTTTTTGATTTAACTGCAGTTCTTGATTGTTATTACGATCTATCTAGAGATGAAGAAGATCACTTTGGAAGCATCATCATAGTTTTTTCCTTCAAACACTATAGTTTTTCTTCCTTATTTTGCATGAAATTTTCTTGACTGTTTTTCTGAATACTCCTTTCTATCACTTTTCACCTTTCTATCATTTACCTTCTTTCTTTTATTTCCTCTCAATTTGTTTTTCTTAATGCAATATACATATTTAAACATTGATCTTTCACAACATTTTCATATTAAACAAAAACCGAAGACTTGGTGACTTGGTGACTTGTTTTTCTTAATGCAAATATACATATTAAAACATTGATCTTTCACAACATTTTCTACTTGAGGCAGAACCATCGGTGGACAACCCTCATCCCAGCCACCACAGTCGCAGGGACCACCAGATCTCCATCTTATCTATCTATCAGACTAGACAGGGCACCATTTCTGGTTCTACGCCAATCATGAAGTCCTTCTGTAACAAGAATGCTCATATTTGTTGAGCAGTCATCATTATTTCGATTACAACTTTCAAAAGGCGATGCAGTGTTATTCACACTGGGTTTGTTGAGAAATTCTAATCCACGGCCTCCTATTTTTTCTGGTCTATTACAAGGAAGATGGTCTTTTACAACAATGACAGCCATACCGAGTTCTTAGGAAAAAAAAATAGCATGTATATAATTTGGTACCTATCTAGTGTGTGTATGTAAATCTCACTGCTTGCACTGTTTGCAACTTTCATTCCTATAACATACAGGAATATTCTTGCAAGTGCTAATGACAATCAAGTAAAGATTCGGGATGTTGTTGCCGAGAAGTGTGATATTACGATGGAGCGTCACACCCAGAAGAGGCAAGAATGGCAATTAATTTATACGATGTCTATATTTTAATGTTTATATAATATAACTCTTCAAAACATGATAATGAAATAGAAATAGTAGCTCCTGTTTATGAGTATGCATATATACTTCCAAATAAGAAAAAACCATAATGTAATGTTCGTCAGTCCTTCTCATGAGCTTAGTTGTTATTGCAAAAATTCCATTCATAAAATACCAATCATGAAAAATTGTAAATTAATTTAGCATATAATATAAGATTTTGAACTTAAAACTACTAAATTACCAAAATATGACAGTATCAAGCATGGGAAATTCCATTCATTTCCAAGCATGAAAAATACATTACTTTTGTACCATGCATGAAAAATTAGCATACTTATGGCAAGTTAAATCATCATAAAAATCCATTCATAAAATACCATGCATATGAAAAAGACTAGTGAATCAGACACATGTATCACACAATAAAAAGTACTACTGCTAAATTACCAAAATAAAAGGTATTGCTACTATAAACCTAATACAAGCATCCTCCTAATTAAGAGCTTTTGTCGGATAAGGTTCCCATCCAAGCAGGAGGCAACATGCCTGTTTGCTCATGGACAGTCTTAAACAGAGGTGGCAGCATCTTGTAAACACCAGCAACCTCTTTCATGCCCATAGAACCTTCCGTTATTCCGCCTCCATTGTCACCTCCATTAGTCCAAATACTAATCTTAGGTTCAAGTCCACGTACTGCCTCAGCATTGATCTTAGCCATCTCTTGAAACATGCCACCATTTATCATCAAGTAATCCCTTAGAGCTGTGTAGTCGTTTCCAAGTGCATTGAGAAGTGTATTTACATACACTCCTTGAGCATTCCCAAGTGTCACAATCCCTTCTGCCTCTTTTTTCTTTGCGTATAGCTCTGCTTCAGCTGCTTGCTTGCGCGCATAAAATGTTGCATCTGACAATGCTTTCTGTGCTTCTGCCTCTGCCTTCTTCTCATACAGAATTGCTTCTGCTTCTTTTTGTTTCTTGTATAATTCCCAGTTAGCCTCTTGTACCTAAACCATCCAAAATTTCAACCAGTACTTAAAAAATAAACATTGAAAATCATTCATCTAGCATACAACCTACTTTGTTATGTTTTACTTCTAAGTAACTGTTTCATGTTAAAAAAATTGACAAGGTTTGGTTGGTAGTAATAATTCCATATTCTTCAATCTATTTGCTATTTACATACCATATGTCAATCGTTTTGTTTTATCCAAACGAAACATAGCACTTGCTAACTCAACAAACTTGACCAAAAGTACACAAAATAATAGCAAGCAAAGGGATCCACGATTTAGACTTGGCACATTCCTAACAAAATTAATTTAGAACAAAATTGTCATGAAACAAATATTATATGAACATACCATATGATTTAGTTTTATAATGATACATAAATTTAGCAAATGATAGATTCATGTATGCCAAAAAATTTGACTATTCCATAGTCCATATAACATATTAAAAAATAAAATAAAAAAATAAGTCTCGTTACATTCATGTATGCCAAAAAACTTTAACTACAGTGACTTATTTTCTACCAAAAGATATTAAAGTATTATTATTGTTGCTAGTAAAACAATTTGAATAATAATAATAATTTTAATAAATGAAAGAAGGAGTTATATTTGCATGGACTAACCTTGGTTTCATACTCAACACTAGCTTTGCTAAGTAAATCAGCTTTAAGCTTCTCAGTAGTAGTCAAAGCATTCATCCTCTCAACCTCACCTTGCAACTCGGCTTCCCTTAGAGCCACAGCTTTAGAAGCCTCGACTTCAGCCACTTGAGCCGCCTTAGTCCAAGCTGCTTTCTTCTTCGCCAACTCAGAATTAGCCTCAGCCACTTCAGCCTCTCTTTGATTCTCAAAAACCTTCACTTCAGTCCTAACTCTAAATCCCTCCTTGTCACTCTCTCCAGCCCTCTGCATAGCAATAACTTTCGTCTCCGCGTCAATTTTTGCTGCATTCTGCAGTGTTTGCCCTTCCCTAGATTTCGAGCCAACTTCACCTTTCATCTTAGCTTCTGCCACGTCAACCCTAGCTTGATTCGCTGCTTCCATTTGCGTCTTTTGCCCTAAATATGAGAAATATTCATGACCAGGCACATCCACCAATTGCTTAACATTGGCATTGTAAATCAATAACCCGAATTGGTTTAGTTCGAGTTGAACTTTCTCGAATACTTCTTGTTTAAACTCTTTTGTTCCTCTGAAAACCTCTTCCATGGTCATCGAAGCAGCGAGGACACGTGTCTCCCCTTCGATGATTCCTTGAACTAGTTCCTTGACATGATTCGAGAGTTTATCATGAGGTGAAATCAGTTTAGCGTATTTGAGGAGGCTTTCCTGATCGTCAACACGAGGACCAATTGTGAAGACAGCGGGAAGAACGAAAGGCAGTTTTTCGGCACTCATGGCTTGAACTTCGAAGGTATAATTCACCGGGGAGAGGTCGAAGACGGTGCAAGATTGACCAGGGAAAACCCATGATTTCTTTGCAAGTTTGATGTCTTCGATTCCAGCTCCGGTTATCACAAGGTACTCGGATGCTTTTGCTACCCTGTACATCGTTTGATTTTGATTTGATTATCGAAAACCTCTTGACAAGAAAATTGAAACAAAACACTTCTGAGTGACTGTGTTCTTTCTTATGGCTTAAGGTTTATGTTTATATATAGATAGAGTTTGTTATGCGATAAAGGAAACTGGGAGGAAAATAGCATCAGTTGTTATCTGCTTTTCTTGTTTTTTGTTGAGAAAAAACCGTTATACGTAACTACCCTTCAAAAATATATATAATTTTTTTTTACGGAAAAAAATAATTAAACATATGTAACTTACATTGTCATTTGTTATCTACTAGTTTTTCTCCTTCCAAAATTACCCTCAACTTTTAATATAAATATAACATATAACAAATAGATAAAAGTAAATTCAAATATTAAAACAAAATGTAACAAATTTTATATGTTCGATTTTTTCCTTATCATTTAAAAAAAATAATGGATGAGAATGAATTTAAATATTAAAAAGTGTAACAAACACAATTTATTTTGATACGCACAAAATATTTCGTGTAACAAGCACGGTATGAATATATGTTCTGTTTTTTTTTTCCTTTATCCTTCAAAAAGTGTAACAAATTAGATCAATTATATGTCACTATAAATATAATCAACAAGAAAACGATCATTATTTTGTTTTTATTTTTATTTTATATACAGACAAACCAAAATACGTTAAGTTGATAAATAATTTCGTTATATGTTTTGACAATAATTTGTAGATAAGTCGATGTACAAATAATTTCTATTAATATTTAAAAATTTAAAAATTGTAATCAAAATTATACAAACAAACATAATAAAATACACACACACGTTAGTGCGGTAAAAGAGCAACAAACATAATCAAAATTAAAATTTCATAAAAAAACATCATTCATAATTTTCAAAAATTAGCGCAATAAAAAGAGCGAAAACAGACACGTGAGTCTTTTCGCTAGTTGAAATTGAAATAGATAATCATGGGTAGTTTGCTTTGTTATAACTTGAAAACAACAAACATTTATACTTTTAGTTTTAATAAAAATCAAAATTTCGTAAAAAAACAACCGTTCATAATTTTCAAACTTTAATGCAATTAAAAGAGCGGAAAGACGGACACGTGAGTGCCCGTCTTTTCGCTAGTTTAAAATAGGCTTAATACATGCTTTGGTCCCTTAACTTATTTTCGGATTTCATTTTGGTCCCCTAACTATAAAGTGTCTCAATTTGGTCCTTTATGTCTTTTGTCGTTACCTCTTTTGGTCCTATCCGTTACATTTTAACTGTTTGATCTATTTTTCAAATAGAAAACCGTTAGATCATGTAGGTTTATTGTAGCCTACGGTGAATGATTAACACCTGATTTTTTTTAAGCCAAAAATATATAAAAAATTCATATTTTTTAGAAAATATGAAGAAAAAAATATTCCAGATAATTAAAAAATTTGAAAAAATTTATTTTTTTATGAAATTTTTAAAAAAAAGGTCAGAGTTTTTTTTCCAAAAAAAGTTTTTTTAAATTTTTTTCTACAAAATTCTGGAAAATATTTTAATTTTTAAAAATCTGGATAATTTTTTTTTGAAAAATATATAAAAAATTCAGATTTTATAAAGAAAAAAAAATTAGAACAAATTACTCCAAATTGAGACACTTTATAGTTAGAAGACCAAAATGAAATCTAAAAATAAGTTAAGGAACTAAAGCATGTATTAAGCATTTAAAATAAAAATTTGTGTGCAATTCTAAAATTACAAGATATGTTTATATATTTCATAGAAAAAAATATTCATTACTAATATTAGTAATTCGCTTCATAATATGAAAAGTAAACAAGGATAATTCAAGGGTAAAACTATGGATGACAATTTAATCCATTAATCCACCATTCATCCGATCCATTAAAACTATGGGTAAAACTATGATTAAGAAACTATGGATGACAAGTTAATTAATTTAATTTTGTTTCTGATTTCGAAGAGTTTTTGGAATTTTGTCTTTCCTGATTTCTAATATAGATTTTTTTTCCTCTGAGATTCTAATGTATGTTGCGGAGCAGGATTATGAGTGATTACAAGGTGAAGATGATCAATGATGCCATGCAAAAGTTTTTTGTTGAATTCAATCGACATAAACACAGTTAGTTTCTTGCATCCCCCTTGTATCAATTTTTTTCCCTTTTTGTTTCATCATTAAATGTTTGACCATTTTCCTCATTGAAGATGAATTGCATTAGGATCTATGACTGGTTAACTCTAAGAAAAATGATTTTTTTGTTTGACATCAAAATTATGTCAAAATGTGTTTAGCACATACAGTGCATTGTGACTTTAAAGGTTGAACTGAAATGGTTTTTTCACCTGTATAGCATCAACACTTCTAATTGAAGGCGTGTTTGGTGTCCAACACCGACACGACACTGACACATGTGATTACATTCAATTATGTCATATTGGGTGTCTGTGCTTCATATAATATAACCATGTGTGTCAATGTCGTGTTGGTGCCGGACACTGGACATGCCTTTAATCTAAAAAGTCGGTCCTATATAGGTTTTCACTCACTTTTCTTCTTTTTGTTTTCACCTCTATAGCATCAACACTTCTAATTGAAGGCGTTTCCGGTGTCCAACACCAACGCGACACTGGCACATGTCATTACATTCAATTATGTCATGTCAGGTGTCTGTGCTTCATAGAATATAGCCATGTGTGTCAGACTCGTGTTGGTGCCGGACATTGGACATGCCTTTAATCTGATGAGTCCATGCTACATAGGTTTTCACTCACTTTTATTTGGACTCATTGCAGGTCCTTGTCAAGGTGTATGGAAGATAAGAGTGGAGCTACCTGATGCTTATCCTTATAAGTCTCCATCTATTGCTTTTGTCAACAAAATTTACCATCATAATATTGATGAAATGTGAGTTTTTCATAGCAAGCAAACTTTCATTGTTTTCTAAGGGACACTGAAGGAGTTTTAAGATGAAAGTTCAGGATTCAAACCATATAAACTAACAGAACTACTAACTTGATAACATTTTCCTGTAAAAAAATAGCTTCCTTGTTTTCTATCATATGTAAGCAACACCATTGTTCTCCATGGAACCTCTATTGGCTGTTGCTCAAACGAATTGCTACACTCAACAGCTGATCAATTTTTTTCTTTGATATTCAGGTCTGGTTCTGTTTGTTTAGACGTTATTAACCAAACTTGGAGTCCCATGTTTGGTAGGCATTATTAACAACCTTCACCTTACATATAATGGTGGTAATTTATATTACTAAAAGTGCACTTGCTATGCATTTGATTCAACCTTGTTTGATTGTTATTTTTGCTAACTTACATTTTTCTTATTTTCACTCAGATCTTGTTAATGCATTAGATCCATTGAATGGTGAAGCTGCTTCCTTGATGATGCGAGATTGTGCTGCATATGAACAAAAAGTTAAAGGTAGTAATCCTTGTTAAGTTTCTCCAGAATAAAACTGTAATGGCTGTTATAATATATTTATGCAATCTATGTTAAAATTATGAGATCTTCTTCATTATTGTTGACCATAAGTTGTCATTTTACATATAATTCCAATTGGGGGAGATTTCATCAATTGGTAAATATAAAGATTTGATGATGCAAGATTGTGGAAAATGATTTATGTTCCATATCAAATGCATCAACTCCCATCCTCACAAATAATACACAAAAAGTAATGCTAGACGAAGATTCACTTTTTTTTTCCATGAATGATCCCTGCTGAAACCAATAGAATATGAATGTCTTTTGTCCTCACTTGCCAACACACATGTCAGCAGCACCCACACACTTATCGTAGTTTTGTGTGCTATAAGCTCTTGGGTTTGTATTCATATGAGGAGCTAAAACGTTAATGTTTTCTTTTTGGGTTGGGAATGGGAAATTAGATTTCTCAATTTAATGATGTAGACCTGCCTATAATTTATGGCAACCAACATTGATTCATTTGTCAAAAAGCAATCACGAATGGTGAAGAAAAAACAACAACCAGTCTTTTTCCTACTAGGCCGGATCGTTTATATGTATCAATTGATGCCAATAGTCCTGTCATGTATTAGGTCCAAAGATAGATCATCTACCTCTAAATACCTCTTCATGACTTAACCTATATTTTTCTTGATCTCCCTCTCTACCTCTAATTAGTCTATTAAAGCTACTTACTAAGATGCTCAAGAACTTTATCTGGAGTGGTGATGTTACACAGACTAAGATCTGCACAGTAGCTTGGAGGGTTTTATGCAAGAGCAAGGAGGAAGGTGGTCTAGCCATAAAGGACCCCAGATTGGTCAACACAGCGTCTCTTCTGCAGCTTTGTTGGTCTTTAGTGACTTCTGAAGAGCAATGGGCTCATATGAGTAGAGCCAGATACTTAAAGCATGGTAAGCCTATTAACTACAACATTGCTTCCTCTATTTGGTCAGGTTTGAAATCTCACCTTAGTTTAGTATACGAGCACTCCTCTTGGACCATAGGGAACGGTAAATCTGTCAACTTTTGGACGGGAAAATGGCTGACCAAACCTATTGTTGAATCTCTGAACATCCCTACACACCTGCACTCTAATCTCAATATGAGATTGTCTGATTACATTTTGGATGGTCATTGGAACATCCCGGACTATTTGATTCAAAAACACACAGGCTTAGCTCAACAGATTCTCTCTATTACTCTCCCTGTGGAGGACTGTTCGGATAGGCTTAATTGGGTGGCTGCTATGGATGGAGAGTTAACTAGTAATATTGCCTATAACACTTGGCGCCTTTCAGGCCCAAAGTTGAACTGGTGTGCGCTTATTTGGAACAGTTATGTCCCTCCCTCCCGGGCTTTCATTTTTTGGAGATTAGCGCATAATAAGCTGTCCACGGATGACAATCTTAGAAAGAGAGGCTGCAATATTGTCTCAATTTGCTGTTTCTGTAACCACCATGCCGAAACTTCCTTTCATATCTTCTTTAACTGTTTGGAAACTCAAAAAATGTGGAATTGGCTGGGTGCTGGGATTGACCAGAATCTGGATTGCTCTGATTGGTTACCTCTTATCAACGGTTGCGTCGGGAATTGGAGTAAAATGGTTCAGCAAGTCCTGATCGCTGCAGTTTTGCATATCGTTCGGAAAATTTGGATAGAACGCAATGAAAGGTATTTCAACAATAAGGTCACCTCGATTGAGAAGCTGATTCGAACTGTGATTGTGGAAATCGGATGCAGCTTTCAATCCATCCAGGATACTATTTCTTTGATGCTTGATTTGAAAATCTCTCATCTCTTTCACCTCATCTCTTTCACCTCCCACTGAAGCAGAAACCCATGAGTAACCGCTTTACTGTCTGCTGGCATCCCCCCCCTCCGGAATGGACCAAGATCAACCTAGATGGCTCTAATTATGGTTCCCTTTCTTATGGTTCTATAGGGGGTGTCTTCAGAAATTCGCAGTGTGATTTCCTTGGCGGTTTTGTTCAGAATCTTGGACATGCTACTACTCTTATAACTGAGCTTACGGCAGCAATGTTTGCCATTGAAAAGGCGGAGTCACTTCATCTTCTGAATGTTTGGATAGAAAGCGACTCCTTGTTGCTAGTTAGAGCTTTCAACCGAACGGCTAATGTGCCTTGGCAAATCATAAATCGCTGGAACAATTGCATGCACATGGCTATAGAATTGAATGTTGTCTGCACCCATATTCCTAGGGAGGGAAACAAGGTGGCGGACGCTTTGGCTAAAAATGGGCAGGGACTACCAAGCTTTACATCTCAATGCTGGAATGACCCCCCGTTGTTTTTACGACTGTTACTTGCTAGAGATATTAGTGGTGTTCCATACTCTCTCTAGGTTCTCTTTTTAGTAGTCCTTTTCGGAACTCTTTTGTATTCGGTTCATGCCTCTCCTGACTTTTATTTTTAAGTGCTTTGATAAAAAAAAACCTCTAACTATTGGATTATTCTTCATCTGGTCTACTCTTCACAATCTTGCTTTTATCAGTCTAAGATGAGATTCTACCCTGATTCTCTCTTCAATGAATATTTTTATAACCCTTTCTCAGTTTTGTGGTATAACTCATCAAAGACTTTCTTGCTTCATTTTTCGTTTGGATAAAAAGTACGCTGAATGACCTGTTTGCACTGTATTGCTTATATGTATTGATCATTACTGCTTTGTAATAATGATATCAGTGTACATTTATTGTATAAAATAAAATGATGACATACACAAATAATGGCATACTCCTTATGTTGCTTATAATGATGTAATTAATGTTGGATATGATATTGATGGCTGTAATATTACAAATCTTTTGCCCTTTTTGTCTCAAAATAATTGATATGGTGCTGCTCTCTTCATTGCAACTTTTTCTGTGCTCCAATTGAAATGTTCTTCCTTTAGAACTATAGATTGTATATGTTTAAATTCAATGTGGGGTGTTATCTATTTGGATCAGCAGTCAACAACTGCTACTGAGTGCTGCTGGTCTTGTAATTGTACTTCAATCTATGACTGCTTAGCTTTAAGAGAAACAATTTTTTGACATCAAATTTTGGTGTCGAATACGGGTGTCATTTGGTTTGTGTTAATTTTTAAAATGTGTGTAAGTTGTTGTAGTAGGTAAGTAGTAAGAGAAACATATACAACGTCTCTATTTTGATCTTCAAATAACACAATTGTATCTCAGATTAACACAATTGTAGAAATGGGTTTTTCTTCTTCTCTTTGTTGTTTTCAGTTTCACTCACTTTTATTGGGATGCATCGCAGGTCCTTATCAAGGTGTCTGGAAGACAAGCGTGGAGGAGCTAGTCTCCTTCAATTGGTTTTATCAACAAAATTTACTATCCTAATGTTAATGAAATGTGAGTTGTTCCTTGTTTTCTAAGAGACATGAAAAGAGTTCTAAGAAGGAAGCTCAGGGCTCAAACCCTGGATACGACTAGTAACTTAATAACATTTTACTATCCAAAAAAAATCTTCGTTGTTTATTGTCATTTCAAATCTTATAAATTTTTACGAGTTAGGTCTTTTAAAATCTTTCAAATTACAAAACCTTACATTGTCTTTTAAAATATGTAAGACTTTTATATAATCTTTTTAAGGTGTGACCCAATACATTCACCTAAGTTTGATTATCGCATACCTGACCTAACCAGGCCAGACTTTATAGCCATTGAAATATATTATCGACAATATAAGAATGAGTGTGTGTGTGGAAACAATTGTGTTGATTATACTTTTTTTTTTGTCAAATAGCCTAGTGGCTAAAAATTCACCTCTTAAGGTGAAAAAGTGGGGTGTCCGGGGTTCGAACCCCAGCCCCTGCATATATAATGCAGTGTCCCTTGCAACTGACCTACTCACTGGGACGATTATACTTTTCTTTTTCCGCACATTATTATTTTATTATTATATTTGCATTTAGTTTTGTAACTTTTAATATATTTGATAAAAGTTAAAGGGGCCCTTTGGGAAATTAACCGTTATAAATTTATACCATTTCGATCTATTAAATTCCACCTTTTTCTTTGACCAATTTTAAATCCCATCTTAAAAATTACAAAATTTTAGAAGTCATTATATTTTTATTTTTTTGAAGGAAAGTCATTATATTTTTATTGTCTTTTTAAATATAGAAGAATTTTTATGTCAAAATTATATTTTAAGATCTGACTCAATACATTCCCCCAAGTTTGATTTGGGAAATGGATTTGGTGCTTAACTGCGTGACGCAATTACTCACCTCTACCGTCCGATTTAAAATTGATGTATGTGATGATTTGTAAATGCTTTAATGAATCGGTAATCTTAATCGTCTTATCTCAAATCAATGGCCGAGATTACCCATAGCGTGTATGGTTTATCAACTGCAGTGGATTCATGTCCATTTTTTATTGTAGGTTTGACTTGACCTAATCGATTTGGGCTTTATTGGACTAGATTAAATCGGCCTGGCCCGCCCAATTAACAACCCTAGTATTTAGCATTATAGAGGAACAACAACAAGTGTTTGATTTTTTTTAATGTCAAAAAATATTTTGTTGGGAGGGAGTTCAAAGAAGGGGAATGAAATGAAGGTATGAGAAATACCCCTGAGAGAAGAGGAGGGTTTTATTCTCATAACTTTTCAACCTTAGTCATTTATTTTCGCACCATATTTCTTATCCTTTTGAATAAAAACTCAAATTCAGCTAATTTTTTTCATTTGCAGCATTGAAATTCTACAGCAGCACCAGTTAGTACCATCACCGCCACCATCAATTATCAATAATTTTCAGGTTTCAACTTTGATCCTGTGATTAATTGTACCTATCTCTTCATACTGCCAGGGAACCCTTCATTTCCTTGATGTCACCGCCATTTTTGTGATGTTCTGTGTTTGTACGATCAACATAAACAAAAGGGCAAGCTAGGTTTTTCTTTGCCTCCTTTATTTTTGTTATAAAAGTTCATGGAAAACGGGTCATCCCTTGATCGGCCTGAAGCTGAAACTTTTACTGAAATTCATAGAAACGGTGGTTGTCTTGTTGAGAGTCGTGTTGATAGTGCAGTTCAAAACCTTGGGTATGTGAACTCATTGCCAATAGATCTAGAAAAAGAGTTTCAAAACCATTTTTGCTCAAATCTAAAGGACAAAGATGATGATTTTGTCCCGTTAGAATCGAGTAACATCATAAAGCACATTGATTTGGTTAACCACAAGAGTGATGGTTATTTATCGGACACTAAAAACGGAAATAACAAATGTGACGGTGTCCAAAATGTCAACGGTGATGGTAATGGCGGCGACGATGAAAAATTGGGCACTGGTGTTAAGGATGATATAACCGCCTCTTCTGCGGAAACGGAGAAGGAATTTAATTCTCGCAAACGTAAACGGGAATCGCCTGTAGCTCAACCATTAACAGAACCATCAAAGGGGAAGGAGTATAAAGGAGGCCAGGACATTTCTGTTCAGATGCTGAGGGCACGAGATGTTCTGTCGGTCAGAAAGCATGCAGAACCAAACTATGGATCATCATCCAAGGTATATTTTCATTACACATAATGATTTTATACATGATTTTACACATTGGATTTTTTGTGCGTTTCATATCCTGAACCAGAATGTTTTCACATGAATGGCTAGTTATCTTTTAATGTATTTATGGTTAGCATTACAATGTACTTAATTCTGCATTCATAATAAATATATAATCACAATCTACCGGTTTCTTTCCTAAAATAATATATATAAAATTCCAAACTCTCAGCTTGCTGCTAACTGCTATAGGGTTAATACAATATTAACCCAATCAATACTAATTGATGTGTGTATCTTTGTTGGATAGCGATCACAATAGGAATCTCGATTTATTGCGATGAATCAAAACTTAACCCTAAATCGCATGATTTGGATTCTGCTGTGGGTGCAACCTTGAAATGGACAGGGTGGTCCAACTGAAAAGCCTTGAAACGGACACTATCGTGCAAACTGGTTTGTAAAAAGCTACATATATATATATATATATATATTTTGCAAACTGGTTTGTAAAAAGCCACTATAGATTATTCAATGAATCACTGTGGTTTTATTACTTTGATATCAAAAAATTGAGAAATGCTTCTACTAGTTGACAAGATCTAAAAGAAGAAATTTTATTTGAGTGTTATGCAAAAAATATCTACTGAATTTTCTGAAACTTTATGCTTTACAGAAGGTGAAGGTGCATCGTGCCAAGTATGAGGATTCGGTTTCTCTTGGTCACCAAGGTACGGTGAATTTGAGACGTAGTAAAAGGCTGTCTATGTCTCTTAAGTTGCATGGTATGGAATCAGAAAAAAGTCCTATGGAGAAAACAACTGGCAAACCAGATGTTGTGATCAAGAAGAAAAAATCAATTGCCAAAGCAGCTGTGAGAAAAAAGAAAAAATCAACTGCCAATGCAGCTGTGACTGAAGAGAAAAAATATGACCCATTTAGTGATGATTCTCGTGATAAGTTTGTTTCTGTTGGTCCTCTTTTCCAAGTGGAAGTCCCGCAATGGACTGGTGTAGTTTATGGGAGTGACTCTAAATCGTTAGGCACACAAGTATGGCCTGTTAAAGATGATTCAAGACCTACTACTGAAACAGATCTTGTTGGTAGAGGAAGACGAGGAAAGTGTAGCTGCAATGTTCAATGTTCAGTTGACTGTGTAAGATTGCATATTGCTGCAAACAGGATGAAGCTGAAGTTTGAATTGGGTTCTGCATTTTACCATTGGGGTTTTGATAAAATGGGCGAGGAAGTTTCACTCCAATGGACTGGTGATGAAGAAAAGACATTTAAGGATATAATGAGTTTAAAAATCCCCTCCCAAAACAAGTATTTTTGGAACAATCCGTCCAGTTACTTTCAAAAGAGGACAAGAAAAGACATGGTGAGATATTACTTCAATGTATATCTTATTCAACTAAGAAGCTATCAGAATCGAGTGACTTCAGAGACTGTTGACAGTGATGATGACGAAGTCGAATTTGGATCTTTTGGTGATGGTTTCGGGAGGAAAGCTATCAAGCGTCCATCAACTGAATTCAAGGAGTGTTCAGAGAACAAGTAATGGGTTTGATTTGATAAGCCATTTGAGGAAGAACTTGTAGAGGCTGCTGTTTATTGGATCCTCCTTGTGCTGTAAAACTTTAATTTCACTTTTGGACAGCATTTGTGCTGTAAAACTAGCCGTTTAGTCCCAGCGTTTTGAAGTTTATGGTTTTGGTTAGACATTTGTAAGTTAAATTTAAGAAGTTTATTTATGGCAGGTCTTTGACAGTTTTTTATTTTATTTTATTGCTTTTCATTAACATTCTTCTACTAAAGATCAACTATGTTGAATCCTTCACCACTCTTCACACCCACTGCCTCTCACCGTCTTCCACCACTCTTCACCCCCACTGCCTCTCACCTTCCACCACCAACATCCAACATGGATTCCATTCCTATGCGAACAACCATCAGTTTTTCCTCGCCCAAATCAAGTCGTTTGCCACATTTTTACTCGCCACTAATCACCGGTTTGTATTTGTGGCCATCTGTGAAGATACTTGCTGCTACTTTTCCCCCATCATATCTGACCTCTTATCAAAGTCACCAAATGTAGGTCAGAAAATGGTGAACAAATTTTTGCTTTTAATGAGGTTTTTTCTGCTGTAAATAGTTATTACCAAGTGAATTATAAGATACCGAATAATGAAATGAACCATGTGGAATCCTTTTGAGAACAACAATCAACTTGTTATCGTTGGACTCAACCTTGGAGACCTTGGTTTCCCCATTTGATACTTCCCTACCTTCATGTCTAGTATGGCATCTACCTAAGAATGCATCTCATAAGTCTAAGGAAATGCTCCTTTAGAGCCTAAACTTTGGAATAGCATAGAGTACGAAAATCCAAACATGCCTACCACCAATCTAAGCATCCTCTCCGCCTATAATTTGATCTCCGAACATGTGATTTATTTGGTGAAACACGAGACTACTTATAATTGAAATGAGTAATAGAAGTTTTTTTTTTTAGGGAGAGTAATAGAAGTCATTTGTTTATCAGCACAGTTGATGTTAAGAAAACCATTTTTGAAACTGCAAACAATTTTCTATACATCAAATGTTAGACAAACAACTTTCAAAATATTATAAGGCATATAGAGTATTTATAATCCATATTTATTTTGTTTCTCTCTTCATGTTCCGATGTAGGACTTAAATTGTGAAAGTCTCTACACTTTCATTTTGGAAATTCAACTTACATATGACACTTGAGTGACTTGCCTTAAAAAAAAACGTAAAATTGGATATTGTATTTCAATCATGAGTAGACTTGATATATTTACCAATGTAATCAATGCATTCTTCAGGCACGACTTGGAAGTCTCTAATATTTATGAAGCTTAACATTCATTCTCCAACTTTCACAATAATCCTTGTCTTCTGATTTAGTATGTTCAAGTCTGCAACCATTAAATGAATAAAAAAAAACATAGGAAAACTAAGCTACAAATAAATGTTCTCCCCATTCTTTCTTGACCGAAAACAAACATGGTACTTGGCAATTATATTTGTCCACGTCCATGCCGTTGTGCTGCGATGCATGAAGCTCGCAATTATCGCCTTGACGATGAGGTAATGCCCAGTTAAATTTAACATAATGAGTAATGTTTGACCCTCATTTTAAATATTTAGCTAATGAATACGAAGACCATAAACTTCAACATTCATTCGCATGATATTTTAGAGTCTACACTTTCTTTCTTCTTTCCATTTTCAAACTTCAACTTACGTGAGCCTCTACATTGGGATTGTTGAAGCAACTTTACAGCTTCCACAACAAACTTATGCTCCCTCTCTACTGTATGTAACTATGTATCTTTACTGCTTCATTTCATCCTTAGCATCTTTGTAGTATGGAACATACCTATTACAAGGAGACACCTTAGTAGAATCAGTCTTCAACAAAAATCGCAAAATCATTGATACTGGTTGCTTATGCTTCGTGATTCCCATTAAACAATTAAAAAAATCCTCAAGGACATTGACTATGTCACGCCTCAGGTTACATAACAGTGTTTTGTTTTGCAAGTTTCCTCTAATTTGATTTATGAAGATTTTGATGGAGCCGTGTCGGCAACCAAATTCGATAAGTTCCTTGTGCTTTATTTTACTTTATTATTAGTCATGTTTATTTGTTATGATATTTCTCTTTAATTTCTTATATATGATAATTTCCACCTCTAATTTTACAACATATTTTAATATTGGAAAACCATGTTTAATGACGCTAAAAAAATGTGGTTAATTGTGTTAAGTGGATTGTTAATGAGTTGCGACAACTTGTTATATTCATTAGTCATTACTAAACGTAATTAACCACATAATTGAACAGTCAAATGTGGCTTATGCGACTTCAATCGCGCGATCGCATTAGGATTGCTGAGTGTCAGAAACTTGATATCGCAACCAAGATTGTGGTGACTGACATTTAAAAAAAATCTTGCTTGCTTAGTAGAACTGATAAAAATATATTGATTTGTACGCTACTAGAACTTATAAAATTGTGAATCTTAAAAATCATCGGAAGAAACTTGAAATTTGACCTTCAATCCCACCATTCTTCACAATATATCTTCTCCTGGATATAGCTCTACCACGTACTTAAATAGACCACATTCAATTTTATAGATCGGAGACATGTTACTCGAAAGTATACTTAACAATTTGATTTATGATTTTAATTGAATTAGAAATTTCAAATTTACAACATAATTTGGTTGGGTGCACCGGGCAAATGTCATGGGGCAACAAAAGAAATTATTAAGTCAAAATTTTAATTAATAAATTTAGAGGATTTTCCCACAACAAATATATTTAGAGGGTTGCTTTTCCAATTCACCTTATCCAACATAAAATTTAGAAAACCAACTTTTAAAAGAAGGAAACAAATTTTTAAGTTGGCTAAGGGAAATAGAAAAGAAGCTCTTAAACATAGTAGAAGAAAAGAAGCTTGAATGGTTACAAAGATAGGCTCCAGGTTTATATATTTGGACATTTGATGGGTTTCTCTTTTGATGTTCCGATGTGCAGGATCAACAATTTAGAGGATCAACCTCCAGCAAACCATTTTACATCCTATCCTCCTCAACAAAAAAGAACGATAAAGTACACTGTTACAGTTGATCTTCTCTATAAATTGTAAGAAAGGATAAACATAGCTAGTTCTCCTAAAAATATAACACCTGGCGCTGTGACAAGTAACAACTCTAAATATAAACAAAATCTAAATCACATATATTTTATTAAAAAAATGACTTCACTGCAGGGATGGAGAAGGGGCGGAGAATCTTGGACCTGTCGGGGACAAGAATGAGGTTCAATTTCAACAATTGCCAGGTTGACCCGTAAACAAGAAATCGGCATCAAACAATGTGTTAAAAATTGACAAGACTCGCTTTGGATTTATATTGAACATTTGCTCTTTCTCTCTTGACTTTCCGATGTGGGACTATAAGCACTATCAATACAAAACTTGGCTATTCATTTGTTATCTATTTCCATCTACATGGATTTGGGTCATTCTCATTCCTTTTCCCTTATTACATAATCAAGAGGATTGTTGAACCAACTTGTTAATTTAGTAAAACACACGCAAAACATGCATGAAATCGTTGGTGCTATTATTAACTATAGTTTGCAGCTCAATATCTAAGTTTGAATGCATAGGACATACAAACGATTTGCATATAACTAGACATTCAGCGATTGCACTTATAGTTATTAAAGGTGGAAAGTGGATCATTGAGCACTTACGTTGTTTTAAAGATATTATTAACAAAACGATAAATTATGTTACATTTTCCTCAACAACAAAAAAATAATGAGGCGACACAGGGTTGATCTAAGGTTTTAAATCGAAGTAACAGTCGTGTATCAATCCTTTATAGTGTAGAGAATTACGGTCAAATGTGGTTGATGCAACTTCCATCACGCAATCGCATTAGAATTGCAAAGGATCGGAAACTTGCTGTTGCAACCAAGATTGCGACCACTGACATTTTTTTTAAGAAATATTGCTTGCTTAGTAGAGCTAAAAAAATATTGATTTGTACACTCTACTAGAACTTACAAAATCATGAATCGCAAAAATCATTGGAAAAAACTTGAAATTTGACTAGTAAATTGTAAACCCAACATTCTTTGATGTATCTTCTTCTACTTCTTCTAGAGATAACTCTATCACATAATTAAATAAGCCAAATTTCTCAACATAAAATTCCTCTTTGGAAAAGGTTGAAAAATATTCAAAGCATCGTTGATTAAACATCTATCAAATTACTAAGAAAATCTACTTCCAGATTTGGATTAGAATTTAGAATTGAAATAGAAATTAAAAATTGTAGAACTTAATTTTGTGGTCTGTCACAGAGCAACGAAAAAGTAACATGAAACAAAGAAGCCACTAGCAATCTACTACGTTAGTTTTTTAATTAATATTTAAGTGTACAGGGCCAACTAATTTTTTTATTATGTTAAAATAAATTTACAAGTATTATTTGTTATTAACCCTTTTAGGGGAGGGGCGTTAGTAGTCCGGGGTCCAACCCAAGAAATTAATCTCTCAAGATATAAGACTTTCAAAATAATAAACTGCAATTTATTTAAAAAATAATAATAACAATTAACTGTACTCATGTGGTCCGTTAGGTTCGTTGGAATCTCCCTTCTGAAGGTTATATTAAGATCGATGTAGACGGTTCTTCTTTTGGAAATCTCGGTAATGCAGATTTTGGAGGTCTCTTGAGAAACAATATGGGAATTTGGATTCAAGGATTTTCTGGTTCTTGTGGTAGAGCTTCTAATTTACTAGCTGAACTATCAGCTATTTGGAAAGGGCTTTAAATCGCGTGGGACCTTGGGTATCGATCTATCATCATGGAATCGGACTCTAGGACAGCTTTGGATCTTATTGTAGATACTAATCAGAATGACTTTCATCCTTATGCAAACTTGCTTTCTCTCATTAGGAAGCTCTATTCTCTTCCTTGGGTGGTCTCATTTAATCATACTTTGTGAGAAGGCAATGAATGTGCTGACTGATTGGCCAAGTTTGGGGCTAAAAATGTTGATTCCTTAAAGACGTGGATGTCTCCTCCTCCTCAGCTAAGTCTCACTCTGCTGGCGGATACCTCCGGAGTATTTAGACAGAAATTTGCTTAGTTTTTTTATTGTTTTCCCTTTGATCAAAAAAAATAAAAAAAAATTAAGAATAAATCTAGAGGATTTTCCCTCAATAAATATATTTAGAGAGTTCCTTTTCTTTTCTTTCGGTCAACATAAATTTTAAACTTGAATTCTTAAAAAGAAGGAATCAAATATATATATTGACCAAATTGAAAAGAAAAGGAGCTATCATAAATGGTGCTATTCTCTCTTGATGTATGATACAGTGCAGATTCGCTTTGGACTTTATATTGGACTCTTGTTGTACTTCTCTCTTGATGCACTGATGTGGGACTTCACAACTAATACTATCATACAAAATTTAGCTATTCTCTCTTTTACGGTCAACTAATGAACACTCAGCCACTAGGATTTGGGTCATTCTTATTTGTTTTTCCTTTGCTATAATGAAGTTTTAGCAAGTTTATTGAACCAACTTCTTAGTTAATTTCCACAAGAAACTTATCTTCACTTTTCACCTTTTTCTCTCATGTTCTTTCTTTTAATTCCCTCTAATTTGTTTTCTTTATCAGTGGGTTCAACAATCTAAAGACCACAACTGTATCTTTACTGCTTCATTTCATCCTCTTAGCATCATTGGAAGCATATATATACCTTGTTGAAAGGAATGAAGTGAACTATCCATGTTTAGTCCTATTAAAAGACAAGTTTCTGGTAAAGAAAAGTTGTAAAAGCCTGACAAAATGTGTATGAATTAAGTCACTGGTGCTATATTGAACTATTTTTTTCTTAAAGAAAATAAGCTTCTATCATATCATTGATTAGCAATAGTTTGTTCAATACATACCAGCATAGTGTTCAAAACATAAGAACTATCTATGCATGTAGCCACTCTAGCTAACTCATGAGGTACTGCATTACGTTCTTTACTCTTAAACACAACTAACGAGTTTGGACAACTAACAATTAAAGATAAAATACAATCTTTAACAATAAAACCAAAATAAGAGAGATCTTCCATATGGTTATCGAAGCTATCAACAACCAATTTTCAATCTAATTCAAGCACTACATTTGTCTAGTCCAATCTCTTCCATCCATTTAATGGCGAGTAGAAGCCCAACTGCCTCTCCTTCCTAGATAGTTATCACAGGCAAATAAATTGAAGTTTCCTTGATTATCTCTTAGGGACATACTTATTCCAACTTTATTCTCAACAAAAGTCGCGTCAATATTGCACATAACCATTCCTGTATTTCCCCATTTTAATCTGTTTTTAACGCGCATTATTTCACAGTAGTAGAAGCGGCATTTGCATACTACCATCTCTGCAGGAAGCTGCCAGCACGCAGACAAACCTCAACAGGTTCTTCCTATTTTCTTTCCCAAAGTTTGATGTTTCTGTTTCATCACAGGCTCCACATCGTGGTCCAGAAGAGTCTGTACTGCACATTCGTTTAGACAGTGTAAACACCAAATCAACAATGCCATCTACCAATAAATATGGGGTTCTTTATATTTCCACAAGCCAGCTTTTTTCTAGACCTCTATAGCAACAGGACAAATAATTAAAGTGTGCCAATTATTTTCCATAATGTTGTTGCATTTGACACAGTTCGAGGGACTCCTCATGTAACAAACGCCAGATAAAGTTCTTCACTATCAGAGGCATTTCCACTGGAATAAGTAAGTAAGATGTTTCTATGAGAGTGTTTACAGCAAGTTGAGGACTTAACTGTAAATGTACCTTTACTATCCGGCCACCAAGTGAGTGTGTCATGAGTTATGGATGGAAGAAGAGGCATCAGTACTAACCTCTCTGTGACTTCTGCCACAAACACACTGCTCACTACCTCGGTATCCCACAATTTCGTATCCTCGTGCCAAAGATCAATTAGATCATCAAGTTGTCATTGTTAGGATAACTAAGGGGCTGAATTGTTAGGGGTATATGTCCAGTTTTCATGCTAAACATTGTTCGTACCAGCGTCCCATATTGCCCACCTAGTGCCTGCACGTAACAACACTCTAGCCATGCACATGTTTCGCCATGTGAAATACAGATTTCTTCCATTGTTTGCTTCCTTAAACTCCCTTGTAGAATGATATTTAGTCTTGAAGAACTTAGCCACCATTGTATACGGGTTTGTCACAATCCACCACACTTGTTTGGCATGCATAGCTAAATTAAACGCGGAAATTTCAAAATCTTATGTCTTTCACTTTCATTGGTTGAGACAATTTGTCCCAAGACAACCAATGAATACCTCGATTACCTCCACTGTTAGAATCCAACCAAAATGAATTAATCATTTTTTGAATCTCGTCGCCTAAAGAGCGATATAGACCTCCAATCTTGCATAGTATTGACTCCCCATTTGGTGGCAAAACAATATTCGTCTTGTTCAAATCAGGAGGAAGAAAATCATTCACCAACCAAGTGCAGAAAGCATTATACACATCAACACCACAATGCTTCCAATTTTGGTTGTTGATAAAAGCCGGATTCATACCATCAGGACCTAGAGATCTGTTAAGATCCATTTGGTTTATAGTCGTATGAATTTCTTCAAGTTGCAATGGAGCGGTTAGCATCTGGTTATCCTCCTCTTATACGCATCGATTAATTGCTTAAGTCTCCCTCTCGTAAGACGACGTACCTTTGGAAAAGAGATTACAGAAGTACCGTCAAGCCTCATTTTTAACAATGTGCTGAATACTTTTCTTGCATTTCCTCCCTGTTGAAGCAACATGGTAAAATCTGGTGTTCATTACTTTTCATCTTGGATCAATAGCAAATTTAAACGCCTTTGCAATACCATTAACTCTTGCACCCTGTCGTGCTCCTTGTTGTTACCGTGCATAGTTCTGACACTTTCTAGCTTCTGTACACAAGCTCAAATTTCACCTTTCAAGTTATGATGCAATGTTCTGCTCCATCTTTTAGTTCACCTGTGCATTGCCGAATTTTGTACATCACATCCTTATCACTACCTGCCCTCCAGAAGTGTTGAATTACTTCTTTGACTCCAGCTTCTATTTACCACAAATTCTCAAACCATAACTGTCTAACATTTCTCACCATATTAGAGTTCTTACGGTGTAAAATAATTGTAGATTGGTCAGAACTGTCTAACATTTGTGTTTCGGGAATAATTGGAACCAATTGTCATTTGATATTGCGCGGTCCAGCCTCTCCTCCGCTGCACTATCAGACCTTGAATACTTCAAAGAGGTATGACAAAATTCACTAGGATAACCAAAGTTATTAGGAATAGTGCATGGAAGAACTCAAAAGTATAGAACCCAAATCGTTTAGAAAAAGTACAAAAATAGTCCTTGAATTCATTTGTACACCATCTTAAATTATTTGCACAGACGGATGAAATCAATAAATATTGTTACTTTTGATTGAATTATTTGTCTTTTTCCTATAATACACTTTATTACACCGTTCTATCTATTTATCTTCTGCAATAAATATTTAAAGGTATTATTGAGAAAATAATAATTAGTGGTGCATTGAATTTTAAAAATGACAGGTAAATGTGCAAATTTCTACAAAAATGATATGTAGAGAAGAACCAATTAACAAACTCAATCTCAACCGCAAAAAATGGTAATTCAAATTTTGTGGAACCTCCTATCATTGTTCAATCAACGATACTAGCGCTTACAATTACAAAATCGTGAACATTCAAAATCATTTGAGAACACTCGCTTTTGTTCCAAGCCCTTAATCCCATCAATCTTCGCAATATATCTATCATCCTTTGTAGATACCGCTACCACATAATTAAGCCGCATTGGTTAAACAACTAGCAGTTCAAGCAACCTGCATGCAATTTTATATTACTAAATACAAAGTAAATTTGAGATTTAAAGTGTTGAAGGTCACTCGTCTTCATCAAATTAAATAAATTTAATAGAAAGCTGTTCAAATACCTCAACCACTATCTTCAGAAAACCAATTTGAATATGGAAGTGTATTCAAATTCAAATTCAAACAGAACAATTAACAGCTTTTCAAAAATTTATATGATGTGTACTATTTGACCAACATTTCATATATTTAGCTGATTACTGCAAATATCGTAAGTCATATAAAGTATTTATAATCCACATTTCCTTTGTTTCTCCCTTCATGTACCGATGTGGGACTTACATATTAAATATTATTTTAGTTCAATATAACATACTTATAAAGGTGGTTTCTGGATGATGTTGTTTCTAGCTAGTGTTGCTCATGTTGTAACATGCAGAAGTTGCAGTTGGATCGAGATGTAATGCTTCTCCTTGTGTCTCTAACTTTTTACCCTTCAAAATTTGAACACACGTATTAAAAAAGAATAAATTTAAACAAGTATGACAAGCACAATTACAATGGTACCATAAACTACAAATTATCTTCAACAAAACCTTTTACATCATATCCACTTCAACAAAAAACAATGAGGAAATACAAAAAACAATGAGGAAATAGATGGTTACGATTGATCTTGTCTAGACGGGGCACCATTTATGGTTCTATGCCCATCATGAAGTCCTACTGTAACAAGAATGCTCATACTTGTTGAGCAGTCATCGTTATTTCGATTACAACTTTCAAAAGGCGATGCGGTGTTATTCACGCTGGGTTTGTTGAGAAATTTTAAGGCTTAATAGCAGTTCTAGCCCCCTATGTAACACCCCGTTCTCCCAACAACGTAATATTAGTTAATTTAATCAGAGTAACCACACAACGGAGTGTCACACTGCTAATCAAAATCTCATAAATAAGAAATATCTATTTATTTAAAATCAACGTTTAGAATATCTTAATAAACTGCAGCGGAATAATTCTTTAAAAATATAGTTTCAACCAAATTCAACATCAATGAAAATCTTGGCACAAAGGCCTCAACGTAATAGACATTATCCTCAACAATAATAAATCCAACAACGAGGTCTTTTCAAAATATGATACATAAAAGAAATGAAGAAGACATTCGCGACGATCCCCATCCTAATATGTATCAGAGCCCTAAACACTTCAGCCAATCAACCTACAAGCCATCATTACCTGCACATTACCCACGGTCGAGGCAACATATACGCAGAAGGGGTGAGATACTTATCCAATAATAATAATATATAATTCATCAAATTAATGAAACAACGAAGCATATCACAACAGGCATCATTAATAATGTATATAAATAAATACATAAGCAACAACATAATTATTTTCAGCAACAAGATACAACAACAACAACAACGTTATCCACAACGACACCGATAACTCGACTATTAGACAACGACAACAACTCGACAATGCTACAACGACAACAACAACCCAACAATGCTACTACAACAACAACTAATGCATCATGCAGGTGGTACCAATCTACGCGCGTTGAATGCTAAGCATTCCAGGGCATAAGCCCCCAACAAATTGGATGGTTAAAGCATCCCAGGGCATAAGCCCCCAACAAATGAATGATAAACATTCCAGGGCATAAGCCCCCAACGGTTGAATGATAAACATTCCAGGGCATGAGCCCCCAACAGATGTGAGTATGCAATTGGACTCAACTTGTGTATATCAACATACAACTTCAACAACGACCACAACAATAACATATGTGCCTAAAACATTTATGACACACTCCCCAACTTCGACATCAGATGATACAACAACGTCAACGACGGAAAGGAAACAAGATAGCATAATAGAATGCATTAACATCATTTAATGAATGAATTACATCAACATAATTGTCATATAACATCATAATATTACTCATAATCAATTATCATCATATATTTAACCACTTCAGACATCATAAACATCAGCATTACTAATCATTTAGTATCATACTATTATCATCATCAATCATAAACAACATCATCATCAAAACATCATCATCATCAAGACATCATCATCAATAATCATTTATCATCATAACAACTACAACAACATCTATGACAACGACAATGTGCATTATTTACTATGACTCAACGACACAATAATTTTCAACAATGGAACAACAACTTTATTATCAACAACTAGCATATATATAAATCAATTACATTCATCTCAAAGTCTAAAACATCCCCCAAAAGCAATTAAGTTTTGATCAATAGAACATAAGTCAAATATCCATAAAACACCTCAACTAAATCCCTAACACTTAAGTTTGAAGTTGGGAAACCAACCATAAGTTTTTGGACTAACTTGGGATTAGTTATGCTAAGTTTTCTTAAGGTTTTCTGAAGACCCACCTGGACTATTTTTATCATAACTCAAAAACTATGAATCATTTTCATGTCAAACTAAAACCATTAGAAAGCTAACTTAAATATCTACAACTTTTATGTTTACACCGAAAGCTAATTCAACACGGAAAGGAGTGAAAAAGACACAAGAACGCAACAATCGAAGTTCTGACAGCACGCAACGAAAACACAACAAGCAGTCACCCATGAGGGGCTGCCTTGCTGCGCCCAGGCGTGGGAAGGTAGTAGCCACCTGCGCTGCAGCTCTGTGCAGTCCCATTTTTTTTCGGTTTCACCGTTTCGCGCATAAAATTCAAACCGTTAAGCGGATTTCAGTGCCGTTTTCGCCTACACGCTCCTGACATTTCCCTCTATCATAATCTACAGAAACATTCAATTTTCCACCACTCAAAAAAAATCGATTTCCCAACCTCCCATAATCACTTGTCTGTAGAACAATCAGACACCGACGTTTCAATCGAAAGTCCCAATTTTCAATCCTTGATTACCCAAAATACGTTTCAACAGAAGTTTCAGGTTCAATTAGGCAATATAGCAATCAAATAACATAGAAACATGCATCAACAACACAATTCATCATATTATAGCAATTAACCTAAAACTTTCTAACCCTAATACCAAAACACCACAATCATCAAAAATCAGAATTATACATATTATTAGTGAAAGGAATCCCACCCTTACCTTATCTCAGCAAATTCTACAGCAAAAATGGTTGGATTCTCTCTTCCTAGCTCTTCTCCTAGCTTCCTCTTCCTTCTCTCAAAACCAGTTTCTAAAGTTTTTACGTGAAAATGTTTCTGCCTCCTTTTCTTTCTTTTTTTCTCCCAAAAACTATAACCTCCCCTCTTTTCATTTAACTCCCACTAAACTCACATAATTACTATTTAATTCCCTTTAATTAAAATAAATAATAATTCTATATTATTTCTATTTCTCATATTATTTCCTCAAATAATAAAACAATATTCATTCAAATAAAACACAACTCCATAAATCATATAATAAAATAGCATCACACCATATATCACATAAAAATCATATAATATATATATTTCACATAAAATCACATATATAACAAATAAAGTCATATAAAATATTCACACATCTACTAAAAATAATAGAATTAAAATGGGGCGTTACAACTCTCCCTAACTTAGAGAATTTCGTCCTCGAAATATTACCTCAAGCAAACAACTCAGGATATGACTCCTGCATCTTACTCTCCAACTCCCAAGTAAGACTTTCACTAGCTGCTCCTCCCCAAACAACTCTCACTAGAGGTATCTCCTTGCCTCTCAACGTCTTCACCTTGCGATCATCAATCCTCAAAGGTAAAGTTTCTACCGTAAGGTTGTCTCTAACTTGCACATCATCTCTAGGAATGACATGTGAAGAATCCGCTACATACTTCCGAAGTTGCGACACATGAAACACATCATGCAAGTTCGAAAGATGTGGTGGCAAACCAACTCTATAAGCCACTGTGCCAATTCTCTCAGATATTTGATAAGGACCAATAAACTTCGGAGTCAACTTCTTGGACTTCAATGCACGACCCACACCGGTCATAGGAGTGACTCTCAAGAACACATGGTCACCCTCTTGAAACTCAAGGTCCTTCCTACGCTTGTCATGATAACTCTTCTGTCGACTCTACGACTCTTTCATATGCTCTCTTATCATCTTGACCTTCTCCGTAGTCTGCTTCAGGCCCCAACACAACACTTTCACCCGACTCAAACCAACATAAAGGGGTCCTACACGTTCGACCATATAAAGCCTCGAAAGGTGCCATACCAATACTCGAATGGTAACTATTGTTGTACGTGAACTCTATCAACGGTAGGTGACTATCCCAAGCTCCACCTTGCTCAAGTACACACACCCTCAACAAGTCTTCTAATGATTGAATCGTTCTTTCTGACTGACCATCCGTTTACGGACGATACGCTGAACTCAACTTCAATTGAGAGCCCAAAGCTTCTTGCAAGCTTTTCCAAAATCTCGAAGTGAACCTCGGATCTCTATCCGACACAATACTCGACGGGACACCATGCAACTTCACAATATTATGAATATAAATCTCCGCCAACTGAGCTACTGAATAGGTGATATTAATCGGAATAAAGTGTGCCGACTTCGTCAATCTATCGACAACAACCCAAATGGCATCATGCCCTCTTTGAGTGTTTGGTAAACTCGTCACAAAGTCCATGGAGATACTATCCCATATCCATTCCGGCACATCTAATGGTGTCAACAAACCAGCAGGCTTCTGATGTTCAACTTTCGATTTCTGACAAGTGAAACAAGCATAAACAAATTGCGCGACATCACGCTTCAATCCAGACCACCAAAACAATTTCTTCAAGTCATGATACATCTTTGTAGCTCCCGGATGGATACTCAAGCTACTTCTGTGACTTTCTTCTAAAATCAACTTTTTCAATTCATTATTATCAGGGATACAAATCCTGCCTCGGAATCTCAACACTCCTTGATCATCAACCTGGAAATCACCATCTGCAGTCTGATTACTAGCAACCATCAAGTCTACAAATTTCACATCAACTTCCTGTGCTTCCTTGATACTCTTCAAGAAATCATTATTAATCTTCAACATACCCAACTGCACACTCTGAGGTGCCAATTCACAAACAAGACTCAAGTCTCTAAACTACTCTAGCAATTCAAATTCTTTCACCATCTTAGCCGACATGTGCAACGTTTTCCTACTCAAGGCATCTGCAACCACATTGGCTTTACCCGGATGATAATTCAAACCAAAATCATAATCCTTCAACAATTCTAGCCACCTTCTCTGCCTCATATTCAACTCCTTTTGATCAAATAAATATTTCAGACTCTTATGATCACTAAACACTTCAAATCTGGAACCGTACAAATAGTGCCTCCAAATTTTCAACACAAAAACCACAGCAGCCAACTCTAAATCATGTGTAGGATAGTTCTTCTCATGTATCCTTAACTGTCTCGAAGCATAAGCTACTACCTTGCCATCTTGCATAAGCACACCGCCTAAGCCCAACTTAGACGCATCACAATATACCACAAAAGGTTTATCTGGCTCTGGCAAAATCAAAATTAGAGCCGTCGTCAATCTTCGCTTCAACTCATTGAAGTTATTCTCACACTGAGCATCCCACACAAAAGCTTTACCTTTACAGGTCAACTGAGTCAATGGAAGTGCCAACTTCGAAAATCCTTCGATAAATCTTCTGTAATAACCAGCCAAACCAAGAAAACTTCTAATCTCCGTAACTGACTGAGGAGTCCCCCACTGTGATACCGCTTCAACCTTCGACAGGTCTACAACAATACCACTACCAGAAATAATATGGCCAAGGAAACTTACTTCACTTAACCAGAACTTGCACTTTGACAGTTTTGCATACAACTTCTTTTCTTTCAGCACCTGTAAGACAATCTTCAAATGTTCTGCATGCTCTTCTTCATTCTTAGAATAAATCAAAATATCATCAATAAATACAACAACAAACTTATCCAGAAAAGCATGAAAAATTCTGTTCATATACTCCATAAACACACCAGGCGCATTAGTAACACCGAAAGGCATCACTTTATATTCATAGTGTCCATACCGTGTCCTAAAGGCCGTCTTCTGCATATCTTCATCCTTCACCTTAATCTGATGGTAACCTGACCTCAAATCAATTTTACTAAACACGCGAGCACCCACTAATTGATCCATCAAGTCGTCAATTCTCGGAAGTGGATACCTATTCTTTATCGTCACTTTATTCAACTGACGATAATCTATACATAATCTCATGCTACCATCCTTCTTCTTAACTAGCAACACAGGTGCTTCCCAAGGTGGCACACTTGGTCTTATAAACTTCTTATCAAGCAAGTCTTCTAACTGCTTCTTCAACTCTACCAACTCCGAAGCTGACATACAGTAAGGAGCCATCGACACAGGCTTCGTACCCGGCAGAAGATCAATTGAAAATTCAACCTCCCTCTCTGGTGGCATATCTGGAATCTCATCAGGAAAAACTTCAGGAAATTCATTCACAACGGGAAATCTATCAATTACCGACTGATTTTCCACATACAAATACGCCATTAAAGAAAACATCAAGTCTCCATCATGTTCTAACTGCTTCAGCTGCTCAGTAGTCAAAAACTCTGCTCCACTTTCTTCATCGGCAGAAGAAAAATACACCGACTTATTAAAACAATTAATATGAACATGGTTGTGCTCCAACCAGTTCATACTAAGGGTTACACAACAAACAACAAACAGGACAACAAGGACAATACAAAATTGTCACACAACACTACTAGGCTCGACACGACTCTACTAATTGGCCGGACGGACCGACCTGCTCTGATACCAATTGTAACACCCCGTTCTCCCAACAACGTAATATTAGTTAATTTAATCAGAGTAACCACACAACGGAGTGTCACACTGCTAATCAAAATCTCATAAATAAGAAATATCTATTTATTTAAAATCAACGTTTAGAATATCTTAATAAACTGCAGCAGAATAATTCTTTAAAAATATAGTTTCAACCAAATTCAACATCAATGAAAATCTTGGCACAAAGGCCTCAACGTAATAGACATTACCCTCAACAATAATAAATCCAACAACGAGGTCTTTTCAAAATATGATACATAAAAGAAATGAAGAAGACATTCGCGATGATCCTCATCCTAATATGTATCAGAGCCCTAGACACTTGAGCCAATCAACCTACAAGCCATCATTACCTGCACATTACCCACGGTCGAGGCAACATATACGCAGAAGGGGGTGAGATACTTATCCAATAATAATAATATATAATTCATCAAATTAATGAAACAACGAAGCATATCACAACAGGCATCATTAATAATGTATATAAATAAATACATAAGCAACAACATAATTATTTTCAACAACAAGATACAACAACAACAACGTTATCCACAACGACACCGATAACTCGACTATTCGACAACGACAACAACTCGACAATGCTACAACGACAACAACAACCCAACAATGCTACTACAACAACAACTAATGCATCATGCAGGTGGTACCAATCTACGCGCGTTGAATGCTAAGCATTCCAGGGCATAAGCCCCCAACCAATTGGATGGTTAAAGCATCCCAGGGCATAAGCCCCCAACAAATGAATGATAAACATTCCAGGGCATAAGCCCCCAACAGTTGAATGATAAACATTCCAGGGCATGAGCCCCCAACAGATGTGAGTATGCAATTGGACTCAACTTGTGTATATCAACATACAACTTCAACAACGACCACAACAATAACATATGTGCCTAAAACATTTATGACACACTCCCCAACTTCGACATCAGATGATACAACAACGTCAACGACGGAAAGGAAACAAGATAGCATAATAGAATGCATTAACATCATTTAATGAATGAATTACATCAACATAATTGTCATATAACATCATAATATTACTCATAATCAATTATCATCATATATTTAACCACTTCAGACATCATAAACATCAACATTACTAATCATTTACTATCATACTATTATCATCATCAATCATAAACAACATCATCATCAAAACATCATCATCATCAAGACATCATCATCAATAATCATTTATCATCATAACAACTACAACAACATCTATGACAACGACAATGTGCATTATTTACTATAACTCAACGACACAATAATTTTCAACAATGGAACAACAACTTTATTATCAACAACTAGCATATATATAAATCAATTACATTCATCTCAAAGTCTAAAACATCCCCCAAAAGCAATTAAGTTTTGATCAATAGAACATAAGTCAAATATCCATAAAACACCTCAACTAAATCCCTAACACTTAAGTTTGAAGTTGGGAAACCAACCATAAGTTTTTGGACTAACTTGGGATTAGTTATGCTAATTTTTCTTAAGGTTTTCTGAAGACCCACCTGGACTATTTTTATCATAACTCAAAAACTATGAATCATTTTCATGTCAAACAAAAACCATTAGAAAGCTAACTTAAATATCTACAACTTTTATGTTTACACCGAAAGCTAATTCAACACGGAAAGGGGTGAAAAAGACACAAGAACGCAACAATCGAAGTTCTGACAGCATGCAACGAAAACACAACAAGCAGTCACCCATGAGGGGCTGCCTTGCTGCGCCCAGGCGTGGGAAGGCAGTAGCCACCTGCGCTGCAGCTCTGTGCAGTCCCATTTTTTTTGGGTTTCACCGTTTCGTGCATAAAATTCAAACCGTTAAGCGGATTTCAGTGCCGTTTTCGCCTACACGCTCCTGACATTTCCCTCTATCATAATCTACAGAAACATTCAATTTTCCACCACTCAAAAAAAATCGATTTCCCAACCTCCCATAATCACTTGTCTGTAGAACAATCAGACACCGACGTTTCAATCGAAAGTCCCAATTTTCAATCCTTGATTACCCAAAATACGTTTCAACAGAAGTTTCAGGTTCAATTAGGCAATATAGCAATCAAATAACATAGAAACATGCATCAACAACACAATTCATCATATTATAGCAATTAACCTAAAACTTTCTAACCCTAATACCAAAACACCACAATCATCAAAAATCAGAATTATACATATTATTAGTGAAAGGAATCCCACCCTTACCTTATCTCAGCAAATTCTACAGCAAAAATGGTTGGATTCTCTCTTCCTAGCTCTTCTCCTAGCTTCCTCTTCCTTCTCTCAAAACCAGTTTCTAAAGTTTTTACGTGAAAATGTTTCTGCCTCCTTTTCTTTCTTTTTTTCTCCCAAAAACTATAACCTCCCCTCTTTTCATTTAACTCTCACTAAACTCACATAATTACTATTTAATTCCCTTTAATTAAAATAAATAATAATTCTATATTATTTCTATTTCTCATATTATTTCCTCAAATAATAAAACAATATTCATTCAAATAAAACACAACTCCATAAATCATATAATAAAATAGCATCACACCATATATCACATAAAAATCATATAATATATATATTTCACATAAAATCACATATATATAACAAATAAAGTCATATAAAATAGGGTTAATTATGTTTCTAGTCCCTATAAAATAGTGACCTTGTAAGTTTAGTCCCTACTTAATTTTAATAGCATTTTTAGTCCCTAATTTTGTTTTTCTGCACTGAGTATTAGTCCCTACTCAATTCAAATTTGTTTAATTTATGCTTAAACTCTTTAATTTTTGAACAATTTTTTGCAGACATGTTTAGAACATTACTAAAAGTTCGTCCGCAAAAAATTATTGCAAAATTTGATTTCTACATCCAGATTTTATTACTTTTTATCTTTAACTTTTGTCGTTTTAAAAAATTCATATTTAATTCATTTCATGTCAGAAAATTCTAAATTTTAGTAAACGAACCTTTCAGTGTTCTAATCTTGTCTCAAAAAAATCGTTCAAAAATTTAAGAGTTTAAGGATAATTAATCAAACTTTGTTTTAGCAGGGACTAAAATTATAAGTAATTTTTTTGATAGGGACTAAAAATGCTATTAAAATTAAGTAGGGACTAAACTTACAAGGTCGCTATTTTATAGGGACTAGAAACATAATTAACCCTATAAAATATTCACACATCTACTAAAAATAATAGAATTAAAATGGGGCGTTACACCCTAACTTTCCCAAAGTTACGATTTTGGCCCCCTAAGAAGAAAAAAACTACAAATAATGTCAATATTTTTTATTATTGTGGTTGTAACCATACATGCCTTAATGTGGGTCCTCCCATGCAACCAATGATAAAAGAACGCAAACAACAAACTCAACCACGCATGATGGTGATTCGACTCTAACATAAATGATGGTGATTCAACTTCCGTCACTGTTAATCAGCATGAGAACACTCGCTCTTGTGCCAAGAAAATTTGACACCCATTTTTCTTTGCAAAATAACAAATACTCTTTGTATAATAACAAGAGAAAAAAGAGACAATAAGATCGTGATGTAAATATAAAAGAAAAATTGTCATAAAATAGTTACATAAATTTCATTTCTCTAGTAAAAATTAAAAAAAAATTGGAAAATATTTTCAAGGGTGCAGCACATGAATTAGGGACATACTGTGACAAAGAGAATGTGCATTTAATTCGCTTTAAACATAGAAACGATTAAAATTGCATTCTCATTCTCATTCCTCTGATTCACAGTACATCCATAGTACATGTGGACCCCAAATGCAATCGAATTTGTACCAAGTTTGCTGTGATGAATTGCTCAGACTCACTTCTCTTTTTATATTGGATATTTGCTCTGTTTCTTTCTTCATGTTCCGATGTGGGACTTTTAAAGCACTATCATAATATAAAACATGACCATTCATTCTTTCCTTTCATTCTTACTGTAATAATTTGAGAATCTAGTTTAGTTTTCCACAACAAACTAATGCTCACTTTTCACCTTTTTCTCTCATTTACCTTCTTTCTTTTATTTTCTCTCAATTTCTTTTTCTTAAGGCAGGGATGATATAGTTCGAACCATACAAAAATAAAGTGTTATGATGGTCATCCTGTTGCATAGTGAAAACTTGTCAATTATTTAAAAACTAAAGAAAGTAATTACAATATTATAGATGTTTGGATGTCAAAGTTATAACAATAAAATTTGCTTAAAAATAATATGAGATTATTAACACATTTAGCAAACACAATTGTTCACAGTTCACATGCTCTTTTGCCTAGGTTCCAGTGTTAATATGAGATTAATAACAATGTTTAAAAATACTAAAGAAGAGTAATGGAATATGAGATATAAACAAGCATGAGTAACTAAATAAACTCACAAGCACTCGCCTTTTGTATCAACTGTAAGTGGACATCCCTCATCCCAACCACCACAGTCACCATTTCTGGTTCTAGGCCCACCATTTATGTGAACTCTGTCTTCATTACTCGACAATTATTCGAGCAAAGAGTGAAACTCGTTCATACATTCATCTTCCCAACAAGCGGCAAATCATCGTCAGAAATCTCACGACCCTTTCGACTGTGTTGTCTAAGTGAAACTGATATACATAGTCCAAAGTCTAATCATCTGTTGAGCCTACTACCTTCCTCAATTTTTCTACGTAAACCTATTTGTGATCGTCCACGACAAAAAATAAAATGAGGAAACCCTCGCTTCCATGATCATTGGATCATTCCCTGAGATAAGTAGAAGTTGAAGACATCTAATCAGAAAAACCAGAGGTGGCGCTAGAAGTGGAAGCAAGCCTTTAATGGACAGGGTTGGATCCATAGTTATGATTTTGCGCAAAGTGTTGTTTCTTTTTGAAGTTTATATGATGAAGGTATACTTATACCACTAGAAAAGACCATCATAGCATATCAATCCTTCAGCATCAGAAAAAATCGTCCTGTTCAAATTGTCATTTCTATATGAATGACCAAAATTCGAGATGTTTATCATTATCTTGCTCTCCATTACTGCACCTAAAGTCCACTCTTCTCCGTTCTCACTGGCCAGAGGAAAATCTAAGAAAAAGAATTCCATCAGAAGATTTATCTGTATTTAAGCTTTGTTATTGCTCTTGAACTCATAGGTATGTTCCATTGAGCTGCTTTAACTGCAAATTTATGTACCAACTTGAAGTATCGACAAAGATATTTCGTGTTCAAGCTCACAATATGCTTTAGGATCCTATTGTCAAGTCCACTAACATGTCGAAAAAATAAACCCTTGAAGAAAACACTACTGATTTGTGATTGTAGAGCATTTACATGTATAGATGAATGAAAATTTGACCTTTTAATCAACTTGTTTAGCTGAGACTTCTAAGAGTCTTTGTGTTCAGTGAATAGTGCTTCTTCTGTAGGAACAACATTCAGTGCTTCCGCTTCCAAAGTGGTTATCTTCTTCACCTTTATTACGAGTGCCTAAAGAAAATGTTAAAGGAAAAAATGCACAAACATTAGATGATGATGATGCTTCAATAGTTATCTTCTTCGTCTCTAGATAGATCATAATAACAATCAAGAACTGCAATTTAATCTAAAAAATAAAAATCTTAAAAAACTAGTTTTAAAGAGTGCAACGTTAAATTCCTAAATTTTGACCGATGCTCTCTAAAGTGAATTAACAAAGTGAACAATATCAAGTTTGTTGCTTTGAAGCCCCGGACAAAGCTTTAGGAATACAACAATGCACACTAAAGTGAACAGTGAGAATATGAAACTCTGTTTAAAAAAGAAAGGCTCCCTTCAGATTTATATTCTACATTTGCTATTTTTCTCTCTACATTTTCCGATGTGGGACTTAAAACACTGTAGTATGTGTTTTGGGTCATTGTCACTTCCTTTTTTCTTATGGAAATAGATTCGTGGACACTCAAAATCTTTTAACAACTTGAGTGAGAAAGAGAAAGAGAAAAAGAGGGTAATGTGATAGATATGATATGTCAGTGATATGATAGGAAAAGAGAGATAGAGAGAAAATGAAGTGTTGACTAAATGTAGGAAAATAAAAGGTATCTAAATATCATTGTTTTTTCCTTTTAAAAAAAATCATTGTTTTTCTTCTTAGTGCAATATACATATTTAAACATGGAGACAAAAAACGCAAAATTGGATGTAGCGTTACTTGCTTTGATATTGTTTATCATGGGGCTGATTGGTTGTTGTTATTATCATATAACTCAAGTAGAATGCAATACATTTTCATGAATGCTTGAAACACATTGAAATAGATTGATACTTCTGTTCAAGAAAATTTTATATCTCGCCTAATTTGTCCTTGTCGCACCCCTTTAATGCAACAACTTGTCATCAAACCATTCAGAACATGCCAATTTTGGCGCGTTGTTAGCAAATTAGGCGTCCGTGGATCAATTTATCTACATTACTAGAATTGGTATCAGTGTTTATCAACTCTATATCCGGTTGTGATTCTATTAGTATAAATTGTAGTTAATGTATTTAATTGGTGTTTTATTACATTCATCATAAACCTTATTGCAAATGGAACAATTATGATCTTGATTGAGACACATTCTAACAACAAATTAACTACATTCATAATCCTAATATGCTATTAGAGTTTATCTGTTCGAGTTATCCACCATATTATTAACGCACCAAGCTCAATAGTGCGAAACATGAAGGGTGTATTGAGAAAAACAAGACACGCGTTAAAAAGATAGGCAGGAGAGAAAAAAATAGATAGTTACACTAGAACCTCTCACCTTACAAGCCGATTATGCAAGATAAGCTAGTCTCAATATAAAAAACCTAATAATATTAGTGCAGTAAATTAGTAGAAGACCATGATTTTAATAGATTTCTTGCTGGCAGCAAAACTGATGGTATTCCTGCTTGTTTCATTCTTGATGATTTGCAGTAAAACCTCACAAAAATCAAACCTCAGAAAGGATGGGCCCAAGCAACCAGAGAGCAAAGATTTCAGTATAAAAAGCAAAACAAATATAGCACAATTTCAATAAAGAACCTAAGATACTTTTCTTTTTGCTAATAAGAACCTAAGATACTAAACAAATAAAATAATAAAAGATTGATTATTATTGCTAGTTTCAAACCAGAATACAAAATAGAACCAATATATGCTTAATCAAAAGTAGTACTTCCAAAAAACTACATTTTCATAGTAACACTTAAAAGTTGACAAAGTGATTGTGTGTGCGTATCTTGCTGAGATTAGAATAAATATCACATTCTATCACCACCTGCTAAAAGGTAGAAATTAGATAACAACAATAAACTTAATCACATTCTGTAGAAAATTTCAAGCATGTACCTTATGAAATGCCTGAAATAAGTTCCTCGTGCAAGGTCCTATCAAAAGATAAGTAATTCTGGAAAAGAAAATCTGTAAAACGTAGATAAAATGTGCATGAAATTGTTGGTCTTATAATGAACTAAATGAAAGCGAGGCGAATTTGCATACAACTAGCCATAAATATGGTTACAAACACTTTCTCAATTAGGTGCTAAATTCCACTTCTCATTAACAAATATGAGAAACACTATCTCAATTATACAATTTACCAAATTATCTCCAACAAAGACTTTTACATTCTATCCTCTTCAACAAAAAAGAATGAGGAAAAAGATGGTTACAATTGATCATGTCTATGAATTGTCAAAAAAGACAAACATAGCTAGTTTTCCTAAATATGATAACATCAGGTGGTATGAAAAATAACAACCCTAAACATAGGAACAAAACCTGAATCACATAAAAAAACCAGACTCTTCTCTCGAGTTGCATTTATAATACAGTAAGAGAACTATGGCTGTAAATTAACTGTGTTTTAATTACTTGTACTATGACAGCTCCTGTGCACTGTTTGGCCGAAGAGTGGGACTTCGCATATGAATTATAGCCACGGCTATGGAGAAAGACTGTAGTGCAGAAAGAGGTTGGTCAAAATGAATATAATATAGACCGCCGTGAACATTTACCATCCTTAAGGCCGGGCTGATATCGTTCGAACCCTGAAAGTTATATTAAGTAATTGTCAATTATTTAGAAAGCAAAGAGAGTAAATAGAAGATTATGGATGCATGAATGTCAAGAATATAACAATAAAAAAGGCTAAAGCATACGAAAAATATTGCCGTCAAATAACACATTGTGGGATTATTATTGCATTAAAATTAAAGTTTGGTAGTGGTCATCAACTCTAGCAACGAACAAAGCATTTCCCATTTTCCCTACTATAGACCTCCTTCTGATCATAGTTGATGATCAGAAGAAGGTCTATGTAGAAAATGTATCATTGAGGAAAAACACAATACAAAAGAAAGGAAAATCATATTTATCAAAATCAATTATTTACTGACATTGTTTAAACATAATAAAGAAGAGTAATAGAATATGAGATATAAACAAACCTGAGTAACTAGATCAACTGACATGCACTCGCCTTTTGTATCTACTTGAGACAGAACCTCTACTTTGCTAGATCTTTTCTGAAGGTAAGGGGACATCCCTCATCCCAACCACCACAGTCGCAGTAACCACCAGATCTCCATCTATCTATCAGACTAGACGGACCACCATTTCTGGTTCTAGGCCCACCATGAAGGCCTGCGGGAATCAGAATGCTCATACTCGATGAGCAGTCATCATTATTTTGGTTACAACTTTCAGAATTTATTTACGCCGGATTTGTTAAGAAATTTTAATCCCCGACCTCCTATTTTTTCCGGCCTATTACAAGGATGATGGTCTTTTATAACAATGGCAGCCATCTCAGATTTTGGAGGAACATTAGTGTTTAATAAATTAATTTGTAGATCCCAAGGACAACTCTCTACTACGTCACCTGATCAAATAAACTTCGAGTTGTTTTGGTGACACCTTTTCCTTTAGTCCCCCTGTTCTTCATCTGAATAAATATTCTGATGTGTTGTCATAAATCTCAATGCAATGGAATAATGTGAGCTCTGTCTCCATTACTTGACAACTATTCGAGCAAAAAGTGAAACTCGTCGATACATTCATCCTCCCAACAAGCAGCAAATTATTGTCAGCAATCTCAAGACCCTTTCGACTGCCCTTGTTTAAGTGAAACTGATACACATAGTCTACCCTTATCATCTGTTGAGTCTACTACCTTCCTGAATTTTCTACGTAAACCTCTTTCTTATCGTCCGCAGAAAAAAATAAAATGAGGAAACCCTTGCTGGGTTCCATCCAACAGAACAAGTAGAGCTGGCGCTAGAAGTGGAAAGCAAGCCTTTTATGGACAAGAATGGATCTGTAATAATGATTTTGCGCAAACGGTGTTGCTTCCTTGTCGAGTTTATATGATTAGGATATACTTAAGTCACTAGAAGAGACCATAAAATCATAGCGCATCAGAAAAGTTGCACTAATACCAATGTTACAGAATCACCAAAATCAAAGACACGATTCAATATATTTATCATACTCTTGCTCTCCATTACTGTAATTAAACTCCACTCTTCTCCGATATCAACACTTATAATAACTACTCCCTTGGTTTCAGTCACCACAGGAGTAATGCCAGAAGTATAGATTGAATGTTATTGCTATTTTCGTGCAGCAATGCAAAATAGGACCAATATATGCTTAATCAAAAGTAGTAATGCCAGAAGCACTGCATTTTCATATTAAACACTAAAGATTTAACAATTGTCCATTTGTGATCATATTTGATCTAGTTTAAAACTTAACAAAGTGGTTGTTTGTGCATATCTTGCCTCTAGTGAATTCTCCGTGAAGGATGTACTTGTTTGAGTTTGTCTATTCATATAAGTATTATGAGACAATTTGAGAGAGCTTAAGAAAACACCTTAAGAAATTTTTCATAATATTTTTTTCAGCTTATTTTTATACGTTTATGTAAGCTTATTATAAGAAGTGCTTCTGTTGTACGCAACAAATAAGTTGGTTACCCAAACAAGGCCTAAGTGTGTGAACTTTACGCCGAAACTGTTAATAAAAAAAACGAATAGGCCTAAGGTCCCATCAATAGTTTACTTGTACTAAAACAACAGAAGAACAAGGTTCATTCAGCCTTCCCATCTATGAAGCCCGATACATACCGATACGATACCGATACAGCGATGATGGTGATTCGACTCTAACATAAATGATCCAATACGGCGATGATGGTGATTCGACTCTAACATAAATGATGGTGATTCAACTCTAACATCTTGTCACTGTTAATTAGCATCAGAGAACACTCACCCTTGTGCCAAGAAAATTTGACACTTAACCCCATTTTTCTTTGCAAAATAACAAATACTCTTTGAAGAATAACTATACGTCTAATTGTCATAAAATAGTTATATAAATATCATTTCTCTAATAAAAATTTAAAAAAAATTGGAAAATATTTTCAAGGGTGCAGCACATACATTATGGCTTGATTGTGATCCCGAGAAGGTGAATTTATCTCGCTTTAAAAATAAAAACGATTAAAATTGCGTTCTCTCTCGTCTATCAAAATCAAACCATAGTGCATGTGGACCCCACATGCAATTGAATTTGTACCAAGTCTGCTGTGATGAATTGCTCAGACTCACTTCTCTTTTTATATTGGATATTTGCTCTGTTTCTTTCTTCCTGTTCCGATGTGGGACTATAAAGCACTATCATAATACAAAACATGACCATGCATTCTTTCCTTTCATTCTTACTGCAATAATTTGAGAATCTAGTTTAGTTTTCCACAACAAACTAATGCTCACTTTTCACCTTTTTCTCTCATTTACCTTCTTTCTTTTATTAATTTCCTCTCAATTTCTTTTTCTTAACGCAGGGATGATATACTTCGAACCATACAAAAATAAAGTGTTATGATGGTCATCCTGTTGCATAGTGAAAACTTGTCAATTATTTAAAAACTAAAGAAAGTAATTACAATATTATAGATGTTTGGATGTCAAAATTATAATAATAAAATTTGCTTAAAAATAATATGAGATTATTAACACATTTAGCAAACACAATTGTTCACAGTTCACATGCTCTTTTGCCTAGGATCCAGTGTTAATATGAGATTAATAACAATGTTTAAAAATACTAAATAAAGAAGAGTAATGGAATATGAGATATAAACAAGCATGAGTAACTAAATAAACTGACAAGCACTCGCCTTTTGTATCAACTGTAAGTGGACATCCCTCATCCCAACCACCACAGTCACCATTTCTGGTTCTAGGCCCACCATTTCTGTGAACTCTGTCTTCTTTACTCGACAATCATTCGAGCAAAGAGTGAAACTCAGTTCATACATTCATCTTCCCAACAAGCGGCAAATCATCGTCAGAAATCTCACGACCCTTTCGACTGTGCTTGTCTAAGTGAAACTGATATACATAGTCCAAAGTCTAGTCATCTGTTGAGCCTACTACCTTCCTCAATTTTGCTACGTAAACCTATTTGTGATCGTCCACAACAAAAAATAAAATGAGGAAACCCTCGCTTCCATGATCATTGGATCATTCCCTGAGATAAAGTAGAAGTTGAAGACATCTAATCAGAAAAACCAGAGGTGGCGCTTGAAGTGGAAGCAAGCCTTTAATGGACAGGGATGGATCCATAGTTATGATTTTGGGCAAAGTGTTGTTTCTTTTTGAAGTTTATATGATGAAGATATACTTATACCACTAGAAGAGACCATCATAGCATATCAATCCTTCAGCATCAGAAAAAATCGTCCTGTTCAAATTGTCATTTCTATATGAATCACCAAAATTTGAGATGTTTATCATTATCTTGCTCTCCATTACTGCACCTAAAGTCCACTCTTCTCCGTTCTCACTGGCCAGAGGACAATCTAAGAAAAAAATTCCATCAGAAGATTTATCTGTATTTAAGCTTTGTGATAATTTCTCTATGTTTGTTGCTCTTGATCTCATAGGTATGTTCCATTGAGCTGCTTTAACTGCAAATTTATGTGCCAATTTGAAGCATCGACTAAGATATTTCAAGCTCACAATATGCTTTGGGATCCTATTATCAAGTCCATTAACATGTCCAAAAAATAAACCCTTGAAAAAAACTCTACTGATTTGTGATTGTAGTGTAGAGCATTTACAGGTATAGATGAATGAGAGTTTGACCTTTTAATCAACTTCTTTAGCTACTTCTTTAGCTGAGACTTAAAAACTAGTTTTAAAGAGTGCAACATTAGATTCCTAAAGTTTGACCGAGTCTCTAAAGTGAATTAACAAAGTGAACAATATCAACTTTGTTGCTTTGAAGGCTCGAATGAAACAGAAGGAATGCAATAGAGCACACTAAAGGCTCGCTTCGAATTTATATTCTACATTTGCTATTTTTCTCTTTACATTTTCCGATGTGGGACTTAAAACACTGTTGTATGTGCTTTGGGTCATTGTCACTTCCTTTTTCCTTATGGAAATAGGTTACTGGACACTCAATCTTTTGACACCTTGAGTGAGAAAGAGAAAGAGAGGGTAACCTCGTAGTTATGATATGTCAGTGATGTGATAGGAAAAAAGAGAAAATGAAGTGTTGATTAAGTGTAGGAAAATAAAGGGTATCTAAATATCATTGTTTTTTCCTTAAAAAAAAAAAAAATCATTGTTTTTCTTAATGCAATATATACATATTTAAACATGGAGACACAAACACGCAAACTTGAACATGGCGTTACTTGTTTTGATATTGTTTATCATGGGGCTGATTGGTCGTTATTATCGTATAAATATAACTCAAGTATTTGTAAACACATCAAATTAATCTTTCAATTATATTAAAACTAACTTGATGTTAGCCTGTGTCGCATGTTATATGGTAGAGTAGTTTTAGTTTAAGACTTACTTTCAAGTATAAGGTTATATATCGCTATTGTCTCTGTTATTATGAATGATATACCTAAAATATTTGAACATGACTTGAGATGGATATGATCTTTGATTATTCTATTCTAATCCTAATCTTAAACAAAATGAAATGGTGATAGCTGCTGAATGATGTCGTTTCTAGTGTTGCTGTAATTGTATTACTCATTCAACATAAATCCAATGCTTACAACATATCTTCACTAACTTTAGGAATTAATATTCCCAAACTCGGTTTCTCGTATACTATGACTTGAAATAGATTCATACTTCATTCAAGAAAATTTGACATCTCGCTTAGTTTGTCCTCGTCGCATTCCTTCAATGCAACAACTATGCAAATTAGGCGTCGGTGGATCAATTTGTCTATATTACTATAATTGTTATCGATTTGTATCAACTCTATATCGGGTTGTGATTCTATTAGTATAAACTGTAGACAATGTATTAAATTGGTGTTTTAGTACATTCATTGTAAACCTTATTACATATGGACTAATTGTGATCTTGATTAAGATACATTTTAACAACAAATTAACTACATTCATAATCCTAATATGCTATAGAGTTTATCTGTTATCCACCATATTATTAACGCACCAAGCTCAATAGTGTGAAACATGAAGGGTGTATTGAGAAAAACAAGCCACGTGTTAAATAGGCAGGCAGGAAAGAAAAATATAAATAGTTACACTTGAACCTCTCACCTTACAAGCCGATTATGTAAGATAAGCTAGTCTCAATATAAAAACCTAATCTAATAATATTAGTGCAGCAAATTAGTAGAAGACCACACTTGCAGATTTGCGGTAGAACCTCACAAAAATCAAACCTCAGAAAGGATGGACCCAAGCAACCAGAGAGCAAAAATTTCAGTATAAAATGGAAAGAAAAAAATATAGCACAATTTCAATAAAGAACTTAAATTTTTTTTTTTTTTTTTTTGCTAATAAGAACCTAAGATACCAAACAAATAAACTAATAAAAGATTAATTATTATTGCTAGTTTCAAGCCAGAATACAAAATAGGACCAATATATGCTTAATCAAAAGTAGTACATCCAAAAAACTACATTTCCATAGTAAATACTTAATCACATTCTGTAGAAAATGTCAGTCAAGCACGTACCTTACGAGATGCCTGAAATGAGTTCCTCGTGCAAGGTTCTATCAAAAGATAAGTAATTCTGGAAAAGTAAAGCTGTAAAACGTAGATAAAATGTGCATGAAATTGTTGGTCTTATAATGAACTAAATGACAGCGAGGCGAATTTGCATACAACTAGCCATAAATATGGTTACAAACAATTTCTCAATTAGGTGCTAAATTCCACTTCTCATTAACAAATATGAAAAACACTATCTCAATTATACAATTTACCAAATTATCTCCAACAAACCCTTTTACATTCTATCCTCTTCAACAAAAAAGAATGAGGAAAAAGATGGTTACAATTGATCTTGTCTATGAATTGTCAAAAACGACAAACATAGCTAGTTTTCCTAAATATGATAACATCAGGTGGTATGAAAAATAACAACCCTAAACATATGAGCAAAACCTGAATCACATATAAAAATCAGACTCTTCTCTCAAGTTGCATTTATAATACAGTAAGCGGACTATGGCTGTAAATTAACTGTGTTTTAATTACTTGTACTATGACAGCTCCTGTGCACTGTTTGGCCGAAGAGTGGGACTTTGCATATGAATTATAGCCACAGCTATGGAGAAAGACTGTAGTGCAGAAAGAGGTTGGTCAAAATGAATATAATATAGACCGCCGTGAACATTTACCATCCTTAAGGCCGGGCTGATATCGTTCGAACCCTGAAAGTTATATTAAGTAATTGTCAATTATTTAGAAAGCAAAGAGAGTAAATAGAAGATTATGGATGCATGAATGTCAAGAATAATAAAAAAGGCTAAAACATAAGAAAAATATTGCCGTCAAATATAACACATTGTGGGATTATCTACTGTTCGCATACCCTTCCCTCAGATCCAACGATAATATAATCTGAGATTACTAACATTGTTTAAACATAATAAAGAAGAGTAATGGAATATGAGATATAAACAAACCTGAGTAACTAGATCAACTGACATGCACTCGCCTTTTGTATCTACTTGAGACAGAACCTCCACTTTGCTGGATCTTTTCTGAAGAACAGTAAGAGGACATCCCTCGTCCCAACCACCGCAGTCGCAGTGACCACCAGATCTCCATCTATCTATCAGACTAGACGGACCACCATTTCTGGTTCTAGGCCCACCATGAAGGCCTGCGGGAATCAGAATGCTCATACTCGATGAGCAGTCATCATTATTTTGATTACAACTTTCAGAAGGCGATGCGGTTTTATTTACTCCAGATTTGTTGAGAAATTTTAAGCCCCAACCTCCTATTTTTTCGGGCCTATTACAAGGAAGATGGTCTTTAACAACAATGGAAGCCATCTCAAAATTCGGAGGAACATTAGCATCTAATAAATCAATATGTGGATCCCACGGACAACTCTCAGCTACGGCACCAGATCTGTTAAACTTCGAGAGTGTTCTGTGTTTTGATGAAGGATTAGTTCTGAAAACTTGTGACACCTTTTTCTTTAGCCCCTTGTTCTTCATGTGATGAGAATACTCTGATGTGTTGTCATAAACTTCAAGGTTATGGAATAATGTGAACTCAGTCTCCATTATTCGACAACCATTCGAGCAAAGAGTGAAACTCGTTGATACATTCATTTTCCCAACAAGCGGCAAATCATCGTCAGCAATCTCACGACCCTTTTGACTTCCCTTGTTTAAGTGAAACTGATACACATAGTCCAAAGCCTTATCATCTGTTGAGTCTACTATCTTCCTCAATTTTGCCACGTAAACCTCTTTCTGATCGTCTGCGGAAAAAATAAAATGAGGTAACCCTCGCTTCCATGTACATTGGATCATTCCCTGAGATAAAGTAGAAGTTGAAGACATCCAATCAGAACTAGTAGAGGTGGCGCTAGAAGTGGAAGCAAGCCTTTTATGGACAGGAATGGACCCGTAATTATGATTTTGCGCAAACGGTGTTGTTACCTTTTTGAGATTATACGATGAAGATATACTTAAACCGCTTGGAGAGTCCATAAAATCATAGCATATCAATCCCTCGGCATCAGAAAAGTTCATCCTGTTCAAACTCTCCTTTCTATCTGAATCACCAAACTTCTTAAGCAAAGCACTATTCAATATATTTATCATACTCTTGCTCTCCATGACTGTCCCTAAAGACCACTCTTCTCCAGTTTCAGAACTTATAACTACTCCCCTGGTCTCCATGGCCGAGGGACAATCAAAGACAAAAGATTCACCTGTATTCAAGCTTTCTGATAAAGTCCCTATGTTTGTTGCTCTTAATCTCAAAGGTATGTTCCATTGAGTTGCTTTTACTGCACGGTCATGTACCAATTCGAGACAGTGACGAAGATATTTCTCGTCTGCACTCACCATATGCTTTGGAATCCTATTGTCAAGTCCACTAACATGTCGGAAAAATAAACCCTTGAAGAAAACTTTACTGATTTGTGATTGAATAGCATTTACAGGTATTGATGAATGAGAGTTTGACCTTTTAATCAACTTCTTTAGCTGTGACTTTGAAGAATCTTCATGTTCAGCTGATAATTCTTCCCTATCACTGCACAAGTCAACCAATGAATCCTTTTTCCATTGGCCCTCTTTCTGAATCCATAAACTTACATTTTCCATCTTCTTCTACCTCTACAATTCAAGATTAATGACTACAACCGTGTCTCAAAGTCATTGTCCTACAAGAAAAAATACACTTTAAAAAATGATAACATACCAACAAGAAAATTGTATGCAAAATAATGAAGAAAAGGTGAAAAACAATGGTTTACTTACCTGTCCTAAAACAACAAAATATATTTAACTATCTCTATTATTTATGACCAAAATGAAAAGGCAAAGATTCTTTACAATAATTAAGGATTAAGAAAAGAACAAACCTCAATCATCCCATAATTTATAACCTTAATCCCAAAAGACAAAGTCAACCATGTTCTAAAAACATAAATCAAACCAAACAGACTAATCCATACAAACCAAAGGCTAGAAAGTTGTCCAATAAACTATTAAACAAATTCAATAAAGAAATACAAAAAACAAACACAAAAGCAACAATAATAACAATAATATAATAAACTAATAATAAAAAAGAATATATACCTGCTTAATTACCGGATTAATTAAGCTGAAGTTGGATCTGGAGAAAGAAAAAAGAACCTCAAGAAACCCACCAACAAGTTGAAGAGAAGTAGCTGATTTTTCACACAGAAACAGTTTAAGAGCTCAAAAATTGAGCTTTTTTAGTACAAGGAAGAAAGGAAAGTAGAAGAAAACAAAAATGAGCACATGGGAGGGAAAGAAAGAACATTAGCAGTATTAGCATACAACAAACAAAGTACAGTAACCACCGCAAACAAATACTAGAATCCTACAACTAGGTTCCAAAATACAATTTTTCTTATAAAAAGGGAAATTAACTAAACTTAAACCATATTAACCAAAACAACGGTGAAAGTGAAACAATGAAGACAAGAACATGGGTAGGACGCGGTTGTGAATGAAGGACTAGTACAATGATGTGGATCTTCACGGATGTTTGGTTTCACACATTAACCAAAGAATCAGGACATAAAGTGGGACCCACTTAGATGTTGTTGTTAAGGACCAACAAGAGTGTAGTACGTATCTATAAACAAATCCAACATGGAAAGAGAAATAAATTCAGAGAAAGTCACAGAGTTAATGAGTTGGTGCGCACGATAAACTCTATGTGGGAATGTAATGTAATGTGACTCCACTAAAGCCAAAGGTGGTGCTGCCACTACTTGCATATGCTTCCTCACCTACAAATATTGAAATATTGAAATTTAATTCAATGTCTAAATAAAAAAAATTATATTATTAAAGCACATAAATTATATTCAATTTTTGTACCAAGATAAATAAATTCTTTTAAAAAGGATAGTGATACATTTTACTAGTGTTAGTTGGAATCAAGCTCGTTAGTCACAATGTGCACCAATGATTTGTGTATTAAACATGAATTAAATACTTGTATTGCTAACAAGTGTCCTTAGAGCACTGGTTAAGAATTTTAAATTAGAAATAATTGGTAAGTTTTATGTAGAAAAAGTTATTTTTTCAAATTTCAATGTGTTGAATGCATCAATCCCAATACAAAATTTCTTCTTTAAACTTCTTAACAAGTGTCTTAAGGGCACTTGTTAGCATTTTGCATACTTTAAACATCTAAATGTTTCATTAAGAGTATAGCTTCTTGATGAGTGTCGATAAAGTTGTAATATTGTTTTTGTTTCGGGTCATGTTAACCAATGCCCCCGGGGCACTGGTTAAGAAAACCAAAAGAGAAAATTTTAAATAAAAAAATACTTTTTCACCTTTTAATGCACTGATTACACACCTCTCAATGCAAATGTTACTATATTTGACCCATTAACCAATGCCCCAAGGGCACTTATTTGTTTCTTTTGAGTCATAACCCTAGGGTTTGTCTTAGATGGAGGGTTTTGATGGGGAGATGAGAAGAAAATGTTTTTTAAAATGTTTTAAAAAAATAAATTAAATAGAATTGAATTATAATATGAATATTTATCATAGTATTCTTTAAATAAAATGTTGACTTAGCCGTACAAAACTCTCACCTCCAAAATCTTCCAAAGCTCATCTCAAATATACCCTCAAGATTAAGGTTATTTATGTACATGTTAAGAAAATCAATAAATTTTGTTACATTAATTTGATCGAAGTATTTATCTTTGTTCTATCATATTTTTTTTATGTTTATCATTTTTTATTAATTAAAGTGATATTTATTGTTATTATTCATGCATCTTTTGCCATTATTATAAGCAAAAATTAACATTTTAGATTTATTCATTAAATAGGATATGTGATATATAATAAAGATCATATACATCATTAATTAAAAAAATATAACAGTGACTAGGTGTATAATTAAGAAAAATTAGTGACTATGCCCTGTAACTTATGAAGTTATAAAAAATTTGGTTTTGTTGAGGCAATATCTTATGAACATTAAAAATATTGAGTTGCAACGCCGCCCAAGAAATGAATAAACAAGAAGGATGAATATGACTGCAATTAATGGCATCCAGATCAATAAATAAACTAACGGAAAGAAGAATAAGAATGTGTCGCACTGTCATGTCATGGGTGAAACAGTGCAACAGAGCATGAGCGTATATAATATCCTTTTTTTTTTTTTTTTTGACCAAAAATATCCTATGTGTTGTGTTGTGTTTTTTTTTTGAGAGAATGTGTTGTGTTGTGTTGTGTTATGTAAATATGTAAATGTAAATGTAAATGCAATCCTTATTATGGTCAAGTGTTGTTGTGTTGGTCAATAGGCATGCAAAGGTACATATGTACTTGACCATTTCCACGTTAACCCATCCTTTCACTTTCTCTCTCCATCACATGTGAAATAAAATTGGACCTCTTTACCAGTTTTTTTACCAAAATGTTTAAAGCTTTTAAATGAAACAGTTATTCATTTAAAAATCAAATATAATAAACTATGTTATGTTTTAGCTTACTTATAGAGATATTAACTTATAGAGAAATGTTAACTAATATTTTCGGAGCACGGGTAAAAGATATTAAACGATAATTTTTATAAAAGTTTATGTAATAAAGTGTATTGAAAATTGAAAAAAGTGCAATAAAAAATAATTACTTGATTTAAAATGTTTAAAGAGTGCTCCGATGGTACTTTTTAATAAGACATTATCTTATATATTCTGTTGTTTCATTAAGAAATGAATTTATAACTAGCCAATTATTTGACCAAAAAATATAATAATAAATACTCACTCTATACCAAATAATAAATGATTTTGTAAAGAAACAGTTTTAAATTATAAGTAATTTTACAATACCATTAATAAATATAAGCATAACTTTATCTAACATGTGTTGTAATGGTTTCTCCTTGTGTTGAAAAATGTGACCGTTTATCTCATTTAAAATTACTTAGATACATGATAACCAAATCAAATGTAAAGAAATAAAGATTTGGAGAAACCTCCCAAATGACCAAATTGAATGAAATGATCTTATAACAAGATGCATATCTAATGCCTAACAAGATGTCATATACTCCCAATGAAATCACAGCCCAAAAACATATGTTCAATGCTTTCTTCCACACTGCGTCCACTCACACAAGGCTGAGAAGTAGACTAAATGATACCTCGCCTAACCAAGTTATCCTTGGTAGGAATCCAATTTCGTAGTAAAAGCCATGAAAAAGAAAACTTTTATCGAAAGAACTTTATTCCAAGTAATATTAGTAATGTTGTAACGGTCAGTCAGCTCCATCTGAAACAACAAATGATAAACTTCGTTGATTGTGTAGCCTTTAACCGACTCTAAGTGTCATATTCACCTCTCCTCCACACCATCATGCATAACATTATTATTTAACTGAACATATCGCTCTCCCACCACCTCTTCCTCCCACTCATACAACCTCCGTCATCATTTTCATGCCTCACCCCCTCCACACACACCCCAACCTAAAGAGTACATCTCAGCAACCGTCATCAAATGGTTTCCTACTAAACCAAAGAGACGTCTGAATCTATCACGCAAACGACCACCCTCCAACCATACATTCGTCCAAAAAAAAAAGCAAATTAGCCGCATCATCTACAACCCGCCCCAAATGGTATTCAAACCAACTACCCAATCTCAACCTCACACCAAATTGATTTTAACCTTCTTCCTTAATTCACCCGCCTTCCTAACAGTAACGTGCAACTAAAACTTGATACCACAAATACCCTCAATCCACATACATCCTCGTTTGTTTTGTAGGGACTGAATTGTTTTTTAAACTATTTTCATGACTAAATTGTTGATTTTTTTATTGTTGTAAAAACTTACTATTCTCTTTTTTATAGTGATTATGATAAGGACTACGTTGATCTAATTTATCTTAACTAACCTTACTGAATGTTTTTATTTTTCTCAGAGACCAAAGCAGATCTTATAATATTTTTCAAGGGCTAAAACAATCATCTTTTATTTATTATTTTAGTAGAAAACGTGAGTATCTATTTATTTACTATTATTATACATGTTTTTATATATAAGACTCTTTTGTAAAATTTTGTTGTATTTTTTATAAAAGAATGAATAATATTGACATATTTAATATAATTATATAAAAATTGTTATTATTAATCTTTATATATTTTTTTATCAAAATGAAGTATATTTAGGAACATATCTAGTTATTATTAAGTTGGTTCGAGACTTTGCTGTAATCATGAATGACCTACATAAATGGTCTTTGTTTTCTTTATATGAACTATAAATTGGCTTTTAGAAGCCGAAATTATAGAAAATTGCACTTATTACAAGGGGATACAACCACAGATGGGTACCTTTTTCTTCTGACTTGATAATTTAAATTACGGAAATGCTAACCCGGGGCACTGGTTAAAGATATGAAAAAGGAAATTATATAATAGTTAATGCATTGAATTAGTATGCTTAACCAGATGGGTATCTTTTATGGTAATAATTCTCTTTTATGGTATGCTTAACTAGTGCCCCGGAGACATCGGTTAGCAGGACGCTTTAAATTATATAAAAAAAAATTAAGAAACTCAAGTGTGAATTTTTTTATTTTATTGTTTTGACAAGTCCAGTGTGAATGTAATTCTCATATCTTTCTACGTTTCCTTTTTTTTCTTTCTTCTTGAGATTATATAGGTTGAATCTCTAATTACAAAGCGGTAAAAAAGATATTGTATTTGAAAAGATCTTGGATTCGAACCCTACTAATACATTCGAACTCCACTAATACTTTTGAATGAAAATAATTATAAATTTATTTATAAATTTACAAATACTCTTTGAATTCAATTTTATTTCTTACTTTGTGGAGTGAAAAACCGTCCTTTCATCCTAAATTTTTGTAACCAAAAAGAAAAATATGTTGAACCTTTCGCATTTAATTATATATGCATGCAGTATACTATTATAAAAGAAAATTATAAGAAAACTGAACTTTGTCAAAAAAGAGAAACTGAACTTGTTAAAAATTAGAATTTCTTCACTTCTAAAAAAATTAGAATTTTCCGGTGCGCTAAATAAATTAAAATGGTTGTGCAATTTTTTCATAAATAAATTAAACTTTTTCTCTGTAGCAAAAAACTATCTAAACTTTTTCGACATAAATAAATTTAAGAGCTTTAAAGGTACAATGTTTACTTTGAACTTTACACCCATTATCGGTTAGTACATCTTTAACCTACACCACATGATAATTAATAAATTAATTGTAAATGTATTTTAAAATAGCAAAATTGTATTTTTCTTTTTCTGAAGAATTGCAGTCTATTTTATGTTAACAAGTGCGGATGGCAGCTTTGAATGGCCCCATTGACCAAGGATCGTCAAATGAAGGTGTCAGGGGTTGGGTAATATGTTGACCTTCCATGACAACAAACTACTTTAAAAAGTGTAAGAGTGTGTTTTCTCGAAGTAACTCTTCTTCACAAACACGATCTCAAATAAATTTTGTTTGAGGAGATGATAAAATTTAAAAGAAAAATAATTTTGTTTTTTTTAAAGAAAGAAAAATAATTTTGTTGTGTTATTTGATATTATTTTTAAAAAAAAAATTATCTTTATGTGTGTGGGTTCAAGTAAAATGCATTTAAAATTGTGAATACTCTTTCCGGTTACGTTTATAAATAAAATATAATTTTTTAAATAACTAATAAATTTTAAAAGACATTTTTTACTTATAAAAATTATCGAAGTGAGTATGTAAGAGTTGGTTGTTTTCCCTTTAGATGCTTAATTGAATTTTGTTTTCATAACATATTTACTTTATATTTTTAGTGTTTATTTATTGTCTTAGTTTTTTTTAATGTTATTTATATGTACGAAGAAAACTACTCCATTCGTTTCAAAATACATGTCCAAGTCAACCACTTCACATATGTCAATGCACAATTTTGACTATTAATATCTTTAATTATCTAAAGTAAAAAATTATAAAAATTTAATATTTTAAAAATATTTGTCGAGACAAATCAAACAACATTTTACATGCTAATATTTGTATTTATAGATTAGTTAAAAAGTATGGTCAAAGTAAGTCAAGTGAATAGTGCACATTGCGAAAATTGGACATGTATTTTGAAACGGATGGAGTAATAAATTTTAATGAAATTAATTATTTGACTTTTCTAAAATATATTCAAAACTTAAATGCAGTATAGTTCTATTTTGGTCAAACTATAACATTGGTTTTTCTGTCCTTAATTTTTTATTTCTTGATCAAGTGAAATTAATGAAATACGAGGTTCAAATCTCGACCATAACATATATAATAAAATATTTTTACAAATTGAATTAAACTCACAGGATTTATCTTTCTATTTCTAATTGTGTAATAGTAGTATTAGTCATCTATGTTCCTACCACGACATATATAATGTATTTTATAAAAGCAATGCATGTGAAATCCACATATGATAAAAGAAAGTGTTATAAAAGCAGCATCTCAATTAACACCTATTTTTTCTTTTTCTTTTTACAACACGATGACATGTCTCGTTAGCATAATGTTAAATAGAAAATGATCCATTATGGATGATCTAATACCATATAATTTGTCAAAAGCTCAGCAAGAAAATACCATACAGTTGGACATCAGTTTTTTGAAAGCAATTGGACGTCAGTTTTGGCATGTTATTAAGTATGAGAGTATGTGGAGTGGCTTACGAACGTTCTCATGACACTTTCCACATGATTTTTTTATTATGATGCGGAATTATTTTTTATAAGAATGACTTGAAGGTTTCTGATTTATCAATACATGTTTTTATTAATTTATTTATTGTTTATAATTTATTTTAATACTAAATATTGACATTATTTGAATTTTTAAGATAAAAAAAATATTCAAATCAATCGCTTGGTTGTGGTCCGGGGAAATCATAAAATATAAAACTTTAAAAATGTAGTATATGATAATTTTGAGAGTGGTGAATCTAGTCCGTGATGGAACTTGGAGAATTTAGAAGTCAAATGTGTTGACAAAATATTTTGGAGATTAAAAAAATTGATTATTTTTTATTGGAATTAAAATAAAAGTTTATAACTTTATAAATATAAAAACAACATATTTAACCTTAATACTAAACAGTTAATTATTTTTGGCTTTATAGATAATACTCTCTTTGTCCTTATTTCATAAACACCCTTAAAATTTGTTCCTAAATATAAATACTCTTTCGATATTTTTTAAGAAGTCAAACTAGTCCGACGAAATTGATATCAAGGGGAAAATAAAAACAATATTCAAGAGTTCGACCGCGAGATATTGAACATTTTTTTTTTGTGTTAACTCTTTGATTCTTAAAAAAACAGTCTTAGTTATCTGGAGTTCGGCCTCAAGATACATAATTATTTGACCAAAAAATTGAACTCGTGTTCTCCTAAACGATTCGTCGACTGATAAAACTCATTAACTATTTGAACTTGATCACTTAATTTACACAAATCTCGACTTAGTAATTACTACTATACATCAAAGGAACATTTTATAAAACATTACCAAATTTTCTTAATGGTAATTTGTCGAGAAAAATCACTATAGCCCTGTCTTCCACAATTTCCTTTTAGTTTCTTTTGGTACAATCTTCCGCAATTTCTTTTTCCACCTTCTTTTATTAATTTTGTCCATTTCCTTTCACAAGATCGGGATAAAATAAGAGTATTTATGGAATCATCTAAGATTACAATAAACATGAAACATCCTCCGGAAGAACTTGAGTTGAATAAACAGGAGTCTATCCAATATTGTCCTAGAGAGAAGACATGAGTGACCAAGATTGATAAGAAAGTCTCCACAACTAGGGTTTTGTTACAATACAATGTTCCAGTCACAACTATAAATAAAAATTGATCAAACAATATTGATGTATTTGATTTAAATATTAAACCAAATATATTAATTGCTTTTTTACTAAATTTGTTTATGTTCGAGATCGGGTTAAATATGAAAGAGGAAGATTATTTTCCACTGGAGGAGTTGTTAGAATAATTGTGATTGACAAATAAATGTAAATTTCAGGCGTAGCCGTCTCCCCAACATCCATATTGAATTTGAAGGGAAGCATGCATGGATCCAAAAAATACCTAACTACTTTTTCTTGTATTTTGTTTTAAAATTCATACCTAACTCGTTAGCTTCCTTTAATTCAAATTAAGTAGTTTTGTCCGTTTCATAAAATCTTTGTGGTCATTATCAAAGTTTGATAAATATAGCATTAATTGTTGCGTGTAGGGGGAAATTTTGAACCAAAGACAACGACATCTAATTCGATGACTTAGTAAATATTTCTTATTTTTTTATAGTAGGATGAGAAACAGGCCCGGCCCTGAGGGGTGCAAACAACTCAACAGAGCTGGGCCTCCCTCAGCCATGGGCTTCAAAAAAAATTAATATCCACTAGTATTACTGCCCTCCAATTTTTTTTAATACCCCCATTTTCTGTCCCCTTGTTTTAGCCTTTTAGGCCTATTAGAATTAGGTCCTCTTGTTTTTAGTGTTAAGTGGGGGTTCCTCATCTATACGGTAGTCATTTTTACCTTTGGGTGTACCGCATATATACGTCACCTTATATTTATCTTTTAAAAAGTATAAATAGAACATTGCTCTTTTTAAAAAAATACGTTTTGATTTTATCACTGGCCTCTTTTCATTCCCAGAGCCGAGCCTCCGAATTCTTAGGGACGGCCCTGATGAGAAAATTATTACTCCATCCGTCCTAAAGGTGGCATTTAGGGTGGGAATGGGAAAGAGTTTCCCGCTATAGGAAAGCTTTTTTGAACCATTAGATCAAAAAGGAACACTGATCATATTGTAATCTGTCCACATCATATTATTTTTACTTTGTCTTCAACCTCACTCACCCACCCATCCTTCTCTCTCCTCTATCTCTTTCCCCCCGCCACTTGCAGCAATCTGACTTAATCCATTTAAGAACATTCACCCAAACACCTTATAAAGACTGAAATCCTTTAAGCTCGGATCCATTTATCTGGTGTTTAAAGACTGAAATTTTTGATCAAATAAAAACCACTTTTTTTTTTCTTCCAGCTCGCCCAAGAAAATCCAGATCTAAAAAACCACCAAGAGTTTGTAATGGCTTTAAGGTTCCTCAACAACAACAATTGAGAGATCCATTTCATCAATCATCCATCATATACAAGTTTTAATTGGGTTATTTTATTTTATTTTATTTTATTTTTCCATGCTTCATTGGATCTTTCTGGTTTTCTTCTTTTATGAGTTCTACTTTTTTGTTCTAATATTGGAACTTTGTGGTTGTATTGGAAGAAAAAAAAATGAAACAAAATTAGGTTATATGTTCTAATATTGATAAATGAAAAATCTTGAAATTTTGGGGTTTTGTAAGAAACCCAATTGAAAATTCTGAAGATGGATGATTCATTGGCATAACACTAGAAAATTAGTAATTTTGGCAAATTGGTGAAGATGAAGATTTCATGGGAAGATTACTGGTTTTACGTTAATCTCAGGACTTATAGATTTTTATTTGTATGTGTTTTTGAGTTCTTGCAAGAAAGACCAGGAATCAATATACTTGGAAAGGCTTTGGTAAAGCAGCAGGAATTCCATATCTGTGAAAAAAAAATCTGTATTCATGGGGTTGAAGACAATATGAAAGAGAAAGAAAAAAGAATATAATGTAGACAGACCATAATAAAACCAATACTCCTCTCTAATCTAATGGTCAAAAAAAACTTTCCCATTGTGGGAAACTCTTTCCCATTTCCACCCTAAATGCCACCCTAAAATGTAAGTAAAAATGAGTGTATCTGTATAAATTTAGAAACAAAAACATTAATTTTTTCCTTAAAAAAAAACATTAATTTTTGTTAACCAATTTTGCTTATATTTTGGGACGAAAGGAGTATTAATTAACATAAAATCAATAATTGTTTTGCAATTGTCTTCAAGAGAGAATTAAAATGTATGTCTTGAAAGTGTTCAGACTATAGCGACTAAGTTGACACAACTCACACACATGAGAATATTTTCTAGGCTAAATACATCTCTTGGTCGTTTTAACTTTAACAAAAATATTAAATTAATCATTTAATTTTTTTAAGTTTCAAGTATGTCTTTTAAACTGTTAATTTAATGCACCATTACTCTTTTAATGATCTATTTGGAACTTAAAAACTTAAAAAACTTTAAATAAGTGTATTAAATTAACAACTTAAAAACTTAAATGACTAACCTGAAATTTTTGTCAAAATTAAAGGACTAAAAAACATAATTGGCCTATTTTCTATCATGTTCTTCTCCTAAAATGCATTTTTTTAGTTCCCTTAAAGTAGAAGAGTTTTGTATTATGAAGAAGAAAAATGAACTCCTTGTAATATTTTCCTCTGAAAACCCTTCCTTTCTACTAGTTTCTCCTTCCTTTTATCAAAGTCTGCATTTTCTCTTTCCTCTAAACTGGAAAATAAAGTATAAAATGAAGAATCTCCGTGAGGTTAGCTCAGTTGGTAGGATATTGCATAATATATATAGGGGCAGAGTTCGAACCCTGGACACCCCACTTCTCCACATTTAAAATGTGTGAGCTTCAGCTGCTAGTTACTTGATGAAAAAAAAAAGTAGAATAATTCAAATATGAAAATACCCATTTTGGTGACAGTATGAGTATTGAGTGGTCAACAATGACCATGATACCATAACTTACGTCTAAAATTAAATTTAAAATTGAAATTTTTAAAATGAATGCAAATGTCGAAGGGTGTAGGGCTATTTATAGCCATGAAATGTTCTTAGACTGTACCTATAATCAAAAGAAATGCTTATAACGTTTAATATTCAATTAACACACCACAAACCATCCAAACCTTTAATATAAAGCCACAAATCTACATTCTAACGTTTAGATCTATTGGATTAGTATTCATTGTTTTTGTGGTGTGATTTGCAAATGGACCAAACATACCAATTTATAAAAGTTTTGTGAGTCGCGAAGGTTTGTACTTGACAGGTTCAGATTATATAATTTAAAATGTCTCAAACCATGCAAAGTAATCGTTTTAACACAGTCTTAGACTAGTTCGAATCATATAATCTGAACTATTTTGGGATGATTTCGAATTTTATAATCTGAACCCGTTCAGAATATGGACGGTGTCTAGGTCAGCAAGGTTGGACAGTTTCACATGTGTTTTATGTCTTTTTTGACTGATCATCAAGATTTGACCATGTTTTTTAACCCTGCTTTGACTTCTTTATAGTCTATGTTTGAATTTACCCCTATAAATATCTTCTTATTCTTCACAAATTCTCATTCCATCTCACATTCTTTCTTTCTCTTATATAAATTTCTTCTATAATGTTCCATTGTTGGCCTTTCATACAAAGGTTTATCTCATCTTGTAGAGATAGTATGAATGGTTAAAGGGCAATATCCCACTTTGCAAATTCGCTCCATCTGTCTGGATTTGAGTTGCTCGCACGTGAGAAGAGGTTAGGGTGAAAAAAGAAATAATCATAAAACAATGAAATGGAGTTATGGCTCAAAATAAACATCATGAAGCCAAATTATATGAGGATTTGGTTTGTTAGTATAATTTAGGTCATTACTTTTCCCATCTTAAAACTTTCTCGCACGCCCTTCTCGGATTCTAAAGTTCAAAATATTGTAACATGTTTTGGAAGTTTTAATGAGGTGTTTATATCATTTGGATTATATAATCCGAACAAAATAGGGGGCGCGAGAAATCAATAATGTGGGAAAAGAAGGAATCTATTATTTATGTATGAAACATTATTGTCACACCTAAGTATAGATTTTTAAAACATTTCTAGGGATACTTTTATCTTTTTCTTAAACAAACCGGATTCATGAAAAAACATACCTGAAATCAATAAAAATATTTAAAATCTTTACACCAAAAGTACATTTAAAAAGATGGGTTATGCCCTTCAATGTAAGAAAACAATAAAAATATAGTAGTTTCTAACTAATATAAAAGAAACTACTCAATTGTGCTCCACTAGTGCAACCTTTTTATGGGTTGATACAACTTGTGTGAGCATACTCTTTGTATATGATATTTATATATTCTTCATTCACTTTATTGGTATATAGTATTAGGACCCCAATTATTCAGCTTCCTCATCCATCAAACCCAAATTTATAGGAGAAATCTGGAGAGGAACAGGCCCATGCAAAAATCTATATAAGCTAAGTAATATAAGTATACTATACTAATCAAACTATTGAATCAAATCCATGATTGAATGGAATAGTTGCATTTGAAGGAGTTCACTCCACTGATATGAGCAAATATATCTGAGGAATCAACCATATCATCTTCCTCTTTCACAACTACCTGTAGTTACAGTTATCAAATGAAGCAAGATCAAAAATTATTCCAATCAAATAAATAAGTAGATAAGTTCAAATAGTTCAATCTCGAGCGCTTATAACATAAATGTATCTTTTATTATACATATATAAGTGCTTAATTAAGTTGTTTATCCAAACGGTGCAGTAGCCAAGTTAAATATGAACTTGTAAAGTGTGTTGGTACGTGTTTAATAATTGAATGTTGTTTGAGATTAATCTTATACCTCTTCTTCATCTTCTTCTTCATGATTGCCACTAGCAGTTCTATTTGCATCTCCAAAATCATCATTCTTTGCAAATCGTCCTCTAACTCGAGGTCTGCTATCGGCCAGAGTTTTGCGGCATGCATACTACATATTTGGTTGCATCATTATTAGATGAACTTCAAAATATGCAGTAAGAAGAGAATTGGCTTGATATGCAAGTAATTATAGCTTGCAAATTTATAAGTAACATGATAACTGATAAGGTTTTCAGTTCTGTTTGATTATGCATGGTTGTTTTTGAAGTAGTATAGTACCTTAATTTTCTTGCTGAAGTTTCTTTCATTTCTTTTCTTCATGTATCTGTGAATCTTTTCTTTCCTTTGTTCAACAGAAAGTTTTCCAACCTTGAAAGTGGAGTCTTCCAAGTTTGAGATTTCTGGTGTCAGAGTGGCAGAACTACCAGCACCAGCTACTAGTTGTTGATTCTCAGGATTAAGTGCCTGAAAAATAAATTAGCATTATTATCTTCAGATTCAGATTCTGGAAAGGGAAATAGAAAAAGAACCATTCATATGAAATAGGACATTGATAATAATACTGTTTTACAAAAAATGAGAACAGGTTGGTTCAACCGTGACTCAATTACGTTCAATCGATCTACAATACAAATGAGACAAAACCAACTGCCAAACTGGTCGATTCTCAGTTCAACTGATTGAATCGAGTGGTTCAGTCCAGTTTTAAAAAACATCGCTTGAAAGAGAAAACTTAACATGCATCATTCATAAAAAATAACTATGGAAAATGGACATTTTTAACATGATTTGTATTGTCAACAGAAAGTAATGATGAAGAAATTAACTAAGTAGTTTTGAAACAGTCAATACCTGAAGGTCAGGAGGGTTAAACACCCTCTGAATAGGATCAGGACAATAAATTCTACCATTATCTCCTTGATAATCAAGTTCTTGTGTCTGAATTTCAGAACCAAAAACCATATTTCCACCAAACAAACCAGAACTATCAGTAGACAAAGCAGTAGTAAGAGAACCATTAGGCATGTATGCCGCCATACCGGCAGGACCAAGATAATTGCAAGAAGGAGAAGAAGGGTTCAAAGGAACATAAGAAGGTACAGAAGTAATGCAATCCTCTTCAAAAACAGGTGGTAATGATAAAGGAGCTCCCATAAGAGGTGCAACTGAATCATTTGGATTATGATACTGCGAAAACCCATCAACGGATGAACATGCTGTAAGTTGAACATGATGATGAGGCTGCACAGAAGAGAAATCAAATTGTTCTACTTGCTGTGATGATGTGACTGGAAGGAATGAAGGAACATTGAAAGATGGTGATAGTGAGAAATCTATTGAGGCAGAAATGTCATTGTCAATTTCTTCTTGTGAATCAAAGATAACTGATAGATTATTGCTATTGTTGGAATTATTGTTGTTGATATTGTTGTTTGTGCTGGTTGGAGTTGTGACCACTGTGTTATTGCTATTGCTATTATTGAACTTGTTTTCTACATCTAATATATTTGTTGCATATGAGGAATTCTCTTCATAGCAACAATTTGAGCTTGATGTAACCTCAGAATTCTGCAAAGCTTCTGGGAATAATTCAGTGTTACAAAGTTCGAAAATTTGAGCGCTAAGAGGGCTTGAAATTTCATCCTGTAAACATTGATATAAAGGAAATGTAAACAACATGGTTACCTAAATAAAGTAATAAATAAGAAGACTGATTCAAGAGATGATATTCTGTTTTTTATGTCTAAACTTTGGTTTATTGCATGTCTAATGAAGTGAGTAAGATATGCATATAAATATAAGTTATTTTCATCAATATATACAAGTTCCTTGTCTATGGAAACCAAAGAAGTAATTTAAGTTACAATTAATAGACCATAATTGTGCATTCAACATACAAATATGTGACATGTTGGAGCATTTTTAGGATGTTGATTGTAGAAAAAAGAAGTGCATCTATGCCTTCATGTGACAATGTTGTGATATGTTGGAGTCAAGGTTTGGAGAAAAAACAAAGAAGGAACCTCATGCCAATGCTAGTTGTGTTTGTTCAATGTATGGAAACTGATTTAATGTGGAATTAAAAGACACTTAAATGAACCATAATGTAATACATGTGAAGTGTTATCCTTAAATCCCTATTTCTCTCTCTCTAACTTAATAAGAAGATCAAAATTAGCAAAAGCTTAGACAAGTACAAAAAGATGTATATTATTCCACAACTATCATTTACACAAAAAAATTGTGCATAATTTGACATTACATTGCACTTTATAACGATGCAGCTCTTAGAAAATGACATGTTTGTTGCATGGCATTGTCATGGATTGGATAGAGATAATATATTATATAAAAAAGTGCAAATCCTATTATTGCAGAATCTCTGATCCGTCCTTATTGAGAGTCAATAAGCATTATATGCTGACCAACTTTGTATAAAAGGATAGAAAATGACACAAATTTTCCTGCAAAATGTCAAGAATGGATTCTAGATTTCAAGAATTGCCAATGACTCTAACAAGTTGCAACAATCACAAACACATACAAATCAATCATTCATGCATGAAGAGAATAATTGCACTGATATTTGGACACGATTTTGACACCGTATAGAATACACTTTGTTTTAGTGTGTTCGAATTCTGATGAAGGAGAAAAATTAATATATAAAATCAGAAATTGTGTAGAATGTGTTCGGAATACGGTGTCCGGTGTCAAATTCAATATCTAAAGAACATTTTTGATAGAACAAATGCAAAAATGAGAAATTTCACGAGGAAAGAAAAAGGATAACAATAACAACAAGCATTTACACAACTTAATTAGACCTCAATTTTAATAGAATGAATGAAAAAAAATGATTCCAAAAGTAACAAAAAGACATGCATTACACAACATGGAAAATGATTGAGGTAATTACAATGGAAAGTTGTTGTTGATGTTGTTGTTGCTGTTGATGTTGTTGGTGATCCTGTTGGTGTTGATCTGCCTTTAAATTTGAAGGCAATGGCTGATCAAAAAGGTCCTCCAACATGATTGGTGTATAATAATATCCTCAAGGAACCCCAGAATTTTTTTGCTTTGAAATAGAAAAAGGTATAAAATGTATAAACTATATGAATAAAAATAGATGATAATAGTTGTTTGTTATCTTATAAAGTGCGAAATGTGATAAGTTGGTCTTGTCCTCCTACACATATGTTGAGGAGTGAAAAAATGTGAAGAACAAGAAGAGTACATAATTATAGAGACAAAAATAATAATTTAAGGAAAGAATAGAAAAAGAGACAGCAAAAAAGAGTTTGTTAGTTAGCTAAGAAGATGGAGTTAGTTATGATGATGGTGTCAAAGACAAACTCAGAATTAGTTTTTATTGCTATGTTTGATATATAAGGCTATTATCATGTGGGTGTCAATGAGAAACTTAAGCTCAACCATTCTTTTACTCCACGTGCCTCTTTTTCTCTTAGATTTTGGGTTGACCAAGCCCTTTCTAATTTTTTGTCATTATTTTTAAAAAATATTTGATCAAAATTTGATGGATGTTGCAAAAAATATAAAATATATTATGCTTGATTCTCCACTTACGGTTGATTTTCAAACCTTGTCTGTGACTCATTGGTCCCATGAAACACTAGTTCTATATAACATATTTTTTATGATACAACTTATTTTAGTGTCTCTTAACACATTTATGACTGCTTATATTATTGCATTGTTATGGTACTTGTTAGCATTTTTCATAATCGGTTTTTTTATAAAGCATGTGAGTTTTAAAAAAAAAAAGTAGGAGGGTTTTAGTATATTTGGTCGGTCCCTCTATTTTGTCTCATTTTCGATTTTGGTAACCTTATGTTAAAATCCACTATTTTAGTCTCAGTTTAAAAATATCAAATATTTTCTTCTCTTATGTATTTTCGGTTGGTTTTTATTTGTGACAAGTGAGATACTTTATGTGATAACTGATAACTATTAAGAGAAAAAAATTTGGTAAATATTATTTTCTAATATTTGGTTAAATATTATTTTCTTTTTGAAGGGAAATTTTTGGTTAATTATGTTACATAGATTAATGCATATTTTCATGAAATCAAAATTACTTGGTAAGTTAAAATCAAAATAGTGTCGTGTCAACAACTGATTTCCACATAAGCATCTCATTGTTATATCATAACAAAATTCAGCTTCGAAAAATATGGGTGAAAAAAATCAGACATTTTAAGTATAGTTCATAAGTCAAGTCATTATTATAATAGAAGGTCTTGCTCATTTGTGTTCTTATGACATGTTAAAGATCCAAAAAATAGAAGTCTTCTGTATAAGGTCTTGCTAATTTGTGCCTTTTAGGGCATTTGCCTATAAGATAAACATGTCTTTTGATTAGAAAACATAAAGATATCATGACTATTTTCGCAAACTCTTCAAAATAGCTCGCAAGTATGCTCTTCAAAATGCACCATGAATATTGTTAAATACTATCTGAAAGGTGCATCAATTTGACAACATTTCACACAATTAAAGGGCTTAAAGAGTAATATAAGAGGTTTGCTAAAACAACAAAATTACGATCCTTAAGTATTTAAAGGACAGAGATAGTAGTTAACTTTGTCTCTGGCGAAGTGTCTACAGTGTTTGCGTGTGAAGCTAAATTAAACTAGATATATATTTTCATGGTAAGATACAATGAGATTATATTGAAAACACTATATTTATTAATAATAATACAATAATTTTAGTTTCAATATGAAGTAGATATATGTATTAAAACTCATGATAAAACTTATAAATGTGAGAAAAGTATATTGATTAATTGGAGAATTGTTGATTGCATGAGAGGATACAACAAGACTTAAATAGCTAAAGAGAACGATTAACTAGTCTCACTTAACTAAATGATGTAACTAATTATTGAATGTCTATTACACATTCAGGTTGGAAAATATAAAAAATAGCTAAAGAGAACGATTAACTAGCCTGACTTAACTAAATGATGTAACTAATTATTGAATGTCTATTACACATTCAGGTTGGAAAATATAAAAAATTAGAAATGTTGAAAAACATCTACAAAGAATGTAAAATGTTAAATACATTGACTAAAAATGCTTGCTCATCCATTTTCTTTATGGAGATAAGGTAAAATGTCAATAAAGCTAGAAAGTATGAAGTTGTTTTACTATCCATTTCCTTTATGTATATAAGCCAAAATGTCATGGGACTAAAAAAATGAATTTTGATTGCTTAGATATTATATTTATGGGTAGAAGCTAAAACATCAATTAGGCTAAAGAGAGAGATTTTTGATTGCTTAGCTATTCATGATATGTATGCTAAAATGCCAATGAGATTGCATGAATAGGGCTAAAGATAAAGAAATTTGATTGCTAACATGCAACATGTGAATGTTTCCTTCTATATAAATGATTTTGAACCATCAGAACTGAGATTGCATGAAAAGGGGTGACATGGAGCAAGGCAATGTATTCTTGAACTGAAGCTTCTATGAGTTTGATGCCAACTAGGTTATGCCTAAGGTGAAGCTTAAGCAACGAGCCTTGGATGGAGAAATACAGGGGAAGATGAAAGAGAAAGGGAATCCAACTAGAATCTTGACAGAAAACCTCAAGAATCCAATAGAAATTAACTCAATGAGGTTTCAAAGAACTTTTCTTAAGAAAATTTTGAGAAAAGTATTATAGAACTCGTAAATAAAAGTATGTAAAAATACATTGCTTAATGAGATGATTGTTGATGGATACAAGACTAATTAGTAACTATAGCATCTAATAATGTGGGAAATGTTATCATGTCAATATTTTTTATTTATTGTGATCCAATCAATGCGTGTGAACATTCTTTGCACTGGTTCCGTACATATCAAATAGAGAATGAGTTTTTGATTTGGCATCTTAGTTATATCAGAAAACAGGTACTTAGATTTTCCCATGAAGGTTCTGATTTGTTTTTGAACTAGAGATTTAAAGGGGAGATTTTAGAAATAATTTCACTGTAAATTGAATAGAAATCAAGAGCATTATTTTGCAAGAGAAAAACTTCAATAAAAGTGCATAAAGAATAAGAGTTAACTGAATAAATAATCTGATCAATATCTGCACTTCGGTACAGTCATGAATTTCTGCTGCCAATTAAAATATAATCTCATGAGTCGCTTCTAATGTTAAGAACTCATACCTGTGGCTATAAGCCTATAACATTGTACCCACTGAACTATAAACATCCATTTTTGTAACATTGCTAGTGAGTGGTGACACTGCTTCACTCACCTTTATATATCCTCTACTATACAAGACTCTTGTGTTCCAATCATACATCTAACTTCCACAGATCCAAATATTTTGGAAAAATTGAATTTTAAGCATACAATCTACTGACAAGAGCATGGGACGCATTTCTTTGGCACTATATCTAATTGATCGATCACACGGGTGTAAATGGTCACCCTCTCGAAGCTAAACTACATTTGAATAGTAGAAATAAAAACAGGAGAGAGCTTCTTTAGGAGACCCAAGTAAAGATGTCTTAGCCCTGCAGAGCATGTGTAAAACCCCACAACTGTACATCAAAGAAACATAGCGAAGAAGTCATAAATCATCATATTGTATCAAAATTAATTTTATAAATGTAAGAACGATGGGTCGCAGAAATAATCAATGGTTGAAATCAATGCATGGCATATTACGAACTGTAGACAAACAACTTCATTAAGCACTTACAGCATAAGCTATTTCTATAACAAAAGATAAAATAAAGGTAAATTGTTTTCATATAAAACTATATGTTTTCATAAGCTATCATGGAGAGCTTATGGAAATAAGTTTAAAACAGTTAAAGACATGTCATAAGTTGTTCCTATAAGCTCTCTTAAACAGTCTCGCAAGTGTTAATACTAGTAAATAAACTCAATAAGTCAATCCAAACAAACCCTTAGTTGGGGATGGAAGCTACTTGCTAACTTGTTGTAATCTACAAAACAAAAGTCAGCGGTAAGAAATCTACCTCAATATTCTTCAACTCAAACTCTGGACTATGAGCTAGACATTGGTTTCCAAATGTATCACAAGGTCCACTAGTTCCAGTTAACCTATTCAACAAGATAAAATCAAGAAAATATTCCACAAGTGGTACTTCAACTATGAGTAACAAAATGTAATGAAAGAAACTAAGCAATAGTAGAGCAGTGCTTACAAATCTCCATCTAAGCATAAAGCAAAATTACCGCCACCACCAATTCCAAGTAAGTCATTCAAACACATGTAGTAGTACCGGTTGGCCCCTGTACAAAAATTAAAACACGTATAATAGTCATTCACTCATTCTAGCTGACATGGACTTGTCAACTTATTCAGATAGACAATGCATCAATTTCCAAATGTTCCTTAGTTCCAACATATACAAAAATAAATGCATTAACACAATAAGAACCTCTTACCAGTAGGTCGAAACAGCCTTGGCTGACCGTATACAGTTGTAAAGACAAAAGTTTGGTTTGTCCCCTGCAACCAAAGTAGAGAAAATGAAATCATACTTCAAGATGAGGAAGTGCCTTATTAATGAAGCATTGTCCATGATGAAAGGAAATTTACATACTTGATATTTTCTCTTTGGTGTAGGTTTCAAGGGGCAATCTAGCAGCCCACCAAACACAGCACCTTGCCTATCTCCAACAATCTATCAGTTTTACAAAAAAAGATAATAAATCCGTCTCAACGAATGAATGATACATCGATCTACAATCAGTAAATATCAGTTTGGACACCATAAAAGGAGGCATGCATATGAAGCACTGGCGCAAGACTGACAAGTTTTTTTTAATAAGCACACCACTGACAAGTTGACATGTCTTAGTGTCGTGTTGGTATCGAACACCGACACGTGTAAGACACCGGACACGCCTTTAATTAGAAGTGTTGGTGTTGCATAGAATTTTTAGCACAGAAAGGTAGACATACCAGCAAACCAGGACCAGAAAGTTCAGCACTCTTGCGAATAAGTGTACGAAGTGATATTCCATGTTTCAACGTACTGCCCTTAATATAAAGAAAAAATGTTGAATCAATAATTAAATATACATAATGTACTCTTCAATGCACCAACTGAAAAACTAGAGAACAAAGTTACCTATAAAGTAATACCCATTGACATCCTTTTACAATATTAGGGAGGCATGATTCGAAAAATTCATACAGCTCATGAGATATAAAAGTGGATTCATCTGAAAGATTGAGCGGAGACTTCTTTGATGCATTTGGAGTCTGAGGGCCATTTGCTTCTTCGAAAACGTCGGAACTACTACTACTCCTTATAGAGGTAGGATCTTCATTGATAATTTCATCTTTCGTTAAATCAATGCTGTTACTTGTTTGATCGCAATCAACAAATGCATCTGGTGGAACATCCTGATACTCAAAATCCTCATAATTATATCCAGAAGAAGATGATGATTGAGTAGCTTTTTTATCACATTGATGCTTGTCTGTGTTTGATCCTGACGGGATAATGTAAGAAAAATATGAAGACAAAGGTTTACCCTCTTTAGAATGGGGGCTAGCCTGAAAAATAAAAATAACATATCAAAGTCAAGGCATGAGACAGTAACGAGGAAAGTAAATTATATTGAAGCATGGTGACATCCCTAATTTCAATAAGAATCAGACATAGAAATAAGGAAATCATACTTCAAATGTCCCTATATATGTTTGCACATCGGAAACACAATGACAATAGTAGAGATACTAGAACTCATCGGGCCCAGACTTCCATGTTAATGCAAAATCTATGATATTAACCCTATAATCCTACATAAATCAAAACTAACATCGATTTAACAAAAAATATCACTTGAGTCAATGGATTATGAAGCCATATTCAAACAACATATATAGCAAAATCATGTAATGTTTTTTAAAAGCGGGGAAGGGGAAATTTTATTAATAACAGTGGCATCAACGGTCATATTACAACTGTATAATATGGGATTCGAACTCTATCCCTTAAAGTTACAAAGTCAAACTCTAACCGCTGAGCAGACACCTCTTGAACAAGAAAACAAGTTATTGTATTCCCAAGGCTAACACATGAAAAAACAATTATGAACAAGCTTAATATTATGGATCTTTCTATACATTTTCTGCGATAAATATGTGCAGTTATGAAGCACGGATACACACAGACACGGACACACCGACACCGCTAATAATTTGAGAAAATCACATAATTCAGTGTAATTATAGGTGTCGGTGTCAGACACCACACATGTCCGACACGGGACACGCCTAGTCTAAGTAGTGTCTGTGCTTCATAGTTATTCACGTAAACACCAATGACAACGAAGACAATTGCAGCTACAATAGGAGAATTCAAGTGAAGATTGTAGAGTATAATTTTTTTCTTCACGAAATTCTAATATTTTTGGTGCATTTTATTAAACAAGTGAGACCCACGTTGAAAATTAACGAAAACAATGAACCCCAGATTCAGAATTTTTCACGGATCAGATCTAACAAGAACAGTGCCGAACAAGCTTCTTATTTTTTTTTTCGATTATTGGAAATTACAAACAGAACTAAAAACAAGCACATTAAGATGATAAAAACAATAACAATGAGAATAAGAGAAAAGGAATAGAAAAAATGATTACCTGGGAGGAGGAGGAGGTGGGGGAATTAGTGGGAAAAAGATCGGAAAGCTTCTGTGTGACTTTATCTTTGAAAGCGTGCATTTTGATTTGATAATGAAGAGGTGATTGATGAGCTACGATGAAACCATGAATGAGAAGAATGAGAATTGGGAAATTGAAGAGATAGATCGGTGGAGGAAGACAAGTAAGGAAAAAGTGTGGGAGAGAAGGACAACAAAACGTTACCAACGTAAATTAAGGACAAAGATTTTTTTGTTTGCGAATATGTGCGTCATGCTCTTTTTTATTATTATTATTATTATTAAGGAAATGTTAACGAATGCTCCGTGACACTCTTTAAGCACTTTAAATAATACTCCTTCCGTTCCATATTACTTGACCTATTTAGAATATTTGCACTATTCATGTAACATGCTTTGACTCTATTTTTCTACTAATATATAAAAACAAAATATAGCATATAAGATGTTGTTAGATTCGTCTCGATTAATATTTTCAAAATATCAAATTTTCGTAATTTTTTCTACTAGATTATTAAAGAAATTTAAGTTTAAAATTGTGCATTGGCATACGTGACAGAGTCAACTAGGTCAAGTAATATGGGATGGAGGGAGTAAGTTTTTAATGAAAAATTGTGTATTAAATGCATTGAAAATTGTAATAGTTGACTTTTTAAAAGAATAATTATTAAATTTAGCATACTTAAAGAGTGCCCCGGGGGCACTCGTTAACAAGACCCTTATTATTATTATTATTATTATTATTATTATTATTATTATTATTATTATTATTATTATTATTTGCGGAAAGAGGACTCTTTGGGGTTAAGATCTTCTCCATTTATAAAAATAAATGGAAAATGCAATTTGGAGAGAGATAGACACAAAAAATAGGTGATGGGTCATATCATTACGTGGTTCCACAATCATTAACTATTTTTTACCTTTTATGTGTCTTTATTTTTGGAAATGAAGAGGAAAATAAATGGAGAGGATCTTGATCCATCTTTTCGTTATTTTTATCGCGCTAATATGTGTAAATTATATAAAATTTTATTTTGTTTAAAATTATAAAACAAATATTTGTGACTTTTTAAATTTTAACAAACTCAACAAACAATCGTTCTCATGAGCTTACCTCATTTGGTATGGACAATGTATAATATATGCAAGGTCTGAAGTTCGAACCCCGACCACCACAAAAAAATTGAAATTGTTTTCAATGACAACAATAATTTAACAAATAAGTATAATATAAATTTTTACATTTTTTAATAACATCAACGATACAACATTATTGTAGAAAAATTTGATTAAAAGTATAATTAGATATTACAAACTCAAGTATTCTTTTTATATATAGTATATATTTAAAACATCAATATGATTATGATGAAACAATTTTTGATCAGATTTTACTTATGATTGAACCTCAAAATGCTACGGCTATGTACATTAGGAAATGAAGGGTTAAACCAACAACAAAAAAGACTGTGTTTATTTAAAGTTTACTTGATTTATATTTAATAAATAGTTTTTCTTCTTTTTTAAGTTAATGATAATTTTATTAACGAAAGTCTCGCAATAAATCAAATATTAGGAAAAGATGGTAGAAATATTAGGTTGAATCTTCCCAATACATTTTTTTTAGGAAAAGTCTTCCTGATACATATGTAATTCAAATTATGAAAAACATATTTAATTAAATAATGGATGGATAGTTTGGTTGGTCTCACGCCTAACAAGCAAAAAAATAATAATTAAACTATGAAAATAAACACTAAAACTAAGAGTAATGCTAGAATCACACATTCTTTTTGATTGATTAAAATTCACATGCATTCTACCAAATTTATACAAGCCACGTATCATTTGGTGGGATCCATGTCAATTATAACCGATCAAAGAAAGGGTGTTAAAATGTGTGTTGTTAGTATTACTCTAAAATCATGCAATTCAAATAATAGATCTGACACAGGTGGAAGATTGTCGATGAACATCCAGTGCCAGGACCACATTGAAATCATTTAAATCTGTTGTAAGATTCAAGAAGAAAAAAAACATGTCTTTTGCAAATTTCAAATATTTTCCCATTCCACCTTTTTTTTTTCTTAAATAATGTCTCCCATTTAATCCAAGAATTCTCTGATCTTCTTGTTGACTACCCCACCAGAACTTAATCATGTCTTCAATCTCATCAAAAGTACAATGCAATTCATCACATACAAAGGTTATACAACAAAAAATAAGGTTATATCGTCTACAAAAACAAAACAAAAAAACTAGTAGTTTGAATTCCATGAAAAACCCCAACACATGAGATAAATCGGTAAGGAGACAAAGCGTCTCTTTGACAGAGACCTCGATGTGGACAAATCTTCTGATAAGGACTTCCATTCAGAAAAATTGAGAAAGACGTTGTGGAAATACAAATAAAAATCAAGTTATGTCATTTTTGAGAAAAATCCAAAGAATGAAGCACCTCAATAAAAAAAAAATTCACTCGATATGGTCATATCCCTTTAACATATCCAATTTTAGTGCCACACATCCTTTCATGCCTTTATTTTTTCCTCATGTAATGAAAAGATTCAAAAGGTAGTAAGACGTTATCAGTGGTTAATCTTTATGTCCCAGAAGCACTTCAAAAAAATTCAAAATATTAGGAAAAATCAATTTCAACATATTTGCAATTGTTTTTGTAGCTATTTTAAAAACGGCATTGCAGAGAGAAATAGGTCGAAAATCACCTGACATCTTCGACTTTCTTGTTTTTAAATGAGACAAATATATATAATTAATGTTACTCGGATTTCCACCACCATTGGGAATCTCTGAAGCTAAACAAATCACAACCTTACCAGCTATACTTCAAAATTGTTGATAAAATAAAGCTTTCTTTCCGTCAAGACTCATGGAAGCATGAAGTTTTAAATTTTTAGCGGCTAAGAAAATCTCATTTTCTATAAATTCTGCTTTCAATATGTTACGCATAGAATTTGACAGTCTATCTTTCACCACTTTCACATCTTCAAAAATTCTTTGAGGATGATGGTAGAAAAAAGACCCTTGATGAAGTTACTAAAAATATTGAAAATATCTTCCTCACGGTCAAATTTTCTTCTATAATCATCCAAAATAGAAATCACGATTTCTAGATTTTTTCTAAAAAGCTTTTTGATGTTTTTGTATTTCTATAAGCCTACCAAATTTTTTTACTCTCTACCAAATCATTCAATCTAACCTCTACTTCTGACATTGCACCCTCATGTTAGGTTTGATTATTAATATCATTCAACTTCTTATGATCAATTTTTATCTGATTGATAACATCATCAAAACAATTCTTACTCTAGATATAAAGATCATTCACACATCGGTTGATTTTATCAGAGCCCCCTGCCATCTTCCAAGAATTATTTACTACTTCCAAAATTCCATGATAATGCAACCAACATTCTTCGAACCATTGTAATTTTTTAAGAATATTTTGTTTTTTCTTTGACTTTCTAAAATTCACATGCTCAGTTTTGGGTCAAGTTTCTCAATCTCCCTCAGGAGTATGGGAGACCAAGTGCTTTGTTTGAAATCGCTAGCACATGAAGCTCGTTGGCTCTTGATGAGAATAATAAGAAAAGTGTGTTTGGCCATTTTGCTATAATTCAAGGGACAACATTTGGGTGACATAATGTCACCATGACATTAAATCTGGGTCACACAACACACATTGTCATTTGCATCTGGGCCACACAACACATCCATGAGTACATTTGTGTGGCCCAGATTTAATGTCACGATGACATTATGTCACCCAAGTATTTTCCTAATTCAAGTGGATATAGATATCTTTTAAAAGATACTCCCTCCGGTCACATTTATAAAATAAAAAAAAACTTTTTAGGTAAATCCAATGTATCTAACTCATGAATGTGACTAGATACATTAATTATTCAATATATCTAAAATACCATTTTTTCTTATAAATATGACCAGAGAGAGTATATATTATTTTACTTGCTGAGAGAGAGGATTATATATTTAATATTAAAGTTGTATGTGAAAAACACCCACCCCTTTGCAGCAATTGCAATTCTATCTAGGGGTGGCAAAACGGGTCTGACCCGCTGGGCCGGCCCGTTTGGCCCGCTATTTTTGGCGGGCTGAGTCGAAGTTTTGAACTCGCTTTCTATAGTTGGCTCGGCTCGTCTCGTTAAAATACAGGGCGGGCACGGGGCGAGGCGGGCCAGCCCGCTTAACTCGTTGGAAACGGGACGAGCACGGGGCGTGGCGGGGTGGCCCGCTTAACTCGTGTTTCAATTTGTTATTTTGAGTCTTATTATATGTTTTTGGATTTATTTTGGTTGTTAGATATATTTTGAGACTTATTTTATGCTTTTGGATTTATCTTGGTTGTTGAGTTTATTTATTTTGAGACTTATTTTATAATTTGGTTGTTGAATTTATTTTATGATTTGTTTTATGTTGCGCATTTGCCTTATTTTGCCATTAGTTATGATGTTGAATTCGACAATTTGATAATTATCTTGTTTTTCACAAATTTACTTGCTACCTATTCTTTTATATTTTTTTACGATAAAAGCAACATAGTTTTTTTTAACAATTAAGTTGTAAAAAAAATAAAAAAAAATTTGTTTGGCGGGCCGGCCCGCCAACTCGCAAGCCCGCCACTAAACGGGGCGGGGTGAGATTTTGGACTCGTTCACAAAATTTGACTCGGCTCGTCTCGTCTCGTTTTTAGTGGGCTTAGACGGGACGGGCCTAAATGGGGCGGGCCGGCCCGCTTTGCCATCCCTAATTCTATCTGACAAGGGATTCATCATCATTGCTAGAAATTTGGGTCAAAAGCTAGTGTAGAGCCTAAGGAATCTAGGAATATGCACACCAATATGAGTAATAACCGCTCCCTCCGTCCCATATTAGATGATCTAGTTGACTCCGACATACGTACCAATGTATATGTTTTATCTTTGATATCTTCAATTCTCCACTAAAAAAATTATGAAAATTTAATATTTTAAAAATATTCATCAAGACGAATCCAACAACATCTTCCATGATATTATTTATCTTTGTGAATTAGTAGAAAAATATGGTCAAAGTATGTTAAGTCAATAATGTATATTGTCAAATAGGTCATTTACTGAGGGACGGAGGGAGTAATTAATATGGAAAACCCTTCTACTGAAAATGAGAAATAGTTGGCAAAAATAAGGCTAAAAAACACACAAAGGACCAATCTTCCTCGGACATTCCCAAGAGTGTAAGTATAGCCTTAAAGAATAAGACTATTGATGCGACTACTATGGAATCTAAATCAGCTAAAAAAACTGAGATAACATCAGGAAAAAGTATCCCTGATTTGTTTTAGAATCTGCAAACAAAGATACAGTGCTTCTTATGATTCGAATAATACCATTGTCTTGAATGCTAACATGCACATTGACATTGGTAGTGTAGCATTAAGGAACAACTATGTTCATCATATTCCTTCCTCGAGCTGAAATTGGGGGTTCGGCTGAAGCCACTAACATTAGTAAATGCACTGAGGTTACAAGTCTATGCAACAATTTTGGCCAGAATGCTGCAATAGTGTTTGTCAATGACAATATTGTGTGTAAAACGGGGTCTAAACTTAGTCAGATTGTGGAAACACCAGAAAGCATGGGAGCCTAGCTCAGAAGTTATTGCAGAATCCTTTCTATACCAGATTATGCTATCCCTAGCTTTGTTGGAGCTCTTGAATCTTGTTGTTTTGATGCATATGTTGAAGTTGATATCCACAAAGGTACGAGTCACTGATATTTTTTTTCAAATGACAGATTATTATTTTTTTGAGCAAATTAAACAAATGACAGATATAAAAACATGTACTATAGCACTCCACGCAAATCCTACCCATTATGATCTCTAATCTGAATTTATTTTGGGTGTGAGAAAATAATTATTTGAGTTTGGTCTCACTGATCCATTAACGAGTGATACATTTTCTCATTAGGAAAAAAATGTTTGTGTGAGCTTTGTATCAAAGCTCAAAAGTCGTTTATTAAAATCATAAACAAAAGAATAATAGTAAAGCAAGCTTATGTCATTTCATTAAGAATAATAGTATTAATACAATGAGAATGAGAGTAAAAGATATCAGAGTTAGACTAAAATACATATACTCTCTTACAAGATTACAAACGGTTATATTAGTTTGTCTATGAATAAAAGTTAGACTCAAACTAGCATCATAACTAAGATTTAAAGACTCATACCAAGTCGCTTACTAATGTATTTATGGATTAGTTACATTTTTTTTTTTTTTTGAATCAGCATAATATTATTAAGCAAGGCAAGCGCAAGACGCACTAAGCCCGCAATAGGAGGAAAAAGAGTACAAGCAAGGCCTAAAACAAGGTACCTTACAACACCAAAACACCAACTCAATAAAAAAACCCCTAAAACTAATTCCAAAACAGATAGGAACTAGAGAAAACAACAAAACAGAAGCGCTAGCTAAAACAGCAGGAGAAGCTGAGCAAAAACAAAGCCCCCAGGCCAAACAACAACCAACACTGCTCCAACTATTCACCACACAGCAGCTGCACGCCTACAAGCACACAACCAAACTGCCCACCGAAGCTGAAAGCAGAAAAACCAGAAGCCAGCAAAGGCGCTAAAACCGCATGCCAACAGGAGCAAGAAAACACTGCACACCACTCCCCATTCGAACCTCACCTCCTCCTCTTCAAACATTCACGCGGATTCCATGTCCATTCGTAAAAAAGACACGGCTGAATCCGTAATCTACTTAACGCCCAATACCAAGATAACGCTTTGATGTCCTCAAAAACCTCGTCACAACTTTTGACTTGATTTTTAAAGATCCTCGTGTTTCTCTCCTTCCAAACCGACCAAACCACCGCATGCCAAATCAAACAAAAGGCTTTGAAAAAACTCCGAGGATAACAAGTATCATTCCAACAAGCAAAATGCGATAACAAATTATGTGGAGTTAGAAAGTTAACATCCAACCAATCCAACACCTTTCTCCAAATCAACGACACCACATCACAATGCAAGAAAAGATGGTTCGTAGATTCATCCCCAATACCGCACAAAACACAAACATGAGACTCCCCGGGTGCTAAGATGTGACGAAAGGCGAGATTCGATCTAGTAGGAATACGATCAAGAAGTGCCATCCATGAGAACGCCACCACCTTAGACGGAGCCGGACTTTGCCAAAGCTTAACAAACGTCCCTTCCTCCTCCACATTAACTCCCTCATCCAATAACACCAAATTCTCTAGAGCTTTATACGAAGATTAACGTCCCTTACATTAAGTTTTCATATCGATAATAAGATTTGAACTCGCACTCTTGTAGAATACAAGACCTCATTTCTGTTTCCAAAATATTAGTTGTATTTTAAAACTGTTTTAACACAAAAGTGAAAAATTGTCACAAAAAAATTAAAATAAATAATAATGAAAAGTATTTAATAAAATGTATTTATTATATAAAAAAAAAACTATACTATAAAGCCTTTTCTTAAGTAAAAAAAAGTAAATAAGAATTTTTACTATAAAAGAAGTATCTAAAAATATTTAATGGAATGTATAAGATGCATGTTCTTAAAACACATTTTATTATGGTAAAGTGATTGAACTCAAGTAGTTTATGAATTTTTTTTAGAACGAATCGTTCGAAAAAACTCGAGTTTAATTTCAAATGAAAACAATTATTGACCATACATCTCAATCATTCGATCAAGATCAAATGATCCATATTTAAAAAGAAAAAAATAAAACAATTTTAATTTTCTTTAAATACAAAAAAATTGAGTTTAATAATATGAATTCTTCGAGACGCACACAACCTGGATCCCTCTCAATGCATTTCACTAAGTTTGACCAATAAATCAAAATTGAACTTGTGTCATTCATATGTACTAACTAAATAGCATTGTGCATTGTTCTGTTTTCGATTTTTGGTGCATACCACAATTTCTTTTCTATTATACAATTCCATTGTATTATTATTTTTTGAATGTCATTATTTTTGTGTGTATATAACATGCGTTGTACTATTTTGAAATTGCAATTATATTGCCAGCCTATAATGGGAAATATGAACAATATGCAATGTTGGATTTTTTGGCTCTTTTCATTCATTCATTTCATAACCAACTAACGAGTCAGACAACGCGGCGCTGAACAAATAAACACGAAAAAAAGCAAATGCCAACCTACACATCAAGCTGCTGGTGTTTGGGATCTTCAAATAATCAAACCACCTTTGAGTATCCTTGATGAAGGGTGTTTTGGTAATTGAGCTTAAAATAACTACTCTTATGAGAGAGTTAAATGCATGATATTAGTACCTAAATTGGTTGCGATGCTTAAGTATTTTTTTATCAATAGCAATGTATGCTTAGATAGACCATCTCATATGTACGTGGTCATGTGCATCAACTTTATGAAATGACATATAACATGTAAAGTTATTATCATTGATAAGACTGACTTTTGAACATATGCGAATGCGATAAGTCTAACATTATGCATAAGTTACTTTCCACAATAGAATCAATATATTTCACCATTAAATTAAATGAAATATAACATGATTTTTTATATAATAGTGTGTTATGCATGACCATTTTACTTGTGCATGTTAGACATTAATCGACAATGCCATTATCAATTTTTTTTAAACAAGAATGCCATTATCATTTATCGCACTATTTACTCCTTATATAAGTTTGACTATACTTGCCTTTGAGTTTTGACTCACCACTTAAAGCACAATTTTGTCCAAATTCAATTTGTTTCAACCCAAAAATAGGAATGTGCCACATGAACTATGATTAGTATAGTTAAAAATCTAATACAGACACTGCAATAACCGAATCAAAATGTGGCAAATTATAGTTTGGACCATCAAATACATTGCTCCAACTTACACCACTTCAATATAAGCCATTGATATATTATTAATTTATTCTAACGGTCCGGATCTTGTGATGAAAAAGCAGTTACAAGGTGTTATTTTAGTGGTGTAAGTTGGAGCATTCTATTTGGTGGTGTAAACTAAATGGCACCTCAAAATGTTACTAGTAAATGAAGATTTAACTATTCATGTTATCATCACATTTGTAATCTTGCTTAAATTATCCGTTCTTCTGAAAAGGAAGTTGTTAGGATCTTTGGCTTTGTGTGCTCATAAAGTGTATTAGTATTACAAAACCAACCAAGTTGAATCTGAAAGGATTAAAAATTGTTTCTCATTGAAGACAACGATATTCTTTATGAATGCCCAATTTTCAATTGATACACATCTGCTTTCTTTGAGAAAAATATTCGTTCCATGTGCCTTAAATTTTAGGTGGCATTTCACATGGGAAAGGCCAATCCTTTCCCACCATGGGAAAGTTGGATTCAACCATCAGATTAAGTGAAGAACATATTCTTAACATGCTCTCTCAACACTAGATTTTTCTTCACACTATCTTCCAACACCATCTCTCTCCACCACCACCACCACCACCAATACCAAACCTGTTTATATTTCTTTTTCATTCCTGCCTCCTCTAAAAGAGCTTAAGAAATACACATGTCTTCTTTCTAATGTAACGTGGGCAAGTGTTTTACAAATATTAAAGATTGATTTTTTTCTTCTTTTTTTAAATAAAGATTGAAATTTTGAGCAACTTCAATTTGTTTTTGAGAAGTTAAATCAAAATGTTCATCCCTGTAATATCAACTTTATCTAATTATGTACTTTCACTTCTTCTCTCACACCCACTTAGATTTATAGTTTGATTTTTTTTTTTTTTATTTCTACTGAGTCACTAACTCGGTGGTGAGTTAACTCAATGGTGTCTTCTTCCCAAGCAAGAATAGCCACTCTAGATGCCACAAACTGCCGATATTACAAACATCTGGTTGCTTTTTTTTTTGTTGCCAAAATCAGTCAACAATGGTGAAAACTTGCACAATTGAAAAATGTGATTTTAAAAAACCAGTGATCAATTGAAGGGGAAACCGAGTTGTGGGAACTTGAAATGGAGCGGTTTTATGAATTTTCTCCGACCATAGTTGAAATCTCATAGGAAATGAAGATTTGCAGCTGTGTTAAATAAATAAAAACAGTAAGGAAAAAAGAATGAAATGTAAACCCAGAAATTGTGTGTGATGTTGATTTGATAAAACCTTCATTCTAGGTGTTTGAGGTTGATGAGGATGATGTTGGATGGGGAGCAACGAGGGAGAGAAGAAAGAGAAGTGCTATGGTGTGGGAGACATATGCTAAAATTTAATACAGCCTCAAAATCTAACCTATAATCACATATGGTCCATCATGGGAAGATTTTCACCTTTCCCATGTGAAATGCCACCTAAATTTTAATATATGTTATAGTTTTGTTAAAGTAAAAAATAAGTACAAAATCTACAACGTTTAGTTGAATTCAAATCTTTGTTAAAGGACGATATGCTACAGTCAAACTGCATGTTGTTCCCTTCTACCAAAAACTTAGATTCTTTTACATTCATGCACTCCAAAACCAATATCTTCTCTCTAGATGGAGAATATTTTACCCTCTCGATCTACTTTCAACTTAATTAATTCAACTACTTTTGTTCTTATTCTCATCAAATCAAATAATAATAAAAAAATAGATGCATTATCTCCTTAAAGGTGTTTACATACGGTTTAGATGGATTTAAAAAATTTCAATTCAATCTAAATACATGTGTTTTAATTTGGATCGATTTTTGCATATCCAAAATACATGTATCCTTTTTGTCTCAAAATAATTGTCTTTTTCTTATTTTTTTTCTACTTTTTAAAATAATTGTCACTTTAGAATATTAATGTAACATTTATTATTTTTTTTCACTATTATACTCTTATTTATTGAATTTCATCCAACTTAACTAATCCACTAACTATAATTAATAAGTGTATTTTAGTAAATGAAACTAATTTTATCATTCAAATTAACACAATTAATCATTTCTTTAAAAATCGTGTACAGACCTTAAATGATTATTATTTCGAGACGGAAGAAGTATTTTTTATTAACATAATAATATTACACATGCACAATAAAATAATGGGTTAGATGCAAAATATAACACAAATATATTAACAAAAATTAACATTACATAATGTAAAGTATCAATTATATATGAAACATACGAAGAAATAATAATATGGATTAAATTAATGCAATATATAATATTAAAAACCAACAAGCAATATATTAATGCAATATATAATACTAATAAAATAATAGATGTGTATTAAAATTTACATTTGCGGTTCGGTTTGAGTTTAGAACAGTGATATTAACCGATATGATCCTAGCCATTTTTACAAAACAACATCCAAACGCATTTAAAAATATTCGATTTTTTAGATCGGTTTGCGATTTTATTTTGGATCGATTTGAATTTGAACATCTCTAATCTCTCCGTCTCTATATACACATACACATGCCCATATTTTAGAGTGTTTTTTAAAATAATAATAAAAAAAACAACGGCGAACAGAAATAATAATCAATTATTTACAAGTAAAAAAAACAATTTTTTCTTCAAAAGCAACAAGAACAGAGGGAGTAATCAAAACTATGAAAATTACTTCCGAAATATAGTAATATTCTACTTTTATGATAGTGGAAACCATGTTGATAGTTTAATGAAACCATGTTGATAGTTTATATATATTTTTATGTAAAAAAATGACATATTTTTATACAGAATATAAAATTCTGAAGAAAAAAGAAATGAGTATTAGTGTACAAGGAAAGGAAATATTACTGTAATTGAAGTGAGTTTTATAATAAATGAAAAAGATAGTATTATTAATTGTTGATAGTACAAAATGGCATCATCACATTAGGCTCTATCCTTGCACCCAAAGAAAGTGAATCCCAATACACCAAAACCAGAAGAAGAGAGAGCAATGCATAGACTCCCAAATCCTTTTCCTTACTCCCATATTCTGCAAAAACAAAAAACAGTGAAAAAATCCAACAATCAACCCAAACCAAAAACCAACCCAAACCATTTGATTCTTTTCCTTAACCTGTCCCCCCCTCTCTGAATCTCAACACAAACACACAAAAAAAAGTTCCAACCTAGAAAACCTTTTTTCCTCCAAAAACCAAAACAACCATGTTTTGATTCTCTCTCCATTTCTCAAAAAATCAAAAATGGGTTTTCCAAAAAAACCCCTCTTTCTTCTTTTGTTCTTCATTTTCTTCACAACCCATTTCTCTAAATCATCATCTTCTCCTGATTACACAACTTTGGTCTACAAGGGTTGTTCAAAAGAAACATTCACAGATCCAAATGGTGCATATTCACAATCTCTTTCAGCACTTTTTGGTTCCTTAGTTTCACAATCCACAAAAACAAGGTTCTTCAAAACAACAACTGGTAATGGCCAAAACAGCATCACAGGTATCTTCCAATGCAGAGGAGATCTCACAAACTCAGATTGCTACAGTTGTGTTAGCAAGCTTCCAGTTCTCTCAGACAAACTCTGTGGCAAAACCATCTCTGCAAGAGTTCAGCTTTCAGGTTGTTACATGCTGTATGAGGTTGCTGGTTTTCCTCAAGTTTCAGGGATGCAGATTCTCTTCAAGACTTGTGGAACAACAAATGCTGCTGGAAGAGGGTTTGAAGAGAGAAGAGACACTGCTTTTTCTGTGATGGAAAATGGTGTTGTGAGTAATCATGGTTTTTATGTTACTACTTATCAAGCTTTGTATGTGATGGGCCAGTGTGAGGGTGATGTTGGTGATTCTGATTGTGGTGAGTGTGTTAAATCTGCTGTTCAAAGAGCTCAAGTCGAATGTGGAAGTTCTATTTCAGGACAAATTTATTTGCATAAGTGCTTTATTAGTTTTAGTTATTATCCTAATGGGGTTCCAAAGGGTGGTCATTCTTCATCTGGTGGTGGATCATCTTCTTCTGGTTACTCTTCATCTTTTGGTGGTAAGTACTAATACACCATCATTCAGAATCAATAGATAAGATTGGTTTCAATTCTGGGTCATTATAAAGTTTTCATTTTTTTTACTTTATGTTGAATCTGATTTTGTGTTTGTTCATTTGACATCAATGAAGCAAGACACCTAACATAACATTGACACCCATCATAATTTGAGAAAATTGAATCGAATCTAACCACATGCATCACTGTCAAGTTGTTGTGTTGTGTAGGTGTCTGACACCAACGCATGTTGGATACATGCACCAAACACACCTTCAATCTGAAGTGTTAAGGTTATATATAGTTTCACACAGAAGTAGCTCAATTTAGCAATGGCAATACAATTCCTTAATTGTTCATGTGTTATAATTTTAAAGCAATTGTGCTACTTTGTTAAATACCATTTACTAATATGTATGAAACTTTAATTAATCATTGAGTTGTGTGTGGCTAAATGATGCTATGACAGGACAAAATACAGGAAAGACTGTGGCAATAATATTAGGAGGTATAGCTGCTGTGGCGTTTTTGGTTATATGCTTGCTATTTGCAAGGAATTTGATGAAGAAACGTGATGGTAGGTGTTGTGTTGTACATGGTTTTACTATATGGAATTGAAATTTGTTTTTTTATTAATCAGTTTATACTTTAATTAAAGTCATGCTTATTATTCTACATTTTGATATGTCATTTTCTTTGTACAGATTATTGACTGTAGAAGAAGATGATTCACTATGGAGGCCAAATTCTTCTTGAGGTGGATTGATTCTTGATATATATCTTTTGGCTGAAAGAGATTTGTGGTAAATAGACTTGGGAGATAGAGAAAGAATCTAGGACTGTTGAATGTGGGGACAAGACTAATTCTTGTAGTTAGGTAACAAGATTTTGTTGTGAAAAAAATGGTGTAATTAGCTCATGAAAGTGAGAATTGTTTTTTGGTATCATTACAAGGGAAAAGGATATACCCCCCAGATGAATGAATATTTTGGATGAAAATTTTGTGCCTAACCCTTTACTCTTTAGCCATGTGAATGATTCTCCTTTTCTTCATCTCCAAATACTATTGACTCCATTTTATTTGATAACTTTAACTTTGTTAAAAGTTGCAACTTGCAGATACTTCAATTTAGATTTGGTGCATCTAGTGTGGAACACACTTTGTAATATCAACCGGCCAATTTCAAATTAGCGTTTGAGATCGATTGAAACTGATTTTGTTATTGTATAATCTGAACCAGCCAATCTTAGATAAATGGACGAGATCGTTTATTGTGTGTAAACACTCTCTCTTCCCTTCAATTGTTATGGTATTTGTGTTTTGTATGGACAATGACTGATACAGAATTTCACAAGTCAAGAACTCAATATCGAGGGTAGAATGAAAAGTAGGCACAGTATTTTGGGTGCCACTATGTGGCATTAACCTCAAAATGGAATCGTTTAGCATCATAGCATGTGCTTTCAGTTGAGTCTTTGTTTTCCTCTCACTTTCTCTTGGAAAGTGTTTTTGTTTGGCTTGTTTTCCGTTTCTTGTCTTGGACCAAATCGAGAAGGAAAGTGAAACAATGCCATAGATACTTTATTTAGTCCATGTTTGAGAGTAAGCTTAGAGTATTTTCAATGGTGTGCACTTACCTAATATAATGTGGGTTCTTAACTCATCGTTAAGTTGTGCCACATCACAATTAAATACATCATCAACTTCTTAATCTAATGATGCAATGTCTTAACAACTCTTGTCCATATACTTCTCTCCAATTCTTTCTTGATTTTGGTTGAGCTTGAGTAATAAACATTTGTTCAATGCTAAGCAACTTTTCCTAATACGGTTATTAAATTTAAGCAACCTTAGACACCACAGAGACTAGCTTCAATTATGAAGTTACATTAGGTTTTGTTAACATGTGACTAAGGCCACTTGTGTATAGTATAGCAATAAAAACAAGTTGAGTGAAAAACAATAATTTTTAAAATTTTTAAGGAATTGAATGCATGTTCAATGATGAAATATAATAAACAATTGTGTTGGAGTTTTTTTTTGTTTTTTTGTCTTTTTTTTTGGATAAGCAAATGTTAGTAAGTTAGTCTCCCCATCTTTAACCTCATTTGAACTTTCTTAACTAACCAACCAACTACCTACTCTCTTTTAACAAAGATACACATAAAAAGTTAGTTATTTTATTTATTTTAGCTAGCATTGGATCAGTTAACAATTTATATTGTGTTTCAAAAATTATATTTTAATTATTGAGATTCATCATCATCTCACTCTTTCACTTAATTAATTAATTAATTAATTATTTACATAGTCAAATCTTTCCTCAATCTTCACACGAGACAGATGTTGGATAATTAAAATGTATTTTAGTAAAAAAAAAAATAAAGTAATTAATATTATAATCTTGATCTACATAATATGAGAATGTTGGTGCATAGGATTTTTTTTAAGATGCTAAATTAGCCCACCGACATTAGCATCAGATAGAATCGAACCTGAGACCTCGAGGAGGAGCATACTCCCAGATCCCAAGCCAATATCACTAGCCAACCCAAGTGGGTTTTGGTGCATAAGAATTTAACTGGGTCTGAGTGGACAAAAATTGTATTTTTTTTTTGGGTTCAATAGCCTAGTGGCAAGATCACACACTTTTTTAAAGTGTGGAGAAGTGGGGAATCTGGGGTTCAAATCCCGGCCCCTGCAAACATTGTCTCTGGTAGCTACCAACTGAGCAACACTTACGGGACACAAAAATTGTATTTAAAGGGGCAAAAAAGTAGACTCATTCCACGGTTAATGGCATAAGTCTCTCAGCTCTCAATACAATCCTTTTACTAAGACCGATGGCTACCAACTTAGAACCTTTTGTTTAAGATTAACATAAAGTATTAATCAAGACATTTTTTTAAATTAAGGATTAAATGGCCTATTTTGCAAATTTAAAGAACTAAACTACTCAACCTTTGAAATTTTAAACATCAAGATATTGATATACTCAAAAGGTTAATTGTAGTGGTCCAATTTTTAACAGAAAATGAGTGTCAGCATAGCATCTGACCTCTTCCAGTCCGAAATGCTCAGTGATTCAAAGAAGCCAAGAGGCATTTTCATCAAGTCTTGGTTTGAACAAAGATGCTTTATTTGTACACTTTTATTTGTTTGTATGCAGTAGACTTTTTACTACTACCTTGTAAGAAAACATACAAGTATAACAAAAAAAAATAGAATGAATAATAACTTTTTGTTAAATAAAATTAAACAGAATGCAATTATTGTTTTTTCTTTGTAATTTAATATGTTACATAGTTTTAATTCACTATCAGTATCAAGTGACTATGACGCTTCAGTGGCCTAAGTATATATTGACAAAAAATATAGTACTGTATCATATTCTTCAGTAAAGTTATTTCATTGCTGTCAATTTGGAAAGAAAAAAGATGCTCCAAGTCAATTGTTATTATCCAAATTAAAGATCATGTGGATTATTTACTTTATTTATTTTATCATTTCCTATGGAAAAAGAAATTGCTGAAAAGGAATTCATTGAGCATGAGACAAAGGAAAGCACAAAATTGTTTATTACAGAATACGGATTTCTGCGTTGCTTTAATACTCCAGGGGGCACATAAAAAAGTTTATTCCTCAATTTCACATGCTATAGAGATAGATATATCTATGATTTTCACTTCATGTATGATAGGATAAATATAATAATTTATTAAATTTATATCAGATCCTTGAGGCAGCCCAAAAAAACAGCAGAACACAATAACTCATTCAGAGGGAGACACGGTAAAGGCCATCGTCTAGCACTCTTGAAAAGAAACGTGTGTGCAATCAGTGTGATCTCACTGCTGTTTTGATTCACAGGCCTTCAACTTTGGAAAGACAATAACAATAAAAGCATTCAATAAGAATGCTTCTTTTCTTGTTTATGCACCTTCAGATAGTTCAGTTAGGAACTAGGATCCACTTGGAGTCCATATGTTGGACTGAAAAAGCTCCTCTAAAGTAGGCTGCTTTATAAAATAAGCAGACAACAACAAATTCACTTTTAGATTTTTGTGAATTAAATTTTCAATTCAGATAAACTTCTGGATATATTGTATGATTATTGATCTCACTTTTCCCTTTTGCAGAAAGTCATGCTTACATAGAGCCTAGCTAAAGCTTCTCAGACAGGTCACTTGTAGAGAGTGTTGTGCTTTTAGCTTACCTTCACATTGATGAGTGCTCAACAGAAAGCCGATAACAGGGCACAAAATTCTGTCCCTTTTTGGTATCAAAGTAGTTTTAGCGATGACACCGCCTCATTGCTCCTTCCATCCTGCCAAAGTCATAGCCATCAAGGTGGCATGTAACTCTACAGCTACCAACAAGATGATGCTGGGTTGAATGTTGTACCTGATGCATACAAATACATGAACCAAAAGCTGAAACAGAAAAGTAAAGGAAAACTGAAGTAAGAATGATAGCACATGTGACATGGCATTTGCTATAGTCACAACAAGAACAATGAACTGATTTCTCTTACTATTGCTCCTGCTCTCCATTCCTAATAACTTGAAATATCAATAATCAACTCTAGCATTCACGTGCAAGGTGGGTGCAATAGAATTATGGGACAAGACAAATTTCCGACCTGTAGACCACAAAAACAAACTGAGGATCATGGATATCCTTTCCAATGGCTTTAGCATGTCCTGTAAACAATAGTGGCAGAAAATATGCGTTATTCAATTTAGCAAAAGCTAAGATAAATAAAATCACAGAGAGAAGGAGAAGTAAGGGGTAAAACAAGTATTCATATTACAACTGATCAACCTTTTGGAGTTCATTTTGGGGCTGTTATCAGTCTTGATTTCAAATTTCTGATAGTGAAAGCTCCAGGCTCCATTTCATATATTCTAAATTCGTTTGATCAATTTTGACATTAATTAACCCTTGATGATAATCAAATAATAGAACCTCTTCCTACCAGTAATTGCCACAAGAACATTCACCATTTTTAAAATGGTGAAACCTCTTCCTATCTCTCACAACTATATCTCGTTCCACTACTTTGGAAATGTATTTGAATGCATTATGGCAGTCCCCACATATCCTCAAATTTTTGAAAACCCGAATCGTAGCTCCTAAAGGAAGCTTCATAATTCCATAAACAACAGCAAGCTTTTCACTATGCGTAGACAATGCATGTTCTTTATGTTCTGACTCCATATCATGTAGTACAAACTTTGTATCAGGGACATACCCCAATTTCCTCATTTCATTTACCAGCTGCTCTAGATATGTGTACACCGCTTGCACCTCAGGGTGCCTAGCATCATCAACCAAAAAGACATGGACCATGTTTTCAACCTCAACCCAACTACAGCCAGGTTCCTTCTTCACTCCTCGTTCCCTCATCAGTAACCTCACCCTGGCCACTTCATCCCACTGACCTAAAGCGGCATACATATTGGAAAGGATTATGTAAGTTCCATCTTGCCCTGGAATAAGCTCAAGGAGGCGGTCGGCAGCTTGAATACCCAATTCCATGTTCCCGTGAATCCGACAACCAGCAAGAAGAGCTTCCCAAATTGGTGCACCGGCCTCGAAAGGCATTGATTTTATTACACTCTTTGCTTCTGAGAACATACCCGCACGACATAATAAATCAATCAAACGGGCATAATGATCCTCTCCAGGGGTTATACCATAACGAGTACACATCGTATCAAAATAATGGCGTCCCTCTTGGATCAAGCCAGCATGGTTGCAAGCAGTAAGAATTGTGAGAAAAGTTATCCTATCAGGCAATATATCTTCCTTCAACATCTTCTCAAAAAGCTCAATGGCTTGGACACCATGTCCATGCTGTGCAAGAGCTGCAATCATGGCATTCCAAGATACTGAATCCACATAAGGCATTGTGAGAAACACGGATTCAGCAGATTCAACAACACCGCACCTTGAGTACATGGTAATAAGCGCATTGCCGGCGGAGAGGCCCGAATCATGACCCAATCGAATTACCTGGGAATGAATTTGCTGTCCATTATCCAATGATCCAAGAACAGAACAAGCTGTAATTGCCCCAGCATAAGCATAATCGCAAGGTTCCAGTCCCTCTGACTTCATCTGGTTGAACAGCTTCAAACCTTCTTCCCCGAAACCATTCTGCGCCAAACCAGATATCATAACTGTCCAAGTCAGCACGTTCTTCTCCGGCATCTCCCTGAAAATAGAATTAGCTTCCTCAATGCGCCGCGCATTGACATACCCAGACAAAACAGCATTCCAGGAAATAATATCTCTCACAGGCATTTTATCAAAGACTCGCCTCGCTTCTACCATTCTATCATACTTAGTGTAGAAAGTAATCAAAGCATTGTTAACAGACAAAACAAAATGATGCGACGGCTCCACCACTGTCCTAAGAATATAACCATGCACCTGTCTTCCACAGTTGAACATCCCCATTTTCTCATTACTAGAACCACAAGCACTAATCAAACTGGTGTAAGTATACTCATCCTCCTGAATTCCCATCGAATGCATTCTCCTGAACGTGTCAAACGCCTCTTCATATAAACCACGCCGAACATAACCAGAAATCATAGCATTCCAAGCAACATCAATAGGGTAGGTCAATCCATCGAGAAGCTCGCGTGCTGCAACAAGATCATCATTCCTAACATAACCAGCAATCATTGTAGTCCACGAAGGTTCATATATCTGATTCTTAGGAGTCTCATCAAAAACTTTCTTAGCAGAAGCCATCAATTGTGATGATTTCACCAAAGGCGAAGAAGCACAACAAACGTAGCAACTCAAAAGTGCATTCGTAACAGATGGTATCAACAATGTTCCCAATTTGATAACCTCACAATGTAGCATTTGACATTGCCGCTCTTCATCCGCTATCAATGATAGAGCAGAAAGCACGCTGGAGAACGTAAACGGATCAGGTAAAAAGCCGTTTCTTTTCATTTGAACGAAGAGATTAAGCGCAGCATGTCCATCGTTACCATGAGAATACGCGGTGATCATGGCATTGTAACTAACAGTATCGCGGATGGTAAGTGGGGTGGCATTAAAGAGTTGCTGAGCTAGTTTGACGTTACCGGAGGAGGAATAAGCAGAGAGAAGGGTGGTTCGAGCAACAATATCTGGTTTAGGAATTTTATCGAACAGTTTGCGGGCGTAAGTGATGTTGGAGGATTTGCAGTAAATGTTGATGAGACGGTTGAGGATGAAAGTGTTGGGTTTGAAACCGGAGGTGAGGATGTGTGCGTGGACGGCACGTGCGATAGTTTGCGTGGTGGAAGTGTGGTTTAGTTGGGTTAAGTAACGGTATGCTAGGTCGCGAACATCCATGTTATTTTTGTTGTTGGAGATGAAATGGGATACGATGTTGTTTCGTGCAAGACAAGGGAAGTTGATTTTCTTGCGTGGTAGGGTTTGAGGATATTTAGGTTGGCAGGAGCAGTATCGTTTCACGTTTGGGGTATGTTGCCATTGTTTTTGTTTGTTTTTATGAATAATCAACTTGAGAGAAACACACTATAAAAAGTTTTAAGTCAACACCGAAAGACCAATCCATGTGGGTGGGGTTTAGAACTACTTGTTATAATAACATAATTAAAGGACTAAATTGAAATTTGAGTGATAGCTCATGGATTAAATTGATGGTTTATTTTTTTGTTTTAGTTAGTTGAAGGACATGTTGTGAGGATATATTAGTTAGTAGTTGCGAGAATTTTATCTCTCGTTTAAAAACTGAAAAATATCATTGCGAAGGTTCTTATTATGTTCTAACCATGTCTACAGACTTAGCGAACGAAATTTGACATGCGAGTATATGCTAACTAGGAACAAAATTTCAATTTTTCATGTTTTGGTTGAAAAATAAAAATAAATTGAATTGTCTTCGAAATGCTATGAAACTTTGCAGATCCTTTTTATGTATTTTTATGGATGTCTCTGCAAACAATGAACTCAAAATTCGATTTATAAGTGGATATTTCCGTTGTTTTGTTTTTGTTAGTTTTTGACGTTTTAAAAATTCATAATTAATTTGTCGCTTGTCAATTTTTTTAATTTATTTGTGTAAAGCTATGTTTCGACGTTCTTAACATGCCTCCAAATAATCATGAAAAAAATTCAATCTTTAAATTGCTTTTTTGGACTTCACATATATTACATGGTCATAACTAATACAAATATCAAATAACATGATCAGAATATGCGTTTTTTATTTTATTTTACATGACCATTTTTCAGATATCACACTAATTAACCTTTATTTTTTACCATGTGCAATTAAACTAACAAAAAAATAAAAGAGAAATTTGAAAAGCATCACAGATGCAGCAGCAATTAGAAAACACCCAGAACGGGGCTTTCCTCTTCCGGTATCCACTCAGTCTTTCTTTCTCCCCTTGCTTTTGTGTTACTCTATTTTCACCATAACATCACTGATCCACTGCAAATATTATTTGTCCAGCCATCACCATCAAAAAGTCTTTGAAATTTTGTCACCTTCCCCCTCCTCCATATTGTCCCTATAAATTGGACTATCTCACTCAGAGTCAATAGGGGAAGAAAATTCGAAATTGAAATGCTGGAGAAAATTTGAGTGCAAACAGTCACAACATATACAAGGAAAAAAGAGAGAAAAGGTAAACCTTTCACTGTTCATCTATTTCATTATCTTTGTTTATGTGATAATAAAAAGAAATTACATTAAAAACGAAGTAAACGTGGGGAAGTAAAAAAAGGTTGAATATGTTTGTGTTGTCTAAACTCAAGTTGGGTGGCGTTGGTCAAAAGGCATGAACATAATGGCGTGTGAAGGCGCAGGAAAGGAATCAATAATGATTCTTTCTTTCATCTTTGACCCAACACAACACCATCATCATCATTTTATTATTTTTTATATTTTTCATCACTATCATCAAATCAAACCCTTTTTTTTCCTTCTTTCTCAGAAGTCAGAAGAACAACATCGTTTGCAAAAATCAACAAGTAAGTTCTGTTTTTTTTTTTTTTTAATTTGTTTTTGTTACCACTTTTGATGAAATATGATTTGATTGTTTTGTTTGGAACTTAATTTTCAGTGTATCCAAAGGTGAAATTAAGACAAGAACATGAGAAAGATGAATACAAGGGTGGTGATGTAAGAGACCTTGGTTTGAAAGCTTTTCTCTCTTTATCTTTCCACTCTCCTACTTCTCCTGGTAATTACTCTAATTTTCCCTTTTTTTTTAATAAAAAATTCAATTTTTTTGTTTTGACTTGGTTTGTTTCAAAGACATGATAAGGATTTAATTCATATACACCGTCAGTGTAAAAAACGATTGACTTATGTCAATCAGTCAATCAATCAATCAATCAATCATGATCGTTGTTTACAAGCTGTTTCTATAACAATAGATAAAACAAAGTCAAACATTATATAAGCTATCAGCTGTTATTCATAAGCTATCATGGAGAGCTTATAGAAATAAGTTACTTATGGACATGTCATACGCTGTGTCGATAAACTCGTATGAATGGTCTCACAAGTTCTTATGTCAGTAGATAAGATCAACTAAGCTATTTTAAACAGGCCATAAAGCTGTAGTGATCTAGAGTGCTTTGGGGGTATTGGTGGAACCTTTTGGTTCTCCCATCCCCCACACACATACTTGACAGTTCTAAATAAAGTACACACTGATTCTTCCTACATCATCGTCGTTCTCTCTATTGATATTCATGATTGACATTGAATCTTGAGAGGGTGGGTGGTAACTGTTGGTCCTTATTTGAAGCTCAAATTTTTTTAAATGAAGTCGATAATATGCATAGGCTTTCTACTTTTATGTGGCTTGAGCATATGAATCATCATTAGTTACTCAGCTTGTTCTTCAATTTGGTAAACAATGTTAGTTACTTGAAAAGCAGGAAAATTATTTGAACCAAAAATTAGGACCGTAATATCATGAACCAGTCATGCAGAATTTCCTTTTTTATTTTTATTTTCATCATTCCATTTACTGATATAGAGTCACTATTGTCTAATTTTGCAGTAAAGGACCATAAAGTTGTCTCTGTGCCATCTATTGTCAAAGTACCAAAGTGTTACTTGCCACAAGTATCAATTCCACGAGTATCTGTAACCGAAGATTTTGTCGACTGCAGTTTGACATCTGATTCCTCTGGTTCTGCAGAACCAGAGAAGGATGGAGATACTGATGAGAGTAAAGTATATACAAGAGCCGATTTGATTCCACGAGTACCTGTTATTGAAGACTTTGGGGAAGGCGGTTTGACATCCAATTCCTCCGGTTCTGCAGAACCAGAGAAGGATGGAGATACTGATGAGAGTAAAGTATATATTAGAGTCGATTTGATTCCACGAGTACCTGTCACTGAAGACTTTGGGGACGGCGGTTTGGCATCCGATTTGTCAGGACCTGGGGGACTAGAGAAGGATCATGGACCTGAGAAGGACGGCAATATAGATGATGAGAAAAAAGTAAACATCAGAGCGAGTCCAATTCCACGCCCTCGTGCTGTCATATCTAGTCCTGGTAAATCTCATACTCCATCAGTTTTCTGTTTAGCTATATTTGTTTATATTATTATACACCAGTTACTTTTTGCAATTTTATTGTCTGAGCTATAACTAAAGGTTGACTTAGAGATGGAGACCATAAGAACAGTTATGCTTTATATCATAGATAACAATGTTTTGGGTTGCTTTTGATGACCCATTGAAGCCAAGAGATATAGATGTTGGTAAAGATCCTTTAGAACATACACAAATATTTTTATAATTTAGTAAAAGTACTTCCAGAATGATGCAATGCAACTCTAAAAAACGAGTTTTCAGATTAAGACCAGAGCAAATTTGAAGTACTTTGAAGGTAAACAAAACTCATAATGGAAGCACTTCATATGGTTGATAATTCAAAATTGCTCATTAGTGACATGAAAAGAAACCTTGGGGTACTGAAAAGAATATTTTAGGGAAAACTTGAATTTTTAGCCTGTGGTTGTGGCATTTACATCTGTTAAGTAATATTATATTGTTAGGAGACTGCTTTTGGAGTTTTCTTAATGTGAAATGTATTAGTGTCATTGCTTCTTGAATTATAATGCACTTCATTTTGCTCCAGAGCCTATGGTATGCATTAAGTGAGAATACAGGGTCTTAAGATATCTCTATAGCAAATAAGCAAGGTTCTTACTTCTGTTAACTCACAAGAAACTTGAAATATTTGAAAATAATTTTCACTTCTAGCTGATGGAGAAGAGAATTCAATTCGTTGTTTGTGGTTGTAAAGAGAATGGAATGCTTTAACATAGTCGAGAATTTGTAATTGTTGAAAGCACCATCAATTATGCTGATTCTAGTTTCCTCACTTTGCATCTACTTTCTGTGTTATTCAAGGTTTATTATGTAGCTTTTCGGATATGACCTCAAAATTTTGTTTCAATTTTGTATACAGAAAATGACTTAATGATTGGGAGCAGAAACAAGACTGGAAATGGAAGAGTTTACGTATCGAAGAATAGTACTGCTTTACCAAATAGACATGCTCTTGCTCAATGTAAAGTGAAATCACATGACACTACCGATATTCCTCCGGACGCAAGAAAATCCACAGAGCCCAAGTCTAAAGATAAAGTTGATCATGTAGGAAAGAAAAAGGTTCACAAAGGTAGCGTAAAATCTGATAATTTACATAGGCACTGGAAATTTTAGTTCCAATGTGACATGATCTTAATCTAGGACTAGGTTCCATCTCAAGAAAAAGGGAAAGAATAATACAGTGCATGTTTTGATGTAACCATGACGACGTGCTTAATACTTCAGCACCAGTTTTCAATGTTTATTTGTGTTGATGTAAGATTATTAAGCAACAAGGCATTGCCTGAGGCATTATATATCTTCCTCTCTCTTTTGCTTAAGATTTCAGGTTTTTATTTTTTTGTAAGATTCTTTTATAAAATTTAATGTGATGTCTGTTATCTTAAACTTATACTTATACATCAGATTCATGGTAAATAAAAAATAAATTCAAGCATGAAGTTTATGAAATTAATTGTACTAAAGGGTTGTTTAATTGGTTCTAGAATTTCATGCATGTTACTCACTTTATCTGTTTGATAACCGATCATTGTTATGAGAGATAAATTATTCTTTCACAATATCAAATGTTGACAAAGATTAATTAATCTATTAAATCAATCTCAATATCTTGAAGGTCAATCTGCAATTTTCAGTTGGGAGACACCTAATTGCCTTGATGGCTTTTTACAAAATTTTTTGCAATATAGTCAAAGGTAACTAAAACAATTAGTATTTGAGATAGATTTGCATATTAAAAAACATTTAAAAAAAATCTAGGATATGAAATTTGGTCATAAAAATTGAAGCAACTAACTTGAGAGGGTGTTTTCGAATTATTTCAACAAAAAAAAAAAAAAAACAGGAAATAAGTTTAGAACATTCAATAATCACTGCTCCAAACTCAACTATAAAAAAATTTCCTCCCTGAAATAGTGGACTGGAAAAGCTACAATCATAAGAGTTGGCACAATGCACATTCAATCTTATAGCTTCCTCAACGATACCTCATTGATGCTAATAGGAAGAAATGGAAATTGGATTCACTGTGGTTAAGAAAAGCACGCAGAAATGAACGAGTAGACTCTCTCACATTTGCTGCTGTAAGAGGCTGCTGAACTTTGTCTTTGTATTTAAGTCCCACATCGGGCATAAAGAAAGAAACAAGGCAAATGTGTGAATATAAAACCGGAAGCCAGCGTAAGGACAATAGAGCAACATGAATTCAGCTGCCCCTTGGGGGCACTGATCCTTCGATCAATTGATGTCGTATGGAGATGAGATTTCTCTACCTTTGACAGATTTTTGAATTTATAGAGAGACGGATTAATAGAATAATTTGTTTTTTTTATTCTATGTATTGGATTTTTTATGTAATATTAATTCAAAAGTCTGACAAATGTAGATGATATCTTAACTCCATTAAGATGACTTTAATTCATAAACAATATATTAAGGCTCTGTTTGGTAAAATTAGCGGATAGCTGATAAGCTAGCTGATAGCTTATAGCTGATGACTGATAGCTGATAAGCTAATTGAAGTGTTTGGTAAAAATAGCGGTTCAACTAGCTGTTAGATGTAAAATGACATAAAAGGACATTTTTATTCATACTATAATTCATTATTATTACTATTATTATTATTATTATTATTATTATTATTATTATTATTATTATTATTATTATTATTATATGTATATGTATTATTAAATATTTACCAACAATGCATAGTTACATAATATTATCTTGAGTAATTTTATTATACTGAATTGTTATAGTTACGTAATAAGACTTTTTTTGAAGGAAGTTACGTAATAAGACTTAACAACGAAAGTAATATTCAGCTTTAAAAAAAATGAAAGTAACATTCTTATAGGAAAAAAAAAATCGAAACGTACTCTATAAAAAAAACTATGGAAGGCATTTTCTCAAAAGAAAAAAAAGACGGAAGCGCAACTGATAATTATTTCATAACTATTTTAGTTTGAGTTAAAAGGATAAAAGTGGACTTTAAATAAAAACATAAGGGTAAAACTGGAATTAAAAGTGAGACGTTATAAGCTATAAGCTCAAACGCTACTTGAAGTAGCTTCTGAAAAATAGCTTATAAGCTCATGGAAATTCGTGAAATAAGCTATAAGCTCGTTGTAAAAAATGTTACCAAACATAGCTTATTTTGTCAGACGAGCTTATAAGCTATCCGCTATAAGCTATAAGCTCTTTTTATGGCCTTACCAAACAGAGCCTAAGTATCTTTTTATTGATCAAAAATATTGAGCACTTTCGGATTGCGGTTTGGATATATTTGTTCCTTCAATTTTTTTTTTTTTGGTTTTTTGTCCATAAAAAATTTTGTGAGGATGAAAACTTTTCATTTTATTTTTTAGGACGAAAACAATATATTTATAGGAAAAAAAATTATTTAATCCTATTTGTTTTAATATTTTTTTTTCCAATTGTGTGTTCGTCTCTTGAACAAATACTACATCTTGAAAATATATAATCCTTCATTAGAGTGTTCGTGAAGCAAGGTGTGACAAATATTTTTCTTCTCTTTTTAATTTACTATAAGGTTCGGTGTATGTTGAACACAACTTTTGTGAAGTTATAGCCTATAAATACTACTCAATCCGTCCCTAAAATATGCATTTCATCCCTGCAATTATAGGCCATTTGATTTTTCATCCCTGAGCTTACTAATCCTCCCATTTTGCCCCTGTAAAAGTTAATCATTTGAAAATTCGTCCCTCATCAGAGTTAATCATTGCCATGTCACGCGAAATGACCAAAATGCCCTTAGTAGCTCCAGTTAAACAGAAAAGGACCAAAATACCCTCCTTCATCAACTAAGGGCATTTTGGTCATTTCGCGTGCATATGAGTGATTAACTCTGATGAGGGACGAATTTTCAAATGATTAAATTTTACAGGGGCAAAATGGGAGGATTAGTAAGCTCAGGGATGAAAAATCAAATGGCCTATAATTGCAGGGATGAAAAGCATATTTTACCCAATAATTAATGTAGTTGATTGTTTCACACATGCCAATGTAAAAATTTAATTTTTAATATCTTTAATTGTATTTTACTAAAAATTATAAAAAGATCATATTTTAAGAATATTCATCAAGACAAATCCTACATCTTGATATACCAACATTTGTCTTTATATAATAGTAAAAAATAAAATAAAAATCAAAGTATGATATGTGAATAGTGCACATGATGAAACAAAGTTAATTATTTTGGAACTGAGATGATAGCAATGTAAAGAAGATTTCCTTCTTAGACTTGACTGTGTTTTGATAATAACAAACTCATATCACAAAAGAAGAAAAACAATGGAGGGACAAGATCACAAATAAGTTTATTTAACTAAACTTGTCTCCATGGAAGTGTTGTTACCTATCTTGAGGCGAAGTTTGAGTTGCACGTTCAAAATAGACAGATGCCCTATCTTTGTTGTGATGGTTCTCCTAGGTTTTGTTTGTGAGTTTGGAGGGGAAGAGAGGAGAGGGTTTCGAAAAAAAGGAAGGAGTAAGTGGAAGAAATAGAGGAAAATGGGAGGGGTATGCTTGGGGGGTTAACTTTTTTTCATAATACATAACTCTTCTCTTTTGGGGAACTTTACATGAATTCTTCAAATTTAATATATGTTGTTCTACTATTTTTAAAGTTAAAAATGTAGTATCATATGCATTAATTTATCACTATTTAAAAAACGTACTCTTTTAAAAATTTGAAAGATTTCTCCATTTTCCTTTATATTTTCCATCCCTCGAAGCATTCCCTTCCCCTCATCTCCAAACTCCCAAACAAAGCCCAAGAAACATATCATTATTATTTCTATAAGTCAGTTAACTCTAAAAAACAGGTTGTCCTAGAAGAATCCTAGTGGTTTTGAATTTTTTATCTCTTCGTTTTGAAATTTTTGTTGTTCTTGTAAATCAATATCCACAATATAAAGGATAGACGACCGTTATCGTGATTTAAAACCTCGGATCAACCATGTGTCGCTTCATTAATATGTAACTTCAGTCCCTATGAAACTTACACCATCAATTCATGGTTCAATAACACATAAATTTGAAGACAAATTGCGACAACAATTTAGATGATTAACACAATTCAAACATGTGGTTAATTACGTTTAGTGATGGCTAATGAATATATCAAGTTCTCACATGTTTTTCAGCGTCATTAAACATGATTTTTCAGATATTAAAATATACTATTATATCTATTAACCATCTAAACTGTGTTGAAAATATAAATGATTTTGCGGTTTTTGTTGAAGACTGATTCTACTCAGGTGTCTCGTAATTGGTCTGTTTTATACTCCAATGATGCTAAGAGGATGAAAGGAAGAAGTAAATATATACAGTAGAGAGTGGTCTTAGATTGTTGAATCCATCCATCCACTAGTAATAAAGAAAACGAATTCATGACAGAAAAAAGGCGGAAAGTGTAGGGAGTAGAGACTCTCATATCATATCCAAATCCAACGCAGTGTTCTAAATAGTCCCACATCGGCAAGCCAAGCGAATAACACAGAAAATGTGGAATATAAAACCAACAGCGAGTTATTTCATTTATCATATCTTCCGACTATGATGAAGTGGGATTCTACTTGTATTGCAATGCTAAAGAAATGCCACATGACATTGTTTAACTACAATATGGTATGTGGCATTTCTGCAACATTGTAAAATAAGTGGAATTCGATAGTGTTAGAGTGCCCATAGCATAGGACTCTGAACGCACTGAACAATTTGTATTGTAAGGACGGTTGTGTTGGAAATTGAAATTAACCATTTCAATATAATATTACCATTAACAAGGCTTTCTTTTGATTCAAAAAAAAAAAAAAAAAACAAAGCTTTCTTTGACATGTTTATTATTTGGAACAATAATAAATAAAATAATTTTTTAAGCTGTTAATTTTTATGCTGATAATTTCTATTCCTTTTCCTCATCCTCTATTCTATTTGATGTTGATCCAAAAATCTTTTTAAGTGTGTGCAGTTGTATTGCAAATTGCATAGAAGGGGAAAGAGAAATTTGTGTAGACCATGGTAACGGATACAATTATATCTCTGAGGTCACAAATTCTTTGATCATATTATAACTTTTTCTAAAACATGAGTATGAGTAATTCATACTTTCAATATCACAAACAAAATTTGTATGTGCAATAAGTTAAAAACATATTCTCAATATCTTTCCAATTAAAAATAAAATTCAAGACAACCGCGCAATGCGCGGGTCTAATTCTAGTTATTTTAATTTATGAGTTGAACACAAATAACAAATCGTATCAAACAACAATGTGAATTGTGCAGTGAAAGTGTCCAAAGTGGGATTAAGGGTTAAATTGCCTTGGCACCGGAGTAGTGTTATCAAATGATTTTGAACTCTCTTTTTTCATTCCCAATCTTTCAATAAAATTGTTCCTTTGTTTATTCAATTCTGTCCAGTTTTGGAAATTCTTTGTTATACCAAAAGAAAAGTTCCTATAACAGGTGAAGAAATAGAAGAGCAAAAGTATGATAAATATATTGAATAGTGCTTTCCTTCAGAAGTTTGGTGATCAGATAAAATTGAAAATTTGAACAGGATGAAATTTTCTGATGCAACCTAAAGGATTGATATGCTATAATTTTATGGATCCATTCCATTACCTATTCATAAAGACTTGTTTCCACTTCTAGCGCTACTATTTGTTCAGAATCAGATTGGATGTCTTTAACTTCAGCTTTATCTCAAGGGACGATTCAATGTACATGGAAGTAAGGGATTTCGTATTTTATTTTTTCTGCAAACAATCGAAAAGAGGTCTATGTATAGAAATTGAGGAAGTAGTAGAGGTCTATGTATAGAAATTTGCCGCTTGTTGGGAAGATGAATTTGAGTTGATTTATGGATGTTTGCTTGCTGTTATTAGTTTCATGGGATGAGAATGGAAGCAAAGTTTATTATTGACCTGTCAGCCAGTCAACATCGACCTAAGAGGCGGGGCGGTCCACACACATGCCCAGCTTTAGATGGGTTGACGACAGGGCAGGCCAAAATAGGGGGCTTCGACCCGTTTTTTCACCTCTATAACTGAGACAGGAGGGAGCAATCATGCATTGGCTCTGACAATAATTATGAAGTGAGAAATTTAGTTAATTCCTTCATATATTCTTACGAGTCTTTGCCCTTAGATCACTTTTCCTATCCCTCACATCCACAATCATGTGTACTTGTTGGAGCTCACTAATTCAGTTCTTTTATTTTGATGATTATTAATAAATTTTTGTTTTGGAAACCCGATCATTGTAGAAAGTGCACTTGTTAATCAGAAGAAAAAAAAAATTATGGTGAAAAATTTACAACTTTCTCCATGCAAAAGTTGTAATATATAGGAAGAGTTTGTAGTTAATTTTTAATTTTGTTATTCTAGAAATTAGAAAAAAAATCAGAAAAAAAAAACAATGAATACAAGTATGGTTTTTTTAATCTAGATGAGCTAGTATTGCTGCTTCCTCTGTTGATTGTTTCTTGTTTTCTTATTCTCCTATAACCATGATATGAGCATTTATTTGTGCCTGTTCTAGCTACCTGTCTTGAAAAGTAGCAACAGTCATTGCATTTTCCAGCAGAAGATCTATTGAATCTGGCTCAGCTTTTTAATTTAGCTTTCGTCGTCTTCTATTTCCTAAAGAAAGCTTGTATATGTTGCAAGAACATATGATTCAACAATATAAAGACTCGTGTATACTGCACCACAAGCATGCGAGTTACATATGATTTAACAATCTTTCAATGAAGGATTACTCTTAATGGGGAAGGACTTATTCGCCTGTGTTGGAAATCAGACGATGTGGAAACGGGAAGTTTGAGAGAAAATCTCATAAATAGGAATGTGAAGTAACAAAACATTTTATATTAAAGATGTGTTTCAAGATATTGTGCCTATCGCCAGGAGTAGCCTGAATTTCTTGTTCAAATAAAGACGAGGCTTTTTCCGGATCATGATGAAGTTCCCACGGTTGTTTAGTAGTATATTCTGATATCATTTCACCGTCGCTGGGATCAGCCAAGATTGCTTATAGATCTCTACTTGACTGTAAGCCTCACAAACACCAAGTAATAATAACATGTCTATACTGCAATCAGCTGTTGTAAGAATTTCTACACAATTTTCTTCTTTTGAGCTCGACAGGTTCAGTCTCTTCTTTTTCTCTGTCATTCTGTATTCAATTGCAATCTTTAATTATTAAATAAACAATTTGTGTCATTTGGAGGAAAAGAGACTTTTCACAAGAACATCGCTGAAAAGGATGCTACATACTATTATCTTTTTTACTCGTTGGAAACTCACCATTTCACAAAGTTTAAAGAGAATATTCAGTTTCTTCTATATATGATGGAAATGCTGTTACCTGTCTCGAGGCAAAGCTTGAGCTGCACGTTCAAAATACACCGATGCTATATCTCTGGTGATGGTTCTCCCACACCAGCTTTGCATAGATAGAGCATCAATATCTTGTTCTGCCCGAAAAAAGGTACTCTTCAGTAGATGTCCAAACTTAGAAGTCAGCATTTGAGAAGAACTATAAGAGACATCAAGCTTATAAACCATGTAGTTCTTCTGGAAACATCATTAATTCTGATATCAGTCAGTTACCCCTAAAAAACAACTTGTCTTAGTTGCGGTAGTGGTTATGAAATCTTATATTGGTCAGTTACCCCTAAAACTGATTCTGTGAGGAGGTTCCCATTCCCACTACATTGGAACTCATTAATTCAGTTCTTTAATATATTTTTCGGATAGTCACTCATTGGTGTTAATGCACATTTTGATGATTTGTTGCATCTTACTTTTATCAATAAATTAATAAATATTCGTTTTCCGAATCCTGATCATTGTAAAAAGAGTACCAGTAATGAACGGTAAATTTATGGCAAAGATTAAGGACTTTATCCGTGCAAAAGTTGTAATTGTATTATACGGGAAGAGAAAGTTTGTAGTTAATTTTGTTATTCTAGAAATAAGGAAAAAATTCAGAAATTTTCTAGAGATGAGCTAATCTTGCTGCTTCCTTTATTGTTTTTCTATGTCATTTGGAAGACAACGGCCTTAGGATAGAGGAAAAAAAGCACCTGAGATTTATGATTTCCACTTTAATTCTTAGCATGTTACATGCTTATTGTTATTTTTAGGCTAAAGTGCAACTTTGGCTCCCTATCTTTCAAAAAGTTGCGATTTTGGCCCCTTAAGTTTGAAAACTACAATTTTGGTCCCCTATGTTTTAGCCCCTTTGCATATTTGGTCCTTTTTTTCAATTTTGACCGGTCAACGCCCATGTGGCATGCCACGTGGGTAATTATTAAATTAAAAATAAATAAAAAATCATTTTTTAATTAAATAAATGAAAAATATAATTAAAATCATTTAAAAAATCAGGAAAATAAAAAAATTAATAAAAAAATTGAAAAAAATTCTGAAAATATTAAAAAAATCTGGAAAAATGAAAAATTAATAAAAAAATTGAAAAAAAATATAAAAAAATTCTGGAAAATTGAAAAATTAATAAAAATGAAAAAATTGAAAAAATACGTAAAAAATTTAAAAATTCTGGAAAAATTAATAAAAATAAAAAATGATTAAAAAAATAAAATAATATAATAAAATGAAAAATAATGAAAAATTCTAAAAAAATAAAAAAGATTAAAAAATTTTGAAAAAATAAAATTTCGAAATTTTCTGGAAAAAAATTAAAATTCTGGAAAAATGAAATTTTCGAAATTTTAATGAAAAAATAAAAATTCTGGAAAATATTTAAAAAAAATTCGAAATTTTCATTAGTATTTTTCAAAATTTTGAAATTTTTATTAGTATATATGTCGACCTTAGGTTTTTTCAGTGTATAAATACACAAAAATTCCCGGTTTATAAATACACAAAAGTTCCCGAAAAAAATACTAATGAAAATTTCAAAAAATAAACAAAAACCTAAGCTCGGTTTATAAATACACATATTTTTTCCCTTATTCTCGGTTTATAAATACACAAAAATACACTGAAATTTTTTTGGAAATAAATACACAAAAAACCTAAGCTCGGTTTATAAATACACATATTTTTTCCCTTATTCTCGGTTTATAAATACACAAAAATACACTGAATTTTTTTTGGAAATAAATACACTGAAAAAAGCTAAGCTCGGTTTATAAATACACATGATTAATCTTTTTAATTTTTTCGAAAATTTTGAAATTTTTTAATATTTTTTTCAATTTTTTTATTAATTTTCCATTTTTCCAGAATTTTTTAATCTTTTTTATTTGTTTCAGAATTTTTCAATTTATTAGATTATTTTTTTTAATCATTTTTTATTTTTATTAATTTTTCGAGAATTTTTAAATTTTTTCAGATTTTTTTTATTTTTCTAGAATTTTTAAATTTTTTCCGTATTTTTTCATTTTTATTAATTTTCAATTTTCCAGACTTTTTTCATATTTTTTTCAATTTTTTTATTAATTTTTCATTTTTCCAGAATTTTTTAATATTTTCAGAATTTTTTTCAATTTTTTTTATTAATTTTTCAATTTTCCTGATTTTTTAAATGTTTTTAATTAAATTTTTCATTTATTTAATTAAAAAATGATTTTTTATTTATTTTTAATTTAATACCCACGTGGCATGCCACATGGGCGTTGACCAGTCAAAATTGAGAAAAATGACCAAATATGCAAAGGGGCTAAAACATAGGGGACCAAAATTGTAGTTTTCAAACTTAAGGGGCCAAAATCGCAACTTTTTGAAAGATAGGGGTCAAAGTTGCACTTTAGCCTTATTTTTAAGGCTTAATACATCCCCAGGTCCCTTAACTTATTTTTTCTTCTCACTTCAGTCCCTTAACTATTAAACGTTTCAATTTGGTCCTTATCTTTTGTTTTCTTCATCGATTTGGTCCAATTTTATTAATTTTAAATCCCTAAAAAAGAAGACCGTTGGGTCAAGGACGTCCATCAGATCTTACTGTGTACCACCAACACCTAAGTATCTGAAATTTAATTTTTAAAAATAATATAAATCCATTTATATTAATTTAGAAATAAAAAAATTAAAAAATTGGAAAATTAATTTTCAAAAATAAAAAAATTCTAAAAAATTTGAAAAAAAATTCAGGAAATTTTTTTTTAAATCTGGAAATGTTTTTTAAAATCTGGAAAATTAATTTTAAGTTTTTTTCTACAAAAAAAAATTTGGAAAATATTTTAACTTTTAAAAATCTCGTAACCAATTTATAAAAATTCAGATTATTTTTTTCAAAAATTTTATTTCAGAATCACGATTATTTTAAAAATCCAGATTTTTTTTTTCAAAATTTTAATATTTTCGAAAAAAATCAGATTAATTTTTTTTGAGGGAAAAAAATAATCTGATTTTTTTTCCAGATAATTTTTAAAATCATTTTTTTACGAAATTATGAAGATTTTACGATTTTGGCTAAAATTTGAAAATATATTTCGAAAAAGTACAGATTTTTCTTTCCAAATTAATTTTCCAGATTTTTTTTAAAAAAATCCATAAAAGACTCTGAATTTTTTAAAAACTTTTTTCGAAAAAAAACTGACCATTTTTTGTAAAATTTTGAATTTTTTCTTTTTTTGTATTTTGAATATTAAATTCCTGAATTTTGTAAAAAAAAATTAATTTCGAAAATAAAAAAATTCGAAAAATATTTTCCAGATTTAAAAGAAAATATTTTTAAAAGAAAAATATTTTTTCAATTTTCCAGAATTATTTTTTAAAATCTGGAAAATTAATTTTAAAACTTTTTTCTACAAAAAAAAAATTTGGAAAATATTTTAACTTTTAAAAATCTCGATACCAATTTAGAAAAAAATTCAGATTATTTTTTTCAAAAATTTTATTTCAGAATTACGATTATTTTAAAAATCCAGATTATTTTTTTTCAAAATTTTATTATTTTCGAGAAAATTCAGATTTTTTTTTAGGGAAAAAAATATTCTGATTTTTTTTCCAGATTATTTTTAAAATCATTTTTTTTACGAAATTATGAAGATTTTACGATTTTGGCTAAAATTTGAAAATATATTTCGAAAAAGTACAGATTTTTCTTTCCAAATATATTTTCCAGATTATTTTAAAAAAATCCGTAAAAGACTCTGAATTTTTTAAAAACTTTTTTCGAAAAAAAACTGACCTTTTTTGTAAAATTTTGAATTTTTGCTTTTTTTGTATTTTGAATATTAAATTCCTGAATTTTGTAAAAAAAATTTAATTTCGAAAATTTAAAAAATTCTAAAAATATTTTCCAGATTTAAAAGAAAATATTTTAAAAGAAAAATATTTTCCATTTTTTTTTTGTAAAAAAAATTTAAATTATTTTTCCAGATTTTAAAAAAAAAATTCCTGAATTTTTTTTCAAATTTTTTAGAATTTTTTTTATTTTTGAAAATTAATTTTCTAATTTTTTATTTCTAAATTAATATAAATGGATTTATATTATTTTTAAAAATTAAATTTCAGATACTTAGGTGTTGGTGGTACACGGTAAGATCTGATGGACTTCCTTGATCCAACGGTCTTCTTTTTTAGGGATTTAAAATTAATAAAATTGGACCAAATCGATGAAGAAAACAAAAGATAAGGACCAAATTGAAACGTTTAATAGTTAAGGGACTGAAGTGAGAAGAAAAAATAAGTTAAGGGACCTGGGGATGTATTAAGCCTATTTTTAATAACCAAGTGTGAAATACAAGAGGGTGGATTGATTATAAATGACGACTAGCTATGAATTGTGTTGTTCTGGTAAAATCACTGCTCCATTCACTTGTTTTCTAACGAAATTCATACTGAAATTTGGAGAAAAAACAAGGAAATAAGTTTAGAACATTGAATAATCACTGCTCCAAACTGAACTATAAAATGAAAAATGCTACTTCTCAAGAAAAATAGCTTCAAGAATTTTTCAAGACACAGTTGGCAAATTTTAATTGGATGATTAATTTGTCCACTTCCTATTTTTCAGCCACACCTCCTTGAATTGTGGCAAATAGTGCATTGTGATTGACTATTCTTTATTCTTGAAGAATTCTTGATGTTATTTTTCTAGAGATATAACATTGCTCCTATAAAATATCCTCCCTGAAACAGTGGACTGGAAAAGCTACAATCATAAGAGTTGGCACAATGCACATTCAATCTTATAGCTTCCTCAACGATACCTCATTGATGCTAATAGGAAGAAATGGAAATTGGATTCACTGTGGTTAAGAAAAGCACGCAGAAATGAACGAGTAGACTCTCTCACATATGCTAATGTAAGAGGCTGCTGAACTTTGTCTTTGTATTAAGCAGTTGTTTATGTCCCACATTTGGGCGTAAAGAAAGAAACAAGGCAAATGTGTGAATATAAAACCGGAAGCCAGCGTAAGAAATAACATGAGCTTTTGTGATTGAAAGTATGGGTTCCACTTTTGTGGGATTGTAGCAAGAGAGTTACATTACATTGTAGTTTAACTATAATGTCACATGTTCTTTTTGCTGCTACAGTGTCACATAAATGGGATCCCGTAATAGAGTGCCCATAGGACACCAAAAATTTTCAATATAATATTATATTACTATAACAAGATTTTCATCTTGTCAAAAATAAAAAACAAGATTTCGAATTATTTTTTGATAGTGTCCTTTTGCACTGTGTCAATTTAAGCTTAATGATTTTAAATATTAAATAATAAATATTAATTGGAACAATAATGAATAAAATAATTATTATTATTTTAAGCTGTTAATTTTTACATTGATAAATCTAACAAACTAGCAATCTCTTGGTGTTATTTAGTTTAAATGATTGTTGTTGCAAATTAACTATTATTTTAATTTTTGATTTTAAGTTGTCTGAATTAATTAATCCATCATAAAAAAAATTGTATCAATCTACCAAAAAAAAGTTGTATCAGATGTAAAACAATAAGATTTTTGCTTCTCTCCCAGCACATTTTGCAATGATTCAACAATCTTTCAATGAAGGATTACTCTTAATAGGGAAGGACTTATTCGCCTGTGTTGGAAATCATCAGATGTGGAAACGAAGGGAAACGGGAAGTTTGAGAGAAAATCTCGTAAATAGGAATGTGAACTAACAAAACATTTTATATTAAAGATGGGTCTCAAGATATTGTGCCTATCGACAGGAGTAGCCTGAATTTCTTGTTCAAATAAAGACAAGGCTTTCTCCGGATCATGATGAAGTTCCCACGGTTGTTTAGTATATTCTGATATCATTTCACCGTCGCTGGGATCTGCCAAGATTGCTTCTAGATCTCTATTTGACTGTAGAGTACATTATATTTTAACGTGGAAGAAAATGCGATGTTATAAGCCTCACAAACACCAAGTAATAACATGTCTACACTGCAATCAGCTGTTGTAAGATTTTCTACACAATTTTCTTCTTTTGAGCTCTTGACAGGTTCAGCGTCTTCTTTTTCTATGTCATTCTGTATTCAATTACAATCTTTAATTATTAAATAAACAATTTGTGTCATTTGGAGGAAAAGAGACTATTCACAAGAACATCGCTGAAAATGATGCTACATGTTTACTATTATCGTTTACTCATTGAAAACTCACCATTTCACAAGTTTAAAGAGAATATTCAGTATCTTAAATATATGATGGAAATGCTGTAACCTGTCTTGAGGTGAAGCTTGAGATGCACGTTCAAAATACACTGATGTATCTCTGGTGATGGTTCTCCCACACCAGCTTTGCATTGAGCATCAATATCTTGTTCTGCCCGAAAAAAGGTACTCTTCACCATAACTATAAACCATGTAGTTCTTCTGGAAACATCATTAATTCTGATATCAGTAAGTTACCCCTAAAATTGATTCTGTGAGGAGGTTCCCATTCCCACTACAGAAGATGAAGATTATTGTGTGTACTAGTTTTTTTTACCAATACTGTGTGTGCACATTGGAACTCATTTATTCACTTCCTTAATATATTTTTTTGGATAGTCACTCGTTGGTGTTAATGCACATTTTGATGATTTGTTGCATCTTACTTTTATTAATAAATATTTGTTTTGGAATCCTAATCTTTGAAAAAAGAGTGCGAGTAATGAACGGTAAATTTAAAGATTTAGGACTTTCTCCGTACAAAGCTGTAATTGTAATATAAGGGAAGATAATGTTTGTAGTTAACTTTGTTATTCTAGAAATAAATGAAAGTATGGTTTTCTATAATCTGTAGATGAGATAATCTTGCTGCTTCCTTTATTAATAGTCTGGTTTACCTTATTCTCCTATAACTATGATATGAGCTTTTATTTGTGCCTGTTCTAGCAACCTGTCTTGAAAAGTAGCAACATTTATGAAATTTTCCAGCAGAACAACTATTGATCAAGGCTCTACTATCGAATTCAGATTTCGTTGTCTTCTGTTTCCCAAAGAAAGTATGTATATGCTGCAAGAACATTAATGGAAACAAGAAAAGTGTCCGACACTTGTATCATGTATCTAAATTTTTTTAATAATTAAGTTACTTCTTTTCTAATTCAGAATTCTGCAATCTAAAGACTCTTGTATACGGCACTCTGCAAGCATGCAAATTGCATATGATTCAACAATTCTTTCAATGCAGGATTTACTACTAATGAGGAAGGACTTAGTGACCTATGGATTTCACATTTTTCTTCTTTTAGGATTAATAAGAATGCGAAGTAGTAAACATTTTATTTATTTTAAAGATGTCTCAAAATTATACCTATCTCCAGGGGTAGCCTGAACTGCTGGTTCAAATAAATATAAGGCTCTTTCCTGATCATGAAGAAGTTCCCACTATAGTTTAGCTTATTTTGAAAACCTTTCTTTGTCTGTACTTTATTTCAAGGAGGAGGAGGAATGCAAATTTTTAAGACTTGAACTCAAACACCAATAATAACATGTCTATAACCATGTAAGTACTTACCACTAAAATGTTTTATGAGAAACAGAACAGAATAGCAATAACAAAAGCCCCTCTTCAGTCACAATTTAGATTTAGTATCATCTTTTCATTTTAAGTTTAAAGGATGAAATTTGCTTCGGTGTTGAATCAGGCTAACATTATATATTCCTAAAAGATTTGTATGCCACACTGTGACCATAGAAAAAGTTAAAAGTCTTACCTTAAACAAAAGCTGAGCATAATTTTTCAGAAACAAAGGATTGTTAGGATTCTCATCAATCATCTTCTTCAAATGATCTGTTCCAATAATGTCTTCACTGTTGTAAGATTTTCTACACTATTTTCTTCTTTTGATTATAACATTTAATTATCAAACAAAAAAAAGCGCAGAGCCTAAGTCTAAAAAAAAAAATTATCCAGCTGTAGGAAAGAAAAAGGTTCATAAAGGTAGCATAAAATCTGACAATTTACATAGGCACTGCAAGTTGAAGTTCCAATTTATCATGATCTTAATCTAGCTAGGACTAGATTCCCTCCTAAGGAAAAGGGAAAGAATAATATAGTGCATGTTTTGATGTAACCTATGAGTCCATGATGACATGCTTAATTCTTCAGCATTGTTTTTCAATGTTTACTTGTGTGGATGTAAGATTATTAAGCAGCAAGGCAAAGCCTGAGGTATTATATATCTTCTTTTTCTTTTGCTTCAAAATTGAATTCTTTTTTGTAAGATTGTTTTAGGAAAAAGAATTTGATGTTTGCTATCTTATATATCCGTGCTTCATGGTGAACCAGAAATTAACTTTTAGGTGTCAAGCGTGTTTTATGAAATTATTTGTACTAAAGGATTGTTTAATTGGTTCCAGAATTTCATGCACGCTCCTCACTAAGGATTGTTATGAATCTAATGATGCACTCTCCTCACCAAGTATAACATGACGATCACATTTTTTTATTTCTGTAGAGAAGAAATTAACAGTCATCATCTGAAAAGTTCTTAAAAAGGAGAATTACTATTAATAAAAAATGGAAGAAGGAGACAGGTTAGTCCCCCAAAAAATAAAGGATATGAAATTATTGAAATTAAGGCTTCAACTAAAATGACTCTACCATATAACATGGGGTACAGAAGATAGTATTAAGTTAATTTTAATTGAAAGACCAATGTGATGTGCTTCCAAATACACGAGTTATATGATAATGACAAGGCCTGGAAAAATAACCAGTTAAACCATGATGAACAATGTCCAAGCCAATGTTATAGTTTCCTCAATGATTGTAAACAACACATCATTACCTTAAAGCAGAGGCAAATATGAAGAAATGAATCAGTAAGGATACAGTTAAGGGTTAGTCATAGAAAGAAAGTGTAGACTCTCTGACATATCATGCTGTAAGAGCTTGCTGAATTTTGTATTACAGTTATCTAAGTCCCACATCGGGTGTCAAGAATGAAACAAGGCAAATGTAGATTATAAAACAGGAAGCTATAACATGTAGTCAATTCACCTACCTGCCTTTTGGTAAATTGTTAATATTAGGTTCAAATGCATTCTGAACGAATTTTTTTTAATTTAGGGAATATATGATGATAGAGTTTTTTTATTCTATTTGTTTATTTCTGTAATTAAGTATTTCGTTGGAAAAGCATTTAAACTTTATGAAGATGATTTTTAATCCATAAACATATTTTAAGAACATTTTTTTCAAAAAATTTTGGATTGGTATTTTTATGAATTGTTTTCAACCATTCAGCCTTTTTGCTGTCTTATTTTTGGATCATAAAATCCAAAAATTGAAGGTATTTTAATGATTTTTGCGCCTATGTCTAATCCTTATCCAAAACTCTAAATAGTAAATCTATCCGTCCCAGAGCTAGCTGGTTCTTTCCTTAATGCGTTGAGCTCAACAGTTGACTAGAGTAGTTAAGAGTTGTTAGTAGTTAGTCAGTTATTTGTTAAGCTTAGTGAATAGAGTAGTGACTCTATTAGGGGAAACCTTTGGAGGAGTGATTTCTCTCCTATTCTCTCTTTTCCTTCTCCAATCTTTCAATAAAATTGTTCCTATGTTTATTCAATTCTGTCCATGTTTTGGAAATTTTTTTTGTTATATCAAAAGATAGGTTCGTAATTATTTTAAAATGATCGAAATTCCGGTGGTTGGGTGAACATATTGATTTTGCATGGAAGAAGGAAAGAAAGTGTAGAGACTCTCGTATCATATCCACTGGAGTCTGCAGTGTTCTAGTTTAAGTCCCACATCGGCAAGTCAAGTGAACAACACAGAAAATTTGGAATATAAAAGCAGCAGCGAGTCACCGTTTATGTGTACCAGTTTTTGGTTAAGATAAGTGTCCTTGAACACTTTTTAGGAAACTCTGTGAGTGATTTGAAAATACAGCTTTTTTTGACTTTGTAGAAGTTGACTACTTAATTTTCAATGTGATCATGCAGGATTACTTGAAAAGTGTCCTTTGATACTTTTAAGCATTTAATAATTTTTCTTTTAAAAAAAAAGCATTTTATAATTTTTTTTATTTGTTGTGGGTAAGAGTCCATCTATTTCGGATTAGGACTGCGTTGTGTCACTTTCGTGCGCAACCTACCAACTATTTTTAATATTTTCATTTCAAAAATACTATTTGAAATAAAATTAAATAATTTTAATTCTATTAAGTTAATTTTAACAGTAAGACCCATTTTATCTATGAGAAAATTTGTAAGACCACACTACGTCTCTAAGAAAATTAATGAAAATTAAACAGGGACAAGTTTGTTTGGTTGATGGAGAAGATATAGAGAAAAATTTGAAAAAATGAAATTATTTAATAGTTCGTCAATACAAGTGAAAGGAGAAAAGAGAAAAGTTCTTTGACAACTTTGGAGAATTTTTGGTGTGAGTTGAAGTGAGGTGGATAGGGCTGACAATGAACCGAGACAACTCGAACAAAGTTCGGTCGGAACTCGACTCGACAATTAACTCATTGAACTTGGTTCATGAACCAAATGGACCGAACTTGAGCTGAAAATTAAGTTCGTCATTTAAACGAGCCGAACTTGAACTATAGATAGTTCGACTCGTTTGGTTCGTAATTCGGCTCGATTATATATATGAGATTTGCTAGAACACACCCACTAGTTTTTATGTGGGAGTGTTTTAGCAAGTTACACCTTAAGGTGTATTTAACTACTTTTTAGTTATAACTTGCTAAAACACACCTTCTAAAAAATAAGTGGGTGTATCCTAGCAAATGCCTATAGGAGTTGCTAACATACACCCACTTATTTTTTAGGTGTGTTTTAGCAACATTCACCTTAAGGTGTATTTAACAACTTTTTAGTTATATTTTTGCTAAAACACACCTTAATAAAATCTAGTGGGTGTATCCTAGCAAACCCCTATATATATATATATATATATATATATATATATATATGATAAATTTTTAATATGTACGTTATCAATAGTTTTTTATATAGGATGGAAGTAGTAGAAGAGTTAATCTATTATTCAAGTTGTTTTTAAGGAATTAATAGTGCTGTTTTGAATAACAATCATAAAAATAAACAAAAATAACTCATAAGCAATGAATGATATTTTTTAAGGAACTGTGAATGATATGTATCTATATATATATAATATTTAATAATATAGTATGAATAGGAAAACATATCATCAGCTATGAAATGAAAACTAAAGACAAATAACAAATCAAATGCAGTAGATAGTGTATTATCTAGCTTGATTCTTATTCTCTTTGTTTAAGCTTTAAAACTAATAGTCCCACATCGAGCGAATATGAGAAAGTGAGAGGAAGCTTTGGCTATAAAAGAAAAGCGTTGAGTTAACTTACTAGAAGTAATAGATTGCGTTTGATTCAGCCCGAGCTGCAATTATAAAATGCAGGGACGTCAAATGCAATTGTCATAAGAATATTAGTTTAATTTTTTGTTTATATGTTAGGGTCGGTGAGATTTAGTATGGGAAAGAGAAGTAGTTTCCATGATGGGAAAGTTGATTTGATTAAATAAAGAGTATACTTTTATCATGTTCTCTCAACACTGAATTTTTCACACTATCTTCCCCAACAATATTCTCTCCTCCAACCACAACCTGCAACTCTTCTCCATACAAAAACATTTCAAGTTTCACTTAACATTTCTCCTCCAAGCAAATCCAGCAACTTTAATTTTTAATTTGTTATTATGCGTGCCCCATCCTGTAATATTTAACAGTTCTTTAATGCTTGTATTGTGAGAAAACACACACGTAACTAGAAATTCTTTAATCTTTAACAGCTTTTCTTCAATGATTCACAAGAGAATTGGTAAAGAGAAACACAAACTGAAAATAGAAAACACTACATACGTGAGTTGAACAAATGGTTATGGGTTTAAAAAAGATTGGGGTTTCAAGGAATGATTAATTCAGTTTGGGTTAACAAGCTGTTGTTGTTGGTGTTTTATGAGTCTGTGATGTTCATGGTGATGATGGCTGCGTGTGAACAGAGAGGATGGAAGCAAATGCTTTTGTGTGGTGGTGATGGGTGAGTGGAGGAGACATGGAAAGACAGTGGGCCGGAAGATTATTTTGATTCCAGATCTAGAAGTGAATAGAGTTCAGGTAGACATGATAAGATTAATACACCTCTTTAATCTAATGGTAAAAATCCAACTTTCCCATGATGGGAAAAAACTTCACTTCCCCAGACTAAATTCCACCGTTAGGGTCAGGTGTACATAGTTTGGTTGTGCATACTAAATCCGAACTGAACCTAACGAGTTGAGCTGAATTGTTCATTAAATTTAAAACAAGCCGAACTCGAGTTAAAGAAAAGGTTTGTTTCTCGAGTTTTGAGCTGAATCAATTCTAAATGAGTCGGATGAGCTTTATTTATAGGTGAGAAACCAAAAAAGAGTTACAAATCCAATGACTAAAATTAATTGACTATTTTAAAATCAATGACTTGATCTCGTCTCATAAATAAAAACTTATTGAGAGAGTCAACTTAGGAATTTTTCAATTCACACGATTAACACTATTTTAGTTTTTGAAGGATCACGATCAACACTATTAGTGTTCCAACAAAAACTTTCTAAATATGTTTGTTGAGGGAAAATCCTCTAAATTTATTTCTTAAAATTTTGTTTGTGTCTTGAGTTTCTATTTTTTTGAGTTTTGTTTCTTGAGTGACTTTTAATTGATAAAATTGAATGTTAGCACGAATCTGATAGAAGTTTATCCAATTTTTTTTCTAGAGGAGCCAATTTTTTTTTCTTTTCTTCTTCCATTAGCTATATTGTACAGATTCATTGGTAATTGTGTTGGTAGTGTTGGTTATGTTATTATTTATTAATTTGTAAGCTTTGATATATTTTTCATACATGAAAGCACAACTTTTTTTCATTGTTGGCATTAAGGGCGAAGATTGTATGATAGTATTAAAGGGTTAAATCCATGTGACTTCATAGCTATGATTGATTATAAGCAAGACAAAAAGGCTTTTGAAGACACTAAAGATAGTGACTAAATTTGTAAACTTACTTCCTTTTTTTTACAAAACAAGATAAAGTTGTAGATTTACTTGAGTGTGGGAAAAAACAATCATCAAGGTATATATTTGGCTACTACAATGTCCTTAATCGCTCCACGCAGCTCTTTATCAAACAACGTAGCCATCTCCTCCAAGTGAATCGGTTGGCACGTATGGCAGATTGTTGAACAAAATAATGTTAATATAGTATTTTTTTTAGTTATAGACTCTCTTTTTGTTTGACGGGATTATGATAGACCATTTCTATCGTTCACAACTTGTACATGTCTTGTAGCATGCAAGACCATTTTTTACTATTAAATAAAAAAGTTTCACCAAATATAATGCTACACTCTCCACACCAACATAGTTGAGCTAAATGGAAGGGGCTCATTCCCTATAGTATGACAATCACAATCACATTTTGGATTTCTTTAGAGAAAGACATTAACATTAATTTCTGAAAGCTTCTCGAAGAGGATTACTATTAGCAAATGAATAACTTTACTAGAACAAAAAATTTAATTTGTCACACATACAAACATCATATTTATACAATGAACAATATTTTCTTGTCAATTTTTCCCTATTTTTTTATTCAAGTATAGAGAAGTTTTTTGCAACACAAACACATGTTTGTGTCATTAACCAATTTTTTTTAGAACATTAACTAATTTCATTACTTCATTAAGCAAAAAATGTAGTATGTTATTAACCACATTTTTTGACACTAACCATTTATTTTACATAGTTATAAAATGATAAAAATACATACCTTTATGTAAAATAAATTCTTAATGTCTTACATTTTTATGGTTAATTAAATAATCAAAATGGTTAATGAGATAACGACACAACCCAATATTTATGTTACAAGGTGTCTACTTGTAATTGGTCAAGGATGCTAAGAGGAAGAAATGAGTGGTCTTAGATTGTTGAATCCATCCATCCACTAGTAATAAAGAAAACGAATTGAGAGGGAATTAAAAGAAATAATATGACAGAAAATTTAAAATTGGAAGGTGCAAATAAGTTTGTTGTGGAAATTAAGTAGGCAGTTGATTCAATAATCTTCTTTTCCATTACTTGATAAAACTTGATTCTGTAAGAAAGATAGAAAGTATAGAAGGACTCTCATATTCACTGCAGTGCTTTATATTATGTCCCACATCGGCAAGCCAAGCGAATAACACAGAAAGTGTTGAATATAAAATCAGCAGCGATTTGTTGCATTAAACGTATGAGCTTTTGTGATTGAAAGTATGGGTTCCACTTTTGTGGTATTGTAGCAAGAGTATCCCATCACATTCTAGTTTGTTTAACTATAATGTCACATGTGATCTTCTTACTACAATGTCCGCGTAAATGGGATCCATAGGGTAATAGATAGGACAACGAAAATTTACAATAACAAAATTTTATAACAAAATTTTCATCTTGTCAAAAAAAAAAACAAGATTTTCATTTTTTTTATAGTGTCCTTTTTTGTCAATTTAAGCTTAATAATTTTAAATATCAAATACTCCCTTCCCTCCGGTCCTATTTACAAGAGAAAATTGACTTTTTAGATACATTGAAGAATGTATGTATTTAGTCAAGAACCTAAACCAAATACATAAATTATTTAATGTATCTAAAAAGTAAATTGTTTCTTGTAAATAGGACCGAAGGGAGTAATAAATATTAATTGGAACAATAATGAATAAAATAATTATTATTCTTTTAAGCTGTTAATTTTTACATTGATAAATCCTAACAAACTAGCAATCTCTTGGTGTTATTTAGTTCAAATGATTGTTGTTGCAAATTAACAATTATTTTAATTTTAAGTTGCCTGAATTAATTAATCCATCACAAACAAACAAATTGTATCAATCTACCAAAAAAAAATGTATTAGATGTAAAACAACAATGTGAATTGTGTAGTGAAAGTGTCGCGTCCAATGTGGATCGCGTCCAATGTGGGATTTAGGGCTAAATTGCTTTGGCACCACTAATAGTGTTGTCAAATGATTTGGAAGAATTTCAGGGCCCGTTTGGTGCACATGATATGATAGAGACATGATAGGATTAGAAAATGGATAAAGATAGGATATGATAGTGACATGATAACACTTATCCTATCATGCGTTTGGTGCACACATGATAAGAAAGATGATTGAGAACAAAAAATTCACATCGTTTTAATTAAAATTATGAGGAATTGAACTTTATTGGAATATTTTGGGAATTGAATGAAATTGAATTGATTGGAATTGATATTAATTTAAATCCATAATGAATCCCCAACTCAGTTGCTTGAAGAAAGAATTGATATTGAAATAAAAAAAAACTCAACGGTACTGCATGTCGAAATCATTATGAGGAATTGAATTGAAATAAAAAATTGAAAACAAAATATTAAATTGAAGAGAAGAAGAAGATCACAAAATGAAAACTAAGGATAAAAACGGTTTAAATTATTAGCGAAAAATTGAATTGGATAGAAGAAGATCACGAATTGAAGAGAAGAAGAAAATCAGGTTGAAAGCAAAGCAACAACATATCTCGTTGGAGTTGAAATCAATTGGGAAGAAAAACCGTAAAAAAAATGAAAAAAGAAAAAAAAAACATGAAGAAAGGTAGAAGCACTGGGAGTCGAAGGAGGTATTGTGAAAATAGATGGTAAGCGTGTTTGATAGTTTATGCTATCAGGTTGCTAACCCACCAAAAACTAAGGATAAAAATAATAAAGGAGGAGTAGGATAGGATTAAAAACAGGTTTAAGTTATCCTTTTCTGTTGGTGCACCAAACAACAGATTGAAACAGGATATGATAGTCTTATCATATCCTGTCTTCCTATCCTATGCACCAAACGACCCCTCATGATTTTGTAAGTTGGTATATTTTTTTCTTCATTATTTTGCATAAATATTTTTTGTTGTGTATATAATCGTTTTTGAAGTGCTTTTCTTTTTGTGTTACTTCAATTGTAGGACAAAGATTTTGAGAGAATGTTGTAACCATTAATCTTGAATCCTAGAGGTAGAAAATGGAAAATGTAAGATGTAAAATAACAATGTGAAAGTTGTAGTGATAGTGTTGTGTCTGATGTGGGATTAAGGGCTAAATTGCTTTGGCACCACATAACAGTGTTACCAAATGATTAGGAAGAATTTCAACATCGACCTAAGGGGCGGGGCGGGTGAAGGTCCGCACCCTTGCCAGCTTTAGATGGATTGACGACAGGGCAGGCCAAAATGGGGGGCATCGACCCGTTTTTTCACCCTATATAGTTGAATAGAAGAAATTTTTTTATTCTGTGAATTTGTTTTTTATGTAATTTAATTCAAAAGTCTTACGTAGGCAGATAATATCTGAACTCCATGATGATGACTTTAATTCATTAACATATACTCCCTGCCTTATATCTAAAGCCTTGACTAGTGCTTTACTTCATAAATATTTTCTAAAGACTCTATAAATATACTTCAGATTTATACAACAATCATCCAACTTTCATATTCTCAATTTCAATTTTCAATTTTCAATATCACTTTTCTCTCAAACTTCCATACTCTTAGTTTGTGAAACTCTGTTTATACTGTTAACATTCATAGAAAAGTTTCCGAGCTTCAAGTCATATTCTATTAAAGTGATATTGATTAGCTAACATCCATTCAAAGTTTTCTTCATTGTTATTATTTAACATTCTCATTATTGTTTGGTGGGAATTATTGTTAAAGATAATAGGGTGTTGTCTTGTGATTGTATAGAAAATATACTCCCTCTGTTCCTCTTATGTGTCGTTTTAGCTCAACTCACTACAACCAAGGCAAAGGTCAAACAATCTTTTGTTTCCTTATTTACCCTTATTTAATCCATAACTAGACCTTGCACCCGCGGCACGGGTCATATTGACGGCAAATACATCATTCAAATAAATAAATAAAAAAGGTGCTTTAGTACCAATACAATGTGACTAATAAAATACAATTAAAATTGAGTTCATGTTGGTACATTGCGGAAAATTTCTTTGTAAACAACATTTGAAGTGCAGTGCAGCCACAAATAACACATTTTAGACAAAACAATCAACATACATTTATATAATAATAAATTAGCAAGAATCGACAAAAATGCTTCCAACCATACCCGAAACTGATTCACGAACATGGGGTTCCTTCATTTCATCGTTGCACATACGTCTATACGGATTCCCGTTAGCATATGGGGCTGCATACTCGTCCAATATAGGATGGCCTATACCAATGTAATTAAAATAACTATCTTAATATAAACATGAGCAATATTAATATTTCGAGGTACTATCTTAATATACATAGGTTACCATTGGTAATATCATAGAATGGACAACTTCCCCCATGAACCTTGCGCCTCATGGTGGGCACCATCACGACAAAAATAACTTATACCATTAGTGCAATATTAGCTTTAAAAATTCGATTGTATTATTAGTGGGGTTCTTTAAATTAATACCCCTTTTTTTCCTTAAGGAATGCGATATGAATACATGGTTGAAATCATGGACACCGCAGAACTGAAACATTTAAAAGAATCGAAGCAGCACACAGAGTTACCTTGTGATTTATATTCTTATGATGAATAAAAAAAGTTTGTATAAATCATCTCTTTAAAATAACGTCAGTTTGTAATAAATCTGTAGTTTCGCAGTGAACAAAATTGGTTGCACCAGCAAACACAAAAAGATGGTATGAGCTAAAAACATTGTTAAATTCGTTGATGAAAACATTCAGCTGAAATTAGAGTCGTAATAAACATAATAATTCTGGTTGCACCAGCAAACACAAAAGATGACCACCCAAGACACAATCAAAACGTAAAAAAGACAAAATGAAAACTGATATCCAGATAGTAGCACCCAGCCAAAGCCAAAATAACATGATGCTTAGGTATAAAAGAGAACCAAAGGCCAGGCATGATAATAACTATATAGTCACCAAAACAATAGCCTACCCACTAACACTCATGCATCACATCCAACAATGTAACATAAAAAACTTGGAGCAATAGCAGAATCGATAGGGAGATTTCACCACCAAAAGGAAAGCAAAAGGCAGCCACCAAGGACGGCCTCTGAAACTGCAGCAGCACCTAAACCTAGGGGTGAGCAATGAATCCGAACCCGCCCACCACCCGCAATGGCCGAGTCACCCGCGGGTCCACGGTGGTTGCTGTTGGTTGGCATGTTTGGGTTTAGGCTAAACCCAAACATGCCAACCAACAGCAACCACCAATCCACATACGCAAGCCAGAAGATGCACCAAACAGCTTTCACCTCACCCAAAATCGAGATAGCACACACACAAAAGAACAGCCGCACCCCACACACAAAAGCGACTACCGCAAAAGGCAATCTCTTTGGTTGCTAGTGTGTTTGGTTAAAATTGATTCTATTTGTATTGGAGCAGAAAGTTCTGTTCCTTGTTCTTTATATTTGTCAAGTTGCTTCATCTCTTGCCATTTTAAGTAGAGTTGAACTATTTTCTGTATGACAAAAATGCTGGAGAAGTTTTAATTCTAAATAAAAGCAAAGAAAAACAAATAAACTAATGGAATTTTTCTCAGAATATAGAAGAAAACTAATTGACAAAATAGTGGGACATAATTTTGATTCTACAATCTATTAATTTTCATTCCTCTCATTTTCCCCCATTTGCCTATATTAATCAACTCTCTTCAATTCCTACTGTATATGTTTTTAACTACCTATATTAACATGAAAACATTTGTGAGTTGTAGAACACTAATCATAAGTTTATTTTAGAAACAAACAAAATAGAGTGCAAAAATGTAGTGTACCTTCACAGAATTGGAGGAAAGTTACGGACCCGTATAATCATCAATAGGCCAGCATGATAATTGTTGGCATTCAATTTGATTAGTATCAAGGGTTCAAGGTCGGTAATATGCATCTAACTTAGAGTAGATATGAGAGGAGCAAGGTGATACTACATGCATTTCAAAATCAACAAAATACATAATAAATGCATTTTAAATCACCTGCTTGTCTAAGTGGGCAAATCATTCAAAATCAAGTTTGAAATCTCAAATCCTGACTGATGAAGATTTTCTTTTATATTTTGAGTAATCTATGCCAAGTGGACCTTTATTGACTATAAGTTTTAGGGCTCAACTTGAAGCAACCTGAATAAGTTTCTTTTAGAAACAAAAAAGAATAAATTGCAAAAATGTAGTGCACTGTAAAATGCAGTGAGCCTTGAATTGGCGAAAGTTACAAACCTGTATTTTTAGTCATTTTAGGATAAAGGAGGAAAATGCTATAGTGCAACAAATTAAGCAACCATTGTTCACCTTAGGCCTCTCCATCCTATAACATAATCACCAAGCCTTTCTTGATTGCTGCATTCCCTTCTGCATCTTCTACAACAAAAGTGCATGGCAATATCAACTTTATCCACTTCATGCCAGCGTGAGTCTCCAACACGAACCATCACATATCTAGTTTAGAGCAATGTCGTCGTCAGACATCGATGATTTGGTGCAATAGAAACTCTTGTGCCCTTACAAATTTGGAAAAAATAGATGTTATGAGTGGAAAATGAAGAAAACGTAAACAGTAGCCACCATTGGTGAAAACATATAAAGAAAACGAAAATGCAACCTACGAATTTAATTGGAGTAGAAAATGAGGTGGAAAATGATGAGACTCAAAATTCAATTCAATTCATAGAAAGGATGTCAAAGAGGTCATCACCATCGCGAAAACCTCACCTTATTTTATTCTATGACCCTAAAAACTTAAACATCAAATAAGAACTTTTTCAGCATAAATTATTGTTAAATTAACAACACATGAAATATTGTTGGAGCCTTACAAATACAGGAACAACAGAATAAATAAAACATAAAGAAAAAAGGATAGAAGTGCAATAAATCAGAGATTATGTAGATTCAGCCTAAAATTATCAAAGGTTGGAGGGCATAACATATCAAATAACAACATATTAAACAGAAAAACCTCTCAAACTCTGTTGTAAGAGCTTTACTGACACTAATATGCTCCAATTGTTATGTTGCAAAAATTGAGGGAGATATGAAGGAATTAGTGAAAGAATGAGCAACATCCTGGAATTAGTCAGAGAATGAGCAGCATGAGGAATTACCTCCAATCCAAGCTGCGAATCAAGAATAATGAAACAACGCAACAATTAAAATTTCAATCAAATTTTCATGATATATTAATTTTTTCAAAAACTCAAAAGCAATAAATAATAAAAAATTGATCCATACCATTTTACCAAAGAGAAAACGTATCGGGTTGGAGTTGCGGTCAAGGATTGAAATAGTGTTAACAGACTTGATGAATCTCCTTCATCCATAGCAATTTTTTTAAATTTTGGGCCGGGATATTGACAGATTTGGTCTTCTCTCATCCTGGGGTGGCAATGATCTTCAGAGGACGGTGGATTGAAGTGGAGGCAAAGGGGGTGAAAGTAATGGCAGGTTGGTTTCAAAATGTACCAACAGCATACGGCGCAATCCCATCCCCTCATCGATACTCTCTTTCATTTCAGAAAACAACACCAAAACAAACAATCAAACTACGAAATCAACATTTATATCAGATAACTTTCCAATGTCAAAACCAAAGAAAAATTAACAATTGAATTTGAATCATCGCCGAAATTTAGATCTAAGCATCACCTCAACGTTTGAAAATCGAATCGTCGCCGAAATGCTATATCGAGGCATGGAAGAAATGGAGTGTTTAATATTTATAAAAAAGGCATGACAGTCAAGACTAATGGTTCTAATTGTTTTCCCTTTTAATAATTTCAAAGAAATGTGTTTTGCATTGATTTAGAATTTAGACACTTAAATGTACTACTTAAATAGAGAGTTGCAGTTTAGATATTCTACATGATTATGTTGTAAAATGCAGAAAATTTTCAGCATAGTGTAGGTATGTATAAGAATCAAACAAAAATCAAATGAAATCCATGATAAGCTGAGTTGTGGATTGAAAAGTTAAATTTATTCATGAACTTCTGTTAGCTTCCATCAGAAGAAAAAAATGCACCTTTTGCAAAAGCTCCACCAGAAGAAATTTCAGCAAATCAATACTTAAATGTCTAAACAAAAGACCATTCAACAAATCAATACTTAAATGTCTAAAATTAATTTTGAATATAAATTGATTTCGGCCAAAAAAGAGTTAAATGTAAAGAGTATGTTTGAATATATTCATGTAATAGTGGCTTGAACAATAAATTCGAGGCTAAAAATCAATTGTAGAAGCAAAACTCAAAATTATAGCTTCATGTTAGAATCAATTCTATTGTTAAAAAAAGTTAGAATCTATTCCAGATGCAAAATCAATTCTACTTGTCGAAATCAATATCAAATTTGCTTTCTCCAAATGTGGAACCAAACATATACTTAATATCGTTTTCTTATCCATATCCTGTAATAATGATCATAAAACTGACCTCATATTATTAAACAAATGACACATTTTTCAGCACCCTAAAGTATTATATAAAATTAAAGGAACAAACTTTATAAAACAACATTGTTGGATAAACAAATTCCAGAAACCAAACGATACAAAAAAATTAAAAAGAAAACAACCTAAAGTTAAAAAACAGTCCAAAGGCAAAAAGTGGCCATAAGTAAAAAGGAGGGGGCCAATGAAAAGAAGAGAAAGAAAAGAGTGAAATGAACTAAATTATCTTCAAGAAATGAGAGATACACACTATATACAATTCCAATCAATAATAGTTAGACAAAAGTAGGTTAAACCGAAAGGGACCAATTGGGGTTTCAATGTTCATATCAGTGCTCTTGAATAACAAAGATTAATTGCATAAGAGTGAAGACAGAGGATAAATCAAAAATCAAACAGACATAATAGTGAGAGTGAGAGAGAGAGAGAGAGAGAGAGAGAGAGAGAGAGAGAGCTAACCGAGTTTGGTAGACCGAAGAAAGAGATCGGAGATCGTGACTCATGAGGGAGGCTTTAGTGGAGAAAGAGAGAAGAAGCAGTGATGGTGGTGATACGACGGAGTTATGCTATGGTTCTGGCGGCGGGAGTGAATGGTGGCAATTGGGGGAGGGGGAGGGGGGGGGGGGGGGATGACGAACCGTAGGTAGAGAGAGAGGAGGGTTAGGTCAGTCATGGTTCCCAATGAATGCTTGCTATACCCAGTATTGAAAATAGATGACATTAATTGTTGGCATCTACAATTTACAATGAGATAGAATGATTTTGAAATTTGAAGCATATGGTTTAGCGCGCTAGCTTACGGTAAGGTGAATTTGAAATTCAAATATGTCATTGGTTAATGCTCAATTTTCCCGCTATAAACCAAGGATTAGGGTTTTGCAATAGTTGTGTGCATTGTAGTTTAGGATTAGATAATAAGGATAACAACACATGTATTTATTGAAAGCCTAAACGCCAGATGGAACAAAACAAGTATTAAGCCATTTTTTTTTTTTGAAAACAAACTTTTTGTTTTGTTAATACCGAGCCAATCTTAAGCCAATAGTTCTCTAGAAAGCATATGTGGCCTAGCATAATGGAGTATACAATTAATGTGTAGGTAGTGGTAATTGAGAGGTTAGGGGTATATTTGACTAATTGTATCCATAAAGTGTTAAAGCGACAGATAAATAGGAACAATTTTTTTTAAAAATGTGACAGTTAAAAACATAGTAACATAATTCGTCGGTTTTATGGAGAACCGCGAATTGGTTCGCGGTTCGTCGGCGTATTGGTTCGCCGGAATCCGTACCAAAATTAGTGCAACTCAACGAACCGAAGTACCATGAGCGCGTTTGAACACTATGGACATTTACGCAAGTTTTAAGCTCTCAAACGCAGGCTTGAAATCGATTTTGGAATGGCAATGAAGTGTGGCTGCATTTTTCTGCGTTTTCTTGCGGCTGTAGCTTTGTGTTGCTAGGTTGAAGATGATAGATGATTGGGTTGGGCTGCACATGTTTCTGACCCGACCCATTTAAGTTACTCTTTATTTTGGGCTTTTTTTTTCAACCATCAAAGATATTTTGACCCACCAAAAAACATGAATCAATATGCACTTTATTTTTTTTTTAAGTAATAATTTTATTTTTGGAATACTTATTTCAATCATTTACTTTTAAAATATTTATTTTAATTATTTATTTTTGAACGTCTCTTATAAAATAACATCGATAAAAGAAAACGAATTTTGGAAAAGTTTTTGGCAACCGGACACTTGTTTGGTGGAAAGACTCATATTGGGACGTAAATATTTAGAGATGATTACTAATAAATTTTAAATTTTGTTTAAAATTCTAGTAAAAAATAATATTTTTTTAAAAAATTTATTGATGGTTTATTATACTTAATTGGATAGTAATAGTACTACGAACCGACGCGAACCGAAGCTCTATACCCCATATGTACCGAATTCTTCTGATGTCGCGTACCGCGAACCCGTACCGCGTACCGAAGCGAATTGCGAATTGTGTGACTATGGTTAAAAAGGAACGGAGGGAGTACATGATTTTGCGGTTTTTGTTGAAAACTGATTCTACTCAGGTGTCTCCTAGTAATTGGTCCGTTCGATACTCCAATGATGCTAAGAGGAAGAAATGAAGCAGTAAAGATACAGTAGGGAGGGAGTGGTCTTAGATTGTTGAATTCACTAATAAGGAAAACGAATTCAGAAGAAAGAATATGACAGAAAAAGGTGAAAATGATCCAAATGAAATTGCACCGTGATCACAATTCCAAGTATCACTCGGCCAAATCACTTTTTGTTCACATGAATATGTTTTACTCCAAAACCTATGGTATGCATTAAGTGAGATAAGCATGGTCTTAACATATCTATATAGCAGATAAGCATGGTTCTAACTCACAAGAAACTTAAATAAAATATTCTAAAATAATTTTCACTTCTAGCTGATGGAGAAGAGAATTCAATTCATTGTTTGTGGCTGTGTAGAGAATGTAATGCTTTATCATAGTCGAAAATTTGTAATTGTTGAAAGCATCAATTATGCTGATTCTAGTTTCCTTTCTTTGCATCTATTTTCTGTGTTAGTCAAGGTTTATTATGTAGTTTTTCGGATACGACCTTACAGTTTTGTCCCAATTTTGTATACATAGAAATATAGAATGACTTAATGATCGGGAACAGAAACAAAACCGGAAATGGAAGAGTTTATGTATCGAAGAATAGTAATGTTTTACCAAATAGACATGCTCTTGTTCAATGTAGAGTTGAATCACATGGCACCGATATCCTTTCAGACACAAGAAAATTTGCAGAGCCTAAGTCTGACGATAAAATTGATCCTGTAGGAAAGAAAAAGGTTCATAAAGGTAGCATAAAATATGATAATTTACATAGGCACTGGAAGTTTTGGTTCCAATGTATCATGATCTTAATCTAGGACTAGGTTCCCTCCCAAGGAAAAGGGAAGTGTTGATGGTTTTTTACAATTCCTTTTACAATATAGTCAAAGTTTATTAAAATTTGGTGAGTCCTTTTTTGACACAAGGAGCTTGTTGCATTTTATTAATAATCAAGTGAGCAATACAAGAGTGCATGAATAAAATATGAGGAATAGCTATAAATTAGGGGTGTTCAAAACCGAACCAACCCAATAGAAAAACCGCAAACCAAACCAATCCAAACCGAAACCGCAAAAAACCGCACCTGGTTCGGATGAATTCGGATGACTTTTCCACTGAACTGCGCGGTTCGGTTTGGTTTGCGGTTTGCATCTTAGCAACCGAACCAAACCAAACCAAACCGCAAGAATAATGAATATTACTTAATTATGTACTAGCTCAATTACATAGCTCAAGAATAATCTCTTTTGATTCAATTTTTCCATTGTTGCACCATCAGGTTCGATTCTAATTCCTTTCCATCTCTTTCAATTCATTTCCAGTGATGAATTTGTTTCCTTTACTTCCCAATAATTTGTTTCATGCTTATGTTTCTTCTTAACTTTACCTATTTTGATATAAGTTTTACCTAATATTTTATCATATAAACAACAAAATAAAATGTCCTATGTTTATTTTGTAACAAGTTGGCAATATTAGAGTTAATGTGATATTTTTTTTATCTCGCGATAAACCGCACAAACCGAACCAATCCAAACCGCATTGGTTTGGTTTGGTTTGGATGACTTTTTAAAAATCAACCGAACCAAACCAAACCGCATGTTTTTTTATCTCGCGGTTTGAATGACTTTTATGCTCAAAACCGAACTAAACCGCACCGCGAACACCCCTACTATAAATTATGTTGCTCTAGCTAACTCATGAGTCACAGTCACACCATTGGTTTGTCTTCTCTAATGAATTTCAAACTAAAGTTTGGAGAAAAAGAAGAATAAGTTTACCATAAAATACAAAAGTTTCACCAAACGTAATGATGCACTATCCTCACCAAGTATAACTAGTCAAGATACCCGTGCTACAGCACGGGTAGCGCGGCTTCGCCGCGCTGTATGGCCGCGGCTCTGCCGCGTGTCGCGTCTCGGCTACACTTGGCATAGTGATTTTTTTTGTCCATAGTGAAAATATGTAAAGTATTTAAAGCATAGTAATGTATATATTGATCGGTAGTAATAAAAATTGACAAAATAATTAAATTTTAATATGACCAACTATATATTAAATTTAGTATTGACGATATTAAAAAAGGTGATAAATAAAAATAATCATACATTTTATTTATTAATATGTTTTAGTGTGAAAAATACTAATATGCATCCCGTGAAAAATCATAATTAATGTATTATATAATACTGTTATCGTAAAATATATTTCATAAATAAACATATACTAACATATTCCCGTAAAAAAAATACAGTGACATATATTTTTGTTAATATATAATCCATACACTCATATATTTTATCAATATATAGTTCCCATTAGATTTCAGAAATAAGAATATACTAATATATTCCGGTAAAACAAACATATACTCATATATATTTTTATTAATATATAGTCCATACACCCACATATATTTTATTGATATATTAATAAAACTCAGGCAGTCGCGGTGTTTAAATAGAGATATTAAAAAAATACTAATTAAAACTGATCACTTGTTGTAGTTACTAAAATGGGTCCCGTGTTACAATTGTACACTCCAACGGGTTTTTTAGTGATACATTTTCAAAAAAAACAACGGAAAATATTGAAGTATGATTAATCATAGTATATTATGTCCTAGCGAGCTTAGCTCAGTTTGTAGGGACAATGCATAAAATATGCAAAAAAAAAAAAAATCATAGTATATTATAATTTTTGTTTGTTTTAGTATTGACGATATTAAAAAAGATAATAAATGAAAATACATTTCATAAATAAACATATACTAACATATTCCCGTATAAAAACATGAGACAGGATCCGTTGACAAAGAAACAAAAAAGATCAAACAAAGTTCTAATGTCAAATATTCAAAATAACAAAACAATCTAATGAATATTAACATTAACAAAACTAATATAAAAGACATTGTTCCAGCACAAAAAATTGAGAGCATAATAATCGAAACTTAAAATTGAAAGCAAGTCATTAGCTTAAAATAATTAGTATCTTTCTAACTTTCATAAAATGGAAAGAAATGAACTGAAATTTGATGCAGACTAATATCCAATCAACATGAAAACTTTACTGAAAATTGTGGGAAGAACAAAAAATAAAATAAAATGATGAATATTAACATGAACAAAACTAATATAAAGGACATTGTTCAAGTAAAAAATTGAGCAAACATTGTTCTCCATAGAACATAATGAAATATAAATAAGTTCGTCACACAACCATACATTGTTCAAGTATAAAAGTGAGTAGACATTGTTACTCAAATATGCATTATCCATTTTATAAACATATTAAGATGATCAAGAAATTTATATGACAGAGTAAATAAAGTCATAAACATAGTTTTGTCGCAAATATGCAATAACCAATATCCGTCAAACATGAAAAATCAAACACAAACCCCAAAAGCATAAAAGAAATCAATTGTGAAAATATGCAATAAACACTAACTTTAAAAAATTCAATCTCCTTTCTCAGTATCAGTTATACATAAAAAAAATCAACTTTCCTTTGATCTTCCTTCCTAAAAATCAAATTCCAACAACATCTTAGAGTCTAAGCTTGTTGTAATCCTATTTGTTTTAGTTAAGAATAAAATCAAACACCTAGCATGCATTATTTGTTACAGCACAAAAACAAAAACAAAAATATGTTGATAAACACAAACAACAAAATCAGCCAAAAAATCACTAAATTTCATATCCTTCAAGCATAGAAAACATAAAAAAATAGCAATCCAGTCTATATTGTGTAATTTTCAAGCACAAAACTCATAAAAAACAACTTACTAAATTGTAGCACAATAACAATTTTCTCCTTGATTTTCCTCTTCTAAACCTTAACCTGAAGTCACAAATGTCCAACACCTCCAATGAAAGTTTTTCCTGTCAAAATCAAACAAAATAACTAATTTTCACAAAAACAAAAAAAAACCATCTTTAACAAAGATAAAAAAAATTCAATATTACAATGAAAAACATCACATACAACAACGACAATCCCACAACAACATACCATATTTGAATCATGAAGTTACGATTTTTGTAGCTACTTTCGTGCGATTCAGTCACCATCTCTAAAAAGTAAAAAAAAAAAAAATCTGTTAGAAACAAATTGTTTGAGATAGAGATGAAGAATATGGGAGAAAGAAAGAAAAGAAGAAGATGAATTTATAGAAGAAACAATATGAATATGAATATGAAAAGAGAGAAAGAGGGAGAGAAAGTAGGAGAAAAGAGAGAAATAAGGAAGTGAGAGGGAATACGTGAGTGAGAGAATGAAAAAGTTTAGATTTAAATTTTGAAAGTGTTAAAATTGCCTCCAAAATCAAAACCTTTTGATCTAAGTGTAACAAATCAGGACCATTAGATTCATCTTATCTATACAAAATATAGTATAATATGTTAAAGTTGTTAAGAAGTTGCCATATCACAACTATCTATACAAAATTATCAATATAGCCTTGAGTTGTGAGTAGAGGAAAAAAGTTAAGGTAGGGGTAGTTAAATAATTTTGGTAGTATTCTCTTTTCTTATATAGTAAGTAGAGTAGATAGATAGATAAGTAGATAGATAGAAGTAGATAGATAGATAGATAGAAGTAGAAGTAGATAGATAGATAGAAGTAGAAGTAGAAGTAGATAGAAGTAGATAGATAGATAGATAGATAAGTAGAAGTAAGTAGATAAAGGATATGAAATTATTGAAAATAAGGCTTAACCTAAAATGTGCTTACAAAAACACGATTTATAGGTTCCTCAATGATTGTAAATAACAACACATCGTTACCTTAAAGCAGAGGTCAAGCCAAAAGGTAACTTGTATACATCCATACCCCATCGATGCAAATAGGAAGAAATGAACCAGTAAGAATACAGTTAAGGGTTGGTCACATATAGAAAGAAAGTGTAGAGTCTCTGACATATCATGCTGTAAGAGCTTGATAAATTTTGTATTACGCAGTTATTTAAGTCCCACATCGGGTGTCAAGAAAGAAACAGGAAAATTGTAGAATATATATATATGGTTGTAGCGACTAGCGAGCGTGAGATGTAAAGATGTGTTACTTCCTCTTTGAAAGAATTTTGAGTTTAGCTACTCTTAGTTGCTTTATCTAGGGGATGTATTGGATTAGGATTTTAAGGGACTTTTTAATTATGAAAAAGTCTTGTGGTATTCAATCAAGACTCTTTGCAATTTAAAAAAAGTCTTGTGGTATTCAATCAAGACTCTTTGTCATTTTAAAAAAGTCTTGAGGTATTTAATCAAGACTTTTCATCACTTTAAAAAAGTCTCATGGTATTCAAAATCATTCAAATTTTAAAGGATTGTTTAATAAATTGGATTTTGTGGGATTTTCTAATGAAATTTTAACAAAAAAAAGTCTTTCATGAAAACATGAGATTTCTTGAGATTGTTTTTCTTTTAAAAGTTTACTATCTCTCTCTCTCTCTCTCTCTCTCTCTCTCTCTCTCTCTCATAAAAAATAAAAACAAAAATAAAGAGTTTGTATTGAGAATATTATGATAGGGAGTGTGTTGTAATCATTTCTTTTTAACGAGTCCTTGAAACTCATAAAATCTTTTGAAATCTTACAAATCAATGAAATCCTTTGAAATCTTATGATGTAAATCCATTGAAATCCAAATTGAAAATCCTGATACTCTTTTAAAATCATAAAAGTCATTAAAATCCTACAAAATCTTTTAAAATCTTTGAGACTTTTTTAAGCAAAAATTGTCCTTTAAAATCCTAATCCAATATTTAATTTTTTTCAATGGAGAATGATTTGAACTTCATCAAGATGATTTTTAATCCATAACTAAACATGTATTTTTGGACTGGCAGCCTAATATATGTTTTGTATTTGTCATTTCTTAATAATTTGTTTTCAACCTTCCAACCTTTTCGTTTTCTTACTTTTGGATTCTAAAATTCAATAATGGAGGGTATTTGAACGATTTTTTAGAGTGCACCGGAAACAAGTAAGGTGTGCCCAATGCATGTTAAACACAACTTTGGTAAAACTCTAAATACTACTCCATCCGTCCTTAAATTATTGATCTAGTTAATTGTTTTACACATGCCAATATAAAAATTTAACTTTTAATATCTTTAATTATTTTTTAATAAAATTATCAAAAGTTTATATTTTAGGAATATTCATCTAAGATATATAAATCTTAATATGCTCCTATTCATCTTTATATAATATTAAAAAAAAAATCAAAATATGTGATGTGAATATTGCACGTAATGAAACAAAGTCAATCATTTTAAAAAAAGTGGGTAGTTTTTACCGGTCGTGCGTTAAGTGAAATGCTATCGTGCTCCATACCAAACCAGTCTACAAAATTGATTCCATCTGGTTGAGTTAGACTTAAAAAAAAGGTTAGATGGATTAAAATAACTCTCTAAATTCATCTTGCTTGTTGCTCTTACATTGCACAACTATAACAAATGTTGAGTTAGGCTTTGTAAGATTTAAATTTGGTATGACGAAAAAGTTTAAGATCTAAATCTACCATAGAAGAATTTTAGACTTGAACCTCACCTTTTCAAAACTCTATCGTGACATGTTGACTTACTTAAAAGCCACCTGTTTCATTTGAAATTATTCAAATTAGTAGTTCGATTTATATTTAAATAGAATAACGAATTAATATAGCAATAAAGATAAACTCCATTTTGATATTTAAAATGTCAATTTAGAAAATTAGACCATCTATCTATAATATCTTATTTTCATTTCAGTTTATAATTATAGATTTAACTACACGAAAAAATTAATGTAAGTTAATAAATTTAAATTGCTTAAAAATTAGTAAATTTATAATTTAGGTTAAATACCTATTTTGCTCCTTTAAGTTTGACGAAAATATTGAGTTAATCCTTTAAGTTTTTTAAGTTTCAAATAGGTCCCTTAAGTTTTTTAAAGTTTCAAATAGGTTCTTAGAAAGGTAATGATGTGTTAAATTAACAACTTAAAGTAAAAAATTTAAAATAATAATAATAATAATACAATTCCTTCATAATAATAATAATAATAATAATAATAATAATAATAATAATAATAATAATAATAATAATAATAATATACTATAATATAAAAATGTCATTCACATATACTTAAGTAGGTCGTCTTGATCCGTCGAAATGCTTTTTTACGACTAGTAATATGACCTTTTTAGCTAAAAAGATTTCTAAAATAATTTTAGCTTTCCCTATTTAATAAAAGGTCTGGCCTTATCTAGACATGTCGTAGGTTAGACGGTAGGTTAGACGGTAAATACTTGTCAGTCAGTCTGACCTATTTTCATCCAACTGACATACCCCCCAAATCTCATAATTTTTTTTATATTTAATTAAATTCTATTTCTAATTTTCTTTCAAAAAATAATTCTATTTCTAATTTATTTATTTATTTTTTATGAGTAATTTGATTACTTGAAAAAATTGAGTGTTAGCATATAGTAGGTGAAAACTGATAGACATTTAACCTTTTAATAAATTCTAATTTTTGAGTAAGTTGATTAATTTTTTTTTTGTCGAGAGAAAGTTGATTACTTGCTTAAATTCTAATTGAAAATTTTAATTAAGATTTTTAGTTGATTTTAAGATTATATTAAGTTAATCATAATTGAAAGATCAAAATGTGCATACAAATAGACGAGTTATTATATGATAATAACATGACTTGAAAAAGAAAAAGAGAAAAACCATTCGGTCAATGATGAACAATGTCCAAGCAAGTGTATAAGTAAACCATGTCCAATTTTTTGTTGAACACTGATCTACTCAAGTGGTATGTCTCAATGTCGCTTTAATTGATTGTTGTCTTTTAAAGTTCTAATTTTGGACTTTACATGAATTGAATTTATGTATGGCTACATCATTAAAGTTTTCCTATGTTTAGAAATTCAAATTTTATATAGACTGAGTATGATTATGTGAACTGCTGAGTTTAAGGAAGCTTACGTGAAGTGCGTTTGCGTATGCTTAACTGAACCAAGTTTTGTGTAAACTGAATTTGCCTAAGTGTACGCATTATTATTCTTGATAAAACTCATAATTAAGAAAAAAGTATAGAAAAGTGAAATGGAAAATAATATTGATTGTGAGAGAAGTATGGTTACATCAAGTAGCCATTGAAGCTTACATGGGAAAATAGACCATCTAATTCTTAACTAATCTAACTAACAAGTAACTTTTATATCTCTAATAGCTTCCCGCAAACCGAAATGTATTAACAATGCTTACGGCTTGGGAAATACAAAAAAGAAATGCCGAAAACATCGACAAAGTGAAATATAAAATGCTTAAATACATCGACTAAAAAATGTTTATTCATCAATTTTTTTATGGAGATAAACTAAAATGTTAATCAGGCTAAAATGAAAGAAATAGTGGACTCGAGAAGCTACAATCTGAAGGGTTAACACAATGCACATCCTCAAAATGGATCCCAAAACAAACACTGACTTTTTTTTTTTTTTTGGTACAGAAACAAACACTAACTTGATCTTGTAATGTTAGTTTAAAATCGTATATATTTTAAGAATATTAAAATAGGCTCCTTCCATGTACAACTGGTAAATGTCTTGTAGCATGCAAGACCATTTTTTACCATTAAATACAAAAGTTTCGCCATATGTAATGAATCTAATAATACACTTTTGTAAAGAGGCTTATTCTCTATTTTAAAGTTTCTCCATATGTTAACATATGTAGAGAAGAGGCTTATTCAGTGGAAGAGAAGAGGCTTATTCTCATATGTTGAGAAGAGGCTTATTCAGTGGAAGAGGCTTATTCTCTATTTTAAAACGGTCACATTTTTATTTATGTAGAGAAGAAATTAACATTTATCGTCTGAAAACTTCTAAATGAAGATTACTGTTAATAAAAAATGGAAGGAGAAGGAGACAGGTTGGTCCCCTAAAAAATAAAGGATATGAAATTATTGAAAGTAAAGATTCAACCAAAATGATTCCACCCTATAACATGGGATACAAAAGTTAATATTAAGTTAATTTTAATTGAAATACCATTATACCAGTATCATGTGCTTACAAATAAACGAATTATATGATGAGCAATGTCCAAACAAGTATAAAGCCAGCAACCACATATCATCCAATTTTGCGTTTTTGTTGAAGACTGATTCTGCTCAAGTGTTGTTGTTTTTGGATTTCCAAACTGTTAAATTTGAATTTCCAAATTCTATCATCTACCGAAGTTGTTACTAGGTTGAGTCACGACCAGGTCGCTCTCTTTAAGACGTTTCGTGGCACTACCCAAAATTGTGCAAGGTAGACTATCAACCACGCCGCCTCCAGGATAAAACAAGCCCAGCTACAACTGTTCGATTAACTACTGCACTGTAGAAAAATCGTTCGAGAATTACACCCTCAAAATATGGCTCAATCGTTTGATCGAAGCCACTCGATACGGTACGTAACCGCTCTATTCGAAACCGTTCAAATTAATATGGTATTATTACCATTCTATTATGGTGCTGAGACCACTCAAATATGGTGTTACCACCATTCTAACTTCTCCAAAACATGAATATGGCACTACGACCACTCAAATATGGTGATACCACCATTTCTCTTTAAAATAATATATATATACTGTTAAGATCATTCTTTAATATGATCTTAATAGTACTCTATATTCCGAAGAATCATATATTATCGAAGGGACTATGAACTTAAGACCAAGGGACTATGGTCTTATGAACACTCTTAATACCGAAGGGACAGAAAGGAGTAGAAGCAGAAGAAACTTGTTAAAAACAAGTCGGAGGGAGAAGAGAGGAAAAAACACAGGAAGCATCAACTGTGAATTTTCGGTGTAAAGAATCAAATGGGGCGAGCTCTCCTTTTATAGGGAGAGTTTGTAACAAAAAACGAGTGACTTGGGGATTAAGTCTGCTTAATCCTTAAGCAAACGCGTTTTGTTTCTTAATTGGATATATCTGGAAGTTTCTGGATATGCTTTTGGATCGGGTCGGGTCTTAACAAATTTATTTGTTACGCGTAGCGCTTACGGATAATGATTAAATTAATTAATTAATTAATTTAACATTTTCAAGTGACAAAAAAAAATATATATTAATTTTTTTTTAAGCGTTCACCCGTTCACAAAATTGGGTACCCCAAGGGCACACCCTTGGAGGTCACTTTTCCCATATATAAACACTTACTAGTTGGGGTGACCGTTCAATGTGGGACATTTTTAAGTCACACCCACACACTAGTTTTTTTCATAGTGTTTTTCTTTCCAATTTTCTTCACTAGAATTAACTAGTGTTCCAACAATCCCCCACTTGAATTCAAAATGGTTTCGAGAAATAACGTAAAACGTTTCCATAAGATTTGCTAATATACAAAGGTGTCGCCAACAACTTGAACCTTTGCATAGTGGAAGGTATTCTGATTTAACAAGAGTTGCTTACAACATTGAACTCTATCTCAGACATAGAATCCACACACAAACCTTTTCATAGATGTATTCTAAAAGCCCGTGCGTTTTAAGGCCCTGCACGTGTATCCCGGTTTTAACGAATGCTCTAGGAATTCTGCCTCGAAATTCCATAGGACCGGCCTAAGTTCCACATTCGTATAGGTGAGTCTATCAAGGGTACTCCTGTAGTTGTGTACCCCACTCAACATAGAGTATAGATCTCATTAAGAGTTACTATTACCTCATCCTTCTTTCGCTGCAGGATCATGCTTTCTAAATTCTTTCTCTCATAGCATGTTCTACCACTTCATGACTTGTTTTTACCCATTGAACCTATTTCTTGGGATCTCCAGTCATGTAGGTCGGGTTACCATCACTTGTGGGCTATAGGCATTAGTCCCATCCTACTGGATGTTTCTTGGACTTTCTCTCTATTAAGTCCTTTCGTCAAAGGATCAGCTAAGTTTTCATTCGTACGTACAAAATCAACTCTAACCGCTCCATTTAGAGATACACTCTCTAATCGTGCTATGTTTTCGCCTTATCTGTCGTCTCTTACCATTGTAATAACGATTCTTAATCTTTGCAATAGCCGCGGTACTATCACAATGAATTAACACAACTGATAACGGTTTCTCCCATAAAGGGATTTCAGCTAGCAAGGATCTTAGCCAACTTGCTTCTTCACTAGTTTTCTCTAGTGTTCTCATCTCAGATTCATTCCATAGTGGACTGAGTCAATATCATTTGTTTTAACAAACAACTCCTCTAGTGATGCTCAATGTGCAAACACTAGTCGCTAAATATTCATCTGAAAGATGTTTTATTTTATATCTTGTACCATTTAAGTACAATATGTTACTCCTAGTGAAGTAATCTTAGAGTCATATTCTTCTTAAGGCACCTCATGACTCTTTCTATAGCATGGCAATGCTTCTCATCCGTCTACTAGTAAACTTGCACAAGAGTTTCACGACATCGACAATGTCGGATCTAATACATTCAGTGGCATACCTAAGTGCTGCCAATGATGCTCGTATATTCTGTTTTTCCATCTCAAGTGTTCTTACACTTGGATCATAATATGTGATTGCAAGTTTACGGTGAAATAATTACATTTCTTTAAGATCTTCTCAACTTTGTGAGATTTATCAAAAAAGTTATCTTTTCTGATCTAGTAATCTTGAAACCAAGAATTACTTCAATTTTTATTTAGGTCTTTCTTATCAATGTTGTTGATAAACAATGATTTCACATAATTCATAACATGAATCTTTAAATCAAATATGAGCAAGTCGTCTTCATAGAGACATATGATCGTGCAAATATCATTTGTCACTTTCATTCACTTTATACTCATTCGATAACATTAGAATGTCAAATTTTTCATGTCATTCCTCATGAGTTTATTTTAGACCATTCAAATAATTATCTAACTTACAGACCTTGTTTTCTTGTCCATGAATTGCAAAATTTTTCAGGTTGTTCCATATAGACTTGTTCTTCTAGTTCACCATAAAAAGACAACTTTCACATCCATTTGGAGTACTATCGAGTTATAAATGGCGGCTAAAGGGACTAGTACTCTTATGGATATGATTTTCGTGACTGGTGAATGAATGTCGAAGAAGTCTATATTTTTCTCTTTGTCTAAAACCTTTGACTACAAGGAAAGCCTTGTATTCATCAACCGTACCATCAGGTTTTAGTTCCTTTTTTTTTTCTTTCAAAAATCCAAATACAACCGATTGGTTTTGCAACTATGAGACAAGTCAACTAAGTTTCATGTTTTGTTAGACTTTAGAAAATCCATTTCATCGTTTATTGTTTCTTGCCATAATTCAGCATCCATTAAGGATATAGCTTTTTTAGGCTTAATGGATCTTCTTCCATTGTATAAACCAAGTTCATACTCTTTAGCAATTTTAGCTTTCTTACCTCCTTGAGGTTCTATAACATCTCGTACGATGTTTTCATAACTGTTTCATAACTATTTCTGATAACATGAATGTGATCAAATTTATTGCCCCCACTAGTTCTTAATTTTTAAAAGGGAAATTTAATTTGCCCCCACTAATGTCGTGCTCCCATTAGAGCCCCCACTAGTGCCCCCACTATTCTTTAGTTAAAGGGGTATATATTTACATAGAATTCGACATCTTTTAAATTCTATGATCACTTTAACATTTAGGTCATAAAACCTATATGTTTCGTTATTTATCGCATACCTGATGAATACATATTCATAGGCTCTACTAGTGAGTTCAACTCTCTTGGGGTCCAGGATCTAAATATAGTCCAGACAATCCCAAGTTCAAAAAATAAGACAAGTTGGATTGTCTTTTCTTCAAAAATTTCTTAATTAGAATTTTTGTCTTTAGACTTGGGTACTCTATAAATTTCAATTTTCGTTATAAAAAATTGAACATTCAAGCATATCAATTTTATTTTTCCAAAGTTCACAGTCATCAATAAATATGATAAAAATATTATTTTATCATTTCTATTTTATGTGTCATCAAATTAACACATATCATTATGTTTAGAGATTCATATCCTCTAAATTCTAATTTATATGAACTTTTGATTCATATATCTTGACTGCAATAAATAAAATTGTTTAATTATATAACTTTGGAATTAAGTCCAAGTTACTCAAGTTTTAAAATTTAAACACTTGTTCGTGATCAATTTTGATATGTCAAATATTAAAATCACACAACTAATAACATAGAAGGAGAATTTAATTTTTTTAACATACCATCAAAGTGCAATCTTTTTCACAAGAGTGCATGGTACACAAGTCTCTCTTTAAGTCTGAGTCAACTCAGTCTTATTCAATAGAAATCTGAAATTCAGATTCTTTCTTAAACATAAATAGAATTTCACAATTCCATTTATTTTCCTTATTGCATATTTACAAGTTTGGATTATGTAAAACGATCGATGCATATGTTTATCAATTCTTGTTAAAGATTTGAAAACCAGTACGTGATATCAATGTTTTTTAAAAAAAAAAACACTTTTAGAATTCAGCATAACAAAATAACAGCCTTGCATTATCTTATTTTCCGCTCCAAACAATTTTTTATGTTTTGTAACAAACTATACTTGTTTGGTTCTGTAACTAATAATTTGTTTTGTAACAAATTATTGTTTTCATCAAATAAATTCTTAGTAACTAATAATTTGTTTTGTAACAAATTATTGTTTTCATCAAATAAATTTTTAGTGTTGTTGATTGAAACAACAATCACTTCGTCGTTTCATTCGAAAGATGTAAATCTATAGCTTGATTTATCCTTGATGTATTTAGGGACAACTTAACCTCAATATGTAACTTCTTCGGTAGACATAGCATATAGAAACGTCTTAAAATTGTTGTTTTTGGATTTCCAAACTGATAAATTTGAATTTCCAAATTCTATCATCTACCGAAGTTGTTACTAGGTTGAGTCACGACCAGGTCGCTCTCTTTAAGACGTTTCGTGGCACTACCCAAAATTGTGCAAGGTAGACTATCAACCACGCAGCCTCCAGGATAAAACAAGCCCAGCTACAACTGTTCGATTAACTACTGCACTGCAGAAAAATCGTTCGAGAATTACACCCTCAAAATATGGCTCAATCGTTTGATCGAAGCCACTCGATACGGTACGTAACCGCTCTATTTGAAACCGTTCAAATTAATATGGTATTATTACCATTCTATTATGGTGCTGAGACCACTCAAATATGGTGTTACCACCATTCTAACTTCTCCAAAACATGAATATGGCACTACGACCACTCAAATATGGTGATACCACCATTTCTCTTTAAAATAATATATATATACTGTTAAGATCATTCTTTAATATGATCTTAATAGTACTCTATATTCCGAAGAATCATATATTATCGAAGGGACTATGAACTTAAGACCAAGGGACTATGGTCTTATGAACACTCTTAATACCGAAGGGACAGAAAGGAGTAGAAGCAGAAGAAACTTGTTAAAAACAAGTCGGAGGGAGAAGAGAGGAAAAAACACAGGAAGCATCAACTGTGAATTTTCGGTGTAAAGAATCAAATGGGGCGAGCTCTCCTTTTATAGGGAGAGTTTGTAACAAAAAAAGAGTGACTTGGGGATTAAGTCTGCTTAATCCTTAAGCAAACGCGTTTTGTTTCTTAATTGGATATATCCGGAAGTTTCTGGATATGCTTTTGGATCGGGTCGGGTCGTAACAAATTTATTTGTTACGCGTAGCGCTTACGGATAATGATTAAATTAATTAATTAATTAATTTAACATTTTCAAGTGACAAAAAAATATATATATTAATTTTTTTTAAGCGTTCACCCGTTCACAAAATTGGGTACCCCAAGGGCACACCCTTGGAGGTCACTTTTCCCATATATAAACACTTACTAGTTGGGGTGACCGTTCAATGTGGGACATTTTTAAGTCACACCCACACACTAATTTTTTTCATAGTGTTTTTCTTTCCAATTTTCTTCACTAGAATTAACTAGTGTTCCAACAAGTGTCTCTTTGTAATTAATTGGTCTTCTGTTCCCACAGTTCCTAGAACTTTTGCTGATCCAACTTTCCTTCTAATGTTATTTATAGCTTCCTCAATATAATGCTACACTCTCTCACATATGATGAATCGTAACACGAAACTAGAACTGATAGATGTTAAACCGATGCTGCTTTAAATATTTTTTTATTTTTTTTTTACATTTTGAAGATAGGAGTTTGGTATTGTAAAATTGGATCATGTTGATTTTGTGGCGGAGGTATCTTTGGACTCTAGGGGAAGATTATATGGTGAAGAGTGTTGGGTGGGATTAAGGGACCTTGGCACCAAAGAGTAAGTGTTAAGATGATTTTGTGAAGATTCATGTTTCCCATTTATCTAAAACATTATTCTCCATATTATTTCCAATTTTACGTTTTTGATTTGTTGATGACAAGTCAAACTCAATGAATGTAAGTTAAAGTTTGAAAATGAAAGGAAGAAAGAAAGTGCAGACTTGTCACATATCATGCTGTACAAATGAATGTCGCCAAGTTGTATGTTTGAGTCCCACATCGGAACCTCAAGAGAGAAGCACAACAAATGTGTATTATAAAACCACAACGGAGCTTCTTGGTAATTAACCTATGGTCAATATTGTTGTCATACCCCAATTTTTGACCTAAGATATCACTGACACGTGTCGATGGACCCTACATTCATACGTCGTTTAACCCTGATCAGTCTCTGACTTTTCAGTGAAAATTTCGGCAGAGAGGTATTTTAAAATACCTCATTTTGGTTCCAAGTCGGGCCCTCTTCTCACTTTTTTAATTAACTTTAATTTCCATCTTCTATTTAATTTCTTTAATTAATTGACTCTAATTTCTTTTTCTTTTTAAATATATGTATATATATTGATTTATCTCATTTTTATTTCTTATTTTATTTTGTTTTTATTTATTTTGTTATTATGTCCATAAAAAAAACCCAAAAATATGCATATTTATCTCTTGGTATTTTTTTAACTTTCATTTTATTTACTTATTTTTATTATAAAGTGTTTAAGTCAAAAAATAGTCCAGGTTCAATCAAATTCAGTCCAAACACAGCCTGTACGTTTCATTCATTCCAATCCAAAAAAAACAGCTTTGCCTCATCTGCAGGAACACAGCTGCTTTCCTCCTCTCCAAGCCACACTTTTTGCTACTCTTTAACAAACCCTAAATCAAAACCTTGACACTATAAAACCAAAGCTGCACAGTCAAGAAAGAGGACACGCATAAAGCTGCAACGCACAAATATTCCAAAAAACCTAGCCATTGTATAATATTTTAGCCTGCAATTTTCATTCAGCCGTCGATACTCATGGATTTCAATTGCTACTTCCACACTATTACTATTCACCTTATTTCAATTGTGTTTCTTTAGTGCTGCTTTATTTTCAATTGATTAGTTCCTATTTGATTCCATTGCTCGTACGTACTTTTTAACCCAAATGAATTGCCTCATCGTTTTTTGTTTTTTTTTTTGGTGCTACCATGTTTATTCCAAATCCAATCCTGCCGTACAATTTCAGAATTTCTAGTTTTTTTCTTCCAATTATTTTGTTATTTCTTTTGAAACTCTTAACTACCATATTTTGACAAGAGTTCTGAAGAATATTTTATTTTTAATTGCAAGCTTCAATTGAATTCACGTTACTGTAGTGCTTCCTAATTTAATTCATGTGTCATGTGTGTGATTAATTCCTTATTGGATTGAATTCCTTTACTTCACTTTGCTGCATGTTCAATTTCATTGTTGCCGCTGCACTTTCAATCATATATATTGCTGCACGTTGATTTACTATTTCAGGTGCTGCCCTTTTACACATTGATGTTGTTCGGCTACCGTTGATAATTGTGGTGCATCGCTGCTGTCGTGTTTTAGGCCATTATATTCAATTCAAATTGTCAAGGGCCGTGGCTGCTCTCCAAAGTTAAAAGATTCCATCCTAAAGAGAACCGGTGGCCGCTTTGTATTTCTTTTTTAGTTTCTTCTTCATGCATTTTTATTTTGTGTAGCATTTTATTTTTTCTTTTCTCAGGCATTTTTATTAGTTAGATTTATTATTCTGCATTTTTATTATTTATTCATGCATATTTATTTTCCGCAGACTATAGAATGTATTAATAGGTTTTTGTAATAGCTTAGGTGCATGTGTGCGTGCGTGTGTATGCCTTTCTTTTTATACTTGCTAGTTTAGGTAGAAGGTCCTTGTGGTGGTCCAACGCCGCCATAAGGTACCTACGCTTTTATTTTCTTGCTCCGTTAGTTTTAATTTTAGTTTAATCAATATCGTTCAAAACAACAAAAAAACATGCAAATAACAAAAACACAAAAAAATATTTTTTATTAAATAAACCTTGATCCTAAATCAAGTGACGTCTTTTTATTTTCTTTTCTTAATCAAATATCAATCAATCTAATTTATTTCGAGTCATTTTTTCTTTAATATAAAAAATACAAACAAATTCATTTTGCCACTTGGCTTTTCATTTTAAAACCTTTTTCAAACTAATAAAAAACACACAACCAATCAAACGTCAGTTTTCTAACCCCGAACTACGAGGTTTTGATCCCTCACGGGTACGTAGGCAGAGGACACTCGTCCTTCCAAATCAATAAAATGTAGATAATTAGGTCCTCCTTTATTAATCATTTCAAATTCTCTTTTCTTCAAAAAAAGCAAGTTATAGCACATTATTTAAATAAAAATCAAGAGGTTCCCGTAGAGTACTACGGACATAAAGGGCGCTAACACCTTCCCTTTATGTAACTAACCCCCGAACCCTAAATCTTTTCAAAATGGGGTAGTTTGAACTTTTTTCCCCTTTTCTTAAAAAAAATTAAATGTTCAGTCGTGAAATAATCAAGTGAGTCAAAAGCTAATCAAATAGCCTTGATCTCCGAAAAATGACGCGACAGAAATGGCGACTTCACTGGGGACCCCCTAAGAGGGTTGAGCCTAACTTGGTCTTATTTAATTTTTGTGCTATTACTTGCTTAAAAAAATTAAAATAAAAGATGGAAATTCGTGTATATGTCTGTTCTTCCTTCTTCTTTCTCCTTTCTTAAACGTGAGTGGTGAGATAAGTCCTACACCCGGACTTGAGGGAACTTAAGATAGGATCGGGTATAATCATAGTATCCATGCCAAGAGTACTCTTCGGTATTGGTACATGTGATAACCCACTCAATGGAGGGATCTTGGAGGTATACGTTTGTCGACGTGAGTACTCGCGTATGGCATGTTACTTTCAAGTGACCGTCGAAGTTGAGAACCTTTAGTCACCTTTAAACCATCTTGGCTTTTTAGGACGTGGTGCGGTGGCTAGTCGAGAGTACTCTCGTATTGGTCGTCACGCGATACTACACCCAAACGAGACTAACCAATGAATATTGTTGGAACGAGAGTACTCTCGTCACCTAACAAATATTCGGACGTGGTTGAAAACTTTGGGAACCTTGATAGAACCCTTGTTACATGTGCAAATGAAAACCTTAGCCCTTACCAAATGGCGTTGTTACCCCTAAGTTCCAACATTATGGACTTAACCTCACCATGCATACATGCATTCATTCATAAAAACTTTTTCTCATCAAACATCGAAGTACTTAAATAAGTCGTCTTGTAAACATCATATGTATGAACCTTATAAAGAGGGACACCAAGGAATACAATTTCAAAAATCTTAAACTAGACCTTAGCTTTGGTCGAGGACTTTGTCTTTGGCTTTGCTTTTAAGGGAACTGTTTTAACATTTCAAATTATCAAATGAAACAATATTCCTTATGATGTTTACAATTACTTTGACAAGTCCTTCGAAAAAATGTGTCCATTTTTTTGTATAACATCATGCATCATTTTGCATTCATAGTTTCAAAGTCCAAGTCTCACACAAGTTGTGTTTTCCAACAAAGGTCAACCCATTTCAAAAGTGGTCTGATGTCTTCGTTCAAATTCAACCCGCAAATGCAAGCACTCGTGCAAACACAAAAAATGGATCAGCTTGAACAAGAAGTCCACGAGCTTCGTGAGGAAGTGACAACACTTCGAGCCGAGGTAGAAAAGTTAACTAATCTGGTGTCTTCACTGACGGTTACAAAGGGTTCGCCACAATTCCAAAAGCATACTCAGCAACAGTATCCTCGGCAACCGTATCAGCAACAGCAGCCTCGACAACAGGCCTCAAGGGCACAATTTTCCCCAATTCCCGTGAAATATGCGGTTTTGCTTCCACAATTGCTTGAAAGGAATCTAGTCCAGACCAAGGCTCCTCCTCCGGTACCAACAAGATTGCCAGCATGGTATATACCTGATCTTTTCTGTACCTTCCATCAAGGGGCACCTGGCCATGATATTGAACATTGTAATGCAATGAAGAATGCAGTTCAGAATTTGGTCCGGACCAACCGCCTGACTTTCTGAGACTTGACTCCAAATGTGCAAGCCAATTTACTGCTAGATCATGATATCTAAGGTTGCAACACAAAGAGGAATTAGCCGCAATTGGGTCGATGTTGATGTCTTCTTCCGCTACTCGATTTGTTTCATGTGATATGTTTGTTTGTTTACTATCTTTTCAAAAACATCATTTCGTCCCGCCCGAGACGAAAGTGAACTTTTGCAGGGCTTTTTGCTTCATGTATTTTCCATCATTAATAAAAAGGTCGTTTTGATCCCGACTTTGATTTTATTTTGTGCTTTTTCTCGAAAAATGGTAATACAAAAAAACCAAAAAAAAAAAAAACTTTCTTTAATCATTCTCAAATATCTGCATAATCATAACTTGTCAAAATCAATAATCAAAGCATGCATTAATAAACCCGTTGAACACATTAACCATGTACTCTCTTCCAACTTTGAGTTCCTTGTATCCGAAGCTGAAGAAGAGGAGAATGAAGAGACTCCCGACAGGATCTCTCCCATACTGGGGCATCTCGGCCATCGAAACTGTCAAAAACAAAATCAAGAAGATTGTCAAGAAGATGGCATTCGCCTGCAAAGACTAGCATGAGATGTTATCGTTACCGTACATGGGTATCGTGCTTCAATACACATTTCAACAGGGGCAACCCCCCTCCTTCCTCAGTATACAACATGGAGGTCGTGCTTCCCTTGAAGGTTTGAAGTCCCGTCAATAGGAGTTCTACTGGAATCCTAACTTAAAATGTATGACGACCTTGTACAACTTTATCAAAAGAGGTTTGAAACAAGCTTCTAGCAAAAAGGTTCGTCCCCTTGAAATTCAAGAAGGAGACTTTGTGCCCAAAAAGGCACTATCCTTTCAACCAGACTGTAGGGGTAAAAGTGGATGCCTAACTATGAAGGCTCGTGTGCAATGACTTTCGCAACTATGGATGGTGACAAACTAACACGTCCTATGAACGCTGGTGCAGTCAAGAAATACTTCGTCAAAAATAAAAGCTCGATAAGTCGCAAACCTGAAAAGGCGGCTTAGGCAAAAATGAGTGTCTCGGTGGACTGAAAACCCGAAAGGGCGGTCTAGGCAAAAATTAGAGACAAAAAAAAGATATAATTATCCTGATAGGTTGAAACCCGAAAAGGGCGATCTATGCAAAAGTTAAGGATCATGACAAGTAACTGCATCAGCCAGCACATTCCTCTTGGGGCATCCAATCGTCAAAAGAACCTCCAATTCGAAGCATCTGCTGATCAAAGACTCGGAAGTGGGGCATTCAAAGTTGTCAGGGAGTGTAACGGTTATTGTGTTCAATGTACCTTCCCATATATTTACCATTTTCCAAATTTTTTCAAAGATCCGTGGGGCCACACCATTGGTAGGCCACTACTCAATTCATCAAATTTGAGCCTGTGCCATTTATTTGGAATTCCCATTTATTCTATTTGCAGAATTTCTTCTATTTTTGATGGCAATACTTGAAGCAAAAAAAATAATTCAAAATACAAAACTTCTTTTACATCTTTTGAAAAGTGTGAACAACAAACACACCTTCTTTAAAACTTGTGAGTAGATGAAGCGTACATCAGCATCCGCCTCGAGAACGGTTACATTCCAGAAGAGAAACATGGCTAAGCACAATGAAGAGGACCTCTGCTTCAAGCAAGATGCTTTCACAGTCAAAAAAATATACAAAAAAAAAAAAAAAATCAATGCTCGCTAAGTTGAAAACCTGAAAAGGCGGCTTAGGCAATAGAGAGCGTCCCGGTGGACTAAAAACCTGAAAGGGCGGTCCAGGCAAAAATTAGGGGCACAAAAAAGGAATATATTCCCGGTGGACTGAAAACCCGAAAGGGCGGTCCAGGCAAAAGTTAGGGATTTTCAAAAAATATATACAAAAAAATGACTGTTGAAGCATGCCGGTGGAAGAACGCTCTGCGTCGGTTTACAAATGGCGACTTCGACTTTTGATCAAGAATGGGCTTCTCCCCAAGATTCATCAGTTGCTGCCTTGTGCCAGGGTTTACTCCAATCAACGGTTCAATTTGTTCACAATAACATCATCTCCAAGGAAGTTTGCCGAGTGTTTGTAACGCAATGTCATTCCGCCTCCCATCTTACCTGTCTTGTCTTGTTTCATCAAGTCATCTGTCATATACAGTCGTACAATTTACATCCATACATTCATACATCCATTTATACAATCGTACATTCATACAATAATACTTTCACACATTCATACACTCATGCCTACACAACATATACACAACATCAATTCATACATGATTGCATTAGTCACCAAAATCTTGTTTCGGTCAGGTCTTTTCAAATTTGGTCTCTACTTATCATTGTGTCAAGCCGCAAGTTTCTACGCATGAGCATCTGACATTTACCTTCTCATCATCAAGAGTGTCATCCCCAGTATGTCTGGTCAAGAGATGTCACCCATCAGTGTCAAGTGGCAAGTCCTAAACAACGGACATCTTGAGTCTATCTTTTATCAGTTTCAAGTGGCAAGTCCTAAACAACGGACAGCTTGAGTCTACCTTTACCTTGTTTCAAGTGGCAAGTCCTAAACAACGGACAGCTTGAGTCTACCCTTTATCTTGTTTCAAGTGGCAAGTCCTAAACAACGGACAGCTTGAGTCTACATTTTATCTTGTTTCAAGTGGCAAGTCCTAAACAACGGACAACTTGAGTTTACCTTTATCTTGTTTCAAGTGGCAAGTCCTAAACAACGGACAGCTTGAGTCTTTTTTATCTTGTTTCAAGTGGCGAGTCCTAAACAACGGACAGCTTGAGTCTTTTTTATCTTGTTTCAAGTGGCAAGTCCTAAACAACGGACAGCTTGAGTCTATCTTTTATCAGTTTCAAGTGGCAAGTCCTAAACAACGGACAGCTTGAGTCTACCTTTACCTTGTTTCAAGTGGCAAGTCCTAAACAACGGACAGCTTGAGTCTACCCTTTATCCTAAACAACGGACAGCTTGAGTCTACATTTTATCTTGTTTCAAGTGGCAAGTCCTAAACAACGGACAGCTTGAGTTTACCTATATCTTCTTTCAAGTGGCGAGTCCTAAACAACGGACAGCTTGAGTCTATCTTTATCTTCTTTCAAGTGGCGAGTCCTAAACAACGGACAGCTTGAGTTTATCTTTATCTTGTTTCAAGTGGCAAGTCCTAAACAACGGACAGCTTGAGTCTACATTTATCTTATTTCAAGTGGCGAGTCCTAAACAACGGACAGCTTGAGTCTACCTTTATCTTGTTTCAAGTGGCGAGTCCTAAACAACGGACAGCTTGAGTCTACCTTTATCTTGTTTCAAGTGGCGAGTCCTAAACAACGGACAGCTTGAGTCTACATTTATCTTGTTTCAAGTGGCGAGTCCTAAACAACGGACAGCTTGAGTCTACCTTTATCTTGTTTCAAGTGGCGAGTCCTAAACAACGGACAGCTTGAGTGTACCTTTATCTCGTTTCAAGTGGCAAGTCCTAAACAACGGACAGCTTGAGTCTACATTTATCTTATTTCAAGTGGCGAGTCCTAAGCAACGGACAGCTTGAGTTTACCTTTATCTTGTTTCAAGTGGCAAGTCCTAAACAACGGACAGCTTGAGTCTTTTTTATCTTGTTTCAAGTGGCGAGTCCTAAACAACGGACAGCTTGAGTCTTTTTTATCTTGTTTCAAGTGGCAAGTCCTAAACAACGGACAGCTTGAGTATACCTTTATCTTGTTTCAAGTGGCAAGTCCTAAACAACGGACAGCTTGAGTCTACCTTTATCTTGTTTCAAGTGGCAAGTCCTAAACAACGGACATCTTGAGTCTACCTTTATCTTGTTTCAAGTGGCAAGTCCTAAACAGCGAACAGCTTGAGTCTATTTTTTATCTTGTTTCAAGCTGTCAGTCCTAAACAACGGACCGCTTGAGTTTACCTTTTAACTTGTTTTGAGCTGCCAGTCCTAAACAATGGACCGCTTGAGTTTACCTTCTATCACATCTTATTTTTCTCCAGTGTCATCCCCAGTGCGTCTGGTCAAGAGTTGTCACTAAAAAGTTTCCTTTCATTTGTCTTCATACCAAACCAATACGGTAGTAGACAATCTTTTCCCCAGTGAAACTGCATTCCCCCCTAGCGGAGCCGGATCCCTTTTTCTTCAACGAATTTGGGTATCAAGTTGCTGTTTCTCGTCTCAGTCAAGTCAACTTTGTCGTCCTGCATTCATACGAGCATTTCACGAGCATTCATAGCATCTTAGGTCCAAAATTGGTGTACTTTGTATTTAAGTCTCTTCGCTCCGATCGAATTAAAGATTCCATCTTCAAATCTCCGGACGAAGAAACTTAAATAGGGGCATCTGTCATACCCCAATTTTTGACCTAAGATATCACTGACACGTGTCGATGGACCCTACATTCATACGTCGTTTAACCCTGATCAGTCTCTGACTTTTCAGTGAAAATTTCGGCAGAGAGGTATTTTAAAATACCTCATTTTGGTTCCAAGTCGGGCCCTCTTCTCACTTTTTTAATTAACTTTAATTTCCATCTTCTATTTAATTTCTTTAATTAATTGACTCTAATTTCTTTTTCTTTTTAAATATATGTATATATATTGATTTATCTCATTTTTATTTCTTATTTTATTTTGTTTTTATTTATTTTGTTATTATGTCCATAAAAAAAACCCAAAAATATGCATATTTATCTCTTGGTATTTTTTTAACTTTCATTTTATTTACTTATTTTTATTATAAAGTGTTTAAGTCAAAAAATAGTCCAGGTTCAATCAAATTCAGTCCAAACACAGCCTGTACGTTTCATTCATTCCAATCCAAAAAAAACAGCTTTGCCTCATCTGCAGGAACACAGCTGCTTTCCTCCTCTCCAAGCCACACTTTTTGCTACTCTTTAACAAACCCTAAATCAAAACCTTGACACTATAAAACCAAAGCTGCACAGTCAAGAAAGAGGACACGCATAAAGCTGCAACGCACAAATATTCCAAAAAACCTAGCCATTGTATAATATTTTAGCCTGCAATTTTCATTCAGCCGTCGATACTCATGGATTTCAATTGCTACTTCCACACTATTACTATTCACCTTATTTCAATTGTGTTTCTTTAGTGCTGCTTTATTTTCAATTGATTAGTTCCTATTTGATTCCATTGCTCGTACGTACTTTTTAACCCAAATGAATTGCCTCATCGTTTTTTGTTTTTTTTTTTGGTGCTACCATGTTTATTCCAAATCCAATCCTGCCGTACAATTTCAGAATTTCTAGTTTTTTTCTTCCAATTATTTTGTTATTTCTTTTGAAACTCTTAACTACCATATTTTGACAAGAGTTCTGAAGAATATTTTATTTTTAATTGCAAGCTTCAATTGAATTCACGTTACTGTAGTGCTTCCTAATTTAATTCATGTGTCATGTGTGTGATTAATTCCTTATTGGATTGAATTCCTTTACTTCACTTTGCTGCATGTTCAATTTCATTGTTGCCGCTGCACTTTCAATCATATATATTGCTGCACGTTGATTTACTATTTCAGGTGCTGCCCTTTTACACATTGATGTTGTTCGGCTACCGTTGATAATTGTGGTGCATCGCTGCTGTCGTGTTTTAGGCCATTATATTCAATTCAAATTGTCAAGGGCCGTGGCTGCTCTCCAAAGTTAAAAGATTCCATCCTAAAGAGAACCGGTGGCCGCTTTGTATTTCTTTTTTAGTTTCTTCTTCATGCATTTTTATTTTGTGTAGCATTTTATTTTTTCTTTTCTCAGGCATTTTTATTAGTTAGATTTATTATTCTGCATTTTTATTATTTATTCATGCATATTTATTTTCCGCAGACTATAGAATGTATTAATAGGTTTTTGTAATAGCTTAGGTGCATGTGTGCGTGCGTGTGTATGCCTTTCTTTTTATACTTGCTAGTTTAGGTAGAAGGTCCTTGTGGTGGTCCAACGCCGCCATAAGGTACCTACGCTTTTATTTTCTTGCTCCGTTAGTTTTAATTTTAGTTTAATCAATATCGTTCAAAACAACAAAAAAACATGCAAATAACAAAAACACAAAAAAATATTTTTTATTAAATAAACCTTGATCCTAAATCAAGTGACGTCTTTTTATTTTCTTTTCTTAATCAAATATCAATCAATCTAATTTATTTCGAGTCATTTTTTCTTTAATATAAAAAATACAAACAAATTCATTTTGCCACTTGGCTTTTCATTTTAAAACCTTTTTCAAACTAATAAAAAACACACAACCAATCAAACGTCAGTTTTCTAACCCCGAACTACGAGGTTTTGATCCCTCACGGGTACGTAGGCAGAGGACACTCGTCCTTCCAAATCAATAAAATGTAGATAATTAGGTCCTCCTTTATTAATCATTTCAAATTCTCTTTTCTTCAAAAAAAGCAAGTTATAGCACATTATTTAAATAAAAATCAAGAGGTTCCCGTAGAGTACTACGGACATAAAGGGCGCTAACACCTTCCCTTTATGTAACTAACCCCCGAACCCTAAATCTTTTCAAAATGGGGTAGTTTGAACTTTTTTCCCCTTTTCTTAAAAAAAATTAAATGTTCAGTCGTGAAATAATCAAGTGAGTCAAAAGCTAATCAAATAGCCTTGATCTCCGAAAAATGACGCGACAATTGTTAACATGGAAATGAGATTTTTACCTAGGCTTTTTCCATAGACGGTTAATTTAGAGAGATAGATTAATAGAATCAAATATTATTTATTTGTTCTATTTAGTCATATCATATTAAATTGAACATCTTTGGAAAAAATCTTTGGAAAAAACTTGGAAAATGTCTTAAATCCATAAATTATAGTATAATGAAAATTTTATAATTTTGCCCTTTGTAAATATAACTCTTTATTTTACGAATATTTTTTTTAAAAAAATGAGAGAACAAAAGAGTGTGATATTTTTTTATTAAAAAAAGTGTCGTGTTTTTCCGCTAGATAAACACAATTTCTTTTCGGAGAAATTCTTACGTAAACTCTCACTTAACACGTCATTTTTACACCAGCCAATTAAAACCAACACCTCATTAAAATAATTAAAAAAATTAATTAAAATCAATTAGGGGTGGCGGTGCTGATCAGTTAGGAAAGAGAGAAAACGTCACAAATAATAAAGAAAAAAAAATCTAATTTTAATTATTTTAATGAGGTGTTGAATTTTAATTGGTTGGGTGTAAGAATGACGTGTTAGGTGAGAGTTCACGTAAGAATTTCTCTTCTTTTGGAGCGGGGAACCCTGTCTCACGGGAACACATTTTTATTTTTATTTTACCATTTCTGGTTTGTTTTAAAAATTTTGGAACACTATTTAAAAATTTCCTGGTTTGAATATTAAATTTATTTTTGAAAGATGGTTTGAATATTAAATTGAACCATATAGAAAAAATGGAGAATATCTTTAATCCACAATTTTTTTGATAATTATGTCTTTTGTATCTAATAAAATAAAACTCTTTATTTTTCTCAGATTTTTTCAGAAATCTTAGAGAGAACCAAAATATAACTCTTTATTTTTCTCACAGAGAGAACCATATAGGATGTGAAATTTTCCCCTGGGGCGAAGATTGCCGTGGAAACTGGTATAATTTAAAGATAAAAATCTACTCATTTTTATTTTAACATTCCAGGTTTGTTTTTAAAAATTCGGAACACTATTTAAAATTGTTCTGGTTTTTTTTTTTTTTTGGTAGTGTTGATCACTTTTTGGTAGTGAAAATTGTTCTGGTTTGATTATTGATATGGGAGAACTGTTTTTAATTTATTTTCTTTTATTTTGATATTTTAACACAATTCTTCTTACAATATAGTCAAAGTTTATTAAAATTTGGTGAAACCTCAAGGAGCTTGTTGCAAGCAGGTATAGGCAACCCCATATCGTCCGATTTTGCATTTTTGTTGAAGACTGATTCTGCTCAAGCAAGTGTGTCCTTGTAATTAACTGGTCTGTCCCCACAGTTCCTAGAACTTTTGCTGATCCATCTTTCCTTCCATACCCCATCGATGCAAATAGGAAGAAACGAACCAGTAAGGATACAATTAAGGGGTTGTCATAGAAAGAAAGTGTAGACTCTCTCTCTCAGACATCATGCTGTAAGAGCTTGCTAAATTTTCTATTACTGCAGTTATTAAAGTCCCACATCGGGTGTGAAGAAAGAAACAAGGCAAATGTAGATTATAAAAGAGGAAGTGAGTGCCATGAAGAAACATGTATTCAATTCACCTAAAGACCCTTTTGGTCAATTGTCAACATGAGGATTAGATGAATTTACCGACAAAATATTTTGAATTTAGGAATATATGATTATAGAATTTTTTTTATTCTATTTGTCTATAATTCAGTATTTTGTTGGAAAAACATTTAAACTTTATGAAGATGATTTTAATCCATAAACATATTTTAATAACAATTTTTTCAATTTTTTTTTTGATTTTGAAGAAACTAAAATGGAATATATTAAATTTTCCTAGCACAAGATGTGGTAAAGGGAAATCAAAACTTTTACAGAAGTGTTACATCAGACCCAAAACTTTGAAGGTAAAGGGAAACCAAAAAATAACAACAACATCAATCAATGCAATCTTTGCCTTTAACCATCAAAACGAGGAGCTTAACACTCTTAATAAGCTGCAGGGTAGAAGCTGGTTTATCCGTAAAAATTCAGTTGTTTATGTCCTTCTAAATAATCCAAATGCAAGCACACCACATCATTACAAGCCAAACACGGGGAGATTTGGAAATCCCAACAATATGATCGAACTGCTGTAAATGATTAGACAAATCAAGGGGACAAACTGTAACAATTCCTAACCAACGGTAAACATCAATCCAAAGGGCTCCAAGAAAGGAACAATCCAAGAATAGGTGACCAGCCGTTTCCAACTGACCACAACCGGAAACACATCTATTCTACAATAGAAATTATACGGCATTTAAACAGTTTATCTTTGGCGGGGACACGATCCCGCAGGTAACACCAAACGAACAAGGACACCTTCAACAGAATGTGTCGCTGGCATATAGCATTCGGAGCAACTACATCGATAAAATAAATTAAGACCATCTGTTTGGATTTTGGATTGGTTTTTTTTGTGATTTGTTTTCAACCCTTCAGTTTTTTTGCTGTCTTATTTTTAGATCATAAAATCCAATAATCGAAGGTATTTTAATGATTTTAGCGCCTATGTCTTATCGGTGTGTGCGCTAGAAACAAGTAAGGTGTGTTAAACCAACTTTTGAAAAACTGTAAATTGATATAGTTAATTGTTTCACACATATCAATATAAAAATGCACGCTAACTTATACTCCCTCCGTTTCAAATTGAGTGTCGTTTTAGGCTTTGGCACACAGATTAAGAAATGGAATGAAATAATCATTGGATATAACGCTTTTACTAAACTGACCTTACTTTATAAGAAAAAGACAAAATTAAAGTTGCATTGAAAATTGTGTGAGAGAAAAGTTGGAAGAAAAAAATTAAAGTTATATTGAAAATATAAAGTGACATTCATTTTGAAACAAATTTTTTTGGCTAAAGTGACACTCATTTTGAAACGGAGGGAGTAATATCTTTAATTATCTTTTAATAAAAATTATCAAAAGGTTTATATTTTAAGAATATTCATCGAGAGATATCAAAATCTTTAATATGCTCCTTTTCGTCTTTATATAGTATTCAAAAAATATAATTAAAATATGTTATGTGAACATTGCACATGATGAAACAAAGTCAATTATTTTAAAGGCTAAATTACATTAGAGGTCCTTTAAATTTTGAGGTTTGTAATACATAGGTCATTTAAATTAAATTTGAGGTCCATTTTCATTGAATTGAAGAAGAATTAATACAATTATCACTTTTGAATCATAACATAACATAAAACTAGAACTGATGGATGTTAAACCAATGCTGCTTTAAATGTTTTTTTGAGGTTTCTTCAAGGGGAGGAAATACGTTGGTGTTCAAATAGTCGCTAAATCGCTTTACTTCGTTGGGCGAAATGTAGCCAACCCAACGAGCATAATTTTCTCCCTGAAAATCTTTGGAAATGCTTGCCTTCACATTGCCTAGCAATGGTTCTTTCCTAGATATTATTGAAGCTCTTTGACTTGGCTCGCTTGAGCTCGCCTAGCAAACGTACTTGTGTCAAGAGTCTTTGTTCCACTTTAATCATGTCTCAAACCTACAAATTGTACGCAATATATTCAATCAATCAGCTCCTACAATTATTTTCATTTTTCATTTTCTTTTATAATACGGTTATCATGTTTTATTTTCATTTTTCATTTTCTTTTATAATACGGTTATCATGTTTTACCATTTTGCATTTTTCATTTTCTTTTATACGGTTATCATGTTTTACCATTTTGCTCATAATTCCAGGAATCACTAGGCCAAATCACTTTTCGTTCACACGAATATGTTTTGCTCCAAAAACCTATGGTATGCATTCAATGAGAATACAGGTTCTTACTTCTGATCAACTCACAAAAAACGGAAGATGTTCTAAAATAATTTTCACTAGCTGATGGAGAAGAGAATTCAATTCATTGTTTGTGGCTGTGCAGAGAATGTAATGCTTTAACATATATAGTCAAAAATTTGTAATTATTGAAAGGACCATAAATGATGCTGGTTCTAGTTTCCTCACTTTGCATCTATTTTCCGTGTTATTCAAGGTTATTATGTAGTTTTTCGGATACGACCTTAAAATTGTGTCTCAATTTTGTATACAGAGAATGACTTAATGATCGGGAACAGAAACAAGAGCGGAAATGGAAGAGTTTATGTATCGAAGAAGTGAAATCACATGACACTACCGATATTCCTCCGGACGCAAGAAAATCCACAGAGCCCAAGTCTAAAGATAAAGTTGATCATGTAGGAAAGAAAAAGGTTCACAAAGGTAGCGTAAAATCTGATAATTTACATAGGCACTGGAAATTTTAGTTCCAATGTGACATGATCTTAATCTAGGACTAGGTTCCATCTCAAGAAAAAGGGAAAGAATAATACAGTGCATGTTTTGATGTAACCATGACGACGTGCTTAATACTTCGGCACCAGTTTAATGTTTATTTGTGTCGATGTAAGATTATTAAGCAACAAGGCATTGCCTGAGGCGCATTATATATCTTCCTCTCTCTTTTGCTTAAGATTTGAGTTTTTTTTTTTTTTTTTGTAAGATTCTTTCATAAAATTTAATGTGATGTCTGTTATCTTATACATCAGATTCATGGTAAATAAAAAATAAATTCAAGCATGAAGTTTATGAAATTAATTGTACTAAAGGGTTGTTTAATTGGTTCTAGAATTTCATGCATGTTACTCACTTTATCTGTTTGATAACCGATCATTGTTATGATAGAGATAAATTATTCTTTCACAATATCAAATGTTGACAAAGATTAATCTTTTAAATGAATCTCAATGTCTCAAGGGAGACACCTGATTGCCTTGATGGTTTTTTACAATTTTTTTTGCAATAAAGTCAAAGTTAACTAAAACAATTAGTATTTAAGATAGATTTGCGTATTAAAAAACATTTTAAAAAAAATCTAGGATATGAAATTGGTCAAAAAAATTGTAGCAATTAACGCAGGAGGGTGATTTCAAACTATTTTGAAAAAAACAAGGAAATAAGTTTAAAACATTCAATAATCACTGCTCCAAACTTCACTATAAAATTTCCTCCATTCAACAGTGGACTGGAAAAGCTACAATCAGAAGTGTTGGCACAATGCACATCCAATCTTATAGCTTCCTCAACGATACCTCATTGATGCTAATAGGAAGAAATGCAAATTGGATTCACTGTGGTTAAGAAAAGCACACAGAAATGAAAGAGCTCTCTCACATATGATGCTGTAAGAGTCTGTTGAACTTTGTATTACACAGTTATTCAAGTCCCACATCGGACATGACGAAAGAAACAAAGCAAATGTAGATTATAAAAGCGGAAGCGAGAAACAGAAGTAAACATTATTCAGCTGCCCCCTTGGGGGTACAGACCCTTTGGTCAATAGTCAACTGGAGATGAGATTTCCTTTCTTTTGTCAGATTTTTGAATTTGAATTTTGAATTTTAAAGTCTGGCAATTATAAAGGTCGTCTTAACTCCATGAAGATGACTTTAATTCATTAACATATATTAAACACTATTTGATTGATAAAAAATACGTCGCACTTTTGGATTTGTGGCTTGGATATGTTTTTTTAATAATTTTTTCACTTTTCTTTTTTAGCAAATGGTCACTTTCGCCATAATTTGGCACCTCTTTCATATTTATTCTTGATTTAGGATTAAATATACAAAGAAGTCCTTAATTTAAATGATGTACACATGTTTTATGATGATATGATATATGATGTGGCACATGTTTTATGATGATATGATATGGTATATGATGTGTCACAAGGATTAAAGTGACTATTTGCTTTCTTTTTTGAAAGCGTATGAATAAATGCGATGTCGAGTCATATGTTCTTGTACATGGTGAAGTCCTATTGTTGATGACTATTGTTGATGGAAAATTGGTGATGATTATTGTCGATGACGGATCTCTCGATAAAATTAACTCTAATATCCAAACCGATACCACATGCATGTAAAGTCGTATCTAAAACATTGCAATTTGCAGTTTGAATATGTTTTTTTTAAGGAAAATGTTAACCAGTGCCCCCGGGGCACTGGTTAAGGAGTTAAATATAGTAGTATCTTGCATTGAAAGTTGTGCTGTCATTGCATTAAAAGCTTAAAAAATATTCTTTTTGACTTAAAATTTCCACTTTTAACTTCCTTAACCAGTGCCCCGGGGGCACTGGTTAACATGACCCTTTTTTTAATAATTTTTCCACCTTTCAATTGTGCTTTCTACTTTTGAACAAATATCGTGAAGCAAGTAAAGGGTGACAAGGATTTCTCTTCTCTTTTTTATTTTCTTTAAGGCCCGATGTATGTTAAACACAACTTTTGTGAAGTTATAGCCGATAAATACTAATACTCAATTCATTCCTAAAATAATTAACGTAGTTATTGTTTCACACGTGTCAATGTAAAAATTTAACTTTTAATTTTAATTATCTTTTACTAAAAATTATAAAAATATTTCTATTTTAAGAATATTCATCAAGATAAATCCTACATCTTTTTTTTTTTTTTACCAATAAATCCTACATCTTAATATACCAACATTTGTCTTTATATAATAATAAAAAAAAATCAAAGTATGTTATGTGAATAATGCAGATGATGAAACAAAGTCAATTATTTTGGAACATAGATGGTAGTAATGTGAAAAAGATTTCCTTCTTAGACTTGACTGAGTTTTGATGATAACAAACTCACATAACAAAATAAGAAAAACTATGGAGCCATAAGATCAAGATGAAAACATTTTGATTATCTAGTGTGAATCATTGTAAGTATGATCTATATCTTTAATTTATTATTTTCAACATCTATATAACTTAAAATGCTCATAAATTTATTTGAACTTAATCACAAATCATTTGCTAAGCTAAATATAAGAGTCGTGTGAAGAAAGCTTTGAAAATGTTGAAAAATTGATTTTGGACATCAAGTAATCGATTACCTAAAGGGTGTAATTGATTACCAACTGTTGTTTTTGGATTTTCAAACTCTTGTATTTTGGTTTTTCAAATTCTATTTTAAAAGAGAATATATACCGAAGTTGTTAATAGGTTGAGTCACGACCAGATCGCTTTCTTTAAGACGTTTCGTGGCACTGCCCAAAATTGTGCAAGACAGACTATCAACCACGCCGCCTCTAGGATAAAACAAGCTTAGCTACAACTGTGCGGTTAACTACTGCACTTTAAAAAACCGTTCGAGATTTACACCTGCAATATGGTACAAAGACCATTCTTTTAATACCGAAATCATTTTAATATGGTACTATTACCACTCAATCATGGTGCTGAGACCACTCAAATATGGTGTTACCACCATTCTAATTTTTAACTTCTCCAACCTTCAAGAGAATAAAATATTGAAAAGGAATTATACTCTTAAGATCATTCATAATTCTGAAGGGATATTATTCTTGAAAAATGAACTATGATTTCAAAAATATTCTTTATTCCAAAGGGACGTATATTATCGAAGGGACTATGCTTTTAAGACCAATCTTAATTCCGAAGGGACATTATACCGTAAAGGGACTATGGTCTTAAGAACACTCTTAATTTCGAAGGGACGGAAACAAGGAGATGAGGAGAAGAATAGCTCGTCAACACAAGCTGGAGGGAGAAGAAAGAAAGAGTTCTCGACAACTCAATAGAAACTCTTTGGTGTGATTTTTGAACTATGTGGACTCTCCTTTTATAGGGAGAGTTTGTAACTAATTTGGAACTTAAGTATTAAGTAAACTTAAAATTTAAGCAACCCACATATCAGTTCAAGTAACAAACTAATCAGATAAGTTCAAAAAGAAACAAAAACCCACAAGATTAGATGAAACAAACTAATGAAGGAAAGATAGGAAATTTAGTTGAATTCTCAATCTTATCACAACAAACATAAGCTAAAATTATGGGAAGTGATATTCATGAATAAAGAATAATAATAATAATTATTTTCATCATTATCAAGTATTTAAAATTAAATACCACTATCTACTAATATATGTGTTCTATTTTATGTGGGACCCCACACTCTATTTTTTCAATTCATGCAACACTAGATCAAAATTTAATTAATTGATGTTTAATCTTCCAACCTTCCAATTTCTTTTTATCTTCACACCAATGTTCCAACACCAACCCTATGTAATCGATTACCAATTGTTTTTTTCCTTCAAATTTTGGAACGTTGGAAACATGGTAACCAATTACCTAAACATGGTAATCGATTACCACATGATAGAAGGAAATTTTTCATGAACATGTACGATTCAAATGATCGGTGATGGTCATGGTAACCCCTTGAAACTGGTGCTTTGCTTCATGGACATTTTCTAAAGCCTCTATAAATATACTTCAGATTTATACAACAATCATCCAACTTTCATATTCTCAATTTCAACTTTCAATATCACTTTTCTCTCAAACTGTCATACTCTTAGTTTGTGAAACTCTGTTTATACTTTTAACATTCATAGAAAAGTTTCTGAGCTTTAAGTCATATTCTATTAAAGTGATATTGATTAGCTAACATCCATACAAAGTTTTCTTCATTGTTATTGTTTGACATTCTCATTATTGTTTGGTGGGAATTATTGTTAAAGATAATGGAGTGTTGTGTTGTGATTGTATAGAAAATATACATGATTTTGCGGTTTTTGTTGAAGACTGATTCTACCCAGGTGTCTCCTAATAATTGGTCCATTCCATACTTCAATGATGCTAAGAGGAAGAAATGAAGCAGTAAAGATACAGTAGGGAGTGAGTGGTCTTAGATTGTTGAATTCACTACTCCCTCCGTCCCGGAATAACTGACCAATTTTCTAAAAAAAAGTGTCCCAAAATAACTGACCCATTTCAATTTTCAATACAACTTTCATCATTCCCAATACAATATAACACTAAATAATACTACTTTTATCATTCCCAATACAATATATTCCACTTTCCCCTTTATTTATACACTTTTCTTAATCTGTGTGAAAAACCAAAGTAGGTCAATTATACCGGGACGGAGGGAGTAATAAGGAAAATGAATTCAAAAGAAAGAATATGACAGAAAAAGGTGAAAATGATCCAAATGAAATAGCACCGTGATCACAATTCCAAGAATCACTCAACCAAACCACTTTTTGTTCACATGAATATGTTTTACTCCAAAACCTATGGTATGCATTAAGTGAGATATAAGCATGGTCTTAACATATCTACAGTAGATAAGCATGGTTCTAACTTCTGATTAACTCGCAAGAAACTTAAAATATTCTAAAATAATTTTCACTTCTTGCTGACGGAGAAGAGAATTCAATTCATTGTTTGTGGCTGTGCAGAGAATGTAATGCATTATCTTAGTCGATAATTTGTAATTGTTGAAAGCATATATTTTCTGTGTTACTCAAGGTTTATTATGTAGTTTTTTGGATTTGACCTTAAAGTTTTGTCTCAATTTTGGATACAGAGAATGACTTAATGATCGAGAACAGAAACAAGACCGGAAATGGAAGAGTTTATGTATCGAAGAATAGTACTGTTTTACCAAATAGACATGCTCTTGCTCAATGTAGAGTGAAATCACATGGCACCAATATCCCTTCAGACACAAGAAAATGTGCAGAGCCTAAGCCTAACGATAAAATTGATCCTGTAGGAAAGTAAAAGGTTCATAAAGGTAGCATAAAATCTGATAATTTACACAGGCACCGGAAGTTTTAGTTCCACTGTATCATGATCTTAATCTAAGACTAGGTTCCTTCCCAAGGAAAAGGGAAGTCTTGATGGTTTCTTACAATTCTTTTATAATATAGTCAAAGTTTACTAAAATTTGGTGAAACCTTTTTTGACACAAGGTGCTTGTTGCATTTTATTAATAATGAAGTGAGCAATACAAGAGGGTGCATGGATAATATATCAGGACTAGCTATAAATTGTGTTGCTCTAGCTAAATCATGAGTCACATCCATAGTCACATAATTCGCAATTCGCGTTGGTACGCGGTACGGGTACGGGTTCGCGGTACGCGACATGTGAAGAATTCGGTACGTTTAGGAGTATAGAGCTTTGGTACGCGTCGGTTCGTAACACTAATACTAAAAAATAAGCTCAACACTATAGGATAAAATGACCTACGTCATGAAAAAATAAAGAAAAAAATCATCAAAGTTGACAGGCAGCTAGTAGCATAAAGTGCACAACGTTGTTGAATAAGAGAAGAAAACTAAGTCCCACATCGAAGATTTGATAGAACTATAGAAGAAAGTGGTCTATAAAACCAAGCAAATGAATTGCATGTTGTATGGATTTGAGGATAAGAACCAGTGTAGCAATAAATAGCTATCAGTGTCTTCATCCAATGCATTTGGTGCATTACACCGTTTTATTATCTTTTATTTATTTTATAGTCCAAATCTTTTTTTTTCAACCAATCAGCGGTAACCATTCTTTGGTACTTTAGGTTCGGTGGTTTGTGCGAATTCCAGGGGAATTTGTTGAGTACCAATATGCCGAAGTACCCGAATTCGGTACTCGCGAACCAATTCACAATTCTCCCTTGGTTTCAAGAATTATGTAACTATGTTCACATCATTGGTTTGTCTTCTAATGAAATTTAAACTAAAGTTTGGAGGAAAAAAAGAAAGAATAGGTTTACCATAAAATACAAAAGTTTCACCAAATGTAATGAATCTAATGATGAACTCTCCTCACCAAGTGTAACAAAGGATATGAAATTATTGAAAATAAGGCTTCAACTAAAATGTGCTTACAAATATACGATAATGACAAGGCCCGGAAAAAAACCAGTGAAACCATGATGAACAATGTCCAAGCCAATGTTATAGCTTCCACAATGATAGTAAACATCACATCATTACCTTAAAGCAGAGGCTAAGCCAAAAGGTAACTTGTATACATCCATACCCCATTGATGCAAATATGAAGAAATGAACCAGTAAGGATACAGTTAAGGGTTGGTCACAGAAAGAAAGTGTAGACTCTCTCACATGTCATGTTATAAGAGCTTGCTAAATTTTGTATTACACTGTTATTTAAGTCCCACATCGGGTGTCAAGAAAAAAACAATGGCACATGTGGACTATAAAATAGGAAGCGAGAGACGATATCAAATATGTATTTGTGTGCCTTCGGCTACAGACCCTTTGGTCAAATGTTCAAGGAGTTTAATAATTTTTTTTAAAGAATTTTGTATTTTAAATATAAGGAGATATATGATAATAGAATGTTTCGATTCTATGTGTCTCTTTTCCTTTAATTCCGAACTTCATGAACGACCTTTAATACATATAAACATATATTATGAACACTTTTTTGGATTTTTTTTTAAAAAAAAAAATTGAACTTCATGAACTTGATTGACCTTTAATCTATAAACATATATTAAGAACATTTTTTGGATTTTGGGCTAAACATATTTACAACCACTTGTTTGAATTTTGGATTGGTTTTTTTATGATCTGTTTTCAACCCTTCAACTTTTTTGCTGTCTTATTTTTGCACTTTGAAATATCTAATACTTAATAAGAGTGCGATAGAAACAAGTAATCCCAAAATAATTGATCCAGTTAATTCACATATGCCAATATATTTAACTTTTAGTATCTTTAATTATCATTTAATAAAAATTATCAAAAATTTATATCTTAAGAATATTCATCGAGACATATCCAAATCTTAATATGCTCCTATTTGTCTTAATATAATATTAAAAAAATATAATTAAAATAGGTTATGTGAACATTGCACATAATTAATAAAACATAGTCAATTATTTTAAAACAAAGAGGGTAGTTTCTTACTGGTCGTGCGTTAAGTGAAATGCTATTGTGCTCCATACCAAACCATTCTACAGAATTGATTCCATCTGGTTAGGTTAGATACGTCGAAGTGCTTTTTTAAGGCTTGTAATATGACCTTTTTAGCTAAAAAGATTTCTAAAATAATTTTAGCCTTCTCTATTTAATAAAAGGTATGGCCTTATTTAGACATGTCGTAGGTTAGACCGCAGGTCCTTATCAGTCAGTCAGGCCTATTCTCATCCAACTGACGCACCACCAATTCTATTTTTTTTTTATATTTAATTAAATTCTAATTCTAATTTATTTATTTATTTTTGAGTAATTTGATTACTTGAAAAAATTGAGTGTTAGCATATAGTAGGTGAAAACTGGTAGCCATTTAACCTTTTAATAAATTCTAATTTTTGAGTAAGTTGATTAATTTTTTTTTTTGTTGAGAGAAAGTTGATTACTTGATTAAATTCTAATTGAAAATTTTAATTAAGATGTTTGAGTTAATTTTAAGATAATATGAAGTTAATTTTAATTGAAAGATCAAAATGTGCATACAAACAGATGAGTTATTATATGATAATAACATGACTTGAAAAAGAAAAAGAGAAAAACCATTCAGTCAATGATGAACAATGTCCAAGCAAGTGTATAAGTAAACCATGTCCAATTTTTTGTTGAACACTGATCTACTCAAGTGGTATGTCTCAATGTCGCTTTAATTGATTGTTGTCTTTTAAAGTTCTAATTTTGGACTTTACATGAATTGAATTTATGTATGGCTACATTATTAAAGTTTTTCTATGTTTAGAAATTCAAATTTTACATAGACTGAGTATGATTATGTTTGTATTTGAGGAAGCTTACATGAATTGAGTTTGCGTAAACTTAAGTGAACCAAGTTTTGTGTAAACTGAGTTTTCGTATTATTATTCTTCATAAAACTCGTAATTAAGAGAAAAGTATAGAAAAGTGAAATGGAAAATAATATTGATTGTGAGAGAAGTGTAGTTACATCAAGTAGCCATTGAGGCTTCTATGAGAAAATAAACCAACTAACTCTTAACTAATCTAACTAACATGTAATGTAAGTAACTTTTACATCTCTGATAGCTTCCCGCAAGCCCAAAGGTATTAACAATACTTGCAGCTTGGGAAATACAAAAAAGAAATGCCGAAAAACATCAACAAAGAGAAATATAAAATGCTAAAATAGATGGACTAAAAAATGTTCATCAAACTAAAATGTCAACCAGACTAAAATGAAAGAATTTTGATTGATTTACTGGTTGTAGCTTGCAAAACCATTTTTTTCCCATTAAATCAAGAAAGTTCCACTAAATGTCATGGTACACTCTGAACTCAACACTTGGCGTTGAGCTAAGTAGAAGGGTCTAATTCTCTATAATATCGTCTGAAAACTTCTAAAAGAGGATTACTATTAATGAAAAATGGAAGAAGGACGAGACAAGTACATGTTAGATCCCCAAAATATAAAGGATACGGAATTATTGAAAATAAGACTTCAACTAAAATGACTCTACCATGTATGTAACATGGGATACAAAATATAAATGTTAAAGAATTTGTGGTTTTTGTTGAAGAATGATTGTACTCAGGTGTCTCCTCGTAGTTGATCTGTTCCCACACTTGCAAAGGTTCCTACAACTTTTGCTAATCTATCTTTCCTTCCAATATTATAGCTTCCTCAATGATAAACAACACATCATTACCTTAAAGCAGAGGTCCAACCCAAAGCAGAGGTCCTTACCCCATTGATGCAAATAGGAAGAAAGGAACCAGTAAAGATACAATTAAGGGGTAGTCATATAGGTCCTTTTGAAAGAAATGATGTCAAAGATCCATGTTTAAATATGTATATTGCACTAAGAAAAACAGTTTCAGGGGAAATAAAAGAAAGAAGATAAATGGCCGAAAAAGGTGAAAAGTGAGCATTATTTGTTTGTTAGGGAAACTAAACTAGCAAGTTGGTTCAACAATCGACTCTTCTCTTCGATGTTAAAACTTCATAAGTTGACCATAGTAATTTTCCCATGTAAGTTCAAGTTTCAAAATGACAAGAAGAAAGAAAGTATAATATAATAAGACTCTCTCACATTACATGGTAATGATAAAAGCAGAAATGTTAATAAGAGCAGCTTTTATGTCCCACATCAGTCGTCGAGAAAAAAAACAGGGAAAATGTATAATATAAAACCAGAAGCAAGCCTACTATTTTATACATGTGTTTATAATGCCATGTGACGTTTATCGTATTCGGTATTTACCATCATGGAGTTTAGATCTTTACTCCATTAATATATATTAAGCATTTATTAATTTTATCTTGTAAGTGTAGCTCAGTTGGTAGCTACTAGGGGCCGGGTTCGAACCCCGGATTCCCTATTTCTTCACACATAATGTGTGTGAATCTAGGCACTAGGCTACTTGACAAAAAAAAAATTCATTATTCTGATCTTTACTCCATTATTACTCCTCTATCTTTTTAACGGTTTTAAGGAAATAATTAAGAGTAGTGATCTATGAAGCCCGGATACTTCAAAACGAAAACGTACCCGTATCGGATATTGATACTCCACGGATATCCGCGGATACGCACCTACGAAATATCGGAATTAATTATTTAAATTTTAAAAAATTAATTTAACGGATACTTATACGATACTTCACAGATACACAAGGATACTTATAAGATACTTCACAGATACGTATTCTAGAAAAAGATGAAGAGTAAAAAAGTGAGACAATGTTGTAAACATTCAATAGAGATGTATATGATTTAATTTTGGGAAATGTTAACCCCCGGAGCACTGGTTAAGGGTCAAATATAGTAGGATTTGCATTGAGAGATGTGTAATCAATGCATTAAAAGCTGAAAAAGTATATTTTTTATTTAAAATTTCCTCTTTTGGCTTCCTTAACCAGTGTCCCGGGGGCATTAACCAGTGTCCCGGGGGCACTGGTTAACATGACCCTTTAATTTTAGATATGCATCACTAGAATTGTTTATCGATGAATGACTTAAAATTATACTTTTTGTGGATGAAGGTAACGAGAGAGGTGATTCAGTTAATCATCATTAGATAAAATTTGCGTTGAGTTCTTTTAATCAATGTTTATTTTCTTCAAGTATTTTACATACATATAAGTTTTAATATAAATTTTTTGTTAACGTATCTTAGCTGTATCATATCCTAAATTTTAAAAAATTCACGTATCCGCGTACCCGTATTGTATCGTACTCGCACTCGTATCCGTATCCAGGCTTCATAGGTAGTAATAGATATACCACCTTATGTGACATACCACCATTCCATACAACCCCATGTGGCACGGACAATTTTGTCTATTAACAAAAAAATAAGAGATAAATTTGTCATACAACATTACAACTCTTATCACCCTCTTCCACTCTCTCTCTTCTCTATCCTCCGTCATTTTTTCAACAAAACCAGTCCACCACCAACAAAACAACCACCACCAATCACTCTCTTTTCTCAAAAATGCCTTATGGCACCGGAAAACACCCTCTGACGTCGGGAAACGTCCTCCGTTGCGACATTGTCGGTGTTGCGAATTCGATGAGAAAACACACCAATAACAAACTTGATGTGTGGAGCAAGGGATAATTAAGCAACCAATATCAAAGTGAATTGCAATTAAACAAGCAAAAGTAGAAAAAACAGCGAGAGAAAAGCAGAGAGAACACAAAAGAATCTGTTTACCCAGTTCGGTCCAAATTGACCTAGTCTGGGGGAGAGAGCAGCCCTCCGTTCCACTATATGATGAGTAACGTTACAAAAGAGATTTCAATGGGTTACAAGAATAAGTCTCCCGCCTAATTCTACCCAAATCCCAGCCTCTTCCCGTAACCAAGAGACTCAATCCTAATAGTGTTTCCCAAGGTGAATCAACCTTCAAACCCTAGTTTGTTGCCAAGAGACAAACTCTATACAAACCCTAGTTTGATTTCTAAACCCTTGTGTCAGCCCCCTCTATCTCTCTCAAAATAGTCTGATACAAGGCCTATATTTATAGTAAAAGAAACTCCCATAAAATTGTAACAAATCTGGCCCAAAAATACGTTTCTGAAAAATAACAGCACGCGAAATCGGCCACCGATTTTCCAAATCGGCCACCGATTTTTCCCAAACAGAAAGCCTCCCAAAAGGCAGCCAAAATCGGCCACCGATTTTCCAAATCGGCCACCGATTTGTACTTTCAGCAAACATCAATTTTGGCCTCCAAACTCCAATTTTGAGTCACTTTCACAACAATCTCCACCTTGACTCCAAATTAGTGATGATGCCCATTTAACATCAACACCTTGCTGCTCTTTCCCTTGCTTCCCACTACACCAAGTAGCTCCACAAGTTTACACCTTAACTTCTTCAATCATCGGAATGCCTTCCGCCCCTTTGAAGATCCTTGTGTCCAAACTACTCAAGGAATTTTAGGTAGTTCCACAAGTACACACCTTAACCTCTTCAGCCATCGGAATGTCTTCCGCCTTCTCGAAGATCCTTGTATCCAAACTACACTAGGAATTTCAGGTAGTTCTACAAGACTACACCATACCTCTTCAATACGAGACATCTCCCGCTTCCTTGAAGATCACCTTGCATCCAATCACCCTTGGACTTTTAGGGTAATTCCACAAGCCGTGCTATACATTCTTCAACCTCCGGAATGCCTTCCGTCTTCATGAAGAAAACCCTTGCTCACCACTAGAGCATAGCACCCAAGGTCCTCCATAGTCGTACCACTCCCGGTGTGTTCAACTCCACCTAAAGCTGAGCTTCCAACCTCTCAACTAGCAAATGAGTACATCCCACTATGTCTTCCTTGAACCTCCACCTCAACCGGTAGATCATGAGTATTCTTACCACCGCCTCTCCAGGCTGATGTTGAGTGTTTAACGTCTCTCCAGACGACCACCGCTCTACCAGGCATCACCCCCAAGGTGAGAAACATCACCTTCATCCTCCAAACAGCACACCATCAAAGCACCTGCATCCTCATAACCCTCAGAGACAATTTGTACGGAATTACCATTAATCTCCGGACAATCCTTCTTGAAGTGACCCATCTTGTTACACTTAAAGCATTTAAACTTTGTCTTGTTACTACTCTTTCCCCGGTTACCTCTACCTCCACCATTCCCTCTTGAAACACTTAGGCCTTCCCCGTTTTCATCAACTCTCAAGTCCTTCGACTTAGTCAACTCCTTGGTTCTCAAAGCTGCTTGAACTTCTTCCAAGGTAACAGTGCCTTCTTTTCCATAGAGCATGGTATCTTTAAACGATTCAAAAGATCTAGGTAGAGCACACAACAAGAGTATAGCTTTATCTTCATCCTCAAGATTCACCTCAATATTCTCCAAGTCATCAAGGATTTTGTTGAACTCCGTAAGTTGCTCCATGATGGCCTTTGACTCCACCATCTTGAATGAGTAGAGTTGTTGCTTTAGGAATTGCCGACGAGCCAAAGACTTTGTCATATACAAATATTCGAACTTTGACCACATCGATGCCGCGGTTGTACCCTTTGCTACTTCTCTCAAAACTTTATCTCCGAGGCACAAGACAATGGCACTCCTGGCCTTGTCCACCATCTCGGTCTTCTCCGCTCGTGTCATGGTGACCGGTAACGAACCTTCACCCTTCAAAGCTTTCTCACACTTTTGCTGTATCAACACCGCTTCCATCTTTACCTTCCATAACCCAAAATCGTTATCTCCGGTAAACTTCTCAATATCCCACTTCGAACCCATGGTACTTGATTATCCTTTGACCTTTGCCCCACGGTGGGCGCCAATTGTTGCGAATTCGATGAGAAAACACACCAATAACAAACTTGATGTGTGGAGCAAGGGATAATTAAGCAACCAATATCAAAGTGAATTGCAATTAAACAAGCAAAAGTAGAAAAAACAGCGAGAGAAAAGCAGAGAGAACACAAAAGAATCTGTTTACCCAGTTCGGTCCAAATTGACCTAGTCTGGGGGAGAGAGCAGCCCTCCGTTCCACTATATGATGAGTAACGTTACAAAAGAGATTTCAATGGGTTACAAGAATAAGTCTCCCGCCTAATTCTACCCAAATCCCAGCCTCTTCCCGTAACCAAGAGACTCAATCCTAATAGTGTTTCCCAAGGTGAATCAACCTTCAAACCCTAGTTTGTTGCCAAGAGACAAACTCTATACAAACCCTAGTTTGATTTCTAAACCCTTGTGTCAGCCCCCTCTATCTCTCTCAAAATAGTCTGATACAAGGCCTATATTTATAGTAAAAGAAACTCCCATAAAATTGTAACAAATCTGGCCCAAAAATACGTTTCTGAAAAATAACAGCACGCGAAATCGGCCACCGATTTTCCAAATCGGCCACCGATTTTTCCCGAACAGAAAGCCTCCCAAAAGGCAGCCAAAATCGGCCACCGATTTTCCAAATCGGCCACCGATTTGTACTTTCAGCAAACATCAATTTTGGCCTCCAAACTCCAATTTTGAGTCACTTTCACAACAATCTCCACCTTGACTCCAAATTAGTGATGATGCCCATTTAACATCAACACCTTGCTGCTCTTTCCCTTGCTTCCCACTACACCAAGTAGCTCCACAAGTTTACACCTTAACTTCTTCAATCATCGGAATGCCTTCCGCCCCTTTGAAGATCCTTGTGTCCAAACTACTCAAGGAATTTTAGGTAGTTCCACAAGTACACACCTTAACCTCTTCAGCCATCGGAATGTCTTCCGCCTTCTCGAAGATCCTTGTATCCAAACTACACTAGGAATTTCAGGTAGTTCTACAAGACTACACCATACCTCTTCAATACGAGACATCTCCCGCTTCCTTGAAGATCACCTTGCATCCAATCACCCTTGGACTTTTAGGGTAATTCCACAAGCCGTGCTATACATTCTTCAACCTCCGGAATGCCTTCCGTCTTCATGAAGAAAACCCTTGCTCACCACTAGAGCATAGCACCCAAGGTCCTCCATAGTCGTACCACTCCCGGTGTGTTCAACTCCACCTAAAGCTGAGCTTCCAACCTCTCAACTAGCAAATGAGTACATCCCACTATGTCTTCCTTGAACCTCCACCTCAACCGGTAGATCATGAGTATTCTTACCACCGCCTCTCCAGGCTGATGTTGAGTGTTTAACGTCTCTCCAGACGACCACCGCTCTACCAGGCATCACCCCCAAGGTGAGAAACATCACCTTCATCCTCCAAACAGCACACCATCAAAGCACCTGCATCCTCATAACCCTCAGAGACAATTTGTACGGAATTACCATTAATCTCCGGACAATCCTTCTTGAAGTGACCCATCTTGTTACACTTAAAGCATTTAAACTTTGTCTTGTTACTACTCTTTCCCCGGTTACCTCTACCTCCACCATTCCCTCTTGAAACACTTAGGCCTTCCCCGTTTTCATCAACTCTCAAGTCCTTCGACTTAGTCAACTCCTTGGTTCTCAAAGCTGCTTGAACTTCTTCCAAGGTAACAGTGCCTTCTTTTCCATAGAGCATGGTATCTTTAAACGATTCAAAAGATCTAGGTAGAGCACACAACAAGAGTATAGCTTTATCTTCATCCTCAAGATTCACCTCAATATTCTCCAAGTCATCAAGGATTTTGTTGAACTCCGTAAGTTGCTCCATGATGGCCTTTGACTCCACCATCTTGAATGAGTAGAGTTGTTGCTTTAGGAATTGCCGACGAGCCAAAGACTTTGTCATATACAAATATTCGAACTTTGACCACATCGATGCCGCGGTTGTACCCTTTGCTACTTCTCTCAAAACTTTATCTCCGAGGCACAAGACAATGGCACTCCTGGCCTTGTCCACCATCTCGGTCTTCTCCGCTCGTGTCATGGTGACCGGTAACGAACCTTCACCCTTCAAAGCTTTCTCACACTTTTGCTGTATCAACACCGCTTCCATCTTTACCTTCCATAACCCAAAATCGTTATCTCCGGTAAACTTCTCAATATCCCACTTCGAACCCATGGTACTTGATTATCCTTTGACCTTTGCCCCACGGTGGGCGCCAATTGTTGCGAATTCGATGAGAAAACACACCAATAACAAACTTGATGTGTGGAGCAAGGGATAATTAAGCAACCAATATCAAAGTGAATTGCAATTAAACAAGCAAAAGTAGAAAAAACAGCGAGAGAAAAGCAGAGAGAACACAAAAGAATCTGTTTACCCAGTTCGGTCCAAATTGACCTAGTCTGGGGGAGAGAGCAGCCCTCCGTTCCACTATATGATGAGTAACGTTACAAAAGAGATTTCAATGGGTTACAAGAATAAGTCTCCCGCCTAATTCTACCCAAATCCCAGCCTCTTCCCGTAACCAAGAGACTCAATCCTAATAGTGTTTCCCAAGGTGAATCAACCTTCAAACCCTAGTTTGTTGCCAAGAGACAAACTCTATACAAACCCTAGTTTGATTTCTAAACCCTTGTGTCAGCCCCCTCTATCTCTCTCAAAATAGTCTGATACAAGGCCTATATTTATAGTAAAAGAAACTCCCATAAAATTGTAACAAATCTGGCCCAAAAATACGTTTCTGAAAAATAACAGCACGCGAAATCGGCCACCGATTTTCCAAATCGGCCACCGATTTTTCCCGAACAGAAAGCCTCCCAAAAGGCAGCCAAAATCGGCCACCGATTTGTACTTTCAGCAAACATCAATTTTGGCCTCCAAACTCCAATTTTGAGTCACTTTCACAACAGTCGGCTTTTCCGACTAATAAAACAAGTTTACAGTGAATAAGGGAGAGCCAAGAGAGATCGAGGTCGGTGGATAGAGAGGCAAAAACGGTGACCGCATCGGAAAACCCATAGATCACATCCAAAAATGGCGGCGCGACCGCGTCGGAAACACAGATTGAAACAAAGAAGAAAATGTGATAGATCTAAGATGGACGAAGAGAGGGACGACTATCGGCGATGCAAGGCAAGGAGGCCGACGCCGGTAGCGGCGGAGGTAGGCTGGATTGAAAGAAAGAAGAAGAAGTGATAGAGCTGGGAGAGTGGGAGGATGAAAAGACATAAACTAGTTTTTCTTTTTAATATTTTTTAATGATATTTAGGTTATATTTTATATTATTTTGTTTGAATAAGACAAAAAAAAATTGCCACGGTGGAGTGGTGTAAGAGGTGGATGGATTAAAAGGGTGTCTAAGAAAATTTACCCATAATTAATTGTGTTGATTTCAATGGTAAAATTAGTATCGTTTATTAATATTTTTATAAATTGTTTTTTTTAACAAACATAAATGAAATATATTAAGACCTACAAAGAGTTTTTATAATCACAAAGTGTAGCAACAAGGACCTCAAAAGTTTACAAACTTACATGCAAAGTAGTCGAAATCAAAGGAAACAAAAATAAATTAACCTATACCCATACACATAAACGGGTTCGACCACCACATATATATATGAATGCCAAAGGACCTCGAGTTCTTATGAGCAAGAGTTTTCCTTGTTCTTGAATAATCTATTGTTGCGCTCTGTTGATAAAACCCAAACACATCAAAGCCAAAGGAGTTGTATAAAGGAGCGACGCGCTAGTAAACCACTTGAAGAATGAACAAAATGATCATGTAATTGATTCGGGTTGACAGATGCCACACCAATCTACAATCTAACAAGACTCCAAAGAGAAGCAAGAGTGGGACAAGATAGAAACACATGATGAACCATATCTGATATTCCACAACCTGCCACACATAATTGCAAGTCTTGAGAAATAATGCCGCGAGTCACCAAATGATCCAATGTTATTGCTTCCTCAATGATAAACAACACATCATTACCTTAAAGCCAAAAGGTATAACTTATATACTACCTATTAAAATTAAAATTGGAGAATGTGCAATTAGACAAAGATAAATATAATGATTAGAATAAAGTAGATATTTTTTTATTCTGTTTTTCTGTTTTCTTTAATTGCAAAGCATAGTGATCTATTGTGCCACCTATAAATACAACCACACTCTTTCGATGAAATACTTACAATACATCTCATGATACTCTAAAATTAGAGTATAAGAGAAAAGAAGAAAAGTGATCTATTGTGCCACCTATAAATACAACCACACTCTTTCGATGAAATACTTACAATACATCTCATGATACTCTAAAATTAGAGTATAAGAGAAAAGAAGAAAATGATATACAAGTTTAAAGTCTTTTTGATTTGTTCATCTAGTAATGAAGAACTAGAGACATGTGAAACATTTTTCAAATGAGCCAATCAACTCCAAAAATCTTCTAACAGATTAAAATTGATACATATTACCACTTCTATTGTCAACAACGACAATCATAGTTTAAACGAACGATCATACTCATGAATACTGCACCGCCTCTAAGCACGTGAGTTGCATATGATACAACCGCTCTTTCAATGCAGAATTTACTTTTAACGAGGATGTGAAAACGAAGGGAAAAAAGGAGCCTGATGGCTCAAAGAATTAGAGAAAATCTCATAAGGGAATCATATTGAAAAAGATGTAGAAAATGAGATACAAATGCTAAAATCATATGAAACTAACTAATGTCTAACAGAATTGGTACTCTGTAATAACTTATGAATTTTGTTTTTTCTTGTTTTGCACTAATAAGAATGTGAAGTAACAAAACATATTATTATATATCTTAAAGATGTGTATCAATAATTTTACCTTTCTCAAGGGGTAGCCTGAACTGCGTGTTCGAATAAAGACAGCTTTTTCCTGATCATGATGAAGTTCCCACTGTAATTTAGCATATTCTGATATCGTAAATATAAGGTATGGAAATTAAAGGAACGAACATGACAGAAATAAGGTGGAAATTGAAGATCAGTTTCTTGTTGAAATTAACTACCAAGTTGGTTCAAAAATCTTTCATGGTAAAACTTCATAGTAATATGGTATTATGTATGGTAGTAGTTTTTATATCCCACATCGGCACATCCGGAGAAAAATACAACAAATGTCCAATATAAAGTAAGAAGCGAGCCTACATTTTAAATATTCAAGATTCTTCAATTACTTTATATTTCGAATTTCGATAGCTACTTTTTTTCTTCACTGTGCAACAAAAAGAATTTGATTCCTTGTTTTTAGGAATTAATTCTTTTTGTTGATCGTTGAAGAAAAACTAAACTGTTGAAACAATATAGTTAAAATTGGTTAAAAATATTTTTTTTCATCGAAAAGATTGCTAGGTTGAGTTGTTGACTAGCTTGTTCTCTTTTACACGTTTTGTTGCACGGTTCATAATTATGTCTAATAAAGTAAGAAATTATATTATTAAGACCATTCATATTTTCAAAGGAACTATATTATTAAAATCATTATTTTTGAAGGGACAATATATATCGAAAGAGATTATAATCTTAATAATACTTATCTCTGAAGAGGAAAAATTTACCGAAGAGACATATTCTTAATACCATTATTAATTTACTGAAGGGACTATATATATATATATATATATATATATATATATATATATATATATATATATATATCCCTTTTCAATTCTAAGTTAAGTAATGTAGGACTTCTTAAATATGTATATTTTCGACCAACGCCAACATTCTCCTTTAAAGTATTCAAGGCATTTCTACATGAGAAATTCTTGTGTAGGAACGAACCTAACTATCATTCTTACAAACAACAAATTAAAACATGACACGTCATTTTTTTTCTTTTAACCATGATTGGTGGTGGTGAATACTAACTGCAAATAATGGTTGAGAGAGAGGAGGAGCAGTTATTTTTCATTTACTTAAATTATTTCCAAATTATTTTAAAATAAAACAATGATGTGTCATGTTTTAATTTGTTGTTTGTAAGAATGATATGTTAGGTTTGTTCCTACACAAGAATTTCTCTTTCTACATTATAGGTCTTAGAAAGAAGTTTATAAAATATTTTTCTATTAAAGCGGTTGTCTTTGGTAGTTTTTTTTTTCTTCCTTACATTAAGCGAACATTTATAAATTTTATATAATATTTGGTACTTTGCATTGAATTATAAACAAGCTTTTGACCCGCGCGCGTTGCACGTATTCTTTGAATTATTTACACATGGTATTTAATTGATTGTACTTCTATAAGAATAGATGAATTTTTAGGGATTTTAATTTTACTTTGCTTAAAATCTTGGATTGTTAAATCATACTTGAATATATTAATTCACAAGTGTTTTATATGATTTTCCTTTGTTGGTTTTCCTATTCAAACCATCCATTTTAAGGAAACATCCAATAACATCTGACATAAATATTAGATATTTGAGTTCCGTAATGTAATGATCCAAGATAGGCCCAATAGAATAATACAAGTCTAAGTTATATTAGGTGATGAGTCATGCTTTCTAGAAGGATCTAGAGAGATCCATTGTGATGAGTCATTGTTTAGTTGTTAGAGAATATGCCAATTTCTAGTTTGTATAAATAGGGAATTGGTGAATGTATTGACTATCAAATGAATTAATGAAGAATTAGTTTGTTAGAATAGTGTAGTTGTTATTTTTAATCCTTTTAGATAATTTCTCCTTTCTTGTAGGTACCACCAAAAGTAGTACCTTACACGTAAGCATTTAGTTTACGGAATTTGGACGGTGCATATGAAAAAAGAACTCAATCATAGATTAGTGGATCACAATTATCTGAAGTGGTCAGCTTTGTAGCTGCACACAATGCTATACCTTAAAAGAAAAATATATAACCATCATTTTGGTTTGGTTCGAAGATAATGAAGCGAGAGTTTTTTTTTTTTTTTTGACAAATTGAAGTGATTACACAGATCTTGTAACACCCACAACGTGGCCCAGTAACAGTGGCGGAGCCAGGCCGGCCCCGGACTTAAGCGGGATGAGTCGGACCACCGGGCTGTTACAGGATGACCCCACGTTGATAGGAGGAACCAAATCACATCGGAATGAGAGGGATCCGGAGGCCGTGTAGGTATGGGACTACATGGTTGAAGAAAGGCTTATAAGAATTGTTAGGTACTACCCATATCAACAAGATGCATCTTCTTTTCGGAAGCTCAATCCATAGGAACTCCACAGTTAAGCGTGCTTGGCTTGGAGTAGTACTAGGATGGGTGACCTACCGGGAAGTTTCCCGGTAAGCATGTGAGTGAGGACAAAGCATGCTGAAAAGACTCGTGTTGGTTTGTGGGGTTAGTCGGCAATCCTGTAAGCAGTCTGGGATGTTACACTTGGTATCAGACCAGACCTCTCCCAGTACGGTGTGGTTCGGGGACGAACCAGGCGGAAGCTGGTGGGCATGTAACACCCACAACGTGGCCCAGTAACAGTGGCGGAGCCAGGCTGGCCCCAGACTTAAGCGGGATGAGTCGGACCACCGGGCTGTTACAGGATGACCCCACGTTGATAGGAGGAACCAAATCACATCAGAATGAGAGGGATCCGGAGGCCGTGTAGGTATGGGACTACATGGTTGAAGGAAGGCTTATAAGAATTGTTAGGTACTACCCATATCAACAAGATGCATCTTCTTTTCGGGAGCTCAATCCATAGGAACTCCACAGTTAAGCGTGCTTGGCTTGGAGTAGTACTAGGATGGGTGACCTACCGGGAAGTGTCCCGGTAAGCATGTGAGTGAGGACAAAGCAAGACTCGTGTTGGTTTGTGGGGTTAGTCGGCAATCCTGTAAGCAGTCTGGGATGTTACACTAGTGTAACATCCCAGACTGCTTACAGGATTGCCGACTAACCCCACAAACCAACACGAGTCTTTTCAGCATGCTTTAAATCTCATATGCCATGCTCATTTACATATTGCAAATACTTGTTAAATGCTCAAGAAACATTTTTAAAGACTATGCCTTGGTGTCTTGATTAAAGGGGTTGTTATTACAAGTGTTGCTCTAAGAAAATCGCCCACGAAACGCCCATACCAGCCATGACGAGCAAAACAAGGAGTCTCCCCCACTGTCTGCTCGCCATGGCGAGTGAAATGGTGTGGGAGGCGAGTAGCTACTCGCCTAGGCGAGTAGGGGGCGAGCAGAACTCCCTGTTCGGACTTCTAGCTCGCCGTGGCGAGTAATAGCCCGCCGTGGCGAGTTATGACAGTCCAGAACATGTAAAAATGACATTTTGGACCCAAAAACCTCAATACAAAGTCCCCCAAGGCATACCATGGTACTAGAAGTCATATAGCACCTGTAAAACTGCTATTGAACAAGTATTCACAAGTATAAAGATGCATGGCATAAAAAGGGATAACTTTACTACACATAAACCCTAAAAAATACATGTAATTTTCCTTGCAAGTTAAACACATCCCATGGTTGGATTACTAACTAAGAACTCACCTTAAAATAACCTCAAATCAAGATCACAACTTGAAAACCTTGACAGCAAACCCTAAGACCAAAACCCTAGAGAAGAGATGGATGTTGGTGAAGCTTGCTTCCAACTTGCTACCAACAAACACCAAACCCTAGCCTTGCTTAAACTTCAACTTCTTGAAAGATTAGGAGATGATTAAAGGAAAATCATGAGTAGAGAGGAGTAGAAAGGTTTGCTTCATCATATCATTAACCAAAAACCAAGAACCCTAACCAACTCATGCTTGATTTCAAAGAGGAGAAAGATGAAACAAAGATTATGGGAGAAGAAGGATGGTGAGGATCGATTTCTAGAGAGAAGGGAGAGCAAAACTTTCTTTCAAACCCTAGTGAGAGAAAGTGAAGAGGATTGTGTGAAAAATTTGGACTAAAGTCCTTAAATAGTCCCTCAAGCGCAATTACCATTATACCCCTAGTCTTAAACGCGCTTAATCTATCGTTAACAGGTAATTCTTCGTATCATAAAAGTGGGATATTACAGATCTTCATAAAAAAATTATTATTAAAGGAGTTTAAAGAGTGTCGGGGGACACTGGTTAACATTTTCCAAATAAAAATGAAAGGTGGTGGAATAAGAGAATCATGGTCGTACAAAATAGAGAAAAGGAATTACAAAGTGATATACCAGATGCAAAAAATTTCTTATCTTAGCCCGTCCTTATGATTCAAGGGTGTTGTTGCTTTCATTTAGAACAAATCTCGAGAGTTGGATATGGTCCACACATAATTTTGCAAATTTGAGCAACACACCATCAAAATGATGATTTGTGAATTGTACAACAGATGTAGAAAGAAACAAATTAGACATAAATAATTAAAACTGTTAAAAATAAAATTGACAATAGATGAAAAACTAATGAAATAGAAAGAACGCAAAGAAAACTTTGGTTAAATACATTTACAGTATGTGACATATAACATTGTTGAAAATGCGGATTTTCTCTGATGTTTACATTATATAATGCTAATAATGTAGAATTCAACAAATATTTGACTTGCCGAGAGTATTTGATACATTGACACAATGCATATTCCTTGAAAGTTGGAGGAAAGGAAGAATATGTAACTTTCTCATGTATTTATAGGGTAACAATGAAGTTGCTATGTTGTTGCTATGATGTTATTAACTACATTATTGCTATCATTTTTGTTTTAAGGAAGACTAATAGTGTGTGTGTGTGTGTTTGGATATGAGCTGAGAGGGAATTTCTAGGTTCCAAAGAATATTTATTTGGAGAAGCTACAAACATGAGAGTTAACACAATGCACATCCTCACCATGGTTCCTAATTTTTTTAGACACAAACTAACTTGATCATGAAAAGTTTGTTTAAAATCTTACATATTTTAAGAATGTTAATATGGACTCCTTCTATTAAATAAAAAAAGTTTCACCAAATATAATGCTACACTCTCTCACATAAAACTAGAACTGATAGATGTTAAACCGATGTTGATTTTGTGGTGGAGGTATCTCTGGACTCTAGGGGAAGATGAATTGTGAAAAGTGTTGGGTGGGATTAAGGGACCTTGGCACCAAAGAGTAAGTGTTAAGATGATTTTGTTGATGACAAGTCAAACTTAATCAATGTAAGTTGTCAAGTTGTGTGCTTGAAGTCCCACGTCGGAACCTCAAGAGAGAAACACAACAAATGTGTATTATAAAACCACAATGGAGCATCTTGGCTGTTAACCTATGGTCAAATTGTTAACATGGAAATGAGATCCTTTCTCGAGTTTCTTTCCATATATGGTTAATTTAGAGAGATAGATTAATAGAATTAAATATTATTTATTTGTTCTATATAGTCATATTTTATTAAATTGAACCTTTTTGGAAATAAACTTGGAAAATATTTTTAATCCATAAATTATAGTATAATGAAAATTTTATAATTATGCTTTTTGTATCTAAAATAAAACTCTTTAGTTTACGAATATTTTTTCAAAAATGAGAGAACAAAAGAGTGTGATGTTTTTTCTTATTAAAAAGGGTGATGTTTTCCTACCAGAAACACAATTTCTTTTGGAGTGGGGAATATTAAGGAATAATTATTCTAAGAATTAATTGGAGAATATTTCAATGTACACTGTCACCATTCTCAACACTCAAAACTCAATCAAACTCAAGAGTAACAACTACCCAGCATGGCATGTCCAAATGAATGCACTGTTTATCGGATATGACCTCAGAGGTTTTATCAATGGTACAAAGTTGTGCCCTGCTGAAACAGATGCAGATTACAACTACTGGACATGGCAAGATCAACTCATACTCCATGCTATTATCACATCTGTCGATCAAAGCATCGTCACGGCATTAGGCAATGTCAAAACCTCAAAACAAGCTTGGGATACTCTCAAGAAGATGTTTGCTAGTAAAACTCGTGCTCGTATCATGCACCTTAAGGAGAGACTCACTCGATTTACCAAAGGAGTGAGCCCAATCTCTGAATACCTTCATAGCATCAAAGCAATTGCTGATGAATTAGCCATCATCAACTCACCGTTGGATGATGTCGATCTGGTCATTCACACTCTGAATGGACTAGGATCAGAATACCGTGAGATCGCTACCGCTATTCGCACACGTGAAAACCCGGTTAGCTTTGATGATCTTCGTGATCTCCTATCAGATTTTGAAAACTACCTCAACAGAGAGGAAAACAATACCTCTCCTCCAATCATTGCTACATCAAATGCTGCCTTCAAAGGCAAACCAAACAATTTCAAGAGAGGAACTGCATCAGGTCCCTCAAACCCCAATTCCTTTCGATCTGCATCTCCTGCCAACCCTCACAAAATCATCTGTCAGTAATGTGACAAACCCAACCATTCAGCAAAAGTTTGCTACAAATTGCACGGATACCCAAAACATCCAACGGGCCCTATGGCACATCATGCCCGTATTGCATCTCGTCCAGCACCATATGATTGGATAATGGACTCAAGTGCAACTCATCACATAACCAATGCTTTGGATAACCTCCATGTCACCAATCCTTATTACGGTAATGATGAGCTGCTTGTAGGTGATGGTTCAGGCTTGCACATTGCTAATACTGGTAAAACTTCTATTCAAACCAAATCTCATCCTCTTCATCTCTCAAATATTTTACATGTTCCAAAAATATCACAAAATCTATTGTCTATATCATCTTTATGCCAAACTAACCCTATATCTGTTGAATTTTTTTCTGATTATTTTCTGGTGAAGGATCTGAAGGCAAGGGCCCCTCTAATCAAAGGACACCATAAACATGGACTCTACATCTTGCCTCAACCATCCACCAGCCCATCTGCTCTTACCGCCACCCATATCAACCATCCATGGCATCACATTCTTGGTCATCCATCTGATCGAATTCTAAATCAATTTCCTTTCATTCAGCAAATAAAACTGAAGGATCAACAACCTTGCATCTCATGTAACTTAGTCAAGAGTCATAAGCTACCATTCTCTGTATCGAGTATTACTAGCCAAAAACCACTTGAACTTATGTACACAGATGTATGGGGACCTTCTCCAATCAAATCAATAGATGGTTATTTATATTATTTGATTATTGTTGATCATTTTACAAAATATATTTGGTTCTATCCTTTAAAAAATAAATCAGATGTTTCCATTATTTTTCCAAACTTCAAAAACCTTGTTGAAAAATACTTTAACTTACCCATAGTCTCGATAAACTCTGACAATGGGGGAGAGTTCATCAAGCTCAAAACTTTTTTCCTTACACATGGCATATCACACTATACCACACCACCCCACACTCCGGAACTCAATGCCATTGCTGAGAGACGACATAGGCACATTGTTGAAACAGGAAAAGCTCTACTCCATACAGCCAAACTACCAACTCAATTTTGGACCTATGCTTTTCGTACAGCAGTGTATCTCATTAACAGGCTCCCCACACCATCACTTCACATGAAATCTCCTTTTAAGACCCTTCACCATACTGACCCCAATCCAACTCATCTTCACTCTTTCGGATGTTTATGCTTCCCGTGGTTACGACCATACACATCCAACAAACTTCAACCAAGGTCCCAACCATGTATCTTCATTGGATATGCTGACACGCAGTATGCATACCATTGTTTAGATCTTTCTACCTACAAAATCTACACCTCAAGACATGTAAAATTTTATGACCATATTTTTCCATATAACACAAAACCAATACAACCTTCAGTGCATACTACCAACACACTTTTTGAACATCCCCTTCACACATTCCTTCAAGTCCAGCCATCAATTCCCCCACCAACTACACCAATATCCTCTAACACTTCATCCAGCCATGATCAAGAGGGTTCCGTGTCTTCAGAAGCTAGTCAGAAGGTTACATATATAATACAATTTTGTAAACCTATAATTAATGAAAAGATATGCTTTACTACTAGCTATACAGCTAAGAGAGGGTTGACTATGAGTGAGTAGCAATCAGTTACCTCTATACATTGATTGCCAAAATTCTCCTATTAATTCTCATGTTGACTAACAGTGACAGTATACATTGAAATATTCTCCAATTAATTCTTAGAATAATTATTCCTTAATAGGGAACCCTGTCCCTATTTAAGGGCAAAAAAAAATCCTGATAGCTCGAAGAATGAGAGAAAATCTCATAAGGAATCATATTGAAAAAGATGAAGAAAAGGAGATACAAATGCTAAAATCATAAGAAACTAACTAATTTCTAAAAGAATGTGAAGTAACAAAACATATTATTATATATCTTAAAGATGTGAATCGTGAATTTTACCTATCTCCAGGGGTAGCCTGAACTGCTTCTTCGAATAAAGACAGATGTTTCCTGATCATGATGAAGTTCCCACTGTAGTTTAACATATTCTGATATCTTTCACCGTTGCTAGGATCAGCCGAGATTTCTCTTGACGAGTTAACCCTCTGTTGCTTCTAGATCTCTATTTGACTGTACATTATTTTAAGGTTGAAGAGAATGCAATTTCACCGTTGCTAGGATCAGCCGAGAATGCAATTTAATTACCCTCTGTCGATGAAATTAAGGTGCATTCGTGGAGTTGGGCGGTGGCTAGACTGAAGAGTCCTCTGTGCCTCTATTATGAGTGGTGTTGGAACCCCAAGGATTGTTTACTGAGATAGTTGGGGTAGTTTTAGACAGTGGCGGAGCCAGACAAATTTTTTTGGGATGGCCGCTATGCTTCAAAGAAACAAATTTATCAAATTGATCTAATCATAGTGTTAAAGTTTCAAAATCAAATATATCTCTCTATGGTATAGTATGAATAAGGAAACAAACAGTTCAAAACTATTATAAATAAATATTATAATTGAGAAGCAAAACAAGTTACTGGATGTATTTTTTTGACAGAAAAGGAATTTCATTGATTAACTTCAAAATCCTTACAAAGAGAAGTCATAATTTGGTTAGGAACATGGCCTTTCCATACCATACAACCAACAGAAAGAGATAAGCAGGCCAGGCTATGAGCAACAACATTGCTATCTCTTTTAACAAAGCTAACACTAGCATTTTCTAATCATACATTATATCTAAACAATCTATGATTAAATCATCTATAGCAGCAAATTTTACAGCACCATAAAAAGACCTTACTACTGTCTCAGCATCCATCGCGACAATGAGATTCTTGAAGTTTCTCTGCTCCGCCCACAACAAAGCACCAACGCAGACCCATGGTTTCTGCTACTAAAGGAGATACTACAACGTCTTCTCTCCTTGTTTCAGAAAATAGGACAAACCCACAATTGTCTCTACCAATCAATCCCCAACCTGTTTCATTTGAGAAACACCCTGCATCAACATTTATTTTAATGAAAACATAAGTATTATAAATAAATATTACAACTGAGAAGCAACTTGCAAGCAGCTCAAAATCTCACCAAAACGTACACAACCCCAAAACATTCCAAAATCAAAGCAAAATGAATCGGTTTGGAATTAAGAAAGTGTGTGATTAAGAAAATTATTATTTCAGCATAATGATGAATGAATCAGATTGGAATTAGTTAAAAAGGAATTACTAAAGTTAAAAAGGATTAAGGAATTAAGCAACTTCCAAACAAAAGAAGATGATTACCAAACAAAAGAAAAGTAATTTACACTTACTCAATTAGGGTTTGTGAGATGGAGACAGATGAAGATTCATTTCAGAGATCGCACTGAAAGTGGGTAACTGAAAGGTCGTGGCGTGATTGCGGCTTCAATTTCGACGGAGTGGTAGAGATGGCGACGAACACGGTCGCGGTGCGACTGGGGATGGGTGATGGATGGAGGTCGCACTGAATCACCAGAGGAGAAGAAGGGGTCACGCTTCAGCCTTCAGAAAAGAAAATGGCATGTTTGTAATTTTCAAATTAGCTCAGGGGTATAATAGTACTTTCAACCCTAAATTAATGGGATGGCCATGGCCAACCCCAGTCCACACGTGGCTCCGCCACTGGTTTTAGAGGCGTCCGGGACTCTTTGTGTGGCTGTCTGCTACTGTCAGCAGGTCCTCTGTTATGGTATTGCAGCAGTCTGCCTGCTGGGTTGTGTTCATTTTTTGGAGGTTCTCCCGGCCATTCTGCTTCTGGTGCGTTACTGCAGAAGCTTGCAGCTGGCTGTGCTTCTGTTTTGCGGCTAGGAGTTTGTTTGTTTTTACCTCTACTGCTGTTTGTTGTTATTCCACATTTTGTAGGGAGTTTTGTTTTTTAGGGGGTTTTTTATTGAGGTCTTTTAGGTGGTATTGTGCACTCTTTGTATGGCACCTATTGTACTCTTTTTCCTCCTTAGCGGGTAAAGTGCATCTCGTACTAGCCTAGGTTAATAAATTTGCTGATTAAAAAAAAAAATAGCCTCAAACACCGAGTAATAGCATGTCTATAACCATGTGAACCTCATCAGGGCCGTCCCTAAGAATTCTGAGGCTCGGCTCTGGGAATGAAAAGAGGCCAGTGATAAAATCAAAACGTATTTTTTTTAAAAGAGCAATGTTCTATTTATATTTTTTAAAAGATAAATATAAGGTGTCGTATATATGCAGTACACCCAAAGGTGAAAATGACTACCGTATACATGAGGAACCCCCACCTAACACCAAAAGCAAGAGGACCTAATTCTAATAGGCCTAAAAGGCTAAAACAAGAGGACAGAAAATGGATGGGGGTATTAAAAAAAATTGGAGGGCAGTAGTACTAGTGGGTATTAAAAAAATTGAGGCCCATGACTGGGGGAGGCCCAGCTCTGTTGAGCTGTTTGCACCCCCTCAGGGCCGGGCCTGAACCTCATGCTATAACGATGATGATCATACATGATTAATTTTATTTAGTCACAATTTATATTTAGTATCATCTCTACATTTTATGCATAAAAGGCTGAAATTTGCTTTGGTGTTGAATTATGCCTAAGACTATTCCTAAGACCTAAATGATATGCATGCGCTTGTGAATGTAAAAAAAATTGAAGTCTCCTCTGAAAGTGAAACTGAGCATACTTTTTTAGAAACAAAGGATTGTTAGGATTCTCATCGACCGTCTTCTTCAAATAATCTGCATCATTATTCGTTACTGTCTTCATTGTAATTAGCTGTTGTAAGATTTTCTGCACCATTTTCTTCTTTTGAGGTCTTGACAAATTCAGCCTCATGTTTTTCCATGTCATTCCGTATTCAATTACAATCTTTAAGTATTATTCAATAAGAAATCTGTGTCATTTGGATGAAAAACGTCTTAAGATAGCTAAAAAAGACTAATATATGCTGCAAGAACATTGCTGAAAAGGATGTTACATGTTTACTGTTGTCTCTTACTCATGGAAAACTCACCATTTTGAAAATATAAAGAGAACATTCCAGTTTTTTCATATAGCATGGAAATTGATGTTGAAATTAACTACAAGTTGGTTAAAAAATCTTTCATGGTAAAATTCCATTGTAATATGGTAGTAGTTTTTAAGTCCCACATCGGCACATCTAGAGAAAAATACAGCAAATGTCCAATATAAAATCAGAAGTGAGCCTTCATTTAAACCATTCGAGCTTCTTCAATAATTTTTTATTTTGATAGCTTCTTTTTTCTCCATCGGTGCAACGGAAAAATTTGATTTCTTCTTATTAGGAATTAGTCTTTTTTGCTTTCTAATTGGAAAAAGGAAACTATTGAAACAATAGTTAAAATTAGTTAAAAATATTTTTTTTATTAGAGAGATTTTTGGTTGTGTTGTGGATTAGTTTGTTCTCTTTAATTTTCCGGTGTGAACACAGCGAACAATATTGAGACCACTCTAATACAATGTTTATATTCTTATTTTCGAAAGGGCCTATATTATTAAGATCACTATTATTTTCGAAGGGATAATATATATCGAATGAGACAATGATCTTAATAATACTCTTATTTTCAAAGGAGAAAAATTTACCAAAGGAACTATATTATTAATACCATTATTAATTCTGAAGGGACATTATAACTCGAAGGAATAATATTCTCAAAGAAAATATTATATTATTTGATTGTTTCTATGCTTGATGATGCCAAAACACTAGGTGGTGAACCATATTTATACTACTCTAGGAAGGCTCTCCATTACCAACTAGAAATATCTAGAAACAAAGAAAAGTCTAGAGATATGGATATTTTAGTACATAAGCCTAGAAGGATCTAGGAAAGTTAAGACTTCCCTAATGCTTATTTATTATTGTCTAGTAGCTTCCACATTATTCCCTAGTATTCTAAAGTCTTCCATATTATTCTTCATCAATTTCATCTAAAATCAAACTTGGGTAGCCAAATATATATTATTGGGGGTAACTTAATATAAAAATATACCTACTCATTCAATAAATATTTTTTCTTTGGGGTAGCTACCCCTCTAACATGAAAGCAATCGCCCCTGCTTCCATACTCCAATGATTGCTAAGAGGAAGAGATGAACCTGTCAGGATGATTGGTCATAGATTGTTGAACAAAATAATGTTAATACAGTCTTTTTTCTTAGTTATATATAATACATGTTTTGTTAGCATGCAAGACCATTTTTTACTATTAAATAAAAAAGTTTCACCAAATATATATAATACTATACTCTCCACACCAACGTAGTTGAGCTAAATGGAAGGGGCTCATTTCCTATAGTATGACAATCAGATTTTGGATTTCTTTAGAGAAAGACATTAACATTTTTGAAGGCTTCTCGAAGAGGATTACTATTAGTAAATGAATAATTTTAGGCTAAATTGCATTTTTAGTCCCTTAACTATTTAGGTAGTATCGCTTTGGTCCCTTAATTAAAATTCGATTTATTTTGGTCCCTTAACTTCTCTCTGTTATATATTGACCATTTTTTACTATTAAATAAAAAAGTTTCACCAAATATATATAATACTATACTCTCCACACCAACGTAGTTGAGCTAAATGGAAGGGGCTCATTTCCTATAGTATGACAATCAGATTTTGGATTTCTTTAGAGAAAGACATTAACATTTTTGAAGGCTTCTCGAAGAGGATTACTATTAGTAAATGAATAATTTTAGGCTAAATTGCATTTTTAGTCCCTTAACTATTTAGGTAGTATCGCTTTGGTCCCTTAATTAAAATTCGATTTATTTTGGTCCCTTAACTTCTCTCTGTTATATATTTTAGTCCTTTTCGTTAGTTTTAATTCAAAAATGTTAGGTTTTTTTTTTCATTTTCTTCTGAAATTTTTCTGGGATTCTTGTTGTTGAAGGTTGATGGGGATGATATGAAGATGAAAAAGAAGAGGAGAAGATGAAGAAAACCTAACGTTTTTTTAATTAAAACTAACAGAAAGGATCAAAATGTGTAACAGAGAGAAGTTAAGGGACCAAAATAAATCGAATTTTAATTAAGGGACCAAAGCGATACTACCTAAATAATTAAGGGACCAAAAATGTAATTTAGCCATAATTTTATTGGAACACAAAATTTGTCACACATACAAACATCATATTTATACAATGAACAATATTCTCTTGTCAATTTTTTCCTTTTTTTTTTCAAGTATAGAGAAGTATTTTTGCAACACAAACACATGTTTGTGTCATTCACCAATTTTTTTTTAGAACATTAACTAATTTCATTACTTCATTAACCAAAAAATGTAGTATGTTATTTACCACTTTTTTGACACTAACCATTTATTTTACATAGTTATAAAATGATAAAAATACATACATTTATGTAAAATAAATTCTTAATGTCTTACATTTTTATGGTTAATGAAATAATCAAAATGGTTAATGAGATAATGACACAACCCAATATTTATGTTACGAAAGTATTTTAACACTCTTTAAATCCGACGGAACAAAAAAAAGAAAAAAGAAATAAATATCGTCAACACAGGCTAAAAGAGAGAGAGAAGAGAGAAGAGTTCATTGACAACTCTTAATCAAACAACATAACCATCTCTTCCACGTGAATCGGTTGAGCACGTACTTAGGCCAAAGAAAAGTTTGGCTATACCCATGCATGATTGAAGTAGAAGAAGCTCACTCTAAAGATCACTTAGTTGTGGAAGAAAATGCATTAACTCAACAACCTTGAAAGCTCTTTTCATGGTCGACCCCTCGATAAAACCTCTATCTAAGAGGATGAAATGAAGAAGTAAATATATAGAGTATGGAGTGGTCTTAGATTGTTGAATCCATCCACTAGTAATAAAGAAAACGAATTGAGAGGGAATTAAAAGAAATAATATGACAGAAAATTAAAAGATGGAAAGTGCAAATAAGTTTGTTGTGGAAATTAAGTAGGCAGTTGATTCAACAATCTTCTCTTCTATTACTTGTTAAAACTTGATTCTGTAAGAGAAAAAGAAATGAAAATATCGAAATTCCAGTGGTTTGGTGAACATATTGATTTTGCATGTAAGTTGAAGTTCAAAATGGAAGGAAGAAAGAAAGTATAGAGACTCTCATATCATATCCACTGCAGTGCTCTAAATGGTCACACATTGGCAAGCCAAGTGAACAACACAGAAAATGTTGAATATAAAAGCAACAGCGAGTTGTCGCGTTAAGCGTATGAGCCTTTAGGCTATTATAAAGAGAATGGGTTTCATTTGCGTTGCATCCTTGTTGGAGTGCCGCATTACAATCAGTGGCGGAGCCACGTGTGGACTGGGGTTGGCCATGGCCATCCCATTAATTTAGGGTTGAAAGTACTATTATACCCCTGAGCTAATTTGAAAATTACAAACATGCCATTTTCTTTTCTGAAGGCTGAAGCGTGACCCCTTCTTCTCCTCTGGTGATTCAGTGCGACCTCCATCCATCACCCATCCCCAGTCGCACCGCGACCGTGTTCGTCGCCATCTCTACCACTCCGTCGAAATTGAAGCCGCAATCACGCCACGACCTTTCAGTTACCCACTTTCAGTGCGATCTCTGAAATGAATCTTCATCTGTCTCCATCTCACAAACCCTAATTGAGTAAGTGTAAATTACTTTTCTTTTGTTTGGTAATCATCTTCTTTTGTTTGGAAGTTGCTTAATTCCTTAATCCTTTTTAACTTTAGTAATTCCTTTTTAACTAATTCCAATCTGATTCATTCATCATTATGCTGAAATAATAATTTTCTTAATCACACACTTTCTTAATTCCAAACCGATTCATTTTGCTTTGATTTTGGAATGTTTTGGGGTTGTGTACGTTTTGGTGAGATTTTGAGCTGCTTGCAAGTTGCTTCTCAGTTGTAATATTTATTTATAATACTTATGTTTTCATTAAAATAAATGTTGATGCAGGGTGTTTCTCAAATGAAACAGGTTGGGGATTGATTGGTAGAGACAATTGTGGGTTTGTCCTATTTTCTGAAACAAGGAGAGAAGACGTTGTAGTATCTCCTTTAGTAGCAGAAACCATGGGTCTGCGTTGGTGCTTTGTTGTGGGCGGAGCAGAGAAACTTCAAGAATCTCATTGTCGCGATGGATGCTGAGACAGTAGTAAGGTCTTTTTATGGTGCTGTAAAATTTGCTGCTATAGATGATTTAATCATAGATTGTTTAGATATAATGTATGATTAGAAAATGCTAGTGTTAGCTTTGTTAAAAGAGATAGCAATGTTGTTGCTCATAGCCTGGCCTGCTTATCTCTTTCTGTTGGTTGTATGGTATGGAAAGGCCATGTTCCTAACCAAATTATGACTTCTCTTTGTAAGGATTTTGAAGTTAATCAATGAAATTCCTTTTCTGTCAAAAAAATACATCCAGTAACTTGTTTTGCTTCTCAATTATAATATTTATTTATAATAGTTTTGAACTGTTTGTTTCCTTATTCATACTATACCATAGAGAGATATATTTGATTTTGAAACTTTAACACTATGATTAGATCAATTTGATAAATTTGTTTCTTTGAAGCATAGCGGCCATCCCAAAAAAATTTGTCTGGCTCCGCCACTGATTACATTACATTGTGTTTACAAAAATCTAATGTTCAACCACAATGTGACATGTGCCACTCTTGCTACGGTTGCAACATAAATGTGATCCCATAAAGTATCCATGGGACATTGAAAATGGTATTAAACTTTTCAATATAATATTTAACAAGATTTTCATTTTCTTTGATAGTGTCCTTTGGCACTATACCAATTTAAGCTTAATAATTTTCAATTTGAAATAATAAATATTAATTGGAACAATAATAAATAAAATAATGTGAATTGTGCAGTGAAAGTGTCGCGTCTGATGTGGGATTAAGGGCTAAATTGCTTTGGCACCACATAATTGTGTTATCAAATGATTTGGAAGAATTTCATGATTTTGTTAATTGGTATTTTTTTTCTTCATTATTTTGCATAAATATTTTTTGTTCTGTATATAATCTATTTTGAAGTCCTTTTATTTTTGTGTTACTTCAATTGTAGAAAAAAGATTTTGAGAGAATGTTGTAACCATTAATCTTGAATAGTAGAGGTAGAAGATGGAAAATGTAAGCTTATAAAGTCAAAGAGAGGATTTATGCAAGGTAGTGGAGAATTATATTCAACTAAATCTTTTGATGGACATTTTATTTTTGATTGTCCTGTGACCACCAACACTATGAAGTAATTATAAGTGCTAATACCGGAGAGCATATAAAATTGAGAATTTTAACATGATGAACTTTTTTGATGCCAATATGCTATGATTTTATGGATTCTTCTAGTGATTTACATATCTCTTCATCGTATAAACTCGCATATATCTTCATTGTATGAACTTAAAAATTAAGAATCCATTCCATTTTCAGTTCATAAAAGGTTTGCTTCCATTTCTAGCTTCCGTATTTGTTCGGAGGGTCATCCTAAGATAATGTGAGGCTTATAGTGACATTAAAATGAGACCTACTAAAATAAATGTGTACTTTTTTTAGTAAAAAAATGTGAGAAAGAATAACTTAAATATTATCCCCTAAAAAAACAAATGTTATATTTTACAAAATAAATAAAGGGAAATGCTAGTTATCATGGCCAGCCTGCTACAAGAAAGTGAAGAATTGATCTTAGCCACTCATCTTATTTCCACACTGCCTCATGTATCAGTGTCATTTGACACTAAATATAAGTTTAATCTAAGTTTAAAATAATAAATATTACTTGGAACTATAATAAATAAAATAAATAATTTTTATTCTAACCTACACGAGTGTTTGGTGGTTTTGGTTTGTGACTTTGGAGTGTGTTTTTCTTCAAATTTTCTCCGTTGCAGATTTGAGAGGGTTGATTTAGTTTTTTTTTTTTTTTTTATACATAAAACTATTCTTTTAATTTGTTAAATTTAACGCTGATAAGTTTAGCAAACTCTCTGTTACTTAATTCAAATGAGTGTTGTTGCAAATTAACAATCATTTTAATTTATTATTTGAATTGGACAGCAGGTGTTATCAGATGATTTTGAAGAATTTCATGTTTTTGTAATTGTAAGACAATCACTTTGAGAGAAGGTAGTTAGGAGTTGTTAGTACACCATCCGGTCACTAATATAAGCAAAAATTTGAATTTTAGATTCATTTATTAAATGATGTATGTAGTCTTTATTATAGACTACATACATCATTTAATGAATGAATCTAAAAATCAAACTTTTGCTTATATTAGTGACCGGAGGGTGTAGTTAGTCAGTTATTTGTGAAGTTTAGTGGATAGAGTAGAGACTCTATTAGGGGCATGAAAGAAGGAAAGAAAGTGTTGACTGTTGAGACTCTCATATCCACTGCAGTCTGCAGTGTTCTAGTCTAAGTCCCACATCGGTAAGCCAAGTGAACAACACTGAAAATTTGGAATATAAAACCAGCAACGAGTTACCGTTTATGTGTAGTTTTTGGTTAAGATCAAGTGTTCTTGACCACTTTTCATGTTTTCTTGCATTGTAAGTTGTGTGAAAATACAGGTTTTTTGACTTTGTAGAAGTTGACTACTTGATTTACATTGTGACCATGCAGGAATATATGACAAGTGTCCTTTGATACTTTTAAGCATTTTATTATATTTTTTTACTTGGTGTGGTTAGAGTACATCTATTTCGGATTTGGACTAAGTTGTGTCACTTTGGTGCGCAACCCACCAACTAATTTTAATATTTTCATTTCAAATAATTAATACTATTTGAAATAAATTTAACTAATTCTAATTCTATTTAATCGTTAATTTTAAGAGTAAGACCCATTGTATCTATGAGAAAATTTGTAATACCACCCTACGTCTCTAAGAAAATTAATGAAAATTAAACCGGGACAAGTTTGTTTGGTTGATGGAGAAAATATAGAGAAAAAATTGAAAAAAATGAAATTATTTGAAAGTTCGTTAATACAAGTTAAAGAAAGGAGAAAAAAGAAAAGTTTTTGACAATTGTGAAGAATTTTTGGTGTGAGTTGAAGTGAGGCGGAGAAACTCTATTTATAGGTGAGTAATCAAAGATAAGTTAAAAATTCAATGACTAAGATTAATTGACTGTTATAAAATCAATGCCTTGATCAGTTCATAAATGAACACTTATTGACAAAGTCCGCTTAATAATTTTTCAATTCACACAATTAACACCCTTAAGTGTTCCAACAAAAACTTTCTAATTGAGGGAAAGTCCTCTAAATTTATTTCTTAAAATTTTGTTTGTGCGTTGAGTTTCTAATATTTGGAGTTTTGTTTCTTGAGTGACTTTTAATTGATAAAATTGAATGTTAGCATGTTGTAGACGAATCCGATAGAAGTTTATCCGATTATTTTTTTAGAGGAGCCGATTATTTTCTTTTCTTCTTCCATTAACTATATTGTACAGATTAATTGGTAATTTTGCTAAAAAAAAAAGTTTCATTGGTAATTGTGTTGGTTATGTTATTATTTATTAATTTGTAAGCTTTGATATATTTTTCATACATGAAAGCACAACTTTTTTTCATTGGTCTCCTTTGTTGGCATTAAGGCTTTGGATCACAAAAGAAAGTGAGAGGAAAAATTGTAAGAGGAAAGGTTGTTAAAGGAAAGAAAGTAAGAAGAAAGTGAGATGATTGTTTGAGTGTTTGGTATGAGTGAAAGTGAGTAGAAAGTGAAAGGAAAGAAAGAGTTATGTTTAGTTAGTGACATTGTCCTTACATAAAAATGATATACATTAATTCAATAAATCACACCTTCTTTTTAATATACAAATGCAATAAGAATCGTATATAAATATCTATATATATAAATAATATATATTACATTTTTTTCCATTCAAAAAAAAATATACACTTTTTAAATATATTTTATTGAATGTATTGTTGATAAAGAGAAGTGGCTTGAAAAAAAATTAGGGTGGAGATATTTATGTCATTTCATGCTTTCTAAGGCTTTCAGTCCAAAACAGAGGGGAAACATTTTGCATGTGGGACCCACCGAAAAGTTTCTTTCCTTGCTTGTATTTGACCAAACATCTTTCCTTGATGCAAGTTTTCCATCCTTGAACAATCAGCAGTTCCAAACACACCCTAAGGGCGAAGATTGTATGAAACTATTAAAGGGTTTAATTCATGTAACTTCATAGCTATTATTGATTATAAGCAAGTCAAAAAGGCTTTTGAAGACATTAAGGATAGTGACTAAAGTTGTAAACTTACTTCCTTTTTTACAAGACAAGACAAGATAAAGTTGTAGACTTACTTGAGTGTGGGGAAAAAAAATCATCAAGGTATATATTTGACTACCTTTCACAATGTCCTCAATGGCTCCACACAGCTCTTTATCAAATAACATAGCCGCCTTCTCCACGTAAATCGGTTGGCACGTCCTTCGGCCAAAGAAATGTTTGGCGATACCCATGCATGATCGTAGTAGAAGAAGCTCACTTTGAAGATCCCTTAATTGTGGAATAAAATGCATTAACTCAGCAACTTTGGAAGCTCTCTTCATGGCTAACCCCTCGACAAAACCTCTATCTTGGCCGGGGACGGATCCAAAAATTTCAATGAGCGGGATCAATGCATATACGTAAAATTACAGTAGAAAAATATGAAAGTAATACTACTATTTTAATTAGAAAGACATATATTTAATGTAAAATGCACAAGTTCAAAAACAAACTTACTAATTTGAACATCGTAACATGTGCAATTGCACATGATAGAAAAACTCTTTTAACAAATATAATTTTCAATATGACAATGTTTTCCCTCTAGTGTACTTCCTGTGGTCATATTTATAAGAAAAAACCATTTTTCGATTCATTAAATATATACCAAATAAATTAGGTATTCAATGAACCTAAAATATAGGTTTTTTTTCTTCTTATAAACGTGATTGAAAAGAGGACTACTTTTGTTATATGGGGTCAACGTACAATTTAAAGTGGGGTCAAGATATAAAATCATCCTATTACTAGTTAATATAAAATAAAGAAAGTGGGGTCAATTGACCCCAATACACACAAGGTGCATCCGTGCCTGATCTCATTGGAGTATGGAAGTGTAATAGTAATATTTTCATGAGGTGGCCACGTATAAATAAAAATAATTTTTTTTTTTAAAATCTAATAGTAAAGTTAACCAATAAGAAGGAAAAATGACAACGACTATTATGCACTTAAAATAGCAAGAATCGATGGATAATAAAGGGTTATAATAAAGGGTTAATCAACTGTGTTAATTCTGTTTGAGCTAATAGTGATAGATTTTTTATTTTTTTGGAGAAAGTTATAGATCGTTGTCGTCGTCGTCATATTTTCATTCTCAATCAAAGAATATGTATATTTTTCTTATGTTCACCCTTCGGTTCTTAGAAGACGGGATCAAGTAATCTGGAGTTCAATTGAAAAGTAAGTAAAGTTGGAAATAAAAGAAATCATTTCATCTAAAATCAAACTTGGGATAACCAAATATATATTATTAGGGGTAACTTAATATAAAAATATACCTACTCATTCAATAAATATTTTTTCTTTGGGGTAGCCATAGCTACCCCTCTAACATGAAAGCAATCGCCCCTGCTTCCATACTCCAAGGATGCTAAGAGGAAGAGATGAACCTGTCAGAATGATTGGTCATAGATTGTTGAACAAAATAATGTTAATACAGTCTTTTTTCTTAGTTATATATAATACATGTTTTGTTAGCATGCAAGACCATTTTTTACTATTAAATAAAAAAGTTTCACCAAATATATATAATACTACACTCTCCACACCAACGTAGTTGAGCTAAATGGAAGGGGCTCATTGCCTATAGTATGACAATCACATTTTGGATTTTCTTTAGAGAAAGACACTTAACATTTCTCGAAGAGGATTACTATTAGCAAATGAATAATTTTACTGGAACACAAAATTTGTCACACACATACAAACATCATATTTATACAATGAACAATATTTTCTTGTCAAGTATAGAGAAGTATTTTTGCAACACAAACACATGTTTGTGTCACTAACCAATTTTTTTAGAACATTAACTAATCTCATTACCTCATTAACCACAAAAATGTAGTATGTTATTAACCAATTTTTTGACACTAACCATTTATTTTACATAGTTATAAAATGATAAAAATACATACATTTATGTAAAATAAATTCTTAATGTCTTACATTTTTATGGTTAATGAAATAATCAAAATGGTTAATGAGATAATGACACAACCCAACATTTATGTTACAAAAGAGCTCTCTCTATTTTTTGTATATTGTTGACAAAGTAAGTGTTCACATGACAATGGGCTCCATTTTCTGTGAAAAATTGTGTTTAAATAACACAATTGATGACAAGTTCTATTTTGACTGAGTTGAAGGAGGCAAGTTGGTCCCCTAAAGAATACAGGATATGAAATATCTCAGCTAAAATGAGTCTACCATATGACATGGGATACAATAGATAGTATTAAGTTAATTTTAACTGAAAGATCAATTTGATATATGCCCACAAATACATGAGTTATGGGTTATATAAAAATAACAAGGCCTGAAAAACAAACATGAACAATGTCCAAGCAATTATAAGTACCCTCATGCCATCCAATTTTGCGGTTAATTTATGTTAAGACTAATTCTACTAAGGTGTCTACTTGTAATTGGTCTGTTCCATACTGCAATGATACTAAGAAGAAATGAAGCAGTAAAGATATTGTAGGGAGGGAGTGGTCTTAGATTGTTGAATCCATCCACTTCCCTGGTAATAACGAATTCAAAAGAAAGAATATGACAGAAAAAAGATGGAAAGTGTAGAGACCGAATAACACATCGGCACTGCAGTGCTCTAGTCTAAGTCCCACATCGGCAACCCAAGTGAACAACACAGAAAATGTGGAATATAAAACCAGCAGCAAGTTGTTGCACTCGGAGTATATCTTTTGTGATTGAAAGAATGGGTTCCACTTTTTGTTGGTATGTTGATGGGGTGCCAATTGTGTAAATTGTAGTAAATTTAACTATAATGTCACATGTGGCACTCTTTCAACATTTCAACATAAATGGGATCCATAGAGTAATAGAGTGCCCATAGTAATGATATACACCCTCTGGTCATAAATATAAGCAAAAATTCACATTTTAGATTCATTCAATAAATAATGTATGTAGTCTACAATAAAGACCACATACATCATTTAATGAATGAATCTAAAACATGGATTTTTGCTTATATTTGTGACCGGAGGGTGTATTACTTACTATAACAAGATTTTCATTTTCTTAGATAGCTAGTGTCCTTTGGCGCACTATTAATTTAAGCTCAATAAGTACTCGTGAGTTTAGCTCAGTTGGTATGAACAATGCATAAAATATATAAGGTTTGGGGTTTGAATCCCGGCCACCACCAAATAAAAAAAATTTAAGCTTAATAAATTTCAATTTAAAATAATAAATATTAATTGGAACAATAATAAATAAAATAATTACTATTCATTTAAGCTGATAATTTTTACACTGATAAATTTAGCAATCTCTTAATGTTGTTTAGTTCAAATGATTGTTGTTGCAAATTAACAATTATTTTAATTTTTAATTTTAAGTTGCTTGAATTAATTAATCCATCACAAATACTCCCTCCGGTCCTATTTACAAGAAACAATTTACTTTTTAGATACATTAAATAATTTGTGTATTTGGTTTAGGTTCTTGACTAAATACATACATTATTTAATGTATCTAAAAAGTCAACTTTCTCTTGTAAATAGGACCGGAGGGAGTAACAAACTGTAGCAATCTATCAATAAAAAGTTAAGTAATGATATTTTGACATCCATTTGATGACAACTTTGTTGACAACCTTGTTTTTCTCACTTTTTATTGGTCAAAAACAATGGAGAGAGAAAAAGGAAGAGAGAGGATAACATGATGTGAGTATGAGAGAGAAAGTTGTCCAAAAGTTGTCAAAAAATGGTTGTCAAAATATCATTTCTCTAAAAAGTTGTATCGTATATGTAAAACAACAATGTGAATTGTGCTGTGAAAGTGTTGGCACCACATAATCGTGTTTGACGCCAATATGCTATGATTTTATGGATTCTTCTAGTGGTTTACATATCTCTTCATCGTATAAACTCGCATATATCTTCATTGTATGAACTTGAAAAGAATTCATTCCATTTTCAGATCATAAAAGGCTTGCTTCCATTGTAGCGTCCATATTTGTTCAGAGATCATGGTCAGCCTAAGATAATGTGAGACTTATAGTGAACATTAAAATGAGACCTACTAAAATAATGTATACTTGATGTAAGAAAGAATAGCTTAGATATTATCCCCTAAAAAAACATAAATGCTAATTTTTAGAAAAATAAAAATAAAGGGAAATGCTAGTTATGTTGTAAACAGTGTCACACAAGCGGGATTCAATAGTGTTAAGAGTGTCCATGGGACACTGAACATTTATAAACAGTGTCATTTGGCACTAAATATAAGTTTAAAATAATAAATATTATTTGGAACAATAATAAATAAAATAATTTTTATTCTAACCTATATATGGGTGTTTGCTGGTTTTGGTTTGTACTTTGGAGCGTGTTTCCCTTCAAATTTTCTCCGTTGCCGATTTGAAAGGGCTGGTTTAGTTTTTTCAACAAAATAAAAAACTAGTTTAAATTGTTAAATTTAACGCTGATAAATTTAGCAAACTCTGTGTTGCTCAATTCAATGAGTGTTGTTGCAAATTAACAATCATTTTAATTTATGATTTGAAGTTGAAGTTCACAAATAACAAATAGTATCAAATGTAAAACAACAACGTGAATTGGACAACAGGTGTTATCAGATGATTTTGAATAATTTCATGATTTTGTAATTGTAAGACATTCACTTTGAAAGGAGGTAGTTAAGAGTTGTTGGTAGTTAGTCAGTTATTTGTGAAGCTTAGTGAATAGAGTAGTGACTCTATTAGGGGAAACCCTTGGAGGAGTGATTTCTCTCTTTTCATTTCCCAATCTTTCAATAAAATTGTTCCTATGTTTATTCAATTTTGTCCATGTTTTGGAAATTGTTTGTTATATCAAAAGATAGGTTCGTAATTTTAAAATGATCGAAATTCCAGTGGTTGGGTGAACATATTGATTTTGCATGGAAGAAGGAAAGAAAGTGTAGAGACTCTAGTCTAAGTCCCACATCGACAAGCCAAGTGACCAACACAGAAAATTTGGAATATAAAAGCAGCCGCGAGTTAACGTTTATGTGCACCCGTTTTTGGTTAAGATCATGTGTCCTTGAGCACTAGTCGTGTGTTTTATTATAGCCATGGTAAGTTATTTGAAAATTGAAAATACAGGTTTTTTGACTTTGTGGAAGTTGATTACTTGATTTTCAATGTGACCATGCAGGAATATACGACAAGTGTCCTTTGATACTTTTAAGCATTTTATTAAAAAATTAATTGTTTGGTTAAGATTCCATCTGTTGGGATTAGGACGACGTTGTGTCACTTTCGTGTGCAACCCACAAACTAATTTTAATACTCCTTTCTGTCTTATTTACAAGAGAAAGTTAACCATTTTAGATACATTAAATAATGTATGTATTTAGTCAAGAACTTAAACCAAATACATAAATTATTTAATGTATCTAAAAAGTAAATTGTCTCTTGTAAATAGGACCGGAGGGAGTATTTTCATTTCACATAATTAATATTTAATACTCCATCTGTCCCAAATTATAAGCAAAAAAATCTTATTTTCTTTGTCCTAAAATATAAGCAAAAAGACCAATTTTTATATTATTTCAAAAAAAAAAATCATCTTTTCCAATGTAAAATTAAATGCAAATTGCATTCAATTTGTTCTCCTTTCTATTCTCTCCATAATCATTAACCAATAAGAATTGTTTTTACATCTTTCCATGAATCTTATTCCAAGAAAAACACAAAAAATTACACCTCAAACTACTATGTTTGTGTTTTCTTAATAAGTGTGAATTTGCGTTTTTTGCTTATAAATTGGGACAGAGGGAGTACTTTCTTGTTTCATAATATTGAGTAATTTGCAAAAAAAATTCCCAAAATAACTGAATCATTCAATTCAATATATTCCACTTTGCATTTATGATAGTTGAGAATGCACCAATACCTAAAAAGAGCACTTAAAACTATTTTTCTCTCTCCTTAAACTATATAGTTTTCTTAATATGTGTGAAATGAGCAAATGACTAAGTTAATTCGGGGCGGATGGAGTACATTTTGAAATAAAATTAAATAATTCTAATTCTATCAAATTGTTAATTTTAAGAGTAAGACCCATTTTATCTATGAGAAAATTTGCAAGACCACCGCAAAGAAAATTAATGAAAATTAAATCGGGACAAGTTTGTTTCGTTGATGGAGAAAATATAGAGGAAAAATTGAAAAAAATGAAATTATTTAATAGTTCGTCAATACAAGTTAAAGAAAGGAGAAGAGAGAAAAATTCTTTAACAACTTTGGAAAACTTTTGGTGTGAGTTGAAGTGAGGTAAAGGAGCTCTATTTATAGGTGAGGAACCAAAGATAAGTTACAAATTCAATGACTAAGATTAGTTGGCTGATACAAATTTTTAAGACATTAAGAATTTATTTTACATAAATGTATGTATTTTTATCATTTTATAACTATGTAAAATAAATGGTTAGTGTCAAAAAGTGGTCAATAACATACTACATTTTTGTGGTTAACGAAGTAATGAAATTGGTTAATGTTTTAAAGAACTTAGTTGGCTGTTATAAATTGGTTAATGACTAAGATTTTATGGTTAATGAAATAATCAAAATGGTTAATGAGATAATGACACATCCCAATATTTATGTTGACAAATTGTTCTCTCTATTTTTTATCTACTAAACTAGTTAGGAAAATGAATGTCTGTGCCAATTACCATTTTACCCTTATTGGGGGTATTTTGGTAAAATAATTATTTGTCTTGCTTGCCCTATATATATGTGTAAAGAGAAAGAAAAAAAAACAGAAAAAAGGGAAAAGAGAGAGAGGGTCGGGAAGCAGAGAAAGAAAGGGGATGAGAGAAAGAGAGAAACGATTTCTCTCCCTAAAACTCATGTTCTTCCTTCTTCTTCCTTCTTCCGTTTTCATTTCTGCTTCATCAAAGGTAGTAACAACCCTTCTTCTTTTGTTTTTCATTTTCATTTTCTTCTTCATCAAAGTTAATTTCTGGGGTTGATTAATTTATTTAGTTTTTCAGCAATCTAATGCCATGCATGTCTCAGATAGAATGAATTTTGTGTGTAATCTGTTTTATTTTTGTTTTAGCTTTTGTGTTTTGGTGATTCTGGGTTTTTTTTGTTGTTGATTCTGTTTTTGGTGTGATTATGTTTTTGTTTTTGTTGTTTTTGGTTTCCTTTCCCTCATGCATGTAGAAATTTGATGAATTTAGAGTTAGATTTTCATTTGGGGGAAAAGGGAATTTTTATGGTTTTATGAAATTGAGTAATAAACAGTAAAGTAATATATGTCCCAAAACATGAATTCATGATTATGCTTCTTTTTTCATTGTATAGGTGATTATGCTTAAATTCATCAATGTAATATTCTCTGGTTTGAGTGCTGAATCTAATTCTAATCTTGCATGTGGGTTTGATTGAAAATTTGTGAAGGATTTGTGAGAAGAATGTTAAGTTTGGGTAAGAGGGGTCTGAGGTCGAGAGTGAGGCAGAGGGAGAAGAGTAGAAGAAATGGAATTAGGGTTCTGAGAAAGAAGAAGTAACTAAAGAAAAATTAGGGGTTCTTCAAGACTGAGTAATTGGAGATGGAAGCTAGGAACTTAAGGAAACAAGAGCACCAGAGCTTGCTGCCATCACCATAAAGAATTAAAGGTGGGTTTTCCTTTCCCTCATCCCTCATGCATAATCTAAATCAACTAATTTAGGGGTTATGAGACATGAAATTGATTGATGAAAAGTAAACTGTTCATTATGCATGTTTGATTTTAAGAATTGAAGTTATTGCGTTGATTTGTTTGTGTATTTTTACTAAATTGATTTTGTGTGAATGATAGCATGATTGAAAGGTTTATTGATTTAGCCACTGGAATAATTTGATTGAATGGGTTTTATGGTGAAGTGATTCTTATTGTATATGAAAAAGGAGATTATAAAAATGAGCTAGGTTTTTCTTAAAATTACTGCAGAAAATAGCTTCAGTGCAGGATTTTTAATAATTTATTGATTTTGAATTTTTAGACGGGACCAGTTGCATAAGTTGCAGTTATAAGCTGGCTGCATACAGTAAAATAATCAGAAATGTTTGATTTCATATGAATGATTCAATCATAGGTTTTATGGACTGCTGTGCTGGAATTGGTTTCTACAGATCAGTTTTAGTGTTAGATTTTTCTGAAATTGATTACTTTGAATTTGGATATGGGACCAAATTCATTGTCTTCATGTGAGTATTGGTCATGTATAGAAAAATTTACAAAAATTTATAACTTCAATTTATATGTCTTTGTGGCTTTGAATGACAGATGATTAACTCATTTTTTTTTTTATGTTTCACATATATTGCTTCTACTAATTGAGTGAATTATATGTTCAGGTTCCTCCAGAACTGCAAGTTTCTTTTATTGCAGCAGTTGATAAAGGAAACATAAGAAGCATGCCAACATAGTGAATAAAAAGGTTCTAAAATATTTATCTAAGATTTGATATGTTATGGATCATGTTATTTTATAATTATATGCATGTAATATCTAAATATTTCCTAATGATATGATCCCTGTTGCTTTTTTTTTTTATTTTGACAAAATGTTTTCTGTTACTTGACAGGGATGTTGGCAGTAATATCGCATTGAAAATTCTGAAGCGTGTAGAAAAAGGTTGGGGTCAAGGAAGTATATCGAGTTTGCTGCCTCAAAAGAATGATTTTCTTGATTACTAAGGTAGCAGTTTATGTTGGTTTGAGGTTAGGAGATGGTTATTGGTTTGTTTTGTTGTTTGATTGTGGTTTTGGATACACTTTGATCATGTCTATGCGAACTGCGTGCTGCAATTTAGAACTATATGATTTGTACTAAACTTTTATTTTATTAATATGTTTTATTTGGTATGATGATTAAAGGAAACTGATAAGGTTGGTGAAGCAATATGGTGAAAGAAAATGGGCTCAAATAGCTGAGAAGTTAGAAGGAAGGGTTGGCAAGCAGTGTAGAGAGCGATGGCATAATCATTTGCGTCCTCAGCTGCTTTAACAAGATCATTCAAGCAGTATCTGACTGAGGATCAAATTTTCAGGTTTTCTAACTACACTTTGACTGTGTTTGGATATATTAAGCGCTTATACCATTCACACTTATCATATAAGTGCTTATATATAAGCTATTTCTATAACAAGATAAAAAAAAAGTCAAATTGTTTTTATATAAACTATAATCTATTTTCATAAGCTATATTGGAGAGCTTATGAAAATAAGCTGAAAACAACTTACAAACATGTCATAAATTGTTTCCATGAGCTCCTTCAGACAATCCTAGAAGTGTTTATGGCAGTGGATAAACTCAAACAATCCAATCCAAACATGGTCTAATTATCTGTAGATTTTAATGATTGTAAAGTGCTTTATTTAAAATGGAAAATATTATATAGGATCGATCACTATCTTGGAAAAGAGCTTGTGGAAAATCTTTTTGTTCTCCGATTCTCAAATCTAATTTTTGAACCTTTGTGGTCGAGGAAATACATAAAAAATGTACAGTTGATATTCTCAGAAGATTTTGGTACTGAAGGACGTGGCAGGTAACTTCTCTTCCTTTGCAGCATTTACACTTTTTATGATCTTAAAATGGTGATTCTCATATATTTTCATATCTGTTCCATGTGTAGGTACTTTGACAATTATGGTATAATTAGACATATTATGCAGAATCATCTACTTCAAATACTAGCCCTCTTTGCAATGGAAACCCCTGTTAGTTTGGATGTAGAAGACATTAGAAATGAAAAGGTCTCATATGGTTATATACTTTTTTTATAGGCAAATATTAATTTTTAGTATATTACTCCCTCCGACCTTAAATATAAGTAGAAAGGTTCATCTATTTGATACAAATACATGTACCTTTTTCGGTTAAATATAAGGTCGGAGGATGTATATGCTAGAAGCCAGAGTTTAAAACCTGGACTTTCTTCTCAAAATCATTTGGGTGGTTTAGTTCAACCACTTGAGCTACGCCTCAGAGACTCATGGTTATGGACCTTTAATTCATCTGTTTTAAATAATTGTGATTTTTCATGACTTTCAATTGCTTAATGGATGTCAGGTCAAGGTTCATCCTACTCAGTCGATTCGTCGATCTTTGCTGCAAAAACATGGAACGTTTGTCCATTATATTTGTTAATAACTTTCTGTCATAACTTAGTTGTGTTATGGTAGTCCATTGTTGTAGCATTTATTGTCTAGAGGCATGTTTGGATTGATTTATTTGAGGTTATCTACTAACATAAACATTTGTGAGACTATTTGGGAGAATTTATATTTCCTGGTCAGTTGAAGTTTCTGAATTTTATTTCTTGTGTTGTGCTGTTATCTCTGTAAAACCATTGGATCAAATTTGTTTTATAGTATGCCTGCTTCTTAATCAGTAAACTTCTCTGGTCTTAAGGAAAATGGTTTTCTTACTTCATGTATGCTTTTTGTATGCAGTAATTGATATTACAAGGATGGTAGTTCTTCACCCAAACGGGGCTATTGCACTTCAGAAGCATTTTGAATCTGAAAAAGGTATCAGCATTTCCATCATTTTGTTGGAACACAATATTATGACAATAATATGTTTAATTCCGTCTTTGCAATATGAGACACTCTTTTTACTTTGAAACTTATATTTCTTCATGCGCATTGTTTGATATCATTGGCAATGTTGTATGAGATGAAGTGTTAGCCATAAAAATCAACACGAAGGTAAATCAATGTAGCGGAGATCGGAATGTTGTGCTAGAGGAGTGCTAATACTAGACGAGATACAATTAGGAATGATAGTATTGGCTTCTTCAAAAAAAGAAAAAGGAATGATAGTATTGTTATTGTAGAAAAGATAGTTGCATCTCAACCTGCCTTCTCCGGTGAAGGTGATTCCTGGACAACAAATGGACTTTTGGAGCAGCTCAGTCAGACTTGGGATAAGTCAGATTATTTGTGTTACATGACAGAGTAAGTATCTTTCAATTTCTTAAACGCAATGAGTAAATGGAATGCTAATCTATTGAGTATTTATTGATACCTAATTTTTTTATCCTTTTCAGTGTCAACATCAATCCTAATGAAGGTCTTATAAAGAATGGTCAAAATCTTATACTCGCACTTAGATAATTTAATTTAAAAGGGTAATCTTTCATGTTGCACTAATTTAATATCTCCTCTACTTATTGTTGTTTACCTGGCGAATTTGTGCTTGCATCATTGATATCCTTTCATTCATATCAGTGATATTCTTTTTGATGACTTTTTAATAATGTCCCCTCATGACTCTTCTTTCATTTACCAAGATGAAACTCAGCCATTCTTGTGAAATAACTTTTTCAATTGACTGGATATCCATTGATACGATGTCAGAAATTTATACGTGCAGATCTTTGATCTATTTGATGTCAAGAGAAAGGGTGTTGTTGATTTTGATGACTTCGTTAGATCTCTCAATGTCTTCCACCCGAACGCAGCGCTAGAAGACAATATAGAATGTGAGTTAAAAATTGAATCCTCCACTTATTGTTGTTTACCTTAAATTCCTCACTTTGATCTGTCTGTCCTGATATATTATGTTTGGGATTTTCCTGCAGTCTCATTTAGGCTCTATGATTTGCACATTACTGGCTTTATAGAGCGTCCAGAGGTGAGATGATTATTATTTGTTCATATACCCTCAATGAAAATGACACGTTTGTTAATCCACTGAATTTTATGATTTTATTCCCAAGTGAAAACTTTTTTTCTGGTCTTGGTTTTTGACATTATTCTTTGCTGCTATGACATTTATCCTCTTCTCATTGATATCATTTTAATTTGAATTTGCTTTTCTTTCCCTTATTTGGTGATGTCTGACAGGTCAAGCAAATGTTAATTGCACTTCTTTTCGAGTTTGAAATGAAGTTGGCGGATGATGTGATAGAAACAATTCTAGACAAGGTATGTTAGCAAAATTCATAGTTACAATAGAATATTAGATACATGTTAGCAAAATTCGTAGATACCATAGAATATTAGATATGAAATGAAAGTCCACCTGCAGAATAAATATTGTTGCTGATAGAACAACGTATGGTCATGGATGTTGGAGTTCAGTACCTAAGCAAGCAGGTAAATTAATTATCCAATTTTATCTCCATTAGCATATAATAATATAATGTCAAAATTGTTATTAATCATCTTTTAGTTTTGAATTTTTGTTTAATATTATCAGGTTTGCAAAGATGTGGTAAGAGCTGCAGGCTTAGGTGGATCAATTACTTAAGACCTGATTTAAAAAGAGGAACATTCTCACAAGAGGAAGAAAATCACATTGTTGAACTTCATGCAGTACTAGGAAATAGGTAAATTTCAACTACTAACTTAGTCCCTATTTTTATCTTCTCCTATGGTTAAGCAAGAGTGATAAGGAGGTCGAGGGCTCGATCTCACTCTCGGTATAATACTAACAATACTAATATTGTCCGTTTTAAAAAATTATGTTCATTTTCTTCTTATCAGATGGTCTCAAATTGCGGCGCAATTGCCGGGAAGGACAGACAATGAAATGAATCTATGGAACTCATGTTTGAAGAAGAGACTGAGGCAAAAAGGTATAGATCCTGTGACTCATAAACCATTGTCTGAGGTTGAGAATAATGGAGAGGAAAATGCTAATAAGAGTCAAGAGAAAGCACCAGAGATATTATTATCCAATGAATTGAACCTTTTGAAATCAGAGAGTTCAAAATCAGATGCAGCTTCTAGCTATGAGCAAAGAACATCTTCAATTTCACCAAAAGCATATGCAATGGAAATGGAAGGTTCTTGCAACAAAGAGTTTTTCATAGATAGGTTCATTCAACCCTCAGATTTGATGGGAAATTTTCCACTTCAGATGAGTTATACAAACACTGAAAATGAACTCTGTTATATTTCTAAATTTAATATTTTTCTAACTGGAACATAGGGGAAAATATATGTATTCTTATATATCTATGTTAAAATAGATATGTAATGTTCCAAGATATAAGTGAAAGATTATTTCAACAATAGAACCTATATAGTCCATTTCATAAAATCACTTGGGTAAAACCCTTTGGAAGCATTCTTTAATTTCTATTTCAGCCTTGAATCTATACCTATGTAAGATAATTGATTTTGGTTTTCTATAGAAAGATTTTGTGAAACAATTTAACTTTATAACTTATTTGTGAAAGATTGTACATTCACTTAACCATTCAATTTCTTTTGTTCTGACACTTCTTTGTTATATAGTGCAATGGGCATAGGATATTCAGATAGTGAAATGTTTATGGTTAATTTATTATTATGTACTCAGAGTTAGTTTCGAAACTTTTGTTTTGACTGTTTGTGCCTTGCAGTTGAAGTCTCCTTCAGTTTCAAGGAAACCATTGAAACCTGATAACAAGAAACATTTTAACGAGGACGATTCATGTTCAGTTGCTTCTGGGTAATGCTCTTATAAACCTTATAGTCAAAGGGTGTCAAAATCTCATCTCAAGTTTTCCTTATTCTAGCAATGATATTTTTTTTACTTTATCTTATAATTTTCTCCGTGACCATGTAAAGAACTGCAATTTCTGTGAGGTCGTTCAAATCCAGGGCGACTGTTGCTTCTGCTCCAAGCTTTTGGTCAGCTGAACGTGCACAAAGAAGAAAGGAGGTAAAATTTGTTGATTAATTAGTTTTGTTTCAATAGGGTTTTCATCTCAAATTGATCGGAGCATCCCCTTTTATTTGTGTCATAGTTCTATTCAAAATCAAGCAATGGAAGCTGAGAAGAATAAAAAAGAAGCAAGGTAAAAAGGGATTTATTTATTATCTCAAAAAAAACCATGAATTACATTGTCATTCTGTTACTTCTTTTCTTCTTATAGATATAAATTTATGTTAGTTTTCTCACTCTAATTTGTTCAACGATTAAGGATGAGAAATAAGAAGCCATCAAACAGTTGAGGAGAAGTTTAAAATTTAAAGCAAGCTCTATGCCAAGCTTTTACCATGAGGGGCCTCCACCTAAGTTCATATTTTCACACAGTCAGTTTAGTCATATAGTCCGAGACAGATATGGGAAGAAAGAATGATTGTAGGTGTTGAGAATCAAGTTCTGTATATTTTACTTATTGCTCTTTATGACCTCTACTTTATAATTAATTCTATGAGATTGTTTCTTTACATTTTAAGAAGTTTCATTTTGAAATTTTGATCAATAAGATATCTTATTCAATAAATCATTTTCTAATATTAACCTAAACTTATTATTTGATTTAGGATTATGCTCTAGATTTGAGTCTGGTGAATAATATACATCAGCATTGAATGGAACTGTGGCTTTGATGCTTGAACCAAGTCCTGCATTGTTGAGAGATGTTTGTATATTCTTAAGAGCTGGTAGAGTGTACATTAGATATGTTCCATTATATTCCTTGAGGAAAGGTTCATTGCCAAGTGCAATGTATCTGCAATATTTGTATCATAAATGTAGAGTTAAGATATAATCAACTAAACACTGTCAGTTCAAGAAGCTAAATAGATGAAGATTATAGACAGAATATGGCATTAGAAAAAGTACAATATCAACTCCTGCAGCCTTCAGAAATATGAGCAGAAAAGGTACAAAAAACCATTGCTACAAACTGGTAATCTACAATGTCTTTTTTTTTGAACAAGAATTAGACCAAGAAAAATGAAAGACATGGTAAAAGCACAGTGAGTAAAGGAAAAATTAAAGAAAATGCAAGATATAATGTGCATGTAATGTGATGAATGAATGTTGAATATGGTTATAGGATTAAAAAAAATGCTTAACTTGATGTTTAATCCACCAGGGTACAAGTAGCTGGTGACATTTTCATAAACCCAAGAATCAGCAACTTTAGGATCCTTGCTTATTTCTTCCAACATATTATTAGGAATTGCTAACATAACCTCAATATCAGTCCCTAACAAAGCTGTCATAACCCATTCATCAGCATCAAACAGTTTGAGTTTATCAAAGCCATTTTCTTGAAGCATTTTAACGACGTTGTTTGGAGGAAGTTGGTGAGTGGCCATGGTTCCCCACTTGACTCCAACTCCATAACCACATGAAGCCATACTTAAGAAGAAAATAATGATGAAGAGTAATGTCATTAGATAATGATGAGTTGCATTTTCTTGTGCCAATTTTTTTTCTTCTGAGTTTCAAGAATAATGAAAGAACAGAATCCAAAGAAATGGGAGTGAAAAAAGAAAAGGGAACGTGTGATTCAAGGAACGAGAATTTATAGATGTTCAGAGTTAGTTATTTTTTCTCAGTGCTTGTGTTTCATTGCATGTCTTCACAAATAAGGTACATAAAATAAAACAAGGACTTAAAATTGCAACTTTTTTCTCTCTCTTTCTTACTTTTAACAATAATACCAAAAAAAGAATTTCTTGAATGGAATATTTATATATATATATATATAGGGCAATGCTACAACACACCCACTCATTTTTGTGAAGGTGTGTTTTAGCATTGAACACCTTCTTTGTTTGGACAAAAAACTCCAATTTTCTTTTATTAAAACAAGTCAAACTAAAGGGTAAATATGTAAAACACAATTTATAATTAATATTTTTTTATTTCAGCTCTTCTTTCCCTTCTCGTAAGAACAAAAAAACCTTTCCTTCCCAATCAAAGACATTATGCAGGTACTGGGAGAGGAAAATTGGGGTTTCTAACCCATACCCTTTAGCAATGTATTTCCACTTTTCTAATTAACACAAAGTTCTCTTCTTCAATTTCAATTTCAATTGTCTCTATGATTTCGTTAAACAATTTCCTTTAAACAAGCAACTTTTTTTTGTTTATATGGAACAAACCCCAACCAAACATAAGAAACAATATAACAATATTGAACAGTTAAAAACCAAATTAATATCATATTTACAGGTACAAACAAAACACCACCATAGGAGATTGTAATTGGACGACGAATTGTGGTGGTCATGTTTTGAAGATAGAACATAAGGAACGGTGGTCATCGAATTGAAACAAAAACACATCGCAAATTTCATTGTTGACAGCGGTTGATGAAGGACTGAGTTGAAGATTCTGGCGATGGAGAATCCGATGGTGGTAGTTGGAGGGATAGAACTGAAAGAGTGCGGTGTGATTACCTGGGAGAGCTAGAATAAAAAATTTATGTTAATTATAATTTGTGTTTTACATATTTGCCCTTCAACTTGACTTGTTTTGATAAAGGAAAGTTGGAGTGTTTTGTCCAAACAAAGAAGGTGTTCAATGCTAAAACACACCTTCACAAAAATGGGTGGGTGTGTTGTAGCATTGCCCATATATATATATATATATATATATATATATATATATATATATATATATATATATATATATATATACATACATATATATATATATATATATATACATACATATATATATATATATATATATATATACATACATATATATATATATACATACATACATATATATACATACATATATATATATATATACATATATATATATATATACACACACACACACACAGAGATTCGTTCCTTAGTTCAGTTATAATGCCAGGCACTACCAGCATGTTTTGCATTAGTGTTAAGCGTATTCATTTATCATCATCACAATCTTAATCTTAATTAGAGTAAAAGAAGTTTTTCCTAGGCCACACATTATTTAACAACTTAATATCTAATGGATTATATGAGATATCCGATACTTACTTTGTAACAGTATTTGTTAGCTGATACTTGAACTATAACGTTAACTTGAACCATAAAAAAAAAAAAAAATTGTGTGAGAACTATAAAGAGTGTTGCAAAGAAACTTCTCTCCATTTCCCTTTATTTCAAGATTCAAATAAATTTAGATATTAAAAAATGGCTATAGTAACTATTATCCATTCTTTGACAATTTTCTTTTATTCTTGATTTTTTCCATCCTTTATATTATTTTTTAAAAAAATCAAATAACCATGCGTTTAAGGACCCTTTTTTTATTGTTATATTAGATTAGATTTTTTTCAAACTTAGATTTTTTTTTATTTTTTTACCTTTTTTTATATATGAATATGAAGTTTGCATTTTCACTCATATTCTGCTCTTTCCTTTAATTTGCTAGAATGAGAAAAATGCAATTGTTTCTTTGAAAAATACAACTACAAGAAAGACAATGCAGTTGATTGATGTGCTTACCGGTCAGGAATACGATTGCCGCCTCATTACCGTTGAGCGTAACAAGGCTGAAAAATCCTTGGGAGAAGGTTGGTTCCAGTTTGTTAGGGACAATCACCTACAAGAGGGCGACAAGCTGCTATTCGATTTGGGTGTTCCTCCTACAATGTTATTTGTTGAGGTGGTTCGTAGAAATAATCTTGCTTGAAGAAAAGTTCTAATCTTTTGGAAGTTGTTGTATGCTGGCATGTATATTTTGTATAATATTTCAATGACAATATGTTTTAAATGTGGTTTAAAACATCTATCCTTTAGATTAAATTTTTTAAAAAAATACGTAATTCAATACCCACGGGTACCCGTATAGTGGGCACCCACGAGGATACGGGGCTGGCAGGGGTATCAAATTTATCCAACGGGGCGGGGACGAGTATCATATTATCCGTACCCATGGCTATCCATTGACATCCCTATCCTTTCCTGTAGATCATGTGAAAAGATTTATATACGTTGAAGCTAAAACACAAAATGATATAAATCAAGTAGAGAAGCTTTCAGCTATCTATCTGATGCAGAAATTTGTTCACCTGAAAGAACTGGATACTAAATCGCAGTTAATATCTGCCTTTGCTGTAGATAATGTGAAAGGATTTATATACGTTGAAGTTGAAAGTCAAAATAATACAAATCAGGTAGCTTTGGTAATATGGTTTTCATTGGTTTATAGATAGATATCAATTATTACTACAAAAGTGTTTCTACCGCTGACTAAATATGTTTTTATTTGTTACTCGTGATCAAGCCATTTTGAAGATTTAATTTTGTAATCCGTAATGCAAGAGTACTCTAAATATTGTATTATGGTTTATAATTATCTGTCATTTCGCAATCTATCCTTTCAATATAATATTTTGTCAAATACGTTACTGAACCCCCGTGCGAAGCACGGGTTTGTAACTAGTTTATAGTTGACAAATTGTTCACAGGACAAGGGGTTCCGTTTTGTGTGAAAAATTGTGTTCCAATAACACAATTGATAACAAAAAGGAGACAAGTTCTATGTTGACTGAATTGAAGAAGTCAAATTGGTCCTCTAAAGAATAAAGGATATGAAATTATTGAAAATAAGACTTGAGCTAAAATGATTCTACCATATAACATAGGATACAATAGAAAATAAGTTAATTTTTATTGAAAGATCAGTTTGATATATGCCTAGGACTAGCTACAAATACACGAGTTATGAGTTACTCCCTCCGGTCCTATATATAAGAAAAGATTCTTTTTTTAGATACATTGAATAATTAATGTATCTTGTTTACAATGAAGACTAGATACATTAATTATTAAATGTATCTAAAAAAAGAATTTTTTTCTTATATATAGGACCGGAGGGAGTATATAATAATAACAAGGCCTGAAAAACAAACATGACCAATGTCCAAACAATTATACGTAACCCCATGCCATCCAATTTTTCGGTGTCTCCAGGTAATTGGTCCGTTCTATACTCCAATGATGCTAAGAGGATGAAATGAAGAAGTAAATATATACAGTAGGGAGGGAGTGGTCTTAGATTGTTGAATTCACTAATAAAGAAAACGAATTCAGAAGAATATGACAGAAAAAGGTGAAAATGATCCAAATGAAATAGCACCGTGATCACAATTCCAAGAATCACTCGACCAAATCACTTTTTGTTCACATGAATAGGTTTTGCTCCAAAACCTATGGTATGAATCAAGTGAGATAAGCATGGTCTAACATATCTATAGCAGATAAGCATGGTTCTTACTTCTGATTAACTCACAAGAAACTTAAAATATTGTCACTTCTAGCCGGAAATGGAAGAGTTTATGTATGGAAGAATAGTACTGTAGGAAAGAAAAAGGTTCATAAAGGTAGCATAAAATCTGATAATTTACACAGGCACCGGAAGTTTTAGTTCCACTGTATCATGATCTTAATCTAGGACTAGGTTCCCTCCCAAGGAAAAGGGAAGTCTTGATGGTTTCTTACAATTCTTTTACTACCTCCGTCTCAATTTAATTGACACAATTTTGTTTTTCACACATATTAAGAAAAATGTATAAATAAAGGAGAAAGTGAAATATATTGTATTGGGAATGATAAAAGTAGTATTATTTAGTGTTATATTGTATTGGGAATGATGAAAGTTGTATTGAAAATTGAAATGGGTCAGTTATTTTGGGACACTTTTTTTCAGAAAATTGGTCAGTTATTCCGGGACGGAGGGAGTATAATATAGTCAAAGTTTACTAAAATTTGGTGAAACCTTTTTTGACACAAGGTGCTTGTTGCATTTTATTAATAATGAAGTGAGCAATACAAGAGGGTGCATGGATAATATATCAGGACTATAGCTATAAATTGTGTTGCTCTAGCTAAATCATGAGTCACACCATTGATTTGTCTTCTCTGATGAAATTCAAACTATAGTTTGGAGAAAAAGAAGAATAAGTTTACCATAAAATACAAAAGTTTCACTAAATGTAATGAATCTAATGATGCACTATACTCACTAAGTGTAATAAAGGATATGAAATTATTGAATCAAATAGGAAGAAATGAATCATTAAGAATACAGTTAAGGGTTGGTCAAAGAAAGAAAGTGTGGACTCTCTCACATATCATGCTGTAAGAGCTTGTTAAATTTTGTATTACGCAGTTATTTAAGTCCCACATCGGGTGTCAAGAAAGAAACAGGAAAAATGTAGAATATATATATAGTTGTAGCGAGCGAGGGATGTGGACATGCGTTCCTGCCTTTTGGTTGATTGTCAATATGGAGTTGAGCTTTTTGTTCGAATGACAAATTTTGAATTTATGTACCTTTAGGTGCTTTATTTAATTTAAAATTTTTTCATTGGAAACAGAACTCAACTTAATGAAGATGATCGTTAAATGATTTGAGTTAGTGCCTTGTCAAGTGAAAGAATTTTGAATTTAGGTACTTTTAGGTACTTTATTTAATTTAAATTTGTTTCATTGGAAAAAGATCTCAACTTTTAATCCATAAATAAATAAACATGTATTTTTAACATATTTTTGTGCTTGTAGCCAACCGTTTCATTTGAAAGTATTTAAATAAGTAGTTCGATTTATGATTAAATAGATTAATGAAATAATATATCAATAAAGTTAAACTCTATTTTGATATTTAAAATTTCAATTTAGAAAATTAGACCATCCATAATATCTTATTTTCATTTCAGTTTATGATTATAGATTTAAATACACGAGAAAATTAATTAAGGTTAATAAATTTAAATTGCTTAAAAGTTAGTAGATTTATAATTTAGGCTAAATACCCATTTTTCTCTTTTAAGTTTGACAAAAATATCAATTTAGTTCGTAAGTTTTTTAAGTTTTCAATAAGTCCTTTAAGTTTTTTAAAGTTTCAAATAGGTCTGTTAAATTGTTAATTTAATGCACCTATTTGAAGTTTTTTTTTAAGTTTAAGGGTGTGTTTGGATTTAGGGTTTAGGAGGAGAGGGAAGATGAGTGTTTAATTTTCTTTTTTAAATTACAGACTATATAACATGTTTTTCTAAAATACTGGATATGAAATACCTTAGCTAAAATACAGGATATTGATGACAAGTTCTATTTTGGCCGAGTTGAAGGAGGCAAGTTGGTCCCCCAAAGAATACAGGATATGAAATACCTCGGCTAAAATGACTCTACCATATGATATGGGATACAATAGATAATATTAAGTTAATTTTAATTGAAAGATCAATTTGATATCTGTCTACAAATACATGAGTTATGAGTTATATAAAAATAACAAGGCCTGGAAAACAAACATGAACAATGTCCAAACAATTATAAGAAACCTCATGCCATCCAATTTTGCGGTTTATGTTAAGACTAGGGCTGGAAATGAGTCAAGTCGAGTCGAACTTGTCTGAACTCGACTCGACTCGTTAAGATTTAGTTCGGCTCGAAACTCGACTTGAGTTCGTTACGAACTTTTATTTTAGCTCGAACTCGACTCGGTTGAAGTTCGCGAATGGTTTGGTTCAACTCGTTAGGTTCATTTTTTTTCTCAATTCACATAATTTAAAATTCAATTTTTTATAAGAAAAAAATCAACTTTTTTTACATATTTGACCTTTTAAGGTCTAAGATCAAAGATTCAATATCGATAGTGCGCATGAAGATCGAAGACTAATTGTTCAGGTTGTTCAACATTCATAAAATTCAAATGATTTCATTTAGTCATGTTGTCCAAGACTGACTATGTGGTTGGCTCTTTTCTTTTTGTAGAACAAGACATTCTCTGATGTAGAACATAGAGATAATGTATAATAGAAAGTTATAAACCAACTGACAAGTATTCAAGAGCTTTTCCACTTCCAATTTACCAATTCCTAACCAAACAGATGAATACCAAAACAATCATAGATAGTTGCAACAAAACACAAATCGTTACAAACACAACCAGGCTGAGAAACAAACTGTATTTCACATAAGTTTTCTTAACTAAGACCTATTGTTGACACTTGATTCTCTATATGAAAGGAATGATTATCCTAGATCCACTAATATTTTCGTTGAGACCAAATAAAATGAGGTAGAGCAAACTTTTCCTATGAAATTGAGTGCCAAGATAACCAAACCAACTAATGAAGAGCAAGCAATGTTGAGATAAAACACAGATGGTGAGTTTCGTTGATGAATTTCTAAAGGATATGTAAATACTAGAGAGACAAAAGAGAGCATTCTATCTAACTTTGAAGGGAAGGGAAGGGAAGAAGAAGAAAAGTTTTTTTTTTTTCATTGGAAAAGAGAATGAAGCCGTGAATGTGTTTTGGGAAAGGGAGAGCAAAGGTTAAAGAATTAACGCTAGTTAAATTTTTGGTATAATACAAGTTTTAACTTTGAAAACTATTTAATAAGTCAACAAACCAACATAGATATAGGTTCCCTCAACAAAAAAACCCATAGGTATAGGTTTTAACTTTTACGGTAAAAAAAAATGTAGTTATATGTTTTAAAAAGTTGGAAAAGTGTGTGTGTGTGTGTGTGTGTATGTGTATATATATATAGGGGAATGCTAACACACACACCTTAATTTTAGAAGGTGTGCATTAGCATCATACATATTTTGTTTTGGACATAAAATGCCCTTTTCTCTTCCTTTAATTAAGATCAAATCCATGACTCTTTGAGTAAATTTCTTTCTTACGGACATTCCACAACCATTAATTTCCCTCTCTTCAAAAAGTTAGTTTCTCTTTACCTCATTTATTGGTTGTTTGTATTTGAAGGCCAAACGAGTGGTATCATCGCTGCCTTTTCATGTTTTTTATTATAAAAACAAAAAACATTGCTTTTTTGAACAAACCTTGCCCAGGTAAATCGCAGGCTTCAATGTCTACTTCAATGTCTTTCCCTCTCTCTTTTTTTTTAATTAATTGGTTCATATGAAAAGTTCAATTGAAAATAAACCAAAAACATTGAACGAAAAGCTAAAGCATTTTTTTGGCCAAATTCAAATATAGATATAGTGAGTGAAATTAGATTATGAAATGAAATGGAAATATTTCTCAAAAATTTCAATGTTATGGCAATGGCATAGACAAGCTTGAACATATCAAATTTTCCACCTTCCATAGCCCTTGTTCTCAATATTTCTTCCAATAATTCATTTCATTACTAAATTTATTTAAATCACAAAATTACCAAAAGGATGATTTGGTATCAGAAATTCAATCGGCAGTGATTATGTGTTGGAGAGAAAAATTAAATTGGAATTTTTGTTTTTTATAATAATAAACTTATTGAGAGAAAGAGAAACTAACTTTTTGAAGAGAGAGAAATTAATGGCTGTGGAATGTGGACCCGTGGGAAAGAAATTTACTCAAAGAGTCTTGCATTTGATCTTAATTAAAGAAAGAGAAAAGGGCATTTTATGTCCAAAACAAAATGTGTATGATGCTAATGCACACCTTCTAAAATTAAGGTGTGTGTGTATTAGCATTCCCCATATATATATTTATATATATATAATCGAGTCAGTTTATGAACCAAACGAGTCGAGCTATATATAGTTCATGTCCGGCTCATTTAATTGATGAACTCAATTTCCAACTCAAATTCGGCTCATTTGGTTCATGAACCAAGTTCAACGAGTCAATTGTCGAATCGAGTTTCGAACTATACTCGGGTTGGTTCGGTTCATTGCCAGCCCTAGTTAATACTGATTCTACTAAGGTGTCTATTTGTAATTGGTCTGTTCCATGCTGCAAGGATGCTAAGAGGAAGAAACGAGTGGTCTTAGATTGTTGAATCCATCCATCCACCAGTAATAAAGAAAACGAATTGAGAGGAATTAAAAGAAATAATATGACAGAAAATTAAAAAATGGAAAGTGTAAATAAGTTTGATGTGGACCCGTGCCCATATCCGCATATCCGCATTTATAAAAAATGCCTGGACCTGTGCCCGTATCTTGGTGGACAACCAGGGGCGGATCTTCCTAGGGATAGGCAGGTGCATGGTACCCCCCAAGTTTTCTATATATATTAGATTAGGCATAATCTAAACACTAGTTCTCAGTTGGTGCAGCGGATATGTAGTTTGTTTTTCTTACGGGGGTCGCGTGTTTGACCCTTCCGTCCCCTCTTGGGTTATATTTTTTACGTGTTCGACCCTTCCATCCCCTCTTGGGTTATATATTTTTTTTTTTCTATTTTGTTCAAAAAAAGCTTTTACGCGGATTCGAACCCGCACCCCTTACTCTGCAATCTAGCAAAATAAACCACAGAACCAGTTAACCATTATGATATTTCCCTCAAACAGTTTAATATATATATTTCATACAATTCTGGCACCCCCAAGAAAATATTTCAAGATCCGCCACTGCGGACAACAACTTTAGTGCCCTTCCTAATATTCTATGGACACCTAAGTACCCATACCCGCACCCATTACTCGCATTTTAACTATGAAAAGACAATAAAATATATCACAATTGAAAATACTATGTCCCAAAATTTCAAATCAACTCATAAAATAGTGTGAGTCATAATATTTAGCTAAATAAAAAAAAACATCCAAAATATCTCTTGAAAATAAAAGTAAAAACATTCAAACACATAAAAAAGTGCATAATAAAATAAACATCAAATTGATTTAAGGTATGAAGGGAAGGATGAAACTATTATTGTATTAGTTTTTAGGTTTAGGTTTAGGTATAGTCGTATAGACGTAAAGAGCTAAATAGATTAAATAATTATGCACCAAAAATAAATAAAGTATTTATTATATTATATAAATATGTATATGCGGGTTGCGGGGCTGGGTAGTATAGTGCCCTTACCCGCACCCATACCCACTTAAATTTGCGGGTAATTACCCTGACCCAAGCCCATATCCATGAAAGCGGGGTTTTACCCTATCCATTGCGGGTATTTTTTGCGGGTGCCCATCTGGCCTGGGTCCAATTGTCATCCCTATTAATAATTTTAAACTTAAAATAATAAATATTAATTGGAACAATAATAAATAAAATAATTATTATTCATTTAAGCTGTTAATTTTTACATTGATAATTCTTCAAAAAAAAAATTACATTGATAAATCTAGCAAACTAGCAATCTCTTGGTGTTATTTAGTTCAAATTCAAATGATTGTTGTTGCAAATTAACAATTATTTTAATTTTTGATTTTAAGTTGCCTGAATTAATTAATCCATCACAAACAACAAATTGTATCAATCTATCAAAAAAAAGTTGTATCAGATGTAAAACAACAATGTGAATTGTGTAGTGAAAGTGTCGCGTCCAATGTGGGATTAGGCATGGCAATGGGGCAGGGTGGGGACAGGTTTTGCCTTCCCCACCCCCATCCCCTACTCTCATATACTTACCCGTTACTCTACCCATACCCAACGGGGATGAGAAATTGGATCACATCCCTGTCCCCAACGGGTTCGGGTATTCCATCCTCATCCTCGTCCCCGCAGTGAATCAATTTTTTTTTTATTAAAAATAGTTTTTTTAAGCTTCAATGGTAATATTGTAATGCATTATCCAATAATTTGCGCTCATTTTAACATTTCCTTACCGAATAATTCGGTTGCTCCTTTAACCATCAATGAAAGTTCTTATATCATTATAGTTATCAAACCAAATAACATGACATATCGTTATCAACCCCCTCAAGAAAAACAAAAACATGACCTTTCTACATTCGGGTAGGGTTTGGGTATGGGTTCGAGGTGGGTACATATATCCCCGTTACCCGTCCCGTACCCGTATTATGAAATCGGGGAAAACTCAAACCCATACCCAAACCCCGTCAAATCGGGGTTGGTTTGGGCGGGTACCCATGGGCACGTGTTTTGTTGCCATGCCTATGTGGGATTAAGGGCTAAATTGCTTTGGCACCACTTATAGTGTTGTCAAATGATTTGGAAGAATTTCATGATTTTGTAAGTTGGTATTTTTTTTCTTTTTCATTATTTTGCATAAATATTTTTTGTTGTGTATATAATCGTTTTTGAAGTGCTTTTCTTTTTGTGTTACTTCAATTGTAGGACAAAAGATTTTGAGAGAATGTTGTAACCATTAATCTTGAATAGTAGAGGTAGAAGATGGAAAATGTAAGCTTATAAAATCAAAGAGAGAATTTATGCAAGGTAGTGGAGAATTATCCTCAGCTAAATATTTTGATGGACATTTTATTTTTGATTGTCCTGTGACCACCAACACTATGAAGTTATTACTAGTGCTAATACAAGAGAACATATAGAATTGAGAATTTGAACATGATGAACTTTGTTGATGCCGATATGCTATGATTTTGTGGATTCTTCTATAGTGGTTTACATATCTCTTCATCCTATAAACTCACATATATCTTCATCGTATGAACTTGAAAAGAATCCATTCCATTTTCAGTTCATAAAAGGCTTGCTTCCATTTCTAGCTTCTGTATTTGTTCCGAGATCAGGTCCAGCCTAAGATAATGTAAGATTTATAGTGAACATTAAAATGAGACCGACTAAAATAAATGTGTACTTTTTTTAGTAAAAAAATGTAAGAAAGTGAAGAATTGATCTGAGCCACTCATCCTATTTCCACACTGCCTCATGTATTGTGCCACATCCCACTATTTTGTTTTTGTCATTTTTATAAGTGTAATTATTTGCTTTGTTGCCGAAAATTTTCGGAAACAATAGCCATGCTAAATAAATTTTATTCTAACCTATATATGAGTGTTTGGTGGTGTTGGTTTGAGATTTTGGAGTGTGTTTCTCTTCAAATTTTCTCAGTTGCCGATTTGAGAGGGCTGATTTAGTTTTTTCAAAAAAAAAAAATATTTTAATTTGTTAAATTTAACGCTGATAAATTTAGCAAACTCATTGTGTTACTTAATTCAAATGAGTGTTGTTGCAAATTAACAGTCATTTTAACTTATGATTTGAAGTTGAAGTTCACAAATAACAAATAGTATCAAAGGTAAAAGTTAAAACAACAATGTGAGTTGGGTTTCTTCTCATGGTGTTTCGTGGGGTATCGCTTGGTGCCTCCTTTTCTGTATATTGTTTTAAACTTTTTCTAGTTATTTTATATATATATATTTTGCCATTCAAAAAAAAAAAAAAAACAATGTGAGTTGGGTAGGAGGTGTTATCAGATGATTTTGTAATTGTAAGTGAGTATTTTTTTTTTTTTTCTTCTCTCTTTTTATTTGCATAAAATTTTCTTGTTGTTTATGTAATCCTTTTTTCAAGTCTTTCTATTTGTGTGACTTCAATTGTAAGACAATCACTTTGAGAGAAGGTTGTAACCATTAGTCCTGATTCTCTCTTTTCCTTTCCCAATCTTTCAATAAAATTGTTCCTATGTTTATTCAATTCTGTCCATGTTTTGGAAATTCTTTGTTATATAAAAAAGGTTTGTAACAGGTGCAGAAATAGAAGAGCAAAAGTATGATAAATATATTGAATAGTGTTTTTCCTTCACAAGTTTGGTGATACAGATAGAATTGAGAATTTGAACAGGATGAAATTTCTTGATGCAGCCTAAAGGATTGATATGCTATGATTTTATTTATTCTTCTATTGGTTTAAATATCTCTTCATCGTATAAACTCAAAAAGGAGTATGAATCCATTCCATTTCCTGTTCATAAAGGCTTGCTTCCACTTCTAGCGCCAGTATTTGTTCGGAATCGGATTGGATGTCTTTAACTTCAACTTTATCTCAAGGGGCGATTCAATGTGCATGGAAGTAAGGGATTCTGTATTTTAATTTTTCTGCAATCAGTCGAAAAGAGGTCTATGTATAGAAATTGAGGAAGTCATCAGATGATAAGGCTTTGGACTATGTATATCAGTTTCACTTGAACAAGGATGATCAAAAGGGTAATTTGCCACTTGTTGGGAAGCTGAATTTGAGTTAATTTATGGTAGCTTGCTTGATGTTATTAGTTTCATCGGATGAGAATGGAAATGAAGTTTGTTATTGACCTGTCAGCCAGTCAACATCGACTTAAGGGGAGGGGCGGGTGAAGGTCCACACTCCGCACCCTTGCCAGCTTTAGATGGGTTGACGACCGTTTTTCCACCTCTATAACTGAGACTGGAGGGAGAAATCATGTATTGGCTCAGGCAATAGTTATGAAGTGAGAAATTTAGTTAATTCCTTCATATATTCTTAGGAGTCTTTGCCCTTAGATCACTTTTCCTATCCCTCACATCCACAATCATGTGTTGTTGGAGCTCACTAATTCAGTTCTTTTATTTTGATGATTTGTTGCATCTTACTATAATTTTTTGTTTTGGAAACCCGATCATTGTAGAAAGTGCACTTGTTAATCAGAAGAAGAAAGAAATTATGGTGCAAGATTTACAATTTTCTACGTACAGAAGTTGTAATATAAGGGTACAGAGAGTTTGTAGTTAATTTTGTTATTCTAGAAATAAGAAGAAAAAAAAATCAGAAAAAAAAAAATACAATGAATATAAATATGGTTTTTTTAGTCTAGATGAGCTAGTATTACTGCTTCCTCTGTTGATTGTTTCTTGTTTTCCTTATTCTCCTATAACTATGATATTAGCATTTATTTGTGCCTGTTCTAGCAACCTGTCTTGAAAAGTAGTAGCAGTCATTGCATTTTCCAGCAGAAGATCTATTGACCCTGACTCGGCTTTTGAATTTAGCTTTCGTTGTCTTCTGTTTCCCAAAGAAAGCATGTATATGCTGCTAGAACATTGCTTGAAGCAAGAAAAGTATTATTAAACTATTGTAATGTTGTATCTAAATTGTTTTATTAAGTTACTTCTTTTATAATTCAGAATCCGACAATATAAAGACTCATTTATACTGCACCGCAAGCATGCGAGTTACATGTGATTCGACAACCTTTCAATGCAGGATTACTCTTAATTGGGAAGGACTTAGTCACCTGTGTTGGAAATCAGAGGATGAAGAAACAAAAGGAAAAGGGAAGCTTGAGAGCTTGAAGTTTGTGAGAAAATCCTATAAGGCGTCATATTGAAAAAGATGTAGAAAATGAGATATGAGATGATTAACAAACAAACTAAAATCGTAAAGAACTAACTAATTTCTAACAGAATTCATATTATGTAACTACCTATGATTTTTTTCTTGTTTTAGCAGCATTAATAGGAATGTGATTGTGAAGTAACAAATCTTATTATATATCTTAAAGATATTGTACCTATCTCCAATAGTAGCCTGAATTGCTTGTTCAAGTAAAGACAGCTTTTTCCTGATCGTGTTGAAATTCCCACTGTAATTTAGCATATTCTAATATCATTTCACCGTTGCTGGGATCCGCCGAGATTGCACTTGAGTAGTAATCCTCTGCTGCTTCTAGATCTCTATTTGACTGTACATTAGTTTAAGATGGAAGAGAATGCAATATCATAAGCCTCAAAAACCAAGTAAGGATGATCATACATGATTAATTTAATATAGTCACAATTTAGATTTAGTATCATCTGTACATTTTATGCTTAGAAGGCTGCAATTTGCTTTGGTGTTGAATCATGCCTAAGATTATTCCTAAATGATGTGTATATGCGCTTGTGAACGTAACAAAATCGAAGTCTAGCCTGAAACAGAAGATGAGCGTACTTTTTCATAAACAAAGGATTGTTAGGATTCTCATCAATCATCTTCATCATTATTGTCTTTACTGCAATGAGTTTTTGTAAAATTTTCTCCACCATTTTCTTCTTTTGAGGTCTTGACAGGTTCAGCCTCTTGTTTTTCCATGTCACTCTGTGCTAAGTTACAATCTTTGAGAATTAAATAAACAATCTGTGTTATTTGGAAGACAACAGCCCTAAGATAGAGATAAATAAAACACACACCTGAGTATTACGACCTCCACCATCATTCTCATCATCTTCTGTTTCCCTGAGAAAACTAGCATATGCTGCCAGAACATTGCTGAAAAGATGTTACATGTTTACTGTTATCTTTTACTAATGGAAAACTCAATGTTGGAACACTAGGAGTGCTGATGTGTGAATTGAAAAATTCATGTCTCACATTGGGTATTACACACAATAAGTGTTTATACAGTGGAGGTATTATTTTTAAGACTCGAAATATTAAATTTAATTAATATTTTTTTTGAATTTTTTGTATCGGTACACGTCATCGCCATGTTAGTGATTTGCATGTGTCAGCATACGCTTGACACATACCCGCACATGTTGAACATATGCCTACACGCGCATCCCTAAATCAACTTTGTTATTGGGTGCTCATTTATGAGGCGAGATTAAGTCATTAATTTTGTGACGATCAACTAATCTTAGTCATTGGATTTGTAACTTACCTTTGGTTCCTCACCTATAAACAAGGCTCCTCACTTTTACTCACACCAAAAGTTCTTTTGACTTGTCAAATAATTTTTCTCTCTTCTCCCTCATTTAGCTTGTGTTGATGAACTATTTTTTTTCTTCTTCTAATTCATGTCCATTTGAATTTAAAGAGTGTTTTAAAGACCATAGTCCTTTCGACTTATAATGTCCCTTCAAACTTAACAATGGTCTTAAGAGCATAGATCATTCGGTAAATTTTGTCCCTTCAGATTTATAGAGTGTTCTTAAGATCATAGTCTCTTCGAGTTATAATGTCCTTTCAGAATTAAGAATGGTCTTAAGGGCATAGTCCTTTCAGTAAATTTTGTCACTTCGGATTTAAAGAGCGTTCTTAAGATCATGGTCCTTCCAGTTATAATGTCCCTCAGTATTAAGAATGGTCTTAAGAGTACAGTCCCTTCGATATTTTAAATATCATAGTCTCTTTTGATATGTATTGTCCATTCGAAAATAAGAATGATCTTAAGATTATAATCACTATCAATATTTTTATGCCCTTGGAGAAGTTAGAGATAGAATGATGGAAACACCATATTAGAGTGGTTCGAGTACCATATTTAAATGTGTATTTATAGAACGGATCTTACACTGCAATAGGACTCCGCTACAACTCTTAGCACCATCTTTTTAAAAAAAAAAAAAACAAACTAACCCATCGAAGTTGACATCGAAAAGAATCGAACATGAGACACTGACAGGAGCACACTCCAAGATGTCAAACCAGATCAATTAAGTGGTTTCTTCCAAAAACATCGTTAATTCGTATATCATTCATTTACCCCTCGAAAACAACTTGTCCTAGTTTAGGGAGTGGTTTTGAAATCTTATCCCACTTTATTTTGAAAATGTTGGTGTTAGTTCTACTAAGAATGACCCAAATCCTAGTGGTTCGGTGAACATATTGATATTTCGTGTAAGTTGAAGTTCAAAATGGAAGGAAGAAAGAAAAGTCCCACTCACATCACATCCACTGTACAAGCATAGCCAGTTTTGTATCACCACACGAAGTGCTTGTAAGTCCCACATGGGTACATCAAGAGAGAAATACAACAAATGTCCAATATAAAACCGAAGCGAGCCTACAATGTAGCCATTCGAGCTTATTCTATTATTTATGATAGCTTCTTTTCTTCGGCTTCTTTCGAAGTAAAAATTTGATTCCTCCAAATTTACGTCGGCAGGGGCCAGAGAAAAGCAACTCTCTAAATATATTTTATTGAGGGAAACTCCTCTAAATCTATTTCTTAACGTTTGTATGTGAGATTAGTTTTTTATTTTGGGAGATTTATTTTTTGAGTGGAAAATCTTCTAAATTTATGTTTACATTTTAAAAAAAGGTTAATTAATTAAATGAATCATATAATATGGAATACAATAGATAATATTAAGTTAATTTTAATTGAAAGATCAATTTGACGTGTTTATGAGTTATATTGAGAGGGAATTAAAAGAAAGAATATGACAGAAAAAAGGTGGAAAGTGTAGAGACTCTCATATCATATTATCCACTGCAGTGATCTAAATAGTCCCACATCGGCAAGCCAAGCGAATAAAACAGAAAATGTGGAATATAAAAGCAGCAGCGAGTTGTTAATTTTTCATATCTTAACGTGTTCTCAGCTATGATAGAGTAGAATTCTACTTGTGTTGTATAGCAGTAGCAACTATCACATGATAATGCATAACTAGTGCTATGTAACATACATGTGAGGTTTCTACAGCTATGTCACACAAGTGGGATTTGATAGTGTTAGAGTGCCCTTTGCCATTAACACACCGCCACCCACACCAAGTGGTTATAAGTGTTGATATTCGAGAAGAGTGGACTCTATTAGGGGAAACCCCTGGAGGAATGATTAAAATTGAGGATTTGAACAGGATGAACTTTCTTGATGCAGACTAAAGGATTGATATGCTATGATTTTATGGATTCTTCTATTGGTTTAAATATCTTTTCATCGCATAAACTCAAAAAGGAAACAACACCGGAGGCAGAAAATCGCAAGTACAGATCCATTCCATTCCATGTTCAGAATCAGATTGGATGTCTTTAACTTCAACTTTACCTCAGGAACGATTCAATGTACATGGAAGTAAGGGATTTCACATTTCATTTTTTCCACAAACAATCAAAAAGAGGTCTATGTAGACAAATTTAAGTAGTAGATTGAGTCATCAGATGATAAGGCTTAGGACTATATGTATCAGTTTCAATTGAACAAACTTTTTTATCGACCAGTCAGCCAGTCAACCTACGGGGCGGGGTGGATGAAGGCTCGCCCCCTTGCCCAGTTTTAGATAGGTTGGCGACATGGCTGGCCAAAATGGGGGGCATGACCCGTTTTCTCACCCCTGTAATTGAGACCGAAGGGAATAATCTTGTATTGGCTCAGGGAATAATTATGAAATGGGAAATTTAGTTTATTCCTTCATCTATTCTTCTAAGTAGTCTTTGCCCGTAAATCATTTTTCCTATTCCTCAAATCCACTAACTAGTATTCAACAAACACTAACTAGTATTCAACAAAAACTGCATCAACTATTGCATTTGAAATCTCTAAAACTGGTGCAGTTAAGGTCCTTGATGAGGTTCCCACTACAGAAGATATGTGTGTACTTGTTGGAGCTCATTAATTCAGTTCTTTTATTTGTTACTTGGATAGTTACTCTTTGGTGTTGATGCACATTTTGATGATTTGTTGCATCTTACATATATTAATAAATTTTTGTTTTTGAATCCTGATCTTTGTAGAAAGTGCACTTATAATGAGTGGTAAATTTATGGTGAAAGATTTACAACTTTCTCCGTACAAAGTAGTAATTTAAGGGAAGCGAGAGTTTGTAGCTAATTTCGTTGTTCTAGAAATAAGAACAAAATAGAATGAATAAAAGTATGGTTTTCTTTAATCTAGATGAGCTAATTTTGCTGCTTCCTCTGTTGATTGTTTTTGGTTTTCCTTATTCTCCTATAACAACGACATTTTGCAGCAGATCTATCGAACCTGGTTCTACTTTTGAATTCAGCTTTCCTTGTCTTCTGTTTCCCAAAGAAAGCATGTATATGCTGCAAGAACATTGCTGGAAGAAAGAAAAGTATTACTAAACACTTATGTTGTATCAAAATTGTTTTATTAAGTTACTTCTTTCATAATTCAAAATTCTACAATTTAAAGACACATGTATAGTGAGTTATGTATGATTCAACTATTCTTTTAGTACTTGATTTACTCTTAATGGGGAAGGACTTGATCACCTATGTTGGAAATCAGAGGACGTGGAAGTGAAGGAAAAAATGAAGGTTGAGAGAAAGCATCATAAGGAATCATACTGAAAAAATGTAGAAAATGAGATACAATTGATCTATTTATAGAGCTTGTGAGATGATTAACAACCAAACTAAAATCATAGCAAACTAACTAATCTCTAACAGAATTAATATTCTGTAATAACCTATGATTTTTCTTCTTTGTTTTAGCAGCATTAATAGGAATGTGAAGTAACAAAACCTTTTATATCAAAAACGTGTCACAAGAATTTTACCTATCTCCAGGGGTAGCCTTAACTGCTTGTTCAAATAAAGACAAAGCTTTTTCCTGATCATGATGAAGTTGCCACTGCAGTTTAGCATATTCTGATATTGTTTCACCATCGCTGGGATCAGCCGAGATTGCTCTTGAGTAGTAATCCTCTGCTGCTTCTAGATCTCTATTTGACTGTACATTATTTTAAGGTGGAAGAGAATGCAATTTTATAAGCCTCAAACACCAAGTAATAGCATGTCTATAACCATGTGAAGCTCATAGCCTCATACTATAATGATGATCATACATGATTAATTTTATTTAGTCACAATTTAGATTTAGTATCATCTGTACATTTTATGCTCAAAAGGCTGAAATTTGCTCGGGCGTTGAATCAGTCCTAACATTATACTCCTAAAGGATGTGTATGCGTCTGTGAACATAAAAAAAGTTTGAAGCCTCACCTGAAACAGAAACTGAGCGTACTTCTTCAGAAACAAAGGATTGTTAGGATTCTCATTAACCATCCTCTTCAAATAATCTGCATCATTACTGTCTTCACTGTAATTAGCTGTTGCAAGCTTTTCTGCACCATTTTCTTCATTTGAGGTATTGACAGGTTTAGTCTCTTGTTTTTCGATGTCATTCTGTATTCAATTATAATCTTTAATTATTAAACAAACAATCGGTGTCATTTGGAAGACAATGGCCTTAAAATAGCTGGAAGAAAAGAAAAAAAAGCACCTGAGTTGTATGATTTTCACTTTCATTCTCGTCATCTTCTGTTTCCCAGAGAAAACTAGCATATGCTGCAAGAACATCGCTGAAAAGGATGTTACATGTTTACTGTTATCTTTTATTCATGGACAACTCAACATTTTACAAGTTAAAAGAGCCATTCCAGGTTCTTTTGTATAGAATGGAAGTGTTGCTACCTGTCTTGAGGCGAAGCTTTAGCTGCACGTTCAAAATAGACCGCTGCTCTATCTCTGTCGTGATGGTTCTCCCACACCAGCTTCGCATAGAGCATCAAAATTTCACCATCATTAGGATCAGCTAGAGTAGCGCGATGAAAGTACTCCTCTGCATCTTGAAGCTCCCCCTTACCCTATTAGTAGATGATGAAAATTAGACGACAGCATCTGATAAGAACTATAAGAAACATCAAGCTCATCAAAAGGAAACTAAAAATGTTGTGAAAAACAAGTTCTCCTAGACTCCCAGTGGTTGTGAAATTTTATCTCTACTTTGTTTTGAAAATTTATCGTTCTAAAAAATCAATAGGAGTATCTTGTTATTAGTTCTACTAAGCAGGCAGGAGCAGGCAAGAGTGTTAAAAAAATGTCAGCTGCAACAATATTGGTTGCGACATCAAAATTTCGGAGTCTCACAACTATAATGTAGTCCTGACTAAGGCTGCACCAACCACATTTGACCGCAGTTCTCCACAATATAATGGACTGCAACACAACCGCGAGTGTTACCGCTATTTGAAATCTATCTATGTGTGGCCTCATTAATATGTAAATTTAGTCCCTATGAGACTTAATACATCAATTAATTAGAGGTTCAATGCCTACTACTCATATCATCCAAAACCATCTATTCATTCAGAATCAAAATTTAGAACAACAATCTGGTCCAAAAGTAAGAGATACAAAAAGAACACACAATGTTTGATCACATAATTCGGTCTATTGTGCCTAAGTCTCTGACTGCAGATCCTTTCTACTAATATTGAAACTTTAAAGCTTAGTGTTTAAGTACTACAGTCCAGTTAACAACATTACTCTGCACCACCCCTCCCAAGCGACCTACCCACTTATCAGTAAGGTGTCATCCGTAAAAAAAATATATATGTATGTGTCTTCTTGAATTGAAAAACATGGAAAGTAAACTAAAATCTAATTGACTAAAACCAAGGAAGCAAGGATACAGACACGACACGGACATGCCGACACCATTAGTAATTTGAGAAAATCACATAATTCATAGTAATAGTATGTGTCGTGTGAGTGTCAGACACGACATTGGGACACGTCTAATCAGAGGAGTGTCCATGCTTAATAATAAAAAAATAAGAAACAAAATCCCTAAAAAAATAAACAACTCACTTGTAAAAACAGTGCATATTTTTTCAGAATCAAAGGATGAGAAGGATAATCATGAACCATTCTCTTGCAATACTCTTCAAGATTCTCACTTTCTTGCAAATTTGGCATAAACATATCATCACTGATAATAAGATTATTATTATCAGAGACAACATCACCACCATCAACTCCAAGTCCTGTTGCAAGATACATAGGAGGTGTAGATGGTTGAACATCATCGTCATCCTCAACACCCAGATTCTGAATCTCAGTTGACCAATCATTTTCATTATCTTCTTCTTCTTGAATCAAATCCATTTTACTTCTTTCAAAGGTGAAGTCACTACTACTTCCAATGGATTCTAAACTCATAACAGTTCTTTTCAGAACTTGTTCAGGATCGTTGTTGTTGTATATTTCAAATGATGGAGATGAACGTAAGGGGTAATGAAACTCATCTTCCGTTGGTGTTTTGTTGGGACTGTGAAGCTCAGCCATGGTGTTTAGCCACAAGATAATCAAAAATATTTAGATATATCTCTATATTATTATTACTAGATTTGTGAAGCTAAGAATTTAGTATATTGAGTTTTTGTGCTTATAAAGCAAAGTCTGATGATGATATTTCTACCATTGTTATGGAAAGAGACAAAGTTATTAAGATATGAGATTTTTTTTTATTTTATAATTTTTTATTTTTTAATTAAACATTTTAATTAATATGAACTTCATTACTCTCAATTTAATATTTTTTTTTTTTACATTTATGATAATTCACCACTGATACTAGACAAACGCACCTAAAATCATTCTCTCTCTTTCACTTATACTTCGTCCGTCCCAAATTGTAAGAAAAAACTCAAATCACATTTATTAACAAACTAAAACAAAAAGTTTGTCTTTTTACTTATATTTTAGAATAAAGAAAATGAGTTTTTTCTTACATTTTGGAGAGGATCTTAACTCTTTTTTAATAGATCTAAAATGATCAAACAAGTCACTTATTTTAAGCCATTGTTATCTTTTTTTTCCTTCCTTAGGTAGATGATGAGATATTATTATCTTTAGGCGGCTAGTTATTAGATTTATAGCGTGATGTTGTAATATTAGTATTTTTTTTATATTTGAAAAAAATTATAAACTTTTTTTTACAAGATATAATTAGATATTTACATAAAACTAGATAAAAAATTCAGTTTTAAATAATAAGCTAAAAATTTATGCTGTTTATCATTTGAGAAAACAAATAAGAGATTTACAAGTGAAAAACATTTACTGAAAAATTAAGTTATAATTTTTTTGAATAATTTTCAAAAATTATATAGTATAAATATTATGAATTTTTGGAGTAGGTTTTATTGTCAAAATTTCAAATATTTGTTGAATGTTATAAAGAAATTATTTTATGTTTGAAGTATGAAACTAAGGTACAAGAAACAAGATGAACGTGATTATGTTAAAGAAACGTAAGACGAAAGTCTCCCATCACATGAATTAAAGTAGTCTTCATTGAGCATATCTATTGTCTACTACACCATGTGAAATCAGTTGGTTGACCTATATTGTGACAGCCAAACCAAGCTTCAATGAGAGGAAAAATATCAGAGAAATAATATCATAATGTTAGGAAAATTTGTAATCAAAGCTCTTCCATTGCACCTCTCTGCTTAACAAAGCAAGTCAATTGGTTGACTTCTTTACTAAAATTCTCGAGTCCCGACATTCGGTTACTATCCAAACTGGCCGTGCTCAATATGTACCCTCTTCAACTTGCTAATGGAACTCGCTAACAAGATTGTCAAATTCGAGAGTCTAAGTAAGCTCGTGGAGTCTATGTACACTCGACTCATAATTTCGTAAGAGTTTACTTAATATTAGGTAACTTAGTTGTAGATTATTACAAAGCATTTTTTTAAGGATCACAAAGCTAGTGAGCTAACCTAGTATTAGACTATCATCATTTTTGCTATAGTCAATTTTACCATTCTGTTATTCTGTTTTGGTTAGTTAAGCTTTTGTCAAATTTGTTAATCAGTTGGTTAGAACCACACTTTCATCTCATCTTGTATATAAGGTGCAAATTCCACTTTTGTAACCACTTTTCACTTTACTCAATCAATTGAATCAGAGAATTCTTCAAATTATGCTAAGTCTCAATATGGCATAACAGAATGATTAACTGACTATAGCAAAAATGATAATAGACTAATACTTAGTTAAGTTGTTACTATTCATGTTTAAACTTGATCCAATTATTAATTATGCTAAACATGTAAATTTCATGATAAAAGATAGTTGTGAAGTATATCCCAATAGCATAAATAATAATCCAAACATGTGTTAGAAATCAAAGTGAAAACAACAACAAAATCTCATATTCACCCCAAGTTAATGCATTATATAAAAGGTATTGAGTAATGTGCATGTCACTACTATCACTAAATCATCTTTTCATCAAACTCCCTTCTTGGTGATTTCTTGATCCATTTTTTCTTGATTTGTCATTCACTGTATCTCTTTCTCTGAGATCTTATCCTGTGTTTCATCTTCCCTGCATTTTTACCATGTTGCCAATTTCACCAAACAATCCTTATCCTACACAAAATTCTACTCAAATCAATAACAAGTTGATGAAAAATTCTCTATGTTCTCTACCCCTGATGAAGATGCATCATCAAAATGCAATCACTTCTCAAGATCCTGCCATTGAAAATGATCCAACAGAAGAAAGAGTTACTGGAGACACTGCTGAAACAGATTCTTTCATCTACTTTGATGACAGTGATATACGAGAGAGACTAGAAGAATGCCAAAACAGCATTCTTGGAAAGATTGTATCCGAAAAAGCTATTCACTGGAAATCAATTCAAAACGCGTTATCTAACATTTGGTGTAATCCTAAGGGTTTTAGGGTTGAACAGATCGGAGACAGTTATTCCATTTCTTTATGGACGAACAAGAAGATATGAAGAGAATAATTCGAGGTAATCCTTGGTATTTTAGGAATTCTTGGCTCATCGTACATCCTTGGAGAAGAGACATAGACGCGCAGTCGTTAGAGTTTTGTCATGCTCCCGTATGGATTCAACTATGGGGATTACCTACTCAATGCAGAACTAAGCAGATGGGAATCAAGATAGGATCCAGCATTGGTAGTGTTCTTGCATCAGAGTTATACGAATATCCCGAAAAAAAACTGATCATCAAAATCAAGGTAAATCTTGCTATCAGTAAACCAATCAAAGCAGGAATCTACATTGGTAGCGCCAAGGATGGAGCACATTGGATTGATTTTCGATACGAGAACCTCCCTCAATTCTGCTTCGCTTGTGGCTTGATTGGTCATACCGAAGCCAATTGTAAACTGCGCGACACCAAAACTAATGCAGAATCAACAAATAAAAATGTTTTGGGGCCATGGCTTAGGTATAATCATTTTGGAAGGAGGATCATGGATTACAAGGACAGAAAATTCAGCAGCAACCCTACCAAGTGTAAGAATTATGGTCATTTTATGCCTCCTATTCCCCCCAAAATGCTTGAAGAAATGGCTAAAATGTCTATGCTAAACCACATCAAAGATCACCCTCAAAGTCACAACACTAATGAAGAGCACACCGAAAAAGGTGGATCCATCATAGACATGTCCCAGCCAAGCAGCTCCACTCCATTATGGCTGACTGTCTTGTGAGTTAGATATTACTATTTGAGAAATGTTAGGGTTCATGTATCATATAATGTGCAATGTATATCTAGGTCAGTTCATACCAACTACTATAAATTGTCACTATCAAGTTTTTCTTTGGGTGTTAATGTGCCTCAGTCAATAGATCCAACATTGGTTACTGCATTTTCCTAAACAGTTCTTTAATTTCTTGTTCATATTTTGATGTCTTAGGACACTACAGAGTATTATTTCTTGTTCATATTGTGACATAGTCATCATTTTATGAAAAATTGCAGCCTAATTAAGATCTTCCATATCTACTTTTCAACAACAAATCAATTTGTTTCTTTATTAGAACTTGTTATTAGAACTTGTTATGAACTATTTCAATTCAGCTCACATAGTTGAGATATGAATATGGAAGCTTGTACATTACATTGACAAATTACAGAGTTTGGATATAACTGCTTTCTAAACTAGTTAGTTAATAATTATTGTTGTGAGTAAAAAAACTGTTGGTAAACTCTTGTACTTTAAGAAAAGTTATTTCATAAAGAAATATCATTTCATAGTCTATAAACATTATGATAGCTTTCTATAATTTTTTGTCAAAAAAAAAAAAAACTAAATTTTATCCACAAATCCTAGCTCAAATGAAAAAATTGTTGAAATTGTTAGGCCGGACACCATGATCGGGGTTCGAACCACGACTTCTCCACTTATGTTTGTGAGTTTACTATGACTATTTTCAATTCATCTATCTACAAAAAATAAAATAAAAAACAAAACAAACTCTAAATTTTTTAAATGCTATTTCGTTGAGATTTTTGGTAAATAATATTAATTTTTATTTAATAAAATAACTCGTTAAATATTGAAAAAGTCAAAGATAGAGTCCGACAAGAGTTTATAAAAAAAAGTTGTTGGTTTTGTAAGTATAAGTTAGCACAATTTAAAAATCTAATATTAAACTGTTGATTCAAAAATCAACTGTATGGAAACACCAACAGAAATCATCTATAAATATTTGTATCATGTACTTGGTTTGGAACAAACATTTCAATGCTTTTTCTCCTATTCAAATTTGGTTCGTTATAACATGAGATTGAGAGGACCAAAATGTGTTCACTACCGGTATTCATGTTTAAACTTGATCCAATTATAATTATGCTAAACATGTTAATTTGAATGATATTGTAGTTGTGACATCCAAAAAGTATAAATAATAAAACAATTACATGTGTCCAAAATCAACAAAAACATCTCATATTTACCTCCAAACTAATGCATTGTATAAAAGGTGTTGAGTGATGTGCATGTCACCTTTGTTGCCATATTATATTTGAAAACGTACGTGACAATAACTTGCACACAATGTTGGAACCTAATAACTTTTTCCAAAAAAAGGAAGGTACGATCTGTAATACAATCTGTCATAATTTATGTTTGGTTTATGTTCGTAACAGATATTTTGTTTGTTATCAACATTGTTGGTCCAACAAACAACCTTTGTCAAAATCAAATTTTATTTTGGTATATTTCAACAGAGAGATAAAAAATATTGGAAAATCTATAATGGCAAAGGGTAACGGGAAAAACGGAGAAAACAAAGGTTAGAGAAGTAAAGCAACAAATGATTGGGTGTCGTTAGAGTACAGTGTGATGGGAACGAAAAAATGACAGCAAAAGCCTTATTTGCATGTTTTGTTATTTTCACCTTTCTTCTTCTTTAGAGCCTTCCTTCTTCATGTCACGCCCTCCTTCGTCGTCCACCTCCCGGACGACCACGAGCGGCACCACCCCTTCCACCCATCGCACCCTCCATTTCCCTTCCCTTTTCACCTTCTCTTGGCTCAAAAACCTCAAACGTTCCAACACTTCCGATAAACTCTACAAAAAATACGTTCGTTCCTACAAACTTAAATAAAAACAATTCATATTCATATACATTTTACATTCCCATCACGGTTTTTGACCGTGACGGGAAGAGGTTTATTTGTTACATCTTTCCACATAACATTGGTTTGGTCTCTTATCTTACTTTTATTGCCCGGGCGCCAAGGTTTGCATTAGATCCTGTTATCTATCATATTTTTGCCACAACAAAAGACTCAATCATCACGTTAAAGAATTTGGTAGAAACTAACAATGTCGCAAATATTGGCGCCATTCCAATTATTGGAACTAAATGTTATATCAGCACAAGATTTGGCTTCTCTGGGAAGAAACATGAGAACCTACGCGGTTGCATGGGTTCATCCTGATAGAAAACTTTCCACGCGTGTGGACACACAAGGCCACACGAATCCAACATGGAACGACAAATTCGTTTTCCGTGTGGACGAAGAGTTTCTATACAGCGACACATCGGCAATCATGGTTGAAGTTTACGCTCTACATTGGTTCAAAGATATCCACGTTGGCACCGTCCGTGTCCTCGTTGGAAACCTAATTCCTCCACCAACTAGACCTTTCCACAACGACCGTGCTCCTATGGGAATGCGATTCGTTGCTCTTCAGGTTCGTCGTCCTTCCGGTAGACCTCAGGGAATTCTCAACATTGGCGTAACCGTTCTTGATAGTTCCATGCGGAGTATGCCGCTTTATACGCTGAATGCCTCCGCCGTTGGTTACCGGCATTTGATGGGAGAAAAAGATGCTTATGATAGCCATAACCATCTTAGTCCTCATGTCATTGCCGCTGGTGGGGGTGGTAAACCTGAACTCCGGAGAACGAAAAGTGATACGAGCTCTCTTATTGCTTCTGAGGCGGTTTTGCGACAACAACGCGCTGAAATTTACAAGGAAAGAGCTAATTCTGCAATCTCTGGTTCTGAAGTTAGCGAGTATAAGGTGACAAAGAATAAGAAGAAAAAGAAAAGGAAGAAAACGTCTAAGGCTAGTTCTATTATCAGCAGTGTTTCTGGTTCTGTTCTTAGCGATGAGATTGTACCGTGGAAGGTTAAAAATGGAAAAACAAGTTCTGCTCCTTCTGATGCACATGTGGAACCACCACCACCACCACGGTTCGATGATGAAGAACAACACAACAATAACAATGAAAACGTGTTTGCTCATCAACATGTTATTGATGATAATAATGTTAATTATAATGATGATAACCAGAAGAATGTTTCATATGTTAATACAGTTTCTGAAGCTGCGACAACCGATACTGATATCAATCAGAAACAGAAAATTGCATATGAAGTTAAGGCCACACCAAAACGTCATTATCCAAAATCTCCGGTACAGTTTAAGAACTCTCCAAAGCCGCAGTTTAAGAACTCTCCAAAGCCGCAGTATAAGAATTCTCCAATGCTGGAGTATAAGAATTCTCCGAAGCCGAAATTTATAAGATCTCCGACTATGCCGGAACATAAGAACTCTCCTAAACCACAGTTTAAAAACTCGCCAATTCCGGAGTATAAGAACTCACCAATGCCGGAGTATAAGAACTCACCAATGCCAAAGTTTAGGAATTCTCCTATGCCGGAGTATAAGAACTCGCCAATGCACCAGGTTAGAAATTCTCCAATGCCGCAGTTCAGGAATTCACCAATGCCACAGTTTCGAAACTCTCCGGCTGTGGTGTCACAATTTAGAAATTCTCCTGCAGTTTCAAAGTTTAACCCTGCTGTGGGATTTGGCGGTTCGCACAGGGGCACCCCAATGCATCCGTTTGGGAAGATGAACGGTGCAATGGAATACGCTACACCGATGAGGTCCAACTTGGCTAACATGAGGCCGGTTATAATGACGGAATCAGAGCTGGGACCATCTCCATCTGAGGTTGCGGCTGCAATGGCAAGGAAGCCGATTATCGATGAGGAGAACTCAACAGTGGGAGGGTGGAGCTTGGATGAAAGCGTGGAGGGGTTGCAGTCAAAATTAGAGAGGTGGCGAACGGAGTTGCCTCCGGTGATAGACCACGGTGAGTTATCGAGCTTTCCAACGACGAGCACAAAGACCAGCCGCCACTCGCGGAGGCACACGGAAGGAGGGTCAGGGAATGGGTTGTTTTCTTGCTTTAGTAATATATGCGGTATTGAGTGCTCCGTTGTATGTGGTGGTGACTCTAAGGCCAAGGCCAAGGCCTTGGCCAAGAAGAAGAATCGCCGCCGAACTTCTTCGACCGAAGACAGTAGCAGCCTTCTGTGACAACACAGCCTGAGGTAGCATTGCATGCATGGTGGATCATGGGGAAGGACTAAAATGTAATTTTATTTATTATTCTCTTTTTGTTAACTCCTGTGTCATTCTAACTAATGCACACTTTCGCTTTGCTAATATCTGAAAGGGATTCCACATAACTCTATACACATCATACATCATATAATTATATATTTATATTTATTTATCTCTCAGTTTTCTTATAGTTGTAGAATGGGAATCTCTGTCTAAGTTACCACTGCATGTATGTATATGATGAGTAGCTTTTTTGTAAAATGAGAACCTCAATATACTGATTGAATTTTTGGGTAGCATTTTGTTGTTTTAGAGAACTCTACAGACACAGACACGACACTTACACATAAACACCAATAATAATTTAAAAAAACGAAACTGATTGAATGTAAACACATTGTTGATGTCGTGTCCATGTTAGACTACAAACACGCCTTCAATCTACAGTGTATTATAGTACATAGGTTCTATCATCTTCGGTGACATGCCGCAGTCTTTTCATGTTCTCCAAACAAAATTTAAAGTCTACATTGATACTTATTCGTTTTCGCTTTGCAACTAGTCTGTTTTGGAATCCAGTTATTAGATGTTTATTTATCCAACCACACGCACCTTAATTTTACTTAAGCTTCCAAAAGAAAAAACATAAAGCTTGGGATTGATACACTGAGATTTAACTTGATACAGGAAGTTCGTATGTGAAGAACCGACGCCATAAGTTTGCTTCTTCATTACATTATTCAGGTGCTGTTGCACGTGAAATTCAACAGAAATACTTGCATGTCTAGGCATGAATGTATACATAAGTTGTTGTAATGATCTAATCTAACAATTCTGTGGATTTCTGCCAAGTTGTAACAATATGCTAACAAACTCTAATTTGTGAGAAAAACAATTGACTTAAAATACATTATTATTTTAATATAAATTCGGTTTCTTCCTGACATGGAAAGAAAGTAGAAACTGATTTTTGCATATGCAATCTCACTGCAAGAAATTTCTCGGATCAGTTACGAAACCTGTTAAGGCAGATGCCGCTGCAGTATATGGGGAAGCAAGATACACCTGACCTTCTTTGTGCCCCATTCTACCAGGGAAATTTCGATTTGTTGTTGAGACACAGACCTGTTTTCAGAGTCCTCTAATCAGTTACATCAAAAGGAAAACCAAAATACAAAATTGTGACATAAAAAAGTTGTGTTAGTGTGTTGCATTATTATAATGGACTGTCTCTTCCTATTCTTGATTTTGATAACTTGAGACAAAAAGTTGCTAATACATATTGTTGGCTTTGAAAAGAAAAGAAATAAAAGTAACTCATTTAATATAATCAGGAAGTTACTTGAACAACTAGGTGATAAAAAATTAGGTTTAAGATTGATTAAGACTCAAGTCTGAAATTTGAAGGAGCATTTCACTGTCCGAAGATTTTTTTGGTCAGTGAGAGCCCAAAGCTGCGAGAATATCTCTTTCCATTGGTTAAGGAACTATATGAAATTTTTGGTAACACATGGACTATATCAATTCGACATCATATATATTGACGCAAAACCTATATTCAGTGATGGTTGAAATTATACAGAATGAGATGCAATCGAATGAAATTATCATTGTATCAAATTTAGTTTTAATGGAATTATTGACATGGAATATAATAAACAAACAAATAATCTCTGAACAATGAAGCATGATCCACTCTATTTGATCTCTTTCTATCAGTTCCAACATAGTCCACACTCTAAAGTATTTGGCAAGGAGCCTTTGCCAAAATACAGTTATGCAAAAAATTTATTTATTTATTTTCACGTACTTATTTAGAAAATATAAAAACATGATCAAAACAGAACCCCTAACATGTGAAATGTATAGCTATATATGGTTTTCCTTTGATGTTCTATTTCTGAAAAAGTTTGAGTTTAACTTACCGTGGGTTCATTTATGCGTCCATATGTGTCTTTTGGGCCACCCATACATGCAGCACAACTAGGACTTGCAGGTGGATCACAACCAGATTCTTCAAATATTTTTGAACATGTCTTGCCACCCGAGCCAGGTACCTCAAGCGTATATATGTCCAACCAAACCTGGAAAAGTTGTAATGAGTGACATGTTCAATCCGCGATTCCGGTGATTAACATTTCTAAAACTAGAAACATAGCCTATTTTCTTAAATAGAAGTAGTACACCTCCACACACCTTTTGGGTAGCAGGAACAAGAAAAGTAGGAACCTTGACAGTTTTCCCCTACAGTTGAACCGATTTCATTATGCTAAAAGATAGTAAAAATGATTGAAAATTATAAACGTGCAGTGTGAATGTAAGTTATATGTAGTTTTCATGTGAAAAAGAAAATGAAAGAGAAAGAAAACTATAGCAGACATACAGCAGCTAAGAAAACTTTCGCTGCAGCCATAAAATCTTCAGTCTTTCCACCAGTGCACGATCCAATGTATACTCGGTCAATTTTAACATTGTTGCATTCTCTTGCCAAAGCACGGTTATCAGGAGAATGTGGCTGTTTGATAGTTTCAATATATTAAATTACATCAGGAATCAGAAATAAAACGAATTTTTAAAGATTCATAACAATTTTAAGGCAAAGTGAAGAATGAAAATATGAGGAAGCTAAAGTAAACTACCTTTGCCACCAATGGCTCCATCTTTGATACATCAAATCTGTACTGCGCTTGAAATCTAGCACATCAACAAGAAAGAAAATGAAAAACAGTTTTTAGTCACATAAGAGAGAACAGAAGAGGGAAATATATGACGTGTACTGAAAAGACATGGTTGCGTAATACTGAGAAATGAACTAAAATATAAGATAGCTAGCTCTCCATGTCACCCAGTTATTAGCAGAATTTTGATGTAACATGAAAATTCATAATTTCAAGAGTTAAAGTTCTTATATTTGCAGAAAATGAACTCATCATTAAGACTGCTATAAAAACTTTACTCAGTTGGTCAATCCAAATTAGAAAGGGTGATATATTAAAAGTTACAATTGAAAGAACTGAGATCTTAAAGTACACGCTAAGACCAAAGTTGATTCAAAATCATCTGGTCCATCTAACATGGTAATTGTTGGAGAGTATCGATAGCAACAATTGAGTAATGACCAAGACCACTGAGAGACCAGAACACCAAATCTCCACCCAAAGCATTAAGGTGTGTTAGTATAGGACTCTTTTATGTATTCGTCATTTAGCCCAAATTTAGTCAATGCAAGACTAAATCATTCACACTTGAATTCAAATAACGCCAGATGCAAGCAACAAGTTGAGATAATTACAATCACAAGAAAATTTATACCTTGATGATTACAGATCAAACAAACAATAATAATTGCATATGTATGAGAATTGAAGTGGAAACATAACTTGCCTTGCTTTCTCATCACTGAAAATTGGTTCGTAGGGTGTAGATGTCTTATCCTGTGCCAATCAATCAAACAATATATAATCCATGGCAGCGAGACATAGGAGAAAGAATTAAGATCTACAATTACTAAAAATGAAATAAGAATATGATTGGAAAAACTTGTTAGTTTACATGAATAAACACTTGCAGGATCGTTATCTAAAGCATTACAGAACTAGCGCATATCACTATTTTTTATTATATTGACAGTTCAGCCTCTTGCATGTATGTATAAGTGTGAGTTGTACGCAAACACATAAACATATATTACAAGGTTTCTTTCCGAGAGAAGACATAAATAATGAAATTCACACTACCTCAAGGTACTTGTATGTGGTCCTGTCAGCAGCAACAATACCATTTTTCCCTCCAGCTTCTACAACCATGTTGCATAGTGTCATCCTTTCTTCCATCTACAATGCAACCCTTCAGAAATCTTATACTTGAGAAAATAACATTCGCATATAGAAAAAGAAAAATCTCTGTATACATACAGTTAAACTTTCAACGGTGGTCCCAACAAACTCCATCGTTTTGTATGTTGCACCAGACATAGATATTTCTCCAATGATCTGAATGTTGGTTATTAATGTTTGCACATGGAACACCACCAAGAGAAAATAATAGTTACAGTGTATAATATACTTTCGATTAACCACATTTGATTCAAATGGAAGAACATGAGAGAGGAACCCATCACCTACATTCAAAATTAGATCCTTTGCAAGCAAATAGTTTGGCATTTCGCCATCAATTACAAATCTCAATGTTGGAGGCACCTGCAGTAAGTGTATTCAGGACATTATCAGTACTGAAACTTGAATGGTTTTAACCATCACAGACAAACTCCGAAGGGGTTTTGAGTCCTCAACTAGTCAAATGTTTTTCACATACTATTAAATGATGAAATGTGTTGACTTACCTTGAGTAAGATCTTCCCTGTCCCCAATATAAAAGCTGCATCAGAGTTGCCAACTCCAGTAGCAAATTGACCAAACGCTCCAGCTGAAGTCGTGTGCGAATCTGTACCGAGCAAGACCTGCTATCATATGTCAAGCAATTAGAACGGTGGATTCAAAACATGGACCATATCTAGCTAGTAATTAGAGGGGTTGTAACAGAAGTCACCTCTCCAGGTCTGCAATGACCCTCTTGTGCAAGAGCAACATGACATACACCTTTATAATCAGGATTTGCCTGCAAGGTATAAATTATTTTCAAGTCTGTAAGATCTTATAAGCAATTGAACCTTATTTATTGGCAAGTCAATAAATTAAAATTACATCATGACATGAAAATAACTGCTAAAGTATTTGTGTGTGTAAACCGAGTATCTCTTCGTGCAACTGCGAGACTAATCCCTTGAGTCTTCATGCAACTGCAAACTCTCCCTAAGAGAAGTTTTTGCATGCCCAACCTCGGGTTCGACCCGAACCTTTATTAAGCTAGAAGAGACATATGCATGTAATCTCATTGGATATAACTGTTAAAGTTTGATTCTCTAGTAAAAACTTCACTAGTTAAAATGAACGATCGTGTTGTAAAAAATCAAAGGATAAAATTATACAGCACGACCGGGTAATTAGAAATAAGAACAGCTCAAACGAATGAAAAAGTTATGAAAACTAATAATTAGTAGTTCAAATTATTAATTAACCTTTCAACTAAGCAGTAACTTTGTGCCAACACACATTTGAATTTCGGCGGGAATCGCCGTAGAACAACCCGCAGCAGAGAGCAGGGAGAGGAGTGAGTGATATGTGGGGATTTGGTATTAGACTTTGGGAAGTTTAAGTGAGTCAAGTTCCGAGGGTCCACCAATGTCAGGATAGATAACACTCAAATAGCGATTATAGGATATTTTTCTGTAAATGAAATCTTTATCAACTTAGTCAACTTTAATTGTCTCTAGAGTTTTCTTTAGAGACTTAACATTGTTGCATTTGTATGGCCGGAGTTAAATTTGGCCATTGACTAAAAAGGTCATGTTATATATTATTTCACCCAAATGCTCTTTTGCGTAAATACAAAAAAGAAACAAATTACTAGTATAAGTAATTTCCAACTTATTTGTTTTAAATTAAAAAAAAACAATTTTGACATTAGGTGAATTAGATATTCATTTTTTTTAGGCACTTAGATATTTGTTGTCAAAGATTTAGCGTATTACTCATCACATATTTTTTCAAAAAGATATATCTCAAAAATATTTATATGAGACTATTTAAAATAGCTCCTAATTATAAACATTTTTTGAAATTTTATAATCTAAAAAAGTCAAAGAAAAATATTACTAGATTGACTTTTTATGAGAAGTTATTTAAACAAAGCTTTCATTTAAAACTGTTTTTTTAAAAAAAATTATACCAAAATGATGAAACAATATAAAAACCATTAAAAGTCTTCATGAGTTTAGTTTAAGTATGTTTACGCAAAATTAATTGAAGTATTGTATAAACTTAATTTACACATGTTTACATACAATTTGAAAATTTGGTATGGAATTAAGAATAATTCGGTCAATTAGAGCTATTCAAAACTTAACAGGGGATGTAATCATGTAACTTAGAACAATGTTACAATAGCAAATAAAAAAAAATAAAATGAAAGAACAAAAACGCTGCTAGTGAAGACTAAGCAAAAACCATACGTACCCTAAAGTTACTGCGATCTTGAATATCATAGAAATACTTAATATCTTGCTCCATACAAAAATCCCTTGCAGTATCCACATTACGGTGTGCACGTTCATCATTTGTGAATATGTAATGATCCGGAATAACTACAATCTTTTCACGGTCCCAAACCTTCAATTCCAAAACACCCATAAACTTAAATAGCTTCATGAAACATGGACAGATAAGAAAACCTCTTCAAAGCCATAATTTTCTCAGAGTATGTTATAACCTTGTATTTTAAGTAAAGAACCACGAAAAAATACTTAAGAAAATGTACCTAAATTTTACATTTCACTTTTTCAATATTTATTTTGTCAATGAACCATAAACCAAAAGTTCTACTCATATATAGATCCAATTTTTTAAAACATTGTTTCCTTAATGAAGATTGGAGTATACATGCCTTTGCAGTGTTTCCAAACTCTCTTTTGAAGATTCCAGACACACCAGGACAAGTGATATCATTGATCATCAAAACATCAACATTAACCCATGCATTTTCCCCCGGCTTAACGTCACACTTCTCAGAAGCTCTAGCGAGTATCTTCTCCGTCGCAGTCATTGGAGTTTTACTCTACAGTGAATCAACAAGACAAGAACATCATTAGAACTAAAATTTGAGGCTTAAACTAAAAAAAGCAGAGTGTAAAAGAGTTGAACCAAACTGAGCCAGTTGCAGACGGGTTGCGTTTGTTCTTCTGGGGTGACACCAAAGAAACAATCTTCTTTGATATTTTTTTCTTGCATTTCTTATCGGTGATAAAGGAGGATGGAAATGATGAAGGAAAAACAAAGTAACCCAAATTTTCTTTCTGGATCAAAAAGATCAAAGTTGCAAATTTGTGTTAGTATCAAGCTAACAAAGAAAAAACTATATTTCTATTTATTCAATTAATTGCAATAAATATAGAACCGTTTTTTGTGTTAGTGTAAGCTTAATGGAGACCTTGTAAGAGATGAAAGATGAAGAGCTAAAAGCCATGCTTGAAGCAGCAAGAAGGATAGATAGGTAGGTATTGCAGTTTGTAAGGTGGATATAAATATAATAGAGGGAGATTAAGTAGTGTCTTTATTTTTATATATATATTTTTACTATTTTGGTTGAAAACAGAGGATGTCAATAACAAAATGGATACTAAATCGATTGTGATTAGATGGCTACCCTAATTAATCAATGTACTAATTGTTAAAAGTCCATGGAGTGATATTTCTTGTTACTTTCCATTGAATGAATGAAGCAGCCCATGGTCACAATCCATTCGTCTTTCAACACTAACATTATGATTACTAAAACGTCTAGGCAATTTCATTTTTTTTGTTATTCCTATTTTGTCCTCACTTAGTTTTGCTATTTTTTTTTAACTCGGTATTTGATCCAAGGACCGACTAATCCGAGGGGACCAATCTCACCATCTACTTGCAGGGGCCCCCATTTAAAGCTAGAACAAAGCTCTATTTGGACTTGCGCACCAAAATTGGCACCAGGGAGGATCGAAGTCTAAGCCTTATTTTTTCACCAGGTCTATGACAAGCCATGTCTTAGAAACGGAGTTCAAATTCTATATGGGACAATCGCAAAATGATCATTAGTAACACCGTTATCATTAGTAATATTTTCTCGTCTCTCAATGTTATTTTATTTTTTAAAACTGTCCATAGCATTCCTTTTAGTGAAATGTCATTGACATGTCACATGCGACAAGGTAATTAGACAAAGGAAAATGTTAACTTGTGCCCTCAGGGCACAAGATAAGGATCTTAAAATAGAATATAAAAATAAATATTGCATTGAAAATATAAGTTTTGAAGTTTTTAAGGTTATGAATGCACAATTTCCAAGATTAAGTTTCTACATTTAGTTTCTTAACTTGTGCCCTAAGGGCACAAGTTAACAAGACCCTTAGACAAATTGGAGATCAGGTTGAAAAAATATTCCCCATGCTGATGCACCTGCAGAAAGTTCTAAGAAAAAAAATGGGAGGTATTTTAAAGAAAATGTTCACCATAATGTTGTTACTGCTGAATGCTATAAGAATAATTAGATTAAAGTTCCTGTTTTTATTTTTATATTATTTTCGAGGGAAGATTAAAGTTCCTGTTGTATTTCAAGACAATAACCTAGGCATGATAATGTGAATAAACAAAAGCCTTCCCTTGAGATTTTTTGAACCAATCTGACAAAATTGGCAAAAGAAGTATGACAATGGCTCTTGGTTGTTTGAGTGAATGATTCAACCAGATATACAATCATCGTCCCTAATGCTTCAGTGATGGACAGGACAAGTCATAACCGCACGTTCAACACAACTGTTTGATTTTTTTCACGTCACAGGTGAGGCGTAATGCTGTATGCATAAATGTAAGGTTAACTTAATCTAATAGAAGTTTCTGCCTCAATGAGTTAATGAAGAACAGAAGCAAAGGAGAAAGATAGTAGATCAACTGCAATATTTTGCCTCCCAACAATACTCGAATAAATTTTCCTAACCGCAGATTTTGTCAAAAGAAGTTTATTTGGACATGAAAACTATGGCAACTCGAAACTATTAGTTAATAGAAAAATTGCAGATATCTATATTAAATCAGGTCAAGTTAATACCACAAAAGTAACAGACAGTATTTTTGAGAGTTGTCAAAACTTCTGGGAAAGGTTCAAGGAAAAAAAAATCAAAGAATGCACCTAAACCCTAAAAATTCATGACACTACGAACACAACCCCAATACAAATCAAATCAAGATGTTACAAAAAATTCACTTTAGATGTACAAAATTGCAGCAAGACACGTAACTTTTACCACAATTCACAGTACAGGTTACAAAATTCAGAACATGTAATAAACTCGTAAAAGATAAGGTACTGATTCTAAATAAGGAAGAAAAAAAAAAACTATTTCAGAATTGAACCAACACATGTGAAAAAGGTAAACAGACGCAATTATTTTATTCCAAAGAAAGAGGTACATAAAGAACCTATAAACAAGCAAGCCAAGCTTAGATGGGAGCCCGAGTGTCCAAATATCAACACTAGTTGTGTCCTCCATCCATTCATTTTCTAAAAAGTCAGCTACCAAATACTCTACACATTTTGTATCGCAGCCACTTTCAGAAAAATATTCAATTCAATTGAAGCAATTTTCTTGAAGAATAACATATACAAGGTGTAGCTGAAACTTGTATCATATGCCCCGGAGGTTTGGGAAACCACAACTCATCCTTTCAATATATTACATAATGTATATCAAGGAGAAAAATAGCTTAGATAATCTCTGGCAAATGAAAGTAATGTTCCTATGACATTAAAAAAATACAAACTAAATATAGTACTTAGAAAAAGAGAAATACATGCAGAAGCCCCTAATTTGTAAGCTAAATGGAGTACTGTGTCTGTGTGACCTCAAACAAGGCCAAAGAGACTATTTTGAAAGATTAAAATCTGCTCTACTTTAGTCTCGGTTTACTTCTAGTAAATGCAGAAGAACCTTTACCTGAAATTCTCGCACTTTAAAAGTTGGACTAGTTGCAATGTACAAGGAACCTTTACATTGCAATGCAAAACCAAACTTGTCCATTCTATTTCTAGCTATATATAGCTAATATGCAACACTCTATCCAGACATGCCTCTTGAATAGGCATTTAGAAGAAGAGGTATACATGCAGCAGCCCCAAAGGCTGAGTAATCAGATGACTCCCTAATTTGCAAGCTAGATAGAGTTCTATGTGGCCTCAAACAAGGCCAACGAGCCTGGTATAAAAGATTACAATCTGCAGTTACTTGATTATATTTAAACTAAAATTCCACCCATCACTTAATCTGCACTTCAGATGCAAGATCCACAATCTCATTGATCTTAACCTCGTACAATTAGACCTTAACCAGAATGTTCTCACAACATGAAATAAATTACTCTAATTTCAAGCGATTACGCCAAATTTTGATTCACGTAAGCTTCCAATTTGAGTAGTTAGTATCCAGACTGACCACATTTGATATTACCTCACCAAGTATGGGAAGTTGAAATTATGCATAAATGAGTGAGGTCTATGAGGTTTAAGGCATCATCAGTCAACATTGTGAACCTAATTAACTAGGACCACCTTCACTAAGACAGTAAGATTGACTGCAACACCAAGTTGTCCAAATCAATAATGATTATATATTTTTAACTTACTATAAAACACACATAGACCTGGATTTCACAAGATAAGTGGTTCAAGTCCTTGATCTCACATCAACTCATTCAAACACACCAAATTATATCAACATCTAAAATAGCAGCAATATTAACAAAATGGGAATACATATCTACTTGTGTATAGGTGAAAAACTACACAAGTAAAACACTGTAATACCCCCGTTAAAAAGACAGGGATCTGGAAAGGAAACAAATAAACAAATGCAAATCTTTGTTTGTCTTCATAATTTCATCCAGAAAAAGAAATAAATTTGTAGGAAAGATGAGAAATATAATTGTTAAGTGCAAATCTAACACAAACAGAGCATGTTTCATTGCAAATATATACTAAATATGGAAGGATATAAGCTTATATAAAAAAGGTTAATAATCAAATGGTCCGACAAAAAGTGTACACAAATTATTCAAAGAGTCTTAGATTTTCACATGCCTTTACACAAAAAGGAGTAGAATTGTAAAACAATCACAAATAGAAATCAAATTCAAGAGGACAGCTAATGTCTTAACTAGTACAGATACTATTGGCCAAAGAGAATGTAGCTCCAATAAGTCTCTTTCATCCTACCATCACGACAAGAACCATCAATAACACTGAATTTGCTCGAAGTTAAGATTGTGGATCTACAATTTGAAACGGACTCCTATTAGACAAGAGAGTGAAACAACAAAACACAAATAAAGACACAAAAGAAAAGTGAATGTCTTATTCTTTAAAGTGAAGCCATATCCCTTTATGAAGAAAAAAAGAAAGAAATTAGCTTCTATTATGATTGTGAAAAGATTAAAGAAAATTGTGAATAAATGAAAGAAATTAGCTTCTACCAGTATGCAATAATACAAGTTTGTACAGCAGGTGATACAAGGGTTGTGTTATAAGAAACTAAATTTAATAAAAGTATATCATTATCAGGTATAAAAATCAAATAACTCACTTCCAAAATCATCATGAGTGTACTTGAAATGATATGATCAGACCAAGAAGAATATTGAATATTGAATATATATTGAATTCCAAAAACATTATATGCTTAAAAAATACATAGATAATCACACACAATTAAAATATACATAGATAACTGAGTTTTAAACATGGTATTCGGATCAGTCAGTCGATTCACCATATCTATGACAAAGTTTTGATATAAAGGAAATTATCACACAATCGAAACCAAGTCTCAAAACCATAAACATGAATTAACATAAATTCAATCAAGCATTACGTTGGAGAAGAACTTACTATCACCAAGCTGAAACCAGACTTTCAACATAATCCTTAATAGAGAACCAACATATCTTATGGTTAACTCTGGATTTCTGTACTGTATCATTTCTCAAGTTATAGAGAATTGCTTGGTCTTGTAGGCAGTTTACGAATACCACTGTATCACCATTTTCAGAAAGATGCAATGGCTTTAAATTCAAACTCACGGGATCAAATCTTTTATTCATTCGAAGATTGTTGTGATAGCTAAATTTAAGGAATTGAGTCCAAGACTTGTCATCTCCAAATTCCGTCATCTTCCATATAACAAAATCACTTTTGTTGGAATCATGAGAAAAACAAAAGGAGTTCATCAACACACAAATATTTGATGAAGGTGCCAAGTTCTCGACACTTGGAGGGAGCATCAACTGTGTGTATGATTCCGTACTTAGATCAAGCGAAATAATCACACAATGATCATTATCAAAATTAGGACTCCATTTGGGTGCCAACCAGTTAACACTGCAACTGAACTGTACACCACCATACAGTTTCCGATAAGAAGAGAGAACCTGAAGAGGCACAAGAGGGAAACTTTGAATACTTCTCCAAACATTATCAGCCAAACTAAAAATGCTCACATTTGGTTTGTTGCTTAGATAATGTAAGGACACAACCTTATAAGTGTCGGTTGAATTATCATAACAAAACACAAACCTCCACAAATTCGAACGATAATTGACATTGAACAAATACCCTAATTTATTAGATATTTTCCTGGTGGCGGGGTTCCAGACTCGGAGCCACATAACTTTCTTATCGTAACCGAGCAAGCAAACCAGTCCATTGCAGGAACCAACAACTTCGCAACAATCCTTGTCATCCAATCGATAGTAAGGATCATTGGGAATGATGATACTACGGTTTTCCAATAAATCAGTGACGGGGAAGGGTACGAAACCATAATCATATTTTTCTGTGGGTTTCTTGTAAGTGACTAGTGAGAAATGTGGGTTACGTGCAGCAGAACGATTGAAGTGCAGTTTGATGAATTTAGGATCAGAGATTAGGGTTTTCCAAGACTTACTCACGCACTTCATCTTCATCAGAGGTTTGACTGGAAGCCAAGATAGGATATCCGTGATAACCTCGTCGGGGAAGGACACTGACGGAGGTGGATTGGATTTACGGCGTCGACGCGGTGACTTCCGTGGCTGGGTAGTCATCAGAGTGGCGCTGCTGATACGGATGAAACCTAACGTGATGCCGGATTGAGAATTGATTGAGAAAACTGGTAATGCGTCTGCGTGTTAATGGATGTAATTATCACCACCTACTTATAAGTTGATGCATTTATTTAGAAGAGATGATATTTATACCAACATTTTGTCATAATTTTTTCTTTTTTTATACTAAGAGCATCTCCAATTGGGGTCCTTACTTAACAAGGACCATTCTCCGTTAAAGATCTTTCATTGGAGGAAGAAAAAATGAGTCCACGTTAAGGAACGAGCAACTATATAATGACCCTCTCTCTCTTGAGTAACTAACGGGTCCCACGTTTAAAATAATAATAAAATGTGTACTACTTGGTCCCATTTGCATAAATGAGTAATAAAATGTGTACTACTTGGTCCCACTTATAAAAATGAGTAATAGATAAATTATTTTTGTTTAATATGTAAAGATAGTGGGACATGTTTAAGTACTTTCATTGAGTCATTATTAGTGTATTGTCATTGGAGTCATTGGAGTCATTGAGTCCTTAATAGGTGTTTTTATTAAAAAATTATAACTAAGTGATGTGTCACGTGTGATCCATTTAAGGAGTCCTTGTTAGGGAACTACCATTGTGGATGCTATAAGAGCATCTTCAACGAGGTTCATTTATTTAACAAGGACCTCTCCCTGTTAAAGACCTTTTGTAAAGGAAGAAAAAACTGATAAAAAGACAGACAATTATATAAAGATTATCTCTCTTCTGAGCAACTAATTGTCTCACGTTTAAAAAAAAGTAATAAAATATGTAAGTTCTACTCTCAAAAGAAGTAATATTTAAGTATTTTTCATTGAAGTCTTTATTAGTGTATTGTCATTAGACTCATTGAATTCTTAATAGATATTTTTATTAAAAAAATTATAAATAAATGGTGTGTACATTTGGGTCCATTTAAGGAGACTATTAGTGTAATAGTACCATAGTGGATGTTTACATGGTGTTTATACTTTTCCTTTCCATTGTTTTGATTTCCGTATCAATGTATACTTTTCTTTGTATATTTTTGTTTCTCTCAAAAATTATCGCACAAATGGTTGTTCAAATAACACACATTTTATTTAGAGTATGGTTATCAACACTTTATTTGATGGAGTACTCGTTAAATGTTTAAACTTTAGAAATGAAACTCACATACATCGATGGATCTACATGTACATCGGTGGACATACATTGATACCACTCACGAAAAGAGTATTGAAAGAGTGTTGTTGTTGTTTCTATTTCTAAAACAAAAAAAGAAATATATCTTATCTTATCTTATCTTAATCTTAATTAACATAAATGCAAGGTGGTCTTTGTGAAACAATGTAACCTAAAACGACATTTTTATCCCTTAACTATCAAACTTATCCTACCTAAATAACATATGTAATACTATAAAAATCATGTTAACTTATACATTTAAAACACATGTTAAAGAATCTAAAAAAAATTATTTTTTAAAAGAATAAATATTCAACTATAAAAGAATTAGAATGAATAATTTTCCATGTTAAATTTTTCTCTTTAGTACACAAACATGTTACCATTTTTCAATCATAATTTAAATCTATGCTAGTCTCCATGAAACCCTAAAAGCCAAAATAACATTTTTATTACTTAACTAGCAAACTTATCCCGCCTAAATCTAAGAATAGTACTCCAAAATTTAAACAAAAAAGGTGCAGATTTTTTTTATCAAGGGGAAAAGTAAGAAAAAGGACTAAGTAATTCGCTACCCATAACGCTCTAGAGATATCCGCAAGTAAAATGATATCTAATTGAGGATGAGTAGCTATCCATATTTTCAAGGAGTCCATGCGTCGTGACTCAAAAAGATAATTTTAAACCCTACTCAACCTTTTATGTATTTATTCTCCTCTATTTCCAAAAAATAAAGCGCCGCAAAAGATCCAAAAATAAAAGGTACTCCCTCCATCTCAAATTATACGACGTTTTGAAAATTTCACACGCATTAAGAAATGTAATTAATTTGGTATGGGAAAGAGATATTATGAGGCATTTTACAAAATTGTCCTTAATAAATTATATGGAAAAGATAAATTAAATAATTGAAAGAAGAGATAATAATAAATAGTTAAGGGTATAATATGAAAAGTACATTAATGTTTTATTGGTACTGTAAATTGACTTATAATTAAGGACAAATTTTTTTCTCAAAGCTACTTATAATTTGAGAAGGAGGGAATGTGAAAAATGATGCATACTACCGGGGCTTATTGGGTTTTCCAATGCACAAGCATTTGATCCATGAGAAAGCCAAAAATGCAAACTTCACATTTTACTTCTCTGCATTGTCACATTTAGAAAACCAAATATGCTTATTAAAGATTGCAAAAAAGTAGGCTATGGGAATTGAGCAAAACCCTAACTTCTCTTCATTTTGCCCATTCGTCTTTTCACCACTTGGAGGAGATGAAGTGAAGCTTCATGGTGGTAACAGAAGCGACGCCCTTTTCCCAAAAGGTCTTGCACCACCCATGACTGTGAAACATGGCCCAGAAAGATATGAAATAATAGAACTGAGGTATATGTGGTAAGAGTGAGATGATTTGTTAGTTGTTTGGTAAGAGTAAAAGTGAGTAGAAAGTGAAAGAAAAGAAAGTATTATATTTAGTTAATGACATTAATTTGCTCAAAAAAACTGACATTAACATCCTTATGCAAACAATTACATTATTTATGTGTATATAAATAAACAATTTTCCTCCAAGTTCTACATCTACTTGCCAATGAAAAAATAATATGATAACAAAATTATATGTTCCTACTCTCAGAAAATACTTTATTAACAGCCTTGCAACGCTAAAAGCTTCTAAAAACCTGACAGCAATTCAGATCTCAGATCATTATTTTGGCTGGACCAGCTGGATTAGCATCTTTCCTCACAGGATCTCCTGGAAAAACCACAACAGAAGTAATTATAGGTAAGAAATCATGACATGGCATACAATCCATTGTGCATCGAAAATGTGGATTCACCAATTCACCTGATTGGTATAATAAAATATCTAACTTGGATAACCAACATCAAACCTTTACTACTGCTTTACAAGATGGCCATGTAAAAGAAATTTACACGGTAGTTGTTGTAAATTTGGACCCTTTGTCAAAACTAACCAGAACAAAGATGAGGAGCAAATAACAATGGCAACCAATACACAAACAATGCAAGCAAGAACATTCAGATCTAGATCTAATCCAGCAACCTATGTGTATAACAAATCCACAATCAAAGCAAAGAACAAAGATAATGAGAAGAGGAACAAACACTAATATTTGGTTCCACGTTTCGGCCCAAAAATTGAATTACATCTGGAGGAGAGAGCGGCTCTCGGATCCACTATCAATGAGTTTCTTACAAAGAGATACAAAAGAGTTGCAATAAATTAGCTTCAACATTTCTCAAAGAACAAACCTAATTTATACCCATGAACAATAGACTCAAAGATTTTTCGCTCTCCAAGTCCAAGGTGTTTACCAACCCTAGAATCTAACCCAAAAGTTCTCAAATTTTACCCTAAAAGTGTCCTCTTTTGGTCTCCCGAGATTGCACAACAAATGAGAAAAACAGCTTGAATAAGGTTCAGGATCTGAGGCAGCCGCCTCACGGATGGCTCCGTCCGCCTCGCAGCCAGGCCTAACCACCTTGTGGGTGAGGCAGTGGTGTACTGCCACCCGCTTTGCGGCCCCTACTGGGAGCCTTGCGGGTGGGGCAATAGCTAACCAAAAAACAAGCTTTTCAAACTTCCCTTTGATGAGATTTTAAGGCATGACCACAACAGTAGAAATACTCAATGTGTCTAATGCTGCAACTGCTTGTGCAATGAGTGAAGATGTGTGTAATTGTTATCGTTTAGCTTTTCTATGGGGGAGTAATATTGATCACTTCAAGAGTTTAGAAGAGGTTTCTCTTACAATTAGCTTACGGTGTTGAAAGATATTGTATATAATTGTTGTCTGTTTTGTTTTTTCTCATTTTTCTTTTTACTAGTTTGCAAAGATGCCTTTCTCAAAGTATCTTGTCATTCTCTTTCTAAAAGTTACATTCAACATTTCGCTCCTCAACTACTGGTTTACCTCCAATCCTGCTTTCTCCCTCGATTTCCCATTTCCCCCATCACGTTTTTATCTCAGCTGGAAGTTTCCAATGAATCGGTTGTTGTGTAGACAATAAGCTCACAAACAAGAACAAGACCTTATCCAAATGACCTTTATAACAATCAACATACATGCTGGGAGCTTAGATATCATATGGAAAAACCAAAATATTAATTTCATCAGGGCTCCCTAACCTGATTTTGGGCTAAGCCATTGTTTTCAGGTTTTCTTTTCTGGCGAAATCTTGGATATATTTGAGATGAAAAAAACTGTAAGCTAGAATTTGAAAAAATAGAACTACCTCGTGTTACAGTAATATCCTAGTCATTCAACTGTAATATCTTATCAGCTGTTACAAGTGTTCTGTTCAGTTTTTCCAAATTGGACCTCGTGACACTGAGACAAGATAGTTTCCTGAATAATTACCATAACAGTGACAACAAAACTAGGCTCCCTCAATGTTGTCAAATAGTGGCGCTATAGTATAGCAGAATTTGAACAAATCGTTATTAATCTGTGATGCGCTATTCAGTACAAAGTGTTGTCAAATAAAAACTATAACACTTGTAGCATAACGGACTTTGAACAACCGCTATTTTCTGCAGTTCGCAATTGACAACACTAGGTCCCTCTCAAACAATTCATCAAATTTTAAGCATACTAATACACATACTCATCAAACACAAAGGCATATAACTCACAGGAAACTATATACAAAGGCATAACTCACAGGAAACTATATGGAGCCGAAAAATGATTGTAGAAACCTATCATGCAAGCTAGCAATGAAAATATCTCACGCAAAGCAATGCATAACTCATCTCTTCCATATAAATGCATACAATCGTTTTAGCCACTTCCATTGCCTCATTGAATTGGTTAATGCTATATCAAGAGAAGAGATAAAAACAAATTACCAGGTGCAGATTGTTGAGGAGGCGCAGCTTCGCCGTAAATTTCATAGAGCCTTGCCAAGGGAACTGGAGCCGAATCAGACGCTGCTTCGGCATAAAGCTGCTGTTTCCAATCCCAAAGAGTGTTCCTAATAGACTTATTAGTTTTGGTCAAAGATTCCTTCTCAGCTTCTAAAGCTTCAATGATCTTTTGCTGATTATAAGATCTCGCTCCCAGAATTGCAAAAACAGCACCCAAACCAACATTGATCACTGTGTTACTCTCTGAAGCTCTCTTAGCTATGTCGACTATTTTATGAACAAACTCCATTTTTTTCTCTCCTGAAATCAAAAAGGAGTGACCCATTTCAACCCAATGATAGAAAAAACAAAAGGGTCATGAAAATTATGAAAATTGATGTACAGAGTTAGTCAATTCAATGTTGACCTAATTTTTCATAACCCTAATTTTTTCATGCTTTGACATGAACGGTAAATTGTTGTAGCAGATGAAAGATTTGAAGAAAATGTTGAGTTTGAAGTGATGTTAGGAAGAAAACTGACTTACAAGAAATGGCGGCAGTCGCTGGAACGAACGAGTGTGTTGCAGAGATAGAGACGAAGGATTTTATCGTCCAATTTCACTGAATAACGAAACCTCAAAAATTCAATTTTTCATAAATAAATCATCACCTAGTGTCGAATGTGGATTTTTTTGGAGTTTTTTTTTGAATCATTTTTTGGAGTTAAAAATGATTATGTTTTTTTTCTTAGATAGAGTGGTAATCCATTAAAATCAACTCACACGCAACTGTGAGGTCTCGGATTCAAATCCGGATCACGACATTCGGTCTTGCAATTTCGGTATTTGTCAGTTGAGCTAGTACTTCTAGACAAAAATGATTATGTTTTAATCCCTTTAAAAAAATTATTTGACCGTCCCCGTAAGCTTAGCACAAATGATAGGGACATTGCATAATTTATGCAGGTCTCGGGGTTCGAACTCCGAACACCCCACTTGTCCACGTTTAATTGTGTGAGCTCCAGCCACTAGACTACTAGACCAACAAAAACAAAATCTTAGACTTTTTTTTTAAGGAAAATTCTTTGGCTTTTAATTCCTCCAATATTTTTCATTATTGTTTTGGTTTAAACGCACTTTTGGCCTCCTATATTTGTCACCGTAGCAATTTTGGTCCCCTAACAAAAAAATGCAATTTTGACCCCCTAATTTTGCCATGTTTAGGAAAATATGCTTTTTTGGTCCCTTATCTTTACAAAAAAGTTGTGATTATGACCCCTTTTTTGGTACACGTGGCGGCTTCTCAGCATAGTTGGCAAAATTAGGGGGTCAAAATTGCATTGTTTTTGTTAGGGGTCAAAATTGCTACGGTGGCAAACATGGGGTGCCAAAAGTGTGGTTAAGCCTATTGTTAAGTCAAATCTAACACCAACAAAAAAAATATGTATCATTCAAAATCTTATATACTACACAAGAGTTTACTAAAATTAAAAATAAAAGTGGTGATGTAAAACTTTAGAAAGATTATAAGTTAAGAAAAAAAATTAGAAGAATCAAAACTAAAAAGTTGATATTTATAAGTACCAAAAACATATTTACCCATTTTTAGAGGCGCGTGTAAAATATTTGTCCAGCAAAAAATTAAAATTTACAATTTCAATATAATATTAATTGCTTTTTAATTATATGATTTAATTAATATCTTGTGCATTGTTCATAAGTTATTAAATATCTTGAGAAAGAGTAATGTCACTCGTTACATTCAATCAAACTAGTGGATATTCCATTCATACAAAAAAACAAGTTATTACTTTTTACTTTTTCACACAAAAACAAGATTTAATCGCTAATAAAAACAATTTGTTATACTTTTTTTATTACGAGAGTTTGTTGGTGAAATTTGGATTTTAGTGCGAGTAATGGTGAGGTTACTTGAGGCCTATATATTAATTTTATCGAGGCCCCGCGATGGATGTCAATGTCCTTGTATGAACATACAGGGTGTATTTATTGAGTAAGAGGTGTCAACATCTCGTCAGTGATTAGATTCATTGTGATTGGCCGAATACTCCTTCTCCAAAACGTGGGGGGTGTGCTTGCAAAACATATTCGAGCCTAAGTAAGTAAGTGAAGTGTATAATGCGTGATCATACTTGGGGGTGATGCCCCTATTTATAGTAATGCATAACATGATAAACTCCTTGGTTGTTGCATCTTTTCTCCTACGATTTGGCGTAGTTGGTTACGGGATATTTCAGTATGTTTAAGTTAATTAAACCACGATAAGATGGGTGGTTATCCGGTTCAAATGAGATCCTCGTAAATAAGAATTGATAACTTTCTAGAAGTTGGATATGCTTAAGGTGGTGAAGCGTGTCGATGCTCTGCTTATTTTTTAGGTAAGAACGAGGTGGCTTCTAAGACGTCGTAGAATGTTCCTTTACTGTGTTGCATGTTGTTTCAATACGTGATGTCACCTAAGATGGTGTAGGAGATAGAATCTTGTTTTGCACCATGTGATAAAGACAAGGTGGTAATCTCGGTGGACTTTGACTTAATTCGTTTATTGGGCTTTCATGTCATATTCCTAACGGGCTTTACTATTGGACGACCCAAAGGATGATCAGGTGGAGCATTTTAGGTATACAACGATTAAATATGTTGTTGATTTCTCTAAATATACTAATTTTCATTTCAATCCCTCTAAAAATGTCTTCAAAGTATGGTCTGCAAATTTTTCTATAACTGATTTTAGTCCATTCTTTTTAACAAAAATTTCCACGACAACATGTTTGAAGTGTTTAAGAAATTAAGGGTGTTTGATATGTTAAACAGTAAGTATTGAACAGAACAACACAACATAAGACTGAACAAAACAAGAATTTTTTGATGGTATTGACTAATTTTTGGTCTTATACGATTTTTTTGTGAACAAAAAGCTATTTTGATATTGTAGATAATTTGTACGTTGGATAAAAAGTTGTGTGTTGGTTTAATGAGGGAAAATAAATTTCAGTTTTTGTCTTGTCCTATAAAGTTTTACAAATCAAATACTGCACAATTGAAATTGTCATATTCTTTATTTTTTAGGATATCAAACACACCTAGAGAACACAATTAAAACACAAAAGTATAACCTTTTTTTTTTAACAAAGACAAAACTAATTCATTTCATTAAAAGGTAAAGAGTACAAATGAGATGATACTTCATGAAAAATTTAAAGACTATGGTGAGATAAGGAAACTTTAACTATTGAACTACCTTATTTGTTTGTCCTCTAACACGAGCATAACCTAGAAATTCCAAAAGTAGTAAAAAAAAAAAATAACCCACTACACCTTTGCTGAAATGGAAATTAAGAAAATGAAAAACTTATGAAATTTCTTTAAAAAAAAGGAGGAGGGAAAAGAAGGAAGAGTTGAAAGTAAGTCACGAACTTCTCCAACATGTACATCATAAATGGAGAAAATCATTATGTTATACCAAAACAAAAATCATTATGTTATACCAAAACAAAACTCCCCATTCATCCCTAATACAAACATCAATTCTCATTTTGTTGTGAAAGGAGGAAAATGAAGTATAATATTACATTTTACCCATCCTGATGATGGCTTACTCCACCTGACAACATATCTTCCATCATGAGCCGAATACCACGAACCTGTCGGAATGGTTTCCACTCCTAGAAGCATTACATGTGCTCGTTCAACAACATAAGATTGAGCATCAATCACAGTATTCCATACTATGTTATTCCTTTGCTTCCATAAAGTCCATGCAAACAGTGCAGCTTCATCAACAATTATATTTTACAAAATATGAAAGATAATACCTGACACATTCAGACTTCGATTCACGATTGTATTCATAATAGACGAAAGAGGGCAAATTTGCCAAACCATGGAGCTACTGGGACATTTAAAAAACACATGATGACTCTCCTCATTATATAACACATGAAGACTATCCCAATCATTATCATCACACAAGACACGATTTATCTTAAAAAACCAAATTACATAGAGACTAACAATTTTAGACATAACCTTATAAAAAATTGAGGCAATAATAGGAGCATTCCAGCTCTTGTTATATGGATGCATGAGGTCACACACAAATTAACTTTAGGTAACTCCCCAATATTTCAAGAGACCGGTTTTTTGATAAAGTTTGGTTAGTTGAACCTTTTAAATTTTATGGTTCAGTGCATGAACCATTTAATATGATTTGATCTTTTATGATTCAATTTACTCGTATGATTCGGTTAACCATATTTTTGCACATCCCTATTTACGACTTCCAAGCAATGATAAGTGATATATACTTGAAATGGCTTGTGCCATCTAATGACCACCGATGGAATTATTACTAAATTGATCCACCTTTAGCATCTGATGACTACTGATGGAATTATGTAGAATTGGACATTTGCAAGTCGGATTCACTGTCCTATGTATTTCGACAATGAACTTATATACTGTGAGTTGTTACTTACTGAATCGCGCCTCAAAGGATGACGCTATTAACATGAAATAACTTAAAGGGTCTTGATCCAGTGCCCCCGGGGCACTAGTTAAGCAACTAAAAGTGGAAAGAAAAAACTAAGTCAAGATTAAAAGCAGCACTTTTTCAAGTTTCAAAAAGTAAATTACACAATTTCCGAGAAAACATTTCCATTTATAATTCCTTAACCCGTGCCCCGGAGGCACTGGTTAACATTTCCCTAACTTAAATTATTACTGAATTATTTATAAATCACATAGATGCATCTAACTTTAGACTGGATCAAGCATCGGTATTAAAATCATCTATTATGTGAAACTCATTTGAACATGCTTATAAAAAAGTACTAATAAAAACCGGCTGTCATGGTGTTGGTTTTCTATTTTTCTTAGGCTGTGCCTGTATATAGAAGACCATCATTTTGTTAACTTCAAGAATTCTAGCTACACCACTTTACCTCTCTAGAATTTCCTTTGGCATCACCATTTTTCTATTATTGACGATTCTATGCAAGTTCCGGTGAAACAACTTCAATTTTCCCCATAGTCTCACCTCTAAATTTTCCCTTTAGAATTGTCGTCATTATTCTCATCATTATTATCACCATCTTGATTATCATCGAAAGATATTATAACCTAGGGAAAGTTCGTTGGAGAAGAATTTTATTCAACAAGTCCTTCCTCAGTATTTTTCCTGTTGCATTCTTTGGTATAGAATTGACAAATACCACACGCCTTACCTTCTTGTATGGTGCAACCTACAACCACGAGCAAAATACAAAATAAAATACATAACAATAATTTATATTTCCTTCAACAAGCAAACAAGAAGGAATAGTACTGATTTTGGGAAAGAAAACTGAAATATCAACAATAATAATAAAAAGTTTCAAGAAAATAGCACCTGTTTGGCTACAAAATTTATTATTTCGGCTTCACCCATGGAGCTGTGAGGCTGCCTTATCACAAAAGCTAGGGGAATCTGGCCAGCGTCCTCATCAGGGTATCTGTTGTTAATTTCAAAGGTTATGCATTCTGTCCTATTAACTTGTCTTTTCTAAAACATATTTTATGTGAAAATTTGAAAAAATTGGACTTACGAGATAAGTGAAAAAAGAAGATTACGGGATAACTGCAGCATCTTTTATCTCTGGGTGAGATTGGAGCAATTGTTCCAGCTCTGCAGGAGCCACCTACAAATGTAGTAAAAAAAAACAAATACATCAGAATACGTAACATATAGATTAGGATTTAACATTAAAACATGGAAGTTCAAAATTTTAACATCAAAATTCAATTGCATATTTCAGTTTTTGACTTTTTTTGTAAACCAATGCATCCCAACTGCGAAGACTAATCCTTCGAGATCTGAAATTTATTTTAGAGGTTGACCTGTCCCGATAGATTTTTCCAAAGCAATGGCTAGGACCAAATCCTTGACAAAAGGATTAAGGGACTATTTACGACATGTGAAAAATAAAATACAAATATGATTTTTTGAAAGTTTGTCTTTTTAATATATAGCTTGAAGTTTGTCTTTTTTATGACATGTAAAAAACCATATCTCCAATTTGTGTAACCTTGAAGTAGCTTAGCATGACAGTCACATAGAACAATTCTTCAATGAACACATTCTTAACAGTTGTACAATATGTGAGAGTTCTTAATTCCCACGTTGTATTTTGAGCCCACAAGAAGGGAATTACGAATCCAATCATTATTCTTTGATTGGAGACTAAAAAGATTTCACAACTATCATAAAAAAATTTAAAACATTAATTTTAATAGAAATTATTTTAAAAACTGTGCAAACAATCCTCAGATAAACAAATTAACCTAGCAGTTCCCTATTTTGGTTTTTTTGCAATCACTGATTGAAGGCCTAAAGAAGCATACCTGGTAGCCTTTATATTTGATCAATTCTTTCAGCCTGTCTACAACATACACGAAACCTTCATTGTCAAAATAGCAAATATCCCCGGTTCTCAACCATCCATCCACTAAAGTAACAGAAGTTGCCACTGGATCACCAACATAACCTGCTCAAATACCAAATGTACAATAACAATGTCCATTATTCATTAAAGAACTGGCAATAATCTAATTCCTAATTCTAAATTGCGGTCCACAACTATAATTATGACCGCATATAAAACATATAAAAGCTTTAGGAGTCTCCGCAATAGCATCGCGAGGCAGAGTTTATCCGCAATATCAAGGTTCACATCGTAACCATAACAGCAATTTAGAACCATAATCTAATCACCAACACTTCATTAGTTTCACAAAAGAATAGCATTAATGAATGTACATGCCTTTCATAATTGAAGGTCCTCTAACCCAAAGTTCCCCTTGTTCACCAGGAGACATGGCCTCTCCTGTGTTTGGGTTCACTATTTTAGCTTCCATCCCTGATACCAGCTTCCCTGTAGTTCCTCCCCGGCTAGCCTCCTCAGGACCTACTATTCGGATAACACCGGCTGTTGATTCAGTTAAACCATATCCCTATAATAATAAGGTTGTATTCATCTTATAAGCTTTTACATAACCAACAAGTTCTAAAGTATTTAACTACTTAATTGACAATTTCAATGGATATGTTAATCAACAATTTTGTTTAGAAAAATTAAATACATAACACATAGTACTAAATTGTATATTTCTACACAACAGTTTTTGTTGTTAAAAATCAATGACAGTTGACAATATACAAACGAGTTATTATGTTAACAACTAATGGTGGCACCACGTGATGGTTTATAGGGATAATATTGGGGCAGCACTTTATAATAAAAATGAGAGTTACTTGTTCTGGGAGCATTTTGAGAGGTGATTGTGAAAATAGCTCCTTTGTGAAAGATCTTATAAATTGGTTACAACTTTTCTGTCGCTGCGTGACGTAGAAACGACAGGATCGTTTTTTCCTCTTATGATGAAGGTGAGCTCAAAGACTCTACAATGGTATAATAGCAGTAAAGAGAAGGTAAACTAGAGTCTGACCACTCCTACTAGAGCTAGGCTCCTAGACCAGAGAGAACATCTCTCCTAATATACTATCAACAATAATTCCGAATGACCACTCCTATCAGTACCACTACACAACCTCACTCCTTCATATAGCAAACCCGTAACTGAGTTCTAGGAATTTCACTACTCAACTCATTCTCTCCCATATGGCCCCACTTTCTTCTAGATTATGTTAGGTGTCCAATCACAGTGAGGTTCCCTTCAGAAATTTCCACAGGGAGGTGGTGAATATTTTTTGAGCTAACTAATCAGAGAAAGTGAGCCAGTGTAGCATCCAGTAGTTAATGTCTAGCTCGTCTGGCACATAAATTCCAAGGGCTGAGTAGAACCCAACCAGACAGGTTACAGGGCAACTCATGAAAAGATTATCTTGTGTTTCAGTTCCGGTGTTGCCGATCGCGCAGGGGGGCTCTAAGTTGACTCTTTTTTCGTTCAGACTGTGTCTAGTGGGAAGAAGTAAATATGTAGTTTAATCCTTGAAATTGTAAAGGTCGATTTAGTTCTTCAAACTTATAAAATAACAATTCATCAAAACGACCGAAATACCTAAATATTGACGGGAGTAATCTCTTCCTGCACCAAGTCAAGTATAGAACCTTTAAAATTGTGGTGTTAAATTTGAAAAAATGACTAAATTGACTGACATGGTTCAGTTTAAGAGACTATATTGCTACTTACTTTATAAATTTGAGGACTAAATTGACCAACAAGAACTAAAATATCTATTACTCGAACAACAATCCAAACAAACCTCCAAAGGAAATTTTACGCAGTTTGGAATGGAGATATACCACATTGCCATTCACAAACCTTATGCTCTAAAATTCGAGCATTCTGGGGTCTGCTTCTGTGTTTCCTTGTTTAGAAAAGGTGATAAGCTTATCGAAGTGAATATCTTCCATCCTTTTCCCAAAGCCATGTGCTTGAATCTGCTGGAAGTCTCATAGATATGGAAATGTTGGTGACTTGTTGTGCATCAAAGTTATTATTAAAATCTTCAATAACTAAAATTTTCAATTCCATTGCTTTGTACCTGCATCAACAAGTTCACTGATCCTAGCACTTTGATCAAGGAGTGACTCAGGTGGAGACTTCAAAATTGTGTTTCTCAGGCATCCAGATATCACCCCAAATATTAATCTGTTTCTCGTCACCAATCACCCATCTAGCACCGAGTTCAAACATTTCATTGGCATACATTAAAATTCTCGAGACATAACTAGGTTGATACCCCACTTTGGCCATGATAAAATCACCTCATGGGAAATATCTTGACATGCGGGAATTATTTCCAATTTGAAGCCTCAACACCTTTTCCCAATGGCTTTTTGAATCCACTAAAGCCTCAAAATCTTAGTCCCCTTCTTGCTTTTATTCTTCCAGGTCTGCTCTAGCTTAATCGGTGAACGTTTCTACCACCCTCAGCAGATCACCACCTAAATTTATTACAGAAATGCTAAAGACTTTTGAGGCAACTCACAAATGCAGTTTGGAATTACTTGATCTATTTCCTTGGTAAGTGTATCCCTTCGAGTTCACATAGGAATTTCTCTTCCCACCCATTCATGGATAAAGGAAAGGACGTCTTTCTTATATCTATAAAGTTCTAAACATTTTTTATTTTATTTTTTTGACATAGGCAAACATTATTTATAACAAAATGTAAAATAGTTTTACAGTTTCATCCGATAAGAAACTATCAAATTGTCATGTCATACAACTAATTTTAAAACATTTCTGTGATTTAGCATAATACAAGATGCTCATTGGATGTCTCTATATATTTTACACTGTCAGTGCATCTTCTATTTTCTCAAAATAACCCTAAATGCATGTTGTGTTGTAAGTTTGAGAAGAAACCTGGATAATCGATACATGAGGGAACTTTGCCATGAAAGCAACAAAGTTATCCTTTCCCAACGGAGCACCACCACAAGCCACGGTTTTCAACGACGACAAATCATACCCATCCGCCACTCCCTCTTTACTCATCGCCACCACCACGGGCGGCGCCACCGCAACATTAGTCACTCTAAACCTCTCCACAGCACCCAGCATTTTCCCCAATTCAACCCTCTCCATCATCACCACCGTTTCCATCATAGCCACACCCTTCAAAAGGTACGTAAAACCGTACACATGAAAACACGGCACTGTCAGCAAACAAACCGCAGGACTCGCCGTTGGAATCCTAACCGCGTTGTATGCTGCCACCGTCGCCGTCAAGTTGCGGTGAGTAAGCATCACTCCTTTCGATTTCCCTGTGGTTCCTGATATTAGTGATAAAAAAGTTAGTTACAGGTTAATAATGAATATTATTTTTTCATTTCACTTTTCTATATTTTTTGCTCTTTGTAGTAATACCTGATGAGTACAGAATGACCGCCACGTCGGATTGACTGACCTCCGGCGGCGACACCGTCGAAGTAACATCTGTTTCGGTGGTGAGTGAGACGAACTCGGGCGAGTCGATGAGAATCGTTCCAAAAGCGAGTTTCGGAAGTTTGTGAGATAAAAACGACGTCGTAAAAGCGATAACCGGTTTAGAGAGGTTTACCAGATGAGAAATTTCCGAGGGAGTGGAAATTGGGTTTGTTGGTGAAACGACCACGCCAATGGAGAGTAATGCGAAGTAGAGGATTGGTACCTGGACGATGTTTGGGGAAAGAATCAATGCGGTATGGTGTTTGGTGAGTCCGCGGAGAGTGAGGTTTTTTGCGAGGGTTTTGTAGCGTTGGATGAAGGTGGAGTAAGAGAGTTTGTGAGAGGTGGTTGAGTCGATGAGGAAAGTGTGTGAGTCGGAGTTGTGGAGGGAGAAGGTGTATGTTGCGGCGGAGATATTGGCGTGTGGTGGAGGAAGGTTGAGTGGGGCTCTTAGACTGTGGAAGGTTCTGGAAATGGAATTGAACCCGGTTTTGGGATCCATTGAGTTGGCGATGAATTGATGGCTTTAAAATTGTTTTGTTTTGTTCTTTCATGTGAATTGAATAATAATATGAAAGGGGGTCCATTTAGGATGGTTCTTTGTTATTTATTGGTGGGAAAATTGTTGGGTTTCGGAAAGTGGTTTGGGATTTTGGTGGGAAAGGGAAAGATAGAGTCCGAGTTTGTTTTGGCAAAGGTGATTAAGACCGAATCAAACATTGAATAGGTGTATTCAGTTTTAAGGTTGAAAGGTCGGATCTGACTTGGATGAGTCTGACACGTAACAATAACTGGATATATTTTTTAAACTTTACAAGGTAAGTAAGTATAGGGGTGGGCAAACTCGGATCAAACCGAATTAACCCGATCAACCCGATGCAATCGGTTTCATTCGGTTCGGATTAATACGGGTTGCGGGTTAGTCGGGTTAATTTTACGGGTTATTATGGGTATATTCGGTTCGGTTCGGTTCGGTTTGCTATTTTGAGCCCGTCGGAACCCGAATTAACCCGACTAACCCATATATAAACTTACTAATAGAGTAATAGGCTTTTTAAATACTGGGTCCAACATATCACTCACGTAAAAAAAAAAACATTAAAACCAGCTCATATGTTAATATTATTTTAGTCTTGAATCAAAACTTAGTTAATTAAAAGATATGCTTCCTTCTCTCTTGTGAACTCCACTCAGTCTCCACCAACCATACAGAATACACATTCTCGCCGCCTTCACCTTGCAGTTCATAACAAGTAATTTTTTGTTTCTAATTGAGAGTTCAATGAACTGTAAATCCAAACCTTCATCATGTAAGATCAAACATGAACAACCAAATCATGCAACCAAACCTTCTTTGTTCAGATCTGGAGAAAACTGGAACCAAACCTTCACCTTCACCTTCATCAGTGGTTGGAACTGGAAAACTTGACAAATTAATAACTTCAAAAGCTCTCTTCTTCTTTCTTTTTCTTCAGATCTGAGAGTTTTGTGAAAAAATGGTTTAGATCTAGTTTCTTTCTTGGGTTTGAATGGAATCAGAATATGATTTAAGAGCTTTTTTCTTCTGATGTTGTAACCCGTTTACCCGAACCGAACAAACCCGGAACCGATATACCCGAACCCGAAAAACCCGATGTGAATTTAGGTTGCAATAGGGTTGTAGCTCTCAACCCGTGGGTTGGCTCGGTTTAGGGATCTGAGCCCGAACCCGAACCGACCCGAACCGATGCCCACCCCTAAGTAAGTAATAGACATAATACAGGATAGAATACCACAACACAAGATAGAAAAGTACAAGACAAATTTTTATATGATTGAACTATTTTTTGTTTTATACGATTTTTGGGGACGAAATGTTATTTTGGTATTTTAGATAACTTGTGCGTAGGACAAAAAGTTGTGATGTGGTTTTGTGAGAATTTATGTCATGTCCCTTGCCTCCAATTTGTCGTGTACCTGAAACAGTTTTACAAATCAAACACAGGACAACTTGAGTTGTTTAGTCATGTGCTTCATTTTTTAGCAAATCAAACGCACCCTATATAAATTAAATCATTATTTTTGTTATTTTTTTTAAGAATGTTTATTTTGTTAATGTATTTATACGAATTAATATTGTCGTGAGCTGGTAAGGACAATGCATAATATATGCAAAGGTCTGCGGTTCGAACCCTGGACAAAAAAAATACGAATTAATATTGATAATTTATATGAATTGATACTTATATCTTGTAAAAAAAATGAATTGACACTTAAAGGTTAAATTCGGTCTTTTGAATAATCTTTGAGTTTTGTTTTTGTCTTCTAATTAATAAAAATTGAGTATTACTTTTCCCACCCTATGCCTTTCCTCGCGCACCCTCGGAGTTTTCCGGATTTTATAATCCGGAATGATGTTTTTCCAGAATTTTTTTGATTTTAAGCTTTCTATTGCTGTGGAATTGGTTATGTACAAGCTACAAATTTTAAAAATAACGGTGCACTTAACATTTATGGAGAGAGGTATATTCTGCAATGTGCTGCAAATTTTAAATATAATATGAATGATATTACAGAGTTGTCTTTCTTAATTTCTTTCTTCCAAAGGCATCAGCACTGAATGAAGTTTTCAAATACTTGTTAGGTCATGATTCTAATGCTTTGAAGTGAGTATTGAAACTTTACTTGTCTCATTCATCACAAGAGTTATGGATATGTCAACTTCATGTTTTGAGCATTGTTATGTAGAGAAATAAGTACTCCAACACTGGGTTCCAAGGATTTATTCTTCCCAACAAAATATCCCAACCATTTTTTATGCAATTCAAAGCTTGTTTCTGGGAAAAAGTATTGGTCATACTAGAGAAATCCTCCATATAATCACATTCTGGATTACAAAATCCGAATTGTTTAACGTATTCCTGATTATGTAATCCGGAAACATCATTTTTCACCCTATTTGTTGACTTTCAACGTGAGTTACGGATTTTTCCGGATTTTGTAATCCGGAAAGCTCAAAAAATAGGGCGCGTTACATGATTTTTTCGGATTACATAATCCGAAAACCTCCTAAACACCCTTTTTTCATGGTACTGATGCAATCCGGATTCTATATTCCGGAATGCACCAGCACCAAATTTTTCATATGTAACAAATCTTCTAAAACTCTATGTGCATCTAAACTCTTAGAACCAGGACAAACTTTAAAAGTAAGAGTCCTTAACGATGTTGAATTTGCAAGTATGAACCGTATCAAACTCATTGCATGCTGAGAAATTCTACATGCTCTAACATGGATATTCACCATCTCCAGATTATTAAGGCAATCACTACTGCATTCTAACTCTTCTGAATGATCTGACACTTGTACGGTAGAAGCATCGATGTAACTCTAAAGTGTAAAAATTAAAGTGTCAAAATACAACAATAAGAAATAAGCTCAGAAGCTTAGGTAATCATGTTTACATGTATAATAAGTTCAACCAAGCCAGGAGCACATTGGAGTGCACTAACAATATACAAAAGTTCTCCTCTTATCATTTGCTCCATGATTTTTACACCCAAAATTCAAAATTCCATCATTTATACTTTTTTTCATGGTGCTAATGCAATCCGGATTCTATAATCCGGAATGCACAAGGGCATTTTTGGAAAATTTACAGGGCGCGGGAGAAGACCATAGGGTGGGAAAAGTAATACTCATAAAAATTTTGTTTTGATCCTGTAATCATATCTCTGAATGTCAAATTATTAGTAATTTGTAATCATATTTATGATGTGTTTTTAACCATTCAAGTGCAATCGTATCGTATGAAACTATGAACCACCAAAACAACTTTTGCCTCCACATAGTCTTTTTCTACTTTTTTTTCATGCTTAAGCTGAGGCAGCATTGGGATACTTTGCCTCTGCGGTGAAGGTAGAGAAATTTATGACTAATTCTACCTTTTGTGTTGCTCATGTCTATAGCATGAATATATGATTAGAATAATGCTTATTATTCATTAGTGACAATTTGATTTGGCTATATAAGCTGCATTTATTTTGATATTATGAATATATAGCAACTTATTTTTTTAAGTTGAAAACTACCTTTGATAATCAAAACAACTCTCTCCATAATAATCACTGCCTAAAGTTTGGGAATAACGACAGCCTATCTGTAATCTGTTCATGTGATCACAATATTCACATTATGCTGGAGGTAATTACAAAATGGAATGTAAAGGTTTGGCCCTTTGTAATTGATGAATGCAGTGAAATAGATGAAATAATTTGTATTGAATTCAATGAAAAACACAATACAAGAGAAATTGATGGAATACAATGTAAATTGACAACTTAAGAAACTAGTAGGAAGATAGAAGAAGACTTGGTCCAAAGAGACTCAAGCCATTACTTTCAAAGAGAGTACCAAAGGGACTTCATCATTTTTCTTCATAATCTTCAATGATCATCCTTTCCCTATTTATGCACAATCACTAGCCACATGTCCACTTACTTCAACCAATTACATTTTGCCAAGTGTATTTTCTCAAGTGCTATTTGAATCATAACATGGAACTGCATAAATTCTATCAACTTTTTGTTTAGAAAGAGATGGCATGTTCAAAATAAGACTTAGTTGAACCTATCAGACCATACCAACACAATTGAGTTAGAAAATGTTATTAGATTCTGCCTTTATCATCCTAGAATCTATTCCAATGTTGGAAAAAAGGCACTCTATTAAGTATTCGAGATTAGCTAATTTGACAACCAAATGGTTATCGACAATGGTTTACGATTGTTTCTTCCAAGTTTATTTCCAGAGCTACAAAGATCACTATTTTTATATCACCATGTTCTATTTTGTAAAACTGTAATTGAACGGATAGTTTTTTGTGTTTTATGTTGGCCACGATTACCAAATTCAGATTGAGGTATGAACCAATTTGAAAAGGAAAAAACTTATTAATAAGGTCTATGATAGACCACTGTAACGTTGGTCAATCTTAGACATTTAGAATGAAACTTTTATTAATTAGGGAATCAAATTGAAACTCAATAATTAATTAAGGGACAAAATAAGCAATTTAGACATACTTATATAAAATTATTTAAAGGATCATGTTAACTGGTACCCTTATGACACTAGTTAAGGAAACAAAACAAAAAAACATTTGCATTCAAAACATCATTTTTTACACTTTTAAAATTTTGACTACACAAATTTCAAAATATTTATAATATAAAAAAAGAAACATTTGCATTGAAAACATCATGTTTTACACTTTTAAAATTTTGACTACACAAATTTCAAAATATTTATAGTAAGCCTAATTCAATTTGTGAAATCCCTCCATGTCTTAGTGTTTTTCCAAAAATGTATTCGTTCGGAGTTTATAATCTGAAATTAAAAACCCGTATACTAATCGACCCAGACATCTTCACTTCTCCATTTTCCCCCAAATCTAAATATCATCATGTTGTGACATTTTTCATGTAAGCTTGTTGAAATCTATCACATTTAGAAAGGGAAAAAAAAATTACGACACAAGATATTAGTACACATTTGCTCAAATCTTTGCCATTTTTTTTTTCATTTATGCATTTTGGATACTAATTTATGTATGTCTTTGTCAATGTTTCAAATATGGACAGGCATACTGATCGCATTAACACGACTACCTCTATTAGGCTTGAGCACCAAATGTAGTGCAAAATTTAGAGAGGCGAACCCACTCATATGCCGTAACCAGAGCTTGTGTTTGAGCCACAACTTGGGGTGAACCGGGAAGAGGTAGAACAGGAGCAAGCACCACCATGGCATCCAGTGGAAGCATATTCCAGTGGCTCGCTCCAAACCCTTTTGAAATCGTGTTTATGTGATCGTCTGCTCGTCAAAATGTGTTTGTCAACTTACCTAGGGGTTCAATCTTTATAGGCACTCTAAATTTAGGAACGGATTAACCAAATTAAATAACAAAGTAATCGACTTAAAATTTATAGAATCATTTTAAGTTACATGAACAACTAATTGCAAGAAAATTCCTCTTTCATGACCTAACCTAGAGAGGGTTAGGTACTCATAGCTTCTAAATACATAAGATAAGGTTAGGTATGAATAAAAAAAATCATGAGAAGTGGAGCACGGGTTGATGACTTTTTGGCTCTTGAATAACTTTGGTTGCTTAAATCCTTCAGAAATCGTGTTTCTGAATTCATTTGCTCCTCAAAATGTGTTTTCCTCTGACCTAGGGGTTCAATATTTATAGGTGTATGTTTACCTAAGTTATAGGGAAATTAGTTACCGATGCAAGGTAGTAGAGAACGTAAGTTTTGACCTAATAGCTCTATCACCTGATGCGGAGCTCATAGTCCGCGATGCTAGATAGACAATAATGATCCCCATGATTTTCCTCATATTATCGTGATGTGGGGCTCATAGCCCGGGATGCTAGGTAGGCAGTAGTCAACTCCTTAGTTTCTTCACTCCTTGCTCCATTTATTTTTACTAGAAGGTTTGTAACGACTAAACTTCGAGCTTAATCAATGATAAACTTGTAAAAAGCATATCACAAGTATAGAGTTGTCTGGTTCGGGTGGGTTTCTATAGCTTCAAGACATCTTTCCGTCCCGTGGTCTTTCATGACTTTTTGAATGATTTCTTTAACAAAACTAGATTAAAACTAACATAAATTTTCTATTCTATTGCGAAAATGATACTAATTTATGACTCAAAACCTATATTATTTCTTGTCATCAAGGACAGTATCCAATTCATGTGGTGGGGGACCCTCTTGACCACTATATCGCCTGAGGTTGAGCATCCAACAAAGATAATATCATTTCGGAAGTTCCAAATAAAAAACACAACGACATGTCAAACAAAAGTCAAACCAAGACACACTCACTTACCCACTCCAAGATGCACCTTATTGTTCGAGTTAAGTTACTCCTTTGTTTATTTTTAGATGGGTAGAGTACTACTTGTACAAATCAATGTTTTCATTCAATAAATTGATCTTTATGCCGTTAAAAAAAAATTATCATATTTTATATGAACATATGGATAACGAGTATACTCTAGAATCTAGATAGGTAATTGTGTCTTCATCAACTATCCTTCTTACAAGTTATAAGTGAATTCATCAATATTTTAATATCACGTATCATCACGAAATGGATAATTTCAGCGTGTAAGTATGATGATGTCTATCATAAATAGAATACATTAAGCCCCCCAAAAGAACACTGAATAATAATATATAAGATGGTGGATTACAGTGAGAATGATGGCTATGTAAGCCTGCCCAAATGTGTGGCAATCGTGTTTTGAATATGATCACATACTCTAAGGCTTTGACTGGTTGACCATATGGATATCTACTGCATAATCATGCATCTCTCGGTCAAAGTAATTAAAGTATGAGTACTTTTATGAACTTGGTTCACAATTCCCATAACAATTCAGAGATTAGGATGTTGTGTGGAACTAGAAACTAGAAGAAAACATTGTTTTGGTATACGAGTAATGATATTTTGACATCCATTTGATGATAACTTTGTTGACAACCTTGTTTTTCTCATTTCTTATTGGTCAAAAACAATGGAGAGAGAAAAAGGAAGAGAGATGATAACAACATTATGTGAGTTTGAGAGAGAAGGTTGTGCAAAGTTGTCAAAAAGTGATTGTCAAAATATCATTTCTCTTGATATAGTAGTACTATAATGTTACATCATATACTTTGCAAGTGGTGTTATTATCATTGTTGTTGTCCAAATAAAACAAAGCTTTGGCTTTGATTTGGACGGTGTAGTGCCAAACATCCAACACATGATAGAATATCAGAACAACAACGACAAATAGTTTGGTTTGCACTACACTCTTAGTCTCTTACTGTATAATTATTACTATATATCCTAAGTTTTTGACATAGATGTGTTAGTAGATGTGTTTGCGATGTAGTTTGGTTCGACTACAAAGAAAAAAAATTCTAGCTGATCTAAAAATTAAAATACTTATGGTTTGGTTCGGTTTAGATAATTCTTAAAAAAGAACGATCTGATCTGAAATAGTGTAATTTAAATTGGATAAGAGTTTCCAATTATCAAAATTACAATCCTAAAAAATGTTGTCAGTACTAATATTATAAAATCACGGTTAAGTAAATATGTTTGATGCAAAATATGACAAATAGTAATATATTAAAAATCAATTTTAACGAAAAACAATGATCAGTTATGTTCGAAGCCATAAAAACCAATTAATGCAACATCTTCTCCTAATAAATAAATAAACAAACGAGTATTAAAATTTATATATGCATTTTGGTTTGATTTTTAAAAGAAAAGAATCTGAATTTCAATCTAATTTGTGCGATTTTCATGAAAGAAGGTCCAAAATATGCAATAATATTTAGCTTTGTGCAGTTTTCAATTTTTTAGATTTGAACATCCTTATTTGTAAAAGTTTTTTTTTTTTACGTTTATTTGTAAAAGTTGGACTCAAATTTATGGGGTTTGTGACATACTTAATTTCTGAAATGTGTTTAAAATCAACTAATTCCGTCTATAAGATTGTGTTTGTTGACCAAGATAGAGAGATAAAATATAATTAATATATCTTATTATATTTTAATCTTCCATTTGATACACTTATATTTTAATCTTCTGTTTGATACACTTATGAGATAAGATAAATTATTCATTTTAATTATCATATCATATCACTCCTTTGTAATTTCTATTTAAGTTTCGGTTGAGTTAAAATTAACCTATTAGATTTGATCAAATGAATCTTTATTTTGTACTCATCCTGCATGCGCGGTATACCATCTAAGCTGCTTCCTTTCTTCTTCTTCCCCCTCTATATTTTTCTCTCTCTAGATTTCTCTCTTTTTTTTCTTCCTTTTTATTGATTTCAAATACATACCCAGAAAATCCTAAATCTATTTCAAATACAATTGACCCAAAAAAAATAGACTTATTACACATAATTTATGTGACATGAACATTGTAACCAACACAATGTTCACCCCTAAGCATATACGCCCAAACACCATTGACATCTTCAATTGCTTTCTTGTACTAGCCAGCGCCAACTTCATCTTCAAGTTTTTCTTCTTAAGCTTCTCAATTAACATATCTCTTTTATCAACAGTATCATCATCCAACCACCTAAAATGGTTACATCCAGGATCCAATCTGCTTCTATAGTTTCTACAGCCCCAAAATTGTTTCCCATAGTTTGGATTCATTACATCAGTAACAGTTTTCAAAACCCTCAATATCCTTACAACCACATTTTTTATCAGATATTTTTCTCAACACAGACCCAACATGTGTGGAGCTTTGGCTTGCACTAGACATAGTGGAATTGAAAGAAAACGAAGCAAGAGAAGGAGAAGAAGATGCAGATCGATGAAGAAGAAGAAGAGATCGATGGAGAAGGAGAAGAGGAAACAAGGTACGATTGAGAAGTAATGGAAATTGAAAAAAAAACCCTAATTTCATCTCTAATTGTACATCCCAGAGAAGAAGAAGAGATCGATGGAGAAGGATAAGAGGAAACAAGGTACGATTGAGAAGTAATGGAAATTGAAAAAAAAAAACCTAATTTCATCTCTAATTGTACATCCCAGACGACTTTAAGCATTACCGACTGACCCTACAAACCAACCGACTGACCCTACAAACCAACACGAGTCTTTTCAGCGTGTTTTGTCCTCACTCGCACGTTTACCGGGAAACTTCCCGGTAAGTCACCCATCCCAAAATTGCTCCAAGTTAAGCACGCTTAACTGTGTGGTTCTTATGGAATTAGCTACCGAAAAGAAGATGCATCTTGTTGATATAGGTAGTACCAAACAATTCTTATAAGTCTTCCTTCAACCATGTAGTCCCATACCTACACGGCCTCAGGATCCCTCTCATTCCGATGTGATTCGGTTCTTCTAGATGCTGTCGGGAGCCGCTCATTGTCGTGCCTTGTGCACCGGCGATCACTCCCCTGCTCTCGTCAGCCGTGGGTGTTACATGCCCACCAGCTTCCGTGTAACACCCCGTTTTCCCAACATAAAAATTTCATTTAAAATCAGAGTATTTAATTCATAACGGAATGCCACACACTACTTTAACATCTCAAAACAGATAGTAATAATTATCCTTCAAATTCAACATCCTGAAAAATCTTAAGCTGTTGCAGCGGAAAATAGTTCAACTTTAGAAAGTCTTGGCACGCAGGCCTTATTGAAAAAATCCCATAAATTAGTTCATAAAAGAGACACATAAGGAACAGAAGTAAAAGCAAGCCCCCATCCCGTTACGTATCAGAGCACCTAGACACCAACTGAGAGTCCACTCATGAACGCCTCTAATCTTTATTACCTGCACATTACCCACGGTCGAGGCAACATATACGCAGAAGGGGTGAGATTTCATAATCAATACATTAAGCATATAATCCAATAAAATGCATTTAACAACTTAAGCATTAATAACATATCAACAATTAACAATTAGCATATTTTTCATTTCATAACAAATACAATCATCGAATATCATTACTAATTTTCATCACAAATCATAATCAACTTAACACTCAACTTGACGACACAACTCATCTTTGACCATGCAACTCTATCAACTCAACAACAACTTGACAACTTAAACATCATGAAACTTCTTGATATGCAAATGCATGTGGTACCAATCAACAACAAAATGAGCATAATAGGCTCCTCAACGTGTGAGCACAAAGGCTGCCGGGCCTAAAGCCCCCAACTTTAATGAGCACAAAGGCTGCCGGGCCTAAAGCCCCCAACTTTAATGAGTATGCAATGAACATCAACTTCCAACAACTTAGACAACAACATAAACAACTCATACGACTCATAATCATGGACAACTTCTTAAACTCTTGCAACATAGACCGACTCATGCAATTTAAAGACTTTATAGGTCAGCAGCAATGAACAGCAACAGATTTGCAACATATACCAGTGTTGGAATATCTCAACATCATTTAAGGAATGGATTACATCAACATAAATATCATAAAACATCATAACATTATTCATGCAACATTACTAATCATTTCAGTCATATAAACAGACTTCTGTAACATCTGGAAACATCCTAAACCTCCCTCATTCTTACTTCTAAGGTCAGCTCAAGACTATACGTGCGAAAGGATCGCATCGGGACAATTTTGGGCAACTGACAGCCTAACTCGCAGTGGCGAGTGATTCTACTCGCAGTGGCGAGCTCAAAGGTCTGGCTCGCAGTTGCGAGCGATGGTACTCGCAGTTGCGAGTGTCTTGGGGTAGCTCGCAGTTGCGAGTGTTCTTGCTCGCAGGCGCGAGCGATGAATGTCAGTACGGCCAGAAACCTAAAAATTCCAACTTTTCACTTAATCTCCTAATTCTAACCTCAATTCAACATCTAATTATCATCTTATGGTATATCTAAGTTCTGTACACTAATTTAGCATCAACCTAACGTCTTTTCATGATTCAATCATCAAATTCGGTCTTAAACCTAATTCCAAATTCTCACCAAAACTTAATCTAATCATGCTAAATTCATCCTATAGAATCATACTCTTAATAATATTGAAAATTAGTCTCACCCTTACCTGGATTTAAGCTTCCAAAAATTATCCTTTGCGTCAACATAGCAGCCTCATCCTTTTACTTCTTTCTATCTTCAGTTTGCCTCTCTGATTATGTCGAAATCAATTTATGTTTCTTATAACACTAGCGCTGGTGACGTCTATGGGATTCTTCTCTTGAAATCCAAAGGTTAATCAATTAATTCTAAGGGAAGTTTTGTATTCGATTTTCTGGATGTGTACTGTAACACCCATACTAGACGTATCTAGAAAGTCTAGCATGTGCGTTAGTTTAGTACTGGATACATTAAAAATTTACAACAATACAGCTACGAATGAATATAAATACAATCAAATGTGTTCGTACATAATAATACAACTCAACTTTTCTAAAGTATAATGAATGCATCCTTGCATAACCATCTCATCCTGCAGCGGGTACGAACGAACACTTGACGCATCATCCATTCGGCTACTAGCTTGCTAATCCAACCTGTTTATCTGAAACAAAAAAGGATTGGGATGAGACATAATGTCTCAGTGAGTTCCCCTAAATCCTAGGCTATAGGTAACCTCAGGGGAAACCTACGGTCACCACGTGTCTAGAATACAACCTGTCGGTTGATTATACGTGTGTGGGGACTTGCATACTTAGACGGTGTGCATACTACGGCCGTCTTAGTCTTATCTCACTTGTTATAGGCTTCACATCCTATACGTGTCATGGCGGTCGAGGGGAAACTAAAACCGCAATGCCAAGAATACGCTCTACGTATCGAGGCCTAAGCATACTATAATCATGACACAATTCTAAACCGGACGATTAGGGGAAACCTAAGATCGTCATCGGTATATCTTTCTCTATTCTTGCTCTATGCATAACTATGTTGTATCTAACAACATATTCTATCTTGCTATCATACTAGTTCTTGACGATCTACGTCTATGTTCTACTATTCTTGACGATCTACGTCAAGGCTCTACTATTCTTGACGATCTACGTCAAGGCTCTACTATTCTTGACGATCTACGTCAAGGCTCTATGACGTAACATAATATATCTAATAATATGCACAGTCAGATTCATTCATAAAGTTAGCGTTTAACAAACAAACATTATCTGAGTTCATTTTACGGAAAGCCCCGAGTGGAGTAACCCCGAGCGCAATCCCTATCTACCCGATGGAAACCTATCTAAGGTATAACCAACGGCACTCCTGCAGTGACGTGCGGGATCCTTACGGCTAACCCCATTTCACCTAATGGAAACCCCTTGCACCAACCTAATGTGGACACAAGAGACACGACCACTACATCTTTCTTACTAAGTGACATGCGGGTTCCTTACGGCTAACCCCGTTTCACCTAATGGAAACCCCTTGAGCCAACCTAGTGTGGACACAAGAGACATGGCACCTTTACTTTAAAGTCTTGGTCTATAAATGCATGAGTATTAAATCTATGCTAGCTATCTCTTTTACCTCGGATGCCTATACGATCCAACTAGAGGTAAACTATATGCTTGCTTAACTTTCTGTGTGAAGAGATATCTAATCAATTCACGTCTTGCCATACTCGTATGGCACTCTAGCTTCTATACGAAGAGAATACTCTATATCACTTCGCATCTAATCAAGCATACTACTCATGCCTAGCATTCTATTCTTTACTAACTATTCTAGTTCTTGACAAGCTATGTCAAGGCTCTATGTTCATGCCCTTATTTGATTCATCACTACCCGAGTAATATCGGCTTACGCTCTTTTGATTCACTCTTGCCATTCTTGTTAAGTTTGCCATGATTTCCTTTTCAAGAATCGTTTGATGTTATGTGCATTGCTTCGATGTTGTTTTGGGGTTATAAAGTTGTAAAACGATGAAAGAAATGTTTCGGAACGCACCACCGACCCACACTGAGCCAACAGCCAAAAAGCATGTTGGCTGGTCCAGAGGGCTGCGCTATTAGCGCCCCTGGAGCGTGGCTTTTCTGGGGAGCTACGCTATTAGCGTAGAATTTCGCTAATAGCGTAGTTCTTCGGGTCTGTGGTACCAAATTTCCAATTTTTGACCCAAAACTCATTCTAATGGTTCCTGCAATGCACCAAAACATCCAGCAACATACATATACATTTCTAAACTTATCTCATGGCAAACTAACAAGTAATCAACAAGAATTTATCAAAAGTACACTAAGGTTCTAAACCCCTCATAAACATAAATCTCTACTTTCTAGCATGAATTTACATAACCAAAGGTAGGTAAACTATCTATGGAACTCACCTAATCAAGTTCCTTGCATCTTTCCAAGCATCTAGCACCAAACCCTAGCTTCCTCTTCATTCTTGATCTTTAGCCCTTTCCTCCAAACCATGCTTTAATCTCTTCCTCCACTTGTTTCTTGCTTGTTAAGCCATGCTTGATCATGTTTTGAAGGAAGATTGGATGACTTAGAGAGGAGAGGGAGGCGCAATTCTTAGAGAGAAGGGGGAGAGAAATGTTTTTCCCAAAACCTAGAGAGAGAAAGTGAAGTGGGAAATGAGGGAAAATGGCCCTTATGGCCTTATATAGTCGCTTGCGACGTTTTACCACTTTGCCCTTCACCTCAGTCGTGTTCACCTGACTCTGATACATAACTCATGCTTGACTGATATTACTCATTAATATCTTTCGTCTTACTTACTTTATTCATCATGATCACTTTCTAATGAATCTTAGTCCTCTGATACATTTAGCAGATGAAATTTCCATTAGCTGATGAGCGGGATGTTACATGTACAATGATGGAATTTGGTACACGCACATCTAGGTTGCACATGTTAGGTTATTGGGTAGTGGTTTTGTGTGTGGCTGGTAGTAGAAACAAGAAGTTTGCCGTCGTATGTAGCATAAAGGTTAATAGGTTAGTATATATAGGCAAAAGGCAAAACTAACATATATTTAGGCATATTAGTTACCCGAAAGTATTCTGAATAAAAATAATAATGATAATCTAAAACTAATATATAAACTCTTGATTGGAATAAATATAAACAATATCATTAACAATTTTAATAGAATGTGACGGCAAGGACATCAATCCAAATACAAAGAAAATCATCACATCATAACAAGCACACATACAATGAAATTAATCACAATAGTCACTATTACACATAAGGACGTAAAATCATTTAAAACAGCCACTAAACTTTCTAAATTCACAAAACAACCCCACAACTTAATATTCATTTTATTTTTAAATCTTATTTTATTAAATAATAAAATAAGTCTCAACACCTCATAACATCTCTAAAAAATCATAACATCGCATATATCACATAATTTTCAGGTAAATCATATCTCTCATAAAATCACGTAAACCTCATAAATCACTTAAATCATAAATCATATAAATATATATAAATATATTTCTAAATAATTAAATAATTTACGACGGGCGTTACAACTCTCCCCAACTTAAAGAATTTTCGTCCTCGAAAATTTACCTCTAGCAAACAACTCTGGATAAGACTCCATCATCTTACTCTCTTGCTCCCACTTCAAGCTTTCACCAGTCGCCCCACTCCAAACAACTCTCACTAAAGGTATCTCTTTGCCTCTCAACGTCTTCACCTTGCGATCATCAATCCTCAAAGGTAAAGTCTCCACCGTAAGGTTGTCTCTAACTTGCACATCATCTCTCTGAATCACATGGGACGGGTCTGGAACATACTTCCTCAGTTGCGACACATGAAACACATCATGCAAATTCGATAAATGCGGTGGTAAACCCACTCGGAACGCCACCGTCCCAACTCTTTCCGATATCTGATACGGACCAATAAACTTCGGAGTTAACTTCTTTGACTTCAATGCACGACCAACACCGGTCATCGGAGTAACTCTCAAGAACACGTGATCTCCTTCTTGAAACTCAAGGTCCTTTCTACGCTTATCATGGTAACTCTTTTGTCGACTCTGTGACGCTTTCATCTTTTCTTGAATCATCTTTACCTTCTCAGTAGTCTGCTGAACAATCTCTGGTCCTAAAACCACACTTTCGCCTGTTTCAAACCAACACAACGGAGTCCTACACTTCCTACCATATAAAACCTCAAAAGGCGCCATCCCAATACTTGAATGATAAATGTTATTATATGTGAACTCTATCAACGGAAGATGACTATCCCAAATTCCACCTTGTCCAAGTACACAAACTCTCAACAAGTCTTCGAGTGACTGAATTGGTCTTTCCGACTGACCATCTGTTTGAGGATGATAAGCCGAACTCAATCTCAACGTAGAGCCTAAAGCCTCTTGAAAACTCTTCCAAAACCTAGAAGTAAATCTTGGATCTCTATCTGACACAATACTTGAAGGAACACCATGCAGCTTCACAATGTCCCGAATATAAATTTCTGCCAACTGAGCTATAGGAAAACTAATATTAATTGGAATGAAGTGTGCCGACTTCGTTAATCTATCAACAATCACCCAAATAGCGTCATTCCCTTTAAGAGTATTCGGCAAACTCGTCACAAAATCCATGGATATACTATCCCATTTCCATTCTGGTACATCTAACTGTGTCATCAACCCAGCAGGTTTCTGATGCTCCACCTTCGACTTCTGACAAATCAAACAAGAATATACAAATTGTGCTACATCACGTTTCAATCCAGACCACCAAAACAACTTCTTTAAGTCATGATACATCTTTGTAGCTCCCGGATGAATACTCAAGCTACTCCTATGACTCTCTTCAAGAATCATCTTCTTTATCTCATCATTGTCTGGAACACAAATCCTACCTCGAAACCTCAACACACCTTGTTCATCGACCTTGAAGTCACCATTGTGATACTACTTCAACTTTAGACGGATCGACTGCAATACCACTACTAGAAATAACATGGCCAAGAAAACTTACCTCTTTCAACCAGAATTCACACTTAGACAACTTAGCATTAAGCTTCTTTTCTTTCAGCACTTGCAAGACAATCTTCAAATGCTCAGCATATTCTTCTGCATATCTTCATCTTTCACTTTAATCTGGTGATAACCCGATCTCAAGTCAATCTTGCTAAACACACGTGCACCCACTAACTGATCCATCAAACCATCAATTCTTGGAAGTGGATACCTATTCTTTATGGTTACTTTATTTAGCTGTCGATAATCAATGCACAACCTCATACTACCATCTTTCTTCTTAACCAATAATACCGGCGCTCCCCAAGGTGAAACACTTGGTCGTATAAACTTCTTATCAAGCAAATCCTCCAACTGTTTCTTCAACTCAGCCAACTCAGAAGCTGACATACGGTAAGGTGTCATAGACACGGGCTTCGTTCCTGGAATGAGATCAATCGTAAATTCAACTTCTCTCTCTAGAGGCAGACAAATTCCATCACGTTCTAACTGCTTCAGCTGCTTAGTAGACAAAAACTCTGCTCCACTTTCTTCTTCAGCAGAAGAGAAATACACCGACTTACTAAAACAATTAATGTGAACATGGTTGTACTCCAACCAGTTCATACTAAGGGTTAAACAACAAACATGACAACTCAATGACGGTATCTCAACCGTCAACGACACTACTCGACTCATCTATTTGGCCGGATGGACCGACCTGCTCTGATACCAATTGTAACACCCCGTTTTCCCAACATAAAAATTTCATTTAAAATCAGAGTATTTAATTCATAACGGAATGCCACACACTACTTTAACATCTCAAAACAGATAGTAATAATTATCCTTCAAATTCAACATCATGAAAAATCTTAAGCTGTTGCAGCGGAAAATAGTTCAACTTTAGAAAGTCTTGGCACGCAGGCCTTATTGAAAAAATCCCATAAATTAGTTCATAAAAGAGACACATAAGGAACAGAAGTAAAAGCAAGCCCCCATCCCGTTACGTATCAGAGCACCTAGACACCAACTGAGAGTCCACTCATGAACGCCTCTAATCTTTATTACCTGCACATTACCCACGGTCGAGGCAACATATACGCAGAAGGGGTGAGATTTCATAATCAATACATTAAGCATATAATCCAATAAAATGCATTTAACAACTTAAGCATTAATAACATATCAACAATTAACAATTAGCATATTTTTCATTTCATAACAAATACAATCATCGAATATCATTACTAATTTTCATCACAAATCATAATCAACTTAACACTCAACTTGACGACACAACTCATCTTTGACCATGCAACTCTATCAACTCAACAACAACTTGACAACTTAAACATCATGAAACTTCTTGATATGCAAATGCATGTGGTACCAATCAACAACAAAATGAGCATAATAGGCTCCTCAACGTGTGAGCACAAAGGCTGCCGGGCCTAAAGCCCCCAACTTTAATGAGCACAAAGGCTGCCGGGCCTAAAGCCCCCAACTTTAATGAGCACAAAGGCTGCCGGGCCTAAAGCCCCCAACTTTAATGAGCACAAAGGCTGCCGGGCCTAAAGCCCCCAACTTTAATGAGTATGCAATGAACATCAACTTCCAACAACTTAGACAACAACATAAACAACTCATACGACTCATAATCATGGACAACTTCTTAAACTCTTGCAACATAGACCGACTCATGCAATTTAAAGACTTTATAGGTCAGCAGCAATGAACAGCAACAGATTTGCAACATATACCAGTGTTGGAATATCTCAACATCATTTAAGGAATGGATTACATCAACATAAATATCATAAAACATCATAACATTATTCATGCAACATTACTAATCATTTCAGTCATATAAACAGACTTCTGTAACATCTGGAAACATCCTAAACCTCCCTCATTCTTACTTCTAAGGTCAGCTCAAGACTATACGTGCGAAAGGATCGCATCGGGACAATTTTGGGCAACTGACAGCCTAACTCGCAGTGGCGAGTGATTCTACTCGCAGTGGCGAGCTCAAAGGTCTGGCTCGCAGTTGCGAGCGATGGTACTCGCAGTTGCGAGTGTCTTGGGGTAGCTCGCAGTTGCGAGTGTTCTTGCTCGCAGGCGCGAACGATGAATGTCAGTACGGCCAGAAACCTAAAAATTCCAACTTTTCACTTAATCTCCTAATTCTAACCTCAATTCAACATCTAATTATCATCTTATGGTATATCTAAGTTCTGTACACTAATTTAGCATCAACCTAACGTCTTTTCATGATTCAATCATCAAATTCGGTCTTAAACCTAATTCCAAATTCTCACCAAAACTTAATCTAATCATGCTAAATTCATCCTATAGAATCATACTCTTAATAATATTGAAAATTAGTCTCACCCTTACCTGGATTTAAGCTTCCAAAAATTATCCTTTGCGTCAACATAGCAGCCTCATCCTTTTACTTCTTTCTATCTTCAGTTTGCCTCTCTGATTATGTCGAAATCAATTTATGTTTCTTATAACACTAGCGCTGGTGACGTCTATGGGATTCTTCTCTTGAAATCCAAAGGTTAATCAATTAATTCTAAGGGAAGTTTTGTATTCGATTTTCTGGATGTGTACAATGATGGAATTTGGTACACGCACATCTAGGTTGCACATGTTAGGTTATTGGGTAGTGGTTTTGTGTGTGGCTGGTAGTAGAAACAAGAAGTTTGCCGTCGTATGTAGCATAAAGGTTAATAGGTTAGTATATATAGGCAAAAGGCAAAACTAACATATATTTAGGCATATTAGTTACCCGAAAGTATTCTGAATAAAAATAATAATGATAATCTAAAACTAATATATAAACTCTTGATTGGAATAAATATAAACAATATCATTAACAATTTTAATAGAATGTGACGGCAAGGACATCAATCCAAATACAAAGAAAATCATCACATCATAACAAGCACACATACAATGAAATTAATCACAATAGTCACTATTACACATAAGGACGTAAAATCATTTAAAACAGCCACTAAACTTTCTAAATTCACAAAACAACCCCACAACTTAATATTCATTTTATTTTTAAATCTTATTTTATTAAATAATAAAATAAGTCTCAACACCTCATAACATCTCTAAAAAATCATAACATCGCATATATCACATAATTTTCAGGTAAATCATATATCTCTCATAAAATCACATAAACCTCATAAATCACTTAAATCATAAATCATATAAATATATATAAATATATTTCTAAATAATTAAATAATTTACGACGGGCGTTACATTCCGCCTGGTTCGTCCACGAACCACACCGTACTGGGAGAGGTCTGCTCTGATACCATTTGTAACATCCCAGACGACTTTAAGCATTGCCGACTGACCCTACAAACCAACACGAGTCTTTTCAGCGTGTTTTGTCCTCACTCGCACGCTTACCGAGAAACTTCCCGGTAGGTCACCCATCCCAAAATTGCTCCAAGTTAAGCACGCTTAACTGTGGAGTTCTTATGGAATGAGCTACCGAAAAGAAGATGCATCTTGTTGATATAAGTAGTACCAAACAATTCTTATAAGTCTTCCTTCAACCATATAGTTCCATACCTACACGGCCTCAGGATCCCTCTCATTCCGATGTGATTCGGTTCTTCTAGATGCTGTCGGGAGCCGCTCATTGTCGTGCCTTGTGCACCGGCGATCACTCCCCTGCTCTCATCAGTCGTGGGTGTTACATTAATTTATGCCCAACAGACTTATGCCACGTCATCATCACTCATTTACCCGTTTTTCCGCCCAGTCATATGCCACATAGGATGATTTAACATTTTTTTAAATTGACGGTTTATATTTAATTGACTGACGGAGAGTAACTTAAGGGAACATTTTGTTACGTTAATAACTTATGTGACCAAATTGTAACCTATAAATAACTTAAGGGACCAAATCATTAATTAAACTTTTTTTAACAATATTTTCCTTCTTTTATATAGATTCCTGTTCTCTTTTTTTTCCTCTTCCTTTTACTCATAGATTCTTTCTCTTTTTATCGATTTCAATTTCAATTTTTCCTTCTCTACTTATTCTATCGATTTCAAATTTTCCTCTTCTTTTTTTTAATCTTTTTTTTATTCGATTTTGATTTTTCCTCTTTCCTATTATTTTGGAGTGAATCATCAAATTCGTTCCTGAATTTTCACGCGTCGGCCATCTTCGTCCCTCAATTATGCAAAATATCAACTTAGTCCCTGAATTTGTCAGACGTCCATCAAAAAGGTCCCTCCGTCCAAGTGCTCTGTTAGCCATGCTGATATGTCGCCCTGCATGCTGTGTTGTCTTGTATGCGTGGCAAGAAGGAAGCCACGTGTTCAGGGACTAATTTGATTGAATTGGAAAAAGTTGAGTTTTCACTTTTCCGTTTATTTTTTTCCTGTTTTTCCCATTTTGCCCCTGCATTACCCATACCTCCTGCTTCACATTTCAGAACATCAAAAACGTCCTTGACCATTCTTCTTCCCGCTAAAACATCCTCCATTTTCACCCCTCCAAAATCATCATCATCTCCGACGATTTTGACATTTTTGTGTGTTCGGCTGCGATTAAAGGTAACGCCTTTCCTGTTGTTTATCAAGTTTATGTGTTCGTATTCACCCTGTTTTTGTCCTTTTTTTGTGTTTTCGTTATAAGTTTTGATCATGTTGTTTATTTTATTTCTGTGATCGTTGATGCTTGCCTTGTTCTTTGTTTATGTTTGTTGCGTTTTTCAGAAAGTTGTTTTGATTATTCGTTTTAGGGTTTTGGGTTAAGACTTAAAAATTTGAAAATGTTGTGCCTGGAAATGCTCCTAACTTTGTGCCAGACAATGTTGTGTCTGGAAATGCAGAAACTGCAGGAAATGTTGTTGCAAATGCTGGACAGGTATGACTCTTAATTTTTAAGGATTGTTTTGGCAATTAGTATAACTCTTAATAGAAAAATCATTTCCCAATTAATCACCCACACCATTCTGATTATCTATAACCAAGACAGCATCAATAATACAACAGGAACAAATGGTACAAACTGTAGATTCCTAAGCTGTCACAAATAACAGGCGCCGAATAATCCTTTGGAAAAAAGATACAGTCCTCTTAGGATCTTGTTTCTTGCCACACACGTCTAACGGGCTTACAAAGAACATCAAAAAACATACATTCTTCAGCCGTAGCCAGCCGAACAAGGATCATGAGATTCAACCAAGACGACAAAAAAGAAACAACCAAAACCTCAAAGGATTATGAAGAACCAACACCGACTCCACTGACCTCTCCAACTGATACGCGAAATTTTACCAAGTTTTTTTTAATTTAGATTCGGCAGTGGAAACGTCTTCAGTTAGCTGGGAATTCTTAATTTCTTTCTCTTGCAACTTGTCTTTGGCCAGATCCCTAGCACGTATGACTTCGTCTGCTCGTTCCTGGCATACATGGTACTCACTTCGCAAAATTTGAACTTGCGTGCGGCTTTCCTCTCGCTTCTTTTCCAAATTATCCACTTCTTGTTTCTCACTAATTAACTCATCCAGGTCAGTGATAAGTCATTCTACATCCACTTTCATTCCACGAACAGTAGTCAACTTGCTTTTCAAATGACTTATTTCCAATGCTTTTTGGTCGGTTTTACTAATATCTAACACAACATGACATACCATCTTCAACCACCGCTTCCGATCTACCTTTTCTGTCGGGAACAGTCCTTAACGATATCTCCGTGATTGCGGAAAATATCTCTTAACACCGGCATATATTCCGGCATCATCTCATATTTAAGCAAGTCATAATCCTTCTCTTCTTGTATATTTCTAAAGCTTGGTGTGGCGTCTTGTTCTGATTTTTTTTTAGTCTCCCCCGCCTCGTTTTGGAAGATGATGTAGTGTCCGGGTCAGCATCCTCCTCCTCTTCGAAAGTAGGAAATCTTTCGAAATTCACATGTCTAACAGGTTGGAGTGGCGGACGACTCTTGTTCTGATTTTTTGGTGGTCTCTCCGACCCAGCTCATCCAACTCCTGCTGGCATAATTAGGGTTCCATATCCAACTTATGGTCCATCTGGTTCGACTCGACCTACTAAATTCATGGAGTTTATACTAACTCCCAGATTTCCAAAGAAGTGATGCTTCCTGGAGTTTAATAGATGTTTTGGATTTGTAATATTTTGGCTTATTTGAATTATGCCCCATAGTTGGGTTTCTTTTTGCCGTTTAAGACTTATTACTTGTTAATGCCCCATAGTTGGGTTGCTTTTGCCTATGTAATTTCTCAGACTTATGACTTATGACCTATGACTTATGCCTATGTAATATTTCAATTTCAATTTGTGTGTTCTGCTTTTTTTAGTTTATTTTGTACATATAAGTTTCAAGGATCAATTTGATATCTGATTAAACAATTCAGGGACTTATTTGATGGTTTTTTATACAACGTAAGGTGATGACATGCTGTCATTACGTAATTTTTAGGACTTATTGTGACATTTTGATAGATTTCTCATGCAATTCATACTGTTCTGGAGTGCAAAAAGCTGAAATATTGAAGTCTGTTTGAAGCAAATCGCGCCACGCCAATTTCAAGCCGTGCTGCGATTTTTGAAGCGAAATTACAACCTCCCTGTTTGAGGGAAATCGCGGCACGCCTATATACATGGCGCGGCGCGATTTTGATGGGTCAGGCCCATGACTTCTATAAATACTGCACTAATCCTGAAGAACAAGGGTTACGATTTTGGAGGGCAAAGTGCGATTTTGAGACATCGGAGACGGCTAGAAGGGCGATTTCTTCATCCTTTTACCAATTCATGTATGTTTTAATTATTTCATTGATTATGCTATTTGTAAACTCGATTATGAGTAGCTAAATCTCTTAGAGATTAGATCCGAGATGAATCTTTGTAACCCTAATTGACACATATTGCTGTGAAACTCTATTTTGTTTATGAATTCAATTCTAGTTTATTCAATTCAATTGTTCTTAATGCTTTTTATATCTTGATCACATATAACTTGATTTTGTGAGAACGAATGACCACTGACCATGGCTTTCGACTTAGACCTAATTGAATTGTTCTAATAAACAGGGTTAGTCTAGGAATAGATAATCGTTTGTTAGTGATAATAGGTTAACGTTCGGTAAAACCTTCAAGAATTATTAGACCACCTAAGGAATTAGGGGCTGTAGTTTAAGAAGAGGGTCCTAACTCAAGGGATTGATTAGGACTATTTTGTTAATCATCGTAAATTAGATCAGGATTCATAACAAATAGGTGCAGTAGACCAATTAGGGGAACTTAGAGGATTCGACGGATCTGATCTCATCTTTCTCTCATATTTTCTTAATCAAATCTTTATTTTCTGTTACTTGATTTAATTAAAATCAAACCAAATCTACTGCCTAGTGGCAAACCAAAATAAATTTTATACATTCTATTTTTATAACGCAATTGAAATATTGAAGTTAAAACAGTCCTCGTGGGATCGATATTTTTACTACTTCGATAGTATTTGGTGCACTTGCCAAAATCTCTATCATAGGGATCTATTTGATAGATAGAGAAATAATTCAGGGACTAATTTGATGGCAATATTATTATAGAAAGATTACATTTTTCAATCATCTTCAACCTCTTTTTATTAGTTAAACCAACCTTTGGCAGAGGGCAAGCATAAAATGGTCTTCTTGGGTTTTTTGAAGTATTGGATTTTCTAACAACACAAATTGTAGGACACCAACATTCAAGCACTCTCACAACACCATTAAACTTGGAGCTTGAAGATGAAGCTTGACTTTCATAACCGTTTTTTCCCATATTCCCACCCCACATCATTCCAGATTCAATTTCAATAGCTTTGCTTCAAGAAATTTTGAGGATTTTGGCTTTCAGATTCAATACGAAAAAAATTAGACTTTGAAGTTTTTTGAATTGGGGCAGAACTAGACCACTTATTATTGGAGGAAATTGTCGTGATTATAGAGTGTAGATTGCAGATTGTGTAATTAGGGTTCCAATTTTATACAATTGGGGAAGAAAGAGCTGTTGGGGAAGAAAAGAGCCATTTGGGAAGAAAGCCAAAACATTTTCTGCAAATCAATCAATTTAGTCCTTCGAAATGTTTGTTATTATCAGCCAAATTAGTCCCTGCCTACGTGGCGTCTGACATGTGAGAGGTTAACGGCCACGTCAGCCCCGTTAACGCTCCGTTTGAACAGAATGACTAACTTGATTGACATTTAACAAATTCAGGGATTAAATTGATATTTGGCATAATTGAGGGACGAAGTTGGCCGACCCGTGAAAATTCAGGGACGAAGTTGATGATTCACTCTATTATTTTGTTTGTTATCATGTAAATCAAATATATGACAGAATAAATACTTATCATGTTCATATATTATCTTATCTCTATCTAGTTTTATATCATATCATTTTTTTTATAATACATTGACAATCAAACGGGGCCTGAAAGTCTTGGTTTCACGTAATCTACTATTTTGGGTCTTGAAATTATTAGTGTTTAACAATTTAGACCCTAAATTTATGAAATAACAAATTGTTCCACTAAATTATCTACCAACATGTCAAAATTCTCCCTCCGCCAAGTAACTCTATTAAATATGTTGATGTTTCACGTAGTTGTCCAAGTTATTGTCACATTACACATAAACTTAACCCCAAGTTTCACACTTGTTAAAAACATAACTTTTTAGGCAGACTCCTCGATCCTCATCAACGCTATTTGGTTTTAGGGTTTTGATGACGCAAGTCCAATACACAAATTTTTTAAATGAAACTTGTGTTTATGGTTATGTGTGAAGTGAAATCAACTTGGACAAAACAAAATGTCATTTAACGTAACACACCATCATGTTAAAGTATTAATAATTAAATTTTTTCGGCTCATGAATAAGATTTTTAACTTTATTGCTCTCGCTTCTTCTAACTAGTCAAGTTTATCTATTCATATTAAACAATTAACTCTAAAGACAAATGGTTCAATTTTAAAAAAATTGTGATCCCCGCAACAATCACTAAACATGGATCATAATCTATGTTGAAAAGACAGCCAAAAAGAACATATGATATTTGATCTTCAGATTCTGACTATACATAAGAAATTTGGTGGGCTACTATTTGTAAAACGTTAATTCCTAAACTCATTCACAACAATAAACAATATTCTTTAGAAAAAAATTACTAAACTCAATAATGCTTGCATGTGATTCTTTCACCTATAGTTCTTAAAAAATTCTTTCAAGTACGCACACAAGCTTAGCTGTTAAACAAAGTGCTTTAACTAGTACAAGTATATCATGGATTTTACTTTATTATGAATTTTGAAATTATGAATAGGATCAATCCGTACCACACTCGGATATTAAAAGTAGCATCTAGAAGAGATTGAGTAAAAAAAATCTTGATGGGATATATGGTTTTTTATCATATGTTAATATTGTTGGATTCAAGTGTAAGTAGTTAGTTTCACACCGATTATGAATGAGTAAAATATTGAATATATAAAACGGATGACTCATATTTAATGTTTTAAGATTTTGGAAAGAGATGTGATGTCTCATTCTTTTGTGATCATTGAGCATTTGATTGTAAACTAAATGGCTAAGATGTCCAAATATTTGTCAATCACATCATATAATTGATGTCATAATTCTCTCACGCGCACTAAATTTGAAGATGATGAATGTTGTATGTTTGAATTTATGCTTCAACATATTAAATGACCTCAAAATATTTTACTCAATGTAAACTTTCAAATTTTATGTTCCCTAGTATGTGTTTTTAGAGCACAAGTTAGTAAAACTCCTCCATTATATCCTAATGCGAAGGAAAAACTGTGTTAAACCATTGAAAGACTACTTGGTCATCAAAATACAAAGGAACCGTTACTATTTTTTTTTTTAGAAATGATATTTGTACAACCATCTTGTGACAACTTTTTCTTTCATGCTCACATAATGTTCTTAACCTCTATTTTTCTTTTTCTCTCTCCATTGTTTTTGACCGATAAGAAGAGAGAAAAACAAAGTTGTCACCAAAGTTGTTATTAATAGATGTCCAAATATCATTGCTCATTTTTTTTTAGAAGAACCGTTACTAATTTTTGGAACGCAAGGCTCTACCACATTTCATCAAACATGCATGTATCACTATTTCTTTTCTTCATTTTTAGGACAAACATTTTATGCATGCGGTTCTTTAAGTTTGATATTCGTAACAAATTAGTCTTTTAAAAAATTTTATAGCAGATTTGTCTTTTATGTCATAAATTGTTTACACGGTTACTTTTAACAAATTATGTTACAAATTGTTTAGGACGGCTTAACATTAATACTTATGACATCAGATATGATTACTTAAACATATTTTCTTATTCTTGTTTATGAATTCAAATCTAATTTTATAAATAAATATTTCATAAACAACATTATAAATCATGTAATCTATTGATTTTGTTTCAAACTAAGACTAAATAATACTCCAATGAACCTTAGTTATGATGAGAGTGAATTTGGACCTATCGTCTTAGCATTAAACAGTCACATAAACATTTTTGAATTTAGTTGAAAATAGGGTAATGATACACACATTTTATGACTTTTTTTTTTGTTGAAGGAACACATTTTATGACTTAAATGTCCTATTTATTACCAAAATAAAATAAAATGATTATCTCATTACAAACATCTATTTTAAAAGACCACGGGAGATAGATATTATACCTTTTTTTAAGAAAATTTGGTTCACTATTTCTAAACACACTTGATACTTTTCAAAAAAGTTGCAAATTGCTAGACCGCCCAATTTTATGATGGTGATTTTCATCTCCCTAAATAAAGTCTCTCTCAAACCTTTGAATCTTATGAAGCAACTCCTAGACCTAAATCATGGACAAGCAAATTTGGACAAGTTCACTATATCTGCTTACCTTCCACCGTGCCAAGCCACACTTAATTTACGTTGAATCAATGTTAAAAACAAAAATACGACCTTACACACCATGTGAAGAAGCAAAAATTAAAGTTAAAATGAATGTACATACTTTTACAAGTTTTTTTTTTTTTTAACGTTTTATACTTTTACAAGTTTTTAATTCGTGTTGTCAAAAGAAATATTATTATGAAAAAGGTAAAAAAGAGAATATTATTAAAAAAAATACTTTAAGGGTAATGCTCAACCTCACGAAAAATTATTTCACGATGACGTTACAAGTAAGAGAGTCTTAACTTTAAAAAGTGTTAAAAAATCCAACCTATTACCTGCATGATTTTTAGCCATTTTCGAGTTTTAATTAGTTGCTTGAAATTTCGTGAATCATTAAAGAAGATGTCACTATAAATAGCACCGCTCTACTTCAAAATACCTTAAAAAAAGTTTTAATTCACGAGTCTTGAAAATGATTTATGAAATTAAATTGTATGCATTGTATTTTTTTTTTTTTTAATACAACATTCAATCAAAAGATTACAAATAGATATCTGTTTTAGATACTATATAATCGTGATACTATCAAAGAGTGATTTACGTAAATTAAATTCATACTTTAATCCTGAAAATCGATTGATCTTATGTCGCTGCAACAAAGACAACATACCATTCACTACCAAAAAAAAGACAACATACCATTTTATTTTTTTCACATTAAAAATGAAAGATTATAGGGTTAATTATGTTTCTAGTCCCTATAAAATAGCGACCTTGTAAGTTTAGTCTCTACTTAATTTTAATAGCATTTTTAGTCCCTAATTTTGTTTTTCTGCATTGAGTATTAGTCCCTACTCAATTCAAATTTGTTTAATTTATGCTTAAACTCTTAAATTTTTGAACAATTTTTTGCAGACATGTTTAAAACATTACTAAAAGTTCGTCCGCAAAAAATTATTGCAAAATTTGATTTCTACATCCAGATTTTATTACTTTTTATCTTTAACTTTTGTCGTTTTAAAAAATTCATATTTAATTCATTTCATGTCAGAAAATTCTAAATTTTAGTAAACGAACCTTTCATAGTGTTCTAATCTTGTCTCAAAAAAATCGTTCAAAAATTTAAGAGTTTAAGGATAATTAATCAAACTTTGTTTTAGCAGGGACTAAAATTATAAGTAAATTTTTTTTTATAGGGACTAAAAATGCTATTAAAATTAAGTATGGACTAAACTTACAAGGTCGCTATTTTATAGGGACTAGAAACATAATTAACCCAAGATTATAATTCTAACCAAGGAAAGGGAGAGCGAAAGAAAGACAAAAAAATCCCTAGTCCTTAATATAATCATATATAATTACCCAAAAAAGAAGAAATATTTTTGGAATTTTTCATGGCTCAGCAGTCCACCTAGCACCCTATTTCCAAAAATATATTTACGAGGCACCACCTGTCCCTAACATGACGATCCACTCGATCATAAGGTTAATATTTAATTTCCCCAATACCCAAAATGGCATCCAATCTTATTCTATTTTAATGAAATATCACACACAATGTGTCTTGATCCTCCCAAAGAAGTAAGCAATCTAACACCTGGGGTATGCCCATTGGGGATCTAGTAATTTTCAGTTTTGAAAAAGCTCACCACTATTAATATTTTATGTATCATACCTTATATATGCTTTCTTAATTTGTAATTTAGTGTCTAGATACATAAGTCTCGTTCATACGTGTCGGCACCACAAAGATTTCCCTTAACATTTCTCTTGTCATGTTTTGGTGTCAAACAAATATAATCTTGCTTTGTTCAATTTAACCCTTAGTTAAACATGTCACCTAACACCTGGGCACATTTTTTAATTTTCTAATATGCCCCTTTGTGATTTCGTTCTATGAATTGACTGCTTGTAATCTTTTCCAACTCTTCATTGGCTGTGAGGAACTAGATTTTTCTTATCAAAGAGTAACATCAGACAGATGTAAATAATGGAGGGTATGTATATTTTTTTTTTTGTTGTGAATTTGATGTCGATAAACTAAGTTTGACGTAATATTGGGCTGCTAGCAGAGGCTAAAACGCAAAGATGACAAAGTTAAGAACACTAAATAAACTAAATAAGTGTGTCACACATTGCCTCATTGAATTAGAAGACTTCATTCTAATGAAATGAAATGAGATGGTAAAGAACAACTTTTGTGGCAAAAATGTGATACTTGTAGAAGAAAGAGACTAAGAGACAAAAATATTAAGAAAAGATGATCGACATCGGTTAAGAGATAAGAAGTTGGAGATATTAAGTTTAAATCCGGACAAAAAAAAAAACAAATACTATAACAACCAATTAATAATATTTGTCATTAAAAAAATTAATATTAAAAAATGGTGGTTTAATTATATGTTGCTTAACACGGATTTTATCTAGTTTGAGATTTTTTTTTTGGGTGCTAATTTGAAACTTATTATACTCACACTTAATACTATATGTTTTGTATCAAGGTGGATATGTCAGAATCATGTTGATTCGTCGTAATTTTGCAGAAGATACAAAGTGTAGCTTTTGAAAATTACAGTGAGTCATCGTGATTCTGACATACTTATGTGATACTCAAATAAAAAAGTTGGTATTATATTTAAGAACTATATGTAAGAATTTGCATTGGAGATGCTCTAAAGAGATTTTGTAAATTGGACTAAGATCAATGACATAACATATGCAGTTCAGAAAATACATCTTCACCTAAAATCTTATGTATTTAATATATGGGTCATGTCAATTATATGTTGCGCAACACACAATTTTTTTCGAATTTGAGATTTATTTTTGTGAATTTGAAACTTCTTATATTCACACTTAATACTGTATGTTTGATATCACAATGACTATGTCAGAATCACACTTATTCACTATGATTTTTCAGAAGTTTAGCTTTTGAAAATTACAGTGAGTCATCATGATTCTCACATACTTAACGTGATACCAAACATAGAACAACACACTACTCTTTAAGCATATTAAGTTTAATTTTTTTAAGACAATATTTCCTTTTATAATTCCTTAACATTTCCCATTTTTTAATTATATTTTTGTAAAATAAAGCTCTTCCAAAATTATGTCAAAAGTTTTCTAGATAAGACAATTGAAACAAAACCTCAATAATTCCAATTTTATATATATATTTTGTCACACAAGTTAATTACATTGCAAAAAACACTGAAATGGATAGGGACATTAAGAAATTAAAAGATTGGTTGACTGATAGAAACAAGCTGAGTCACATCTGCAGGTATAAATATATAGCAAACACTAAAAACCAGTGACAATCAACACAGCATAATTTAGTAAACAAACTTTATCTAAGTTCCAACTTTAGAGTATTTCTTTCAATATGTATTCAGGAATGATGGAAGGAAACACTGGATGGAGTGTAATGGAAGAAGATAGATGGAGGAAAGGACCTTGGACTTCTGAGGAAGACAAATTACTCATTGAGTATGTCAAGCTGCATGGTGAAGGCAGATGGAACTCTGTCTCTAGGCTTGCAGGTACATACATACATGATACAACCAAACTTTATACACATTTTTTGTATTTTAATTCCTAACATAGTACTTTGTACCTTAGTTTAATTAATACCAATTGAATTCTTAACTCCTTATTGATCATATATTATTTTTGCAGGACTGAGAAGAAATGGGAAAAGTTGTAGATTGAGATGGGTGAACTACCTAAGACCAGACCTCAAGAAGGGTCAGATAACACAACAAGAAGAAAGCATAATCCTAGAGCTACATGCTAGGTGGGGAAACAGGTACAAATTTGAACTATGTCCCTTGAACTTACATGTTTCCTGTATTAGACATGTGACACTTTATCCAGACCCGTGTTGCGTTGCGTTGCAACACGGGTTAATGCTTCTAGTTGATTATTACTAAATAAAAAACATTTCAGGTGGTCAACGATTGCAAGAAGCTTGCCGGGGAGAACAGACAATGAGATAAAGAACTATTGGAGAACTCATTTCAAGAAAAAGACCAAAAACCCCTCTGATGCTGCTGAAAAGGCGAAAAATCGTTCTTTCAAGAGGCAGCAGCAACAACAATTGAAGAAACAACAGCAACAAGTTCAGATGCAGCAACAACAACTGCAATACAACATGGATATGAAAGGGATAATAGACTTGTTGCTTGAGGAAAATGACTACTGTACTAGTGTGCCTTCTACTTCTCAAGAGACACAAGAAATGGTTTCCATGTATGCTGATACACAAGAACAACAGGGTTGCTTTTATTCTATGCTCAATGATAATAGTGGTAATGTCTATGCACAAGAGTCTTCAAATGAAGAGAATTTGTGGGATGAACTTTGGAACTTGGATGATGCTCTTGGAAATTCAATGCAGCTAATGCTACAAGCAAAGCCAGCCAATGTGCACAATGTAGTTACTCCATTTTGTTAAAAAATTTGTGTAACCCTTAATTATGTTAAGAATAGTACTAAAAAGCTCAGTGTTAAGACTAATTGATGCATGAACTGTGGACTCATTGTAGCATATCATATTATGAAGGCTAGTTTTTTGTGACCGTCTCAACTTTACTCTCTTGCTTTGAAATTTTTATTCTTAATCTTCACAAAGAGTTGACAACTTTCCTTGGCAAAGGCTAGTGTGAAAAAGTGTCTCAAGTGATCTACAATAGACCGATGTTTGAAAATCGCTCAAGACTTCAACTACGTCGGCGTTGCCAACTTTAAGTAGAAGTTCTTAATTTTTTACATCCTTATAAACGAGACAGATATAACTATTTATTCGACAAAAACAAAAGAGAGTAAATATAATTTGAATTTTAAGACTTAACTATTTGTTTTCCATATTTTTTGCCAACCGATACCGATTGGCTCGCAGTCTCGATCATTAAGACGAGCAATACTTTGAGTTAAGCCTACTTACCAAGATCAATATTAGTCATTAATAAAGTTTCAAAATATTTTCAAATATTGATCAACCGTAGATTATAAATTATATTAGACACTTCTACATGTATATACTAACAATGTTTTGGGAACCAAATCGGATCGGGCAGTTGAGTTCAACCACGGTTCGTTCCAAGTCTCTAAGAATGGAGTTGAACTGCATTTTGTTCATCAAGGTGTTTTTTGTTTTTTGAATTTCCTTTTAAATACTTATTTATTTATTAGTAATCTGATTCAATTGTCGTTCAACTGATTAAACCAATAGATTCATGAGCTTGAAGTCTCATCTATTCAATCTCTTGTTTTATTTTTAAAACATTGATTTCTAAGCTACTATCATGGTGGGGAAGTGAGATAAGTATTGGCTCACATACAAGTTAATTTTCATCATTGAATCGATAAATTTCATCCTTAGAGAATATACTCCCTATTCCTTTTTATGTTTTTCTTCTTTATACAGATAAAACTTAAGAGAAACACTTGTGTAGACCAAGACCAAGAATTTTGGTTTGGTCACACACAAAGAGAGAAGAGAGAGAAAATGTAGAAGAGATAAGAAAAGAGAGAGAAGGAGAAAATCTTGTGTGTGTAACCAAACCAAAATTCTTGGTCCTAGTCCACACAAGATTTTCTCTAAAACTTAATGATCCAATAATAAAAGAACACATTTGTTATTTTACTTATGCAAATCAAACAAAGTCTGATTTTCTGATTTCTTTTCCAGTTACTTTTCGTCTTGCAATTGTGTGAAACCAAAGCGGAAGTAGAGAGTGGAAGCTTAAAGACCCTTTGCGTCACTTGGATGGGAAAGTTGTGTGCATAAGCCACATCATGCCATTATTGCAAAAAGAAAATCCCTTTTTGAGCATAGATTATAAGACACCTAATGTACTAGCTAGTACAACTCCATGTGGAATTCTTGAATGACATCTTTGTCATCATATTCTGATATTCTTTATGTCTAATTTAAGCAACACATACTACAAATGCTCTTTTATTTTTATCATATCTATCAAATGAATAAATTTGGGAATTGGGATTAGACTTAAACTAAGATAGAATTGGATTCTTCAAATCTAGCATATCTCATAGACTCATACGGTTGCATTTTTTAATTTCACATACCATCTTTTTCCTTGTGGATTATACGGAAGCAGATTTTCTCTTATTCCAGTAGGATGTTCTAAGGCATCTCTTATACGGCCGAGATTATTTTAACTAAAAAGACACAATTTTCAATATTAACTGTTTGATCTCAGATGAACGGTCGAGATTGAAAAATGAAACTGTGTGCATCTATTAGAGCAACAAATCCGAATCCTAGGTTATACCTTTAACATGTACGTAAAAGTATTTTTTAACCAGCGATTGGACATTACATTCTGCTAGTATCTATGGTATCATGTATGACAGTTTTAGAATCTAGAATTAAAGAGGGATATATGCTGCTTAAAATTGTTCTTTAAGACATGTATGGTTTAAATTGATTTGTTGAATTTGAAGAAATAATGATGAAACAATTAATATAAACAATTGATTTATGCTTGAGAATTTTAGTCTCAAATTAACTTTTTATGTATAAATTTTTAAAAGGTAATTGAAAAAAAACAAGTGATAATATTGTTTGGGGAGTAACATATTATTCTTAGTGATACAGAAGTCGTGTGTTCAACTTCTCCCCTAACAAAATAACACTCCAGGAGAAAGAGGTTCATGGAAAAAGATGATTAGAGTGAGGATAAGAGAGGAAGAACAATATGATTTTTCAAAAATAAATTAGATATTTTACTTTTTTGAAGAAGCTAAATTAGCCCACCCAAATTAGCAATAGAAAAATTAGATATTTTTCTATTGGAGGAGGTATTTTTTTATTTTAGCTCTCAGATTAGGCATATGACATCGCGAGGAGACAAGAAAATAGTTATACTTCTTTCAAAAAAAGAAAAGTATATTAGAGTAAGGCTTAATTACACTTTTGGCCCCCTAAGTATCCAAAAGTTGCGATTCAGGCCCCCTAAAAAAAATAACTCTTTTCAGGCCCCTTAAGTTCACTTTTGGTTGCAATTTTGGCCCCCTAGTCCAATTTTGACCCAGTCAACGCTGACGTGGACGCATATTTGAATTTTTTAATATTTTTTTTTAATTTTGTAATTAAAAAATAAATAAAAATTCTGGAAAAATGAAAAATTAATAAAAAAATTGAAATTTTTATAAAAATTCTGAAAAATTGAAAAATTAATAAAAAATTGGAAAAAAATATTAAAAAATTCTGAAAAATTAATACAAAAATTGAAAACAATTCTGGAAAATTGAAAAATTAATAAATAAATTGAAAAAAAATATTAAAAAATTCTGGAAAATTGAAAAATTAATAAAAATGAAAAATAATTGAAAAAATACGGAAAAATTTAAAAATTCAGGAAAAATTAATAAAAATAAAAAATGATTAAAAAAATTGAAAATTCATTAGTATTAAAAAAATTTAAAATTTGAAAAAAATTAAAAAAATTTAAAAATTTCGAAAATATCTGGAAAATTTGAAAACGGAATTCTTAAAAAAACGAAATTCTGGAAAATTGAAAAAATTGAAAATTCTGGAAAATACGGAAAATATTTAAAAATTTTCGAAATTTTCATTAGTATTTTTTCCGGGAATTTTTGTGTATTTATAAACCGGAATACACATAATTTTTTGTAAACCGGAATACACATAATGAAAATTTCCCGGAAAAAATACTAATGAAAATTTAGAAGTTTCGAAAAATACACTGAAAAATCCTAAGCTCGACATATATACTAATGAAAATTTCGAAATTTCGAGAAATACTAATGAAAATTTCAAAAATTTCATTTTTTTAAAAATGATTAATTTTTTTAATTTTTTCGAAAATTTTGAATTTTTTTTAAATATTTTCCAGAATTTTTATTTTTCATTAAAATTTTAATTAGAATTTTTCTAGAATTTTAATTAAAATTTCGAAAATTTCATTTTTCCAGAATTTTAATTTTTTTCGGAAAATTTCGAATTTTTTTTTTTTCAGAATTTTTTAGATTATTTTATTTTTTTTAATCATTTTTTATTAATTTTTCAATTTTCCAGAATTTTTTTATTTTTTTTAAATTTTTTTATTTATTTTTCAAATTTCCAGAATTTTATAATATTTTTTTTCAATTTTTTTATTAATTTTCAGATTTTTTTTTCAATTTTTTTTGTAATTAAAAAAATCATTTTTATTTCTGTAATAAAAAAACATTTTTTTAATTACAAATTTTTTTTTTTTATTTTTTATAAATTAAAAAAATAAAATAAAAAAATTTACACACGTGGCGCTGACGTGTCTGTTGACTGGGTCAAAATTGGGCTAGGGGGCCAAAATTGCAACCAAAAGTGAACTTAAGGGGCCTGAAAAGAGTTATTTTTTTTAGGGGGCCTGAATCGCAACTTTTGGATACTTAGGGGGCCAAAAGTGTAATTAAGCCTTAGAGTAAAGGCTTCTATGAGAAAGAAACAAAGATTTATTTGGTCTTGAAAATAAATAAATAAAAATTTACAATTCACTCATAAAAATCTCAAATGTAAATCAAATTGTCCTATTTAAATAGTAACTTTTGAGTCCCCGTATGAGACTATTTTGATGAGCATTTGAAGAAGAAATACGAAAACAAAGATTCCAACCAAAGGAGTATTAAGTTATTCAAATGATTCAAATGTTGAAGTTGATATATAAAAATGATGAGATAATTGTTGGAAGAGGATCGATAAAGCTTATAACAAGCATCACGACCGATGACACAATAAACTACGCCGTTCTAAAGTTTTTTGAGTGCTACAAACAAGTTGATGGTAACGTAACGATAGCTTATAACAACCACTTTCATGCAATCGATAGCTCTTATGTTTCTGACGAGAACGTTTTCGCGCACAACAACCTCTCATTATCGTTATCACACCTCCGCCACTGTATCCCTTTCACCACAGAATCTCCTTCATCTTCTTCAGCTCAGCATCGACTTTCACGCTCACAAACTCACCCAACAATGTCACTCTCAAATCCTCTCAAATGGTTTTTCCCAAAACGCTTTCCTCACCACCAGGCTCATCTCTGCATACGCCACATTTGGAGAGTTCACCATGTCAAAGTTCGTCTTTGACTCTGTTCAGACCAAAAACGTTTATCTCTGGAATTCCCTCATTAATGGGTATGTTAAAAATCATCAATTTGACAATGCCATTGCGTTGTTTCGTGAAATGGGTCGTTGTTTGTTGCCTGATGATTACACTCTTGCTACAATTTCCAAAGTTTCTGGTGAGCTTCAGGACTTGGTTTTAGGGAAATTGATTCATGGGAAGAGTGTGAGGATTGGGTTTGTGTCGGATATTGTTGTTGGTAATTCTGTGATGGCAATGTATATTAGATGTGGTGAGTTTGGTGATGCTATGAAGGTGTTTGATGAAATGCCTCAGAGGAATGTTGGTTCGTTTAATGTTATAATTTCTGGATGTGCTGCCTTGGCAAGTTTTGATTCTAGTTTAGATGGTGGTTTATGGAATTTTTTCCGAAAGATGCAGTGTGAAGGTTATAGCGCTGATGCTTTCACCATTGCGAGTCTTTTGCCTATGTGTTGTGATAGTGGTGGAAAGTTGGATCATGGGAGGGAACTTCACTGTTATCTTGTGAAGAATGGCTTGGATTTGAAAATGGGTTCAGATGTTCATATGGGTTCTTCTTTGATCGATATGTATTCAAGGAGTAATAAACTTGTTCTTAGTAGGAGAGTGTTTGACCAAATGAAAAGTAGAAACATATATGTATGGACTGCAATGATTAATGGTTATGTACAGAATGGAGCGCCCGAGGGTGCATTGATTCTTTTCCGTGAGATGCAAAGGAAGGATCTAATACGACCCAATAGAGTATCACTTGTTAGTGTGCTTCCAGCTTGTGGCTTGCTTGTTGGATTAATGGGAGGGAAACAAGTCCATGCGTTTTCAATTAAAATGGAGTTTAATGATTATATTTCTCTACGTAATGCTTTGATTGATATGTATGCCAAATGTGGGAGTTTAGATTATGCAAGACGAGTATTTGATAATGGTTCTTACTCCAAAGATGCTATCACTTGGAGTTCAATTATCTCTGCGTATGGATTACATGGCAAAGGACAGGAAGCTGTGACTACATATTACGAAATGCTTCAGCAAGGGATCAAACCAGACACGATAACAGTGGTTGGTGTTCTTTCTGCTTGTTGCAGGTCAGGATTGGTAGATGAGGGCATTAGCATATATAACTCCCTGACAACTGAGTATGCAATGAAACCATCGGTTGAAATTTGTGGTTGTGTTGTAGATTTGTTAGGTCGATCGGGCCAGCTCGATCAAGCCTTGGATTTCATCAAAGAAATGCCAATAATTCCTGGTCCAAGTGTTTGGGGATCTCTTTTAACAGCCTCTATAATACATGGGAATTCAATGACTAGAGACTTGGCTTATAGGTGTCTCTTAGAGCTAGAACCTGAAAACCCTTCAAATTATATCTCGCTTTCAAATACTTACGCGTCTTCTAGAAGATGGGATGAAATAACTGAGGTGAGGTCAATGATGAAAGAGAGAGGTTTAAGAAAAGTTCCCGGTATCAGTTGGATAACTATCAGTGATAAGAATCATTTTTTCACTGTTGCTGACAAAGCGCATCCTTCTTCTAGTTCAATCTATGAAATGCTTGATGACCTTGTATCAATAATGACAGATGGTTGTGCTGATATTGATATTCTAACTTAAATCTCCTGAAATTGGTGGTAAAAATCTTCTCTTTTAAAGTGTTAGTTAACACTGAAAAGAAAACTGGGCAACCATGTAGCTCATCCAACTATGGAACTACTTCTCTGATGGTTTATTCAAAACTCAAAGTCAGACACGCTAATCATGATTTGAGCGAGAAAAAACAGCAGAAATGCCACTTGAGTGAAACTGCTTGATGAGGTGACTGCATTGTTGAACAGGGTGATTGCAATTTTTGTTGCCCTAAGATGCGGAGTAGCTAATCAATGTGCAGATGAGATGCTTGGATGCTCACATATAGTCTAACCATCATGAAGAAGGGGGAAAAAACCTTAGCAATGGTAAATGTAATACAGGAAACAAATGAATGTCACTAATACTATTATCAAAAGAAATGTGCCAGGTCCTTGTTCAAAAAAAAAAATAAAGAAATGTGCTAGGTCATTAGTTTAAAACTAGACTTAGACCGCCCCTTGCGCGGGCATGAGTTTGTTTTAAATTATTTTCTGGAAAGTTCAAAATAAAGCTGACATAAGTCAAATGTTAATGCTAGTGTTAATATTTATGTGTAATAAGAATAGATAGTATTAAAAATAAATTGTTGTTTAAGTTTGATAGGTGTACTGAGTTTGGTGAAGAAATTATAAAAATAAATATAAATTCAAATATGTTTGGATGGTTGAAAATTTAGACACAAATAATAATGTTAAATATGTGGGATGCTAATTTGTGTTAATCCTCCGGCTCCTAGGGGAAGGGGGTCCTAGTAATCCTGAGTTTGATCAGGAGGTAAGTGAAGTCTGGCCAAGAATTGTTTCCACAAAGAATCGAAATCGGGTTCTCCCAAACGATAGGATGTTAATATTAGTAACACTTTAATAATGTGTTATCGCCAAAAATTGACTTTACAATGTAATACAAGAGGTATAGAGTACAATGGTAAATGAATCCTCTCAGATTGTTAAAGGAGAATGATAAAGTATATGAGAACTTGCTTCTGTGCCAACTGAGGCTTTAGTAATAAACCCAACATGTGGATTATTGTTAATAGAAATTTGGGGTTTTAAATTCAAGATTCTGGTTTTAACACAGTTATTGGAATTTTAGTATCTGCAAATTTTGATCTTGAAATATTGTTATCTCTAGGTTACATTAAAAATGTAAGCTTATTATGGATAAGGATTTCTCAACTCTTAATTTGGGTTAGCTGTTGCATATAAGTTGGATTGTCTGCTGTTTTGATATAGTGAGACATTGGATGTTTCTACTACATCTGACCGTGTTGCCCAACTTCTGTCACTCTACCTTATTGGATCTGATCTAGCAATTACATTTTTTCATAAAATGTGTAAACAGTACCTTGGTTAATTCTTTTGTAGTAACTCCAATTTTGTTTATTGTATGCTAAGTTTAAGGTCTCTATTTGTAATAAAAGGTTTTTATTGTTTGGTCTAATACTGAATTTCTGTATGTTCTCAACATATTGAAAATCTTGTCGGCCTTTCATTTTTTCTTTTTCTTTTTTAAGATTATACATTATGAACTTCCCGATGTCCCCTAGACTTTTGTACATCGCTCTGGTCGTACTGGACGTGCCGGAAAAGAGGGTACTGCTGTTGTAATGTACACGAACTAATATCCCTTGAGCGTGATTTAGGCTCCAGATTTGAATTTATTAGTCCACCAGCTATGCAAGATCTTCCAGAATCATCCACCAAGCAAGTTGTTGCTACATTTGATAGAGATAGAAGTAATCAGAGAGGTTCTAGGGATCAGAGAGGATTTAAAACCGGTGGGGATGACTGGCCAACTGGAGGTGGACGATCAAGCAGGTAATTGTCATCAAACAGATATGCGCCATCAGGTTCTAGGCATCAGAGAGGTTTTAAAACCGGTGGGGATGATTGGGTAACTGGAGGTGGACGATCAAGTGGGTAATAGCAATATCAATGATCGCACAATAACAGATAAGGGAATTCAGGGACCTAAGAGTCCTTTCTTAGGTATTGGCAAGAGCTGTGGACATCCATTGGGTATTTGTTTTACTGCTTGCCAAAGCAGTGAGAAGACATTTAGTGGGGAATTCCTAGCCTATTTTAGCGAAGCTACGATGGAAGCTATAATAAAAGGTGGAATAAATACGTCGAACAGGAAGTTGATTTTGGAGATAGGAAACATATTATCAAGTCAACTTCCTGGTGATCCACAAAGACGGAAACAACTTCCGGGCTTATATTGTGACATATCCCAGATGGAACTAAGATTCCTAGGTATTGAACCACCATACTGATCAAATAAGATGAATCCCTTTGGTATTGGGGTTTGATGTGGGTGCTTTCATTAGGATGAAGCTAATGGGAAGATACTTTTTGAGCCAGCTTCACATGTTTGAGTTTGGTCTGTGTTGAGTTTCTCAGCTTTGAATTGCAAATTCAAGGGTATTTTTGTTAAGAGTTTGGTTGTTTTTATCATTTGTTATTTGCTTGTGTACTTTATATGTTTATTTAAGGTTCCAAGTACTAGTGTTATTCTGCAAATTCTAGTTCAATGTATGAAATGCTTGATGACCTTGTATTGGATCAGTAATGACAGATGGTTGTGCTGATATTGATATTCTGACTTAAATCTCCTGAAATTGGTGATAAAAATCTGCTTTTTAAAGTGTCTAGTAAACACTGAAAACTGGCCAGCCATATAGCTCAGCCAACTCTGAAACTACTAGCTTTGTGTTTTATTCATGACTCAAAGTCAAACATACTAATGATAATTTAAGCGAGAGTAGAAAGGCCCGACTTTTATTTAAGTAGTGTACTAAACATGGTTTACTTAATTAGGTGATGCATTGTTGAACAGGGTGAGTGCAATTTGTTCCCCTGAGATACTGAGCAGTTAATCAATATGCCGATGAGATACTTGGATGTTTATATATAGTTTGGCCATCATGAAGGGGAGAAAACCTCAACGGTGGTAAATTATATGTGCCATAGCTCAAAAAGAAACTGCAGGAACCAGAATCATATTAAACCAATACATTTTAATCAATATGCCGTAAGAATGTCTTTTGTATGAATGACATTCACCGAATTCAAACTACCTACCGACATCACGATAAAATAACTTGATGTTTATGGAAATCTCTTCATTTTTGTTACTCATGGATTCTTAACTCTGACCATATGAAATGGATGATGCCTTATCTTGAACGATTTGTGATCGATATGAAGTATGATATTTTCAAAGTAGTGTATGTTAGTGGTGACAATGTTGTTGATGTTAACTATATTTCTCGTCATCAGATGTTAGAAAATGGGAAAGGGAGCATAGAAAGACAGATAATGCAGAATTGAAACTACTGTTAAAGATATCAAATTTTGAACTATGTACTCTTCTGCTAAGTTATTTTTCCACTTGTAAATATAGCTAATTACTTTGTCAGGATCAAATTTATGATTAGAAATGATGAAAGAATGAATAAATATTAGTCATACAGGGTGGATTAATGAATGAGAGAGAGCATGTTTCGATTGTGGAGGTACAAAACAAAGGTGAAAAAAAAAAGTGTCAGACGCGTTATGTTATGTGAGCGAGTCCCACATCGGCTAGTATAGCAGGTAACGTAAGGTGCTTGTGCTATAAAATGAAAGAGATACACTGAAATGAAATCACGGAACCGTGTGATAAGCACAAAGCGAACTATTCTTTCGCCTTTTACTAAAGAATACCGTGTGCGTGTCACTTTAAGCGGTATACGTTTATTTTTGGAAGGGTTCTCGAAAAGAGAGCCTTGCAATATTATTTCAAATTTTTTCTTTGCATTTATATTGTTCTCGTATTTATGACAAATGAATTTTTATACTTCCTTTGTTTTAAAATAATTGTTGATTTTTAGTTTGTAATGCAATACCAACTTTTTCTATTCAACTCTACCTTTGCATTAATACATTTCTTGATGTGTTAAAATCTTAAACGACATTCATTTTAAAATGGAGGGAGGGAGTACATAATATCGTATACGTAGTTTGCAATCGGTGAATGTCATTCATACAAATCTTAAACTTCTTTGTTCGTTCGTTAAATGATGCTTGCTATCAATCTTTAATTCCTTCCTACAAATAATTACAATGTTAACTTTTTCATGATATTGAAGACAATCATAACTTCTTAAAAAAAAAATTTTATCATAACTTCTTATAATTATAACAATGATAAATGGGCAACATCTCATCACCGTTCATCTACTCCATTTTATACAAATAATTACTTTTTTTTTTATCAAAGTACACCAAAACTATCCTATCAAATCCCAGGATGCTTCTGTCGTGGATTATTCTCCATCTTCCAATTTCTCTCCCTGTTGATGAACCAACATGACAGCAAAAAGAGAAATGATATTTGTACAACAATTTTTGGACAACTTTTTTTCTCATACTCACATTATGTTCTTACCATCTCTCTGTTAAAAAGTTCCACATCGGATAAGAGATGGTCTGACAATGTGTTTATAAGTGGGGGCAATCATCACCTCACAAACCAGTTTTGTAAGGTTGTGTTAGGCTCAACCACATTTTCTAAGACTCTTCATTTTTTTCTCTCTATTGTTTTTGACAAATAAGAAGAGAGAAAAAAAAAAAAGAAGGTCGTCACCAATTCAAGTTAATCAAAAAGAAGATTGGTTTCTGGTTTTGGATTCAAGATTAGTTTCAGACCTGAAATCGATTTTCAATTAGATAGAGTAAATCAAACATTTTTCAAGTTTTAAATCTGAGATTGATGTTCTGCTTTGAATTTTTTTGGTTTTGAAAGTATTTTGCTTGGTTTGAATCTGCAGCATTTGTTTTTGTTGGAAGAACAAGAATTGGCTGAGTTTGAATAATGAAAGAAGAATTTTGCCTAAAGAAACATGGAAAAAGGTAAGAGAAGAGGGAGATGGTGGATATTGATACGGAGTAGACGAGTGTACAATGCACTTGCCACTTTTTCACTTGTCCACCATGGGGGACATGAACCACTCTCCCACGCTAGAATGCGCCCTTTTATGAAAGAAGAGTGTTATTTGAACAACCAATTTGGTGACAACTTATTTGACAACCATATTTTACAAAGAAAAAAGTGGTATTGGCACGGAAACCATAGCAATAGAGATAAAGTAAAAAATAATGTGGGTATGAGAGAGAAAGTTGTTGCAAAAGTTGTCACTAAATGGATGTTCAAATATCATTTCTCACTATGAAATTACTTACATTGCATTTATTGTTACAAAAATTTGTTTATTATCAAGGAAGTGCAATCTCTAATGGAGGAAATACTATTTCTAATATTTCTCTATTAATAAAAAAATCATTTTCAAGAAAATCGTCGTGATTATTAGTTGTATGCCAAGTAGATGATGCGTGTTTGTTTCAGCAGCTAGCCAAATGTAAACGCACGTTTTGTTGGCAGCTTTTAGTTTTTAGCTTCTCCATTTCAATGGTGAAATGAGTTCAAACTTACAGTGGCGGCAAGTAATTGTATATCCAAAGATTCCAAACACATACGATGATGCTAATAACTGATCAGCCTTGGAAATCTTAACACGCGCAATATCGTGTCAAACGGGTCTGATAAATTGAAGTTACAAAATCTAAAATAGAACCCGCGAATCCAAAGAAACTAGTAATAGGTAACATCATTTACAATCAACAGACATTAATTTTCAGAAGTTACCACTATTTTGTGACATTCATTCCCTAAGAAGTCAATAAAGCTTACATTAACTGTCCAAGATATGATACAACATTATTATAAAAGATCCCACCTATGAACCAAAAAATGTCAAGGACTTTTTTTTTCATGACCTTACATGAGGTGAGGAATAAAACTACCTCCAAATGTAGATGTCACCTCCTCCAGATTCTTATATCATAAACCACAAAATAAATGGTCCACGCGAACAAAACTTGAGATCATGGTGCCAATTCAAAATTTGTCTCAAGAATTGAGTAAACTTCAGAGAGGGAAGTTACCTTGAAATCTGGTTTGAAATCGACATTAGCATATTCGGGAGAATCATACCTTCCAGTTTGATCAAGCAGACAAGTATGTGCTCCTGCTCGCCCTCCACAAGCAATCTGCAAAATGGTAAAAACATGCAAAATCAATCAATTAACCATCCAATTCCAAATACATCTGAATCAACAAATATTTCGTTGGAAAATATGTGCATAGAATGGAAAGATATTGCTTCAAGCTGGGTTGAAGTTACCCTGTGCAGGCCACTTATTTATGATTGTGAAGAACCCTCATCCTTATTGCAAATCAAATGCCGGTATTATAAGTGGCATAAAATTGAAACGGTTAAAGTTATGGGCAAATACCAAAATGCATAGTGAAAGGACCGAGTCATAGGGTTCTTTTACAAGCAATCACACTATGGGTTTGCAGAATGATGATAAAAAAAATTGTGCTGACTAAACAGTCTACTAGTTAGAACTTTTAGGTCCTTTCTGGATTTTGTTGTGAAAATATATACTGTTCTGAATTTCTTCCTTCGATTTTACAATTGTTTCTATAGATTGTTCATTTGTACCCAAAGGTGGACAATTATGGCTTCCATATAAATCATGAACATTCAATCAAATTAATGGGAAACAAACCACTTACATCATCTTTAAGGCTATCCCCGACCATTACTACTTCATTTGGTTGAACTTCCCAAAGAGAACAGATATGCAGTAGTGGAGCTGGATCAGGTTTATAAGGACGAAATTCCCTGCTTAATGCTGGAGAAAATGTAATCTGCAGCAACGAGGCAAAACATATAATGAAAGAGTTCAACACTTGAAAGAAAGAAAGAAAGAAAAAAATAGATAGTGATTTCCTTCACCATACGATGAACCATTGAATATGAACAAATAAAAGGAGGGGAAGAGCCAGAAAAACCTGTTAGTTCAATTTATTATGCCTCCAATAGAATTGGGTAAAAAAGCAGATGAACCTTTTAAGGGTTTGTTTGAATTGACTTATTTAGGTTTATATAGTAGCATAAGCACTTTTATACTGTTTGAGAAAGCTTATGGAAACAGCTTATAAGATGTTCATAAGTTGTTTTCGGCTTAATTCCAAAAGCTCTCTAAGATAGCTTATGAATACAACTTATAACTTGTACGAAAACAATTTGATTTTATTCTATCTTGTTATGGAAATAGATTATATATGATAAGCGCTAATGCTATAAGCACATAATTAATCTAAACAAGTTGTAGATGTCCATATAAAATTACTCAGTTGTCCAAATGCCACAGTCTCAAATTCCTTTTACTGATTTTGTTTTCTCAAAGATTAACAAAATGGAATAGTTAACAACCAAACTTTATAGATTTAACTCCCAATATTGAAACTACAGCCAATAGTAGTAACTTGATAACATAAGCACAGCAGAGAGCATGTTTATAAAAAAAAGGGAGTTTTTTTTTTTTTTTGTCATAAACCATACATAGAGGTGTCAATATCATGGGGCCTTGAAGTTTTGGCCCCAGCCCACATAGTAATGGGGCTTAAAAATCCACAAGATTAAAAGGCCCACATTCATGCAAGCCCATAAATCAAAAGCCCTCAAGGCCCCAAGCCCCAAAATTTCTATAAACATTTTCTTTTAAAGTTTTTTTTAAAAAAAAAAAAAACTATTTTTAAAGTTTTTTTTATTCAAAACAACTTATTTATTAAAAATAGCTTATTACGATTTCATTTTAAAAAACAATTTATTCAAAACAACTTATTTATGCAAAACCTTTGTTGACGTGACAATAATGAAAATGCAACATATGTAGCATGTTATGAATCCAAGCCAATGTTGTTAAATAGCGGCTATAGCAACACTAAAGCACTACTGTGTTGCAAAATTTGAACAAACCACTATTTTTTGCAATCTGTGCTTGACAACACTGAATATGAAGCACGGATACGGATACGGACACTGACACGCCGACACCGCTAATAATTTGAAAAAATCACATAATTCATTGTAATTATGTGTGTCGGACACGAAGGACAGCTAATTTGAGGAGTGTTCGTGCTTTATAGTCACTAATCCAACCCAATTGTGTAATGTAAATTGAGTCCAACTCTGAATAGTTGTAAGTATGTAATATAAGAAAGAAAAGTAAAACTGACCCCAAAGCGTTGGTGGAATAAATCAACAGCAGATTTCATATTCCTTGTAATCAAACCCCTCCTAATTTTCTTTGAATCAAGAACATTACAAAGCTCAGAAGCACCTGCAGCATAATTAATTAATCAATTACCTAATATAAAAAAGTACAAAAGAAGAAGAAAAGTAGGTATTTACTACCAGGCATGATTTGGAGGTGATCGAGAGCCTGTTTTTCAAAATGAGCAATGGTATCATAGGCTTGGCGTTGTTGATGTGGAGACCAGTGATCAATGAGTTTCAAGATATCGATTCCAGCAGGGTTTGAGGCTTTGACGCGTAGATACTCATCGTCGCCGAGTACTGCTTTGTACATGGAAGGGAAATCAATGACGGGGACGGTGAGAGTTCCGTCCATGTCGAAAACGACGCCACGGAGGCGCGTTTTGGTGGTTAAGTGTGATGACATGGTGCGTGGGAAGATAAGGAAAGCTTTTGCGGAAGAGAGCAATGGCATCTAGTAAAGTAGATTTTGAATGGGTGCTAAATGCTGATGTCAGATTTCTGGTTTTGGTACTTTTCTTCTGAGGTTGGATTTTGTCTCGTCCGTATATGTAGTTTTTGTGTGGGACGAACGGACACGCGCAACATTTTTTTATGTTATCTTATGTTCCTCGTACAATGTCTCAACTCATTTTTTTCCCTTTATAGTAGACTATCTAATTTCCAAAATGTAGTCCATAAACTATAAACTATACTCCCACCCGCTATTATTATAAGCAAATTTTTACTTTTTAGATTCATTCAATAAATGATGTATGTGGTCTACATTGTAGATCACATACATCATTTATTGAATGAACCTAAAAAGTCAAAATTTGCTTATAATAGTGACCGGAGGAAGTATAATTTAGACTCTAAAGTACCTATAATGAAAGATACACAGATGTGATGATACTTGTACCCGATAATAAAAATAACTAAAATATCCTTATTTGTGTGTATAGAAGTGTAGGGTCTCAATAATTTAAACCAATTATGTAAAAATCATAAATTTTGTATCCATTATGATATAATTTATAAAATTTGATTGGATTATGTATTGATGATTAAAAGTTAAAGTTTTTACGTAATTAAAAAAAATGTTTTTTTAGGGAATTAAAAAATGTTATTCTTTGTACAAAAATAATAATAGATAAATCTATGGCTATTCCTGAATACTCGTTGATACTTTAATATGTGTGGATTACGCATATAATAGGTACCCACATGGTACGGGACGAACACGGGTAACAAGACGGAGATGGGTATCATACTACTCGTATTTATGGATATTCATTGACATCTCTACCTGGATCATCCTTTTATGAGAACTGTCGTTCCCATAAAAAAGTAAAGTTAACTCGCATAGGTACATTTTTCAGCGTGAGTTAACTCATGTTGGAAGGGTATGGGCGAAGAGCAATTCTCCGCTTCTTTAGGCTTTGCTTGGTAGGATTCTATGCCACCTTGCCTCAAAAACTTTTTTATGACCGTTCTGACACTCCTAATTTTCGTTTTTGTTTATGTTTTTTTTTATTATTTTGCTTTTTCTCTTTTTTATTATTCCACGATTATGCTCTTGGTTTGGGGAAGAAAAAAAATAAAAAAAAAACATATAATTGTAATGAGTTCAACGTAAATAGTTCTCCGATTCTGGGCAAAAACACATAAAATTAAGCGCATCCTCATGCAATCAAAACAAAACAATTTAAACATTTATTGTATTTAAAAAAATCAAATTATTTTTAAAAAGTTATGAAAAATATATTTTTTGTCAAATGAGTGAAGAATTTGGTGTTTGAACTCGACCGCGGCACGTATAATGTAATGTTCCTATCAATTGAGCTATGGTCGTTGGTCAAATAGTCTAATGACCAAAAATTTACCCTTTAAGAATAAGTGGAGAATCTGGGTCTGAACTCTCAATCCAATCCTTACATATATCCTATCGACTAAGCTATATTGGAGAGCCATATTTTTCATTTCTCATGATTTTAACAAACTTAAACAAAACCATATCAAAATCTTAATTGAATTATTTTACAAAATACTAGCGGAATGTGTTTGTGTTTCTGCTATTTTTATTGTGTTATTGTTTGTAATTGTGAATTGTGTTTTTTTTAATGAATTTTGATTAAAAATACAAATACAAATGTTTGTGACTTTTTTTTATTGGTAAAATAGTCTAGTGGTTTGAGCCCCAAATCTGCATATTACAATGTATTGTCTTTACCAACTAAAATATGTCCACTAGGATAATGTTTGTGACTTTTATATTATTACAAATCTAAATTTTATTTATTTCAATAAAACTAATAATATAACAAACATAATATAAATTTTATTTTTTTTCAATGATAACCACAATAAACATTATTATAAAAAAATTGTTTAGAAGTACAAGTGAGATAATAAAAAAGTCGGCTCAAAATTCTGTATTTTTGTATATATAGTATAGATTTAGTAGGAAAGACATTCTTAATTATTTAATTTAATACATTTATTTGTTTATTTACCTATTTTATTTAATTTAAAAAAAAGAACGATAATGTAAAAGAAACAAGATAGTGAGTGGTTTGAGGCAGAGGTGGTAGGTTCTGCCTTCACTCTTCCATGGAGATCATTGCTAGCTCTGTAATCAATCCTTCTTTCCCTCTTCGTTACCCAACAATCTCCGTTTTTCAGGTTCCCTTCTCAATTTCCCCTTCTTCATCATTCTGATTATTTACCGCGTAAAATAACAATATTTATGCTGCAGGTTTCAAACTGGAACTGTTTTTCCGTAGTAGAATCAAGGTTTTCATTTTCATTCACACATAAGAGGAAGAAAGTTACTAAATTTTCAATTGGGGTGGTGCCAAAAGTAAACAACGTTTGTTTTCCTCAAAGTTGGAGTTTCCTTCGCAGAAGGAGGAAATGGAACAAGGATTCTTCTGTGAAGCATGCTTCTTTACTGTTTGTGCGGTTGGTTGCTGGAGTTATGTTGGTTGTGTCGGTTTCTTTAGCTTCTAACAACCCTTCTTGTAAGTTTTATCTCTAAATAAATACATTCTTTATAATGAATTTGTGTTGGAATTTGGGTTAGATTACGTGGCACTGACACTTCAAATCGAAGGCGTGTCTGTGTCTAACATATGTCAGACATATAGTTACATTACGTGTCTGTGTAAGTGTTATGTCCGGTGTTCATGTTTGTATCAGACTTTCGGTGTTTCATAGCTTTAGAGTGTTAATTAAGTAATAATAATTATTGATGAATAAATCACATTATATGATTTTATTTAGTTTCAGTTAGTTGAATCTAATTAGTCAGTTATTACAGCTGTTAGAAGTTTGTTATGCCATCGGTCTAGTTACTTAATCACTCTTCAGTTATGTCTCTCATTTTGAGGAGTGCTAGAAACACTCTTTCCAACATTCACCTTGACACTCACTCACTCGATGGGTGGAACTCGTGTGAGTATCTCTATTTCATGTGGGACCTACATTCATTTCACTTATCGAGAGAGTGAGTGTTGAAAAAAGAGTGTCCCTAGCACTACTTCTCCCATTGTAGATAAGGTCCAGTGCCTATCTTTGTAATTCATTCTGAAATACTAAAATGGATTAGAGCATGCTGTTCTCTACACCGAAATTTATCTCTTACTCTTGCATTTTCCTTTCATGGATTGTGTAGATTAAGAGGTTCAATAATTCAATAGTTAATACTACATACATATGCATAACAAAGAATATGGTGTTGAAGTATCAACTCTTTATTTTCTTATTAATGGTTGAGGTTGTTGACTTTAGAGGACCCAAATCTACCTAGTACTATATACTAGTAGTGGCTTGGTTGTTGTGTTATTTCGTCTTCATTTCTTCTTTATTCTCTCAATTTATGTGTTTGATTCTTTTTTGTCCCTTGAAGGGGCCCTGACGGAAGAGAATCTCCTCTTTCTGGAGGCGTGGAGAACAATTGACCGAGCATATATCGACAAGAATTTTAATGGACAGAGTTGGTTTAGGTATAGAGAAAATGCATTGCGCAACGAACCCATGAACAACCGTGAAGAGACATGTATGACTTTCACTTTCTACCTCTTACTTTTTTTTTATCAACTTGCTGAACAAAAACAATTTTATGGTAAATTATCTCTGTTTTGACATAGATAATCATTTATGATTGCCTTCTAGGGATTGAGGAGTGGAATTACAATTTAACTTTTTCACTGAATTGTTTCATGCTTGCTTGATGAGGAGTAAAATGGTTTAACTGAAATCGGTCTAAGTTTTAGTTTTAGTAGAGAGAACTTATGTTTGATGGCAAAATATGTTAAACTGAGCAACTGACTATACTTATCCAGAACCAGAACTATCTGATATAGTTAAATGCTGGTACTTTCTGATGATTTAATCTGCAACAAATTGCTTTGGATTAGTTGGTTTCAGATAGAAGTGTGGTCATCATATTCTCAGTTCTAGATTCAAATTTGTGAAGATAAGTAGGTCGATTTGATTTTCCTTTTTCTGTCCTCTTGACTCTTGGTATGCAAGATAACATCTTCATGGGTGGTGGTTTTAAACATGGTTAGATGTTAAGTAGATTTTTTCTTGTCTAGCACTATGTTTTTTAGTTTAAATGCACACAGCTCTCCACAGAATAAAAATGGAATGGTTGAAAGCTTGACTTTGGGTTGTCATTGGTGATTGTCTGGAGTCTCGACATAATAATGGGAAGCAGTATAATAGCTTAAATTCTTGTCAATATTGATCATTGTTAATTATGAGAGGATAAGCCGCACCACATATATCTGATCTATGTGATGCATGATGCATGTCAGAAAATAAATCAGCGAGAATGACCTGGACAGATTGAAGAATGATTTTTCTGTTATGAAAATTATATTTCACACTTTTAAACTTTAAGTATCAAAATGAAGTGGATAATGACTCATTTTAAAAGTAAAAAAATGATAAAATTGCCAACTTATTCACCAGGCTAAATTGTCCAGATGGAACTTTATGATTCAGGAAAGTTTTTTTTAAGTAGGTTGCATAATCCTATGCAGTCAAAAGTTTACAAATTTACTGAAAATTGTTGTTGCTGCATTTGTTCTCAGATATGGCGATAAGAAAGATGCTTGCCACATTGGATGATCCCTTCACTAGATTTTTAGAGCCTGAGAAGTTCAGAAGTTTGAGGGTACAAATCTATATCATTTTAAGATTTCCTTTAGTTTATTTCACATATAGTCCTGACTGTGTAATGCATATTGGATAACACCAAAAATTAAAATTTTGTTGAAGGCAGTCTGGAACTAAAGGCGCTCTAACTGGAGTGGGGATATCAATAGGCTACCCTACCAAAGCAGACATGCCATCCGATGGACTTGTTGTCATTTCAGCTTCTCCAGGAGGTCCTGCATATAGAGCTGGTGTTTTGTCTGGAGATGTTATCCTGGCCATTGATGATATGAGCACAGAAAAGTTGGGTCTGTATGATGCAGCTGAACGCCTACAGTGGGTTTTTCTTCATCCTACATGCCACTTGTGCTTTCGAATCAATAGTTTTAGACAAACGTGAAAAAGTTAAAATAAAAAGAACATATTGTTAATAATGTGCAAAACATCAACAGATAAGATTGCATTTATGTCTTGATAGTTTTCCAACAAGTTGAAAGTATTACTACTATTACGTTGATAACTTGATATAAATATTGGACTAGTACTTGTTGTGCCTTAAGAACTGTAAAGTTGCATACAACTGGTTGCTACTGAGATGAGAATTTTATGTTGGACAAGTAGTCATACTAAAATAGGATTAAAAATGAAGTCACTAGAATGAAAATCGATATAGCTTCCATTGTTGTAGATAAAAAGGTAGAGTCTCGTCTCAGTTGGTTCAAACATACGTGGAGAAATAGTTAGAGGAAAAGGGAGACCATAGAAAACTATAGGCCGAATTGTGAAAAGAGACTTAGAATTAAATGGTCTATCTATTATATATGGTCCAAGACAAAGTATTATTGCGCCATTAAATCCATGTAGTCAATACCGCCTGGTGGAAGAACACTTTGATAGTTGCTGTATTTATTGTGAATTAATCTGCTTGAAGGTTTTCTAGATTGACCGTTACTCTAGTATGAGCCATTTATGAGGTTCTTAATTACTTGAAAGTTAATGTAATCAACCATTTAAAAGACCAAATTTTATTGTACTTCTCATTATCTGCTTTGAGCTTATCTATTTGATTGCCTGACCTTCTAAAGGAAATTACAGAGGACCTGATGGAAGCTCTGTTGCATTGACCATACGTAGTGGTTCTGACGTAAAGCACCTAGCTCTAACGTAAGTTGGTATTCTTTCGATGCAGTACTAGATTTGAAGCTTTGACCTTAGAGAATATGCTTTGTTACCTAGGATGATGCAAAAACTTGCAGTTTGATAATGCTTCATTATATATAGTTACATTACACTCGGCTAATCATTGATACCACTGTTAACTCTGCTGATTTAGTCATAAGTATTATTACCATTACTTGAGAGGCCTAATTAATTGATACCTTTTTCTTTTACAAAGAAAATCATTTCAATTCTTTTTTTTTACTGATAAAAATCATTTCTAATTAAACAACTAAAAAGATGAATCAATGCATTTCAGGCGAGAGAAAGTTACAGTCAATCCAGTGAAGTCAAGACTGTGCAAGTTACCTGCTGCAGGAGATAATTCCCCAACAGTTGGTTATATAAAATTAACATCGTTCAACCAAAATGCATCTCGTAAGTTGTGATTGATGGGCCAAGCAGAACTTTTCTTGCTTCTATGTACTAACTAAAAAAAGGGATAATTTTGTAACCAATATGCATTAATCATGTGATGCATCATACATTTTTCTACCTAGTACTCCAAGCCATAATTCTTACTTGCTATAATCCTCATTTTGGTATAGTAAAGAGTCACATTTTCCCGATGACCATATGAAGTTTGACCAGTTAATGAATATTTTAAAGAAACATTCATGAATGTTTTTAAATTTTTATGGCATTTACTTGATAGACTGAAGTAAGAAATACCAAATACATCCACACTAAGTATTGAGCGCGCTATGCATGACTTCCCTGCCTTGTTGGGATTGTTTCTCTTTATATTTAGGAACCTGCTTACTGCAGACGGGCATTTGGGTTGATGCCCTTGCAGCTGTCTTATTTATTTCTCTGAACTGACCAATATCACATTTTACTTTTCAGCGAAAAATGTATGTATTGATGCCTTTTTTTTGGTGAATAGTGTGTTTCGATGACTAGGGTTGTGGTGGTACAACCGATAACAATTTTCCATTCCTCTGAATGATAGTTGCAAAAAATACAAAAAATTAGTTGGATTGATGCTTAATGGAGATGGGAATTTGGGTTGATGTTCTTTATATGTTATTGAATCATATTATTTTAGTCGCACGCTTGATACTTCTTTATGAACCTCGTGGTATTAAATTCAGTCATTAGTTGGAGTTTTAACTTGAATATGACAAATATAAAAAATTTGTACTTCATTGACGATTTAAATTAAGCATGATTTATTATGTTGAAATTATTGATACTTGTTTGTCACATTACCGTAATCTGTCATCCTTGCAGGTGCTATCAAAGAAGCAATCAATACGTTCAGGAGTAATAATGTAAATGCATTTGTTTTGGACCTCAGAGATAATAGGTGATTTAGCAATCAACATTTGCCTCTATATACTTTCAATCACTAGCTTTCTGAAGCTTATATTTGTTGCAGTGGTGGTCTTTTCCCAGAAGGAATTGAGATTGCCAAGCTTTGGTAAGATATGTCTTTCAGCTATTGACATTTTTTACATCCATTGCATATCAATTTTGGCTGGTGGGCATGAAATTCAAGTAAATTTTTTATCTTATCATTCCGGTTACAATTATTTAATTTCTGCAGCATGGTACCACACCAGTATTCTCACCTTTTATGGATCACAAGTGCTAACCATACAGTCAGAAACACCTTTTACCATTTTGAAATAGATTGCATTGCAAAATTGGGTTGTGAAGAGTTCTTACAATAACAGCCGAAAATGAACTCCTCCAGTCATACCTTATTTTTTTTCTTGTTTTTAAACTATTTATCTTTTGTCCAGTTTCAAGTTCTAACAGATACTATCAATTAGGTTGGACAAAGGTGTGATTGTGTATATTTGTGATAGTCGTGGTGTTCGAGATATACTGGATACAGATGGAAGTAGTGCCCTAGCAACTTCTGAACCTCTGGCTGTGCTGGTAATTTTCTTATTTTGCTTTCTCCTCTCATTGCATTGGTGTCATATATCGTGTCGGGCACAAATGCATAATACAATTACAATGATTCTCTATTATAAATTATTGTTTTCTTCATGTACTAGTTGGTTTCGCAAAAATAGGATTTGCAGGACATGCATGCATTGAGGGATACTTGTATTGGGTTTGGGCAGTTCGTACGGGTTTCAAGAGAATCGCAAACTCTGTATTGGGTAGATATGTGGGGATAGTAAGCAGTTATTGGGTAAGGGGTGTTTAAGAGTTCTATTGACTCCTGTGGGGATAGTAAGCAGTTATTGGGTAAGGGGTGTTTAAGAGTTCTATTGACTCCTTTCCTGTGATCCCACAGCGGTACCGTAGATAACATATTTTCTCATCTAATTCGTGGTTGAATGTATGCAATTTTTTTGAAACTGTTTATACTTTGTATATTTGGTCTTTTTTAGTTTAAAGTAGTATGCAACATCAAGTCTAATGATAACAATATGCATCTTCATTTCTTAATAAACTGTCATGGATTAGGCTTCATTCCTCAATAGTTGAGATGTTGCAAGTTTCTCTCTCATTTCATAGTTATTTAGGCACCTGTGATGTAAGTGAAACTACTAGTTTTAGGATCTTGCTGCTGTATAGAAATGAATGAGATTGAGCTAATGTGTAGTCCAGCAAATACTCGAGGGTGGTTGTTTACCAGACACACCTTTCGGTCAGGTCCATGAATCAATTTAATTGTGATTATGGGAAAAATAGGGAGTAAACTACAGAAAGAACAGATATTGCATAATTGTTTTAAATCTAGATAGTTGTTCATTCACTGCTGATAATTCTCTCCTTCAGAGTTCCAATTTGTCAATTGTATGGTAAAAATGAGCAATTAAATATCTTGAGCCTAATCAGGTAAACAAGGGAACTGCAAGTGCCAGCGAAATATTAGCCGGTGCATTGAAAGATAACAAGCGGGCCATATTGTACGGAGAGCCAACATTTGGAAAAGGGTAAATTACTTTTGGTTTGGTTCAATTCAAAGAAACGAAAATTTATGTTATTTTCCTAATATGAGCTACACATCTTGCAGGAAGATCCAATCAGTATTTGAGCTCTCAGATGGCTCAGGACTAGTTGTTACAGTTGCTCGCTACGAGACACCTGCGCACACAGATATTGACAAGGTCTGCTCTTCTATTTCCAGTTTTTTTTTTTTTTAAAAAAGAAAAAAAAAAACAACGACTTCCCCTTTTAACACCTTGCATTTGGATGTAGGTTGGTGTCATTCCTGACCATCCTCTACCAACATCATTTCCTAAGGATGAAGATGCATTTTGCAATTGCCTGCAGGATCCTGCTTCTTCGTGTAATAATAATAACAGGGTCCAGTTATTTTCAAAATGATTTTTTTGGGTTCTTGTTAAAAAATACTATTCTTTAACAAAACAAAATTATTTTGGCTTCATTGATCAAGCAAAGCAACAATGTTGCCACAAACCTCTGGATACATATGAAAACTAGACGCTACAAAAGGGTGACCTGTGTTCCTGAAAATTGAACTAACTAGGACAAAGAAAACCAAACAAATAAACCTGCCAGATGGGGATTGTTCACAATATGAGATGTGTATGTGATTGTTGATAGCTACAGCTGAATTCCTTTTATTCCCTTGAAAATCACCATAAATTAAAATTGTAATGATTTTCTCTAAAATACAATGCTTCAAGTTCCAGCATGAAATATCAGACATTGAAGAATGAGGGTTGTATGCTAAAATAAGAAAGTTGAAGAATGCAAATTGTTTAGGCATGGATTACCAAAAGAGCTAATTGTATTTCTAATAATATATAATCGCTCTTCGCAATAAAATATAGACAAAATTTGATTCATCTAACTTGGATGAAATTTTGTATAAAATAAAAAAGTTGGATTGAAATTCAAGCAAAAATTAACTATATTCATCCTATTTGATGATAGTGTATAAAAAATGTCATTCAAAGGTACAGTCAATTAGGGGAAACACTTCAAGTTTTCTTAACCATGTCTCAGTATCATCTTCATCAAATATAATGTAGGTACGGTCGGTACAACTAAAATCATAACGTACACTTTTCTACATGTACAATATGACTCAACATCGTTTACGTTGAGATTATTTGGTCATTTAGACATCTTTTTATCTGTGCACAAAAATGTACTTTGGTTCAATATGGTCATGTAGAATAATTTTTTTATCCATGTACAAAAATGTACTTTATGCTACTTTCTTCAAGTATGGCAAAAAAAAATAATCTAAGATACACTTTACTTGTTATATCTTGAGATGTAAGCGGTCAGACAAAAATGATCAAACTGAAAAATCAAACAAGCCAAATTGAAAGTTATCTGATCTTTTCTAGTTCGATTCAAAAATCAAAGGACACTAATTGGATGCTCGGTTTCAATTTACAGACCCAATTAACTGATAGGTTTACTTAATTTATTAAACTCACTTTAACGGGTAGTACTTGGTGACATTGAAGTGTCAATGTCATGTGACATTGGCCTACCACATATAGCTACCCGTCAAACCAATGACACCACAATGTCACAAGTATAAAAATAAAATAAAAAATTATTGTAAAAGAAAGAGAAAAAAGCCATTATGACATGTCACCCAACACTTTTACTTAGGGTGTGTTTGGTTTAGAAGAGAAGTTGTGAAGAGAGAAATAAGTGAGAGAGAGTGTGGAAAGAGAGAAAGAGATGAGAAATAGAGTGGATTTGAAGGGTTGTTTGATAGAAGAGAATGAAAAGAGAAATAGAAGAGAAAGAAGTATTGTTATTTTGTAAAAGGACAAATATACCCTTATTTAAAATAACCATTCAATTTATAAATTTCATTTCTAAGTGAAAACTAATTTACTTTTTTTTAAGGGAAAACTAATTTACTTTCTTACTGCTTTTTTTAGAGGAGGATTTTTCTTACTAATATTTAGTTGAATAACCAAATAATTAAACTATTTATTTTTAATTTTGTTAGTGGGTTGTTTTAACTTATTTACTTTAGAAATAATACTAGTACTTTATTCGGTTCCCCAATTTTGCACAAATCAGTAGATAATTTTTCAACTCTCACTCACATAAACCACAACCAAATTTATTCAATTGATTATTGTTTTTTGAGAGGATTCAATTGATTTGTTACCACCACCCACAAAATTAAATGCAGAAATTAATCGTGTTTTGTTACAGAAGTTACAGAAGTAAATTAAGATATGCAATTTTCTGATAACCTCGACACAATACCAACATCACCGTTCTGAATTTTAATTTGGCCATTGAAGAGAGTAAAACAAACAGAGAAGCAAGGAAGGTAGGGGTATAGATGGAAAAGGTAAAGTTTGAGTCCTCTCTCTCAACTTTCTTCGCACATATGAAGAGAAACAAAAAGGTTGTGGGTCCCGCAGATTTTTTTCTCTCTTCTCTATTTCATCGCTATGCCAAACAGAAGAAATTGTCCATTTCTTCAATATTTCTCTTCCCTTAACTTCTCTCCCCTCTAAATCTGTTGTTCCAAACACAGTGTTAGTTCAACTTCAAACTCAACATTTTACCGATACCCTGGCACCAAAACAACAAACAACCTTTGTACTTTGACACATCTATCGTTGTTAACTTGTTTATTTTTTAAGAATTTGGTTTCGGCGGCACCAACCAATTCGACCCCAATCCTTCACACATTCGTGAGTTTTCTTCTGTTGCTTCTTTCTCTGCTAGCATTTTTTTAGTTTCCATTTTTTATATTTTGTTTGTTGAAAATAGCTGATTTATATACTATCATCCATTTTTTCTCTTAAACAAAAAATGTACCAAAATTAACTATTCAAAATATTCACAAAAACGCAAAACCATTAAAATTTGGCTATGCATAACACCTGCTCGACAAAATTCCCCAATGAGAAATCCTATAAATAAAGTTTCTTTTTTCTATTTTTTGCTTTGCTTTGATCTAACATTAATCTTTTTTCTTCTTTGTTCAGTTCATTTTGAAGGTGTGAAGCAACAAGTTACAAATTTATTGACAGATTATTCATAACAAACACAGACAAAAATGTTGGTGTTTGAAGCAAGATATGTTCGACAAGTAGAAGCTTTTACTCGAACTTGTGTATCGAGATGGTCTACTGTATTTTATTCTTGTTATTCAGATTCTCCTCACAGCAAGTCTAAGCTTGCCCCTTTGCAGGTTCATCTCCAATCCAACTCATTTTCTACCACCATGAAAAAAAATAATGACATTTTGTGATTTATTTATTTTCTGTTTGTAAGTACTCACTGCATTGAGGTTTTTGTTTGTAGGAGAGAAGAATGATTGACAAAGTTAAGATATTTGCAAAAGCAGGAGATGGTGGTAATGGTTGCACCAGCTCTCGCCGCAGTCGACATGATAGAAAGGCCATAGCTGATGGTGCATTTTCTTCTTCTTTTTTTATTATGTTATTATCTTCTAGATTTGACAATGTGGGGGATCGGGTAGCTCAACTGGTTTGAGCTAAGGGATAAGAAGTTGGAGGTCTTGGTTTCAAACCCGGACAAATGAGTAAATATTAATCTAATCTAACTATTAACATTTGTCATTCAAAAAATAATAATTTGACATATGCTTAATTGAGTAAATAACCAATTTGGTCTTTGAAATTATAGGACTCTATCAGCTTAGTCTCTCACATTTTCAATAATTCAAAACGATCGCTATATTGAAAAATGTCAGTAAGGTTCATCCCCTCATTAATGTTTACAATAGCTATAATGATAATGATATTAAGTTGGTAATATCGGGAATGAATTTAAAGTTAAGTGGATAGTATAAGGGATATGTTTGATAACAATCTATGCATGGGGACTGTTGAGATATGCGTAATAATAGTATCATTGACTGATATATTATCTCCTTATTTATATTATCTTTATTTCCTTGTAAATATCTCTTATATAATTAGGACAGATTTACTCCCTATGATCATGGGATTTACTTTGTACATATTCTTATTATAAATACAAAAGGCTGAGAACTAATCTCTCAAGTTATTCAGCACCAGAAAACCTTGTTCTCAACTTGGTATCAGAGCTCACGATCAGTGGGCCTGAGAGCAAAAATCTAAAATCTCAAAACCCTAGCCGTCAAGTCACAAACCTAGTTGTCCCGCCGGTTGATCTATACCGCCGGCCCTAGGTATCACACCACCTCTGATATTAAATCCTTTTTTGGCTCAGTTTGGTCGGTAGGTTCCACTTTTCCGCTGTCTTTTTGTGATCTGTGAACAGTTTTTTGCACTGTTCCGAATCTGTCCTTGGTCCCACTTACACCCAAGTGCTGTCAAAGATGACTTCAACATCGGATAAGGCTGGATCCTCTGTTAAGAGTCTTGTGTCCTATGTTTTCTCCGGCAATCCCTCTATAACGTCGGAGAAACTAAATGGTGATAATTATCTCAATTGGTCAGCTACTGTTAACATGTGGTTTCTTGGACAGAAGCTCGCAAATCACCTCACTAAGCAGTCCTCCGAAATTGAAAAAGATCTGCGTGATGAATGGGAGCAAGCTGACTGTCAATTAGTCTCTCTTTTGTGGCAAACCATTGAGCCCTCCTTGCTGGTCCATTATCGCTCGTACACCACTTGTTATGATATTTGGCAGAAAGCTAAGAATGTCTATTCTAATGATATCCAACGTCTTTATGGTGTGATTCATAATCTAGCCACCCTGCAGATGACAGAAGATGACATCAAAACTTATGCTAATAAAGCTCAGTCAGCCGTAACTGAGTTCAAGCTCCTTGTGACTGACAACGACCCAAAGAAGATGCTTGAGAAATTGGATAATGTTTGCATGGTTTATGTCCTTCATGGTCTTCATGAAAAGTATGAGTCAGTTAGGAGCAACATTCTTTCTGCATCAGATATTCCCTCGGCAGAGGATCTCATCAGGCGCCTCACACGTCTTCCTGATCCGAAAGGATCAGGGGGGAACGGGTCTCAAACTGACTTGGAATCTTCTGCTTTTGTTTCAAATTTTGCAGGTCGCGGAGGCCGTGGTCGTAGGGGAGGCCGAGGAGGTCGTGGTGGTGGCCGTCCTCAATGTACTTATTGTAAACGCTTTGGTCATTATGAAGATCAGTGTTACTCCATTATTGGCTTCCCAGAAAAATCGGTGAATGTGGCTCAGTCTATTGATAATGGAAACTCCAAAAACAATGTCATATCTGATGAGGAGTACAAGTCATACCTGCAGTTTAAGGCTTCACAAGCCTCATCATCGGCAACAGTTGCTCACACTGGTAATTCTACAGTCTGTCTCTCCCAATCATCATCTGTTGGCCCTTGGATTTTGGACTCTGGAGCTTCTGATCATGTGGCTGGTAATCCATCTCTTTTATCAAAAATAACCCAACCTAAAATCCCACATCATATCACTGTTGCAGATGGCTCTAAAGCTAAAGCAAGTGGTGTCGGTCAAGCCACTCCTCTCCCATCTTTAAATATTGACAATGTTCTTTTTGTTTCCAACTGTCCATTCAATTTGATTTCTGTTAGCCGTTTAACCAAGAGTCTTAATTGCTCTATAACTTTCATTTCTGATTCTTTTGTTATACAGGATCGGAGTACGAAGCAGATGATTGGTACAGGCTATGAGTCACATGGACTTTACTACCTTCAGTCTTCATCTACAATTGCATCCTCTTCTACTACAGAGTCTCCAAGTCTTCTTCATCGTCGTTTAGGTCATCCAAGTCTCAAAAAGCTTAGAGTTATGGTTCCTAATTTGTCTCAGTTGCAGTCATTGGATTGTGAATCCTGTCAGCTTGGGAAACATGTCCGGTCTTCCTTCCCTAGCAGTACTCAGTCACAAGCCCGCTCTCCTTTTCATGTCGTTCATTCTGATGTATGGGGACCAAGTCGAGTCACTTCAGTTGTAGGACATAGATATTTTGTTACTTTTATTGATGAGTTTTCTAGATGTACATGGATCTTCCTACTTAAGGATAGATCAGAACTATTAAGTGTATTTCAAAATTTCTTTAAGGAAATTCAAAATCAGTTTGGTTGTTCTATTCGCATTTTGCGCAGTGATAATGCAAAAGAGTATTTTTCAACATCTTTTAATTCTTTTATGTCTGAAAACGGAGTGATACATCAGTCATCTTGTCCCCATACCCCACAACAAAATGGCATTGCTGAACGTAAACACCGTCATATAATTGAAACAGCACGTACCTTGCTTATTAATGCCAATGTTCCTTTGAAATTTTGGGGTGATGCTGTCCTCACTGCAGGATACTTGATTAATAGAATGCCATCATCTGCAATCCAAAACAAGGTTCCCCATTCCATATTGTTCCCTGATGAACCTTTGTTTCGTATTGCTCCTCGGGTTTTTGGATCCACTTGCTTTGTTCATGATCTTACTCCAGGTTTAGATAAATTGTGTGCTCGTGCAATTAAATGTGTCTTTCTAGGCTATTCAAGAGTTCAAAAAGGATATCGGTGCTATTGTCCCTCCACACATCGCTTCTACATGTCTGCTGATGTCACATTCTTTGAGGATACACCTTTCTTTGCGTCTTCCATTGAGTCTGAGTCTATCTCTCAAGTATTACCAATTCCTTTCCTTGTCCCGGTAATTCCACCCACGCCTGTCATTGATCAGTCAACTCCATCCTCTTCTACGGAACCCCCTAGTCCTCCTCCACCTCCACCTCCACCTCCTCCACTGCAAATTTATCAGCGTCGTCCACGTCTCCCTCCTGCCGATCCACAATCTACAGAAAGTCCAAGTGACTCATCTCCTGCCCCAATCTCGTCTTCTACTTCAGATCCGCCGACATTGTCAGATGACCTTCCTGTTACTTTACGTAAAGGTACACGTTCCACCCGTAATCCTCATCCCATTTATAATTTCCTAAGTCATCATCGTTTATCACCTACACACTGCACTTTTATATCTTCTCTTTCTTCTGTCACTATTCCTAAGTCTCCACAGGAAGCTCTTTCACATCCAGGTTGGCGACAGGCTATGATTGATGAGATGACAGCCTTGGAATCTAATCAGACGTGGACTCTTGTGCCACCTCCTTCTGGAAAATCTATTGTTGGATGTCGTTGGGTTTATACTGTTAAAGTTGGTCCAGATGGGAGGATTGACCGATTGAAAGCTCGTTTGGTGGCTAAAGGATACACTCAGGTGTTTGGCCTAGATTATAGCGATACCTTCTCTCCTGTGGCTAAAATGGCTTCTGTTCGCCTATTTCTTTCTATGGCTGCCATGCGACATTGGCCATTATATCAGTTGGATATAAAAAATGCATTTCTTCATGGTGATTTAGAGGAAGAAGTATATTTGGAGCAACCTCCTGGTTTTGTTGCTCAGGGGGAGTGTCGTGGGTATGTTTGTCGTCTTCATAAGGCCTTGTATGGTCTCAAACAATCCCCTCGAGCATGGTTTGGGAGATTCAGTAATGTTGTTCAACAATATGGCATGATTCGAAGTGAAGCCGACCACTCTGTGTTTTATAAATGCTCATCCAACAAATATATCTATTTGGTCGTGTATGTTGATGATATTGTTATTACAGGTGATGATCATGATGGGATTGCAGGACTTAAACAACATCTAGTCCAACACTTTCAGGTTAAAGATCTAGGTCGGTTGCGTTATTTTCTCGGTATTGAGGTGGCTCAATCTAAGGCAGGAGTTTCTATTTCCCAGAGAAAGTATGCTCTAGATATCTTGGAAGAAACAGGTATGCTTGATTGCAAGCCGATTGATACTCCTATGGACCCAAATGTCAAGTTGCTACCTGATCAAGGGGAGACCTTGTCAGATCCAGGAAGGTACAGGAGGTTAGTTGGGAAGCTGAATTATTTGACCATGACAAGACCTGATATTTCATATGCAGTCAGTGTTGTTAGTCAATTCTTGAATTCCCCTTGTGATATTCATTGGGATGCTGTGGTTAGAATTCTAAGATATATCAAGAGAGCCCCTGGAAAAGGTCTTGTTTATGCAGAGAGAGGTCATTCAGATATTGTTGCGTATACAGACGCAGATTGGGCTGGAAGTCCTTCTGACAGAAGGTCCACATCTGGATATTGTGTTCTCATTGGAGGCAATTTGATTTCATGGAAAAGTAAGAAGCAAAATGTCGTTGCTAGATCAAGTGCAGAGGCAGAATATAGAGCTATGGCACTTACTACATGTGAGCTCATATGGCTCAAGCATCTTCTCCAAGAGCTTCACTTCAGTAAAATAGGCACTATGAATATCATTTGTGACAATCAAGCAGCCCTACACATTGCCTCTAATCCAGTCTTTCATGAACGAACTAAGCATATTGAGATCGATTGTCATTTTATTCGTGAGAAAATTATGTCCGGTGAAATTGCTACTTCTTTTGTTGGTTCTAATGATCAACTAGCCGATATCTTCACGAAGTCTCTTCGAGGACCAAGGATCACTTACATATGTGACAAGCTTGATGCATATGATTTGTATGCTCCAGCTTGAGGGGGAGTGTTGAGATATGCGTAATAATAGTATCATTGACTGATATATTATCTCCTTATTTATATTATCTTTATTTCCTTGTAAATATCTCTTATATAATTAGGACAGATTTACTCCCTATGATCATGGGATTTACTTTGTACATATTCTTATTATAAATACAAAAGGCTGAGAACTAATCTCTCAAGTTATTCAGCACCAGTTTGCAATTTCAGGATACATTTTGAATTGTTAGTAATTTGGAGGACTAAGTCGATACAAACCTATATATACGGATTTAATTATTCAGCAATCAGAAACATGCTATTTATTTGTGAATACCATCATCCAGTTGATGTCAAGAAATTTAGATGGAGTGTTGTAGAGCTGATAACAGTGTGCTTGTTTAATGTAGGTGGCAGTGGTGGGGTAGGTGGTGATGTAATTCTGGAATGCTCTCGTAGAGTTTGGGATTTCAGTGGTCTGCAGCGTCATCTAGTATGCACTTATATATTTTACCAAAAAAAATTATGTCAAAAAATGATGAGATTTTTCATGTCAGTGACACTAACGGTGCATGGTAGATAGCAGGTAATGGAGGACATGGATCATCAAAAAATAAGATAGGAACCAGGGGTGCTGATAAGGTTATTGATCTTTTACTTGTTCTTTCACCTTTAAAAATTGTTTCGTATTTTTATTTTCTTCTATTTGGTTGTGTTTTCAAAACAAAATTGACCTTATCCAAACTAACTTGCTTTAATAGGTTGTTCGTGTACCGATTGGCACTGTACTTCATCTTGTTAGTGGTGATATTCCTTCTATAGTAAAAAAAGTTCAATCCTCGGCAGATTTAGACCCTTGGGATGTTCCTGGTGTACTTGTAGATGATCATTCCAACCCTCGCGATGGTTCTACTTCCAACGTTACAAAGCAGGAAAAAGTCAATGCAATACATCCTACTGGCTGCTCTTCATCCCAAGCTACTGAAGCAAATGTTGAGAAGTCTGTAAAATCTACGTGTGTTGCATCAGCAGATGTACTTTCTCAACTTTCATCTTCTAATGAAACTCCCGAACTTGGTTCAGAGGATATAGAAGAGAAACCAGAGATCCTTAGTAATGTTGCTGAATTAACAGAAGAAGGTCAACAGATTATTGTTGCTCGTGGAGGAGAAGGTGGTCTCGGTAATGTGTCTATTCAAAAAGATCCTAGGAAGCCTCCGACTACGAAGGCAGGGGTAGGTCAACACGTAACCAATGTTCAGGACACTGACAGTGTTAACTCTTCCTTAAGTACAGGTTTACCTGGTTCTGAAACTGTTCTTATATTAGAATTGAAGTGCATTGCTGATGTTAGTTTTGTGGGAATGCCTAATGCTGGTAAAAGCACTTTACTTGGAGCTATATCGAGAGCTAAGCCTGCTGTTGGTCACTATGCCTTCACTACCCTTAGGCCGAATTTAGGGAATTTGAACTATGATGATATGTCGATAATTGTGGCTGATATTCCTGGACTTATAAAGGGCGCACACCAAAATCGTGGACTTGGACATGCATTTCTGCGCCACATAGAACGCACGAAGGTTCTGGCTTATGTGGTAGACGTGGCTGCTGCTTTACCGGGAAGAAAAGGAATTTCACCGTGGGAACAACTGAAAGACTTGGTTCTAGAGCTTGAGTACCATCTGGAGGGTTTATCCAATCGGCCATCCTTGATAGTCGCAAATAAGATTGATGAGGAAGGTGCTGAGGAAGTGTATGAAGAGTTAAAGAGAAGAGTCCAGGGTGTTCCTATCTTTGCTGTGAGTGCTGTTTTGGAGGAAGGGATACCAGAGCTTAAAGCTGGTCTTAGAATGCTTGTCAATGGTGAAACTTCATGCCCAATTTACCTAGATCAAATATTGCTTGATTAGATTAGATTATCATCATTCCTCTTGTAAGTATGAGCAAGATAGAGTGGAAAATCTTCTTTGCACTTTCTGTTTTGTTTACTTCCCCTGCACTTGGAGTTGAGTGTGTTGCTTGGTTCTAAACCAAACTGAACTCTCAAAAACAATGGTCATAACCTAATCAAACCATTTAGATGTGCTACGTTTAAGATTCTTTTAAAAGAAAAAATAAATGTATGATTGTTAGCCTCAGACAATGTGTTTATTTTATATTATATTATATTTAGGATTCAAAATATTTTTTTCGAATATATTTTTCAGCTTTTTTTTTACAAGAATATCTATCTACTATTGACGTCCAGATGAAAAAGTGAAACCGTGATTGGTTCCACACACAAAACGTGATGTCCAACGATTTTTAGTTCCTTGTCGTTGAACTCATTAAACTTAATAACATTGTCAGCCATTCGTAATTCAATCATCATATGAGCTGCATTGTCTCCCTCGATCTTCTTTGAATAAGTGGGAAGATTGATATTTCAGTGGGTCCCACCCAAAAGTTATCACTCTTCTATTTCTCTACTAGACCAATCGAGAGAAGTGTGTCTTTTCTCTTCAACTTCTCTTTTCCTAATTTCACCCATATCAAATAGGCTAGTGCTAGCAACACTTTTTTCAACGTTAACACTCATTCTTTTATTGGATGAAATCAATGCAGGCATCACCGCTTTATCAAATATAGGAGAGTGTTGTTAGAGAGTGTTGTTGCCTCTATCAAATATAGTGTAAAAGAAGTTGTCTTCAAGTTCAAACTAAGAGGCATAGTAGGAACCAAATAAACACAAAAATTAATGGATCAAAGAGGTGCTAATTGTTAACAGACCACTTATGTTCAAAGTCTAAGACTTGATCTACTGGTGCTAATCAAGACAAACAAGCAGAAAAGTTTGTTAAGTTGCAACAAACTAGTGAGAAAAGGAAAGGCAGTGTTACATGATACCGTGTTAATAAACGAATATTGTGAACGATTATTATAATATAATCTTGTTTTAGACTTCAATCATAGAGATTCAAGTGAGAATATTGGTTTTACTACCAAGGAGAGTCTTGATTTAAGTATCGTTTCTCCTAATAGGGTCATTCAACCCTATGGTAGGATCTATTCATAATATCAAAAAAAATATCGATGCTATCAAATATATAGCCAATCGAACTGACATATTACAGAAGAGGAAAAAAGAAAAGAAAATTTCCAACATAGAGGTAAATGAAATTTCCAAATACGGTGTGGTGCAAATCAGTCAATCAACCATTTTCAAAGGTTTAGCTAGTCTTAGCAATTTGGTTGGGATTGTAGCATGATGGAAAAATTCAGAACAGTTTGTGAATATTTTGTTCATTTGCAAAGCAAGAAATCTTTAAAATTTTAAACATAAAGTAATTTCAGTTGAAGCTATGGTAGAACAATTAAAACTGTCATCTTGGAATTGGTTACGCTCAAATCATGCAAGTATTGGGTACTCTATCAGCAATGGTTCTTTGTCTGCGTCTTATAAAATGACTGGTCTGTTTGCTGTTACACCTGTCAGTAGAAACTTGTTAATTGTACTGTGTTGGTGTTTTTTTGGCTGTGTGTGATTAACATATTATTGTTGAAGTTCATCAAACCCCTATTGACCAAATTCATAACTCAATGTTCCTCATAATTGCATTTCTTAAAAAATCTTTGGAGCAATGGCAGTGATTCAGTGAAGGCAATCCTAATTCCTAGCCAAAATCAACGTTTCACAAAAAATTTCTCCAAATTCAAAAAGAAAAACCAAAAACTCAAATGCTTGATACCTGCTCTAGTGGTTCTCACAACACTAATTTTCTATGAAGTATTTATTAACTTTAAAAAGCATAGTTCATCAAACTTACGGTCATTTTTATCTTTAAAAGGCATAGTTCAACCATATAATGGTATGTTTCCAGTACTGAGCGGATTGATTCTCTACATTGAAAATATCTCATATTTCTTCATTCAAACCTTGCAATCTTTCTTTCTAATAAAATAAAGCCTCTTTTATTGTTAAGGGTCTAAATTTCCCATTACTTATAATGCCAACAGAGAGAATACATTCCCATCCCAAGCGTGTGAGATGAGTGCCACCATGAAAGACAACACTCTTACTCAGATGACTAACAAGGCAACAAATATCAAGAAACATAATCAACTCTTTGACCTATATTTCCGAGACAGTAACATTAATATAAGCCACAGTAAACCTACTTCAAACTAACTTTAAAAATTGATTCCAACAGCACATAACCAATTCGATCACCGAAATTCATATAAATTTCTGAAAATAAAAAGACAACAAAACCAACATTGAACTGAATAGTTTAATCTAGAAGTTCAAACCGAAAAACTTAGTAAACTATTGAGAATTTTCCCTGCATAGTTGCCTCCACTATTGCACAGGTAAACCTCAATGACTCAGGGAAAATGAGGCGATCAACCTACTTTGTCGATATAGTACATGTACATCCTTAACAGTTAAGGGCATTTAACTTCCTGTGTAAAAAGAAGCTTCGTGTTCTTGCTCCATCAAATAAACATTATTACAATGGCACAAACTAATAGTGATCTGTCCTTATCTTTATAATAAAGATGTAACCGCCTATTGTTGAGAATAAGAACTAGTATGGCCTGTATCGGGTGGGTCTTCTATATCTCGGAACCCTTCTGCATGGAAAAATTATTTATTTAATAATTAAACATAAAGCATGGGCCATGAATAAATAAAAACATTTTATCATCTCAATTTAATATTAAAAAAACAAAGCCTGGATTGTGAAGAAATATTAACATCTTATCATATAGAGAAAGAATGACAATTAGGAGGAACCAAAACCTACTGTTGATCCAGTCAGAGTCAATTTTTAACACCACCAAATCATAAAATAAAAATCATTTAAGAAACTATTACTTTTTCATATAGCTATTACCACATTTAATGATGTGGCAATGTCAAATTAGATGATACAGAGTTTTCTTACAGAGAATGAACGAACAATAAAGCTATGCTTGGATAAACAGTTCAACTAAATACTTAATTGAATAAAAGCTTATCATTTAAATCGTCCGTACAAGTTGTTTCTAAATATAAAATAAATATAAAATGAGAATAAACTATGTATAAGCCTGTCATGAGTGTTTGTAACTTTCAATAAACTATCCTTATTATATCAGAATAAGCTAAAAACAAGTTCTGAGAACAATACAAGTTATTTTAAGCACTTTCAAACACTTGCACAAATGTCATGATAGCAGGCACACAAGATTTTATAGAAAAATGAAATTTACAAAATACAAATTAAGAGTTGCCATCCATCCATTTTAACTGTAGTGTATACCATTCAGTTAGTGTTGTTGCTGCAGGCAATTATACCAAAACTGTATATATACCTGTTGGCATAGCATGCATCCCTATGTAGTTTTTGGTTATACAAATATAAGTGTAATTCTCAATATCTGTATTACCCTGCCCACAAAAGTACACTTGCAAGGAAAGTATACAGAACATGAGGTTCACTACATTAACAAGCACGCTTATGTGGTTACCTATCATCAGATGTATTACTATCACAAAAGCAAATCCATCCACTAGTTTTATTTAAATATCACAGTCGCGATGTGAAGCACCATTTACACAAAAAGTAAACATATTTACTCTTTAAGATGCCAAAATTTAAACATTGGATGTCATAGAGAAACAAAAGCAACAATGAATTCTGGGTAAAGATTTTATTTTATTCAGTTTCTAATGATAGCTTACCCGTAAGCATATGGTGGAAAGAATGGTGCAGGCATGAAAGGCCTCCTACCGCGGAAACCAGCAGGTCTTCTTCCGTACTGCTTCAATCCAGGAACATTTGTACGTTTTGCAGACACCTGAAGGAAAAACCATAATTCAATTAAAACCAAATGGAAACATGGAGTGATTAGTTGAATTTACACATATAATCAGAACCTTCAGCTGTCGGCCATGCAATTCAGTTTCATTTAAAATGAGAGCATTCTGAACAGCATCAGCTTCAACAAATTCTACATAAGCAAATCCTTTCGGTTGACCAAATTTGTCTGTCAATATTGTGACTCTGTTCACAGTACCACAGGACTGAAAATGCTGTTGGACTTCTTCAGGTGTGCATGCATAGTCAACCTGATTCATATTTTAGAAACCAGTTTGATGAATTAACACTCCGTTGAAGTTTTTGAGATTTAAATGACATGGAAAATTACGCATAAAATGACTAAAAAATGCATTAGACATGTGAGGGTGAGTCACCAGAATCAATCTTGAACACACATCAAATGCGTGATTTTTGAGTGATGCAAGAGACAAGACGACAAAGATTACAACTACCAAAGCTTTTTCCCGCAAGGTGGAACCGACTACATGGATCAAACGACACCATATTCTGCCATGGACCATAAATACAGATAGACCATATAATTTAGATCTATCTAGATGGTTTGGCCTAAAGTTTTCTTTGGTCTCCCTCTTCCTCTAACTATTTTAGTATACTCGCATGAAATTTAAGTGCTTAAAAGCATTACCATGCAGTACAGGGCTGATGAAGGATACAAGCAGTCCAGTTATGAGAAGTTTACCATAACATTTACAAATGATCGGTTTTGCAGCATTATAAACATGTAAATATTTGGTTTCTTACGAGTTACCTGGGTATTTTAAAAAATTTGGATGATATGGATCTGGAATTAAGTCAGACATGTTTTCAGGATCACATTCAGGTAATCAACCAAATGGTCTAGTAGCTCTTATTGTTAGTTTTAATGGCTTTCCAAATTGAAACCGAAGTCCATTTTGGGTTATATATATATGTTAACAAATGGAATGTGTTGTCAATTACAGATCGCAGAATATAGCGGTTTGTTCAAATTCCGCAACAATGCTATAGCACAGCTATAGCCGCTATTTCATAATCTTTCATATCATATTGCGTATTACAGAACAATAGTGATTAGTTCATATTCCACTATGCAATAGTGCTATAGCACCGCTATACTGCTATTTAACAACACTTAATTCGGCAGAGCTTTGAAGATCACCCTGATAACATGTCCCTTCCAAGAGGAAAACAAACTAATGCTAGGGAAACTAAAACACCTTTAAAGGACATGATATCAGAAAATATTTCAACAAAGAGTTTTGACCTTTGACAAAACCATGCTCAATTTCTAAATTACCCAGACTCGCTCCAAACCAAACCAACTGGCTACATGTACAACACACACATCAAATTCTCTCCTTTTCAAGATAGTTTTTTTAAAAAATGGAAGGCTCAATGACTACTTTGTAAAGTAGACCATACAACCTCTTTCCCATCTCAACCATTCCACACACTCTAAAAATAAAATTAATGAAAAGTGAAACAGGCTGTTTTGGCCAATTCCAAACTACTTTATAGGTGCTTAGCTTTATATAACTAGCCATAGGTACCTACCATACCAGGGTTTTTGGTTCAATCAATCTCTTTTGACTTCAAAACTAAAACTGCCTGTTGGGGCCAAATGTTCTAAATTCTAATAGGGGGGCTAACGTTTCGTAAACGTGTTCATGACCGTTGTTTTCAACTACTTGGTGCATATGGCCCGTATTAGTCAATCACGTGCAGTGCGGCTGACGTCTCCCAAAAAAACAAAATCGACATTTATTGTTTGAAAACTAAAACTGCTTGTCGGGGATGGATGTTCTAGAAAAGGGTTTGACTTTTCAGAAACATGTTAAGGATTGTTGTCGCTTTCAACGTGCAGTGCGACTGACTTCCCCCAAAAAAAATTAAATCAACATTTATTATTTCGATTTACATCCCATCCCATCCCAATAATCCAAACATTAAATTCTTAACCTAAAATTCAAACTGTAAGCGACAAAGATGCACCTAAAAACTCGGAAACCGCCAAAAAGATTGCAGAATTGAGTAACAAAAATCATATATATAAGCAAAAACCATCATACACCTAAACGTTCTACTTGAGCACTTGCACATAACATACTTCAGATATAAAACATATAAAACAGAGTAAAAACATAAACTAAAATATGAATTAATCATAAATAAAATCAAAGGTATGCAAAACTCACATTACCGACATAGATCGATCGAGCATCCACTTCCTCCTTTTCAGCTTGAGATACAGAAGACCCAGCAGGATCTAAAATCAAAAATTCAAAAAGCTTAAAAAACCAATAATTGAGCCAAATGATAAACAGATCTGAATTAAACAAACAATGAATCAATAACAAAAATTTATCAAATCTTCGAAAATTGAAAAGCATAATAAGAATGAAACCTTGAACAGCGCCCATCTCTTTCTCAACCTTAGCTTGCATTTCGCGAAGGGCACTAGCTTCTTCCTCGATCTCTTTCAGCCTCTTCTTCATATCCTCCAATTCCTGCAAAATCGATTCATGTTAAAAGAGAATACGTAGATAGAGAAACCCAAACCCTAATTCGTTAACCCTAACCCTAACCTTGGTGGTGTGATTGGATGCGAGTTCTTCATCGCCTTCTTGATGTTCAGCATCTATGTCGGCATCCATGTCAACCTCTTCATCGGGAATGTCAGCACCATAAACTTCGTGCTCTTCCTGCTCCATCTTCGCTACTCTATCCTCTTCTTCTTCTTCCTTCTTCTTCTCCTTGTCGTTCTCTCACTCTCTCTCTCTTCCGCACCGAGAGATTTTTGTCTATGGTATATCTAAACACATTCAAACACCCTTTTATATTATTCTTTTAATTCCTTCAAAAAATATTATTCTTTTAATAATTCACTAAATCTTAATTTTATATGCAACAAGGTCACTTTAGTTTTTCCTAAAAAAAGAAAGAAAAAGAAAAAAAGGTCACTTTGGCAGTTGGTTTATTTACTAATAGAAAATTGCTTTTAAGCACCCACCATTTGCTATTGTAGACCTTAAACCGACGAAAATATCTTCAGTGGACAGTTAACTATCGTTTGCTCAAGTCAACGGTACTTTATTGTCACTTAACTGGTGCTCTAGACGTGTCTTATATCAAGCAGCTCACTTGTATTACATATTATTCACTCGCCACATTTCATATTGTGTTCCATCCAAAAGGTCGAAAGAAGAAACTAAGACATGAGAAGATGCTTATTTGGATAGCCAACTTTGGTTTCAAGACATCATGAATATTGAAAAAGAAGATAAACAATCCAAAAAAGAATAAAATGAAGTCCTTCACAATCCTTTGGATAGTGACAATAAAGAATAGGAAGAACTTGAAGAAGATAAAAATTAAGGAGCAATTTCACTATATAAGATATGGTACTTTTGTTGGTATTCGTATTTTTTTTGTTGATAATGCACCAACATTTTTGTACATGTACGGTACATAGATCTTGGGGTGTGTCATCCTTAAATGCTTAAGGATGATGACATTGTGTTATCCATGTTTTTTTATGTATGAAAACAATTAGCTATATATTTGGATTAGTTCAAACTGTAAGTGTCCAAATTATTTGTATTATCAGTAGAGGTTTGATATAATGTTGCATGATGTTGTCAATTTCTGTAATGTTGGATTGTTGTTGAATTTCAATTTTATGTATTGTTGATTTAATTTTGAGTTAGTGTAATGTTGTTGAATTATGAATGGTGTGATGTTTTGTTGTTGATTAAGAGCGATGATTGTTGTTAAATTGGTGCATTGCTTGTTGAATGATGTCTATGACAAACGGGTATCAGGATATATTGTTTTGTGTCAAGGTTGTGCATTCAAATATTGTAAACTGCATTTGTCTCTGGAACTGATAGTTAGCTACCGTATGGGCAACAACAATTGACTACAATTATTGGAGTGGTTGTTTTTTTTTGAAGAAGTTAAATTAGCCCACCAAATTGACATCGGAGAGAATCGAACCTGGGATCTTGAGGAGGAGCACACTCCCAGATCCCAAGCCTATACCACCAGGCCAACTCAAGTGGGTTATTGGAGTGGTAGTTAACTACAGTTGACTTGAGTGAACGGTAATTAACTGTCGATAGGGGTATTTTTGTTAGTTTATGGCGTCCGAGAGCAAATAATTAGTGCCTAAATGGCCACTTTCCTACTAATAATAATACTGGATATTGGATTTGACTCCTCCAACATAAGATATAATTTTCGCACATACAATGTTGTCATAAGGTGAAACTTACGGCATATCAATTTGTCAGATTGCTTTAGGTGGATTTCATTCCATATGTACCTATACAGATTGAAGATTAGCCTGATTAAATTTAATATTTGTCATTGGATACCCCGAAGACTAATCATGGCAAAAATACTATACTGAGAAATCAATGGAATATAAGGTACAAGATGTATAAGATTCGATTGAGCTTTGTAACGATGCCCGTTTAACCCTGGTCCCCTTGAACTCCTTGAATTGTAGAAGTGACAAAATTGCCATAAAAAATGACTCGCTTGGCCTCCCACTCTCTGACTTGTTGAACCTCATTGTGGTCATGGTTTCAACAATATCAACGAGTTGTTATGAGATTCGATATAATATGTGATGTATACCCTATCAATTTTATGTTTGATAAAAGACATTATCATAACCACTAATGCTTCAAGTGGATCGTTCGACATATCTCCGAAAGCTAATGGTGATAGATACAATATGGGAGGGTTGTAAAAGTTTATTATATACATGTTGAACTGACCTTTACAATTTGAATGGCATATCTATGCTGCTGAGACTTTAATAAAATGCTAGTACATACACCAAATGTAGCCGTAATCCGACAAATTGAATTTTCAATTTTTATGGTCGTAAAGTCCCATCGAACGTATCAAATTTGTTGTTGAACTTTAAAGTTATCTCATGTATTAGATAACTACTAGCAACCACTAAAATTTCCTCAAGCGACCCATACTTGAGAATGAACTTTGTCCCTGAACCATGAGTTCCTTAGCTACTCCAAAGAGTGTTAGGTGCGATATTTTGGATGTTTTTGGGCTACTGGACCAAGAAATACATAAAAGAGTAAATTAAAGAAAATGATAAAATGCATAAAAGCTTGTTTGGTTGTTTGTGTGTTCAGAAAATCTACAAGTCTAATATTTATATGCAAGCACTAGTCCTGTTGGCCAAAACAACGTGAGCCATATAATTTAGTCTCGCTTGGCTATTTATGCATGTAATACATGAATCCTCCTGTTGGTGGAGATATGTGGCATCACACGTTTGGCTTGATCTTTCGAGCTCTTAGACATTTATTGTTTCCCTTATGTGTGTGTGTGTGTGTAACTCTCTCATAAATTGGTTCCATGCTCTTAGTTTCTTTGGTTAGTGATGAAAAAAACATGGAACACAAGTAAAATGCCCAATTATCGTTACAGTGAGTCTTGATCGATTCTATCACTTCCACAACCTTCGTGGACTTCGATATATAAGAAAGACACAAGTAACTCGTATTCAATTATATTTGCATTTGTCTAACCATCAATTGGTAAAGAGAAGTAATGATGTACAAAACCATACCTAGACCTTTAACTCATCCCAACCCATACAATTTGGGTCGGGTGTGATTCAATCAAAGAATAAAATAGGGACAAAAAACACAAACAAGGATGAGACACAATAGAAGGAGTGACATATATATGTGTTACCCGTCCTAACCCAAATTGATTAATATATGATATTATTTTACATTGTTATTATCATCATCATCATCATCATTATTATTATTTTGAAGGAATTATTATTATTATTATTATTATTATTATTATTATCGAATTATTATTATTCCCTTTTTTGTATTTTTAATTCATTTATATGTTTTATTTAGTAAAATAACTATTTTAGCAATTAATATTATCACTTTGTTATACATGTCATATCTATTATCTACCACTTAAAGCAGCGAGTTCTATTGTTTAATACTTTAAAATTGATCCTTTCATTTTGAATGTAAATCATAATTTGTGCTTTTAGTTAAGGTGGAATGCTGTAACATGAACATTATATAGATTAAAGTGATTTTAGTTAAGGTGGAATGGATCAACTTGGGAGTGTTCTTTTTTTTTTTTGAAAGATACTCGGTAGTGTTCTTGTATCGTCTTGTTTTTATTGGAGTCATATCTCATCAAATTTAATCAAGTTTAGGATTGGGTTCGAGTCTAAATAATTGGCCCACTCTAAGTTAGGATCAGGTTTTGGTCTAGCCAATCTCGCCTCGTATACTATAATAGGAATACTATTATTTATAACAATATATAAAAAGAATAAGTGGGATAGATTTTCATTATTCAAATTATACCGTAAACAAATTCACAAACAAAAAGAAAATATTTAATCACTATACTTATAATCAAAATTAAATTTTCACAAAAACATCATTCATAACATGTCTGTCTTTCTCTTAAAGAAAATGTGTTTGTATTTTTTTTGGAAGAAACGTGTTTGTGTTTCTGTTAGTATCCATAAATTTTATTTTAATATTTTAAAAGATTTCACAATATTATCAGTGTAATTTTTTTTTTACAGGGTTATTAGTGCTTTACCCCGTACTATAGGTCATTTCGGTTTTTCACCTTGTAATTTTTTTTGTTTCGTTTTTGTCCTTCTAATTTGAAAATTTATGGTTTTTGACCTTCAAGAATTTTGACAATACAAATCGACGATATGACATGGGGTAAACCGAAATTTGCTTAAATTAACAGGGGTAAACCGAAATTTGCTCAAATTACAAGGGATAAACCGAAATTTTCTCAATTTACAGGAACGAAATTTGTCATGAAGATCCAAAATAAAAAAAATCTTTAAATTAAAAGGACAAAAACCAAACAAAAAAATTACAGAGTGGAAAATCAGAAATAAAACACCATTAACATTTTTTTATATATTATTGTTGCAATATTATTGCAATTCTACTCAACTTTGCAGGGTATTTTATTAATTTTATTTTATTTTAGCAATCCTAAATTTGAAAGAATTCTCTCCCTCGCTCAACATAGCGACAGCTTAAACCCTTGCCGCCGTGGAAGCTAGCCAGGGTTTACCGTTCGATTTCTATCTCCGATCATGGAAGAAGTCGAAATGGAGGAATCAACATTCAGCAACGAATCCAACGATGATATATGCAATTCAATTCTCTCTCGTTTCTCAAACTCCACCGCCGCAAACCACCAACACCTCTGTGCCGTCATCGGTGCAATGTCACAGGAACTCAAAGATCACAACCTCTCTTCTTCACCTGTCGCATACTTCTGCGCCACATGCTCATCCCTGGACCGCATCGCACAGGAACCTAATCCACCTATCCACCTCATCGACGCACTTTTAACAATTCTCTCAATTGTTATCGTTAAAGTTGCCGTTGCTGTGTTGAAGGAGAAGAGAGAGTTTCTATCGGAGCTTGTTGCGAAAGTTGTTATGTTGCCATCGAGTTTGGAGAGTGGTGTTGTTCATGGATTGAAATGTGTTTCATATTTGTTGATTCACAGGGATAGTGTTCATTGGTCTGATGTATCGACATTGTTCAATTTCTTGTTAGTTTTTCTTACTGATTCAAGACCGAAGGTAACAATTCGTGAATTTCAAATTTTCTATCTGATAGGGTTTTACTTGTGTAAACTAAGTTTAAAGTTTAACTTGTTATACTCTCGCTGTAAAAAGCTTTGCATTGTCAACAAATTACAATGATATTTGTCACTTTAGAAGTAGTTATGATTAAAGTCAAACCTTTATAATAATCTGATGGTTACTGTTACTGGGAGCTATACAAATGTGAAACTAGGGATCAGGAGCAACTCACTTTAGAGTGTAAAGTGAATAATATCATTGTTAATCAACAAATCATAGGTATTGTAGGTAGATCATAAAAAATCATGAGCTTGTTTAAATAACAACACTTAATTTTCTCACTTTACACTTTACTCACTTTAGAGGATCCAAATCCTGAAATTGAGATGCAATTTTGATAATTACTTTAGTGCATATACCATAGTCTATAGGACATTGTTAGATCGATGTCTTCATTTTTGTAAGACTATCAAACTCAGTTGATCCTATCCTAATACAAGTTGTACACTGCTTTTGTTTTGGTTTGGTCCGGTCTAGTATACAATCTTCAACTTCCATCATCATTGGTCGGTTGGTCACAATTTTTTTTTTGATGAAAAAGCTTTGAGATATATAATTGTCATTTAAAACGAAACGGTCTAGGATTTGTCTTGTTTGCCCTTTTCATTTCTAACATTCTGAGTTAGAGCGCAAGACAGTCTGTAATAGTTGGGAGTGGGACATGTTGCACCTTTTTAATTTGTCAAGCTTGTGTGTTCGTGTATTATTGTATTGTGGAAAAATTATTACTATTGTGAATTGTGGGGGCAAGGGGCGGCTGTAGCAAGGTTACATGACTTTTGATTAGTTTAATAGACTGGTTCTCTTCCAACAGGTAAGAAGGCAATCTCATTTGTGTCTCCGCAATGTCTTGATAAACTTTCAAAATTCTTCGCTATTAGCAACTGCAAGTGAAGGGGTCAAAAACCTACTTGAAAGGTTTCTACTGCTGGCCGGTGGAGCAAATGCAAATGATGATGATGGAACTAAGGGAGCAAATGAAAACGATGGTGATGGAACTAAGGGAGCCCAACAAGTTTTGTATATTCTTGATGCCTTGAAAGAATGCCTTCCTTTCTTGTCTCTAAAATACAAGACCAACATTCTTAACCACTTCAAAACTCTTTTAAATATGGGTCAACCCCTAGTCACAAGGCGCATAACGGATGGTTTAAATTTTCTCTGTCTTAACCCAACATCGGAAGTTTCCCCCGAAGCACTACTTGAGGTGTTATGCACATTATCATCTCTTTCTACCTCATCAACTGAGATTTCTGGAGATGGTATGACATTTACTGCTCGCTTGCTTGATGCTGGAATGAAGAAAGTTTTTTCTCTAAACAGGCAAATGTGTGTAATTAAGCTTCCTAGTGTCTTTAATGATCTCAAAGGTATCATGAATTTCAATTGTGTTTGTGCATATAGTTAGTTACTTGTTTTGACAACTATGGAAGTACGTGTTCTTACTTTTAAATGTGCAGATATTTTGGCATCTGAACATGAAGAGGCCATACTTGCAGCCACAGAGGCACTCAAGAGCATGATCAACTATTGCATTGATGAAAGTTTGATTAAACAGGGAGTGGATCAGATAACTTTGGATGAATCAAGGATGTCAGGACCAACCATTATTGAGAAAATTTGTGTAACTCTTGAGAGCCTACTTGATTATCACTATGCTGCTTCTTGGGATAGAGTATTTGAAGTTGTTTCCTCTATGTTTCACAAATTAGGTATTTTGATTGCTGCAAGTCTTGTTTCAGTTTATTGTATTGTTGTATAATTTATATAATTTGTTTGTTGGGTCATTCGTTAGTTCGATTTGTTGTAATTTGACTAATAATGTATACAAAAGGGAAAGACTGTGTTCAGAGTAAAATTTGAATCAAAAGGGAATGATTTAAAGATTGGTCTAGGTGTAAAAATGCCGAAACTAGGGAAAAATATAAGATAGCCGAGAAAGAGACGTTGCAGATTATACTTTTTGCAGATTATGTAGTCATGCGTGGAGAGTCAAAGGGGGAATTGAATGGGGCGTTGGAGACTTGGAGACAAGTCTTGGGAGCGTATGACTTCCATCTAAGTAGAAGCAAGATAGAGTATATAGAATGTAATTTCAGCAAAAGGTAAAGTAGTTCTACCTCAGAGTGCCATTAAAAAAAAAGTTCTACCGAGATCATATCATACCCCAAGTTACCACTCAAATTGTAAATCATCGTATTCAATCTGGCCATCTGAGTGATTCAAATGGAGACAAGCCTCAAGTGTTTTTTATGCGATACGAAAGTACCGCTCAAGTTGAAGGGGAAATTTTATCGGACAATTGTCAGATCAGCGATGTTGTATGGAACAGAGTGTTGGGCGGTTAAAACCAACACCAGAATAAAGTAAAGCATAGCAGAGATGAGGATGTTGCGTTTGATGTGTGGTAAGACTAGACATGAGATTAGAAATGACAACATTAGAGAGTGAGTTGGGGTAACACTTATAGTAGAAAAGATGGTGGAAAATAGGCTTAGGTGGTTTGGGCATGTGGAGAGAATACCTGTAGATTTGATAGTAAAGAGAGTAGATCAGATGGAGGATAATCATATCACAAGAGGTAGAGGAAGACCTATAAAAACTATAAGAGAAACTATTAGAAAAGATTTAGAGATTAATGAGTTGAATCCAAACATGGTTTATGATATAACATAATGGCGTAATTTGATCCATGTAGCCAATCCCACTTAGTGGGATAAGGCTGGTTGTTGTTTTTGACTAATAATGCATACAATTGTTGTTACACTTCTCCTGTTTTTTCTCTTAAATATATGTGTACAACTTCCTATAATTTCATTACACAAATAATACATAATTCCTGTTACTTATTTTTGAGATTACTGCTATAATCAATGCAGGAAGTAACTCTCCTTACTTTATGAGAGGTATACTCAAAAACATGGAAGATATGCAGCAGCTGCCTGATGAAAATTTTCCCTTTAGGAAACAGGTCACTATCTTTTCAATGTTGCTTTTTTTTTTTGTTGCCAAACTACACAAATATGAAACTCAAAATCTTATGAAACGAGCTTTGATATGTTCTTTCCCAGCAGGACCATATGCCCCAATTTTGAACAGTTTCTCATATGGGCTGACCTGTAACAGAGTTGAATGTATTTTGAATTATATTATATTATGGTATACATGATTTCAAAAGCCAATAGGCGTTCTGTAACAACCTTGTTATTTATTCTGTGACAAGTCTGGGTTTATCTTATCATGTGTATAAAATTGGGCATTCGATGATGTTGATGACTATGTGTGTGTATATTATATTATTATTATTATTATTATTATTATTATTATTATTATTATTATTATTATTATTATTATTATTATTATTATTATTATTATTTGTATGGTTAGAAAATAACAAAATCTAGCATTGAATTTTTCAATTGATTCATACAAATTTGAGTGGTTTCTTGGTTTGTTTTTAGCCAGTATCATAATTAAGTCGATTTTTGTTAGAGGATCTGGAAATCTTTTTTATCTTTAAATTTTTTTTATGTGCAACAAATTACTGATGTGAAGTACTGCTATATTCTATGTCGTGCAGCTTCATGCGTGCCTTGGGTTAGCTCTTGTTGCAATGGGACCCGAAACTTTTTTATCCCTTATACCATTAAATTTGGAAGCTGAAGATTTATCCGTCTCAAATAAATGGCTTTTTCCAATTCTAAAACAGTATATTGTTGGTGTGCGTCTAAAATATTTTACAGAGGAAATTTTGCCTATGATTGAACGAGCAAGGGAGAAGGCTCAAAAGGTATTGGACATTTTTTTTTTTGAGATGCACTGTTATTTTTCTTCATGGTATTCATTTCCTACTTTGTACATTTTGCAGCTTGAGAAGCAAGAACTGATGAAAGCAGACACACTTGTTTACTCTTTGTGGTCTTTGCTGCCTTCATTTTGTAACTATCCTTCAGACACAGCTAAAAGTTTCAAGGATCTTGAAAAACATTTACGCAGTAAACTAAAAGAAGAACCTAATATTCGTGGAATAATATGCACTAGTTTGCAGCTTCTGATTAGACAAAACAAGAACATTCAGGATTCAAATGATAAGGATTATAGTAGGCAAGATATGGCCAAAGAACAAGTCTTGTATAATTACTCGCAACAGGTTGCAACAGAAAATTTGAGGGCACTGGAGATATCTGCCAATAATTTGTTGAAAGATCTGTCAGACGTGTTCCTGAAATCTACAAAAGATGATGGTGGTTGTTTGCAGGTACTCTTTCTTCAATGCAGTATGCACTATAGTTGGGCCAAATATATGAATTGCGTCTTCTGTATGTGCATGCATGTTAGCATAACATAAAACTAGAGTTTGCATTTCTGTTTATGTCACTTTTCTTTTTCTGTTGTTTTGATATGTGCTATGCAATTCTTTAATTATCCAGTGTGCACGTTTCAGCTTTCATATACGTGATGTCAACAAAATAATTCTCACCAGTTGCCAGCATTTTGGCTTTGGAGTTATACAATATTTTGCATTTGTATGTCATTGTCCGAGCTCACTTCACTCCTAGTAAATAAGTTAATGTTAAGATTGAAGTAAATATATGACAATATACACCCCCTCTCTCTAAAGAAATATCGATCTTTAGTTTAAAAACTCGAATAATGATTATGTGGGCTTGCAGAGCTTATTGGTTTGTATTGCTCCTTAGTTATCCATGAGTAGATGTCTTGAGCAAAAAGCTTTAGAAGTGTTCAACCAGGTCCTTCAATTGTGAATATAGAAATAGAATTTATACTTATATATGGCTTAACAGAACTACAACCGACAGATCTTCATTATTCTGATAAGGTTTTTCACGAACAGATGTACTAGTCTATTTTTTTCTTGGTTTCTTGATTACTTGACAACTGAGAATTAAATTTGTCCTTATTTGTTACATTTGATTTGTACAAGATATTTATAGTGATGATTTTGCTTCATTTACAGGGTACAATCGGTGATATTGCTTCTATAGCAGAAAAAAAAGTTGTGCAAAACTTATTTAAGAAGAAAATGTCGGATCTCTTAAAATGCACTCAAAATGCCAACAAAGTAGACGATTCAGAAAGCTCTATGCAGATTGATACACCAAATGACGTGTCTCAATCAGTTCTCAGGTGTTGATTATCTTCTATTTCTCTCAATTGCGTCTAATTGATTTTTTTATTTTTTGTGAAGTTGGAAATAATTTTTAGTCCAGTCTGCATTTTACTTAAATTATGTGCTTGTTGGGTGTCGGTATTATTTCATGAATTTCTTTTCATCCCAGGGCGCGGCTTCTTGATTTCGCAGCTTCATTGTTGCCTGGATTAGATGCGAAAGATATTGATTTATTATTTCAAGTAATAAAGCCAGCATTGCAGGTTTGTCTAAGATATATAGCGCTCCTTGCAAGGAATTTTGGAAACTTCTTTTTCAAATAGAAATGCTAAGATGGTTATTGTGATTATTATTTGTAGGATGTTGGTGTCATGCAGAAGAAGGCATACAAAGTTCTTTTGATCATGCTCAAGGTATTTGTCTATTTCATATTATTTGATTTTTCTGATTAACACAGAAGTTTCAAATTATCTTGTATTGGTTTTTATTTGTTGGTTTATCCTTCTGAGCTAGTTCCATGTTAGAAAAACATTTCTGCTTACTGTTTTCTCCTTGGATTATTCTTGACAGAGCTCAGACAGTTTTGTTTCATCGAAGCTTGAGGTTCTGCTTGGGCTTATGGTTGAAATTCTTCCTTGCCATTCTTCTGCCAAACGCCATAGACTTGATTGCCTTTATTTCTTGATAGTCCATGTCTTGAAGTCAGAGGCATTCAAAGACGAGTTCCTTTACTTATTAAAATCAAAGGTATCCAAAGTTGGGTTATTGCATCCATGTTTGTCACCTTGATGCACACTTTTGTTGTGGTGTATCTGATAAAGAACCTGAACTTATGTACTGCCGACAGGATGAGTCGATGGCGATGGCCTGGCCAGAAGTTTTCCTCACTGAGATAATACTGGCTCTAAAGGAGGTAATGCAGTGTTAAATGTGGAAATTTTTGGTCATGCAGTTTTATTTGTCCCTTTCCAATGTCGCATTTCTTAAAATAACTGAATCAGTATATTTCTTTTGGCTCTGCTCGGTTTTATCTGGCGTCAGTACATTTCTTGGGTATCCAATTTCCACGCATTTTTTAGGTGTGGGGGTGGGTTCTATGTTGTCAACCTTCCTGATCCTAACTGGGAATTTCCTGATATGTCCATTTATAGTTGTAAGCAATGGTTGTTGCACATACAATAGCACACTGGGTAAGGCAATTAGGCAACCATGTTCACACACTGTGAACCTGTTTTTGTACCCACCATATGTAAGACACTAAGATGCATAACATTACTGTTGCATGCTGCTGGCAACATTCAAAATGGTGGTATTTAGGGAGTAAATAAACTCGGGCACCCATGATTTCATAGTGACCATCAAGCGGGTGTTCTCTACATAGTCTTCTAAGGTTCCAGCATGCCAATATGATTGACAATCACCAAGCACATATCACTTTTGATTAGAAGTAATATATCTTTATAGTCAATTTAGTCAAAAATATATATCTTTACAGACAATAAAAATGCATTATTTTCACTCAACTTCACTCTGTATTAAGTTTTTAATAGGATAGGATGGCCACTATTGTGTTTGCTCTGGCAAAAAAATAAGCAGTCTGTGATTGTTTTCTTTGTGATTTTAGTCATTATGTGGATATAATGTTCAGAAAGGAATCAAGAGATGTTAATCATGTACAATACTTTTGGCCATCCAAATTAACTTCACAAGCTTCCAGACGTCCTAAATTTTGAGGTTATCTTTACAGGCTAATAAAAAAACCAGGAACAGGGCTTATGAAATTCTGGTCGAAATTGCCCATGCACTTGTAGACGAGGAGAGAGGTGGGGACAGAAATAACCTCTATCAATTTTTTATCATGGTAAATTTTCAGTTTAATTTATGCTTTTTACATCTTCTATTTTATTTGGTTCCACTTGATATCATCTTGTACTCTTATTGGTAGAAAAATGTACTATCTGTGCATTACCCATACCAACCGTAATTTGAATTTGTGTTGTTTTGTGAGCTAAGGTTGCTCGCGGCCTTGTTGGGAAAACTCCACATATGATAAGTGCAACAGTCAAAGGTTTAGCTCGCTTGGCTTATGAGTTCTCTGATCTTGTTTTAACTGCTTTTGATTTGCTTCCATCCACATTTGTCCTGCTGGAAAAAAAGAACAAAGAGATTACCAAGGTTTGTTTCATTTTCTATTTTGTTGGTTAAATGCATTGCTTACTGAAGGAACATTTCCTTGAGCCCTTAATTAAATACCTGTCTTCTCCCTGCAGGCCAATCTTGGTTTATTAAAGGTTTTAGTAGCCAAATCACAAGCAGAAGGATTGCAAATGCATCTGAGGAGCGTGGTTGAGTGTTTGTTTAAGTGGCAAGATGATGCCAAAAATCATTTTAAAGCAAAGGTTTTTGTTTTCTTATGTGATCGTTTCTTAAAGAAAAAGAATCAATGTGATTTCATTGATTTGTTGAGTATGGCTGTTGTTTTGGAATTCAAGCTATTCATTCATATTTTGAACCAGAATCAAATTCTTTTCAGGTTAAACTTCTTTTGGGAATGCTTATCACGAAGTGTGGATTGGATGCCGTTAAAGCTGTCCTGCCTGAAGAGCATATGAAACTTCTGTCCAACATACACAAGGTTTGTTGAACATCATTTTGATAATTCTTTTAGGCTAAAATATGCATTTGGTCCTTGCAAATATAGCGAGTTTTGGTTGTTGCAAAAAACAATTGATTTATACCCCTGAATTTTCAAAAAAACTAAGCAAGTCCTTAAGGTGAAATTTTAGCTGATTTGGCCAATTTAAACTTATGCGGCACATGCTGACTGTGTGAGTATTGCTGACTGGGCATATTTTACTATTAAAATGATAATTACCTTTAATTATTCTTTTAAAATATTTAATTAATCAGTATATGAATTAAAGATAAAAAAATCCATCAATCTTCATCTTTAACCCCAAGTGTCTCCTTATTCACCCCCACAAATTTCCAGATCTAAATCACTGCCTTTGTCAATCGAATTAGTCAAAATCATATTTTGAAATTTAAATTTCACCTTGCTATCACATACCATCGTCAAAGCATTGAAAGGGAGAAGAAAGAGAACAAATTAATCAAAATCCAGATCTGGGCACTTGAAAGAGAACAAATTCTATGGGTTTGATGTTTCACTTCCATTCCCAATCAGCTTCTTTAATACAAATAATAAAAACATTTAACACAAATTTGTAAAAAAGTAATTTAGGGGTTCTTCAACTAGAAACCCGAATCTTCATGAACATTGTTGAGCTTCAACACCAAAAAGCAAAAAAAAAAAAAAAAACTTAACCTTCTTCAGCTAGACCCAGAAACCTGCACAACCTTCTATCCACATCACCAACAGCAGCCCCTAAATTCTCCTCCAACCCCTCCTCAACATCTCACTAACATTCGTATAGTCTGAAACCAACTCATTGGTGAACTTATTTTTTATATCAGACCTATGTTGGTTTTGCAATAACCCAAATTTATTGCTACATTTTGTTGTTCATTTCCAAAACCTGACCCATTCTTCTTCATCCATACATTCTTTGATCTCCCAGAACCCCAAAAACGAATAAATGAGAGCCTTTTGTAGATTTTTTTTAATGCCAAATGTTGGTAATTAGTTGTTAGATTAGTTTTTCTCCTTCGTCTGGGTTTGAACCCTAGGACCTCCAATTTCTCATCCCTTAGCTCAAACCAGTTGAGCTACCCAACCCCCCAAGCCTTTTTAAGATCTAGATCTAGAAGTTCCAGCTTCTTCAAAAAAATGTCGCTGCGCAGTCTATCGCATGTCAGAATCTCTGTCCTCGGAATCACAGTTCCTGACTACTAGCTGTTGTGATGAGGGCGAAGATCAGGCTGGCGATGGCGTTGTGTGAAGTTCTGTTGAGGGGGGGTGAAGGTTAAGGAGCGTGAAGCAATGGAGATGGGGATTGCGCACACGCATCATAGCGAGGATAACACAATGTAGGCTGCGATGCGTGTGGAGGAGGAATTAACAAGACGGAAGTGGGTGGGTGATGTTTTTACTGAAATCAGGAAGGTACCCTCAAGTTTGTGGTGTCTCGGGTTTGGCTCTCATCAAGTGTGGTGCTGCCTGGGCCTTCTTCTCTCTTGCTGTTCCATGCATTTTCTGCAAACTTTAAAAATCCTCTTCTGATTCGTAGTTTTCACCAATGAATTCTTGTTGTCATCTCATCATAGAAAATAATAGTGGAGTGATGTGTGTCTAATGGCAAGGTAAATGAAGGAAGATGCACACAATTACAATCTCAGAGATAGATGGTTTTTTAATTTCTGAATTAGAGATAAAGAATGAATAAGATTCTTGGTTTGAGTTGAAGAGTTTTAATGAATATGAAAAAAATTACAAGTTAGCATGTCATATCTTTGTCATCAGTGCCACATCTGCACAAATTGGTCAACTCGGCGACATGCCACGTCAGCAAAGATTGACCACATCAGCATTTTTTGATTAAAAAGAACACATCAAGGACTTTTTTTAAAAAAAATTGAAACTTTCAAGGGTATAAATCAACTTTTTTTAGCAAGGACCAAATGCATATTTTAGCCATTTTTTTGTGTTAAAATCTTCGTGTAATTGTCGATCCATTTGTAAAACAGATCAAGGAACGGAAAGAGAGGAACCGAGGTGCTAAATCTGAAGAAACTAGGTCTCATGTTTCAAAAGCAACTACATCCAGGTAATGATCTTGTATTTATTTGCTTTATTCAAAATGAAGAGAAACTTTTCAATCACATAACCCTTTGAGGTTTTGAATATTTATCGTCTTGCACTTAGATGCAGTGGCCTTTCAATTCAAATATATGCTAATTTCTTGTGTATAATTAAGTTAAGTGAACTTCTACAGTTAAAAGTAATAAATAGCTATGCCAAAATGGTTTTTAAGTTTGGTTCACCACTAAGCTTTGTTGTAAGACATGCACAGCCATGTTAGAGTGACATACTTGACCCCAAAAATTGTCATTTTTTTCTTCTAAATTTTGAAAGTGACAGGACATATACTAGTTCCATGGTTAGTCTTGTACTTTTAAAACCATGCACTTCTAAAGCTTTCATCATTCTTTTGTAGTTAATATGTTTGCTATATTGAATTCAAAAGTTGTATCTTGAATTGCATTGGAACAATGTGATATCTTTTTCAGGCAAAGTAGACGGAACCATATGGATATTTTTTCAGATTTTGATAGAGACAGCGCCGGTAGTGATGCAGAATACCTGAACGGCAAGACAATTTTTAGCGGGGGCAAATCTTCCACGCATCTCAAATCAGCAGTGTCTTCATTTGGGTAAAGCTTTAGGTTTTTAATCTGTCTATTCATCGCATGAATTTTGTTGGCACACTTGTAATCATTGTTAATATAAATGGAGTCGTTATTCTGGATTTTTGTCTGCTTCCTATCTTTTTATTTTTGGTATTGCATAAATTGGCAGTGGTCCTTGATGAGTAATAATCCATCCTGTGATGAGTCATCCAGAACCTACTATAAAATAAAGTGTAGAGAAAATCAATTTCAACTAACAATGTCATTGCTTGTTCCATCTAGGTCCAAGATGAGACTAAAAAACAATATTCCTGAGCACTTATCTGACGAATCAGATGACGAGCCACTTGATTTGCTTGACCGGCAGAAAGTAAGGTCTGCTCTTAGATCTGAGAATCTCAAAAGGAAGTCAAGGTCAGACGATGATGAGGTGGAGGTAGATTCTGAAGGACGTTTGATCATCCGTGAGGAAGGGGAACAAACGAAGAAAAAACCAGCTGATTCAGACTATGATGCTAGGAGTGAGCCTGATAGTCATTTGTCTGCAAGGTCCGGAACTAAAGGCCAGAAGCGAAGAAGAACAGCAGAGCCTGGTAGGGCTTACACTGGGAAGGAATATGCTAGCAGAAAAGCTGGTGGAGATATTAAGAGGAAGGATAAGCTTGAACCTTATGCATATTGGCCACTTGATCGGAAAATGATGAGTCGTCGGCCACAGCAACGGGCTGCGGCAAGAAAAGGTATGGCAACTGTGGTAAATATGACAAAAAGGCTTGAAGGCAAGAGTGTCTCTGGCATGCTTTCTATGAAGAGTATGAAACTAAAAAGAACTCAAAAGAAAGGCAGGAAGCAAAAGAAAATGTAGCAGATTGATAGAGCCATGGTTTGCTGTAATTTAGTGTATTTATTTGATGATAAAGGAAAACAAGTTTTTGGGTTTTAGTTTTCTTATACACGAGCACTTGTGTTAAATTTTTTAATTAAGTGGTATCGTATATTATTTGCAGCCGGCTTTCTCTGTTTTCGTTTACTCCATCCGGTCACTATTATAAGCAAAAATCAACTTTTTAGGTTCATTCATTAAATGATGTATCTAGTCTATATTATTAACCAAATACATCATTTAATGAGTGAACCTAAAGAGTTGATTTTTGCTTATAATAGTGACCGGAGGGAGTTAGAAAAAAGAATTATAACATTTCATTACCTTTTTTTTTTATAGAAACGTTTCATTACTTAAAATGTGTTCAATACAATTTGATGTATCCACCAATAAAACTCCTCATTCATTCATAAGACAAACTCTACTATGTTGTGAAGGGATGAAAATGAAGCATCAATATTACATTTTATCCTTTATGATGGCTTACTACATTTGACAATCTGTCTCCCATCGGATCTTAAGTACTACGAACCTGTCAAACTGATTTCCACTCATGGCAATTTGACGATGGTAATTGAAGACTAGGTTGCGTAACCTCGTGAGTGGATATCATCGTTGTTGACTCCTATGTTGTTATTTGTATGCATATATATGAGAACTTCCCTTTCTCTTTGGATTTTGAAATTGTATGTGTCATTGTGTAATACCTGTGTCTTATTTAAAAACCTCTTGCAAATTTAAAAAAATTAATTACTTGAGAATTATTTTCATACATAATGATTAGGAAAAGTTACATTCACCCCCTCTAGTTTTATCGTGGACACTAAACTTCCCTAAAATTCTTCTATAATCGACAAACACCTCCCTTTACAAGTTAACACCACTCAAAAGTGGTATGCTTGTATTAGATTCAACAATATCTTAACTTTTAAGTAGTTAAATTCATCTTTTTTCACCATTTTCCAAAGCAATATTTCTATTTTTATCATCTTAACCAATGCCCAAGGGCATTCTTTAGCATTTCCCATTATATAATTAATAAAATTCACTACAACAACAACAAGCCAATTTAAAACCTGTAATCATCTAGATCTTACTCATGCCAAGAGAAGAAAAATAAACATTAATAATTTTACTCAATGACAAGAGAAGAACAATAAACATTAATAATGTTTATTAGACGACGACAAGGGCGGGATTTGATTTTTGTCATAATAAAAGCAAAGATTGTGATTCACGCCCTTTCATTAAGAATCGTATATCTTTCTTATATATATACGATTTTTAATGTAGTTGTTCCATAAAGTGGAAGGAGACAGTGATACAAGATTAATTAGAAGAGATATATGATGTGAATTATAAGGAAATTACTTTTCTTTCTTTTTCATTTTTTTTCTTCTTTTTTTAATGGAAAGTGGAAGGAGCCAGCGGCAGGGCAGTGGTAATACATTCGCATAAACAGGTGTTACAGAGGGCTGACAATAACTCAAGTCAACTTCAACATTATTTGACTAGTCACCTCTTTTAAAATAAAATTTCATATTTTTTAAAATTAAGGTCTATTTGTTACAAATTAAAATAAACGTGATTTTAAGATTCAATAATTTAGAGAATTTATAAATAAACAAAGCCAGAGTCTATTTTGTGTTTATTTATCGTAATAAAAATCACTTTTAAAAAAATTAATTCAATTTATTTGCATACATCTATATAAAAGGTTTTTTGTTGTAAAATCATCTCATCTTTTAAAAAAAAAAAACGTGACTCCTCAAAAAAAAAAACATCTATTTTTTAAGAACATACTCTTAACATGTTTCAATTAGACAGTTTTTAACCAAAAGTACCCATTATATTATTAGTTGTTTTTAAAAAGACCATTACAATATTAGTATAACAGGTCAAGTATCTAAATTTTGGTTTATGAATTATGGGATTCAAACTAACAAGTTGAACAAAGTTGCTGGTAAAATTTGTATTGAGTCGAATTTAAGCCAAATAAAAGCTGTTGGTAAAATTTGTATTGACTCGAGTAGAACAAACTCCAGCCCTAGGGATAGCTAACAACCATTGAAAAACTCGACCAGAGTTATTTAACAAAAATAATGTTCAATATTAATTGCTTTAATTTTATCACAAAAATCAAAAACAGAATACAAAGTTTTGGATAGTACAATTCAAACAGTATTTCGTTTTCTTTAAAAAAAAAAATACAATTATGACAATAACGCAGTCTTGAAGCTGGGTGCAACTAATTCAAAAATTTAACACAAGTACTCTTGTGTATGTATAAGAAAACTAAAACCCAAAAACCTGCTTTCCTTTATCATCAAATAAATACACTTACAGTAAACCATGGCTCTGTCAATCTGCTACATTTTCTATTGCTTGCTACCTTTCTTTTGAGTTCTTTTTAGTTTCATACTCTTCATAGAAAGCACGCCAGAGGCACTCTTGCCTTCAAGCCTTTTTGTCATATTTACCACAGTAGCCATACCTTTTTTTGCAGCAGCCCTATGTTGTGGCCGACGACTCATCATTTTTCGATCAAGTGGCCAATATGCATAAGGTTCAAGCTTATCCTTCCTCTTAATATCTCCACCAGCTTTTTTGCTAGCATATTCCTTTCCAGTGTAAGCCCTACCAGCCCTACCAGGCTCTGCTGTTCTTCTCCGCTTTTGGGCTTTAGTTCCGGACCTTGCAGACAAATGACTATCAGGCTCACTCCTAGCATCATATTCTGAATCGGCTGGTTTTTCCTCCGTCTGTTCCCTTTCCTCCCGGATAATCAAACGTCCTTCAGAATCTACCTCCATCTCATCATCGTCTGACCTGGACTTCCTTTTGAGATTCTCAGATCTAAGAGCAGACCTTACTTTCTGCCGATCAAGCAAATCAAGTGGCTCGTCATCTGATTCGTCAGACAAGTGCTCAGGAATATTGTTTTTTAGTCTCATCTTAGACCTAGATGGAACAAGTAACAACAATGTTAGTTGAAATTGATTTTCAGGACACTTTATGCTATTGTAGGTTACGGATAACTCATCACAGGACCGGTTATTACTAATCAAGGACCACTGCCAATTTATGCAATATCAAAAAAAAAAAAGATAGAAAGCAGACGTAAATCCAAAAATGAAGACTTCAAGTATATTACAATAATAACAGTGTGTCACAGCAAAATTCATGAGATGAACAGACAAATTAAAAGCTTACCTGAATGACGATGCTGCTGATTTGAGATGTGTGGAAGATTTACCCCCTCTAGAAATTGCCTTGCCGTTCAGGTATTCTGCATCACTACCTTTGCTGTCTCCATCAAACTCCGAAAAAATATCAGTATGGTTCCATCTACTTTTCCTGAAAAAGACATCACATTGTCCAAATGCAGCTCAAGATACAGCTTCCAAATTCATTATAGCACAATATTAACTAAAACAGAATGATTCAGAAGTGCATGATGTTAAACACACAAGTCTAACCCCAATCATAGAACTAATATATGTTCTGTCACTTGCAAAATTCAGAAGAAAAAGTGCGTCAATTTTTGGGCACAACAAGCATGTCATGTTAACATGGCTGTGCTGTGCATATCTTAAGATCAGCGGTGAATCAAACTTAAAAACCATTCTTGCATCGTTATTGATAACTTTTAACCGTAGAAGTTCACTAAACTTCAATATATATTTAACCCTAGAAGTTCACTAAACTTCAATATATACAAGAAATTAGCATATATATTTGAAAGGCCACTACATGTAAGTGGATAAATTCAAAATCTCACAGAGGGTTATGTAATTAAAATCAGTTCTCTTCATTTTGAATAAAGGAAATAAATACAGGATGAATACCTGGATGTAGTTGCTTTTGAAACATGAGACCTGGTTTCTTCAGATTTAGCACCTCGGTTCCTCTCTTTCCGCTCCTTGATCTGTTTTACAAATGGATCGAAAATTACGCGAAGACTTCCACATAAAAGAATTATCAAAATGTTGATCAACTAACCTTGCGTATGTTGGTCAGAAGTTTCATATGTTCTTCAGGCAGGACAGCTTTAACAGCCTCCAATCCACACTTCGTGATAAGCATCCCTAAAAGAAGTTTGACCTGAAAATAATTTGAATGACGCTTGTTTAAAATATGAATAAATAGGTCGGATTCCAAAACAACAGCCATCCTCAACAAATCAATGAAATCACATAAGATGACAAAAACAGAAACCTTTGCTTTAAAATGATTTTTGGCTTCATCTTGCCACTGAAACAAACACTCAACCACGCTCTTCAGATGCATTTGCAATCCTTCTGCTTGTGATTTGGCTACTAAAACCTTTAATAAACCAAGATTGGCCTACACGGAGAAAACAAATATTTAATTAATAGCTCAAGGAAATGTTACTTCAGTAAGCAATGCATTTAACCAACAAAATAGAAAATGAAACAAACCTTGGTTATCTCTTTATTCTTTTTTTCGAGCAGGACAAATGTAGATGGAAGCAAATCAAAAGCAGTTAAAGCAAGGTCAGAGAATTCATAGGCCAAGCGAGCTAAACCTTTGACGGTTGCACTTATCATATGTGGAGTTTTTCCAACAAGGCCGCGAGCAACCTAAGCTCACAAAACAGCACAAAATCAAATTACTGTTGGTATGGTTAAGGCAAAGGGTACATATGTAAAATAAAGATGAAAAAGCACGGACAATAAACTGTAAATTTACCTTGATAAAAAATTGATAGAGGTTATTTCTGTTCCCACCTTTCTCCTCGTCTCCAAATGCATGGGCGACTTCGACCAGAATGTCATAAGCCCTGTTCCTGGTTTTCTTATTAGCCTGTAAAAATAACTTCAAAATTCAGCACCTCTGGAAGCTTGTGAAGTTAATTTAGATGGCAAAAAGTGATGTCTGGTACAAACATCATTTGATTCCTTTCTGAACATTATACCCACATAATAACTAAAATCAAATAGAAAACAATCGCAGACTGTTTATTTTATTGCCAGAGCAAACACAACAATGGCCATCCCATCCTATTACTTAAAAACTAAATACAATTACAGAGCGAAGTTGAATGAAAGTAATGCATTTTTATTGACTAAAAAGATATATCAATTTTACTCAGGGATATGTGCTTGGTGATTGAAGTAATATGTGCTTGTTGGAACCTCAAAAGAGTACAGGTCAGCATGATATGTAGAGAACACCCACTAGATGGTCGTTACAGAAACATAAATGCCCGAGTTTATTTACTCCTTGAATACCATCATTTTGGATGTTACCAGTAGCATGCAACAGTTATGTTATTCATCTTAGTGTTTACACATGGCAGCAACAAAAACAGGTTCATAATGTGTGAACATGGTTGCCTATTTCAATTACCCAGTGTGCTATTGTATGTGCAACAGCTCACCACTACTTACTACAAGGAATGGTTAGGCTCATGAAGGCTCGCAACCTAGAGCCCACCCCCAAACCTAAAAAATGTGTGGATACTGGATCACCCAAGAAATATACAAGTATACTGATGCCAGAAAAAACCGAGCAGAGCCAAAAGAAATACACTGATTCAGAGGAACAAATAAAACTGCATAACTAAGTTTCCACAACTAACACTGCATTACCTCTTTAAGAGCCAGTATTATCTCAGTGAGGAAAACTTCTGGCCAGGCCATTGAATCATCCTGTCGGCAGTACATAAGTTCAGATTATTCATGCTATTAGTACAAGTATAATATGAGACAAGACAATATTTAGAACATATCAGAGACACCGAACATATCAGATACACCACAACAAAAGTGTGCATTAAGGGGACAAACATGGATGCAATAACCCAATTTTGGATACCTTTGATTTCGAGTCTTGGACTGTTAAGAAGTAAAGGAACTCAACTTTGACTGCCTCGGACTTCATGACATGGAGTATCAAAAAGTATAGGCAATCAAGTCTATGGCGTTTGGCAGAAGAATGGCAAGGAAGAATTTCAACCATAAGCCCAAGCAGAACCTCAAGCTTCGATGAAACAAAACTGTCTGAGCTCTGTCAAGAATAATCCAAGGAGAAAACAGTAAGCAGAAATGTTTTTCTAACATGGAACTAGCTCAGAAGGATAAACCAACAAATAAAAACAAATAGAAGAAGCATAACCATGACAACACCCGTGATTGAACATTTTAACCAAAATATTAAAATAATTTGAAACTTCTGTGTTAATAAGAAAAATCAAATAGTAGGAAATATACAAATACCTTGAGTATGATCGAGAGAACTTTGTATGCCTTCTTCTGCATGACACCAACATCCTGCAAATAATGATCACAATAACCATCGTAACTTTTCTATTTGAAAACAAAATTTCAGTAATTCCTTGCAAGGAGAACTATATATCTCCGACAAACCTGCAATGCTGGCTTTAATACTTGAAATAATAAATCAATATCTTTTGTATCTAATCCAGGCAACAATGAAACTGCGAAATCAAGAAGCCGCGCCCTGGGATGAAAAGAAATTCTATTAAATAATACTAACACCGAAAAATCAAATAAGATAACTCAGGTAAAATGCAGATTGAACTAAATATAATTTCCAACTTCACGAAAAAATCAATCAGACACAATTGAGAGAAATAGAAAATAATCAACACCTGAGAACTGATTGAGATTCATCATTTGATGCATCAATCTGCATAGAGCTGTCTGAACCATCTATTCTGTTGGCATTTTGAGTACATTTTAAGAGGTCTGACATCTTCTTCTTAAATAAGTTTTGTACGACTTTCTTTTCTGCTATAGAAGCAATGTCACTAATTGTGCCCTGTAAATGAAGCAAAATCATCACTGTAAGCTTCCTATATATCAAGAAACCAAGAAAAATAGAGTACTTCATCTGTTCATGAAAACGATGCAGCAATCTTTCAACGTGAGGAATGAAATTAAAAAATGGTTACTTTTATTAACATTTCTAAAAATCATTATCAGATTAGTACATACGAGCACAACAGGAAAAAAAAAAACAAAACAGTGACATAAACAGAACTGCAAACTCCAGTTTTATGTTATGCCAACATGCATGCTCAATTGCAAGAACATGGAATGCAATGCCATACATTTGGCTCAACTATAGTACATTGAAGAAATAGTACCTGCAAACAACCACCATCATCTTTTGTAGATTTCAGGAACACGTCTGACAGATCTTTCAACAAGTTCTTGGCAGATATCTCCAATGCCCTCAAATTTTCTGTTGCAACCTGTTGCGAGTAATTAACCAAGACTTGTTCTTTGGCCATATCTTGCCCAATATCATCTTTATCATTTGAGTCCTTTATGTTCTTGTTTTGTCTAATCAGAAGCTGCAAGCTAGTGCATATTATTCCACGAATATCAGGTTCTTCTTTTAGTGTACTACGTAAATGTCTCTCTAGATCCTTGAAGCTTTTAGCTGTGTCTGAAGGATAGTTACAAAATGAAGGCAGTAAAGACCACAAAGAGTAAGCAAGTGCGTCTGCATTCCTTGATGACACTGTCAGTCCCTGCTTCTCAAGCTGCAAAGTATAATGAGTAGGAAATGAATACCATGGAGAGAAGAAAAACGCTGCATCTCAAAATACAATGTCCAATACCTTTTGAGCCTTCTCCCTAATACGTCCAATCATAGGCAAAATTTCGTCGGTAAAATATTTTAGACATGCACCAACAATATACTGTTTTAAAATGGGAAAAAGCCATATATTTGACACAGATGAATCTTCAGCTTCCAAATTCAATGGTATAAAGGATAAGAAAGTTTCAGGTCCCATTGCAACAAGGGCTGATCCAAGGCACGTATGAAGCTGCACGACATAGAATATAGTAGTACTTCACATCAGTAATTTGTTGTACATGAAAAAAAATTAAAGATCAAACAAATTCCCAGATCCTCTAACAAAAACCAACTTGATTATGATATTGGCCAAAAAAAATACCAGGAAACCATTCAAATTCCCATGAATCAATAGAAATTCAATACTATATTTTGTTATAGACAAATCACATAATAATAATAATAATAATAATAATAATAATAATAATAATAATAATAATAATAACAATAATAATAATAATAATATAATAAACATGCATACATCATCATCAACAACATCGAATGCCCATTTTAATATGTATGATATGATAAACTACGATTTGTCACAGAATAACTAACAGGGTTGCTACAAAACACCTATTTGCTTTTGAAATCATCAATATCATAAATATAATAATTTGAAAGACATTCTACTTTTTTACAGGTCAGACATATTAGATACTGTTCATATAATTGGGACACATGGTTGTTCTGGTAAAGAACATATCAAAGCTCATTTTATAAGATTTTGAGTTTCGTATTTGTGTGGTTTGGCAACAAAAAAATGCAACACAGAAAAGATAGTTAGACCTGTTTCCTAAAGGGAAAATCTTCATCAGGCAGCTTCTGCATATCTTCCAAGTTTTTGAGTATACCTCTCATAAAGTAAGGAGAGTTACTTCCTGCATTGAATATAGCAGTAATCTCAAAAATAAGTAACAGAAATTTTACACTGTATTATTTGAGGAATGAAATTATGTGAAATTGTAAGGAAAAATCTAACAGAAAAACCGGGAGAAGTACAACAACAATTGTATACATTATGTAAGAAAAAATCTAACAGAAAAAACGGGAGAAGTATAACAACAGTTGTATACATTATTATTCAAACTACTACAATAAATCAAACTAATGAATGAACAACCAACAAACTATATAAATTATAAGCCAATGCAAGAAACAGAAACAAGACTTAACAGCAATCAAAATACCTAATTTGTGAAACATTGCGGAAACAACATCAAAAACTCTGTCCCAGGCAGCAGCATAGTGATAATCAAGTAAGCTCTCAACAGTTGCACAAATTTTCTCAATAATGGTTGGTCCTGATCTCCTTGATTCATCCAGAGTTATCTGATCCACTCCCTGTTTAATCAAACTCTCATCAATGCAATAATTGATCATGCTTTTGAGTGCATCTGTGGCTGCGAATATGGCCTCTTCATGTTCAGATGCCAAAATATCTGCACAAAGTAAAAAAATATAATTCCATAGTTGCCAAAAAAAAACAGGTAAATATATGCACAAACACAATCGAAACTCATGATACCTTTGAGATCACTGAAAACACTGGGAAGCTTAATTACACACATTTGCCTGTTCAGAGAAAAAACTTTCTTCATTCCAGCATCAAGCAAGCGAGCAGTAAATGTCATACCATCTCCAGAAATCTCATTTGATGAGGTAGAAAGAGCCGATAATGTGCACAACACCTCAAGCAGTGCTTCAGAGGAAACTTCTGATGTTGAGTTAAGACAGATAAAATTCAAACCATCCATTATGCGCCTAGTGACTAGGGGTTGACGCAGATTCAATAGAGTTTTGAAGTGCTTGAGAATGCTGTTCTTGTCTTTTAGTGACAACAAAGGTAGGCATTCTTTCAAGGCATCAAGAACATACAAAACCTGTTGGGCTCCCTTAGTTCCTTCACCAGCATTTGCATTTGCTCCACCAGCAAGCAGTAAAAACCTTTCAAGTAGGTTTTTGACACCTTCACTCGCAGATGCTAATAGTGAAGACTTTTGAAAGTTTATCAAGACATCACGGAGGCCCAAATGGGATTGCCTTCTTACCTGTTGCAAGAACTAGTCAGCACACACCACTCAAGTATATACCATAATTTAGAAAACAAATCAAAAGTCATGTAACCATGCTACATCCCCTTACCCCCAAAAGTCCAAAACATTTAAAATTTTAAAATTTCTACACAATACACACACAAGGTCAGCAAATTAAAATGGTGAAACATGTCCCAATCCCAACTATTGCATGAACAAAGTATTTATTGCTCTATATTCGAATGTTAGAGATGAAAAGGGGAAAAAAGACAAATTATAAATCATCTTCCTTATAAATAACAATTGAAAACTAGAGCCTTTTCATCGAAAAAATTGTGAGCAAAATGACGGTAGTGGAAGATTGAACACTGCGCAGGATCAAACCAACCCAAAGGCAATGTACAACTTGTATTAGGATAGTATCAACTAAAGTAATCGCAAATTATGCATCCATATAGCTCCAATCAATAGTAACCATCAAATCATTGCAAACATTTGAATTTAAACACAATTAAATTACTTCTAAAGTGACACAAATAAATCAATAGAAAAACGAAGTTTTTAATTCACGAATAGTTACCTTGGATCGTGAATCAGTAAGAAATCCTAACAAAAGATTGAACAACGTGGACACATCAGACCAATGAACACTATCTCTATGAATCAACAAATGCGAAACACACTTCAATCCATCAACAACGACACTCTCCGAATTTTTCGACGACGGAGAATGAATAACTTTCACAATAAGCTCAGACAAAGACTCTCTCTCCTTCTTCAACACAGCCACGGGCACTTTAACGATAACAATCGAGAGAATGGTTAAAAGCGATTCGATGACGTGGTCAGGTGGATTAGGTTCCGGTACGATGCGGTTCAAGGAGGAGCACGTTGCGCCGAAATATGCGACTGGGGAAGAAGGGAGGTTGTGGTCTTTGAGTTCCTGTGACATTGCGCCGATGACGGTGCAGAGGTGTTGGTGGTTAACGGCGGTGGATTTTGAGAAACGAGAGAGAATTGAATTGCATATATCATCGTTGGATTCGTTGTTGAATGTTGGTTGCTCCATTTCGATTCCTTCCATGATCGGAAATGGAATTGAACAGTAAACCCTGGCTAGCTAGCTCTAGCTCCCACGGCGGCAAGGGTTTATAGAGAGATAGAGAGAGAGTGAAACATTAATTAATCAAAACCCTACCACTTAAAATGCTTCATATTTGTCTAAAATCATTTTTTTTCTTCACCAATATTTTTTTTTGGTTAATTATGTTTCTAGTCCCTATAAAATAGCGACCTTGTAAATTTAGTCCCTACTTAATTTTAATAGCATTTTTAGTCCCTAATTTTGTTTTTCTGCACTGAGTATTAGTCCCTACTCAATTCAAATTTGTTTAATTTATGCTTAAATTCTTAAATTTTTGAACAATTTTTTGCAGACATGTTTAGAACATTACTAAAAGTTCGTCCGCAAAAAATTATTGCAAAATTTGATTTCTACATCCAGATTTTATTACTTTTTATCTTTAACTTTTGTCGTTTTAAAAAATTCATATTTAATTCATTTCATGTCAGAAAATTCTAAATTTTAGTAAACGAACCTTTCATAGTGTTCTAATCTTGTCTCAAAAAAATCGTTCAAAAATTTAAGAGTTTAAGGATAATTAATCAAACTTTGTTTTAGCAGGGACTAAAATTATAAGTAAATTTTTTTTATAGGGACTAAAAATGCTATTAAAATTAAGTAAGGACTAAACTTACAAGGTCGCTATTTTATAGGGACTAGAAACATAATTAACCCTTTTTTTTTTAACTACTATCTAAAATAATTTATTCGAGTAAATGGTCATTTTGGTCCGGACTCTGCACCTCGTTGGTTGTCATAGAGGTGTCTCACTCACGATTAAATACAAAGTAGTTATTAGATGTGCACTTCTGTTATCACTATAGTCTTTGGCGTTAAATAATTCTGGTAAGTAATGATGTGGCAAAGGTTTTATATTCCGATGTGTCGCAAGATTAAAGTGAAAATAGAAAATGATCACTTTGTTCTTGAACTGAAAAATCAATGTCCTTAAATTGAATCTCAAATCCCTAAATTTCATCTAATTATATGTTTTGTTCAAAATTTCATTAAACACCAACTTGATGTTAGGTCTCTGACTGTGTATACTTACTATCAGTTAGGTCTCTAACAATAAACACATACTCTCACTAAAGTCGTTGACAAATTCTTAATTTAATAAAAGGTTAAAATATGATTTTAATCCCTGTAAATATGCCTCGTTTTGATTTTAGTCCCTGAAAAAAAATTGTTGTTTTTGGTCCCTGCAAAATATTTTGTTTTTGAAAATAGTCTTGACCCTACTTTTGTGATGATTTGCATACGTGGCATATGATGACTGAATCCATTTTGTAGTTTTTGGTCCCTGCAAAATATTTGATTTTTTTAAAAAGGTCCCTGCAAAATATTTTGATTATGAAAATAGTCCATTTTGGGGACTATTTTAAAAAACAAAAAAATTTGCAGGGACCCAAAACTACAATTTTTTTTACAGGGACTAAAACCAAAACGAGACGTATTTGCAGGGACTAAAACCATATTTTAGCCTTAATAAAATGCGACCTAGTGACAGCAATAAGACATTAGTACACGTACCCTCTTTTTTTTTTTTTTTTTTGAGGGAAGTACACGTACCCTCTTTTACACCCTTGATAAAAATTGAATTTATTTTCATAATGTTTGCGGGGACATTACGCCCTTCAAAAGAGCTGCCTATATCCTCAATTGTGCTTCTCCAAACAAGACCATCAATCTAGTCCACTTTGGATAAAAAAAAGTGTAACGATATACATTACTACCACATATTTTTTTTTTTTGAATAAAAGATACTTAGATCATTTCATTAATAATAATGTGTTCAATACAACGAGGTACATAAGAATAAGTAGTGGGACTAGCTTTAGATGTGGCAACCCCCGCTAGCGTGTGAGCTACCTCATTCGCTTGTCTCCGGTTAAACTCAACCTTTGAGTTGGTGAAATGCAAATCGAAGAGACTTCTACAAGCGGAGATAATGAGCCCAAATTCAGAGACATCCGGGCGAGACTTATTAAAAGCATCCACTGTAGTTTTAGAGTCCAAGGCAAAATCAATATTATCAAATCTCATATCACTCAACCACTCCAAAGCATAATAAAGGCCCATAGCTTCCCCTACCTGAACAGTATGCACAACCGGTAAAGGAATAGCCTTCGCAAGCACAAAAACTCCCTCTTCATCGCGGATACACATGCCTAAACCTGTAACATTCAGAACGTTCGAAAAAGCAGCATCGATGTTACACTTGAATCTACCTTGATGCGGCCTCTGCCAAGACAAAGAGGAAGAACCATGTTCAGCACGCACTGCTTCTACACGTGGCTGCACACTACGGCTAATCATATCAGAGTTCCTGCTATTATTATGCGCTGCTGCAAGAATAGGCCTGCTGCCATTTGCTTCTACCGACCTGCTGATGTTGCCGTCAGCTCCCTCAAATGTGTTACTGCTGCTGTGCGCTGTTGCAGCAGGTAAATTGGCCATGTTCCAGTCCTCTACAAGGTGAACAGCCCTGTCTACAACCTGCGCCACATTTTCCGAAACGTCTTGCCAAAGCTTTAAATTTCTGTGTTTCCACAAACTCCACAAAAGGGCAGCAACATGTTGACTCGCATCGCGTGAAAGGTCCTGCACCAAAAGGAAAATCAAATCTGTTGCACAATTAGAATTAGTACAGGCATGCTGAATTTTCTCCCACATTCCAGCTCGAATCCACACCTGCACCGCAAAGGAACAGTCAAAGAATACATGATGTAAATCTTCAGAAGGTCCATCACAAACTACACAATTCAGGGGACATTGGACTCCTTTATCCTGTAAACGAACACGGGTGGGAAGGCATCCTCTACACATACGCCAAATTAAGTTTTTAATCTTTGGAGGAACTTTAAGTCTCCAAATCCCTGACCAATATCCAGCTATCCGCAGATGAACAGTGTCAATCAATTCCTTCACACAAAGTCTGTAGGCACTTTTAACGGAATATAGTCCGTTCCTTTCAACCTTCCAAATCAATGCATCATCGGTCACTTGCTCAATCAAGGGAGTTTGTAAAATGGCTGCAGCCGAGGCATCATCGAATACTTGGTGAATGACCTCCACGTTCCACATCTTAGAGTGAGTGTGAATTAAGCTATCCACTCCAAAGTTCCGCAACAAATGCGCATTGGCAATATTACAGTCCAGTTTTGTTCCATTGCCTAACCAAGGTTCATCAATAATAGGGATGGATCTGCCTGACCCTATACACCACCGAGATCCTCCTCTAACAATAAAACGAGCTTTCAAGATACTTCGCCATGCGTAACTTGGATTATGACCCAAAGAAGCTGTCAGAAAAGTATTATTGGGGAAGTAGCGCGCCTTAAAAATACGGGAAGCCAACGTATGAGGTTCAGTCATAAACTTCCATGCTTGTTTGCCAAGCATTGCCAGGTTAAAAGCGGTGAGGTCTTTGAAACCCATACCTCCATTAGTCTTGTGCATCGAAAGCTTCTCCCAAGAGAGCCAATGAATACCTCGATTGTTAGACCCACCGTGACCCCACCAAAAAGCGTTCATCATCTTCTCAATAGTTGAGATAATATTTGATGGTAGCATAAAAATACTCATGATATAAGATGGAATGGCTTGCAAAACGGATTTAATCATAACCTCTCGACCCGCTTTAGAAAGACATTTGCTCCTTCAAGTATTGATTTCCTGCCACACGCGATCTTTAACATAAGAGAAAACAGCTGTGCGATTTCGACCAATCATCGATGGTAAACCCAGATACTTACCTGTACCTAGAACGGCCCGAACTCCCATAATGTTAGTTATAGAGTTCTGCAAATTATCAGAAACTCTTCGACTATAGAAAATCTCGGACTTCGGTAAACTAATCGACTGACCGGACGCTGCTTCATAAGTATAGCTTTAGATCCTTTCATAAATTTTAAGTGTCATTTGTCTAACATGACTAAATAATGAGTTTAAGAGTCATTTGTCTAACATGACTAAATGATGAGTCATTTTGTTTGAGGCTGATTGGTAGCTTTTGCCTCAAGAGTAATATTGTGTTGTTCATTATGATCTCGAGGATGTATGATCAACTTCGAGAGCAAATTATCTCAAATTAATTAAATATCCCGTATAAAAGGGGACAAGGTGACATGTAGTGCTGTTTATATTTTGTGAGTTCTATAGTGTCATACTACATTAAGTATGGCTAAATTGCTATTTTCGTCCCTTAATAATTTAATTAGTATCGCTTTGATCTCATAATTAAAATTTGTTTGTTTTACTATTTTAAGTTTGTCTCCGTTAAATATTTTGGTCATTTCCGTTAGTTTTATTGAAGAAAAAAAACGTTAGAGTTTGTTAGATCATCATCTTCATTCAACTTCTTTATCATCTTCATCATTCATCTTCATAAAAAAAAAAAAAAAAACCTCAACAAAACAAAAAACTATTTATCATCTTCATCATTCACCTTCATAAAAAAAAACTAAAGGAAAAAAAAATCTTCATCCAACTCAAAATCACTACCCCACTGTAACACCCCGTTTTCCCAACGTAAAAATTTCATAATTAAAAATCAGAGTAATTCAACTTTAAACGGAATGCTACACTTCTTAAAAATTCATAAACTGAATAAATAACAATTTATTCTTCAAAATCATTGAACATAAGTAATTCAAAACTTCGCAGCGGAATTAGTTCATTCAACATAAAAAGTCTTTGGCATGCAGGCCTCATCAGAAAATCTCATAAGTCTTAGTTCAATATTTATTCATAAAAGTTCATAAACAATACGTAAGGAATAGAAGTAAAGTCAAGTCCCATCCCGTTACGTATCAGAGCACCTAGACACACATGTGAGGAGTCCACTCACGACGCCTCTAATCTTGATTACCTGCAAGGTACCCATACGAAGAGCAACATTTCCAAGCAGAGGGGTGAGATTTCTCAAACAATAATATTAAACATATAAATCATATAAAGTACATTCAACAACTTAAACATCTTATAATTCATTAATCATATCTAACAACTTAAACTTCCTTAACTAGTGTCATTATTCTTCCTACATTAGTCATATACTTCATCAAATAACCTCAATTATTAATCATAAAACATCATCACATGTCATCAAATAATAGTCACAAACACCTTATCATAAATCACATAACATCTTATCATAAATCACATAACATCTAACATCAATAATAATCATAAGCATCAACATCTAACATCAAATATAATCATAAGCATCATCATGTAATTCACATAAGTATCATTATCAAAACATAGCATTATCGAAAACAACTTCATAATCAAATTCATCATCATTAAATCATAATCATCGAATCACAATCAAACTTCATAATCACACCTCACTTAACTCGACAATGTGACTTAACTCAACTATGCAACTCTTAACATCTCAAATCATCTTAGCATCTTAACAACTTAACAACTTTACACCTCGACAACTTCACATCTTAAATCATCTTAAAAACCTCTTGATATGCAAATGCATTTGGTACCAATACAGAGCATCAAGCTCCCAACCAACTTATATGAGCGTAAATAGGCTCTTCGGGGCATCAAGCCCCCAACATAGTGAGCAAAAGCTCCAGGGCATCAAGCCCTCACCCATCGTGTGAATGACTAAGCATTCCAGGGCATCAAGCCCCCAACCAACTTATATGAGTATGCAATGGACTCAACAACTTAACAACTTCAACTTCGTAACAACTTACAACTTAACAACTTCGGCTTCATGACAACTTTCAACTTAAACAACTCCGACTTCATTGACGACAACAACATCTTCGCATGATAATATCATTATTCATCAATCATCAACAACATCATATAACATTATATTCATCAATCATAAACAATCATACAATAATTCATCAATCATAGACAACATCATATAACATCGTATTTAAACATCAACAATAATTCACTATGTATCTTTGTAAAAACATAATAAATTATACACAACATATTTTCATGTCAAACCAAAGCTACTGAAAAGATATCACAAATATCAACAACTTTCATATTTACAACAAAGATCAATTCAAAACAGAAACATATGAACAAAACGCAAAAACATGAAACAGAGAATGTTGTCACCGTACAATTTTGCTAAGACCTCCATGTAGTATTTTCATCATAACTCAAAGACCAAACATCATTTTCACTTCAAACCAAAGCCACTAGAAAGCTAACAAAATTATCTAAAACTTTCATGTTTACGCCTAAGACCAATTCTGTACCGATCAATACCAGTTTTCATTTTAAATTCGGAAAAGTTGTGCTGAAAGTCCATAAAAATTCATTGTGACCTACGTGCAGTAATTTGACCATAACTCAAGTTCTATAAATCGTTTTGACGTGAGACCAATGGCATTAGAAAGCTAACATCCATACCTACAACTTTCGTGTTTACACCTAAGACCAATTCCGCACCGATCAATACCAGTTTTAATATCAAAATTCAGGTAGAATGCAGATTTTCTTCAAGTTTCACCTAATCTCATGGTGCTAACCTCAAAACTGATTTTAATTATCATCCTAATGATTATCTAAGGTTGTACACAATTTCTACATCAATTCAACAAGTTTTCATCATCTAATCATCAAATCTCTCTCAAAACCCTAATTCTCAAATTCTCACAAACTCTCCCCAACTTGTTAGATGTAATCTAATGATTTAACAACTTAATATTAATGCAAGATAGTCTCACCCTCACCTTAGATTAATTCCTGAATCAGCAGCAGCGTTCTTCTTTCCTAAGGTATTCTCCTCTTCTCTTGACTTTTCTCTTCTCTTCTCTTCTTTCTTGTTCTCCTCTTTTCCAAAAAGCGGTTTAATGTAAACTCTTTCCAACCTAAGCTTCTCTATTTATAATACTAAAATATTCTTCCCAAATCTATTTAGGCCCAACAACTTATTTTTCTTTCTATTCTAACCTCCAATTTTACTTACACTAATAATCCTCATATTCTAATGAATAATATTTCTCTATTAAATATATAATAATACACCAAATAACAAATATATATCTATAACAATTAACAAATATATTATGCTAGTAAATACAAACATATAACATAACAAAATATCACTCAACAAAATATATTAACTAAATTATAAAAAGACATCTAATCTCAACAAATCATATATCCCTCATATACATCATATAAATATATAAATATATTCTAAAACTAATTAAAATAATTAAATAAAAAGGAGGGCGTTACACCCACCACCATCAAAAATTTCCAACAAGCTTATTATACTCAACAACTTTATTCCTCAAACCTTCTCTCTCTCTCTCTCTCTCTCTCTCTCTCTCTCTCTCTCTCTCTCTCATATTTCAGATCACCTTCTCAATTTTTCTTCACTTCCTCAACCCTCTACAACGAAAATTTCCAGGAAAATAACAAAAACAGGGTACAATCAAAATCTATTCCACTCTATACCTCTTTCGATTTGATCAGATTATAAGCTTTTTAGAACAACCCAAAATCAAGTTTTTGTCTTTCTTTTAGCCATTAAGTATTGTATAATGGATGCTAATATGTTTTAAATCTCCACCAATGGATATTGTAATCCCACCATATATATCATTTGTCGTTTACAACAGATCTTTCCGAACCTTCATAAATCATCCATCTAACTTTCGTGTCATCGTCATCCAAACCTCCAACCACTATAACTACAAAAAAATTGGCAATTTTGCGACACTAAATTTGTGACCCCTCGAGTAAAACTGCCTCAATCAAATAACTGTGACGATTCTTACGACCTTTTAATGCAACCGTCACATCATTTTTCACTTTTTTTTTTCATTTTACGCCTTTGTCCCCCTCAACATATAACTTATCCCACTCTATATATAGTGATAGTCTGACATTCCCTCTGAATTAGTAACCTTCAAATGTCAGATTATTAGAATCCATTAACTTATCATATATAATCCAAATTTTAAAACTTTGGGATATCCTCATCGATTCCCTCTTCAACCCTTGTCAATCATCTAGAATGATGGTCAGATTAGGTAAATGTATCAAAGCGATTACCAAATAATTAAGTGATAAGTAGAGTATCATATCACATAGTTTGTCGTTTCAACCAAACAATTCACGTTACTTATTTGGGAACAAAATAAAATAAAAGAGATAAGGGTTTAAAGTTTTGCAAAGTTAATAAGTTTGCAACAGAGCAAAGTTTACCTGTTTTGATTGCAAAATGTTAGCGGATGTTAGAACTCTCGAATCCCCTCTACTTAGTTGTTGGAATTATTTAACAGTCATGTCTTATTCATGTTATTTATCGTTATTTATCTAAGTGATGAGTTGGTGGGGTTTTACTACCTATCAGTTGTCAAGCTGCACCTGGTCACACGGTGGTCATTACGTGTGGGGTCTTACTCTCTCAGAGATATGGGCTCATTCCTTCCAACTGTCGAGTTGCACATGTTGATCACACGGAAGTACGTGTGGGGTCTTACACTCCCATGGGTATTTGAAACATATAATTAAATTTGCATTCCTAAATTCTCATCGGTGAATTCTCGATTTTCCTAAAGGTCTGCCCATCTATGAATCTTAGAAACACATAGCGCACTCTCTCTCTCTCTCTCTCTCTCTCTCTCTCTCTCTCTCGATAGTTCTACAAACGGGCAGCCATATCAGCGTCATCTTAGCATGTTTTTCAGTCTATTTTAGTAGGTTTTACCAGACAAATAGAGGATTATTAGATCAATTGCCTATGATTTCGGGACATTTGTAATGTTTCATATATTCGAGTACGTACTTATATTTTTCCTGAAACATGGCAATTTTAGGGTGTTCTTTATGTAATTCACGAAGAAATCAAGCAAATCAGGTAAAGCAATACATCCGAAGATTTATGTGGACCATGGGAAGATGAAGAATGAACAATAAAGATTCGAGAGGCCTTAGAAGACTTTAATGATGGAGAAATTATGTTCCCAAGTTCCAAGACATTTTACATGCAAGGCACATGCGCATGACGCATGGCTATGGCGCCCAGCGCACAGTGACTTGCGAAAAAAGTCACATTTTGTGACTTTTTCGCCCCTGAAATCCCGTGATTTTAGCCCGAGTTAGGTGGTAACTTTCCCTATAAATACTGCCTTCCTCGTTCACAATTTCTCGTTCATAACTGGAGCAGTTTAAGAGGAAGGCGAGTCTAGGAGCCAAGGAGAAGTTCTATATTCTCCTATCTTTTCTAGAGTATGTTTTTATATTTTTGTATTTTATCTTAGTTATCATGTGTAACTAGATATTTATACGTTAGGGTTCTAAGATGAACCTCTATTTGTTTAGTTGGATAATTATTTAATTTAATGTCGTTTATTTTAGTATTTTTTCTATTCGTTATTAAGTTTCATTATGATTAGTTTATTCCGGCGAAGTGCAACCCTAGATTAAGTACTTAGATCGTGACAAGGCTTAATATTGATATGCTTATATCTTGTATACTAATATTTATCTATCTAGGAAGTAAGTGATTAGTAACTAGACGAATGATACCGAAAGCGAATTGACCCTAGTAGTAAGTACTTAGGAGGTGACATTACTAATTTGGACGAAACGACAATCCATGTGGATACGTTACTCTACTTATCACTTTATTAGCTGGTAAACGATTTGGTACACTTATCTAATATGACCATCAAGTTTTTGGCGTCATTGCCAAGGATTGTTGATATTTTCGATTAAGCGATTCAAATTACTTATTTCTATCTTTATTTTTTTGTCATTTATTTTTTTCAGTCATTTATTTTTCCGTATTTTATTTTTCTATTTTCAAAAATTTAAAAATACCAAAAAAATAAAATAAAAATTTAAAAATACCAAAAATATTTATTCCTAGTTGAGTCGTTTTATTTTTATAGTCTAGTTTATCATGTAGTTTATCGTTACTAACATGGTTTATTTTTCTGTTTGCATTTAGTTTAATTTTATCCATCTTAGTACTAACCATTTTCTTTTCTTTTTCATTTATGAACTAACCCATTTTTTTAGAGTAATAATTTAGGTTATGATTAGTTGCATTGAATTTTAGAAAGCCATAGTAAAAATAACGGTTGTTATAATACCTACATTAAACCGAGTCTAGTATAGGTTATTTAATATTAAGAGCCAGTCCATTTAATTTTGCATTAGGATTAGGATTAGCATCTAGTAATAATAGTCATAGAGTCATAAGTAGTGTTAGGCCTTATTAGTAGTAATAATAGGTTATAATAAATAGTTTAGATCGAGTCTGCATTGCATCTAGGTTTATAGAGTCAATCAAAGACTAAGTGTTAATACGTTTAAATTTACAAATAAGTTATAATTAGTAATCCATTTTAAAACCCGTTGATAATAAGTCACATTCCCCGTTTCAAGTTGAAGTCTTGCTACAGTAAAATATTGTTCTATCGAATTCATGAAAGTCTGGACATTGCAGGGAAACCAATTAAAGACTTTTTCAAGAAGGAGATTAGAAATCATGATATTTAAGTAAACTGAAAGGAAAACAATGACAAGAAGACAAATTAGAGGAGTGAAGAAAGAACCACAAGAGGATATAATAGCACAAGTGAGTTTCGCGGATGAAGTGTCGACATGAACTCAATACAACAAGACCTTCAGAAGAAGAGAATATGTCATGATCAAGTCACACGAATTGTTCTATCCACCGACTCAAGCTAATAAAGGGTGGTATGGTCCTTTTACCATAGTTCGCATCTGCAAGAATGATCGAGTTGAGGTCTGGAATCACACTAGGTGGTATGCGAAAGTCTCAACAAAGGAGATTATACATTTGCGAGATTATATAAAGGGATTGAATACCAGAGATGAGGAACCTGATCTGAATGGGTTCAGGTGCATTTAGACAGACATATCCGTCAGGCTCGAGACGTAAAACACCCGCTGAATAGGAGGCAACCTATTTTGTCAAGCTAATGACTCAAAAGAAGCACTGAATATGAAGCAACCTATTGATCGTCGGGACTAAGACGTTAAATAAGCGTTGAATGGGAGGCAACCCATTAGTTTATTTTTCTGCGTTTTTATTTTCTGCTAAGTTGAGATTTCTTGACTAATCAATTTCATTTCTTAAATCTGTTATTAATCCTCAAGTTTATCTTATAAAATTTTATTCTTTTGCATTTACATTTACAACCTTTCCTTTTATGCTTTAATTTGGTTTTAGTCTTAGGAAGTCATTTCAAAGCGTTTACGGTGGAGGCTAGTTTACCCTTGCATTCAAGAGCATGATACTTTATGGGGCTTGCTACTGAAGGTACTTATAGGATCACCACCTCTTTTCTGAATAACAAAACCGGTGAGATTTAGAGCCAAATATTTCCATATCCGTTCTAGGTTGTTAGATACGTAAATTCTTTTCATTATGAGTGTTCCATATGAATGTTATTTTTGCTCGAATTCGCGGCCGTTCTTTACGGACGATCGGTTATATTATAATACACACGAGGTATTTTTCTTTGTTACCTTGAGCATTTCAAGCCACTCTTTTATATTTTTATTATCCTTTGTGAAACCATTTTGAGCCTCCAGATGAAAGTTCTATTCTAAAGTTACTAGGTGACGAATCATGTCACAGTCCTGAACCTTAAAAACACCATGTTTGATTTCTCTTGGAGTTAGATAGGATATTATATTGACTGGGTATGGTTTGAAGTTAAGTTTGAGGTTGCTCTTTGGAATTAACAACGTTTTAAGTTCGAGGTGGGGTAACAGTAGAACGTATTTATCAAAAAAAGCATTAGTGGGGAAGGAGAGTGTGATATGAGTGTCCTAACTTTCATAGATGGTGACATTACTAATACTGAGTAAAATCTGTTGAACCTAGGATGCAACTAGTTATTAATTAGGGAAATAAGCACCAAGGGGAGCGAACCCAGTGAGACCATTGTCCTCGACCTCTTGGTAAGGTAGACGCTGATAGTGTTGTCCGTTTGTAGAACTATCAAGTGGGGAAGGAGGGTGTGCTATGAGTGTCCTAAGATTCATAGATGGGAAGGCCTTCAAGAACATTGACCTTCATTGCCTTTGGAAACCTAGGAACACCAATTTAAGTTTATGTTTCAGTTACCTTTGAATTAGCAAGACCCTGCACGTAAGGATCAACGTTCGATTAGCAGGTACAGTTAGCCATCAAAATGATAGACATAGATCAATCGAGATAGTATAGATCATGCACGTATGGATCATTGATCAGCAGGTGCATCTTGACAACCGACTAGGTTAGAACGTCCCAACTGCCTCATCACTTGTATAGTCTACTTAATATAACTAAACACGACATGACTATTATTTAAATCCAACAAAATAAATAGGGGTGATTCAAAGATTCCTAACCACTACTTACTTTTCTGCAACCAAAATAGGTAACTTGCTCTGTTGCAAACATATAAAAGTTGCAATTTCTAACCCTTAACTCCTTTATTTTATATCACCAACTTAAAATAAGTAACGTGGATTGTTTGGACGGAACGACAATACATGTGGATACGATACTCTACTTATCACTTTATTACTTGGTAAATGATTTGACACACTTGCCTAATTCGACCATCACTACCTTACCAAGGTGAAAGAGGAGTGGAGTTACTTGGTTGATTTAAGTCGTGAAGTTACATGTTTCTTTAATTACTCAACTAGTTACTTCCTGGTTTTAACAAATATACATCAATATTAGGTATGTCACCTCCCTAAGTACTTACTTTTAAGGTTTGCTCGCTTTCGACATCTTTCCCTAGTTACTAATTAATTACTTCTTGATTAGACAAATATACATCAATATTAGTTAATGTCACCTCCCTAAATGCCTAAGTCAAGGTTATGCTTCGGAGAAGACAAATCTCACACAACAACAGTAAAAACTAGTAGCATATTAATAAATGAATAAATAAAGACTCGAAATTAAATAAATTATCCAACAACCAGAATAGAGGTTCATCTTAGAACCCTATCATAAAAAGATTTAGTTACTCATGGTAACTAAAGACAAATTACAAAAGAAATAAAACATAACCTAGAAAAACCTTGAGTGAGGAGAGAAATCCCTCCCTTGAAGCTCTTGATGCCTTCCTTCCTCTTAAACCGCTTCGTTCTGAATGAGAACTTGTGAATGAGGAATGCAGTATTTAAAGGGAGAGTTTCTACCTGAACTCGAGCTAAAATACAGAAATTTTTGAACCAAAAAGTCACAAAACAACACCTTGGCCCGTAAGGCACAGGCACCTAGAACCATGTGTCAGGAGCATGTGAGCGTTGTTTTGTGCGCCAGGCGCCTGCATGAATGCGTCAAGCGCCTCAACATGTGCCTAGGTGCATGAATGTAAGTGTTGGGGAACACTTATTTCTTCGTCTTTTCAGGTGTTTGCTTCCAAATAAGATGTCTTGGAACTTAGGAACAAAATTCATCCCTCTATAACGTCTTATGAGGCCTCTTGAATATTCATTCTTCATCATCCCAAGGTCTTCACAAATCTTCAGATGTCTTGCTGCCGATTTACATGATTTCTTCGTGAATTACAACAAAACACTCTAAAATTGCTATGTTTCGAGATGAATGGAATTACAAAATCAAATATAGACTAGAAAACATGATAAGAATAACATAAGATGATGTCATCAAATATCACGACTTTTATCTGGTCCTTTTGTTGAAATTCAATCATTATTTTCCTCTTCACTATTGTTTATTATCTCATCACTTTATCATCATCATTCATTGATGTTAATGCCCTGACTACTCTGGCCTCTAGACTCTCAATTTGAAAAGGGGATATACGAAAGATACATTGAGTTGAGAAAATGAACTCATTGGTCCCTCATTGGAATAAATATTCGTCAGTTTTGAAACTTTCTAACAAGATAAAATTCCAATGACATCATTGTATCGGTTATAATGATCTGAGATCTACAACGTTGACATTGGTCCCACATTTCTTATTAGAGGTTTAATGATTTTATTCATAAACCTAAATTTTCAAAATCGTTATATGTCCATATTTCATAATAATTTATCTATAAATGTTGACATGAATAATTTAAAGATAAAGATATATTTTGTTTTATAGGATTTATTTATTTTCGAGGAAAATTATGCCGATAACATTTCATTTATAAAAAGAGAGTTAATACAACTGGGAACATCAAAATAAATGGCGGGACTAGCTGATGAAGTAACCTCGTTTGCGAGAACATGAGCTACCACATTTGCTTATCGCCTATTGATGACATAACATCATATGACATTTTTGGATATGTTTTTAGTACTTTTCTCTGCATTTGAAGAAACTAAGTTGAGAGATAGAGGGGTTGTCAATGGATGGAGGAACATATTGTATTTTTTTTTTACTCAAGTCATTGTAATTCGCTTTTATCCTAGATCATGCAACTCCATAGGTGTTTTGTGTGTTTTGTAGTGAGAAATCATGTAAATCAACAAATCAAGACATCGAGTGAAGGATCATGGATATGAAGATTGAAGTCAATGGTTCTTAGAAAGTTTTGGAAGACAAAACAAAGTGAAGAAAATTCATTTAAAGTTCTTAGAAGTTTCCAGACCGAAGAACGATTGAAAACGGAAGAAAAACGCAATAATTTGTACATCAGGGGCTGCCTCAGTCGCCCTTAGCTTCCGAGGCAGTGTTGCTACTGCCATGGGCGCTATTAGCGCGCTACAAGCGCCAATAGCGCTCGACTGTGGGTATTTTTTTGCATGCAACTTGTATTTCAAGTTGGATTGGTGCAAAAAGCCTGGTTTTCTTCTCTTAAACCCTACCTAATCATTTGCTATAAATAGAGACCCTTGCATTCATTATCATTCATTCAGAACACTGACGGCTCAAGGTAAGGATCAAGCATCAAAACTTCAAGGCATGATTTCTTCCTTCTCTTGTTCTCTCCAAAATATGTTTTTATGTTGTTTTGTTATGATATTTGTTGCTATGAATAACTAAACCTCTTGATTAGGGTTCCATGATGGAACCCTTGTTGTTTGTTGGACAATATTAATAAAGTTTTCATTCAGTTTATGTTTTTATTGTACCCGATTTAAATTAGATCATGCATGTTCATAATGCTTTTTTCACTTGGTTATTGTAATCTTGAAGAATGATTTGTAAGATAAAAGTAGGCACTGACAACTCGAAATTATATTAGTTCCATTGGCTTTTTTAATTACCATTTCTTATAGAGGTTAAGAAATTTAGGTTTGAATTCTGCCTGTTTAAAACTCCCTTCTTTGGACAACGTCATACATAACCTAGTTAGTCCGACAATTGGTGTTGTGAGAAGCTTCGTGAGAGTTTCATTAAATCATAAGCATCACGCATATTTATTTATCTCTTAAATTTTAATTCCAATAAAGACGAATGGGAGATTCAAAAGATTCCTGATGAGTCATAGATTAGTATATTTTAATGCTTTATTTAGTTTAGTTTTAAATAAGATTTGATTTGATTTTATTGCATTTTATTTCCTTTTAGAATATTTTACTTTAAATTGCTTTTTATTATATTTTAGGAACGAATATATGATGGAAGGTGTCTTGGAGCAAAAGAAAGGAGTCTGGAGCTGATTTGGAGCAAAAATACGAAAGATTCGGAACAAAAATATAAAGCCCCCAAGTCAGAAGCTTGGCACGGCCCGTGCCAATACGTGGCACGGCCGTGCCACCTCACAGAAGGCCTTTTGCTGCTTTTTCTTCGGGCCCAAGTTACCCTGTTGCAGCTTTACTGTTTTACCCTTTTAGTTGCTTAGTTTTTAAGTCAAATGTAAAGCTATAAATAGAGTAGCACTCCATCATAAACATTCATCTTTTGTTCTTGGAATAAAAGTTCACTTTTATATTATTGCTCTTTTATATTACTGTTTTCTCTCTTCTTCCCCCATGTCTACAATGAACGTTAGTGAGTAGACTTCTTCGTCTTAGGATTATTGGGGAGTCTAATGACTCAATCCTAAACAAAACAAGCCTAAACCCTAATTTCTATGTAACCCTAATTTCTAATCTAGATTCACCGTCTTAACATGGATTAACAATTATCAAACTGTGGAAGCGAAAGCGGAGGGTTTGATAATCGTTAATCCATCATCCCAAACATCAATTCATAAAGCGAGAGCGGAGCCTTGATGTTGGAACAAGTGAATCTAGACAATAATTGCAAAACAGTGAAATAGTCTTTGCAATTATTGAGACAAAGAGTAGTTTCAATCCTCTATGCATCTTCTAGTAATCATGTCAGTGAAATAGGCTTGGTTACTAGAAGTAAACTCTCATCGGACTTTCATCGGAAAGGTGAGGGGCTAAGGGAAACCGGTCTTTAGAAATTAGTGTGTAAACCATAAAATTAGATGTTTAAGTCTTGTCTAGTGAAGGGTTTGTTGTTATGACAAACCAATAATCCCAAGGCTCTTTTATATTATTGTTATTTACTTTCAGCAATTAAACCCCCTTTTTTTATAAACTTTTCTCTTCTAATCATTCTCTAAAATTTAATTGAATTCGCAACTCCCTAGCGGAACGATACTCTTCTTACTACTATTACTTCGATAGGCCGTGCACTTGCGGTTTGGCCCTATCAAGTTTTTGGCGCCGTTACCGGGGAGTTGTTGTAATTTGATTAACTTTTTAATAGTGATTAGACTAAAAAAAAAAAAATCGTTGTTTTATTTTAGTTTGTTGTTTTTATATTTCTTTCTAAAAAAAAAAAATCTTTATTTTATTCTATTTTATTTTATTTTATTTTCGTTTTATATTTGTTTCAAAAAAAAAAATTTTATATATATATATATATATATATTTATAAAAAGTAAAAATATCTCTCTCTCTCTCTCTCTTTCTCTTTTTCCATTCTATCTCTAACTGTTTTGATTTCAGGCATGGCTCAAAACCTTTATCAATGGACCTTTTCCCCCCTTTCACCACCTTGTAAAGCTTATGAAATTTTTGGTCACACTGGTGTTGAATGTCAACTAGGTAGTGTTGTTAGAAGTCCCGAGCAGGTAAACTATGGGTTTAGGAATAGTCAATTTTTTTTTCAAACCCCTCAAAATCTTTTTGGACAACAAACATCACCACCCGGTTTTGCAAACAACCAAAGAGTCTCTCAAAAATCCAACTTGGAACTTTTGGTAGAAAATTTTGAATTAGATAACATTAGGCATAACCAAGAGTTTAAAGCCAAAGCTGGAATTTTGAATGACTCTCTCAATAGGCTTTCCGCAAAAGTGGATTCTCTTTCTACTCACAACAAAATGTTTGAGACTCAAATCCCTCAAGTAGCCCAACAAGTAACCTCTTCACAACCCTCCGGAGTCTTCCCGAGTCAAACTGAAACCAACCCCAAAAGCCTAATAAATGCTATTACACCTAGGGATGGTAAGCAATTAGAAGACCCCGTTGTGGAAACCAAGAAAATTGAGGTTGAGGTAGAGAGTGAAAAGCCACAAAGTGAGAAAGTTGTAGTAGAAAGTGGAGAGCCTCACATATCACCACCCTATGATCCAAAAATTCATTTCCCACAAGGGTTTGATGAGTCCAAGTTAGATGAGCAGTTTAGGCAATCCATTGCAATCATTCAAAGCAAATTGTCATCTAAACTTAAGGATCCAGAGAGTTTTTCCATACCATATGTCATAAGATCCAAGACTATAGAAAGAACAACATGTGATTTGGGGGAGAATATTAGTTTGATGCCATTGTCCCTTAGTGAGAGATTAGGTATCGGATAGAGAAACCTTTTGATCGTCAAGCTAAATGACATTAAACGAGCGCTTGGTGGGAGGCAACCCACGCATTTAATTGCTTTCGTTTTGTTTGTTTTTTTTTTTGTTTTAAGTTGTTTTGTAGGTAATTGTCCAAGTATGATTCAAGAAAAAATGAAAAATTTTGAAGCCCCCTTGACCAGAGAGGTGGCACGGCCCGTGCTAAGGCTGGCACGGCCGTGCCAGGTTTTTACAGCCAAAAAGCACAAAAGCTCCAGAATGTTGGCACTGCCCGTGCCAAGGTTGGCACGGCCGTGCCAGATACCTAGTGTGCTATAACCTCAATTTTTCTCATCCTCCTCCTTAATTCTCACACACAAACATCTCTCTACCTTCCAACTTCTCTCTAAAACCTCCATAACCATCAAAACTTCACTAAACCAATTCAACTCTTCCCCAAATCTACCTCAAACTTCATCATTCCAAACTTAACCACCTATCAAAACCAACCTTCATCCAACCAAACACCAAATTCATACACCATTAAACCCTAACCCAATTTCTACACCAGTCTTCATCATCAAACTCATAAACCTTACTCAAACATCAACCCCAACCCTAAACCAATCCTTTCCACCACAAATCTTCCAAAACCCAAACCTTCAACCAATCCACACAAAGTCAACCTAAGGTCAAGGTCTAATGGCTTCAAGAAGAAGTGGTAAGGAACCAGCAAGGTCTCAAAGAGGACCTCCCTCAAAGAAGCAAGCACAAGTCAAGAATCATGGGATCAAGTTTAAGGACAACTCACAAAGGGATAGGTATAAAATTCTAATCTTTAAATCCTTGCATCCTTCTCGATATCCTGATTCTCATACTTTGAATATGCTAGAGCTTAGAAATGATGTCTATAGGTTGATAGGAAGGCTAGGTTGGACTGATATGTTAGAACCTATGAGGGATTATGAGAATTTCACCTATGAATTTTTGAGTTCCATTGTTTTTACTAAAGATAGGTTGAATTATGATAACCCTAACCATAGAGTTTCCTTTAGGCTAATGAATATTTTGATATGTCTCTTCAGCACTTTTGTGATGCCTTAGGTTTTGCAAACGAGGGGTATATCCATGATTCTTGGGATCCTAGCCTTAAGCCGGTTGACTATCAACCCGCTGTCTTTTGGGAACGTATCACCGGCCTTAGCTCCTTTGTCACTAGAGCCAATAAAGCTAGCAACATTCACAACCCCGTACTTAGGTACCTTCAAAGGGTAATGACTTGCACTATTTGGTGTAGAACCGAGCTAGGAAACACTAGAACCGATGAGCTGTTCATATTGTGGGCAATGCTCTACAACCACCCGGTCAACACTTGCTTTTATTTGATTAATTACCTACACTTTGTCGGTACTAGACCGGCCGGTAAAGGAGATATAGTTGTGGGTGGCATCATTACATACATAGCTAGGCATTTTGGCATTGGTGAGGATGAGGGGATCAAACAAATTGAGGGAAACAATAGAATTAACATGGACACCCTCATTGCTATAAATTTCATCAAACCTCGTCCACCACTCCATCACCAACTCAAAGCTTAATGTGCCTATTATGTTTTTACTTCCTAACCCATCTCGGACTACCACCGAGGTGGAAGCAAATTTGTTGATGATGTACAGGTTTTTAGTGAACAAGATGATGATGAGGGAGACGATGCTAACTTGCACTATGATGTGGGAGAAGGTGCTAACTTGCACCAAGAGGAAGAATATCATGGCCATGGATGCATAATAGAGTAGAAAAGAGGTAGGAATGATGAGGATTAATGAACTATTTATGTTGTGGGCTATGCTTTATAACCATTCTATTCCAATTTGCTATTATTTGCTTGTTTATTTTGTTTCAATTGTTAAAAAGAAACCGAATGATAAGGGTGATATAATGGTAGGTGGAATCATCACTTTTCTTGCTAGGAAGTTTGGGGTGAGTGTGAATCAAGGGATCAAGAGGATAGAGGGGAACTATTATCTAGACTTATATACTATTTTGCCCTTCCTTAGAACCCATGACGCTACTCACAATTACCAATATGAATGGAGAATTTGTTTTATTATTCTATCTAATTCGGACATAACTAATCCGGAGGTGGTGGAAAATTTGCTTTATGTTGGTACTAACCCACAGGTACATAATGACGGTGATGATGATGGTAATGAAGAGGAGGTAGGTGCAAACTTGCACCATGAACAAGAAGCCGGTGGAAGCTATAATGATGAACGGCGGGCATAGATGCAACCAAAGTTCAAAGAATAAGCACCGAGAAACAAGGACAAGGTGTTGAAAGGAACAATGTCCAAAGGAGCAATTGAATAAATGAAGAAAATAATCACATGCTCCGCAACATGACGCAACACCTTCACCCTCCAAAGTCCACCTTATGGACCTCAATGAACAAATTGTGAGCTTTCCTCTTCCTATCTTCCCTTATCTCTTCTCTCCTTCTCCTACTCTTTCTTCTACTCCTTCTTCTTCTTCTTCTACTTCTTCTCCTTCTCTTTTAATTTCTTTTTCTTTGAATCATTGAGGACAATGCTTCCCCTAAGTGTGGGGGGGGCCTAATAAAGTGTCTAGAGTCGTAGTGTTCCCAAACTCCCTTGAACTTTATTCTTTTGTTTTGTTTTTATAGCAAGAGGCATGATTAGTAGCTTGTTTTTAATGTAAAATATGGCATAATTTTTTTTGTTTTGTCTCTTCTTTAAAGGTTGTTTCTTGTACATGAAAGTAGTTTCTTGTGTTTCTTATGTTCTTGCTATACCCATATCATGTTTTATTGTGAAATTCTCCAATGAGAAAAGCACTCGGTTGCAATCCTTGAGCAAATGTATGAATAGGTATTTTAAGGAACACGTTCTATCTTTAGTGTTAACTTAGACCCTTTAAAGTCTTAAGAGTAAAAGTAGTATAAGTTTGTGTGGGAAATTAATCTATGTTCTTAATTGTTATATCCTTAATTGTTAAAGTTATAATGGGGCGGGAGAATGGCACCAACATGTGGGGGAAAGGACAATCCCTAACTTCCTAATTGTGGTGGTGACTCCCTAATTTGAACCTAAAGTGAAACAAATTCATCAATGCTAGGGGGAAAGGACAATTACATCCAAAAAGACTTCCTACGTGGAGATGAAACAAATAATAATTTTGCAGCACTGCTTAGGGTGATTTTGAATCTAGGGGGAAAGGACAATTACATCCGAGAAGACTTCCTACGAGGATAGATAGCCCCTAAGCATCTGCAGCCCCTTGTGCTTAATTGTTAATCTAATCTAATTTTAACTTAAATTCCCATCACTCTTATATGAAATGAAGAAAGGACTTTTCTCGGTTACTTTAGCATTAAGGATAGAACCTATTCCTCATAATATCTGTCTTATACAGGAGCAATAAAAGGGTTGGACTGCACACACACACTCACTTGAGACTTGATGTTGGGTAGAATAGGTTCATGAGAAGCATTTGAAATTGTAATTAGTGTACTTGAAGCAAAGCCTTTCTTTTGAGACATGTGTTCTTAATATTGCCATGAATAAATCTTTTGTTGCTGCTATGTCTATTGTCTTTTGCTTGAGGACAAGCAAAGATTCAAGTGTGGGGAGTTTGATGAGTCATAGATTAGTATATTTTAATGCTTTATTTAGTTTAGTTTTAAATAAGATTTGATTTGATTTGATTTTATTGCATTTTATTTCCTTTTAGAATATTTTACTTTAAATTGCTTTTTATTATATTTTAGGAACGAATATATGATGGAAGGTGTCTTGGAGCAAAAGAAAGGAGTCTGGAGCTGATTTGGAGCAAAAATACGAAAGATTCGGAACAAAAATATAAAGCCCCCAAGTCAGAAGCTTGGCACGGCCCGTGCCAATATGTGGCACGGCCGTGCCACCTCACAGAAGGCCTTTTGCTGCTTTTTCTTCGGGCCCAAGTTACCCTGTTGCAGCTTTACTGTTTTACCCTTTTAGTTGCTTAGTTTTTAAGTCAAATGTAAAGCTATAAATAGAGTAGCACTCCATCATAAACATTCATCTTTTGTTCTTGGAATAAAAGTTCACTTTTATATTATTGCTCTTTTATATTACTGTTTTCTCTCTTCTTCCCCCATGTCTACAATGAACGTTAGTGAGTAGACTTCTTCGTCTTAGGATTATTGGGGAGTCTAATGACTCAATCCTAAACAAAACAAGCCTAAACCCTAATTTCTATGTAACCCTAATTTCTAATCTAGATTCACCGTCTTAACATGGATTAACAATTATCAAACTGTGGAAGCGAAAGCGGAGGGTTTGATAATCGTTAATCCATCATCCCAAACATCAATTCATAAAGCGAGAGCGGAGCCTTGATGTTGGAACAAGTGAATCTAGACAATAATTGCAAAACAGTGAAATAATCTTTGCAATTATTGAGACAAAGAGTAGTTTCAATCCTCTATGCATCTTCTAGTAATCATGTCAGTGAAATAGGCTTGGTTACTAGAAGTAAACTCTCATCGGACTTTCATCGGAAAGGTGAGGGGCTAAGGGAAACCGGTCTTTAGAAATTAGTGTGTAAACCATAAAATTAGATGTTTAAGTCTTGTCTAGTGAAGGGTTTGTTGTTATGACAAACCAATAATCCCAAGGCTCTTTTATATTATTGTTATTTACTTTCAGCAATTAAACCCCCTTTTTTTATAAACTTTTCTCTTCTAATCATTCTCTAAAATTTAATTGAATTCGCAACTCCCTAGCGGAACGATACTCTTCTTACTACTATTACTTCGATAGGCCGTGCACTTGCGGTTTGGCCCTATCAATTCCCTAACCATTGTTAATTATATGAATCATAAAACCTAATCTCGCATTTGCCAGGGTAATTCAACCCTGCAACTATATTCCATTTTACTCTACTTTAACCCTTTAAAATAAGTTGTATTAATTACTAAGTTGAACGACAATCCCTGTGAAGAACGATAAACTTACTACTTGATTATTTGTTACGATTTGGTGCATTTGCCAATTTCGTCCATCACCTATTAAACTTCACCCTAGAGTTTGTTAAGTGAGAAGAAAAGAGATTCTGACCTGGTGTAATGATGTGACCAAATTTCGTTATATCATTCATATTAGAGTTGAAAGCATCAACCGTTAACTTTGAATCGACAACAAAATCAACATTATCAAATTGTATGTCCTGCATCCATTAGAATGCATGGAACAAACGCTTCACCCACTTTAACAAGGTAAATCGGGGAAAAGCTCATGGTTTTTGTGAGAATATAAGTATCGTCATCATCATCACGTAAACATGTACCAATTATAGTACGATTCCAAATTGATGAAAAGGAAGCATCGATATTACACTTAACTCATCCCGGTTAAGGTTTTTGCCACCGATCTTGCCATTTTGTTCCTGGTCATGCTTGTTGCATCCGCATGTTGCCTACATGCTCCACAATATCGCAGCCATCCTATGGCGGAGCTCTTCTTTCAAATTGTGAAGCAAGGAGAAAATTACTTTCACTGTCGCGACATTAGCATCAATTGCGTGCTGCACGACATCCCAAAGTCTAGCCATTTTCCAGTCTTGAAGACAAGAAAACATGAGCAAGATCCTCAGTGGAGCCATCACAGCTAACACAATGTGCAGGGCATTGCACCCCTTTATTAAGTCATAATATGTTGTCCGTTTTATCCAAAAAATTGTAATTACATAGCGGTAAAACTTTAATAACTTAATTTAATACAACATAAGTAAATCGAATATTTAGAAAAATAATACATAATATTTTAATATTAATTAATTTTTATGTGAAGAATATTAACATGAGATATTTGACTTTTACAGTGTGAGAAATTTTAGCTAAGAAAAATATTTACGCTTAGTGTTTGATACATTCTAAGATGATTATTTTCATCGAAGGGAATCTATAATTAAAAATATCTAGGCCATATAACTTTAAAGGATTTTGTACCAAAAAAAAAACTTTAAAGGATTGATATTCAAACATTATATGAGATAATTGTAAATTGACATTTACAATTTTAATTAATAATAATTTTCCCTTCCCAATTTTTTATGTGGGTTTATTTTAAAATAATTCAAATGGTAAATTGACAATTTAGCATCTCTAGGACCACTAAGAATACATTTATAAAAAACCAAAAAAAAAAATTGTGTTCTGAAAAAAACTAAATCATAAAAATAACAATAATATCCCTAAAAAAGTGACATAAAAATAATAATGATATAACATTATTCTTGTAGAAAATACTACAAAAACTTTGAATGTAGTTTCATCAAGTACATATATTGAACATAAAACAAAAACTAAAAACCATTGAATATAGTACTTTCTTAAAAAAAAAAAATGTCACTCACAAAAAACATACATTTGACTGGTGAAATATTTATTGACCAAGTCATAAAAAAATTCAGTCAAAAAATTAAACATTTTTAATAAACAAGTATTACAATTAATTGACTAATTGAACATATAAAACATATTGACATAATAATGCAGATAAATTAGACCATAATTTTTTTTTAGGAATGCTAGCAACATTCTCTTTTGAGCACTCACTCTAACACTTACTCTTTTCATTGGGTAAAATCAATGTATGTCCCACCACTTTTTTAGGAATGCTAGCAACATTCTCTTTTGAGCACTCTCTCTAACACTCACTCTTTTCATTGGGTAAAATCAATGTATGTCCCACCACTTTATGTGGGTTCCATTTCCAAAGTGTAGGTCCTACATTAATTTCACCCAATGAAAGAGTGAGTGCTAGAGGGAGTGCTCAAAAGAGAGTGTGATAAGCAAAGAGATAGGGAGGGCATCAAGAGGAATCCGCAACATCCCAACTAAGTTGGCACCCCACGAAAACCTCTGTCCACCATCGCCTACTCCATATATATTATTAAAAAAATGAGAAAAATATATACAAGGGGGGACCAAAACCAAAATCCTCAATAGACAAAAAAAAAGAAGTAAAAAGATGCCATAAAAAGTAAATATAAAAAGTATTTTTAATCTAAATATTTTTACACCAACAACTAAATATTAAAAAATCACACGTGTAACTTGAAAAATATTTATATTTAAAGTCAAAAGTTTTTAATAATTTCCTAAATTACAATTAATTAATAGTATAAAATATTTATATTGATTATTGTATATAGATTAAATCTTAAAAACAATAATTATAATAATACAATATCGTTTTTTGTTAGAAAATAAAAAAAAGGGTTCATTATAGGTTCATAATAAACATTGAACTGCACGCAAATTTTTTAAAAACATTGAATATAATACTTGCTTCAAAAACTTTTTTTAAGAACTTGCTTAAAAAACATTGAACACAATATATTTGACATTCAATTAAAAAACATTGAACACAATATATTTGAAATTCAATAAAAAATAATAAAAAAGCAAAACATCATATATATGACTTGCGAAATATTTATGATATAGTCAAACTTTTTTCCAGTCAAAAAGTCAAACTATTTAATATACAACAATTACGAATTATTGACTGTATAAAAAATTGCTTAGTTAAAAAATATTTAGTTAATAATTCAAATAAATGAAACAATAATACTAATGCATGGTCATTTTTTTGATATAAAATAATGCCAAACATCTAGAATATAGCTTTGTCAAAAACATTGAATTGCACAAATAAACAAAGTAAAATAAAATAAAATATAGTACTTCCCTAAAAAAAATTGAACATATTATTTTTATATACAAAGAAAAATATTGAAATAAAAATCTCATATAACGGTTTCCTTTTTAAAATAATATATATATATATACTAAATTAATTATTTAAATACCAAATTATTCCATACACACGAACAAAGTGAAAAACATCAAATATAGTACTTCTTTAATAAATAGTATTTTTGTTTACAAGGTAAAATATTAAAATGCAAATCCCGTTCAACGGTTTGCTTTTAAAAATAATATAAATATAGCAAATTTATAATATAAATACTAAACTATTTCATCACCGCCTTTTTATATACCTTTGTCTTCCCTCTTAACAAAAAGTAATGTAAAGCCATTGAATATAGCCGGGTTCATAAAAAACATTGAATATAGGTTTATTAAAAATGGTATTTTAATAACATTACAAATATTTAAATATCAAAGGAATAAACCAATTTCCTTTATTTGTATGATAAGAAATATAAAAAGTTAATAATGTAAATACTAAAATATAAAAAGTCAATTTTCCTTCTTGTAAAATAAATAATGAATAGGGTCATGCTTCGTAGAAAGTCATCTTTTAATTTAAAAATATATTTTTAGTATGTGAAAGCTATACCAAAAAAAAAAAAAAATTCCCTTAAGTTGGAAATGACAAATACATGAAAAGAAAAGGGAATTTTAAGGTCAAAAAAGAGGTTTCACCCTATGTTTTTTGTTGTTGTTGTGGTTGATTATTGTTTTAATATTTGGCCATGTATGGAGTTTCTTTTCTTTGAATATGGATTATCATCCTATTCTACCTCCATTGTGGTTAAAAAATATAGGGCACCTTTATTGATTTCAATGTTGCAACCAAGTATTTCAATGATATGTGTTGTGAGTGTTGAAAGTCCAATTGTGTGTGTTCAATTTAACAAGGGTGATGTTGATCAGGGAGTGAGATCAAAACCATAAAAAATTGTGTATGTTGTTAATGTCAATACATCTATAAGTGAGAATGATGGACCAATCAAAATAGGTGGCATTGCTGCAAGAAACATGTCTACGAATGAAATCAATGATGAAATGATATGAATGGCACAAATTTGGCGACACAAGCCTGGTGGTGGAATCTAATGATTCATTTATGCATGCTGAATTGGCTAAGGATGATGATGTTCAACTAAAGTCCTTTGTTTAACTTTTAATCAATGCATGTGTTGTTTCTCAAAGTTAATCTCCAAAACTTAGGCTTAAAAGTGGCGGTCTTGTTATTCAAATACACGAGGATGAGTACAAGATTGGAATGGATGCATCCAATAATCATCTTCAAGGAGGTTTGGAATCGTTTAAGTGTGGTTGTCCTCTTAAACTTCAAGACCTACACGCCACGTTGGAATTTTTTTGAAGCCTTTGAAAAAAATGAGGAATTGTTTCTTTAGGAAAAGGATTTTATGAACTTTTATTTGCCATTGAAGATCTTCAAATTTGTCAACGGTGCAATGCTGGATTCTTGTTATGGGATTGCTTCAAGAACAATGACGTTTAAAAATTCTTTTTGCACAAGTAAGTCATCTCTTTGTATATCATTTTGCATGAATTTTAAGATATTGATTTATTGGCAAAAATGGGAGACAAAGGTTGGGTGGAACAGGTTACACTTTTCTTGTTAATGTATGAAAATCTTCCTCTTTTATGTTCATATTGTCAAAGTATTAGCCATAGTTTTTCTACTTAAAAACATAATATGATTAGTCTAAAGCTTGATAAATGTTACACGAAAGACCTATTAAGCGAGTATTCAATAAATATATTTGTATTCAAAAAGATTTATTTGAAGAAAGTAAAATATTATAAGGTTGGAGATGATAATGATGTTATTTTTACACATAAATCGACTATTGATATGGCTAATTTACATATTAATAATGTTTCTGCACATGATTATATTGACACATCATTAGTTGTAACAATGATGATAAAGTTGATGTGGTTACTCAGGTTGGCGAGGAGATTATTGGTGATGGGGTGTTGATATTTAAAATGATCTAAAATAAACTGCAAACCGTTTCAAAAAAATTGAAAATGCACAAACCCGACATTTTTTTGGTGTTTGTGAAACAACCCTTTGGATTCATATCAAATATTTACATTATTAAAGAGTGTTTATGGACCATTTAACATTGAGGTGGTAGGTCTAAAAGTGCTTATGATATCAAACATGATTACTCACTCGCATTTTTTTTTCTTTTTGTTTTGAACTCAAAACTAATTTTACAAATAAATATTTCATCAACAATATACTATAAATCAAGTAATCGGTCAATTTTGTTTCAATTTAAGATTGAATAATACATCTACAAACCCTAGTTTTGATAGCGGTGAATCTAGACATACCAACTTAATATTAAACATCCACATAAACACTTTTTAACGGGGTATAATAAAAATATGATCACGGTAGATATATTTTTCTAACTTATTTTTCTTTATAATTTTTTTATGAATACATTTGTAACTAATAAAACAAGGACAAAAATACACAAAATTTTTCTATAACTTGGTTGCAATAATTTTTAAAATCATTTAAATAGAATTTGACTCTAAGAGAGAATCTTCTCAAATTAAATACACAAAAAATTTTTATTTTTAAAATCATCTAAAAATAAAAATGCATAGTGTTTATATTTAAATCGATAAAAAAAATACAAGCTATATACTTTTGACAAAAACAAACAATAAAATTGAATTTTTTTAAGTTCTTATGTAAAAAGTCGATCAAATCAGACCATGTTTAATGTTTATAATCTTAAATAAGAATGTTTGTTCCGGTCATAAGTACGTAGCTTTTGGTTGGTTGTATTTTGTACAGTAACCACAATGTTAATTTTGTATGTTTCAAATACAATTAACATCTGCATTCACATCTTTCATTAATGAAATTGTCTTTTAACGTCAAAAAAAAAAAAACATATGCATTCACAATGTTATTTACACTGTGCTAATTTATTTCCATTATATTTTTTACTAGGATATTAGCCTTTTAGGAGATTCAAGTCTGACCATATAAGAGGTAGACGGTCTAGGAGGTTGACCATCTAGGATCATTTTTTTAAAACGTCGAAAAATTCACTACACTTGAGATTAAGCACAGGAAGTGCTAACCCCATGAAAGGGACTAAACTGACTAATGCAAATAATCATTTACAAAATAAGGATTATATTATAAAATTAACCAAACAAATTGTACACCACAAACATTGCTATCAATGAGACTTGACAATGTTTGGTGTGAGAACTCTTACAAGAATCCTAGCTCTTCTAAATTTAGACAAACACCGCTAATAGTAGCACGAGTTTTCGATATCTAAGACAATTCTTTTTATCATTAGACAAAACTCTTAGAGTGTGTTTGGATGAGAGAATGTTTTGAGGAAATGTAATGTTATAAGGGAATTCAAATACTTTGAGGTGAATTCCATTGTTTGGATGGGGGAATGTGATGTAATGTTGAGGAAATGTAATGTTATGAGGGAATTCAGATACTTTGAGGTAAATTGTCTGAATTAAATACTTTGAGGTAAATTGCCTAGAATTTTAAATTCTTTCCAAATTTCCAATTTTAGAGTTTGTAACCTTAAATAAAATTTAACGATAAGAGTTTAATTTAATACAATATTAGTCTAAATAATTTTACACTAACAAAAAAAACCACATATAGATTTGAGAAATATTTATATAACAATATAAAAAGAAAAATTTATATAAATCTTCATATTTAAATTTATAATTAAATCCTTATATAATTTTATATAAGTATTATTAAATAAATATTTATCTTGTGAATTATTTTTGATCAAGTCAAATATTTTTCCACTCAAAAAGGTCAAATAATGTTAATATACGACAATTAGCAATGTTTTTTTAAGAAAAAAAAGCAATGTTCTTTTTTACATAATTTTGTATATAAATAATAATATAATATAATATAAAGCAATGTAAACACATTTTCTTCAAAAAAAAAAAAACAATGTAAACACATTAAATATAGTTTCATAAAAAACATTGAATTGAACACAAAAGAAAAAGTAAAATCCATTGAATATAGTACATTCATAAAAAAAACATTGAACATAGTAATTTTATTCACAAGGAAATAAAATAAAAACAAAATCTGAAATAACAACTTCCATTTAAAAAATAAAAATAATATTAAAAAATAAGAAAATGAATAATATAAATAGCCGTAAACTTCCGCCTTTTCTTTTCATTCTCAACAAACAAAATCACTTATAACCATAAAAACCACTCTTCAAATCAAACACTTTCTTACATAAGATTCCTCTGTTTTTCTGTGTGCTTCTTCAAATTCTTCCCCTGTTTTTCAACTTCAATGGGGAAGTACATGAAGAAACCCAAACACAAATCAGAATCACCTTCACCCAATTCAACACCAACACCAACACCATCACCATCACCATCACCATCACCAACACCAATCACCACCAATTCACCACCACCAACAGCACCCAATTCCTCTGATGGTGTTCAAACTCGTGCTAGAACCCTAGCTTTGGAGAATTCCAACAATCAGAATCAGAATCTTTCTGTTTCTTCTGATTCTTACCTTCAGCTGAGGAACCGTCGCCTTAAGAGACCCCTAATTAGGCAACATTCCGCTAAGAGGAATAAGGGGCATGATGGAAACCCTAAATCCCCAATTGGGGATTCAATTGCTGAAGAGAAAACTGTTCAGAAGAGTCCTGAGCCTGAAAATGCTGAATTCAAGGAGAATGCTGAGGATACTGAGAGGTGGGTATTTCGTTTTCTTCTAAATTTCGATAATTTAATTTTCGTTGAATTTTTTTTATCGCCAATTTTTTGAATTTCAATTGGGATTATTTTCTTTGGCGCTCTCCGATTTTTAATTTATTTATTTTGACAGAAAAAGCTGACAATTGATTTTTTGCTTAAATTTTAAACCAGGGTTAAAAAATTGTTTTTTCTTTTGTTATCATTTTTATTTAATTGTCACTGACATTAGTTTTTGGTTTTGATTTGTAGAACAAAGCAGAACATGAATTTAATGATGGGATTCATGATGTTTTGTTCAATTAACCATGATATTTTTTTTTCCGACAAGAAGAACAAACTTTATCTTACCAATTACACAATTTCATGGTGCAATTCAATCCGTTTCTTTTTCCTGAATAGGGGTTCTAAAGATGATTGAATTTGGTGAAGTTTTTTTTGTTTTCAAGCTTAACGGTTCTCTGTTGATTATTCCTTTTTGAGTGATTTCAGCATTTGTTTTATACAATTTCTCTTACCTTCTGGCTTTTGCCTGATTTTAAGGGTTCTTTTTCCTGCTTTTTAATTTTTGTGATCTTCTTCACATGCATTCATGTTTTCTTTGTGCATAAGCTTAATATCTTGAGATTAATGTTTTTTGTGCCATGTTGTTATTATTTATTATTATTGTTACTTTTTTTGGCAGAAAGTACCGTTACTTTCTCACAGTAGCAGAAATTTTACCCCTTTTACAATTTTTTGTTTTTACTTGTTTTAATATATACTTATTTACAATGATTGGAATCTTTCCAATTCATGTGCTATTTATTGGATCATAGATGCAATTGAAATGTATTGGGATGGATCTCATGCAATCTCACTTGAAATGTTATTTTGTTAGTGTTACTAATTCATGTTAAAATTGTTATCTATGTATTACTTGCAACAGAAGCGCTAGGGAAACTACACCCGTCCATTTGATAATGCGAGCAGACGTTCTCAGGCCTCCTAGGCCAATTACCAGGCGTACTTTTCCAACTGAAGCTAATCCCAAAACGGAGCAGCCAACTATCCCAATTTCACGCGAATTTGAGGAATTCTGTGCCAAACATGAAGCCGAGCAGCAAAGGGAGTTCATGGAGAAGTATGTTTTGTTGATTTAATTTTCGTAGTTATGTAGCTTTTGCATCCCTCCACACTAACTAATTTATTTATTTTCCATTTTGGTTCATCAATTTCAGGTACAACTTTGATCCTGTGACAGAGCAGCCACTCCCAGGGCGTTACGAATGGGAAAAAGTGTCGCCCTAGAAGGCAGGCTAGTATTAAGTGTTCCATCAATACATCTTTAAAGTAGCAGCAGGGTTAGAATTTGTTGAAAAGGGTGGTGGTGCTATTTCCATTTTCCATCACTTTCTATTTACTTGTAAAGAAAGTAGGACTTTCAACATATGTAGACTAATGATCTGTAACTTTACAGAGGTGTTGATTACACAACAATACAAAGTCCTTTGTCTAGCAGATCATTAAAGAAGGGTTTGAGGGAATAAGGGTCTATAGTTGTAGGGTTTAGGGTATAAAATCAAAGTAGGGTATGTAAGAGAGGTTTTACAAGAATTTCCTTTTGTTCTTGTGTTTTACTCTTGTTTTGTCTATACTTGTACTCATGGAACTTCAACAAACTCTTAAGAAATAAAGAACCAGATTCCCTCAAGTAGAAATGTCTGCCATTTTCTTTGTCATCTCTATTCGGCTCTACAAAAAAAAAAAAAAAATTTGGCATTGTTCTAGTGGGAGACACGAAATCTTAAATCAGTTTTAGATGATGCTAGCTGTTTCTGTGGACTGTAGCTATATTTCTAAAATCTGCTGGTTTTTAGCGTCCTATAGTGTGGGGCAATGCTATGCCAAGAGAGAAATGTTGTTTTCACTGTTATCATGTTGGAAACTTGTAGTTGTCATTGCACACGTAATAAAGGGCCAATAAAATGGAATGGAATGGGATAAAATAAAGGGTTAATATGTGTTTACCCCCCTGTAATATAGGTCATTTTCGGTTTTCCCCCCTGTAAAATATTTTTTTTGAATTTCATCCTTGAAATTTGAAAATATTTTGGTTTTAGACCTTCATTGAATATTTCACCCCCTGTAATTTGAGCAAATTTAGGTTTACCCCCCTTGTAATTTGAAAAAAATTTGGTTTACCCCCCCTGTTCATTTGAGCAAATTTCGGTTTACCCCCTGCCATATCTTTGATTTTGTACTGTCAAAACTCATGAAGGTCCAAAACCAAAAATCTTCAAATTACGAGGACGAAATCCAAAAAAAATATTTTACAGGGGGGAAAACCGGAAATGACCTATATTACAGGGGGTAAACACATATTAACCCTAAAATAAATGAAATCGGATATTAGTATGTATTATGGATATTTTTACCGAACGATTATATTTTAAAAAACTCACGTGGAGGAAAAGATAAGTGTTCCATAAATTAATCAAAAGTCGTTGTACTTTATAAGATCATAGTATTTATAATTTACAAATAACTCAAATAACATCCTAATAAGTGCGTAAGGCCTAACTCAATCGAGAACATTGGTACCTCCTAACTGTATGTGAATTTTAATGGTGTTTGCTACTCATCAACCTACTTAAGTGTATGTTTGGTTTCACTTTTCGAAAGCTCTAAAATTGATTCTATTTGAAGTTAGAAGTCGTAATTTTTTATTCTAGAATTTTTTTTACACACAAATTTATAATTCAACTCCTTTTTACATGAATGTAATCAAACACAAATCACTTTACATTCAACTCATTTTTAATCAAAATCAATTTTACATAATCAATTCACTCAAAATCAATTATTGTCACCACAAAACCAAACATATACCAAAATGTTTGACATTGTCTCATAATAAGTTAAATAACATAACATATTAACTATGACTTGACGCTGCGAGAGGCATTGCAAATTGGAAATTACGTAGTATTAGACTACTAGTAATGTAGTACTTGCTCAATTTGAGGCCACGGACACAGTTTCCACGTTTGGCAGTGTACTTATCACATGTCTATTCAGGATGGATCAACGTTGGAAAAATAACTAGAAATACTACACATGATTGATGTGGTTTTTTAGGAGAGGGAATTCACAATCATTATTTGTTTTTCCGTAGATGAGACGGTGACTTGATAATGAGTTTTTTTTTTTGTGGTGTTCGAAGTTCGAACCCGTATTTATTTTCTTTTGTTCTTTTTCCCTAAACTTGAACTGATCACTATCCAAGACCATTGCAATTGCTAGAATGGGGTGAACCGTAAACTTCTACTTCTAATAGATATTGTGAGTCATCATTGGAGTTTTCGATGATTTTAGTTAATGATCGGTTGAAGACCGTGTATTAAAGTGGTATGTCGTAGAATTTGACTATGTATGAATTTGGCCAAATACCTCCCCGGGTCCTTTAAGTTTCGAGTTTGTTTTGGATAGGTCCTTTAAGTTTCTAAGGTTTCAGATAGGTCCTTTAAGTTTCGAGTTTGTTTCTGATAGGTCCTTTAAGTTTCTAAGGTTTCAGATAAGTCCTTTAAGTTTCAAGTTTGTTTCAGATAGGTCCTTTCTATCAACCTCCGTTAAACCAAAGTTGATTTGTCCGTTAAGCCAAACTCGAAACAAACTCAAAACTTAAAAGACCTATCTGAAACCTTAGAAACTTAAAGGACCTATCCGAAACAAACTCGAAACTTAAAGGACATATCTGAAACCTTAGAAACATAAAGGACTTATATGAAACAAACGTGAAACTTAAAGGACCCAGGGAGATATTTGACCTTTTTTTATAAGCTAAGTTTTAGTACGTGGTGGACAAGATTTCAATCATTCACAAATATAGCAAGTTGCACAACAAAGCTATTGAAGTATTTTTGTTTATAACACCTTGGTTGGAATGCATGGCTATGGGTACGATAACGACAAAGATATGTCATTTTAAAAACTATCAAGGAGTAGAATATATGAGATGGTTAAATTGTTCGATTCACTACAAAAACATTATAATAAAAGTTTATAAAGTCAAAAATTTATTACAGCAATAAAAAACTCAAATGCACAAATGACATCATATTATATAGAAAATATATGAATAAGTTATAAATTTCACCCGCACCATAATAATGAGAAAAAATAGAATACCAAACAAGTACGCCAACAAACCGGTAGCTCTACTCCACCGCCACTACCTCCACCGCCACCCACCACATGTATTTCCTCTACTACCATTCTCACATCACAACCCGAATTCAGTTTCATTTTTACACCCATCCGCTCCACCAATTCGTCCACCATCACAAACCCACCACTCCATAACACAACCACCACTACACACCCTAATTTTATCATTATTCCTAACTCTACAACTATTCGATCTACACCGCTCACGGTCACAACCACACCCTCCACACAAATTACCACACCCCTTCACTCCCACACTTCCAACCCTTATTTTGCTACAACCACAACCCATATTCCACTCTTTCACCAAACATCGCGCCACTCTTCACTACCACCTCCACCCCCCTACCCACCACCACCATTCACCAATAACAATTACCATAGCAATAACCACATATTTAGCCACCTATCCTCACCGTTTTTTGGCTCTACATCCACACCCACACACCAATACCAATATCCTCCTTACCCACCTACCACCCCCATCCGAACTCCGAAACTGGAATTGCAGAGTTTCGATGGCGCTGGCCCTATTGACTGGCTGTTCCAAGCAGACCAATTCTTTCAATTCCATCAGATTCCCATTGAACAGAGGTTACACATGGTTAGTTTTTATATGAAAGGGGAAGCCCTTAGCTGGTTCAAATGGATGTATGACAATCATCAGTTGTCCGATTGGCACTCTTTCCCCCGACACCTTGAGCTACGTTTCGGTCCATCAACCTACGAAAATCACCAAGCTGAACTATTCAAACTCAAACAACAAGGAACAGTGGCAGAATACCAAGCACAATTTGAAAAATTATGCAACCGTGTTCTTGGTTTAACCCCAGAAGCCATTTTGAATTGCTACATCTCTGGTTTATCCTTGGAAATCCAACATGAAATTGCAATTCATAAGCCCAAGACCATTTCCGAAGCTATTGGACTTTCCAAATTGTTGGAAGCAAAACTTAAGGACTCCAAACCAAAGTTCTTTAAAAATTTCTCCAATTCTTCTAACACCCCCACCCGTAGCAATTCCAACACCACACCTCAGACAGCTGCCAAACCCACACAATCAAACCCTTCCAGCAAACCATCTAACACAACCACTCCACCTATCCGCCGTATGACAACCGCACAAATGCAAGAACGGCGAGCTCAGGGCCTTTGCTTCAATTGTGATGAGAAATTCATCCCGGGTCATCGTTGTGCAACGCCCAAATTCCTTCTTCTCTTAGAAGATGACAACCCGGAAACAACCCCTGATGATCCAGCACAGGAGCTGCCAAGCCTTACGGAAACAGAGGATTTTTATTTCCACATTTCAGCACAAGCCTTAACAGGCAGAGACTCACCCCAAACACTACGTTTTCGTGGTAACATTGGCCCCCTCACGGTGATGATTTTAGTTGATTCCGGTAGCACCCATAACATCATCCAACCTCGCATTGCAAATCACTTAAAACTCCCTTCCAACCCATGTTCTCCATTTTCAGTGATGGTGGGAAATGGTTCTCATATCCAATGCAACAAGCGCAGCCTTCAAGTCCCCATTACAATTCAAAACTCACATTTCTCCCTGCCTTTTTACCTCATTCCCATCCAAGGCGCTGACATCGTCCTAGGCATAGAGTGGTTAAAAACCTTGGGACCTATACTTGCAGATTTCTCCACACCCTCAATTACTTTCAATCACAACCATCAAACCATTACGCTTATTGGCGACACTTCATCCACCCTTCGAACATCCACATACCACCAATTTTGTCACATGTTCACCACTGATTCAGTCGCTTCTCTCCACCTATTATCCATCACTCCAACAGATTCTGATCATATTGAACAGACCAATTCCGATTCAAACCAGCAACCACCTCCCGAAATACAAGACTTACTTCTTGCCTATCCTAAGGTATTCCAACCACCCCATGGCCTACCTCCATCTCGCCCTCATGACCACCATATTCCACTTCTCCCAAACACACCACCCGTCAACGTCAAACCTTATCGTTACCCTCATTCACAAAAGGAAACAATGACCAACCTCATACATGAAATGCTTCAAGATGGTATCATCGTCCCAAGTACCAGCCCATACTCTTCACCTGTGCTTCTAGTTCGTAAAAAGGATGGTTCATGGCGTTTTTGCGTTGACTACCGTGCCCTTAATGCCGTCACCATAAAAGATAGATTTCCCATTCCTACTATTGATGAGTTATTGGATGAACTTGGTTCTGCAAAGGTTTTCACAAAAATTGATTTACGCTCGGGTTATCACCAAATACGAGTGGCAAAGGAAGACACACACAAGACAGCTTTCCGTACTTTTGACGGTCATTACGAATTTCTTGTCATGCCTTTCGGCTTATCTAATGCACCCTCTACCTTTCAATCAGCCATGAATGATTTTTTGCGACCTTATTTACGTCGGTTTGTTTTAGTTTTTTTTTGATGACATTCTGATTTATAGTCAAAATATGAACGATCACATGCTTCATTTACGCATCATTTTTGATTTACTTGACTCTAACCAGTTTGTTGCTAAGCTTTCAAAATGCGTTTTTGCGGTCAAAACAGTCAACTATTTGGGGCATATCATATCTGAAAATGGCGTGGAACCAGATCCAGATAAAGTGCAGGCCATTTTGGATTGGCCAGAACCGAAGTCTCTCACAGCTCTCAGAGGATTTCTTGGCCTCACCGGGTTTTATCGCCGGTTTGTTCGACATTATGCCACACTAGCTGCACCACTCACGGATTTACTCCGTTCTCCTAAGTTACAATGGAATACAGAATCTGCTCATGCTTTTACAGAACTGAAAAATAAAATTACACAACTGCCGGTTCTTGTATTGCCGGACTTTTCAAAGACGTTTGTCGTCGAAACTGATGCATCCTCTATGGCAATTGGTGCAGTTCTAACTCAATCAGGCCACCCCTTGGCTTTCTTCAGCAAAAAGATGTGCCCCCGCATGCAATCCGCCTCCGTTTATGTCCGGGAAATGTTTGCAGTTACTGAAGCTGTCAAGAAGTGGCGTCAGTACCTTATAGGAAGACACTTTCACATTTTTACAGATCAAAAAAGTTTGAAAAATCTGTTAACCCAAAAGATTCAGACGCCGGAGCAACAAAAATGGGCTTCAAAGTTGCAAGGATTCTGTTTTGAAATCTTTTACAAACCAGGAAAATCAAATCAAGTAGCTGATGCTGTAAGTCGAAAATTTACCTCAGATACCTTCATGCTCACAACCTTATCCTCTCCAATTCCAGACATTTACAAACAGCTTCAGCACTATTACACCAATGAGGAGGAAGGACAACAGCTCATGCAACAATATCAACAAGATGGGTCAGAAAATAACGGTATCAAGTGTTATCAGGGAGTCTTATACCACCAAGGCAGAGTTTACATACCAGATATTAAGGATCTCCGAAAGGCTCTGATTGCTGAGTACCATTCCACTCCCATTGGTGGACATTCTGGAGTTAAACCAACTCTAGCGCGCATCTCATCTGTTTTCTACTGGCCTGGACTTTCAAAAGATGTTAAGCTGTTCCTCAAAACCTGCACCACATGCCAGCACAACAAATATCTCCCTACAAAGAAACAGGGCTTATTACAACCACTTCCAATCCCAAAAAAAGTCTGGAATGATTTAACAATGGATTTCATAACTCACTTACCCAACTCTTTCGGCCATACCACCATTTGGGTCATATGTGACCGTTTCACCAAATTTGTCCACTTTCTGGCTCTTCCTACCAAATACACTGCAACAGATCTGGCTCGGCGATTTTCGGTGGAAATCAGTAAAATTCATGGCCTTCCGAAGTCAATCGTCTCTGACAGAGACCCTCTCTTCTTAAGCTCATTTTGGAAGGAATTATTCCGTCTACAAGGAACAACACTCAGTTTTAGCACAGCTTACCACCCCGAAACGGACGGACAATCTGAGGTAGTTAACCGATGTTTAGAGACCTACCTCCGGTGCTTCACCAGTGACCAACCACGCCTCTGGTACAAATATCTTCACCTAGCTCAGTACTGGCACAACACAGCTTACCATTCTTCCATTAAAATGACACCTTTTCAAGCTCTCTTTGGAAGATCACCTCCTGGCATCCCAGATTATGTCCCTGGATCAACAGATCTCATCTCCTTAGATGCCACCCTGCAGAACAGACAACACATCCTCACCACTCTGCGCCACAATTTCAAGAAAACACGCCAAAGTATGAAGGACCAAGCAGATAAGGGGAGAAAAGAACGTACCTTTAGTGAAGGGAGCTGGGTGCTTCTTCGTTTGAAAGCCTACCGTCAGCAAACAGTTCAACGCCGCTCTTCTCAGAAGCTTTCAAAGCGTTACTTCGGACCGTTCCAGGTTCTCCGCCGTATCGGCGCAGTAGCATATGAGCTGGATCTACCATCTTCTTCAAAAAATCCACCCTGTTTTCCACGTCTCTCTTCTTCGCCCTTATTACGGCACTGATCCAGCTAAACACTTCGTCCCTCTAAACCCAGAGCAAACTACTATAACCACTGATCCACCTTCAGCAACAACCCAGAAGAAACTTCCCAATAACACATCTGTACCGACCGCATCCCCTAACTCTCCAAAGTACAACCCTAACTCAGACAAACCCATTTATACCAAATCCAACAACACTCTCTCTCCCTCAACTAAAGCCTCATCTCAACCATCCACACATTTCCCTCATCAACGGTCTGATGAGACTCCTTGGGGACCCAACATTTCAACCCTCAATAAAAATTCTATCCCAATGAAATCCACCGAAACCACTCATACCATGCCACGTGCCATCTCCAGTGAACCGTCCCGCCTCTCATCTCAAATGGCCGACCCGAATCTTGAGGACAAGATTCTTTTTGACCCCGAGAGTATTGATAGGCCTTTGGGCCTAGTAGGCAAACGGTCCATCAAGAAGCCATTTTGGCTTAAAGGATTTATAACCAAATAAGAGGAATCCAATGTTTTTCTTTAGTCCTGCAAGGACATATGAGTAATTTTAATTATTTCTGTTTCACTATATATTGTAAGCCAGAGGCAACAACCCTAGATATGAATAAAGAATTGTCTTGTTATCTTTTATTTCTGTCTTCCTTTATCAATTTCAGTGCTAAGTCTTTGTAGAATTTTTAGTTCATCTTTTACCTTGTTAGTAGTAGGACTCGTAGAAACTATCAAGTACCGTACAAATATTGGTACCATGTACATACCCGATACAAATACCTTACTTTTTTTTTACAAGTATTCGTGCTTTAATACTTGTTGGTTTATAGTATGGCCGATCCTAAGATTTTTGGTGTCTTGAACGAATCAATAAAGTTATGTCATTTTAATTATTCGAATGTTTTTCTTCTTACAATTTTTGGGTTGTATACCGGCCTACATAGTGGTTATCTACATTAGTGTTGTTAGCCGGGATTTAGTACGATGGAACATGAGAGTTGATGGGCCATATAGGTTTCAATATTACTCAAACAAGTCTTTACATATTTTATCGTAGTTTTTCTTTTACTTTTAATGTGTTTATAGATGATAGATCAACCTTCAACATTTGACGCTATTTAGGCTTTGTTTGCGAGTTTGGAGTGGAAGGAAGGGGAAGGCTTGGGAAAAAAGGAATGAACAAGTGGAAGAAATAGAGGAAAATGGGAGAGGAGGGCTTTGGGGGGTTAACTTTTCTTCATTATGTAAAACCCTCCTCATTTGGAGGAACTAAAAAATTGTATTGGAGGAGGGTTTTGGAGGGTTAATAATAATAAGAATTCTTTAAATTTAATTTATGTTGTTATAATATTTTTAAAATTAAAAATAAAGTAATCATATGCATTAATTTATCATTCTCTAAAAAACTACTCTTTCAAAAAATTTGTAAGATTTCTCTATTTTTCCTCATATTTTGCACCCCTCAAAGTCTTTCATTTCCTTCCCCTCCAAACTCGCAAACAAAGCCTTACAGTAATCTAGAAATCCGTAGTTGAAAAACAAAGTCCAATTTATTATGCTTGATCAAAAAGAGGATCACGGTTATAAGTGCAAGTTAATCTAAATATCATCTTATCAGTTAAGCACACGAAGAATCAAACAAGCAAATGGCTAATCAACTTATCATACAACTAAGCTCCACAACATGACCGGTTCTCCCTTTTTAGTTTTCAAATATATTGGGCTAATAAAATTAACACGTCAACTGTTAAGTAAGCAATTCAACGCAAAAACATTGATAGGTTTGCAAGTTTACGTGGAGTATTTCTTAGTGATCGACAGCTTTGGTTCTGTAACTTTTTATTAGTAATATCCAATTTGGATAATCATTCAATAATGTATTCCCACAGTAAGTTTACATAATTTCTCTAAGAATAATTCTTACATTGGATTTTTCAAGAATGCAGTAATTTTTTAATTTACTATAAATATTAGTTTCTAAAGTATGGACCTTTACTTAAGGAATCTAAATACATTGATTCAGGCTTTTGTTAAAACATGCCTGAGTGCCAACAAAATTCTTCATGATGTTTTATCCCTACGGACTGTACTAGGCTAATGGCATCAAAGTTTTGTCTTCTTTAGAATGATATAGAATTTCAAGTACGCAATCGAATGGAGAGTTGAATAGAAAATTAGAGTCATGCCAAAACAAAAAGTTATTCGCTGAGTAAAGGGATTCGAGTTTTTTTTCTTTCTTTCAAGTATCAATATTTAATTAGCTATGAAACATTTACTTATCTAGTTTATTAATCTGGTTAACCAATATCATAATGAATTGAACATGAACTAGTATGGACACCCGTGCCAAGCACGGGCTAGAATTTCTTCATATTTGAGGGAGATAATATTGTGATGTATCAAGTGTAGGTTATAGTCTAACATTGAGTAGAAGATTGAAGGCTGAACAACATATAAGTGAAAAAATTCATACACTTAGTGCCTTAAAATATTGGGTGAAAATGTGGTATCGTTCTCATTTGTGGGGTTCCTCTCTATCCGATTCAACTTTGTGGGGAAAGCGGGGGTGGTTCAAGGTGGTAGATCACATATGCAAAGAGTCTCATACTTGAGGAAGAGATGTTAATGTGTAAAGTGTGAGTTAAAGTTTTGCATGAACGCAAGAGTAAATTTTAAAGAACATTTAAATGATATACCAATATACCTAATTCCTTAAGGCATAGGGTGAACATTATGATAAACTGATTTGTTTGTTTTTGAATGTCATTTGTTTGATTTTTTTTTTATCTCAAATTCTAGTTATTAGATGCCATTCGCATTAATGCTATATTTTTTTTCAACCTTAATTTTTTCAAATTCATTTACTTTTGGCATTTGATGGAATTTTATAATAGACAAATGTAGATGTATTATGTTAAGGTGATAAAATACATGCATATTAAAAAAATTAAAATGATGTGACACTTTTTTTGGTTTAGTCTAATTTTTCTTCTGGAAAATATTAAATTTAAGTTTTTCCATGTTGTTCTCTTTCATACCATTTATTTTATTCAACTTGTATTATTTCAAATTCTTTTATTTTTTGTCTTTGGTAGGATTTAATCTTGGAAAAGCACTTTTATGTTATGCAAAGTTGACAACATACATGTTTATTACATGTTTTTAAATGATGTGGTGTGTTTTTAATTGAGTCTAATGTTTTAGTAAATTAATTATCGAGAAATTCTCAACCTTTTCAACAAACTCATACCAACAACTTTTGAAAAATGTGTTTGATCGTGTCATTCCAATAATCAAGAACAATTAAACCAATAAATTTTTTCAGTAAAAAACCAAGATGAGAGATGGTTCATGTATAATGAATGTGTTATTTATCATGATTAATTTGAATTAAAAATGCATTTTCTAGTTCATTGTGATTTTCCGACTCTAGGGTTTAATCTGGTGGTAAAAAAACTTTGGATTTTGAGGTTTCAAAGTCTCTTCTCATGACAGAAAACACATTACATTTCTTTTTCTCTTCTTTTCTCTCATATTCAATGTCCTTTACCGTATTCATTTTGCTTATAATTTCATTTATCACTTCTCATGAAATAAAGGAACATAAACCTACATCCTTAAAATCACCATCAATCCACATTTTTGAACATGTTTGTGTCTCTATTTTATTTTTTATGACTACGTCACATAATTACGAACGCATAAAATCACACACTTGATTAAAATACGTTAATGTATGAAGTGTGAGTTAACGTTCTACATATTGGAAGAAAGAGTAGAGTTTGATCAACATATAAATAAGATGACCCATATGTCTAGGGCTTTAAGGTTCTGTGTGAAGATGTAGTGTCAAATTAACTTGTGTAATTGCTATTGGCTTAACATGATTATCCAATCCAATGTAGGCTCCACTGGAAGTCCCGACATTATGATAAACTCTCAGGATTTAGTCTAGTTAATTGTGATTTTCCAACTTTTAAGGTTTAGTCTAGTAGTAAAAAGACAAACTTTTTTGTACCAAAAAAAAAAAAGAAAGACAAACTTTAGATTAAGAGGTTCTGAATTTTGAGCACCGCTAGTATCATTAGAGATAGATGAAATGAAATTCCACACCTTTAACAAATTCAACATTCGTCAACATTTGCTCAAAAAAAAAAAAAAATTCCTCAACAATTTTTTTATTAAAAATAAATTCATTTTGATTTTTGTTTTTTATTTTATTAACTTCGTTAAATATTATACCTCAAAAATCGTTATAGTGCAATGATCATTAAAGAGTTATCCCATGTACATTTTTCTTTATAAAATTAGACATAAATGCATTAAAAAAAATTGTTGTTAAAATACATTTACATGCATTATGCTATTAAAAGGATACGACATACTTTAAAAAAAATCGCAATACAAACTTTCAACGCATTAAAAAAAATTGTTGTTAAAATACATTTACATGCATTATGCTATTAAAAGGATACGACATACTTTAAAAAAAATCGCAATACAAACTTTGTTGAAAATTAGTAAAATTGAAATTTAAAAAATCATCGTTTGTTGTTCAAATTTAATTTTGGGGAACATTCGATTCTTCTTCAAAACTTTGTTATTATTATTTCTATAATTATATCATTTTTCCATTTAATTGAATAATCTTTCCTAAAAAATGTTTTTGAATAATCTTTTTTTTATAATATGTTAAAATTTAGGCTTTCATTTTGAATCAAAAAGTTAAGACTTCACAATTTTAATTTTATTTTTAAAATTTACAATTTAAAAAAATTATGATAAAATGTTTAGATGAGTAAGGCTTCGGAAGCTCATCAGGGTCAGAACAAATCTCATGGCTTAAAGTTGTAAATCATTCACTAAAGAAGTCCTCGCGCATGCACCATAAGTTGAATCAATTACCTTGCAATTAAGTCAATTCTTTACCAATTGATTCTATCTTCATTAGTAATTTAGTATTAACTTATAAAAAAAAATCAAAGACATGTTACCATATTAAAAAAAAAAACATGATAGCAAATATTAATACTAATAATATCATTCAATTCTCCTTTTAAATGTTGTTGTTATTACTATTTCTATAATTTTATAATTTTTCCATATTGTTATTTTTTTTTCTTTGGCTTAAATGTCACTTTGGCGCTGTAACTAATTTTAAAGTTCAATTTAGTCCCAAAACTTTAAAATTGGTCAATTTGGTTCAAAAACTTATTTTAAAATCTCAGTTTGGTCCCTTAATTTTAATATAAGTTAAATTGATCTCTTAACTTGTCTAAGTTAGTGCAACTTGATCCTTTATCGTATAACAAAATCGAACTTTGTTAGTAGCATGAACAAAAAAAAACACCATTAAATAGAATCAAATTTGTATGTAGTACAAACCTATGCAATGCAATATCATTTTTTTTAAAAGGAATATGTGTAAAAATATGATGACATATTCAATCTCATTATTCTTGTCCTCGTGAGCTTAGCTTAGTTGGTATGGACAATGCATAAAAATATGCAAGGTCCGGGGTTCAAATCCCGGCCACCACCAAAAAAAATCTCATTATTCTTAGAAAAGTAATAAATGTCGTTTAGTGGAAATTATATTGTTGTAGTATATTGTATGATTATTTTTAGGAAAAATGATAATGAGCATTTATTCCCTAAAATAATAATAATGGGTATTTATGTGTCTTTATTTTTTTTTTTTTTGTTAACCCTATGGTTCCTAAGAGAAGAGTTCAACTGCGAAGTAACTAAAATTCGGGTTCTCCTAAAAAAAATTATTTGATAGAGTTCATAAACAACTTGAGCCAAAATACCTGGTTTTCATATTTATTTTTTTAAATTACTATGATTACAATTTCAAAACCAATCAATTTTAATTTTTCAAGTTTGTAGAAGTGTTTTGAAAGAATTGTTTTTCTGTAGAAGTAAGGATGGAACAAATATTGTGGAAAGAATTAAATATGGAATCGGTTTTAAATCATTTGTGATTATAAGTTTTAAATGAATGCTCCTTAAAAAAAAAAGAATGAAGACAAAGATATGGCGTTGTAATATTTTTTCTCTAAAAAATATAATAATTTAATAATCTTTAATTAGAATATTGTTTTTAATAATAGTATGAATTCATTTAAATATTTCATAAGGATGAAGGAAATAAAACTAAAAAAAATCAAAAACACTATATACTAACACAAGGTCTTGTTTTTATTTTTTATTTATACACACATCAATTAATTAACTTTGTCCACTCAAATATCTATTTTTTTAATTATAAAATATTAGTTTTGTTGTTGTCTGTTTTAAATAAATCAAAGGAGCCATAAAAACAATTTTTTTTTTGGTATATACAAAAGAAAATAGAAACATGAATAGAGATTCGATCAAAAACAAAGAATATAGAAACAAACACCAAAAGAAATTTTTTAAAGAGAATATGCATAGAAAATAACAACATAAGAAATCACAATAAAAAGTAACATAAGAATAATAAATCTTAAACAAACAATAAAAATTCAGAAATAAACAAATAAAAGAAAAGGGAATGCGATTGAAAACGATGGTTTTTTTATGGGAGGAAGATGTAGATGAAAACAATGAAAAACACATTGTCTCTATATATTGGGAAAAAATCATGTCATAATCAATTTTGACTGACTCATTAAAAATAAATGAGTCATAATCCATTTTGATTGGCTAATAAAAAACAAATGATTCAATATCCATTTTGATTGGTTGATAGAAAAGCATTAAATGAGATGAAGAGCAAGAAGATGTCACGTGTACTATCGCTTATAGATGTATCCTTTTGTATTATATAAAGATTTCTATACGCAAAAATCGTTTAGATGAGATGTAGTTTAACCAATGTTTTAGGTTGAAGTTTAACCCTGAACATGCAAACCATAAAACTCGTACTTGCAGACCCAAAAAATCAAGTTATTATAACCTAATTTCTTTTAAGAAATCATATGCAACTGAAAAAACTACCTCTTCAAATATTTGTAAATCTCCATGAGCTACGTACGGGTCCTACATCTGACTACATGTACTGAAAATAGATATGCATTGCCAATCTGTCCAACCACGCCAATTTAATAATTTATAAATAATAATCTCATTATTAAACAAAAATGTTTTTAGTTATATAGTTATATTTTTAGTTCATTGAAAGAAATTTTTCAATGAACTATTACTCTTTGGCCAAGCTATTGACTAAAGTGCAGATACAACGCGTTTTTCTTTTTTTTGAGCAAAGGCAAATTTACTGCATTTCATTCAAAATTAATGAGTACAAAGTAGTAGGTACTTCACGAAAAACATGAAGGGTAGGGTGAGATAAAGCAGCTCTAGCGATGCTATGAGCTACTTTATTAGTTTGCCTCCTAACAAACGACACTACATAGTCGGAATTACTAAGCAACAAAGTTTTACATTCAGAAACTAAATCACCAATTTCATTAGTTGGGGGATTGGTGGATTTTAGTAAGTCAACCAGAATCTTGCTGTTTGTTTCAAACATGACATGGTGAAAAGCTTTTGAGATTGCCATTTTGATGGATTCCAAAAGACCAATAGCTTTAGCTTCCAAAACAGTGGCAGAGGAGTAGTTGAAATATGACTTACCAAGTAGAAAATTGCATGTGGAGTTTCTGAAACATATTCCATAACCCATGATCGTATTAGAATTGAAGATGGCGGCGTCAACATTACATTTGATCCAACCTTGTCGAAGTTTTGTCCAAACATGTATTTGATCCTCATGGTGCGGTGGGTTCTTGATTTTTTGCATACAACTCCATTCATGGAGGACCTCTTGAGCACGGGTGACAATGAGAGTGGGAGTGGTGTTCGTATTTTCCCAAAGCAACAAGTTGCTACTCTTCCACAAACTCCAAAGTGTCAAAGCTGCTAAATGTCTTTGGTGGTCGGTTAGCTGTAACGCCCGTCTTAATTATTCGATTATTTAAAAATATATTTATATATATGATTTACGTGATTTTCATGATTGATATGTGTGAATTTTATGATTCATGAAGTTGAGTGGGTTACATGATTTATAACTGCATAATGTGGAGTATTTTGTTGTGGTGAAGTTGCTAGGTTGTTATGACTTATTTTATTATTAAATAAAATAAGATTTGACAAATAAAATAAAAATATTAAAAATTGGGCTGTGTGGTGAGATGAGCAATTAGTAGTGATAAGAGTAATTAGGAAAGATAAATAGACAGACATAAGTTAAGAAAAGTAGTACGTACGTTTTTGGAGAAAAAGTCAGAAAGAGAGAAGAACCAAGGAGAGCTGCGATTCTGCTATTATCAGGTAAGGGTGAGACTAATTTTCAATATTATTAAGGGTATAATTCTATAGGATGAATTTAGCATGATTAGGTTAAGTTTTGGTGAGAATTGAGAATTAGGTTTAGGATCAATTTTGATGAATGAATCAAGAACAGATGTTAGATTGATGCAAAATTAGTGTACAGACCTTAGATATGACTTAAGATGATAATTAGATGCTATTTGGATGAAGGAATCATGAATATAGGTGAAAAGTTGTGATTTTTAGTTTTCTGGCCGTACTGACATTCATCGCTCGCACCTGCGAGCAAGAACACTCGCATCTGCGAGCTAGAACCCAGAACTCGCAACTGCGAGCAACACAACTCGCAACTGCGAGTGACCTGTGAGCTCGCAACTGCGAGCAGAATAACTCGCCACTGCGAGTAAATACGTAGGAACCCAGAATGCACACTTTGCTCGCCATTGCGAGTGAAGTTACTCGCAACTGCGAGTTAGGCTGTTAGTTGCCCAAAATTGTCCCGATGCGATCCTTTCGCACGTATAGTCTTGAGCTGACCTTAGAAGTAAGAATGGGGGTGATTTAGAATGTTTCCAGATGTTACAGAAGTCTGTTTATATGACTGAAATGATTAGTAATGTTGCATGAATAATGTTATGATGTTTTTATGATATTATGTTGACGTAATCCATTCCTTAAATGATGTTGAGATATTCCAACACTGTTATATGTTGTAAATCTGTTGCTGTTCATTGCTGCTGACCTTTAATGTCTTGAGATTGCATGAGTCGGTCTATGTTGCAAGAAATTAAGAAGTTGTCCATGATTATGAGTCGTATGAGTCGTTCATGATGTCGTCTAAGTTGCTGGAAGTTTGAGTCCATTGCATACTCATTAAAGTTGGGGGCTTTAGGCCCGGCAGCCTTTGTGCTCATTAAAGTTGGGGGCTTTAGGCCCGGCAGCCTTTGTGCTCATTAAAGTTGGGGGCTTTAGGCCCGGCAGCCTTTGTGCTCATTAAAGTTGGGGGCTTTAGGCCCGGCAGCCTTTGTGCTCACACGTTGAAGAGCCTATTATGCTCATTTGTTGTTAATTGGTACCACATGCATTTGCATATCAAGAAGTTCATGATGTTAAGTTGTCAAGTTGTTGTTGAGTTGATAGAGTTGCATGGTCTAAGATGAGTTGTGTTGTCGAGTTGTTGTTGAGTTGATAGAGTTGCATGGTCAAAGATGAGTTGTGTCGTCAAGCTGAGTGTTAAGTTGATTATGATTGTGAAGAAAATTAGTAATGATATTTGATGATTGTATTTGTTATGAAATGAAATATATACTGATTGTTAATTGTTGACATGTTATTAATGTTTAAGTTGTTAAATGCATTTTATTGGATTATATGCTTAATGTATTGACTATGAAATCTCACCCCTTCTGCGTATATGTTGCCTCGACCGTGGGTAATGTGCAGGTAATAAAGATTAGAGGCGTTCATGAGTGGACTCTCAGTTGGTGTCTAGGTGCTCTGATACGTAACGGGATGGGGGCTTGCTTTTACTTCTATTCCTTACGTGTCTCTTTTATGAACTAATTTATGAGATTTTCCAATAAGGCCTGCGTGCCAAGACTTTTAGATGTTGAACTATTTTCCGCTGCAACAATTTTAAGATTTTCATGATGTTGAATTGAAAAGATAATTATTATTATCCGTTTTATGATTTAAATGAAGTATGTGACATTCCGTTGTGATCAAAATACTCTGATTTTAAATGAAATTTTTATGTTGGGAAAACGGGGTGTTACAATTGGTATCAGAGCAGGTCGGTCCGTCCGGCCAAGTAGTGAGTCGAGTTGTGTCCTTAGCAGTTGGAATACCACTATTATGATATTCTAAACGTTGTGTGTTGTGCAGAGAAGAGACCTGGAGGCTGCGAATCTTAATTGCTATAAGAGGACTAGAATGGCTGGAAGAAATGATGCTGCGATTGCTGCTGCTTTGGAAGCTGTAGCCCAAGCTGTGGGACAACATCCAAATGCTGGTGCTGGTGCGAATGCTGATGTGAGAATGTTGGAGACCTTTCTGAGAAATCATCCTCCTACCTTCAAAGGAAGGTACGACCCTGATGGAGCACAGACGTGGCTCAAGGAGGTTGAGAGAATTTTCAGAGTTATGCAATGTACTGATGATCAGAAGGTGCGTTTTGGAACGCATATGCTGGCTGAGGAAGCTGATGACTGGTGGGTGAGCCTCCAACCTACCCTAGAGCAGGATGATGCAGTTATTACTTGGGTTGTGTTCAAGAGAGAATTCCTAAACAGATACTTTCCTGAGGATGTTCGCGGGAGAAAAGAGATCGAGTTCCTGGAGCTAAAGCAAGGAAACATGTCGGTGGCAGAGTATGCAGCAAAGTTTGTGGAGCTGGCTCAGTTCTATCCACACTACACGGGGGACAATGCTGAGTTCTCCAAGTGTATCAAGTTTGAGAATGGTTTGCGTGCTGATATTAAGCGAGCCATTGGTTACCAACAGATCCGTGACTTTTCTGCTTTGGTGAGCAGATGCAGAATCTATGAAGATGACAGCAAAGCTCATTATAAGATTATGAGTGAGAAGAGGGGTAAGGGCCAACAAAGTCGCCCAAAGCCTTACAGTGCTCCTGCTGACAAGGGAAAAGGAAGAGCTAATGATGAGAGGAGGTCTAATAAGAAGGATGCTGGTGCTGAGGTTGTTTGTTACACTTGTGGCGAGAAAGGCCATAAGAGTACTGCTTGTACTAAGGATATTAAACGGTGCTTTCGTTGTGGCAGTAAAGGACATACACTTGCAGAGTGTAAGCATGCGGACATTGTGTGTTTTAACTGCAAAGAAGAGGGTCATATTGGGTCTCAGTGTACGAATCCGAAGAAGACTCAGACTAGAGGGAAAGTGTTTGCTTTGACTGGTACTCAGACTGAAAATGAGGATCGTTTGATCAGAGGTACTTGTTATATTAACAATACTCCTTTAGTTGCTATTATTGATACTGGTGCTACACATTGTTTTGTTGCTTTTGATTGTGCTTCTAAGTTGGGTCTTGCTGTGTCTGATATGAGTGGAGAAATGGTCGTCGAAACTCCAGCTAAGGGTTCGGTGACTACTTCTCTTGTTTGCTTACGATGTCCTTTGTCTATGTTTGATCGTGATTTTGAGATTGATTTAGTTTGTCTGCCTCTGAGTGGAATGGATGTAATTCTTGGTATGAACTGGTTAGAGTACAACCATGTTCTCATTAACTGTTTTAGTAAAACGGTGCGTTTCTCTTCTGCCGAAGAGGAAAGTGGAGCAGAATTTTTGTCTACTAAGCAGCTGAAGCAATTAGAACGTGATGGGATCTTGATGTTTTCCTTGATGGCATCCTTATCATTGGAGAATCAAGCAGTGATTGATAAGTTGCAAGTGGTGTGTGATTTTCCTGAAGTTTTCCCTGATGAAATCCCTGATGTACCACCGGAAAGAGAAGTTGAATTTTCTATTGACCTTGTTCCGGGAACGAAGCCTGTGTCTATGACACCTTACCGTATGTCAGCTTCTGAGTTGGCTGAGTTGAAGAAACAGTTGGAGGATTTGCTAGAGAAGAAGTTCATTAGACCGAGTGTTTCACCTTGGGGAGCGCCGGTATTGTTGGTTAAGAAGAAAGATGGAAGTATGAGGTTGTGCATTGATTATCGACAACTGAATAAAGTGACTATAAAGAATAGATATCCACTTCCTAGAATTGATGATTTGATGGACCAGCTGGTGGGTGCACGTGTGTTCAGCAAGATTGATTTAAGGTCGGGTTATCATCAGATTAAAGTAAAAGATGAAGATATGCATAAGACGGCCTTTAGGACGCGATATGGTCATTATGAATATAAGGTGATGCCTTTTGGTGTGAGTAATGCGCCTGGCGTGTTTATGGAGTATATGAATCGCATTTTCCATGCATTTTTGGATCGCTTTGTGGTTGTGTTCATCGATGATATTTTGATTTACTCTAAGACAGAAGAAGAACATGCAGAACATTTGAAAATCGTTCTGCAAGTGCTGAAGGAGAAGAAGTTGTATGCTAAATTGTCTAAGTGTGAATTCTGGTTGAACGAGGTAAGTTTTCTGGGCCATGTTATTTCTAGTAGTGGTATTGCGGTTGATCCATCTAAAGTTGAAGCAGTATATCAATGGGAGACTCCTAGGTCAGTTACAGAGATTAGAAGCTTTTTGGGTTTGGCAGGATACTATCGGAGATTTATAGAAGGATTTTCTAAGTTGGCACTTCCGTTAACACAGTTGACGTGTAAAGGTAAAACCTTTGTGTGGGATGTTCATTGTGAGAACAGTTTTAATGAATTGAAGAAGCGTTTGACGACGGCTCCAGTTTTGATTTTGCCAAAACCTGATGAACCTTTTGCAGTGTATTGTGATGCGTCCAAATTGGGCTTAGGCGGTGTACTTATGCAAGATGGTAAAGTTGTTGCTTATGCATCAAGACAGTTGAGAACTCATGAACGAAACTATCCTACTCATGACCTTGAGTTAGCTGCAGTCGTATTTGTCCTTAAGATTTGGAGACATTACTTGTATGGTTCGAGATTTGAGGTGTTTAGTGATCACAAGAGCTTGAAGTATTTGTTTGATCAGAAAGAATTGAATATGCGACAGCGGCGGTGGCTCGAATTGTTGAAAGATTATGACTTTAGCTTGAATTACCATCCGGGTAAAGCTAACGTTGTTGCGGATGCCTTAAGTAGGAAGAGTTTACATATGTCTGCTATGATGGTGAAGGAATTTGAATTACTTGAACAATTTAGAGATATGAGCTTAGTTTGTGAAATGTCGTCTCGGAGCGTTAAGTTAGGAATGCTGAAAATTGATAACGATTTCTTGGAAAGTATTAGAGATGCACAGAAGGTTGATGTTAAGTTTGTGGACTTGTTGGTTGCTAGTAATCAAACTGAAGATGGTGACTTTAAAGTCGATGATCAAGGTGTGTTGAGGTTCCGAGGTAGGATTTGTATTCCAGACAATGATGAGATAAAAAGGATGATTCTGGAAGAGAGTCATAGGAGTAGCTTGAGCATTCATCCGGGAGCTACAAAGATGTATCATGATTTAAAGAAGCTGTTTTGGTGGTCAGGATTGAAACGTGATGTGGCACAATTTGTGTACTCTTGTTTGATTTGTCAGAAGTCGAAGGTAGAGCATCAGAAACCTGCTGGGTTGATGACACCGTTAGATGTACCAGAATGGAAATGGGATAGTATATCCATGGATTTTGTGACAAGTTTGCCGAATACTCCTAAGGGAAATGACGCTATTTGGGTGATTGTTGACAGATTGACGAAGTCGGCACATTTCCTTCCGATTAATATTAGTTTTCCTGTGGCTCAGTTGGCAGAGATTTATATTCGAGACATAGTGAAATTGCATGGTGTTCCTTCAAGCATCGTGTCAGATAGAGATCCACGATTTACTTCTAGATTTTGGAAGAGTTTGCAAGAGGCTTTAGGTTCTAAGTTGAGATTGAGTTCGGCTTATCATCCTCAGACAGATGGTCAGTCGGAAAGAACGATTCAGTCACTTGAGGATTTGTTGAGAGTATGTGTGCTTGAGCAAGGTGGAACTTGGGATAGTCATCTTCCGTTGATAGAGTTCACTTATAACAATAGCTATCATTCCAGTATTGGGATGGCACCTTTCGAGGCTTTGTATGGTCGGAGGTGTAGGACTCCGTTGTGTTGGTTTGAGACAGGTGAAAGTGTGGTTCTAGGACCAGAAATTGTTCAACAGACTACCGAGAAGGTGAAAATGATTCAAGAGAAGATGAAAGCGTCGCAGAGTCGACAGAAGAGTTACCATGATAAGCGTAAAAAAGACCTAGAGTTTCAAGAGGGAGACCATGTGTTCTTGAGAGTTACTCCAACGACCGGTGTTGGTCGTGCATTGAAGTCAAAGAAGTTGACTCCAAAGTTTATTGGTCCTTATCAGATATCTGAGAGAATTGGCACGGTGGCTTACAGAGTTGGCTTACCACCGCATTTATCAAATTTGCATGATGTATTCCATGTGTCGCAATTGAGGAAGTATGTTCCAGACCCGTCCCATGTGATTCAGAGTGATGATGTGCAAGTTAGAGACAACCTTACGGTGGAGACCTTACCCTTGAGGATTGATGATCGCAAGATGAAGACGTTGAGAGGCAAGGAGATACCTCTAGTGAGAGTTGTTTGGAGTGGAACGACTGGTGAAAGCCTGACATGGGAGCTAGAGAGTAAGATGATGGAGTCTTATCCAGAGTTGTTTGCTTGAGGTAAATTTTCGAGGACGAAAATTCTATAAGTTGGGGAGAGTTGTAACGCCCGTCTTAATTATTCGATTATTTAAAAATATATTTATATATATGATTTACGTGATTTTCATGATTGATATGTGTAAATTTTATGATTCATGAAGTTGAGTGGGTTACATGATTTATAACTGCATAATGTGGAGTATTTTGTTGTGGTGAAGTTGCTAGGTTGTTATGACTTATTTTATTATTAAATAAAATAAGATTTGACAAATAAAATAAAAATATTAAAAATTGGGCTGTGTGGTGAGATGAGCAATTAGTAGTGATAAGAGTAATTAGGAAAGATAAATAGACAGACATAAGTTAAGAAAAGTAGTACGTACGTTTTTGGAGAAAAAGTCAGAAAGAGAGAAGAACCAAGGAGAGCTGCGATTCTGCTATTATCAGGTAAGGGTGAGACTAATTTTCAATATTATTAAGGGTATAATTCTATAGGATGAATTTAGCATGATTAGGTTAAGTTTTGGTGAGAATTGAGAATTAGGTTTAGGATCAATTTTGATGAATGAATCAAGAACAGATGTTAGATTGATGCAAAATTAGTGTACAGACCTTAGATATGACTTAAGATGATAATTAGATGCTATTTGGATGAAGGAATCATGAATATAGGTGAAAAGTTGTGATTTTTAGTTTTCTGGCCGTACTGACATTCATCGCTCGCACCTGCAAGCAAGAACACTCGCATCTGCGAGCTAGAACCCAGAACTCGCAACTGCGAGCAACACAACTCGCAACTGCGAGTGACCTGTGAGCTCGCAACTGCGAGCAGAATAACTCGCCACTGCGAGTAAATACGTAGGAACCCAGAATGCACACTTTGCTCGCCATTGCGAGTGAAGTTACTCGCAACTGCGAGTTAGGCTGTTAGTTGCCCAAAATTGTCCCGATGCGATCCTTTCGCACGTATAGTCTTGAGCTGACCTTAGAAGTAAGAATGGGGGTGATTTAGAATGTTTCCAGATGTTACAGAAGTCTGTTTATATGACTGAAATGATTAGTAATGTTGCATGAATAATGTTATGATGTTTTTATGATATTATGTTGACGTAATTCATTCCTTAAATGATGTTGAGATATTCCAACACTGTTATATGTTGTAAATCTGTTGCTGTTCATTGCTGCTGACCTTTAATGTCTTGAGATTGCATGAGTCGGTCTATGTTGCAAGAAATTAAGAAGTTGTCCATGATTATGAGTCGTATGAGTCGTTCATGATGTCGTCTAAGTTGCTGGAAGTTTGAGTCCATTGCATACTCATTAAAGTTGGGGGCTTTAGGCCCGGCAGCCTTTGTGCTCATTAAAGTTGGGGGCTTTAGGCCCGGCAGCCTTTGTGCTCATTAAAGTTGGGGGCTTTAGGCCCGGCAGCCTTTGTGCTCATTAAAGTTGGGGGCTTTAGGCCCGGCAGCCTTTGTGCTCACACGTTGAAGAGCCTATTATGCTCATTTGTTGTTAATTGGTACCACATGCATTTGCATATCAAGAAGTTCATGATGTTAAGTTGTCAAGTTGTTGTTGAGTTGATAGAGTTGCATGGTCTAAGATGAGTTGTGTTGTCGAGTTGTTGTTGAGTTGATAGAGTTGCATGGTCAAAGATGAGTTGTGTCGTCAAGCTGAGTGTTAAGTTGATTATGATTGTGAAGAAAATTAGTAATGATATTTGATGATTGTATTTGTTATGAAATGAAATATATACTGATTGTTAATTGTTGACATGTTATTAATGTTTAAGTTGTTAAATGCATTTTATTGGATTATATGCTTAATGTATTGACTATGAAATCTCACCCCTTCTGCGTATATGTTGCCTCGACCGTGGGTAATGTGCAGGTAATAAAGATTAGAGGCGTTCATGAGTGGACTCTCAGTTGGTGTCTAGGTGCTCTGATACGTAACGGGATGGGGGCTTGCTTTTACTTCTATTCCTTACGTGTCTCTTTTATGAACTAATTTATGAGATTTTCCAATAAGGCCTGCGTGCCAAGACTTTTAGATGTTGAACTATTTTCCGCTGCAACAATTTTAAGATTTTCATGATGTTGAATTGAAAAGATAATTATTATTATCCGTTTTATGATTTAAATGAAGTATGTGACATTCCGTTGTGATCAAAATACTCTGATTTTAAATGAAATTTTTATGTTGGGAAAACGGGGTGTTACAGTTAGCCTGCTAAAAATTTCAAAGAGCTCACATATCAAAAATGAAAAATGAAAAGAAAAAACCCACTACCCAGGTTTTCCTCCACAACTCTATTTCTACTAATTCACCTATTAATTAAATAATTAATAATTAAAATGAGAAATAACTATCATTCTATTACTTAAATTAAAAAATGAAGAGAAAAAACCACTACCCCACATATCACACTTCACAGCCACGCTCCATAAATATGAAACCAAACTAACCATGAGCGGTTTCATCGCCCGGCGACCCCGGGCACTTGCCCGGGCACAATCGGTACTTTCTTTATATATGACACAACCTAATAGCCCATTAACCCACTTAAAAAAAAGAAAATTTTGCGCAAAATCTGAAAATTCTCACACCTAAAGAGGTCTCGGAAAAGACATTTACCTCCTAATTTTATTTAGCACACTAATGGCAAGTTCATCTCTCTTATTTTAAAGGGTTAATTGTTCAAATTGACATTGTAATATACACTATGTCTGAAAAATGACTCTATAAAATACAAAACATATATTCTAGCATTGTAACTTGAGTTTCTTCTTATTTTTGACCACCCTATAATATACACGTAGTCTAAAAATGTGACCTACAAGTTGAATTTTTTCCATACATGTTTTGCACGTTAAAATATAGCTTTACACAAAAAAAATATTTTTTCAACCGGGGACAAATTAATTAAGAATTTTTATTCCCTCATAATTATGAATTTCTTAAACAAATTATAATTAATTTGTATCTTGTTTAAAAACTACAAAATTTCATTGTGAAGGTTCTTATCATGTTCTAGTCATGCCTACAAAATTAGGGAACTAAATTTGACCTGTGAGTATACGCTTACTCGGAACAAAATTTCAATTTTGCACGTTTTGGTTAAAAAATCAAAATAAATTTAAACGACTTCGAAATGCTATGAAACTTTACATGTCCTTTTTATGTATTTTTATAGATGTCTCTGCAAATAATGAGCTCAAAATTCGATTTATTGGTCGAGATTTCCGTTGTTTTGTTTTTTGAGTTTTTGACACTTTAAAAATTCATAATTAATTTGTCGTTTGTCGAAAATTTATATATTTTTTGTGTAAAGCCATATTTTAATGTTCTTAACATACCTCTAAGAAATCATGAAAAAATTCAATCTCTTGGTTGCTTTTTTGGACTTCGCGTATATTACAGGGTCAGAATATGTGTTATTTAATTATTGGGTCAATTTTTAGACTTCACGTATATTACATGGTCAGTTTCAATAGTTAACCCTATTTTAAATTGTACTTTTGTTGACATAATGAGGAACCTCTTTTATTGCGATTTATGACTGTTTATATATTATATCACATGTGAATTTGCGATAAATTTTTTGCCCGGACTCTATAAAATTCCTGGCTCCGCCATTGAAACTAACCACACCCACGTTCCATAAACATGTAACTTCTTCCACTTTGTTTCTTTCATAACACAGAGCTTCACATATTTGTTCTCTTTCATCTACTCATTTGTTATCTTCCATCTACTATCATTGTTTCTTGAATTTTGGCATTATGATTTTTTTTTACCTGTTATTTATAGAATACCTCATTATTTATGATTGTATTTGTTTTTTTTTTTTTTTATATATAAAAAAGAAGTAGAGAATCGAGAGCATGGAAGAAGAAAGACTATTATGGAGAATATTGAAACGTCAGTCAACAGTTTCTTAGATGAAGTCATTAGAAGTGAAAAATTGATCCATCATTTCTATCATAAGGAGTTCAACCGATGTCAAAAACAATGGTAGCCTTTTTACTATTTTTCAATGAATCTAGCATTTGTCCCATCCCTTGATATCTAAAGTAACAATTTCATGTGCATCTTTTGATTTAGGTTTTCTTTCCTTTCTAAGCTTGCAATACATAATTACTTATCTTCAATAATGAATGCATATATTTTTCTTCCAATAGATATGTTTATGATCATTTAAGACTAGGATACGAATTATCTTTATGGAAAACATGTGAGGGAAGAAACTGTTTGAACTTTGAAGCATTAGCCTAGAAGAGGGATGCTTATAATATTATGATCCTTATCATGTTGGTTATTCGTATTTGAAAATCTCAAGTAAAGTTTTATATCAACAAATTATGATTGTCTGGTAGCACCACCTTCAATTGCATAGTAGACTTTCCCCTCATGGTTTTTTAGTTTTTGATGATTAGTGTAGCACTACTCATTGTACACATATGCCACATATATGAATATGGACACTGGACACGATACAGACATGCCGACACTGTTAATAATTTGAGAGTTGTAAGGTGCAATCAATATTTTGGTTATGTAAAAGTAGGGCATAATAAGCGATTAGTATGCTGGCTTCCCTCTCCAAGTGATGCAATGGACTTATTGTTGATGTAGCTCTTATGGAAATCCTGACTGCTCTGATCACGGTGGCTTAATTTGACTCCTTTCGTAATTGGTTATACAGGTTCTCTGGTATTACTACTAATACAAATGCTGAATTGCAAACTATTTTTATGGTTTTGAGAGGCTTGAAGTAATGGTTTTAGATATGTCGTTCGTGAATTAGACCGCAAATCTGGTTTGAGTTTTATTGGAGATGGAGTGCAACCAACACATCCATATGCTCCTATCATCATCAATAGTATTCAAACGTTTATGGATTATCGTTGAGTTTTAACTTTTCCATCATTCCTTAAGAGAGGGGACAATGGTGCGCACATAAGTTAACGAAATACAATTTTAGGTTGGACTATTGCAACGTGCCTTAGAGTTAATGTCCAACTTCTCCAACTAGTTCTTTGATTTTTTATCTCTAAATTTTCATAAAAAAAAAAGTTAATTAAGTAAATAGTCTCTATTAAAATATATAGAATTTTGTTTACGGTCCTTATAAAATAAAATCATACTTTTTAGTCTCTATAAATTTTTCCGTTAGCATTTTTAACCTTCGTAAAATTTTCCATCAACATTTTTATTCTTTAAAAAAATTTCCGTCAACATTTTTAATCCTTAAAAAGCTAAAAGAAAATTTTAAAAAGATTAATTTTTTTTATAATAAAAAAATTAAAAGTTGTGATTTTATTTTGTAAAGACTAAAAATAAATCATGAATGTTTATAGGGAAATGTTAACTTGTGCCCTTGAGGCACAAGTTTATAAACTAAACATATAAACTTTATATTGGAAATTGTGCACTCAATATGTTAAAAGTTTGAAATTTTATCTTTTCAATACAAAAGTTATTTTTTAATTCCATTTTTAGTTTTTTAACTTGTGCCCTTAGGGCACAAGTTAACATGACCCATGTTTATATAGGAACATTTTACTTTGACTAACAAAAAAAAACTATCGAAATTTAAATATTGGGACCTAAAATATTAGCAGTTTAGCACCATGTGTCATGACCTCTTCTTTGCCCCACACACATTTTCCCTCCAACTGAGTACTGGAGTGTGAAAAACAATTGTGTCCTCTCTCCGATGAAACCCTAATGGACGCAACCACCACCGTCCCTACTACCACCAATCCAATTCTCAACGACACCACCACTCTCTGCGAAACCCTCTTCAATCAACTCAACGCCAAGTTCCAAGAATTCTTCTCCGCTCTCCCTCTACACCATCATGAGAATCTCTCTGGGCCCCTTCCGCCTCCGGATTCACGGTTGTCTCCACTTGTTGAACATCTTTCTCTCATACTTCGCCGCTCTCTCGTTGTTCTGACACTTCCCTTCTCCGACCAGGAATTCCTCATCAACAAATGCCGCTTCATTCTCAGCATTCTCAAATCCTTCCTCTCCGTCGATATCACTCAATTCACCGATGGAACCACTGTCCTGCTACTTCGCAACTTTCTCTCTCATGTTCAATTCCAACTCTCTGATTCTTACCGTCCCTTTCTCTGTACCGTGCTTGAGGTAGGACCAAATTCATGTTTAATAGAATCGGGAACATTTTTCAAATATTCATAATTTTAGTTATCTATTTGAGATTTACTCTGTTTGTTTTTCTTGCGATGATGATGATTATTATTTTCTGCTAATAAGATTGTTGGTAAAAAAAAAAATCAGTATATAATTAGGATTTAGGTTTCTTTTAGTAGTAAATTAAATACGAGCAATTATGTAGAAGTCTTCTAGTGTTTGGAACTACAATGAATTTAAGAGGGAACCGTAAGAAAAGAAGAAGTTAGTTTTGGCTCCGTTTGGTAAAAAATAAAATAGCTTATAGCTGATGACTTATAAAGTAGCTTATTGCTGATAGCAGTTAAGCTAGCTGATTCAATTTGTAATGTTTGGTAAAATTAGCGTTTGAAGTACCTTTTAATTTATAAAGATGAAATGACAAAAAAATGTGCATTTAATTAATATTTTTTTCTAATTAAGATTGTAGGGGTAAAATCGAGATAAAAAGTGATAAGCTATAAGCTACTTGATTTAGCTTATCAAACACTGCTACAAGCTCATGAAAATAAGCTATAAGCTCATGTAAAAATGACAGTTACGAAAAGGATTTTTTTAATCATACGAGCTTATAAGCTATAAGCCATAAGCTCAAGTTTACGTCTTACCAAACAGACCCTTTGTTTCATTGCAAGTTTTTTTTTTGTTTCAGTTTGAGTGGACATCGATGTGATATTGGTATTAATGATTGCTATAGCTTATCTAATTTTTTTTACTGAGTTATCTGATATTCTGAAATTTGTTAGTATGCTTAGTTCTGTGTATTTTATACGATATTATGTGTATACGATTCTTACTAGAGTTGTATTCGCTCATCTAATCTCGAAAATGTTATTCAAGGTTTTTGCAGATGAACTTTTAAGACATCAATCATTGAGAATGCATCTTATGAGGGCTGATTTAGCAGCATCTTCCAACGGTGAAAAGATGTTTGTGTGCCGATCCACCCATTGTGATGTTGCTAGTGTCCTGGAGGTGATATCCGCTCATTTTATCCTGTCAGTCTCTAATGAGAAAGCATTTGAGAATTTCATCAGCAGATTATGTTTACATTGCGACAAAGATTTTAGATTTCCTCAACTTGGACTCGAACCTGCCATGGCATTGCTGCTTGACCCTATTGTATATTCTGCACCAAAGATATTCCAGGCACATGTAATTTCATTGGTTTCTGAAGTTATTGGCTCTGGCGTATCTTCTGAGAATTTGTCTCAAGATGTGGGCTTCTACTTAATGGCATTTCACAAATCTGTCAGCTTGTACTCTATTCATGTGGCTAGCTTGCATATGGATGGTTTTTACATCGAACCAAATTGTGCCTATAATGTATCTCTGTTCAAGAGAGGTCATCCAACTTTTGAATCGTATATTCAGGAAGGAACAAGTAACAGATTAAATCAAATCTTATCAAAATCAAATAATTCATTGGACTCTTTTCAGTGCAAAATGTCATCCAAAACAAAAGCCAATCTTTTGGCTGAATACATCAAATATATGAAAGGGAGGCAGTACATATTTGCTGATTCATGCCGGGATAAGGCTGCCTCATTCTTAGATTACATAATCCATCGAACTTTCTCTCAAGATGCAGCTGGAGATGTATTGTATGTAAAGCAAAATACTAGTGCTGAAGACATTTCTCTTCTTGCGTCCATATTGAAGTTAATGAGTGTTTCGCTGTTACTTGCAATTAAGTGTCTAAGTAACAGTGGTGATTCAGGTTGCCTGAAAACAATGGGAAGTTCCTCTGTGCATGATGAATATGATTTCTTGATCAGCATCATCAACCCTTTTCAACAACTTAAATTTTGTTTACCCATTCAAACTTCATTGTATGATATGATGAAAAATCCGCAATCAAACTACAAAGTCTCCAAGTCGATGCTTGTGCACTTTTCAGGCTTGCTATCTTTAAGTTTTTACAATGGTTTTGATGTGTTAGCAAGGGGGTGTATATCTGTAATGATGGCACTGATGTCTATGTTTATTTTTGAAGAGGGAGATTTAGTTGATTTAGGGTCACTCAGGGGTCTGCCATTGCAATCTTGCTCGTCTGAGATTTCGTTGTATAAAAGTGGAGAGGTCAGTTGTGCTTTCAATTCTCATGCACTTCTTAAATTAAGTCATGCTTATATTTCATGTCTAAATCATTGGTGCAATGTTGCAGAGGGCTGGGATAAAACAACGTATGCATAAAATTGCAGCAGAGTTTAGTAGAATTCGAACACGTAATTTAAGGTATGTATTGTGTCTAATTCTATGTGGTCTTTGCGTATGCTGTCTTAAATGAGTTAAATATTCTCAATTTTCTTTTACTTATTATCGATTCATTCAGCCCTTCACCAGCAACCCGTGCTTGCTCAAATGGTACTAGTAAGGGAATACACTTGTGGGGTTTGAATTTTATTTATTTATTTAAAACCTGAAGTCTCGTGTTCTTTCATGAAGCTACGAGATATTTAGAAATTCAAAGTATTACTCTTTATTCCATTGGATTATATCATATTCACTTTCACTTTTCTTGCAACTTGGGGTTTGTTTAAACTTTGAAATTACTTGCATCGGCTTGTTAAACTTGGGGTTTTATCTGTGATTTTGAGGTTTTCTCGAATACCTGTCAAAAGGTCCAGGGTTTAATTTCTGTCAGTGGTCCCTTTTATGCAACCGCTGTAACTTCGGAATGTGGCAACCTCCCCTCCCTAACTTTTATCTACCCTGCAGAAAAGTATCATTATGCATCCAATCATATAAATTACATAAACCTTGCTGAGATAAAGTGGCATACACTAGTTAAGGAATGAAAAATTGAATTTTGTTATTGAAAAATGTGGTATTTATGCATGCTTGTTTTGAGAAATTGGGATGAGAGAGGTACAAAAGAGGGAAGAAGCGAAGAGAGATGGGCTTTCTCCTGATTGGTTTAGGCGATCTGCTTCAGCGATAGAAACAAAGCAGACAAATTTTTTTCGATTTTTGCATACTTTTTATGGATGCAAAGAAAGTGATGAGAAACAAATTGACACATTTGCAATTATCTTAACACCCTTGTTGATTATCACTGCCAGAAGAAAGGAACTCGCTTGTTGCTTAGACCCATCTCACTGTATTAAAATAGTCCTTGGATTGAGTGTCTCTAGAAATTTAGTAATTTTTTTTTTCTTTTTCATTTCTGATTTTTGGTTATTTGTTTCTTTTTAATTCTAATCTTTTCAGTGGGACATGCCTTTCTTCTATATGTACTATCAAATTTAGAAATTTTCCAGCATTGGATTCAAAGATCCCTCCCCATTTTTTTTTTACTAATATGTTGTCCAATGAAAAACATTTTCTTTCTTTTCACTTTTTACTTTTCTTTTTTTTTCTCCTCTCTTTCTCACATTTCTTATACTGTACAATACAACAAATATATTATATTTCTCTCCTCACTTTTTCCTCACAACAAGCAAACAAAGCATTAATGTTACTGTTGCATGAATACTGCATTTTTTGAAAAAGATTTTCCTTCTTGACTCCTTGATCATAAAGGAATTGGTTGACATGATCCAAATTTTTAATAAAGTAGACTGGATGGTGTTGAGTAAATGAAAATCTTATGAAGTTTTTCAATGTTGAATTTTAATGCCATTACTCTTTAATGCTATCTTTTAGTCCAAAGGCTCTAAACCAACTTATGTTTTTCAGAAAGAATTCCATAGTAGCGGAAGGATCTGAGGAGACCTGTAACGGGGAACTGTATCTTGATTGCACATTATCCAAAAATGTACCCGATTATGATGAACTTGCAGACTTCATTGTGTGTAGGGAGGAGAAAGATTATTCCAGCTGGTTGAATAAACGCCAAATATACAGAAGACGGAAGTATTATAAAATAAGAGGCTCAAAGAAGTTTAAGAAGGAAAGACTGTGGAAGTCTTTGAGATTGAGAAAATTAGTAAGATTTTGAAGCGAGGTGATACGATGGATCTGATTTACGATCTGTCCCATGTATGTATAGATGTTAACATACTAGTATAACCATTAGGTTCAAATATTTCCCCTTTTTGTTTCATACAGAAGTACAGAACATACACTAATTCTTCCACTGTATATGAGAAGTGTCGTAGAGTTGAAATATTTATATTTAACTTAATTTTGCATGTAAACCTATAAATTTGTGGAAAAAGGGGCACCATATTTTTTTTATTGAAACAAAAAACGTTGTGAGTCAGAGCGGTCAATAGCTCGCTATATCGGCGTAGCGGAGCAACAAGAAAATGCTATGGTTTTAAAAAAAAAATATATTTACTTGACAAAAGTGTGAAATAAAAAACAATTTGCCTATATAGATGGGTCAAAGTACAATGAAAAGTTTAAAATATGTATATTTTCCATGAAATATAAACTTAATCTTAGTAAATTTGTACAGATGTTGTTTGTTGTTTTGGCGTGAGAATTGGATATGGACTAAGCGAAAAAGTGAGCTTAGTAAGTTTAGTTTCTTCTGTACAAAATAGAAAATCTAATCAATCAAATTCAACTTTCTTCGATTTGGTTCGATTTTTGAACCGTACTAGAAAAGATCAGATAATTTTCAATTTGATCTGGTTTGATTTTTCGGTGTCATCAATTTTGTCTGAACTAGTTACACTCCTTAATTGTATCATAGTTCAATCACTTCAACCTCAATGCAATCAAATTCAACTAGAATCAATCAACAATGTGATTTTTTTAGAGGTGCGTTGGGGGTTATTGTTTTGGTGATGACGCCGTGTTTTTGGTTTGATTGAGTGATTGTCAAGCATTTTGTTGCGCCTGATTTTTGGCTTGTGCGTATTGTGTATTGGGGTGTGGTGTTCCCAAGATTTTTGTATTCTTTGGGTTTTCTGCTGTGTTGTTCTTTCAGTTGTAGATTTGGTGCAACCTCATATATACGACGCTGATTTTTGCATCTCTTTTCCATAGTCTCGCATGTTCTCCTTGTGCGAGGATGGCCTTATATAATATATTTTGATGATTAAAAAAAAATGACAATAGCCTCCGAAAATTTCCCACACACAAGTGGATAAGTCATGGTTTGAGTTAATGACAATAGCCTTCGATTTTTAAACATTAATAATAATGGAATATATACTAGCAAGCGACAATGTAATATAATTTTTACACAATAAAATGTTGTTCACAAACCCTAGTTCAATTGATAAAAATATCATAAATGCTAAGTCAGATGTTGCGAGCGTATATCAAATCCTGATTCCTCCACTTATGTGTATAGGTTTTCAATAACCATTGTCATTTCGTCTATCTAACAATAATTACAATAAAAAGTTACATAATTACTTTTTATTTAAAAACTATTAAATCTGAAATGACAAATTTAAAATCATAGTTGAATGTAAATATAGAAAAATTATATTTCACACCCATTTTAGGATATGCAACCATCACTAATATTTTCATCGTATTCTTACTCTCTTTATTGTTTAATTTTCGTGTCAATATTTTACATTTTTTGTGTATTTTTAGTTGTTCCATAAATTATCATAAAAGTGGTTGTTCTAATATCACACTTCCAATATAAAATAACTTTGCACCAAAGTTTTGTGTCCATTAATCTCCTAAAATGTTCTCACAGTAACTACGTAATTAGTATTAAACTAAATTGGTTAATTTATATTTTTTTTCTAAATGTAAATTTAATATTAACTTATATGCATCATAAAGTTTTACACGTAAATATTATCTTTCTCCTAAAAAAAGTTTTAAACGTAAATACAAATGAAATTCATGTAAATTTTAATGAATTTAATTAAAATACTATATGTTAGTCTCTAATATGGACCCTAAAAATAAAGGTCCACTTATGGACCTGTGCATATTACCTACTGCAACAGGTTACGCTAAAAAAAAATTACAATAGATTAGAGCAAGGAATGAGAGGGACAGTTTGGTAGTTTCACCAAAGGCATTGGAAGGTGAAAGGAATTGGAAGAGAGTTGGAAAGGAAGATTTGGTTGAATCTTACGAGAAAATAACCAACCATTGAAGGTTTTCTACATAGATCTATGAGAAATTTTTTTTTTTTCTGCCCCTATGACCAAAAAAAATGATACATCTGCCCCTAGTTGAAAATTATTATCGTAAATGCCCTTGTTCTTCATTTGAAATGGCGAACATGTCATTTTTTTCAAACTTCCTCTGCAAGCTTGCAGGCTTTTCCTGTACAATGAATTATTTAAAGTTTTCTCTTGTTCTTACTTTGAAATGGCGAGCATGTAAATTTTTTTTTTCCCCGTGTTCCATATCTAAAATGGCGAGCATGCCATTATTGTTTTTTAAGTATTTTTTTTCTTGCTGGTCCTTTCAAATGGCGAGCATGCAATAATTTTTTTTTTGAGTATTTTTTGCTGCCATATTCGCTGCACATTTAGGCAAAAGAGGAATGCTTGGGCATTGAAATGGCGAGCATTATGTGTGTACAATTCAAATGGCGAGCACTGCCATGTGCCAATGCATCCATTCATTGTGTTTGCATATTGGAATGCATCCATCCATCCATTTGAAAAAATACTCAAAAAAAAGGATGGACAATTGTGTTTGCATAGCGAATATGGCAGCAAAAAATACTCAAAAAAAATAGCCTTTGATAATTATTGCATCCTGTACATTGTGTTTGCATAGCGAATATGGCAGCAAAAAATACTCAAAAAAAAATTATTGCATGCTCGCCATTTGAAAGGACCAGCAAGAAAAAAAATACTTAAAAAACAATAATGGCATGCTCGCCATTTTAGATATGGAACATGGGGAAAAAAAAAATTTACATGCTCGCCATTTCAAAGTAAGAACAAGAGAAAACTTTAAATAATTCATTGTACAGGAAAAGCCTGCAAGCTTGCAGAGGAAGTTTGAAAAAAATGACATGCTCGCCATTTCAAATGAAGAACAAGGGCATTTACGATAATAATTTTCAACTAGGGGCAGATGTATCATATTTTTTTGTCATAGGGGCAGAAAAAAAAAAATTTCGATCTATGATGTTGGATTTTGAACTTTCCTCATCACTATTGCATTTTGCACATAAACTTTATCTGGATATTGAGTACTTTGAACTCATTTCTTCTTCTTTCTCGGTAGCTCAATTTTTTATTTTTTGGTGAAAGCTAGCTCAATTTTATTTTCGTGAACATTAACTTTAATTCACATATGTCAATCCTTTTATTTTATTGCCTTGAGTAATCTCTTGCTGTATAACAGAAACAAAAATCCAACTAATTTTTGTTATTTTAATTTCAATTCCATTTAAATGTAAAAAAAGGATTCCCAGGGAGAATTAACAAAATAAAATAGCAACCCATTGTCACTTAGTTGTCTTTAACTTAAGTTGTATCTATAAACTTGCCTATCAAATCTCAAATGACTTTACTGCAAATCAATGTCATGCTGGCTAGGGCTTGGAGATGAATGAAGTGGCGTTGGATGATTTTGTGATGAAGATAATAAAATTTAATTTTTTGTTGAACTTAGGATAACCTGCTGTAGCAGGTAGCATGCACAGACCTTTATTTTTGAGGTCCATGTTAGGAGCTCCCATTTATTAATTGACGTAACATATTATCATTGTCATTTATAAACTTTATGTAATATTTTTGTAAAAAAAACATAAAAAATATAAAAACCAACGTATGTATGAAAGTGATTGGTAACAGATCAGATTCCGAAATGATCTTTCAACTGTCACAGTAACTCAATTCCCCCTCTCATGGCACCTTCCTCCCCTCCGTCACCTCCCATCGCCGACAATTCCGACCCGGAACGCCGCCTTCGCGAAGCGGAGGAGCGTCTCCGAGACGCAATCGAGGAGCTTCAACGCCGTCAACGACGCGCCGCTGCTCATGCTTACCACAACCTCCACCACCACAATAATCTCGACTCCCCTCCCTGCGATCACGGTCCCGATGAGTCCTGCATCGCTCACGCCATTGGTAATCTCTGTCAGACCTTCCTTCTCTCCTATGGTGTTAGAGTTGGCATTGGTATTCTCCTTCGCGCTTTCAAGCTTGCTCGAAGGCAATCTTACTCTTCTCTCCTTGATCTCAAGGTTTGTGATTGATCAAATTAGGGTTCTAATTTTTTTATTTTCGATGTTTATTAGCTGCATTGAATGTTTAATTATATAAAATCTTGAATGTGTTTGACTTTGGGAATGTAATGTTTAATCAAAATTCAGTTCAATTTTTTTTTTGTTCGATCAAGTTTTGATCAAATGAACCGGAGACAACAGAAACCTAAAGCTGATTTTGAAATAATTGTGCTTTCAAATTTATATATTTTGATAGATTTTAGTTAAATTAATCTAGAAGCAGGGTCTTATCAAGTTTAGTTCAATTTTAATTTTGTTGTGCGTTCATTTGTGAATTGGTATTGACTCCGGTAAAAAATGGTGGATAGCTTATAGACTAGCTTACATCAGACAGATGATAGCTGATAAGCTAGCTGATTGAATTTGTAGTGTTTTGTAAAATTAGTGGTTGAACTAGCTTATAAATTTGAAATGACATAAAAAACACTCAATGGGATTTGCTTGAAACTATTGGCTGTTGTTTATGTCTTACATTTTTTGCCTTTAAACAAAGTGAAGAACCAGGAACATATGAGTATGTAAACATATTTTTGTTTGCAGCAACTTGTTTCAGAAAAAGACCTAATGGTGAGGGAAGAAGCTTGTCGTATTGGTTTACTTTTTGGTGGTTTCACTGGATCTTATCATGCTCTTAGATGCTTGTTTAGAAAGTGGAGAAAAAAAGAGACACCGATGAACGCGTAAGTTACAATACAAACTCTTATTGATTTAGAGGTTATTGAATAACCCTTATGTTTTTACTTTGCTGTATATAAATGCTTGGATATTGTTTTATGTTGTTGATGTATGCATACGTTGCTTATTTATGACTCTGTTTAAGGGGATGATGGAGCAGAATTTTAGCAGGTTCAGTTGCTGGCTTCTCAATTCTGGCACTAAATGATTCAAACAGGAGGCGCACACTGGCTTTATACCTGTTAGCTAGGTTAGCTCAGGTATTGAAAATGAATCCCTGGAGTGGTTTTTGAACAATTTGATACAGATGTATAAACATTTTTAGCTTCTTGAAAATTATCTGCATCTGCAAGGCTAATACATATTTATATATCAGTGCGCTTATAATTCTGCAAAATCTAAGAACAAGTTTCACCTCTGGGGAAGTCATTGGAGACACGGAGATTCTTTGCTGTTTTCCCTTTCTTGTGCACAGGTATTAAAATTTCATTTGGCTTTTCATGCTAGGGTTTATTCTTAACTTATCACCCTTGTAATTTTTAAGTGTCAAATAATTGATAATTTGACATCAATTGAACAACCATAAAACTCATGAGCAGTTTTTTCATTAATAGAAGGGTTGTCATTTGTATTGTAACAAACAAGAGTTGTTACGAAAAGCTAAAATGGGAAGGGTAAATAGTAAAGTTTGAAAAGAAAAATTAGGGAAGGGAAAATTGACTTTTTTACTTTATCAGGGGACTTCTCAATTATCAAGATGCCAAACCTTGTTGGATAGCATGAGCTTTTGTGAACTCATTTCTGATGCATTTTTTTTGAAAATGAAGACATATACATATAACTTGACCTCATAGGAGATATGTTTATCAAGTGGGTATTGCATGTAGGGCAGTAAAGTGACAAAAGGAGGGGAGAAGTAATTGTATCAGAGATGTGTATGCTGAGGTGAGTGATTGGATGCTATTTAAGTTATGAGATTTTAGATAAAGAAATGGGGAGAATAGAAGACCAATAGAGGCTTCTATGAAAAAATGGATCAAATTGAAGATGGTGCATTTAATAGGGTAGTGGAAGTTTGAAAAAACTCTAGGAGAAAACTTAAAAAGGAACTCTGATACATTGGAAGCCTCAGAAAATGACAGACAAAAAGAGTATTAAATGGGCTTGTGCAAAAGCTTTTTGAAGATCAAGTGACAAAAAGCACAATAAAACTGGGATTTATTTAGGTTATTTTCAGATTTTATTAAGGCTTTATTTGTACATATGATTAGTATTTTTGCATATGTTATTTGTGAATTTGATTAGGGTTTGTACGTTTTATTTGGAGTTTTATAATCTTATTTTATTAGTTCATTATTATGAGCCATGTAGCACCGACATTGACACATGTGGTTACATTCAATTACTTTCATTTTCATAAATAATTACTCGTGTCAGTCAGGTGTTCATGGTCATGTTCGTGTTTGTTTCGATGCTTCTTAGATTGTTCTCTGTGTACTCGTACTATGTAGTACATACTAAATACTAATACAGTTCGTGAAAATAATTGAAGATGTATAACTTATTGAAGAAATCTACCAAAGCACCATGAAATGGCAAACCATTGTAAGACTGACCTGGTGTAGATTTTGTTTTTCCTGGTTTGAAGTTTGTTAATTGTCATTGACAAGACTTGTGCAGAGGTTCAATGAACGAGTCTCTCACAGTCTCACTAGCTCTTCCATTATGCCTAATCTGCGTATACTCTCTGCAAAGTATAAATTACCTTTTGTGTGACTTTAGTGGAACACTTTTAATGATGTTATTGATAAGAAAAATATTTCAGGTTATGTATGCATTTGTGATGCGTCCTGAGAGCTTGCCGAAATCGTATCAAGATTTCATTCAAAAGACCGGACCAGTTGCAGAGCCTGTATACAGGGCTGTAAGGGATAGCTGTAGAGGTCATCCAGTTGATGTTGCATCACTGCATGCCTACTTATCTCGCAGAGGAAAATCCGACTATGTGAAGTTGGAAGAATTTCCCTCTATTATTCCATGTTCCATCATTCACGCAGGAACAAGTTCATGTTTAGCTCACGAAGTAAATGCAACATCAGCAACGTTTAAGAAAACATTCCCACTGTACTTCTCTCTGACCTTTGTGCCATTTGTCGTTCTACACCTACAAAAGGTACTCCCCTACCAAACTATTTGTATAAAACTCAGAGTTTTGAAATAAGACAGTCATGTAAAAAGCAAAGATGTGCGTAATTTTAGAGTCTGATAATTTCTGATAGAATTAGCTATGTGTCGATTACATTGCCAAGCCAACCCCACTTAGTGGGATAAGGCTTGGATTTTGTTGTTGTCTATTACATTGCCACAAGGATGATAGTTTCATTTTGATGGCACAGACATTTGAATTTCATGTTTAGAATTTTTATCTTTCCTCTCAATGCAATTCATCCTGAGATTCTGAGTAAATTGATACAAAGGGCTTCCAAAGGTTCAATACTACTGATTCCTAGTTTCTTATTGATGATTTCTTACTCCGTCTCCATATCTCTATACTGCTGTAATGCACTTGTCGAGGTGCCTCTGTTGCCGCATTATGATTAGGGTTTAGGGGGTCAAAATTTTATTGAGTCCCACATGTTATAAGATAGGTATTTATAAGTGGGAGGCATCTCTTACCTTACAAGCCGATTTTGTAGGGTTGAGTTAGGTTCAACCCAATTTTTGAGACAGTATAAAAGTCTATCCAAAGATCTGTTATGCCACCTTCTCTTGGGCCACTTAGGACATGTTCAAGATGTCTAACCTTTGGCGTTAGGAGTGTGTGTTAAGACATGAGAGTCTCACATTGGATGAGATATAGCCTGAAAAGGTGTTTATAAGTGGGATACATCTCTCACCTTACAAACCGGATTTATTTGAGTTAGGCCCGAGCCAAATTTTATGAGTTCACTTTAAATCTTGGGTTTCATTCGTCTTCTTTTTCTATAATCAATCTAGTGATTTTTTGTGTCTCGTATCCAAACTGCCATCTCATGATTTAAAGGATGAATATGATACTGTCATTGACACACATGTTGTCTTCAGTTTGCAATAAGCCAATAACCAATGCCACAACTTCTATTGCTGCCATTTCTATAACTTCTGTGATGGCCATTGTTATTTTGGACTTTTTTTCTTTCTTTCTGATGAAGGTGTTTGTTTTTTCAGTTCACTGCTGCTCCTTTTCGCACTTTCTGGTTTGCTGTTAAAGGTGCTGTTCGATCAACAGCCTTCTTGTCTGCTTTTGTTGGAATCTTTCAGGTATATGTTTTTTGTTGATGTTATTTACATTTCTAATATATCTGTAATATTAATATTCCTAATGTCTTTCTGGTTTTTCAGGCAGTCATATGTTTACATAGAAAAGTTGCATCAAGAGATCACAAACTTGTGTATTGGATAGCAGGTGGAATATCTGCCCTTTCAGTGCTATTGGAGAAAAAAGCAAGGCGTGGCGAGCTAGCTTTATATGTTCTTCCCCGATCAGTAGATTCATTATGGTATATCTTGGTGAACAGGCACCTGCTTCCAAAAATTAGGAATGCTGAGGTATGTCGTTTTGTTACTCTGCACTGAATTAAAAGAAGCAACTCTCTTATCATTCTATAGCATCCATCCATTTGTTATGAAATGAATGTTTGTTTGGCCGTTAAGGCTTCTTTTTTAGCTCCAATGTCCATCTACAACTTTATATAATCAGAGAATGAGAATTTAATTGTAGGAGATATAAGAAATACTGGTAGGTAGGAATTAAGGCAGTAATTGAACTAATATACTCCAACTATCTTTGCATAAGGGCCCTCTATGGTCGAGAAAATTGAGTCTAGCCTTGTACTACGACTGTCGAAATTATCTTATTTTATTCTTTTGTTGGCATAGGTCTTTTTGTTTTCTCTCTGCATGGGAGGGATCATGTATTACTTGGAATATGAGCCAGAAACCATGGCCCCATTTCTTAGGGGACTGATCCGCCGCTTCCTTGCCAGCAGAATCAGCAATCCAAGTCCACCACCGTCTAATCAAACTGCTTCTTACACATACTTACAAGCTCTTGATGGCATCACGACGCCGAAATTACAAGAGAGAAGGGACGCTGAATCTTCTGAGAAGTACAATCTTGAGTCTATTCCTGGGCTTTGACTTTGTAATTTGGGTATTTTTTCTGAAGAGGTTCTTGGAGGAGGGAACCGTCTCTCTGAACTTCTGTTTCGTTTAGGTTATAGGATATCCTTCCTGGTATACAATCATTTCAGCATGCCAACTACAAGTTCGTTATTCAGGGAGCCAAATTCTATATTAATAATCCACCACTGGCTCCGCATTTTTTATTGGATTGTTCATGAAGTTGTTCTTGATGTTCAGATGGATTGTAATTTTTATATATTTTTTATCAAACATTATTGAGTGCGTGGTTGTTTAGTTTAGGAATAAATGTTTTTGGCCTTTGTAAAATTAGTGAATTTTAGTTTCGGTCACTGTATTTTTTATTTTATTTTAATTCTTTCAAAAAATTTTATTTTTTTGAAGGAAGAATTCTTTCAAAATTATTGTTTTCTATCTCTAGGATGTGCGAATTTAGTTCAATTCCCTCTAATTTTTCCCTCTTCGATCTTCAATTTTCTAACACACAAAATAACCGTTTTTTATCTTCAATTTTTTTTAAATGAAGCATATGTAAAACGAAATGAATGGTACCGTACACCTCTCACTCTCCAGCATAGGCTCTAATTTCTTCTCTTTTTCATTTTCATCATATTTAGATAAGGAGGTCGTTTTGAGTCATTTTTTTTACTTAAAATCACTCTTCTAGTTTTTTCTCTTTAAGTTCTCTTTTTCATTTTCTTTCATTGAGATAAGGAGGTAGTTTTAGGTCCTTTTTTGTTTTTTTTACTTGGAATCACTATTTTTTCCCCCTCTTCTATTCTAAACAAGTGACTCTAGGATTTTCTTTCGTGATTTTGTTTCTTTACGACATTGTTTTGTTTGCCTTTTTGGTGTGACGTTTGTTTGATTTCCCGTCTTTACACGGTGTCCGTTTGATTCATATTGATAGATCAATTTTAATTAAGTACATACTCAATCAAATGATTAGTCTTCAATGTTGTAGATTCAGAGATACATGTATTCTGTCACTTTGATTTTGTCGCATTATTTGTAGAAATTTTGCCATTTTATGCTATAAAATTTGAATGAACGAATATCGTTTCTTTTAGAAGAAAAAAAGACTCGTAGAATTGTCACTAGTGAGAAATGTAAACTAAATGGAAAAGAGTGAAGTACACCCATAATCTCGATTATTTCTATTATATCCTTTATTCATTTTTCATTCGTTATAATCTTCAACATTATTTTCATTAAATGATATCACCATTCAAGTTAAACTTTTTTTAGAGGAAGATAAACATGTATAAAGTCGGATTAGAGCATATTTTTGGGATGCTATCATTTTTATTTGAATTGAAAAAAGAAATAGATGATACAAGACTTGTAGAATCGTCACTAGTAAGCAATGTAAACTAAATGAAATACTCCCTTTAAACTTTAATTTAAATATTTTTAATAGTTAAGAGTACTTTTCAAAATGTGCTTACTATTTTAAGAGATGGAGAAGATTAATGAATGTTAATAAATTTAAAATTAATTACTTTTGTTCATGTTTAAGGCTAGAGAGGGAGAGAGCATATTTAAAATTAATTACTTTTGCAAAGGTATTTCGTTAAAACTGAATATGTGTGCTCAATGTATCCAGTAGTTGAGCTTTGGCTAAAATTTAAAATCTCATTGACATGTTAAAAGTCAAACCACCACGTGTTCTAAAGAAATAAAGTAGGTGTAAACATGGCATTGATTCAAAATGGTAATTGTTGATTTTTGTGTCCAAAAAGTTGTTGATTTAAAACACCCTTTCAGAATAAAATGGAGTAATATAGGTTAAGATTTATTTTTTATAATGAAAACTATTTTACTCCGAGAAAGATTTCATACGACTGCTTTGAAGTTTGAAACGGATTGATTATGCTAGCAATATGTTACAGTACTATCGTTTGGCTGGAAATGAAAATTAGGAGACAAATTTCTGTGTACACATTTGAATTGGTTAGTGTATGATGATTGGTTCTGAAACGCCATCTTGTTATTTTGGTTTTAGAACAGAAAATACTTTTTTTTTTTACAATTGAACAGAAAATACATGTCAATGAGATTTTGGGTTTTTATCACTGATTGATTGGTTCATTGCATGCATTTTGCAAGTAATCCAACAAACGAAGATAGTATAAACATCTGTGATGTTGATTTAGGATTTCGAAGTGTCAATATTTATCCTTTAATTTTCTATGTATCATCCTTTTTTTTTTTTAATAAATCATCCATGTTCACCTGAACGGTTTTTCTTTAAGGATCTTATACCGGAAGACGTATAAATCATTTTAAATTTTAGCCAAAGCTCAACTACTGGATACATTGAGCACACATATTCAGTTTTAACGAAATACCTTTGCAAAATATAATTTTTTTTATAATCAAGGATAATAATTGTTATATAACATAAAAGTTGACAAAATTTAACCTTATTGGATGATCAAAGATCAAAACTTATTACAATGATTTGTATTGCTCAATAAGACGAGATGCGTGGAGGCGGGATGTAGGGGTCATGGTGCACCCAAGTTTCTTCAAATAGGAGATCTGCGATAAGTCAAAAACAAACCGTTAATTTTTTACAAAAAGTAAATTAAAGGTAAAAATCCATCACTTTTTTCTTTCAACGAAAATGTCGCACCAACATCATTATGGTAGTAGTTAACAAAAGATAAGAAAGAACCAATCATGTATTTTCTTGAAAAGGATCACACAGGATGGATACCATCAACTTATGAAACACAGTTTCTTCAAAAAAAAAAAACTTATGAAACACATACAAGACATCAGACATAATACGGGCATGCCGACACTGATAATAATTTAAGAAAATAACATAATTTAATGTAATCATATGTGTTAGACACCGACATATGTCCAATATCGGAACAAACCTAATCCGAGGAATGTCTAACAAACAAAAATTAAGACACAGCAAAATATCCAATCATGATGATAAAAGTTTACTGTTACAAAATCAATAAAAAATATGTAGATTCAAAACCAGTAGGCAGTAGGCAAAATTTAAAAAAAAAAGTAGGCAGTAGGCAAAACAAGATAAATAGGATATTATAATAAATAAATAAATAAATAATAAAATTAAACTCAGCATTGCAGGAATGTAGAAAGCAATTTTAAAGACTTCAAGTGAATGCATGAAAAATATTAAATATGAAAGGCCTAACAGGTCCATTCACTGTGAATTCTTACCTGCTTGTCAGTTGGTGTTGCTGAACCCATTGCATTCTCAATCTTTAACTTCAGGAAATGTTCCTGAAAAGTGCAAAACATGTTTTCGAATCTCAACTCCATAATAACAAGGAAAACCGAGGTCAGGCTACGTTAACATATCAACCCCACAAACTCATGACATCACTTCCAAGTCAATAGATTTCACTTTGCATTAAATGATATATACACCGATATTTAACAAGGTTAATTTGGTAAAATTATTATTCTATTTATTTCATTTATAATCTTTCCTTAATGTGCAAATAAAAAATTGTCACTAATTGTGAGAAATGGAGTATAAGATATGTAATTATATTTAACGTATACCAAATATTCTAGTGTAGTCGTCAAAAAATATTTTAACTGGAGATATAAGATCTCAATCCTTACTAGACATAGCCAAGGCTAATTGACTTATGCGGACATTAAGGGATCAAAATACTATTTCCTCTTGAATATATATATTTGTACTAATCCTTCTTAATGTCAGTGAAATATTTTAGGTTCAAATAGAAGGAAAAGATAAGAGTTAATGATATGGGATATGTGTGAACAGATTATTCACACCAAGAATACCATGAGATGGATAAAACAGTAAGAATGCTAATATTTTAACATAATATTTTAACAGATCCCATAAAATTCTAAATGATAACTAGTGAACAGAGAAAGCACAGCTAACCTGTTTTTCCCTCATAAGATGAGCACGTTTATCAGCAGGGATTTGCTCCCATCTCAAAACCTACAAGGATAAATTTCATTAGGATGTGACAGAAGTTTCAATTTCCTCTATCCTCTTATCTAAAAATTGAAACCATGTTTGGCCTTAGCTACAAGTAAAGGCACTTACATATTGAGCATACTGCATTGCTTCATCACAGCTTAAGCTGGACTTTAGAGAATTCAACAAATCCTGAAATTGCAATTACAAATAAGGTATTTGAAATGATTAATGATCAATTACCATACATCCACCACAAAGGAAGTTAAGTTAGACGATGTTGCGTAATATATATCAACAGAAGTAATGGGAACAATATTTGACAGACTGGTGTCAGTAAAGCCAACTATTTGTCTGGATAAAACAGAGAAAGACAAATTATGTCTTGCTTCTGGAAGAAAATTTATAAATGAATATGTTAATCGGCATATGGTCTTGAACCCTTTTTTTACAGAGGCCTGAACCCTTTAATCACTGTATCTAAACAACCAACATCATTTCAAGTCAAATGCATTTTCTTTAAACTTTGGTCTCACGCAACCTAACATAAATGGCTTGTAAGGTGATATCTGCCCAAGTCTTTTAAGCACTACCAAGGCCATATCTCTAGTCGGTGTGAGACTCTCAACACACCCCTTCGCGCTCAAGACTACACATCTTAAGCATGGACTAATGTGAGTGGAATAACAAAGACCTCGATACACCCTGTCTCGTCCAGACAAAACATCCAACATCTAGAAATGTGGCCGTAATAACAAAGATTATGGCTCAACAACAATTGTAAGATAGGATAGGCGTGTGGACTAATGCAGGTGAAAAAACAGGGATATCTCATCACCCCTCTCACGTCTAGAACTAGATATATTTTGGCCCGTTAACAAACCTAGGATAGGCTCTAATATGAACCTAAGATTTGGGCTTAGGGTCTAACTCGTCCTTACAAAATCAGTGATGACTAGCCAAACCTTATAAGCACTACTTAAGCAATATCACTAGTCAATGCGGGAATCACGACATATCCATAATCCATCATGCTTAGGATTGCATATCTAAAACAGAGTCTAATGTGGGTGAAATATTAAGGATATTTTGTCAACACTTTTAAATATTGGAAATACTCAACACAATCAAACAATAATACGCCCATTCACTTCACTATTAATAATGAGTTAATGACAGAATACATGAATGTATCCATTAGAACTATTTAACATAACATAGAATTTGTTAATGTGAAATAAGATACACATTCAAGAAAATGATATGTAACAAAAAACAAGCAGTTCGGGGAGATATGATACCACAGACCTTGTGTTTGTTCTTCTTCTGTCTTAGGCGTTCATCAATTACAAAACCAACCTGAGCATCCAATAGGAAAAAAAATCATTTTCAAACAAGCAAATTTAATAATATTCATACAAGATATCTGTGAAATGCCTCATTAACAATCCCCCTACCTATATTCAAGATAGACCATAAGAAAATTATTTATACATTATGATAATAACTCAAAGCTGAACAAAATTTCAAGCAAGTTTATCTCCATGAAATCAATTATAAGGGACTTGATCAATTCCATTAGTTTGTAATTTCTAACAATAAGAAAACCACATGAGTCTCACTATCTCAATTAGTTATTCAGTTCAAGCATATCTATTTGAAGGATTTACCATAAGTACAAACAGGATCCTTCTTGGTCACAAAATTTCTTTATTTCCATATGCATTTCATAACAGTTTTTTGTAAGAGACTCTGTAAGATATATAACCGATGACGCTCTTTGTTCCAATCTTTTCATCTTTTGCTACTTTTTCAAAATTTTCTATTAACACTTTTGAAGGATTCCCAATCCATGCTGCAAGCTTGCAATAAAACCCAACAAGCAACCAAGGTGAAGTAAACCATCTATCAAATCGGGGAAGCTCAGCCCCACCATCCTTCACTCTTTTGTAATTAAGATCTTTGTGATTTGCCAATTTATCCATCTAAGTTGAACTTGTTACACTCCTTTTGTGTGCTGCATAAAGAACCTATCTTATGATGTGTGTGTTTGTCCATCAATTTTGAATTGTAATGCTATGTTTGTGTATTCTGGTCAAGTGCCAAGCTAGAATATTGACTATTAACTTTGCACAATAGAAGTTGTCTTTAGATGCTATAGTATATGTTTTAAATATTATTTTGTATCAATTGAACTCTTACAAGTTGTACTTATGGAGATTTCACAACATTACGTAGATGCTGACAACCTTGTCTAGGAGAAAGAAGTGAATCTGCTAAGTTTGAATAATTTTTCTTTATAAACAAGACATCACTGGAACAAATTTGCAACCCATTTTCATTTTAATAATAACACATAATCCTAAAATATACAAAAATAGAAAATAGTTATGCATATGCATGTACACCATATAATAATTATAAAATGATCAATATCTGAACTTGAATTAGTAAATCTTTTCCAGTGGCAAATCTCATAACAGTGCCCGGAATATGATAGAATTGTAGATATAGTTCAGTTTGCGTAGCTTGAGCAAAGAAAGAAGGCCGTATCAATATTTTCTCACAGGCCTAAACCCAAGTCCCAAAAATCGTTAGGAGTCAAGGTATGTGTTGAGTGTGCAAGGGGAGGAAAATGAGTTATGGAAAGAGGAAGTGAATCCAATTTGATAAAAGGGGACATTTACAAGAAAGGGGGAATCACATGTTGGGTAATAGTTGTCAGCTGATAGCATGGGGCCTGAGAATCCATTACTTGGCTAGGAATGATCAACTCGTTTAAGTTAAGGGATAAGGAGTTGAAGGTCCTGGGTTCAAACCCAGACAAAGGAGAAAAACTAATCTAACAACAATTATTAACATTTGCCATTCAAAAAAAAAACATGGACACAACTATAGAGTCACCTTATCTAGCAACCTCTTTGGATCTTGAAAGGCTTTCTTTTTAGCCCATTTATGGAATATATGGGAAACAACAGATCTGTCTTCTACATCGAATCTGCAAAATAACAATTATGTACTGACTAATACCAATTTTTCAAAATTATTCATGGCTGAGATCATCAATGCATAATAGTAATGTAACCATCAAAATGAAAAGTGAAACCTTCTTATGAAATCATTGCCGTTGTTTGCCTCTGCAAATTCTGCAAGCTCACTGGAAGCCTCAATAAAATGATTGTTGAGCAAATTATTTGGCACAGGGTCCAAATCAGTGGTACAACAGGTAGTTTCCTTTTGATGGCCTTCTCGCTTTATTTGTAGTTCTTGCCTATTTATATCACCCTACACAAGTATATACTACACACTGACTCACAACTTATAAACCTTGATGTTGAAGTTAAAGGTCTTTTGGATAAAATAAGAAGAAATATTTTAGAAAGCAGCTCAGGGATGTTGGAGAAGTCGAAGAGAATAGCTAGAAAGATAATTTTGCAGGCAGGGAGGATCCAGAAATTTCTACTACAGGAGGCAGGATTGTATATTGTAAATACTTATATAAAAGTACATTAATGGGATAACATCCACTTTTAAAGTTGAACTACCTTTTCAATTCAAATAAATAAATAAAAATTGAAAACACCTTAACATCTACTATTATAACTCTCTACCAGTCTTCATATTTTAAATTTGTTGTATGATATTTTTATTTTCAACACTATCAAATTCTAGTATAACTCTTCTGGGGAGTTGGATAGTTCAATTGTTTTGAGCCAAGGGTGGAAGGAGTTGGAGAAATACTAAAATAACAACTAATTACTAATATTTGCCTATAAAAAAAACTTTTCTATGTATGTGACCAAACAATCATTCAACAATTCATCTATCATACCGTTGTGCATTTAATTCTGCACAAATAAAGTTACTCATCAATTCATCTATCATACCATTGCGCATTTAATGAGAACAAAGCAAGGTCCGTGTTTTTCGAAACCACATTTAGAAGTTGTAAATCAATAATATCACAGACCCAAAAGTATTTGTTTGGTTTTGAAACCACATTTGAAAAACCACCATCTTATCATAGGATTGTTAACTCAACTGTTTTTACTAATTTTCCTCTCAAATCTCACATCCATAACCAATATTCTACACTGGGTGGTTAGAGTGACAAAGTATAACTTGACAACTGATGCAAAGTTTTATATCCAATTTCCTTATAAAAAGAAACAGGTCAATATAATTCATAATGTTCATAAATATAAACGTCGTGTGCATATAAAATTAAGAGATAATTGAAGGGAACAAACACTTTGTAGGTTTCTGTTTTGAATAACAAAAGGAATGTAACTTGTCCACTAAAAACAAAATAATAGATATTTTGCCTTGACATATTCAAATTCAAACTTAAAATACTATGCCGGCATCCAAAGACAAGCTTCACACTTCTCCAACAGAAAGGGTAAGGAATTCAAAATGGCTTCTATTCAATAATGTAAAAGTTGCAATTGTTTATGAAAAGGCAGTATGACATACCTGAAATTCTAGAAGATGATGAGGGATTTCTTTCAGAAATCGTGAAGGTTGAAGCATCTAGAGACACACAAAGTTAGCAAAACCCAACAACTATAAAAAGAGTCGAACTGAAAGTTGTTTGACAAACCTGCCAATTTGAGTCCATCATGACATAGAGCATAAAAAGCTTCTGCCGAGCACGAGTCATTGCAACATATAGTAAACGTCTTTCTTCCTTATAATCATGAAAGAAAGAATCATTACCAATAACCAATCTATTATAACAAACATCAAGACAAAAAATGAACATATGAATCAATTATAGAATAATAATAATGTACCTCAACTATGGCTGCAGTGTCCTTCACAACACCTTTGAAATCGTGTAATAGAGGGATCTCAGATTCATTTGCCTATTTAATATACCAAAACAGAAGTCAAGGCAATACTTGTATTCATGATAAATTTGACCAAAACAAGAAATTGAGCCCCAAACAAGGCAGTCAAATTGCAATTAGACAAATTCCTCCCTCACCTAAGCTGTAACACTTGGTTACCCAGGCGTAAACGCCAGCCATAAAATTATTAAAAGATCACATGAGTAAATAAAAACATTTGAACAACTTTTTTTTATTAACATGAGAGAACATGTTGAGGAGGCAATAAATTACCATTCATGAACAAAGTAATCATATAGAAGATTCAGATCACAAAAAAGATATACCCTAAGGCTATATGAAATGCATTATTTGGTAATTATGCAACTGAATCTTCAATGAGTTTCTTATACAAGGAGGGAGAGATTATTCTTTTCCAAGTTCCATTTAAGCCCTGGATTGGCTACTGTAGAGGGAGAAAAAAATTAAACACACTCCTTTCTCTTCTATTGCTCTCATTTTTCTCATTTACCAAACAAAAGTAAAATCTAGTTTATTTCTTCTCACATTTTTCTCATTTTTCACTTTTCCTCCTTTCACAACCAAACATATCCTAAACGTTGGCCATATAAGTGTCCAAGGATAATATGAATAAACAGGTATAGAAATCTGAGCATCTGTTTCAAAAACATCACGATCATATATTCATGCACTTGTTTTGTTTTTAGGCAAGACAAAAAGAAATGTTCTGAATATTATCACATACCTTAACTATGAAGACAATGTCCCACTCTAAACCTTTTGCCTACAGGACAAATGAGTATGAATTGGCATTACTGTGGAGCTTAACTCTATTAAATACTAATCAAGTTGTTGAGAAAATACTAATCAAGCGGGATAGTTACCTGATGAATGGTAGTCAGTGTCACAGAATTTTCATTGTCCTTCCTCCGAGCACGAAAATTTTCTTTCTCGCGCTCAAATAAATAATCAATGAATGCTTTTAACGTAAAAATGCAGCCTTTATCTTCTGACATTTCCTTTTCCCCTCTTACCTCAATGAATTTGGTAGACAAAAACTCAGAGACATCATCTAATAGGTATTGAAGAACCTGAATTAAGGGAGAAATTCAAGCCTTGGATGAAGAAAGTCTAGATAAAACTGAATTAATATGAAAATTGGAAGACATAAAGTTAAAACTAAAATTACAAAATTTGGAACAAAATCTTCCGCCAAACATCAAATACCCTTGATGCATATTGCACAAAATTCGTTTCATAAGAGCTTTGAATTACAAAAGGTGGTAAATGACTCTAGAAAATCAGGTCGGGGGTTGTTGGTGCTCAAGGTGGATTTTAAAACAGCTTACGATTCTGTTAACTGGGAAGGGATTTTCGGAGATGTGGAGGCAATGGATCTCTACTTATCTAGCATCTTCAAGAATTCCGGTGCTGATAAATGGTAGCTCAACGGACAAATTCAATATTCCACAAGGATTGAGGCAAGGATACCCATTATCACCTTTTCTATTCCTCATTGTTGCCGAAGAGTTAAATGTGACTAAAAAAAACTGCAGAAGTGGGTCTGATTTATGGATATAAAGCAGAAGTTCGGGAGTTCCAAATTTCCCACTTACAATTTACTTATAAAACATTGCTTCTTTGTCAAAAATCAGAAAACAATGTTTGGGCAAATTAATGTCTTCTACAATTGTTTGAGGTGGCTTCTGGGTTCAAAATCATTTTATACTTTAAGGAACCAAAAGGTATTATAAAGATCTATGGGCAATGGGATACATCGTTTTGGTATGACAATTTGGTTGATGGTGGTTCCTTGGTTTCAAGATTTCGTACTGTTTTTTGGCTTTGCGTTTTCCCACTGCATTAGTGGAGAAGATGGTGGAGTGGAGGTTGGGGTAGGTCATGGGTTTGGTTGTGGAGGAAAGAGCGATTTAAGCGAGAACTTGGTCTATTAGCAGGATTTATTAGAGGTGGGCTTGAAAGAAGGGGTTGGGATAGGTGGACAAGGATGCATGTATGGTCGTGGAAGTGTCTATTTGGTGAGCTCTGCTTATTTGGTGTTGGTTAGCTCATGACTCCAGAGTCACAGAACAAATACTTTCTTTTGTAAAATTTGAAACAAGTTGATTCCACTGAAAGTATCATGTTTTGTTTGGCGTAGAACAGAGTGCCCACAAAGGACAGTCTTGTGGATCGAAGTTTGTTACCATTATTAGAATGGAGGTGTGTGGGGTGTCATGGTGGAATTATGTAATTTGTTATTTAAATGTACTGTTTTTGCCCAGGTAAGGAGGCTATGCCTACAATGGTTGGGAATCACTTCAGCATTGCATAATGACAGTCAATCATTTTTTTACAATTTCATGGATTGCCATCTTGTAACACGGATGTTAGGGAGGCATGGCAAACTATTTAGTTTGCAGCTATTTGGCTATTTGGAGGTCTTAATTGTTATTTTTGGTGGTTGATCCGGATTGCCAAGAGATATCCTAAAGGTTGTTAAGTTGAAATCTTGGAGTTGGTTAAACACAAAGTTGGGTAGCTTTACATATCCAATTTCATCTTGGTTTGCCAACCCAAGGAATGTTTAGGGGTTGCTGATTTGTATAATAGTTAGATGTGGGATTCATCACTTAGATTAGTTGGTAGTGGGTGAATTGGTTTTTTGTTATTCTCTGGGGATTAATGACTGAGTTCAATCTATATTTCTGTATTTTGACACTCCTTGTGTTAAATATTGGGGGTTTGATAACTTTTTAGCTTATATAAAAACTGGGTATTACAAAAGCGTATATATATACAAAACAAAAAATTACTATTTCAGTAAATATAGGTCCATTTTTTCATGACATAAAACAATGGCTCATAGTAACTTAAGTTTTATCTTGCATATAAAACTTACAGATCTGATGTCACAATCTTCATTCAACAACGTCCCTCCATCAACATCAACAATTGCCCGTTGCTCAAGAAGGTATTTCTAAAATTCAGAGTCCATGTAATAGTAAATATATCATGACATTATATGCAACAACTTTAAAAAATGAAATTTTACAATTTATGAGACTTGTATGTCAACTTAATTTGTGTATCTCCATATTCAACTAAGCACAATATTGCTGGATCATGCAATAAAACAATTATATAACTGATGGATACATTCCCAAGAGTGTTTTGTAGAGCTATGGAATCTAACTATACAGTTAAAAACTAATAAAAATATGTTCAAACAACAAGCTAGTATACCTACACTATTAAGCTGATCAAACAATTATAAGAAAAAATGATAACCCATGTGTAAATACAGTAGTTATTTAGAGTCATAATTCCAAGTGAGAGGTAAGACAAACCTCAGGTATCATGTTCGCTACAGAAGTTATGATAGCAGAAATTGACTTTTCCTGTCATAAATAAATATGGCATGCATTTCAAGTGAGAAAAGTCTTTACTGCAAGATGTGAAAGAAGTCAATCATAAGCCTTGGATATTACAGAAATTGTTGGAACTAAAAACAGTAGGAGGTGTTGAATTTCATTTAGGGCACCCATTAAGGAAGAGGAATGTAAGATAAAAAAATTCAAAAAAAATAAAGAATATGTACTGACAGTATAAAAGTTTTATACAACCATTGAATAATATTTCAGCAGTGTCACTTTGCTATATTGCTTTCTAAAGATTTCAACAAACATCTATACATGTTGAGATATGATTGTGTAAAACTTTTTATTGTCAGTGCATATCTCTTAAACTCCAAATAAAGCAGTATGATTATGCTTGAGAGACATAGAAAGAAATAATTTTATCATTGTATGATAACATTGATTTCCTCTATCTAATAGAATCATAATATGTTATTCAAAAATTGAAGGAGATCCAAATCCAAGGATAAAACATCTTTTCTAATGAAGTTCAAAAGAAAACCAACAACTGTGAGAAAAGGAAGGTAGAATAACACAACAATCTGAGTAATAAATTAGCTATACAGACTGATAGACCCCATGTAGATTAATTAGAAACCAACTGTTTAGTAAGACCATAAATTATCCGATGAAGCCTCTCTCCAATACTACAATTTGATCCACTACTAACAACAATGAAGCCTCTCTCCAACAACTACATATCTACGAAAACAGTTCATGCTTAAAAGGAAAAATGCCAATCACCACAAATTATCCGATGAGCCAACAAGACAACTTTATCCGGGTAGTAATGGCAACAATAAAACACTGTCTTGAAGATTCCAAATAAAAATTCTCTAATAAGTCGAAATGAACTAGAAACATTCGGCAACATTGTAAACAAAACACCTCTCTATTTGCCCCAAAATCCTACAAAAAGGTCGGGTTAGTTTAGTAGTCAGAGTCATTTTAGCTGTGTAACCTTTAAAGGGGTCTTTTGATAAAAAAATCGTTAATGTGTGATCCAATGGTAAATATTTGCACCTATCCTCTCTCATCCATCATATTGAACACTCCTCTCATTCAATATTCTCCACATGTATGAAAAGTTGAAAGGTCAGATGCCACCTCACCATGGTATACTTTATCACCAATTAACACAAATGAAATAAACATTTAAACATAAATAAGATCAGCAATCAAAGTGTACAGAAAGCATTTACCCTGTGAACAAGTTTTGATATGATCTCTATTGTCGTTAAAACCTTCCTTCCATGGGTAAGATCGCTCCTATGATCCATGAGAGTGATGAAAATCAGTGTATTAATTAGTTCATAATACTATAAAAGCAGAACAAGAATACAGATGGTAACATAGTAAGCCAATGAAGCCACAGGTAAACAAAAAAGCATGAACTACTAGAAAGTAAATCAAAATGTAAAACTAGATACATTCAAACTCTGAGCACAAACCCCGTGAATCTAAAGAATTAATAGCATTAGAGAGATCTTCCCAAAGCTGTGTACGAATGTGACTGTTTTGAGTTATGTATCTCTTCAGTAAAGAAACTCGGAGGAATTTCAGGAGTAACAATGAAATGGTAAAACCTGTGAAATATGACTGTTAATAACTGGTTCCACCTGTTGCTTCCGCAGGTGGAAATTTTATTATCAAATTTCTCAAAAATGGTGTAGGAGATTGATCATCGTGGATTGAGGAATGGTGATGTTTGGCAGTGCAATATTGAGCAGGATAGGTGAAGCTTATCTGCAATTGAATGGGTTGCAATGGGTTTGTCGATGCTGGAACAATGATCTCAGACAGTGAAATGAAGTTTTCCCAAGGAAATGAAGGTATAGAGGCCTCAAAATATTATGCGGCTAAAGAAAAAAATTAAGATATACATATACATATTGACAGAGTGGAAATCTATATTCTGATTATCATGCTTAGATTACACATTACAGAGGTAAATTTAGTTACTTAGGCTTTCTAAGCAAGCTTTACAACCATAAGAGAATCTAACAGAAACAGAAGCTAAGACTTAGGTCTGTACACCAAGCTAGTTATTGAGAACATTATACAGTGTTGGAAATTCCGCCTTAATTGCGGAACGCCCCTGGTCGCCTAAATTGCGACCTTTGGTTAGCCTTCATTGCAGCCTCCAACACCTTCATTGTGTTGGCTTTGAGGGGGTGGATTTAGTCCCACATCGGATAGATAGCACTCTTGAGAAGAGTTTATAAAGAGGAGGCACTCCTCCCTTACAAGCCGGTTTTGTGGGGTTGTGTTAGGCCCAACCACAATTTCTAAGATGGTATCAGAGCCTGTCCTAGATCTATCGTTGGGCTTCCCGCATCGTCCAAGCTTCAGGCCCATTGGGCCGGGCTGAAGCTTGAAGGGGTGTGTTGGAAATTCCGCCTTAATTGCGGTCTGCCCCTTTGCGGTCTGCCCCTAGTCGCCTAAATTGCGACCTTTGGTTAGCCTTCATTGCAGCCTCCAACACCTTCATTGTTTATCCTCCAACACCTTCATTGTGTTGGCTTTGAGGGGGTGGATTTAGTCCCACATCGGATAGATAGCACTCTTGAGAAAAGTTTATAAAGGGGAGGCACTCCTAACCTTACAAGCCGGTTTTGTAAGGATGAGTTAGGCCCCAAATTTCAACATACAAAATATTCAGAATGCCGTGCCCATATCATTAGTCGAAGTGGGGTTTTAATACAACTAAAATATTTCAAATATTTTTTTATACAACATGATAAAACTTTCAAGGAAGAATATGTGTACCACCTTTTATAAGTACCAGAAATCTTTGCACTAAAGATGTCACAAGCAGCTGATAAGAAACTGCATTTTCTAATGGTTGAAATTTTGCTAATATGGTCGATTACCTGCAGAAATTAGCGGTAATGTGAAACATGAATGCTGAAAGGATAACATAAAACCAAAAGATAGGAAGCCACCATGGCTATAGGTTCCCTTATGCATGTCCAAAATGTAAATCTTTATAAAACTCGTACCCTCTTTTTCATATCCTTCTCGAAAGGAAGTAAAGCCTTGAAGACTCGACTATATGAGTCATCGTCACAACCAGGCAGTGCTGTTTGAAGCATAGATATGATAGTTTTGACTACCTATTATAAAAAGGGACAAAGTAAGAACTTATGGCATGTAAGCAAAGGTGAAGATACAAGCATTTGCAGATCAGATAGTTGTAAGATTATAAACATAAAACTTTCAAGAGCTTGTGAACTCGAATAAGAAACTAACAGATATCTCCACCAAATCTCGTTAAGGCCAATGGCTAACTTACACCACAACAGATACTTTTGAAATACGTTGTGGGTACGTCTTCGTTCCTTACATCAAGAGGAGCCTTACGTTTTTAAAACTCTTTTTTACATATTTTTTTACACGTTTGTTCATAAATTAAATATATTTTTAAAACATTTAGATTTTACATACTGAAAGAAAAAAGTCTCTCCCCCATCAGAGAAGCCCTACAATCCTTTTTCGTTTTTGTTGTTAGATTTTTCAACAACGGCGTTAAAATATTTCAATTTAGGAAAAAACTCTAAAGTTTTGTTTTAACCACAAGTATCTTTTGTAAATTGAGATTATACATTAACGATGAATTTATTATTGACTATTTCATTACAAGTATTCACTTCTATATAAGTTTTTATTAAATTTTATTAACGTATCTAAGTCGGGTCGTATCTTGAATTTCAAAAAGTTTGTGTATCCACGTATTCGTATCGTATCGCACCCATATCCGTACTACATATCCAGGCTTCATACGATATCCACCAAACTTGTCTTTGTAACCCTTGGGCAGTCCTTACACGTTGAGTTAGATTTTGGGGCCAAATTATGCCTACACAAATTATAAGATGGTATCAAAGTCTATCCTAGATCGTTTATAGGACCACTCACATTTGTTCATGGAACTTTGTGCTTCAAATGTCCAATATTGGATTTAAGAGTGTTGAGATCTCATGGTGGTTATTGAGCCACCCAAATTTGTTCAAAATCCAATCCTGGGCACGAAGGGGTGTGTTAAAATCTCACATCGACCAAAGATATGGCCAAAGTAGTCCTTGTAAGGGTTGGGCAATCCTCACTGCCTGAACTAGCCTTTAAGATTGAGTTAGGTTTAGCCTAAATTCTAAGAATCTGTGCTATGCCGTGGTGATCATTGATAGTAATGACAACGTCATCAACACACAAAAAAAAAACCAAGTAAATGTCTCAGCTTATACAAAATGCAGAGCTCAAGCTGCCATTCTGTCTAGAGAATAATTAGCTTTAAGCTATAAAAGCTCTTAGTTAAATACATAGTTTAGTTGCAAGCAGTTAATACTTATTATCAGTTAGTTATCCATTCTGTAAACACTTGAAGCCTCATTACCCATATAAACAGACTTGTAAACCTAGTTTCATTCATTTCAATCAAATCACAGGGTTTCAACCTTATAATCATAGAAATGAGAGTTATCTACTCTAAACAGCTTGATTTGTTACTTCTCCATTATCTAATGCAGTTTTCTTGCATGGTTGCATCAAGAGCTTGAAAGATCCATTCCGTGCCTTCTGGAGAACCTTCATCTCTCCTATCAGCCCAACCTCCTCTATTAAACCCTATTATGATATAAACCCACCCACCACTGCCCTCAACTGTAACAAATATAAGGAATGTGGGAGCACCATGATATTCTCATATGTAATTTTTTACAAGCTAAATGAGAAGAACCTTCTATTAAGAAAGCAGTGGATAGAGCTTGGGCTCAAGGGTCACAAGCTTCACTGTTTCACAATGAACCTAGTAATTTCAACATGGTTCTTGACTAAATAAAATAAAGATGGTAGAAAAAAATAATGCAACAAATTCTAGATCCGAAAAACAAGACCAGCTCTTGTTGTCTTGGCTCGAAGCAATCTTGAGGGCCTTCTTGAGGAATCCGAATATGATTTCCTAATCAACTGGGTAGATAGAATACTTCAGCCCTTTGACATGGCTGAAGTTGAAGCGATCCTTCTTTCCGAGAAGTCAGAATTGAGAAATATAGGCAGAGTGCACTTTCATAATCATCCAATATGAATCATGCAAAAGACAGTGTCAAAGCTCTTGGGATGTAACTAGTATTCCTCAAGCCATTTTGGCATAAAACTCACATTTATGTTTGGCTGGATCTCTAATTAGCACCCAAGCACTTAGGAAACCTCCCTTAAAAGTTACTTATCAGGGAAGAGACTCGAGCCACTTAACTACTCCATAAGTATCGCATACTACTCGTTGATGGGGCTTAGGCACCCCATAATACCCAGGTCCCTGTATTAACCTCGTCCCTGAGAGCTAACATCCCGACGACTCCTCCCTACAGTACTTCATTCAACCTATTTCATCTCATCCCAAAGGTAGGCAGCCTTTTCTGGGACGCCGACAACCACCGCAAGTAACCTTTCGAAAACATCTTGTAATTTTGCCCAACTTTCTACAGTTTTGAATAAAGAACATGATTTCTCGTTTCCTTTACTTCTTTCCTTTTCAAAAGTTGGTTCAACCCTAACCACGGATTGCCCAGATTTTATAAACCAGCCAAGACAAACCAATTCTTGACGGTTCTCATGCATAACAACCCGTGAATTTATTCTGACAAAGTTTTATAACACTTGCAGCAGCATTATATGCTCTGTCTGTGTTTTATTTTATTTTATTTTATTGTGGGACATAAATTGACAGGAAGCACACTTAACAGATAGGTTTGAAATAATTAGTCTAACACAGATTTAACCACAATGGGAACAAAACACAACTAAAGCTTACAGTAAAAGGAATTACACTGAAATGGAATATCAATGTTTATAATAGTTAATGACCTACATAGTACAATAAGGGTGTGTTTGATTCGTAAAACACTAAGTAGTAGACAGAACAGTACAGGACAAGACAGAACGGTACAAGACAACACAAAACTGTACTGGAGAGAGATATAGAGAAAATATTTTTAATGTTGGAAAATAAAAATGGTATTTTGGTATTTTTGATAGTTTTATACTCTGGACAAAAATTGTCTCATGGTTTAGTGAGGGACAAGAATTCTTGTTTTCATTCAGTCTCTTGCTACCTGTTTTGTCCAGTCTCATGACCAGTTTCTAATCAAACAGAGTACAAAAAAAGTTGTTCAGTACAGTCCCCTAGTTTTTAGCAAATCAAATACACGCTAAGCCTTGGCTGTTAGTGGAAGTCCTTGAATGATTAGAAACTCTACATTAGTCAATCAAAATTCCTAGAAATAAACACTCTTTTATCTTAATTACAGAAATTAATACCTTTTTTCTGTAAAAAGCCACGCCGTGAATGTTAAACGGTATTTTCCTATCCCGAAAAGCCATTTGGAAGGCTTTCCCTGATACCTGAAAAGGGAAGAAAGGAAGAGGCACAGACCAATCAGCAGATATGGGGTGATTGCTTATGTACATACATAGTTGTAATAGGAATAGTATCAAGAAACATCACCCGCCTACGGTAGAGAATTGCAATGTTGCCATAGGAACAGTTATCTGCTGAATGATTAGATGAAATTTCTGAGATTTTGTCAACAATAAATGCACATTGTGCATCCTCATTGTGACACTCCTTCATAATTATCTGCAGGTTATTGCAAAAATCATTGTATATAAAAAGGAAAATCACAATAAAGCATGGCATAATTTTCAAAACAGCACCCTGCATGATGTATGTACCTTGGATCCAGAAGAGTTATCAGTAAGAACATTCTTCAACTGACATCGCTTGGCATTATTTTGAATAAGAGAAGCTGCAGCCTCGACAATGTAACGTGTGGAGCGATAGTTTTTGTTAAGCCTAATCTGAACCAAAAAAGTAAGTGATATCCAAATGAAGACATTTAATATGGTTGTGTGAGTAAGGCAAGAGCAAATATGAATTAAACATCTAGCATAAAAATCATAATCAGCGAAGGACGAGAGAGACCTCTTTGTAGTTTGGAAAATCATTACGAAAGGAAATAAATCCGGAAATGTCAGCTCCATTGAAACTGAAAATGGACTGTAAGAAAAATATGACATTAGACCAGTAATTAGGATGATCTTTTAAATTAGCAGAGAGAAAACAATACAGATATCCAATCAGGCATCTCATACATTAGGGATTTAAGAAGAAATATTCAAACCTGATCATCGTCACCAATAATTGTTATTTTATTATGGGATGCAAGAATCCTTAGAAGCTTGTATTGCATGGCACTAGTATCTTGGAACTCATCTATGACAACTGCTTTCCATGAATCCTGACTTTCTCTGAAAACTTTGAAATAATTTGAACAAACAAAAGTTGGTACAAAAACTGTAACAAATGAGTAGATTGCAGTTAATTTTATATTTTAGGGAATGTTTACCTTCGGGAAAATCAGTGAGTAGTTTCACAGAGCAGCTGATCAAGTCATGATAATCCAGAGCATTACAAGATTTTAATATGTTACTGTAATTCTCAAGAATTTCCGCCTGATTACAATCCAGAGCACGGAATCAGACATACAAAACAGAACAAGGATGTGTGTCTGTGTGTGCACACACATATGGGAAAACTCTTTAGCAGCTTACTCCTATTTGATTGCCCATTTCACGATATTCTGCAGAAGTTCTTCCTGAGGCTTTGGCCTGAAATGGTATACAGTTATTTTATATGATAAAGCTAAAATTTAACTACAGCATAAAAAATATAAGGAGGTATTGAATAAGCCATTTTAAGCAAATATAAACGACCAATAGTAATATAAATCATACGCATTAAGAAATGCACGGTTTTACAAATTTGATCCCTGATAAATAATTTAGATGCAAGCAGCTCAACTTTCCAGCACAGGACTAGGAGGAAGGACAAATTATCTCAGGTAAAGAACTATCAAGTTTCATAACATCACAGAGACTCTTTTTTTACATATTTAGAGGTGTTCTATAGAGTCTATTTTGTCCCTTGAAGTAATAAGACTAAGCTCTTATCACTGGGTTGACACCTCATGGACAGAGTACTAACTTGAAATTAAAGGAATACACTGGAATTGTACGCCTGAGACAAACCTCGCAATGGTACATTTATTGTTTACACAAAAGTACTAATTAGGGTTGTAGTTACAGTATATTCCTTAATTAGAGCACAAAATGACCAGTGATACAAACTGTAGTTGCAAGATATTTCTAGTATAAACCATCACTTCTAATCAAACTTCTTTGTAAACATAACAGTTTTATTTTTAACATGATCATAAGATCACATAGCAATTGAGGGAGGCTAATGTAGATTTTGAAAATTAAGCATCACTTCCTTATTTTAACAGGAAGTTTAGAATGAGTTTCTCTTCAAAAATAATCACACACCTGAGTCACAAAATTTTGCCATTTCTTTGCCTTATCCTTGAACTGTTTAGGGGTCTTTAGACCATCGGACGCTTCTCCAATCAACAATTCACCATTTTTATGATTACTTGTTTCATTTTCTAATAATCGGGTGGCCTCAATAATTGCATTCCGCTGTTGCCACTGACCATATATTAAGAATTCAGATGTACGACCTAACCTGCAACATAAGTGTCAATGATAAAAAGAAGTTTTTTAAGCAGCGTGAGTTAAAAGCTTATGGGTGCAAGTGCAGCAGATAGATCACTTGGATCCAATCATGATATATGTGTCTAGTAGGGTCATGTACTAGGCAATAAGTCTTAAAACCTGAAGCGGCGTATTATTTTTCATTACATGTTTGGTTTATCACTTTATCTTAAATATTGTTCATGTACTTATTTCCTCCTTTCCCTAACAATGTTTCCTTTCAGGTTCTAAGCAGATTCCCAATATTAACCACCACTGCTCAAGCAACTTAACAGTATTACAGTGCCAAAACCACTATTCCTTGTATGGTCAAGGAAAGAATGTGCTGCACTGTATGTTTTAAGAGATACAAATTACAGTTTATTCATTATTTTAATGCTGAATAATGCGGTTATACTTAAGCAAATTTTTCAGTGTTTGTATTAAATGGAACTTATTGCTTATTAAAGTTAAATATTTGAAAATGTACTACCTGTCTTATTTCTGCTAACTTATCCTTAGCAGATTCAAATCAACTATTAAAGGGGAACAAATTCACAAAATATACTTCCCACATATCAATTATTTAGATGGGTTATCAGTTTTGAGGAATAGTGGATTAGAATCATGGCAAATGCCACAATTAGGATTCAAATAGCAAGAAAACTAACTAGGGTAGTAAACACAACACAATGGAACACACAATTTGGAACTGATAAACTGGAACTAATGACAAAGTTAAAGAAAAATCTCCAGCAAATTCAGAGCAACTAACTTTTCTGCATGTGAACGACAAAGTTGCAAGCAAAATGAATGAAAAGTGCTGATTGTCAGTTCTTTTGCCGTTTGCTTCCCAGCTATGGCTCCAATACGTTTTCTCATTTCAGCAGCTGCTGCTGCTGTAAATGTCATTGCAAGAATGTTTAAGGGACTAATGCCCTGCACAAATTTAGCAAACAGTGGAAATTATAAACAAATAATTGACCAAAAACATTTAAATGCATAGCTTCAAACAAATCAACTTGCAAACAAAGAAAAAGAGGGACAATAATGAAAGATATGCACAGTATCTATCTCTTATAGCGCAAATGAAAAAAAATGTGATACCTCGTTAAGCAGCATCAAAACTCGCCCAACCATTGTGGATGTCTGGTATCATCAAAAAAAATAAAAACAATTCAGTTCCAAAGCAAAAAACAGATACTCAAAGGAAAAACAAAATGTTGAAGAATGCAGAGTTTAAGAAAACCTTTCCACTTCCCGGACCAGCTACAATCATTAAAGGGGTAGAAACATCGGTGCAAGCTGCTTCTCTTTGCCTTTCATTTAGTGATTTCAAGTATTTAGAATATTCCTCTGGCATGGTTCCACTCGGTAAACTTTTCCTAGTAGTCTCGCTATCCACATGTTCTTCTTTATGATCCAAATCGATTCCAAAACAAAGCATGTCACCGGTTCCTATACCCTCAGAAACAGCACTGGTTCCCAAACTCATATCAACGGTACAAACTAAACCGCTCTCGCTTGAAACATTCTCATGACAGCTATGATCTAACGCCTGCCCAGCTGCTTTCACCGCGGATTTCTGCTCACAAAGAATATCAATTTGTTCCAAAATAGACTCATCAAAATCATCAATTTCGTCATTTCCTATATCCTTAGGAAAAGCACTAGTTCCCAAACCCATGTCAACGTTACTAACTACACCGCTCTCGCTGGAAACTCTCTCCTGACAGCTATGATCTATCCCCACCCCAGCTTCTTTCTCCACGGATTTCTGCTCAAAGGGACTATCAATTTGTTCCAAAATGGACTCGTCAAAATCATCATTTCCTATATCTTTAGAAACATTAATTCCCGATCCCATATCCACATTTCCAACGACACTGCCCTCGCTCGAGACTCTCTCCTGACAACTATGACCTATCCCCTCCACCCCGGATGTTTTCACTGCGGATTTCTCCTCACACATAATATCAATTTGTTCCAAAATAGAGTCATCAAAATCATCATCCAATAGTCCACTGGCAGAAAAGTAATCAAGTGATTCAGATTCAAATCCTCCATGTTCTTTCCTTGGAGTTTCAAAATTCGATTGACACAAATTCTCCTTCGCCGCAGTAACAGCAGGAACAGCCACTGTCCTTTCACTCAAACTACAGTGAATTAAATCAGAAGATGCAGCACCGCCATTCCCCGATGAATGTAGCCTGTTCAACGGAACCTCTGCAAGAGGAACTCTCTTCGGAACTCGAACCCTACCCTTGGCACCATCAACGTCGCATAAACCCTTAATTCTAGAAATAAAAATAGATCTCAGATTATGATGAATTCAATAATGAAATTAATTAAAAAAATAAGTTGCATGGTGAAATTTGCAAGTGCATTATATTGATTAATTTGAAATTAGTAAACCTAATTGAACAGAAAATGAAGATTAAGGAAGGAGAGGGGAAAGAGAAGTTACTGGTATGGTGAAGAGATGGATGAATCGGAAGGGCGTTTTTGAGGAAGGAGTGGCTTTGAGGCGCTGAAATATGCGCTGATTCGCCCATTTTCCTGGTTTTGCATTTTCTGTGTCACAACTATGGGAACTGAAGACGAGAGTGTGTTATATTTGCACGATTGAAAAATGAGAGGAAGCGCCAAAGACTACATTTCCCATTTTTTAATTTTTTTTATCTTTGGAATTAAAGATAAAAAAAAAAATGTTTAACTCTATGTATTTCCTCCGTGTCCTTGAATGTGGTGATTGCGATTCATTTGTCAATTCTATGTATGAATATTATTAAATTGTCTTTTTTTTTAGGGGATGAAAATTATTTTTTCTTGCATGTGTATTAAATTTAAGAATTCATATTTTAAAACAAAGTAGTAGTATTAATTATGGATGTGTTTAAGAAATGCATATAATAATTTGTATAAAGGTTTATATTTGTTTTTTAAGAAATCAAAATGATATATTAAAATGAACAACGGATTATCTTTCTGGCATAAGGTGTACCACAAAATACATCCGAAAATTACAGCAAATGTTCAGGAAAAATAAAACAAATTAATCAATCCCCGGACAAAGGAATGGGGTTTGGCACCATGTATGAAAGTTATAATGAAAGATAACAAATTTAGCTTTAAACCATCGGAAGGAGAGAAGTTGTTCACTCTCCAAAAGTTGAGTTTGAGCTTTTTCTTCATTGAATATAGATATAAAGGTTTATATTTAGTGACGGTTTTTTTTCTCAAATAGTGCTTATAATTTTTTTCAACTCTTTATTTTTATTTATTTTATTATTGTTGTTATTCTTCTTTTCCTTTTTAGTTAAATTAAAAATGTTGAGGTAAAAGATAACCCCCGACATGCAAATTATAATATTGAGAGATCTAATTAGTGGTTCATGATCGACAAATATTTTAAAATCTTGGATCAGTCAAGCTCATAAATTTTATAATAGATTCACGTCATCAAATGATTTCTCTATTTTTTTTCCTCCTCTTGTTCATCATCTTCTTTGACCAACGACCACCACATCGAATGACTACGATAATCAAACTCCACCACACAAGACCTCGTTGTTTCTCGACACACGGTCCCTTTTCTTTCACTTTCGAATCTCCCACATGGTCGAAGGAGAAAACTACTCCCCTCCTCTACATGATATTGCTGTCTTTGTAACATCAACATTACCACTACGAACCATTCAAGCGGAAGGTTGTCTTCTCTGGCGCTCTAGGCTCGCTTTACCCATCCCTTAAATCACGAACTATATTCTTCAAAGTTGGAAGGTCTGATTTTCTCTAAATCTCGAGAAATTTGTAAATTCTGTAGTTTTTTTATTCTATTGATTTTTTTTTTCTAATCCAAGTTCCCTGTTTTGAAGATTTTTCAGGTCTCGTTCTCTTGTTTGTCCTCTTTTTTAACATGAATGTGGACAATACAATTACTTGTTCGATGTTAGTGTGACGTTTCTGGATAAATAGATTGTATGAACTTTTCAATTTAGATAGGTCGTCCAACGACAATGGTGTCTGGCAACTGTGATTTTCCTCGGACATCGCACTAACATATACGGGAAGAAAGAAAACAGGATAACTAAAAAAAATTCTAGTATGACAGGTTGCACAATAACATTACTTAAGCTTGTTTAATCTGATGGTTCTAAATCATGGTTAGCGATGGACTATGTTATGTTAGTCCCCCAAAGCACTCACATGTGTTGACGATGTAAACTCAGCTTTACATTGTTACCGAATCAAGTTGTATTTTAAATGTTTAACTGCATTAACAAATTATTTAAAAATATTTTTGCTTTTTTTTAACAAGCTCAAAAGTTGAATATCCAAATGTCTCGAATTCCATCCATATAAAGCCTAAAGGGCCCTGGCCCGAGCACCTCGTTGTAACGTCTGTGGTGATTATACCTAAAAAAAAGTCACTTAACACATCTTGTAAAAAGCATATCATGACCACAAAGTTGTTTGATTATGGTCAATTCGAGTCGGTTCAAGGTCTTTTATGCAATTTTCTTTCTCATTATCATTTTTCTTCAATTCATTACACAAATCAACTAAAACATTCAAATTACATGTCTAAAGACTCCAAACTGGTTCAGAAATGACACCAAAATATCGTTATGACAAGGTATCATCGACGGTATCGCCTCAAACTCGTTATGTAATGCATGGTTAGATAAATAAGTACAAATTTAATATAACAAAACAATACAAACATTATAAATTATTGTTTGATAATTATTAAAGTTTGTCTTAAGAGTCGATATACAAACTCGCATGTGCCCTTCCTTTCGTAAGTTTAACTACAAAGTTCACTCAATTGTGCATGTTATTTATCAATAAAGGGGAGAGGGCATGGAAATTTTAAGTGTTTTTGCAAAATATGGCGAGATAAAATTGACGGCCTCCGCCTAAATAAAGACTCGTCAGTGGCATTTTCACATTATTGACAGACTAAATTGTCCACAATGTTAACATTATAACACTAATGATATTTTTCACATTATGAAAATATTGTATTCAATAGATTGGATAAATGCACTAGATGAAGGGTTTGATACACACCTAGTAACATGTTGAGCCAAACCACTAAGCACAAAATACAATACTCACAAAAAAATGTTGTCCATATAATATTGAGAATCATGAATAAAATCAATCTGCAATAAAAATTCTCATCAAGGACTTCGGTAAAAGTATATGATTAAGGGTTTGTTTGGAAGACAAGATAAAGTGAAAGGAAAGATAGTATGAGGAAAGATTGTTGAAGGAATGAAAGAGAGTAGAAAGTGAATGGAAAGTGAGATGATTGTTTAGCCGTTTGGTATCAAAGAAAGTGGAAAGAAAGGTAAAGGAAAGATAGATCTATGTTTATTAAAATGACATAAATATCCTTACATTAAAAATTGAATATTATATATATATATATATATATATATATATATATATATAATTAATAAAGTAACATATATTAATAAAAAACAAATAATAACCCCTAAAAAACAAATAATAAATTAAAGGTATTATATTGCATGTACATAGTAATAAAAATTGAACGCCTGAAACCAGTCACGTGAGAAAACAAGCACATGCCATTGGAATTTTTTATTCAATATTGGCAATATTGTAATTTTACAATTCTGAAACCCATTCCCTAGCTTTCTTCACTGCATTGAGTGGAAAGTTTTAGAACGTAGGCCCCCACCAAAATGATACTTTCTTTCTACAGTAACAAAGCAACCAAACCAAGGAAAGAGTACTAATCCATCCACTTTCTGTTCTTTGATCAATCTTTATCTAGACTATCACTCAAAACAAACAGACCCTAAGAGCAGCTTCAACAATGGTTTTTCAATCTAGTCCACCAAACTGTCGTAACCCAATTTCTACCTTTTCTTAAGTTCATTGAACGGAGTCTGCCACCTTGTAATAATTGTTACTTCAGCAAGTAACGTTCTTTGGCTGGAGTAGCACTTCGGTGCTATTAATGACACGGTGCCATTAATTTTGGTCCATAGGATCTTGTGCCATTGCATTTGGTCCATAGGATCTTGTAAACATAAACCCTCCCTGCACATGTGTCAAAATTTTATTGGCTCTATGCACAATGGTACCGTGACATTATGTCCCTGAAGTTTTTCCCCTTTGGCTGCAATTCTGACACAACATGCACTTTTTAACTTTTTTATATATTAAATACAAACAAAAATTTTAACATGTGAATTAAAGACGTGGGTTAAATATGAGTTATTTTAGGGTTACACTGTTGGAGCAAAATATGAGTGAGTTATTTTAAGATGACATGTTTATGGGACTCACAAAATAACATTTAGTCGAAGTTCACCATTAAAGTTGTTCTAAGTATTTCAAAATTACATCTCTTTTATAATAAAAATATCCATTGAGATGGTTTTTTAAAGGAAAATGTTAACCAGTGCCCCCGGGGCACTGGTTAAGGGTCAAATATAGTAAGATTTGCATTGAGAGATGTGTAATCAGTGCATTAAAAGCTGAAAAAGTATGTTTTTTTTTATTTAAAATTTTCTCTTTTGGCTTCCTTAACCAGTGCCCCGGGGTAAATCATACTCCTTCTGTCTTTAAATAATTGTCTTTTAACATTTTTTCTACGTCGTAAAATAATTGTCACTTTAAAATATTAATACATCATTTATTATTATTTTTCTACTATTATACTCTTATTTATTGAATTTCATCTAACTTAACATACTCCACTGACTACAATTAATAAGAGTATTTTAGTAAAATTTTATCATCAAAATCAACACAATTAATCATTTTCTTAAAAAATATATACAAACTTTAAACAACTATTATTTTAAGATGGACAGAGTAGTCACGAAATTAATGATAAACATAAGTTAGTTGTCCCCAAAACTTTGCACAATTGAAACAGTTTCATTTGTGCGAGTGTAAGAGTTAAGACCATTGTTTAAGCAAACATAGATTCATCCAACAAAATCTAATTTAGTCATCACTTCAATGTCTTATTGGTCACTTTAAAACATTTGTTTGCCTATATTTGCCTTGTAAGCAAACATCCAATCAATTGTTTCTTCTCGAGCGCCAAATACACTTTTCTAGGTACGTAACTATTCATTCAAATCTACTCCATTCAATTTCATCCATGTGCATTTCAGATCTTACCGTTCTGTCACTATCACCATTTAATTTCCACCATTCACTTTTTTTCAATATACTACTATTATTATTGTCATTATTTTTCTTTGATCTGATTCGTTGGTTTTAGTTTTAGGGTTTATGCGCCATGGCAGATGCACCGAACCAATGCGAAGAAAGCCATGAGAGTGGTGGTGAACAGAGTCCACGTGGCTCTTCTTCTGCTTCACGTGAACAAGATCGTTTTTTGCCTATAGCTAACATTAGCAGAATCATGAAAAAGGCTTTACCTTCAAATGGGAAAATTGCGAAAGATGCTAAAGATACGATGCAAGAATGTGTTTCTGAATTCATCAGCTTTATTACTAGCGAGTGAGACCCATTTCCAAAACCATAGTATTTTTATTTTTTTTTATTGAAAAGCTATAATTTTTTTAGTTGAAAAATGCTTAAAAATGTTTTTTAATTGTAATGCTTGTAAAAAAACGTTTTTTAATTGTAATGCTTGCAAAAAAAACGTTTTTTAATTGTAATGCTTGCAAAAAAACGTTTTTTTTTTTAGTTTCTCTTAGATGGGTAATATAAATTTCAGTTTTTGGCAATTGGGTATATTGGAATGTAATGAAAATGAGTGTTTTGCTAAATTATTTGATGTTGGGTGGAAAATAATTTAGGGTTTTATTTTGTTTGTTTGTTTGTTGAAAAATGCTTGAAAATGTATTTTTTTATACTCTTTTAGATGGGTGATATAAATTGTGGTTGTTGGCAAATGGGGTAAATTGGAACGTGTTGAAAGATTAGTGTTTTGTCAATTTATGTGATGTTTGGTGGAAAATATTTTAGGGTTTTAGTTTGTTTGTTTGTTGTCTGAATTGGAAATGGATGTTTTGGGTTGGTTGTAGGGCAAGTGAGAAATGCCAGAAAGAGAAGAGAAAGACCATTAATGGAGATGATTTGTTATGGGCTATGGCTACTTTAGGATTTGAAGACTATATAGAACCACTTAAGGTGTACCTAGCAAGGTTCAGAGAGGTAATTTTACTTTCTTTGTTTTGCCATTTAAGTTAATGCTTGGTTTTGGATGATTTATGTACAATGTTATTATGTTTTGAAGTTAATGTTTCATTAAGTTCTCTTCAAAATTTCAATAATGTTCTTTATGGCTTAGTATTTATCTGACCGTTTTTTTTTCTTTCCTTCTTCCTTGGTGATTTTGGAATGTCGACGGATATCACAGTTAGAGGTTAGCTAATCCTCCCCTCTGATTGATTGTATTATTTTGTTTTTTACCTTAGACTATCTTGCCAACGGAATGCTAACATCTGTGAGCCATGGTTTCTGATAGGGTGATAGTAAAGGATCTGTTAGAAACGGTGATGGATCTGGTAGACGAGACCAAGTTGGCGGTCCTCCAGGTCAAAATGCTCAGGTGTGATTGCACAACTTTTTTGGATTTGTGTTTTTATTCTGGTGCCTTGTTGGTCAAAACAAGGTTCAATGTATTAGCTAATATGTACTTTCTCTTGAAATTGGTTTATGCATATTGCAGTTTGTTCATCAGGGTTCTTTGAGCTATATTGATTCCCAGGTAACAATCTCTCTGTCTCTCTTGAATAGATGCTTGCTCAATGTTTTTTAGTGAACAAGTTCATACTCATTTATGGAGATTGAAGACGTGAAGTTATGAAATATTCTTTATTAAAAGATAAAAATATGAAACAATACATGTTGCCAATTTAAGGCTATGGCTAGCTTAGCCAATTCATTGATTCAGTCGAAATAGATTGGGGACAGGAATTAAACTCATTCACCGAACTCTTATCTGATTGGCCATGATTATCCACGTAATTATCTGCTTACATACCAATCATCCAAATTGAAATCTGGAACTAAAACATGAGATGTTGAACTTTTCCTTACCTTGCTTGCTCATTTTTTTCCAAATGTTAACATTCAGTTTGAGATCGTGTATTTCCTGGGTACTCATCTTCCCATATAAGTTACACTGTCCTGTCCTGCATGCAGGGTTTTTATCTCAGTCTAACTATCCAGGGAACTTTTTTTTCGTGACCTCAAGATCTCTTTTTTGGCCACTTATCTCATACTCCAAACTCATCCCCACCAGTCCCCATTCTGCTCCACAACATTCACCCAATGTTTGCTATATCAAAATCTGGTATTCAGGTCTAATGGGTTAACCCCTATTGATCCATTCTGTTTTGAGTATCGGCAAGCTCTCATTGTCCTTGTCTATGTTGAAATTCAATGCCCAGATTGAGTTATTATGAAGACTAAACATGCCAAGAGTTACTCTTGGAGTTGGTTGATCCCCACCATATATATTGTGATTGCTCTTGGTTTAGAAACAACTTTCATGAAACATAATAATTATTCAGATTATGTCTCCGATTTCTATCTCCCTGTTTTCCCTAATCTTCTCACTCTTTCTCTCACTTTCTTAAATCTCTACCTTTATCAGAACTTTATTGATTACTTACATCTTACACTGCCAACTTTAGCTAGCTATTGTCTCCTTCAATCTAACCGAATCTAACAGCTGCATAACAGAGCAATCAACTGACAATTGTTTTTTGCGGCATCTTCTATTGGTTGTGTTAATAACCTTTAGGCCTGAAGGATAGTACCATATTGCCCAGAGCACCCAGTAGAATGCATAACAGTACTCACACAAATCCCCTAGACCAGACCCAAAAGATAGTACCATATTGGAATTCACCCAAGACTGATATGTTTAGAGATGGGTCTGAAATATAATCCATACTGAATTTTGTTTGTTTGAAGCCACCAATCACGAGGCTAGAGATACCATGACATATGACCTTTGGTTTGTAACTTTCGAATGTACTTCCATTGGGTTGATAATAAGGAGTCACTGGGAGATGCATGCCACAAAAACAATCTAGCTTACCAAGTTGCTTGAGAGCAAATGCTGAGTGGAGTTTCGTGATAGGTTGTTGTCTTTCTCCATGATCCTGTCATTATTTCTGCCTGGTGCTCTTCTGATTTTCATCTGCACCATTTTTTTCTCTTTGATCTTTGTCAATGTTTTCTATTAGTTGCCACCTTGTTTGTCACACTTAGTACCACAAATCTGATGCTACTATTATTTCTGTAATTTTGCTGTTCAGTGGTATTATATAGGTTGTATTTGCCTTTGTCCTGTTCTACTTGTATCATGAACTGTTTACTGTTGTATTCGATTGAGTAACACTCCGGCCGATGTGTTTGGTTGTTCTCTATCTGGCTAACTCTACGGTTGAGACTGAAAATAATCTGGATGTCTGGTCAAGATTGAATGTCCCACATTTGAGCTTTTGTTTGATTGAGTCCAAAATACAAAGTCAGAACTTGACGTCTGATTTTGACATGACAATTCGGATCGATGACTGTGTGAGTTCTAAGAATCCAAAACCATGTTATATCGTCAGAGTACTCATTCTTTGAAGATCACAATTACTTACATTCTTAAGAATTAAGAGTAGTGATTTGGTATAAGAATTCAAATCTTTATTCAAGTGATGAATGAAATATATCTTTGCTTACAGCTCTCCACTATGAACATATTTCTTAGGACTTGTAACATATTTTAATTTGTTGCTGATTTGCAGGTGCATCCACAACATCTGGTTATGCCTTCAATGCAAAATCATGAATAGATTAGATGCTTCTCCTCACCTGCCATTTTCATTGTGTTGCACCTCTTCCACCATTTTCCTACCAAAAAGACAAAGAAGCTTCTCCTCAAAAGATGAACTGAAACAATGGTTTGGTGATTTTAAATTTAGGCGCTCGTGTGTAGAAACTAGAAAGCATGGGTGTCAAAATTTTGTTACGGTATTCAGGTAGATTTTGAATACAATTATTAAATTTAGCTGCCTTGCCCACTAAAGGGAAGATAATATGTGTTCTGTATGTATGTGATTCACCATGCAACTTGTCATGATGAGAAGTGCCTGTTTTGAGAACTCTATTTAGATCTTTAGTATTAGTATGTCATTACAAACTGCATTTATTATTTCATTTAGTTTAGGACAAATTGTTGTTTCTCTCTTCGATGGATTTCTTAGAAGTTGATTTGTCAAAGCACAAATGTTCTTGGAAGGATTGGCAGGTTCAGTTAAGTGAAATCATCATTAAGACTTATGAATGGTTCAATAGAAAATTTAAAAAATTAAAGTAATGCATGCAAATCATTATCATAGTACTTAATAACTGAAAACGATAGTTCTGATCGTTTTTTATTCAATTTTTACAATATGGTGAAATTTTGAAATTGAAAATGATGGCACACCAAGTTTTCTGAAAGCAAGTCCACTGGCAGGAAAGTGAGTCAATCTTGTAGTAAAACTAAAATCAAATGTATTCAATACAATCCAGCAATCATCCAAAGGTGGAAAGACAGAACATTAAAACAATCCTAGACCTATGAGTCTATCGGTCTCGTTGGCCCCTACTAGTGTTTGGTGATGTCCATAATGGTGGGAATGAATGTGCCTGTCTGTGGTGTTAAATGCCATGCAATATTTGATGCAGACAAAACCATAGTTCTTCCCCAGGAACTTGATTAGAGGTAATGAATGTGCCCACATCAAACACCACGTGGATTTAATTGTGCCCAGTATAGGATGTTAGAGTCCCACGTGGAGTGATATGAGATACTCAATGAAGTCACTTAAAATTTTAGAGGGAGAGTATATCGGTATTTGGTACATCCATTACGTGATCCTCATTTATCCGCATTTCCATTGGTTGTTATAGTATATGTCCTGCACCAACATATTAACCATCTCTTCGTTAAAAAAAATTGTGTTTTTCATCATCTTCATTGTCCTTCCCATAAAAGAATGGTGCTGGAATGGAGGAAAATGCACAAAAGAGATGGATATTAGTATAGGGAGACAAACTACAACGAAGAAACAAGAAGCAAATGGTGAAAGATAGCCGAAAATTACCTACTGCAGCGGGGAGGATTTCCGTTGCAGTGGTCGCTGGTGCCCAGTCGTGAAACAATCAATCTAAAAGATGGTTATTGTGGCATTGATCTGATGCTCAACTCCATGGATGAGCTCGGAGGTGACCTGTGAAGCCTGATATTTTAAAAATGGCGAAGAACCGGTGTACGACACGTTTCCTGCACTGATACACGTCCGATATGTATTGGGGAAGTATCGAGCAATTAATATACTTTTTTTGGAAAAAAATTTAACCAATACGTGTGTGGTACGGCTGCATGATCCGATACGTATGAAGGATTTTTGCGTTTTTTTTTTTCTTTTCTTTTTTTGTCCACGTCTTCTTTCTTTCATTTTGTTATTTCTTCTATTCTTCTCTCTAATGCTCTATTCTTCTCCCTTTGATATCTTCTCTCTTTAATCTCCTCTTCTGTTTCATGAAGGAAAAAAAATAGTCTCTTAATAAGATTGCTTGCTTTAATGATCGGCTTTTGTTCTGGGAAACAATTGTTTGTTTTTAAATTAACAAAAGATAATAACCGGTTCATCTGATGATTCTATCTTATGCTTCAATTAGTGGTTAGTTGTTGCATCACGTTTTATCAATGACTATCAAAATCTACAATCAGCAGCAGCTCACCAAAGCTTTAGTTCATAAACAAACTTAAAATATTGTGCATTTAATTGTCACTTGGTTGCTCATTTTGAGTAATGTGAATGTTAATATATTATCATTATCAATTTTAGTTATATTTACATATTGTGCATTTATATATTAAGTTTAAAATTTCCCATATTTCCCATATATCACCGTATCAGTATCGTGTCAAGTATCGCGGCTTCGTAGGAGGGGAGTGAAAAACAATCGTGAAAGTGGTGGTCTTCTAGTAGACAGATTGGAGAAATAAATGGATGGAGTTTTCTAGAGGAAGAAGAGCAAGATGGTGGTGGTCATCATGGTTTACCGTGAAACGGTCGGATGTGATTGATAGATTCTTCACAAAAAGTGACGTATTTTTAAGATTGTTACTTTTTAAATTCTACTATAATAGAAAGATAGATCATAGATGAGAAAAAGATGATAAAAATATATATAGTTTGTTTGTCCAAAAATTGTAAACTTGAATGACTGATTTTTTTTGGTTACAGAAACTTGAATGACTGATTGAATGTTCATAATCTTACTGCCTATTGGTTGACTTGTAAATTGATAAAGCTTTTGTTTTTGTTGTTCATTGTACATAAATTTGATTTGTGTTTCTGATGGCTTCTCAATCTTTTTGTTTAGAATTGATAGATTGGTGTGTGAATTTGAGGGTTTTTTCTTGTTTGTTTTTACCTTGTTCTTTGTGGTTTGACGCCAGGGAAGAGGAGGGAGAAATAAGAATAAGATGAAGTTTAGAAGTAGGCTGTGGGAGGTTTAGTTATTTAGTATGCTATATTCTCAAATGCTCAACAAAGTATTTAACTGGTTTAGTTATTCCTCCTTAGGAGGGTAGAGCTTTAAAAAAAAAAAAAAAAAGAGGAGAAATGCAAGGAAAAAAATAGGAATTATAATCTCCCAACTTGAATAAGTAGTTTATTTTATTTTTTTATAATACAAAACACAGAATATGTCTCATAAAAAAAACACATAATATGAGAAAACTCAAAAAATATATCGAAAGATTTTGAAGGACTTGAATAAATTGTTCAAATCCTTTCGATATCTTTATACTACACGCAAAATAAAAGATATATTAATCATAGGTAATTTTTTTTCATCTTCAACAAGAAAGAATAATCTTTCAGACGAGGTTGAATGATTTCTCCCTTTTATCACCTCCCATCCTCTCTAAACTCTTGATGTTAATTAATATAATCACATGTGGGGGACTTATATCTACCGTTTCATTTGCGTGGAGATTAATGTGATAGCCATGGTACACCAAGTCAAAAGATTCACTAGAAACCAGTAAAGAGCCACTAGAAACCAGTAAAGTTCTTGTAGTGGTACATATTTTCTCAAATATACGGAAAATGGAACATTATTTTCTCAAATAAATAAGTCCTTTGCCAGCAAAAAGCTACGTCCGCTACCACATTCAAACAGACAATGAAGAAGAAAAGATGAAAAAGAAAAGGAAGTGGTGGCCAAATATGAAGATCATCTAAGGACTCATCATGTGAGTATATGACTGGTGAAATGATACACTAATATGTAGTGGTACATATTGCATGCGTTAACATGAATGAACCTCACAAAATATGAGGGATTGATTGAGTTTCCTAAATCTTGTTGCCCCTTGCAACAGTACAAACTAGACTTTCAAGTTCACTGAAAAAAAAAAATCAATAAAAACTGTCTACAACCAATAATGAGATTCTCCATGTGTTTCTTACCAGCTTGATGTCATGGTTTCTTCAAGACTTCAACCAAAAACTTTTTTAGTGTTAAAGTGTTAAAATCCAAGACATTTATTTTTGTTGTTCTTAATTAATCACAGCCAAGCTTCTTCTCACTACATGGATGATACAAAGTCATGGTTTGAAAGGCACTTGAAATTGAGCTGGGGGATCCAACTCCAACGTGTGCACTGAGACAAGTTTATTCACACAGCCTTCTTCGTATATCTTTTAACCGTGACCTCATAAATTCTCATTAAAATTTTCATATTTTCCTGTTATATCATACTCCCTCCGTCTCACAATAATAGTCTCTTTAACATTTTTTCTTTTTCTAAAAATAATTGTCAATTTAGAATATCAATGCAACATTTATTATTTTTTTCCATTATTATACCCTTATTTATTGAATTTCATCCAACTTAACTACTCCACTAACTACAATTAATAAGGGTATTTTAGTAAATGATAATAATTTTACCATTGAAATCAACACAATCAATCATTTCCTTAATAATCGTGCACAAACCTTAAACGACAATAATTTAGAGACGGAGGGAGTACATGCAAAAATTTAAAGAAAGCAAGAAACATCAGAGTAATGCCTCCGCTGTAAGGACACCAGTTGATTTTGTAATGATTCTGGCTGTATATTTAAGAGCTTGGATCCGAGTTTTGAGATCATCAATGGCCGTATCGCAAGCATAGAAGCAGGATGCAACAACATCAATAACAACCAGAGCCTATTCCCACTAAGTGAAGCATCAAAACAGGGTATATTTATATCTTTAAAAACATTGCAGAAAAAGAAAAGGTAACAGAAATCTAAACGAAGCACAAAATGTAAGGATGGAGCAATCATTAGCATGCAATAAAATCCTATGAACAGACATTTCAGCATCTGTATCTCTTTACGTGACAAATAGTTAGAAGGCCTAAGAGTAGCTAAACAAATAGGTAATCAAATTCCTATTTTCTACCACAGAACTGGATAGTTTACTTATTAACATTTTCAGTGGCAAACTTCAAGATAGATCTATACACTGTTCTCACTACCACCCTGTCCTAGATTAAAACTTTAGTTTTGTAATGCCACATATCTCTAAGAAAGTAAAATAGAGCTAATAGAGGATACATTGGCATTTAGTATCATTAAAACCTAAAAATCATTAGTTAAATTTGTCCAAGTATACCTTCTTTTCTTCCAAAAATCTTTCTTTAGTAGTCTCATATTGTTGCTAGACATATTTCATTTTGTCTTGGCCGGATTGAAAATTGTAGGGGTTTCTGAACATTGTCCAGGTTTTCTTTTAATGGTCCTTCACAATCACTGGTCAACCAACATGCTTCCTTAAGAACAATATTGGCACTAGAATATTCATGACCTAGAAAGGAGATAATACAATCAGCCCTCAGATCAAAAGCATAGCACAGTATGTACCGCTATCACATCAACCATAACAAGTGCAAATATCAAAGAATTCAATCGCAAAATAATGCACATGAAAGAAAAAGTTATTTACCAAATGATTTAGACCACATTAAGTTCAACATTGGAATGATCAAGATGCAATTCCTGGTCCTGTGTGGTAGCAAAAGATGAAGCTTTCAACAATGCACTCGGTGAGTAGTTAAGCTGGTAATCTACAAGACTTTGTCCAAATATGTTGAACTGTTTAGCACTGCCGAAAGCAGCTTGCGCATCGGCACACTTCTTGAAAACCACTCTTGCCCGCTTGCTTCCTCTATCAATTTCTGTCTCAGATTCCTTTAAAGGTCCAAAATGCTTAAAAATGTTATTTAAGCTTGTTTCTGAGGGAACAGAATCCAAGTCAGCAAAGTTCAAAACAAGTTCAGCAGGGGATTTCTCATCTATATAACCAGCAGGTTTTTCAGGAACCTCAGCGTGATTGCTACCAAAATACTGTTTCCTGGAACAGGACCTACGTGTATAAACATGAACAGGTTTTTCTGGCTCAGAAGGGGCGCGCTCATAGTCTGGTTTGCTGCTTCTCTGTGATTGTTGTTCTTCAGAACCATTCTGCATGCAACATGTGTCATCCAGATCATCAAAGTCAAATGTTTCAGGAGATTCACCTATGGCTGGTTTCTTCCTTTTAGTGCCAACTTTTGTAGGTAAGATTTCTTTCCCAGGATCACTGGCCACAATGATTGAATTCCTGAAATCAGAGAAGAAACTCCCTATAACATTCAAGAAACTATAATCTCCCTTTGGTTCCTGTGCTACCCACTGAAGTAAAGATAGCAAATCTTCTAGAGATGAAAACTCTGTAGGAAAAATCAAGCTTGACTTCTGAGTCTCCTCAAAATTAGGGGAGAAGGGATCAGATTTATTTTCTGATAAATTGTCTCCATTACCATCTGCCATCAGAGAAGTGTCTCCAGAATATTTCAACATAGAGGGCGACCCAGTAAGTTGGCTAGCAACCCTACGGATACAATCGCCAATTTTAAATGATTGTTTTGTGGTGCTTGAACTTTTCTCAAGGGAAATAGTCTTTCTTCTGCCTTTCACCCTTGGGACGTCAGCGTACTGATGAGCAATAGTCTTTCGTTTCTTGGAAAGGATAGGGGAAAAAAGATTAGCAATGGCCTCATCATCATTCGGATAATCACTGTGGGTAGAATCTGGATTCCCATTGGCTGGTTCTAACAAGCTTTTCTTTTTTGCTGTATCACCAACCTTTAGATTATGTTTACGCTTGCGACGGGATTGGTTTGTGGCTTTTGAATCTCCGGTTCCAGTTTGATCACCATTTTTACTTGTATGAATTGTGTGCTCATTAACTTCACTCAATCTTTTATCAGTGTCATTAATTAAGGTGTCAGTGTCATTTTCCAAACCTCCACAATATTGTAATTCGGACAAGCAAGAGTAACCCTTTAACCGGTAGAATGCAAGCAGCTGAGCCTTCGCTGTTGTAAGCTCCAATCGATCAAAGCCTCCAGTTGGAAAATTGGATAAAGCTTTCAAGTATTCCATAAGCTTCTCAGGTGAAAAGGAGGTAGCATTTAAAGATTCATCAACTCTATGTACCAAACTTGGCTCTTGTCGAATCCCACAGTTTTCAACAACCTGAAGTTTAATCTTGTCATAAGTATCTTTAGGTATGCAGGAACACGCCAGCCCAAATTCGACCCGTCTTTTGACTTCATCCAAAGCAGAATCTACAGCACTCCGGAACACTTCCAAATTTTTCTGCTTTTCAATATAAGAGAAATGTGACCTAAAGGACTTCAGCTTAGACCCTTCATTCCACGCGTACGTTCCATCCCCATAATATGCTACCAAATAGCAGTTCTTTCTAAAATGCTTCATTGCCTGCGCAGATGCATCCGAAGGATCAAATATCTGTCCTGGCCACCATGGATGGCTTCTCACCTTGCCCCAAACCAGATCATTCACAGAAAACTTCCCTTCTCTACGACTTTTCCCTGAACTCTTCATAGGGACATGCTTCACGACTTTTCCATCTAATGCTTTTACCTGTTCTTCGGCATCATTAAATTCTTCATCTCCAATTTCCTTCTCTTTGTCTGAATCAATCTTCTCAGAAATGCCAACTTTCCCTTCATCTGACTCAACCTGAATAACATCATCAGTCATCACTTTGTTCTCGACTTCTCCAGCTGATGCTTTTACCTGTTCATCGGCGTCATTAACTTCTTCATCTCCAATTTCCTTCTCTTCCTGTGAATCATCAATCTTCTCAGAAATACCAACTTTCCCTTCATCTGACTCAACCCGAATAACATCATCACTCATCACTTCTTTCTCAACTTTTCCATCTGAAGCTTTTGCCTGTTCTTCGCCATCAAAAACTTCTTTGTCTCCGATTTCCTTCTCTTTGTCTGAATCATCAATCTTTCCAGAAATACCAACTTTCCCTCCATCCGACTCAACCCGAGTAACATCGTCACTTATTACTTCTTTCTCCAATATTTCATCTACCTCCTCCTCCTTCTTCTTCTGCTCATCCAATGTTTTCGAAGTTGCTTCATTCCCACCCAACTCAACTACCTCATTCTCGCTCTTACCTTCTAATGACCCAACAACTTGAGAATCTTCAAACCCTACAGTTCCTCCAATAGCAACATTCACATCTTTACCCTCCTCAACTGACCCATCAAAACCCACATCGTTATTCAGCTCAACACTACCACAAACACCATCTTTATGCAAAGTTGCTTCATTTCCACCACCCAACTCAACTACCTCCTTCTCACTCTTACCTTCAAAAGACCCTTCAGCTCGAATAGTAAGACCCACATCTTTATCCTCTTGAACTGACCCATCAAAACCCACATCATGATTCAGCTCAGCATTAGCACAAACACCTTGTATGCACAAATCAGAATCCAAAACCCCAACTACCAAGTCCTTCTCAGTATCATCCCTAACCATAGATCCCTCAACCTCTATAGGAGGAGGAGGAGGATTGTCTAGGGTTTCAGTTTGACTAGCCATGACCATAAGGGTCACAACAAATTCAAAATCTGTGGGTTAACGTGTTAGGAAAGTGCATAAAAATAGAAGTAGGGTTCCGATAAGCGTGGAAGAAAAAGGAAAGAGAAAGAAGAGAGAAGGAAAACGTGAGGAAGAGGAATTTAGGTTTTGATTTTGCGTTTAATAGCACGGTGACCTACCCGCATTATTTATATCCGGATCCGTTTATCATTGGATTCAACCCAAACCAATTCAAACTTGAATTTATTTATTTCGATAATGAACCCAACTCTTGCAAAAATTGTTAATTTTGGATAGGGTTAATACGTTTTTACCCCCTGTAATATGGGCGAGTTCTGGTTTTCCCCCTGTAAAAAAGACTCTTTCGATTTCAACCCTGAAATATGAAGATTCTTTCGAAAACACCCCTGATCCCATTTGACACACTCCCTTGCTGACGTGGCACGCTGACTAGCCTTTTCTGATGACGTAGTGTGCTGACTGTATAATTATTTTTATTTTTTTATAGGGTACACGTGGCATTTTTTTAAAAAAAATATAAAAAACTAAAAAAAAATCTTAAAAAATACCGAAAAAATTTTAAAAAATTGGAAAAATTAATAAAAATGAAAAAAAATCTGGAAAATTTTAAAAATAAAAAATAAAATCTGGAAAATTTAAAAAAAAATTGGAAAATTAATAAAATTTGAATTTAAAAGATTCTGGAAAATTAAAAAAATTCTAGAAATTTTCTTCGAAATTTAGAAGATATTTAAAAATACTGGAATTTAATTTTCAAAATAAAAAAGTTTAGATTTTTTTGCGAAATAAAAAAACTGGAAAATATTTAAAATTTTAAAAATATGGATATAGATTTTTTTAAAATCCAATTACAATAAGAAAATTAAATTTTAAAAATCATATAATCTGAAGAAAAAAATTGATTTAGTTTAATTAAAAATTTAGGAAAAAAATCTGAGAAGCTTGAATTACATAGGAATATTTTTGTAAAAAGAATTATTAATGCTTGTAAAATTTAAAAAAGTGTCTTATTTAAGAGGCATTAAAATTTAAAAAGTGAGTACCTCAAGTTTCTCTTCCAATCTCTTTTGAACTTCAATTTGTTGCCTCAATGCGTCTGCCATTGGGATTTCTCTGTGAATTTTATATTTAAACTAGTTAGGAAATATAATAAGTTGCATTTACCTAAAAATTAAAATGCTAATTACATAGGCAAGAAGTTTTAGATGAGAATTTGGCTCATGAAAAATATAGTCATACATACATATAATGAATGATAACGATTAAGCAAAATAAGTGAATTTTGATTAAATTCTAAACATCCACTTGAATCATACAGATTCATACATATAATTAGAAATCGATTCGAAAAAGATTTTATAAAAATTTAGGAATAAAATTTTCGAAAAATATCTGAAGTTAAGATTTTAATAATTAAACTAAAATTGAATTTTAATTTTTTTAATTCTGAAGTTAAAAAAAAATTTCGAAGTTAAAATATTTTCGAAGTTCTTTTGAAATTATGTTTTTTTATTGCAATTATTTCTTAACTATACAAAATAAAATAAAAAAGAATGTGAACGCATAAATTTTTTTTTTTTAACAAAGAACGTATAAAGTTTTGTTAAATATAGTATTCAACATCTAATTATTTAAGCTCGTCGAAAAAAATCATTTAATATGATGTTATTTTTTAATTTTTAATTATTTTCAATTGGATTCGAAAAAGAATTTTAATTTTTTTAATTCTGAATTTTTTTTTGAAATTAAACTAAAAATATCTGAAGTTAAAATTTTCCAGAATTTTTTTTAATTTTCCAGAATCTTTTAAATTCAATTTTAATTAATTTTCCAGAATTTTTTTTAAAATTTTTTATATTTTTTAAATTTTCCAGATTTTATTTTTGATTTTTAAAATTTTCCGGATTTTTGTTTTCATTTTTAATAATTTTTCCTATTTTTTAAAAAAATTTCGGTATTTTTTAAGATTTTTTTTTAGTTTTTTATATTTTTTTAAAAAAATATTTTTTAAATAAAAAAAATGCCACGTGTACCCTATAAAAAAATAAAAACAAAATTAATTATACAGTCAGCACGCCACGTCATCAGGAAAGGTGAGTCAGCGTGCCACGTCATCAGAAAAGGTGAGTCAGCGTGCCACGTCATTGCCACATCAGCAGGGGAGTGTGTCAAATGGGATCAGGGGTGTTTTCGAAAGAATCTTCATATTTCAGGGTTGGAATCGAAAGAATCTTTTTTACAGGGGGAAAACCAGAACTCGCCCATATTACAGGGGGGTAAAAACGTATTAACCCTTTTGGATAATACATACTCCCTCCGGTCTCAAATATAAGAAAAGATTCCTTTTTAAGGTTCATTGAGTAGTTAATGTATCTGGTCTACATTGTAAAGTAAATACATTAATTATTCAGTGAACCTAAAAAAAGAATCTTTTCTTATATTTGAGACCGGAGGGAGTACATGTATAGTTTAGGTTTTTTATGCTTTAATTTTTTTTTGGTGGTGGCCGAGGTTTGAACCCCGGACCTTGCATATTTTTATGTATTGTCCAACCAACTGAGTTAAGCTCACGAGGACTTTATGCTTTAAATTTGAAGTGTTTCGAATAAATTCAATTTTTAAATAAAATATAGTGTAAACTCAAAAAAAAAAAAAAGGTGTAAATGTTGAAATTTTTATGAAATAAAAAGCGGTTTAATTAGGAGTATATACTAGCGAAAAGAAGGGTATTTACGTGCTCGTATTTCCGCTTTTTTATTACGCTAACACGTGTATATTATCAACGGTATTTTATCGAAACTTGCGTGTAAATTACAAACAATATTTTATATAATTTTTTTTGGTATAGATCAAAATTATAAGTAGATATCTGTGACTTTCATATGTAACAAACTTTGCAAACTATGTTTATCTTTTCATATTGACAACAATGACAACAATAATATACTCCCTCCGGTCCTATTTATAAGAGAAAATTGGGTCAACAAAAGTTGATGTATCTAGTTAAAAATTCAGTCCAAATACATTAATTTTTTTTGACCAAATTTTCTCTTATAAATAGGACCGGAGGGAGTAATAAATATAATAAAAAATTCTTATCTTTTTCTAAAAACACCAACAATGTAACATTATTATAGGAAAATATGTTTAAGGGTATAATTGGATTAACATAAAAGTCAGTCCAAACAAACCAAAACATATTATTTTCTTTATATTTAATATAGATATTTTTTGGGAGTTTTAAAAAAAATTATGTTTTATAAAATTTATAACACGTTGATCAAACTCAAACCAGCGGACACCACTTGTGTACCATTGAAATACCAATGTTATATAACATTGACCAATGAAAGTGTGTCACGTAGCACTTCACATGCATATCTTTTCTCTTCCCTCTTTAGACTTTCCTACGTGGCACACCTTCATTGGCCAATGTTATATAACATTGGTATTCCAATGGTACATAAGTGGTGTCCCAAACCAGCCCACTTATCACCATGTTTGGTTGATTTCAATTTGATATAGAAAAATTAGATTTTTTACCTAATCCAAATCAATTAGGGTTGATTGAGTCGGGTAATATGTTTGATCAAAATCGGACCAACTTAAGAGGTTAACACCTAAGATATAGATATATGGTAGAAAGTGAATTCCTCTCCATTTTATGGATTGTCATTTGGAGATGATATGCGCAAAATGTGAGTTTGTGAATCGTGCGACTCAATTAGGTATTAGTATGACAAATGATATATGCAAAAAAATGTCCACAAAAGAGTTTTTTGTTGCTGTTAAAGAATATCCGCAAGAGTTAAAAGTTAAAACCCATATTATGGCCACATGAACAAGTGATTACACACATAGCTGAGTAGATTTTTTTTTTTTTTTAGGGAACATAGATTAGTAGATATGAGTGCATATATCTTATTACCCTCGCTCCACCCACCCACAAAGATATACTCTATCCGTCCCATAATGTAAGTAAGAAAGAAAAAAAAAACTCACTTTCTTTGTCCAAAAATGTAACTAGAAAAAACAAACTTGTATCCTATTTAATCTTGTTTATTTAAAAAACTGTCTTTTTCAAGAAAAACTTTTGTTTATTCTCATGAAATTAAATGCAAATTACATTAATTTTCTCCCTACTCCATTTTCTCCATAATCAATAACCAATGAAAATTGTTTTCATCTTCCTATAAAAATTATTTTAAAGAAAACAAAAAACTATACTCCAAATTCTTATGTTGTAGTTTTCTTAATAAGTGTGATTTGATTTTTTTTTTTCTTACAAATTGAAACGGAAGGAGTATATATTACGAGCAATGTTATTTGGCTCGACGTATTTGTCGCACCAAATGCACGAAAGAGTTACACTCGCCTCCCAAGTTGATGAACTGTACATGTTATTTAAGCGGGTTTGTATCTTCTCATTATCATAGTATAAGAGCATCCATAATGGTAGTTCCCTAACAAGGACTCATTAAATGGATCTCACGTGACACATAACTTATTTATAATTTTTTAATAAAAGTACCTATTAAGGACTCAATGACTCCAATGGTAATACACTAATAAAGACTCCAATGAAAAGTACTTAAATATGTGCCACTATCTTTATATCATTAAACAAAAATAATTTATCAATTACTCTTTTTTTACAAGTGGGACCAAGTAGTACACATTTTATTACTTCTTTATGCAAGTGGGACCAAGTAGTACACATTTTATTACTTTTTTTAAACGTGGGACCCGTTAGTTATCCAGGAGAGAGAGGGTCCTTATATAGTTGCCCGTTCCTTAACGGAGACTCATTTTTTCTTCCTCCAATGGAGGGTCCTTAACGGAGAGTGATCCTTGTTAAGTAAGGACCCCATTGGAGATGTTCTAACTCCCTCCCCTGGCCTACGCTACACCCCATGGTGCAAGTTTGTTTTTTTAAGAAATGTTTTTATACAAATTATAAGCTTCATCCTTATTATTTACAACTTGACCAAGAAAAATTTCTTTAGACCCATCAATCTCCATATTTTTCCTATAAATAAGATAAATGAATTTTTTGCTAAAAAAAAAGATAAATGAATTTTAAATGGCTTTAAAAGAAAAAGAGATACAACTTTTATATAATTCATAACTAAAGAACCATAAGAAACACACCATTTTCATAGTTAAAATTGATAATACATGTTTACCAAATTAAATAAAAGGTCAAATACCTCCCCGGGTCCTTTAAGTTTCATGTTTGTTTCAGATAGATCATTTAAGTTTCTAAGGTTTCAGATAGGTCTTTAAGTTTCGAGTTTGTTTCGGATAGGTCCTTTAAGTTTCTAAGGTTTCAGATATGTCCTTTAAGTTTCGAGTTTGTTTCAGAAAGGTCCTTTCTATCAACCTCCGTTAAGTCAAAGTTGATTTGTTTGTTAAGCCAAACTCGAAACAAACTCAAAACTTAAAGGACCTATCTGAAACCTTAGAAACTTAAAGGACCTATTCAAAACAAACTCGAAACTTAAAGGACCTATCTGAAATCTTAGAAACTTAAAGGACCTATCTGAAACAAACGTGAAACTTAAAAGGACACATGGAGGTATTTAGCCTAAATAAAACTAAAACTAAAGAACTACAAGAATATACCACCATTTTAATATGCACTAAAGATATACGGATGGAACTTACTGTGTTAGAAAATCACGAGCCTGTTTCCTTGTGTTGGTGCAATGGAATTTAGGGTAATGGAAGTGGCAAAGTCGTAAGAGTTGCAAGGTAGACGGCGCAGCATGCAAAAACCTAGAGCATACGTTTGTTTTTTTGCCCTGTCTTAGGCTTTGTTTGCGAGTTGGGTTTTGGAGGGGAAGGGAGATGAAGGAAAGGCTTATGGAGAGGTAAACACTTGTTTGTGAGTTTTAAAATAACAAGGGAAATGTTTTGGGGGTTTAGAAGGGCTTCATTTGTACAATTTTAAAGTTCCCCCAAATTGGGGGGTTAAACATACAAATTGACAATTTTGCCCTCATAATAATTCAAATTGACAATTTTAGATATAACCCAATTATTACGATCTCTTTTCAAAACAACTTATTTATCCAAAACAGTTTATTACAACCTCTTTTCAAAAAACAGCTTATTCAAAACAGCTTATTTACGCAAATCAGCTTTTAACGACCTCTTTTTCAAAAACAACTTATTCAAAACAACTTATTTATACAAAACAACTTATTACAATCTCTTTTCAAAAAACAACTTATTCAAAACAACTTATTTATACAAAACAACTTATTACGATATCTTTTTCAAAAACAACTTATTCAAAACAGCTTATTTATACAAAACAACTTATTACAATCTCTTTTCAAAAAACAACTTATTCAAAACAGCTTATTTATGCAAAACAACTTATTACGATCTCTTTTTCAAAAACAACTTATTCAAAACAACTTATTTATCCAAAACAACTTATTACGGTCTCTTTTTTAAAAACATTATTCAAAACAGCTTATTACGACCTCTTTTCAAAAAACAGCTTATTCACAAGAGCTTATTTATGCAAAGCAGCTTATTGGATGAATAAGCTGTTTTCAATAAGTTGTTTTGGATGAATAAGCTGTTTTTAAAAAAGAGGTCGTAATAAGCTGTTTTGAATAAGCTGATTTTGAAAAAGACGTGGTAATAAGTTGTTTTGTATAAATGAGTTGTTTTGGATAAGTTGTTTTTGAAAAAGACATCGTAATAAGCTGTTTTGCATGAATAAACTGTTTTGAATAAGCTGTTTTTTGAAAAGAGGTCATAATAAGTTGTTTGGATAAATAAGTTGTTTTGAATAAGTTGTTTTTGAAAAAGAGATTGTAATAAGCTGTTTTGGATGAATAAGTTGTTTTCGATAAGTTATTTTTGAAAAAGAGGTCGTAATAAGCTATTTTGGATGAATAAGTTGTTTTGAATAAGATGATTTTGAAAAAGAGGTCGTTAAAAGTTGATTTGCATAAATAAGCTGTTTTGAATACGCTGTTTTTTGAAAAGAGGATGTAATAAGCTGTTTTGGATAAATAAGTTGTTTTGAATAAGCTATTGTTGAAAAATACGTGGTAATAAGCTGTTTTGCATAAATAAGTTGTTTTGAATAAGCTGTTTTTTGAAAAGAGGTTGTAATAAGCTGTTTTGGATAAATAAGCTGTTTTGAATTAGTTGTTTTTGAAAAAGAGATCGTATTAAGCAATTTTGTATAAATAAGCTGTTTTGAATAAGTTGTTTTTGAAAAAGAGATCGTATTAAGTTGTTTTGTATAAATAAGTTGTTTTGAATAAGTTGTTTTTAAAAAAGAGATTGTAATAAGCTGTTTTGGATAAATAAGTTGTTTTGAATAAGTTGTTTTTGAAAAAGAGGTCGTAATAAGTTGTTTTTGTATAAATAAGCTGTTTTGAATAAGTTGTTTTTTGAAAAGAGATCGTAATAAGTTGTTTTGTATAAATAAGTTGTTTTTTGAAAAAGATATCGTAATGAGTTGTTTTGTATAAATAAGTTGTTTTGAATAAGCTGTTTTTTAAAAAAGAGATCGTAATAAGCTTCTTATTTTTTTTATAAATAAGTTGTTTTTTAAAAATAGATCGTAATAATTTATTTTTTATGAGATAAGTTGTTTTGAATAAATTTCAAGAGAAATTACAAAGTATAACACAATGTATTGTTTTTAAGAGAAAAAAGGGTAAAATAGTAAAATTATAACATAAGCCCTCCATTTCCTTTCCTTGTTAGTTTTTTAACTCACAAACAAGGGGTTTTCCCTCCTTTCTCCCTTCCCTCCCTTTCCTTCCCTTCCCCTCCTTTGCCTTTCATATCCTTCCCCTCAAGACTCGCAAACAAAGCTAGTGATTTGTTTATTTTTATATTTTCATGATTTGTAATTTTCTCATTGGTTGTGCCTAATCATTAATGCTTAGGTGAAGGTTCACCTAAGAATTTTTCTATTGACCAATGCTTGTAGGTAATGCATGGGTGTCACAATTATTTTATATATCACGATTTAACTTCTATTTATATGCATGGTTTAATTTCCATTGATATGCATTGCACATATCCCTTCAATTAATGATTGGGCATGTACCTGAGAGTACAATATATGAACCAGTCTGTGATACGCTAAGCTAACTGTATGGAGATCCCACGTGGAGTTTAAGTGATTATCAATCTAATTTTTAGTTTTGATTAGTTTAAAGGGAATAATTTTGTAGAGAGTAATGTTTGTTTGGTTAAAATTCATAAATTATAAAGTGTCTTAGGATTGTGGTTTTAATCATAATGATAAACCCTTGGCATTCCCTATTTATTTCTTAATGTTATATATAATGAGTTCATTCCTAAGGACAAGGTGTTCATTTGGTATTTTATGTTTACTCTCAAAATACATGAATGTACATCAAAACAATAATCAAACCTAGAGAAGTGCTAGCAACCCTCTCTTTTGAACACTCTCTCTAATACTCACTCTCTTATTGGTTTAAATCATTGTAGGTCTACACTTTGAAAATAGAACTCATACAAAGTGGTGGGACATACATTGGTTCCATCCAATAAAAGGGTAAGTGACAAAGAGCGTTTGAAAAGTGAGTGTTTCTAGCATTCCTCATCAAACCTATTCTCATGGTTGATCATCATTGAGACCCTTTGAGTGCAACCTTATTGTCCCAAAATTCTCAATTGTTCTCATGTTTTGATTATCTTGCCTAACCTCATTTAATCCGATATCAAACTTCACCTCTTGGTAGTTCGTTTGATATTTGAGATATGATTAAATAACAATATCAAACTTCACCTCTCGGTACTTCGTTTGATATTTGATATTAAATTTAATAACAATGAGATTAGATTTGAACATAAATTCATATAAAATAGAGTCTATACTTGGGTTGACTCGGATTTCATCATTAGATTATTCTAACAATCCCAAGACTAGAAAAGTCTACTCCCACATGATCATAGTAGACAAGAGATTATAAAATAAAAACATGAAGGTAAATGACATAAAAGTAAATGAGTTACAAGATTAAATAAAAGACACGAAAGTAAATAAATATAAATAAAGAGCAAAACTTATAAATGTAAAAACTTTGATTTCTACTTTGGAAAAAATATTACAAGTGTACAACCTGATCCTTTGCCTCTGAAATGAGGTATATTTATATGATAGAATCTCAGACAATACATTAAAAATGAGTTACAATCCATAAACCACCAACAAATTTTAAGAGTTTGTAACAACGCACGGTCGTGCTTCACATATACGTGGTCGTGATTGAATATTTTTGGCTGATGAAGTTCAGATGCACTGTCGTGCTTAATCCACGCAGGGTCGTCTTTAAAATTTATAGTTATGCTCGGAAAAATTTGGTACAAAATGCACGGTCGTGTTTCACCCACGCACAATCGCACTTTACTTCCAACTTCTAATATAATTCTTTGTTTTGATTTTTGATTCATCTGAATTCTTCATTTTTTTATCTTAAAAATAAAATTATCATTTCGTAGTAAAATAGCTTCAAAGTAAAACTAAAATTTAATAAATTTTATTTAATTAAAATGTTAAAAACACACTACATACTATGACAAAACTGTTTATTGTGAATTTTCTTAATTAATTGAGCGACCCTGCATATGTATTAAGGTTCTTTATTAGATAAATGAAATGTTGCTTACCCTAATAATAAGCATAGGAATATATTGAATCATAAAACTTTAATTTTCTTACCTTTTTAATTTAAAATTGAATCTAAGCTTATTTGAGTGTCAACAATTTGATAAAAATATTAAAAAGTTAAATGATCTATAATAATTTAACATGTAGAATAAAAAAGTATAGAATCAAAAAAGTATTGTAATATATAGAATCAATTCATTTGTGGGTATCAAATTGATGTTTGTTAGCTAAATGATATGATCTAGTGCAGAGAGAGAGTGGTGGCTCTAAGCACAATCAGAATGAGCAACCACCCATGATCCTATTTTTAAAGTGGCACTAAATAATTAGTAAAATATGTAGTATGTATAAATATGTAGAGTAATACTATTTTTTTAGATAAAAGTATATGTTAATCGTCAGAGGGATGATAAAAAAGATATGAAAACAAATGAGAGACCAAAAAAATAAATAACGTTGGTGATGTTTTTTCGTTTAATTTTAAAGTGGCAACCGATATAATTTATAATAGAACATTACAAAATTGTATGTGATTTTTTAAATAACTATTTGATAGATAAAAGATACATAATACGTCAATATAACAAGGGTTAAAATTTACAATCACTTTGTATTTTTAATATATATATATATATATATAATATTCATTCTCATATGGAATGAATGACTCAAAAAATCATATTTAATACGTGAAAATAAGAAAGATATGCATTCTTTGCAAGATAAATTGGTGGTTCATGAAAGTAGTTGGTTGTGATTGTAATTTATGACTCAAAGAGTCATGTTTACTTCATGATAATGAGATAAAATTAATTGTATGTATGTACCAAAAAAAAATTAATTGTATGTAATTTATCTAATATTCAAATCGATGTTTTGATTAAAAATATATGATATATATTAATTGTGGCTTTATTGTTTATTTAGTTAATAAAACATACATTCAATGAGGTCCCATAGATTGTTAAAGGCTCCACTTTGTTAATTGATTCAGTCAAATTAAGAATAAATTCACAATACTAAATATTGCAATGACTATTTTCTTAACACGAGTTAAGTTATTTGCTTTTTATATCATTCAATATCAACAAAAAGATTGAATTTAGTTGTTTATTAGGATTGAAATTTGATCAATTTTGAGGAAAATAGTTTGTGATTTTATCTTGTATTATTTATTATGATGTTTCTTAATTTATTTGACTTCTATGCAGTGAGGTGTCTTTTTTTACACTGATTGGTTGTATATGCATCTCTATTAGTGTTATTTTTTTTTTTTTTGTTAATATATGACTTCAATTTTTTTATCATCACTTTGGCAGCCCAAAATTTTGTTCAAACTTCGCCCACTGTGCACAAACAAAACCCATATAATAATGAGTAAGAGAGAATCTATTATTTTAGTTGGCTCGGGGCATAAAAAGTCTCAGAATCAGCTCTGGCGGAGAGGGGAAGGAAATAGAGAGGTGTAGGCTTGTAGCTAGGAAAAACACAAAAGAAGAAAGGGCGTACTAAAAAGACTGAGGGGGTGTTTGTTTCATGGATTTTAAACACATCCCAGAAATCTAAGGTTGGAAATAAAAACTCATGTTTATTTCAATGGAACCAATAATAAATCCCAAGAAATAATTATGCATGAGACATGGTTTTTTCCCACGTAGGCAAGCATCTTATCCCTCTAATTGGAGTCAGGATCCTCTCCATTTAGAAAGGAAATGCAATCTCAATTTCATTTGCTATCTAACTGGCACATGTCAAAAGACACATGAACAGTTGAGATTAATTTTAAACCAATTTTTTATTTATTTTTTATTTTAATTAATGAAAGAAAAAGAAACGTTTCATATGTATTCGCTTCGTCACTCATGTCTCGCCACCACGTTCCTTCGTTGATGCTTGTCCCTTGATTCTTGTCTCTCGACGCGACCACCGCCCATCGGAACCTCCACCACTATCTCCCCCCTTATATTTTATTTTGTTCACAGAATTCTTTTGCTAGACAATATGAATATTGGTTATGGGCAGGACCGTTCCTATGGAATAGAAGGCTCGGCTCCCATAATAAAATTGGCCCCAGTCAAAATAAAAATGCAATTTTTTTAAAATTTTCTAATCATAAGAGGCAATTTAGGAGGCATAGAGGAAGACTGAAAAAAAAAATGTAGAACCTGAAATTTAGAAGAAATATATTAGCAACATATACCAAAATTTGTCAAAATTTAACGTCCAACATATAACAAAATTAACAATTATATTTTTTAACATTCTAACATATAACAAATTTTTTGACAATCAACATACATTAGAACCATATATTACTACCTCCCTCCTTAAATATAGGACCCTTTTGGTATTTCCAAGTACATTAATTAATTTTTTACCAACATACCCCTATTTATTTTATATCTTTTCCTTCAATCAACATTAAATACTATGTTGAAAACATAAACTAACTCTCTATCTTAAAGGATAAAATTGTATAAATAGTAATAATTACAAAGAAATTTATTATCATTATCAATTTTCTTAATTCCCGTTATTTTTCCAAAAGGATTCTATAATTAGGGACGGATGTAGTAGCAATTATACACTGAAATTTTAAAAGGTAATTACTAATAAAAATTAAGCAACATATAACAAAATTCGTGCAACTAAGCTTCATTAAATAATCAGAATCAAAAGAACTTCTAAACATAAAACGAAATAAAAAAAATTAAGCGAAAGAGAGATGTTGAGTGAGAAGAAGAAAAATCAAACGTGTAAGAAAGAAAAAGAAGATACATGTTTTTTTTATTTTATTTGAGTGGGGGTGTGTGTATTAAGCTAATAACTTTATTTGAGGTCCATGTCTTTTGGAGGTCCGGCTTGATTGAGTTGTTTGGAAATGGCTCTTTTCCCATCCGTTTTTGCTCATTTCCGTCAAAATAGTCGAGCATGAGTTAACTCACGCAGGTGTATTCTCAGCGTGAATTAACTCACGCAGGTGTATTTCTCGGCGGGGATGAGCAAAAATAGATGAAAAAAGAGCAATAGTCGGATATGTTTGCTCTCCCCCTAGGTCGGGCCTGGTTATGGGGATTTAAATAATATATGTTTTGAATATTCATTGAAATTAAATGAAATAAAACAAGGTATGTTTCACTGTTTGTATTCCTTGCGATATTTTCCTATGTGTCGATCACCGTCGGTGCCGTCTACCTCTATGTCGATCGGCTACATTACACCATCATCATTTGCTGTTTGCCATCGTGCTATAACATTAATGAATAACAAGATGTATCTGGTAACGATTGATGTGGAGGCAGATCCGCGGTCGGGAAGACGCAGAAACGGTGGGGCGAGACGATGAGCATTAGTGGCTATTGCTCTTCTCTGTTGGGAATGAGGGAGATGCAGTGCAGGTCGGTGTTTTCTTTAAAAAAATTGGCTTGTTTATGACATGTGATTGAAAACCACGATTAAAGAGACAATACAACCAATACACCAACAATATTAATCATAAGCAACAACATTACATAATTTTAATAATTCAATAACATTAAATCAATTCGACATTACGTTAATATTACACAAATGGTTGAAATTCAACAAAAGTGCATCATTAGGAGTTTTAGACAACACATTACACAACAATACATAAAGAAAGTTAAAAACTCATAAAATGATATCAAATTTCTACTGAAAATTCGGGCAGCTGCAATTGGAACGAACACAAAAATAAAACATATTATTTTCAACCATCAACCTAAACATAAATGCTACACCGCCATCGTCATGAATAACCTAGGGATAATGAACTGTTATATACATGTCTTCATCTTTATCTGCCCCCAAATTCACACATGATATATGAACAAATACATGAGATATAGTATGATTTTCACCAAGATAGAAAAATTATTTGTTAAGTTGTGCCTTCAACTCATACATCTTGTCGGTCGGAGTTAAAAAAAAACCTTAATCATCCTCTTGAAAGCGGAGTATCGGTCATACGCTTCAATTTGTGCATCTTCAGACATGTTTAACTTCACTAAAGTTTATGGAATAACAAATATCAGAATAAGACAAATTGAAAGGTAAAGTAGATTATTGATGAAACTGAGACATATTTATATTAAATGCAAAACAATAATAACCAATAAAATTGTTGGTGCTTTGTCCACGATATAAAAGTCATATATTTATATAATTTATAAAATGTTAGTTATATATTAGTCACAAAAATCGGTGTTACATTATCGACCATAAAAAATATGTCGGTGTAATAACAACCAAAAAAAGGATGAACACCAACAAAAAAGTGTGATAGTTTATCTAGTGAAATTAAATCATCTTTATCTTCCATAATAACTTCAAATTATTCATTTTCTTTGTCAGAAGTGTCACACAATTGAATTGACTTGGTTTGACTCCTTTTTGAACTAAGTTTGTCGAGCCAAAAATTCCAATTCGAACTTCATCGCTCTTATGTAGCTTTCACTTCATACACGATGGAGGCAGTGGACAATCATCCTTGAAAAAATCAAGATCAAAATGATTGGAGATTAGACCTAGACCTAGACCACACCTTTATTTAGTTTATCTAACAACTTTAATTGATCGTGATTTAAAAAAAAAATTAAAATTGTTAATTAGCAGTATCAAATTATCAATTATTTATTTTTTATAAAAAAACGATTTTTTAAAAATTTTGAAATTATTTAATTTGAAAAAATTTCAATCGACACTAAATTTAAGTTATTCAATAATTGTTCACTAAACGTAGATGTTTTCCCTATATAAGAATCCCAAAGATTTATTTCTTCAAAAAAAAAAAAAAAATCCCAAAGATTTATTTCTTCAAAAAAAAAAAAAAAAAAATCCCAAAGATTTATGTTGGGTGGCAAGTGGCAACTAACTCACCGTATCTTGCTTAGCAAGTTAGCATATTCAACTTCAATTCATTTTATTGCCAAGACAAAGTGTAGGGTACGCATTACAGCTGGAGAAAGGGATGAATACTTGATGGCTTGGCAAAAGGCTCCTATTCAAGCATTAACAATGGAATCAGAACATAATGTTAAAATTGAAAGGGGGATACTTCACCAAAAATCGTCATATAAAGATCACCAAAACACAATAGTCATAGAGGATCATACTGATCAACCATGCTTTTTCATACCATGTAGTGACAAATATCCCAACAAAATTATTGACAGCTCCAAGCGCAAAGCTAAATTAAACTGCAACATGACAGGGAATTTTTCAAACTGATGAATATCTAACTTAAGTTACTATTAATCTATTATACAAAACACTAAAACATCTTCAAAAAAATCTCTGATATGGTACTACAACAGGGCAATTAGCACGCAATGCTTGGCGACAGCGTTTTGATCGGTATAAGAAAAATCTCATGATAATATTCATTTAATGCCATTGAATTTGAGCCAAGGAGGACCATATCAACAAGTGAATCCACTATGTTGCTACTCCTTTGGTCGTCAAGTGGTGTTTTGTCTACCTTGCTTCTGCTACTTAGTTCCAGCAACAGGCATCATTGAACAGACCTAGTCCCTGCAATCCAACATAAAGACATTGATGTCAATAAACATCTATATCCAGAAACTTGAATTAATAGTGTGTTTGTGTTCATGTTTGAACACAGCTTGGTCCAAAGCACAATTTGTTTAAATACAAGTAAGGATACCTATGGTAGTTCAAAGTCAAATGGTGTTGGGAGCATGATTTATAAAGAATGAAAGCAAAAGGGATTAAGAAGTGTCTGTTTGAATATAAACATTGATATCTGTAGAATCTTATCTTATTAAAATTCAAATAAAAAAGATATGCAACAACTGCCAAAATAGTATACACGATAAACAAGCAGAATATCATCTTGAAGCTCAGCATAAATGGCATGGAAGCTGTCAGAGCCCAGAGGAGCACCAAACACCTTGTTAATCTTATCAAGATTAGGAAAGGGATATTGTCAAATTCTATTGATTCAGGTGAAAGGAATCAAAGCAGGATCAATATGTCAAATTCTAACTTATGGAATAGCAAAATATATCATATGGTGTGTTAACAGCTTAAGATACTAATAGTGTTTAGCTTGAAAACATTTTACAACAAAATTGTCACGTAAACTCTACTTACCGACTCAACTCATAAACAGACAAGAGCTACTTAATACAAAGATAACATTTAAAGCATCTATCCTGATTGCTGAATACAGTTTAATATTAAAGCAAACCACAATAGCAAAGTTTTATAAGTCGGTAAGCAACCAATAAATTAAACCAAGGTGGGACCACAGCTCCAGATCAGACCAGACAACACTAAAGATGAGCATTTCTCTTTCCTTCAATGTAATTTTAGTGGGCTGGATGAAAATGAACAAATCCCATCGAGGAGTTGGATTCAGCCAACGGAATTGAATTCAATCATCTCGTTGGCCTCTTGGGTATGTTGCAAACTTGCAACCATAGGTTTGCTTATGTAGTCATGAACCAGAAAACATAAAAGCGATTGGAGTTGAGTGCTACAACTAAGAGGTTAGTGTCTGTGCATTATGGAGTCTTATCATTGCTGTATTTATATGAGTATATGCAAAACTGCCTGAGTTTATATGAAAGCGATTGTAGGCGAGTTAAGTCAATTTTGATACCTAAAATCATAAACTTGAAGGATTCTGAGTTAACTCACTAGTTTGACACAATGGCTATCATGATTTAGAAAAGGAGGTTGATTTTTTAACCAAAATCAAATGTATTATTCACAACCTAATTCCAATAACTATCCAAATGTATTATTAGAACATTAAATAATTTAACTACCACTTTCGTTGGAAACTCTGGCAATGACCTTTGCAGTAGTCCCTATATTAATGGAACACAAAAAATATCCTTGACCTGTGATTCTATTGGTCTCGTTAGTCCCCTCTGTTTAGGGTCCCCATTAGTGGTAACAAAGGTGCCTAATCTGCCATGTTAAATGCTAGTTGGCATCTAAGAAAGGCATTCCAAATCCTTTCTGAAGACTTGATCCTTGGTAATGAGTGTTAGTGCGTGTGGTATTAAATGTGCCAAACAAGCATGTGTCTTACTACTTACCTATCTTGTTAATCTTGGATAGTATAGCGGGATAGGCAATATTGTGAAGACTAAAAAACAGTAAACAAACTAAACATAAATCCCAATAGGATACGTAAATACTCAAAAATAGAAAAATACACAAAATTAAGGGGGCAATCATACTTTATAATTATAATTAACTTTGATTATTTGCTACTAACATTAAAAATCAACACCCTAATACCTTAACAACTAACTGAACAGAGAAGAACATAGTAAAGAAAACCAACAGAACAGAGAAGAACATAGCAGTCTCCTTTACACGCAGAAGAAGGTAGGAAAACCAACAACACAGAATAACAGTTTCGTAGCTTCGCGCAGAAGGAGAAGAACTTTTTTTGTAACCAGAAAAAATATGTTCGCGAATACAAAATAAATAAACTGGCAACTTTAAAAACATGCATTGACCGGTATACCCCTAAAATTAAACAGAGCAGTTTAAAAATATGGGTATTTGTGAGATTTCACCCACGAACCCTATAAGGTGGACGAGGAAGAGTGACTGCGCCCAATTACGTCGCAGTTTGGCAGTGATTCGCAGCCACAAACACCATTCATGCTGAACGCAGCTCGCAGGAATAAGGTCACAGTGTGTATGTCGTCTCAGCTATCCTGCTATCACGCGCGATAGTACCGCTACTGGTAACATAACTACTTACTACTAACAAAGACCCCTAAATTGCATGACCAGTGCGACAAACAAATTCACATGTCAGGGATATATTTTTCGGGTTTCCTTTGTATAGAGATTAATGTGAAAGTATGGCAGTTTATTGAATGTCAAACACCTTAATATACAAATGATAGGGAGTTGAAATAGCCATGCAACTCCTCTCATTCCAAGTCAAAATATTCAGCAGAAATAGAACATTCCTTTCTTGAATAAGAGCAAGCTAAAAACAAGCTATCCATGCCGGCCTCAGGGTACAGTGGCTTTCACACTCATTGGCAGTGGAGAAGAAAGGGTTAGGAAGACAAGAGTGTCAAACAGCTGTAGATAACAGGGATTGTTTTCCTAAAAGCTAGAGGTTGCCAACATGAAGATCGTCTAAGGACTCGAATGACTTCACCAAATAAAATTTTACATAAATCTCTACTCAAACACCTCCCCATGTCTCCTGCTAGACTCTTGGACCAATAAACTGATGATGACTATCTTGACACTATAATTTGATGCAATCTAAAGAAGCTAAGATATGTGTTATGAGGAAAATAAACTAGAGGCCTATATTAGCTTGAATTGAATAATATATACAAAATTCTATCAAAATGGTAACAGAAAATCTGGAATGCAACGAGTAACTGACAGCAAGGCATGCTTAAATACTATATAAGATTATGTAATTATGTATGGCACAGCATGAGAGTGTACTTACCAGTACTTTATCAACCCGTCCCAGCCACACGTCGCTACTTTGCTCTGTTCCAGAGGATGCCACTCGCAACCAATGGTAACGCCTTCGTGACACTTGAGAGTTCTAAAGACTTTGCAACTCTTCCAATCCCAGAACCAACACTTACCCTCACCATCACCCGACATGACAAAACGTCCATCCGGCGAAAAATTGACCTGACAAGCATATCCAGCAACAATATGTCCAGCAAACCTCTTCTTTTTGTTAAGTTGAAACTTCTCCCTTGTGCTATAAATAAGTATCTGGTTATCCAAACTCTGAGCGGCAAGCCAATTGGCATTGGGGTGAAGTGAAATGGAAGGCATAGAATGCATGTGTGGCTCACTGATATACTTTATAACTACAGGAATACCATATTCCCATACCCTGAGGGACTTGTCATCACTGGAAGTAACAAATCTCCGATTGTTATCGACAAAAGTAATGGTATTCACCGCCCCCAAATGCTGATCATACTCTTGAGTGATCTGCCCAGTATTCATATCCCACTGAACAATCTTCTTATCACTCATACCAGCCAACAAAACATTCTGTTTATCCTCATCTGGGTTAAGCTTCACAACATAAGGAATCTTCCCAGTGGAGAAAGTCGATATAACCTGCCCCGTTTCGGTATCCCAATACTTAATATTCTTATCATAACCAGCACTCAAAAACTTAGTTCCATCATTGGTAAAACAAATATCCCTAACAGCTTTCGAATGCCCCATATAAGTCCTCATACATTTACCAGTATTGAAAACATCCCAAATCTTAACCTTAGTATCCATACCAGCAGACAGAATCAAATGACCCGAATTCGGAAAAAACCTAATCGCAGAAACCCCTTTCGTATGTCCACTCCATGTATGTACCAATCTCTTCGGTATATAACAGTGATCATTACTCGCCTTAGCATCTTTTGGAGGCGCAATCCAAGACCTACCTTGATAATCCCTTTCCTCTTTCCCATGAAAAGTACTCTTATCTTTAACAGCCTCAACTTTTTCACCACCAAAACCACTCTTCTCTTCGCCTTTCTTCTTCGCGTGCTCCTCAGCGTATTTCTTCTGATCTTCAGTTAACTCTCCTTGTAAACCTTCCTTCTTCCCAGCCCAAGGACTCTTCTTATTCTTCAACAACCATGCCTCAGAAGCTGGGTTTTCAATCTCAACACCATCTTCATCTTCGTTGTTGTTATTGTCTTCTTCGTTATCATTGTCTTCTTTCTTCTTAAGAGATTCGATTTTTCTCTTCTTCTGTTCACGGTGTGGGATATTATAAACAGAAGCAGCATTATTCTTCTGCAAAGCATCGAAATCACCGACGTAATTGGAAGCAGACGGATCAGCAGCATAACCGAATTTTAAAAAGGTGTTATGCTGTTCATCGAAGAGGAAAGGTTCGATATTAGCGTCTTCGACGAAACCGAGTTTGTGGTTACGCATACCTTGTGCTAAACCGTCTTTAGCGTAAGGGTGAGATGGGCCTTGAATCGGGGCCCAGAGCTGGTCGTAGGTAGGGTTGAAGGCGATAAGGTGTTGAGTTGGGTCGATGGGTTTGGAGAGGGTTTTGGGGTCGGCGACGGTTAGGGCGAGCATGGTGTCGTCGACTTTGGGGGCGGCGGAACGGGAAGGGAGGAGACGAGGTGGAGAATTTTCCGGTGAATTAGGGTTTTGAGATGGTGAGTCTGGGTCGTTGTTGTCGTCGGTGTATTGGTTGAGTAGATCCATTGTTATGAATTTGAATGTGTTAATCGAAGAAGAGAAAGAAATACTGAGTGAGATTCAGTTGGTCGGAAAACTGAGAAGTTCAGATTGTTGTTTGAGAAATTATGAATCGGTGGTGAAGCGGGAAACGCTGGGGGAGAGTGTGAGGTGCGACAGGGATTCAAGCCTCTGGAAATATATGGATTATTATAATCACTTACTCTTAAAGCTTATTAGGTCTAGCAATATCTAAACCTAATTATTTCCCTCTAATTCCATGTAATTTAATGCTAATCCCTTTAACCCTAAAATATTTCCCTCCAACCACTTCAAATTTGAATTTGTTATTTTCTCTCCCATCATTTTCTAGGCTGTTGCACGTTCCAATAACTTTAGTCAGATTTTGATTTCCAATGACTTCAGTCAGATTAAGCCTTCTAATTAATGCACACTAACATTTCTTCTTTTTCCAATATATTTTCATTCTGCCAATGCACCTATTGTTTTTCTCATTTCCCACAATATTCATTACTGCTTCGGTCCTTCTTCCCATTGATTTTGTTCTTATTTCCACTTGACACCTATTTCATTCCTTCTTCTTACAAACCTTTCCCTCAATACTACCTGCTTCAGTTTCTCCTATACATCCATTACTCCTTCAATATTCTCTTTGTTCGAATTTCGTTCCTCTTTTCACAATAAGGTAATTTATGCTCAATACTCCTATGCATAGAATCTCTATGATTCTTATTTTTAGATTTTTTGGTTGTGGTTTTTCAGTTTCCTTCTTTCTTTGCCATTTATTTATCTTTTAAGTTTGTTGTTGATCTCTTTCCCAGATTTATCATTGTTTGTGGTAAGGTCATTAGTTTTGGGTACTTCGGTTCACTAGAATTTTGATTTCTTGCTTTTTATGTTGATCATTTTTACTTTCAGTTTTACGTTTGTGTTTGGTGACTGATATGTTATTGCCTTTGGAATGCTTCTGTCAAAATGGTTAACATAGAGATGTGCTTTATTTAAATAAAATTTATGAATGATGAAAGGAAAACAAAATGAATAAAGAAATTTGTTTGCTGATATGATATGGAAGGTTGTATGAAAAACCATCTTTATAAAGATCTGTTTTTGATGCAGAAAAATTCTCAACATTCAACTCAATCAATGATGAAGAAAAGGAGTAAAGACAGATAAGTCTGCAGTTTGGTGGTGAGAGCTTAATGAGAATGAAATTACCCATGCATGTTTAAGGCCTCTGAAGAGATTCTTTTGGCCAAAGTTCTCCTAATATTCTTTAGGCATGGGCATCCATGTTATTGTTGTATAGGTTTTTGTTTCCTTTTGAGATATACTTTTAATCCATTAGTGACATGTAAATCTTAGGTTAGTAATTAGAATTTTTAAGAGGAAAGAAATAGACCAAAAACATGTAGCATTTGGTTCCTTCAAAAAAATGTAGCATTTGGTCTGTTTTAAGTTAGAGATATTAATTTATAGTCGAATCGTTTAATATGTTGTAAATTTGTGGCTAAACTAAATTATTAGTGTAGCTTGAAACAATTAGCCTTGCATGCATAACTGTAACCGATTAAATTGTCTTCAGGCTTAGAGTTTTCCATGTCAGAAAAGAAAACATAGATGAATAGACCATGATTAGTTTCTATAATTTTCAACTGTATGTGCCTTAAATTGTTGGAATTAATGTTAAATTTAAACATACATGATCAAATTTCTTAACAAAATTTCTCTAAAAAAAGATATATCATACTTATGTCATTGATGTATAATGTATATTTTTTTTAAACGCAATGATATAGTCTTTTAGAATTTGAAAATGATTCATCATCTACTCTCTTTTAATCTGAATTCATCATTGTCATTCTGTAAGATTTTGATTTGTACAAAAGCCATCTACAAACAAAGACCATCTACAAAGGACAATTTAACATTAAATATATTTATACACAAAGGACAATTTGGTAAGAAACACATATATTTGGTAATATACACATATTGAAACGGCTGATAATTTAAAGGTTAATTTTTTTCCTACCTAAGAATTGGCTATCAAATTGAAATTGATGATGGCGTATTAAAGAAAGAAAGTCGTGTCCTTAATAATAATTATCTCCTTTAATTGTAGCGGCTACTAATAATGATAATTAAATTGTCAAATGTTGTAAAATTGAAACGACTATTAAATCAAAGGGTGGTAATTTCTTCTTACCTACTCCCTTCGTTTCAAAATATAAGCAAAATTCACTTTTTAGGTTCATTCATTTAATGATGTATGTGGTTCATAATATGGACCACATACATCATTAAATGAATGAACCTAAAAAGTGAATTTTGCTTATATTTTGAAACGGAGGGAGTACTCAAAAGGACTGTCAAATAATGTTTATTTTTTGGGAAATGGTAACAAGTGCCCTAAGGGCACTTGATAAGAAATTTAAAGTAGTAACTTTATCTTGGAAATTGTGCATTCAACTTATTGAAATAGTAAAAAGCAACTTTTTCTACATGAAATTTTACAATTATTTCCTTTTTTGATTCCTTAACCATTGCCCTAATGGCATTGGTTAGCAAAACCCTTATTTTTTTCAATTGTTAATTTTACTATTTTTAGTGTTTGTATGTTTTTAAAGAAATATTTATTTATTGTAACATATACTCCCTCCGTCCCAAATTGTATGACGTTTTGGGCATTTCACACATATTAAGAAATGCAACTAATATTGTGTAGAAAAGAAATATTATAAGTTGTTTTTACAAAATTGTCCTTAATAAATAATATGGGAAAAATAAATGAAAGAATTGAAAGAAGGGAGAGTAATAAATAGTTAAAGTTATAATAGGAAAAATAACATTAATGTTTCATTGGTATTGTAAAACGACATATAATTTGAGACAAATATTTTTTCCTAAAACGACATACAATTTGGGACGGAGGGAGTATTAAATTATCAGACCCGTGCGGCGCACGGGTCAGTAATCTAGTTATAATAAAATTAGATAAATCCACCCCTACCCTTGACCAAAAAAAATAAATAAAAAACCCACCCCTACAAAAAATCTATATTATTTGTAAGACAAATCCTATATTTATAGATACTTTGACACACAAGTCGGTTTAAACTTAAGAAGTATGTTATGTTCGAATGAGACGTACCTTGATAAGTCGTGAGGTGAGTATCATATAGTCTAATGAACTCGTTATTAGTCTTGAGCTAATCAATAATAGTAGCCTGGAGGTCATTGCCTATGGTGACATAGGAGTCGACTTATAAACACACTCATCTTTGGTGTGTTAGCTGAAAATAACAGTATAATTGTATGGATGGTATATACAGACGTCGTCTATTATTTATTTTTTTGAAGGAAAACGTCGGTCTGTTTTACACATGTGTCGTGATCTTGTTTGATGAATGGTAATTTTTAAGATTGTCGTATAGTATAAAGATATGTACCAACTTGACTTGCTATCATGGCTGAGGTGCTTTGCCAACATGTTGAGATTGTTTAATATGAGCTTTTCATCTTGAATGGATGTTTTTTTCCAAGCATTTAATTTGGTTGTACCGTTATTCGGTGCATTTTTTCAAACTTAAAGCTTTTTATGCCAAGCTTGTCTTGATGTCAAACTTTTCATGGTGTGTTGGAAACTCAACTCATAGTCTTCATCAGTGGTGGATTTCGTTGTACAGTTTCACTATCCCCAAAGAGTTGATTAAATGTTAATCTCAGTACAGTGGTGAGATGGTTTTAACTCAATTTTTCCCAAATTAATATATTCTTCAAAAGAGGTCAAGCTTTTAGTTTGACCTCCCGATTGTGTATTTTTCTTCAACGTTGATTTAATAGTTTGACAATTTGCTCGTAAAAGGTAGTTTGGTGACAGAACTTCTTTTTGAAATAAAATTCCGAGAACATCCCTATATAACATAAACCTGCACAAATTCGTACCTGAAAGTAATTAGTGAGCCATATGTGTGTGCGCATTAATTGATATATTTGCAGTTTTGTCTGAGAAGTTTTGACTCATTTGTTAGGTTGGTTACAAAACCATTGTACCTTTACATTGTTTTCATACAAGGGCATTGAGAAATGTTTATGCTCATCATCTCATATGCAGCAAAGAAAAAATAAACAAGCTTCAAATGGATGTTATTATTAAAAAAGTATCATTCACCAATAGATTCCCCGGGGTTAGCTATGGCAGAAGGAGGTGTCATCGATGCAGTAATTGATTGACTTTGATTAACAATGATTGCCATATTTTGGTTCCTTTTTACCCATTGTGGATTATTACGTGACTTTCCTTCGTTGAAGGGATTATGGTGCCTCACGTTCAACTATTGAGTTTTATTCTCCTCGGTACGATCCATTGACATAGTCTTTGATGCGTAGTTTTGTTAAAAAATATATATTATTCACTCATCCCTATATACATTTAGTGGTGTTACAAGTGTTGGAATAAGCCCTAATAGCCAATCTATGTCGATTGGGTTTGGCTTTGTATCATGATATTGATATAAGTATATATTGTGAATATATAATAATAAGACATTTCTTTATTGATTTTGTTTTGTTTCAAAATAATAAAGTCCCTAGAATAGTTAGTCTGTTTTATGGAACATTAAGTATAACTTAATTGTGAGACCCCATTAAACATAAGGACACTATTCTTAAAGTATCCGTAGTCAAACTTTATTGAGAAGTGGGATATCATTAAAGCATAGAGACTATTATGTGGGTAGACTGATGATCACATCTCACAGATCATGGATAAAAGAGTTATCAAGTCTTCACATAGATATAAATATTAGGAGTAATATTTATATTGGATTGACCCGCTATGAGAATACTACATAGTAAAAGTTATGAAAAGTGTCATAAGATATTCTCATAGTGATAGTGGTGTATTCCACCCTTCGACCTGAAACCACTATGTACCCTAGATGTTGGAGTCGAGTGCTTTGTCACCATTCAAACGTTGTCCGTAACAAGATGACTATAAAGTTGGTAGATGGGTACTCCATGAATCATGCTGAGGGACATGAGTGACCTAGATGGAATTTGCCCCTCCTACATAACAGGAGAAATGTCTACGGGCCCAATATTGAACTAGACAAGGATGACACGGTCTATGCCTTGTGTTCAATATAGACATGAGGGCAAAAGGGTAATTATACACATGATCATTATCACATAAAGGTTTGGTCAGATCACATGACATTCTCGTCACTTGGGTAGCAGTGATGTGTTGCTAGATACCGCTCACTGTTTATAATATTAAATATGTGATTTAATATTATTGCCAACGTTATGAGAACCTATAGGGTCACACACAAAGGACAGATAGATGAGAGAAATAAATAAGTAAGACTTATTTATAAAATAAATAAGTGAGACTTATTTATAAAATAATAAGTAAGACTTATTAGTAATTAAATAATTAAATATGATTTATTATTTAATTTACAAAAATAGAGAAACGCGGTCCACCGTAAGGTACGGTGTGTTTCAGTGAAATATGGTGCACCGTAAGGTACGGTGTACTTAAGTGTTTGTCTTGCTGACCACACAAGTGGTTCTATAAATATAACCCTTGTGTTGAAGCTTGATTGACTGTTGGTTGAAACGCTTAACCTAATTCACAAAGTAAACCTAGCCGCCACTCTCTAAACCTATTCTCTCTAATCTCCGTTGGAATTGGTCATCGGAGAAGTTCTGTTCGTGTGGACTGAGTAGAGGCATCGCTGCTTTGCTTTGCTCGTGATCAGAGATATTTCTTCTACAAAGGGGTTCTGCGCTTCAAGAGGTAAACACATGAATCCTTAAAGTGTTTAAGCATGTGTTCTGTTTGATTTGTGATTAATGATTTAATCAAGATCCGTTTCAATGGGATTTGTTCCGCTAAGAGGATTATAAATTTTTGAAAAACCTCTCTTAAAATCCCTTCAGTGGTATCAGAGCATCTGGTTCTGATTAAATCATTACATTCAAATCAGTTTGATTGAATTGATTCAGATTTATATTCGTATACATGTGTTATCGATTTTATTATGAATAATCAATTTAAGAATAAGAGATTTCAAAGCGTTTGAATTTTCGAAAATTGAATGACAATCGTCGATCAGTGTTGGTTCGAAAACCATTTTAACTTTTGATTCAATAACTAATATTGGCTGTTGACCATTGTTTGACTCGAATAAATAGTGTTCTGTATATTAATACCATGGATGTATTTTGATTCTAGATATTGGATATCACATGCGGTGGTTAATTTGTTTAGCCAAAAGTGATCCTAATTTAAATTGCCTTAAAAACTCACGTTTTTGTTTTATATCAAGTGGGGTATACAATTGATATTATTTTAAACGAATTAATTGGCCTTTTGATTATGAATCAAACAATTTGATTTTGTTTAAATTAATTGTTGTGTGGTTCCTCATAGCAATGATATAAGGGTCACATATATATAAGTAAACCTATAGCGACGTCAGTATATATGATATGTTGGTTGAATCATCATTTAAATTGTTAAAGTGATTGTTGTAATTTGAATGATCAATTGTTTGAGCTTGAGGCATCAATATTTTGATCGTTTATATTGAATGAACAATCTCTTAAGCTTTTGATGGTGGTTGTCGCATTAGTGTTCATAATAACAACGCAAAGGTTGTGTTGTCATGAATATTTTATATGATTAGGATCTGCAAGATGCATCAAGTGTTGGTGTAGAATACGACGTCGAGTCAAAGTGAATTGTTCATTAAGAATTAACGTTGTTTTGCAAATTGTTTCAAAAGTGAAAATCAAAATAGAAATTCAAGGGTTATTCTATTTTATGAGTCAATCACGGGAGTATCAAAAGTATCAATTATAGTATATTGGTTTTAAATTAATTTTATTTCTAAAGTAATATATGATATTGTGATCCACCGAAATAGTTGCCAATCCCTCATATCATTCACAAATTTTTGGTATCAATCAACTAAAAGTTAGTTGCGCCAGTCAATCAAGTAAAATCTGATATATTCAAAATGTTTTGAATTTATTAGTTTTGATTTCCATATCTACGTTGATACGATTTGATTTCTAAAATTGTTTAAAATAATAATAAATAGTTATTATTATTTAATTTATGGTGTATGGTTATGACCTTAGATTTTGACGTTTTTAATTTATTTATTTAAATACGACCTGCGTGTCGTGATTTGTTTTATTTTATTTAAATACGACCTGCGTGTCGTGGTTTATTTTAATTCTTTTATTTAAGTGTTAAATAATGTAACTTCTCAAGTTGAAGAGAAGACGACGCCAAATGATGATTCCAGTTAGAGAAACTTTTGAAGCTTGCTCGTGTGTCAAAGAATTGTAATAAAGTAGTTTATTTAATTCTTACGCATTAGGAGGTCATAACCATACTACCTAATTTATTTTATGTATGTGATGCATGAAATGTATGTTTATTTAGCGCATGTATGTGATGTATGCTTAACATGTTTTAGATGTATGTTAGCATGTATGTTTTAAATGTTTTATATACTTGCTTTCTATGAGCATGAATGTCATGCATCTTTAAGGACGCTTGTATGAGATACACATGTCAATAAGATTAAACTAAATAAAAATCCTTCAAATAAAATATGAAGTAAATTGTTTTTCAAAGTATAACACACTTCAAGACTAATATCGAAATGTGTAGGTTTCGCCTCCGCGAGGTGCACTTTCTATACTAGTAAGTTGTGGTGGGGTAATTCTATTTACTGACTGTTATTTTTGGATCTAACTTAACTAGATTATTTTAATAAGCTTAAAATATATATATTTACTTCAAATGAAACATTAAGTTTAATGCTTTCCAAAAGTTTAACACCCTTCAAGACTAATATCGAATATGTGGGTTTTGCCTCCGTGAAGCGCATATTTTATACTAGTAAGTTGCGGTGCGGTAATCCAATTTACCCAAGTGTTATTCTTTTGGGTTTAACTTAACTAAATTAATTTTAATGAGATTAAAATAAATTTAGAAGCAATGTTTGGGAACATCTATATGATAGATTAGAGTAAGGAGTTATTCACTCAAATGATTTGAAAGTTGTATGAGATACAATTGGAAGGAGTTCCTACCTAAATAACTGAGTTTTGAGTACAGCCCCCGTTGACTTAAAGCAAGGTGAAATATGGATTTCAACCCACTAGAAAATCTTCCAATGTGATTTTCCGATTCAAATGTTGAAGGTCATTTGATTTGAGTAAAATAGTGGGAGCATATTTAATTAAAGACCTAATTAAATATGTTTTTTCAATCATGATACATTTATTTTATTTATTTTCTGTATTTAGAATTTCTTCGGCATATACATTTTCATTATACTGTTAAATGTTCTTATGAAGAACAAAATCTTCAGAAAGGAGTTTCTGAATTGGTACAAAATTAAGAATTGTTCTTTAGAATGCGAAAAACTGTTAATGTTTTGAAAGAGTCAAAATAGAAGTAAGACTTCTTATCTGCCCATATAGTTATAGAAAGTTAAATTTCTACTTCTGCATCATAAGTATATGATACTTGATGATTAATCTCATATTTGTTGAAATATAGAGAGTTTTAAAGAAGCGGGACATTAACTATAAGTGAAGTCCACTTACGTCTAGAATGAAACAAATTGTTTCATTGACATAGGAACTAATGCTTGGACTTAAATTTAACTTGATATGAACCAAATAATTGTTATTGAGTTCCATGTAAAATAGAAGCATTAATCTTAAATCTTGTATTTACAAGTGAAGGATTGTGTAGTTGAATAATAGACAAATGTTGTCCGATTATTCCAATAATGTTTTCTATACAAGTATGCTAATCAAGTAATGGATTTGAGTTCCATGATTTTGATAAGCTGATCTATAACATATGTGAAAAGAGGATCAAATGAGATTTGAACCTTTTGTATATCATTGGCATTATTGTTTAGTACAAACAGGTGTGATTCACATTTCCAAAATCCGTGGATATGGACTATTGGACTCATTTGATTTTATATCATTTGAAGGATGTGAATCCCACCTTTCAAAATAGATTAGTATACCGGTCACCAACAAAGGTGAAAGGACACATAATTTATTTGAGTTTATATACATATGAGACGTATATGCAGAACTAAACATATTTGCTAGATATATTGTTTCTATTACTTCATCTAACATTACTAAATCATTTAGTAGATAAGCAAAGTGTATTTGACACGATTCAAGAAAACTTTGAAATTGTTCAAAGATTTTAACAATGAAGTAAAAGGAATAAGTTTGAAAAGTATAAAGACTATACGAGTTAGTCGTGATGGTAAATGCTTGATTAATGAGTATAATGATTATTTATATCGTTTCATGTTTGACATGACTCGATCTAAAATAGTTTGATTATAACTCAAAGACTCTTTAAATTAATTAAATTACAGTTATTCTTCACCCACAACAAGTTCTAATTGAGCAATCATAAAGGCACCATATTAGATATGGAGGTAAGAGTACCTATTTTTGACTTTATGATAATTTGAGGTTATATGGTTTACTAGATAAACTAAACTTCAAATTAAATGAATGTATACTTGTGGAGGTTCCCTTAGGAAACTAGAGGATACTATTTCTACATCTTCTTCCTTGACAAAAGTTGTTTGTCGCTAGAACTGGAGTATTCTTTTTCAAGGAGTATAGCTCTACAAGAGCTAGTGGGAGTGATGTAGAACTTGAATTAAGTCAAGTACCACAAAATACATTTCAACAAAGCGTTGTTGGTAAATCGCTAGTTCGAGTAGCACATGATCTAGATGAGTCTGATATGTCATAACACTAGGATGAGAAACATGATTTGTCATGACTCAACAAGGTGATATGATGCTCATGGAAGATAAGCACCTGACTTACTAGAAGGTCGTAAATGGCCTGATTTTGAGAAGTGGCTAGATGCCATGGGATCTTATAAAGAATCCATGTGCACAAACCATATATGGATACTGGTTATATCATCCAAATGAGTATGACTCATAAGATGAATGTGAGTTTTCTTATAGAAAATTGACATGGATGGTATTATGAATACCTTTAAGATGCGATTGATTGTACAAGGTTTCATGCAATTCATGATGCATATCATGATGAAACCATTCCATCATCGTAATGCTTAAATCTAACGATCCCAATTCCCATTGTTGTATAATACATGTTCTAGAAGATGGATAACGAGGTTGTATTCCATAATTGGAATAACCTTATATATGTCTTTGATATATGTAGGATTTCGTTAATCCAAATGATACTAGAAAGGTAGATGTATTATAAAATTCATTTATGAATTAGAGAAAACTTCTCGAAGTTGAATTCTTTATTTTATTAATGAAGTTTTATGAAAACTTTTATTAATAAAGAAATCTTGTGCACATAAGGAGATTAGTGGGAGCATTGATATTAGTTTGGTGGAGTATGCGTATGACATACTAGTCACCAAAATAATTAATCTACACATGTAAGACATGGTCAGAAAATTATTTTAAATATGTACCAAAATTGATTATAGTGTTCGACACTAGAATACCTTCAAGAAGCTCCTTGGATGTCTTAGAGGACTATGGATTGTTTCTTGAACACAGATGAAAGAAACATTGTAAATAAGTTACAATGATATTGACTTTCATATTGGTGTACAGTATATCCAGATTGTAATTTGGAATAAATGTTATGTTAGGATATCAACTATGAAATTTGTAAAAGTACAAGCTTCAGATAGTTGTTATTTCTATTACAGATGTCAAATATATATGATTTGGATTGCTTAGTTCATAACTGAGGGAAAACAGGTGTTTCTTGCGTTGCAGCTTCCATTGATCTCGTCTGAGATGAAATTGGTTTAAATCTTGCGAGCAATGAAAACTTGATCTCACCAATAATCCAAATATATACTTTGACACTTCAATTTCTTTTTGATAGAAGATCGAAAGTGGAAACTGTAACACCCCGTTTTCCCAACGTAAAAATTTCATAATTAAAAATCAGAGTAATTCCACTTTAAACGGAATGCTACACTTCTTAAAAATTCATAAACTGAATAAATAACAATTTATTCTTCAAAATCATTTAACATAAGTAATTCAAAACTTCGCAGCGGAATTAGTTCATTCAACATAAAAAGTCTTTGCCACGCAGGCCTCATCAGAAAATCTCATAAGTCTTAGTTCAATATTTATTCATAAAAGTTCATAAACATTACGTAAGGAATAGAAGTAAAGTCAAGTCCCATCCCGTTATGTATCAGAGCACCTAGACACACATGTGAGGAGTCCACTCACGACGCCTCTAATCTTGATTACCTGCAAGTTACCCATACGAAGAGCAACATTTCCAAGCAGAGGGGTGAGATTTCTCAAACAATAATATAAAGCATATAAATCATATAAAGTACATTCAACAACTTAAACATCTTATAATTCATTAATCATATCTAACAACTTAAAACTTCCTTAACTAGTGTCACTATTCTTCCTATATTAGTCATATACTTCGTATCATATCATCATATAAATATCATCACATATCTACAAATATTGGTCATAAGCATTATCATATATTCCTTTTAATCATAGCATCTTAATCATAGACATAAACATCATCATATAACATTAAGTACTAATCATAACCATAATCATCAAATCATAATCATCAACTCATAAACAAACATCATCATCAAAACAATCATGAACATCAAAAACAATAATCATTTAGCATCTTATAATCATCATAACAGCTTCTTAATCAAACTCATAATCGACTTCATAATCATAGTCATAAACAACTTCATGATCGACTCGACTCTTGACTTGACAATGCGACTCAACTCGACTATGCAACTCTTATCATCTTAAATCATCTTGAGTCATCATGAAAATGCAAATGCATGTGGTACCAATCTAGGGCATAAGCCCTCGTCGCTTGTGAGCATAAATATACTCCTAGGGCATAAGCCCTCATCGTCGTGGTTGAGCAAAAGCTCCATCGTCGTGGTTGAGCAAAAGCTCCATCTTCGTGGTTGAGCAAAAGCTCCAAGGCATGAGCCCTCATCTATAAATGAGTATGCATGGACTCAACATCTTACGTCTTAGAAACTTCATGAACATCTATGACATCTTAACAACTTGACGACTTCATAACGACTCGACGACTTAACAACTTCATATCATCTTAACGTCTTAACATCTTAACATCTTAGCATCTTGACAACATATGGATCACATAAATAATTCATGTCATATCATAATATAACAATATCAAATGATAATAAACAACATCTTAAAACATCATATTCATCAATCATAAACAACATCATATAACATCATATTTAAACATCAACAATAATTCACTATGTATCTTTGTAAAAACATAATAAATTATCCACAACATATTTTCATGTCAAACCAAAGCTACTGGAAAGGTATCACAAATATCAACAACTTTCATGTTTACAACAAAGATCAATTCAAAACAGAAACATATGAACAAAACACAAAAACATGAAACAGAGAATGTTGTCACCGTACAATTTTGTTAAGACCTCCCTGTAGTATTTTCATCATAACTCAAAGACCAAACATCATTTTCACGTCAAACCAAAGCCACTAGAAAGCTAACAAAATTATCTAAAACTTTCATGTTTACGCCTAATACCAATTCTGTACCGATCAATACCAGTTTTCATTTTAAATTCGGAAAAGTTGTGCTGAAAGTCCATAAAAATTCACTGTGACCTACGTGCAGTAATTTGACCATAACTCAAGTTCTATAAATCGTTTTGACGTGAGACCAACGGCATTAGAAAGCTAACATCCATACCTACAACTTTCGTGTTTACACCTAAGACCAATTCCACACCAATCAATATCAGTTTTAATATCAAAATTCGGGCTGAATGCAGATTTTCTCCAAGTTTCACCTAATCTCATGGTTCTAACTTCAAAACTACTTCCAATAATCATCCTATGGATTATCTAAGGTCTCTACACAATTTCTACATCAATTCAACAAGTTTTCATCATCTAATCATCAAAACTCTCTCAAAACCCTAATTCTCAAATTCTCACAAACTCTCCCCAACTTGTTAGATGTAATCTAATGATTTGACAACTTAATATTAATGCAAGATAGTCTCACCCTCACCTTAGTTTAATTCCTGAATCAGCAGCAGCGTTCTTCTTTCCTAAGGTCTTCTCCTCTTCTCTTGACTTTTCTCTTCTCTTCTCTTCTTTCTTGTTCTCCTCTTTTCCAAAAAGCGGTTTAAGGTAAACTCTTTCCAACCTAAGCTTCTCTATTTATAATACTAAAATATTCTTCCCAAATCTATTTAGGTCCAACAACTTATTCTTCTTTCTATTCTAACCCCCAATTCCACTCACACTAATAATACTCATAATCTTATTTATTTCTAAATTAAATATATCTCTCACAAATAACAAATATATTTCTACACCAAATAACAAATATATCTCTAACAAATAACAAATATATTCCTACACCAAATAACAAATATATCTCTAACAAATAACAAATATATTTCTACACCAAATAACAAATATATCTCTAACAAATAACAAATATATATTATTCTAGTAAATACCAACTCATCAAAATAAATCGACTAAATCATAAAAAGACATCTGATCTCAAAATTACCTCCAAATCTACTTACTCTAATAATTCTCATATTCTAATAAATAATAGAATAATGCCACATAATAAAATACTAACACCTCATATAAATAAATAAATCACATAAATAGACTCTAACTTAATAAAAATAATTAAATAAAAAGGAGGGTGTTACAACTCTCCCCAACTTAAAAGAATTTCGTCCTCGAAATTCAAGCACAATAGAAAATAAATTTAGTCATTACTTCTTCAAACAAAACACAAAAACTACATCAAGTTAGCCAGTTAAACATGATCACATAAAAACATAACTACTAACTAGAAAACATGACGACACGACTCAACGACTCATCTACTTGGCCGGACGGACCGACCTGCTCTGATACCAATTGTAACACCCCGTTTTCCCAACGTAAAAATTTCATAATTAAAAATCAGAGTAATTCCACTTTAAACGGAATGCTACACTTCTTAAAAATTCATAAACTGAATAAATAAAAATTTATTCTTCAAAATCATTTAACATAAGTAATTCAAAACTTCGTAGCGGAATTAGTGTAACGCCCGTCTTAATTATTCAATTATTTAAAAATATATTTATATATATGATTTACGTGATTTTCATGATTGATATGTGTGAATTTTATGATTCATGAAGTTGAGTGGGTTATATGATTTATAACTGAATTATGTGGAGTATTTTGTTGTGGTGAAGTTGTTATGTTGTTAAGACTTATTTTATTATTAAATAAAATAAGATATGATAAATAAAATAAAAATATTAAAAAATTGGGCTGTGCTGTGAGATGAGCAATTAGTAGTGAGAAGAGTAATTAGGAGAGATAAATAGACAACAAAAGTTAGAAAACAGAATACGTACGTTTTTGGAGAAAAAGGGAGAAAAGTCAGAAAGAGAGAAGAACAAAGGGAGGCTATCGATTTCTGCTATTATCAGGTAAGGGTGAGACTAACTTTCAATACTATTAAGGATATAATTCTGTAGAATGAATTTAGCATGATTAGGTTGAGGTTTTGTAAGATTTAAAAAATTAGGGTTTGATGAGAAAATAATATCGGATTGTTTATAGGTTTATGAAGTTGAATTTGATTTCAATTTTTAATTGCCATTGGGTTCGGTTTTGTATTCAATTTGGCACATATGATTCTTTTGTGGTAAATTGTCCTACGATACTTTTATATCAGAGAGCATATAGCAGTGAATAAAACATTAAAACAAAGTCCTCTATTTCATGAAAGAAAGGAAAACGGGAAGGGAAGTTACAACTATATTGCATGACATCGGGTATCTCAAAATTATGCCTATAATTAGATGTCTTAGGTCACAATAGGCTTAGTACTACTTGATCACTTATGAAGATTGACCTAGTAGTTCGTTTCATAAATCACGAACTTCATGACTACTTGTGCTAAGCTTATTTGTTTTTGTAATGAGTACAACTATAGTCTGCTAATCATTTATTTTCTAGTCGTCGTACTTCCATGATGTTACCTTGTGTGGTATATATGTTATCGTGCTATCCTACTATGTCTAGAGTAATTTTTACTATTTTATTGTTACCAGCTTTATATAGCTTGCCAAATCCAAAGTGTGAGATAGCTCTAATGTATACTGAAGCATCCTTTGATTAAATTATGTAAAATACTCATGAGATTTAAACTTCCTTATTTCAAACATAATATGCCTAATTTTAAGAGAATACTAGCATGAGGTACTTGTAGTGAACAAGATTCACATGCTTGGAACTTACGTGAATCTAAATGATTTATGCATTAGCATTTGTTGTCCCTTACATTATTCATATGCCTTCAAAACTTGTTTAGTAATTAAATAAGTCCCTAGAATAATTAAATAGGCCAATTATCTTTAAAAAGTAATTTCAATAATTTTTCAGAAGTTTGGGAAAGTACTGTCCAGAAAACACTATTTATCATAAAAATATGAATTTGAGGTATGCACACACCAAGTTGGACCCGTGTCAATATTTCAAGAATAAGGAGGTGATAGAATATAGAAATTTGAGTAGATTCATGTTTATTTGTTTTACACTGCAGTATCTTTAAACTGTAATGTGTAATTGATGTGTATTTTATGATGTGAAGATAATGTATTATTTGAAGATGTGTGCTTTAAGATGTGTTATATAAAGATGTGATATTTGACGATGGTGCTATTTAAAGATCGTGTAGTTTTAAGATGCTATTGTTATCATTTGATATTGTTAAGTTATGATGCTGATATGATGTGACTTTATAAGTGCTGCATATGTTGTTGTTGATATTATTTAAGTGGCAAGTGTCGGTCTAAGTTGTGAAGTCGTAAGAAGTTGTCCAAATTATTGGAATCATATAAGTTGTTTAACAAGTTCAAGATGTCTAAGTTGTAGGAGTTGAATCCATTGCATACTCATTAAAGTTGGGGGCTTTAGGCCCGGCAGCCTTTGTGCTCATTAAAGTTGGGGGCTTTAGGCCCGGCAGCCTTCGTGCTCATTAAAGTTGGGGGCTTTAGGCCCGGCAGCCTTCGTGCTCATTAAAGTTGGGGGCTTTAGGCCCGGCAGCCTTCGTGCTCATTAAAGTTGGGGGCTTTAGGCCCGGCAGCCTTCGTGCTCATTAAAGTTGGGGGCTTTAGGCCCGGCAGCCTTTGTGCTCATTAAAGTTGGGGGCTTTAGTCCCGGCAGCCTTTGTGCTCATTAAAGTTGGGGGCTTTAGGCCCGACAGCCTTCATGCTCATTAAAGTTGGGGGCTTTAGGCCCGGCAGCCTTTGTGCTCACACGTTGAAGAGCCTATTATGCTCATTTGTTGTTGATTGGTACCGCATGCATTGCATATCAAGAAGTTCATGATGTTTAAGTTGTCAAGTCATTGTTGATTGATAGAGTTGCATGGTCAAAGATGAGTTGTGTTGTTAAGTTGTTGTTGAGTTGATAGAGTAGCATGGTCAAGGATGATTTGTGTCGTCAAGTTGAGTGTTAAGTTGATTATGATTTGTGATGAAAATCAGTAATGGTATTTGATGATTGTATTTGTTATGAAATGAAAAATATGCTAATTGTTAATTGTTGATATGTTATTAATGTTTAAGTTGTTAAATGCATTTTATTGGATTATATGCCTAATGTATTGATTATGAAATCTCACCCCTTCTGTGTATATGTTGCCTCGACCGTGGGTAATGTGCAGGTAATAAAGACTAGAGGCATTCATGAGTGGATTCCTCACTTGGTGTCTAGGTGCTCTGATACGTAACGGGATGGGGGCTTGCTTTTACTTCTATTCCTTACGTGTCTCTTTTATGAACTAATTTATGAGATTTTCCAATAAGGCCTGCGTGCCAAGACTTTTAAATGTTGAACTATTTTCCGCTGCAACAGTTTAAGATTTTCATGATGTTGAATTTGAAGTATAATTATTATTATCTGTTTTGAGATGTTAAAGTAGTGTGTGACATTCCGTTATGAATTAAATACTCTGATTTTAAATGAAATTTTTATGTTGGGAAAACGGGGTGTTACAATTGGTATCAGAGCAGGTCGGTCCGTCCGGCCAAGTAGCGAGTCGAGTTGTGTCTTTAGCAGTTGGGATACCATTATTATGTTATTCTAATTGTTGTGTGTTGTGTAGAGAAGAGACCTGGAGGCTGCGAATTTTATCTGCTATAAGAGGACAAGAATGGCTGGGAGAAATGATGCTGCGATTGCTGCTGCCTTGGAAGCTGTAGCCCAAGCTGTGGGACAACATCCAAATGCTGGTGCTGGTGCGAATGCGGATGTGAGAATGTTGGAGACCTTTCTGAGAAATCATCCTCCTACTTTCAAAGGAAGGTACGACCCTGATGGAGCACAGACGTGGCTCAAGGAGGTTGAAAGAATTTTTAGAGTTATGCAATGTACTGAGGATCAAAAGGTGCATTTTGGAACGCATATGCTGGCTGAGGAAGCTGATGACTGGTGGGTGAGCCTCCAACCTACCCTAGAGAAGGATGATGCAGTTATTACTTGGGCTGTGTTTAAGAGAGAGTTCCTAAACAGATATTTTCCTGAGGATGTTCGCGGAAGAAAAGAGATCGAGTTCCTTGAGCTGAAGCAAGGAAACATGTCGGTGACAGAGTATGCAGTAAAGTTTGTGGAGCTGGCTCAGTTCTATCCACACTACACTGGGGACAATACTGAGTTCTCTAAGTGTATCAAGTTCGAGAATGGTTTGCGTGCTGATATTAAGCGAGCCATTGGTTACCAACAGATCCGTGACTTTTCTGCTTTGGTGAGCAGATGCAGAATCTATGAAGATGACAGCAAAGCTCATTATAAGATTATGAGTGAGAAGAGGGGTAAGGGCCAACAAAGTCGCCCAAAGCCTTACAGTGCTCCTGCTGACAAAGGAAAAGGAAGAGCTAATGATGAGAGGAGGTCAAATAAGAAGGATGCTGGTGCTGAGATTGTTTGTTACACTTGTGGCGAGAAAGGCCATAAGAGTAATGCTTGTACTAAGGATATCAAACGGTGCTTTCGTTGTGGCAGTAAAGGACATACACTTGCAGAGTGTAAGCATGGGGACATTTTGTGTTTTAACTGCAAAGAAGAGGGTCATATTGGGTCTCAGTGTACGAATCCGAAGAAGACTCAGACTAGAGGGAAAGTGTTTGCTTTGACTGGTACTCAGACTGAAAATGAGGATCGTTTGATCAGAGGTACTTGTTATATTAACAATACTCCTTTAGTTGCTATTATTGATACTGGTGCTACACATTGTTTTGTTGCTTTTGATTGTGCTTCTAAGTTGGGCCTTGCTGTGTCTGATATGAGTGGGGAAATGGTTGTCGAAACTCCAGCTAAGGGTTCGGTGACTACTTCTCTTGTTTGTTTACGGTGTCCTTTGTCTATGTTTGATCATGATTTTGAGATTGATTTAGTTTGTCTGCCTCTGAGTGGAATGGATGTAATTCTTGGTATGAACTGGTTAGAGTACAACCATGTTCTCATTAATTGTTTTAGTAAGTCGGTGCGTTTCTCTTCTGCTGAAGAGGAAAGTGGAGCAGAATTTTTGTCTACTAAGCAGCTGAAGCAATTAGAACGCGATGGGATCTTGATGTTTTCCTTGATGGCATCCTTATCTTTGGAGAATCAAGCAGTGATTGATAAGTTGCAAGTGGTGTGTGATTTTCCTGAAGTTTTCCCTGATGAAATTCCTGATGTACCACCGGAGAGAGAAGTTGAATTTTCTATTGATCTTGTTCCGGGAACGAAGCCTGTGTCTATGACACCTTACCGTATGTCAGCTTCTGAGTTGGCTGAGTTGAAGAAACAGTTGGAAGATTTGCTAGATAAGAAGTTCATAAGACCCAGTGTTTCACCTTGGGGAGCGCCGGTATTGTTGGTTAAGAAGAAAGATGGAAGTATGAGGTTGTGCATTGATTATCGACAACTGAATAAAGTAACTATAAAGAATAGATATCCACTTCCTAGAATTGATGATTTGATGGACCAGCTGGTGGGTGCACGTGTGTTCAGCAAGATTGATTTAAGGTCGGGTTATCATCAGATTAAAGTAAAAGATGAAGATATGCAGAAGACGGCCTTTAGGACGCGATATGGTCATTATGAATATAAGGTGATGCCTTTCGGTGTGAGTAATGCGCCTGGCGTGTTTATGGAGTATATGAATCGCATTTTCCATGCATTTTTGGATCGCTTTGTGGTTGTGTTCATCGATGATATTTTGATTTACTCTAAGACAGAAGAAGAACATGCAGAACATTTGAAAATCGTTTTGCAAGTGCTGAAAGAGAAGAAGTTGTATGCTAAATTGTCTAAGTGTGAATTCTGGTTGAACGAGGTAAGTTTTCTGGGCCATGTTATTTCTGGTAGTGGTATTGCAGTCGATCCATCTAAAGTTGAAGCAGTATCACAATGGGAGACTCCTAAGTCAGTTACAGAGATTAGAAGCTTTTTGGGTTTGGCAGGATACTACCGGAGATTTATAGAAGGATTTTCTAAGTTAGCACTTCCGTTAACACAGTTGACGTGTAAAGGTAAAACCTTTGTGTGGGATGTTCATTGTGAGAACAGTTTTAATGAATTGAAGAAGCGTTTGACGACGGCTCCAGTTTTGATTTTGCCAAAACCTGATGAACCTTTTGCGGTGTATTGTGATGCGTCCAAATTGGGCTTAGGCGGTGTGCTTATGCAAGATGGTAAAGTTGTTGCTTATGCATCAAGACAATTGAGAACTCATGAACGAAACTATCCTACTCATGACCTTGAATTAGCTGCAGTCGTATTTGTCCTTAAGATTTGGAGACATTACTTGTATGGTTCGAGATTTGAGGTGTTTAGTGATCACAAGAGCTTGAAGTACTTGTTTGATCAGAAAGAATTGAATATGCGACAGCGGCGGTGGCTCGAATTGTTGAAGGATTATGACTTTAGTTTGAATTACCATCCGGGTAAAGCTAATGTTGTTGCGGATGCCTTAAGTAGGAAGAGTTTACATATGTCTGCTATGATGGTGAAGGAATTTGAATTGCTTGAACAGTTTAGAGATATGAGCTTAGTTTGTGAAATGTCGTCTCAGAGCGTTAAGTTAGGAATGCTGAAAATTGATAATGATTTCTTAAAAGATATTAAGGATGCGCAGAAAGCTGATGTTAAGTTTGTGGACTTGTTGGTTGCTAGTAATCAAACTGAAGATAGTGACTTTAAGGTCGATGATCAGGGTGTGTTGAGGTTTCGAGGTAGGATTTGTATTCCAGACAATGACGAGATAAATAAGATGATCCTTGAAGAGAGTCATAGGAGTAGCTTAAGTATTCATCCCGGAGCTACAAAGATGTATCATGTCTTAAAGAAGTTGTTTTGGTGGTCTGGATTGAAACGTGATGTAGCACAATTTGTGTACTCTTGTTTGATTTGTCAGAAGTCGAAGGTAGAGCATCAGAAACCTGCTGGGTTGATGACACCGTTAGATGTACCAGAATGGAAATGGGATAGTATATCCATGGATTTTGTGACGAGTTTGCCAAATACTCCTAAAGGGAATGACGCGATTTGGGTGATTGTTGATAGATTGACGAAGTCGGCACATTTCCTTCCGATTAATATTAGTTTTCCTGTGACTCAGTTGGCAGAGATTTATATTCGAGACATAGTGAAATTGCATGGTGTTCCTTCAAGCATCGTGTCAGATAGAGATCCAAGATTTACTTCTAGATTTTGGAAGAGTTTGCAAGAAGCTTTAGGCTCTAAGTTGAGATTGAGTTCGGCTTATCATCCTCAGACAGATGGTCATTCGGAAAGAACGATTCAGTCGCTTGAGGACTTGTTGAGAGTTTGTGTACTTGAGCAAGGTGGGACTTGGGATAGTCATCTCCCGTTAATAGAGTTCACTTATAATAACAGCTATCATTCAAGTATTGGGATGGCACCTTTCGAGGCTTTGTATGGTCGGAGGTGTAGGACTCCGTTGTGTTGGTTTGAGACAGGTGAAAGTGTGGTTTTAGGACCAGAAATTGTTCAACAGACTACTGAGAAGGTGAAAATGATTCAAGAGAAGATGAAAGCGTCGCAGAGTCGATAGAAGAGTTACCATGATAAGCGTAAGAAAGACCTTGAGTTTCAAGAGGGAGACCATGTGTTCTTGAGAGTTACTCCAACGACCGGTGTTGGTCGTGCATTGAAGTCAAGGAAGTTGACTCCAAAGTTTATTGGTCCTTATCAGATATCTGAGAGAATTGGCACGGTGGCTTATAGAGTTGGATTACCACCGCATTTATCGAATTTGCACGATGTGTTCCATGTGTCGCAGCTGAGGAAGTATGTTCCAGACCCGTCCTATGTGATACAGAGTGATGATGTGCAAGTTAGAGACAACCTTACGGTGGAGACCTTACCCTTGAGGGTTGATGATCGCAAGATGAAGACGTTGAGAGGCAAGGAGATACCTCTAGTTAGAGTTGTTTGGAGTGGAACGACTGGTGAAAGCCTGACATGGGAGCTAGAGAGTAAGATGATGGAGTCTTATCCAGAGTTGTTTGCTTGAGGTAAATTTTCGAGGACGAAAATTCTATAAGTTGGGGAGAGTTGTAACGCCCGTCTTAATTATTCGATTATTTAAAAATATATTTATATATATGATTTACGTGATTTTCATGATTGATATATGTGAATTTTATGATTCATGAAGTTGAGTGGGTTATATGATTTATAACTGAATTATGTGGAGTATTTTGTTGTGGTGAAGTTGTTATGTTGTTAAGACTTATTTTATTATTAAATAAAATAAGATATGATAAATAAAATAAAAATATTAAAAAATTGGGCTGTGCTGTGAGATGAGCAATTAGTAGTGAGAAGAGTAATTAGGAGAGATAAATAGACAACAAAAGTTAGAAAACAAAATACGTACGTTTTTGGAGAAAAAGGGAGAAAAGTCAGAAAGAGAGAAGAACAAAGGGAGGCTATCGATTTCTGCTATTATCAGGTAAGGGTGAGACTAACTTTCAATACTATTAAGGATATAATTCTGTAGAATGAATTTAGCATGATTAGGTTGAGGTTTTGTAAGATTTAAAGAATTAGGGTTTGATGAGAAAATAATATCGGATTGTTTATAGGTTTATGAATTTGAATTTGATTTCAATTTTTAATTGCCATTGGGTTCGGTTTTGTATTCAATTTGGCACATATGATTCTTTTGTGGTAAATTGTCCTACGATACTTTTATATCAGAGAGCATATAGCAGTGAATAAAACATTAAAACAAAGTCCTCTATTTCATGAAAGAAAGGAAAACGGGAAGGGAAGTTACAACTATATTGCATGACATCGGGTATCTCAAAATTATGCCTATAATTAGATGTCTTAGGTCACAATAGGCTTAGTACTACTTGATCACTTATGAAGATTGACCTAGTAGTTCGTTTCATAAATCACGAACTTCATGACTACTTGTGCTAAGCTTATTTGTTTTTGTAATGAGTACAACTATAGTCTGCTAATCATTTATTTTCTAGTCGTCGTACTTCCATGATGTTACCTTGTGTGGTATATATGTTATCGTGCTATCCTACTATGTCTAGAGTAATTTTTACTATTTTATTGTTACCAGCTTTATATAGCTTGCCAAATCCAAAGTGTGAGATAGCTCTAATGTATACTGAAGCACCCTTTGATTAAATTATGTAAAATACTCATGAGATTTAAACTTCCTTATTTCAAACATAATATGCCTAGTTTTAAGAGAATACTAGCATGAGGTACTTGTAGTGAACAAGATTCACATGCTTGGAACTTACGTGAATCTAAATGATTTGTGCATTAGCATTTGTTGTCCCTTACATTATTCATATGCCTTCAAAACTTGTTTAGTAATTAAATAAGTCCCTAGAATAATTAAATAGGCCAATTATCTTTAAAAAGTAATTTCAATAATTTTTCAGAAGTTTGGGAAAGTACTGTCCAGAAAACACTATTTATCATAAAAATATGAATTTGAGGTATGCACACACCAAGTTGGACCCGTGTCAATATTTCAAGAATAAGGAGGTGATAGAATATAGAAATTTGAGTAGATTCATGTTTATTTGTTTTACACTGCAGTATCTTTAAACTGTAATGTGTAATTGATGTGTATTTTATGATGTGAAGATAATGTATTATTTGAAGATGTGTGCTTTAAGATGTGTTATATAAAGATGTGATATTTGACGATGGTGCTATTTAAAGATCGTGTAGTTTTAAGATGCTATTGTTATCATTTGATATTGTTAAGTTATGATGCTGATATGATGTGACTTTATAAGTGCTGCATATGTTGTTGTTGATATTATTTAAGTGGCAAGTGTCGGTCTAAGTTGTGAAGTCGTAAGAAGTTGTCCAAATTATTGGAATCATATAAGTTGTTTAACAAGTTCAAGATGTCTAAGTTGTAGGAGTTGAATCCATTGCATACTCATTAAAGTTGGGGGCTTTAGGCCCGGCAGCCTTTGTGCTCATTAAAGTTGGGGGCTTTAGGCCCGGCAGCCTTCGTGCTCATTAAAGTTGGGGGCTTTAGGCCCGGCAGCCTTCGTGCTCATTAAAGTTGGGGGCTTTAGGCCCGGCAGCCTTTGTGCTCACACGTTGAAGAGCCTATTATGCTCATTTGTTGTTGATTGGTACCACATGCATTGCATATCAAGAAGTTCATGATGTTAAAGTTGTCAAGTCATTGTTGATTGATAGAGTTGCATGGTCAAAGATGAGTTGTGTTGTTAAGTTGTTGTTGAGTTGATAGAGTAGCATGGTCAAGGATGATTTGTGTCGTCAAGTTGAGTGTTAGGTTGATTATGATTTGTGATGAAAATCAGTAATGGTATTTGATGATTGTATTTGTTATGAAATGAAAAATATGCTAATTATTGATATGTTATTAATGTTTAAGTTGTTAAATGCATTTTATTGGATTATATGCCTAATGTATTGATTATGAAATCTCACCCCTTCTGCGTATATGTTGCCTCGACCGTGGGTAATGTGCAGCTAATAAAGACTAGAGGCATTCATGAGTGGATTCCTCACTTGGTCTCTAGGTGCTCTGATACGTAACGGGATGGGGGCTTGCTTTTACTTCTATTCCTTACGTGTCTCTTTTATGAACTAATTTATGAGATTTTCCAATAAGGCCTGCGTGCCAAGACTTTTAAATGTTGAACTATTTTCCGCTGCAACAGTTTAAGATTTTCATGATGTTGAATTTGAAGGATAATTATTATTATCTGTTTTGAGATGTTAAAGTAGTGTGTGACATTCCGTTACGAATTAAATACTCTGATTTTAAATGAAATTTTTATGTTGGGAAAACGGGGTGTTACAATTAGTTCATTCAACATAAAAAGTCTTTGCCACGCAGGCCTCATCAGAAAATCTCATAAGTCTTAGTTCAATATTTATTCATAAAAGTTCATAAACATTACGTAAGGAATAGAAGTAAAGTCAAGTCCCATCCCGTTACGTATCAGAGCACCTAGACACACATGTGAGGAGTCCACTCACAACGCCTCTAATCTTGATTACCTGCAAGTTACCCATACGAAGAGCAACATTTCCAAGCAGAGGGGTGAGCTTTCTCAAACAATAATATAAAGCATATAAATCATATAAAGTACATTCAACAACTTAAACATCTTATAATTCATTAATCATATCTAACAACTTAAAACTTCCTTAACTAGTGTCACTATTCTTCCTATATTAGTCATATACTTCGTATCATATCATCATATAAATATCATCACATATCTACAAATATTGGTCATAAGCATTATCATATATTCCTTTTAATCATAGCATCTTAATCATAGACATAAACATTATCATATAACATTAAGTACTAATCATAACCATAATCATCAAATCATAATCATCAACTCATAAACAAACATCATCATCAAAACAATCATGAACATCAAAAACAATAATCATTTAGCATCTTATAATCATCATAACAGCTTCTTAATCAAACTCATAATCGACTTCATAATCATAGTCATAAACAACTTCATGATCGACTCGACTCTTGACTTGACAATGCGACTCAACTCGACTATGCAACTCTTATCATCTTAAATCATCTTGAGTCATCATGAAAATGCAAATGCATGTGGTACCAATCTAGGGCATAAGCCCTCGTCGCTTGTGAGCATAAATATACTCCTAGGGCATAAGCCCTCATCGTCGTGGTTGCGCAAAAGCTCCATCGTCGTGGTTGAGCAAAAGCTCCAGGGCATGAGCCCTCATCTATAAATGAGTATGCATGGACTCAACATCTTACGTCTTAGAAACTTCATGAACATCTATGACATCTTAACAACTTGACGACTTCATAACGACTCGACGACTTAACAACTTCATATCATCTTAACGTCTTAACATCTTAACATCTTAGCATCTTGACAACATATGGATCACATAAATAATTCATGTCATATCATAATATAACAATATCAAATGATAATAAACAACATCTTAAAACATCATATTCATCAATCATAAACAACATCATATAACATCATATTTAAACATCAACAATAATTCACTATGTATCTTTGTAAAAACATAATAAATTATCCACAACATATTTTCATGTCAAACCAAAGCTACTGGAAAGGTATCACAAATATCAACAACTTTCATGTTTACAACAAAGATCAATTCAAAACAGAAACATATGAACAAAACGCAAAAACATGAAACAGAGAATGTTGTCACCGTACAATTTTGTTAAGACCTCCCTGTAGTATTTTCATCATAACTCAAAGACCAAACATCATTTTCACGTCAAACCAAAGCCACTAGAAAGCTAACAAAATTATCTAAAACTTTCATGTTTACGCCTAATACCAATTCTGTACCGATCAATACCAGTTTTCATTTTAAATTCGGAAAAGTTGTGCTGAAAGTCCATAAAAATTCACTGTGACCTACGTGCAGTAATTTGACCATAACTCAAGTTCTATAAATCGTTTTGACGTGAGACCAACGGCATTAGAAAGCTAACATCCATACCTACAACTTTCGTGTTTACACCTAAGACCAATTCCACACCAATCAATATCAGTTTTAATATCAAAATTCGGGCTGAATGCAGATTTTCTCCAAGTTTCACCTAATCTCATGGTTCTAACTTCAAAACTACTTCCAATAATCATCCTATGGATTATCTGAGGTCTCTACACAATTTCTACATCAATTCAACAAGTTTTCATCATCTAATCATCAAAACTCTCTCAAAACCCTAATTCTCAAATTCTCACAAACTCTCCCCAACTTGTTAGATGTAATCTAATGATTTGACAACTTAATATTAATGCAAGATAGTCTCACCCTCACCTTAGTTTAATTCCTGAATCAGCAGCAGCGTTCTTCTTTCCTAAGGTCTTCTCCTCTTCTCTTGACTTTTCTCTTCTCTTCTCTTCTTTCTTGTTCTCCTCTTTTCCAAAAAGCGGTTTAAGGTAAACTCTTTCCAACCTAAGCTTCTCTATTTATAATACTAAAATATTCTTCCCAAATCTATTTAGGTCCAACAACTTATTCTTCTTTCTATTCTAACCCCCAATTCCACTCACACTAATAATCCTCATAATCTTATTTATTTCTAAATTAAATATATCTCTCACAAATAACAAATATATTTCTACACCAAATAACAAATATATCTCTAACAAATAACAAATATATTTCTACACCAAATAACAAATATATCTCTAACAAATAACAAATATATTTCTACACCAAATAACAAATATATCTCTAACAAATAACAAATATATATTATTCTAGTAAATACCAACTCATCAAAATAAATCGACTAAATCATAAAAAGACATCTAATCTCAAAATTACCTCCAAATCTACTTACTCTAATAATTCTCATATTCTAATAAATAATAGAATAATGCCACATAATAAAATACTAACACCTCATATAAATAAATAAATCACATAAATAGACTCTAACTTAATAAAAATAATTAAATAAAAAGGAGGGTGTTACAGAAACTGAAAGAAGTATACCCTACCAACATAGGAAAGAGTTCCTTATCTGCTAGTAGAGTATCTTGCCCATAGTGAGTTGGATGCTAACACTTGACCAATAGATATTGAGTTAATATTTGATTGGCTTTTAGTGCTAGTGGGAGATTGTTGGAATAAGCCCTAATAGCCAATCTATGTCGATTGGGTTTGGCTTTGTATCATGATATTGATATAAGTATATATTGTGAATATATAATAATAAGGCATTTCTTTATTGATTTTGTTTTGTTTCAAAATAATAAAGTCCCTAGAATAGTTAGTCTGTTTTATGGAACATTAAGTATAACTTAATTGTGAGACCCCATTAAACATAAGGACACTATTCTTAAAGTATCCGTAGTCAAACTTTATTGAGAAGTGGGATATCATTAAAGCATAGAGACTATTATGTGGGTAGACTGATGATCACATCTCACAGATCATGGATAAAAGAGTTATCAAGTCTTCACATAGATATAAATATTAGGAGTAATATTTATATTGGATTGACCCGCTATGAGAATACTACATAGTAAAAGTTATGAAAAGTGTCATAAGATATTCTCATAGTGATAGTGGTGTATTCCACCCTTCGACCTGAAACCACTATGTACCCTAGATGTTGGAGTCGAGTGCTTTGTCACCATTCAAACGTTGTCCGTAACAGGATGACTATAAAGTTGGTAGATGGGTACTCCATGAATCATGCTGAGGGACATGAGTGACCTAGATGGAATTTGCCCCTCCTACATAACAGGAGAAATGTCTACGGGCCCAATATTGAACTAGACAAGGATGACACAGTCTATGCCTTGTGTTCAATATATACATGAGGGCAAAAGGGTAATTATACACATGATCATTATCACAGAAAGGTTTGGTCAGATCACATGACATTCTCGTCACTTGGGTAGCAGTGATGTGTTGCTAGATACCGCTCACTGTTTATAATATTAAATATGTGATTTAATATTATTGCCAACGTTATGAGAACCTATAGGGTCACACACAAAGGACAGATAGATGAGAGAAATAAATAAGTAAGACTTATTTATAAAATAAATAAGTGAGACTTATTTATAAAATAATAAGTAAGACTTATTAGTAATTAAATAATTAAATATGATTTATTATTTAATTTACAAAAATAGAGAAACGCGGTCCACCGTAAGGTACGGTGTGTTTCAGTGAAATATGGTGCACCGTAAGGTACGGTGTACTTAAGTGTTTGTCTTGCTGACCACACAAGTGGTTCTATAAATATAACCCTTGTGTTGAAGCTTGATTGACTGTTGGTTGAAACGCTTAACCTAATTCACAAAGTAAACCTAGCCGCCACTCTCTAAACCTATTCTCTCTAATCTCCGTTGGAATTGGCTAGCACCGGTCATCGGAGAAGTTCTGTTCGTGTGGACTGAGTAGAGGCATCGCTGCTTTGCTTTGCTCGTGATCAGAGATATTTCTTCTACAAAGGGGTTCTGCGCTTCAAGAGGTAAACACATGAATCCTTAAAGTGTTTAAGCATGTGTTCTGTTTGATTTGTGATTAATGATTTAATCAAGATCCGTTTCAATGGGATTTGTTCCGCTAAGAGGATTATAAATTTTTGAAAAACCTCTCTTAAAATCCCTTCAACAAGCATCATAAAAAAACGAGTTTTGTTTATAATTGTGCAATCTCACTTAGTCTTGACTAAGTGTGAGGTCTTTACGACCTATAAACTCATACAATGGACTCTAGAAAGAATCAAATTGTCATGCACTCATGTCTCAATATTCATCTAACCATCTATCATGTAAAATGTTTCATCACCTAAAGTTCGATCACCTATATCCCGATGTCAACCAACAAAATAATTTATTTTTAGGTGTAAACACAAGATTACAGGATTGATCCAGTAATTAGTAATTAAATTAGAACAATTTATTTATTAATTATTCTATCGGTAATCCAGTTGGTTTCCTGCTAATTGGTACTAAATCAATCTAATAATCTAAAAATTTAATTTTAATTTTCTCAATTGCTAGTGACTGGGAAGATAAGCATCTAGCAAAAATATCTTTGTTAGAATATGGAAATATCCACAATCCACGGCCTCTTTTCTCCAATTCCCGCCGTTTCACAATGTCTCTCTCTACACCTACCGTTCCCATAACCGTCACTGTAACTCTAAACTCCACACTCTCTTTCCCCACCAAAACCCTCTCATTTCTCAAACCTCATTTTTCCTCCTATAAATTCAATTCCCTTACCGCTCACTGCTCCATTCCCGATCGCGAAGAACACCCCTGGCTCCGTGAAGAACAACGATGGCTTCGCGAGGAGCAACGGTGGATTCGCGAGGAGAATCGATGGAATCGTGAACGGGATGAGCTTCTCAGAGAGATTTCCGAACTTAAACTTCAAATTCAATCCCTCGAGCATCGAATTATATCTTCATCACCTTCTTCTTCTACGTCTTCCGATGCGGTTTCGAATGTTGCGGCGTTGCTACAGGTGTTGAAGGATAAGAATTTGGTTCTTGAGAGTGGTTCTAGTCAGAGGAGGTTAGTGCTTGAGGAGGAAAAGGAAGATGAAGTGGAAGAAGAAAAGGAATCTGTTGAGGTTGTAAAGGAGATTGTGGTTGTTGAGAAACCTGCTGCTAAGGTTGAAAAGAGGACTGTTTTGCGAACAGGTTCTGAAGGAGAAGAGGTTCAAAAGTTGCAGGTTCGATTTATTCAGAAGAATACACTATTTTCGTGCGCATTGATATGTTGTTATTTGCGTTTATGACGCTGTAGTAGTTGATACATTACGTGAAATCTTATTTTTGTGATGAATTGTGTTACAATAGGAAGCATTGCTAAAATTGGGATTTTACTCGGGTGAGGAGGACATGGAATTCTCTAGCTTCTCAAGTGGGACTGAGCGTGCTGTGAAGACTTGGCAAGTTAGTAGTCTTTGTTTTGAATAATTTATGATGCTTTGAAGAGAATAATAACTGTATTGGATTTATTTTTGTTACTGTGCGTTTGGATTGGCGGTGATTTCAGCAAATTCATGGTGGCACCGTCATTTTGTGAAGCTCTAATGTGTAGCTTTTCTCAAAATCACGGTGATTTACCGTGATTCTGCCAATGTCATCATCAATCCAAATTCCAACTTGGTGCTATTATAGTGTTTTCTACTCCCTCCGTTTCAAAATGAGTGTCGCTTTAGCCAAAAAAAATTGTTTCAAAATGAATGTCACTTTCAGTTTCCAATGCAATAATAACTTTTTCTTTTCAATTGTACCCTCCAATTAATACTCTGCACACTACTTCCAAAGTATTACTTTTAAAACCAACCAATAGTTAATAAGGATAATTTGGTAAAATAAACATTCTCTTTCTTTTAATCATTGCATTTCTTAATATGTGTGTAAACACCTAAAACGACACTCATTTTGAAACGGAGGGAGTATATGCTATGCTATTTTTGGAGTTTTTAACTGTCATGATTTTGATGGGTATATTATATTGTTTAACAGTCTTCGTTGGGCATCCCTGAGGATGGGATCATGACGTCTAATCTTCTTGAGAGGCTATATTTGGATATAAGGACTACGGATATAGATAGTGTAAATGAAACCAAAAAATCTGCTAATGTTTTACCGAAGGTATGTTTGTTATATAAGTTGTACTTTTTGCTCTTGAGTACGGAGAACATGCAACCATATTTTTGTGGTTACTCTTAAATATGTCGTCTAAAAAACAGTAGTAGTATTAATCCCATGCTATGTAGCAACGACACTTTACATTGAATACATGTTTGGTGTCTGACACATGTTCGTGTCCATCACCTACACAACACCAGCACATGTGGTCACATTGAATCACTTATATTTTCTTAAATTGTTATTAGTATCTACACGTTGGTATCGTGTCGGGTGTCCATGTCTCTGTCAGTGTTTCATAGATGATAGATGCCATGTCTCTAAGGGATTGGTCAATGATTGGTCTTGATGGAAATCTGAACAAGGAACACAAAATATATGCAAGACCTCAACATATGAAAAAAAAAAAAATCTTTTAAATTTTTTAGAACATAAATTTTAATTTTTTATAGAGCACAAATTTGTTTTCATTATTTGACAGTTATCAAGGACCCACTCTCCTAAAAGTTTAAGCTTTTAGGTGCAAGCCTGGGAGTAGTAGATTTTGTAGTTTTAAACCAATGAAGAGACAAGATATGAACCATTTGTATTTGATTCTTTATCAATCTGAGTTCTAGGAAGTTGAAAATGGAGCTGCAGTTGCTTCCGTGACAGAAATTTCAGAGGTTCAGCAAAAAGTCGTGGGAGAAGTTGACCAAGAAACAGAAGCATCCCATCCAAGAGTTTTCCTCCTTGGGGAAAATCGGTGGGAAGAACCATCAAGACTTTCGACGAAGGTTAGAGTTGATAGGGGCAAGAACAAGGACGGAACAATGAAATGCCTTCAATGTTCTGGGCAAGGTATCTTGTTGTGTACAGGTATGTAATTGTCCCCGTTGTTTTCACTTTTAGTTGAATATATAAGCCCCAGTAAGGAAATCAATTCTTGAAAAGTGAAATGTATTTTTTGAGAGTATACCTTTTCTCTAGGTTGTTTTGTTCCTCCAACTGGAGCTTCTCATACTCTTAATTTTTGTGAAGTTTGTTTATTTTTCCTCACAATGTCATCTTGTTGACAAGGCCTCTCCTAATCCCAATTCATCCGAGTTATTTGAATACCTCGAGAAAAAAACCATGTGAACGTTAGTCAATCCACTCAAATTGGCTTAACTAGAGATTTGATTTGTTGAACATTAGAAAATCAACTGTGTGATAATGGTTAGAGTTCAGTTTGATGTGATAATGGCTATTGTGTGAATTTGGGAATCAGAATCATGATAGTAGTATTATTCATAACAGCAGGCATGGCCCAATGACTCCAATGAAGCTGCGAGAGTTGAGGTGGTTTATCCTCACATTTAGGTCTTCATAAATAATGACCATTACATGGAAGAGCTCAGCATCTTTATTATACTGGTCTCCTAAATATATTATGTATGATATCAACTTTGGAAATCTTCCATATATCTCAAGTCTCAAGTCAACTTCCGTTTCTTTGATTGCAGAATGTGATGGATCTGGTGAGCCAAATATTGAACCTCAAGTAAGGGATAATTGTGCTTTTTATGAAAATTAACTTTCGTAGTTACTCTTTTGTGTTGCATAAGCTTTTGAGTTTACAAATGAGATCTGTGATGCAGTTTATGGAATGGGTGGGTGAGGATACAAAATGCCCATATTGTGAAGGCCTAGGGCATATAACTTGTGATTTGTGTCGAGGGAAAACGATGGTGTAGGCATGACATATGTTTCTTCATCGTTTCATACAGGTATCTATTCGTCAATATCGATGTATCTCAAAATCTTGTATATTTATATTAGTTTATTTATTACTTTCTGTTTTTGATTGAGCAGAAAGAGTTGTAATTCAAAGCTACAATTGAGTGAACAATAGAGCAATTATAAAAAAAAGTACAGTATGTTAACTGATAAACATAACTGGGAAATAGAAATTTGATATTGTTAGAGGTTCAGGTTTTGGAGCTTACAAGCGAAGTGAAACTACCGGAAAATGAAAGCAGGTTGAATGATTCATGTACTTTCCTCCGAAATGAATGTGGCCAAATGCAATTATAAGTATACTAAAACAGCCATTCTTTTTCCCATATCAATTTGTCAAACTTTCTTGAGATTTGGAAAAGAGAGTTTGTTGTCATAGCTAAGATTATATCAGTTTATGTTTTGAAAGTAGCCTCACTTTTGGCAAATGCCCAAGGGCACTTGTTAGCATTAAAATTAATGATTATGTCTATAACATGTTGTAGTTATACTTAAGTATGAATTTCTTGTCAAATGCTATACTTTAAAATCCTACATTCATCTGGAATGGTTCATAAAAAAAAGGTTATTTACTATCAGATATTTACATTCAATCTCAACTTCGCAAGTATAGTGTTCTTTAAATGTCAAATTAATGTCAAATGCTATACTTTAAAATCCTACATTCATCTGGAATGGTTCATAAAAAAAAGGTTATTTACTATCAGATATTTACATTCAATCTCAACTTCGCAAGTACAGTGTTCTTTGAAATGTCAAATGCTATACTTTAAAATCCTACATTCGTCTGGAATGGTTCATAAAAAAAAGGTTATTTACTATCAGATATTTACATTCAATCTCAACTTCGCAAGTATAGTGTTCTTTGAAATGTCAAATTAATAATAAGAGTAACTTTTTATCTTAAGGAAATTATCATATTAAGTGCTCGTGTTAATTGAAACTATTTGAGTAAAGGGAAAACTATCTTACTTGAGAAACACAAGCAGTTTTTGAAAGATGTCCATAAATTGGGTTGATTGTGCTTGGTTTTTGGCAAGAGTTGTGTTTGAATAAAAAAAAATTAAAAGCAAGGTTCATTTTTTGTGTCTTAAAACTCTAGTTTTCTAGGGAAAATGAACTCCAATAATTTGAATGACGGGATAGTAAAATTTAACCAGGTTTTATTCAGCTGAACTCTAGATTATTAGAGTCCTCTTTCTTTTACGATCTGGAGAGCTAAAACAAAAGTAAAATTTAACTTCAATAAAATTGTTTTAGATTTTTTTTTACTCGGCCAATGATATTTTTGGATAAAGACTATTCACTTTACTTTAGTAATTACGTATATTTTTACCAAATGCATAATAGTTGGTTGAAAAAATAGCATATGATCTAACATAACTTTTTTTATATTATTCGTATAATAACATACGAGAAATGCTAGGGTCACAATAACATAATATCCATGATATTTTAGTAATGATATCTATTTAAATACATCTGGAAGGATTCATGAGCTGTAAAGAAAGCCGATGATTTATGACCCCATTGCACTATGGGAAAGAAGTTTCGCATGGTGAGAAGAAGGGTAATAGGAGTCCAAAAAAACCAATTTACGCTCTAAACAATTTCTGATTTTGGGACAAAAAAAAAAAAAAAAAAAAAAAAAGACAGATGTGATGTGATGTCAATCAGAATGGTTAGGATGTTTCAAAATAATCTGCGTTCTTCTTCAGTCCAGACTATCTTTCAAGATCAGAAGGAAAAAAAAAAATATCAATATAGTATTATCATTTCACTCTGCATCCTATATCAATCATAAAAATATGATACAAAAATTGATCACAAATCTTTTTTAACATGTTAAGCGTTTTGAATAATTAAATTATTATTACATGAAAGAAAGTTTTGATCTCCAAATAATCTGGATTCCAATCTTTGCCATCTCTGTCAACTAGAAATTAAAATTCAACATGAAATAACAGGGCATTTGCTTCATGCTTAAGCCGAAAGGACCCTCGAGTGAAAGAATTTGAAAACTATAACCTTCTGAAATAATTAATTCATGATAATCACCATTCACCACATTCATTTGAGTTTCAATAATGTTGTGATTCATCATCAGATGAATTTAGAATATATCTTGGGATTTGGGAACTTCAATAAATAAGAATATACAGTTACAGAAAAATGTATCTACAATCATTGAACTTTGAACTTACATGCTATATATTATTACAAGTTACAACTGAACCCCGGCCCTTGACCATCATTTTTAACAGCTTCTCTACGAGAGTGTTGGGTTAGTAACAGTGTGAAGAGGTTACCTATACAAAATTTCCACGTGCTTACATGTTAACAATCAGCAAGCACAATTAAACACAGAACTGCTAAAGCACTTTGTTTTCGTTGCAATCTTTTTCACACCTGTTTCTTTATGTAATCCTCCTCTAACAGGAGATAGGTGGATTCTGTCCATGAAGTTAATTTTAGGGGCCTCAAGTACTGCCTTTGGCATAGTTAATGCATATTGCATGCCCCAAATTGACAGTGGCCTCATGTATATGAGGGACCGATAGTGCCCGTCAATTGTAAATGCCTCTGGAGTCTGAAACCAGTATCTGTTATGGGAGAAAGAATTAATTTCTTGATAGAGAAGGAATAACTGAATAAAATGTAAAGACTTGAAAATTACAGTAATCAAGAACTTGCAGAATGTGATTTTCATCAATCCAATCATTTGAATAAAAATCATCACCGTGTTAAATAATAAATTTGCAACCAAATAATTGAAATTTATTGGGTGAGAAAAATGCTAGCGTTGACTTTGAGAAACAGATGGGCACAAGCATAATATGCATGAAGCACACTAATCTAATAGCAAATTTTGTAATATTGACAAAATCATTAGTGTAGGAGTAGTTTTTTGAAGACATCTAGAAATCATCCCTCCTACACATGCACAAGAAAGAAAGAAAAATGCAGGTGAAACACAAACAATCACTGATGGCAGGGGATGTAAGAAGTTACCCGTATCCTTCTTCTGACCAGCCTGCTAGAAATATACCCTCAGCAGTTGTGAAGGCCTCTTCTTCCATTCCTGCAAGTATCATTGTTGCAGCAACACCGTAGGTCACACCTGCCCATATCTCTCGAGACTGCATACAGGTTTCATCCACCTTACCGTTGGGATGCATGCCATTCACAGCACCCATTCTGCCGCCTTTAACTTTCATCACATTGAAATCATAAACCTTCCGGAGAGAACTTTTGATCTTGAAATCATCAAAAAGAGAGGGAAGCCCTGAGGATGCTGTATACCATTGCCCAGCCAATTGATCGGCTTGAATGGATTTACTGTTACTACTTGATCCACTGTCATAGTTAAAATAAGAACCATTCCACAGCTTTTGTTCATATACTGGCTTAGCCTTCAGAAACTTCCTTTTGCATGTTTCCGCAAAATCTCTGTCACCTAGTTGAATGGCCATTGCAGCTGCAGCTTGAAGAGCAGCAAGCCAAAGACCACCACAATAAGCACTCACACCATGGACAGTCCATGTATCATATGTTTGATCAGGGAAACCATCATTCTCAATAAGACCATCAGCATCTCTATCGAATTGCTCCATGTACTCCATTGCAGCTCGGACAGCAGGCCACACATCGACACCAAATTGCAAATCACCTGTTGCAGAAAAATCTCGATACACCTGAAGTACAAATTTTGGGTTCAGGTCTTTCCACTTACTAGTATCATGAATGTTATAAGCATTCATTTCATGCCATGGATCATGTGTCCCCAAATCATGTGGGACAGCCCCATAAACCTTACGAGTTCCCCAGTTTCCCTCTGCCAGAAACTTTACTCTCCTTCCATCTTCACACAGGACAGCTTGAGCAAAATCGCGTTGTATATTTAATTCAATACGAGGAAAGAGCATAAGAAGCGCAAATGAAGCATAGAAGTGCACATCATATGTGCACCACATGACATATTCCACACCTTCCAAGTACAAGAACCTTCCACCATCATCATTATCATCATCATGTTGTAGATTCTTCATTGTTGAACGATGCAGAGTGTTAGCAGAGTTTCCGTTTCTGAGAGTATTCACGGTTCCATATTCATGGGATGTATCTCTATTATGTTTTTCATCCAAGTGACTATGTCCCCTAGGAGCAGTAGAATCATAGGAATTATCTGCTGTACACTCAACAACTTCTCTTTTTCTACAGTCCACTTTAGCTTCAGTTATTCGGACTACTGCATTTTCTGACTCTTTTAGCTGATCCTGGCTATTATTTCTCATTTTTGAAGATAGCAAAGTAGAGTCTTGCAGAAGGATCAAAGCAGAATTAATGATTTTCAAAAGACTAAATTGGCAACAAACGCCTGATATGATAAAACAAACATTCATTCAAAATTAAACTACAATGCAATAAGTTTATATTCATACTTACCTATCCAAATTGTTCCTCCAGCAACAAGAAAGTAGAGTTCGTTAAATAATGTAAACTTGTACCTGTAAAAAGAAATCTTAAATACGTTATCTATTTTCTCCTAACCAACAAAAGCCAATGTAAGAAGGACTAAATAGATAGAAGATAGCTCGATAAATAGATGTAGAGCAAAATATAAGAGAACTCTAAGAAAAACCATTAAAAGATATTTCTTAAAAGTTAGTTTGTGAAATGCAATGGTTTCTTTAATCCATGCAGCTGACTCAACTGAGTTGGAAAGAGACTTTTTCATTGTTGTTGAATTACCTATCTTTACAAACAGGAAAAGATAAAAAAGAGCATGCATACTCATATAAACGGTAGAAACATTTGTTGGAATGTTTTGTAAAAACATTTGATATTGATGAATATAATGAAATCTGTATGGAAAATCTTCGTGTAAAATGTAACATATGCTATCTACAGAATACAAGCAAAGTTTTCTAACAAGATCAAAATGCAATTCCCAGCAAAAAAAAAAAAAAAGAAGCTAAAGATCAGCTAAAAAACTATGTTTTGCTTTAATTTGATCTTAAAATAATAAATTAACTGGGAATGACCTGTAAGTGTAACATACAAAAAAAACTGGTGATTTAAAAAATACTCTGATAGTTAAACTAAGAATTACCATTCTGGTAGCTTCTCATCCTTAAGAATAGGATCCTGCCATTTTGCAATCTCTTCTTCCCACCGTGTATAATCTGTTTCGAATCAGAACATAATATGATTTTTAAATGCTACAGATAAAGGTTTCAAATCACTTCAGAAACATTCATATCTTTTTTTGTGATACATTATAAGAGTAATGAACAAACAACCACAGGCCTGAAGAATATAAATTTTAATTCAAATTAGAAACATACGTGTCAATGCATCATGAGCCAGGTGCACTGCAGCTCTCTCAGAAGTCCCATAAAATTTTGTATATCTCCTACAAGAAAAGAATTGAACGAATTTGATTTGATAGAGCGGAAAGAAAAAAAAAAAGGAGAAAACAAACATCATCGGAATTTCCTCAGAGACCAAATGCAATCTGAGCCACTTTAGATATAGTAGTTAAACCACATTTTAAATTACATGCAGAAGATGTCTTTTCTATTCAAGATATAGAAAAGTCGTTCAGGGATAAATATTAACCACCCAAAATTTTAGCACATAACAATGGTTACCTGTTGAAAGTGCTGCCTTTCACAAACTTCACTTTCGGAGATGACCATGCAAGACTAAATGCAACAGTACATTTTCCATGGGGTTCCACCCATGCGGAAGCTGAAACAGCAGCACATAGTGTCTCTCCAGGTGATGAGGGCATGCTGGGTCCAGAAGAGAAATTTTCCCGATCAAATTGCCCATCCTTAATATACAAGAATTTCAATTAGAACCAACCCTGTATACTTTTCATACTAAAAAAAATTGGAAGGAGATGATGGACGTAGATCAATATAAATATCATCTAGAAACCACAAAAACACAAGTAACCAGTACCTTCACCATTTTAGTCCACATTCCTTTTGCTGTTACGCTACTTCGGTCGGACAGCCCAAAACATGGCAAAACAGAAACACTAACATTCTGTGTTTCACATGCAGCAATAGAAAAAGTAACAGGAGGGTTGTCTTTCGCTGTCCTGAAATATTCAATGACCTTAAGAATATATCCACCAAAATCATCATCTAAAGAGCAATTTGAAGACAGGAAATCCAATTTCAAATATGTACATACTGTATATGTACATACATACAAATAAAATGAGCACTATCGAAGGAGGTTCCTTAATTCTTTAGAAAGATTACTGATAAATCCTTAACCAAAAAGATAACCCAAAGTCAAAACAAACTATTTCCAAATTGTATGTTTGTTTTCATCTATTTCAGGACAATTGCCTCAGTTACACTTTCTCCATTGCTATTTTAACAAGATTGTTTTTCCTAATAGAAATGTTAATTCTAGGAATAATGAAGAAAGAAACTTAAGTGTTGTCAATTATTTGAATGGAGACGATCACTCCATAGCTTCAAAAAGAGGATTATATTAGAAAAGAGAGTACAAAGGGTCAGTGTAATATTTTTATCAAATCACTTTCTTTATCAACTTAATAAGTTGGATTATCTACGAAATTCAGATTGCAAAATCAAATATAGCAATCCCGAATAGATATCTCATTATACACTTATGGATGAATGTTTGTCACATATTTTGTGTTTCTAGTTATGATTGATTATCGTCCAAAACAGATGCCTACGCAGCACACAACGCACATATTTGGATAGATACGAAAAAAGAGTTTACGATTTTTCACATAAAATAACAGCTTTACTCAGTAAGTTTAAGCATTTTGATTTTTGTTGAATATTTCATAGCACTACTGGGAGATAATATATCCCTTATAACCATGGGGGGCAATGTCTTGATTTCTCCCATGTAAAGCGATGCAGATGATCCTCCAGGTATCTATTTACAACATTAGTCTGCCCATTCATAATATTCCTTTCAGATAGCTCTAGTTTGTAATCTTGAGCGGATCTGAGAAGATTTAAACGGTCTCTACTCTCTATACAACATCACTCTCCCATCCTATTTCAAGCTAACAACATATGGATGGGGGTTTCGAATCAACGTTCACTGGAATCTCCTGAACATGGTGCTCTTGAATCTTATCATAATTGAATCCCGGTGCAAGACTTTCACCATTTTTACCGTGGTAAAGCCTACCCTCAATTCTATCAGGGCTACCTTCAATTTTTCTCCTTCGGGAACCCCCTACAATCGAATACATCTTTTGACCATTCCAATCCACCCTATCATGTCATCCCCATCAAAAATAGGAATTTCAAGACCGAGTCACGGTCATTCTAGTCTATGTCTCCTTGTACCAGCCGAACCAGTGTCTGGCACACCACTTCCTTCATACACTGGGGTCGTTCTATGCTGACCATGCTTCATTTATTCAGGCTGTAATGTTTCTAATCTTTTTCCCAACAGTTTTTGTAACCTAAACCCAATCTCAATGTCTAGTGTTGTCTCTATTCCACATCCTCTACCACACACTGATGCAGTCTCTACTATCAATTCCTATTTACAAAAACTACCCCTTTAGTAACTAATTACACAGTAACTTTTATTTCTTCTCATGTAGTCACTTTTAACAAGCGGTCTACTATCCCATGCCTAAAAGCGCGGACCAAACAAACCTTAAGAACACCATATCATAACCTTTTACAAACCACGCAAAACTTGATCCTAAACGACAACTCATTTTGAAGTTTCAATCATCCAAAATATTTTGCCTGCTTTTCTGATCTCAGGATCATTGGTCGTACACACGCGGGATGTTAATCTCGCAAATCCAAAGTAGTCCAGGGAAAGGCATCTTTCTAGTTTATATCAAGTTCAGGTAGTTAATAAAGATAAGCAAGATCTCCTTTAGAAATTTCAGAACCTTCAACTCATTGAGTTGTTAAGCATTTGCAAATAACCTACAAAGAGAAATCTGCAAACCAACCGTCATATATAGCTATAAGGTTTGATAACTTGCTTGTGATATAGAAGTACGCCGGAGACGCCATCTTCAGCTCTGTGAATGAAAAATAAAAAAGGAATTAAAATGTTAGGTTATATTAGCATATTCTACATATAATGCAAATTTACATCAGATTTTAGAAGAAAAAGTGTACATGAAAGGTTCATTCACATGATCTCCTGACAAGTGAGAGTTCCCACCAATAGAATTCTGCACAAGATCAATATTGATGAATAATCATCCGTGCCAATTATAAATATCTGATAAATGAAATCAATACTTCAGACAAAAATAATATCTTACCGCCCAAGTAAATAAAAGGCTGACTTTAGCTCTTTCTTTACCAGTGTTTACCAACTACAAAAGAAACAAATATAACTCTTCAAAATCATGACAATCTATGCTTCTTCATGTCAAAACATACTGAAACTCTTAACATGGAATGTGGCGGATGAATTTACCGTATAGGTAGGCATTTACACAATTTAGAGTATCAATTACGAACCTAATTGAAAAAGGCTTTGGTGGTGGTTTGAATGTATGAAATACAAGAATAGTTAATCAATTCTAACAAGTATTCACCAACAATGACAAACAATAAAGAAATGATTTTCAACAATCACCATACATATATCAAGGGAAAGAGACTTGTAAGCCTATGAACCAGCAAAATTGCTGTTGTAATGAATTCTATAAAACATGGCAGCTCAAATAAAAGACATAACCATAGAGGGAGCTTTGGTCTTCCAAAGGGGTATGTAAAAATGTAGCATGCCTCAATTTAATAAATGAGCAAGAGAGAAGGATTGCGCAATATCATCTCAAAAGGATCACAGAAATTGATGTCAACTGAAGCAAGTGATTGCGCAATCAAAAACACATTTATACCATGCATCCAACCCAATTTTTCATGTAAAGGAAAGGACAAACATGTACAAGTGAGTTGCCAGTTCAATAAAAGAGGATATTATAGTAGAAGCTGTGCTACTCTGGCATAAAGAGAAACATCCAGTCATGGTTTTCAATTTAGAAAGCTAAACAGAAGTTGTCAGTCCGCACTTTGTATAAAATAATATAATAAAACAGATTTTTAAAAACACTGCAAACATTAGAATCAGCCATTCCATTTTCTGACAGATGAATTTAAATAACATTAGTTGAAGAAAATACACACCGTATAGACAAAAACGGCAGCAGGTAGACTGCTTTCTCTGTAATTATGTGGTATGAAAGGGGATATCTGCCGACATGATATTTTTAGTTCTGGGTCTGGCTCACCTACGAATATGGAACTTCTATCACACAGGTATGTATAAGGATACACACATTTAGCAATAAAAGAACTAAAAAAATGAAGATACCATCATAAACAGTCCAAGCTCTTGGAAACAAAGCATGGTATGTTGAGTGCTGGCCATTTAGATTCCATCCCCATGATGATATACCCTGATCATCAGCTTTCCTGCTAATTCTGAAACAAAAATTCATGAAAAATATGAGTCCATGTATAAGTTTCTAGATACATGAAAAATGGTCATGGCAAGCAGAACTCAGATTACTGGAGAATAAACCATCTAGTTTTTATCATTTAATGGATATAATTTTACGTAAATGGAAATCTTCACTAGTACAATACAAATCCCCTAGAACTCCCACCAAATATGCAAGGTATATTCCCTCAAAGAAGACACGGGTAAAGTATAAAGTAGATACCACAAAATGATCATATCCTCCAACAGAATTAAAGAATGACAATGAAAAAGTAATTTCTATTGAAGTCATTTTACCCCTTACTACTTGAACTTTTTATTTTGGCTTAGAACCAAGCTACTTCTCACGGATAAATTATACATTTTTATACGACATCAATTATTATGCACTCTCCGGGTAAGAAGTCCCAAGATTATCCTTTCACCAGAAAGAGCACAATTGCCACTGATCATCACCTAATTTACTTGCAGTGACATAAAGCAGTAACAGTGGCATAAAATGGTGAATCTGAATTTCACTAACTATATGCAAGGCTATATATTAAATGAAGATATTGCAGGAATGTTAGAGCCTGTTTGGTTCAAATAAATGTTTTTTAGTTTTCATTACCAAATTTTATAGGTAATTACAAAAATAAAACGTTGATCCGCCTTGTTTTCCTATACTTGAATATATATGCACACGAAACTGTGAAAACAGTTATTGTACCAATCTTTAACAACAAGAAACAGAGGGAAAACAATGTAACATTTTTGTAATAAGTGAAAACAGGATATAAAAAAACAAAATGTTTCTTAAACCAAAAAGTCCTTAGAAAGACTGTTATCCAAAATTATTCTTTCTTACCCTACACCTTCATGCTGACCGGGAGCCAAAACTGATGCAAAACTTTTGTTTCCTCCCTCTCTACTTACAAAAATCTGCAATTAGATTAAATAACTTAGATATTCTGAATATAAGCCAGTTATAAATGACCAAAAACAGTAAATAAGTATCATTCCAGGTTACAGGGGAATAAACCATAGGTTTTACCTCTACAAAAAGAGAACCCTCATTCCCCCAGCTTATAAAATAATCCTCATAAATAGAAGGAAAATAGACCCATAGATGATTTTGTCTTGATCGTATTTGTGAACACTATTTATTAAGCAAAATATATGTATAAAGTAAAAACTAGTGAAACTAAAAACTAAGTTCTGCACTTCTGTTTCTCTTCTTTGGATAAAAGCTCTGAGCACTATCGCACCAAGTAGAAACATCAATAGTGATAGAGTTAAGAATCTCAAGTACCAACCGAAATCCAATTGAATTAAAACTGATTAACTTCTATCCATATTTCCTTTTCCATAACAACACTGACTCCATTGTCTGTCTAATTTTTAGATTTGTTCCAAACAATGATGGGATCTGTAACCCTCTTACACAATGAATTTCAGAACTTTATTATTATACGCTAATTAGAATTGCAAGGTTCTTGGACATCACAAAAAATATCCAGAATAAAATACTCATTTGTAATATTGACCCAGCATTTGCTGACTCTAATATCATATCTCTGCCCAACAACAGAACCTTTGTTTAGGTTGGGATTTAAATAATTATAGTTCAGAGGATTTTAATGTTTCTTTGAACTTTTTCCTTACCTTCTTTAGGTAGCTTATGGGCAAAGATTAGTTGCTATTTACAGAGGCATTAAAAAATCCTAACATGCATTTATCTGATTCTATGTGCAAAATTATATTACATTATAATTTTCATTTTATATAATTCACTTTTCAAGATACGTTCTAAACACATTGGTAAAATTATAATAAGACAATCAAGGAACTATGCATACACTCATTCGTATCAATTCAACAAGATATATGTCAATGTAAAGTCATACAATTAGAGAAGTGTATAGCAAGTCGATAGTTCATAGAAAAATGAGACTTACAGAGAACTGGTTGGCCATGACAGGTGATGGTTCACATAGACCAGGAATGATTTGCCATTGTCTGAATTCACCTCTAAATCCTCTTGATATGCTGCCACTCCTGCGTAGGTAGATAATCACATCAAACCAGTACAAGAAGAAAGAAAAGGCTTACTTTTCCCAGAAAATTGCTACAAAAGCCAAGGATAAATGTATTTGTAAAAAATAAAACATTAACCATTTGAATGGTATGCAGGAGTGACCAGTCAAGTGATTAATTGGAAGTTTTAAATTGGACTATGTCATACCCCATCCCTCCAAGTGGAACCCCTTGAGATGCAGATGGCTTGCAACTTTCTCGAGTGAAAGGATCTATAGGTGCTTTCTGCATAATTCAGGCCAACAAACTGAAATCTTCAATCTCTACTTTCAACACACTTATCCAATACAAATTAATAAACTCTTCATTTATATCACAATAAAACACACACAAAAGAAATTGATGACCAATGAATGGAAGAGAATCTGAAATTTACCCTTCCATGAGAAGCCTCTTCCCTGACATATGACCACATTCGTATACCTAATCGAACCTGGAATTTCAATTTCAATTTCAATTTCAGTAGACAGTTAGACAAGACAGAGAGACATGAATTCAAAAGTACAAAAAAATGGCATAAAGCAAACTACATTAATTAATAAGCATATGCAAAGGATTCCGATATATCAAACTAGTAAATCCGCGTTATTGTAACTTGTTAGAGCGAGAAATAGAAATCACTTACCATCTTTATAGCTTCCATAAAAGTTACTCTAAATTCTTTAAGAAGATTGGCATGGCTGTTTAATCTTCTTCTCCAAGCTTGTTCAGGAGGAGCAGCATTATCAATATCAAACTGCAAAAAAGGTAAAAGAGACACAGATTATGAGGAGCTACAAATTTCGTCTACTTCACATTCACCGTTGTTTCCTTCCTTTTATTTTCGAGCAAATAGTCATTTCGAACAACTTAACTTTAGTCCTCAAATGTGTCTTAAGTTAGTCAATTTAGTCTTCGAATGTGTTTTTCCTCGGTCAATTTAGTCCATAAAATTACTAACAAAAGAGACGCCTGAGCATGTGTTTGAAATTTGGATACATTCAGACACGACCGTGATAGCGCCTCACACATTCAAGTTGTTCATTCAATGGTAATTACCTAATAGGTGGCTAATATATTCCTCGAAGAAAATTCAACAATCCAAATTCAATTTTCAAATCACAAGGAAATGCAAATTTTTCACACAAAAACTTGAGTATCATCATAATCATAATAATAAAAAACTACAAGCTGCAAATTCCGATCAACTAAATCATTGAATTTGTTAGTGAACTAAATAATTAACATAACATAACATACCAACTGTAAGGTGGTTTTATTGATATACTCTTCAGTAGGCCACGAATTCTTTCTACAATGAAATAAATTGCCGCTAACCATTCTTTCCAAATCTCTCATAACAATAACAATAATCCACAACACAGATTGCAAATTCCTCCTCGATCAACCGAAAACCTAGATATTGTTCAACGATCTTCAAAAAAACAGAATCTGGCTTTTGAAGATCGTGCTTACGATTATGAAAAAGTAGAAGAATCTATGAAATCAAAGTGATGAAGAAAATCAAAGTGAGTGATGAAGTGTGTGTGAAGAAAGAGATTGTTGTGGTTGTTATGAAAATCGCGAGATATTGGATTGGGTGCAGAAGAATGATGGCGTGGCGAGATGAGGAATAGCCGCCTGTAACACCGAGTCAGCGTGGCGTGGCGAACGAGTTTGATGAGTTACCAACTCGGATCGCTACGGAGAGAGAAATGAATTAAGTTAGAGAAAAAGTAAATTAACTACTAATATTTTCAGGGCCATGCCTTTTTATTCCTTTTTTTAGTGAGGGAAATTAACCATAACTAATTATTAAGGTACACGGTTTTTTTATACACCAATTTGAGTGTGAAAAAAGTCGTGTTTGGATTCAAGTTTACTGCACTATTGTCGGTTTCTTTACCTTGAGTCTTATGCTAAGTCTCTTAACTTTTAAACAACGGTCCACTTTGATGTCGGTATTCTACACTTTCTTTAATACGTAATTCATCAAGCAAGCAAGTTGTTCTTTAAAATGGTGATATGTCAACAATCAACATTGAAAATTAACTTTACATTGATGTTAGTTTACTTCCTTAAGGAAAAAATCAATGTTAGTTTACTAGAGGACAACTCATGGGTTACCATATGTTTTCACCAAAGTCTGTGTTTGATTGTGCCATAAGAATAATAATTGATTTTGTGTAAATTGAATTTGTAAAACTAATTTAGATTAAAATTGAATTGAAAGTAATGTGATTTTAAGTTTGGATGCTCTTTGTAAAAGTAAATCAAACCGAAAAAATCAATTTTAAAATCTGAAGTTACAATTTCTAACTTCAAATAAAATCAATTCTAAATGCAAAATTGATTTTACTTTAGATAAAAGCAAACATGTTAAAATCATGCATACGTCTCTATAGTTGGTTTTGACTCCTCTAAAAGTGGAATCAAACATACACAATATAAGTATTTTTTTTAAAAGGATACACAATATAAGTAAGTTATTAGCTGGAAATTCCAAATAGTTGAATTTAGGGTGAATCAAATTCATAGTAGGTTCGATGTATTTTGAGATCTGAAGTCAAATTGTTATCGGATGCCTTTTACAAATTTATAATAATGTTTTTTTGCTAAATTAAGAGCACAATGATATTAAAGAGAACATAATGTGACTCAACTAGACTCTAATAACTTTAGCTCATATAGTATATTATTAAAAAAAGGAAAATACATTAAAAAAATCGGGGAGCATAAATCTAACCTAGTAAATCCACACAAAAGTGTAGGTCGACCAAAATAAGTAATAAATAAAAAAATCAAAACAACACAAGCGGATCTGCCTCTAATTAATTGTAAAAGTAATCAAAGGTCTTCGGTGTGATAAATGGATCGTCCGTCAACACGAAAATGGGTTCATGTATCATCAACTCCCTGCAACAAATGATGGCAAGCTAAATGAATATTTCGAACCCCACGATCCAAGACGAATATATTGAATGGCGAATAAGAAAAATTGGTTTATGAACTTATTGCCAACACAAAAGCGATCCAAGATCTATCAACTTCTTGAAAAAAAACAAGTCACACCAACCCTTTCAAGCCAAACCATCCATCGTCAAACCAATTTCATCACAATGAACCGGAACTTGGACCTTCATAGCCGTAATCAATATGTCTGACTGAGCAATGCTAGCCACAGTTGATTTGGCAAACGCTTTTAGACACTTGCTTTTTGATTGGTCCACATCATTTTATTGAAACACATGTTGTAACTAGTAACCAGTTGGTATTTAATGAGTGTACTTGCATTGCATTGTTTTGTTCCAGTGTGATCACATCGAAAACTTACAAAAATGCGTGTGAAATGGAACGTAATAGCTTTTTGCCGTACTTTGTAATAATAACCATATTTACATAACATTTCAGTTTTTTATACTCGACTACTTGCAAAATATGTCGATGAGTGTTGGTGAAAATAACTTAATTTGACACTTATCAAACACCCCAAGGGTCTGTTTGGTTCAACGGAGGGGATGAGAAGGGAGGTATTTTAATTAAATATACGTTCAATTTAAAATATGGGAAAGAAGGGGATGAGAGAGATTTTAATTAAAAATGTGTTTGTTCACAAAGGAAAGAGATAGATTTTAAAATTAATTTATCATTTTACCCTTAAACTTAATTAAATATATGAACGATGTAAACAGACTACCGAGCCGAAACAGTAACGATGTATGAAGCAATGATATCAATAGGGATAATAAAGTTACGAAACAACAACAATACAATCAATTACAACATGATGTAAACAATGAGACAATGAGAGTGGTTTTTACATGTAACAAATAAGAATGATAGATTACCTGATAATAAAAGTTGTTACAAGGATAATATAACGTAATAATAATAAAAGCTGTTACAGAGATAATACTGAGATTTTAAATTAATCTAAAGATAATTTTGTCAATGCGATAAAATTTTAAAGAGATCACCTCCCCTTCCCTCTGAAAAACTCAGATTTGGGGGGAAGCGAAAATTGGATCTTGAAGGGATTTTGCTCCCGTCCTCTGCCCTGCCCGCCTCTTCTAAAAATTGAACCAAACACCTCAAATTAAAAATATTCTCTCCCCTCCCCTCCCTTCCAAAATTGTCAAAACAAATGGACCCTAAAGTAAATGAACAAGCAAAGTCAACCAATAAAGCGATCTTATTTGTGATAAATACTCCCTCCGTTCCTTTTTAAGTGTCACTTTTGCATAATTCTTTTGTTCCTATTTAAGTGTCACTTTACATAGTTCAATGCAACATTAAATGTTATTTTACTAATATTACCCTTATTTATTATTGTCGAGAGAGAAATATATGTAATGAGATATTAAATAAATAAGGTTATTATAGTAAAAATAGAAATTATTGTATCAAAAGTAGCAACATTTATTGATTGTCTTGGTTTGTGTAAAATGTCAAAATGTGACAATTAAAAAGGAACGGAGGTAGTAAGAAACTAGATGAAACAAATGGTCGGTAGGGCAAAGAACTATATCTATACCTATTAATAAAGGAAATATTTTCCTTTTGGTGTAGCCTATTTTCTTACCCTTTTTGCCCCTCATTTTTTGCAAATATTCAAAAAAAACTAGGCTTAAATATGTGTCCAGTCCCTGCAAATAGGCCTCAGTTGAATTTTAGTCCCTGTACTTACTAATCCTCCCAAACCTTCCCTGCAAATATTAATCACTTAAAATTTGGTCCAAATTAAGTTAATCCGCCTACGTGGCAGGTGATTAGCGACGTGGCGCTGAAGTGGCGTGTAGTGACTGAGAAACTGTCAGGCTGACTCAGCTTTTATGACGTGAACTGCCCATTTTGCCCTTAATGAATCTGAGAACACGCAAAAGGACCATTTTACCCTTCTATCTTCTTCCCTCATGGTTACGTTTTTTCTCCTTCCCTTCTCCGTCATCTGTGTTCTCCTTCACCATAAACCCATCTCCTTCCCTAGCACAACAACCCCCTTTCTCAAACCCATCTTCTTTAGTCACCATGTTATTGTCATTAACTACCTTTCCTTCTTTGGTTTCCAATTACTTTTTCTTTTGTGCAATCAATTTTGGATTTATTGAAATTGATCCATTGATTTCGGATCCCACAAAACATGCTAAAATAATTACTGTAGCTTCCAAACAAAATCAAAATTCATGTTCACTGTTCATCGAACCACCGAAGGAGGATGATTGCAGATTCGTCGGAGCGGTTACGGAGTATGAACGAGGGAGAAAAGGAAGGAGGACATAGGATGCTCATGGAGAGGAAAGGATGAGCGAATGGCAGAACTGAATGAGGAGGAGAAATAGATTATCAATGGCGGATCTGGGTATTTTGGTGCTGGAGGTGAAGTTGCCAGAGAAGAAATCGGAGTCGGTTCTCTGAGTTCGCCGCTTTCTGAGCTTCGCGATGCCTTTGATCTGTACGACAAGGACAAGAACAAGTCGTGATTTTGGCCTGTGTCCACTGCAGAGCGATTTTCGAGGGTGTGGCGGAGAACAACGTTGGAGCAGTGGTGGTGAACAGCAGGTCTTGGCGGAGGAGATGTTGGAATGGAATTTGGAACTTGAAAAAGGGTCGCTCGCTCGGAAAGAAGTGGTTTTGTGGAGGAAGTGGCGGTGGAGGAGAGAGTGTCGGTGGTTGGGTCGATGGAGTTGTTGAGGGGAAGGAGAAGAAGAGAAAATGTCCAGAATGAAGAGGGAAGAAGAAAGGGTAGAAAGAAGTTGAAAGCCAGGGGTATTATTGTCTTTTCGTGCATCTCAGATTTCATTAAGGGCAAAATTGGTACTTCGCGTGCTAAAATCTGAGTCAGCCTGACACAATCCCAGTCACTACACGCCACTTCAGCGCCACGTCGCTAATCACCTGCCACGTAAGCGGATTAACTTAATTTGGACCAAATTTTAAGTGATTAATAATTGCAGGGAAGGTTTGGGAGGATTAGTAAGTACAGGGACTAAAATTCAACTGAGGCCTATTTGCAGGGACTGGACACATATTTAAGCCAAAAAACTAAATAGGTGGAAGGTGGTCACCATATTTCAAAAAGAAACGCAACTGCTCTTTCATGTTAGGCTTAATTACTCTTTTGGTCCCTTAAGTTATTTGTTGGTTACATTTTGGTCCCATAAGTTATTAACGTTACAATTTGGTCCCTTAAGTTACTTTTTGGTTTCGTTTTGGTCCCTTAACTATTAAAAGTTTTGTTTTGGTCCGTTAACTTATTTTTTTGTTTCGTTTTGGTCTCTTAACTTATTTTTTGGTTTCGTTTTGGTCCCTTAACTTATTTTTTGGTTTCGTTTTGGTCCCTTAACTCTAATACATTCGTTCTAATGTAAAGGACCAAAGTGGTTGACGGAGGAAGAGTTAAGGGACCAAAACGAAACCAAAAAATAAGTTAAGGGACCAAAACGAAACCAAAAAATAAGTTAAGAGACCAAAACGAAACCAAAAATAGTTAAGGGACCAAAACGAAACCAAAAAGTAACTTAAGGGACCAAATTGTAACGTTAATAACTTATGAGACCAAAATGTAACCAACAAATAACTTAAGGGACCAAATCATTAATTAAGCCTTCATGTTAAAAGTGAGGATTGATATGTTGATCCTTTTTATTTGCACAACACTAACCGGGAAAAAAAACTGAGAATAAAGTGAAATTGAAGAATGATAATCATGAGGATGAGAAAACCAGTGGAGGCTACCGTACTGTTACCATTGCAACACTGAGTGATTATTGGGCTTAATTACTCTTTTCGTACCTTAACTTATTTTTTGGTTTCGTTTTGGTCCCTTAAGTTATTAACATTACAATTTGGTCCCTTAACTTACTTTTTGGTTTCGTTTTGGTCCCTTAACTATTAAAAGTTTCGTTTTGGTCCCTTAACTTATTTTTTTGTTTCGATTTGGTCCCTTAACTTATTTTTTGGTTTCGTTTTGGTCCCTTAACTCTAATACATTCATCCTAACGTAAAGGACCAAAGTGGTTGACGGAGGAAGAGTTAAGGGACCAAAACGAAAGCAAAAAATAAGTTAAGGGACCAAAACGAAACCAAAAAATAAGTTAAGGGACCAAAACGAAACCAAAAAGTAACTTAAGAGACCAAATTGTAACGTTAATAACTTATGGGACCAAAATGTAACCAACAAATAACTTAAGGGACCAAATCATTAATTAAGCTTAAAAGTGAGGATTGATATGTTGATCCTTTTTATTTGCACAACACTAACCGGGAAAAAAAACTGAGAATAAAGTGAAATTGAAGAATGATAATCATGAGGATGAGAAAACCATTGGAGGCTACCGTACTGTTACCATTGCAACACTGAGTGATTAAGGTATTGTCACATTTCTTCTCTAATCTTTTTTAATTCCCTTTTACAAAAATCATGCATGAATCAACCATTATCCAAAGTCTAGCCTTAAAAATTTAGTAATATTTAGTTTTGACTTTTTAACAACATGAATTGCTACTGTTATTTTCAATTTTGTTTTTTAGTGTGCAAATTTTGGATTTGAGTGTTTGATTATTGATGAATTTGGGTGCAAATATTCATTTAAAAATTCATTATATTGTCTCTTATTAATTGTCTCTTGCTAACTTGTGTATTATGTTTTTGTTTAAAGTGGTTTATCTTTTCTTGATATATATTGGAAAAACATAGGATGTGGGAATGTTCAATCAGGCGTGTGGAATCAAGAGAATGGGAAGAGACATAATTTTAATTGAGGCAATGACATCCCCTTAAACAGAATGAATGGAAGAAAAATATAGGAGGTAGATATAAGCATATAATCCATGATGATGTGCCAGCGGTATAAGTTTGATGTCTTTTGGTATCCTTTCAAATGTCACTTAAATCATTCATTCTGATATAATCACTAATCACATTATAAACTTCTTTTAAGATATTCATTCAATTCTGTTTGATGTAATATGATACACTAACCGAGGGTTAATTTTTTTTTCTCATAGAATAAAGGGTTAATTATGTTTCTAGTCCCTATAAAATAGCGACCTTGTAAGTTTAGTCCTTACTTAATTTTAATAGCATTTTTAGTCCCTAATTTTGTTTTTTTGCCCTGAGTATTAGTCCCTACTCAATTCAAATTTGTTTAATTTATGCTTAAACTCTTAAATTTTTGAACAATTTTTTGCAGACATGTTTAGAACATTACTAAAAGTTCTTTCGCAAAAAATTATCGCAAAATTTGATTTCTACATCCAGATTTTATTACTTTTTATCTTTAACTTTTGTCGTTTTAAAAAATTCATATTTAATTCATTTCATGTCTGAAAATTCTAAATTTTAGTAAACGAACCTTTCATAGTGTTCTAATCTTGTCTCAAAAAAATCGTTCAAAAATTTAAGAGTTTAAGGATAATTAATCAAACTTTGTTTTAGCAGGGACTAAAATTATAAGTAAATTTTTTTTTATAGGGACTAAAAATGCTATTAAAATTAAGTAAGGACTAAACTTACAAGGTCGCTATTTTATAGGGACTAGAAACATAATTAACCCTAGAATAAATAAATTGAATGGTATTAAATGATATAGTGGAGTAAAACATGATATGATATTGTGGTACCTGGTATAGAGATGATAATTACGAAAGAAAAAAAATATTCCCAATTTATTTCGGTAATCCAAGTAGTATAATAAGCAATTTTTTTATGTTGTTTTGGTGAATTTTCTTTGTGCAGAGAGTAGTCATAATTAAGATTTGGAGGGTTGCTTTATCCTGAGACGGTGAGGCTGAAAAAAGTTGCTACACTATTGAGACAGAGCCGCAAAATGTCTTAAAGTAAGTGACATAAAATTATCTTTCATTTCCGATGAAAATAACACTTAGATATATTTGAAAAAAAACTGCACCACACGGTTTCCATATGCAACTCCCTCTCTCACTTTGCCACTTTCTCATTGCATGCATCGTCAATCACTGCCTCATTGCCAAAAATTGCATGCATCGTCAATCACTGCCTCATTGCCAAAAATTACAAAACTATCTAAACCAAATCATACATTTACAAACAAAGCTTATTATGATTGAAAGGTCTTGCTATAGGAAGAAGTAAAAAGTTCTGGTGTAGCCTCATTTTTTAATATTTACATAACTAAATACATATTGAACATTAGGTAGGTTTTGAATCATCTAATATAAGTCATGAAGAGAAACTCTAAAAACAAAACATAAATCATGAAAAAGAAAAGAAATCATAACCGGAAGGAATTTCAGATTGAAAAGCTTTAATTAAGAAAATTCAAAACAAAAAATATATATATAACTACCGTGATTGTTTGAGATCCAACAAGCAATTTTTTTCTTCAAAAAATATGAAGTTATAAAAAAAAAGTGAATACAACATCTAAGTTAAAGCAAGATATTTCTATTGATCAGGTTTTTATTTATTTTTTGTTATAAGCTTTATATAGCAGTCTTCTACATGTTGTTCCATAAATTATATTTACATATAACATTCTGTAATTAATTTGTAGTTTTTCGAAAGATAAGAAATTATCAATTAAGGGTGTACGAAGAACTATTTATTTTTTGTTATAAGCTTTATATAGCAGTCTTCTACATGTTGTTCCATAAATTATATTTACATATAACATTCTGTAATTAATTTGTAGTTTTTCGAAAGATAAGAAATTATCAATTAAGGGTGTACGAAGAACTAACTACAATTCTTAAACGGTAATCAACTTTTTTATTTTAAATGGTATAATTTCAAGGGAGCCTCTACTATGGACCCTTTATTTTAAGGTCCACACATGAACCTTGCTAATTGACCGGCAATAGTGGGTAGACACACACCCCTTTTGGTTTATATGGGAACATGTCACTTTTTTAATATTTTTTTCCCTTTATTTCTTCTTCAACTAGCAATGTACACTCTCCTTCCATGTGAATCATTCGCACAACAAACCCCTTACTCACTTTTTCTTCCCAAATTCAATTCCATCCTTCACGCAACGATTTAATTAAATTCAGTGTCAACAAACTTCATCATCCAAAAGTAAGCATCATCTAAAGAAGTAATAGCACATTCTGCAAGAGCTTTCATTGCAACAATAGCATATGGACTAGGCCTTAAACATAAAATGACATGCTTCAATTCATTTTCGACAAACAGAATCGTAAACGCCAACACTATGATTGCAACCATTAACTCTTGCCGACAAAACAACCACCATAAACATCTTCACCACTGTCAACATCTTCACCATAATAGACTTCATCCAAACCTGGAATTCAGTTTAATCGTAACAAAATTTTATAGTAGTGTTTTCTCATATTAGAGGATTCGACCTTGGAAGTTTTGCAAATAGAACATCGTGAATGGTGGTTTTGGAATCGGTGGGGGAAAGGTGACCGGATATGAGGGCAGCATATATAAGGATTTCAGAATTTTGAAGATCGGTGTTCAGCAAAGATTTGTGAATTGCTGAAATTCGGATGACTATTTTTCTTCTTTTATGGAAACAACATACCCAAGAAACAAAATTCACATATTTACATGGAATGAGGTTGTACGGTAAGAATTGAAGAAGAAATGATGGCCAAAATTAGGAAAGTGATTTGTTCCTATGTAAACTTGAAAGTGTATTTCCCATTGTTGAAAGGAGGGTGTACAGTGCCTTACCCATTATTGCCGGTCAACTAGCAAGGACCATGAGTGGACCTTAAAATAAGGGGTCCATATTAGGGGCTCCCTAATTTCAAATGATGTTTTATATATTTCTTAACGTGTTAGTGAAATCAACGTGAAAGGGCTTGATTAAATACACAATTAATCTCTTTCAAAGAACTATATAAGTATTATGATCATACCATACAAGCCCTCATTCTTCAACATGTGAAACTCCTTTCAAGTTGGCGTCGAGCACATACAATCGAAAACGATAACAACCTCGATCTAATGAATGATTTAGAATTTCTTTATATAGTAAGAGATATATAACATACATATGAAAATACACATGACATGCACCAACTTTAGAAAGACTATCTGCTAGTAGTAAAACAATACTCTACCTTCCTTTATAGATTACCTTTGGTTTGAGGAGGATCGTAACAATTTTTTAGAAGACATAATGGGCGCTTAAGTAAAAGTGCAATAAAAAGTAAAACTAGGAGGACAAAAATGTTCGATTTGAAAATAAAAGACAAATTTCATGAGATAGTTAACATAGAAGATCATGGGTGCATTTAGACCATTTCATCATGGTTGAGTTTAGCAATTTTGAAATTTATATTAAACTAATCTCGATTCATGTAAGATATACTCCCTTGGTCTCATTTACAAAAAAATAATTTCAGTAAATAATATATCTATTTTTAATATAGACTAAATAAAAAAAGAAATGTATCTAATTTTTATTTATTGAATAATCCATCTTTTAAAAAAAATAATCTAAAATGTAATTTATTCTTATAAATAAGTTCGGAATATTGTTAGTCAAAAATAAAATAAAAAAGGGAAATGTTAACCAGTGCCCGGGGGCACTGGTTAAGGGTCAAATATAGTAGGATTTGCATTGAGAGATGTGTAATCAGTGCATTAAAAACTAAAAAATTATATTTTTTTATTTAAAATTTTCTCTTTTGGCTTCCTTAACCAGTGCCCCGGGACACTGGTTAACATGACTCAATAAAAAATTGTAGGGGCACAGCGTGGTCGTGAATAAATGATTAGAAATAGAATGAAACCTCATGATTGGTTTATTTATGGAAAATCTTAACTTGTGCCTTGGGGCATAAGTTAAAAAGGCTAAATGTAAAAAAAAAATCTTGAAAATTGTGCATTCAATGCATTAAAAGTTTCAAAAGTTGTATTTATAATACTCCCTCCGTCCCGGAATAACTGACCCATTTTCTAAAAAAAAGTGTCCCAAAATAACTGACTCATTTCAATTTTCAATACAACTTTCATCATTTCCAATACAATATAACACTAAATAATACTACTTTTATCATTCCCAATACAATATATTCCACTTTCCCCTTTATTTATACACTTTTCTTAATCTGTGTGAAAAACCAAAGTAGGTCAATTATACCGGGACGGAGGTAGTATGAAAGTTGCTTTGACTTTCCATTTTAAGCTCCTTAACTTGTGTCCTTAGAGCACAAGTTAACATGACCCTTTATTTATTTGTTTGGTTTAAAAAAAGGTTTCCTTGAGTACGGTGGAAACTGAGGCGCCGCCAAACGTGACAAAATAATTCACTGTATGAATTCACCGTCGTCATAACTTTTTTGCTTCCAAGATCTACCTATCACTTCCATACACGTGTCCAAAAATCAAAACAACTCAACCAATTCAACTATAAAATCCACGCGCAAGTCCATAGCGCGTGACACATCAACTTTCCTTTATCACCACCATCCATAGATTTTCTTCCATTTTTTCATTTATCTCTTCTTTCTCCAAATCCAAACCCTAGAATTTCCATCTTCAAATTCCCCTATATTTTCTCACCAAAATCCCACCTTTTCTCGATAAAGATTCTCACCCGATCCCAATTCCCACAGATCGGGTTTGAATTCTGCATAATCTCACCCTAATTTCACCCCAATTCACCTTCTCGTGGCTCTCTTATGGGTAAGATTCTTCGAGAAACAACGAGGCCATCCTCAAATTCATCATCATCATCTTCATCACCATCACCACCCTCAATTCCATCAACAACCTCCTCAACATCGATAACCGACACCATCAAAGGCTCACATAGGTTCAAGATAACGGGGTATTCACTCTCAAAAGGGATTGGAATTGGGAAATACATAGCATCTGAGATTTTCACCGTTGGTGGGTACGAATGGGCGATTTATTTTTACCCTGATGGGAAAAGCGTGGAGGATAATGCTACGTATGTGTCGCTTTTCATCGCGCTTGCGAGTGAAGGGACTGATGTTAGGGCGCTTTTTGAATTAACGCTTTTGGATCAGAGTGGGAAAGAGAGGCATAAGGTTCATAGTCATTTTGATAGGACGTTGGAGAGTGGACCTTATACGTTGAAATATCGTGGTAGCATGTGGTTAGTTTTCAGTTATCATTTAGTTTAATTTGCGTAAAAAGATGTCTTTTTTTAATTTTTGCTATGTTCTGATTCTAATTCCTTATCGAGGGTAGTGTTTGTGAAGGTTTAAGCTTGGTGGGTTATTTAGATTTTGTGTAAATTTGATTGTTATGTTCTTGTTCTTGAATTGACCCAATGTTGGTAACTTGGAATGATAGGAATTTTTACTGGAAGTTTAGTTACATACTTATGCTTCTGTGGGTGATTTTTATTTATAAGAAAGATGAAAATTTGGAAGTTATACATGTATATATATGTGAGTTGAAAATGCTGAAGTGTTCTGAACATTGTTGGAAAAGGGGGGTGAAAGGATTACTGATTTTAGTTAATTGTTCATTTCACGTGTTATTTGATAAGTATATTTTCAGAGAATTTTTTCATATGATGCAAACGTTTGATTCGTTTTTTGGGGGTGGGGTGGGAGAGGGCCTTGGTTTTGAAGTTAGACTATCCCCTTAAATAACTCAAAGTAATGGCATTTTATTTTCTGATTTACAATGAAGTTTGTTGTCTCCCATTGAATGCATTTGTTGATTTTGGTTTGGCGAAATATTTCCTGCTGAATTGAGTTCATGGAACTTTTTTGTGACAATGGAAGAGGTACAGTTTTCTAAAGGCTAATTGTTTTAAATTGTGTTTCAGGGGATACAAGAGATTTTTTAAGAGAACGTCATTAGAGACTTCAGATTACCTTAAAGATAACTGTCTTAGTGTTAATTGTAGCGTTGGTGTTGTGAGGTCACACACAGAGGGCCCTAGAACATTTTCGATTCCAATATCACCTTCTACTATTGGTCACCAGTTTGGGAAGCTTTTGGAAAGTGGAAAAAGCAGCGATGTGAATTTTGAAGTGAATGGTGAAATTTTTGCGGCTCATAAATTGGTACTAGCAGCTCGATCACCTGTTTTTAGAGCTCAGCTTTTTGGTCCTATGAAAGATCAGAACACACAGTGTATAAAAGTTGAAGATATCGAGGCTCCTGTTTTCAAGGTTTAAATAATTTTTTTTTTTGTGCTTTCTCTTTATTATTTTTTATTTATTTATGTTTGCAATGCTGTTGCAAAATTTGTTGCGATTATCCTTTTTGTCTCTGTCCTGATATAGATATTGAACTTCGTTTAGTTTTAGAATATTTCCCCTTATTATAATTGTTAAGCATACAATTGCAACCGACTTAGTGCCCAATCCTGCCTGCTTCTGGCATTAGTTGGGTGTATCATCTTAATACATGTTTGCAAAAAAACATTGGCGTTGATTGTTCTGATATACATATGTTTTGAAAATTTCCACCCTTGCCAGTTGCAATTTGCGAGTATATTTGACTGTTGGATGTTTCTGAACAAATTTTGAAGATTCAAGCAGAACACAACAATAAAAATATGGTACTTTGACGAAGAATGCCTCTATTTTTTTTATCAACATTTTCTCTGCCCGCTTCCCTCATTTATGCCTCCAAATGTTAATTGGTATAAAGACTGGTATTTTTTCAGATTGAGAGATGTGAGATTTGGCCAAGAACTCGTTTGCACTTTTTTGAAAGACACCCCACAAGTTCTTGTATAAATTGATTGAAGTTACAATTCTGATTTCCTTTCTGATTTTATTTCCTTTATTGCTTGGTTCCTGTTTGTTGAGTTGTTCTAGCTGGTTTCTCTAATTCTTATTAAACCATTGGTTTTTCAAACCTCCTTTGACTTTCTGCAGTTTACGTACGTTTACAACATGTTGTACTTGTGTTTAATGTGTTTGTGGTATTATTTAGTTTATAAATGAAGTTTAATAACATGCATATGGAATGTGCAACTTGTCTGCTGTGCTATGCCATATTTTTTTCTCTATTTTGAAGGCATTGCTGCATGTTATATATTGGGACTCGCTGCCTGACATGCAAGAGCTTACTGGGATTAACTCAAAATGGGCAACTACCTTGATGGCTCAGCATCTGCTAGCAGCAGCTGATCGGTATGCCTTAGATAGACTTAGGCTGATGTGTGAAGCAAGTCTATGTGAAGATGTTGCAATAAATACCGTGGCTACAACTTTAGCTTTGGCAGAGCAGCACCATTGTTTCCAGCTGAAAGCAGTCTGTTTGAAATTCATTGCAAGGCCTGAAAATCTCAGAGGTGTGTTTTAGTTTACTGAACTTCTATTCTGTCTCTCACATACAACAAAAAGAAAAATATGTGCAATATTAGGGGAATTGGGACATTAAAAGGCCTGAAAGTCTGTATGTTGCTATCAGTGAAACTTAAAATCATTAATGACATTCATGTCTGTTGTTGACTATCGTATGCTTATGCTTTATTAAGGATTTGTTTTTACAAAAATTACAACTACTTTGTTTATGCAAATCAAGCTTAGTTTTTTGATGTAGTAGTAGTTCTTAAACTCTTTTAATTAGGATGCTGTATATGATGGCTTTTACAGTTTTACCCAAATCGTTGGTAAATTTGTATGCGTACAATAACAACAAAAGAATTGTTTGTACCTATTTATTCTTCATCCAGACCTATGATATCAACTGAAGTATTTTGTTCCCTTTCTTTTTTTCAGCTGTGATGCAAACTGATGGTTTCGAGTACTTGAAGGAAAGTTGCCCATCTGTTTTGACTGAGCTTTTGGAGTATGTGGCTAGATTTACTGAGCATTCGGACTTCCTGTGCAAGCATAGGAACGAAGCAATACTGGATGGCAGTGATGTAAATGGAAGGCGGGTGAAGCAAAGACTATACTGTGAAAAATGACCAGGTCTCCAGAGAACCCTGTTCCACTCACATTCAAAAATTACAGTGAACCGTGGATAGAGGGAGAAGATCAACATTCATAGGATTAGTTGCAATTTTCATTTGTCGTAGCTTACTCCATTTCTAGATGTAAATGTAACATGTTTGGTGGTGTTGCAGGTTTGTCTTCGATAGGTTTCTCACTCTAATATTTTGTTTTCTCTTGTACTAGTAAAACTTGTTTGAAATGAAAAATATTGATGACTCCTCTGTCCCTTTTTTGCTTGCTTTTACATTTCGATTTGTGCTTTGATATTTCTACATATTTTTTCGTGAGAGGTAGTCACCCGAAAAAAGCAGTTTTGGGGGAAACATAGATGAAACAGGATTTCTTTTTGCGCATGATTAAGAAACTGCTTAACACAGATCAGTGTGCAAAGTTCCCGTAAAAAATAGACGCTGAAGTCACAACAAGCTATTCAATTGTACAATGACAAGTGTGTAGATTTCTGCACGTTCACTTGGAATGTCCGCGGGACTAAACACATAAATGGTCTAAGATAGTGTAAAACTCAAGTGGAGAAATACAAATCCAGTGCAGATTCTCTAGTCTGCAGAAGTTTTGGAATTGACTTGGGAATGAAGAGAAGTGTATTTTTTGAAATAGCTGACCGGAGGAATTTATTATATACTGTTTGCTGCTAACATAAGATCTTCTATTTCCTTTGTGGATTTTTTCTGGCATTAAAAGAGGAGTGAAAAATTGGACATTCACTGTTGTTATTTGCAACTAGTCCAGTTCCCGTCTCAAGAGACTAAACTATTTAGAAGCGCTTAACCCTCTCGCACAAAACACAACTGCCTGCATTGCAGGGAAACCAAATAAAGATGTAAAAACACAACTGCCTGCATTGCAGGGAATCACCAAATAAAGATGTAACAAAGTATATGGTGATGTTATAGAATGGTGGTCTTCGTTCGTAGAAGAACTTTTTGTGATGTTTAACTTACATGAGAACAAATGTAGAGGAAACGAAATCATACAAATAGGAGAGTGCCAAGTCAATTCGTACAAGTTTCTTATGAATTCGTTAAAAAATACAGTATTTGATGTGTAAAGCAAATTAATTAAGCAACCAATATCAAAGTTGATGATAGTTATAAACACAAGCAAAAGTTAAAATAGTGAGAGAGAAGAAGAACACAATATAATTTGTTTACCCAGTTTCGTCCCAATACTGACCTACTCTGGGAGAGAGAGCCGCTCTCCGTTCCACTATAATGAGTAACTTTACAAAGAGATATCAAAGAGTTACAAGAATTAGTCTTCAAACCTAATGCTACCCAAAGTCCCGAATCCCTTACCTAATGCTACCCAAAGTCCCGAATCTCTTCCCGTGACCAAGAGACTATATCCTAATAGCGTTTCTCCAAGATGAATCAATGGTGATTCAATCCCAACCCTAGTTAGTGTTTGTTGTCAAGAGAAAACTCTACAAACCCTAGTTTTGTCGTTAGCTTCTAAACCCTTGTTTTCTACTCTCTCGATATTTCATATGATACAAGATATGTATTTATAGAGAAATATAACTCGTAAATTTGGAATGGATATCACATTGAATATACATTTCTTTTTTTTTTTCCTCCTTCAGCGCAAAATATATTTGCATCAAATATTCCCTTTAAAAATATATTTGCCTTCATACGATACAAAAATATATTTACTGTCCGTAAATATATATTCAACAACAATCTTCTGGAAACACAAAATATATTTTAAACAAATCTTTTATATTTTTAGCAACAATCTTCTTCATCCATCAAATTTTGAGTCAATTTCAACACATTATTATAAGAAAAGTTCATAATATAATGTGGATGTTTGTTAATAAAGGTTGACTTACATGATAAAGAGTTGACTCACCTGTAAGGTTGTAAGTTCAATTTCCGCTATCTATGCATAGACCTCTTTGGTATATGATTTTTTTTAAGCGTTGATTGAGTCTTGATGTATGTCATGACCCTAGTGAGTCTACAAAATCCAACTCACATACACTTAAAAAATTGTGGATCTTTCTTATTTTAAAGTTTCTCATACTTTATCAAGTTAATATTTTACATTTTCTTTCTTTCTATTTTGGTCTAATGATATTGATTTGAGACCTTTAAGTGTGTTCATCTCAATTTCAAGTTGATTCTCTCATTTGCCAATTTCGGTTGATTAATCCATATAGAGCTTTGTTAAAAGCTCCGACATTAAATGAGTCAAACATTGGACACTTCAAATCAGGCCGTTCTTGGGGCTGAATATTTAGATTTCAAAAAGAAAAATTAAAATAATTCGAAAATTAAGTCCATTTTATTTTTTGAAGCAAGATAATACATTGTTGAAAACTTATATCTATTTTAGCACAAATTTTACCGGTACGAATATATCTGCTGTGACCGTGTCTTAAACCCTGTGTCAGAATATATCTTGATTCATGTTCGACTCAGTGAGACAAATCAAGCAAAAAGGTTTAACTCACTCACTCATTTCTTTGTGGGGATGAATCTCCTCTCCCTAACCTCCACTTCTCTCTCTTTCTTTCCGCTTTATTCTTCATCCCTTCTTGCCACAACACCTTCTCCATATCCCTCTTTTTCTTCATACAACTGCAAATCCACCACAGGTTAGTTTCCGTGGCTGCTACATATTTCAATCACTTTCACACAAAATTGATTTTTTTTTGATTTTGGTCACAGTTTTAAGAAGATGTGTCAATAAGGAAAAGGAAGAGGTGCTTCTAGAAGGGATGCCTTCTCACTACTATGATGATGTATGTATGCCTTCCTTCTAATTAATTGCTTCGAGGTTCTTCTGAATTGGCTTAATTGAGTTTATATTCTGGCATAAGCACTTGTGAAACCGATTAGGACAATTTATGACATGTCCATAAACAATTTTTAGTAGTTCTTCTTCAACTTTCTTTAGCTAACATTATTTGCTAGCTTGTTACTATTTATTTTTCAACTTTCTTTGAATGTCCATGTTTAGTAGTTCTTTGAAGAAAATACGTTGTAGCTTGTTGAAATTGGGTGAGGAGTGTCTCCTCTTTACAAACTCTTATCAATAGTCCTATCTATCCAATGCGGGACTTGGGTTTTTCCCAATACACCCCCTCCGCCCAGCACTATTAGGCTTGGTGCATGTATATAAATGGTGGTTGCCGCGATCGATAGGCTCTGATATTTGTCAGCCAATTATACAAACAACCTTGGCAGAATATGTTTAGGGAAAAATGTATTGTCATATCTTTGATGCCTGGAACAATTTCTGATTTTCAATCATGTTTTCTTTTTATGAGTGGACAATTTTCTTCTTGGCCGATGAGTAAGAACTGTAAAAACGTTACGGTATCAATGTGTCTCTTGGCATGCAGTTGCTAGCTTGTGAAACCAATTTTGTTTGAAGGTTTTATTTGAATAGATTTCATTAACCTTTTCTAAGATAGGAATGGCAAGCCCGACAACGTGAAAAGACCAAGGAGTTGCATCGAAGACGTAGAGAGGAAGAAGAGGAAGAAGAGAGAAAGATTGAAGAGTATCGTGAAGTTGGCATGCGGCTGAAGGAATACCCTGAAGAAGATGTTAGAAAAGCAAGGAAATTGATTTCAAGCTTCATAAGAGCCGCTGAAGAAGTAGAAGAGGTAGTTTCTTGGTACTGCAATGCAGTCTCCTATTTGTCATGCAGATAAAATATTTCACCATGATCAAATTTTATTTTCAAATTATAATTAATATTCACCTGATTAGTTATGATAAATATTATAAAGAAAATATTTTCATTCCAGATGGTATAAGTCGTTTCTCCTTTCGTTTATTTATGTTTTTTTTTTCAGTGATCAGTTTTTTTGTAGGGACACTGGCATTACATGAATATTCACTGTTTCCGATTGATCTTTTTCTCTTGTAGAAAATTGAGGAAGCTGCTGAGAGAGGAGAGCTTACTGAACTTGTTTTGATGGTCATATGGAATCGCCTTGATCTTGCTCGGCGTGATGTAAGTTGTTATTTTGGTGTTTGAAATATTTTAGGTAATTGGATTTAATTTTCTGATGAAAAGAAAGAAGCATATATTTCTTACCATTTTTCAATGAGCTGGTCCTTTGACTGTCAATCTTCGGTCACAGTTTTTAAGGTAATCATTTGCACTGTAGAGAACTTTATGTCCTTAGTTATCCAATTTTTGATTTTGTGAACATAGTGGCGTCCATGCTTGTCAAACTCTTGAGTCAACTTATAGAACCATTGTCCATGCTTGTCAAACTATTGAGTTAACTTATAGAATCACACGAGTTTACAACCTCAGGTATCAAAATTGAGTTATTTTGTTAACGAAAAATTGTTTTTGTCTTAACTCTGACAAATCCTTGAGGTTGAGGATGATTGAACAAGTTTACAACATACTTGTTATTTCCTCATACATGCACAAAATGATAGTAGTTCAAATTACATATTTTTATTTTTTTAAACGGAAAAATACCTCAGTCGAATAATAAGGCAAGCTCTGAGCCACTGGCCCACTATTGCACCCAAAGAAAAATGGCAGGCTCCATAGTGCACAAAACATTAACCTCATAGTTGTAACCCTCAACTCTATTTATGCATCTCTAACATCTCAACGTGAATCCATCTGCAAAGGAGGTAAACAACAGTGTATACTATCGAGTCTCAACCCCATAGCTTTAAGCATCCAATGAGCTGAAACCTAGCTCAGCTCAAATGAGGAGAACCCAACCCCCCAATCCTTCACTCTTTAGTAATTTTGAATCTTTCGATTTTTCTATCAATTTTGAACTTGTTATGCTCTTTTTGAGATTTGAGTTGTGAACCTATTTTGCTGTATGTTTTGTTTTGAATTATGCTGCTAGCTTGGTCTGGTCTGGGTTTAACTTTTACGCTGCTGACAAAAATAGTTGAATTTTATTTTTGTGGTTTGCTTTAGACACTACAATGGATGTTTTAAGCAAAATTTTCTTATTTCCTCTTGCAAGTTTACGAGTCAAGTTTGCTGAGATTTCAGGGGTTTATAGACTCTCGAGTTTGACAATCATGACCGTGTCTTTGTGAAGTAGAACTGTGGTTATATTTAATTACAGCCTAAATTCATAGGGGACTCCATTTTACATACAATAATATACAAAAATTCTGAAAATACTACAAATTTGGCTACATTAAATCATTTGAAATGTCTTTAGCAAATGCCAACTTCAGCAGTATCAAAAAAGAAAATTGTTGTGTCTAAGTGTAACCATCAAAGAAGAAAGTATTTTGTAGTTGTAATGTAATCCTTCAACTTAGCAGGTAAAAGAGTGGACGAACATTAGGGATGTCAATGGGGCGGATCGGGGGCGGGGGAATACTTCCCCGATCCCCGCCCCGCCGGTGAATCCATTCCCCGTCCCCGTCCCCGATCCCCGTTACGGGGGAATATTTTCCCCGGTCCCCGTCCCCGCAGATCCCCACGGAGCCCCACGGTTTTTTTTTTTTTTGCTAATTTAATCCCTGTATAAAAAGCCAATTAATTGTAAATGATGTCTGATATCCTTAAAAAAGCCTTTTGAACAATTTGATTATCACTCCCCCGCATGTATATTTTTGTTAACTGTTGTTCTAAACAAAACATTTAACAGGAATAGCTCTATGCAAATTGGTAGTAGAATGCTGTAAACAATACTCAAGACAAAAACAGAGCTGCAGCACCACTGTACTGCTATACCAGTAGCAAGGAAACCAGAATTAAGTCACATTGTAGTAGCAAAACCACAAAAGTAGTAGCAAGGAAACCAGAATTACTTGATACAGTCACATTACTAGTAGCAGTAGAGAATTAAGTCATAATCAAAACCACAAAAGTGGACAAGTCACATTACTTAATAATACATCTAAATTCAAAATAGGAAGTCATCCATTCACAACAAAAAAACATGTCTCTTGCTTCCAACAAGGCATCCATTCACAACAAAAAAATCATGTATCTTGCTTCCAACTTTTCCTTATAAGATCTTCTCCATCACCCTCCACCACAGTTATGTTTGACTCATTTCCTACAACAAGTAAACATATAGTCATAAGCATAACTACTTCACAAAAATACTTTAAAAACATGAAAGTAGTCAACAATAAGAATTTTTACACTACCTCATCATCATCCATATCCTCATCGACACATTCAAAAGAAGCCAATATCTTTGAACAACCTAAGAAAAAAATAGCTAAATTATAAGTATGGTGACAAAAATACAAATGATAAAAAAAAGATGAATTTAACATTAAATGTACTACCTTGCATTTCTGTTCGGAACCAATTTTGGCTGCACATCAAAGCCTCTAATGTGTCCTCCTTCAACCTACTACGTTGTGGAGTTACAACACGGCCACTAGTACTAAATGCAGATTCCGAAGCAACCGTGGAAATTGGAATTGCCAAAAAGTCTCTTGCAATCTTTTGCAAAGTTGGATATTTCACACCATTTTGTTTCCACCATCCAAGTATATCAAAATCTTTAAGCAACTCATTATTCTCTTTGTTCACCAAGATGCCATCTTCTAAATAAGAAACAAATTCTGATTTCCCATTAGTTGAAGCATTTTCCATCACATATTTCATATAACCTTGCTCCCAAGCTTGTTTTTCAACAGAAGGACAATCTAGTGTTGATGCACTGCATTCACTACTAACCATATTATCACTTGCTTGATATTCAAAAATCAAATCTTCACACATTTTCTTCACCTTTTCCAATTCTTAAGAAGAATCACTACCATAAATAAGAGGAAAGAAGTGATTCAGCAATTGCATTTTATATCTAGGATCCAAAACAACCCCTATTGCCATCACCCCATTAATCAAACCCCAATACTTGTCAAACTTCACAATCATATCTCCTGCCATATTCCGAATGGTATCACTACAAGAAATTTGCCACTCTCTTAAAGCCAACCTTATTTCACAAATTTTTGGAAAATAATGGTTTGAAGTTGGATACTTAGTACCTGAAAACAACTCGGTGACACTAAAAAACAATTTCAAATGTTCACAAATTTCTCTTGCCACTTTCCAATCATTTTCACTTGGTAAGGATTTATAATGACTAAAACGTATAGCACAACGTTTAAAAACTTCTTCATAAGGCAATGCAGAAGCAAGCATCAAATAAGCAGAATTCCACCTTGTCCTACAATCTTGTGCAAGCTTCTTTTCATAGGTCATACCTAATTGTTGACAAGTATCTTTAAATTTCTCCTCCCTCTTAGGTGTTGCAACCCAATAACCAACACTTTCCCTAATCTTTTCAATTGAAGTTCCAATTGTTTGCATACCATCTTTAACAATCAAGTTTAAGATGTGAGCGCAACAACGCATATGAAACAATTCACCATTTAAAACAAAAGACCCAGCTCCAAACTTATTAATCATATATTCAATCAAAGCATCATTGGTGCTACAATTATCAACAGTTAATGTCGACAATTTTCTATCAATATTCCATTCAAGCAAACATTTTGACAGAGAATCACCAATCACTTCAGCCGTATGTGGTGCAGGCACAAAAATGAACCTAAAATATAAACATAATGAATCTAAATTATAGTTTTTTACTTCTGCAATGGCTTGTTTAATGTTTGATTCATACTATAATTTAGATTCATTATGTTTATATTTTAGGTTCATTTATGTGCCTGCACCACATACTGCTGAAGTGATTGGTGATTCTCTGTCAAAATGTTTGCTTGAATGGAATATTGATAGAAAATTGTCGACATTAACTGTTGATAATTGTAGCACCAATGATGCTTTGATTGAATATATGATTAATAAGTTTGGAGCTGTGTCTTTTGTTTTAAATGGTGAATTGTTTCATATGCGTTGTTGCGCTCACATCTTAAACTTGATTGTTAAAGATGGTATGCAAACAATTGGAACTTCAATTGAAAAGATTAGGGAAAGTGTTGGTTATTGGGTTGCAACACCTAAGAGGGAGGAGAAATTTAAAGATACTTGTCAACAATTAGGTATGACCTATGAAAAGAAGCTTGCACAAGATTGTAGGACAAGGTGGAATTCTGCTTATTTGATGCTTGCTTCTGCATTGCCTTATGAAGAAGTTTTTAAACGTTGTGCTATACGTTTTAGTCATTATAAATCCTTACCAAGTGAAAATGATTGGAAAGTGGCAAGAGAAATTTGTGAACATTTGAAATTGTTTTTTAGTGTCACCGAGTTGTTTTCAGGTACTAAGTATCCAACTTCAAACCATTATTTTCCAAAAATTTGTGAAATAAGGTTGGCTTTAAGAGAGTGGCAAATTTCTTGTAGTGATACCATTCGGAATATGGCAGGAGATATGATTGTGAAGTTTGACAAGTATTGGGGTTTGATTAATGGGGTGATGGCAATAGGGGTTGTTTTGGATCCTAGATATAAAATGCAATTGTTGAATCACTTCTTTCCTCTTATTTATGGTAGTGATTCTTCTAAAGAATTTGAAAAGGTGAAGAAAATGTGTGAAGATTTGATTTTTGAATATCAAGCAAGTGATAATATGGTTAGTAGTGAATGCAGTGCATCAACACTAGATTGTCCTTCTGTTGAAAAACAAGCTTGGGAGCAAGGTTATATGAAATATGTGATGGAAAATGCTTCAACTAATGGGAAATCAGAATTTGTTTCTTATTTAGAAGATGGCATCTTGGTGAACAAAGAGAATAATGAGTTGCTTAAAGATTTTGATATACTTGGATGGTGGAAACAAAATGGTGTGAAATATCCAACTTTGCAAAAGATTGCAAGAGACTTTTTGGCAATTCCAATCTCCACGGTTGCTTCGGAATCTGCATTTAGTACTAGTGGCCGTGTTGTAACTCCACAACGTAGTAGGTTGAAGGAGGACACATTAGAGGCTTTGACGTGCAGCCAAAATTGGTTCCGAACAGAAATGCAAGGTAGTACATTTAATGTTAAATTCATCTTTTTTTTATCATTTGTATTTTTGTCACCATACTTATAATTTAGCTATTTTTTTCTTAGGTTGTTCAAAGATATTGGCTTCTTTTGAATGTGTCGATGAGGATATGGATGATGATGAGGTAGTGTAAAAATTCTTATTGTTGACTACTTTCATGTTTTTAAAGTATTTTTGTGAAGTAGTTATGCTTATGACTATATGTTTACTTGTTGTAGGAAATGAGTCAAACATAACTGTGGTGGAGGGTGATGGAGAAGATCTTATAAGGAAAAGTTGGAAGCAAGATACATGATTTTTTTGTTGTGAATGGATGCCTTGTTGGAAGCAAGAGACATGTTTTTTTGTTGTGAATGGATGACTTCCTATTTTGAATTTAGATGTATTATTAAGTAATGTGACTTGTCCACTTTTGTGGTTTTGATTATGACTTAATTCTCTACTGCTACTAGTAATGTGACTGTATCAAGTAATTCTGGTTTCCTTGCTACTACTTTTGTGGTTTTGCTACTACAATGTGACTTAATTCTGGTTTCCTTGCTACTGGTATAGCAGTACAGTGGTGCTGCAGCTCTGTTTTTGTCTTGAGTATTGTTTACAGCATTCTACTACCAATTTGCATAGAGCTATTCCTGTTAAATGTTTTGTTTAGAACAACAGTTAACAAAAATATACATGCGGGGGAGTGATAATCAAATTGTTCAAAAGGCTTTTTATAGGATATCAGACATCATTTACAATTAATTGGCTTTTTATACAGGGATTAAATTAGCAAAAAAAAAAAACCGTGGGGATCCGCGGGGACGGGGACCGGCGGGGCGGGGATCGGGGAAGTATTCCCCCGATCCGCCCCATTGACATCCCTACATAGAATGTCAGGCCAACTATGTATTTAGCAAAGTGTGATTTTGTTTTCTCCTTTTGTAACATTCTATATTGGATATGATATGATTGTTATAATCTGAAAGAGATTAACATAATTGAATCTTAGAATTTGTTCTGTGTTTATTTCAAAAAGTAGTCTGTATATTGTTTTCATCCTCTTTCTCTGACCATCTTGTTTTATACATTAATCACCTATTTACAGGATGAAAAGGATGCTATAAGAAGTCTGGATCTGTTATACAGAAGGGTTGAGGTAACAACTAACTGCTCTTTTTTGTTTGACTAAAATGCTTTCTTGGTTCCCCCCTCTCCACACACTTTGATGGTGACAAACTTAGTTCCTTGATATTTGCTGGAATTTGATGTCTTAAGAGCCTATTATAGGGAAAAAATATTAACTTTCTAAATGTTCTTCCAGAATATAAGTGTTCACTGCAGAACCAAAAAATCTGCTGCTAAAGAGTAGTGTGTTTCCTTAAATACTCTTTTGTTGATTTTAATGCAAAATATGTAGCTTTTTCGTTTGTTCTCCATTTTTTTTTAAAAATAAATTGGATATTTTAGACCTTTTCCTTCCCATACCTATACTTGCATCAACTTTCATATTGGAGCAGTTCAACCTTCATAATACTTTAGTTTCTGTTCTGAGTTTAACTTTCGGTTTTGACTGTAGACTGAGATCTTGAAACGAGAGGCTACCCCTGCAATGCGATTGCTCAACGATCTTTTGATTATGTATGATGGCTTTAATTTTGACGAGTGGCTAAAGAAATGTAAAAAGATCATGATTGATACATTCCCAAGGGAGGATCCATATAGCATTCTTGTTCCCCCTGGATTTGAGTCATTTGATATAGATCAGGTAAGTTTTACCAAATCTATAATAACGGATACCGTAGTTTGACATTATGGTTGAAGTGGATTCTAAAGTACAATTGGATGCATCAATGACGCTGATTGTTTTGATCAAATCTATATTTAGATAACCAATTGATCAATTGTTAACTATAATAAGTTCACAATAATAATTAAAATCAACCATTTATATAAGTTGGTTAAACTTGATTCAAGCTCATATCTTTATAGATTGATATTAAGTGATTAAAGTTGATTGGTTATTTTTTTGTACATAAGTTTGATTAAAAAGTAAGATGGAGCAGATACCATTTAAACTAAAAATTGTAGGTTAGAGTTCATATCTGTTTGAATTTTCTAAAAAATAAAAAATGTTCTCAATCTTGTTTGTATCAGCATCACGGGCCATTGCGACCATCACTTGAAGTTGATGATAATACTCTTTTGAGGATTGATTTTGTAAGGGAGATTGATGAATTGCTGCAAGACGTTCGATCGGAACAGGATGAAGAAGAGAATGAACAAGAGCTTAATGCTGAATCGGTTGCTAATATATTAAAACAGCAGGAGAAGCAGCAAACGATACGCCAAGTAGAAGCTCTTCTAGATTTAGCCATTAGTTTGAACTGGTAGCTATTCGTTTCATGCTTGTATTTTGATTTACATATATCGGTTCAGTTGTCCTACAGTTTATAGTGTTGAATAGAAATTAGTATGCAGTGCATTTGCAGTCCAAGTAGCTTCACGGGTTGTGTTTTTTCCCCTTGTAAAATGACACACAAATGTAGGCATGACAATTTAGGGTGATGAGAATCTCTTGGATGGTAATGTGTTTTTAAAGGTAAAGGCATGTTAAAAGTTTAGTTTTTGATTTTTCATTATATACATCTACCATCTATCCAAATGGATGGTCATGTATTTTTAGTGTTTGGTTTGGTAATGAAAAAAATGAATGTTACAAAATTGATGAGTTAATTGTACAGTGGTTTGTGGTTATATATGTTTGCATAAATGTGTTGAGCAATAATTTAAAGCTAAAAGCCATGTTTGGAGACAAAACTTCAAATTTCATATTTAAGTTAGAATTTATTCTAGAGACAAAATAACTCTACTCGAGAACACCGAAAGATGTCAATCAATTCTGTGTCTAAAATATTTTTGGACCTCACAAAAGCAACTAAAATGATTTAAACATTAATGATTACTTCAATGTTCTTACTCTAGTACTTGGCTGAGTTCAAATACTTGGAAGGTAAATATTGAACTTTCAGAGAATAAATTTTAACATCACCAGTCACCACCCTCTCTGTTCTGCTCTTCTGTTTTGAAAGCTACATCTATGCATTTAAGTTTGAGCAACATGGTTTGTGCTTAATCAAGACTGTAAATGAACTAATTAAAGTGAAAAAGAAGTACAGATATGTAAAGAATGGACGCAGAGTGCATGGGGACCATTCCATATTGCCTTGTCTGATTTATTTAAACTGCAGTCAGGATACCAACAAAGTGGATATATATAATAATGTGATGTGTAGGAAATTAAGAATTCATAGACATGCATGGTGAAGAATGTCATGAACTCAGGACCTACACTGTGTGACGTGTCTCTCCCTCACTCTTCTCTCCTTCCTATAAATCATCACAACACAGGTTCTCCTCTTCACCAATTCATTCACCAATCTCACAAACACAATGAGGAAGTTCTCTCTTTCTTTGCTTTCTCTATCCTTGCTGCTTTTTACATGTTTAGCTACTCGCTCTGAGTATGATAGGTTCAACCAGTGTCAGCTGAACAATATCAATGCATTGGAACCAGACCACCGTGTTGAGCATGAAGCCGGTCTCACTGAGACATGGAATCCAAACCAACCTGAGCTACAATGTGCCGGTGTCTCTCTTATCAGACGTACCATTGATCCTAATGGCCTTCACTTGCCATCATACTCACCCTCTCCACAGTTGATTTTCATCATCCAAGGTTCTATCAAGAGCTTAAACTTGATTATTTGTAAATGTATTGAATTGTTTTGTAACTGAATATTGTTCTTCCATATGTACAGGCAAGGGAGTACTTGGACTTTCGGTTCCTGGTTGTCCTGAGACTTTTGAACAGCCACGATCATCACGGTCTAGACAAGAATCCAGGCATCAAGAACAGCATCAGCAACCTGACAGCCACCAGAAGATTCGTCGCTTCTACAGAGGTGATGTCATTGCCATTCCAGCTGGAACTCCTTACTGGACCTATAACCATGGTGATGAACCTCTTGTTGCCATTAGTCTTCTCGACACCTCCAACTTTGTAAACCAGCTCGATTCAACTCCCAGAGTAAGTATAAGTGTAAATTATTCATTACATTATGTGTTATAAATTGTAGTTGCGGGGTATGAACTTTGATATTGTGATGCCGTTGCAGAGACTTAGAAAAACATTTATATTGTATTTACGTCTGCAAGCTGCAACTCAGAACTATTATACACGTTACTAATTTTTATAATATTTTCAACTCTAGTAATCATCACATGTAAATATGTGTTGGCAGGTATTTTACCTTGGCGGAAACCCAGAGGTCGAGTTCCCTGAAACTCAACAGGGACAACAAGGACGACAGCAACAGAGGCCCAGTTTCCCGGGACGTAGAGGAGGACACCACCATCAAGAGGAGGGATCTCAGGAACAAAACGAAGGTAGCAGTGTGCTGAGTGGTTTCAGCTCAGAGTTTTTAGCGCAGGCTCTCGACACGGACCAGGATACAGCTAAGAGACTTCAATCTCCACGCGACCAGAGGAGTCAGATCGTGAGAGTGGAGGGCGGTCTCAGCATCATCAGCCCTGAATGGCAGCAAGAAGATGAAGAATACGAAAGAAGTCCCGAGGAGGAAGAACAATGGGAACCAAGACATCCTAGACATAGTCAGGAAGAAAGAGAACGAGACCCACGACGTCCCGGACATAGCCAGGAAGAAAGAGAGCGAGACCCAAGACGTCCTAGAGAAGAAAGAGAGCGAGACCCAAGACGTCCTAGAGGAGAAGAGGAACGAGAAGATGATCCCTACAGTCGTGGTCGTCCATCGTGGGGAAAAGAAAGCAGAGAGAAACAAAGAACACGTGGGCAGAATGGTTTGGAAGAAACTATCTGCAGTGCAAGACTTGTGGAGAACATCGCTCGCCCTGCACGTGCAGATCTCTACAACCCACGTGCAGGTCGCATCAGCGATGCTAACAGTTTAACCCTCCCAATCCTCCGCAATTTACGCCTCAGTGCTGAATATGTTCTCCTCTACAGGGTATGTGTATAGTATTACTCTGTTTTAAATTTAAGCAAAAGTCAAAATGTACTTGGTTTAAATATATATAGTACTAATTATTTAATCAATGTGTACATTTCCATGATTTACAGAATGGCATATTTGCTCCACACTGGAACATCAACGCCAACAGCCTGATGTACGTGATTAGAGGACAAGGAAGAGTCAGGATAGTAAACTGCCAAGGTAACGCGGTGTTCGACGACAATGTAAGAAAGGGACAGTTGTTGGTGGTGCCACAAAACTTTGTGGTGGCACAACAAGCAGGGAACGAAGAAGCATTAGAGTATGTGGTTTTCAAGACAAACGACCTAGCTGCTATTAACCAAGTGAAGCAGGTGTTCAGGGCCACCCCTGCTGAGGTTCTTGCAAATGTTTTCGGCCTTCGTCCAAGTGATGTCACTCAAATCAAGTTCAGTGGAAACCGTAGTCCTTTGGTTCACCCTCAATCTCAACCACAATCTTAGTAAAACAATCACAATCTCAATAAAACAATGCATGCTATGCAATGCAATATGAGGTGGCCATGTCTTGAAATAATTATAAAATAAATTTGGGTGTACTGTAGCCAAAAACTTCAGTTCTTGAAATAATCAATATAAATGAATACCCAAGTTTTGACGTAGTATTTGCTTTGCTTTTTATTTCAGTCTTATTCTGCATTTAAACTCTTTTATTTATAATATGAAAATTATTTAACTTGTAGACGACATCTCTAAACAGGATCTTAATCTAAACTACTAGTATACATGTATGTACAAGTGGCGAATAACACTGTAGGATGCATTCATGCCAGTAATACACCTTCCAATTGTGATAAAAAAAATGCAGACACTTTTTTTCTAAACTTTCTTCTTCATCGTCTTCATTGTTTATGGTGAGTTTTGATTTTTAGCATTTATCTGCATGTTGTTCTTACTTGTATACTAAGTGAACAACTTCTTGTTCTTCTGCATGTTGTCCTCAAAACATTCATTTATGATTTGATTAATGTCAGTAACAAAGTTAATTTTTGGATCTAATATATGAATGATACGAAAAGACGAGAATGGTAGAAAATCGGACAATTTGGTGACAATATGAGAGAACGGGAGGAGATTGAATATTTTCTCATATGTTATGTGTATATGGGTCGGTTGAGTAATGCTTGTATGGTGACAACCATAAACATAAATGGTTTAGGTTCACTCACAAATGGAAAAAAGTTGAAATAGAAAAAAAATCTATCTATTATTATTATTATTGAAAACATTTATTAGGTTGAAATATAAACGCTTCATCATTCGAACATTTGATTGGTAATTTGTACATGAATTTAGTTGGATATATTTGTGGAGATATTATCAACATCACAATTTCTACTAACTTTACCATGGCATGAACCATCAAAATATAGTTTCCAAGAATTCAAACATATGTAATCTTGTTCGAAATCATCATAACTATCAACCAAATAGTTAGCTAAGAAATCAGCAATTACTTTGGCTTTCATTGCTTTTAGCGAAACATAAGTCAATGAAAGTTCGGTTGAAGCCAGTGCCTATTTGCCCCCTCTATACTATGCAGAATAGATTTTTGATAACAAGTGTTTTATTACATCAAAATGAGAAGTTACAATCACCTCAAAAGGTTTCAGGTAATATTTCTGTTGTGCTGGAGTAATATAAAGCTCAGCATAACTTTATAGTAGCACTATATCTAGTTTGTGCATCAAGTAATTAGCACACAGTTAGAGATCGAATAAATGCATGGACGTAAAAAATGGTAAAGGAACTAAGCATGCAAAAGGAAAAATATATTAATATAGATAGGTTTGAGTTTCATACAACGATGATTCGATATTGTCACTAAGAATTTATCCTGTGAGGGCGGATGCGTTATTAGGCTTAGTTTTGTGGAACAGAAATGAACTCATTTACATAGAGTTTGATTATATAATTTATAGACTAAGAAATAAATTAATCTCTAACATATGTGGATGTCATGTGTCTTCTAACTTCCAAGAGCCTTCTGCAAGTTTATTCTGTCATATTTGAATTTTTGACACGGAGAAGCATATAACTAATTGCTCAAAAGACTTCTTGAACACACTTGATATGAAAGTTTATAGAAGTTGCGTAACTTGGACTTCCGAATAACTCTAGACGTTGCTTTTTGAATATCTACTTCGAAATATTAGTCTTCAAACTTTTGACTTGTCCTCGATCTTTGAAAAAAATGGACCTAGTTCGCTCGAAAACTTGTTATTCAAAATTTGCATATAACAGACTGAGATTTTGAAACGAGAGGCTACCCCTGCAATGAGATTGCTCAATGATCTTTTGATACATAATTCCATATAAATATAGCATTCTTGTTCCAACTGGATTTGAGTCATTCGACATAGATAGGTAAGTTGCACCAAATTAAAAGGATTAGATCTTGTTTAATTGATGTACATTAGCTCCAATTAGTTTGCGTCTCTTTCTCTATAATAACTGATACCTTAGTTCGACATACAAATCTGTATTTAAATAGCTAAATTAATCAATGGTTAACAAAAATAAGTTCACAGTAATAATTGAAATCAACCATTGATATAAGTTGGTAAACTTGATTCAAGTTTATGTGTTTATAGGTTGATATTAAGTGATTAAACTTAATTGGTATGTTAGAAATTGAGTTTTTGAATTTAATTTTATACATCTATGTACGTCTAGTGAGTCCAGTATTTTCAAGTATGTTTGGTTTTGTGGTGGTGAAAATGAATTTTAATTAAAACTTAAAAGCCATGAATTTTTTTTTTTGTGAAAGAATTAAAAGTCATGAGTTGAATGTGCATTGATTTATGTGTGTATATACATTCTCATAAATGTATTGAACAATAATTTGAAGTTAAAAACCTTACAAAGAGGCAAAACATCTAATTTCACATAAGTTAGAATTTATTTTATAGAACACTTAAATATACCAAGCAATTTTAATATATGTGTCCGGAGTATTTTTGGATCTTACAAAAGGAAATTCAAATAAGCACTAAATACACTAAATTGATTTAAAATCAATGGCAACAATCAACCTGAACTCTCTAGAGCTTAGTTGAATTCAAATAACTGGAAGGTGAATATTGAACTTTCAGAGCATAAATTTTTAAGAGATTAAGTTATATATGCACTGATGGTGTAATTTTTTTTTTTCACAAATGTATTTCATCAAACCATATCATATAAAAATGGTGCTTTTATAACTTAGTTTTTAAAATATTTCTACAAATAACTATATTTGATGTGATTTGATTGGATGCATGAGTAAAAATGTTTTACGCTTAAGTTACGTTGTTTCTGTTGCAAAGGCTACAGTTTGATAATTAATCAAGAGATGTACTATTAAGCTAGAATTTCTACTTTAAACACCACATACATCTATATATTTGAGTCTGAGCAACACTGTTGCTGCTTAATGAAAACTGTAAATACATTTAGTAACGTGAAAAAGAAGCAATGATATCAACATGTAAAGAATCGACGCAGAATGCATGGGACCATCCCATGCCATGTATATTTGTTCTCATTCATTTAACTGCAGTCAGGATTCCATATATAAAGATACCAACAAATATGCACTCTGTAATGTCTCTGTGGACATGTATATCATAATGTGATGTGTTGGAAATTAAGAATTCATAGACATGCATGGTGAAGAATGTCATGAACTCAGCAACCTACACTGTGTGACGTGTCTCTCCCTCACTCTTCTCTTCTTACTATAAATCACCACTCCATAGGTTCTTCTCTTCACCAATCCATTCACCAATCTCGCAAACACAATGAGGAAGTTCTCTCTATCTTTGCTTTCTCTTTCCTTGCTGCTTTTTACATGTTTAGCTACTCGCTCTGAGTATGATAGGTTCAACCAATGTCAGCTGAACAATATCAATGCATTGGAACCAGACCACCGTGTTGAGCATGAAGCCGGTCTCACTGAGACATGGAATCCAAACCACCCTGAGCTACAATGTGCCGGTGTCTCTCTTATCAGACGTACCATTGATCCTAATGGCCTTCACTTGCCATCATACTCACCCTCTCCACAGTTGATTTTCATCATCCAAGGTTCTATCAAGAGCTTAAACTTGATTATTTGTAAATGTATTGAATTGTTTTGTAACTGAATATTGTTCTTCTATATGTACAGGAAAGGGAGTACTTGGACTTTCGGTTCCTGGTTGTCCTGAGACTTTTGAACAGCCCCAATCATCACGGTCTAGACAAGGATCCAGGCATCAAGAACAGCAGCAGCAACCTGACAGCCACCAGAAGATTCGTCGCTTCTACAGAGGTGATGTCATTGCCATTCCAGCTGGAACTCCTTACTGGACCTATAACCATGGTGATGAACCTCTTGTTGCCATTAGTCTTCTCGACACCTCCAACTTTGTAAACCAGCTCGATTCAACTCCCAGAGTAAGTATAAGTGTAAATTATTCATTACATTATGTGTTATAAATTGTAGTTGCGGGGTATGAACTTTGATATTGTGATGCCGTTGCAGAGACTTAGAAAAACATTTATATTGTATTTACGTCTGCAAGCTGCAACTCAGAACTATTATACACTTTACTAATTTTTATAATATTTTCAACTCTAGTAATCATCACATGTAAATATGTGTTGGCAGGTATTTTACCTTGGCGGAAACCCAGAGGTCGAGTTCCCTGAAACTCAACAGGGACAACAAGGACGACAGCAACAGAGGCCCAGTTTCCCGGGACGTAGAGGAGGACACCACCATCAAGAGGAGGGATCTCAGGAACAAAACGAAGGTAGCAGTGTGCTGAGTGGTTTCAGCTCAGAGTTTTTAGCGCAGGCTCTCAACACGGATCAGGATACAGCTAAGAGACTTCAATCCCCACGCGACCAGAGGAGTCAAATCGTGAGAGTAGAGGGCGGTCTCAGCATCATCAGCCCTGAGTGGCAGCAAGAAGATGAAGAACACGAAAGAAGTCCCGAGGAGGAAGAACGATGGGAACCAAGACATCCTAGACATAGTCAGGAAGAAAGAGAACGAGACCCAAGACGTCCCGGACATAGCCAGGAAGAAAGAGAGCGAGACCCAAGACGTCCTAGAGAAGAAAGAGAGCGAGACCCAAGACGTCCTAGAGGAGAAGAGGAGCAAGAAGATGATCCCTACAGTCGTGGGGGAAAAGAAAGCAGAGAGAAACAAAGAACACGTGGGCAGAATGGTTTGGAAGAAACTATCTGCAGTGCAAGACTTGTGGAGAACATCGCTCGCCCTGCACGTGCAGATCTCTACAACCCACGTGCAGGTCGCATCAGCGATGCTAACAGTTTAACCCTCCCTATCCTCCGCAATTTGCGCCTCAGTGCTGAATATGTTCTCCTCTACAGGGTATGTGTATAGTATTACTCCGTCTTAAATTTAAGCAAAAGTCAAAATGTACTTAGTTTAAATATATGGTACTAATTATTTAACCAATGTGTACATTTGCATGATATACAGAATGGTATATATGCTCCACACTGGAACATCAACGCCAACAGCCTGATGTACGTGATTAGAGGACAAGGAAGAGTTAGGATAGTAAACTGCCAAGGTAACGCGGTGTTCGACGACAATGTAAGAAGGGGACAGTTGTTGGTGGTGCCACAAAACTTCGTGGTGGCGCAACAAGCAGGGAACGAAGAAGCATTAGAGTATGTGGTTTTCAAGACAAACGACGTAGCTGCTGTGAACCATGTGAAGCAGGTGTTCAGGGCCACCCCTCGTGAGGTTCTTGAAAATGCTTTCGGCCTTCGTCCACGTGATGTCACTCAGATCAAGTTCAGTGGAAACCGTGGTCCTCTAGTTCACCCTCAATCACAATCTCAGTAAAATCATGCAATGCAATGATAAAGTGGCCATCTTATGTCTTGAAATAATCTTAAAATAAATTTTGGATGTTTTGTAGTTAATAAGAACTTCAGTTCCGGAAATAATAAATAAAGTATGGCCTTGTGGACAACATCTCTAACCTTGGTCTTAGTTTAAACTTGTATGCATGTATGTATAAGTGGTGAATAAAAATGTAGGCTGCAATAATGCCACCAGGTTACCTTCCAATCACCATAATAAAATGCAGACACTTTTAAAAAATTTCTCCTTCATTATCATATTAGTGCCTCTTGGGCGGAAAGGGGCGCTGGTTAAGGTAGCCAAAAAATAAAGTTTTAAGTTCAAAATGATATACTTCTTAGAATTTTGAAACTGCACAACTTTCAATATAATATTCTCGTAAATTCAAAATGATACTTTTTAACACATATCGAATATTAGACACACCTTTGATTAGAAGTGTCGTTGCTATATTCTCGTAAATTCAAATCAAGTAAGACTAATTAACATGGTAGAGGTGATACTACTGCTCCATAATTTTAAAGTTACCTTTCACAAATTTGAACAGAAACCTCCTCCACAATTATTCGCAGCCTTTTCCAAAAACATCCTCCCTTCGAGAAAGCAGACAAAAATAAATAAAGAAGTGAGAAGAACAGATGTTGAAGGAAAATATTTCAGAGGAAAATACGAGCCGACAAATTTATTTTGGCAATTAATTTTGGAATGTAGACAATGAATTGAATTGGTTAGAAAAAGTGTCACTGTAGAGATTGCTTAGGAAAAGAGCAATGTAGAGAACGGTCACCTGTTTGTTTGGATTGAGTTTATTTTCAACTTATTAAACAAGAGTTTATGTGAATAAATAAGTTCTTATTTTAATTCATAAGTTCTTTTTTTTTTTTTTGGTACAAATTCATAAGTTCTACATAATAAAAATAGTACATTCATAAGTTGTTTTTTCATAAACTACATTAACAAACTTATGAATAATACATAAAAGCGTATTTATTTGCATAAGTTGTTTTGCATAAGCTCTAAAATAAGCTAATCCAAACAGATCGGTAAAGAGTGCGTCAAAGAAAGTAAGATAAAAAGAATAACAAAACAACGGAGAGAGCATACGAGACAAAGGGTCTCTTTGGTAAAAATAAGTTATAAGTTAGCTGATAGCTGATAATTATTTAATTGATAGTTGAAAAACTAGTTTATAGCTGATGATTTATAGTTGATAGCTTATAAACAAAAAGTTAGCTTATTAAAATTAAAGTGTTTGGTAAAATTAACTATTAAATGATTTATAAATATAAGGATATGTTTGTTTTAAAAGGACATGTCTGTTTATTTTTTTTATAAATTATATGTATAAAAAAATTATATGTATAAATTATATTTTTTTTTTTGAAAGAATGTATAAATTATATGTACAAAAGGACATGTTTGTTTATTATATAAACATTCGTTTACTTGATGTATTTCTTTTTAAAAAAATTAATTTATTTAAAATTATTTTCATATCTAAAATGATAAATATGTTTTATGAATTTAATTGATATTTTTTATTTAATAATTTTTTTTGAGGAATTTTATTAAGTAAACTTGCTGCACTGTTCATAGTATATGTTATTTTGTGCTTCGAGAGGGCAACCATTGCGCAGATTTCTTGGCCAAGTTCGGGCGCTCTTCAAGATTAGGTGTGACTTTTTGGCATGCTCCCCCATCGGAGTTGAAGTTAGTCTTGAGGCTTGATGCCCCAGGCTGAGCCCAGTTTTTAGGGTTTTTTTCCCTTTTTTCTTTTTCTTTTGTCATTTTACCAAAAAAATAGTATATTATTTAAAATTATATATCTATAACTGTCCATAAAAGGGAAAACTTTGTTTTTGGCGTGGCTTTTATTTTAAACTCAAAAATACCCTTGGTAGTTCAATTTGGTGTGACTTTTGTTATTAAACCAAAAATATCTTTGTCCTCGTGAGCTTAGCTCAGTTGGTAGGGACAAAGCATTGTAGTATGCAAGGTCCGAGGTTCAAACCCCGACCACCATAAAAAAAAGATCTTTGGCAGATCCACATCACTAACTTTCAATTTAACCTGAGGTGTCACGACAATTAAAAGGACAAACACTGCACACATAACATATTATCTAATTAATTTGTAGTTTTTCGAACATAACATATTATCTAATTAATTTGTAGTTTTTCGAAAGACAACAAATTATTGATAAAGGTGTGTACGAAGAATTGACTGCAATTCTTAAACATCAATTGATTTTTTTTTTTTAAATGCTATAATTTTAAATGATGTTTTATGGCTTTTTTTGTAACACCCCGTTCTCCCAACAACGTAATATTAATTATTATAATCAGAGTAAACCATACAACGGAGTGTCACACTGCTAATCAAAATTTCATAAATAGAAAATAGCTATTTATTTAAATCAACATTTAAAATATCTCCAAAACTGCAGCGGAATAATTCTTTAGGAAATACAATTTCAACCAAATCCAACATAAAGGAAAATCTTGGCACAAAGGCCTCAACGTAATCAACATTATTTTCAACAACGATAAACTCCATTATTAAGTCTTTTCCCAAAAATATGATACATAAAAGAAATGAAGAAAACGAAAACATTCGCGACGAATCCCCATCCTAATATGTATCAGAGCCCTAGACACTTGAGCCGACCAAACCTACAAGCCATCATTACCTGCAAGTTACCCATACGAAGGGCAACATTTTCAAGCAGAAGGGGTGAGAAACTTATCCAATAATAATAATATATAATTCATCAAATTAATGAAAATACAACATATCACAACAGGCATAATTGAAATGTATATAAAAGAATACATATAGCATCAACATAATCATCTTCAGCAACAAGAACAGCAACAACAACAATTTCATTATCAACCACGACACCGACAACTCGACCATGCAACAACGACGACAACAACTCAACAATGCGACTACAACTTCAACAACAAATTAGACAAACTCAACAACAACTTAGACAACTTCATTATGCATGTGGTACCACCAGGGCATTAAGCCCCCTTCGCTAAGGTCATAATTGGACCTGTCGAGCATTAAGCCCCCATCGCTAAGGTCATAAAGGACATGTCAGGCATTAAGCCCCCATCGCTAAGGTCATAAAGGACCTGTCAGGCATTAAGCCCCCATCGCTAACTATGCAACAACACAACTCTAAATGCAATGGACTCAACTAGTGTATATCAACATACAACTACAACAGCACCTACAACAACATATGTGCCTAAAACAATTATGACACACTCCCCAACTTCGACATTAGACGATACAACAACGTCAACAACGGAAATCAACAACATAGCATATATATAAAATCAATTACATTCCTCTCCAAGTTCAAAACATCCTTCAATAGCAATTAAGTTTTGATCAATAGAACATAAGCCAAATACCCATAAAACACATCAATTAAATCACTAACACTTAAGTTTGAAGTTGGGAAACCAACCATAAGTTTTTGAACTAACTAAAGATTAGTCATGCTAAGTTTTCTTAAAATTTTCTGAAGACTCACTTGGACTATTTTCATCATAACTCAAAATCTACAAATAATTTTCTAGCCATTCCAAAGCCATTAGAAAGCTAACTCAATTATCTACAACTTTTATGTTTACACCGAAGGCTAATTCAAAACAGAAACGGATGAAAAATGTGAGTATTTCCTAGATTGGCCTGTTAGAAAATCGGTGGCCGATTTTGACAAATCGGTGGCCGATTTTTCCAGAACTAAAACTGGAAATTTACATCAGAAAATGGTGGCCGATTTTGACAATTCGGTGGCCGATTTTGGGCTTCTCAGCAGTTCAAAAATCAGTTTATCAATGCGTTTTTCGCTTAAGAATCACTATTAAAAACCAATTTTCAATCACCCAAACCCCCAAAATGATTTAGAACAATGTTTACAGATTCTATTTACAACATAGCAAGTAAAACAACATATAACCATGCATTCAACAACATAATTCATCATAATTCATCAATTATCATAACTTATCTAACCCTAACCTCAAGAACAACAATTCACCAATTTTCAGAATTACATATCAAGATTATTGAAAGGAATCCCACCCTTACCTTAGATTAGTTTTCTGAATTCCAACAGCCGCGTTCTTCGTCCAATTAGGGTTCTCTCTGACTTCTCTGCTTTCTCTCCTCTTTTCTCAGTTATACGCGTTATGTTTTTCTTTCCCACTTACTGATTTTATTCTTTCCCTAATTGCTCTTCTCACCACAGTCCTACTCTTTCCCTTAATAATTAATTATTTCTACTAATAATAATATTTCTCCCGCACTTAAAAAAATACCTATTTAATAACTATTAACATATATTTCACCAATATAACATATACTAATAATATTTCACATAATATTCTAATAAATCAATTCAAATAACAATTATGAAAAAGTGGGCGTTACATTTTTCCTTTACAATTTAGTCTTTTTGATTAACGACTAATAAAATTTATTACAATCAAATAAAATGCAGGGAAATGAGACATGCTTTTGATTCTTATTTCATGTTTGGCCTTCCCATCAAGCCACACCAATGATGACAAACATGAAATATTAGTGATGATAAAAATACAATATTAGTATTAATGTTTCTGATTCAGATATGATTTAAGATACATTTTGTTTTTTGATCTGTGTTTATATTATCTATGCTTTAATATGTTAATTACCATGAACTTATAAATGGGGATGCATATTTCATGTGATCCAAATATATATATATATAGTTATGTGTAAATTAAATTATACAAAAAGGAATAAATATATTGTATACATATGTTATCACAATAACAAAACAAAAAAAAAGGATAAAAAAGCACCAATAAATCTCCGATCATTAGGTTTGTAGTTCTTATATTTGTGAATGACAAACTATATATTAATTTATTTTATATACAAAAAAATAAAGTGGAGAATATATGCGTTAGCGCAATAAAAAAAAGCAAACAGACGGGCACGGAAGTGCCCGTCTGGACGCTTGTATATATTATGGTAAACCCGAAAATAAGGCAATGGGATATATATAAGAGCAAATAGGGATGGGAATAAGCCAGACCGGCCTATAGGGGCCTACGGCCTAGCCTACGACAGACCAGGTTAGGCCAGATTTTTTCTTAAATAGAGAAGGTCTAGGCTTTTTTTTAAGCATATTTAGCTTAAAAGGCCAGGCCACAGGCCTCTCAAAAAGCCTCCTAAACCTATTAGGCCGGCCTATTTAAGTAATATGAATAATATTATTTATTATTATATTATATTTTGTACTTTGAATAAAAATATAAATTTGTAAACTTTTTCAATAATTTAGGCTTTATTAGTATACATTAATTTTTTGCATATATAAATGTAATATTATAAACTAGAATAGAAATATGATACAATATATAGTCGAATTCCCTAAAACCTCGTGTTGATTATCAAAAGAGAGTCTAATCTAATTGAACTATTAGTTCGCTAGTCCATTTAAACTTAGATCACATTGCTTACTTAAAGATGTTCATAAGATATAGGCTTTTAAACAGGCTAGCAGGCCGTTTCAGGCTTTCAGAAGGTCAGGCTCAGGCCAAAAAAGTAGGCCCATGACAGACCGCACGCCAGGCTTAGGCTTTAACAAAATTTGGCAGACCAGGCTTAGGCCTTGCAAAGCCTAACTCGGCCTAGCCTATTCCCATCCCTAAGAGCAAGGTCACAGAGGGGAAAAAATGAGCAAGATATAGAAAACTATAATGTGACTCCCATGAGCAGTTCTATCGTGATTCGTGAGGCTGGTTTTAGTAAAATATATACAACGTGGGCAGTTATTAATTATGAGTGTGGCCTGTAGCAATTTTTTTTTTCGAATTTTTCTGAGAATATAAAAAATAAAAAAAAATAAAAAATGAGTCTAAACGATGGAATTTTGGATTTTGAGGGGCGGAGTCTCGTAAGAAGTCCCTACTAAGTGAGTCATGGTCGTTGAATTTTTTTTTCTGATTTTCTGGGGAAGTTTCGGAGCAATCCGATCAAGTAGTCCGAAAACCCGATTTTTGACTAAGAACATGTAACAATGACCCAAAACAGAAGGATGAAAGTTAAGAAGATTAATATTGTTCATAAAATGACTATCCATATTACAAACATGTTTAGAATTTGTGCTGATACAGTTCCGATTATATAAACTGAATTGTTTTTCCCTTGAAAAAGAGTGTTTAGGGGGTGTTCGGACTATGTAATCCGAAAAAATCATGTAACGCACCCTATTTTTTGAGATTTTCGGATTACGAAATCTCAAAAAAATCCGTAACTCATTTTTTCACCCTATAACAAAGGAAAACACCAGTTCGGATTATGAAATCCAAAAACTTCAAGGGCATTTTTGAAAATAAAAAAAGGGCACGCGTGAATTCCATAAGATGGGAAAAGTAATAGTCTTTCATAAATTATGGGGGTGAGGTAAGTACATGACATCTATTCCAGTCCTGCAAAGTCTCAAAATAAGTACAAATCCAAACCAAAGCCTCAAAAAGTACACCGAATATCCAATAATGAAAGAGACATTGTCAACACTAAGCGCACGTTAGCCTACTTCAATGAAAACCAGATAACCATGCGCACCTTAGCTTCCACCTAACCAAACTCATATCTATCTCTCTCTCTCTCAAAACCACTTGCGTTTAACACAAAATCTCTCTCTCTCTCTCTCTCTCTCTCTCTCTCTCTCTCTCTCTCTCTCTCTCTAAATTAGGGTTTTCTCCGCACACCCTGTCTTCTTCTCAAACCGATCCAATATCTCAATTCAATGCCTTTCAATTCCATAGGCAAATTCAACACAGTTTCAATTCGTTCAGTTACAAACCGATTTCACAATTCGATTTACTTCATCTGACCCATAGCGGCGTCGGCTTCCTCCGATGGCACCTAGCCGGAGAAAAGGAGGCAGTAAAGCAGCGGCCGCCGCTGCCGCCGCTCGTCAATGGAAAGTTGGCGATCTAGTTCTTGCTAAAGTTAAAGGCTTCCCTGCATGGCCTGCCACGGTAACTGCTATTCAATTTTTGTAATTTATGTCTTAAAGTTTATATTTTTATGTTTGGGATGCGTTTTTTCATATGTTTTTGGATTGCATGTTGGTGGAGTTTAGAATTATTGGTTCAGTGTGTTAAAAAGTTCATTTTTTTAGCTAATTATGTTAAAAAGTTTGTTTTTTCCGCTAATTATGTTTAAAAGTTTAGATTTTTATGTTGACTGTGTAGTTTTGAATTCTTTTGAGTTTAAAATTATTGGTTTAGTGTGTAATTATTCATTAATTTTGTGGATCCTAGTCTTAGACTTAATTTTTTATTCATGGGTTTTGCAACTTTTATTGATTTATTATTGATTATAGCAAATGGTTACTGTAAACTCAACTGGGGTTTTATCTGGGGAAGTTAATTTCTTATTTGTTTGGTAATTGTGATGAATTGGATTGAAACGGTGACAATTGGTTGAAAATATCACCTGATTTGAGTTCACAATCACTGTCTACCTGGGGAAAATATTGATAATCAGTTGACTATATGCTTGGTAATACTTGAAATTTAAGGTAAAAATTCTTAAAGAAGTTTATTTGTGGGTAAACAAATGATAATGATGGATTAAATAGTGAACTACATGCTTGGTAATCCTGAAATTTAGGGTAAAACTAAAAATCTTCTATGAGACTTTTTGGGGGTAAGCAAATGATAATAATGGGTTAATTTTTTTGACGTCCTTACTTTCGCACGAATCAGTAGTGAAGGGAATTTATGATTTATTGGAGTTGTTTCCTTCTTTATTTTAGTGATAGAAGCTAAAATATTGCTATATATCCTATGCTTGTTTCATAGACAAAATGAAAAGTGAGAGAAAGATGAAAGCATGAGTGTGTCAGAAGAGAGTGCAAGATTTACCTTCAACTCAACTTTCAATCCGGAACACCATCAATGTGTGTTTGCATTCATGGTGGAGAGGTTCATAATTGGTTTTGCCTCCAAATCTTTGTTTGACTTGAAGTGACAAAAAGTAGTTTTTGTGTCTGGTTGTCAAATTTGCACAAAGTTGTTGTAATCAAGCTTCCTTTTTAGAGTAAAAACGTGAAAGGTCAAATTATTTCACTTCAAATTCAATTTTAACCAAATTAATTGTTCAAAATTAAATTCATTCAAATTCACGTTTGTTTTTGTTGATGCAAGAGAATTGGCTTTTGGTTAAAAAACTGATTGGAAGAAAGTGCTTTTTTGTTTTTTCTCTTTGTTGATATACCATTTGACTTTTCAAGTTTGTTGCTTGTGGCAGGTCAGTGAGCCGGAGAAGTGGGGTTACTCCACTGATTTGAAGAAAGTGCTTGTTTTCTTTTTTGGAACCCAACAAATGTAAGTATGCTTTTACATTTGAAATGAAAATATAAAAAACAAAAACTTTAGCTATGAAATTTTTACCATTTTCAATTTTGTAACCAAGCCAACTCAAGCCTAGTTTAAGCGAAATGTGAATCTGTGATATCCATATTATTAGGATAGCTATGAACGTGCTGTTAGGCAGTGTTAAATAAGGTTTCCCTTCTTTACTGACATTATATCTCGGAGCTTAACTTGGGTGATATGCTTATTATGGTTTATGGTGTTTATATGCAATGCTGTTTTCCCTTTTTTAGTGTGCACAATTGTATTATTTGAGAACACATTTTCGTAGTTTTACCTAAGTATGGTAAAAGATTACGGTCGAGTCATCATACAATACATCATGGGACAATGCTTAATTACATGGCATGCATATAGTTTACTATATTTTAATGGTGGCAATAATTTACTTTGATGTGTTCTTTGTTGCGAGAGTCAGCTTGTCGGACAGTTAAACCAGATTTAAAATACCAGTAGGATACAGTTTATATGTCTCTGACTATTTTAGTATTCATTTTAGCTTATCAATTGCCTGTGACTATTTTAGTATTCATTTTAGCTTATCAATTGTTGGCCTACTTTTATGAGGTAGTAGTAGAAAATACGATGGTCAATTTTTATGACTATTTTAGTATTCATTTTAGCTTATCAACTATTGGCTTATTTTTATGATGTGTAGTAGAAAATATGATGGTCGAAAGATTCCTGTCTCATTCATTCTCAATCCTTCAGCTTATTAAAACCATGTAACAACGTTACTGACTTGTTGTTAATAGGGGTGCCTTAGGTTATTGATTGGGTCTTTAAGCTGTGTTGTTGAGTATTTATTAAGAATTTGTCTTTAAGCTACACCTTTTGAGCATTGACAGTTAGAATATGACTTTACCACTGTCTTTTTTTTTTTTTGAATGGCCATTACTACTGTCTACTGGAGAGACAAACCGAAAAAACTATTTCTGAATCTTAGTTATTCTAATGCTACAAGATAAGTGAACTCATACTTGTAGGCACAGTGAGTCAGTTAGACTCAGTAACTAAGATTGCTGAGTTGTATCCTAACAGAACAACTAACAGCTATAATACATACAACAGAAACTGGAACCAACTGCATAAATTCACACAGTCTAACATTCGCTGGATCTGAGTTTGCCAGCAAAGAGACAGAGCTAGCGGAAACAGTTGAAAATAGTCTAGCCTGCATTCAGGCAGGCGACATGGGGAAATTGGATCTGGCTGGAGAGGAGGTTGCGATGTAGGAATCTCCATGTTTTCCGCCAAAAGGGAGGAAACTGTGGAGGATCCATAGGCTTGGAAGGCTTCACAGGCTCTGATTACCATAGTAGAAGTCGATACCTGAGAGAAAAGAGTGAGAAACCGAAAAACTGTTTCTTAATTGATTATCGTATTTCTAATTTTATGAGTTCAGTGAACTTCATATTTGTAAATTATAAATTATATGGTTCATTTACTCGGTCATAGTCAGTAACTAGCCAACAGTGCTAAGTTGTAATTCTAACTGAATAACTAGCAACGGTAACCACATGGAAGGGAAACCAGAACAAGATACATAAGCTCACATACTCTAAACATCTACAACTTTTTTTCAAGTTTATTTTCTGTTTTTAATATGGTGGCCGCTGCACACTACTGTACTTCAGATGCGGTGCAGCATCTTTTTCCTGCGGTTTGGTGCTTTTTCTCTGTTGTCAAATCGTTACTGCATTTGGCAAAGTCATAACCTGGTTCCGTCAGATTTGAATTGAAATTTTAAAACTTCAATTGAACATAGATCACTCTTGATATGGAATTATTACAGCATTTTCTTATCATCATAGTTTTGAATACTGTATTGGATCATCAGATTGAACTAAATCACCTCATATAAATTGCCATGATGAAAAATCAGTCAGAAATTTCTTAATAGGACTCGAACCAAGAAAAGTGGCCAGCCTGGCAGGTGGTTCATCTTGTTCTGCAACTTCAATACTGTTGCCTGAAATGGTCCATCATAAGCTTGCCCATGAAGGGCCAGTGACTACTGACTAGCCACTTTTTGATAGCCTAACTTGTAACTTTTCATAGCTGCTATTTGCTTGTATCTTTGCTGATGTCGGACTTGCAAACAAAAGAGACACTGGAGTAGGGCTAAGTTCTTTTGTTGACCCAATATGGTGTTTTTTAAATTCTAACCAATGTTTTCCAACGGCATCTGTTGCAATGTTTTTGCCTTCGATTGCAAAACTCCATTCTGAGGTCATGGCAGGCTGGCTTTTACATGACATTGCTAATTTCCATAGTGACCATGACCTCCAAGGTTACCATGATGGAAATGATGCCAACAACAACTTCAAATAGGATAATTAAAATACAGATGAGTCACACAGAACCAGCCTGTTTTAAACCTTAAATACACCCAACTTTCTTTGGCGGACTGCATTTTTCTTGTTTTTCCGTTCTTTATTTCCCTAAGCCCCTCATTTGCCGAGAAGATTTTGGAAAGAGAATGTAAAACGAAGAGATAATTTGAGAGAAATTTCTGAATTTTGAAGTCTTTGCTCACAACAACTGATTACATGTGTACAATATTTATTAATCATGTTACAGTTAGATTAGAACTGTAACTGACAATTATAACAATTAGAACTAATTTACATTAAGCTTGTCCTACAAACCTAAGTGAAGCTGCATATAGGCTTAGTATGTGAATCAATAAACTCAAGGACCAATCTGCTAACAGAAAAGTTTACTTCCTGCTTTGACAAACACTGGTTGTTAGTTTGTCAAGCTAACCCTTGGGGTTAGTGTATTTGTGCGCGTTTGTCTCAGAGGGAAGTAAACCTTTCTGCGTCTTACCACCTTTCCTAAATGCCACTAACACTGTAACTCCACACACTTCCTTTTTGTTTCTCTGTGGCATAATATATTTGGCCAACCTAGCTTTAGTACTCTTCAAAATGTACTCATGATGGGTACCTAATAGATTAGGCCATCCTTCTTAACAAAGTGCAGTTTAACGGTATTGAAATGCTACATGATTTGAGAGCCTTCGTTAAGCCTTGTGATGGGGATGGCCTTTCCTACTTGCGACTAAGATGAGGGAGGAGCATGTTCAATTTGCATGAACGATTAAAGGGAACTGAATCTATATCAACATAATTTATTAGAATTCCAATTGGGTGGGTAAATAGTTATGAAAATTCAAGGGAAAAAGTTGTTTATAGTGGTAGAAAAGTATTTGGGAGAAAAATTTGCATTCTCAAATTTCTATTAATTGTAACAATTAGTTCTAGATTTGTGATTGTATATTGATTCAGTGCTAGTATTTTATTGTTTAGTATTGTATTTGCATTTTTGATGAGTGAGCTGGAGTAGGGTTTCAATAGCTGCATTTGAGGTTGTAGATTTATGACGTATAATTGTGTGACAGCATTGTACAGTCTTGAACAACATCTGGTTATGCATACTTGAGGTTTTGAACTGATTGGGGGAAGATTATTTAAGCAAATTTCAATTTTGAAACAAGCAGTTTATTTATTTATTTGAGAATTGCTGCTTATTTTTTGCCATCAAATGATAAGTAAGGTTGGATTTGATTGAATTGGTTTAGTGTTAAAAGTTGATTAAACCCTTTTTAAGGGAAGGAAGTAGTTTAAACCAACCTGATAGGGTAAAACCATAGTATCAGGAGGTGAAGTTTGAAAGTCTATCTTTGTTGGAGATCTGGTTGAAAAAGTGGCCATAGTTTCAATAATTTGAGGGCCTTATGGAAGACTCTTTGTGTTGCAATGTAGACTGCTAGGTATTTTGAGTACTGATAATAATGTTTTTCTTTCTTTCTTTATGATAAAAGTAATAATGAACTTAATTTTGCAACTTTTGATCTCTATCATCTAGTTTCCCTCTTGCACATTATACCTTACATCTTTTGTGTGTGCAGTGCTTTCTGCAATCCTGCTGATGTCGAAGCATTTACCGAGGAGAAAAAACAATCTCTCGTCAAACGTCAAGGAAAGGGTGCTGACTTTGTTCGTGCTGTGAAGGAGATTGTCGATAGTTATGAGAAATTAAAAAAAGAGAGACAACTTGGTGAAGCTAACTGTGGTGGCAATGTTGCTGATGCAAATGTTTCAAAGCCATTCAACTCATACAACAAGGATCAGACAGATGCTCCTGCTTTATCGCCTACTTTACCTATGAAATCTTCAAATTCCGATATTGATAGCCATGGGTTGGTATGTCCAGCGGAGGATGACTCAGCTGCTGTATTGAAAGATGAATCTCATGATAACGAGGCATCAAAGGAGCTTACTGAGAATGTTGCTTCTGTACATTCGGCTAAGCCACTAACTTACTCTTCTCGAAAGAGATCCGCTGCTGACTTATCCCCACAGGGCTTCATAACAGATAGGCATATGCCAGTACGAAAGAATAGAAGCTCATCACGAGTCCAACCCTTTATGTTTCCATGTAATGACAGTGGAAAGAATGCTGGCAGCCAATTAACCAATGCAGCCCAGGGTGCATCTGTTAGAAGGAATAAACGTCTTAGGAAATCACCTGATCTTGCTGGTTGTAATGATTTTGATTCATCTGCTTTGGTCTTGAATGGTAGCATGGAGGACAAAGACAACAGCTCTGAAATTCTCACAAATGATTCTGATGAATTTAGTTTGAATGAGGGTAGTGCAATGGATTCAAATTTTAAACACACCGAAACTAGTGAATGCCCTGAAGAAGTTGAGCTGAACAAAGGCCTTGATCTTAAAATAAAGGGTGTGGTCAATAAGAAGAAAAGAAACCCAAATAGGAAGAGGGCAACCAATGATACTTCCAAGCCAACCATTAGAGTTGAGGAGGAACCTGGTGTGCGGAATTCCAGTCAAAGTTCCCAGAACATTTGCAGAAATTCCGAAGAGAGATGCTTTGAGCAAGATGGAGATGAACACTTGCCCCTTGTGAAACGATGGAGAGTCAGAATGGGTAAATCATCTTCCACAGAGGGAGAGCTCAATAGCATTCTACATACTCCAGGGAAAAGCTGTAAGGAAGATATTAACTCACCACCGCAGATGATAGCTTCCTCCAATTGTGAGAATGGAGGCTCTGCTGATGTAGGCTCATCTGTCCTGATTGGCACCATGAATAATGTTTCTCCTTCAAAGAATTGTACACCATGTTTTGAAAATCAGGTTTGTAATACTAAGAAAGATCAAACATTCTGCTCTGTGGACTGCGAAGCTGCTTTACCTCCATCTAAACGCCTTCACCGTGCTTTAGAGGCCATGTCAGCTAATGCAGCTGAAGAAGGTCAAGCTCATATAGAATCATCAGCCTCAAGAATGACATCAATTGCCACATGCTGTATATCTTCTATCAAGACAAGTCCAGATGTGGCTATTAATGATCATGAAGGTGGCAGTTTAGAGTTGCAAAAGTTCGATGCCTGTGGTGGTGGTGATTCTTCTCATATAATTGTGCATAGTTTGTCAGCTAATTCAAATCCGATGATTTCAACAGAGAATAAATTATCTAATCAAGTGGATGAGCCGTCATCCAGGTTCCAGCCACAAGAAACTGGCAAGAATGTTCTCCAATGTGCTGCAGATCAAATTGAAGAACTTAGTGATTTTGTGGTTAGTCACACTGCTAATGTGGATTTGAAAACTCAGGTGCATGGGGAAACTAATCCAAATCTTGATTCAAAATGTAATGAAGCTGAAAGCAATCACGATTCACCTGCCCTGTCATTACCACCAAATATTGAAGGCAATATTATAACATCGAATCATTCAAATACAACATCCAATACATCAGAGCACAATGGAATAAACCTTCATTCTGTGGCAGATGTGATGAAGAAAGAAATTATTTCCCCTAATATTGATCCGCCTCAAAATGAGGTTGGTATTTCCGAGGGTACGAAGTGCTTGAAGCCAGCAGTAGATGATGTCAACAGAGCAAATGACATGTAAGCTTAGTAGTGGCTTTTTATAGTTCTTGGCCTTGAATATTTTTTATACAAATCTTCACAGCGAAATTAGAAAATGAATGTAAAATAAAACAATCTTAATAGTATTAAACTAAAATTTTATGATATTTTGTTATATAATATATGGCTAGGTAGACTTATGCTTTCCTCATTTAGATCATATTGATAGTTTGCCATGGTGGAATCCTAGTAAAGTGATATTTTTTATTCATGTTTCAGTGATAGGAAAATATTAAATGAGACCAATTAAAGAAAGTTATTTATGCTCCATTTCTTTTATTCAAGAAAAAGCTCGTGACTGTTCTTTAATTTCAGGAGCGAGTTCGTAAAAGAGGTAAAATGTGAAGGACCAGAGGAGGATTTGAATTCTGTTTCAACATCTGACTGTCTGGGTCAAAAGGCTGTTTCGGGCATTCGGTCAAGTCCATCCCTGACAGATGGGGGAGATTGCCTTCCACAAGGATCACCTCCAAACACGTCAATTTGCAATGTATCTACATCAGACAGTAGTAATATCCTTCACAATGGAAGTTGTAGTCCTGATGTACATTTGCACCAGAAACAAACTTTATCTGGTCCTGTCGATGAAAGTAAGTATGGATCTGAGGCAACTCAACAATCAAGATCAATGGGTAAGTCAACTGAAGCGGGACGTGCTGCTTTGTTGTACTTTGAAGCAATGCTTGGGACATTGAAAAGGACAAAGGAAAGTATTGGCCGAGCAACACGCATAGCTATTGACTGTGCAAAGTTTGGCATTGCAGATAAGGTACAATTTTCTTTTTCTTTTTAAAAATTCACTCTCTCCTACTCTGAAAATGCTCCGTTGTTGAATTTGAATAGTGAATACTTGTTGATATAATTGGATCCACTTACATTGTCGATATTTGTCTATTTAGGATTTTTTACCATTGATCCCATGAAATCTGAGTCTTCCATGTGTATTATTATTGTCATCGAGTCAAAGAGTATGTAGAGTAGATATGAAACTAGCTGTTATAGTTTATATGGTCCTGTATTTCCTATCTCAGTCCTCTAGTTCTGCTGTGTTTCCATTTTGAGAGGAAGACAGGGTATTGGTACAAAAAGCATGGGTACAATTTAGTTGTCTCATGTGCACTTGTTCTTAAAAACGAATTGATTTTTATCCTCCTCCAAATATGATCTCGAGGTGAATGGTGTGAATAGAAGTTTTGTTTCTGCATCCCAATTTTGGATTGTTAATACTTGAGTTTAATATTGACAATGAGTGTTTAGGTATGGATTCCATAAGGAGTATAGAATCATTTCGATTTATCAAGACCAACAATTTGGAGGGAAGGTCTCTTGAAGACTGTTCATTGCTTGATGCATTGACCTGACTCATCATACTGTTTTTCCATTTTTTACCTCCCTAATCATAAAAAACACAAAGTTGCTTTGAGATTGAGCCTACTTCATATTTTTATTTTAGTTAGTCTTCTGCAATATTATCAATGGTTTTTTTTTTTGGCATTGTTTAGTTCCCTTTTCATTACAGCACTCTTGCTGTATAGGAGTGTTGTTAAATAGCAGCGCTATAGATAGCGGAATTTGAATAAACTACTATTGTTCTGTCATATACAATTTAGTATTATGTTTTGTCAATTAGTGGCTATATATAGAGTGAGTGGTGGCTAGTAATCAAGGGAATATATAATAAAAAATATTCAAAGGGTGTGGTATACCCTAGATAAAATGAAAAAGATTATTTTAGAGCTGCCACAACACCATAGAATCTTAAGACTACAAGGAAAAAAACGAGGAGCTATGTAAAGATGACATGTCACCAACAATGTAGTTTATATCACAAGTAAATATAGATAGCGTTTGAGATTGAGCTTTATATTTTTATTTTAGTTAGTCTTCTGCAATATTATCAATGGTTTTTTTTTTTTTTTTTTGGCATTGTTTAGTTCCCTTTTCATTACAGCATTCTTGCTGTATAGGAGTGTTGTCAAATAGCAGCGCTATAGAATAGCGGAATTTGAATAAACTACTATTGTTCTGTCATATACAATTTAGTATTATGTTTTGTCAATTAGTGGCTATATATAGAGTGAGTGGTGGCTAGTAATCAAGGGAATATATAATAATAAATGTAGTTCAAAGGGTGTGGTATACCCTAGATAAAATGAAAAAGATTATTTTAGAGCTGCCACAACACCATAGAATCTTAAGATTACAAGGAAAAAAACGAGGAGCTATGTAAAGATGACATGTCACCAACAATGTAGTTTATATCACAAGTAAATATAGATAGCGCTCTAGTTTAGAGGAAGTTGAACCATAGTAGTCAATAGCGGCCGCGCGTAGTGTTGCGGCGACGAACCGCTACGCTAATCGTCATAGCGGTGCGGAATGAGATAGCAGTTGCTATAGCGGCGTAGCGGATAGCGGCCGCTATTTGATTTTAGTTGAAAATTTCCAAATTGACCCTATTTCTAAAACATTTTGTATAGTTTCCAAATTTCTAAATTGATTTTAGGGCATTTTGGGGATTTTTAAAACCAAATTGACTCTGTTGTATGGTTTCTCTGTTCTTTTTTTCTTCCTCTGTTTTCTCTTGTTTTATGGTTTCTCTTGTTTTGATTTTTTTATTTGTTCCTCTATCTTTTGTTTTTTGGTGTTTTGATTTATGAATGTCTCATGAGATTTGAGTATTATAAGTTTTTTTTTTAGAAATATATAAGTTTGTTTATACTTTATACCATTATTCATGTAATTTGTTCAAAAAATAATCAAATATCGGTGACCGCTATTTGTCATACCGCTTTACGCTATATCACTTTTGTGGTCGGCCGCTATGCACCGCTATCCGAGATCCACAATGATCTGCAATTGACAATGTTGTGCTGTAGTCAGTAGTGGCTGTGCGGCCACTACAGGTGTTGCGGAACGTCGGGGCCCCTATCTGCTGTTTTTTGGACAATTTGGTCATTTCATGCTAATATATTTTTGCCTCATATTTAATATTAGTAACAATGAATTTTGGTAGTAGTTCTGAATTTGTCTTAAATTTTGTGTATTATTCTATTTTTAAGCTTTTATGGGTATAGTACAATGTGTTGTCAAATAGTGGCTATAGCTCTCTCTAGTTTAGAGGAAGTTGAACAACGCCGTATTGTAGTCAGTAGTGGTTGTGCGGCCACTGTTGGTGTTGCATAGTGTTGGGGCCCCTTGTCGCGGTTTTTTGGACGTTTAGGTCAATTTCATGCTAATTTTTTTTTATTCATATATAATACTGGTAACAATGAATTTTGGTTATAAATTACGAATATGTCATCAATTTTGTGTATTATTCTATTTTTGAGCTTTTATGAGTGGTACTATTTGTGGTACTGTGGTATAAGTTGTGTTGTTTCCCTAAACTTTGACATAGTGGCTGTACCACAACCCGCTATGCCGCGTGACTTCATGTATCATAGAAAGATGGTTAATTGCTTGTGAAGTTATTAAAATTCTGTGCAAAGGTTCTTGATAATTGCTTATAAATTAAAGTTTGGTGTCTATCCTTGTTATGGAGAATTTTCATTGCATTATACACCTGGTATGGCCAGAAATATCATCGCTCAAATCATGGTCAAAATAAGATCGTTAATGTTATATGGTTGTCGTTATAGCTACTAGTTTGAAACTCCCTTAGACCATGAAATGGATTTTACTATTTGAATATTGAAACAACTAAATTTTCAAATTGCTGTTTGTTTGCTGCTTTTATTTTCCCTCAATACTAGTACAATAATGGGACCCTTGGCTTTCTCTTCACTGCTCCTAAATACAAAATATAATATTTTTACTTGCAACTACAGAGGGAAAAATCATGATTTGAAATTGAATATGCGTAGTACTTTTGTCTTTTTACAACAGACTTTTCTCTCAAACCATTATTTTTGTACAATTTAGTTTCAGATGTTTGATAATAGATTATAGTAGTAATAATTTTTTACTGCATATTTTCTTTACATTTGGTATTGAATTACCGGTTTCACTTGTACTGTAGAGAAATGGACGAAAGATAATTTATTTATCATTGATTTCCTTATTGACGTGAAGACCAAAGATCATTCATTTATCATTAATTATAATAATTTTGTACTGTACTGTTTCCTTATTTTTGGTATTGAATTACTGGTTTCACTTGAACTGTAGAGAAATAGATTGAAGATCATTTGTTTATCATTGATTTCCTTATTGAAATGAGACCAAAGTGGGCATGTTATAATGTGGGAATTAAGCTGAAAGTGTTAGAAACTGGTACCAAAACACTATTTAATCGTAGAAACTGACTTTTATTGGCGGTAGCATATGTTCACAACAGAAACAGAATTACACACACCATTTGGAATGCAGAATTCACACATAAACTAAGGAAAGAGATAGTCTACTGTTACAAGAAAATCCATATCTAAGAAATTCTAGGGTCTTGATCTCTTCTCCCTGCCAAGAGTTCAAGAGATTGGTCTTTCCCTCCCTCTCTCCCATAACCATTCAATAACTATCCCATAATCAATTTCTCCATTTATTCCTAACAATAAACATAACTGACACAATAAAAGCATAACTAACCATAACTGCCAATTAGTTTCTAAGGAAAGAGTCTACTATTACAAGGAATTTCCTATCGAAGAAATTCTAGAGTCTTGGTCTCTCCATTCCAAGAATCCAAGAGATTGGTCTCTCTCTCTCTAAAAAAGGGAGGAGATTGGTCTCTCTTAGAAATTGTGGTTGGGCCTTACACAACCCCACACAACTGGCTTGTGAGATGAGGATCACCCCCACATATAAACACATGTTCAGGCCATCTTTTATCCTCTGTGTGCGTGTGTGTATAGATAGATAGACAGACACTTCCTATCTAAGAAATTTGAGAGTCTCGGTCTCTCCCAAGCATTCGAAATCTTGGTATGCAGCAATCAATATCCAGTCCCAAAATAAATTTTTTGATTTTTTCTTCAGTTTTCCCATTTATTTGAAATTTGTCTAATAAGATAAATGCATGCTTAGTAACATAAATGCTTACTAAAACATGCTGGCTGTTGCTGATAACATAATAATTGCAGCCCAATATAATATAATAATACAATAAGAGGCCTAACCGAAAGCTTGAGTTCTAACCACATTGGAGTTTCATTGAGTTTGCTTTCCAAAGTGTAGCTTTGAATTTATACCTCAAATTTGGAACATGTATGTAGTGTTATTTTTCTTCTGGAATCTGGGCATCAATGGGAGTTAAAATCATTGAATGAGCATTGCTGTTAATTCCTATGCAATATTTTTTATTTTATGAAATTTACCATGTCTTTTATTTGATGCCATATGCATATCTTTGGATGTTTGGCGTATTACAGGTCATGGAAATTCTTGCCGATAATCTTGAAACTGAATCAAGTCTGCATCGGAGGGTGGATTTGTTTTTTCTTGTTGACTCTATTGCACAGTTTTCTCGAGGTTTAAAAGGTAACTTGTTTATTGCTTTGCTACTCGAGTCTTGTTGACCAAAAGAGAAGAAAGAATAGATTGAAGCCAACATTTGATAATTAATTGATATCTAAGATGTCCGATTTTTCCAGGTGATGTTTGTTTAGTATATTCATCCGCTATCCAAGCAGTCCTACCTCGACTATTATCTGCTGCCGTGCCTCCCGGAAATGCTGCACAGGAGAACCGTAGGCAATGTCTTAAGGCAAGTTAATTAAGTTTCATTTTTAGTAGAGTTAAATCTGCATGCTTTTTTTCTGACTGCTCTGTTTTTTATTATCATTCTTTGTTAACACTATCTTTTAACTTTTTTATAGGTTTTAAGGCTGTGGTTGGAGAGAAAAATCCTACCAGAGCCCATGGTTCGCCATCATATCCGGGAATTGGATTTATATAGTTCAGTTTCTGCAGGCGTCTATTCACGACGATCATTAAGAACAGAGAGGGCTTTGGATGACCCTATAAGAGAAATGGAGGGTATGCATGTTGACGAATATGGAAGGTTTGATTTTGTTAGAACAATTTTTTCTATATTATCATACACTGCTGGGAGTGTGGTTACTTAAACTTTCTTTTGATCTTGTAGCAACTCAAGTTTGCAGTTACCTGGATTTTGCATGCCTCGAATGCTTAAAGATGAAGATGACAATGAAGAGAGTGATTCTGATGGAGGCAATTTTGAGGCTGTCACACCTGAGCATAATTCTGAAGTACATGAAATGACTTCTATAATTGATAAACACAGGCATATCTTGGAAGATGTTGACGGTGAGCTTGAAATGGAAGATGTGTCTCCCTCTCGTGATGTTGAAACGAATTCATTTTCCAATGTTGATAGAGGAAATGCCACACAGTTTAACAATAATATACCTCTGCCATCCGCCCCTCCACATCAGCTTGTGCCTCAATCTTCCATGCCACCACCATTAGCCCCTCCACCTCCACCACCACCTCCACCACCACCTCCTCCACCACCACTTCCTATGCCACATCTTGTTTCATCTACCTCTGATCCATGCCGTACTGTATTTAATTCTAGAGGTCATACAGAATCACAGGTATGTTTCACAAATTTCGCTTAAGATTACTATTTAAATAATCAGTGGCACCAAGAGTTAACAACTAATGGGTGTCCTTTCTACTTGGTCCTTTTGCAGCGTGTGAAAGACAACCCACTTCACCCTATGGATCAGCCCTTGGCTGCACCGAGGAGTAGCCAACCTATTAGTAATGCAGTGCACCATCATGCCCCAGAATATAGGGAAGCACACATTTCTGAGTCTGATCGCTCTTTCAACAGTTTCCCTGTACCGCATCCAGTAAATTATCGACATTCTGATGGTGTTACTATGCATGATAGAGGGCACTCTATAAGGCCGCCTCGCCATGTGCCGTCGAATCAGTTTTCTTTTGTTCATGGGGAACAGCATGCAAGACATCGAAGGGAGGTTCCACCACCACCTCCTTACTCCAATAGGCAACATTTCGTGGAGAACATGGAGAGAGAACACTTCTACCATAATAATCACGAAAGATTAAAACCGCCTCCATATGATTATCGAGAGAGATGGGATGTCCCCCCACCTTATCCCGGTAAGATTGGAATAATTGATGCTTATTTTGATGGTGCTAGTTTTTCTTTTTTGTTGATATGCATATTTAAATTAAGCTTTTTTTATTGGTAGGTCCTAGGTATCATGACGAAGATATGCCTTCCCCATATGGGTGTCATCCATGTGAACCACCTAGAATACCAGATCACGGGTGGAGATTTCCTCCCCGGTCAATGAATCACAGGAACACCATGCCATTTAGACCACCCTTTGAAGATGCAATTCCAGTTACAAACAGAGGTTCATTCCCCCTTACCATTATTTTTCCTCTATCATGATAATTTTCTATTAGATGATCTTCTTAGACCCTTCAACATTGGAAAATTAATGGGAAATTATGTTTGCATGTCAGGTCCAGGCTTTTGGCGGCCCAGGTGATAGTAACCAAGGATCCAAGTCTGGTATGCTTCTGATTAACTGTCGGGTTGTCCTCCAACTATTAGTGTTTGTGGTATTCATGTTTCCCTCCTTGATTGCTAGGTATACAGCCTCTTTTCGGCCTGAACTCTGGCTTTGTTTAGGAGGTGTTTATGGTCCATCATTCTGTACATGCAGGACTCCTTTGAGGAGGATTCAACATAATCTGCACAGGACATGTGAATGATCTACTAGATTTGTTGTACATATGTATTTTAAGCCTATTCTCTGCAGAATGCAGGGCAGGAAAAGTCGTTGTAGAGTTGTCAGAGAGGTGTAACCTTAACTTATTTAGGTTGTGTCAAAATTTTCCACCGCCAAATTCTATAATTTATTTCATGAAAGCCCTTATAGAATTTAGATCAGTACATATGTGTACATTTCAGTGAATATTTCCTGGAATTGTTAATTGAAGGGAAACTTCTCTCTGCCAATTCAACTGTATTCTCCCATACATTGTTTGCCTGGGTATTTGGTATGCCAACTCAAGGCTGTGTGCATGGCCTGTTAGTGGTTGCCAATTCTTTAGATGTTTGAGCCTTCTTGCATAAAACCGTGTGGGACAGTGGTTTGATATGCTTTCGGAATCTGAAATATATAATCGTAGTTGGTGTGTTCAACTGGAACATTGGACCCAGAAGCTTGAGGTAATGCACATATTTTTGGGATAAATGTCTTACTCACGGCCGGCTAAGAAAATAATGCTGTACCCTTCATCCTTTGCAGCCGTTTGATTCTTTTAGCGAAAGATACTTCTTCTCCCCAAAGTCTTCAAAATCAGTACTTTTAAAAATCCTAAAATATCTTTCAGAAATGTATTTTTCAAGTACCAGCATATTGTACTTTTTATTAGTAATTTTTACTTTTTAACTGGATTGTTAAAATTACTTAATTATAATTTTTTATTTGGTGTTTTAAAGGATTTAAGTGTTTTTTTTCGTAAATCTAAATAATGGTCACAATCTAAAGGATTTAGAGTTTTTTTTATGGTGTTTTAGAGGATTTAGTGTTTATTATATAATAGCTCAAAATCTAAATGTTAATGGATGCACACTTATGACTCCCACCGTCTCAAAATAATTGATTTTTTAACATTTTTTGTCTTAAAATAATTGTCACTTTAAAATAGCAATGCAACAATTATTATTATTTTTCACTATTATACATTTATTTATTGAATTTCATCCAACTTAATTACTCCACAAACTAAAATTAATAAGAGTATTTTAGTAAATCATACTACACTATTATACATTTATTTATTGAATTTTATCCAACTTAATTGCTCCATAAACTATATAATTAATAAGAGTATTTTAGTAAATCATACTAATTTTACCTTTGAAATCAACACAATAAAATCTCATTTTTAAAAAAATCATGTGTAAATATTAAACAACTATTATTTTGAGCCTGAGGAAGTTGTCAATTTTGTTAGTTTTAGGAGTAACTCTAATAGTGGTGAAGCCGGCTATTTTTTCACGAGAAGGTTAAATCTAAATAAACGAAATAAAATATATCTTAACAATTGTTTTTGACAATTTTTATTGTTAATTAATTAGCTCTCTTTGTAGTTGCTTAAGAGATTGAAAGTGTCAAAAAAATTATGAAATACATCTATTCAACAAATGGATATCATTTGACTTTCATGTTTCTACTATTTTTTGACAAATAAACTTTTTGTAGTAGCTAATTATATATTATCGGGTAGTCAGTTATGTAATATACTTAGCTTATTCAAATAAAAATAATAATAATAATTTAGTACTCATAATTTCGCCCTGTAACTCTGAGATGATATATTTCTCTTAATTAATTATTATTATAAACAATGAATTTTATTATTTCAACCATAAAATCAAAAGTTCTATTTTTTCTATAAAATTTTAAAATCACTTGATACTTTATTAAATAATTTAAAATGGCACTACCAAAAAAAATAATTTAAAATGAACCAATAATTTAAAATGTAAAAAACATAAGTAAATATCAGTGGTTACATTCCTTCCTTAAAAAAAAAAAAAAAATCAGTGGTTACATTGGTGATAGGGAGAACTTCGGATTTATGTAAGAAGTGCATTCCCTCAAAAAAAAAAAATGTAAGAAGCGCATGATCATTAATATATGATGACAATAATTAATGATTAAATTAGTAAAATCCATCGCATATAATAATTATTAAACAAAATAATTCATGACAAAATTACTTCTAGATGTGGTATTCAACATGCCATTACAAATTTTGCTGCAGGGTATAGTTTTCGTGTAGGCTTCGGAAACTCATCGATTTGGAATATTGACTGGACACAACTCGGTCCCCTCTGTCAATTGGTCCCATTTGTTAACATCAGTGATTCAGTTATGTGTTTGAAGGATGTGTGGGAGGATGGTAGGTGGAACTTGCAGGATCTTGCCACTATGATACCAACCGATATTGTTCACTATATTCATCAGCTTCCAGCCCCTAATAACTTGGATGTACGACTTCAAGATGCGTGGACTTGGAGGCATGCAAAGAAAGGTGAATATACTTGCTCGATTGGATACTATTGGCTTCTTCAACAAAATAGAGATTGGAATGTGAATTGTAACATGAATTGGCTTTGGCGCCTTAAAGTACCAGCAAAACTTCAACATTTTCTATGGCTTTGTTTTCACAATGCTCTCCCTATTAATGCCCGTCGGCATCATTGCAACATGGTAGCTTCTCCAAGCTGCACCCGTTGCTCTTCACCCATAGAGGATATTCTTCACTGTTTACGTGATTGCCCGCACTCTAAAGAGCTTTGGCTCCGTTTGAATATGAGGTGTTATAATAATTTTTTCTCTGAATTTGATATCAAGGTTTGGCTTCATGAGATGACAAAGGGTACTTCCTCTATTTTGTTTGTCACAGGAGTATGGTATGCTTGGTGTTGGAGAAACAATGCTATTTTTGAGGATCAACATTGGCGTATTCAAGATGTGGTGCAAAAGACTTTTTTGTTACATGATGAATGCATTTCTTATTATCCCAATCCTAGTTTGGACCCACACTCATCGCGTCTCTTAGCTCATTGGATCTCTCCTCCAGAAGGTACACTCAAACTCAATATTGATGGCAGCTTCCTAGAAGATTTTGGTTGTTTAGGTGCTGGTGGTGTTGTTCGCAACCACGATGGAGATTGGATAACTGGGTTTTCCCACTATGAAGTTGGAGGCGATGCGTTATTAGCTGAGTTACGTGCTATCCAGATAGGTCTTGATTTTTGTAGTAAAAAAGGTTATGTCAACATTATTTGCGAGAGTGATTGTTTGGAAGCAGTTAACCTGATTATTGATGGTCATGATCATACCTTACACACTTATGCTACCGACATCCTTCATATTAGAGATGTTTTACATGAAAATGGAAATACAACATTGGTGCATGTTCTTAGGGAACAAAATATGTGTGCAGATTTTATGGCTAAGGAAGGATCACATGGAAGGTGCCTTGCTCACTGGAACTGCCCTCCGCCTGGCATGGAATCTCTCATTCTGAGAGATAAGCTTGGAACTTAATTTCGTCTCTTTTTTTCTTTTTCTTTTTTTCCTTTTCTTTTTGCCTCGTTACATTGTAACACTACCAAAAAACAGATCTCCACTGTATATGAAAATGTGTGGAGGCCATGAGACATGCATGCATACCTCCCCTACTATCTAAATGGATCAACATTCGTTAGCAAAAGTTTGCTTCTTCGAAATTAGTTTAACCTCTAGATATATATTTTCAAAGAATGATGCATACCATATTTAAATTTTTTTTGGTACACCATATTTAATTTTTTATTTTCAAATTTTAGATCAATTTTGAACTTATTCATGTGTGTTCTTAGCTGATACATAAATTTTATATTTTTTCCCCTCAATTAGTTTTTTTATATTTTTCTTTTAATTTATTTCTAAATATTTTACAAATTTAAAAAATCCTAGCTCGGGATATTACAAAGTTGATGTGGCATATCCACTCCTCTTACTCTATGACTTTCCAAGTATACATAGAAACCAAAATAAATTAATAAAGATAAATTATTTTTGTAATTAGATTTCTTTCATCCTAATCCAAATTACAAGATCATGGCAGCCATGTTATGATTCCAGGGTGTAAACTGACCAATCAATAGTATTAAAAACATGAAGTGCGCAACATTGATCCATTGATGAAATAAACATATTGGTTAGGAAAAATGTTGGAACTAAAATTATTTGTTGACTTTATTATCAAAAAATAGGATTATACGCCACTAATTCACAGAATCACATTGGAGAATGGGAATGCTATAAATAGTTGAACTGTGTAATATGCAAGACATAATCATAAAAGTCCAACTTTGGATAAAAATTTGGAGGAGAAGAGAAAAAGAAACAAGAGTGTTTGTTTAGCTCTTGAAGACAGACACAGAAATGGGTGCTACACAATCCGTCTCAGAAAATTCTATTCATGAATTCAAAGTCAAGGTATAAGCTATATATATACACGGTTAATGTAAAAATGTTTTATATTGTCGATAAATTAATCATAACTATCATATTGTTAAAAACGTTTAACATTAATCATAACTAGTTCTAAAGTCATAGATATATTTGACGATGTATAAGTAAAAATAAAACTATACATCAATATCAATGTCTTAACCATAACAGATTCATTATCATTGTTAACAACATATATATTTGTGGGGTTTGGAACAGGATGCAAGGGGCAAAGAAGTGAACCTTGGTATCTACAGGGGGAAAGTTCTTCTTGTAGTTAATGTTGCTTCAAAATGGTTGTTATTTTCATTTTCTAATAACTCTACCCTACGTACTCTCTTGTTGTGTTTGTTTTCTTTTTTTTCTATGGCTAACTAATTCATGCATGTTCAAAAAAAATACAGCAACTTTGCAGATGCCAATTACACTCAGTTAACTCAGCTTTACACCAAATACAAGGAGATAGGTATATGTTATTTATCGATTTTCTATGACGTATTTTGATTCATGTAGCTTACTCCATCTAGTCATGCGATAAGACTTGGTTGTTGCTGTTGATGTTTCAAAAAGAGAACATAATCTGATTTGAGAATGCTGTGTTTGTTAATGTGATCAGGTCTTGAAATATTGGGATTTCCATGCAACCAATTCTTGAGGAAAGAGCCAGGGACTAGTCAGGAGGCACAAGATTTTGCCTGTGACAGATATAAGGCTGAGTATCCCATTTTAGGGAAGGTATGATATAATATGTGTTGCTTCTTGCACAAGATTTTGGTTTATGGTACTAATAATTTGAAAAAAATCACATAATTTAGTATAATTATGTGTTGATATCAGACGCGATACATGTCCGACACCATGACACGCTTAATCCGAAGAGTGTCAGTGCTTCATATATGACACATAACATAATGTAACATATTGGGTGATTAATGTTACACATGAAATTTGTTTTGATGTGTAGATACGTGTGAATGGACAAGATACAGCACCTGTGTATAAATACTTGAAATCACAAAAATGTGGAAGTTTGGGATCAAGGAGGATCAAGTGGAATTTCACAAAGTTTTTAGTTGATGAGGAAGGCTGTGTCATCCAACGTTATAGTCCAACCACCCAACCATTAGCCATTGAAGTACTTTTTCTTTCTCTCTCTAAAATTGCTTGTATACATATTTAATTAATTATCTATTCATATTTATATATCTTTGAGAGGTTAAATTAATTTGCATTTTCACATATCTTTGACAGAATGATATCAAGAAGGCATTGAGAGTGGCTAATTGAGAGACTCTACAACTATTTCAGACCATTGATGGTGTACTGAAGATATATCTTATAATCCCCCCAAGAAAAAAAAATTATGTTATTTTATTTTTTTTGTTTGTTTATTGCATATATTCATGTCTAAAGTTTAATATTGTTTGGTTGTATGAATATGTTCTTTATATGTTGAAGTTGATTCCAGTAAGGAATTGAAATTGATTCAATTTGTTTTTTTGTCAACTAAACATCACCATGGCCATGCTTATTGGTTGCGGTGATGGAATCATTTATGTGTTGGCTAAGGTGACAAATAAAATGTGTTTCATTTTCACTTGAGTAAAATAATACTGCACTTATTCTATTATTCACATTCCTATTGTTCATCTAAGTGAGCACTTCCTAAAGTTTATGTCAATTATTTTGGCTAAATTAAAGAAAGTGTAAGCATATATGTTGTGAGGAGATATCCTGCAATTAAGAAGGACAATCGATCAGAAAGTTTTAAATTAATGTAAAGATGATGATGTTGTAGAAATGAAGAACAAAAAAGATGATTGTACAAGATTTCAAAGTAGTTTTAAGTTCGACTCCCTTCAATTAGTTTTTATATAAGTTGAATCCAATAGAACAATAACTTATATCCTTTGCCTTTGATATGCTAAAAATAAGTACAAAACATAACAACACAAGGTAGAATAGTACAAGACAAATTTTATGGTATTGAATAATATTTGACCTTAATTTTTGGTAGACAAAATACTATTTTGGTATTTTAATCAACTTGTACTTGAAACAGAAAGTTGTGTTGTGGTTTAGTGAGGGACAAAAATTTCAATTTTCGTCATGTCCCTAGAGCTTGTTCTCTCCCTGAAACAGTTTTACAAATCAAACAATATACAACTAAAGTTGTCTTATCCTTCCTATTTTAACGGATCAAACACACCCTTAGTGTTTGCTTGCATGTTTAGAAAATGAAATTGATATATTTCAACAATGTAATTACAATACTAGAATGAATTTCTACATAGAGAAAAGTCTAAATTTAATGGGCTTAATTAATGGGTCGCATAAGGGAGGGCGGCAGCAAGGGGGAGAGTGATAGGCTTGAGGATTAGTGGGGAGAGGGGGGAGGGTGTGTAGGATGAAGCTTTTATCGTGGAATGTTAGGGGGTTAGGTGGGCTAGAGAAGAGAAGGGAGGTTTGTTTGTTGGTGGGGGAGAAATTACCGTTCATTTTGTGCCTTCAGGAAACAAAGTTGAAGAGTTGCGATGATTTTGTTTATGTCGTCCGTGGTTGGGGTGTCAGGGGGTTTGTTGACTGTATGGGATAGTTCTGAAGTTGAGGTTTGGGACTCAGTCAGTGGAGATCATTTCATGTTGATTCATGGTCGGTTTGTTAAATCCAATGAGGAAAAAAGGTGTGTGTTTGTGGGGACTTCAATGCGGTCCGGAGTGGGGAGGAACGAAGTTCTTTTTAGGAATGGTATTTTGTCTGCAGATTGTGCTCCTTTTAACAATTTTATTGACGACAAAATGTTGGATGATTTACTTTTGCATGGCCGAAATTATACTTGGTTTAAGGGTGATGGGAAATCAATGAGCAGGTTGGATAGATTTCTCCTTTCGGAGGAGTGGTGTTTGGAGTGGCCTAACTGCTTACATGTTGCTCTTTTACGTGGGTTGTCAGACCATTGTCCGCTGGTGTTATCAGTTAATGAAGACAATTAGGGTCCTAGGCCCTCTCAGATGTTGAAATGTTGGCATGATACACCTAGTTACAAGCTTTTTGTCAGTGAAAACTGGAAATCTCTTCTGGTTTCGAGATGGGGAGGTTGTGTCTTGAAAGAAAAATTTAAATTAATAAAGTTGGCGCTGAAGGAGTGGCACGTGTCTCATACTCATAATTTACAGGGGATGATTACATCTCTTAAGGATAGGCTGGCCGCCCTTGATGGTAAAGGGAAAGAGGATGAGCTTTCGGAAGAGGAGAATGAGGAGCAGCATGGTATTACGTCGGACATTCATTCTTTATCCCGACTTAATACTAGTATCTTTTGGCAGCAATCGAGGTTCTCTTGGTTGTGTGAGGGCGATGCCAACTCCAAATACTTTCATTCAGTCTTGTCGAGTCGAAGGCGTCGGAACTCTCTGTGTTCGATTTTGGTGGAACGTTCTTTGGTGGAGGGTGTGCAACCCGTCCGTCGGGCTATTTTTTCTCACTTTCGGCTCATTTTCAGGCACATAATATGGATAGGCCGATGGTGGATAACTTACAGTTTCGGTGTCTGTCTTTTGCTGAAGGGGCGACCTCACTAAGCCCTTTTCGGTGGAGGAAGTCAAAGCGGAAATTTGGGATTGTGATAGTTTTAAAAGTTCGGTGGACTTCTGGCTTGAATTGAAAGAGGACATTATGAGGTTTGATATTGAATTTCATCGGAACAGGAAGTTGACGAAAGGTATAAATACTACTTTTATTGCTCTTATTCCTAAAGTGGACATCCCTCAATCTTTAAATGATTTTCGACTCATTTCTTTGGTGGAAAGTTTGTACATGAGAGTCCGCAGGTTCGACATGATTTGGATCTTATTTGGCATAAACAGGTTCCGCTGAAGGTTTCCATTTTAGCTTGGCAGTTGCTTCGTGACAGACTACCTACGAAATCAAATTTGGCGAATCGCGGTGTTCTATCCCCAGAGGCGTGCTTGTGTTTGCCTGGTTGTGGTAAGGTGGAGGACGCTCAACATCTTTTTCTATTGTGTAGCTTCTTTTGATCTCAGTGGCCTTTACTGTGGTCGTGGATTGGATTCGAAGGGGCAGACCATCATGATATTTCAGATCACTTTTCTCAGTTTATTTTCTCCACAGGTGGTCTGAAATCGCGGCGGTCCTTTCTCCAACTTGTTTGGCTACTTAGTGTCTGGATTTTGTGGAATGAACGAAACAACATGTTATTTAATAATAAATAAAGCTCTATAAATCAGCTACTATACAAAGTAAAATACTATTCATTACGGTGGCTGAAAGCTAAAAAGACTACTTTTGTATTTGGTGATTATTTGTGGCTGAAAGCATAAAAATCGATTTTGATGCTCCACAGTAGTTAACTACCGTTGGAGTTTTTTTTTCTTTTAAGTTGTAAATGTGGAACAGTAGTTAACTACCGGCAGACAAAACCGACCGGTAGTTAACTGCTGTTGGGGGCAAAAACGTCATTTTCATGTATTTTTAAAAAAGTTTGAGTGTTAGAAAAGCAATTTTCATATAAAAATTACTATTTACAATCTTTTGCTTCCAAATCAGAGGAATTAGGGTAGCACTTTTTGTTAAGGCACTTAAACACAAGAGAACTAAGGTTAGTAAGAAGGTTCCGACTTTTCTTTGCTAACATGACTTCATTTTATTGTCCCCTTAAGGATCTAAAGCCAATGCTACCTTCACAGTTCCTTCTGCAAATAGTTTCCCAATTTTTCCAATGAATCTTCACTCTACTTGCTACCCCACCAGAAATTCCAAATCACGATTTCAAGTTGGTCATGTTTATTTAGAAAGAAGGAAACAACTCATAACATAAGTAGAAATAGATTGTGCGACCATTTTTATGTGGACGATGCGGTCGGTTAAGGAAAGACATAGTAGTATTTCTTTCCAACCTTTGAGTTTGTTTTTTCTTTCAAATCCTATAATGATGAAATTAAACACATGCTTCTTGGATCTTCCTACACCATTTTAGCAAGATATTTAGAGTGTTTAGCTATAACCTCCATCTTAATCAAATTATGAAATTATTGTTTGCCTTCTTAAACCTTTCCTAAAAAACATCTTAGATTTCTTCTTGATGATAAGTCGAACAATTTTTTTTAGTTTGTCCCCTTTATATTAGAACAGAGAAATGAGAAGAACTTCTGAATATACCTCATGGGTGTTCATTGATTATTATTGATGTTACAAGTTCTTCTCCTTTCTCTTTTCTAATACTTTAGGTTGAATTAACAAAACAATTTGCACTTAATTTGGTGGTTAGAGTCTTCTCTATCCATTTGCATAGCAAAAAACGGGACAAAGAATACTCTAGCCACCAAATATATTGCAAATGGTTTATTTTGACCTTTGATGGATTGAATTTCACCTTAACAAGGACAAAGGTTCGATTTCATTGTTAACATTTCTCATATAACCCATCTATAATTTACCATTACAAGTGGTTGTAATTAAAACCAATATCATGTCTTTTCTTATCATTATTTGAAATAATATTAAAATTCCTTCTCTCTTATTCCTAATTTAATATTTAAGAGATTGTTAGCGAGTCATGACCGCTAATAAAACTTTATCTTGAAATCAACAGCCCATAAGCTATATGAAGGGATGGATACCGGATAAATGGGTTGGTGAATTCAATTATTTTGTTTTTGAGTCTAGGGACCAATAGTCTTTTTTTCTTCTTTTTTTCTCTTGACAATACACCTTCACCACCATAATATAATCTTTAATTCTTTGTGAAGACAAACTTTGGTTTTTTTCTTTAGGTGTGTGTGAGGACATTGAACAATTTTCCAACTTTAGACCAACATTAAATCTTCATCCAGCATATGGGTTATACAATTACGCATTTGAACCACAAATATCTTATCTCTTCAATTTGTTCCATACATCTATTCCATGCATGGGACAAGGACATGAAAGCTTTGGCTACCCAATTTCTCCAAAATTACATTTTTTTAGAGTTCAGATATATTGGCAATAAATGAAAATTAATTCATAACAATGAAAGCATCCATCTTTAAAAAAAAAAAAAAAACAATGAAAGCATCCTTGTAATTTATTTTATCATTAACTAATTATTTTAGTTATCAACAGGCCCGTCCTTGGGAAAGAGCAAGGAATTCTATGGTGTTGAGCCTCCAATTTATGGGGGTCCTCAAATATTTATAGGGACAGAGGTATAATTGTTGTGGTGTAGGATAAAAAAATAACACTTTTACCTACTGGCAAACCTGTCACTAAATGTTATTTTTTCGTAGGTAATGTCTGGAAGACAACAATTTTGCTATCCATAGGTAAGTGTCTCTTTGTCTTTAGGTAAAAGCCTAAAAGTCATGTTTGAACCAATGCTCATATATATCACTATAACTAGCGTTGAATTTTTTTTCCCAATTCTTTTTAAATGAAAATTGTCAAGATTACAACTGAGCTTTTTTTTTTTTTTGGTAGTGGCTGAGGTTTGAACCCCAGACCTTGCATATTTTATGCATTGTCCCAACCATCTGAGCTAAGTTCACGAGGACATACAACTGAGCTTCTAAATTGCCGAGAATGGCCCTGGTTATCAATATTTTTTATCATTATTTTACCACAATATTTCTTCATTTTATATATAAAAAAAAAGACTTTTATATTAGTATTCAATATTTAGGATGAAAAACTTATTAATTAAATTTTAGGCTAAATAACTTACGTGTAAAAACATAACCAACCATGTACAATTTTGTAACAAAATGTATAAAAAAAAGTAATAGTGTACACATAATAAGATTTAAAAGACATGGGTAGGATGGGAAAAAAACACTTAAAATACTACTAGTAATATGGTACAATTAAATAGTATTTTAGCTACGTTTTATTTTATCAACACAAAGATTGATTAAATTAGTAAAGATGTTAATTTCACAAGGGTGTGACTTCATATCAAATTGTCAATTTGATAACTTTTTGTTGGTGTATAAATGCATATTTTCTCTTTATCACATATGTGTAATCTTTCAAGTTAGGAAGATGATTGCTTTGAAAAACCTAACCTAGATAATTTGCAGTACCATAAACCAAATATTTTATAGGTTGGTCCAATTATGGTCATATTGTCTACTTTCACATTAACAAGCCAACGACGTGGGACTTATCTTATGAAATATGAGAGTGAGATATCATAACTCTTTAGGTAGCTAAATTTCACCATTAAGTGAATATGAAGGAATTTGGCGTGTGTTATGGCTTTCCGGCAATGATAACCGGCCGGCATGTGAGGTCGACAATGATAACGACTCAGTTATGTTTTGAGACCACAAAGGACACGTGACCATGGAAGGCACTAGTGTTGTTCCATTCAAGGTACATTTAATAATATGTATGAGCATGTTCTTTATCTAGTTTTTTATTCAACGTTAGTGTGTGGTTCAATGCATGAGCATGAAAGTTTCTCACACCACACAAGTTCACGTGAAATCTCTCAAGTTTACCTTCTTAGGAATCAATAAATGGTGTGTTATTTCCACTACACGTGTTGTATTTGTTAGAGCTTGCATGGGGGGTCTCTTGAAAATTTCTCTCACAGTGTTTATCATTTAAATCTAATGGTCTGCAAAGCTGTTATACTACGTTAGGATCCAATTTCAATTTTCACGGAAATATACCGCCAGAAAACTAAGAAAAACAACTATGCTAGTTACAGAATTTTCCTTCTATTTAAAATAAATTTTAATAAGTGTATTAATAAAATACAAGTAGGTGTAAGTTGTTTTTAGCTGTGTGTAAATTACCAGTCCCATGTCCCCGTGAGCATCACTCAGTTGACAGGGACATGCATTATTATATGTAGAGACAATAATTTGAATTCCGGACACCCCACTTATTCACCTTGAAAAAAGTGAATTCTAACCACTAGACTACTTGACAGAAAAATGTATATAAGCTGGTGCTTTGACCGAGGTTATTTAAAAAATTGTGTGACGAGGGTGTCCATCACTAATAAAGAAAGATGTTAATTAAAATACATAAATATGGTATTGGATTAAGGTCAATGGATGTTTTGTTGAATTTTACGCATGAGGACAAAACACAACATTGTCCATATTATATATGCGTATCGTGTGCCTGACTCAGCTTGCTCAAATGGAATGATATAAGGTTTGTCATTGGAATCATATGTCAATCGTCACTTGAACTTGAAGGGTGTGTTTGGAGTTAGTTATTGGAGGGCTCATTTATATTTTGATTTTTAAAATAATTAAAAGAACAAACATGATATCATGAGGTATGCCCATTGCCATTCTTCTATGTGAGTTGGGTTTGGTGACTCGCTAGGATTCAAATATATCTCAAGACTCGATCGATGTTTAGAGATCAAACGTTGAACAATAATATTTACAATTTACGTCTTTATAAGATATGAACCATATCTGTAACAATTTTTTAAAAACTTGACACTCAAAATAAGATGTGTCTTGTGACCGACACATGGTTCTACACCAACACGTATGATTTCATTCAATTAATTTATTTTTTAAAAATTATTACAGGTGTCGATTTGTCATGTTTTATTGTGTATGGTATTCTTTTTTGAGGGGGCATGATATATATTTCTGCGTATTTGCTTCGTAGTTAAAGTAATTAACAATTGTTTCATAAGTCTTAGTTCAACTGACAAAAATGTCGAAATTGTTCAGCCGGACATCATGACCAGGGTTCAAACCCCGACACCTCCATTTTGTGTTTGTGAGTTTATGACGACTTGGTCATTTCGTCTATCTACCAAAATAAAGTAATTAATAATTGTTAGTGGTCTACCTAATATATAAAATAAGTAATGATAATAATCCCTTAAAAAAGTAATTAGAGATAATAAAAATATTTTTTAAGTAGTCTAATCTCAATATTATACAGGCTCATGACCGGAGGTTAGGGTGGAAATAGGCTAGGCTGGGTCGGGCTTTGTAAGGCCTAAGCCTGGCCTACTTCAAAAATTATAGGCCTGAGCCTGACCTATTACCCGTCATAGGCTCATTTTTGAGGCCTGGCCTGACCTATTTAAAGGTCCGATGAAGCCTGAAAGCCTATTTAAAAGCCTATTTTACACTAAAGTCTAACAACACATGTAAACCTACTACTAAATAGGCCAAAATTTACGAAGGCCTAAAACACATGAATATATTTGCAACTAAAATAATGAAATCTTATGAAGGTCTAATCACACCAATATATGTGCTACTAAATAAACAATCATACGAAGGCTTGAGTTTATGAGAAAAAACTTCATCGATATCAATAATGAAAGATATATTATACATAAAAAGTTTAATAGGCCGGCCCGACAGGCTTAATAGGTTTTTTTATAAGCCTTAGTCTGGCCTATTTAATTAAATAGGCTTTATAAAAAGCTTGAGCCTGACCTTGTTAATAAACGAGCTGGGCCGAGCTAGACTTTAAATAGGCTATGCCGTAGGCCCCTGTCGGACAGTCTGGCCTGTTCCCACCCCTACTTGGTGGTGGTGGTGTACAGATAGAAAAGAAATTCCAGTATCAGTGTCGTTTTGTGCAACGCGTTACAGGTGGCAACTCCATTAGAGGACCTTGGTTACATTATTTGTTTAATTTGCCATATGATATGATACATGCCTCTTGTTAGAAAAATTATACTTGATTTTCATTTAGTCATAGTGACATCAAAAATAAAAATACCTTATCCACCGTCTTGTTTAATATTTTATTGGATCTATCTGTGATTAAATAGGCATAAGAAATGTGTCTGGTATAACTGTCTTTAGAAATATGTCTTTATTAGCAACCAACATACAAATACAAAAAAATCAACACGTTTGGTTGTTCATTTTATTTGATTTGATTTTATATTTATACACTACAATACAGACTATAGATGGTCCATCCTCTTTGATGTTATTATGTTATGATTTAACAAGTTAAATAAAATAAAACAAAATAGAACGCATGCATTGTTGCAAAGTAGATGCAGAGTCATCCATCCCATAAAATCAAAAGGCTAAACATCACCAAATACACCACCTTCTTTAAATATAATAAAACTTTCAATTTTTATTTTTTTTACCAACATACCTCAAATTATGTTATATTTTTTTTACCAACATACCTTATTTTACATTGCACTAAAATTTTCAGATAATATTTTTTTTACCAACATACCTCAAATTATGTTATATTTTTTTCTGCAACATCAAATAAATACTACGATGTAAAAATAAACTAATTTTTACTTCTATAAATTAAATTTTTAAATAATATCATTTGTCAACAAATTTATTTTCATTGCCAATTTTTAAAAATTTTCATAATTTGTTTAATAGTCCTTCCTATATCTAAGAATGGATAAAAAAACAAAGAGGGAACATATAGATGAGATGAGTCTAGTAGTGGATGTGTAGTCCATCTCAATTTAGTTTGGCATAGGTGGATAGTGGGTCATACATGTCTTGTTTAATTTCTACAACCATATGGGACCCCATTCCATGTCATATCTCCACCACAAATTTTCTTCCTTCATATCTCCACACACATCACTTCTTCAACTATATATATATATATATATGTGGTTAATTAGTCACTTGTAGAGTATTCAAACAACAAATATATACACCTTCATTTCCTATATTCTTGAATAACTTGTTCACATAACAAAGTTTAAAGTATAAAGAGAATCAATGGCTGCTACTGCTAGTGTATTTTCAATGAAGGGTTCTTCAAAGGTTCGATCATTAGGACGGTACAGTTCAAAGCAGGTTAGGCAGCAGAGGGCAAGGCTTTACATAATATGGAGATGCACTGTTTTACTATTATGCTGGAACGATTAAAAGTAGGAAGTATTGAAGAGCTTCAACAAGAATTTGAGGTTCCAACTAACATTATATTGAAAGAGGAGATGAATATTTGAGACTTGTATTGTTTGTAATTGTATACTTTGCCATGGGAGCTTTGGGGTGTGAAATTATTAACACTCAAAAGTGATATAGTTTTTGTTATTGAGTAGTAGGGTAAGCAAAGGAGATAATTAAGGAGCTAGATGAAGCAGAACTTTCTGCTTAAACTGTAAATTACAATCTAGTACTCTACCATGTATAGATATATAATGAATGATAATAGAAATTTAAGTTGAATTTCTTCAAGAACTCTGGCTTATTTTCAATTTTGTTGGTTGAGTTTAGACTTTGAAGAAAAATATTACAATCCTGCAATATCCCTCTGAAGATTATTGACTTAATCAGATAGTTGGCCACGCTAAAATAATAAATTATTGCCTAAATTAACCACCCATTATTATTGTGAGCAGCCACCAGAATTGGGTGTGTAGTGTCTAGTCAATATACTACCACACTTTCAAGATTTAGTATATTTCAAAAAATTTGCCCAATGACTAATTAGTATCATGGTATGTAGCTCCGTACCACGAACATCCTATTTTATCCTACTCGGAAAAAATAAAATATCCAAGTAGGATAAAGTCTGCTATGAACTAATTCAACTTCTCTTAGCCTTTCTATTTGGCCTTGTACCAAGATAGTCTCGGAAAGCTGAATATATTTTTTGACATTCTGAGATGTCTGCCTTAAAATCACTTGATCAAGAGGCTTGGTTAACTGCTATCCATTTCCTCATGCAGTAAAAGTTAATGCAAATAACTAATGTGCATTTGCCTTTCAGTAAGTACTATTGTTTATTGTATCCAATTTTGTTGTGTTGAAGTGTTAGTTGTTGTTACCGAGTTCTGAGCTTTTTAGCAGGCGAATAGCAAGCAGAGATCATAAGAAAAGGTGTCAAGCTGGTTTAAAGCTGATTATCCCTTTTTCAGGGGATATGGAGGGATAGGTGAACTCAACATTTAGAATAGGTGACACAACAATATTAAAACAGTTGGTGATGGTCACATAATGGATTTTTTTGAGTGGCCTATATGTCACCTCATGCTAACACTAAAAATAGATACCCAATTATAGTTAAAACTCTATAAATTAATAACGTCAGGATCGGAGAAATTTATTAATTTAGAGAGTTATTAATTTATCGATAAATTAATAATTATTAATTTAAAGAGTTTTTAAGTAATTATACTGTACATACCAGACAAAAAGGCAAATTAGTCTATGCCTCTTAGAATTACGTTGCAGCGAACCTTGGGACTTAACGTAAATTAGTAACTACTGTGTTCATATGCATTGGAAATCAATAATGACTTTTAAAGTACACTAAATGTAAATAAGAGGAACAAATGTGTTCAATGTATTCTTAATATATTTTTTTTCAATTTCTATGAATTATTAATTTATGATTTTCTTGGGACCGAAAATTATAAAGGGATCTCCCGAAAAATTATTATCTTATTATTTTATCGAGTTTTTCAATTTTTTACATTGGCCCAAGTCGGGACCGGACAAATTTATTATTTTAGAGAGTTTATTAATTTACTGAGTATTAATTCAAAGAGTTTCCACTGTACTTCTTTTTTTTTCTTAAAGGGAGATTTCCAATTACTTAGTTTTGGAATATGATGCATCTCCAAAACATAAAGTAGTAAAAAGTCTTAAGCAAAAACAAATACTCCTACACGAAGGTCATCGTTTTATAAAATACACGAATGGTCACATGCATTAGCCGGCAGTGGAACAACCTGACGCACACATAAGAGATATTATTAACATACATATACCCCTCACATTACCCTCTACTTTCCGACTACAACTAAACTATTACATCAAAACATAGACATGATGTAATAGCTTGGTCAAATAAGTATTTGGAACTTGTTAGATTTTACAGCTATTTACAGATAAATTCAAACCTGTGCTTTGGATTTCAGAATTTAGGCATGGACTTGAAGGCAACAATGGAGGGGAATTCTTGGTTAAGGGGGTAAGTAGAGGAACTTTAGCATGCCAGAAATTAAATGAAAATCAAGATATATATAAGAAGAAAAACAAAAAAACATCAAAACCAATGTCAGCATTAATTGTTGTAACTTTTTAAACATTTTTACAAATATACCCTTATAGAATATTGTGAAACATTAAATACATCAACTAATATTAAAAAGATAAACATTAAATGAGGGGTAAAAAAAGTCTTTTAAGCAATAACTATCCTTAAAAGTTGTGACATTTGCTTATAAATAGGACCAAAACTTTTTTTGAAAATTTTCTTATATTAAGGACCGGAGGGAGTATAACAAAAAGGCAAAAACCAAAGAAAAAAACAAAATCCCAAAAACGACACCATATTAAGCAATTTTTGTACAAAAATTGGAAATAATAAGCAGCCAACCAAAACTGAACGGATATTAAGTTGTTCTAGAGCTCATGTCACTATTACATCGCATCTAATACCATTTTATACTGAAATATAAAAGAAGTTAATAACATCCAACGGAATTGTGAAGTTTATTTTGAGGTATAAACAGCAGTAGAAAATATTTTTCCTTCTCTTGGAGAGAAGAAAAAGTTAGAAAACTCCAGAGTCCAGTTCTGCATCTTTGTCAAAAATATCCCACCCATCATCAATAAGAGCATTGTGTTCAGCCTTGGAGCTCTCCTCTTCCCCACCATTGAAAACAATTGGGGCTGCCTGGGTGATCTTGAGTACTTCAGAAGAATCACTATGCTCAGAACCCACATTAGATGCCACAGTTTTGTGGGATGAACCAGAAGAAGCTAAGATGCAACTTGTCTGACTTGCTGTGAATGATTTGCTCAAAGGAAGATTTGCATCAAATTTCTCTTTCAGAAGTCTAATATCCTGACAGATAACAGAAATTTCTCCTCTGCAAAGTTAAACAAAAAGTAGATTTAATAAATTTGGAATTATAAAAACATCTACTGCAGAAGATACTATTAATTCATGACAATACAATGTGCAAGTCTGAGAGAAAAAATATGCATGTATGTGTAAGTCTGAGAAAAAATATCCAAGTTATACTGAAACAGGATTTCTAGGGAAACAGTAAATCAAAATGAACAGATAGGGAAAATTAGCAATGAGAGACGTAACTTCCATAATCAAAATTACACTAATAAGGTCACAAGTATTCACACAATAATATGAAATAAAACCAATAGAATGTTGCAGAGACAAAGTATTGATAGTTCAATACCAGGAAGAAAATAATATTTACAACTATATATAAACAGCAGAGAAACAACTTACTGCAACGTATCAACAACCTGCCCACGATCCATCAGGAACTCACGTAACTGTAAAGATGAGAAGGAGTCATTAAAATTAAAAATCATTAAACAATGGGGAAAAGCCTCACTACTGTGTTGACTCTAAACTGGGTAAATATTGTGCACCAATCGTTAACTAATCTATAGGCTTTGATTGGGAGTTAGGAAAGGAATGGGAGCGAATGAATTTAGCTTTATGGAGCAAAATAGACCTCCCATGCAAGGTGGGAGCTATCATCCCTTGCTTCCTTCTGCTCCCTTATCTTTTCCTTGTAATTCCCAATCAAAGCCAACGTGTATTAAAACCCACTAAAAGTTATTTTAAAAATATTATTATATTCATTGTCTCTCTCTCCAAATGGGAGTGTCCATTAAATGGAGAGGATCTCAACCCCTAAAGATTAAAGGACCAATATGAACTTACTATACACATTAAAAGAACTCTTTCATATATGGATATTTACAGAAATATAATGAAATGGTTTGGAAGCAGAGGAAAGACTAGCAACCTTTGAATTCTCTTCAGCTTCCTGCTGTAGTCTCCGTGATTCCTGTACTACCTTCTCCATCATTGCTTCTTGTTCTAGAAGTGCAGCCCTTGCCGATTCCTCTTTTTCAAGCTTTTCAAGCTCTGCCGCTTTCCTCAACATTTCTGCTGCAGCTAATCGAGATTCAAGACTTTGGCGCATCTGCAAGCAAGAGAATATTAAATGTCAGACTCAAATCACATGTTCTCCATTAAATAATAACAGTGAAATGATTCCGATCTGAATAATCTCAGTTAGTCGGAAAGATGCTCGGGCTATTTATTTTGAAATGAAAAAAAAAAAATATACAGAAAAATATGATGAAAATGATTTCAGCAAAAACAACAAGTTGAGCACCTCATCAAGAATTGCAAGAGACTCATCCCTTTCACCAGACAAGCTGGACAGACGTGATTGAAGTTCCTTCAGCTCAGTCGCCAGAATTGCCTTTTCGCCATAAATTTCCCCAGCATGCTGCAAATAAAAAGTTTACGTTAAATTCTTTTTGTCCATCATGTCTAAAAAAACATCATCAAATATTTAAAAGCTTTGACATATATAATTTCAGTTATTCATTTCATTCCGAACCATGTCATTTGCTTCTTTAGCGTGCACCAACATGGCTTGATACTCATCTACCCTATCTAGAATATCAAACCCTCCGGTGGTCGCTGCTATATTGGCCTGCTCTGCAAGTTTCTCCTGATGTTCCACCTCTCTCATCAAGTTGATAAGAGATTCCATTGATGAAAACAAGGTTTTCTGCATCAATGTAGAATAATAAAGCATAAGATGTCAGAAGTTAAGATCATATCATGTTTCAATGACTTGAATGTAGTTACAACATTTTATAGTAACAAAAGATGACAAGTTATTATTAAATTATTCAAAACAATGGTTACACTGCCAATTTCATAAGTTCTATCAAATATAAGTAAGGCTAGTAAATAATGTATTCATAGCATCCAAATATAAGAAAATAGGACTGACAAGACCTTATTTGTTTTTGCTTCATCGATGGTCTCCTCAAGCATATCAATACTGCAGGCTGGATTATATTGGCCTAGAGTCGTATTCTCATCAATCTCATCTACAGCATTTAGTGTAGTATTAAATTCTGTCTGAAGATCTTTAGCATTTAGTGTAAGCCCCTGAACTTGAGACACTGTTTGAACTTCAGAGTCTTCTGACTCGATCAAGGCAGTTTCAGATTTTTCCAATCCGTGACTTGTATCGCAGATAGTAGCATCATAATCTTCAGCCGTAGGAACAAAATCTACCCACTCTTCATTCAGATTGTTTGAAGTTCCATTGCCATTGTTAGTCATGGAAGCAGCCTCCTCTGCAACATTTATCTGTTCCGTCTCCAACACGTGATATACACCTGAAGATGCCAAATTTTCAACAATGACATCCACAAGTCGTCCCTGATCAAAATTTTCACTAGCTTCGTGCCAAAATCCATTTGATGTCTCCTGGGAAATTTCACTAGAGATATCTCTAGTTAAGTTACCATCATTATTTACCCCAAGCAATTGACTGGTTTCATCATTTAACTCACTGGCATTTGACAGTGTAGAGTCATCAAGAGCTACATTCAGATCCAGTCCACAAGAAGAATCGGCAGCTTTGATGATTTGTACAGGTCTAGAACATGATGATGCCAATGATGATGAAGACGACCCAACATCAGTATCTTCAACAGGTTGATACTGCACCAACCTTTTCCCTTCATCCTCGCTTTCATCTGAAGATTCAATGTGTCATTAGAAATATATCAATACACCAATTCAAAGCAAGCAAGGTATAGATGGAATTGAACGTATAGAGAAAGTGAACAAACCTTCAAGGTTTATAAATGCTACAGGGCTTTTAACTTGTGGAGAAGTTACTGTAACATTCAGATCTGGGCCAGAAGAAGAGCTGGCAGATTTGATGATTTCCCGATGTACATAATGTGAAGAAGAAGAGCCAACATCCATACTTTTAACAAGCTTATGACGTGCCAAAATCTCCCCTTCATCTTCACTTTCACTTTCATCTAAATGTTCAATATGTCATCAGAAATATATTAGTAAACCGTTTCAAAGCAAGCTATTTAGAGAATGGTATGGAAATGCATGTACATAAAAGTAGACTCACCTTCCAGGTTCACTATGACTCTAGGGTTTGTATCCCGTGAAGGGGATGCTGGAAGTAATTTTTTAGAAATTGCTGGGATGATTTCCGTAAGAACAACTTCCGCAGCCATATCAGCATCCTTCGAGTGTTCAATAGCCACTGCCCTCAACAACCTGGAATCCACCTATACAGGCAAAGAAAGAAACAGGCATCAGCAAGAAGCAGGGTATCAGTAACAGGCCAGCCACATTCCCAGTGTAATATCTCTTTAATATATTTGGATTGAAGCGATAGAATGCATTTCTGAAGACTTATTCGTGGTTTAAATATTAGCATCAAATTAGTATTCATACATCAACTACAAACCTAAATTTGTTACAGTCAGAAAATAATGCAATCACTAGAGTCAGTAGAACAAAATCCTTGAATAGTTCACATTCTAATCTCAGTAAATGAAATTCAAAACACAAACTTCGAATATGAGTCATTTGATCTTCATCTAACGACTCTAATATATTAACTAAAGCGTTGTTTTACTTGAAGCAAGTCAATTTACAATTAGGGTTCCTTGAAAATCCGATAATCTCAAGTGTCATATATAGTAACTAATAAACCATGATTGATGTAACCATTCCATCCCCCAATAAGAAAGTAATAGTTATAACAGAATTTAGATCTAAATATGATTTTTGATCCTACAATTAAAGTGTTTTCTGGTTTGAATCTCCTCAAGTTAGTATTTTTGTTTAGATTCCGACCTTGCAAATTCCAATACCGTCGCGGTAGGTGGCCCAATAACGACTATAAGCAACAACTTTTGAATTTGCAGATACTGAATTCAAATTTCAAACGCTATAATTGCATGGGACTAAAAACATAGGGAACTTGGGTTTGAAAGTAGCAAGAAATATGTTTAATCATACAATCCTTAGGTAGAAAGTTAAATTTATAAACTTGAATTTTATTTGATTAATTTTAAATTTGAAAACCCAATTGAAGTTAACAAATTCGGAACCAGAATAGAAATAAAACATGATCACAGAGCATCAAAAAAGTATAATAATATAATAATTAAAAAAAATCAAAAAAAGATTAATCTACAATCATAATTGAATAGGTATGTATGTATACCTGGGGAAAAATATCGAGCAAAGATCTATAGACAGAATTGAAACCCATGATGAGACGATTTGACGTATCTGCAAATAAAATAGAAATCGATTAAACCCTAACGTCGAATATGCATGATTATTAAAAGCGATGAGTATGATTACGATAAATTGAAAAAACCCTGTGAGTTACGTCATGCAAAAATAGAAGAAGAGAAAGAAAGAAAGAAATTAGGATCGTACCTAAAATAGAATCAAGAACGGGAAAAATGATTGAAATAGGAAGAAGAATATGATTATATAAGTAGGGATGAGAATGCGAAGCGATTAGTGAAAGAGTGTGTGGGCTTGACCTAGTGTTAATTGTTGCACGCGAAATTATTGTTACGCAATTTCCCTATGAGTCTGGAAATAATAACGATATGGAGAGAGAAACAGAGACCGAGCTAAGTTATTGGATAATATTGTCAATATCTATAACAATTGAGGGTGTTTTAGGAATATAACATAATGCATGGCCCAAATTTCACGTCATTTTAGGAATTCTCAGTTCACATTCAGATTCACATTAACAAACCAAAATATCAATAAAATTAGGACTTGAATTTTGTTGTCGGCGTGAAAAAGAAAACAAAAAGGAAATTTTGCGATGTTAAATTGTTTTCGTGGTCATTTTAGACATTTTTCAACATAATATAAATATTTTTAACCATAACATTATAGACGGTTGATCTTAAATTGTTTTTTTTTTTGTCATTTTAGTTTGTGATGCTGAACAAAAATGTTACGGTATAATATCTTTTTGAACAAAAATGTTACGGTATAATATCTTTTTTTATGCTAGATAGTGTTTAAATCTATTAAAAATATTATTTATATGATATTTTGTCAAACTATTTTATTTTTAAAAAAAATTACTTTTTATCTTTATCTATATGGGTCAGCCTATGAAGCCCAAATACTCCATGGATAGGTATCGGATACTGAAACTCTACGAATATTCGCGGGATATGTACCCACGAAGTTTTTTTTTTTTTTGAAGAAACTAAAATGGATTATATTAACAATAACAAGGCGCCTCTAAAGCACAAGGTGTACTAAAGAGGACGCTCAAAATTACAAAATGTATGTCAAAATTACAAAACGAGCATCATCCAATACCCAAGCAAAACAAAGGGTCGGATCGCCATTGCTCACTACCAAAAACAAAAGAGGCATTATTTGCCTTTAACCACCAATATGAATGAAACTTGACTTTTTCCGTAAGCTCTATAATGGAAGAGAAAACATTATTGAAAACTCTATTATTACGTTCCTTCCATATGAGCCACAAACACAACAACCACAAAAGTTGAAGAAAAGATCGACATCTTCTCCTGGCGCCGAGATAATTCGAAAATTGAGTGAAATGCACTCTTATAACATTGTGATCAGCACCTGTAATACCAATCCATGACCTGACATGCTGCCATAAAGAGCCAAAAAAATCACACGTAATGAACAAATGTTGGGCAGTTTCTATAGAACCGCACCCAGCCACACAAGAAGAATCATCCGCTAGAATAATGTCACGGTGCAATAGATTAGACTTTGTCGGCAACCTGTCTCGAAGTAACCTCCAAGCTAAGATTGAGACCTTTGAGGGAACCTGTTTATGCCATATAAGGTTGTCGGATACATCTGACGACGGGATAGCCTGAACTGAGAGCATCTGGTAAGCTGATCGCACAGTGTAACCTGCAACAGTATCTGGGTGCCATTGCCAAGAATCTGAAACATTTGTCTGCAGTAAAACATTAGCAAGTAACAACCTACACTCCTCTACAAGGTCCTCCTCCCACGCCCACAACATCCGCCTCCACTGCCACCCCCTTCACCCCAACCTAACGAGAACATCGATGCTACTGAAATCGACTTGTTCACCATCAACTCAAACAACCGACCAAACCGCTGACATAAAGGAACCTCCCCTAACTAACGATCACGCCAAAACATTGTGGCTGCCCCATCACCCACCTTTCTCGACACCCTACCTGAGAACCAACTCTCACCGTCCTCTCCTACACCATCTCTAATCCTAGCCAACTCCCTCCACCAATAAGAATAACTCCGGCCCCCAACCTCCAACCTCCCTTCCTCCTCACCATACCTAGCAACCAACACCCTATACCAAAATCCATGTCTATCAACCAACATCCTCCAGCACCATTTTCCTAACAAAGCTAAATTAAACTCCCTCAACCGCGTAACCCCCAAACCTCCTTCCTCCTTTCTAAGACACACAGAGTTCCAACCAACCCAAGGTATTTTTCTATGATCCTCACTCCCCCCCCCCCCAAAAAAAATTTAAATAAAGATTCAATGGAAGAAATTATACCTGACGGAGCTCTGAAGAAAGAAAGGGCATAGACAGGCAACGAGGTCAGAACGGATTTCAGCAAAGTCAAACGACCACCAAAAGGTAGAAAACGGCTCTTCCAAGCAGACAGTCTAGATTTAATTGAATGCACCACTGGGTCCCAAAACGCTAACCTACGAGGATTACCCCCGATCGAGAGGCCTAAGTAAAGAAACGGAATATGACCAACTCTACAATTCATAATTGCAGCTGCCTCAACCAACCACGAGTCAGATATATTAACCCCCACCAACATACTTTTGTGAAAATTAACCTTCAAACCTGACATCGCCTCAAAAAGCAGTAACACAGCCCGCATGGCTCTAACATTCGCCCAACTCTTAACACCCATCAACAAAGTATCATCTGCAAATTGAAGATGAGAAACGACCAAGGCGTTAGTCGAGCCCACTGAGTAACCTTCAAAAATTTTGGCGGTCACCATTTCCGACATCATGACATTAAGACCCTCAGCAGCCAGAAGGAACAAAAAAGGAGAGAGCGGGTCCCCCTGACGAAGACCCCTCTCTAAAGAAAACCCGTCTGTCGGGCTACCATTGACAAGTACCGAGGCTGTAGCAGTAGTCACACATTCCTTTATCCACTTCCTCCACAAAACCGGAAAAGCCATTTTACACATAACCGCGTCCAAATATGCCCAATCCACCGAGTCATAAGCCTTTTCAAAGTCCACTTTAAATAAAAGAAGTTCCTTGTTCGACTTCCTAGCTTTGTCAACAACCTCGTTAGCAATAAGAACACCATCTAAAATTTGTCTATCTTTGACAAACGCGGTTTGAGTCTCTGAAATAACCTTTCCTACCACCACTCTCACGAAGTATCAAAATTGATTATCTTAATTTAAAAAAAAATTATTGGATACATATAGGATACTTCAGAGATAGACAAAGATACTTATAAGATACTTCCTAGATATGTATCCTAGAAAAGATGAAGGGTAAAAAAAGTGAGACAATGTCGTAAAAATTCATTAAAGATGTGTATGGTTCAATTTTAGATATACATAATTAGAATTGTTTCTCGATGAACCACTTAAATTTATACTTTTTATGAATGAAAGTAACGAGATGGGTGATTCAATTAATCAATATTGGAAAAATGTTGAGTATGATGTTTCTCTCGATATCCCAACATATGAAAATACAATAAGGTTTATAAGAAAATTTTACATTTTTGTATTTTGATTACATGTATTATTTTTAAAAAAATTGTGACTTTTATAATATTATAATAATAAAGAGTAATCAATACTTATTTTCTTCAAGTATTGTACACACATAGGAGTTTTAGTGTAAAATTTTTGTCAACGTATCTTAACCGTATCGTATCCTAAATTTAAAAAATTCACGTATCCGCGTACCCGTATCGAATCGTACCCGCACCCGTATCCATACACGGGCTACACAGGGGCCAGCAATATAGTCTGCAACCGGTATATAGTTGAACTTGTATATAGTTAGACTTGGGTAGTTTTTTTAAATCTTGATATGTTCGGTGAGGAACTTATGCAGGCAACGGTAACAGAATGTGCTCCAGTATAGTGGCGACGTGTCTTCACGAAGAGACAAAATGTGTCTGCAAGCACGTTAGCACTCCAACGTTCAAGTCAGTATGAGAAATGAGATGGAATGTGTGAAAAATGTGGAAACGTAAATCATACCTTGGAGGTGAAGCTAAGTCACCCTTACATAGCGTATGTATGAATAACTGTCTCCGTAAAGTGCGGCGTTCCATCAGGAGGCCGTTGGAGAACATGTGTACGGTGTTTGATGTATTGGGGTGTGCTCGAGTAAGGCAGGGTGCACAGTTGCTAGCGTATTCCTCTAGGCAATACGCCTTGGTCCGGTGGACGTTTGGTCCACGTGTCATCGTTAGATTGACTTTCTAGCCAGTCCAGAATAGATTCCCTATTTTAGTAGCGTTTTTTGACATGGCTCGATAAAGTTGATGTTTGTTAAGGCTAGTCTTAAACGAGTTGGATAGTCCGTTTTGACAGCCCTAACGATAACTAACGAATTTTAAATTACGAGGACTATACAAATATTAAAACTTCTTTTAAATGAGTTTTGTTTTTTGAAGGATTTAAATGAGTTTTGTTAAAAAAATAAAGGGTGAATAGTGTTTTTCACCCCTGTAATATAGGTCATTTCCGGTTTTCACCCTTATGAAATTTTCCGTCCGGTTTGCACCCTTGTAAATTTTTTTTTTCGGAAAACACCCATCCCCCCTCCAACTCAGCAGATTCGCTTACATGGCGCTGACTCAGCAGATCCAGCTCACCAAAATCGCCTATGTGGCGCTGACTTGGCTTTTTATTTATTTATTTTTTATTTTTTTGCTTGCTACATCAGATATTATTATTAAAAAATTTTAAAAATAATTAAAATTATTTAAAAAATTCGAAAATTAATTTTTGAAAAAAAATTTTAATTTTTTTTTGAAAAAAATTCTTAAATTTTTTTTTGTAAAAAGTTCTTAAATTTTTTTTGTTAAAAATTCTTAAAATTTTTTTTTTGTAAAAAATTCTTAAATTTTTTTTTATTATCAAAGATTTTCTAGGAAAAAAGTATAATCACATTTTTTTAGAAATTAAAAAGATTTTAACAATTTTTTATTAGCAAAATTTTTTATTTTTTGTATTAAAAAAAACAAAGTTTTTAATTTCGAAAGAAAAATCTGAACTTTTTCGAATCATTAGCCCCAAAATGGATTTTCGTTAGAATCTTTCGCCAAAATCGTAAAATCTTCATAATTTCGAAAAGAAAAAAAAATTTCTACTTCAGATTCGAAAAATTCAAGATTTTTAAAAAAAGTTTTCCGAAAAGTTTTGGCTTTTCGAAAAAAAGTTCCAGATTCGAAAAGTTTTTAAAAAAAAATTTTCGTAAAATCATTTGCCTTTTTTATAATTTTTTAAATTCAAGTTTTTTTTTCGAAAATAAATTTCTGGAAAAAATTTAGGATAAAGTCAAATTTTTTTTTCGAAAATTTTATTCCATAATTTTTATAAAATATTTTTCAAAATTAAAATATTGGAAAAGTTGGTTTTTTTATACAAAGAAAAAAATTTTAAAAAAAAATTCAATGAAAAATCTGACCTTTTTTAAAAATTTTGAAAATTTGCCTTTTTTGTATTTTGAAATTTAAATTCCAGATTTTTTAAAAATATTTTTAATTTCGAAAAAATGTGATTATATTTTCTGTTTTTCCTAATTTTTAAAATTTTGAAAATAAAATTTCCGGAATAAAAAAATCGTAAAAATTTTGGTAATAAAAAATTTAAGAATTTTTTTCAAAAAAAAAAAATTTACAATTTATTTTCAAAATTTTTAAATAATTTTTTTATTTTTAAATTAATTTTTATTATTTTTTTAATTTTTTAATAATAATATATGACGTGGCAAGTTAAAAAAAATAAAAAATGTAAAAAAAAGCCAACTCAGTGCCACGTAGGCGAATCTGCTGAGTTGGCGGGGGGAGGGGTGTTTTTAGGAATTTTTTTTTTTTACAAGGGTGCAAATCAGACCGAAAATTTCATAAGGGTGAAAACCGGAAATGGCCTATATTACAGGGGGTGAAAAACACTATTCACCCAAAAATAAAACTTTTTTTACACATTTTTTTTGTTTAGGTACTTGCTATGAAGCCCGGATACTCCAAAACGGAGACGTACCCGTACCGGATACGTATCGGATACCGATACTCCACGGATACTCGCGGATACCCACCCACGAAGTATCCGAATTAATTATTTAAATTTTTAAAAAATATTTTAACGGATACTTATCCGATACTCCGCAGATACACAAGGATACTTATAAGATACTTCACAGATACGTATCCTAGAAAAAGATGAAGAGTAAAAAAGTGAGACAATGTTGTAAACATTCGGTGGAGATATATATGATTCAATTTTAGATATGCATCACTAGAATTGTTTCTCGATGAACCGCTTAAAATTATACTTCTTGTGAATGAAGGTAACGAGAGAGATGATTCAGTTAATCAAAATTTGTGTTGAGTTCTTTTAATCAATGTTTATTTTCTTCAATTATTTTACATACATATAAGTTTTAATATAAAAATTTTGTTGACGTATCATAGCCGTATCGTATCCTATTTTGTTGACGTATCATAGCCGTATCGTATCCTAAATTTTGAAAAATTTGCGTATTCTCGTACCCGTATCGTATCGTACCCGTACCGGTATCCGTATATGGGCTTCATAGGGTACTTGCAACTTGCAAGTTTTTTTGTTTGATTTCGGTCTTACACTCTGTGAAGACGTTGTTTTTGGTCCCGGTTGTGAGTGAGACACTGAGACATTAAAAAAGCGCTGCAATCCATTTCGCGCATCTCTGTTCCGCCGTGAGCCAGTGATCTCGTCGTGCCGTCGTCTCGTTTAATTTCCGCCGCGACTCTCGTCTCCACTCTCCATAGTGTGCGATTCTCCCTCGAGGAACAGTAAGTTCATGTTGAATTGGTTAAATTTTTAAATTTGAGGTTTTGCTTTGGTCAATACATTTTTTTTTAATGTGCAACTGATTTTTTTTCTTGACATTGTATCATTTGGTTCTGTTGGGTATGTAGTTACTCTTTTTGTATAAAGCTTGAATTTTGCAAACAAGGTATTTGTTGAAATGTCACAATACAGTTGTGCAATGTGTTTATGTTTATGTAGTAGCTAAGTGGTGTTATTGGATGAGTTTATGTATTAGTTAAAAATGACAATGTTATATGACTGTGTCTAACGTAATTCTTTCCTTTAGCTCTAGCCGAAGACATGTTCTCCAAGACAAAAATTCAAACTTCCTTCTGCTACTACATCAACAGCAATTGCAACATTCACGTTCACACAAGACTTTTATCCAGTCTCAAAGTAGTATGGCGCAAGGACCAATCACTAGACCAAGCTATAGAACAAGATAAACGCTTCAAGCAATGTGCCCGTGTCGTCAAAGAAGTTCTCAATGAACCAGGTCAAGTCATCCCTCTACGTTATCTTGAGAAACGCCGCCAAAGGATGCGGCTCAAGGTTAAAATTGATACCTTTTTGAATCAAAATCCTTTTTTATTCGATGTATACTATGATCGTATAAAACCCAAAACCGAACCTGTGAAATTTCTCCTTGTCAGCGATCATCTCCTTCAGTTTCTGGAGGAAGAGAAACGGATTTATAAGGAGAATGAGCCGTTAATCGTTTCTAAGTTGTGTAAATTGTTGATGATGTCAAAGGATAAGGTTGTTAGTGCTGATAAATTGCTTCATGTGAAGAGGGAATTTGGTTTCCCTAATGATTTTTTAGTTGATTTGGTTCCAAGGTATCCGGAATATTTTAGGTTAACTGGTTTACCTGGGGAGGGAAAATCTTTTCTTGAATTGGTTAATTGGAACCCTGAGTTTGCAAAATCTGTTATTGAGAAAAGGGCTGAAGAGGAAAGTAGGGCTACTGGGATTAGGGTTAGGCCTAGTTTCAATGTAAAGCTTCCTCCTGGGTTTGTGTTGAAGAAGGAGATGAGGGAGTGGATTAGGGATTGGATGGAGCTTGATTATGTTTCGCCTTACGAGGATGTTTCTCATTTGGAGCAAGCTTCTAGAGAGATGGAGAAGAGGTCTGTTGGGGTGTTCCATGAATTGCTTTCTCTTTCGTTGTATAAGAGGATTCCAGTGCCGATTCTTGGAAAGTTCTGCGATGAATATAGGTTTTCGAATGCATTTTCAAGCGCTTTTACAAGGCATTCGGGTATATTCTATATGTCGTTGAAAGGTGGGATTGAAACTGCAATGCTGAGAGAAGCATATGAAGGGGATAAGTTGATTGACATTGATCCACTGCTTCAGATAAAAGATAGATTTGCTGAGCTGCTGAAGGAGGGTTGGCGGCTAAGAGCGGAACAGTTGAAGTTGAAACAAGAGAAAGTTAAGCAAGATATGGAACTTGTAGCCACAAGGGTTGCTGAATAATAATATAAAATCGGCTATTAGATATGTGAAAAGCTGTCAATCTGGAAATTTCTCAGGAGAAAAAAGCTTGATCATTTTTTGTGAGTAAATTTCTCCTTGCCTCTTATTATGACTGTTAATCTTTAGGTGCATGAATTGTTTTACGAAAAATTGAATGGTCACCTCTTTGTACCTTGTTACTGAAAAATGCTTCAGTAAAATATTCTAGGCTTAGCTATATTATATCTAGAGATAAAAGTTTGTTTGCCCAAACTTATGTTGTTGAGACCAATTTCATGTGTGTACTATTGTACTCTTGGTAGAGGAGGATTGCTGTTTAAACTATACTCCCTTTTACTTGTAGGAGTATTAATGGTCAACCTGTTTTTGAAATTACAGAATTGTATTAATGGTTAACCTGATTTTGAAATTGCAGAATTCTAAGTATCGCTTGCACGACATTCCTTGAAATATTATAATTTCAATTTTAAGATTATTACTTGAAATTGTTGGGAAGATGATTGGGAACAAGGCCACCCTTCTATCATAAAATTCCCTGTAGCATGAATTGGACTGGACTGTATTAATATGCACTTTATTAACCTGTGAAATAAATGCATGAAAAACTTACAAAATTTGGGTATATCAAGGTAGGAGGCTGTGAATGGGCTTAAATGTGTGTTTGTCTAACTCATTGTGCTTTGGTATCTAGGAATTTAAGGACATGGTGCTCAAAAATCCGAATAATCCTTTTGGTATCAAACCCATCATGCATTGAAGTTCAAATAAGATTACACTGAATTTCTGTTGGAGGAATCTAATGATGGATTTCTTCTGATAATTCAAAGCGATGGAAACACATGCACATTTGCAAACGAGCTGCATTGTTGGATGATGACCAAGTTCTCCATCCAAATTATCTTAGAGCCGCAATGAAGTATTTGCTTTTAGAAACACTAGAAACAAGTTGATCAAAGGTGTAAATAGCTTAGATTTGTCATGACACCAAACTGTTGTTCCCATCTGAGCTGAGCTGGCATCTTATTTCCCTTTGAAGGTTCTAAATTTTACAATTTTATTAATTTTACTTTACAGTAGAATAAAGTTAGAAATCTTTTTGCATGTCCTTTGGCCAATCTTTGTTGAAGTTTTGGAAAGTTGAAGTAATCTGTACTTTGACAGACAGTGTGAAAGCTATGTAGGTTCAACATAAAAATTTGTACCATAAAAACTTTGTTTTATTGGGTTACTTTTGAGTGTGAGTGAAAGCATGAACTTGGGAGAATGTGAGCTGTAGAAATAAAGACATGTTTTTTGAAGGTTCCTAAGTTTGTCTGTTTTCATTGGATATTTGTGTTTCTCTCTCTCTCACTCTATACCTTCTAATGTATGGATCTTTTGCTTGAAAAGTCCTCCAGTTGATTTCCTCCCGTGTAAAATTTACATGTTATCCATTTACACTAACTAGCACTAGTTGGCGATGCTTGTTGAACGTTACCTTATACTCCAGGATTGCCAACTTCTTCGATCCTACCTCCACCCTCTCCTTCATCCCCTGACGAACGAGGGCACCAGGGTCACCACCACAAGCACTACCAGACACTGTGGTACTCCGCAAGAAGATTACTGATGCCGTTGGGCTAGAGAAATGGACAGTCGATGTGTGTGAGATTTTAGTTAGGTTGCCTCCTTTCCTCACAAGAGCTTTGCATCAGTACTCAGTCCTCATTGGAGAATCTTGTATGGTCACTTACTCATGTGGTGGACCAATATGATCAGTGGCGGAGCCACGTGAGGACTGGGGTAGGCCATGGCCTACCCATTATTTCTGTGAAAATACCATAATACCCCTGAGCTATTTTTAATATTACTGCCATGCCACTCACTCACCCACATCCCACTCTCATTGCCAGTTTTCTCCAGAACGGGAAAGAAAAGAACAAGCCATATTTTCTCTTCTCCCCACCCAGAGGCAATCCCACGACATCAGTCACCACCTTCTCCCACAGGCAATCCCGCGACCGGCGAACTCTCTACTTCAATCTCTGACTTTGATTTTTCATTGGTCTCAATCTCTCTACAAACCCTAAAATAAAATTGTAAGTGTATCTTAATCTGATTCTTCATTTGTTAGTAAGTAATGATAGTGATTCAATGTCTTTTTGTTTGTTATTGAATTTGATTTTTGATTTGGTTTTCAATTTCAATTTTCCCATAACCCTAATCAAAACAAAAGGGGATTTTTGATTTTTGTTAATAATACTTAGGTAAATCAAGGTTTTTATGTATGTTTTCCATTGTAGTTATTGAATATAGAGTAATGGTTTTGCAGGGCTGTTGAGAGCGTGTGGTTAGGTATATTGGTATGAGTCAAAGACTGATGGTTCAAGTTTTAACAAAAGAGGGTTTTCTGATGCATGAATGTTTTTTCAGAGGTAAATTGTTAGTGAAAGCAAACCAAGTCTTATTGGTTCTGCAAATAATGGAAATAGCACGCTCCTGCTAGCAAGTAAGTAGGGTGGTGTGAATTGGCATTAGAGTTTACCGCAAGGTTTTAAATTTAGGACATGTTACGATTTTTTATACTACGAATCAAATGCTGTTGATGCAGCCTGAATCGCAGTTACTTACAAACCCGGCGATATCAAAAAGCCATGATGTCGCAGCTCAGATCGCGGTCAAATAATGGCTGCGTTTCAATTTTTTTATTTTGATGGCCGGATGGCGGCCACCCCAAACATTTTTGTCTGGCTCCGCCACTGAATATGATGGGCAAAAATTTACAAATGGTGATGCCACCAAACAAGTGTAGTAGTGGAAAAGAATCTGATGTTATGTTTGGTATTATTATATCTTGAAATTGTGGTTATCTCTTCTGATTCCTAGCCTTGTTATTTAGCAAGCTGTTGTTGATTGTTTGACTTAATTTCCAATTGTTGTTCCGTCAGAGGTTGGAAAAAACAAAGTGAGCTGTAGCACTCACATGAAGGAAAAAAAAAAATATAGTTGTAGGTTTTGCGGCTTATACTGTTTATATTTAATTTAAGGGTATGTTAACCCACCCTAAGGAGCTTAAAATGGAAATTCAAAGTAACCTTTATATTGAAAATACAACTTTTGAAATTTTTAATGCATTGAATGCACAATTTCCAAGATATTTTTTTTCTACATTTAGCCTTTTAACTTATGCCCCAAGGGCACAAGTTAGCATTTCCCTTAATTTAATATGGGGCATGGACAAAAAAAGAACCACTGTCAGTATAGTTTATTAGGTCTAATAAACTCTAAAATATCACTATGATACAGTACAAAACTATTGGCATATAGACTAACTTTACTGCTGAACTAACAAAAAGACCAAAAACAATTCAGCTAGTTCATCAGCATTACTATTACTATATTGTAAAAAGCTCTTTCTATGCTAGTAAACAGATAATCCTTTTGCCCCACCATCATGAAATGCAGATCACAAAAAAGGTATTGTTCTTCCTCTCTTTTTGTAGGGACTAGGGAGGTTGGGGCATTTACTTCACATATTTCATGTGGACAAATCAGTGTAATATATATCTCCAAACAATAACAACACAGACAATGTGACCCTTCGTAATAGTGATAAGGAAAGAATAAAAAAAGTGTCCATATCTCCTTTCCTATGTGTGGCACACCATCAAGGGCATTATTGTATAGGATACATCATTCTTTAGAAACCTTGTAGGGGACATATGCGGAAAAATGACGCAAGTGTTTAGTGTGACACGTTGAGATACATAAGACAAGGTGTTGCTATATACACGATAATAGTGTTGGTGTACACATTGAGTTTTACTGTGATTTTGGCAAACATTTTGCATCCTAAATTTACGAATTAGATTCATTAAATCTGAGATTTGATAACTTTGGAAGTTATGTATTTAAGTTAAAAACGATAACAAGAGTAGAAGAATACCTTGGAATGGAGAGAATGATAAGGCAAACGAGAGAGAGAGAAAGTTATCAAACGGGAAGCGAACTTTCTTTCATAAAAATCTTGCCTTTACATTTGATGGATGGTTAACTTGAAGAGAAATGCTAGCAACATTCGTTTTTGAACGCTCTCTCTAACACTCATTATTTTATTATATGGAATTCATGTATGTTTAACTACTTTGTGTGAGTTCTATTTCCAAAGTATAGAATTACAATGATTTAAACAAATAATAGAGTGAGTATCTGTGAAGCCCGGATACGAGATACGATACGGATACGATACTACACCGATGCGTCAATACGGAAAAATTTCAAAAATCAAGATACAATTCGGTTGGGATACATTAATAAAAAAAATTATATAATTAAATGAACAATATAATTATAACCATTTATTTTAATATACAAATATATTAACAAACACAAGAAACCAGTCATAGGCTCGCAGCACATCAACGTAAATATAAATAATATTGACGATTAAGAGAGTGATGATTAGTCAATTACATACACAATATATCCAAAAAAGAGCACCATCAGTGCTATACATAAATCAAAATAATATAAAAAAACACGTATCCGTGCGTATCGGACCACACAGACGTATCCTTCGCATATCTGGGACGTATCGGAAACGTATCGGATAATTATTTTAAAAAAAAAAAAATTAATCTTTGGATACTCTCCTGATACGTATCAGAAAGTATCGGGCAGGTATCGATGTAGGATACACAGGGGATACGATACGTCATCCATTTTGGAGTATCAGGGCTTCACAGGTGAGTATTAAAGAAAGTATTTAAAAGAGAGTGATGCTAGCACTACTCTAACTTTAAGTTTGCTTGGACGACGTTTCATTTAATCTTGTTATTAATGGACAGTTACCTCTCTTACATAACAAATGGATAGTAAACTCTTTTTGTAAAAGGTTTTTCATACTCTTTTTATTTTTGAAGAAGGCAAAATGGAATATATGATTAAAGCCTCTTATTCTTTCTAGCACAAGGAATGCTAGAATAGACTAAGGAACAGAAAGATCAGGTACAACATGAATCAAACGAAAAACAAAGTGAAGCCACAAGCTGGCAACGCTGAAAAAACAAAACGAAAAAGACACTAAATAAGAACTCCCAAACACAAAGGGGATTAAGACACCACAATTGGTAATTAAAAGCAAAATTAGGATCGTTTGCCTTCAACCACCAGTAGGATTGGAGCTTTATTTTTTTTCTTTCTATAAGCTGAAAAATAGAGTCCCCTTGTTGTTTGAAAATTCTAGCATTCTTGTCCTGCCAAAAGTCCAAACACAAGATAGTCAAATCAAGAAGAAAGCATTATATATATTTTTTTGAATAGCAATCTAACGATGAAATTGAATTAAATGATTTATAACAAGAGCAGGCTTGACTGAAGCCAAACCTAACCAGTTGTATAAAGCATACCAAATTTGACTGAAGTAGTCGCAAGTCAAAAAAAGATGATCAATATCCTCTGTAGAACCGCAACCACGTGAACATAATTGGGAATTTCGTTGAAAATTCCTTCTAATTAAGTTATCAGTTGCTGGAAGAGGATTACGTAATAACCGCCAAGCAAAGATGTTGACTTTCAAAGGAACCTTTTTATGCCAAAAAACTGTAGAGTGATCATTGATAAGGGATTGATCCGTTGATGTCAAATAGTTGTAAACACTAGAAACGTTGTATTTTGAGGAGGCATGAAGTTGCCAAATCCACATGTCAATCACATGAACCTGCAATACAACGGAAGATAAAAGCTCACAAAATTCACCCACCAATTCTTCCTCCCAAGCCAACAATCTCCTCCTCTATCTCCAAGCAGCTCCTCCCTCCCCCAACCTAACAAGTACATATCAGTCACAGTTGCCAATTTGTTATTAGAAAGGTCAAAAAGACGACTGAATCGACTCTTCAAAGTATCTCCCTCTAGCCAACGATCCCACCAAAATAAAGTGCCTACTTCATCCTCCACCTCCCTCCGATTAAACCAACTGACACCCCCTCCTTAATGCTAAGCAAATTGTTCCACCACACCGAAGCTATTCTACCCCGTCACTGATAGTCCCACTGACCTCACCGTACCGCGCAACTAAGCAAATTTTCATACTCTTCATGACCATTCATTTTTAGTTAATTATTCATTTGAGTTTAATAACTTATCTTCGAATTAACCATATTAAATGTAAAACACATGCTAACCTTTAATACAAGAGGTAAATATATAAAATTATCAAAGATATAAGAAAATTCAAGATTCTAGTTTTTGTTTTATAAAAGAAAATCTAGTTTTTCTTTTATACAGAAATTTCAATAATTTAATTCATATGGGTCGTTTCCACCATAGAGAACCTTGTTTTGAATTGCACCCTACCCATTATCTTTTAAGTGGGGAAAAGGTAAAATGTACCTACAGTTGAAAAGTTAATTTACGTTTGAGAAGTGATATTTATACAATCAATTTAATACAATTTTTGGGACAATTTTTTCTTTCCTCTTCTTCCATCAAGAGAGAGAGAGTATGAGTGAGATAGAGTTCATCCAAAAGTTATTCTAAAATTGTTGTACAAATATAATTTCGTAAGACTTGTGTGATCAAAAGTCTAAATTTAAAGCATTTAAGCATACTCACATAAATAGAAAAAGTTAGAAACAAATACTCAATTTTTTATTTTTACTAAAAATATTTAAAGGCAAAATTACACAATTAGTCCCTTAACTTAATTTTAGGTAACACTTTCGTCCTTTATCTTTTTTTTGTCACGGTTTAGTCCTTTATGTTATAAAATAACAACATAGTTATCCTTTTTTACTAAAAAAATAATCGAAAACTCCAAAAAAAATTCATCAAACTCAAAAAACAAACGCAAATCTTCATCATACAAGCCTAGAAAATCAAATTTCATTGAAAAAACTCATAAAAAATGATAAGATATTGTCATTTTATAACATAAAGGACTAAATCGTGACAAACAAAAAGATAAAGAACGAAAATATTACCTAAAATTAAGTTAAGGGACTAATTGTGTAATTTTGCCAATATTTAAAGTTAAGGGACTAATTGTGTAATTTTGCCAATATTTAAATTAAATGATGCATATTGAGAGTGTACAAATATAATTACTTGTTTAATAAAACCAACATATGCTATATATGTTGTTGATTTTTTTGGTTATATGTATGTATGTATATTGGTGATGATATCATGACCTATTCAATATCCGTTGGATTTATGCTATCGGGTCAAACTTCATATACTTGGCTCACACTCTTAATACGAGGTAGTAGTTCCACTTTAACAACTTGGCTATTAGTGTCACTTTCATGTAGGTAATATTTATATTTAAGTAATATGATATTTTGATAATTTTACTAATTTACTAATGGATATGAATTTCACCTTTATATCCATTAACAGTGACGGACCCAGAAAATTTGAGTGGTGGGGGCTGTATTTAAATTAATGAATAAATAAATTCAATTTAAGTTTAAAAATATTAGACAAAGTATGTTTTAAAATATGAAACCAAATAAAAGAAAAATAAAATATGATTTTTTTAAGTAGTATACTCTGTCAATGTACTTTTTTTTACACATGCATCCAATAAGGTGTTGTTATATTAGTTAATGTAAATAAATAAAACACATGAGTTGTCATATTCATTAATTGATGTGGAACACATCATTAGATTCATATGCCAAATAATTGTACATTAACAAATCATACTAGCTAAACTTATGAAAACATAAATACTCCTTTGGATCCTTTTTATAAAAGATAAATGAGTTGACAAAAATTCATATATTTAGTTTATATTATGAACGAAATATTTCAACTTTTGTTAACTCTCTTATAAAAAAGATTAAATGGAGTAATATTTATGGTATATTAGATCTCCTACCCGTGCTACCGCACGGGGCATATATTTTTAAGATATTTATTTTAAGAGAAACATAACTCACATATAGTGTAAGACAAACGCGATATAAACTTTATATTGTTAAAGGTACAATATATGGACCTCATAAGGATCACTTATGCATAAAACAGTTCACACTTAAGTCGACCATAATACATCTCTCACTTAAATATGCTATGTCTATTTGTCATGTAACATAAAACGCCTCCAATTGTTGTTGATAAATTTCCAAATAACCTGCATTTCAATTATAATATGTAGGATAAAGTTAAACTGATATTTAGCATATTTAAGTACGTATAATGCCTGCTAAAACAGTAACCTAAAATAATAACAATCACATAAACAATTGGAAAATACTTTCAAAAATAAGTATTGAAAACAGCTTTGATAATATAGCTAGCAAGATCGTAGAAAATTGCTTTACTTGTTTGTTGCCTTAAAATATACCAAGAGCGAAATAACCTAATTATTTGCAAGAAAAGTAAAACTTCATTATGTTGAAGAATAACTTCTAACTACCCACTACAACAGAAAAAGTTTATTGCATTTAAACAGCATAGGAGCAGACATGTGGGGAAAATGTAGCTTTAATTGGAGCAAATAAAACTGTAATCACCCATTCCACAAACTGCTGCACTTGCTGTAATTGACAAATTTGGCAACCAAGTGCTGTTGTTTCGCACAAACACAATACATTATTCCTAAGTAATTCCAGCGTATGTGGATTTTGACTTACATCACATTATTCTTGAGTAACTCTATTTTAGAGTTATTACAACCAAAAAGCTGTTCTTGCACAAAAAACAAAATACATTGTTCATGAGTAACAAATTGGCATTTCCGCAAAACTAATTGTCTCAAAGACGTGTCTATACATTTTGGAATACCTCTTTGTAGACAACATTGGTTGTGTTGTCAATGCAGTCACCGTTTTCGTCAGTGATAAGCATTTTCAAACCTTTCCTTGAAGTGACTCTGGAAACTGCAATATATAATTGGCCATGTGAGAAAACAGATTGTGGAAAGTAGATTCCAACATGCTTTAGGGATTGACCTTGACTTTTGTTGATTGTCATACCAAAACAAACAATTATAGGAAATTGCCTGCGTTGGAATTTGAACGGTATTCTGGTGTCCGAAGGCTGCAGTGATAGTCGAGGCACATAAACCATGTCACCGATATTGCTTCCTGATATTACTCTCCCTTCCAACACATATCTCCCCATTCTAGTGATAACCAAACGTGTTCTGTTACATAGGCCAGCAGTAATGTCAAGGTTCCTCAATAACATAACAGGAACTCCTACCTTCAATGTTATCTTGTGGTTTGGAAGACCCGATGCGTTGATTGTATTCAGAAACTCTGGTGTGTGGACATCGTCGGGTCTATTTGCAACAGTGCTGCTAGGGCATGGTGTATCACAACTGAGATATACTTTTTCTTCGCCAGGTATCATAGACATAACAAAGTTATTTATCTCATCCACAATAACATTTTTCGGTGTTAGAATAGCCCTGTCTTGGAAATATTCAGAATCATGCATATTTTGAAGAAGGGTTGGGTAAATACAATCAACAATTGATGCAATATGATCGCCTTGACTATGAATAAGCAAATCATTAGGGATTTGTACATTAATCCCATCATCGGAAACATCGCCAACAACTCCGTCACCAATTCCCAAGACCCATTCAGCAAAATTCTTTAATTCTTCAACTTCACTATCTGAACAACCATGCAAAAGTCTCATGTTTGTGGTTAGAGTTAATACTTCACAATGGCGCCAAAGTCGTGATGAATTAATGCTTGCGTATATGATGTCTTGTCTATTACCTTTAGGAACGACGGGCAAAATTTGTCTGAAGTCACCACCAAGGACGACAACTATGCCTCCAAATGGAATATCCATCCTGTCATTGTTGCGCACTCTACATACATCCCTTAAAGTACGATCAACGGCTTCGAAACAATGTTTATGCATCATTGGAGCTTCGTCCCAAATTATAAGCTTTGCACGCAATATCAATTGTCCTAGGGGGCTTTTGGGGTCAATGGTGCAAGTAGAGTATTCATCAATAGTAAATGGAATATGGAACCTAGAATGAGCAGTTCTACCACCTGGTATAAGAAGAGCTGCTATGCCACTTGAAGCAACAGTCAAAACAATTTCTCCTCTAGATCTCAACGCAGATGACATCGCCCTCCATATATAAGTTTTACCTGTTCCACCGTATCCATACAAAAAAAACAACCCAGACATGTTTGCCTCTACTCGAGCCATGATTTTATCGTACACATTCCTTTGTTCCATAGTCATTGTAGCCATTAGACGTCCATGTTCCTCTTTAGGGGGAGCGTGGGGGAATTTTTTTTTAGGGGGAGCGTGAAGGAGATTTGTTAAGGAGTTCTACATTGGATAAAATATAACATGAATTTGTGTTTTTAATCGGTAGCAATCATCAAACCGCTTTTATAAAGTTGACTTAAGCACAACCCGGAATTATAAGAATGGTGATGGAGTTTTTCCAAATTGCATTAAATTTAATCATCTCATGTTGAAATTTAACATGAAGGTTTGATGTGGAGTATCTCACTATTAAAATTAAATATAAAACTAAAAAAAATAATTAAAATTCAATACAAAACCAAAAATAATTAAAAAAAAAATTAGGTTTTGTCTTCTGGGTTTACTTTGAACATGATGAAGATGAAGATGAGGAGAGAATAAGAAGAAAAGTAAAATAAAAATAAAAAATAGGTTTTGGTGATTCACTATTAGATACAATTGACATGCATGACCTAATGATTTTCTTTTTACCAAAATATTTGATGGATCACTTATGATGTTGGTCCATCTTAAACATTTATGCTTAAAATTAACAAAATCAGACCAATTTGACTAAGGAAAATGTTGTTAAGGGATCTAAACGTTTCGACAATTAGCTCGTAACAGGACCAAAATAAAGGTAATAAATAAGTTAATGGATAAATATTCCCTCAAAAAAAAAAGTTAATGGATAAATATCTAATTTAGCCTAATTATCTTCATTTATTTAGGTTTTATTTTACCATGCAAGTACCAATAGAATGTTATGTCAAAAATAAAGTGATAACCGAATATTTAGGAATAACTCTTTTGAAAAATAACCATTCTTTTGATAAAGTTTATGCTAGATTTTGTATCAAATTTATAATTTAAACACGCATTAAGAATAACTTTTATAATTCTTATTATAATTAGTATATATTATCATTGCCCTCTTTTAAAAAAAAGAATATATTATCGTTGTGTAAAATATAATTATTTGATAGTTTGATGCAGTTTTTAAAATATTGATATGAAGTTTTGTTTACAAAAAGTTTACGATTTATTTTTTTGAAGCAAAAAAGTTTGCTATTTATAAACTATCTGTTAAAATTGCGGCTAATATGATGTTTATAAAAATAGTGGGACTACTTTGACTAAAAGTATGGGTAAGAACGAATATGAATCTAGCCAAAGGCGTTTATGCATAGCATTGAAAAAGATGACAATCTGGACCCCTGGCTTGGAAAATTAAAACTATATCTTGGTCTTTTTGACAAAATCTTGGTCCTTTTGTTCTATTACTTAACAAACAAAAATCCGAAAGAATTGATTGATTCAAGTGACAAGAGACTTAGATTCTTTAAGTAGATAATCAAATATTCGATATGATTTTTTGGTATGAACAAATTCCGGTTGAAAGAAAAGAATTCACCTTATGTCTCATATAGATCTGCAATAAAGGTTAGTTATCATTAAACGATTGATCGTAAAAGTTTCATATTGTTAATATAGTAAGAACAAAAATTGTCTTTGGGTGCACACACTTTAGTCTTGCTTTCAATACTGAAAAAAGGGATGCAGCAAAAATAAAAATTATAATTTTTTAGTATAATATTATAAAAATGTAGTATATCTCATAAATTAAAAGGAACAAAAAGAAGCTGTTATAAAGAAAAGAAGAAAAACAAAGAGTTGCCACTTTTTTTTGAAGGATGATGGAACCTGGTACTCTGGTAGGATCACACACACACGCTGCATATTGTACGGAAAAGAGTGGCATGGAAATTATTATTGTGGTTTGATGGACATGGTATGCAGCTGAATTCCATATGATTCTTGACTGTAAATTTCAATCAAATACTTTTGGTGATTCAGATTTTAATCATTGGATTTTTAAATCTAAAAACATGGCCTGTTTCATATACTCATAGTTTTCTAGTGAGAGAAACTTCAACTTCTCTCTAAACTTTCTTTCTCCTTCGTTCATCGAGGAGGGGTGATTTTAGGTCATTTTTTGACATAGAATCACCCATCTACATCTTTTCCCATGTTCTTTCCATCTAAATAAGTGGTTTTCACATATATCAAGTTTTTCCTTTTGTATTTTTGTGATTTCGTCGTCTAAGTACGGCGTTGTTTTGTTCGTCGTCTTGTGCGGCGTTTGATTTCGCTTCTTTTGGCGGTGTTCATTTAGTTCCTATTGAAAGATCGACATCAGTTAATTACAAATTCAACCAATGATTTGGGCGTCAACGTTGCAGATCCGGAAGCATGTGTATTTCAGTGAATTAGGTTTTATCATATTATTTGTAGGCATTTTGCCGTTTTATGCTATTAACTTAGGCGCTGTGAGTTTGTTCGCAGATTCACCCTTTACATTTTTAGCGATGTTTGTATCTGATGTACTCTATCGATTTGAATGAATGAATATCGTTTTGCTTTTGTCAAAAAATTAAATATCGCCTCTTAATTTTTAAATTTTTAAAAAATTTACCACCATTGAATTTGTGACTTAGGATGAAGGTTCAATTAAGCCCCTCACCGGTGAACCATGACAAAAATACCATTAAATCTAATTAATGGTCAAGATTTATTAAAATAAAAAATGAGACCATCAACACATGTTCACACACAATCATGCCCTTGTGTCTTCCTCATCTGCATCCCCTGAATTGCAATTGCGTAAATGTTTGTTGAAAATTAAAGAATTGTAACTATAACTAACTAAAAAAATTAAAGAACCGTAACTATAACTAACTAGTGTTTGCAAAAATTGTACTTTTCTAAAAGATGAACACACTTTAATTAATTCTCTTTGCTTATATATGTTTGTTGAGACCAAAAAGAAAGCAGATAGATTTTGTAATGTTCATATGAATAATCTTAAAGTTCAAAGGCCATTTTTTACTAGCTTCATTTCAAGTGAGGTTTCAATTTATTTGTCTGTGTGTTAAAGACCAGAGAACCTAACATTATTCTTGGTATGGTTTTTCATCATGCGGTATTAAAGTTTCAAATTTTAAGAGTTTCTCTTCTAACACAAATCACAATAGTTATCAACAGTGACTTTAATTTTTCATTTTATAACGCTGTGAAAATGTTGGTGAAAGAAATTGCGATCCTGTCACTTTCCTGTCTCTGCCTTTTCATTTTCAAATGGATGCAGATGTTTTCTGCAAGTATCTTCTAGAAATAGAAGTTGAATAAGATGAAGAAATATAACAGGGACATTACATTGTATGTGAAAATGTTTAGATGTTCTCAATTTTTTTTCAATAAATCTAGACCATTAATTAGATCTGATGGTATTTTCCTCATGGTTCACCGGTGAGGGACTTAATTGAGCCCTCACCCTAGAATCCACCTGTTTTTACTGATATAACCGGTTAAAAACAAGTCCCATGCGGTAAATGGATCATGATCATGTGACATTTTATTCAATTAAAATCGCCATCTTTTATTGAAAATGAGAGACAAAGAAGATTTACAATGAAAAAAAATAGAGAAAAAAATATCAATGAAAGTCGAGTCTAACGAAAAGAGACTAAAATATAATAATATGGCAAATTAATGTTTACCTTTTTTTTTTTGAAGGAAAATTAATGTTTACCTTTTAAATAAGAGAGATATACATATTTCATAGTCGACATGCACGGAATATGATTGATCATCTTCTGAGGAGAAAATCTATAGAGAAAAAATAGAAAAGGAAGATTTAAGGGTGAGGATGTGAAAGCATGATAGATTTTGAGAGGAAAAAAAAATATAGTAGAGATGATTCATTCTAATTAGGTGGTATGACAACACACATATATAGATTAAATCTAGTAATTTTATTTTTCAAATTATTATTTGTTTTAAAAGATAAAACTTAAAATAAACAAAAGGTAAAACCCTATAACAAAATCAAATTTTCTAAACAAGATGCATTTTCCAAAATCTTGTTTCTTCTGACTCTTCTATGGATACCGTACGTGATGCCATAAACTAAAAATGGGAGAAACTACCATCAGGGATCTTAAAATTATATGCATTTTATTCCCAACCCCAAAATGCTTCTTTCTCATCTCATCTCATGATAGTAAAATGTGAATAAGGGTGTGTATTAGAAATAATGATGGTCAATTTATTATTGCCAACACTGCTAGGTGTTATACATCTCTTCATGTACAAGTTGGTGAAATCTTGTCCTCTGTTGAATGCTTTGCGAATAAGGGTGTGTGTTAGAAATCATGCAAGGTAGAATGAAAAAAGATCACAACTTGCTATTAAATAATAAATAAATAAACCACAAAAAATGAAAATAATACAACATATGTTGTTTTTGGATTTCCAAACTGTTGTATTTGGATTTTCCAAATTCTATTATCTACCGAAGTTGTTACTAGGTTGAGTCACGACCAGGTCGCTCTCTTTAAGGCGTTTCGTGGCACCAACCAAAATTGTGCAAGGTAGACTATCAACCACGCCGCCTCCAGGATAAAACAAGTCCAGCTACATAGAAAACCGTTCGAGAATTACACCTTCAAATATGGTACTAAGACCACTCTTTAATACTGAAACCACTTTAATATGGTATTATTACCATTCTATTATGGTGCTAAGACCACTCAAATATGATGTTTCCACCATTCTAACCTTTAATTTCTCCAAACTATCAATATGGTACTATGACCACTCAAATATGCTCTTACCACCATTTCTCCTCAAATAGAAAAATATTGTTATAATATTTATATACCGTTAAGATCATTCTTGATTCCGACGGGACATTATTATTCCAAATAGGGACTATGATCTTAAAAGTACTCTTTATTCCGAAGGGACATATATTACCGAAGGGACTATGTTTTTAAGACCATTCTTAATTCCGAAGGGACATTAAACCGAAAAAGGGACTATGGTCTTAATAACACTCTTAATTCCGAAGGGACAGAAAGGAGTAGAAAAAGGAGAAGGACTTGTTAAACAAGTCGAAGGAGGGAGAAGAGAGGAAAGACTCGTCAACACAAGTCAAGAAAGGGAGAAGAGAGAAAGAGTTCCCGACAACTCAATGAAACTCTTTGGTGTGTGGAATGCACTGTGTGAGCTCTCTATTTATAGAAAAAATTCACAACTAATAAGTGAGAAACTTTGGGAACAAGTAATACATTACTTTGTCATTAAGTAATTCACATATTAGATCTAGTACAAAAATATCTCAATTGACTACCAAAATATATTATATTGAGTACAAAAATATATTATATTATGTACCAAAATATATTTCAAATCAAGCACCAAAATATTCTAGATTGCGATACAAAATATTTTAGCAAAACTTGGGGACTAAGAAAGCACTTTCTAATAATGATTAAATTAATTATTTAATTTATCATTTCCAAATAATAAAATATATATCAATATATATTTTTCTCTAGTGCTTATGTACCCCCATTAATTAGAGGTACACCCCCACTATATAAACACTACTAATGTGTGTGTTCCATCCGATGTGGGACTTCCACTTTTTTCAATTCACACAACACTAGTTCTACCCTACATGGGAATTTGTGTTTAGTCTTTTTACTCAATTTCCACACATGTTCCAACAATCCCCCACTTGAATTTAAAAAATGGTTTCAGAAATAACGTCAAAGACGTCTCCATAAGATTTGCTAGTAAACAAAGGTGTCGCCTACAACTTGAACCTCAGCATAGCGAGTAAAATTCTGATTAACAAGAGTTGCTTACAGCATTGAACTCTATCTCAGACATAGAACCCACACACAAACCTTTTCATAAGGTGTAATCTAAAAGCTCGTGCATTAATGGCCTTGCACGTGTATCCCGGTTTAACGAACGCTCTAGGTATTTTTCCCCGAATTCCATAGGAACCGGCCCTTAGTTCCACATTCGTATAGGTGAGTCTATCAAGAGTACTCCTGTAGCTATGTACTCCACTCCAAATAGAGTATAAATCTCATTAAGAGTTTCTATTATCTCATCCTTCTGTCACTACAGGAATCATGCTTTCTTACTTTTAACATAGCATGTTCTATCACTTGTGACTTGTTATTACCCATTGAACCTATTTCTTGGGATCTCCAGTCATGTAGGTCGGGTTACCATCACTTATGACCTTTGGGCATTAGTCCCATCCTATTGGATGTGTTTAGACCTTTCTTTTTAGTAATTCCTTTCGTCAAAGGATTGACTAATTCTTTATCAGTACGTACATGATTTACTTTAACCGTTCCTTTTGAGAGTAGCTAGCTCTCCAATACTTTATGTGTTCGTGACTTTAATAATCGCCTCTTACCATTGTGGTAACGATTTCTCAATTTTGTAATAGCTGCAGACTATCACAATAAATTAACACTTCTGGAAACGGTTTTACCCTCTAAGGGTTCTCAACTAGCAAGCATCTTATCAACTTGCTTCTTCGCTAGTTTTCTCTAGTGTTCTCATCTCAGATTCATTCCATAGTGGACTGAGTCAATATCATTTGTTTCAACAAACAACTCTTACAGTGATGCTCAATGTGCAGTCACTTGTCGCTTTAAGACTCATCTGAAGGATGTTCAATCTTGTACCATTTAAGTACAATAGGTTACTCCTCATGAAGTAATCCTTGAGTCATAGTCTTCTTAAGGCACCTCATGAATCTTTCTATAGCATGGCAATGCTTCTCATTCATCACAAGAGTTTTACGACATCGGCAATGTCGGGTCTAATATATTCAGTGACATACCTAAGTACTGTCAATGATGCTCACATATTCTGTTTTTCTAACTCCATCTCAAGTGTTCTAATACTTGGATCATAATATATGATTGCAAGTTTACGGTCAAATAATTACATTTCCTTAAGATCTTCTCAACTTTGTGAGATTTATCAAAAAAGTTCTCTTTTCTGATCTAGTAATCTTGAAACCAAGAATTACTTCGACTTTGTATAGGTCTTTCTTATCAATGTTGTTGATAAACAATGATTTCACATAATTCATGACATGAATCTTTAAATCAAATATGAGCAAGTCGTCTTTATAGAGACATATGATCGTGCAAATATCATTTGTCACTTTCATTCACTTTATACTCATTCGATAGCATTAGAATGCCAAATTTTTCATGTCATTTCCTTAAGAGTTTATTTTAGACCTCACAAAGAATTATCTAACTTACAGACTTTGTTTTCTTGTCCATGAATCGCAAATCATTCAGGTTGTTTCATATAGATTTCTTCTTCTAATTCACCATAAAAAAAGGCAACTTTCACATCCATTTGGAGTACTATCGAGTTATGAACGGCGGCTAAAGGGACTAGTACTCTTATGGATATGATTTTCGTGACTGGTAAATGAATGTCGAAGAAGTCTATATTTTTCTCTTTGTCTAAAACCTTTTGACTACAAGGAGAGCCTTGTATTCATCAACCGTATCATCAGGTTTTAGTTCCTTTTTCCAAAATCCAAATATAACCTATTGGTTTTGCAACTATGAGACAAGTCAACCAAGTGTCATGTTTTGTTAGACTCTAGAAAATTCATTTCATCGTTTATTGTTTCTTGCCATAATTCAGCATCCAATGAAGATATAACTTCTTTAAGGCTTAATGGATCTTCTTCCAATGTATAAACCATAAGGTCCATACTCTTTAGCAATTCTTGCTTTCTTACCTCTTCGAGGTTCTATAACATCTCGTACGATGTTTTCATAACAATTTCTGATTACTGGAATGTGATCAAATATAGTTCCCCCACTAGTTCTTAATTTTTAAAAGGGAATTTATTTTGCCCCCACTAATGTCATGCTCCCATTAGTGCCCCCACTATTCTTTAGTTAAAGGGGTAAATATTTACATAGAAATCAACATCTTTTAAATCTATGATCACTTTAACATTTAGGTCATAAAACCTATATGTTTATAGCATACTCAATGAATATACATTCATAGGCTTTACTAGTGAGTTCAACTCTCTTAGGGTCCAGAATCCAAATATAGTCCAGACAATCTCAAGTTCAAAAAATAAGACAAGTTGGATTGTCTTTCTTCAAAAATTTCTTAATTAGAATTTTTTGTTCTTAGACTTGGGTACTCTTTCCATCATAAATTTCAATTTTCTTTATAAAAATTGAACATATCAAGCATAACAATTTCATTTATCAAAATTCACAGTTATCAATAAATATGATAAAAAAATCATTTTATCATTTATGTGCCATCAAATTCACACATATCATAATTTATTAAGTTAAGAGATTCTAATTCTCTAAACATTGATTTATATGAATTTTTGGTTCATTTATCTTGACTGGAAAAAATAAAATTGTCTAATCGTATAACTTTGGAATTAAATCCAAGTTACTCAAGTTTAAAATTAAACGCTTGTTCGTGATCAATTTTGATATGTCAAATATTAAAATCACCCAACTTATATAGAAGGATAATTTAATTTTGAACATGTCATGAAATGCGCAATCTTTTCCCACAAAAATGCATGGTGTACAAGTCACTCGCCCTGTTCTTATAGGATCAAAATCCTAAAATAATTGAGTACCCAAGTTGATATCCGTCTACCAAAATTGGTGCTCCAATATAGTTATAATCAATAACTTAAATATTAGTTATAATCAATAACTTAAATATATGTTCTTGCTTTAATTTACCAAAGGTATATTGGTTAGCTCATGTGCCGTACTGAAGCAATTTTTGGGAGAGTAGGCACCCGATGCTTTTAACATGGTAAACTCAACTATTTCAATTAGAACCGTATTGTCCTTTTCATTTGTTACTGCACCGTACAAAAAATCTCCAATACTTGACAACTAATTTTATCCTACCGATCAGATGCCTGTTACACTAAATATTTGTCTTTTTCAATTGTCGAGGATCAAGTGGAAAATTAAGGACGATGCAACAACACTTGTCGGTTCTATTCTCTTAACAATTAAAGTTATTTATTCACGGTGCGGTTTTGATTTTTGAACATAAATTTCAAAATCGCATATGTAAATTTCTTAGAGTTGTTGTTATAACAACAAACACTTCATCGTTTCAGTCAAAAGATGTATTTCTAAAGCTTGATTTATCCTTTTTATATTTAGGGACAACGCAACCTCAATAAGTAATTTCTTCGGTAGATTTTGCCGATCGAAACGTCTTAAAATTGTTGTTTTTAGATTTCCAAACTGTTGTATTTGGATTTTCCAAATTCTATTATCTACCGAAGTTGTTACTAGGTTGAGTCACGACCAGGTCGCTCTCTTTAAGACGTTTCGTGGCACTAACCAAAATTGTGCAAGGTAGACTATCAACCACGCCGCCTCCAGGATAAAACAAGCCCAGCTACAACTGTGCGGTTAACTACTGCACCGTAGAAAACCGTTCGAGAATTACACCTTCAAATATGGTACTAAGACCACTCTTTAATACTGAAACCACTTTAATATGGTATTATTACCATTCTATTATGGTGCTAAGACCACTCAAATATGGTGTTTCCACCATTCTAACCTTTAATTTCTCCAAACTATCAATATGGTACTATGACCACTCAAATATGGTGTCACCACCATTTCTCCTCAAAGAGAAAAATATTGTTATAATATTTATATACCGTTAAGATCATTCTTGATTCCGACAGAACATTATTATTCCAAATAGGGACTATGATCTTAAAAGTACTCTTTATTCCGAATGGACATATATTACCGAAGGGACTATGTTTTTAAGACCATTCTTAATTCCGAAGGGACATTAAACCGAAAAAGGGACTATGGTCATAATAACACTCTTAATTCCGAAGGGACAGAAAGGAGTAGAAAAAGGAGAAGGACTTGTTAAACAAGTCGAAGGAGGGAGAAGAGAGGAAAGACTCGTCAACACAAGTCAAGAAAGGGAGAAGAGAGAAAGAGTTCCCGACAACTCAATGAAACTCTTTGGTGTGTGGAATGCACTGTGTGAGCTCTCTATTTATAGAAAAAATTCACAACTAATAAGTGAGAAACTTTGGGAACAAGTAATACATTACTTTGTCATTAAGTAATTCACATATTAGATCTAGTACAAAAATATCTCAATTGAGTACCAAAATATATTATATTGAGTACAAAAATATATTATATTATGTACCAAAATATATTTCAGATCAAGCACCAAAATATTCTAGATTGCGTTACAAAATATTTTAGCAAAACTTGGGGACTAAGAAAGCACTTTCTAATAATGATTAAATTAATTATTTAATTTATCATTTCCAAATAATAAAATATATATCAATATATATTTTTCTCCAGTGCTTATGTACCCCCATTAATTAGAGGTACACCCCCACTATATAAACACTACTAATGTGTGTGTTCCATCCGATGTGGGACTTCCACTTTTTTCAATTCACACAACACTAGTTCTACCCAACATGAGAATTTGTGTTTAGTCTTTTTACTCAATTTCCACACATGTTCCAACAATCCCCCACTTGAATTTAAAAAATGGTTTCAAAAATAACGTCAAAGACGTCTCCATAAGATTTGCTAGTAAACAAAGGTGTCGCCTACAACTTGAACCTCTGCATAGCGAGTAAAATTCTGATTAACAAGAGTTGCTTACAACATTGAACTCAATCTCAGACATAGAACCCACACACAAACCTTTTCATAAGGTGTATTCTAAAAGCACGTGCATTAATGGCCTTGCACGTGTATCCTGGTTTAACGAACGCTCTAGGTATTCTTCCCCGAATTCCATAGGAACCGACCCTTAGTTCCACATTCGTATAGGTGAGTCTATCAAGAGTACTCCTGTAGCTATGTACTCCACTCCAAATAGAGTATAAATCTCATTAAAAGTTTCTATTATCTCATCCTTCTGTCACTACAGGAATCATGCTTTCTTACTTTTAACATAGCATGTTCTATCACTTGTGACTTGTTATTACCCATTGAACCTATTTCTTGGGATCTCCAGTCATGTAGGTCAGGTTACCATCACTTATGACCTTTGGGCATTAGTCCCATCCTATTGGATGTGTTTAGACCTTTCTTTTTTAGTAATTCCTTTCGTCAAAGGATTGACTAATTCTTTATCAGTACGTACATGATTTACTTTAACCGTTCCTTTTGAGAGTAGCTAGCTCTCCAATACTTTATGTGTTCGTGACTTTAATAATCGCCTCTTACCATTGTGGTAACGATTTCTCAATTTTGTAATAGCTGCAGACTATCACAATAAATTAACACTTCTGGAAACGGTTTTACCCTCTAAGGGTTCTCAACTAGCAAGCATCTTATCAACTTGCTTCTTCGCTAGTTTTCTCTAGTGTTCTCATCTCAGATTCATTCCATAGTGGACTGAGTCAATATCATTTGTTTCAACAAACAACTCTTACAGTGATGCTCAATGTGCAGTCACTTGTCGCTTTAAGACTCATCTGAAGGATGTTCAATCTTGTACCATTTAAGTACAATAGGTTACTCCTCATGAAGTAATCCTTGAGTCATAGTCTTCTTAAGGCACCTCATGACTCTTTCTATAGCATGGCAATGCTTCTCATTCGTCTACTAGTAAACTTGCACAAGAGTTTTACGACATCGGCAATGTCGGGTCTAATACATTCAGTGACATACCTAAGTACTGTCAATGATGCTCACATATTCTGTTTTTCTAACTCCATCTCAAGTGTTCTAATACTTGGATCATAATATATGATTGCAAGTTTACGGTCAAATAATTACATTTCCTTAAGATCTTCTCAACTTTGTGAGATTTATCAAAAAAGTTCTCTTTTCTGATCTAGTAATCTTGAAACCAAGAATTACTTCAACTTTGTATAGGTCTTTCTTATCAATGTTGTTGATAAACAATGATTTCACATAATTCATAACATGAATCTTTAAATCAAATATGAGCAAGTCGTCTTTATAGAGACATATGATCGTGCAAATATCATTTGTCACTTTCATTCACTTTATACTCATTCGATAGCATTAGAATGCCAAATTTTTCATGTCATTTCCTTAAGAGTTTATTTTAGACCTCACAAAGAATTATCTAACCTACAGACTTTGTTTTCTTGTCCATGAATCGCAAATCGTTCAGGTTGTTTCATATAGATTTCTTCTTCTAATTCACCATAAAAAAGGCAACTTTCACATCCATTTGGAGTACTATCGAGTTATGAACGGCGGCTAAAGGGACTAGTACTCTTATGGATATGATTTTCGTGACTGGTAAATGAATGTCGAAGAAGTCTATATTTTTCTCTTTGTCTAAAACCTTTTGACTACAAGGAGAGCCTTGTATTCATCAACCGTATCATCAGGTTTTAGTTCCTTTTTCCAAAATCCAAATATAACCGATTGGTTTTGCAACTATGAGACAAGTCAACCAAGTGTCATGTTTTGTTAGACTCTAGAAAATTCATTTCATCGTTTATTGTTTCTTGCCATAATTCAGCATCCAATGAAGATATAACTTCTTTAAGGCTTAATGGATCTTCTTCCAATGTATAAACCATAAGGTCCATACTCTTTAGCAATTCTTGCTTTCTTACCTCTTCGAGGTTCTATAACATCTCGTACGATGTTTTCATAACAATTTCTGATTACTGGAATGTGATCAAATATAGTTCCCCCACTAGTTCTTAATTTTTAAAAGGAAATTTATTTTGCCCCCACTAATGTCATGCTCCCACTAGTGCCCCCACTATTCTTTAGTTAAAGGGGTAAATATTTACATAGAAATCAACATCTTTTAAATCTATGATCACTTTAACATTTAGGTCATAAAACCTATATGTTTATAGCATACTCAATGAATATACATTCATAGGCTCTACTAGTGAGTTCAACTCTCTTAGGGTCCAGAATCCAAATATAGTCCAGACAATCCCAAGTTCAAAAAATAAGACAAGTTGGATTGTCTTTCTTCAAAAATTTCTTAATTAGAATTTTTTGTTCTTAGACTTGGGTACTCTTTCCATCATAATTTTCAATTTTCTTTATAGAAATTGAACATATCAAGCATAACAATTTTATTTATCAAAATTCACAGTCATCAATAAATATGATAAAAAAAATCATTTTATCATTTCTAATTTATGTGCCATCAAATTCGCACATATCATAATTTATTAAGTTAAGAGATTCTAATTCTCTAAACATCGATTTATATGAATTTTTGGTTCATTTATCTTGACTGGAAAAAATAAAATTGTCTAATCGTATAACTTTGGAATTAAATCCAAGTTACTCAAGTTTAAAATTAAACGCTTGTTCGTGATCAATTTTGATATGTCAAATATTAAAATCACCCAACTTATATAGAAGGAGAATTTAATTTTGAACATGTCATCAAAGGCGCAATCTTTTCCCACAAAAATGCATGGTGTACAAGTCACTCGCCCTGTTCTTATAGGATCAAAATCCTAAAATAATTGAGTACCCGAGTTGATACCCGTCTACCAAAATTGGTGCTCCAATATAGTTATAATCAATAACTTAAATATTAGTTATAATCAATAACTTAAATATATGTTCTTGCTTTAATTTACCAAAGGTATATTGGTTAGCTCATGTGCCGTACTGAAGCAATTTTTGGGAGAGTAGGCACACGATGGTTCTAACATGGTAAACTCAACTATTTCAATTAGAACCGTATTGTCCTTTTCATTTGTTACTGCACCGTACAAAAAATCTCCAATACTTGACAACTAATTTTATCCTACCGATCAGATGCCTGTTACACTAAATATTTGTCTTTTTCAATTGTCGAGGATCAAGTTGAAAATTAAGCACGATGCAACAACACTTGTCGGTTCTATTCTCTTAACAATTAAAGTTATTTATTCACGGTGCGGTTTTGATTTTTGAACATAAATTTCAAAGTCGCATATGTAAATTTCTTAGAGTTGTTGTTATAACAACAAACACTTCATCGTTTCAGTCAAAAGATGTATTTCTAAAGCTTGATTTATCCTTTTTATATTTAGGGACAACGCAACCTCAATAAGTAATTTCTTCGGTAGATTTTGCCGATCGAAACGTCTTAAAATTGTTGTTTTTGGATTTCCAAACTGTTGTATTTGGATTTTCCAAATTCTATTATCTACCGAAGTTGTTACTAGGTTGAGTCACGACCAGGTCGCTCTCTTTAAGACGTTTCGTGGCACTAACCAAAATTGTGCATGTAGTTTTGTTTCTACATGTCATATAACAATGTACACGTGAGTATATATAGGATCGTTTCCACCGGGAGTTACGTTAATCATAAGCATTTTCACAATAGTTCACATTAAGGGTTTGGATATAAATTGTTTGTTTGTAAAACTAAATTCCTACATGACATAAAAGTAAAAAGAGAGGAGATTGAACTATTTCGCTTGCGGTATAAGATAACAACCAAGCATAACAGCAGCAATCTCTCGATCGATTAACAGACTCTAGCTTTAGAACCAATATTATCACAATAATTTCTACAACATCCTTCGTGTCCAAAGCGACATCGTTATTTCTAAGTTAGCGTTTAAACATTCGTGTCCAAATTCCTTAAACGATAACAAAGTCGATCGGATAACTTAATCGACCGTGTCCAGCCTGATTAAGTATCCGAAAGCATTAAGTTCTTGATTAAAAGCAATTATCAAAGGTTTACAAACTTGTCAAGAGTGTTATAACATAAGATAGATTGTTATTATAGTTCTAGATTTAAGAGTTTGTGTCCAAATCATCTTGAATCTCTTTGAAAGCATTAAACATAATAATAACAACAATATTGAATCATTAAGCTAGAACCTTATGTATTAAAAGATCAAAAGATTACATAATAGCTTGTTTAGTTACCTCAATACTACAAGAGTAGATAATAGCTACACATAGACATGTAAACTATGCAAGAGATGAAGGAAAGATGAAGATTCCATGTCAAGATCCTTCGTGTCCAAAGTGATCTTGAGTTGAATCTACTCCTCAACAACTTGCTTTGTGTTTCTCTCTTGAAATAGCTCTAACCTCTCTCTTAGAATGTATGAAAATATCTTAATAAAACAGTGAATGACCTAAAAGAGAGGTAAGAATGCTATTTATATGGGCCTGTGTTTTTGTACCTACGCTAATAGCGTGGTATGTCGGCCTATAATCTGGCCAATGGGCTGTTGCCACGTTGGCCTTGCCCTGCTTCTACGCTCCAGCCACGCTAATGGCGTGGCTTTCTGGACTCTTTACGCTAATAGCGTGTCTCACGCTAATGGCGTGTTTCTTCATGGCCTGCTACGCTCCAGGTACGCTATTAGCGTATCTTTCGGGAGTGATTACGCTAATAGCGTATCTTACGCTAATAGCGTGTTGCTTCACAAGTGCTCCAGATTCACACTCCAGGTGCGCCATTGGCGTACCTTTCTGACCTTGGGCTTTTCTTCCTCACGCTAATAGCGTAGGACACACTAATGGCGTGGCTTCCTTGAATTTTGACTTTTCTTGCTCCTTGCTTGTATTTTCATGCACAAAAAGGGTAGAATAAGGCTCAAAAGCATAAATGACATATTAACACAATATTTGGAGTTTTCCATAGAGAATCTTGCAAAACAAGTCACTAAAATGCCTAAACTCCTATATGAAATATATCACTTTTAAACACTTATCAAACTCTCCCCAACTTGGCTTTTTGTTTGTCCTCAAACAAATCAATTGAAAAGGAAACTAACAAGGCTTTGGACAAGGTTTTCAACATGGTGTCAAACAATTCAAAACAAAAATAAACAAATGGTGATTCAAATATGATCGCGTGGACAAGCATGAAGTCCTCCGCTACTCTAGATGCAAACCAAGAATGCGAAAAATGTCCTAAGCACAAACTATACATCATAAACTTCAAGACATAAACATAACTATCCATGAACCACACCTAACACACTTCTTTAAAAGTAAATGAAATACTATGATAACAATAAGTAAGGTAATGAACACACATCCAACAATCATGCTAACATCCTATTTAAGTTAGGTGTCCATCCAAATATCGTCTTAAAAAGCATAAAAGCATGGATCAAAAGGTCTTGAAAAGGTTATAACTTGGCCGGGCTATAAAAGAAATGTCATATGTGGGGCAATTGATCAGAAAGCCTATCAAAGAGGAACATTCTTTGTATCACAACTTGAAATCCAATATCTTCCCTACCAATAATTACAACCTTTGGTGATTATCAAACAAACCAATAACCTTGACAACTTATTCTATTTTTTTTTTCTTTTCCTTCTTTTTCTTTTCTTTTCTTTTTCAAATGTACAACTTTTTCTTTGATTCAATGTTGTCAGGTTATTTTAACAATTTCACCATAAACTTGACATATAATGCCTCCTTTTCTCCCCAACTTGAATACAACAAAACTCTAATTGAATGTTCCCCTATCCTAAGGCAAGGGACAAAGTACAAAGAGGTTAAGGGTTCAACAAATTAAAAATTATCAAAGTCCTTTCAGAGACAAGCATGAACTGGATTTATGAAAAATTTCAGACAAATTCACTAAGCATTGTGCTTATGAATATTGACAGTTCATGTTTGAGGACTTGATTCATTAGGCTCAGATTGGGGTATCAGATACTCGCTCTTCTCACAGGTAGGCTTTATGTGGTCAAGTAGGTTACTCTCAATTCAAAAAGTGCCTTGATCCTTTCCATGCTTTCAAACAATTCAAAATGATTATCAGATTTAACATAACTAAAACAAGTTACACGGTGATTATCGGTCTCCAGCATATATACAACAGATTGAAGCTACCTCACATTTATGTTAAGTACTAAGTGGTTCAAAAATATTTATGTTTATGAAAAGAATTAAATGATATATATTTTGTGCAAAGTACAAGTTTCAAATTCTTATTAAAAACCTAGAATAACAGGAAACCAATACCTTGGCTTTACGCTTTCTCACAAGTAATATCATTATCACTCACCTGCTTTTGCTCAAACATGGCTCCATGGAGCACTTTAAAATTTATTGTTCATGAGCAATTTTCTTTTGAGAGACACAAGCAATATGTAAACAAAAAAATTCATCCAAAGCATAAGTTAAAAACCAAAAAGCTAAGTTATTAAACCACAATAATATAAAGTACTAAAGTATCAGGTCGAGCACTAAAAACCACAATGCTCGAAGAGTACAAAAACAACCAAATTAAATAAGTTCCAACATGAAATAAAGAAACATAAGTTCGAAAGCAAAAATAAAAACATCACTAAAAATCCATGATATCACTGATCATCCTCTCCATCATCATCCATATCCAGATCCACGTCCACATCCAAATCATCATCTTCACCTCCAGCATCAGCATCAGGTGTAGCCTCATCATCCATAGCATTTGCCACCCCCACATAAGGACCTGGCCTGCCCTCAGGCCAGTGAACATAGCTCTGGTACTGGTCAGGTGTCATAACCGGGTAATCAGCATTCCCCGGATACATGTGAGCATTGTAGAGGTCCTGATGAATGCCCATGTTGCTCCTATAGATTGCCTCGTTCTGATCCATCAAGAAGCTGTTCTGGTCCCTCACATACTGATTATGCATTTGTTGCTCTAGCATGAAAGTCTGAAAACCTGAAAAATCAAAGGAACCAGGGCCCTCAGATTGGCCACCCTCATCATCAGAAAAGTGGCTTTGGGAACATCGCTGCTCTCTCTTCTCCCAGGTGCGGATAGAAGTGTCAGTAATGGTCCCCTAGATGTCTTCATCAAAGGGTCCAGTAATGGCTACTCCATGGGCCTTAAGCAAGGCCATGATAAGTCCGGGATAGAATAGTGCAACCTTCTTAGCACCGGTGGCAACCTTCAACGCCACAGCCTTCAGCTCATTGGCTATTATGCGAGCAATATCAACCTTTACTTTCTTCATAATACACCAGATGAGTGGTAGGACAGCTTTTGGGGCATCGGATGTATGGGCTCGAGGTAAAGCATTGTGGACAAGAAATTGGAACACTAAGCAGGCCTTAGCATTCATCTCTTTGGTGAGTGCATGCCTTATCTCTCCCCTATCATTCTACACAAAAACCTACCCTTGTTCATGATATCCCGCTCAATTTGCTCATAGGTCCAGTTTCCTTGAGCATTTCTCTTAGCATAAGTACACAAATGAGGGATAGTTGGATCAGGTGAAGGTTCAAGGACTAAGGGATTGCCTAGGAATTCATTGATTGAATCCCTATCAAAAGGGATTTGCTTCCCTCTCATATATGAAGTCCAAGAAAAAGCATCAGCAAGGGTGGTGGGTGAGGCATCAGGTGTAGCATTGCAATAGAACTCCTTTACTAAATCAGTGTTAATCTCAGTTGTAGGATAAAGGAGTTTATGCCACTTACGATCAGTGAAAATGTAGAGGAGGTCACAATGTTCACCATCGGGGTGAATGTCAAAAGTTTTCTCGTGCCAGGTTTTGTATTGAGCCATCTTCTTAAACCTGGCAGAGTGGACAGGGGTGGGAAAACGGTTTGGGGTTACAGGTGTAGCAGAGGTTGAGGCACCTTTGCCTCTAGGACGTTTGGTCCCGGTAATTTTGTCTTGGTTCTTAGGTGCCATCTGCAAAATAACCAGGAAATACCAACATATTGCATAGGAAATATTAGCACAAACTGGAATTTATCATTTAAAAACATCAAAAATTTTGAAAATCTGGGCAAGTATGAAGAACCACGCTAATAGCGCCTGCCACGCTAATAGCGAAAATTTCTGGAAAAATTTCGCTATTAGCGTAGATTTCGCTATTAGCGTATTTCTTCGTTCCTGCAATTTTCAAATTTTCAAAATCTTTGTTCCTGCAATTTCTCAGCACAAACCAGCAAATTTTAACCCTAAGTTTCATCCTATGTCTCTACAACACACTAGAATCTTGAAAAGGAATCAAAATCACAACAATTGCACACAAATCATTCAAACCCCTGCTTTATTGAAAAATTTACAAATGGGTCATAGATCCAAAACAGAATGTTTGTTGCATGTGGGTTATGATTCTTGTTCCTTTTCAAACTATAATCAAGAAAGAACAATCTTTACTCACAAATCAAAACTCTAACCCTAACCTAACCATTTAATCATGTCAAAATGTGGATTTTTCTCAAATTTAAAACAAGGAAAGGATGAGAAGATCAAACCTGTTAATGCAGAGAGAAGCAACACAAATGCAAGATGGGATGATGCAAAATGAATGCTTGACTTGAATTGACCCAAAATGGAATGGGTTTGATTTCTAGGGTTAGTGAGTGGGAGAGAAGTTTTTGTGTGTGGTTATGAGAAAATGAAGGAATGAAACCGTAAAAAGGGAAAAATGAGGAGTTGTGGGAAGTTAAGGGGAGTTAATCCCCTGGGCCCACCAAAATTTTTTTCTCCCATGCCAAACTCACGCTATTAGCGTAGCTTTCTGGAGCTCCCACGCTAATAGCGTAAAATACGCTAATGGCGTGAGGCTTCAGGATCAGTTTTTCAAAGTTGTTTCATTTTTGCTTTCAATGCTTATGTACTACTACTATATGCAATAAATATAAAAATACTTACAAAACTGGGTGTGCCTCCCAGCAAGAGCTTGTTTTACTTCATGAGCTCGACGCATTTTGAAGAAATCATGGTTCGATTAGTGAAATCGTCGACAAACACCGATCAATTTCACCACCGAAATAGGGCTTAAGCCTTTGCCCATTAACAGTCCAGTTGCCTTTTGTGACTGGGTCCTCAAGTTCAACAGCTCCATATGGTTTGACCTCTTTAACCATGAAAGGTCCGGACCACTTAGACTTCAATTTGCCCGGAAATAGTCTCAGTCTTGAATTGAAAAGTAACACCATTTGCCCCGGCATGAATTGTCTCAGAATGATCTTCTTATCATGATACTTCTTGGTCCTTTCTTTGTAGAGCTTTGAAGATTCATAAGCTTGATTTCTCAATTCTTCAAGCTCATGCATTTGAACTTTTCTTCTTTCACCGGCCTTCTCTTGATCAAAGTTTAGGAACTTCAATGCCCAGAATGCTTTATGTTCGAGCTCGACCGGTAAGTGACAAGATTTGCCATAGACCATTTGGAAAGGAGTGAGGCCTATAGGAGACTTGTATGCAGTCCTATATGCCCATAAAGCTTCATCAAGTTTAGCCGACCAATCCTTCCGAGATGTAGAGACCGTCTTCTCAAGTATTCGGTTGACCTCTCGGTTGGAAACTTCGGCTTGTCCATTTGTTTGCGGATGATATGGTGATGCTACTTTGTGCTTGACTCCATAATGATCTAGGGCTTTGGCAAGTTGTGCATTGCAAAAGTGTGACCCTCCATCACTAATAAGAACTCTTGGTGTACCAAACCGGGTGAAAATATTCTTCTTTAGGAACTTCACTACCGTCTTGCTATCGGCTTTAGGCGATGCTACGGCTTCCACCCACTTTGACACATAATCAACAGCGACCAAGATGTACTCATTTGAATATGATGAAGGAAAAGGGCCAACAAAATTTATACCCCAACAATCAAACACTTCCACTTCAAGGATGATTTGTAGAGGCATCTCATTTCTCTTTGACATTGATCCGGTTCTTTGGCATTCATCACAATGCTTACAATGTGTATTGACATCTTTGAATAGAGTTGGCCAATAGAACCCGGATTGAAGTACCTTTGCGGCGGTTCTTTCCCCGTTTAAGTGACCTCCATAGGGTGAATTGTGACATTGCCATAGGATCTTCTTTGCCTCTTCATCATCCACACACCTACCCAAGAGATTGTCCGCTCCAATTTTGAACAAGTAAGGCTCATCCCACACATAATGGTTAGCATCATGGAGGACCTTCTTGCGTTGTTGCCATTCAAAATCTTTCGGAATGAACCCGGTTGCTTTGTAGTTCACCATGTCGGCAAACCACGGTCTCACATTGATTGCAAGCAACCTTTCATCGGGAAATTCTTCACGAACTTCTGGTTCATTCTTGGTTACCTCATTGTTTGTCAACCTTTAAAGGTGATCAGCTACAAGATTCTCCGTGCCTTTCTTATATTTGATCTCTAAGTCAAACTCTTGAAGTAACAACATCCAACGGATGAGCCTTGGCTTTGAGTCGGACTTAGTAAGGAGATACTTGATAGCTGCATGGTCAGTATAAACAACAATTTTGGGTAAGAACGAAATTTCTCCATTGCATAAACTATTGCAAGTAACTCTTTTTCAGTTGTGGCATAATTGATTCGTGCCTCATTTAAAACCTTACTTGCATAGTGAATAGCATGAAAAATTTTGTCCTTACGTTGACCCAAGACCGCACCAACAGCATAATCACTTGCATCACACATTAATTTAAAATTTAAATTCCAATTAGGAGCAATGATTATTGGTGCAGTGGTCAATCTTTCTTTCAAAGTTTCAAATGCTAAAAGACATTCATTATCAAAAATAAAAGACTTATCTTTGTTGAGCAAGTTGCTCATAGGCTTTGCTATCTTTGAGAAGTCTTTAATGAATCTCCGGTAAAAGCCGGCATGACCAAGAAAACTTCGAACACCTTTGACATTCACCGGTGGTGGAAGCTTTCCAATAACATCGACCTTTGCTTGGTCTACCTCAATACCCTTAGCAGAAATCTTATGACCAAGGACAATACCCTCGGTAACCATGAAGTGACATTTCTCCCAATTGAGCACCAAGCTAGTTTCAATACACCGCTTCAGCACGGTATCCAAGCTATTCAAACACATATCAAATGACGAACCGAAAACTGATAAATCATCCATGAACACCTCCATGCATTTACCAATAAAGTTGGAGAAGATTGCTTGAACACACCGTTGAAAAGTTGCGGGTGCATTACACAAGCCAAATGGCATTCTTCGATAAGCAAAAATACCAAAGGGGCAAGTGAAAGCCGTCTTCTCGTGATCATCTGGGTTCACGACTATTTGATTGTAACCGGAGTAACCATCTAGGAAGCAATAAAAGGATTGACCAGAGAGTCTTTCAAGCATTTGATCCATGAAGGGCAAGGGGAAGTGGTCCTTCCTTGTTGCTTGATTGAGTCTTCTATAATATATACACATCCTCCATCCGGTGACGGTTTTAGTTGGGATCAACTCATCTTTATCATTAGTGATCACTGTCATTCCTCCTTTCTTGGGAACTACTTCAACCGGGCTTACCCAAGCACTATCCGAGATAGGATAGATCATGTCGGCTTCAAGCAAGTTCACTACTTCCTTTCGCACCACCTCTTTCATGTTTGGATTTAAGCGGCGTTGTGGTTGTGCTACCGGTTTGTAGTTTTCTTCCATCATAATCTTGTGCATACAATAAGATGGACTTATCCCTTTCAAGTCGGATAACTTCCACCCTATCGCTTCCTTGTTGGCCTTGAGGACCTCTACCAACTTTGTTTCTTTATTGATGGACAAGGACCTACTAATGATCACCGGTTTTGTACCATCTTTCTCAAGAAAAACATATTTCAAATTAGATGGTAAAACATTCAATTCTACCTTGGTGTCATCAACTTTTGCTTCTTCCTTGGATTTTTCTTTCAAATCTTCAAGTATGACTTGATTAGGAAGAATCTCCTTCAAGGAATCTAGCTCCTTCAAACACTCTTCAATAGCTCTTGCTTCGTCTTCATCAATAGCATTGAGTGCGTCCACCAAAGCACTCTCAAGGGGTGTTCTATTGTGCAATTGCTTCCGAGTAGTCAAGATGACTTCTTCGGTTGCATCCATTTTAAAACATGCACCCTTGTCTTTCGAGTACTTCAAGGCTTCCCGGATGTTGAAAGTAACCTCTTCATCATTTACCTTGACCTTCATGATATCATCATCAAGATCAATCATCAGCCGAGCCGTTTGCATGAAATTCCTTCCCATTAAGATAGACACATCCTCATCTTCTTCGACATCCATAACCACAAAGTCAGCCGGAAAAATAAATTTGTCCACTTTTACAAGAACATCTTCGGCCATACCTAGTGGTTTTGCAAAGGATTTGTCGGCCATTTGCAACATCATCCTAGTCCGCTTTATACAAAGGTCACCAACTCTTTTGGCAACGGACAAAGGCATGCGATTTATGCTTGATCCAAGATCAAGTAGTGCTTTACCTACATGTGTTGTGCCAATAGCTACCGGTAGAGTGACTCTTCCCGGATCTTGCTCTTTCTTAGGCAACTTTCTTTGAAGAATAGCACTACAATTGGCATCAATTTGGATCGTCTCTTCATCGTTGACTCTTCTTTTCTTGGAAAGGATATCTTTCATGAATTTCGCATAGACTGGAATTTGCTCCAAGGCTTCTGAGAATGGTATATCAATTTGCAACTTCTTGAAGAGTTCAAGAAACCTTGCGTATTGCCGCTCTTTGTCTTTCTTCGATGGAGCATGTGGGTATGGTAAGCGTTGAGCCACCACTTGCTTCTCAACTTCTTGTTTCTTGCCTTTATCTTTCCCCACATCTTTCTTCTTCCTCTCCATCTCCTCTTGTTCCACTAGTTCTCTTTTTTGATTTTTTTCTTTTTCAACTAATTCTTCTTTATTCTTTATATACACTTCCTTCTCTATCTCTACAACATCCTCCTCGAACTTCTCTTTATCCTCCTCATTGACAACTTCATCATCCTTCTCTTCAACAACAATATCTTCACCTACCCCTTTACCTACTACTCTACCACTCCTTGTAGCAATAGCTTTTGGCTGCTATGCTTTGTGATGCTCCTTAGGATTTGGTTGAGTGTTAGCGGTGAAAGTTCCCACTTGCGGAGGACCTTGAGCCATTTGTTGTGCTAACTGACCAACTTGCGTTTCAAGGCCTTTGATGGACGCGTCGGTATTTTTCTGGTTAGCCATGGACATTTGCATAAATTGCTTCAAAGTTTCTTCGGTGCTTTGGGAATTGTTAGGTTGTTGGGGGTTATTTTGTGGTGGAAATTGGTATTGATTATTGAATGGTTGTTGGAATTGAGGGTAAGGTTGTTGGTAGAAGTTTGATTGTGGATATTGGTAGTTATTGTTGTAAGGTGCTCTCCATGGTCTTTGAAAGTTTTGATTGGCCGGATATCTTCCTTGAAAGTTGGAAGTACCCGGATTTTGGGATTGTTGTGAGGTTCCGGCTTGTTGTGGTTGGTTAGGTCTTTGTTGGTTTCCCACATAGTTGACCTCTTCCTCTTCAAAAGAACCGGGTGTGGGACAATAGCCGGTGGGATGATCCCCCGTACAAAGTCCACAAGTATTGACTTGAGCGGTTCCTCCTTCTTGCTTGAGAGATTCAAGAATTTGTTTTGGCATAGCTCTCATCTCCTTTTGCATAGCTTCTATTTGTTGAGTGGGAAGCTTATTTTGAGCCAAAACCGCATCATTTGCTTCTAGTTCAAGGATACCGGCTTTCCTTTGTTGAGGATTCCGGTTGTGAGAAGATTTTCTTGTGTTGAGAGCCATTTGGTTAATGATTTTGACAGCATCAGCTGGATTTTTCATAGCAATAGAACCTCCAGCACTTGCATCTAGCATCGTCTTGGACATGTCTTGAAGCCCTTGACGAAAAAGATATAGTTGCATTTGGCTATCAAAACCATGCTTTGGACAATTCCTTAGCAATGATTTATAGCGCTCCCAAGCTTCACAAAGAGACTCACTTTGGCCTTGAGCAAAAGTTGTAATTGAAGTTTTAGCCTCAAGATGCCTATCCTCCGGAAAGAATCTTTTTTGAAACGCTTTCTCTAGCTCAGTCCAGTCTTCCATCAAAGAAGTTGGTTGATCAATATACCACTCCTTTGCCTTCCCGATCAAAGAATGAGGAAACAATTTCACAAACATACCCTCTTCCTCATTTTCCTTCAAACCAAGTGTCCCGGCGATACCATAGAAGTTGGTTAAATGTCTATATGGATCCTCATGATCCATACCGGTAAACTGGTTATGAGTTATCAAGTTTATCAACCCCGACTTCAGCTCAATTGATTTGGCATTTTGATTTCCAAGATTAGCTAGCCTCCTCGGACTAACCCACATTGGTAGAGCATCATTTTCACCTTCATTAGCCATGACTACTTCTGGTTCACTCCTTGGAGATGATAGTTCAGAAGAGTGTGAAGAACCACTAAGTGAAATAGTATGCACCGAACCGGAAGGAGAAGGAATAAAAAGTAAGGATTCCGGCTGAGCCAGCCTGGCTAATCTCATAGCTTCCTTTGCTTGCTTCCTAAGTAACCTAGCAGTTTTCTCAATCTCAGGATCAAATTGTAGGTCTTCTTTAGCAACAGTACCTCGCATAAACAAAGTTCACCAATACTATACCAGGTGGTTAGCATAAAAAATAATGAATGATATAGGTATATGCATGAAAGAACTTTGTGCAAAATTTGACTTAACATGACAAAATTGTTTCAACACTTATGATAAAAATTTCCGTTACTCCCCGGCAACGGCGCCATTTTGATGTAGTTTTGTTTCTGCATGTCATATAACTATGTACACGTGAGTATATATAGGATCGTTTTCACAGGGAGTTACGTTAATCATAAGCATTTTCACAATAGTTCACATTAAGGGTTTGGATATAAATTGTTTGTATGTAAAACTAAATTCCTACATGACATAAAAGTAAAAACGAGAGGAGATTGAACTATTTCGCTTGCGGTATAAGATAACAACCAAGCATAACAGCAGCAATCTCTCGATCGATTAACAGACTCTAGCTTTAGAACCAATATTATCACAATCATTTCTACAACATCCTTCGTGTCCAAAGCGGCATCGTTATTTCTAAGTTAGCGTTTAAACATTCGTGTCCAAATTCCTTAAACGATAACAAAGTCGATCGGATAACTTAATCGACCGTGTCCAGCCTGATTAAGTATATGAAAGCATTAAGTTCTTGATTAAAAGCAATTATCAAAGGTTTACAAACTTGTCAAGAGTGTTATAACATAAGATAGATTGTTATTATAGTTCTAGATTCAAGAGTTTGTGTCCAAATCATCTTGAATCTCTTTGAAAGCATTAAACATAATAATAACAACAATATTGAATCATTAAGCTAGAACCTTATGTATTAAAAGATCAAAAGATTACATAATAGCTTGTTTAGTTACCTCAATACTACAAGAGTAGATAATAGCTACACATAGACATGTAAACTATGCAAGAGATGAAGGAAAGATGAAGATTCCATGTCAAGATCCTTCGTGTCCAAAGTGATCTTGAGTTGAATCTACTCCTCAACAACTTGCTTTGTGTTTCTCTCTTGAAATAGCTCTAACCTCTCTCTTAGAATGTATGAAAATATCTTAATAAAACAGTGAATGACCTAAAAGAGAGGTAAGAATGCTATTTATATGGGCCTGTGTTTTTGTACCTACGCTAATAGCGTGGTATGTCGGCCTATAATCTGGCCAATGGGCTGTTGCCACGTTGGCCTTGCCCTGCTTCTACGCTCCAGCCACGCTAATAGCGTGGCTTTCTGGACTCTTTACGCTAATAGCGTGTCTCACGCTAATGGCGTGTTTCTTCATGGCCTGCTACGCTCCAGGTACGCTATTAGCGTATCTTTCGGGAGTGATTACGCTAATAGCGTATCTTACGCTAATTGCGTGTTGCTTCATAAGTGCTCCAGATTCACGCTCCAGGTGCGCCATTGGCGTACCTTTCTGACCTTGGGCTTTTCTTCCTCACGCTAATAGCGTAGGACACGCTAATGGCGTGGCTTCCTTGAATTTTGACTTTTCTTGCTCCTTGCTTGTATTTTCCTGCACAAAAAGGGTAGAATAAGGCTCAAAAACATAAATGACATATTAACACAATATTTGGAGTTTTCCATAGAGAATCTTGCAAGACAAGTCACTAAAATGCCTAAACTCCTATATGAAATATATCACTTTTAAACACTTATCAGTAGACTATCAACCACGCCGCCTCCAGGATAAAACAAGCCCAGCTACAACTGTGCGGTTAACTACTGCACCGTAGAAAACCGTTCGAGAATTACAGCTTCAAATATGGTACTAAGACCACTCTTTAATACTGAAACCACTTTAATATGGTATTATTACCATTCTATTAATGGTGCTAAGACCACTCAAATATGGTGTTTCCACCATTCTAACCTTTAATTTCTCCAAACTATCAATATGGTACTATGACCACTCAAATATGGTGTTACCACCATTTCTCCTCAAATAGAAAAATATTGTTATAATATTTATATACCGTTAAGATCATTCTTGATTCCGACGGGACATTATTATTCCAAATAGGGACTATGATCTTAAAAGTACTCTTTATTCCGAAGGGACATATATTACCGAAGGGACTATGTTTTTAAGACCATTCTTAATTCTGAAGGGACATTAAACCGAAAAAGGGACTATGGTCATAATAACACTCTTAATTCCGAAGGGACAGAAAGGAGTAGAAAAAGGAGAAGGACTTGTTAAACAAGTCAAAGGAGGGAGAAGAGAGGAAAGACTCGTCAACACAAGTCAAGAAAGGGAGAAGAGAGAAAGAGTTCCCGACAACTCAATGAAACTCTTTGGTGTGTGGAATGCACTGTGTGAGCTCTCTATTTATAGAAAAAATTCACAACTAATAAGTGAGAAACTTTGGGAACAAGTAATACATTACTTTGTCATTAAGTAATTCACATATTAGATCTAGTACAAAAATATCTCAATTGAGTACCAAAATATATTATATTGAGTACAAAAATATATTATATTATGTACCAAAATATATTTCAGATCAAGCACCAAAATATTCTAGATTGCGTTACAAAATATTTTAGCAAAACTTGGGGACTAAGAAAGCACTTTCTAATAATGATTAAATTAATTATTTAATTTATCATTTCCAAATAATAAAATATATATCAATATATATTTTTCTCTAGTGCTTATGTACCCCCATTAATTAGAGGTACACCCCCACTATATAAACACTACTAATGTGTGTGTTCCATCCGATGTGGGACTTCCACTTTTTTCAATTCACACAACACTAGTTCTAGATTTTTTTTTTTGCCCTACTTTATTCCCAAAAATACAAAAATACCCTACTTTTTTCGGAAAAATGCAAAAATGCCCTACTTTTCAGTACCACGCCACTCCCAGTAGCGAGGTACCTAAAAGTTGCCAGCCATACCACGCAACTGCAACAGGCGTGCTATTTTGTGGGTTTTTTTTAATTTTTAAATACCTCTCAACTTGGTGTTGAGAGGTATAATAAGGACAAAAAATTTCATAACATGCATGGACACACGTAAATGATGCATGGAAAAATAATACTCCCTCCGTCCCATATTACTTGACCTATTTAGAATATTTACACTATTCATGTAACATGCTTTGACTCTATTTTTCTACTAATATATAAAAACAAAATATAGCATATAAGATGTTGTTAAATTCGTCTCGATTAATATTTTTAAAATATCAAATATTCGTAATTTTTTCTACTAGATTATTAAAGAAATTTAAGTTTAAAATTGTGCATTGGCATACGTGACAGAGTCAACTAGGTCAAGCAATATGGGACGGAGGGAGTAATAATAACTTAATTTAAATAAAGGTAATTATAATAATAATCATAATATTTATAAAATAAAAAAACGAAATACAATAAATATTAAATACTACATTTCTACTAATGTGTAATATTAATGCAATCTTTGCGGGAATGACCAGACATCCTACAAACGTCGCATCTTCTCTCGGTTTCCACATCGTCCATCTCGGTCCTAATGCGAGTAATTGGTGGACGACCTTTCTTTGCCCGACGCATGGACTTGTTGGGAACCACCTTCAGTCCTTCATAATCAGGCCAATATGTCTGGTGGTGAACCACGTCGAAGTGGATGTTGTATACGGCGTATACACACTGATTCGTGAATTTTGGATCGACAAAAGTCTTGTAGTCGTGAGAAAAGCTAGAACATGCGGCAATGACATGTGAGCATGGTAGGTGTAACGCTCTGAATCGTCCACAGTCACACCATTTATTTTGCAGGTCCACCTTGTATTCTCCCTTTGGTAATCCTTCTTTATGGTCGATGGTTTCACGGACGGAGAAGGTATACCGATCCCGGTCAAACTGAGTGACATGATGACTGTTGGATTTATGAGCCTCATCTCTGAGATATTTCATGATGTTTTCTGAGAATGGCTCACCAGAATTTACCCTTGCCGCTGCCTCATGTCCTCTTTTAGCAAACAAGGCCGCCAACCTGTAATATGATGCTTTCACAATAGCTGTGATCGGGAGTCCTCGAATACCCTTATACACGTTGTTTTGTGACTCTCCGATACGTACTTTTTCCGCCAACACCAACAAACCTACTATCTCACTTCTCTCCGGCTTCGATCAGCTCCAATGAACAATTTCTGGATATGGGATGGCCAACACGGGAACACGATGTGTCGTTGTCGTTGGGTTATGGTAGTCAAATACAACCAACTACAGATAACAATGACGAAGACCAACATGACTCTCAAGTAAATCGCGGAAGAAATCGTCGAAGACGAGGGTGTGGGACAGGAGGGCATTTATAATAACAGTTGACTTTCTTGTATGGTAATTTTATTTGTTATATAATTTTTATTAGTTTATTAAAATTAAGTTAATTTTAATTTATTATTATTAATATTGCATGCATATTTACGTGTCCCAAGTTTTATAAAATTTTTTTGTCTTTATTATACCACTCAACTTGGAGTTGAGATGTATTTAAAAATTAAAAAAAAACCCACAAAATGGAACGCAAGTCCAACTTGCGTGTTATTTAAAAAAAACAAAAAATAAAATACCATGCAACTTGGAGTTGCGAGGTATAGTAAGTCCAAAAAAATTTTGGGTACCTCGCAACTGGAGATGGAGTGGTACTGAAAAGTAGGGCAGTTTTGCAATTTTTCGAAAAAGTAGGGTATTTTTGTAGTTTTGGAAATAAAGTAGGGCACAAAAAAAAACTCCTAGTTCTACCCAACATGGGAATTTGTGTTTAGTCTTTTTACTCAATTTCCACACATGTTCCAACAACATAAATAGCTCTCTTCGAAATAAATAATTAAAAAATATATAGCTAGTAGTCCATAACCATTTTAAAATCATTAAATTTATAATTGGCCATGGATGGTCCATTAAAGTATGGGATAATATATTGGATGTCTGGTTCATAATTCACTGGAAGTTGTGGCAAGTTGACATTGGCTCATTGTTTTTATTTGATTATTTAGTGAATGGATGCACAAAAAATTTCCAGATAATGGGAGGATGATACACCGCAACAAAGAAAAACATAGGTTATGGGGAAGGAAGCTCTCATGTGAAAGTTTTATATATGGTTTTATTTCTTGTATAATATTGTATACTATTTGAATTATTCATTTACCCAGTTGTTACAAATTTTAACAATATTATGTTTACTCAGACGGGTAAACAAACAATATTTTCTTGTATAATATTGTATGCTATTTGAATTATTTATTAATTTATTAATTTGTAAATTATAAACAATTTATTTTAATGAGTTACGACTTTCAAATTGTAACAAACCGTATTTATATTGTTCAATGATACCAGTAATATATCATTTGTTTCTATCCTAAAAATGTTGGGTGAGAGATACAATAGACTATTCAATTTGCCTTATGACAGTGAAGTTGATAGTTGGAGTTGGTCTTGGAGAAGGACTCTTTTCAATGGGAGTTGGAATTAATTTTTGTGCAAGCTAATGTGAGTGATAGGCGGGAAAAGATTCCTTAATGTGATTGGAGAGTCCAGTGGAATCTCAACCACACGTTTAACTCTATCATAGTTGGTCAAAATTATTATAAAATAAATGGACGTTGGAGATTCTCACTGCACCCGATCCAGTGAAAAAGACACGGAAGAGAATCCCAATCCGTGATAGGGTGTGGAGGCATGATCACAATGATATGTATATTGTTAAAGAGATGTATAAGTTAGTAGTGAGGTACAACTAATTTTTTCTGGAAATTGCTCTTCTTCTTTTTTAAAATTATTCATTCCCTTAACTCAACATGAGTTATCTCTCGCTCGACATTTTCAACGAGAGTTAACTCACGCTTTTAGGATCAGTTCAATCATTTTATAAGTCGATTCAACCGATCTTAAAAGTGTCAATGTAAGTTAATCCACACTAAAAATATCGAGCGAGAGTTAGCTTATAATGAATTAAAGGAATGAGTAATTTTGAAAAGGAGAAGAGCAATTTTCAATTTTCCCTAGTGTGAGATTACTAGGAATAGGAAGGTACAACTAAAGGAGTCCTTTTTGCTTGTATATTTTTAAATTTGGACACTTTTCTCCAAAAAAGTGCTGTGCCATCTGCCATGATCCTTTTGTGGTTTGTTCTTGGGAGGTAAATGATTGAGAGAAAGGTTTGCTCTGATTTGGCTGGCATTGTCCAGTAAAGTAAAGTGATAGATGAAATTTTTTTACCAAAAAAAGATTGTAATAATTGTTTTACCAAAAAAACATTGTAATTTTTTTACAAGTGATAGATGAAATTTTTTTACCAAAAAAAGATTGTAATAATTTTTTTACATAGTTTTGTGGTGTCCGTTTTGTGGTGTCCGGGTTTCGAACCCCAGACCTATATTATGCATTGTCTTACATAGTTATCAAGTCACTTTATTATAATTTATAATCGTTATAAAAATATCTATATAGTAAAATCTAGGGGAATTAGTCACTTTAGTCCTTGAATGGAAAAAGAATAGTCACTTTAGTCCCTGAATGTAGAGAAATTGCAAAACAGTCCTTGAATGTAGACTTTGTTGGTCAATTTCAGGGACTAAAGTGACTAACGGAGTCTAAATTCAGGGACTAAATTGACTAACGGAGTCTGCATTCGAGGACTAAATTGACTAACAGAGTCTACATTGAGGGACTACTTTGCAATTTATCTGCATTCAGGGACTAAAGACACGACTCCTTCCCTATTCAGGGACTAAAGTGACTAATCTCCCTAAAATCTAACTAGATAACCACGTAAAAAAAACACTGCTTGTATTAAAAAAAACTCTATATTGAATGGGATTCCAGATAATACATTTTGTATGCACATATGAAACATCTTTATTTATTTATTTATTTGTTCAAAACTCTCCTTACGCCCTCAAGCAAAAATGGAACATTTATTTGATAATCAATAATATAACAAAATTTCATCATCTTCTAACATGTTGCAGTAGCCATAAGATCACTCCGAGAAATTGGCACTCTAAGATTGGAAGAAGATTTTACAACATTAGCAGGATTTCTTGAGTCATATAAAAATTGTGCCACAATCATAGCACTAGGCTCTGCAACAATCTTCTTCCATGTTTCATCAGCTTCTTTTCCACGCTTCTTAAAAACAGGTGTAGCATCTAATCGATGAATGTTCCATCTCTTAACACTCTTAAGCCAATCAATTTTTCCCAGTTGTTTCCTAGCTAATTTCCATGTATTCATCTTCATTTCACTCACTGCTTTTTCTAGCAACATTTTTTTAGTTTCATCGTCGACATAACTTTCTCTACGAAAATACTCGTCGAATTCAGGAACACCGATGGCTTTTCTTATCCCTTTTGAGTAATCCCCGTTCGGATTATAAAAGGGTCGCAACTCATTAACCATTCCATTGTTTAACATTTGATCAACACGTTGGTCTATGTAGGAACGAAGAATAGGCATGGCAACATCAACCCAAAGGCAACAAAAATTGTACCTCGATCGAAAATTGTAATCATCATCGTCTACTAAGGCTTCGAGGTAGGAATTTGAGCCACCAACGATGATCGGATGTTTTCCAAGGCTCGTGATTGAATCAATGGCTGAGGTTGATTTTTCACGAAAATCATTGGATGTGAACTCTATGTTTGGGTTATGTGTTCCTAGTAAATGGTGTGGTATTCCTTTTTGTTCTTCAAGTGTGATTTTGTTTGTTACTATGTCGAGACCTTCGTAGATTTGAATTTTGTCTGAGTTGATTATTTCTGATGGGAAATAATTGGCTAAGTCAATTGAAAGCTTTGACTTTCCTGTTCCTGTTGCTCCCATCACCAAAACTACATTTTCTTTTTGAATTTGTCTCATATTCAGTTTTTTGCCACTGCATTGAACATTGCTTGTTAAGGGTTGTCTAATTAGTCTGCACATGGACAATGAGATGCTCATGATGATGATAAAAATTAATTCAAAGAAAAAAACAAGAAATTTGAGGTAAGAATTGGAATCAATTAGTACTACGTCGACTTTGGTAGGATCAGATAACAACTAACGTACTAATATTTGTCTATACGAAAAATTGTTGGAGAGGTGATTTTAGTTATGTGATTTGGAGGAATGTGATTGTGAAGGGCTAAGGTTGCATAGGTTGTGCTTGTTCTTGTTTTTCAAGACATATGTATGACTATGAAGAGCTAGCTTTTAAACTGTGCTGTGCCTTTGGAGATGAGAATTTGGCCTAAACCGTTTCTGAAATAAGGCTGTAGCTATAGCACGTTTTGAAAGCTCAGACACAAGAACTGAAGTGGTAATGGTAACTAAATATTGAGGACAAGAGAAGGGTGTTGTCAAGTATTTATAGCATAGGGAAGTCCAAAGAGATCAAAAGTGTCACTATCTACTCCACTTTTTGATTTCATAATTTACTATATGCTTCTCTCTCTCTTTTATAATAAAAAGTTTAGGCGAATTCTATTTTAGGAGTTCGTAGACTCAGAGAATGTTGACATAGATAATTATATAATAAACTTGTAAGGTGAGTATTATCCCCAACTTATAAATATATTTTTAGGTCTTATCTTATCTGATGTAGAATTCTTAATCGGAGTTAAATTTGTATCTTTACAGAGTACGAATCAACTACTTATTAATTAGATCAACATCCGTGCGCTACTATACGATTCTGAGGGAATATAATAAATTAAGTAGTGTTAGGAATTATTGAGTGTCAACTAGAAAGGAAGGTAGTGGCCATGTCAAATATTCTGCCAATATATTTGTATTAAGTACTTTATGCCATACACAAATGTTGCTGGTCCACTGCAGGCTCATAGAAGCTAGCTAGCTCTTCAATTAATTCATTATTCAAGCTCATTTAATTTTTTTTTTTTTTTTGAGAAAACAGTGGGCACGGTAGGTTCTATACTTTTAGTGGATTATATGTCAAAAGTGGCAAATTGCATAAAGAATATATAGACCATGATATGGTCTATTCTTATTATTCTCTAATATTTGTTTGTTTCGTATTTTGTATGTATGTGTCAATGTGTGTTTATATATACGTTTTTCCCCCTTGGAGCTGGGTAGCATTGTCATTTAGTGATTAGAAAAGAGCTTTTCCACTCATCCTGTCTCACAAGATAGGGTAAACTATTCTCTTCCTTTATATAAAGAAAACTAATTGAATTTACATTGAACTTTTATATATTTTTTTTGGACATCTTTGAATTTGTACCCTCATACTTTAAAATTAAAGGTACGACATAACATCAATAAAATAAAATTAAGCACATTAAAAATCCTTATTTGAGATGAATCTGTTTACAACAAGGTTGTATATATGCTACTAATCATCATATATCTTTAGTCTTTGCTAACTGTGGACCAAAATGCTTGTCAATGATATAAAAATTAAAAGGATGGGAATTTAATGTTTTTTTAGTCAAATTGGTAGCCTAAGGTGATTTATGACATCATGGTTGACCCAACCAATACGACAAAAAAGTTTTCCTCTTGCCCAAAAGAAGAAGTTTCATTCTTGCAGGATAACAAACTTTCCTCTCCCGCTTACATTTTCAATATATGACCATCTCCTTGTAAAGTGTAATTTTTTAGAAGAAAAAAAAAAACAGAGACTAAGAACAAGACTAATCTGGGCATCAAGCGTCAACACCGTCTTTAACTCCAACAGGGAGTCTGCCAAAAGATCACACCTAGCTTTGAAGAGCATCCGAACTTGGTCAAGAAATCAAAGTAGTAGTTTCCCTCTCTAAGTATATGTTGGAAAAAATGCTAGGATTATGCTCTTTAAACAAAAAAAATTCATCAACAAAGAAGCATATACATACATATGCTGGTGATTCAAAAGTTGAAGAAGATGGATCATTTTTAAAGAATTTGTTTCGCAAGACCGTCTTTAATTTTGGTAAATAAATAATTTCCTAAGAAAAATTGGTAATTAAATTTCTTGTAATCTTTTACAAATTGAAACCGCTTGAGGTAATTAACTTGTAGTAAAAAAATGGCTTATATATTTTTTTGGGGTAAAATGGCTTAAATATCTTGTTCGTCTCTTTAAATACACACATTTTTTTTTTTGTTATGACCCGTTGTAAAAATTGAAACCGCAAAAGGTAATAAACTTCTAGCAATGTATTCTTATCGTTTCTTTTCAATTGTCGTTTTAAAATAGTGCACTCGTATTAAGGAAGTGAATGTTTGGAGTTTTTCTTTCTTTCTTTCTATTATACCATCATTTTAATCAACTAATAACTTCTTTTCTTTTTCTTCTAGACTAGATATACTCTTTCTTTTCAATAAATTTGATGCTTTGTATTTTCTTCTATAACAAACAATTCTGATGCATTCTCATCTCCAACAAATAATTGCATAGAAACGATGATGTGAAATAGAATCATGACCTAAGTGAAGTGCATTTGTTCTGATGAACTGTAAGGAAAAGTACTTTGTAACTTTTTAAGATATGTGATCTTTAATTTCGTGCACGAGATCGAAGGTTATAGATTTACTAATAGTGAACAAAATATGATTTTAGATTCGTAACAGGATACATGTAATGTAATAATAATTAATAATATAATTGATACTTGTTCTAATTGATCCAACTTAGTATGAAAAGTCATTGTTCACTGCATACACCCTACCATGTTTTATTCCCCCAGCTGCAATGAATTAATTCCAACTTCACTTTCAATGTGCAGTTCCATTTCTATAAATAATCATATAAATCCATCTGTTTTCATGTTCTATAAATAGCAATAGTGTGTCCAATTTTAAGGTTGATATTGATAGATTAGAGTGATCTTACAACACGATGGAATCCACGGTTTGGACATGGCTTGTGAGACACTAATGATAGTGGTAAGGGGTCTTGATTGGACTAAATTTTTTTAATTAATTTTCATGATCAAAAGGGTATGTAAATATTTTGTAATATAAATTATGAAGCTGGAATACTAAAATTTAGTGCTCGAATGAATCTCCAAAATTTAAAGTAATCCAAAAAAATTAGATGAGAGAATTTCACTGCTTGTTATGGGTGTAACATCATATAGAAGAGACAAGTAAATTAACTATAGCATTTGTTGATATTCTTCACTATTAGTGGGTACAAAATTAGAATAGTACATATTCCATCCTCAATTTTCCAATATCAATTGAATGTAGATAATTTTTTTTTGGTAGTGTATTGAATGTAGATAATTTAGTATAAGGTTATGTCAATGTGCTGGAGTATGAGATAATGTAGCACTTATATTTCAAAGTGCACTTATATTACAGAACTATCATCGTTTGTGAAGAGAAATATGCAAAACATTGAGTTGTGATTGTGTCCCACCACTGTTTCAAAAATATATAAGATATAAATAGTAATTTAATTTGCACTACTTAAGTGTTCTAAATAATATAACTTGGTGGTGGTTTCATCCATAAATCGCTGCATTGTTTTCTAATTTTGTAACTGCTAGTGGGTATAACCACTATTTTTTAGCAGTGCTACAACGAGTTTCAAATGGTATATAGTATTGCATAAATGTTAACTTATCTATCATACAAGTGAGGGAGGAATGAGGGAAGAAGAAATAGACCGATATGGGATAAAGATTTTAGCTAAAGAAGAAAATGCTCATTGTAATTATCTGTTTATAGGGGATATAAGGTTTTGGTTTGAGTGGAAGTGTTTTTTTTAAAAGACAAAATGAAATATATTACTAATAACAAGCATCCTACCAAACACAAGAAGTGTTAGAGGAGAATACAAAGAGTTTAACAAACAGATATAAATCCGTTACAAACAAAGCAATACAAAGAAGAGCTACATGCCAAGACCCAAACACATTAAGGGATTAAGGCATCGATTATGATAATCAAAAGCAAAAGTAGCATTATTTGCTTTCAACCACCAAAAGAAATGGAGCTTAATTTTGTCTAATAATTGATGCAACTGATCTTCCTTATGATTAAAGATTTTGTTATTCCTTTCTTTTCAAATCATCCGAACACAAGCAAACCAAACTAACTATAACGAAGACCGAACAAATTTTGAAAATCCACCCATCTATATATTTTAAGGAGAAGAGTAATTAGGAGACCAATGTTCCATTCCCATCCAACATAATGCAAACAATTTCCATTTCAAAAAGACAACTATTATATGTTTTTATATTTTTTTGGTAGAATTCTAGGCTAGCACATTATTGAAGACCAACTTAAAAAGTTAACTGTATACGTCAGTGTGTTACCAATTGTTAGTGAAAAAAATAAATAGACTTGTTTTTTTGTTGCTGATAATCATGTTATAGGTATCCATTGCCGTTTAACACCAACTAATTTCCATCGCAATCTCAACTGGATTTTCTCCACATGCAAGATTTAGAATCGAATATCTTATTCCTTTACTGTTCGACTTGTTGGCATAAATAGAGTGACTAATGTGTTGTGCTTTTAAATTCTCGTTGGCTTTTTTCCTTTCAAAAACCAATCTGGGTGCAGCATATTTTCTCAGAGACTAGAATCACCTTTAGTCTTGATTTAATATGAAATCTCTAGAAACATAAAATAAAATGGCACTCAATGAAAATTGAATATTCCTTCTAAAATTAAATCAGCATGTGAAACATTTTGAAACCATGAACTAAATCACCGGTCACAAATAAGTCCTGTGTCCTATCTTACTTTTCATGCAAGTCTAATAACCGATCAAAGGATTCAAGAACCGAACAAATCTAAACACAGAAACAGTAACACACATTACCTCTGAGTACCATAGATTTTCAAGAGTTATATCTTTGTTAGAAAAGAAAAAGTAGCCAATGGCCAAACTAGAAATAATCCAAACATACCAAATATATATCAACCATAATGGAGAATAAAAATAAATAGTTAGCTAGCCTAGCTAGCTTGGTTCAACCATTGCATAGCTTGGTTCAGTTCATCAACCAAAGCAATAGGCAGCAGAACAAGACCTTTGTTTTCAAGTAGCTGACATGTTTCTGCTGAATTCACTTCTAGTAGTTTCCCCATTATCTCTTCAAGAGGCTCATTCAAAATCTGTTCCTTTATATAATGCCCATAACCCTGTAAATATAACATACAAAACTCTGCAGTCAATGACTTTGACACTGTGCTATAAGAAGTTAAGTTAGAACAACAAGCCCGGTTCAAAAGACAAAAAATGAACAGACACGTGTCTTTTACTAAAGACGGTCGATTGTGCCTACATCTTACGGCAGAGTGGCTATGGTTCTATTCTATTATTTTAAGCTTAAGGTTTACGATGTATAACTTGTATTTACATGCAACGGTCTAGATTAGAACATTTCCTATGAACTGTACAGATAACAACTTGTCTGTAGCTATGAAAATACTCAAGCAAGAAATTATTATGGAGCAGAATTTGGTCAAGCACACAAAATCACAGTGATGCAATATATAATATATCTACTGAAATTAAGGAAAGATGTGTACCTCATGGAAAACTAGTGGTATAGCATTTGAATCAGCTTGCAATTTACTTCCACTTAGTTCCTGCAAAGGAACAACTTTCTTTAGCTATTGTAGATTATCTATGTGAAATTGATCACAACGTTCAAACCCGGATAAAGAAGAAAAAAACTAATCTAACAACTAACTACTAATATTTGCCATTCAAAAAAAAAATTAGGATTGAAAAGGTACCTTCACTTGAATCTGCAAGTATTTAACATAGTCAATGATATCATCCAATATGTAAGCTTGACTACCCTGCAAATTAAAATTCAGTTCATTAAAGGTAAATGCTGTGAAATTCAACATATATGAGCTACTTAAATTTGGTCCCAAAAAAATTAGCTACTTAAATAACTTATTCAATACACCTTTGAAAACTAATATTAAATCATAAACAACAGATTACCACATCTGGAGTCGGCAGCAATTCATGTAAAGCTTTGAGGTTATCAGCGATACGTTGCCTGCGTTGCTATATTCAAAGAGTACACGGTAAGGAAGAAGCAAAGTTGTGTTAATGAATTGGAATAAGATTGTTAACTAGTTGACAAGGGCATAGTATTGAACTCTATGATATCATATGTATATATGCATTTTGAACGTGGCCCTTATGATTTTATCAGAGATGGAAAAAGTTTTACTTACACGGTCAGAGTAACGTGTTTTCTCACTTTTCTGTTTTGTGGAGCTACCTCCTGATTTTGGATCTGGAAGTAAAGAAGGTGCAGCAACTACTCCTATATGATCAAATTGAGAAGCATATTGCTTATCTCCAACTGAATCAGGTGTCCATGTTGCATGACCCTATTACAAAATTATTACAATAACACTATAAGTTAGGTTTAGATTGACTTATTTGAACTTGCATAGTGACATAACACATATGCAAACGTGAAACTATTTGGAAGAGCTTATAAAAACAATTTATAACATGTCCATATATTTTTTTCAGCTTATTTCCATAAACTCTTGAAGAGAGCTTACGAAAACAGTTTATGAATGTCCATAAGTTTTTTCAGCTTATTTCCATTAGCTCTTCAAGATAACTTATGAAAACAACTTATACTTTATATAAAAACAGTTTGACTTTATATCTTTTGTTATATAAATAAATAGCTACACATAAGCACTTAAATGGTAACTGCTTATACTATAAGAGAAATCATTATTCATAAATTTCAGAATAGTGAAAAATCTTTAAAATATTGTAATGCTTGAAAGCAGAAAGACCTCAATTAACTAACCTCAGCATAGGGAAGATTTTGACTACTTCTAGTTTCAACTTGAAGTGCTTCCTCTCCTTCATCATGTCTCCAAAATCCTACATGCTGAAAACAAAACACAACAACAAAAAAAAATCATGAATTTCAAAACCTCGCATAAATTTACAAAACATACTCAAATTGAAAGTAGTAGTTTTTTTTTTCTTCCATTCATTAACTTTACCTTCCTAACACCAAAATCATGACTTGAAGAATCAATAAGCTTAAAACCAAAATCAGCTTTTCCAGGATCATTGAAACTGCTGCTGCTACTACCAAGAGTGTGATAATGGCTATTCCCAATCATATTATACTCGGTTGTTGTAGTAGTGTTTGGAAGATAGCATGAGGATTCAGAGAGATATTCAACATAGTTATTTTGAGGTAGTTTTGGTAAGAAATTCCACTCTATCCCACTTCTTCCAAAGTGTTGGTTTTGAATTTGATGTTCCTCAGAAACATCATGGCTACTTGTTCCTTCATTTTCATATGAAAGTTGCTCTGAACTGTTCTCTTTGTTGTTACTTTCTCCTTCCATTTTTGTTTTCACTACCAAGCTAAACAAGGGTTAAAACTTAAAGGTAAGAAGTTGAGTAATGAAAAAGTGGTAAAGGAAGAAACTTTCACTTACCCAAATGAAGGGAAGTGCAAAAGGCTTAAAAGGGTATCATGGAATGTGTAAAGATTGAAAGTTAGAGAAAGAAAGGTATGGTTTTTAATTTTGCTCTGTTTTTGCTCTGTTTTTTGTTTGTTGGTGGGTACGTACACATGCAAGGACTCTTACAATGTGGGTTGTTTGTGCTGTGAAGTTGTACTGGTGTGGTAGTGGGGTGGATTGTGTACGGTGGATTTTGATGCACGCTTTGTATGGAATGTCGATTATACCCCTGATATGAATTTCAAATTCTTTTGTAAAAGTAAAAAAAATTAAATCATGCGAGTTGTAATGTAACTTGTTGCTTATATGAGTAATCACTATGTGGGAGAAAAACTTGAAGAGAAAGGAAACATGATCAAGGAATGTTACATTAAAGCGATTGTTAATTATCATTTTGCGGTTAATATGAGTGGTAACGGGTAAGAACTATAAACACCTTAAACAAGTAATTAAGAGGACCTCCCTGCTGTAACTGCTTCACGCAGTTTCACGCAGTGAGCAATCTCAGCCATTAAACATTGATCCAAATGTTCAGATTTGTTCTGTTAGTTTTCACACAGTTTGATCTCAACCACTTATCTTTAATCGGACGGCTCACACGCCTTACAGCAATCTGCTGTTACAGCAGGAAATCTTCTTCCGTAATTAAGATTTAGATCTCGGTCTAATGGTAAAATTGGTTTAGATTGAAGAACTCACTTTTAAGTGTCACAAGTAGGGATATAAATGGATATCCATGGATGCAGATACTGTGATATCCGTGTCCGATCAGTTGTATAAATATGAAATTCGTACCCTATCCATATCCGCGCGGATATCCGTTTAGCAGGTAATTCATAGATTTTGAGGTATCCGCGAGTTTATAAAGATATTCATATATAACATTTATATAAAAAAAATTTGTTAATTTTTTTAGCTAAAAATTAAAAACTAAAGTTCATCACATGCATTTTCTTTTTGTAACCAAAAAACATGCATTTTCTTTTCTTTTTAGCAAAACATAATATCCATACATTACAATAAAAACAAAGATCGACTAAAAAAACATAAATAAAGTTCCTTACATTTAATAAATATAAAGTTCTTTGATTTAACAAAAGCATAAATAAAGCTCATCATATTCAACCAAAACAAAGCTTCTTGCTTTAACAATCCCGACCACTTTCGCTTCCTTTTAGAGGAGCGTGATCCAAATTTGAAATGTCGTGTAATAATTAATAACACTCACAATACTGAAGTTTTTTGCTTAGGAAGTTGAATGGTATTAAAGTTATTTATGTAATTTACTCGGTTTCTTAATGGGTATGGATATCCGCGGGTGCGGATACCATTAAATCTGCATCCGTATCCATTAATTAGCAGGTAGTTAAAAATCCGTTTGTTTTATCCACGGATATTCATTAAGGTATCTGCTCTATGTCCGTGGCGGATTTTATCCGCAGATATCCACCGGTGCAGATTTTTTTTCCATCCCTAATCACAAGTCTCGTGCTAATTAGATTAGTAGCTTTAATTACATGTATTTTTCTTTAATTTTGGTTAAGGACAAAATTTTAGGTTTAAGTCGATACATTACTAAGTTTGTGACGGTCAACACATCACTGAATTTGTACAAGTTAAGAAACATAATTAAAATTGAACAAGTAAAATCAACAAAGAATATGGTAAATAAAGTTGATATATCAACAAAAATAAAATAAAAAAGACTAACGACACACATTTTACACACTTTTTTCAAATATTTTTTAAAAAAAAACACACATTTTCCAATAAAAAAAGGTTAATTTGTCACACAAAATTATCTTTGCTGGTCCATATAATCGTTTTATTTTTTTGAGAGAAGTCCATATAATCGTTAAAATTCATAGTTTAGCAAGGTAACCCAAAATTAGTGTGTATTTAGTTTTATGGTGTATAATAACTATAACGCAGTTTTTTTTTAATGTAATTTGTAGTGAATAATCCTACGAACCTTATGAGACGGTAAACTTTACTTAAGAGTTATAATGATGTTGCATGTCCAAGACTTAAGCGCAGTTTTGTCATTAAATTTTTTTTCAAAAATTATGTAGTTTTTTTTGTTATGTATAAAAATTATGTAGTTTTATTTATACCTTTTATCACTCAAATTCACAAATTTAAAATAAAAAAGAAAGCTAGCACGTGATACTGCTTAGCTTTTGATTTGTTAACATCCCACAACAAGTTATCCTATTTTTTCCTTTCTCGTTAGTTGCCGCCTCACCTTTGCAAAACTTCATCAAACATTCTCCTTGTCTTTGAGCACGGGATGGGATTACTTTTTCTCAACACAAACCTTAAGCCAAAGGAAACTGGAATTTCCTTTAAATAACATTGTATTTTGGTGATATAGTGATTTTGTCTCTTCTCTCTTAAGTAATCACTCCCTCAACAAAATAATTTATTTTAATTCATCATTTTCGCTTATAAAAAAGTCACTAATATCATAAAACTCAGGTGGGGTTTAGTATGGGAAAGGGAAGTTCTTTCCCATGATGGGAAAGTTTAATAGCAGCCATAGATTTAATAGTTTTTTATGTGGATGGCCTAGATCTGTTACTTGGTAAAGGCTGAAACTTTTTGGTGGTTATTGTGTAACAAAAATCCTGACCCCGCCAAATCATTAATGGTGTGTTTGGTTTAGAAGAGAAATTGTGAAGAGAGAAATAGGTGAGAGAGAAGTTGTGAAGAGAGAAATAGGTGAGAAATAGAGTAGATTTGATGTATTATTTGGTAGAAGAGAAAAACAGGAGAAATGGAGAAGAGAGAAGTGCTTACTATTATTGAAAGGACTAAAACACCCCTACAAAAATCTCATCAAATTTAATTTGTTTCATAATTCAATTTTTTTTTGGTTACATTCAATTAATTAATTTAATTTAACTAATTAATGAAATTTTTGATCAAATAAATTAATTTTTTTTAGTCAAATTAATGATTTTTTTTGTTACAAATAAATTAATGAATTTAATTTTTAGAAATCAATTAAATTCCGTTTAATTGAAGCTGAGAGTTGAAGGTGAGAAAAACACAACAAGGGGGGGTTGAATTATGTTTTGAAAAATTCTTCGTTTCTCTTAAAACTGAACACACTTGATCAGAAGCTAAGTGAAACAGCTTCTGAAGTGATTATCAGAATCGAAATGCAGCGGAATAAAACAGAGAGAGAAGAAGAACGACACAAAGCAATTATACTGGTTCCTTCCACAATCTGGAAGTAGTCCAGTCCCCCTTGCACTTCCAAGGAGATTTCACTAAGAATAATATCTGATTACAATTGCTCAAGCACACAAGCAAGAGACTTCCTTTGCTCAAGCACACAAGCAAGAGACTTCCTTTGCTCAAGAACACAATCAAGAGACTTCCTGCTCAAGCACAACTACAAGAGACTTCTAACTAAACAAAATTACACAGAAAATTGTTTAAGGTTGAACACTTGATATACAATCAGAGGTGCTCACAATACAAATCAGATACAGACTCAATGAATTAAGAATTTCTAAGATAAGACTTTGAGACACAGAAATTCTAAGTGAATGCAGAACAATTTCAGCAGAGGTTTGGCACTTGTAAGTATGTTGAGAGTCTGTTGTTCAGCATTACCAAATCTCTAGGTCTTCACTCCTTTATATAGAGGTGTGAAAGAGACGTTGTGAAATTGCCAGCACATCAAAGAGTCGTTGTTGAAGCTTGATCTTTCACCTTTGATCTTTTGCCTGATTTGGTTGTTGTCCTATGAAGAATCAATTTGAAATTCATTCCTTATCCAAAGGAACATCTATGCAGGCGAAGCCGTATTCTGGAGCTGTTTTCTTGTCTTGTAGCGTGGACACAAAACAGAGTAGTTGAGAACGTGGTTGTACAATTCGTACAAATGTCAACGCTTTCGTCCAAATTGCAAGCACATGCCTTCAAACACCTTTGAAATGACGGTTGCAAAATTCCACTAATCCTTTGTTGTGTTTTCGAATCCAATAGACAACTTTTGCAGTGATGATTCTTCAATCCTTGAATCTTCGCAAATCCAGTTGATCTTCAGCTTCTGGTGAAATGGCTTCTGATGAGTCAGCTTCTGCAGCTTCTGATGATATGGCTTCTGGACCTCTTGTCTTCAGGAGCACTATTCTTACTTCAGAAGCGACTTAACTTCAGGAGCGCTTTTTCTCTTCAGTAGCAAGTTGCCTTCAGGAGCGTCCAAGCTTCAAATTTTGTTGTTTCCTTTGCTCTTTATTTGCTCATTCAGAACCAATGATGATGTAACTATTTTAATTATGGTCATGTACACTTGAACAAATATTAGCTAGTCCAATTTACAATTTTTAATACCTTGTTATCATCAAAACTCTTTAAGGTTCATTGTTAAACTCATTTTGTTCCAACAATCTCCCCCTTTTTGATGATGACAAACAAAAGTATTTAAAAATTGATCAATTGTTGTTAATCTAATTAACAAGTTGACTTTGGGGTCCTGAGGTTTGTAAGCTCAGAATCAGAGGTTTGTAAGCTCAAACTCCCCCTGAGTCTGATAGTCTTTAAGGTGAGGTTTGTAAGCTCCCCCTAAGTTCTATCCAGGTTAATTAAATTCATTTTACGCATAATAAAATTATCAGAGCTTAAAAAAAATTGAATCATTGAAAGAATTAACTTATTGATAAGAAGAATGGTTCAATTAATTTTACTTTATTTTTGATACTCCTTCTTTCGTTCATAGCTTATACCAATAAGGTAAAAAATGATAGAAGTTTTTCAAAAAATTTCAAATATCATTAATGGGGCTTAGGGCCTTTAAATACTTGTCATATATACTCACCCTTTTGTCATTATCAAAAAAAATTGAAATAAAAGAAAATAAGCATAAGAGACAAAAAGATGTGAGAAAAACTCAAACATGAAGAGAGTATAATAAGTAAATAACTAGAATATTCAGGCAATCAGAGTCAGAATCAGTTACGCATTCAGAAGCAATAAACATTAAAGCAAGACAGTTTCAGAAGCAGAGACTAAGAACTTAAAACAAACAACAAACAAAAGAAAACACTAAGGTGTGCAACTAAGGGTTGGTTTGTTGTTGTTTCTTCATCTTCTCCATTTCTTCAATTTTCTTCTGCAACTGTTCTTCAAGATATTGTTGCCTCTGGAGAAGAGCCTGTTCCATTTCTCTAGCCTCTTGCTGCTGCTTTGCCATCTGTTGCCTCAGAAGCTTAAACATCCTTGCGTCTCTAGTCAAGTAGTCCATTTCTGAGAAGAATGACTTGTTTGCCAGGAGCAGTGTAGGACTTCTAACTCTGAGACTTTTCTTCAGATGCTCCATTAACTTTCTGACAGAAGCTTCCTTGCTTCTGATGCACTTGTCTTTTACATCTTCTATAAACTCAGCAGCTCGGTTCTGAAGTGATGCCCATGAGTCTTCATATGCATTGGTGAGATCAATTGTCCTTCTTTGATCCACCAGATTATGCATTTTAGAAAGAATAGTGAGTAGCTCAGCATTAATATATCCAGATTCCAGGTAGTTTGGGGGTGGTTGTTCAAGAGTTTCAAGATCAGAATCACTAAGTTCAAGGTCTTGAACAGGGCTAGAAACTGGAATGGTGATGTGTTGAGTTGGGGTTGAGGTTGATGGCTGGTCAGAAGCAATGTGTGTGGTAGAGATTGAGTCTTGGACATTGACTTGAGAATTGTCAATATCCATGGGAGTTTGTTTTGGTGAGTGTTCTGGTTGTTGATAGTCAGTTTCAATTGGTGGTTGTTGTGGTGAAGTTGTTGTTTGATTGTTGAGTTGGGGATCAATGGTCACTATTGGTGATTGTGGGGGTGATGTGGGTTTGTGTGGTTCAGGTGTTTCTTGATGGGGGCTTTCTGAAACAACTTTATCAGAAGCAGCTGCTTCTGGAGTTGTCTCAGAGGCTTTTTCTGAGGTTGACTCAACATTTTTTGGTAAAATCATGTTGAGGGGTGAAATATTGAGAGGTTGAGGGTGATGACGAAGGATTCCACTAATAACTCTTTCTCTCTACTCAGCCATTTCAGCCAACTTCTCATTGATTATATGACCAACTGGTTCATATGAATTTGGCTGAGAGGGCTATGTGGTGGTCTTGGTTGATGTTGAATGGCTATTTACTGGTTTTTGAAAGAGTTGAGCTAAAGGTATATCATCATCAGAATCTGATGATGATGAGGATGCGGAATCTGATGATATATTAATTTCCTTTTCTGGTTCGGGATCAGAATCCTCTTTAGCAGACTCACTGGCCATCAGCATCAGTTGCTTGGCTTCTGAAACTACAGACTCTTGTAGCTCAGCAGCAATTACCAAGACTTTTTCAGCTTCTGCCTTCTTCCCTGGTAAGTCCTTTAACTCCAAATCAGAAGCAGCTTGAGCTATCATGGTGATATGAGGAAAATCCTTGGTCCTCCTCAAGGCTGGCTTCCTCTTCCCCTTTGGTATAGCTGGTTGTACAGGAGTAATACCAGTACTTAGGACTACACTAGAGTTGATGTCTTCCGCTATCTCTTCAATTGATATCATTGCAGAACCACCAATCTTAAGCTTGTCAGAGGCAGGTCTTGCCTTCTTAGCAGATTCTTCAACCTTCAGATACTCTTCTTTGGTCATTTTCCTCTTAGCTCTTCTGCCTTTTGCCAGAGGCACAGTACCACCATACATTTCCTCAGGTACCTCATCCATCCTGATGACCTCGTTGGTTGCCTCATAGTGATCCTTGATGTACCTCATCTGCACTTCAATAGGATCCTGTTTGCAGATGGGTGGAAAATCCCTCATAAGATCAGACAAGACATGAGATACACTTAGGTCAGTTCTAAGTTTTGTGACCTTGCTGATCAGCTTCATATTCTTGAGAGTTTGAGCATTTATGAATGCTCCAGTCTTTGTATCCAGCAGCTGATCTGTGTAGCCTTGAGCTCTGCTTAAACAGTCCAAGACACCTCCTTGATAGAATATCTCTGATAAGAGTCTTCCATAAGGAACCCAGGGTTTATCCAGCAACTGACTCTGCTTCAGACACTCTATCAGGTATTTGAACATATATTTGGGCACGTTCACCTTTTCCTTCTTGATGAAGTGCTGGAGAAAGACCTTCTGAGCCAAATTTGGTTTCTCATTATCACCACATGGAAACAAATCTTCATTCTGAATCTTCAGAAGCATCTTAGTTACCATGCTTAATTCAGCATATTTCTTCTCCTTCTCAGAATTGTATATAGCCAAGTTAGTTGGTTCTCTCCAAATGCATTTTTCAGTAGCACTTGAAAGATCAATTCCAGAGTAGTATCCAGAGGCTTCAACCTTAAGAACAGATTTTATCTGCCATTGTGTAATTCTTACTGGAATACCGCAGATGCTTGATCTAATTTCATCTTCAACAAACGGCGCAAGACCCATTTCTTCTCTTGTCTTCCCTTCTAATTCAGGATACATCAACACCATTTGACTTTCCTCAGCTAGGGATGTCGCTCTGCTTTAAAATTTTGCTCTTACCCAGAAGTGTCTAACCAAAGCTTCATATGTTGGTCCATTTAACATTTTGAAGTAATGCATGAGTCCTTGCTCTTCATAGTAGCTTCTGATCCAACACTTATGAAAGGCCAGAGAATCAAAATCCACTGGATTCTCTATCTGAACTTGTAAATCCCATTCTTCCAATTTCATGCTTCTTCCTCTGTAGTCATATTCAGGGACCATCCGTGAAGTAGATACTGAACCTTCTCGTTGCGAACTTGATGATGCCATTTGATGATGTTTGAAGAAGATTTGAAGAAGATGAAGATTTTAGGGTTCTAGGGTTGAGAGAATGCGCTTACTTCGCACTAACAGGTGTGAGAGCAAATGTGTTTGTTGTGAGTGAGTAGTGTGTGAATTGTCAAAGTGTTAAGAGAGAAACGATTGCAATTCAAAAGAGACAAACAAACATAACATTAATGACAAAATTGGGGGCGCGTGAAAAGTACTTTCAAAGCTATTAAATCATCATTGCACTTTTAGTTATACACCAATACAAACATTCCACGTCAGAAGTTCTCAGAGTAACTACCAAGTTAGTGGGCCAGAAGTTACCTTAAAAAGTAACCCCCAACGTTTCCACTAATTCAACTATTCATAAGCAAAAAAAAATCCAGCTTCAGGACTTCAGATGCTGACGTCATCATCAGAAGCGAGTTTTCCTCATAATCTCAATAAAGAGCTTCTGATGGACTACTGCTTCTGAACTAACTTCAGAACCTAAAATCCTATTCAGGAGCAAGCAAACTTAATCAGACACGTAGTGCATGTTCAAATTTTTCTTTATAAAATCAAATCTTTCAACAGTTAAAGGCTTAGTAAATATATCAGCCCATTGATTTTCAGTGTCAATGAATTGTATATCTAAAATTCCTTTTTGAACATAGTCTCTGATAAAATGGTGTTTGATTTCAATATGCTTAGCTCTTGAATGCAAAATTGGATTTTTAGATAAACAAATAGCAGCAGTATTATCACAATAAATAGGAATACTGTTAGCAATTATCTGATAGTCTTCCAACTGATGTTTCATCCAAAGTAGTTGTGTACAACAACTTGCAGCTGAAATGTATTCTGCTTCTGCTGTAGACATAGCAATAGTTGTTTGTCTTTTGCTAGCCCAGGATATAAGATTATCACCCAGAAATTGACAATTGCCACTGGTTGACTTTCTTTCAATCCTATCACCAGCATAATCAGCATCACAGAATCCAATTAGATTATAATTTAAGGATTTCCTATAAAGGAGTCCAAGATTAGTTGTTCCTTTCAAATACCTGAAGATTCTCTTGACAGCAGTCATATGAGATTCTCTAGGATCTGATTGGAATCTTGCACACAAGCATACACTGAATAAAATATTTGGCCTAGATGCAGTAAGGTATAACAAAGAACCAATCATACCTCTATACAGCTTCTGATCAACTTTAGCTCCTTCATCTTCTTTGCTCAAGGTGCACGTAGGGTGCATTGGAGTGTTCATCACTTTACAATCTTCAAGCTTGAACTTCTTCAGAAGCTCCTTTGTATACTTAGATTGATGAACATAGACTCCATCTTTGCATTGATTAATTTGAATGCCCAGGAAGAACTTCAGCTCTCCCATCATGCTCATTTCAAATTCATCCTGCATTAACTTAGAAAATTCCTTGCAAAGAGATGCATTAGTAGAACCAAATATTATATCATCAACATATATTTGCACAACAAGAATATCTTTCCCAAGGGTCCTTCTGAAGAGTGTTGTATCAACCTGTCCTCTTTTAAAATCATTTTTGATTAAGAAATTACTTAGTCTATCATACCAAGCTCTGGGAGCTTGTTTCAAGCCATATAGTGATTTCTTCAATTTAAAAACATGGTCAGGATATTTAGTATCCTCAAATCCAGGAGGTTGCTTGACATACACTTCTTCTTCTATGACACCATTGAGAAATGCACTCTTGACATCCATTTGATATAATATTATGCCATGATTAACTGCATAGGAAAGAAGTAACCTGATTGCTTCCAATCTTGCAACTGGAGCAAATGTTTCAGTGTAATCAATGCCTTTTTGTTGACTATACCCTTGTGCAACAAGTCTGGCTTTGTTTCTTGTTACTTCTCCTTGCTCATTCAACTTGTTTCTGAATACCCATTTTGTTCCAATAATGTTCTTGTGCTGAGGTTTGGGTACCAGATCCCACACATCATTTCTTTGAAATTGATTCAACTCTTCTTGCATAGCTAAGATCCATCCATCATCTGAAAGTGCTTCATCAACTGTTGTAGGTTCAATCATTGAGATTAGTCCAATCATTGACTCTTCTTGTCTGAAATGTGATCTTGTTCTTCTTAGACTATCTTTGTTTGCAATGATTAGCTCATCAGGATGTGAAGACTTGTGTTTGAATATGTTTCTGGGAGGATCTTCTTGATGTGAGCCATCTTGTGCTTCATCAGAAGCAGTTTCATCTTGCGCTTCTGATGTGGGTTCAGCTTCTGGACTATCTTCAGATTTAGCTATTTGATCAGGTTCTGGAGTAGCTTCAGGAACTTGTATCTCTGCAAAACTTTCATCTTGCTTTGAAGTTTTATCTTCAAGCTCCTTGTTATCAAATTTAACGTGCATAGATTCTTCAACACAGAATGTCTCTGAATTATACACTCTGTATGCCTTTGACCTTTCAGAGTAACCTAAGAAGATTCCTCTTTGGGCCTTGGCATCAAATTTCTTTAGGTAGAGCTTGTTGTTCAGAATGTAACATGTACATCCAAATTGATGAAAGTAAGAGATATTGGGTTTTCTTCCTTTAAAGAGTTTATATGCTGTTTTCTCCAAAATAGGTCTAATATAGATCCTGTTTTGAACATAACATGCTGTATTCACTGCTTCTGCCCAAAAATATTTAGCCAAATTGTTTTCATGGATCATGGTTCTGGCCATTTCTTGTAAAGTTCTATTCTTTCTCTCTACAACCCCATTTTGTTGTGGAGTTCTAGGAGAAGAGAATTTATGGATAATTCCATGTTTTTCACAAAAAGCTTCAAATGGCTCATTTTCAAATTCTCCACCATGATCACTTCTGATTTTTAAAATCTTTGACTCTTTTTCAGTTTGAATTTGTGTGCAGAAGTTACTGAATACCTCATATGCATGATCCTTACTTTTCAGGAATTTCACCCAAGTCCATCTGCTATAATCATCAACAATGACTAATCCATATTTACTTCCATACAAGGATGCAGTACTCACTGGTCCAAATAAATCAATGTGAAGTAGTTCTAAGGGTCTTGAGGTTGAAACAATGTCTTTGGTTTTAAAAGATGATTTCACAATTTTCCCTCTCTGACATGCACCACAGAGTGCATCTGAATGATAGTCAATGTCTGGTAGCCCTTTGACAGTTTGTAACTTACTAAGCTTAGAGATTAACCTCCAGTTAGCATGTCCCAACCTTCTGTACATTATTAACTCTCTTTCCCTTGAACACAATGGATTTGTCTTCCTTGTTGATTATTGTACAGTTTGTTTTCTCAAAAAGCACATCATAACCATTGTCACAAAATTGACTAATGCTCAAAAGGTTATGTTCAAGTCCATCTACCAACCATACATTATTAATTGAGGTAGAGGAATTACCAATAGTTCCTGTACCTATGATCTTGCCTGACTGGTTGCCTCCAAATTTTACATTTCCTCCCTCTTTCATTGTTAGGCTGAGGAACATGGACTTATCTCCTGTCATGTGTCTTGAGCAACCGCTGTCTAGGTACCATGATCTTTGCTTTGGCACTGCTCTTAGACATACCTCATTTTCATCTTCTGAGTCTGAATCTGATCCAGCTTCTGAAGTTGCTGTTGCTACCAACCCAACAGCTACCTTTGCATCTTCATCAGCTTCCTCTTTATCAGATCCAGATTCACTTCCCAAATCATCCCAGGTTGTCATTAAACTCTGCTTCTTGAATTTGCTTGGTTTGAATGTAGACCTCTTTGACTTGTCCTTTGACTTTTCTCTTTGAAGATCAGGGCATTCAACAATAAATGTCCAGGCTTCTTACAGTTGAAGCATCCCTTCCGATCTTCTTTCCTTGAGCTTCTGGAGTTACTCCTCTTGGTTAAAAACTTTTTGTTCTTCTTGGCCAGATATTGAAGTCTGTTTTAGAGCATGGCCATTTCAGCAGCATCTGGTTCAGAATATGAACTTGATTGATCTTGTTCTTCAGATTCAACCACTTTGAGAGCTTTTGATGACTTGCCTTTGGATGGAAGAGCTATTGATTTACTCTTCTTAGTAGACTCATGTTCATTAAGACTTAACTCATGAACTTTGAGAGAACTAACAAGATCTTCGACACTTAAAGTGTTTAAATCTTTAGCTTCCTCAATGGCAGTCACCTTTGGTCTCCATCTGGCAGGTAAGCTTCTGAGTATCTTGCTTACATGATCAGAAGCAACATAGCTCTTCTTCAGAATCTGTAGCCCAGAGACTAAGGTTTGAAACCTTGAGTACATCTCCTCAATAGTTTCATCATCCTTCATCTTGAATAACTCGTACTGATGTACAAGCATGAGAGCTTTAGCTTCTTTGACCTTCTTGCTGCCTTCGTAGTTTGAACAGAGAGAAGCAAACATAGCTTTGGCAGTGGACTTGTCACTCATCTTCATGTACTCTGCTTTGGGTATAGCAGTGACAAGAGCTCCTCTGATAATATGATGCTTCTTGTAGAGTTTCCTCAACTCAGGAGTATGTTTCTTTCTATCCACAACAGCTCCTTCTTCATCAAGGACTAAATCACCAACACCATCTTCCAGAATATCCCATAATTCTTCATCTAGGCTCATGATGTAACTGTAAAAGTTGGTCTTCCACCAAGAAAATTCTTCAGCATCTCCATTGAATTTTGGAATCTTTCCAACACTGGATTTCTTACTATCACTATAATCATGTGAGACATGTTTATAGCTAGTATCATCAGAACCAGTAGGAGGAGGAGTAGACATGTTTTTCTCAGATCTTTGACTGTTGCACGGTTAAATGTTACACAATAGACCAAGGCTCTAGATACCAATTGAAGGTGAGAAAAACACAAGAAGGGGGGGTTGAATTGTGTTTTGAAAAATTCTTCGTTTCTCTTAAAACTGAACACACTTGATCAGAAGCTAAGTGAAACAGCTTCTGAAGTGATTATCAGAATCGAAATGCAGCGGAATAAAACAGAGAGAGAGAAGAAGAACGACACAAAGCAATTATACTGGTTCCTTCCACAATCCGGAAGTAGTCCAGTCCCCCTTGCACTTCCAAGGAGATTTCACTAAGAGTAATATCTGATTACAATTGCTCAAGCACACAAGCAAGAGACTTCCTTTGCTCAAGCACACAAGCAAGAGACTTCCTTTGCTCAAGAACACAATCAAGAGACTTCCTGCTCAAGCACAACTGCAAGAGACTTCTAACTAAACAAAATTACACAGAAAATTGTTTAAGGTTGAACACTTGATATACAATCAGAGGTGCTCACAATACAAATCAGATACAGACTCAATGACTTAAGAATTTCTAAGATAAGACTTTGAGACACAGAAATTCTAAGTGAATGCAGAACAATTTCAGCAGAGGTTTGACACTTGTAAGTATGTTGAGAGTCTGTTGTTCAGCATTACCAAATCTCTAGGTCTTCACTCCTTTATATAGAGGTGTGAAAGAGACGTTGTGAAATTGCCAGCACATCAAAGAGTCGTTGTTGAAGCTTGATCTTTCACCTTTGATCTTTTGCCTGATTTGGTTGTTGTCCTATGAAGAACCAATTTGAAATCCATTCCTTATCCAAAGGAACATATATGCAGGCGAAGCCGTATTCTGGAGCTGTTTTCTTGTCTTGTAGCGTGGACACAAAACAGAGTAGTGGAGAACGTGGTTGTACAATTCGTACAAATGTCAACGCTTTCGTCCAAATTGCAAGCACATGCCTTCAAACACCTTTGAAATGACGGTTGCAAAATTCCACTAATCCTTTGTTGTGTTTTCGAATCCAATAGACAACTTTTGCAGTGATGATTCTTCAATCCTTGAATCTTCGCAAATCCAGTTGATCTTCAGCTTCTGGTGAAATGGCTTCTGATGAGGCAGCTTCTGCAGCTTCTGATGATGCAGCTTCTGATGATATGGCTTCTGGACCTCTTGTCTTCAGGAGCACTATTCTTCAGGAGCACTATTCTTACTTCAGAAGCGACTTAACTTCAGGAGCTCTTTTTCTCTTCAGTAGCAAGTTGCCTTCAGGAGCGTCCAAGCTTCAAATTTTGTTGTTTCCTTTGCTCTTTATTTGCTCATTCAGAACCAATGATGATGTAACTATTTTAATTATGGTCCTGTACACTTGAACAAATATTAGCTAGTCCAATTTACAATTTTTAATACCTTGTTATCATCAAAACTCTTTAAGGTTCATTGTTAAACTCATTTTGTTCCAACAAGAGTTGTTTCTTTGCTGCGATCTCTCGCTGCTGGATGAGAATAATTTTTGAAGCTTTAAAAAAATTCCTTTGAAGTTTAATTGAGGCTTTAAAAAAATTCCTTTGAAGTTTAATTGAAGCTTTAAAAAAATTCGTTTTAGAATATCATCAATTGCTTCATGTTCACAAGTACAGTTGCCTCAATTAAATTCATCCACGTGAAGTAACAATTGAAGGAAAGGGTAAAATTGGAACAACAAAGATTAGAAACTTCTCTCTCCCCTTTCTTCTCTATTTTGGAGAGAAGATAAAAAGTGGTGGGCCCCACTGTTTTTTAATCTCTCTTCTCTATTTCTCTTCATTCCAAACAAGAGAAAACTATTATCTCTTCTCTATTTCTCTCTTCTTTCTTTCTCTCTTCCTTATTTCTCTTCAACCAAACACAGTCTAAATAACAATTTTACATTTGCCCAAATTAATTTTTCCAATATATTTTTTATTAATTGTTCTTAAATCATTTATTCTCTTCATCAATTTTTCACCAAACAACACCAACAAAAAAAAATCAATTTTTTACATCAAGACCAGTATGAGTTTCTTCTTTCTCTCAACATCACTCCAAATTGAGTCTCTGTTTCTTCTTTTTCTCAGATTCTCACTCTCACGCCATTATTTTTTATTCTCGCTTTCACCATCACCGTGATTCCACTTTCTCTAGTTTCACTCTCAGGTTCTCTCTCAACAGCTCTCTCTCTCTCTAGATCTAGATCTGCGATTCTCCCTTTGTTTTTGGTTAGATCTAATGAAACACATCTTTCACATGGTCGTCAAGTCAGATGGAGTAGGAGAGACTCAGATTGGCTTTATGTTGTTTCTAAATCTTTTCTTTTTTAAGTAATTTTATTGTCAGTTGTAATGGTGTTGTATTTCTTTAATTTCTGTCGTAGGCTTTGAACTTCGACTTCAATTGTGCTTTTATTTTCGGTTCAAGCAATGAAAGAGGATAATGTGTTGTCAAGTTCATTTTCTCAACTCATCTTCATTGCTGGTATTTTTTATTTTTTTTACAAAAATTAATAACGGTAAAATGCAATACTATGACTATTTGCCAATTGACGGTAAATTCATTTCCAAAATAATGTCCAGAATTATTTTGAGAGGAGAATAATACCCAGAAATAATGCCTAAATTTCAATGGATGAAGTAAAAAAAATGAAATGGAAGAAGGTATATTAATGCCTAAAACCATATGGCTAAGTGAATGCCCAGAACTAACGCCCTCAATTAAAAAAAGGTGAAAATGTATAAAATTAATGTCCAGAATTTATTTTATGATATGGACAAAAATATCGTTAAACATATAAGTAAATTTGTAAGTTTACAAATTTTATTTATCATTAAACATATAAAGCATTAAAAAACCAAATTTCAGTTTTTTTTTTTTAAACAGGTTGCATACCGCCACCTGTCCTGGGAAATGGAACTTTCCCATGGTGGGAAAGAACTATCCATTCCAGGCTAAATGCCACCTAAAACTCAATGTCACCCAAGTCCAAGTATGTTTTTTTAAAAATGTTAAATTGAGAGGTTAAAATGGAACAATTCAAATTTAGGGGCCGAATTTGAGCAGTTGTAAGATTTTAAGTGTCAAAACTACATTTAAACCTTAATTATTGTAATACATTATAAAAATGTAATTAACATAAATGCAACAACAAAATTTAAACAAATTGACGTGTAAAAATATCATTATAAAAATTAGCATCTCAATTACACACGTTTGTTTTTACCATTGAAACAATAAGTCTCAACATTTGACGATTTATTACTCTAATGGTATAAAAAGTATTGCACTACACACTACAATTTTACTTATGCACTTTACAATTAATCTCTTCATAATATTGGCAGTCTAATAACCACTAAATCCTCTGACAGATACACTTTCATTTTATGAATGGAAAAACGTAAGATGGTAAACTTTTATGATTAGAGACATTATTTAATTTGGGAGTTTAATATAACTTTGTTATGTAAACAGTTATCTGGGATGTGGATCAGGGGATATGTGATATAAGGCTTTAATGACTATATATGGGTAGGAAAGAGGGCATGCTAAGGAGGGAGGGATGGTCAACTTGATGGAAAGATATGGTGGGTATCTAGTGGGGTGTGGAGGCGGAGGTGGATACTTAGTTTGATGATAATTTGGTGCGGGTGGTGGATGATGTGACTAAATTGTTTTTTGGATTGATATGTGGTTAAAGGGCGGTCTCTTACATGATAGGTTCATACATCTCTTTGATTTGTCTGAAAATTGTTTGGTATTAGTTGCCGAGAGATTTCTTTAGGGTGAGATGTTTGGGGTGATGGTTGAAAGGGGCGACAAATGTTATTAACATGGTTTGGAGTGTTGATCCAAGTGAAAGATACACACTCAGCTGTGTATATCACAAGTTGTCTAATGTAGAGCAAGTTGATCGATGAGACACCACTGATATTATTTAGAATAAAGCTGACCTCTGAAATTTCAAAAATGACCTTCGATTTTTGGATTCTAAAATCTGAATAAGTTTTTTCTTTTACCATTTTAAAAGAGAAAAATTAGCCAAAGTCATTTTAGCCACGGTTGAACCGTGTTAACGACTTTTTCATGATTTTTACCAATTGAGATGATAAAATATCAATAGAAAACAAGTTTTTTTTTTTTTTTTTAACATTCAGATTTTAAAATTTGAACACTTCTTTTACATGCTTTGAATTTCTCTTATGTCAAAATTAAATTTCACATTTTTTCCATGATTTATTGGCACAAGAGGGATTTGAAACATGTAAAAGGGTCATTCATATCTTAAAATTGAAGTACTTGTGTTGTTCAATTTTTAGAAGACAAATTGATAAAAGTCCTGAAAAAAGCGGTTAGCCACGGTTTAACAGTGGCTATAATTTTCCAATTGAAAATGACCAAAATATCCCATTTGAAAATTCAGAGCTTTTTCAAAATTTCAAAGGGCGCGACAATCATGAAATATGGAAAAATGAATTCTTTTATTAAAAAACGGTGATGGACGTTTAATAGGTGAAATAAAATAGAAAAAATATTTTTCTCTTTTTCTCACCTTTTTCTCCTTTCTTGAAAAAAGTTTGTTTTTTCTGTTTTTTGTGGAAATGGTTAAACATTAGCATATGACATATTGAATTTTCTAATTCCTTGTAAATTTCAGTTGGGTGAGTCCCTTTTTTTTAAAAAAAAAAATCTTATTAATGCATCGTTTTGCCTTTGGATTTGTGTTTCGGCTCTTATCAAATTTTTATTTTATTTTAAAAGTCTTGTAATACTTTGAGTTTTGTTAGTGCAAAGCCAGAGGTAACAAATTATCCCTTTACAACATTGCTTATGAACCTGGTTGTTGTTTCCTTCGACTATAACTCAAATTCTTTGTTTTACAATTCAAAGTTCCCATGAAACCACATGTAACAAACACACTCACTTGTTATGATCTTTTTCATAACCACAAGTTTTCAAAAGATGGTTATGGAGAATACTTGCAACTCAATACTTCTTTTGCCATGCCTTTTAATCGACTCTCTTAGTCAAATTGTGAACATGAATTCCATGGCATGCCTCTAGGAATTGTCATATCTTCCTTTCATTTAACAGTTGAATAAATATTATTAATAATAATATATGAATAAATCACTGAAGCAAAAATTAATAAAATGGCAACATGATATGTTATAATTCCTTGTTGAAGCTAATATCATATGGCTGATGCTAATATCTGATTTACTTGTTCAAACTTCTCATGAAACCACATGCATATTTAATTTAAATTTAAATTATTTAATTGGACTTATCTTTTGAATTTGTTTTTCGTTTAATACAATTGTAACCAACATAGTCACTTGTTATGCTCAAAAGTTTTCAAATGTTTGTTATGGAGAATACTTGCTAGTCAAACACATGACTTATAAACACGATTAACCATTATAATGGACTTGCAAGTCAATTTTTCTTTTGCCATGCCTTATAATAACCTCTCCTATTAAAAGTGTGAACGTGAATTCCATTGTATGCCTTTAGGACTCCTCATATTTTCCTTACATATAATGATTGAATGAATACAAATAATAACAATAACAATAATAATATAGGAATAAATTACAGAAACAAAAATTAGTAAGATGGCACATGTTTGCTTGTTGAAGAATTAATTTTATTAATTTTATTATAGACACATGTTTAGTAACATTGGTAAAATTATAATTTCTGAAGACATCTTATGGATGGCATTGGTAAAATTATAAATTTTGAGGACATCTTATGGGTGACTGATGCATCTTTCTTAATCTACACAAATATGCAGATAATGTTTCTTAATCTACACAAATATGCAATACATAAATATGCAGATCATGTTCTTGTCGACATGCCTGTTTGGCTGCTATCCAAACGCTTTGAGGAATTGTCTGATGAAGGACCTACACAAATCTGCAGATCTGATGAAGTAATTGTCTGATGAGGACTTGTTTACATGCTTGTTTGCTGTTGTCCATAATACACATTATCATTGTAAGTAAAAAAATGAAAACTATTGTATAGAACCTGTAATCTCTTGTTTATTATTAAAAAAAGTGTTGGCCTTCTACTTTTGAATTCTTTCTCATTCATTCACTTTATTATTCAACTGTAAGCTGTTACGAATTTGAAGAAAGTTTATTATTTTTAGCTTGCAATTGGTTTTTGATTGTTTTGTGCAGAATAGGATATCATTTTTTTCCACTTAATAATATATGGAAACACACACACACACACACACACACACACACACACACACACACACACACACACACACACACACACACACACACATATTTAGCCATATACCTCTGTTTTGTACTAAGAATGTTGTGAATGAAGAGAGACTATGCATAAGACAATAAATGGTTAAAAGTATAATTATAAATATAACTGTTAGTGATAAAATAGATGTAGCTGTCAATGTAGAAAAGATGTTAGACTCTTAGGCGAGGTTTGGTTATGTGGGGGGAGGAAACCTGTTGAAAAAAAAGAGAGAAATGAGAAAACTATCACTAAGAGAGTTAACAGTGCCTGTCAAAGAAAAAGGAGTTAAGAGGTATACCTTAAACTTGTCTATTTGGATAATATCTATCATTTGCTTTCATATCAAGGGTTTCCGGCTGAAAAAATGAAGAGGATAATAGAAATTTTATGAGCACCATGAAAAGATGTATCCCTGAAATTTGATGAATACCCATGAATATGTGAAAATCATTAAAATGAAGATGTTAAATATGCAGTTGACAGTAGTAAACAATCTCCCCGTCAGTTTTGTGAACTAAAATTCAATTTTCCTTCCCCACACTAACTTGGTGAAATATTCTAATTATTGTGTTCTTTTGAATTACCTTCATGCTGTTTTCTGGTGGCGTGGTTCATCCTTTGAGAATTCCTTGAGTTGGCTGTGGAAACCTATGGATGGGAGACAAAGAAAAGGCAAAAAGTTGCATAATGGAGAATGACATAAAGATGTTCATGTATTTGTATTTATGCTGTAAATAAGAATGAAAAAGAATGCATACCAATGAGATAAGTTGTTAATTGTATCACATATAATTTTAGACCTGCATCATCAATTGTAGAGTATGAAAATGGAAATTTATCAAACATCATGAAAATGCATAATACAGCACAACATGAAGTAAAAAGAAGCATAGATTTGCTTGCAAAATGTGATGGCAAGGCAAGGCTCTTGCCTTTAAATACTACTGAGGGAAGAGAAAGGGCCTTGGAGTGTGTGTGTGTGTGTGAGAGAGAGAGAGAGAGAGAGAGAGAGAGAGAGAGAGCCTTGGAGAGAAAGAAAGGGCCTTGGAGCGTGAGAGAGAGAGAGAAAGAGCCTTGGAGAGAAAGAAAGGCCCTGCACTGTACTGCAAATTCTGGCACCTGCACCACTGCACTGGCACCTACTCTGTCTTTATTTTTTCTTTCTAATACAACCATTGAAAAGACAAGCAAAATAAGGAGAAGAACGGAATTCACTAGAAGAGGAAAAAACAGGAAAATCGGAAGCTTCTCCATTGTAAGATTTATAGATAGATAGTTTGGAGTTCATAACAAGCAAGACAGGACAAGTGCAACTTGAACCATTGTACAATTAAGACAAATAGGTGATATAAAAATAAATTGCAGGTCCATCATTAACTATAGCTTCAGATCCCATTTCTTCATTACTATGATCTCAGCTAGCTGCCTGAGATTTATCCCCCCATTCTCTAATTGTATGTGCAATGTGTTTCATCATTCACAAATAACAAGCTGGCAGCAGGAGCTTACCAAGGCTTTGGGAATCATGCTCCTTCATCCAATTAAGAAAAAAAATATATAAATTTTCAAGTTCAAGGGACATTTTGCATATAAGTGCAAAACTTTAAGGGGGTATTTGTAAAACGTCATGTTGATTAATAGAAGAATTTGACCGGATGGGGTAAATTGATTAACGTTGTGCATAGAGATGGCAATGGGTACCCAATGGGTAGGGTACTATAATACCCTTCCCCATACCCGCGTTTATAAAAAATGCCCGTACCCGAGTCCGTACCCTCGTGGGTAACAACTTTAGTGCCCTTCCCCATACCCTATGGGCACCTAAGTACCCATACCCGTACCCATTACCCGCACTTTAATTATAAAAAGACAATAAAAAACATCACAATTGAAAGAAAACTACGATCCAAATTTTTGTAAAGAAACTCATAAAATAGTAGAAATCGTAGTATTTAGCCAAATAAAAAAACATCCAAAATATTCCTCTAAAATTAAAATAAAAATATTCAAAATACATATAAAAAATGCATGCTAAAATAAACATCAAATTGATTTTTAAATCATAAATTTGTAGCTCGTGAGCTTACGAAGGTAAGGATGAAACGGTTACCGTGTTAGTTTTTAGGTTTAAGTTTACACTTAAATAGCTAAATAAATTAAATAATTGTACACCAAAAAAAAATATTTATTATATTATATAAATTTGTATATGCGGGTTGCGGGGCTGGGTAGCATAGTGCCCTTACCCGCACCCATACCCATCTAAATTTACGGGTAATTACCCGGACCCAAACCCATGCCCATAAAAGCGGGGTTTTACCCTACCCATTGCGGGTATTTTTTGCGGGTGCCCATTGGGCCTGAGTCCAATTGCCATCCCTTGTGCAATTTCAGGGAAGTAATTAAAGTTTTGTTAATTTCAAGAAGTAAATGACGAAACTTACAATTTCAGGAGGTAATTGCCTATTAACTCAAAAAGAAAAGATTAGCGGGTGACGGACCGGGTCCAGGACTTGCATTCCAAGAACATAACACGGTCATCAAAGACATAATAATAATAATCCTTAATTTTTTTTTTTGACAAATAATAAACCTTAATTAAGCAAAAGAATATTCTCCCTGAGACCAAAAAATACCTCTTCCACTAGTTTGTTTATCTTGACTTGAAACAAATAATCAAAGTGTTTCGCATTCGTGTCATTTTGTCTTACACCAAATCCAATCTCATTTCGTTTCAATCCTTGTTCCTTAGATCCAACTGCATCATCAATCATCATGGTTCTTCAGCACAGAGATCTCGACCTTCTCCTTTCTTCCCATTTAATCAACCACCCCAGAGGTCCATTTTCCTCCATTTTTTTTTTTTTTTCATTTTCCAACTATTAACTTCATTTCATTTTATTAATTGAATTTTCATCTGCAGATCGATTGTGTTTTCAAATAAATTTTTTTTTTTTTGTTGCAGGTGATGGTGCAAAATCCAATTCCATGTCAATTGAAAAGAAAATTGAGTTCCTTGAAAGCTTTACCGGAAAGGTGTGTGTAACTTGTGCTCATCAAATAAATAAAAATTTGGTTTTTGTTTCATCATCTATCTATTGCTACTGTCTCTGTTAAGTGTGAGATAAATAAGAAACAAATGGAACTTTTTATTCTTATTTGTTATGGATTTTTTTATCAATACATAATGGAAGTTTATTTCTGTTGTTCATTTTTGTTGGATTTGCAACATTTCCATGTCTATATATGTATCAAAATATGAAACTTAGTGTATTTATTAGTACCATTATGTTTATGAGTATTTATGATTGAGTCACATTATATCGACTTTTCAATGAAACAAAACAAATCAGAATTTTTAGTTGGTTTTTAACTCTATAAGAAATGTTGGGTGTTTAATCAAGGGATTGGACTCAAGTAGTTGATGAGCTCCACAAACAATTCTTGGCCATGTCACGGCGGAACTCCTGATTACCAGGGCACCTTTATACCCGGGAACCAAATGGTTAAGACAAAAAAAAATATGTTGTGTTGATTTTAATTGTTTAGCTTTAATTCATCTCAAGTTGTTAAATGATTTTCCTATTCAAGTTCCATTCTCTAATGAACTCACTTAATGAAAGTATTTATTAGCTGAATTTGTACTCTGTATGTTGCTCTTGTATCTTAAATTTGGAGGATAAATGAAGAATTTCATAACTGCGTCTATGAAATGGAATTAAGATTTTCAGTGACATAGTGCAAGGTTGTCTAGTCACTTCTTTTTGGTCTGATTATATGATTATGTCACATGAGGCTAATCTTTGCTAATTGCTTATTTGTGTTTTCATAAGCGTGCTTGTATTGTATGAATTCACGGTTTTACTTATTTTGAATTAAATTGAGTCTAATATTACCCGTCTCAGGTCACAAATCGAAGATCTCGTAGGTGGTTAAATGACCGTCTCTTGATGGAACTAGTGCCGCGTTTAAATGCAGAGGAAATTAGAGGCTTGTTTGCTCCACCACCATTTGGTAATTATTCGTGTGACTAATGTGTGTGTTATGCACTGAATTCACGCCGTTTATAGTGGTGTTTTTTTGGCTGAGACTGCAGTTGCATTTAGGCAACAAGAATGGGATTCTTCATGGGATTCTTCCATGCACGAGAGCTTATTTAAAGTTTCATGTTTTTCTTCTCTGTGTGCATGCATTGTTATTGTTTAAGTGCATTTGAATGAAGGGGAATCAATATAAAATTTACATAAAATATGCAGGACATTGTGAAAGTTGACTGGCTTTGAACTTTAAATAACTACAATTCCTAACTGGCTTTCAACTTTAAATAATACTATAATTCTATATTCACTTTCTAATCTATTTTTTCTTTCCTTTCTTAGAGTACAATGGTCGCATTGAGGTTTGAACCTATGACCTCATGCAAACTTCCCAAGCCCCTAACCACTAGCCCAATCCTAGTGGCTTTATTCTTTCTTTCCTTTTTCTATGGATTGGCCGTTGTTCCCTTTTTTTTTTTTTTTTTTTATGTTTATAATGTTTGGGTTCATAAAACAGGTGATGAAGTTCCACCTTCAACATTTTCCTTGACTAATGTGGAGGAGTGGGACAGATTCAGAAATATAGACATGGACAAAGAGGTTATATTTCTTTCTCTCTCTTGCAGATCATTTCCTCAAAATTTCCACTGTTTAAGAAAGCAATTTGATGCCCTTGAAATTGGATTCAACAAGCATTAGTTTTATTAATATTGGTTTTGACTTGGCAGAGCAAATTTTAGTTATAACTTCAAAATTTCCCTCGTTTCTTTAGCAGTTTGTTATGATGGGATGGTCCTAATGTTGTTTAGGGTGTGGCTTGTGTTTATAGTGCTTGAGATCTTGTTAGTGTTATCATGGTTTGTGTGAAATTTACATATGTAGTGGTTTGTGTGGGTATCCTAATCATGTGAAGCTATGTTTGCATGTGTGAGGAATTAGATTAGTTTAGATCAAGGTGAAAATATAATCTGTATGCTGGTTGCTGACATGCTTATTGTCAATTGCATTTTGATTATATTTTCATGTGATGTGGTGCGGTCACAACTGACAAACATCTATCTGTTTTATCTGTTTGGTAGGTTAATATAATTCACGCCTTTGAAAATTCTTTAGAAAAGAAGGAAGGTCACATTGATGCTGACAAGATGGCAGTGTTGAATGGTTGGCGTAGAGTTGGTTGTAATACAAGAGAGGCACTTCGCCGCAGCTCTCTTTTTGAACTCATTGAGGGTTATGAGGTATATACCTGATTATTATTATTACGCCGCTCTGTCCTGTTACACGGAAAATGGGCAAAATTATCAGTGCTTGTTGTATTTTTTCCTTTGCTGTCGTTTAAAATATGTTTCTCGGCGTTTACATGGAACCTTTATTACTCCCAGGAATGTCTACGGGCCTTCATAACCGAAAGCACGGATGGAGACGTTCTTGAACTTAGTATTAAAGATCCTTTCCATAGATTGTTGCTGCATGGAGTTTGTGAGGTAAGTATCAGATAAGCTACCCCCTCTGTTAATACTGAAAATATGATGCTCTATCACGACAGAAGAAAAATATTCACAAAAAAGAGTTCAAAATGTTTTTAATAAAATAGCTTCCTGAAAGCTTTTCATCATGTGTTGTACCCTGAGAAATATTTTTCTTTTGAATATTACCTCAAACTCAGAGACTGTTTAGTTTTACACCAAACAGCATAAAATGCTTTAGGGTTAAATATGTTTTTGCTCCCTATAAATATACAAACTTTTCGTTTTAGTCCCTCTAAAATTTTCCTTCAACTTTTAGTCCCTATAAAATTTTCAATCACTACTTTTGGTCCCTATTTTTAAGTTAATTTTTGTATTTTTTAATGAAATTATGCAGAAATGTGTAGAATATTGTAAAAAAAAATTCCCAAAAAAATTAGAATTTTTTAACAAATTACAAATTAAATATGAATTTTTAACCGTAAAAAATATAAAAACTCATATTAAATTCATGTTTTGTTAAAAAATTCTAATTTTTTTTTGGGAGAGATTGTCATAATATTATGAATTTTTCTGCAAAATTTTATTAAAAAATATGAATTCTACATATGAGTTTACTTTAAAGGAGGGACCAAAGTTGAAGATGGAAAATTTTGTAGGGACCAAAAGTCAAAGAGATTTTTTAGAGGGACTAAAACGAAAAGTTGACATATTTATAGGGACTAAAAACATATTTAACCCAATGCTTTATGTGCGAAACATTTTCTGTCAAACAAACTAGTGTTGTGTGAGATAGAGTAACATCAAAATAACTTCCCCTTCATGCTTTCAACATCTGAACTACTGTTACTTTAGTTCGTTTACCCGAGTATATAATGTTAGTTTTATTGATATTTTTGTTAACAGTTCTACAATCTCGCATCAGACACGGTGTCTGATTTGAATGGCAGAGAGACGTCAAAGACGACAAAGATAAAGAAAAAGAAAAGGGCTTCTCCCGAGCTCCCAAAGATCACTCTGTCCCATTTCCTGAGAATGTCCAAGGAAGGAAGTTGGTAGTTTGTTTGGGGCAGAACTGCTGTCCATTGTCCATACAATAAAACCCATTATTATTGGATATTCTCAGAACTAAAATCAAGTCCCTCCCTTTGTACAGGGATGGACAATGTTCAAAATGTAGTTTATTTTAATTTATTTTCCAAATATCACTGTAAATTAGTTCATTGCCAACCTGTATTTTTAATTGGTTGATACCATCAGTCAACAATAAAATGTTGATTGTTGGTTTTATCTGTTGTAGCTTATGAAATAAAGATTTTAATTAATTATGAAAACTGAAAACTTCCGATTATCAGATTTATATGTCAATATGTGTCTGTGTGTATATCTAAAACGAGATGGCTAGCGATTTCTTGATCGAACAATTCTTTGTCAAATTTTACCTATTTTCCGGCTGAACAATCTAAATTCAATGCAAGAGTATTTCATCTAAATTCTTAGATTAGAAGACAAAGCAGAAAATTTCACATAAAAAATCTTCAGTGAATACAAAGATTGTTGACTAATACTACACCTCCTTGTTTGAATCATCTCTATAAAAAGTTGGGAATCTTAGCGTAAGAGATTTTTTTCTTTTTTTCTTTTCTTTTTTTACAAAAATTCTTCGACCACAAATTAAACAAATGAAGATTGACTAAGGCGGTGGTTCATTGCTTGCAAAAATGTTGTAAATTTTTAAGCATTTTAAAGTTTGTTTTACTTTTGAAAATTTCTAAATAATATTTGTTGGCAAGAGTTTTTGGTTTTTAGAATTCATTTTTATCACGTCATGTTGGAGGATATTACTATTATACTGCAGAGAATTTAAAACTCCAACAACCATTGACCAATCGGTGTTATATGTATCATTGTTCAGATGTAACAAAGTTGAGTTTTGCTAACTGTGCCGCAGAGTGCTCTTTATAGATTCTATAATAAGAAACTTTTTTATAATAAAAGTCAAATATTTGAATTTTTGATGCACTGATTACACAAACTTTTATGAAATGTTACCATTTAAAGTCTTAAAATGCTTAAAGTATTCTATAGTATTTCTCAATAAAGTTTTGGAGGCGGCTGAGTTGTGTATAGTCCATCCATACTCACTCCATAGGGACATTGACCAGTTTCATCACCAAGACCTGTTACAGTTAGCATATCTTCAATGGCAAAGAAACCTGTGAAATACTACGTGGTATGTAGTTTGTTTATTTATTTCATTGTGTACTGTTATAACTGTGTTGTTATTATTGTGAAAAAAACACAGCTGTTGTGTGAATCTGAGACTGAGTGATGAAGTACACAGGTGGATGCATTCACGGATTCAGCATTCAAAGGGAATCCAGCAGCAGTGTGTCTATTAGAAGAAGAGAAAGATGATGAATGGCTGCAATCAGTAGCTGCTGAATTCAACATCTCTGAAACATGTTATTTGACTTCTATTCATGGAACCTCTATTCCTCGTTTTGGTCTCAGATGGTTTACTCCTGTTACTGAGGTACTGCAATTTATCACCACAAAATCATACATACTTTTTTCTTTTTGTATAATGTAACTGTAGAATTTAACAACCAAGCACATGTGACATTTTTTTTAAAGCAACATGTTGAGTATGACTCATAGTTACTAAGAAGCGGATAGGGCCTCAAAAGGTTCAGAGGTAATGTTGCAATCTAGATTGTAGCATTTAAATACCGTCTGCACACTGTAAACTCGAATGTTTAGTTGATAATACAAATCAACTGCCGTGTGTCTCGGCAGTCTGAATTCTGAAGTGTAGGCAATATTGGCCAAACACCGGCTGTTTGTTATTTGCGTTGATTGTTTCGTTACTCTTGTGAACAAAGGTTGCTGTTCTAACCTAACAAAAGGGAAACTTAATGATTGATAAAGAGAGAAAAAAAAAAACAGATATTAGTGCCAACAGAACTAAAATGTATGCTAAAGAAATTTAAGAATACCCCTAATTTGGCCATTGTATTGATGTTCTTTTAGGGACAGTTTTTTTGTGTTTATTTAGTTTATATCTTTGTGATTTAGATGTAACAATAATAAACTCATCTTCATATTCGCGATTTATACCATTATTGACATTACATGGATGCTATTATAATACCACAGGTCGATCTTTGTGGCCATGCCACACTAGCAGCTGCACACACACTGTTTTCATCTGGTTTGGTGGACAAGAGCGTTGTTGAATTTGTGACACGATCTGGAATTCTAACTGCGAAAAGGATTGATGTCACTAGTGGATCGAATTTGCTGAACGGTGAAGCTTCGGTTGGATTTTATATCGAATTGGATTTTCCTGTTGACCCTATTGCAGAATTCAACTGTAATGATGCTTCACTCATATCTGGAGCATTGAATGGTGCTTCCATTATTGATATAAAGAGGACAACAAATGGAGATAATTTACTTGTAACTCCTCTTCTCCATTCCACATTTATTTATTGTTTGATAAGCAGATATTAGTTAGTGGTTATGGTAGCCGTAAGATTTGAAGAAAAAAAGTGCTGTTAATAGTAAACTTGTATAGACAAAGTCCTACCAAAATTGGTAGTTACTCTAACATGCCAAATATTAACTGTTTGTTTACTATTTCTCCTAGGTTGTTGTCACATCTGGAGAAAATGTCACAGAAGTACAACCACAATTTGATGCAATTGTTAAATGTGCCGGGATGGGGATTATTGTTACAGGGATCGCTCCTCCAGAGTCCGGATTTGACTTCTACAGTCGATATTTCTGCCCGAAACATGGAATCAACGAGGTATGTGGCAAAGAACTATGACTAGAATGTTCTCCAGTTGCATTGACAATGCCTCTTTCATTATACAATAAAGGAAAATTTGAATACTGAAAGTAAAAAAAAAGCTACATATTTGGATCTTGGACATTCAATTTTTAAACTGAATCAAGATATGAAAATAGAAGAAATGAGATAATGTTGTTAATAACCTATATTTGCTTTCAGGATCCAGTTTGTGGGAGTGCACATTGTGGCTTGGCATCCTATTGGAGCAAGAAATTGGGGAAGTGTGATTTAAAGGCTTATCAGGTAGTACTATTATATTACTATCTTTTCTATTCCCTCATTGTGATTATTTTTGTCATTGTGGTTCTAATTTTTAGATTACATTTGTTCAGGCATCAGCTAGAGGGGGAATTCTGAATATTCATATTGATGAACAGAAACAAAGAGTGTTTTTGCGTGGGAAGGCTATTACAGTGATGGAAGGATGTGTTTTGGTCTAGTCCTATTCCGAACATTCCAGTCAAATACATGCACCAATACATGTACTAATTACTATCAGATGACAAAATTGTTATTGGAGCACTTGATTATTTTGATACTTTACCACATAAAAAAGAATAAGCCTGAGCATTTTGTATATTTGATATACACGAGTGTTGTGGATTTATTCAGTTGAATAAATTGATCTGGTGATTGCTTTTGAGTTGGCATCATCTAGTGGAATAGTTGTTCATATTCATACTATGTATGAGCAGAGCAAAATGATATTGATGTTTGGAAAGCTTGTTAATGTCATGAATGGATGTTTTCTATTTGAACTCTTGTATAACTTTGCAAATAATAGACCAAAAATCCGTATTCGGATGATTATAAAATCGTCTTTAATTCGATTTTGATACTAGAAACGAATCAAGTTGATGACTTGCATGAATCAAACAATACTTTATATTGTATGGTGATTTATGAATTTTATGTTTGTTTTTTAAAACTCTAACCACCACGGTGTCGGTGTTGTTTAGGGTAAGAGAAAGTTGTCACTACATTTGGTTACACTAGACACACTCATAATTGAATAAAACTAGAAAGAGAAAATAATTAAAAATGTGTATTTTAAAAATAAGTAAATGATATTTATTTTTTTGTGTGTGCTTCAAATGGTATGTCTAAATGGTTGTGACCATCTAAGTATTTTTCTTGGGTTAGAAACAAGAAAAACAAAATATTAGTGCTTAAAACTAAATTTATGTTCCCTTTATCTTAATTTTGTCAGAATCAACACTCCCACTCCCTATCACTGAAGTACTAAGGACATGGAAATCCTTAACTTAAAAAAGTTACAGTGGCCTTTATTCTACACCGAACTCAGACTGTAACGGCGGATTGGTGGAAGAAGTGCTCTTAAGACAACAATGTTTGGTTGAGACTACCTCGGAGACAAGACAACGTCCAATGGTGGGGGTGTAATGCTGACATTCCAACACTCAAATTAATATATATTACTTAATTAAGGTGGTGAAAGGTTTAGAATAATACATATCTTGAGAGGTGATGATAGACCTAAAGATGAAGTATCAAGTTCAGTTTGAAACAACATTTGGTATATCACATGAGACACTTTTCGTTCTTAACAATTTCCTATTATTATAATTGTAGGGGACCATATTATTTAATATTTTTTTTGTACAGGGTCCAGAGTCAAAACATGTGTGTGTGTATCGATTTTCATTTTTATATATTGTTGAGGTGGCTGAACTGTGTCCACAGTATCCATAGGAGCTTTGACCAGTTTTATCACCAACACTTGTTCCCTTATCATCCATCAAATGGCAAAGAAACATGTCAAATACTACGTGGTATGTTTGCTTATTTTTGAACAGTTAACAGTGTTTGTTATTATTATTGTGAAAAAAACGTAGCTGTTGTGTGAATCTGAGTAATATGATGAGGTACATACACAGGTTGATGCATTCACAAATTCAGCATTCAAAGGGAATCCAGCAGCAGTGTGTTTATTAGAAGAGGAGAAAGATGATGAATGGTTGCAATCAGTAGCTGCTGAATTCAACATCTCTGAAACATGTTATTTGACTCCTATTCATGGAACTTCTATTCCTCGTTTTGGTCTTAGATGGTTTACTCCTGTTACTGAGGTACTACAATTCATGTCCACAAAACCACACACACTTGTTTTTAATTAGAGACTTTTCAATATTCTTAAACATAGGTTATTATTACTATTTTTGGTACAAAAACATAGGTTAGTAAATGCACTATATAAACAATTAGTATTAACATTATATGGATCTTATTATAATACTACAGGTTAATCTTTGTGGCCATGCCACATTAGCAGCTGCACACACACTGTTTTCATCTGGTTTGGTGGACAAGAATGTTATTGAATTTGTGACACTGTCTGGAGTTTTAACTGTTAGAAAGATCTCATCGATCGATGTGACTGGTGTGCCGAATTTGCTGAATGATGAAGCTGCAGCTGGATTTTATATTGAAATGGATTTTCCTGCTTACCCTGTTGCAGAATTCAATTCTGATGATACTTCACTCATTTCTGATGCAACAAATGGTGCTTCCATAATTGATATAAAGAGAACAGGAGAAGATTTACTTGTAATTCTTTAATCTTCTAGCTTGCATATTTATTAGCACATTTTTTAGACCTTATTTTAGTCATTGTTATTGCATATATGTTAACCTGCTTGATTATTGGAGAAAGGAGTAAGAACTATCACATGCTACGTGCAAAACTGCAACTATGTTTTGTGTAATTTGTGCATATTCAAAATTAGTAAGCTTATTATTTCTTCTAGGTTGTGGTCGCATCTGGAAAAAATGTCACAGAAATACAGCCACAACTGGATGCAATTGCTAAATTACCTGGAAGGGGATTAATTGTTACAGGGATTGCTCCTCCAGAGTCTGGATTTGACTTCTACAGTCGATTCTTCGCCCCAAAATTTGGAATCAATGAGGTAAGTGGTTGAGAACTATGAATATAATGTTCCTACAATTGCATTGTTAATGTCTTCTTAACAATGCAATGGATTGAAGAGTTGAATATAGAATATCGAAGGTAACGTTCAGAATTTGAGTATTTTAACACAACATTGTCAATGCAATTTTCGAACTGCATTGTAATCCCTCAACAATAAAAATGATAGTTCTCTTCTGAGTGTATACTTTAGTTATAATATTATTATTACAACCTATGTTTACACGGTCCATTGCTGGTCATTTCTAAGAAAATAAAGGAATTAGATAATGTTGTTGATAACTCATATTTGGTTCAGGATCCTGTTTGTGGGAGTGCCCATTGTGGCTTGGCATCCTATTGGAGCAAGAAGCTCGGAAAGTGCGATTTAAAGGCTTATCAGGTACTCTCTCCATTCCACAATGAGCGTCATATTTACTTTTTTTTTTGGTCAGGTAGCCTAGTGGCCAGAATTCACCTTATAAGGTGAATAAGTGGGTTGTCTGGGGTTCAAACTCCGGCCCCTGCATACAATAATCCATTGTCCTACCAACTGAGCTATGCTCACGGGACTGCTTATTTTACACGTACTAAGAAAATACTATAAATAAAGTGGAATTTATTGACTTGAAAGTGATACACATAATTACTAATTAGAAAGTATAATTAGAAAAAAGAAATTTATATTAGGTTGAAAATTGAGAGGGACACTCATTTTGGAACACATATTTTTTTCCAAATGCATTACTAGTTGTGGGATAGAGAGAGTACTATTCTACCATTTTCTCTCATTGGGTTATCTTTGTCATTGTTATACTAATCAGTAGATTACATTTGTGCAGGCATCAACTAGGGGAGGAGTTCTCAATATTCATCTTGATGAACAGAAACAAAGAGTGTTTTTACGTGGGAAGGCTATTACAGTTATGGAAGGGTGTGTTTTGGTCTAGTCCTATTCCTAACATTCCAGTCAAAGTAGTAGGAAACTTGCACTAATACATGTAATAAGATGACAAAAACCGTTAATGAAGATGTTGGTTATTTGGTATAAATGAAAAATAATATGATAGACAGGGAAGAGTACGTTGAAATGGAATGGGAGATTGATATAATTAATTTCACTAAAACAATACACTTAATAGTGTTTCAAAAAACAAAACAGAACACAACTACATCACCACTAAACTAGGAACGTGGGATAACAACAACTGCTTTCTCCTAAAGTGTAGGTACCACTTATTGACTAAAATAAAAAAACTGAAACAATAGAGAATAAAGATAAATCAGCCACGTAATGCAGTCCAAAAGCAAATAATTAACACTCCTCCTTGCTTTAGGATCTGCAAACTCCAACTTTTTGCCTTAAAAACTCAAACTTGCTGACAGGAAGTGGCTTTGTAAACATATCTGCTAATTGATCCTCTGACTTGCAATAAACCAAAGTCACTTCTCCATTTTGTTGCATCTCTCTTAAGAAGTAGAGCTTGATGTTAAAATGTTTAGTCTTCCCATGACACACTGGATCCTTTGAAATTGCAATTGCTGCCTGGTTGTCAATAAAAATTTCTATTTTATGATTCTGTTGAAGATGCAAATCACATAAAATCTTCTTTAACCACAAAACTTGATTTACGGCTGCTGTTGCTGCTATGAACTCAGCTTCTGCAGTGGACTGTGCTACTGTTTCCTGCTTCTTTGTGCACCATGAAAAAACTCCAGAGCCTATACTGAAACAATATCCTGAAGTGCTCTTCATGTCATCAATAGATCCAGCCCAGTCACTATCAGAGAATCCACACAGCTTGAAATTTTGACAACTCTCATATTTGACACCATAATCAACCGTGCCTTTAACATATCTCAATATTCTTCTTGCTGCTACTAAATGTATTTCACTAGCACAATGCATAAAGCGAGAGAGGAGACTTACAGCAAATAAAATGTCCGGTCTTGTTGCAGTGAGATACATTAAACATCCGATCAGACTCCTGTAGTATCCTTCGTCAACTTTATCAGCACCATCTTCCTTGCTCAACTTCTCCTTTTGGTTCATTGGTGTGCTAACTGCCTTACACTCCTCCATCTGGAATTTTCTCAATATTTCCTTTGCATATTTTTTTTGGCAGATGAACACTTCATTGTCACTTTGTTTGATCTCAATTCCAAGAAAATATGTCATAAGACCAAGGTCTGTCATTTCAAATGCTTGCATAATTTCTTGTTTGAATTGCTCAACCAACCTTGCATCATCTCCAGTCACTAAAAGATCATCAACATAAAGAGAAACTATGAGAATATTATTTCCTGCATGTTTCACATAAAGAGTGGACTCAGATAAACTTTTTACAAAGCCTATACTCATTAAGTGATCATTTATCCTGCTGTACCAAGCCCTTGGTGCTTGTTTTAACCCATAAAGGGCTTTTTTCAATAGATAGACTTTATCTTCTTCACCTTGCATCACAAATCCCTCGGGCTGCTCCACATATATCTCTTCTTGTAAAACTCCATTCAAAAAAGCTGATTTGACATCTAACTGGAATACTTTCCAGCCCCTTTGAGCAGCAACTGCTAACACCAATCTAATTGTGTCTAATCTGGATACAGGTGCAAAAGTGTCGGAATAATCAACACCAAAAATTTGTTCATACCCTTTAACTACGAGTCTGGCCTTATATTTATTGATTGAGCCATCAGCATTGAGCTTTGTTCTGAAAACCCATTTAACTCCAATGACTTTTCTATCTTGAGGCTTTTCAACCAGCTCCCATGTTTTGTTTTTTTGTATCATTGACATCTCCTCCTCCATTGCATTTTTCCATTTTGGATCTTTTCGTGCTTCCTCGCAGCAAGAAGGCTCACATATTGCTACATTACATCTTTGATATATGTCTGACAGCAGCCTTCTGCCTCTAATGGAGGGATCATCTTCTAATTCATTCAGACACAACTCGGTTGTTTGCTTTTCAGGATGAGTATCTTCAATAATGCTTAGAGATCCAGATGTTTTCGGTAGATTCTTCCAGTCCCATTGCTGGTCTTCGTTGAAATGTACATCTCTAGTTATAGTCAGTGTTTCAGTTTGAGGATGATACACTTTGTAAGCCTTTGAAAGTGAACTGTATCCCACAAAAATGCCCGGAAGTGCTTTTTTGTCAAGTTTGTCACGCTTAACCTTTGGAACATGTGCAAAACAAACACAACCAAACACTTTAAGAAAGGTTAGTGAAGGCTTATACTCATACCATGCTTCAAAAGGAGTTTTATCTTGTAAAGCCTTGGTTGGAAGTCGATTTTGAAGAAAGACCGCCGTGTTTGCCGCTTCTGCCCAAAATTGTTTAGGCAATTCCTTCTCATGCAACATACATCTAGCCATCTCCATTACTGATCTATTTCTCCTTTCACTAACTCCATTTTGTTCGGGAGTGTAAGGAGCTGTCAGTTGATGTTCAATTCCAGCTTCTTCGTAAAATAAATTAAATTGTGCTGATGTATACTCCTTGCCATTATCAGACCTTAGAAATTGAATCTTGGAGCCACTTTGAGTTTCCACCATCTTCTTAAACTTTAAAAATACTCCAGCCACTTCATGCTTGAATTTCAAGAAATAAATCCAACACATTCTTGTAAAGTCGTCTATGAAAAGAATAAAGTATAGGCTACCTTGTAATGATGGAGTTCTTTGAGGTCCTGCAACATCTGTGTGAATGATTTGAAGCTTTTTAGTGGCTCTCCAAACAGTTTTAGGAAATGGAATTCTGTTTTGTTTACCAAACTGGCAAGCATTGCAGTTTGGCAAATGATCAGAAAGTACCGGTAGACCTCTTGACATGTCTTTCTTCTTCAAGTTCAACATTCTTTAAATATGACAGTGACCGAGTCGCTTGTGCCAAAGTTCAGTGGGACTGACTTGAGTGAAATAAGCGGTCTGCTCCTCCTCAATTGGATCAAATGAGAAGCTTTTACCCCTCATTTTGACCCTAAGAATCTCCCGACCAGTGATGTCAAAGATGAGACAAAGTTGATTTTCGAAAGATACTTTAAACCCTTTTTCTAATAATTGACCAACACTTAGCAGATTTTGATCAATATCAGGTACATAAAGAACATCTGAGATTGTTTTTATACCTGAACTCGTTGAAATTACGATGGTTCCTTTTCCTTTTGCAGGAATATAGACACCGTTGCCAATTCTGACTTTTGAGATATGAGTTGGCTTTAAATCTTTGAAGATGGTTTTATCATATGTCATGTGGTTTGTACAACCACTGTCAATCAGCCAGCATTCTGAACTACTCTTAGATGAAAAACATGTTGCCACAAACATTTGATCTTCTTCATCTTGCTCTACAACCTGGGCTTTGACTTCAAGTTGTTGAAATTTTCCTTTGCAAATCACAGCTTCATGTCCAAGCTGATTGCACTTGCTGCACTTTGCGTCCGGTCTTCTCCAACATCTGAACGGTGGATGACCCATTTTACCACAGTGCTCGCAAGGTGGGTAATTCTTCTTTTTACATCTATCTTTGCTTTGGTTGCCTGCAGTACTTCCAACTACATGATGCTTGGCTGGTAAAGCACCTTCAACCACATGATCTTGCCTCATAAGCCTTCGTTGCTCTTGAGCCTGCATCGCATGCAACACTGCTTCTAAGGTGATCTTAGACAAGTCTTTTGTGTTCTCCAAGGTGGTTATTGATGCTTCATATCTCTCAGGCACTGTAACCAGAATTTTTTCAACAATTCTAGAATCAGCGAATTGAGTGCCGAGTAACCTAACCTTGTTTGCAATAGAAAGCAATCTGTCAGAGTAATCTTTGATTGTCTCAGACTCTTTCATTTTCTGCATCTCAAATTCCCTCATCAAGTTCAGTACTTGCATGCCTCGAATCCTCTCATCCCCTGCGTATTCTTCCTTCAAATAGTCCCATATTTCTTTTGCTGTTTTGAGGGTCATAATTCTGGTGAAAACATTTTGTTAAACACAGGAGAAAAGAACTGATTTTGCCTTTGCTTTCCGAGTTTTTCTCTCCTTGTGATATTTTAACTGAGCCATGGTAGGATTATTCTGCAGCGGAGGAACTTCATAATCCTCTTCAACGGCCTCCCAAACATCCAAAGCCTCCAGGTAAGACTCCATTCTTACTGCCCAAAGGTCATAGTTCTCCCCATCAAAGACAGGAGGAGCAACTTGTGAGAAACTTGTTTCAGTTTCCATTTTCACAGGTCCCGTAAGATGATAGCTCTGGTGCCAATTTGTTGGTTATTTGGTATAAATGAAAAATAATATGATAGACAGGGAAGAGTACGTTGAAATGGAATGGGAGATTGATATAATTAATTTCACTAAAACAATACACTTAATAGTGTTTCAAAAAACAAAACAGAACACAACTACATCACCACTAAACTAGGAACGTGGGATAACAACAACTGCTTTCTCCTAAAGTGTAGGTACCACTTATTGACTAAAATAAAAAAAACTGAAACAATAGAGAATAAAGATAAATCAGCCACGTAATGCAGTCCAAAAGCAAATAATTAACAGAAGCACTTAATTGTTTTTATATTTTACCACATAAAACTTGAGCATTTTGTATTTAATAACACAAAACCTTGATGTGAGAAGAGTAAAAGGATATTGATGTCTGGAAATGTTGTAAATGTCATAAGGAGATGTTTTTTTTTTTTTTTTTAAACTCTTGTCTAACATTGCAAAAAATATACCCAATTACCAAAATCCATGTTGGGGGTGATAAATAGATATTCTAAAATTGGATTTTCATTTTTGATACTTGAGTCTTGATTCAAGTTGATGACCTGAATAAATCAATACTTTGTGCTGTATTTTGTTTATGATATGAATAGTGTGTATGGATTCTATTTGCACACATGCCTTTATGGGAGAAACATTAATATGCTCAAAACTGGGATTCAAACTCATAAATTTGGTTAAGTTAGAAGAGACCGGTGGAATCTAATATAAACGCACTTGTGTTTATTTTTAACTTTCATTTTTAAAATTTTAAAATTTTATGTGACATTAATTATTGTATGGTCAAAATTCAAATATTTATTACGGGGAAAACAATAGATGAAATGAGATAATAAGAGTTAAAAATACTATAAAGATAAAAAATAATATCAATAAAAGTAATATAACATTTTTCTAGGGGAATTAATATAACATTTACTAATTTTCTTTGGTATATACAAATAACTCTAAAATAATAGCTAAAAAAGAACAGAATATAGTCTTTTTGGCGGTGTCCGGGGATCGAACCTTAGAAATTTTCTTTGGTATATACAAATAACTCTAAAATAATAGCTAAAAAAGAAAAGCGTATAGTCTTTTTGGCGGTGTCCGGGGATCGAACCTTAGACCTTGCATATAATATGAATTGTCCTTACCTATAATATGAATTGTCCTTACCAATTGAGCTTAACTCACGGGAACAACAGAGTATAGTCTTTCTAGCGAGCGTAATATTTTAGATTTTAAAGTATAATTGTATATTATAATTTTTTTAGGAATATTACTTTTCCCACCCTATAGATATCTCGCGCGCCCTATTTTTTTTTCCAAATATACCCCTGTCCAGATTATGTATTCCGAATTATATTGTTAGGATTTTCTGGATTTTAAAATCCGGAATGCTCTTTTTCCAGAATTTTTTTATTTTAGTCTTTCAAATTCGTAAAATAAAATGCAAATAAACATAAAAAACAGAATTAAAAAGAACACAAAGATAAAAAGAAATCATTTTATTAATATATGAATAATAATTACAACAATGTTGAAGCTTTTTAAGAATATTACATAACAACCTAAAACTATTTCTAATCTCCTACGAGCCTAAAACAAGCTCATTTTGTTAATATAAACAGAAAAGTAGAAAGAAAAAAAAAAACCCACCAGAAAACCTACATCCCTGGAGTAAAACTAAATCTAAATGTTTGTTTTCGGGGTGAAAGAGACCTTGATGGTCAACCTGACATTCCGGATTATGTAATCCGGAACATGTTTTTTCATGTGGTCCACATTGCACCGACAGTTTCTGTGGTCCAGGACGCCCAGGGACTTCTATAAATAAGTGTCCATGTTTTCATAACCAGTAACCACAAACCAAGAAAAAAAACCATGGAAAATTCTGTATTTAATTCGAACACCAAGAGTTTATATGGTCCACAACATCCATAAACCCCTCAGTTTATTTTAGACTGTGGCGTTTCACCAAAGGTTTGACCGGTTAGCGGAGTTTTAATGCATTTTTTGACGGTTTAGATTGTGGAACACGTTTTATTTGACTATACTTATGACCTATGACTGATTTAAGGCTATAAAAAGGCTTGGATCTTCAACAATTTCCTTCATTCTTCACTTCATCTCATTTCTTACATTTTCTTCAACTTTTTTAGTTTTTTAGGTAGTTTTTAGGTGTGTCTGTGGTGTCATGGTCATTGTTGACCGTTCATATAACCCCTTCAATTGCATTGCAGCTTATGTGGGGGTTATATAATGGTCAACAGAGACCCTTGACATCAAAGAAAGACACAAAATTCATATCATTTTTGTCCAGATTTTAGTTTCCGGAAACACTAACAATCTGGTTCGGATTTAATTTTCCGGACCAGAGGTAATTTTGGAATTTTTGCAGGGCGCAGGAGAACACAAGAGGGTGGGACAAGTAATAGTCTTTTTTTAGGGAGGGATAGATATCATAATTGCTGTATGCAATTTTTTTATATCATTTGAATATTGAATCATTTTCTCATTTTCAATGTCAATAAAACTATAAAAGTATCTCTTTTAATATAACAATCATTTAAACATTCATCCATCATACAATTTGACATCTAATTTTTGATAAAAATTAATAGTACCGAAAGACACTAGAGCGAAGGATAGACTTTTAATGTATTATTAAATATTAGTATATTGTTTTAATAGTGTAGGCTACAGTCAAATTTTATAGCTCCTCATTGGGCTTTAATTTGTTCGTTCAGGTTCAGGGTGGCTTTGATTTACAAAAGGTGGGATACTAGACAATTGTACTGCAATTGTGTTTGATGGTCGATGCACATGATAAGTGGTTTTTGTATTGTACCTTGTTTGATATGTTAATGCACAAGACATCAAGACATCAACATTTACTACAATACCCTTTATGATGTGCAATGTTTGATTTTCACTATGTAAAGACTAAAGACACAATAAAATTTTAAAACTTTTAGATTATGCTTACAGATGCTTTTGGACACTTGTTAGTAGAAATATTTGATAAACTTTACATAGAAAAAGTTATTTATTGTTGGTTTAATTTCTTGAATGCACAATTTCTAAAATAAATTTTTTACTTTAAACTTTTAAACAAAACAAAAAAGAAAGTGTAGGGGTAAAACAATATTTCCATTTACGCAAACACTAGACAAAACTTTGTCCACTAATTTGGTGCGGTACAGAAAAAAGGTAGATGTCCATTCCATTTTTTTTTGTTGTCCTTTATTGCTTTTTCAAATCATTATTGTGTAGTTCTTATTGCTTTTTTAAACTAAACGCTAGAAATGGTTTGGAGTTTAAATCCCGACCACTGCAAAAAAAAATCAAATGCTGAACAAAAATATTTGTCTTATCCGATCCTTGGTTTTTTAACAAATCAAAGACATCTTTATCGTAAGAGATATTAATAAAAGGAAATACTAACTTGTATCCTTAAGACACAATTTTTTTTTTTTGAGAAACTTACGACATGAATATTAATAAAAGGAAAATGCTAACTTGTATCCTTAAGACGAGTTAAAAAAACTAAAGATAGAAATATTTTTTTGTAATTTTTGCATTCAATGTTGTTAATGTTTAATTATTTATATTTTCAATACAAGATTTACTTTTATTTCTTTTTTTAGTTAGAGCACAAGTTAACATGACTCATATTAAAAAATAATATAAAAGAGACTAGAAAAGATAGTATATATATATATATATATATATATATATATATATATATATATATATATATATATAGACACACACATACATACATACACACACACCCAAGTATAATAAGTAAAACTGAATTCTTAAAAAAAAAAAAAAAACGGATGCAAGACCATTCCAATCGGTTACTTTCTCGTTGCTATCAATTTTGTAGGGACAATGCATAATATATGTAAGGTCTGAGGTTCAAATCCAGGTCACCACAAAAAGAAAATTAATCAATCAATAAATATTATTATTATTATTCTTAAAAAAGATTATTACTCCCTCCGTTTCAAAATGAGTGTCGATTTAGAAAAAAAAATTTGTTTCAAAATGAATGTCACTTTCAGTTTCCAATGCAATAATAACTTTTTCTTTTCAATTGTACCCTCCAATTAATGCTCAGCACACTACTTCCAAAGTATTACTTTTAAAACTAACCAATAGTTAATAAGGATAATTTGGTAAAATAACCATTCTCTTTATTTTAATCATTACATTTCTCTTAATATGTGTGTAAACACCTAAAATGACACTCATTTTAAAACGGAGGGAGTATTAAATTATGAGATGTTGGATAATTGTTTTGCCAGTGTAATTAAACATAGGATTACGAATTAGTCAAGTCAATCATGAATCATATGCTTGACAGTGGGCAAATAATTGAAGAAGTAGAGGTCAAATGATTAAGGAGGTACTAGTAAGTTGTCGGTTTAAGTTGGATATTCAAGCTTTTCACTAATGGTGTGTTTGGTGTAGAAGAGAAGTTGTGAAGAGAGAAGTAGGTAAGAGAGAGTTTGAAAAGAGAGAAAAAGATGAGAAATAGAGTAGATTTGATGGATTGTTTGATATAAAAGAGAAATGAGAGAAATAGAGAAGAGAGAAGTGTTGTTTATATTTAAAAGTACTATAATGTCCCTATGTTAAAATAACATTTCCATTCAAACTAATTTGATTCTTTTGTTTAAATTCAATTAATTAATTTAACTACTTATTTTAAATGAAACATATATTTTTTATATAATAAATTTAAGTATTTTTTCTATCAATAAAAATAATAGTATTTACAAAAAAAAATTGTAATATTTCGTAAATGTTTTGTGAAATAATAAACAGCAGTACACTTGTGAAATAGCAAACACACTCTATATTTATACTAGAAAACAGCCACTTCATATGAAATAAAGATTTTTTTAAGGAATGAACGAAGCACAGTTGTCGTTGGAAAAAAATTACAGTACAATAAAGTATAACAAAGGCATAAAAAATTAATTGAATGAAAAGAGAAATGAGGGGTATAATAGGAATATGAAAAAGCATCCCATCTCTCCTTCTATTTCTCGTCAGTTATGGGGAGAAAGAATTTTGTGTGGGACCCATGGCTTTTTAGTCTCTCACCCCTATTTCTCTTCCCTACCAAACAAGAGAAGTTCACCATCTCTCTTCAACTTCTCTCTTCCTTTACTCTCTCTTCCCTATTTCTATCCTACCAAACAGAGTGTAAAGGTGCGGCAGCGTCGTCCAGGTAGCTGCTAGGCCAAACACAGGCTAGGTCGAGTTGGGGTATAATCATTTTTTACCCAACCTTAAATAAATTTATTACTAGGGTGAAATGAGTTGGTTTACTACGGTTTTAAAAATTGGTTAATCTTAAAAATAAAATAAAAACTGGTCATTTTGATTTGGTTACTCTTGCAACTTTTATTTTTTACCAAATTTTTTACTAAATATTTTTTACCAAATTTGAAACAAACTAAACCAATAAAAAAAAACGGTTGATTTGGACATTTGGTTTGATTTCTTTAACCACAATACACTTGCTCATTACATTTTATTGTCACCAAATAATAAGTATATAGGATGATTTACAAACATGAACTTTGATGGGAGTTCAATATTTGTCTATTCTCCCTATTCTCAACGTTGCCTTTTCACATAGAGCATCATAGATCCTTGACCTTTTTAAGAGTAGTTTGGTGAATAGTATATGTTATCCTTGACCTCTTTTCACATAGAGCATTATAGATCCTTGACCTCTTTAAGAGTAGCATTTATAGTCTATAGATCCTCCCACAATGTTGTTCAAGAAGAAGGTACAATTTTGGGACAGAGACGTAACACGACATACCTGAGAATGTGTGCCCATGTCCAAAACTACCAGCAATCTTGTTGCCAAACAAGCCACGAGGAACTCCGGGAAACATAAAGAATCTTTTTAAAATCATACAAGACAAACATTACTACATCAGTGTCTGTATATACTGTTGGAACATGTTGGAGTCCATCGTGTTCATATGAAATAAGTAACATCTTTGAGTTTGACATTCCATTTTAATTTATAGCACTAACTAACACTTGTTCTTATATGTCAATGTCAAATAAACCAGTGAAATACTATGTGGTGAGTTTATTTTGTTTGAATGTGAACTTTGTATTCATTGATGAATTAGTTAATAATGCTGATGTTATTACACAGGTTGATGCTTTTACTGAGTTGGCGTTCAAGGGGAACCCTGCAGCAGTGTGTTTGTTAGAACAAGAGAAGGACGATGAATGGTTGCAAGCATTAGCAGCTGAGTTCAATATCAATGTCACCTGTTATTTGATTCCTGTCAAAGGAACCTCCAATCCCCGTTTTCGTCTTAGATGGTTTACTCATATTGTTGAGGTATAGTACAACTAATTATCACCACAAACTCTCACATTTTTTTTTTCTTCATAAGTAGTAGATGAGTTAGGTCTTGGGGGCTCATCAGAATCTGAGCATGTCTCAAGATTCAGAAACTATTGATAGAGATACTTACTAAATTGTTTACCAACACACTCGATTTCTGCTCGAGTTGAAGTCAAACTTTTGTGGGATAACAATCAACTCCTTGCGAGTTGGATCAACTTTCAGCGAGCACACGTGGACTTAATTAGAGACTCTTCAACATATGTAGTCTATGAAGCATGGGTACTTGTATGCTACTCCATTATTCCTCATTATTTTGTTGCGGGTGAAATTTGTGGCTTTCTCATAAACCAATATAATAAGAGGAGTGTTAACAACCATTTGGTTGACAACTTACGGGACAATCATAATTTACAAAGAAAAAGTAGGTATTTGCACGAAAACCAAAGCAATAGAGAAATAAAGTAAAAAAATAATATGAGTATGAGAGAGAAAGTTGTCACAAAATGGATGTTCAAATATCATTTCTCATCTAATAATATACTATTATTTGTGTGTTTAACTACAGATTTTCTTAGTCTGTAGTAGTTTTTTTCAGCATTTTTTGTTTGTTTTTCTTCTGAGGGTTTTGGCCTAGTCCCCCCCCCCTTCTTGTATATTTTTTTTCCTTTTTTTAATAAATTTTTAGAGTTTGGCGGCATAGGACGGAGGTTTCCTAGATGCCAACCTAGTTGGTATGTCGGTGTTTCTTCCCGATGTCTGCCATTACTCCTTGCTTAGCAAAAAAAAAAAAAAAGTTTCTTTGTTGTAGCCAAACATAATTTTTTTCACTTTTTAAACTCTTCTTGTGATGTTTTTATTGTAAATTGAAAAATTTAATTCATTCATGTTATAAAACACTTATTTTATAAACGTGGGTATGAGCATTTTTTATAAAGCGGGAATGAGATTGAACACTATAGTACCCTTCTCAAAGGGTACACATTGCCATCTCTTTGCACTCATATCTTTTTTTTGAGAGAAAATAACTTATATCATTTCATTAAGAATCAAATCAGCAATACATGTTGGAATATCATCAAAGATCTGGAAGCCAGTACTAGATGAGGCTACCCTAGCTAAAGTATGAGCAACCTCATTTGCTTGCCTCCTAATAAACTCGACATGAGAGTTTGTTATGTGAGTGTTACAGAAATGTCTACTACTATCCATAATAGACCCAAACTCGGTGACATCTCCCCGGCCCTTGTTGAAATAATCCGCAACCCTTTTAGAGTCAACCTCAAAATCAACATTTGTTAGTTGAAGTTCATGAATCCACCGAATCGCATGATATAAACCCAGTGCTTCCCCAACATCTACAGAACAAGCTGGTGTGAAAGACATAGTTTTAGAGCGGATATGATTCCCATCAGTCACGAATGCACATTCCAAGCCCAATTCTATTAGAATTGTGTGGGAAAGATGCATCAATATTGCATTTATATCTTCCGCTACTCGGTTTCCTCCATCTTAAATTAACATTCACATTATTGTGAGAGGAACTCGGATTAAGAATTTGCTTGCTATTAGCACTCCTCCATCCTTCTAGCAAATGTCTTGCTCTTTCCAGAATAGTAACTGTCGAGTCTGACACCTGTTGCCAAAGTTTAAGATTCCTTGCTTTCCAAATACTCCAAATTAAAGACACTAGCTTTTCAACTTGTGTTGCAGTCAATCGATGCAGCAAGTTAAAAATAATATCAGGAGCATTGTCGTGCTGTGATACGGATGGGGAAATCAGATGCCAAAGACTGGCAGTTTGCCAGACCTCAATCGCTGTCGGGCAATGAAACAGAATATGATAACTATCTTCATGGGGATCGTTACACCAGACACAATCAGAGGGGCAATTTACACCCCTACTTCGTAGCTTCACTCGAGTCGAAAAACAGTCTCTGCAGATCCTCCAAACCAAATTCTTGACTTTGGGAGGAACTTTCAAACGCCAGATGCCACTCCAAAACCCAGGCTTGCGCAAGTGATCAATATTTATAACCTCTTCAATACAAATCCTATAAGCGCTTTTCACTGAATATTGCCCATTTCTCACCGCTTTCCAGATCATCTTATCTGTCTGTACTTGGTTATGTAGAGGAGTATTTAGGATACTTTGTGCCGTGTCATTTGCAAACAAATGCCGGATCAACGGTTCATTCCAGGCTTTTACTTCTTGATCAATAAGATGTCCTACCGAAAAATGTTGAAGAGCCAACATATCATCCCCCACTGGTGGAATAATGAGACCTGAACCGATCCATGGTTCGCTGATGATGGGGATATTAAAACCTGTACCAATTTTCCATCTTGCTCCTTGTCTAACTACCACTTTTGCTTCAAAGATACTTCTCCAAACAAAACTTGGGTTATGCCCCAATTTTGCATCTAGATAAGAACAATTAGGATAGTACCTGGCTTTAAAAATCCTTGAAACGAGACTATCTGAGTTAACTTGTAACTTCCACCCTTGTTTACCAAGCATTGCCACATTGAAAGCTGCTAAATCTTTAAATCCCATGCCTCCACTATTTTTGTGGACGGATAATTTTTCCCAGGATAGCCAGTTCAACCCTCTATTGCTCGAACCACCATGACCCCACCAAAAAGCATTCATCATTTTTTCTATTTCATCCAGGAGTGAGTTCAGTAACCTGAAAATGCTCATAACATAGGAAGGAATAGCTTGTAGGACCGATTTAATCATGACTTCCCTACTTGCTTTGGATAAACATTTGCTACTCCAACTGCTAATCTTTTGCCAAACTCTATCCTTAATGAAGCTAAAGGTTGCTTTTTTGCTACGTCCTACCATGGAAGGTAGGCCAAGATATTTCCCAGTCCCCAAAATTGCTCTGACTCCCAAAATTGTAGTTATAGATTGTCGAAGCGGTTCTTCAACATTCCTGCTATAGAAAATTTCAGACTTGGGAAGACTAATAGCTTGACCTGAGGCTTCCTCATATTGATTCAAAATTTGCTTCATACTATTTGCCTGTTGCTCATTAGCTTGAAAAAACAAGAAGCAGTCATCGGCGAAGAGAAGGTGAGAAACTCTCGGAGCACTACGACAGACACGAACCCCTTGGATGTCCCCTCGATTTTCCGCGTTTCTGATTAGCGCTGATAATCCTTCAGCACAAAGGATAAAAAGGTAAGGTGACAGCGGATCACCCTGTCTTAGACCTCGACCTGGAATAATAGGCCCGACCATTTCTTTATTCAAAATGACAGAATAATCAACTGTTTCAACACACATCATAATCCACTGGATCCATTTTTCTGAAAAACCCATCTTCCTCATAACATCCTGGAGATAAGCCCAATCAATTCTGTCATATGCCTTGCTTATATCCAGCTTCAGCGCCACACTTTTATCTTTTCCTTTAGTCTTCGTCTTCATGTAATGCACCACTTCAATAGCCACTAATGCATTGTCCAGAATGGACCTATCAGGAACGAAAGCGGACTGTGAATCGGCAATACATTTGTGTAAAATTTTCTTCAGCCGATTAGCAAGAACCTTTGAAAGCAGCTTGTAAAGTACATTGCATAAAGCTATGGGTCTCCAGTCCTTCATAGTCTTCTGTTCGTTGCCCTTTGGAATAAGTGCTATGTTTGTGGAATTTAAAGAAGGAGGAAAATGGCCTTCGTTCATCCACTGACAACATTCATTGAAAATATCCTCACTGCAAATAGACCAGAAATGTTGATAAAAACCTGGATTGAAACCATCAGGACCCGGACACTTATCAGGATGCATAGAAAACATAGCTTCTTTGAACTCCTCTCTACAAAAAGGGGCAGTTAACTGGGCATTATCTTCATGATCAATCACCTGGTTCAACATATTAATAACCGGAGAACGGACACTCTCATGGCCTGCAAATAAATCTTCAAAATAGTTCTTTGCAACAGAACGCATTCCGGCGTCATCCGTAGTACGAATTCCTTCTTCAGTTTCAAGAGACAGAATCTTGTTTACCTTTGCACTCATATCTAATTACTTTTAAATTGCAGTTTACGATACACGTACCTATGCAACATAAATAAGTTAAAATCCTCTCCATTTACGGTATATGTTTATTAAATGCAATGTTTAACCATTATTAACATTATAATCTGGATCATATTATAATACAGGTTAATATTTGTGCCCATGCCACATTAGCAGCTTCACATGCACTCTTTGCATCTGGTTTGGTGAACAACAATGTTACTATTGAATTTGCGACACTATCTGGAATATTAACTGCCAAAAAAATCTCAATGATCAATGGCACTAGTGATTTGAAGAATTTGCAAAATGGTAAAGCTAAGGATGCATCTTATATTGAATTGGATTTTCCTGCTGACCCTATTACAGAGTTCAAATTCGATGATACTTCACTTATTTCTCAAGCATTGGATGGAGCTTCCATAATTGATATAAAGAGGACACAAATTCAGGATGACTTACTTGTAATTCCTAATATGCTTTTTTATTTCTTATTTATTATCTAACACCATCACGAATGATATCTTAGGACCGTTTACTTCTGTTGTTTTTTGTTTCGATGTCCAACATTATGAAGCTTATTATCATCTCTCCTAGGTTGTAGTCACATCAGGAAAGAATGTCAGAGAAGTGCAACCAAAATTTGATGTAATTGTTAAATGTCCTGGAAGGGGGATAATTGTTACAGGGATTGCTCCTCCAGAGTCGGGATTTGATTTCTATAGTCGATTTTTCTGCCCAAAATTTGGAGTCAATGAGGTTGAGAACTATGATTATATAATGTTCTTTCAATTACATTGCTAATATTTCCTTAACTATGCAATGAATGAAGAGTTATATATCATCTAAACAAAAAAAATGTTGTTAGTAACTCATTTTTCTTTTTAGGATCCTGTTTGTGGGAGTGCACATTGTGGATTGGCATCCTATTGGAGCAAGAAACTAGGGAAGTGTGATTTAAAGGCTTATCAGGTAGTACTATTATATTACTATCTTTTCTTTTCTTTTCCCTCATTGTGATTATCTTTGTCATTGTGGTACTAATTTATAGATTGCAATATATTTGTTCAGGCATCAGCTAGAGGAGGAATTCTGAATATTCATATTGATGAACAGAAACAAAGAGTGTTTTTGCGTGGGAAGGCTATTACAGTGATGGAAGGATGTGTTTTGGTCTAGTTCTATTCCTAACATTCTGTATCTGATGTGCACAAACCTTGGTGTGTAGTCTGGTAGGATTTATTGAGTTGAATTCTTACATAACAATGCACTTAATAGACCCAAAATCAATATTAGATTGATAAAATATTCCTTGAAATTGGATTTCAATACATTCTGATTCAATGGATGACTTCTTTATATTATTCTGTTATTTATATGAGTGGTGTGTGTTTGTTTCACTATTTGCACAAATTGATTTAGATGCCTTTAAATAGAGAAACATGTCTCTTGGTTCTGAGCAAACATCATCCATCTGCAATTGTAACAGCTAAGAAACAAGCAGTCAATCTCGTGGTCTATTTGCCTGTATTTGTGTAGAAATGGATATGGACAAGAAACTCATTCTAAAGTTCACTATGAGTATTTTAGGTCTTGTACTTAATCTTGAAAATGAAGGATTACATGTTGTGGGAAATATGGCCACCAAGTTGGAATTTGTCAAGATAACAAGCTCGTTGACATGAATAAATAGACGTATGTAATCCCAATTTCTGATCATGTGAGGGTTTCTTCGCCTAAGAAGGTATGGTCTACCACAAGAGATGTAAGTTTGTTTATAGTTCAAGTTCTCGAAAAGCAACAACGATAAACATGAATTCTACGGTTAATATCCATTTGGTTCATAAGAAATTTTGCAAAAATAAAAAACAGAAATATATTTCCTCATATTTTGGTCCTTATATTTTGGTCAAAAGGTATAATAGGCGAAAGCAATTAAGTGGTACATCTCAACTGTATTTTATGTAGAAAAACATGGCCAAGATATGAATGTCATTGTAGATAAAGATTTTAGGAGTAGTGGTTCACGTGTTGCATAAAAATTTCATCAAGCGAGGGGTAATTTACAAATCTGGTATTTATAGGTAAACACTGGTCCTACTAGCCAAAACATTATGACCTATTGAATTTGGCGGTGTTTAACATAGGAAAGGTGAATCCTTTCCCACCATGGGAAAGGTGATTTTTGACCTTTGATATATTAACAAAAATATTCAATGGTTGAGATGGACCACTTGCTACCTATTGCTAACTTTTTGGTTTCAAAATTTGTACAAAAATTATAACCCCACATTATATTGGTTTAATGTTATTTTATTTAATGGGTTATAGGTACAATATTAGATTATTTCAAAAAAAAGGTACAATATTAGACAATGGGCCTATGAGTAAAAAGTTTATTCTATTTATATTTTGTAAAATGTTTTTTTTCTCTTCCCACTAAAAAAATTATACTTTATTATATTATAGTGGTAAAAATATATTCTTAATATATGGAATGAAATTCCATCATCCAGCCATTAATTTGATCTGATATTTAAAAAAAAAATTAATAATATGAGATTGCTTAAGAAGATATTCTTAAAAAAATTAATAATGTGAAATTGTTTTTTTATTGATATATGAGATTGTGTTTATGTCTGATCCTATACATTAAATACTGGAAAAAATGTACTTAATTGGATTATTCTGTCAATTTTTTTTTATAATTTATTTTTCTTAACTATTTATGTTCGTTAATTTTTTTGGGTACAATTGATGTTCATTATTATATTGATTTTTTTTAGGGAATTGAGGTATCACATTTTATTTATTTACATTGTCAGAATAGTGGTTAATGAAAAGTGTTAACCATATATTTATGTATTTTAATTATCCTATAAACAATATTGCTTCGGTATAAATATTTTGGAGTGACATAGATAAGTGGGGTGTAAAAAGTAGCGTTTTTAATAGGGGAGGGTGTAATCCAAATTTTGTATTATACTGCACTAAATTCTGTTTGTTCAAAGCAACACAACAAAAAAAAGCTTTGCTCAACCTGTTTGACTGCTAGCTGTCCTTATAAAGCAACATTTTCCATGGTGGGAAAAGATTAGCCTTATCCATGGTAAATTCCACCATTGATAGGCTATGTTTGTTTCAAAGGAAAGAAAGTAAGAAGGAGAGAAAGGTGAGGGAAAGAAAGCCTTTCCATTGTTTGGAGCTCTTCAAAAAGGTAAAGGAAAGAAAGAATTTATGTGGGTCCCACGTCAGAAATCTTTCCACCCAAATCTGAACGGAAAGCTTGAGAGCACAAGTATATTGTTTGAAATGTCCAAACTGCCCCCAACTTTGATCATTTATTTTACTATTCATTTGCTCTCATTTTATTTATTTTTTCAATTCACGCTTAACTTTTTTTGTTTTTGAAATAATTCACCACTTAATTTTTTTATTGTTTCTAGTCTTATGATTGCTCTATGTCACAATTTTTTTCCGACTGAACTATAGACAATAGTTTATACTATGCTAAACATATTATTTTTGTTTAAGGTTATTTATGTCAAATACTAAATGTAGGTCTTTCTTTCTTCCAACTTTCTATCCCACTTCCTCTTATACCAAACAATCAAAACATTCCTCTCACTTTCTACTCCTTTTCTTTCCTTAAACAATCTTTCCTTAATCGTTCTTTCCTCTTTCACTTTCTTTGTGCATCCAAACAAAGCTTTAGTGTTGCTCGATTATTTACGAGACTAATTCATGAATTCTCTCATTTTAGTAGATACACGACGCCCCACGTTTGGCTTGATTTCTCAATTTGCTGGCATTTTCTATTTTTTCTATCGTGCACACCTCACTCTAAACGTGGTTTCGTGCTTCTAGTTTTCTTTAGTTGGTGATGATGTAAACATGGAGCACAGGTAAAATGCTCAATTATCAAGTCTATTGAGTTTTGATTGATTCAACTAACTCGTATTCGGCTGTATACAAAGGAGTTCATCTGACCTAAATCATATGTCCATCGATTTTAATAAACAAATTTTTTTGTTACATTTAATAAGCAAATTATTACAAAATGAGATCAAAATTGCATGTCTATTTTTTTTTGTTTTGGAAATAGCTTGTTCTTATATCTCAAACCTAAATACAATATATGTACAATAATTGTGGAAAAATCAATTATTTTCTATCTAATCAAGTTATTGATACATGATTAGATTCAACTCACATTATATATTGACATAACAGGGATGCTATATATCCCGATAAAGTATATCCCGATAGCTTCCCGATTTGATATTGCTTTGATTCCAAAAAAAAAAAAAACTGCTCCCACTTACCAAACATGATGTCAGCAGCAATAAGTTCATTTGTGTTTTAAACGGTCGGGACAATTTCGGGAATCATTTTATCGGGACAAGCAGCATTTTTCTTGACATAAAGTGTTACAGTAATTGAGGAAAAACCTGATTACATGCATGGAATATACAACCAAATTCAAATATGTCGCTGCTGCCTGCACTAGAATAATCTACGACTTTTGTAAAATTAAGAACGAAATTCATGTTGTCTAGGTGAAGGTGGTTCACCCAGGTTAAGGTGGTATAGATGCTCAAAGCTTCCCCACCTCCACACAACTAAGTGGAGAAAACCATGTAGCTAGTCTATATCATAAGCACAAAAGAACCAACACTAAATTCCTCCAACCCCACACCTATACAAATTTACTAATAGGTTCCCCTAACAACTCTATATCATTATACTCATTTATTTTATTTCAATACATCAAATGAAAACCACACAAAAAATAAAGATAGAGAAGATTATTCTATAAACACTCTTCTCTACAAGCTCCAACAAACGTCACTCTACAATAGAATTGCCTACAATACAATAAACAATTTGGTTTAAGATTTTATTTCTGATCCGTAATATAAAAACCCATTTCTTAAAAGATATCAACCCTTTAATTAGATATCAACCCTTTATTATACCAAAAATAATGGTTAGACAACCACTTTCACTAAGATTAGATCATGTGGTCTTTCCTTAAAAAAAGAAAAACCAAGATCACGTGGTTTAGATCTAAATGAATATATAATTGAAAAAAAAATATTATCTACTTAATAAATTATGTATGTAAACAGACTGCTGCGAATCGGAAACTTCAAAGTAACCCATATGCCTGCATAGCTTTTTTCCCCTTGCCTGCATAGCATAGCAACGAAGAATATAAAAAATGAAAGTAACGCGTAAGACGAGGAATCTATATTATATAAATTTAGGACCTATTTCATGTCTAAATATAGAAGTAATTTTCTCTTCTCTTGGTGTTGACATGTGGCGCTCATTCTCAAACATTTGGATTTCAATTAAGTATTTTTTTTCAATTGACATGTGGCACTTGGAAGCAAACCAAGCAATTTCATGTGTTTGGCAATTAATGGAGCTAATGAATTAATGAAATGAACTACTTTTTATTTTTATTTTCATATAATATTAATATAATAATAATATTATGAGACTTTATTATGTTAAAATCATGCCAATGATTTTTTATTTAAAGTGCCATTAAAACAATTAAATACAATATGATTTGATTTTCTTAAAAATAGGAAGAAAAAAAAAACGTTTCGTTAAGGAAAATTCATCAAACGGACAAAAAAAAAAAGCAAATTATTTTATTGTTCTTTTTGTGTATTTTAATAACGTATCAAAAACAGACAAACAAAAAAATTATATTATTGTGCTCTTTAAAAAAGGCAAAAACGTTTCATTTTGTTGGTCAACAATAGATGTGGTAATTTTACCAAATTACCATGTGAAAAATACTATAAATTAGACATATGAAATAGCAAATTTTTCACATCACAACTCCGCCTCTCTTTCTATTTGATTATTTTTTTTCTATTGTTTCTTCTTCCTACCTCTTTACAATCCAAATGACACCGAGAATTGATTCCGTTTTTGATATATGTTCCATTGTGGTTTGTGAGAGATATGAACAATGACAAATTGTCTTACTCAACAGAAATGGTTATTATGGATATTAAGGTTGTTTGACACTATTTGTTTTGTTTGATTTGTTAAAAAATTTTATATATATCAAATAGTTTGTTTGTTTTTTGTTTGTCAGTTTTTTATTATTGTGTATCAATTAACAGTGTAAAAAAATATGCCTAAGGCTCATGGATAAAGCCGCTCTAATTCTTCTATATAAAAAAAAAAAAAAACCGCTCTCAGTAATTTAATACACAGTTTGTCTTTTTTTTTTAATCAAGAAAAATAGATCCACATAAATATTGATTGATAGCTAACCAACATAACAAGTACACATGAGTGCCGGTTTCAAAAAATAATGGAATTGAAAAAATGTCATATACTAATTAATCAATAATGAAGGAAATTTGGAAACACACATAAAAATAGTGGAGTTTGAGGCATATGATATAGTAGTAAATTAGTGTATAATCTATCTACACGTTTTCTATATCAGCCACTACAAACAAAAAAAAACTAAACCTCATTCTTCATTTTTTTTTGCTATGTCAGATTTAATGGACATTTAGTTTCTGTTAATTTCGTTAAATGGTGTATTCTTTAGTCTATTATATAAGTTAATGAGAGATATTTGGAATTAACAAAAAAGATCTTCTATATAATTTTTTATTCTATATAATTTTTTTCCTCTTTTAATTACACCGGAAATACATTATTGAAATATATCACATTTTACTTATATGCAAGTACGAGAAGGAACTAAGTGAAAATCAGGTATAATTGGTCTAAACAGAAAATTATTTTATTTTAGCTAATTTTATTTAATAGTGTAGCAAGGTGAAGCTGTGAAAGGAGAGAAGAAGTGTTCGATTGTAAAAGAAAAAGGAGTTCTAAGTGAGCGTATAAAGAAATATTAATTTTTTTTATTGATACAATTGCAAATCATAGCATTCAAGACGGAAATTAAACGATGAATTGAGTCAACACTAATTTTGGAGAGATATTTTGCATTTAATGATAAGGGAAAAAAAGAAATATGTGTGGTAAATTATTTTCAAAATTAACGTGAGACATGACAATTTTTGGAATCAAAGAAGTGTTGAGGCTTTTTCTTCAAATGTATATATGATAATGCAAACCCCGCCAGAACTTTTTTAGTCACACGACAGATAGACTAAACCAAGCATTCTAATTTGGCATTTGATGCTATTATTTTTTTTATCTTTTTTTTTTTACAAAAATTATTTTTGTTTATCTATTCAGTACACATATTATACTTTTTTTTTTTGAAGAATAGTACACATATTATACTGTTATTTAAATTGAGATGATTGGTAAATTATTTACTACAAGTGTTTAACACTCATTTATATTATTAAACTCATTAAACATCCATTTAAATTGGTCAATCTTCAATTGCTATTTTTAGAGTTAAAAGTTTTTTTAAGGGAGAGTTAAAAGTTTTTAATAGACCAACGTTTTCGGCAGGATACATAAATCAATTGTCTTTCTTGGCGAGTAGTGGTAACTAATCATAATTATTATGGTTAATTTCTTCTCTCAAAAAAAATTATGGTTAATTTCTTGCCATTTTAAATTATTTTAGTATCATCTAATAATGAATTTGATGTGATTTATGGTTGTTGATATACCTTTTTTTTTTTTTTTTTATATATTTCTATCTCTATCTCTATCTCTATTATAAACATTTACCTTACTTCAAATCAAGAGTACATGTGGCATCTTCACATTCCTCTTATCATTTAATGCTTTTTTACTTTTTTTAACTTATTTCAAAGGGAATATTCTATAATTTTTTAATACATACATATTCAAATTTCAATCTTCATTCAAAATAAATGAAAATGTTATACACCTTTTATTATCTTTTATGGAAAAATCGATGGCAATAATCTCTATTATAAACATTTACCTTACTTCAAATCAAGAGTACATGTGGCATATTCACATTCCTCTTATCATTTAATGCTTTTTTACTTTTTTTAACTTATTTCAAAGGGAATATTCTATAATTTTTTAATACACAAATATTCAAATTTCAATCTTCATTCAAAATAAATGAAAATGTTATACACCTTTTATTATCTTTTATGGAAAAATCGATGGCAATAATGTCCAAATAATTTTATTTTAACCAAATTAAGCACCAAATAATTGAAATAATATCTAAAATCTCACTTTAATTTCACGTTATATATATATATATATGATTTTTTTTTACCAAATGTGTATATATGGAACTTTTGTTAAAGATGAAAATAACATTTATAATCAATTATTATTGCTTCTTTTTACGGTATTGTCGATTAAGTAGATGAAGCAAAATATATTGATCATTGATTATTTACTCAATCAATCAAATCAAATCGTATATCCTTTGTTTTAATTTTAAACTAATCAGAGTTAAACAAATAATCAAAGTCCTTTATAGGTAGAATTGTACATTACCCAAATGAGCCAATCAAATTATAGTATAATGTCACCTTTTAATATGTAAAGCAATTAGAGTGTAACATGTGTCACCTTTTAGGTTGTTAGCCAATCAAATGTTTTAGGAGTAGCCAGTTTTGCATCATACTTTTTATTTGTTCATGATGTCATTTGCTTTTATTATGTTGCTACATAAAGATATGTTTCTTTCATCATTTTCACTTGCACATTTCTTCCAAATAGTGTTGTCAAACTCCAAAAAATTGTCATGACACCAATATCTAATAACATCTCAGAGATCAACTCGGTCAAAGAATCATGGAGCGAGTTGTTCGAATCATGCCCATTCTTTCTAGATATGATTCTCATGGATGAATCTATGTTTGTATTTTTATTTGTTTGTATTTTCAATTTTCAATGTAATATAATTCATGCTAATATGCAAAGAAGTTGATATACAATTTTTTTTTTTTTTTTGATAAGCAAGGAGAATGGACAGGCATCAGGAGACATCGTCGACATCCCAACTAGGTTGGCACCCCGAGACGCCTCCATCCTCTGCCGCCAGCCTCAAAGAAATTTTATTAAAAAAAGAGAATATTTACAGAAGGAGGGGGGACTAGGCCAAAATCCTCCGAAAGAAACAACAAAAAAAGCAGAAACAGTAAATACAGACAAACTACAGACTAAGGGAATCTGTAATTAGGCAAGCCGCATCTGTCCCGAAAGAAATCTAATGCTAGAGCATGTGGGAGAGAGTTTTGCCAAACCGTGCCAACCACAGAGTGACCTAAATTCGCTAAAAAAAAAGCTATACCTTGATCCGAAATAAAAATAACAGTTGCAAGAAGATCATTCCCCCAGAGAGCCCAAAGGTTAGGCAGTAAGGAACCTCTATTATTTATGCAATATTTAGAAACGCTTATAGATGGACAATACCAAGCAGGAACTTGATGAAAATGAATCATAGGCTCAACAATAAATATCAGACTTGGTTTGTGAGACAAATAAAAATATTTTAAAGTAAGACGGGCATCAGAATTACCAATACCTCGAACAGTCCAATATAGAATATTCATTGATCAGTCTTGGAATTCTCACCCCGTGCCCGGGATTTTGTCGACTTGGGTAAAATCTGTTGAACTTTGATTTTCTGTTTCTTATTCTTTGTTAGCACCGGCTGAAAACCTTCCGCTGCCGCTCTAGCATCATACTCACGTACTCTTGCCCACAAATCCAAACCATGCTGAATATTCTTGCTAGGGTGAACATGCTGTTGTTGTAAAACCACCTCCTCATGTTGGGCCAATCCACCCCCATCATGTGACTCAATAACCGCAGGAGATGTCAGCAATTGCGTTCCAACCATCACATCAACATGTGCATCAGGGGATGGACGTGACGAACTCTCACGAGCACCCTTGGGACTCTTCTCCAGCTCCCGTGGGCTCACATGATCATGGTCCACTCCATCCTGTAGAGGCTCAGAGACATCATCCACCGCGGGAATCTCCAACTACTCCGTCAATGTCTGAATCCTCAGACTCTCTCCCCTAGGCTGAATGTCCTCACGCCCAAGTGGGGCTGAGTGCGGATCACGCCCAGGAAAGCCAATGGGACTCTCCTCCAGCTCCCTTTGGCTCACGTGAGTGTTACCCACACTATCCAGAAGTGATTTGGAAACAACCGTCACCACAGGGTTCTCCAACACCTCCCGTGATGTCTGAGGTGACCTCCTCCCTTCTGCATTTTGCACGTCAGCATGCGCATCAGTGGAAACAACCTCCAACACAGGTCTATTTGAAGTTAACTCATCAGTACGCTCAATACGATCAAAGACATTATGTAACGGGATACTGAACGAGTTTGACATGAAATCTGAAATCGGCACTGCAGGTAAAGAAACCGGAATTGATTGAGTATGATTGGTAGCCGGGATAGCCTGTGTTGTCTGCGGCACTGGGACAGAAGTCCTGGCAATAGTGGTAACTGTAGAATTGACAGTAGTCGGAATCCAAGTACCAATCCCTCCAGCGGCCGAAGTAGAAGCACCTCCAGCCTTGGTAGTAGGTACTTCCTTGACCGGTTGTTTCCCTCGGTCGACTTTCTCTTTGGCATCTTGAGGGTGTACCCAACGGCAGGTAGTGATGTTATGTCCAATCGAATAACAATGGTGACAAAATAAAGGCCGCCTTTCGTATTGAATCTCCACCTTAAATGCATAGCCCTCTCGTTCGACGAGAACCTCATCATATGCCTTCTTCGATAAATCAATGTCGACTAAAATACGAGCATAGTGGCCAAAAGTACGGTTTCTAGTGGGACCATCTATGTCAATTGGTGTCCCAACTGCACTAGCAATTTCCTTCAGAGTTCTCTCCCTCCAATATTCCTGAGGTAACTCCACTAACCGAATCCAAAGTGAAACATGAGTTTGTTTCTGTGTCAATTGATATACAAATTTGAGCAACAATTAAAAAAGAGAAAGGTGTATTCTGTGAGTAACTTTGGTGGTTATGTAAATCTTAATTAGATTGTATCGAACAAAAAATAATGAATACAAACTCAATTGTATAAGTTTTCCAAGACTTTTTTTATTTTCATTTCTATTTCAATCTGGATCAATTGTAATTATATTGTGATTGGCAAATTCTGTATTTTGCAATCTTTTCTTTGGCGTTTGTTTATTTTAATAATTTTAATTAATGATATGTATAACGTATGTCGAACAAATTTATAGGATAAGTATCAATTTTTTTATTTAAGAAAAGTAACTTATTTTAATTTATAATGTAATTTATATTCTTAATATGAATTTAAACATATTGAACGGATTTTACTAAGAGAACTATACGGTTCAATGTTTGGCTGATAATTTATCTCTCCTTAATTATATGTCCTATTTGAATAATTTGTGTGTCCCTAAATATAAGCTCATTTGCAATTTACTTGGTGCATTTTTTTTTTATCAAATTTACTTTTATCTTTTTTTAGAGAACTATATTTTTATCTTGAAATGTGGAAAATTAAAGTTAAACATTAAAATACAATAGCTATTTTCCTGAAAAATAATATAAAGGGTATTTTAGAAAAGTTTATATAAAAAGGACACAATAAATTTACAACCCATTTTTTTTATTTTAGAAAAGTTTATATAAAAAGGACACAATAAATTTACAATCCATTCTTTTTTATATATGTGAACAAAAAATTGAGTTGCTTATAAAAATGGATTGAGGAAGTATATAAGTGTCTCTGTTAATGCTCTTTTATACTAGAGGTTTTTTTTTATTATGGAAATGGTATACATCTTAATTTTTTAATACACACATATTCAAATTTCAATCTCAATTCAAAAAAATCAAAATGGTATACAATTTTAATTATCTTTTATAGAAAAGTTGATAACATTAAGCCCAAATAATTTTATTTCGACAAAATCAAGCACCAAATAATTGAAATAATACCTAGAATCTCACTTTAGTTTCACGTTATATATATGGAACTTTTCTTTTTAGCAAATGTATTATGTATATAAGGAACTTTTGTTAAAAATAAAAATGACATTTATAATCAATTATTGTTGTTTCTTTTTACGGTATTGTTGATTAAGTAGATGGAGCAAAATATCTTGATCCTTGATTATTTACTCAACCAATCAAATTAAATTGTATATCGATCCTTTGTTTTAATTTTTAACTGATTAGAGTTAAACAAATCGTCATAGGTCTTTATTGGCAGGGGTGGCCTTGAGGGTGGTGGAAGGGGCATAAGTCCATGGCAACAATTTTCTAGGGGGCATCAAAATTATTAATTTTACGTAGTAGTTAGTACTATATAAATATATTTCTTTTTAAATCGCTGATTGATTCGATTGAAAATATATTTTTAAAGAACTTTGATTATTAATGAATCTTTTGCAATAAAAAATACAAAAAGAAAGACATTCAAATAATTAAAAAGGCACAATTTTATTAATTCGCCAAGGCAATAAAAATCTTAGGACCGACCGACCCTGTTTATTGGTAGAATTATACATAACACAAGTGAACCAATCAAATTATAATATAATTGTCACATTTTAATATGTAAATCAATTAGAGTGTAACATGTGTCACCGTTTAGGTTGTAAGTCAATCAAACGTTTAAGGATTAACCAATTTTGCATCATATTTTTTATTTGTTCATGATGTAATTTGCTTTTATTTATTTTTCTATATATAGTATATGTTTCTTTCATCATTTTCACCTGCACATTTCTTCCAAACAGTATTGTCAAACTCCAAAAAATTGTCATGACACCAAGATCTGATAAAATCGATGAGATCAACTTGGTCAAAGAATCATGGGGCGAGTTGTTCGAATTATTCATGTTTGGTTCGTTTATAATGTCAACCGTGTCACACACCCACTCTATCTATATATGCTTCTCATGGATCCATCTATTTGTATATAATGAATGTAATTTTTTTCCCGACATTTTAAATTAATCTAATTTTGTATTTTTATTTGTTTGTATTTTCAAGGTAATATAATTCATGCAACTATACGAATAAGTTGATATAATTTTTTTGATCAATAAATAAAAAAGAGAAAGGTGTATTATACGAGTAAATTTGATGGTGATGTAAATCTTAGATTTTATCGAACAAAAAATAACGATACAAACTCAATTGTATAAGTTTTCCAATACTTTTTTTATTTTCATTTTAATTTCAATCTGAATCAATTATAATTATATTGTGATTTACAAATTATGTATTTTGCAATCTCCTCTTTGTCGTTTGCTCATTTTAATAATTTTATTGACATGTATAACATATGTCGATATGATTTAAATGTTAAGCAACTTATTTTAATTTATAACATATTCGACGGATTTTATTGAAGAGAATTATATGGTTCAATGTTTAGCCGATTTATCTCTCCTTAATTATAAGTCCTATTTGAATGATTTGTGTGTCCAAAAATATAAGCTAAATTTGCAATTTACTAGGTGTATGATTTTATCAAGTATACTCCTTACCAATACTACACTTTTATATTTTTATCTTGATATGTGAAAAATTAAAGTTAAACATTAAATGACAATAAGTATTTTCCATAAAAATTATACAGAGGGCACATATGTCTGAATACGAGTGTATGCACGTAAGAAAATAATAGCTTAAGTAAAATAGAGATAAATTCAAGGCTACCTAACAAAGTAGACACACCAGAGAGCTTTTCACTATTTTTTTTAGACAGACAATATTATTCTTTGTCGAGAGGGCGTAGGAAACGCCAAGCACTCGCGGAAATGAACAGTGGATGAATACAAGAACCAACAAAGGCAACACGCCTGCACCCAAAAATCATGAGGCCGAGGTGTACACTAGGTTGCCTTAATCAAAGACCAAACCCAGCAAAGTACCACGACAAACCGTGGTGCTGCCTACACGAGAGTACCCCTGTCTCACAACCTAATGCCCATAAAGATCCTCTAAAAAGTCGCAGCTGCACAGCAGCAAAGCTGCACTACGACAGGACGAAATACCTGCTACTACAAAACAAAAAAGCCAATCGGACGCAACAACAATTATGCACACACAGAAGCCTCCCAGCCAGTGGCTACATCACATAATAGCAGCGCAAAACTGACACCAACACACCCACAGATAATACAAACATCATACGTTTAATGCAGGACCTACTGTCAATGCCACAAAACTGTCATATACAGCTTTCAACTATGTATGTCTTGATTATTTTGTTCACATTTTTTGTTCTTTAATTGATTAAGTCACGTTATCTAGATTAGTGAGCATTCATGACATCATTTTGTAGCAGTTCTTATATCTATTTATTTTCGCGTTAAATAAATAATGGCTTGGGAAATCCTTTACTAATAAGCTTATTTTTTTAGTTTGAGTTAAGCTAAAAGAAGCTATTTTCGATTAAGAATTGAGTCATAACTTTAATGTCATTTTTTCCGTTGCATTGCATATATTCTCTTACTATCATTTTTCTTTAGATGTTAATATTAATTTTGTGACTTTACATTTAATATGCAGATATGCGTATCGGTGATGATGACTTGAAGAACCTGTGTTTGATTGAAATTGAAATGTTGCTTCAGGAAAACAGACGGTCGCTTACTGATTTCAAATCTATGCCCAGGCCAAACGCAGCAGACATGCCAACTTTCACAAACAAGCTTATCGTTGATGAGCTACATTACAACAAAGATGAACTGGAAAAGACACACGCAGATATGTTACTGATGCTGACTGATGAACAAAGATGTGTGCATGACAAGATCACGGAGCCCGTTGGTTCTGACGACGGTGGTTTCTTTTTCTTATATGGTTACTGTGGTACTGGAAAACCTTTATATGGAAAACATTCTCGGCTGTTGTTAGATCGAAGGGGTTAATTGTATTGAATGCTGCATCCAGCGGTATAACGGCTCTTCTATTACCAGGTGGAAGAACCGCGCACTCGACGTTGAAAGTCCCTATTGAGATTAATGAGGCATCATCGCTTACGATGGAAAAGGACAGTCCTAGGGCAGACCTGGTGCGTGCTGCAAAGTTGATAATTTGGGATGAGGCTCCAATGATGCACCGATGGTGTTTTGAGGCAGTTGACCGATCAATGTGTGATATCATGTCCAAGAATGATCCCCTAAACGAGTTTAGACCTTTCGGTGGAATGACAATAATTTTAGGTGGTGATTTCAGGAAGATATTGCATGTTGTCCGAAAAGGAACGAGGCAGGATATTGTTGATGCCTCAGTCAATTAATCAAAGATATGGGCTTATTGTAATGTGTTGAGACTTACTGTTAATATGAGATTGGGTGCATCTTCGGTACATGCAGAGCAGAAAGAAATTGCTAATTTTGGCAAATGGATACTCTCAATTGGAGACGGCAACTACACTTCAGATAAGAATGGTGAAATGAAGGTAAAAATTCCTAAAGATTTACTCATTTTAGACACAACAAAGCCGTTGATGTAACTTATAGACTTTGTGTATCCCAATTTCAATGATAACCTTAGTGACCCACTATTTTTCCAATAAAGGGGAATACTCGCACCAACGCTTGATTCAGTTGATCATGTTAACGAATATATGATGTCACTGATTCCAGGTGAAGAGAAAGAGTATTTAAGCATTGATTCTGTTTGTCGATCGGGTGAAAATTCTGATTTCCAGAGTGAGTGGTTCACAATGGAATTTATTAATGGTATTAAGAGCTCTGAAATTCCAAATCACCAGTTGAAACTAAGGGTGGGATGTCCTGTTATGCTGATGAGAAACATCGATCAGGCCAATGGACTGTGTAATGGTACGAGGCTGACAGTTACACATCTAGGGAAGAGCACGATAGCTGCTACCGTAATTACAGGAAAAAGGGTAGGTACCAGGGTATTCATTCCCAGGATGGATCTTATTCCGAGTGATTGAGGACTACCCTTCCAATTCAGGCGCAGGCAATTTCCATTGACGTTTTGTTTTTCAATGACAATAAATAAAAGTCAGGGTCAATCTTTATCTCGAGTGGGAGTTTATCTTCCTAAGCCCGTGTTCACGCATGGACAACTCTATGTCGCTGTCTCTCGAGTTACTTCTAGAAAAGGTTTGAAGCTGCTCATCTTGAATGAAGATAATAATGTTTGCAAGTAGACCACAAATGTTGTGTATCGTGAAGTTTTTCAAAAAGTATGATCATTGGTTATGTTTTAGAATTGTTGTTGCTATAATTTAGAAAACTAAAGTTGTGTATTGTTCGGAAGTCGTTTATTTTTAATTTCTTTATAAGGCGTACTGGTTTTAATTTCTTTATAAGGCGTCCTGATCATTACATGACATGCAATTTCTATATAAGCAGATCCTCCTGCCATTGACTTTTAATTGATGCATTTTTCAGGTATAACAATACGCGGAACTTTTTTTTTTTACATCGTTGTTACCCTAAAATACAATATTTACATTAGACCATTGGTTTTGTAAAAAATAAAAACAAATAACAATCGGCGTTTCTGTAGCCCAAACTATATTTATACACACCCATAAAAAAATTAACGTTTGCATTCACAGACTAGGTGTATACATCTGACACTGACTATTATATAATTTTTTTTTTTAGTTTTTATGATTAATAAAATACATTATGTCAACAAATAATAATATACAGTACGTCGGCGTATTTTTGCAAAAATATTACATATGCTAAGTTTAACAATGAGTACATCTTATACTACAAATAATTAGTTTAAGTATAAAACCAAATACTTTAATCGTTATGTGCAATGTTTAGATATTTCAAAATATATACAAAATTAACAAAATTAAGATATATATTTTTTCCATATCTAATTTAAATTATAACCTCACTTATAACTTTAAGATAACATAATATAAAATCTATACATTTGATTAAAAAAGCTTTTTATTTCCCCGTGCTTGGCACGGGTCACTATACTAGTATAAAAAAATGTAGTACATCAAGTTTGACCAAGAATTTAATGTTGTGTTCAGATAATAATACTCCCTCTTTATATATAAAAGGGTTAACGAGTGTTCCGGGGCACTGGTTAAGAAAGTTAAAAGAGGTAATTTTAAATAAAATAAAAATACTTTTTCAGCTTTTAATGCACTGATTACACACCTCTCAATGCAAATGTTACTATATTTGATCCCTTAACCAGTGCCCCAGGGGCACTGGTTAACATTTCCCTATATAAAAAGGTGAATAACACTTGGGTGACATAGAGTTGAGTGACAGTAGTCAATCATAATGTTACAATGCTTGTGTTTATCTCTTTTTCACAAGCATTGTGATATTGTGATTGGTCGATGTCACCAATGTCACCCAACTCTATGTCACACAAATGCTACCCATAAAAAAGTGTTTAGAATAATAACGATAATGGCCACGTTGTGTTAAATACAAAGAAACGTGGCAAATCATATTTGACATTTCTTAACATCTCAAGTTGTTTTTGACTTAAGCGCCAAATTCCATATATAAATAGATCTCCCTCAACACCATCTTCACAAACTCAATACCATTACACTAATACACTATCTTTACTCTCAAGCCATGGCTAAATACAATTTCCAACACTTCATTACAACCCTCCTCCTATTTTTATTCATTTCACCAACTTTCTCTAAACAATCTTTCAGGCCAAAAGCCCTAGTTCTCCCAGTCACAAAAGATGGGGCCACAAACCAATATAAAGCTCAAATCAACCAAAGAACCCCACTAGTCCCATTGAACGTCATCGTCGATCTCGGTAGTGAATTTCTCTGGGTTGAATGCGAAAACCAGTACATTTCCTCCACATACCGCCCTGCACGGTGTCGCTCTGCCCAATGCATCCTCGCCAAATCCGACGAATGTAATGTTTGTTTCTCATCACCAAAACCTGGCTGCAACAACAACACCTGCGGTGTCTACCCGGAGAATAGAGTTACCCAGAGCACCATGAGCGGTGAACTAGCTGAAGATGTTTTATCAATCCAATCCTCTAATGGCTTCAACCCTGGACGAAATGTCGAAGTTTCACGCTTCCTATTCTCATGTGCAAAAACTTTCTTGCTAAAAGGACTTGCAAGTGGTGCTTCTGGTATGGCTGGTCTTGGAAGAACCAAAATCGCTCTTCCATCTCAATTAGCTTCGGCTTTTAGCTTCGCTAGAAAATTCGCTATTTGTCTTTCCTCTTCAAATGGAGTTGTTTTATTCGGGGATGGACCTTACGGTTTTCTCCCCAACGTTGTTTTTGATTCAAAGTCACTCACATACACACCACTTTTGATCAATCCCTTTAGCACAGCTGCTTTCGCAAAGGGAGATCAGCCTTCAGCCGAGTATTTCATCGGCGTGAAAACTATTAAAATAGATGGAAAAGTTGTTTCACTTGACACTAGTTTGTTATCTATAGACAGGAGTAACGGTGCTGGTGGAACAAAGATAAGTACGGTTGATCCTTACACAGTTTTAGAACCTTCTATTTACAAAGCAGTTACAGACGCTTTCGTGAAAGCGTCTACTGCAAGAAACATAAAAAGGGTGGATTCGGTTGCACCTTTTGAGTTTTGTTACACTAATGTGACTGGGACACGATTGGGTGCAGATGTGCCTACTATTGAGCTTATTTTGCAGAACAATGTGATTTGGAGGATATTTGGTGCAAATTCAATGGTGAATATAAATGACGAGGTTTTGTGTCTTGGATTTATGAATGGTGGTGAGAATACATGGACTTCAATTGTGATTGGAGGGTATCCGTTGGAGAATAATCTTTTGCAATTTGATTTGGCTGCTTCTAAATTGGGATTTAGCTCCTTGCCCTTTGGACGACAAACTACTTGTTCTAACTTCAATTTTACCTCCACTGCCTAGATGCCTTTTTCCCAAATCAGCCTTTTTTTAATACTCTATCAAGTTTGAATCATCTTTCAAGTTTTAATAATTAGTGTTTCCTTTGTTCATAATAAATTGCATTGAAATTCATGTATGGTTTGACAAGGAGTGTAGTTATATGATGTGAACCAAAGAATGTATTTTCCCCCTTTTATGGTGCAGCAGAATGACTTTTCTGGTGAAATTAATTCTATGACCAATCATTGAGCATTTATATATTAACTTATTGTAATTGAGTCTCTGATTAAATCAAAAGTTACCATTATTATTATTATTATTATTATTATTATATAGACATAACTTTTAGCTAAACAAAATAACTTTTCCAAAAAACCAACCTTTTCTATATTGTAGTAAAAAATAAACTTCAATGTCAAACACATGAAGAATCCAACGCATGTGTATTAACAAAATGTACATAATAACAATAACAAAAAAACACATAATGACTCTGTTTGGTAACACCAAAAAAGAGCTTTTAGCTTTTAGCTCATAGCTTATAAGCTCGTCTGACAAAAAAAAGCTCTGTTTGGTAACGCTTTTTGACAACGAGCTTATAGCTTATTTCAGGAGCTTATAAGCTATTTTTCAGAAGCTATTTCAAGTAGCGTTTGAGCTTATAGCTTATAGCTTCTCACTTTTTCTTCCACTTTTACCCTTACTTTTTTTATGTAAAATCCATGTTTACCCATTATATTTTATTACATCCATAATTTAAAATACCACGTTTATTACACCAACATACTTTGTTTCTAATTTTCTTTATACTACAATATACCTTTTTTTTTACGGAACAATATAATATAAGTGTTACTTCAAAAAAAAATATATGCAATATATCCTCTGACGGAAAAATATATATGTTATTAGTGTTATATTTTTTTTATTCTCTAGCCTTTCGTTGTAATTTTTTTATACAATATACCTTAAAAAAAAGTGACGAAACAATATACTTTCAATGTATTGTTCTTTATTTCTTGATTGTTCTTTAAAATATATACTATCAGCTGTGTTTATAAAGTAAAAACACTTAAATAAAAATAAATATAAATATAAATATTAGTGAATAAATTTTATTTTAATATATAATATAAAAGATATATTAAATTAATAAATTTAAAGTACTTTTTTAAAGAAAATTTAGATGACGAAATTACAAATACTTAAATATTAATTGATATAAATTTTATTATGAATTAAGAATGCCCTTCATGTCATTTTACATTTATCAGCTAGTTGAACCGCTAGTTTTACCAAACACTTTAGTTAGCTTATCAGCTATCAGTCATCAGCTATAAGCTATCAGCTAGTTTATCAGCTATCCGCTATTTTTACCAAAGAGAGCCATAATGTAAGAGGAATATCTTAATGTAACGCAGAACAGTGAGTACCTTCAGGGTGAGCCATCTTTCGCAAGGCTGTAGGAGCACTCATGATAGGCATTGATATATTTAAGCCTAATATAGTTGTGGTCAAATCTATCTTGCTCACATCCATAAGAATCTGCGGCTTGAACCTATCTCTCAGATAAATATAGATAGTGAAACCAGTGCTTGAATTCAATAGAACACACAAGGTTAAATTAAATGGAAGATGAATATAAAATAAAAGTAGTTTGTAAATTACAGAATCCTTGAGAATGCATGTTGGTTCTCTTTCAAAGACCACTGGTCCTCTACCCCGGATGCATAGTAGTCATAAATCACCTTTGACAACTTTTCCTTTGCAATTGCTTCATAAAATAACAGTTATCTTATTGGCTAAATAAAATAACTTTTCTAAAAAAATCAGTTTTTTGACTGCACCATAGAAGTGTCCACAAAGACAAAAACCTAAGTAAACACTGTATTTGCTTTTTCATTGATTATAATCATGCGTTAATCTTTTAATAATCTGTTCATATTGACTACTTTGGTGCATCATATATTTTTTACAATAGTAAGTTGGATTTTATTTTATAGATTAACCTCAATCAAAAATTAAAATAATAAAGTATTATATCAACTATTATATTCTTTAATAATGCATTTAATTATAAACAAACATTTTTTTTTAAGAAGTTGAACTAGCCCACTAAAATTGATATGGGAGAGAATCGAACCTGAAATCTTAAAGAGGAGCACAACAAACGAATATTTTTTTGAAGGCATAACTGACGAATATTATTGATTTGAATCGTGTTATATGGATATGACTTGTGATGGGTGGTTGTTCATTTGATTAATTTGTCGAATATAAATTTTAGATTAAATTTATATTCTCCTTTGACTATTTATTTGATTTTACTTTGATATCCCTTGATTAGTTTTTGTTCTATCTTGGTTGCTTAATGTTACTCAATTGAGTCTCTTCCATGAATATTTAATTATATCTTTGTCACTCTCGATCTCTTAAGTTTTTTTTTTATGATCAAACCAAAAAGATTTGACGAATCATCGATTTTGAGATTTTTACGATGACCAAATAAAAAGAGGATTTGGTGTAGTAATTGATTTTAGCTTTTTGAGATTTGAAAAGATATCATTTTCTATACCTGCCACCCCCACCACCATATCATTACGAACCGGTTACTATATACTCCCTCATGTCACTATTATAAGCAAATTTTGACTTTTTATGTTCATTCAATAAATGATGTATGTGGTCTATATTGTAGACCACATACATCATTTATTGAATGAATCTAAAAAGTAGAAATTTGCTTATAATAGTGACCAAAGGGAATACTTCACAAAATCACATTCTCCAATGCTACGGCACTTTCCCCTTAACTTCCCCTCTGCGGGAGAGGATTTTCTCCGTTGTGTTTTTCTCATGTTTTCTGCAGTGTGAGAATATAAACCATTAAATTCATTATTTCTCCTAATTTCAAGTTTTTAACATTTACATTTTGTAAGCATTTAATTGTGTTTAAAAGCTCAGATTTAACTGGACCCTGCAGTCATTGTATAGGATCCATTCCTCCTTCTACTCTTCATTAATTAATAAAATGTTTTAAAAAGGATAATGAATTGATATATGAAAGTGGAGAATTAGGGGATGGATTAAAGAAAGGTATTGGAAAAGGGCGAGAGAGGAAAGTTGTCGGAGGAGGTCAGGTTTCAAATGAGAAACCAGAGATATCATAATTGTTTGTGTTGAAACAAACTCATTTATATTTCTGTTACTCACGTGGTCCGTATACTATCCCACATGCTATTTTTGAATTTGAGATGTCAAAAACAAATTTAAGACTTACATTCACCCTCCCTTAGAAAAAGAAGTTAAAATATATATATATATATATATATATATATATATATATATATATATATATATATATATATATAAGTTAATGTTCAGCAAAATTTCATTAATGCCCTTTTTTTTGTCAAGTAGTCTAGTGGGAGCTCACACAATTTAATTGTAGAGAAGTGATGTAACGCCCACTTTGATATTTAATTATTTTTTATTAAATTAGAGTCTATTTATGTGATTTATTTTTATATATGTGAGGTGTTGGTATTTTATTAAGTGGCTTTATTCTATTATTTATTAGAATATGAGAATTATTAGAATAAGTAGATTTGGGGGTTATAATAGAAAGAAGAAAGATTTATTGGGCCTAAACATATTTAGGAAGAGCATTTAGTATTATAAATAAGGAAGCTTAGGTTAGAAAGAGTTTTTACGTTAAACCGTTTTTTGGAAAGAGGATAAACAAGAAGAGAGAAGAGAAGCAAGAGGGAGAGCTGCGATTTCTGCATATTAAGGTAAGGTGGGATTATCTTTCACTAATATTAAGTCTGTGAGTCATTAGATTGCATCTAACATATTTTAGGTTGAGTTTGTGAGGATTAAAGAATTAGGTTTTATGAGTGATTTTGATGATTAGATGATGAAAAACCGTTGAATTGATGTAAAAATGATGTACAGACCTTAGATAATTCATAGGGTGATGTTTAGAAGCTGTTTTGAGGTTAGAACCATGCTATGAAGCCCGGATACTCCAAAATGGTGCCGTACCCGTGTCGGATACGTATCGGATACCGATACTCCGCGGATACTCCCGGATACGTATCCCAGAAGTATCCGAATGATTTAATTTAATTTTTATTTAAAATTATATTGGATACGTTAAGGATACTCCCGGATAAGTATCCAAGAAGTATCCGAATGATTTAATTTAATTTAATTTTTATTTAAAATTTTTATTTGTATTTGTATTTTGATCACAAGTATTAATTTTTGTAAATTGGGATCATTATATTGGCCATTACTTGAAAAGGGTGACTATCTCCATACTACCTTGGTATCATCATAGTGCAGGTTGTTTATATGGTATGTTTTGGTTTAAAGGATGCTATCTTAGTTAGTGAATGGTCCATTGTATTTTGACTTGGTGTAATTAGTTTTAAGATTTCCTGCTATATATATATATATAAATTGTAAACGTATCCAAGCCGTATCGTATCCTAAATTTCAAATTTTTGACGTATTCGCGTACCCGTATCGTATCGTACCCGTATCCGTATCGGGGTTTCATAGGAACCATGTGATTAGGGATGATTTTGGTGATTTTGGGGTAGAAAAACGGAGCCAAGGAGGCTCCCATGGTAGGAAATCGTAGAAAAATATGTGATTACAGCATGTCTGATGCTGTCGAATTCATGAAGCGATTTCACAGATGATGAAGCGATTTTGACAGAAATCTTTAATTTCAGTATGTCTGCTACTGTCGAAATCATGAAGCGATTTCACAGATGATGAAGCGATTTTGACAGAAATCTTTAATTTCAGTATGTCTGCTACTGTCAAATTCATGAAGCGATTTCACAGATGATGAGGCGATTTTTGCAGCAAGTGTCAAAATGTTATATCAAAACATAAGTTAAAATAAAAGAAGTGATCCTTAGATGAGAGGGGTTTAATTAAGGGTCATGAGAGTAGTTTCATAAGCCATAATGTATTTAAAATAAGACGAGTATCAAGAGTATTAGAGGAGAATAAATGTGAAGATAAGAATAATTAGAAAAACAAGAACTATAGCAAACCAAGAATACTAAGACAGAAGTCTAAGGTAGTAGACGACAATAAATATGAACTAATATATGACGATGAGATCTTGAAAACTGAATAAGTTAGTCGCATAGATGAAAACCATTATGTGGGGAATGGAATAGTGAAAGTTTTAAGAGTAGGAAATGAAGGATGCTTAGATTATTAGAAGCTGTCCAGAAAACCTAAGTTAAGATGACTAAGATTATTAATGATGTGATATTGTTATTTATGCACCACATGTGTTATTTATGATGCTTATGTTTGTGCGATGCTTAAGATGCTATTATTATCATTTGATACTGTTATGTTATGATGCTGATATGATATGACTTTATAAGTGCTGCATATATTGCTGTTGATCTCTATTAAGATATAAGTGTCGGTCTAAGTCACGAAGTTATAAGATGTTCATGAAGTTTCTAAGACGTAAGATGTTGAGTCGGTCTAAGTTGTGAAGTTATGATGTTGAGTCCATGCATACTCATCTAAAGCGACAAGGGCTCAAGCCCTGGAGCATTTGCTCAACAGCGACGAGGGCTCAAGCCCTGGAGCCTTGTGCTCAAAAGTGACGAGGGCTCAAGCCCTGGGAGCCTATTTATGCTCAAAACCGACGAGGGCTTATGCCCTAGAATGGTACCACGTGCATTTGCATAGTCAGGATGACTTAAGACGAAAGAGTTGCATAGTCGAGTCAAGATGATTTAAGACGAAGGAGTTGCATAGTCGAGTCAAGATGATTTAAGATGATTTATGAGCTTTCCTCTTCCTCTCTTCCCTTAACTCTTCTCTCCTTCTTCATCTCTCTCCTACTCTTTCTTCTACTTCTTCTTCTTCTCTTTTAATTTTACTTTTCTTTTGAATCATTGAGGACAATGCTTCCCCTAAGTGTGTGTGTGTGGGGGGGGGGGGGGGGGGGGGGGGGGGGGGGGGGGCTAATAAAGTGTATAGAGTCGTAGTGTTTCCAAAATCCCTTGAACTTTATTCTTTTGTTTCGTTTTTATAGCGAAAGGCATGATTAAGTAGCTTGTTTTTAATGTAAAATATGGCATAAATTTTTTTTGTTTTGTCTCTTCCTTAAAGGTTGTTTCTTGTACATGAAAGTGGTTCCTTGTGTTTTTTGTGTTCTTGCTATACCCACATCTTGTTTTATTGTGAAAAATCTCCAATGAGAAAAGCACCCAGTTGCAATCTTTGAGCAAGTGTATGAGTAGGTATTTTAAGGAGCACGTTCTATCTTTAGTGTTAACTTAGACCCTTAAAAGTCTTTAGAGTAAAAGTAGTATAAGTTTGTGTGGGAAAATAATCAATTGTGCTTTATTGTTATATTCTCTTAATTGTTAAAGTTAAATGGGGCGGGAGAATGGCACCAACATGTGGGGGAAAGGACAATCCCTAACTTCCTAATTGTGGTGGTGACTCCCTAATTTGAACTTAAGTTCCAAATCCCTCAAATGAGGAAAATAAATTCATCAACGCTAGGGGGAAAGGACAATTACATCCAAAAAGACTTCCTACGCGGAGATGAAATAAAAATTTTGCAGCACTGCTTAGGGTGATTTTGAATCTAGGGGGAAAGGACAATTACATCCAAAAAGACTTCCTATGATGATAGATAGCCCTTAAGCACCTGCAGCCCCTTTGTGCTTAAATTGTTAATTTAATTTAAACTAAATTCCCATCACTCTTATATGAAATGAAGAAAAGACTTTTCTCGATTACTTTAGCATTAAGGATAGAACCTGTTCCTCATAAAATCTGTCTTATACAGGAGCAAGAAAAAGGTTGGACTGCACACACACACTCACTTAATACTTGATGTTGGGTTGAATAGGTTCCCGAGGAATGTTTGAAATTGTGATTAGTGTACTTGAAACAAAACCTTCAAAGAGACATGTTGTTTTCAATTGCATTGCCATAATTAAACTTTTTGTTGCTGCTATGTCCATTGCCTTTTGCTTGAGGACAAGCAAAGATTCAAGTGTGGGGGAGTTTGATGAGTCATAATTTAGTCTATTTTAATGCATTATTTAGTTTAGTTTTATTAAGATTTGATTTGATTTTATTGCAAATTTATTTCCTTTTTGAATCTTTTACTTTAAATTGCATTTTATTTTATTTTAGGAATGAATATATGGTGGAAGGTGTCTTGGAGTAAAAGAAAGAGGACTGGAGAAAATACAGTGCAAAAATACGAAGATACGGAGACAAAAATATGTCTCCACAAAGTCAGAAGCTTGGCACCTCCAGAAGTCTCTTTTGCTGCTTTTCTTCAGGCCCAAGTTACTCTGTTGTAGTTTTACTGATTAGCCCTTATAGTTGCTTAGATTTTAAGTCAATTGTAAAATAAATAGAGTAGCTCTCCATCATAAACATTCATCTTTTGTTCTTGGAATAAAAGTTCACTTTTACTTTACTGTTTTATTTTATATTCTTCTTCTTCTCCTTCTTCTCTATGTCTACAATGAACGTTAGTGAGTAGACTCTTCTTGTCTTGGGATTATTGGATAAGTCTAATGACATAATCCTAATCGAACCAAGTTTTAACCCTAATTTCATGTAACCGTAATTTGTAATTTAGATTCACCGCTTTAACATGAATTAACCATTATCAAACTGTAGAAGCGAAAGTGAAGGGTTTGATAATTGTTAATCCATCATCCCAAACATCAATTCATAATGCGAAAGCGGAGCTTTGATGTTGGAACAAGTGAAACTAGACAATAATTGCAAAGGCAGCAAAATAGTCTTTGCAATTATTGAGACACAAGTAGTTTCAATCCTTATAAGCATCTTCTAGTAATCAAGTCAGCGAAATAGGCTTGGTTACTATGGGTAAACTCTCACCGGACTTTCATCGGAAAGGTGAGGGGCTAAAGGGAAATCGGTCTTTAGAAATTAAGGTGTAAACCATGAAATTAGAAGTTAAAGCCTTGTCTAGTGAAGGGTTTGTTATTATGACGAACCAATGATCCCAAAGCTCCTTTATTTTATTATTGTTATTTTCTCTTATTTAAAAACCCCCTATTTTATAACAAAAAGACCTTAATGGTGCCTCAAAATATGTTTTAACACGATAAACATCAACCTAGTTGCGGATATATGTTTTATCTTGGTTTTCGGGTGTCAAACATTGATTACGTTCGAACCTTTTTAACCTTTGATATCTCATTTTTTCTTGGGAAGGGAAAAAATAAGCAAAACCCTTGAGAATCGAGGTCCGGGAGTTGATTTCGCCACGGGAAGGTGTTAGGCACCCATAACGACTATAGTAACCTATAGGAACCGTCTTTACTTTCTACGCGCGCGCTTTATTTTTAAATGCTATTTGAAAAGTGATATTTACACCTAAGAGTTTACTAAGTCAAGAATTGGAGGGAGAAGAAGATATTTGAATTTTTATTTTATTTGAATTGAAGGGATTTTGTCCTTGCCTACGTACCCGTTTAAGGGATCAAATCCACCGTAGTTCTCTTCCAAAAATGTTTCTGTTTTTGTTGGTTGATTTTAAGTTTGAAAATTGGAATTTTTAAGAATGAGAGAGAGAGGCCTCAAGGGCATAAGATTGTGAAAATGTGAGGTGGGATTAATTATTTTGCAAAAGGAGTCTAGTATGATTAATTTTCATTTGGAATTTTATTAAGAAAATAAAAGGAAAATCAATGGGATTTTGAATCCCAAGGTTTATTATGAAAAATATTTGAGTGATGTTGTTCATATTTTTTGGAAAATGATTTTTCTAAGTGTAAATCCTAGGCATTCATCTAAACATACAATCCTAAACATACATCTAAACATGCATATCCAAGCCATACTTCTAAAGTGAGGTGTGTGCATGTGTCGGTGCTTGTGTCGGTGTACATCATTAGAGTCCATTGTCCTTTACATCATTGGCCTAGATACATTCTATGGTTTTGCAAGAAATTAAAAGCATAAGAAAAATAGTACAAAATTCCTAAGTTTTTTACATTCTAAGTCTTGGCAAAAATTAATATGCAAGGAATTGAAGTGCAAGAAATAAGGGATGAAAATATGATGTGTGATGCTTATGAAACAATGAACAAAGGGTTAGTAATAATAGGCATTGAATAGTAGAAAAAAGTGGCAAGAAAATAAAGCATATCAACATGGTAAAAAACAACAAAAAGTGGCAAAAATGCACTTAATAAAACACCAAAATTCCTAAGCAAGCAAGAAATCCAAAACCCTCACATTTTGGTATTTTCAAAGATTTTTAGGTTCAGCCCCCAATGTGAGTGTTACAAGGTAATTAGGTGTCAAGGAATCATAGTATGCTACTAAGCCAATTTTGCACTAAGTCACACATTAACATAACAAGTAACTTGCTAGTTAAGCAACCAATTATCACACATCCAAAACAGCACCACATGCTTCAATTTAAACACTAAACAAGGCCTCCAAAATACTCAACAACTAACTACTATCATAAGTAAAAGAATTGGAAACAAACCATGCACCAAAAATTCTTTAAAATTGCACCAAAACAACACAAATCACAAACAATTATTCATGCATTTCTCTATCCATTTTTTAGCATACAAAATTCACATAAAGCAAAACTAAATCATCAATACAATCACAATAAGGACTTACTAAAATTTTCACAAGTTTTTAACAAGATTTTATCAAGAATTGGAAAGAAATGAATTAACAACAAACGAATATTTTTTCACATTCTTTAGGGTCCAAATTAATCATGCACTAATATAAAAAGAACAATTAGAATTAACAAGGAAAGTCTTGCAAATTTTTTAGAGCATTTTTGTATGAAAATTGACCAAACAGGGGGTGTAAACAGCACAAAACATCAAGAATACACAAGAAAGGGGGCGTGCATAGTAACAGGGGTCACAGGCGTGGCAATTGGGCTCAGGAAGCAATTGGACCGGGTCAGTGGAGCAGGCATGGGCTAAACCATGGGTTGAACCGGTTCATTGGCCTATATAAGGCCTTGAACCGGTTTCAAGCCTCATTTCTATCCCTCCTTTCTCTCTCTAAGGTTGCTTCCTCTCCATCTCTCTCTAATAGACCGAATGAAGAAGATGATCAGAATTGTTTTCCGGTGCGGTGGCCGCCGGAGGCGCCGCCACACTGGAAAACAAATCTTTATATTTTTTTTGAAAACTTTATGCCAAAACAACCGCCTTGTCTTCCTCATTCTACTTCTGGCCTTGATTTTCGCATATCAAGGCTTAATAACCCTAGATCTGCAAAAATCCATTCGAACAAAAGCTTGCACTTGAACAAAGAAAGAGAGGGAACGAGCTTACCTTGAGCTGGATTCGGATTCTTGAGACAAGACGAAGGGAAAACTTCAAAGATTCTTCAAATCTTGTGAAGTGTAATCCAGAATTGGAGGCTTTCGTGTTCTTGATCTGTTTATACTTCTGGCTTTCGTATTCTTTTCCTATCGCACTTCTGGCTTTTGTATTCTTCTGGAGCCGATTAGAGTTTGTAACGAACTCGGATTGGTGCTGGATTTGGATTCAGATTCGTGAATTGTTATTGTTGATGAACAATTCGCGAATTGGTTTGGAATTGATATGATTTCTGGTGTTTTTTGTGGATTTGGTGATGATGATTCTGTTGAGGTTGGTGGTTTCGATGACTGTTGTGGTGGTTAGGGTTTTGGATGATGATGATTCTGTTGAGGTTGAAGATGAAGATTCATCTTCATTCTTCAATGTTCTTCAGATTTTTCAGAGTTTATTACGGTTTTGATTTGTTTTGAGTGGAGAGAGAAAAAGAAAAGGTGTTTGTGATGATGTGTAATGTGATAAATGGGATTGACCCTTTGACTGTGATGACTGGGCTTATATAGCTGATGCAGTGACTGCTGGACCAATGACTGGCTGCCACATGGCACTGGACTTGTAACAACCTTTTGGACCTATCTGCAAATGACTAAAAATAAAGGACTAAAACGCAAAAATGACAAAAAAAGGACTAAAAATGTAATTTTTAGGAATTTTAGGACTTAAAATGAAAATTAAAATAAAATGAATTAAAATTGGTAACCGGAAAATAACGTAAAGTGAAACGATTAAAAATGACAAAACGGACTAAAACGAACCAATTACCTAAATGAGGTACTTTAAAGTAACCTCTCTCTGCCGAAATTTCGTGTGAAATGACCAAAATGCCCCTAGGGACTAAACTGACTTAAAACGACTCAGATGCAATTTTAAAATGGATTTTTACCAGGGAATTGAAGCAAGAGCTTATACAGGCAAAATTAAAAGACTCAGAGACAATTTTTAGAATTTAAACAGGGTTTTAACACATGAAAAGACTAAAATGCCCCTAGGGGCTAAACTGACTCAAAATGACTTCAAATGCAATTTTTGAAATGGATCTTGACATAGAATGGGAACAAAGACTTACTCAAACTATTTGAAAGGACTCAAACCATTTTTCAAAGACTGAAAGAAATTTTAACATAGGAAATGACTAAAATACCCTTTTTCATGAATTTTGCAAGTAATATTGAAATAAAATGCAGAGAAAAATGTAATTGATCAGAGACAGTTCAAATGACTTGAAATGCAAGAAAAGGAGAATTGAACAAGCATTTTTAGGTCCAAAATTAGGGTATAACAATATAAAATTGACTTAACCAATGTCCCGCATACTGAATGAGAAGTGATATTTGTACAATCATGTTTAGTGTCAATTTTTCGGGTAACTTTCTTTTTCTCTCTTTTTATTGGTAAAAAACAATACAGAAAAAAATTTAGAATACAATGAGAATATGAGAGAAAGTTGTTCAAAAGTTGTCACAAAATAGTTGTACAAATATCATTTATGTACTAAATCTCCTGACATTCTAAGTCGCTTTGAAAACCGACACAAAATGTTTTTTTTTCTCTCATCTTTCTTTTAATGGATGTAATTGATGAAATTACATATATGGTATTAACTTAATTTCATATAATGATTTTGTCATTTATCTTTTATTTTCTTGTGAGCTTTCATTCTTTAAATCTATGATCTTTAACCCATATTTACATATGAAGCTTGAAAGTTCATATGCAACCAGATCAAAAGGGCTAAAATGACAAAAAAAGAAAAAGATAAACGATCAAATCACTATCTGAAACTAAATTAAGAGACGACTTGTGTAATTTTGTCGATGTAATTCTAGTTGACACATGTCAGACACTAAATGTTGACACTTCTCTTAACTGAAATTCAAATTTTGGTTGTCGTTTTTGTAGAAGTCTAATCTCCCAATTACTTTTGTTGACATAAAATACCATTTAAAACTCGAAAGCTTATGTGATACACTCGTAAATCGAAGTGTAACATACACTTGCTTTCTAAATTGAGAATTAACGATCATTTTTATGAAATCATAACTATTTGTCGACTTTTATATTTCAAGAAATATGATTTTCTAAAAAAAATATCATTTCATTATTTATAAAAATCATACTTTCCGATGGGGAGTTTTGTTAATGCAAGGCTGGGTCATAACCTGAGTTTTGTTTGACGAAATATTCATGTTTCATAGGTAGTGGTTAGAGGAGGTCTCAAATGGCGAGTGGGGAATGGTTCAAAAGTTAAGGTGTCGTCTAATCCATGGCTAGGAGATGGGGATAGGGTTTTGCAAGAAGTTTGATAGGCATGGGAGCAGAAGATCTGGTTGTGAGTTATTTAATTGACCAAAATGCACATGTGTGGCAGGCAGACATCATAAACATGCTATTTAATGAAAAAGACGTGCAAACTATTGCAGCTATGTCCATCATTGGTTAGGTGGAAGAGGAGAAACGTTCATGGAATTTTACACCCCATGGCGAATACAGTGTTTGCTCCGCATATCGACACATCATGGAAAATATAGTCGATAACATAAACTTATGTGTGGAGGGCAACTGGACGAAATTATGGCATCTCAAAGAACCCCAAAAGTGAAGGTTTTTCTATGGAGGGTGACACGTAATCTCTTACCTACAAGATAATGCCTCCAAACATGTTGTTTTTAGTGTAGTGATCATTGTGTGATATGTGATAAGTTGTATCAAAATAACTGGCATGTTTTCTTTGATTGTGAGAAATTAGAAGTAGGGTGGAAAGTAGCGAGGTTGCGGCATATCATCAAAGAGAATCTAGTAGTAACAGATGAATTTGTAACTCTCTTCTTTCAATTACTCGAACAACTACCTCATCAACAACTCTTTACTTTTGTAATGACTTTGTGGTGCATATGAAAGAGAAGAAATAAGAAGCTTTGGAGTGATTTAGATACGAATCCGTGAATGTCGGTGCACATGGCATGTGAATCTTTGTTGGAATAGCAACAAGCCCGCTGCCCACGAGCGTGCATACCGCATGGGGGAAGGAGAAAGCAACTTTAACAAAATTGTTCGTACCTGATCAGAAGGTGGTTGTCGGTGCTTTCTTTAATGCGGTGGTTCACGGTGGTGAGAATACTTTAGTAGCGTTGGACTAAATGGGGGGTGTGTACCTGCAGACACTCCGACACTCAAGTCAGTAGAGGTTCAGAATGGGGGGTTTGAGAGTGAAAGAGATTCTACCTTGGAGGTTGTGAGGAGCCTCCTATTTATAGAGGTGGGTGAATGTAGAGCCGTTGTAATGGCACACGTGTGTCCGACGGTTACGAAATCGTGAGAAGTGTAACCGCCAATGAGATATTTGCGGGAACGTGGGAAAGAGACGTTACTGTTCATTTGAACAAGTCTCAGTTGCTCCAATCACCCCCCTCGCGGAGAAGGGGTGTGTTGCGAGTAAATTGCCAAATGCAGCATTTGGGCTTGGTTTGTTATTGGGCCTAAGCAATTGGGCCTAGGTCTTTGACCGGTCCATAACAAGAACAATAAGTCATAACCATGGCAATTGGAGAAAATCGAAGGTGGGAGAGATCAAGTGCAATATCGATGGAATAGGCATGTGCATCAGAGGAAGCCTAAGAGAGTTCATAAAGGCAAAAACAACTTGGTTCTTCGGATTACCAAAACCTAACGAAGCGGAGGCAGGGGGCTTAAAGGAAGCGATAAAATGACTTGGCAGTATGGGTCTATCTAAGGTGTGTATCAAACTTGATTGCAAGCAAGTGTGGTTGATGACATTACTAGAAGACTCAACACCAGTTCTTTGTTTGGCGTTATTATTGATATTTGCAAAATTTCACTTAGAACCTACCAAAATTTTAAGATAAGTTTCATTAGGAGACAAACAAATAATGCTGCCCATTTGTTAGCAATGGCGTAATTATATTATGCTAGTTCACACGCTCAAGATCATATTCCTTCTTGTATTGAGACCGTTATTATTAATAAAATGAGTTAAGTTTGCTTATGTAAGAAAAAAATCATACTTAATTTATTAGGGTAGTGTTAACTTGTGCCCTTAGGGCATATGTTAAGAAACCTAAAAGAGGAAACTTTCTCTAAAATTTTGTGCTTTTAAATGATTAAAAAGTTAAATATTAAATGCAATGCACACATTCCAATAAATTTTTTCTATATTTGAATCATTAACTTGTGCCTTGAGGGCACAAGTTAACATTTCCCAATTTATTATTATTTTTTTACATTTTATAGAAAAAATAATCAATATTTCCTAATATTGGTGTTAAAAAAAAATATCTCCAACACATTTGGTGAACAAGATTTAGATATTATAATTGTAAATGATAGAATATTTTTTCTTTCAAAAAACTCATTCAACTATTAATTTAAAGGAAATGCTAACACTTGTTAATTAAAATGGAAACTTAGAGCATCCACAATGGTAGTTCCTTAATAAAGACTTCTTAAATGGACCCCACGTTACACATCACTTATTTATAATATTTTAATAAAAGTACCTATTAAGAACTCAATGACTCCAATGGAAGTACACTAATAAGGACTTCAATAAAAAGTACTTAAATAGGCCCCACTAGCTTTACATCATTAAACAAAAATAATTTATTTATTAAATTATAAATTACCTCATAATATTTAATTATAATCCTTAAAAAAAATTAAATTATAAAATATTTATTTATTCGTATGAACTTAAATTTCTGACACATCTGCTAATAATTTGAAAATGGAAAAAATTAACATTACAAATTTTACATTCCTTCGTTATAAAATAATAATAATAATTTGCATGAATTACATTTTATTTAAAATGATGGCAAATAGATAAAATAATATTTAAAACAACTATTAATTATTTTTTTGAAATCAAAACAACTATTAATTATTAAAAGGCTTAAATATGGTATTGGTCCCGGCAAAATAGGCCAGTTTTGGTTTTAGTCCCTGCAAATTTTTTTTATAGTTTTTGGTCCCTGCAAAAAATTTTATTTTTGGAAATAGTCCCTGACCCCATTTATGTGATGATTTGTCACTTTTATAAATTAAAAAATAATTATTGTATCTGTTTTATTATTATTTTTTAATTAAAAAATAATTATTGTTATATAAATTATAAAAAATAATATTCTTTTTATTAAGTAAGCACATATGCCACATATGCACAAAAGTGACAAATCATCACATAATTGGGGTCAGGGACTATTTTCTCTAACAAAAATTTTTGCAGGGACCAAAAACTATAAAAAAAAATTGCAGGGACTAAAACCAAAACTGACCTATTTTTGCAGGGACCAAAAACTATAAAAAAAATTTGCAGGGACTAAAACCAAAACTGACCTATTTTTGCAGGGACCAAAAACCATAAAAAAAATTTGCAGGGACTAAAACCAAACATGACCTATTTTGCAGGGACCAATACCATATTTTAGCCTTATTAAAATATTACTTCTTTTGTAAGCGGGACCACATAGTACATATTTTATTACTTCTTTTAAACGTGGGACCCGTTAGTTGCTTAGGAGAGAGAGGGTCCTTATATAGTTACTCGTTCCTTAACGGGGACTCATTTTTTCTACCTCCAATAGGGGGTCCTTAATAGGGAGTGGTCCTTGTTAAGTAAGGACCTCCCATTGGAGATGCTCTTAGGAATTGTGTAAACGCCGTATTGGAACATTAAAAAATCAGTTTTTAACACTAAATTTATCAATTATTTTTATTTTTGAATTATTAACAAGTGTGTTCTTATGACATTTGTTAGCATGCTCTTTAGTTTAAAGATCAAATGAATTGTCCTCGTGAGCTTAACTCAGTTGTTAGAGAAGATGCATAAAATATGCAAGGTCTAGGGTTCGAACCCCGGCCACCACAAAAAAGATCAAATGAATTAGAAATTGACTTGACACTTACCTACCAAATCTTTTATGTAGCCGTGTAATTTCCTGAAAACGATTATATCCACATAGTAATGCGACTCACTAAAATTAATTAATACAAGAATGTATTCGTTTATCAGCAAACAGATAAGATCCAGAAAGAGATGTCTCAAAGTCAAAGATCAGAAATCAATTTCAGCTTTTAGATTACGCGTACACTCTTTCTACGTCTAGATAAATCCTTGTTAGTGTACAAATCTGAAACTCTATTTTAGTTAGATTTTGCCATAACTGAGATTTCTTTTTTTAATAATCTACCTAAGTACAATTACATTTTTTTAATAATCTGCCTAAGTACATTTACATACTACTGTTCTAGAATTTCAAACCCATGCCTGCATAGCAACAAATATTACCCCTTCAGTCCTTTGAGAGAGACAAAAGATGAAAGCAAAGTAACGCGTAAAAAGAAGAATATAAAAAATGTACATCAAGTTTGACCAAGAATTTAATGTCGTGTCCAGATAATATAATCAAGGCAACATCACGTAGTCGTGTTAGATACAAAGAAATGTGGCAATCATATTTGACGTTTCTTAACATCTCAAGTTGTTTTTGACTTAAACGCCAAATTCTTTAATACTATGAACCAAATCAAAAGTGGCAACTCTATCAATATCCTATCCAATTCCATGTATAAATAGAGATGCCTCAACACCATTTTCTCAAACTCAATACCATACACTTATACACTTACATCTTTACTCTCTAACCATGGCTTCCAATTTTCAACACTTCATTACAACCCTACTCCTATTTTTCTTCATTTCACCCACTTTCTCTCAACAATCTTTCAGGCCAAAAGCCCTAGTTCTCCCAGTCACAAAAGATGGCGCTACAACAAACCAATACAAAGCTCAAATCAACCAAAGAACCCCACTAGTCCCACTGAACGTCATCGTCGATCTCGGTGGCCAATTTCTATGGGTTGATTGTGAAAACAAGTACATTTCCTCCACATACCGCCCTGCACGGTGTCGCTCAGCCCAATGCTCCCTCGCCAATTCCGACGGCTGTGGTGATTGTTTCTCATCACCAAAGCCTGGCTGCAACAACAACACCTGTGGTGTCACCCCGGACAATTCCATCACCCACACCGCCACCAGCGGTGAACTTGCTGAAGATGTTTTATCAATCCAATCCTCTAATGGCTTCAACCCAGGACGAAATGTCGCAGTTTCACGCTTCCTATTCTCATGTGCACCAACTTTCTTACTAAAAGGACTTGCAAGTGGTGCTTCTGGCATGGCTGGTCTTGGAAGAACCAAAATTGCTCTTCCATCTCAACTAGCTTCGGCTTTTAGCTTCGATAGAAAATTCGCTATTTGTCTTTCCTCTTCAAAGGGAGTTGTTTTATTCGGGGATGGACCTTACGGTTTTCTTCCCAACATTGTTCTTGATTCAGACTCGCTCACATACACACCGCTTTTGATCAATCCTGTTAGCACAGCTTCTGCTTTCTCACAAGGTCAGCCTTCAGCCGAGTATTTCATCGGCGTGAAAACAATAAAAATCGATGAAAAAGTTGTTTCACTTAACTCAAGTTTGTTGTCTATAGACAACAACGGTGTTGGTGGAACAAAGATTAGTACGGTTGATCCTTACACCGTTTTAGAAGCTTCTATTTACAAAGCAGTTACATACGCTTTCGTGAAAGCGTCTGCTGCAAGAAACATAAAGAGGGTGGATTCGGTTGCGCCTTTTGAATTTTGTTACACTAATGTGACTGGGACACGATTGGGTGCAGCTGTGCCTACTATTGAGCTCTTTTTGCAAAATGAAAATGTGGTTTGGAGGATATTTGGTGCAAATTCAATGGTGAATATAAATGATGAGGTTTTGTGTCTTGGATTTGTGAATGGTGGTAAGAATACAAGGACTTCAATTGTGATTGGAGGGTATCAGTTGGAGGATAATCTTGTGCAATTTGATTTGGCTGCTTCTAAATTGGGATTTAGCTCCTTGCTCTTTGGACGACAAACTACTTGTTCTAACTTCAACTTTACCTCCACTGCCTAGATGCCTTTTTCCCAAATCAGCATTTTTTTTATACTCTATCAAGTTTGAATAATTAGTGTTTCCTTTGTTTATAATAAATTGCATTGAAATTCATGTATGGTTTGACAAGGAGTGTAGTTATTTGATGTAAACCAAAGAATGTATTTTCCCCTTTTTATACAAATGGTTGGATATATGTATCTACTATTGAATAATTTGTCCAAGACTAAAACCTAAGCAAATACTGTATTTGTTTTTTCATTGATTATAATTATGCGTTAATCTTTTAATAATATGTTCATATTGACTACTTTGGTGCATCATATATTTTTTACAATAGTAAGTTGGATTTTATTTTATAGATTAACCTAAAAATAATAATTAATGTTACTCAAATGATATCCTTTGATTAGTTTGTGTTCTATCTTGGTCGCTTAATGTTACTCAAATGAGTCTCTTCCATCAATAGTTAATTATATCTCAGTCACTTTTGATCTCTGTTTTTTTTTTTTATGATCAAACTCAAAAAGGATTTGAGAATCATCGATTTTGAGATTTGTACGATGACCAAATAAAAAGATGATTTGGTGTAGCAATTAATTTTAGGTTTTTGAGATTTGAAAAGAGTTTCAATAGTGATCAAGCCAAAATTGGATTTGGAGTGACAAACACAAACAACCTAATTCATTTTATTTATTTTTTATGAAGAGTTTAAGTTTTGTTTGATGTTATAGAGTAAAACCAATTTAGGTAAGAGTATTGAAAAGAAGAAAATATTTCATTCAAAATAAAAAGAAATGTTATGGCCATATCCAGCTTAAGGGATTAGTTTCTTCAGCTTCACACAGAGGATAACCGATTCACACACAAACAAATAAATTTTAACCAAAAATAATAATAAATAGATTTGAAGTTCGAAGATCTCAAGGTTTGTTTTCTATACAGTTAAGAAAAACAATTTAATATGACCAAATGAAATCTTTTTTTAACCGAGTAATCCAAATCGAACCGAGTCACGTGTGACTATCTTCCACATATGCAGGCCCGGCTCTGAGGGGGTGCAAACAGCTCAAACGAGCTGGGCCTCCCCCAAGGATGGGCCTCAAATTTTTTTTATTTTTATACCTAGTACTATATTATCCTCCAATAAAAAAAATTATTTCAGAAACGCGTTGTCGCTCAAACTCTGTTTCACGCTCTTGTTGCTCATCACCGATTCACAAACAACCATCATCACTAATCAAAATCATCAACTGATTCACATCATCACTCATCAGGCTTTCCTTCTTCTTCTTCCTTCTTGACCAAATCATCACTAATTGTAGACTCTCAACTCTCAAGATTTCAATCGGTTTTCCCCTTTCCAAAATAGCACTGTTTGGTAAGTAAATAAACTCTCTTTCATTAATTTGAATGTTGAAATTGCTAAAATAGAGATTGATAGAGATTTGTTGAATGTTGAAAACAACACTGTTTCAAATTTCAATCCCAATATAAGTGCTATTACTGAATGAAATTAACCTCAATATAATTATACTTCAATTTGAAATAGTTTTGAATTTGAAACAGTGTTGATAAAGTCGTGCGTTAATTGAAATATATAGTTGCTTTCAACATATATACATCAAATATAGTTGCTGTTGCTGTGACTGCTTGACTTCTGTGCTGCCAGCTTTGTGGGTTTTTTGTTGTTGTTGTGACTGCTTGGTTGTTGTGCTGTCAGCTTTGTGCGCGCATGGCTTTTGGTGGTTTTGTGCAGGTTTCATTTTCTGTCCTCTTGTTTTAGCCTTTTAGGCCTATTAGAATTAGTTCCTCTTGCTTTTGGTGTTAGGTGGGGGTTCCTCATGTATACAGTAGTCTTTTTCACCTATGGGTGTACCGCATATATACGGCACCTTGTATTTATCTTTTAAAAAATATAAATAGAACATTGCTCTTTTAAAAAAAATACGTTTTGATTTTATCACTGACCTCTTTTCATTCCCTGAGTCGAGCCTCCGAATTCTCAGGGACGGCCCTGCATATATGATAATGATTTGTCTCGAATCAATCTAAACTACACTGCGAGCACCCTAGTATGAGTATTTACTTTGCCACGTTGCCAATCACCATTAAGAGGTGTCATATTACTAGACCTTGCACCCGTGCTGCCGCACGGGTCATATTGATGGCAAACAAAATATTCAATTATACTGTTAATTCATAATCTATTTGTGCAAATACAATGTTAAAAATAATAATACAACTTAAAAATAGGTAACAAATCATGCTGGTACATTACGAAAAATTTCCTTGTAAACAACATTGTATTAGGATGATTTGAATGATTCAAAAATTCGCCGCAATCTAAAATATGAGAACCATCTCCACCATATACTAACAGATACATGTGTTTCTTTTGTTGAAACTGACATTAAATATATTGTCGGTTGGTTAGTGATGACAGATGGATACGGCGTGATAACTTATTGTTTGGTTACTGCACTGATGGTGTGGATAATGAATGGTGATAGTGAACAGAGAAGTGAGAGAGAGGGAGATGGAACAATGAAAAAAAATGGTGTATTAAAGTTGAAAAAAAAGAGATGACATAGATAAAGTAACGTTTTTGGAAAATGAAAAAGAAATTAAAGTGGGGGACACAAAGGTAATTGTGAGATTTGAATTAGGTTTAGGGTTTTCATATTAGTGAGTACAAATAAATAAATTGTGATTCACTACATATCAGTTATTATGCTTGGAGTGGTGACAATTTTCAAGGATTCATCAGATGAGTGAATTATAAAGGGGGAGTGAGTTATGTAAAACCACCCACTACACATTAGTTATGCTTGGAGCGTTACCTGTTTTCAATGATTTATGAGATTATGGAAAACAGAACATGAAGGGCAACAACAAAGACACCTATTTATAAGAAGAGAGTGAGAATTTGAAAGTTATCATAAAAAACCACCCACGATGCTTGGAGTCGTGGCTATTTTCAAGGATTTATCTAAACCCACTACACATCAGTCATGGTTGGAGGGGCTATTTTCAAGGGTTTTCAAGCAACAACATTGTACGTGTTCAGGGTCAAGACTATATTTTCAAGGATTTATGAAAGGCCACGACACATCAGTCATGCTTGGCGTGACTATTTTCTAGGAACAACATTTGCACGTGTGTTCAGGCTGAAAAAAACTACCTAAGCAGTGTTTAAGGATATAATAACAAAAATACGTTGAGGTGGCAATTTTCCCTATTTTTTAGGACTAAATCACTATTAGAAATTATAACCATTGCCAATCCAAACCTATATCAGAAAACGTGAAGACTGTATATTTGAAAATTCAAGGATTGAGAAACAATCTTAATTGAATTGAAAAATCATAAAATCCCCAAATTTTGAAACCCTAATCACTATCCAGAAAATCAAAATGAATAAAATAATAAAATAGCATTGATATCAAAATTAGCTTAGTGATCATACCATTAATAAGTTATCATGGACGAAATATGCATCAGAATCATATTTTTGCGGAGAAATCGAAGGAAAAGGGGGAAGAAAGGGATGGAAATGGCCGATTTCTGGGTTGAGATCGCATGAATAAGGGGAGAACATGACTTCAGAACCGTATAACGTTAAAGTCGAGAAGGAGAGGAAAAGAGATTAATTGCCTTTTAAAATGTCTGTTTGGTATAGGATATGCATTAGTGGAAGCGATATTATAACACTAAAACAGCTACTGGTCAAGTGGTCAAAGCGCTTGGATGGAGGCAATGGATTGCGAGTTCAACTCCCGGCAAAGACATTTTTCAGAAAGATTTTTTAAACCTCTCAAAAAAGGCAGGATTAGGGTTAATTAAAGTGGGGGACACGAAGGTAATTGTGATATTTGAATTAGGTTTAGGGTTTTCATATTAGGCATGCATTGTGAACCTTCGTATTATATATTAAGATTAGGAGAGCCTGAAAATTCTATGCGCATATAAAGCGCGTATCATCTCTGTTTCGCTATGAATTCAGATTTTTTTACTGTCATCGATTCCGCACGTTTATACAATCAATGATTGTTGGATAGAGATAGACGATTCAAATTTTAACACAATTTTAAACTTTTTCATAAAAAAAATATTGAGTTTGAAATATGTATCGGTCAATTTTAATCCAACAACCATTGATACACTTATACATGAATGTGTGTAATTGGTGTCTGCTAGTAATCCAAATTCGTTTAGCTCTTCCATAATTGAAGTTGAAAGGTTGAAGTTCAAAGGTGATGCTCACTGTTCACCACCACTTGTGTATCACGTTAAGATTCACCCGTATTTTTTGACAGAATGATATAGTAAAGAATGATAAATTAACGCTTATGATTAGTATCTTATTAACCAATTATAGTTAGTGGAGCAAGTAAATGAGTAAAATATAATAAATAAATGAATATTGATGGGTAAAAGAATTAATGTTTCAAGGATATTATATATTTTGACAATCAATTCGAGACAAAAACTTATTTTAAAAGAAATGCCTATAATGAGATGAATGAATCATTAAAGGTAAATTCTTATGTAACTTAGAGTTTGTTGGTTGGATATCAGTATCTCTAGGCAAAATCTTGTTTAATATTCAAATTTATTTTAAAATAAATTAAAAATATTACATTGAATTATTAGATGAGGGCAACATACTCAATCAAATTAGATGAGTATCATTGCGTTTATCTCATAAAAAACTAAAAATCTTTTAAGTTTGACCAAAAAACTAGTAACATGTCGAGATATTGTAGGCAATATCTTTTTCTCCTATTAGATACAAAGATAATCTTTGTCTAACATACACAAGTAAAATGGTCTTGTACCATGCAGTTTTTACAATTTGATCAAAAAGTCATATTATTTTTCATTTAATTTAATGATGAGTTTTCCTGATTTAGTGGTGAAAACTAATTTGTACATGGTCCAATATTTTCTCATTTGTACACAATAGTTTTTTTAGGGGTTGTACACCATAGAATTGGCCACAAAAATAATGTAGCAATCATATTTGACGTTTGTTAACATCTCAACTTGTCTTTGACTTAAGCACCAATTCCTTAGTGCCACTCACATTAATGAATCAACAATGGCAACTCTTCCCACTCAATTCCAATATCCCAACAATCCCAAGTATAAATAGATCTGCCTCTGCATCATCCTCTCCAACTCAACATCTATCTATTTTCCATATACAGTGTCTCTAGCCATGGCTAATACCAACTTCCAACACTTCATTTTCCTTCTCCTTCTACTGTTCTTCACTGCACCAACTTTCTCTCAACAATCATTCAGACCCAAAGCACTTGTTCTCCCAGTCACAAAAGATAGCGCAACAACACTACAATACATAGCTCAAATTAACCAAAGAACCCCACTAGTCCCACTAAACCTTGTCGTCGATCTTGGCGGCAAATTTCTCTGGGTCGACTGTGAAAACCACTACACTTCCTCCACATACCGCCCTGCACGGTGCCCCTCCGCCCAATGCTCCCTCGCCAAATCTGATAGTTGTGGTGATTGTTTCCATCACCAAAACCCGGCTGCAACAACACTTGTGGCCTCATTTCGGACAACACCATCACACACAGCGCTACTCGTGGCGAACTAGCTGAAGACGTTTTATCCATCCAATCAACTAACGGTTTCAACCCAGGACAAAATGTAGTTGTTTCACGCTTTCTATTTTCATGTGCACCGACTTCATTATTACGAGGACTTGTGTTGGATCTTGTGTTGGGGGTCTGCTGCAATAACTTGACCAAGAAGATGATGAAGATGAATACGATGAAGTGTGCACATAAATTCCAAAGATTTGTTGTATATCTTGATTGTTGGGAAGATGCTGTTGTACTTGAAACCTGAAAAGATTAATGGTTATGCATGCAAACTCAAAGCGTATGGGGTTGCCATACTAACCTTTAGGTTCGATTCGCCCCCACCAATAACTGTATATTGGATGCAATAAGGAATAACCGGCGAATCCCCTTCAGGATACTATGAGTTCCTTGATGTGTATTGCACAACCACACCAAGCGTATCTCCTAACAGTATTTTACAGATTTATGGTTCCAGCAATTCACTCATGCATTAGAGAATTGATGGATGATTTAGAGTAAGAGAATTAGGGAGAATTATTTTGTTAATGCAACAAAATTTTGTCCAAAGTTGTGTGTTTTTGTTCTTGTGTATCCAACTAATGCCCAAATGCCAAGCATTTATAGTGCATTATATGACTCTTCACATGAGAGAAAACACCCCTTTGACTTGAATCAATGTTATGATTCATTAGGCACCCCTTTGCCAAAGGTTATGAGCATATACACTTGAATCAATGCTATGGTTCATTAAACACCCTTTTGCCAAATGTTACAACCATATACACTTGAATCAATGTCATGGTTCATTATCTATCAATAAATAATAATGTTCCAATGTATATGAATGATTCCCATGAAGAGTTACAACTTTTGGTTCTAAAGTGATTCCATTATTTTGGAAATCACCAACAATCCCCCACCATTTTCAAAATACTAAATCACATAAATCCGGAAATTCCATGCCTTCAGATAATGGTATCTCGCGATTTGAACCATTACTTAGTAAGTTAAGTTTTCGCTCATTCCCAAATAGTATGGTAGGCAAGCTTTGAACCAACTATTCATTAGAACAAGTGTGCATAACTTACACATAGAATCTCGGTACCATTGATAAAGAGACTTGTAAGATGACACATTAAGAAGGCCTTGTGTCATATATCCCTTTTCATGAGAATTTAAGAGTCAAACCCTTGAACTCTGAGAAGCGGCCAAACTTCATTCTCACATAGGTAGACTATATCGGAAATGCCCCATAAGTATGCATTCCAGCAAATATATGTTATATGTCCATTAAGAGGAAAACCTCATCCTACCCTTTTTCTTCTTATGGTCCAAGTACTTTTGCCCCTTGGGATGTATCTATTGTCAAGTACTTCAATTACTCTAATAGTGTACTTTCACCATTGAACCCAAGACTTGATGCTACTCAAGTGTGGGTTGAGTTTCCACTTTTGGTAATCAATTAGATTTGGGTTTGTACCACATCCCTAATAATGTCTTCAATGTATTCAACATCATTTCCAAAGACATCATTCCTTGTCAATCATTTCGTCAAATAATTGCAAGATTTTCTTTTAACTTTTATAAACTTTGAATATTCAATTCTTCACATAGATTTTGAATTCTCATAGCTATGTCTATGGATCAACTTATATACTCTTGATAGTATTCACCAACTATCATCAAACTATGACACTTTTGTCAATTAAGTATATTGTAATAATACACAAACTTTTATGTCATTACACCTTTGCTATAACAATATTTAACATGCATTTCAATCTGAACTTCAACTTTTCTTTTATATCTAACCAAGATATATCATACATTGAATGCATTAAACATACATAGCAAAATAAAACTTGATCATAAAAGAATGTCATAACCAAACTTCATAAGATGAGATTAAACTTGCAAGTCATATATTCCACATAAAATTAAATATAACACAAATATTTTGATTTTAGTTATCATATAACTAATACATATATCATAAATTCATTGTGTTAAATTCAAGTTTATGTTTAAATATGTTCAATACTAAATTTCAATAAACAATGACATAGAAGAATAAACAATGAACCAAAATCATTAATATTTTCTATGACTTTCTTCCATGAACATATATCAACTTACAATAATTCAAAACATACCCAAATTATTTTAATATCATGATAACAAGAAATTAACCATTACTTTTCATATTATCATGTACATATATTATCAACACAATATTAATGATAATAATTTCTTACACAAAGTAAATAATATCATTAAATCAACCACTTGATATTTTGACAATTTATCTACACTACTTTCATAAATAAAATAGTGTTTAAACATTCTTAACATATTACAATACTCATCAAAATTCATATACTTGAACAATTTCTAAATCATGTATATATATGTCACCACATGTTAAATCTAACATATTTATATTTACTTAGATACTATACACATGCATTTAGAACACCAAATATTTCATAATAGGTAATGTAATCAGTTATATGCACATTATCTCATGTTCAAATTAACATTAAACAGATTTCAAACGATAAATTTTATACATATCAAAATTTATCATGCATATATTATCTACAACCACCTGTAAATTTATCACAAACACATCATATATGAAATATTTATCCATAAATTTCCATAACGTATATTCATAAAAGGAATTTGTTTACCGTTCACCGTAGTCATGGATGAAAATGTAAGCTTTCATCTCTCCCAAAAATTGCAGCCTTTAATCACAAGTAAATCATAAATCGAACCTAAAGATTGTTGGAACTTGTGTTGGGGGTCTGCTGCAATAACTTGACCAAGAAGATGATGAAGATGAATACGATGAAGTGTGCACATAAATTCCAAAGATTGTTGTATATCTTGATTGTTGGGAAGAGGCTGCTGCACTTGAAACCTGAAAAGTTTAATAGTTATGCATGTAAACTCAAAGCGTATGGGGTTGCCATACTAACCTTTAGGTTCGATTCGCCCCCACCAATAACTGTATATTGGATGCAATAAGGAATGACCGGCGAATCCCCTTCAGGATACTATGAGTTCCTTGACGTGTATTGCACAACCACACCAAGCGTATCTCCTAACAGTATTTTACAGATTTATGGTTCCAGCAATTCACTCATGCATTAGAGAATTGATGGATGATTTAGAGTAAGAGAATTAGGGAGAATTATTTGTTAATGCAACAAAATTTTGTCCAAAGTTGTGTGTTTTTGTTCTTGTGTATCCAACTAATGCCCAAATGCCAAGCATTTATAGTGCATTATATGACTCTTCACATGAGAGAAAACACCCCTTTGACTTGAATCAATGTTATGATTCATTAGGCACCACTTTGCCAAAGGTTATGAGCATATACACTTGAATCAATGTTATGGTTCATTAAACACCCTTTTGCCAAATGTTACAACCATATACACTTGAATCAATGTCATGGTTCATTATCTATCAATAAATAATAATGTTCCAATGTATATGAATGATTCCCATGAAGAGTTACAACTTTTGGTTCTAAAGTGATTCCATTATTTTTGAAATCACCAACAACTTGCAGGTGGTGTTTCTGGTATGGCCGGTCTTGGAAGAACCAAAATCGCTCTTCCATCTCAACTAGCTTCTACTTTTAGCTTCGAAAGAAAATTTGCTTTTTGTTTTTCTTCTTCAGATGGTGTCATCATCTTCGGTGATGGTCCTTACAGTTTTCTCGCTGACAACGCTTCTCTCCCTAACGTTGTATTTGATTCAAAATCATTCACATACACGCCGCTTTTAATCAATCCTGTTAGCACATCTTCTGCTTTCTTGCAGGGAGAGCCTTCAGTTGAGTATTTCATCGGAGTGAAAACAATCAAAATCGATGGAAAATTGGTTTCACTTAACTCGAGTTTGTTGTCTATAGACAACAAAGGTGTTGGTGGAACAAAGCAGTTACAGACGCTTTTGTGAAAGCGTCTGTTGCAAGAAACATAACTACGGAGGATTCATCTCCGCCTTTTGAATTTTGTTATAGTTTTGACAATTTGCCAGGGACGCCATTGGGTGCGGCTGTGCCTACAATTGAGCTTGTTTTACAAAACAATGTGATTTGGAGCATGTTTGGTGCAAATTCAATGGTGAATATAAATGATGAGGTTTTGTGCCTTGGATTTGTTAACGGTGGTGAGAATGCAAGGACTTCTATTGTGATTGGAGGGTATCAATTGGAGAATAATCTTTTGCAATTTGATTTGGCTGCGTCTAGATTGGGCTTTAGCAACACGATCTTTGCACGTCAAACTGATTGTTTTAGATTCAACTTCACCTCCACTGCCTAGATGCCTTTTGACAACTCAATGCCTTTGAAGTTTTGAATAATTAATGTTGCCTTCATTATAATTACTTTGATGTTTATGTTTGGCTTTACAAGGAGTATGGTTTTTTGTTATTTTTATTGTTACTTAAGGAGTATGGTTTTTTTTTTTTGTGGACAGGGTTTGAACCCGGACCTTATATATATTATGCATTATCTCTACCAAATAAGTTAAGCTCACGAGGAACAAGGAGTATGGTTTGTTTTTGGTAGTGACCGGGGTTTGAATCTCGGACCTTGCATATTTTATGCATTGTTCCAACCAGATGAGCTAAACTCACGAGGACAGCATGGTTTGATGTAACCTGAAGTATCTCTTTCCACTTTTTATACACATGGATTGTTTTATATAAATCAAATATATGTTTACTATATATATATATATATATATATATATATATATATATATATATATTAAATCCTTTAATAATCTCTCGATGTCTGCATCATATATTTTTGACATAAGTAAAGTAAAGGCATTTCTTTTAGAAAAAAATTTGGTGGACACCTCATTAGATGGATACACCTTGAGAGAGAGAAAACATAAGAGAAAATAATGTGATGGATCTATGGATGGATGAATGATAAGATAGTAAGAGATAAAATGAAACGTTGAATTGGTGCCGAAGAATAAAGGTCGCAATCATAGCATTGTTGTTTCTTTTACAATAAAAAATAGTATGGATGCATGTTCAAATATATTGGCTAAACCACATTTTGGTTCTTTTTTTTGTAGGTACAAATACATGTTGGTTCCTTAATTAGGTGCTTTTTAGGTTTCAAGTTGATACGCTACATTTTAAAAGTTCTAAGTTGATCCCCATGTTACTAATGTTACAATAAGACAATCCTTTTAGTCAAATTTCCGTCTAAAACACCTACGTAACTAACAAAGACGAACACACATATATAACTTTCAGGAGTGCCACATGATATGTTTTAGACAACGCTAACTTAAAATTTGATAGGAATTCCAAATTGATGTTGATGCCGACATCAGTAATATAAAGGACCAATTTACAACTTTTTAAACGCAGAGGATCAACGAAAAACTTAAAATAAACGTAAAGTTTCAAACATGCAATTTAATCAAATATATAAATGAAAAAAAAATTTAGTGCTACCTTCTCTTATTAAAGAATAACACCCACAATATTTTCTTTTATTGTCTTAAGGGGTTCCATATCATTCACTCCTCCCATAGTAAAACTTATGCCATGACTAACAAATTCATGATTTGTAATGATACACCTATACTAATTATAATTAATTTATTCATTAATGATTGATATTACTCATTTTACATTTGAAAAGAATTGCTTCATCTAGAGGAGTCAAATCTCTCTCCCAAATTCTATTCTCCTAATAATCTTCCATTGTCATATTCACCCAAAGCCAACATCAACTTTTTCATGTGAATCAATTTAAGTACCTCTTTTTTCTAAGACCGTTTTCAATGAGAGGGTCGTAAACATTTAAGACTTGATACCTATTAGGTATCTCCATTGGAGTGAATTTTTTTTTTGGGGTCCTATAAGACCCGGGATCTCACTTAAGACCGGGTAATTTCAATAATTTCATCCTTACCAGTGCAAATATGAGCAGTAAAGTGATCAATTATCCTATTCTCTGTCCCCGATGCAATTTTTTTAAACTACAAATCAAAATTTTAAAGACTATATATTGACCCTCTGGATGGTATCTCTTCAAAAGAAAAAAAATGTAAAGTTTCTCTGGGTCGAAAACAACTCGATGGTATGGTCTTCCTCAAAATATGTTCAAAATTATATTGATGCTGCCTTTAATTTGACCAACAAATCGGGTTTCAGTTGCATTATTCAAGATTGAAAAGGTCGTGTTATCATCACTGCGATGTAGAGCTCTCACATCCATCTTGATGCCACGCTCCGTGGAGTTTGTTTTGCGCGGGAAATTTGTTATAAAAATTGTATTTTGGAAAGTAATTACAAGAATTCCATTCTAGGTTTTGAAAATTTACTAATGTTGCTCAGTTATCCCCAATCTTTTTGTCATGAGTGTTGTACTACTCCAAATTTGGCTTTTGTTGGTTTTAGTTTGTTTTTTCCAATACTTGTTTAATATTTTATAAAAATACTAAATTTACTTAAGTAAATCAAATTTACTTAAGTAAATCAAATTTAATTAGACTTATAAGATAGTATTTTGTATGTCATGTAAAAATATCTTATCTTTTTTTTATAAATCTAAAAAGAAGTAACATAGGAGGAGGTATACATAAGGGCAATACCAAAACGGTGTCGTACTCGGAGAGCCTAAAACAAAACACTTGTGCAAGAGCGACTAGCGTCACTACTGACCCCCCCCCCCCCCCTCCCTTCGTGGTTGTTGAAGTCGAGAACCGGTGCTCATCTTCCGCCCCATCGCCGCCATGAAGCTCGTCAGGTCTATCTTTTCCCTCTCCATTTCTATCAACTTCTTATTTTCACTCTCTCTGTTGATTTTTTTTTGAAGCTGACAGTGTTTCTTTGATAATCGGAACAGGTTTCTGATGAAATTGAACAACGAAACCGTATCGATCGAGCTCAAGAACGGTACAATTGTTCATGGCACCATTACAGGTTCGTCCTAACCCTTTCTTCTTCCTCTTTACTGTCATTATACATATATACTGTTCACGCCGTTAAACCCTAAAACCCCTTTGCGCTCAAAGATTTCTCATTTATCAATAATTGCGTTTATCATCATAACCTTTAATCAGCATTGAATTTTCTAAACCCGTTAAACCCTTCTTGAATTTTAAATATATATATATATATATATATATATATATATATATATATATATATATATATATATATATATATATATATATTTAAATAGGTGCTTACTTTGAATATGGTTAAGTATCATTTGCAAACTGATAGTTTAAGTGCTGAGGGTTAAGATCCATTTTATGCTTTGTAATTTATAGTTTCTTATATTTTGTACTACAATCAAGCTATCTGATTATATCGTTGTTGCTGTTGATTCTTGTATGTACACATTCCTGTTGTGCAACAACGAATAGCTGATTACACTGTCATTTTTCTAAGGGTGTGTTTGCGAGTTGGATTTTGGAGTGCCAAGTCTATATTTTAATTTATATTTCATATTTTAAAAAAATTGAAAGAACAACTTGATACATGACCATATAATATGATGTTGTTCTGTTAATTTTTTTGAAATATCATATCATAATAGACTTGGTCATCCAAAGTCATCCCCTCCAAAAACCAACTCACAAATACACTCTAAGGCTCTGTTTGCGAGTTCAGAGGGGAGGGGAAGGGAGAGTTTGGGGAGAGAAGATTAGGGGAAAAATAGAGAAATCTTCCATGTTTTTTGTGCGTGTTTATGTAGAGAATGATAAATGAATGTTTATAATTAATATATTGTTAATGTAGAGAGTATTATAACAGCATAGATTAGGTTTGAAGAATTTATCTAAACCCTCTTTCAATACAATTTTTGAGGGGATTTTATGTTATGAAGAAAAACAAACCCTCTATTCAAGTTGGGGTTGGGGGGGGGGGGGGCTATCCTTTCTTCCATTTTCCTTTCCTCCTTCCTTTTATCCAAAGCTTTCCTCTCCCCTTACAAACAGTGTCCAAGAGAGAAATGGAAATTATGATATCATGATATTTCCCTCTTCCTAATTCAATGGATGTATATCATGATGTTAGAAGTAAATTTGCTACCATATAATAAGATTGTATTCATTTATGTTTTCTCTTCAACTCTTCTGCTCAAGTCTTTTGCTTTGTTTTCTTTTTGATAAACTTTTGTTTTCTGTCACAATGATGATGATGATGATGATAATGTTTAATGTAAAATAGAAGTTAATTGTTGCCACTCACTTAAGTTCAGGCTTGGAATAGTCCAATGGTGTTTGTTCCCTATTACATACAATTTGGCAAGATACATATTAGAGAAGTGCTATGTTCAATCTCTCTCACACACTCTCCTAGTAAAACACTCACTCAACAATCAAGCCACATCGCCTATTTTTTAAAACCATTTATCGGTTCCACAGGTGTCTAAAATTTTGATTTCAGTATCACGCTAGCCTTTTGTTGTTTGCCCTTTCTTCTTCTAACATTCTATGAAGCAAAGCTCGAGGCTGCGACTCACGATTTGTGGTAGTGAACGAAAATGGGTTTAGTATTTTTGATAGTTGAGTTAACAAGAGAGAGCTTGAATGGGAAAAGAAGAGGATGGTAGTGAGATGGTGACTTACCAATGTAAAAGAGATACAGTTGGATTGCCATGACGATATGTGTTTTCTTAATTTGTTGGTTGGTTCTTTAATTGTTTTTTTTTTTTTTTTAAACTATTGTTTGATTTCTCTAATTTTATTTATTTTAAAGTTCAAGGAAGACTTGTTAAGATTCTGAAAGTAAAAACACATTAAAACATATTCTAAAACTGTAAAAATTCAATTCAGATATTTAATGAAAAAAATTAATTTGAATGGAAAATACCATGTTTCATAGAGCAATCCATTATGCAGGGGAAAGGGTGGTGGGTGAGGTTGAGGGATAGTGGTGGACTGGTGACGGTGGTTTGCAGTTTCAGAGAGATAATGGGATGAGGGGAAAAGGTTGAACCAGTTGCCAATTACATGGTCTAAGAAAGTGGTTGGCGTGGCTTTATGATTGCAAGTGTGTTCAAGAGAGAGTGTCAGAGCGATTGACATTAGCATCGCTCTACATATTAAACTCTGGAGTTTAAGCGTTTCTTGGGTTGCAAATGTATCTCTTTTATATGTTATATAGAAGTAAGTAGAATCCAGCCTTGTTGTTTTTGGACAATTGGACTGAAGGAGTATGCTTAATAATCTTAATTTAGAATTACCAGTTGTTGATCCCCATATCAGCCTATGCATTTTACCTAAGAGAAGTATTATATATTCCGAAACAATCTCACGAATTGCAAGAAAAGGATAGGTGTTGTTTTAAAGATGCAGCGTGTAGTTATGCTTTGATGGAAATCATGCATTGAAAAAATATCAAAACGAGCCAGTCAAATCATTCATACATTTCCCGTTTTCGTGATTTTAGTTTTCGTAACATTCAGCAATGTCCTTTTACCTAATCTAAGCCATTTTTTTAGAAACACACCAATCTCATCCCCAGCTTCTTATTAAACCTCACACAGCTTAAGCTTTTGAATTTTCTATTCAACACACCTGGATTTAGTTTTACTTTGTTAGGTAAATAGAATTTTATAAGTTATATATTATGTTTGTTATCTTATCTTTGTTCGTGCTAAAGTTTGTGATGTGTTGGGCTCAGGTGTTACCAGCTTCATGAATTGTTAGTCAACAGTTGAACGCAATTACTTTCTTTTATGGAGGCTTATAAGAATTGAATCATGCATTATAATTTTGCATGTCTTATACTGCTTGCTTATAATCCAAATATAATACTAGTCAAGCACCAGGGATTTTCCTTGACAGTTAATAGTAAAACCATACTGGCTGGCAGATGTTGCAAAGTTTCTAAATATATAGCTTTCCATTTAATATATCTAAGTCTTTTAATTTTGGGACGAGATCATCTGTGTTTTGAAGCTATAGTTGTGTTGTTCCTGAGTCTTGACTTGTTGCTATGCTACAGGTGTTGATATCAGCATGAACACACATTTGAAAACAGTTAAACTAACACTGAAGGGGAAAAACCCAGTGACTCTGGATCATCTCAGTGTGAGGGGTAACAACATTCGTTATTATATCCTTCCTGACAGCTTGAATCTTGAGACTTTGCTGGTTGAAGAGGCACCTAGGGTCAAGCCTAAGAAGCCAACTGCTGGTACTTTACATTATCTGACTTGCTGCAATTTTTATTCTGGTTGGCTGCCATCTGGTTTTTGGTTTTCAACGTTTTAATTTCATTTTCAGGGAAGCCTTTGGGGCGTGGGCGCGGTCGAGGGCGTGGACGTGGTCGTGGCCGCGGTCGTTGAATTGCATATTCAGAATTTTTGTGCCATATGGTTGTGTTGGGAGGAATTTATGAGTGGTCTTGTGGACATCTAAAGAGTGTTCTTGCTGAATAGTTATGTTGGCTTTGCTTACATTGCCATTATATTTGAACAAGTGCTTTCAAGTTCTTTTGTATAATTCCTTTCTGAGTTCTTTAACTGAGTACTACTTTGTTGACTTATAAAGGATACCTAACACCACTCAAGTCTCAACTAAAGTCTGCATATATGTTTTTATCATCTTAACTAAGGGAAATGGATCTTATAATCAATTAGGATGAGTTTTGTTACACTGCATGATAAAAATTGCAGGGCAAGAGAAATGCTAGCAACACTATGTTTTTAACCATCTTTCTTACACTCCCTCTTGTATTGGCTATATTTTTTTTTTGAAACAGCAAATATTATTACTACGAATGCGTGCAAGGCGCACCAAAAACATTTGCGAGAACAGCCGAAAAGGCAAGAGCAACATACCATTAAGGTGTTGTATATAGACAAAACGGCCGATAAAAATCACCAAAACTCCCAAAAAAACTGCCCCTATAGGCACTGCCTAAAAAACCAGCACAAACAATAGCCCATTCCAAGCTAAAATTACATGATGCTAATGTATCCCTGAGAACAACCACCAAAAACAAGGTATCAGACCAAAAAGACACCTAAAACATGGACTACCCACGCATACAATTGCATCACCGCCAGCAGCAAAAAACAGACATCACCAGGGAGGACAAAGAGCACCGAAATAGCCAAAAGGGAGAAACACACCAGCAGGCTGATACCAAATAACGCCCTCCACAAGAACAGCTGCTGTGATAACAGCAAACCCAAAAACCTGAACAACCGCAGTAGCAGCCAAACCGCGCCGACCACATCACCAAAACACAACAGCAGGCTGATACAAAAAACGGCCTCCACAAAAACAGCTGCTGTGAAAACAACAGTCCCAAAAATCTGAAAAGAAAAGAAGAAGAAAAAAAAACACAGCAGCAGCCACACCGCGCTGATCACAACACCGAGACTCAACTGCAACCACAGCAACAATTACGATAACCGCAAAAGGCAATCTTTAGGATTCCACGACCATTCAAAGAACAAACACGGCGGCATATTGATCATGTACATTGACCAACGCCAGGATAACACTTTAATCTCCTCAACCAATTCATCAACACATCTGACACCGTTGTTAAAAAATTTATTGTTAAAATAATTGTAGGTCCTAACACTTTATGTGAGACTCATTTTCAAAGTGTAGGACTCATTGATTATATCAATGAAAGAGTGAGTGTTATACAGAGTGTTGAAAGAGATTGTACTCCTCTGAAACTATTGCACCCATGTTTTGCTATGAAATCTAGATCTTTTGGAAGTTTATATCCGAACGGCATAAATTTTCAAGTTTATATTCATTTGTAAAATGTGAATGACATAATCCATCTCCAAAAATAACCTAGGTACTGTGTATTAGCAAAAGTCTAGCTATTAGTAGTTGGCCCCTGGTTGTCCCTGTTTGTTTAGTTCATTATTGTAAAAGTCATAGTTGTCTCATAATCTGTTCAATTTTAAAGAGTGCTAGCTTATTACAGGATGATTGAAAGAGTGTCATTTGTCACCCTTATAGTCTCATGACAATGGTAGGTGATGGTTATGTGTTACTATAAGACTATAATCACTCATTGTTTAAGCCAGTTGGATTAGACTGATAATTGAGCTACAAACGGCGCTAGTTTCATTGAAATTTATATTGTTGGGTAGTCTGCATCAAAAGATAATTGTATTAAAGAAAGTTAAATTTAGACTGGTTGGTGTCAAATCTTTTTATAATTAAATAAATGAGCAAAGCTGGATCATGTTCGTTTTGCAGGTTATACTCCTTTGTTACTTATTGTTTACTCCTTTGAAGACTTTATTTTTTTTATAATTAAATGAGTTAAGCTAGATCTTTTTTTGACTTGCTGGTTTTACTCCTTTGAATGAAGACAGCACAGATAATTAGTGCTTTGGTAGCTTATGAAAACAAAGGCAAAAGTAATTAGCAAGAAGCTAGAAAAATGAAAGGCAACTACAAATGCATAATGAGCACGCTGGTTGGCATGGCCAGAAGCATTTCCCTTGTTAAAAAATAATGTGCAACAATTTAATGGATAAGAATCGCAGACACATCTATTTTTTACCGTACACTTTAGTCCTTGTTTTGTTGAAATAACCATATGCATAATCCTCTCATTTCCACAATTCACTTTTAATCATCTTAAATTTTAGGGTTAATACGTTTTTACCCCCCTGTAATATAGGCGAGTTCCGGTTTTCCCCCTGTAAAAAAGATTCTTTCGATTCCAACCTTGTAATATAAAGATTCCGTCGAAAACCCCCCCGGTCGAATATTGGACCCCCCAGCTGATGACGTGGCGTGACGTGGCGCGCTGAGTCACCCTTTTCTGCTGACGTGGCGTGCTGACTGTATAATTAATTTTATTTTTTATTTTTTTTATAGGGTACACGTGGCATTTGTCATTTTTTTAAGTCTTTACCCCCTGTAATTTAGGCGAGTTCCAGTTTTTCCCCCTGTAAAAATTTTAAAAATAAAAAATAAAATATGGAAAATTTTAAAAAATAATTATTTTTTAAAAAAAATTCTGGAAAATTAATAAAAATTGAAAATAAAAAAATTGTTCAGTCTTCAGGTTTATTTTCTCTTTTATGTTGTTTATTCCTTTGATGATGTCTAACTAATTCCTTTATGATTAGGTCATAAATGATTTTGTTCTAACTCATGACCATGAAAGTTATTATAGTTTATTCAGTATAAATTGTACGTAATGCTTTTTTGATTCTTACCCAATATAATTGATTTTAGGGAATTATAATTAGAGAAAAGGGCTTTGAGTTATGGGATTGATCTGAGCTGTTTTTTTAATTGTCGTAAACCGATTAACAATCATATGATTTAGGTGCAGATTACTAATAAGTGATGAATAGATGATACGAAAGACCTAATCATTTCTCTAATCATATTTCAAAACCAATTTTATTCTTCAGTAATTTATTTATTATTGCAAAAAAACATGTTTTCCTAAGGCAACCCCCCATTAACATACATCCTGAATATTGACGAAATTTTTCAGGGTATGCTTTTTTCTGGGTATTTTTTTATTAATATTGATGAAGATGATGAAGGTGATAAGAGAATAAGATGAAGAAAGGAAAAAATATCGGGTAGTTATAGTGCACTATTACTTACAATAGACGTCTAAAATGCAACGGTTTATGTTTTATCAAATAGATTCCAGTTATTGATCCAGATTTTTAAAATTTTAAATATTTTCCAGTTTTTTTATTTCGCAAAAAAATCTAAACATTTTTTATTTTGAAAATTAAATTCCAGTATTTTTAAATATCTTCTAAATTTCAAAAAAAATCCGAACTTTTTTCCAATTTTTTTAATTTCGAAAAAAAATCTAAATGTCTTTTCTGCTTTTTTATTTTATTTTTCGAAAAAAATAGTCTGATTTTTTGTTATTTTTAAAATTTAAAAAAAATCAATCTTTTATTTTTTTAAAAAAATAATCTGATTTTTTGTTGTTTTTAAAAGATTTTCAGTTTTTAATTTTTATTATTAAAATGATTTAATGATGTGGTATGTATATACACACATGTCATGCGATTTTTTTTTTTTTCCAGATTTTTAATTTTTTAAAATTTTTTCAGTATTTTTTTCATTATTTTCAATTTTTATTAATTTTCCAGCATTTTTTTTTAAAAATAATTATTTTTTTAAAATTTTCCAGATTTTATTTTTTATTTTTAAAATTTTTACAGGGGGAAAACTGGAACTCGCCTAAATTACAGGGGGTAAAGTCATAAACAAATGACAAATGCCACGTATACCCTATAAAAAAAAATAAAAAATAAAAATAATTATACAGTCAGCACGCCACGTCAGCAGAAAAGGGTGACTCAATGCGCCACGTCATCAGCTGGGGGGGTCCAATATTCGACCAGGGGGTTTTCGACGGAATCTTTATATTACAAGGTTGGAATCGAAAGAATCTTTTTTACAGGGGGGAAAACCGGAACTCGCCTATATTACAGGGGGGTAAAAACGTATTAACTCTAAATTTTATTCTCACTAATTTTTATGGAATCATCACATCTTAAAATTTTATTCTCACTCATTTTTATGGAATTACCACAACTTCTTCATCTCATATTTCTATAGTTTTATGGAATTGATAGTAAACTATGACGAGTTTTATGAAATAGTTTATCGAGTTTTATGAGACTCCCTATATATATTTTTTTTTTGAGAAATAACTTACTGCAAAACCAAGTTTAGAAATTACATAATATTAATTAAAAAAAATGATTGATGTATTATATAATCTAAAACTTGAGTTTTACGAAATGTATTAAAATTCAATTTTTCGTTTGGCGGTGTATATAAAAACATATTGTAAAATAAGAGGAGGCAATCATTGGGGTATTTCAAAGAAAAAGGTGAATATGAGATTTTTGTCTATTTTAGTTTTTGTTAGAGTGGGAGGGTTAGGTGTACAAGTATGAAAAAAGGCTGTGTAGCAGCATTAAAGATATGAGAAATGAGAAATGCTAACGAGTTTTCTGAGTATTCTTTAAGACTTTTAAATAATATTTTTTTATGAAAATTTGTATAATCGTGTTATAAATTAAAATATTTAATTTTTTGTATACAATAATTTCTAATTTTAAAATCCTTAAAGAATGCACTAGAAGCCCTCGTTAGCAAACAACTAGTATTTTTGCAATCAATCCAAGCTTGTACCAGTGCCCCGGTGCACTGGTTAAGAAAGTTAAAAGGAAAAGTTTTAAATTAAAAATGTCACTTTTTATACTTTTATAACCTTGAATGCACAAGTTTCAATGTAATATTACTACATTTGGCTTCCTTAACCAGTGCCCCGGGGCACTGGTTAACATTTTCCTATAAAAAAAACCCTAACCTTGTGCATTCATTAGCTGGGTGATTTTTCTCATCTAAAATTAATGATTAATTCAGATGTATGCATGCGAGTAGGGATGGGAATAGGCTAGGCCGGCCTACAGGTCTAGCCTAGCCTACGACAGGCCAGATCAGATCAGACTTTTTTCTTAAATAGAGAAGGCCTAGACTTTTTTTTAAGCCTATTTAGCTTAAAAGGTCAGGTCACATGCCTCTCAAAAGGCCTCTTAAGCCTATTAGGCCGGCCTATTTAAGTAATATGAATAATATTATTTATTATTATATTATATTTTGTACTTTGAATTAAAATATAAATTTGTAGATTTTTTCAATAATTTAAGCTTTATTAGTATACATTAATTTTTTGAATATATAAATGTATTATTATAAACTTGAATAGAAATATGATACAATATATAGTGGATTTCCCTAATACCTCCTGTTGATTATCAAAAGAGATATTAATCTAATTGAACTATTAGTTCGCTAGTCCATTTAAACTTAGATTACATTGCTTACTTATAGATGTTCATAAAATATAGGCTTTCAAACAGGCTAACAGATAATATCAAGCTTTCAGAAGGCCAGACTCATGCCTAAAAGGTAGACCTATGACAGGCCGCAGACCAGACTCAAGCTTTAAAAAAATATGGCAGGCCAGACTTAGACCTTGCAAAGCCTAGCTCGACCTAACCTATTCCCGTCCCTACATGCGAGAAAATATTGAATACGCGTTGCCCAAATTTGTTAGGTTGAATAAGACGGGAGTATTTTAATTTCAACACATTTATTTAGGTATTTTAGTTGACTTGTTCTTTCTTTAAATGAGGCCAAAATTTTCCAACCATCATAATGGAAACACAAAAGCACGTGACATATACCACCCCATGTCTCAACAAAATTAAAACTAGCTTAACTAGTAGCAAGAAATAAATAAAACACACTCTAATATGAGATGTAAAACTTGACAAATAAAAAATGAGATTTGTCAAAAAAAAAAACTTGACAAAAAAAATGAGATGTAAAAATAAAATTATGTTACGCATTGTAACGAACTAGGGAAATGCTAACGGGCGGACTCTGGAGTGAGGTGGTATATGTCACGTGCTTTTGTGTTTCCATTTTAAGGAAATTCGTATTTAATGCATTAGAAATTGTAATAGTTAACTTTTTAAATGAATATTTTTTTTCCTCAAAAAAATGAATATTTTTTAAAATTTAACATCCTTAAAGAGTGGCAAGACCCTATAAACTATAATTACATATCGGAAATTGATGTTTGTCGCGAGAGAATATCTCACGACAAAATCACGAGTGCCTAATCACATATTATATAATTTATATTTGACTTAATAGCAGTTTTGGCCCCCTATGTTTACAGAAGTTGCGATTTTGGCCCTCTAACTAAAATAATTCGATTTTGGACCCCTATGTTTTGCCCCCTTTGCACTTTTGGCCCCCTAGGCCAATTTTGACCAAGTCAATGCTGACGCGGCGCCACGTGTGTAATTTTCAAGCTTTCAAGCTTTTTAAGCTTATTACATCCTAAAACTATTTCTAATCCTATCCGATTACATAAGCTATACTAGTGGCTCCAGCTCTAACTCCAGCCACTGATGGAGAGGAAAGAGGTTGGGAGGAAAGAAGATGGCGGGGAAGAAGAAATGATGTTGGTGGGGAGACAGAGGGGGCACAGGTGCCTCTAGGGAACAAGAGACCATGATGGTCAACATGACACCTAGGAAAACCAACCTCAGATTCAGACTGACCCCTACCCTATTGGCCGATCATATGACCCCTGATGGATTTCCAAAGAGGCCTATTTCTATGAAAGGCCAACGATGGAAACACATCGTTGTAGAAGAGGAGAAGAGAAGAAAGTGTGAAATTTTTTGAGAAAATGAACCATATTTATAGGGGAGGGGGGATAAAAAACGTGTGGGAGGCCATAATTACAGTCAAAAAACGTGTAAAAACACATTTTTACACGTTGTCCACCGCCCAAAACGTTTGAAAAACGTTTTCTTTGTGGTGCAGACCACCGGCCAAAAGCTTCTGGTGCAATCCAGAATATATAATCCGGAATGCACATACATTTCAGATTATATATTCCGGAAAGATACGATCATGGGGTGAACCAAAGGAGAACTTGGGACTGTGTATGGTGATGGTTGGTTCGGATTTTAAAATCCGGATTGCTTCAACATTGGATTCTTTTGTGTGTCCCACATTGCACCGACAATTTTCGTGGTCCACAACGCCCATATACCTCTATGAATAGGGGTCACTGTTTTCATTACAAGTAAACTACAACGCTCAGATACCTCGGCAACATGGAATTCCCTAGCTTTGATCTGAACACCAAGCTAGCGGCAGTCTACTACAACGGTGGAACACCACCCAATCTGTTTAGGATTCGCGACGATGTCACCCTCTCCGGGCTGAAGGATGAGCTGGATCAAATCAACCGTCAACTCAACCACAGAGACACGAGGAGGGTGGTCGGTGTTGAATATCGATGTCCATTGTCCGACTCAACCGGATCTCTACGCTTCAGCCGGATGAAACTCACAAACGACGGCGACGTGAGAACCATGTTCTCTGTCTTTGGTCAGCACAGCGCTAGAGGACCGATCGAGTTGGACGCTTCGTTGGTTAGATCTACTGAACAAATTCTGAATAAAAAAATTACACATGTGGCGCCACGTCAGCATTGACTTGGTCAAAATTGGCCTAGGGGGCCAAAAGTGCAAAGGAGGCAAAACATAGGGGACCAAAATCAAATTATTTTAGTTAGGAGACCAAAATCGCAACTTCTTGAAACATAGGAGGCCAAAACTGCTATTAAGCCTTTATATTTCATAAATTACACCCATTGACCTCGCATGTTTTCTCATATTTTATTGGCCAATTACTTTTCGGGAATGATTCGCAATATAATCCTTCTAGATGAATAGCACTACTCTTACATATCATGTTCATTTAGGAAATCAAATATTAATAATAAGAAGGGGTAATAAAACTATGTATATCTTGAAATCATGATTAATTGATTTGATGCTCTAATTTGAATATATGCTATGACCTTGATATTTTTCTTGACATTGTGCTTTTTTATGAGAATAAAGCGACAGATAGAGTTCTCATTTTATTTTTTTTTTTATCTTGTGAGAGTTTCTTCTTCTAAGGAGACGGAATCTGCCATACGAAAAGCAAGTTTGTCTACGGTTCAGGACAGGTTTCAGAAGTGCAATAATCAACAAACCTGATTTCTATGGTGAATATACATTTAGATCATGAGAACATTTGGCAAATGAACCAGGAAGATGTTTCGTAAGATTTTGGTCACTAGATGTCGGTCAAAAAAAGACATAATAGGCATAAGCACTTGACCAGTGCATCTCAACCGAATCAGGAGAAAAAAAAATCTTGAAGATACGAAAGAAAAAAGCATGAGGTAAATGCAAGTATATTTATTAATAATGATAAGGTCATCCTAGATAAATATTAGAGTTTTACTTTTCCCACCCTACTGTCTTCTCGCGCGCCCAGCAAAAATTCCAAAAATACTCCTGGTCTGGATTACATATTCCGAACCAGATTGTTAGTGTTTCCGGATTATAAAATCTGGACAAATACAATATGAATAATTTGTGTCTTTCTTTGATGTCAAGGGTCTCTGTTGACTGTTATACGACCCCCGCATAAGCTGAAATGCAATTGCAGGGGTCGTATGAGCGGTCAACAGTGACCATGACACCACAAACACTCCTAAAACCTACCTAAAAAACTAAATTTTTTTGAAGAAAATGTATGAAAGGAGGTGAAGAAGAATGAAGGAAAATGTTATCCAAGCCTTTTTATAGCCTAAAACAAGTCCTAGGTCATTTAGAAGTCAAAGAAAACGTGTTTTTCATTCAAAACCGTCCAAAAAACGCTTTAAAACTCCACTAACCGGCCAAAGCTTTGGTGAAACGTCACCGGCCAAATTGTTACTGAGTGGTTCTGGATTTTATAATCCGGAATGCATGAAGTATTTCCGGATTATATAGTCCGAACTGCACCAGAATAACATAAATGATGAATCTTTTGGGAAGGTGGTTCGAAGAGGAGCTTTTGAACTCGATCCTGCCAGCCTGCCAACTGACATGTTACGATCTGCAGGCCGACATGATCGAGTTCATAAGAACCTCTTCTTTGGAGTTAGATCTGCAACACAATGAAGAAAGGCAAGGTGTTTTCAAGAGGATTTCTTTGAGTTAGATCCTGCTGCCTTGCCAAATGACATATTCATCTAGCAGGCAGCAAGATCTAACTCATAGAAACCTCTTGATATTTTTGAGTTATCTATCTATCAAGGATGCATCAAGGACTATCTATATATTTTTGACAGCATGCTGAGGATCTTCATCATGCCGTTATATAGAGATCTATATATTTAAAACAGCATGAGAAAGATCCTCAACTTGATGACAAAAATTTGCATGGTTTGCTTTGGTGTGTTTATGTGTTTTGCTGGTATTGAAGATCAAAACCGGAGAGGGTGTATTTATAGAGGTCCTTGGATGTTGTGGACCACATAAACTCTTAGTGCAATGTGGTCCATACAAAAGAATCCTATGCTGAGCCATTCCGGATTTCGTTTTTCGGAATACACTTACGCCCTATGTTTTTTTGGATATAGTCATCCGAAAAGCATATATTTGGTTAATTTATCGATTAAATAAACATCTTTGTCGTAAATTAAAACATAATAAAACACGCAATTAAATTCAACAACAGATAACTAACACGCAATTAAAACATAATGCAACAACTTAATTCAACAACACATAACTAACACGCAATTAAAACAACATGCAACACGCGATTAATTAAAACATAACACATTATCACGGATCATCTAAACTAACTTCTTCCTCCTCTGGTCCCTCAAGCAGAGCCCTGATCTCTTCGTAATTCCTGGGCCGGTGCAAACTTTTCAGAATTTGTTCAGTAGATCTAACCAACGAAGCGTCCAACTCGATCGGTCCTCTAGCGCTGTGCTGACCAAAGACAGAGAACATGGTTCTCACGTCGCCGTCGTTTGTGAGTTTCATCCGGCTGAAGCGTAGAGATCCGGCTGAGTCGGACAATGGACATCGATATTCAACACCGACCACCCTCCTCGTGTCTCTGTGGTTGAGTTGACGGTTGATTTGATCCAGCTCATCCTTCAGCCCAGAGAGGGTGACATCGTCGCAAATCCTAAACATATGGGGTGGTGTTCCACCGTTGTAGTAGACTGCTGTAGCTTGGTGTTCGGATCAAAGCTAGGGAATTCCATGTTGCCGAGGTATCTTGGCGTTGTAGTTTACTTGTAATGAAAACAGGGACCCCTATTTATAGAGGTATATGGGCGTTGTGGACCACGAAAATTGTCGGTGCAATGTGGGACACACAAAAGAATCCAATGCTGAAGCAATCTGGATTTTAAAATCCAAACCAACCATCACCATACACAGTCCCAAGTTCTCCTTTGGTTCACCCCATGATCGTATCTTTCCGGAATATATAATCTGGAATGTATGTGCATTCCGGATTATATATTCTGGATTGCACTAGAAGCTTTTGGCCGGTGGTCTGCACCACAAAGAAAACGTTTTTCAAACGTTTTGGGCGGTGGCCAACGTGTAAAAACGTGTTTTTACACGTTTTTTGACTGTAATTATGGCCTCCCACACGTTTTTTATCCCCCTCCCCTATAAATATGGTTCATTTTCTCAAAAAATTTCACACTTTCTTCTCTTCTCCTCTTCTACAACGATGTGTTTCCATCGTTGGCCTTTCATAGAAAGAGGCCTCTTTGGAAATCCATCAGGGGTCATATGATCGGCCAATAGGGTAGGGGTCAGTCTGAATCTGAGGTTGGTTTTCCTGGGTGTCATGTTGACCATCATGGTCTCTTTTTCCCTAGAGACACTTGTGCCCCCTCTGTCTCCCCACCAACATCATTTCTTCTTCCCCACCATCTTCTTTCCTCCCACCCTCTTTCCTCTCTATCAGTGGCTGGAGTTAGAGCTGGAGCCACTAGTATAGCTTATGTAATAGGGTAGGATTAGAAATAGTTTTAGGATGTAATAAGCTTAAAAAGCTTGAAAGCTTGAAAATTATTGTAATGTATTGTTCATATATTAATAAAATGATTTCTTTTTATGCTTATGTCTTTTTATTTCTGTTTATTATTTTTATTCGCTTGTTATTTTATTTTTACTTCTGGTAAAACATTATTCCGGAATTTAAAATCCGGAAACATCTGCAAAATTCTAACAATGTAATCCGGAACAGGGGCAAAATTGAAAAAAAATAGGGCGCACGAGGAAATGCATAGGGTGGAAAAAGTAATACTCTAAATATTATAGGAGTGGTGGTTCATGTGTTGCATAAAAAATTGTGATGGGGTGATGGGTCCACATCAAAGCCCGGTGGGTTTAAAGAAACCGACAATTTGCAAGTCTACGGAGTGGAAATTAACTCTAAAATTAGGGCTCGAAATAAATTAAGAGGTAAAAATCTTTGGTTTAAGTTTGATCAAAGACAAGTAAAAAAGCATGGGGAGTTAGTTACTTTAGTCCCAGAATGGGAAATGAGTAGTCACTTTAGTCCCTGAATACAGATAAATTGCAAAATAGTCCCTGAATGTAGACTCAGTTGGCAATTTCAGAGACTAAAGTGACGAACAGAGAATATATTCAGGGACTAAATTGACTAACGGAGTCTGCATTCAGGGACTAAATTGACCAACAGAGTCTACATTTAGGGACTATTTTGCAATTTATCTGCATTCAGGGACTAAAGTGACGATTCTTTTCCTATTCAGGGACTAAAGTGACTAATCTCCCAAAAGTGTGACGGGAAGGTTAATTTTATCAAAGACATATTTTTATATACTTTAAAAACTAACTTGAATTCTCATATACTTTTTTTGGACATAATAATTTGAAGATTAATTTTTGTTTTACAATATTTTTTTTATAATTTAAAGATAACTTTTTTTTAGGGAATAATTTAAAGATAACTTAACACTTATTATTTTGCTCAAATTTAAATAAAATGAAGAGTTGAACCATGAAAATATAAAACAACTTTTTTTTTTTGTTAAAATATAAAACAACTTTAAACTAACATTCAAATATTGTGGAGTTATGTGACAAAACAGTATTTTTTATTTTTTTTATTTTGTTGTATTAATCCTCTGATTTTAAGGAAAAAAGAGCTCTAATAATTTAGAATTTAGTTAGAAAATTAATAAAATCTAATAAATAGTTGTTTCATTTAGGAATAAGCAGAACAATTTATCTTTTCCTCAAGTTCATTAATCATTTCATTGAGCAGAATCACTTGGTTCAAAATAGTGAATTTTCGTTACATATCAAAGTACAATTATTTTATGATTAGTTGAGCTTGAGCATATCCTTTAAATCCTAAAATAAAATGATAGTATAGTATCAGATTATTTGTCTCTTTCTGACAATACTGTAGATATTTTCTCAAAAAATCTTGTGATAAAGAGGGGCTTGGTCGTGTCAAAATATGATAGGTGGAGACCATAAAAAGGGTTGAGTTCACTTCAGAAACAAACTGCCTCGTGTTCATGATTCGTGTCTTTCTAAGATTGAGAACCACAATCAGACAAACAAAGTAGAACAAAGTACCAACACCTTTCTTCCTAAACTTAACTATATAGATTGTGACCCTTAACCCAATCTTTTTAGATTATTGTTTTTTTCTTTATATTCACTCTTCTGGGTTGTCTTCAAAATCATTTTATTTTCTCTTCTTTCACTTCCTCTGCTTCTTATGTTCCTGTTTTGGCTTATTCTGTTTCAGACAGTTTTCTTGTGTTGTTGATCATTAAGCGGGTGTTATATTTAAGGTAAGTAACTACAACTCACAATTTTTTTCTCTGTCTTTTGTTACAATTTTGACTTGCTAAATTTGACAATATAGTGTTCATGTTCCATATATGTTTGGTTTTTCTCAATCTTGTTTAGGTTTATTGGTCAATTTGTGATGTTGTTGTAATAGGGTATTATGCTACTAGCATGTATAAAGGGTTTAGAGTTATTTGAATTTATCAACCGACACTAGTACTTATGAAATTGTTTGGTAGATGTTATGGCATATATGTAAGCTGTATTCAGCTTATTTTCATAAAATCTCCAAGATAACTTAGCTTACAGGAAAACAATTTGACATTTTTACAAAGAAAGTCAAACCCTTACCACCGAGTTTACATCTAATTTGACTTACTTTATGTTTTGTTATAAATATAACTTATACTTAAACGTTGATATGAAAATTGCATATGCTATACTTGTTTAATTAAGCTGCTTATCCAAACATGGTCATAATGTATGTTGAGCTATGATTAAATTGTAACTTACACATAAGTTGATAACTTTTTTTAAAAGTACAACTTGATGAAATTCAAAATTTCTGGGAAACTGAAAGTCAGTGGTGAATTTTCTTTAATTCCAGCCACGGATCTAGGCATAGTGGATTGGGGGCAACTGCCCCTAGTACTCGTCTGGTTATATTTGTTAAGCGTTTGATATTTTAATGTTTGCCACCTCTTAAAATAATAGATTTCCACCATTAAATAGAAATTTATACCATAAAAAAGAGTTTCGCTCATGAATTTTATAAAATCATATGTGTAAATGCATTTGATATGAAATTTTGAATAATTTCCACCAACTTTTTAAATATAAAGACACGTAAAGAACAATTTTAACTTGTAGATGTTGACGAGTCTTTAATTTTTCTAATATATAATAGGATAGTGATTATAATCTCGAGTATTTTGCTCAATTATAATGATGTTATTACTATATAATTTTTGCATTGCTAAAAAATTTCTATAAATATTTATCATATAAAATCTTGCCCCCGTCCGTCAATGTCTAATTCTAAGTGGTGAGTTTGTAGGAAACTATTAGTATTTAATGTAATAAGTTGGATGTATTAGTATTCGCTCATAATTTTTTTTTGGATGTATTCGATAGTTTTACACCTAATTTCATTTTTGACTTGTTTTCAAACACAAAATCAATAAATCAATTTCAATGGTATTGACCTTTCAACTCAGGCAGGCCCTAGGCCACTCCTTAGAGTTATTGATTGAATGTGCCCATGATGTATGAAGTTGAGTAAAATGTTTTGGTTCTCCTTTGAAATCTTATTATCTGATGCCTTTAGTAGGACCTGCCATCAATTAAATGTTGTTGTAAATGTATAGTCATGAACATGAAACTGATGCAACTGCTTACTGAACTTTTTTTTAGGGGAGCTTGCTGAACTTGTTGTTAAGATATGAATTGAGTTATATACAGTGAAGAGTAATATATGAAAGATATGAAATTTTTTATGGAAAAATAGCAAACTTTAATAGGTTCATTGATTTTTGTAAAAACGACACCTAAAAATGAACGGAGAGAGTAATTCAACACTGTCATTTGTCTTCACTGTATTACTTAGACTACATCTTAGATGCACAAGAACAGGTTCAAAATAAACTCACGACTTTACTAGTCAATTTAGACACATGCATAGCACATTTCTGGTGTATTTGTAATTGCAGTATCTATCACTGTTCATTTATCTTGACTGATCTGTGGTATTGGAGCGTCTACATGATATATTATTTGTCATTGGCAATAACAATATTTTTGGTTTTTAGAATGCTCGCATTTATTTTGAATTCAACCTTTAAGTCTGCAACTCATTTGTTTGGATTACCGAAATTTCATGAATTTTTATTGAAACTATGCAAAGTTTTGGTGGTTCTGATAAACTAACTTGCTCGTGTGAGTCCTTGAGGGCTCTGTTCTGGCGCACTAGTCTTAACATAATTGTGCATTCCATGATAGCAAAACATTTTATGCCCCATTATCGTTTAATGTGTGAAAATCTCTATTTTAATTTGTTATCTTGTATTCTAAAGAATGCATGTTCTAATTTTTTTTTTAATCTGTTATTTTTTGACAGCCAGGATTGTTACTATGTCAATCGCACCGATTGATAGCATGAACTCATTAAGTAGTGATCTCTTCTACGACATATTACGACGACTTGATGGCCCTGCATTGGCTAGTTTAGCTTGTACATGTGCAGCATTTTGTTCCATCTCAAAAGAAGAGTGTTTATGGGAAAATGTATGTGCATCCATGTGGCCTTCAACCAATAGGGAGGATGTCAAAAGTTTAATAGCATCCATTGGCGGTTTCAGAAAATTCTACGCTGATTGTTTTCCTCTTATTGTAAACAAGGAGGTCGGAGAGTATCAGTGGAACAACCATCTTGAGTACCCTGATGATTGGACTGAAGCCGAATATTACGGAGATACAAATGAATTTGAAAGCATCACCCCATCAGATTTTGTATCCATCGTAGACATTAGGTTTAAGGAGAAACCAATCTGCTCCAAAGTTCTATCTGGAATTCCAAATGCAAACGACAACGGTGGTTGGTTCTACAACTGTCCTTTTCGTATCGATCTTCTCACTTACGCTGATAGAGATGATAACAATGACGGGGAGGTGACCCTTTCTGTCTCCGACGGTCTTCCACCGATTACATCAATGGAAAGGGAAAGGAAAGACGGGAAACTATGGCACGAGCTTCGTGACGGTCTCCTTCTTAGTTGGATATTAGTAAACAAGAAAATAAAGCAAGCGGCTAATCTTGCTAGCTGGAGTCCTCTTGACGGTCAAAGACATTGGCCAACGGATAAAGACTTTGTCATCCGATTCGGATCGGTTCTACCGGCTAAAGACATTCTTCCTTCTCAAGTAGTTCAATGTATCCTTGCTATGAAGTTTAGAGTGGTTCACATCGAAGAAGAGGGGTTTGAAACTACACTAAAATTAACAGAACTTAGCATGCAGTTGGAAGACATGGAAGGTGCTCATGTTAATGGAAAAAACAGTTTGCATATTCTTAAAGAAGCACTTAGCTGCAGAAGGAGCAAGAATTATAGTGAAGTTATTGAATCTTGTCATATGTACTCAAAAGTGCAAAATGAGTTAAAAGAGGAGAAGATGAGAAGTGAAAGTAGGTTGGATACAATTTGTATTTTAAGTGGCATTGCTGCTTTTATGACATTCTGGTACTATGTTTTGTGAAATAATTGTAGGATTTTGAGGACTCCTTTTTGTAAGATAAAATTCCTAATAAAAAGTAAGTAGTTGATGAAAGTTTCACTGGTTTGAGATTTGAAATTCTCTTGGTATGAAACTTTTGCAAATTGACTTTATCAGCAGCCAGTATTACAAATATGTTTGACTGTTTTCTCCATCAGTTAAAGAATTACAAAGATCATGCAGGGACTAATGTGATTGGAAAAAGCTCAAGTTCCACCGAGAATAAATGTAAAACATGAATAGAGATGTAATATAGTTATCAAAGCCAATCATGTTGGGTGTGAGGGAATAAATTGAAAAAAACTCAAGTCCCACATGCCTGAATAAGTTTATAAAAAGTGATACTCTTCACCTTACAATCCGATTTTGTTAAGATAAGTCAAATACAATATAAAAGTGATTGCTCATCCAACCCCCAAAACTGCGGGCTCTTATCCGAAGCTAGCTTTCGGCAATGTATGTTTAGATAAACAATAATGCTATGTGTAACGAAGGAATGGATAGCGAATGAGTTCACGAGACGGTTGGCAAATTTTAGTGGCTTTGGCTTCCTTGTTTTCCGCCATCCCACCGTGTTTTCTGCTAGGCACTGCATTCGGGAGGATTCCTCTTGCGAAATATAGCAATGCTCTTAGATAAAATATACTATCAGAAGCTAGCTTTCGGCAGTGCATTTTGACAGATATGAGCATATAAGGAGGGGAGATGAACAATCACCTAATATAGACACTTATTATTGTATCAACGCATATCGATTTGGGACACATATCATTTATTTTCATGCACCAAGCTCAATAATCCTAGACGTGAGAGAGTGTATTGAGAAATATTTAAGTTCCACATAACAAAAATAGAATTGAAAATGAGTTTATTAAAAGTGACACTCTCACATTATAAACCAATTTTGTAAAGATAAACTAAATCAAAAATATAAAAATCTACTAATTGTATCCCATATATTCCATCCATAACAAAGTATAAACAAAACATTCATTCTAGTTACACCCCTTGAACATAAAGTTACAGCCCAATTTGATGAAAATGTCTTTCAACTCTTTTTAAATTTTCAACCTTACCCTCTCATATTTCTTCCTCACATTCATCTTCTTTTCGAACCCATATTGTCATGCTCATTTTTTGTGTTCAAGTTTTCTCCTAAGTTTTTAGTGTTTTATATTTCAATGTTAATATATGCATCAGATAGTGAGGAATGTGGATCTGTTAGACTATTAGGTAACTGTGTAATTGTGATGACAATGGTATTCACCATAGTTGTTATTGGTGTCACCGTCATAATTACCAAGAACATGGAACGTAAAATTGAATCATGATGTGAAATTGGAAAATATTTTGAAGATCAATTTAGTAGATCAAACGCGCCCAACTTAGTCACCTTTTACCTTCATATTACAATTTTTTTCCTTCGTTGGCTTAGGTGAATTCAATGGTTTGAAATTCACGTACATTGAAAACATTTCTCTATATATTATAAAATATATTTTATTTTTATATTTTGTAATTTACATTGTAGTAAAATATATTTTATCTCCACACTTGTTGTTTCTTTGTTTCCAGATACTCCACAACACACAACAAAATAAAGCCTCATCTTCCTTAGATAAATCTTGTAATGCTTTGAAGATAATATTCTTGCTACCCATATCTAGTTGTATCAAAATAAAAATAGAAGAAAAGAAAGGCAACATACTTCAAACATTTAAGCTACTTGGACATTGAAAAAATAAATGAAGTGTATCCTCACTGTCCACCATGCACAATATACGATTCATAGGACACATTTGACTTCTTTATCTTTTAGACGTACATGAGTTGGTAAACAATTCTTACAGATTCGCCACATAAAGTGCTTTTACGTTTGGGGGAATCTTGATCTTCCAAATTAGATTCCAAGAGCCTTGTACCTTAAAGTGTGATATATCAATTAATTATTGCACACGGAAACGGTATGCACTACGAACAGAGTATTCGCCATAATTCTCTCTCTCTCTCTCTCTCTCTCTCTCTCTCTCTCCAGATGAGTCGATTTGCCATCACTGATGGATAGAGTGGTGTGTTCACTATATGTTTAACTACCTGCTGATAAAAAATTGACTGCATGAAAGGTAGATTCTATTTCTTGCGATCATGTAGCATGCAATCCGATACTCTTAGATCAGTTAGCGGAAAATATCCATCAACCTGTGGAACATATGTAACATCATTTGCAATCTACTTGTTATACCAAACCGAGATATCATCACCATCACATATCCTCCCTCTGCTTTCCGCTTTGAGAATAAATTTAGAAATACATATGTTTCGTTATACAAGGCTAGGCTTATGTCCGAAAGTCAACTAAAAAAATTACATCTAGGATAGTTTTTTTTTTTTTTTAAGGATTAAAATTGTTTTTATTTTTTCAATGACTAAATTAGACGTCACAATTTTTTTTTTTTTTTGGTCTAATCACAAATAAATTACGCCCCGCTTTTCTGGATATGTTCCTGTTTGAATGGTGGAGGTTGGTTCAATGGAGATATGAGAGATTCACAATGGAAAGCATCAATTCACGCAATTAATTGTATGATGTTGTCATCTTTTGTTTACTTTCTCGTACTATCTACTTACCAAGGCTCTCAAAGAATATGTTGAATGGACCAACAGAGAACATGCTATGTAATCAAATGCAGAAGAAATGGAAGTGGGGGTAAGATTTGGATTCCTTGCCTGTGGTCAGCAGTCAAGCAATCCGGCAAGTCAGATTAATATCGAATGGTGTTGATAGCAGGGTCCTATTACACTGCCCTTGATTGAGCCATTTCTCATGCTGTCATGAAGAAATAATTGGCAAGTTTGAAATTCGCTGCAAAAGGCAAATTTAGTGGGCTAACAGACCTAGTAGTTAAGGAGCTATAGAATGAAGTATGGACCAGTTCATTAATTAACCTGAGTTTTAAAATGAGGGAGAAATAGAATATGTGAGCTTCCACCCTACAACTCATGCATCATATATATATAGACACACTCTAACAACATACATACATCATGATGGAGCTTCTTCTATCTAATCTATATGCCTAAATGGTTCTACAAATATACATAAATCATTCATATTTTTAAGAGTTTATTTGAGGTGTGTTATTGGCGTAGATTAGATGGAGGAGAGTCAAATCAAAATATGTAGAGAAAGACTTAGAAAAACTATAATAGAGACTAGGGAAATGTTATCGAGTGTCCTCGGGACACTCTTTATGAAAAAAAATGTGTAATCAATGCATTGGAAATCGAAACATTTAACTTTTTAAAAAAACAATTGTTTATTTTGGAATGTTTAAAGAGTGTCCAGGGGGTACTCGTTAACCAGACCCTAGAAACTATTAGAAAAGATTTAGAGTGTGTTTGGATGGAGGAATGTTTTGAGGGAATGTAATGTTATGAGGAAATTCAAATACTTTGAGGTGAATTCCATTGTTTGGATGGGGGAATGTAATATAATGTTGAAGAAATGTAATGTTATGAGGGAATTCAAATACTTTGAGGTAAATTGCCTAGAATTTTAAATTCTTTAAAATTTCCAAATTACCTCATCCAAACACACTCTTAGAGTAATAAGTAGGACTCAAATATGGTTAATGATAGAATATTATAGCGTAATTTGACATATGTAGACAACTCCACTTAGTAGGATAATGTTTGGTTGTTGTTATTTATTTATTCTTTTTGTGTAGAAACTATTGGTGTAAAACTATTTTATATTGACATCTAATTACAATTCACCATTTTGTCATGCAAGTCCATTTTAAAATTATGTTTTCAAAATAAGTGTTTTTCTAGAGGATGTTATAGAAAATAAGTGTTAAATCTGTGATTGTCAATATAAATAAAATTAGTTTATACTCACAATGCATCTCTTATTTATTTTTTTTAACGTTAATACTAACTAAGCACTTGGTTGCTCCAACCTACCACCTCAAAAGTCACCATAATATTCATTCATTTCAAACAATTTATTAAGTTGAGTTGGTGAAAAAGAACAAAGAAAGAGGGTCTTAATTAGACACTTATAAATAAACCAATATAAAGAAATAATTGAGTTGAGCACCTCAAGCAAATGATCAATAATTTAATCTTCAAAAAAAAAAATTTAATCCTCTTTTCCCTCAAAAAAAAAAATTTAATCCTCTTTAAAAAAAAATTCAACTGGGTGGAGATAACTTACTTATATGCCTCACTAGTTTTTCAACAAAAATTAGCCACGGCTAAACGAGTTTGTATCAATAATATGGTAACATAAAAAAATAGAGTTGTGCTATGAAATCAATAAAAAATATACAATTACCACCTGATCATATTTGTCTATCGTGCATACCAATGAACAAATATTATTAATTTGTTTCATAACATACAGTATTATTTTGTTTTTACACAAGTAAGAAGCAAAAACACACTCGTGCGTAATTCATGTGATAGAGTGTCGTGCCATATAGCACCAATCAACCATTTTGTAACTATACTATGCGAATGAAAACACTGTTATGATTTATTTCAAAAAAAAAAAAAATACCGTTAAAACAGCCATAATACAGTGAATGTACGATGTTGGTTCTATGATTTGTTTGAGTGTTATGTATATAATATAATTATGGAGGTCCTTTCAAAAAACAATGTATATAATTATGATGGGGTTTAAAAGGGATATGTATCCTCTCCTTCTTTTCTCTCTTCTTCCCTCTCCTAGCTTGATCTCTCTAAATCGTGTTCCCCCTTTTTATTATTTTTTATTTCTTAACTAAAAAAAGAGAGTAAGATTAAGAGAGATAGGGGTTTTAAGGGGAAAAGAGAATGAGAGGATCCAATTTAAGTTTAAAGTATAACATTATTTTCTGGGTCACGAAGGAAGATTGGGGCTGACCCACATTAGGTTTAGAACAACAACACAAATGAGTTGGATATAATATTTTAACTTAAAATATTAAGGCTTTAGGTTTATAAATATTTTCAGTTATATATTATTCAACCTTCACTTTTCTAAGTAACTTGAGACTTCTAACTCACCTCATACTTGCCGCAACGATCCCACTCTCATGCATAAGACATTTCATTCATTATGCTCCCCCTCAAGTGTAAGTCTTTTCATCAACATACATTTGTACTTGCACCACCGTTGCTTCTACGTCAACGAGACACGCCGCTTGAACATCCTTGATTAGGAAGAGCTGTTCAATATTCAATTGATCAATTCAACGAGACATGTCGCGTCAACGATACAAGGAATCAATTAAATTCTTTGTCGAACCTAAACTCTGATACCACTGACACTACTATTGGGTCACGAATAGAGTCCAGAAGATCATATGCATTAGGCTTAGATCAACAAAATAAGTTAGTTGGACACCATGTCTTAATCTAAAACTTTAGGCTATTGAGTTTATAGATCCTCTTATTTATATATTGATTAACCTCAACCTCAAATTTTTTAAACAATGTGGGACTTCAAACATAGATCACACTTGCCACCATAGAGGAGAAAAGGAAGAAAAGCAAAAGAAATAAATAAAAAGGGAGGCGTGTGGTGTTGAAAAAAAGACAAAACAAATAAAATAAAGATAGACACGTCAGTGTGTGATATATAAAAAGGGTGAATTCCCTCGTAATTGCACAAGTAGATTCCCTCGTAATTGCACAAGTAGGAAAATAGTAGCGTGACAGCTACAGTAGCTGCGAAGAAAAGAAATATATAGGCGTCGTAAGTCGTAACAGTGGGTGCATGAGAGAAATTGGAGGCATCGCGGGAGGCTATGAAAGGTCCACAAATCTTTAATGGAAAATATTAAGACAAATTGTTACATAAACTCTTATCTAAGAGATCATTCTTACATTCAACTAATTAAAATCAAACATCACATTAAAATAATAAAAATAATTAATTTCATAATTTTTTCTCATTATTTTTAATATTTCTCTCTCTTTTTTTCCACTTTCTTTAACTAACAAAAACCACACACCACCATTTATGTTTCCATTTCCTTAATTAAAATCACATTTTTTTTAAAGTTAATAACATGTGTCATATTTTTATTAGTTGGGTGTAAGAATAATCTTAGGTAAGAATTCATGCAAGAATATCTCAAATATTAAAGAGTGTCTTTGGGATATTAGGTAAGAGAACGTAAATAGAAATAATTTGTTGGAACGTGGTAAAAAGTGTTGAATTCAACTTTCTAGAAGTCAAAAAGTTGTAATTTCTAATCCAAAACTATTATTTTAGTTTCCTTAAGTGCCCTCAGGGCGGCACTTGTTAGCAAGACTTATCTTTAATATATCCTCTTTTTGAAGATTTCTTTTTAGGCCTCATGTTGGAAATCCCGCCCCGATTGTGAGAAGGTATGTTGGTAATCTCACTTTAATTGCGATATGTCCTTAGTTGCATGATGTTGGCTTGTCTTTGAAGGGGGTGGATTTAGTCCCACATCGGTTAGATAGGAAGCTTTATCAGAGTTTATAAAAAGGAAGCACTCCTCACTTTACAAGCCGATTTTGTAATGATGAGTTAAACCCCAAATTTCAACATGGAATCAGAGCCTATCTAAGATCTACCGTTGATTTTAAAAATTTCATTCATTTTGTATCTGTATCTCCGGCAGATAACTATAGGATTATTGCTCATTTAATTTTTTTTTTTGTATCTCCGGTAGATAACTATAGGATTATTGCTCATTTAATTTTTTTTTTTACATAACACGATTGTGAGAAGGTACCGTTGATTTTAAAAATTTCATTTTGTACCTCCGGTAGATAACTATAGGATTATTGCTCATTTAATTTTTTTTTTTTTTTTTACATAACACGATTGTGAGAAGGTATGTTGGTAATCTCACCTTAATTGCGATATGCCATCTACCGTTGATTTTAAAAATTTCATTTTGTACCTCCGGTAGATAACTATAGGATTATTGCTCATTTAATTTTTTTTACCTTAATTGTGATATGCCCCTAGTTGCATGATGTTGGCTTGTCTTTGAAGGGGGTGGATTTAGTCCCACATCGGTTAGATAGGAAGCTTTATCAGAGTTTATAAAAAGGAGGCACTCCTCACTTTACAAGCCGGTTTTGTAATGATTAGTTAAACCCGTTGGAAATCCCACCCCGATTGTGAGAAGTTATGTTGGTAATCTCACCTTAATTGCGATATGCCCCTAGTTGCATGTTGTTGGCTTGTCTTTGAAGGAGGAGGATTTAGTCCCACATCGGTTAGATAGGAAGCTTTATCAGAGTTTATAAAAAGGAGGCACTCCTCACTTTACAAGCTGGTTTTGTAACGATGAGTTAAACCCCAAATTTCAACATGGAATCAGAGCATATCTATGGAATCAGAGCCTATCTAAGATCTACCGTTGGTTTTAAAAATTTCATTTTGTACCTCCGGTATATAACTATCACCTTAATTGCGATATGCCCCTAGTTGCATGATGTTGGCTTGTCTTTGAAGGAGGAGGATTTAGTCCCACATCGGTTAGATAGGAAGCTTTATCAGAGTTTATAAAAAGGAGGCACTCCTCACTTTACAAGCTGGTTTTGTAACGATGAGTTTACAAGCTGGTTTTGTAACGATGAGTTAAACCCCAAATTTCAACATGGAATCAGAGTTCAACATGGAATCAGAGCCTATCTATGGAATCAGAGCCTATCTAAGATCTACCGTAGATGGTTTTAAAAATTTCATTTTGTACCTCCGGTATATAACTACAGGATTATTGCTCATTTTCAACATGGAATCAGAGCCTATCTATGGAATCAGAGCCTATCTAAGATCTACCGTAGATGGTTTTAAAAATTTCATTTTGTACCTCCGGTATATAACTACAAGATTATTGCTCATTTAACTTTTTTTATCTTTTTTTTTTACCTAACAAATAGACATCATCCAATTGAGTGAAGATTGACTATATTTGTTCTATTGATTGTGATGAAAACACTAAAAATCATCTACCGTTGGTTTTAAAAATTTCATTTTGTACCTCCGGTATATAACTACAGGATTATTGCTCATTTAACTTTTTTTTTTTTTACATAACAAATAGACATCATCCAATTGAGTGAAGATTGACTCTATTTGTTCTATTGATTGTGATGAAAACGCAAAAAAATCGCTCAAAAATCGCAAGATTTAGAATCATATTCAAATTGAGTGCAAAATAGGAAATAATTGCTTAAAAACTGCAATCTAGTTATATAATGAGTATTCCGGGAGTTATCTACCGCATGTACAAAATCAAGATGTTTAGAATGAACATCCAGTAGTTATCTACTGGTGGTATAAAATGAAAATTTTTAAAATAAACTTCCGCTAGTTATCTACCGGAAGTACAAAATGTAAAATTTTAAAATGAACATCCGGTAGTTATCTACCGGACGTACAAAATTGAAATTTTTAAAATGAACATCGAGTAGTTATCTACATGATGTGTTATTAAAGTTAATTTTGTAATTTTAGGGAGGGCTTAAGAGATATGGAGGAGGCCTAAAAATAAATCTTACCTCTTTTTTACTTCTAACCCAATTTTGACCCAACTAGCCTAATACATGTGCCTCTGAACGGGTCACGCGATGCGCGATTTTATTTAGGTTAGCTTAGACGTGGTCAGTTGACACATATATGTTAGAATTTCTTCTAATATTTTGTGGGCTACAATCAATTGTTAGTTTTGGTTTTAATAAAAACGGACTGATGTTGTGATCCATTTGATGATGCTTAGGCCCTAATAAAAGTGATCAATAGATAATGGGCTTTTGGGCACTTAATCTGATTTGTGTAGAAACATAGTGTAGGCCCAAACACTAGGCCCATGATGGGTGGTGCCTAGGGTTGCACGGTTATAAATAAAGAGGCTAGGTCCCCTTTGCCATCACTCTGACTATTCTGCTCATTAGTGGTTTGCCCCATCGAAAACCCTAAGTTTGGAGCATGTGAAAGGCAAAGGAAGACTTTGTCTTCAATCTCGTCGAATCCGGTCACCATGGTTTCCAAGTAAGTGTGTTCTAATTTCATATAATAATTCGATCAATTATTATTAATTTCAACATGTGGTATCAGAGCTTATATTATATGATTTAGAACCCTATTTTCATATTCAATCGAAGCCGGTCAAGAGAATAAATATTCTATTGTATTCTCTGTTCTCGATTCATATGTATTTACAATCGATCTATACAATAGTTTACACCGCTGGTTTGAGATTTAATTTAACCTGTGTTAAATTTGATTGTTCGTATTATTTGTGTATGCTCCTTTACAGCGGTACTAATTCATTGTGTTGAGTTTTAATTTAAGCTGTATTTTTTTTTTTCTGGGTTTAAATATTTTATGATGTGATTTGTTGCACCACATATTATATGCACTCAATTCGGTATGAATTGTTCTTTTAATGGTTTTGTGTATCGTAAGAACCTTTGTCAAATTGAGAAGCAGCTGTAGACCAATGATTTGACGCTTAAAGGTGAGAATCATGTTTTAATATAAGTTTGCAAACTAAATCCAATTGATTTTTTCTGACGGTGTGATTAAGTATAAATAATTATATATATGTGTTGCGCTGCCGTCATCAAAAATTCAGGTTTTGCAGAATCAAACCCATTAGAGGGTTTATTATTTTCTTTAAATTTTGGGCAACTTTGATACATCTTTCATGCCTTGATTATTATTATTATTTTATTTTATTTTCTGGTTCAATTTGGACATAATTTATATTCATATTTTGGCATGAATTGATTGAATCCATGTACTACTAAAGTGACATTTTTTGGATATTAATATGGATCGAAAAAGGATTCTTCTCATCATGCAATTGAATTCAAGTTTCTAAAGTGGATATGGATATCGATTAATTTTGAGTGATGTATTTTTAAAAATTTAGAATTAAATCTTTTCACTTTGCTCAATTTTTTTTAATATCTTTGTCATATCTTGGAATTTGATATTCTTTTCACCTTGGTATTTTTTGGACTGGTATATTTATATATATGGTCTGTACTTCATGGTGAATTTGCATATTATTTAAAATGTTCAATTTTGTTTCCAAGATTTGTTCTTATTTTAAGCATACATTTTGAAGTTTTGAATTAAAAGATTTTTTTTTCTTTTAATATTCGATTTGAATTATTGAAATTGTTTCAATTTTCAAAATCATATGGTTGATAGGAAAATTAAATATTTCCTATTCTTATTCTTATGTGTTTGGTTTTGCTTATCTGGCAAACAATTTTCAATCAAAATGAAGTTACTTGAACAAGAGTTTTGATTGTTTTCTTCATTTTGGTAAATTTTCTTAATCTATATGAAAGATGGTTTGAGTTTAATAATTGTTTGCTCAATTATTATTAATTTTATATGTGCCGTAGATGAATTAATACGTGTGAAAATGGTACATTGATCCAATTTTTGTGTGTCTCCTTCATTTATGTTTATGGATGCTTTCTTTATATATGGCCATTGTTTCTACTCTATTATTGAGTGATTTTGAGATATGGTTTATTCATATATTGAATTTGCTTTAACAATATGTTTATCATGGTGCAATTGTAATTGCTTATGTGGATCCAAAGACAATTTTGAGTAGCCATGTTCAAATTTATATCATGTAATTTTTGTGCTACTGCTTTTGATGTTGTGTTTGTCACTGCATATTGATTTTACATTTGTTTCTGTTGCCAAAAGGTTTGCAGTTTTTTGAAACAAATTTTACATGTTGTGATTCACTGTGTATGTGCATCTAATGTGTATAAACATTGGCATGATTACCATATGAATATTCCATCAAGCTTCATTTTATTTTACCTCAAATCCGGAAGGAAACACCATGATTAATATTTTATGGATCAAATTTTTCATAAAGGATTTGATTTGATTTTGGTGGATTGATTTGTTTTGAAAATTAAGTAATTTGATTGGGAATAATTTTAAATATTGATTTCAAATTTCTTATTTATGGGAATAAATTTTGTTTTGTGAAATGTGTAAATATTTGGTGTTAATTAAATATGAGAATCTTATAGAAGTTGAACTCATATATTTTCAAGGATGTGAGTCTAAAATATTATATGTGAATTATTCTATCAAAGTGTTGTAATTGTGAGATTATTTTAGACTCAAATAACACCAAATATTTTTGTATATAAATTTATAGTTATTGTATAAATTCTATATTGCCTTGTTCTTATTTGTATGCTCTTGTGGGATATCATAAAAGATAATTCTTGAGCAATACTGAAGGCAATTGAAAACCATTATCCTTGTATTGTATTGATTTATTATTATAAACTATCTTTTGCTTCATTGGTTGTTGTTGAATTATGAACCAATTGAGATGACAATATGTCAAATTGTGCGGAACTTTCTTTGAGTCATCGAAGCTTAATGACTCTACATACAAGGAGAATTGATTACACTTTTTGAGGTTAGCCATGATTTAATTAATTTAATTTTTTTTTAATTTTTATTGAATTTGATTACACTTATTCCCTTATTATACAAGGGATGGGCACCTATTGGTGTAATATTAATTGACATGACCATTGTGTGATAGATAATATAGTTGAATATTTGTTTAAATATTTTAAAAATCTTGGATTGATAATCCAACTATCATTCTCTATCAAGTGGGAGAATCTTACATGTCAATTATCTATAAATGAGAAACAAATATCCTTTGTTGATGAATACTCTTTTGTTTATTATGGAGACTTACATTGAGGATATCATCATTGAGGATATTATAGTCTTTTATTAAATATTTTTTGTGACTATTTTGTCTTTTATCCTCGATTGTGGTGAAATTCAAGTCTCATATGTTTCCGCTGCGTAGTTAATTGATTTAAATCATTGTTTGTATGAGATTATGAGTTTAGCGGCAATAGTACTCTTCCAAAAGATAGCACATAATTATATATTGATTTTCTATTATATGCTTCTAACGTACTATTTTACCGCATTGTATCAAACAAAATTATGATGAATGCAAATTGAAATGATATTGACCAGTTTAAATGCATTTAAATGATGCATATTTTTTCTGTGTCGTATTTTGACAAGATTAATTGATTCCTATGCAAAAAGAATTTCTTACGTTGATATAGGTCGTTACCACCAAAGTGGGATCGCCTCTATTGATTGATTGATGAAATTTCATTTTGTAGTTTGAGGAATGTTTTTAATTGTAACATGTAGTTTCCTGCCCAAAGGTGGTTATTGCATTTTACAATTAAAAATTTATTTGGGATAAGTTATTGGAGAATGTTTTGAACTAAGGAATTTGCCTACCCAAAGGTGACAAATTTCTGAATTCAATACATGCTCATTGATTAACTTACCTAGGTTTTGACTGGGGTTATAACCTTAGTTTGTACATTCTGCCCAAAGGTGATTGTACAATTATATTGGCCTCATTGTGATAGCTTGTTTATTTTGAGCTATATCTTGTCAAATGATATATTTTGATGCATTCATGTTTTGTCTCATATATTTCCTCAAAGGATAATTGTTATGCCTTTATTATGCATGCTCATTGATTAACTTATATAAGATGGAGTTATTGGAGTATATGTTGAACCAAAGAATTTGTCTACCCAAAGGTGACAATTCCCCAAGTTCAATGTATCCTCATTGATTAACTCATTTGAGGTTTTGGCTTGGGTTTCGACCTTAGTTTGTGCATTCTGCCCAAAGGTGATTGTACAATTATATTGGCCTCATTATGATAGCTTATTTATTTTGAGCTGAATCTTGTCTTATGACATATTTTAATGAATTCATGTTTTGTATAAACAATGCGTTTCTCTGTAAATAATTGTTCTACTTCCATCGAGATGTTAAACAAGTCAAATTTTAACAAATGGAAGTAAGATTTGGAGTTGCCTCTAGGAGAACATGCATGAACTGAAATAACATTTTGGTAAGTGGGAGTTGACTCACAAGTTAAAGTACCTTATACCTTATCATATTGGTCTCCATGTGTCTAATGAAAAGTTATTGGACGTGAAAATATGCCAATGTTGTAATTTATGAGTAATTGTGAAGTCAGTGGGAGATGTCAACTTAATTTCAGATTAATATGATTTAAGATAAACTGTGAAGTCAGTGGGAGATGTCAATATAATTTAAGATTCTAGTTTTGAACTTGTTTTGGAAAATATCTTTCACATACTTTCCTTTAGGATGAATCTTGTTTGTGTTTCTTTGTTGGATGGACTTTGTTTTAGTTTTACTCTTGGAGGTAGAAAACTAAGTTTGAGATTAAACTCACATAACCCTGCTTCATCCTTTGTTCATCTATATAAATTGTCTCTAGTAGATGGTTCATGACTCCCTGGATCTTTTGTTGATAGTTTATTTAAGTTGTCTTTGACTTCACATAACCTTTCTTCGTCTTTCATTGTCAATTTTATTGGTATAAGGCCTAATGTTGAGGAATACATCCTTTCCTTTATGGCATAAGCACTTGGATCATATTTATTGGGGGAAAGGGCTGAGAAATTAATCAAAGTAAATATTCTACCTTTCTTAAAGTTTGATGATCCAGGTACTTGTGTGGATTGCATTAGAAGCAAGTTTACTAAAACCAATGGTCACAACTAGCATTTTTGAACACTTAGAAATTGTCGAAATTGAAATTAGTGGCTCTCAACTCCTATAATTTATGGTAATAAATTATTTATTACATTCATTGGCTCCCGAACTTTGATGTTAACTGTTCTTCTAACCAAATGACTTAGATTCATTGTTTTCAAGAGTCACTTTGAATAGCGCGAATACTGTGAATTCTTTGGATGTCATTGGTTAGTGGGAGTTTGAATTTTATCTTATCAATTTTGTGATGATGAATTTTTTCTTTCACTTATTTTCTTTGATATATTGATGTGAATTTCCATTCAATTTAATTGATGAGATGAATTCTTGTATATATCAAATATCAACTGTGAAAAATTATAGCTCAGTGTTGAAGGGATCACTATGCCGGTGATCGACACTATTTTGGAGCTGAGGCATTACATGTGAAAAATTTGAGCTCAATGTTGACAGGATCTTTATGCCGGCTGTTAACATTATTTTGGAGCTGATGTATTATGTGTGAAAATTAGAGCTCAGTGTCGTTCGGATCACTATGCCGGTGATTAACACTATTTTGGAGCTGAGGCAATGTGGTTTTCCGTGGACCACATAATTTCTCTGGCTTTAAAGCATTTGAGAGAAATCACATAATTTCTTTGGCTTTAAAGCATTTGAGAGAAATCACATAATTTCTTTGGCTTTAAGCATTTGAGAGAAATCACATAATTTCTTTGGCTTTGAGGCATTGATAGAAATTAAGGACCGACAATGAAAATGATAGTATGGTCGATGATCACGTTGACATATCATTTCTTGCTACACTCTACACAGATGACTAGTCGACGGAATTGATGATATTTGTAACCATGGAAGGTGTTGTATCAATTAAGGATATAACTACCGCCATGATTCGATATCATTCAGTTCTTAGTTGGACGGAGTCTTTATTAAGTGTTGCATCATGGGATCATGTAGTGGCCACGTTAGGAAGTTTTGTTATTTGCCCAAGTGGGAGAATGTTAGAATTTCTTCTAATATTTTGTGGGCTACAATCAATTGTTAGTTTTGGTTTTAATAAAAACGGACTGATGTTGTGATCCATTTGATGATGCTTAGGCCCTAATAAAAGTGATCAATAGATAATGGGCTTTTGGGCACTTAATCTGATTTGTGTAGAAACATAGTGTAGGCCCAAACACTAGGCCCATGATGGGTGGTGCCTAGGGTTGCACGGTTATAAATAAAGAGGCTAGGTCCCCTTTGCCATCACTCTGACTATTCTGCTCATTAGTGGTTTGTCCCATCGAAAACCCTAAGTTTGGAGCATGTGAAAGGCAAAGGAAGACTTTGTCTTCAATCTCGTCGAATCCGGTCACCATGGTTTCCAAGTAAGTGTGTTCTAATTTCATATAATAATTCGATCAATTATTATTAATTTCAACAATATAAAGTTATTTTAAGTAATTAATGTTGATATTTAGAAATAAAAAAATTAATAATAAAGATGACATTAATTATAACAGAAGTGCTAAGAATATAATAAAACAAAAGTAACAATAATCTAAGAATATAATCTAATTCGATGGAACTTATCAAACTAAAATAACAATAATAAAACAAAAACAATCACACAAGAATTACACATGCCGACAATAGACACGATATGCAAGTGACTTATGCAACCTAACGACATCTACTCTAACATGTGGATCCATTCTACTCCAAGTTAGTGCAAGTAGAGAAGTCACCTTTTTTTTTTTTTTTAAGGAGTAGAGAAGTCACCTCTCGTCTATCAAATAAGAAAGTCTGGCATGCACATTTACTAATAAAATAGACGGAATACCCTAGAGGTATCTCGTCTTTCTAGTAAGACCTTCATACTAGTATCCTCCTCAAGATCTCATTTGGTTGTCAACACAAATTCTATCTCGACATGCCCTTTATATGAACATATATATTTATCGACAACATCTTCATCAAACGTCACTCATACCACGATACAACTACTTACATTCATTTAGAATTAAATTAATTATGAAGAAATATAGACGTACCTAACCCATACTACGTCCAACATAATATTATGTTAGAACAGCAACGATACGTACATAGACGCATCATGTACAAATATCAACAACGTTATAAGCATAATCACACCACAAAAAAAACCCCGCATTATTCTAATAATCTACTTAAGTTTCACTTAAGTTCATTATTTAAAGCTAATTAGACTTAACCAACCATTATCTATAGACTACTAAGGTATTTTTTGTTTTTGTTTTTGAGGGGAACTTACTAAGGTTTTTAAGTTCTGGTCATACTAAAGTTCTGGTCATACTAAAATTGATTCATGATACCGCAAAATCAATTTCTATATTACGGTATTTGCTAATTTTTCACTCTAAAAACCGGTTTTTACTAACACAAAAATCAATTTTCTAAAATCCAACAAATTAATTAAACCACTCTTTCTCAAAAAAAAAAAAATGAGAAATGATATTTTGACAACCACTTTTTGACAACTTTTGGACAACTTTCTCTCTCATACTCACATGATATTGTTATCCTCTCTCTTCCTTTTTCTCTCTCCATTGTTTTTGACCAATAAGAAGTGAGAAAAACAAGGTTGTCAACAAAGTTGTCATCAAATAGATGTCAAAATATCATTACTCAAAAAAAATTAAATCTAAACCTCCATTAAATAAAGTTGTATGACTTAATTGATACATGATTAATATTTTAACCTATAATCTAACTTTAGATCATCCCTTAAACTTCTTTCTAAGTTTTTCACATCATAAATTGAATTTCGCTAAGCGAAATCGATTTCTCTAATCAATTTTTTAGAATTTTTTAAATTCATTCTGAAATTGATTTCTATAATGTAAAATCGATTCCCCTAAGCTCGTTTTCCAAATTTTCTAATCTTCAACCCATAAAACATACTCCCTCCGTTTTAAAATATATGTCCAATTTTTGCAATGTGCACTATTCACTTGACTTACTTTGACCATATTTTTTAACTAATGTATAAATACAAATATTAGCATGTAAGATGTTGTTTGATTTGTCTCGACAAATATTTTCAAAATATTAAATTTTTATAATTTTTTACTTTAGATAATTAAAGATATTAACGGTCAAAATTGTGCATTGGCATGTGTGCAGTGGTTGACTTGGACATGTATTTTGAAACGGAAGAAGTATTAAATAACGCATTAACATTAAATTAAATAATTAACCGTCAAACTTTACATACATCAATAAACACAAACAAACATAATATTCGATTTAACGACACAACATCAAAGATGGTCTAATTGTATAACAAGTAGCCTAATTTGATGTTCCAACAACAATGAAAGCACAACTTATATTAGCGATTGTGCAACCTAGGGATCATGGGACATCCCTGTTAAACATGCATACCCTCGCCCTTACATTCCTGATTAAAACTCTTTGTATCTTAATTGATGATTTACTTTGCTAACAAATTCGGTTGACAAAAAGATGACCCCAACACTTTGGTTCTTGATAACATTGGGCAAGGGCAAGAGCAAGAGCAAGAATAAGAGAAAGTGGGCTATTGATTTTATCGATCAAAGGTTTATTCTAATCGATGAGAAATAACATTGGGGTTATGCTCCTCGAGTTGGGTGATCCACAACAACAAACAAATTTAAATCGATCCAGTATTCACACTTTTATGGTTATTTGATTTTTTGGTCAGATTCAAGTGAACAATTTTGCTTCAAGTCTATTTTATAGGCTTTATTTATGTTTTAAAAGATAGGGTTTCAAATTTGATTTTGGATTCAAATTTCACAAAAAGTGTAACAAACTCCGTTTTTCGGAATAGACTGACAAAAATCGTTTTTTTGTAATAGAGAAAATCGATTTCTTCAAGTAAAAATGGCATTGTTGGGCACAACCTGATAAAATTGATTTTTGTAAACAAGAACATCGATTAATCCACCTAACTAGACTTTTGTTTATAAAAAGTCTAATGATTAACACAATTGATTCATCAAGGGGTAATTTAGACCTCACCACAAACATCTAATGATTAACACAATTGACTTAAAAATATTCAAAGGGAAATAGTAAGAGCTTGGGTGTTATATTGATAAGTTATTGGTTTGATTCTTAGACACATACCCACAATTTAAGTTATAGACTCATTTTCGAGTCTCCAATGGAACATCAAAAAAAAAAAATCTAAGGGGATTGAGATGTTTTCCAAATTAATGACTTCAAGAGATTATTAATTACTTTTTATCATTAATATACCCTAGGACTTTTATCGGTTAAAGGAGAGGTCAGTCAAATCTTAACCGTTTAAAATAAATGTTTAATATCAAAAACATGAGAGATAAATCATTTAAGGGTGATTTAAAAAAAAAAGATCACTTAAGAGTATTGTGGATCTTAACATGTGAAAATTTGATAGTAGGGTGTTCACGTATGTAAACACAAGTTAAATTACAACAGGTGAGCTGCTCAGCGAAATGTCCTAGGTGGAATTCCAAGAGCACTCTGAATAAGTCTTAGATGTAAAATACACTGTTTGAGATAATGGATTCGATCCTTCTACTGCTCTCTAGTTGTCTCCTTTTATAGGCCTCGCTTTCTTGACCTAATGGGCCTTTTTTTGGATGTCCAGGCCCATTAATCTTGAGGTTCATATGGCTCATCTGTACTAGGCGCGTGGAGCTGATCAAGATTCCTCGCAGTGCTCGTTCTTACAAAGCGCGTGGAGTCAAGGGTACACAGCTCACGTCATTTGTCCATGCAGGACGCATGGCACGTTATGAGATGCTCTCAAGAGGAGGACCACAATGTTGCTTGGACAACGACGTGAGAGAGAGCTGGTGATGTTGATGGTGGTGATCACATGACTTAGACAATCAAACTGAGCTAAGCAGTGGAGCTCGCATGACCTAAACGATCAAGCTAAGCTAAGCAGGTGGATGTTACCTGAACGATCAAGCTGAGTTGTACATGTTGAACAGTCAATGTATATAAGATACCACGTGGTATGGTCCTCCATACCAGTCCATAGGGAATCCATTATCCTTATCTTTATTTATTATATTTCAATCCTCATGTTTATTCCATTAACTTTTTATTAATAAAAAATAATTTAGTGAGAGAAAAAAATGATCAAATGAGATATGAGAGACATGAAGTATCGATTACTCCTAAGAAAAATGTTTGGTGTACATCTCGTATGAATGTATACACTTGGAAGAAAGAGAAAAAGAGAGAGATGTGATAGATGTAATATGTTTAACAGACGTATGAATTTCAAAGGTCTTCATTTATCATTGTTGTACTCATAATAATCTATCATTGTGTTTTATTACTGTTTGTGCTACACTTTTTTTTATATATTATCTCGTACAAGCTGGCGCTCTCAAAATGACTAACACAACTAACTAACAAACCACAGCTATGATGATATACAATATCATAGTATATGTAGCACCCAAAAACTGGCTGGTAGACCAACCAGTCAAAAAACACTCCCTCCTTTGCTACTACACTCTTCACTTCATCCTTTAAATTAAACCATTTCTCTCACTTTTCTCTTTTCTTAACCAACAAACCTTCTTCTATATATGATCTTACAAACACATATAGTAGTATTTATTGAATCTTTTCCGTATCCACCTCAAAGTCATAATCCTTTTTAAGTTAAACCTCTTTCTTAGTCTCACCTACAAGCCACACACACATACCTGCAAGTCTTCTATATACTCCCTTCCTTGAAAGTTCAGCTTACCATCTTTTCTCTCTTGATTTTTCATTGTCTATTTACTTGTCATGAAACAACAGAAACTAATTTTACCTGTTTCAGACTTTTTTCCTATTTTTGGAAAGGTGTTTTAGATATGATTAATTACAGAGAAGTGAATGAATAAAGAATGGCTGCTCCTGCTCCATCTCCACTAGGCAGTAAGCTTCAAAACATGTTGCAGGCTGCGGTGCAATCTGTTCAGTGGACTTATAGCCTCTTCTGGCAACTTTGCCCACAACAACTGTACGTCATCATTTTCTTTTCCTCTTCCTCACTCTCTCTCTCTCTCTCTCTCTCTCTCTCTCTCTCTCTCTCTCTCTCTCTATCTCTTTATATATATATATATATATATATATATATATTTATTAACAATTTATTCTACTTCTTCTAATACTTCTTATTTTTTACTTTGTCTTATAAAAACACACACATACTTTGTTTTCTTCTAATACCAAGAACAATGATATTGTTTCAAAATTGAGGTAAATATGGCCACAATTGCGGTTGTTTGTGATGTTGCATAGACATGTTAAGCCTTTATATTTTGCAATTTTGAACTATGAGTCTATGAGTATCATTGATGTTTGAATTTTTGGCACAAACCAAATAATTAAGAGTGTATATAGCATTGTTTTAATTTAAATTGTAGATACGCTGCAAACCTTTTTATTTCAAAAAACACTTAAAAATACAACATTTAAATTGTAGTTACGCTGAAGCTTTTATATTTCAAAAAACACATAAAAATGCAACTGATGCGGATAAAATTGCGACTTTGATGCCGTTGATTTGACTTGAGAATCCTTTACACCGTAGCTGTAATTTAAAACCATCATGTATAAACGTTGGATATGTTTCTACTATATTAGTTGTATTCTCTAAAAAATCGTTCGAGTCAACTTATTTGGGTTTACATATATTTCGTTAATCGAAAAAAAGTAAGAAATTTTTATTAATCAAGTAAAATTAATAGTCATTTTACAGCCCTTTTTGTAGACATTTGACCTTCTTCTGTTTAAGTTACAGAGTCAAACTCTTACCGAACTCACACTTCACAAACATATTCATTTTGACTAGTATATTAGCTTATGTGATATGGAAGTTTATAATCTTTTCTAACACAATGATTTGATATACAGGATTCTGGTATGGGGTGATGGATATTACAATGGATCAATTAAGACTCGAAAGACAGTGCAACCAATGGAGGTTAGTGCAGAGGAAGCATCTCTACAAAGAAGCCAGCAACTAAGAGAACTCTATGAATCATTGTCTGCCGGAGAGACAAATCCACCAACTCGTCGTCCATGTGCTTCCTTGTCACCTGAGGACCTAACAGAATCTGAATGGTTCTATTTGATGTGTGTCTCTTTCTCTTTTCCTCCTGGTGTAGGGTAAGTAACTCACCTTCTTCCATTATTTCTTATCTAGCTAGCTAGCTCTCTTTTATGATATACTATGAATTTCATTTAGAAAACTAACCTATGCTAGCTTTCTCTTTACATTAATTAATAATCAGTACTTCCACATTTTTTTAGAGTTTAATTATGATATACTGTCAACAGATCGCAACCAATCATATGTGTGATTTTAAAATTATTTATAACTGAAGTCAAACGTTTTTAATGATCTAACGTTATAAGTGATTGAATGTGTAAAAACTATTTATACTAATGATATATACAAATTGATTTTCTTTTAAATATGTTGAACCATATTGAATCTTGTTAATACTAGTTCTCTCTAATTTCATATTCAACCTCATATTATGAGTTTAATTTTGTTACATTTTGACTTGGAAAAAATATTTGCACAGACCAATCAAAAAGTCATATAATATATATGAGTTTTAACTAGATATAATTTAAATAACAAATTCAAATGTCCTTTTGAAGATAAGTAAAGTTCTTTTTAGTGAAGTATAGAGTGATATATAGCTTGTTTGCCACATGATTCTTCTATCTTTATAATTCTATATAACCTCCATGAAGCATAATAATATTGAAATAACTTTCGTAGGATCAAGTTTTTCTTTAATGCATATCTTGGTCATTTAATTAGTTATACTATTATTATACTTATAGACACTAAATATTTATAAGTACTCTAGTTAGGAGAATAGAGAAATTATGGTTTCTCTCCATGAGAGAGGAAAGCCTGTTGTTAAATACATGTGAGTTTAAATGCAAAAAAATTCATGCAAAGCTGCAAAAATTTAATAAACATACCAATTATGCTAAGTTAGGTTTTGAAATATCTTTCCTTTAACACAAAAAATAAATTTTGTCATAAAAGAGCTATTGCTAAAAGTTATCATATGAAGTAGCAGTATACATACTATCAATGCAGTTTTTCCCCCGGTTAGATATGCATTTTGGTGAGGCATGCAGACTGTTGCAGAGGCCCCCGCGAGTGTTGCTTAAATGCTATATCATCACCTACGAATTTATGAACCGTCAGCAACATTTTAGGAATATATATCCACAAATATGGACATCTATTATATCATATATATTTTTACATAGACAAAATAGGCTACAATGTGCATATTGTTTTTATGTTGAAAAATAGAGGAGACAGTAATATAAAAAATTAACAATTTTCTATGATTAGTCAAATTTATGCATGAAATTATCGATCAAATTAGTCCTTAATTTTTACAAGCTAGCAATTATGTCCGTAAAATTGTAACACATCGATAAAAAAAAGTTACCGCCACTATATTAAGTTTAGCCGTTGTAGAGATTATGGCATGACATGTTAATTGAAGATGTGATAGATGACACTTCACGTAAACCCGGCCCACATCATTGCCGCATCTCCAAGAAACAAATGGCATCTTTTGATTTTATTTTTGGAAAAAATTGGGAGTTTGTTTGCCAAATTTGCCAAATTAATCTAATAGAAAATCATGTATGTGAGAGACATGACATTTTTAGCCCTTAAAAGATAGCAATGATATAGAATCCGTCAAATATTATATCTTTATTTTATGTGTTTGATCATGTGCTAATAAAAGAGAATGAATTTGAATGATGTGACTAAATAATTTTTCTTTAAATTTATTACATTTGTGTGTGTGTGACCAAATAAATTTGATTTAGGTTTGTGACCATGCAAGAATTGCTCTTAAACCTAACGTTAACAAACGATCTTTTTGATTGACATGTTATAATTTCATTATCGAAATTTCAATTCTTTAAAAGTTAAAAACTAATTTGACATGTCATTACAAGTTTGTGGATGCAATATGTGAATGTGACAAGATTGATATTGAGAGTTTGTGTATTAGAATGTATTCAGAGGATTCTATCGAATAAGAGTTTGCATAGCTGGTCAAGTATTTAGTTGAGCATTATATGCTTGAAGAGGACGGCAGCTATAGAGGGAGTTGCTTATTTCAAGAAATCAGACAAATTTGAATGCCTTTTCAGAATTCAAATTAACTTAGCTGCAAAAAATCTCAACCCTACTTAATTACTACCATTCTATTTTTGGAAGTTTTCACTATCACACTTCACTCTCTCTGTCTCTTTCCAATTTCAAACTTTTCACATATCATTTGCATTTTGATGACAGTACGTGTTTTTTTTTTTTTTTTTATAGCTTCACATAGGAACATAACATCAATTGGTCACGGTTTATGAAGATGGGTGTATATTCTTACCAAATATTGCAATGAGTCTGATTAGTTCTTGATTATGGAATAAGATGTAGCTTTAGATAGGCCATAAATAATGTAGATTAGTCTATATATCTATAATAACATATATACATACACAAAGCTATAAGTATATAAGAATCCTTCTATTTGTTATGTAATATAGGTACTTATATATACTACGTTAGATTTGATGACAAAGAAAAAGCATAATAGAGTTGAGAGAAGTAGGATTCGATTAGAATGGACTAACAACAATAATGCACTAATAATTTGATGTCATTGTAATCTATAGGAAGCAGCCAAATTAATTGTTGGTTCTTTTTAGGGTCTATGAAATTATTACTACTTTAGGTCATTTCAAGTGTCATTCCATTCGAATTCGTTGCTTTTTAACTTTCATTTTTGTAGAAAAATTTGTTTATATGATTTGTGATTTTTAAAGTTTAATCCACTCTTAATGAATCATTTTAAATGTTATTGTATTCTAATTTATTGCTTTAAATTTTTTTATTTAAGAGTAGTCTTTAATAATAAGGTAGAATAATAGAATAATTAATTATACCTACATAAGATTAAAATAATACTACTACATAGTATTTAGTTATATATGGTACGGAGTGGGTATTTTTTAATATTCTACTCTAATAGGATTCATTATTCTCTCAAGTAGGATAAAATAAGTTGGTAGTATTAAATACAGGGCCTTATACTATATGACAACCTAAACAAATTTAGGTACTAGTATACTATTATTATTGATGTACCACCGGCAAAATACTAACATCCATAGATTCAAGTACACTTTCATCTTTTGATGAGTCCTTTTTCAAACTGTTGTGTCATTAATAATTGTGTGATAGGTGATACAATATTTAAGACATACTACTATTTTGTTTTTATGAATTAAATACTATGACGATATTATTAATAAGTGTGTGGATTATGGTTCTTTTATTGTTTTTGTACAATCTTCTTACTCTTCAATTCAAATTTAAACCGATCATAACATCAATCATGTTAGTACAATGATCATAATAATAAGATTGAAAGAAGAAGAAAAAACCTGTGATTTTGTGTGTTTTGAGTTTTGACACATTATATTGCACTATATATAAGGTTGCCAGGAAGGGCATACACAAAGAGACAGCATGTATGGCTCACGGGTGCAAATGAGGTGGATAGCAAAACATTTTCAAGAGCTATTCTAGCTAAGGTGGTCACGGATTAGTACATAAGATTATTTATTTTGACAATTTTTCATTTACAAAGAAATATTTTAAAAGTTGCTTTCATATTATAAATTTATTGAACAATATAGAGCTTAATTTACTAACTAGCTTTTCTTTCCTCTTGTTTCTCAATCATTGGCAAAATTTCCACCGGCTAGAGTGCTAATATACAGGTAACAACTCCTCCAACCCGTTTTATCTAATTTTAATTTGTTCTCCATTTAATTCTAATAGGAAGTAAAAAAAAAAAAAACCCCAAAATAGTACTTTTTATCTAATGGTTAATTTGTGTCATGTACAATTTACAGACTGTGGTATGCATTCCTGTATTGGATGGCGTCGTTGAGTTTGGCACAACAGATAAGGTAGCATATTTCATCTATCTCATATTAGGTTTAGATTGTCTAATGGTATGGATATTCAAGAAATTTATTGAGCATCATACTATTTCTTATGTAAAATGATATGCATTATACCGTGATGAAAATAATGTTTGTGTAGTAATTTGGTGGGTTGGGATATAATAAATAAGACTATATTAGTTTAAAAAATACAATTAATGTTTTACTATATTCTAAAAATAATAAATAATATGAGACAAATAAATATCATGAACATGACACTTAATATGAATAGAGAGTTGAACTTGAATATACATGTAGCATCTCATTTACCTTATACTTATGTTTTTTTTTATTTTTTGAATAAATTATGCTTATGTTTGTTAATTTCTTAGATTCAAGAAGACCTTAATTTCATCAAACACGTGAAGAGCTTCTTTCTCGACCAACACTCTTTACCGCCAAAGCCAGCACTCTCAGAACACTCAACCTCTAATCCAACTTCCTCAACCGATCACATTCCTACCATCATGTACACCATGGCAGACCCACCCTCTACAAATCTCAATCAAGACGACATGGATGAAGACGAGGAAGACGAAGAAGACGAAGAAGACGATGAAGTCGAATCAGAATCTGAAGACGAAACAAGAGGTCGTTACCGACGTGCAACCTCAATGACAGCTATTGTAGAGCCAAGTGAGTTGATGCAGATTGAAATGCCCGATGATATTCGGGTTGGGTCGCCAAACGACGGGTCAAATAATTTAGACTCGGATTTTCATTTACTAGTTGTGAGTAATCAAGGAAACCCGTCAGGACACGTGGACTCGTACAAAACCGATTCAACACAAAGATGGGTTCCAATTGAAGAACCCGTGGGTAATTCGCTACAAGTTCAACTACCATCTTCAGGTAAATTAATAGTTATTAGTAATTGTTAGAACAAACACACATGACAATGCATTATATAACAACTTGCACTTGAATCTACTCACCAAGCATACAACGTTAATCTTTAAAATAATTGATAGCGAAATGACTTGTTGAAATTTCGAACCCAAAATCTAGAAATTAATTAAGCACATATTGATGGAGGAGGATTGGACCACATATAATAAGATTAGGCACGGTTTGGGGGGGGGGGGGGTGGCTGGTCATTAGATTCAAACAGTATCCTGTTTTCTCCAGAGATCTATATATATATGTGTGGTCCATCCTAATTAATTCCATTGTCTACCCCATTTTTGCGGGCTCCACTTCTATGCAAAATGGGACTCAATTTAATGCTCAGCCACCAAAGTCCAAAAATAATCACACCCCACACGGTAAATTATAGACGTGACCATGCTCCCCCATGCAATATATTATCAAGATATTTTTTGACAAAATATATTATCAATATATTATATTATATATATAACAAATTAATATATTGACATTTAAGTTTCTAGCTCATTTTCCTTCAAAAATAGTTTCTACTAATTTATTATGAGTAAACAGGTTTCTATTCATTTAATAAAGAAAAAGTGTAAAATCATTTCGTTGGAAAACATGTAATAAAACTCAACTTTGTTTGAGTTAATGGTTACAGAAGAAGTTAAAGTTAAATGATCGGGGTCGACTAAATAAAAAAGCCAACTCTATATGTTGATTGTAAATTAAAGAAAAATGCTTTAAAATTTAGTAAAACATTTATATAAAGAGGAAAACAAGAAACACATTAATTGCATGCGGAATTTATCTGCACTAAACCTTCCAAAAAAAAAAAAAAAACTCAAACCATTTGCTAATGTTAAAACAAATCTTAGACATACTAGTATATTTATGTTAATTCCATCCAACTTCACTTCTAACAAACAACAATTTGGAGGGTGTCTTTTTATTTCTTGGTAGAAAACCAACACATAAATTTTGAATGAGTGAGATCTAGGGAAACCGAATTCCCAAAAAAGTGGCATGCATGTTTGCATTGGCGACAAAACTATTAGAACTTAGTGAGATATTGTAATTTTAGCAAAAAACTACACTCTTTAGTTTCACAAAATTATGTTGACATCAATTCATTGGACTGTGATTATCTTAATTTTTCAAAAGATATACTATATAATTCAATTTAATTTAAAGAGAAATAGACATAAAAATGTTTTAAAATAATTTTAGTGACAAAAACATTAACATGTGCTTGTGCATTTTTTTGCAGTACTTCATCATCAACTAGAAGACTTAACACAAGAAGACACACATTACTCTCAAACAGTATCAACCATCATTCAAAACCAATCAACACAATGGAACATTGATTTTTCACCTTCCATCAACTACATAACTTACTCCTCCCAATCCTCTTTCACCAACTGGACCAACCACCACTACTTCCACGCGCTGCCACCACCGGAAACAACCTCCACCACCTCCCAATGCCTCCTCAAATACATCCTCTTCACAGTCCCATACCTCCACACCAAAAACCATGACGAAACCTCCCCTCAAACCCATGATGCAGGAGGTGACCCTTCCGCCAAGTTACGCGGCAAGGGAACACCGCAAGACGAGCTGAGCGCCAACCATGTCCTCGCGGAGCGACGAAGAAGAGAGAAACTCAACGAGAGGTTCATTATTTTAAGATCATTGGTTCCATTCGTGACGAAAATGGACAAAGCTTCTATATTAGGTGACACTATTGAGTACTTGAAACAGCTAAGAAGAAAGATACAAGATCTTGAAACACGTAACCGTCAGATAGAGACTGAACAACAAAGTAGAAGTGGTGTAACGGTTTTGGTGGGTCCAACAGAGAAGAAAAAGGTGAGGATTGTTGAAGAATGTGGAGCCACGAGAGCGAAAGCAGTTGAGACGGAGGTTGCTGCTTCGGTTCAGGTTTCGATTATTGAGAGTGATGCTTTGTTGGAGATTGAGTGTTTGCATAGAGAAGGATTGTTGCTTGATGTTATGGTAATGTTGAGGAAGTTGAGGATTGAGGTTATTGGAGTTCAGTCTTCGCTCAATAATGGTGTTTTTGTTGCGGAGTTGAGGGCTAAGGTGAAGGAAAATGGTGGAAATGGGAAGAAAGTTAGTATTGTGGAAGTTAAGAGAGCACTTAACCAAATTATACCTCACAACATTTAGTGCATTTTTGAAATTGACAATGAGTTTGATAAAATCACAGTGATATCGTGGTTTTGTTAAAGTTTTAAAGAGAAATTTTTGGCAAAACAATAGCGGTATAATGTGATTCTGTCAAACTTATTGTTAATCCAAATGTATGTTTGGATGAGCGTTGAGTTTGCCAAAATCACAGTGATTATGTCAATCTCACTGTGAATCTAAACAGGTAATGATTATGATTTTGGCATCTCGTATACATTGGCTTAATATGTACATATATATATCAACTCAAGCCACCTATGAAGTGAAGTCTAGTAATAATGGATTCTGGATCATCTAGGTTGCTGCACTGATTATAATTGATGATGATTAAAAGAAACTAGGAATATGTATTGTCTTTAGAATCTTGGTGGATAAATCTAGGAGAAATTTTATTTAGTTCTTACTACATATAGTTTATGATGTAGAAGAATAAACTAAAATTGATTTAGAACATGTATCCATAGCTACTTTCTGTGTAGCATATATGAAATTTAGTTGTGCAATTATTTAATATTAAGCGATTGCCACATTAAGAGATGTGATTTGATTTAAGAGAACAGGCATAACACTGCTTGGTCTATGTTCTTTCAAGAACCAGAGATCTTAGAAGTAGTTTTAAACAAAGGTTGATGATGTTTTCATTAAATAAGTATGTCATCCAATATAATTTGATCCTTTTTATTATTTCAAAAAGCATAAAATTACAAACAGAACCCTTTATGGGAAATGAACAGCTATTATTATAAAATTAATTAACACCTTTACATGATCAAAGACTATTATAGCACAACAAATCAAACTATCCTAGCTTTTATGCATACTACATAGGCATTAGAAATAGTTGTTTTATTTATTTACATATAGTTGCTTTATCCTTCAATTTGTGTCCCTCTCAAATATAATTGTTCTCTTATTCCCAAATGAAGAGCTAGCTAGTAGCTAGTAAGTCCATTCCTTTGGAAGAAATATCCCTTGAGAACATTGATTCTGAGATATAAAACTACATTGCTTAGAACCATCTTTCTGATCTTTTTTCTTTTCTATTGAATTATTAGTGTGCCATTCACCACGTCTAGGTTTGTATTTTTGAACTGCAACCAAATGAAAGGACATGTCAATTACCTTTATAGACTTAAGGGCATTTTCTACACACACACAATAATCCAATTTTTGAAATTCTAACTAAATAAATAAAAATTTAAATGAATATGTGAAATCAATGTAAATTAAATAAGAATTAAAACATGATTGAGACCTTGCTGGGGTGATATCTGCACACCCAATGCATGCACATTAATATTTAGAGCTTGAACAACTCGGGCGGGAAGGAGGACAGGTGCACAAGCTGCAAAACAAGTATAACTGTTATTAAGGTTTGTTTGAGAAAAGCAACTTTTAACAAAGACTTCATTATATAGCTTCTTAAAATCGCGAAAAAATTGCATTGGGACGTGAAAAAATTGGAATCAACACGTAACCAAACATACGCACAATTATTCGTGAAAGATATTTGTGCAAATAGTGAGAAATTTGAAATACTATGCATTAGTAACTACGTCAAATTTGAAAGAACACAGTTTTCTGTCGTAGTTAATCTCGGTTACTGATTTGAGATAAGATGATACAAATTACAATTTTACTAAATCAATTTTAAACGATCTCAATCGTTGATTTAAACTGGACTGGTAAGGTTAGTAACTACATCACATAGACATGGTAACTATGTGATGTAATTCTTGCTTGATTTAACATGTTTTAGAAGAAGAAAAAAAACACGATTATTCATTTTTTTTCCATGTAAGAATTAACTTCCATATTTTTCAAAAGTGATCAAGCAACATATATCAACCTGGCTTTTTTCTTGGTTGGAACTTCGTGTCTGCTCTTTGAGGTAAAAAAACACCAGTACCGCACGATCCATGATTTGATTCTAAAAATATCGCTCGCATTCCATTTCCAATGCCACGGTTCGCTAGTTTTGGTTTTTGGTACAAAGATCCTGACATGGATTTTGAGTACTGCACAAGACATTTTGATAAAATTAATATTAAGAAAAAGGTGTATGAAAATAAAATTGTAAATAGGAGGTATTAAAATACATTCATCCGATAAAACAGTACCTGTGATTGTGATTCTCCAAATGATTTGTGATGCTGCTGGTGATGATGCAATATTTGTTGGTTTAGAACCTTTTGGTGTTGGTTTTTCATACATACCTAAAGATAGAAAGTATAAGGTAAAATAAAAGCCTAATACATTTGATCAATTAAAGCTAGAAATGTTTACCTCGTCCAGAACATAAGAGGGTAAACAAAGCATTCCTTCTTCAAAACCAACTTCACAATCATCATGAGCAATAGTAGTGGCCATGGTTGATTGTTGTTGATTGTTGTTTTGTACTTTGTTGTTCTTTCAAGTGTTGAAAACAGTTGGTATCTTATTATGTAACGGTAGAGACAAGCTTTTAAAGCTCCGATAAAGTGTAATATTTGGTACTCTACTAGTGTTGTAGTTGTATACAATATAAAATAAAATAGAAGAAATTAACTTTGGTGGGTATGGTTGAAGGATATGAAGGAGTATGTGGGTTGGGTAAACCCCTATTTCTCTACTTCTTGGATTGTCTTGCAATTATTTATTATTGAGAAAATGTTTGTATTATTAATTTGTTCCTAACCTTGTTATGTGTCTTTTGGTCACACTATTTCCTCTGACTTTGTTTAATATATATTTTTGGAAAGTCAAAAGCTTGTTATTTAGGTGATCGGTTTTAAAATATGTAGCTTATCATCCCAACTTGTCAAAAGGAGAAAAGTGCTGAAAAGGATGCAATAATCTAAGGGGTAAAATATAAAAGATGTGTGTTATTGTTATCTAGGTCTTATATTGTGTACCAATAAGTGGAAGCTCGAAACAAGTAACATTTTCTAACCCACCACACCAAATCCTCTCATCATCTTTGAAATAATTGCATCAAACAATTGTTGTCTAAACTTCATTGATAATAACTAACATAGCTGAGCTTCTTCCTTTGCTTTCTTTTTAATTTTATATATTTATGTTGCCTTCTTTCCTTTTGTTTAAGGATTAAATTTTGCGAATGAAAGTTGGTTGAGTTGGTAAAAGAGTTTATTCATTCGTAAGATTGTGGATTCAATTTCCGTTATCGATGTGAGAACTTGTTCAGTAGATGATTTGTAAATATATCTCTAAACTCTTTGAACCTTGAAATCTGTCATGACCTTAGTCAGCCCAACTCACCTAAATTTTATTATAAAAAAAGATTAAATTTCCTTTCATAAAAAAATAATAATAAATTCTTTTTAATAACATTTTTTTATGCTTCATACCCACGTCTCATTTGGTAGAAATATAAATCTACCATTATATATCAAACACAAGTTCTCATTCTTAAATTCTGTGAAACGTCATATTCTTATTCTCAAGAAATCACTTGTCATGTTGTCATCGTTATATTATATTAGCCGTCAAAAAAAACACATTACTAGTTACACATATTTAGAGTTTCATATCAAATCAAATCAAATAAATATTAATTTATTCTTAATTATTTATTCAAACATAGAAAATATTTCTTTTCTTGATTTCTTCAATCAATATTCATTCTCATCAAATCACTGGTTATCTACATGTCAAGGAATATATTAGTGTATAATATTTTGATTAGATGGATCAAATAAAATAAGTAGGAAAATACCGCTAATCGTGGTCACCAAGGGAAAGGGGTACGAAATCCTTCAGACACAAATTATTCACGAGAATTGTAAAGAATCATGTAAGACGTAATCCTTGAAATGTATTATAGTATATTCAATTTCCATTAGATATTTAACATCACAAATTGAAATACAAATGTATAATATTAACATCAGAAATCGAAATACAATGTATAATTTACATGCATGTCTTGTTTTTGCACCGACAACAGTGACAAGATTAATAAAGCGTTATGTTAAGAGCTGGAAATTAGTGTTTGGGAGAGCTACAATTTCACTAATCCTTTTCTGGAAGTGCTCGAGTTCTCATTTTGCCAAGCTGCTTGTCATAAAAAACTAACATTATGGATCAAACCACCCTCTGCCACTGCAATGAATTTTAAAATTTTGCAAAAGAAGTTGATCAATTAGACATACTTCTATCTACTATCTAGTGATCAACTAGATGGCACAAGGATCCTATCATGAGGGTGTCACCTGGTTCCAGACATATTATGTTTATAACGGTTGTCTGATATTAATATGACATAAAATAAAAACCCTATGATGAGATTAAATTCCAAAAACATCCAAACAAATAAGTAAAGTAAATTATAATCAATATAATTCACAGGAGGAACAGAAATCTTAGGCTGCATAATTTTCATGTTGACACCGAATTAAAATCATGGCCAACAAAGTAAACCTCAACCATCACATGGATAAGATATAGGTGATTCAATAAGTCATTTGAACCTATATTTTCAATGAGGAAGGCCAAACTTCGTTTACTTCGATCTCTTTTACAAAGGTCAATTCTCTAAATGTAATTGGCTTTAGTGGATATTATTTCTTTCTTTGTCTAGTCTATTGCCTGCGTCAATCTTGCAAACCTTGGAATACTTCATCTGGAGTACCCATTATGCTCCATTTCATGCATTTTATTTGTTGAGTAAATGTAAGAAATCTAAATGGAAACAGACGGAGACATGTATCAAGTAAGTAAATAACCTTTGTTCGACAACACTTCACTTTTCACATTACAATCCATCAAAAGTTAATAAACTTGAAAGGCCTCACAAACTACGAACATCAAAAATTAGTGTCGAATATTTGACTAATGAGAAAAAACAAACATGATAACACCACCAAACAAACAACCAAGTACCTTTCAGGCTTCAGATCTCGGGCTATCAAATAAGACTTAGAAAAGGTGGGCTTTATCAATTTTACCAATGGAAATTTGTCTATTCATTCACAGTAACAACAAGTGGGTCACACAGTGTTTTAAAATGATTAATTGAAGGTAAAACACTAAAACTTAGATAGGCCGTCTTGTCATGTTGAGCAGAATTGACTTACAGTTAACTCCTTGACACAAAAATACAATGTCAAGAACAAAAAGAAAATAAATAAAAAGAAACTCACAAGGGTTAACGGTGGCAACGACTATGAACTTGTTGTATGTTGGGGGAGAACTTGGCGAAGGAGGACAATGTAAGGGTCTTCAAAAGAGTACCAACAATCCTATCCCAAATCTTACTAGAGTCGCCATCATGACTACCAAAACAGATGAGGGAATTATTGTGATTAAAGTAAACAGCACTGCAAATTTGAATTTGTCGATTATTCTTGGCAATGGTTCCTCAACAATTGACTCGAGCCTAACTGCTGAAATAACTATAATGATTCTTCAACATTAACTGATGAATTGTATGGTTTTGGTCGAAAGGCTTACCACACAGCTAGGCAAACCAATGTGCATCGGATCTATCATTGTTCCATGTATCTCGTGATGGATAGGTTCTTCTTTCTGAGTGAATACAATTCACACTGTGACTTTGACGTCTGAGTCAAATGAACTTTGCAAATCTCTCATCATAAGTATTAGGTAAAAGACTTGAAATGTCTCATTTATTATCATTATCAAATGGCTGTAAAAGACTTGAAAGTCTCAAAGATGTGAGACTTTTATCTTCCCTAGCCCTTCGTAGCACCGGACATCTAAGCTTGAGATTTAAGTCAACAACACCCTACCATAAACGGGTTGGGTGGTCATGCAAGTAATTACAGCAATACTGGTTCCCTTAACAAAACATGTAGTTACAAAAGAAAATGAACTGGATGGTGGAAAATCATATGTTAAAATTGCTTGGGAAATGCATTTCCTCTTCTGGGCGTTTGAGAATCAACATAAACTAGAAACTGAAGCAGTTCACATAATTTTTTTAAGCTTCTTGATAAGCACCAAGGTCAGCAGTGGCTTGTCTATAAGTAGATCAAACCTGAGCAATGAAAGTGTGTATTTGTGACAAGTTGGACTATAGCTCCTAAACGTACCAATTCTGGAAGGAAAAAAAATCATAACAAGCCAGCAGCATGTCATCATGAATAGATTGAATGATAGAACCTGGGAGTTGAACTGATTCTGCCTCTAATATCAAGGTTCGGTACTTTATTTCAAAATTGGCATCATTGCATGTTTGCATTACACTCACAAACACTATCAATCCAATTACGATATTCATAAATGGGATGGATACTACAAAAGATTGCAGCCAAAAAACACTTGAACCTCCCATTTTATCTTAAGACTGCTTTGATGTGTGCGCTTAGGAGAGAATCCCTGAAACATCGCTCACACACATTTTACTTGTAAGATTCAAAAGCCGGTGTGTCTCTTTATCCAACTGAACGTTGTCCTTTTTCATCCTCTCAGCAACAACGAGAGGCATTTTACCAGCTGCTGCATAAGTTTTCAGAAATAGGTTATATATATTTGTATTCACGTGTCCAGCATTCCGAAGAATAACCAACAATTGTTCTGCTCCTTCAATATGAGCTTGCTCCTGGATGACTGTGAATGCTTCTTGCACTAACTTAGGATCAGGAATCCATTTTTTCACACTAGAAATAGCTTTTCCAAAATAGTACAGAAATTTTTTTACATTCTTCTTTTTCAAATACCCCCGAGTAAGTAGCTCCCATGAAGAGTAAGTAAGACAGACACCCTTTTCCACTAACTGATTACAAAAAACTTCAGCCATTTCCATCTGTCCTTGGTCAACATATGAAGTAAGAAGTAAATTTGAAACTCTAACATCATTGGTACCGGAAACAGATTCCCACTCTTTATAAAGATTCTCAACTCCGGCAAAGTCGCCAAGCTTCACAAGTGATGATATCATGCAAACATACTCATCATCACTCAATTTGCGAAAGCAAGCCTTCATTTTCCCCCATATCCGATTAACTTCATCCACATTTCCCATGTTTGCATGCAAACTCAGGAGAGAGGAATAAGCAACTCGAGTTTCCCGTGAGGTTCTCTTCTCCATCTCTTTCAAAGTAGATGTTGCCTTTTCAAGACAATCATCCTTTACACTAGCATTCCTTATGTACAAATTGGTAAGTGTACTATACGTTACCCAGTCCGGGTCCACTTTTGCCTTCTTTAACTGAAGCAATACTCTTTCTGCAGTTTCAACGTCATTTTCCGAGGCACAAGCAGTTAACAATAAATTGAAGGTAACAACATCCGGAGAAGTGTTTACCTTTAGTTCCTCAAAAAGTTTAGGAACCTTTTCTAGCTTCCCATTCGAGATGTAGAGAGACATCATGCGATTATAAGGTACAGGACTTCGCAAGAAACCACATTCTGACATTTTCGACATAAGGGCCTCGGCTTTATCGGTCAAATTATTTTGGACGTAGGCATGGAGAAGGGCGGTGCAAGTTGGTTGGCCTCTCATCTTATCAGGAAGATCCTCAAAGAATTTTTCTGCACTGTTTAAACCACGGACTTTCGTTATCAAGTCCAATTGAACAGCATAATCTCCTTCCACTAGCTTGATATCATTTTGTAATTTCATCCATTCACACACCTGCATTTGCAATAACAACATTAAAAACTCCAATCAAATCACACACGACAATTTCTAATTTTCCCATAAGCATTGTTTTTACAAATTAGATCCAATTCTTAGTGTGTATTTGGCTCTAATTTTCCCATAATCAATTTTAAGTCTTTAGAATCGCTTTTGACTCGACTCTTCCAAAAGTGAATCAAAACATGCACTTAGGCTATGTTTGATTCATAGTAGTTAATAGCGGATAGCGGCGCGTAGCGGCCGACCCCAAAAATGCTATAGCGGGATAGCGCATAGCGCTATGACCGCTATTTCATAAAAACAAAAACAATAAAAATAAGGAAATAGAGAGAGCAGAATAGAGTTTTATAAGAACAAAACAGAGGATTGTTTGTACAAACTACAAACAGAAACAGAGAAAGCAGAATGGAGTATGGAATCAATAATAACAAAGAAAACTAGAACAAAAAAGTATCAGGACAACAGAGTTTTGAGATTGTTAAACAAAAAAATAACAGGATAATAGAGCAAACACGACAAAGTAGAGGAAGATTTACAGCAGAGGTGAAGAAGTTTTACAGAACAGCAGAAAAGAAAAGCAGAGGAAGATTTACAGAAATACCCTTGTTTTTTTTTTTAAACCAAGGACAATTTTGTATTTTCTCTTAAAATGAAATAGCGGTTCTAAACTGCAAAACCGCTACGAAGCGTTGCACCGCTATCTCACACCACAACGCTATGGCTTGTTGCGTAGCGCTCCCGCACCGCACTGCACCGCGCGGCCGCTATAGCGGCGCTATTGGCCGCTATTGATTACTATGGTTTGATTCCACGCAGGGGCGGTTCTATGGCCCGGCGACCCCGGGCACTCGCCCGGGCTCCGGCCCAAATTTTTTTCAATTTCTTATGTAAATCTCTATGAATTTCTTATATAAACCCCTATAAATTGGGCAATTTTTTTAGATTTTTTGATTATTTGCTTGCAATTTCTTATGTAAAGCCCTATAAATATGTTGCAAATTTTTTTTTGCCCGGGCTTTACAATAATCCTGGCTCCGCCACTGATTCTGGAGCAGTCAAAATTAATTCTGGATGTGTAAAATTGATTTTGACATGTTTGGTTGCTCTCAAGTAGAATTGATTTTTCTACAAAATTGATTCTAACTTGAAGCTGAGATTTCGAGCTTTTGAGTAAAAGTGATTTTTACACTGAAATTTATTATTCAACTCACTTCTACTTATTACCAATATAGTACGATTCATCTTTAAGTAAAATTAATTATACAGAATCAATTTCATTCTAATAAACTATTTTCACAGCATAACGAATTAAATTCGAATTAATAATCAAGACCTCGGTAAATGAAGAAAATATTAGTTGTATGCAATGCATAGATGAAAATGCGAAAACGAGCGTGTAGAGAACGAACCTCGAGCGCGTGTTTATAGCGCTTATTCTTGCGAAGCTCGCGAATCATGCGATTGAGCTGGTACTTACGGGGGAGAGTGTGACCTTCTTCCTTCCATTTATTGATAGCGATGACTGCGCTGCGTTTTGGATAGACTAGGCTCAGAAGCCTACGTCCCAGTGTGTCGCCACCGCTGCCGGAGCTAGCGGCGGTGACGCCTCTTCGTGCTGGCTCTGTTGAGAGGTGGCGAGCGGTGGTGGCGAGATAGCTTCCGACGGAACGAATCGACATTTCGGTTTTAGTGAAGAAGGGTCAAGTGAACTGCGAAACAAGCGTTTTGTACAGTTAAAAAATGAGAAATGTCTTGTAGTCGTTTTGAGATAGTTGATAGTTCTATCCAAATGCACTATTGCACTGTGTCAATAAAATAAAAAATAAAATATTCTTTTACGTACATTATTTCGTTAATATTGTCGCAATAATCTTTAATATACTCGCTTATTATTATAACAGTTGTTATAAATAATTATCATCCTATTAGTAAAAGAGTTAATGTGAGCATTAAATTACTATTTTAACGTAAAGATTATTCCTCCGTCCCATAATATAAGCAAAAAAAACTCATTTTCTTTGTCCTAAAATATAAGCAAAAAATACAAATTTTTATCCTATTTAATCTTGTTTTTTTAAAAAATCTCTTTTCCAAGAAAAACTTTTGTTTATTCTCATAAAATTAACTGCAAATTACATTCAATTTTCTCTCTCTTTCATTTTTTCCATAACCAATAGCCAATGAAAATTGTTTTTACATCTTTCTATAAAACTTTTTTCCAACGAAAACACAAAAAACTATACTTCAAATTCTTAAGTTTTAGTTTTCTTAATAAGTGTGATTTTCTTTAGAATTTTGATTAATGAAGTGCATAACTAATGACTATTTTAGAATTTTTATACATTGAAAAACAATTTTGAGAACTGGTAACACATTCAGATATCAAAATAACTATTATAGAGAAATGATATTTATACACGTTTGAACAATTTTTTCTCATATTTCATTGGGTTCTTACTAAATTACTCTCTCTTCCTTTCTCTCTCTCTATTATTTTTTATTAATAAGAAGAAAAGATAATAAAGTTGTCTCAAAAGTTGTACAAATATTAATACTCTTGCAAAATCTAGTAACATCTATTTGATTATAAATATAATTGATATTTGTCTTCGTCAACTTAGTTCAGTTGGTAAGGACAACGTATCACTCATGCAGTTGGTAAGAACACTTCACCTATTCACATTGAAAAAAGTGAATTTCTATTGAAGAACTATTATACGGAGAAATGATATTTGTACACGTGACAACTTTTGAACATTTTTTTTCTTTCACCAAGGACGATTTTGATTGAAATTGAAATAAACATTGTCTTCTTCAAGACCATTGTATAACGGTTCTATCTTCCCCAATTCTATAAACTTCAAACCCTAATTTTCCAATCTCCCATTTACAATCTGAATTCCCCAAAATTTCTTCCATCAAACTTGTTAAAATTGAATATGAAATGTTGGGCGGTAGTCGTATGGGCAAAATTAATGGAGAAGAAATGCAAGATTGATGGAGAAGGTTAAGGAAAGTGGCAATGAAGAGTTTTGGAAGGCAAGGTTGATGGACAAAGTTGATTGTTTAGTAAGTGAGCTTAGATTGATTAAGTATTTGAATTTTTTTAACATATTGTATTAGGCGTGTGTAGAGGGTGAAGATGAATGTGTTCTGATTGTGATATTATTAAAATATCAAATCTATCCCAGAATTATTGTGAAAAACATCAAATCGATTCATGTATTATATGCAAAACTATCGAAGAAATCCCTTAAATTATATATTTAATTATCAATTTTATCCTTTGTGCATATAGGTCCAGAATCATAAAATAAGTTGCTAAAAGTTCACTAACTTCATGATTTGTTATCTCCATGTATATAACTACGTATATTATTGCAATCTTTAGTTGATTTTTTAAATGACATTTATCATCACACTTTATCTTTGAAAGTGACCCTATTGTTCAATTAAAGTAAAGAGTGATAAGATTATTTATGAATGTTACAAAGAAAAGTTGTTGTCCACTATACTTGCTGTTGTATAGGAAGGTACTTGATGTTGTACAGGAAGGTAGTTTCTCAACGACAACAACAACAGTACCACTTAACACCATCTTTCTGACGTTGCTGCCAATTTAGAGGTTGAATGAAATGAGAAAATGACGAGAATGGTAAAATGACGAGAATGAAATGTTTATAGAGGTTGAATGAAATGAGAAAATGACGAGAATGGTAAAAGGGAAAAATAAAAAGTGAAACGTTTTCTTTCAATTCGGTCCTTGTACACGTGGACAATACAACTCATCAGTCAGCATCACATGTCATTCTCCCTAACGACCAGATTTGACGGAGGGATCAATTTGATCGACATTTGTAAAATTCAAGGACCTATGAACTATTTCAATAAATTCAAGGATAAAATGGACGGACTTATGCAAATTCATGGATGAATTAACCATTTCACTCAATATTCAATAGTGTATCAAATTGAAGTTGTGGAAACTATGAGAAATAAAAAGTGAAACGTTTTCTTTCAATTCGGTCCTTGTACACGTGGACAATACAATTCATCAGTCAGCATCACATGTCATTCTCCCTAACGACCAGATTTGACGGAGGGATCAATTTGATCGACATTTGTAAAATTCAAGGACCTAACTATTTCAATAAATTCAAGGATAAAATGAACGGATTTATGCAAATTCATGGATGAATTAACCTGTTCACTCAATATTCAATAGTGTATCGAATTGAAGTTGTGGAAACTATGAGAAATAAAAAAGAAAAGAAAATGTATTAGTGATTAAACTCTTTCTAATTTTTTGCTTTGAACAAACTCCAGTTATTTTTTCCTTTTAAAAATCGATTCATTGGATGAATACAAACAATTTGTTAAGAAATAAACTAAAACATAAGATCAAAGAAGTAGAGGAAGAAGAAGATGAAAGCACTTTGTATTATTCTCTTCACAAGTGTGTCTCTACAATACAATATGAGCTCTATTTATAAGACACATATAGGTACATGAATGATCACATTACAACCCACTTACTAGTGGGAGTTACAAGCATATGGAAGGGTAATGGATAGTGGGAGCTACATGCATGTGGAAGGGTAATGGATAGTGGGAGTTACATGCATGTGGAAGGGTAATGGATGGACATCCACTAATAGATAAATTCATAACACAATTATTATTATTATTATTTTAATACAAACAATTATTTCTTGTTGGCTAATGTTTTTCTAGTTTTACTAGACTTTTGACCCGTGCGACGCACGGGTCTTGTCGACTATAATAGAGACTAATGAATAATTTTTAACCCGTAAGATCATGGGTCAATCAATAAATGCAAATATAATCTTTAATCCGTAAGATCATGGGTCATCAATAAACGCAAATTATATTATTAGAGATACAATATTACAATCAAATTTGTCTTATTATGTCCTTCAATGACACTTGAATCTTATCAAAATTTACATTTTAGTTTTGAAAACTAATCATTTAAAGACTGTTATTTTATTTTATCACAATATATTATTGGGGCATTATCTTCTCATTTTTTGTAAAAAAAATTATAAAGAAAAAAGATAAAAAGAATACAATACTATTATATTGTTGCACGGGTTAATTTTATTTATTACTTTTATAGTTAAACATCAAAAATTAACTTGTAATAATTGTTTTAAATTTTTACTTAACATAAAAAACAAAGTCTCTTCAATTAATAGAATTTCTAAATTACACATGCAACTCTAAAAATAATAATTACATTTTGATATTTACTAAAAATAATAATATATTTTTCCAACCAAATACATATCATATCTGCATATGTCCTAGAATTTAATAATAGAAGAGATGAAGTTAGGGTAGGCGAGTTTGCATGGAAATTAGAGTATTCTGTTTGTAAACGTATTAAATAAGTGTACAACAACTTGTCAAAAAAAAGTCTATAGAAACAATAGATATATACAAATGATGACACAATAGGATAGTAATGAAAAGCTCATCAGTGAGGAGAAATATTAGGGATTGCTACATTTTAGAGGGAATTTGTTAGGTTAAATTGGTGTGCTGCATTCTTTTAGATGAAATTTGTTAGTTTAAATTGCTGCTAACCTAATGCAGCATTTTAGAGGGAAATTATTAGGTTAAGTTGCTGCAGACCTAATAAAATTACTCCCTCCGTCCCGTAATACATGACATAGTTGACTCTATTACGCAATTCAATGCATAATTTTGAGCGTAATTATCTTGAATAATATGTTAGAAAAAAATTATGAAAATTGGATATTTTGAAAATACTCATCGAGACGAATCTAACGACATCTTATATGACAAATCCACCGACAAAATTGCAAATTTTCAAATGAGTCATCTATTGCGGGACGGAGCGACTAATAAATAATGATGTTGGACTTCTATGAATTAAATTCTTTAACATAAAATCTAACGATACATTCTTCATACAAAATCCATGTCCCTCGCACTCATGTCCAATTTCTATATACGCATATAAAACAACATCACCATCATCATCATCATCATAAAATCAAAATCACACAAAACCCTTCTTCTCTCGTTTTCTCAATTCCAATTCCAATGGCGAATAATCGCAACACCACAATTCTCAAGGAAGTTAGAAACGTCATTGTTGGTGACAAATCCGCCGGCAAAACAACCCTCATTTCCGCCATGGCTTCTGATTCTTTCCCAGCCACCGTTCCTCCATTGCTTCGTCCCACTCGCTTGCCTTCCAATTCCTTCACTGATTCTGTTCCTCTCATCCTCATTGACACTCCTTCAAGGTCCATCATCATTACCACATTAAAAAGATAATTAAATTCAAATTAAAAACTGTTTTATTTTACTATTTGTTAATACTTAATTTGTTAATCAAATACAAACCCTAGTTTTTTTTCTTAATTTAAAATGTGTATGTGAATTGTGGTTTGAATGTGACGACGCTTTCTGTGTTTATTGAAGTATGTGTTGGTACTGTACTGATAGCAAAATATGAAGGAAAAAAATGTGGTTTGTTTTTGTTTGTAGTGTGGGAGAACAAGGCAAGGTTGTTGAAGAATTGAAGCGTGCTGATTCGGTGATTGTAACTTATGCTTGTGATGATACAATCAGTTTTGAGCGTGTGAGTACTCACTGGCTGCCTCAACTGCAGAAGCTTGAGGTTGGTGATTGGTTTTGCTTCTTTTGCTGTCATTTTCAATACGGGCAGGAGATTATGTAGAAAATGAAGTTTCCTTTTTTTAAAAAAAAAATTGGGGTTGAGGGAAATCATTGTTAGTTAAAGTGGCATTGATTACCATTTTACAACCGTTCTGAGTGGATTTGAATTCTGTGTTTTGAGGTTATAAGGTCAAACTTTGACCACTGAGCTGATCACTCATGGGCGAGAAAAATGAGAGGTGGTATCGTAATAATATTTTTGTTTTTTCCATGATATATATAGGTGAAGGCACCTGTGCTTGTGGTTGGTTGTAAGCTTGATCTTCGCGATGAAAGTAGGCAAGTTAGCTTAGAGAGTCTTACCACGGGTATCATGAACCAGTTCAGAGAAGTTGTTACCTGTATTGAATGCTCTGCAGCTACACTTTATCAGGTATACTGTTGTCTCATTTTTGTTACTTGTTCATTCTAATCGATCATTTACCTACCCTTCAAATTAAGTTTAAATTGTTATTGTTAGTTAAGTGTTGAATTAGTAAACAACGTCAAAATTTAAGAGTAGTTTGTTTTCTTTAAGGTCACTCAAATCAATCTTGTGGGTTGCTTGCCGCGCCCTTTGTTGCAATAGTCCTAAGAAATTTGTGCATGTTTGCAGTGGTATAGTTTATTTGTTTTAGCCTTTAAGGTATGTGAGGAGGTTTTAAATTGTGGTTGCGGTTCCGTTGAGATCTTTGATGTTGTGGAAAATTATGATCAAATAGGCTGCAATTGTAATCACAATGCGGCCGCAGAGACATTAAAACCTTTGGACCGTCTTTTAAAACCTTGATAAGGATATCTTCTTGATGATGTTAGAGTTAATACTTGTTTCTTTAGTTTGTAAATCTCATGTGCAGTATATGTATCATTAATTTTGGTTATTTATAGGTTCCTGAAGTTTTTTATTTTGCACAAAAAGCGGCACTTCATCCGGTGGATCCTTTGTTCGATTATGATACAAATGCTTTAACAGATCGGTGTGTAAGGGCACTGAGAAGAATATTTAATCTTTTTGATTACAACATGGATGGCACCCTCACTGATCATGAAGTAAACGAGTTTCAGGTTTTTGATCGACTTGGTTACCTCCCCCCCACCTTTTGAATTTCACATGCTTTGAATGTTTATTTAGTTTGTTTTAGCCCCTTTGTTTATGAAAATTTGCGTATTTAACAGATTAGAAGCTTCGGTGCATCATTGCAGCAGCCTGACATAACTCAATTAAAAACAATGGTACTGCGGAATGTTCCTGAAGGAGTCAATTCTCTTGGTCTTACTTTTCCTGGCTTCATTGAAATCCATAATATGTTTCTAAAGAAAGGGCGAACAGAGACATTCTGGGCAGTTCTAAGAAAGTTTGGATATGGTAACGATTTAAAACTGCGGGATGATTTTCTTCCAGTTCCATCAAAGAAGGCTTCTGATCAGGTCATACTTACCTTTTGGTTTTGGCTATTATGAAGGTCCATTTTCGTCTTCCTGTTTGGTTTAGTTGGAAGATTAGAGTACTGGCTTAGTCATTTAATTGTTGTAAGTTTCAGTACTTACGAACCATAGGAAAAAAAAATTTCTTCCAGCTGAACTAGGAAAACTTAAATGTTAAATATGGGATGTACTAGTAATGTTGGTAATTAACTACTAATCCTATGTTTTCTCAGTATTAATGATTAAAGATTATTCTTGTTCAAAAATGATTAAAGATTATGAGAAATCTAGATATTATAGTTGTTCCAGAAAAAGTAACTTTTGTTTTATGTGTTGCATGATTACTCATTGTCCAAATTCTAGATATTTTCTTCTACTTTAGCATTCATTAGTTTACAAATATGACAGTAGAATTAGTTTACCGCCAGTACTTGACATATTATGCCTTGTTGTCATTGTTTATTTGTTTACAAATATGACAGTAGAATTAGTTTACCGCCAGTACTTGACATATTATGCCTTGTTGTCATTGTTTATTTGTTTACTTGAAGAGAGGATCTAAGCATATGACGGTACTGTTTTATGATGCATGTTGTTCAATCAAATGATAAACTTCATAGAATCATGAGACATAGGATTGCTTTTGGCCATAAAGCCTTGACAAGTTCCAAAGGTGTTTTACCATTCCTATTTAACTAGCAAATAATATGTAAAACTTTACATTGTTTAAAATCATTTTGCAGAGTGTGGAGCTGAGTGGTGCAGCCATAGAGTTTCTGAAGGGTGTCTTTAGATTGGTAGATACGGATAAGGTATGTAATAATTTTTTTTTTTATTATCTTGAACACTGCTATGCTCTTTGAACATCCCACCTTAGGTGGCTTTCTATGTATAATATTGATATACTTGCTGACTTTCTCTCTGGAAAAATGATGCTTTTCTAGGATCAATTACTACAACCTGCAGAAGTTGATAAGCTATTTGATGCTGCTCCAGAAAGGTGAACCTTATCTTCAATGGACACTTAAAAAAAAGTTTTCCCCGAATCTCATATCTAATCCATGTCATTAGCTTATCCGTTCTTACCATTGATGGTGTAGTCTAGAACTTGTGGATTGCCTCCAACAGCTTGATATATTGCTTCAGTAGCAAGAGGAGAGCTTTTAGAAAATTTCCAGGTTTAAAACCCAATACATATTGAGAGGATCCAAGGTGACAAAAGAATTTACAGACTTAGTAAGGCAGGAGAAAGAGTCTGACCCTTCCCTGGAGTCTCCAATACCTTAACGGTACCAAGTTGCCCTTTTAGTGAGGAAGGAGAATAAAAGTAGGTGACTAACAATAGTTATCAAATATGTTAGGAATTTGCTTAACTACAGCAGAGGAAATGGAAAGGGGCAAATATCTTACCTTAATCTCTAGAAGTGGTTTGATAGGGTAGAGACAATTCATGTTATGTCTAGTGATACAATTGAGTTCTTAAATAATTGTTGGATTGTTTATGTTCATGACATCTTGATAATGCTTATATAATTATGATGGGAGCGTATTAGGTTTGGTATTTAGTCCATCAACTTAATTTATGAAGGGTTTATTTTGTCATTTAATCCTGTCCCGTGGGCTTCTAAAATGTAGGTGTCTTTTTTTATTGATTGTGGGTATGTTGTAGCAGTTCGTAGCAATGTTATTATAACTGCCTGACATCTCTTTTATTTTGGGGGAATGAATCATTTCAGTTACTTGAGAAATCTGAACCTCCAAAAATGTGATGTGCTGCTTACTCGTTTTGGTTGCGACTCCTTGTAACCAATATGTGAGTTTGTGACTATGTGCAAGTGTTTATGTGTATTTTTGTTTCTTGGCATGTACCATTTCCCTTGATAATTACTGATGTCACAGAAAAGATGTGGCACCATAACTTTTCTAATTGATATATAACCTAACTATAATCCACTTTTACTACTTTCCTTCTACATCCTAGACGACGGTTAACACTTAGTACAGCTTGAAATATTAGTATTATATTCCTCAAGTTTATTTTGGAGCCAATCAAGTTCCTCTATTAATTGGATGCTTACTAACACATGTTGAACTAATCCTATAGCAGCCTTTGTTTCTCCACCTGAAGTTGTACATCTCAGATTTTCTACTTGTTTTTCATTTTAGTCCGTGGAAGGATGCACCATATATGGACGCAGCTGAGACAACTGACATGGGTTATATATCTCTGAAGGGATTTCTTTCTCAGGTGATTATCTATTACTTTTTGTTTTATTCTTAAACCTGACATTGGATAATTTTTTGAATATATTTTAAATTTCCTGATTCTATGTATTATTATTGTTTATATTGTCTACAATGGTTATCTCATACTACAATAGTAGACTAGAGAGTGAGGTTGAAGTAGGTTCGATGTCATAATTTATCCAGTTCGGGGAGAAAGTTTCTCAGGGATTATGATAATAAGAACCAGGGAAGACACAAGTTTATAGCTAAATTTCTCAGGGATTATGAATTTAGCTATATCTCAGGGATTATGGAAGGAACACCAATGAGACAAAGGAGTGTTGTGTCTTCTCTGGTTCTTATTAACACAATCCCTCAAATTTAGCTATTTCGAGGTAGTTTCTGCATCTAATTTCTTGGAAGAAATATCAAAGGAATTTACTCATTGGTGTTACTTTCATTTAATTTATAGAATTCCAGTTTTCTGGTAATCTGGATAACTATCCAGAACTTTACAAGTGTTGTGCCATGGCATCTTTTCCCATGAAGAAATGATTACTTTGTGATTTTCTCGTGGGAGTACCTCCCTCCCTTTCATTCAATCATCATTTTATCTTTTTGCTGCATGTTTTGAATGGGATGGATTAGTATTTACTCTAGTAGCATAACTCTGCTTCATTTGTTCTTGTATTGTAGATAGATTGAAATTGATTTTGTTTTTATTACCATTCATCTCCCTTCACATTCAGTTGGCAATTGAGTTTATTATCGATATGTTTTTATTGGTGTAGTGGGCCCTTATGACATTACTGGATCCAAGGTATAGCTTGGCCAATTTGATTTGCATCGGATATAGAGATAATCCTTCTGCAGCACTCCGCCTCACCAGTAGAAGATCAGAAGATCGCAAGAACCAAAAAACAGAAAGAAATGTGTTCCAATGCTATGTTTTTGGTTCTAAAACTGCCGGGAAATCTGCTTTGTTGTGTTCATTATTGGGAAGGTGTGCTCCTAAACCAATCCTCATAATCAATGTGCCCGAGCTTGTTTCATTATCTTTTAATTTATCAGCATGTAAAATGAACACGCTCATACTGTTTATTTTTGTTTCCTTCAAAGCAATAGTTAATTTACTCTATCAATTTCACAGGCCTTTCTCAAATGACTATACCCCGACAACTGTTGAGAGGTATGCAGCAAACATCATTGAATTAATAGCGGTAAGGATGAGTTTTATAATGAGAAACTATTATTACCATTTAAATTATTCTGAAAAATAATACTGTCCTCTCCTGTTTCCCCCGATCTAATATACCTTATTGCTGATAGCTAATAATTAAATTTGTACAAGATGCATTTATATACTAACAATCCTGATGTTTACCACATAGGGAACTAAGAAAACTCTCATACTGCTCGAAATTCCGGAGGATGAAGTATCAAATTTTTTGTCAAATAAGGATTGTTTGGCTGCATGTGATGTAGCTGCTTTTGTACATGACAGGTGTGGTGCAAAATTATTTTATGAAGTAATTCTTTGCTAAAGTTTAGCTATAGGAAAGTGGTATAGCATTTTTGTGTCCCTTTAACCACCGGTATTAATTATATAGTTTGGAAACACATCGAATAACATTTTCTGTATCTGCTTATATTTTTATTGGTTGGGTGGAAACATAAATGACAGATCTTCTAAAACCATTAATGATCTTTTAACATGCCTACCTTACATGTCGAGTTTCCCTATGAGCTTGTTAATTATTTATTTTGGCTAAAATTTACTGAGTTATTATCAAATACTTAAACCCTTAAATTAGTTAATCTGACCTATGAATCGTTTTAATTTGGCTTGTATCCTTATGGTACCTTTCTGGAAGAGTATGATGCAATGAATTTCATCCCATACAATACTATATACTGAAAATGGAGAAGAGTGCAGGATTTACACCTAAGATCTTTGTTTCTTATTTTCCAGCTCAGATGGATATTCATGGAAAAGATCCATAGATTTGCTTGAGAAGGTTGTTAACCAAGGAGAGCTGACTGGTCACAGATTTCCTTGCCTCCTCATTGCTGCTAAGGATGATTTAACTCCATTCCCAAGGGCAGTATTAGATTCAGTTAAGGTAATGCATTTTCAGCTCATGATAATTTGATTACCATATCGTTTCATATAATAATCTAAAATGTCATCAGCTCATAGTTATACCTCCGAGTTCAGCATTTTATTTCCTATTTTTCGTTATAATGTAGGTTGCTCAAGAATTGAAAAAGACGCTCCTATTCGCTTGAGTATAAAATCAGATGATTCAAATAACGTGTATAGTAAGATTATAAATGCTGCAGAACACCCTCATTTGAGTATTCCAGAAACTGAGTTTGTGAGGAAAAGAAAGCAACACCAGCAGCTTCTTCACACTTTTATCTTTGCCTTAGGTGAGTTTACTTTTTCTACCTCTCACCAGAATTCGATAGCTTGGAACTTACGAAACAAATATGCATAATACTCCCTCCGTCCCGCAATAGATGACCCATTTGAAAATGTGCAATTTTGACCTAACTTACTTTGACTGCATTTTTCTACTAATATACAAAGATAAATAATATCATATAAGATGTCGTTAGATTCGTCTCGATGAGTATTTTCAAAATATCAAATTTTCATAATTTTTTTCTAATATATTATTCAAGATATTTAAGCTCAAAGTTATGCATTGACATGCGTAATAAGGTCAACTGTGTCAAGTATTATGGGACGGAGGGAGTACCATTTTTCTATGTTAGACTTTTAAATATCTTTCTTTCCTGAATTTACAGCTGGGGCTGCTATGGCGCTTGCGGGTTTTACAGCTCGTCGTGCACGTGCGAATAGGAATTCTTCTTAGGACATTAAGCAACACTTGTGGACTTGATGTCCAATATTTTCCATTGGAAATTTGTTGATAGAGTAGGATCGGTTTTGAAATTAAATAATTTAATCCCAATCCTATTGGTTTTATTGTTTTCTTATCCAATTATAATAATTTTAAATTTAAGTTTGATTTGATTCTTTCCCATAAAAACAAGTTTGATTTGATTCAATTTAATCAGAAGTGTTTGAGTTGGATCAGTTTTATTTATTTACGAAACATTTGATAAACAAGACATTTTTAAAACGATTATCGTCTAGGTTTTGTGCAAGTGATCAGTGCGTTGGTACCAAGTTTGATTCCTACTCAAAAAGATATTTAAAAATAGGGAAATGTATAATTCAATAAAGTGGTGAGACTCACGTAGATTTTTACATAAAGTGGTGAAACTCACATAGGTTTCACCCAATAAAAAAAAAAAAAGGTGGCATTGGCTAGTGTGAAACCACGGTGCTTTTGCACCGATATTTATGCTCTAACAGCAGCTAGTATAAACAGTGAAATTTGAGCAAATTTTTTTAATTTATGTTTAAACTCTTAAGTTTTTGAACAATTTTTTACATACGTGTTAAGAACATTACTAAAAGTTCATCTGCAAAAAATTATCGCAAAATTTGATTTCTACTTCCAGATTTTGTTACTTTTATCTAACTTCGACGTTTTAAAAAATTAATATTTAATTCATTTCACGTTAAAAAATTCTAAATTTTAGTAAATGAACCTTTCATAGTGTTCTAAACTTGTCTCAAAAATATCGTTAAAAAATTTAAGAGTTTAAGGATAATTAAACAAACTTTGCTTTAGCAGGTACTAAAATTATAAGTATTTTTTTTTTTGTAAGGACTAAAGAGACTATTAAAATTAAGTAAGGACTAAACTTAGAAGTTTTCAATTTTATAGGGACCAAAAACATATTTAACCCATAAGCTTTTGTCCCTATAAAATCTCAAATTCATTTTTAGTCCCTCTAAACTTGTTTTATAAAGTTTTGGCCCCTCAATTATTTTGCTTCACAATTTTTGGTTATGGATTTTAAGTAAACTCATATATATCCCTTAAAATTTAGAATTTTTTTTTGCTGTTTAGTACATTATGGAAATCCTTCTAAGTATTTAGAACCTAAAATTCATATCTAATTCATATATTTTGTTCATAAAAATTAAATATTTATGGGAGAAATTGTTACAATATTATAACCTGTAAAAAAATTATTAAATTTAATTGACTTAAAAATGAAATCAAAAGTTGCGACGTATAGCGTTAGGGAAACCAACAAAATTTAGATGAACCATAAACAAAATTTGAAATATTTATATGACCAAAAACTTAATTAACCTTTTGAAATAATGTTTACTATATTTATTACAAACAAAATACTTAGATTTTTCTAATGATGTGACTTTTTTCTTATTGATACCATTGCATATATCAAGTTACACATCTATTCTCATTTGTTATATGATTAATGATTTCCTGGAATAGGGTTCAAGGACATTATCTTATCCATTGATTCAAAAATAGCGCCTTCTTGCTTAAAGAGAGGCCATGGCAAATTAAAAGTGGATGGACTCCATTGCATCAATAACAGAATGAAATATCCCAAAGAACTCAGGACACATGAAGATTTTGGATATCAATTTGTAGTGTTCTAAGTTTCTTTTCAATATTTGATATTTCTTCTTGAATCTCAACTAGCTTGTTTAGCCTATTCTGCGCTTGATCTTGGTAAGGTTTGCCAATGACTCTCACAAAGGTATCCAAATTTTCTACTGCTTCAGTCAAATCCCTCTTCATGGCTTCTTCAAGTTCATTCGCCAAGGTATCTGCTTTCCTTTTCACCTTATCTATCACACGCCGCCTCCGAGATGGGAAATTCGAAATAGCTATATACCTGAGTAAAACAAATATCGACCCAGATATTAGCAAGAAGTGAACAACCATTTCAAACAACATTGCCTAGATATTATTTCATTACTATCTCTTAATGGATAGTGCAGCTGAAATATATTCTACTAGTATGCATGCATTTTCAAATACAACCTGGGGAATCATAAAGCGCTCTAATGAATATAATACATTACCCGCCAACAGAACAAATTCCAAGAGCAAGAAGATCTTCCAATGTGGTTTGCAGTACAGATGTCAATAGTGAAGCAGAAAAACCAGCCACTCCTAGTTGACCAAGAGTCCCTAAAATCTACACAGAAGGAAGACATTTTATATCAGAATTGTTTAGTGACATAGTGGTGGTGGTATGCTAAAACTTAATTACAGAAAACAAATCAAAAATATTATATTTACCGCTGAGGAAGACTCAGACAATATTCATTCATATATGGGTAATCAAGTCCAACAAAGACTGAACAGGGAAATTTTGCAGATATCAAAACTTAATTGTTGATCAGACAAGGACATCATTTACTTGTTATATAGTAGCTTCCAGGGGTGCCAGAAAACGTTAATATAGGGAACACATGAAGCCAACGATAAGTGGCAATACAAATTACAATAAAACTGTAAAAGAAAGCAGCAACCTGAATAAATCACACTGGTTATAATTATTCCTCAACTTTTAAACAAACCTATTGATTGATCATTCATCATTTTGAGGCTTTAACAGCACCTCTCTAGCATCATAGATCACCAGAAATCATTCTAAATGCTAACCTTAAGGCAATATCTTAGACATCTTTCAAACTCATTGTTCACAGCTTAGTCAGTTTTTATGCTATTTTACTTACGGGATATTTCGAGAATTGCAAAAACTTCCATTTAAAATGTCCGGAAAGTTTGTTACACATATAGACCCTGGTTTTATACAAGTTTGGTTTCGGTCACAAATCACGATAGCATTATTTCTCATGTACACTAGTTTTCAATTTGATGCAATAATACCATTCCATTAGTTAGTTGTTCAACTGAAGTGACTTGGCCTTATTGATATCAATGGCACAGATCCACATCAGCAAAGTTGCCTTTGATTTCAAATCATGAGAAAAAACACTGCAATTGAACTAAAGAGATGAAAAAAATTAACTTCTCTAACGAACTAAAAGAGAACTTGAGGACTAGAAGAGAAGAGTTTTTACATTATTTTACAAGGAATTCTAAACTTACCATCTCACGAACTTCTTGCTCAAATGACTTTGAAACTGCACTGCTGCTGAAATTTTCAATCACCTGATAGCCAGCTTGATCCCCTTTCTTTAGCAACTCATATGTCTCAATATTCTTCTGACTATTTTCATGAATCAATGAGGACCATCGCTTCTCAAAAGATTCCTTGTATATTCTCCCTTGTTGGGTATTTTTGGCGCTTAACCAATTTTCGTAATCTCCAAGTATTTTCTGTATCCAATCAACCAAAAACATTTAAGCAAAACATAAATGGCTAACATCACACTATTACATTATTTCAATTTAATCTCGCATTAGTATTTGGATGTACTAGCCATGTTGGGGACATCCAAAGAAAAAGCGGAGTCCAGTTTATGGTCAAATAAATCATTATTCTTTCTGATAAAAATAGTAAACATGACTAAATGTGCAGTACAATCTGGACTCAATAGTTAACAGCCAAAAACTAACCTGAACAGATGACACAGAAGGATCAATTATGTCATTCTGAATTCTTGAGGTGGCAGGTGTCGCATGTTTCTCTCCTTTGAAAACATATGATACAACAATATCAAGATTTGACAATTGCATTGTAGCTTCTACAAGCTCCACAACACGTGATTTAGTGGATTCAATCTGATAATGCATACCATTGCAATTTAAGAACATGCTAATTAAGAGGAAAACAAATTGTCCTGACATTCAAAAATTATGAACTTCTTGTAACATACCATGGATAGAGTTTGTTTCCTCCAAGAAAGGCTCTCATTTTCCATATTCAATGCAAAATCATTTACACTGTTGACAACATCGTTTATTGCAGCCAAATCCTGCTTGGCATATCGATAGTCTTGTGTCACAAGAGTTTCACATGCAGAAATCAGTCTGTCTGCAATTCCAACAGGTGTTTCAAGTTTAAGCCTCATTCTATCCATCCCTGCGATCGTCGACCCATCTAGAAAGCTATATAAAAATTTCTCAAGCTCGTAAAAGCTATTGGGACCATATTGAGAACCAGAGACTGACAATTCTTCGTTGAGTTTCCCAAAACTAGAGGTAGCCATAAGTTTTGCTTCAAGAGCAGATCGAGCAGACACAGGATATAATATCACATCTTCCGTTTTCAACAATCTCTTTATGTTGTCCTTAATGAAGGACATTGCTTCCTCAAGCTGCATTGAATTGTGAATGTATAACGTAAAACTACTTGGCGAATGCCTATATCAGTACAAAAGAACAAGTAAAGACAACAACATTAGGGTAATACCCAATATTTGTTTAGTGTACAATGGAGGCAATGAGGTTTGAACCTAAGACCTCATGCATACTACCCAAATCCCTCACCACTAGATCAATCCTAGAAGCTTCGGTAATACCCAATATGAATCATGAAACATAAATTACCTCATGATTATTCTGATAAATGTCAGCTTTGTTCAAAACAAAGACCACTTTCTTCTTCCATTGCTGTGAATAACGAAGAAAAGCAACCTGAAAAAGAAAATAAAACATGTCATACCCCTGGGTGGGTAAGTACACTGTACAAATGTAAACATGAGAGTATGCCCCATACTAAAAAAAAAGGACTAACCATACCTCACTTCCAGTTAAAGGGCGATCAGCTGAAATAACAAAAAGAAGTAAGTCTGCACGAGGCACAAATTCCTCTGTAAGACGCTGTTGTCTCTGAAGAATTACATTAGTTCCAGGTGTATCAACAATTGTCATCTGTTTTCAGAAGGACGAAGAAAAATGCTGAGGCCACTAATTGCAAACAGAAATTGTAATCAAGGGAGAACCAAAACATAAGGAGAAAACTAAAAGTTAATTGACTTACTTCTCTAAGAATTGGAGCGGGAAGGTAGCAAATATATTGACCATCTGGATACCTTTCACAGCGTTGTTTTTCAATATCTAGGTCATTATATCGTAAAAATGTGATCTCATTCGTTGTTGGAACAACCCCGTCTTTGAGATATCTTTCTCCAAGAAGCGCATTAATCACAGTAGATTTGCCAGAGTTGAATTCCCCCTGGCAATAGAGTCAAATAAATTCAGCTCTTTATAGCATTTTTATGAAATCTATATAAAAACCAGTTGTATTTGCATCTCACCCAATTGCTTTGTGAGACAGAAAAGATAATAAATAGTGATGTGGAGCAAGTGAATCAGATAACTACTCAACCTAAGGTGAAAGTTGGAAAGTTCCTATGATGAGTATTGTCAGCTATTGCGGCAATCAAATTCTTCCATAAGTATAACGATATAGGAATAACATGCGACCCAACTAACCCAACATATTGCATTCTTCAGAGTAGTTAAAATAAAAAAAAATAGCTTCTGAATTTTGTACAGACAGAAAGCCAACTACTCACTGTAAGTATACCATGAATCAACACTCTAGTAAATGCTTATGCATGAAAGTAATCAATTAATAGCGTAAGAACAGTGAACAACAACAACGAGAAAAGTCCACAATAAAGAGCACCTATTTGTTAACTAGTTTTAACTAAACGAAGTAACATAATATTTTTTTTTTGAAATTAGAGCTAATACCAATGTATATCCCAGGAACCAGAATTTGTTGAGATTCAGCACACAATTACCACTATGACCAATAAGAACGGCTCGTCAATCTGAGAAACTGCATCATCAAGAAGCGAAACTTCCTCCATCTGTCATTTGAAACCAATTCCAATTCAACACAAAGTAAACAATATACTGGTCAAAATACATAATGATAAAAAAAACAAAAAATATCATTTCAAATACCAACTGTTTTAGTTAAAAGATCACCAGAGGTGCAGCTTTCTTTATAACTTCAATAGCTTCATTCAACACCGACCTCTCCATTTCTATTAACTGTTTCTCCCTATCTTCCAGTTTAACAAATCCACCCACAACCTCTGTTATACTCTGCAAACCATTACTCTCATTGACTAATTTATCATCATCAATTTTATCACCACGATCATCCAGTGTTCTCTCATCATTTGCAAACCCACCATCAAATAATTTACGAAGGAAATCATCGTCAAACATCCCAAAACTTTCCAAACTAGTAACAAAACCACTAGCACCAGAAGCAAGTAAACTCGAAGCCTCATCGTATGACAAGTTTTTCCCCACAAAAGAGGCAAAAATCGGTATCTTCACATTGTCAACTACATTACCAATTTCTTGATTTAAAAGTTTCAAATCGCCGCCACCACCACCATAAATAAGAAAATCAGCACCTTCAGATTTGGATGCATTTACAGCAGCATCTACAGTTTGTACAAATCTAGCGACCAATGGAAGAACCACCAATTCGCTATTGGAACCTAACATTGTATTCCTAGCAACAACAGTAGGAAGACCTTGATCGGAGAGTAAAACGCCACTGGTAACAGCAGCGGCAGCAATATCAACACGCTCAGCAACTAACAAATAAGCGCGATCACGAATAAGCGATTTCAATAAACAAGCAGCTTCATAGAGTTTACCACCACTTTGTTCATTACTGGTTAGAATCACAATTCCAACCGATTTGGAAACTGCTTTATCAATCAAGTCTAGTGCGGATTCGCCACGTGTAAGAATCTGGTCGGAGTTGAGTTGGAGAATGAGAGTAGGGACTTTGAGTTCAGGGCGTTTGTAACCGCCGGGGAAGAGTGTTCTAGGTTGGGGTTGGGCTTGGGCCTTAGGGAAGAAATGGCGAGAAACATTATTGGAAGTGATGGGAGAGGAATGGAGAGTGCGGCGAAAAGGGAGGTGTGGATAGCGAGAGAAGGGGGTGTAAGGGATGGTCGGGAGGGGTGAAGAAGGGAGTAGGAGGGAGGAATAAGAAGGGGTTGTTATGGAACAGGGTACCATGGATTTGATTTGAAGGGGGAATGAAGATAGAAAGAAGGGAGAGGAGGGAGGGAGATATGGATGGATGGATGACTCTCCATCAGTGGAATCTGAGTTGTTATCTAAACTAATCTTTTGGCTCGAACATCAAGGACCGCATGTGCGACCCAATTAAAATGACGATCAACTTCAAATATTACTAATTTATGTCATAATCACAATTTAAGGCAGAGGAAAGTCAGGCTCAGGTCATGAAGAACACCTACTCCCTCCGGTCTCTATTATAAGCAAAATTTTACTTTTTAGAAACATTGAATAATTAATGTATCAAGTCTATAATAAAGACTAGATACATTAATTATTCAATGTATCTAAAAAGTCAAAATTTGTTTATAATAGTGATCAGATGGAGTATGAGGCAGCTTCCGGACAAGCAATCAGCTTACCGAAGTCTGAAATATTCTATAGTAGGAATGTGGCAGATACTTTAAAGAACAATATTACAAACATTTTGGCGGTCCGAGCTGTTTTGGGTACTGGCAAGTATTTAGGCATGCCGTCTATGATTGGCAGAGATAGAACAGCCACATTTGCTTATATAAAAGACCGGGTGTGGCAACGTATTAATTCGTGGAGTAGCAAGTGTCTTTCTAAGGCAGGACGTGAGGTTATGATCAAGTCTGTGCTCCAAGCTATTCCGTCTTATGTTATGAGTTTATTTCAATTACCAACTACGTTGGTTACCGCTATTGAACGGATGATGAACACGTTTTGGTGGGGCCATGGCAGAACTTCTCATCGGGGCATTAATTGGTTGAGTTGGGAAAAGCTATCGATGCATAAAACACATGGTGGTATGGGTTTCAAAGATCTCTCAGCTTTCAATCTTGCGATGTTGGGTAAGCAAGGCTGGAAATTTCTTACGGAGCCTCACTCGCTTGTCTCTCGTATCTTTAAGGCTAGGTACTTTTCGTCTAAATCTTTTTTGAATGCTACCATAGGTCACAACCCGAGTTATGTGTGGCGTAGTATACTTCGCGCCCGTTTTATTGTGCGCGGTGGGGCAAGATGGTGTATAGGTTCTGGTGATAACATTCCTATTCTTGATGCTCCTTGGCTCTCTAATGGTAAGCATATCGATGGGAATATTAATGGAGGCCACTATGTTCGTGACTTTAAAGTTAGTAGTTTGATTTCTGATCACAGTAAGGAGTGGAATGTGCCTTTAATTCAGCAGGTTTTCAGCAATGATGTGGCTGATGCTATTCTGCAGACACCTTTGTTTGATCAAGTTCAACATGATCAGTTGGTTTGGAAAGTGGAGAGGAATGGTTGTTATTCAGTCCGAAGCGCGTATAGATTGTGTGTGGAGGAGCTTGTCGACGTTTCTCATCTCCGACATCCAGTTAATTGGAAGGATATTTGGCGCCTGAAGGTTCCGCCAAAAATTAAGAATTTAATTTGGCGCATGTGTCGGGGTTGTCTCCCCACCAGAGTTCGGTTGCAAGACAAAGGGGTTTCGTGCCCGACGCGGTGTGCTAGCTGTAGTTATGAACATGAAGACCTGAATCACATCTTCTTTGAGTGTCCTTTTGCTATTCAGGTGTGGAATACAGCGGAGATATGGCAAGCTGTCCACGACGCAGTTCTGAATAATAACTCAGCCGTAAATGCTATTTTCCATCTGTTTCAAAATCTGCCTACACATCTTCAACAATGCTTTGCTGCACTTTGTTGGAGCCTCTGAAAACACCGAAATTTGAAGATTTGGGAGGACGTTAATGAGCTAAGTTCTACTGTTGTTGATAGAGCTTGTACCGTAATGGAAGATTGGCAGGAAGCTAACAGAAATCTGCCTTGCGCGCGGCTGCAAAGAGCTGGACAGCAAGCACCTTCTGTCACGCAAGCACAGCAAGCCTTGCATCAGCAATTGGCTGCTACTGATGCTGTCAACCAGCAGTGGATGCCGCCTAGTATTGGGAGATTTAAGTGCAACATAGACGCGGCTTTCTCGGAAAGGTTTAAGCGAACTGGTATTGGCGTGTATCTGCGAGATGATACTGGTACTTTCGTGCTAGCCAGACAGCTACATTATGATCATGTTCTACCAGTAGCAATTGGTGAAGCTTTGGGTCTTCTTCATGCTCTCCAATGGATGCAAGATATGCAGTTCGATAACATTGATTTCGAACTAGATTCAAAAGTTACACGAGATGCGTTCCATTCCCGCAATACGGATATTACCGATTTCGGAAGCATTATCAAGGCTTTGTAGAGAGCTGTTTTCATCTTCTTTTGCAAACTCCAGGGTCGAGTTTATTAGGCGACAAGCGAATGCGGCGGCTCATGCTTTGGCTAGAGAAGCCACTTCCTTAGCTAGTCCCTCTACTTATTATGTTATCCCAAGTTGTATCGAGAATATTATTATTAATGAAATGCTATAAGCAATTTTATTTCAAAACAAAAAATCACAATTAGTGCGTCTCCTAAAAAAAGTTGACCATTAGTATTTTTTTTTTGGCTAAATTAATCCAATGGTCCCTTAACTAATTCTCAGTTTTCATTTTGGTCCCATAAGTTGAAGGACCAAAATGATGATTTTAAGACTTATGGGACCAAAATGAAAACTGGTAATTAGTTGAGGGACCATTGGATTAATTTAGCCTTTTTTTTTCTTTTCTTATTCCCACCGGTTAATAATACTCCATCGGGTTTGTCAAAAAAAATAAATAAATAATACTCCATCGGGAGAAATTCTAATATGGTCACAGGACCAAAGAAAAAGTGTTTGGTCACGCACACATAAAAAAGTATTTTTTTAATAATAAAGAGGAAATTGATAAAAAAAAAAATGATTGAATATTTTGAAGAGAATCTTTTTATGTGTGTGTCCAAATATTATTGATTTGGTTTTGTGACCATGGAAAAATACCTCCTCCATCGATCATACAATAGATGTCATATTATGTTTTAAATGGTTATTAAGAAAATAATTAATAATGTTGACTCATATTTTTTTCTCAAGTTTCTTTTTCGCCTGTTGTGTTCCCTCATTGTCCATGAATGGAATCATCTTGATTTTGGAGGATTTTGAGGTTATTTTTTATAGCTCTTCATATAATGATTCTTATGTATTTTTTTTTTTTTGTTAAAGAGTGTCACCGGAGCATTCTTTAAAGATCCTAAATTTAGAAAAGGAAATGTTAAGTAGTGCCCTTAGGGCATAAGTTAAAAAGGCAAATGTAGAAAGTTTTTCTTGAAACTTGTGCATTCAATGTCTTAAAAGTTGCAAAAGTTATATTTTCAATATAAAATTTATTTTTAATTTCCCTTTTAAGCTTCTTAACTTGTGCCCTAAGGGCACAAGTTAACATGACCCATTTAGAAAATATTCCTTAAAAAAGTCAAATGTTACAAATTCCAATGCATTGATTACACAAATTTTTGTAAAAACTTACTACTCCCTCCGTTCCTTTTTAAGTGTCACTTTTGGAGAAAATTTTTGTTCCTATTTAACTGTCACTTTCAAAGTTCAATGCAACAATAAATGTTGTTTTACCAACATTACCCTTAGTTATTTATTGTGGAGAGAGAAATATATGAAATAAGATATTAAATGACTAAGGCTATTATAGTAAAAGTATAGATTATTGTATAAGAAAAAGTAACATTTATTGAGTGTCTTGGTTTGTGTAAAATATTAAAAAGTGACACTTAAAAAGGAACGGAGGTAGTATTAAAGATGCTTAAAGAGTGCCCTGGAAGTACTCGTTAACATTTCCCTTTTTTTTATACCAATGGGATGCAGATTGTGAACACTTTATAATTAAATGAGAAAATTATCTTTTTAATCAATGATATATTTTAACTTATTTTTCAATGAAATATAATTAAACTATTATCATGATTAAAACATAATTCAGAAATCCATCTCCGTCAACATTGGGTGCCCCTTAGTAAATGAGAAATGCTAGGGTCACACCCACTAACACTCTCTTTTAACACACCCAATCATAAGTAGCCATGTCATCCACTTTTTTAGTTGATTTTACCTGGTAACTGGATTCATCTTTACCGTTTATTTTATTTTATTTTTGTAATTAAATCAGATTTTAATCGTTCATCTTCTCTGCATAACCTATCACAAATCCAGTCTCGTCAGTTTTGTTGCTTTCACCAATTGAAAAGCAGAAAATTGTCTATCAATTATCCTCCCAAATTTAACCCAACCTCTGATGGTATGCTTATGCAGCAATAACACAAACATGATATATTAGCTTAAGAAAAGATCCAATTTCAATTTTCTTGTCGACCCTCCTCCCAATTTTGTTCTTCTTATGTTGTTTAATTTGTTTGCTATATTGAATGTTTATATAGATTTTCAATTACGACACTCCAAAAACAAAACCCAATGAAAACATTTTCTTTTAGATTTGAATAAAACAAAGGTGGGATGGTTAACATAAGGAGACAAAGACGAGGTCATAAGAAAACAGAAGGAGATGGGTTAGATGGAAAGGGAAAGAGAAGAAGCCATGTAGATTTTTCTTCCATGGACTCTGTTATTTACTCAACTAGCATGGAAACCCGTGCCAAGCACGGGCTAGAATTCCGTCAAACTTAAGAGATAATGAGCCCGTTTGTTATAGCTTTTTTAAGAAAAAAAATCACTTTTTTTAAACAAATAATCACTTTTAAGAGTTTTGCATCCGTTTGTTACAGATTTTTAAAAAAATCAGAATCTAAAAATAATCTAAAAACAGCTTCAAATGAGAAGCTGTTAGGAGCAGCTTAAAATAAAATAGATTTTTTTTAGAGGAGAGAGAAAATATAATTTAAAAGATTGAACTAATTTTGTAACAAAAAATCCCTTTTATATAGTTGTATCCAAACAAACTAGATTATTTGTTTAAAAAAAGTGATTTTTATTACAGTAAACAAACGCAAAATAGATTCTGATTTTTCATATAATCTCTAAAATATAATCTCTAAATTATTTTATATCAAAATCACTTTTATTTTAATCCGTAACAAACGGGCCCAATATTGCGATGTAGCAAAAGTCAGTTAAAGTTCAACATTAGATGAAAGAGTACAGGTTGAACATCAAAAGAGTGAAAAACTCATACTTAAGCCTTAAATTTTTGGATGAAAATATGTAGTCTCATTTTCACCGTGTGGTTGCCCTTTCTATGATGAGTTGATCCACATTATTGTTGGCTTCTCCAGAAAGTCCAACTGTGGTATGATATCATGGTTCAACGTTGTAGGGGAGCGGGAGTGTTCTAGGTGGTGGATCACGAACGCGGAGAGTCTGACACTTAATGGAGAGATGTTAATGTGTTAAGTGTAAGTTAAAATTTCACATTGTATGCAAGAGTAGATGTGACCAACAAATAAATAATATGATCCATGTTGTAATGCCTTGAGACATTGGATGAAGGTGTGATGTTAAGCTCACTCGTGTGATTGCTGTTAACCTAATGTGATCATACAACTCAATTTTGACTCTCACAGAAGTTCCAACGTTGTGATATTTTTATTTGTTAGTTTTTGAATGTCGTTTTGTTTAATTTTTTATCTTAAATGTCAAAAAATTATTCAACCTCTGTTATATCTGATTCATTCACTTTTGATCTTTGGTAAAATCTGACAATAGTAAAATGTAGATGTGTTTTGTTGAGATAAAAAATACATACATGTTTATTAGAAATTTTAAATTGTTGTGCCATTTTTTTAATGAGTCTAATATTTTGGTAAGATAATTACAGATTAATTCTTATCTCCTTCAATAAATGGATAATATTACCAATAACTCATTATATACTTTATTATCTTAGAGAAAAACAATCACTCCTTACTTGTTTCTCTTTTCATTTCTCTCATGTTAAAATTCCTTTTTCGTCTTCTTTATTTTTCTAATATACTTTCTCATTTCTCATGAAAGAAAGGAACAAAAACATTTCTCTATAAAACCACTACCAACCCATATTTTTTAGCATGTTATGTCTCTGATCATATTTGGCTCTCTCACCAGATCAGAAATACGGACTGTCTCACACATAATAGAGATATGTTTATGTGTCATGTGTGAGTTAAACTTCTGCCTTGGAAGCAAAAGTATATATTGAGAAACATGAATGTGAGATGACCAATATACATAATGTCTTTCAGGTTTTGTGTGAAGATGTGGTGTCAATCTCATTTTTGGGGTTTCTCTTAGTCAAATGTGACGATCAATCCATTGCAAGCTCGCTCAAAACTCCAAACACTATGATGAACTATTTTTTTTTTAGTTTTTGGATGTCATTAGTTTAATTTTATTATATTAAATATAAGTTTTTAGATGTTCACTCTCATGAAAGAAAAAAAAATATCCAATCTCTACTATTTTAAATACCTTCACTTTTGGTCTTTGGTGGGATCTAGTAATAGAAAAATGTAGACGTGTTATGTTCAGTTAACAAATCACATACTTATCTCCCTCAAAAAAAAATCACATGCTTATCAGACATTTAAAAATGATGTAATATTTTTTTAATTGATTATCTTTTTGGGTGAAATAATTACTAATAAATCTTCAACTATATCATAAAATTAACAGTAACCCGCTATATTCCTAACACTTCAATGAATAAAACACACACTACTTTTTTCCTTTATCATTTCTATTATCTTTAAATATATTTTGGAAATCATAGTTAACTAAAAAGCCCCTCGCGCCTTCTCTCTCTGAAATCGCAGCCTTCTCTCTCTGATCAGTTTGAAACGCGCCGTCCTCCTCTCCTTCCAAATCTCCGCCGTCAAGATGTAGATGGTGGTGGTTGGTGGTGCGACGATGGGTAAGCCATCCGCATCGCCTCTCTGTTCTCTCGGTGGCTTCGTCGGGAGTCCAGGCTCTAGGCGCACCGTGTGTTGGTCCGGAGGTAGCGCCGACGGTTTGGATTCGTTCAAATCGTGCCGCCGTAACTGGGTTCCTGTAGATCTATTCTTTGCTGGATTTGGTGTTTCGGTTTGCATCTGTTTCGTTTTGCTTCTTGCGGCCGCTGCGTGTGTGTTGCTGTCGGAAGCCATGTTACGGTGAGACTGGTTCATGTTTCAGCAAGTTTCTTTTATGGGAGTCTCTGTTCTGTGTCTTTCACCTTCAACGTTGTGTAAATGTTAGGCGTGGATTTGGAAGCTCGAGAGGGTTGTGATGCTTGCTGTTTGGTTGCAGGGGTGGTTGGTACGTGAATCTGATATGTGTTGGCTGTCGGTTCATAAACCATATCGCATACGATATTTTGTCTCTGGTTCACTTTCTTTGAAGGTGATTGCGGTACCGTTGTTGAGCCAGAAATGGTTGTTATTATGCTGATGATCGCAGTAATGGTTGGTGTGTGTGGTTTTGCTAATTTCCATGTTGGCGGTCGAAGCCACTCCCCTATCAAATGTCTGTGGTTTCGTAGATTGAAATGGGACTATGTGGACTCGAAAGAGTCGTTATTGCTTGTTGCTTTGCAGGGAGTTGATGGTACGTGATCCAAATTCGTGTTGACGATCGTTTCATTCGCCAAATTATAGGCCTGATTGATTCGTTTGTTAGAATTGATTAGGGTTGAATATTGTGTGTTGTTCTTATTGATGTATTACCACCCGTTAGGGCTGATTCACATGGTTTAACTGGGTCAGGTTTTATGTCCCCCAGTTTTTATGTATTTTTTCCTTTTTTTTTAATAATATATATGAGCAATTGGCAAAAGATTAGAGTGGGGCTCCAACTTAGTTGGGCACTATTCTTTCTTATGTCATTTTTCTTTTGCCTTATCAATTTTTTTTTTCCTTTCTCTTTTTTATGAAAGATGATCATAAACCTACGTCCATCAAAACACTATCAACCCATTTTTTTTACCATGTTGTGCCTCTTGTTGACTTTATTTGGCTATGTCACCAGACCTCATGCGCAAGAGTCTCACGCTTATGGGAGATATGTTAAAGTGTCAATTGTGACTTAAAATTCCACAATATATGCAAGTAGATCTTTAAAAACATATAAGTGAGATGACCAATATACATAATATTTTAAGGTTTTGGGCGATGATGTGGTGTCAATCTCAGTTGTGTGCTTTGTGATGATCTACCTCATTGTAGGTGGCCATGAAACTCTAAACATTTTGATGAATTATTTTGTTAGTTTTTTCAACGTTGTTTGTGTAATTTTTATATTAAATTGAAGTTTTTTTGATGTTGTTCGCTTTCATGCAATATTTAACTTCCTTCAGTTTTGGTCTTCGTTGGGATTTCACGATAGAAAAACGTTGATGTGTTATGTTGAGTTGACACAATACATGTTTATTGAACATTTTTAAATGTTGTGGCGTATTTTTAATTGAGTTTAATTTTTTGGTAAATTGATTACCCAAATATCTCAAACTCCTTCAATAGACCGATAAAATTACTATAAAATCACTCTATTTGTTATAACCTCATGGACAAAACACACAATTCTTTTTTTTTTTTTTACCACTATCACATCTCTTAATCTCAAATTTATTTTTCATGATCTTCTTTCTTTTTCTAATTTTTTTATCTCTATTCTCATGAAAGATAGAAACATAAACCCCAATCCATTAAATTACATCAATCCACCTTTTTGACCACGTTGTGCCTCAATTTGACCTTATTTGACTATGTAGTATGTCACATAATTAAGGACACAGAGTCACACATTGGGGGGAGAGAGCGGGAGAGAGAGAGACAGAGAGGGAGAGAGAGAGAGAGAGAGAGAGAGAGAGAGACAGAGACAGAGACAGAGACAGAGAGATGTTAATGTGTTTGATATGAGTTAAAATTTTACAATAGATGGAAGAGTAGATGATGAATAACCTATAAGTGAAATGACTCATATACATGTATCTAAAGATTTTGGATAAAAATGTGGTGTCAATCTCATTTGTGTGATTTCTTTTAGTCTGATGTTGAATATAATTCAATGTAAGCTTCATAGGAAGTCCCAGCATTACAATGATTTGTTTTTGTTAATTTTTAGGTGTCATTTGTGTTAATGTTATTATCTTACATTTTAAACTTTTGATGTCATTCACTTTGATGGAATTATTTTTTGGTGAAAGCAATATCTAAAATTCCTTCACTTTTGGTCTTTGGAGGATCTGAAAAAGGAAACATGTAGATGTGTTATGATGAGTTGACAAAATACACATTTATTAGATTTTAAATTTATGTGACATTTTTTTAATGATTCTAATATTAGGTAGAAAAATTACCCAATAATTTATAACTTCATCAACAAACTCATAAATTATCAAAAACTCGTTATTTTCCCTTACCATTTCTCTCATGTTTAAATTTTGTTTTCATCTTTTTTCTTTTTCTATTTTACTTACGCTCTTCTCATGAAAGAAATGGGTAAAAACGCCCCTCTATTAAAATGCCACCAACCCATCTTTTTTACAGGTTGTGTCTCCAATCTTAGTTGGATATTTCGTCAAATCATAGACACCAAGATTCTCACCCTTAGAGAGAATAAGTTAATGTGACATGTGTGAGTTAACCTTTTACATTTGATGCAAGAGTAAATATTGAGAAACATATAAATGAGATGTCCAATATACCTAATGTCTAAAGGTTTTGAATGAAGATGTGGTGTCAATCTCATTTGTGGGGTTTCTCTTAGACAAATGTAATGACCCAACTCATTGTAGGCTTCGTCATAACTCTGAACTCTATGATGTATTGATTGCGGAGATATTCATTATCATTTCTCTCATGTTCAATTTTTTTTTATCATCTTTCATTTCCTAATTTACTTTCTCTTTTCTCATGAAAGAAATGAGCATAAACCTTCATCCATTAAATCACACTAAGTGGTGCTAATGTGTCATATGTGAGTTAAAGTTTCACATTGAATGCATCAGTAGATGAGGATAAACATATAAATGAGATGATCCATATATCTAATGTCTTAAGGATTTTGATGAAGATGCATTGTTAATTAATGTGGTTGTTCTTAACCTAATGTGATTATACAACTTAGTTCATGTTAGCTCTTTTCTTGGATTCGATTTATGTCCCTAAATTTTTATCAGATTAGGTTTACGTCTCCTTTTTTTTTCTCCATAAATTTTTTTCTTAAGAAAATTTATTAGAAAAGATCCTTAAAACATCAATTATTTTCTATTTTTAATTTAAAAAATGTCTAGAATACTATTTAAAATGAAAGACATAAGATTTTATTGATCATCATAGGGTAAAAGTTATATATATTTAATGTATTTAATTAAGAAAAAATATATCCTATTAAACAAAGGCTTTTTAATGGCAAATTTTAATAATTAGTTGTTAGATTAATTTTTCTTTCTTTCTCAAAACAAAATTAATTTTTTTTCTTCTTCATCTGAGTTTGTACCAAGAACCTCTAACATCATCTGAAAAACACAATCAAAGAAAACCAATAAATACATTCAATTAGACAATTGATATTTCATTAAATGCTAAGATGATTTTGCATTTTTCGTAGAAAAATAAAATGATACTCTTCATAGCATTATAATTAAATCAACTATATAATCTGACATATTTTTAGGATCCTTTTTTTTTATCAAAACAAATTGACCAGAAATAATTTGAATTAATTCAATTTTAGAAGCAATTCAAAGGTCCTTGCAATTACATACACTCATACCCTCACCCCACGTTTATTTCTATTTTTCAGGTATAAGTAATTTTCAAAGTATCATCAGAGGCCGGATCACAGTAGAGTCTAGTTTAGGGTCTCATTATTCGTTGTATTTTTAAAGGTGTCTTTTATGTAAAAGTAAATATTTTGTAAATCTTTCTTCTAAATAAAGTTATTCAAAGTCATTTATATGAAGTTTTAAGTTGAAATCTTAAAGTAAAACTCCATTTGAGTTGTAAAAGTTTTAAATTCTTAATACTCAAATTGGAATGTTACACATACTCATTATGTTATATCATATACTCGTACTCAATGGTCCTTGCATTTTAGAAGCAATTCAATGGTTCTTGTAATGACATCAATGATACGTTTCATATTTGAGAAACGAAAAAAAAATGAAAATGAAAGCCTAAGAAAAAAAATGTCACGTCACCATGCTAGTTGAAAGTTGAGCAGAAAAACATTTAAGATTTTGCATGTTAGAAAGTTATATTTGTTGTACATATATATATATATATATATATATATATATATATATATATATATATATTGATTTACTTGTTAACAATTACGTGTATGATTGAAACCTATGATGATTTAGTTACTCTAATTGGTAGAAAGCTATGAAGCCCCGATACGGATATAGGTGCCGGTACGATACGATACGGGTACGTGAATACGCAATTTTTTTTAAATTTAGGATACGATACGGTTAGGATACGTTAACAAAAATTTATAATAAAACTTATATGTATGTAAAATACTTGAAGAAAATTAACATTGATTACTCTTCATTATTGTATTATTATAAAAGTTACAATTTTTTAAAAATAATACATGTGATCAAAATAATATTTTTTGAAAGCTTTCTTATAAACCATATTACATTTTCATATGTTGGGATATTGAGAGAAACAACATTAAAAGAACTCAACACAAAATTTATCTAATGTTGATTAACTGAATCACATCTCTCGCTACGTTCATCCATAAAAGTATAATTTTAAGTGTTTCATCGAGAAACAATTCTATTGATGCATATATAAAATTGAGTCATATACATCTATAATGAATTTTTACAACATTGTCTCACTTTTTTACTCTTCATCTTTTTCTAGGATACGTGTCTGTGAAGTATCTTAGAAGTATCCTTGTGTATCTGTGAAGTATCACATAAGTATCCGATAAAATATTTATTAAAAAATAAAATAATTAATTCCGATACTTCGTGGATACGTATCCGCGAATATCCATGAAGTATCGATATCCGATACGTATCTGGTACGGGTACGTCTCCATTTTGGAGTATCCGGACTTCAAAGGTAGAAAGTTAAGGCAAAGAGTACATGACTCCATTTGATTGGTTGAGAAATCAAACAATGGTGTTAATTTGATGGTTGCCTTTGAAACATGATTAATAAGTGATAAAAAATTCAATTAGTTTTTCATTGAAAAAAAAATGAAGCTATTTTTTATTTGTTTACAATAGTGAAATTTGCGTATACCAATTTTTTTTTTTAGGAAAAACAATTAAAAAAAACTTTATATTTTCTTGCGTCTCACACGGATTCAATCCAAATGTGATTGTTACCATTTTTGGTAAAAAAAAAATTAGCGGAGTAAACTTCGTAATATTATACAAACAATAATCAACTCATAAATATTTTTTTATTAACAAATTTTTTTTGGTAATGAATGGGTATTTATTTTTAGGAAATGGATCCTTAATCAGCGGTAAAGGGTTAACAACGTTTTATTTATTATCTTAGTGAAATTAAAAATGAAAGTAGATTTACATAGGATCTTTAGTGCACACACAGAAGCCTCCCAGCCAGCGGCTACATCACGTAATAGCAGCGTAAAACTGACACCGACACACCCATTGATAATACAAACATCATACGTTTAATGCAGGACCTACTGTCAATGCCACAAAACTGTCATATATAGTTTTCCACTATGTATATCTTGATTAATTTGTTCACATTTCCTGTTCTTTAATTGATTAATTTTTCATGTTATCTAGATTAGTGAGCATTCATGACATCATTTTGTAGCAGTTCCTATATCTATTCATTTTCGCGTTAAATAAATAATGGCTTGGGAAATCCTTTACTAATAAGCTTATTTTTTTAGTTTGAGTTAAGCTGAAAGAATCTTTTTTCGATTAAGAATTGAGTCATAACTTTAATGTCATTTTTTCCGTTGCATTGCATATATTCTCTTACTATCATTTTTCTTTAGGTGTTAATATTAATTTTGTGACTTTACATTTAATATGCAGATCTGCGTATAGGTGACGATGACTTGAAGAACCTGTATTTGATTGAAATTGAAATGCTGCTTCAGGAAAACGGACAGTCGCTTACTGACTTCAAATCTATGCACAAGTCAAACGCAGCAGACATGCCAACTTTCACAAACAAGCTTATCGTTGATGAGCTAAATTACGACAAAGATGAACTGGAAAAGAAACACACGGATATGTTACTAATGAACAAAGATGTGTGCATGACAAGATCATGGAGTCTATTGGTTCTGACGACGGTGGATTCTTTTTCTTATATGGTTACGGTGGTACTGGAAAAACCTTTATGTGGAAAACATTGTCGGCTGCTGTTAGATCGAAGGGGTTATTTGTATTGAATTCTGCATCCAGCGGTATAGCGACTCTTCTATTACCGGTGGAAGAACCACACACTCGATGCTGGCAATCCCTATTGAGATTAATGAGGCAACATCGCTTGCGATGGAAAAGGATAGTCGCAGGGCAGACCTGGTGCGTGCTGCAAAGTTGATAATTTGGGATGAGGCTCCAATGATGCACCAATGGTGTTTTGAGGTAGTTGACCGATTATTGCATGATATCATGTCCAAGATTGATCCCCTAAACGATTTTAGACCTTTTTGTGGAATGACAGTAGTTTTAGGTGGTGATTTCAGGCAGATATTGTCTGTTGTCCGAAAAGGAACGAGGCAGGATATTGTTGATGCCTCAGTCAATTCATCAAAGATATGGGCTTATTGTAATGTGTTGAGGCTTACTGTTAATATGAGATTGGGTGCATCTTCGGTACCTGCAGAGCATGAAGAAATTGCTAATTTTGGCAAGTGGATACTCTCAATTGGAGACGGCAACAACGCTTCGGATGAGAATGGTGAAATGAAGGTAGAAATTCTTAAAGATTTGCTCATATCAGACACAACAAATCTGTTGATGTCACTTATAGACTTTGTGTATCCCAATTTGAATGATAACCTTGGTGACCCGCTATTTTTCCAAGAATGGGGAATACTCGCACCAACGCTTGATTCAGTTGAGCATGTTGACGAATATATGGTGTCACTTATTCCAGGTGAAGAGAAAGAGTATTTAAGCTCTGATTATGTTTTTCGATCGGAAAAAAAATTCTAATGTCCAGAGCGAGTGGTTCACAACAGAATTTCTTAATGGTATTAAGAGCTCTGGAATTTCAAATCACCGGTTGAAACTAGGGGTGGGATGTCCCGTTATGCTGATGAGAAACATCGATCAGGCCAATGGACTGTGTAATGGTACGAGGCTAACAGTTACACATCTAGGGAAGAGCACGATACCTGCTACCGTAATTACAGGAAAAGGGGCAGGTACCAAGGTATTCATACCCAGGATGAATCTTATTCTGAGTGATCCAGGACTACCCTTCAAATTCCGGCGCAGACAATTTCCATTGACGCTTTGTTTTGCAATGACAATAAATAAAAGTCAGGGTCAATCTTTAGCTCGAGTGGGAATTTATCTTCCTAAGCCTGTGTTCACTCATGGACAACTTTATGTCGCTGTCTGTCGAGTTACTTCTAAAAAAGGTTTGAAGCTGCTCATCTTGGATGAAGATAATAATGTTTGTAAGGAGACTCAAATGTTGTGTATCGTGAAATTTTTCATAAAGTATGATCATTGGTTATGTTTTAGAATTGTTGTTGCTATAATTTAGAAAACTAAAGATGCGTATTGTTTGGAAGTCGTTTTTTTTTAACTTCTTTGTAAGGCGTACTGGTCATTACAGGACATGCAATTTCTATATAAGCAGATCCTCCTGCCATTGACTTTTAATTGATGCACTTTTCAGTCATAACAATACGCGAAACTTTTTTTTTACATCGTTGTTACCCTAAAATACAATATTTACATTAGACCATTTGTTTTGTAAAAAATAAAAACAAATAACAATCGGCGTTTTTGTAGCCCAAACTATATTTATACACACCCGTAAAAAATTTAACGTTTGCATTCACAGACTAGATGTATACATCCGACACTGACTATTATATAAAAAAATACAAATTTTTTAGTTTTTGTGATTAATAAAATATATTATGTCAGCAAATAATAATATACAATACGTCGGCGTATTTTTGCAAAAATATTACATATGCTAAGTTTAACAATGAGTACATCTTATACTACAAATAATTAGTATAAATATAAATCCAAATACTTTAATAGTTATGTGCAATGATTAGATATTTCAACATATATACAAAAATTAAGATGATATTTTTTTTCATATCAAATTTAAATTATAACCACACTTATAACTTTAAGATAACATAATATAAAATCTATTCATTTGATCAAAAAAGTTTTTTATTTCCCGTGCTTGGCACGGGTCACTATACTAGTATATCTAATGTCTTAAGGATTTTGATGAAGATGCATTGTTAATTAATGTGGTTGTTCTTAACCTAATGTGATTATACAACTTAGTTCATGTTAGCTCTTTTCTTGGATTCGATTTATGTCCCTAAATTTTTATCAGATTAGGTTTACGTCTCCTTTTTTTTTTCTCCATAAATTTTTTTCTTAAGAAAATTTATTAGAAAAGATCCTTAAAACATCAATTATTTTCTATTTTTAATTTAAAAAATGTCTAGAATACTATTTAAAATGAAAGACATAAGATTTTATTGATCATCATAGGGTAAAAGTTATATATATTTAATGTATTTAATTAAGAAAAAATATATCCTATTAAACAAAGGCTTTTTAATGGCAAATTTTAATAATTAGTTGTTAGATTAATTTTTCTTTCTTTCTCAAAACAAAATTAATTTTTTTTCTTCTTCATCTGAGTTTGTACCAAGAACCTCTAACATCATCTGAAAAACACAATCAAAGAAAACCAATAAATACATTCAATTAGACAATTGATATTTCATTAAATGCTAAGATGATTTTGCATTTTTCGTAGAAAAATAAAATGATACTCTTCATAGCATTATAATTAAATCAACTATATAATCTGACATATTTTTAGGATCCTTTTTTTTTATCAAAACAAATTGACCAGAAATAATTTGAATTAATTCAATTTTAGAAGCAATTCAAAGGTCCTTGCAATTACATACACTCATACCCTCACCCCACGTTTATTTCTATTTTTCAGGTATAAGTAATTTTCAAAGTATCATCAGAGGCCGGATCACAGTAGAGTCTAGTTTAGGGTCTCATTATTCGTTGTATTTTTAAAGGTGTCTTTTATGTAAAAGTAAATATTTTGTAAATCTTTCTTCTAAATAAAGTTATTCAAAGTCATTTATATGAAGTTTTAAGTTGAAATCTTAAAGTAAAACTCCATTTGAGTTGTAAAAGTTTTAAATTCTTAATACTCAAATTGGAATGTTACACATACTCATTATGTTATATCATATACTCGTACTCAATGGTCCTTGCATTTTAGAAGCAATTCAATGGTTCTTGTAATGACATCAATGATACGTTTCATATTTGAGAAACGAAAAAAAAAATGAAAATGAAAGCCTAAGAAAAAAAATGTCACGTCACCATGCTAGTTGAAAGTTGAGCAGAAAAACATTTAAGATTTTGCATGTTAGAAAGTTATATTTGTTGTACCTATATATATATATATATATATATATATATATATATATATATATATATATATTGATTTACTTGTTAACAATTACGTGTATGATTGAAACCTATGATGATTTAGTTACTCTAATTGGTAGAAAGCTATGAAGCCCTGATACGGATATAGGTGCCGGTACGATACGATACGGGTACGTGAATACGCAATTTTTTTTAAATTTAGGATACGATGCGGTTAGGATACGTTAACAAAAATTTATAATAAAACTTATATGTATGTAAAATACTTGAAGAAAATTAACATTGATTACTCTTCATTATTGTATTATTATAAAAGTTACAATTTTTTAAAAATAATACATGTGATCAAAATAATATTTTTTGAAAGCTTTCTTATAAACCATATTACATTTTCATATGTTGGGATATTGAGAGAAACAACATTAAAAGAACTCAACACAAAATTTATCTAATGTTGATTAACTGAATCACATCTCTCGCTACGTTCATCCATAAAAGTATAATTTTAAGTGTTTCATCGAGAAACAATTCTATTGATGCATATATAAAATTGAGTCATATACATCTATAATGAATTTTTACAACATTGTCTCACTTTTTTACTCTTCATCTTTTTCTAGGATACGTGTCTGTGAAGTATCTTAGAAGTATCCTTGTGTATCTGTGAAGTATCACATAAGTATCCGATAAAATATTTATTAAAAAATAAAATAATTAATTCCGATACTTCGTGGATACGTATCCGCGAATATCCATGAAGTATCGATATCCGATACGTATCTGGTACGGGTACGTCTCCATTTTGGAGTATCCGGACTTCAAAGGTAGAAAGTTAAGGCAAAGAGTACATGACTCCATTTGATTGGTTGAGAAATCAAACAATGGTGTTAATTTGATGGTTGCCTTTGAAACATGATTAATAAGTGATAAAAAATTCAATTAGTTTTTCATTGAAAAAAAAATGAAGCTATTTTTTATTTGTTTACAATAGTGAAATTTGCGTATACCAATTTTTTTTTTTAGGAAAAACAATTAAAAAAAACTTTATATTTTCTTGCGTCTCACACGGATTCAATCCAAATGTGATTGTTACCATTTTTGGTAAAAAAAAAATTAGCGGAGTAAACTTCGTAATATTATACAAACAATAATCAACTCATAAATATTTTTTTATTAACAAATTTTTTTTGGTAATGAATGGGTATTTATTTTTAGGAAATGGATCCTTAATCAGCGGTAAAGGGTTAACATCGTTTTATTTATTATCTTAGTGAAATTAAAAATGAAAGTAGATTTACATAGGATCTTTAGTGCACTCTTGTTGAGATTAAAATACTAAGTAAAATGTACCAAAAAACAAATATTACGAAGTTTAAATAAAAAAATTCATTAAGCTTTATTTTTTTTCGAGAGAATTAAGCTTTATTTTAACGGTTATTTTTCATTCAAACTCATTCATGAATTTTCATTGTCATTTAATCCTTCATTTAATTTAATTATACAATTTATTTGATGTTATAAAATTTCTGTTTCAAGCAAGAGAAGTAAAACACGTTGTTTGATTAATTTTTTTTCTAACGTTAATAGTTGATTCATATTTAGAAACATTTTTTAAAGGTAATAAGATCGTATGAAATGAATAAGCAAGTGAAAATGATGTAAGATGGATCGACTATATATAGAGAAAAGGCTAGCAGATTATTGAACATTAAACATATGATTAAAAACGCAAATCATCCATTTATCATGTTGAAGGAATTGAACAAATTATTTTTTAGAGGAAAAAGGAATTGAAGGTAAATGATGATCACCATTAAGGAATTGAAGGTAAATGTTATTAATTATCTTTGACCATGCATATTATGTAATCAACTAAAATCAATGCATATAATTTTCATTCAAAACAAAATTCTTGCAGTGATAATGTATGATTAAATGGACACTTCTTAACCGAAATTCTTGCTTGTTCAATTTTTTAACAAAATATGGCCTAATAAGTTTGATTGGAAAATTTGCCTACTTTGATTTATTTTTCCAACAATTAAAACAAATATTTGGAAAATTATTTTATTAAATTTTTCGTAGGAAAATTAATACCTAAAAATGATTTTCTATTTACTTAGGATATTATTTTCATAGATTAAAAAAAATCATGAAGAAAATACAACTATTAAATTATGATTGAGTAATAAAATAGAGTTGAAACTGTATAATAAAATCATAATCAGTTTTTTTTTAGTACAATTTAAATCAATAATTATTCGCCTATTTTGATTTATTTTTGTTGTGCATGCCTTTAGTTTATTATAGAGATTCGAAGTAGATATTTTTTTTATTTTGTTTAAGATTATTAATTGAATTGTTAGCATGTATAGAAATGATTGACAAAAAATTATAAAATTTTTCACCATAAAAAAGGACAATTGTTTTGGCATGTGAAAATCTTCTCTTTCTTGATTTGATTATGAATGTTCATAAAAATTAGTAAATTAATATGAGTAAGTAATAATAACTTTGAATGTTCATAAAAATTACTAAATTAATATGAGTAAGTAATAATAACAAAAAAGAAGTAACGTGTTTATTGTAGGAAATTTACAAATGAAGAATTAAGAGCAATTAAGTCTCGTAAGCAAATTAAAATGTCACGTGAACTATTTTTTTTTATCTTTATATTAATATAGATTCGTAATTTCGTATATAGTGAATGAGTTAACTTGTATATACCAACAATTTTTTTATTGATATATCAAATCACTTTGTTTTATTGGTGCATCTAATCAAATTGCTTTGTTTTAAAATATAATTAAAAAATATGAAAAAAATAAACAAAGACAATAAAAACCAACCAACAATATTCCTTCAAAAAAAAAACAACAACATTAACGTAGCAAAATTATAATTTGAAACGACCAAATTATTTTTCTAAGGAGAAACAACTAAATTATTCCTTAAAAAAAAAAACTAAATTATATATTTCAGCCAAAAAAAATAAATTATCAACAAACAATTTGATGATAATGCCAGTAAACACTAAAAAGAACATTATTACGTGTTTATATCCATGTTTCATAGAAAGAAAAAAAAACTCCATGTTTCATAGATCCTTATCAATCCTTCTCAATCTTAATATTCTTCAAAAATTCTTGGACGAAATTGTACTGCTACTACGTGTTGATCCTGATATCAAATGATCGCTTGAAAGGTGTGAGTTCAAAATTTAGATGTCTAATTGCTAGGTCTAGCCTCCACGTTACATATTAGATCCATAATCCATGGACTTTGATAAAGAAGTCTAGAATTTATAAGTGAGTTAAAAAAAATGATAGATAATACTATCAAATAAAAACAATACAATGAGAGAAAACTAACAGAAAATACTATAAATGAAAACACCTTTTTACCCGAACCACCATCATATACAACTTTCGTTACGATATTTGGAAAGAATTCTGAATTCTTTGAATGAATATGAAATGGTGAAAGTTGAATCAATATTTATAGAGAAAAATTGAGCAATACAATGTGATGCAGATCGTAAATTAGAACTTTTTTCACACGTAATTATAAGACATGTATGGACATTAAAGGGTGATTGTTTGATTAGTGGAAATACACATACAAAATGAAATGGTTGTATGTTCAATAGAGAGCATATTCTTATAGGATGCCACTTTTGCATTGGCATTCATATCGGTATCAATTGTAATAAATGGCAAGGTCAAACATGTGTTAATATGTAACAATGATTTATCAATAGCCAATAATCAAGCTACAATTAGATGATGAGGTGCACATGTGTATTAGTGATGCTTAGGTGTGTAATACATTAAATGAAGTTTAACATAGAAGAGTGCCAAGTGTACTTTTCAAAAAAATTAAGGCAAATATATATAATAGAGAAGCCAGCGTTTGACAAGGCAGAGTTTGCAGTCAGGTTATTAAAAAAATGTCAAAAAAATGTTTTGCAACTTGTACATCTGGTTACCACCAGGTAAAATCAACTAAAAAAGTGGATGACATGGCTAGTTATGATTGGGTGTGTTAAAAGAGAGTGTTAGTGGGTGTGACCCTAGCATTTCTCTAAGTAAATTTCTCATCAAACACCACTTTTGCAAAAATATAATTTTCAACTAAAATGAAAAAGCCTAATCCTAATTTTCAAGTATTTTCATTGCATTATGCTATTTGAAACTCGATGCACAACCAGGGAATGGGTTGGACATTGCATCTTGAAGTTATGTTACTAAATATGTTGTATTTTGACTCAAAAATGAAAGTTCACAATCGTGACATGATTTGTGAAACGTGTCACGATTTCGTAATGCCGAGAGCATGTTTTGCAGGGTGTCTAATTGTGACACGATTTTGGGAAACCGTGACACGATTTTTGGCTTAGTTGACACGTTTTCAGGATAAGGTTGGTCGTATCTAGGGTCGTACGCTTCAACGTGTCACGATTTTGGGAAATGTGACATGATTTGTGAAACGTGTCACGATTTCGCAATGCCGTGAACATGTTTTCCAGGGTGTCCAATCGTGACACGATTTTGGGAAACCGTTACACGATTTTTGGCTTAGTTGACACGTTTTCAGGATAAGGTTGGTCGTACCTTAGATCGTACACATCAACCGTGTCACGATTTTGGGAAATGTGACACGATTTTGGGAAATGTGACACGATTTTGACAGTTGCAAAGGACTATTTAAGTGTTTCAACTCTTTTTTGAGAGGAAATGAGAGAGAGCTTCAAGAGAGGAGAACTTGGGAAATCAAAGGAGGTAAATTTAGGGTTGAGGGTCTTTGATTAGAGTTCTCTTGGGTTGGGAAACATTGTAAACACCTTGGGTGAGTGAAAATCATTGAGTGTTGATGAGTCAATAATTAGTCATTAATTAGTGTCTTTTAATTAATATTTAAAGTTTATTTTATTTAGATTTAATATGTTTTTATTTCTTTCTAGAACTATTTTACTTCGATTGCAAGTTATTTTATTTTAGGAACAAATATTTGAAAGATGGAGTCTTGGAGCAAAAGAAAGGAGAATTGGAGCTGAAAATATGAAGATCTCATATAAAAATATATTATGCAAGAATTCATGCCAAAAATATGAAGATCTCATACAAAAATATCTTGTGCAAAGAATTTGAAGATCCTTCACCAAAATATGAAGATTTGATCAAGAATATGAAGCCAACCAATAGAAGCTTGGCACACGCCCCTTTTCCCCTTTTGCTGCTTTTGCTTAGGACTTAAGCTACTCTATTTTAGTTTTACCAAAAAGCCCTTGTAGTTGCTTAGATTTTAAGTCGAATGTAAACTATAAATAGACTAGCTAGCTATCACAACAATTCATCTTTTGTTCTTGGAATAAAAGTTCACTTTTATATTATTGTTCTTTTACTTTGCTTTCTCTCTTCTTCCCCCATGTCTACAATGAACGTTAGTGAGTAGACTCTTCTTTGTCTTGGGATTGTTGGGAAAGTCTAATGACATAATCCTAAACAAACCAAGCTTAAACCGTAATTTTATGTAACCCTAATTTCTAATCTAAATTCACCGTTTTAACATGAATTAATTATTATCAAATTGTGGAAGCGAACGCGGAGGGTTTGATAATGGTTAATCCATCATCCCAAACATCAATTCATAAAGCGAGAGCGGAACTTTGATGTTGGAACAAGTGAATCTAGACAATAATTGCAAAGGCAGCAAAATAATCTTTGCAATTATTGAGACACAAGTAGTTTCAATCCTTATATGCATCTTCTAGTAATCAAGTCAGCGAAATAGGCTTGGTTACTAGAAGTAAACTCTCACCGGACTTTCATCGGAAAGGTGAGGGGCTAAGGGAAACCGGTCTTTAGAAATTAAGGTGTAAACCATGAAATTAGATGTTTAAGTCTTGTCTAGTGAAGGGTTTGTTATTATGACGAACCAATAATCCCAAGGCTCTTTTATATTATTGTTATTTACCTTCAGCAATTAAACCCCCTTTTTATAAACTTTTCTCTCTTCTAATCATTCTCTAAAAGTTAATTGAATTCACAACTCCCTAGCGGAACGATACTCTTCTTACTACTATTACTTCGATAGGCCGTGCACTTGCGGTTTGGCCCTATCAAGTGTCTTGTTCATTTGTGAGATTGGGATAATAGATAGAAATTAGGGTTGTTCTTTGTGAGCTTGTTGAAGCTAATTTCTTGTAACTCATTTGTATCTCTTTGTAAGAACTCATTGATAGTGGATTGGAGAGATCAATATCTCCCCCAGGGTAGGTCAAGTTGGACCGGACTGGGTCAACAATCTTTGGTGTGTTTGTTTCTCTTCTCTCTTTATCTTTTGCTTGTGGTTTTGTGCTTTTCACATTGATTCCTAGATTAGATCTAGGTGCTGTTATTGTTGTTATTGCTTGTGTTTACTTTGAAATTGATTACTACTTTCCTTTGCTCCACACATCATAGTTTGTATTGGTGTGATTTTGAGTCCGAATTCACAACAATTGGCGCCCACCGTGGGGCATATGAGTGAATTGGTTTAGTGAGTACCATGGGTTCAAAGTGAGATATTGAGAAGTTCACCGGAAGTAATGATTTTGGGTTATGGAAGGTGAAGATGCAAGCGATGTTGATACAACAAAAGTGTGAGAAAGCTTTGAAGGGTGAAAGTGCGTTGCCGGTCACCATGACACAAGCAGAGAAGACCGAGATGGTGGATAAGGCTAGGAGTGCCATTGTCTTGTGCCTCAGAGATAAGGTTTTGAGGGATGTCGCGAAGGAACCTACTGCGGCGTCGACGTGGTCAAAGTTGGAGTAATTGTATATGACCAAATCTTTGGCTCATAGGAAATTCCTTAAGCAACAACTCTACTCATTCAAGATGGTGGAGTCAAAGACTGTGACGGAGCAATTGACAGAGTTCAACAAAATCCTTGATGAATTGGAGAACATTGAGGTGAAACTTGAAGACGAAGACAAAGCTATACTCTTGTTGTGTGCTCTACCGAGATCATTTGAATCCTTCAAGGATACTGTGCTCTATGGCAAAGAAGGCATTGTCACCTTGGAAGAAGTTCAAGCGGCTTTGAGAACCAAGGAGTTGACCAAGTCCAAGGACTTGAGAGCGGATGAAAATAGTGAAGGCCTTAATGTTTCAAGAGGAAATGGTGGAGGTAGAGGTAACCGAGGAAGCTCAAAGGGCGGTAACAAGGAAAAGTATAAGTGCTTTAAGTGTCACAAGTTTGGTCACTTCAAGAGGGGTTGTCCGGAGGACAATGAGAACTCCGCGCAAGTTGTGTCCGAGGAGTATGAGGATGCGGGTGCTTTGGTAGTGAGTTGTTGGGAGGATGAAGAGGGTCAGGTTTCTCACTTTGTTATTGATGCCTTGTAGAGCGGTGGTTGTCTGGAGAGACGTTAAAAACTCAACATCAGCCTGGAGAGGCGGTGGGAAGAATACTCATGGTCAGCCTGGAGAGGCAGTGTGAAGAGTACTCGTGATCAACCTTTGAGGTGGAGTTGCAAGGTGAAGGCATAGTGTGTGTACGCATTTGGAAGTTGAGGTAGAGAAAGCTCAACTTGAGGTGAAGTTGGTGACACCGAGAATGGTATGACTATGGAGACCTTGAGTGTTATGCTCTAGTGGTGAGCATGGGAATTCTTCATGATGACGGAAGGCATTCCGGAGATTGAAGAATGTATGGTGTGGCTTATGTGATTACCTAAAATACCAAGGGTGATTGAATGCAAGGTAATCTTCAAGGAAGCGGGAGACGTTCCGTGGTTCAAGAGGATTTAGTGTAGACTTATGGAGCTACTTGGTGTAGTTGGATGAAAGGGAAAAGAAATGGATAATGGTGGTTGATGGTTAAAGTGGCATCATCATCATTTTAGAGTCAAGGTGGAGAAATGTGAAGGTGAGAAAAACACAAGAAGGGGGGGTTGAATTGTGTTTTGAAAAATTCTTCGTTTCTCCTAAACAACTGAATACACTGATCAGAAGCTAAGTGAGACAGCTTCTGAAGTGATGATCAGAATCTAAATGCAGCGGAAAAAAAACAGAGAGAGAGAAGAAGAACGACACAAAGCAATTATACTGGTTCCTTCCACAATCCGGAAGTAGTCCAGTCCCCCTTGCACTTCCAAGGAGATTTCACTAAGAGTAATATCTGATTACAATTGCTCAAGCACACAAGCAAGAGACTTCCTTTGCTCAAGCACACAAGCAAGAGACTTCCTAACTAAACAAAATTACACAGAAAATTGTTTAAGGTTGAACACTTGATATACAATCAGAGGTGCTCACAATACAAATCAGATACAGACTCAATGGACTTAAGAATTTCTAAGATATGACTATAAGACAAAGAAATTCTAAGTGAATGCAGAACAATTTCAGCAGAGGTTTGGTACTTGTAAAAATGTTATGAGTCTTTCGTTCAGCGTTCATGCATTACCAAATCTCTAGGTCTTCACTCCTTTATATAGAGGTGTGAAAGAGACGTTGTGAAATTGCCAGCACACCAAAGAGTCGTTGTTGAAGCTAGATCTTTCACCAATGATCTTTTGCCTGATTTGGTTGTTGTCCTATGAAGAACAAATTTGAAATCCATTCCTTATCCAAAGGAACATCTATGCAGGCGTAACCGTATTCTGGAGCTGTTTTCTTGTCTTGTAGCGTGGACACAAAACAGAGTAGTGGAGAACGTGGTTGTACAATTCATACAAAGTACAATGTCAACGCTTTCGTCCAAATTGCAAGCACAAGCCTTCAAACACCTTTGAAATGACCGTTGCAAAATTCCACTAATCCTTTGTTTGTGTTTTCGAATCCAATAGACAGCTTTTGCATTGATAATTCTTCAATTCTTGAATCTTTTGCAAATCCAGTTGAGATTCAGCTTCTGGTGAAATAGCTTCTGATGAGGCAGCTTCTGATGATATGACTTCTGCAGCTTCTGATGATGCAGCTTCTGATGATATGACTTCTGGACTTCTTGTCTTCAGGAGCACTATCCTTACTTCAGAAGCGACTTAACTTCAGGAGCGCTTTTTCTCTTCAGTAACAAGTTGCCTTCAGGAGCGTCCAAGCTTCAAATTTTTGTTGTTTCCTTTGCTCTTTATTTTCTCATTCAGAACCAATGATGATGTAACTTTATAATTATGGTCATGTACACTTGAACAAATATTAGCTAGTCCAATTTACAATTTTTAATACCTTGTTATCATCAAAACTCTTTAAGGTTTATTGTTAAACACATTTTGTTCCAACAATCTCCCCCTTTTTGATGATGACAAACAAAAGTATTTAAAATTGATCAATTGTTGTTAATCTAATTAACAAGTTGACTTTGGGGTTCTGAGGTTTGTAAGCTCAGAGTCTGAGGTTTGTAAGCTCAAACTCCCCCTGAGTCTGATAGTCTTTAAGGTGAGGTTTGTAAGCTCCCCCTAAGTTCTATCCAGGTTAATTAAATTCATTTTTCGCACACAAAAAAAATTATCAGAGCTTTTAAAAAAAAATGAATCATTGAAAGAATTAACTTATAGATAAGAAGAATGGTTCAATTAATTTTACTTGAATTTTGATACTTCTTCGTTCGTTCATAGCTTATACCAATAAGGTAAAAAAAATGATAGAAGTTTTTCAAAAATTTCAAATGCCATTAATGGGGCTCAGAGCCTTTAAATACTTGTCACATATACTCCCCCTTTTGTCATTATCAAAAAAAGATAAAAAAAACATAAAAGACAAAAAGATTTGAGAAAAACTCAAACAAAGGAGAGTATACAAGAAATTAATTAAATAAAACAGACCAAAATATATGAACATGAATATCCAATTATCAGAAGCAGCTAAGCAGTCAGAAGCAGTAAGCATTCAGAAGCATAAAAATAAAACAAGATGGTTTCAGAAGCAAGGACTAAGAATTTGAAAACAAACAACAAACAAAAATAACACAAAGGTGTGCAACTAAGGGTTGGTTTGTTGTTGTTTCTTCATCTCCTCCATTTCTTTAATTTTCTTTTGCAACAGTTCTTCAAGCTGTTGTTGCCTCTGGAGAAGAGCTTGTTCCCTTTCTCTAGCTTCTTGCTGCTGCTGTGCCATCTGTTTCTTCAGAAGCTTACACAACCTTGCTTCTCTGGTTAAGTAATCCGTTTCTAAGAAGAAAGGCTGGTTTGCCAGGAGCAGTGTAGAACTTCTTACTCTGAGACTCTGATTCAAATGCTCCATTAGCCTTCTGACTGAAGCCTGCTTGACTCTGATGCATTTAGCCTTGATATCTTCAATAAGCTCAGCTGCCCGGTTCTGAAGAGATGCCCAGGAGTCTTCATATGCACTTGTGAGATCAATTGTCCTTCTTTGATCCACCAGATTATGCAATTGACTAAGGATTGTCAGAAGCTCAGAATTAATATATCCAGATTCCAGGATGTTTGTGGGTGGTTGTTCAAGGGTTTCAAGATCAGAATCACTGATTTCCAAATCTTGAACAGGGTTAGGAACTGGAATGGTAAAGTGTGTTTGTATGTTTGAAGATGAAGGCTGGTCAGAAGCAATGTGTGTGGTAGAGGTTGAGGCTTGAACATTGACTTGAGAGATGTCAACATCCATAGGAGTTGGTTCTGGGGAGTGTTCAATTTCAGTTGGTGGTTGTTGTGGTGAAGTTGATGTTTGAGTGTTGAGTTGGGGGTCAATGGTAGCTATTGGTGATTGTGGGGGTGTTGTGGGTTTATGTGGTTCAGGTGTGTGTTGATGGGGGTTTTCTGAAACAACATTTTCAGAAGTAGCTGCTTCTGGAGTTGTTTCAGAGGCTTTTTCTGAGGTAGATTTGTCTATAGGTAACTCACCTGAGTAGTGGAGAGCAAGATTGTCTAAGACAGAAGTGTCTTCTTCTTGCTCAGTTGCTTGTGGTGAAAGGGGTGAAATGGGGGTAGAGGTGACTGGAATCTGGATTACCTCAACTGCAGGGCCAGCTTCAGAAGTGATCTTCTGTGGACCAGCAGCTTGAGGAACTAATTCTGAAGTTCCATCTTCTGGAGCATCCTCCATCATAATCATCATTTCTTCTTCCTCGTTGTCTTCAGTAGACTTACCAGCAATGGCTCTTACTTCAGCCAATTTCTCTTTGAAGTACCTATCACAATCTTCCATACCCAGAGCCTTGAGCTTTTCATCTCTTTGATGAATGTATTGTGCTTTTAGTTCCTTTTTATCTGATATAAGATCAGAAGCACGTTCATCTGCCATCCTTTTCCTTATTGGAGTCATCTCAACCATAGGACTCACAAGTTGAAGGGGAGCCTTCTTCTTCTTTAGCTTGGGATCAGCCTCTTCTTTCTCTATTTCTTCAAGAGCTTCCTGCAGCTGCTCTTCAGTGATTACTAAATCTGCCTTACCTTTTCTTCTTTTCTGAGGAATAGAAGCAGCACCAACCTTCTGCATCTTTCCTTTATCCTTGATAGAAACAGGTTTAGCTTCAGACTTAGCAACTTTTTGCTTTTCAGATTTAGCAATAGCAGCTTCTGACTCAGTACTAGTTCTGGCCCTCTTTCCTTTAGTAGGAGCAGCATCAGATTCTGAACTAGTTCTGGCCCTCTTCCCTTTAGGTGCATCAGAAACAGCAGCTTCTGACACAGCAACTGCCTTGGCCTTCTTGCCTTTCCCTTTAGCAAGAGCAGCTTCCTCCTGAGAACTTGCATCATCCTCCAAGACGTACTCAGCTACTAATCTAGCTAAGTGTTCAGGATTACTTTCCTTAACTAAGGAAGGAAAGTCCCTGATAATCTCAGATTCTTCTGTGGTCATCTCCAACCACTTCTCATCTTTAGGAGCTGTCTTGAAAAAGTGCATTGAATGCAAAGTCTTGCTACTGCTAGTCTTTTCTGCAGTAGAAACTTTGAAGCATTTATCAGAAGCATCCCTTGTTCTTCTCAATAAATCCAGCACTCTCCCTTGATAAAAGATCTCAGAGAGCAATCTTCCATAGGGCACTTGTTTCCTTCCTTTGACTGTGCCTTCATTAATAGCCCAGCAGAGATGATCCAATACATATCTTGCGAAGTTTATCTTTTCCAGATTGGTCATGAAATAGATTGCTAGCTTCTGTTGGTTGTTGGGTTGATCAGACCCACCTGCTCTTTGAAAGAAGCAATCGTTACTGAATTTCACCAACATTCTGTTGTGAATCTCCATTTCAGAAGGCTTAGCATCTTTGTTACCACCCAGAAGAGTGTTGTAGTAGTTTTGCAGCAGGACATCATCCTTTTTAACTATTTCTTGAAATCTTCCTTCTGCATCCATTCTACAAGCTTTAGCAATTATCTCCTCTGTGATGATTACGGGAATACCCATCACTTCAGACCTTATCTCAAGGCTACTGAAGGAAGTGGGATTCAACTCAATCTCCTTCTTTCCTTTCTTCGACCCAGCTGGTTTATCTGCTGCCTTCACAGGCTTTCTATTGACGATTTCAGCCCTTAACCAGAAATCTTTGACCAAGTTCACATACGTTGGCCCATTTAGCATGTTGAAGTATCCAGACAGTTTCTGAGTTTCTACATAGCCTTCCATGTCCACTTCGTACTTCTTGAGTGAAGTGAAGTCCACTGGCGATTCTACTTGGACGATTAAGGATTTCCATGGAATATCCATAGTCTTTTCTTTGTAGATGGACCCAGATTCTGATATGCTTTGCTTGTTTGATGTAGATTCTGAAACTTTTGAGCTTGATGATGCCATTTGATAATTGACGAAGATTTGAAGAAGATGAAGATTTTAGGGTTCTAAGGTTGAGAGAATGCGCTTACTTCGCAAGAGGTTTGAGAGCAAATGTGTTTGTTGTGAGTGAGTAGTGTGTGAATTGTCAAAGTGTTAAAAGTAAAACGATTGCAATTCAAAAGAGACAAACAAACATAACATTAATGACAAAATTGGGGGCGCGTGAAAAGTACTTTCAAAGCTATTAAATCATCATTGCCCTTTTAGTTATACACCAACACATACAGGCCACGTAAGAAGTTCACAGAGTAACTACCAAGTTAGTGGGCCAGAAGTTACTTTTTAAAAGGTAACTTCCAACGTTTCCACTAATTCAACTATTCAGAATCAACAAATCCAGCTTCTGGACTTCAGATGCTGACGTCATCATCAGAAGCGAGTTTTCCTCAGAACCTCAATAAAGAGCTTCTGATGGACTACCGCTTCTGAACTAACTTCAGAACCTAAAACCCTATTCAGGAGCAAGCAAGCATTTAATCAGATACAAAGTGCATGTTCAAATTTTTCTTTATAAAATCAAATCTTTCAACAGTTAAAGGCTTAGTAAATATATCAGCCCATTGATTTTCAGTATCAATGAATTGTATATCTAAAATTCCTTTTTGAACATAATCTCTGATAAAATGGTGTTTGATTTCAATGTGCTTAGCTCTTGAATGCAAAATTGGATTTTTAGACAAACAAATAGCAGCAGTATTATCACAATAAATGGGAATACTGTTAGCAGTTATCTGATAATCTTCCAACTGATGTTTCATCCAAAGTAGTTGTGTACAACAACTTGCAGCTGAAATGTATTCTACTTCTGCTGTAGACATAGCAATAGTTGTTTGTCTTTTGCTAGCCCAGGATATAAGATTATCACCCAGAAATTGACAGTTGCCACTGGTTGACTTTCTTTCAATCCTATCACCAGCATAATCAGCATCACAGAATCCAATTAGCTTATAATCTAAGGATTTCCTATAAAGGAGTCCAAGATTAGTTGTTCCCTTCAAATACCTGAAGATTCTCTTGACAGCAGTCATATGAGATTCTCTAGGATCTGATTGGAATCTTGCACACAAGCATACACTGAATAAAATATCTGGCCTAGATGCAGTGAGGTATAACAAAGAACCAATCATACCTCTATACAGCTTCTGATCTACTTTAGCTCCTTCATCTTCTTTGCTTAAGTTGCACGTAGGGTGCATTGGAGTGTTCATCACTTTACAATCTTCAAGTTTGAACTTCTTCAGAAGCTCCTTTGTGTACTTTGATTGATGAACATAGACTCCATCTTTGCATTGATTGATTTGAATGCCCAGGAAGAACTTCAGCTCTCCCATCATGCTCATTTCAAATTCATCCTGCATTAACTCAGAAAATTCCTTGCAAAGAGATGCATTAGTAGAACCAAATATTATATCATCAACATATATTTGCACAACAAGAATATCTTTCTCAAGGGTCCTTCTGAAGAGTGTAGTATCAACCTGTCCTCTTTTAAAATCATTTTTGATTAAGAAATTACTTAGTCTATCATACCAAGCTCTGGGAGCTTGTTTCAAGCCATATAGTGATTTCTTCAGTTTAAAAACATGGTCAGGATATTTAATATCCTCAAATCCAGGAGGTTGTTTGACATACACTTCTTCTTCTATGACACCATTTAGAAATGCACTCTTGACATCCATTTGATATAATATTATGCCATGATTAACTGCATAGGAAAGAAGTAACCTGATTGCTTCCAATCTTGCAACTGGAGCAAACGTTTCAGTGTAATCAATGCCTTCTTGTTGACTATACCCTTGTGCAACAAGCCTGGCTTTGTTTCTTGTTACTTCACCTTGCTCATTCAGCTTGTTTCTGAATACCCATTTTGTTCCAATAATGTTCTTGTGCTGAGGTTTGGGTACCAGATCCCACACATCATTTCTTTGAAATTGATTCAACTCTTCTTGCATAGCTAGGATCCATCCATCATCTGAAAGTGCTTCATCAACTGTTGTAGGTTCAATCATTGAGATTAGTCCAATCATTGACTCTTCTTGTCTGAAATGTGATCTTGTTCTTCTTGGACTATCTTTGTTTCCAATGATTAGCTCCTCAGGATGTGAAGACTTGTGTTTGAAAGTGTTTCTGGGAGGATCTTCTTGATGTGAGCCATCTTGTGCTTCATCAGAAGCTGTTTCATCTTGCGCTTCTGATGTGGGTTCAGCTTCTGGACTATCTTCAGATTCAGCTATCTGATCAGGTTCTGGAGTAGCTTCAGGAACCTGTATCTCTGCAGAACTTTCACCTTGCTTTGAAGTTTTAACTTCAAGCTCCTTGTCATCAAATTTAACGTGCATAGATTCTTCAACACAAAGTGTTTCTGAATTATACACTCTGTATGCCTTTGACCTTTCAGAGTAACCTAAAAAGATTCCTCTTTGGGCCTTGGCATCAAATTTCTTTAGGTAGAGCTTGTTGTTCAGAATGTAACATGTACATCCAAATTGATGAAAGTAAGAGATATTGGGTTTTCTTCCTTTAAAGAGTTCATATGCTGTTTTCTCCAAAATAGGTCTAATATAGATCCTATTTTGAACATAGCATGCTGTATTCACTGCTTCTGTCCAAAAATGTTTTGGTAAATTGTTTTCATGAATCATGGTTCTGGCCATTTCTTGTAAAGTTCTATTCTTTCTCTCTACAACCCCATTTTGTTGTGGTGTTCTAGGAGAAGAGAATTCATGGAAAATTCCATGTTTTTCACAAAAAGCTTCAAATGGCTCATTTTCAAATTCTCCACCATGATCACTTCTGATTTTCAAAATTTTTGATTCTTTTTCAGATTGAATTTGAGTGCAGAAGCTACTGAATACATCACACGCAACATCTTTACTCTTTATGAATTTCACCCAAGTCCATCTGCTGTAATCATCAACAATGACTAATCCATATCTACTTCCATATAAGGATGCAGTACTCACTGGTCCAAATAAATCAATATGGAGTAATTCTAAAGGTCTTGAGGTTGAAACAATGTCTTTGGTTTTAAAAGATGATTTCACAATTTTCCCTCTCTGACATGCACCACAGAGTGCATCTGAATGATAGTCAATGTCTGGTAGCCCTTTCACAAGTTGTAACTTACTAAGCTTAGAGATTAACCTCCAGTTAGCATGTCCCAACCTTCTGTGCCACATCCATTTCTTATCATTCACTGATAGTAGGCAAATCACCTTCTGATCAGCCAGTTCAGAAAAATTGATTTTATAGACATTGTCAACTCTCTTTCCCTTGAACACAATGGATTTGTCTTCCTTGTTGATTACTGTACAGTTGGGTTTTTCAAAAAGCACATCATAACCATTATCACAAAATTGACTAATGCTCAAAAGGTTATGTTCAAGACCATCTACCAACCATACATTATTAATTGAGGTAGAGGAATTACCAATAGTTCCTGTACCTATGATCTTGCCTGACTGGTTGCCTCCAAATTTCACATTTCCTCCATCTTTCATTGTTAGGCTGAGGAACATGGACTTGTCTCCTGTCATGTGTCTTGAGCAACCGCTGTCTAGGTACCATGATCTTTGCTTTGGCACTGCTCTTAGACATACCTGCATCATTGACATTTTTAGTTTTAGGTACCCATTGTTCTATGGGTCCTGGAAGGTTAGTACTTAAGGCTTTACTCTTCACTTCTTGTACCTTATGCTGTGAGTTGGGTTGCTTCTGATTAACCATCACCTTAGGTTTTGGTACTTCAGAAGCAGTAACTGTCTTCTTCTGAAACTTAGACTTCAGAACCCCAGATTTTGGTTTCACCAGACTCTGAGGAATAGGTTCTGATCTTTTGAGGATCCTAACCTTTGAAGTCTTGGAATCAGATTTGACCATAGCCTTTGACTTAGAGTTCTTTGGCTTTGAAATAACCTTAGCCTTAGAACTAGAAGCTTCAGGTTCTGATTGAACAACAGTTTCCAACTCAGCCCCTTCTGGTACAAAGAATGTTTTCAGACCTTCCTTGATGCATTCACAACAAGACTTTAGATTGGTTTTCTCAAGTTTCACCTCTGGAAAACCAATTCCTCTGCCATTGTTCTTGTAAATGCTATAAATCATAGAAGCTACTCTGCTTCTGTCAATGCCAGATATAATGAAATCCTCAAGAGCAATTTCATGATTACTTAAAGGTTTTTCATTACACTTTTCTTGTAGCTTCTGACATAAGAACCTGAGCTGATCTTCATATGTTTTACACATGAAGTCAAAACCCCTAAGTCCTTGTTCAGAAGCTTTCAGATCCAATAGAGTTGATTTTTGCTGTTGTACCAAATCAGCATATTTTTCTTTTAAATCCTTCAACTCATTGGTTCTTACTTCAAAATGTGTAAGAAGTTCTTTAAGTGACTCAACAAGTTCATCTCTGGGAATTTTGGAATATACCTCGTTTTCATCTTCTGAGTCTGAATCTGATCCAGCTTCTGAAGTTGCTGTTGCTACCAACCCAACAGCTACCTTTGCATCTTCATCAGCTTCCTCTTTATCAGATCCAGATTCACTACCCAAATCATCCCAGGTTGCCATTAAACTCTGCTTAATCTGCTTCTTGAATTTGCTTGGTTTGAATGTAGACCTCTTTGATTTGTCCTTTGACTTTTCTCTTTGAAGATCAGGGCATTCAGCAATGAAGTGTCCAGGCTTCTTACAATTGAAGCATCCCTTCTGATCTTCTTTCCTTGAGCTTCTGGAGTTACCCCTTTTGGCGAGAAACTTTCTGTTCTTCTTGGCCAGATATTGAAGTCTGTTTGAGAGCATGGCCATTTCAGCAGCATCTGGTTCAGAATCTGAACTTGACTGTTCTTCCTCTTCAGATTCAACCACTCTGAGAGCTTTTGATGACTTGCCTTTGGATGGAAGAGCTATTGATTTACTCTTCTTAGTAGACTCATGTTCATTAAGACTTAACTCATGAACTTTGAGAGAACTAACAAGATCTTCGACACTTAAAGTGTTTAAATCTTTAGCTTCCTCAATGCAGTCACCTTCGGTCTCCATCTGGCAGGTAAGCTTCTGAGAATCTTGCTTACATGATCAGAAGCAACATAGCTCTTCTTTAGAATCTGTAGCCCAGAAACTAAGGTTTGAAACCTTGAGTACATCTCCTCAATAGTTTCATCATCCTTCATCTTGAATAACTCATACTGATGTACAAGCAGAAGAGCCTTTGCTTCTTTGACCTTCTTGCTCCCTTCATAATTTGAACAGAGAGAAGCAAACATAGCTTTAGCAGTGGATTTGTCACTCATTTTCATGTACTCCGCTTTGGGTATGGCAGTGACAAGAGCTCCTCTGATAATATGATGCTTCTTGTAGAGTTTCCTCAGTTCTGGAGTATGTTTCTTTCTATCCACAGCAGCTCCTTCTTCATCAAGGACTAAATCACCAACACCATCTTCCAGAATATCCCATAATTCTTCATCTAGGCTCATGATGTAACTGTAAAAATTGGTCTTCCACCAAGAGAACTCTTCAACATCTCCATTGAACTTTGGAACTTTTCCAACACTGGTTTTCTTACTATCACTATAATCATGTGAGACATTTTTATAGCTAGTATCACTAGAACCAGAACCATTAGGAGGAGGAGTAGTCATGTTTTTCTCAGATCTTTGACTGTTGCACGGTTAAGTGTTACACAACAGACCAAGGCTCTAGATACCAATTGAAGGTGAGAAAAACACAAGAAGGGGGGTTGAATTGTGTTTTGAAAAATTCTTCGTTTCTCCTAAACAACTGAATACACTGATCAGAAGCTAAGTGAGACAGCTTCTGAAGTGATGATCAGAATCTAAATGCAGCGGAAAAAAAACAGAGAGAGAGAAGAAGAACGACACAAAGCAATTATACTGGTTCCTTCCACAATCCGGAAGTAGTCCAGTCCCCCTTGCACTTCCAAGGAGATTTCACTAAGAGTAATATCTGATTACAATTGCTCAAGCACACAAGCAAGAGACTTCCTTTGCTCAAGCACACAAGCAAGAGACTTCCTTTGCTCAAGCACACAAGCAAGAGACTTCCTAACTAAACAAAATTACACAGAAAATTGTTTAAGGTTGAACACTTGATATACAATCAGAGGTGCTCACAATACAAATCAGATACAGACTCAATGGACTTAAGAATTTCTAAGATATGACTATAAGACAAAGAAATTCTAAGTGAATGCAGAACAATTTCAGCAGAGGTTTGGTACTTGTAAAAATGTTATGAGTCTTTCGTTCAGCGTTCATGCATTACCAAATCTCTAGGTCTTCACTCCTTTATATAGAGGTGTGAAAGAGACGTTGTGAAATTGCCAGCACACCAAAGAGTCGTTGTTGAAGCTTGATCTTTCACCAATGATCTTTTGCCTGATTTGGTTGTTGTCCTATGAAGAACAAATTTGAAATCCATTCCTTATCCAAAGGAACATCTATGCAGGCGTAACCGTATTCTGGAGCTGTTTTCTTGTCTTGTAGCGTGGACACAAAACAGAGTAGTGGAGAACGTGGTTGTACAATTCATACAAAGTACAATGTCAACGCTTTCGTCCAAATTGCAAGCACAAGCCTTCAAACACCTTTGAAATGACCGTTGCAAAATTCCACTAATCCTTTGTTTGTGTTTTCGAATCCAATAGACAGCTTTTGCATTGATAATTCTTCAATTCTTGAATCTTTTGCAAATCCAGTTGAGATTCAGCTTCTGGTGAAATAGCTTCTGATGAGGCAGCTTCTGATGATATGACTTCTGCAGCTTCTGATGATGCAGCTTCTGATGATATGACTTCTGGACTTCTTGTCTTCAGGAGCACTATCCTTACTTCAGAAGCGACTTAACTTCAGGAGCGCTTTTTCTCTTCAGTAACAAGTTGCCTTCAGGAGCGTCCAAGCTTCAAATTTTTGTTGTTTCCTTTGCTCTTTATTTGCTCATTCAGAACCAATGATGATGTAACTTTATAATTATGGTCCTGTACACTTGAACAAATATTAGCTAGTCCAATTTACAATTTTTAATACCTTGTTATCATCAAAACTCTTTAAGGTTCATTGTTAAACACATTTTGTTCCAACAAAATGTTGTATTTTGACTCAAAAATGAAAGTTCACAATCGTGACACGATTTGTGAAGCGTGTCACGATTTCGCAAGGCCGTGAGCATGTTTTGCAGGGTATCCAATCGTGACACGATTTTTGGCTTGCTTGACACATTTTCAGGATAAGGTTGGTCGTAGTTTGGGTCGTACGCATCAACCGTGTCACAATTTTGGGAAACGTAACACGATTTTGACAGTTGCAGAGGACTATTTAAGTGTTTCAGCTCTTTTTTGAGAGGAAATGAGAGAGAGCTTCAAGAGAGGAAAACTTGGGAAATCAAAGGAGGTAACTTTAGGGTTCAGGGTCTTTGATTAGAGTTCTCTTGGGTTGGGAAACATTGTAAACACCTTGGGTGAGTGAAAATCATTTAGTGTCTTGTTCATTTGTGAGATTGAGAAAATGGGTAGAAATTAGGGTTGTTCTTTGTTAGTTTGTTGAAGCTAATTTCTTGTAACCCATTTGTATCTCTTTGTAAGAACTCATTGATAGTGGATTGGAGAGATCAATCTCTCCCCCAGAAGGTCAAGTTGGACCGAACTAGGTCAACAATCTTTGGTGTGTTTCTTTCTCTTCTCTCTTTATCTTTTGCTTGTGGTTTTGTGCATTTCACTTTGATTCCTAGATTAGATCTAGGTGCTGTTATTGTTGTTATTGTTGCTTGTGTTTACTTTGAAATTAGTTACTACTTTCCTTTTCTCCACACATCATAGTTTGTATTGGTGTGATTTTGAGTCCGAATTCACAACAAAATCATTTATTGGTGTAGAAAGTTATGAATAAATCATCGATCTGAATAATAACATAAAGCATAACGTGTGCTCAACAAGACAAAGAATAACAACTACTCCCTCCGGTCACATTTATAAGCAAAAAACCACTTTTTAGGTTCATTCAACACCTAATGTATTTGGTCTATAATATATACCAAATACATTAGGTATTCAATGAACCTAAAAAATGATTTTTTGCTTATAAATGTGACCGGAGGGAGTAGTTTTCTAATGACTTTCTTACATGCTCACTAAGATAAAGTTCTATAAAGTCACATCATCATTCAAATGAGAGTACAACTCTCTCTCACATATGAACTTTGCATCAGAATAAGATCTAAATTATCTGAAGCAAAAAGTTCAGATGGCTCGAAAAAAGATCAGAAGCATCTTCATACTTGAGATTCATTCTCAAACATTAGATGGTAATCACAAATACACTCAAGCCTACACTATATCTTTGGCACATCCTTTAAGTGTATTGGAAAAGTTCAGATTCACCGATAGGCATCAAATTGAACTTAGAGAAATATAGAAAGGTCATAATTAGATTAAATTGATCAAATCAGATGAATATCACAGAAAAATTATTGTAATTAGTTGAATAGGCATCACAATCTTTTTTAGGTTGTTAAAGGTGAGTTGTGGGATTGCCTAAAATCTGAAGAGGCTGTCCAAAACTTGTATGGTTAGGTAGACCAATAAAAGAAGAGAAAATAGTGCAGAATTTGAGAGGGCGTCTCAAGCACCAATATTGAATAATCTCGCAGTTGTGGGGACTGAATTAGCCCAGCTATAGTGAACCAGAATAACATCATTGTGTATCTTCCTTATCCTTTATCTCATTTATTTGATAGTTTAGAAACAAACGCATTCATTCATTCTCTTTAGGTATGAAATCTATTTTGATACATACTTCAAATTGTCAAATTTGAATTTCTTCTCAAAGTTGAGAAGCAACCAAAATTTTAAATGATCACAATTCAAACATCCCATTTCTTGTGACTGATATTTTTACTTCATGCTACCCTTTTCAAAGATATGGTCCTACCGTGTTTAACTTTGAAATGAATGGTGTTGCATTTATAGTTGATGTTATTGTTTGGAATTAGTTATTGTAGTTTTGCACTCTTGGTAAGATAATAGTCATAGAATTCGTTGCTGTCTATGGAGAACCGCAAACCAATTCATGTGTACTGGTTCGTGGTTCTTTTACGTACCAATTCATGAAAATTCGATTTTCAATTCTTGAAGGTGACGAACCGGCGAAGAAGATGGAAGAACGGCGGTTATGAAGATGGAACCGGTGAAAAAATGAAGAGGTTTTTAAAAGAGGGGAAGGTGAAGCGGTTATAACATGGAAAGAGAAAACAGTTAACTAGTGTCAGATGCTTTTCTTTTTCAATGAAAAAATAATACTACATTCGTCTCATATTAAGAGCCTGTTTGGTTCAGCTTATTCCAAGACCAGAAGCAATTCTAGAGCCTCAAAAGTGAAAAACTGGATTTTCAATGGTGTTTGGTTTGGCTTTTCAAAATTGCTTCTATCCCCCAAAAGCAATTATCCTTGAAGCTACAAATCCTAGCTTCTAGCTTTTCTAGAATCAATTCTCCAATAAATTTTATATTTTATTATTACAACCTATTAATTTCCTTTATTACCCTTTATCAATTCTCCTTCTTTTTGTTTGTAATTTAATTTGATGAACCAAATTTAATCAAAAAACTTTTTTTTTACAAGAAAAAAAAGTTTATGGTAATCAAAAAACTTTTTTTTTGAAAGTGGTAATCAAAAAAATTAACGAATATTTTTGTAACTTAAAAAAACTTTATTATTTTAGAAAGTTTATTTTTTTTGAAACTTAAAAAAAATTTAACGAATATTTTTGTAACTTAAAAAAACTTTAGTATTTTTGTAACTTAAAAAAAAGTTTATGGTAATCAAAAAACTTTTTTTTTGAAAGTGGTAATCAAAAAAATTAACGAATTTTTTCAAAACTTTTTTTTTGAAAGTGGTAATCAAAAAACTTTATTATTTTTGGCAACAAACTAGAGTATTGTTTAACTTAAATATATTTTATCAAAAAATACAAAATATATGAACAAATATTTTTGTAAAAAAAATTGTTTAATGATCGTATTTATTATTTTTTAAATTAATATATAGAAAATTTATTTATTTAAATTAAATAATATATCTACATTTAGTTTTGATCTACATACACATTCAACTATGTCTAATTAGTTCTATGTCTATTTTAGTAATTATACATTCAAAAGCAATTTTGATCAAAATCATCCTAACAACATTCAGTTTGTTTAATCAATTCTACATAATTGTATCCAAACATAAATCAATTCTCTCAGAATCAATTCTGTCAGAATCAATTCTATCAGAATCAATTCTGTCATATTCAATTACAATCAAAGTTGAACCAAACACACACTAAGTGACACATTTGGCCTTGTCGCACATACCAATGCATAATTTTGATCTTAAATAACTTTACCAACCTATTAGAAAAAAATTATAAAAATTGGATATTTTGAAAATATTCATCGAGGCAAATCCAAGAACATCTTATATGATATTATTTATCTTTGTATATTAGTATAAAAATATGATCAAAGTATATTAGGTCAATGATGCACATTGTCAACTATGTCATCTATTATATAACGGGGAGTAATAAATTGGTTAACATGTTGGTAAAGAAAATTTATCTCCCCCAACTATATCACCATACATTGGTTAATGTAAAAGATAAATTAAATTAATAAATTAAACTAAATTAAATTAGCGAGTCTTCTCCTATGACCCTTTATAATATTTTCTTTTTATTTTTTATTTCATAGTTTTGTTATCAAAAAGATTTATCTGATTTTATTTTTTAATTAGACCAAACTTTGTCGATAGTATAGTTTTTTTTTTTTTATAGTATATCAATACAATATGAATAGGAAAATGCTATATATGTCCCGAGAAATTTCACAGCGATAAATTCACGACTCCTGTTTCACTTGATATTTTCATAAAAACCATACCCCACCACCTCCTTGTTTTCCGCCCATGAAGAGTTTTAATTGGTGAATTGTGCTTCAGGATGATTTCGGGACAATATCTCTTCCGTTAAATAGCACTGCTCATATGAATATTACGGAACCCAGGTGTACTGACTCTGTATACCTCTTCATGTACCAAATACTTTGTAGATTGTGAATCGCGTACCACATACCCGACCACGTACCAAACGAATTACAAACCTGGTGACTATGGGTAAGATCATTGTTTGGAAGCACAAGTTCATGCTAGTTACGATAGGTATAGGTTTCTTCAAACCGTCTTAAGGGTTTCGAGACGGGACATTCCACATGGCCAGCTGCATTGTTCTGACATTAGACTTGAAGCAAGACTTCACTAGGTGGTAACCAATATACCAATTCATCATCTAGGAAAATTCACAAGGATTGATGAATCAGGCTTACCTATCATGTGTATGCTAATGAACACCGACCAAGTAAATTGGCTTGAGTTTCTAGTGAATATTATGGATATTACACATCAATAAACTTTGAGAGGTCTCAAATACGGGTCTATGATAGGAAGGATACTTGGTTCCTTTGGCATTATAGGTCATTCAAACTCTTATATGGTTCCAATTGTGGCAAATAGTCTTTATATTGGGAGTCTCTCCAAAATAAAATGGCATTATGACAGGGCCAGGGGTGTCAAGAAGTGATACTACTACGGTTACAACAAAGAGGTTTTCTATGATAGAGAACAAGATGTTGTAATAGAATGTGAAGTTGATGGAGAATTAGAGGATCTGTATGCTCATATCGATGGATATGTGTCAGAGGACAAGAAAAATGATTGAAGAAGTGAATGCATTCATCTGCCCACGTGCATTAACCATGCATCCTATCATATCGATTAGCACTTTCATATCCTATTTTAATTTTCATAATGCATTGTTTTATTTCTTGTGTTGTACTTGTATTTTATGAAATGGTATGTACTCTTTATGGTGTTTTACACCATATCTATTTATGATTATTGTTGTATTTGTTGAATTTCACTGCTTATTTAGTTATGTGTAATGCATATTGGCTCGGTTTATTTTCCTCGTATTATATTTGGTATTTGTGTTTTGTGGTTATCATTGGTGTGTTTTAACTTTTAAGTATGATTAAGATGTGATTTCTGTATGTGATTTGACAAAAAATGAGCTTGGTACTACTAATAGTTTGTTGTCATGTCTTCTTTTTGATAATGTCAAAGGGGGAGAAGATTCCACCAAGTTTTATTGAAGTTCAATGCCCACATTCAGGGGGAGCTTCTCTTAAATTCTTGCAAGATCAACTTGGCATGGTTCTAAGTTTTGCCATCATAAAAAAAGGGCGTGTGTTAGAGTGCATTGATTATTTTGATTAGATTGTTTTGAATGAATGTATGCTAAAACTTATAAATAGAACTTGTGTACATATGTTGCTCTTATAATCTTGTCTTCACAATCATATCTAGGTTGCATTGTTTTTAAACCTTGTCTTCTTAACTAGGTGTTGGTTTTTGAAATGTGTGTTTGTTTGAGTGAATCATTTCACTCATTCCACCGAATAGTTTCACTTGGGCTTCAAAATTACTCCCTCCGTCCCATATTACTTGACCTATTTAGAATATTTGCACTATTTATGTAACATGCTTTGACTCTATTTTTCTACTAATATATAAAAACAAAATATAGCATATAAGATGTTGTTAGATTCGTCTCGATTAATATTTTCAAAATATCAAATTTTCGTAATTTTTTCTACTAGATTATTAAAGAAATTTAAGTTTAAAATTGTGTATTGGCATACGTGACGGAGTCAACTAGGTCAAGTAATATGGGACGGAGGGAGTATGATTTTTGGTGTTTTTCAAAAAGTGAATCGTTTCACTTATCAAAGTGAATCATTTCACTAAAACAGTGAATTGTTTCACTTGGCTTTTAGAAAAAGTGATTTTCAATGTTTTCAAAAAGTGATTCGTTTCACTTTTAGGTGTAAATCATTTATATTTCTATCTAGTAGTTGCATGTTCATCTTTTTATCTATTACTATCTCTTTATATTTCTATGTTTGTGAATTGATTCAATTGTGGGTTTTGAAAATTAATTTTGAAAAACCTAATTTTGATTGATTTGAATGAAACCCAATTGAGTGTTGATTCTTTGATAAAAATCAATAGCTTCTAAACGTGGTTCCACGAATCCATCATATTAGTGATCCAATTGAATCAATTGTGTATTATTTTTGCATTTGCTTGTTTTTAATTCAATTTGGCTTAAAATAAGTTTTAACAAGTTAAGTGCTTTTTCAAAATAAGTGATTAATTGATTTTAGCTCATCATGAATATCTTCAAATTAAGTAATTGTCTCTATCATTTAATTTGAATCATCTAATTGGTTTTTCATTTATCATGTATCATGTGTTTTGCATTGATCTTCATTAATTGTCAACTTCTCATTTGCATAATTCAAATATGCATAATTAAAAAAAAATCACTTTTCAGCCGCACCACTTTGAAAAATTACGTTAAGTTTTTTGATGTATGCATAATGATCCAGCATGGAGAGTTAAGCTCAACTGACAGATGTCAATATTGCGGGATTAGATACCTTCATTTGAATACTTTCAAGTTGCGTGTGTGAGTTTTCGATGTTGATCGCATCTACAAACCAAAATTAAAAAAAAAAGAAAAAAAAAGTAGTTTTTTAATAAATGTGAAGAAAAAAAAATCATGAAACATAATATAATATAAAAATCATGAAAAACATTATTAATATCATAATATCATTATCATAATAATATAATAATATCATATATCATCATTATCATAATAATGATATCATAATAATATAATATAATATATGAGCAATGCTAAGGACAATTGCTTGGACACTCTCCATTGGACACTCTCTTTACTATTGGACCACGTCACCACCTTTTACACACCAAGTAATAGGAAACCGCTCTAGCCAGTTTATACTATTTTTTTTTTCTTCTTCACATCTCTGAACTATTAGCGTTGGTCAAATGTTCTTCTCCACAATAACAGGTCAAAATTCTGATAATACCTTTAGTGGTAAAATAATCATCTTCCTTAAAATAATACTTGAAGGCATCCTCTTAGAACCGCCATGGAAGGTGAAAAATTGTCGTCTAAGGTTCTTGGAATGAACATGCAGAGATGGAGAGCCATATTTTGTTTTCTTCTATTTGTTTCCCATTCTTTCTTCCATAGATCTCAAAAATCCAACGGTGATTCCATTAGAAAACTGTCAATTTCAAAATCAAATTTCACACAAAAGGAATGAATTTGAAAATTATTCCACTAAATTGCAAGATGTTACAATCTAGGACTGCTTCAACTAATCGTATTTTGTGCTCACATGATTATTCACAGTCATCAAAAAAACCCAGATCTCAATTGATTAAAAGTTTTGACCTTTGCAATTAATCTTTAGCATATGATGGAGATAGAAGAAATGAGGTTTATGAAAAATAGATTAATAGATGGCCTGTTAATTATTTGGGATGTTGTTGTCGTTATTGTTGTTTTTCTTGTTGGCGGCGGCCATGGACGGTGGTTATGTGTGCGTCTGAATTGAGTGAGGAGGAAGAAGATCTTCAGCTTTCTATTTTTTTTTTTTAAGTTGCGGGAAAAAAACAATAATAACTTTAACTGGCTAAACCAGTCTCCAGTTGCATTGTTTGTAAAAAGTGGTGACGTGGTCCAATAGTAAAGAGAGTGTCCAATGGAGAGTGACCAAGCAATTGTCCTTAGCATTGCTCATAATATATAGTTAGTTGTTAACCTCATAGTTAGTTGTTAACCTCCTAATTGACTTCCCTTGTGTTGTAAACACACCAGGTGAACCCCTCCCCTAAGAGGATCACAATTTACAATTTCATATTTCATTTTTTTCTTTTCTATTAACTTATATCACACATTAGTATATAATGACTCAAAAGCTTACAAAAGTATCCTATATGGGACTTGTAACTTTTAAAATATGAGAAAAACACTAAGAAACACAACATAGTTTACCCTTTCCCAATTAAACCAATCATTACGGTGTTTTTAAAATATGAGAAAAACAAACACAACATAGTTTACCCTTTCCGAATTAAACCAAATCATTACGGTGTTTTAATTCAAAATCATTTAGAACTTATATGTTTGGTGGAGTGATATTTTAGTTTTTAAATTCTTTATTATATTTTTTTTATCAAATTATAAAACATCAAAACTCTTGATTAAACAAAAAAATTGTTGCCAAAACAACAAAGAAAAAACTATTTAATAAAACAGCAAGACGGTTTTATTTTTTACTCAAACACCTAAACCCTCGTTATTTAGAGAATTCAAGTTAATAACATTAATTTACCCTTTTTTATTAGAGAAATGATATTTTGACAACCACTTTTTGACAACTTTTGGACAACTTTATCTCTCATACTCACATGATGTTGTTATCCTCTCTCTTCCTTTTTCTCTCTCTATTGTTTTTGACCAATAAGAAGTGAGAAAAACAAGGTTGTCAACAAAGTTGTCATCAAATGGATGTCAAAATATCATTACTCTTTTTATTAACAATACATTTCTGTAACGTTTATAAACCATACATATTGTGGGAAATGAGAAAGGAAGGAAATAAGTGGTTAACTTTATCTGGAACCGCTGGTTCTCATACTCTTTAGCAACAATGGCCATGCTTGCTTCCTCTTCACCTACCTTGCTCTTCACTGCAACCTCTTCCAATCTCCTCCCACTTTCACATTCTTCTACTTTGCGCCTTTCTTTCTCTTCTTCCCTCCAATCCACATCTCTATCTATCTCCTCTACCTTTCTATCACACCCTTCTTTAACTTCTAAACGTCTAGCTAATCATGCTACTTTAAGCATCAGTGCAAGTGCTGCAGAGAAGAAGAAGGTGCTAATCATAAATACCAATAGTGGTGGACATGCTGTGATTGGCTTCTACTTTGCAAAAGAGCTTCTTGGTGCTGGCCACTCTGTCACCATTCTCACTGTTGGTGATGAAAGCTCAGACAAGATGAAGAAACCTCCTTTTAACAGATTCTCAGTTAATGATCTTTATCTCATTCTCACACTGATTCGGAAAGAATTGTTTTTCGCTACAGTATACTGCTATTTGCATTGAAAGAATATTTTGAAATTAGAATCATCATTATTACATCAAGGTTTAACTTATTGTTGAATTTGAAAAATATTCAGGAAATTGTGAGTGCTGGAGGCAGTACAGTATGGGGAAATCCTGCAGATGTAGGGAGTGTTGTAGGAGGGGAAGCATTTGATGTGGTTTTGGACAACAATGGCAAGGATCTTGAGGCTGTGAGGTTTGTTGTATTGATTCTTGTTAGCTTTTGTTCAATGATTAACTTGTACTATATGCCTTCATGTTAACTCAGCAGGTTTTAAGATGTAAGAGCAGCAGCGTGCAACTCGTACAATTTGTTTATACTACATAGACTTGTTAGTTGTCCGATATGTGTCGGTGTTCGATACTAAAATAAGTGTCAATGTTTCATACTGTGATACTGTTATTATTCTGTTGAAGAAACAGAAACTGTTCTAATATATGCAGCCAGGTACAGTCTTAAAGAAAGACATCCTAATCTTGATCTTAACTTGTAGGCCGGTGATTGATTGGGCCAAGAGTGCTGGTGCTAAGCAATTCTTGTTCATTAGTAGTGCTGGAATCTACAAAACGACAGATGAACCTCCCCATGTTGAAGGGGTATGTAAAAGTTCCTAATACAACATTTCTAGAACCATTTTGCTGATAACAGTTATTGTAATCTAAAGATGAAAATCACTGGAGCAGGATGCTGTCAAAGCAGATGCTGGTCATGTTGGAGTTGAGAAATACATTGAAGAAACTTTTGACAGTTGGGCAGTATTCAGGCCACAGTATATGATAGGGTCTGGAAACAACAAAGATTGCGAGGAGTGGTTCTTTGATAGTAAGTGGGAAAATTCTAAACCAAGTTTATTTTAAACCTTTAATCCATATAAAACTTCTTTTCTTTGCAATATCTAATCTCTGAAAATTTATGCTAATTTAGATCTTCTAAAAAAAATGTATATTTTCAATTTGCAGGGATTGTTCGGGACAGACCTGTGCTAATTCCTGGTTCAGGATTGCAACTCACTAACATATCTCATGTTAAAGACTTGTCTTCAATGTTGACTCTAGCTGTTGAGAACCCGGATGCTGCAAATCATAGCATTTTCAACTGTGTGAGTGACCGTGCAGTGACTCTAAATGGAATAGCTAAACTATGTGCTCAAGCTGCAGGACGCCCTGTTAACATTGTGCATTATGATCCAAAAGCTATTGGAATTGATGCAAAGAAAGCCTTCCCTTTCCGTAATATGGTATTTACTAATATCCTATGTTCTAATCTACATTACAACTTTATTGCATAATGCACAAATACGCCAATAGAGTATCAATTGTCTTGCTTAACCAAAAGTATTGAACCGGTAAACAGAACAGGATAGTAACAGTCTAATACCGCCTTGCTGAACGGCTTTGTGATCTGTTTAACATACGATGTAGATTACACATGCTAAGTAGTGAATTCATGTATAGAAAATTTTATAAACTCATCAGTTATGTCTCAACCGAGGGAACTCTGCATCATGGGCATTTGTCAAATTTGAAATATAAAATGCTTATAGTTATTACTATTGCTTAACAATGTTTATGAACTATGCATGATGCAGCACTTCTATGCTGAACCTAGAGCAGCCAAAAGTAAATTGGGATGGAGTTCAACCACAAACCTACCTGAAGACCTAAAAGAACGGTTTGAGGAGTACATAAAGATTGGGAGAGACAAGAAGCCAATCAAATTTGAGCTAGATGATAAGATATTAGAGGCCTTGAAAGTTCCAGTGCCTGTCTAATCCATTCATATCCAAAATGTAAAATGATCACACAACATTGTATGATTTCTTGTTACATGATTTAAAAAATTTGAGCTAGATGATAAGATATTAGAGGCCTTGAAAGTTCCAGTGCCTGTCTAATCCATTCATATCCAAAATGTAAAATGATCACACAGCATTGTATGATTTCTTGTTACATGATTTAAATGAGGTGTATTAATAAAGGAAGTTACTTCTTGATTCTTTTCTCGTTACATGAACAACAAAATAACATATGTCCAACGCTCAGCTCAATTAGGACATCGTAACTAAACCTTTGAAGTTCAATCCTAGATATTATTTTAACAACAATAACATAAGAAACAATGATCTTTAATAAGCCAAAGTTTAGTAGGCAGTTGCCGTAAGCAACAGTTATTATTTACAAACACGTGTGAAATCGCATAGCAACAGAAATACAGAATGACATCCAAAATTATCAAGTAAACTTCGTAGAAGAAAGCATCTGAAAAGATGCAATGATTATAATATGGGCAACAACGTTTTTTTCTTGGCAAAATATAGGCAACAATGTTGGGTTTGCGACTTATAGTGCCACCATTGGCACAAATCAGTCGCGCCATTTCACTATGCCTGCATGAGTATAGTTTGGGCCAATATTGATTTATGACAGGACTGAGATATTTGTTTTTTTTTAAACAGATGCATGCAAAATATCATTTCAATCCCACTAATGATCATGAAAATCAACCCATGTGCTTACCAAACGTAATACCATGGTTGATTATTTGTTTAAAAAAATCAGAAAACAAAGGAAACAAATACAAATTAGACTAGACAGATATGGGAAAATATAACAAGGCCATTACAGTAAAATTTGAATAAAATGACGTCGCTTTAACTATAAGCCTACAATGCACAGCATCAAAAGTATGATGCAGTCCTTCAGTAATAATCTGCATATAGAATCAATTGCAAGCATGACCCAGCAATCAAGTGTAACAACCTGCTTATCGAATCAATTGCAAATATTTAAGCACGAGTCAGCAATCAAAGGAAATAAATTGCCAGCAAAAGGCACAATAAGCCCAAAAATTTCTACCATTCATACCATTTGCCCATTTCTTGTCTTGCCAGATATATTAAGAACATGTATCTGTTAAACTTCAAAAAAACCAAGTTATGAAATCAAAAGTCTAAAATACAAAGATTAAAATGCTAGCTGCTCAGTATGAAACAAGTATGTCTATTGCAAACATAATTGGCCTACAAATTAATCTGAAGTAGCTGCATGACAGAGTCCTATGAATCTTCTTAAATCTCAAGGCCTTTCAGTTTTGACTCCAATTCATCATTATCAGAATCGTCTTCAGCCTCTTCATCAACGTCCTCTCCTTCAGGATCATTCTCATCCAAAGGACCCAGCATGTCAGGTGAGTTTTTAAATATATCCTTTAACTCATCAATCCCTTCATCAGAAATGAAGTTAGCGTTAATATTCAGCAACTTAAATCCAGGTTTCTGGACAACAGCTTCTGCCAACAGCTTGGCTCCTGACCATGTGATCAAATTTGTACTCAGATCAACTTCACTTAATTGGCCACGACCTTCCAGCGCCTTACTAATTAAACCTGCACCTTCATCTTTCAATTCATTCTCGGATAAATTTAACTTGGTGAGGAACTGCTTTGATGATATACATTCAGCAACAGAAACAGTAGCTTTAGCAGTAATGTCATTCCCAGCCATATCCAAAGTTTCCAGTGACGGTGCAGATTCCTTCAAAGCATTAGCAAGGGCTTCTGCACCATCGTCCTCTAAGTTCAAATAACTGAGGTATATCTCTGTAAGATCAGCAAATACAGGTATAACTTTACTTAGAGCAACTCCAGCTTCCACACCAAACATGTTGTCACGCAAATCAAGCTTCTTCAAGTGCGTGCAAGCCCCAAGCGCTTCAGCAAGAGCAACACCACCTTCAGAGCCTACTCTGGTAGATGAACACCGAAAATCTTCCAAAGCTGGGGAACGTTTCACAACTTCAGCTATTGCAAACGCTCCTTCGTCTCCAGTCATGTTATTATGGAAATGAAGAACCTTAAGCTTCTCAGTGGAAGGGATCAATTCAGCAACTGCTTTTGCAGCTTCCTCTGATATACCATCATTCATCAAATAAAGCTCCTCCAAGTCATTTTGTGATTTAAGGAGTGCCCGGAATGCTCTAACCCCCTTTTCACCCATGGCATTATTTGACAGGTTAAGATATCTCAACACAGCTCCTTCTAATGCAGAAGAAAATATATTCATCACTTCAATAGCTTCTGCTTCTGGTCTCCCAGCAATAAAATCTGACAGATCTACCTCTTTCAGTTGATCTTTAATTGATATTAGCATGGGTTCAACGACATGAGCAGCATCCAAACCAAAACTTCTATTACTGAAACATATCTTTGTAAAAGAGTTTGGTCCCATCAATGGTTTTAGAAGCTCTGAAGCTTCCTCCCCTTCAATGAAAGCTCTGCGACCCCCAGAAATGTCAAAAACAGTTTCAACAGCAGCATCACCCTTTTCAGATATCAACTCCCCATTCTCCTCCTTCCCTCTTGGTCCTCTTTTCAAAACCTCCAACATAAGCTTACTAGATTCCTTGGCATAAATTTGCACAGCAGAACTCCCATCACCATCAGGCTCCTTTTCAAAGTGTTGGGTCGCAGTCACAAAAGCTGCATCCTCAATTTCCTTTGCATCCTTCTCAGCCTCATCTTTGTTAAGAAGTCCATACTTTCTAGAGAAAATAGACGGAGTCGTCAGGTTCCTGACCATTCGTTCAACTAACATCAACCTAGTACTCTGACTTGGAGGCCACAACTTGATTGAAAGTGTTCGGTGTTGGTACGACGGTACTGAAGAATCCATATCAACAGAACCTAGAAACAAGTATAACAATAACATTAACAGTTTTCTGAATCATAATCCTCACCAGTGCCTAAAAAACAGCAGAAGACTCAAACCTACTCTTAAAAATTCATTAATTTGCTTTTTTCAATAATAACAAAAGTATAAAATCAAAATCAAAGAACCACAATATGCATATATAGCGATATATTTTAACAACAATAGGGTGAACCATATTCAAATGGGACAACCACAAGTGGACAGTGGGATTGGACCCCTCAGATTAATCAGTCCTTGGGACTGGATACCAAGTTTTCAAAAATTAAAATGACTACAAATTTTAAATAAACCCTAAAAAAGATTAATTTGTGCAAATCAGTAATTACATAACAAAACCCATAATTATACCATATGAAAAACATATCAAGCAGACCAGAGACCTTGTTCAAATCAAGGGGACGGTTATAATCAACTCTACATGATAGCAGTGACTATAAATTACAGATCCGGTATTTCAAATCAAACAACAACAACCAAAGTATTATCCCACTAAGTAGAGTGGGCGCAATTTGAACAATAGAATCCAGATTTTCGATATCAAAGCGGCAGCATAACCCTATTTGACAACAATCCTATGCAATAATATAGTATCAGAAAATCACAATTCAAAACATTAATTTCAGAAATAAATGATATTTCAACATTTAAAGTGAACAGTACTAATAATTATTACTTCTACAAAGTAACTATGGCGCTATGGGCAACAAAAAAAACCCTAAAACTGAAACAGAACTGAAAAATTGAAAATTTTAAAGTTAATTATCGATGACAAGCAGAGAAGAGAAAGAAAAGAGGGGAATAGATCTAGTACCTGAGTGAGAAATGAGAACGCAGTGATGAATTGAAGATGAAAAATGAAACCCTAGAAAAAGATAAAGTGCGGTAGTAGCAGAGAGAAAACGAAAAAGAAGATTTTTGAAATGATGATTAAAAAAATTAGTTGGAGCCTTTTTATGCTGGAGCGGGGAAAAAATAAAAATTAAATTAATTAATTAAAATTGAAAAATATAATAAAGATATTTGGATAGGGTAAAGCGTGCGTGGAAAAACTGGAGGGAAATGATTGAAAATGAAAAAATTGTGATGGATGGATCAAAATCAAAATCTCAATCGAATCCAGCTTTTTTTAAACGCCACCATTTTGAAATTGAAATCCCAAAGCGTGGATTTTCCGCTTCCCAGAAAATGACAGTTTTAGCCTTGTATTTCTTCATGAATGACGTCACAAACCCTAATTATGGTTCGTCTATTTGGGCCTATACTTGGGCTTTGGAGAATCTTTGACTGTACTAGCTTATTATGCTGACAAAAACTAAAAAACATTTCTCTTTAGGCCCCCTATATCTCTTAGACCCCCTAAGTACATATCCGGTTAATTTTTTCTAAAAGAAATACACATCCGATTGTTATCTACCAGATGTATGTTTATTTTGGAACTTATCTCTTGGACGTTTGTTTGACAGGAAAAAAACGTGCATCCAGTATATAACTACTAAATGTGTATAGTGTGCCTGAAAAGAAATGTTAAAAACTGAATTATGAACATTTAACTTCATACCCCATTTATAATTTTACACCACTACCATCCAAAACAAATTATCTACCCAAAATATCCTTTGGTTTAACAAATATAAAGATTTTTTTTTTTTTCAAAAAACATGTATCCTCCAAAATGACCAAAGATACCAAAAAAAGAGCAAGTTTTAAAAATTTTCCGAAAGTTTTTGGTTTTCATAAAGTCTGGTTTGAATAGCTAAATTCAATGTTCCGCAAAGTGTTATCACGTCGAGTTTACCGAGTTTACATTTTTAGGTGCTAAAATCATGTTAACTCGGAGGTAAACTCGGTTTATGGTAAAATCGATAAGTTTGACGAGTTTGACCGAGTTAACACTCGATAAACTCGACCGAGTTTACATCTAAAAAAAAATTGGCCCATTTTTTTTCTTCAAAAAAAAATAGTAAATTCATATTCTACAAGCCCAAAGACTTAAACATTTACTGAATAGTTACCTTTACAATAACACATTGCTAGCTTCCTGAAATGAAACATCTCTCTTTTTTTCTTATCTGAGTTCTCAAATCATGAACAGGAGAGCGCATACCAGTCAGGGTTGCGATTCCGATGGGGGAAATTCCTATTGCGACGTCGGTTATTGCGACGTTGGTTAGGGTTCCGGTGGTGGTATTTGATGACCTTTTGAAGAAATTAATTAGTTTTTTATTTTTTGGATAGTTTTATTAATAACTTTACGAATGTGTGAAATTTGCATTTTTGGATGGTTTTATGGATGACTTAAACTTAGAGACTTATGAAACTTATGATTTTGTGCGTTAATTTTTGTATTTTGATGCTAAGTTGAACATAACGTTTTATTATGTCAGTTTGATATAATTTGCCTTTGTAATTAAGTCATATTTCACACTATTGACATATTTACAATATTATATTAGCTTATATATGTCACACATATGATAAATTTTATATAATTTTAAGTTTAGGTAAACTCGTACCAGTTCTCGAGTCGAGTTTACCTAGGCAAAACGAGTTGAGGTAAACTTTCGAGTTGCAAAGTCTTTGTTAAATTGGATGTTTGTTTTCAAAAAAAATTAATTTCAAACAAAAAATTTGGCTTGAATATTCAAACCGGATCTTTAAAAATTCAAAACTTTCTCCCTTGAATATCTAAGAAAGAATCGTATCTAACGTTTTTTAATTATAAAATATGAATTTCTGTCAAAAAAAATTATAAAATATGAATTGTATTTATCCATTCACTTCGAATTGTATAATATGAACGGACTAAAAATGAAAAATTTAGATTTTTTTTTTTTGAGGGAAATGAAAAAAAAAATGAAAAATTTAGATGGCACGCAAGAAACGAGTAAAGCAAAAAAAAAAAAAAAAAATCTCTTAATAAATGTATGTTATGTAGTTAATTTTGCAAAGAGCTTTTTGTTGAGCTGTTCTTTTTTTTTAGTCAAGTAGTTTAGTGGTTAGAGGTCACACAATTTAATTGTGGAGAAGTGGGGTGTTCGGGGTTCGAACCCCGGCCTCTGCATATAAAATGCAATATCCCTACCAGCTGAGTTAAGCTCACGGGGATTTTTGTTGAGCTGTTCTTTTAAGACATTGTCTGTTTCTAAGATCCCTCAAAATATTCGAGAAACATTTTTTTTTTTTTATAATTTTTAACACCTTAAAGAAAGAGCTCGCATAAGGCATTTTTCCAGTACAAAGAGATATTAATGGGGTTTAAAAAGAAATCTTCCTTTTTGTAAAGAGGAAAAGCCTTGTCATTTTTTCGTGTTTTGAAAGGCTAGTTGTAGTGTAGTGGGTGACTAGTGTGATGTGAATAAATAATGAATTCTGCTATTCTCCCAGCAAGTTTTGCTCTCACCCAGTCAAACTGACCAAAATACCCATGCATTAGTTGAATAACGCAAGTGTAAACTTATGCGTTAGTTAACTAGCGCAGCGTGACTTAAGAAGCGCACGTGTAAAACAATGTGTTAGTTAACTCACGCCTACTGATATATCAGTACAACATTAAATGTTGTACTGATATGCATTCAATGCAAAATGTGTCATTAATAACTAGTAATCTTTACACAGTCATATTTGAATCGAATTACGCCAGTTTAACAACAAAATCACATGATCGCACGTAAACGATCAAAATTACACAAAATCATCGTGTTTCTCACGATCACATAATCACACACAACGATCCAAACGGTCCAAATTACATAAATTTGTCGTTAATGACCCGTAATCACATAATCACAATTAACGATACGTAAACAATCCAAATTACATGAATTTGTACTTACATTCCCAAAATCACATAACGGTCCAAATAACCAAAATTCATTGTTTTTCTCAAAATCACATAATCACATATAAACAATTCAAATTACGCAAATCCGTCGTCAATGACGTGTAATCACTTAATCACACATAATGACACATAAACGATCCAAATTACATCAATTTGTCCTTAAATTCTCAAAATCACAAAATCTCACATAAACGATCCAAATTACACATAAACACAAATTCATTAAAATTCAACAATACAGACACAAATTCGAACAAATTACGATATTACACGTTGATAAATATTATACTTCAATGGATCGGACGTAAAGATGTAAAAGGTTATTTTCAACCATCACATGAAACATGTAATCAACGTCGCTATCATCTTTAAGTAGTTGTGGAAAATACACGGCCTTCCAACGGTCCTCTTCCTTATCCTCCCCCAAGTCCACGCCTGGCACTTGTACTACTACATAACATGTTCTGTGATTTGAACCAATATGGATAAAGAAGTCGTCAAGTTTTGCCTTCAAGTCGTCCAACTTGTCGGTGGGGTTTACCCTGAACCAAGCCCTCTTTTTTACATCTACATAACGAACATGAAGTTTAATTGGATCTTGTGCATCTTCAGACATGTTTCACTTCACAAAATATAATGAAAAACAAATATTAGCTTATTGAGATAAAATAAATAGTTGAATAATTAGAGACCAAAAAATGCGAGCAATAAATGGCATGACATAACCGGCCACCAAAAAAAAATTCACTTCATATATTTATATAATATTAGTTACATATTGGCCACAAATATCCAAAATATCCAAATTACATATCCGGCCACCAAAAAATACGTAGGTGTGATATCATGCAAAAAATAGGACAAACACCGACCAAAAAGTCTCAAAACCTAGAACCTATCTAAGTAGTCTAGTGATAGTGCGAAATTTCCGTCTTCTTCCATGTCGTCTTCCATGACTTCAAATTGTTGTTTCTTTTTTTTTTCCGGAGTAGGAGTATCACCACAAATAATTGGATTGTGCTCATTTGTTGGTTTCTTTGGCGGCTTCGGCTCCTTGGACATGAGTTCATTGAATGCGTCTTGTCTATCCAAAAATTCAAAATGCCATTTCTCTGTCTCACCAATCTTGTTGTTCATCCACTCCATACAACTCGGTGGTAACGGACAACCTTCCTTCAAAATAACATGAAGAAAGTGGTCGGGAACTAAGCAAAAACACATGATGTTGGAATGTGGCTTAAGTGGTGGAGCACTTCGGATTGGGAAATATGTATCACATACACCACCCATTTTGGGCAAAGTCAATAGAACAACGGCTCTATTGTAGCAAGCAACAATAATGTGACCCATATCCGTGGTGGTCGACCACTTATATGCCGGTGAAATACCACTTCTACTTGTTGGAGGGTGTAAACCATTCAAGATTTTTTTATAACGGTCCTCCGTGTCATATATCGGCATGTAGTCACTCTTATGATTTCTCAACTCATGAATAAGTGCTTGACGAACCAATACATGATCTTCCTCATCCATCCCCAAGTGCCTAGCTATGACCCGGAATCCACAATTACCATCCCTTTTAACATTCACAATCTCTTCAACAAGAGGTCTCATGATAGAAGGGATTTGTGAAATGTATGACATATTCTGAAACGGTTTTGAAGTAGATGATGAAGCTTGTGAGCGGGAGTAAGTGCCAAGGCGTGCATCTTTCCTCCTTGGAAGTGACCTCTTGGGTTGTGAAGGTTGACTATCCGGAGTTTGAGAATCAAAAGTCTCCCACCTAGAGGGGATTCGACCCGTTGATGACACTTTGAGTGTAGTCCTCTTCCTTTTAGGTGCTCCCTTGGTTACCGCCTTTTTTGAAGGTGGATACAAATTTGTGGTTTCCAGAAATGCTATTTGACGCATCATCTCTTTGATGTAGAGTTTCATATTGTAAGGGCTTGTCTTGAGACGTTCTTGAATGTCATTCCACTCTTCCATCACGGAAAAATCATCATCAATCTCTTGTCCTTGTACACTTAACCTTTTCCAATGAGGGTATATATCATGCAAGACAAGAGGCAATTTTTGCTTACTTTTCATGGCAATAATACACGCACAAGATAAATCGTACGACGTCTTTTGCACACAACCACAATATTCCTTACCAAAACCGAATGTCTTGGAGCGTTTCAATTCATCATAGATAAATTTCAATGCTCGTCTAGATACATAACCCTCCAACTCTCGCATCATCTTGATTGTTTTGTATTTGTGTTCTAAGATCGTATTGTTCCTCCCAAAACTTCCTTGTATCTCACCAAATTGCACGATTAACATCTTGTTTATTTCATCCCAACATGATGCAAAATCACCCACGCTACTCCTCAAATATCTTTTCAACACTCCATGAGCCGATTCAACAATGTTGGTGGTTTTACACCCTAGATGCAAGACTTTATTCGTCCATGCCCTCACAAATTTTTCCTTAAGGTTCAAAACCGTGGTTTCAACATATTTTTTTGAATTCCGAAAATGGCATGCATACCTCTTTGAATTTCAATAAATTACTTGCATATGATTCCTCCGTAGGAGATTCGACCAACTCTCTCCAAGCGCACACGACTTTGTCAACAACATCTATATTCTTCTCCTTGTCCTTCTTAAATGGTTTCTTGTCAGCTTTTGCATCCTTAGGAAGCTTTGGTTTAACTTTACAATCCGTGATGCACTTAGCCCTTACATTCTTCTCAATGTGAAAAAAACAAAGCATAGTGTATGTTTCAGGGAAAACTGTGCCAACGGCATTCATCAAAGCATCATCCCTGTCGATGACAATCACCTTAGGCATGTTGTCTTTTGAGGACAAAAGACCTTTCACCATCGTAAGTGCCCAAGTAAAGTTATTCTCTAGTTCAAAGTGAAGAAAGGCGAAACCAACGGAATACGTCATTTTTGTAGAGATGCAACCAACTATCTCAAACAACGACATTCGATAGTTGTTAGTTTTGTAAGTGGAGTCCATGACCAAAACGGTCGGAAAAGTGTTGAGCAATTTAATTGACTTAGGATGAGCAAAAAATATGTCTTCAAGAGTGGTTTCCTCACTATTACATCTTGTGTAATAGACGAATTGATGATCCACCAACTTCGAGATCAAGTATTGCAACTTCGTCATGTTACCTCTTTGCCCCTTGCACCATCTTGTTCGCACGTTGTACACTTGCTTGATAGTTGTCACACTTTCTTTGTTATTTTGCTTCAATTGGTGAGAATATTCCGAGGCACCGCCAAGCTCTTTGTCATGTCGATAACTTTTTTCTTCTCCTCCGCACTAAGTCTACCCGCAAGAAGGTGTCCGGATAACTTTTCCTCCAAGTCATGGTTGTGCATTCCACAAAGCATTGCAAGCCACCAATCATTTGTATCCTTATCAAAGAAACCTTTCAACCTAAACGAACAATTACATTTCCTTGAGCCGATGCCTTCAAGGTTCGGTTTCTTCCTCGTCTTAGGTGGCTTGTATATCTCATTCCTTTCACATTGCATCGTCAAGTACAACCTTTTTAAAACTGATTTATCTATACAAACAGTAAAAGCGGCCCTTTCCCCTTGTCGACGAACCCAACCAAGTAACTCTTCTCGCTCTCTCTCCATCCTGCATTTGTTGTAAAAAATGGGGCGGTGTTGCGAACTTTGCAAACAACACCGATAGGTACGTACCAGTTTAGGTTCTTCAATTTTACCAATGTGAGCTTGAAATGGAATTTTGACTTTAAACGATTTAAGATTAACGGTTGATTTAACATCGCCGGAAGCTTCATTTTCGGCCGGTTTCGGTTCAACGTCATCACCTGCCACATTGTCAACCATCTCACTATATATCTATTGAATAAAAAAATAACAAAGGAGAAATAAATAAATTACTTGTGGAACAAGCTAACCAAGAACAAATGTTGCGCAAAAAATTCAAAAAACTGGACTGCACAGTAGCGTGACTTAAGCCACGCATCCATTTAACTTATGCGTGACTTAAGTCACGCAGCATTTAACCCTTGCGCAAGTTAACGTGCGCGCTAAGCCCTACTGCCTACGAAAAACTGACGAACCAACCACAAAAACCAGCAAAATGAGATGAGTTTTGATGATACAATACATGATATTTGATGCTTGATGAACGTAGAAACTTGCATCCTGACGATTTGCAATGATTTGGGATGAGGATTTTGTCCCAAAAATTCGCACTTTTTGGGTTTTAGAAGGCGGAGGGAAAGAAAATGGTGTTTGGAGTATGGACTGATGGGTTTTGTACAGAAACAGTAACTCTGCGTGACTTAACTCATGCATCGTGAGTTAAGTAACACAGCGTTACTTAAGTAACACATGGGTATATATGGTATTTCAGTCGGGCGCGAGTGTTTTGTGCTGGGGGAAGAGCAGGATTCGTAAATAATTGGCTTTAACTTGAAATTTATGTATAGAAGGTTTCTTTTCTCACCATATTGATTTTTGGTGCACCTTACGAATTTTGAATTACCGAAAAGCGTAAAATATCCTTCAGAACTTTCTAAAAGATGTCAAAACATCCTCCAAAACATACCAATTTTTTGAATTTTATATTCTAAATAAGATGGGTAAGAAAGTTGGGGGTGGAAAAAGAAACAACGTTTTTAATATGAACTTATTTCAAAAAGTTTTCAACAAAAAAAGTGTCAAAACAATTTTTTTTTTTACCATGGTTTTGGTTTTTTTTTTGGTAGTGTTACAAAGTAACGAGGAAAAAAGAAAAAGAAAAAAAAAAGGGAGAGGCGAAATTAAGTTCCAAGCTTATCTCTCAGGATGAGAGATTCCATGCCTGGCGCGGAAAGCAGTTCCAATGAGCAGAGAACCTTGCATGTGATCCTTCCTTAGCCATAAAATCTGCACACATATTTTGTTCCTTATGAACATGCACCAATGTTGTATTTCCATTTCCATGTAAACCATCTCTAATATGAAGGATGTCAGTAGCATAAGTGTGCAAGGTATGATCACGACCATCAATAATCAGGTTTACTGCTTCCAAACAATCACTCTCACAAATAATGTTGACATAATCTTCTTTACTACAAAAATCAAGACCTATCTGGATAGCACTTAACTCAGCTAATAACGCATCACCTCCAACTTCATAGTGAGAAAAACCAGCTATCCAATCTCCATCGTGGTTGCGAACAACACCACCAGCACCTAAACAACCAAAATCTTCTAGAAAACTACCATAAATATTGAGTTTGAGTGTACCTTCTGGAGGGGGGATCCAATGAGCTAAGAGGCGCGATGAGTGTGGGTCCAAACCAAGATTGGGATGGTAAGAAATACATTCATCATGTAACAAAAATGTCTTTCGCACCACATCTTGAATGCGCCAATGTTGATCCTCAAAAATAATATTGTTTCTCCAACACCAAGCATACCATGATTTTGGTCTCTATAAATGTATAAACTTTCATTTTAGTTCTCCTAAAAAAATTCTTTAAAATTTAACCCCCCAAAAGATTTCAATCACCGTTTTTTGTCCCTACTTTTAAGTCAATTCATATGTAGCCTTCATATTTTTGAAAGAAATTTTTTAGGAATGTATAGAATATTATAAGAATCTCTCCCAAAAAAAATATAACTTTTTAACATAAAATTAATTAAATATAAACTTTTAAGTGCCACAAACATAAAAAGTTCATATTAATTCGTGTTATGTTAAAAAATACTCCCTCCGTTTCAAAATGAGTGTCGTTTTAGGTGTTTACACACATATTAAGAAATGCAATGATTAAGAGAAAGAGAATGGTTATTTTACCAAATTATCCTTATTAACTATTGGTTAGTTTTAAAAGTAATACTTTGAAAGTAGTGTGCAGAGTATTAATTGGTGGGTACAATTGAAAAGAAAAAGTTATTATTGCATTGGAAACTGAAAGCGGCACTCATTTTGAAACAATTTTTTTTGGCTAAAGCGACACTCATTTTGAAACGGATGGAGTAATTTTTTTTAAAAGAATTCTTATAATATTATAAACATTCATGGAAAATGTCATTCAAAAATAAGAAGGTTACACAAGAGTTGACTTAAAATTTGCAACCAATAATGTCAAAAAATTTTGGGGACTAAAAGCGAAAAAAAATTGATGGACTAAAATGAAAAAATTGGTATATTTATAGAGAGCACCACCCCCTTTGTTCAATAACTCAAAGAACAACCAACTTTTTGCACCTGACGTCGTTGTGCTGATCAGGTCAGATCGAAAAGCATATATATGGACTTTTTCTTAGTTACCATATTAGGTACAAAGTTTCCACCGTCTTTTAGCAATGACTAATCTCAATCGTAAAATCTATTGGACACATGAGACGAGTTCTTTCCTCTCACCAATTTTTCTCAATACACAAGTGTCATGGATGGAACTCTTCACCACCTATTGTAATTGCTCTTCAGATACATCAAAATTCAGCGGCAAAGCTAGAGAAAGTTTTACGAGGGGGCCAAATACAAATAATTTGTGTAAGTAAAAAAAACTTATATATTTTAAAATATTATATATTAAATTTAAAAGTTAAGTATGTTTAATCTCTAACTTTTTTTTTTCAACGTATCTTTCTAAAAGAATTTTTTTTTTCAACGTAGACAAATAGGTTATTTGCATGAAATTATCGTCTATTATGTTTGACTATTGATAATTTTTATTGCTGAAAATGTTTTCTTTATAGTTGTTTTAGAGAACGAAATGTCAAAATAAGACAAATAATTTTATTAATCAAGTAATAATTTTTTAACCTTTTAATTTATGCTAATTAATTACAAATGAATTTGGTTGAGGTAGCTAAAAAAATATTATTGGGGTAGCTAGCCATATTAATATACCTAATTAGTCGATAAAAATAAAAATTTTGGGGTAGCCAAAGCTACCCCATCCTTTCAAAGGGAATCGCCCCTGTCAAAATTGCTAACTTTGCAAAAAATAGCCGGTTAGGAGTTACAACCCGATCAAATTTTACACACAAGAATAACCGATTGGGAGTTACAACCTGATCGTGAGTAAATTTGAGATGCTTAAAGAGCAACTATCACCACCTACCACATGCTAATCCGTAGTTGGTATAATGAGTTCTTTCCTCTCTCAACCAATTTCCATCCATACCCAACCGTCATGGATCAAACTCCCCCCCTTTTTATATGTTTATACCTTTGTTATTAAAAAAAAACTAGCTAGACTTTAATAACTATTAGCTCGTGTTGTACTTGTAGTTGAATAAGCAGCCGAAGATATGTTTTATAACTTTAATTAGAACATAAGAAGCTTCCTTCCGGCGACATTGGTATCCTTGTACGCCACATTTGAAGCCGTTTTTCGATGCTCCAAGCCCCTTGTTTTGCTGCGCCCATACTATTATATAGATCCCAAATCAAAGCCATATCATATCATAGTAATATAATATTAATCTTAGTCTTAGTTGTACATCTTTTGTATATTACATACATAATATATTATCCTAGTTAATTTTTTGTTAGACAAAAAAAATCTATCAACCATGTTTTTCAGCGAAAACATCATGAATATATCATCATATGGCAATAATACTTTTATAACAGTCCAAACAAGCCATGTATGGCAATCTGTTTGCACGTATATAATTATATGTGTGTGTACAAATATAACCTGGCAAATTACCAAGTTGTCACGTGATACTCACGTTTTGTGAACCCTAGTGCAGATCCTGTGACACTGGTTGCTTGCTGGCTGCTGTGGTTACACTATACTCGTATCCTTGTCAGTTTTTTATTATTTTTGGTAGTACTGTTTTTTATAGCAGCTGCCAAATTGATTATATGTTGGAGAGTCATAGCTAGTGCTGCGAGTGCTTATTTACTGCTTAGTAGGAAATAATCAAGCTATTGAAGCTTCATTAGAGGAAGGTTCGGTTAAAATTAAATAGATACAACTTGTTTATCTAGATCTCGAGTATAGATTTAGGACGGTCAAGCTATAATTAGAAAAATAATAGACACTCATATCCCATTGAACACGTTAGAGAAAGAAATAGAGAGATTGATGTAATATTTCTAGTCCCTATAAAATAGCGACCTTGTAAGTTTAGTCCTTACTTAATTTTAATAGCATTTTTAGTCCCTAATTTTGTTTTTTTGCCCTGAGTATTAGTCCTTACTCAATTCAAATTTGTTTAATTTATGCTTAAACTCTTAAATTTTTGAACAATTTTTTGCAGACATGTTTAGAACATTACTAAAAGTTCCTCCGCAAAAAATTATCGCAAAATTTGATTTATACATCCAGATTTTATTACTTTTTATCTTTAACTTTTGTCTTTAACTTTTGTCGTTTTAAAAAATTCATATTTAATTCATTTCATGTCTGAAAATTCTAAATTTTAGTAAACGAACCTTTCATAGTGTTCTAATCTTGTCTCAAAAAAATCGTTCAAAAATTTAAGAGTTTAAGGATAATTAATCAAACTTTGTTTTAGCAAGGACTAAAATTATAAGTAAATTTTTTTTTATAGGGACTAAAAATGCTATTAAAATTAAGTAAGGACTAAACTTACAAGGTCGCTATTTTACAGGGACTAGAAACATAATTAACCCAATAAAATAAAGTAGAGAGAACATGGAGTATTGAATGAATGTAAAAAAATAAAGGATATCTAAATATCATTGTTTATATACTTATTTTAGAGTAAAAGATGCCAATATATGCTTCTAAAATACATTTCTTGACATTTAACAAATTAATTAAAGCAATTTTTACATTTAAGTCTCTTAGTAGGAACCAAATGGATGAGAGTATAGTTTAGAGCATCCACAATGGTAGTTCCTTAATAGGGACTGCTTAAATGGACCCCATGTTAAACATCACTTATTTATAATATTTTAATAAAAGTACATATTAAGGATTCAATGGCTCCAATAGGAGCACACTAATAAGGACTCCAATGAAAAATACTTAAATAGGCCCCACTAACTTTACATCATTAAACAAAAATAATTTATTTATTAAATTATAAATTACCTCATAATATTTAATTATAATCCTTAAAAAAATAAATTATAAAATATTTATTTATTTGTGTGAACTAAAATTTCTGCCACATTTGCTAATAAAATGGAAAAATTAACATTACAAATTTTACATTCATTCGTTAAAAAATAATAATAATAATTTGCACGAATTACATTTTATTTAAAATGATGACAAATAGATAAAATAATATTTAAAACAACTATTAACTATTTTTTTAAAATCAAAACAACTATTAATTATTAAAATATTACTTCTTTTGTAAGCGAGACCACATAGTACATATTACTTCTTTTAAACGTGGGACCCGTTAATTGCCTATGAGAGAAAATCCTTATATAGTTACCCATTCCTTAATGGGGACTCATTTTTTCTTCCTCCAATGAGGGTCCTTAACAGGGAGTGGTCGTTGTTAAGTAAGGACCTCCCATTGGAGATGCTCTTAGAGCATCCACAATGGAGACACCCATTTTTGGGTACTTAAATGGGTCCCACACGTACACATCACTCTTTTATTATTTTTTAATAGTAGTACCTAATAAGCACTCAATCCCTCCAACCCAGATCTCACACAAAGTTCTTAAATGGGACCCACTAATCAACTATCAATAACTTTATATCACTACATTTCAATTTTTTAATATTAAAAGTGTGCGGGTCCCGTTTAAAGTTGGGGGTCTTAAATAAGACCCCGGGTCTTAAGAGACCCCAAAAAAAAATTTCCCAATGGGGGTACCTATTAGGTACGGTGTCTTAATTGGTAAAGACACCACCATTGGAGATGGTCTTAGTAAACATTTAAGTCGATTTTAATAGTTTGACTAAGGACTAAATGACTTAAAATGATAGTTTAAAAACTAAATTGACCCTATTCTCTAAAGGTAAATATTTTTAATATAGGAAGTGTGTTTTTCTTCTTGGAAACACAATGTAACAAACGAACTCTTGAAATGCAGGGTCAGAGACCATAATATTGGTTAAAAATAGTAAAAAAATAGAGAGGAGAAGTAGTAGAGAAATTATTCTTTATAATATCGTATACGTTATACAATGTCACGCTATAAAAATTGAACAATAACTAATTTTTGACAAACATCAAACAATAACATGTGTCAAAAGTTTGATATTTGATGCCAATCGATTATATTTTAAACTAATTATTCATGTAAATAATATTCGAAAGAATTATTTTAAAATAAATGGGATTATTCTCTTCTGACCTTTACTAAAAGTTGGTGAAAACCATGCATGCTAAAATACTTGTACTGTATATAAAAGGATTATTCTCTAATCTCTACTCACCTGAGATTTGCTGCATACTTTGTTGAATCGCTGAATATCATGTATCCTAAAATACTTTATTTACTTTTTGTCAAATATGCATGAGCATGAACATTTTTTTGGAAGGCACATGGCATACATGCAGGTACAGTTAAAACGTGATTCGATGCAACTCGTGTGCAGCACAAAAATCGAATGATTTCCCTCGTAGAATCTCGGGAGAAAGAGATTCTTAGAGTAGTTATATATGTTTTGGACGATAGTTTACTAAAGCCTCATCATAAATTATTGATTATTACTGTGGAAATTCAGGAAGATATAAAAAAAAAATTGTATGCTATTGTGTGTTTCAACTACTTGGGGACAACAAATATGTTAGGATCAGTTAGTTTTATGTGTAATTACTTTGTTTAATTAAGTAATTAAATAAAGATTATTTGGGGTGTAAGAAGTGGAAAAAAGATTGCTAACCTTCAGAGGCGGTTTTTGTGTGGGTGAGGGGTCTAAAGATGATCGAAAGATTCTTTAGTTGACCTCTGGCTTGTGAATTTAACTCTTCTAGAAAAATGGCGTTGGTGCCTCATTATTTTCAGTAGAGGTTTTACGGAGAGATGTTATGTCTCGTTATGGTGGTGGATCTCTTCTTGATCATCGTGGTGGGCGCCCTCTAAGCTTTCGATCCATTTCATGTTGGTGGTAAGATGTTTCCTTGCTCGGGTTTGCTATGGAAGACTTGGGGCACTGGTCCTCACATGGGGTCTCCAAAAAAGTTGGTAGTCGGGTATCTACGTCCTTTTGGAATGACCCCTTGCATGGAAATGCTCCTTTGAGGATACTTTTTTCTAGACTTTTCCAAATTTCTTCAGAACGTGAGGCTTTGGTGGGCAATATGAAGTTTGAACTGGAACATTTTGACATGGGATCTTATGTGGCAGAGAGGGCTTTTGTTTGGGATCAAGATCTGGCTAGGTTGTTAATCGTGCGTTTGAAAGTTGATAAGAAGGCCTTTTCAGTCCTTCGCACAATAATAAGTTGGGTTAAGTATGTGATTCGTCCCTGCAATCACTAATCCTTTTTTTTTGCCCCTGCAAAGTTTAATCAGTTAAAAATTCGTCATTTGACCCAGTTAATCACTGCCACATCAGCAATTTACCAAAAATGGCATGGGAATTGACGAAAATACCCCTGGCTTATTTTTATTTTTTTCCTTCAAAATTTTTTTTTCCATATTTTTCCCGAATTTTTTTTTACAATTTTTTCTCCGAAAAATTTCAGTTTTAATTTTAACATTTTTTTGTCCGAAATTTTTTATGATTTTTAATTATTTTTTTTAATTTAAAAAATTTTTTCAAAATATTGAAATTTTTTTAAGGAAAAAAAATAAGCCAGGGGTATTTTCGTCAATTCCCATGCCATTTTTGGTAAATTGCTGACGTGGCAGTGATTAACTGGGTCAAAGGACGAATTTTTAACTGATTAAACTTTGCAGGGGCAAAAAAAAAGGATTAGCGATTGCAGGGACGAAATTTTAAGCGACCCCTATTTGCAGGGACGAATCACATACTTATCCCTAATAAGTATGGTGCATGTTTAACAAAGAAAGTGTATCGAAATACACAACAATCGCGTTTTAGTTGGATTTCATTCTTAAATTCACAATGTTTCTAAATCAAGTTTAGTTAAATGGTTTTGCTAACATAATGATAAGTAAGAGTTTAGCAAAATATAGAAAGTTGTGTCGGGATTAGACTTAGGCAACTAACCATCTAATGGTTCCTCTTAATTGATTATATATGCTTTATGCTTGAAATATAACTCCAATTATCTCTCATCGTACGTTTCCATGTCTAGTAAACGATGCAAAATCCATCGTATCAATCAACTTCTGATGGTAAGAAAAATAGTTGATTGATTCAATGACATATGACCAGACAATTTGAATATGAATATAAATTTAACCCTATGTCGAGCAATTAGTATCTATACATGATTTAAACCAAATTCCCTAAGTAACGAGTCAATGTCTTTAACTTGTTAAATTAAAATATCGTTTGCGGATTGCACGTCGCCAAAATAATTAAGAACAAATTTAAGCCAAAAATTATATTGAATGCATAAATCATATACAATCAGCTAGATTAAGAGTAATACATTAAAATCCTAGCCACTTGCATCCAATCCCTAGTACAGAGAGAGTTTAGTTACCCATTGGTGGAATACCTAATAAAGAAGAGATGGTATGCGTTGATGAAATACCCACAAGCATGACTCCAAGCTCCAAAGCATCTCTCTCTCTCTCTATATATATATATAATCAAAACTTATCACTAAAAATCTAATTACAAACCTATTTATATATGTACATAAAGTTGAGAATCTCCGGGTGAATTCAAGTTCGCCCAGCGAATCGAGTTTTCTTCAGTTGGAGGGAAAAACCAACTAGTCTTCAACCAGTCACCAAACCTTCTTTGTTTTTTGGGCGAGAAAAAAAATGTGTAAATAGATTTTTTGTAATTAATACATTTTAGAATTCATTGTATTTTAACCCACTTGTGTTGGTCTAGTGGTGTTGGTTTGAGATCTTCGAATGTGTTCCTCTCAAGGTCTCATATTTGATTCTCTTCGAAGTCAATTTTAATCGGTTAGTTTGACTTCTTAAAAAAATAAATCATTGTATTTTTTTATTAAGAAGAAAAAAATATTACAACAAAAATAAGAGAGAGATATATAAGTATGGTAAATGATTCTTGGACATTTGATATACTGAAGCGCGAGTTTCCAATTTTCAACATTTATTTCGTAGGAGAGGGACTACATATCAAGATTTTGTATAATGGGGGCATTAACTCCACAACTTTAAAGGATCTTTTCAGTCGTCTCAGAAAGAAATACATGCAGTCCTTCTCAAAATAAAAGCGTGTATATGAAAAAAGCAAAGAATTGATGGGAACTAATAACTGCTACGGGTAATGAAATTTGTCACGCAGAGAAATTCCTTGAAAGAAATTCCCATTTCCACATGTAATAAAAGTCCTTAGCATAAAAATTAGCTGAGAATAGTTTTGGTCCCCCCCTTTGATCCCAACCTTGAAGAAACCCTTACTAGTTACTACTCTTTCGGTGAAACCTATAACTTAATACTCTGAATGTCGTGGAAACCTATATCCAAATTCTACAGACTTAGTCCCACATCAAAAAACCAGTGGTAGAGGACCCTGTTTTTAAATTTATATTGGTTAATGATAGTGAGTAGTATGTTGTGTATTTTCATGCAAATAACATATAAAGTGTGTTGAAAAATAAAGGTGACACAAGAAAAAATAAGGAAGAAAGTGACATGTAAGAGAGCAGATGTATATATTTAATGCCGTTTGCATCAGCCACCAGCAGTGGGTGGCTGTGTCATGGTATCAGTGGGAGATAAGTACTATACTGCAACCACCAAACTCAACCACCAAATCACTTACATGAGAACTCCAAGGTGTGCATAGTATAGACAAATTCTATCTGAAAAGGATTATTTTCTTTACTTGTAGTCTTATTATACACATGTGATTATACATGTAATAATGTAACGATGGTGGCTGAATTAGGGGTTGGTCCAGTAGTTCCCCCCATAATGTGCCTAACAAAATTATTTTTTGTATAAATTATGTATTGACTTTAAGCTCATTGTCAACTTCATTCCAACATATAATTATATTGGTAGTAACTAATAGTTATAAAGCTGTTTGGGAGATTTCGAACTAGCACAATCTATGTTTCGTGCAATTAGTCTAGTCTCCAAAGAATGTAAGCAAAGCAATAATGAATTAGATGTACAAATTTACAATGAAGGAATAGTTAAATATTTCACAACAGTTGTAAGATTGTATTTATTAATAGTGAATTATTTGAGGTATCAATTGTTTATTTTAGGTTAGGCTATGTTTGATTGAGAGTTTATGAGGGGAGGGAAGCGCTTTGCAAAAAAAAAAATGAAAAAAGGAAAAATGAAAATGTATAGTGAACTTGAATGAAGGTTTCTTTTCTCTTCATAATACAAAATTATCATAGAACTCAAAATATATTTTGGAGGACTTGAGCTTGTACGATATGACGGAGGTTGTTAGAATCACAATCACATTGAGTCACAATGATTTTGAATAAGTTACATCTAGATTATGACAAATCTAGTATAGTATATCGAATATGAACTTATACAAATTCTTTAAATTTTCTCGGTGTTTTTATAATATTTTCAAAATTAAAAATTTGTTAATCATAATTCATAACCATTTTATTTTGGCTCTATCTTTCTCCTCTATTCCTCCAAAGTTCTCCTCACCCTTTTAACTCCCAAACAAAGTTTTATTTTACATTCTTTAGTTAATTTTGCTCATTAGTTAACCAAGTTAGTTATTTATTATACATTCTCTGCCTCACAATAAGTAACACATTTACTTATATTAAAAATGAAAGTCTGAAACTTACATTTACTTTGAAACAGTTTTGTTGGTAAAATTCTTTTAATAAAAAAATCTATTATGGAGTATACTATACTATTATGGAGGGAGTATACTATACTATTATGGAGTAGGACAATAACTTGATGAGTTATATTCCACCCCGGCATTTACATTAATTGTATCATATAGTCTGTAGCATCCAACGGAACATAAGTGTAATATTATATGCGAGAGATGAATCAAGTGTGACACAATAAAACCTTTTTACTTCCTCCGTCCCCTATATGTAACCACCCATTTGATTTTATATTTGTTCCTAAATGTAAATTCCTTTTCAAATTACTAGATGCATTTATTATTTTTTTCCTAAACATGCCCCTAATTAATATTACTAACTTGTCTTGAAATATGTAAAGTCAAATTTAATACACATACAAACAAAGGATAATTTGGTAATATTAACACACAAAATAGATACATTAATTACACTAACAACTTTTCTTAAGAAATGTGAAAAAACAAAGGGGGTTTACATGCAGGGACGGAGGGAGTATATAGTTTTCCATTCCCTTCACTTTCAACCATGGAATGCATTTAACATCCGAAGTGAGTCATACTTCTGAAAGCCATCGTTTGGTCCCGACCGACGACCGTGCCCACACCATACATAACTCCTTGGGCCCAATGGTGGCACTCAGCTCAAGAGTTTTGTCTTAGAAGACAAATAACAATATTTGTTTACAATATGATACTTCAACCATAAACTAAATTTTCAATGATCGATCATATAAATTATTTCGCATTGGAATCAAGTTGTGGGACATGACTCATTTTTTTTACCCCTTTTTTGTTTTTATAATAGATTACAGTTAAAATGAAATTATTAAATGTTTACGGTGTAATTTGCCTCCAGCTAGTACTAGATAGATCATAGAGCCTATAATAAGCTTCTGAGAACCGTTATTTAGTACACTACAAATCCTACAAAAGATATTTGTACCAAAAGCGACGGGAAAAATGTGCAACCAAGTACTACTACTTAACTACTATTGTACTACATAAACTGGACAGAAACATTGGTGGTTGGTTGGTTACAGCTTTGCAATTTATAGTTGGAATAGAATTGAATGCATTCGTTTCTATTTTGTGCACAATAACAACCAGCATTTAGCAAAGTGTATTTAATTTTGTAGAGTTAAAAAATAGGCCTCATGTCTCCTGCTCCACAAAGCAAGCACGATTTTATGAGTAAAAGGTTGAATAACTGAATATCAACACAAATCGTTGTGTCTTGTGTTCAGTAAAACATAGTTACTTCTTCCTTAGTTCCGACAAATCTTAATCAAAACCAAGCGAGGAAAACTAGAAAAGAAACAAAAATTGTTAACAACCCACTCTAAGACATTTTTTAATGTACTCCCACCAAATTAATTTACTATGCACAGAAAGTTTGTGTAATTGTGTTAGAAAGAAAGTTTATAGGAGTAGTGTATGTTTAAAACTGCTTTTCTTGATCAAATTTCTACTAAAGGCTGTTTTTATTTCTTATTCCGAAATGAGAAGCTTCAATACCTAACTTGTACTAAAACTTAAAAATCCACCACAGAAATGGTATAAGACACCGCTAAACAAAACATATCTTAATCTTAATATATATAAATGTTAAACAGTGCTGATTAACCCTAATCCCGCCACTGTTTAACCTAATCCCGCCTTTTTTGAGGGTTTAAAAAATCTTTATGAAAAAACTCTTTGCAAGGATTCGAACCCACAACATTATGGTTCCATGTAAGCACTCCAACCACTAAGCCAATAATTGTTTTTGTGATATAATTTTGATTCCACTACCTCATATCCAATACCAAACACCCTCATTAAAAAACTAATTAATCCCTTTTTCTTTCTTTACAGAATTGAACATCGAACGTTTCTGAACCCTTATTCCTTTGATCTCAACCCAGAAGGCAGCGGTTTCCATCCATTTCTTTCCTTTTTTCCTTCGATTTATCCTAAAAATTGTGACTGTGATGCATATTTCGTCCATACTAACTTATTAATGGTATGATCACTAAACTAATTTTGATATAAATGCTATTTTATTCATTTTGATTTTGTGGATTGTGATTGTGTCAGTTTTGATGAAAGTTGATGCTTGAAATCCTATTGTGATTGTGTTAATTTCCTTGGTTGTCAATGCTTTAAATAATAAGACACTTAAGGCTTTAAGTAATAACACACTCATGCTTTAAACTGTAATGGTTACTATTGACACTTTCAATTCCAAATCGTATTTTCGAATGTTTAATAGTTACTTATCTACTCTTTTTAGACTGAATGTAACTTGATTTGTGATATTGAAAATGATTTTAATTTGAATTATTCAATAATATAATTGTAGTATTTATTGAAATCTAATACAAAATACATTTATCCAATTTGATGTTTATATTGTCAAAAAAATTGAAACAAACAAAAAATACCCCGTGCATCGCACGGGTCAAGGTCTAGTGTTTAGAAATTGTCTTAATGCGCACCTATATTGCATGCAATCAAATTTTGACTCATTCACACAATTTGTACATTCGTGATGGTCAGATTGGATGATCCAAATTTTAACCTCGATATTTTTTGATCTCAATCTAATGATAACACATATGTCGAAGGCGTAAATGGATCAAATTTTCGAATTTGGATAAAGTGCAGTTGAAAATGGGTGCAGTCAACATCTAAAAATAGTCGGATCATGTCATCCAAGTTTAAACAATTTTTAGTTATAAGGCTGAAATATGAACTATTCAATCTTAATCGAACACGCTCAAAATAATCGACTTATACTGACTTCATAGAAACCGAATCTCGATCTTTTTAGGTGAGAAAATCTAATTTTGATGCCCCTAAAGAAAGAAAACAATAGACTTAGGGCTGGACAAGGACCCGTGGCCCGGTAAAACCCGAAAAAAACCGAAGGAAAAAAACCGATCTGAGTGGGTTCAAGCGGGTCCGCGGGTCAACGGGTCACAATTACGGGTATCTAAGGGTTCAAATGGGCTGAGGCGGGTAAAGGAAATTCAACCGCAGTTACCCGAACCCGCCCGAGATTCATAGTACACAGTATAGTTTGCTGCTTTATGTGAGAGTAGGTTCTGGCGTTCTACAAACTAGACATTGAAAATATGCAAAGACTGTCAACAATTAATTAAATAAACATCACTTCCAATACTCTCTCTCTCTTCTTTTTATCAATTAAACATTGTTTATTCCCAATGTTATCTTTATGGAGTACTTTTCAGATTCTCTCACCTACACTACAACAACACACGTTTTCAAGTCCATATACTAATAACCATAGAAGAAACCTTCAATATTCTCTCTCTTTTCTTCAATTATTTTCTTTTCCAATCCTCTCTTCCCAATTTAATATTTTATGATCAGATCATAAAATTAACCTTTCTAATTTCTTTTACTCAACAACTACAATAGTTCAAAGTTTATGTTTCCTTTAATTCCGTCACAACCCATGCATATTTACTGTATTGTTAATCATTTCGGAATTAAACTCAGCTGTGGCATAGTGAAACGAGGAAGACAAGCATGAAAATAGATCTCTTGACAATGATTTCGGCAAGTTGAGAAAAAGTGATTCATGAAGAGATCTAGACAACTGTTGATGAAGAGATCTAGATCTAGATGATTGTTGATGATGTTTCTTATAGATCTATTGATTATATTCACTCTTTCTTTTTTCTGGATTGTTTGATTTTTTTTAAGAACTGGATTGTTGATCTTTGAAACTAAAGATGATAGCAATTTCACAAAAAAAAATACTGATTTTTTTTTGTTAAAACCCGTCTAAACCCACCCGAAAACCCGACACCCGTTTCACCCGAAACCCGTCTAAACCGTGTAGAATATTGGGCAGAGATGGGCCACTACATGACACCCGCGGGTTGGGCTGGGTTGAGGTTTTGGGCCCGAACCCGCCCGAACCCGCCCGTTGTCCAGCCCTTATTAGAAGCTAAATCATTAACTCTGGACAACTGGCATTGCTAGGTAAAAAACACTGATTACAGTTCTACAGCGTTAAAACAAAACTACTAAAAAAACAGAGAAATTTAACTAAGACAAAAACTAGCGTCCATTAGCGAGAGATGTAACAGCTGAATCCTTGCAAGGACTGAACGGTGGACTTGGCTTTCCATTAGCAACAAGACGTTGCACGAAGCTTCCGATTCTGTTTCCGTTAGTCTCCGTCAATAACCGTTTCCCTCCAAACGGTAACGACTCCAACCCTCTTTCCTTTAACACTTCCTCTTCACTTCCCAAACCAAACGCCTGTTACAAAACAAACGCCGTTAAGTAACGGTAACTGTATAATGATGTGATTTGATTTGATTGATTTCTATTTTCTGAGTTCTGAACTGAATGCAGATATCAGAGAAACAGAGAGAAGAAAAAAGTAAAAATAAAAATTAACGTACCTGAATTCTGACGTAATCCGTACGATTCCAACAGAATGCGTTTCCAAGCATTTGGTCAATCGTCTCGGAAACGCCGTCAAGAACAATGTCAACCATTAACGGCGTTGAGCACGTGCGGTTTTCGTTCTCACGTGTCTTCGAATTCGATGATCCGTTTCCCAATGAAAGAACCAAAAGATCCTCCACGCCGTTCACCGTTGGAAAATCACGTTTGTTATGGAGAACATGCGTGACTGCGGCGGCGGTAGGATTGTTCATGACTAAACCACCGTCTACGGCGGAGCAAGAGGTTTTTCCATCGACGGAAGTGAATTCAAAAGGTTTGAAATGGTTAGGTGTAGCTGACGTGGCGCGGCATACTTTCCAGAGTTCGAAGTTGAAGCTAGGAGATTCCGTTGCGTCGGCTCGTGAAAAAACGAATGGAGCTGAACTCTTGAGGTCAAAGCAAGGTATAAGCAATGGTTTACACGTGTCCTTTAAAGTCAACAACCGTGAATCTTCTTTTCTAACGAACACTTCTTTCAACACGTTATCCATGTTCTTTGAAGAGAATCTCCGGCACCGGCGACGAAATACTCCGGTTGATTTGCGTTTGTAGAGTTCGGAGTTTTTCTCTGTGATAATACGAACGGATTCTCTGGCAGTGTACATTGGTCTACCGAATGCATCGGCTGCGGTGATCATTGCAGCAAGGATAGCGCCAATGCCGGTACCAGCGACAATGTCGAAGAAATCAACGACGTGAGCGTGAGGATCGGAGGTTTGGAGACGGATCTGATCTTCGAGATGGATTAAAGCAGCGCCGGCTACAATGGCGGTTGTTCCTCCGCCGTCAATGCTGAGAATGCGTGTTTTGGTAGTTGTTTCTTCTTTGCAATGAGAAAGCCATTTGTGTTCGAGTTTGGAGAAGATTTCTAGTGTGACTTTAGTGAGATCCATTTTTAGTGAGATTCTGAATGTAGGTTTGAATGAATATATGAAGAGTTATGAATGAATATAGTTGCAGGTGTGTGTGTTGTAGTAATGGTGAAGAGTGTGAAAAAAAGAGTGGAAGGTGAGGAAGGAAAGAGTGTGTCACGGTTTGGTGGTGAGAGGAATAAATGGTGGAAATGAATTGAAGGAAGGGTGTGAGTTTTGTTTGTACGGTATCTCTCTGATTCTCTGTTCTTTCTGAATAGAGTTGGTGAGAGTTAAAACTATCAGACTGAAAGGTGCGTTTGGGAATGGGTGTAGTTATACTTGTTAAGTTTTTGTTTTAGAGTACTTGTAAGTTGTAATAACAATGTAATTACTACTTCCTTCATTTTATAATATAATTATAAGAGTATCAATACATGTTATGTATCACATATTTTTATCGATTAAATTTCATATTTATTTTCTTTTATAAATTGGTGTAGCTTACATGAACGTTATGTATCACATATTTTTATCGATTAAATTTCATATTTATTTTCTTTTATAAATTGGTGTAGCTTACATGAACTTTAACGTTGAAAAGCTTATTAAGAATTGTCCTTGTGAGCTTAGCTCAGTTGGTTGGGAGAATGCATAAAATATGCAAGTCTGAGGTTCAAACTCCGGCCATTAAAAAAAAAGTTTATTAAGAATTATTAAAGTTCTTTCGAGTCTTACATCATTCAAGTTCTCGAGTGTATTGCATGCACTTTTAAACCAGTGTCCTAACAACGTCATTGGATAAGATTCAAGTTCATTTAACACCGTGTGTTGTTAACCTTATTCTTATACTAACTCTCGTGGGTTGATCTTCTATGGTTCATGCTAGATATTGAAGTGTACTCTTTAAAGGTCGCATATTTAAATTCTTCTATTTCAATATTTATTAACTGACTCATATAAGATTAATAGATCATTGGACAAGATACCAAATTAAAAAAAAAAAACATTATTCTTATGCTAAAACTGGCATTAGTTAGAACGAAATTTTTAATATTATTTATTTTCAATGTGATATTAGTTAGAGTTTTAATTTTGCTACATGTTTGAAATTGGATTCGAACCCGGACAATGGTTAAATTAAAAGAAATCCGTGTCATTTCATCAAGACGTTTTTTGAATAATTAATTATTAATAAAAGTCACATTATATTTTGATTGCTGGAGTATAGTGCAAATAATTGATGCTCACATTGTATGTTACAAAGATTGCAATTTCTGGTTGGATTCTAATAGGAAAAGTCACATTGTATTTTATTTTTTTCTTTTTGTTTCACCTTTGTTTGGTCCCGTGAGAGTCTTGTTACGTACGTATTAGGAGAGTTCATGCACGTGCAGCCGCGCGTGCTGTTATTGGGTTGCGGGTAGCGCGAACATGGACTTTTTGACCGTCTTGGCTTATGTTATGCTTGCTCAGTAAGTCAGTCAATATAGGAGCAGCACACTACCATATTTTTCATTCCCCTCGTTTATTTCATTGTCTTTTTTCATTTGTTTTAGACTAGACCATCGACCCGTGCTCCGCACGGGTCTTACCAGCTAAATTACACGCAAATAAGTTACACATTGTATACTATGTTAATATGAATAGGTCAATTTGTTACACTTTAAACAATGTACTTGATAATTCACATGATGTGAAATACTTTATATTATTCGCAAATAGGTTACATTAGGTACATCGTTAGTTGCTATTAGTTACAATACATCAATATAAAAGTGTTGCCGTATATTTACCTTCTTCATCGGTAATAAGTATCTTCAACCCATTTCTTGAAGTAACTTTCGAAATTGCAACATAAAGTTGACCATGTGAAAACACATCATTTGGCAAATATATCCCAACATTCTTTAAAGATTGTCCCTGACTTTTGTTAATAGTCATTGCGTTTGAAAGAACCATCGAAAACTGTCTCCGTTGAAATTTGAAAGGAGTCCTGACGTCGGAAGGTGTAAGATATAATCTTAATATAAAAAGAGACATATATTTTCATTGACGTTAAATAAGTCATGGTAAAAAATTGTACTACCATTTTTTTTAAGAAACGAAACTAACCCATTGAAATTGGCATAAGAGATAATCAAATTTGATACCTTGTATTACCATTAAACATTAATTTTCATAAATTACGAAGTACTTCCCTATAAAGCATATTGGAAATTACAATAGCATTTTCACCATCATCATCGCTTATCAATAATGCATTAGTGATTGAGCTTAGATGTCGTACACAAAAGCACCATGAATTTGGTAATAAATAAATTTTATACTATTATGAAAGATAAATAACTACGAATTAAGGAGTATTACATATGAAATAAGATCCTTTCTATTGTACTTATCATTTGATTTTTCTCCATTTTCAATCCCCCACCATTAAACACATCATCCACTTTTTTTTTTACTAATTTAAACTCTCATTTTATCTCTATTTATAAAGGTTGAGATTCCACGTGAAAAAACTAAAGGGTATTTTCAATGGAGAGAATCCATTTTCATAACATATGCATCCATTTCCTTTACATATACATTTTCTTTCATGAAGACATTTGAACCATGAGAGGTGGTGAAAGCATACAAAGTTAGTAAATCACTAAGCCACATACAATCTTAGCCTTAAATCATTATCATACACACAATTTAATACCCTTCTCATATCTATTTATTTCCTCTCATGAAAATAGTCAAATTTAAAACTTGAATTATTTCTACCGGATTTTAGGAGAAAGATTATATATATCAAAGTATAGATGTCAAATAACCTACCAGCTTCAATATATTTTTTTTAGGGAGCTTCAATATATTTTAATAGGTTCTTTGCAATATATTCAATTGTTTATCTTAAACAATTGGTAACAGCCTAACAGGTCCATTATTCGTATGTAGCCGTACAGTTCTTGCATTTATATCACATGTGCTTGTTAAATAATCAAAAGAAAAAGATGACACAAAAACAAATCTCCATTTGTTTATATCATTTTCACAAATGTTGCCAAAATAAAATTCATAAGGAAATTGTACCAAAAAAAAAATCATAAGGAAACAAAAGAGAGTAAAACAAAAGTGATATCTAATAAAAAGAGATCTAGAAAAATAAAAGAGATGGTTAATGGAATAATGCTAGCAATCTGAGATGCCATATTTCAATGAAGCTTGTCTTGGTTTTGATACCCTTTTCCCAATGGCTCTTCATCTCCGTGCCCAGGCAATAGGTTCAGTGGATGGTGCTACAAAATTTTTGGAAGTAATGCCACCAAAACATTGGATGCAGTGGTTTGTTATTTGAACAAAAGATTAAGACAAATTCACATGTGCACCTGCTCTTGCTAGAGGAGAATAATACCGAAGTATTTTTCAAGCACAATCACCCCTTTTGTTTTGAACAGAATATGCAACTGCAAACAATAATTATGAGAAGAAAGGTAAGTTATCCTCATTTCTATCCATTCTTGAGTCAAACTTCATTATTCATCTTCTATCTTTTATATCAAACATTAAGCAATATAAAGAGGACACATTAAGTATTGCATCAGTCATTATACATGTAGCAGAAAGGTAAGTTATCCTCATTTCTATCCATTCTTGAATCAAACTTCGTTATTCGTCTTCTATCTTTTATATCAAACATTAAGTAATATAAAGAGGACACATTAAATATTGCACCAGTCATTATACCTTTAGCAGTTACAATTGAAGTATGTATTTGACCTTCCAACCCCTTATTCATGTGATTTGGCAGCAACATGCAATAAACTGACACCAATGGTTTGTAAAATCAAATTAACTGCATAAAGTTTCATATAATCAATGTATTGTATTTTATATTATCAAGGTTTTTGTTTTCAAAAAGAAGATAAGTCATAATAGGAGGAAGGCATTGTAGTTCCTTCTTCTCACATGAGAGGACATAATAAACAATAGCCACATGAAACATACAGAGCAACCCAAATTACAATTCACAAAATAATATTAGCAAGCCTAGGAACAATAAACCACACAAATAAGTACTCATCTGAAATCCATAAAAGAAAACCGAAGTTACAATTGAATGCACGGATAAGAGACAGCCTTAAACTCCTGAAGAAAATGGAACAAAATTCGGTCAAATTTTGTGATATGTTTTGAATGCACAAAATTGGGAATATAGGCAAGAGAAAAATGTTATACCTAAGTGAGATTTGGAATTTGATATAGATGCTTAATCTATTTGAGCTGCTCCAATACATTTGAACTTGTAAAAATTACACCAAATGAAGCTCCTATGTTATGCTTTACCGTCATTTCAACCAATATAAACTTCAAAATTAAAAAAAAAAAAAAACTCATTTTTATTTATAATTTATGCTAACACGGACAAAAGGATCACGCATGCAAACAACTTACAAACTATTAAACTAACATAAACCCTGCAATTGAGGCATGCATCACTTCAAAAAAAAAAAAAAAACTCATGTTCTAACTTTATGATGGCACACAAATATAGCGGAAACAAATCGAGTTAAAAGATTGGTAACACAATGAACCCATATAGAAAAACGTTAAAAAGGAAATAAGATAGTATTAATAATAGATACTTTGAACAATTAAGCATATAATAATCTTTGTTAAATGGTAACCATACAAAACGTAAAGACTTAGAATATGTCTTAACATTTTTAACCATATAAAGCAATATGAGGAAGAAACCAAGTTTAATTATCAACGTTTCTAGAGTATCAATCTCAAAACACCATAAACTCAGCATTGTGGCTCCTTGACAATACGATTGTTTGCTAAAAAAAAATCCAATAGTTCAGCCACAAATTTTCTTTTCCAATCCTCAAATTACCTCCAAAACATTTCTTGCATATGTTGTCATATTGGAGTAGCCTTGCGCATTACACACCCATAATTCTGCTTCAGTCCATAAACATGCCCAGATGAAAACTTAATTATCTTAAAAATAAAAAATAAAAACCTACTCTTTTATTACCATGTAAATTTATTTCTCAATTGAAACAAATGAAAAACTCAAAGTATGTGCAAGTGTAAAACATATGAAGACAATTTTCAAAATCTTCATCCAAAATTTCAACAGCAAGCAAAAACATATGAAGGTAAGCCTCCAAATTTATTCATCTATGTGTCTATAGCAAGCAAAATATAACAAAGCATTCATCAATCATTACCTTAAATACATCTGATGTGGGATTCTCTTATGGCTCTCAATCTCAAGATTCTCGCAATGATTTCCGGTGAAGTGGCGGAATAAGAAATTAAAGGGTGGAGAAGCAAGATGTAGCTAAGGCTAAGACGCTGACAGACCTGATCTTCTCTCATCCGTGTGTCAAAAATAGTAGCTAGTACATTTCATAATTGCTTTGCGGTTGCAACCTTTACGGGACGGTGGTCGGAAGTGAAGACGATGAAGGTAGAAGGTGGAGAACCTGAAGTTAAAATTACAAAGCATTCATCAATCATTACCTTAAATACATCTGATGTGGGATTCTCTTATGGCTCTCAATCTCAAGATTCTCGCAATGATTTCCGGTGAAGTGGCGGAATAAGAAATTAAAGGGTGGAGAAGCAAGATGTAGCTAAGGCTAAGACGCTGACAGACCTGATCTTCTCTCATCCGTGTGTCAAAAATAGTAGCTAGTACATTTCATAATTGCTTTGCGGTTGCAACCTTTACGGGACGGTGGTCGGAAGTGAAGACGATGAAGGTAGAAGGTGGAGAACCTGAAGTTAAAATTGAAAGGAAAGTGATTTGGTTAGGTTTGAAGTGGATGAAATGGAATGTTAGAAAATGGGTGAAGGAGAAAAGGTGTGGTAAAGAGCCATGAGATACGTTTTTCAATGAGAAAGATATGAGAAAGGGGTTCTAAGCTATGAGTGGTTATTGATCTATGAGCCTAATGAAGTAATTATTATGCATTAACTTAGGTAGTTGGCCAACCAAAAGACACTTAAGCAATGCACTTGTACATTTGGGAGGGAAGTTTAAATTTGAAATAACATTAAATGAGATGACATTGGCTTGTAGGACACACCTTGGAATGATGCTTAGGAGGGAAAACACTTAAGCTATTAGGGTTTAGCAAAAGCTTGACCTAATTAGCTTTTAAAGTAAGTATGATTTTCTTTACTTGGTTTTCACATAGTATTACTCCTTATTTAACTGCAGAGTGCAGAACAAGATTAATATAAGGGAGTTCTCAAATTGGACCAAATTTGAGACTCAAGTTTTAGAGACTATGACCCCGTTGCTTATCTAAATCATAATGATTTAAGTTGGCTAAAACGAAATGCGTCATTTGTTTTGGAAGCTCTTTTTCAGGAAGTTGTTTTTCATAATGGTCATATATAAATGCTGCATGTAGAGGCATCATGAGAGATTGAGATACACCGAGACAATATAAGTGTTAGCGACATAAGTGATTTTTATTTGCTTCTGCTTCAAAAATAAATTAAAAAATAGGTGTAACGTAGAGTTGTTCAATTGTTGGAGCCAATTTATAGGGCACTTTGATATGAATTAAAGAAAGAGACGTACTTTAAAAAAGAAATTATAGATATTAAATTAAATAATTGAGACCTCTAAAAAAATTAAATAATTTAGAGAGTTTTCTAGCAAGATTTCATAATTTAGAGATGAATTTTTAAATATATTGATAAAAACAACACATTTTTTTCGTTTGTTAATTAATGAATTTTTTTATAAAAAAAATTAAATAGTTATCAAAAATGTTTTTTTTTTTTTTTTTAAGAAAAGTTGTTCAAAACAATTTTTTTATAAGAATGGAGTTTTACATTCTTTTTTGCACCAAAAAAAAAGTCCCCGGGAGATGTGAGGAGATGTGGGGGATTCGGGGTAATAGACAAATGAACATTTTTATATTTCTTTTTTCACATTCTCATTTTTCTAAAATTGTAACAAACAAATGAACATTTTTATTTTGTCAAATAGCCTGATGGCTAGATTCACAGACATTACATTGAGAGAAATGGGGAATTCAGGGTTCGAACCTCATCCCCTGCATATAATGTCTCTGAGAGCTATTAATTGAGCTACACTTACTGGAACAAACAAATGAACACTTTATTATTGTTTTTTTTCAAAATAATTTGCCCTTGCTACCACATATCTACTAACAATATATAAAAATCGTTTCCTTCAAAAAACAATATATAAAAATCGTACTCCAACAAAATTTCATAATTGTCATTTTTAAAACCCATGATTTTCTTACTTTTTTATGTGCCTAATAATGGTCGTTTCTACCAACAATATATAGAAATCGTACTCCACCAAAATTTCATGATTGTCCTTTTTAAAACTCATGATCTTCTTAATTTTTTATGTGCCTAATAATGGTCATTTCTACAAACAATATATACAAATCGTACTCCAACAAAATTTCATAATTGTCTTTTTTAAAATCCATGAGTTCTTAATTTTATGTGTCTAGCGATCATTTTGCAAAATATAAGACCAATTTGTTTCCTCTTTCTTCTCATTATTATCCAATTTATTTAAATATATCTACTAAATATATGTATATATAATTTGTTTATGCAAATATAAGCACATAAAATCTGCAACGGGTGAGGTGCAAACATTAATTTTGATATTTTAGAAATAGTCACAAGTTTTTAAAATTTTATCATATCAATTTTCTCATATATGTAAAAATTTGTTTTCACATAGATAAGTAAATAAAATTCACAACTCATGTGATTCAACTATTTAACCGATATTTTTATATAGATGAGAAAATTATTTAATAAAAACATAGCATCAATACCGATAATTTTCATTTAATATCTTTAAATAATCGACAATATTAATAATATAATTATTTTTTATATAATTACCGCAATATTAGGTGACTCGTGGCAGGTCTTTTACTAGTTGTTAAAAAAAAGTGAGCTGTTATTTTTAAATCAATTATAACTCTACATTTTTTTTTGTAAAAAAAAAGGCTCCATTTTTCTCCATAATACTTAGTTATAGAAGAAACAATTTTTTTGTCCCCGTGAGCATAGCTCAGTTGGCAGGGGCATGTATTGTTATATGTCGGGGTTCGAACCCCAAACCAGTGGCGTTGCCAGGATCCAGGGTCAGAGGGTTCAAACTTTTAATTTTTTAATTAATTAATAATTATAATATATATATATATATATATATATATATATATATATTCTTATGCCAAAACTAACACCTATAACAGACACAGTGCTAAATTCTTAAAAAAAAAAGAAAAACAGACACAATGCTAAATGTTTGCGGCCAAAATCTAAGGTCGATCCTAAGATTTTTTTTTGTCCTGATCAATCAATAAAATTGTGTCCTTTTTAATTATTCGAATGTCTTTCTTCTTATATTTTTTGTTGCAAAATATTCATTCATGTAATTAATCAAAACAATTAAAAAATATATCTATATAATACTAATTTCTAAGTAAAAATAATAATTTTGATGTCTTTAAAAAATGGTATCTTAAGTTGCCGCTCTCCCAACCATACTTAGGGCGACCCTGCCAAAACCATATAATATACTTGATGCAGACTACTCACTTGTACTTCATCTTTACATGTGAATTTAGTCGTGAATATATTGATTCTTTTGTTTTTAAAAAAAACTCTAATAACATTAAAAATGTTCACATCTAGTTGATGAATTAAATGTTCACTTTCTTTTGTCAAGCTTTTCAACTTTGATTGCTAATAAAAATTACACACACTACACACATATATTCTTATAATTATGAATTATTAAATGACATATATTCTACCAATAAAAATGATATATAATTTGCATATGTGAGAGAGAAGTGAACCATAGTTTATCACTTAATATGTACAGTTTGCAAAAAAGTGAACCAAGAAGTGCCAAAAAGGTACAAACTCTAGTGAGAGAATGTGGTACAAACTGCTACGATAAGAAAGAAAGAAAGAAGCAATGCAACTGAGTTGTGAGAGTTGGTCAGGAGGTGCAAAGTAAAAAAGTCAGGAGGTGCAGAGTGGAAAAAAATTAAAATTTTAGGAGTAATTTATAAAAGTCAGGGGGATGCAAGTGCATCCTCTCAATGATACGTGGCTCCGCCACTGCCCCAAACACCCTGCTTATTCACCTTGAAAAAGGTAAATATTAGCCACCAGACTACTTGGAAAAAAGACAATTTTTAGTGATTATATCAACTCCAGAGATCTATTATCAGTGTATCACAACATCGTGAGATCTCTTGAACAGATATTAAGAAAATATTTTTCTTAATAATACATATTTGAGTACATTTATCAATTAATAGCAGATCTCGTGACAAAACTATTCGAATCTTACTAATGTTGTGGTTCACTAGTTCTTTATAATTAATGAAAAAGATTGAATCGATCATTAACAAAGAAGTCAAGTATAGTATGGTACAAAAGATCTGTGCAAATTAAAAATGATTCTAAAGATTTTAAAGAAAAAAATTGTATAGCAGGACAAATTTGCAAGAGATCTATACATTTAGCAATTTTGTCAGCATTCCTATAGTTATTTTGGAGACATAGATATAACTTGGTACTTTTTATTTTATTTTATGTAAATTGAGTATCACAATTCTCGAGTCGGTAGAACCATCTGGACAACAATGTTCACTATCAAGAGTTTTAACGACTTTGCACATATTTAAACTCAAGATCTTTGATTAAAATGAAGAGAAAACGAACGGAGATAAAATTCTCAACTTTTTGGATGATTAATCCAAAGAAAGAAGATTTTAAATTAAAATGTTATTCATCATGCACCTTTTAATATGGTCACAAATAACAAACTTGAATAAAAATGTGTTGATGCATTGAACAACAAATTAACAACAAATGTGTCAACAAATTATGAAGTGCACAATGCTAGAAGAACAAGTACAAATATTGTGCAACAGTGCCAATTGGCTTGATGGATGTCAGGTATAATGAACTTTAATGTGAAGCTTCTGGCCAGCTTGACAGTGGCCATTTTTGCTACAAATGAAGTAGAAGTCCCCTGGGTTGGTGAGGTTGATGGAATCAGAGCCAGAGTGGTAATAGGCCTTTGCAGAATTTATGTTGCAGTGAATGTAGTCTTGGTGATTCACCTCCATAACATCATGATATTGCTTGTGGTACGAGAAAACTGCATGTTAGGTACAGAGAATAGATTGTTATTAATCAACTATGTTGTAAATAATTAAGATATAAATGCACTCGGGATTTCTAATATTATGAAGAACGGCAGTTAAATGCAACTGCATTAAGTGAATCATAGGATCGCATAGCGATCACAACAACATTAAAGTTATAATGTTATCGACCTATGGTTCATTTTGCGTTTTTAAAACATAATATTAACATTCCTACATTAGATAAGATAGGGTTTATAAATAATTGTTATTCTTCATTTTATAAGTAGGTTTTCTAAGAATTGAGTCAGATACAATCCATATGTATTAGAGTCTATCAAAGATTATTTGAACCAACTGCTATTAGGCTCACTCGGGTCCCGATTAAGATAGTGGCATGTAATCTTCACCTAAGAAAACCGAAATCAAATTCTAAGACATAATTTTGTAAATATTACTATTAATGTTGCTTGCATAATTATTTATGTTGATAAATATGATATGAGGATTATCAATGATGCACCCAAATCGTATATAATACGTGCTTGACAACCTGTACACGTATATACATAAATTTTGTAAGATATTCATCAAGTCACAAAAATAATTAATCAACAAAGATTTGAAGGAATATGGGAAGGGGAAGGGGAAAAAATAATTAAATATGGTGAAGAAGGTATTAATAAGTGAAGCACATACTGAGAGTATCACCAACATGGAACCTTTTAGTAGAAGTCCAATTTTTATAGTCAGGGTGATCTATGATAGTCCATCCAGCAGTATCTCCCACCCTGTAAACAGCACTTGTAGAATCCCCTGAGAGATTAATCAAAATTGCTATAATTAACACCATAATCAAAGCCATTTGATTCCTGATCGAGGCAATTAGTGTAGTAGTGTGCTCATTAAATAAATATGAAATTGGGATGAAAATAAAGAGATAGCTAGCCAAATTAAAAGGTAGAGGATACATGCAGAAGGAGACGGAAAATTGAGCAGTTTGGTCAGTAAAATTGTGTGAAGTATATCTTGTCCTTTTATATACTGCCAACTCATGTACACTATGCTCTTCAAAATTAAAACAAAAAAACTCATGTACACTATGTGGGATGTCCAAGGTAATTAAGTGAAAATGAAATTGGTTTTTTCTTTGGATATCATGTGCACAAATAACAACCATTGTTGGATAGATATTAGATTTTAAATAGGAATGGATTTGCAAGGTAAGAATTGTCTTTATTTATAAACTTAGGGTAATGCTTGTTACAGCGACAAAGTGATTAGCGATTATATCCCGAACAATGTATTGTGTTGTGTTGTTACTGTAGCAAAACCTTGCTTTTTCCATCCCACCACCCATTTATTCCACTAAATGAAAATCCTATGGCCAGCATGTTTCGTGAAGTTCTCGGGTTGCTATTTCTCGCTAAAAATAGCGGTACTCATAAACTTATATTCAGGGTTTATCTCATCTAATGTAAGACTCTTAACACACATTCTCATGTCTAAAGCGTAATCTGAGTGACTTGATAGCAACGACCTAATAGAATGCGATCCTACGAATCTTTAATGTACCATATTAAAATTTGAGTTGGGATTAACTCATAAAATAATACATATCCTTTTGACTGGATAAAAATAGTATTGTTAAAAACAGTATTTTCATGTAAAAAAAAAAACAGCATTTTCTTTCTTAAAAATATACTAGAATACATTGAGTTCTACAAAAAAAAAAACACTAGCACACGTTGAGAAAAACGTCCCTAAAGTTCCAGCCATGAGGAATTCGGGCCAGTAACGTTCTTCGTAGTAGTGTAAGGTTTGGAATTTTGCTCTCCATCCAGCACATTTTGCTCGCGCTCTGCATTGCTTCCAAATATACCCTTGCGTTAGTTAAGTCACGCAGCGTGACTTAACTAACGCACGTTGTAAGCAATGCGTGACTTAAGTCACGCACCACTGGCCTATGCGCGAGTTAACTCATGCACGTTGGCCGGTGGTCTGTCCTCAAGAACACACGTTTTTTTGACGGTTGTCAGGTTTTCAACCTTCAATCCACACGTTTTTAACAAACTTTACACATTTTTTTTACCACATTTATGGTAGTTACAACCTAGGCTCCCATTTCTACCTATAAATACCCCTCCATACTTCCCTAATTCCTCACACCATATTACTTTCTCCCCCTCCTCACTCTCTCCCTCTATTTCTCTTCTTTCTTTTTTTTCTTTTCAATATTCTCTTTGGGGTAAAAAGTGATCAATTTTCGTCGGGGTAAAATAGTGAGTAGCCGACTTGGGGAAGTGATCGACCCGTGGGATAATTTTAAACCTGCTTTTTCAACCGCAGAAACTTTTTACCGTGGATAAAAAGAACTTCTTGTGGTAAAAAAAAAAACCAGATTTAAATTTAACCCAAGGGTTGATGATGTATTTTCCCTAAGAAGGCTGCTCACTATTTTACCCCACGAAGATCGATTACTTTTTACGCCAAGGAGAAAATAAGTAGATATAGTGAATAAGTTCAAACTTATTGTATGAATTATTGTAATGTATGAATTATTAATAAAATGAGATATTATTTATGCCTCAATTTTGTTCCTTTATTTTATATTTGCTTTGAGTTTCTAATGTTGTATTTACCTTTATTTATATTTGTATTTATTTAAAGAATAATATCGAATCAATAATTTAGAATAAAGTTAAGAAAATAATTTAGATTAATGTAAACAAAATAATTTTAAAATAAAGTTAATAAAATAATTTAGAATAAAGTTAATAAAGTTAAGAAAATAATTTAGAATAAAGTTAAGAAAATAATTTAGATTAATAATTTAGATTAATATAAACAAAATAATTTTGAATAAAGTTAATAACATAATTTGAAAATAGTAAATAAATTTAAAAAAAAAGTAGCCTTGCGCCACTTAACTTGTGCCACGTGACTTAACATGCGCATTAATTTACACTTGCGCAAGTTAACTAGCGCAGGGGCATTTTGGGCATTGCTGCAGTGTGCGAGCAAAATGTGTTGGGTGGAGAGCAAAATTCTAAGGTTTAGGCATCGTCTATTTAGTCCGAACTTGTTTGCATAGTTTGGAAATTTTTATCTCATACCCCTAGACATGTGCATCTACCTCTACAAACAAATAAATAACAATTTTTCAAACTCATTTTTCACACACCATCTCGTTACTTTCAGAATTTTTTTTTCCATCAGAAGGAAAAGAAAAGACAAGAAAATAAACTAGGCAACCTGTTCTCTAAACACTTCAAAGGAGTAGGTCAACAAGATGAGAACTATTTGTGAAGGAGGAGAAATCCATATATTCAAAGTGTCATTCTTAGATAACACAAAAAAAATGTGTCATTATTAGCATCCCCAAATCTAGCCAACCAATCGGCAGATTCGTTACCCTCTCTTAAGGTGTGAGCAAAAAAAACCAACCAAGAAGAGAGAAAAGCCTCCTAAGGAGGGAAGAATTAGTCACATATGGATGAAAGTCATTCTCATGATCATCAACGATAAAATCCAAAGCCACCTTAGAGTCAGATTCCAAAATAATAGTCATGTAACCAAAATCTCAAGTAAACTAAAGGCCTCACCAAATTTTTGGTAGTTTAACAAACAAATTGGACACGCTCCAACGAGAACCGAAAAAACCATAAATCCAAATGTCATTATTATTTCTCAAAAGGCCTCAAAAACCTGCATTGCTTAGGTTACCAAAAGATGAATCATCCACGTTAACTTTGATATAACCATCGGTGGAAGTTTAAAGTATGTTAACATTAAATTGTAGGGGTGGAACATCTTACGGGGTATGAAAGAAATTTTTTCAATGACTTCTCCTGTCATAGTAGTATTTTGAGATAGTGAATTTTATCCCTATGATTTCTTAAAAACCACATCCATTCAGACGGGTAAAAGTACAAATTTTTTTCTTCACGTCTTTATGGGTAAATTCATACAAAATAATGTTTTTTATATCTAAAAGAATAAATTTGAAAGCCATTCATTTTTAAGAATCATTGTTGTAGAAACAGAAGCTCAAATTTTTCACACAATTATATTTACTTCTCTCATCGCATATATCTTAAAAGTTTCTTAAATAGCATTCCATCTGTTCTAAAAAAAATCTGTTCTAAAATTTATGTCACTTTAGAACGGTGCACGCAAATTAAGATTATTATTTAGAAGACGTCTGAGTTAGGTTGGCATTCCTTGTACACTATAATTCTTTGTTAAGTGCTCATATATATATTTATTATAAAAAGGGGAAAATGTGCAAACACCAGGGGACATAAAACCTAACGTAGTGAATCAATACAAAAATGCATGTCAAACCAAACGAGTGATACAAATATTCAAAACAACACAAATGGATACAACCTCTAGTTAATCTTAATCAGAGGTCTACAATGTCCGAATGAACCGACCACCACAAAAATCGATTTACTTACCAACAACTTCCTACAGTGACGAAAGCAAGCATTAACATCTCAATAAAAATAATAAGAGTTTTTTTTTTTACAAGTATAAATAATAAGAGTCATAAAAGAAAAAAAAAACAACATTTATAATAAATAAAAAATTACTAATACTTATTGATGATAACAAAATAAATAGAATGTAAAAAAAAAAACTCAATTTGTCAAGTACTAGTAGTATTTATAGACTAACAATTAAATCTTTTAATGATGATAACAAAACAAAACAAAAATAACAAAAATGGTTTAAAATAAAAATTGACCTTTGACCTATTATTACTAAAAAAAATATTGAAATTTATGAACTTACACATAAACATAGTGTTAATTGTTATCCACAACAAAGACAAGAACACAAGGCGTAGAGCATCTCATGGCAACCTCTTTCTCTCCAACAACACCCCTCCGTTCCATCTTTCAAAACCTTCCAATTGTTCCCAAAGCCCTTCTTTCTGCACACTCCTCTTTCACCATCAAACGCTCTTCAACCTATGTCACTCTAAAGCTCTCTGGCAGTAGCAGACACTCCCTTTCTAAAGGGTTGTTGACATTGCATACAAGGTACCAAAATTATCACTCTATTAATTTATGTTTTCTGAACTACTTCATTGATTGGTTCTAATTATAATTTGGTTTTTTGAAAAATACCCAGAAAGGGATTTGTGAGGGCTGCTACTATTGAAGAAATTGAAGCTGAAAAAGCATCTATTGAGAATGATGTTGTAAGTATCTCTTTCAATAAAGTTTTCATTTTTATGTATATATGAATGTGGGGTTCTGAGTTTTTTTTAATCTATATGTCTTCAGAAAAGTAGGATGGAAAGAACTCTTGACAATGTTAGGACTAATTTCAGTTCTATAAGAACAGGGAGAGCAACCCCGTCCATGCTTGACAAAATTGAGGTATAGTATGCTTGCAATTCCATTGATACTTTTTTATTTAATCTGTTTCTGCTAGAAATTGTAATGGTTTTGATTTGTTGTTCTAAAGTTAGATCAATTGGAATTATGTGTTTTGATTGCTACTTGTCTGTCATGACTCATGATCACTTTTCATTGCATGGCTTCTGTATCTTATTATCAGCTTTTGCTTCTGTCATTTACTTCATTTCACTTGATTTGGATTGGTTTAAGTGTTTGTTAAATAGTGGCTATAGTAGCACTATAGCGTAGCAGAATTCGAACCATCGCTATTGTTCCTTGATATACTCTTTAGTATAAAGTGTTGTCAAATAGCAGCTATAGTAGCGTTATAGCGTAGCAAACTCAAACAAATTGCTATTGTTCTATGATATACTACGTAATACAAACAGTTGTCAAATAGCGGCTATAGCGTAGCGGAATTCGAACAAACCACAATTTTCCGCAATCCACAATTGACAATGTTGATTGGTTTAGTATTTTTCACTATTGTTATCATACCATTGCTCTTTACCGTTACTAGTAAACAATAATAGGACAAAACTTAGGTGCATTTCCTTAGGTGTTTTTTCGCGTTGTTATTCACTTAAAATTCATTTTTTGTGATTATAACAAATTCTGAGAAAATTACGGATTTGAAGAAATCATGGGTGGTTATGAATAGTTTAAGTGAAGAACAACACAAAAATACCTAAGGAAATGCACCTATGGGACATTCAATTGTCATTGCAAACTGCTCTACCAAATTGATAACTTTTTCTTTTATTGTGGTTCAATCGCATATACTTACACAATGGTAGAAACTGAAATATCGATGTAATCATCAGATTTTAACTAAGTGCAGAGCTGAAGTGACCACACTTTTTAGTTTTATTTTTTTTAGAGAATCGGTCCTGTAGATGAGCTGTTTCATAACATTATAGGTGGAATACTATGGATCTCCAGTTAGCTTGAAGACCATTGCTCAAATAAGCACTCCTGATGCCAGTTCACTTTTGGTCTCGCCATATGACAAATCAAGGTATGTTTTGCACTTATGCATGTTAAACCAGAAAGAATGAAATGGATAAGCAAAATCAAAATGTTCTTATTTAAACTTATTGTATACTTCTATTCTTTTTCATGTGTGGCATCCTCGTTATGATTTGTACGGCTCTCTCTCTCTCTCTCTCTCTCTCTCTCTCTCTCTCTCTCTCTCTCTCCTCTCTCTCTCTCCCCGTTGAGTTGTGTATATTAGTCATTGATTGAGAGTATTTGTATCATTCCGTACGGTCCCAAATAAGACATTCTTCAACAATGCGAGACACAAATAATTTTGATTGTGATTAAATGTGTGCATATGGTATATCATGTGAAGAATAATTCTGAGTGAGCTCGTGGTTTCTAATATTGATTTTTAGCTTGAAGGCTATAGAGAAAGCTATAGTTAACTCTGATGTTGGTATGACTCCCAATAACGATGGAGAAGTGATACGGTTAAGTATCCCTCAGTTGACATCTGATAGACGGAAGGTATTTTCCACTTCCATTGTTGCTGCAGTGTCTAGATTATTTTTGGAGATTTCCTGTGACTTTTCTTCTTTTCTGTGAATTACATTCATACTTTCACTGATTCAAAGTAATATTGCTGGTTGGTTTTAATTTTGTATTTAATTATTATCGAAATGACATAGCATCATCTCTTCTATGACACACTTGAATAATTTAAATGGTTATATTTTTTGCAAATGAATTTTAACAACGATATATACAAAGGGAGATATAATTGAAATCCCTCAAGATTAGTAGCAAAACAAATAACAATTAAACTATCTATCAAAACTATATTAAAAATATTAAAGGAAATAATAAATGATAATTACAATCAACACTTCTCTTCAAGTTGAAGCATATATATAAGCTATCTGAGTTCCTTGTAAGGGTTTATTGAAGATGTCGAACAACTGATCCTTGGAGCTCGCAAAAGAAGTCTTGGTGATGCCTGGAAGGATATTTTTCTCTAATGAAATGACAGTCAATTTCTATACATTAAGTCTTTGGTTTGAAGGAAGATACAACACCAACTGATCATCACAAGCGAGCTCTATAGGTGTGAAAGGTGAGGAACCAACTCTGGCAACTAGGATTTAAAAGTGAGAGACAAATAGTAGAAGTTTCAGGATGAGCTGCAGTTACCAAAGAAAAACCTTATTGGGCTACCTTAAGCTGAAGGTATTCCCTGTATTCACTGGTAGAGAATAGATGATATCGCCTTAGACTTGGTCTTCTGTTCAATATCTAGCCCCAAAGACTATACTGCATTGGCAGTTTTATTTGGAAACCTATGCATGGAATGACAATGTTTTTAAGTGTTCCGGTCTAGTTTACAATGAGAACAGTGAAAGTTTTCTCTGCCACCCTTGTATCAATGAGATTTGGTAATGAAAGTAAAGTGGTCTGTGCACCTCACGTGCCTAACAATCGACTGAAAACTTGCATGTGAGCGCACTAACCAAGCTTTGGCAATGGCACACAGAGGTGAGGCATGTTTCCAGTTTTTAAGATGGGTAGGGAGAGACAATTTTGATAGCAGTGTGAAGACAAGTACTGGTAATGGACAAGTGCTTGCAGCTGCTGAAACCTTAGACTGGAACAGTGTCGGATGGAGAAAAGCAAGGTAGGTATCTATACAACTATTTATACAAGAAAGACAATAGGAACAAACCCCTCAAGGTTAGGAGCAAAATCGGTATCCGCTGAACTTTCTATGGAAACTTAAAAGAATATAGAAAAGGAATAAATTATAGCTATAGTCACAATCAACAAAAACAATCAATGAGAAAGGGGGGAAAGTTTCAAGGTATTCCAGGTCAAATTCCAACAGAATTGTTTTGGTATCAATTTACCTTTTTATGAAACCATGTCATTTAAATGGTTAGTTATACATGAATTATGTGGAATCTTTTGAATGTCTAAACGAATATGTGGATATTGTGATGTCATTTGAATAACTTCAGCTATAACTTATTTTTTGTTTCTCCTTTCCAGGAACTAACAAAGATAGTGTCTAAACAAGTTGAAGAAGGGAAGGTGTGTATACAAAATAAATTACACTTATGTTTTGTCATAATGAACTGGCTCTTGTTTATTGCCAATTTGAGGGTTTTGCTCTCCTTGGAACTTATTTCTTTGCTACAACTTTAACAGTTAGAAACTATGTTGAATCTTGAATTGTAAATGAAGACTAAAATTTAAATCATTGTAATAATTGAACGATCTAATTGATGTAAAGAGTTTTTCTTACTTCTTTCTTTCTTTCTCAATGTAAATCATATAGCTTTACATGCCATAATATGCTTCTAGAATAAATGTTTTGGCTAAATTGAAGTTGTTTGTAACTTTCTTTGGACTGCTTTGGCATGTTCACTTCTTTTATAGGTGGCTTTGAGGAACATAAGAAGAGATGCTTTGAAAGCTTATGAAAAACTTGAAAAGGTTTAAATCCTTCATTGTTTACCTTTCTTTCTTAACTCCCTTCAGTAATTTATTCCTTGTCTTCCGTAATACCTTTCATTAATCACTGTTGGAATTTTCTCACAGGATAAGAAGCTCTCAGAAGATAATGTAAAAGATTTGTCTAGCGATTTGCAGGTAACTTGATACACTCATGTAGGTTACGATGTATTAGTGTATTTAAACTTCTGCTGCCATCTCCCTTTTGTTTTTATTGGTGAATGGGACAATATACTGTAAAATGGGACAAGCACAAATCCAACGTCAAGTTGCAATAAACAACGCTATACAATTTGTTGTTTATATTATACTGCAGTGATCAGCTCATTTTTTTTGCTACCTAGTCATCAGTGTGAATTTTCCGTGAGGATAATTTGTTGTTGTATTTCATTATTGGTCAATGGTTATTATTTAAAATTAATAATAACATAATTTTTTTTCTATTTTGTTGTTTTGTAGAAGCTGACTGATGATTATATAAAGAAGGTTGATGCCCTCTACAAACAGAAAGAAAAGGTATTATATATTTCCACTTGATATGTTTATCTGTTAGCTTATGACAGATTGTAGATTAATTAGATGCTCAAACATGGACTCTATTCACAAAACTATTTTTCTATGGCCTGGTTTGAATTAACTATTTACTTATTGGAGTTTCTCAGTTAAAATGAATTAATAGCTTTTGTCTCTTTCAACAAAATGTTTTATTAAGCTCATTGTGTTTATACAGAAGTTAAATGAGTGAGCCTCTCAAATAAATTGTGAAATAGAAACTAATTTCAACTAATTCAAAAAGCTATTATTTAAAAATGTCATTGTTCCAAGATTCTTTTAGTTTTTTGGGGGGAGAAGTTCACTGAAATTGGGTCCAATACGGTTCTAAATCTAATAACTACTTCTATGTTTTGTTTGAAGTTCTACATTTGTCACTTTCTATGCATTATGTTCTGGAAATTAGCTATGTAAAAGTCAACAAATGATGTTTCATTTGAACATGGTATAGTGGCTAAAAGGACTGCCTCTCGATTCATTTACACATTTAGATTAACTTTGGTGCCTTTGACTTGATGGAGATTTGAGTGAATAGGCAGATTTGTCCTCGAAATTGTGAGCATCGGTAAAACCAGTCTTTGAATTTTGAAGAATTAGCTGATACATTCATGAAATTGTAATGCATCAGTCAAAAAGGTCCTTCCTTACCTGTTGCGGTTAGGGGTTAATGACGTCACACGTTAAATGAGCATTGTGCGGTCTTCCACATGGATCCCAAATCAATGCCACATCACCACAATTTTATGTGGCATATCAAATTCATGCATTTAATGTCAACTCCAAGGCTTCCAATATAATTTTTACATCAAAAATTTCATATGCAATTTAGTCTAGTGATGTGACATTGATGTGGGATCCACATGAAATGCTATATGTTTATTTAACGTGCCATGTCGCAAAATTTAATGGAGGGACTTTTTTACTAACACGTAACAATTTCAGGAAAGTATTTGTCAATTCGTAAAATTTAGAAGCTTGTTTTCTTAACAATTTGTCTATTCACTCACGAAGATTTATATCCTTTTGTGGATGGATATCAACAAACAAGAAGTTATGGTTGGTTATATATTTATTAATTACACCTAGCAAAATTAAATTATTCATAATTGTATTATAGTCCTCATCACTTCTAGTTTTTCCCAAATTTATTTCTAGTGATTTTTGTACATATGTATATTAAGGGTTTGACAAGTAACTTCTCCCTTTCTTTCAGGAGTTGCTGACAGTTTGATCCTTTGATACAAAAAAGTAATCTTACTTGAGTTATATCTAGAGAAGGTCAAATTGTATTTACTTTGCCAAGTTTTTTTTAGTTGTTGTTGATATAAGCTAAGTTTGATTATTGATGCATTTGTTTATTTGTTATATGGAAGACAACTTTTTCTGTTAAATATATGCTTTTTCAAATTGAAAAGGTGAGTTTGCATGCAATTTGGGATTTCTTCACAGTTGCATCATTGGAATTAGACTCCTATTCCTGTAGCGTAGAAATGTTACTTTTGCGAAATTTCGAGATATCGAGATCCTTATGATTTCTATTGGGTGTAGAAAATCGATTTGTATATGCCATTTTGTTTTGTTTAACAAGTTTATTTAGCTCAGGACTTCTGTGTTTTCAGCACATATGGGTGTTGAAGTGAAATTTTGAACAAAATGCTTCAAGAAAGTTGAAAGAGTGAGAAATACAATCTCAATTATATGTCAAGCATGACCTACCATTAGACAAATTGCTCTGTTTTCATTCCTCCTTTATTGGGTACACAAAAAGGTTATGATGAATGGAGTTAAAAGAGTGTAAATCATACATAAAAGACTAAACAAAGAGGAATCAATCAGTGTTTTTTATGTCAAAAGGGAATGGTTGATATTGACCATCAACGATAGTCGTTCCAATGAACTCAATTTTGCATGTATTATTCCACTAGAACGGCTATTGTTGATGGTCAGCTCCCAAGTTGGGGTAGGAGAATTTAATTGTGCTGAAAAATCTTGTTGCGGGTCAACCAGACTTTATTTTGGTGGTGGAAGTGACAAAATTGTTTCATAGGCCTTCTGCATTGCTCAAAATTTAGGAAAACACCAATTGTAAGCTAGCGTTCGATAGGTTCTGTAAGCAAAACAAATTCTATCGAAAGATACGTTTTGATAGGTTGAGCAATCGGGGGCACTAAAGCAATTTTCTAGAAGTGAAAGAGATGAAAAAACTGAGGAGAATGGGAGTAGTAGAAAAGGGAATAACGACATAGAATAGCCATCCACCTTGTATGGGTTTATTTCTCTTTAAGCGACTAAACACTCTAAATTTGGGAAAACTTTAAAAAATAAATTGGGAGAAGAAGACTTCAAAGAGTTTTGGAGGGGATTGAAAATTTCTCTAAATCATTTATCTTTTTAGAAGTTTAAGTTCTAAAATCAATGATATATTTATCATAGGCTTTCTGTTTCCCTCCATCAAAAAACAATATTTCAAATAAAGTGTGGAGATTACCTTCCCTCCCTAAAATTTTGATAATTTTATACCTACTATTGCATATACCAATATCAATCATGACATGGCTCACTTAATTGTGTTTTAATTTCAGCCATTGCTTTTAATCTAATGGCTATAATTTATTCGTATCATTCTCATGTATAAAAGTTATTCTCATGTGATATGCCCCCTATTGCATATACCAATATCAATCATGACATGACATGACTATTTCTTGTCAAACTATTTTGTGTTTTTTTTACTGTAAAAATTTAATTTATTTTCGGCAAAGGATGGTATACGACATATATTTGTTAGAGTCTATTTTTGAGTATCATCGATTTTTAATGTAAAATGAGATCTTGTAGTGTAGCCTTGGTTGAACTTTATCAAACAGTCGTCGTTTCATCCTTTTGTCTAAAGCAACACTGATTCCTTTTGTTTCCAAATCACGCAAACACACGCAAGTCATGTAATGTGCATACATGATCTTATTTTTCTAGAATAACCACCCAATGGCGTAGATTGTAATAAATAATCAGTCAAAAGAGATTGAGTAACAAAATGAATACCAAACCAATGTCAGATTAAATCCCAAGTCTCACTAAAAACCTCACATTCCATAAACAAATTATTCCAGCTTTTCTTAAAGCCACATCCTCCTGCAAATTCAGATGTGGTTGAATAATTCCACGTCTTACCAAATTGTTTTTTTTGTAGGAAGAAGATTCTTCAATAATCTTCAAGCGACATCTTTAGCGGAATAGATTCATTTCAAACAAATGTTTGAATTTACTTGCTAATAAGGGTCACTTCGATCATTGTGAGGAAATTCATGCTGATATTATTTTTCATTTGCTTGATTTATATTTGCTTTTTGATGTTAGGGATGTTTGTATGATACAAATTGTATCGCTTGGATTGATTCTTAGTTGGTTGTTTTCATTTTATAATTAAAAAAAGTACATCGTAAAGTATTGTTTGCATGCCTAAAAAAAGTATACATTGTAGAAATATTATGGCGACAATATTCAATCCCATATGCTGACCATTCCGGTTGAGTTGTTGCTGCAATAAACTTAATAAATTAAAAAAATATGAGATTCTTCTATCACAAGAAAACCTTGTTAAATGTATTTAAAATTATTTATAAATTTAAAGTCATACACCTAACAGTGTTTGAAGTTTGAATATTGATCTAGAGACTAGAGTGTTCCATTGTACAGCTTGCGACAGAAATGTTATTTAATCATTTAAAACACTTTCGTCATACTAAATTAAACCTGAAATAAAATATTAAAAAAAGGCAATCAGGCTTTTTTTCTTCCTAAAAACAATTGAGACCTGAGTATTTAAATATATATATTTTGGTGATCGAGTATTTTAATAATTAGTACTATAATAATTGAAAAAATATATATTAGTAGCCTCGTATTCGCAGTCTAATTAAAATATTATATTTTCTTACAATAGATTTAAATATTAGAATTTTGGATCATATCGATCTCACGATTAGCAACCAAACAAATTCACATTCCCGGAATTCGGTATTCAAGGAATTATGCAACTTCATCGTGGAACAACAAATGCTTGCCACTTCAACTGATAAATCCAGATTAAATTAATAATATTGCTACTGTTTTTTATGAAGACAATTTGAATCCAACACATTTTTTTAAATTAATCAAAGATTAGATGTCTTTCTTAATTTAGTTTTAAATTGGATGAGTGGGTTTGTCTCAACCCACTAATTATTTATTATTCTTATCATCTGGATTCAACTTATCATACCAACTGGATTAATCTCTTTGATTCATTAATTAATATTAATATATAGACTCACATACACATACAAGAAAACTTGCTTTAAGGTCAAAATATATACAATAGACTCAATAAGCCAGTTTAATAAAGAATTAATATATTAAGATTCAAGTCACGATTGGTCATGTGCAGGTAGATTGAACCATTAATCAATGACCAAATCGTATAAACTAGATTAGTTTTCTTTTAATCATGGGGCATTAGTAATAATTAATGTATAGTACAAGACAAGTGGAAGTGGGGTAGATCCCTCTCCTGACGTTTCAAACATACTTAAAATAATGTTGAAAAGCCGATGAAGGATGCTTTTATTAATTCTTTTTTCAATTTTATAATTGAATGATTTGTTTTATGCCTTAAGAAATAGAACTTGTTCATGCATTATATATTTGAATAATAATACAGTTTTCAATAATGCGTACTTTTATTTGCTTTATTTAATTCTTAATATAATAAAATATGGAGCTTGCTTTTCTTAGTGTCAGAATAATATATTTGCTTTGATTTGTATCCCTCTTGTAATATAATAATACCCCTCTAATATAATATCCCTTATAAGTTATAATCGAGCCAAAGTCTCTTTCAAAAAAGAAAAAAACTATAGCCAAAGCCATTGGAAAAGGATAAAGACGTCTTTATGAATTGAGGAACATGTAATTTTATTACTAGTTGTTATGGATATGTTTTGCTTCAAAAGAAATTTTGAGATATGTTCAAGTTGCTTTGGATTCAATATTTTATGTAAGTAAAAAAATGGAGGGGTCTCGTGAGAAATGTTTTTTATATAACCATTTTGAAATAACTAAAGAGAGGCGAAGAATAAAAGTATTTTATCAAAAATTGTTCAATCTTTATTTAAAAATTTGTAAATAAATAAACATGTCAATGGAGTATTTTTTATTTATGTTCGTTGTTTTGTAGACGAAATAGCAAGAACTATCTAAACTAGTACGCACAACTGTAAAGTTCGGGTGAAGTTGTCAAACCAACCAATGTTAACATATCAACTGAGCTAGTGTTATGAATGATTGAGTTTAACTCGTATCCACAAATGATAACAAATTATATTATATTTACCTCGAAGAACTTTTCAATTTTTTTTTCTTTCTATTTTGATCTTTTGTCATAGTTTGTTTATCAAAATAATCATAAACATAATTTATCAATAGGATTATACATGGTCTCATCATCATTCAAGATTTGATACGGTAATACACTACTCTCTTAGTCTCATCATCAGCATCTCGGAATAGCAGGCATCTGATTGTCTCGTCTTCAGCCGCAATCTAGAGCTCGAATGATTTACCTTGTAATGATGGATTAGTGATGATGGAGCATCATATGATATTTTAGGTATGTTTTTAGTTTTTATTATTTGAAGACAAATAAGAGGTCATTTAGATTAGTTGACCATGGTTTGAGGAACATTTTATATTGTTTTTATTTGAGTCGATGTCATTGTTATTATAAATCATGCAACTTCATAGGTGTTTTGAGTGTTTTTAGTGAGAAATCATGTAAATCAGCAAAACAATACATCACATGAAGGATCAAGGGATATGAAGATTCAGGATCAATGATTCTTAGAAGGTTTTTGAAGTAAATACAAGGGGGGAAATTCATTCTAGGTTCCAAGACATTTCAAGACGGAAAAACGCTCGAAAAAGGGACGACAACTGCAACATTCGCACTCAGGTTACTGCCTCATGTACCTCTACGCATGAGCCATGCGCCCTTGCATATGGGAAAACCTTTGTTGATGCCTTGTTCCTGCGTGTGGTGTTGTACGCTCCTGCGCACGACTGTGAGCAAAATGTTAATTTTACATGTTTTCTAAATTAGATCAGAGGAAAAAGTCTAGTTCTCATCTCTTAAACCCCAAGTTATGATGCACTATAAGCAGAGACTCATGCACACACTTTTATTCGTTCAAAAATTTAGTGGTACAAGGCAAGGGTCAAGATTCATAGCTTTAAAGTATAAGCTTTTCTTCCCCTATTGTTCTCTCTAGGGTGTGTTTTTCTTTTGTTTTGTAATGATGTCGGTTACCATGTATAACTAAATCTCTCTTGACTAGGGTTCCACGATGAGCCTCTACTTATTTGTTGGATTCAATTAATAAAGTTTTATTCAATTTATGATTCAAGTGTCTAATTTAACTTGTATTTGTTTCACTCTTGATGTTTTTCAACTATTAGTTGACCTAATCTCTAGGTGGAGGTATAGGTTTGACTATCTTGCCTACCATCCAAACAAGAGCGGTAGTAGATTTCTTATTTTCTAAATGAATCTCTTTTAATTAAATCTAAGTATGATTGTTAGGGCTATGATTCATCTTCAGGGGAACGTTGCAAGTATAGCCTCGATCACAGCACAAATACTCGAACTTTCCACCGTTATATCGCTGGGTCATGTCCTACTCTCTTGAATAGAGGAAGATCATAAACTAATATTTAATTCCGTTAATTCCAACTAAAAAGGTAGAGGGGATTCAAAGACAATCTAATTGTTGTTAAACATCTGAATCAAACACCTTAATCCTGAATTATGCAAAACAATTAAAAAACTTCAAATCCATTAATCTCTTGTATTGTTTTTACTCTAATAAATTTTGTTAACTGCTAAGTTGAATGACAATACACGTGGAAACGATAACTTACTACTTTATTACATGTTACAGTTTGGTGCACTTGTTATTTCGTCTATCATTCAACTAAAGCTTTTTGATTGGTGAAAATATCTCTTGTTGATCAAGACCCTGCATAGTTTCTTCTAAAATTTTAAGCCTAAGGAAGGCGGTGCAACCTTTTTTAGTCCTAGGTGGCCTAGATTTCAAAATAGTTTTAGTCTAATTTTTTTCCACCTCAATCACTTTTTATACTAAAAAAAAAACCCTCTAGTAATTTTCAATTGATACTTCAAAGGCACACATATATAAATACATCCTTAAATCATAGGCTTTAGTTTTTCCAACTAAGCCTGGCCTATTTAAGCAAAGTCTAACTCGACCCCGCCTATTTTCACCCCTATTCATAAACAACTGTCCAGTAAAGGAAATATCCAACGACATTGCTGATTATCACATATCAGAGCCGTCTTTGGTCTCGTGAAATGAGATGTGAAAATTCAAAATTTCCCCCATTTTCCCTTTTTTTTCTTAAAAAAAAAAAAACAACTTTCCCCTAGGAGTGTAAGTGGTTCGGACAAAACCAACGAAACCGAAAGTCCAAACCGAAAAAATATCCGACCTTGTTTGGTTCGGTTTGAAACCGATCCAAACCAATCGAAACTGATCTAGTCTGGTTTGGTTCATGGTTTTTCATTTCGAGATCCGTGAAATCGATGAACCAATCTGATGATAACCACACTCCTTATTTTACTAATATTATCTTACCTCACACAATTTTATGGTTAGACCCAAAATTAAAGTCCAACATAAAATAAATTGAAGTCCAACATAAAATAACTTTTAATCCATTCACTTTCTCTCATCTTTATCTTATCTCATCAGTCATAGTCTTTCATTTCTACTAAAAAAGAAACCCTAGCCGTCAACCACACCAAACTCATTATTCATCATCACCGGTCACCATTGAGAGCGTTCATCTCTTAGTTAGTTTTATCATGTTTATGTCATTGATTTATATTCATTATATTTCATTGGTTTCCATGTTCAATTTCTATGCCCATTATTTATACACGTTACGTTACATGTCATTGTTTAATGAAGATTAGAAAATGCCATTCAAAAAAGAAAGCATTGCAATTATCTTAGAACCAGAAAATGAAATAAAACTAAAACGAACACTGTACATTTTTGATCGCGTGTGATGTGTACCGATAAAAATTGAAATAAAACTATAAAATATATATACTACTCAATAAAAAGTGAATCCCTAGAAATTTTTCAAATTTGCACGCATAACTTTTTATTTGTTGGTTATAAATTTTAAAATTTGATCGCGTGTGAATAATGCATGTGTGAATGATGCATGTATGGATCATGGATGATTGAAATATTTGAGTTTGATGAAGTTGTTTTTGAAGAATGATGGATGAATGAATCTTGGATCATATGAATGAAATATTGAGTAAGGTTAGTTATAAAAAGTTGCATGAAAAATAGAGAACATGAAAAAACAAAATATGAAATACAATTATACAAAGTTCTATGAAATATTTTGTGAGAATATGAATTTTTTTAATTGTATTTTTAAACAAACTGATCAACCGAACCAATCCAAACTGAACCAAACTGATTAGTTTGGTTCAGTTTCATTTTTGAATAACAGTGAAAACCGAACCAATCCAAACCGAACCGTTACACCCATACTTTCCCCTTTTCCATTATATATATATAGTTAAATTAATAGTTAAATATGTTTTTTACCCTTACATATTTCTTTAAATTAATAGTTAAATATGTTTTTTAGAGAATAGTTAAATAAGTTATTTTTAGGATAAAAATATTATTTTCTATCATTTATAATTATAATAATAATAATTTATATCCTATTTATCAAAATGATATTTTATAAATATCATTTCATAATAAAAAATAGGAAATCTTGTTTTTTTTTAGGAAAGGAAATCCTATTGCTGACTTTTATATTTTAGAAAATATCATTTTATAATAAAAAATATCATTTTTTTATTATTAAGAATCATGTTAAATTTTTTACATTATTGAAAAAAGTGTGTATACAGAAAAGACGAGGAAACTAATTTATTGAAGGTATAAGAAAAACTCCAAAAATAAAAAAGTAGGAATTTGTTTGTGGATAAAATGAAGGTATAATAAGAAAAACTCCAAAAATCTCCAACATTTTAATCGGCGAGTACCATTCTAAAATAACACTTAAAAAGAAAAAGAATGAGTATTTAGTTTATATATATATATATATATATATATATATATATATCCGTAATGTAAAATATTTGATGTATGATTTTAAAATAGTTTTTTTTTTTTTTATGGAAGGAGATTTTAAAATAGTTATAATACTCGTTGCAATCATGATATATACGAATTAAATCTATTATGGTATTTGAACCGAAAAAATCCATTATGATTTTTTAAAAGATATTTACTTATTGTAGAATATTTATTATTTAAAGTAGTAATAAAATTTCCACAAAAAATAATATAATATAAATATTTTCAATTTATACACTCAAATATTCGATTTAAAAAAAGGAAAAAGCGTTCAACATGACACGCCACCTTCATTTATTATTTTAATGTAGGATACTTATTAAAAAGGAAGATCAGATTATTAAATGGGTAATCATGCATTAAATAATTCCCCCGTCAATAAAGCAAACGTAATGAAAAACTAAAATAAAAAGGAGAAGAATGAGAGAAACACATTACAAAAAGAAGTGCACTCTTTTCACAAAACATCTCTACCAAACCAAAGAACCACCGTGGACGGTGATTTTCCGATAACTCGCCGCCGTAAGTTTTCAAAACTTATTCACCGGCGATTTTGATTACATGAGAGAAGAAAAATCAGAAACTCATGGATAGAATTAGAGAATCTAGAAAATCTAACGGATTTCCCAGACTCAGACATCGAAATCTAGAGGATGAAGCGGTGGAGTTGAGAGAAGGTTCGAGAAAGATTGGAAGGAATCATGATAGAGAGCTTCGGAAACGGAAAAGATTCTCTCACTCTCACAGAGAAGAAGGTGAACGAAGCACCGAAGAGAGCTTCGGAAATGAACAAAACGACGACGTTCGAGAGATATCTCGGATCCGTTTATCGAATACGACGTCGTTTAGTGCTTCTGGTCAAAATCATCGCCGGAGTGTAACGGCGGCGAAACCGCCATCGTTTAAGAGAACCGATGAGATTCTCGGTGTGGTGGTTCCACGGAAGGCTCGTTCAGGTTGATACAATACTAATGCGTTTTTTTCGTGTATTTTGTCGTTTTTTCTTTTTTCAATTTACTTTACTGTTTTTTCTTCTTCTTCTCAGTTTTAGTGTGATTTTTGTGTTTTTACAGCTTCCGTGAAAAAGTTACGTGAAAAATGGATCACCGGCGGCGGCACGGAGGAGCATATTTCCAGGCGGCGGTCGAATTCTCCTTCGGCATCGACTTCTTTGAATGTTTCTGCTCAGCAGAAGAAGGTATGTTCAAGTTTTATTTTTTTCTGTTTTTTTTTTTCTTCTTCTTCTCAATATGTTTGAATTAGAATTTGAAACACTGAGTTTTCAATTTTCATGTGTATGTTATGTAGCGGAAAGTGATTGGAGATGTCGATAAGACATCGAAATCGTCTTCATCAGATATGGAGATTGAGATAGCAGAGCTTTTGTCTGGTTTGAGGACTTTCAAGAACCTCGAGTCTTCATCTGAAAAGGTTGAAGCAACCATTAATCACAACGCATCTATGGATACAGGTGGGTTTGAATTTTGTGAGATTTTCGATTTATTATTTATTTTTGTGTGTGTGTGTGTGTGTAATTGTGTTTGACTGATTTCAATGGTGTTTTTTATCACCAGAGACGAAGAAATCGGAAGTCTACAATTCAACTGAAGAGTTGGTTAGAATTCAGTGCGATCAAGCCGTGGATGCGGGCTGTCATGATGGCAATGTTACTTGTCATGAAAATGGATCATTAGAGGTTGAAATAGAGAAAGTGAATTCCAGTGCCAGATTTGATGGTGCTTCAGCAGACGGAAAACCTTTATCCACGTCACAGTCATGTATGAAGTTGGATGTCGCTGATAAACAGGATTCGGTATCTACCAGAGAGTGAGTACCAATGAATAATTGTTTTTTTTTTCTTGCTCTTGAAAACTTATATTGGATAGCTGATCAATGGGCTTATTTTCTTGTGGGTTCAATTTATTAGGATGTTGACTGCTCCGAAGGATAACACCCAAAGACTAGGCAAGTTTGAGATAGATTTGATGGTGAGGATCCTTATTCACATTGCAATTACATTTCTCTTTCTGTTTACTGTCAAATAGCTGAAGAAGAGTGTCTTTTTCTTTCAGGCTCCTCCTCCTATGATGCTGTCCCCAAAAGGGAATGACTTGTCTCGAGGCAATTTAACATCAGCAAGTATAAAATTGGCACCGGACTTGGAAACGGTGAGTAGGTTGACTCTAATCTTGAAATTGTTTTTACTGTCCCTTTTTTCTGTACTCCAACTTACCACACTTTCTGATGCAGAAGAGGGAAAATAGCATCAAGGTTGAAGACAAGGTGGAAAGACCAGCTACGGTGGAGAAAATTTCAGAAGAAATTGAAAAAGAGGCGAATATGGCCACGTTGAATGTGCTAAAACATTATTTGGAGAAGCCAAACAATGACAATGACATAAAGATAAACAATAAATTAGAGGAGCAGGGTAGGAATAAGGAACAACCTACTGCATTGTCAAATCCCAAAGTAGAGAAAACTGGTAAATTTTTGAATTTTTTAATAATATAGAATGAGTGTTAACTCTGATTTTGATATTTGTTGATTGTTTAGAAGTCTCTTATGTTTCTTTCCTTATTCAGCTTGTTCTAGTTCAGTGCCTCTACCAGCAGCTGTATCAGGATTGCAGAGCAGTCTCTCTCCTATTGGGTATTAGATCGTCATTTTCTGAAGAATATGTTTTTTCTTCATTCTTACCTCTCTAAATTTACCTAACATTATTCATATCTATAATGTGAATTTGCTCAGGTCAATAACTATGACTGGTGGATGCACGCCGCCCTTGCAGACAGTTGTGAAGATGAACACAACCACAGAATCATCAACATCAGCACAGGTATTATAATTTCTCGCAATTTTGTTCTTCTAATTGTAATTATTTGACTCCTTTCTTTATTCTCGCCTGTAACGATATTCTAGCACCCTGCCTATCTACATGTAATGGTTTGGTTAACAATTCTTTCATAATTCAAACATGCAGCGTGTGAATTTTGCTCTCTCTGAACAACAACCAAAGAGATGTGCCACCCATTATCAAATTGCTCGTAAGATCCTACTCAAGCAGTTCACAAAGATGAACCCCCTTTTGTCAGCGGCTATTGGCTCTGGTTCACTTTGTGCCCCAAAAACCAACAATGTCAATTGTCTTCTCTCGGCAGAAAGTATGATCATTAACAAACAATCTCAGAAACACTTGCCGAGTTTAGACCAAAATGGCACACAAGAGAAAAGGTTGGCTGTCATAGGTGATCATAATCTCACTGCTACTAAAAATTCTAATAATCCCAATCCAGTGGATTCAATACATCGGTCGCACTTACTACAACAAGGTCCATTCCCCGGGTCAACTGGGAATCTAGTGGTATAGTCTCGTGACTCTTGTATTTATTGCTTCTATACAGTAGAAAAATAGGGTGTTACCCATTTTAATTGTGCTCAGATGTGTCTTTTCTTAAGTAACGTGCTGTAATTTTGAATGTAGCATGGTCCTGCTTTCGTATTTTCTCCGGCTCATTATCAAGCATCAGTTGCAGCAGCTACTAATCAGGCAGGAGGTGTGAGTTCTCCCAACAATGCTTCCTCATATAATAGGTCCCAGAGTTCAGTTGCTGGATCTCCTTGTACCACCTCAACTTTGCCAGCCACTGCTATTGCTACTGCTATGAGCTTTAGCTACCCTCATTTTTCAGCCAATAATTCTCCTTATGCAACAATAGTTCATAATAACGGGTATTCATTCCCCGTTTCGTCTAGTTCTCTTGGAGCAACTGCGGCAATCAGAAATGCAAGCTCTGCACAAACAACACATATACTCGGCGGATCTTTGTACTCTTCTCAAACATTCAATCCTCTTCAGTATCCACAACAACACCCTCGCTCACAAGCACATGTGCAAACAAGTTATTTTACTAAGCAAACATCAAGTAGCTCATCATCTCAGATGCAGTCACATGCTGCGCAAGTAAATGGTAATAGTATCTTGACCTCTACAACTGCAGAGCGACGGTCACAAAAGCAACATACTCCACAGTCTCACCCACACAAGCAAGAGACTGAGGTAAATGAAAAGAATGTACCATCTGTTGCTAATCTAACATCTCGCCCAGTAAAGGATTTGCAAGGGCAGAACTTCACAATACCAGTTCAGCCAGTGAACTTTTCTTTCAAGCCATGTGCGACATCGGATATTGTTGGTGGCAACAGTGGAAACTTTGGTGACAAGCAGCAACAGGCTTTAAAGGGGGGAGTTGAGGTTATACCATCTCAACCATTTGCAGTATCATTTGGTTCATTTAATGGAACCAATCTTCCTTCAAACCTTAACTTCTCATCCATGAAACAGAATCCACTGGTAATTCAAAGCCTGCCTGATGTTGTGCGACAAGGATATCAAGCTGCAAGTACATCTCATACTGTTCAGCAGAAGAATTATTCAACTACTATAGAGAAGAGAGGGGGAAATTCCTCCCACAAAGATGATGAAAAGAAAACCACTCATGGTAAGTCATCAGCTAACGGGCCAACCACTCTTGTTTTTGATAATTCGTCAAAGAATATTAACTTTGTGCTATCTCATTCAAATGGAAACTGGCCCAGTCACTCCATTACTTCAACTGTGACAACAACCATGCCTTTTTCCAGTAATACTTCAAGTTCTCAACAGTCAGCGCAATCGCTTCAGCTTCATAAGCAGCATGGTATGCAACAGCAGCAATCTGCCGCGGCTACTCGAAATAAAGCTTCATCCACCAATACCACTTCTGCCACAAACTTTGCAAACAATGGCCCTGTTTTCTCACAAAGCCATGCTCAATGCAATAGTTCTAACCAAACTTCTCACACGAAGATCACGGGAAGAACCACAAGTTATCATGTTCATCACACACCTAGTACAGCAACCAAGACTCCTACCACCAAAAATGATTTGGAGAAAGGAAGATTTTCACAGGGTCGTATGCAAATTTCTTTTGGGGGAGATTGCACAACTTCTCTGCCATCCCAAGGGAAACACCAACTCAATAATAGCCAGCCTTTGTATACAACAGCAGCAGCAGGAAATACATTTAATGGGGGCAACTTTAAGCCAAATTTGGAAGGATGGAAAGTTGATTCGTCAGTGAACACTTCGCAGTTGCAACAAACCGAGAATTCTTCTGGGAGTGGCCAAAAATCTTCCCCAGTTTGTGGGAGAAATGTTCCATCAATCTTAAGCTCATGTCCCAGCCACCTATCCGAGCTGAAGTAATAGAAATCAAATTGCATCTTGTACCAAGGCAGAAAAAATCAAAGAATTCTCTCCAATTCCGCTCATAATCTTTTGTAATCAACATATATTCTGGAAGGTGTTGCTGCTACTGCTTCATGTTCAAACTGCAACTGTTGGGTGTGTTACTGTCCTTATGGTGGGTGGTTCTTCACATTCATTAAGGCCACACTTAAATTTGAAGGAGAAGGTCCATGTAGCTTATATCACACTCGAGGACTGGTCCTAGTGTTTTACTTGTCGTTCTTTACATAGGCAGTAATGATATATGAGAGGTGTAAAGGCAATGTTGATGTGGAATAAGCTGAACTTTAATGTGGTGATAGTATGTATGAATATGATACCACATTTGCTGGTGGGATTTGACAAAGAAATGGTGGATAATGAAAGGAAGTTGGAATATATTAGGCCTGCAATTTTGAAAAAGCAGGGACCGCTTGCTATACTGTCATATTTCTTGGTTGGTTAGCTTCTTGTAGGCTTCAACATTCTCGTGGGATCTAATTAATTTGACGTAGAAAAGCAATTCTATTAGTGATATGTATATATGATTTTTTGTCTCCCTCATGAGATGTACTTGTATTAATTCATTAATGAAAAAGCTGCAATTATTTCTTTCATTTTTACTTCTCCCACAAGCACAATTATGTGAATGCCTAGTAAATGTCTTTGCTTCCATGCTGTGTGATTCTTTATTTAATGCAGTCCCAATGCCCTAAGAACTTGCAAGGGTCTAGTGCAAGGTGTTTGAGTGTCGTAAACTCTGGATGCCGAATTCTATTCCTATTGGTAAAAAAGTACCCTGAAAACGTTTTTGGACAAAAGGACGATGTTATTCAACTCAATGCGAAAGAAAATGACTAGCCTTCTGGCACTTTAATTTCAATGTTAATACAGATTCACTTTAATTTCAATGGTTAATACAGATTCTTATGTATCAACTTTTAGTTTTCTATGGATATTGTCTGGATTTGTCTGTTTAGATATTCTTCTTATCACTATTTTGGGGGTTGACCTCATTTGTCGCTTAACTTCTTTGATGAAAGGCAGGGCCAAGGACAAACAAATAAAAACCTTCAGAAAAGCAGCTGAAGTTACATCAATGAGCAGAGAAAGATGAATAAAATCAAGGGAGTAACCATTAATTGGAAGCATATCTAAGATGAATAAAATCAAGGGAGGAACCATTCATTGGAAGCATATCTTTCAGGAAGTCAATCAAAGTAGATCTTTGATGAGTTCCCTGATTTTATTCATCGTTCTCTGCTTGTTGATGTAACTTCGGTGGCTTTTCTGAAGGATTTTATAGGACCAAAGGAACTCATGGATGATCTACTTAGATTGACTTATATATGCAAAGGGTTTGATACTAATATTTTCCATTTATTCACCTTAAAAATAATAGAATTTTAACCATTAGTTATTTGAAAAAAAAAAAATATACAACAATGTGCACATATTATGTCACCAAAATTTCAAATATCGATAGGGTATTTGAACTATAATTGACGTAAACACAAGCACAACTACTTCTAATAACAACAGATTATATTAACAATAACATACTGATAGGATATGACTATTATCAATATGATTGTAATTATAACAAAATATATTTAATAATTCCACCAACCAAACATTGCACAATTGTACCGATGATTAGAGCTGTAAAAAATGGGCCGGGCTAATGGACCGGCCCATTAGCCCACAATTTTGGGCCGGGCCTAAAAAACTAGCCCAAAAACACACTCGGGATTTATTTGGCCAAGCCCATTTGGCCCATGCAAAAATTGGGTCGGGCTGGCCCATCGGGCTTCGGGTCGGGCCATTATTACTATTTAATTTGATTTTTGTTAAAAAAATATATATATTTTGAAAAAAATTATCAATTATTTTAAAATTTATTAATAAAAAAATATTTAAATAAATAAAAATGAATGAATTTAGCTTAAAGTTTTAAATTTTTTTTTTGAATCGGCAAAATATTATTAACCAACAAGCCCGTGCAAGACGCACTAATAAGCTCGGGTGGAGAAAAAATACAAAGAAGGGGAAATCGGTTGTCATACAAACTCCGGCTCGAACAAAAACCCCTTTAAAAAACCCCTTTAAAAATTTTAAAGTTTTAAATTTTATAAATTATTAATTTGATTTAATTGAATGAATAATCTAGAGTTTCATTAATATTCAATGTTAATGTAAAAATTATTTACACTTTTATGTCCATCTAATCATATTTTAGCAAAAAAATAGTGGTGAGTGACTAATATATTAAAAATACATAAAAAAGATTGAATAAATTTTAAAAGTAAAAAATAAACGGGACGGGCCGGGCTGGCCCATGGCCCACACAGGCCGGGCCCTAGAATCTGCGGCCCAATTATAAATGGACTGGGTCGGGCTGGCCCATTTATGTAGTCGGGCCTCTCGGCCCAGGCGGGGCCAGCCCATTTGACACCTCTACCGATGATATGTGAGTTACAATCATACAAATTAAGAATGATTATATTTTTTTTTAGAATAAAACTGTCAAAAAGTTTAAATTTTAAATACTCTCACATCGGAGTAGACAGCGAGAAACCAATTGATGACTATATATATATAGTTTTTAATTTCAAATATTCTGAAATTTAATTTAATATAATAAAAAATTTAACATTTTCACATGAACAATCCAGATTGTACGAGGTGCGCTTTTGTGCAATGAAGCGCACATGAAGTCCCCTGTCTTGCTTTGAACGATGAGCATAATGGGTTAATGGGCTATCATGTATTGAGTCGGCTTTGCGGGCTAATGTCCAATCCATAATGAAAATTGCTCCTCCCAACAAAAAACGCTCATGTCCAACTGAATGGACGGAATTACCCTCGCGTGACTTAAGTCACGCTAGGTACTTTTAGCGTGAGTTAACTCACGCATGTTAGCTTTTCAAAAAAAAAAAAAAAAACTCACGCCTGTTATAAGCCAGCGTGACTTAACTCACGCTCTTTTTCCAACCTTCATCATTTTTCACACCATCATTTCACACTCTCTCCTCCTCTTCTACAACAATAATGTTTTTTCAACGTTGGTCTTTCATAGAAAGAGGCCTCTTTGAAATTTTCAGGGATTGTATGAACGGTCAATGGAGATGGCAATGCACTGCAAAGAAGTGCGGTTTGTCTGGGTGTCATGTTTGTTTGATTGGGTGCAAGGTTGACTATCAAGGTCTCTTCCGCGTTAGACAAGAAACATACATTACCCCAATCCCCTTCTCCCCCACCATCTATTTCTCCTTCCCATTCCCTTTACCCCATCACGCTGCACCACTAGAGGTTTAATTTTACCCCACTATAAGTTTAGCTTTAACCCACTAAAGGTTTAGCTTTACCCCCCATCGCCTCTATCTTCTTCTGAAGCATATTTAGTTTTACCCCAATCCCCCTTCCATAGACAAGAAACATATCTTATTGTAAATGTATCGATATAATAATAAAATGAGATTTTATGTGTATCAATTTTGTTCTTTTATTTATTTTTGTTTATATTTGCATTTATTTTATGATTCTGGCATCTAAAAAATATAATGTCTTTGAAGACTAATTAAACCCAGCGTGAATTCGAATAAAGTTGCGAATTGAATAAATTCGAATAAAGTGGCACAAGTACAAAAAATCAATTCAAAAAATACACCTTTTTATTTAGTTTTAATTTCATTTACATTACATTACATTCTCCTTAAATATATGTGGTATCATGATGATGTTGAGTTTAAGTTTAAGTTTTGAAAGTTTACTGAAAATCTTGGCATTGAAGTGACTTATACTTGGTGTAAAGATTTGCAGCGTCCTTTGAAAACTCAAAAGAATGGATATAACACATGTTGCATTCTACCTAATGAGTTGTACAAATTTTTCCATCAAATTCCCTCATATAAGATGAGCAGTGACAAACATGAATGCATTCCAAGAGGTTGCTTTGAACTTAATCCTACTGTCCTGCCAACTGACAAGTTTCAATTGACAGAGGAGCATGATCAAGTGCAAAACAACATTTTAGAGGTGCATTCCCTTATGTCCCACTCATCTTATATGAAGGAATTTGATGAAATTTTTTTTGTACAACCATTAGGTAGAATTCAACATATGTTTTATCCATTCTTTTGACTTTTCAAAGAGGCTTGCAAATCTTTACATTTAGTATAAGACACTTCAATACCAACATCTTCAGCAAACTAACAAGAATTAAACTTAAATTCCAACAAAATAAAGACACTACATAATAATGAGGCTACCTAAACATAATTTTCTTGCAGAATCAAACTTTTTGAGAATATCTTCAGGCGATCTCAGCAACGTAGCTTCCATCTCATTCCTAAAGAACATGTGTTCCTGATAATATCTGGAGAACATGCTCCTCACGCAGTAATCGTCTGTCATCATTATCTTTTCGGTCTGCAAATAATCGGGACATGCATACTGAAGGTCCTCCACCCCTCCTTGTGTCTATGGGATTGAGTCCTTGATTGATTTCGTTCAGTTGATCCTTCAGATTCTTTAGCGTGACATCGACCCGGACCTTGAACAAGTGAGGGTTTCCACCGTTGAAACGTACTTGAGCTTTGAACAAATTGTCCATTGTTTCAGATCTACACCATAAGAAATTAAACAATCAATGAAAAACTCATTCAAACATTTTATCAAACACTTAGAGTGTAAATTATACATAAACCTTAAAACTCATAACTACAACATAAACATGCAAACATCTAAACAATTAAGCAATATAAGTCATTTATATGTAAACATTGTATCATTTCTTGCAAAAAAAAAACAAAATTTAAACAAATCCTAAAACTAAAAAAAATCTAATTTAAGAGGAAAAATCTAACATATAAACATAAAAGGTTAATGGTGTTTGATTGTGAAAACTTACTTGTTATTGGAGTGTTGTTGGATTTGAACTTGAAGAAATTAGGGATTTGGCTGATTTGAGAGTGTTTTTGGAGATTTGAGATGAGAAATGAGGAAATGAGTTGTTGTCTGACCTTTAAAAGGACACTCAGCGTTGGCCTTCAGCATGACTTAACTCACGCTGCCTGAGTTAAGTTATGCTGGTTTAACATGTGCGTGACTTAACTCACATTGATGGCATTTTCGGAAGTTTGGTTGAGATTTAGCAAAACTAGTTGAAAGAGCATTTTTCATCCAGAATAGATCCATATATTAGGATTTATATGATTTACACAATATTTGTATTTGAATGGGTATACACAATTTCATATTACTCATCTATCAATAATCAAACAAATATATGACACACATGGTTTTAAATCATAGATATATATATATATTCATACAGTTAAACGAGTAGACAGAAAGATATCATACAACCTGATCCTATTATCTGTTGGAATTTTAGTTGTGTAGCCAATGGATCACATATATAAATTATAGCATATTCACAATAACATCAACAAAGATAGATCATTGAAAGATATACCTTTTAAGATTCGAGAGATTGTCGATGAAAACAAGTATGAGAGGAGTGTCTACCGCATCACTGTTTAGTTTTACATTTAGGTTTTCACCTTATGCAGCACTGCGTTGAATCATCTAATGGACGACGTTTAAATAGTTAAACGATTGAGGGTAAAACCTCACACCGGGCTTAACTAATTAGTCCAGCCCATCACTACCCATTTAAAAATAGTAGTCCAATTAAATTATTTATTAATAGTTAGTGCTTAATAACAATTGGCCATAATTTATAATATTAATAATGTTTAATAATTGATTTTGTCAACCCATAGTTGATTAATTAAAATAATTATTCCAACATATATGTCTTCGCTCAAGAGATGAATTTGGTTTAATTATGGGAATGAGGACACACTGGTTCGAATAAGTAATGTTGACGATGCAAAAAAAAAAGATTGGATTTGCACTGGATCGAATATAATCTATCAAATGAGCCGAATAAACACCGCAAAAAGACAAAAAAACAAACTAATGTTGCACTAAGACGACAAACAACATAATGTTGTAGTAAGACGACGAAATAATAAAAGAAAAAATAAATATTTAGGGAGATCAGTCAATCACTTATTTAAATAAAAAAGGAACAAAACGATTAAGAAAAGTGGTTTTTGTTCAAAAGTTGACCTTTAATCACTTTCCTCTATGGAAGAAGAACTAGGTTAGTTAGCTTAAGGACGACAACAAGAAAGACAGTCGTTTTACTTTATTCTTTTGATTATTAATGAAATACATTACTCCCTTTGCATTATATTATGTCTCTTTAAAGAAAAATATTTACATATTATTTTTTTTTAAGGAATATTTACATATTATTATTTTCTTTTTTGACAAAATAAATATTGATATTTATTCTTAATTTTTTTTTCATTATATGTCATTTTACGATAAAATAAAATATTAGTGTTTCTTTTGTACCAATATTATTTTCTTTTTTGACAAAATAAATATTGATATTTATTCTTAATTTTTTTTCATTATATGTCATTTTACGATAAAATAAAATATTAGTGTTTTTCTTTTGTACCAAAAAAAAAAATACTTATAGCCGAGGATATAGTTGTAATACTACCTACTACAAGAAAAGAAAACAACCATATGTAAGTTCTGTTTGGACTTTGGAACTTCGATTGAAATTAAACATTTAAGGGAATTGAAAACACAGAAGAAGAAGAAGAAGAAGAGACGAACATAGCGGCAAAGGAATCAATGGCGACGAGTACGACGAGTAGCAACAGCACCCCACCATACAAACCTTACCGTCACCACAAAACCCTAACAACCCACACGCGCGCCGTTTCCTGCGTCAAATTCTCCAACGACGGAAACCTCCTCGCTTCCGCTTCCCTCGACAAAACCCTTATCATCTACTCCTCCACCACTCTCTCCCTCCTCCACCGCCTCACCGGCCACTCCGAAGGCATCAACGACATCGCCTGGTCCTCCGATTCCCACTACATCTGCTCCGCCTCGGACGACAAAACCCTCCGTATCTGGGACGCTAACACCGGCGACTGCGTCAAAACGCTTCGTGGTCACGCACACAATGTTTTCTGCGTCAATTTTAATCCACAATCCAATTACATCGTTTCGGGTTCGTTTGATGAGACGGTTAGGGTTTGGGAAGTGAAGACTGGGAAGTCTGTTCATGTTATTAAAGCTCATGCTATGCCTGTTACTTCTGTTGATTTTAATCGCGACGGTTCGCTTATTGTTTCCGGGAGTCATGATGGGTCTTGTAAGATTTGGGATACAAATTCGGGTGCTTTGTTGAAGACTTTGATTGATGATAAGGTTCCTGCTGTTTCGTTTGCGAAATTTTCGCCTAATGGGAAATTCATACTTGTTGCTACTCTTAATGATACACTTGTGAGTTCTCTGTTTCTTTCTGAGATTTATATGATGGATTTATGATCATATTCTCATAGCTTAGTTTGTGCTTTTAAACTTTTACTTCATATAGATTGGAAATTTAGAAAATTTGTGGATGAGTTTGATCATTCTACTGTAATGCGTTTTTCTGAATAGAATGGAGTTTATTTTTCCATAGATAAGGGATTGGTATTTGGTAGGTATGATGTTTTGATTAACAACTTAATTAAGCTCTTATTGTAGAAGAGCTTCTTTGTAAGTTGTTTCTACAATTGAATAGAGAACTAGGATAAATTCGTATTAACATATGTGTAAAGGTGAGTTTGGCAGAATCATGCGGTGAGCTACCATGGTTTTGCAGAACCTATATACAGTGAGCTGCTGCGATTTTGCAAAAACTATAAGTTTTGCAGCTCTCCGTGATTCCAAACACATAATTGTTTCTGAGTTATTTTGGGAGCTGGATATTTCGTAAATTATTCTTATAAGCTCTTCCAAAAGTACATAAGATGAGCCTAAAGCAGCTCTTTCAGACATGTCATTAGTCACAAATCCTGCCAAAATTCTGTGGGTTGGAAACTATGATCTTGTCTAAGGTTTCGTTGTGTTGATGCAATGGTTGCTTCTGTTTTTTGTGTATTTTTACTAGCAGTGTTAGTTTGGTTGATTGTGGGTTTTCTTTGGTAATTTCCTTAACAATATGAAATTTCTTGATGCAGAAACTATGGAACTATGCAGCTGGGAGGTCTTTGAAAATGTACTCAGGCCATGTGAATAGAGTCTACTGCTTAACTTCCACATTCTCCGTGACAAATGGGAGATATATTGTTAGTGGTTCAGAAGATCGCTGCCTTTATTTGTGGGATCTTCAGCAGAAAAACATGATTCAGAAACTTGAAGGCCATACAGATACTGTAATATCAGTTTCCTGTCATCCAACAGAGAACAAAATTGCTTCTGCTGGTCTTGATGGTGATAGAACTGTGAGGATTTGGGTACAGGATTCTTGAATGATAGCAAAATTTTAGGGGGATATTGTCCTCTTATGGCATACAATCTGAGGTTGTCCCCAATTAATATGCTTCTTTTTTGAGTCTGAGGTTGTCCCCAGTTATTATGCTTCTTTTTTGAGAGTTGATGCATTATAGGGGTGCGATTGTTACAACACTATACGTTAATAATTAGAAGAACTTACATTATTTGCATTTTAGGGTCTATAATTATTACTTTAGAAAATAACACTGCACCAAAAATGCAATGCAAGTAGTTATGAGACTTCAGACAGGTATGGTCTATTTCAGACCCAAAAGTTCTGATCTGCAGAAAACAGAGATGGTTAGAAATAAATTTATTTCATCCATTGAGATCTGATGCACTGAAAAACTGCGATGATTAAAAATGAATTCACTTTCATCAAACTGGGTATTGGTTGCATTTGTGACAGAAAAAACCAGTGACAAAGAAATAGCCAAATCAAACAGATCCAGGAAACATTTCAACCTCCCCAATTTTTGCCAGGACAAAGAGAATAGACCAAATTACAGATCCAAATTTATTCTACTTTATTTATATCTTAATAATAACAAAATCAAGTTCAAGAAAAAATTTCAAATACCAAAAGGAAAGGAAAATTAAACAAAAAAGTAATCTCGTTATTGTTTAATTGCAATCTTGAACGTGTGATTTTGGTCCCCAATCTATTTTAAAGTGATTTTGGCCTTTTTTCTTCCGTTTTGGATTGATAGAACGGGGTGGAATATATCATAATAAAATGCAGAGAAATTGAACCAAATATAAATTATATTTTATGATGTGACAACGTTTCCGTTTCATTATTTCTCGTTGATGTCAGCACAAGAAAATGTGGAGACACAAACTCAACATAAAAAATAAATTGAAAAAACATGAACATCACAGAGCCTGAAAGTAATCATGTTCATTATAAATTGAAACTGCGGCAAAATTCTATGGTTTGAGTAGTTAATAGCAACTCGTAATCTTCAATATTTAGATTGTCATACGGTCTTTGTAAGTTCGCATAAGTACTATTGATCCCGCAAATCGCGCAGCACGAAGCAATTTCACATTGAAGTCTCGTTTCCATAAGGGTCCTTCTAAGTTCGCATAAGTTCTTCATGGATTTTTGAATTGATGAAATCGTTGAGGTTTTGAAAGAATGTATTTGAAAAGAATAGGAAAAATAGGGATAAAAGGGTAATATGTTAATTGTGAAGCTTCATTTCATTGCATATAGGGAAAGGAAAATCGAAGGTGCGCTTCACAATATTCAACAATGCAAACAATAAGACCATTATGTTTCATTTCACTCCATTCATTATTTTTGTAAATCAAACAATGTAATCTTTCAAATTAAGCACTTCATTTCTTTCCATTCAATCAAATACATTAATCCCAACATAGTCGTTGTGATTTGGTAGTTTCCTCCTAATTTTCTTTCAAATTTATCTTCATATGACCTTTTTTGTTGACGTGAAACTCAACTCTCGTAGTCAATATCACTTTTATTTGAAATTAAAGATTAAAAATTGAATAAATAATTGCTAAAAGTTTGAAACTAAATATTGATTTCATTCGCTCTCAATTGTACAAGTTGATTTTTGCAAATTTTTTTTTTAAATCTAGGAAAAGAAAAAAAAAGTCATGTTGGCTATGAAAATTAAGTGTCACATCAATAGCCTATTATAATTTGACCTCGGGCTATGGTATTGGCTATGCCATTAGGAACAACCACGGTTTCATGCTCTTTGAACCAACCATTACAGGGGAAAACTTTATGAAGAAACGGTTTAATACAACAGTTCAAACTATAATAAGTATTTGATTAAGATATTTGATTTATATTATATCACAATAGAAATTATAAAGAATCAAGGCAAAGAAACAGAGCCGAGCAAACACAAAAATTAAGATATATAAGAGATTTGGGTTAATACGTGAAGTTAAAGAAAATCAATTGGTTTACCTCAAATTGAATATCGGTTTCTTGTAAAGGAGAGTAAGAATGGGAGGAGAATAGAAGAATTGATCCCTTATATGAAGGATAAGTTCAAAAGGCAGGTCTTTATATACAATTCAAAACATAGTAAAAAAGTTCTATGAAAATGCTTTATGAATGTAATATTGTATTCAAAAGTTCTTAGAAGTGGTAGGAAGAAGAGAGGATGACTTTATTGTCCGTCGAATACTCAAATTAATGAAGTTCTTAGGTCGAGGGTTCTCGACGACTACTGGAAAATGAGGAGGACATCACTCATACCTTGAGAGACTGGCTAGGAGACTATCGAGGCCATGCTTTGTCAAGTTCAGTGGCGTATCCAGCACCCTGGACCAGAGGGTGCAAATTTTTTAACTTGTTAATTTACACCCACCTAAAAACACCGAGGTGTAAATTAGCAAGTTATGTCCATTTAATGTAATGTGTAAAATAACGTTAGAGTTAGTGTATAGAAATTAAACTCTTTTTCTTATTAATTTATAATTTAAACTACTAAATTTACATAAATTGTGCTACTTTTATCCAATAAAAAATTGAAAATTCAAGTATTTATCACTAAAAATTCAGAAGAGTAATATCATTTAATTTTATTTTTTTTACAAAAGTATTATCATTTACATTATATGCAATTAATCATATCATAAGAAAAAGAATAAAAGTAGAACTAGAGAATAGAGTAAAAAGATTCCTCTAAAAAAAGAATAAAAAGATTTTTTTTTAATAATATATATTATATAATTTATTTGTGAAGTTGTGACAAATGTGTTTGACTAGTGTAATGGATGATTAATTGTAGTAGCAGCCCCATCTTTATGTGTTTTTGGCTTTTAAGTGAAAATAAAAATCATCCAAATAGTAAAATAACTAACAACAGTTTAAAAGTCGCACTAGTATGCCAATCAATATCAGAGCATATGCGCACAAGTCAGGCCTAGTTTTTGGTGAGGTGCAAAACAAAAGTACCAGGGTGTGCAAATAGCCATAACTGTAGTATAATTGGTGTAAAATTTAGAAATCCAGGTGTGCAGGTGCACACCCTCAAGACCAGCTAGCTCCGCCCCTCAAGTTGGAGAAGATTGAAAGTCTTACCATCATGCACACCCTATCTATAGTCATATATAATTATCACAATTAATCCAAAATATTTTCTTATAGAAAACATGGTATGAAGAGCATTACTATGTTGTCATTTCCTCATAAGATGTTGTCCGTCTTCTTTGTCTTTTTCTTCAGATCAAACATTTGTTTATTTTCATAGTATACAGAGCATTACTATGTCTAACGGATTGACCTTTTTCTTTCCTTTGTCATATTAAAATCCGGCACACTTGAACACAAAATTGGTAGACAAATTGTTCCTTCATTATTCTTAGTCTTATTATCATGAAAACATTATCTTGTGGCTACTGAATTGCACGAAACTATGTCCTTAGAGCATCTACAGTGGTGGGCGTTTCACTTATTTAACACTGGAATTAATACGCACCCTCATTGTGGAGAGAAAATGTTTGGTGCTTACAGAGAAAGGTGGCTATATAAGCACCCTCTCTTTAATTTTCGTGGGCCATATATAATAAATTGTACAAAAAATCAATAAACTTGGTTGAAATACAATGACATTGAGTTATTAATATGATCTACTATTTATTAACTTTTTTCTGAAATGTTGGGTTGGAGACATTGGGTGCTTATTAAGTAATATCATTGAAAATTAAAAAAATAGATGATGTGTACATGCATGACCCACTTAAGCACCCAAAATGGAGTGTTATGTTGTAGATGTTCTTAGTGCCTATAAATTGGCATGCAAATCTGGCTTTCCTCGTCATTTTATCACTGTAAACACTTCAAAATCTCTTGCATTTTGTTCTTGCATTCTAAATAAGAATTCTAATTTATTTATTTATTTTATTTTTGTTTAACTTCATCACTATGGTGAGTGAGTAGTTCCTCTATTGTCTTGAAATTATATAAATTAATTCAATGATAGACTTTACATAATTCTAATTCTTTTTTTTATTATGGAACTTCAAGGTTCTAATCGAGCCTTATTGCTTTTAAAAAATAGGGTTAATTAAGTAAATGGTCCCTATAAATATTCATAATTTTATTTTTAGTCCCTACAAAATAAAATCACACTTTTTAGTCCCTATAAAATTTTCCATCAACATTTTTAGTCCCTATAAAATTTTCCATCAACATTTTTAGTCCCTATAAATTTTTCCATTAGCATTTTTAGTCCCTAAAATGCTTAAGGAAAATGTCACAGGGACTAAAAAGTGTGATTTTATTTTGTAGGGACTAAAAACAAAACTGTGAATATTTATAAGGACTAAAAACTTAATTAACCCTAAAAAATATCTAGGCATCAATCGAGGTACCGAAAGGCGAAGGTTGATGATGTACTTATGAGATTAGACAAGAACTTTAAAACATGATAATAGTCTAAAAGTCCTAGAGGTGATAAGGGGTAAAAGAACTCAATGGATTCTAACAATATAGAAACCATGTGAATATGAGGTTGCACGTATTGGTTTAGAATACACCTTTTAATCCTTGAAAAAGGACATTATGTACCTTTTAATTACTCCACCTTTAGACTTTGATTTTCCTTAACATTAGGAGGAATTGAGACTTGGTCGTTCATCATTGTGAGGAAGTCTAATAATTTCAAGGCTCTTTCATAAAAGTACATCTTTTCACAATAAAACTATCAACTCCTAAAACATTCAAACTATGTTGGCTAAACATATTAGAGAAATACTTTAGATACTCACAAGTCCTTGTGTGATGAAGAAAGAAACCAAAACTAATTCATACTTTTTCTCTCCTACGGGTCTGTATCACCACCTTAAACACTAAGGTCTTCATCCTCAAAACTTCCCTGATACATACCTTTTTCAGTGAGAGTTTGTTGTCAATCGTATAGTTGTTACTATTCTGATTGTTCTTTTGTTCAATATTGTTTTCATGTTCCATCCTGGTCGTCTTCCCTTAAAGATGGATTAATATCATCTAATAGTTGTGTGTCCAATGAAACTCCCTTAGTGTATAGTTGATTGGGTCATGGTTAATCATCCTAGTCTCCTCTTCACAGCTTCCAAAAACGTGCGTGGGATAGTGTTATCTATGAGCAATGAGTTCTTTGGAGGAAATGTTGTGGACAATACCGCTCACAATCTTGTGTCACAATATGGTATGTTCAGCATCCATGCATTGATCCAAACTGGATTCCATTCAGTTCACACAGAGTTTCAGATGATTTATTATGGGATTAATGAGTACTGGGACATTTGTGGAATGAATAATAAGCAGGGAGGTAGAGAAGTAGAAGGGAGCTGGAGGCTTGTTATTATTTCCATATTTATCTCAGTTACTCACAGCAATCTCTTCTCTGATGCCAAGTCCAGACTCAAAGGCTCTGAGTTATCAAGGACAAATTCAATTAGCCTGAATTATTTTTCCTTCAGCTTATCACAGGTGTATCATGTTGATGTGGGTTGCTTGAAGACAAATGATAGCAGAACTGATGCCATATCACATCCGTGTTATCTGGCAATCAAAGGCAAAATTAACGGGAGCGCGTTAGCAGGCTTGATGATTATTAAAAGTATTTTAATTAGGTTTAACGAGTTACAAGGTCAAATAGCTGAGTTTTGGCAAGTTTGTACTATGTTAAGGATTATAGAGCAAGGAGGGAGGAATGTGAGGCGTGACAGGAGGCTGTATGATCCTATACATAATACAAAACTAAATGCCTTTAAAGCTACAGATCTTCATGACTGGAATGTGGTCTCAGATTGGAAGTTAAGAAAGGAAATTTGGCTGGTCTATAGCTGTCAGTTTCATTCAGCGTCTGTTTTGCAAGGAATTAGAGGTGAATGGCTTTACTACACTTCCCTTTCTGTTGTCAAGACTTTACCAGACATTAAAAGTGAGTACCATTCTGATATCTCCCCAAATCATTCTCAGTTATTGGTTCATAATGTCCTTTTGTGTTTGGAAAGTGCATTAAAGACTCATTTACATTCTCAGCAATTAGAGGCCTCAGCAGAAAGCTTAAATAGCAACTCTAGCCACAGGTTTAGTCACTACCTTATGCCTTTCAGTTTTAAACCTGCAATCATTCTACTCCTCTTATTTACAAACATCACCAACGAAATTATGGCCTCAAACTACCCCCAAAAAGAATCCACTGATCATTCCCCATCTGAGCAAGGTAAGATCAATCCTGATCTCCTTGACTGCTGTCTAGTGGGGAGATGGCTCAGTAACAAACCCATTCTTTTTCATGCTACCCGTAACAGACTTGCACACCTCTGGAAGCCTGACCATCAGATGGATGCCTTCTTAACTGAGAACAACCGTTTTCTTTTTCAGTTCTATGATCAGGGTGAAATGGAACGGGTGTTACACACAGGACCTTGGCACTTTGATAATTACCCTATGTTACTAAAAAAGCCTCAGTTTGGTGAAAACTTGATCACCATGCCTATTGACACGATGGATCTCTGGATTCAAGTTCATAATCTTCCCTTTGGATTCATGACAGAATCTATGGGGAGCCTTCTTGGAAACCATGTTGGAAAACTGCTAAAATATGATTTTAACAACAATTATGGAACTTGGCGTAAATACATGCGTCTGAAAGTTTCCATGAATGTTACACAACCATTAAAACAATGCTGGGAATTTGAAAGAGATGGTGCTGATCCAGTCAACGTGGTTTTCAAATATGAAAACCTCGGAAACTTTTGTTACATATGTGGTCTCTTAGGCCACACAGATGGCTTTTGTCCCAAAAGGTTCGAAAAGGGCTTTGTAGAAGGACCTAAGCAATGGGGACCGAGTCTGAAGGCGGAGTTTCAAGGGCCTCAAGAAGGTGGTGCTTTTGCTAATCCTTGGTTGCGCAGACAAGATGCAGGGAGACAGGGAGGTGGACAACGACCAGTGTGCAGAAGTCATAGTCGTGTTGGAAGAGTTAAAATTGGCAGAAACCCGGTTTCGAAGGAGCTAGTCTTTGCTCAATATATTGGTGCACACAACAGTAACAACGAATGGATGGTTTTTAACCCTTTCAGCGTGGCTTTCAATGCTGAACCAGCCATGCAGGCTACGCCCCCCATATCTGTACCAACCTCGCTGCAATTGACTGATACAGGTGAACCATCTGCTGTTCGTGTCGAGGAGGAAGAAGATGAGGCTAGGATTACTCGATTGGTAAGGGAAGCTAGACAAAAAAATCCAATTCAGGTTATGGCAACACCCAACCCTGAATTGAGTGCTGATGTACCTGTGCTTATGCAGCATCCTACTGCAAATTCTGCTGCAATTCAAACCAATCCTAAGTTTCTGGGGATGCAAGGCTTGAATGTGTCAATGCCTATAAAAATAAGCACAAAAGAGGATGGCTTGAAGCAACTGAAGCGCAGCCGGGTAGATGATGGTGAAGCTGGTAATGGAATGGAAGAAGTTGAAGCTGTTCAGACAACAATCAGTTCTCTAGCAATAGGCAGTCCAGAAATTGTTATGAGAGATAATTGTCTGTTTGAAAGTGATAATGTAAGGGCAGGACCTGGACACCAGGCCTGCCCAGAAAAATGAATATCATTAGTTGGAATTGTAGGGGTATAGGTAGCCCGTCTACAATTCCTAATCTTAAATACCTAGTTCGGACCTATAGGCCGGACGGAATAATCTTGTATGAGACTATGACAAATTATAATAAAATTGAGGAGTTAAAGTATGCTTTGGGTTTTGATAATTGTTTCGCACCCGATAGAGAAAGCAGGGGAGGAGGAATTGCATTTTTATGGCACAAAGCTAAAAGCTGTACAATTTCAAATTATTCTAGAAATCACATTGATGTCGAAGTGGATGACCTTAGACATGGTAAATGGAGATTGACAGGCTTTTACGGTTTTCCAGAAGGTAGTAGGAGGAAGGAGTCTTGGAACCTGATTCGTCAACTCTCAAATCTTTCAAATCTCCCATGGTGCATCATAGGGGATTTTAATGATATTTTAACATCAACTGAGAAGAAAGGCAGGACAGATAGAGCCTCTTGGCTTATTCATGGTTTCAGAGATGCTATTCAAGACGCAGGTCTCACCGACATATACATGGAAGGCTACAATTTCACATGGTTCAAAAGCCTCGGCACAGATAGAGCAGTGGTGGAAAAGCTTGACAGAGCGTTAGCAAATGACAGTTGGTTCAACCTATTCCCAGATGCCAGCCTTGAATGCCTAACTGCTACCTCGTCTGATCATTATCCATTGAAGCTTTCATGTGTCCCCAACAGAAGCCGAACTGCTCAGAGGTCAAAATTTCGATTTGAAAATTCGTGGTTGGTGGAACCTGAGTTTAAGCCTTTTGTCCAGCAATGTTGGAATTCTGTTACTACTGAATCAATTACCGATAAACTCAATATATGCGCTGAAGAAATGTCAAATTGGGACAAAAATCATGGCAAAAAAACACGTAGAGAAATTGAGAAGGTACGCAGGAAGCTTGATCTGGCTCGAACACAGGTTACAGCAGACAACGTCCAACACTTTCATGAATTACAACGTAAGCTCGATACTCTTCTAGTGAAGGATGATTTGTACTGGAAACAAAGAGCAAAGACCTTTTGGTACAAAGAAGGCGATCTGAACACTCGCTTTTATCATGCAGCTGCCTCAACGCGAAGGAAAATTAATAAAATCGATCACTTGCAAGACAACAGTGGAGGAACGTGTAGAAATGAGGAGGGTCTGAAGAGTATTGCACGAGATTATTTTGTGGAGCTGTTTCAAAAAGGTTCTACTGTTCGAAATTCTGTCGTTGCCGCAGTTAACACAGTAATAACAGTGGAAGATAATGAGCTGTTGACAGCGCCCTTTTCGGTAGAAGAATTCAAGGAGGCAACTTTTTCAATGCAAGCGGATAAATGCCCCGGGCCTGATGGATTCAACCCTGGATTTTATTGCAACTTCTGGAATACGTGTGGGCAAGAAGTCTACGATGCAGGTTGCTCTTGGTTAGCAGAAGGTGTCTTCCCTCCTAAGCTCAATTCTACAAATATCACTTTAATCCCAAAAGGTGACACACAAGAGTCCATGAAGGATTGGCGCCCAATTGCGTTGTGCAATGTTTTGTATAAAATAATAGCAAAAGTTCTTGCCAATCGGCTGAAAGCGATCCTAGATAAGTGCATTTCAAACAATCAGTCAGCCTTTGTTCCCGGTAGAGCCATTCTAGACAACGCCATGGCAGCCATTGAAATTATACACTTCATGAAAACTAAGACGAAAGGTAAAAAGTTTGATGCTGCTCTCAAGCTAGATATCAGTAAGGCCTACGATCGCATTGAGTGGGACTATCTCAGAGACATAATGATAAAAATGGGCTTTTCTAACCGGTGGATCAAGTGGATCATGTTGTGTGTGGAAACGGTTGACTATTCTGTTCTTGTTAACGGTGAAGCAGTTGGACCAATAGTTCCTGGAAGGGGTTTGCGCCAGGGAGATCCCCTATCACCATACCTCTTTATTCTTTGCGCAGAAGGTTTATCAGCATTGATCAAGCAAGCAGAAGGACAAGGAGATCTACATGGCGTCAAAATATGCACCACCGCACCAATCATCTCACATTTATTATTTGCAGATGACTGTTTCCTTTTCTTCAAAGGCTCTACTGAAGAAGCCAATGTCATGAAAGGCATACTCGAAACATATGAAGCGGCATCTGGGCAAGCAATTAACCTCCAAAAGTCTGAGATCTTTTTTAGTCGCAATACACCTGTTGAGACGAAGTATGACATATCAACTATCATGGGTGTTCGTCAAGTGCTTGGTACAGGAAAGTATTTAGGGGTCCCTTCGATGATTGGTCGTAGCAAAGCTTCCACTTTCAAATATATCAAGGATCGTATTTGGAACAAAATCAACTCTTGGAGTAGTCGGTGTTTATCACAAGCAGGCAGAGAAGTTTTGATAAAATCGGTTTTACAATCCATCCCATCTTATTTAATGAGCACCTTTTTGTTACCAAATTCTCTGATTAAAGAAATTGAAAAAATGCTCAACGCTTTTTGGTGGGGGCATGGTAACGGCAATAGAAGAGGGATGCATTGGATGGCTTGGGAACGGCTAACGGTCCCAAAAAGCTATGGAGGAATGGGATTTAAAGGACTGAAAGCTTTTAACATGGCAATGTTAGGGAAGCAGGCATGGAAACTTCTCACTCAACCTGACTCTCTAATCACTAGACTCTTCAAAGCTAGATACTATCCAAATAGTGATTACTTTGCGGCAAGTCTTGGACATAATCCGAGTTTCGTTTGGAGAAGCCTTTGGAATGTTAAAGATGTAATTAGGAATGGCTTCAAGTGGAGTATAGGGACTGGCACAAATATTTCGGTTTGGGATCCCTCGTGGATCTCTAACAATTACTCCATACCTCATCCCACTAACATGAATCCAGTTATGGCAGCCATGAAAGTCTCGGACCTGCTTTATCCAAATTCGAAGGAATGGCATACAGAGAACATCTATATTCTGTTTGATAATATTTCAGCACAGCAGATCTGCAGAACTCCTTTATTCCCTTCAGTTCATCATGACAGACCGGTGTGGAAGTTTGAAAAGCAGGGTACTTACTCAGTCCGCAGTGCATATAGAAACATTATGGATGGAAACCAACTTGTGGTACAGCACCGAATAGATGGAAATTGGAATCAAATATGGCGCTGCAAGGCTCCTCCTCGCATCAAGAACTTCATCTGGAGAGTTGCTCGTGGCTGCCTCCCATCACGAGTACGTCTGCAAGCTCGGGGTGTGAATTGCACAACTCAGTGTCCATTCTGCTCGGATCAGGAAGACAGCATTCACGCTTTGTTTTCATGTCCGAAAAGCACTCAATGTTGGCAGCGATTGGGTTTATGGAATGATATAGCAGCTGTGGTGCTTAATCCAAGAGACATTGCTCCGACTCTTCTCGAGATTCTTGCCAGGATACAACAGACAAATCATGCACTCTTTGGCACACTTATGTGGAGTATTTGGAAAAATAGGAATAACAAGATTTGGAATGATATCTCTGACACATGTCAAACCATTTGCGATAGAGCTACTACCTTTTTAGCTAGCTGGATGAATGCACAAGAGGTTAAGGCTGCAGCAACCGCAAACACTGCTCGCCCTCCAATCGAAACATGGTTAAAACCGTCTGAAGGCAGGTATAAATGCAATGTCGACGCCGCTTTTTCAGAAAACATGGACAGAGTGGGTATAGGTATCTGCATCAGAGACGCGAATGGGGCTTTTGTTTTAGCTCGGACTGACTGTTTCTCTCCCATTATTGATGTTGACACCGGGGAAGCGCTCGGTCTATTACAGGCTATGGAATGGGTGAGAGATCTACATTTAGTGAACATGGATTTTGAGGTGGATTCCAAGACAATAGCAGATAACATCTACAGGAAGCAATCTGGTGTGTCAGAATTTAGTGTGTTAATTAGTAATTGTATACACCTGTTAGGCACTGATCTTATGAACTCTGATGTGAAGTTCATTAGGAGACAAGCAAATGGAGTTGCTCATAGCTTAGCTAAAGCGGCTCTGTCAGAAGCTAGTTTCCGTATTCATTATAACATCCCATCATGTATTGAACCCTTGATTGTTTATGAAATGCATTAAGCCCGTTTCTCTCAAAAAAAAAAAAAGTCCTTGTGTGATCGATTTTTATTATATGCAATAAAATCGTACACATGTGGGCTTATAAGAGGTAGCCTACTAGCAAAGACCGTGTGGTGAACCCCCCCGTAAACTATAATGTTCTTTTTCTCCGCCTTAATCTCTCTAGTTTTAGCAATTTAATTCAAATATTACTTTGTGGTCATTGAATAAAAAAAATTGATTTTTTTGAGAAATTTTTTGAACCTTAATAAACTCAAGAATCTTATTCAAATTCTGAACCTTAATATACTCAAGAATCTTATTCAAAGATTCAAATTTTTAAAATGGGTTATTAAATTTCATTAAAGAAGAATGTATAAACTTAGATAAACAAAATTTGTATCTTTTGTATAAATTGTTTTAGGGTCATGTTAAGGGCACAAGTTAAGGATCTAAAAAAAGAAATAAAACATAAATTTTGTATTGAAAAAGGTAAATGCTGGTGTGCACGACATAACAGTCGTGTGAATCACACGAGTTATGACATGACAACAAATTAGTGTTTGATTTTTTTAACTTAAAAAAAATAAAAATTATTGTTTGACTTTTTAACTTTAAGAAAGAAAAAAAACAGTGTTCTCTTTTTCAGAACCACCTTGCTCAACGTTCCAACGTTCCCAATCCAAACTTTAATCCACCAAACACTGTGTTTACTGTTTAGGATCGCAGCAGATGAAATGAAATCAAGAAAAAGGGTAATAATTTTTCTCAATCCAAACTCATCTTTCTCAATTCAAGAATGAAATTGATGAAGGGAAAATTTTAAGGTTTGCTTCAATTCCACTTTTATTCTATTGCAATTACTACATACAAAAGTTTGATTATTGATTTATTGTTATATTCACTACCTTCTTAGTACTCCATCGGTTTCTCTCTTTGATTTTCTATGTATTTTCTGAATTTTTGCATTGTAGTTGATTTTAAACGGCGTTGAATTTGTTGTTGGTTAAAGATGTGGCCAAACCTTATTCAAAAATTTATAGATGGAGGACTTTATGTCACTGAAACTATGTTTCTGGAACTTACATGAACCAGTTAAAGGTCAGGTTTTGTTTTCTTAATTTGTTCTATCATATTCTTACCATTTTCTTTCATATTCCTAAGCCTTTCAGCATTGCATTGATAATGTGTGAAGGAAAAGTTTGCATTGCTTGCAGCTTTAATTAGTAGTTATAAGAAAAGAAAACAAGTGTGTATGTTAAGCTGAATTGCTAATTGTTGAAAGCACTTAAATAGAAATAGCTTATTTTTCTGGGGTCTTCATTTCTAATTGAGGGCTTTAACTTCTTAACAGTGGTTAACCTCTTTGGATTCACTTCATTCCAGGGATTAAGTTCCAAACTGACAATGAACCATTTAAGGTAAGGTAACCTTCACCCCCGCTGCCTCATGCTTATGTCCTTAAGGTAAGGTGTTCTGAATTTGAATTCTGAGTTTCATTATCTTGGAATTATCGTGCATTGACAACGTACATTTGAATTGTTATTGAACTACTATTAGAACCTTGCAAAGACATATTGTTTATTTGTCTAGAAACTAATGGCAATTGTTACAGGTTTGTTCATTTTGTGCCAAATAGGTATTTACCAAGTGGTGTCTTTTGCTCATGTATTTAGAGAGGCGAATTCCAATGCAAACAAACTAGTCAAATAGGGATAAAAAATGGAGGGCATGTGGATGACTCTGGCATGTTTGTGTATTGCTTTTGTAAACGCCTATTGATGTAACAACATATTTGTATAAAAACTCCATATAATGTTGGTGCGGTAATGGTGCTTTTTTAAAGGCTGTTAAGTGGGTGGTGTGTATTCTTTTGTATGCTGCTGTTTTGCTGTTTTGGCTACGAGTATATGACAGCGTCATTGTTGTCCGGCTGCCGTGTGCTGTTGCTGGTCCTGGGGTGTGCAGTTGTGTTCTGGCCTGCTGTGTGCGTCTGGTTTTTCAGCTGTTGGGGGGTTTTTTGGGTCTGGTCTTTCCCTCCCTGCGTGGTGTGGCTGGGTGTTTTTCTGTTGTTTTGGCTGTACCAGTTTGGCGCACGTTTTTGTATTTCTGTTTTGGCCGCGAGCTTTTGTGTGTCTCGCACAATCTCGACGAGAATAAAATTTTGCTGTTTAAAAAAAATGTAAAGGCATATTGTTCTTATACATGCTAAACAAGTTGTTAATGTAAAGGCATATTGTTAATTGACTCATGTGAGTGGCCGTATCAAATTATAATGGTACACAACACAAACCAATACTATGAATTAAGTACTATTATTCAAGTCACCAAAATCTGAATGATGGGTTCAGTTTGATGGATTGTAAATGGCTGTTACTTAATCAGAGAACAAAGGTATAGAATGAAAAAAAAAAGGAAAAAAAGCAGAGAACTTATTTATGACAGTCACACAGGACTTGTTTTTGGAATAGTCACAACACTTGGATCCCTCCGTTATCAAAAAGGTGTCATGATCTCTAAATTGCAAGACATGTTTCTGTATTGCTAAAGTATATAACAAATACATAACACCACTCTAGGCAGCTAGCACATAACACAATCAAGAGCCTCATCACAAAGTAACAAACATGTCCACTCAAAGAGACATAAATATAAACCTCCAAAATGTGCAAAGAACAAAAGTGAGACTGAAGCTAAATTGTTTCAACACCAATAACATAAAAATCATCCAAATCAAAATATTATAATTCTAACATAAAATAAAGCTAAATAGTTGCTACTACATTCAATAACAGTACAAGCTGTAGATTCCAATTGCCATCCTAACATGTAAAATGTAGTGTCTTAATCAGTTAACACAATATAAATTTAAATAGTTTCTGCAAGTCTGCAACAATCATCTTCAACTCTCATCTCCCAAAGTGGTTCATTCATGTCCTCATTCTGATGGTTTATCAATCATATGGTGTTGTGCCTACAAAAAACACATAAATGTAAGAATTGCTGATTTATATTAAAACTTGACTAGATCACTAACATAAAGAAAAGAAGGAACCAATACCTCTAAAAGTTCTGAACATGTAATATTATGATTTATGCTTATTGAATCAGATACTTCCATAATATGAATATAAATGTTCAAACAAAAGTAAAGAGTGCTTGAATTTATTTGGACCTGATTTACTTCAACAAAATATTTTTGATTTGGATTGAAGGGAGCTAAATTTGCTTGAATTCTCTATTGTGTGCCAATCCCATCAATGATTTGAGATGTAGTAAACTCAGCTTTTTCAGTTTCTTGAAGTCTTGATAGACACAGACCCTGCCACCAAAAATATAAAATTAGACATACATGCTATTACATTTAACTAGAGAAAATAAACTTGAAAATTTTTAAGGTCACCTCTTCTTGGCTAAGAAAACTGTTCCTCTTTTTGTTTCTATTTTGAGTTTTCTTTCTTAAAACCTTCTTCTGCACAATTTGATCAACTTTAGAAGCTTTCCTTTTTGAGGGAGGACGTCCTTTACTTCGAGTTGTTGCAGGATCAAGAATTTTAGCCATCTGATTTTGAACTAAACTGTCTTCTTCTATAATGACAGAAGAACTTCCTTCACGGTTTAATTCAATTTTCAATTCGTTGATCTGACATCACTTTCAATAAATCATCTTCAGTATGTATCCCCACAGAAACAACTTCGTAAAAGGCATCACATGCCTTACCAACTAGTTGCAATTCAACATTTCCGGCTAAATGATCAAACCCACATTTAATAAGCGTGTGTCTCCGCTTAATATCCTTCCTCCACCTTGACAAAATATAACAAGACGGCACTGACTCAATTTTACCTGTGAGCTGAAGAACACAAAGGATATGTCTGGATAAAATACCTTTAAACTCAAATAAGCAGCAAGCACATTGTATTTCGAAGTCTTTCTCATTGAAGATTACCCTGAACCTTGTGTCTTTAAATCTATCATATACCTTTTTACTTTCTATAACACAAAATGTTGAATTCAAATTCTCCATTCCCTCTAAGAAAGCATTACAGTACATCATAGAAGCAATTTCAATTTAAAATTCTTTGAATTTTGCATTGGTAAATGCTTTTTGGAATTGAGACTCAAAGCCAAAAAGACTAATACAAGCAATTGTTGTCTTAAATGAAACAAAATTAGCCATGCTTTCCTTTTCAATTTTATCTTTCAACGCATTGTCATATTGTTCAACAAATTGCTTCAATGTTGTCTTTGAGCTCACATACCCATCAAAGAATGAATTCATACTTTCACTTCGTTGTGTAGTTGACATTCCAGCCCAAAATGTGTCTCTAACATACACAGGAACCCAACGATATCTCTCCTCAAATAGCCTTTACAACCATTCATTATCATGCAGTTCGTAACATTCAATCATTTTTTTCCACTTCTCCATGAAATCAGATATGCTCGAAGAATCATACACATCATCATGCAAAAGTAATTTGATAGACTCATAATGAGAATGACTACCCAACTTTTCCGGAACCTTTTTCATTAAATGCCACAAACACCATCGATGGCGAGCTTTTGGAAAGACGACCTCAATTGCCTTCTTCATTGCTCTATCTTGGTCAGTAATTATGGCATTTGGTGCACGTCCATGCATGCATTCTAACCATGTTTTGAACAGCCAAGAAAAGGTTTCCGTATCCTCATTCGACAATATGGCACAACCTAACAAAACTGATTGACCGTGATGATTGACTCCAACAAAAGGGGCAAAAGGCATGTCATATTTATTTGTTAAATAAGTGGTATCAAAAGTTATGACTTCACCAAAATACTCATAAGCAGCCCTACATCTCGCATCTACCCAGAATACATTTCGCAAATGACTTTTGTCATCCACATCCATCACATAATAAAATTGACTATTTTTCTTTTGCATTCTGACAAAATAGTTTTGAATAGCTTCAGCATCTCCTATCTCAAGTGGAAGCCGTCTTGCTTTGTCAATGTAATTTCTACAATCTTTTTCTCCAAATGTAAGATTATCATATCCATTTGCTTCAACAACCATAGATCGGAAATTTCTGCTTACATTAATACCAGCTTGATCATTAATATCTAACCTCCTTTTTGTATGAGGGTCCAAATTCTTATTGCATCTAAAATATCTAGATTTTGTTGGGCTTAATCCATGATTATGCTCAAGAGCAACTTTTGTAATTGTAATTTTTCCATCTAAAGACATAGACATATTTACTCTAGCCATACACTGTGCTCTTATGGTAGGATTTTGTTTCAAAAGGTTCTTTGAGTTACTCACATAGCTTCTTGCACGAGTACATCCTAGAGTAAAGTATTTTTTTTCCATCCTTTGCATTTTTTGAATTGATTTTAACAGTTCCAAAACCCATACATCTAGCACAGCTCTTGTAATATTTGGTAACTTCTTCTTCAGAACTAAATGTCATCCCAATCCTAGGTTCCTCACCTGCTTGAACAATATTTGCTTCTAAATTTTCATCACTATTTTCATTTATGTGATCAACCTCCTCTTGGACAGAAGAAGTAGATCCCGTTTCCACTAATGCAGAAAATTTTACAAAACACAAACTTAAATTAATCAACTAAATTAACAAGTGGATATAACATGATTTCTAAATATCTAACTAGATAAAAACAATAAAAAACCAAATTATTCTTACTTGCTTGTGGAATTGGCTTGTGGAATTGAATGTTGAAACAGGGGAATCAAAGTAAAGTGATGTTTGAGGATGGAGATGCAGCGACGATATGCAGTTATAGTTGTGCGGCGAGAACCATGGCGGTGAATACAACAGCGACGATGGTAGAGCAGACAACAACGGCGACGAAAGGACAAAGGTCTGTAGAATTGATGGTGAGATCAATCAATTAGTGGCGGTTAAACTGCATTTGGCGCTGTAAACGTGGGAGTGATTTGAGTTGCTTTTTATATTTAATGCAAAATCATTAAGAATAAAAAGGAGTGTGCGTGACTTTTACACTAAGCACGTGAGTCGTGTATTGTCGTGCGTTGAAATGTCGTGTGAAATAGCAATACTCATTGAAAAAATAAGTTTTTAAACTTTCAAAGCATTGAATGTACAATTTCCAAAAACTAGTTTCTACAATTGGCTTCTAAACTTGTGCCTTAAAGGCACAAGTTAACATGACCCAACAATGGGATTGTTAGGAAAGGTTTCATAAATTATCTTTTTTGAATCGTTTTTCAAAATCAAATTTCAAAACCCACGGTTAAATCAATTTACAAACAAAGAAATATAAAGAGATAAGATATATAAATATGATATTTATAGTGGTTCCTCCACACCGTTCTCGCTAGTGGGGTACATCCACTCCCAGAGACAAACCTTCAATGCAATTTTTATTGATTATTGAACACCAAATGTTTATGAAAATGTTTACACTAATATTGCTCTTTGAGATTTGAGAATTCAACAGCAGAACCCTGTCTTTCAACAATTTTTGGGGTTGCACATGAACCTTGGCACCCAAGATTCAAACCTTTTCTGGTAACCACTCTTGTGCAACCAATCTGATGGGCCTAATCAATCGAAGAGTCTCCCAAATCTTCCCATGGTCCGCTCCCAAAATCTTATTGGGTCTCATTCGATCTAAAGAACTCAGCCTCTGATCCTTTGATGTTTGTTGACATGTCGTCGATTGATCTTGAGGTGTTAGATGAGGAAACCCCACAATAACCCTAATTAGAGGTGAAAAATCATCTATTTCCTTTAGGTTTCAATTCCCCCTAATTGCAAAACCCTAGAATATCACAATCTATGTACAAAGAAATCCCATCTATGTAGCTCACAATGTCTCGATATTCACAATCAATATCAGAGAGTATAAAATAAAAGAAGAAGGTTTAAGACAATTGATTGTGAAAAATTCATGCTAAGAGTTTTTAACGAGTATAAAGCATACAAGAGGGTTTAAGAAAACTGATTGTGAAAAAAAAATGATGTTTTGAGAAGAGGTGAGATGTTTCACTTATATATGTATTGAAAATATGTGAGAAAGTGAAGTTAAAAATATGATGTAAAAAACATGAGTGAAACGGTTCACTCGTAAAAGTGAAACGATGCACTTTTTGAAAGCACTAAAAATCACATTTTTGAAAGCCGAGTGAAACAATTCATTATTTTTCTTTGGACAATGTGAAATGATTAACTTTTTGAAAAACATCAAAAATCACAATTTTGAAAAGCCAAATGAAACGATTCACTTAGACAAAAATATGCATATTTCAAAAACCAACTAATGTATAAATGCAAGGTTTAAACCAATGTCTAAGTGATACATATTGATAAAGATCCACCGCAAGTTTGACATTAAAGCTTCAACATGTAGCATTTACAAACTCACCACAAATATAAACACACACCTCAAATAAAAAAAATACTCGCCTTCCGCTTTTGATCAATATACTACTATTCACTATATGCGAAATTCCATCCATCTTATCTTTCATTTAAATAAAAGAATATCCGTCTCCCGCTTTTGATCAAAATACTATTCACTACATCTTATCTTTCATAATAGAGTTCTAATCAGTCCATCAACAAGAAAAATCACCTATTTTCTTAAAAATAAAATTTAAAATTTAAAGAAAACCAAACCAAAAAAGTGATTTTTCATACAATACATTAAAATATATCTAATCTACTTTTTATTTTTACTATTGGGAAGCCATAAAACATTCAAATATTAATTAAATGCCTCACTCTTTTATAGAATACTTTTTGTCTTAACTAAACATAATCATTATTTTTTAAATTCAAACCAAAGTAATGTTGAAGATTTACTAATTTTTTTACACATGTTAAAGATTTACTCGAGCATAGATCATGAATAAATATTTTCCACGTATTTACCAAAAAAGAAAAGAAAAAGAAAAGAAAAGAAAAGAAGAAGAAATCTCGTCTCGTAGTATATAATAAAATCTGAAGTCACACGGTTTCTCTTCAAATTCTCTAAACCTTGTTTTCTGTCTCTTCGTTTTCCCGAAACCACAATCTTCGAATAATGCGCACTGTTTTCTAGGTTTCGTTGATTTCTCTGTAACCGGTTTCACATTGGTAAGTCACGAAATTTTAGTATAATTTTTTTTGTTTGTTTTTGATCTGATTATTTTAATCGATTTTTTTTTCTAAGTTTTTTTGTGTTTTTTTTTTGTTACAGAAATGACGATGGTGTGTTTGATGTGAAATCTTGTACGGGAATCTGGTTTGTGTGAAGTGTAATTTGTGACTGTTAAGGTTTTTGAAGTTGAGAATTGAATGGGTTATCTGTGTTTTTGTTTTTTGTTTCGGTTTGTTTAAGGTTTGTGTTGTTTGTAGAGTTAGGGTTTTTGTTAGAAATGAGGGAAGGGTTGAGATCTCAAACTCCGGTGAGGAAGGGCTCTGTTGCTGGTGGTGGAGAAGTTGTTAGGAAGAAAAGGGTACGTGTTAAGAATGAGGGTTTGGTTTTGGGTTTAGAGGGTTTAGTGGAACCTACTGAGTTGAATGAGAAGGGTGAAGTTGAGGGATTAGTTTTGGGTGATGAGGGTTCTGGTGATGGGGGAGTTGTTCAAAAGAAAAGGGCACGTCTGCAGAGTGAGGGTATGGTTACGGGCGATGAGGTTTTAGTGGGACCTACCGAATTGATTGAGAAGCACAATGTTGAATGTGCAGACGATGTTGAGTGTGCTGGTGAAGTTGAGGCTTTAGTGAAGCCTACCTCATCGATTGAGAAGAAGGGTGGGGTTGTATGTGCAGGCGATGTTGAGTGTGCTGGTGAAGTTGAGGCTTCAGCGAAGCCTACCTCATCGATTGAGAATGGCGGGGTTGAGTGTGCAGGCGATATTGAGTGTGCTGGTGAAGTTGAGGCTTTTGTGAAGCCTACCTCATCTATTGAGAAGGGTGGGGTTGTATGTGCAGGCGGTGAAGTTGAGGCTTTAGTGAAACCTACCTCATCGATTGATAAGAAAGGTGCAGTTGAAAGGGCAGGCGATGTTGAGTGTACTGGTGAAGTGGAGGCTTTAGTGAAACCTACTTCATCGATTGAGAAGAAAGATGCAGTTGAATGTGCAGGCGATGTTGAGTGTGCTGGTGAAGTTGAGGGTGCTGTGAGAAGAGGACGTGACTTGGATTTAAATGTGAGTTTGTGTATGGATGATGACATAGCTGAGAATGGGGAGAGTAGCCCTCAGAGTTGTTTAAAAGACAGGGATATCAATGTCGAAGCTGAAGCTGAGAAGAAGGAGGATGAAGGGGTGAGTGGGGTTCGATTGTTGCGGTCAAGGTCAAAGAACGGGGGTGAGAGAATATCTTATAATGAAGAGAATTTTGGTGTCTTTTCTGGGAGTGATGGAAAACATGGTGTGTTGGAGAGGATCAAAGTCAAGATTGAAGAAGCTGATGAGGTTTTAACTGATGGTAACAAGAATGAAAAGGTTAAGGTGAAAATAGGTGGAAAGGGAAAGAAGAAATTGAAACGGAAGCGTGGGAGGCCTCGGAAAACAGAGATAAAAGAGAAAGATGAATTAGTTGATCAGCCACCGCGTAAGCTTGGGAGGCCTCACAAAACAGAGTTAAAAGAGGATGATCAGTTAGTTGATCAACCACAACGCAAGCTTGGGAGGCCGCGCAAAACAGAGTTAAAAGACCATGATCAGTCACCGCAAAAGCTTGTGAGGCCTCGCAAATCAGAGTTAAAAGGGGATGGTCAGTTCGTTGATCAGTCACCGCGTAAGCTTGGGAGGCCTCGCAAAACAGAGTTAAAAGAGGATGAACAGTTAATTGATCAGTCACCGCGTAAGCTTGGGAGGCCTTGTAAGACAGAGTTAAACGAGGATGATCAGTCACCACGTAAGCGTGGAAGACCCTTCAAGGCCGACCAACAAAAACATCTCATGACCGTGGCACATAATAGCAAAGGAAAGATGAGCCGTGAAAATGGTAAAAAAGTTTTAACTGTAACAGATAGTGCAAGTACAAATGAAGTTGATGATACATGCTCAGGGAGATCTTCTGGCAAAAAGTTAAAAGAGAAGAGATTTTCTCCTGTAAGGAAAAATAAACCACGAAAGGTTTTGAAAACTGAGAATGATGGGATGGTCTCGCCATTGGTATCAAATACTGTTAAAGCAGCTGTTGCTAAAGAAGGGCCAAGGCGTAAAGAACAGCAATTGGTGAGGGATAAAATAAGGGAGTGTCTCTTTGCTGCGGGATGGACTGTAGACCATAGACCTAGAAACGGCAGAAATTATATTGATTCAGTATATGTTAGTCTGGACGGAACTACACATTGGTCTGTAACCTTGGCGTACAAAAGGCTTAAACAGCATTATGAAGCCGGGGATGGTGAAGGTAAGTTGTACAAACCAGGATTTATATTTACACCCATACCAGTGGAAGATTTCAATAGACTAACTAGAGTAGTTACCAAGTCCAGAAAAGGAAGTAATGTTAAATGCGAGCCCTTTGAAGGAAAAGGTGGAAAGAAAGTTGATGGAGTTAAACGAAAAGAGAAAAAAATAAAACCTGATTCTGGTGCAGGCAAGGGTAAGTCAGTAAAGGGGAAAATGAAAAGGAAACTTGAAAGGAAACGATCGCTTCCTGAGGAGGGCAAAACAAATGTTACATCACCTAACAGGGATCGTAAGCGGCACAAAACACAGAACAAGACGCGGAGTACTCTGTTGGTTCGTGATGCTACAGAGGAGGTAGATTCAGAAATTAATGGATATGTGCAATACAGTGGAAAACGAACCGTACTTTCCTGGATGATTGATTTGGGCACAATCCTCCAAAATGGGAAGGTCCATTATACACAAGATAGGTTGGAAAATGCTTCACTGGAAGGTAAGATCACAGGAGATGGCATTCACTGTGGCTGCTGTAATGAAATCGTAACAATTTCAGACTTTGGAGCTCATGCAGGAAGCAAACAATCTGATCCTCTGAAAAATATATACACGGGGGAAGAAACTTCACTCCTACAATGCCTGTTAGATTCATGGAATAAACAAGATGAATCTGAACTTAAAAGTTTTCATTTCTTTGATGTTGCGGGTGAAGATCCAAATGATGATACATGTGGTGTCTGCGGAGATGGTGGAGACCTGATCTGCTGTGATGGTTGCCCATCAACATTCCATAAAAGCTGCTTGGATATAAAAGTATGTCTCTTGATGCATGGCTACACGGGTTACTTCAATTTTTTATATATAACTTTAATCGGTCTTAATAGAACTCTTTCATCGTAAATTTCTTACTAGGGTATTAATTTTAACTGTTATAAACTATAAGTTTGTCCTTTTCCCTTGGTATCAATTGTCTCATCACTGAAAAGGGCTTGAATATATGCTAAATTGGTGAAAAATTTGTTGGATTTGTTCAATATCTGTGCCTTTTTCTCTCTCTTTGGTTCTTGGTGAAAATATATATGCTTGTTGATTATTTTTTGCTTCTGAATTTTTACAAGATTTCATGAGAATCAATGGGAAAATCGTATTGTTTTTTTATATACTTCATAGTTATTAAATGAATTTGTGACATCTGCAAACTGAAATTTGTGCAACTTAATTATGTTTGTTCTGGAAAGTAAAGTGTCTATTCTTTTACGCAGAAGTTCCCATCCGGTGACTGGCACTGTGCTTACTGTTGTTGCAAATTTTGTGGGTTGGTTGGTGGAAGTTCAAACCGAGGTGTTGTCAATGATGAGTTTACTATGCCTGCATTGCCCACATGCCGTTTATGTGAGGAAAAATGTATGCTCTTACCTATATTCTTTTGATAGTTAAATACTTATTTCTCATGAGTAGCTGTGTTACTTCCCAGCTAGAAATGAATATGTCTCTTCTACCTTTTGTAGTTCACATATCCTGTGTTGATGCAAATGGTGGCCAGACCGATGATTCCAAGGATGCATTATTTTGTGGAAACAAATGTCAAGAGGTATGATCTATTTTCTTTCTTTCCATCCGCTCGAATTGCTCACTGTATGTAATTGGTTGATGCTAAGTTATTGTATAGTTGTAAGTTGTACTGGGCCGTCTTGATCACCGTATGTAATTGGTTGATGCTAAGTTACTGTATAGTTGTAAGTTGAACTGGGTTAAACTTTGACTTGAAACAGTGGCTATAATTCCAATGGTTTGTTAACTCCTGTTGATAAATATTACTTAATCTTTACACATTCTAATCATACTAACAAGCTTACATTTTTTCATTTTTATAATTTTTTTTAACCTCCAGTTATCTGAGAGACTTGAAATGCTTCTTGGGGTTAAACATGAAATTGAAGATGGATTTTCTTGGTCTTTTATTCGACGGTCAGATGTTGGCTGTGATCTTTCTCTGACAAATCCTCAGTTGGTAGAATGTAATTCTAAGCTGGCTGTTGCATTATCAATAATGAATGAGTGCTTCATGCCATATATTGATCATAGAAGTGGGACCAATCTCCTCCGCAGTATTCTATATAATTGTGGGTAAGATCACATGGCCTCTTTCTTCATATGAAAACATTATCCAGATCCTGCATTTGCCTTTGTAGATATTCCTTTAGTGGTTGCAATCTTGCATTTTTTTTTTTTTTTTTTATATATAGACACACACGCACGCACACATAAATATGCTGTAGTTTCACTCTCTTAGCCGCACAATAGCACTGTGCGAGCAGTTTCTGCCATTGATATGTGGGATGATTTCCTTTTGTTAAGACTCCCACATTAGATAGTGATATGACTTGAATAATTGTTATAAGTGGGAGATAGCCCTCATCATATGCTAGACTTTGGGGTTAAGTTAGGCCCAAATTCAAATTTTAAGACGATATCAGAGTCTATCCTAAACGAACACCCCATATAGTCCTGCAAAATTCACGCTCCAGATGTCCAGTTCTAGGTGTGAGAGCTGTGTGTTGAGAATCTCACATTGGACAGTGATATGACTTGAGTAGTATAAGTGGGGTGATGGGACATAGTGGGGTCTGGGGATGAAGATATTTTTGAAACACTCAGGATTTTTTTCCTGAATAGTTTAACTACCTACAAATTGGGGTCCTCTTGAAATATTGAACCCGGATACTCTGGATCGAGATGACTGTAAATAAAGCTGTTTCATTAGTTGAACACAGCCACTTGATTCATCCAAGTCCCACTTTAGAACGAGATAAGTCTTGAAAATAGTTTATAAAGTGTGACAACACTCGCCTAACAAGCCGGTTTGCAAGGATGAGTTGAACTCAATGCAAAACTAACATGATATCAGAGCCTAGCCATTAATTGTACTGGGCTTGAAGACATATATTGGGAAATCAAAGTCCAACATTGAAAAGAGATAAGGTGGGAAATTAATTAATAAAGGGTGATGCTTGCCTCTCACCTTAGAAGCTGTTTTGTAAGGATGAGTTAGATCTAACCCAAAACCTAAGATAGTATAAAAGATCCTATCCATGTTGTGTGTGAAGAGATAAGTCCTGGAAATATTATTCATGCACCAAACTCAATAATCTTGGGCATGAAGAGATAAGGCCTGCAATTAGTTTATATAGTGGCATTCTTCATCTTACAATCTAAGGATGAGTTAAGCCTACTGCCAAATCTGAGAACATTTAAGAAAATAAATGACTGTGTCCTAGTTTCATCATTCATGCATAAAATTTGTAAGTTAGGATAGATAACTATTATTCTCATACAATGCATGCTTCTTATATTCTTGTTATATCATTTTTAGGTCAAATTTCAAACGGCTGGACTATCGTGGGTTTATTACTGTAATTCTAGAGAGAGGTGATGAGATCATCTGTGTCGCATCTATCAGGTATTTGTCCATTGAAATTTAAAATTTGCTTATAAATGTTTGCATAATCAGTCAATATTTAACATATATGCAGGGAGAAGATTGAATATATAATTTATAGGTGCTGGGGGTGATTATTTAATATCCTATGCAAATGATTGGGTTTATTGGTTTAATGTCTAGATAATTATTTCAATTACCTTTCTTTTGAAATAGATGTGATATAGGTATATTTCTTGCCAATATGTAATTAATATTACCTTTCCTTAGATTATTGTAAATGGATTAATTAGTTGATTACCTAGAGTGGAATCTGTCATTGATCATGCGCACATGTCAAAAGTCAAAACATCATTTTATGGTGCACACATGCTGCTAAAAGGTCACGAGATAAGGTATGGAATTAACTAATAAAGGGTGATGCTCCTCACCTTACAAGCATGTATAGAGTATTTATGCTCCAAACTCAATAAAGTTGGGTGTGAAGAATCGAGGATAACTAGAAAACAGAAAAGGGCGTTTTGTAGGTTTGGTCCAAGAGGATAAATTTGATAGGACTTTGCCCAAAAAGATCATAACGTATATGTTCACAAAAGAAGGGTCTTCGTTAGCCCAAATAAAGGTAATACTCTGGGTTCAATCCAAGACAGTTTTTTGGGCGAATTTGACCAGAGTGAGAGTGAGGTGTCCTCCACTACGAGCTCTTACAGTGCACATGATTTCTCCCCTGCAAATCCTTTCGACATGTGTGCCACAGTTTTTGCGAGCCTTTTCGGTGTGTGTTATCCTTGATGCAGACCGTTCTGGTTTGTTCACTGTTTACTCTGCACAAGCCGTCTCCAAGTCCAGCCCTTTTGGTAAGATTTTTGATGCAACATGGGTCGAAGACCAAAGACAATAAAATGGATATGGGTTTGGAGCACCAACACAAATTGGAGAAAAGTTAAAATTTTGATTACATATTAAATTTTCGTTCAAAATAAAAATACTAATAATAATAATAATAAATAATAATAATAATAATAATAATAATAATAATAATAATAATAATAATAATAATAATAATTTATTATGAAGCATGGATACGGACACGGACACGACACAGACATTGACACGCCGACACAGCTAATAATTTAAAAACATCACATAATTCAGTGTAATTACAAGTGTTGATGTCGTACACGACACTTGTCCGACACCAGGACACGCCTAATCCGAGGAGTGTCCGTGCTTCATAGGATAATAATAATCATAAGGATAATGATAATGGTGATGATGATGATGATGATAATAATAATAATAATAATAATAATAAATGCATTACATACTCAGATTATAATGGAATTGTGTTGTAAATTCATAAATTGTCCGTCCCAATTCCGGTGGTGGTTACTTATATTCACTGGAGTATTCAAAAAATCTTTGGTGTGCACCGAACGTAACGAAAATGACGAAGTGATGAGCCACTTCAAAACTCAAAATTGAAGCTGGTTTTGATTTTTGAAAATTTCAAAATGTAAAGCAGAGAACCACTCCGAACGGCTCCTTGATTATTTGGAATTCAATTATTGGGTTCCTAGCAGCCCTACTATTGCAAAACCTTCATAATGTACCAATAATACCTGTTGGTAGGGTGTAACCTTATTTGGTACTTTGAAATACTTCTTTTGTGAATATCATAATCACGACGTTTGTCCTTGATTTTCTCTGCTAAATCTAAATTTCCCTTGTATAGCTTTACTTCGCTGCCCAGTTAGCAAATGTGTAATCTAATTATACTTTGTGAAATATTTTTTTTAATTGATGGGAGAGAGTGTGAATTTTATTCTGATGGTTTTAGTTTTGTAATTCATCAAATAGGATCCATGGGAACCAACTTGCAGAGATGCCATATATTGGGACCCGCTATATGTATAGGCGACAAGGAATGTGCCGTCGGCTTCTAAATGCCATTGAATCGGTAATTTCAGCATTTTTATATGTATCTTCAGTTTTAGTTGCACATAATTTAACTTGCTCATATTGAATTCATTCATAACCATTTTCATTTTTTCCTTTTCCGTTTCTGCAATTACACCCTTTAGCCTATACCTTTTGTTTCTTGGTTAACCTTGTTTCTGTCACATTTTGCAAAAAAATTGATCTGAACTGGTTTAGCTTAGGGGTGGGCTACGGTTTTGGCTAGCTACTGAAGCATATGACATTTGACAAGGCTGTTATATCGATTCATTTTTGCTTTTTATTTTTAGAACTAGAGAGTGGAGAAAATGAAAGTTGAACTTATTAAGTAGAGCCGTCTAACGCCAGAGAGGTTGAAACTACTGAGAAAATGTCCAAAAAGGTTATATGTTCTGCACAGACTTTTCTTATCATTTCGATTTAGGAGGCAGTTTATGGGCTTAGTGTGAACTTGGGAGTACGTGCCCATGATGAGGTGGTCACTGTGCTTGTTTGCAATTATTCCAAGAATGGTAGCTGGGGTTTTGTTTTAGAAGTCTTGAGAGGAAATGATTGGGGTGGACCAAAGGTAGTATGTGGCATAGTAAAAAGGAGTTTCAGCGTTCTAATTTGAGGGAAATAGTTAGTCTAATTGTAGGATAACGAGAAAGAATCATGCTGCACTTTTACATTATCTGTTTCCTTTGGATCTTTCATTTTGCTGACTTCTGAACTCATTCTCTGATTGTTATCAGGCACTCAGTTCTTTACATGTTGAGTTATTGGTCATACCAGCAATATCAGAACTCAGAGAAACCTGGACCTCCGTTTTTGGGTTTGAGCCACTTAAACAAACAAGCAAGCAAATAACAAAGAACATGAATCTGTTGGTATTTCCTCATGTAGATTTGTTACAGAAGAAGATATCAAAGCATGGAATTGCTAATGAAAATTTGATTCATACTGAAGGTACGTTTTCCTAGATGCTTATTTGGTTATATATGCTTGGAGATCTAAACCCTTGTTGTCCTTTTTCTAAGTTTGAACTTGTGTTTTGCATAATGCAACTTATTGCAGTTTCCAATCATCAGAAGAATCTTACTACATACAAGGTAGCATGTCAGGATGGGGAAGACTCATCTGGATCCGATTGTTGTCCGAAAATTGAAAAAAATATATCTGTTGAATCTGGTTGTCGGCAGCTTGAGAACTCATTGAATAACACACCTGACATTACTAGCAACACCATACAGAATAGTGAATCTCAAAAAGATGTCACATGTTATGCTGCATGTCAGATTGTTAATGAAAAATTGATTGTGGACAACAAGATTTCCGACAGTTGTGAACTGAGACTTACGACTGACTGTGCTCAACCGGGCTGTATTCGATCAGAAGTATATGCTGAATCTGACAATGGCTGTGGCTCTCATTCTAAACCAGATGGTGATAGTGCTTCTGGCGAAGCAGGTCTCACAAACAACATCTTGAGGCACGTTGAATCACAGAATACTACCAAAGACGTGCCTGTTAATTGTGGAAACAACTCTAGTGTTGTTAATGTGCCAAATGCTGACGAAGCAGAACTACATTATTCCAAAACAATTGATCTCCAGACAAAAAAAAATCCTGGAGATTGCTCATCTATTCTAGTATCTTCAGGTATTTATGACAAAATTGCATATGGTCTCAATGAGACGAATAAAGCATCCAGGGAAGCTGGTGCCAATTTCCTTCCTGCTGATATCGAACTGATCCTTGATGATAAGCCTGGTTCTTATTCTAGACCCAACGGTCATAGTGCCCATGGCGAAGCAGGTGTTACAACCAACGTTTTGATGCACCTTGAATCCCAGAGTATTACCAAAGATTTTCCTGTTAATTGTGAGAACAGTTCTAGTGTTGTTGGTGCTCCAAATGCTGATGAATCAGAACTATGTTACTCCAAAACAATTGATCTCCAGACAAACAAAAATCCTAGAGATTGTGAGAAAATTGCAGATGTTGTAAATGAGAGGAATAAAGCGTCCAATGCAGCTGATGCTGATTTTCTTCCAATTGATCTTGAATTAGTTCCCAATAATAAGCCTGGGATAAAGGAGTCTTCAGAGCTATCAGAGGTTAATTTGCAGGTTGATCAAACTGAATCGAGTAACGCTAACACTGCTTCGGGTGCGGCTCTGCACTGTACATCTGCCGGCAGTACTTCATGTGGTAGTACTGAAGGGATAGTTCTGTCAAACCAGGCAGTTGAGTAGGTGATATAGCAATGCATTTTGGAAAGGGTCACAGGTATGCCCTTGGTTTTAATTCAGGAGGGCCTCCCTTTTCTTAATGCGACACGAGATTTGTCTTTGTAGCAAAGTATTTTGTAAAAAGTTGTTAGAATAGGGTGATCTTACCTATAGATAAAGATTTCTGGAGGTTAGCTCCATTTTTTGGAGGGTGGAGGAGCTAGGGGAGGAACAACACCATGGCATGAGGCTCATGTATTTTGTTGCTCACGCGGTTATTGCCATTCGGATGTGAGGAGTTGACCATTGCTTTTGTTATAAATATCGCTTATACTTTCTTTGTTTTAGGCGTTGCATTGAATTCTTCATTATTAACTTTTTTAGGTTGTAGAAATTGACATGATCATTGATGGTTGTGAATGACTATGAACTTTGTACCTTAATTGGCAATGACAAATGGAAAGTTGAAATTTGAGTTTAAAGTTATTTTCAGATTCTAGATGGCAACCTTTATTGTTTCCATTTTCAGGGGTTACATTATGTACGTTAAGGATTGGCAAGTCACTAAATAAGGATTCTATAAATTTTATGTCTCTTTCTATCTCTTTTGATTTGCTTTCTCTCCATTTTAAATATCATCTCTTCTATTTTATAATTTTTTTGCTTAAAATCACCCTACCTTTTCTGCCTAAATGGTAGAAGATTCGAATCCCTAAATTTTTCCATTGGATATTATAATTTTCAGATAAATGGTTGGAATTTCGAATCAATTGTTTAACAAAATTGCAGAAATACTTTATCATCTTTGCCAATTCACCCAGCTCATGTTTCACCGAGAAAAGATTGTAGACTGTTCTTAACTATTTGCCACGTGCGAGTGTTTCAAATTAGTTTTGATCCATGACGGACTAACTTATGAAATAGTGAAGAATTATCATTATACAATATACTAGGATTTGGATATGTTATTTCGCCACACATTCATAAAAAATGCACATCATGTAACTATTTAAAAAATATATACTATTTTCCCTCAAAAAAAAAAAAAACTATTTAATTGTTATTTTTTCTTCATTTTCTTCTTGTTTCCTGTGAGTGCATCCAAAATATGTGTTCATATAAGAACTATTGTTTTCATGATATGATATATAGACCAAAATTTATTTGCTCTCATGCATCCAACCCCTTCTGTCTCAATGGAAACTCTCTCTATCTCTTGTTAGATGCGAAATTTTAATTTTGGTGTTAACAAACAAGTTTGCAATGCGAAGAGGTTTGATTCAACATATGCTGGAATAAAAAAAGTTCCAGAGATAGGTTATTTAATTTGAAACTAGCAATAGATAGACCCGTGCTAAGCATGGGGCTCGTGCTCCGCACGGGCTAATCCTTACATCGCGATTTATCTGTTAAAATACATTTACAATATTATTTACATTGAGAAATAAGAAGAAAAAATTAATGCTAAAGATGAAGATAATAATAAAAACATTGAAATAGTTGTTATTAAATATTATAAAGTGGTAGACTAAGAATATGTGAAAATATTAGAAATAATAAAATCACAATAATGATAATGGGAACGTTATGATCCCGTGATTTTTATATGTCATTAACAAATATTTGTAATTTTTTTTAGCATTTTTTTATTTTTATATGAATTTATAAACAATAAATATGTATATCGTGCAAGATTCTTATGTCAAATTATAATTAGTAAATTATAATTACTCCCACTATTATTTAGAAGATACAATTAGGCATGACAATGGTGAAGGTGGGGAAAGATTTTACCTTCCCCGTCCACATACCCTACTATCATATACTTACCCGCTACCCTATCCATATCCAACAGGGATAAGAAATCGAATCTCATCCCCGTCTCCGACGGATTGGGATATCTCCGCAATGGATTTTTTTTAATAAAATAAAAGTATTTTTCTGCCTCAGACGCAATGTTGCAATGCATTATCCTGCAAGGAAATGACGACAATAGATCATGGCTATGGTGATGGAGAATAGAGAAAACTCTGAGAAGTGAGAGTCATCTGATAAACTGAGACTTTGATTGTGTGATTGAAATGATTTTCTACATTCAGGACGAGTTTGGTTATATGTGTTCGGGGTGGGTATACTTATATCATCGTTATTCATCCCGTACCTGTGTTTTGAAATCGGGGAAAACCCGAACCGAGTCAAAGCGGGGAAAAACCCGTCAAATTGAGTTTGGTTCAAATGGGTACTCGTGGGTATGAGTTTTGTTGCCATGTCTAGATACAATACATAAAAAAAATCAATTTAACTAATTAATATGTGACTGATTGTTGTCCTATGTATGATTTTGTACAACAATATTAGTTAGTGTCTAATTAATTAGAGAGTAACGTTTGTCTTGTGTTTTTTTTATAGTCATTCTTTGAAAGGATATAATGATTAATAATGAATAACGATTAAAATAATAATTTTATAATATGACATTAAGATAAACCAAAAAAATGTATTTATACAAAAGAAGTAATCTTGAAGATGTGTAATTTGATGTAAAGTAGTTGTATTTCTCATAATAAATACTAACCCCGTGTATAATTTATAAATGAGAAAGATTTTGTAACTCTCCCAAAGTTATGTTTTTTGTGATCATTCGATTCGATGTAACTCTTTCTTTTCTGTTCAATTGGATATAATATAAATTGAATGTAAACAAAAAATTGGATATAATTGAATAAATTTAGATGTAAAAATATGTATCACTAAGAAATAGTCCTATGTTTTTTTCTCAAAAAAAAGTCCTGTTCCTTTTTCTTTTTTATTTCCTCTTTTTTTCCCGTGTTTTTTTAAGTATCGGTATAAAATGCTTCTTCTATATTTTTTATATTATTCATAAGTGAAATGTATTTATTAATGTTTTTTATTAGAAACACATGATGAGATAAAATCACATGTACATCATAAAGTTTATTTTTAGTAAATGTAAATTAAATATATAACAAATTTGTTACGAATTAAAAAAACGACATTCAATAATTTATAGATTTTTTTTATCATGATAAAAACCACCTCTTTAAAAAATAATAATTCAAAACCCGTTTTGTTACAAATTAAAATAAAAGTCATTTTGATATCTATTAATTAAAAGAATTTATAAAACAAATCACGATTTATTTTGTTTGATTATTGTAATTAAAATCATATGTTTTAAATAATTTAAATTGTTTGGATACAAATATAAAAAAATAGATTTTTTGTTACAAAACTACATTAACTTTAATAATTAGAGAAAGATTAGCTTTAATAATTAGAGAAATATTAACTTTAATAATTAGAGAAAGATAATAGATTGTAAATTATTTTTAACTCTTTAGATATTTAGAAGTTAAATTATAGAAAAATTTATTTTGAGTTTGGTTGTTCTTTAAAAAAAGATTAAGTTAGAGTGTTTTATCAAATGAGTTTGTTTTAATTTGTTTTTAAGAGAGAAAATATAGGGGGAGGTTGAAGCAAAAGACACAAAAGGATATAATTTTGATGACGACTCAAAAAATTAAGAAGGGGTAAGATTGTATTTTTGGTACACATTAAGTTTCACAATTAGAGAATAGATAATTAGAAAATAAAAGATTAAGATTGTTTGTTATTTAAAAAAGATTAAGTTAGTGTGTTTTATCGAGTGAGTTTGTTTTAATTTGTTTTTAAAAGAGAAAAAATAGAGGGAGGTTGAAACAAAAGACACAAAATGATATAATTTTGATGACGTGTCAAAATATTAAGAAGGGGTAAGATTGTATTTTTGATAGACATTAAGTTTCATAATTAGAGAATAGAAGAATAGATTTGCTAAAGCTGCCGTTACGTAACAAAAAGTTTAGGGTAGTTTATCCAAAAATAGATTTTTTTTAAAGGAGAGAGAAAAAAAAATAAGTGTATCCAAATAAATTAAATTATTTTTTAGAAAGAGTTTTTTTTATTAAATAAACAAACGTAAAATAGATTCTGATTTTTTTTTTTATATAAAATCTCTAAATTTTTTTAAAGGAAAAAAAATCTCTCTAAATTATTCATTGTCAAAATCACTTTTATTTTAATCTGTAACAAACGGTCTCTTAACTTTTAAAAAAAAAATAGATTTTGTGTTAATTTTTTAGGAATTTTAAAAAGAATCTGATGCTATTTTTGTTTGTTTCCTACTAAAAAACCACCTTTTTAAAAAAAATGATTCTTAACTAGTTCATGTGTTATGTCATTCTTTTATTTTAAAAAAATAGATTTTTTTTTTAAAAAACTAATTCTAATAACTTTTCATTTGAGTCAAAAATGATTTTTTTAAATATTTTTTTAATATTCTAAACAAACACTCCAAAAGACAAAAGTATTTTTTTTACGTAAAAAATAGATTTGTTTCCTAAAAAAATCCTAAACAAATGCACCCTTTATCGTGGAGTGGTATGTAAGATTTTAATTTTTATACTTACCATAAAATAATTATATTGCAAAACAATATCATGCCTTGTAGGCAAAATAATTGTCATCATGACCAACATAGTTATTGTATAGTTTATAAGAACTTCTAATGTATATTAGTTTTTTCAATTGTCGTTCGATTTTGAATCGTTGAGTTATGAGGGGGTGTGCCACTAAGTTGGATCTTGACATTGACTAAGAATAACTATATAAGTGAGTTGAACATCTTGTCTTCACCAAAAACTTCACGACATTGGATTTATGGATCACTTTATTTATATGTTGTTCAATCTTAACTCGTCTATCAAATGTAAGACTTTACCTCACAGTTGTGATGTTGACACATCACAACATTTCTCCCTCAAGTGTGAAAATCTTAGCGTCCTTAATTCGACACAAAGAATCACTCCCGCTCCCCTATATAGTTGAACCAGACTCCGATTCCACTAATGGACCATAAGGGGAAGACTCACTCGGTTGCATCGACACATTGAACAAATAGCAACCACACAAGTGAGATTGAACACCACATCTTCATCAAAAACCTTAAGACATTGAGTTTATGAGATCTTTCACTTATATGTTGTTCACCCTCAACTCTTCCAAGTAATGTGAGACTTTAGCTCACACCTGATACATCACAACATCTCTCTCAAGTGTGAGATGATCCATGTCCTTAATCCTACACTAGAAATCTCTCCCGCTCCTTCATCAAGTCGAACCAAACTCTGATACCCTTGTTGGACCACGAGGGGGGACTTCATTGGGTTGAACCATCACATTGAACAAATAGCAACTACACAAGCGAGTTGGACATGATATCTTCACAAAATACCTAAACTACATCAAATAGCATGCTAAGATGATAGTAAAAGAGAAAAGAAGAAAGTAAGATACAAGCTTAAAATATTTATGACAAATGCATTTTGAGGATTTTGAGTTAATATATGCAGTCTTGACCTCCTTGTTTATCATATATTGGACATTGCAAGACTTGTTCAAGATGTAAAACTTAGGTCAACTCCAATATTTTATAGAGACTAAAAATGCTGATGGAAAATTTTATAGGGACTAAAAAATGCTGATGGAAAATTTTATATGGACTAAAAATGTTGATGGAAAATTTTATAGGGACTAAAAAGTGTGATTTTATTTTGTAGGGACTAAAAACAAAATTCTGAATATTTATAGGGACTATTTACTTAATTAACCCTTGATATATTGAAAAACCATTGATCATAAACCAATTAATTAATTATAGGAGACGAACAAAAAAAAAAAAAAGGAATCGGCCACAAGATTCTCTACATACATGATGATTCTATGCATTACACTAAATCTCTTACCCATCTCAATCACAGACTTGAGCGTAAAAGTGTTTACAAAATACGTATGCCGTTAAGAGCTAACTCCTCAATGGATTCCGACCAAAAACCTCCATTATCAAAGCATTTCTTCCATTGATCAACTATCACCTAAAATACTCTACCTCTAATGATAAATGTGAATTCTGATCGGAACATGAGTTGTATATATCCATACATCTAAATGGAAAAATGGAAATAAAAATGAATGAATCTTCAGCGTGGCTTATCCCCCAGGTCATCAGCATCTCATTAAAATAATATAAGAATCCAAATACAAAAAATGAAATGAAAATGAAAGGGGGCAGAAAATCGAGATTCCTTGATTATGTCTGTTTGTCAATTTTTTATTTTACTGATTTTTCATTTGGCTCTTTCTCAACTCTCTGAGCATCTCATGATTCTCATAGTCTGGATGCATCGATTCTGCTCAATCAAACAACTATTAACTAATGAGTTTCGTTTGTTTATTAGTTGAGTAAGATGAATTTTCCCTTTCCACAGCCCAACATGTCAAATATATTATAACCACTAATTAATTAATTAATATTATTACTACCAGCCATATTAGACTAGTGTTATGAACACATTACTATATTACCAAGAATTTGAGTAATTAAATTATAAGTGTCATCAAGATCTAAAAAGAGACCAAATATTTAGAAATTACCACTTTACGTCTTTTATGAAACTAATCCTTCAAGATAACTGAAATCCAAAGTTGATACATTTCAACTATGTGTTTTTGTATGGACCGACCATAGATCGAACCCTGGACCAAATATCTGAATTTGAATTTGACAAATGTGACCATTCACCAATGTCATAACATTATTAACATGTCATTTTATTATACATTAATTTGATCACAGAAGTCCATCAATTTCACATTTCTTTAAATTAGCGTGACACATACTCCTAGTCATATTATATACTAGTATAATGAACACATTAAAGGTTTTCCTTATTGATTGCATATCCTAATTTCAAATCAAAACTATACTACTAATAAGATGCTCAGAGGTAACCGAGAAAAACGAACTAGTGAATTATAAGTACCCCACAACAATAAAATTAACGTGACTCAAGGCCCCAAATTCCCTGAAAGGTCTTTGTCCAAAGCAAAAACAAGAACTATAGTAGGTTATATTTATTTATATAATAAAAAAAATATTAATAATAGGTAAGATGGTGATAGATGAAGTAGAGGACCATGGATGCAGAAGTGAGGGGACCAAAACTTTGATTAGAGTTTCCCCACCTTCAAAGGAAAGAAACCAAAAATTTTTAGTCACACGTACGTACTATACTCAAGTACTCACTTGTTAAAATTAACCAAATTAAGAAAGAATCATCGTGGATGAATGGAAGTAGCAGATCAATTTATGATGATGAGACAAATCATTATCTGCCATCCACGTTACATGCATTTTTTATCATTTCAATTTACAACTAAAAAAATCCAAATTCTAACACCTAGACCATTAGAATCATAGTTCTAAATTGTGGTCTGCAATTGCAGTCGTAATATAACAATTTTAAAGATCTCTGCAACGGTATCACAATTGGGATGGCGGTCACATTGACCATTTTTGCTTACATTTTATTGCAGTGCAACCGCAACTGCAATTTAAAACCATGACTAAAATGACATGAGGGTTACGAGAAGATCGGCAAAAGCACCAAGAATGAACTTGTGAGTGTTCTTTGGGTTGAGAGCAAGGTAACAAAGAAGCAACTCATGCAAGATGTTCCAATTTGATTTCACATCCATCAACTCCGGTCGCGCCTCCACCATCTCTTGCATCGATCTTCTAAAATCCATATAAGGATCAGGTGAGTAGGTCGGTACTGCCACACTTCCGTTGAACAAAACCTCCTCTTTCTCTTTCTCCTGTTTCTTCTCACGCTCAATACTATTGGACTTATCCATTGGTGGTACCGAAGAATGCTGAATGCAATCTGTGTTTGTATATTCAATTAATGAGTTGGAGCTACCGGGGGAGGAGAAGAAGAAGCGTTGAGAGGCGAAGGCTGCTGCGAAATCTGCTGGCTCAGGTTCGGGTTCAACTTCGAGTTCAAAAGAGGTTGATGTAGTAAAGGTGGTAGAGAGTGAAGAAGAGCATAAAGTGTGGTCTGAGGTTAAGGAAGGGTCATAGAGAGAGTTGAAATTCTTGATCATAATTGACGGGGAAGATGCAGATGTAGATGAAGAAGGTTTGTGATGAATTTGATGATGATGTTGATGTGAGGAAGCTGCTTCACTGATAGTTGTAGAAATTGGACTTGTGGGTGGAGATTTTGATTCAAGAGTTGAATTTGAAAAACATAGGTTGAGGTTCCTCAGATTTCTTGTGTTTGGCATGTTTCTATGTACTACGTAAAATGAAGATGTCAATATTCAAGAGGCCCTTTGCTCTATGATAATGTATGTATATATAGTTGGAATAAAATATGTACATAAGAAAAAGAAGTCCTCATCAAATCAAATAATGATAATAAGGCAAAATTGCATACGTCCTTTAAATTATTTATTTGTAGGAAATATCCTCTTCAAGTCATTTTTTCATCTCCTCAAGAAAAAAAGGAGTCATTTATTCATTTGAGTTAGATTTTTAAGTCTCAATATATGCACCATTTCCTCATTTTTTACTTTTCACTTAATTCCATCAAAAAAATCTGATAATAATAATAATAATAATAATTTGTCTATAATGTTGTTTGGACACGTAGAGAGAAGACCTATAGATTAAGTAATAAGGAGGGTGGATCAGATGAAAGATAGTCATGTTAGAAGAGGTTGATGAAGACTTAGAAAAACTATAATAAAAACTAAGGTTATGCTAATTGCCCTTATGACACATGTTAAAAACCAAAAAGTAGAAATATTCGCTCAAGTTTTGTGCGTTCCATTTATTACATATTCAACAATTAAATTCAATGCGCACATTCCAACAAAAAATTACTATATTTGATTCATTAACTTGTGCCTTAAGGGAACAAGTTAGCTTTTCCATAAAAACTATTAGAAAAATTTAGAGATCATTAATAAGTTTGATTCAAATATGGTTTACGATAAAACATTATGACGTAATTTAATCCATATAGCCGACTTCACTTGATGGGATAAAATTTAGTTGTTGTTGTGGTGGTGATGTGATAAGTTCAAATAGACTTTAATTAAAATTATATTTTCAAATGATTTTTTATTCAAAATTTAAAAACCTGAATTAAAATTAATTAGGTTTCTTCAACGTCATTCAATTTTCTAAGTTTCTCAATATGCATAACAACATACTAATTTCGATTTTACTAACAAGAAGCTAAACATTTTGATTAGCAACACTTGTTGAGTTCAAATGATATATGATTTGACTATGTTTATAAGTGAATATAGTTTTTACTTTATAAGTCGGTCTTGTATATGTTGAGTTAGACCTTATTCAAATTCTAATATAGTATAAAAACTTATTTAAGGTTCGTTGAACACTTGCTAACATATTACCATTATATAACAACTCAGGATGTCCGACGATGAGCATGAGTGATTTGTTGAGTGTCTAACATTAGATGAGGTAACATCTGACAATATATTTATAAACAAAATTAATCTTATCTTTACAAGACGGTTTTGTAAATGTCGAGTTATGTCTAATTTGTCTAAATTGTAATAACATCAATTACTACGATATGACTCAATTTATTGTCCTGATCATGATCATCATAATTGCTCAAAAAATCGCAGATACAATTTTGCCTTAAAATAAACAGCTTAACATATAACCTAATGCACTTCTAGTTCACTATAGAGATCTTCTTGATGTTTTAAGCTTCTCTCGTGAATCAAATATATTATTAGAGCCCATGACTTCTTAAAAAAAGTATCAGATGAGCACATGATTTAAAAAATGACTAGCTCATTGTATTGAAATTCTTCCTTAAAATACGGTGATGAAACTTATGTTTAACATATAGGAGTAGTTGAGTGATGTCATAAATAAAAGTATGAAATTTAAGGTGTTAATTTATGATGGTTGTTAAATAAAATATACATTCTTGTCAAAGAAAAGAAAAACGTAAGATATACATTTTATATTACAATTGCATGTGTTGAAAATGGACACTGTTTCTTAGACTAATTCCTCACTTTTTTTCTAAGGAGCGTAACTACACGCTCCAATAATCTTTTGCCAAATATTTCATGCAAAATATGACGAGAATGTAATTGGGAAGTGAGATCCTAATAATATTTATACATCAATTTTTTTTCATGAGGTAAATTAAATAAATATTTAACTTGAACCTTAACTTATAACATGTCGATACAAGGTTAAGAGAGCGCGTAAAATGAAAGACTTGAATTGCCAAACAATTCGGTTTTGAGTATACCTTTGTTTGGGATGAAAGCAAGCATGCACATGGGGAAGATAACAAGAGGTATCAAACAAAAGGCAAAACACAAACAAGTAAAAAAATCATTAGACAATAAAACCAATAATTATAATCTTCAAGTGATATTATTATCTTTTTTTGACAATTCAAGTCATATTATTCATATCGAGATGGTTTCATATCTCATAAGAGAAGAATAAAAAAATATGAAATGAATGAATGTGAGAAAACATTAAAAGAAAGCTAGGATTCCAAATAAGAAAAGACAATCCTATAGTGCACCAAGATACTCATGGTTGGTCCATTTCATGCAGAGATCTACTATAAAATCAACACACATGAAAGTGATGTATCATACTCTATATATCGTTTCATTGTTTATGAGAAACATCGCAACAATGGCTTTGTCTCAAATTTGGTCCACCATGAGCTATTTAATTAATAGTGTGATCCATGTATGAGTTTATGTGTGTTGTCATTTCTAAATAATTTTCTGATAAAAAAAGTTACCACCATATAGCACCATAGCACCATATTGTGAATTTGCCATGCAACCTATATCACGGTTTATAATAATGGTTTCATATAATTATAAACTATATGAAAACTAATCTTTACATGATATCAAATCCGTTATAATTCAATTTGTTATGTTCCTATGACATGCAATATGTTGTCGTGGTTTGGCTATAAGCCCTCTCTATAATTTCCGTATTATTGGCCCCTACTTTCTCAAGTTTCTTTGAGATACTCATTCTTTATTAAAACCGGCCCCTACATTAATATTTGATTACTTATGTACTTGACTAGTACCGTGTTGAATTTATATATGAACTGCATAATCCACCTAGGGAATCTGAAATGAATTCTCATACTCTTGGCTGTTCGATGTAAATCAACGACAACGAGATCGTTTAACAACATGAAACTGATTATTTGATGTAAATTGTCCGATCTTAAATTAACGATGAAAATCAATTCTTACATGAAATTTCGTAAACGTGCAGTTGTAGGAAAATCATTTTCTCATATTTTGACCGAAACTTTTGAAATAATCATTAACTATTTGTTCTTTTATGAAATTTGGAGGATGTGTTTGTCACTCAACAATAAAAGTTGCTTAAATCAATATTTTGGTCTCCCAAATCGTAATAGCTGGACAATTTAATATTTAAAAATTGCAAAATAATAATTTAGTCTTTTTAAAATTCAAAATATCAATTAATTTAGTGATTTAGTCACCCTAAGAAAACAACTTTTAGAAAAACATATGAAAAAACTACAAATTAATCTCTTACTGAATTAAGATAAACATATTGAGCCTTTACTTGTAACCAAAAAAATATTGAGCCTTTACAATTATTATAGTAAATTTAGAAGAAAAAAATTTAACTTTTTTTTTAATGATAAAAAATTACACTAAATTGGTTGAGACGTTCTTTAATTTAAAGATTAAATAGTCATTTTGTAAATTTGAGACACTAAAAGTTATCTTACTCTTATAATTTCAATCATCAAAATTCTTGCTTACTCGTTAAAATTTTGATCATTAAGAAATTACATATATAAAAGAGAGACTAACTATGACGTAACAAAAAAAAAGCTTTTTGACTAGAGAATTGGCTTCAACCAGACATCATTGTCAATAATTGTGACAATAGTGCATGTGGAATATATATATATATATATATATATATATATATATATATATATATATATATATATATATATATATATATATATATATATATAATATATGGATTTGCTAGAACACACCCACTAGTTTTTATGTGGGAGTGTTTTAGCAAAGCTACACCTTAGGGTGTATTTAACCACTTTTTAGTTATTCACTTACTAAAATACTCCTTCTAAAAAGTAAGTGGGTGTATCCTAGCAAACCCCTATAGGATTTGCTAGAACACACCCACTTGTTTTTGTTAGAAGGTGTGTTATAGCAACATACACCTTAAGGTGTATTTATTAACTTTTTAGTTATAACTTGCTAAAACACTCCCACATAAAAACTAGTGGGTGTGTTCTAGCAAACCCCATATATATATATATATATATATATATATATATATATATATATATATATATATATATTTTTAACCGAATACCTCTTATACCTTGAAATTTGTTGGGTATCTTGAAATTTCTTAGGTGTACATAAGAAATTTGTTGAGCCTTTATAATTATTATAGTATATTTTTTTGTGTGAACTGAATATCCTTTCAGTAAATTCTTTTTTTTTTAGTCAAGTCCTTTCAGTAAATTCTTAAGTAACTTGAAATTTGTTGTGTACCAGTACATCATAGGCATAATTTAGTTAAAATTTAATTTAATTTTTAAATAAATTAATACAAAAATACGACATATCATTAAATAATTGGATGATAGATACATACTCAATCCAACTTCAAGGGTATCATTGTGTTCAACAAACAATTCTCCCTTGATCAGAACCTTTGTTTTGATGGAGTTGTTGGAAAATCAACCAAAGAATATCATCACACAAGAAGCAAAGAATAAACAAAATACAACTAAAAAAAAATGAGTTCAATTTTTGCACATAATATTGCAAATTCTCTCAAGCCATACAACTACAAAGTCTAATTACATCCAAAAAACTAGAGTAATTGTGATGAAGAAAACTCAAATTAACTGTCCATAATTATAATAACTCTCATCGTCTTTTTTCTTCTTACTATTCAATTATTCTATTAACCGTGACAATCATCAAATCAGAAGATAAATTGTTTAGAATGTTATTAGTTAATGGACAAAACCTTTTGCAGCATTTTAAAATCTAAAAACTAAGTACATAATAATTAGTAGTTTATGAATAACTAAATATTTATTCAAACAAAATTAGGCAGCCTCTCCTGGATGATAGCTTTTTCGTTTTGAACTTTGATGCGAAACAATATCGATTTTCCATCCTCAAATTATTTATCCTCTTCTGGCGGTGCAATAAGAGTTGTGTTATTTGAACAACTATTTTATGACAACTTATAAAACAATTATAGATTTACAAATAAAATGAGATATTAACACAACAAAACAATAAAGAGAGAAAGTAACAACATAATTAATATGAGTATGAGAAAGAAAATTGCCACAAAAATTGTCAAAATATAATTGTACAACTATCATTTATCGTGCAATAATACTTTAAAAAAAAATTGGAAATATGAAATCAACTTGAAAACAAATTCGAATCTTCCCTTCGTGAGCTGATCAGAGGATGAAGGACAAGCATCTGGCCTTAAATATTTTATATGTTTGAGAGTTTCCATGTATTTTCAAATATTATTAAAAAAAAAAACATTTTCGTGGGTTCTGAACAGAGTTTACAACACTAAGGTCATATATAATAATATGGTAGTTGATGATATAAATATGTTACATGACCTAATTATTGTGCGTTTATGTGACAGACAAGGGTCTTGGCTAGTCTTGCTCAGTCAGATATGAGTATGTAGCATTGCTCTACTGAATCATATATTATTAGTTCAAAATCGACAGTTCTATCTGGTTGAGAAGAATTATTAATTTCTCATGTGATCGTGAGTTTAAGCATCAACAACTCAGACACCCGGCATGCATATTCGTACTTGCTTGTTCTCTGGCTCGATCTTTTCTCTAGCTTTAATTTATGAGCACATATAATATTAATATTTTCAATAATACTAGTTTAGAGACCCGGCGTTGCCCGGGTTAGATATTAAATAGTAAGTTTTATAAGTTTGTGTACACGAATACACATGTAAGTATATTAGATTGAATTTATTTAAATTTACAATTATAATAATATCTTAACAATATATATAAATGATGAGATGAATGTCCAATGCAAGAATAAAAAGTGTAACAAAATCAATAATGAATTATTCCAAGTGGTAAGAGTTTTGGGTCCCTTTAAACATGTGGTCGTGGGTTTGTTTCGTGGCCCATGCGTATGAGAGAAAAAAATCGATTGAAAGGGAATAAAATTGGTGTTTGGCAAACCTGAAAAAGGAAAAATGTTATATGAAAAGAATGTTTGGGGTTTCTGCTTGTGCTCAAAATATGTAAATATGTGATTAACAAAAATTTATTTATTTATAATTAACATTTGCATTAGAATATGCTACTAAAAGATAACATAATAACTAATTGAACATTTTTTTTTATCAAAAATAAAAATTAATCGAACCTTTTTTTTCCTCAAACATAAAAACTAATTGAATGATACAGTGCTAAAAGATTAGTAATAACTAATTGAAGTTTCTTTTCCTAAAAACAAATAAACAAATTGAAGTCTTTTAATCATAAAATAAGATCATACATGTAAACTTTGTTGAAAGTATTATGTGTAGTTTGTTGAGATATTTCTGCTACATAAAATATTAGAAATTCAAAAAAAAAAATTAAAGAAAATATTGAGTGGATAAGATCAAAATGTTGTTGAGATATTTATGTTAAATAAAATATTGGTTGTTAAAAATAGAAAAAATAATAAAAATATTGAGAATGAATGTGGAAGTGACACGTGGCATAACAAACCTTACTTTATATACATACTATTGATTTAGAAATAAGGACTTGAAATAATAGTATAGGTGTTATCATAAAATGATAGTATAAGTGATTAATAATATTAAAACGCTACTGGTGAAATAATAATATTTTATGACCTGAAATATTATTATTAAAATCAAAACGCTACTGATTAATAATATTGAAACGAAAAGGACTTGAAAAAATAGTATATGTGATAATAGTATAGGTGATTAATAATATTAAAATGCTACTATTGAATCAAAAAGAGAAAAAAAATAGTATAGGTGTTAGTTCAAGGATGTGAAACAGAAACAATAGTATAGGTGTTAGTTCAAATACCTGAAACTCGTAGGTGTTTGTAATGGATGCCAACAACAATAGTTCAAGGACCTGGAAAAAAATCAGTAAACTCACTCGTAGGTGTTAGTTCCCTTTATATTATATATAAAAATAAAAATCTATGCATAAGTAAAAGTAAAAGAAACAATAGTATAGGTGTTTGTCAAACCTGAAGAAAGAAAAGCTTAGACCAAAAGAAGGTTTGAGTTTCAGTTTCTGCTCAAAATATGTGATTACGTGATTAAAAAATTCTCCTTTATTTATAGTTAAAAAAAACAAACCGAAGCCTTTTTTTCCTCAATGAAAAAAACTAATTGAATAATATGGTGTTAAAAGAGATAGTAACTAATTGAAACTTCTTTTCCTAAAAAAAAGAAATATTTAATGGATAGTATTGAAAGTATTATATATAGTTTGTTGAGACATTTTGGCTACATAAAATATTAGGAATTAAATATAAAATTAAATAAAAATATTTCAGGTCTTGAAATATTATTATTAAAATCAAAACGCTACTGATTAATAATATTAAAACGAAAAGGACCTGAAAAAATAGTATAGTTGATAATAATATAGGTAATTAATAATATTAAAACGCTACTGTTGAAACGAAAAGGAAAAAAAATAGTATAGGTGTTAGTTCAAGGACTTGAAACAGAAACAATAGTATATGTGTTAGTTCAAGGACCTGAAACTCGTAGGTGTTTGTAATGGATGCCATCAAAAATAGTTCAAAGGACCTGAAAGAAAAAAAAAACAATCAGTAAACTCACTCGTAGGTGTTAGTTCCCTCTCATATTATATATAAAAATAAAAATCTAAGCATAAGTAAAAGAAACAATAATATAGGTGTTTGTCAAACCTGAAGAAAGAAAAAGCTTAGATCAAAAGAAGGTTTGAGTTTCAGTTTCTGCTCAAAATATGTGTTTACGTGATTAAAAAATTCTCCTTTATTTATAGTTAAAAAAAAACAAATCGAAGCCTTTTTTCCTCAATGAAAAAAACTAATAGAAACTTCTTTTCCTAAAAAAAAGAAAGAAAAAAATAAAGGAAGATTTAATGGATAGTATTGAAAAGTATTATATATAGTTTGTTGACATATTTTGGCTACACAAAACATTAGGAATTAAATATAAAATTTAATAAAATATTTAGTGGATAAGATCAAAAGTTTGCTGAGATTTTTATGTCAAATAAAATATAGATAAAATATAAAAATATTGAGAATAAACGTGGAAGCGACACGTGGCATAAAAAACCTTACTTTATATATATACTAGTTTAGAGACCCGGCGTTGCCCGGGTTAGATATTAAATAAGTTTTATAAGTTTGTGTGCACGAATACATGTGTCAGTATATTAGATTGAATTTATTTAAATTTACAATTATAATAATATCATAAAAATAAATATAAATATTTCAAAAAATAAATAAAAATAAATATAAATGATGAGATGAATGTCCAATGCAAGAATAAAAAGTGTAACAAAATCAATAATGAATTAGTCCAAGTGGTAATAGTTTTGGGTCCTTTAAACATGGACTATTACTTTCCCACCATATTGCCTTCTCCCGCGCCCTGTAAAATTTCTAAAAATGCCCTTGTGCATTCCGGATTTTAAAATTTGGATTCATGTTTACTATTTTGGATTTTATAATACGGACAATTCTTATGTATAATCAGCCATCAGACTCTCTCACATTTCAATAGTTTTGAGTTTTCCTTTTAAAAACAACAAAAAACTAAGTAAAAAATGCTAAAAACCTGTCAAATAAAATCATAAAAATATAAAAAATAATACCAAAAAATTCTAAAAATCAAATAAAACTAATGGAAATTTTTTCGGATTTTTCTGAGCATATGAAAAATTAATAAAAATGAAAAATGGGTCTAAACGATGGAATTTTGGATTTTGAGGGGCGGAGTCCCGTAAGAAGTCCCTTCTATGGGAGTCATGGTCCTTGAATTTTTTCTGATTTTCTGGGGATGTTTCGGAGCAATCCGATTAAGTAGCCCGAAAACCCGATTTTTGTTAAATAAAATATTGGTTTTTAAAAATAGAAAACATAATAAAAATATTGAGAATGAATGTGGAAGTGACATGTGGCATAAAAAACCTTACTTTATATATATACTATTGATTGATTGATGTTTAGTTTGTTGAGATAAAAAATACCGAGTGCATAAGATCAAAAGTTTGTTGAGATATTTATGTTAAATAAAATAGAAAAAATAATAAAAATATTGAGAATGAATGTGGAAGTGACATGTGGCATAAAAAACCTTACTTTATATATATACTATTGATTGATTGATTGATGTGTAGTTTGTTGAGATAAAAAATACTGAGTGCATAAGATCAAAAGTTTGTTGAGATATTTATGTTAAATAAAAATAGAAAAAATAATAAAAATATTGAGAATGAATGTGGAAGTGACATGTGGCATAAAAAACCTTACTTTATATATATAATATTATTGATTGATTGATGTGTAGTTTGTTGAGATAAAAAATACTGAGTGCATAAGATCAAAAGTTTGTTGAGATATTTATGTTAAATAAAAATAGAAAAAATAATAAAAATATTGAGAATGAATGTGGAAGTGACATGTGGCATAAAAAACCTTACTTTATATATATACTATTGATTGATTGATGTGTAGTTTGTTGAGATAAAAAATACTGAGTGCATAAGATCAAAAGTTTGTTGAGATATTTATGTTAAATAAAAATAGAAAAAATAATAAAAATATTGAGAATGAATGTGGAAGTGACATGTGGCATAAAAAACCTTACTTTATATATATACTATTGATTGATTGATGTGTAGTTTGTTGAGATAAAAAATACTAAGTGCATAAGATCAAAAGTTTGTTGAGATATTTATGTTAAATAAAAATAGAAAAAATAATAAAAATATTGAGAATGAATGTGGAAGTGACATGTGGCATAAAAAACCTTACTTTATATATATACTATTGATATATATATATATATATATATATATATATATATATATATATATATATATATACACACACACACACACACACACACTATTGATTGATTGATATGGTGCTAAAAGGTTAGATAGTAATTAATTGAAACTTCTTTTCCTAAAAAAAAAAAAATTTAATGGATAGTATTGAAAGTATTATATATAGTTTGTTGAGACATTTTGGCTACATAAAATATTACGAATTAAATATAAAATTAAACAAAAATATTTTAGATCCTGAAATATTATTATTAAAATCAAAACGCTACTGATTCATAATATTAAAACGAAAAGGACCTGAAAAAGTAATATAGGTGATAATAGTATATTACTAATCAAAACCTATGATATTGATTATAATTATTGCACTACTTGTCTTTGTTTGTTTGCCACTTGGCTTCTGCATGTGCAAAACTTTGCAAGTCCTATGTTAGTACGAATTATTGGAAATCAGGTTGCAAGTCCTATGTTAGTATGAATTGGACAGTTACGCGTTGAAAAGATAAGCTACATATGATCATGCTAAAAGAGCATAAGTGTTTTTAGCCAGTCTCGATATCGGTTTTGATATTATTTGAATCTTTTACATTTTGCAACTATAGGGAAGGCTAGTGTTGAACATAAGTATGTTTGCAATTGATGCAAATTGACGAATGATATTAATAATAATGGTATATCGATTAATAATAAAAATGCTACTGTTGAAACGAAAAGAAAAAAAATGTATAGGTGTTAAGGACTTGAAATAGAAACAATAGTATAGGTGTTAGTTAAGGACCTGAAACTCGTAGGTGTTTGTAATGGATGCCAGCAACAATAGTTCAAGGACCTGAAAGAAAATAAAAAACAATCGGTAAACTCACTCGTAGATGTTAGTTCTCTCTCATATTATATATAAAAATAAAAATCTAAGCATAAGTGAAAGAAACAATAGTATAGGTGTTTGTCAAACCTGAAGAAAGAAAAAGCTTAGATTAAAAGAAGGTTTGAGTTTCAGTTTCTGCTCGAAATATGTGTTTACGTGATTAAAAAATTCTCCTTTATTTATAGTTAAAAAAAACAAATCGAAGTCTTTTTCTCCTCAATGAAAAAAACTAATGGAAACTTCTTTTCCTAAAAAAAAGAAAGAAAAAAATAAAGGAAGATTTAATGGATAGTATTAAAAGTATTATATATAGTTTGTTGAGATATTTTGCCTACACAAAACATTAGGAATTAAATATAAAATTAAATAAAATATTTAGTGGATAAGATCAAAAGTTTGCTGAGATTTTTATGTCAAATAAGATGTCAAATAAAATATAGAAAAAAATATAAAAATATTAAGAATAAACGTGGAAGCGACACGTGGCATAAAAAACCTTATTTTATATATATACTATTGATATTGATTGATTGATTGATTGATGTGTGGTTTGTTGAGATAAAAAATACTGAGTGCATAAGATCAAAAGTTTGTTGAGATATTTATGTTAAATAAAATAGAAAAAATAATAAAAATATTGAGAATGAATGTGGAAGTGACATGTGGCATAAAAAACCTTACTTTATATATATACTATTGATTCATTTCAATTACCACTGGGATTCGGAAAATTATATTATCAAGATATACAGGAAGATCTCATCATGATTGATGCTGAATATAATTATATATAGATTACACTTACACGGTGTCTTTTAAAACTAAATTAACTTTGTTCAACTTGGTTTTCTCCAACTGTCAAGAATTTGAGTTGGAAGTATGTCAACATTATAAAATTGATTTGTAAAATGAGGGATGTCTTTCTTTATAATCTCTAGTCAAACTTTATCTTAGAATTTGGATTAAACTTAACCGTACATTACAAGAAAACCGATTTGTAAGATGAAAAATACTTCTATTTATAAACCCTGGTTATGTCTATCTTTAAACTTCGTGAGACTTGATTTTTCCAATACAACATAAATTTGTAACTAAGACTTCTGTTGGAAATGAAGTGTGCGCGATTATGTCCGACATCGACTAGAAATGAAGGAAATATTGGATATATAAGAGAGGAGACTCATAAATCATTTGCCTTAAGGTTTTGGGGCAAGAGTGTGGTGTTTCTCTCTTAGCGGGTCCTAGACGTTTAGCCCATTGCTGCTCCCCAAACTTCCCAACAAACGTCTAGGACCCGTTAAGAGAGAGACACCACACTCTTACCAAAAATCTTAAGGCATCAGATATAGGTGTCTCCTCTCTTATATATCTAACGTTTCCTACATTTCTAGTCGATGTGAGACATAATCACTCACACTTGATTTCCAACAATCTCCCCCTCAAGTGTGACTCACCCACATCACTAGTCTGATCCACACTAGGATCCCGCTCCCACTCCTCCATCGAGCCTAATCAGGGCTCTGATACCAGTTTGTTGAGGATTCTGGTGAGTGTTGGAAACGACAATTGACTAAATGTCTAGGACCCACTAAGAGAGAAACACCACACTCTTGCCCCAAGATTTTGGGGCATATAAGGAGTATCTCGCCGTTTTGAGAGTCAACAACGCCCCCTTCCTCTCGCAGCTTAGGGTTTCTTATATTCCCTAGAGCCGCCGCCTCCCCTACTTTGGTAGTGATTCGTCCACATTTTAGATGTTGTTTGGTTCGGTGTAATAGACACCTTTTTTCCTTTTTTCTTCTTCTTTCTTTCTTGTTATCCCCCTTTCCTCTTTGTACAATTTCTGTCTTGGTGATCTTGTAGTTACTGTTTGTGCTTGTCATCGTTCGTTTTGCCTCGCCTCCACCCATACCTCCCTCCACCGGAATATCTCCCTCCTCATCTCGTTTTGGTCATCTAAGAGCTGGATCCAGCTGATAGAGTTTTAGCAAGTGTACTAAAAACGATCGAAGTAATATAATAAAGTTCGTTTCCACGAGGACCGTGTTAATCTTAAGTAAACAATAGCGTTAGGAAATAAGACGTGTACAGTTTATTTTAGTTTGCCCTAGGCAGTAAATTTGGTTTGATTCATAAAATTTAATGACAGAAAATAGATTTGTTTAGAAAATATAGAGAGAGATGAGATATGACGTGTAAAGTTTATTTTAGTTTGCCCTAATCAATCCCTTGACTTAGGACCCTCTTCTCAAATTACAGTCCATAATTCCTTAGGTGAGCTAATATTCTTTGAAGGTTTTAAGAACGTTAACCTAATATCACAAATAAACGATTATCCATTCCTAGACTAACCCTGTTTATTTGAACAATTCAATTAGGTCTAAGTTGAAAGCTATGGTCAGTAGTCATTCATTCTCACGAATTCATGTTTATATTTGATCAGGATATAAAAAGAATTAAGAACAATTGAATTGAATAAAATTAGATTGATATTCACAATAATAGAGTTTCACAACAACATGGTTCAATTAGGGTTACATCAGAATGATCTCAGACCTAATCTCTAAGAGATTTACCTACTCATAATCGAGTTTACAAATAGCATAATCAATGGAAGAATTAAAACATACATGAACTGATAAAAGGTTGATGAAATCGCCCTCCTAGCAGTCTTCAGGTCTCAAAATCGCACTTTGCTCTGTCCAAATCTTAACCCCCGTATTTTGCACTAAAATTATCTTAAATAGGCAAAACAGCACGCCTAATCGTGAAACGATTTAAGTAAACCGTGTCCCGATTCTTCCTTGAGTAACAAACTTCCCAAATTAGGGTTCCCAAAATCGTGTAACGAAATAGCCTTTGTGACACGTTTCCATCAATGTCGAATGCATGTTTTCTTGAACTCCAAATTGTGACACGTTTTTCAGCAACCGTGTCATGATTTTACTTCCTTCACTTTCTTCAGTTTTTCTTGCTTTAAGCTTGCTTGTGAACTCAAAATATCATGAATAAACACTAAAAATTACATGATGACAAGATGTCATCACCAACCGGATCTTCCTCTAGTACATAAGAACCTCCCCTTTTTTGTCACCCCATGTCTTGAATAATGTTGTTTTTAGTTGTCTGTTTGTTTTACCAGCTTTCCTTTCTGCTAGATCTAGAATTTCTTTTTTATCTGTTGTTGACTTCATATGTTTATCCTTTTGTTTTGGATCTAGATTCGTTTATAAGATCCACTTGGTTGCTGTTTGTATGTGAGTTGGGTTACTTGCCTAATATCAATTTTGCAGGTTTCTCATTTTTGGGAGAGTTGTGGAGTCCAAGCTTTGTGGTGCATGCTGCTCTTTTTTGGAAAGAGATTTATGGAATCCAAGCTTGGTTGTGTAGGTTCAGAGTTAGATGCTTGTCCAAGGCTTAATTCTAAGAATTTCACTTTGTGTTGATGTTGTATCTCCTTAGCTTCCGGTGGTGTTTTGTTTTGTTGTTCTTTATATCGTTTTTCTGTTTAGGATGTGGTAGTGTATTGGGTCTTTGCTGCCCTCTCTAGTGGATATTCATTCTTAGCTAAGGTTATGTTACCATGATATGTTAGATGTATAAGTCAGGAGGAAATCATGTCCTTAAGAGATGTATTTGTTAGATTTTGCAGTAATTCTGTACTTTACCCCAATAGTGGGTAGTTTTTCTACACATGTGTAATCTCTAGCTTTTAAGCTATTATTGAATGAAATATCATCTTTTCGACCAAAAGAAAAACTTTTATTAATATTTCTATTTTTTCATTTTACAAAATATGTGTTTATTTTTTTGTCAAAAAAAAAATATGTGTTTATTTTAATTTCCTAATAATATGTAAGACTCTTGAAAGAGGAGAAAATGGAATGTTATATATGTAGCGATGCTGCATTTTTGAAAATGATGAACTTTTTTTTTTTTTTTTTTGTGTTTTCATTGTTTTTTTTTATAAGTGCACACAATTATTCATTTCAAAAGTCTAATATCTTCCTTGTTTTTTTTTTAATAATAATATCCTCCTTGTTAGCAAGTATTATTTCTTTTTTTGAATAATTGTTAGCAAGTAAAATTAATACATATCATGAAAAATTTATATAATTTTTTTCCCAAAAATAACGGGACCTAACTTGTTTTTAAGGAGAAAATAATGATCTAGAAGTTTAAAACTGATTTCAATATGTTTGAGATATTTTTTTTTTGGAATAATAAATCTGTGTTGAAAATGTAGTATATGATTTAGAGTTTTCTCTCTAAATTTTGGCTTTTAGCTTAAAATAATTTCATAAATCTCATTTATTGTTTTAGCAGATACAATTATTTTATTTTTTTGAAAGGGATAAAATTAATTTTTGAAAAATCAGTTCTTTAATTTTTTGAATTGTGACCTATTAGACAACCATTCCCAATATAAATAACACGAGCAGTAAATGACGTTAGATTTGAACCCCCACTGTTGGTAATCCTCTCAATATTTCTTAAATGAATGGTATGTTTTAAAGCAGATCAAGATTGAAAATGAAGAAAAAAATGAAAAAAATTCTAATGGAAAGAATCCAAATCCTAGTAACGTGTCATATCTTGTATGAAGTGTGTTAAATTATAATAACATATTTGTTTCAATCAAATGTATGAGAAAATTTGAAGAACATAAATACTTTTTATTTTAGAAGGATTTGAACGGACATAATACAAACCACGAAAATTTTAAAAAGGAATAAAAACGATCCTACAACTTCATCATATAAGATATGTCCAAGATTAAAGAGCCGCATAAAATTGTGTCAAACACAAGTTTTGAGTTGGGAGCTTCCGCAACTACAAACTTTCTTATTCATGCTTCTCCTCCGGATGTCATCGATCTTCTTAAGTTTGTAAGCGAAGTTCCACTTTTCTATCCTTACTATAACCTTCTAAGAGAGTAGTTTTGTTTCGATTTTTTCCTCTTGTTTTTTTGTCTTTTGTTTTGTTTGATTAGCCTTGTAATAAAAATTCATGATTCAAAAGAACCAAAACCAGTCCAAACAAGACCAGACACAATTGTTAACTGCCACCAGAAGTATAGGTCCAAAAAGTTAATTTTGAATCAAAGCTAGGCAGCCGGATCAAACTTTAGTGTCCATGCATAAACTATTGCCGTTCGGATTTTTCCTACTAGATAGGTAAATTTGGAGGAGTGCAGTTTTCAAGAAATTAGTTGAAGTACAAGTATATCTCATGTAAAAAGACTGGAGAGTGGGTCCCTGTTTTGATCACTATTAGACATTTAACTCATTATGATTATGATGATGCATGCATCCGTAAGATATTTAAGGAATATCTTTGTAATAAAAAAACTACAATTCAAGTAAAGTGAGGTAGTAAAGGTTTTCTCGAAAGTAGAGGGAACAGAAAAGTGTAACTTCACTTACAATCCACAAACTAACCTTACTGGTGGACTAAGACCTCTCAAATTACTCACGTATGAGAGAATTGGTAAGGAAACACAAACTAAAATATGGAACCGTTAATAAACAAGTTGTTTTGATCATCTTTGCTTAATTGTTTGGATGAGTTAATTGGTAACTAGTGAGACTTTATTATAGTTCATCATCACATGATATTTTTAAAGTCTTTTTAGTTTATTTCTTGAGTGCTTTTTGAATTCTTGAGTGAATTGAGTTGTTTGTTGTGAATTTTTCAATAACCATATAAATCCTCATAGTGTGGTTCTCTCTTTTGTTGTAGCCTTTTTCTCTATTCAGCTTGTATTCTACACATGTGTTTAGACGGGCACAAGTCCGCTATTTTTATTGTGCTAAAAGAGATAAATTATCAAGATACTATTCATGAAATTTTAATTTTGATTAAAATTATACGTATATGTATTTTGATTAAATTGTACTAACAAAGAGGAATGCTAACAATATGTGTCCCACCAAATCATGTGGGTCCCATATAAATTTGGTGGGTTCCATGTGAATTTTAACCAATTAAAAAGAGTGTGTTTCTAACATTTCTCAAGTAACAAATCATGCTTATCTTTTTCAAACATCCACAAAATAGCAAATAACTTAAATTCTTATCTTTCTCAACGACACAATATTTTTTTTTTTTGGGGTTAAATTAAGAGCATGATGAAATGAAAGAGAATAGAAGGTGTCCCAACTAGACTCTTATCCTTTGTCAAGTGTTCATATATACATATATATATTATGAAAAAGGGAAAAAAATATATAAAAAGTTTAGGGGGATATCAATTTAACCCCGTAAATCCGCACAAAAACCCAAACGCGTAATACATATATTTAAAATAACACAAGCGGATTTGCCTCTATTTAATCCTAAAATTAATCAAAGGTCTACAATGTGGTGAATGAACCGACCATCAATATGAAAGTTGGTCCACATATCATCAACTCTCTGCAACGAATGGCAGCAAACTAAACGAATATTTCGAGTCCCACAATCCTGGTCAAACATAGTTAATGATGAGGATATCATATCATTCTGAATCAATAACGAGAATCGATACCAATATTAAGAGGGATCGACGTGGTGGCAACAGAAGAACTACGAAACCTGCAGAACTAAACATATTTGAAAAAGGATCAGAGAATCAAAAGGCAATAACACCAACTATGAACCGAAGCCTAACCAAAACAACTCCTACACCAGTGTTGGATGTGGAGAGATAACCATTAGAAAAAAAAACCCACAAACACTGAATCTAGATGTCTCCATATTTTGAACTTAATATTGCGTAACCAGACATACCCATATGAGGTTGAGCAACCAAACTCGAACCATTTTAAGGGAAATGTAGTGCGGCGTCGATATCTACCAAAGAAAACCTTAACCCATCGACATGGATGAGGCAAACACCAAGAACTTGCATATCATGAACAAAAACCGAATCTTAACTGAACCAAATCAAAACCTTGTGAACGAGGGACAATGATCTAGTGAGATATCTAATGAGCCAAACCCGGGTTTACCAAGAACCATCCTGTAGAAACTGGATCCACTCAAACCATAACTAAACCTTGCATACGACAGAGGATTTCGACGATGGACAAAAGATGGGGCATGATAAGTGTCAGAAAATAGTTAAATAGAAAGTGCATTTTAGACATTTTGATTACTTGTTTTGCAAGTTATCCAATGAAAAGCTCACAAATATTAAAGAATCATTCATTTATGCTTTCTACATTTAATACCAACATTTTGTGTAGGAAAATGCATACCTGGACACGCAAAAATCAAGGAAACATGAAGAAATGCAAAGGTAAGCTCGCCACAGTGAGCAGATCTCACCACAACGGGAAGTAGTTCCAGAGACTAGTTTTCAAAAGATCAGAAATCTTGCCCGGGCGAGATCATAAAATCTGCAGAAGTATAAAAGCCTCTTCTTCTCATTTCAGAAACATTATTATTATTATATATTATGTCATTTTAGGGATAGAGAAATAAGGAAAAACATAGAGAGACCCTCAATGAGCAAGGAGCACAAGGATTAAAGGGATTCACAAGATCATTGAGACATCATGGCTTGCTTCCATTCCATCTCTTCTTTTCTCCTTGTAAGGTTACCATGACAATGAGTAGCTAGACTCTTTTTGTTGGGATTAAATGTAATCAACTCTACTAGTATGTATTCCCTTTGATTATGATGTTGTTTGATTTTAATTATCTTATGATGTTGTGGTTATTCTTGTTTTCCATTACAATCTTATGGGTTTGAATTGTCATTGAAAAATACTTTTTGAATCTAATGATAGAATAATCTTCTATCAAAGCTTTTGTTCTAGACATGGAATTTAGGTTTTGATAATCACTTTGAATATTGGAACCCAAAACTTTTGTATCGTTTAATAGCATGGGAAATCGGCAATACAACGATACAATCGACTATTGGATCGTTTAATAGTTTGGGAAATCGACGATTGAACGACCCAATAGAAATCACGACATCGTTTGGATACGAATGATGTGCTAAGCAATATGCGATAATGTCGGTTGATAATTAGAATCCGCAACACTAATCCGAGAATACTTATAAGTAGGTTGATGAAGTTTAATCCCAGCATATTCATTTCCATGTTAACTCTCATACTGTTTAAAATTTCATAGTTTTTTTAGTTTATAAAACAAAACTTATCAACACTCCATCACTCAGAACGATATCAATTGTTTAACGGCTTAGAATATCGCACTAGTTCATGTGGAGACGATAAACAAAAATACTTACTCTTGATACCACATCAGGGCATGAACAAAGGACCGCCGAAGAAGAATAGGGGTTTATCAGTGGTATGGAGGGTGAATCTCATCGCACCACCAACATGAAAGGCTATATTTTGGCGGTGAAAGAGGTGGATTTTGGAGGAAAGAAGTGGTCGGTGGAGGGGCTGTGTGGTGGTTTTGCTAGAGGTTGAAGAGAAAGAAAAGAGTGTATGTTTCCGGTGGTTTAGTGTCACCAATAATATATCAATTTTATAGAAAATTTATTTAAAGGTATGATTGTAAGTGACAAAGCCACCCAAAAAAATAATACATCCACTTTATATATAGTATATATATATATATATATATATATATATATATATATATATATATATATATATATATATTGTTGCCTCAATGACGCGAGTGATGTTATAATATATATGACAAAGTTATGACAAAGTTTTTTTGAGAAAAAATATATATGACAAAGTTATCATACATAGTTAAGTATTTTTCTCATGTCTCATGCCAATTTATATCATCATTTTTAAAATGTATGAATTTATATTCTTTTTACACTCTAAGAATGTGGCAATATGCATCTCTATTTTTTTTTATAACATATGCTCTATTTTTTTATTAAATGAAGAGAACTCTAACTCATCAATATGATAGTTCTTGAAAAACATTCTCTACTTGAGTTAAAATGCTTTAAAAGAAACACTCTTATCTGAAATTTCATTTATTATAAATGACATTAAAGTTTGTGTTTAAATTGTTACGTTATATTTAATAAGTACAATAAACTATCTTGTAAAAAAATAGGACAATAAACTATCTGTAAGAAATTATGTAGAAGTAAAATGTAGAAGAAATATGAAGACTCAGATTCGAATAATATATTTAATAAACTACATTAAAGTTTATCTCTTTTCAAAGATTGTTTAAATACATACTAAATGTAGAAGTAAAATAAATATTTAACCTACATAATATATTTCATTTTATTTTGCTATTGATCAACACATACTCAAATAAACACACATTGAGATAGAGGAAATATGAAGACTCAGATTCGAATATGGGATTCCACACATAAACTATCCGCACAATTAAACCATTAGAGTGTAACAGCTCACACATTGCATTTATATATTACAGTAGCTAATTATAATCATGTAATAAAATTGTTGTTTGTGATATCTGCTATAAGAAAATGAATGTAAGAATACTTGCATAAGATAATAGTGCACTTTTTCGCTTGTCATAAAAATTGTAAGACCAGAGAATCAAACTTTTAAGTAAATTATAAAATCACAAACATTATGATATACAAATGAAATTATATGCTTAGAAGTGACATAATTATTTTTCAACTTAATTAGTATTTTTTTTATATAAGCCAAGAGCAAAATGACATCAAAAAGAATAGTGTCCAACTAAATTGGTATCCTATTCTAGTCTCTTGCCAATTGCTCATATATATTATTAAAAAAAAGAAAAAATTACAGGAAAAACTGGGGGACATAAAACCTGACACAGTCAACAACCCTAACGGGCAAAACCAAAAACTAAAAAATAAAAATCCCAAAAGTGGATTCAACCTTAAACATTTGTAACAATTAAGCTCAGGTCTAAATTTGGGCGAATGAACCGATCGTCAACACGAAATCGGATCACGTACCATCAACTCCCTGCAACAAAGACAACAAGCATTGACAACTCTTTCGAGTCCCTACAGTACCACGGACAAATGCTTGAAAATGGGGGTGAATTCGACCGCCAACACGGTAATTAACGAATTCACGCGCACCAACTCATCTTAATTAGCCATTTCTGGCGCACATTAAGCGAACATACAAACCCAGTCGAGGCACATTTAGGATGGCATATGAACTCGACCGCCAACACGGTAACGAATATAGCACATCCACAATTTATGGTGACAAACGACGCAAATTCACGGCCATTTCTAGCCACACAATCCAAAATCGATCGCGAGACCGAGTAAGATTTTTTGAAAACGGCAACAACCAAAGCATGCCAATCCTTGCAAAACTGAAACGTGAAGCAAGCGAACCTGCAGAGAAACCAGATATGCAACAACCGTCCAAACAGAAACCACCATCGACACCCACCACAACCCTTGCAGACTGCAAATCAAAGAAAGCGAGGAGGGTTGATTGTGTTAGAGCAGAGGTGGCCGCAGGAAAGAATGGTAGATCTCACCTTGATTGTTGAAACCAGACGACCCAAACCACCAGCGGTGGTTGTTGAAAATAGACAGCCCAAACCACCAGCGATGTGGAGGACGTCGGCGAACAAGAACAACCTCCCCAAAACAATCGATATAAAATCGCCGAGAGATAAGGGAGAGGGGTGGTGCGGAGGGCAGCAGCCGCTCATTGCACCACCATCTATAACAGCTACATGAGAGAAAAGAGTGGAAAGAGGTGGTAGATTGGTGTGGCGGCTTGGTTTGGTGAGGTGAGGTGCGACTAGGTCGAGAGAGAGAAAGCAGCTCCAGATAAGAAGCAGAACCGAATTTTCTTAATTAGTATGGTGATGCCCATATGTCACAAACGTTATCTTCGCACTTTATATAGAGAGGATAAGGTACCTTTGGACAATCATCGTCAGAAACACAAGAAATTTGAGCTGCATTATCAAATAAGAGAAAAAAAAATCATCGTTACTAAAAGGTGATTTGATATTGTGTATAAGAAAAATTAGAAAATTTAAAAATTGTGTGACAAATTACATAATTCTAATGGTTTCAATAGGAAATAGAGTAATTCATACTTCTAATGGTTTCAACGGGAAATAGAATAAGAAAGATGATCAACACATAAAATAAAATTACGATTTGAGTCATATTTTTTCTCCTTTACATGTAATAATTATAACATGTAATAATTATAATTATTTTGTTTGTTTTATAAGTAAAAATTTCTTTCTTTGTTAACTTCAATTAAATAAGTTTTAGCACTTAGGAGTTGTAAGAAGCCATTTATAAAATTGAAATCAATGATAAATATCTCTAATTAATATGTTATGTTTATCTCTATAGCTCACTCAATTGATCACTTAACCTTACTAAATATATCACATAAAAATTATGATAATTATCAAACTATTTTTTTTTATTAAACTTCATTATGTGTTTTTTTATTTATATTTTAACCTTTCGTAATAGATAGGGGAAAAATCCCAAAAGAGAAACAACATTAGTTAATGATAAAAAAAAAAATTAGTTGTGTAAATAATGAATAAAAGAGGTGACATCATATTTTTTTATAATTGGAATGACCAGAATGTCATGGCTGGATCGTCTGTGAAAAGGAGTCACCACCAATTTTTAGTTCTTTACGGAAAAAATGAAATAAAAACCTAAAAGATGTTAAAAAACCAATTCAAAAATCGATTAAGAGTTGGAAAAGTGTTATCTCCCTACGCCGTCCATTAGAAACAATTGTCTTATAATTAATTGCATATGACTTATAATACTTTTAATAGTATTTATTTTATATAAAATGAAAGAATAGACATAACCAATAGTAAACCATTTACATTAATTACGGGATAATTAAATGTTTTTATATTTAATCTCATAAGGGAGAGGAAGGTTTTTTTCATGCATATCCTTGGGAAAAATAGGAAAATCGAATACACATGTAGTTTTTGTAGAATTTTTTTAAGCAAACGAAAGTGTGCAGAGAGATCTCAAACTGCAGCGCCTTGAAAAATATAAATAGAAATAAAAAGAATAAAAAAGAGGGGGGGACATAAACCAAAACCCTCGAGGATAATAAAAACATAAAAAGACAAACCAAACTAGATAAAACAGTCAGAAGCTAGAGGAGCAACATTATACCAAATTACTAACGAGGCGAACAATTGGAAGTCCCGACCTTAAACCCTTTGCTAGTCTCATAACGCTGCTTTAACTTGTTCTTCTTTTTCTTTGGTACCACCAACTAATATTGTTGATTTTTGTCTAAATCAACAATATCTTCCTTCTGGCCCATGTTAGCCCATGAATCACTCAGAAAATCCATAATTTGTTAGGAACAAGCCCTAAAACGTGCATGTCATGAATAACATTTTCACTAAATTTTGACAAGTTAGAGTCTGTCACCACTATAGACCTACCAAGATCTTCCTAAGCATGATCTCTCGCTACCACTTCCTTGTTTAACTCTTCACGAAAGAAAGTGTCGACTGAGTTTGTTGGAGTAAGCCCTAATAGCCAATCTATATTGATTGGGTTTGGCATTGTATCATGATATTGATATAAATATATATATTGTGAAAATATAAATTATAAGGCATTTCTTTATTGATTTTGTTTTGTTTCAAAATAATAAAGTCCCTATAATAGTTAGTCCGTTTAATGGAACATTAAGTATAACTTAATTGTGAGACCCCGTTAAACATAAGGAAACGATTCTTAAAGTATCCGTAGTCAAGCTTTATTGAGAAGTGGGATATCATTAAAGCATAGAGACTATTATGTGGGTAGACTGATGATCACATCTCACAGATCATGGATAAAGAGTTATCAAGTCTTCACATAGATATAAATTTTAGGAGTAATATTTATATTGGATTGACCCGCCGTGAGAATACTACATAGTAAGTTATGAAATTGTCATAAGATATTCTCACAATGATAATAGTGTATATCACTCTCAGAACTGAAACCACTATGATCCCTAGATGTGGACTCAAGTGCTTTGTTGCCATTCTAATGTTGTCTGTAAAAGGATAACCATAACGTTGGTTGATGGGTACTTGATAAATCATGCTGAGGGACATGAGTGTCCTAGATGGGATTTGTCCCTCCTCATAAACAGGAGATATATCTTTAGGTCTCTTGATGAAATATGACTGTAAAACTGCATGGCCATGCCGAACTAAGTCAATATAAGATATTGGACTTATTCGTTATTCAGTTTATTTCGGAATCAAGGAATATAAACATTGATCTATATAAGGGTGACAATATCTATGCCTTGGGATCAATAAAGATATCGAGACAAAGGAGTAATTATACACATGAGTATTATCATGGAAAGGTTTCGTCAGATCACTTGACATTCTTGTCACTTGGGTAGCAATGATGTGTTGCTAGATACCGCTCATTGTTTATAGTATTAAATATTAGATTTAATATTATTGCCAAACGTGACTAGAACCTATAGGGTCATACACAAAGAACAGTCAAAAGAGAAATATAGAAGTATGACTTATATAAGGGGTGCGTTTAGTAAATAGCGCTAATTAGTTAGCAAAATTACTAAACTCGTTGTTGCGCTTACTAAAGCCCAATAGTGACTTCTGACTTGCAGAGCACACTAGAAGTTCCATAACTAGAACTCTAGTGCTGAAGTTTTTGGTTACAGGTTTTTGGAGTAACCCTTTTTCTCTGCACTTCTGATTCCTTGGCTAGCACCGAGTTTTGGAGGAGCACTGTTCGTGTGGACTAACTAGAGGCATCGCTGCTTTGCTTTGCTCGTGATCAGAAACAATTCTACTACAAAGGTTCTGCTCTTCAAGAGGTAAATACATGAATCCTTAAATTGTTTAAGTATGTGTTTTATTTGTGATTAATGATTTAATCAAGATCCGTTTCAATGGGATTTCTTCCGCAAAGAGGATTAAATTTTTTGAAAAACCCCTCTTAAATCCCTTCAGTGGTATCAGAGCTTCGGTTCTGATTGAATCATTAATTCGAATCTAATTTCACTTAGTTAATCATATGATTTTGAGAGGTTTGAATGAGATTTAAATTCATTAGTTTTTGTGTGCAATCGGTGATTGTCATCTTGTATATATGTGATAAGTACAGTTAATTTTGTTTATATCGTATTCGAATAAAAAAAAAAGGTTATCGCAAATTTCAGTTGCATCAGATACGATTTGTTTTGGAAACTTTAAATAATAATTGAGGAGGACGAAGAGGAAATTTGATTTCTATGTTCATCTCTTGTAAGATATATGATGCGAGCACAGGATCCATTTGCAAAGCTATTATCATGCCACGTTTGGATTTTGGAATTGTTTCAAAACAATCATCTTTAGAAGTTGTTCTAAAATTAAGCATGTCTTTGGTTATATAGCCTTTATGGATCGGTTAATAAACTCAATTCGGTTAATTCCAATCGGTTAAATCCAATCCGTTAATAATAATAATATTAAGTATTAATATTTTAGGCTTAAATGCACTTTTGGCCCCCTATGTTTCAAATAGTTGCGATTTTAGCCCCCTAAGAAAAAAAATGGATATTTTGACCCCCTATGTTTTGGCCCTATTTTGATTTGCTGATTTTGACCAGTCAACGCCCATGTGTCAAGTCACTTTGCTGAGGTGGCATACATGTGTGTAATTTTTATTTAAAAATTAAAAGAAAATTATTTTTGCAATTAAAAAAAATAAAAAAAAGGATGGAATATATTCCCTGCCTCATCCTCAAGCCGCACCACTGCCACAGTCTCCCTGCCTCCAACTTCACCAGCAAATTACTATCCAGCCTTCTCCTCACGCATGTTTGATGTTTGTAATATTGTCTCAATGACACTACTCTCTCCACTTCACTCTCCCCCTCACCCTTTTCCTCGCACCTTAAACCCACACCTCCATTCAACACCAACACCCCCCTTATCTTTCTCTTCCTATTCAACCTTCAAATTCCCTACTCTTTGCACCACCCCTTCTTCCACAACACACCACCCTCTCCCTCCCAATGAAACCCTTCTTCAACTCACCCAATCCTCTTCCTTCGATTCCATCACAACCCTTCTCAAACAACTCAAATCCTCTGGTTCCGTCCCAAACGCCACCACTTTCGTTACCCTTATCCAAAGTTTTACCAATTTCCATGAAATTGAAAACTTGCTTAAGATATTGGAAAATGAATTAGGGATTATACTAGATACCCATTTTTACAATATTGCCCTCAATGCTTTGGTTGAGGATAATAAACTTAAACTAGTTGAAATGCTTCATTCGAAGATGGTTAATGAGGGTGTTGTTCTTGATGTTTCAACTTTTAATGTTTTCATTAAGGCTTTGTGTAAAGCACATCAATTAAGGCCTGCAATTTTGATGCTTGAGGAAATGGCAAATCACGAATTGAAGCCTGATGAGAAAACTTTCACCACGTTGATGCAGGGTTTTATTGAAGAAGGTGATTTGAATGGTGCTTTGAATGGTGATTTGAATGATGCAGGGTTTTATTCCATCCTTTTTTTATTTTTTTAAATTGCAAAAATAATTTTCCTTTAATTTTTAAATAATAATTACACACATGTATGCCACCTCAGCAAAGGGACTTGACACATGGGCGTTGACTGGTCAAAATCAGCAAATCAAAAGAGGGTCAAAACATAGGGGGTCAAAATATCCATTTTTTTTCTTAGGGGGCTAAAATCGCAACTATTTGAAACATAGGGGGCCAAAAGTGCATTTAAGCCAATATTTTATTATTTTAAATAAAAATTAATTAAATTGATTGATTGATCAACATCATATATGTGATATATGATTCTAATACAACATCATTATATGTGATATATTGATGATGTCATTCGTTCAATAGATTTTATGAAATTGATTGTGAATTTGTAGAGAATTCGTGAGATTGAGCTTCGATATCCGAATATCCAATTCTGGTGAAGCATCAAAGATCCGGTTGTCCATGCTGAACAAACAATTGTTAAAACTATTGATGTTTGATTGTCGTATTAGGGTACCTAACTATACAACAGTTGTATAATTATGGTTGATCAATTGTTTTCAAGAAGATTGTTGTGACTTTGAACAATTCGTAAGATTGAGCTTCGATATCCGAATCTGGTTAAACATCAAAGATCCGGTTGTTCATGCTAAACAAACAATCACTGAAACTATTTATGTTTAATTAATTTATTCAATTGGATAAAGGTAGTAAATTTAAAATATCATGATTTTGAAAAAGTTTCAATATCATATTCGATTTTTGAATTTAGTAATAAAATATTTGCTTAATTTTAGCACCATAATTTGTTTTGGAAACAAAGTGGTCACCCAAATAAAGCAGATTTAATTATAATAATTATTGAGTGTCAATATTACTATAATTAAGTAAATAAAAATTCTACCTTTTGGATTGTCTTTCAAAAGTAGTTTGAAAAGGTAATAAACGATCCTAATTTTTTTCTAATTTAAAAGAATCATGATTTTGAAAAAGTTTCAATATGAGATATGATCTTTTAGATTTGGTCCTGAAATTTGCATAATTTAATTTTATTTATGACCCGATTGATTTTGAAAATAGTTTCAAAAGGAATATATACTTATATATGAATCAATTTTATATGACATATATCTCGGTCAAAATATTATTTCCAAATCTTGATTGATTCTTAAATTATTTAAAATAATAATAAATAGTTATTATTATTTAATATATGGTATATGGTTATGACCTTAGTTTATATTAGCGTTTGTTCATTTATTTAAATATGACCTGTGTGTCATGATTTATTTTATTTAAATACGGCCTGCGTGTCGTGATTTATTTTATTTAAATACGACCTGCGTGTCGTGGTTTATTTTATTTATTTTATTTAAGGGTTAAATATTGTAATTGCTCAAGTTGAAGAAAAGACAACGCAAAAGGTGATTCCGATGCAGAAACTTTTGAAGCTTGCTCATGGGTCAAAGAATTGTAATAAAATAGTTTATTTAATTCTTACGCGTTAGGAGGTCATAACCATACTACCTAATTTATTATTTTATGTATGTGATGCATGAAATGTATGTTTATTTAGCGCATGTATGTGATGTATGCTTAATTTAGATGTATGTTAGCATGTATGTTTTAAAATGTTTTATATACTTGCGTTCTATGAGCATGAATGTCATGCATCTTTAAAGATGCGTGTATGAGATACACATGTCATTGAGATTAAACTAAATAAAAATCCTTCAAATAGAATATGAAGTAAATTGTTTTCAAAAATATAACACACTTCAAGACTAATATCGAACTGTGTAGGTTTCGCCTCCGCGAAGTGCATTTTCTATACTAGAAAGTTGTGGTACGGTAATTCTATTTACCGATTGTTATTTTGGATCTAACTTAGCTACATTATTTTAATAAGATTAAAATATATATTTACTTCAAATGAAATATTAAGTTTAATGCTTTCCAAAAGTTTAACACCCTTCAAGACTAATATCGAATATGTGGGTTTTGCCTCCGTGAAACACATATTTTATACTAGTAAGTTGCGGTGCGGTAATCCAATTTACCCAAGTGTTATTCTTTTGGGTTTAACTTAACTAAATTAATTTTAATAAGATTAAAATAAATTTAGAAGCAATGTTTGGGAACATCTATATGATAGATTAGAGTAAGGAGTTATTCACTCAAATGATTTGAAAGTTGTATGAGATACAATTGGAAGGAGTTCCTACCTAAATAACTGAGTTTTGAGTACAACCCCCGTTGACTTAAAGCAATGTGAAATATGGATTTCAACCCACTAGAAAATCTTCCAATGAGATTTTCCGATTCAAATGTTGAAGGTCATTTGTTTTGAGTAAAATAGTGGGAGCATATTTAATTAAAGACCTAATTAATTATGTTTTTATATCATGATACATTTTTTTATTTTATTTTCTGTATTTAGAATTTCTTCGGCGTAAATAATTTTATTATACTGTTAAATGTTCTTATGAAGAACAAAATCTTCAGAAAGGAGTTTCTGAATTGGTACAAAATTAAGAATTGTTCTTAAGAATGAGAAAAACTGTTAATGTTTTGTAAGAGTCAAAATAGAAGTAAGACTTCTTATCTACCCATATAGTTATAGAAAGTTAAATTTCTACTTCTGCATCATAGGTATATGATACTTGATGATTAATCACATATTTGTTGAAATATAGAGAGTTTTAAAGAAGCAGGAGATTAACTATAAGTGAAGTCCACTTACGTCTAAAATAAAACAAATTGTTTCATTGACATAAGAGCTAATGCTTGTACTTAAATTTAACTTGATATGGAACCAAATAATTGTTATTAGATTCCATATAAAATAGAAGCATTAAAATCATAAATCTTGTATTGACAAGTGAATGGTTATGTAGTTGAATAATAGACAAATATTGTCCTATTATGAAAATTATGTTTTCTATATAAGTTTGCTAATCAAGTAATGAATTTGAGTTTCATGATCTTGATAAGCTGGTCTATAACTTATGAGAAAAGGATCAAATGAGTTTAGAACCTTTTGTATATCATTGGCAACACTGTTTAGTACAAACAAGAGAGATTCGCATTTCCAAAATCCATGGATATGGACTATTGGGCTCATTTGATTTTATATCATTTTGAAGGATGTGAGTCCCACCTTTCAAAATAGATTAGTATACCAGTTACCAACAAAGGTGAAAGGGCACTTAATTTATTTGAGTTTATATACATATGAGATGTACATGGAGAACTAAACATATTTGCTAGATATTGTTTCTATTACTTCATCTAACATTACTAAATCATTTAGTAGAGATGCAAAGTGTATTTGACACGATTCAAGAAAACTTTGAAATTGTTCAAAGATTTTAACAATGAAGTAAAAGGAATAAGTTTGAAAAGTATAAAGACTATACGAGTAAGTCGTGATGGTAAATGCTTGATTAATGAGTATAATGATTATTTATATCGTTTCATGTTTGACATGACTTGTTCTAAAATAGTTTGATTATAACTCAAAGACTCTTGAAATTAATTAAATTACTGTTATTCTTCACCCACAACAAGTTCTAATTGAGTAATCATAAAGGCACCATATTAGATATGGAGGTAATAGTACCTAGTTTTTACTTTATGATAATTTGAGGTTATATGGTTTATTAGATAAACTAAACTTCGAAATTAATGAATGTATAATTTTGTAACTATCCTTAGGAAACTAAAGGATATTATTTCTACATCTTATTCTTTGACAAAATTTGTTTGTCGCTATAACTGGAGTATTCCTTTTCAAGGAGTATGTCCCTACAAGAGCCAGTGGGAGTGATGTAGAACTTGATATTAAGTCAAGTAACACAAAATACACATCTCTCTAAGAATGGAACACGGGTTGATTCAACAAAGGGTTGTTGTTAAATCATCAGTTTGAGTATCACAAGATCTAAATGGCTTGAACTTTGAGAAGTGGCTATATGCCATGGGATCTTATAAAGAATCTATGTACACAGACCATATATGGATATTTGAATGTGAGTTTTCTTATATAAAACTGACATGGATGGTATTATGAATACCTTTAAGATGTGATTGATTGTAGAAGGTTTCATGCAATTCATGATGCATATCATGACGAAACCATTCCATCAATGTAATGCTTAAATCTAACGATCCCAATTCCCATTGTTGTATAATACATGTTCTAGAAGATGGATAACGAGGTTGTATTCCTTAATTGGAATAACCTTATATATGTATTTGATATATGTAGGATTTCGTTAATCCAATGGATACTAGAAAGATAGATGTATTATCAAATTCATTTATGAATTAGAGAAAACTTCTTGAAGTTGAATTTTATTTATTAATGAAGTTTTATGAAAACTTTTATTAATAAAGAAATCTTGTGCACATAAGGAAATTAGTGGGAGCATTGATATTAGTTTGGTGGAGTATGTTGATGACATACTAGTCACCAAAATAATTTATCTACACATGTAAGACATGGTTAGAAAATTATTTTCAATATGTACCAAAATTGATTATAGTGTTCGACACTAGAGTACCTTCAAGAATATCCTTGGATGTCTTAAAGGACTATGGATTGTTTCTTAAAAACGGATGAAAGAAACTTTGTAAATGAGTTACAATGATGTTGACTTTCATATCAGTGTACAGTATATCCATATTGTAATTTGGAATAAATGTTATGCTAGGATATAACCTATGAAATTTGTAAAAGTCCAAGCTTCAGATAGTTGTTGTTTCTATTACAGATGTCAAATATATATGATTTGGATTGTTTAGCTCATAATTGAGTGAAAACATGTGTTTCTTGCGTTGCGGATTCCATTGATCTCGTCTGAGGTAAAATTGGTTTAAATCTTACGAGCAATGAAAACATGATCTCACCAATGATCCAAATGTATACTTTGACACTTCAATTTCTTTTCGATAGAAGATCGAAAGTGGAAATTGAAAGAAGTATGACCTACCAACAATAGGAAAGAGTTCCTTATCTGCTAGTAGAGTATCTTGCCCATAGTGTGCTTGATGCTAACACTTGACCAATAAATGTTGAATTAATATTTGATTGGCTTTTAGTGCTAGTGGGAGATTGTTGGAGTAAGCCCTAATAGCCAAACTATATTGATTGGGTTTGGCTTTGTATCATGATATTGATATAAATATATATATATATATATATATATATTGTGAAAATATAAATTATAAGGCATTTCTTTATTGATTTTGTTTTGTTTCAAAATAATAAAGTCCCTAGAATAGTTAGTCTGTTTAATGGAACATTAAGTATAACTTAATTGTGAGACCCCGTTAAACATAAGGAAACTATTCTTAAAGTATCTGTAGTCAAGCTTTATTGAGAAGTGAGATATCATTAAAGCATAGAGACTATTATGTGGGTAGACTGATGATCACATCTCACAGATCATGGATAAAGAGTTATCAAGTCTTCACATAGATATAAATATTAGGAGTAATATTTATATTGGATTGACCCGCCGTGAGAATACTACATAGTAAGTTATGAAATTGTCATAAGATATTCTCACAATGATAATAGTGTATATCACTCTTAGACCTGAAACCACTATGATCCCTAGAGGTGGACTCAAGTGCTTTGTTGCCATTCTAACGTTGTCTGTAAAAGGTTAACCATAACGTTGGTTGATGGGTACTTGATGAATCATGCTGAGGGACATGAGTGTCCTAGATGGGATTTGTCCCTCCTCATAAATAGGAGATATATCTTTAGGCCTCTTGATGAAATATGACTGTAAAACTGCATGGCCATGCTGAACTAAGTCAATATAAGATATTGGACTTATTCGTTATTCAGTTTATTTCGGAATCAAGGAATATAAACATTGATCTATACAAGGGTGACAATATCTATGCCTTGGGATCAATAAATATATCGAGATAAAGGAGTAATTATACACATGAGTATTATCATGGAAAGGTTTCGTCAGATCACTTGACATTCTTGTCACTTGGGTAGCAATGATGTGTTGCTAGATACCGCTCATTGTTTATAGTATTAAATATTATATTTAATATTATTTCCAACGTGACTAGAACCTATAGGGTCACACACAAAGAACAGTCAAAAGAGAAATATATAAGTCTGACTTATATAAGGGGTGCGTTTAGTAAATAGCGCTAATTAGTTAGCAAAATTACTAAACTCGTTGTTGGGCTTACTGAAGCCCAATAGTGACTTCTAACTTGCAGAGCACACTAGAAATTCTATAAATAGAACTCTAGTGCTGAAGTTTTTGGTTACAGGTTTTTGGAGCGACCCTTTTTCTCTGCACTTCTGATTCCTTGGCTAGCACCGAGTTTTGGAGGAGCACTGTTCGTGTGGACTAACTAGAGGCATCGCTGCTTTGCTTTGCTCGTGATCAGAAACAATTCTACTACAAAGGTTCTGCTCTTCAAGAGGTAAACACATGAATCCTTAAATTGTTTAAGTATGTGTTTGATTTGTGATTAATGATTTAATCAAGATCCGTTTCAATGGGATTTCTTCCGCAAAGAGGATTAAATTTTTTGAAAAACCCCTCTTAAATCCCTTCAGAGTTTGCATCAGATACTTCATCACGGTTGTTATCAATTTTTTCTTGATCCGATGGGGATTCTGGTAAAACAGTGTTGCCATCTAACTCAACAATGGGAATGAGATCACCATCATGATCGTTAGTGGCAAGACTATATGCGTTTGTATCTACAATTTCTGCATTTGCTACTTAAGAAGGCAGAGAGGCAACAACACTTTTAGGGTTTTTCTCACCCTGATTAGTGATTTTTTTTTGTTATCATAGCCTCTTGTTCTTTAGGTTTATCCTGCTTATTATTTGCAACCATTTTTCCATGCTTCAACTTGTTACATTGAGATATGTGATGACCTAAAGTTTTACAATTATTACAATATTCATGATGTTTTTCATAGACAACACCAACATGAAATGCAAACCCTTCTCTCTCGCTTAAAATTTTGCCATAAACAGGTTTTGATAAATTAACATCAACAAGCAGCCTTGCATAATGACTAAATACTCTATTTCTAGTAGGTTCATCTAAAGTAATAGGCATACCAACAACACAAGCAATTTGAATTAATGTTTTTTCTCTCTCCAATACTCCCAAGGGAGATTAGTGAAACATACCCAAACCCGGACATTAGATTGTTTCTGAGTGTCGGGGCAGAAGTCAGGAACCCATTGCGACAGGCGAAGGATTCCAAATTTGAGATACCAAATGGAGCACATTTCTTTAATAGTTAAGAAGACAAATTCAGAGAAACCTTTGCCCAGTGTAACAAGATTCCAATTATTGATTTTCTAGAGAGGAATCAAGGTTTCATATAGTTGCTTTGTAGTGGGAGGTTTCTCTCCTTTCTTCAAAATCAACCTCCCATGGAAGATACTTTTGCATTCTTCAACTCTCTCGGTGTATTTATCCTTGGATATTTTGATTGAAATTGAGTCACCTTTCATACATGGTTGGGGTAAATCATTGACTATGAAATTTGCATTGTTGCTCACTGCTTGAGCGAAGGATAACTTAGATTGTGCAGTGAAGTTTCTAGCTGTAACTTTGACGATTGTATCAACACAACCAAAATTATTGATTGCTTTGGGAACCAAGCTAGCACCCGACTTTTCGACTTATGCAATCAGTCCACCAGAAGTCAAGTCGAAAACAACAACCTTTTGTTAATTTGGAAGCTCCATTCAGAGGCACACACAAAGGCTCCCATCAAGTTCAGCCACGCTCAAAAGAGAACCCAAGAAGAATAGTTGTTCTTCCATGGCCGACAACAACCCATAAACTTAGGTCACATAAACCGGAAATCGAGAAAATATTCGTGAGATAATAATTTAGGCAAAATTACACTTTTAGTCCTTTAACTTTATAATAGGTAATAGTTTAGTCCTTTATCTTTTTTTTTTCATTTCATTTTTGTCCTTTTGATCCATTTACATATGAATTTTTAAGCTTAAAATTCATGATTTTATTTTCTTATGGTCTTTCAGTCTTCAAATCTATGATCCTTGTCTATGTTTGTATAAGAATATTAAATTTGAAGCTTGAAAATGTATATGAAAATGGATAAAAAGGACAAAATTGAAATAAAAAAAAGATAAAGGACCAAACTGTTACCTGAACTTAAGTTAAGGGACTAAAAGTGTAATTTTGCCATTAATTTATCATAAAAGGAGATGGTATATATAATAAGAAAAAAATAAAGTTTCTTCAAAAAAAAAAAAAGAAAAAAAAAGTAGAATTTTTTTTTGTAAGTTGTTATTATTTTTTTACATAAAGGATTTGGAGTTTTAATTCTTGTCTCCCCCAATATTTTCATATGCCTTCCAAAATGTCGAATTTATCCTTCTTGAGGTTGTACAATTAGGATGAGATTTGTCCAAACTGTACTCCCTCTGTCCCGCAATACATGATCCATTTGAAAATTTGCAATTTTGACCTAACTTACTTTGACCATATTTTTCTACTAATATACAAAGATAAATAATATCATATAAGATGTCGTTAGATTCGTCTCGATGAATATTTTCAAAATATCAATTTTTCATAATTTTTTCTAACATATTATTCAAGATATTTAAACTCAAAATTATGCATTGGTATGCGTAATATGACCAACCGTGTCATGTATTATGGGACGGAGGGAGTATCCAACAATATAAACAGAGGGGATTTGAAGAATCCTAACCGCTGCTTAATTTTCTGCAACAAAAAACAGGTAAATTTGCTCTATTTCAAACAAATAAAAATTGCAACCTAACTTTTATACCGTCAACTTACAAAAATAAGTAACGCGAATTGTTTGGACGAAACGACAATCCTTGTGGATACGATACTCAACTTGTCACTTTATTACTTGGTAAACGATTTGGTACACTTGCCATATCCGACCATCAACATCCTTATACAGTATAAAAATATAGTACTTTTTGAAAAGCGATGTCTACTAGGGTTCAAATGGTGCAAAAGAAACGTTCATGGCTTAACTAATTATATGTATTATAAATATATGAAAGATCAAAATTACATATAAATAAAATCATTTGTAAGAACCTATGATAGAACCATTATGACATGCAAATAAAATTATACGCTTAGAGGTAACATAGCTAATTTTAAACTTAACCGTTACGGTGATCCCCATATCTCACAAAATTTATAAATGCACTTTATAAATAGAGGATACGGTGCTTTTGGACAATCATAGTCAGAAACACATGGAATGCGAGCTGCATTGTCAAATAAGAAGAAAAAAATTGTTAGTTAAAGGTGATATAGTATTATGTCTAAGTTGAATTACAAAGTTTGAAAATGGTGTCAAAATGGCATACTTCTATAACTGGTTACAACAAAAGATAGAGAAACAAAAATAATGAAAAAATAAAGAAACATGAGAATTTGTGTCATATTTTACTCCGTTGCATTCAATAAATATGATTATTTTTTTATTGCTTTATAAGTAAAAATTTCTTGATTTTTTAACTTCAACTAAATAGTTTATAGCACTTAAGAGTTGCAAGAAGACATTTATAAAATTAAAATTAATGTTAAACGTCTCTAATCGATACACAATGTTAGCTCATCAATTGATTAATAGCCTCAATAAATATCCCACATAAAAATATTGATGATCATCAAAGTTTATTATTTATTTTATTAAACTTAATTATGTGTTTTTTATTTATATATCAGCCTTTCGTAATAGATTGAAAAACAATTTCAAAAGAGAAACAATAGTAATTAATGATAAAACAACATTTGTATAAATAACACATCGAAAAGGTGAAAACACATTTACTTATAAGTTAAAAGCACCATAATGGTCTCCGTGAGTTTAATTCACTTGGTAAAGGATAATGCATATTATATGCAGGGCCTGGAGTGAAGGTGAGAAAAACACAAGAAGGGGGGTTGAATTGTATTTTGGAAAATTCTTCGTTTCTCCTAAAAACTGAACACACTGGTCAGAAGCTAAGTGAAACAGCTTCTGAATTGGTTATCAGAATCTAATTGTAGCGGAATAAAACAGAGAGAGAGAAGAAGAACGACACAAGGCAATTATACTGGTTCCTTCCACAAACCGGAAGTAGTCTAGTCCCCCTTGCACTTCCAAGGAGATTTCATTAAGAGTAATATCTGATTACAATTGCTCAAGCCCACAAGCAAGAGACTTCCTTTGCTCAAGCACACAAGCAAGAGACTTCCTTTGCTCAAGAACACAATCAAGAGACTTCCTTGCTCAAGCACAACTGCAAGAGACTTCTTGCTAAACAAAATTACACAGAAAATTGTTTAAGGTTGAACACTTGATATACAATCAGAGGTGCTCACAATACAAATCAGATACAGACTCAATGACTTAAGAATTTCTAAGATATGAATATGAGACACATAAATTCTAAGTGAATGCAAATCAATTTCAGCAGAGGTTTGGCACTTGTAGAAATGTTGTGAGTCTTTCGTTCAGCATTACCAATTCTCTAAGTCTTCACTCCTTTATATAGAGGTGTGAAAGAGACGTTGTGAAATTGCCAGCACATCAAAGAGTCGTTGTTGAAGCTTTATTTTTCACCAATGATCTTTTGCCTGATTTGGTTGTTGTCCTATGAAGAACCAATTTGAAATCCATTCCTTATCCAAAGGAACATCTATGCAGGCGAAGCCGTATTCTGGAGCTGTTTTCTTGTCTTGTAGCGTGGACACAAAACAGAGTAGTGGAGAAGGTGGTTGTACAGTTCGTACAAAGTACAATGTCAACGCTTTCGTCCAAATTGCAAGCACATGCCTTCAAACACCTTTGAAATGACCGTTGCAAAATTCCACTAATCTTTTGTTGTGTTTTCGAATCCAATAGACAACTTTTGCAGTGATGATTCTTCAATCCTTGAATCTTTTGCGAATCCAGTTGATCTTCAGCTTCTGGTGAAATGACTTCTGATGAGGCAGCTTCTGATGATGCAGCTTCTGATGATGCAGTTTCTGATTGATACAACTTCTGATAACGCAGCTTCTGATGATGTGGCTTCTGGACCTCTTGTCTTCAGGAGCACTATTCTTCAGGAGCACTATTCTTCAGAAGCACTTTACTAACTTCAGGAGCGGCTTTACTTCAGGAGCGCTTTTTCTCTTCAGGAGCGAGTTGCCTTCAGAATCACTAAGCTTCAATTTTGTTGCTTCCTTTTGCTCTTTATTTGCTCACTCAGAACCAATAAATGATGTAACTTTTTAATTAAGGTCCTGTACACTTGAACAAATATTAGCTAGTCCAATTTACAATTTTTAATACCTTGTTATCATCAAAACTCTTTAAGGTTCATTGTTAAACACATTTTGTTCCAACAATCTCCCCCTTTTTGATGATGACAAACAATAGTATTTAAAATTGATCAATTGTTGTTAATCTAATTAACAAGTTGACTTTGGGGTTCTGAGGTTTGTAAGCTCAGAATCTGAGGTTTGTAAGCTCAAACTCCCCCTGAGTCTGATAGTCTTTAAGGTGAGGTTTGTAAGCTCCCCCTAAGTTCTATCCAAGTTAATTAAATTCATTTTTCGCGCAATAATAAACTCAGAGCTTAAAATGAGTTATAGATGAGAAGAGTGGTTCTATTAATTTTATTTGAAATTTTGATACTCCCCCTTTTTGATACACCTCTCTTTAGGAAAGACAAAAAGATATAAGTTTTTCAAAAATTTTCAAATATCATTAATGGGGCTTAGAGCCTTTAAATACTATCACATATACTCCCCCTTTGTCATTATCAAAAAAAATAATCAAGACAAAAAGATTTGAGAAAAACTCAAACAAAAGAGAGTATAACAAAGAATCAGAACCTATAATCTAGCTCATCAAAAATATAAGTAACTAAGCAATGAAAATATATAAACAATATAAGGTATTCAGGCATTTAAGAATCAGGACCATTAAGTATTCAGAAGCAGTAAGAAACGCAAAGATAAGAAGTATTCAGAAGCAGGAAATAGAAAAGGATTAAAACAAACAACAAACAAAAATAAACACTAAGGTGTGCAACTAAGGTTTGGTTTGAAGTTGTTTCCTCATCTTCTCCATTTCTTCAGCTTGCTTCTTCAACTGATCTTCAAGAATTTGTTGCTTCTGAAGAAACGCCAATTCCCTTGCCTTAGCTTCTTGCTGTTGCTTTGCCATCTTCTGCCTCAGAAGCTTGACCATCCTTGCGTCTTTGGTCAAGTAGTCCATTTCTGAGAAGAATGGCTTGTTTGCCAGAAGCAGTCTAGGACTTCTAACTCTGAGTCTTTGCTTCAGATTCTCCATTAATCTTCTGACAGAAGATTCCTTGATTCTGATGCATTTGGCCTTCACAGCTTCTATTAACTCTGCAGCTCTGTTCTGAAGTGATGTCCATGCTTCTTCATATGCATTGGTGAGATCAATTGTCCTTCTTTGATCCACCAGATCATGCATTTCAGAAAGGATCTTGAGTAGCTCATTGTCAATATGTTCAGATTCCAGGATGTCCAGGGGTGGTTGTTCAAGGGTTTCAAGGTCAGAATCACTAAGAGTAGAGTTTTGAACATGGTTGGATTCTGGAATGGTGATTTGTTGAGATGGAGTTGAGAGTGATGGGTGGTCAGAAGCAGTTTGTGAGGTTGAGGTTGAGGCTTGGACATTGACTTGAGGATTGTCAATATCTATGGGAGTTGGTTTGGGAAAAGTTTGTTCTGGTTGTTGGTTAAGTGGGGAGTCAGTTTCAGTAACAGTTGGTGGTTGTTGTGGTGAAGTTGGTGTTTGGATGTTGAGTTGGGGGTCATTGTTGGCAACTGGTGATTGTGGTTGTGGAGGTGATGTGGGTTTGTGTGGTTCAGGTGATTGTTGATGGGGGCTTTCTGCAACAACATTTTCAGAAGCAGCTGCTTCTAGAGTTGCTTCAGAGGCTTTCTCTGAGTTGGGCTTGTCTTTGGGTAACTCACCAGAGTAGTGGAGAGCAAAATTTTGTAAGACAGACGTGTCTTCTTCTTGCTCAGTTGCCGGTGGTGAAAAGGGTGAGATGGGGGTAGAGGTGACTGGAATCTGACATACCTTGACTGTAGTTTCAGCTTCTGAAGTGGTAGCACCAGGTGCTTTCAGAACCGCTTCTGAAGCTTTAACAGCCACTTCCTTGACTTCTTCAGACTTCTTCTTGAAGAATTCATCACACTTTTCTTGTCCTGAAACCTTAAGCCTTTGATCCCTCTCCAGATTGTACTGAGCTTCTTTCCTCTTTATCTCAGCTAGCATCTGAACAGCTTGCTCATCAGCTTCTTTCTCCATATCAGGAGTCACTACAACCATTGGAGTGAAGGTTAGTTCAGATGCCTTCTTCTTGGGCTTGTGCTCTTTTGCCTTTAACCCATCAAGAGCTTTATCCAGATGCTCTTTGGTGATAATGGATTTTGAACTACCTCTACTTCTTTTCATGGGAATAGAAGCAGCCCCAATTCTCTTCTTCTCCTTTCTATCTGCTATCTCATTAGCAGCATATTCCTTAGCTATTTTGGCCTTGGCAGGAGTTACTTCAACCATAGAGATTTTCATATCAACAGGTGCCTTTTTCTTCTTCAGCTTGGGCTCAGCTTCCTCTTTTTCCAGCTCATCCATAGCTTCATCCAATTTTCTTTGTGATAAACGGTTTCAGCTTTCCCTCGCTTTCTCTTGGCATCCTTCTTTTGCTTGCCCTTATCAGTAGCTGCTTCTGATGCAGTAGCTCCCTTAACTTTCTTTCCCTTAACAGGAGCAACTTCTTCCTGAGTGCTTGCATCTTCCTCCAAGACATACTCAACTACTGATTTAGCCAAGATTTCAGGATTACTTTCCTTAAAGATTGAAGGAAAGTCCCTGATAATCTCAGTTTCTGCAGTAGTCATCTCTATCCACTTCTCATCTTCAGAGGTTTTCTTGATAAAGTTAATAGAAAATAAGCTCCTGCTACTGATAGTCCTTTCAGCAGTAGAAACTTTGAAGCACTTGTCACAAGCACCCCTTGTCTTTTTCAAGAAATCCAGCACCCTTCCTTGATAAAAGATTTCAGATAGCAATCTTCCATAGGGCACTTGTTTCCTTCCTTTAACAGTGCCTTCATTTATAGCCCAGCAGAGATGATCCATGACATATCTTGGGAAATTTATCTTATCAAAAATAGTCATGAAGTAAATTGCTAGCTTCTGTTGGTTGTTGGGTTGATCAGACCCTCCTGCTCTTTGAAAGAAGCAATCATTACTGAATTTCACCAACATCCTGTTGTGAATCTCCATTTCAGAAGGCTTAGCATCTTTGTTCCCACCCAGAAGCGTGTTATAGTAGCTCTTTAGCATGACATCTTCCTTCTTGACTATTTCTTGGAATCTTCCCTCTGCATCCACTCTACAAGCTTTGGCTATAACATCCTCAGTGATGGTTATAGGAATGCCCATCACTTCAGACCTTATTTCTAAGCTATCAAAAGAGGTAGGATTTAAATCCACGGTCATTTTCCCTTTCTTTGACCCAGCTTGTTTACTTACGACCTTTGCAGGCTTTCCATTGTACACCTCAGCCCTTAACCAAAAGTCCTTGACCAAGTTCACATAAGTTAGCCCATTCAACATCTTGAAGTACTCAGATAGCTTTTAAGTATCTACCAAACCTTCCATGTCCACTTTGTACTTCTTAAGTGAAGCGAAATCCACTGGTGATTCTATTTGAACTATTAAGGATTTCCATGGAATATCCATAGTCTTCTCTTTGTACATGGACCCAGATTCTGATGCGCCTTGCATGCTAGAAGTAGATTCTGAAACTTTTCGTTGTGAGCTTGATGACGTCATTTGATGATTGAAGAAGATTTGAAGAAGATGATGATTTTAGGGTTCTAGGGTTGAGAGAATGCGCTTACTTCGCAATAGGTTTGAGAGCAAATGTGTTTGTTGTGAGTGAGTAGTGTGTGAATTGACAAAGTGTTAAGAGTAAAAACGTTTGCAATTCAAAAGAGACAAACAAACAGAACATTAATGACAACAATGGGGGCGCGTGAAAAGTACTTTCAAAGCTATTAATTCATCATTGCCCTTTTAAGTTATACACCAATACATATATGCCACGTCAGAAGTTCTTAGAGTAACTACCAAGTTAGTGGGCCAGAAGTTACCATAAAAAGTAACTCCCAACGTTTCCACTAACTCCACTATTCAGAAGCATAAAATCCAGCTTCTGGACTTCAGATGCTGACGTCATCAACAGAAGCGAGTTTTCCTCAGAACCTCAATAAAGAGCTTCTGATGGATTACTGCTTCTGAACTAACTTCAGAACCTAAAATCCTATTCAGGAGCAAGCAAACATTTAATCAGACACAAAGTGCATGTTCAAATTTTTCTTTATAATATCAAATCTTTCAACAGTTAAAGGCTTAGTAAATATATCAGCCCATTGATTTTCACTATCAATGAATTGTATATCTAAAATTCCTTTTTGAACATAGTCACTGATAAAATGGTGTTTGATTGCAATGTGCTTAGCTCTCGAATGCAAAATTGGATTTTTAGACAAACAAATAGCAGCAGTATTATCACAATAAATGGGAATACTGTTAGCAGTTATCTGATAGTCTTCCAACTGATGTTTCATCCAAATTAGTTGTGTACAACAAATTGCAGCTGAAATGTATTCTGCTTCTGCTGTAGACATAGCAATAGTTGTTTGTCTTTTGCTAGCCCAGGATATAAGATTATCACCCAGAAATTGACAATTGCCACTGGTTGACTTTCTTTCAATCCTATCACCAGCATAATCAGCATCATAGAATCCAATTAGCTTATAATCTAAGGATTTCCTATAAAGGAGTCCAAGATTAGTTGTTCCTTTCAAATACCTGAAGATTCTCTTGACAGCAGTCATATGAGATTCTCTAGGATCTGATTGGAATCTTGCACACAAGCATACGCTGAATAAAATATCTGGCCTAGATGTAGTGAGGTATAACAAAGAACAAATCATACCTCTATACATCTTCTGATCAACTTTAGCTCCTTCATCTTCTTTGCTTAAGGTGCACGTAGAGTGCATTGGAGTGTTCGTCACTTTACAATCTTCAAGCTTGAACTTCTTCAGAAGCTCCTTTGTATACTTTGATTGATGAACATAGACTCCTTCTTTGCATTGATTAATTTGAATGCCCAGGAAGAACTTCATCTCTCCCATCATGCTCATTTCAAATTCATCTTGCATTAACTTAGAAAATTCCTTGCAAAAAGATGCATTAGTAGAACCAAATATTATATCATCAACATATATTTGCACAACAAGAATATCTTTCCCAAGGGTCCTTCTGAAGAGTGTTGTATCAACATGTCCTCTTTTAAAATCATTTTTGATTAAGAAATTACTTAGTCTATCATACCAAGCTCTGGGAGCTTGTTTCAAGCCATATAGTGATTTCTTCAGTTTAAAAACATGGTCAGGATATTTAATATCCTCAAATCCAGGAGGTTGCTTGACATACACTTCATCTTCTATGACTCCATTAAGAAATGCACTCTTGACATCCATTTGATATAATATTATGCCATGATTAACTGCATAGGAAAGAAGTAACCTGATTGCTTCCAATCTTGCAATTGGAGCAAATGTTTCAGTGTAATCAATGCCTTCTTGTTGACTATACCCTTGTGCAACAAGTCTGGCTTTGTTTCTTGCTACTTCTCCTTGCTCATTCAGCTTGTTTTTGAATACCCATTTTGTTCCAATAATGTTCTTGTGCTGAGATTTGGGTACCAGATCCCACACATCATTTCTTTGAAATTGCTTTAACTCTTCTTGCATAGCTAAGATCCATCCATCATCTGAAAGTGCTTCATCAACTGTTGTAGGTTCAATCATTGAGATCAGTCCAATCATTGACTCTTCTTGTCTGAAGTATGATCTTGTTCTTCTTGGACTATCTTTGTTTCCAATGATTAGCTCCTCAGGATGTGAAGACTTGTGCTTGAAAGTGTTTCTGGGAGGATCTTCTTGATGTGAGCCATCTTGTGCTTCATCAGAAGCAGTTTCATCTTGCGCTTCTGATGTGGGTTCAGCTTCTGGACTTTCTTTAGATTCAGCTATCTGATCAGGTTCTGGAGTAGCTTCAGGAACATGTATCTCTGCAACACTTTCACCTTGCTTTGAAGTTTTATCTTCAAACTCTTTGTCATCAAATTTAACGTGCATAGATTCTTCAACACAGAGTGTCTCTGAATTATACACTCTGTATGCCTTTGACCTTTCAGAGTAACCTAAGAAGATTCCTCTTTGGGCCTTGGCATCAAATTTCTTTAGGTAGAGCTTGTTGTTTAGAATGTAACATGTACATCCAAATTGATGAAAGTAAGAGATATTGGGTTTCCTTCCTTTAAAGAGTTCATATGCTGTTTTCTCCAAAATAGGTCTAATATAGATCCTATTTTGAACATAACATGCTGTATTCACTGCTTCTGCCCAAAAATGTTTAGCCAAATTGTTTTCATGGATCATGGTTCTGGCCATTTCTTGTAAAGTTCTATTCTTTCTCTCTACAACCCCATTTTGTTGTGGAGTTCTAGGAGAAGAGAATTCATGGATGATTCCATGTTTTTCACAAAAAGCTTCGAATGGCTCATTTTCAAATTCTCCACCATGATCACTTCTGATTTTCAAAATCTTTGACTCTTTTTCAGTTTGAATTTGTGTGCAGAAGTTACTGAATACATCATATGCTTTATCTTTACTTTTCAGGAATTTCACCCAAGTCCATCTGCTGTAATCATCAACAATGACTAATCCATATTTACTTCCATATAAGGATGCAGTACTCACTGGTCCAAAGAAATCAATATGGAGTAATTCTAAGGGTCTGGAGGTTGAAACAATGTCTTTGGTTTTAAAAGATGATTTCACAATTTTCCCTCTCTGACATGCACCACAGAGTGCATCTGAATGATAGTCAATGTCTGGTAGCCCTTTGACAAGTTGTAACCTACTAAGCTTAGAGATTAACCTCCAGTTAGCATGTCCCAACCTTCTGTGCCACATCCATTTCTTATCATTCACTGATAGTAGGCAAATCACCTTCTGATCAGCCAGTTCAGAAAAATTGATTTTACAGACATTATCAACTCTCTTTCCCTTGAACACAATGGATTTGTCTTCCTTGTTGATTACTGTACAGTTGGTTTTCTCAAAAAGCACATCATAACCGTTATCACAAAATTGACTAATGCTCAAAAGGTTATGTTCAAGACCATCTACCAACCATACATTATTAATTGAGGTAGAGGAATTACCAATAGTTCCTGTACCTATGATCTTGCCAGATTGGTTGCCTCCAAATTTCACACTTCCTCCTTCTTTCATTATTAAGCTGAGGAAGCTGGACTTCTCTCCTGTCATGTGTCTTGAGAAACCGCTGTCTAGGTACCATGATCTTTGCTTTGGTGCTGCTCTCAGACATACCTGCATCATTGACATTTTCAGATTTAGGTACCCATTGTCCTATGGGTCCTGAAAGGTTAGTACTTAAGGCTTTACTCTTCACTCCTTGTACCTTGTGCTGTGAGTTGGGTTGCTTCTGATTAACCATTACCTTTGATTTTGGTACTTTGATGAGTCATTAATTAGTCTATTTCAATGCATTATTTAGTTTAGTTTTAATAAGATTTGATTTTATTTTATTGCATATTTATTTCCGTTTTGAATCATTTACTACGAATTACTTTTTATTATATTTTAGGAACGAATATATGGTGGAAGGTGTCTTGGAGCAAAAGAAAGAGGACTAGAGCAAATACAGTGTGAAAATACGAAGAGACGGAACAAAAATATGTTCCCACCAAGTCAGAAGCTTGGCACGGCCAGTGCCAACATGTGGCACGGCCGTGCCACCTCCAGAAGCCACTTTTGCTGCTTTTCTTCAAGCCCAAGTTACCCTGTTGTAGCTTTACTGTTTTGCCCTTTTAGTTGCTTAGTTTCTAAGTCGATTGTAAAGCTATAAATAGAGTAGCTTTCCACCATAAACATTCACCTTTGAATTGAGAATTTATTTAGTTACTATTATTTCAATAAAGTCCTTTATTTCTATTTACTTTCTTTCGCCATTTATTTTATTGTCTTCTTTCTTCTTCCCCCATGTCTACGATGAACATGAGTGAGTAGACTTCTTCGTCTTAGGATTGTTGGGGAGTCTAATGACGTAATCCTAAACAAACCAAGCTTAAACCCTAATTTCTATGTAACCCTAATTTCTAATCTAGATTCACCGTCTTAACGTGGATTAACAATTATCAAACTGTGGAAGCGAAAGCGGAGGGTTTGATAATCGTTAATCCATCATCCCAAACATCAATTCATAAAGCGAGAGCGGAGTCTTGATGTTGGAACAAGTGAATCTAGACAATAATTGCAAAACAGTGAAATAATCCTTGCAATTATTGAGACAAAGAGTAGTTTCAATCCTCTATGCATCTTCTAGTAATCAAGTCAGCGAAATAGGCTTGGTTACTAGAAGTAAACTCTCACCGGACTTTCATCGGAAAGGTGAGGGGCTAAGGGAAACCGGTCTTTAGAAATTAGTGTGTAAACCATGGAATTAGATGTTTAAGTCTTGTCTAGTGAAGGGTTTGTTATTATGACAAACCAATAATCCTAAGGCTCTTTATTAATATTGTTATTTACCTTCAGCAATCGAACTCCTTTTTACTAAACTTTCTCTCTTCTAATCATTCTTTAAAAAGTTAATTAAGTTGAACAACTCCCTAGCGGAACGATACTCTTACATACTACTATTACTTCGACAGGCCGTGCACTTGCGGTTTGGCCCTATCATACTTCAGAAGCAGTAACTGTCTTCTTCTGAAACTTAGACTTCAGAACCTCAGATTTTGGTTTCACCAGACTCTGAGGTACATGTTCTGATCTTTTCAGGATCCTGATCTTTGAAGTCTTGGAATCAGATTTGATCATAGCCTTTGGTTTAGAGTTCTTTGGATTTGAAGTAATCTTAGCCTTAGAGCTAGAAGCTTCAGGTTTTGATCGAACAACAGTTTCCAACTCAGCACCTTTAGGTACAAAAACTGTTTTCAGACCTTCCTTGATGCATTCACAACATGCTTTGAGACTGATTTCATTTGGTTTCCCTCCTGAAAAACCAATCCCTTTGCCATTGTTTCTGTAAATGCTATAAATCATAGAAGCCACTCTGCTTCTGTCAATGCCAGATATGATAAAATCTTCAAGAGAAATTTCATGGTTGCTTAAAGGTTTCTCATTACACTTTTCTTGTAGCTTCTGACATAAGAACCTGAGCTTGTCTTCATATGTTTTACAAATGAAGTCAAAGCCCCTAAGTCCTTCTTCAGAAGCTTTCAGATCCAATAGAGTTGATTTTTGTTGTTTCATTAAATCAACATATTTTTCTTTTAAATCCTTCAACTCATTGGTTCTTACTTCAAAATGTGTAAGAAGTTCTTTAAGTGACTCAACAAGTTCATTTCTGGGAATTTTGGAATATACATCGTTTTCATCTTCTGAGTCTGAATCTGATCCAGCTTCTGAAGTTGCTGTTGCCACCAACCCAACAGCAATCTTTGCATCTTCATCAGCTTCCTCTTTATCAGATCCAGATTCACTTCCCAAATCATCCCAGGTTGCCATTAAACTCTGCTTGATCTGCTTCTTGATTTTGCTTGGTTTGAATGTAGACCTCTTTGAATTTTCCTTTGTCTTTTCTTTTTGAAGATCAGGGCATTCAGCAATGAAATGTCCAGGCTTCTTACAGTTGAAGCATCCCTTCTGATCTTCTTTCCTTGAGCTTCTGGAGTTGCTCCTCTTGGTTAGAAAATTTCTGTTCTTCTTGGCCAGATACTGAATTCTGTTTGAGAGCATGGCCATTTCAGCAGCATCTTGTTCAGAATTTGAACTTGATTGTTCTTCCTCTTCAGATTCAACCACTTTGAGAGCTTTTGATGACTTGCCTTTGGATGGAAGAGCTATTGATTTACTCTTCTTAGTAGACTCATGTTCATTAAGACTTAACTCATGAACTTTGAGAGAACTAACAAGATCTTCGACACTAAAAGTGTTTAAATCTTTAGCTTCCTCAATGGCAGTCACCTTTGGTCTCCATCTTGCAGGCAAGCTTCTGAGTATCTTGCTCACATGGTCAGAAGCAACATAGCTCTTCTTTAGAATTTGTAGCCCAGAGACTAAGGTTTGAAACCTTGAGTACATCTCCTCAATAGTTTCATCATCCTTCATCTTGAATAACTCATACTGATGTACAAGCATGAGAGCTTTAGCTTCTTTGACCTTCTTGCTGCCTTCGTAGTTTGAACAGAGAGAAACAAACATAGCTTTAGCAGTGGATTTGTCACTCATCTTCATGTACTCTGCTTTGAGTATGGCAGTGACAATGGCTCCTCTGATAATATGATGCTTCTTGTAGAGTTTCTTCAGCTCTGGAGTATGTTTCTTTCTATCCACAACAACTCCTTCTTCATCAAGGACAAGGTCACCAACACCATCTTCTAGAATATCCCATAGTTCTTCATCTAAGCTCATGATATAACTATAGAAGTTGGTTTTCCACTAAGAAAATTCTCAGCATCTCCATTGAACTTTGGAACTTTTCCAACACTAGATCTCTTACTATCACTATAATCATGTGAGACATTATTATAGCTAGTTCCATCAGGAGTAGGAGTTGGAATAGGACCAGACATGTTTTTCTCAGATCTTTGACTGTTACACGGTTAAGTGATACACAACAGACCAAGGCTCTAGATACCAATTGAAGGTGAGAAAAACACAAGAAGGGGGGGGGGGGGTTGAATTGTGTTTTGGAAAATTCTTCGTTTCTCCTAAAAACTGAACACACTGGTCAGAAGCTAAGTGAAACAGTTGCTGAATTGGTTACCAGAATCTAATTGCAGCGGAATAAAACTGAGAGAGAAGAAGAACGACACAAGGCAATTATACTGGTTCCTTCCACAAACCGGAAGTAGTTCAGTCCCCCTTGCACTTCCAAGGAGATTTCACTAAGAGTAATATCTGATTACAATTGCTCAAGCCCACAAGCAAGAGACTTCCTTTGCTCAAGCACACAAGCAAGAGACTTCCTTTGCTCAAGAACACAATCAAGAGACTTCCCTGCTCAAGCACAACTGCAAGAGACTTCTAGCTAAACAAAATTACACAGAAAATTGTTTAAGGTTGAACACTTGATATACAATCAGAGGTGCTCACAATACAAATCAGATACACACTCAATGACTTAAGAATTTCTAAGATATGAATATGAGACACATAAATTCTAAGTGAATGCAAAACAATTTCAGCAGAGGTTTGGCACTTGTAGAAATGTTGTGAGTCTTTCGTTCAGCATTACCAATTCTCTAAGTCTTCACTCCTTTATATAGAGGTGTGAAAGAGACGTTGTGAAATTGCCAGCACATCAAAGAGTCGTTGTTGAAGCTTGATCTTTCACCAATGATATTTTGCCTGATTTGGTTGTTGTCCTATGAAGAACCAATTTGAAATCCATTCCTTATCCAAAGGAACATCTATGCAGGCGAAGCCGTACTCTGGAGCTGTTTTCTTGTCTTGTAGCGTGGACACAAAACAGAGTAGTGGAGAAGGTGGTTGTACAGTTCGTACAAAGTACAATGTCAACGTTTTCGTCCAAATTGCAAGCACATGCCTTCAAACACCTTTGAAATGACCGTTGCAAAATTCCACTAATCTTTTGTTGTGTTTTCGAATCCAATAGACAGCTTTTGCAGTGATGATTCTTCAATCCTTGAATCTTTTGCAAATCCAGTTGATCTTCAGCTTCTGGTGAAATGACTTCTGATGAGGCAGCTTCTGATGATGCAGCTTCTGATGATGCAGTTTTTGATTGATACAACTTCTGATAACGCAGCTTCTGATGATGTGGCTTCTGGACCTCTTGTCTTCAGGAGCACTATTCTTCAGGAGCACTATTCTTCAGAAGCACTTTACTAACTTCAGGAGCGGCTTTACTTCAGGAGCGCATTTTCTCTTCAGGAGCGAGTTGCCTTCAGAATCACTAAGCTTCAATTTTGTTGCTTCCTTTTGCTCTTTATTTGCTCACTCAGAACCAATGAATGATGTAACTTTTTAATTAAGGTCCTGTACACTTGAACAAATATTATCTAGTCCAATTTACAGTTTTTAATACCTTGTTATCATCAAAACTCTTTAAGGTTCATTGTTAAACACATTTTGTTCCAACATGGAGTTCGAACCCCGGACACCCACTTATTCACCTTTAAGGTAAATTTCTCTAGCCGCTAGACTATTTGACAAAAAAAAAACCATAATGTCGCAACTGGATGGTTCGTAGAAAGGAACCATCGTCAATTTTAATTCGTTTAACACAAAAATGTGAAAAGTCCTAAAAATGGTGATCTTAAACCAGAATTGAACTCGAAAATCAACGGAATATTTTAAATCCAAAATTAAATAAAAGTCATAAATTGTTATGAAATTGATCCAAAGTATTGCAAGATATTGTAAAGTATATAACAATAGAGAGAAAGGAATAAAGAGACAACATGAGAGTATATTGCACTACTTCACAAGTATGCTCTTCACATTACAATATAGGTTCGATTTATAGGACACAAATGAGCAAGTGAATGATCAAAGCAATTAAGTATCACTAACCATACATTCACCAATGAGGGTTATGGGACGGTAGAAGATTAAGGATGGACATCCACTAAGTTTATTATTTATAACCCCCCCTAGATGTCCATTAGGATATGCCTCATTAAAACCTTACTAAGAAAAAACTAAACGAAAAAAAATCTAAGTGAAGGAAAAAGAGTACAATATCCAATATATTTGCCTCGTTAAAAACCTTACCAGGAAAACCCAGTGGGACAAAACCATGGTGAAGGGAAAAAGAGTGCAAAACACATTTTTGTCTCCCCCTCATAAAGACAACAAAGAAGTTTAAATACTCTTTTATACTAGTTACTCAAAATCTTTACTTGGCGGTGACTTTGTAGAAATATATGATCTATCTCCATACTCTTCTCCAAATTAGCGGCTCTTGAGATATCTTCATATTGAGTTGTTGAAAGAAGCTCATTTTAAAATTAGAAAACCACAAGGTTCTTGTATGTATATAATCATAATCTTTAATTAAGAGCATTCTCCACTTCCTTGATGTGGAGTTAGCATTTTCAAACAATTGAGTGATATTGTTCCTTTTCTAAGGTACAAATTTTATGCTTGACTTTGCTGCAATATCTGTATTTACTGATATTGAAAAAACTAAAATACCACAATATATATATAATAAGCAAAATACATTAGTGTCCTCACTTGACCAATTCAAGTTGTTCATAATTTTCTTGAGGGCATGATATTTACTCACATCAAGTGACATCACAATCATTCTAGTACATAATCAATTAGATTTGTCCATATCTACATATACATAATAACAAATTTTATAATATCTTCAGTATTTCTAATAATATTTTATACCATTATCATAAAATTGATTATAACGAATTCATTTCCAAATCCTTAAAATGGACAAATGATGGCATCTTTTCAATAATTTTGATAGTTTGTGTTACGCAAATGAAATCCTTCAGGGAGTTTCATATATCACTATCAAGTGAGTCATATAAATAAATTGTAACACATCTTTCATATAATTAGAGCCTTTCATGTGCTATTGAACTTAATCAAGTATGAAAAAGTTCTTGAATTCACTTCAGATGAATATGTCTTTAAAGAATATTCGTCTCTTCAAAAAAAATGGTAGACATTTACCTATTCACTTCATGTGAACATATCAAACTCTCTCTCTCTCTCTCTCTCTCTCTCTCTCTCTCTCTCTCTCTATATATATATATATATATATATATATATATATATATATATATGCATATATGTATGTATGTATTTATTTTACCATTCTAATTCCCTTTTTGAGCCATATCCATTTAACTTCACACCTTCAAGTGTGCGGACTACAAGTCCAAACAAGGTCTACTTTGTGAAGTGAGTTTGATTTCACTAGAATTGTCTCTTTTCATTTGTAAATATTTTCATTATCTATAACTTTAATAGACTTTAAACAATGATCCTCATGATTACTTACCACATATAACGCTATATTATATGCAAAAACACGTCAACGTTGACTTCATTTCGGTTTCATCCCATTCCATTGAGATCTTTCATTCATGACATAATTTATTAATATTTCTTAAGTTTCGGGTACCTGATTAGTTCTTCAGGAACTGAAAAATCAATTCTGTCAGAAAAATCTTTTAAAGTTTCTATATCCTTGTTTGAGTTATCTTTCCTTTAAGCTCTCTTTCTTATATTAATGGCTTTTTATATTTGGAACCGATTGATCTATCATGCTTCAGGCATGATCGAGACTCATTTGCAATATTAGATTATCCGACATGAGAATCTATTTCATTTGGAGCATTAGCAACTGATATTTGATTTGTTTACCTTTGTAAATGAGTTATATCTTGAGGATAAAGACAAGACAATAATATTTCTTTCAAATAATTTATTTGAACTTCAGGCTCATATTTTCAGCTGCTTATTATCTTCCCCTAATATTGGGTAAACTAATTCATCAATTGATAATTAACCTACTGAGCTGTAAAGAAGTTGGCTCAGTACAATTAATGATAGATGGACGTTCATATCAAATATATTTTCTCGGTGTTCTTTCAAGATTTATCTTAGATTGAAGCAATTATGATATACACAACACATCCTAAATTCACTTAGATGAGAAATATTAGGTTGTTAACCTAAAACCAATCATAGATTAAAGGGAAGGACATATATATAGTAATGTGTTGGCTTGATGCAAATCAATATCTCAACAAACAAGATTATTGATTCTCAAAATAGAGTGTATAAGACATGATCTCATAACCAAACTAAGGTTTATAAGGTGTGGTCTCATAAGTATCAATTATACAATTAACTTTAGACGTCTAAAGAATGGATCTTCAAGTCCATTTTTATGAGCATATTGTACCAGTTGTTCAATATCAATTGACAACTGATATTTATCAAATGCTTTCTGAAAAGTTCAGAAAATAAACTCTTAGTCAAATTTGTTGACATAATAATCTGACAAACTTCTGGTTGTGGATATACATTTGATGCATCGATTCAAATCATATAATATTCAAGTGATTCATATGACAAGTGTATTAATTTAAATATCACCTTATATAAGTGAGAGACTCATTCTTTTAAATTGTCAACTTTCTCTGGTAGCTAGTAACACACGATAGTTACTAGATTGAAGAACCTTCTGTCTCTTCAATATATGTTTTTTTTTTCAACTAGTGTCTGCATCATAATAAATTTGGGATAACCTAACCGGTCTTGTCAACGATAGATTTGATATAATATGCAAACTTTTGGTTTACAATAATACGTGCTTCCATTGCACTAATAATATAATATGTCAACTTCATGTTTATAATAATATGTGCTTCAGTTGCACTAATATAAGTGTAGTATAAATCAGAGATAATTTTTTTCACTACACTTATTTCCTCTAGAGTATATCTCGTAATATGGAGATATTTAACATTTTTTTCTTCAATATGGTATCAATTTTGAATGATATCCTTGAAACGTATAAAATTTCTATGAAATTAGTTTCATATAATGCTCTTATGGATATCATATAAATTATAATGCATTTGCAATGCGTGGTTCTATTACTCCATATAACAATATATTTGCACTTAGGGAGCCTTCAATATTTTTTATTTATTTATTTTACCATTAAATGTAATAATAAAATTAGTTTCTTGTATTACTCATCTAAACATTTTTATAGTCTTTTGCATAAGAAATCTTTCATTTACAAACAATATCCAACAAAATATACATAAAATTATTGTGCTCCTTAGTGAATCCAAGTTCTAGCGCAGCTCACAGTAAGCTAGGGTTTTCTAGGGTTTTGATTATTGAAAATGAGAAAATAAGAAGAAAAGAGAATGAGGATATTAGAGCTATGTAAATTATGATTTCATTAAATTGTGAATCACAAATACAAGGGTTTTGATTATTGAAAATATGAGAAAATAAGAAGAAAAGAGAATGAGGAGATTTGAATTGTGTAAATTATGATTTTATTAAATTGTGAATCACACACATACAAATACTTATGTACAAAGTGTTGTTGAGTTGCTTGAGAAAGCAGTCCTCACTCAACCCCTAACAACTTAGTACTAAAAACTACCAAAAATGTAACTTTCAACAAACAAAACTTGATTACTATGTGATTTAATCAAACAAACTTGAATTAAATCACTAATCAATTATGCTAACTTGAATTAACAAGAAACATGTATTTTTTAGAAGGTCTTGACCTAGTTATTCTCTCTCGTTTTTTCCTCTTTTGACCGAGTTGCTCTTCTTTTTTGTTCCTCTTTTTTGCTTGTTGATATTTAACAGTGCTCCTTGCATCACCTTTGTTTTTGAAAAAAAATTATGAGTTTTACATCTCGGTCCACTTGTGTGCATCCCACATGCCAAACTAATTGACCCCAAAAGGAACCACAGGCCAAAACTATGTACTACTTCAAATTAGAGGATATAAGAATTTAGAGGATATGAGAATTCCTTATATTCATTACAAGATTTACCAAGTACAAACTAAAAATGTCCTATATATGGTGGAATAAACCATTCTTAAAAAAAAAAAAATTACAAATGGATAGATAACTTTTTTTCTTCTTACAATCCAAGTAAAACATAGACAACATTTCAACTCAAACTGAGTCTATCTGCGGCCTTAAGAACTTTGAATCTCCATGTCTCACCCGCTCTTCCTGCACGAAATTGTAGAACAATAGACATTGTTAAAGAGAAATTGAACAACCACAAATATATATAACAATGCATGAAAGAAATTTTAATTAAAAAAAAAGTCTAACGTGTTCTGGTTGAGCGTAGCTGCCGCTGCCATCGACGCAGCCACCCCGCCCGGTTTGGTTCTCATGTCCGCTTTGTTTCTAAGCTCTGCTCCAATCACTCCCTCTGCATCCTCTCGTGTTACAGCCTTGTCCGATCCCAGCTTCTCCCTCGCACCCTCCATTCAAATCATTAAACAACTATATGTCAGTCCTATAATTTAAGCTTCATTTCATTTTTAAATATGTGTCCAATCAAACCAAAAATATCTCTACAATTCTTTCTGAACTAAATAAAACAAGAAAAATGATAACTAGTACCTAAGTGGTGTCCCCCTAAGTATAGCTACTAGTTAAGAAAAAATATAATGGAATTTTTTAAAGTAAAAGAAATATTATTTTCAATAAAAAATTTCCATTTCTTGTTTTTGTTAAAGAGTGCCCCCTAAACACCAATTAATATGACCCATAAAACAATATCGCAAGGTAAAAAAAGTTACCGATACGACATCAGCCAATGTAGTCTTCTGCAGATCAGGCATAGTACGAGTATTCCTGGTAGCTGCCGACTGAGCTATGGCACCTAAGCCACCAGGCTCAGTATGATTCTTTCCAGTAGCTCTCATTTCCGCCGCTTGTATAGCGGCGGCATCACTCTGATCCAACGGCTTATCACCGGCTTGACTCAAAGCCGAAGCTTCCAGTGCCTCACCGATGGTTATTGCATTCTTGTCTAAAACCAAACCAGGATCATTCATTGGCACATCAGGTTCAACAAACTGTCCAACAACTTGTGACCCAACAGATTCTGTGATCACGCGGTTTGCACCAACTTTGGTTTCGGAGACACTCATGCCTTGGTTTTTTGCTATGTCTGAGATGTCGTCGTGGTTTACTAGGCCGGCCGCGGTGTTTACTGTGGCTGCTGATTGCATCACGGAGGCTGGATTTCCCTTTTGGGTTTGACCTAGGGCTTGATTCTCAGTTGCTTGCATGAGAGCTGCGTCTCTTGGTTTGATTGGCTGTGATGCTAATTCTCCAGAGACGTTGAAAACGTCGCCATATTTGATAGGTTCTTGCTCGAAGAATTGTTCTGCTTGTGGTCTCTGTGGTTGCTCTTGACTCATGATTCTGCACTTTGATTTGGATGCTTTACGTTTCCTTGATTATGTGTTAATTTATTGCAGTGGATCTGCAACTGAGTGTGTATATATACACACACTAGTAAATAGGGTATGTAGAAGAAATTAATGGATACAAAAAGAGGAATGGAGAATTTACACTTGTCATGCAAGGGAAAATGGTTGTTCCATATTTGAAGGTACAGGTGGCATTTGAAGCAACAAAGTGCATGCAGCATGACACATAGAAGACCAATGTTGTATGCATCCAGAACAGGAATTCTTAAGATAGATTAAGCTGGTTCTCTAGAACTAAACACACGTTATCCTTCTCTTTCTTTTCTACACCTCCACCGACTGGTGACGTGAGCAATAAGTTTAGCGGATCACCTCAGAATGAAGTTTTACTTTTTTAAACGGTCAGTTTTTATGGTGCTTAGAAAGTTCAGAATCAGCAGGACATTGTATATTACATAAAAGATTCATTTCGAATATCCCATTTATTTATTTGGCTTAATTACTCTTTTGGTCCCTTAATTATTTTTTGGTTTCGTTTTGGTCTCTTAACTATTAAAAGTTTTGTTTCGGTCCTTTAACTTATTTTTGGGTTTTCTTTTGGTCCCTTAACTATTAATAGTTTCGTTTTGGTCCCTTAACTTATTTTTTAGTTTCGCTTTGGTCCCTTACTTATTTTTTGGTTTCATTTTGGTCCCTTAACTCTAATACTTTCATCCTAACATAAAGGACCAAAGTGATTGACGGAGGAAGAGTTAAGGGACCAAAACGAAACCAAAAAATAAGTTAAGGGACCAAAACGAAACTTTTAATAGTTAAGGGACCAAAACGAAACCAAAAAGTAAGTTAAGGGAACAAAACGAAACTTTTAATAGTTAAGGGACCAAAACGAAACCAAAAAATAAGTTAAAAGACCAAAAGAGTAATTAAGCCTATTTATTTTGAAAGAAGAATTTTAGTCTTTAGATTACTTGAACAAAAAATAAAAGAAAATTCAAAATTGGAGTTGTAGTAGTTTCTTTTAAGTAAAAGAAGTTTCATTCATTCAAATGCTAAAATTACGATGATACAATAATGAAAATAATAAGTTGGGACATGCCTCATTTTTATTTTGAGATTAGTATTGGCGTTAACGATTTCTTTATAAATAAATGATGTCAAGATGAATCTATATCTATATCTATATCTATATCTATATCTATATCTATCTCTATCTATATCTATCTATATCTATATCTATATCTATCTATATCTATATTATATACAATTGAGAATGATTTACAATGACCAAATTAAATGCTTCTCTTCTCATAGCCATCCACATGAATATTTTGCCACTTGGCAATTGAGAATTATTTCACCATTTTGTATGACACTAATTATAAAAGGCAACATTCTTAGAAGACAAATAGAAATAAATTGCATGTAACTTCTTTTTAATTCTTTATTTGAAAAAAAAAAGGAGTAATTCTACTTACACAGTTACACCAAATCGATTGAGATCAAAAAAATAATTATAATGGTGCATAATATTAGTATATGTATCAAATTGATTTAAATCAGAAAAATTTAGAAGAATTGTGGAGTTGTATTTTTTTTCCAGGCACATTTGTCTGTCAGTAGGGTTGTGTGACACATTTCTATTCATTGTCAAGTTAAAAAAAAAAAATCTGATAAATAAAATGGTAAGAAAGTCAACTGCTACATTAAACAATTATAATGTGTATTCATTTTCATTGTTAATGTAATTACAACAATTTATATGCTTAACAAAATTGTGTTCTCAATTGAACTATAAATAGGTTCATCCTTCAATCATTTTCCATCACATATTTCTTCCGTCTTTTTTTTTTCTTCAGAAAAAAGCTTTGAATTTTTTTTTTTAACTTGGTTGTTTATTTTCGTTTTTAAAATGGTTGTTAATTCCAAAAACGTCTTATCTCTGATGTTACCCTAAATTTTCACAATTTGGTGTTGACGGTGAGGGTTTTGAGAATGAGCCTTGTGCTAGAGTTCTAGAACTCACATAAATCTCAGTCACTCAAATTGGTTTTGCTGGTTTTGCAGGATTTTGAGGTTGATCAATATATTATGTCTTTATTTTTTGTGTTTTTATTTTATATTCTTTAATATACTACAATCTTTTCAATTCAATGTATATATAGGGTAACAACATACATGCAACTTCTAAGAAGACCATGATTTACAGATTTCAGATTTTTGTACATCACCAACCTTCACAAATAATAGTTTTCAATTAACCTTCCCATCATTAATTAAGTAATATATAAGACAATTATCATTTTCTCTTTATATGTATCATGATGTATTTGTCCTTCATGTAATTGACTCACGCTTTTATTACTTGCAAAAACCAGATGAATTTTGTTAATCCTTTAAAAAAAATGGAATTGATTGAAATGACATTAAAACAAAACAAATCCTCATTGTTTATGATGTATAATAATATTAGTATTTTTAGGGTCAATTTGATATAAAATTGAAACTACTTGCACAAAAATGATTAAAGCACATTTAATACTAATTTTCATTAAACATATGACACATAAAATTGAAACTTGAAATTATATTTTACATTCGAGTTCATGACACCTAAAATCATGACTAAATGTAATTATTTTAAAATTGTTACATGATTCAATTTTTAAAAAAATGATTATCACAGAACACATCATATCACAATAAACTTTGAATTCGGCTTAACATTGTTCAATTTATAAGTATGCATATTAAAATACATTAATTTCTTTTTTTGAACAAACCAAAATGGAATGTATAACATTAACAAAGGTGATTCATCTCGCACAAAGAGAAACACCCAAACAATTTACAATGTCAAGTCACATGTGCCATAAACAAGAACACCGCAATGAAGAAAATTGAAGTAAAAATAAAATTACACCATAAAATACATTAATTTCTATAATAACCTTTTAAATAAATTTTAATTTGTAAATTAAAATTACATGGAATTAGTTTTTTTGGAAACGAGAATTGACTAATAGTACTTAAGCCTAACATTACAAATCTTTAAATGTGCTTATTAAGACAGCTTATCAAGACACACTAATTTCTATGATAACTTTTAAATAAATTTTAATTTGTAACTTAAAATATCCGACATTTATGCACTGGTTTGTATCAGCACTGCTATACAGCCCGACAAATTTTTTCTTGAAATTTCAAGAATGCATATGTGTTTAATTTGTATTGGTGTACAGTCCTTAATTGGTGGAATAAAGGAGGTAGTGGTGATATTTTATTTTTTTGTTACAACAGAGCAATTCCATCGTGAAGTTGTCGGGTGCATTTTTTCGGGAACTTTAGCATTATTCTTATTTTGTGCACCAAATTGATTATTTTGTCTAATAAATATGTAAAGTGATAAGTGAGAAGCACACCATTTTACATTTGACCATCTTAATAGAAGAGTTTTGTTTTGTTGATCTTTAGTTAGATTTTTTTTTATTATTTTATTATCACGATGTGTATTTTTTTGCTATCTTTTTTAATTCATATATTTTTATATTATCATGGTTTTCAACCATGGGTGTCAACTCAAAATTGAAGTTGTTTCATAAAAACATAGTCTTTAATTCTTTTTTTATCAAAAAAATTTCAAGAGTAAAAAAACGCTCTTATACATATTTGAAAAATAGTTGAGAGAATGTGTTATATGTACTATGAATTTGTTTAATGTTGTTAAGAACAAGAGAGAATATCATACTATTAAACACAACTTTAAAATATACATAGTGTACAATACTAAAATTACAAGGTTTTTTTTTTTTAAGGCGTAAATTTACAAGGATGACTACCACAAAACTATGTGCCATTTCACTCCACCAAACTGGCCAATATTTGTCAAGATGACTTTTATAAAGCTTTTTTTTTTCCCACTTCACGGGCCGGTATCATTTCTTTTTAATTCGTATCATTTCACTTGACAAATATGATTTCACTTGACAAACTTTTTTTTCTTTCACTTCACGGGTTTTTAATTCGTATCATTTCATGGGCTGTCAATTATAAGATTTTTTTTTTCATTTCACTTGACAAAGATGATCTACCATGATATCTGTATCATTTCACTTCATGGGCTGGTAAATTTGAAGATGAAGTTCGTTTTTAATCCGTTCTTAAGTTAGTTTTGCAATGAAACATAAGTTTTTAATTTCTTTTAACACAGGTTGTGTTCCTGTTTAAATTTATTTAGGTTGTTAAAATTAGGTGTTTATTTTAATAGATTTCTTTGCAAGTATATCACATTAGTTTTTGGATCAAAGACATTCCATTTGTAACTGTGAATAAGCATGTTTGGATAAAAAAAATTAATAAAAAAACTCATGTTTAAATAGATCCCACTTCAATTTATATTAATTAAACTAGAGATTTTCTATTGCACTCAAATATAAAAAATAAAAAAAAATTGGCAAATAAGATCAAAAGATGTCATTAAAATAGTTAAATAGTTTAAGTAATGTTAAAAAAATAGTCGAAAAAGTTGGCGCATTTGGTAAAGACCGCAAAATCATTTGTTCAACTTTCGTTTCCATCGTGATTACCTCTTTATCTTTGAAACCCAAAATAATAAAATAACTTAAATGAATGGAAACAATTGAATAAAAAAACCACCTCAAAAAATATGTTTATACTCTCTATAAACAAAGATACGATATACTTACATTTTGACATGTATTTTAAATATTATCAACATAAATTAAAAAATATAAACAAAAATTCAGCCAAAAATTTCCCGTGCAGGGCACGGGCTGCAAACTAGTTATCAATATATATGAAATTCAAATTCTGATAATCAAACTAATTTCATCCACAAATGATCGAAGTTTTGTGATATTGTGAGATCCACAATTTTTAATGTCATCCAACTCTAAAATAAAGATTGTATAAATGTTCACTCAAATAAACTTCAACTTTATGTAGTCTTTGAGATGACCAATCAAACCACATGATGACAAATCCTTAGTGACGTTTCCTTAAAAAAAAAATGTCCTTTAGTGACGTTGAGAGAATTATGAATTTCTTGATAGTCTTCACAAATTCCTTTTTAAGCATTTCCTTCCTTTTAATATTTGTATTTATCTTCAATTTAATATTTATTTGACTATGCTAGTTTGCTAATTTAATATTTGGCCAAATACCTCTTTTCGTCCTTTAAGTTTGACAAAATTACAGACTTAATCCTTTAAGTTTTTTAAGTTTTAAATAGGTCTTTTAAGTTGTTAATTTAATGCACCATTATCTTTTTAAGGATCTATTTGAAACTTAAAAACTTCAAATAGGTACATTATATTAACAATTTAAAGGACCTATTTAAAATTTAAAAAACTTAAAGGATAACCCAGTATTTTTGACAAACTTAAATGATCAGAAGAGGTATTTAACCTTTAATATTTTTATCATCAATTTAATCAAAAATAAATTAATGAAGGATAAAATAAACAAACAAAGGAGAAAATAAATAAATCTAGATATCTATATAACATATATTAAAATCCAATTTGGTAATTTACACATCCAAAAGCAATATTTTTTTTTGGTTACACATGGGAAAAGGAACGAAGAAACAAAAAGTAAAAAACAACTATCTAGTAAAGAAAGTCCCACTAGCTATCTTGTAAAGAGACCTCACAATAGACCAAAACAGTCTTGACTGTCACCTCCAAAAAAAAATTTCTTTTGACTACTCCCTAAATGAAATGGCGAACATGGATGATTATTTTTTTTTTTCATTTAATTTTTAGATGTATGTCATTCAAAATGGCGAGCATGTTCCCTTTTTTCCATTTTTTTTGGGTTGTGCTCCGGGGGTATTGGTTAAGGAATCCAAAAGTAGAAAAATTGTCTTTGAAATATAAACTGTTACTTTTGACTAACTAATTATTACACCACTTTTTAATAAAATCTTACCTCTTTTAACTGCTTAACCAATGCCCCGGGGGCACCGGTTAACATTCTCCTTTTTTTTTGCAGTCCTACCATTTTTTTTTGTCTTTTGGTTTTAGGATTTTTTTTTTTTTAGGAATGCTAGCAACACTCTCTTTTGAGCACTCTCTTTAGCACTCACTCCTTTATTGGGTGAAATCAATGTATGTCTCACCACTTTATGTGGGTTCCATTTCCAAAGTGTAGGTCCTACATTGATTTCACCCAATAAAAGAGTGAGTGCTAGAGAGAGTGCTCAAAAGAGAATGTTGCTAGCATTACTTTTTTTTTTTTTTATTAAAAAAACCACCTTTTTAAATGGCTTGTTCGCCATTTGAAATATATAACTTGAAAAAAGATATGCATGTTCGCCATTTCATTTGAGGAGCAGTCAGGAGTTGCCATTTCAAAATAAGAACATGCAGAAAAAGTTGAAAAAAAAGTGTATGTTCGCCAAATGAAATGAAGAACAAGGGCAATAGTATCAATAATTTTGAATTAGGGCTAGGCATATCAATTTTTTTGGTCATAGGGTAAGAAGAAAAAAAAATTCCTCAACTCTAAGCTTAGCAATATAATCTACACAAGTACTTCCTTCCCCAAGAGTATGAAGTAGTTGAACTTGTCATCCCTCGAAAAGAGGTCTTGAATAATCGCATGCGCGCCATACACGAGTAGTGCACCATGCGAGCAATTTTTCATATGTGGCATATGATTTCCAAAATAGGGCGCGCGTCGCGCATAAAGCAATCAGTTCAACTATTTTTCATCCTTTTGGGCACGTAGAGTCGTGCACTGGGCGCACGGGCCAAGAACTATTTTTCTTGATTTCTTCACTTTTCATGGACTCTTCATCTTTTATATGTGATTGAGACTTGTGACATGGTTTCCCCAAGTTGTCTGGACTTCAATAACTTCATTGTCCTTGGTGTTTATGCTTCTGTAACTTCTATGAGGTGTCTTCTAATCGGATCAAAACATATTCCCGAAAGATTATGACACCCTATTGAGTTATATGGTTAGGTAGTTACAAGACACACATATATTCAACTCAAAACATTGCAGACTCTTTTCTAAACTACAAGTAACTCACTTTAATCAGGGCCGTTCCTACGAATCCGGAGGCTCGGTTCTGTAAGTGAAAAGAGGCCTGTAATAAAATAAAAACGAATTTTTTTAAAAGAACAATGTTCTATTTAAAAATTTTAAAAGATAAATACAAGGTGTCGTATATATGCGATACACCCAAAGGTGAAAATCACTACCGTATACATGAGGAACCTCAAATCACTACCTAAAACAAAACAATAGAAGAGGAAAAGGAAATCAAATTAGGGGAAGAAAAGGAAAGTCTGATGGAGTGATGGTGATGGAACGCGTGGTATCATAGAGAAAGAGAATAAGGATTTTTTTTAATGGGGTAGTACTTAGTAGTAATACTGAGCTATAATTTTTTTTTTGAGGCCCATACCTTGAGGAGGTACGGTTCCATTGAGCTCCTTGCACACCCCAAGGTCCCGCCCTTAAAATAAAAGACAAAAGGACTCTATAAAACACTAACATACATGCTATGATGAGGAGTCATCACTAAGTCACTACTTGCACCCATGATACATGGATATAAGCTTACCAAACATCAGGCATCTTCTTATTTTGATCTTTCAGTTTATAGGTCTGTAGATGGTTCCTTGTAACATGCAATTATTACAAGACCTGGCATTAGCTTTTATATGAACAAAGTTTTCCAATTTATGGCTAAACTAAATTAAACATATTGAAAAGTTACTAAAAGGTCTGGAGATATCTCAAGGGTAGAATCAATTTGGGGCTTCTTTTATAACCTAACAAGTCCCCTAGTTTGGCTCTAAAACCCTAGACTAGGGTTCTGACAGTGATGACAAAAGGTCAACATTTGACGCTTGTGTGCATTTAGACCTTATTAATCTGGTCTCTTAGAGCATAAATATCGCTAGTGTCTTTTGCCAACGTATACATGTTTTGTCAGTTTGGACATTGTTTGGATACCACTAATTAATATAGTGGTGATGGCAAATGGTTGCTACGGTGCCAAGAATGGATACGGTGTCATTCTCTCAACTTTTCACCTTTTAACTATATTTTATTAATTTAAAATATAAAGTTAGAGTATATTGTAAGATTAGTGGGACCCATTTTAAAGTTTTGGAAGAGTGGTATGGATATTTAAAAAATGTAGTTGAGTGATTTAAATAATTAAAAAGTGTGAAGTAGTATAAAATATTAGGTAGGACCCATTTATACCACCCATATGAATGGTATGGATGTGGGTGCGTGAATAAAAGCAACATGTGGTCTCTAGAAGTAAGACAAAAGCTGGATAATAAAAACAAGGCTTTGGTCACTTTTGACTATCATCTCACAAACAACTCCACGGTGTTCATGTTATAGTCCAACCCAATACGTTGATCTACTAACCAATGTCTTTCCTCTTATTCTTTTGAGAAATGATATTTGTACAACCATTTTGCAACAACTTTTGGATAACTTTCTCTCTCATACTCACATGACATTCTTATCTTCTCTCTTCATTTTTCTCTCTCCATTGTTTTTGACCAATAAGAAGAGAGAAAAGCAAGGTTATCACCAAAGTTGTCATCAATTGGATGTACAAATATCATCACTCTATTCTTTTTGTAGATATTAGGTCTAAGCTCAACATATGTAACTCTTGTATTTCTTACACATATTTAGATTTGGGAGGGGTGACCATTAAGAGAACATTGTATGTATGTTAGACTACACCTAGAGTAGCTACATCTCTATGTAACCAACTGTAACTGATAAGAGTTAGTTACAATTGCATCCTACTTATCATAGACTAAAAGTAGTTTCGCATAAGCTATTTAATTAACTCTTAGAGTTTGTTACAATTTGTTATAACTCTAGAAGTCTATAGTAAGAAATCATTGGTCATTGTAACATTTAACAATTCATAATCAATAAAATCAACTCAAAGAACTACGAGATTTCTCTACAATCTTTGAACCCTATCTTCAATTTCTCACACTTTGCGTCCTTGAAAAAATTAATCATATGCACTTTTGGTCCTTGTAGTTAGTTCAATCGTCATTTGGGTGCTGTCATTTGTCTAACAGAAAAATGCATGACACTATCATTTTAACTTTATTGAATGACAAATGAAGATATAAAAATATTTTAATTTATTAATTTTTATTATTTCAATTTTCTAATTATTAATGAAAAACTCTTTTGTAAAAAAATTCTTCTTTTTCATTGGAGTAAAAAAAGGGTTTTGACAAGATGATGAAAAATACTTACTTCCTCATGTCACTATTATAAGTAAAAAACTACTTTTTAGGTTCATTGAATGAGTGATGTATGTGGTCATTAATATATATCACATACATCATTCATTCAATGAACCTAAAAAGTAGTTTTTTGCTTATAATAGTTACCGAAGGAAGTAAGTATTTTTCATCATCTTGTCAAAACTTTATGACAATCTTTTGTCTTTTACTTTAATTGTTATTTTAATTGTTATGGCTTCATCTAACATGTTGGACAATCTTTTAGGGTTGCCACGGCAGTTACATACACGAGGCGTTTGATTATTATGTTTACTATTATTTTAATATTTACTAGTCCATCGACCCGTGCTATCGCACGACAGTAACATGTAACAAAATAGTTTAGTAGAATGTCATAATATTAATTATCATAGACATTCAAATTGTATCATATCATATTATGTCCATGACATCGACCTTGATATTGTAACATGACATCGACCTGACACAGATTTTGATCTTTTAATTGGAATGAACAATAATAAATGTAATTATCATAGAAATTATGAACAAAATTTGACTAACATAATAGCGAGACGTGTTAAGCTTTATTAATAAGAGATAGGGTTAATATAGTAAAATTAAGCACATAAATTAGGGTAAATCTAGGGCAAAATCTTGCTTACGGGTTAACTTTAAGTAATAAGAGATAAGAGATAATAGAAGAGATAGATTTAATGTAGTAAAATTAAGCAGAGAAATTAGGGTAAATCTAAGGAAAAATATTGCTTACGGGTTAACTTTAAGTAATAAGAGATAATAGAAGAGATAGGGTTAATATAATAAAATTAAGCAGAGAAATTAGGGTAAATCTAGGAAAAAATATTGCATATGGATTAACTTTAAGTAATAAGAGATAATCGAAGAGATAGGTTTAATATAGTAAAATTAAGCAGAGAAATTACGGTAAATCTAGGGCGAAATATTGCTTATGGGTTAACTTTAAGTAATAATAAGAGATAATAGAAGAGATAGGGTTAATATAGTAAAATTAAGCAGAGAAATTAGGGTAAATCTAGGGCAAAATATTGCTTATGGGTTAACTTTAAGTAATAAGAGATTTAATTAATTTTCACTTTATTCAATCATAAAATGACATGTGTCAAAAATATCAAAGTTTGGTTCAAAATATGAGTGAGGGGTGGCAAATGAGAAAAGGGGCTAATTTGAGGGGTTATAATCGCACATTTTTAACTTGAGTGGCCAAAATCGCACAATTGCTAAACTCGACCATCCAAAAGTGCAATTAAACCTAAAACTTAACCTAATTCCAGTATCTCTTCGATTTCACTCCTTATAAATATGTGGTCGTGTAATCTTTGATAGCACTACCAAAGGACACCGCCGCTCCACCATCCCCTATCTATCTCTCACTATATTGTGTATACAAAGAGTTGTAAAATTCGTCGTTCACAATCCATCGCTCATTGATGTACCTCATTTGCGACTCCATTCATCATAAACTAGTAAAATCACAGGTTATTGATATTGTTCTATCATTGATTGCATCTATTTTTCTTTAGCTTCTTATTTTTGATCTTAGCCTTTTATTGTATTGTTTCATTAGATGTACAAGTAAGGCAACAAGATCTAGCTCACAGACAATCATTTTGTACCTCGTCAAATGAAAATCATTATTTTATTATTATTTTTTACATTTTTTCAATTATACTTTTATCAATTGATCATTTGTAAAATGGTTGACATAAACCCCTAAACGATTGTGATTTACTTGATTATGTTTAACAAATGGCACTATCTTCATAGAAGATGATAATAATGAATTAACTATTTTTTAGGGGGTATTATGTTTAGGATTACAATCTAATTTGACTTAATTATTGTTTTTTTCACAAATTATTTGATTTTATTTGTGATGGAAATGATCACCTTCATAAATTATAAATAGCTTTTATTTGTGAATTACTACAATTTTTATGTGTACTTTATACGATTTGGAGGTTAATGTTTGATGTCTTCCAATGCAGGTAAAGATCCTTCTGGGTAAAATGTAAATGGAAAAGAAAATGAAGATCATAATGAGGTTAGATTATATCAGTTATTTGTTTTTAGAACGCTTTTTTTGGATGTTTGTAATAAGTGTATTATCATTAGAATGGCTTGCATGACCCCTAGTTATTGGTCACTTGTTACTTTTTGGTTTGAATGTTTTCCTTTCTCATTGAATATATTTCTTGATAATGTTTAGGAATATTTCTTACTTTTTCAAGGTTAAAGAAATACATCAACCTTCCAGCGTCTTCGTCTTCAAGGTTTTTATCTTTCTTATATCATTAACTTTTATTTTGACTAATTAATATGAATATTTCAAGCCATTTACAGATAATCGGTTGTATTATATCAACAAGTTAACAAACACTACTAAAAACTCTCAATTTTCCTGCGGCATCTGGCGATAAATCCGAAGGAAACATGTCTCCTGCCGATTTTGCCAAGGATTTTCACTCTCAGTTAATACCTTCGTGGGTACTTGTTTCCTGAGGATTTTAGAAACCGCATGAAACTTTCCCATCGAAATTTCCTCAGGAAAAGCCAATAGTATCCGTAGGAAAGTTTTGGTCAGAGTGGAAGAGATTCCCCTGCCCGTGAATGTTTCTTGCGAACGTTCCACATGTAATTCCGGAGCAAAGCCCTTTACTCAGGTAATTCCTCAGGAATCTGAACTAAACCGTAAAAAAACCCACATGCAATTTACTGATTCATAAACACAAATTTTTTATTATTTTCTATTAATGAATGTCAACAGCTTTATTAAAAGTCATTTTTAATTATTTGTTAGACAAAGAAGTTTATTGGAAACTTTCTCGGGTCAAATTTGGGACATAACATATGTGTTTTTTAAAAAACATGTAAAGAGGTAAAAGATCCAAAACTAGCATGCACTAAAAAAAACATTGGCAATAAAAACTTGTTCTTTGTAACAAAAACATTAGTCATAAAATAAACCAAGTCTCCATCGCTATGAAGCTGCAAAATATGCATAATAAACATTTCAGCAAACACTAAAATATAACAAGCCACTCTAGAGATCTCTAACTGCAACGGAAGAAGTGAGCCACAACTGAAGATAAATCAAATGCGTAATTTATAAGTTGCATAGATGCGGTGCAAGAATATATGTATATATTTTTCCAAAATTTTTAAACACAGATTGCAAGCGAACATAGTTGTGCAACCTCTAGACCAAAGGTTTTCATCGTTTGGAAACCTATTGTGAATGAACCTCCACACTGTGAACATACTCGAAGGAGAAATAAGGAGACACTTCAAACCCTCCATATAAGGTATTGGTATAGGTATATGGATGTTTAAGAGGATAAACCAAAACCTGTTTTTCCTAACAGATGTTAGTAGAGAAATAAACCATTGACAAATAATTCACAACTTTCAAAAAAGGTAATGAACATGCCACGTCCTAAAGCATTTTAAGCAATCATCTTTCAGCAATTGCACGTTCCAAAGTTGATGAGGTTGCTTTCTCTTGACCAATTAAAAAAGCTGGAGGAAGAACTCATATTATTTTCAACATGGCCTCACCCTTGTTTGTGTCATGCCAAACAGAAGCTGAACAACAACTTTTTGCAGAAAAAGCATTAACAACAATTGATGATCCAACATTAATCTGATAGTTGGCTATAGGTGTAAAGGTCAAACCAGAAAATATGCGGATTCCACCGTAAAGAAAAACAACAACAATTTCACCACCTTGAGCTGAGTAAACAACTCGTGCAAGGGTCCTACGATCTATTGGAAGATCAAAATGATTGAAATGGATCCCTTTTGACTTATTGTCTGTTGCCATAATACTAATGTCCACTTTGGACTCCCAAACCATTCACATAGGAGGCTTTCTATGAAAACTTCCAAGTATTGGATGGAGGACAACATGCTGGAAAGATGATTCCCATCGTTGGACTCTCCACCCTGTGATTGACGGGCCCTCATATGGATCATGAGGGGGCATGAACTTCCATACAAAGATGAGTTGCAACATTTAGTATCTATTTTCTTGATAAATGATCAGTGGACGTGAAACTTCAGGCATAAAATTCTAGCAAACATAAATCACAATCAGCATCATCACAATATGTAGAAGATATTATATTACACAAGTTGGTCATAAAAGATTATGTAGGTAGTGACAACATTAATAATGAAGGCAACAGAATTAGTAGGCAAGAATCAAGGAGAAAATGCATATTAAAGGAATATATCATATTGCTAGTGAAAAAACACAGGTTTAGACATAAATGTTTAAAAAACTTGAACATCTTAACACAATATGTGGGTAAAATAAGGCTTTGTAGATCTTAGTGTCGTTCAATTGGAATCAGTTATAAATATGGTTAGGATAATAATGAATGTAAATAGTAATATACAAAGAATATATTGAAATTGAAGGGGGGATTCAAGTTAGAATTATGTACATACCCTCAACTACGACAACAGGTAGCACAAAACCACCATATGTCAGATCAAAGGCTACCCTTGATACACCACAACTGGGTAGTAAGTGCAGCTTCAGAACTCACATATGCTAAACAAAAAGGCAGCTAAAGGATCAAAACCACTCCAATTGGGTGGGCTAAGAGGTGATGAAGTTGTAATACTTGTCTTGGGAGAAAATTCCAGACCATTTCCATGTCCAGGAGAAACCTCTCATACATTAACGGTAGTTGGATTAAAAGCTTGCACACCGGCCACATACAACGTACCGTTGTCTGTGATGATAACATCTCCATCTATAATCCCACTTGGCCCAATCTCTAATAGCCCTTTACTAGTGCAAAACCATTTGGGCCATGTTCCATTATGAGTAGGAGGCCTTTGGGATCAATGAAGTTGAACTGATCCTGATTTTAATACAGAACAGACACAAAGAAAATTGGGTCATCTAGTTGAAATCAAAACAACTATAAGTGTCAGACACACAAGCATCTTACAATTTAGTCAGAGATAATATCTGACACTTATAGTTGTTTTGATTTCATCTAGATGGCCCAATTTTCTCTATGTCTATTCTGTATTACAATCAGGATTAGTTCAACTTCGTTGGTCCCAAAGGCCTCCTACTCAGAATGCAACACTGCCTAAATGGTTTTGCAATAGTAAAGAGCTATTAGATTGTGGGCAAAGTGGGATTATAGCTAGAGATGCTATCATCATAGACAACGATACGTTGTATGTAGCCGGTGTGCAAGCTTTTAATCTAGCTACCGTTATTGTATGAGAGTTTTCTCCTGCACATGGAAATGGTCTGGAATTTTCTCCTGACAAGTATTACAACTTCAACTCCTCTTATCCCACCCAACTGGAGTGGTTTTTCTCCTTTAGCTGCCCTTTTGTTCAGCATATGTGAGTTCTGAAGCTGCACCCACTACCCAGTGTTGTGGTGTAGCAGGGGTAGCCTTTGATCCGACGTTTGGTGGTTCTGTGATAACTTCTATCGTAGATGAGGGTATGTACATAATTCTAACTTGAATCCCCCCTTCAATTTCAATATATTCTTTGTACATTATTATTTACATTCATTATTATCCTAACCATTTTTATAACTGATTCCAATTGAATGACACTAAGATCTATGAAGCCTTATTTTACCCACATATTGTGTTAAGCTGTTCAATTTTTTTAAACATTTATGTCCAAACCTGTGTTTTTTTCACTGGCAATATGATATATTCCTTTAATATGAATTTTCTCCTTGATTCTTGCCTACTATTTTTGTTGTCTTCATTATTAATGACGTCACTGCCTACATAATCTTCTATGACCAACTTGTGTAATATAATATCTTTTACATATTGTGATGATGTTGATTGTGATTCATGTTTGTCAGAATTTTATGCCTAAAGTTTCACGTGCACTGATCATTTATCCAGAAAATAGAAACTAAATGTTGCGACTCATCTTTGCAGGGAAGTAAATGTCCCTTCATGATACATATGAGGTCCCGTCAATCACAGGGTGGAGAGTCCAACGATGGGAATTCTTTATCCAGCCTGTTGTCCTCCATCCAATATTTGAAAGTTTTCATGGAAAGCATCCTACGTGAATGGTTTGGGAGTCGAAAGTAGACATTAGTATTCCGACAATAGACGATAAGTCAAAAGGGATCCATTTCAATCATTTTGATCTTCCAATAGATCTTTGGACCCTCGCACGAGTTGTTTACTCAGATCAAGGTGGTGAAATTGTCGTTGCTTTTCTTTACGGTGGAATCCACATATTTTCTTGTTTAACTTTTACATCTGTAGCCAACTATCAGATAAATGTTGGATCATCAATTGTTATTCCTACTTTTTCTGCAGCAAGTTGTTGTTCAACTTCTGTTTGGCATGACACAAACAAGGGTGAGGCCATGTTGAAAATAATCTGAGTTTTTCCTCCATCTTTTCCAATTGGTCAAGAGTAAGCTACCTCCTCAACTTGGGAACGTGCAATTGTTGAAAGGTGATTGCTTAAAATGCTTTAGGATGTGGCATGTTCATTACCTTTTCTAGAAGTTGTGATTTATGTGTTTTTTTTGTCATTGGTATTTTTCTCTGCTAACATCTGTTAGGAAAAACAGGTTCTGGTTTAGCCTCTTAAAACATCCCTATACCTATACAGATACCTTATATGGAAGGTTTGAAGTTTCTCCTGATTGCTTCTTCTAGTATCCTCATAGTGTGGAGGTTCATTCACAATAGGTTTCCAAACAAGGACAACCTTTGGTCTAGAGGTTGCACAACTGTGTTCACTTGCAATCTATGTTTAAAAAGTTTGGAAAAATCTATACATCTATTCTTGCACCACCTCTATGCAACTTATAAATTATGAATTTGATTTATCTTCAATTGTGGCTCACTTCTTCCGTTGCAGTTAGAGATCTCTAGAGTGTTTGGTCATATTCTTGTGTTTGTTGAAATGTTTATTATGCATATTTTGCAGATTCATAGTGATGGAGACTTGGTGTATTTTATGACTAATGTGTTTGTTACAAAGAACAAGTTTTTATTGCCAGTGTTTTTTTAGTGTATGCTAGTTTTTGGATCTTTTACCTCTTTACATCTTTTGGATCTTGTAGGTGGAGACGCCGCCTTTGTTCTTCTAGCGTGGTGGTTGGTGGTGGTGCGATGGTTGGCGTTCTCCGCACCACCCTCTTTCCTCGTTGGGGTGCTGCTGTCCAGATAAGAGATCTTGTGCAGCTGGATTTGTTGTTGGTGGTCGGTCTTGACCGCTCATTTGCCGGCGGCTGCAGGTCCTTTGCAATTAATCCTCCTTCTTCGCAACTTCCGGATCGTTCGTCGTCGTAAGGATCGTGGTGGTTTGTGGTTGTCTAGCTGGTGGTTGTGGTTTACGTCTGTCTATTCAGATTCAGTTTTGCGCTGGTCTTTTGGATGCTAGGTGTTTTTGGTGTGATTGGTGTTGGGGTGGTGGTGCTGTCGTGCTGCTGTCTTTAGTGATGTTTACGTGGTGGTGATGCAGGTTGATTTTGTGGCTTGGATTGGGTTGTTTGTGTTCAAGCTGGTTCGATTCGCGCTATTGTTCCACCTTTTCTCTGTCTTAGGAATTTGGCATCTGGATTATGGTGGACTGAGTTTCGTGCTGCTGCCTTTGGTGGTGCTCAAGTGGTGGTGATGCAGGTTGATTTTGTGGCTTGGTTTGGGTTGTTTAGGTTCAAGCTGATTCGATTTGCGCTACTGTTCCACCTTTTCTCTGTCTTAGGAATTTGGCATCTAGATTATGGTGGGCTGAGTTTTTAGACAAGTTAAGGTGTCTGCTCTGGTGGTTCGTGAGTTGAGGGGTGCCTTATTGATTTGTGTCGGGAGTCTGGGGGACCGATCACTTTTGATTCGAGTTCGGAAGCTAGTTTTTTTGACTCGGATCCAATTAGGCTATTTTGGTGGCTCATCTGATAGATCGGAAGTTGATTTGTGGTCGACTCTGAACGTTTGAAGCAACAAATCTTTATTGGGTGCTTAATTGAACTATGTGGGTGGTGATGGAAAATTGAGGATGCAGTTGTTAGAGATTTTGGCATGTTTGATGTTGTTGGGTGTTTTGGTTTTCTCTTGGTGTAGCTCTCTTTTTCTCTCCTATTTTTGGTGGTCCTTTGGTGGTGCCCTTGAGTGTTGTCTCCTGTCTCTTTTGTTGGGGGGGGGGGGGGGGGGCGGGGGGTTGATCGTTCGGGTTTTTTGGAGCGTTTTCTAACGGCTCTTTAGGTGTATTTTGTACTGTTACTTTTCTCTATATTTATATTTGGCATTAAAAAAAAAATGGCCTTCATGACCTTTCTTCTTCCATTTGCATGATACCTCCACCAACAATAGAATTTTTCTATCACCCACTCAAATTGACGAAGTGTCAAACTAGTATATTATGCTAGAATAAACGTGATTCTTTCTTACATAAAAAAAAAAAAACGTGATTCTTTCTTAAAATTTCACACATCATGTATATTTTATCTTTTTATACACATAATTATATCTATGTCACAATTGTTACCTATTATGATTTGAATTGATCAAATATAAATTTATTTGTGCATCTGAATATTAAAAATAATCTGATAATTTGTGCAAATAAAATTTTCTCTGAAGTTACATTACTTTCACATAGAGAGGTAGTCTATTTCTAATATATAGACTTAATTACAAGTTTTTGAAAGTGAAGTCACACAAGATATTTAAAAAGGAAAATGTGATTTGGTGCGAGAGAAAAATTCGTCGGAATTGAGCGAATGATTTGGCAGGTTCAAAATATTCGGTTCTATCACCTCGATCCCATAAGATAATTTGGCTATCAATACATTTATGGGTTAATTAAGTTTTTAGTACCTATAAATATTGACAGTTTTGTTTTTAGTCCCTACAAAATAAAATCACATTTTTTAGTCTTGTGACATTTTCCTTAAGCATTTTAGGGACCAAAAATGTTGATGGAAATTTTTGACAAGGACCAAAATGCTGATGGAAAAATTTTATAGGGATTAAAAATGTTGATGAAAAGTTTTATAAGGACTAAAAAGTGTGATTTTATTTTATAGGGACTAAAAATAAAACTGTGAATATTTATAGGGACTAAAAACTTAATTAACCCTACATTTATTAAATTCCAATGTTAAAATATAATCGGTCAAAAGAACATTCTATCCCGCAAAACATTAACTTTTTTTCCTTAAAAAAAAATTAACATTTTTTTTAGCAAACCCACAAAACATTAACTAACATAATGCTCCCTCCGTCTCAAAACTTAAACAAAAATTGGTCAATAAAAGTTAATGTATCTGGTTCAAAGTTAATTTATCTGGTTCAATTGAACTAGATATTAACTTTTGTTGACCAATTTTTCCTTACATTTTGGGACGGAGGAGTAACTAATTTGTATGCATAAAATTATTTTTACATATTATCACTTGATGCATGTATAAAATAATTCTATACATGCACAAAAAATTTGATTCATGTGTAAAATCAATATACACCGGCACGGTCTAAAATTTATAAATATTTTTTTATTTTAATAAAGTGATAATTGATTTATTGATTAATAAAGCAACGAGAAATGGTAACCGGTGTCTCGGGGTACTGGTTAATGATACTAAAAATAATTATAAAGTAATTATTGCATTGAAAATTATGTAATCAATGCATAAAAAGTCAAAAAAAAATATTTTTAGTAATAATTTTCTTTCTTGGTACCCTTAACGAATGCTCCAGAGCACCACCGGTTAGCACGACCCTCAAACAAATAATAGATACACTTCAACTTAAAAGCAAATATATAGGTGCACTTCAATTTGCCTAAGGTCATTTTTTAAGGAAGTGTGGTTTTGCACTTCTACCAAAAGAAGTATGGTTTTGCACGTTAAACTACTTTCGCGTGTTTTGTGCGAAATATGTTCGCACCATATAGCACAGCCGATTTAAAAATGATCGTATTTTAATAAATGTGTTGGTCATTGAATATATCAAAACTGTAAACACATTCTCAAATGTCTCTTTAATTAGTAATGTTGGTTGTCTTATTAGTTATTATAGTCCTCAAATGTATCTTTCATTATTACAAACAAAAGAGTCACTTAGATATGCATTTAAAATTTTGATGCACATAGAGGCTATAATGAGAGCACATCAACATTCTGGAATCAAAATGATTGTTACTCTTCAATGTTTTGCTTCCCCTTTTCGTGTGACATTTAACTCATATGATTCCAAGTATGTACGATTTCGGGAGTGGTTGGGAAGAAATATTATCGATGCAAGTGAGAATGTTATTGTCCACGTGTTGACCTTGTGTTATCAAATATGGTGTGCTAGAAATAAAAAATATTTTGATGGGACTGGTATTAAGGTCGCTACAATTGTCATAAGGCACAAAAATATATTTTTAGAGTGCTAGTGGAGACGCTAAGTGGAGGACCAAAATCTGCCTATATTTGATGTTCACTAGCCACTCCCCTGTTAGTTGCTATAACCTTGATATGACGTAACATGTCATATTGAGTTGTTGATGGTGCAGTGGTTATTAGTTGTTGGCAAATCCTTTCATTGCCAGATTCATATGTAGTAGATGTTTTAACTATATGCGGTAGGGAATTTACAAAAGATATATCTCTCTTGAACCTTATAGCGAAATTTGATACTTCAAATATGGTTTTGGCATTGAACAGATCAACAATTTTCCTCCTATGTTGGTTCTACGATTGGAGATTGTATTAATTTTAAGGCTTGTTTTCATAGTTTAAATTTCTACATGTTAGGCATAAGACCAACCAAGTTGTCTATTATTTGGCAAAATATTTATAATCTGAGTTACATATGGATTGAAAAGGTTTCACCATATACTTTTGCACACTTAATTTTTGATTTGATATTATATTTTCATTTCTAAAATTATCTTCAACGCAAAAAAAAAAAAAAAAAATTACACGAATTTGACAGATTCCGTATGACAAATCCCTTATCATACTACAATGACAAGTTCTTATTTACCCATTAACAAAATGTAGAATTACTCATGTTTAGTTGATACCAATCAAAATCATAGTTGTTTTCCATTATATATGTACATAAATAATGAAAGGCAAATAAATGATTTTAAGGGTTAATATGTCTTTACCCCCCTGTAATATAGGTCATTTCCGATTTTTCCCCTGTAAAATTGTTTTTTTGATTTACCCCCTGTAAAAAAAATTGTTTTGATTTACCCCCCTAATAGGCCAAACAAAAACCAATTTTATTATTTTTTTCAAGAAATTTTCATTTTTGTTTGGCCTATTAAGGGGGTAAATAAAAACAAAATTTTCTTACAGGGGTAAATAAAAAAATATATTTACAGGGGGAAAACCGGAAATGACCTATATTACAGGGAGGTAAAAACCTATTAACCTTAATTTTAATTGATGTGATTCAACGTAAATAACTCTACTCACTTTTTTTTATGGTGTCCAAAGTTCGAACCCGGCCTTGCATACTTTATGTATTAGACTATTATCTAAGCTAAGCTCATGTAGACTCTACCGTTTTTGTTGATTGTATTGAATATCAGAGAAAGAGGAATTGAGATGTAATTCTCATTTTATTGTTGTGTGAAAGTTTGATTTACATAGAGAGCTGCTATTGATTTATATACAAAGTTATAAGACTATTGAAGTACTGTAACTGATGTAAAACTAATAACTATGTAAGAACTAACGGACTTCTCTACTATAAATGAGATAAATTAGCATCTTTATTAGGTAATAGATGTAACTACAATTCCACTAATTAAGGTGATAAAAAAAATCTTCTTGACGCATCAGCTTGGCTTACAAAGCTATTTTGTTGGGGTGGACCTAACTTGGGAGTGACCCCAACCCACAGTGGGATGGCTGGCACCGCCCATACAGCTTCTATATGTGCCGATGTCAGACAGTACGCATTGTCTTATTCGCCCAAATAACTATATATCATTGCTATAGAAATGTTTGAAGCATATAATTGAGCTTCTATTCCTGTACGTGCAAGAGAATATTATCATGTATGTCAAAATAATGGATGGTAAATCTGATGAGATTTTTTGATTGATAAAGATAATGCAGGGGCTGAGGTTCAAACCCAAACAACTCACTTGTTCACTTTAATGTTGAATTTTTAGCCGATAAACTACCCAAAAAAAATGGACGGTAATGTTATGTCAATGCTAAGTAGCACTTAAGAAGAGAAGGATCAATATATAACAACTGTAAATGAATGAACGCTTTCTCAATGCTCAATGTCTAAATTAAACCATACAGGATTAGCAGACAAAATTCCTCAACAAAAAAAAAAGATTAACAAACAAAAAAAATCAAAATATATATATTTTTTTTTACTGTTTATTACGCACAATACTACAATCGATTAGGTGATTATTACTTTCACATAGGGTGAAATATAGTTGTTAGTTTGGGAAAGATTGGGTTGATAGGGATACTAGTTAATGACATTAGTTTGGGCTTACTTTGCATATATGATATATCATGGTATAAACTTGCTTTTTTCTTCAAAAAATCTAACAATTAAACTAACAAGCATCGTACTGTGAGTTTAGTTTAATTGGTAGAGACATTGTATAATATATATAAGTATCGAAGTTTGAACTCCGGATTCTCCATATATTCAATTTAAAAGTGAATTTCTAACAATTAAACTACTTAACGAAAAAAGAAAAACTTGTGCGCACTCGATATGTATCAAATATCTCTACATTAATTGATGAGTTGCATTTGACGGAATCCTTGTTTTATTTAGAAGGAAAAAAGAAGCCATATTTTATACACATATACATGTCATAAATTCATATATGTGAGTCATGTGATGAATTTGGCCTCAAAAGTGAGATATATACACGGTGTAAAGTGTACACATATATTCATTCTATTGCATGAAGATCGAATATTAATTAGTTCCCTTTGATCTTCGGCACCGTCACTACCAGCTTCCCACCGGTACAAACCGCCGTCACCCTCTCCGGCTGCGTCCACGGCGGAAGTCGAAACCTCCACAAATCAACACCAAGAGAAGACCTTCTCTCCTGCTGACCAACCAGCATAACATCACCACCATCAATTCTCTTAATCACAATTTTAGTTATCCCTGGTAAAATCTCGATTGCATGAGCACGTACACCACCGGCGTTAAATATATTCATCTTATTACACGACGCCACGAATCGAAAAAACTGCGAAGTTTCTTCGATTGAAACGTCGGCGTCTGAAGGAAAAGGAAGCTCGAGCATTTTGGCGAAGACATGTGGAAGCCTCCATAGCTTCTTTGTGTTTACGTTTGGTGTTGAAGAAACAACGCCATGTTGGGAACGTTTCTTTGCGAAGGGGTTAACGTTAGTAACTTTCTTAGCAAACATGCTTGAATGTGGTGTTTGTGTTTTTGAATGTTAGATACAAGGTTGAAGAGGGAATTATGAAAATTCTGTGGGTTTATTTTCTTAAGTGAATGTTTGTTCGATGGTGATTTATAGAGGGTAGTGGTGATTGGTTTGACAAAACTACCCTTAAAGAGGACATTGTATTTTGATTGATTGGTTTTGCTTTCTTTGTCTAAAGAATCTTCAAAAGGTTTTGCCCGATACAAAACGAATAGGTAAAGTTAGCAAACAAATTTAATACAAATTAAAATGACTTTGTGGACCGCCCGTGTCTTATTTAAATCACTTCGCCCTTAACCAAGATTTTGTGTTTCGGGAATTGTTGACCACCAATATTCAGATAAGGGCTCATTAGCCCTAGAAAAGGGCAGTGTGTATGCCAGCGAGGGCGCTCTCCCTTCCTTATCCCCCGAAACCATCAAGCCCGAGCCTTTAGGTAAAATATTCGGCTAATAAAAGGATCGATATATGCGCTTTCCCCTATTATAGGTAACTTAGGGAGTAAGTTGCTAAAAAGAATGTCCAAAAGGCTAAAAAATAAACAACATCATGGAGATCATTCCCAAAGCATGAACGAATCAGATACTAAACCTTAATTTCGATATTGTATTCACTGCAAATACAGTTTGTAAGTTTTGTTTGTTTGCTTTATCACCAGTTTCATTTAGCTTTCTAATTTAGTTTTAATATTAGTATGTTAATTGTTACTCTAAACTTTAAACTTGTCATGAATAGATTAGACTCAAAAGAAATAAATTGAATTGAGAAAGAAAAGCTAAGATTAAATGAGATTAGAAGTGTGTAATTATGTGTTAAAGTAATCTCATAGTGTGATAGTTGACATGAATAGATATTCCCTTTGTTTTTTTAATTGGTTGTATTCTTTTCATTTCATGGCTTTGGTTTTGGTTCCTTCGAATGTATGATGCAGATAAAGTTTACAATTTGATGTGTCATCATTCATATATAATAGACATTAAATAATACCTTTGTACCAAAAAAAAAAAAAGACATTAAATAATACCTTAAATGTAAAGGTTCTTTTAGTGATTAGATGGAATGTCTTATACGTAAATTACGTAATGATCCTCAAACGGAAGGATTTTGTTTAATCGAACGAACTGCCACTTGGCCAAAGATTATTTTAAATGGAAGACTTCATCTTACATGAAAAACTCATATCAAGTGTTGAGGGGAAATACTTTGGTGCCATTATACCATTAGATCTGGGGCACACATTGCTCAAGTGTGTATGTGTGATGTGTGTGTGGGTGCTATTAATGGTCAGGATTTAATGACACGGTACCATTAATGGCACCCAAGTGCTACTCGTTAACTAATTAGTCTATACTTTTTATCTATAATATAGAGCTTCTCTAGGATACATACTCATAGTTTGTTTTCTTTATAAATTTATTTCGTGCTTTTTGAAATTCTCTAAGTCAGAGTTTAAACCCTAGACTCTTCATTTATTTGTTTTATAGATCAATTCCTAGCTAGTCATTAGACTATTTAAATAAAAAAACTAATGATCAATCTTTCGTGCTACATGTTAGCCTATTATCACTTTTATCATTAATTAATATATAATATATAGTTAAGTGGTTATATAGTATGAATTAAATTAACAAATCTGTGTACAATCCATTGCAAATCAGGGTATATATACTTTTTTTTTATTCTTGAACGCAAGATAAAAAGATGCCCGTCGAATAGTCAGACTCCACTTTGAGCGTGGTGCTTATAGCCACTCAAACTCATAACAAAGCCCGACCACACTTTTGCTTCTGCTTATATAACACTAATATTGAACCTTTTAATGACTTTGATTTTAGTATTGTTGTATGATATAACAGCCGTATATAACAAGTGTGATCTGTCCATGAGGAATACATTGCAACAATATATTCATCAATAACCAATTAATTCCATGTTACTGAGAGTAGTTTTATTCAAGAACCGTATTCTGTGATTTGTGATTTTGTGTGGTCTGAGTATAGAGAAATTGATATTTGAACATTCATTTTAGGGTTAAATATGTTTTTAGTCCCTGTAAATATGTCAACTTTTCGTTTTAGTCCTTCTAAAAATTTTCTTCGACTTTTAGTCCCTATAAAATTTTCAATCACTACTTTTGGTCCCTATTTTTAATTTAATTTTTGTATTTTTTAATGAAATTTTGCAAAAATGTGTAAAATATTCTAAAAAAAATTCCTAAAAAAAATTAGAATTTTTTAACAAAACACAAATTAAATATGAATTTTTAACCGTAAAAAATATAAAAATTCATATTAAATTCATGTTTTTTTAAAAAATTCTGAATCTTTTTTGGAGTGATTCTTATAATATTTTGAATTTTTCTGGAAAATTTTATTAAATAATATGAATTCTACATATGAGTTTATTTTAAAAGAGGGACCAAAAGTGAAGATTGAAAATTTTATAGGGACTAAAAGTTGAAGGAAAATTTTAGAGGGACTAAAACGAAAAATTGACATATTTATAAGGACCAAAAACATTTTTAACCCTTCATTTTATGACAACTTTTGTGACAACTTTCTCTCTCATACTCACATTATTTTTTATTTTATCTCTCTATTGTTATGGTTTCCGTGTCAATACTACTTTTTTTTTGTAAATTATAATTGTAAAATAAATTGTCATCAAATTGGTTGCTCAAATAACACTTTATCGTGAGTATATGTGGGGATTTGACATGCTTACTGTGTTTGCATGTGAATCTTTTCTTTTCTGGCCTAACATGTGTTAGGCTGAGTCAGATAGAGAAAAGGAAGGAGAGAGAAAATGAGAATTTATGAGCAAATAGGAGAGATAATTAATGAGAATTTCCGATTGATATTTGGAGATAAGAGTGTCACGGAAACGCACTATCATGAGTCAAAAATTTAAATGTTACACTAAGTGTGTGTTTGGTATGGCGGCGGGGAGAATTGATTTTGATAGAATTGAGTTTGAGAGAATTAATTTTGGTTAAAAGTGAGTTGAATGTGAATTGATTTATGTTTGGATACACTTTATTGGAAGTGATTCTTGTGGGTTGATGTTGTTTGAATAATTTGAATCAAAATTGATTTTGAATGTGTAATGACTAAACTATCCTTTTAATTGTATTTAAAACTCATTCTCATTAAAAAATTATTTCAACTTATCATACATGAATTTTATTGGTTCCAAAATTAATTTTAAAATAATATTAATTTATGTTATTATTTTTTTTTTATCAATTGGGTGATTTTTAATAAAATAATATAAGCATAAAAAGATGTAAAAAAAAAAAAGAGAGAAATTACACAATTGTAAACTAAAATATACGTAAATTATTAATACATAATCATAGATTTCTAAATATGTATAAAAAATGCCAGGGCTCTAAAGTATTTACATATAGATAATAGATAATATAAGTTCAAGTTCAAGTGCAATATAATATTGAAAATTATTACAAACTAATTATTTAGCTTATACGCTATAATTTGATCGCGAATTGAGTTTCGAGCATGATCCATCTCTGAAGAAGAAGCTACATTGAAACTTTGGGATTGATCCAAGTTAGTTGATCTATGATCATCATCATGGTGAATGACTGTATTTTCATCTTCATAAAGATTAAAATCAACTTCCATTTCAGCACTCCTTCTAATAAAGTTGCGTATTGCCATTGTTGCGACAACTATATGAACTTGCGTCTCATATTTGAACTTAGGCATGCTACGCAGAATTGCAAATCTATTCTTCCATACCCCAAAAGTTCTTTCAATTGTGCATCTTAAACTTGAGTGATAATAATTGAATACTTCATTATGATTTTCGAACCCACTTGAACGTTTAAATTCAGGAAGATGATAACGTTCACATCTATATGGACCAATGTACCCTATTGGTGTTGGATAACCAGAATCTACCAAATAATACTTACCTAAAAATAAATTAATTATTAAAATATGAAAATAAATTAATTGTTGATATAACAAATCATATCTAGTAAGGCAATATATAACATACCTTGAGGAGGATGCGGAAAGTTAAGGTTAGCAGTTGTAAGAGCTTTGTCAAAAACACGGGCATCATGGGCAGTGCCTTCCCAACCAGCTAATACAAAAGTGAAACACATTCCAATCACATACAGCCATAATATTTTGTGTTGGATATCCTTTTCTTCCAATAAACCTTGGTTGCTCACTAGGACTAACTACACATGACACATGCGTACCATCAATTGCTCCTATAGCATTCTTAAAAAAAGGCCAATAACGTTGATCATTTTTTATTTTGGCATGACATTCACGAAACATAGGATCTTCGGGTTTAATATATTTGAAGGACAACTTAAGACATGCATGAAGTACACGATGAAAATGTCTACTTACAGTATCACCCGAATGTTGAAATCTTTCTTGAATCGTTCTATTACCGACACCATGGCCTACAACGACCAAAAACATTGCAACCATTTCTTCAACCCCCATATGTTTAGAAGACTTTAAATCACGTTCCACCAATTCATGGCAAAGTTTATGAAAAATATGTTTTTCCATTCGAAACATCTCATAACAACGAGTGGGATTCCCTTGCAATATTTCTTGAACCCATGCATGACCTGTGAGCTCACTAGTTCTACATGGCTCTTTGCATAAATTTTTTGTTGCATACTCACCAAGTAGTGCAGCCAAAATATAGGATTCTTCAAATATATCATCATCTTCTTCTTGTGTATTGTGTTCCAATTGTTCCTTCCAAACATTCATTTTAATAAAGATGGACCTGTGTGTAAATCACAATATATAAACACACCATCCATTGTGAAGTAAAGCAAGTAAATAACAATATATAAACACACCATCCATTGTATCCCATATGTCAGTATAATACATACACAACTACGTTTTACTTCAAACTGCAGATGTGCATCTGTGATATTAATATACCTCTTCTGTATCAGTTATCATATGGAAAGTATTCTATCTATGCTTCTGTATTTCTATTAAATTTGTTTAAGGTGTGTGATATGCTCTGAAACTATTAAATTTATGAGAACAAACTTATCACCTAGCTGCAACTGTGAAGGACTTGAGGCTGCCATATACCAAAATGGCAACAAACCTGAGAACAAGCAGCAGCAGAAAAAAGCATACCACAGCCTCGAAACTCAAATATATTAAGGTTGTTATATATCAGATAAAATGAAGGTAATTAGTTCACAGGTTCCAACTAACAAGTTCTGTAAGATGCTTTATTACCTGACACAGATGATAATTTTGTTGTAGTCCCAATCTTCAACACATCTACATACAACATATCCTTTTGTAGCTTAGCACAAACTAGTTCACACTTGTCTGCCAGATACAATATTTTCCATTACCATTTAATAATATAACCAATAAGTCATAAGACATATAAAAAATAACAGAGGCAACCATGTAACAAATTCACTTCATTCAAATTCACAAGGCATAATACATAGGTTTTATAGCAACATACTACTTGAGTTCTTAATACGGAATTTATAAAGGAAAATCCTAACACATAGTGCGACATAATGAAGACCTAAACACAAACTAAGCAACCAAATACATAAACTAAGGAACCAAATACATAAACTAAGTCCAAAAGCATAAGCTAAGTCCAAGACACATCACTAAGCCAATTCTTGAGCCAATTTTTTTTCAAAATTACGGCCTCATGAATAGAGTAGGGTTGAATAATGCAAATTTGAGCCAAATCAACCTTCTTTCCTCAAAACCCAGCAGTGATAAAAACATCTCCCTAGCTGGCTTAAACATCATTAGGTTACAACACATTGTATGAAACTCTATATCAGAAGTAACTGCCTCCATGGTTTCAATCTCAGCCATCACCTCACCAATAGATGCATTACTTATAGCCTCATTCCGCGACTTGCAAGTCTCCGCAATAACATTAACAGCCTCAGCTATTGACGTTGAAGGAGTAGCTTTTTTCTTTCCTTTCTGTTCAGCCCCAATAACTCTCTTTCTCTTTTGTCCACTACTTGTGATGTATTCAAGTTAATATTTCCAAAACCAGTTGTTGCTCCAATGCTTGCATCCTCACTATCACCCGAGCCTTCAACATCCAAGCCAACATCATTATCATCATTACCCAAGTTCTCATTAGGTAATACACCACTTGATGGTGCCCAAGCATGCTCTCCATTAGCCACTACATCCTTGAAAAGTGTGGTCAGTTGGTGAGCAAATGGAAGTCCCTTGTCTCTAAACTTTGCATATTGAGGATTTTCCTGCATATTCATAACCTAACATATAAATCTAAGGTAAATATAAGCCTAAAAGTATTACTAAACAAGATATTTGCGATTCACATACCAATTCTTTCTTCTCCCACCACTCATCGGATGCATCAACGGTATTCTTCTCAAAATTCCATCCTAATCCGGTAATTTTTCCAAACAAGTTATACCATACTTTCCATTCCTTTCTCAAGCTATCATACCTATTCTTCAATTTTACCTTGTCATAATTTAGTCCACTTTGTTCATTAAATTGGGAAACAATACCTTGCCATCCTTTCTTGGTAAAACAAGTACCATTGCGTTGACCCTTGGTAACTTGATCCAAACATGCCTTAACAAAGAACTAGGTGGCTTTAAGATCCCTCCAACTAGCTTTGGAACTTTGACCCTCATTGTTAGTTGAAGGGGGGTTAGCAGAAACTTTCCTCTTAAGTGAGTCCATAATACTATATACACAAAAGTATGATAAAAAAAATGAAACAAACTATACATAAGCAACTTGATCAAACTAACACCAATATCCTTGTTTTGTGCAGATGAAAATGATAATAGAAAACAAAAACAATACTAGAAGAAGTTCTGTTACTTTGTGCTAAGAATGAGTTATGTTACTTTGTACTAAGAATGAGTTGTGTTACTTTGTGCTAGAAGGAGATCTGTTACTTTGGAATTTTTTGTAAAGGCACAAAAATTAGAATTACAACAATGGCTTGAAGCTATAAGTTTCTTTTCTTACATTAGTTTATTCAAGTTCAATTACTTTGAACACATCATGTACCTTAAACAAAAACAATAGACTCCTTGCTAAAAACACAAAAACAAAAAGAAAAAAAATAAAGATAAACATATCAATATAACAGAACAACCACTTCTACAGGTCAAGAAGATTCATCAACATAAACATATCAATATAAGGAAATTGTTTTTTCTTTAAGACTATTTATCAAACACATACAATGCATTGATGTAGGATGGAAAAATTAATGTAAAACTTGTAACAAATAGAGCAAAGAGAAATAGAAATTAACAATATTGAAGCAAGTAATCAAAGCAAAAAAAAAATATGAATATGTATTTACCTTCAGGCCTTGGCAGAGCAATGGAATGGTTCTCACAAGTAGCTCATAAGCATCATATATAGGGGAAAAGCTGAAGGAATAAATTCACCCAACCAACACATCTACCATGAGTAATGAGATTAACCACGAAATCTGAAAAAATAGGGGAAAAGCTGAAGAAAATTGAAAGCTTGGATATGCAAAATCTTCACAATTAGCAGAAAATTTAAGTTTGAAGTGATGTGAAGTAATGAAAAGGAAGAAAACTGTGAGAAAGAGAAATTGAAGGTTGAATTTAGGGGTAATTAGGTAAGTACCTGCCACTTCAGAAATTAAAGGCTGAAACGTGATTTTCGTCTGCCGCAGAAGCTTTGAATTCCAGCTTCAAGAAAACTGTGTTTTGGATAAGAAAACTGCGTTTCAGAAACTTGCTTTTTCGTCATCCAAACAGCATGGAAAAAGGCAAAACCGCGTTTGGCAAAAGTAAACCACGTTTGGAGCCCAAAAACGTGGTGCCAAACAGGCACTAAGAAAGGTGGATTCCCCGAATTGGATACAAACAATGCAATTTTAATTCAAAATAAACTTCTCACAAAAATTGTGAAAGAATTGTTTGAACAATTGACGAAAATTTCTTAGCAAATAAAAAGCATGCAATAAGATAAGTCAAATCATGTATTGCGGTGTGACCTCTGAATGGGAGATCATCAAACCCTTTTTTATCCCCGCCAACGAAGAAATCAACTTTGTCAATAATCAATATGGGCAAAGAACGGGACAAAACCAATATGGTACTAAGTGGTAACAACTTCCAGAGAGATAATAATAATAAGAAATTTTAAAAGCCTCAATACCCTTATCAAGAGTATCGACAAAATCTTGGAGTTGATATATTACAAGAAATTACGGATATGCTTAAGCAACTCATGCAAACATCCCTACAAAATTAGAAGAACACAAAGGCTTCACTTAAAAATCTTGAAGTATAAATAGGACAAATTGCGAACAACATAGGTGAGCATGAAAAAGGTACTTCCAATACTTACCCTCATGAAAAATAAAATAAAAAGAACCAATGTCATACTATGGAAAATGCAAAGGGTGGCATAGTTAAGGATCTTAGAAATCGTGGTTGGGCCTAACACAACCTCACAAAACCGGCTTGTGAGGTGATGACCGCACCCACTTATAAACACATTGTCAGGCCATCACCTATTCGATCTGGGACTCTTAACAAAAGCAACAATATCAGTCACTTTTGGAAATATTGAATTTCCTCAGGCTTCAGTGGATCTTGGGCCAAGCGTAAATATAGTCTCGTAGGAGACAATAAAAAAAAAGTATGCTACTGCAATTAGAATTAGGTACAACCTCATTATAGTTCACAGACAATATATGCGGGAAACTCAAAGATGTTCATCTCCTTATTGATAAACTAGTATTTAAACAAGATATACTTGTTTTGGAACATAGATGGAGAGAATCGTCTTCTCTGATACTGGGAAGGCCATTTATACAAACGGTCAGGGTAAAAATTTATGTGGTCACAAACAAGTTGACCCTAAGAAATAAATTTGACATAATCCATTTTGCCTTGTTTGATAAAGCTGTCACAAGAACAAGTCCCATTGACTCAAGAGACGAGCAATAAAAGTATCCATACCATCATCTTGGCACAGAATGAACATATGCATCAAGATTACAACATGAAACAAATGCTTGTTGGGAGGTAACTCAACTTTATAGGTGATGAGGTTCGATGTAGTGAGGTATAGAGACAAACAGAGAATTAGGGAATTAGTGAGGTATAACTCAACTTTATAAATAGAGGAGAGCATTAGAGAATTAGGGTTACAAAAAAACAGAGAAAAAGATAGTAAAGGCAAAAGAAAACTAGGGTTGTTGAGAAAACAGGCAGGAGAGGTATAGAGACAAACTTAGAGAGAGCTTCAACCGTAAGAATTTATCAATTTGCATAACTTTGAGGTAAGGGAGGAGTTTTATTTAATCTAAGTGTTGTATATTCATGTGGGTAGCGAGGAGTCTTTGATCTCTTGTGTTTTTATTTGTTCTTGTGATAAATTTTTGTTATATCTTGTTATTTTATGTTGTTGTAATTACTTTCGATGAAACTTTTTAAAATTTTTGTTCTTTTATGCTGTTGTAATTACTTTTTATGAATCTTTGTTAAATTCATGTTCTTATGTGTTGTCGTAATTATATGTTTGATTTTCATTTATGAATTATGTTGTTTTAATGTTAAATTCGTGATTTAAATATGATGATGTCGTGCTTTGAAATATATAAGAATAAATGAGTAAAAACCTTGAAATTATAGGTATAGAATGAGATTTTAAGGTGTTAGTGTGTTGATGAGAATTAATCATATGAAAAATTAATGTTAATGGATAAAATTTTGTAATTCATAACTTGGATACTCTATCACTAAATTAGTTACAAAGATTGTTTTTGAGTGAAACCAATTGGATTCGAAAGCTAACCTATATTTTTATGATACTAGAAAGTTATGTACTTTTATAATGCTTCAAGAATTTTTAGTGATATTATGAAGATGATTGTTCTGTTTTATAAATGACTTTGAGTCAATCAGCTTTGAAAATTGATATCTTAAGCTATGAAACTCCTTTTTGAGTGGGACCAGTTACGTTTGAAAGAGGACATATAGTAGTTTCTGCATATTTGATTTCATAATTTTAGCATTTATCTATATGCCTCAGTAATTTTGTGAACCATCTGCTCTGACACATAATTTTTAAAGTAATGTTGTTGACTTAAGGAAAAATGTGATGTTGTTAATACGTATGGAAATTGGTTGGGAGTAGTGGTTGTAGTGTTGAGTGAAGGTGAGTGTACGTTAAAGATAAAATAATAAAGAGTTATTATTGTTAATTACTATTAAATGATTTTCTAATGTATAAATGATGAATTATTTGATGATATATGTTGATGTGTTATTTAATGTTGTAATTGATGTGTTATTTGACAATGTGTAAATGATAAAATATTTGACGATTAGTTATCTAATGATAAGTTATTTAAAGATGTGTAACGTCGAGTCATTAAATGATGTGCATTGATGAGTAACTACTTGACCTTCATGCATTCATGGTCGAGCCTATTTAACGATGTGGATAAATCAGAAACACACCTCTGATATCCAAAATATTTGATGATGATTAGGTTTTGTACCACATGCATATTCATACAAGGCTATGTTCTAGCTTTAATCCCACCGTTCTTAAATGGACGAAGAGAGATTGGACCCCTTAGATTAGTCGGTCATTGGGACGGATGCCTACTTTACAACAACGACAACAATAATACATTTACAGATGCAAAAAAAAAAAAAAAAGGTAATGTAGACTAATAAGCGTAAAGTTATTGAAAAAGGTTAAAAAAATGTATTATTTAATCCAAAGTACAAAATTTAATGATAAAAATGGTAATAAAAACTATTACTTATATATATTTATTTAAGCAGGTCGGCCTAAAATGCTTCTCTTGCGGCCCGTTGCCCGACGTGTTTAACTAAAAAGGCTTCTAAAAAAGTCTTAGACTTCTATAACTAAGGAAATCATAGCCTAGGCATGATGTAGGCTAGGTCTTAGGTTCATGTCTTTCTGACTTATTCCTTCCCTATTTTCCATATCTCGCAAAAATTATCAACACATTTCATAAATAAAGGATAAGGCCTCTTTGGGCAATCATTGCGAGAAACACAAGGAATGCGAGCTGCATTGTCAAATAAGAAAAAAAATGTTACTAAAAGATGATATATGTTCACCAAAAAAAAAAACATTAAGTATATGATAAATTAGAAAATTTGAAAATGGTGTTAAAATGACATACTTTCACTAGTTACAACAAGAAATAGAGAAACAAAGATGAATAAAGCATAAATAAATATGAGAGTTTGAGTCATATTCATCCTCCTTTTGTTTTGTATAGATATTTGTCCTCCTTTGCATGTAGTGAATTTGATTATTACGATCGCTTTATAAATAGGAAAATTCATGCTTTGTTACCTTTAATTAAATAGTTTTTAGAACTTTGCAGTTGTAAATAGTCATTCACAACATTACAATTAATGTTAAATATCTCTAATCAATATATCATATGTATCTCTTTAGCTAACACAACTGATCATTTAACTTTAGCAAAGATCTCACGTAACAATATATTGATGACCATCAAAGATCATTAATTTTTTTAATTACACTTTATTATATATTTTTAATTATATTTTCAGAAATGCTGAAATGCACGACATTATTTGTCGTCATTTTTGCACGAACAAGTGTATACTTGTTATTTACTTTATCTTAATTTTAATTTGACACAAAGTGACAAACTTTGCCTCTCCTAGATATATCTTATGAGAAATCACAAAAATACCTGATTGGTGGTGCTTTTCCAAAGTTTACTGTTGTCAGTCTCTTGCCTCACCAATGTCATGTAAAACGGTGGATCATGCATGCTCTTTCTTTGGTAACATGGTTTTTTTTAATATATATCTTTATCCAAAAGCATCAATAAACTAGCAAAAAGTCCATTACAAAAATAAATTGCATGTTGTTGAACTTGTCGTGTGATTTGGTGTGTTATTTCTCTCGTGCTGCATAGCAGCGCTCTTATATTTTAGCCTTTTGTTATAGACAGGGGAAATATTCAAAAAGAGAAACAATGACTATTAATTGAAAAAACTATTAAGGTGCAAGTTAGCAACCTACACTCACTTTATTATTTATACTAACTTTTATAAATTTTATTAAATTATCTATACCCATCTTACTAATTTACACTCATTTTTTATGTTTCAAATAAACAATTGTATACATGAATTAAACATCCCAATAAGCGTTTCCCAATTTTAAGGTAATACCATAAGATTTAAGTTTATTTTTTTTTTAAGATGTGTTTTTTTTTTGTTGGTGAGCCATTAATTAACAATGTGCCACTAGAGTCTACAACAGCTACATGAATAGCAAAAATGCATGAAACTCTAATTTTTTTTTTTCCTCGCTCTGCTACATGTTGATTTTATGCTGCACGTTGCTTGGTTCCTTATTTATATGCTTGCTTCATTGATACTAACTGATATTAGTTGTTTTTTCATTTTTAAAGAAGAAAAAGAAGAAGAAAAAAAACCATTGATGTGGGAACATACAAGCTTTAAAAACACGTACAAAACATCTAATATGAGACAAATTAATTTTAAGGAAACAATATTTGAAATGATGAAAGTTGGTGAAAATTAGTGAAATAAGTGTAAACAATTTGATAAAACTTATAAAAATGAGTGTAAATAATCAAGTGGGTGTAAGTTGCTAACTTACACCTTAATGATTTTAAATGAGTGTAACTTGCTAATTTACACTTAATAATTTTAAATGAGTGTAAATTAGCAGCTCCATATATATATATATATATATATATATATATATTGATAAATTTTATACATCGTGAGTAAAAATGATTTTTTTTTATAATTTAATCACGCTAGTCAATTAAATATATGAACTTTTTTTTTTTTGAGCAAAGGCAAACTAATTCATTTCATTCATAAACAAAGAGTACAAAGAAGATGGTACATAATTGAAAATGTAGGGGCTAGGATGACATAAAGATGCTCTAGCTATACTATGAGCAGCTCTATTTGCTTGCCTCTTAATAAATGACACCTTAAAGCCGGAGTTTGTAGTCATAAGATTCCTGCATTGAGTAACAAGATCTCCAAACTCATTGTGGTGGATAGTGTTAGAGAGAATGGCTTTAGTAAGGATCTTACTGTCAGTTTCGTAGTGCACATGCTGGAATCCAGAAGAGATTGATAGTTTCATAGCTTCAAGTAAAGCGATTGCCTCGGCTTCTAGAACGGATAAAGATGATTGAATGATGGCAGATTTACCCAGGAGGAGTTCACCTTCAGAGTTTCGAAAACAGATGACATAACCTGCTGCTGAGTTGTTTTGAAAAATTGCAGCATCCGTGTTACATTTAATCGTGCCGCCAGGAGGTTTAACCCAAGAGATATGGTGATCCGGGTTGATTGGTTGAGTTTTTGCATTTTGCATGCAAATCCATTCATGAAGAGTGTCCTTTGCTCGAGAGATGGTGATTGCGGTTGTCGTGTCCGTGGAATCCCATAATTTGATGTTGCGACTTTTCCAAAGGCTCCATAAGAGCATGCCGGCTGCTTGTTGTTGCTGAGAGCATAATCTGTGCATAAAGTCAAACAGCAATGTAGAAAAGTTGTCAGCAAGAGGCAGCAACTCACTTAACACAACGTGTAAGCCAATATTCTTCCAACAGTCCGTGGCTTTTGCGCAAACAAAGAAGAGATGAGTGTGGGATTCTGCAAAATTTTCACACATAACACATGATTCCTCGCACTGAATTCCTCTAGCATTGAGATTGACACGAGTGGGCAAACAATGATGAGCTAAACGCCATAGAAAGGCTCGGACACGGTGAGGAATATTGAGATTCCAGATATTCATCCATGGAGAATTATTGTTAGCAGAATCATGAGGGTGGAGTAGATCACTACAAATGCGGTATGCCGACTTAACCGTATAATTACCAGCTGTTGTGGTTTTCCATATTCTGGTGTCAGACAGCAGACGGTTATGAAGAGGGATGGAGAGTATAGCAGCAGCATCTTGGGGATTGAAAATGGATGAAACTATCTGTTGGTTCCAAGAGAGGCCTTCCGGATTCAACAAGTAATTCACTGTAAGGTCTTCATGATGAGCCGGCATAGGAGTTGAGGGTTTGTTAGAAGGAAGATTACGTATCCAAGGCATGGTCCATAGATTTATTTTCGAGCCATCTCCAATCTTCCATCTATGACCCAAAGTGAGCAAAGATTGAGTGCTCCATAGACTCCTCCATGTATAGCTTGGATTATGACCAATCGGTGCATCCAAGAAATCCCGTCCAGGGAAATATTTAGCTTTGAGGACACGAGTAAGTAAGGAGTTTGAGTCGGTGAGAAGTTTCCAACTTTGCTTACCGAGCATTGAAAGATTGAATGCCTCCAGATTACGAAAACCTAGACCCCCGTGACTTTTATGGAAAGTGAGCTTTTCCCACCTCATCCAATTAATACCACGTCGTCCATTCTTTTTGGAACCCCAATAGAAAGAGTTCATCATCCTCTCCAACTCCTCGCATAACGATCTCGGAATAATAAAAGCCCCCATACAATATGAAGGAATAGCTTGGCAAACAGATTTGATTAAAACCTCTTTTCCGGCCCGAGAAAGATTACGAGCGTTCCAAGCTTGGCACTTTTTCCATACACGATCCTTTAGGTAGGAGAATATTGATGACTTGTTGCGCCCCACCATGGAGGGGAGGCCAAGATATTTGCCGTTCCCAATAGGATTTGTGACGCCAAGGATGTTTTTTATGGAAGAGATAAGTGCTTGGTCTGTGTTAGAGCTGAAAGTAATGGCAGATTTTGAATAGTTAATTGCTTGCCCTGATGCTTGCTCATAAGAGGAGAGGATATCCTTCAAGTGTTGCGCTTCAGAGGAAGTAGCTTTGCAGAACATGAAGCTGTCGTCTGCAAAAAGGAGATGGCTAATAGACGGAGCAGTACGACAGATGCGGATTCCATGAATAGAACCCTGCAATTCACGATGTTTGATGATTGCTGAGAGGCCTTCTGCACAAATGAGATAGAGGTAAGGCGAAAGAGGGCAGCCTTGTCTGAGACCTCGTTCTGGAGTAATTGGGCCAATTCTATCACCATTAAAAATAACGTGATATTCAACGGAGGTAATACACATCATCATCCAATTTACCCATTGTTGACAGAAGCCTAACTTAATAAGAATGGCATGCATATATTCCCAACTGACACTATCAAATGCTTTTGATATATCGAGTTTTAGAGCAAGCTCACCTTTCTTCCCTTTCGTTTTACAACGCATTTGATGAAGGATTTCAAAAGCAGTTAAAGCATTGTCCATGATAGAGCGGGAGCGGACAAAAGCAGCTCGTTCGGGGGAGATCCATTTATCAATCAATGGACGAAGACGGTTGGCTAGAACTTTGGAGATGATCTTGTATAAGACGTTGCAGAGAGATATAGGCCGGAGATCCTTCATGGATTCGGTGCTGTCTCCTTTTGGTGCTAGGACAATATTTGTTTCGTTCAAGCCTTGAGGCAAGTGACCAGAATTAATCCAGGAAACGGCATCAGAGTAAAGTTCGACTCCTATCTCATCCCAAAAATGGTGATAAAATGCTGGATTTAGCCCGTCTGGTCCCGGTGATTTATCCGGGTGCATACTAAAAATAACTTCCTTGAATTCTTGCTCAGAGAAAGGTATTGTGAGGAGAGAATTGTCTTCAGCAGAGACTATGGGCTGGACGTAAGTTATAATGGGATTCAAATCCCCTTGTCGAGCTGTAAACATGCTAATAAAATAATTTCGGACAAGAGCACATAAATCATCGTGAGATGTGATCCAATTGCCTGAAGAGTCTCGAAGCTTTTTAATGGTATTTTTCCTTTTACGTGCTGAAGCAGACGCGTGAAAGAACTTGCTATTAGTGTCTCCATTAGCCAACCAAAAGACCTTTGAGCGTTGCTTCCAATAGTTTTCTTCTTGAAGGAGCAAAGTGGCCAAATTCTGCTGCATAGTAATTAACTGGGGACTGCTGGCATCCTGAGAAGTGGCTCTGAAAGCTTCAATTTCTGACCTCTGTTTATTAATTTGGTGCCGGTAGTTTGGAGTAATATCCCGGCCCCAAGAAGCCATATCATTAGAGCAAAGGTTAAGCTTGGATATAATGTTGGATGGTGGGTAGTAATGCCAATTGCTTCGAACTAGATTGTCAAGTTCAGGTTCGAGGAGCCAGTCATTATTAAAGCGGAAGCATCGATAAGGTTGACGCCACGGTATTGGATCAAGCTGAAGAAGAAGCGGTGTATGATCAGAGACAGGAGCTACTAGTGTTTGCAGCGTAGCATTTGGGTAGAGGGACTGCCAGGAAGAGGTAACCAAAGCGCGATCAAGTCGGGCTTCCTTGGATGATGGGGAACCAATGCTTTTAAACCAGGTAAATTGATAACCATTGAGGGGCAGATCGTGAAGGTTGCAGTCGTGAACCGCATTTTGAAAACCTCTTATAAGCCATGAGGGACGGTCCGGACCTCCACGTTTGTCTTCTGATGAGAGGTGGTCGTTGAAGTCTCCAATAATACACCAAGGATATATGAACTTTGAAGCTATATTTTGTTGTAGTCTGATTTTCAAAAAGGATATACACAATACAATTTAGAGACTTTTTTTTTTTTAATAATTTCGAGACTTCTTTGTATTGACTTATTTGATATAATATTTACCAACATAAATATGTGTGAGATTGTTCATATTAACTTGTGAAAATAACTTACAACATAAGTTGTTTTAGCTGATTTCCATAAGTTCTTAAAACTAGTTTGGGAAAACATCTTATAGCTTATATGAAAAGAATTTATTTTTATTTTATTATTAAGTTCTTAAAACTAACTTGGGAAAACATCTTATAGCTTACACGAAAGGAATTTATTTTTATTTTATTATTAATTATAAAAATAGCTTATCCATAATCGTGTATCATAATAAGTGTGTAATATCCCGCCTGACAGTATCGGTATATTATCCTTTGACCGTGTCAGATGAATTTAATTCATGGAAAGTAAGTTAAGGTTAATATTTTATGAGATGTCAGCATTTTTCGGAAAAGTATCAGAGTCGTTTTAAACACGCTTGAGGCAAGGGCATAATGGTAATTTCATGGAAAAAGGATATTTATATGTTTTTGGATGGAAAATATCTTATTTTCCCTTATCCTTTCTCTCACTAAGTGGGGAAAACATTTCCTCTTCCTTCTCTCTTCTCCCACACGCCCATCTCTTCCTTTCTCCACCAAATCTTTCAAATCTTCCTTCCTTCATGGCAAGTGAATCAATCTTGTTCCCTCATGATCTCTTGTACAAGTAGAAGCTTGATTAAGGTTTGATTTCCCTTTTTCCACCTCTCATGAAGCTCAACCCATCTCTTTTTCCTCTTCACCAATCTTTCATGAAACTTCATCCTCTCATGGTAAGTTTCCAAACTTGTTCCCTTATGATCATTTAAGCTTAAGGAAGTATGGATTATGTTTGATTTCTTCTATTCCTCTTCTTGAAGAAGTGATTGGAAACTAGGGTTTGGTGTATGGTGAAGATGGATTCTAAATTGGTACAAGGTATGGTCTCCACTTGATCAAGGTAATAATATTAAGTTTGAATGGATTAATATCTCTATTCTTCCTCACCAAGAATTCCTTTTGATTTTAAGTTTTGAATATGTGTTTTGAGGGTAATGTTGGAATATGGTTTTGAGCTTGAAATGGTGTCTTGGTTTGTAAGATAAGGACAACAAGTTTGAAAGGCATGAGCTAAGGTTGCAAGGAAATCAAGTTAGGGTTTTTGATTCTTGAGCTTATAAGCTTGGAGATGTTTCAAGAAAATTTACTAGGTGAGTTCCATAGATAGAATTCCCACCCTTTGGGATTATGATTATGTTATGTATGTATATGATGAATAATAAGAAATTCTAGGGTTTAAGTGTTAGACTAGTTGCCTCTTTTTATGCCATGCATGTTATACATGTTAATACTTGCCATATGCATGTTTTACAAGTTTCATATGATCAATTATGTTCCAAAATACTTAGAGACACTTGGTTTGAGGTTTTTGGGTCAAAAATACTATTTTTGAGTGTTCTGGACTGTCCTAACTCGCCACGGCGAGCTAGAACTCCGAAAGGGGGGTCCTGCTCGCCCCCAACTCACCACGGCGAGCTACCACTCGCCTCCCCATTGAAATAACTCGCCTAGGCGAGTAAGACAGTGAGAAATCTCACTATTTTACTTGCTTCAGGCAGGCATGGGAATTCGCGACGCGGTTTTCTCCGTGGTGTCTTTTTACGAATGTAAACCCCTCAAACCAAGGTCCCAATTGATGATCAAGGAAAGCAAGATTCTTATGTTAAAGAGGCAAGTATTAAGCATGTTAGTAAGGCATGACAAACGAGAGAAATCATGTCATGAAACGGGTAGCAAATTATCCATTAAACAAGGGAAAACTAGAGCCTCGACATAGTTGTCAGGAAATATGTAGTTAGCATGAATTCTTAGAATGACAAGACGCGAAGTATAAGCTCTTCGCATATGTTTAAGAGTGCTTTAGCAAGTATGTTAAGTCGTGGTTTGATTAGTCAATCACTCCACCATGATTAGGTATGTATATGAACAAGTAAGAGTTTACCACTAATTGGTTCGATTAAGGTTCCGAGGTAAACGATCACGTATGTACATGTTTAATTTATGTAAACGACAAGACCATGACTAATAAGTAGGTGGCAAGTCTCTTGCTATCCACATCAGGGGGATACAAGAGGTTCTCGATCTAAGGGGAACGATTCAAGCCATAAGGGACCCGCATGTCACTGAAATAAGCAAGACGTAGGTGCTCGTGTCTCTTGTTATCCACGCTAGGGGGATACGGGAGGTTCTCAATCTAAGGGGAATGATTCAATCCGTAAGGGACCCGCATGTCACTGAAATAAGCAAGACGTAGGTGCTCGTGTCTCTTGTTATCCACGCTAGGGGGATACGGGAGGTTCTCGACCTAAGGGGAACGGTTTAAGCCGCAAGGGACCCGCACGACACCGAGGGAGTCCGATGTACGTACATCGGTCATGTATGGGATTATTCTCGGGGTTACTCCACCCGGGGCTCTCCGTAAAATGTACCAAGATAACTGTTTGTTCAACGCTAACATAATGAATGAACTTAGATACGTTTATGTATGATATGATTATGATTATGTTATGTTCATGACTATGCAAGAGTGAATCCATGCAGGTTTATGTTTAAGAATAAGAGCATTAGATGCTACATGATAAGTACAAGGCATGGACTAGAGCAAGTAAAGAACATGATACCGATGACGATCTTAGGTTTCCTCTAATCGTCCGATTTAGAATCGTGCCATGATTATGTTATGTTTAGGCCTCGATACGTAAGCGTATTCTTGGCAATGCGGTCCTAGGTTCCCTCGGCCGCCATGACACGTATAGGAAGTGAAGCCTATAACGAGTGAGACAAGCCTATGACGGGTCTAGCATGCACTACCGTCTAGGAATCATGACCACACACGTATAATCAACCGTCAGGTTGTAATGTAGACACGTGGTGACCGTAGGTTTTCCCTTGAGGTTGCCTATAGCCTAGGATTTAGGGGAACTCACTGAGACATTATGTCTCATCCCAATCCTTATTTGTTTCAGATACCAGGATGGACGTCAAGGTAATAGCCGGATGGATTTTCAGCAAGAGCTCGTTCGTACCCGAAGCATGAAGAATATGGATCTCAAGAATGTATTTCATTTATTGGACATGATATGATGTATTGTTTTTGTACGAACGTGTTTTGTTGTATATAAATTCATTCGAAGTTTATTTTGTTGTATATTTTAATGTATCCTGTACTAAATTAAACGCATGTGCCAGACTTTCTAGATACGTCTGGTATGGGTGTTACAATTTGGTATCAGAGCAGGTCGATTCAGACCGTGCCTTGGGTCATTAAATTACAACAAAAGAAGTGGGACCATTGGGTTCCAGGTAAATGTTCTAGTTGTTGTTGTTAGTTGAGCCTGATCAACTCAATTTAGCATTCAACGATTAGAATGGATGCCTGAGAGCTAAATAGGACCCAGGAGGAATGAAGTATCTGATGAAGAAGTTTGATCGTGCCAAAAGGTGGCCGGTGAACTAAGTAAGTAGAAGCGTGAATCCTCCGGGAATGTAAGACATGTTAAAAAGGAACGTTCCAACCATGCCGGGTAAGATGTTAGCAATACTTCATGTACCAGTAAGTGACGAAGTTGGATATATCTCTAAGCATGACCGAAAGTTTCGGTAAGAGTTGTCGTTGGAACGTGTTTATGATATTTTGGGATGTCAGAACAAGGCTACAAGATGGTGAGAAGTCGACATATGTTGAAGGAGTCAGCGGGCTCTCAGGAATAGTATTACACATGAATGAAGTTAAGGACTTAAGAGAAAGTTCTATGTTATCAGGATTGAGCCATTGATTTCCGATGTGCCAAGAATTGTATCGAAGAAGGTTGATGTTGCCATGCATATATCATATAATATTTCATGATGATAGGAGTGAATGATGTGCATTGTATACTTGAGAATAAGAATTTCATGCAAAGAATGTTTTCTGAAAATATAGTTGGAGAAGCTCACCAATAGCAAGCCTGGGACGAAACTTCCCGTTTTTATTAAATCTACCAGTTCGTTCCTATGGTTTGCAACGACTATTGGTGAGATGTCCTTACAATAATCTTTTATGTGATGAAAATATTTTATGACATCAAGTAACGAATGCATATCATATCCTAAGATTTTCAAGGAAAAAGGCATAGGTAACAATCAATGAAATCGATATGGTTTAAGGTAGCTTTGGAAGTTAATGTGTTAAGAGTCAAGAACGAGCCAGAATCAAGAGTATAGAAGTTCCGGCGTTTAGAAGGAAAGTCACAGATGTTTATGCATGAAATGTGAATCAAGAAGTTAAAGCGGTGCAAGGTTATAAGAAATCACAAGGTTCACGGATTATGTGGGATTATGACGTATCTCTCGAACCTATGTTTTGCTTAATTGACTTGCTAAGGCTCCTTATGAATTCGAACTATAAAGTTTAAAGGATTTTAAAAAGATTTACACGTATGGGTGATTGAGGTTGATATTCTGAAAAATTTACGGGATTTTCTAGGAACCAGGTTGCTACGACACTCGTAGAGTGGGCTAGACTTATTAGAGTCTAGGTTTGGTGGCACGTATGTGTTATCAACCCATTCTATGATTTCCGAAGCAACGGTCGGGGCCAAAACTTAATATATATATATATATATATATATATATATATATATATATTTATAAAGTAGAAAATTATTAACGTCAATGACCCGTGCGCTAGTTTACGAAGTTTTCTTTAAGAGGAAAATCAACGAGCAAGCATTGGTATGATTAAGCAAGATATAGTATGCGAGAATGCGAAGGTACAAGGTTAGATGTTCAAGAAAGATATGTTTAAGTGCTATATGAGTTTGTCAAAGGAATTCAAGATTTTCTCGAAACAATTTCAAGTATGATATGTATGGTAAATGCAACCAGCAAGAACGTAAGGTTTACCCCCAAGTCAAGTATTATGAGCATAAGATAAGCTATCATGAGATTTGAATTTACAAGATAAGTGTAAGGTTGTGATGTTGGTTGCAACATGGAGGGTCCTGATAATAGTTCAAGGAGTAAGTAGTCAAGTGATAAGCATGAATTGAAGACTCGATCGCTCTAATGGATTAGAGTGATGGTTTAAGCCAACCGGTGGAAATCAGAGTAGCGCCATGTAAGCTAATCGATTAATCATGAAATGTGGAACTTTAGTATGAAAGAATTTTCGGTTGGTAACACAAGTTAACAAGAATGCATGGATGATGATATTGGAAAACATGTGAGATTCAGACGGTTACCTCTTGTGACTCAAGTAATAATCAAAGCATCAAGAATGATGACCGGTTGCCGAAAAAGGTATTAACGCTCAAGCGATAACCGAATAAGATGATGTGGAGGATTAAGTTAATGTTAAGAGGTCCAAGGATTTCCTATGGATATGTAAGTGGTATGGCAAGTATGTATATCAGTTAAACAAGGGAAGAATTTATTTTCGAAGTTAAGCATGTTATCATGAGAGAGAAGCGACTTTGATTGATGTGTAAAGAAATTTATACTCATGTGTGCAATACTTGTTGAGTGAAAATGATACTTGTTAAGGCATGTTAAGTCATGATTTTATAATTTTTAAAGCTAAGATTGGTATTATGGAACTTGGGAACGATGTTTTTATTTAACTCATGAAATTATACATTTTCGAAACTGATGAGATACATTTTAAGCAAACTCACTTAAGACGGACAAACTTCAGGACCAACTTGTTGTGGACAAGTTTGGGGCGAGTTGTTAAAACTTTTTCAAAAAATATAGAAACTCGTCCGGTGGTTCTGTGGTACCATTACAAATTCAGTTTGGTAAATGATAAAATCTTTATAGTCATGTATTTATTCGTTCCAAGAACCCGAATATCAAAGTTTAAGAAAAATTTCTTCAAGAAAGTTTAAAAAAAAAAACACGTATCGTTATCATTTAACAAGAGGCGGCACTTGTAAGTATGCACATGTTGCGGAAACGACAATGTTAGTATGAAGCTAATATCCTACGGGATACACGGAATTATGTTAAGAGATAAGAAATTCGTAGAATCGGTTATATGGGTAATGCAAGTAAGAGACATGTGTCTCAAAGTACAATAAGTAAATGATGTATGAAGTATATGTTTACCCGATAAGATTATGTATGCATGAAAAGATGTTGTAATGTCACAAGTAAGCACTGCAGGGCAAACCTGGTTTTCGGTAGGATTCCAGTTAAAAGGCAAATCCTGAGTGTTCATGTTTATGATAAGATATCTTTATGAATGGTTTATGTTAAGCAGGTATAATACGAGTCCGAGACAATAAGTTTATGTGTAGCAAGGAAAGTTCTAAATCATGACGTATTAAATGCCTTCGAGTTTAAGTGATATTAAGATCAAGAAAGCTATATGCTTAAGTATGTGGATCGAGAAACAGAACAAAACACAAGCAATGACGAACTTCTTGAGAATCTGTGTTTTGAATATGTATGGTTCAGACCAAAGATGGTAAATTTTGTCATGATGATTGGTAGTCGATATCTAAATTTCGAGGACGGAATTTTTTTTAAGGGGGGTAGAATGTAATATCCCGCCTGACAGTATCGGTATATTACCCTTTGACCGTGTCAGATGAATTTAATTCATGGAAAGTAAGTTAAGGTTAATATTTTATGAGATGTCAGCATTTTTCGGAAAAGTATCAGATTCGTTTTAAACACGCTTGAGGCAAGGGCATAATGGTAATTTCATGGAAAAAGGATATTTATATGTTTTTGGATGGAAAATATCTTATTTTCCCTTATCCTTTCTCTCACTAAGTGGGGAAAACATTTCCTCTTCCTTCTCTCTTCTCCCACACGCCCATCTCTTCCTTTCTCCACCAAATCTTTCAAATCTTCCTTCCTTCATGGCAAGTGAATCAATCTTGTTCCCTCATGATCTCTTGTACAAGTAGAAGCTTGATTAAGGTTTGATTTCCCTTTTTCCACCTCTCATGAAGCTCAACCCATCTCTTTTTCCTCTTCACCAATCTTTCATGAAACTTCATCCTCTCATGGTAAGTTTCCAAACTTGTTCCCTTATGATCATTTAAGCTTAAGGAAATATGGATTATGTTTGATTTCTTCTATTCCTCTTCTTGAAGAAGTGATTGGAAACTAGGGTTTGGTGTATGGTGAAGATGGATTCTAAATTGGTACAAGGTATGGTCTCCACTTGATCAAGGTAATAATATTAAGTTTGAATGGATTAATATCTCTATTCTTCCTCACCAAGAATTCCTTTTGATTTTAAGTTTTGAATATGTGTTTTGAGGGTAATGTTGGAGTATGGTTTTGAGCTTGAAATGGTGTCTTGGTTTGCAAGATAAGGACAACAAGTTTGAAAGGCATGAGCTAAGGTTGCAAGGAAATCAAGTTAGGGTTTTTGATTCTTGAGCTTATAAGCTTGGAGATGTTTCAAGAAAATTTACTAGGTGAGTTCCATAGATAGAATTCCCACCCTTTGGGATTATGATTATGCTATGTATGTATATGATGAATAATAAGAAATTCTAGGGTTTAAGTGTTAGACTAGTTGCCTCTTTTTATGCCATGCATGTTATACATGTTAATACTTGCCATATGCATGTTTTACAAGTTTCATATGATCAATTATGTTCCAAAATACTTAGAGACACTTGGTTTGAGGTTTTTGGGTCAAAAATACTATTTTTGAGTGTTCTGGACTGTCCTAACTCGCCACGGCGAGCTAGAACTCCGAAAGGGGGGTCCTGCTCGCCCCCAACTCGCCACAGCAAGCTACCACTCGCCTCCCCAGTGAAATCACTCGCCTAGGCGAGTAAGACAGTGAGAAATCTCACTGTTTTGCTTGCTTCAGGCAGGCATGGGAATTCGCGACGCGGTTTTCTCCGTGGTGTCTTTTTACGAATGTAAACCCCTCAAACCAAGGTCCCAATTGATGATCAAGGAAAGCAAGATTCTTATGTTAAAGAGGCAAGTATTAAGCATGTTAGTAAGGCATGGCAAACGAGAGAAATCATGTCATGAAACGGGTAGCAAATTATCCATTAAGCAAGGGAAAACTAGAGCCTCGACATAGTTGTCGGGAAATAGCTAGTTAGCATGAATTCTTAGAATGACAAGACGCGAAGTATAAGCTCTTCGCATATGTTTAAGAGTGTTTTAGCAAGCATGTTAAGTCGTGGTTTGATTAGTCAATCACTCCACCATGATTAGGTATGTATATGAACAAGTAAGAGTTTACCATTAATCGGTTCGATTAAGGTTCCGAGGTAAACGATCAAGTATGTACATGTTTAATTTATGTATACGACAAGACCATGACTAATAAGTAGATGGCATGTCTCTTGCTATCAACATCAGGGGGATACAAGAGGTTCTCGATCTAAGGGGAACGATTCAAGCCGTAAGGGACCCGCATGTCACTGAAATAAGCAAGACGTAGGTGCTCGTGTCTCTTGTTATCCACGCTAGGGGGATACGGGAGGTTCTCGATCTATGGGGAACGATTCAAGCCGTAAGGGACCCGCATGTCACTGAAATAAGCAAGACGTAGGTGCTCGTGTCTCTTGTTATCCACGCTAGGGGGATACGGGAGGTTCTCGACCTAAGGGGAACTGTTTAAGCCGCAAGGGACCCGCACGACACCTAGGGAGTCCGATGTACGTACATCGGTCATGTATGGGATTGTTCTCGGGGTTACTCCACCCGGGGCTCTCCGTAAAATGAACCAAGATAACTGTTTGTTCAACGCTAACATAATGAATGAACTTAGATACGTTTATGTATGATATGATTATGATTATGTTATGTTCATGACTATGCAAGAGTGAATCCATGCAGGTTTATGTTTACGAATAAGAGCATTAGATGCTACATGATAAGTACAAGGCATGGACTAGAGCAAGTAAAGAACATGATACCGATGACGATCTTAGGTTTCCCTTAATCGTCCGGTTTAGAATCGTGCCATGATTATGTTATGTTTAGGCCTCGATATGTAAGCGTATTCTTGGCAATGCGGTCCTAGGTTCCCTCGGCCGCCATGACACGTATAGGAAGTGAAGCCTATAACGAGTGAGACAAGCCTATGACGGGTCTAGCATGCACTACCGTCTAGGAATCATGACCACACACGTATAATCAACCTTCAGGTTGTAATGTAGACACGTGGTGACCGTAGGTTTTCCCTTGAGGTTGCATATAGCCTAGGGTTTAGGGGAACTCACTGAGACATTATGTCTCATCCCAATCCTTATTTGTTTCAGATACCAGGATGGACGTCAAGGTAATAGCCGGATGGATTTTCAGCAAAAGCTCGTTCGTACCCGAAGCATGAAGAATATGGATCTCAAGAATGTATTTCATTTATTGGACATGATATGATCTATTGTTTTTGTACGAACGTGTTTTGTTGTATATAAATTCATTCGAAGTTTATTTTGTTGTATATTTTAATGTATCTTGTACTAAATTAAACGCACGTGTCAGACTTTCTAGATACGTCTGGTATGGGTGTTACAAAGTGTTTATACTATGAGATGCAAATTACTATTACACTTTATATATTTTAGTTCAATCAACATACTCTCATCTCTACATATAATATATAGAGACCTTATGTTAAAGAGACGTATTAATTTGTATTTTAATAAGCAAATATAATATATAGAGACCTTATGTTAAAGAGACGTATTAATTTGTATTTTAATAAGCAAATAATGATCAAGAAATGATCAAATGTGTAAATGGTGCAAGAGAAGGCATGTATAGTGGACCTAGAAAATAAATAAAAGGGCATAAATTATGTTACAATAACCTTTAACATATGAGAATAGGTTGAATCGAGTTAGATTGACCTAAGTTTTGACTGTCAAATAATTAAGGGTCCAAGCCTGATCCATTTTGAATGATTTATATGTCATGTTAGCATGTTTAGCCTATTTTATATGAACATATTTAAAAAGTAATCATGTGAATGTTTAATTAGACCAATGAACAAAGAGACCAATAAAATCAAACTCTTTTGTAATAATCCACATGATGTTTTAAAGAATTTGATTATACTTGACATCATATATGGTTTCTAATTTATAATTTTACATTTATATATGGGAAAAAATAAATAACATAGACTAATAAGCTCAAAACTACTGAAAAAGTTAACAAATTTATAATTTAATCAAAATAAAAAAGATATAATAATAATAGTAATAAAAAAAAAATATTCATATCTACTCAAGTTGGTCAACCTAAAAGGCTTTTCTTAAGGCTCATAGCTTGACCTTTTTAGATAAACAAGCTTCTAAAAAAGTATATGTCTTCTCTATTTTAAAAAAATATTGGCCTAGGCATGATGTATGCTAGGTTGTAGATCCATATCAGTGGGTCTGATCTATTCCCAACCTATTATCCATGCCTCACAAAAATTATCAACACACTTCATAAATTGAGGATAAGGCCTCTTTGGACAATCATCGTGATGAACACAAGGAATTTGAGCTGCATTGTCAAATAAGAAGAAAGGAATGTTACTAAAATATGATATAATATTTAGGATAAGATATATTAGAGAAATAAAAAATGGTGTGAAAACAATATACTTTCACAAGTTACAACAAGAAATAGAGAAATAAAAATGATCAAAGCGTAAACAAATATGAGAATTTGAATCATATTTTTCCTCCTTTCCATGTAATAAGTATGATTATTTTGATATGTTTATAAGTAAAAGATTCATGCTTGTTAACTTCACTTAAATTTGTTTTACCACTTACGACGTTCAAGAAGTCACTTGTAAAATTGTAATTAATAATAAATGTCTCAACTGACCAATTAACTTTAGAAAATACCTCACTTAAAAAATATAGATTGTCATCAAAGTTTATTAACTTTTTATTAAACTTCATTATATATTTTTATTTATATTTTACCCCTTCGTTATAGATTGGGAAAATATTTCAAAAGAGAAATAACAATAATGAATGATGAAAAAAATAGTTGCATAAATAACACATTTATTTATAAAATAAAAAGCAGCATACTATGGTGTGTGGATCATCCGTAAAAGAGTCGTCAACCATTTTAATTTTTTATACAATATGTTAGCATCCTACATAGTCCATTAGAAAAATAATATTTTGTGCAATTACCTTATAATTAATTGTAAGAGAATCATAATATTTTTATCACAATTTATTTCTCCCCAAAATAAATAACAAACATAAACAATAAATTATTTACATTTCTACTACCAATCAATCTATACCCATAATTTATCTTTACATTTTAATAAAGTTTTGTTCTTTTTACTTCTTGTCCTTCTTTTATTTACATACTTACTCATAATAGTGACGATCTTAGTTAATAAAACAAGCAATACAAAGATAATTGTCCACAAGAAGTAAAAAATAAATAACAAGCAAACACCTAGGAACAATGAGAACAAGAATTCAAGTGTATTTGCAAACACTCCTTTTGACTTCGCCTGACTTTTTTCCAACGGGTTTTCCAAGCAAGAGTTTTATGGTTTCCCCTTTGGTTTTGTCCTAGTCCACCGAAGTTTGCTTTGTAGGGCGTTGTTGTAATTAATAGGTGATGCGTTTGGAGGATCAACATAGTTGGGATGTCAATCTCTCCATAGGGTGTATATGAAAAATTTACTCCATCCGTTTCAAAATACATGTCCATTTTGAAGAAATTTTTTGTTTCAAAATACATGTTCATTTGATAGTTTAAGGATACATTTTGTCGATTTTACCCTTGTCTATCAATTAATTGGATTTTAGATTTTTTCCACAATAATTATTTTCCACTAATAAATGTTGACCAATTTTAAGTGGATTTACTCATGTACTCTCCCAAGAAATGGCTACTGACTCTCTATTCCATCATACTCCCAAGAAATGAACCAACCAACCAATTAAAAACTAAAAAAAAAAATGGAAAAAAAAGGAAAGTTTGTGAACCAAAGCATGCCATTTACTCCATTGAATTCCAATACTGAAACTTTTTAGTATTGGCAGTATGTATTTTGATAACCGAAGCAAAAAAAAATAAATAATGCCATTTACTCCATTGAATCCCAATACTGAAACTTGTTAGTATTTTTTTTTTGGTTACAAAACTTGTTAGTATTGCTAGTATGTATTTTGATAACGGAAGAAAAAAAAATGCCATTTACTCCATTGAATTCAAATACTAAAACTTTTTTTAATGAATTTAGTATTGGAGGGGTAAAGATCCTCTCCATTATTGGAGTACTAGTATTGGTATTGCCATTTGATTGACTTTAATTAATTTTGGTATTGTTATTGGGAGTAATTATGAGATGGGGGTAAATAAATGTAAAATGGAGGAAATCAAAGACAAGGGTATAATAGGAATTTTTGTGTCAAACTAGCTTGTCCTTGGTTACTGCAATTTTTCCAAAATGGACATGTATTTTGAAACGGAGGGAGTATTAAATAATACTCCATCCGTCCCAAATTATAAGAAAAAAATTCATTTTCCTTGTCCCATATAATTATAAGCAAAAAAAGTTTAACTTTTATCATATTTAATTATGTTTTTTCAAGAAATCATCTTTTCCAAGGAGAAATTAAATGCAATTTGCATTCATTATGCTCTCTCTTTCATTTTCTCTATAACTAATAACCAATACAAATTGTTTTTACATCTTTCTATGAAATTTATTCCAAGGATAACACAAAAAACTATACTACAAACTACAATATTTTAGTTTTTTTAATAGGTATATTTTTTTTTCCTTATAATTTGGGACGGAGGGAGTATTTCTTCTTCTCTTTTGATGTGCAATCATGCATATAAAAGTAAAACCCATTTCTAGACTATTGTAAAATTAAGAAATCTATAATTATTATAAGTTAAAACTTGAGTTTTTAGTTAACCTTTAAAATATCGCATGTATCTATGTGTGTGTATATATATTGGTTTGCTATAATAGATTCATATATTCTTTTATGAAAGTCTATTTTAATAAGGTGCACATTTATCATTTAGATAAAAAGACCTTTATATTATTTTTTGAAAAGGAGAAAACTAAGGGATAGACTTGTAGTTGACAATTAAATATTTATTTGTATTTCTATATATCCTATTTTTCTGGTACACTAGTTCTCTTTCTTGATTATTTTAACCATTGTTCTCCTCTCTCTTTTCACCTTTTTTTTACAAAACTTTCCACGTTTTCTTCTCATTCCAATTATGAGCAACCTGCAACATTTCTTGTTTATTTTTTTTCCTCCAACAAAAATAAGGAAAGAAGAGATAAAGTGGGAAGCTTCACACTAAAATAGAAAAAGAGAGAAGTGAGGAAATGGTCGCTTAGAGAGAGAGAGAGAGAGAGAGAGAGAGAGAGAGAGAGAGAGAGAGAGAGAGAGAGAGAGAGAGAGAGAGAGAGAGAGAAGGGGTTGAGGCGGGGGGATAAAGGTCCCTGAAAGTGAAAAGAAGAGGAGTGAGATGGTAACCGGAGTTGATGGCTATCACACATCTGTGGATTCTATCGTTCCTTGGCATTTAAGCAACATGTGGTTCAATTGCAAAAAACTTATTACTAATATGAATTTCATTGTGTCTCATATTTTCAGAGAAGAAAATCAATGTGCAGACTCCCTTGCAAACATTTGGTCTATCCATTCATGGTTTGGTTGTTTGGGATTCAATTGGCATTTTACTCTTAATAGGCTTGGTATGCCAAGTGTTAAGATTTGTTTACTTTCGAGGGTTTTGGTGTAGTCCCCCTTATTTTGTATGCTCCTTCTCTTTGTAATGGTATTTTAGAGGTCTACAACTCCTTGTTGCATCCTCTTTGTTTTAAAAAAAAAAATTAGTAGACAATTTATACGTAGTACTCTTATTTTGATAGTAGTTATTAAATGCCAATTTTTGAGTATTTTAATCATTTATGATATTTTCGGATGTAAATAATTAATTATGAATTCTATGAAATTCGTTTATCAAACGATTTATAATTAATTTTTCGCATATTTCTCCGAAATTATTCTTGATATCTTCCGCTAGCTTTGAATAATTAAAACTATAAAAAATTGGATGTTACATTGTGGTATCAGAGCCGGTCGAACCTAGTCGGAGTGTGGTGTGCCTTTGTTTTAATCTATTTGTTTACTATTATATTAAAAAAAAAACTTGGGAGCATAGTATTGATTGCTAAACTCATGAATTATACATGCTACCATGTTGGATATTAGGATTATTGTGCACCTTGGGAGCACAATGGTGCTTTTAGTGAAGAGTGAGGAAAGTATGAGGTTATGTGTAGACTATAGAGAAGTGAATCAAGTGGCCATTAAAATATCCGTCTTACCTTATACTTGTTGGAACAAAAGTGGTTTGTGCAATTCCTTTAAGGTATTGATGATAACAAAGTACCGAAGAACAATTTGATATACTATTATTTGTTCAAGTGTGCAGGATCATAAAATATATCCATCAAGTATTGAACATGTATTAAAGCAGCAAAAGCACAAGAGAAGCTTAGAAGACTATGGTAGAAGATATGAAGAAAGATCAACTAGAAGCCAACATATTGGTTCAGAAGAAAATGACACCTCGCAAAAGCTGAAGATTGGCCTCATCAAACTCTGTGGAGATCATCAGAATCAGAAGACATCGCCAGACTCATAAGACCTAATCAAATTTAGAAGACCCCTAGACTCAGAAGATCCTGAGGGACCCAACACTCCACGTCAGATTTGTCGTATTCTGAAGCTTTTTCTATCAAGGATATGAGTACAATTTTGTCTTCTTCTGACCACGTGTAGAAACGGACAAAGAACTTCAAGGAGAATAAGAATGACAAGAAACTTCCAATTTCAACAAAGGGATTTCGAATGATTATCCAATGGAATTATCCATATCATGCAATGGTTCAATGTTCTTGATTTGAAGCTTCTCAACAAATCTTAATTCGTTGACTGACACTGTTCTCTAACGTCTCTCAAATCCCTCATTCCTCATGCATAATCTTATGTTAGTTAATTTTTGGGATAATGGGACTTTGAATATTAATTTTTGAAATTGAATGGGTTCATGTTGTATGTATGAGTGATTACGTTTGATTGCATGGATTTAACTGTTACTTTGTGTTTAGTGATGATTGGTAAGATGATGGTTTATTTTGTATGTAATATTCTTTAAGATTAATTGATGTTAGTATGTGTTATAATGTAAATTGAAGGAGTACGGAACTAAGCCAAAAAGAAACAAAATCTGATTTTCAATTTACTTTGAAAATGACTATGACATAGATGAATTGAAATTCTAATAACTTGAGCTATAAAACTCATTTTTTTAGTGAAAACAACTGGATTTGAAAGCTAATTTATAGTATTATGATACTTGAAAGTTGTGTAATTTTATATTATTTGTACATTATTTCGTAACATTATGAAATGAACCTCTATATCTTGAGATAGTAACTCCTTTTTGAATGAAACCAATTGTGTTTGAAAACAGACATCCAATAATGGTGGCTTTTAGGGTACACAAATTGATAAATTTGTGTACCCATACACAAATGCATTATTAGCCATAGATAGATCTACAGTAAAATTCAATGAACCAGATTTTGCTATTTGCTAGAGCAATTCAATGTACTTCTTACTCCTTTCCTTTCCTTTTTTATTTCTTCTAGTGGCACACATAACATTAAAACATTATAAAATTTATTCAAAATTAAATTTCATTCTTTAAACTCTGAACCGTTATAGTTGTATAGTATTCTTTCCTCTCTTTTTTTCCTTCCAATGGTACACATTAAATTAAACTATTATTTCAATTATTAATTTTCTGGATAGAAAAATTATAATATTTTTCCTTCTTAATCAATGATACATTTTTTGTTATGTATTCTTTTTTCTTTTTCTTTTTTGTAAATGTGCATTTTCATAATAAACCTCACGGACGAACTTTGATATGTATTCATTAATTTTGGGGTGAACTTTGTTACATATAAATTTACTTTTTTATTTCTTAGAGAAAAATTTATAAGGAAGATGTACCACTTATTAAGAAGAAAAAAATTCTGTGAAAAAAAGAAGAAAAAGTTTAACAATAGTTTTGTAAATGAAATGAATTCGTAAAAAAAAAATTAATTTTTTATATCTTATATCTATTAGTTGATTTAAAATAATGTTTTTAAGCATTTTTTGAAAAGAAAATTATTTAATTATTAATCTGTAAAAAAATAGGGTTTGACACTAACACCAATCAAATATAAGCTAATTATTATTTTTTATATCTATTAGTTGATTTAAAATAATGTTTTTAAGCATTGAATAATTTTTTTGAAAAGAAAATTATTTAATTATTAATCTGTAAAAAATAGAGTTTGACACTAACACCAATCAAATATAAGCTAATTATTATAATTTAACTTTTTTTTTAATTCATGATGTTTTTTTTATGTATATATAAGTGCAACTTTTATTTCCTCGAAGATTCACTAGTTCACTACTAAGTTGACATTCTTAAATCTAAGCCATTGGATTTTTAAACTCTTGAATTAGTGGTAAAATGAGCATTTGTGTATGGGTACACAAATTTAAGCACTTGTGTACCTTAAAAGTTACCTCCAATAATTTCTTCATATTAAATTTCATAATTTTAGCCTATACCCACAAGTCTCGATAGCTCTGTTAACACACTAGTTTTGTCGCAGAATTTTACTGTAACATTATTAAGTTTACAAAATCACGACTTCAGCTATATATATATATATATATAACATTGTTGAAGTTATTTGACAAAATAGATAAGGTAAATCACCCCTACAATATAGTTAATGTCCTAATTGTATATGAATTTCACATTGATTTATCTATTCTTGTATATATTTGATTAGTTGAATGCATAATATTGAGGTCAATAGGGAGGATATTTCTAATACAATCTTTAGAACGAGATATAGTTACTATGAGAATGGAGTGAATAATTTTTTTGTAAGTAGAAAATCTTTATATGTCAGTATGATGATACAATAGAAGAGCCAATTAGAAGTTTATATATGAATTGAGATGTTTCCTTATTATTTTAAGCTTAACACTTAATATGATAGAGAACGATAGCAATTTAAGAGAGCTAATTCATAAGAAATAACTCCTGAACTAGGAACTACATTCTCTTTTGAACAAGGAGGATTATAGCTTCAATTGATAGTTTAGTATGTTTAAGAAAAAGATCATTGTATTTAAGGAGGGGAACCTCATCATAGAATTTTAGAGGAAGCTCGTAAGAATAAGTCCACCATGCACCACAAATAACTAAGACATATAAGGATTTGATAAGAATGTATTAGTGGTCAGGAATACAAAAAAAAGTAGCTAGCCCTACGTCTTTTAGTTTTTAAATATAGCGTAAATTTCAGGGACAACATTTCTTTAAGGGGAGAGAAATGTAACATCCTAAAATTAATGGACTAAAAATAATTAGTCTATTAGAAGTTAAACTAGTAATTTAAAAGCTTAAAATTGATCGTAAATTAGTGTTAGACAAATTAGACGAGTTCATGATAAATTATTGTTATTATTATTATTATTATTATTATTAGGCTTAATAACAGTTTTGGCCCCCTAAGTATCAGGAAGTTGCGATTTTGGCCCCCTAACAAAATAAAATACAACCCAGTCCCCTAAGTACCGCCCATTTTGCAGTTTTGGCCCCTTAGGCCAATTTTTACTAGGTCAGTGCATATGTGGCAATCAAATAGGTGTCACGTGTGTTAATGTCTCATTTTTTTTTAAAATATTTATGCCACCTTGGAAAATAATAAAAAGAAAAAATTAAAAAATAGATCAAATTGAATAATTATAAAAAAAATGTAAAAACAAAAATAGATCAAAAAAAAATATTACAAAAATCCATTGTCTTCCTCTTCTTATCATGCTTTACGATTCCAACACGAACACCAAAATCTGAGTTTCTCTCATCTCCTCACCTCATCACCGCCATCCGTCACTTCTCAGAAGCCATCGATATTTCCTCCACCAACCACGTCCTATATTCCAACCGATCCGCCGCTCAAGCTTCTCTCCAGAATTACACTGATGCCTTAACCGACGCAAAGAAAATTGTCAAACTCAAACCTGATTGGTCAAAGGGTTACACCCGTCTCGGTGCCGCTCATCTCGGTCTTTCTCAATACGACGACATCGTTTCAGCTTACAAAAAAGGGTTAGAAATTGGTTCTAATGAAATCATGTTCATCCGATGCTTAAGAAGCTGGGTACCTCAACTCAATCACCTTCTTGCTTGTCGATTTCATACTGCCCATTTTGGAGGTACCCCACTCTTTAAGCATCGGATGAACCGGATTTCATTAGAATCAATTTCTAACCCTTTTTTGTAAGCTGAAACGGTGTCGTCGTATTGAGAAAGACCAAGATGAGCGGCACCGAGACTGTTGTAACCCTTTGACTAATCGGGTTTGAGTTCGAAGGTTTTCTTTGTGTCGGTTAAAGCATTAGTGTAATTCTGGAGAGAAGCGTGAGCGGCGGATCGGTTGGAATATAGGACGTGGTTGGTGGAGGAAATATTGATGGCTTCTGAGAAGTGACGGATGGCGGTGATGAGGTGAGGTGATGAGAGAAAGTCAGATTTTGGTGTTCTTGTTGGAATCGTGAAGCAGGATAAGAAGAGGAAGACAATGGATTTTTGTAATATTTTTTTTTAGATCTATTTTTGTTTTTACTTTTTTTTATAATTATTTAATTTGATCTATTTTTTAATTTTTTCTTTTTATTATTTTCCAAGGTGGCATAAATATTTAAAAAAAAATGAGACATTAACACACGTGGCACCTATTTGACTGCCACGTATGCATTGACCCAATCAAAATTGGCCTAAGGGGCCAAAACTGCAAAGGGGCGGTACTTACGGGGCTGAGTTGTATTTTATTTTGTTAGGGGGCCAAAATCGCAACCCTCCATAGCGCTTAGGGGTGGTAACAATATTCCAATTAACATGGTTCCAAGTGTGAGAGAGTGCATCCCCTCCCCAAAGGAAACTCCTAGCCATTCCATCCAGACGATTGCAAACATAGTTAGGAAGGTGGTGGAGTTGCATTGTATAAACTTGAGTTGCTGTCATTACCGATTTCACAAAGCAAGCTCTTCTTGCTTTGTTCAGAATTCTTCCTTTCCAAGACGCTAGTTTCTTATGCACTTTGTCAATAATATCATTATATACATGCTTGGACACCCTACCTTTAACTAGTGGAAAGCCAAGATAAATGCCCTAAGTCAGCAACAAATTTAATTGCTAAAGTATCCTTGATCTCCCTTTTTCTCTCGCTTGGTAACATCCTAGAACACATTGCTTTTGACTTCAAGGAATTAAGCTTTAATCCAGATGCATTGCATAAGTCGTCTAAAGTGCCCATAACAAATTTAACCTGATTACTATTGGCTTCACAAAATAAAAGAACATCGTCAACAAATAGGATATGAAAGAGGGCAGGGCCACCCTTTGATACCTGTATTAGTTTCCGAATCCCACTTTGAACTTTTTGTTGAATATTGAGGGAGAGTTTCTCCATACACAAAACAACGAGATATGGGGATAACGGATCCCCTTGACAAAGACCTCTAGACGGAGGGAAGTGGTTTGTTTTAGCTTCATTCCATAAGATAGCTAGGTTGCTAGAACGCACACAACTCATAATAAGAGAAATCATTTCTGAAGGAACACAAAAGTCATGAAGTGTTATCTCCACAAAAAAAAAAAAAAAAAAAACCCAATTTAGCATATCATGTGCTTTTCCAGGTCAATTTTAAAAGCGATAGTGCCCTTCTTTACACAAGAGTGGTGTATGTAATGAAGATTGGTAACCAAGCAAAATAGACATTAGGGTATCAGAAGAAGTAAGATAATACTAAGATGAGCATTGGGAAAGGGGGGACGAAAGGTCCATCATTTTTAATCCAATCTTTTTTTAACGGGTAAGTCATCACACCTTTTAACCCTTCCATCATACAAATTTTGGATAGGATACCAAAAAAAATTTAAAAAAAATGAAAATTAAGTAGTATGATTTATTTTACTAAAAACCTAACTATATCGTATTGGGGATTTTATGAAATTCAATTAGTTTGATGAGTTGCCGATATACTTTCTTTAGATGATTTTCTATGAATTGATTATATACATGTTATTCGATTTAGGTTGCTTTCCTATATGTTCTTCGGGTTGTCGTTTATACGAGTTATTCTTTATATGATAATCATATGCTCTTGCTATCTAGTATTAAGGTCTATGCACCGTGTGTGTGTACTTTTTTCTTGTTGAAAGAACCGCATATAGGCATGTTAACCATTTGCTAGTCATTACTACTTTATTATTATAAGCGTGTATACACTGTATATAATATATGATCAGATTATTTTTTTTTGAGGGAAGAAATATAATCGGATTATTATATGTAGTATAAGTTTATGCACTATATATTTGTATATATTCATTGAGGAATTGTAGATCAATATAATATATTATAATTTTAAAGTGATTTTATAGAGATGATTGTTTTTTTTGAGAGATATAGAGATGGTTGTTGTAATGAAATTATTTCTATTAATATTGAATGTGTATGAGATAGCTTTTATGCTTCATATAGATGGGTCATGTACTCCACATCAGATGAGTTTTGTGCTCCATATAGATGAGTCTTGTACTTTACATGAGATGAGTTTTGTGCTCCATATAGACTGGTCTTGTCCCCCAATAGTTACTTACCCAGATAAGCTATATGCTCCATATATGTGGGTCTTGTTCTCCACATGAGATGAGCTTTGTGCTCCATATGGATGGGTCACCCCATAGTTACTTAACCAGATGAGCTATGTGCTCCATATAACAAAGAGATTTGATTGATTTATTAGTATTAATTATGTATACTTTTAAAGACTATTTTAGAAAGAAAGCAGATACCACGGTCGATATTTCCGGTTGCCACGCTGGCTGAGAACAATACTTGTTCTTAAACTTTGGTGTATTATTCACTGGGATTTCATATCTCGTTAGAGTGTTGTTTTCAAATTCAGAGATTGAGATGAAGACCGTCGATAACGTTGGAAGATGAGAAGTTCGACATTTTGCAAACATCACTTCAATATATTAGGTTGATAGCTTGGGAATTAGTAGACAAAATGTATACATTTAGTAGCATTCATTAAATGCCTTTTTTAATTATTTTAATTATTATGAATTTTTAGGATGTAAATAATTAATTATGAATTTTACCAAATTTGTTTATCAAACGATTTATAATAGATTTTTTTTTCCTATTTCTCTAAAATTATTCTTGATATCTTCCGTTAACATTCAATAATCAAAACTACACAAAAATTGGACGTTGCATTATAAAGGTGGATTGTGTGATAGCTTAAATTACGAAGAGGCTGTCCAAAACTTGTAAAGCTTCCCTTATCCTCTTTAGGTTATAAAGGTGGATTATGTGGTAGCTTAAAGTATGAAGAGGCTATCCAAAACTTGTAAAGCCTCACTAATCCTATTTAGGCTACCACACAATCCACCTTTATAACCTAAAGAGGATTAGTGAAGCTTTACATATTGTGTGAATGGCTAGGATCGATTATGGCACACTCATGTACAATGCCGTGCACAGGGCCTAAGGTGCACCTTTATGGTGCTTCTCCGTGAGGAATAGTATTTTTAGCTATGCTGGGCTTTTCGCATTAGGATTTTTGCCGATCAGAAACATTAATTAATGACTAACATTTATTTGGTATTTTTGCATTGGGAAATCTAAAATCAACAATTCTAACCTACCACCATTCTAAAACTTTAACATCTTCATAACTTTTATGCTTATAAAAATAATATATAACATCTTCCTCTTTGCACCAATTTTCTACTCAATATTTCACTCTCATGAAAGGTTGAAATTGACTAAGTTAATTGCAAAGATAATTCCATGAAAGGTTGAAATTAATATAATCATAATTTCAAAATATTTATAATCATAACCATTATGGCACCACATGTACCATAATTCAAAATATTTATAACCATATCCATGGTGGCAGTATACGTTGCATACCCAAAAGCTATCTAGTACTTGTAACCATATTCAAACCAAAAAAAGGTCCACCCCAAAAAAACATATGGCAACATAAGTTTTATATCCAAAAAAAGCATGGTGAATAAATGAGGCATCTAAATCTCCCCTCCAAATTTCTACGCCAAACCAACGTCAACAGTAAAACAAAATGTCCTTGACATTTCCAAGGATGGAGGTCAATGTCGACACAAAGTTGGTGGTAAAATGTTGATCTTTAACTTTGTTTCATATGAAACATAATTTAACTAAAATGTTGATCCTTGTATGTAGTTCCTCCTGCTTATTATGCACACTTATTAGCATTCCGAGATCGCTACTACCTTAATGAAGTTGACACTTCTGATTTCGGTTCTGTAAATGGTAACAGAAGTACCATACAAGGATTTGGATAATAAGTGTGCATAATAAGAACACTTCTTATTATGCACACTTATTATAGAGATCCTTGTATGTTACTTCTGTTACCTTTTGCATAACCGGAATTAGAAGTGTCAACTTCATTAAGGTAGTAGCGACCTCAAAATGCTAACAAGTGTGCATAATAAGCAAGAGGAACTGCTTACAAGGATCAACATTTTAGTTAAATTATGTTTCATATGAAACATAAATAAGGATCAACATTTTACCACCAACTTTGTGTCGACACTGCCCTCCATGGTGGAAAATGCAAGGACATTATGTTTTACTATTGACATTGGCTTGGCATACAAGTTCGGAGGGGAGATTTAGATGCTTGTTTATTCATCATGCTTTTTTAGATATAAAACTTATGTTGCCATCTGTTTTTTTGGTGGAACTTTTTGGTTTGAATATGGTTACAAGTACTAGATAGCTTTTTGGTATGCAATGTATGTTGCCACCATGGATATGTTTATAAATATTTTGAATTATGGTACATATGTTGCCACCATGGTTATGGTTATAAATATTTTGAAATTATATTTATATTATGTTTGCTATATCTTACTTGCTAGCTAAATGCTAAATATTTATATAAATACTCTGGAGTTATCTTTGCAATTAACTTGGTGAATTTCAACCTTTTGCCATGGAAGTAAAATATTGAGCAGAAAATTGGTGGAAAGAGGAAGATGTTATATGTTATTTTTATGAGCATAAAAGCTAGGAAATTCCAAACGTTAACTCTGAACAAAAGACATTGACACCACCACAAACAACAACCAGCATTTACATCTTATGTTGTCATTCATCGCCTCCAAGGCATCCACTTGGCTCTAAGAGTAAGCCAAAGAACCTGTCATAGTAACACATGGCAACCCATTTGGATTATGTTCTCATGTGCTTGATATCACTGCTGAAGTTGATGTGTCAATTGTTCTCTTTGATTATGATTGTCGTCGAGGGAGGTTAATATGCATCCTCAATGGAAATGGAGTGGTGGAGCAAGCCACTCTTTGTAAACCCATTAGGAAAATTGTAACCCTTCATGGAAGGTCCAACATTCTTTCGATATCTAGGATATTTCTACCATCAGCGAAATCGGCAAGTGCGGGAGAGGGTTGATAGTTTACTTATAAATTAAGGATGAATGATTAGGGGGAGTGTGATTCCCTCTCTGGTGGCTTCAGATTCAGTTAAGTTAATGGTTGTATCCTTTGCAAATACTGCATCTTAAGAGCTCTATTTGGCAGCCTATAGTTTTGGAAGTGCACAAACCATATGCCTCGATGCAGCTAGACAAGTGGTTGAAGGTAAATGTTGGCATGTCCAATGCTACAAGATTAACATCTGGAATGCAGAACATGATGAGTAGTAACATCAACAATCCCTCATCCTCTACTCAGGTTCGTATATTTGGAAGAAGTATTACTGCGAATTCACCACCCAGACCAACTCGCTTATAGTTGAGTATGGATCAGTTAATGGGTAAGTATATGAAAATCGGGTATGGGGATGGGGAATGTAAAACTCATACCCACCCCGCCCCATTGCCGTGCCTAACTGAAAAAGATATGCATTGCTAATGTTTAAATTCTAAAAACAAATATGTTTTAATTAAAACATGATTTATTGAAGGGAAAAATATATAAATTGTAAAATGAAAATATAAACCCTAAGACATGTTTGATAAAAATAGATTCTTGTAAATAATCAAGAATTTAAACTATGTTTGTTTACCTTTTCTACTAGATTCTTTCCGTTAATGTTTGGATATATTGCCAACGTTAGGAGATCTAGTTGCAAAGGAAAGAGGACTTCAATTTTAGGTTGAATATTCTTTGAAGTCAAGAATAATGAATAATCCCCAATTGTATAACACCAATATATGTCCTTCAAAACAAATTATTGAATAAAAAATAATAAAGTTACTTCATTATTACACAAAAGAACGTAAATCTACAACAATTATGATATAACAAAAAAACTTATCAAAGTATAAAGTGTCTAGGGACATAGAATATGTTTGTTGAAACAATATTTCACCAAAAAATTATCATCAAAATAGTGGCTAGATATTGTTGAAACAATATTTCACCAAAAAATTATCATCAAAATAGTGGCTAGATAAACACAATTCCATATATCACACACACACACAAATATTAAACCACAATTTGTTACATATTTGTTATAGATATCGAACCAAATTTTTTTATCTTTTACTTTCAAAATCATTTATAAGTAATATAAGTATTTAATAACACAAATCAATAAAATTAAATAAAACATCAAAATATATGTGTCTGTCTGTTTGCTTTAAAATTAAATATGATATAAATGAATTAAAGTTTTCATTTTAAACTTGATGCAGGCCTTATGAATTGTAACTCTGTCATTTTTCAATTTCCATAGGTGCTAGTGTTTAATGTTATCTTCCTTTTCTTGATGCTCTAGTGTATGAATTTCCAATCTAAACACATATCAGATAAAAAACAAAATTTAAATACATAAGATAATTAGTTGAAATTAATTAAATAATAATTATAGCGATAAAATATAAAACAAAATAAATAAGTTAAATAAAAAATATAAAAGTTACTTTTATAATTATACAAAAGAGTCTAAATAATATTATTTATGGTAGAACAGTAAAACTGTCATGGTATAAAGAGACTGGTGAAATAGAATACATTATTAAAACAATATTCCACCAAAATAAATAAAAGATCTAACTAGTGCCTAGATGAACACAATTTACTTTATTGTATTCATTAATACACCTTCTCAATTTTAAAACCTAATTGATAATAACTTTTTATACTTAATTTGCTAAAAAATTGCAATCAAAATTTTAACAAATTATCTTCCCAATTTTACTTAAATTTATAATTTGATTAACAAAAAGTTATGTATGCAAATCATATGTTTAAATTCTCAAAAATGAATCACACATTCAAATTATAAGATTTATTGAAAGGGAAAACAATCAAGCAAAAAAACTTCATTATTTACCTTTACTACTTTTATCTATGTTAGAGTTTGATTCCAATGATGTGGATGGAAGATCTAGCTGCAAAACAAAGTAAACTTCAAATTCTAAGTTGAAAATTATTTGAAGTAAAAAATATGAAATCACCCCCTTTAATAGTACATATATAAAATATGTTGAACAACTTTAAACTCAAGTATAATGTTAAAAATGAAAAATTTAAACTCAACAACAAAATAATTACAAACATCTTTAAACCCATTACCTTCCCTACTATGATTGATACTTTCAAAGCCTACCAAGAAACAGCCAAGATTCCCCATCACGAAGCTTTGAGAGATGAAGATCGAGAGAAAAATCAATTTTTGAGTGATGAAGATATGATTTAGAGACAAGGGAAAAATGAGATGAGATTGAGAGAGAAGAGTTTTCTTTGCCTTTCAGATGATATTGTGCGGCTAGGGTTTTCTTAGATGTCTTGTATCATTGTCTTTTATAGTGGAAACATAGATTTGGGTAGGTTTGATTTGGGCTAGGTAGGATATGGGCTTTGAGGACACCTATTTGGGCCAGGGGTAAGTAGTAGTAATAAAAGATGAAAAAATTGGATTTTTCAAATTTGACAAAAAAAATGAAAACTTTCATTTTTCACATTTTAGAAAAAGAAATTTAATTCCAGACTTAATATGTAACACTTTACCGCAATCCTTAATTTATTTTCAAAAAAAATTATCTAAAACATTACTAGATATATGTGTACCTAAGAGCACTTGGAAGAGTTGACACGAGATCTCTTCTCTCTTAATCAGAGGTGTGTGGTTTTTTTTTCAGCCATGTGCATGCAATGCTGACAATTCCCTTGAGAGAGACCTTTCCCACCCTTTATGGTTATACCCGTCTCGAAGGATTAGTCTCTCTAGTTGCACGAAGGAGATAATTAGCTCACACATTAAAAAAAATTGTGTTAAAATTACAGCATCTCATGGTATCTTTAGTAGGATAACGTCAAAAGGAGGAAACCTATAAGAAATATAAGAAAATTCATTACATGACAAAAATTAAATCTTTTTATAAGTTAGATAAATTAAATTTATATAATAAAGAATATATTAAAAAGAAAGTTTAATTAGAGTGATTACATATATGTTGTATTTTCATGGATAACTAAAATGACTTTTATAGAATAAATGTACTATAATGAATATAACAAATATATTTTAAAAAAGTATGACATATTGATTGTATTTTAATTTACTCTAAATTCTCTTAATAAGGTCTGAAATAATATTTTTCTTAGTCTTAATTATAAATATATGGAATGGTAGTAAATTTAAATAAACTTTTTAAATATTAAAAAAACTTATTTTCCTTTTTGACAAAAAGTCAATACATGTCTTAAATATAATCATTTTTTTAGTATAGTTATATTAATTTTTGTAGAATAAATTTACAATAAGTAATATTTTTAATAACATTTTTATTAATATTTTTGTAGAATGAATGTATTATTTGTGTGTGTATTATGAGTTGGAGATTGAGAATTGGAGTTTTTAAGGATGTCGATCTAGTCAGCAGAGCAGAGCTTCTCCTTGATGTTTTCCTCACTTTTGGTTCATTGAAGAAAACAATTATTTATTGCTTTTTATTTTAATTTAATTTAATATTTTTAATTAGGTCTCATTTAATATTCTTCTTAGTCTTAATTATTAAGATATTGTAACATTTTAATAACATATTTTAAAAAACAACACTTATTTTCTTTTTTTTAAAATAAAGTCAATACATATCTTAAATATAATCATTTATACTATAATCAATTAAAAATAATTTAACATTAAATCCTATTTATGGACCCTTTAGCCTCATCTATTTTCACCAAAAAAGATGTCACATGACATTTTTATTCATTACAAACACAACTAAGCCCAATTAAAAACTACCACCTTTTTAAATGATTTATAAAGTTGTCGCTGATTGTAAGAAAGCTCTTCGAGGGAGACTAGTTCTGCATAAAGGGGACAAATCCTACACTGCAAAGGATTTGATTACAAGTCTCAATAAAAACACTTATTTGGCATCACTTGGGAGAGGCTCCTATATCTTTCACTTTTAAACTTATAAAGATACTAGTAAAAGACTCGTTCTTTCGCACGGGTCACGTAACATTACGGTAATTATTTAAAAAAAAATATTACAGTAATTATATTAAAAATGACAGGTTCCTTCCTAAGGTTCCGATCAGCTCCCTTTTTCTATTTTCAAGTTCACGTTTCATCGATGTTTTGTATGCTTCCATCACCGTGAGCCCTGCCATGGCTTCTGATTGGCAAACTGAACTTGCCTCTCCGGTGCTACCTTCCTCAATTGCACAAATTTTCGTCGTGGTTGTTATTAGGGAACCTGCTCAACAAACACACATCCAAAGAAATCCTTTGCTCGGGAGCTTGTGGCTGCTGCAACAGCTGAGAACATTATGCCACCACCATAGCGTATCATATGTGGTGAAGCCTTGTGTATTAAGATATTATAGGAGACTTATGCACCGGGTGCTGATGATTGTAAGCAAAAATTACGTGGCAGGTTATTATTGAATAAGGGCGACAAACCTTATACATCGAACGACATTATTGCAAAGCTTCAAAAACAATGGACAACTGTTGGACCATGGAAGATGTTGTCGTTGGGAAAAGGATGCTTTGAGTTCTCATTTGCTTCATATGTCGTTAGTTGCACCCAAACAAAGATAAATCGGTGGACAACGAAGAGAAGAAAAGTGTTGTCTCTCAGAAGCAGTAGTCTCAAAAATGGCCTCAAAAGAATTTACAAAGGGAAGAATTATGTTCCCAAGTTCCAAGACATCGTACATAGAAGCAAAAACCTAAAAAGGCGAAGAAACATGCATTTCGGCACCCGAAATGCACTCAAAAGCGCCCAGGCGCACAGAACAGTGCGTTAGACGTCCATACTCGGCACAAAAGTGCCCTGACACATAGAATGAGGCGCTAGGCGCCTAACATTCAAGGCACATGCACCTAGCGCATGGATATAGGCGCTAGGCGTTTGGTTGCTTGCGGGAAAAGTCACTATTTTACGACCTTTTGTGGAAGAAAGCCCGCGTTTTTAGCCCAAGTCCAGGTGGAAACTTTCCCTATGAATATCGTCTTCCTCATTCATAATTTCTCATTCATAACTGGAGCAGTTCAAGAGAAAGGTCGATTCTAGGAGCTTTTAGGAGGAGTTTCTCTCTCCTCTCTCCAAGTATTTCTAGGGTAAGTTTTATTTCTTTTGTAATTAGTTTTTAGTTATCATGGGTAACTAAATCTTTTTAGGCTAGAGTTCTAAGATGAACCTCTATTTATTTGTTGGATAATTATTTAATTTAATGACATTTATTCAGTTATTTTATGTTCGCTATTTAGTTTTATTGTAGCGCGTAAGATTTGTCTCCTCTGGAGCGCAACCCTAGTTTAGACACTTAGGTAGTGACATGGCCTAATATTGATATTTATACCTTGATATTTATATCTTGATATTTATATATGTCTATCTAACAAGTAGTTAGTTAGTAACTAGATGAAATATACAGAAAGTGAGTAGAACCTAGTAGTAAGTACTTAAGTGCTGACATTACTAATATCGAGTAAAATCAGTTGAACTTAGAATGTAACTGATGACAGGTCATCTCACGTTATTTTTAGCATGTTTTTCAGTCAATTTTTGTAGGTTTTACCAGCAAAACATATGAGTATTAGATCAATTGCCTATGATTTCAGGACATTTGTATTGTTTTCTATATTTGAGTATGAAATTCTATTCTTCCTGAAACATATCAATTTTACGGTGTTCTTGAAGTAATTCGCGAAGAAATCAAGCAAATCAGGCAAAGCAAGACATCTGAAGATTTATGTGGATCTTGGAAAGATAAATAATGAAGATTCAAGAGGCCTCAGATGACTTTACAAAAGGAGGAATTTTGTTCCCAAGTTCTGAGACATCTTACATTGAAGAAAACACATCAACAGGCAAAGAAAATAGACAAAACAACACATAAAATACACTGAAGCTCCCAGATGCACCACAGGGGGCGGTAGACGCCCCAGAACAACTGCACTAAAACGACTAGCGCATGCAAAGAGGCGTTAGGTGCCTTTGCCTGGTAGGAACATGCGCTAGGTGCCCTATTTCTTTCGGAAAAAGTCACTTTTCATGACTTTTTCTCCCCTGGAAACCCATGTTTTTAGCCCAAGTTAGATGGAAACTTTCCCTATAAATATCGCCTTCCACATTCACGATTTCTTATTCAGAACTGGAGCAGTTCAAGAGAAAGGTGATTCTAGGAGCTAAGGAGGAGTTCTGTCTTCTCCTATCTCTTCTAGGGTATGTTTTTATCTTTTTGTATTTTGTCTTAGTTATCATGTGCAACTAGATATTTATAGCCTATGATTCTAAGATGAACCTCTATTTGTTCGATAATTATTTAATTTAATGTTGTTTATTTTAGTATATTTTCTGTTTGCTATTAAGTTTTATTAGGATTAATTTATTCTAATGAAGTACAACCCTATATTAGGTACTTAGGTTGTGACAAGACTTAACATTATTATTACTATCTGGATGCTTATATCTTGATATTTATATCCTTATACTTATAACTATCTATCTAGGAAGTAAGTGATTAAATAACTAGACGAAAGATACCGAAAGCGAGTTGACCCTAGTAGTAAGTACTTAGGAGGTGACATTACTAATATTGAGTAAAAACTGATGAACCTAGGATGTAACTAGTTATTAATTAGGAAAACAAGCACCAATGGGCGTGAACCTAGTAAGACCATTATCCTCGACCTCTAGGTAAGGTAGACGCTGATATTGCTGCCTGTTTGTAGAATACTTTGGGGAGAAGGATAATGTGCTATGAGTGTCCTAAGATTCATAGATGGGAAGAACTCCGGGAACATTGGCTTTCATTGCCTTTGGAAACCTAAGAACACCAATTTAAGTTTATGTTTCAATTACCTTTGAATTAACTAGACCCCACACGTAAGGATCACCGTGTGATCATCAGGTGCAGTTAGCCATCGGAGGGATAAACCTAGATCAACCGAGATAGTATAGACACTGCACGTAAGGATCACCGTGCGATCAGTAGGTGCAACATGACAACCGACTAGATAATTAAACACGACATGAATGTTATTTAATATCCAACAAAATAAATAGGGAGGATTTAAAGAGTCCTAACCGCTACTTACTTTTCTGCAACCAAACCAAGTAACTTGCTCTGTTGCAAACAGATAAAAGTTGCAATTTCTAACTCATAACTCTTTTATATTATATTGTCAACTTAAAATAAGTAACACGGTTTGTTTAAACGAAACAAAAATCCATGTGGCTATGTTACTCTACTTATCACTTTATTACTTGGTAAACGATTTGGTACAATTGCCTAATCCGACCATCAATAAGTAGTTAGTAATTAAGGAAACAAGTTACTTCATGACTTAAATCAGCCCAATAACTTCATTCTCCTCACACCTTGGTACGGTAGACGATGATAGGGCTTCCCGTCTGTAGAACTACCGAGAGGGAGAATGGGCTATGTACTCCTAAGATTCATAGTTGGGAAAACCTTTAGGAACACTGGCCACCATACATTTGGAAATTTGGGAACGCCAAATTAAGTTTATGTTTTAATTACCTCTGAGGGAGTAAGACCCCACACGTAAGGATCACCATGCGACCAACAGGTGCAACTCAAAAGGTCGAGGGATAGACCGAAATCAACCGAGATAGTAAGACCATGCACGTAAGGATCAACGTGCGACCAGCAGGTGCAACTTCACAAACCGATTACGTTATCACGTCCTGACAGACTCATCACTTAGATAGTCTACTTAGAATAACTGAACACGACTTGGCTGTTAATTAATTCCAACATGTGAATAGGGGGGATTTGATGAATCCTAACCATTGCTAACATTTCTGCAACCAAAACAGGTAACTTGCTCTATTGCAAACAGATAAAAATTGCAAATCTCTTAAGCCTCAAATCTTTTATATTTTATTGTTAAAAAATAAGCAACACGAATTGTATGGACAAAACGACAATTCATGTGGATATGATACTCTACTTGTCACTTTATTACTTGGTAAACGATTTGGTACACTTGCCTAATCTGACCATCAGGGTTCCTAAATTATCTATGTCCTAAAGGTTCCCTCGTCTATTGAATCTTAGGAGGACATTAACATATTATCCCTCTCGGTAGTTCTACAAATGAGCAGTCTTATCTCATATACCTTACCAAGGCCCAAAGATTGTAAGAAGAATAAAGTTACTATGCTAATTTAAATCCCTGAGTTACTATGTTTCCCTAATTACGTGGTCCGTTATTAGTTACTTTCTGACTCGGGTAGGTTTGCACCAATATTAGGTATGTCACCTTCCTAAGTACAATTATCTCAGGGTTGATCCACTTCAGAAGAAACAATGCCTTACGCTATAGTTAAATTAAATAGTATTCATAAAAAAATGAATAAAGAACTTAAATTAAATAATCCAACAAATAAAATAGAGGTTCATCTTAGAACCCTTTTCTAATAGAGTTTAGTTACTCATGCTAACTAAAGGTAAATTACAAAAGAAATGAAACATATCTTAAAGACTTAGAGTGAGGAGAGACTTCTCCTTTGAAACTCCTAGTGCTTGCCTTTCTGTTGAACCGCTTCGCTTTGAATGAGGAATAATGAATGAGAGGATTGATATTTATAGGAAAGTTTCCAACTGAGTTTGAGCTGAAAAACTGGCTATTCCACTAAAAAAAGTGGAAAAAGCTGTTGAGGCGCATGAGTGTCGTTTCCATGTCCCAGGCGCATGGTGAATGCCCAGGGCATATAAGTGTTGTTTTCCTACGTGTAAACACCTAGTTCTTCGTCTTTTGAGTGTTTCCTTCCATATAAGATGTCTTGGGACATGGGAATAGAAGTCTTTCCTTTGTAATGTCTTCTGAGGCCTCTTGAATCTTCATTCATGGTCTTTCCAAGATCTTCAAGATGTTTTACTTTGCCAATTTGCATGATTTCTTTTTGAGTTACAACCATAGACAATTTTTCTAATACTCCTATATTTTGCATTAAAACTAAATGAAAATGATTGAAATGATGGCTTGTCATCACAACCCTAAACTTACATTGTCTCTTGTCCTCAAGTAACAAAAGAAATTAAATTTTAATTCTTTGCATATCTTTTAGGAAAAGCATACCTTTCTGAAGAGGTTGCTTATATCATCATCTCATCCCATTTGTAGACTTGACTAACTTACACCTTCCATGCAAGTGGGACATGCTTAGAGAAGATAACTCATACTCTCAACCACACCATTTTCCAGGATACACATATGTATCTCCTAAATCCAGTAGGGTTGGTCATGACATTTTCCCACTTTAGTCGTCACATGAATGTACCTTGCTGTAAATTTGAGACAATTTTAAACAGACAGTCAAGATCATACTATATACGCATTTTGACGTTTTTCAGGGTTGTAATGTGACTTAGGTTAAGGTGAGATATATTTGGGAAAGTAGACTAATAAAACAATTTGGAGTTAGATCATATTGAAGTATTACCAACCCTCCTCCCATAAACCAAACAAGAGGGGTACTAAGTAGAACCGTTTATCTTTCATTTTTCAAGATAGATACATTTTTTTTAAGAGACCAATTTTTTTGACGTTTTTGCTTCTTGATTTCTTTTTCTATTTTTTTGTGTATAGACCCATGATTATCTACATTTTTTCATTATTTTTTCTTTTTGATAAATAAGTTCTACTGATACTCAACCCCAAACTTAAAGCGAGAAGGCAACGCGAGAGTGAAAAAAAATAGAAGAGGGTGTCGCTGCATGCGGTGGCAATTGTGTAGAATGATCAGTGCGGAGATAATGGTTAAAATAATTAAGAGAATTAGTGGGACCAAAAAAGTAGAAAATATAGAAATAAAAATAATCATTTAATCATCAATTACAATTTTGTCCATTAGTTTTTCTCTTTTACAAAAAAAGGTTTTTTTTTTCTTTCTAAAAGGAAATGATGCACGTTGTTTAAATACACTTTTATAAAAAGGATATGTAATATAAAATTTAAAGCGGTATCATTGCCATAGACTCTTGTGCATAATATAAAGTATGACATAACCTGAGATTTTAAACTTTAATCTCATTCAATTATACCAAGATTATCGTAATCTTAATAAGCATCATAATTTTTTTTTTCTTTTTTTATAGCGTGTATGAACTTTGACTGTGTCTAGGCACTTTGTCACTCCTTATGCAAAAGTGTCTAGCTGTGTTTGTTAATATATCATTTTGGCTTTTTAAAAAAAAATCATAATTTTTTAATCTTTTAGGATGCAAATATACACTCGAGAGACCGTTATTAATAATGGTTTATAAAGTCTCTCAGGTTAATAAACAAGGCAAATTCTTTCTTCAAAAAAAAAAAAACAAGGCAAATTCTATTGTACACCTAAAAATTTGAGTGCATTGGTATATCAAATCATTAAATTATTAGTTAAATGAGTTATTTTTTTGAAGAGAAAGATTATTTTATATCATCTATAATTATAATAACTAAATCTCATTTACCAAAAACTTCGACGAAATAAAAATTAATTTTTCTGAATTTTTAATACTCATAATATAGAATTTTGATTATTTTTTACAATAAAATGTAAAAAAAATTTAGTATGATTTTTATAAAAAAATTAAATGATGTTTTTTCTTTTGAAATGATATTTTCTAAAATATTAATATTAACAAATATCTCTTTATTTCGTAATGTTAGTTAATTTATAGATTTTTTTAAACAAGAGTACTGGTCCACTTTAATTTGCGAGTGTATCATAGAAGTCACCAATAAACAATGGATAATTATATAATTTAAAAAAAAACCGTAACCATTTTTTTGTCAAAATTGTTGTCTATTTTTTTAATGCTGTTAAAACAGTTGTCAGTTTTTTGGGTTGTTCAATGTTTGTGTGTGTGACACCTTTTATGAAAGTGTCTTTTAACAAGTTATAACTAAAAAGTGGACAATTACCCCTTGATGTGTGGCTTGCTAAAAGACACCTCCAAAGGGTGTCTTCTAGCAAAATCACACACACACACACACACACACACACACACACACACATATATATATATATATTAACACACAAAATAGACATATTAATTACACTGATAGTTTTTCTTAAGAAATATGAAAAAAGCAAAGGGGTATGTTTTCTTAACAACTTTTCTTAATTACAGTGACAGTATATACTCCCTTCGACCCTTAATATAAGCCCCCTTTGCTTTTTTTACATTTCTTAAGAAAAGCTGTCAGTGTAACTAATATGTCCGTTTTCTGTTTAATATTACTAAATTGTCATTTGTTTGTATGTGTATTAAATTTGACTTTTCAAATTTCAAGACAAGTTAGGAGAATTAATTAGGGGTATGTTTAAGAAAAATATAATAAATGCATCTAGTAATTTGAAAAGGGGTTTAGATTTAGAAACAAAAATAAAGTCAAATAGGTGCTTAGATATATGGACGGAGGGAGTATAATTTTAGGAAAATGTTAACTTGTGCCCTCAAGACACAAGTTAATGATTCAAATATAGAAAAAACTTATTGGAGTATGTGTATTGCATTTAATATTTAACTTTTTAATCATTTAAATGCCCAAAATTTTAGAAAAAGTTTTTTCTTTTAGAAATCTTAACATGTGCCCTAAGGGCACAAGTTAACGCTACCCATAATTTTATCAATGTGAAGACTATTTAAAAATTCTAATTGCATTGGGAAACGTAGGACATTAGGCAGTTTAACATACCTTTCGGTGGTCACAATAAAGCATAATTAAACTCTCATTTTTGTGTGAGAGTGAGTCAGTGAGCCAACTTTAGTAAACTTTATAGTTGTTCCACCACGACCAAAGAAAGCAAAGAACCACTTCCAGATTTTTGGTTACCAATTATGAAAGCAACTGGAACGTGTAAATGTCATGTCACAATAATATGGCTAATGTCAGGAACATAACCGACACCAGTAGGTAAACTATAACTTTTCCCATACATTATCAAATTTTAATAATATTTTTTTGCATCATTATTATTATTTGAGTCTTCACGTTCATTTCAGATCCATTATTTAGAGCTAGTAGAAGTTGGTTTAAGATATTTCATTTTCAATTATGCATGCAACTTTCATTTCTTCTAAACTATAGTAAATCAAATATATACATAAATATATTAAGTTAGAAGCTAAATCATACACTTTCTGTGTCACATAAGGAGAATCTTTCTCTTGCAACAAACTGGTAATTCTTTTTGATTCCTACTTACTGTTTTTGTAGGATAATGTTAATAAATTGATATCTTAGTTAGTTTTTAATATTGTTTTTGTTGGTGATGCTTATTTTTTTTTCTTTCACTTTTTGTTAATTTTTTTCCAGTGACAAAGTTTATGAGGTGGTTGGTAAGAATCAGTAAGATTGTTGAAGAAATTATTGTTTTTGATACCTTGTAGTAGTGATTTGTGGCATTGAAATTTGAGATCCAGCTTTTTTGACTAGGTTGTTGTGATTATGGAGACCCTTGTTGTTGTTGAGCAGCATAAGAACCAATTTTGTAGCAGGTCAAAGGCAAAAGACCATGCTAGATTTGGTTCTTCACCTTCCAGAGACTTTATAGGGATAAATTGCAGAACTTTTGAGTCTGGTTATGGTGTTTTACCAACTCCTTTGAGATCTCAGAGTTTCAATGAAAACCCACATAAGAAAACTAGTCCTAGGAGCAACTCAATTCCAATTAATGGAAAAGGTTGTAGAAAAGATTTAACTTTTGATGAAGATTTAAGTGGTGGAAGCTTTTTCCCAACTCCTTTGAAATATGAGAATTTCACTGAAAACCCTGATAGGAAAACTACTCCTACGAGCACCCCAATTCCAATTAATGGAAAAGCTTGTAGAAAAGAGATAGCTTTTGATGAAGATTTAAGTGGTGGAGGCTTTTTGGGTACTCCTTTGAAATCTAGGAGTTTCAATGAAAACCCTGATAGGAAAACCACTCCTAAGAGCAACCCAATTCCTATTAATGGAAAAGCTTGTAGAAAAGAGATAACTTTTGATGAAGATTTAAGTGGTGGAAGCTTTTTGTTATCTGAGTTATGGGCTGGACCTACATACTCAAATTCACCACCACCTAGTTCATTGCCAATTCCCAAGTTTACTATGAGACCGAAGAGGACTGTGTCTCTTGATCTTCCTGGTTCTTCGCCTGAGATTGAATTGCGTGTCATGGCTAAGTCTGCGCCCTCTTCACCGAACAGGGAGCATTTGTGTTTCACAAGTGATCTGTTTGATAATGCTGATTCTGCTACCAAGACCCTGCGTCGGATTCTCAATCTTAACCTCGAGGATGAGTGAAATAAAAGTAGCGCTGTAATCCTGTAAATAAGTGTTTGCAATGAAACTGGGTCAGTTAGTATTAGGTGTGTATAAAGGTTCAATAAAATTTGTAGTGTGAGTTGGTCTTGAGTGCTTGTGTAGCTTCTGGCTGGGACGGTGTTGCACTTGACAATGTTGGCTTTATTGGGTCAACAATCTCATGATTTTGGAAATGGATCAGGCTTTGGTATGTTTCTTGAGACTTGATGGAAGCTTCCATGAAAATGATTGGGAAGCAAAATGATAGTAACGGGTAGGAGTGGCATGGAATAGACTTTGGTTGGCTGCGTTTATTGGTCCTGAAGAATGTTACATACAAATTGAATCCCGACTTTATGATACGTAGTTACAACTTATCAGCAGTTTCTTCTCATATAATGGTTAACCTTTCTTTACTCTAACATAGAATTTATGCCTCTCACTCTAGATACTATGCACATACAGTAGAATCTTTCCCTTACAAAATCCCTCAAGTCTCTCCTTTTCTTTCTAAGCTTTTTAGGACTTTCTTCTTACCATCATCATCTTCAGTCATTCTCTCTTCTATCCCGATATGAAGTCTGCTAGTTAATACATCCTTTATCAGTCCTTCATCTCTTTCAATCATCCTTCTTTCTCTCTGTTAGTATTTTTTTATTCTTAGCTACCCTCGGTGAGGGTTTTGTTTTCCCCTTAACTATCTTTTCTGTTTTTTTCAATGAAAAGTTAGAAGGGATTTGTAGTAGTTTTTGCTGCATTGTCTACTTTTTTCTAGGATTAATCAATGCCGTTCCACCAGCTAGTAAACCAGCTGATAGATTTCCTTCTGGTTCCGAGTAATGCTTGTTTCTTTAGTCCTAATCCTCACCTATCTTAGCTTCCATTTCCATGGAGTGTTGACCATGCTATGCCAAAATTTAAGGTAAGGTCTTGCTTGACCATTATTTAAATGCTTCTTTCATATTCTTTTCATGCTGTTACATTAGTTACTGAGAATTTTTTAACATGTGAATCAGGAAGGCAAAACTTTACCGATGCCGTTTCAGCTATGGCTCATGAGATGTAGTCAGTTGCAAATCAGTTTCCGCCGTAATGTCTTCTGTGGCTTGTAACTTTGTTTGTTTGTTTTTTCTTTCCTGCTTCAGTAACTTGTGTATTTTGTTTGGTCTGCTAAAATAAAATGTTAGTGACTATTATCTGTGTGACATTATGTAGTGTTTGTTGAAAACTATGTAGTGATTGGGTATATTTTAATGAACTTGTATCTGATGTTTTTTTAGTTAAGCTTAGTTAATTAAAATGTTGTGGTCCTAATCCTATTGTTGATGGAACTTGTCCTATGAAAAACTTGGTAATAATTCTTAGACATCAAAGATTCGGTGTTACGTGTGAGTCATTTAGAATGATCTACTTCCTGCAACTGTGATGGCAATGACAACTACATGCATGTTCCTTGATAGTTAACAGAAACCAAATTTTATGCGGGAAAGTGGCATGAGAAGTTTAGTATCTATAGAAAACATTACTCAAAATATGTTGGTGATTAAGTGATCTGCTATGTTGTTTTGGATGATGAAAATGGGGGAGATAAAAGTAGTTCAGTTTGTATTGGATAGTAAATAACAGCCTATCAATTAAGTAAATACTTTAAAGTAGGACTAATGATACTTTTTGTGACATTCTGAGCTTAGTTGGGGGAACATGTTTAATTTTTGTGACAAGTTCAAAACCCTCTCCTCTCCCATGGAAGATGCCCCTGGTAATCCAGAGTTCGGCCGGGAGTTAAATAAATTCATACCAAGAATTGTTTCACCCTTGTTTTGGCATATTTAGGTTGGATCATATATTTGATTTCCCATATTCATGCATCAGTGCTACATCCTACCTTGGTTGTATGGTATGATGTATACATAATGTATTAATTAGGGATGTTGATGGTACGTGGATGACCCAACTATTTGGTCCCTAGATTGAGTTTGTTGCACAAGAAAAATATGGTAAAATTTGCGTCTCATTTTATGATTCTGTTGCATGTAAAAACAGGTATAAGTTAGCACTAGGGGTAGTCCTACCTAAACACTACTACCACTCCACCTAAAATACCATTAATCCATCAAATTAGTCCCTTAATTGTTTTAAAAACAGGAGAGAGAATGGTAGTTTAGGAACTTGCTTGGTGTATTTAAAAAAGTATAGAGACCAATTGTATTTCTATAGTTCACGGATCAAATGGATGAGACTGGGATCAAATTGATATTTTATTTGTAATTAAGTTCGGTTTAAAAGTAGGGGTGACCCTAAACCTTATTAGGTCTACATGTAATAAAGGAATATTTTACAATCCTTCTTGTTACTATTTTGATACTATTTTTTAAACTTTAATAGAGTATATAGGCACTTTTTTTTTGTGGTGCCCGGGGTTTGAACCCCGGACCTTACATATACTATGTATTGTCGTTGCCAACTGAGTTAAGCTCATGAGCACTCTCTAATTGAACACCTATGTAACCACTTTCTAATTTTACTAGACTTTCCACCCGTGCTACCGCACGGGTCATATACATCGTAAATGTAGTAGACAAAAGCGAAGTTTTATAGCACAATTACAACTTATGATTTTAATGTCATCATTTTGAGTCGGTTTTAGATCAAATTAAAGATATTATCAATTTCTTTTGTATAGTCTATTTAAAAGCTCTAAGATTTGTTCAGGAATGTAATGGAAGTATTGAATAGGATTAAGGATGGCAAAGGAGCCCATGACTTGGCTCATTTTGCTTTATACGAACCCACTAAGGTTTGGATAGAGGAATACCCATCTTTTTCAAGGGTAAAGATTCTCTCCATTTTTAAAAATAAATGAAATATGCAATTTTTGGAGAGATACATCCAAAAAATAAGTGGTTGTAATTATTTCGTTTTGCATTAATACCAATTTCTTTTATATCAAAAAAAAGGACTTCATCAATGTTGGTGAATTGAATTAGGCTAGCTATATAACAAAAGCAATTTCAAAACTAATAAATGCGCGCATATCATTATTAAATTTTGCTCAAAGAGCAATAATAATACGAATGAGTCCTCGCACATCAAGTATCCATTGCATTCCATTTTTTAAGCAGCTGGTGCTAACTTTAGTTTCGAATTACATTTTCCAAAACAACAAACATTTGCGAAATTCATAAACTGAGAAAAGAGGCTATTTTACGGTAACAAAATAGACTCACTTAATTTAGAGTACTCAAAGCACAAAAGTTCTCTTTTTTTTTTTTTATTTTATGAAAATTCTTTTTATTATTAGAATCAAGATAAAACTGCATTTAACATGAATTAGAAGAAATAATCAAATTGTTTACTCGTACTTTTTCTCAAAGGTGCCGTTTAAGGTGGGAAGGGTTACCTAATTTTCTCATGATGGGAAATGTCTAATCCTACCATTGATATAATATTTATATATTGGATGGCTTAGATCCATGGGTTACTTTTTTTCAAGACTGAACCATAACAGGAGGGGCAAAGTTCATTTACTATTTCTCTCACACTAAAAAACGTTAATTTACTGTACCAAAAAAAAAAACGTTAATTTATATTTTATTTTAGAGTTAACAAAGCAAATGGTCTTATAATGAAATCAAACTTTATAGTTTCTATAAAAAAATTGTATTCATTATCTTTTTTTTAAAAAAATTTCCATCAATATTTTAAATCATTTAAAAAAAAACCATAAACATTTTTTGTCTCTAAAAATGCTAAAAGAAAATACTACATGATTAAAAAATGCAAGTTTTTGTTGAAATTAAATACGGAGTTCTAGATATTTTCAAAGGTCATTTACTTAATTAACATTTTTATTTTATTATGACTATTTCTTTTCTTCCATAAATAATTTTAGAATTTAATTCATATATCTTGTCAATGTACAATTATTTTAGATATGCATTCGACGATATGCTGTATCAATTAATGAATATGAAAAGACATGTTTGTCAAAAAAGAATATGAAAAGATATGAGCTGTCACGTTCATTAATTGACATGACAACACATCATTAGATGCATGTGTAAAATAATTCTTTTATAATAACACATGCTAATTACACTCATTATTTGTTAGTAAAAAAAAACTCTTTATTTTGTACGTTGTGATTTTTTATTTCGTAAAAAAAACATAATATAAATTTATTGTAAATTTGACATTTATATTAATTAGATATTAATTTGCACTATTACTAATTAAAAAATATCATACGAAGTGATAAAAAAAATTTTATCATGTCTCACAAGCCTCTATAATATATAAATATTTTGGTTTTAATCCTAATAGAATTTTCACCAATTTTCAGTTTCGACATTTTATAAAGATGGAGATTATCTTTATAAAAAGTAAATACACATTATTTTACGGAAACTAAGCTTTAGAAAGACCGAAAATATAGCCTAAAAAACTATGAAATATCATGTATTTAATCCAAAAGTCTGCAGTAATGTCAAATGGGATATGAAAATTGGTACAGTTTTTAAACTTTTACAAAATTACATTCATAGAATCTAAGCCAACCAATATTCAATTAGTATATCAACGGTAGCAGTGGACATTTCCCATCATGGGAAAATTAACTGATGCTCCCATCATAAACGCCACCTTTCTCAAATATGTACAACTTGTTTTTCTTAAGACACTTCATAAAAATGTCTTCTGCCAAAAAGGCCCATTTTGAAGTTTTCCTTTGCATAGAGTTTCCACTTTCAAGAATTGAACTAATGCTCATCTTCCTTGCAACAATAGATCAATGTCTATTTGCCCCTAGATAACAAAAATAAAGCATCACAATTCTGAAAAATAAATTTGAAATGATTATTGAGCAATTGAATATAACCCTTTAAAAAAATCAATAGCAAAGGCCACATGCTATATTCAACCAAGCAAATAAGTGATGATATTGTAGCATATGAGAAGACTTGTTATTACTATCTTTTTATCATTATCAGTATATTATGCTAGCAAAAGTACATCAAACCTAAAAAGTAACTATCATTCATGACATTTTAAAATTTACGGCATAAATGGATCAAGAAAAATGTAAATGATAGAAAAAACACATTAATATGCTTGAAAAGAAAAACCCATTAAAAAAAATGAACTTTTTTTCCTTCAATTTAGTAGCAACCTGATTTATATAGGGATGAAACATGGTATGTCAGAGAAGACAACCTTGCTAATGGGCTTCAAAATCGACCTGCTTAATACTATGTATTTACCATGGCTTTTAATTGGCCATTCTAAAATGTAGGTCTGCTTAAAAAAAGTTACATCCTCCTGCACAAAGAATTAAGGATCAAATTTCACTGATTTGTGAGTAGATTTAATTGCAAGAACAATATCCTTCAAGCATAAAAAAGAAAAATCATAACTCGGTATCCTTTAAGTATATCAAACATCAAAAATCAACTTCCCATTAATTTTCCTTTCTACAAATCAAACCCAAAAGTATCTCATAACTTGTTCAAAGTTTGAAACCAAAAAAAAAAAAAAATAGTAAAAACACCATTGATATAGCTTATGTAAAAGATTTAACAACGAAGTTCTTCTCATTCAACACTTGAGCATAATTAGATTTAGGACACAAATATTACATCCAACAAATTTCAGACTCAAAATAAGAATCAATAATTATATGAGCGAATTTTTTTATTCTACGTTGCCGAATTCAAACGTGTTTCGAACAGAAAGCTTAAAAGGGAACTTTAGAAATGTTGAAAGCTTCGGTTATGGTTATTCCAACAGGGTGCAGCGGGCTAGAATTTAGGCAATCACCAGGACCTAACTGTCATCATTTGCTAAAATCGCATCAACCTCCTTCCTTAAGAGATATACCAATTTGGACTTTGTAGCAATTCTTTTCAGATAATAAGAAATGAAAAAGAATAAGAAATAGATGTGAGTCATGACTCATGAGACAATCTAGAAAATGAATTGAAAAAGACAATAACAATGGAGAGTGTGTTGAGAATTGTACGAATGAGATATAGAATGACAAAGTTGAAATTTTATTCTTGACAATTAAACAAAGATGGAGTCATAATTTTATAGAATACCATTGGTAGTTTAATGCAAGAATTCCTTATGGAAAACTGCATAGAATTAAGTTTTTGTCATTTACTATGCATAGAATTAAGTTTTTGGTAGTTGCAGGAAGAGGAAAAGGGACGCATGGGAAATAATACACATTTAATAGAGTTTGGCAGGGAATTGGTTGGGAGCACCTCTTGTAACCACGCACTTAATGATGATGCTTGTCCCTCTCACCATTTAGATTTGAAAAGTTGCCGCCAAATAGATTAGGTTTAGGGTTTTCCAATTAGGTTTGCATTGTATGCTAGGATTAGATATAAGGATTTATTTGACACTCCAAGGTCAAATCCTATATTGAGTGACCATAATTAAACTCGTATATCGTTACGTCTTTTTAATTAGAAAAATTGAAATCAAGTTCATATAATTAGCCTAGTCAAAATTTACGACTAGAGAAAGGACACATAAACTCATGAACATCACAATCAAATCCCTTATTTTGGGTACAAAAGAAAGAAGAGAAAGGCTACATGGGACGATAGGGATCAAACCAAGCTGATCCTTAAACAACAATGAATCCAAATGAGGCTAGCATCTTCGAAATATGTGATTGCATTTGCAATGAACCTGCCAAACCATCAACAATTGTTGAAGCCTTCGCTGTGAAGCAACCTTTGGTCATCTTCTATACTCAACTCGACACACAAACTATGTCCCCTCGTTATCAATCTCTCACGCTCCACAGAGAACTGTTACACACCATCCATTTCCTAATTGCAAAACATGTCATGTTGTCGTTTATCATCACCAAACTGATACCCAAACCTTGACGTAGACCTAGCAGACCTCCCTCCATGTTGATTATTCCCGTAGAATCTGTTCTAACCTCTATCTTCTTGTCGAGATGCTCCCTGACCTCGATATCCCACCACAACCCAATCTCCCCTATCCCCCAGTATATGTCATCCTTACTGGATCCATTCCCTTTCCTTGCCCCCCTCTCTAACTCTATCTCTTATTTTATAGAACACAAAATTTTTGATTTTTTTTTTTTGTAAAATTTAGGGAAAAAAAAAACGAAAAACAAAGAAAATGCATTATCTCTTCTCTCCAAGTCTCAGTCTTCCTTCAAACTCAAAATTATACATTTTCCCTTATTATTATTATTAAACTAAAATAAGAAAACTATCCATAAAGTCCAAAAAATTCTGTATTCAAATATTATAACTGTTATAAGAGAATTTATAATATTTTGTATGCTCTCAATCCCTTATTATTATTATTAAACTAAAATAAGAAAACTATCCATAAAGTCCAAAAAATTCTGTATTCAAATATTATAACTGTTATAAGAGAATTTATAATATTTTGTATGCTCTCAAGCAATATAAATAACTATTTAATAATTTTTTTTGTAAAAAAAAAAAAAAAAACTATCTAATAGAATTCAGATTGCAGGACAACAACAAAAATGTTATAAACTCTCAAATTTATCGATCATCTTCAATGAATTTGAATTGTGTCTTAACGGTGCAGTCCTACCTTCAATTTTATACTAGATCACGATACATTTCCAAACTTATAGCTGTCTGGTGTGGGACTCGTAGTGTTCGATTCTAATTCTTTACACACCCGTTCAGCTTATGCATCCTGCCAGCCAATTTAAGTCAAGAGAGATTAACATCTCTCAGAATACAACTACATTTTTCAATTCAAATGCACACTGGTTGAATCACTGGTAGCTACCACCAAGTAGAGGGAGGGTCCAAACTCCAAATCCTCTCGAAGTAACGATTTGAATGATCCAATTTTTTTTATAATATTGCATATACATTAGGTTATTATAGTACTCATTATAGATTGCTAGACATATGAAGGTAGAAAAACCAAAATATTTATCTTCTGTGGAAAGCAATGAATATATATGCATGCATAAATTATGTCTATTATACGTTGCATATATATATTTATTGATTTTGTAATGTTCTTTACCATATTTTGGTTGAATTAGTTTCAGGAAGTTTTGAACAATGATTTTTATTTTGTGCCGAAATGTAACAAGGCATGAACGTGTTAAATTATACGGATTTTGAAACAGCGAATTAAAATTGGTGTGATAGTATTATAGAACACGATCATGGTGAAATATATTATATAAGTCAATTTGACAATATATCATATATTATTTAAAAATGGATAAATCATTGTACTCAAATAATACAATAGGGTTAATCTTGATGAAATATGAGATTGATTGACTTAGAGACGTCTTAGTCAATATTCATTGATGAAAGAAATTTGTGTCTTCATCATTGTGTGTAAAGTACGTACTAATAAAGCCCCTGGGATGAAATAAATTTGTGGACATCGAGGGGATTGAGACTTAAGCCAATCGAAATTGACATGTGATAGGAACCCAACCTTTGTGATTGGAGATCCCATGAAGAAGGTTCAATGTGGTAAGAACAAGTCACATGTTAGTTCTGCTAGCGCAAAATTTAATCCTAGTCTCTTTCCTATGGTGTATTTGAGTAAGTACTAGACACTGCAATATTGAGAGGATAAGCTATAATGCTTTCAACGATTATCATATCCCTTATGGGTGGTGTATGACTTGCAGCATACACTTGATGAAATCGCCTATATGGGTGTCGAGTGGGGCCGCTTGCATGAGACCGTGGCGGGTCTCTAGAGCACTCATGAATACCAGGCACGCGCATGGCCTATTCGCGCACAACCGCGTAACAGCAAGAATTGTGGGGGTGTAGTGTGATTATAAGACCTCTAACATACAAGTGTCTTGGGTTCCATAGCTTGCTAAACCAATTCACTGTGTGTTAAGTCTTATTAGTCTAGGACGGGTTCCATAGCTTGCTATACCGTTCCGATACATTACATCTACGATGTTTACCCAGAAAAACTATTTTTAACTTTTTATTTTAACTTTTGAAATATGTGGGGGATTGTTGTAATTTTTGTATATTTCAAAAGTTAATTATTCTACGATTTATTTCGATCCAATTATTTTGTTTTATTTGAGAATTACTTTTGATTAATTTATTTGAAATAAAAAAAAATTGTTATATTTTGAAGGTGAGAAAAACACAAGAAGGGGGGTTGAATTGTGTTTTAGAAAAATTCTTCGTTTCTCCTAAAAACTGAACACACTGATCAGAAGCTAAGTGAGACAGCTTCTGAAGTGATAATCAGAATCTAAATGCAGCGGAATAAAACAGAGAGAGAGAAGAAGAACGACACAAAGCAATTATACTGGTTCCTTCCACAATCCGGAAGTAGTCTAGTCCCCCTTGCACTTCCAAGGAGATTTCACTATGAGTAATATCTGATTACAAATGCTCAAGCACACAAGCAAGAGACTTCCAATGCTCAAGCACACAAGCAAGAGACTTCCTTTGCTCAAGAACACAATCAAGAGACTTCCTGCTCAAGCACAACTGCAAGAGACTTCCTAACTAAACAAAATTACACAGAAAATTGTTTAAGGTTGAACACTTGATATACAATCAGAGGTGCTCACAATACAAATCAGATACAGACTCAATGGACTTAAGAATTTCTAAGATATGACTTTGAGACACAGAAATTCTAAGTGAATGCAGAACAATTTCAGCAGAGGTTTGGTACTTGTGAAAATCTTTGTGAGTCTTTCGTTCAGCGTTCTTGCATTACCAATTCTCTAGGTCTTCACTCCTTTATATAGAGGTGTGAAAGAGACGTTGTGAAATTGCCAGCACACCAAAGAGTCGTTGTTGAAGCTTGATCTTTCACCAATGATCTTTTGCCTGATTTGGTTGTTGTCCTATGAAGAACAAATTTGAAATCCATTCCTTATCCAAAGGAACATCTATGCAGGCGAGACCGTATTCTGGAGCTGTTTTCTTGTCTTGAAGTGCAGACACAAAACAGAGTAGTGGAGAACGTGGTTGTACAATTCGTACAAAGTACAATGTCAACGCTTTCGTCCAAATTGCAAACACATGCCTTTAAACACCTTTGAAATGACCGTTGCAAAACTCCACTAATCCTTTGTTTGTGTTTTCGAATCCAATAGACAGCTTTTGCATTGATGATTCTTCAATTCTTGATTCTTTGCAAATCCAGTTGATATTCAGCTTCTGGTGAAATGGCTTCTGATGAGGCAGCTTCTGATGATGCAGCTTCTGATGATATGACTTCTGCAGCTTCTGATGATGCAGCTTCTGATGATGTGACTTCTGGACCTCTTGTCTTCAGGAGCACTATTCTTCAGGAGCAGCTTACTTCAGGAGCGCTATTTCTTCAGGAGCAGCTTGACTTCAGGAGCACTTTTTCTTCAGGAGCAAGTTGCCTTCAGGAGCGTCCAAGCTTCAAATTTTTGTTGTTTCCATAGCTCTTTATTTGCTCATTCAGAACCAATGATGATGTAACTTTATAATTATGGTCCTGTACACTTGAACAAATATTAGCTAATCCAATTTACAATTTTTAATACCTTGTTATCATCAAAACTCTTTAAGGTTTATTGTTAAACACATTTTGTTCCAACAATCTCCCCCTTTTTGATGATGACAAACAAAAGTATTTAAAATTGATCAATTGTTGTTAATCTAATTAACAAGTTGACTTTGGGGTTCTGAGGTTTGTAAGCTCAGAATCTGAGGTTTGTAAGCTCAAACTCCCCCTGAGTCTGATAGTCTTTAAGGTGAGGTTTGTAAGCTCCCCCTAAGTTCTATCCAGGTTAATTAAATTCATTTTGCGCGCAATAATTATTATCAGAGCTTAAAAGCAAAATTGAATCATTGAAAGAATTAACTTATAGATAAGAAGAATGGTTCAATTAACTTTACTTGAATTTTGATACTCCTTCGTTCATTCATAGCTTATACCAATAAGGTAAAAAGATAGAAGTTTTTCAAAAATTTCAAATGCCATTAATGGGGCTCAGAGCCTTTAAATACTTGTCACATATACTCCCCCTTTTGTCATTATCAAAAAAAATTAAAATAAATCTAAGCACAAAAGACAAAAAGATATGAGAAAAACTCAAACGTGAGAGAGTATACTAAGCAATGAACTAAATAAATCAGAGCAAAAAATCATGTATATTCAATTGTCAGAAGCAGCTAAACAGTCAGAATCAGTAAGCATTCAGAAGCAAAAGAAATAAGACAAGATGATTTCAGAAGCAAGGACTAAGAAAATAAAACAAACAACAAACAAAGAAAAACACAAGGGTGTGCAACTAAGGGTTGGTTTGTTGTTGTTTCTTCATCTCTTCCATTTCTTCAATCTTCTTCTTCAACAGTTCTTCAAGTTGTTGTTGCCTCTGAAGAAGAGCTTGTTCCCTTTCTTTAGCTTCTTGCTGCTGCTGTGCCATCTGTTTCTTCAGAAGCTTACACAGCCTTGCTTCTCTGGTCAAGTAATCCGTTTCAAAGAAGAAAGGCTGGTTTGCCAGGAGCAGTGTAGAACTTCTTACTCTAAGACTCTGATTCAGATTTTCCATTAGCCTTCTGACTGAAGCTTGCTTGACTCTGATGCATTTAGCCTTGATCTCTTCAATAAGCTCAGCTGCCCTGTTCTGAAGTGATGCCCAGGAGTCTTCATATGCACCTGTGAGATCAATCGTCCTTCTTTGATCCACCAGATTGTGCATCTGACTCAAGATTGTCAGAAACTCAGAATCGATATATCCAGATTCCAGGATGTTTGTGGGTGGATGTTCAAGGATTTCAAGATCAGAATCACTGATTTCTAAATCTTGAATAGGGTTAGGAACTGGAATGGTAAGGTGTGTTTGTGTGTTAGAAGATGAGGGCTGGTCAGAATCAATGTGTGTGGTGGAGGTTGAGGCTTGAACATTGACTAGAGAGATGTCAACATCCATGGGAGTTGGTTCAGGAGAGTGTTCAGGTAAAGGTTGAAATTCAGTTTCAGATGGTGGTTGTTGTGGTGAAGTTGTTGTTTGAGTGTTGAGTTGGGGGTCAGTGATGGCTATTGGTGATTGTGGGGGTGTTGTGGGTTTTTGTGGTTCAGGTGTTTGTTGATGAGGGTTTTCTGAAACAACATTTTCAGAAGCAGCTGCTTCTGGAGTTGTTTCAGAGGCTTTTTCTGAGGTGGACTCAACATTTTCAGGAGGAATCATGTTGAGAGGTTGAATGTTAAGAGGTTGAGGGTGAAGACGAAAAATAGTGTCAATGACTCTTTCTCTCTGCTCAGCCAGTTCAGCCAACTTCTCAATAATTATGTGACCAACTGGTTCATAAGTAGTTGACTGAGAGGGCTTATCGTTGGTTTTGGATGATGTTGATTGGCTTTTTACTGGTTTTCGAAACAGTTGAGCTAAGGGTATATCATCATCAGAATCATCAGAATCTGATAATGATGCGGATGCGGAATCTGAAGATATATTAATTACCTTTTCTGGTTCAGGATCAGAATCCTCTTTAGCAGATTCACTGGACACCTGCAACAGTTGCTTGGCTTCTGAAACTACAGACTCTCGTAGCTCAGCAGCAATTTCCAGAACCTTTTCAGCGGCTGCTTTCTTCTCTTGTAACTCTTTTAACTTCAAATCAGAAGCAGCTTGAGCTCTTAAGGTGATATGAGGAAAATCCTTGGTTCTCCTCAAGGCTGGCTTTCTCTTCCTCTTTGGTATAGCAGGTTGATCAAGAGAAATGTCAACACCCATGATCATCCTGGAGTTCATGTCTTCAATGGCTTCTTCAATAGAAGGTACTGATGAACTTCCAATTTTGAGCTTGTCAGCAGCAACTTTTGCCTTTTTAGTAGGTTGTTCAACCTCTAGATATTGCTCTGCAGTCATCTTCCTTTTTGACTTTCTGCCTCTGGCTCGTGGCAGAGCACCACCATACATTTCCTCTGGAATATCTTCCAATCTGATTCTCTCATTGGTTTCCTCAAAATGTTCCTTGATATAGTACATCTGCACTTCAATGGGATCCTTCTTGCAGATGGGTGGAAAGTCCTTCATAAGATCAGACTTAACAAATGATTCACTTAAATCAGTTTGAAGTTTGGTGACTTCACTGATTAGCTTCATATTCAAGAGAGTATGAGCATTAATGAATTTTCCAGTTTTTGTGTCAAGTAGCTGATCTGTGAAGCCTTGAGATTGACTGAGACTGTCCAAGATACCTCCTTGATAGAATATCTCTGAGAGGAGTCTTCCATAAGGAACCAAGGGTTTATCCAGTAGCTGACTCTGTTTCAAACACTCTACCAAGTACTTGAACATGTATTTGGGCACATTCACCTTTTCCTTCTTGATGAAGTGCTGGAGAAGGACCTTCTGACCTAGATTTGGCTTCACACAGTCACCACTTGGAAACAGGGTCTCATTCTGAATCTTCAGAAGCATCTTGGTTTCCATGCTCAATTCAGCATATTTCTTCTCCTTCTCAGAATTGTAAATCACCAAGTTGGCTTGCTTTTTCCAAATGCGTTTTTCAGCAGCATCTGAAAGATCAATTCCAGAGTAGTATCCAGAGGCTGCAGCCTTGAGAACATACTCTATGTGCCATTGTGCAATTCTTATTGGAATACCACAGATGCTGGACCTGATTTCATCTTCAACAAATGGCGCAAGACCCATTTCTTCTCTTGTTTTCCCTTCTAATTCAGGATACATTAGCACCATTTGACTTTCCTCAGATAAGGATGCCGCTTTGTTGTAAAATTTTGCTCTTACCCAGAAGTGTCTAACCAGAGCTTCATATGTTGGTCCATTCAACATTCTGAAATAATCCATGAGTCCTTGCTCTTCATAGTAGCTTCTGATAGAACACCTATGAAAATTCAGAGAATCAAAGTCCACTGGATTCTCTATCTGAACTTGCAAATCCCATTCTTCCAATTTCATGCTTCTTCCTCTGTAGTCATATTCAGGGACCATTCTTGAAGTAGATACTGAATCTTTTCGTTGCGAGCTTGATGATGTCATTTGATGATTGACGAAGATTTGAAGAAGATGAAGATTTTTAGGGTTCTAAGGTTGAGAGAATGCGCTTACTTCGCAAACGGTTTGAGAGCAAATGTGTTTGTTGTGAGTGAGTAGTGTGTGAATTGACAAAGTGTTAAAAGTAAAACGATTGCAATTCAAAAGAGACAAACAAACATAACATTAATGACAAAATTGGGGGCGCGTGAAAAGTACTTTCATAGCTATTAAATCATCATTGCCCTTTTTAGTTATACACCAACACATACAGGCCACGTAAGAAGTTCACAGAGTAACTACCAAGTTAGTGGGCCAGAAGTTACTTTAAAAAGTAACTCCCAACGTTTCCACTAATCCAACTATTCAGAAGCAACAAATCCAGCTTCTGGACTTCAGATGCTGATGTCATCATCAGAAGCGAGTTTTCCTCAGAACCTCAATAAAGAGCTTCTGATGGACTACTGCTTCTGAACTAACTTCAGAACCTAAAATCCTATTCAGGAGCAAGCAATCATTTAATCAGACACGAAGTGCATGTTCAAATTTTTCTTTATAAAATCAAATCTTTCAACAGTTAAAGGCTTAGTAAATATACACTACAAAAAACGCGCCTAGATTGCGGCGGTTTTTGAGCTATTTTGCGGGGGTTTTTAACCTCCGCGGATTGTTTTGCGGGATTTTTGAAAACCCCCGCTTATACTAATCCCACAAATTATCTGCGGGGGTTTTTAGTGACCGCTGGTATTCTGATCTAAAACCGCCGCAATATTTGTGTTTTGTTTTGTGGGGGTTTTTAACCTCCTTACATACAATGACAAATTATTATTTTTTTTGCTTGTTTTGTGGGAGTTTTTAACCTCCTTTGATACCAAGGTACTATAAAATACATATTCTTTGTTACATAATTTTTGATACAAAGTGACCGCTTGTTTTGTATTCATAAAATATACTAATACAAATCAACATTCATTTCAGTAAAAATAAAGTAAGAGTATCATAAAATGTACTAATAAAACTCAACATTCATTTCAGTAAAATTATAATATGAGTATCATAAAATGTACTAATACAACTCAACATTCATAATAAGCCAAAATAAAATTTTATACTAAATAAAATAAAACATTCCTCAGCATTAGATGATCATTCTCTCGCAATCTTGCATCCATGGGTGCTAATTAGGCTCAGTTGCAACATCAGTTACCAAAAAACATCAGGACTTAATCTCTACCACTCCTACATAAAAAATCAGAAAATTATCATAAACAAATGAAGGGGAAAAAGTAGAAAAAGTAATAAACTCTAAAAACCATGGCAATCATTATGTATGGAACTCAACTGCAACTAGCAGGTTTTGAACAAAACCCATTGACCAACAAAACATAGTCAAAATTCACACCCCTAGAAACAGAACAACAAAACTCAGTCCAAATTAACAAGCTCAAGGAAAGGAAAAAAAACACAATACTAACAGCTACATAACCATCACAACAGTTGAGCAAAAAAAAACATGAACTAATGTCTGCAAAATCAGACCCGTAAACAGCAAAATAAAACTTCAACCAGAGAAAATAAACCTGCACAAAATTAGAAGAAATGGAGCAGACCAATACAACAAACTACGACAGAAATCTGAACCCAAAAAACCATAACTTCATTGTTATATTTTGCAGAAAAATTGTTTTAGTGAAGTTGTGCACCTCCGTCTTCTAAGTTTGACATCGTACAAACTATGAGAATTGAATAGCCACTATCCAAGCTTTAACCCGTCTAAATTACCAAAACTATCAAATAATAATCTATGTGGCAGGGGGCATTGAGCATTTGTTATTCCATATTTTGGACTCAGATTTACATATAACTACAAGCATGCTAATTGATACTTCAAATTTAACTCAATTAAGAGACCACAAAGAGAAATAGTATTGCCCATTACAGGATTAGAGGAAAAAAAATATAATGTTTGATTAGTGCTTACCTTTCATACTCATAACCAATATCCAACAATTTATCCTTACTAACGAAAGTCCACGAACAGGGTTCTGAATGTGTGACACGTCTATACGAGATCCTTAAGAACATCCATAAAAATGACTTCCTTTGATTTGATTTATACAGGTCCTACTGTACTGATGAGATACCTGATCATAATCATAAAATTAACATCTCATAAGCAACAAGTCATGCTGTCAAGAGTCATCACATGGAGAAGAACAATGAAAAATGCAAAGCAAAAGAAAAAAGAGCACATGCAAATTCTTTTCATACTACAAATTTTTGCTTCAGTTAGTCTAAAAAAACTACAACCAGCAAATGGGAAATCATAAAAAATTAACATAAATTTGTAATAAAATAAGAACTATGCATATTGCTGCTATTCCCAAGACTACAACGAAGTTTACAAGTTAACAAAAACCACAACCATAAACATGTTCAACTAAAAAGTAAAATCTTGAATGAATTCATAATGAATCCAATTGCTAAAGATTGAATTCAAACAGTAAAAACAAATAAAATATAAACAGACAAAAATAGCTACTAAATCGAGATCAAAGATCACTCTCAACATGGATTGCAACACATATTAAGAAAAATGTGATGTTTGCGAAATAAAAATGACTGAGAGTCCTAAATTGAATTGCATAAATCAATTATTTCTAAAATCAGGCAAGAACATTTAAGTTGCTTTCTTTCCCATTAGGAAAAGACATTCAATAATGAAGTAAAGAAAAAAATAATTCTATCAAAGTAAGGTAATACCAACAGAAGTATCAATAACAACGTCTAAAATTCCCAAGATTCTTCCACCAAATCCTTCAAATCTCAAAACCTTACCAAATCTGCAACAAATCATAGCAGCAAAATCAACAACAAGCATAAAGATTATTTCTTTCGAAGAAAAAAGCATAAAGTTTAGTAAAACTTGGAAGTATTTTGAATTCATTGAGTTGAGCTTTCGAATCAAAGATGTCAGGAAGAGATACAGTTGGATCTGAAACAAAAACAACAACAGAAGAAGCATAAATGAACGAAATATGATCTAGGGTTCAAACTTTGAAGTGAGAACCCTAAAACGACGGATTAGTTGATAGAGTGAAGAATATAACCTTATAATGAAGAAAATGAAGCTCAAATTTCACCAATCTTGAATTTTAGGTTCGATGAAGACCGATTTAGCTTTCAAAGAAACGATTGAAGGAAGTTTTGCGAAGTGCGGCGACAAAAATCTCATAGGCGGTTAAGGTGTGAGATCTGAATCGAACTGCGAAGGTTGGGGATTATTTTGGAAGCGATGATGATGATGAAGAGTTGAGTCATGAGAGAGAGAGACCTAATTTTATTTTGTTTAAGATGGGTGAAACGAAAAAGGGGGAAAACGAAAGTAGAGAGCGCCCACTCAATTTTGTATAACTGTGGGGTTTTTTCCTGCCAATTTACGGGGGTTTTAGAACCCCTTGAGTTTAACTAAAATTTTTAACACTCCGCTCACAAATACCAAAATTTACCTCAATTTGTGGGAGTTTCGAGAAACCTCCACCAAAAAACTCCCGCAAACCAGCGCATTTTTTGTAGTGATATCAGCCCATTGATTTTCAGTATCAATGAATTGTATATCTAAAATTCCTTTTTGAACATAATCTCTGATAAAATGGTGTTTGATTTCAATGTGCTTAGCTCTTGAATGCAAAATTGGATTTTTAGACAAACAAATAGCAGCAGTATTATCACAATAAATGGGAATACTGTTAGCAGTTATCTGATAATCTTCCAACTGATGTTTCATCCAAAGTAGTTGTGTACAACAACTTGCAGCTGAAATGTATTCTGCTTCTGCTGTAGACATAGCAATAGTTGTTTGTCTTTTGCTAGCCCAGGATATAAGATTATCACCCAGAAATTGACAATTGCCACTGGTTGATTTTCTTTCAATCCTATCACCAGCATAATCAGCATCACAGAATCCAATTAGCTTATAATCTAAGGATTTCCTATAAAGGAGTCCAAGATTAGTTGTTCCCTTCAAATACCTGAAGATTCTCTTGACAGCAGTCATATGAGATTCTCTAGGATCTGATTGGAATCTTGCACACAAGCATACACTGAATAAAATATCTGGCCTAGATGCAGTGAGGTATAACAAAGAACCAATCATACCTCTATACAGCTTCTGATCTACTTTAGCTCCTTCATCTTCTTTGCTCAGGTTGCACGTAGGATGCATTGGAGTGTTCATCACTTTACAATCTTCAAGTTTGAACTTCTTCAGAAGCTCCTTTGTGTACTTTGATTGATGAACATAGACTCCATCTTTGCATTGATTGATTTGAATGCCAAGGAAGAACTTCAGCTCTCCCATCATGCTCATTTCAAATTCATCCTGCATTAACTCAGAAAATTCCTTGCAAAGAGATGCACTAGTAGAACCAAATATTATATCATCAACATATATTTGCACAACAAGAATATCTTTCCCAAGGGTCCTTCTGAAGAGTGTAGTGTCAACCTGTCCTCTCTTAAAATCATTTTTGATTAAGAAATTACTTAGTCTATCATACCAAGCTCTGGGAGCTTGTTTCAAGCCATATAGTGATTTCTTCAGTTTAAAAACATGGTCAGGATATTTAATATCCTCAAATCCAGGAGGTTGCTTAACATACACTTCTTCTTCTATGACACCATTGAGAAATGCACTCTTGACATCCATCTGATATAATATTATGCCATGATTAACTGCATAGGAAAGAAGTAACCTGATTGCTTCCAATCTTGCAACTGGAGCAAACGTTTCAGTGTAATCAATGCCTTCTTGTTGACTATACCCTTGTGCAACAAGCCTTGCTTTGTTTCTTGTTACTTCACCTTGCTCATTCAGCTTGTTTCTGAATACCCATTTTGTTCCAATAATGTTCTTGTGCTGAGGTTTGGGTACCAGATCCCACACATCATTTCTTTGAAATTGATTCAACTCTTCTTGCATAGCTAGGATCCATCCATCATCTGAAAGTGCTTCATCAACTGTTGTAGGTTCAATCATTGAGATTAGTCCAATCATTGACTCTTCTTGTCTGAAATGTGATCTTGTTCTTCTTGGACTATCTTTGTTTCCAATGATTAGCTCCTCAGGATGTGAAGACTTGTGTTTGAATGTGTTTCTGGGAGGATCTTCTTGATGTGAGCCATCTTGTGCTTCATCAGAAGCAGTTTCATTTTGCGCTTCTGATGTGGGTTCAGCTTCTGGACTATCTTCAGACTCAGCTATCTGATCAGGTTCTGGAGTAGCTTCAGGAACCTGTATCTCTGCAAAACTTTCACCTTGCTTTGAAGTTTTATCTTCAAGCTCCTTGTCATCAAATTTAACGTGCATAGATTCTTCAACACAGAGTGTTTCTGAATTATACACTCTGTATGCCTTTGACCTTTCAGAGTAACCTAAAAAGATTCCTCTTTGGGCCTTGGCATCAAATTTCTTTAGGTAGAGCTTGTTGTTCAGAATGTAACAAGTACATCCAAATTGATGAAAGTAAGAGATATTGGGTTTTCTTCCTTTAAAGAGTTCATATGCTGTTTTCTCCAAAATAGGTCTAATATAGATCCTGTTTTGAACATAGCATGCTGTATTCACTGCTTCTGCCCAAAAATGTTTTGGTAAATTGTTTTCATGAATCATGGTTCTGGCCATTTCTTGTAAAGTTCTATTCTTTCTCTCTACAACTCCATTTTGTTGTGGTGTTCTAGGAGAAGAGAATTCATGGAAAATTCCATGTTTTTCACAAAAAGCTTCAAATGGCTCATTTTCAAATTCTCCACCATGATCACTTCTGACTTTCAAAATTTTTGATTCTTTTTCAGATTGAATTTGAGTGCAGAAGCTACTGAATACATCACACGCAACATCTTTACTCTTTATGAATTTCACCCAAGTCCATCTGCTGTAATCATCAACAATGACTAATCCATATCTACTTCCATATAAGGATGCAGTACTCACTGGTTCAAATAAATCAATATGGAGTAATTCTAAAGGTCTTGAGGTTGAGACAATGTCTTTGGTTTTAAAAGATGATTTCACAATTTTCCCTCTCTGACATGCACCACAAAGTGCATCTGAATGATAGTCAATGTCTGGTAGCCCTTTCACAAGTTGTAACTTACTAAGCTTAGAGATTAACCTCCAGTTAGCATGTCCCAACCTTCTGTGCCACATCCATTTTTTATCATTCACTGATAGTAGGCAAATCACCTTCTGATCAGCCAGTTCAGAAAAATTGATTTTATAGACATTGTCAACTCTCTTTCCCTTGAACACAATGGATTTGTCTTCCTTGTTGATTACTGTACAGTTGGGTTTTTCAAAAAGCACATCATAACCATTATCACAAAATTGACTAATGCTCAAAAGGTTATGTTCAAGACCATCTACCAACCATACATTATTAATTGAGGTAGAGGAATTACCAATAGTTCCTGTACCTATGATCCTGCCTGACTGGTTGCCTCCAAATTTCACATTTCCTCCCTCTTTCATTGTTAGGCTGAGGAACATGGACTTGTCTCCTGTCATGTGTCTTGAGCAACCGCTGTCTAGGTACCATGATCTTTGCTTTGGCACTGCTCTTAGACATACCTGCATCATTGACATTTTTAGATTTAGGTACCCATTGTTCTATGGGTCCTGGAAGGTTAGTACTTAAGGCTTTACTCTTCACTTCTTGTACCTTGTGCTGTGAGTTGGGTTGCTTCTGATTAGCCATCACCTTAGGTTTTGGTACTTCAGAAGCAGTAACTGTCTTCTTCTGAAACTTAGACTTCAGAACCCCAGATTTTGGTTTCACCAGACTCTGAGGAATAGGTTCTGATCTTTTCAGGATCCTAACCTTTGAAGTTTTGGAATCAGATTTGATCATAGCCTTTGACTTAGAGTTCTTTGGCTTTGAAGTAATCTTAGCCTTAGAACTAGAAGCTTCAGGTTCTGATTGAACAACAGTTTCCAACTCAGCCCCTTCTGGTACAAAGAATGTTTTCAGACCTTCCTTGATGCATTCACAACAAGACTTTAGATTGGTTTTCTCCAGTTTCACTTCTGGAAAACCAATTCCTCTGCCATTGTTCTTGTAAATGCTATAAATCATAGAAGCCACTCTGCTTCTGTCAATGCCAGATATAATGAAGTCTTCAAGAGCAATTTCATGATTACTTAAAGGTTTTTCATTACACTTTTCTTGTAGCTTCTGACATAAGAACCTGAGCTGGTCTTCATATGTTTTACACATGAAGTCAAAGCCCCTAAGTCCCTGTTCAGAAGCTTTCAGATCCAATAGAGTTGATTTTTGCTGTTGTACCAAATCAGCATATTTTTCTTTTAAATCCTTCAACTCATTGGTTCTTACTTCAAAATGTGTAAGAAGTTCTTTAAGTGACTCAACAAGTTCATCTCTGGGAATTTTGGAATATACCTCATTTTCATCTTCTGAGTCTGAATCTGATCCAGCTTCTGAAGTTGCTGTTGCTACCAACCCAACAGCTACCTTTGCATCTTCATCAGCTTCCTCTTTATCAGATCCAGATTCACTACCCAAATCATCCCAGGTTGCCATTAAACTCTGCTTAATCTGCTTCTTGAATTTGCTTGGTTTGAATGTAGACCTCTTTGACTTGTCCTTTGACTTTTCTCTTTGAAGATCAGGGCATTCAGCAATGAAGTGACCTGGCTTCTTACAGTTGAAGCATCCCTTCTGATCTTCTTTCCTTGAGCTTCTGGAGTTACCCCTTCTGGAGAGAAACTTTCTGTTCTTCTTGGCCAGATATTGAAGTCTGTTTGAGAGCATGGCCATTTCAGCAGCATCTGGTTCAGAGTCTGAACTTGACTGTTCTTCCTCTTCAGATTCAACCACTTTGAGAGCTTTTGATGACTTGCCTTTGGATGGAAGAGCTATTGATTTACTCTTCTTAGTAGACTCATGTTCATTAAGACTTAACTCATGAACTTTGAGAGAACTAACAAGATCTTCGACACTTAAAGTGTTTAAATCTTTAGCTTCCTCAATGGCAGTCACTTTTGGTCTCCATCTGGCAGGTAAGCTTCTGAGTATCTTGCTTACATGATCAGAAGCAACATAGCTCTTCTTTAGAATCTGTAGACCAGAAACTAAGGTTTGAAACCTTGAGTACATCTCCTCAATAGTTTCATCATCCTTCATTTTGAATAACTCATACTGATGTACAAGCAGGAGAGCCTTTGCTTCTTTGACCTTCTTGCTCCCTTCATAATTTGAACAGAGAGAAGCAAACATAGCTTTAGCAGTGGATTTGTCACTCATCTTCATGTATTCTGCTTTGGGTATGGCAGTGACAAGAGCTCCTCTGATAATATGATGCTTCTTGTAAAGTTTCCTCAGTTCTGGAGTATGTTTCTTTCTATCCACAGCAGCTCCTTCTTCATCAAGGACTAAACCACCAACGCCGTCTTCCAGAATATCCCACAATTCTTCATCTAGGCTCATGATGTAACTGTAAAAATTGGTCTTCCACCAAGAGAACTCTTCAGCATCTCCATTGAACTTTGGAACTTTTCCAACACTGGTTTTCTTACTATCACTATAATCATGTGAGACATTTTTATAGCTAGTATCACCATCAGGAGGAGGAGTAGTCATGTTTTTCTCAGATCTTTGACTGTTGCACGGTTAAGTGATACACAACAGACCAAGGCTCTAGATACCAATTGAAGGTGAGAAAAACACAAGAAGGGGGGTTGAATTGTGTTTTAGAAAAATTCTTCGTTTCTCCTAAAAACTGAACACACTGATCAGAAGCTAAGTGAGACAGCTTCTGAAGTGATAATCAGAATCTAAATGCAGCGGAATAAAACAGAGAGAGAGAAGAAGAACGACACAAAGCAATTATACTGGTTCCTTCCACAATCCGGAAGTAGTCCAGTCCCCCTTGCACTTCCAAGGAGATTTCACTATGAGTAATATCTGATTACAAATGCTCAAGCACACAAGCAAGAGACTTCCAATGCTCAAGCACACAAGCAAGAGACTTCCTTTGCTCAAGAACACAATCAAGAGACTTCCTGCTCAAGCACAACTGCAAGAGACTTCCTAACTAAACAAAATTACACAGAAAATTGTTTAAGGTTGAACACTTGATATACAATCAGAGGTGCTCACAATACAAATCAGATACAGACTCAATGGACTTAAGAATTTCTAAGATATGACTTTGAGACACAGAAATTCTAAGTGAATGCAGAACAATTTCAGCAGAGGTTTGGTACTTGTGAAAATCTTTGTGAGTCTTTCGTTCAGCGTTCTTGCATTACCAATTCTCTAGGTCTTCACTCCTTTATATAGAGGTGTGAAAGAGACGTTGTGAAATTGCCAGCACACCAAAGAGTCGTTGTTGAAGCTTGATCTTTCACCAATGATCTTTTGCCTGATTTGGTTGTTGTCCTATGAAGAACAAATTTGAAATCCATTCCTTATCCAAAGGAACATCTATGCAGGCGAGACCGTATTCTGGAGCTGTTTTCTTGTCTTGAAGTGCAGACACAAAACAGAGTAGTGGAGAACGTGGTTGTACAATTCGTACAAAGTACAATGTCAACGCTTTCGTCCAAATTGCAAACACATGCCTTTAAACACCTTTGAAATGACCGTTGCAAAACTCCACTAATCCTTTGTTTGTGTTTTCGAATCCAATAGACAACTTTTGCATTGATGATTCTTCAATTCTTGATTCTTTGCAAATCCAGTTGATATTCAGCTTCTGGTGAAATGGCTTCTGATGAGGCAGCTTCTGATGATGCAGCTTCTGATGATATGACTTCTGCAGCTTCTGATGATGCAGCTTCTGATGATGTGACTTCTGGACCTCTTGTCTTCAGGAGCACTATTCTTCAGGAGCAGCTTACTTCAGGAGCGCTATTTCTTCAGGAGCAGCTTGACTTCAGGAGCACTTTTTCTTCAGGAGCAAGTTGCCTTCAGGAGCGTCCAAGCTTCAAATTTTTGTTGTTTCCATAGCTCTTTATTTGCTCATTCAGAACCAATGATGATGTAACTTTATAATTATGGTCCTGTACACTTGAACAAATATTAGCTAATCCAATTTACAATTTTTAATACCTTGTTATCATCAAAACTCTTTAAGGTTTATTGTTAAACACATTTTGTTCCAACATATTTGACTTGGTATTTTACATGTTCACTATGTATTCTCTTTTGTTGACCACGTTTTTCTCAGTTCCTAAATGAGCACCATGACTCATTATGTTTACTTAGTCAGTCAAGCCATGCCTTAATCTTCTCAACTGAAAAAATGGTTTTATTCATGTTGCTATTTATGTGGAGTAAGTGGCATGTTCTCACAATATATATACATTGAAGGCTTGACACTAGAGAAATTGATGAGAAGCACATTTTCTACATTCATCCACGAAAACAAAACAACAATTACCTCTGCACAGAAAATCAATTTCCTCTTCATTAGAAAAGTCTGAAAATTGAACCTGCACATAGCATACATTTATATACTCCCTCACTTCATATTTATCTATACACACATTATTTTCCCTCATAAAAAATATTGAGTTTCTGGGTTACATCTCCGGTTATCTTTGAGATAAATTTGAGTTGTTCTGTCACCTCCGGTTATGATTCATAACGGGGAAGAACTGTTGTATCCTGGGAGGATATGCGCTTATGAGGCGGATAAAATCCTCAAGGACAGTGACTATGTCACGCCTCAGGTTACTTAACAGTGTGTTGTTTTGCAGGTTTCCTCCAATTGGATTTGTGAAGATTTTGATGGAGCGGTGTCTACAACTAAATTCGATAAGTTTCTCTTGTTCTCTAATTTAATTTTAGTTGTAATTGTTTGTTATTATTACTTGAGATGATTCTATGTTATTATTATATAACACACTCCTCCAACCTTTTGCTCTCTCCACTATTGTACTACTAGAATATGTTAACCGTTGCCAAAGCTTGAGAATTCTAGCTTTCCATATACTCTTTGAAATTAGTAGTAATTGTCTCTGCTTGAGCTGCTGACACTTGATTTAACAAATTAATAATAATATCTGACTCATTATCAAACTTGTCTCTTTGCACCACATGTCAATTGCGGAGCCAGAATGAAAGAAAATATGATAACTATTTTCACGTGGATCGTTGCACGTAACACACTCCAGCGGACAATTTATACCTCTATTACTTAATTACACACACATAGGAAAACAATCTCTACAAATCCGCCATACCAAGTTCTTAACTTTTGGAGGTACTTTCAAATTCTATATGCCACTCCAATAACCTGGTTTTCTCAAGTGGATATTATCCACAATATCCTCAATATAGAGACGGTAAGTACGTCTAACTGAGTAGCAATCATTTTTCCCCGGCTTTCAAACAAGTCTATATGTGTTAACCCACATTGAAATAATGGAGAATTGTTCCACATTTGTTTTGACGTATTTAGGTTGGATCATATATTTAATTTCCCATATTCTTGCATCAGTGCCACATCCGACCTTGATTGTCTTGTATGATGTATACATGTTGTATTAATTAGGGATGTTGATGGTACCTGGATACCCAATATGACCCAACTATTTGGTCCCTAGATTGACTTTCTTCCACAAGAAAAATATGGTAAAAATTGTGTCTCATTTTGTGATTCGGTAGCATGTAAAAACGGGTGTAGGTTAGCACTAGGGGTAGTCTTACCTAAACACTACTACCTCTCCACCTAAAATATCATTATTCCGACAAATTAGTCCCTTAATTGTTTTAAAAACAGGAGAGAATGGTAGCTGGATGTATTGAAAAAAGTATAGAGACCAATTATATTTTTATAGTTCACGGATCAAATACATGAGAGTAGGATCAAATTGATATTTTATCGTAATTAAGTTCGGTTTTTTTTTTTTTTTTGTGGTGGCCAGGGTTTAAACCGTAGACTTTGAATATATTATGCATTGTCCATACCAACTGATCTAAGCTCACGAGGACTAAGTTCAGTTTAAAATTAGAGGTAACCCTATGCCTTATTACCTCAACATGTAATAAAAGAATATATAACAATCCTTCTTTTTACAAATTTTTAATTTTAATAGAGCGAATATACACTCTCTAATTGAACACTTATGTAAATTCTTTTTAATTTTATTTATTTTACACTCCAAGTCAAACTAATTTGTCCTATATTGAGCGACCTTAATTAAATTCGTATATCATTACATCTTTTAATAAAAAAAATTGAAATCAAGTTCATATAATTAGCCTAGTAAAAATTTATGACTAGACAAAGTACACATAAACTCGTGAACATCACAATCAAACCCATTTTTTTGGTACAAAAGAAAGAAAAGGCTACATGAGACAACATGGATCAAACCAAGCTGATTCTTAAACAACAATGAATCCAAATGAGGTTAGCTTCTTGAACAAATGTGATTGCAATGAACCTGCCAATGCCTCTCAAGAATGTTGAATATCATCAACAATGCCTAAGATTAAGAAACTGAGAAAAATCATCAAGAGACAAGATAATTTTCCTTTAAACCATCTGGATGTCCTAGGTATCCTCACTGAAAATGCTATTATTTCTCCAAAACCAAATCCACCAAATACTAGCTAATAAGATGATTTCCAATTTCCATAGTGAGGAAAATTAGTCCAAATCCAAGTCATAACATATCATTACAAGTAAATAAGATTGGTCTTGTCAAAAAAAAAAGTAAATAAGATTGGTCAATAGTAAGGTGGCAATTTGATATAAATCCAATGGACCATTTCATTGTTTTTTTTTGATGAAATCCAATTGTCGTTTTTATTTAAAAATAAATATATTGTTTACGATTTTGTCAAAAATAATTTATATTTTTTTGTGATGGAAAACTGAATTTTATGAACATTTTACGTTTTTAAAAAAAAAAATTGTATTTTTTTATGAAAAATAGAATCATCTATATGTTTCTTTTTATGCTTTTTCAAAAACAGGTTTATATAAAAACTAAAATTATTATAATTAATAGAAAAGACATTGTATACGTCTTCGTGAGCTTAGCTCAGTTGGTAAGGAAAATGCATAAAATATACAAGGTCTGAGGTTCGAATACCCACCACACAAAAAAAGACATTGTATACCGGAGCACCACCACACGTCGGAACTCAGTCATGTGACGTTTGGGGATCCATTGACGTGACCGTTGTAGGTCGCCAGAGCTCCACCCCAACCACAGTTGATTGACGCTACAAATACCACTTAACAATTTTGACGTGACCGTTGTAGGTCGCCATTGCTCCACCCCAACCACAGTTGATTGACGCTACAAATACCACTTAACAATTTTTTTTATTTTTTTATAATATGAAACTATTTATTATAGTAATTAATATTGTTTGAAGGTTGTTTGTTTGTAAAAAAATATTGTTTGAAGGATTATAGCAATTAACATATTATTCTTTAAACAAGTTATAATATTTTAGACTAATAATGATTTATTCTACTTTTTTTAACAATAAATTTTTCAGGCATGTGTCCTCGTGAGTTTAGCTCAGTTGGTAGGGATAATGCATAATATATGCAAGGTCCGGGGTTCAAACCTCAACCACCACATAAAAAAAACAAGGCATGTGTCTTGTTAAAAAAAAGTATATGTCTTTAATATTAAACAAGCTTAGTTGGTAAGGACAATGCATAATATATGCAAGGTTCGGAATTCAAACCCCGGTCACCAACAAAAAAAAAAAAAAAGGCATATTTCTTTAAAAAGGTCCGGGTTCAAACCCCGACCACCAAAAATAAATTTCAAACGCAGGCAAAAAAAAGGCATATTTTAAATAAATTGCTCTTACATCATGCATGAGTCTATTTCATCATGGTAAGTCTATTTTCTCCTATTGAATCAATAAATTTCATGTTTCATTTAAATTAATGCTGAACTTGTTGATCTAACACTGATAACAACTTTGTCTATGGTCCAAGACTTCTCTTCTTTGTACATGGTAGACTTGACCTTAGCTTATATGTATAAATATATATGTTTTGTTTTGAAGGAATGTATAAATATATATGTTGTCACTAATTTTTTAAATGTTGCCCCCTACTGTTTCAGCTCTAAATAGATATTTTTGTAACATGCATGGGACCTGCGTATTTGGACGGGGTGCCATTTTACCTGTTGATGACTAGTTATATCATCATTATTAATGGACTTCCATTTAAGATATTGTCTGGAACTTTTCATAATTTCCTCCTATCCCATATCCTCGTGTCATGGGGTTCCATATTTTTTTTTTTTTGCACGAGTAATGTTTTTTCAATCTCTACAAGTCATTCTTACCGTGAAAGTGTGAATTATTTCTTCCTCATCCAGATATATTAAGAAATGTTTTTCAAGAAACAAATTATGACACATACACTATATATTCTCACTATAATTGTCTTTTTAAGGATTGTGTGTGATTTTTAAAAAAATGATTGGTTGTGTTGACTTTAATAGTAAATTTATGGGTTAATTAAGTTTTTGGTCTCTATAAATATCTGTAGTTTTGTTTTTAGTCCCTATAAAAACAAATCACACTTTTTAGTCCCTACAAAATTTTCCGTTAGTGTTTTTAGTCCCTGTTAAATTAAAATTTGTTTAATTATGCTTAAACTTCTAAATTTTTGAAAGATTTTTTATAGACATGTTCATAACATCGTAAGACACTCTTTTATAAAATCTTTTAGTTTTTTGACATGTAATGAATTAAATATAATTTTTTTAAAATGCCAAAAATTCAAGATAAAACTAACGAAAATTTGGACCTAAAAATAAAATTTTGAACTAACATATTGTGGCGGAACGTTTTATCATGTTTTAAACAAGTATGTAAAAAATCATTAAAAAATTTAAAATTTTAAGCATAATTAAACAAATTTTAATTTAACAGGGACTAAAAACATTAACGGAAAATTTTGTAGGGACTAAAAAGTGTGATTTATTTTTATAGGGACTAAAAACAAAACTGCAAATATTTATAGGGACGAAAAACTTAATTAACCCTAAATTTAATGAGTTGTGCTAAATATCCTGAAGGGTTTTACCACGAAATCTGTCCCGAAATGAATGCTATCCAATTAAATTATTGCCTGGTCTAGAAACATAGGGTGGTGGGTTTTATATATTTTTCTGATGAAACAGTTGTCAAATAAGTATGAAAATCTAAGGGATAAAAATTTGTCGTCACGTCATTCTAGAACCCATCGTGAATAAACTTTCGCTTTACATAGCATTAACCAAATTTAATATCATGTACTAAAACACTCCTATGAATTATAGTTAGAGGAATAGTAAAGTGGAGTAACAATAAATAATGGTATATTAATGAAAAAAATAAAAAATATTGCGATATTTTTAAATGACAATTATTAATATGGAACCCATTCATATTATTCACATGCAACATTTCTTCTGATTTTTTTTTTTTATCTTCTACAACATATACATTTAAAAAAGGTTTAAATGTGTAATTGGTCCCTGTACTTTCAACAAATTTTGGCATTGGTCCCTACACTTTTTTTTGTTTGGCATTGGTCCCCGCACTTTGTAAAAATATTGGCATTGGTCCCTGCACTTTTTTTTGTTTGGCATTGGTCCCTGCACTTTGTAAAAATATTGGTATTGGTCCCTGCACTTTGGAAAAATATTGGTATTGGTCCCAATCATTTCATGCCACGTGGCACCAATACCAATATTTTTTCAAAGTGCAGGGACCAATACCAATATTTTTACAAAGTGCAGGGACCAATGCCAAACAAAAAAAAGTGCAGGGACCAATGCCAATATTTTTACAAAGTGCAGGGACCAATGCCAAACAAAAAAAAGTGCAGGGACCAATGCCAAAATCTGTTAAAAGTGCAGGGACCAATTACACATTTAAACCTTTAAAAAATACACACAAAAATCAAACAACAACACTAAAATTTTAATGCTTAAAAAATCAGTTCCCATAGGATTATGAAAGCTTGAACTTATCTCTTCAATCAAAATGCGAAAGCTGTCATCTTTGATGTTCATGTGTCATTCGTACTACTAACTATAGTAACTAATTAACGTTTGGAGATGCCAAAGGAGTCACCATCTTCCTAGTTCCATTGGTTGGTTCTTTATTATTACCATTAATTGAGCATCTTAGCATATTAGCATGCTCACTTTTCAGTGTACTTTGGGTCCCAATTTCGTTGCGTTCTTCAATTTTTCACCTTAAGCACTTCACTCTTTCTTTTATGAGAACGTCAATTTCTCTAGTTAATGATTCCACAGAGCAGAATACTTATCTAGTTAAAGGTTGCTTGTTATTTTCAAGCGCACCAAGTCTTGTTTACCATTTGCTTTCATTTTCATATGTCGTATATTATGGTTGGGTGCAATTATGTGTTTGGTCTAAATATGTGTTTCAGTACTTTGGGTCCCAAGCTTTGCCACTTAATTTCTTGTTTATTTTTATTTGTACTTGGTACCTGCAATTTTTTTTAAGAAGGCAAATGCAATATATTAAAAAATAAGAGTCTTGATCAAGCACAAGATGTGCCTAAAAGAGAGCCAAAACAAGGTCATAAGATACAAAGTCTAAACAAAAAATAAAGATCCAAATGCGACATTACATGGTGACATAACCCGTACAAATCAAAGGGTTATTCCACTAAGAATGGAAATCATAAAGAGAGTGGTTTTTGAGATTTCAGCCACGACCAAGAGAGAAGTTTCATGTGATATAGTAACCGATCATGATTTTACTTTTTGTTACAGAAAATCTACGAGTTACGCTCCTTCTAAATATCCCATAAAAAAACCAACCAGATCATCTGAAACAATAATGAATATCTTTTTGAAACAAATATGAATCACCAAATTGCAAGACATGTAAGTTGGTACCCGCAAATATGTCATTTTTTTTTCATAGTACGTCTCGTTAGTTTTTTTTTCCTTTGTCCCTTCAAATATACTATTTTTTTATTTTAATCCTTATTATTTTGGTCCCTATACAATTTATTCATATTAAATTGCTCTATAATATGTACAACATCTGCTTTTAGTCCCTTAAAATAGGAACTAAATGAATATACAAAGACAACTTTCAATATATACACATTTTGGAAGGTCTAAAACAAAATTCCAAAAACCAAAAGCAAAATATTGTATATTTACATGAATTAAAAATAAACTAGAGACTAAAAACACCAAGAACCTTTATTTTTTTTATCTGCAATACTTTAGTTACGACTTCTCATGTATTGCATTAATGTGATGTGTAGAATATTTACTTGTTTTTGTTATCATAGGTAAATTTTAGTTGTTAATTAGTTTGGGAGGGGAAGTGTTACAAGCCAAGATTGAATTTTAGACCTCCTACACATATCTCTTTCGATGTCCCAACTCAAATTCTGGAATCCTCCTTCGAGGATATGTATGTCTTATATTTTTTATCAGTTTAGAATACTAATGAAACATTAAATACTGTTTTCTGCTAATGTCCTTATGGTTATCTCATTTACCAAACTATTTCACTAACTATTTATTCATAAGGGTTTTTTAGTCGTTAAAATTTATTTTATCATGAAAACCAGTATACTTGATGATTTTTTAAGAAGTGTATATAAACTAGAACACTTAATATTAATTAGAACGATAATTTAATCATTTTGCTAATTAGGTTGATCATGTTAAACAAAGCCATTGCATTCTTTTCCTTTTTGGCACATAATTATAATTGTTGATGACTTGATGTGGACATAATTGTTTGTAATTTAATGTACGAATGGCTTTAAAACCGAACTTTGAAATTTTGGGATTCTCACAGTTGTTAATACGTACAAAGTGTCTCATTGATGCCTAATACTCAATTATTTGGATCATGGAGTAATAGGTAAGGAAAATGACCTATAACAAATGTATATTTCTCTGTCAACGTCAGTTTTTTTTTTATGTATTATAATGGTTTGCTCAATTTTTATCTAAGTTGAGGGGCGTGAAAACCATATCATAATAATAGAATACATCATGTACTATAGTATTCTATTAATGAGAAATTGGAATCTTCTTGAGAGAAATAATTTATTGGTCCCCATTTAATAATTATATGCATTATCATGGCCAACAACTAAGATAAGAAGGAAAATTAAAGGCACTATTTTCAATCATAGCATCATTATCATTAGAAGCAATCTATTCAATACTGCTCACATTTCTTGAAATGAACTCTACAATACATCCTCTTTTATCTCTATTTGCAAGGTTGAAGGAGGAAAAATCACACAAATAGAACTTAAAAAGGTAAAAAACATAATAAGTAAATTGTGAGCATTAAATTATTAATTTTCTGCTTCATCTAACACCATCTCTTTGTGTCTACATTCTTGACTGCAAAAAGCTTTTTCTCCTCTGCAAAAAAAAAAAAAAAAAAAAACCATCAAGTTAATGCTCCTTAATAAGCTTTGCTCAAGTAACTAAATAAAACAAAAAATAAATATTTAAATGTACTAAAGTTTTACCTGTAAATGAAGATGTCTTTTGTTTGCTCAAGATGATTTTTGCAAGTGTAACAAAAGCTAAGAAAATTCAGTGAAAAAGAGTGAGGACTATTAGGGACAGAACAGTAACTTTCTTCCACAACACAATTATCAAATATATGAGTTGTTTTTGGGTTTGGTCCATGAGATATCACACATGTGTATTCTTCAGAAAGTTCCATCTCACTCAAACTAAGAACACTTTTTTGTGACTCAAACATGGAAGGTGGTAGAGGAGGGATTTTCACTCTAAGCTCAGTTCCAAACAGAACTTTTCTATTGCTTAGTTTATGATCAGAATTTTGATGAAGAGGTTCATCTTTTAGAATACCAACAAGACCAAGACCAAGACCAATGGTTTTTGAATCTCCTTTGTCCCTTGAGCTACAAACTTTGTTCCTATTGGTAATTGAGAAAGGATTTTCAAATGAGGTTAACGCTTTTGTGTCAAGAATTGATGTTGGACTTATCAAAGCTTCAGTTCCAGTGAGAGATTTTTTGGAAGTGAAATGAAAATCTCTATAGTTTGGTGAACCAAATAGAGATGGTATTGTAGTGAAATTTTGATTTGGTGATTGTTCACCCATCAAACTTTGTTTGGTGACTGCTCTTGATCTGTTTCTGAGTAGCATAAGTGCTTATTTTAAGCACTTCTAAGATGAAAAAAAAAATATTAAAATTGAAAAGTGTTTCACTTGAGGTGTCTAAAGAAAAAGAATCCTAAGTGAAAGTGTACTGAATTGTGTTTGGTCTTGTTAATTTTCTTCAAGAAGAAAAAGCATGATTTAGTAGTGGTACATGTACTACAATATTTGGTTTATTTTTCAGCTTTAACTCTGAAACTTTGTGAAGAAAAAAACAGAAAGAAAGAGAAGAAAAAGAAGGAAACTTTTGACATGGAGTAGAGAGAGACATGACTGAATAATATATATGGCTTTTAAAGGAAGAAAAAGCAAAATATGTTGTGTGCATGAAAATCAAACGTTAATAATAATACTTCAAAGTTTTGCTTTCTTTTTTAATTGAAAAAAAGTTTTATTCTATTTTTCTCCATCTAAATCTCAACTCAACTGTGTCACTAAACATATTGATTTTTATTTTTTTGTCTTTTTCTAATCATTTATTTATTGTATATATATGATTTGATCCAAGGTTTTTTGTCCTGACTCTGGTAATCTGGTGTGCCTTCGAACCATGGAATGGGAAAAAAAAATGAAGGGAGATCTCACCTTTATGAATTGATTGAGAAAGTTAGGCATTGACATATTTAAAAAAATTATAGTGTAAGTTTTATTTGCAATAGAACAAGTAATAGATATGAAATAATATTGGACAATTGAAACATTTTTTGTCATCTACAATATTTGGTGGACAATATACAACCCAAATAAAATAATGTGAAGTTTGTTTTTTATAAAACAGCCGATCTTGCCCAAAAATTAAGGGTCCGTTTGATTCGAGAATTAGGAGGGGATGCGAGGGGAGATATTTAAATTAAAAATGTGTTTGGTTCGCAAAGGGAGGGGAGGGATTTTAAAATTATTTTACTGTTTTACCCTTAAACTTAATTAAATAAGGATAATAAAGTAACGAAACAATAACGATGTAATCGATAACAACACGATGTGGATGATGAATGTTGGATTAGTAATAGAGTTGTTACAAGTAGTAATAAAAGTTGTTACAAGAAAAAGTTGTTAATAATATGGAATAAAAGTTGTTACAATGATAATATTACCTAATAATAATAAAAGTTGTTACACACTAATTAACCTATAACCTAATAATAATAATGGTTGTTCAAAAAAATAAATGATGATGATGATGATGATGATGATGATGATGATGATGATGATGATAATAATAATAATAATAATAATAATAATAATAATAATAATAATAATAATAATAATTAAAGTTGTTACAAGATAATATAACATCAATCAATCAATAGTATATATATAAAGTAAGGTTTTTTATGCCACGTGTCACTTCCACATTCATTCTCAATATTTCTATTATTTTTTCTATTTTTAAAAATCAATATTTTATTTAACATAAATATCTCAATAACATTTTGATCTTATCCACTCAATATTTTCTTTAATTTTTTTTTGAATTTCTAATATTTTATGTAGCAGAAATATCTCAACAAACTACACATAATACTTTCAACAAAGTTTACATGTATGATCTTATTTTATGATTAAAAGACTTCATACACATAATACTTTCAACAAAGTTTACATGTATGATCTTATTTTATGATTAAAAGACTTCAATTTGTTTATTTGTTTTTAGGAAAAGAAACTTCAATTAGTTATTACTAATCTTTTAGCACTGTATCATTCAATTAGTTTTTATGTTTGAGGAAAAAAAGGGTTCGATTAGTTTTTATTTTTGATAAAAAAAAGGTTCGATTAGTTATTATGTTATCTTTTAGCAACATATTCTATTGCAAATGTTAATTATAAATAAATAAATTTTTGTTAATCACATATTTACATATTTTGAGCACAAGCAGAAACCCCAAACCTTCTTTTCATCTAACATTTTTCCTTTTTTAGGTTTGCCAAACACCAATTTTATTCCCTTTCAATCGATTTTTTTTCTCTCATACGCATGAGCCATGAAACAAACCCATGACCACATGTTTAAAGGGACCCAAAACTCTTACCACTTGGACTAATTCATTATTGATTTTGTTACACTTTTTATTCTTGCATTGGACATTCATCTCATCATTTATATATATTTTTAAGATATTATTATAATTGTAAATTTAAATAAATTCAATCTAATATACTTACATGTGTATTCGTGCACACAAACTTATAAAACTTACTATTTAATATCTAACCCAGGCAACGCCGGGTCTCTAAACTAGTATAACCTAAATAAAAGTTGTTTCAAAAATAATATAACCTAATAATAATAAATGTTGTTATAAGGATAATATTGAGATTTTAAATTAATCTAAGGATAATTTTGGCAATCCAATAAAAATTGCTCCCCTCCTCTCCCCTTCTAAAAATTGAACCAAACACTTCAAATTAAAAATCTCTCCTCCCCTCCAAAACTCTCGAACCAAACGGACCCTAAGTGAAATAAAGTATTAGTTTTTTTTGACAAGACATAAAGTATTAGTTAAAACTTTATAATTGATATTCATAAGAGTAATATATAACTTTTTTCCTAATCTTGAAAAATACATCAATTTACTTATATAAAAAATTCTATCACATTAACAAAATAAAAAACAACAATTGTATCACTCCTAAAAAATCACAAATTAATTATGTTATGCAACAAGTATTTAACTTTATACAACATTGATATGTACAAATTAATTACTAATTTCATATTTTCCTTTTTGATAAGGTTGAATTGTTTTGATTGCAGAAATTGTATTTTCAATAAGAGAAAAGATATTTGAACAACCACTTTTAAACAAACTCTCTCTCTCTCTCTCTCTCTCTCTCTCTCTCTCTCTCTCTCTCTCTCTCTCTCTCTCTCTCTCTGTTTTGTTTGATTTTGGATGTCCAAATATCAATCCTCTTTCAATAATATTAGCGGGGTAGTGCCACCACTACAGTAGTGTGTTGGTAATAGTACAAATTAGAAGACAATATTCATGATCACTTGTTGGTTCACATGGATGTGAAGAAACAAAACTATTATTGAAAAAAAAAATTACAACCAAATTACTCAGTCTTAGTGATCCAAAATTTATTAGAAAAATAGACTTGTATTCGAACCAACCACTTCATCGTGATCTTTAAGTGAAGGGGATATTCTACATAAGTTGAAACAAAATAGATGTTTTTAACAAAATTTAAATTAAATATAAAATTTAAACACCAAAATTATAAAATAAAATAAAAATATTTATCCATAACTACCCATTAATTATTTTACAAACACTCATTAAAGAATTTTCATATTTTTTTATCTTCCTAAAATAGGCAAATCACTATAAAATTTATGACTTTACCTATTTTTGAAAAGTAAAGTAAAAACTATAAAAAAAACATTCTCAATTAAAGAATCCAAAAGGTGTTGAATGGGTATTAGTCTTACCACACCTTCGACTTTCGCTCCAGTCCTACCATCATTTGTATACCAAATGATAACCTTTCCAAACGTATATCTCTCTAATGTGGGACTTCAGTGTATCTAATTCTTTCACGGACCAGTTTAGCTTAAGCATCCTGGTAGTAACAATAAGAAGGAAGGATCACTATCTTATGTAGTGTTTATGCACTAAAAGTTCTATCCAATTTAAGTAAAGAGATTATTAACATTTATGAGAATATAACTCAGTTTCCAACTCAAAATAACACTAGTTGATCGAGTGGTAGCTACTGGTTAGAGGGTAATAAGAAATCGGAATTGATTAAATATTTCATTTTTTTGAATATTCTGAATATACGTGTTGAAAATTTGGCAGTGCACCCAATGCAGGAGCCATAACTAGACTGTCCCTTTGCTCACCCCAGCGAAAAAGCTCGTTGTCGTGAACCACTCAAGTTTTAGTATTTTGGCAAGGTGTGGTGTGCCATTATTGCCGTTGAAACTGTGAATGTTGTGACGCTTGAATATTCGGGCACAAAGTTTAATTTTTAAATAAGGTTTAATCAAAACCAGTATCTAACCCAAAAAGAAAGACGACTAATTAATTTGACTAAGAACAATTTCTCCTAAAAAATTCGTCCGCATTTAGAACAATTTTCTCCTGATAAATTCGTCCTCATTTCAAAAGAATAAAATTAAGCCTAACTAGACCTGCCACCCGTGCTGCCGCACGGGTCATAATAATTGGAAACAAATTATTGAAATATATATCAAATAATGTGGTTCTGGTGCAAAAATACAATGTTTATAAGAAAATTACAATTAAAAAGAAGATCGTAGTATAATGAATGTTCATACTGTAAAACTAATTCTTATGTTTGATCTTATAAACTTGATGATTATACTCTTGGTAACAGATGTGAACTATACGGCACCACAGTAAAACTATGTTTCTAAATGACGGTGATTTTAATCTTTAGACTTTAACATTAAAAAATTCGAGCAATTGCGTATTCAATCTCAAATCGAATAATAACAACAAATTCAAAATATGCTACTTAGTGGCTGTGATGTTTCATACACTGAGTAGGAACGCGCTTTAGAGCATTGACTAAATCACATTGATTATTAAAATTGATCATATGCTGCAGAAGTTGTAAGATTGAAAGTTTAGTACAAATTAACACTGTCAAAAAAACGCAAAGTTTCTTTAAAAAAAAAAAACGCAAAGTTGCTCAAAGATGCATTTTTAAATAGTGGTGGTTAAACTTAATTCATATAATAGTAAAAAGAATTTACGTGATCGCAGTGTTTCTACAATTACTCATATAGTTACACTTCATAAGCGGTCACTAGTTATATAGTAGATCGCATGATAATCAGATTTGACATCATCACTGTCACAGTGATTCTATTCCCAATTATCATATAAGCTGCATGACTCATAAACGTCAAAATCACAAACGTACATCACATTATAATGACTATGATCATTAACACTGTCGAAAAAACGCATTTTTGCTCAAAGATGCCTTTCTAAATACCGGTGATTCTAGGTTGAGCAATAGCACCGTAAAAAGCAGTTACGTGATTCTATATTGATTAATACCAGTAGCTAAATCGCTGTGTTCAATCCAATTGATCATATTCGTTATAATGCATAAGAGTCAACTACTATTGTGTATATCATATTATAATTAAGGTTGTAAAAAACACTATCCCAATTCGACGTCACCAAACATTGAGCTTAAATATCAATGGAGCTTGATAGATTAATAAATAAATAACATAATAATCCAGTGAAGAAAATCAAAATGCACCATTTATACTATTTCAATCTTTGGTGCAGTAAAAATAAAAAAGTAGAATATTCCCAAAACATTAACCACGCTAGTAACAGTGAATCGGGGCAAATGACATCAATGAATAAGTTAGAAGGAAAATTACGCTAAAACCTCAAAATTAATAGACTCTGACAAAAGAAATTGTGGCAGTTAAAACTGAAATGTGATAAAGAATGCGGTATTAGCGCCAATATTCGGTGCACCAATCTTGATGAATGACCCCAGTCACACTACAGCTGGAACAAAACTGCTTCCATTCACCATCTATCTTGTAATGCGGTTCCTTGGAACGGACAAATGTTAGGCTACAAAGCCACACATGGCCCGTATCATCTGTCAGAGAATTCCTGTGTTTCTTGGCATAACAGAGTCTAAGAAACGGTCATACGATAGTGTCTGACAAAAAGGAAACAAGTAATAAGCATCGCATGTTGGGCAAAAATCAGACCATTAACATGATTAGAATAACGGCACACATCTCACTCATTCAACATCCAGCTCTATTAGATATGTCCTATATTTCAACTTCAACTCATTGATCCTCCTGTCTATGTCAGTTAGTGGATTGGGATCCAAAGGAGCTGCAAAAAAAGTATAACAAAATAAAGAACATGTTAGATAGCAAGGCACCCATACAAACAGAATAGTTAAAGATTAATAAAACATCAGATCAAAAATATTCCATGCCTATATAAATCTGGTATGACAGAAAAGTCTTTATGTTATTATGAGCCATGGCCGAATGGAAGCAATGGGAAGTGAGGGGAAGACAGAAGGATGGGTTTATTTATACCTGCATATAGTGCATTCCGTTGGTAACTATTACATTGGAAAGTTGGAAACATTAATTGCTAGTGGTGTATGAATACGAAGAGTCTGTAGTAATTGGAAATAATACCTAGTGAATTGTCAATACAATTAAAATGCACATTAAATTGGACAGAAGGATGGTTTAGCGCCTAAGTTGTGGAGAAGGAAATTTGAATTTTGAATATTGCATTAAATGAGTTTTAAGCAAAGGATTCCCGCTCAAAAGTTGGTTTTAGGGTTTTGAAAGGGTTGTGTGCATTGTACATTAGGATTAGATAATAAGGATATATAAGAAGATATATAAGAAGAGAAGTTGTTTAAGATCAAGGAGAAAGAGTAAGAAGCAGATAAGGTTATATTTGAAAATAAGCATTAGGGTTAAAACAGTAAATCCAAGCAGCAGGGTTTAGGTTAAAATTAGGGTTAAAATAATCACCCGTGTTAACTTTTATATATAAGAAGATAATTGGTAAAAAAAAATTAAGCCTAGTAAGAAAAGTTTAATTATGATGAAATCACAATTGACCAATGATGAAGCAGAAGAAAGAAGAAGCAATAGAACACCGATGAATCAATAATCGAGAGTCTTGTTGATGGAAAATAATGATGAAGCAACAAAAGTATAAGCTATGGCCAATCCATTTTCCCTATGTTTTTGCTACTGTTTTAACTGATTTTTTTTTTTTTTTTTTATTTTCTTCTGTCTTAGATGAAGTGGTAATCTACTGAAATTAAACTCACACACAACCGTGAGGTCCCGGGTTCGAACCAGGGTAACGACGTTCGTCCTTGCAATTTCGGCATTTGCCAGTTGAGTTAGGACTTCTAGACTTTTTATTTATTTATTTATTTATACTCTGTTCATTTTAATTATTTTATTTATTTGTTTATGAGTTGTTAAAATTTGGTTGGTTATGAACTTGATTTCCCTTTGCAACTGATTTTTTTTTTATCTAGTAGTCCAATGACTAGAACTCACATTTAAATATGAAGAAATGAGATGTTCAAGGTTTAAACACCGGCCCCTACATAAATTATGCAATATCCCTACATAAATTTGAAGGTGAGAAAAACACAAGAAGGGGGGTTGAATTGTGTTTTTAAAAATTCTTCGTTTCTCCTAAAAACTGAACACACTGATCAGAAGCTAGGTGAGACAGCTTCTGAAGTGATAATCAGAATCTAAATGCAGCGGAATAAAACAGAGAGAGAGAAGAAGAACGACACAAAGCAATTATACTGGTTCCTTCCACAATCCGGAAGTAGTCCAGTCCCCCTTGCACTTCCAAGGAGATTTCACTATGAGTAATATCTGATTACAAATGCTCAAGCACACAAGCAAGAGACTTCCTTTGCTCAAGCACACAAGCTAGAGACTTCCTTTGCTCAAGAACACAATCAAGAGACTTCCTGCTCAAGCACAACTGCAAGAGACTTCCTAACTAAACAAAATTACACAGAAAATTGTTTAAGGTTGAACACTTGATATACAATCAGAGGTGCTCACAATACAAATCAGATACAGACTCAATGAACTTAAGAATTTCTAAGATATGACTTTGAGACACAGAAATTCTAAGTGAATGCAGAACAATTTCAGCAGAGGTTTGGTACTTGTGAAAATCTTGTGAGTCTTTCGTTTAGCGTTCTTGAATTACCAATTCTCTAGGTCTTCACTCCTTTATATAGAGGTGTGAAAGAGACGTTATGAAATTGCCAGCACACCAAAGAGTCGTTAGTGAAGCTTGATCTTTCACCAATGATCTTTTGCCTGATTTGGTTGTTGTCCTATGAAGAACCAATTTGAAATCCATTCCTTATCCAAAGGAACATATATGCAGGCGAGACCGTATTCTGGAGCTGTTTTCTTGTCTTGAAGCGTGGACACAAAACAGAGTAGTGGAGAACGTGGTTGTACAATTCGTACAAAGTACAATGTCAACGCTTTCGTCCAAAATGCAAGCACAAGCCTTCAAACACCTTTGAAATGACCGTTGCAAAATTCCACTAATCCTTTGTTTGTGTTTTCGAATCCAATGGACAGCTTTTGCATTGATAATTCTTCAATTCTTGAATCTTTTGCAAATCCAGTTGAGATTCAGCTTCTGGTGAAATAGCTTCTGATGAGGCAGCTTCTGATGATGCAGCTTCTGATGATATGACTTCTGCAGCTTCTGATGACGCAGCTTCTGATGATGTGGCTTCTGGACCTCTTGTCTTCAGAAGCACTATTCTTCAGGAGTGGCTTACTTCAGGAGCGCTATTTCTTCAGGAGCAGCTTGACTTCAAGAGCGCTTTGCCTTCAGAATCATCTAAGCTTCATTTCCTTTGCTCTTTATTTGCTCATTCAGAACCAATGATGATGTAACTTTATAATTATGGTCCTGTACACTTGAACAAATATTAGCTAGTCCAATTTACAATTTTTAATACCTTGTTATCATCAAAACTTTTTAAGGTTCATTGTTAAGCACATTTTGTTCCAACAATCTCCCCCTTTTTGATGATGACAAACAAAAGTATTTAAAATTGATCAATTGTTGTTAATCTAATTAACAAGTTGACTTTGGGGTTCTGAGGTTTGTAAGCTCAGAATCTGAGGTTTGTAAGCTCAAACTCCCCCTGAGTCTGATAGTCTTTAAGGTGAGGTTTGTAAGCTCCCCCTAAGTTCTATCCAGGTTAATTAAATTCATTTTACGCACAATAAAAAATATCAGAGCTTAAGAACAAAAATTGAATCATTGAAAGAATTAACTTATAGATAAGAAGAATGGTTCAATTAATTTTACTTGAATTTTGATACTCCTTCGTTCGTTCATAGCTTATACCAATAAGGTAAAAAAAAATGATAGAAGTTTTTCAAAAAATTTCAAATGCCATTAATGGGGCTCAGAGCCTTTAAATACTTGTCACATATAAATGGGGCTCAGAGCCTTTAAATACTTGTCACATATACTCCCCCTTTTGTCATTATCAAAAAAGATAAAAAAAAACATAAAAGACAAAAAGAGAGTATACAAGAAATTAATCAAAAGAGAGTATACAAGAAATTAATCAGATCAAAAATATATGAACATGAATATCTAAAATATCAGAAGCAGCTAAACAGTCAGAATCAGTAAGCATTCAGAAGCAAAGAGAATTAAAACAGAATGGTTTCAGAAGCAAGGACTAGGAATTCAAAACAAACAACAAACAAAAAGAAAAACACAAGGGTGTGCAACTAAGTGTTGGTTTGATGTTGTTTCTTCATCTCCTCCATTTCTTCAATCTTCTTCTGCAACAGTTCTTCAAGCTGTTGTTGCCTCTGGAGAAGAGCCTGTTCCCTTTCCTTAGCTTCTTGCTGCTGCTGTGCCATCTGTTTCTTCAGAAGCTTACACAACCTTGCTTCTCTGGTCAAGTAATCCGTTTCTAAGAAGAAAGGCTGGTTTGCCAGGAGCAGTGTAGAACTTCTTACTCTGAGACTCTGATTCAAATGCTCTATTAGTCTTCTGACTGAAGCTTGCTTGACTCTGATGCATTTAGCCTTGATATCTTCAATAAGCTCAGCTGCCCGGTTCTGAAGAGATGTCCAGGAGTCTTCATATGCACTTGTGAGATCAATTGTCCTTCGTTGATCCACAAGATTATGCAATCTACTAAGGATTGTCAGAAGCTCAGAATTAATATATCCAGATTCCAGGATGTTTGTGGGTGGTTGTTCAAGGATTTCAAGATCAGAATCACTGATTTCCAGATCTTGAACAGGGTTAGGAAGTGGAATGGTAAAGTGTGTTTGTGTGTTTGAAGATGAAGGCTGGTCAGAGGCAATGTGAGTGGTAGAGGTTGAGGCTTGAACATTGACTAGAGAGATGTCAACATCCATGGGAGTTGGTTGTGGGGAGTGTTCAATTTCAGTTGGTGGTTGTTGTGGTGAAGTTGATGTTTGAGTGTTGAGTTGGGGGTCAATGGTAGCTGTTGGTGATTGTGGGGGTGTTGTGGGTTTATGTGGTTCAGGTGTTTGTTGATGGGGGTTTTCTGAAACAACGTTTTCAGAAGCAGCTGCTTCTGGAGTTGCTTCAGAGGCCTTTTCTGAAGTAGATTTGTCTATGGGTAACTCACCTGAGTAATGGAGAGCAAGATTGTCTAAGACAGAAGTGTCTTCTATTGGTTCAGGTACAGATGGTGAAGAAGGTGAAATGGGGATAGAGGTGACTGGAATCTGAATTACCTGATCTGCAGGGCCAGCTTCAGAAGTGATCTTCTGTGGATCAGCAGCTTGAGGAACTACTTCTGAAGTTCCCTCTTCTGGAGCATTTTCAAAAATGAGCATCATATCGTCTTCCTCATTGTCTTCAGTGGGCTTACCAGCAATGGCTCTTACTTCAGCCAATTTATCTTTGTAGAACCTATCACAGTCTTCCAATCCCAAAGCCTTGAGCTTTTCATCTCTTTGATGAGTGTATTGTGCTTTTAGATCCTTTTTGTCTACAATAAGTTCAGAAGCACGTTCATCTTCCATCCTTTTCCTTATTGGAGTCATCTCAACCATAGGACTCACAAGTTGAAGGGGAGCCTTCTTCTTCTTCAGCTTGGGATCAGCCTCTTCTTTTTCCATTTCTTCAAGAGCTTCCTCCAGCTGCTCTTGGGTGATTACCAAATCTGCCTTACCTTTTCTTCTTTTCTGAGGAATAGAGGCAGCACCAACCTTCTGCATCTTTCCTTTTTCCTTGATAGAAACAGGTTTAGCAGCTTCTGACTCAGTACTAGTTCTGGCCTTCTTTCCTTTAGTAGAAGCAGCATCAGATTCAGAACTAGTTCTGGCCCTTTTCCCTTTAGGTGCATCAGAAACAGCAGCTTCTGACACAGCAACTGCTTTGGCCTTCTTGCCTTTCCCTTTAGCAAGAGCAGCTTCCTCCTGAGACCTCGCATCTTCCTCCAAGACGTACTCAGCTACTGATTGAACTAGGAAATCAGAGTCACTTTCCTTAAAGATGGGAGGAAAGTCCCTGATTATCTCAGTTTCAGCAGTTGTCATCTCTAACCACTTTTCATCTTTAGGGGCTTCTTTGATGAACTTCATAGAGCATAAGCTCCTGCTACTGATAGTCCTTTCAGCAGTAGAGACTTCGAAACATCTATCAGAAGCACTCCTTGTCCTTTTTAAGAACTCCAGCACCCTTCCTTGATAAAAGATTTCAGACAGCAATCTTCCATAGGGTACTTGTTTTCTTCCTCTGATAGTGCTTTCATTTATGGCCCAGCAGAGATGATCCATTACATATCTTGGGAAGTTTATCTTTTCCAGAATAGCCATGAAGTAAATTGCTAGCTTCTGTTGATTGTTGGGTTGGTCAGATCCTCCTGCTCTTTGAAAGAAGCAATCATTACTGAATTTCACCAACATCCTGTTGTGAATCTCCATTTCAGAAGGCTTTGCATCTTTCTTCCCACCCAAAAGAGTGTTGTAGTAACCTTGTAGCAGGACATCTTCCTTCCTGACTATTTCTTGGAATCTTCCCTCTGCATCCATCCTACAAGCTTTAGCTATAACGTCCTCAGTGATGGTTATAGGAATGCCCATCACTTCAGACCTTATTTCTAAGCTATCAAATGATGTAGGATTCATATCCATGATCATTTTCCCTTTCTTTGACCCAGCTTGTTTGCTTACGACTTTTGCAGGCTTTTCATTGTACACTTCAGCTTTTAACCAAAAGTCCTTGACCAAGTTCACATATGTTGGCCCATTTAGCATCTTGAAATACTCAGACAGCATCTGAGTCTCTATCAATCCTTCCATGTTTACTTCATACTTCTTGAGTGAAGCAAAATCTACCGGTGACTCTACTTGAACTACTAAGGATTCCCATGGAATATCCATAGTCTTCTCTTTGTAGATGGACCCAGATTCTGATACGCTTTGCTTGTTTGATGTAGATTCTGAGACTTTTCGTTGCGAGCTTGATGATGCCATTTGATGATTGACGAAGATTTGAAGAAGATGAAGATTTTAGGGTTCTAAGGTTGAGAAGAATGCGCTTACTTCGCAAGAGGTTTGAGAGCAAATGTGTTTGTTGTGAGTGAGTAGTGTGTGAATTGACAAAGTGTTAAAAGTAAAACGATTGCAATTCAAAAGAGACAAACAAACATAACATTAATGACAAAAATTGGGGGCGCGTGAAAAGTACTTTCAAAGCTATTAAATCATCATTGCCCTTTTAGTTATACACCAACACATACAGGCCACGTAAGAAGTTCACAGAGTGACTACCAAGTTAGTGGGCCAGAAGTTACTTTTTAAAAGGTAACTTCCAACGTTTCCACTAATTCAACTATTCAGAAGCAACAAATCCAGCTTCTGGACTTCAGATGCTGACGTCATCATCAGAAGCGAGTTTTCCTCAGAACCTCAATAAAGAGCTTCTGATGGACTACCGCTTCTGAACTAACTTCAGAACCTAAAATCCTATTCAGGAGCAAGCAAGCATTTAATCAGATACAAAGTGCATGTTCAAATTTTTCTTTATAAAATCAAATCTTTCAACAGTTAAAGGCTTAGTAAATATATCAGCCCATTGATTTTCAGTATCAATGAATTGTATATCTAAAATTCCTTTTTGAACATAATCTCTGATAAAATGGTGTTTGATTTCAATGTGCTTCGCTCTTGAATGCAAAATTGGATTTTTAGACAAACAAATAGCAGCAGTATTATCACAATAAATGGGAATACTGTTAGCAGTCATCTGATAATCTTCCAACTGATGTTTCATCCAGAGTAGTTGTGTACAACAACTTGCAGCTGAAATGTATTCTGCTTCTGCTGTAGACATAGCAATAGTTGTTTGTCTTTTGCTAGCCCAGGATATAAGATTATCACCCAGAAATTGACAGTTGCCACTGGTTGACTTTCTTTCAATCCTATCACCAGCATAATCAGCATCACAGAATCCAATTAGCTTATAATCTAAGGATTTCCTATAAAGGAGTCCAAGATTAGTTGTTCCTTTCAAATACCTGAAGATTCTCTTGACAGAAGTCATATGAGATTCTCTAGGATCTGATTGGAATCTTGCACACAAGCATACACTGAATAAAATATCTGGCCTAGATGCAGTGAGGTATAACAAAGAACCAATCATACCTCTATACAGCTTCTGATCTACTTTAGCTCCTTCATCTTCTTTGCTTAAGTTGCACGTGGGGTGCATTGGAGTGTTCATCACTTTACAATCTTCAAGTTTGAACTTCTTCAGAAGCTCCTTTGTGTACTTTGATTGATGAACATAGACTCCATCTTTGCATTGATTGATTTGAATGCCAAGGAAGAACTTCAGCTCTCCCATCATGCTCATTTCAAATTCATCCTGCATCAACTCAGAAAATTCCTTGCAAAGAGATGCATTAGTAGAACCAAATATTATATCATCAACATATATTTGCACAACAAGAATATCTTTCCCAAGGGTCCTTCTGAAGAGTGTAGTATCAACCTGTCCTCTTTTAAAATCATTTTTGATTAAGAAATTACTTAGTCTATCATACCAAGCTCTGGGAGCTTGTTTCAAGCCATATAGTGATTTCTTCAGTTTAAAAACATGGTCAGGATATTTAATATCCTCAAATCCAGGAGGTTGCTTGACATACACTTCTTCTTCTATGACACCATTTAGAAAAGCACTCTTGACATCCATTTGATATAATATTATGCCATGATTAACTGCATAGGAAAGAAGTAACCTGATTGCTTTCAATCTTGCAACTGGAGCAAACGTTTCAGTGTAATCAATGCCTTCTTGTTGACTATACCCTTGTGCAACAAGCCTGGCTTTGTTTCTTGTTACTTCACCTTGCTCATTCAGCTTGTTTCTGAATACCCATTTTGTTCCAATAATGTTCTTGTGCTGAGGTTTGGGTACCAGATCCCACACATCATTTCTTTGAAATTGATTCAACTCTTCTTGCATAGCTAGGATCCATCCATCATCTGAAAGTGCTTCATCAACTGTTGTAGGTTCAATCATTGAGATTAGTCCAATCATTGACTCCTCTTGTCTGAAATGTGATCTTGTTCTTCTTGGACTATCCTTGTTTCCAATGATTAGCTCCTCAGGATGTGAAGACTTGTGTTTGAATGTGTTTCTGGGTGGATCTGCTTGATGTGAGCCATCTTGTGCTTCATCAGAAGCAGCTTCATCTTGCGCTTCTGATGTGGGTTCAGCTTCTGGACTATCTTCAGATTCAGCTATCTGATCAGGTTCTGGAGTAGCTTCAGGAACCTGTATCTCTGCAAAACTTTCACCTTGCTTTGAAGTTTTATCTTCAAGCTCCTTGTCATCAAATTTAACGTGCATAGATTCTTCAACACAAAGTGTTTCTGAATTATACACTCTGTATGCCTTTGACCTTTCAGAGTAACCTAAAAAGATTCCTCTTTGGGCCTTGGCATCAAATTTCTTTAGGTAGAGCTTGTTGTTCAGAATGTAACATGTACATCCAAATTGATGAAAGTAAGAGATATTGGGTTTTCTTCCTTTAAAGAGTTCATATGCTGTTTTCTCCAAAATAGGTCTAATATAGATCCTGTTCTGAACATAGCATGCTGTATTCACTGCTTCTGCCCAAAAATGTTTTGGTAAATTGTTTTCATGAATCATGGTTCTGGCCATTTCTTGTAAAGTTCTATTCTTTCTCTCTACAACCCCATTTTGTTGTGGTGTTTTAGGAGAAGAGAACTCATGGAAAATTCCATGTTTTTCACAAAAAGCTTCAAATGGCTCATTTTCAAATTCTCCACCATGATCACTTCTGACTTTCAAAATTTTTGATTCTTTTTCAGATTGAATTTGAGTGCAGAAGCTACTGAATACATCACACGCAACATCTTTACTCTTTATGAATTTCACCCAAGTCCATCTGCTGTAATCATCAACAATGACTAATCCATATCTACTTCCATATAGGGATGCAGTACTCACTGGTCCAAATAAATCAATATGGAGTAATTCTAAAGGTCTTGAGGTTGAAACAATGTCTTTGGTTTTAAAAGATGATTTCACAATTTTCCCTCTCTGACATGCACCACAGAGTGCATCTGAATGATAGTCAATGTCTGGTAGCCCTTTCACAAGTTGTAACTTACTAAGCTTAGAGATTAACCTCCAGTTAGCATGTCCCAACCTTCTGTGCCACATCCATTTCTTATCATTCACTGATAGTAGGCAAACCACCTTCTGATCAGCCAGTTCAGAAAAATTGATTTTATAGACATTGTCAACTCTCTTTCCCTTGAACACAATGGATTTGTCTTTCTTGTTGATTACTGTACAGTTGGGTTTTTCAAAAAGCACATCATAACCATTATCACAAAATTGACTAATGCTCAAAAGGTTATGTTCAAGACCATCTACCAACCATACATTATTAATTGAGGTAGAGGAATTACCAATAGTTCCTGTACCTATGATCTTGCCTGACTGGTTGCCCCCAAATTTCACACTTCCTCCCTCTTTCATTGTTAGGCTGAGGAACATGGACTTGTCTCCTGTCATGTGTCTTGAGCAACCGCTGTCTAGGTACCATGATCTTTGCTTTGGCACTGCTCTTAGACATACCTGCATCATTGACATTTTTAGATTTAGGTACCCATTGTTCTATGGGTCCTGGAAGGTTAGTACTTAAGGCTTTACTCTTCACTTCTTGTACCTTGTGCTGTGAGTTGGGTTGCTTCTGATTAACCATCACCTTAGGTTTTGGTACTTCAGAAGCAGTAACTATCTTCTTCTGAAACTTAGACTTCAGAACCCCAGATTTTGGTTTCACCAGACTCTGAGGAATAGGTTCTGATCTTTTCAGGATCCTGACCTTTGAAGTCTTGGAATCAGATTTGATCATAGCCTTTGACTTAGAGTTCTTTGGCGTTGAAGTAATCTTAGCCTTAGGACTAGAAGCTTCAGGTTCTGATTGAACAACAGTTTCCAACTCAGCCCCTTCTGGTACAAAGAATGTTTTCAGACCTTCCTTGATGCATTCACAACAAGATTTTAGATTGGTTTTCTCAAGTTTCACTTCTGGAAAACCAATTCCTCTGCCATTGTTCTTGTAAATGCTATAAATCATAGAAGCTACTCTGCTTCTGTCAATGCCAGATATTATAAAATCTTCAAGAGCAATTTCATGGTTACTTAAAGGTTTTTCATTACACTTTTCTTGTAGCTTCTGACATAAGAACCTGAGCTGATCTTCATATGTTTTACACATGAAGTCAAAGCCCCTAAGTCCTTGTTCAGAAGCTTTCAGATCCAATAGAGTTGATTTTTGCTGTTGTACCAAATCAGCATATTTTTCTTTTAAATCCTTCAACTCATTGGTTCTTACTTCAAAATGTGTAAGAAGTTCTTTAAGTGACTCAACAAGTTCATCTCTGGGAATTTTGGAATATACCTCGTTTTCATCTTCTGAGTCTGAATCTGATCCAGCTTCTGAAGTTGCTGTTGCTACCAACCCAACAGCTACCTTTGCATCTTCATCAGCTTCCTCTTTATCAGATCCAGATTCACTACCCAAATCATCCCAGGTTGCCATTAAACTCTGCTTAATCTGCTTCTTGAGTTTGCTTGGTTTAAATGTAGACCTCTTTGACTTGTCCTTTGACTTTTCTCTTTGAAGATCAGGGCATTCAGCAATGAAGTGTCCAGGCTTCTTACAGTTGAAGCATCCCTTCTGATCTTCTTTCTTTGAGCTTCTGGAGTTACCCCTTCTGGAGAGAAACTTTCTGTTCTTCTTGGCCAGATATTGAAGTCTGTTTGAGAGCATGGTCATTTCAGCAGCATCTGGTTCAGAATCTGAACTTGACTGTTCTTCCTCTTCAGATTCAACTACTTTGAGAGCTTTTGATGACTTGCCTTTGGATGGAAGAGCTATTGATTTACTCTTCTTAGTAGACTCATGTTCATTAAGACTTAACTCATGAACTTTGAGAGAACTAACAAGATCTTCGACACTTAAAGTGTTTAAATCTTTAGCTTCCTCAATGGCAGTCACTTTTGGTCTCCATCTGGCAGGTAAGCTTCTGAGTATCTTGCTTACATGATCAGAAGCAACATAGCTCTTCTTTAGAATCTGTAGCCCAGAAACTAAGGTTTGAAACCTTGAGTACATCTCCTCAATAGTTTCATCATCCTTCATCTTGAATAACTCATACTGATGTACAAGCAGGAGAGCCTTTGCTTCTTTGACCTTCTTGCTCCCTTCATAATTTGAACAGAGAGAAGCAAACATAGCTTTAGCAGTGGATTTGTCACTCATCTTCATGTATTCTGCTTTGGGTATGGCAGTGACAAGAGCTCCTCTGATAATATGATGCTTCTTGTAGAGTTTCCTCAGTTCTGGAGTATGTTTCTTTCTATCCACAGCAGCTCCTTCTTCATCAAGGACTAAATCACCAACACCATCTTCCAGAATATCCCATAATTCTTCATCCAGGCTCATGATGTAACTGTAAAAGTTGGTCTTCCACCAAGAGAACTCTTCAGCATCTCCATTGAACTTTGGAACTTTTCCAACACTGGTTTTCTTACTATCACTATAATCATGTGAGACATGTTTATAGCTAGTATCACTAGGACCAGTAGGAGGAGGAGTAGACATGTTTTTCTCAGATCTTTGACTGTTGCACGGTTAAGTGATACACAACAGACCAAGGCTCTAGATACCAATTGAAGGTGAGAAAAACACAAGAAGGGGGGTTGAATTGTGTTTTTAAAAATTCTTCGTTTCTCCTAAAAACTGAACACACTGATCAGAAGCTAGGTGAGACAGCTTCTGAAGTGATAATCAGAATCTAAATGCAGCGGAATAAAACAGAGAGAGAGAAGAAGAACGACACAAAGCAATTATACTGGTTCCTTCCACAATCCGGAAGTAGTCCAGTCCCCCTTGCACTTCCAAGGAGATTTCACTATGAGTAATATCTGATTACAAATGCTCAAGCACACAAGCAAGAGACTTCCTTTGCTCAAGCACACAAGCTAGAGACTTCCTTTGCTCAAGAACACAATCAAGAGACTTCCTGCTCAAGCACAACTGCAAGAGACTTCCTAACTAAACAAAATTACACAGAAAATTGTTTAAGGTTGAACACTTGATATACAATCAGAGGTGCTCACAATACAAATCAGATACAGACTCAATGAACTTAAGAATTTCTAAGATATGACTTTGAGACACAGAAATTCTAAGTGAATGCAGAACAATTTCAGCAGAGGTTTGGTACTTGTGAAAATCTTGTGAGTCTTTCGTTTAGCGTTCTTGCATTACCAATTCTCTAGGTCTTCACTCCTTTATATAGAGGTGTGAAAGAGACGTTATGAAATTGCCAGCACACCAAAGAGTCGTTAGTGAAGCTTGATCTTTCACCAATGATCTTTTGCCTGATTTGGTTGTTGTCCTATGAAGAACCAATTTGAAATCCATTCCTTATCCAAAGGAACATATATGCAGGCGAGACCGTATTCTGGAGCTGTTTTCTTGTCTTGAAGCGTGGACACAAAACAGAGTAGTGGAGAACGTGGTTGTACAATTCGTACAAAGTACAATGTCAACGCTTTCGTCCAAAATGCAAGCACAAGCCTTCAAACACCTTTGAAATGACCGTTGCAAAATTCCACTAATCCTTTGTTTGTGTTTTCGAATCCAATGGACAGCTTTTGCATTGATAATTCTTCAATTCTTGAATCTTTTGCAAATCCAGTTGAGATTCAGCTTCTGGTGAAATAGCTTCTGATGAGGCAGCTTCTGATGATGCAGCTTCTGATGATATGACTTCTGCAGCTTCTGATGACGCAGCTTCTGATGATGTGGCTTCTGGACCTCTTGTCTTCAGAAGCACTATTCTTCAGGAGTGGCTTACTTCAGTAGCGCTATTTCTTCAGGAGCAGCTTGACTTCAGGAGCGCTTTGCCTTCAGAATCATCTAAGCTTCATTTCCTTTGCTCTTTATTTGCTCATTCAGAACCAATGATGATGTAACTTTATAATTATGGTCCTGTACACTTGAACAAATATTAGCTAGTCCAATTTACAATTTTTAATACTTGTTATCATCAAAACTTTTTAAGGTTCATTGTTAAGCACATTTTGTTCCAACAAAATTATTTATCTATCCGTGAGCTAACTTCACGGAGATAAAAAAAAAATTATTTAATTGTGTAACTTATTAGAGAATTATGTAACATTTCTTGCCTCATTTGCAACGGACAAAACACCGATATATATTGTCCGTGCTAAAAGAGACAAAAAACATTACAAATTCTCAAACGTAAAAGATTATATACACACAAAAAAGACGTAATTATCGAATCTTTTTCGGTGATGTTCATGTGACTTGTTTCTGAAGTATGACTGACCTTTACTTTTATAATTGATGAAACTCTTTCCAAACTTATATCTCTCCGATGTGGGAGTATAGTGCTTCGTGTGTAATTCTTCACGGACACCCACCCACCAATTCAGCTAGACTGTATCGTTTTTACTCCAACCAAAAATCACAAACCCAATTCTACCTTTAATCATCTTATGTATTTGTGTACTAAAAGTTCTTCCAAATTTAAGTCAACACAGATTAACGTTTCTTTCTAAGAATACTACTCAGTTTTGAATATTCCTTATTAATCATACAGCTACATTACATATATCTTCCATGTCAACAAAAGCTAAACATATAACTTTCACTCAAATCTCAGTATACATAAAATCAAAACTTGGTGACAACAAAAAACACAATGGCAAGAAGGGAAAGAACAAAGTGGAACGAGACTTTAATAGCGCTTCCATCAGACGAGCCAGCGTCTGTTGATGGGACGCTTTTTGATCCTGCACCTGCAATTCACCAAAACCATGTGAATCAATAAACGCTATAATATTATTTTAAGATATAGTCTATTACAAATGATTACTTGGGCGTTAATTAATTCAGTATACTAAACATAGTATTAGTATATATACCTGAGGATGAGGGAAAGTCTGAAGCAGAAGGTGTTATTGTGCCTTCAGGTGATTCAGTTGGAGCACCAACAGGTGAACCAATTGAAGAAGTTGAACTTGAAGGAGATGTTGGTGCATTGCCACCTAAATTCATACCATGTAAATAAGTCATTGGTATAATATATAATTTTCCAATTATTACAGACGCTTCAGGTTGAAGGTGTGTCAAAGTGTTTTAACACATTATTTACATTCAAACTTACCTTTGCACTGGCTAACCGGTGGAGTTTGAACCTTACAAGCAGAAGGGAGAGACAGAGCAAGTGTTTGATTTATAGTGATTCCAAAAGTTGAACCACCACCATTAAGGAGGGAACATAGACACTGTGGAGAAGATTGGACTACAGTTGAAAGTTGTGAGCAACATGAAGATGATGGATTTGAAGAACTGCCCATTATGTAGTTTAGACAAGGGCTCAAACTAGTGAGTGTAGATGTACAACCTGATTGAGCTTCATTTTGAGTACACATATTGGCCACTACGACCATAACTAGACATAGGATATACCCTTTAAATGCCATTACTCCTTTTATCTTGGAACTAATTAACTCTAATATATTTGTTATTTGTTGATACTTACTGATCTTTGAGTGTTGGTGAAAAGGTAATGAAGGTTATATATATACTATAAAAATTCTAAGAAAAGGTCGATTGTCTGTAAAAAAAAAAAAAATAAAAGGACAAGTAGATGCAGGTTGCCTACCCTTTTCAATTATAAATTATATGATGCGATGGGTGTACATATAAAGGAAACTTTTTTCTTTAAAAGGAAGTGTTTATTGTTAAAAAAATTATTGAATTAAATGTAATAATAAAATAGTTGTGGCATACCTAAGAGCGCTTATAATAGATGACATATGTATCTTTTAGTTTAACCAAGGTCATGGGTTCGAATACAACATTGGGCATACAGCAGCGTTAAAACTCTTAAGAAAAGTTTGCCATTAATTTGGGTTCCACAAGGTTCGAGTGATTAGTCTTCGCAATTGCGCGTAGAGGATACCTGGTTTACACCAAAAAAATAGTTGCGGTTTGGCCCTACCGTGGTACCATATTGACATGATGTGCAAATAGAGAATTTGGATTCCTTGCGAGATGATGCTTTCATGCATTTGAGATATCTATCGATGACCAAAGGGAGAATGCTAAATAGTGCCCCAAGGGTAATGGTTAAACATCTAAAACAAGTAAGTTTTTATGAAAAAATTGTGTAATCATTACTTTATCAAAAGTAACATCGTATGTTTCCAAGACAATTTCTATTTGTAGATTCCTTAACCATTGTCATAAGGGCACTAGTTAGTAAGACTCTAATTTTTATTATACTTATATAATCCAAAACATCAAATTTAACTTTAAACCATACGATCTTAGCGGAACGACCATTGATGTCTCGAATGCCTGAAATCTGAATTGTTGGGGAGTTAGGCCCATCAATTCAATACCTAATCAACAACCTTGATTATTTAAAAAAAATTGTAGCATCTCTATTCCAACACACCTTATTTTTACATTTCGAAGATCTTAATTAAATTTTAAGCGATACTATTGTCAGTATTTTATTACAGATAAATGTTACTAATAGTTAATTTGTAAGATGAAAAAAGAAATTAGTAGGAACACTAGACATCATGCATAGGACTCATTGAGTGTCCTAACCCAAGCCACTGGATAATTTGGGTTACTTCATCTCACATTCTAATTGTAGAAATCAAGGTTTTCAAACACGCTAATTTTTCCATATACAAATGGTTAATATAGTAGAAAATGTGAAAAGGTCGAATCTTAAACTTCTAAATAGAATACCTTCAATGCTCAAACCATTCTCAATTAGTACATTAAAATATGTTAAAAAATATGTTTAAATTCAATGGTCAATGACTAAATGAAGTGATTTTAAAATTTGGTTTCCAAGTGATTTTAATTAATTTGGTTTCCAACCTTACCAAACTATAACTCAGGCAATTAACAAAACTAGACTCTATCAATATAAAAGTTAGGTAGTTAAGGTAGTTGAACTCTTATATGCAGCACATTCAAATCTACCTATATTCTCCTCCTAAATGTTGCAAAATATAAATCACGTCCTTATCATCCTTAATCAAATCCCATCACCATTCTGAGACTGACACATCATTCTCCCAGTTATATGATTTCACCCCATGTACAAATTTCATTACAGGAGGCACCAATTACAATGGTTTAATAACGCCATCAACTAGTTTTTGTGTTTCATTACAGTTTATATATGATGAACACCAGTATGGATTGTGCACAATAGACCAGCCATCAGATTAAATTCCACTATATGTAGTATAACCAAGAGAGCAATTTAACCTGTTCCAAAATGATCTCATAAACAAACCATGTTGTTCTTATTTTTAGCTGCATCATCATTTCTTAGTTCTTACACAATTTCATATATTGAGAAGAATTAGTTAAAGAGTAATATCATTAGTCCTACTTAATCCTCATCACTCTTACATGATCCATCCACATTTAGTTCTCGAATTAAATAATGGTACGTGGATAATAATTTTATAAAATTAAATGACGAAATTCAGATCATGTCACTGAATTTTAGTCCTCTTTGTTTTAATGGACATACTTCTTTTGTCTGGTCATCTTGGTCAGTGAATTTAACCGTGAATTTATTGGAACATTTTGCTGGTAAAACTGTTTGGCACACTCTTTAATATACCTAGAAAAATTGGAAGTTATTTTCTTTTAACAAAAAAAAAAGTATACAAAATTTCATAGTTGGAATCCACTTTTCCATCCTTTAATTTCACAATAGTTTCATGAGAATATCGAAAGTTATGAGAAATTATTTTACTTTCAGAAACTTTTTCACCTAAGAAAAATGGTTTCTCAATTTTGTAACAAACATCTGCATATTCATACATTATCTATGTATTCCCACAAATGTAAATGTTAAACTTGAAACAAACACCTCCTAAGTATTTTTCTTACATTTGTTAGAGAACTTTTTGTTTAAACATTTATCAAAGAATTCTTCTAATTTTGTTTCGTGCATTAGAGAATTGAAGCGTTTATAAATTATGTCATTTATTCCCTACTCCTTCCGTTTCATTTGTTTCGTGCATTAGGGAATTGAAGCGTTTATAAATTATGTCATTTATTCCCTACTCCTTCCGTTTTAAAATGAATGTCTTTTTTTTTTTGTGGTGGTGGCCGGGGTTTGAACCCCGGACCTTGCCAACTGAGCTAAGCTCACCGGGACAAAATGAATGTCGTTTAATGCTTTTACATATATATTGAAAAATACAATGATTAGAAAAAAGTAGTAGTTATTTTACCAAATTATCCCTATTAATTATTGGTGTCTTTCCTACTATCATAAATGTAAAGTAAAAGTAATGTTTTTGGAGTAGTGTATATAAGGGTATGATTGAATGTAAAGTAAAAGTAAGGTTTTTGGAGTAGTGTATATAAGTGTACGATTGAAAAGATGTAATAAGATTAAATATGATTTTGTTCCGTATAAATATATCAACTTTTCATTTTAATCGTCTAAAGTTTTATTAGACTTTTATTAATATTCTAAAGTTTTCAATGGTTTTTTTTCATCCAAACTAAAATATTTTACAAACACTTATTAAAGAATTATCATATAACTTTCGTATCCCAGAAAAGATGAAGCACTTAAAACTAAAGACTTCACCTATGCCTGGAACACAAAAACACTAAAAAAAATTCTCAAAGATTAAACATATACACTTTTAATCTTATTCAATGGGTAGTACAGCTACGGTCCTACCACACCTTCGACTTTCACTGCAGTCCTACTCCTACCATCATTTTTATACCAAATGATAACCATTACAAACATACATCTCTCCAATGTGGGACTTCAGTGTATCAAAATAACACTAGTTGATCTTGAGTGCTCAAATATCAGTATGCACAAAATCAAAACTTGGCGAAAACAAAAAACACAACGGCAAGAAGAGAAACAACAAAATGGAACGAGACTTTAATAGTGCTTCCATCATATGAACCACCATTTGTTGACGGGACATGATGCAAGAGGATTTCTTAGTAATTTAGCATTATTTTATTTTTCAGCATAATTTTCTAGGACTTTCTATTTTGTTTTCAGTTTATTATTTTTGCCCAATAGGGTTTGTTATTTCCCTATTTAAGTTTAACAGTTGTAGCCTAAAAAGCATAACTTTTGTTCAATCAATAATATTTTAGAGAGTTTATATCAATTTATGGTGGATTCCAGAACCCTATTTTCACAAGTTTGTCGATTGCGCACTTGCCTCTTTAAAACTAGGTTTAGCGCTTGCTAACCCTTGCTTCCGTTCTACGTCAGGACACTTTGATCACGCACCTGAAATTCATCAAAACTATGTGAATCAATAAATTTTACAAGATATAGTGTACTAAACATTGTATTTATACCCGAGAGAAAGTTAGTAGTATAATATATTAAGTCAGTAGATATGGTGAACTTGAAGGAGATGTTGGTCCATTGTCAGCTAAATTCATACCATGAGAATAATTAAGTCTGTAGTATAATACATACATAGTTTTCTATTAATACCAACATTTGAAATTCAATAAAACTATGTTGAAGGTGTGTCCAAGGTGTCTAACACGTGTTGGTGTCTCACACTGAAACGTTGTATTTACATTCAATTACCTTCTTTGTCTTAAATTTGATCGATGTCTATATGTTAGTATCATGTCTAAATTTGGGTCTATGTCATTCACTATATTTTCTCATCTTTTTTACTAGTGATTAGTGAATTAAAAGAACTATGATCTAGACCCACACAAAAAAAAAAAAAAGAACTTTGATAACTAGAATTATTCATAGATACCTTTGGACCCGCTAAAATGTAGAGTTTGAAGACACTTCTCAAAGAATTCTTCTATTTCTTGTTGTCGCATTAAAGAAATGAAACGTGATAGATACATAGTTACATCACATTCTCACTCACAATTGTATTGCATATACACCTAAAATAGAACATACCACTGAGATAGGACCTAAAACATTTTCCTTAAACTTATTAGAGAATTAAGTAATATTTCTTTTTCAAATTTGAGGTGGACAATAATTCATCGATTATTGTCCAACCCCAGATGTTGCTAAAGAAACATTACAAATTCTCATGTAATTTTCTTCGATGACACCCTTGAGATGTGCACTTAAGTCCTGCCTTGTTTTATAATGGATGATACCCATTACGAACTCACATCTCTCCGATGTGGGATTATAGTGCTTCTTATCTGATTCTTCACGCACCTCCCAGTCCCACCCATCAATAAGGCTTAAACATCAAGGTAGTAACAATCACAAACCCATTACTACTCATAACTATCTTATGTGTTTGTGTACTAAAAGTTCTTCCTAATTTAAGGTTAAGAGATATTAACATTTATGAGGATATTACTCTTCCCAATTGTATGAAACTCATATAGCTACTTTCCTATTAATTCATTACATAAACGAAAATTCTCAATTCATTATATCATCGACAGTCAAGTACCTGATTTCAGTTATTAAAAGCGTAAACTAAAAAGAAAATTTATCTTACTCTAAAAAGTGATTACAAATTAATTGTACTATTGGCTTAAATACAAATCCATTCTTCAACAAGAAATTATCACTGCTACTTTCTATCATCTTTATTAGTTGTTATTAATCCATAATCTAGTTTAGTAGAGTTAGTTGTTAAGTTATTAGCTTTACTTTTGAATAAGTTTGTTAGTTAGTTACATCATGACTTAATCTCCAAGTCATGTATATAAACAACGTGTAATATTTATAAATTGGTGTTTTATCTTGGTTTTCGGGTGTCAAACATTGATTACGTTTGAACCTTTTAAACCGGTGATATCTTATTTTTTCTTGGGAAGGGAAAAAGTAAGCAAAACCCTTGAGAATCGAGGTCCGGGAGTTGTTTTCGCTACGGGAAGGTGTTAGGCACCCATAACGACTATAGTATCCTATAGGAACCGTCTTTAATTTCTACGCGCGCGCTTTATTTTTAAAATGCTATTTTGAAAGTATTTATTAAACTTAAAGGTATTCTAAGTGAAGAATTGGAGGGAGAAGAATGTGTTTGAATTTTTATTTTAGTTGAATTGAAGGAATTTTGTTACTTGCCTACGTACCCGTTTAAGGGATCAAATCCACCGTAGTTCTCTTTCAAAATGTTTTTGTTTTTGTTGGTTGATTTTAATTTTGAAAATTGGAATTTTGAAGAATAAGAGAGAGAGAGGCCTCAAGGCATGAGATTTATGAAATTGTGAGGTTGGATTAGTGATTTGCAAAAGAAAGTCAAAGTATGATTAAAGTTCATTGAAATTTGATTAAGAAAATGAAAAAGGAAAATACAATGGGATTTTGATCCCAAGGTTTATTTCAAAAATGATTTGAGTGAAGTTTGTTCAAATTCTTTTGGAAAATTGTTTTTCTAAGTATAAAGCCTAAACATTCATCTAAACATACAATCCTAAACATACATCTAAACATGCATATTCTAGCTATATACCTAAAGTGAAGTGTGTGCATGTGTCGGTGCTTGTGTCGGTGTACATCATTAGAGTCCATTGTCCTTATTACATCATTGGCCTAGATACATTCTATGGTCTTGCAAGAATTAAAAATTGCATGAAGTAAAATATTACAAAATTCCTAAATTTTACATTCTAAATTTTTGGTGAAAATTAAATTGCAAGAAATAAAAAGTGCAAGAAATAAAAGATGAAAATATGATATGGAATGCTATGGAAATGAGACATGAAACAAGGAAAGGTTAGTAGCATAAGTGAAGTAGAACCAATATACTAAAGGCATAGCAAAGTAAATGTAACTTGAAAGTGAAGTAACAAGCCAAATTAACCAAAAGTGATAAAAGGAACTTGGCATTATAACACAATTCTAAAGCAAGGTTAAAGGCCTAAATCCTCATGATATTAGAGAAATTTTGAGTGACTTAGTTCAAGGAAAAAAATATGAGGATTATGGTCATTAACTATACCAAAGATCATGGAATTTTCAAGTTCTTTATGCACTTTATTTCACAAGATACTTCACATTATTTCACAAACACAAGATTCACAAAGACTAACTCGGAAACAGCAAGTATACACCATATCTAGGAGTCAAATTCACTCTAAAAATTTCAGATTCGAAGCCACATTTATGCACTAAAATCCAAGTTCACAATCGCGTCACAAATTCACAAAAAACTTAACAAAATGTGCACAAACTCACAAAACACAAACACATACGCCTTGAAGTAAGTTTTAACACGTAATTGCATTCAAGAACAACTAGAAATAACAAGAAAAGTCTTGACAATTTTTTTGGGAATTTTTTAGAGGGTTTTCGGTAAAGCGGTGGGTGTAAGAAACAATTTGCAGTGTGTATTTAGCAAGAAAAATCCCATCAGAATGAAAATTGCAAATATCCAAATCCCAAGCCCAATCTAAGGATAAAAACGGGTTGGATCCATGGGTTTGCGGGTTAGGATCATGGTTCATGGGTTAGCCATAAGTTAAAACGTGAAAGAGCTTCTCCTTCTTCCCCATCGTTCCATTCTTTCCCTTCTCTCATTGACATTCATCTACTTCCTCCTTCTCTCTCAACTTACAAAACATCACCGCCCCAAACCTTCCTCTGATTCAAAAGAAATTCATCGTTTCACACCTCCAATTTCATGCTGATTTCGGTAACGGTCTCGGATTTCAAAGAAAATGGACACAGGAAGGTGAATCTGAGATTAAAGACAAAAAAAAAAATGGAGAATTGAACGATTACCTGCTGAGTATGTGTCCAGCTTCGAGTCCCTTCTTCTTCGTTTCGTCACGGTCGGAATTCGAGTCAAGCGTTGCTAGATTGCTGTTGTTCCCGCGTTCAAGCTCGTACACTATTTCGTCGCCGTTGTTGCTGTTTCCGGCCAGCGATGGTGGAAAATCATTATTCAGAGTAAAGTACAATCGGAACAATTACGCCGGCGTTCGACTGCTCGTGACTGAAGCTGTTGACACCGATGCCGTAACCGCTCTTGGATGACGGAGAACAAACGGCGCGTTTTGATCGGTGAAGTAACAAGATGAAGAAGACGAAGGTGCACGAATTCGGCCGTAACAGGCGGGATGAAAAACGAACGAGAAGCTAAACCTTCACAAGCTGAAGCTTCTTGCAAGAAAGAAAGGGAAGGATGAAGGAAAATTTAGAGAGGGAGTGTTACGGTTACGGTGGAAATGGTGAATTTGGGTGGTTATGGAGGAAGATGATGATGGTTGAAGGTTGTTGTGGTGGAGAGAGAAGGTTGTTAGGGTGGTGGAAGTGGAGGAGGAGTTTGTTATGGTGGTTAAAGGTGGGGGAGTGGGTTAGTTATGGTGGTGGAGGAAGTAGCCACGTGGGAGAAGAAAAGAAGAAAAAGGGAAATTGATTTTTATGATTTTTGTGCAAATGATTGAATGTGGACCTTGACTTTGACTTGGACCCATTTATAGATGACATGGTAAGCTTTGGACCAATTGGAGTGGGACATGTGGCACTAGACTTGTAACAAACTCTTAAGGACCAATAGCATTTGGACACATGGCACTTGGACTCTAACAAACTTAAAAGGGGATTAAAATGCAAATAATAAAAGTACGAGGACTAAAATGAAAATTAAAACTAAAATTGAATTGAAAAAGTAAATTGAAAATTAACGTAAAGCGAGACGATTAAAAACAACAAAGCAGATTAAAATGAATCAGAAATATTATGTGAAATGACCAAAACGCCCCTAGGGACTAAAATGACTCGAAACGACTCAAATGCAATTTTAAAATGATTTTTTAACAAGGGATTAAAGCAAGAGTGTATACAAGCGAATTAAAAGATTCAGAGACAATTTTTAAGAGTTTATACAGAGTTTTGACACATGAAAAGACTAAAATGCCCCTAGGGGCAAAACTGACTCAAAATGACTTCAAACGCAATTTTTGAACTGGATTTTGACATGAGATTGAAACAAGGACCTATACAAACCAATTTAAAAGACTTAAACAATTTTCAAAGATTAAAATGAGTTGAATGCAGGAAATGACTAAAATACCCTTCTATGTGAATTTTGCAAATAACATTGAAATAAAATGCAGAGGAAGAAGTAATTGATCAGAGACAGTTCAAATGACTTATAATGCAAGAAAAGAAGAATTGAGTTAGTATTTTTAGGTCCAAAATTAGGGTATAACAACTGCCCCTATTTAAGTTTCTTTGTCCGGAGAGTCAGGAGACGAAGTCTTTGAGTTGACAGGACGAAGACACTTAAATATTAACATTTGCACTGCTTTTGGACATAAAAATACGTTTTCAGGTTTTCAAAAATATGAATGCCATGCAGCATTTTGATTATGAATGCAAGACAGACAACTGGAGTCCATGGAACATGTCATGTCACTGGGGATTCAGGTGGACATTGACAGGGTGGACAAACCAGGGGATAGAAAAAGGGTACAAGCTGTTCTTTGGATCGAACTAGCCACTTGACCAAGGAATACAAAGCAAGAGATAGGTGCAAGCTGTTCTTGGGATCGAACTTGGCACTTGACCGGAAACATAGACATATAGGCAGATACAAGCTGTTCTTTGGATCGAACTTGACACTTGATTGAAGATACAAACAGATAGGCAGACACAAACTGTTCTTTGGATCGAACTGGCTGTTTGGCCGGAGATATAGACAAAAGGGTTGATATAAACTGTTCTTTGGATCGAACTTGCCGTTGGATTATCACCACATCATGTCGGTAGGTGCAAACTGTTCTTTTAGATCGAACTTGCCGTTTGACCGATAACAAAGCATAAACTGGGTACAAACTGTTCTTTGGATTGAACTTGTCGTTTGTCCGGAAGCACAGGTATATAAGCAGGTACAAGCTGTTCTTTTTGATCGAACTAGCCACTTGACCAGTAACAAGATACAAATTGGAAGTCTGATTTGACAAGATACCTATTGAGGGTAAATTGTCATTGACTTGTTTTGAAGATAAACATGACCATTTTTGTTGGCCCAAAAGCAAATTGAGAGTGAATTGACATTGATTTGAATTGAATTGAAAGTTGACATTGGCAGAGGGACTGAAAGTTGAGATTGAGCAAAGACATAGACATTGGATTGGAGAGTTGAAATTGACATTGAGATTGGATTGGAATTGAATTGAAAATTGAAATTGACATTGACATTGACATTGAGATTGGATTGAAATTGGAGATTGATATTGACATTGACATTGAGATTGGATTGAAATTGGGATTGAATTTAACATTTGAAATTGAGATTGCTTCGAATTTGACAGTCGAAATTGAAATTGAGATTGCTTCGAATTTGACATTGAATTGAAATTGAGATTGCTTCGAATTTGACATTGAGTTGACATTGGAATTTGAGAGTTGAGATTGCATCGAATTTGACAGTTGAAATGATTTGAAATTGAGATTGGAGAGTTGAGATTGACAGTTGACATTTGGATTGAATTTGACAGTTGAGAGTTTGGATATGCAACATGTATGTATGGTATAACAAGATTATTGAATGTATGAGCACATAAAATGCATGATTATGCATGTATGAATGCTTGAAATGCATGATTGGTTTGAAACTTGACAGGGAAATTTCACAAGGGCAGATGAGACATTGGAAGATTGGGCACGTAATGGCTCGTGCTGCAACATATTCACAGGGGAAAACCTCTTTGGAGAGACCGTTATTGAGACGTATCGAAACCATGGCTGAGGGCAATATAAACTGTAAAGGAGGGATCCTTGGAAGATTCTTGGATACAGGTCGCCGTTGCTAGGCGTGTCAGTGCTGGGTAAACATTGGATGTTTGCATCTGTGGTCAATGCTTTTCAATATTTTATTCTTTTCATTTTCAAACCCCATTTTTTGCTTGAACCGCCCTTTCGGGTTTTCGATTCACCGGGGAATAAGATTCTTTTCATTGCCCCATTTTTGCCTGAATTGCCTTCATAGGTTGTCAATCAGCGGGGTGCTCATTTTTGCCTAAGCCGCCCTTTCGGGTTTTCAACTTAGCGAGCTTTTTATTTTCATTTTTTCAATTTTTTCATTTTCATTCTGTTTTTTCATTCTTGCCATTGACCACAGATCATCATGGGGAGTCACCTGCTTGTAACATGTATCGAAATAGACATTGACATTCATTTATTCATGCATGTTTCATTGAAATGTACCTTATTGCTCAAGTTTGCTTTCAAAATAGACAGGAAAAGAGTTTTCAATTTTCAAAAATGTTTGTTTCAGTCATTGACATCATCAAATAGAAAGAAAGTATTTTGTATATAGCATTGAAAGTAGAAAGAAAAGTAGAGTTTCAAACAATAGCACAGGCTCAAATTGATGTAGAAGAGTGAGAGTCAGCCAAAGGCATGGCTTCACGGATTTACAAAGCTTGGAAAATGGTAATTTTATTGGTTGGTGATGCATTGAACACGATGACCGCTACATTTCATAAAAATTTTGAATTCATAAGTACAGAAGCTTCTGATGAAGATGATCATTGACAGTTGCAGATGCCCCAAGGGTGATGGTGATTTGCCAGATATAGTTACTCGTCTTTTATTGACCTCATTTTTGCATGAACCGCCCTTTCGGGTTTTCGGCTCATCGAGGCGCTCATTCTTGCCTGAGTTGCGTACAATCTCAGTGAGCTCTTTCATATTCATTTTTTTTGTCCCTAACTTTTGCCTGGATCGCCCTTTTGGGTTTTCGATCCACCGGGAAGCGCATTTTTGCCTAGGCCGCCCTTTCGGGTTTTCGACCTACCACGCTGTTCTTTTCTTTCTAGACAAAGTATTTCTTGACTATATCGTCATTAACAGGATTTGGGGGTTCAACACCATCCATGTGTGTAAGAATCAAAGCACCACCAGAGAAGGCCTTCTTGACAACATAAGGACCTTCGTAGTTAGGTGTCCACTTGCCTCTTGGGTCGGGTTGCTGACTTATCCTTCTTTTCAATACAGGTTCTCCTTCCTTGAATTCTCGAGGTCGGACTTTCTTGTCAAAAGCATTCTTCATCCGCACTTGATACAACTGTCCATGAGTCATGGCATCCATACGTTTCTCTTCAATCAGATTTAATTGATCATACCGACTTTGACACCATTCAGCCTCAGTTAATTTTGCTTCCATGATTACTCGAAGAGATGGAATCTCCACTTCCAGAGGGAGAACTGCTTCCATACCATATACAAGAGAGAAAGGAGTTGCCCCGGTTGAACTGCGCACTGTAGTACGGTAACCATGCAAAGCAAATGGTAGCATTTCATGCCAGTCTTTGTAAGTAGTAACCATCTTCTGAACAATCTTCTTGATGTTCTTGTTAGCGGCCTCAACTGCACCATTCATCTGAGGTCTATAAGGAGAAGAGTTGTGATGTTCAATCTTGAATTCTTCACATAAAGCTTGCATCATGCTATTGTTCAGATTGGAGCCATTGTCAGTGATGATCTTGTTGGGAACACCATATCGACAGATGATGTTGTTCTTGATAAACTTGACAACCACTTGCTTGGTCACATTTGCATAGGAAGCAGCTTCAACCCATTTGGTGAAATAGTCGATTGCCACTAGAATGAAATGATGTCCGTTGGAAGCTTTTGGTTCAATTCTTCCGATCATGTCAATGCCCCACATTGAGAAAGGCCATGGGGAAGATATAACATTGAGAGCGTGTGGAGGCACATGAATCTTGTCAGCATAAATTTGACACTTGTGGCATCTCTTAGCATGTTTGTGGCAATCACGCTCCATAGTTATCTAGTAATAGCCGGCTCTTAACAGTTTCCTTGACATGGTGTGACCCGAAGCATGGGTCCCAAAAGTACCATCATGTACATCATGCATCAATTTCTCAGCTTCTTGTCTGTCAACACATCTCAACAAGACCATGTCATAGTTCCTTTTGTATAGGATTTCTCCGTCCAGCAGGAATCTGCCAGCCCATCGTCTCAGGGTCTTTTTGTCCCTGTTGGAAGCACCAGGTGGATATTCACGATTCTGCAAGAATTGTTTGATGTTGTAATACCAAGGCTTTTTATCATTCACATCTTCATCAGCTTGATCTGGTATATTTTCAACGGTAAACACATGTGCGGGTCTATCAAGACGCTGCACTTTGATCACGGGTACATCATTCCAATGATTGACACGAAACATGGAAGACAAAGTAGCAAAAGCATCAGCCATCTGGTTTTCATCCCGAGGGATGTGGTGCAGCTCAACCTTGGTAAAGTATGTCAACAGACGTCTGGCATAGTCACAGTAAGGGATCAGTTTCTCATGATGAGTCTCCCATTCACCCTTTATCTGATTAATGACAAGTGCAGAATCTCCATAGATGTCAAGGTGCTTAATTCTCAGATCAAGGGCTTCTTCAATGCCCAAGATGCATGCTTCATATTCAGCTATGTTGTTCGTGCATTCAAAGGTTATTCGAGCGGTGAAAGGAATGTGGTGCCCCTGCGGAGTTACAATGATGGCCCCAATTCCTTTGCCATAAGCATTAACAGCGCCATCAAACACCAATCCCCACTTGCTATTGGGGTCCGGCCCTTCATTGATCAGTGGTTCTTCACAGTCTTTCGCTTTCAAATACATAATCTCTTCATCAGGGAAATCAAACTTAATTGGCTGATAGTCATCAAGAGGCTGATAAGCAAGATGCTCAGCAAGGATACTTCCTTTGATTGCTTTCTGAGCTTTGTACACAATATCATATTCAGACAACAACATTTGCCAACGTGCAATCTTTCCAGTAACGGCAGGTTTCTCAAAGATATACTTGATTGGATCCATTCGGGAGATCAACCAAGTTGTATGATTCACCATATAATGACGCAGGCGTTTGGAAGCCCAAGCTAAAGCACAACAAGTCTTTTCAAGCATTGTATACCGAGTCTCACAGTCGGTGAACTTCTTGCTCAGATAGTAGATAGCATGTTCTTTCTTTCCAGTCTCGTCTTGCTGACCGAGGACACAACCCACTGAATCATCTAACACTGACAGATACATAATCAAAGGCCTTCCTTCCACTGGTGGGACAAGGATAGGTGGTTCCAACAGATATTCTTTAATGCTATCAAAAGCTTTCTGACATTCGTCATTCCATACAACAGGCTGATTCTTTCTGAGCAATTTGAAAATTGGTCCGCAGGTAGTAGTCATGTGAGATATGAACCTTGAAATATAGTTCAGGCGTCCGAGGAAACCTCTGACTTGCTTCTCAGTTTGAGGGGCCGGCATCTCTCTGATGGCTCGGACTTTGTCAGGATCAACTTCAATGCCTCTTTGACTGACAATGAAGCCAAGCAACTTTCCAGATCGTACACCGAAGGTACACTTGTTAGGATTCAACCGCAGCTTGTACTTTCTCAATCTTTCAAACATCTTTTTCAAATACACAACATGCTGCTCTTCATCACTTGACTTCACAATCATATCATCAACATATACTTCAATCTCTTTGTGAATCATATCATGAAACAGAGTGGTCATACCCCTTTGGTAGGTAGCACCGGCATTTATCAAGCCAAACGGCATTACTTTATAACAGAATGTTCCCCACGGAGTGATGAAGGACGTCTTTTCCCTATCTTCAGGTGACATCCGTATCTGGTTGTAGCCAGAGAAACCATCCATGAAAGAGAATACTTTAGACTGAGCAGTACTGTCAACAAGCACATCAATATGAGGCAATGGGAAGTTATCCTTTGGACTGGCTTTATTCAGATCTCTGTAATCAACACACATTCGAACTTTCCCATCTTTCTTTGGTACTGGTACAATGTTGGCAATCCACTCAGGATATTCAGCTGTCATGAGGAAACCTGCATCAATCTGCTTCTGCACCTCAGCCTTGATCTTAAGAGCCATGTCTGGACGAGACCTTCTCAATTTCTGTTTGACAGGAGGACATTCAGGCTTTGTCGGTATCCGATGTTCCACAATCTTGGGATCTAGACCCGGCATATCTTCATAGGACCATGCAAAGACATCTGGATAATCATGGAGAAGCTGAGTAATCTTCTTTTTCACCTCTGGATCTAGTGCAGCACCAATCTTGATCTCTCGTTTGTTCTCTTCAGTACCCAGGTTGATAAGCTCAATCTCTTCCTGGTGAGGCTGAATGGCTCTTCTTTCTTGCTCAAGTAGTCGAGTGATTTCATACGGTATCTCTTCATCATCTTCCTCATCTTCAGCTTCATATACAGGGAATTCAAAATTTGGAGGAACCATAGGGTCACTGTGTTCAACGGGTTTATTGTGGTTCAATCTGCATAATATGATTGGGATGATTTTTAGAAAAAAAAAGTTTTTCATGCAGATTTTTGAAATTAATAAGAAAATACAGATGTTTTGGTTTTTTCTAGCATTACCATTATTTCCAAGAAAAAGGCACTAAAAGTAAAAAACAAAGAGTCGCGGAAAAGACGACAACTTTTATTAATAACGGCAATGCCGAAACAAACATGCCCTTACAATGATATCACTTTCGCCTTGGGCAGAGCAAAAGGATTGTTATTTTGAAAACAAAAAAACATGAGCAACAAGAACATTACATGGAAGCATGCATGACTAAAGGAACATCAATGGCCTCCCAATTTCTCACGGTGCCTCCTGGTACAACAAATGTAGGCACACTACTTTCAGCAGCATCTTCAGCAATAGCATTGATAAACCCAACACTGTAGAAAGTTCCTATTGAAATGCCTGAGGTCGGGGAGAATCTAAGGCCCTCTTTACGCTTGTTTTCCAAGATCTGAATCACTTTGCCCCAACCAGCAGCTTGTCCTTCTTGAACAACCTTCTGGGCGTCTTTCAATGAAGCCATAGCAGTACCAGCTCTTCGAGGCTCCGCGCCTTCAACAGTCAAGCCTTGAAATGACGTCCCTTCAGCGGACCCTGCTTCAACACAAGAGAAAGATGACACTTGGCTAACCAGATATGCTTCTTCACCATGTACAGTGACGATCTTACCGTTCCTCATGAACTTGAGCTTTTGATGCAAAGTAGAAGTTACTGCTCCAGCGTCGTGAATCCATGGTCTTCCGAGGAGACAACTGTAAGAAGCATTGATGTCCATGACTTGGAAAGTAATCTGAAATGTTTCAGGACCAATGGTAATTGGCAAGTCTACCTCTCCAAGAACATCTTTGCGAGATCCGTCGAAAGCCTTAACCAGGTAGCTACTTCCCCTCAAAGAGATTCCATGATGGCTCAATTGCCTTAGTGTAGACTCAGGCATTACATTCAAGGAGGATCCAGTGTCCACCAGCACGTTGGATATCATGTCAGATCTACAATGCACGGAGATATGCAGAGCCAAGTTGTGGTGTTTCCCTGCTTCGGGGAGTTCATCGTCACCAAATCCCAAGTTGTTGCAGGCAGTAATGTTACCCACTATCCCATTGAACTGATCCACAGAGACTTCATGATCAACATACGCTTGCTCCAGTATTTTCATCAACACCTTCCTGTGAGCCTCTGAGCTCAAGAGTAGAGACAAGATGGATATCTTTGACGGGGTTTGCATCAGCTGGTCAACAATCTTGTAGTCACTCTTCTTAATAAGTCTCAGAATTTCATCCAGATTATATTCGTCAATAGATTGGCCTGATGGGCCAGTGTTCTTGTCAATAGGAGGAGCAACTGGTGGAGTTATGGTGGCAATAGGTGTCGCCACCTTCTTTTGAAACAAGGGTGGACGGACTTTTCCGCTTCTCAGAGTTGTAATTTCACCGGCAACATTGTCAACTGTAGCTGGGGATATCAGAGGTACCTCCACTCCATTCTCAATCATGGTTGCATTGTATTTGTAAGGAATTGCTTTTGTAGAGGTATACGATACCGGACCAGGTAACCTGATCACCAAGGGCTCAACATCCCTTGTCTGAGATACACTTTCAACAGGAGAGTCATGGAACACTGGCACAATCACACATACATCACTGACGATCAAGTGTTTGTCATCCATCAGACTCTGGATATCATCTTTCACCACATAACAGCCCATAGGATTTCGAAGATATTCTGAACAAGAAGTATGATCATGTTTGAACAGAGAAGCCTGGCAGAGCTTGACATGTAATGGCACCAAGGGAGTGACAACACTGCGGACATCCAATATGGGCTCTTCCTGAGGAACATGGATTCCTTCGAAGGCCTCGATCATGTTAACCGCAGCATGGTTTGGAAGTGGATTGTCAAGGACATGCGGAACACTATTCTCAAAAGTTAACCGTCCTTTTTCTATCAGGTCTTTCACAATATATTTCAGAGCAAAGCAACCTTCAACATCATGGCCTTGAGCACCCTGATGGAATTCACATGTTAGATCCTGTCGGAACCTGGGAGGCAATGGATTAGGCGGAGGCTTGCCTGGTCTGGTGACACAGTGTCCCTTAGCCAGTAGAGTTGGGAGCAGCTCACCATACCGCATTGGTATTGGTGGAAAAGAAGGTTTGGGTCGGGGACCCTGTTGTTGCTGTTGTTGTACTTGTTGTGCAATGGCGTTGACGGGCACTGGTGGTTGACCCGGTGGCAGAGGATATTGCTGATAGAATGGCGGGAAGAAAGGATGTTGAGAGTATTGCATGTATTGATAGGGCAAAGGTATTTGAGTAGCAGCTGCAGATGAGTTACCAGATACCATCCCTACTTCAGATTCTTTCCTCTTATGGTGGCCATTACCATACTTCTTTGGTGCACCGGTTGAAGATTCACCCTTCTCAAGAACAATGATGCCTTCTCTGACAGCCTCCTCTAGACCAGTTCCCATAGTGACCATGTCGGAGAAGTTGTTTGGAGCAGAGACTATCATTCTTTCCTTATATTCCTTCTTCAGAGTCTTCAGGAATGTCTGTGTTAATTCTTCCTCATCAAGTCGAGGAGAAACACGGGCAGCTGCCCCTCTCCATCTCTGAGCATATTCACGGAAGGTTTCATCTGACTTCTGAGACAGAGCCTTAAGAGAGTCCCTATTCGGCTTCAGACGGGTATTGAATTCATAATGGCTTTCAAAAGCAGCAGCGAGTTCCTCAAAAGTATGGATGTTGTCTTTGCTCAAACTAGTGTACCAATCTGCTGCATCATCTGTCAAGCTACTCTGGAAGCAATGGATCATCAGTGCGTCATTATCTGCGTAGTTAGCCATCTTTCGGACATATCGGATGACATGGTTGTGTGGACAAGAAGTTCCGTTGTATTTGTCAAATTCTGGCTCTTTGAATTTCTTAGGAACCTCAAATCGGGATACCAAGCATAGGTCACGAGCTTTAGCAGGAACACCATTGTTTCCACGGCTAGCCTTGACCTCACGGAGTTCTCCAGCCAACTCCCTTAACTGTCTCTTCATAGCTTCCATTGCAGGATCTTGTCCACGCGGAGTATCGACATCAATCACCTGTTGCACAGTGTGGACAATAGGATCAGTGACAACAGTAGTCACCTGAGGCATAGCAGTGGATATGGGAATCTGTCCTTGACGAGCAAAACCAGAGACACCAGCAGTGGTATTAGGAGAGTAGTAAGCTGAGAGCCCATAAGGACGGCCATTGGGCATAACAAACCGAGCATTAGTAGCCACAGTAGACGATGGGATAGATGGAATTGCTTCAGTAGAAACTGGAATAGATGTGGCTGGTTGTTCTTGTGCAGCCAGCAAAGCAGACATAGTGTCATGAGCCTTAGCCAAGTCTTCTTTCATAGCAGCCAATTCGGCACGGAGCTGAGCATTTTCTTCTTCAAAGTTAGCCATAATCCTTCTCTTGTGAAATCTTGTTTGATGAATTCTATCTTGTTGATAAACTTTGCGAACACGAGCCACTTTTCAGACTGCGGCGGACAAAACCAGGAGGCAATGAGCACGAGAGAAGCCCTTTGTGACCGATGAATGATGCATATGATGCATGATATGCAAATGCGAAAAGACTCTTTTTTGTCAGAGGACTTTGTCAAAGTGGTTGTGAACATCACGGAGAAACACGGTTTTATTTGAAAATCTTGAGCAAAACTAAAAGTTTAGTTGAGATGGTATCACTTGGTGTTCACATCCGTGATGTTCAAAAGATGACTTGTTCTAAGTCCTCCGATAAATGCATGGGAAAAAGTTTATGCATGTATGCATGTATGCATGAATGCATGAATGCATGATTATGTTCAAGTTCGGAGAAAACATGGTGGGTTGAAGTTCAAAGTCGAGGAGTCATGGGTGGACACGGTGTCCGGTAAATCTAGGGCTTTAGGATAATAGTAACCGGGTTCTAAAAAAGGTTCCCAAGTTGCAACCTCTCCGACGTATATCACGGTGTCACGAGACAACACTCGCTCCATGATTATCCGTAAGAAGGTCTAACTTGAGTGTAGTATCGCGTGACGACTAAAACTCGAGACAACACTCGGTTTAGCCTCCGCACTACGTCCTAGAAAATGGCCATGGATGGGTTTGGTTATCTACGGTTCATAGCGTCATAGAACAATTAGAAGTAAAGTGCCTAAACGCGACAACACGCGCCGACAACATCACCCCCAAAATGCCTCAGCTATGTGGGATTGATCGCATAATCCAAAACACGAGGCAACCCCCGGAATGAATTGTCGATTATATCCCTCCTAAATCCTAAGTTCACTCAGCCCGGGTGCAGGACTTTTGATATTCTCACCCCACACGTTTGCAAGAAATTAAACATTTATTCACATAGGAAAGCAAGTAAAAGAAACAAGTAAAAAGAGCGCAAGCGTGGAAATAAAGACTAGGCGTAACTCTCGATATCCCCAGTGAAGTCGCCAGCTGTTTTATCTTGGTTTTCGGGTGTCAAACATTGATTACGTTTGAACCTTTTAAACCGGTGATATCTTATTTTTTCTTGGGAAGGGAAAAAGTAAGCAAAACCCTTGAGAATCGAGGTCCGGGAGTTGTTTTCGCTACGGGAAGGTGTTAGGCACCCATAACGACTATAGTATCCTATAGGAACCGTCTTTAATTTCTACGCGCGCGCTTTATTTTTAAAATGCTATTTTGAAAGTATTTATTAAACTTAAAGGTATTCTAAGTGAAGAATTGGAGGGAGAAGAATGTGTTTGAATTTTTATTTTAGTCGAATTGAAGGAATTTTGTTCCTTGCCTACGTACCCGTTTAAGGGATCAAATCCACCGTAGTTCTCTTTCAAAATGTTTTTGTTTTTGTTGGTTGATTTTAATTTTGAAAATTGGAATTTTGAAGAATAAGAGAGAGAGAGGCCTCAAGGCATGAGATTTATGAAATTGTGAGGTTGGATTAGTGATTTGCAAAAGAAAGTCAAAGTATGATTAAAGTTCATTGAAATTTGATTAAGAAAATGAAAAAGGAAAATACAATGGGATTTTGATCCCAAGGTTTATTTCAAAAATGATTTGAGTGAAGTTTGTTCAAGTTCTTTTGGAAAATTGTTTTTCTAAGTATAAAGCCTAAACATTCATCTAAACATACAATCCTAAACATACATCTAAACATGCATATTCTAGCTATATACCTAAAGTGAAGTGTGTGCATGTGTCGGTGCTTGTGTCGGTGTACATCATTAGAGTCCATTGTCCTTATTACATCATTGGCCTAGATACATTATATGGTCTTGCAAGAATTAAAAATTGCATGAAGTAAAATATTACAAAATTCCTAAATTTTACATTCTAAATTTTTGGTGAAAATTAAATTGCAAGAAATAAAAAGTGCAAGAAATAAAAGATGAAAATATGATATGGAATGCTATGGAAATGAGACATGAAACAAGGAAAGGTTAGTAGCATAAGTGAAGTAGAACCAATATACTAAAGGCATAGCAAATTAAATGTAACTTGAAAGTGAAGTAACAAGCCAAATTAACCAAAAGTGATAAAAGGAACTTGGCATTATAACACAATTCTAAAGCAAGGTTAAAGGCCTAAATCCTCATGATATTAGAGAAATTTTGAGTGACTTAGTTCAAGGAAAAAAAATATGAGGATTATGGTCATTAACTATACCAAAGATCATGGAATTTTCAAGTTCTTTATGCACTTTATTTCACAAGATACTTCACATTATTTCACAAACACAAGATTCACAAAGACTAACTCGGAAACAGCAAGTATACACCATATCTAGGAGTCAAATTCACTCTAAAAATTTCAGATTCGAAGCCACATTTATGCACTAAAATCCAAGTTCACAATCGCGTCACAAATTCACAAAAAACTTAACAAAATGTGCACAAACTCACAAAACACAAACACATACGCCTTGAAGTAAGTTTTAACACGTAATTGCATTCAAGAACAACTAGAAATAACAAGAAAAGTCTTGACAATTTTTTTGGGAATTTTTTAGAGGGTTTTCGGTAAAGCGGTGGGTGTAAGAAACAATTTGCAGTGTGTATTTAGCAAGAAAAATCCCATCAGAATGAAAATTGCAAATATCCAAATCCCAAGCCCAATCTAAGGATAAAAACGGGTTGGATCCATGGGTTTGCGGGTTAGGATCATGGTTCATGGGTTAGCCATAAGTTAAAACGTGAAAGAGCTTCTCCTTCTTCCCCATCGTTCCATTCTTTCCCTTCTCTCATTGACATTCATCTACTTCCTCCTTCTCTCTCAACTTACAAAACATCACCGCCCCAAACCTTCCTCTGATTCAAAAGAAATTCATCGTTTCACACCTCCAATTTCATGCTGATTTCGGTAACGGTCTCGGATTTCAAAGAAAATGGACACAGGAAGGTGAATCTGAGATTAAAGACAAAAAAAAAAATGGAGAATTGAACGATTACCTGCTGAGTATGTGTCCAGCTTCGAGTCCCTTCTTCTTCGTTTCGTCACGGTCGGAATTCGAGTCAAGCGTTGCTAGATTGCTGTTGTTCCCGCGTTCAAGCTCGTACACTATTTCGTCGCCGTTGTTGCTGTTTCCGGCCAGCGATGGTGGAAAATCATTATTCAGAGTAAAGTACAATCGGAACAATTACGCCGGCGTTCGACTGCTCGTGACTGAAGCTGTTGACACCGATGCCGTAACCGCTCTTGGATGACGGAGAACAAACGGCGCGTTTTGATCGGTGAAGTAACAAGATGAAGAAGACGAAGGTGCACGAATTCGGCCGTAACAGGCGGGATGAAAAACGAACGAGAAGCTAAACCTTCACAAGCTGAAGCTTCTTGCAAGAAAGAAAGGGAAGGATGAAGGAAAATTTAGAGAGGGAGTGTTACGGTTACGGTGGAAATGGTGAATTTGGGTGGTTATGGAGGAAGATGATGATGGTTGAAGGTTGTTGTGGTGGAGAGAGAAGGTTGTTAGGGTGGTGGAAGTGGAGGAGGAGTTTGTTATGGTGGTTAAAGGTGGGGGAGTGGGTTAGTTATGGTGGTGGAGGAAGTAGCCACGTGGGAGAAGAAAAGAAGAAAAAGGGAAATTGATTTTTATGATTTTTGTGCAAATGATTGAATGTGGACCTTGACTTTGACTTGGACCCATTTATAGATGACATGGTAAGCTTTGGACCAATTGGAGTGGGACATGTGGCACTAGACTTGTAACAAACTCTTAAGGACCAATAGCATTTGGACACATGGCACTTGGACTCTAACAAACTTAAAAGGGGATTAAAATGCAAATAATAAAAGTACGAGGACTAAAATGAAAATTAAAACTAAAATTGAATTGAAAAAGTAAATTGAAAATTAACGTAAAGCGAGACGATTAAAAACAACAAAGCAGATTAAAATGAATCAGAAATATTATGTGAAATGACCAAAACGCCCCTAGGGACTAAAATGACTCGAAACGACTCAAATGCAATTTTAAAATGATTTTTTAACAAGGGATTAAAGCAAGAGTGTATACAAGCGAATTAAAAGATTCAGAGACAATTTTTAAGAGTTTATACAGAGTTTTGACACATGAAAAGACTAAAATGCCCCTAGGGGCAAAACTGACTCAAAATGACTTCAAACGCAATTTTTGAACTGGATTTTGACATGAGATTGAAACAAGGACCTATACAAACCAATTTAAAAGACTTAAACAATTTTCAAAGATTAAAATGAGTTGAATGCAGGAAATGACTAAAATACCCTTCTATGTGAATTTTGCAAATAACATTGAAATAAAATGCAGAGGAAGAAGTAATTGATCAGAGACAGTTCAAATGACTTATAATGCAAGAAAAGAAGAATTGAGTTAGTATTTTTAGGTCCAAAATTAGGGTATAACAATTGGAGATATGAAGGGCCCTTTTCATATTGTTATTTTAGTTAGGCTTTTTATTATAATTTTGAATAGGTCTTACTCAATTCTACAAAATTGACTTATAAATTGAAGAATTTAGACCTTCTATCCTTTAACCTCAATTATGAAACATTTTCAGACTATCTAAATGGCTCCAGCTCTTATACCATCTTAAAATTTATATTAACCTTAAGATATTTGATTTGTATGATAAAAGCTATCTTGTTTTTTGTGTAAATTGCCTATCATCTTCAAATACATTTCAATAGAGGTATGTTATTTTATTTTGGTATATAAAAGAGAGCATGCAAACACTACAAAAAAAATGGTTTTTAGCAGCGACATATGTCGCTGAGCAAAATACAAAGTTGCTACGAAATGTACTTTTTTCAGCGAAAAAAATGTCGTTGCATGTCGTTGGTATAAGTGCTGTTGCGAAAAGTTTTGTAACAACATTTGATGTCGCTGCCATAACTAATGTTTTTACAACAACAATTGTTGTTGCCTTATTTGACATGTCACAATGACTACGGTCGCTGCAATAGATTACTTTTGACAACAATGAAAGTCGTTGTAATAAATTATTTTTTGTCAATGATACAAATAGTCGTTATATCTTTTATACCTCAATAACAAAATATTTTGATATAAAATATATTTCTCAATAGATTAGGTCATTTATTAAAATTAATTATATGTTTTCAAAATTTTAATTCTAAACTAGTAGCAATCATCTGTATAATTTAAATTATAATAACAATTAAAAAAATAAATATCAACAAGAGAAAATGTCATTACTTAAACATCTCCTTTACATAAAAGTAGTAAATTATAAATGATCTTTTCTCATACAAATAAAACTGGATATTGTAATCAACAACAACAAATTGTGTCTTCCTTAAAAAAATAACAAATAAATTGTGTCTGATAGCAACATTTCTTCGTTATAACTTGACTTTGGACAATTCTTTGAGAAGTAGCTGAAAAATCCTATTTGACCTGCAATTTATTACAATAGAGAATTAGTAGTTTCATATGTATTTTTCTATGTAATTAATAAACGAAAGAGCAACTAAAATGAAGGCTAGTTAACTCGTAATATGAGAAGGAAAAAAAAACTAAATAACTTAGTAAAAATGCTTGTAATACACTAAGTACCTGCCCATGTGTAAGCAACTCTAAAAAATAGAATTTATTAGTAAATATGAACTTGATGAGTTTCTTTTACCAAGTTGTTGTTTTGCTTGAAGACTCGAGTGGCAAATCCATTAGAGTACTGAAACACACCGAAATAAAAATGGATGAGTAAACCACATCAAAATGAAACTATAAATTAATGAATCTGAAATGTGCCAAACTTTGTTTATTGGTTAGTAAAATAATTTTATTCGGTACTTTGGTGAAATTTTCAATTCTGTAAAAATGACTTTAGGAATTCATTTCAATTCAACTGCAACCACATGAAAAATTGAATAAAGTAAAATTAAGATGAAGAAAAAGACAAAATCTAAGTAAAATTTAAATCTGCGTTACACAACAATACATGTTTATAAGAAGAAAAAGATCCAAACAAATTAGAATCTCAATTGAATGTGAAAGTGCTAGAAGAATGAAAATTGAAGCATGAAAAGAATATGTACCTGTGAAACTATGTTGTGGGTGCGAGAATTGAATGAGAATGAAGGAAAAAAAAAATCCATCTTCATTCTATTAAACCTAAAGAAAATTGTTAATTGTTTTTTAGAAGTTGCTATTAATCTTCATTTCCACCAATGGAGTGGGGGACAGTTATTACTTAAGAAAAGGTGAACATGGATCCAATTTTTTTTGTTGCGCTAAGGAAAACACTCACCGCCCAATCATCATTACTCCAATTTTTTTAAGGGATTACTCCAAAAAAATTAGGAGTTAGCTGCTATTATTATTATTATTATTATTATTATTATTATTATTATTATTATTATTATTATTATTATTATTATTATTATTATTATTATTATTATTATTATTATTATTATTATTATTATTATTATTATTATTATTATTATTATTATTATTATTATTATTATTATTATTATTATTATTATTATTATTATTATTATTATTATTATTATTATTATTATTATTATCATCATCATCATCTGTTTTTTTAATCACACCAAAACAAATTAAGTATAAGGTAAATTAAGCTTTTTATTTCACTACTTTTATGAAATGAAGTTATTTTTTTTATAAGGAAAAATTTAGGTGAGTTAAGTTCTGCAGGCTCATCATGATTGAGGCAAACTCTAAACTCAAAGAGCACTTATAGAGATACTTATCAAAGAGGCCCTCACTTCGACAACATGAGTTGAACCTACGACTTTGAGAGTGAGTTAATCCCTTACCAATAGAGTCAGCCTTCATCGATTATGAAAGGAAGTTATTTCATTATTTATTTTATTAAAAAACTATATCTTGCGGAAGTGTTCTTTCTTTTAAAGTCTCGACACATCTTATTTTCGTGAGTTTAGCTCAATTGGTAGGGACAATGCATAATATATGCAAGGTCCGGGGTTCGAACACCGGACACCATCAAAAAAGTATTGACACATCCTTTTATCACATATGTGTAGGAAGTGGCTAAAACCACTTGAAGTGTAGGAAGTGGCTAAAACCACTTGAAATTCACAACCACAATGTTAATTCATTATGTTTTTAGCTATCATATCCTATTAGGATATAATATTGCCTAATTTATTCACATATTAAAAGAATTTGCAGCGACAAGTTATGTTGGCATAAGTATATATTTCCCAGCGACGTAACAATATTGCTCCTAAAAGCTTGTATAATTCTCATCACAATGTTATGTTGCTGCCAAAACATTGTATTATTCCCAGCGAAAAATGATGTTGCTGCCAAAACCACACATTATTTCCAACAATAAATTATATTGCTGCCAAAAAGTTATATTATTTGCAACGAAAATAATTATTGTTGGGATAAATAATTTTTGCCAACAAAAATGATATTGTTGAGAAAAATATAAGTTTATTGCAACGACTTAAATAAGTTGTTGCTATATATATATTTTTGCCAACAAATTGATTATTGCTGACAAAAAGTCGCTGGGAAAGATCTTATTTCTTGTAGTGAAACCCCGAAAATATCCTCAAACGTACTCTACAACTCCCTTAGAGGGACCTCTAAAAACAATGGAAATATTGGAAGTTGTGGAAAGTTACGTTATTTCTAAAAAAAAATTGCCGATGAATAATGGTTTCTCAATTTTATAACATACAATTTATGTATTCCACAAATGTAAGTCTTAAACTTGAAACAAACCTCCCTCGTATTTTCTCAACTTTGTTAGAAAATATTTTGTTTAAAGACACTTATCAAAGAATTCTCTATTTCTTGTTGTTGCATTAGAGAATTGAAGCGTGCTAGTTACATAGTTATATCACATTCTCACTTGCATTTGTATTATATATACACCTAAAATAGGACATATCCCTCGGATAGTAACCTAAAACATAAAAACTTAGTAGAGAATTAAGTAATATTTCTTATTCAAAGTTTGGGATGGACTAAATTACGTAGTTTTTTATCCATCTCAAACACTCAAATAAAGAAACATTACAAATTCTAATGTAATTTTCTTCGATGATACCCTTGAGTTGTACACCAAAGTCCTGCCTTCTTTTATAATGGATGATACCCATTACGAACTCACATCTCTCCGACGTGGGATTATAGTGCTTCTTATCTGATTCTTCACACACCCCCACCCATCAATAAGGCTTAAACATCAACGTAGTAACAATAACAAGGAATGATGACTGCTATTTTCTACCGTCTTACTCCAAAACCAACAATCACAAACCCATTACTACTCATAACTATCTTTAAGTATTTGTGTACTAACAGTTCTTCCTAATTTAAGGTTAAGAGATATTAACATTTATGAGGATATTACTCTTCCCAATTGTATGAAACTCATATAGTTACTTTCCTGTTTATTCATTATATAAACGAAAAGTGTTTGAGTTCAAATTCTCAATTCCTTAATTGGTTGTGATCAATTACCTAAACGAAAAGTGCCCATTAACAGAGCTCTTTCACAAACAAACAAACCATGTTGATCTTTTTTTTAACTCCAGCATCACTTCTTACACAATTACATATATAGAGAAGAATTAGTTAGAGAGTACATTGTTGCTACTCAATCCTCACCACTATCACATGATCCATCCACATCAAGTTCTCGAATTAAATAATGGTACATGGATAATAGTTTCTTAAAATTTAATGATGAAATTCAAGATTATGTCACTGAATTTTAATCATCTTTGTTTTTATTGACATACTTCTTTTGAAACATTTTGTTGGTAGGCCAAGCTGTCTTTGAATCAAATGTCCCATTTTCGTCGAGAATTGCTCTTTCAGCCCCTGCATTGTTCAATTTCAGCAAAAAGCCTTACTGGAAGTTGACTTCCGACAAGCTTTGTTAAGGAAAATAACACACTCGGAGGCAGACTTCCGGTGCGCGTCAGGGGATTTTGAGCAACATGCGCCAGTTTCCGTCTCTTCCGCCAATTAATGGTTCTCCCTGCTGCCCACAAGCAAGGTATATAACTTGCTTAGATTTCATAGCGAAGAGACTTCATAGTGAAGAGCTCGCAAAATTGCATTCGACCAATCAAAATCTATTCCTTTGGCCGAAATCATAGACGGTAGTGGAGTCACAGTTTTCAAAGTCTCGGTTTTCAAAGTCTCGCTTTCAATCCTTTCGTGATCCTTGTCGTGGTCAATTTATCCGTTCTATTCGACATTACCCATAAAAGAGATTCTAATTTTTTTGCTGAGATTCTTATAATGTTTTAAAGAAATTTTCATTAAAAAAATATAGGATTACACATAAATTAACTTAAAAGTAGAACCAAAAGTGATGAAGAAAACTTTTTACGGACTAAAAGCTATAAAATAAAATTAAAAAAAACTTTAAAGGAATCGAAACTAAATATTGATATATTTATAAAGAACAATAATATATTAAACCCTTAAAAATACTATAAACTGTTACAAGAGAATTTAATAATATTTCTCCTTCACAAATTTAATAATATTTCTCATTCGCAGCATATGTAAACAACCTATCTTTAGAATAGAATTTACATATACTGGAATTGTGAGAAACATTAAAAATTCTCACGTTATTCAATCTACGTCAACGATGCCTGGTTTTATTGCCTTGATACCCTTTCCAAACCCAGATCTCTCTGATGTGGGACTCTGGAGCAATGATGTGGGACTCTGGAGCAACAATAACAAGGATTTTTCAACAACAACAAAAAGGAACAGTAACAAGGACTTATCATATTACTACTTTGTATCGTATTTTTACTCCAAAACCAACAATCACAAACACAAACATATTAACATTATATTCTTAATTATCTTATGAATGAATTGATATCTTCCCTAAGAATTATTAAAAATAAAAAAATTATAAACTCTTATAAGAGATTTTATAATATTTCTCAAACCCCAAAATACGTAAATAAATATCTCATAGATTTTTTTCTGTCAAAAAAGAAAGAAAAACTATCTAATAGATTTTACGTATTTATTGGGATATTGAGAAACATTAAAAATTCTCAAACTAAATTAATCATCTTCATTGCCATGACCCAAAGTAGAGTCCTACCTTCAATTTTATACACGTGATACCCTTCCCAAACTCACATCCCTCCGATGTGGGACTCTAGTGCTTCATAAACCATCACGCACCAATTGGTACAGCTTAAGCATTCGTATAATTAACTGTAACAATAACAAGGATTGATCATATTGTTACTTTGTATCATCTAATTACTTCAAAACCAACAATCACAAAGCCAGACGTATTCAATGTACTAAAAGTTCTTCCCAATTTAATTGAAGAGAAATTAAAACCTCTCCGAATACAACTCAAATTTTTCAACTCAAATGACAATAGTTGAAGTTGAATCACTGGTAGCTACCACCAAGCAGAGCCGGAGGGTATACCAAATCATCTCAAAATAATAATTTGAATGATCCAATTTTCGATCTTCCACAATTCACCAAAACTATGTCAACTAAACTGCTTATACTATATGCACATTCAAATCTACCTATACTCTCCTCCTAAATGTTGCAAAGTATAAATCACGTCCTTATCATCCTTAATCAAATATTCAAATCCCATCAGTACCATCCTGAGAGGCTGAGACTGACACATCATTCTCCTAGCCAATATCATGGGACAGCTAAGTGCTTTGCAAATGAAAGTGATATCAATATTCCATATATTTAATCACTTCATTAAAATTGGGTTTTGGACAGATTAGTGTACCTTGCACAACAGATCATATCTCAAATATTATATATTGAAAAGAGTGTGTTAGACAAAAGACATTATGTTGTTATTACTCTTATCATTGTTACATGACTTGATGTTAGCAAAAATGCAGTTATAAATTTTTTTATTTACCTTCTAGCCAAACTCTAAATTATATGACCTATTTTCTTAAAAATTGGAGCATAAAGGTAAAGAAAGAGTTCAGTTACAGGAGAATAATGCAAAGAATATAACAAGAAGAACAGAGTAGTGTTTTTAGTCTTGGTAAGTGTTAGCTCTAAGCTAAATATAAATCTTGAGTACTTAGTATATACAAAATCGTAAGTTGGTGACAACACAAGAAACAATGGCAAGAAGAGAAAGAACAAAGTGGAACGAGACATTAATAGTGCTTCCAGTGGATGAGCCACCGTTTGTTGTTGGAACACTTTTCGATCCTGCATTTACAATTCATCAAAACTATGTCAACTTAACTGCTCATACTAATATTTTAAGATATTGTCAATTTTTCACAGCACAAAATTCATGTGATTTTTATTGATGTAAACATAACATAGTTACCCGAGGGAAAATCTGAGTTAGCAGAAGGTGTTATTGCGCCTTGGTGTGATTCAGTTGGAGAATCAACAGGAGAATCCGCTGGAGAAGTTGAATTTGTAGGAGATGTTGATCCATTGCCACCTAAATTCACACCATTGGATTAAGTATAATTTTTTATTAGTACCGACACTTCAGTTTGAGAGTGTAACATATGTCTAACACGTTTCATTGTCTACACATGTATTTAAATTCAATCACTTTTACTTTCTCAAAGTATATTATTGATGTACACATATCACTGTTAGTTCACACTTTTTTCATATTTTTACCGGTGATTTAAAACAAATAGTATAATTAAACTAATTCTTACTAACCTTTGCATTGGCTAACAGCTGTAGTTTGAATCTTACAAGCAGAAGGGAGAAACATATCAAGTGTTTGATTTATAGTGATTCCAAAAGAGGAACCACCACCATTAAGGAGGGAGCATAGACATTGTGGAGAAGATTGGACTACACTTGAAAGTTGTGAGCACCATGAAGATGATGGATTTGAAGAACTACCCATTATGTAGTTTAGACAAGGGCTCAAGCTAGTGAGTGTAGATGTACAACCTAATTGAGCTGCATTTTGAGTACACATATTGGCCACTAGGACCATAACTAGACATAGGATATACCCTTTAAATGACATTGCTCTTTTTATCTTGAAACTAATTTTGTGATCGTACAAATCGTAAGTCCACGACAAGGTTTTGTATCTTTTCTCGAGACTCTTATCTCTTGGAAAAGTAATAAACATGACATTGTCTCTCGCTCCTCTACAGAAGCTGAGTATTGTACTATGACATCCACTACTACTGAAATTATTTGGCTGCACTGGCTCTTGTCTGATATGGGTATCTCTCTTTCTAAACCAACTCCGATGTACCGTTATAACGAGAGTGCTTTTCAAATTGCTCATAACTCGTCATCCAAAATCGCACCAAGCACATTGAGATCGACTGTCATATTACTCATCATCGTCTTCCGCATGGAACAAACACTATCATTTACCTCCTCATCTTTGCCTGATTTGTTCACAAAGATGCACTCCATAAAACGTTTTCTGTTATTGGTTGACAAACTCTCGATGCTCTCAGCTAATTTATCGTGAGTTTGAGAGGAGATGTTAGATAATATAGTTATTATTTATTAGTAAGGGTATTTTAGACTATTATATTCTGGGTACTGTTAACTTGTGCCCTTAGGGCACATATTAAGAAGCACAAAAAAGAAATAGTTTCTAAAATTTTGTGCATTCAATTCATTAAAAAGTTAAAGATTAAATATAATACACACATTTCAATAAATAGTTTCTATATTTAATTCATTAACTTGTGCCTCAAGGGCACAAGTTAACATTTCCCTTATATTCTTAGTGTAAAGCTTTTTCTTATAATATTTATTGAAACCTTAGCCCGTCATTGTTTTTCTTCTCCGATTATCTCTATTATTAACAATTTGTTGGTCTCATAGCCATGGAAGAATTACTCCCTAAAATAAATGCACTTGATTTTATCTTTTTTAGAGAATTTTTTGTTTTAAACACTTATAATCGTTATACTTCTTGTTTTACAAAAGACGACTAAAAATTTTATGTAACGCTTATAATTTTACAAAATATGAAAAAATAACTCTATGTAACGCTAATAGATAGTAGTATTATCTAAAATATAAACACTAATTAGAGAATTTGGTATCATTTTTCTCTTCCTTTGAAAGAGGCAAAAAAACCTATATAGATTTTTGCTTGCTCAAGAGAAAGAGAAAAACTATACAAACTCTCAAGTCACAAAGTACACAAAGTGTTGAAGATTTTGTAATTATTTAATCTTCTCAAGTCCCAATGGACTTGCATTTGAATGCTTGATACTAAGTCATACCTTTAGTTTTATAATGGATGATATCCTTCCAAAACTTACATCTCTTTGATATGGGACTCCAGTTCTTCGTATCTAGTTCTACGCGTACCCTCACCAGTTCAGCCTAAGCATTACAATAGCAAGGAATAATCACTTTGCTACTTTGAATGGTCTTACTCCAAAACCAACAATCACAAACCCATTACTACTCATAATTATCTTATGCATTTGTGTACTGAGAGTTCTTCCTAATTTAAGTGAAGAGATATTAACATTTAGGAGGATATTACTCTTCCCAATTGTATGAAACTCATATAGTTACTTTTCTGTTAATTCATTCATTATATAAACGACATTCAAGTACCTGATTTCAACCATAAAAGCTTGAGAAATTTACCAAAGATAACGATTTTGGGTTATGGAAGGTAAAAATGGAAGCGGTGTTAATACAACAAAAGTGTGAGAAAGCTTTGAAGGGTGAAGGTTCGTTACCAGTCACCATGTCACGAGCGGAGAAGACCGAGATGGTGGACAAGGCCAGGAGTGCCATTGTCTTGTGACTCAGGAATACAGTTTCGAGAGAAGTAGCAAAGGATACAACCGCGGCATCGATGTGGCCAAAGTTCGAATATTTGTATATGACAAAGTCTTTGGCTCATCGGCAAGTCCTAAAGCAACAACTTTACTCATTCAAGATGGTAAAGTCAAAAGCCTTCATGGAGCTACTTGTGGAGTTCAACAAAATCATTGGTGATTTGGAGAACATTGAGGTGCGTCTTGAGGATGCGGGTGATCTTATGGTGTGGTGTTGTTTGGAGGATGAAGAAGGTGATGTGTCTCACCTTGGGAGTGATGCCTAGTGGAGCGGTGGTCGTCTGGAGAGACATTAAACACTCAACATCAGCCTGGAGAGGCGGTGGTAAGAATATTCATGATCAGTCTGGAAAGGCGGAGGCAACAATACTCATGATCTACCTATTGAGGTGGAGTTTCAAGGTTGAAAACATAGTGGGATGTACGTATTTGCTAGTTGAGGTAGAGTACGCTCAACTTGAGGTGAAATTGAACACACCGGTAATGGTATGGCTATGGAGGACCTTGGGTGCTATGCTCTATGGTGAGCAAGGGATTTCTTCATGAAGACGGAAGGCATTCCGGAGGTTGAAGAATGTATAGCACGGCTTGCGAGATTACCCTAAAAAAAGGCCAAGGGTGATTGGATGCAAGGTGATCTTCAAAGAAGCGGGAGATGTCCTGTGTTGAAGATGTTATGGTGAATGTCTGTGGAACTACCTAAAATTCCTAGCGTAGTTGGACTGCAAGGACCTTCGAGAAGGCGGAAGACATTCCGAGGGCTGAAGGGGTTAAGGTGTATACTTGTGGATTACTCTAAAAGCCAAGGGTGATTGGGCACAAGTAGATCTTCAAGGAAGCGGGAGATGTCATGTGTTGAAGAAGTATGGTATAGTCTTGTAGAACTACCTGAAATTCCTAGCGTAGTTGGACTACAAGGATCTTCGAGAAGGCGAAAGACATTCCGATGGTTGAAGAGGTTAAGGTGTGCACTTGTGGAACTACCTAAAATTCCTTGAGTAGTTTGGACAAAAGGATGTTCAAAAGGGCGGAAGGCATTCCGATGGTTGAAGAGGTTAGGGTGTAAACTTGTGGAGCTACTTGGAGTAGTGGGAAGCAAGGGAAAGAGCAGCAAGGTGGTTGATGGTTTGGCATCATCACTAATTTAGAGTCAAGGTGGAGATTGTTGTAAAAGTGCCTCAAAATTGAAGTCTGAAAGCTGTCAAAATCGTAGCACGATTTGGAAAATCGCAGTACGATTTTGGACCAGGTGCAATTTCATTATGGAAAAATCGTAGTACGATCTGAAAATCGTAGTACGATTTTACGCTGATGGATAAAAATAAAACGTATTTTATGGGCCAGATTTGTTACAATTTTATGAGGGTTAATTTTGCTATAAATATAGACCTTGTATCAGATATAAACTCTTGAGAGAGAGACAGAGGGGGCTGAAACAAGGTTTTAGAAAGACAACAACAAAACTAGGGTTTGTATAGAGTTTGTCTCTTTGGTAACAAATACTAGGGGTTGGGGGTTGATTCAGCTTGGGAAACACTATTAGGATTGAGTCTCTTGGTTACGGGAAGAGATTGGGGCTTTGGGTAGAATTAGGCGGGAAACTTATTCTTGTAACCCATTGATATCTCTTTTGTAAAGTTACTCATCATATAGTGAAACGGAGGGCTGCTCTCTCCCCTAGACTAGGTCAATTTGGAACGAACTGGGTCAACAAATTCTTTTGTGTTCTCTCTTCCTTTTTTCTCTCGTTGTTTTCTACTTTTGGCTTGTGTTTATAACTGTTCCATACACTTTGTTTTGGTTGCTTGACTATCCCTTGCTCCACACATCAAGTTTGTTATGGGTGTGTTTTCACAACGAATTCACAACATCATCAACACTATATCTTATGTATTTCAGTTATTCATTACTAGGTCTAGGTTGTGATTCATTACTATTACCCATTAATTGCGCTCTTTCACAAACAAACAAACCATATTGTTCTTCTTTCAAAACAAAAAAAAATCATATTGTTCTTTCTTTTTTTAACTTCATCATCACTTCTTACACAATTATGTATATAGAGAAGAATTAGTTAGAGAATACATTGTATGTTCTACTCAAGAGAACGAGAAGCTGAAACAATATTTTCAAACTCAGAAATATCTTCTCGTCTAGAGGAGAATGCATCTTTCGTGACTTTTGAATTGACTTCAAATCAATATTCTCCATCCACATATCACTCGTCCACTGGATTGCATGAAATAAACCTAGAGCTTCTCCCACCTCTACAGAGTATACTCCCGCAAAGCTAACTGTTTTGGCAAGAACAAAAATACCTTCTTCATCCCTGATGCAAATACTTATACTGGTGTGATTTGGAGATGTAGAGAAAGATGCGTCTATGTTACACTTCAACCTGCCCGGAGCGGGAGGTTTCCAACTCAGCTCGTGAACAGCAGCAACAGAAGGTGCGTGGATAGCAGCAGAACTGGTACCAGTAGCAAAGCTTGCTGCGCACCTTGAAGCACAAGTTGTTCCAACATGCGCAAGCCATTGGCGAGCTGCCAGTCCTCCAAAAGAACCCGTGCGCGCGCAACAACACACGTCTCTGTTACATCCTCCCACACCTTTAAGTTATTGTGTTTCCACAAACACCATAAAATCATAACCAACCGTTGAGACTGCTCCTTGGACAAATTCTGCATAAGGTAAAAATGGTTTCTTCGGCTGTAGATGAGGAAGCAACAACAGATTCTACTTCTGCCCATAAGCCATCCTTATTTCAGACTTGAATAGCATACAGACATGCAAAGAAAAGATGGCCGAGGTTTTCATAATTTGAGTCGCAGCTGACACAATTCATAGGGCATTGAACGCCTTTATCTTGAAGACGAACCCGTCTTGGTAACCAACCCCGACACATTCTCCATACCAAAGTCTTAACCTTAGGAGGAACTTTAAGTCTCCAAATTCCGGACCAAAAATTCAGCCGACGGAGATGAGATAAGTCAACAAGATCATTCACACATAGACGATATGCACTACGAACCGAGTAATGGCCGTGCTTTTCAGCTTTCCAAACCAACCGATCTTATGTAACCTGTTCAAACAGCGGGGTATTTAAAATCTTAACAACAATATTTTCGCTAAACACATGTCGAACAACATTTTCATCCCACTTCTTCGCATAAGGAACCATAAGATTATTAATAGAGACGTTATGGACAAAGTGTGCCCATGCAATACTACTGTCAATGCTTTCCCCATAAACCATCCAAGGTTCATCAAGAATAGAAATATTATTACCTGAGCCAATACTCCAACGAGTTCCTCCGCGAACAATAAATCGAGCCTTGAGAATGCTACGCCACACGTAACTTGGATTGTGCCCGATGGTTGCTATAAGATAAGACTTGTTGGGAAAATACCGCACTTTAAAAATGCAAGACACAAGAGAGTCGGGTTCCGACATGAATTTCCACCCTTGCTTGTCTAACATTGCCAAATTAATTAAACACCGAAAGATCTTTAATACCCAAACCACCTTAAGTTTTATGCATGGACAATTTTTCCCAACCTAACCAATTAATACCACGATTGGAGGACCTACCATGCCCCCACCAAAAGGAATTCATTATTCTTTCAATAGCGGTAATAAGCATAGCAGGTTGATCAAAATTTCCTTTCCCTTCCCTAAGAAATTATTAAAAATAAAAATATTATGAACTCCTATAAGAGATTTTATAATATTTCTCAATGCCCAATGGATGTAAATAATAAATATCTCATAGATTTTTTTTCTATCAAAAGAAAGAAAAACTATCTTATAGATTTTACACACAATGGGTCATAGATAAACATTAAAAATTCTCAAATTATTTAATTATCTTGAAGACCATGATGAGACCTATAGTCGAGTCCTACCTTCAATTTATACTAGTGACACCCTTCCCAAACTCACATACCACCGATGTGGGACTCTAGTGCTTCATAACGCTCACACACCAATTGGTACAACTTATGCATTCGTAAAAGTAACAATAACAAGGAATGATCATATTGTTACTTTGTATCGTCTAATTACTTCAAAACCAACAATCACAAACCCAAACGTATTAACATTTTTTTTGAAGAGATTTTTTTTAATTATCTTATGTATTTTATACAGTGTACTTCGCATCTTTCCGAATACAACTCAAATGACACTAGTTGAATTACTAGTAGCTACTGCCAATTAGAGGGTATACCAAATCATCTCGAAGTAATGATTTGAATAATCCAATTTTTTTTATAAAAAAAAAAAAAAAAAAAACATGAGATTGCGTAATAGTGTCCAAATTTTATAAATTTACTTACTTTCCTGTTAATTCATTATAGTGTTCAGTTCAAATTTTTAATTCATTATATAAACTAAAGCTATATATCCAATTCATCTTTTGAATATTCCTTATTAATTATACAGCTACATTACATATATCTTCCATGTCAACAAAAGCTAAACATTAATATTCTCAATGGTCAATGACTCAATGAAGTCATTTCAAAATTTGGTTTCCAAGTGATTTTAGTTAATTTGGTTTCCAACCTTACCAACCATTGAGGTAGCCAATTCTCCCAAATCTGGAATTCAACAGTAAAAAATGGCAACAATGTTGAATATTAATCCATAATAATAGGAGTTAGTTGCAATCTAGTTAGTTAGTGAGTTAATAATTGGTTAAGTTTGATGCTTAACTAACAAGTAATCCCTATAAATAAGCTGTAACCATTCCTTTCATTTACTAATGATATCAGTTACAACACGTATATATACTTTCTCTCTAATATTCATCAACATTTTCTCATCTTTAATCATTCTTCCATAGATTACTTATAACACAAGTTATACATAGATGCGCTAACAATTGAAATTGAGAGCCTTTGGTTAAGATTTTTGGGAAACACAGGAGATTAGTGAAGGGACCAATCTATGGGAAACACGAGTGAAGTGTGTGTGATTTTGGAAAGTCCTTCGGTAGTAATCATGAATGCAGATGGTGGTGGTTTTCCATCAAATATTTTGGTTCTTGATGGAACCAACTAGGAACAATGGAGTGGTCGATGAAGTCGTTGTTTGGTGCTTAAGAAGTCTTTGAGGTAGTTCAGAATAGGGATGAAGAATTGTGGGCAAATCCTACATAAGCACATGTAGCAACTTTAACAGATTTGAAGAAGAAAAGACTGTTCTACATTCAACAAAATGTAGATGCTCATCACTTTGAGAAACTCTCAAAGGTAACAAGATTAAAAGAGACTTGTGATATATTAGAGAAGTATCATTATAAAGGAGACAAAGTAATGCTCCAATCTTTACGGAGAAAGTACGAACTGATGCTTATGGAAGAAAATCATAAAATCAATGATTACTTCTCAAAGTTGATTGATGTAGTGAATTAAATGAAGACTTGTGATGAAATTGTGTCTGATTAACAAGTGGTTGAAAAGGTTAAGAGGTCTTTGATTTCTAAGTTTGATTTCAAAGTATTGGCCATTCAAAAATCTAAAGATGTTAGTCCCTTTATCGAGTTATTGCAATCATATGCTTAATTTTGAAATTCCATACGTGCGGAACTTTTTTTTAACTATTTGTTACATATCTAAATGTATTTCCAATTACATTTATTATTTTTTATCAAGATACTCTTATTTATTTTGCATCTTTTTCTTCAATCAACAATAAATACTATTACCATTCTTAATTCCTCTGATTTTAGTAAAAGGGTTATATATTTAGGGACAGATGTGGTAGGTTTTATGACATTAATTCTAAAATGGTCATAAAATCAAACGATACCAAGTTCTATGAAAATAATTACCCTTTTAAATTGAGAAATGATGGGGGCACCGATTCTGATCACACTGCAGTAATGCAAAGTAGTGATGAAAACATCGAACAAGATGATATGGAACCTCGAAGAGGTAAGAGAGTATGATGCAGAGGATTTCCTTAGTAATTTTATTAGTATTTTTATTTTAACCAAATTTTCTAGAACTTTCTATTTTGTTGTTCAGTTTGTTATTTTTAGCCCATTAGGGTTTGTTATTTCCCTATTTAAGTGATGGGTTAAACCGCAAGTGTACGGTTTACCGTTGTAGTAATAAAAAGATATCGTTCCGACAAGGAGTTATGAATTCAATTAACTTTAAATAATGATTAGATGAGAGTTTGAGATTATAAAGTTGGGATTTTTAATTAAAAGAAAATAATAAAAATAAAAGATAAAAAGAGTCTTGGGATTATTGGTTCATCATAATGACGAATCCTTCACAAACAAACCCTTAAACTTATAATCTTACGTTAGTCCTAATTTCTAAAGACAAGTTTCTCTTTAACATATCAAAGCTTCTCTCGAAGTCAGTGAGTGTATTCCTCCAACAACCACACCTATTCCAATGGGTGATTGCCTTTGGAACCCTTGAAGCTCGAAACTTTATATGTCTCAAGGTTTGCTAGACTATTCTCATGTTTCGCAATCCTTGTCTAAATTCACTTGTTCCAATATCAAAGCTCCGCGTTCTCTTTATGAATTGATATTTGAGATGATGAATTAACAATTATCAAACCCTCCGCGTTCGCTTCCACAGTTTGATAATGTTTAATTCATGTTAAAACGATGAATTTAGATTAGAAATTAGGGTTACATAAAATTAAGGTTTAAGGCTTGGTTTGATTCGGATTACGTCATTAGACTTATCAACAATCCCAAGACAAAGAAGAATCTACTCACTAACGTTCATCGTAGACATGGAAAAGAAGAGGAAAAGCATAAAAGTAAAACAATAAAATAAAAGTGAACTTTTATTCCAAGAACAAAAGATGAATATTTGTGATGGCTAGCTACTCTATTTATAGTTTACATTCGACTTAAAATCTAAGCAATTACATGGGCTTTTTGGTAAAACTAAAACAGAGTTGCTTAAGTCCTAAGCAAAAGCAGCAAAAGGCACTCCTGGAGGGTGGCACGGCCGTGCCACATATTGACACGGGCCGTGCCAAGCTTCTGACTTGGGGGATTTATATTTTTGTTCCCGAATCTTCGTATTTTCGCTCCGAATCAGCTCCAGACTTCTTTCTTTTACTCCAAGACTCAATCCATCCAATATTCATTCCTGAAATATAAAAATATGCAATTTGAAGTAAAATAGCTCAAAAAGGAAACAATATTAAAATAAAATAAAATAAAACCAATTCTAAATAAAACGAAACTAAATAATATATAAAAACTAGCTAAATAATGACTCATCATTAAGCTTAATAGTTGTAACCTAAGAGGCAACTTACAACTTTTATTCATTCAATAATATATTAGAGAAGTTTTTTCAATTTCTGGTGGATTCCGGAACCCTATTTTCACAGTTTGTCGTTTGCGAACTTGTCTCTTTTCAATCTAGGTTTAGCGCTTGCTAGCCTACGCTTCTGTATCGCGTCAGTTGGTATCAGAGCAGGTTTCTCCTGTTCTTTTCCTAATGTGATCAGCCATGGGAGATCAACCGGTGACGATAATCGCAGCTTTAACCGCGGCCCTCAACGGTTTAATCGCGGACGCCAAAGCTTTGACAAATCAGATGGTGGCGTTGACAGCTAAGGTTGACGACATCAACAACAACAACCGCAACTACAACAACATAAATAGTCAGAACAAGGGAGGTGAACCAATTAGGGTTCATGATGGAAACAATCTAATTATTATGGATTCGAGTTCTTCAAAGGTGGAGAAAACTGATTTTTACAAGGTAATGTCGAATCACTGGAAGAAACTGTAGATTTTACGAGAACAGACCACTCCCACTTCAGCTAAATCTATTGAATAGGATCATAAATCATTAAAGGCTAAAGTTGATGAAGATGAAGTCAAACCAAAAGGTGAAAATCTCCGGCAACAGGGAGGCCTTTCAGCAAACGCACCACAAGCTGAAAAACACAAGGAAGTTCAAGGAATTTCTGAAGTTTCAAGTTAAACTCCCATTTGTAAATCGTTGATGGTAAATTCAACATCCATAATCACAAACCAAGAGAACCCCAAAGAACTAATTTCATCACTTTATCTTTTAAATCCACGTCCTAAATCCTACCAGTATTGATAATTTTTCCCAGATTAACCGGTTACTACCACGATTGGAGGACCTACCTTGCACCCACCAAAAAGAATTTATCATTCTTTCAATAACTGTGATAATCGTAGCAAGTAATTGAAACATGCTCATGACATACGACTTGATAAAAAAAAGTACAACATAAGGTAGAACAGCACAGGACAAATTTCTATATGATTGATTTTTTTTTTTGTTTTATACGATTTTTGGGGGTCGAAATGTTATTTTGATATTTTAGACAACTTGTATGTAAGACAAAAAGTTGTGTTATGGTTTAGTGAGGGATAAAAATATCAGTTTTTGTCATGTCCCTTGGCTCCAATTTATCCTGTGCTTCATTTTTTAGCAAATCAAACGCACCCATAAGATATTAACATTATATTCTTAATTATCTTAAGAATTGTTATCTTCCCTAAGAAATTATTAAAAATAAAAATATTATGAACTCTTATAAGAGATTTTATAATATTTCTCAAACCCCAAAAAATGTAAATAAATATCTCACAGATTTTTTTCCGTCAAAAGAAAGAAAAACTATCTAATAGATTTCACATTACTTGGGATCTCGAGAAACATTAAAAATTCTCAAATTAATTAATCATCTTCAAGGCCATGATGAGACCTATTGTAGCGTCCAACCTTCAATTTTATACACGGTGATGCCCTTCCCAAACTCACATCCCACCGATGTGGGACTCTTGTGCTTCATAACCCTTATAAGAGTTCGTATAAGTAACAACAACCACAAACCCAAACGTATTAACATTTTATCTTATGAAGTATTTGTGTACTAAAATTTCTTCCCAATTTAATTGAAGAGAGATTAAAATCTCTCCGAATACAACTCAATTTTTTCAACTCAAATGACAACAGTTGAAGTTGAATCACTGCCACTGGTATACCAAATCATCTCAAAATAATGATTTCAATGATCCAATTTTCGATCATGCACCTGCAATTCTCCAAAACTATGTCAACTAAAATGCTTATACAGTTATGCTATATGCATATTCAAATCTACCTATACCCTCCTCCTAAATGTTGCAAAATATAAATCACGTTCTTATCATCCTTAATCATATCCCATCACCATCCTGAGACTGACCCATCATTCTCCTAGCCAACATCATGGGACAGCTAAAGTGCTTTGCAAATGAAAGTAATATCAATATTCCATATATTTAATCACTTCATTAAAATTGGTTTTTGGACAGATTAGTATACCTTGCACAACAGATCCTATATCAAATATTATATATTGAAAAGAGTGTGTTAGACAATAGACATTATGTTGTTAGTTAATACTCTTATCATTGTTACATAATCAACGTCGAGTTCTGGAATTATATAATGCCACATTGATATAATTTGTGAAAATTCAAGACAAATTATGATAATGTCATAAATTTTAGTCTCCTTTATTTATATGATCGATCATACATCGTTGCTTGTTGCTCTTGGTTAGTTGCTTTAATGTGTAAATGTATTTCATTTTAAGAAAATTTAGAGTTTTTTCGGAGAAATCTGTGAACTTACTGAAACATTTTGTTGGCAAGCCCAACTATCCTTGAATCAAATGTCCTGTCTTTTCCCCTAATTAGCAACAAACTTAACTAACAAGTAATCCATATAAACAAGTTGTAACCATTCCATTATTTACTAATTAGGTCAGTTACAACACATACTTTCTCTCTAATATTCATCGACATTTTCTCATGTTTAGCCATTCTTCCATAGATTACTTAGAACACAAGTAATACATAGATGCACTAACAACTGACATCGAGAGCCTTGAGTTACGGTTTTCGGGAAACGCGAGAGATTAGTGAGGGGATCAATCTATGGGAAACACGAGTGAAGTGTGTGTGATTTTAGAAAGTTCTTGCGTAGTAATCATGAATGCGAATGGTGGTGGTTTTCCATCAAATGTTTTCGTTCTTGACGGAACCAACTAGCGACGATGGATTATGTCGATGAAATCATTATTTGGTGCTCAGAAAGTCTTCGAGGTAGTTCAGAATGGGGTATGAAGAATTGGGGGTGTGAATCCTACATTTGCATAAATAGCAGATTTGAAGAAGAAAGATTGCAAGACTCTGTTCTACATTCAACAAATTTAGACTCTCATCACTTTGAGAAAATCTCAAAGGTAACAAGATTAAAAGAGACTTGTGACATATTAGAGAAGTATCATGATAGAGGAGACAAAGTGAAGCTTAAATCTTTAAGGAGAAACTATGAACTAATGCTTATGTAATAAGATCAAAAAATCAATGATGATTACTTCTCAAAGTTAATTGATGTGGTGAATCAAATGAAGACTTGTGATGAAATTGTGTCTGATCAACAAGTGGTTGAAAAGGTAAAGAGGTATCTGACTTCTAAGTTTGATTTCAAAGTAGTGGTAATTCACAAATCTAAAGATGTTAGAGCTATGAAGATTGAAGAACTGCAAAGTTCTGCAGAGGCTCGTGAACTTCTTGTGATTGAAATAGGATTTGAAAGATCGGTTCAACAAGCATAGAAAGGCCAATGAAAGATGAAGAAAGGAAACTGGTCTAACAGTGGCAACATCAAGATTGATGACATAGCTAAATCCTCCCAGAGAGGAGGAGGTTTTGGCACCAATCAAGGAATGAAGAAGGACTTTGATAAGAGAAGAGTGCAATGTTATAACTATGAAAACTTTGTGCACTGTGCTAATGAATGGTGGCATAGAAAAGATGGCAAGAAAGGCAATGAGAATGATGAAGAGGCAAACATAACTCATAATGATTTTGATTTTGAGGTTGTATTCATGATGGACACAAAGAGTGGCTCACAAATTTCGATTAACCTTGCAGCTGATGGCATATGTGATATTGTCATAAAGAGAAGTGATTACAAGAATGCTCACACTAAAAATGCAATATATGTGCCTGGAATGAAGTGTAATTTGATAAGCATTGGACAAGTAGCGAAGAAAAGATCATGAGTCACCATGAATGGTAATTCTCTGCAACTCTTTGATCCTCTCAAGAAGCTTATGGTGAAGTCCTCATTATCAAAGAATAGGTCATTCAAGTTTAGTATTCAAAGTACAAAAGAGGTGTGTAGTATGACTAGAACTATAAATGAGGATCATGATTGGTTATGGCACACAAGGCATGTCCACCTAAATTTTAGAAGCTTATGTCACCTGGGTTCTAAAAATTTAGTACATGCATTACCGGTGTTGAATGAACATAAGAAATCATGTGAAATATGCTTGAGGGGCAAGCAAATCAGGTTACCATTTGTCTCATATACCTCGGAGATCAAATTCTGCATTAGGAGTTGTGAACAAAGAACATAAGAATCAAACACATGTCCTAGTGCTTATACTTCCACTACACCAATTTAAATGCTTTCTAAATTACTTGCAAATAAAAAAACATCATATAAACTCATCCTCTATACCAAATCTAATGCATTTGATTTCACTTGCAAATAAATAGTATAATGTAAATTGTTAAAAATAAATAAAAATTCCTCTCTAATTTTTTGTCATATTTCCGGTCCTATTTATAAGAAAATTTTCAAAAAAAATCTTGGTCCAATTTATAAGAAAATATCACAACTTTTAAAGCGCATTTATTGTTTAAAAGACCTTTATAGCCCTCATTTAATGTTGGTCATTTCAATATTAGTGGGTATATTTAATACTTCACAAATTTCTATGAGGGAATATTTGTAAAAACATTCATAAAATTACAACAACTAATGATTGTCTTGGTTCTGATGATTTTTAGTTTTTCTTCTTATAAAAAGGACGAGTATTAAGTAGTTATAACTAAGATCAAATTTCTACTTGCACTAAGAGCATTTGATAAAATTCTCCTTCATCAATAGTGTGTATATATATCTATACTATATATAAAGAAAACTACCCCTTTCAGCACACTTTTGGGTTGGAATTTTCTTTCCAAAAACACCCTTAATTTTAAATACAAATAGCCAATTATAAAATAACACGTGGATTAATAATCAATGTCACTAATCGTCACCGTTAACTTTCTTTTACCACCGTTAACAACAGATCAAACTCACAAAAAGTTTAAAAATTATATTTGCATTCCTTTTGTCTCTTCTCATGAATTCAAATCGATCCAGAATTCATAATAGTACCCTCTGATCACATCTCACCACCTCTAAAAAATTAGAAAGTTCCAAGGCTCACGAACTTGATTAATACTTCTAAAGCACCATTGAGTGAAATATTTTTAAGGTCCACTTCATGAATTGAATATCTTTCTGTTTTATCCTTCGAGCAATTTACTTTCCGCCAACATTACAATTCAAGCTTTGTTTTTACTTTTTTTTGTTAGAAGAATGAATGAATCAGAATTTGAGAAAATCAAAGTTGAACAATAATCACTTATGAAAAAAAAAATAATCCAAAGTTTATGTTTTTTCCTGCTTTATTTCTCACGAGTCTATGAGTTTTTTTAATTTTGTTTAAACAAAAAATAATAGCCGATGAGGATTGGACTAAAAATCCTCTAAAAAAAATTAGTAACAAACGTGAGCAAAAAATATTGTTAAAGATTTGACTTTAAATCCTCTAAAAAAAATATTAGTAACAAACATGAGCAAAAAATAATGTTAAAGATTAGACTTTAAATCCTCTAATAAAATATTAGTAACAAACGTGAGCAAAAAAAAGATTAGTAACAAACTAAGCAAAAAATAATGTTAAAAATTGGACTTTAAATCCTCTGATAAAAATATTAGTAACAAACATGAGCAAAATATTACGATTCAAAATCTTTTAGAAAAAGATTTGTTAGCACTATATTAAATGGACTATAAATCCTCTAAAAAAAAGATTAGTAACAAACGTGAGCAAAAAATATTGTTAAAGATTGGACTTTAAATCCTCAAAAAAATATTAGTAACAAACATGAGCAAAAAATAATGTTAAATATTAGACTTTAAATCCTCTAATAAAAGATTAGTAACAAACATCAACAAAAAAAAAGATTAGTAACAAACATGAGAAAAAAATAATGTTAAAAATTGGACTTTAAATCCTCTGATAAAAATATTAGTAATAAACGTGAGCAAAATATTATGATTCAAAATCTTTTAGAAAAAGATTTGTTAGCACTATATTAAAAATATTAATAAGTAGGGTTCTCACAGTTCAATGTTCGTTCCCGCATTGTTTAGTTTTTCTCAACCTCTCTCCGCCCTCTTCATCAGAATTCAGAATTAACCTGTAAGTTTTTTCTTTCTTTCATGTTACAACTAATCAAAGTTGATTAATTTTATGGATTATTTGACTTTGCTGGTATATAAGTGATTATGATTCAAATTATTTACGATTAATTTTAAGAATTATTTGACTTTGTTGGTTTATAATTGCTTATACAAACTATGATAGTGTGCTTTTTTTATTTTTTATCTATAAGCACACCTTTGGGTTGGAATTTTCTTTCCAAAAATACCCTTAATTTTTTCTATATTTTATTTGACATCTTATTTGACATAAAAATCTCAGCAAACTTTTGACCTTATCCACTAAATATTTTATTTAATTTTATATTTAATTCCTAATGTTTTGTGTAGTCAAAATATCTCAACAAACTATATATAATACTTTCAATACTATCCATTAAATCTTCCTTTATTTTTTTTCTTTCTTTTTTTTAGGAAAAGAAGTTTCTATTAGTTTTTTTCATTGAGGAAAAAAATGCTTCGATTTGTTTTTTTTTTAACTATAAATAAAGGAGAATTTTTTAATCACGTAAACACATATTTTAAGCAGAAACTGAAACTCAAACCTTCTTTTAATCTAAGCTTTTTCTTTCTTCAGGTTTGACAAACACCTATACTATTGTTTCTTTTACTTATGATTAGATTTTTATTTTTATATATAATATGAGAGGGAACTAACACCTACGAGTGAGTTTACCAATTGTTGTTTTCCTTTCAGGTCCTTGAACTATTGTTGCTGGCATCCATTACAAACACCTACGAGTTTCAGGTCCTTGAACTAACACCTATACTACTGTTTCTGTTTCAAGTCCTTGAACTAACACCTATACTATTTTTTTCCTTTTAGTTTCAACAGTAGCGTTTTAATATTATTAATCACCAATACTATTATCACCTATACTATTTTTCAGGTCCTTTTTGTTTTAATATTATTAATCAGTAGCGTTTAGATTTTAATAATAATATTTCAAGACCTGAAATATTTTTATTTAATTTTATATTTAATTCCTAATATTTTATATAGCCAAAATGTCTCAACAAACTATATATAATACTTTCAATACTATCCATTAAATATTTCTTCTTTTTAGGAAAAGAAGTTTCAATTAGTTACTATCTCTTTTAGCACCATATTATTCAATTAGTTTTTTTCATTGAGGAAAAAAAGGCTTCGGTTTGTTTTTTTTTTAACTATAAATGAAGGAGAATATTTTAATCACATAATCACATATTTTGAGAAGAAACTAAAACTCTAACCTTTTTTTGATCTAAGCTTTTTCTTTCTTCAGGTTTGACAAACACATATACTATTGTTTCTTTTACTTTTACTTATGCTTAGATTTTTATTTTTATGTATAATATAAGAGGGAACTAACACCTACGAGTGAGTTTACTGATTGTTTTTTTTTTCCAGGTCCTTGAACTATTGTCGTTGGCATCCATTACAAACACCTACGAGTTTCAGCTGCTTGAACTAACACCTATACTATTATTTCTGTTTCACGTCCTTGAACTAACACCTATACTATTTTTTTTCTCTTTTCGATTCAACAGTAGCGTTTTAATACTATTAATCACCTATACTATTATCACATATACTATTTTTTCAGGTCCTTTTCTTTTCAATATTATTAATCAGTAGAGTTTTGATTTTAATAAAAATATTTCAGGTCCTAAAATATTATTATTTCACCAGTAGCGTTTTAATATTATTAATCACCTATACTATCATTTTATGATAACACCTATACTATTATTTCAGGTCCTTATTTCTAAATCAATCAATCAATAGTATCAATCAATCAATAGTATCTATACTATATATAAAGAAAACTACCCCTTTCAGCACACTTTTGGGTTGGATTTTTCTTAACAAAAATACCCTTAATTTTAAATACAAATAACCAATTATAAAATAACACGTGGATTAATAATCAATGTCACTAATCGTCACCGTTAACTTTCTTTTACCGCCGTTAACAACAGATCAAACTCACAAAAAGTTTAAAAATTATATTTGCATTCTTTATGTCTCTTCTCATGAATTCAAATCGATCCTGAATTCATCATAGTACCCTTTGATCACATCTTATCACCTCTAAAAAATTAGAAAGTTCCAAGGCTCACGAACTTGATTAATACTTCTGAAGCACCATTGAATGGAATATCTTTAAGGTCCACTTCATGAATTGAATATCTTTCTGTTTTATCCTTCGAGCAATTTACTTTCCGCCAACATTACAATTCAAGCTTTGTTTTTACTTTTTTTTGTTAGAAGAATGAATGAATCAGAATTTGAGAAAATCAAAGTTGAACAATAATCACTTATGAAAAAAAATAATCCAAAGTTTATGTTTTTTCCTGCTTTATTTCTCACGAGTCTATGAGTTTTTTTAATTTTTTTAAACAAAAATAATAGCAGTTGAGGATTGGACTATAAATCCTCTAAAAAAAATTAGTAACAAACGTGAGCAAAAAATATTGTTAAAGATTGCACTTTAAATCCTCTAAAAAAAAGATTAGTAAAAAACATGAGCAAAAAATAATGTTAAAGATTAGACTTTAAATCCTCTAATAAAAGATTAGTAACAAACTAAGCAAAAAATAATGTTAAAAATTGGACTTTAAATCCTCTGATAAAAATATTAATAACAAACGTGAGCAAAATATTATGATTCAAAATCTTTTAGAAAAAGATTTGTTAGCACTATATTAAATGGACTATAAATCATCTAAAAAAAGATTAGTAACAAACGTGAGCAAAAAATATTGTTAAAGATTGGACTTTAAATCCTCTAAAAAAATATTAGTAACAAAGATGAGCAAAAAATAATGTTAAATATTAGACTTTAAATCCTCTCATAAAAGATTAGTAACAAATGTGAGCAAAAAAAAAGATTAGTAACAAACATGAGAAAAAAATAATGTTAAAAATTGGACTTTAAATCCTCTGATAAAAATATTAGTAATAAACGTGAGCAAAATATTATGATTCAAAATCTTTTAGAAAAAGATTTGTTAGCACTATATTAAAAATATTAATAATTAGGGTTCTCACAGTTCATAGTTCGTTCCCGCATTGTTTAGTTTTTCTCAACCTATCTCTGCTCTCTGCATCAGAATTCAGAATTAACCTATAAGTTTTTTTTTCTTTCATGTTACAACTGATTAATTTTATGGATTATTTGACTTTGCTGGTTTATAAGTGATTATGATTCAAATTATTTACGATTAATTTTAAGAATTATTTGACTTTGCTGGTTTATAATTGCTTATACGAACTATGATAGTGTGCTTTTTTTTTAATCTATAAGCACACCTTTGGGTTGGACTTTTCTTTCCAAAAATACCCTTAATTTTAAATACAAATAGCCAATTATAAAATAATACGTGGATTAGTAATCCATGTCACTAATCGTCACCGTTAACCCTCTTTTACCTCTGTTAACCAAAGATCAAACTCACAAAAAAAACTAGCACAAAACAACAACTCATGTTACTTTTTTATCAGCCGCTTTTATGTTGTAAATCTGTGTTGTTCCCCTCAATACAACCGACAAAAATTGTCAAGTATTTTCATATCCCTTCCACAAAAAACAGTATTCCATATTATTTTATTGATATAAATTACTCATCCTTAGTCTTTGATCAATTGTAACAAACGTGAGTAAAAAATAATGGAAAAGATTGGACTTTAAATCCCCTAAAAAAATATTAGTAACAAACGTGAGCAAAAAATAATGTTAAAGATTGAACTTTAAATTCTCTGGAAAAAAATATTAGTAACAAACGTGAGCAAAATATTATGTTAAAGATTGAACTTTAAATTCTCTAAAAAAAAATTAGTAACAAACGTGAGCAAAAATTAATGTTAAAGGGCAGATCATTCTCAATGTCGGAATCTATCTTCCACGACATGTTTTCAGTCATGGTCAATTATATGTAGCTTTATCGAGAGGAGTTTCTCAAAATTCAACAAAAGTTCTCATTAATGAAGGGAAAATAGAAGGAGAAGATGGAGACTTTACGAAAAATGTAGTTTTTAAAGATATTCTTTTATCGCAATCATAACAATGTTTCTTTTACATAAAATGTCATTTATACATTTATGTTATGATGTTACTAATTACTATTAGAATAAACAATAAATGATCATTATTTTATCTTAATTTTATATGCAGGCAAACTAAAATATCTTTGAGTTCAAAAATAATTTTGTTATATGTCTTGACAATATTTTGTTTATAAATCAATATATCAATAATTTCCATTAATAATTAAAAATTTAATCAAAATTATACAAACAAACATAATAAAATACTCACATGCGTTAGCACAGTAGAAAGAGCGGACAGACGGGCACGATAGTGCCCGTCTTTCCGCTAGTATATATAAAGTAAGGTTTGTTATGCCACGTGTCACTTCCACATTCATTCTCGATATTTTTATTTTTTTCTATTTTTAAAAACCAATATTTTATTTTTTGTCAAAAAAAACCAATATTTTATTTAACAAAAATATCTCAACAAACTTTTGATCTTATGCACTCAGTATTTATATTTATTTTTATTTTTATTGAATTTCTAATATTTTATGTAGCAGAAATATCTCAACAAACTACAAATCAATCAATCAATCAATAGTATATATATAAAGTAAGGTTTTTTATGCCACGTGCCACTTCCACATTCATTATCAATATTTTTATTATTTTTTCTATTTTTAAAAACCAATATTGTATTTAACATAATATCTCAACAAACTTTTGATCTTACGCACTCTGTATTTTTTTTAAATTTTTATTGAATTTCTAATATTTTATGTAGCAGAAATATCTCAACAAACTACACGTCAATCAATCAATCAATAATCAATCAATGAATAGTATATATATATCAATCAATAGTGTATATATAAAGTAAGGTTTTTTATGCCACGTGTTACTTTCACATTCATTCTCAATATTTCTATTATTTTTTCTATTTTTAAAAACCAATATTTTATTTAACATAAATATCTCAACATTTTGATCTTATCCACTCAATATTTTCTTTAATTTTTTTTTGAATTTCTAATATTTTATGTAGCAGAAATATCTCAACAAACTACACATAATATTTTCAACAAAGTTTACATGTATGATCTTATTTTATGATTAAAAGAGTTCAATTTGTTTATTTGTTTCTAGGAAAAGAAACTTCAATTAGTTATTACTAATCTCTTAGCACTGTATCATTCAATTAGTTTTTATGTTTGAGGAAAAAAGGGTTCGATTAGTTTTTATTTTTGATAAAAAAAAAAGGTTCGATTAGTTATTATGTTATCTTTTAGCAACATATTCTAATGCAAATGTTAATTATAAATAAATAAATTTTTGTTAATCACATATTTACATATTTTGAGCACAAGCACAAACCTCAAACCTTCTTTTCATCTAACATTTTTCCTTTTTCAGGTTTGCCAAACACCAATTTTATTCCCTTTCAATCGATTTTTTTTTTCTCATACGCATGGGCCACGAAACAAACCCATGACCACATGTTTAAAGGGACCCAAAACTCTTACCACTTGGACTAATTCATTATTGATTTTGTTACACTTTTTATTCTTGCATTGGACATTCATTTCATCATTTATATATATTTTTAAAATATTATTATAATTATAAATTTAAATAAATTCAATCTAATATACTTACATGTGTATTCGTGCACACAAACTTATAAAACTTACTATTTAATATCTAACCCGGGCAACGCCGGGTCTCTAAACTAGTATATATATAAAGTAAGGTTTTTTATGCCACGTGTCACTTCCACATTCAGTCTCAATATTTTTATTATTTTTTCTATTTTTAAAATCCAATATTTTATTGGGTTAATTAAGTAAATGGTCAATGTAAATATTCACAATTTTGTTTTTAGTCCTTATAAAATTTTCCATCAACATTTTTAGTACCAATAAATTTTTTCCATTAGCATTTCTAGTCCTTATAAAAAATTTCCATCAACATTTTTGGTCCCTAAAATGCGTAAGGAAAATGTCACAGGGACTAGAAAGCGTGATTTTATTTTATATGGAATAAAAACAAAACTGCGAATATTTATAGGGATTAAAAACTTAATTAACCCTATTTTATTTAACATAAATATCTCAACAACATTTTGATCTTATCCACTCAATATTTTCTTTAAATTTTTATTGAATTTCTAATATTTTATGTAGCAGAAATATCTCAACAAACTACACATAATACTTTCAGCAAAGTTTACATATATGATCTTATTTTATGATTAAAAGACTCCAATTTGTTTATTTGTTTTTAGGAAAAGAAGCTTCAATTAGTTATTACTAATCTTTTAGCACTATATCATTCAATTAGTTTTTATGTTTGAGGAAAAAAAAGGTTCGATTAGTTTTTTTTTTATAATAAAAAGGTTCGATTAGTTATTATGTTATCTTTTAGGAGCATATTCTAATGCAAATGTTAACTATAAATAAATTAATTTTCGTTATTCACATATTTACATATTTTGAGCACAAGCATAATCCCCAAACTTTCTTTTCATCTAACATTTTTCCTTCTTCATGTTTGCCAAACACCAATTTTATTATTTCTCATACATACATACATATATATATATATATATATATATATATATATATATATATATATATATATTTCAACCACTTTCTTCCTTTTCAATCGATTTTTCTCTCATATGCATGGGTCACGAAACAAACCCATGACCACATGTTTAAAGGGACCCAAAACTCTTACCACTTGGACTAATTCATTATTGATTTTGTTACACTTTTTATTCTTGCATTGAACATTCATCTCATCATTTATATTTATTTTTATGATATTATTATAATTGAAAATTTAAATAAACTCAAACTAATATACTGACACATTTATTCGCGCACACAAACTTATAAAATTTATTTAATATTTAACCCAAACAACACCGAGTATCTAAACTACTTATTTAAAAGTAAACTCAATAAACACTCCAATACTTTTTGAGAGGAGGAGTACCTACAATACTTAATTAAAAGTTCCCTTCAACTAGGAGTATCGTTGGTTTTGGAGTAATTAGACGATACAAAGTAACAATATGATCATTCCTTGTTTATCTTATACTCCCTGTAACACTTTGTTCTACATTCAACCAAATGAACAATACTTGATATAACTAAAAGCATATTGAAGCAGAAGAATATGCCTCATAAGTTTCGGGGAAGCAATCAATATATTTGCTTATTTCCTAAACAAATGCCCTACTAAGAAGTTAAAGGTACCTGAGGAAGCTTGGAGTCAGGGGCGGTTTTACCGCCCGGCGACCCCGGGCGGTCGCCCGGGCTCAATCAATTTTTTTTGCATTCTAGGCCCAACAAAAACGCCCATTAACACACTTCAAAAAAAAAAATTGGGCAAATTCTCAAGAAAGCTCAATACAAGTAAAAATAATATATTAATACTGCATTGAGAAGTGCTCAACACTCTAGTATTAGTTGAACACTGGACCCACATGAGTAATCCACATTGTTAGTACATTCACTTCTACTATCTACTCTATGTATTTATAGCCAGTGGTCCTCTCATTTGTTTTCAAAATCTCCGATGTGGGACTTCAAATATTAGTCTCACCACATGTTTAACACAACCATTCACTAAAATCTGCCAGACCACCGCATGTTTTTAGCCAACTGCACCAAATTCCTTCCAACAAGGGCACATCATGATTCGTCCTCTATCCACAATCAAAATTCTTATACTTTTGTTTCAAGAATTTCTCCAATCAACACATTGTCTTCAAAGACTTTTATAGTAAACAATAGAGCCTGAAGTTTTAATCTGCAAATTTCGGTCTGGTGTGGAGTGTATTAGTCGAATATGATCTAGTGTTAATGCTTCGTATGTGTGATTGTTTTTTGGAGTTTTAGTGATCAAGTCTCATCTCAATCTAAGAAAGTAAATTTAAATTGGTGTATAGAAGGTTTAGGGCAAGTCAGTTAGCCATTTATCCTTTTAGTTTAGCATCAGTAGGCTTTTGTACAATAGCAGCAACTAGCCATTTGTCCTTTCCTGCTTCTCATGATTCCTCCTCTATCCACAACCAAAACACTTATACTTTTGTTTCAAGAATTTCTCTAACCAAGTCAGTTAGCCATTTACTTCATGTTTATCCTTTAGTTTAGCATCAGTAGGCCAAGTTAGTTAGCCATTTATCCATTTATCCTTTAGGTAATTGTATCCTTCTGCTACACTATATTTCTATATCTTTAAAAAATACTTTATATTTTTACTAGTATTACGAACCGACTCGTACCGAAGCTCTATACCCCAGACGCATTGAATTCTTCGAATGTCGCGTACCGCGAACCCGAACCCGTACCGCGTACCGAAGCTCTATACCCCAGACGCACTAAATTTTTCGCCCAGGCTCGGTAAATATCCTGGCTCCGTCACTGCTTGGAGTGGAAGAAAATCAAGTGTGAAGCATCTAAGAGTGTTTTGCTTAGTATGTTTCATAAACATACTTGATGTTAGAAGGAATAAGCTTGATGATAAAAGTTAAAGTATTGTGCTCATAGGGTACCATCCAACACGTGTTTACAAACTACCCAATCTTGAAACTCAGAAAGTATATATTAGTAAAGATGTAGTATTGAGTGAATCAAAATCACAAAACTGGAGAAATGCATCGGAAAAGGGCAAAGAACACAAACATATACTCATTGAACCTGATCAAAGTGAATGGTCAGATGACAACAATGAAGTTAAAGGTGAACTCATTCACTTTGCATTACTAGTTTATGTTGAACCACTCAACTACAAAAATGATTTGGAGAATGTTGTGTTGAAGAAGGCTATGTTGGATGAACTCAGATTAATAGAGAAGAATCACACTTGGAAGTTGAAACTGCTAGCGAAAAAAAAACATTGTTGTGAAATAACATAAAAAACATTGTTGTGAAATAACATCTAAAAAACATTGTTGTGAAATAACATAAAAAACATTGTTGTGAAATAACATCTCATTGTTGTGAAATAACATTGTTGTGAAATGGATTTTCATTTTCAAAGAAATAACATCTCATTGTTGTGAAATAACATTGTTGTGAAATGGATTTTCATTTTCAAAGATTGAACACATGACCTAGTGCTTATGCTTCAGTTGCACTTCCACTACACCAACTTAAATGCTTTCTAAATTACTTGCAAATATAAAACTTCATGTAAACTCATCGCCTATACCAAATCTAATGCATTTGATATTACTTGCAAATAAATAATATAATGTAAATTGTTAACAAAAATAATAATCTTTCCATTCTCTAATTTTTTGTCATTTTTTTATTCATTTTTCTCCCTATAAAGACTATGATTATGACTGATTGTATATAATGTAAATGATACTCTTTTAAATTTGTAGTGATAAATACTTTTTTTTGAGAGGTCCTAATGATGAATACTTGAATTTATAATTTTTCAAAAATTATAAAATTTAAAGTGATTAGTTTGTAAAAAGAATAAATATATTAATTTTTTATTGGGTAAAAGTAATAAAAAAAAGTAAATTTAGTAGTTTAAATTATATATTAAAGAGTTTAATTTCTATGCATTAACTATAAAGTAATTTTACACATGTATTCAAAGAAAAGTCATATTACATTATCGGTGCATATTAATTAAATCCCAAGCAAAATGAGTAGATAAAAATTTATATTATATATTAGAATTTATAATTTTAATAATAATTAATAAAGTTAAAAATTTAGCACCACTTGACTCAGAGTCCTGAATACACCATTGGTGGCTCTGTCTAGTAGCATATTTGTCTTTATTTCACTTAGATGTCAAATATGCATTTTTCAATGGTATAATGGTTGATTTGTGTGCCATTAAGACTAAGTGAAATGTTTTATAAGTCAATTCTGTAGAATTAAGTCGAACCTAACTTGAGTAACAAAAAAAAATCGAACCTAACCAAAGTTTTAATAAACTGGCTAACACAAATTCTAATAAAAATGGTAATTAAAATCCTTTGTTTACATATGATCATTCTTCTTTATTTCACTTATAATTTGTAATGTTGCATAAATATGACCATTCTTCTTTATTCACTTATACTTTGTTTCAATGAACATTATTCATTTAAAGGTTTTGCTAAAAGTGTCATAAGTCAGGGTCACTTGTTAAAGATTTAAAAATAAAAAAAAAATTAACAACTTTAATGTAAAAAAGTTGTTTTTATGTTTCATTGTATTATTGTATTAAATCCTCAAATTACAAATAAAATTTCTATAAGAGCACACACTTGTTAGAATTTCACATCATTTAAAAGTAGACTCAACAAGCACTCCAATACTTTTTTAGAGGAGTACCTAAAAATATGCTACTTTATTAAAAGTTCCCTTCAACTGTGAAGGATTTAAAAACATACAAAAATAAGCATTTAAAGATTAATTAATTACTTGATCGAGAATAAGCATTTAAAGATTAATTAATTACTTGATCGAGAATGCAATTTTACTTTCACTAAATCAAGCAAAACCAACAGTCCAAATCAAGATTTTGTTTGCGGTCCTACTGTTAGTTTTATAACATTTGATACCCTTTGCAAACGTATATTTCACCGATGTGGGACTTCAATGTATCTAATTCTTCACACACTCCCACCCACCAGTGATCAGCTCAAGCATCATAGTAACAATAACAAGGAACGATCACTGCTACTTTGTATCTTCTTACTCCAAAACTAACCATCACAAACATTTCTCAGAACACAACTCAAATGACACTAGTTGGATCGGTGGTAGCTACCGATTAATAGTGCTTTCATCATATGAGCCACCATTTATTGATGGGACACTTTGATCCTGCTCCTCCTGCAATTGACCAAGTTTTTGCTGTTGCTGCTTTTAGTTCTTTCTCACACATGTTTGGTGAATTCACTTGTTCCGTAAAGATTGTTCAAAAATGTGGAATCTTATGTAGAGTGAAACTTATCATATAAATGTGGAATTTACCATTTATTTATGTTGATAGGACTCTGCATGATGATGCCGTGAAATGGGGGAGAAAATCTTATTTTGTTGGAAAATAGAGACAAGAAATAGAAAAACACATTGTGCTATGGCCGTCGAGATCACTAGTCTTATCCCTAATTAAGGATTTTAATTACCCTTCTTATTAGAATTTTGGTTAGGTTTTTTATTTGAATTTTAGTTAGGCCCGACTAAATTCTAAAAAAACTGACTTATAAAGTGAAGACTAAAAATTCTATCTTGCCCTTAAATTATGATCGCTCATCTCAAGATTTAGATTAACCCGACAAAATCTGATTTGTAAGATGGAAATTTTCATTTATCATATAAACACTTTATAAGGATTCTTCAATTTTGTTGTTACTTCTTTATTTCCGGGTGGCATGACAAAATAACGAGGCAAAATAACAACAAAAAAGTAAAGCAAAAATTAAGTCTCGGGTTTATCTTTTAGGATGAGGGATCCGTTGCTGGACAAAGAATAGTCTTAGTGAACATAGTACCTTAAATATGATCCCTCCTTAACCATAAAATATGTGTGCATATTTTGTTTCTTTCAGGATGAGGGGATCCCATGAACTAAGATTTTTTTTTTATTTATTTATTTATTGCTGATTCATTAGAGAATTAAAGTGTTTATAAATTATGTAAAATAATCTTGTACAAAATCAACATAATCTGTAAATTTCTTCGATGCGGGACTCAAGTGCTTCTTATTTAGTTCCGCACACCACCCACCTGGTTCAGCATAAGCATCCTAGTAATTGCATATACCCAAGAGGTCTTACTTAAAGGGAAAATAAAATCTCAAAAGAGTCTTGGCGACAAAGGTTACACTTGTTTGAGAATTTTTCTGTTTCAAACACTTATCAAGCATACTTCCTGTTAATTCATTATGGAATTGAAGAGTTTATAAATTCTGCCATTTATTCTCTAACCATTCTATTTAACGCTAATACATAGCAGTAGTATCTAAAACATTAACACTTTGTGGAGAATTAGGTAACATTTCTCTCTTCATTTAGAACATATACAAAAATTATAAAAACTTTTGGTCATTCTAAAGGAAGACGAGAAACATTGCCAATTCTCAAATTAAGAAATTTTGAATGTTATAAATTTCCCAGTCCTGCCTTTCAACCTTTAGTTTTATAATGGTGGATACCCTTTGCAAACGTATATCTCTCCGATGTGGGATATAGTACTTTGTACCACCAGTTTGGCTTAAGTACTCCAAAACCCAGTATGACTTATCTTAAGTATTTGCGTACTAAAAGTTATTCCCAATTTAATTACGCCATCAATTAGTTGATGTGATTCATTACAGTTTATGATGAACAATAATATGGATTGTGCTTAATATCAGCTAATGTTCTATTCCGACTACTATGGCCATTAACAGAGCTCTTTCCTTCTTCCTTCCACAAGCATGTAATCTGATGAATGGATTGCCTACACAATGCAAGGGTACACAATTATTCACTTTGTCACAAATTATGTGATTATTATGCAAAAATAAACGCTGTTATATAGAATATTAAATAATTGTTTTAATTTGTACATTGTATCTTCTGGCAGTGTGAACAATAGACCAGTAATGCGATTAATTTACACTGTGAAGTGCAGCATCACAAATACAAAAGATAAGCCATTGATTACTTGACCAGTGTCACATTGAAGATTTGAACAAGGACAACCAATTTCAATAGAGCAATTTAACAAGTTCCAAAATGATTGATCTCATAAGCCACCACTATATTCTCGAAAAAAAATAAATAAGAGAGAGAGAGAGATTTATCAATAAAAAAAAAGAAATTCATAGAGAAAATTAAACAGCAACCACCCATCGAATCATCAACGACCCTTGTTTCTCTTACCACTTCTAGATGTACGTGTTGAAAATCAAGTGATGCACCCGAAGTCGGAGCTATGATTAGACTGGTTGTCCTTTTTCTCATCCCGGATGGAATGCTCGACGTCGTGAACCCTTAGGTTTTAGTATTTTGACGAAGTGTGTCCTTTTTAACATTGATGAAACTGTGAACGCGAGAGACAATTTAATTTGACAAACAACAATTTCTTTTGATGAATTCATCCTCATTTCAACGAATAAAATAAAACCTAATAATTGGTCACAAAACAACTTAGCCTAATAAGCCAAGTTTAATTGTAATGAGATCACAATTGAGCAACGATGAAGCAGAAGGAGAAGCAATAGTACACCAACGTAGGACACTTCATGAGTCAACAATGTATTTCAGAATGTTGTTGATCAATAATAATGATGAAGCAAAAGGAGAAACAATTTAAGTGATTTCAGAGTATTGTCAAAATTATAAATAAAACAAAAAAATTGTGAGGATAAAAACATCTCATATTATTTTTTAGGGACTTATAACATATTACGCATTATATTATTAAGCAAAATAAAAAGCATCTTTTTGGTTTCTTTGGCTTTAAGGCATTGAGAGAAATTGAGGATCGACAATGCCTTAAAGCCAGAGAAATTGTGTGATTTCTCTCAAATGCTTAAAGCCAAAGAAATTATGTGATTTCTCTCAAATACCTTAAAGCCAAAGAAATTATGTGATTTCTCTCAAATGCCTTAAAGTCAGAGAAATTATGTGGTCCACGGAAAACCACATTGCCTCAGCTCCAAAATAGTGTCAATCACCGGCATAGTGATCCCAACGACACTGAGCTCTAATTTTCACACATAATACATCAGCTCCAAAATAATGTTAACAGCCGGCATAAAGATCCTATCAACATTGAGCTCAAAATTTTTCACATGTAATGCCTCAGCTCCAAAATAGTGTCGATCACCGGCATAGTGATCCCTTCAACACTAAGCTATAATTTTTCACATTTGATATTTGATGTATACAAGAATTCATCTCATCATCAATAATTAAATTGAATGGAAATTCACATCAATATATCAAAAAAAATATGTGAAAGAAAAATTCATCATAAAAAATTAATAATATAAAATTCAAACTCCCACTAACCAAATGCATCAAAAGAATTCACAGTATTCATGTTATTCAAAATGACTCTTGAAAACAATGAACCTAAGTCATTTGGTTAAAAGAACAATTAATGTCAAGGTTAGGAAGCCAATGAATGTAATAAATAATTCATTACCATAAATTATAGGAGCTGGGAGCCACTAATTTCATTTTCGACAATTTCAAAGGGTTCAAAAATGCTAGTTGTAACCTTTGGTTTTAGTAAATTTGCTTCTAATGCAATCTACACAAGTACCTGGATCATCAAACTTTAAGAAAGGTAGAATATTTACTTTGATTAATTTCTCAGCCCTTTCCCCAATAAATATGATCCAAGTGTTTATGTCATAAAGTAAAGGATGTCTTCCTCAACATTAGACCTTATAGCAACAAAAGTTTTGACAATGAAAGACGAAGCAAGCTTATGTGAAGTCAAAGACAACTTAAATAAACTATCAACAAAAGATCCAGGGAGTCATGAACCATCTACTAGAGACAATTTATATAGATGAACAAAGGATGAAGCAAGGTTATGTGAGTTTAATCTCAAACTTAGTTTTCTACCTCCAAGAGTAAAACTAAAACAAAGTTGCTCCAACAAGGTAACACAAACAAGTTTCATCCTAAATGAAGGTTACGTGAAATATATTTTTCAAAACAAGTTCAAAACTAGAATGTTAAATTATGGTGACATCTCCCACTAACTTCACAATTACTCCTTGATCATATTAAACTGAAATTAAGTTGACATCTCCCACTAACTTCAAAGGTACTCCTAAATTACAACGTTGTCAGATTTTTACGTCCAACAACTTTTCATTAGACACATGGAAACCATATGGTCAGATACTTTTGTCCTCCCAGAGATAACTCCAAATCTTACTTCCATTTCTAGCGGTTTGATTCGTTTAAGATCTCGATGGAAGCAAAACAATCATTCATTGATAAGAAAAAAAAATGAGTGAATTAAAATATGTCATAAGACAAGATATAGCTTAAAATAAACAAGCTATTATAACGAGGCCAATATAATTGTACAATCACCTTTGGGCAGAATGCACAAACTAAGATCAAAACCTTAGCCAAAACCTCAAATGAGTTAATCAATGAGGATACATTGAACTTGAGAAATTGTCACCTTTAGGCAGACAAATTATTTGGTTCAACATATGAGACAAAACATGAATGCATCAAAATATATCATTTGACAAGATATAGCTCAAAATAAACAAGCTATCACAATGAGACCAATATAATTGTACAATCACCTTTGGGCAGAATGTACAAACTAAGGTTATAACCCTAGTCAAAACCTCAGGTAAGTTAATCAATGAGCATGTATTGAATTCAGAAATTTGTCACCTTTGGGCAGGCAAATTCCTTAGTTCAAAACATTCTCCAATAACTTATCCCAAATAATTTTTTAATTGTAAAATGCAATAACCACCTTTGGGCAGGAAACTACATGTTACAATTAAAAACATTCCTCAAACTACAAAAGGAAATTTCATCAATCAATCAATAGAGGCGGTCCCACTTTGGTGGTAACGACCTATATCAACGCAAGAAATTCTTTGCATAGGAATCAATTACTCTTGTCAAAATATGACACAGAAAAAATATGCATCATTTAAATGCATCTAGACTGGTCAATATCGTTTCAATTTGCATTCATCATAATTTTGTTTGATACAATGCGGTAGAATAGTACGTTAAAAGCACATAGAAGAAAATCAAGATGTCATTATGTGTTATCCTTTTGGAAGAGTACTATTACCGCTAAACTCATAATCTCATTAACAAGTAATGATTTAAATCAATTACCTACGCAGCGGAAATATATGAGACTTGAATTTCACCACAATTGAGGATAAAAGACAAAAGAGTCACAAAAAATATTTAATAAAAGACTATAATATCCTCAATGTAAGTCTCCATAATAAAGAAAAGAGTATTTTTCAACAAAGGATATTTGTTTATCATTTATAGATAATTGACATGTAAGATTCTCCCATTTGATAGAGAATGATAGTTGGATTATCAATCCAAGATTTTTAAAATATTCAAACAACTATTCAACTATATTCTCTATCACACAATGGTCATGTCAATTAATATTACACCAATATGATATGCTCATCCCCTTTATAATAAGAGAACATGTGTAATCAAATTCAATAAAAGAATTTAAATTAATTAAATCATGGCTAACGTCAAAAAGTGTAATCAATTCTCCTTGTATGTAGAGTCATTAAGCTTCGATGACTTAAAGAAAATTCCGCATAATTTGGCATATGTTCATAATTCAACAACAAACCAATATAGCAAAAGAAAGACTCTCATAATACATCAATAAAATACAAGGATAACAATTTTTTATTGCCTTCAGAATTGCTTGAAAATTATCTTTTATGATATTCACAATTGAGCATTCAAATAAGAACAAGGCAACATATAGTTTAATAATTATAAATTCATATACATTGATATTTGGTGCTATGATTGATAAAATTGAGTGTAAAGTAATTTCACAAATACAACACTTTATAGAATAATTTACTTCTATAAAAGAGAATTTCACAAATAATATTTTAGACTCATCCTTGGGAATATATATCTCACAAAAAAAAATTTTTACATATTTCACAAAATAAAATTTATTCCCATAAATAAAAAGCATCTAATATATAAAAAAAATGCATATTACAATAAATAACAAAATTTATGATTAAATAACTAAGTTTAATATTAAATAAAAGGTTTAAGTGCAATTTTGATCCCCTATTTTTCATCTTGTTAACTTTTGATACCCCATTTTCAAATTTTTGGCCCCCTTATTTTTAAAGTCAACAAAAATTTATGGCCCCCCCTCCTCTTTGAATGATGCGGCGCGCTCATTACTGACGTGGATCCTACATGACAATGCTTACATGATACTGTTAGTAGACGCTTCATTTCCATGTCATTAATATTAAAATTAAATAAAAAATTTAATAATTAGAATTTTTTTTAAAAATAAAATAAATCTAAGTTAATATGTCTATTTGAAGAACCCTAACTTGTAAAATTCCCCAATTGAATGAGCCCCTAATCCTTCTTCCTTCAATTCTTTCATTTATCTTTCTCATAGTATTTATTAAGGACAATTTTGTAAAACAACTAATAATATCTCTTTTACACACAATATTAATTGCATTTCTTAATATGTGTGAAATGTCCAAAATGTCATACAATTTGGAACGGATAGAGTAATATTTTACCTATTTTAGAGAGACACAAAACGCTACTGATTCTTAAGTTAGTGTCATCGGGTGATGAACATGTGAGTTACGGTTAAAGACCTTCATTATTTTATAATGGAAGATACCCATTCCAAACGCACATATCTTCGATATGGGGCTCTAGTGCTTCGTAAGAATAACAAGGAATGATTGCATTGCTACTTCGTATCGTTTTACTCCAAAACCAACAATGACAAACCCAAACGTATTAACATTCTATTCTTAATCTACTAAACTAGATAGGAAAATCAATGTCCGTGGAAATTACAATTTTGCCCTTAATAAGGGCATTTTCGTAAATTAGTAAATGGACTCCCCTTGCCTATATATATGTGAAAAGGAAAAAAAAAAAAAAAAGAAGGGGGACGAGAGATTGGAAAGGGAGAGGAAGAAGGGGATGAGAGAAAGAGGAAACAGGAACAGAGAAATAAGGGTCGACGTCTTCTTCTTCTTCATCAAAGAGGTGATTTTCTTATTCCTTCTTGAATCTAAGGCCATGCATGTCACAGATTGAATGAGTTTTGTGCTTTTAATTCAAAAATTTAGGTTTTTGGTTTGTTTCTTTGCAATTTTGGGTTTAATTCATCTATGTGAAATTAAATTTCTCAATTTGTATAGTTTTGAACTATTGCCATCAGATTGTTTAGAAAGTAGCAATTAAGTTGTTGTGGGGTATGTTTGAATTGATGTTTTAGTGTTTGGGTTAAAATTGAAGTCTTTATAAGTAATAAGCTGTCAATTAAGTTGTTTTGCAGAAGCTTAAGTTGGAATACAAGTTGTTGCAGGCATGGTTATGTGTTCTTTATATTACCAATACTAAACTAGATAGGAAAATCAATGTCCGTGGAAATTACAATTTTGCCCTTAATAAGGGCATTTTCGTAAATTAGTAAATGGACTCCCCTTGCCTATATATATGTGAAAAGGAAAAACAAAAAACAAAAGAAGGGGGACGAGAGATTGGAAAGGGAGAGGAAGAAGGGGATGAGAGAAAGAGGAAACAGGAACAGAGAAATAAGGGTCGACGTCTTCTTCTTCTTCATCAAAGAGGTGATTTTCTTATTCCTTCTTGAATCTAAGGCCATGCATGTCTCAGATTGAATGAGTTTTGTGCTTTTAATTCAAAAATTTAGGTTTTTGGTTTGTTTCTTTGCAATTTTGGGTTTAATTCATCTATGTGAAATTAAATTTCTCAATTTGTATAGTTTTGAACTATTGCCATCAGATTGTTTAGAAAGTAGCAATTAAGTTGTTGTGGGGTATGTTTGAATTGATGTTTTAGTGTTTGGGTTAAAATTGAAGTCTTTATAAGTAATAAGCTGTCAATTAAGTTGTTTTGCAGAAGCTTAAGTTGGAATACAAGTTGTTGCAGGCATGGTTATGTGTTCTTTATATTACCAATACTAAACTAGATAGGAAAATCAATGTCCGTGGAAATTACAATTTTGCCCTTAATAAGGGCATTTTCGTAAATTAGTAAATGGACTCCCCTTGCCTATATATATGTGAAAAGGAAAAAAAAAAAAAAACAAAAGAAGGGGGACGAGAGATTGGAAAGGGAGAGGAAGAAGGGGATGAGAGAAAGAGGAAACAGGAACAGAGAAATAAGGGTCGACGTCTTCTTCTTCTTCATCAAAGAGGTGATTTTCTTATTCCTTCTTGAATCTAAGGCCATGCATGTCTCAGATTGAATGAGTTTTGTGCTTTTAATTCAAAAATTTAGGTTTTTGGTTTGTTTCTTTGCAATTTTGGGTTTAATTCATCTATGTGAAATTAAATTTCTCAATTTGTATAGTTTTGAACTATTGCCATCAGATTGTTTAGAAAGTAGCAATTAAGTTGTTGTGGGGTATGTTTGAATTGATGTTTTAGTGTTTGGGTTAAAATTGAAGTCTTTATAAGTAATAAGCTGTCAATTAAGTTGTTTTGCAGAAGCTTAAGTTGGAATACAAGTTGTTGCAGGTATGGTTATGTGTTCTTTATATTACCAATACTAAACTAGATAGGAAAATCAATGTCCGTGGAAATTACAATTTTGCCCTTAATAAGGGCATTTTCGTAAATTAGTAAATGGACTCCCCTTGCCTATATATATGTGAAAAGGAAAAAAAAAAACAAAAGAAGGGGGACGAGAGATTGGAAAGGGAGAGGAAGAAGGGGATGAGAGAAAGAGGAAACAGGAACAGAGAAATAAGGGTCGACGTCTTCTTCTTCTTCATCAAAGAGGTGATTTTCTTATTCCTTCTTGAATCTAAGGCCATGCATGTCTCAGATTGAATGAGTTTTGTGCTTTTAATTCAAAAATTTAGGTTTTTGGTTTGTTTCTTTGCAATTTTGGGTTTAATTCATCTATGTGAAATTAAATTTCTCAATTTGTATAGTTTTGAACTATTGCCATCAGATTGTTTAGAAAGTAGCAATTAAGTTGTTGTGGGGTATGTTTGAATTGATGTTTTAGTGTTTGGGTTAAAATTGAAGTCTTTATAAGTAATAAGCTGTCAATTAAGTTGTTTTGCAGAAGCTTAAGTTGGAATACAAGTTGTTGCAGGCATGGTTATGTGTTCTTTATATTACCAATACTAAACTAGATAGGAAAATCAATGTCCGTGGAAATTACAATTTTGCCCTTAATAAGGGCATTTTCGTAAATTAGTAAATGGACTCCCCTTGCCTATATATATGTGAAAAGGAAAAAAAAAAACAAAAGAAGGGGGACGAGAGATTGGAAAGGGAGAGGAAGAAGGGGATGAGAGAAAGAGGAAACAGGAACAGAGAAATAAGGGTCGACGTCTTCTTCTTCTTCATCAAAGAGGTGATTTTCTTATTCCTTCTTGAATCTAAGGCCATGCATGTCTCAGATTGAATGAGTTTTGTGCTTTTAATTCAAAAATTTAGGTTTTTGGTTTGTTTCTTTGCAATTTTGGGTTTAATTCATCTATGTGAAATTAAATTTCTCAATTTGTATAGTTTTGAACTATTGCCATCAGATTGTTTAGAAAGTAGCAATTAAGTTGTTGTGGGGTATGTTTGAATTGATGTTTTAGTGTTTGGGTTAAAATTGAAGTCTTTATAAGTAATAAGCTGTCAATTAAGTTGTTTTGCAGAAGCTTAAGTTGGAATACAAGTTGTTGCAGGTATGGTTATGTGTTCTTTATATTACCAATACTAAACTAGATAGGAAAATCAATGTCCGTGGAAATTACAATTTTGCCCTTAATAAGGGCATTTTCGTAAATTAGTAAATGGACTCCCCTTGCCTATATATATGTGAAAAGGAAAAAAAAAAACAAAAGAAGGGGGACGAGAGATTGGAAAGGGAGAGGAAGAAGGGGATGAGAGAAAGAGGAAACAGGAACAGAGAAATAAGGGTCGACGTCTTCTTCTTCTTCATCAAAGAGGTGATTTTCTTATTCCTTCTTGAATCTAAGGCCATGCATGTCTCAGATTGAATGAGTTTTGTGCTTTTAATTCAAAAATTTAGGTTTTTGGTTTGTTTCTTTGCAATTTTGGGTTTAATTCATCTATGTGAAATTAAATTTCTCAATTTGTATAGTTTTGAACTATTGCCATCAGATTGTTTAGAAAGTAGCAATTAAGTTGTTGTGGGGTATGTTTGAATTGATGTTTTAGTGTTTGGGTTAAAATTGAAGTCTTTATAAGTAATAAGCTGTCAATTAAGTTGTTTTGCAGAAGCTTAAGTTGGAATACAAGTTGTTGCAGGTATGGTTATGTGTTCTTTATATTACCAATACTAAACTAGATAGGAAAATCAATGTCCGTGGAAATTACAATTTTGCCCTTAATAAGGGCATTTTCGTAAATTAGTAAATGGACTCCCCTTGCCTATATATATGTGAAAAGGAAAAAAAAAAACAAAAGAAGGGGGACGAGAGATTGGAAAGGGAGAGGAAGAAGGGGATGAGAGAAAGAGGAAACAGGAACAGAGAAATAAGGGTCGACGTCTTCTTCTTCTTCATCAAAGAGGTGATTTTCTTATTCCTTCTTGAATCTAAGGCCATGCATGTCTCAGATTGAATGAGTTTTGTGCTTTTAATTCAAAAATTTAGGTTTTTGGTTTGTTTCTTTGCAATTTTGGGTTTAATTCATCTATGTGAAATTAAATTTCTCAATTTGTATAGTTTTGAACTATTGCCATCAGATTGTTTAGAAAGTAGCAATTAAGTTGTTGTGGGGTATGTTTGAATTGATGTTTTAGTGTTTGGGTTAAAATTGAAGTCTTTATAAGTAATAAGCTGTCAATTAAGTTGTTTTGCAGAAGCTTAAGTTGGAATACAAGTTGTTGCAGGCATGGTTATGTGTTCTTTATATTACCAATACTAAACTAGATAGGAAAATCAATGTCCGTGGAAATTACAATTTTGCCCTTAATAAGGGCATTTTCGTAAATTAGTAAATGGACTCCCCTTGCCTATATATATGTGAAAAGGAAAAAAAAAAACAAAAGAAGGGGGACGAGAGATTGGAAAGGGAGAGGAAGAAGGGGATGAGAGAAAGAGGAAACAGGAACAGAGAAATAAGGGTCGACGTCTTCTTCTTCTTCATCAAAGAGGTGATTTTCTTATTCCTTCTTGAATCTAAGGCCATGCATGTCTCAGATTGAATGAGTTTTGTGCTTTTAATTCAAAAATTTAGGTTTTTGGTTTGTTTCTTTGCAATTTTGGGTTTAATTCATCTATGTGAAATTAAATTTCTCAATTTGTATAGTTTTGAACTATTGCCATCAGATTGTTTAGAAAGTAGCAATTAAGTTGTTGTGGGGTATGTTTGAATTGATGTTTTAGTGTTTGGGTTAAAATTGAAGTCTTTATAAGTAATAAGCTGTCAATTAAGTTGTTTTGCAGAAGCTTAAGTTGGAATACAAGTTGTTGCAGGTATGGTTATGTGTTCTTTATATTACCAATACTAAACTAGATAGGAAAATCAATGTCCGTGGAAATTACAATTTTGCCCTTAATAAGGGCATTTTCGTAAATTAGTAAATGGACTCCCCTTGCCTATATATATGTGAAAAGGAAAAAAAAAAACAAAAGAAGGGGGACGAGAGATTGGAAAGGGAGAGGAAGAAGGGGATGAGAGAAAGAGGAAACAGGAACAGAGAAATAAGGGTCGACGTCTTCTTCTTCTTCATCAAAGAGGTGATTTTCTTATTCCTTCTTGAATCTAAGGCCATGCATGTCTCAGATTGAATGAGTTTTGTGCTTTTAATTCAAAAATTTAGGTTTTTGGTTTGTTTCTTTGCAATTTTGGGTTTAATTCATCTATGTGAAATTAAATTTCTCAATTTGTATAGTTTTGAACTATTGCCATCAGATTGTTTAGAAAGTAGCAATTAAGTTGTTGTGGGGTATGTTTGAATTGATGTTTTAGTGTTTGGGTTAAAATTGAAGTCTTTATAAGTAATAAGCTGTCAATTAAGTTGTTTTGCAGAAGCTTAAGTTGGAATACAAGTTGTTGCAGGCATGGTTATGTGTTCTTTATATTACCAATACTAAACTAGATAGGAAAATCAATGTCCGTGGAAATTACAATTTTGCCCTTAATAAGGGCATTTTCGTAAATTAGTAAATGGACTCCCCTTGCCTATATATATGTGAAAAGGAAAAAAAAAAACAAAAGAAGGGGGACGAGAGATTGGAAAGGGAGAGGAAGAAGGGGATGAGAGAAAGAGGAAACAGGAACAGAGAAATAAGGGTCGACGTCTTCTTCTTCTTCATCAAAGAGGTGATTTTCTTATTCCTTCTTGAATCTAAGGCCATGCATGTCTCAGATTGAATGAGTTTTGTGCTTTTAATTCAAAAATTTAGGTTTTTGGTTTGTTTCTTTGCAATTTTGGGTTTAATTCATCTATGTGAAATTAAATTTCTCAATTTGTATAGTTTTGAACTATTGCCATCAGATTGTTTAGAAAGTAGCAATTAAGTTGTTGTGGGGTATGTTTGAATTGATGTTTTAGTGTTTGGGTTAAAATTGAAGTCTTTATAAGTAATAAGCTGTCAATTAAGTTGTTTTGCAGAAGCTTAAGTTGGAATACAAGTTGTTGCAGGTATGGTTATGTGTTCTTTATATTACCAATACTAAACTAGATAGGAAAATCAATGTCCGTGGAAATTACAATTTTGCCCTTAATAAGGGCATTTTCGTAAATTAGTAAATGGACTCCCCTTGCCTATATATATGTGAAAAGGAAAAAAAAAAACAAAAGAAGGGGGACGAGAGATTGGAAAGGGAGAGGAAGAAGGGGATGAGAGAAAGAGGAAACAGGAACAGAGAAATAAGGGTCGACGTCTTCTTCTTCTTCATCAAAGAGGTGATTTTCTTATTCCTTCTTGAATCTAAGGCCATGCATGTCTCAGATTGAATGAGTTTTGTGCTTTTAATTCAAAAATTTAGGTTTTTGGTTTGTTTCTTTGCAATTTTGGGTTTAATTCATCTATGTGAAATTAAATTTCTCAATTTGTATAGTTTTGAACTATTGCCATCAGATTGTTTAGAAAGTAGCAATTAAGTTGTTGTGGGGTATGTTTGAATTGATGTTTTAGTGTTTGGGTTAAAATTGAAGTCTTTATAAGTAATAAGCTGTCAATTAAGTTGTTTTGCAGAAGCTTAAGTTGGAATACAAGTTGTTGCAGGCATGGTTATGTGTTCTTTATATTACCAATACTAAACTAGATAGGAAAATCAATGTCCGTGGAAATTACAATTTTGCCCTTAATAAGGGCATTTTCGTAAATTAGTAAATGGACTCCCCTTGCCTATATATATGTGAAAAGGAAAAAAAAAAACAAAAGAAGGGGGACGAGAGATTGGAAAGGGAGAGGAAGAAGGGGATGAGAGAAAGAGGAAACAGGAACAGAGAAATAAGGGTCGACGTCTTCTTCTTCTTCATCAAAGAGGTGATTTTCTTATTCCTTCTTGAATCTAAGGCCATGCATGTCTCAGATTGAATGAGTTTTGTGCTTTTAATTCAAAAATTTAGGTTTTTGGTTTGTTTCTTTGCAATTTTGGGTTTAATTCATCTATGTGAAATTAAATTTCTCAATTTGTATAGTTTTGAACTATTGCCATCAGATTGTTTAGAAAGTAGCAATTAAGTTGTTGTGGGGTATGTTTGAATTGATGTTTTAGTGTTTGGGTTAAAATTGAAGTCTTTATAAGTAATAAGCTGTCAATTAAGTTGTTTTGCAGAAGCTTAAGTTGGAATACAAGTTGTTGCAGGTATGGTTATGTGTTCTTTATATTACCAATACTAAACTAGATAGGAAAATCAATGTCCGTGGAAATTACAATTTTGCCCTTAATAAGGGCATTTTCGTAAATTAGTAAATGGACTCCCCTTGCCTATATATATGTGAAAAGGAAAAAAAAAAAAAACAAAAGAAGGGGGACGAGAGATTGGAAAGGGAGAGGAAGAAGGGGATGAGAGAAAGAGGAAACAGGAACAGAGAAATAAGGGTCGACGTCTTCTTCTTCTTCATCAAAGAGGTGATTTTCTTATTCCTTCTTGAATCTAAGGCCATGCATGTCTCAGATTGAATGAGTTTTGTGCTTTTAATTCAAAAATTTAGGTTTTTGGTTTGTTTCTTTGCAATTTTGGGTTTAATTCATCTATGTGAAATTAAATTTCTCAATTTGTATAGTTTTGAACTATTGCCATCAGATTGTTTAGAAAGTAGCAATTAAGTTGTTGTGGGGTATGTTTGAATTGATGTTTTAGTGTTTGGGTTAAAATTGAAGTCTTTATAAGTAATAAGCTGTCAATTAAGTTGTTTTGCAGAAGCTTAAGTTGGAATACAAGTTGTTGCAGGTATGGTTATGTGTTCTTTATATTACCAATGATATATTTAAGTTACCATATGAGTAGTTGGTGGACTGATAAACTGTTTTGGGAGTTGACAGAATTGTTTAAATCATAATTGAGCTGTTTTAGAAGCTGACAGAAAGTGATTATGGAGGATTAGGGCAAGGGCAGAAGTGGATAAATTGTAATTAGGCCGTTGATTTGGATACAAGCTAGGAATAAGCTGGTTTTGGAAGAAGTTTGGTGAAACCCGTATTTGTGACAGGGCTCCACTAAAAGGGTAAGAACTCACTCCCTGTAACGTCGAATCAAGTGATTTTTGTTCTTGGTTTTTGATGATTAAACTGATTTGGGCTGTTTTTGGTTTAATTTGTGCTGAGAAGAAATATCAATGATTAGTTTCTGATGCAAATATGTCTCTGCAGAAGTTGTTTTTGTGTTTTAAAGATGTTATAACTTTGTATAGCATATTTCTATTTTTTTTTCTAACTTCCGTGTGATGATTCTTTGCAAAACAGAGAGACATTTCATGGTGCACTGAGTTTTGCGGCCTCACTTTCCCACTTTGGCTGAATCTATAGCTTTGAGGTGGTGACTTCAATTGCCTTTAGGTACTGACTTCAATTCAATGTCTTTAAGATTAAATTTGTCATCAATCATGGTAGGAATTGGAAGTTTGTTCCATTTTTAAGGCATTTTGCTAACTTAAGAATTAAGACTTAGCGTAAAAAGTGCATCAAGTTTAAAGATTCCAATGCAGCAGAAAGCTCTTAAAATCAGGTTTTGCATCTCTCTCCCAGACACACAAACGAAAGCACACACACTGACACACTATGTATATCTTAAATTTGTCGATATAATTCTGAGTTGTTAGTGAGTGTGATTTTCATTTGAAATTTTAGTGTTTGAACTTTTGTGTTGATAACTAATTTTATAAGCTTTTCTTTTCTGAATTATTGACATGCAGCCCCCGGTAGCTCCGCTTATGGTGCATAAGACGTCCTGATTGAGTTGGTGTGGCCTGTTTGATGTTCTCGGTCATCTTGCACAAATTATTTGAAGATGAAATAGTTGAAAATGCAAGAAGTCTATTGGATAAATATCACTTGATGAGGGATGGATTCAAGCCTGTAAAAATAAAATCAGAGTGATTCTGGTGGAAGCCTTCATCCTATGAAAAATTAGAGAAAATTGGTGGTTCTGATTTCAGTGCTTGGACAAGTGAGTATGTACCTGCATATCAGTTAGAGATTGACCCCAAGATAATGGGAGATTGAAAGTTTCAGGGCTGGAAGAAGTCTTCAGAGAATAGGTGGGAAGTTCTTTTGACTCACTCTCAAATGGTACTTTATCTCTTCCTTTTGTATCGACCTTTATATTTTTAGTGATGTTTTTTTTGTTATTTTATTATTAGTAGTTGTGGCTCAACTATTTAAGTAAGCCAAGTAGTGGACTTCATCTTTTGTCCGTAGTTTTATTAAAAAATAGAAGGAAAAGAATATAATTAGAAGAGATAAATAATGCTTATTACAAAACTCATTCAAAATCTGTGTTGAATAATTTCAGTACTTGGTATTTGACATTCAGACAATCTTTTCATTGTTAAGAAGTCTTGTGCGAAACTTGTGGCTGATGCGAAGGTTAGTTTCAAGATCAAATGTGTGTGCCAAGTAAAGTAGTGTAATCAAGTAAATTTATGTGTATGTTTAACACTTATATGTCATGTTTAACGATTTCAAATGTGCAGGGTGAAAATGCTGGTTTTTATCCATGTGAGCTGAAAAATCTCATTGGTCACAAGATGCTTTTTGTTGTTGATCATTCATCCAATGCAGTTTCCAGGTCTGATGAATCTTATCGTGTTGGGAGGGTCTGTATGGATGCTAAAATTATTGAAGTGTTTGAGGATGGGGATGCAAATTTTTCAAATGTCAAGGTTGGACAGTGATTGCTGTGTGAAGATATTATTTTAGATTTATATAGAAAAATAATGTATTTCTCATTTTTGTTTTCCAGGGAAATGTGGAAGGTTCTTCTGCATTGAATAAGGATGATAATGCTGCTGCTGGAGCGCAGTAAGGTGAAATGTTGTCCGGGGTAACTGCTGACCCTCATGATTTTGTCAAGGGTTCTGTTTTGTTGCCTAAGATGGTGCCTGCAGATTTGCTTGGCAAAAGGAAATTGACTAAGGTTGGTTCATGACATAATTGTGTTTTTTGGTTTAAAACTGTCATATATAGGTGTGAGAAAAAGACTTTGGGGAAAATATGCAGCAGAGATCAGAGACACAACAAGAAAAGGAAGAAGTGTTTGGCTTGGAACATCTGACAGTGCTGAGGATGCTGCTTTAGCTTACGATCTAGCTGCATTTTCAATGAGGTAATAATCTTGTGCTCAATTTTTCTGTTCAAAGGGTCAAAGGATATTTGCAAGAGATTCAATGTGATTGCAGAAAGGGTTTTCACCTGCACTTGCATTCAAAATTCAAATTAAAGTATTGAATTTTAAAGCAAATATACGACATTAGTTAGTAGGATTATGTTACACTAACATTCTTGAAATGTATTGTTGTCTGAATTGAATAATTTTTGTCAGGGTTCTCTACGTGACAAGGCAAGCAGATGAATATGTAATTCGTCGCGATGATTGGTTTTAAATCGTTTCTTCTCCACATTATCTCTCTGAAATTGTACTCCCTTTCGTTCTGTCTCTATAATTTATACTTTTCTATTGCTTATACTGCAATGATTCATCTAACTAAGCCTATATTTGATACTGTTGAAGGTTATATACGCCAGTTTTGTGGTTTGCTACTGCTGGATCAAATCTAACAATCTGGCTACTTATATTTCTGTTCTCCGCCTGTTTTTCTTTTAAATTTAAAATATATCTTGATTGTGTTATAACAGTCCTTAACTGCTCATAGTGGTTTCAGTTAAGGTGATATCATTGATTTAGATGGTTTCATTTTCATGTCTTCATTCCTTTTCCTCCTCTTATTTGGATTGCTGAACCGCCTGTTTTAGCAATATGCAGATGATTCGGACATTACTTGTGTTCATCATCATCGTAAATTCTTAAAGGACCATGTTGTTTTTAAGGAGGTATTTTTCACTCTATATTCCATTTTTAGAGAGCTGCAAGGTTGTGTGTAGATCTAAAGATGTGGAAGAATTTTTTGCTTATAATTCGGCTGCAAATGTTGCATGTTCGGATAGTTGGAAGCTGTTGTTTGCACTTGCATTTTATTCATGTTTTTTAATTTTTTTTTATCATGAGAGGAATTCATGAGGTGAACCATAATCAGTGATGGCTTTCTAATCAGTTGGAGTCACGGGACATTGCTGGTTGAATCAAAGTTGTCCTCATATCTAAGAACCTGACCTTTGTATTCCACCTCTTTGCTAGGGTTGCATTTTGAGGGGACTGACAGTTTGAATCCCTGTCCATTGTATGGTAGGAGGTCTGTATTTGTCTTTGGTTTTCCAAACACATTGGCTGCAATGGAATCACTAAATTATTTTGATAAATTAGCATTGCTAAGTTCTTTATGCAATGATGATAGCATTTGCTGTAGTGATATACATTGGTGATCACAAAAATCCAATTAATCCTTAGGTAGTTGCTCTGTTACGTTGCACTGCTCCATTCTTCAAATAACTATTTAAACTATGATATTACATTGTTTGTGGTTGAGAAAAGTGTGCCTCACCCCTTTGTAGTGACCAGCATTTTCACATACCTATTCATAAAGTTTGCAACTATACTTTTCAGTGACGCTAGAAACTTAAACTTAGATTGCTGTCAAAATGAAAACCTTGAACTTAGATTGATGATGAATTAATTTGGACTTCCAATGGGCAAAGAGTATATTCTAGGTTGGATAAAAATGAGATATATTTCAAATTAAAAAGTTTCTTTGTGCACCAATATGATCCTCAAATGATTGCAAGGACTGATAAATGGCATGGTTCTCTTGGAAATGAGGGATCATATATTGTGATTCCTAAGTATCTGTTTTAGAACTTTCATGCATGTGATTAGATTATATATTCTTCAGAGGTGACAACCAAAAATTTGAATGCCTATAAAAAGAAGTTAAAGAGTTTTGATGAGCACTGTCACTGTGATCATGGTTTCAACTTTTATTAATCAAGGTAAAGTTAATATCTTTCTAAAGAAAATCATATGTTCTTATGAGCAATTAAGTTATAAAGATCACAAATTCTAAGGAAACAAAAATGAAGTCAGTTTTAAGTAACCTTTGTTTTGATTATTAGTTCAAGCCTGAGGAGATAAATGCTATCAACAAAGACTTTGATGAGCCTGGAACGCTTGCTCCAACTGGATACGCTTGCTCCAACTGGATTACATATTGGTGGTACTAAATATATGGCGATTCAAGGTGAAGCCGGAGTTGTCATTCGAGGGAAGAAGGTATAGACTGTTGCTTCTGTTTTCATTTGATTTAATTTGCATAAATTCATAATGTAGTGTAATGAATCATCTATGCTATGCTATGCTTTAGTAAAGATAATCGTATATCGTTCCATTGAATGAATCATCTATGCTATGCTATGCTTTAGTAAAGATAATCGTATATTGTTCCATTGAATCTCAAAATTTGTCAATTTAATTGTAGGGTGTTGGCATGTTAGTCTTTGAAATTAAGGAATTGACAAAAACATAATTGTAATTGTAAATTTCATTTCATCATCATTTACATGTTATATTTGGTTAACAGATATTTCAAGCTATTCTATAAAGTTGAATATTTCTAATCAAGTTGCTACTGATAAGCTAAAACTCGAAGTGTTTACCATATAATGTGTGACTAAAATGAACGTCATTTTACTATTTTAGGGATGTTGTTGTCAATTTAGGAATTTCAGGAACTATTCTTAGAGAAACTTACAATTTTAGAAATCACAATGGGTTTTAACTCTTTACCATTTTCTCTATCAAATTAAAATTGAAAATCTATTTGCAAAGTGTTTGACACCCCAAACCTGCCAGAGGCTGAAGCAATATCCTTTATCAGACTTTTCCATGCGGTGACTTTATTGGCTGATGCAAATTTTTCTTATAATGTTTATTTATAAACCAGGATCAGACTGAAGGAGGCTGCTTAAACGGCAACGATGACACTTCTCAGACATCTGAAACTCAGACTAGCAAGAACTTGGGAAAGAGGCCAGTCCAGGGTTTGAAAGGGTTGTGGAGGCATCAACCACTAACAAGCGATCATTGCGCTGCCTGAAGATTGAAGACTGAAGATGAATGCATGGTTGTTCTTTGGATTTAGTTGTCATGTATTATGTCATTTTGTTTTGTAACTTATTTTGGTGTGTTTTTTGTTTTACCATGGGATATAGTAACTCCCATTGATTGTCGTATTTAGCGTCTTCGCCACTTATGTTTTCATATTCTTTGTCTTATGTATGCCTTTGTTTCCTATCCTTTTGCTTTTCTGTGCACTCCCTTATGGTTTGCAATGACTGTTAATGAAATTTGGATGGGGTTTTTGTTTGTTAGTCTACATTGATTACTCATACTTCCATTTCATCATGCCTATATTTTTTCCATTAATGTTGTGCCACTCTTTCCTCCATTATATGTTGTGAATGAGATGTAACTTATAACTTATATGATTATATATTCTCGGGCTGCTGTAAGATACGTCATTATAAATGATGATGCATCGAAAAAAAACTAGAGATTTTAGTTTAAATGTGTCTAAAATATACCACATGGATTAGCCTGGCCACTTCTCTGTGTAGATGAAGTATAGAAGTTCAGATCATAAGACTGGATATGAAATAATTAGGTTGCCATCGTTACATTATCAGGTATAGTTTTTTATGTCAAGAAACCATCATGAAGTGATTACTTGGGCAAGTAGTTTACTTTGTTCTAATTTACTTCCAAATCACCTTACTGATATGCTCTTGTGTAACATTTTCCGAAAACCCACATATGCTCAAATATGAATAAGAGTATTCCTTAAATTTTATTTACACAAAGATGTTCATATCTTAGCTTTTTCTCATATGCTTTTAACCGTATTTTTAGACCTTCCTTTGAAAGCCCGTAATAGGACATGATTATTAATATGCATATAAGGTTGTTTTTTAAGTCAGAACTATGATTCGATTAAGATGTTTCTCTTTTTTTTTTTTTAAGTTAAGAATTGATGGGTATTGAATTATGATTGTGCGTAGCATATATTACAATCTTTTTAAGTCAAAACTAATTCTCGGCATAAGTTCTTTTTGTATTAGGATGTTTGTTTTTTACCTGAAATGGGACTCATCATCAAATCTAAAAGTAAAGTAGACAATGTTGCATTAGAATCTCTATCTTGTGCGTGTTAATGTTATTAGTTTTCCCTTTCACATGTGTACAATGTACTTAACCCTTTATTTTATGCCGTTTTTTATAGTACTTGAACAAATAGAGTTGCATCATTATTCGTATATAACAAAGTCTTTAGAAATCTTGTGCAATATCCATTAATTTGATTGTAGCATTTTTCTAATCAAATATCCAAGAGTCTTGAAGAGGAAGTATCTAAGGATGACTTTAGAGAATGTGGAGACACACAAGACATATAATTGCAGGGTAACAACAGCTGACAGGAGGAATGCTGAGAAATCTTTAGGTGGTGAATGATTTGACTTCGTCATAGACCGCGACTTACAAGAGTGACAATTTGATCTTTGATTTGGAAGATCCACCAACCAAAATGTATGTCAGACACATCCGCGGCCAGTAAACAACGAAAGGTAGTGGTTACTTTTGGAATTGAAGATGATGGGGCTATTTTGGAAATTTAACTTTGTAATCCATCAGACACAACTACTTTAGAATCTATGTTATATAACTTCTGTTTTGGTTTCGCTTATGGTAGACCTATCTAGGATTTGATATGTTATAGATCATGGTTTTTTATATTTATATGCATGTAATATCTAAATTTCGAATCAGTTTACTTTTAAACGTATTAACAAATATCTGTTTGCCAACAAATTTATCCGAAAAAAAGCAATCCACCCCGTGCGAAGCACGGGTTTGTAGCTAGTTATCTTATGGAAAATGCTAACAAGTGCCCAAAGGGCATTGTTTAAGCATCTAAAAGTAGTAATTTTTGCATTAGAAATTATACGGTTATGACTTTAAAAAATGTTTGACTTGTATTTTCAAGACATAGTTTCTTTTTTTGGGTTCCTTAAACAATGCCCTTAGGGCACTTGTTAGCAAGTCCCTTATCTTATTTACTTGTGTGTGATAAAAGTTCTTCCCAATTTAAGTAAAGAGATATTAACATTTCTGCAACATGACTCAATTTTTCAACTCAAATCACTAGTTGGAGTGGTAGCTACTGTATAAAAAATCTTCTGAATATTCCTTATTAATTATACAGCTACATTACATGACAACGAAAGCTAAATATATAACTTTCACGTAAATCTCACTGTATGCACAAAATCAGAATCAGAACTGAACGACAATACAAAACACAATGACAATAAGAGAAAGAACAAAGTGGAAAACTTTTTTAAGATATAGTGACTAAATTGAGTCATTTCAAAAAATTAACAACACTAGACTCTTGCAATAGAATTTTTTTTTTTTTTTTTTTTTAGTTCACCAAAAAAAAAAAAAAAGAATTTTTTTTTAGTGGTTAAGGTAGTTGAACTCCTATTTCCTATTTAAATCTACCTATTAATGTTGCAAACTATAAATCACGTCTAGATATTTCACAAACAAACAAACCATATTGTTATTTTCTTAACTCCATCATCACGTCTTACACAAATTACATATATTGAGAAGAATTAGTTAGAGAGTACATTGTTAGGCCTACTAAATCCTCACCACTATTACATGATCCATACACATTAAGTTCTCGAATTAAATATATGGCGAAATTCGTATCATGTCACTGAATTTTAATCCTGTTTGTTTTTATGGACATACTTCTTTTGTTTGTTCCTCTTGATTAGTGGCTTTAACCGTGATTGTATTGAAACATTTAGTTTGCTATCTTTGGATCAAAATGTCCCGTTTCAGTAGAAAATTGCTCTTTCAGCCCCCTGCATTATTCAATGTCAGCACAAAGTCTTACTGGAAGTTGGCTTCTCGCAAGCTTTGTTAAGGAAAATAACACACTTGGAAGCAAGTTTCCAGTGCGTCAGGGGGATTTTGAGTAACACGCGCCAGTTTCCGTCTCTTACTCCAATTAATGGTTCTCTTTGTAGACCACAAGGAAGGTATATAATTTTCATAGAAATTTAGGCTTTAGTGAGGATTGAACCTAAAAAAAGAAATTTAAAGAGGAATTTATAATAATATATTGGCGTAAGGCCCCGTTTGTTTAAGATTTTTTTCAAAAAAATATATTTTTTTCTTTAAAAAATTTGTTTAGGATTTTTAGAAAAATCATTTTATCAAAAAAAAAAAAAAATCTATTTTGATCCTAAAATGAAAAACTATTAGGATTAACTTTTCTTAAAATCTATTTTTATTTTTTCAAAAACAAAGAGGTAACACATGTACAAGTTAAAACTCTTTTTTTAAAAAAAATATATTTTTATGGGTAGTAGGCAAACAAAAATAACTTCACATTTTTTTTTAAATCTCTAAAAAAAAATCTCTAGATTCTTTTAACATAAAACCTATTTTTTTTGAAGCTGAAACATATGCACTTTAAATGTAAATGTTGAAACAAATTAAACGTTGTATAAATTTCAATGTAGCTCCTAAAACCATTGAAGCATCTTATGTTCCAAAAACAATGATTCTGTACTCAACACCAGCAACGGCACCAACAAAACCAGCATCAATGAAATTTCTTTTGAAATGGAAAGACTTTGAAATGTACAATGTTCCAGAAACAATGATTCTAGACTCTTTCCATTGAGTATTATTTGAATGAAGAAGTTGAGTTGTACTTTTGAGTTTAATGACTATATACATATGAAATTTGGAATCATATGAATTTGTATATTTTTAATGAATGGTTAATCACGATCAAATTCAATCACATCAAATATTTGTAAAATTATTTTAAGAAACGGTCCAAATAGTGACATCAAGATTGATTTACTTGAATGCATACGAAAAAATTCTACCAAAAAGAGAACATAATTTTGAGAAGTCTTTACATTTCTTGTATCCCTAAAATAGAGTAATTCTTCTATAGCCACGGCCGACAAAAACATTTGGTCACAACTAACCAAAATTTTCGTAGCTACAATTAGAAAATCAAGCAATGCACCCAAAGTCGGAGCTACAATTAGATTGATTGTCCTTTTTCTCATCTCGGAGGGAATGCTCTCGGAAACCCCTTAGGTTTTAGTATTTTGGCGAAGTGTGTCCTATTAACGTTGTTGAAAATGTGAACGCTGAGAGACTTGTGAAATCGGGAATAGAGTTTATTTTTTAATAAGGTCTAATCAAAATCAATATCTAACCCAGAAAATTTAAGTTGACAAAGAAAATTTTCTTATGATGAGTTCAACCTCATTTCAAAGAATAAAATAAAGCCTAATAATTGGTCTAAACAAAACTTAGCCTAATAAGTCAAGTTTAATTGTGATGAGATCACAATTGAGCAACAATGAAGCAGAAGGAGAAGCGATAATACACTAAAGTAGAACACTTCATGAGTCAACATTGTAATTCAGAGTTTAGTTGATCAATAATAGTGATGAAGTAGAGGGGGATACAATTTAAGTAATGGTAGGTCCATTTTTCTAACCAAATAAAAATACATAATCAAAGAAAAAGAAAACATATCGGAGAACAATTGGAAGGAGGTTGGATAACACTCATCTTTGATTCTCCGATAGCCCGCCTTTGTCTTTGAACTGACAAGTTTCTAAATTAATAATTTTGGGTGAAAAGAGGCTCTTAAATAGACATTTTTGCACTATGTTTGCATTGGGCTAATGGACTTTTCCCCCTTTCCGAAATACCAAAAACAACAAAAAAATAATAGTTTCTTCTCGCTACAGCATGCGCATGGCGCATGAGGCAGAAGCTAACTGGCATTTCCAGGAAGGCAATGCACAAAGCTTATGGAGCTATATGTGGGGCGCATGGTCCTATAGGATTTTGTGATTTTTCTTCATTCTTCAAGTGTTTTTCTTCCTTATATGCTCTTACGACTTGAGACAAAATTTCCCCAACTTGTCTTGTCTTTAAACCTTTGTTGCTCTTGATTCTTTAACTTTCATATCTTTCATGAGGTGTCTTGCTTTGCTGAATTATATGATTTAAACTATAAAAGACTCAAAACACCAATTGAGTTGTCTAGTTAGGAAAGAAATAGAATTACAAGGACTCAAATCAAAACATATAAAACCACAAGCAACTCACTCCAAAACATCTATATTGTCTTCAAATGCATAGAAACAAACTCCAAAACAAAGCTAAAAACATCATATAATGAGGTATCATCAGTTAGTGATAGAACTTTTCGCCAATAATATTACCAAACACATAACGAACGGGAAAAAAATCAGCCACTAATGCCTTTTACTAATGGATTTTATGCATTAGTGGTGGAGCATGGCCGCCATTATGTAATGCTAGAAACCCACTTGGCTTGGCTTGAAATTTTGGAGTGTGCTCCACTTAAGATCTCAAATCCGATTTTCTCCCGTGTCAATTTCAATAGGCTAGTTTAGCTTCAAAAATAAAAGTATGTAATGCTAGAAATCCTTGTAGAGTTTTATGTATCATACGGTAAGATATTTATGATGTTTAAACGTGCAAATATATGATTTTGATCATGGTTATAATATTCAATTTAAAAAGAAAAAAAAGATTGTATATCAAATCATAATGTTTAATCAAAATATATTTTTATTTGTTATAGAAAAAATTATAAATTGAAGGGATGATGTTTGAGTCCAAGAAAGAGAATATATTATGACTCATAAAACACTTGCAAACATAGAAGAGACTAAAGGAATTCAAACATGTACAATACTTCTTTTTATTACTAGAAACTAGTTACAAACCCGTGCTTCGTACGAGTTCAATAACGTATTCGATAAAAAAAAATTCTTCGAAAGAAGAGATGTTAAAACGACGAAACATTGTGATTCATCATAAAATATGTATGAGCTGATTAAGAGAGCATATAATCAGTTTATGAGATTAGGAATTGACATAATATTTAGGATGAAAACAATTGGAACCAATAAAGGAACCAATGATGTGTGAGTTTACATATTATCCAAAATTATAAAAAAGAGTGTTGTTGTTATAGAGTTACCAAAAAAGGATTGATACCCATATTTACATCAAATGAAATCAAGCAAAGAAGTAGCATCAGTGAGTGAAGATAATCTAGTCTAGGATTAGAGTTAAGGTGATATGTTGAAAGTGTGGATCATAAACACCAAATCTTTATTTGGGAACGACTTGAACGTGCATATTTTTAGGTGGCTTCTCTAGATCAAAAATTAATTATCACATACCTCTAACATATGTTCTTGGCAAAATTTGAACCATTGGCCGCCTAAGTATTTTTTGTAACTTGCTCTCTTTGCCATTATCAAGCGACACTTATACCTTTTTTGAGCTTGTTTGTCGATGAGTGTGATTGTTTTCCGTGTTCCTTTTAGAAATTTCATTGATATCTCATTTGAGAAGTGCTAGGTACAAAACAAATTGTAGTGTTAATTAGAAGTTATATATATGTACATTTCTAAAACATTTACCAAAGCATTATAAAGATTAGCTGTAGGAAAAGAGCATGTTTTATTTTGTTCAAAAGATTAGGAAAACAACATTATAATTAACATGATACTAATTGGAACCAATGAAGGAACCAACAATGTGCAGATTAACGTTACATAATAGTTAGGTTTATAAAAGAGATTGCAAGTTTCATAGACTAACCAAAAAGGGATTTTTGTCAATATTTACATCAGACAAAATGAAAAGAACAAATGGCATCCCAAAGTCAAGATAGTTTACGACTACAGTCCAAAGCGATACGTCAAAATAGTAGAAGTTCAAATAGTTCAACAACAAAGATCTACTTTGGAACAACTCAAATTTGCAAGTTCTTCTGTGACTTTTCGAGATCAAAGATGAGCTTACCACCTTTTTCCATCACTCGTTCTCTGCAGAAATTGAACCACTGCCCACCCAAGTATTTTTCATAGCTTGCTCTATCGGCGGTAATGAGGTGACAATTATACTGTCTCTGTGTCTGGTCATCAATGAGAGTGATTGTTGTGCACTTTCCTTTTAGAATTGTTCTTGACACCTCGTTTGGGAAATGTTAAACAGGAAAATAACTGCAATATTAGTCTAATGCATATTTACATGGATAAGATGTATGCGAATATAGTTACATATAATTTATAAAATAAAGGTAGCATAACTGATTTTAAGCTAAAGAAAATGTAGCATGACTTCTAATTTATCTTCCTATTATCTTCCTATAAAGTCTAGATAAATGCATGCATGTACATTATATGTACCCCGTTGACCAATTAACATTGTTGAAACAAAATAGAAATTAAGCATCACTTCCGCATGTTCATATATAGCTAGCACCATTTGACATTGATGTCTTCGAACATTTGGTGCAACTCTCATAATACAATCCAAACTGGTTAGGATTGAATTTAGCTGTTTTTCCAAATAGTGATGCAGTATGTATCCTAACACAAATTATGCACATGAAATAAAGAATAATGCAATATGTATTTTTAATTTGTGCGTAAAAAAACTCAAAGCATGTTTGTGCATAAAAAAAAGCAGACATTGACTAAGTTTATAAATTCAGCAATTGGCCTCACCTGAGATAGTTTGGACTCTAACTGACTTAAGTTCTAACTGAAGCTTTGACTCTGAGCTTGAGAAGTGTTAAGGTCATGACAACAATTCAAGAAACATGGTCAAAAAACAATCAAATCGAATTGTGAAATAATAAGTTACTCTAATACTGTATTGTGAAATCATAATGCAAACTTACTAAGTCTTAAACTTCTCAACAACCGGATGATGCAGGTTGATGAGCAGCCTCGAACCTGACCAATTGTTACATATATTTGGGTTGCAATTGACTACAAAATGGAAGCAAAGAACTCAAGGTAAATAGATGGTAAATGATAAAGCTACGAAGTATTTTTCCCATTGTGTTACATCAATTATATTCCCACTACATAAGAAAAGACATCTTTCGGGTCATTATCAAACTTATACAAAATCCTATCATCTGATACTGACACAATAGAAAATAATACATTTTCTATTTAGCAATGTTTAGTTTTTTTGAATAAGAAAAAAATATGCATAGTTTGTTACGATATAAAGGTGCAATATATATATATATATATATATATATATATATATATATATATATATATATATATAAGATAAGCATAATTTTTTTAGGCATCTATACCTTTTTTGAAGAAAAAACATCTACAATTTTACTTTTAATTAAAATCAAAATTTTATAAAAATTATATGCATTAGCGCAACAAAAAAACAGACACACATAAAGTATTACTCTAAACGCTAATATGTGTGTGTGTGTGTGTGTGTATTTGCGAGGTTGAAGAAAGAAAATAAAAATATTTTGTATCATTAAATGATAGCATGAATAAAAATATTGGTGAGGTTGTTATGATTAAATGATATTTAAATTAAATATATAAGTGATAAAAAGATAATAAAATTTCTTTGAAAAAAAAGTAATAAAATTAAATGGAACCTCCTTAAAAAAATTAAATGGAACAACTAAAAAAAATTAAATGGAAGAAAAAAACATATTGAAATATAATATTAGAAAATAAAAGAAAAGGTTCCCAACGTGAATTGAAGAGAGATGCTTGTGAAATAAATTGTCGAGAAGTAGTTTTTTGAAGTAGCATTCAACAACTTTTGGCCAAAGCTCATTCCATTCAATTTTATGCATTAAAAAAAAAGTACCTTTTTTTAGTAAGTACTTAATTGATATTGTACTTGGCCTAACTTCTCCTTAAAAATGTAGAGAAGTTGAAAAAAAACAGGGTCAAACGGTATCTTAATCTCCCACAACGGCAGTGTAGAAGCAACTGAATTTGGGAGAAAAAATTAGAAAATAGTTAAAAATAAAAAAATTGGAAAATAGTCAAAAGCTTTTAAAAATATGAAAATTGAAAAATAGTTAAAAAAAAAAATCGGTGAGGTAGCACTCAACCAAGCAATACTAAAAAAAATTATATGCATTAGCATAACAAAAAATATACAGACGGACATAAATATTACTTTAAACGTTAATGTGTGTGTGTGTGTATATATTCGCGAGGTTGAAGAAAGGAAATAAAAATATTTGGTATCATTAAATGACAGCGTGAATAAAATATTTGTGAGGTTGTGATAATTAAAAAATATTGAAATTAAATATATAAGTGATAAAAAGATAATAAAATTCTTTTGAAAAAAAGATAATAAAATTAAATGGAACGGTTCAAAAAATAAAATAAAATAAAGTTAAATGAAAAGAAAACATATTGAAATATAATATTAAAAAATAAAAGAAAAGGTTCCCAGCGTGAGTTGAAAAGAGGTGCTTGTGAAATATATTTGTCGAGAAGTAGTTTTTTAAAGTAGCATTCAACAACTTTTGGCCAAAGCTCATTCCATTCAATTTTATGCATTAAAAAAGTTCTCTTTCTAGTAAGTACTTAATTGATATTGTATTTGACCTAACTTCACCTTAAAAATGTAGAGAAGTAGAAAAAAAACTGGGTCAAACGGTATCTTAATCTCCCACAACGGCAGTGTAAAAGCAACTGAATTTGGGAGAAAAAATTGGAAAATAGTTAAAAATAAAAAAATTGGAAAATAGTTAAAAGTTTTTAAAAATATAAAAATTGGAAAATAGTTAAAAAAATCGGCGAGGTAGCACTCAACCAAGCAACACTAAAAAAATATATATGCATCAGCGTAACAAAAACACAGACAGACGGACATAAAATATTACTCTAAACGTTAATGTGTGTGTAAATATTTGCGAGCTTGAAGAAAGTAAATAAAAGTATTTGGTATCATTAAATGACAGTGTGAAAAAAAATATTTGTGAGGTTGTGATGATTAAACAATATTGAAATTAAAATAATTGATAGTGTGCTTGACCTAACTTCTCCTTAAAAATGTAGAGAAGTTGGAAAAAAAGCCGGGTCAAACGATACCTTAATCTCCCACAACGGCAATGGTGAAGCAACTGAATTTGGGTGAAAAAATTGAAAAATAGTTAAAAAAAAATAAAAATTGGAAAATAGTTAAAAGTTAGTAAAAATTAGAAAATAATTAAAAAAATGGGTGGGGGAAAAATGGGAAATATACCATAAAAATGATGAGGTGGCACCAACCACACCCCATCAATAGAAAATTACAAAAATGCCCCTTATAGGGGCAAAATGGTAAAATTATAGGGATTTATATTTTATATATAGTAAGTAGACTAGATTAGCACTTTCAAATGCAAGGTGTATTTTGTTTTTTTAAGCAAATAGTTTGAGATCACATCGATGAAAATGTGAATATTTCTCAAATTATTTATCTAAATAAAAATAATCAACAATAAAAATCTACCTAAAACCGACTTCAAAATACATAAAATATTTTAACCCAATTTCTTATATTTTATAAACACTTTTGGACAAAGCATCTCCATGTATGGCTAAAATAGTCAGTCTTTAAAAGATTTATAAATGTTTTTTGAAACAAATTTTTTTTACAAATACTAGACATAACATGTTCACAAGTACATGACATTTTTTAAAAACAAAAAAAAAAGTATTATCTCTTATTGTTGAGTTGAAATAAGAAACTACCCTTTGAAGTCCAAAAATTTACTTGTTTAAATAACATCTCTCATAAAATATTTTATGGATTGTTATCTTCCATATATTAAAACTAAAAATAAATTAAAAATTAAATTATTATAAATTAAAAAATATTATAAATTATTAAAGTTAAAAAATAAAACATTATGAACTGTTATAAAAAAATTTATTATATTTCTCATACCCCACATAATGTTTATCTTATAGTTTTTTTTTTCTATCAAAAGAAAGAAAAACTAGGTAATAGATTTTCACATTGTGTGGGATTGTGAAAAACATAAATTTCTCAAATTCTAACGATGCCATAGCGATGCCCATGTGTACTTATGCTATAGTCTGATATGGGTATCGCTCTTTCTAAACCAACTCCGATGTACCATTATAACAAGAGTACTATTCAAATTGCTCATAACTTTGTCTTCCATAAATGCACCAAGCAAATTGAGTTTGACTGTCATATTACTCGTCATCGTCTTCAGCATGCAACAATCACTTTACCGTTTACCTCCTCATCTTTGCAGATTGCTGATTTGTTCACAAAATGCACTCCATAAAACGTTTTCATTTATTGGCTGACAAACTCTCGATGCTCTCAACTAATTCATCGTGAGTTTGAGAGGAGATGTTAGATAGTATAGTGGGGGGACCTCATCAAGGCACAGTGTGGCAAGTGCCACACCAACCTAGGTCCTTTCTTTTTTTATTTTTTTTTACCGGTTCATTGTATAATTTTTACTCATATATTATTACAAACTTAGTTTTTTTTATGTTTATACACGTGTTTATATTTTTACTCATATATTAATACGAAGACATATTTTTTTTTTGTAATTTATACACGTGTCTATATTTTTACTCATATTAATAAGATGACCTTTTTTTTTTTTTAATTCATACATGTGTCTATATTTTAACTTATATATTAATATGGGGACCTTTTTTTTTTTTAATTTATACACATGTCTATATTTTTACTCATTTAATATGGAAATAATTTTTTGTACAATTTGTACATATGTCTATAGCTTTATTCATATATCAATACAAACCTATTTCTTTTATAATTTCTACGCAATTGCAACTTGCTTCCCAAAAAGGAGCGCAACGCGCTCACCCGTTCGTATGCACGGGTATCATGCTAGAGCATGTGATTCATCTCTTGTAAGTTACAACTTGTAACCTATATAGAAAGAGTTGTTTTTAGAATAAATAGTAATGATATAATTTTAGTTCATTTTTAACAAATGAAAAATAGATTATTTTCTTTGTAATTTTGTTTGCTACAACTATTTTTAATATAACTTCTTATTAAATTTAGTATTATTTAATTTTTTGACAAAAAAAATTTTTTTGCCCCACTAATATTGTGAGCCTAGATCCACCTTTGAGTATAGTTATTATTTATTAGTAAGGGTATTTTAGACTATTATATTCTCTAGTATATATTCTTATCGTAAGACTATACATTTATTGAAACCCTAACCAGTCATTGTTTTTCTTCTCCGATTATCTCCATTATTAACAATTTGTTGGTCACATAGCCATGGAAGAATTACTCCCTAAAATAAATGCACTTGATTTTTTTATCTTTTTTAAAGATTTTTTTGTTTTAAACACTTATTATTCGCCATACTTCTTGTTACTTCATTAGAGAATTGAAGAGTTTATAACTTCAGTCATTTGTTTTCTTTTTCTTTTTTTTGGTACAGAAAGAGAGTAGAGCCCAATAGTCATTTGTTCTCTAATTGTTCACTTATATTTTTACAAAAGATGACCAAACAATTCTATGTAACACTACTAAACGGTAGTCTTATCCAAAATATAAACACTAATTAGAGAATTAAATAACATTTCTATCTTCACATGAATGATGCAAAAATTATATAAATTTTTACATCCATTCACAGAAAAGATAGAAACTATACAAATTCTAAAGTCACAAAGAACACACAGTGTTGAAGATTTTGTAATTATTTAATCTTCTCAAGTCCCATGAGACTTGCATTTGAATGTTTGATACTAAGTCCTACCTTTAGTTTTATAATGGATGATACCCTTTCAAAACTTACATCTCTTCGATATGGGACTTCAGTTCTTCGTATCTAGTTCTACGCGTATAGTTACTTTTCTGTTAACTCATTATATAAACGACATTCAAGTACCTGATTTCAATTATAAAAGCTTGAACTAAAAAATGATAATTATCTTACTCTGGAAAACGATTACATATTAATTGTACTATTGGCTTGAATATTCCATAGTAATTATACAACTATGTTACATATATCTTCAATGGCAATGAAATGTAAATATAAATCTTGAGCACTCATCTCGGTATGCACAAACTCAGAACTTGGTGATGACACAAAACACAAAGGCAAGAAGTGAAAGAAACAAGTTGAACGAGACATCAATAGTTCTTCCATTGGATGAGCCACCATCTGTTGATGGTATACTTTTTGATCCTGCTCCACCTGCAATTCACCAAAACTACGTCAACTGAGTGAATCAATAAAATCTATACTATAGTATGATTATTGATGTATTAATTACTTTAGTAAACATAATAATATATTTACCTGAGGGAAAATCTGAGTTTGCAGAAGGTGTTATTGCGCCTTCAGGTGATTCGGTTGAAGAATCAGTTGGAGAATCAACAGGAGAGCCCGCCGGAGAAGTTGAACTTGTAGGAGATGTCTGTCCATTGCCACCTAAATTTATACAATGGGAATAAGTTAATAGTTTAATTTTCCATTAGTACCGACACTTAGGTTGAAAACGAGTCCAATTGTCTGACACATGTTAGTGTCGACACATGTATTTACATTCAATCATTTTTACCATTGATCTAAAACAACTATTATAATTAAACATATTATTGCATACCTTTGCACTGACTAACTGGTGGAGTTTGAACCTTACAAGCAGAAGGGAGAGAAAGAGCAAGTGTTTGATTTATAGTGATTCCAAAAGAGGAACCACCACCATTAAGCAGGGAACATAGACACTGTGGAGAAGATTGGACTACACTTGAGAGTTGTGAGCAACATGAAGATGATGGATTTGAAGAACTACCCATTATGTAGTTTAGACAAGGGCTCAAGCTAGTGAGTGTAGATGTACAACCTGATTGAGCTGCATTTTGTGGACACATATTGGCCACTAGGACCATAACTAGACACATGATATACCCTTTAAATGCCATATTACTCCTTTTATCTTGGAACTAATTCTGATATATCTTTTATACTTATGGATGTATGAAGTGTTGATGAAAAGGTAACGAAGGATAGGTTATTTATATATACCATAAAATACTCTTGAAATTCTAAGAAAATGATAAGTAAAATGCAGGTTACCTACTCTTTGGAATTATATTTTTTTTTTTTTTGAGCAACTCTTTGGAATTATATGACCCTCTTGTTGTACACACATATAAATAAAAAACTTTTTCCTTGAAAGAAACTGTTTATTGTCAACAATTTAATTAAATTAAAATGTAATAATAAACGGTTGCATTTTGACCCCACAACAATTCCGCCACATCTTGTATCCTTCACTAACTTCAAGTCATCAATTTCTCCTTCATTTGCATAGTGATAGGCTTACTTGACAAGTTTACACATATTAAACGACTTAAATAGGTCTTTCGTCCCTGCAAATATAGATCATTTGAATTTTTGTCTCTGAAGTTACTAATCATTCCAATCTGCCACTGCAAATATTAATCATTTGAGAAATGGCCCTAATTACATCTGATTAGTAACTTCAGGGACGAAAATTCAAATGACCTATATTTGCAGGGATGAAATACCTATTTAAGCCAACCACCTCGCCCAATCACCACTTGCCACATGGGCACCATGTCGATAAAGACAGTCCACCTCAGCATAAAAACCTAATTATGATCAAAAGTCAAATGATTAATATTTGCAGTGGCTTATTGGAGGGATTAGTAACTTCAGCGACGAAAATTCAAATGGTCTATATTTGCAGGGATGAAAGACCTGTTTAAGCCTAAACAAAATGTATAAATGAAACGGAGATTATAGTATTTTTATCAAATAGTGTGTATCTATCGTTACTATAAATACAAAATGAAAGATATTAAATTCAAAGCGGGTATATAGTTTTAATCAGAGGATACAACTAAAAAAATAGTATTTCAATTTTAAAATTAAGAGTGTAAATTATTTTGCCCAATTTTTTACAAATAGGTCAATTATTATGGGACTTAAGTGAGTAGTATATATTTAATTAAATATGCCAATATATATATGCTTCAATTCGTCAATGAGAATGGAGTCATTTCAATATTTGGTTTATAATTACAGCTTCATTCTAGCCTAACCTACCAAACTATCTAACTTGGGCAAGTAACAAAACTAGACTATTTCAATAGAATTGTTGAGTAGTCAAGGTAGTTGAACTCCTATATGCATATTCAAATCTACCTATGCTCTCCTCCTAAATGTTGCAAAATATATAAATCACGTACTATATCTTTAATCAAAACCCATCACAATCCTAAGAGTGACACATCATTCTTGCAGACCCAACAATGGGACATCTAAGTATTTTTCAAATGAAAGTGATATCAACATTCCTTTTAATCACATCAGTAAAATTGGTTTTTGGACAGATTAGTACACCTTGCACAGCTTCTATGATTAGTAGTTTCACTCCATGTGCAAATTACATTACAGGAAGCACCAATTATAATGGTTTAATAACACCATCAAGTAGTTGTTGTGATTCATTACAATCTATGATGAGTACTAGTATGGGTTGTGCTTGCTTGTTAATTACAGCCAACGTTCCATTTCAACTACCACCCATTAATAGAGTTCTTTCCTTCTTCCTTCCACAATCATGCAACCTGAATGGATTCCATGCACAATGCAAGGGTACACAATTCATATATATGTTTCCTTTTGTGACAAATTATGTGATGGATTTTCTTCCTATTTTAATTTCCTTTAAAATCATTTGTATATAAAATGTCTAATAAAGGTTTTTATAAATTTGTATATTGCAGCTTCTGGCTCTCCTTTACCAGCTCCAGGTACTTATTATTAATTAAATTAACTCAATTGTTTTTAAGTAGTCAATGGCTAAACTCATGTGGAGAAGTGAGAAATTTGACGTTCGAACCTCAATCCCTATGTACTAATGTCCATGAAGCTATCAACTGAACTTCATTTAGAAGATTCCTTTTAAACATTTTATTTGCAAGGACAGTACTATCCGATCAAGTTTTTAATTACATAAATAACACCGTCTTTAACCTATTCTTTTTCGACACACTTTTTATAGATTAAAATCCATATGAGTCCACTAATTTTTTTGAGAACATTACAATGAAGCTCTCTCATTTGAGTTTTTAAACGGATCTTGTATTCTTATATATATATATATATATATATATATATATATATATATATATATATATATATATATATAAAATTTATAAAAACAAAGTGAAAAGAAAAAAAAAATTTAAAATCAAAGTGAAACCTAAAATTAACTTAAGAGACCAAAATTATAAAATAACCACAAATTTACTAGCTATGGAAAATGTTGTATCTCGCAAGAAAATTCCTAGTAGTTTTAAACTTGATACCGAAGCATGCTATCATCTTTTTATGCCATGGCTTATGCCAAAGAAAATCCAATGTTGACCATGAATTTGTGAGACAGTGTGAACCCCTCCTGAAATGTGAGTGCTTATTTAAACTACTCAATTCAATAAACATCTTCAACCTTTTCTCCACGCCATCATAGATGGTCTCAGATATAAATAATTAATAATACTCGTTTGAATTTCAATCAATAGTATATATATTATAAAGAGAGTGTTACACATTACATTATTAATCCTCTTATATATGAATGTTACATGCTCAACGTTGAGTTCTGGAAATATATAAAGGTACATGGATATGATCTTTAAAAATTATTCAGGATCATGTCATAAATCTTATTCCTCTTTCCATTGCTTTTGTTGGCAGGTCCAGCTATATTTGGATCAAATGTCCCGTCTCTTCCGCCAATTAATGCTTCTCCCTTGAGTCCGCAAGGTAAATATCATTGTTATTGTAAAAATTATATTTATTATGTAAACACAAAATTAAAAGGGTTGGTGACATTTATTTTCTTCCATTATACATCACCCAATTTGTTGACATAAAAAATATTGTCTAAACTTCAACGCAGTAGATGAAACCATTGAGGTAGCTGATTCTCCTAAATATGCAATTCAACACTCAGCAAAGGCACCAGCACCGACAAAACTAGTACCAATGAAGCATAGTCGCCCAAGAAAACTTCAGGAATTCAACTTTGGAATCATGACTTTGAGTATTTAATAAATTGTTAATCACGAGTATTAATAATGCTAGTTCTAAATGAATTACGATTTATGAAGGAAACACTCCTTATCATTCTTCTTTTTCATGTGAACCTTTGTATTTTGTATTGATATGATGTTGGTGTTTAATGATTCATGAAACAAAATGAGTTTGTATTCTACACTTTGTATAATCAACTTATATTTTGATTCCTTTCTAAATTACTCCAAAATACATATTACAAATCAAATAAGCAAAAGTAATTGAATTGCAAGTTGTAAACATTATACGATAACGTGCCACTATCAACGTCCTTCATGGATATCACTAGGGATACCCTTGGAAACCTTTTCCATACATAAGTGCAAGTAAATCTAAATACAACCGGGCAGAGTTAGAGTTTCAACTTGGCCACTCAAATTGACCTTTAGATGAGATAATTTTAGAGACTCATTTGAGCACCTAAAATGAGGAGCTCTAGTGTAGATGCTCTAAGTTAGTAGATCTTAATTAGACATTTACATTATTTGGATGAAAATTGTTTGGTGGATAGTGGATACTATATAGGGTGTACACGCCTTGAGAAAGAAAGAGATTAAGAATGTAACGTGATTAATATGATAGAAAGAGATGAACAATAAAATGAGATGATAAATGAATATTGAGAATATGAGTTATACAAATAGCAATGTTGTATCTAAATTCCTTAATGTTTCATTGACACCCCATATATCTATACACTCATTTGAAACCCCTTGAAAAAAAAAAGTTAATAAATGAAGAAGAATTTGTTATTTTAAAAAAAATATTTACTTATTTTATTATTTATTATTAATAATAGTAGTGGTGGTTAGAGCCGACCCACCATCGAAGCTCCACTATCGACCACCGAGGTCGTCGAACCATTAACCACCATCAAAAGTCGTTGGAGAAATCCCTTCTTGAAGTTCAACAAACTATTGGAAACTAGTAAGCTATATGACTTAACATGGACCAAATTCCATATTCGCGAACACGGCGATTAGACTTTGAGCAGAGCTCAAATGAATGTATCGATCTAAATGATGTTTATTCATTTGGATTTTTGAATACTCGACAATGATATTTGTACAACCATATTTTCTTATTCATTTAACATCTCAATTTCTCTTTCTCTCTTTATATAAAAAATGGATCATCCAATGTGTGATTTATACATGAGAGTAGTGTTCACTCTCTGACCATTGAAAATGAGAAAAGCGTATTTTATTGGCTAATGTTATGTCGACGCCCTTTTTTCCACCACCTTCATTGTACATACCATGTGAAAGGATATTTTAGTAATTTCATCCATATAAAAGAGATTGTTATGTGGGGTGGTGAGGGTCAGATGATCACATGACCACGTGTCACATTTATGCGTGGTGGTAAAAGAAGTGTTTGCCACATATGGTGGTCAATCTATCACCACTTTATTTTATATATGTTTCTCTCTCAATTTGTCCATTTATATCGTACCAACAACTTATCATGTCAATTACATCGCTTTCTTTCTCAAAATATATACATACAATAGTGGATTTAAATCTCTCAAGTTTGAAAGAACCTTAGAAAATAATGTGTTCGATCTAGAGGAAACAAAAGAAAAGTAAATAAAAAAATTAGTAAATGGAATTTGAAAAAAAAAATGGAGAACAATTGACTAAGGGTTAAGATTAAATTAAAAACTTAAGGAAACGTGAGAAAAAGTATCCAAAGGGAGAAACTCTTGTGTGAACCAGGACCAAGAAATTTGGTTTGGTCACACATAAAGTTTTTGTCTTCTCTCTCTTCACAAATAAACAAATACTTTTCATTTTCTCTCTCTTCTCTCTTCTCTCTCTTCTTTCTTTGGTTGTGACCAAAGAAAATTTCTTGGTCCTAGACCACCTAAGAATTTCTCATTGAGAGGATCATTTTCCCACAATGGGGGTACCCAAACATTTTTCCAAATATAGGTTTTATGACAAGTACAATTTTTCTGTCCAATGCATTTCATGCTCACAGCTATATGCACTACATGTAATAAGTGTGTATTAAAGAACTTTCTCGTATAGTGTCTTGCTGGCTTTTGTGCATATCAACTATTTTTCCACATGGTAACAATTCCCACTATGTTAATTCATCACAAGACACGTACATTAACACATGTCCCCCTGCATGTTTTTGCCATATACCCTATTTTTCCCCCTTTTGTTTCATATAAATCAATACACGAAACTGACCATACAAACAACAGAGCGAGTAAGCTGAACACCATGGCCATGAAAACCAAGCTTTCTTTAGCTATCTTCCTCTTCTTCCTCTTAGCCTTATTATGTTCAAACTTAGCTATAGCTATAGGCAGAGAAGAAACTGACCCAGAACTAAAAACTTGTATACACCAATGCAAACAACAACGCCAATATGATGAAGAGGATAAACGAATATGCATGGACAAGTGTGAAGACTATCATCGGATGAAGCAAGAGCGAGAGAAACGTCAACATGAACGTGAACATGAACATGAACACGAGGATGAAAATCCTTATGTTTTTGAAGACAGAGATTTTGACATCAAAATAGATACAGAGGATGGTAGAGTTATGGCTCTAAACATGTTTGATCAAAAATCAAAGCTACTCAGAAACTTTGAGAATTATGGTTTGACCGTTTTAGAAGCTAAAGGACATGCTTTTGTTTCACCACACCACTTTGATTCTGAGGTTATTTTCTTCAACGTGAAGGGTATGTGTTAAAAAAATAACTAAGTTTAATTATATAATTTTATGACTTATATTTTAGTTATTCATTTTGGTGATTGTTTTGTTTTTTCCTTGTTGAATTACTATATAGGGAGAGGAATAATTGGGTTGGTTATGGAAGATAAGACAGAGAGATTTAACCTTGAAGCTGGTGACATTATGAGAGTACCTGCAGGAACACCTTTGTACTTGGTTAATAGAGATGAGAATGAGAAGCTTTTTGTTGCAGCATTGCACATGCCACCTTCCTCTGCTTCTGCTCCAGTAAATCTTGAGGTTACAATTTCTAACAACATAATTTCTATTATTATATGTGACACTAGGGACATGATTAAATGTGTGACATACATGTGTTGGTGCAGGCATTTTTTGGGCCTGCAGGGCGAAACCCAGAATCAGTCCTCACAGCATTCAGCTCCAAAGTGCTCCAAGCAGCATTCAAGGTAGAGTACCCTTATATATAATCAAATAATAATTATGCTTTCCTAAATTTTCTTAATTTGGTTTATTAATTTTGTACTTGTACCTAACAATTAACAGAGTCCCAAAGAGAAGCTAGAAAGGTTTTTGGATGAACAGAACAAGGAAAGAATTTTCAAAATACAAAAAGAAGATCTTAGTGGCTTGGCACCTAAGAAAAGAATTTGGCCATTTGGTGGACAATTTAAGGATCCTTTTAATATTTTCAGCAATAATCCTTCTTTTTCTAACCAATTTGGTAGTCTCTTTGAAGTTGGTCCTTCTGAAATGAGAAGTGGACTTGACGGACTCAATCTCATGCTTACCTTTGCCAACATCTCCAAGGTATATATCTAATATATAACCACAAACCTTAATGTTTTCACTAAAATAACCACTACATAGTCAACATAAGTTGATTTATTTAGTATGAATTTTAAATCAAATACATTACCAGTTTTTCCTTAGTAATTATTTGCAAAATGATTTTGAAATCTTCACAACTCATTTAAGGACTAATTAATTTTAATTTTGTTTGCAAATTGATATCTAAATGTGGCACAAACTTATTTTAAGGACTGAAATAAATTTGGTCATTATAAAAACCAAAATATTTCAATCACCAAATGTTATGTACATTATATGACTAATCACATATTGGTGCTCTTTTGTCATTGATTTTATGCATAGGGATCTATGTCTACTATTTACTACAACACAAATGCAAACAAGATAGCACTAGTAATTGATGGTGAAGGAGAATTTGAGATGGCATGTCCACACATGTCGTCAAGCTCATCACACTCTAAACAAAGAAAGAGTAGCAGCACTTCATACCAAAAAATCAATGCAAGATTAAGGCCTGGAACAGTGTTTGTTGTCCCAGCTGGTCATCCTTTTGTAACCATAGCTTCCAAGAACAATAACCTCAAGATAGTTTGCTTTGAGGTTAATGCACAAAGGAACAAGAAGCTTGCTTTTGCAGGGAAGAACAACATTGTGAGTGCACTAGACAAGACAGCTAAGAAGCTAGCATTTGATAAATCTGCTGAGAAGGTGGATGAGATATTCAAGAGAGATGAGGAATTCTTTTTCCCTTATGATGTGGAAGATGAGAGCAAGGAGGAGCGTGGTCGTGCTGATGAGTGAAGAGGGTTTCAAAAGGAATACAACTATAAGTGACAATGGAGGTTATGTAAATTAAATTAGGTCATGGTATGTGTATGCAAGGATGTAAATGAAATAAAAAGGACACACATTGTTGCTTGTTATGGCAACATAACCGTATGTGTTGTATTATATGATGATGCTATATATCTATCTAAGGTTTTTTTTTTTTTTTTTGTTACATTACATCTAAGTAAATTAATGTAAGCTCTCTTCTTCGGCTTTTTTTTTTATATATAATATTTTTACAACATAAAACATCCTATTTAGTTCTCAATTGTGTGACTTGACATTTTAATATATCCTTTAAAAAAACATTTTAATATATACTTTTACAAAAGAAACATTATTTTAATATATAATTACTTTGTTATTTCAATCATATATGACATAAAAAGTATAATTTGTTACTAAATTTTTCCTTCCTCCAAATTACAATATATAATATAAAATAAAAACTAATTTTTTATGAACTTAACAAAAAAACAAAAACTTAAACTATGACCAAGAAAAATTAATATTGAATTCTTTCAAAATTAATAAAAAGAGAAGAAATACTTTGGATAAAGCAATAAAATTCATAGGATGCGTGTGTAAAATTGTTCACGATTTTTTTTACATATTTAGAGGGGTTTTTTCTTTTACACATTTAGATTGATTATTTATTATACATTCAAACTGTCGAATTTGAACTTAATTAATTTGTGAGGTTCAAAATTGAAAGGATTTTGCTCTTCTACTTCTAAATTTGCTCTTTGTGGTTGAGTTAATGGCTCATTTGATTCAGTTGTTCCTTCAGATGTACTAGTGTGACATCGACTCGAACCCAGAATAAAATTGTCCTAAAATAACCAACTCATTTCATTTTTCAATGCAATATTAATTACTTTTTAAAATTATAATTTTAATTAATACTATTTTTATCACTCTCAATTTAATATATTCTACTTTGCATTTATAATAATGAGGAATGCACCAATACTTAACAAGGCACTCAAAACTATTTTTATTTTTCTTTCACTTATATATTCTTAATATGTGAAATAAACAAAAAGCTCACTTATTATAGGATAAAGGAAGTACTCCGTCCGTCCCAAATTATAAGGAAAAAAATCCATTTTCTTTGTCCCAAATTATAAGCAAAAAAGATCAACTTTTATCATATTTAATTATATTGCTTCAAAAAATTATCTTTTCCAAAGGAAAATTAAACGCAAAGTGCATTCAATTTGCTCTCTCTTTCATTTTCTCAATAACCAATGACCAATGAAAATTGTTTTTACATCTTTCTATAAAACTTATTTCAAGGATAACGCAAGAAACTATGTTGCAAACTACTATGTTTTGGTTTTCTTAATAAGTGTAATTTTTTCTTATAATATGGGATGGAGGGAGTATTGTTTTTTCCTTCAAAAATGTAAGAAATTTGAGGGGTATACTGAGCAATAATCACGTATACAACGGCAACAAAGGCCCGTATTTTGGAACCTAGACCTGCTTTATTGAAAACAACTACAAATCATCATTTTCTTTCTCACACCCGCCAATTTGAGCTGTGTTGAGGTTCCATATTGACTTATTTTGTCACATTTTAAGATTGAGCTAAAAAATATACTGATAAATTTTTTTATTTATCCATGAACAATGTCTTTAGAGACAAACAATTATACTGAAACAACATGAATATAATGATTAATTAGACATTCACAAGTAAGTTCATGGAGATCAATTGATCAATTTGAAGTATTGAACTTTTAATTTTGTTCTGCTCAAAAGAAAAAAAAATTAATTTTGTTAAATAGTATTATACTTTTAAGAAAAATTGAAATTTTTCCCATTTGAAAGTATCATAGAAACTTAAAAGAGAGTAAATTCCTCACGAGCTTAATGTTTTTTACTACAAGTTTATATCCTTTTTTGATAAGCTGCTTCAAGTAGCATTTAAGATTATAGCTTATAATCCATCATCTTTCTTTTGTAAAAAAAAAAAAAAAAAAAAAAAAAACACATCATTTTTCTAACAATATATTTTACTCTTATTATCTTAATTAAAAAAATTAAATATTGATTAAAATTATCTTTTAATATCATTTCATATCAAGATAGCCCAAGTCAGCAAAATACAACGAGGTCAAGAAATGTGAGATTTGTTCTATCCACACCCCTTCTAAATTGGTAGTTACATACTTAACTGTGGCCTAACATATTCCAATTTGTGTGCACAAAATTAAAAGACGCAAAGCCTCTTTTAGTTTGAATGAATTCAATTTTACCATACAAACAAGTGATGAATGCAATATTTTGGATATGTAAATGAAGATATAAACAAAGTAGTATTTTGAAATAAATAATACTCCCTCCGTCCCATTTTAACTGAACCCTTGGCTCATTTCACACTTATTAAAAAAAAGTGTATAAATGAAAGAGAGAGAAAAATGGGTTTGAGTGCCCTTGTCAACTATTGGTGCATTCTTCTTTATCATAAATTCAAAGTAGAATTGGGATTGGTGAAAGTAGTAATTAGTGTTATAATTGGAAAAAAAGTAATTAATATTGTATTGAAAAGTGAAATGAGTCAATTTTTCTGGGACAATAGTATTTTTTTTTGTAAATGGCTTAGTTATGGGACGGAGGAAATAAAATTTAGTTTTTTAAGTCAAAATGAAATGAAATTAAATAATTATCATCCCAACACAAGGTTCTTGTGTGCATAAAATATTAACGAACGAAAGCCATACAATATTTATCCACCAACATGCAAATCAAATGATAAATTATAACCCTTAGTTTTAACTTTAAGCCACCAAAACACTAACATTGTCACCTTATCAAGCACCTAAATGAATCAAAGCTTCATATTGCCATAAACATGAGCATTTATCTTCTTCCAAATACTTCAGACACTAGCAAGCCAAATAAGATTAATACTTGTTTGTGTTTACATTTTAAAAGTAGTTTTTTTAATTTTAATAAATTAGTAGTATTATATTAAATTTTGATTTTGTTATTTTACTACATATATTTTTCATTTTAATTGTGCAACAATGCACAATATTGTTTTATTAATTATTGACTGAACACACACTTGTGTTATTTATTGTTTGTTACTTGGTGGAAGTAAAATCGAAAAGTGTAGTAAACCACACCACAATCACTTCCCTGAATAATTGGTTGGACAATCACAATAGACGATGAATAACGTCATCAGCCCAGCTTGGGAAGCAGAACATCCCCCATTCCCATGGCCCATGCTTACCTTGCTGACCCTTTCTGTCACTGTTTGTTTGTGCGTGAATCTATGTTCTCCAATGTTTTACACAATCATTTTTACCACGTGACGTGATAGCTATTAGCTACTCTTATTTTGAGAGTATTCTTCGTTAAAATATTAACCAAATTCAACAACGAAAAATATTGAACAGGAAAAAAGACAAAATGGTAAGGCCTGCTTTGTACTGATACAGCCATTAGGCTTTTCATTATTAATGATAGTAGTGTCCTATGCATTGTTATTGGTTATGCTAACGTAATGCATGCGAGGGTATATATACCCATTGTTCGAGGTGGCATTTAACATGCACAAGTGTAAAACTTGTGCACCATGCACAAGTTTATTTCAACCACTAGATTAAAAAAGTGCACTGATTTTATCATGGTCTAGTTGTACACTTGTACTACATATTTTTCATTCTTTATCACGTTGTCTTCAACCTCAGTACAATTGATTTTTCCTTCCCTTTCTTCATCTTCTTCATTCTATTTATTCTTCATCTTCATCCATCTTCATACACACTCAAATCCAGAAAAATAAAATTAAAATTAAAAACTCAAATTCTTTTTTTAATCTTCATCTTTTCTTCTTCCAAAACTTATAAATTCTTAGATTACTTGATTTTAACTTACAAATTCATAAATTCATCAACTCAAAAACTACAACAACATATAATCTCATCACTACACAACCATCATAACCAACAACAACTCTAATTCTTCAACTCTAACTCTTCAACCCATAAATCTCCGTAAAAGGATCCAATTCTCTAATCATCCTCCAACTCTTACCTCTTCATCGTCTTTGATTCCATTAAATTTCCACTACTTAACAGTTCGATACACAATTTGCAGTAAGAGGATTCCACAGACAACAACTCAAAATAACACAATTAGGTCAAAATTGAATTTTGGGGGAAAAAGATTTGGGTTCGGTGAGGAGGGAAAGTAGGAAAGAGGACATAATTGAGTTCCTTGTCTTATCTATTAATCCAATTAAAGAAGCTTGATGAAAATCACCACATATGCAAGGCATTGTTTGTGATGGAATTGAAATGCAGTGTTGTGGTGAGAGTGAGTCTTCGGTCATACATGAGAAGAGGGGAAGAAGATGACTTTGAGTTTCCTCTTTTTAGCACTAAAATAAAAATAAGTGTGGACAGCCTTTTCTTAGTTTAAGGATTTTTTTTCTGGATTTAAGAATAAGTGCGTATTGTTATCGTTGGTTATGATAGTGGTGTAGTGATGAGATTATGTGTTGTTCTTGTTTTCTAGTTGATGAGTTTATGAATTCATAAATTAATGATTAAGTAATTTTGAGGATTCATTGATTTTGGGAGAAGAAAAATAAAAAATGAAGATTGAAAAATGAATTCTCATGGATTGAAGGAAGATTAAAGTGATTGGTGTTGATGGTGGTGGATCTCTCATGGAGGTTGATGATGAAGATAAAGTGAAAAAAGATATGATGCAGATAACCCACAATAAAATCAGTGCACTTTTTTAATCTAGTGGTTGGAATAAACTTGTGCATGGTGCACAAGGTTTACACTTGTGCATGTTAAATTGACTTGCCATGGAATGTTGGTAGAAATTTTACTCCCTCCGTCCCAGAATAACTGACCCATTTTCTAAAAAAAAGTGTCCCAAAATAACTGACTCATTTCAATTTTCAATACAACTTTCATCATTCCCAATACAATATAACACTAAATAATACTACTTTTATCATTTCCAATACAATATATTCCACTTTCCCCTTCATTTATACACTTTTCTTAATCTGTGTGAAAAACCAAAGTAGGTCAATTATACCGGGACGGAGGGAGTAACTTATTTGTATAGAACCTACAAATTTTCGATTTAGTTCTCTCTATGGTCTTAGTGAGTGACACGTATAAGTAAAAAAAAATGTTAAAAGTGAACGACTTCTTGAATTTTTTATGCAATATTATTTTTCAATTATTATGTTATAGCTACGAGTATGTTTGATTTCAATTTTGAAAGGTAAATAATAATTATAAATGTTGTAGAATTTTTAGTTTTTGGTTTTTACAATTGATTTTAGCCTTGAAATTATTGTTAAATCCATGATTATATAAATATATGCAAACATAAATTACTTTACATTCAACTCACTTTTATTCAGAATCAAAGTTACTGAAGAAATTACTCCATATCAATTCTTGTCTCGCAAAACCAAACATACACTTAGTAATAACGTCTAATATTCATTTGAGAACGTGTTAGGAATTCAAGGTGATCTCTCTCATTCCAATCAAAAAAAAAAATCATATGCATGAGTCAAAGAATGAATTTCTCACCACTTGCTTAAGTGGTTCAAATCCCTTATCACTTGGACCAATATATAGCTGGTGTTTTAATGGAATGCTAATTAAAAAATTTCAATCATATATCCACCACTTTACATTTGTTGTAAAGGTAAATACACTAATGTTTGATAAGAATATTTTTGCAAAAGTATGATTTTTTTCTCTTTCATTTATACATTTTTCTTTCTTTTTTGAGTTAATTTATACATTTTCTTATTATGTGTTGTCAAATAGATAAAAAAAAAAAATTTGTATGGTCGAAGGAGTAATATCATTATTACAAATAAGTAAAGTATTGGATATTATAAACAATTATACCCTCTCTATCCCGAAATATAATACTTGCACTTAGATCTTCTTTGATAGGAGTATCATAGAGTGTTTCATATGTTGATGAACTCGCATCTTAATGTTTCACCATTTGGAGATATTTGTGTCAAAATGGATAGCATAAAAATTATTGAATTATCTTAAATAAAATACGGTATCATAGATATAAATTAATTAATATTTAAATATAAGATAAATTGGATTAAAAAAATATAGATTTCTTTTTTGTGAATAGAAAAATTATAGGTTGCTTTTGCTTTAGAGTTGTGTAATTTTTTATCATTATAGTAAAATTTGTATGAGTTGCATATGTTGTGGCATTATAGGACCACTTTGTAAGTAGTCTATACAAACAAAAATGAGTTTCTTAAAAAATAATCACCGGAGATTCTCTTGTATATTCAACAAATAAACATCTTAATATCCACAACTTAAATTCTTCTTTCTATAGTATATATTTTTTGTAATATTAAGAGAATATGCCTCACCAGTACCAATAAAGAAAGGCTCTGTCTGTAGCTATTTTGAATTACATTCATATTAGACATCTGGACTTGAAACTTTATGGAGTACTTTATACCTATATGATAGTGGACTCTGATGAATGGTCCTTATATGATGATATGATTGTGTGCCAAACGTTTGGTTCCTGGTTCACGATTTTATACCATTGTGTTAAATCAAATTGGTATATATAAATATATGGGGAAAAAACACTAGAAAAAAAATGGTGCAACTTAATTCAACTTTAGTCGATTCATGAATCAAACTAGTCAAATTATATGTACTCAAGTTTAATTTATTTGTTGAGTAAGAAAAAAAGTTTAGTTTATTTGATTAACAACCAAATTCATCAAATTATTCAATATCAAATATCAAATCGAAATAATTTTGAGTTGGTCTTGGTCCATTCATTGTAAATGATATTCTTCTATATTAAATAAAATATAATGCCAAAGCATGCTCCATTAATATTTAAGCAAAAAATTGACAAGTTTGAGGTTAGTTTTCATGATGGTTACGGTAGTGTACAAGTGCAGACCCAGGTCGTACTTCTCACATCTCAATAGAGGTTGGCTAATTAGGTTAGTAAGCAAGTGGTAAATGACGATGATGGTAGCTTAAAAATTGTGGTAAATATTGTAGGTTCAAAGTTTGAGACGCATAGCATTTTGCAGTGAGAATTTTGATTCCTGACAAATGGACGCACGCTTGAAAATTGCACAAATTAAAGGGCATTGCATATGTGTATGATAAAAGTTCATTGGCTTTGGAATTAAGGCCTCAAAAGCTTATCTCATCTGACCACTATTCCACTCCTACCACCTCACGCCAATGCCATCACCTAATTAATTAGTATCTTTAGTCAAACAACAAAACGACATTATACATTTAAAGAAGAAAGGTAGCTTACTTTCTCATACATCCTTGGTTGTAGATTTAAAAAAAAATTCAAGAATTTGAAGGTAAAACAAAAAGTGAAAGCAGATATTGGTGGTTGTGAGGTACCTGCAAACATTATGACACTTAAGTCAATAAGAGAGTGAGAAATGAAAAGTTTTAGATAGAGAAAGTGTATCTTGAGTCGTGATCCAAGGACACTTTTATATACAACCCTGGATGTGACCGTTGGATGTAGCCGTTGGAATGCCGTCACGAACGGCGAAATTCTATGACCATTGATCGTTGGATAACCATTATGGTCGGAAGCGTTATGGATAATCATTATGACCGTTGGGGCGTGAAGCTGGTGTAAGTAGGGTTTGGGCTTTTAGATAGTTTGGGCTTCATGCTCGGCACAAGGATTTTGGGTCAAAGGTGTGTTTTGACGTTCTACTATAGTCGAGCATGGGAATTTGGCCGGTCTATAACATAAATGTATATATTTTAAATTTAAATCAAATACATTTGACTTTATAATTATATTTAAAATTGGACTGAGTAAGTTTTAAAACGGGCATGCATGAAAAAGCAATATGCAATGGAACTTTAGTGTCGATCATAATGTTGTTCATTGCAGATGAGTAAAAGTGTACTATAGTATGTCCTATTGAATATTGATCATGTAGCATCAAAACAGCAAAATCCAAAAACACATAATAATGAGTATATGCATCATCTTTGTCAATAGCATGACAAAATAACAAGATCCATGATACGTTAGTAACACTCACCACTCAGGTTCATGATGAGATAATGAAGTGTACATGAGAGTGCACGTGTGTACAATTAATGCATCAGTCTTACTTATGTATAATACTCGTATATTAGAGCATCACTCGTATATTACTATTTCTGAAATCTGTGCAGGTTTTTTTTTGCTTGTTAAATAAGTTATCAGTTACCAGAACAGAATAATTAACAAGTTAATTAATGAATGATATGTTAAACACTATTCACAACACAAAAGAAGAGGCCATATAATTAGTATATTTTGTCAACAACACTCAACATGACCAATGTAAAATTTAGTTTATAACTTTATACTATCGTATACTTACTTCATCATTTACTACACGTAGTAGTATTGTACGTTATGCAAAGCAGAGTGCAGACTCGATTAATTTATATTTGTACGTACGTATATAAATGTACAAAATATAATGTATCTATATCATAAATGTAGTGAGTGATATCACAATTGGCGTAGAATTACTGCTCAACTTTTACCACTTTCATGATTCATACTATATTATTTGCTGCATTATATCCACGTGCATGCAAACAGAACCTCTTCTGTGTATTTTCCTCCGTGCGTGCAGACTTGTTCTTTCTATTTTGAGCTGCTGATCAAGATTTCGGAATTTAACTTATTATGTGGAGAAAATTCTTTTATTTCCACACAATTTCAATCATAATATATATAATTTCTTAGTTGATTAAAATTTGAAAGACATCGTATAGTATACATCAGGGCCGTTCCTACGAATATGGAGGCTCGGTGCTGGAATTGAAATGAGGCCCATAATAAAATAAAGATGTATTTTTTTTTTAAAGAACAATGTCAGTGTTGTTTTGGAAAGGGGAAAACGTTAATCTCTATTTGAACTTGTCAGCTTCATAAAATTAAACCATAAATCAGCCAATTTAGCAATTTGAAAACTCATAAAATTAATCTCTATTTGAAGAACTCATAAAATTAATCTCTATCAAACTCTATTCCAGCATTTAGCAATTTTAACATTCAACAAAAATCAGCCAATTCCATGAAAGGAAGTAAAAGAAAACGAAACACTGATGGTGAGAGGAATGGAACGCGCGTTGGTATGTATTAGAGAAAGAGTATTTTTCTTTTTTAGTGGGGGGTACTGGGCTATAAATTTTTTTTTGAGGCCCATACCCTGGGGAGGCTCGGTGCCATAGCGCTGCTTGCACCCCCTAGGGTCCGGCCCTGGTATACATATATATATAGTATACATATTGTAGCCTAGGAAGGAATAAGTTGGTGGTTAATTATGTACATGCTAATGTCTAATTTAGCCAAGGAACCGTTGTTTGTTGCATGTGCTTCACTGCTCTGCATCAAATAATTGTTACATGTAAGATGAATAGTTGTCAATTTATAGACCTTCAAAACTTGTCTTAGCTCACATATTTGTGGGGACTAAATTGGCTCAGTGACATTTAATTTGTTTCTATTTTTTTTAATTAGCTATGGAAAAGTTGACATATGTGTTAATGTAAATATATGAATTTGGAATTTCATATCATGCATATGGACTAAGTGGGTGGCCAAGCCTTGGTAGGGCCTGGACTAAGACTGGGGATGGAAGAAACTGGTGCAAGTAGGTGAACAATATAATTACTTACACCAAAACAGCTACCTTCCCCATTTGTTAATTTGGTTTTATATATGTACATGCCACAACCAATATGTGCATTATGGAAGCAACCTTAATTTGGTGGCAGAGCTACTATACGACATTCACCATTCACGAGATTTGAAAGTTACATACAGAAACATTATGAAAACCCAGTTTCATCAATTAATTTCAATTAAAATATGAAATTCTAAAAAATATGAATAAGCAGAAATTAAGCTCCTAAACAAGACCAAGATACAAATATGACTAAAAACCTCTATGAAAGACAACATATATAGTTCCTATCAACGAATATTAAGGCAAGAGGAAGCAAGAATAATGTCAAAAGTACGATCACAACTAGGGAAGGACCCATTTGCAGGCATATGGGAGCACTTGCCCCACTACCATTTTGAATTCGGTTCTTCAAGAAATATAAACATGCATTATTCCATGAATAAACATGTATTATTATTATTATTATTATTATTATTATTATTATTATTATCATCATCATCATCATCATCATCATCATCATCATCATCATCATCATCTCATGTTTATACTAATATATTATGAATGTTACACAAAAAACATACAAATTTTGTATCTTTAATTAGTATGACATATCAAAAATATGTGTCCTATCCAAAAGACAATTATGTCTTTAGTTTGTATCTAAGAAGTATTGATGAAAATATTTCCAAAAAAATAAAAAATTATTGGATACTTTATGAGTAAGTATATGAAAGTATTGGACTGTATGGTTCCAAAAAAAAAAATATGGAAGTATTGGACGCGACATGTATCCGATGTGTATCACACACCAATTCTCCATTTTTGAAGTATTTCTGCTTACTAATTTAGTTACTCTGCATGATATTCATTAATTGTTAGTATTTATATATATTTGGATCATGTTGAACAACTGAAATAAGTAGTTTTTGCAATGATTGCGTTTTTATCAAAGGTGTTTGATTACAGAAAAACTAATTAAAGTTTTAGGTCAAACGCTTTATCTTTCTTTTTTTCGTTTTCTTTAAGGTGTTGGTCTGTTTGGAGACTCTGATACTTGTGATTCCAAGATTTGACAGTGACCAAATACTGAGAAGATTTGACAATGACGCAGATACCATCAATTACTTTGTTTAACATTCTAGAAGTCAAACATTTGCTTGCTCCATTGTGTTTATGTAGAAGCATAACCAAATCAGTGTTTTGTTGTTTCTTAGGTTAGATGAGCAATTATAGAGCTAGCTAGCGTTTGTGTTATTTATAGAACACCATTATCATTTGTTATGAATTTTGATGAGATTTACAAGTACAATTCCTTTGGCAGCTAGGGAAAAAAAAAAACTAATTGAACATTTTGTGGATTCACAACTTAATTTGTTGTCTAATTTTTTACATTTCCGTGACTAATTAAATGGAAAATCAACTTGCCTGAAATAATTAATTTGAAAATGGACATGTAAAAGGTAAAGATAAATTATTTTCATCAAAATAAATTAGAAACACATTTCAAACCAGGAAGCATTAGCACGTATTGTAGTCGGGTAAATGGTGTGGTGGCTAAAAAAAAGTGGAAACATGATAAGAAAATTTGCCAGAGATTCTCTTCAAATTGTCATTTTTCTATAATTATGTATATGATATATGATATGAAGTGTTTCTTAGACGGCTCATTGCCAAATTGTCTCCCAGCAAAAAATGTTTTTGTCTATGTGTAAGGAGATATAAAGCATGTTTGCTACCTCAGATTAAAATACTAATCATCATTTTTTTTTCTCAATATTTGATTAGTCGGTAGATATAATAAATTAATTATGTTACATTATCAAATTTTTATCCTAGGCAGAGACTAGGCTAGGAACCAGCAAAATATGAGATTAAGATACGAATACACATGCCTATCACTAAACAAACACACAAAATTATCGCAATAACCACTATATACACAGGCATGAAAAATCATATAATTGGTAGCTAATAACTTTTTTTATTAAAGACTGGCTAGCTAATAACTTATAGGTTTATAAAACCTACTTAGGTTGACTTAGTGGTGTTGACTTGAGACTTTCAAATATGCTCCTTTTAAGATTTTAGATTCAATTCTTCTCGGTGTTAATTTCGATGGGCCAGTTTGACTTGTTAAAAAAAATATAGGTTTGTGTGTGTGTGTTTGACTTATGAAAAATGTGGGGTGTTACATGATGGGTGATTGTAGCTCTCTAAGGTTGCAGTGACTAAACTTGTTGGGATCATAGCTCTAAACTTGTCAACCATGTCACAAGGAAGGTGGGGAGTAATCCTCTCAACATCCCAATCACCATATCTTTAACAAAATTTCACTCCTTAACAAAGGTAAAAGATTTCTACCTTGAGTAACCTAATTATCTCTCCTAAGCATATATTTCGCCCATAACCAATTATCCAAACCAAATTATTCTCAATCCACACTTCCCGTTGTTAATAATCCCTTTCGAAAAGGAGAATGATTAATATAGCAAAAATTGGGCTAACGAAATTTCACGACCGTTCAAATCATGCCTCCCTTTATTGTTGCTGACCCCATGTTGGCCAGTTGGACTACTTTTTTTTTTTTGTCATTGAAGCAATTTCCAAATCGTGAGACATTCGCTGGATATATCCTCGTGATATATATCAGCTCTCTTCCGAAAATTATAACCACTTAATTAACATCAATACACGGAAGTCCCGTAAATTCGAGTAAAAATTGGAAAATGTTAGTTTAAACTTTAAAGTGGTGAAATAATTGTATTTTTTATAACATATTTTGTTTAAAAATATTCATTTATGATCATATTTTATTATTTTAGGGTCCATTGCAAAGTGACTCTTTTAGATTGCCGTCTGACAATGAGCCAATTGGCTCTTTATATTTTAAGGACAAATGTTATTATGTTTTTTTTTTTGGTATTGTTTGATGATAACAAGCCAATTAGCTCATACAACGAATGTCAGTTATGTCAAAACCGTTTTAGCATTGTTTTATTTACAAAATACCTATAAAGATCACTTTTTAATTTTCTTTTAATGATTAAAATAGATTACATACTCTAGTCTTCAAATCTAGACACCCCTTTGTCTTCCAAGTTAGAGAAACATGTTTCCAAAACCTATTTAACGTGGAAAAATTCCGTCCAACATACGTTTATTTGAAAAGATTCTTCTGATCATCAATTAAGTTTTGAAACTTAGAGCTTTTCTATAAGAATATTTCAATTTTTTAGGCATGTTTTGCAAACAAAAGGGTTCCTTTCAATGATCACACGATTATTTGAAAGGATTCTCCTAATAAGACAAGTAATGAAGTGTTAAACAAGAATTTCCAAATATTCTTCTTACTTGTAATTTCTAAACAATTTCTTGTATATTAATATAATTTACTTACTTGTAAGGCGTGTAACTCGTTAGTGTATGGTTGATTTCAGATTTGGAAGAGTCAAAATTAATTCTGGATATATAAAATTGATTATAACATTACTTCAAAAAAAAAAATTGATTATAACATATTTAAATTTTTTTCGAGTAGAATTGATTTTGCATTAAAAATTGATTTTAACTTGAATTTGTAATTTATTTTTAACCTCAATTTTATTGTTGAACCCACTTTTAGTTTTTCTTTATTCAAACATAAATCAATTTGAATTTAGCCTACTTAGTTAATATTAATATTGCAAAATCTAGTTATGTGATGTTGAGATTTTAAGAACGGATAGTGGTAGCGTTGGAGATGGTGACACAAATATTCTAGAGACGGTAGCTGAGTTTTCAAATTTGAAGCTTCATGAAGTTGGAAAATGGTGGTGAAACAAAACAGACAAGTGTTATATTATATGGATTGGATTTGGATTGGAAAATATTATGTGGTATATGGTGTTCTATTCATTCATATTATTATGTGTAAGAAGTGTTTATGTTGTAAAATCTTGTGCATCCCTAATTTAGATCATATAAAACAATTATTTTACCTGTTAGTTTATACAGGGTCATATTTGAGGTAAGGCGAAGAGGCCGACCAACTTAGGTCCCAAAAAATAAGTACGAAATTTTGACCTCAAATTTTATTTTAGGGGTCTATTAAGCCCTAAAAAAATTGCTTAGTTTTTTGTATCAAGTTTGATGTCTATATATATTTATTAGTTAGGACCCAAATTGTAGGTTTTCCCTAAACCACCAAAATCTCAAAAACGGCCTTGAGTTTATATAATCTGAAATCTGCCATCACATTGATACCCAGAATGAGTAAAAACTTGTGGGTTGTGAGTTTTGTACAATTCTGATTATGTAATCCAAACTAGTAAAATACATGAATTTTGGTGGTCCACAATATAGCAACAGTTTTTGTGACCAAAACGCATATAAACTTTTACAAATTAGTGTGTTTGATTCATTTTCACTTCACACCACAAAACCATGAACATTCATCCAATAGAAATTAACATTAACCTAGTTGCATTTTTCTACAACAAGGAAAATTCATGTATGTTTAGGGTCAATGTTGATATTACACTATCTAGCTTGAAAGATCAACATGACCAAAATAATGGTCATCCCAACCGCATAGACACAGGAAGGGTAGTCATTGTTGAGTAGTGTCGCCCGTCGATCAAATCTAATGGAAGCGTTAGATTCACCCAAACGAAAAATCAGAACGACGACGTGAAAATCATGTTCTTTGTATCTGATGAGTATGATTTGAATGGGCTGATTGAGTTAGACACTATCCTGGTAAGATTTTTCATGCTATTCTAGCAAGTCTGATTCGACCTAAGACATAGGAGGAAATCCAGGTGTGAATGAATGAACTTGATGAAGAAGTTAGTTTGGCTCATCTATGATCTTATTAGTGTTTACTTATATTGTTGTAATCATTGTTGTTGTTGTTGTATTACGTTGTTGAATTTATTAAAAAAAATTATATTGTTGAAATGTACTTATGTTGTTGTTGAGTAGGGATGGGAATAGGCTAGGCCGAGCTAGACCTGCCAACTTTTTTGAATGTGATTTAATTGCAATTTTATCTGTTTTTTTTATTTTTGTTTTCCTAATGATTTCGAACACTATAATTCAAAACCTAAAAAAACACTTCGTATTATAGAATTCCAACAACTAGAAGAGAAAAATGAGGATTGTAAGACGCACGAGAGAGATTGAGTGTGGGATAAGGAAATGTTATAAATATTTTTTGGAAATAAAAGTCTTCCCAAATTTTATTTGAGGTTTTATTTTTTCTGAATAAAAGACTTATAGAGAGGTTGCATGACTGCATCCTTGATGGTACACATAGATTTGACAACTTAAATGAGAGCCATAATTATTGGTCTGAATATTTATTCTCTGAAAGGATCATCATAAGTTGATGAGCAAAGCATATGGTACGTCCCATTCCTTCTATTGCATTAGCTATAACTACTATATCATTCTTTATTAGGATAATTTATCCAAATTCTAACACTAAAAATATTCCAAACCTTATGACTCAACCAGAAAAGAGAACCAATTAAAAATTTATTAAGCATGGGCTGAATTCACCACATTTATATTCAGTAAAGATTGATGGAAAAAGTTGTTGACGTTACCTAAGGAATCATACCAGAATCAGAATGAAAGTAAAAGAAAATTCAAAAGAATAAAAAGAGTCATAATTTGGAATTTGGTACAAATGATGACTAGCTGATAAAAGCCAATAAAGCAATGTATATTGTGCACATTTCTTTCTCTCCTTTTGGTTCCAACTTTCATCTTATTCACAAAAGAGAAAACAAAAAAAATATTTGAAAACTAATAAATTTACTCATTCACTTTAATAGTTCTCAGTGAAATCATTAGCCTCCACAAGTAAAAGAAGCTTCATATCCACCAAAATTTGCACATGTCTTTTCTAACACAAACAATGAGCATTCTTCACAGCATTCTTTCTTTTTATTGTTTCTGCAAAAGACCAAAAGTGTAAATAAGATAATTATGCAAGTTTCCACTGTTATGCAAAATTGCATGTGTTTTCTGACTTTTTCCTACTTTTTGGTATGTTGGTAAATTAGTCGATTATATATGTTAGTAATTAGTTCTTAGATTTGGAATTTTGAACCTACTCGTTATTATTTCTAAGGTGTTCCTCAGCTCATCACCCGAGCTACATGTGACTACCTAACTAAAGGGACATAACATAGTTCAAATCCTCATCGAGAAATATATGGCCGAATATCTCTCCATCCCGTAAATAAATAATAAAATTTCCTCTCACTCTTATAAAAAAAAAATTATAGTGTTAGTCAACTTTTGTTGCTAATTCTACACTAAGGGGTAAAACAAGTGTAATTGTGTAAATAACAATTACATTACCTTATTTTCAATGAGAATTGAGATACTATTTGTATAGATAAAGGAAACTGCCAAAAAGATTGTTAGCTGCAAAACATCCAATGTTGGTGATTGTAGACAAAAACCAAACTCTGCAGCTGCAGCAAAGAGGTAGGGAAGAGAGTTTTAGAAAGAAAATTGACGAAGACGGTGAGAAAATGAGAGAAGACAAAGGACAACCTTCTATGAGAATGTGAGAATAACAGAATGTCTACATCACAATTGGGGCTAAGCTAGCATTCCTCATAGCAGTGCCCACCTACAACAAGAGGGGGACCAAAACTAATTAAGGGTAAGAATAAGACATACAAGAGTCTCAACCAATAACTGTATTAGGAATAGGAAGGTAGAAATGGTCAAATTCATCACTGTGCATAAATCTATTCACTAAATTTTTGCATCAACTTGTGCAAATTGAGTCAACTAGCCTGAAATTTTGAATTACCTTGTATGTTACACTTTGTACATCAGTTTCTTTATGTAATCAAGTTGATAAGAAAGAATAAATATTGATGCATTTCATCAATAGAAAGTCAAATCGGTATAATTGTAGCCATTTGAATGAGGCAGCAACTCTTCCACTTCGACCCTTGAACTTGAGCAACTAGAGCATTTTCTGATTCGGTTACGGCTAACAGACTCGACTTCTGCCAGGAACACACTGCAAACTGGTCTATGATCAGAGAATCTTGACTCCCCGCGAACATAAGATAATTGGCGGAGGCCTTTTCCATACCATAAGATCCGATCACACCTTCAACAACAAAGATTTTAATCAAATTTACACCAACAATGCAATAGTTTAAAAATAATGACCTAGCACATTTCTTTTGATAATAATACTAGTGACACTCATTTGTTTCCTAGATTACATTTTCTGCGACAAGTATTCATACCATGCTGGAGTTCTCCTCTTTTGTTTTGAGTGTCTATCATCGCCTGTGTATCTGTCTGAATTGTTTGAGTACTTATATGTGGGAGGGAAGTATATTTGCCCCTCATTCCATCCTTCAAAGACACGGCCTTGTTCCCGCTCAATATGCAACTGAAAGAAAAAAATAATCCAACGCTCAGATACTTCAAGACAAGAAACAAAAACCTCTGGCATATTGTAAGAGTACAAAGTATCATACCTGGTCATTCTCTAACAATACCTTCCAATTATGCATCTCAACAAGAGCTTTTGCTGCACGGTAAGTAAGGGCTATCCGATAATTTAAATCTCCCAGCCAAATTATTCGACTACACCAATTAAACCAAGAATTTTATTAGCCTTGCAAGGAATGGAAAGGATTGAAGGAAAAGAGATGAAGGCTTACTCATGATCCAGAATAGTCTGAGGTGAACTCTCATCGCCAATGCCATTAACCCGGGGAAACCTCGTCTTTCTGAGAATCTCCATTACATCTGAATTTCTCCTTAACTCATCACCCTCCTTTTGTCCAGAGGTCAAATGACTACATATGAAGCAAAAACTTGTTTTGTGCAAAGACATGCTAATTGATATTGAACCCTGAAAAGCATAAGAAAATGAGATTGAATCCTCTAGTTTCATTTTAAACCCCCTTCTTCAAAGAATTTGATCAAATTTACCTTGTTTCCGAGGTATCCCATCAACCCTCTGCCAACGCAAGACACTTTCATATTGCGAACATCGTCTCTAATATTGCTTTTCACCCAAACTGTTAGAAATATCCCAACCATTTGCTTGCTAGCAACCAAACAATATCTCGAGTTCTCAGTCTGTCTATCTCTGTCCTCCATAGAGACAGACCCTCTATACAACATCGGTGAATATTGCGCTATAACTGGAGAGTCGCAGTTTTCATCATCCGAGGAACCCCATCTATAATTTTGTTCATAGTCACCTGTGCTATGACCAAATATCATTCTATCGCAGACGCTGAAACGGCGATCAAGGCATGCTTGTGGCACCAACATGTCACTGTCCATTCTCATACTATGACTCAAAGATTGGAACGACCTGCGATGGAAGAAAGAGGTTGCCTTCTGCCTCATTGATCCCTCAAAATCAGAATCCAACTCCACAACAGGATCAGGAAGCGGTGAATTAGTGTGGCATTCACCAGTTGTTCCGGGAAGACTGTTTAGTGTCTTTCTAATAAGAGCTAGCCATTTTCTAGCAGGAGCATTGTCTTCTGTCCCCAAAACATTTCCAGCATTGAGAGGTACGATTTCTTGAAACCTGAGTGAAATATGAGACAAATTATTTCAGATTATGACCATTATATAGCTAAAGAATAGAATACACATTACAATTTACATAATCAGAAACTTACCCTAGAACATAAATATCCGCAGGAGGAGAGGTATGAAGCCAATCTTCCAGATTTAAATAATTCGGAGGAGATCGTCCAGCTACATTCCAAGTCGCGGAAAAGATTCTGTATACATAAAAAAGAACTTAATAGGATAACAATTAATCAAAATCTTATACTAACAATTATGCAAAATGAAACAAACATACCTATAATTATTCACATCTGTAACCTGAGCTGCATCATGATCAACCTTACATCGCCGCGATCTTTCTGAATGCCTTCTCTTTGTTCTTTCTGTATATTTAAATATTATAAATTATCTTTCCAGGAGATATATACAACAAGGAGACAACAGAGTAGTGGTGAAAAAAGAAGACAAGGACAAAAGATTTATGAAACAGTAGGATTAGTGGTTACTAAATTAAATTTTATCTTTTATGTATGTGGGGTTTAGGAATGGTGTGGTCCTAAGAAAGAGCAAAGTGTATATGAATACTGAACCTATTTTGCTTTTCTTGATAGTGCATTCTTCCCTCTTTGAACAGTTGTTCCTCCACTCTTCATCAACACCTGAAAAAGATAAACCATAAAGTGAATAAAGCTGTGATTTTTCCACTGTCAAGTTCATCAAACCACACAATACACAAAATTCAAATTTGTAAAAAAAAAAAAAAAGGTAAAATTGAAACAACAATAACAAAAACAAGTTGCGGATCTCGGGTTTCGAATCAAAGACTAATTAAACAATTTAAGAACAATTGAAGCTTGTTTTGAATGAAACCTCAGATTCCAAATCTAACAGTTAATTACATAATTAATTACATGAAACTGAGTAATCACCTCCATAAAGAACATCATCATCTGCTTGAAAGTCTTCATTTTTACTTTTGATATTGAACCATTTCTTGACCAAAGTTTTGGGCCATGAAAGCTTCAGAAAAAAAACAAGAAAGTTAACAATGACAGAACATAATTAAACAGAACATATATAACAGAAACAAATGCACATGAATTTGAAGGAAAACCAATTAGCATTATTAGTTACTACAAAGTACAAACCTTGCTTTTCTTCAAGTTATCATCTCTCATTGTTGATAAAACTTCATGTAGATTTTGTTTCTGAATTAACAAAAGAACATAACCAATCTAATATAGTTTTTTGTGTTGAAATTGAAACAATGAAGTTGGTTGCTTCAAGAAGGGTTAAAGATGAAAAAGTTGAGAATGAGATGAAAGTACAAGTAATAAAAACAACCCTTAGAATACGGGTTTTTTCTGTTGAATTCTCTCTCTCTTTCTTTCTCTCTCTGGTTCTGATTTTTATGTGTTTACTCAACTCAAAGAGATAGAGACATAACAGTTTTGATGGTGGTGGTGATCCTCTGTTACTCAAAGATGGTTACACACCATTTTTGAAACAATGCAGAACAAATCAAAAAACACTCATGAAGAAGAAGAACAATGAAGAAGAGAATATGGAGAGAGAGAGAGAGAGAGAGAGAGAGAGAGAGAGAGAGAGAGAGAGTGGAGAGAAAAGAATGGAATTTGAAAGTTTTGGTCTCTCTCTAGAGGACTTTAACTGCAAATCCAATGTCCGAACCAAGCTTAGGAACTTGTTCTGTTGAAGGAAGAGAGAGAGAGAGAGAGAGAGAGAGAGAGAGAGAATGGTTATTATAGAGAACACAGAACACTGAATGGTGTCTGATACTGAACACAAAACAAAAACACAAAGACAGTCTAAAAATAAGCACTTCTCAAGAAAGAAGAATTCACTCAAACAAATAACTTGTTGTTCTACACAATAGGGTCGGTAAAGTGAGGTTTCAGCTTATATACTCCAACACTACTACTGCTATTCCTTACATTTGGTCTTCTATTACACAAAAGCAACTTATTCTTAGAGAGAAGAGATTAATTAGAAAGATAATAAAGAGGACTATGTGTTTATACATGTGATGTATGTAATGTATTGTAGATGTGGATGTAGATTTTTTTTTTTTTTTTTACCTTTTGTCCTTTCTTTCTTTTTTATTTGGTACAATTCTTTGTTATTTTATTAATTTCTCTTTGTTTTTTTTTTTGACCAAATTCTCATTTTATTCCATTTATTGAAATATTTCTTTTCTTTTCTTTCTTAGTCATTTCTTTACTGTCATGAGAGCATCCACAATGAGACTCTCAATTTTGATGCCTTAAACGGGTTTCATGTGTACATGTTATTTTTTTATAATTTTTTAACAATAGTATCTAATAAGCGTTTGATCACTTCAATGAAAGTCCTCTAACAAAAGGTTTAAATGGGTCAAACTAATAACTCTGTCATTTACATTTCAACAAATGCAAGAGTACAATGATTATTTTAATAAAAAGTATTGTGGAGTCAAATTAAGAATTAGGGTCTTATGCGAGACCCTAGACCTAAAGAAAATTCCACAATGAGAGTTTTAGTTCTTTATGTTACATGAGACTACATCTTTTGTTAGATACCTCCGATATAAAATATAAATAAAATAGATAGTTAAAAAGTTGATGCATATTCTTTAAAATTACTTCATATACATCAATTTTTCATTTAGTCATTTTGCATATATGTTTATTATTAAAACAGTTCATGTGTACTTTTAATTTATTGTATATTTTGACTGATGTTTTGTTTTTTCGAGCACCTATTGTTAAATCTTAGCTCTATTACCTATGATAATATATATTTTTTTATACAGTATAGTACAAGACTACGTAATACGTATGTTTGCTAAGGTTAGAGAGAATGTTTGGGGAAGAAAAATTGAGAAACTACTGATTTCAATGCGATTCGGTCATTGACATTGTACTATGTACAAATCAATGCCCTTTGATTAATTTCATTGCTGCTAGTTTTATTCTATTTTCTAAAACAATTTTTTTCTGAAACAAAAAAATAATCGTATTTACTTTCAAATTTTTAAAAACTAAACTTTACTATGGACTCATATTTTCTGTAAAAACAAACAGTAATAAAAATTATCAAGATATAACGTTTTTTTTTAACAAGATAAGTATGTATACCAAATTACAGACTGATATAACGGTTTTGCCATCCAGAAAGGTCTAGCGACGCAGCTTGTTGTCCGCTTGCCTTATATTCAAGTGTAAATAATGGTTTATATACAAAACTTATGTTTTAATTCTTTTTTTATATTTTTCAAAAAACAAACATTTAACTAATTTTTTTATTAATTTGATCCATTATATACAAAAATCAATCATATACCCTTAAAATCAATTCTAACATCTTAAAAGTGAAATCAAACATACATAAATTTGAATTGTTATATTTTGAGAAGAAAAAACACTCTTTCCTTTTTCTCAAGTTGGCATCACCTTTCAAGTTAAGAAAACTATAGTATAAGTCAAATTTTTATAAATAAAAAGAATACTTATAAGTTCTTTTTTAACACTTCACCCCCTACTTGATTATTAGGAGAATCCATTCAAATAGTTTGATCATTAAAAGGAACCTTTTTGTGTGCAAAGCATGTCTAGAAAATTGAAATGGTTTGCATGGAAAGGATGATTGTAATAGACAAACTCTAAAGTTTCAAAACTTATTTGATGATTATGATAATTTTTTCAAATGAACGTATATTTGACGATAACTTTTCACCGTAAAATAAGATTCGAAAACACGTATCATCCGACTCTAGTACATGGTATTTTTTATAAAACAGCGGTCGTTTTTCTTTTGGCTGTCGCACATGGTATTTTAATAATCGACGACCTCATTTTCTTTTTAGGGCAACACATTATTTTTTAACCAAATAAGAACTTACATTTTCTTTTGACTCTAGCCCATAGAATTTTAATCGAATTAGAAAGATTGTTGTTAAGAGTCTCACATCGGATAGGTGATGGCCTGACAATGTGTTTATAAGTGGGGGCAATCCTCCCCTCACAAGCCGGTTTTGTGGGGTTGTGTTAGGCCCAATAACGATTTCTAAGATGGTATCAGTGCCTCTCCAAGATCCATTGGGCCACCTGCTATTAGGTTTCCGCTATCGGACCACCCACCATTTATGTCCACGAACCAAGCCCAATAGTGTTGGTCGTGAGAGGTGTGTTAAGAGTCCCACATCGGATATGTGATGGTCTGACAATGTGTTTATAAGTGGGGGCAATCCTCACCTCACAAGCCGGTTTTGTGGGGTTGTGTTAGGCCCAACCACGATTTCTAAGGTGTTAGGCCCAACCACGATTTCTAAGAATTGTTAGTTGAAATTTGGATAAAGTAAAAATATAAAAGATTGAAATTTGGTAAAGGTTAATTCGAGATCAATATGTTAGTTGAAATTTGGATAAAGTAAAGTAAAAATATAAAAGATTGAAATTTGGTAAAGGTTAATTCGAGATCAATATTAGGCATATTTTTGGTAAAGGTTAATTCGAGATCAATATTAGGCATATTTTTGAAACATAAAAGTATAGAATTGTTTTTTCTTTTATAAAACAATTCTATACTTTTATGTTTCAAAAATATGCCTAATATTGATCTCGAAATATTAGGCATATTTTTAAAACATTTTATTATTTTAAAACATTTTAGATCTACAACCTTAACTTAGTGGTAGAGGATGTTAAAGTTGAGCTTATCGGTAATGAGATCGACTCCTCATTCATCCGTTTTACCCTTGAAGTGGTAGTTTGGTAAATGTCTATCAATAGTACTTTAGTTAATAAATTTTTCCACTTCCTCAATTTTGGAAAGAAATAAAAAAAAATTATTCTTTTATGTTATGAGACTAAATATATAAAGAGAAATCTTGTTAAAGGGTCCAAGTGTCAAACATGTTGGCCAACCCTTAGCTGTAATTAAGACTAAGCTTCCGTTTAGATGGACGTTTAAATCAAATTTCTCGCGTCCCGATGCCATTTTAACGTGTGATTTTTACAAAGCTGGAAATTCTAGCATTAGCATAAATATGTGAATTTGATGGCTTTCCACCGCTATTCCAAACACAACATAAATGTTCTTGTTTCTTGGAGTTTAAGAAAATTAAGACTGAATGTATCACTGCATTTTGTTTAAAAAAAAATTAAGACTAAATTTATTTAAAAAAACCTTTGCCAAACAATATTAGAATGAGTGCTTTCCTCAACAACAACAAAATATTAGAATGAGTGTTGTGTAAATTAAGTAAAAGTAATAATAAAATCCTCAAAAATATAATAAAAATCCAAATATGAAAATCGTACTTTTTTTTAAGGAATGATAAACGTACTTGTAAGCAAGCAAAAAACATATTTGCAATTTTTTTTTTTTTGTTTATTTTACAAGAGAGGGTCAAAGCCCGTATTTGTAAACTTTTATATAAATTTCATATTGAATAGTTCACTAAATGATCGTATATCACATATTCCATACTGAATATATGCTTAACAATAGGTATTGAATGATAAAAAAAAATTGGTTACATATTGAATGATAAAATTGAGATCATTGTATAAAAAAAATTAATTTGTGACTAATACGCATTAGAAGAGGCTAATAAAAAAAAGTAAAAAAATGAGACTTGAGTTAGAAGTTACCAATTGACCTACTAGGCCTTAAAAAAAATTGACCCGCTAAAGAATGATACCCTATAAAAAATAGAACTACAATATGATATATAATATTAAAAAATTCTATAAAAAAATACATAATATTAAAATCTTATTTTTTGAATAATATTAAAGCTATTATTAACTGAGTAACATGACTATAGTTATTGTTCGACAAAATGCAACTAATATATAGGCAAGATAAAACATCCAATCATAACTTATAAGATATATGACCCAAAAAAAAAATGTTTAGATGCTTTATTTATGATACATCATTACACACAAAGAGGATACTATATCACGAACACCCCTACAAATTAGATTATCAATAATTGGAAGGCAAACATTTAACAATCCCCAAATAAAGAGAGTCACCTTTGATGGAACCATATTATCTCAAGAACTCTTGTACAATGGAGAATCTAATACTAAATCAAACTTAAAGATCAATCCATAAGCTTCCTCGACTGAGTATATGTCACTACATAACTCTTGTCAAACATCCTCTACATAACCATGTAGAGAAAAATTAGCTAATTAGCTAACAGAGTCATACATTCCTCAACTAACTCTTCCTCCTAAGCAAACAAGCTACTTCTCCAACTCCAACCCACTTCCTCCAAACCACTTGAAATCATCATCTCCTTCACATAAATATTTTTATCCACTAAAAGATTAAATAATATACTAAAGCGATTTTTTTAGCACCTCCCCACCTAAACATAACTCATACCAGAACAAATTGTTACAACCATTTCCTATTTTTTTTATTTTTTTACATATTCTCAAGAAACCATCTCCCTTGACTCCTATCAGCACTCCTCTCAATACTACAAATATGTCTCCACCACAACGAATTTCTACTTCCTTCCCTGTTCATCAAGCTATTTAAAAGCCTATATTTATTCACCAAGAGATTATGCCAAAGACCTTCATTTTCTCTTTTTACCCCCAACACCACTTTTCTAAGAGAGTTGAGTTAAAAGCTCGTAAATTTTTCATCCTTTTTTCTTTTGGTAATCATACTTTATCAAAATGAACTCAATGTTTTTTACAAGCCTATTCACCGAGACCCCGTAAAAAATATTTAAATAAAAACTCAATTTTAAAGATGACGCCTGAATGAGCTTTAAAGAAAGAGAGGAAGCACACCACATACGCAAAAAAAAAATGTGTATATGAACTCATAAAAGTACTATTTATGTTAAACAGGTTGATATTATTAATTAATTTTGATATTCCTCTAAAAAAACTTTACTTTGACATATCTAATCTAATGTTTATGGTGCTAAGAATCACAGAAAAAGAAAAAACCCCAGTATTATGCTTGGCTTAAAAACGAAATTTTATATCAAAACTCAAACTGAGCCTAAATGAAAGTAAATTTTTCCGAACATGGAATCTTTTTTTTAAAATCAAAAAGAGGGTCTAAGCCCAAAAGAGAAAGGAGACTACACGAAAATCAACCAATGAATATTGACCCCAGCTACATCAGCTGACAGTAAATGATTAATTTGAGTCGGATAAGACTCATAACAAATCAAAGTAGAACCCAAACTGCAACCAAAATTTGCAAGAGCATCAAAACACGAATTGACTTCACAATAGGTATGGAAAACCTTCACCTCCCACTCTAGTTGCAGTAAACGATGAATCTTCTGACAAAAAATCCTTCTAGGAGGACAAAATCAATGTAATCCAACAAGCATATTAACCATAACCTATGAGTCAATACGAAGTTCCAGATTCCAAAACCCCAAACTCCACGCATATTGTAATCCTTCTAACACACCCCAGATCTCAGCCATCAATATATTACAACTACCTAAGAGTTTAAAAAAAAACCACCTAGTATTAAGCACAACCCATATTCCTTCACGTGGTCTCCATTTAATATGCACCAATATATTTGGAAGTGCGGTTACAATATTATCCAATTTAACAGCTAAGCCATAATTGTTGGCATATCTAGCAATTTTCATATGTGGTTGAATGGGTCTTTGATAATTTTCTTCATTAACTTCCTTATTTTGCCACTTCAGCAAGGAATGACAAGCACTAGCCCAAAATGCTTTACGATTAGAAATACCATTCCACGCAGCATGTCCTTTTAAGTTCAAATTGATCCACTGTTGCAAATTTGAGTTAAAAAATAACTCCCCCGACTTAGGATCTAACAACATGCAACCATAAGGCCATGCATTGAAAGTGATCCCGCAATACATGTAGCATCATCTCGATCACATCACTTCAGAAAGGACAATAGGGAGTGCCAAGATTCATGCTGCTTTTACGATAGTTCGTCATGAGCCTTCCATATCTAAGCATCCACAAAAAATACCTCACTCGCTTCAGAGTATTGAGTCGCCATATCTTGCTCCACGAATTGTGGTCCACTATATATGGATAATTACACATCTTATTATACGTTGATGTCATAGAGATAAGGTCATGCTAACCATCAGGCAACATCCGAGTGTCCTCATCATTCACGCCATCAGGAGGGGTAATGGCTAACATCTTTTGCAACAAAACATTAGGAAGCCAATCCTCCAATATCTTCAAATTCCAACTTCCTTCATCATCCAACAAATCAACCACTCTAGCATTAACTAATGAACTTGGAATATCAATATCCATGTTTACTACTTTAAGACCCGGCTAAATCCAACACATGCCCAATGCATTAATATTCAGTCCATTACCAATTGCCGAAAATGAGTGCTTATTAAGAATAGACGATAAAATGACCAACGCTTCCAGAGGCTCGAATTAGTAGACTTAGGAGTAGCATTTATCAAACTCAAAACTCCACGACCATATTTCCCTATCAAAACTGAACACCAAAAATTTGTTCCATTATTTTGCACCTCCCACCCCAACTTCATTAGACAAGCTTTGTTCATGATGTCCAAACGACGTAGACCAAGGCCTCCATATGCTTCAGTCGAGTAACGCTATCCCAACTAACAACATTGATAACGCCTCCCTTCCATAATGTGACCCCAAATAAAACCTCTTTGCAACCTCTAAATTTCTTAGAAGGATCGATTTATTATTTTATTTTTTTAGGGAAAAAATACAATTTATGTATGTTTGTGGTCATTATAGTATAAATGGGAATAACTCCAATCACACTTTTTGCCAAAGTTACCCTTTCTGCAAAGGAGAGATTCTTTGCTTTCCAAATTGTAAGCTTATTATGAAGGGGTGTAATAATATATCGGAAATCTATTTTCTTAGGAGCTCTCCCAAGAAGTGGAACTCCTATGTATTTCCCCAAAGAGTTGGTAGATCTACACCCTAATATATTCTTAAGAACCTCATGTGTTTCACGACTCACATTTTTGTAAAACATAACACTAGTTTTACCTTGGCTAACCTTTTAACCAGATAGCACACAAAATTGTTCAAGAATACACTTTACACTGTTCCTCTGATCTTCATTGGCTTAACCAAATAAAAGCAACTATATCAATAAATTCTTGATAAAATAATTATCAGAATTTAGAGGTTATATAAAGAGAAGAATGTAATACCATTGTGTTTAACGGACTTAGTTAATGTCATATGATATGAGAAATCAATAGTTGATTCGTAACTATAGAAGAAGACTACTCACAAATCTTCAACCTTCATTTTTTTTTTTTATCGTGTAAGCATCCATACTTAATATTTGACACTTTCTTAAAGAGGATTTATCTTCAATGTTGGATATGCAGTGGCGGATCTCTATTGAGACCCCCAGGTGCCACTGCACCCCCAACTTCTCTATAAATATCATATTAGTAATAATATATCACAGTTTAACGGGTGTTGTAGTGGTCAAACACCCCCTCATCCATCTCCTCCTGGCCGTGAGTTCAATTCTCCTCTCACACCCTGTTTTTCTCACACCCTGTTTTTTTATATTTTCCTCCTCTCACACCCTGTTTTTCTCACACCCTGTTTTTTTATATTTTCATTTGTATTTTTAAAGTTTGTTTCACACCCTGTTTTTTTATATTTTCATTTGTATTTTTAAAGTTTTATATTCAAAAAAACAGTCCTGGTGGGAGTTGAACCAGTGCCCTCCATGCAACTGGCAATTTTTTGAAACTCTTTAATATATATTCTATCAATATTTGGCACCCCCAACAAAATATCTCAAGATCCGCCACCGGGGATATGTATGAAAAACCAAGAAATTTTCAAAGAGGATAGTATTTGATAACGTGTCATCCAATAAACTTGTTCACATTTTGCATAAATATAGGATCTTGTTGGTCTATTAATCCAGGGTGATTCTGATCTTATTCATCATCACAAGCTTACGAGATTTATTTATGGGCAGTTATACGGTACAATTAGAAAACTGATTTTTTTAAAAAGTTATTTTATTTAACCAATAGTATAACTTTGATGCCATTTCAACTAGTGTACCGTTGATGGACCACTCTAAGTCTAAATTTTTTCTTATTACAAATCAGTCCTCATAGAAAACATAAATTACTTTTTCTTATTGTTTTTTCTTTCATTTTTACCCTTATTAATTTATCAAAAAGTCATTCTTACCCTTTTATAATTTAATTACACTTGTATAAAACTGAACATTTGTGTATTGTAACATTTATACATTCATTTTTTAAGGGATTTATATTTTATACTTTCTTATTTATAAGCTCAAACGTAAATTATAAATAATTATAAATAAATTTATATGCTCATCATTACACTTATTTATATCCTCATCCTTACCCTTATTATGTTGTATCCTCAACGTTACAATTTTTTTTGGCGTGAAAAAATTACAGTGAGTAATGCATATGAAGGTGAGAAAAACACAAGAAGGGGGGGTTGAATTGTGTTTTGAAAAATTCTTCGTTTCTCCTAAACAACTGAATACACTGATCAGAAGCTCAGTGAGACAGCTTCTGAAGTGATGATCAGAATCTAAATGCAGCGGAAAAAACAGAGAGAGAGAGAAGAAGAACGACACAAAGCAATTATACTGGTTCCTTCCACAATCCGGAAGTAGTCCAGTCCCCCTTGCACTTCCAAGGAGATTTCACTAAGAGTAATATCTGACTACAATTGCTCAAGCACACAAGCAAGAGACTTCCTTTGCTCAAGCACACAAGCAAGAGACTTCCTTAGCTCAAGCACACAAGCAAGAGACTTCCTAACTAAACAAAATTACACAGAAAATTGTTTAAGGTTGAACACTTGATATACAATCAGAGGTGCTCACAATACAAATCAGATACAGACTCAATGGACTTAAGAATTTCTAAGATATGACTATAAGACAAAGAAATTCTAAGTGAATGCAGAACAATTTCAGCAGAGGTTTGGTACTTGTAAAAATGTTATGAGTCTTTCGTTCAGCGTTCATGCATTACCAAATCTCTAGGTCTTCACTCCTTTATATAGAGGTGTGAAAGAGACGTTGTGAAATTGCCAGCACACCAAAGAGTCGTTGTTGAAGCTTGATCTTTCACCAATGATCTTTTGCCTGATTTGGTTGTTGTCCTATGAAGAACAAATTTGAAATCCATTCCTTATCCAAAGGAACATCTATGCAGGCGTAACCGTATTCTGGAGCTGTTTTCTTGTCTTGTAGCGTGGACACAAAACAGAGTAGTGGAGAACGTGGTTGTACAATTCGTACAAAGTACAATGTCAACGCTTTCGTCCAAATTGCAAGCACAAGCCTTCAAACACCTTTGAAATGACCGTTGCAAAATTCCACTAATCCTTTGTTTGTGTTTTCGAATCCAATAGACAACTTTTGCATTGATAATTCTTCAATTCTTGAATCTTTTGCAAATCCAGTTGAGATTCAGCTTCTGGTGAAATAGCTTCTGATGAGGCAGCTTCTGATGATGCAGCTTCTGATGATATGACTTCTGCAGCTTCTGATGATGCAGCTTCTGATGATATGACTTCTGGACTTCTTGTCTTCAGGAGCACTATCCTTACTTCAGAAGCGACTTAACTTCAGGAGCGCTTTTTCTCTTCAGTAACAAGTTGCCTTCAGGAGCGTCCAAGCTTCAAATTTTTGTTGTTTCCTTTGCTCTTTATTTGCTCATTCAGAACCAATGATGATGTAACTTTATAATTATGGTCCTGTACACTTGAACAAATATTAGCTAGTCCAATTTACAATTTTTAATACCTTGTTATCATCAAAACTCTTTAAGGTTCATTGTTAAACACATTTTGTTCCAACAGCATATACATAGATAATAATATACAAACTATAACAAAAAAAAAAAATATACAAACTATAACCAAAAAAAGATAATAACCTCACCAGAAAAGTCATTTTAATAACTTCACTATAGAATTTTCCTTTATTATTTATATATAAAATACTAGTTACTAGTAATTGGCAAAAGTTTAACCGTTATTTTAAGGTATAATTCAAATTATCCGAGGACGGTTGTACAATAACTATGAGGATTATTAAAAATTTCACTTTTCTCTATTTTTTTATAAAAAAAGCACACACGATTTCGTCGGATTTTGTGTTGTGAAACTAGAGTATAAAATCATACTTTAATGGTTGTACCAAAATAAAAAAATGTTACTTTAATGAAGTTAGCACTTAAGTGCAATCTTAATACTCCGAGCTTGGTAACATGGCACGTATGGAAGATTGTAAAGATTCACATTTTCCAATGATTTTTGCTTTTAGCAAGTAATTATCGTGCAAGTTCTGATGTCCAAGCTGCTATCGCAACTTGCGGAATTGATATTTAAATGGGCTGGTCAAATTAACAGTATACGCCTCTCAGACTCGTACTTTAAAATAGATGACGTATTGTATCTTTGTGTATCCCTGTGTATCCTGCACCGGTACGTGCACGATACTTCCCGATACGTATCAGGAGAGTATTCGAAGATTAAATTTTATTTTTTTAAAAAAACAATTATTTGATACTTTTCAGATACATTTGAGATACGAGGGATAGACAGTGGAAAACCGATATGTGCGGACTACCTGATGTTTCTAATATATTTAATATATATGTAATTGATTAAGTAATAATGTTTTCTATTTAGGATATATCATCTATATAATATAAATTTACGACCTTTTCTATGGAAGCCTCATAGAAACGTGACATGTGGCATCATGAAATCATGAAAACAATGCATTTGATAGTTGTGGTTGTAACGTGACATGTGGCATCATAAAAACAATGCATTTGATAATTGTGATTGTGATTAAATCAGTAAAGCCTTAAAAGGAATATTTCTCTAATGTAATTCTTTACATAATTGTGATTAATAATTTTTTAAATTTATTTGCTATTTTGATGATTTGGTCAATGATATGCATTAAAGTTACTTATTTCTTTTGATTGCATCTTTTTCATCATCTCACTATTAACCTTATTTTACTATAAATATAGCCTCTGATTGTAAACATTTTTCACAAGTATTGATCTTTTGGTTCTGGCAATTTTTATTTTTATTGCTCACTAATTTTGTCCTTTTTTTTATATATAAAGAAATTCTGTGTATTTTTTTGTATTTTATTTTGTTTATTTTTTGTATTTTACGTTAATAGTTGGTTTTTTTTTTTGAAAGGACGTTAATAGTTGGTTGAAACTGTATACTAACATATTTTTTATTTGATTTTGGCAAGGGTTTTGCACGCATTGCATATGGCATAATGACAACAGTTCAATTTTTATTCAAGTTTCATCTTCTATTTCAATTTATTTAATTTTTTTTTTATATAATCTTTCATATGTTGGTAGTTTAATTTACATAGGTTTGTAAAACTATTTTTTTTTATATAATCTTTCTATCATGAGTACTAGATTGTGGGTCTCCCTTTGTTGTTTTCACTTTCGTTTTAATATTTAGATAGATGCTAACTTATTATGTTTCAGAAAAGAAGAAAAATGCTAACTTTTTCGCTATATGGTCACTTTGTTTTCATTTTAGCAAATTTACCAATAAATTTAAGACATTTGATTTTGTTATCTTCAGGTGTTTTCCTCGACAAATTTTATGATAGATCAGAAGAACGTATTATTGAATCAAGAATGTCAAGATGAACATCATATCTCAATATTATTATGGCCTATTTTTGTGTTCTATCACATACTCATTAACAAATTATATAATTCAAGAAAGTCAACATGAACTTAGATTTGGACTAATATTGTAATTAAGCCTAAATAAATTAAATTAGTATTAATATGTAATTGATCATGTTTCCATGTTTAAAATAAATATTAAGACGTAAATTAATTTCCAAAAAAACTAATAATTTTATACATTATTTTTTTGCTAATTTGTGGCATTGATTTTTCTTTGATTAAAAAAATAAAGGAGAGAACTAAATGTGAATCTATCTTATTGGTGTTTTTTAACAATGAATATTTAAAAAATGAATTTTATAGACCATTTTTTCAGAAACGCATGGAGTTGCAATTTTTTTATAAATTCATGGAGTTGCAATTTTTTTATAAATTCATGGAGTTGCAATTTTTTTTTATTTATATCTATCTATATCTATCTATATCTATATCTATATCTATATACTATACATTTGTGAATTTTCCTCTAATGTGTTTATAGAAATGTTTAGCTCTTTAAAGCTTTTCTTCAGCACTATAAACCAAATCAAACAATGTCATGCATATCATGCATTTGACAATTAATGCAAATGATCTTATTTTTATTTTTATTTTCATAATAATATAATAATATGGTAAATTTTTAATATAGTAACTGATGTCATACAATTTTGGTATTCTATATTAAGAAACATTTTATGGTAAATCTCTCCTCACAATTTCGATTACTGAATACCAATCAAATATGGATTAAAATCAAAGTCTTAATTGATATTTTAATGTTTTGATTATTGCCAAATAAAAACACAACTGTAAAAATAATTCTTTAAAAAAAACTGTAGAAATAATTGTGTGCGAGACATTTTTTGGATACTAACCATGGTGTATACATGGAATCTCTATCTCTATTATAAACATTTCAGCTATTTTATTTTGATAGTACACGTGGCAACCTTTTGTTCATAGGAGCATTTAATGTTTTGTTTCACATAAACATCAAAATGTTATTTGCTAAAATTTGTAGGAGTATTTAATGCACCAATATGGAAACCGAACATTTACATGCTCTGATGAGCCGCAACCGATGGGTTAATAAATTGAAATAGATAACTTAGTATCTACTAAATAAAATAAAAAACAATACATATCATATTTGTATAATTTAAAATTTATTTTTGTTACACGTTTAGATTTAAATAAATAAAAAACATATCTATTTGTCAAAAAAAAATACATATCTATGTTTGGTAAAAAAATAAGATGTGTAGTTGTCCCTCTAAAAAAAGTGTAAAGGTCAAATAAATAGAATCAATAAGAGAAAATCATGGGTTTAAAATTTCATGATTTTGTTTCTAATTTCATATGTATGAATTGATGAACATTAAAATACAATATTATTTTTCACTTTATCATGATGAATCAAGGGAATGATTATTTTGATTTTGATGTCTTTGACTATAAATATTGGTTTTAGTTCTCACACTTTTCACAACACTCTTTCGATCCATAATTCATATTGTTGAAAGTTTTCTCTAAAATTCTATTTTTTTTCTCTTTGTTGCATTGTCATTTTTTTCTTTAATTCTCTTATTTTATTTGGTTATTGTCTTCCATTGATTTATGCCGGAGCTACACATGTTTTGCACTTCTATGAGTATCTCTCTTGCATTTGCGTTCCAACCCTTATTCGTTATTTCATTTTGAGTTAGTTTTTTTTAACTTTATTATAACAAATATCATCTCTCTCAAGTGTTCCTTTAATTATTTTTGAATCACATCAGATTGATGCACTAGATGTTGTTGGTTTATAATTTCTTAATGAATTGTGGTTTTTGTGATTTTGTTGCATTCTTTGATAAAATTTAGTGATTAATTTTTTTGTAGGATTGTTGGATACAAGTGATAAACCAAATATACTCCTTGAAGCATCTTGGAAAAGAAGGAAAGAAGAAATGCTATTTGTGTGAGAATATGATACAAGATTATAGATATCAATAGTCACATCATTAGTTATTATTGAGAAATACATTATTAAGTGAATGAAAGAAGGGAAAAAGAAATGTTATTCGTGTGAAACATACTTAGAGATCTAAGTGGGGGAGTTCCTTTGTATATGCTTTTAAGGTATCTTTCAATTTTAATCATATTATTGGTGTGAACTACATTTAGTGAAGCTTCATTTTTTTCATTCACTATGTTCAAACCTTGCTTAAGAAAACCCAATCCAATTCCCCTCAAATAAACTTAATGTCAATGGTATCTCTGCCCTTGAATACCACGTAAAATGAAATAAACAATTTCAGAGCTACATTTAAATTGCTTTAAAATTGAATTTCTTTACACGCATTAAGTTAATCTATAATTTGTTTGTAAATATAATCAAAACTGATATCTCTATCTTTATAATAAACGTAAAATATTTATTATAAAGATAGAGATTGAGTTAGAGATATCGGTTTAATTTAAAAAAAATATATTATTAGTTGCCTAAAAATGTAGGTTTTAACTGTCCATGGTTTTTGTCCCCGTCTCATGTGAATTTGTTGTTCAAAAACATTTCCTTCAGAATCATTTTAATTGATGAAAAAGTCCAATTAACAAACAATCAATATGACGATCAATAATTTCAACGAGTCTTTCTATTTTAAAATGTCAACATTTATTTTCATTATTGTATTCTCAAGTATTTTTATACTACACTAGTGTGTTAACCCGTGCAATGCACGGGCGCTAGGCTATTTTTTTTAGTCTCTAAAATATATTATATGTTTTGCAAAGTAAAAAAAAACAATGGTGTCCTTAACAAAACGATGTTTCAAATATTTATTTAGATAAAATTTTGATTTCATAGTTAATATAAGTTAAATAAGATAGTATATTAAGAGATTAAATGCAAAATATTATTTAAACTAAATTTTTAGATGCTATAAGTATACCGTTGTTTTATAGTTTGTCCTTATATACAATTTTACATACGTAAAATTTAACGAAGACGATCAAAGTTGCCGAAGGAAACCACAACACATGCATTGTTAGAAGATCCAGACAGTATAAAATCGGTTAAGTCATCCACAAAATGGCCATGGAGAATACACTTGAATCGATAACTAAATATACCACAAACATTTTCGTGTTACTATTCCGTAAAATATAGATTTTATAAATCGACAAAGATTAATGAAGTAAACAAACTCATTATTTTCTAGATCCATAGAAATAATCTTCGTCATAACACCATAAAAAATATATTCATCTTCAACCTCAACTTTAGCCAGCATTCCAATTATATCTTGAAAATTTACACAAACTTATGTAGTTAAATATTGGCCTTAAAAATATTTTATATCTTATTATTATGTTTTATAAAATTTAATAAACTTAATCGAAACTCACCGACCATAACTTCAGATTTGTAACTCTTTGAAAGAAAAATTGAAGGATGGGTAAAAAAATAGGAATAATAAGGCACAATTCCATAATCAACAGGTCTGATCTTAGTCTTATCTGTAAAGTTGAGACAAAATCTATGTGATGTTGCCATGACTTCTTGTATTTCATTGATACTGACTCGAAAATTATACATGATAAAAATAGCATCTTCTTTCAAAGAAAATTCGAACATGTTTAAAAAGAAAGAAATTTGATAAGAATGATTGAGTGGCAGTGAATGGCAAAGCAATATTGAGCATGAAAACTATTTATAGCACAAGGGCAAGTATATTTTCGTTGACTATACAAATTGAAAAGTTACTAAAATTAAAATGCACTCAATGATATTTTATTGTTGTCTTTACACGGTTTCAAGACAAAAAAAATAATCTTAGGATCATAGTCAATAGTTTCAAATCAAAGGAAATATCATTAATGTGAATTAATTAGCATAGTCAACCGTTTAATGCTATCATTAGAACAAAAAAACTTGCTTGTGATATGTTTTTTTTTTTTTTAGCAATTTGTGATATGTTTTCTTAAAATAGGACACGTGGCAATTGTATGTATAGAGAATTTTGGAATGCCATGTGGATTATGCATTTTGAACATTTGCATTTGTATTTATAGAGGATACCACAATTTATGCAAATAAGGAAAACATATATTTAATGAGTCTTAAAGTTTACTTATATGTGCAAACTTTGATCGTTCACAATAATTAAAGAGACAATTATGTCTTGATAATAATAAAAAAGATATAACTGCGTCATTGAAAATAATAAGTAAAAAATACGACAATTATGTAAAAATATGAAAAATCTTTAAAAAATCAGATAGAGACTAAATTTTCAAATTATTTTTTTTGAACCAAAAGGTTTTTTTTTTCTTAGCAATTATTTGGGTCTCAGTGTTTATGCGAAATTAAAAAATTTCTTGACTTAGAGTTCAAATGTACCCTCATTCACTACATTAACCCATAAATATAAATTTATATTTTTCATATTTAATATAGAAAAATAAGCAAATGACGTCAAAAAAACTAAGACATCATTATATATATATATATATATATATATATATATATATATATGAGGAGGGATCCATTGACTCCAAGAGTAAGTATAAAGAGTTACTCCAAACCATAGCCATTGATTTTAATATTAATTAAAGGTTGTGATCAATTGCTATTAATCCTCATTATTAGGTTTATATGCTCCTTCTTTCTAAACGGTACCAATTGTAACAAAAACAAAAAAAGGAACCAGTAATACGACAATCTTAAAAAAAATTGCAAAATACTTTTATGATTTTTATTCAATTTCTTTCTTGCATTGTGATGTTTTGATTATGAATAAAAAATATCTCATTCAATTGTAGTCTTTTTGAGATCCAAACAAAAAAACAATCTTTTCTTGAATTCGATAAGTAGAATTCTTTATAAGAGAATGGTAAAGACAACTAAATTGGGATATACGTTTTTCCTTTTCACTGGTGTATCTCATGTATTTGTTCAAGAGAAGGGAGTATAAAATGTCCACACTAAGAATTAATTGCAATTCATCACAACCATTAATTAATATTAAAATCAATGGTTAGGATTTGGAGTAACTTTTTATACTTACTCTTGAGTCAATGGATCCCTTCTCATATATATATATAAGGGATCTATTGACTCCAAGAGTAACTCTTTTGAATTACTCCAAATCTCAACCCTTAATCTTAATAGTAATTAATGGTTGTGATTAATTACAACTAATTCCTATGGTAAGATTTTTCTACACCTTCTCTCTAAACAACCCATTAGAATGCACGGGTGAGAAACACTATATGCAGATTGTATTATTTCAATTTCAAAGAATCATAGATCATGTTCAGTTTCAAAGAATCATAAATCATGTGTATTCCTATAAACATGTGTATTCATTCAATTTCAAAGAATCATAAATCATCAGGAACGAATAATTTATTCATAATTTTGTGAAAGTAATGCGTAAGACACGTTACAATCAGATCCAATATTAGCTCTATGAATAATAAAAAAAATCTAATTCAGTTTTTTATCAATGAAATTTGATTCAATTAATATCACACTCCTCAGTCGGATCAAATAAAAAATTATTGCTGAGATAATATCAAAGACATATGATGATTTCAAGACATTCAAGGTTTAATTTAATGGCATAAGATTTGGAGTACTACCCCTTCTCGATGGAGAGAAAATAGGAAAAAACAAAAGAACAAATTTAAAGGTGAATACTAGAATTCATTAATAGTAATGAGTGATAGGCTCCAAAATATGGCTGAGTGAAACGATACATGAGAGCAAGTTTATATTTTTTTTCATCAATGGAAGAAAGCAAAACAAAGGCATATGGTAGAAAAATAGTATGCGAGAGTATAATTTAGGGATCACGTGAGATGAATTTTAATTAACTTTGACCATTAGATTAAAATAAAATTAAGAGATAAGATTTGGAGTAAGTCAATAGAATTACTCTTGGAGTCAATGGATCAAATCTTGCTCTCAATGTAGAATTATAACTCACAAATGACACATTAACATCTCTCTCTTAAATGTGAGACTCTCTATGTTTATGATATGATAAAATAGTCAAATAAGGTCAGAGGCACAACATGGTGAAAAATGTGGGTTGGCGGCGGTTTGATAGATGAATGTTTTTTTTTTTCTCTTTTCTTTTATGAGAAAAGAGAAAGTTACTCCCTCTATCTCAAGTCAGGTGTCCACTTTCCTTCTTCTTTTTTTGTCTCAAATTATTTGTCTATTTTATAATATCAATGCAACATTTATTACTAACATATCCTTATTATCATCTATAACTATTTCACTAACTATAATTAACGGTCTTTTATTAAATGATACACATTTTATTATTAAAATAAACACTATTAATTATTTCCTTAATAATCGTGCAAAACTCAAACATGACATCTAATATGAGACTGAGGGAGTAATTAGAAAAATGGAGATTATGAAAAAGTAATTCGAACATGAAAGAAATGACAAGGAAAAAGAGTGAGTTGATGATAATTATATTAATTTGTTTAAGGAGTCAAATATTACTAAGTAATTATGTTACCAGAAACATTAGACTCATTCAAACATGTCACATCAATTTAAAATGCTTAATAAACATGTATTTTTCAACTCAGCATAACACATTTACATTTTTCATTTGTTAGATCCCACCAAAGACTAAAATTGAAGGATGTTAAAATAATAAAGGTTAAATAAAAAATTTACCGCCTTGACAAAAAAAAATGTACGAAAAGTGAACGATTTCCAAAATCTAAAATTTAAAATAAAAATATTGATCAAATGACACCCAAAAACTAGCAAAACAAAACATCATAATGTTGGAAATTCAAAGAACCTACGTTGGGTTGTATCATTGTGTTGGGCTAAAAGACACCACACAAATAATATTGACACCATATTTTCTTCCAAATTCTTTAGGCACATGTATATGACTCATCTCACTTATAACTTATTCAACATCTACTTTACCATCCATTGTAGAACTTTAACTTTAGCATCTCTTCCACAAGTGTGTGATTCTCCTGTTTATAAATACGTGACATAGTCAAATAAGGTCAAACCAAAGTACGTCATGGTCAAAAAGGCGGATTGGTGGTAACTTAATGAAGGGATGTTTTTGTTCCTTTATTTCATGAGGAAATATAAAGGAAATTAAAAAAAGAAATAAGATGAAAAAGAAGTGTGAGATTGAGAGAAATGATACTGAAAAAAAATAAGAATTGTGTGTTTTATCAATGAGGTTATAAAGAATGGAGTGAGTCGTAGATGATTTTATGGAATTTTTGAAGGAGTTGAAGATTTTGTGCGATTAATTTACAAAAAAAAATAGACTCGATTAAAAAATGCAACAACATTTTAAGATGTCGACTAAGCACATATTTTGTCAACTTAGCATAATCTATCAATGTTTTTCTATGGTTAAAATCCACCAAAGACTAAAGGCGAAGAAATTTGATATGTTAGAGACTGATTAAAAAATATTGCATGACAGCGAACAACAACCAAAAACTTAAATTTAATATAAAAATTAAACAATTTACATCCAAACTAATGAAACAGTTCATGTAATATTTAGAATTATGAGAGAGTCCACAATGTGTTGGATCATGACATTAGGTTAAGAGCACCACACAATTGTGATTGACATCACATCATCATTCAAGACCTTAAGACATTAGGTGTATTGGTCATCTTACTTGTATGTTTCTAAACATCCAATGTAGAACTTTAAGTCACAATTGACACATTAAAATATATCCCTTAACTTTGAAACTTTATACGTGTGTGATTTGTTGGCGATCAAATTAGCTTAAAAGGAAGCACACCATGGTTAAAAAGATGGATTGATGATGGTATTTTCACGGAGGCAAGTTTATGTTCCTATCTTTAATGAAATAAGAAATAAATTTAGAAAGAAAAAAAATAAGAATATGAAAAAGAAATTTGAACATGAAAGAAATGATTGATAAAAAAAAGTAGTGTGTTTTGTCCATAGAAATATTGAAAATAGAGTGAGTTGCTGATAATTTTATGGGTAAGTTAAAATAGACTCAGTTAAAAAAAAACTACATTATTTTAAAACGTAAAATAATCATGTACTTTTTCTACTCATCATAACACATGTATATTTTTCCATTCACAAATTCAACCAAAGATCAAAATGTGAAGGTATTTTATATGATATTGGTTGGATAAAAAAAATGCGTGAAAGCAAACGACATCCAAAAACTTATATTTGATATAAAAATTTAAACAAATCAAAAACTAAAAAAATAGTTCATCGTAATGTTCGAAGATTAGAGAGAGCCTACAATAGGTTGGACCATCACATTTGACTAAGAGAAACCCTACAAGTGAGATTGACACCGTGTCTTCGCCTAAAATCTTAAGACATTATATATATATATATATATATATATTTTTATCTCGCTTATATGTTACTCAATATATACTATTGCAGCCAATATAGAAGTTTAACTCATACATGACACATAAACATATATACCTTAAATGTGAGACTCCAATGTCTATGATCTGGTGAGATAGCAACATAAGTTCAGAGGCACAACATGGCAAAAAAATATGGGTTGACGATGATTTCAAAGAGGGATGTTTGTTTCATTCTTTCATGATAAGAGATAAAGTAAATTGGAAATGGAAAGAAGATGACAAATAAATTTGAACTTGATAGAAATGGTAAGAGAGAAAATAAGGAGTGTGTGTTTTATCCTTACGAGTCATTAAAAAAATGCTACTCAATTTAAAATAGGTAATTATGCTACCAAAAATATTAGGAAACTATGCTACCAAAATATTAGACTCATTAAAAAAATATCACTCAATTTAAAATATCTAATAAGCATGTATTTTGTCAACACATCATAACACATCTACATTTTTTCATTGTAAGATCCCACGAAATATCAAAAGTGAAGGAATTTGAAATGATATAGAGGTTGAATAATTTTTTTTGCATGAAAGCGATGGACATTCAAAACAAAAAATTTAGATAAAATATCAAACAAATAAACCCATAAACTAACAAAATAAATCACCATGATGTTCAAACTACCGTGAGAACCTACATCAGTTTGTATTATCACATTCGACTGAAAGAAATTACACAAGTGAGATTCAACTCACATCTTCTTTCAAACTCTTAAGGCATTATGTATATGAGTAATCTCTTTTATATGTTGCTCACATTTACTCTTGCTTACAATATGGAATTTAAACTCACACTTTACACTTTAACATTTCTCCATTAAGTGTCATGATCTTCATGTCCGTGATCCACCACCAAGAACCACTCTCGCTCCCCCCGCAATATTGAACCGGGATGTGATACCAACGTTGGAATCTCTCAAGGAGCCTACACCGGTGTAAATAGACAATTTGGAGAAAGAACAACCACACAAGTGAGAATGATACCACCACATCTTCATCCAAAAATTTAAGGCTTACATATAAGATTTTTGTTAACTAATACTTATACATCACAATATTCTCTCCCTCAAATAAGACGAAATTCTAGCCCGTGCTTGGCACGGGTGTCCATACTAGTAATATGTAATTGACTAATTGTCGCTTTCTTTATTATCAATATTATTTACATTTGTATTTCTATTGTTGTCGCTGTCTGTTTTGAAAACGATGCTATTGTTGATTGTTGTGTGAAGGTAATTTCATTGTTGTGCCTTATCGTTTTTCTATGTCTGTTTGGTTTAGGTTTTGCCCCAATTTTTTTGGTTTTGAGTTTTAGTCCATATTTTGTATTTTGAGTTTTAATATGTAGTTTAAATTTAATTTTTATTGAAGTATCCCAGCCGTATCGTATCTTGAATTTTAAAATTTTCCCGTATCGACGTATCGGTGCCGTATCGTATCATGTATCTGAGCTTCATAGGTTAGGATCCTCTCTATTTGACAAAATAAATGGAGTTTGCAATTTGAAAAGAGATAAACACAACAAATAGATTATGGATCTTACTACTAAGTAAGTTTCACTATCATTAATTATTTTATACTTTTTTTAAACTTTTTATGTTATTATCTCTTCAAATGAAAGAAATGGAGAGAAACATAAATGAGGATGATCATAACCCGTAGTATACGTATGAGTATATTTTAATGTAGTATTTTCTTTAAGGTAAAATGTTAACAATTGTCTTACACGATGTCACATGTATATGTTAAGAAATCAAATAATTTATCCATTTTATAATAATTACTATCTCTTTAACATTTTTTTCTATGTTTCAAAATGTGAAACATAAATTGTCTTTGATGAATTAGCAAGGTGAGTAAATATGCAAGTAGATCGCCAACAGATTTTTAATTCACTTTTAAATTTTATCATTTGGTAAATTTTTATTAGTTGTTGAATAAATTACTCACAAATCTTCAATCGATCTTGAAAAACCAAAGTAAAAACATTATTTTGAAAGCAATGTATTCAATATGTTGAAAATTTATAAAATTGTTTTCTCAAGACAAAGCTTCTCTTTTTATTATTTAACAAATAAACTAAGAACACATATTAATTAGTAAGACATTTTTAAACAAAACATTTCGTGTTTGCTCGTAAAATAAATAAATAAGTGTTCGACATAATACATTACGTTGTGATTGTAATTAAATTAGAAATATCTCCATTTGGAAGGGAGAAATCAAGTCAAATTTGAGTTGTTTAGTTCAATTATTTGAAGAGAACGGTAGAAGAAGGGAGAGCGTAAAAATCTCTCTAAAGTTAATTTTAGCTCCATTTAAGAGTAAAGTATTTGAAGAGAAGAAGAGACTTGTTTCATATTTAGATTTAAATGATCTTTTATAACAATAGTTTAAAATGTAATTCTATTTTTTTTTCTAGATTAAAATCTCTCTCTTTGTAGAACCAAACACAAATATTTAAAATATCTTCTCTTGCCTCCATTAAAACTCCTCTTTTCTCCCCTTTGAAGAATCAAATCGACCTTAAATCTTCAAACGACAAAACTATTAGGCTACTAATGTTACAAGAATGATGAAAGAAAAAATTAGCATTGAATAAAGGCTAATGTTAATTTGTGCCCTCAAGGCACGTGTTAAGATACTCATTATAGAAATACACATATCAAAAGACATGCATTCAACTTCTTAAAAGTTGTTATATTGTGTTTTCCAATGCAAAATTGTTCTATTTAGGTTGCTTAACATGTGCCCTAAGGGCACAAGTTAACATGACCCAAATAAAAGGTCTTACTAACTGCTGTCTTCGGAACATTAGTTAAGGAACTCAAAGTAAAAAGAAAAAAAAAAGTTTTGCATTGAAAAGAGCATATTTTCGAATTTTAAAGTAGAATACACAATTTTTAAAAATAGGAAAATGTTAACGAGTGCCCCCGGGCCACTGGTTAAGGAAGCATCTATAATAATAATGCATTGGAACTTGTGAAGTCAACTCTTTAAATGTTTAAAAAAATATTACTTTTAAACTTTTTTTTTTTTTTTTGGTTTCCTTAACCAGTGCCCCGGGGGCACCGGTTAACACAACCCTTTCTTTTATAATCCCTCCGGTCCTATTTATAAGAGAAATTTGGGTCAACAAAAGTTGATGTATCTAGGTAAAAATTCAGTCCAAATACATTAACTTTTGTTGACCTAAATTTCTCTTGTAAATAGGACCGGAGGGAGTACTTAATAGAGTTGACGGCAGAAAGGTTGAAGCTCAATCATCCGCTAACTACCTTATAAACCTAAACCTTAGCCCTAATTATATTCATAGGTTGTCAAGGATTTTGTCCATGTGATTGTCCCAAAACAGATAGAGCATCCTATTGTACTTTTGGATAGAAAAATATAGAGAGAAGTAACACAAATCTAGAGGAGTCTCGATTTTGTCAATTATTAATAGCCTTTGTGTTAGTATTATTGCCTATATTTGATCAATCATAAAGATTCCTCTCTTTTGTGTTTGCTTAATTAAGTTGGTGTCCATGTTCTTTAAAATACTATGCACTTGTTTTTTTCCTGTCCTCTAAGCAGTTTTAGGAATCATTTACAAGACATTATTTTCTAATAAACATTTTAGTTGGGTCTATAGTGCATTGATAATGCACATTTGTTGACCGAGAACAATGCATATCAGAATTAGACAGGGGCAGACTCTAGCATTTCCCCACTTCTTTATATGCTAATTAGTAGTATCATAGTTAAAGAGAATTGGCCCATTCCTTAAATGCCAATTAAAGGGTAACATTTTTACTACATTTTGAATATTCTAAATGTCTTTGAGAGCTGATACAACATGCTCCGGATTGAGAGGCCATAACTTTGTGACTACATGCAGTCACACATACTAGGTTGTCTTATTAAAATCGAACTTGGTTTCTTTTCTCGATATTTTAGATCTTAAGAAAATTAAAGTTCTTGATAAGAGATGTGTTTGACTCTATGCTGCATCTAGGGTGAAAATGGGCTAAGACGGACCTGACTTTGTAAGACCTAAATTTGGTTTACTTCAAAAATTATAGGTTTGAGCATTGTCTATTATTCGTTATAGACTCATTTTTAAGGTCTGACCTAACTTTTTTAAAGGTTTGGTGAAACCTGAAAGCTTATTTAAAAGTCTATTTCACACTAAGGTCTAGCAACATCTATAAGTCTACCACTAAATAAGCCAAAACGTATAAAGGCCTAAAACACACGAATATGTCTATTACTAAATAACGAAATATTACGAAGGTCTAATCACATCAATATATCTGCTACTAAATCACCAAATCCTGTGAAAGTTTGAGTTTATGAGATAAAACTTCAACAATATCAATAATGAAAGATATATTATATATAAAAAGTTTAATAGACTTTCTTTTGTAAGTGTTAGCTTGACTTATTTAATTAAATAGGTTTTATAAAATGTTTGTGCCTGACCTTTTTATTTAATGAGTTAGATTGGACTAGGCTTTAAATAGGTTAAGTTGTAAGTCTCTGTCAGACGATCTGGCATGTTCCCACCCCTAGTTGCATCTAATCCAAATTAGATTCAATATTATCAAGAAAATTGGGATATCCCATTGCAAAAGCTATATTTGGATTTACAGTGAGTTTGATAGAGTTATTGTCAGAGTCATTATGAATCATTACTTACATAGTCTACACTATGAACTTTCAACAAAATTATGATATCATAGTAATTGTAGCCCACTATAATTCTAAACATGCACTAAAAAGTGGCATATTTAATACTTTATCCGGTCACATTTATAAGCAAAAATATATATTTTTTTGTTTTATTAAATACATAATGTATTTGGTCTAAAAACAATTTATTTCGCATAGATGTGACCGGAGAAAGTATATACTAGGATATTTAACGCCATGCATGATTCTTAATAAGGATTTTCTTTTCAACATATTAGAATTCATCTCACTACTAGAGTCTATAGCTTTAACATTTTCTAGTTAAGTTGTGTTTTGTGGATGGAGGAAAATGGAATGACAAGGTGGAATAGAAGGGATTATTTTAAGTTTAATTATTTGGTTTAGTTGTTCAATTAAAGACGGAATCAATATTCGAACAATTTCTTTCATCGTTTCACTATAAATCCAAATTGGCATCATAACTAAGGGAGTGCTGGGAGTGGGAGGGAGGTTGAAGGTGAGAAAAGAATGGAAGCTCCATTATTGATTTTTTTAAAAATAGAACTTACACGTACTCATCTTTAAGTAAATAAATAGAACCACTTATTAAGAGCATCAAATCTAGACTGTCAGTGTGGGGATCGAAATTTTTATCTTTGGGAGGCCGGCTGGTCCTGTTGAAGTATGTCCTGTCATCGTTGCCTGTTTATGCCCTTTCCTTCTTCAAGGCTCCGTCAGGTATTGTATCCTCTATCGAATCTATTTTTTTTAAAAAAAAAAAAATTTGGGGGGGGGGGGGGGGGGGGGGGGGGGAGTGTAGACCACAGAAAAATTTCTTGGATTGATTGGCATTCTATTTGTCGGAGTCAGGAGGTTGGTGGATTGGGGGTAAGGAGAATTAGGGACTTTAACATAGCTCTTTTAGGGAAGTGGTGTTGGAGACTGTTGGTGGATTGTGATAGGTTGTGGTTTAGAGTGTTGTCGTCTAGATATGGTGTGGAGGACGGTCGGGTGAGGGAGGGTGGCCGTGAGGCTTCAGCATGGTGGAGAGCTATCTCTGCCTTGCGGTCGGAGGAATGGTTCCAAGGTAATATTAGTCAGGTAGTGGGTGATGGTAAAAATACTATGTTTAGGACGAACAATTGGCTAGGTGGAGTTTGTTTTAGAGATAGATTTACTAGATTATATGAGTTGTCTGAGTTCAAGGGAGAATCTGTGTTTAATATGCATTTGCGAGGTTGGGGGGTGGATGGGGAGGCTTGGAGTTGGTGTCGTAGGTTGTTTGCGTGGGAAGAGGAGTTAGTGGGAGAGCTTAGGCTTTTGCTTCTTAATGTATCTTTGCAGGTGGATAGGAGTGATAGGTGGATGTGGCGTTTGGAACCATCTTTAGGTTATACTGTCCGGAGCTCTTATAATTTTATTAATGCTTCTGCTTCTGTTCATGTTGATCCGGTGTTATTTGTTTCATCTCTATGGCTGAAGCATGTACCTTTGAAGGTAGTGTTATTTGTGTGGCGTCTGTTTCAAGACAGGTTACCAACTAAAGATAATCTTTTCCGTCGTCGTGTTATTAACTTTGATGATCAGTTGTGTATTGGAGGGTGTGGGGAGGTGGAAACATCTTCGCATCTTCTTTTTCATTGTAAGCTTTTTGGGTCAGTTTGGAATCATATTCTCAGGTGGATGGGTTGTACCGCGGTTTTGCCTTTGGATGCGCAAAGTCATTATTACCAATTCAGTTATATGGGTGGTGTGGCTTTGTCTCGCCGTTCTATTACACAGGTTATTTGGTTTGCAACAGTATGGGAGATTTGGAAAGAAAGAAATAACCGGATTTTTAACAACAAAAATTGCTCTATTTCGCAGGTGGTGGACAAAATCAAGTCACTAACTTACATGTGGTTGAAGGGGAAATTTGTCAGTCTTCCCCTCAATTACCATGGCTGGTGGCTAAGTCCTTTTTCAATTCTCGGAATAGGCTAATTGTATTTATTTCTTTCTTCGCTTTTTGGTGGTAGGCTTTTGCCATTGTAAATATTGTTTCGAATACTTTTTGTACTGTGGTGTTTCTTCTGTGGCACACCTTGTGTTAGGAAGGCCATTTTGTTGTGGTAATATATTGCATTTTAGCCTCTTCAAAAAAAAGTAAATAAATAATAATTTTTATTTAAGTTATTATATATTTACTTAAAAGTAGTTACTTGTTTACCAAAAAAAATCTTAAACGGTATCTGCCACATGGTTGTCATAATATACATCCATTAAGTTTTTATTATAAGAAATGAATGAAACTTGATGTTGATTATACATCATATAAGAAATAAAAGTTGGTGGAATGAATCAACACGGAATGATTTGTTCCACGATATACTACTTTAGTAGTACTAATTTGTTTAGACATTCTTAGAATGACATTCTCATACTTTTCGTATTATTGAGCAGCAATTATTGCTTAATTGTTTCCTAATCCATTTAAATCATTAATGCATCTACAACAAAATGAACCAACACGTTGTTAGTTGCACTAGATAGAATGAATGGTTTGTCCTCGTTAGCATAGCTCAGTTGGTATGGACATCGCATAAATACATGCAAGGTCCGGGGCTCAAACCCCAGCCACCACCAAAAAAAGATAGAATGAATGGTTTATTATACATTTGAAAAATGTAAAATATTTGCAAACCATCACAATCTTGAGCAATATAATAGGAGGCTGCTTGAAATAAAAATGAAGTTGTCCCTATGTCTCAAGGCAACTTTATAGACTAGTAGTTTCTTTATCATACTTGTCGTTTCATTAGCTTCTCCCATGCAACTTCTTTATTAAACTTATTTATGACTAAAAAATTTATATATTTTCTATCAAATAATTAATTTTTTTAAATAATTGCATAATTTTTTATAATGTTCCATCATTTTATATACAAGTTATAAATTTTAGGCTTAATACATGCTTTGGTACCTTAACTTATTTTTGAATTTCATTTCGGTCCCTTAACTTTAAACTGTCTCAATTTGGTCCCTTAAGTATCTCTCCGTTTACCAAAGTGGTCCCTTCCGTTAGTTTTCCGTTATGTTTAATTAAAAAAGTTAAATGTGGTACACGTGTCATTTTGTCATTTGTTGAGAACTTTTTTTTTTTTTTGTGTTATTTCCTTCATCTTCTCCATACAATCCTTCATCTTCTTTCTTAAAAAAATGAAGAACACAACATGAACATTCAAAGAAAAAAAAACCAGACAACCCCTTTCTCAATCACTATCTCAAGTGAAGTAAAAGTGCTAACACTAAGAGCCAAAATTACACAGTACCGTGCAGCCCCTTTCACGGCTTTAACCAATCTTTCAACAATAACAACCCAAACATAAAATTTTCTTCAATTATCTCATTGTTTTTATTTATTTATTTTCCCTCTGATCAATTTCCCTCTTTCAGTCTCTTCTTCTCTCAATTTCCCTTTTCTTCTTTTACCGCAATCCCTAATTCCTCCCTCAATTTCCCTTTTTCATAACCATGTTGCCTTTGAAACCCAAACAAACTCTGTTGGATATTTGTATGTTGGCTTCACTTTTGCCTAAAACAAATATTCACTTCAGATGTGGAACACAATGTTCCAACATCAAGAGTTGTTCTGTACGTTCTGGGCTTGACCTATGTTTACGCACGCGCCTGCTTGATTGAAGGAATCCACACCAGCATGTGTTGGTATGAACCGTGTGCAATTATGAAGAGATCAGAACTTATGTGATTTCTTAAGGAATTGTTGAAATGACTTAGGAAAGTATTTTTAATGTGACTTTTAATAAGCCTATTTTATAGGAGTTTCTCTATCCGTCCATATTGCTTAATGAAGAAGTCACTGATCCGATCTGAAGCATGATTGAAGGAATGACACGCATTGCTTCAGTATATAAAGAAGGCTGCAAGACCTGAAGATATTATTCAAGACATTTGTTTACAAATAGAGTTTTTGTTTAGGTTTTGAGTCTTATATATTGTGAGCCTTTCGTGTATCATCTTGATACATGTTTAGGACTGTGCTTTGAGTTGTAATACTGTGCACTACTCCGAAGCTTTTAAGCAAGGAGCTAGGTAGATTGTGAACTGCACCTAAGCTTTTAAGCAAGGTTGCAAGTTGTTATTTTTGAGGGTAACCTCATTTGATTTGTGTCTGTAATTTGGGAATCACAGGGGATTGTGATCTGTTGTAAGGGAGTGAGATGGGATCTCAGATCTAGGAGTTCCTAGGTTGAAGTCTAGTTGGGGTAGGTCCTAGGTCATAAGTGCAAACGTGGTTTACTGAGAGCTTTTGAATACGGACTGCACTAGTGGATTTCCTTCCTGGCTTGGTAGCCCCCAGATGTAGGTGATGTTGCACCGAACTGGGTTAACAATTTCTCTGTGCCTCTTTTCTTTCCTGTCTATTATTTGCTTTATTATGTTTATGTCTGTTAGCTTAATGTTCTAAACATCATATACAACATCTGCCTTTCTGTGTCCTGTGTTGGAACATCGTTTGGAACATCGTAAGTCTAACGCACCAGAATAACAATTGGCATCAGAGCAGGCACCCTGCTTGTTATTGGGTGAGATCCAAAGGAGATCTATTCTGGCAATATGGAGAAAGAAGGAGGTTTTGTTAACAGACCGCCGTTACTAGATGGAACAAACCATAACTACTGGAAGTCACGTATGAGTGCCTATCTCAAGTCTATTGACAACAAGACTTGGAAGGTTGTGTTGAAAGGTTGGGAACATCCAGTTGTTCCTGACAAAGATGGGAATAAAACTACAGTTTTGAAGCCAGAAGATGAGTGGACACAGCCAGAAGATGAACTGTCTCTTGCTAACTCCAAGGCCTTAAATGCCCTCTTCAATGGAGTGGACAAAAATATGTTCAGACTTATCAAAAAAAGTGATGTTGCCAAAGATGCTTGGGACATCCTGAAGACCGCTCATGAAGGTACCTCCAAGGTAAAGAGCTCAAGGATTCAACTCCTGACGACCAAGTTTGAAAGTCTAAGAATGCAAGAGGATGAGACTATACAAGATTACTACATGAATGTCCTTGACATTGCCAATTCATTTGACTCTCTTGGAGAAAAACTGTCAGATGAAAAATTGGTAAGAAAAATTCTCAGATCTCTGCCAAAGAGATTTGACATGAAGGTCACGGCCATTGAGGAAGCCCAAGACGTATCTAACATGCAGGTGGAAGAGCTCATAGGTTCTCTTCAAAACTTTGAGCTTGTTGTTGATAACAGATCTGAGAAGAAGGGAAAAGGCATAGCCTTCACAGCAAACACAACTGATAATGAAGGACTGAAAGAAGGCATGGAGGATGAAAATATGCCAGAAGACTTTGTAATGCTGGGGAGACAGTTTAACAAGATTCTCAGACAAGTAAGTAACAGATCCAAAGGTAATGGACGAAACATCAGATGGAACACTGATAGACAACAAGGTAATCAAAGGTATGATAAAAATGAAGAGAAAAATAATCGATACAAAGGTGTGCAATGTCATGAGTGTGAAGGTTATGGTCACATCAGAACTGAATGTGCTACTTTCCTCAAGAAACAAAAGAAAGGGATGATTGTGTCCTGGTCTGATGATGAAGGAACAGATGGAGATGTTGATAGTGATGCTGCTAAACGTGTCAGTGCTATGACTGGGAGAGTGGAACCTGAATCTGAAAATGAAGACTCTGATTATGAGAAAGTAACTGTGTCTCGTGGTTATCAAGACATTCATGATCGCACTTCCAGGCGTGTGATGGAGCAGGAAGAAATCATTGACCATCTTCAGGAAGAAAGGATTGGTCATCTGACTAAAATCTCTGATCTAAACAAAGAGGTAATATTACTAAATTCTCAACTTGATAATGTCCTCAAACAAGTTAGAATGATGACCACTGGAACTGATGTTCTAGATAGGATGTTAGAAGGTCAAGTGATAGGCAAACCAAATGGCATATGCTTTACACATGAACACCTGAAACAGGAACAACAGAATAGTAGCTATAGTTAGGCTTTAGAACACTATCATAAGGCCAAGAAGGGAAAGCCAGTAAAGAAAATTAAGTTTGTAGCCTCAGTTAGAGCAGATAATATCACTGATAGAGGTCCAACGTTAGAACATTCTGTACAACATCCTAAAACTGACTGTGTAAAAGAGAATCTCCCTTGGAAGTGTCATTTTTGCCACAGACAGGGTCATAAAACATCTATTTGTTTTGACCTGTATGGTGTACCTAGACAACATCAACCTAGTTCAACCTGGAAAGGGGTCAAGAAGGAGTGGAAACCTAAACGCTTAGGTCTAATAGCACATACTTCCTTAAGAGCATCCTCCAGTGAAGATTGGTACTTTGAGAGTGGGTGTTCTCGTCACATGACATGGATGGACAATTTTCTAGGAAATGTCAGACCTTATTCCAAAAGTTATGTCACATTTGGGGATGGTGCTAAAGGAAAGATTGTGGGGATTGGAGACTTAGTTAGTGAAGGATCACCAAGACTGAATAATGTCTTGTTGGTCAAAGGGCTGGCTGCAAATCTGATTAGTATTAGTCAATTATGTGATCAGGGGCTGAGTGTAAATTTTAGTAAAACTGAGTGCCAGATCATAGATGAAAAAGGTAAGGTGAGTATGAAGGGTACTAGGTCTAAGGACAACTGCTATTTATGGATTTCTCAAGAACATGCTCTCATATCCTCATGCATGCTAAGCAAAGCTGAAGAGGTAAAACTGTGGCATCAAAAACTAGGTCACCTGAATATGCAAGGAATAAATAAAGCTATCTCTCTAGAAGCAATCAGAGGTATACCCAAACTGGAAATCACTGATAGAAATATTTGTGGTGAATGTCAAGTTGGTAAACAGACTCGGATGTCCCATCCTAGGTTGGAACATCATGGAACCACAAAAACTCTTGAACTTCTTCATATTGATTTAATGGGACCTATGCAAGTCGCTAGCATTGGAGGAAAGAAGTATGTTCTGGTAGTTGTTGATGACTTTTCAAGATTTACCTGGGTGAACTTCATCAGAGAAAAATCTGATACCTTTGAAACACTCAAGGAACTCTGTATCCAACTACAAAGAGAGAAAAATAGAGGTATTGTCAGGATAAAAAGTGATCATGGGACAGAATTTGAAAACTCCAGGTTTCATGAATTTTGTGCAGATGAAGGAATCATGCATGAATTCTCATCTCCCATAACACCTCAACAGAATGGAGTGGTGGAAAGGAAGAATAGGACTCTACAAGAATCTACCAGGGTCATGTTACATGCTAAACACCTACCTCTTTATTTCTGGGTTGAAGCCATGAATACAACTTGTCATATTCATAACAGAGTCACTCTAAGAACAGGTACTACAACTACCTTGTATGAGCTATGGAAGGAAAGAAAGCCTACTGTAAATTACTTTCATGTCTTTGGTAGCAAGTGTTACATTCTAGCAGATAGAGACTACATAAGAAAAATGGACCTAAAGAGTGATGTAGGAGTTTTTCTTGGTTACTCTACTAACAGCAGAGCCTATAGAGTGTTTATTAACAGAACTCAAGTTGTTATGGAATCCATCAATGTAGTGGTAGATGATATGGTTAAAGAACCAATGCTTGAAGTTGTACCAGGTGTTGAAGCATATCCTGAAACATCTGCTCAAGAGAAAGTAAGGCCTGAAGCTGATGAAGAACCTGAGACTAACTCTGAAGATATTGATCTAGAGAATGCATAATCAAGTAAAGGACCTTCAATCAGAGTTCAGAAGAATCATCCTCAAGAACTCATTATTGGAGATCCAGATCAGGGAATCAGAACCAGGAGATCTAATGATGTTGTCTCAAATTCCTGTTTTGTGTCCAAATTTGAACCTAAAAATGTTAAGGAGGCTCTCATTGATGATTGCTGGATTAAAGCCATGCAAGAAGAACTCAACCAGTTCAAAAGAAGTGAAGTATGGGATCTGGTGCCTAGACCAAATGACATAAATGTCATTGGAACAAAATGGATCTACAAAAACAAGTCAGATGAAAACGACACTGTTACCAGAAACAAGGCAAGACTGGTAGCACAAGGTTATACACAAGTAGAAGGATTAGACTTTGATGAAACATTTGCACCTGTAGCCAGATTGGAATCTATTAGGTAACTTTTGGGAGTGGCTTGTATCCTGAAGTTTAAATTGTTTCAGATGGATGTGAAGAGTGCATTTTTAAATGGGTATCTTCATGAAGAAGTCTATGTTGAACAGCCAAAAGGATTTGTTGATCCAAATTTCCCTGATCATGTGTACAAGCTGAAGAAGGCACTGTATGGGCTAAAACAAGCACCTAGGGCTTGGTATGAAAGACTCACAGAATTTCTGACACATCAAGGATATAAGAAGGGAGGTACAGATAAGACCTTGTTTGTTAAGAAGGACAAAGGACGACTCATGGTTGCACAGATCTATGTTGATGACATTGCGTTTGGAGGAATGTCGAATCAAATGGTTCAACATTTTGTTCATCAGATGCAGTCTGAATTTGAGATGAGTCTTGTGGGAGAATTGACTTATTTTCTTGGTCTGCAAGTCAGACAGATGGAAGACACAACCTTCATCTCTCAGAGCAAGTATGCCAAGAATATTGTGAAGAAGTTCGGGCTAGACAATGCCAGTCATAAAAGAACACCAGCAGCCACTCATGTAAAGTTATCCAAAGATGAAAATGGTGTAGCCGTTGATCAAAGCCTGTACAGAAGCATGATTGGAAGTCTCCTATATCTTACAGCAAGCAGACCTGACATAACATTTGTTGTAGGGGTTTGTGCTAGATATCAAGCAGATCCTAAAATGAGTCATCTTGTTCAAGTTAAGAGGATTCTGAAATACATAAATGGCACCACAGACTATGGGATTCTCTATTCTCACGGTGGAAGTTGCAGGTTGATTGACTATTGTGATGCAGATTGGGCAGGTAGGGCAGATGACAGAAAAAGTACTTCAGGAGGCTGTTTCTTTCTTGGAAACAATTTGGTATCTTGGTTCAGCAAGAAACAAAATTTTGTGTCTCTATCAACAGCAGAGGCAGAATATATTGTTGTAGGTAGTAACTGCTCTCAGTTAGTCTGGATGAAGCAAATGCTGGAAGAGTATGATGTTCAACAAAATGTCCTAACATTGTACTGTGACAATCTAAGTGCTATCAACATCTCCAAGAATCCTATACAACATAGCAGAACAAAGCATATTGACATCCGGCATCACTTCATTAGAGACCTTGTTGAAGACAAAGTAGTAACTCTGGAGCATGTAACAACTGAAGAACAGTTGGCTGACATCTTCACAAAAGCCTTAGATGTCAAGCAATTTGAGAAACTACGGAGCAAGCTGGGGGTTTGCATCCATGAGGAATAACAACCACTGTTCACAGTGTCAGGTATTTTTAGCTGTAATTTATACTTGAATCAAATTTGGCATATTTTATGGCTAAAAAGGGGGAGTAGGTATATCCTTGCTGTATGTTTCCTGACTATGTGCTTGAGGATGTTGAGACATCTGATTCTGGCTCTCTGGTGATTTTGGTTTTCTGGTATTCTTGTTTGTATAAAAAAAATTATTATTAAATTAGTGCATATATTCAGGGGGAGTAAGAAATTTCTGTTTGTGCTCTTTGAGGGGGAGTAAAATTCATGTGTCCCTGAATGTTCCTAGAGATGTTGGAACATCCCGTTTGAGCTACTGAGTATTGTTATATTTCTCTAAGTAGCGTGTTGTGACAGTTGACTGTCTGAATATGATGTACATGAATTTATTTTTCCTTATACATCCTCTGCTGCAAGACTCTGATCTTCTCTCTGATACTTTTTTGTTTCTCTTATCTGCATAATTCCATATGTTAATTGTTGTGTGAAAATAATGGAAGCAGAATCTGAGACCTGTAATATACTTCTTCTAGTTCTGAAGATTATATGTGATGACTAAAGAACTATATTTCGGTATCTTTTAGAAGTCTGAGAATGTGAACCCTCCTTCAAGGAAGATTTTAATTGTGAAGATTGAAGGAAAGGTTGAGTGTGCTATCTCTCTGTTTTTAACAGGTGTGGGCTGAATTTGTTTTAGCCAAAAATTTGCCAAAGGGGGAGATTGTTGGATATTTGTATGTTGGCTTCACTTTTGCCTAAAACAAATATTCACTTCAGATGTGGAACACAATGTTCCAACATCAAGAGTTGTTCTGTACATTCTGGGCTTGACCTATGTTTACGCACGCACCTGCTTGATTGAAGGAATCCACACCAGCATGTGTTGGTATGAACCGTGTGCAATTATGAAGAGATCAGAATTTATGTGATTTCTTAAGGAATTGTTGAAATGACTTAGGAAAGTATTTTTAATGTGACTTTTAATAAGCCTATTTTATAGGAGTTTCTCTATCCGTCCATATTGCTTAATGAAGAAGTCACTGATCCGATCTGAAGCATGATTGAAGGAATGACACGCCTTGCTTCAGTATATAAAGAAGGCTGCAAGACCTGAAGATATTATTCAAGACATTGGTTTACAAATAGAGTTTTTGTTTAGGTTTTGAGTCTTATATATTGTGAGCCTTTCGTGTATCATCTTGATACATGTTTAGGACTGTGCTTTGAGTTGTAATATTGTGCACTACTCCGAAGCTTTTAAGCAAGGAGCTAGGTAGATTGTGAACTGCACCTAAGCTTTTAAGCAAGGTTGCAAGTTGTTATTTTTTAGGGTAACCTCATTTGATTTGTGTCTGTAATTTGGGAATCACAGGGGATTGTGATCTGTTGTAAGGGAGTGAGATGGGATCTCAGATCTAAGAGTTCCTAGGTTGAAGTCTAGTTGGGGTAGGTCCTAGGTCATAAGTGCAAACGTGGTTTGCTGAGAGCTTTTGAATACGGACTGCACTAGTGGATTTCCTTCCTAGCTTGGTAGCCCCCAGATGTAGGTGACGTTGCACCGAACTGGGTTAACAATTTCTCTGTGCCTCTTTTCTTTCCTGTCTATTATTTGCTTTATTATGTTTATGTCTGTTAGCTTAATGTTCTAAACATCATATACAACATCTGCCTTTCTGTGTCCTGTGTCGGAACATCGTTTGGAACATCGTAAGTTTAACGCGCCAGAATAACAAACTCAAATCAAACCAAGAAAATAAAACACCCAGAAAACGGAAGAGAGAGGAAGCTTCTGGAGAGAGAACAGTGGTGGTTGATGTGTTGGACGGTGGTGGGTTGAAACGGAGAGGACGGTGGTGGTTGGGGAGATCGACGGTCGTGGGTTGAAAACAGAGAAAGAAAAAGTGAGTGAAAGAGGGTTTGGAGAGGACGGTGGTGGTGGTTTGGTGGTTAGGATGAATTGGTTAAGAAATTGAATTTTGGTGTTGTTTGTGGTGGGTTGGATTCTGGAGGCAAAACAACAACAACAATTGTGAAGGGTAACAAAAACTGTAAAAAAAAATCATCCAGAATGATGAATCTTGTGTCATGTGTGTTTGTTGTTTGTTGATGGCAGTGATGATCCATGGCAGTGTGTTTATTGAGATGAATGAATGTTGACATGTTGTGTGTTGTTTGTTTGATGATGATTTTTTTTTTCTGGGTTTTTTTTTTCATGAATCCTATGAAGATGATGAAGAACACAAGGGAAGAAGCATATTTTCTGGGTTTTTTTTTCATTTTTTTAAGAAAGAAGATGAAGGATTGTATGGAGAAGATGAAGGAAATAACAAAAAAAAAAGTTCTCAACAAATGACAAAATGACACGTGTACCACATTTAACTTTTTTAATTAAACATAACGGAAAACTAACGGAAGGGACCACATTGGTAAACGGAGAGATACTTAAGGGACCAAATTGAGACAGTTTAAAGTTAAAGGACCAAAATGAAATTCAAAAATAAGTTAAGGGACCAAAGCATGTATTAAGCCTAAATTTTATCAGTTACCACTTTAAACTCAAATGAAAAACAACATAAATTAATTAATTAATTTTTTTCCCTCTAATTTGTCTTCATATATTCTTTTGAATTTTCTTTTTCATTTATTTCTTTTATTTGTACACACGCGTAAAAATAAAAAACACTTATATGTTCAAATTAAAACTACAATTAAAATTAAAACATACATGAACCTTCCTATCTAAACCAATTCAAATTAAAACTACAATTTAACGATCTAAAAAAACAAAAATAAAAACACAACCAAATTTTAAAATCAAATAGCATACATAAATGTTATTAGTCATTTCTTTAATAGTATGACACGTTTCATAAATCTATCATTTGTTTGTTATTTCTTAAGAAAAAATCGTTTGTTTGTTATTAATTTTGTAAGTTCATCGTACGTATAACTGTCATCGACTCATCATGTAAGTTTCTATGCTGGACCTTTAGAAGTAAAATAAAAAACTTTAAAAACAATTGGGTTAATTATGTTTCTAGTCCCTATAAAATAGCGACCTTGTAAGTTTAGTCCTTACTTAATTTTAATAGCATTTTTAGTCCCTATAAAAAAAAATTTACTTATAATTTTAATCTCTGCTAAAACAAAGTTTGATTAATTATCCTTAAACTCTTAAATTTTTGAACGATTTTTTTGAGACAAGATTAGAACACTATGAAAGGTTCGTTTACTAAAATTTAGAATTTTCAGACATGAAATGAATTAAATATGAATTTTTTAAAACGACAAAAGTTAAAGATAAAAAGTAATAAAATCTGGATGTAGAAATCAAATTTTGCGATAATTTTTTGCGGAGGAACTTTTAGTAATGTTTTAAACATGTCTGCAAAAAATTGTTCAAAAATTTAAGAGTTTAAGCATAAATTAAACAAATTTGAATTGAGTAGGGACTAATACTCAGGGCAAAAAAACAAAATTAGGGACTAAAAATGCTATTAAAATTAAGTAAAGACTAAACTTACAAGGTCGCTATTTTATAGGGACTAGAAACATAATTAACCCAAAACAATTTAGGGAAAAACTCAAAAGGCAATTGGGGGAGGTGTTTGCAAGTGTATTTTCTATCTAATTTATTTCAAATTACGTAAGGAAAATATTGATAGGTTTTTTCTTTAGGGGAAAATATTGATAGATTAACGAGGCAGTCAAAGATGCATGCATATTTTAAATTGTACTTTGGCCAAAGTATTTTCTTCTCTATAGGGTGTATAATGAGTTTCTTTCTCCTTCTTTTGCTTTTCCAACTTTGAATCATCCCTTATTAAGTAAGACACCACTCCCTTTTATCCTTATTTTTTTTGGTTACACTCCCTTTTATCCTTCCTATACGATCTTTCTAACCATCTCATTTGAAGGTCTCAACTGGACCTTTTTGCTTAATTATAATATACTCCCTCCGTCCCGGAATATCTAACCCATTTACTAAAAAAAAGTGTCCCAAAATAACTGAGTCATTTCAATTTTCAATACAACTTTCATCATTCTCAATACAATATAACTCTAATTAATACTACTTTCATCATTCCCAATTCAATATATTCCACTTTCCCATTTATTTATACATTTTTTTAATCTGTGTGAAAAACCAAACTGGCTCAGATATACCAGGACGGAGGGAGTAATATATAACTTGATTTTTTTTCTCTTTTCTCTTTGATCATAATCTTTTGAATGGTTATTTTTAGGCTTAAATATGGAAATAATCCCTGCAAATATCTGACGTTTTGGTTTTAGTCCCTGTAAAAATATTTTTTTGGTTTTAGTCCCTGCAAATATAAAAAATTTGGTTTTGGTCCTTGGTATTTTGTTTTAGTCCTTGTAAAATTGATTCATATTAGATTTGGTCCTTGTAATATGTAGAATCTTTGATTTTAGTCCCTCAAAATGAGGACTAAAATGAATATTATAGGGACCAATTTCAATATGAATCAATTTTACAAGGACTAAAACAAAATACCAAGGACCAAAACCAAATTTTTTATATTTGCAGGGACTAAAACCAAAAAAAATATTTTTACAGGGACTAAAACCAAAATGTCAGATATTTGCAGAGACTATTTTCATATTTAAGCCTTATTTTTATGTCCTTGTCATTATCTTCGTAATGATCTGGCAAAAGAGGTAGCACTTGGGTCTGTCGTACATGTGTACTTTTCTTGACGTGGACTTTTGGGCTTTAAATATTTCTATTCATGTACAAAATACATATTCAAATAATAATAACATGTACTACACAATTCATGAGATTTGGATACAAAAATTTGGATTGTTCACGATTAAATTAATTCAAAAATCCCTACATTTTTATATAATTTTAAGCTATATATATATATATATATATATATATATATATATATATATATATATATATATATATATATATAAGGGTTAATTATGTTTTTGGTCCCTACAAAATTGCGACCTTGTAAGTTTAGTCCTTACTTAATTTTAATAGCATTTTTAATCCCTACAAAAAAAATTTGCACTCAATATTAGTCCTTATTCAATCCAAATTTGTTTAATTTATGCTTAAACTTATAAGTTTTTCAACAATTTTTTACAGGCGTGTTAAGAACGTTATTAAAAGGTCATCCGAAAAAAATATTGCAAAAATTTGATTTCTACGTCCATATTTTTGTTACTTATATCTTAAACTTTTGTCGTTTTAAAAAATTCATATTTAATTTATTTCATGTTAAAAAATTATAGATTTTAGTAAATGAACCTGTCATAGTGTTCTAAACTTGTATAAAAAGAATCGTTAAAAAATTTAAGAGTTTAAGGATAATTAAACAAAATTTATTTTAGCAGGGACTAAAATTATAAGTAAATTTTTTTTGTAGGGATTAAAAAAGCTATTAAAATTAAGTAAGGACTAAACTTAGAAGGTCGCAATTTTATAGGGATCAAAAACATATTTAACCCTATATATAAATATGTTATGTTTTGACAAAAATTCTTGTAAGTTTACTCTTGTCTTAAAAGGACAAGCCTTAGATTTAGAAGTACCAAGTTTAAATCCTATTAGTGTTTTGAAGGAATATAAATATAAATCTATTTGTAAATGATCTTCTCTATGTTGAATTAGAGCAAGATCCTCTAATCCTAATTTTTTCTTATAATTTTTTACTTTGTAGTCATAAACATTATAATAACTTCGGTATTCCCCCTAAAAAAATCGATATTCAAGAACTAATGTAGTTAGTCAAAATAAAAAAAAGAACTAATGTAATTGGGTGTGCGTTAATGTAGAGGACGTTATACCTTATACCCCTACTTTTATACCTTCATCCCAACATTTGACACAAACTACCCAATATACCCTTTATATAAAATAAAACAAAACACAATTACCCTTTCACTTTTCACCCCCGCATACACTTTGTACGCTTTCAACCCTTTTTCTGGAAAATAAATAAATAAATTCTTCTACTTTTACTTCTACTTCCAACAAACAGTAAGCCTCCTTTCATATGTTCTCTTCATCGTTTCTGTGTTCTTTCCTCTGTTTGTTCTCTTAATTGTTTACTGGAATCATTGATTGAGGTTTGCTAGGGTTTACAAGGTTTTGGGTTAGTGGGTTAGGAATCCGAAAATTGTTCCGGTAGATATCTGGAAAACGCGTGCAAACTGTTCCGGTGTATTCTTTCCAGAAGCGTTTTGTGAAGAATTCCGGTTCAGCCACATCTTTTTTTTTTTACGTTCTTAGTCTTTTTTTTTTATACTCAAACTTTGATTTTCTTCTAAGGTTTCATTGATGTCTCTGTTTTAAGCCTTCAGGTGTTTTTCCTCAAGGTGTGTTATTGGATTGTGGGGCTTTCACTGTTTGCGCACCCCCTTCGTTTGAACTTCAACAAAAATGTGCATTGTACGTATTTGAAGAACAACACATAATATGCTGATATAGACTAATTAACTCAACAAGAAAAGGAAGTGATTTGTGCGTGTTTGAACAACAAAGTTATTTCTCCCCCGTGTCCTTAAACAACACAAAAGTTTCAGTTTTTAAAAAAGAATAAAAAATAGCCAACACCGGAACACTGCTATATATAATTTGAGTAATGATATTTTGACATCCATTTGATTACAACTTTGTTGACAACCTTGTTTTTCTCACTTCTTATTGGTCAAAAACAATGGAGAGAGAAAAAGGAAGAGAGAGGATAACAACATCATGTGAGTATGAGAGAGAAAGTTGTCCAAAAGTTGTCAAAAAGTGGTTGTCAAAATATCATTTCTCTATAATTTTCCGGTTTACTATTTCAGAAAGCATAGAATAAGCATTCTGGTATATGTTTCGGAAACCTTAACATGAGTATTCTGGAAATATTTCGGAAAGGCACACATGAGTATTCCGAAAATTTTACGGAAACGTTTTATATATTAAATATAAAAATCCAAAATGCATATATGGAAGAATATCATGTGGGGGTGAACTCATAGTGAATTGGGATTGAAAAATTTGAAAGTGAAAGTGAAAAATTAATGGGTAAAATGTTAAATAGAAAAAGGGTAAAAATGGAATTTATGAAAATGTATAGGGGTGAAAGTACATATGTCGGGGTATAGGGTATAATTTCCTAATGTAGATTAGAGTGAGTTTAGGTGGAGTTCGGGTCCAACAGTGCATTTGTTTGACTTTGCATGAAATAAATTTGCTCTGCCTCTTTATGTTTGTGCGGAGGTTATTGTGAAATAGACTTCTTATAAATGATGACATTGAAAGTCGTGGAGAAACCTCTTTAAAATTACTCCATCTGTTCCTAAATATAAGCAAATTTGAGTTTTTAGATTCATTCAATTAATGATGTATGTGGTCCATATTATGAACCACATACATCATTAATGAAATGAGCCTAAAAAATCAAATTTGCTTATATTTAGGAACATAGGGAGTACATTGTGTTAATAATTTCGAATTACTTGAATCTTCTCAACATTTATCTGTAAAGCGGGAGTTTTTTTTTATAATGACTGGAATTTAAATAGTTTAAATAATTCTATAGCACACCCTTCAAAACACACGCTTAATTCAACACACTCTTTTTTTTTTTTTTTAAAAAACATTCTCTTTTATTAATTAAAATTCACGAGTTCCATCAAATTTTTATGAGACTCACATTATTCGTTGAGATTCATATGAATTTTCAGTTTGAATTTTCAGTTTTTTTTTGTGGTGGTCGGGCTTCGAACCCCAAACCTTGCATATATTAAGCATTGTCCATACCAACTGAGCTAAACTCACAAGGACATATGAATTTTAAGTTTTAACCAATCAATGATAGTTTTTAAGAAGTAAGGCACGTTGTATTCTTGCAATTCTTGCGTAAAATAGCTCCTAATATTTACCAATTCTAATTAGTTAAATATTACACCGGTGTAATTTGATCGATAAGATGTATCCCAAAGAGTGATAATATGTATGACAAAGCCACAAACCAAGAACAAAATCTAGGTGGCCCCTTAATCCCTTATCACTGATGTTACATGTGTACTCTATTTTGTTTTTAAATATATGACACCCTCATTTTGAAAAAAATTGTTACTATCCTCAACTACTAAGATTCAAGGTACATTGGAAAAAGAAGAGGATAATTATTGGTGTCAATTGGAATGAGAAACAAAAAGAAAAACTGAAGTGAAAATGGAATAAAGAGTGGGTGAAACATCCAAGTGACAAATCAAAGCAGAAGAGAAGAAACAAGGCAGCAAAAAAAAACCTTTGTGTGAGGCCAGTATAGGATAAGAGGCTGCTATATATTATATGCTTTTTGAAGGTAACGTTAAGGAGGACAGAAATGTTACCAAAATTTACTTGTGGTTTGTATGAAAACTGAAATGAAATCAATGTCACAGAAATAAATAAGAAATGTAGTATAATTCAGTTGACTATACTCTCTTATTTATTGGTGCTACAACTAAAGCATATAAGACTGATATTGATGTGAAACTTTTCACTTCATTGTGGGGGGTAGAAAAATGAGGTTGTTTTTCACCTAAATTTTGTCCTTGATCATTTCATTTGAACTAGCTAGCAACCAGGCAAAAGATCTTGTCAATGTCTTTCATATATATCATATTATTTTCAAAGCTTTCATCATTGTTTTTTTCTTTCAATTAATAATAAGGTCAATGACTGTTTTTCGTTTTGTTTTTGTGTATCTTTCTAAGGCAATTTTGTATTCTTTTACCATATATAAGAAAATGTCACAAAATTATATTGCAGAAAGAAGACAACAAGGAGGTCTAGGACAATGTCTATTACTTTTGGATGATTGGATTTTGGTGAATTACAGGCTGATTTGGCAAGTGTCACTCCAGGTAAAAATACTTCCCTTGCCCCAAATTATTAAAATTGATTTGGGTACGTGCATGAAGAAGAATTATGTATTAAATTGTCCGCTTTTCAATTTAGATAAATTGGATTCATAAGGTATTGCTAGTGGCCAAATTCATCCACATTATGTGCAGAGAAGTGAGGTATTGCGGTTTCAAACCTGCATATTGTACTTTTATAATAGGAATCCAAATCTTTATTTAAAAGGGGTTGATTTTTTTGTTTTTTTTTGTTTTTGACTTCATTTAGACAATCACTACACAATAAATAATAATAAGGTACAATTTTGCTTTGCCTAATTCGGTTTATCTACTTACTTATTAGAACTTCTCAACTAACATAAATTTTGTTATTTGATTGTTTTTATAATCTTGTAAAACTAATTAAGAAGTTAAAAGAGTTATTCTTTTTTAAATAACCAACGAGATCTAGCGCAAGTGGTTGATGTATAATATGTGTCAATGTTGCAAACATGAGGTGTCTTGAGTTCGATTTCTGCTCATTAAAAAATAAAAGAGAATCTGATATTAGTAAAAATATTCTTTTGCTATATTTTTCCCAAGTGTTCTCGAAAATTTTACCAAAATAATTCATAGGGCTCTTTCTCTCTCAAACTAACAGTTATACAAATTTGTTCAGTGTTTATTATAACTGTCTCAGCCACTCCAATTGTTCAAACAGATCAAAAGAATTTGGTAACTGATTACACATCATGATCTATTAAATAGACCTTGCATAATTAGTATTTTCATTCCTCAGCCAGGACTCAATTTGAAATACCCACCTTCACAATGTCCTTTTCTTTCATCCTTTTGGGCTGTCACTATTTTTTGACCCCAACAACAACAAACACTGGTCCATATATACATTCAATTTGTACAATTAACACTTTATTATAGTGATTTCTTATATTACAGATACCAAACTTCATTAATCAACTGCAATTATAATTGGTTGAATTGAATCTTCACTAATTTTTCTACAACTTACTTAACACATTGCTTGTCTCAATCAAAGTAATTAGCAAGAGTCATCATTATCATTAGGGAAATGCTAACCGGTGCCCCCGGGCACTAGTTAAGCATACTAAAAAGGAAATTATACAGTAGTTAATGCAGTGAAATTGTTTAATTAATTTATAAAAAGTCAAAAGCAGCTTCCTTTTATGGTAATAATTTCCTTTTTTGGTATGCTTAACCAGTGCCCCGGGGCACCGGTTAGCATGACCCTTACCATTATTCAATAAAAAAGAAGATAGAGTAGTCATTAATGGCATAAGATACCGCCATGTTATTTTGAATTATACATCTCTTTCATGGATGGTTCACAACTTAACTGCATTCAGGACATTCCAACCATTATTGTGATCATTATTATTAATAACAACACCATACAACTACCAAATTTAAAAGAAATATATACTATACCTACTAAACAATATATATGAGCATCAAAAAAAAAATATATATGAGCATCAATGCATAGATGTAGCAGTTCATTTACTCTACATAATAGGGAAGGAATAAATGGCAATGCAGCAATTCATATATGCTATAAATGGATGCATGTGTATTAATTGATGTAACATCAACAACAAAAAAATCATAGTGTTAACTTGAGTCCATAAGAAGAAAGAGCAGCCACTAACGAACGGATGGAATAATGATAAGCATAGACTGAATTGACTTACAAAATTTCACAATCTTACAAAGTGAAAGAAAAAGCAATAATAATTTAGCTTGAAGTATAGTACATGTCCTATATATACATAAAAAGAATTGCTAACTAACCATGCAGAAATTGTTGGACAAATATTATGAATTATACGCTTTTCTTGCTGGACCACCATCACTCTCTAGAATTAGTATTAACATACACACAAAAGAGACATATTTTTAAAAATAATAATCATAAACGATCTTACATTTTGAGGATAGTGTCTCTTTCCGAGTGTGCTTAAATACTATACATTTAGTCTTCGTGACCTTCCAAGATTTGTTCGTGATTTATTAAGTTAAAGCAGTAAATACATAGGAGAAAAACAAAAAAGCAAATATGAATGATTGATAAGGCAAAAGGGATTTGTCACAATCATAAGAATGTCATTGATATATAAGAATCAGCTAGATTTCCGATAAAAAAAAAATGAGGTATTCTCACTCCAAATCTTATCAAGAGAAAATCACAATTCAGTTCAAAGTTACCTCCAAATAAGCTCTTACATGCATGAGTACATATAGGAACCCCTCATGAGCCTAAGATGGGCCATAAGTGGCACCTTGGTCCAAGACCCGTAAGTGGAATTATATCATACTAGAACATTGACCCCGTGCGATATATCGATAAATATATTAAGTGCTAATATGTATCAAAATAGTTTAGTTGAATGGAAATAATAGTATAATTCAAGTCATAATATTAATTACCACAAACGTTTTGTATTGTACCATATTAAAATATTTTCATGACATCGACCCTGGTATTGTAACATAACATATAAATTTAATGGCTTAGTTTAGTGAAGAAAAGAAAATATGATGTTTGTCGACATATAAATAGTATCAATATGCAAGAAAAACAATAGTACAAAACAAAGTCCTACACATTAAATTTATATGTTATGGAAAACTTCTTTGTAGACCACATTTGATGTCACATCGGTATCTTCGCCGTCCTCATCATTGATCAATATCTATAAATCATCACTTGAAGTAACCCTTGATATTGCGACATACAATTGTCCATGTGAAAAAACAGAAGACGGTAGATAGACACCAACATGTTTCAACGACTAACCCTGACTCTTGTTAATAATCATTGTAAAATGAGACAGATAACGGAAATTGCCTTCATGTCAAGCAAAACCTCATAATTTGCTAACCCATGCTATCGCACGGGTCAATGATGAGCACAATATTAGTAATGAAACAATTACATAATGAAAGTGAAATAAACAAACATACCTGCATATCCTCAAGTCCACATTTCCATCAACAAAATCTGCAATTTGTAAAATAAAGCTACATATCAAAACATGGTGGAGAAAGAAAAAACTCATACCCATTGAAAATCATTGCATATATCATCATCATACACAAATGATATTAGCAGATTCAAGCCATTAGGAACAATACGATTTTTGTCTTGCAATCAAAATAGGAACAATTTGTTAATATGAGTGATTTGTTTAAAAAAAAAAAAAAAAGGAGATTTCTGCAATTTCAAACAGGGGTAATACAGTAAAAGCAAGCACTGAATTTAGGTTAAAATTAGGGCAACAATTAGCATTCGGGTTAACTTTAATAAATAAAAGATAATAGGAGTGATTTGTTTTTTTTTAAATTTTTAAAATAGGAGATTTCTGCAATTTGATATTTCAAACAGGGGTAATACAGTAAAAGCAAGCAATGAATTTAGGTTAAAATTAGGGCAACAATTAGCATTCGGGTTAACTTTAATAAATAGGAGATTTCTGCAATTTGATATTTCAAACAGGGGTAATACAGTAAAAGCAAGCACTGAATTTAGGTTAAAATTAGGGCAACAACATTTTGGTTAACTTTAATAAATAAAATAGTTTTCCCTAGAAAGTAAACTATTTTACTTAGAAATGAAAAATTACCACTAAATTAGACACATTTATAACCTAACAATTATTTTAAAAAAATATATTAAACCTGACAATTATCCTAAGGTCGTGATTTGAATTTCCTTTTTTGCTTTCCTCTTGAGTTACTTCTTGACCCTCATCACATAGGTTTGACTCATTTAATCAACAAACGAGCTTGACCAAATATTTAGTACAGCTTAGTTTGAATAGTTCAGGAAAAGCTCAACTCATTGAAACCCTTATAATTACTGAAGTAGACTCACCCAATTCAAGATTATATCAAATTTTTCCTAGAATATGCAGACAACGTGATTTGAAGCAACTAGTATAATAATCTAGTTCATGTACTGTGAGTCAATTTTTTAATATTTTTTACTACGGTATTACTAGTAGGGAATTTGTGAATCACACAAGAATGGTCTCTTGTTTCAATTGGATTTCTTTTTTCAATACACAATGGCCAGAAATCGAACTTCTGACTATACTTAAGAAGTCTAAATTCCTTCCCACTTGAACCAATTTATTGTTGGTGTAACTCAACTTTCTCAAACAGGATGCATTCTTTTTTTGTTGCTTGAATATCAGACCAAATGAAGTATGCCTTAAAACTAATATTTTATGCACGTGAGTGTAATAAACAAAAATAACAATCAATCTTTATTCCATTAAGTATGGTTGACTGTATGGATCAAATTACACCATAATGTTTTATCCACGTGAGCGTAGCAAAAAAAAAAAAAAGGAAGTAAACTGTCAAATCAGTTTATGATTTTGTAAAACGCTTTCAAATAATAAGTCCTAGATTTTATGAATATTTCCAAAAGGTGCATGATTATGTCAAATTTTATTCATACTAATCTTTCAAAGAATATATGTTAGAAACTAATTTGCGTGAATAAATTTATGAATCAAATTGATAGCTAGGTCTTAAAATATAAAAACTTAATTGATTGTAAGCAGTTAAATATACGAACAAACTATACAGTTCAAAAGAGTCAGAGACCTTTTTGAAATATCAAAATCTGATAGACCTATTTCAGCGTGTGATACAAAATCAAAGAGTAATTTATTGATTTTATCGTGATAAAAAAGCTGAAACCTAATATAAAAGTCTTTTTTTTTTTTAAATAACTATAACAGTCACTTAAATAATTAACTAAGATATTTTTTTTAAGGAATTTAACCCTAATTAACTTAGATATAAAATGCATAAGAAAATGTGGGCAAGGTTATTTTGGGCATTATGATGAAATATTTGGGTGAACGGAGTGTGGCTAGGATATAGGGGGGTGTAACTAACAAAAAACCATTGAGGAATCGCAATGGGAAGACCCTAAAAACCAGTAATTAGGGTTTGTGATTGCGAGGACCCAGCAAGCAACAATCAGGAATCAAAATTCCAATCAACAAAGAAGAACAGAGCCTCTGTCTGTCTCTGCTTCTTTCTAGGTATTCTCTTCAATCCATGTTTTTCAGCTTTATGCTTTTTTGTTTTGTTTTGGTTCCTTTTCCCCCAAAATTCATTCATGTCTGTTTATTCCTCAATGTTACTGCTGCACGCGCAGGTTTTTCACTTGTCTGTTTCACAACAGTTTTCAAAGTTTTATGGGTTTTTGTGTTTGATTGCAACCTCATCACTTCCTAATAATTGATTAAATCTATTGTTCTTTCACTGTTTGTTTGCAGAGTAGTACCATTTTTGTAGTACTTTTATTTATTTATTTATTTATTAATCATTTTTGGAGGTTTAAGGTTTAATTTAGATTTTAATGACATTGTTTATGTGTTAATTAACAGGGTTTTGTGTTTATATAATATATACTATGAAGAGGACAATGCCATGGAGTGATGATGATGACGACTCATCTTCAGACTCTGAAAATGATAGTGAAACTGGAGCCAAAAAATCCAAAGGTATTTTGGTGTGCATCATCCTATAACTATGTTGAATTATATGTTTAAGTGGAGTATTTTTTGAGTATTTTGTTGACTACAATGTATTCATGTGTGATTTATGAAACACTAACAACGGACATGAACATGACACTAACACTTTGATGTTGGTACTAATTTGAGAAAATAAATTAATTGAATCTAATCGTGTGTAGTGTTGGTGTACGGACACCACACTTTTAAGCTGAAGTATCGGTGCTACAAAGTGTTTGATAAGTGAAAATAGTATTTGGACAAATGTACTTACTTGAACCTAGGATGTTGATAGGTCCGTTCTTTCTTAATGTGATTATAAGTTTATAACCCACAATTAGTGTTTGTGTTTTGGGTCTATTTAATAAAAATCTCATCTCTAGAATGTGGATTGACGCTCATCCAAGGTATGAAACCTCTGCGTTGCAATTATCTGAAGATCATTTTGTGGCTGAAATCTAATGTGATAAATTAGGAGTTCTGGCGAAAACTAAAAGTTAATTGAGTGATAGCTGATAATATTATGGAGAAATTGCACAATTTCATAATGCCCCATTGTAGAAGAGATTCCTTGTATTTCCTTGTTATTGGTGTATTGTGATCATTGTTTTAGATTTTGTTGTTGGGGATATATATATACCCCATCTTGACCTTCAGTTAGTGCAATGCAAGATGGTTCATAAACAGTTGTGGTAGATACATAATGATATCCTAAATCAGCCGATAATGCTATAATAGTTCTTTTTATCTTCACAAAAATTCTTTCAAGAGTTTCTTGACTTTCAAGGCAACTAGAGTAGATATTTTCCAGGAAATGTAAATTAGAATATCGGGGTTGTTATACCTCCGTTAGCAATATATTATTGTCTTTGTTTGACCATATTGTGTGACTTAATTAGCGTTAGTTCATAATTGAAATTGTTAGCTTCTGAAATCCGTATCATGATGGCTTCATACTCATTTGCTTGTAAACTGTGACATCTTGAAAATTCTCACTAATGCCACTGCCATATGTTGCTTAGTTACTAGTTTAACTTACTTCATGTCTTCAGGTAAATCTACAAAGCAGAAAAAGGCTCCAATTGACTTTGAAGCTCTGAAGCGATACGGCTATAAAGGCGGACCTTCAGTCTTAAAGGTACCTCCACCCAAAGAAGATGACACAAAGAATGATTGGTCCTGGTCCAGTGGAAAGGAAAAACGCGTCGAGAAGGAAGTTGAAGAAACATATGAAGAGAGAAAGAAAACAAGAGAGGCTCTTTCCCTAGGAGAGCAAATGCCAACTGTTCTGACTAGGAATGACAAGAAGAATCTTTCCTTTTCTCAGAAGGAAAAGAAGAAAAGGGATCTTGGTCAAGCAAGCAGGGGGAAAAATTATGTTGAAGAAGAGAAAAGGCTGTTGAGGGACAATGGAGTTTATTCTGGTTTCGATTCTTGATAGGCCAGGCTAGAATCTACTACATTTTGTATAAAGGTACTGTGATACTGTATCATGTCATTTTGTTATACAAGGATTTGGTTTAGTTCGAGTTGTTTGCTATAATCTTGTGTTAAGTCGAAACCATTTTAGATTGTACAGTTAAAACTCTATAAATTAATAATGTCAGGACCGGAGAAATTTATTAATTTAGAGAGTTATTAATTTATCGATAAATTAATAATTATTAATTTAAAGAGTTTTTAAGTAATTATACTGTACATACCAAACAAAAAGGCAAATTAGTCTATGCCTCTTAGAATTACGTTGCAGCGAACCTTGGGACTCAACGTAAATTAGTAACTACTGTGTTCATATGCATTGGAAATCAATAATGACTTTTGAAGTACAGTAAATGTAAACAAGAGGAACAAATGTGTTCAATGTATTCTTAATATATTTTTTTCAGTTTCTATAAATTATTAATTTATGATTTTCTTGGGACTGAAAATTATAAAGGGATCTCCCGAAAAATTATTATCTTATTATTTTATCGAGTTTTTCAATTTTTTACATTGGCCCAAGTCAGGACCGGACAAATTTATTATTTTAGAGAGTTTATTAATTTACCGAGTATTAAATTAAAGAGTTTCTACTGTAAATGATTTGAATAGCGCCCTTTTGGAATCAGAATCAGAATAAAAATTATAATGTTGTCCAATATTTTTTTCATATTTTTTTTCTTTCTTGAGATGCTTTAACAACTTATAAACTATGGAGTGTTGGAGTTCTAATATTGTAGAATAACAATTTCATATGAAATTTACGACACTTATATTGTGATAATTATATTATAGGAGGAACTTTCCCCACCCTAACATTTCTTAAAAACCACGTATGTTTTCGAAATTGTACTTTCAAACACTTTCCAATGACATTTTACTCGAAAGCTATTTTTTTGTTAACCCTCTTGGTTCCTATGAGATGGGGTCTAGTAATTCTGTAGTTTAAATAAAGTTTAACTAAGAATTGTTTCTCCTAGAAATCAAACATAGATCTTTTTAATCATTCGTCTTTAGGGGGGACTTCTTAATTATTTGAGCTCAATGTCTTAGTTCGAAAGTACACACTTTCACACAACACAAAATCTATTTTTTTTTTCATACTTGTACATTCGAAGTTATGGTAGAGATGAACAAAGTTCCTCCCTTATACTAGGGATGTATCTTAGTGAGAGAACTTTTCTTATTCGTGAGTGGTTTACTTGGCAGTACATATATGAATTGCTAAAATTGAGCTATCAACTTTATCTATTTTTGATTTACTTGACACTCTTTCACTTAGATTTCATTTACTCTCCAATCCACCTAAAATAGTTAAAGTGTTATTTTTTATTTAAATTAAGTGGAATTATAAATGATTAACATGATTAGAGAGTTTAATGTAAAGAAATGTCTAACATGATTTAATTTGTGATTTTGTTTTAATAACTATGAGATTTGGAGGTTTTAAATAGAGTAAAAGTGCTGGAGTAATAATTGAAAAATTTATAGGGACTAAAATTACTAAAATAAAGAAACGGGGGCCAAATTTGTACGGACCATAGTGTCACCTTACAAAATGATAAAGTAGAAAGAAAAAAAATACTCGTCATTTTACTATTCAAAGTGCTTATAACTTGCAACGAGAGAGAAATTGTTCCATTGACGGGAATTGGAAGATTTTGTGGAGTTGGAAAGGGCCTCACAGAGTTCAAACTTTCATGTGGATTGCCGCCCACGAGAGGCTTTTAACGAACTATCGCAGAAGTAGGTGGGGAAGTGGAATATCCCCTCTTTGCCCAACATGTGGAAATGAAGATGAAACAATCATCCACGTTCTGAGAGATTGTGTGCAATCAACCCGAGTTTGGCTTAGGTTAGTAGCTTCTAATCAAATTACTAATTTCTTTTCTTTGAATTGTAGGGATTGGATCTTTAACAATCTCAACAACAAGAAGATGGGAGCACACAAAATTGAGTGGCAAACTATCTTTATGGTAACATGTTGGCACTTGTGGACGTGGAGGAATAAGAGCATTTTTGAAGAGGAGTTCCATCGACATTTTAATCCAATTGATGTGATTCTTAAGATGGCTATGGAGATTGATAACTGCGAACAAACACACGTAACTGGATGACCTCAACTTACTGACACTATTTTCATTGGATGTAAGACACCCCAAGAGGGTTGGGTTAAACTCAACTGTGACGGCGTGCATAAAAGCTCAGTTAATCTCTCGGGATGCGGTGGCCTTCTCCGTGATAGCAGTGGAAATTGTTTGAATAGCTATGCTCGTAAGATAGGTTCTTGCGACGCGTTACATGCAGAGATGTGGGGCATGTATATTGGTATGGATATGGATCGAAGACAGGGGATCACACACTTGCAAGTGGAAAGCGACTCATCACTTTTAGTTGACATGGTAACAGGGAAATGTAACATTAATGGAAATGTTCCTACCTTGATTCAGTGCATTCGTGACCTAAAAAACATGAGTTGGCATGTTCATATCAGCCATACATGGCGTGAAGGAAACAGATCAGCAGATTGGCTAGCTAATTTTAGTCTATCTTTGGACACCTTTGATTTACATATGATTGAGACTCCTCCTAGAGAGCTTCAACGTCTCCTTTTTGATGACATTTCTAGCGCTTGCATGCCTCGGAATGCTAGATTAATCACTTAGTTTTCTTTCTCTTGGGTTCTGCCTTCTTTTTTGTAAAAAAAAGAAAGAAAGAAAGAAAAAAAAAAAACTGAATCGATCAATCGGGCACTTTGGATTTGGGAAATAAGCATTTGTTTGGTTCCACATTTTATTAGCAAAATCCCACATCCCAATTTTACTTGCACTGTGATATTACCAAGCTATATTTTGAAGTTTTAACACCGTGATATTATGAAGTTATGTTTTGAACAAACACAGACTAAGTTAAAGTATTGTACTAAACCGTTAAGCAATGAAGTTTGCTTCTATTTGCACTGGCTTAGTTTTTGAGATTTCAGTGGTCTAATGTTAATATATCATATAAATAATCCCTTAGGCCATCCTTTTCCCTTCTTATTACACTTTTGAATGGCAATATACATGTATGTATGGGACTAGGGTAGTAAATGTAAACACGTCTGAAGGTGTTGTGGGACATCTTTGTATGTTTAATTTGAAGATTTTCCTGTCTACCAGATTAACTTTGTTTAACTTATTACTCAAATAAATCATACATCAATATAGTGAACTCAAAAGGTGGCATGGTATAAAATCTCGTTCAAAATGATTGAAACTAACCCAACAGAGAATTTATCAATTACCAAAATTATTATTGGATTTCCTAATTATAGAACAAACAATTTCTTGATTGTTCAACTAAAAGGTTGTTACTTGTTGCATCTTATATCTCTTTGAAGTGATGCAATCCTTATGAGTTGGTCAGTCAGGCCTTTAGAAGGAGAAAAGTAACTCACCTTTTGGAGGGATCCAAAGCAAGTTGAAACAAAACTAAAATTAAACAAAAAATGCTAATAAACAAGTACACCGTGCATGGTGCAGTGACGATAATATTCACGTGCAATAATGAATGTCTACTCGAATGATCTCATAGATCAAAGCTAAAGATAAAACAATGCATGAGAGAATTTGTTTACATCTAAAACTAGATAATTTGTTTGCCGAAATCGGAAAACATGATATTTACGGTCATACAAAATCTCCTAAACTGATTGGAGGTTAGGTGAGTGTAAATAAAGTCGAATATGAGTCAATCAAATCTTTCTCAAGTCTATTGAAATCTATGAAACCACATTCTGCATAGCAATGGAAAATTTCGTGAAACTGGAAAACAAAGTTAAATGTGAGGCACCATGTATCCCAAGCAACACGAGGGTTTATTCATTACGCGCATAGATATCCGAACAAGACTAAATTATATAGGCAACATTGTTTTAGTCGGTAGGATTAGCGCTTATCGATAAATTTTGGACTAGTAAATTTGTATGCACGCGATCAATCAAAAAAGTTATTTTACACATTTTGATCATTTGATCATTCTACCGCTGCCTTTGATTTTTATGCATTTCATAACTCAAATAGCATAAACACCCAAAGCTTAAATTAGTTTCCCCTATTCATTCATTTAAAGAGAAATGATATTTGTACAACCATTTTGTGACAACCTTTTGACAACTTTCTCTCTATTCACATTATCCTTTTATTCTCTTTCTTCCTTTTTCTCTCTCCATTGTTTTTAACCAATGAAAAGAGAGAAAAAAGAAGTTGTCACCAAAAGTTGTCTCATATAGTTGTTCAAATATCACTACCATTTTTTAAATGAAACGTAGGTCACTTTATTTTATTTTATTTTTTATTTTTAAAATCAGTTTTTTTCCCTAAATTTCACTTTTTTCTTAATTTTCACCCCTCATTCCTTTTTTTTTTTGTTTGTCAGTTTTGCTAATATAACCTATTTATTAATGTCGTGGCAAAGCTTACACAAGTTACACTAAATATTCATGTCAGCAAAAAAAACGTTTACAAGCATTGTTACGTCATTAATGAATATGTCACATCAATAAAATTTACTTTTTTTAAATTGAGAGTAAAAATGCTTTTAAACTAACACCTAAAACACTAAGCTTAAACACAATAAGTAAAGACTCAATTTTTCTTTCACGATTGAAAATTCATAATAGTCATTGAGATTCTCTCATCAAGGAAAAAAATTAGTTTCTAACTATAAAAAAAAACTAATTTGTCTTCGATATGAAAATGTCGTAGAATATTTGGGACTTGTGGAGTTTTATGTACACTCTTTGTTTAAGACTCTCCTTAACACTCATTTCTTATTGAACGAAACTTTAGGCGGTTTCACATTTTGAAAAGAGAAATAATATTTAAACAACCATTTTATAACAACTTTCTTATACTAACATTATATTTTCATTTTCTCTCTTTATTGTTTTGGTTTTTGCGTCAAAATCTACTTCTTTTATATATTTTGATTGTCCCGTAAGTTGGCGTATAAAAATAGTTGTTCAAATAACATGGGAAAATGGATTCCCAAACAAACAGTGAGATCCACTTTTTTTTGTAACGTACAAATTTGTCCTCATTTTGGTAGTGAAGCAGCGTTGTCTTCTTCATCTTCCAAATCCAACTAAGCACAAATCGAAAACCCATTTTGATAACATCTTTCAAGATCCCTTTTTTCACTTCCACCTTCCATTCACAGACTTTGAAATGGAGATACTTCCATTTGAAGGGCCGCTTCACTTTGACAGACTAGAGGAGCTTTCATTGGAGAGCCTTTCAACCATCCATGTTGAGTCAGAGTTCGCTAAAAGAGAGAAGGAACTATCTTTGAAAGCCAAAATAGCTCAAGAAAGATACCAAGATCTCTTCAAAGAACTCAAAATAATTGGCTCAACTTATGGTAAAACCATTGAACTTTTAACAAAGAAAAACAATGAATTGCAGGTTCAAGTCAAGAAATTGAAGGGTGTTGATGATGAAGGTAGTAGCTATGACTATGACTATGACTATGACTACGGTTACGAACTTGATGTGTTAAGAACAAAGAATGTTGAATTAGAGGAAACTGTGAAGAAGAATTTGGCAACTATAAGCGAGCTGAGGAAAGAAAACAGAAAACTGGAAGATGAGAAACGCGGGGTTGAGAAATTGCTCAAGTCTGTGGACACGAAGTTCAGGGGACTGCATGAAAGAGTAGCGAGGTTGGAGGATGATACCGAACGTTTGATGAGTGTAGACGACTCTGAAGGGGAGTCTGATGTTGATCCTATGGTTGCTGCTTCTGGAGACAAAGATGAAGAGGATGTTGATGACTGTGAGTTCAGAAATGGCGCTGTGGAGGGGTTGTCCTCTTCCTTGCAGGGTGAGTCTCCATCTCTACGATGTGCATAGGTTTTTAATTTGATTATGCCCCTCAATTAGTGTTTGTGGTATGACATAATTTTGAGCTTATAGCTTATGTCTTATAAGCTCATTTGATTAAAAAATGTATGTCTGTTTCGTAACCGTTATTTTCTCACGAGCTTATGGTTTGTTTTTACTAGCTTATAGTGTTTTTTGATAAGCTAATCCAATTAGCTAATAGCTTAAAGCTTTATAACTTATCATCATTTATCTCAATTTGACCCATGTAATCTTATTTGAAAAAAATTAACTATTCATTAAATATATCACTTTTATGTCATTTCATATTTTTTTTTGAAGGAATGTCATTTCATATTTATAAGCTAGTTCAACTGTTAATTTTATCAAAGACCGTAAATTCAATCAACAAATTTATCTGCTATTAGCTATAAGCTAGCTTATCAGCTATCCACTATAAGTCTATCCGCTATAAGCTAGCTTACCAGTTAAATACTATTTTTTACCAAACAAAGCCTAAATGTCTTTACACTAGAATGTGGATTGACACTCATCCAAGCAATGAAACCTTGGTTTTGCTAGTCCATTCATTTGTTGATTTGAATATCTGTGATCATATTGATAAAGGTAAATTGGGCTAAATCTAAGGGTGGGTAAGTTTATAACTTGATAGAATGGCGCTGATGAACCAGTTTAATTATGTAGCAATTATTTCAAGACCATTTTGTGAATGGCATCTAATATGATAGAATAGAAGTTAATTGAGTGATAACAGATAATAGTGTGGAAGAGAAATTGCACAATTTGATGATGTCCGTTGTGGAAGTGATTCCTTGTTATTAGTGTATTGTGATCACTGTTTTAGATTCAGTTGTTGGGGTATATACCTCCTATCTTGACCTTCAGTAGGTGCAATGCAAGCTGGTTCCTTATCGTGCTATACAGTTGTGGTAGACAGATAGTAATATCCTAAATCAGAGTACATTCAAAGGATTGACTAATTCAAATGTACAGTTAATTATCCTTAAAATTGTTCTTTTTTTATCTTTACTCACAGAAATTCTTTCAAGAGTTTCTTCATTGCATAAAACATCATAGGTATTATCGTTCAGAGAACCCTAGTTTGATTTTTAGGTGGAATAATTCTTGGTCAGACTATACCTACCTCACGACCGAACTCCAGATAATTAGGACCGCCGTCCCCTGGAAATCGGAGGGTTAACACCAAAAAAAATAATCTATTAGACTCCTTCGGGAGGGGGAAATGTTTGTTATTAGTGTATTATTAGAGGGGAGGGGGAAATCTTGGCAGCAAAGATCAAATTTTGGACCTCCTTCGACGTCCCAACCCTTTATCCACTGGGCTACACCTTCAGGGACATCATAGGTATATCATCTTACTATTAACTATTAAGTGATTTAACCTCATATCCCTCGGGTTAAGCCAAAGTTTTGTGTGAATGAAAGCAAAAGACATAAATTAGAATATCAGTGTTTCTTTATACTGTCTTTGTTTGACCATAGTGTATGACTTAATTTGTGTTGGTTCATAAAAGTTATTAGCTTCTGAAATCCGTATTATGACAGCTTCGTACTCTTCTGCTTGTAATCTGTAAACTTTGACATCTTGAAAATTCCCACTAATCTCATTGCCTTATGGTGCTTACTAGGTTAATGAACTTCATGTCTGCAGGCAAATCTATAAAGCAGAAAAGAGGAAAAGGGAGCTTGGTCAAGCAAGCAGGGGGGGAAATTATGTTGAAGAAGAGAAAAGACTGTTGAGGGACAATGGAGTCTATTCTGGTTGTGATTCTTGATATGCCAGGCTAGAATCTACTATATTTTGTATAAATGTACTATGATGGTATCTTGTGTCATTTTGTTGTACTGAGAAGGATTTGGTTTAGTTGGAGATGTCTACTATAATCTCATGTTAAGTCGAAACCATATTAGATGATAATCGAGAGATATACATGTATGGGACTAGGGCAGTAAATGTGTGAGCACATCTGAAGGTCTTGCGGACATTTTGTATGTTCAATTTGAAGATTTTCCTGTCTATCTGATTAACTTTGGTTTAAGAGCTGGTCACTCAAATTAAGCGTCCGTCAAAATTTAGTTAACTCAAAGGTAGCATGGTGTAAAAACTTGTCAATCAAAATGATGGAGTTATTATTGAATTTTGTAATTATAGAACAAGCAATTTCTTGATTGTTCAACTAAAAGGTTGTTACTTGTTGCATCTTATATCTCCTTGAAGTGATGCAATCCCGATGAATGATGAAATAAACAAATTCGTTGTCTCAAATGCAAATACCAAGCTATGGTCAGTCCGGTCTTTAGAAGAAGAAAAACAATGCAAGTTGAAAGACAACTAGGATAAGACCAAAAATGCTGGCAACGAATCGATAAATTACTTTTTTTTTCCTGAAATTTTTAGTTCCTTTGTTTCCCTGAAACATATAGTAATCATGCATCTTGGATTTGCAGTTGGCATATCGTTTCTACTAGTGCATAATTTGAAGTGCTAAATTTCATCTTATAAGGAAAGCCAAGAAAGAGAAGAAATAGAGATCTACTGAAAGCGCAGGAAAATACTCATTATGGAAGACTATCTAAAACTGAAGCAATTACTAGCTTTGTTATTATTAATAACTGGAGGAACTGATTGCATTATTCTATTTCATTCATTGTAACTTGACAATTGGGTTACATAGATTTTTCAACAAGTAATCAATCTGCAGGCGTTGTTTATTCATCTGCGTAAGCAGCATATGTATTCTCTGTAGAAGCTCACATGATTGCTTCACTTTTAACCATCCATCCAGAATCAGGTCCCTGTTCAAAAACTCTTGCCTGAAGTTGTACTCCTGTATAATTTTATTGATCCTGCCCAAACACAACTCTCAATATGGTTTGAAATGATTACACTACTGATGACCTAAGAGGTGTGAACATGGAAACAAAAGACACGAAGATACAATAAAATTTAAAGTGCCCTGTTAGAGTTCGAAATTATAATCAAACACGTATTAGACATGAACACGGTTAATATTTTTGAGTTTCATGTTTCAGAGAAGATGACCAATGTGTTTATTGGATACAGTAACCTAACAAGGTATTTCACAAAACCATAAATTAAACGGATATATGGTTTGTACCTTCTCTATATTTTTCAAGATAAACTAAATGGCAAAATTCAAATATACAAACCTGAGTTGTATAATGTCAACTTGAAGAAACAAATTAACAAATTTAGTAATGCCGAAGAATAAAAAAAATGATTGGAAGTACTATGTGAATGAGCGGAAAAAATATATTTGAACACAGTCCAGATAAATTGTCATTTTTATCGGCACTTTGGTAACCTAATCTTTTACTCTTTCTTTTTAAACAAGCAGACTTTTACGTATTAAAAATCATATTTACAAAATGAAGTAAACATCAAATAAGAATGAAGTGAATAAAGTTATTGATAGACATCCATGCATTGATATAGTGAAGTAAAATAAAAAACAACTAGTATTATATCCAGACCATGACCAATGTGAAGAATAGAAAAGGTAATTATCTAACCTTTACATCGAAGAGAACACTACCATCAGAAACCTGTTCACCCACTGTAACTTGTAGCCCGTGTACATAGCCAGATGATGGTGCCTTTACAACATGCTAGAGAAAAAGCAAAACAATGTTGGTTATAGCCTCCTAAATAGATAAACAAAGACACCAAAGAGAGAAATTTACAACATTTACAAAGAAGCTATACCTCCATCTTCATCGCTTCTAATACTAACACGGGTTGTCCCACCTCTACTCTAGTCTCGTTCTTCACTAGAACCTTAACCACCAAGCCTGCCATGGGTGCCACAACAGCTCCTCGAGGAACGCCAGATGATTCGGATTTTGGTTTATGTTGGGATTCCTCAACCTCAGACAACTTGAGGCCTATTTTCTCTTTGAAATAATGATGAAAGGACCCTTGCCAAATATGAATATGCTTCATTTGCTCCTGAATCCCAAGGGAAGGCAATCAATAGAATATCAAGAATTTTATGTTTGACAAGAAAGAGAATTCGGCAGCAATTTTGTGTTACTAAATCAATCTACATACACTCCAAAATCATCTATGCAAAGGAAGGCGAAATACCTTCGAGTATACAGCAAGGTTAACATCGTTGATTACACCATCAGCTTCAACTCTAAAATCATGATCTTTTACATATGTTGCTTTAACTTCTAAACCAGGACTTCCATTTTCATTTGTCTGAAAGTATACAATACCATCTTTAGTCAACTATTTGAGAATTTGTTGCACAATAAAATGTGGAAAAAATTACTGTTTCATGTTAGGAGATACCTCAATCAGGTACCTCCCATCAGGCAGGTAAGTGATGGTAAGCTTCAAGATCTTTGAACTACCACTATCATACTCATTATCCCACTCAAGTTCTATTGTACGCTTGGCTTGATGATGGACTCTGAAAGGCGGCGAATTATACCATATAGGGTGTAAGCTGCTGCCACCTGAACATAGTGGCAGATGTAAATACCAAGGAAAAGCAAACAAAAACAACTCAGAACATTAAACAGGAATGAAACAATACCAGGGGGGTTTCTAGCAGATACGAAATGTTCTTTCTCAATGAGACATGCAGCTACAAGGGATGCACTGCGCCTAGCAGCTTCATATGCTTCTTTTGCAGACTCTGAATTTGTAGCATCCACAAAGAGATCTTCCTTGTAATTATCAATAAAATGAGTCTCCACATTGCCATTTTCAAATGCCCGGTGATTAGCGAGCTTTAGAAGAAAGTTGACATTAGTTGGTAGACCTGCAACCTGTGCAAGAATATATTAGAAGTTTACGCATGGAGCATGATTTCTAAAAGATGGAATGCTGCTAGAAATATAGTTGATTTAAGATTACATGAATTTCTTTCTTCTATGGGAACTGGTCGGAAATGCCCAACTTTCTTACATATCTAGTACTATTCCACCCTACATTGTCAACCCTTGGCCCCAAAGATAACAAATACAGAGACTAACAAAGGGCAAGTTGTATGACTATGACATGTCAATACGAGAAAGCAGACATTTTACTAACTAAGCCTCACTCATAATCATGATTACATCAAATTACCTATAGCAAGATCAACACAAAATTCAAGTATACCTGAAAATTTGTCAAACTATCCTTCAGTTTGACCAATGCTGCAGCACGATTTTCTCCCTGCACTACAAGCTTAGCAATCATTGGATCATAGTGCATGCTAACAGCATCTCCTTCTTTAACCCCAGTATCCACCCGGACTGCCAAGATAGTAAATTTTCAGTTAGTAAAAAAAAATGTAAAGTATCTTGGAGTTTCATGTTCTTCCAACAGCAGAAAGTAGGATAAATTTTCGGATTGACCATAAATTAACTACTAGGCTAACTTTGCACAACTGACCCCCTGATGAGACTGGAACGTGATAATGGTGCAGTACTCCAGTTGCTGGAAGAAATCCTTTTGGAACATTTTCAGCATAGATTCGAGCTTCAAAAGCATGACCTGCTCCCACAACATATAATTATAATATAGATAAACTTCAAAGTATAGGCATAACAGACATAATTTCACACACATTCTCACAATAGTATAATAAAAATAAATAATTAACAAGCTCAACTGATGACTTATACAACATTCTATATGATCTCATTTTCAGAAAAAACAGTTCTTTTTGTCATTTTTAAGTAAGTTTCAGTGGATGCCGCTGAGAAGACTCCAGCAATTAGTCATAAATACTAAATAGTAGTAAGAATTTTTTTTCCCAAGCGAAGTATTTGTCAAAAACTCAAAATTTAGGAGGGATACTAATACTCGACTTCCAAGCACCCCACTAATACAGAAAATTTTGTTCTTAAACTGATGTTTTGATTGTTTTCTCTGTTGTGTCTATTAGGTTTTTACATTGGGCCTAACTCATCCTTACAAAACCGGCTTGTAAGGTGAGGGATGTCACTCTTTATAGACTCTTAACAATAGTCCTATCTTTTGTATGTGAGACTTGGGTTTTTCCCAATAGTATCTCGGGGGAACCTAATCAAATTAAGAATATAGTTAACTCACCACAGATCTGTAGAACTGTCAACTTTAGTTCATTAAGTTTTTAATATGGAATTAGGCAAAGTCAACCTAAAAAGTCCCTAACCCACACACTAAATAAACAGGAGGGGAACTAGGATATTAACCCCCACCCACCACCAAAAGAAAAGAGACGGGAAAAACTGAATCACCTAATATTGGTATTTGTGATTGACTCAGTGGAAGAGGATCTCCATTCGCAACATGTATTTGCCATTCAACAAGATCTTGACCAACAATCATCTCTGTGACAGGATGCTCAACCTGTACTAACATGCCCCCGTGTTATACTTAGGTAAGCCACAATTCTAGGACAAAATGACAGTAAATATCAATCCAGGCACCTGAAGACGGGTATTCATCTCCATAAAGTAAAACTGGCCAGAGACCGTATCAACTATAAACTCCACTGTCCCAGCATTATAATAGTTAACTGCCTTCAGCCATCAGAAAGAAACAAGAAATCAGTACATGCTATTGAATATAATGAAGATCTTCAAACCACATGAAGTTATGAGATAAGCAAAAGGTAACCGCACCTTATTACTCAAAAATATTTTAATAAAGACTACTTTTTATTATTTACTGTTTAAAATTAATTAAATAAGGAAAGGCATGTGCATGAGTTTAGCACAACAAAAACCACATAACCATACCTGATGCTCAACAACACGCAGAAAAATTAAAGCATAAAAATTAAAGCCAAACATAGTCATAAAACTGCCATAGAATCAGTTAATATGGCAAAACAGAACTAAACAGAAACCTAAAAGTAGCACTGAAATGATTGAATGAAACAAAATCAGAAGTAATGACTACAAGGGTGCAGAGCCAAGGGTCTTCAAAGGAAGATAAGCCTCTGTCACAGTCCAAATTAGGTAGTTCTCCCTCTACCCCCTCATGCCACACTAACCTCCTTTCGTCACACTTTTCTTCTTTCTTAACACACCCTCTACACTCTACTAGGCTTCTAACTTTGCTCACTTCTGAAATACAGTTCCTAAAAGATACCATATAACTATTTATAAATTGCATAAATAACTAAACATTATTGCTAAAACTTAACATGGGACTTCCTTGTTAAAAAATTTAAGCATAGAATTTTAATATTCTGTGATGTTCTCATCTTAAGCATTGAAAGCGTAGAAAAGAAACTAATCCAGCCATGAATACAACTTATCTAAAACTTTTCATTCTTGAAAGAAGTCAAAGAACTTCAGATCCTTCAAAGATTAATGAAGCAACTACAAGTGGCTGAGAAAATACTGATTAGCCTTTTGAAACTAAAGGACCTTACCTTTGCTGCAGAAACAGCCGCTTGACCCAAGTGTGCACGAAACTCGGCAGAAATGTTTGGCTGCAAATGTGTAACTACAAATTCACAACTCCAGTAAAACTTTTAAAAACTAATATTTAGGCGGTGCAATGTAAGTCTTACTGCTGGAGCTTCTTCAATAATTTTTTGGTGTCTTCTCTGCACACTGCAGTCTCTTTCATTTAAATGCAGAACATTCCCATGCTTATCCCCAAATATCTACGATTTCAAACAGAAAATAATCTGTTATAACTTATGAGCTCATGTCCAAGACAAATGGATATTTTTGTATTGATGGTCACTATTTGAATTCCATTGTTCCTGTTAAGTTCTGAAGAACTGAAAAAGTCCTAGGACTATATTTTGAGACACTTTAAATTTTTCAGAAGAAAAGTAAGCAGCAAATGAAGCTTCTTGGAAAAATGGTAGCAGGATGAGTGATAAAAGCAATATAATTACTTGGACTTCTATGTGCCTCGGTTGAGTAATATACTTCTCCAGCAAAATTGTGTTGACACCAAAAGAAGCAGCTGCTTCACGTTGTGCTGCAAGGAATGATTCAGCAAATTCATCTGGAGTGTGCACAATCCTCATACCCTACAATATTCACATTGTACAAAATTTCAATAGAATGAAACCGTAACCTCATGAACAACAACGATTGTCTTTATTGATCTCTTTCTTATCTGTTTTGACAATAAACGAAATGTGCAATTCTTAGAACAGATTTTCAACTCTTAAACATGTAGGAACCTAAAGTGTAGCCACACATTATAATAACGATACTCATCATACTATAACCAATGAATGAAGACAGGATGAATAAGGTTGACAGAATCATAACTGCGCCATGAAATCAGCAATCCAAGAAGAGAACATAGAACAAGGTGAAACCCTACAATGTATTGGACTAAATGCGCAAAGAATTTTCCAAAATGGCCAAACTGCCCAAACACATTCATTCAGTACTATGATAATCATTCATCCAGGTCAGAGAGTAAATTGAGTATAAAAGAAAGAAGAGTAGCACATCTTTGAATCAAAGGATCATGAAAGGGAGCAAATATATGAAGGTAGCACTAGGAAGCACCTTTCCTCCTCCTCCATGAGTTGGCTTTATGAGGACCGGATACCCAATTTGATCCGCCTCCAACTTCATTTTATCAATATCTTGTTCATCCCCATGATATCCAGGCACAAGCGGCACCCCTGCAGCCCCCATTATTCTCTTCGATGCACTGATTAATTCATTCCAACAAAATAGAGATCAGCAATAATGCCTCACACAGACACAAACACGTAGACCTCCGAATAATTTAAAAAGATGAAAGTGATTGTAACCATATATATATACCAGACACGTAACTAAAATTGATAGATGCCATGGAGGAGATATAATATACACAAACTATAAAATGAAATTATATTTGACACCAGGAAAGTGTTTTTACTTCAGTGCAACTGTTTTACATCACTTATATAGAGATCACTTATATGAACTGTTTTACAGACAACTCACTTTTAACTAAAATCAATCTTACTGAATCATTTTTTATCGCGGCAGAACCAAAGTTACACTGACTAACAAACTAACTAACTATTAACTAATGACATTACATCTACAATATGAAGTGTGGGTACTACATAGCATATCTCTAACTGATAATGATACCTCTTGTCTCCCATGTCTCGGATAGCGGACGCCGGAGGTCCAATAAACGCAATACCATTATCTTCACAAAGTTGAGCAAAATCAGCACTCTCCGATAAAAATCCATATCCAGGATGAATAGCCTAATCAATCAATCATCACAATCACAAAACAAACCGAATTGAAGTTGAAAATCTCAACAATCAGTACCTACCTGAGCACCAGAACGCAAAGCAGCATCAAGAATGGAAGAAGAGTTGAGGTAACTGAGACGAGCTGGCGGAGGACCGATGCGAAAGGCTTCATCGGAAGATGCGACGTGGAGGGAGTTTCTATCGGCGTCGCTGTAAACAGCGACGGTGCGAATTCCGAGTCGTTTTGCGGTTCTGGTGATTCTGCATGCTATTTCGCCTCTGTTTGCTATTAGAATCTTTTCAATTCGTTCTTTTTTCTTTGGTTCCGATGAGAATTCACGTGCACGCACGTGAGGGTTTGAGTGTGTGAGGTTGAATTTGTTCTTAGTGGCATTTCGACGGAGTAAGAAGAATGTGGAAGAAGACATGATGAAATGTTACATAGTGTTGAGGAAACGAGTAAATATACGAATATATGAATTTTGATTTATTTTAGGACAATGAATCTGACTAAGTGTTTTGATCATTGACGCAACTCAACTCAACTCAACTCAATGTCGTGTTGATGATAAGTGTGATGAGTTGTAATGAAATATTTTATGTAATCTTACATGGATAAGGACGATATTGCCAAATCATGGGAGTGAGAAATGCAAAAATGGAGGAAAAGGGGAAAATGTAAAGGGAAAAAAAAAAGTAAATCTTAGTATTAAATTTTCAAATTGGTCTACGACTCTGTTAATAACTCAAAATGATTTCTGTCTTTGTTAAACATTTTTTAGATTGGTTCCCGACTCTATTAGTTGTTTTGTATTTTAAGTCATTAACGTACTAAATAAGATCCAAAAGTCATTATGGTGTTGGCCACTAAATAATATTCAAAAGACATTGAACCATTACCACTCAAAATACAAAACAACTAATAGAGTCAGGGACCAATCTGAGAAACATTTGACAAAGACAAGGACCGTTTTGAGTTATTAATATAGTCATGAACCAATTTGAGAATTTGCTACAAAGACAGAGACCAATTTAATGGTTTACTCAGAAGAAAAAAAAACTGAACTTAAAGGTATTAAAAAAGTTATGAGATCTAACCCTCAAAAAAAATTGTTTAAAGAGTTAAGAGTGTGATTGGATAAAATAATTTAGAATTTTGAGCAATTTAAATGAATTGTATTCATTTTTAAATGTTTTTGTTTAGATAGATTAATAAAATATTTCATTTTTGGACCAAATTTAAAAATTAAAAAATAAGAGTCAATTTGCAATTTTTAAATATTTTGAGGGGTCAATTTATTAATTTTTGTAAATTTTGAAGGTCAATCTTAAAAATATAGGAGCCAATTTGTAACTTTCTAAAAATTTATAGGGATCAATATGAAAATTTTGAAAAATATGAGGACCAACTTACAAAAGTTATTTGAAATTCATAACATTTAGGTTGATATTATTCTTTTTCAACAAATTTCATCTATAATAAAATCTGAACTTATTTCAATGAAATTGTTTGAAAATTCATCATTACTCATTTTCAACAATTTCACACTTGATATCCAACTAAATATTCCTAACATTTAGGTGTTATTTGAATTTAGTTGATTATTCCTAGACCGAAATCATGGTAAACAACTATATATTGTGATTGGTACTATAATTTTTTTTTTTGTTTTTCGAAAATTTAGGTGGGTTGGATTCCATAAGTTTACCAGGAAATGAGCAGACATTAAGGTACAATGAATGATAACATAGATATTTATATATCATCTATTAAAGAGACTCTTATAATAGCAGCGAAAACTGTATATCTTGTAAATGAGTCAACTTCTTATATAATAAAAATGATGAGTGGTTATTTAAAAAATAAGAAAGATTAGCTTTATTATTTGTTTTTCATTATTTAAAGTATTGGATTGGATTGGATAATCATTCCCTGTGCTCTTTGGTCGTTTGCTTAATAAGCATACAGTCAGAGCTAATCCTTCTCATGTGTGTCTTGTTTAAATGTCGTTTTAGGGGGGTGTAATGCTTACTTGAAAACAGGCCGGAAATTATTGGGCTTTATTTGAGAAGGTCCATTTATTGAAGCAGCTACTACAGCAGTACAATTCAACGGGGCCGTTACTTTTCCCACCCCTATGAGCTTCTCGTGCGCTCTATTCGGATTTTAAAATCCGAAACATTTCAACATGTTCTTGAAAGTTTTGTGGGGTTTTTATGCAGTTTGGATTTTAGAATCCAAACTGCATAGGGCGCGTGAGAAACTCATAAGGTGGAAAAAGAAACAGTCTTAAAAATGAATATATCAATTATCTATTCATTCATTTGATAAAAGGCTTAAATGCATTTCTTATTCAAATATCACCATTTTGAGATTTTTGACTAAACTTTTTTAAGCAATTTTGACCTCTTATAGTTTTTCTTTTGTAGTTTTATCGTTCCCACCATTTTTTTTTCAAATTTATGCTAAAGTTACATATTGATCGTTACTTTTAAGGAGAATGATTGTACCTTAAACCATGCTAGCTATAGAACTTTGGTACATCAATTGAGGTTACCTCAGCATAAATTTGGTGAGACACTACCAAGTATGGTGAAGAATTCAAGTAATATAAATTTTTAAATAATTTCCAACTGAGTTCTTAAATTAGTAACTTTAAAGACATAATAAAAATTATTTGAAAGCTGATGGTTTAAGTAAAAAAAGTATCCATAATAACTAAGTTTTATACACATTTGCTCAAACTTTAACTTTACTCCGAAAGTTAGCACAATTTTTTTTTACCGAAAACATTTCCCTCTTACAAACGTGGCGTATAAAGGAACTGTTGCAACAAGAAGAAATTATATATGTGACGGATTAGAGAGGGAAAGGATATAAAGGCGTGCACATGGAGTGGTACCCTTGAAGGAACATAAAACAGTTGTTGGAAATGTATGGTCCACTATAATGTCCTTAGCAAATAATCATGTTTGAACATCACAACATGATAAGAATTAAAGGATTCGATGAGTTTTCTGCTTTTGTTATCTTCCACGTTTGGGAATAGAGATAGAGACATCATATCTTCCTCCCATTGCACTATGGACAACATGTACACTATATAATGTCTTGAAAATTTGGCATGACATGATGACTTTACAGTCCCTCCATCCCTATCTCTAATAATAATGAAACAAACAATTAGTTATCCAAGTTTGTATCTATCTTCCTCGGACTCATATAAGGAGGACCCCAAGGATAACCATTCTTTATGTATGGTAGTGAAATACTTGTTTGAAAAAACCTTCTAATAAGTTAAAACAAATGTTGAATACACCACACGGTGTATATATGTAATTTCAATGTAATAAATTAACATATAGTATATCCGATGCATGTACCACGGTTTGATAAAATATATGTTGATTGAAAAAACAAATGTTTATTATATAGTAGATGGAGTAAAATGCAAACTTGAGTCACTTTAATAGAAGTTTCAAAAGATTAATGGGTTTCTAATCTTTTCTCATTGCCATCAATTGTTATGATGATACGATGAGTATGACGTTTTGTTTTTACTTTGACCTCAATGGACATGGCCTGCATGGTACTCCTTTGTACTACAATGAGTAACATTTATAAATTAAGAAATGACCATAAATGTTTTTTTAATTTTTTTATCAAATTAATTACATCAAGTATTGATGTATTCATTATTATCATAAAAACATATTAACTTGAGATTGATAGTGCAAATTAGAAAGTATACTTGAAATCATCAACAAAAGAATAGAGTATACTTAAAAAAGATTATTATCCATTGAAAATGACACTGATTTTGAGAGAGGCTAAGTCGTGACCTATGACAAGACTCCTAGATAGATTTTGGCGCATCTATAGGCTCTTCCAAGATCTGGTTTAAGTTCAAGTAGTCTGTCTTGTTCCAGTCACCTCTTGATACTTAGGGATGTAACTCATATCAAACAAACATTTTCCATTCTTATACCCTCTCGGTTTCAGTGAACTATAGCATTAAAAATAAAAGTGATCAAGTTTTACTTTCAAAATTTTTGAGTTAAAACTGTTTGTTTGAAAGAAACACGAAGATATAGCTTTATATATCTTAAGAAAAGAATATCATAACCTCGTTATGTTAAACCATAAGAAGAAGTTTAATTTAGCTCATGATGAGCTTAACCATAAAGACGGAGATGAAATGAAACATAAATGAAAACATGAAAAGTTAAATTGATAGATAATAGAGAGTTATTGAAAGATTACACTCCAACTAGGAAAGAGGTGCGCTTGAAGCATCACTTAAGTAATTCTAACTCTAAATCACTAAGAACTAGCACTCAAGCTCATCTATGAAAAAGATGAGATGGAGTGAGAACTCTAGTGATTGCTAACCATATTTGGAACTTGGCCGCTCAATTCACAAAGGTAAAATTCATGACGTCCATTGGCACTGACATGTGGTTGTCCTTTTATAGTATATGGTCAACCATTAGAAGCTGTACCCTTTGGTCATTTCTCCTATGAGTTGTCCTTGTCTTATCCTTTCAACATCATGCATATTCTTTATTCCTTGTACTGCCAATCATTAGCGCCACCTCAAAGAACTTATTCATTAAGTAATGATAAAATGGGTCCCATGAGTTCGTACTATTGTACGACCCTGCTGAAGATCCGGTGTGCTACATCTTCAGCTTCACGATGTAGCTTCCAAGATCTCCAGAGCAATTCCCCACCTTATTCCATCAAACATCTAAAACAAGCATTACTAGTCCAAAATGATTAAATAACACTAAAAACTAATTAAAACCATAAAATCTTAAATAGTTATTGATTAGATTCTTTAGGTCATGCAATCACTCAATTTATCATAGATTATGGAGGATAAGTGTAATGTGATAACCTACAATTTTATCGGTTATCAATAATCTAGAAATCGCCATTCGGGATCGGTCGAATAATCTATTGCTTTGCATTTTGTCTTTCTTTATTTGTGTTATCGATAAAGAAACCACAGTTTAACTTTGTTAGTTGCGATGAAGAATCATCTTGCAGCTTCGATGCCGACATCGAAGATTGCTACTATTTCATCTTTAATGTGGTACTTTATCTTTAGACGAACTGTCAAAGAGAGCACTCATAATTCTACTAATGTGGGTATTGCTACAATGCAGTTATGAAGGGACTTGTAGTCCACTGTCATAAATTGTACCTTTATGATTCTCATCGACTTTCTTTCTTCGAAAGTGACGAGCAACTATGCATATCCCATATGGGCGATTGATGGATCTGTTGAAACCTTGTAGGTTTGATCTCATATACGGTATAAGATTTTTGTTTGTCTGAGATAGATCTTATGAAACAAATCAGAGTACATGATATCGCAAGAACTCCCTTGTGCTCATGAACAAGTTGTTCGCCACTTTCATGTTTGTAGGAAAATTGTTAAATCTTCGAGTCTTGTTATTGCCATGGCCACTTGAAAACCTTTATCCTTGCTTTCTTCGTTATTTTCTTTAGTCGTTATCATGGTAATGTTAGTCACCTTTCTTGATCGTGGCAGATCAAATCGGTTCTTCCTTTCCATAGTGGAGTCTCTCCTTTTGTATTACCTCATGTTTCCTCCTAATATGAGGATTTTGATTTCCTTTTTGAGATGAATGAAATCGTCATTGTTTTGCGTGTGGCACTTGTGAAACATGTAATATTTACTTTTGTCCACTCATGCTTTCTCTGATATGGGTTTTTGGAATTTGATCTATACTTCCTTGAATTCTGCAACAACACATTCTGCAAGGATATACTATCTAAATGAGGGCGAGGAGTCTACTCGCTAAAACGGCCAATGAGTCATTAACTTTCTTTCTAAGGCTGGTCTTTGCTGTATTTTTCTTGATTGTTCCTCTTCAATGACTCAACTTTGGGATCATATCCTTTTTCTGGACTTCTGAACCTCCACTACACAATTTTTTTTCTTCATACCTTATGCATGTCTATACTTTGTTTAGGAAATCATTCAAGTTCCTCGGCTCATCGACGCCAATTGTTTGGGCAAAGTCGCTTCCACGACGAAGGCCTCTCATCAACAAATGCATTTTCATCCTCTCATCGGTTCTTCAAACTTGGATGATCTCCTTATCGAATCGTTCAATGTAATCTTGAAACGACTGATTTTTACCTTGAAAGATGGTTTCTAGGGTTGCAACTGTCTTATGTTGTCATCCCGATGTTGTCAAATGGGAGGTGAATTGTCTGCATAATTATTCTGAAGAGCTGATAAATTCTTGGCGAAGGATTTTATATAAGGTCATTGGGCCCTTCCTCAAAGTGGTGACCAACAACTTGCACTTCATATCGCCTCAAACATTCATGCAGTCGAGGATTACTTCAATGTTTTTTATGTGCTCATATGGATCAACAGTTCCATCATATGAGTCCATCAAGGGTGGTTTCCGTCCGATGGGGATGCAACCATTTTATATCCTTTAGGTGAATGGTTCTCGGGGGTAATTTTTTTTTTGCGTCATCGAGATGGTTAGACATGGAGTAACAACGTTGATGCCTCGGTTTTTGATAGTGTCTTCACGAGGACTTTTGAGGTTGTACCACTTTAGAGGGTTGTGGGGATCTAGATCTCTCAACTTTGTGATTGCGGTGAAGTAATTTCGTTTCGGCGACAATTTGATCACACCGAACGTTAACTCTGGGCAGCGGCGCTCGGTCGCACTATTGATTGATGCCTTTCCACTTGTCAAAGACACTGGTTATGGTCTTTGATGATGCGATTACGTTTCTGGACGACTTGTACAAGATTGTTCATGATATACTTCATTCTTATTATAGATGGTGGCAGTGAGACTTCCGACAAAGGTGGTGCTCTTTTCTGCTTAGGAGTTTTAATCACAGATGGAAAAGCAGCCCTTTCCTTCATCAAGATTGATGTGGTGAACCATGCTTTTGGGGAAATTTTGCTTCTAATGGTATATTTTTGGATTTTTGGAAAAAATTTATCATTGAAAGAAAAAGATGTGGAAACTAAATTCCCACTGATGGCAACATTGTTCTTGGTTGATCATAAGAACGACGCCTGACGATCTTTACATTGTTGATTGCAAGTTGAGGGTACTTGCTAACCCTTTGACCCTCAAGTTAGTAAGAGAACAAAAATGGAAGGTTTGAGTTAAAATGAATTAGACCCAATAGGACAACAAAATGCCCCTTTTATAGGTGAGAGCGCAGGGTGCAGATCCTCTCCATTTGGGTAAAAAAAATGGCAATCTCAATTTCCATTCATAAGAACATGACATGTGGAAAAGTAAGATATCAATGGCTCACATTTATTTTGAACACATACTCCCATAAATTTAAAAAAAATATATCATTTTAGAAACAAAAAAATCATGCGACCCTTCTTTGTCCGCTCAACAACCACACTTTTCTTCTTCAATTTATCCCTTCTTCATTGGCACGGTGACCTTCACATGTTTCCGTCACTGTTGTAGCACAATTCAATCTTAATCTCTTTAAACAAGACACTGGGTTTACTGGTAAAAGCTTTAAAATTCAATCTTAATCTATTTAAACTCTTGTTATAATTCTTTCATGAATTGTATCTACAGCCTCACAACTTTATGGTTTTTTTGTTAGATTATTCATAAATCTTTAACCAATTTGAGTGGGTATAGGTTTAACATGAGATGGGAGGGAATCGGCGACGACAACAAGATCCCGACCCTCTACTACGGTGGCGCGATGACGAGTCAGCACAGCGACAACAACACTATGACGATGATGGGTTGTTAACAATGACAGTGGCGTTGTGTTATAGCAACAACCTCACGAACTTAAGAATCTTTCCAGGTTCTGCAAGGCTGAAGTCAAAATGAGAGAGAAAGAGGAGGGCGTGATTTCTAAGTTTGTTAATTAATTAAAATAAAATAATTCATGAAATAAACTATAACCGTTGATGTTTGATTTTCCTCGTGTTGTGTTTTTATAAATGGAAATTGAGATTGCAATTTCTTACCCAAATAGAGAGGATATGCACCTGAGAGCGCAAAGCCTCATGAAATCAAGGGAGAGGAGCCGTTGGAAAGCGGTTACGGATGGCGTGGTCCCGTAACCGTCGAATTTTAGTCCATTATGGAGGGTAGGAGGCAATAAAGTTAAATTCATTTGAGGAGTTCACAAACAATTTTACATGTTGAAAGCACAAGATATCTGATCATGTGAACATAATACTACTACTGTTTCGTTAGTACCGGTCACACATAAAAGAGTAATGATGTTTTGACATCCATTTGATGACAACTTTGTTTTTCTCACTTTTTATTGGTCAAAAACAATGGAGAGAGAAAAAGGAAGAGAGAGGATAACAACATCATGTGAGTATGAGAGAGAAAATTGTCTAAAAATTATCAAAAAGTGGTTGTCAAAATATCATTTTTCCACATGAAAATAGATCACCGGCCGCAGCATTTGACTTTAGTCACGACACCAATTTAGTCACGACACCAACAGTGACTAATAATAGGTACTATAACTATCAAGAGCCATCCCCCAGGTCACTGTCTCGTCATCCCCTAGCAAAGACCAATTCCTACCAGTATTTATTTAATTTCCCAAACAAGTGTCATCGATTTTCCTCACATGATTTTCAATCATGAATTTTTTTAATAATTTTCCGTCAATTTATTTTAATAATCTATTGTATAAAAACTTTTTGCATCTTTCTAATTTTGAGTTTTTAATGCACATGTTAGAGATCTTAGAATATAAATTTTACATTAAAAATAGGGAAATGCTAACCAGTGATCCCAAGCACTGGTTAAGCATATTAAAAAAAAAATATAGTAGTTAATGCATTAAAATTGTGTAATTAATTTATAAAATTTCAAAAACAGTTTTCTTTTATGATAATAATTTTCTTTTTTGGTATGCTTAACCGGTGCCTCGGAAGCACCGGTTAGCATGACCCTTAAAAATATAATATTTTTTTTTTGGTACAATAAAAATATAATATTTAACTTGTATAATTAATTACGATTTTTAGAGGGATGTATTGGATTAGGATTCTATGAGATTTTAAAAGACTTTTTAATTATGAAAAAGTCTTGTGGTATTCAATCAAGACTTTTTGCAACTTAAAAAAAGTCTTGTGGTATTCAATCAAGACTCTTTGTCATTTTAAAAAAGTCTTGAGGTATTCAATCAAGACTTTTCATCCCTTAAAAAAAGTCTCATGGTATTCAAAATCATTCAAATTTCGAAGGATTGTTTAATAAATTGGATTTTGATGGATTTTGTGGGATTTTGTAGTGTAATTTTAATAAGAAAAAGTCTTTCATGAAAAGATGAGATTTCTTGGGATTGTTTTTCATTTAAAAGTTACTATCTCTTTCTTCTCCCTTCTCTCTCTCTCCCCTCCCCCCTCTCTCCTTTCTCTCTTCGTCTCTCTATCTCTCCATTCTCTCTCTCTCTCTCTCTCTCTCTCTCTCTCTCTCTCTCTCTCCCCTCTCTCCCTCCCTCCTCTATTCTCTCTCTCTCACCTCTCTTAGAAAAACTCAAACGACTTCTCTAATTTCAAACACAAAATGAGGGCTGGCACAATATTTTTTTTTTGAAAGATTTGTAAGGGCTGTCATAATTTTAAATATGTACAATTGAATTTTGTGGGAATAACATTTTTAACAAATAAAAAATGTGTATGGAGAATAATGTGTTAAGAGTGTTTTTCAGTCCCTTAAAATCTTATAGAATCAATAAAATCCTTAAAATTTTAAAATCAATAGTAAAAGAATTTTTTATTGGTTTTATTTTTCTTTATTCAAACACTAGAATTTATTTGTTCATTATTTTTATCATTCACACTTGTAAGTTTGTTCTTTTTTTCCCTAAAATTCATTGAATCCTTTAAAATTTTAAAATCCCATAAAATCCTTTGAAATCCTTAAAAGTCAATGTGATAAATCCATTAAAATCTTGAGTGTATAAAGTCTTTTACATAAAAAGTCTTTTAAAATCTCACAGAATCAATACAATCTCACACAGTCTTTTAAAATCTTAAAGACTTTTTTTATTAAAATAGTCTTTTAAAATCCTAATCCAATACACCCCCCTTAATTTTGTTTTACATGGATAAAATTCTACGGAGACTACTCCAAATTTGTTTTCGCTTATAGTAATGGTAATGATTACGTATCCAACACCATCCCTAATAATCACGGATCAAGCACCGGCCAGATTTGTTAATTGCGGCTATTCTTTAACAATTGAGTCTATTCTTTAATTTTTTGAAGGAACAGTGGTCGTATTTATAAAAAAAAATATACTACAAAAAAAAAGTGTCTCTTTTAATGGTAATTCATACATCAATAATTGAGTCTTTTTTTTTGTTGAAGGAATCAATAATTGAGTCTTATAATTTAACTTGATTTGAATTATAATTATAAACTATACATAAATATATAATGAAATTAAAATTGGTCAAGAAAGTAGAAACTTAAAAGAGAACTGACATGTAAATTAGTCTAAGGTTTTTTGATAAATAAGGTTAGTCTATTTTTATTTTTTTTTTAGAGAAAAGTTAGTCTAAGGTTGAAAGTTCTTACGTAATATAATAATGGATAATATATCATATATTTTTTTTTGTCAAAAAATGTTTTAATTTTGACTCAATAAATGACGGATGTTAAATAGAAGAAAATTAAGTATTAATTGATTAAATGAAGAAAATAAATCATTTTATCTGATAATTGTAATTAAGTATTAATTGATTAAACTTTTATAAAAAAAATGTCCGTAAAGATATGGTTTCTTTATTAATTGTACTCTATTTAACTCTATTTAACCGTACTTTAGTTAAACAAACTACAATTAATAAAGATGTTTTAGTAAATAATATATTAATGCTATCATTCAAATCAATTCAAGTAACCACCTCCTTAAAAACACCCAAATACAACACTTAATCTCATATGGATGGAATAGTAAGAAGTAGCAACCATGTCTTATGTATCTAGTGTAACACCCCGTTTTCCCAACGTAAAAATTTCTTAATAAAATCAGAGTTTTTCTTCACAAAACGGAATGTCACATTTCTTAAAAATCATAAATGGAATAAATAAATATTTATCCTTCAAATTCAATCAACAAATTATTTAATATCTCGCAGCGGAATTAATTCAACATCTAAAATAGTCTTTGGCACGCAGGCCTCATCATAAAAGTCTCATAAATCTTAGTTCAAAAATAATTCTTAAACTTCAAAAACAATACGTAAAGGAACAGAAAATAGTATTAAAATCCCCATCCCGTTACGTATCAGAGCATCCTAGACACGATGTGAGGAGTCTACTCACGAACACAGCTAGTCTTTATTACCTGCACATTACCCACGGTCGAGGCAACATATACGCAGAAGGGGTGAGATTTCTCAAACAATAATATTAAGCTTATAAATCATAAATTACATTTAACAACATAAACATCTTATAATTTAACAACTATAATTAAATACATAAACATCATCATTCATCTTAGCAAAATATCATCATATAGCAGTCACAGTCATCGTCACATATCATCATACTAAAAGACATCACAAGGCAATTCGTTAAAACATCACAACTTAACAACTTGACTTGACAATGCATCTAGACTCGACTATGCAACTCTTAACGTCTTAAACCATCTCGAATCATCATGAAATGCAAATGCATGTGGTACCATTTTAGGGCATAAGCCCTCATCGTCGTGGTTGAGCAAAAGCTCCATCGTCATGGTTGAGCAAAAGCTCCATCGTCGTGTTTGAGCAAAAGCTCCAGGGCATGAGCCCTCATCTTTAAATGAGTATGCATGGACTCAACATCTTACGTCTTAGAAACTTCATGAACATCTATGACATCTTAACATCTTGACAACATAACATCTTAACAACTTGATGACTTCATAACGACTCGACGACTTAACAAACTCTTTGACTTAGACCGACACTTACAACTTTATGACATTAATGGTCAACAACAGCAAACAGCAACAAGTGCAGCATATAACAACTTTTATATAACACATCTTTAAATCACACAACTTCAAATAACATATCTTTATATAACACACCTTTAATTCACACAACTTCAAATAGCACATCTTTAGATGACTCGACAATTACACATCTTTTTCACATCATCATTAAATCATACATCTTCAAATAACACATTAATACACATAATATAATATCACATCAAATCAAACATCACAATCATACTATAAGTCAATTATTCAATTTTAAATCAAGCAAAAACTGACATTTTCATATATAGAAAATGATGCTAAAACTGATTCACGTATACCAAATAAATTTTTAAATAGAAGAAAAGAAAATCTAAAATCAATGGTTTTCTAAAACAAAAGAAACAAATCTTTATAAGAATAAACAACCAATTCTAGAATCCGTATTTCAAGAAAAATTAGAAGAAGCCAATCCTTATTTTTATAACGACAAACTGTATTGGCTATAATAGTGTTTAAAGGCCATGAATGGTATATACTCGTAGCTAAAGAAGACTGTTAATCCTAATTGCATAATGAAGGACACCATGATAGATAGATAAACAAAAATATATATATTCCTAAGAGCTCATCTAATGGATGTATTGAAGAAATTCAAAATACAACTATCATATTACGGGACAATTCCTGGGCATTATATTATGAACCATTGCTTGGTCTTACTATCCGATATATATAGATATAAGGAGTATCAAATCTCGATGTCTTCAATTTTAAAACTTTTCTACATATTAATATATAAGAAGATGTATCTTTTTCATCTACAAACATATAAATATTGCTGACTTTTAAAATTTAAACAGTAGCAGAAATCTTAAATGGTATACATCGGTTTTCTAGTGCAATAAAATTACTTAAAATCAAACGTATAGTTCAGCAACATAAAAAAACAAGAATTTAATCATAGATTCATCAAATAAATAAAAAAAAATGAAAATTAACAACCCTTCACTACCCACATGTTCATACAACCCTTACGGTGAATAGAGACTCCCCCTTACATCAATTCAACGGGTTTTCATCACCTAATCATCAATTCTCACTCAAACCCTAATTCTCATAATCTTACAATACTCATCCTAAAACACGTTAGATGCAATCTAATGATCTACAGACTTAATATTAGTGAAAGATAGTCTCACCCTTACCTTAGATTGTTTTTCTGAAATCAAAAGCAGCGTTCTTCGTTCCTAGGGTTCTCTCTCTGAGTTTTCCACTTTCTCCTCTTTCTCCAAAAAGCGGTTTAACGTAAAAATTCTTTCTAACCTAAGCTTCCTTATTTATAATACTAATCACTCTTCCTAAATCTATTTAGGCCCAATAACTTATTCTTATTTCTATTCTAACCTTCAATTTTACTTACACTAATAATTCTCATATTCTAATAAATAATAGAATAATGCCACATAATAAAATACTAACACCTCATATATATAAATAAATCACATAAATAGATTCTAACTTAATAAAAAAATAATTAAATAAAAGGAGGGCGTTACAACTCTCCCCAACTTAAAAGAATTTCGTCCTCAAAATTCAGAGCATAAGAGAAAATGAATTTAATTATTGCTTAAATATCTTAAACAATATATAACACAATAGAACTTCAAACAATACACAAAAATCACATCAAAGTTAGTCAGTTAGACATGATCACGTAAAAAAACATAACTACTAACTAGAAAACATGACGACACGACACAACGACTCATCTACTTGGCCGGACGGACCGATCTGCTCTGATACCAATTGTAACACCCCGTTTTCCCAACGTAAAAATTTCTTAATAAAATCAGAGTTTTTCTTCACAAAACGGAATGTCACATTTCTTAAAAATCATAAATGGAATAAATAAATATTTATCCTTCAAATTCAATCAACAAATTATTTAATATCTCGCAGCGGAATTAATTCAACATCTAAAATAGTCTTTGGCACGCAGGCCTCATCATAAAAGTCTCATAAATCTTAGTTCAAAAATAATTCTTAAACTTCAAAAACAATACGTAAAGGAACAGAAAATAGTATTAAAATCCCCATCCCGTTACGTATCAGAGCATCCTAGACACGATGTGAGGAGTCTACTCACGAACACAGCTAGTCTTTATTACCTGCACATTACCCACGGTCGAGGCAACATATACGCAGAAGGGGTGAGATTTCTCAAACAATAATATTAAGCTTATAAATCATAAATTACATTTAACAACATAAACATCTTATAATTTAACAACTATAATTAAATACATAAACATCATCATTCATCTTAGCAAAATATCATCATATAGCAGTCACAGTCATCGTCACATATCATCATACTAAAAGACATCACAAGGCAATTCGTTAAAACATCACAACTTAACAACTTGACTTGACAATGCATCTAGACTCGACTATGCAACTCTTAACGTCTTAAACCATCTCGAATCATCATGAAATGCAAATGCATGTGGTACCATTTTAGGGCATAAGCCCTCATCGTCGTGGTTGAGCAAAAGCTCCATCGTCATGGTTGAGCAAAAGCTCCATCGTCGTGTTTGAGCAAAAGCTCCATCGTCATGGTTGAGCAAAAGCTCCATCGTCGTGTTTGAGCAAAAGCTCCAGGGCATGAGCCCTCATCTTTAAATGAGTATGCATGGACTCAACATCTTACGTCTTAGAAACTTCATGAACATCTATGACATCTTAACATCTTGACAACATAACATCTTAACAACTTGATGACTTCATAACGACTCGACGACTTAACAAACTCTTTGACTTAGACCGACACTTACAACTTTATGACATTAATGGTCAACAACAGCAAACAGCAACAAGTGCAGCATATAACAACTTTTATATAACACATCTTTAAATCACACAACTTCAAATAACATATCTTTATATAACACACCTTTAATTCACACAACTTCAAATAGCACATCTTTAGATGACTCGACAATTACACATCTTTTTCACATCATCATTAAATCATACATCTTCAAATAACACATTAATACACATAATATAATATCACATCAAATCAAACATCACAATCATACTATAAGTCAATTATTCAATTTTAAATCAAGCAAAAACTGACATTTTCATATATAGAAAATGATGCTAAAACTGATTCACGTATACCAAATAAATTTTTAAATAGAAGAAAAGAAAATCTAAAATCAATGGTTTTCTAAAACAAAAGAAACAAATCTTTATAAGAATAAACAACCAATTCTAGAATCCGTATTTCAAGAAAAATTAGAAGAAGCCAATCCTTATTTTTATAACGACAAACTGTATTGGCTATAATAGTGTTTAAAGGCCATGAATGGTATATACTCGTAGCTAAAGAAGACTGTTAATCCTAATTGCATAATGAAGGACACCATGATAGATAGATAAACAAAAATATATATATTCCTAAGAGCTCATCTAATGGATGTATTGAAGAAATTCAAAATACAACTATCATATTACGGGACAATTCCTGGGCATTATATTATGAACCATTGCTTGGTCTTACTATCCGATATATATAGATATAAGGAGTATCAAATCTCGATGTCTTCAATTTTAAAACTTTTCTACATATTAATATATAAGAAGATGTATCTTTTTCATCTACAAACATATAAATATTGCTGACTTTTAAAATTTAAACAGTAGCAGAAATCTTAAATGGTATACATCGGTTTTCTAGTGCAATAAAATTACTTAAAATCAAACGTATAGTTCAGCAACATAAAAAAACAAGAATTTAATCATAGATTCATCAAATAAATAAAAAAAAATGAAAATTAACAACCCTTCACTACCCACATGTTCATACAACCCTTACGGTGAATAGAGACTCCCCCTTACATCAATTCAACGGATTTTCATCACCTAATCATCAATTCTCACTCAAACCCTAATTCTCATAATCTTACAATACTCATCCTAAAACACGTTAGATGCAATCTAATGATCTACAGACTTAATATTAGTGAAAGATAGTCTCACCCTTACCTTAGATTGTTTTTCTGAAATCAAAAGCAGCGTTCTTCGTTCCTAGGGTTCTCTCTCTGAGTTTTCCACTTTCTCCTCTTTCTCCAAAAAGCGGTTTAACGTAAAAATTCTTTCTAACCTAAGCTTCCTTATTTATAATACTAATCACTCTTCCTAAATCTATTTAGGCCCAATAACTTATTCTTATTTCTATTCTAACCTTCAATTTTACTTACACTAATAATTCTCATATTCTAATAAATAATAGAATAATGCCACATAATAAAATACTAACACCTCATATATATAAATAAATCACATAAATAGATTCTAACTTAATAAAAAAATAATTAAATAAAAGGAGGGCGTTACAACTCTCCCCAACTTAAAAGAATTTCGTCCTCGAAATTCAGAGCATAAGAGAAAATGAATTTAATTATTGCTTAAATATCTTAAACAATATATAACACAATAGAACTTCAAACAATACACAAAAATCACATCAAAGTTAGTCAGTTAGACATGATCACGTAAAAAAACATAACTACTAACTAGAAAACATGACGACACGACACAACGACTCATCTACTTGGCCGGACGGACCGATCTGCTCTGATACCAATTGTAACACCCCGTTTTCCCAACGTAAAAATTTCTTAATAAAATCAGAGTTTTTCTTCACAAAACGGAATGTCACATTTCTTAAAAATCATAAATGGAATAAATAAATATTTATCCTTCAAATTCAATCAACAAATTATTTAATATCTCGCAGCGGAATTAATTCAACATCTAAAATAGTCTTTGGCACGCAGGCCTCATCATAAAAGTCTCATAAATCTTAGTTCAAAAATAATTCTTAAACTTCAAAAACAATACGTAAAGGAACAGAAAATAGTATTAAAATCCCCATCCCGTTACGTATCAGAGCATCCTAGACACGATGTGAGGAGTCTACTCACGAACACAGCTAGTCTTTATTACCTGCACATTACCCACGGTCGAGGCAACATATACGCAGAAGGGGTGAGATTTCTCAAACAATAATATTAAGCTTATAAATCATAAATTACATTTAACAACATAAACATCTTATAATTTAACAACTATAATTAAATACATAAACATCATCATTCATCTTAGCAAAATATCATCATATAGCAGTCACAGTCATCGTCACATATCATCATACTAAAAGACATCACAAGGCAATTCGTTAAAACATCACAACTTAACAACTTGACTTGACAATGCATCTAGACTCGACTATGCAACTCTTAACGTCTTAAACCATCTCGAATCATCATGAAATGCAAATGCATGTGGTACCATTTTAGGGCATAAGCCCTCATCGTCGTGGTTGAGCAAAAGCTCCATCGTCATGGTTGAGCAAAAGCTCCATCGTCGTGTTTGAGCAAAAGCTCCATCGTCATGGTTGAGCAAAAGCTCCATCGTCGTGTTTGAGCAAAAGCTCCAGGGCATGAGCCCTCATCTTTAAATGAGTATGCATGGACTCAACATCTTACGTCTTAGAAACTTCATGAACATCTATGACATCTTAACATCTTGACAACATAACATCTTAACAACTTGATGACTTCATAACGACTCGACGACCTAACAAACTCTTTGACTTAGACCGACACTTACAACTTTATGACATTAATGGTCAACAACAGCAAACAGCAACAAGTGCAGCATATAACAACTTTTATATAACACATCTTTAAATCACACAACTTCAAATAACATATCTTTATATAACACACCTTTAATTCACACAACTTCAAATAGCACATCTTTAGATGACTCGACAATTACACATCTTTTTCACATCATCATTAAATCATACATCTTCAAATAACACATTAATACACATAATATAATATCACATCAAATCAAACATCACAATCATACTATAAGTCAATTATTCAATTTTAAATCAAGCAAAAACTGACATTTTCATATATAGAAAATGATGCTAAAACTGATTCACGTATACCAAATAAATTTTTAAATAGAAGAAAAGAAAATCTAAAATCAATGGTTTTCTAAAACAAAAGAAACAAATCTTTATAAGAATAAACAACCAATTCTAGAATCCGTATTTCAAGAAAAATTAGAAGAAGCCAATCCTTATTTTTATAACGACAAACTGTATTGGCTATAATAGTGTTTAAAGGCCATGAATGGTATATACTCGTAGCTAAAGAAGACTGTTAATCCTAATTGCATAATGAAGGACACCATGATAGATAGATAAACAAAAATATATATATTCCTAAGAGCTCATCTAATGGATGTATTGAAGAAATTCAAAATACAACTATCATATTACGGGACAATTCCTGGGCATTATATTATGAACCATTGCTTGGTCTTACTATCCGATATATATAGATATAAGGAGTATCAAATCTCGATGTCTTCAATTTTAAAACTTTTCTACATATTAATATATAAGAAGATGTATCTTTTTCATCTACAAACATATAAATATTGCTGACTTTTAAAATTTAAACAGTAGCAGAAATCTTAAATGGTATACATCGGTTTTCTAGTGCAATAAAATTACTTAAAATCAAACGTATAGTTCAGCAACATAAAAAAACAAGAATTTAATCATAGATTCATCAAATAAATAAAAAAAAATGAAAATTAACAACCCTTCACTACCCACATGTTCATACAACCCTTACGGTGAATAGAGACTCCCCCTTACATCAATTCAACGGGTTTTCATCACCTAATCATCAATTCTCACTCAAACCCTAATTCTCATAATCTTACAATACTCATCCTAAAACACGTTAGATGCAATCTAATGATCTACAGACTTAATATTAGTGAAAGATAGTCTCACCCTTACCTTAGATTGTTTTTCTGAAATCAAAAGCAGCGTTCTTCGTTCCTAGGGTTCTCTCTCTGAGTTTTCCACTATCTCCTCTTTCTCCAAAAAGCGGTTTAACGTAAAAATTCTTTCTAACCTAAGCTTCCTTATTTATAATACTAATCACTCTTCCTAAATCTATTTAGGCCCAATAACTTATTCTTATTTCTATTCTAACCTTCAATTTTACTTACACTAATAATTCTCATATTCTAATAAATAATAGAATAATGCCACATAATAAAATACTAACACCTCATATATATAAATAAATCACATAAATAGATTCTAACTTAATAAAAAAATAATTAAATAAAAGGAGGGCGTTACATCTAGCGTAAGTGATCAACATTCTATGTTGTGACAAATCAATGTTCAAATTTTGACTAAAAATATTTACACTTGGAAATCGACAATACTTCAAATATACTCCGGTTCTATCTATAAGACACATTTAGGTTAACAAAAGTTGATGTTTTTGGTTAAAAAATTGGATCAAATTCCATCTGAAACATATACAATTATTTAAGTGATTGCTCAAAAAAATTATTTAAGTAATAATAAATTTAGAAGATGATGTTTTTAGTTAAAAAAATTAGACCAGATTCATATGAAACATATACAATTATTTAAGTGATGATACATATGAAATACACCTGATACATTCACCTAAAAAAGAAGAGTCCAAGTCCAACTAATACAAATAATTTTTTCTAAACTGAAAATTCAAGCGTTTTAAATGCCTTTGAATATGACTTGTAACCTTTAATAATCTTTAATACCAAATGACAAATAGTACTAATTAAATTGATAATATAATTAAAGAAGGTTTAATATTAGCATAATTCATCAGTTTAATTTAGCACCAATCCTCCACCCACTATTTTGAAGCCAAATGTCTCTTCGCTGGTGAGGGGACAAAGTGCCACCAACCCAGCTAACCAAAATCAAAAGCCAAAGTAAAAACAAAAAATAAAAAAACATAGAGAAAGTGAGTTACACACAGACAGACAACATTGTGTACTGTGTTTTTGCACAACTCACGGAGATCTAACCAACATGGGATGACACTAAATTTCATCATAGGAGCTAGCTGAACTTTGTTCATAGCCGCCATAAAATTTTGATTATTTTTTTACTTTCATTTTGGTGAGTAACATCATATCTATCTCAATTATGTTTTCTTTTGCTCAATTCAGTTATCTTTCCACTTAACTTTGATCTTAAGTTTTTTATTTCAATTTTAAGTTTAATCAATTTGTTTTGATTGATCATGTAGTTTTTTTTTTTTTTTATATACATATTGATCATGTAGTTTTTTCAGTTATATGGTTGCTATCTGATCATGTGATATATTATAAATTCATCAGAAATTCTTGTTACAATTTGAGAACTTATAATTGATTTGTATTTTTCTCATGCTTGAAAACTAAGCTGTTATTGTTGATTTACAAAAGTATGATGGGTTATTTATTGATTTTATTACAAAATTCTGATAGTATTATTTTGTCATTTTCTATTGTATTTATTGGACGATCAGGTAGTTTGTATTCATTCCAGCATATCAGAATTTTGTTCATTCAGTTTTGGAATTTGAGAAAGAAAATCCAAGTTCAACCAATCAGGTATGTTTTTTTTTTGTTATCCTTCAGATCAATCAATTTGAGAAAATAAATATTCATCAATTTGATTAATCTGAAACTGAAGAATTTGACATGTTTTTGTTTTGTTTGTTCCAATGAATACACACAGAAGCAGAAACTGCGATGACTTGGTTGACTTTGTAGTCAAAAGCATATGAAGATTTTGCCTCTTCATGTCTTTCAAGGATTAATAAAGTACTTACAACAATAGAACAGAAAGCGGTGATGGCGACGGCGACTCGGTCTCATGCAGATTCTAGGAGAATGTATTCTTGGTGGTGGGATAGCCACATAAGTCCCAAGAACTCAAAATGGCTCCAAGAAAATCTTACAGGTAATGCCTCCTATCTTTCTGGCTTTGGTAGTAGCTTTGTTTAACATATGAAAACAGTTATTTTTCGTGACTTGACACATTCTTGGTTTGAGGTTGAGTTGCATCATGTATTGTTGTTTTCTTATCCGTAGTATAGGACAAATTAATGTTTTTACATTAAACTTCAAAGGAAGTTTAATTTTGAAGTTTAATTGAGCATAATTTATTTTGTTGATGGGTTTAGTAGTTACCGAGATTGCTATGATACCTTAAAAGTTATTGTGTGGAAGTATTATATTTTTGCTAAAAGATTTTAGAGTATTCGAATGGACAATAGAAGTATATTTCATCAATGTCTGGCTGGCACAATGATGTAATATGATTTAAATCTGTTTCAGTTTCACTTTGGAATGTTCTTCTGGTTATAGGAAACACTCAAGCTGAGACTTTATTAAGCTGTTATATGGACTTTTATAGAAGCATTTTTTTCAAAACTACCGGATGTTTTTTTTTTACGTATATTTCTGAATCATCGTTATTTTGTATCTTGTTCAAAATTCTTTTCCTTTTATAACTATAGATGTTGAAGCGTGTGGTGACATGATTTATTTGGTTTTAGAAAATTTCAGCTGTTTCCTTCAGGGACATTCTACATGCACTTCTAGTTTGTATTATATGAGTTATTGGCTTAATTACCGAGAAAGATATGACGATATTTATTTTTTATGATAATCCATCCTCTGAACTTATCTCAATGATATCTCGTGATGCACAGATATGGACGTCAAGGTGAAGCAAATGATTAAGCTCATTGAAGAAGATGCAGATTCCTTTGCCAGGAGAGCGGAAATGTACTATAAAAAGCGCCCAGAGCTTATGAAAATGGTTGAAGAGTTTTATAGGGCATACCGTGCATTGGCCGAGAGATATGATCATGCAACTGGAGTGATCCGTCATGCTCATCGGACCATGGCTGAAGCATTTCCTAATCAAATTCCTGTGATGATTACAGACGATTTACCAATGGTTACTTCCATGGAGACAGAGCCACGTACTCCAGAAACACGCCACCCTTCACGTACATTTCTGGACTCTGATGAATCAGAAAAAGATGCTCATTTTATGAAAAGAAATGGAGCAGATAGTGAAGAACCGAATTCTGCTTTGAACAAGACAGGTTTAAGACAACTCAATGATCTCCTCATCCCTCGAGAACATGCAAAGTTTGAACGGCATGCTCGAAGGGGGCTCAATTTTTTAGAGACGCAGGAGGAGAATAGTGAGCTAAATAATGGAGGCCGTGGCACTAAGGCTCATGTCTTGTCTGAGTCTGAACGCGTGACAAAAGCCGAAGCAGAAATTTCGGCCTTAAAGAAAGCCCTTGCCAAATTGGAGGATGAAAAGGAAGCTGGTTTGCTTCAGTATCAGCAGAGTTTGGAGAAATTGTCTAATCTTGAATTAGAAGTGTCTTCTGCACAAGAGAATTATCAAAGAGTCGATGGACGAGCAAGCAAAGCAGAAGCTGAAGTTCAAGACTTGAAGGAAGCGGTAATCAAAATACAGGCGGAAAGGGAAGCTACTCTTCTTCAGTACCAGGAATGCTTGGAGAAAATAACAGATCTGGAGAAAAATATTTCTTTTGCTCAGAAGGATGCAGGAGAGTTCAACGAACGTGCTACTAGAGCTGAAATTGAAGTTGAGTCTTTGAAGCAGGACCTTGTTCGAGTAGAATCTGAAAAGGAAGCTGCCCTTGTTCAATATAAACAATGCTTGGAGACATTATCAAAACTGGAGGAGAGATTAAAAGAATCCGAGGAGAAAGTTAGAAGGATTAATGAGCAAGCTAATTTAGCTGAAAATGAAATCGAAGCTTTGAAGTTGGAAGTTACTAAACTTAATGAAGAGAAGGAAGATGCTGCTCTTCAATATCAGCAATGCTTGGAGATAATTTCCAGTCTGGAACATAAACTCTCTTGTGCTGAAGAGGAGGTGCGTAGGTTAAATTCTAAGATAGACGATGAGGTTGAAAAGTTACATAGTTCTGAACAGAAGTGTCTTCTTTTGGAAACATCAAATCACACTCTACAGTCTGAATTACAGTCTTTGGCACACAAGATGGGATCTCAAAGTGAAGAACTTAACGAGAAGCAGAAAGAATTGGGTAAACTTTGGAGTTCCTTACAAGAGGAGAGATTGCGATTCATTGAGGCTGAAACTGCTTTCCAAACTCTTCAACATTTGCATTCTCAATCTCAGGAAGACCTTAGAGCTCTTGCCGCTGACTTTCACAATAAAGTGGAAATCCTAGGGAATGTCGAATCACATAAGCAGTCTCTAGAAGATGAAGTGCACCGTGTCAATGAGGAAAACAAAATTCTAAATGAGCTCAAGATTTCTTCATCTTTGTCCATACAAACTTTGCAGGATGAGATATTGAATTTGAAAGAGACAATAGAGAAACTTGAACAGGAGGTTGAGCTGCGACTTAATGAAAGAAATGCTCTTCAGCAAGAAATTTACTGTCTTAAAGAGGAGCTTAATGATATGAATAAAAAACATGAAGCTATGATCGACGAGGTCAGGTCAGCTGATTTAGATCCACAGTGCTTTGGCTCATCGGTGAAACAATTGCAAGACGAGAACTCAAAGCTGAAGGAGACATGTGAGGCTGAAAAAGATGAGAAACTGGCTCTTTTGGTAAAATTGGAAACCATGGAGAAGCTTTTGGAGAAGAATTCTGTTTTAGAGAATTCCATTTCAGACTTGAATGCTGAGTTGGATAGTGTCAGAGGAAAAGTAAATGTGTTGGAAGGAACATGCCAGTCTCTGCTTGTGGAGAAATCAACTCTTGCTGCTGAGAAGGCCACCTTGTTTTCCCAATTACAAGCCACAACTGAAAAGCTTGAGAAGCTCTCGGAAAATAACAACCTTTTGGAAAATTCACTATTTGATGTCAGTACCGAACTTGATGTACTAAGAGGGAAGTCAAAGATCTTAGAAGACGTGTGCCAGTTACTTGACCATGAAAAGTCCAGTATCTTTTCAGAGAAAGAAGCCTTAGTTTCAGAGTTGAACACCACTCAGCAAATTCTGAAAGATCTTGAAAAGCAACACAGTGAATTGGAACTAATGCATTTGGAACTAAAAGGAGAAAGGGAGTCGTCACTTAAAAAGGTAGAAGAGCTACTGGTTTCTCTATATTCCCAAAGGGAAGAGCATTGCAGAGTCTTGAAGTTGAATGAAGATGAAGTGGCCAACAAGGAATTACAAATTGATATTCTGAAAGAAGATGCAAAGTGCCGGGAACAAGAATACGAGGAGGAACTGGATAGATCTCTAACTGCTCAGATTGAAATTTTCATCTTGCAGAAGTGTATCCAAGATTTGGAGAAAAGGAACTTTTCCCTCCTAGTTGAGTGCCAGAGACTTTTGGAGGCATCCAAAATGTCTGACAAAATTATTTCTAAATTGGAGACTGAAAATATTCAAAAGCAAGATGATGTGGATTCTTTGTCTGAGAAAATTAAAATACTAAGGGTTGGGCTGCATCAGGTGTTGAAGACTCTTGACATTCACGGCGAGAATTTCTTTGAAGATATGCTTGACGAAGACCGAACTCTCCTGAACCATATACATGGAAAACTTAAGGAGAGAGAGAAGTCTTTTGACACGATTTTCAAGGAAAGCCACCACTTGGCCATTGAGAATTCAGTTCTGATTACATTTCTTGAGCAGTTGAAACTGACTGTAGAAAATCTTGTGATAGAAAAACGAGAACTTGATGAGGAGTCCAGGATACAGTCTAAGCAGTTCACGGCATTGCAAATAGAGTTCCAAAAGGTATTGGAAAAGAATCAGGAGTTGAAGTTGGCAATAAGCAAAGGAGAAGAGAGAATGGAAGCTATGACAACAGAAATAGTTAATCTACGCAAAGAGCTATCAAACTTTGAAAAGAGCCACAACAACTTACAGGAAAAAAGTTGCACGATACTTGAAGAGAAAAACTCCTTGATGGGAAGATTTGAAGATCTGAGTGAGGAGAAGGGTAACTTGGAAGAAGAACTTTGTTTCCTGTCCCACGAGACATTCGTTCAATCTAATATTTCTGCGATTTACCAGAATATTATCTCTGAAAAACTCCAGGAACTTAAACAGCTTGGTCAAGAACTTGATAAGCTCGGTTCAGAAAATAATAACCTGGAGGACAGATTGAAGATAATGGCACACAAATTAGAAAGTGAAGAAATGGAAAATTCTCATCTTAAAGAGTTATTTGTGAAGTCAAATGTTGAATTGAATTTAGTTGAATCTATCAATGATCAATTGACTTGTCAGATTAGGAATGAAAGGGACATGTTGTGTCAAAAGGAAAAAGTGCTTTCGGAAGCAGCCAAGACGTTTCATGCTTTACACACCGAGAAAACAGAATTGCAAAGAACGGCGGAAGATCTGAAGATTAGATATGATGATGCCAAGGGGAAACTTGAAGAGCAAGCTAATCAAATTTTCCAATTGTCCTCAGACAAGGACCGTCAAAATGAAGAGCTTGGATGCCTAAGTGAAGTGAACCAGAAATTGGAGTCTGAAATGAAGTTCCTACACCAAGAACTTGAAGAAACTAAGCTAAGGGAAGAGAAGCTAAGTTATGAAGTACATGAAGGAATAAATGAGATTGAACAATGGGAAACCCAGGCTGCAGAACTCTTTGCTGAACTGCAGGTTTCTGCTGTCAATGAAACACTGCTTCAAGGGAAGGCCTTTGAGCTAGCTGATACATGTGAGCATCTTGAGAGCATAAACTACTCGAAAGACATGGAAAGAGAACAGCTGAAAGAATTAGTTAGCAAGTTGGAAGGTGAAAATGGGAAAATGTGTGATCAATTAGCTGCGTATGTCCCAGCTATCAGTGCTTTGAATGATTGTGTTACATCTCTGGAGATGCAGACTCTTGGAAATGCAAAACATCATGACTATGAAAAACCAGAGGTATTGACATATTGTTTCAGTATTTGGTTGTGACTTTTTGTTTTAATGTAATGCCAGGTCATTTATTGATGATTTTGTGACGAAAGGGAAATTAATTTCCTCCTTTTCTACTTGTAACCAACTATTATTTCCTTTCTTTATGCATATAATTTGATTTTATTTGTTCTATAATCACCATTTCCAGGTTAAAAATTTGGTGAATCACCAATACAATGAAAATGGTCAACAAGCAGATGAAGATCAATCTGTTACGGCACCAGATCCTCTCCTCGACTTCCAAGACCTGCCGAGGAGGATCAATGAAATTTCAATGGCAGTTAAGAATTTTAACGCAAGTTCCAAAGCCAATGTTGAAATGAGAGAGATTCAAGAAGCAAAGGAGATTGAACAGAAAATGGGGAGTTTAAGGCCAGATAATCCTGTAACTGAGATTGAAGTGCTTCCAAAAGACATCATGCTTGATCAAATATCTGAATGTTCATCATATGGAGTAAGCAGGGGAGGAACTCTTGAGTCTGATGATCATATGCTTGAGTTGTGGGAAACTTCTGATAAGGCACAGAAGATTGCGGCAGAACCGGCAGAAGATCGTCGTCAAAGAAGAGCATCCAAGGAAACATACAACAAACATCCTTCAGGAGATTCCTTGGTGGAAAAGGAGTTGGGGGTGGACAAGTTAGAGATCTCAAGAAGAATGTCACGGCCACGTGAAGAAGACAACAAGAGTAGGGTTTTGGAAAGACTTGATTCTGATGCACAGAAGTTAACGAACCTTCAAATAACCATACAAGATTTGATGAAGAAAGTGGAAACTATTGAGAAGAGTACAAAGGGAAAAAGTGCCGAGTATGATACCGTTAAAGAGCAGTTTGAAGCGTCTCAGGAGACTGTAATGAAGTTGTTCGATGCCAACCGCAAGCTGGTGAAGAATGTAGAAGAGGGTGCACTGTCTTCAGCTGGGAGAGCTTCATCAGAATCAGATGAGATTGGAAGTGTCAGCAGGAGGAGAGTTTCGGAACAAGCACAGAGAGGATCAGAAAAAATAGGACAACTTCAGTTGGAGGTTCAAAGACTTCAGTTTCTTCTTTTGAAACTCAATGATGCAAAAGAAAGCAAAGAGAAAACCAAAATGGCCGATCAAAGTCGGAGAGTACGTTTGCAGGATTATCTCTATGGTGCGACAAAAACCAACAACCAAAAGAAGAAGAAAACACCTTTTTGTGCATGTGTAAGGCCACCCACTAAGGGTGATTGATTTCTGCCATAGTTTCGATTCCATGAGACATTAGCGTTTTTGTTTGTATATTTTCCTTTCTATAGATGCTTTAAGACGATACAAGTCATATTTCGATCCTTCTGTACATGTTTGTGCCTCATGTATTTGCAAGAAGAGGCTAGGATGGAACTTTTCCGTTTCTTTTTCTCATCTTTTTTCATATAAAATTTTGAATAATCCCTTCCTTAATTTCTGGTTTAATGCATGTGTGGATATACTTACAGTGGGAAATGTAAAATGTTAATTTCCTCTGATTTTTTTCTCACTCAACACTCTTCATCTGGGATTTTTTTCATGATTGGTGATTTATGATGTGAGATATTTTTTTGGTAAGCATGTTACCGGTGCAAAGTATCCACCAACTTCGCATATGACTAATCTCCGCAGGCAAACTTGACCGGTCACCTTTAGTGAGGTCTCCCCTCTCAACCACATTTTTTTCATCCACGAGGCTCAAACCCAAGACCTTGCTTAAGGGATCCGAGTCAAGTTCCAGTCGGATCCATGTAATGTTGATTATTGTGTAATATTTTGATTGTTCTTGAAAGATATGTATGTAACTTGATAGTGTTGAAGGTTTTATTTTTTTGCACTGTCATGATTTAAACTTGAAAACTTATGATCAGTAACCTTTAATTTTCTCCAGTTCCAGAACCTTTTCAAAGGCCATTTATAATTCTCATGGTAAATGCTTTACATTTGAATAGATTAACAAGCATATTGTTGCATAAGAACTCAACAACTTATGTAGGAAATTTCTTCCAACTTAGGAATTAGGATGCAAATTGAGAAAGTTGAAGACTCATACATCTTTCATTTTCCTATGGCTCAAAATATTTAGTGGCATGATTCACAAACTCTCATGCCACATATTGTAATAGTAATAATACATAACTTAGAAGAAAACAAAAAAGCTTATGAGCTCTTTAAATCATGCATTAATATATATAGCTCAGACATTGTTCCAACCCTCTGATTCATCTCTTTTGGGATTTGTTTTGCATGCAAAGTTACATGCTCTAACAGCATCTTCCACTGTCAGATAGATCCAATTTCCTCCTACATCCTTTTGGAAGCTGGATTTGTTGAGTTTCTTCATCACCTCACTTCCAGGATTGACCAAAACAAGCTGTAATCATAGGAATGAAAAGATTTAAAGGTTAACAAAGATGCTACAATGAATAAGCTATAAAAAATATTTGGTTCATGATTAGCAAATGACACTAGAGAAATAATTACTTGCAGCTCTCTTCTTTCAGCCATCTTTTTAGTCTCTTCAAGCATACTTATTCCACTTGTATCAATATTTCCAACAGCTGCCAATAAAATTACACTGCAAGTTAGACTGAAAATTCTAATAACCATGTTTTGATTAATTGCCATATCTCAAAGGCTCATTACTCACCACTCATATCCAGTATAACATAATTCAAAATTGTCTCCCCTGTATCTTTAATTCTGTCTTCCTCTTCATCGATCCACCTTGAGATCCTATGAACAATAACAGTTTCCTTGTGTGTCAAATTATTCCAGGCCAGAAAATTTCACATGCTAGAGAAAGAAAAAGGAAAAAAGCAAATTTTCAGGTATCTTACCTCTCTCTTAAATAGCTTGCATTGGCAAAGTAAATTGGTGCATCAATCTTTAGAATTAGAATTCCGGAAACACGATTTGCATTCGGATAATGCTCAATGTTTCTGTATATTACAGAATTTGGAATGTTTCCCAAAACAAATGTCCTTGGCCTTGCAACAAATAGTAGTAACCGAAGCACTGATATTGCAACCTAAACATAAGAAAACACATTAATTTCATAAATTTATATACCAGACTGAGAAGTGGGAGAACAAAGAGACTATTGATACATACTGCTATGACTAAGCCAATTTCAACACTGCCAAAGACAACGCCCATATATGCGCTAATGCAGACGAAAAAATCGAATTTGTCAATCTTCCAGAGATGGATGGCTGCTTCATAATCTATAAGTCCAAGCATTGCAGATACAATTATGGCTGCTAGTACCACCAGAGGAGTGTAATAGAACAAAGGTGTCAAGAACAACAGTGTCAACATGACTGCAATTGACATCACAATGTTGGATGCTGCTGTCTTGCATCCAGCATTATAGTTCACGGCCGAACGCGAAAATGGCCCTGAAAGAGTTATCATTTTTATAACAAAAAACATGTTAGCAATTAATGTACAGAAGTAATACTGATGTTAAGATTTGGTGATGATGTTTACCAGTTGTGAGGTAGCAAGAGGTGAAAGAACCAACTATGTTCATGGTTCCAATAGCTATCATCTCTTTGTTGCCATCAATATGGTAATTTTTATACATTGCAAAGCTTCTTCCCACAGCTATTCCTTCCTGAAAAACAGCACCAACATTCAAGATCCTATTGAAATCTACGTTAACTAAATTAGCATATCTAGGACTTTGTCTATTACATATGACATTTAATTGGAAGAAAGGCATTGCATGTGCCATTTCATAGATTTAAAAGTATCCTCATGATATAATTAAAAGAATTTTGAATATGATAAGTATTCGATAAGGTGTCAGCTAAATGATAAGAGTTTGACCTTGTAATATCAAGGGATGAAATTCAAATAATTCAAATTCTCTTGGAGCCGGTTGTAAAATGACTATTAATAATTTTCTCATAGAACCGGTTCTAAAATGATCATTAATGTCATTTTAATTAATAATAATTTTCATTAGCCCATTTTGTTTTTAAAAAAGAGTAGTATAAGGTCAACTCTTTCTACTTAAATCTTGTAGTAACAACTATGGCATGATGTACATGTTTGTCCACTACAAATAACTTTCATATATATGCACCAAAACCTTTTTTTTTTTTTTGAGAGAAGAGAAAAAACCTATTGTGTTTGTGTTTAATGACTACTAACAAATTATGCAATCAATATGATTATGACCTCATATAAACCTTGGCAAGGTAACAAGCTTGCAAACAAGCATATAATAATTTCAATTTATTCTTTTAAATGTAAATAAAGAGGTATATGCTTTTGTATAAAATTATATAGGAATAGATACAAAGATAATGCCCTAGAACTATTGGTAAAGGTCATGTGATCTGGTGTGCATTCAAGTAACTTTGTCTCTTGAAGACACAATTTGACTTGTATCGAAATAATTGTCAAATGAGGAGGACCATGTCCATATGATGAGCATTTGACAAAAACATATAAATCCACCAATAATAAAGTTATTGCCTCAATGCCTTGTCTAGTTTCATTTCATTCTTCTTTGGTTAAGGATGTGATGTGACATATTAGAGTTAGAGTGTGTCTTTATTATGTTGTGCACACATGTTAAGTCACGTTATAGTTTTGCCATGTCTAAAAGTGTATTATTAGGCAATAAAGGAAATAAAAGAGTTTGAGTTGAGAGGTAGTTACCGCAAGAGCTATAATGCCAACAATAAGGCCAGTTTTGATAGCTGTGGTCATATATGGTGACACAAATACCAAATCTGTGAGTGATGGTGGATTTAGTCCTTTCTTCAATTCTCCTATCTGAAACATGTGCCAATTTGGCAATTACAATACCAAAAAATAATATATATTAGTCCAACAAAAGTAGTAATATGATAATTAATCCTTCCGATGTCATGTATATAAGATAAAGTTTGATCAACAAAAATTGATATATCTTGTTTAAAATTTAGAGTAAATATATACATTTTTGTTGATCTAAATTTTACTTACATATAAATGAGCTAATGTACAATGAAAGATTTTTCAATTTCATAAATTATTTCATTAATTTAAAAAATCAAACTGCAATTTGTGAAATTAAAAAAGTGTGAAGTATACATGTAACATGTGTACTCATGGTGGGTTTTAGAAAAATGATTCATTTGCAGGTCCTACCAGATAAGAATACTCATTGAATATGGGTGGTATTCGGTTGGACCCTATAGCACTCAACAGTGTTTGGCTCTTTTCTGTTGAGTGCGTTGTGACAAAATATAGACTATGCAATTCAATTTTATTTTATTTAATACAAAGTATATTTAATAAAATCATGATTAGATCATCCTTGAAGGAAAGTAAAAAATTATAAAAAAAAATGACTTATGCTTTTAATCAAATCACATCATAATGTCGTTTTTTTAATTTAATTCATAAAATATTCTCACAAATATCTACATGACGTGATTTGATATATATGTAAAATTTAGAGTGTCAAATATATACATGTAAGAATTTAATTTGTATATACTAACGATACAACTTTTTTAACATTTATCCGATTAAATCAAACCAACTTGTTGTTTGCATATAAATATTTACAGGAACAAAAAAAGTCATATCATAATATAAATTTGATTGAATGTACGTGTAAAATAAATTGTACCGTCAACACATAAAAATTAATCTAATCGGAGAAATGCTCACCACTTGAACACCGTGGTGCTCGGCGTGAGTGAAATAAACCAGCACACTTCCCAGTATAACGGACGCCAACGGCGTCATTGCTGACACCCAAAAGAACCTCGGTTGTTTCTTGCTCTGCATTGATCAATTAACGTCACAAACCACCGTTGCAGTTCCAATTTCAAGTTAAATTAATTTTAGTAACAAATGATAGCATATAAATTTATTTATTTTATTATACAGTAATAATAGTATGATTATGATATGATACTACGTAGCTACTTTTGTCATGGCTGCAGTAATTTTAAACGTCAAATGCCGCTGAGAAAATTTGTTGACTTTAATCTATCTTATCAAGAGTAGCAGCTAGGGTAAGGAAGAAATTGATATTAATCAAAGCTAATTTTTAATTCCCATAATTTCTATAAACATCTAGTCTAGCATAATAATTAATGCAAGGAGAAATAAGTGACAGATTTGGGATCTAATCCTTTCACAGTCATAGTCATGGCTCTTGCTGTGTAAATATCATTTGGTGAGAAAAAGATTATCATAGCAACTAAAGAAATCTAGATCATGCATTATTAATAATTTTTAATAATAAATTTCTATAGTTTATGCCAATGAATATGTGTTAGGTAATACTTACGAAGTATCTTGTAACAAGGAGAAAGAAAATGAAGCAAAATCCCAACACAGCGCTTTCCCACCTCCACTGCAATAACCAAATAAATAAACAAAAATTTTATTGGAGTAAAAAACTAAGTCAGATAAGTTACATAGCATTATTGTAACTATAAAAATAAAATATGTTTGTTTATATAAAATAGGTTTGACTAAGCCGGTCTTCCAAGAGATTGCATGATTGAGAGTTTCTCTCTTCAATTTTGAGAAACTTGGTTCAAGACCCCGCTCTAGAGAAATAGGTTTGAATAAGTTTTTGATCAGTATAAATATAACCGATTTCGTTTTTAGTTTTTCTACCTGATGAGTTTGGGTAAAAATGGATCGCATGACGGATACGATATCAGCAGCATGGGTGAAATGTTCAAGTCCTAGAATTGATTTCAGCTGCTGTAGACAAACCACTGTAGCTGCTCCTCCCATGAACCCTACTATGGCTGCATGTGACAGGAAATCCACGATAAACCCTAACCTGCACCCCACCTCATGCGTTATTATAACTTGTTATATTACCATGCATCAATAATATTTAAGGAAAGGGAAATGATAGATACAGTGACAAAATATATCAAGAAAATTTCCAGACAGTGTATTTGCTAACACATTTCCTTAATTACACACCATTACCTCCCTTGATTTCCGGCAAATAACAAATTTAATTGGCTGAGACATTTTCTTGATAAATTCTTGATAAAAACTCTCTAGATAAATAGCAACGTTCGGAAAGGGAAATTCATAAAATAATTGTATCATTTCAACTATATGACTGAAAACAAACAATGAATATACCAATCACACTTGCTAAAAGAATTTTAAGAACAAGTGAACTTTTAATTTTATATATCAACTATATTACTTAATAAGAATTTTTATTTTACAGTTCAATTGATAGATTTAATATTTGTAGTAAATTATTAAACCAAGTATTTATTTTTTTGTTAATTAAACCAAGTATATGCCTTAATTCAGAATAATTTAATTCTTCATTGTAATAATGTAATAGTAATATGGGATGCGAAATGGACGAATCTCATTGCATGGTGCAAAGTTGCAAGATCTTTTCACAAGACAACACAAAAAGAAGGGCAAGATATCTATCCTGGTTAGGATATATATATTCTTACCTTTTTCCCATATTGCTATTATTTTATTTATTTTTCCATATCCAGTAACATACTAACATATCATTTTAATAGTAGTTTACTTTATGACAACATACTACTTTTTAACGATATTTAGAGTAGTTATTAATTATTGATTAGAATTTTTATTACCTAAAGAGACCCAATGAAGCTTGCAAAAGTCCAGCAAAGAATGTAGCTGTGAAAGCAAGGTGGAGAAAAAGCTTAGGATTTTGGGTAGGATTAACCTCATTGGCCAACATGGAACCCATCAGAAGAGATCCAACTGCCACAGTTCCAACTGCCAAATCCCTTGAACTACCCATCATTGCATAAATTAACGGTGGTATAAAGCTTGAATCTGCAAAATATGTACATCAATAAAACATGTCATAACATAAATATTTAATTATGACAAGAAAAGTGTTGAGTTAATAAAAAAGTTAATTAGCAAGAAAAGTATATGGAAGAAAATGGTGCTTAAAAAAATGTTCAAAGTTTACGATTACCATTTTTAGTAATTTTTAATAAACTATTGAATCTGATTATCTTATTATAAAATATATTATTTTGCTAATTGGTAATTGGTATAGACTCTTTTTTGAGGTCCATATCAATGTCCCAAAAAAATATATAAACTAGTCTTTGATTCTCTCAATAAACATTTTAGCAACAAAATATTTTTTATGGGTTTTATTTTTTAATGTTTGAGAAATCGAATCAAATAGTCTTAGTCAGTCCTAAAATTTTTGGTGCCCGGGATGAATCAATAAAGTTGTGTCGTTTTAATTATTTGAATGTCTTATTTCTTTGCAAATGATTTATTCAATCATCAAGTTTCTCACAAAATATATTTTCAATATAATTAATCCAAACGAGTTAAAAAGAAATATATTTGTAAAATACTCACTAAGTAAAAATAATAGTTTTTGGTGCCCCTACAAACGCGGTGCCCTGGGCTGCCGCCCCTCCGGCCACCCCTGAGGCTTACTATAGTTGAATTGTGACTAGATGAATGGTGAACTGGTACTCTTTACAATTAGTTGTTTGAGAAGATTGATCATAGTTCGAGCAAGTAAACAATGATTCAGATAATACACCGATTTAATGTCCAGTTTGAATTTGAAAACACATTGTTACTAATTTTAGTAATTAATCCTATTTCATTTAGTAAAACCAAAAAAATGGTATATATTTATATGATAATTAAGTAACAAATTAATACTAGTAGAACTCACATAGTCCAAGAATTGGAGGAAGGTTGGCAAGTTTGGCATAGCTAATGCCTTGAGGAATAGCCAAGCTAGCAATAGTGATGCCAGCTATGAGATCAGATTTCAAGAACTGAAAAGTGTAGCTTGGTGCCCATTCAAATATGGGGAAAAAATACTGAAGACCAAGCACCAACTTTTTAGAAGCTGGTTGATTCTTAAACCTCCTCAATGGATCATCTGGAAAGAAAGTCTCTTTCATTGAATACTTCATAGACTTCAAAAATGGTTGAGGAGGTGGAATTGCCACACCATGCACACTCTCATCAACGTTCATACCCGAACAAGGGTAATCATCATAGTCTACGTTTCCCATAATCTTCTCAACTATATATTTGCACTATTTTATAAAAAAATTGATATACTTATATATGCACTATTTTATATATGTGCTACAAGTTCCACATGCATAAGCAAGGTGTTTTTTTTTTTAACAATGTTGACTAATTAACAATAAAAAAAAACGGTTGAAGTGATTGAGAATGAGGAGATAGGGATGAAAGAACAAGAGAAGCTAGTGAAAATGATGAGGATGGTGTTGAGAGTTGAGACACTTAGGTTGTTCTTGATAACATGTCTTTATATAATGGTTTTTATGAGCATTTGGGTATTATTATTAATATTATTTTGTGTTTGAGTTGAAATTTTGGGTGCGTGTAAGGGTCCACTAGAGGTCATGTAAGGGGTAGTGGGGAGGATACCCCAAACATCCCACATTTGTATTCTTTGAATAGTGTTGGGAATTTTGGACCTGCCACCTCGTGCTATTTTAATTTTCTTCTTTGTACAACAATATTATGAATCACATAAAATTTTTAATTTATGTGCCGAACAAGGTGGAAGCAAAATCTTACTTCAAAAATAAAAAAATGGAAGCAAAATCAATGAAGCTCACGCATCTTGTTTTGAATTAGAATTTATTTTTTGTTTGGTTAATAAATTTGGAATATTATGGTTTTACTCTTGAGTCCTTGCAATCATTGAACCATTTACCCCCAATTAAGTGACGTGGAATGGGAGATTTAATACTATATGTGTTTGACGACAGGGTTAGGTGGATTTGTCAATTTTATGTCCAAGATTCTTCTTCGAAAAATAAATAAATTAGGGTAGTTTATGTGAATTCAAAGAATTCATGTATTATTTGCATATTTTTTCCCCAGAAAAAAAAGTATTATTTGTATATGTCACATCCATACACTCCTCATTATAAATCGTTTGTAGTTTTAACATTTTATTTTTCTTTTCAAACAATGAGTGTTTTACTAATTTAAGATAAGAAATTGACATTTGCTTTTCAATCATATCCCTGAAGTTTTTATGTTCTTTGTTTTTGAAAAATATCAAGAATTTATTACAACTAATGATAAAGTTGAGAATATTTTGATACAAATTCGTCGTTATTATTTTGAATGTGATCCTCGTTATTCTTAGTATTTTGTAATAATAGTAATTGTCTTTACAACAAATTCATGTCACTACACATTGATTTAATCCTTGAAATATATAATGATACATAATGTTGATTTTGAATATAATATCTACATATATTTGTTTATTGTTAAAAAAAATCTACATATATTTGTTTTGTTGGACAAACTAAAAACTAAAACTTTTAACTACCAAAGATATTTTGTTTTGGTTACTACCAAAGATATTATATGAAATAGAGGCTGAGGGAGTATTATATTTGTCCTTTATTCAAGAAAAGGTAGAATGTGAAAAAGCTTGTGTTAAACTATATGTCTACGTATGTATTGTTCGAAAAGGCAATAGAAAATTAATGAAATAAAAAGTGTTTGCAATTTGTTGATATTGAATTAAAATTATCCCTTCTCAATCCCACCTAACTATCCTCAAAGATTTTACTTGACAGAGATTCGATGTTGAAGCTACATGAACACCAAGATTGATGTTTTGCTTATCTTAATTATTTTACTTAATGTTGGAAAAAGTACTCACTCACGATGATCTCACTCTATTAGAGTTGGCCGAGTAATATTTTATGACATTCCATATGGTATGCCAACAAGTTAGTTTCTCATGTGATTTTTTCAATGGCTTAACTTCAAGGTTCATTCCTTCACTTGATCCCTTGATTAGAAATAGGACTTAGAGAATTAAAAGTTAACGTTTAGCTTCTTGAAGTAGTTAAACTAGCCTATCAAAAGTGACATCGAGGAGAATTAAATCTAAAACTTTAAGATGAACACTTGTTCCAAACTAACAACATCATACCAACCCAAGTGGATTTCAAAATCCAAATATTAATACATTGGGTTTAAATTTTATTTGCTTAACTCAAGTTAGACTTCATTTACTCAATTCAAATTCAACTAAAACACTTAAAAACCCAAACTAATTTAATTAACACACTCAAATTTCCAATTCATCAAATTGAATTAAACCAATATAAGATAGAGCTTCAAGCTCAATATAGATTATTATCTTTTCGTCCTAATCGGAAAGGTCAAATTTGACCTCCTCTTACAAATCATTTACGGAAAGTCACTAGACTGCAAGGAAGTTTTTGTTTTGACCAACCTGCACCAGATGGATCGAATGCATGAGTATGCATCATCAGAGATTTGTGCGTTTAGATTGACATGACTTGAGTGATAATGCTTGGATTTTTTTTGGATTTGATAAGTGATAATGCTTAAATGATGGAGTATTTATTTTTTTAATCTCCACTTCTCGAGAAATGAACACCAATAATCTCAAGTTCGATTGAAAGATGACTAAAGTATGATAATAAATTGTTCTGTCTAAAAATTAAACTCAAGTTTTTCCATACGGTTTATCACTTGATCGAGTTCATCGACTATTCAAGTTCAATCACTTGATTTTGCTTGAATGATGTACAATAAACCATTTTTTTATTGTAAAACTTGCACCAATTTATATATTATTATTATTATTATTGTTGGTAAATAATAAATATTATTCTACTTTTTTATTAGGGAAATGCTAGCTTATGTGTTTGGTACACAATTTTTTTTTTTGACAAATCTTTTGGGACGCAATTATGAAACCAAATATAAAATTATAATTTTAAAAATTATGCATTCAATATTTTAAAAGCTCAGAAACTTATTTTCTTTTTCAACACAACATATATTTAATTTTTTTAAATCTTAATTCTAAAAAAAAATCTTGTGCTCTTGATGCACAAGGTACGACCTTTTTTACTGGCAAAGAATCGGAGATCCACGCTATTGGACGGTGAAAAAGAGAAGATAAACCTAGTAATGATTAGCATAGAAAAAGGGATAAGTTGCAGTAACAGGAATATACATCCTCCGGTCACTATTATAAGCAAAAATATATTTTTTAGGTTCATTCAATAAATGATGTATGTAGTCCATTAAATAGACCATATACATCATTTAATGAATGAACCTAAAAAGTGAAATTTTGCTTATAATAGTGACCGGAGGGTGTACACGTGCTTTCACTTCACACAACAAATTCTCAATGGACACATGTTAAAGGGAGCCAAGTTTTTGACCAGGATTACGGGTGGCACTTTGGTGACATTAATGTCACCGTGCCATTGCATCTGGGCCACACAACACATCTAATGTCATCCAATGTGTGGTCCAGATTTAATGTCACCGTGACATTAATGTCACACAAGTATTTCCCCCAGGATTACATGTTGATTTAACTCTAGATAAGGGGACATATCTGCAAATACATTGGTCCTTAATCAATTCTTGTGCTTCTGCTATTGGATTTGTAAGGCGGAGATTTTCGTTGGTTGCGGAAGATCCAGGTGATAACAGCAAAATCACATTCCTTATTAAAAAAAAAAAAAATTACATCACCATCTTGTTCTTTGATGTAAGGATGCTCCAGTGGTTGCGGGTTTGGCCGAAATTGGTCGTGGAAGATGAGGGAAAGAAGAAAGCGATGAAACAATAACCAATAAGAATGGATGGCGAGGGAAGAAGAAATGTTGAAGCTGAAAAAGACCGAAAGAAGTCAGAGAATTGACACATGATAGACACATGATTCATTAGAGTTATGTTTTAATCTCAACACTTCTTTTTAATTTGATGGCTACCATTTATTCCTTCCATTCACATACAAATGTCATTTATATATATGGCCGAAGCAAATATTAGTTTGCTCAACTCTATGATACTCTTATATGTCTTTCTACAGAGAAAAATCCTTTTGAAATTGCAAGAGATACCACATTTATAATATAACGAACACATGTATTTTTATAACAAAAAGTGCAAAAATTTGTAGCATTGTACACATAATAGAACTGAAAGAACATCTATGAAAAGAAGAAAAAAAACTTCAAAAATTAAGATGGTACAATTAAATAACTTTGTCAGGTTTCAAGTGGTCAATGTTGGAAAATTAGGTCTTAATAAAAAACAGATTTCACAAAACATGTTCAACGATTATGAATCAATAGCGGAAGCAAATAAAACATTGAACATGATTATGATCGGATCTACGACATGTTTGATTTATCAAGGATATCAAGAATTAGGGTACTAGAAATACCTGGATAAAGCTTTCATGGCAGCTCTTTCAACAGCAACCAACAACAACGGTAAACAAAGAGAGAGATGATCTAAAACAAACAAGAACGTTAGCGGCAGCTGATTTGGTTCTTCCTCTACCGGTACCTTTATGCCTCAAGTTCTCTTCAGATGGGGAGAAGAGAGAGTTTTGCCGTGTACGGTATATTGGGACCATAGCCTCTTTTATATTGGATGACCATTAGGGTTTCCCATTATTCCGTTAAAGGGTCATCCAGACATCCACTCATATTGAGTCCATATCCATTAATTAATTAATTAATATTCTAAATAGAAATCTAATAGCCTTATTACTAAATTTGATCACTAATCAACTAAGGCTCACAATTGATAAATAGTTAATACAATTATTATTACGATATTTGCCCACATAATGATATTGGAATATAATAAAATAATAAAATATTCCAACAGTCAATGCTCATGGACCATGGGAGAGGGAGACGTCACATCTCCATCTAAAACTTTAATATATCAGGTATATGGGTTCCCACCTCTTGTAACAAGATCTAGCTTCCGCTCCCATACCAAGCCAAATTAAGGCTATGATACCACTTGTTGGGAAGTCTTGGCGTCACGGGAGAAACAACGGGTCAATGCTTCAGGATTACAAGAGAGGGAGACATAATATCTTCATCCAAAACCTTAAAGTATTAGGTGTATGAGTCGAATCTCATTTATATATCAAACATTTACTCATTCATAGGCAATGTGGGACTTAACCATTCACGCTTAAAATCCGACGATTTTTCCCCTCAAGTGTGAGTTCTCACCTCCTATAACATGATCCAACTTTCACTCTCCCACCAAGCTGAACCAAGGCTATTATAACACTTGCTTCCTATGGGGAGTTTGGGGAAGTCGGGAGCAACAATGAGTCCATAGATCATGTATATGGGTCACCCATCTTATATATTCAATGTTTCATGAGACTTTATTGTTAGTTGTTTCGATTTTAACCTTGTTTCTAGAGAGTTAAGAGCCTCACATTATATGAGTTATGACACGAAAATGTGTTTATAAGTTTGAACAATTTTTAACGAAAATTGTAATGGTTTGGTAATTCAATCCTATAATATATTAGGCCACATACTATCAAGTCTCGCTACTATGATCACTCAAGTCACGCTTTAGATATTCAGTATTAGACATGAGGGCATGTGTTAAAAAAATTCGCATTTGATCTAATATCGTATGAAAAATATTTTATAGGTGGTAAAAAGTTCTCATCTTACAAATCAATTTTGTATGGATTGAGTAAGGTCAATTCAAGTTCTAAGATGCTATCTAAATGCATCCAAGATTCATTGAGTCACATGTCATCGTGTCACCGATATTGAACCACTCGAACCGAATATCTTACCATGAATATGAAGATGTTTATTAATAATCACACACATAAAAGAAATATGATTTAAAAACATATTTATAAGTGGGATAACCCCCACCTTACAATCCAAAGTTATAAAATTTTAATTAGATCAAACTTAAATTCTAAGACAGAGTGCATTGATAGTGATCAAGTGCCTGTACTGAAGTTCAACCAATAGAAATCTTGTTTTTTCTTTATAACAAAACTTCTCGAAATGGAAAGTTTTGTTGGTTCTTTGTTTGCTTTTTTTTTTCTTTTGTTGAATGGAAATCTTTGTTGATGTGTAATTTTTGAAAAAGAAGTAGTAGAAGAAACAACCTTATGGAAAAAGTGTGAACACAACGAGCACCACGAAATGTGGGTAATGGGGTCACTCTAGCCGAATGGGAGTGATTACTCGTGCACCGACCAGCCCGTATTATTACCATGTTCATTAATCATGCCATATGGTGCATACAAAACAGGACCATCTACACACCATCAAGAACGTACTTACCTACTGAACCAATATACCCTAGGTTTTTGTTGGTCCAAAACCAATTTGGAAGCAACAAAAATTATTTGAACAACTAAAACCAAACACAACATATTGTTTGAATATATATTATAATTGATTTTGTGTACGTAAAATTTCGAATATGCAACTAATTGCCTTAGCTAAGAATTCATTTAGAACAAATTTCTGCTGATAGGAATCCTGCGTGTTGAAATTGTCTTCAAATTTGTGATATGAGAAAAATCACAATCGTGACACCTTTTTTGGGTGGCGTGACACAATTTCGTTGGCAGAGAGCATGGTTTTTCTGCTATAAAATCATGACACGATTTTGAGCTATCGTGACACGATTTGTGGATAAGGTTTTCGTACCTTGGGTCGTATGTTACGAAGCATGACACGATTTTGCCAATCGTGGCACGATTTTGACAGGTACTATTTAAGTGTTTCAGTTCATATTTTGAAAGAGAGCTTGAAGAGAGAGAAACTTAGAATTACAGAGGAGGTAACTTTAGGATTGGGTGTCTTTGTAGTGAGGTTCGCTTGGGTTGGGAAACATTGTAAACACCTTGGGTAGTGAGATTTCACCATTGGAAGGATCAAAAAGCTTCCTTTTGTGTTTTCTCTTAGGATTCATCTTGAGTGTGGGTGACCTAAAAAATGGGTAGAAATTAGGTCTTGTTCTTTGTGAGCTTTTAAGCTAATTTTTTTTAACCCATCTGGATCACTTTCATCATTTCATCATTGGAGAGCTGCTCTCTCCCCCAGAGTAGATCATATTGGACCGAACTGGGTTACCATCTTGATGTGTTTGTTTTCTTTCTTGTTTTCTTATATTTATTGATTTGATTATGCTTGTGGTGCAGTTATACACTTAGATATAGGTCTATTTGTTGTTATTGTTGTTTGAGGCTACTTTATCTATTGATTACTACATCCTTTGCTCCACGCATTTTGTTTCATTGGTGTGATTTTGTCCGAATTCACAACACTACGGATGGTATTAAGATATTGTTCACAAATTAAATGCCCACCTTAACTCCAAATTAGAGAAAATGGTCAAAACAATCACCAATGGGTTACTCTCTCACTTAAAATTATGCTTTGAAGAAATTGATCAAGATCAAACAACTATTGAACTTTGATCTTGGAAGTGACTTTGTAAACATATTCATCGGTTTGTGTTTTAAAATATTTTTCATTTTTTAATTTTAGATTTTTCCACATCTTTAATGAAGTGTTTGATCCTCACATGGTAAACTTGATGATTGTCCAGATGCATATGCACTTTGACTAACACAAGCACAAAGACTATAACACAATTTTGCGTATTGTTTATTTCATATCAATAATATAATTTATGGTTAATAGGGTTTTACCCCTTATAATATAGGCCATTTTCGGGTTTACATCCTGTAAAAAAAATGATTTATCCCCTGTAAAAAAAGAATTATTTACCCTCCTACTAGGCCAACCAAAAACGAAAATTTTTGAAAAAAAAAAATTGGTTTTTGAATGACCTATTAAGGAGGTAAATAAAAAAAAATTTACAGGGGGTAAATAAAAAAAAATTATAGGGGGATAAAGTCCTATTAACCCATATAATTTAACCAAGTGACCTTTTGAGTTGAATAGTTCAATTATAATAGTATCGACAATCTCCTCTCAGCATACTCCACATCAACAATCTCAATTGTTTATTACTGTAGTTTTTATTTTATATATAGCAAGAGGGTCTAAACCCAAAGAACGAAACACAGTTACAACATAATCAATTTAGAAGTGGACATACTACAATATCAACTAACAACAAATGTTTAATATGAGTCGGACAATGCTCATAAATAATCAAGAAACATCCTCCATCGCATCCCATAATATTTTTCAAGGTATCAGCACACTTGTTTGCCTCGCGCTATGAGTTGACCGCGTCCAAATCCATCACAAGCAATCTAGCAATATGTTGTACAAGTCTCCATCCTCCATAACTCCCCTTCATGTTGGTTTTCAAAAGAGTTGACCGCCACATATGTCGATTCACGTGAAGCTCAATTCATCTAAAACCATGATTGAGTCAATTTTAAACCTTCCAAAACTCGTCAAAACTCGCTATGTACGCACTACAAGCTTCAATAAGTTTTGAGAAACCACAAATTCATTCTCCATCGACACCTCGAATAAGTCCACCGCATATATGTTTACAAAATCGATGAGATTAATTAGGTTTTTATACACCAAAATCTTAGTAACGAATATATCCATTTCTTTTAAAAGGCAAAGAGGATTTCAACTCATCCTAGCTACTCACATATATTTCTATCATCCATATTTTCTCTTTCTCAAATGAGTTATTTGTCCATAGTAACTGGAAACAAAATTAATGAGGCGCATAAAAAGTATACACAAGTGCAACTTTAGTAGTCTTCATTTGCATTATTGATTGACTTCCTGTGTAACATGATTCAAGGAATCAAACATAAACAGCGATTTTCCAATATACTGCACTATTCTTAGAGTACTAGAATAATTTAAGAGCACCCACACCTTTGGGTGCTATTCTTAAAGAGTACTAGAATAATTTAGGAACACAAATATGGGCAGATACAACAAGAACATAGTAATCTATATAGTTGCACGATGACATTGAGATGTTATGAATGAATGATATATATGGTACCCACGTTCTTTTGCAGTTGGGATATGTGCATTGTGCAATGCTAAAACCCACTATATGCATATGTTTGATTTTCACCCACATATCTACTTATAAAGACGATAAATTGAGTGTTTCATTAGTGCCAATATTCTTGATACAGAACCACATAAAAAGGATAGGAAATTTTAAAGGTGGGTTTTCTTATTATATGGAAAATTTTATCTCAGTTAATTTTAATTTAATTTTTGAAGAATAGCATCGTAGAGTTATGATAATGATGAAATTAATTTTTTTCAGACAATCATATATATATATATATAACATTAACACTTTTTTAGAAAAATTAAAGATGTATACTAGAGCATTTAGATGAGATGACGCAAGTTTCTTCTAATTTAATCAAGGTCTTGATTTGAATCCAGCATAGGGCATGGACCAATGTCAAAACTCTTAGGGAGAATTTCTCGTTCATTTAGGTCTCACAAAGTTTGAGGAATTAGTCTCCACAACTGCGCGCGGAGATACCTCATTTACGCCAAAAAAAAAACAAGATTTATGCCAACTGCTAAAAAAATTTATATTTTTTTCTTTCTAGAAGAGCAAAGGAAGAAATAATGTGAGGTAATAGATGGAAAGATTGCGTGGTAATATATTTATGTGAACTAAACTATTCAGACTTATTATTATCGTCATCTTCAACCGAAGTAGATTCCATAATGGAAGCTGCTAATTCTATTAATTTTTCTTCTGCAACTGACTACAAAAGGTTCTTTTCTTAAGATCATATATATGTAATGTGATTATGTTAATTGATCGATGACTATATTATATTCAACACAAATATCTTCAATACTACTAGTTTATAAAGAAGCAAATCGGATCTACCAAAGATAACTAAATTTATTTGCAATAAGTTGATAGATATGAAAAGGGAATATATTAATATACACTATAACAATAGGTGAAATAACAAAGGAAATTTGTAGACAAAAAATATAAAAATGTGTCTCTAATTTGGCCACTAAGTATGAAAGACCAAAAATTTGACTTATTTTTTCGTCTCTAATTTCTTGTCATAATGTCAATTATTCTATTAGTGATAGTGTTGTTGCTTTCATGCTCGATGATTTGATTTGTTGATTCTTTCTATCCATATCTCCTCATTCTCTTTGTTGCATTTCTTTTTGTGATTGGAACATGGAATGTATTTTGTCCAATAGCTTTATACAAGTCCCTACACAATTTTTTCAATTTCTTTACTAATTCTTCCAGCCTTTCATTATAAAGTATAAACCCTCATTCACTTATATATTCTTAGTGGAAAGGTGACATTGTGATTTGGAATAGGAGCATATAAGAGCTGGATTTAAATTATTAAGCCGAAGCAATCCAAGCATGAAGCAGGCTAAACTCTTGTTTTAGACCTCTCAGAACAAATTAGTTTTTACAAGCAAAAAGGCCTCCAAAATAAAAAAAAAAAAAAAAAAAATTGGCATAGTAGTATTTTTTTTGTTTTTGTTTACAAAGCTAAATAACAACAACAGAAGAAAAAGAAAATAAACAAAGCAAACTACAATCTAGGAAAGATAGTTTCAGCTGCATCAATCCTTAGAAGGCTCTGGAGACCCTCCCGGGGGTTATGCAATGGCATAAGTCAATATCTAAGGATGCTTCAAGCTTGGCCATAAAACCTGCACATTGATTCCCTTCTCTTAAAGTATGACAAATAGTGACATTCAAATGATCAAAGAGCTCCTTTATGTCTTGTATAAGCACTACATAATTGTGAAACTTCATTGCTATCCCTTTAATTAAATTAATACAATGCATTGAGTCTGAATAAGATCAGCAACGTTCTTTTCATTGGCTAACAAGAGGCCCTGATAAATTTCGCGTAAAGAATGTCGGTAGAATTATGGATATAACCAGAAAATCCCGAGAGGTAGTAATAGCCTGCATAATTTCGAACCACCATAGCCAGCTCTAGGAGGAGCCAAGACAACTACCATCAACATTAAGAATCACACAAGAGTGATTGTTGTCGTTCCACTTGGTGAATCTCTCTTCAATAGCACCATTTTGGTTGACAGAGAAGCAATTTTTGAAAGTTTCTATCATACATTGGATGTTGAAGACGAGGCGGTTTAGAGACCAATTTTCATGGCTAAGACACATGATGTTTCGGTGACGCCAAGCCCATCAAACTATGGTAGCAAAGGTAAAGGAATGAGCTCCCAGCAGCCCATCTTTGAGTCAATCATGAGGAACCAAACAATCAAAGAAAGTTAAGTGATTAATGTTGAAATGGTACCAAATATTCCTTGAAAATTTGCAATCACAAACAGAATGAAGAAAAGTCTCCTCATGAAGTCCGCACCTATTACAAGTAGCAATGTGGAGATGTTCCTAGGGTTGAGTAAGGACAAGGTAGGGACCGAAGAATGGCAAGCCAACGAAATGAGGAATGACCAAAAGTGATTATGAGTGGAGGAGTTATGAGTAGTATTGGTTTAAACGTTAGAATGAAGCAAGTTTTATTGGTCACAAGGTTATACACGGTCACAAAAAAGCAAAAAGTAGAATTAAATAATATGAAAACACATAATTGTCGTATTCGTTAGCAACATGTCATTGAATGTTTGTGTAAAATAATTTTACATTGGCAAAACATATTAATTAAACATTTTATCATAGATACATTTCTAAAGTCACACATGATTAATTGTGATTTATTGATGTCTTGTAATCACATTTTAGTTGATAGCTGCAAGGACAATGATATGCACAGACCGAAGTTCGAACCCTAAACTCATCACTTTTCCACACTTAAAATGTGAGTATCAACCATTAGACTCCTTGACCCAAAAAAAATAAAAATATTGTGATTTATTCGTAGTGTAAAAAGATTTACACCAACTAAATTAAACTCAATATTATATACTATATATTTGTAGTTTATTGTCATTTGTCACATTATAAACTCTGAGTTTCCTTAAAGAAAAAACTGAGTTGAATGGTGGTCCGTCCAACCATAGCATAAGAAACGTCCCATTCAGATTTTCTGAACATCAACTGCTATATTCGGCAATCTCTTTAATCATATGCTGTATATTTTCCCATTTTCTATAAGGTTTGTATCAAATGATATCTTGTGTTTGAGTGTGGAAGTATCACATGATATCTAGTTCAAGGTGTGACAACACCATGGTCCAACTAGCCATTTAATTATTTTGATGCTGGAAGATTAGCGAATGTACTATAAGTATTCCTTGGCAGCAGAAATCGAAACCAATCGCTTTCTCCTCCTTAATTCATGTGATGTTTATATGTGATGTGAATCACCATATATAGTGGTCCACAAAACACCAATAAAAATATGCAATTTTGAACCAATGGATTATTTATTTTTTTAACCAATAGATTAATGTCTGGTGTCTTTTTCAAAACAAATTAATAATAATAATAATAGCAATATTTTTTTTAAATTTTTAGTTAATAATATTAATATGGTGCACCATTTGCACAAAATATTTTTCATTCAAACCCTAATTGTAGTCTTTCCTCACCCGCTCCATCTTTTGTCATCTTCCTACCTTCTCTTATATGTTTGCAGTGTGGCATAAGAATGGTCAGTTTCTCACTATTATATAAGTGTATGATTTTAAACTTTTTTTAATCAATTAAATGTGAGTTGTCATGGTGTTAAATTTGTAATAATGGTATGATTTTATTTATATTAGTGTATGATTTTGTGCAATTCTTGACTATTTAATTTGTTGTTTCAATTCTATGCAAGGAGGAAGGACGTAAAAAAAAAATGAACTGAAGCTTTTGAAGAAAAAAAAAAAGTCATGTGAATACAACTCATCTGACAAAAAATTTGTAGTAGAATTTGATAAGTTGTGGCACATGTTGGAACTCATAATTTTAAACTTGTTAGTGTTTAATATGTGTGAGTTTCACCACTATACTTTCAAAAGAAAGAAAAAAAAAAACTTAAATCACCTGTGCCTTAACCAATTTAATTAAAAATACTTTTTAGAAATTATCACTAAAAATATCCTTTTTAAATTAATTGAAAACAAACCCAGTTTAAAAAGGAAGTGGTTTCGTTCATAAACTGAACACTTTGATTTTGGTTATTTATAGATTATTTACAATTATTTGTTTACGTTGGTTGTTAAATCGGTTTAATATGTCCCTAGTTTTTGTAACAATTGTTTCTACCAATTTAGCCTAACAATACAATTCTTTTGACAAAAATAAACAACAAAATAAAAAGGATGAATAATCGAATAAACTCACGGCATCCACGTCAATATCACAAAACATCAATATCACTTATTCTTAAAGCTTATTAGGTCTTGCCATCACTTAACCTAATTTTTTCCCTCTAATTCTATTGCATTAATTGCTCATCACTTTAACCCTAAAATTTTTTCCCTCTTTCTATTTGTTAAATTTGAATTTCAAACTTTGCCTTGCCATTTGTTATTTTCCCTCTACTTTGTGTGCATTAACTAAGGCTTGATTTTAGCACTATCAGTTGGCCCTTGCACTGTAAACCAAAGCAAAAATTCAGCACACGCTTCCAAAGCAGATACTCAGCACGCTTATTTCCAAAGCAAAAATTCAGTCTTCATCTTTCTCTTTCTCTTTCTCTTTCTTTTCTCATGTCCTCTCCACTACTTAATACTAACTATCAGCTGTTTCCAATGCAAAACTATCAGCATACCTTACTTAATTATATAACCAAGTTCCAAAAAAGAATTGAAACTGTACTCTTCCATTTCTCCTCTTATCAGTTTGTATTCTTTTATTTCTTCAACTTGCAAATGTCTGGATGCAACATTCAAACCTTGCTGGCCTACCACTCCCTAACTGGTGTGTATCTCCCACGTTTTTTTTGTTGCAAACTTATGGTTTTGCTTCAATCATAACTAATTCCTATTTATAGTGCTCTCTTTGGCGGCTGCTGGTGTTGTTTCAGGGTTTTTTTTTTTCTGTTTCTGCATGGAGGTCGGTTGTGACTGGCTGCTGGTGTGTTTGGCAGTTGGTTTTTGCCTTCTGTCAATAGGATATGAAAGTTGCAGCTGTGTTTTTTGGTTGCTATTGTCGTGCATGGGGGCTGGATTTTGACCGTGCTACTTTAGTGAATCTTGAGGCAGGGGTATGCTTTTGTTTGGTGTAAAGGGACCAGCTGTTGTAATTGTTATTCTCTTATAGGTTGTCCCTTTTCTTATTGTATACCTCGGCCTCATCTTTTGTGTGGGGTGGCTGCTGTCAGTTTTTGGGCAGCTCCTTGAGGGTAACAGTTTCCAACGCATATCTCTCCACCCTCATATATTTCATCTATAAATACATGCCAAATAAACAGGAATTGTACTCATCCTTTTTGTTTCCTTTGTTATTCCATTCTAGAAATGTTCTCACGTAACATTGAAACATTGTTATCGCATAACTGCTTGACTGGTATACATCTCATATTTTCTTTGTTCGAAATACATCTCTGTAATAGCAAGACCTTAGTAACTTTTCTGCCTTTGTTGTTTTAATAGGTCCTTTGATGAATAATTCAGTTTCAGAGATGGACAGGACTATCAACAAGCTGCAGATGAAGTACAGGTTATACGTAACAAAGGAGGTGTTAAGAGGTCTTCTGATGTTGATGATGGTAATGATGGCGTCGAGCTAGAGAGTGGATCTGCTTCTACCACCAAGCCAACAAAATTGGTTCGCGTGAAGGTCGAGCAAATCGACAAGTGATTGTCACAAAGGAGTTTATATAGATTTCATAGTTAGTTTTGTGTTTTTGGTCCTTCATTTTCTGTTTGCTGTGTACTTTGGCTTAGGAGTATCCACACTAAGTAGTCATTCTGGTTTGTTATTGTTCTAAAGACATGTTATTGCTTTTAAGTTTCCATTTCAAACTATCAAGTGATGTTGTCAGGTTTAATTTATGCAAAAAAGGCTCTCTGTATTATATATATTGATCCCCAATTTTGTTCAAATTGTATTATATGTATGCTGAAAATCATGATTACATGAAGTAAAGTCTGCTACTAAGTAAAGTCTGTTATTACTTTCATCAGTTATTATCTTCACACATAGGAAGTGGTTTTGAAATTGCGGTAACCACATAATCGGTCAATATATTTAGATACTAATCATTTTCGAAACGACTTTCGAATATTTGTTCATTCATGGTAGTTATAATCATCCAGTTTTGTAAGTTACAAGTATAGTGAAATTGTATATTCACAAATCATAGCTAATTAGGAATATAAATTTTATTAGTAACAACTTATAATTATACAAGTGCAGTACAATTTTGAGAATGAATAATTATTGCTATACATACAATATTGTTCTAACTGTATTGGAATCAAATTAAATTCCTCATATTTTAAAGCCGATGACGCCGATGCATACCGAGGTTGTGTACACGTTTAGTAAAAGTATTGAACTAACGTTGCCCTAAACCAGTTTTAATTTTGTTTCCATTTTAAATTTTATCCAAAAATGGTGTAAGCTATATAACTATTTATGCAAATTTTATGTATTGAAAAAAAAATTAAATACAAGTTACAAATGTGGTTGCACTTTTGTCAAAAAAAAACGTGGTTGTACTTCCCTCAAAAAACTAATTATTTTACGAAACATTTAACCACCAAGCCACTTGCTGGTTTTGTGATATCATTTGACTTCCACTACATGATATCCAATATTAAACTCCCTTTTCAAAAAACCAATTAATTCCTTTTCTTTTTTTTCCAAACAATTTCGAACCCTTTTTTCTCCTTTCTCCTTCGCAATCTAAACCCAAAAGTCTGCGGTTTTCAACCATTTCTTCCTCATTTTTCCTACGACATATGTCTTGAAAAATGAAAATGTAGGTGACCTTATAGGTTTATATGGTTGAATCACTTGATATGTTTCTCATACTAACTTTATACAATAACTTTTTTCCTTTGATGTGTATTTTGAACTATTTAATTAGCTCATTGTTTAAATTTTGCTCATTGTTTAGATTTTGTATGACGAGTTCCAACTTCGGTGCATTTTATTCATTGTAGTCTTTATTGAAATGTTATACATAATATATTTAAATATGTCGACAACTAATAATATAGTAACCTGATGCTTATATATGAAAATCGAAACAAACCCGTGCATCGCACGGGTTAGGGTCTAGTATATATACATACACACACACACACAGTGGCGGAGCCAAGAAATTTATAGAGCCTGGGCAAAAAATTTATCACAAATTCACATGTGGGCTTTGGACAAATAAATTAAATTGAATTAAATTAAATTTATTTTTTTGACAAAAAAAAACTAAATTCTTATTTACAAATAAATCTAAATACAACGGGCTTTGGAGCCCATATATGTTTTTTTCTAAGAAAATTGCTTTTTTGACATAAAAAATTTCACAATGACACAAGTAAAATACTTAAATGCCCCCAGCGGTAGTTAACTACCGTTGAGGACCCGGCAGTAGTTAACTACCGCTGGCCCGAGCGGTAGTTATCTACCTTTGCATATTCTTTACAGTGCCTTGTTCTCTCCCAATTCTCTTCACTCTTCATCTTCTTCTTAACCCTTTTCCACATTCTCATTTTTACCAATTCTTCCTTTTCATGCATTCTCTTTCTAATATGCTACAATTTTTTTGAATTGGGTTTTTTGTTCAATTTTTCTCACGTTGAATTGGGTAAAGCAATGGCCTTGAGATGGTGTCTGCAATGGGTCACTGGTACTGAGTTGGAAACACCAATTATTATAGAGAGTGACTCTGAATCTGTTGTTAATTGCATCAAAGGAAACCTCTTTTTAGTAGAGATAGATCATATCATCTCAGATTGTAATTTTATGCTTTCTAGTAGAATTAATGTTAGTGTTGCTTTTATTAAGAGATGTAAAAACTCTGTTGCACATGCTTTAGTTGGGGTTGCTAGAGACCTTGGCTCTAAGTCATGGGTGGGATCTGTCCCCCTGGCTATTGCTGCTATCATTTGTAAGGATTCACCTCTTCTTATTTAATGAATATCTTCCACTTCAAAAAAAAGAATTGGGTATTATTCTCACATGTTCAATTTTTTGTATCCATGGATGCATAAGCTGGTTTATCATTGGGGTTAAATGCTGCTATGCCATCTTCAACAAATTTATCAAATGGGTCACTCACTCATAACCTTTTTCTTTTTCATTTTGAATTTGATTGGATGGTAATTGTTCACTATGACAAATTGCAAAGACAAATAATAAATAGAAATAAGAGAAAGTGAAAATTGAAATTGGAAATGAAAAGATAGAGACTTACAGAGTGGTTTCGGCCATTGTTAGTGTCTTCTGCCATTGTTGAGTTCTTCTGCCATGTGTTGAGTTCCTCTGCCATGTGTTTTTCATCCTCCACGGTAGTTAACTACTGTTGGAGTTTTTTTTAATGTCTTTTTTTTTAAGCTGTGTTGGTGTACAGCGGTAGTTAACTACCGTCGGATCAATCCAACGGTAGTTAACTACCGTTGAGAGCAAAAATGTCATTTCCATGTGTCATTATGAAGTTTTATATGTCAGAAAAGCAATCTTCTTTTTCTAACTAGCAGTGAGAAGCCCATCTCTCTCATGTCTTCCCTAACCTTGAGAAAATATCACTGTAGCCCGTAGAAAATTTAACTGCCGAAGCAAGAATTTAGCTGCATGTATTCTCTACAATCCAAATCCATGCTATATATGATAGCACCATTAAAATAGAAATTGGGAGTTAAAACATAGTTATTAGAATATAAAGGTTGGTGAAGCCAAGTGAGAAGGAAAGACAACAATGTTAAGGGGCAAAACAGGGAAAAGGAAGTGATGAGCCCCGGCTAGTGCCCAGGCTAGCTGGGGGGTGTCTCCGCCCCTATATATATATATATATATATATATATATATATATATATATATATATATATATATATATATATATATAAGACTATATTCATGTCTTTGGAATACTCATGCTTTTGGATGTTGGTGGCGTCATTGATTCTGTATTTAATCAACTTTCAACCTGAATCAAATAAACACTGCACTAAAATGAAAAATAAAAAACACGCTGCACAAAAACAGGAAATCAAAACAAACAACATTGTGTTAAGACGACGAAGTCACAAAAACATACAATAGAAAACTTGAAATATTTGAAAATTGCTTATTTAATTAAAAGAGAAAGAAAAACAAGTTGGAGGAAATAAATTAGCATATCTTATGTCTCTGTGAATTAAATATCTTAGTTCTTAAACACTTCAACAATTTTGGACTTTCATTTTCCTCTAAATAATTCATACATGAACAGTAATACTATCATCAACACACATTTGCGGGTGCACATCTCTCTCCTCACATTTGTGTTAAGTCTATTATCTGGCACTATTGTTTGGACAAAAATATATATTTTCTAACTAGACAGAAAAACCCATTTGTCAAAACTCAGTCAAATACGAGGATGTTAACCTCCTCACGTTTGAGCTCAAGCAAGAAGAAAAAAAATTAAGCAAGAATTTTAGTATCCTCCACACAATCATTCTTCCATCCACTAAATAGAATTTTGATTTATCATAACTTTACCCAATGGAAGTTTTTGAGGCATCCATGATTTATCTCTTTACTTAGTTAATTTGTTTCCTTTTAACTCAATCTTGTGCACAAAAAATGTTGGATTTTTATGATGAAATCTCAAATAAAGGAAGTTTTCACATTTGTGATAACATGAAAGGAAAAACAGTGGAAATGGGACATGCATCATACCATTCAAGGATTTTGAGGTAAAAAGTCTCTGGAAAAATATAAGTGAAGAAAGATAAGTTGTGGAAAAATTAAACAGTTACGAAGTATGTTATGAATTGTTTATAGAAAGCATTATGAAAGAATTATGATTTGGCCTTCTTAAATGATTTGGCCTTCATTTTACCCCAAAAGAAATTCATATTTCTTGCCTTATTTGTTCTCTATATTTGTCATGCATATCCATTAATATCTCTGCATTTTAGGAAAATATTCAATATGGAGATATTATCACAAATTAAAAACAAGTTTTTCAAGTTTCTACCAAAACGGCATGTAGCTTTCGTTTCTAATTAACAAAACCCAACACCAAGTCCTAACACAACTGTTATAATTCAGTTCCTAATAACATGATTTACATATCATGTTACAAAATACAAAACATTCAAACCCAATTGTGGTAGATAACTAATCAAAACAATGAGACAACCAGTGATAAAATGAGACGTCATTCAAAGTCAGATAGAACCAAAAACCAAATTGAGTTATCAAAAAGTATTTATGACTATACACAACATTTACAAATCATCCAAATTAATGGGTTTGACACCATGAATGTTGTGGGTGAAAGCATCTGTGTTGGATTCAACTTTTGTCCTTCGCTCGTTATGATGTCCAAGCATTAATCTTGCAGAAATTTTTATCCTCGATTCATTCTCTTTAAGCTACACATTCAAAAAAAGATCAATTAGAAATGGTATATAATACTAACAAACAAATATGCCACGACATTATGTATAACTTTTGTTCCATATAGTGTGTTTGTATTAATATGATGCTCTATTTGAATCCAGTCTAACATCTAAACCCCAAAGTTGTCATTGTGGTTTCACAAATTTTAAATTCATAAATTTCAACTAATAACAAAATAAAAAAGATAACATTAGAATATTTATGTTTGAAGCATTGTACCTTGCGTATTGGGGATCCCTCTAGCCTCAACTATATTCATATTCATGAAGTTAAAACGTTTGTTACGAAGCGAACTTGATTAAGTGGGATCCTTTCAACAACTGGTAGAGCATCTCAACATATCCATTTACAAAGCACGAACAATTCTTTTTATAAAATGTAGTAGATTATACATGCTTGGTATTCTAATAGACTGACATGCTAGTATGAACATAAGTTAAAATATTATAAAGGAACGATTTTTATTATTCTCGTAACGCGCATTATGTAATCAATAGCATCGACGGGGCAAAATGGTAAATAACTGCGTGTTTAGAGTGAATCGCCATCATATATTAATGTCCATGATAAACAATCTTAATGGGTATGCAAATCCAAGAGACATTGAATCACATGTGCAAGAAAAATAATGTTAACTTTTCATCCCCCTTAAAAAAAACTTAGTTACGTCCTTACAAATTTTAGAGTTAGAAATGTTGGCATCCAATATGAGCAATATTTGTAGGCCGTCTCTTACTTTTTCACTCCCCATAGCAAACAACGTTCATATACATAATAAAAGAAAAAAAATTAAATCTAGAAATTCCTCAAGAAAAAAATATAAATTTATATATAATTAATTATTTATTGATCGAGGGTTTTGGATGGCTAAATTTATATTGAGTAAATAAGCAATTACCTCCCTGAAATTATAAGTTTCGTCAATTACCCCCTTGACATTATCAAAACTTCAATTACCTCCCTGAAATTGCACAACGTTAATCAATTTACCCCCTCCGTCAAATTCTTCTGTTAGTCAACATGACGTTTTGCAAATACTCCCCCTGGAGTTTTGCACTTATGTGCAAAATACCCCCCGAACTTGAAAATTTATATTTTTTTTTCTTATCCTTGACTCAAAAGATATTAAAGACAAACAATTGAATCAAAGATATGAAATTGAAGATATGCAAAGACATGTCTCGGTATGATGTGGTATTAACAACATAAGACCGACGTTAACAATCACAATTTACAATAGGTTATTTTCTTTCACGTTACTTCTGTCATTAACAATTGCAAATCATACATGGGTGCAAAAATGACATGAATGTAATATATGTATGTTTATTACTCAAGCCTCACAGCTTCTACATTGTTGTTTGATGCTTTAGTTCTCATATTTTGCATTGTGCATCTATGTATGAAAGTTCAGTTCCTTGCAACAAAAAGTAGTATTTATCATGAAATTGAAAAGTAACATGTCAATCAAATACAAAAAAAGATAGTCTTTTAAACATAACAGCGAAACTGTATTGAATTGCTATACAAGGAAACGCTAACATGAAGTAGAATTGTAAGAAAAAATATATTAATAAAACTAAATCAATTTTTTAGCCACAACTTTTTACTTCAAAAAATAAAGTAATGAACAACCTTTGTACACAACGTTTGTGTTATCGGTGGTGAAAACAAAGGTTGAAAGTTTTAGAAGAATGAGAAATGAGAGAGTTTGTTTTGTTCTGAGGATACCCATTTGTGAGATTGGAAAGAAGGTGATGTTTTTTTTTGTTGGGTTTTCACTCACTTTGAATCTGATGAATATATTTTGTTAATGTGATTTTTTTTCATTATTATAGTCTAGGATTTATAAATATGAGTATGAAGTATGATTTTTATGAATAAATCAGGTGTATAAGGGGTTGACGTGGGTCTTACTTATTCTGGATTAAGATAGTTCGTAGTCTTTTTATTATTGGAATTGACATTGTTTGATTATAAGTGCCTCATTGAAAACCACTTATCATGTTGCAAAACAAAAAATTCAACCTAATGGAACTGATGCAGAGACGTCTAAAACTGAAATTAATTCTTGTCAAAGTCTGGTAAAGTAAAGCAGTAAGTTTTCTTAGTTGTATATTTGTGTTCAAAACTAATTTATTGAACATCTATTTGGTATGTATTGCTCAAAATAAGCTCGATTTAGTGATATGATTCTGCTTCTGGGACTGGTTTTCAGGAACGAGGGTTGTAAATTGTGTCTGGATGGGACTGGATTCTATGAACTGATGTGTAACTTGTTTTACAATTATATTTGATTTTTTTTCTCTTATGTTCTCCTTGTAAATCTTGATTGAGATTTTCAATTTGGTGTCACTTTGGTTCATCAAATGTTTTAACTAACTGGTTGACGTTGTAAGTGATCTCTATTTGGTAAGTGATCGTATTTGGTCAGTCATGTTGCTTTTATGCACAATGGCAATGTAATATAGTTATGGTACATGATTAATCCTTAATTGTCAAATAGATTCTTAAAATGGTTAATGATGTGATGTAACTAAGTTGTTTAATATTAGATGTTGGTTACTCAGAAAATTAAAGTGTATTTATTCATGAAAATGAAATATTTTGGCTACTCTACTTGAGTGTCTCAATCTCTTCAACCTGTAAAAGAGTCATACTAATTAGGCTACTCCATAACTTAAGGGGCTCATGAGTCTGATACCAAGTACACGACTACATGTACTGGTAGTTGCTACATTTTGTGAATAGGATGTGGGAGTTAGAGAAAAAAGTGTTGGCCTTCTTTCACATTCCACCACCTCATACTGGGGTTAATTTGACTGAGAAGTTACTAAGTCTGTTAAGAGAATGGGGTGTCGAGAAAAATATATTTAAGATTACTGTCATCTTAGATCTTAGATTTAAGTTACAATTTGTTGAGTATTGTTATGGGAAGTTGTTTGGCTGCGATGGAGATAAACTTGCAAATGATATCATTGATAAGCTGAAAGCTTTTTTTCCAGAATATCACATGTCCTCTAAGGAGATAAGCGGCTCATCTTCATAAAGCTCGGTTAGAGGTAGCCCACAAATTCCTTCAAGCGACTTTGCAGATTTTGGTAAATTGCAAAGTAAATTGTGTGGACCGTCAAGAAAAGAGTATGGTTTATAAAGTTATTTGGATGAAAAAAAACTTGACTATAAGAAATATGAAGACTTGGATATTCTTGAATATTGAAAAGCAAATGAGGGGAAATATCTTGAAGTAGCTATGATGACACGTGATGTTTTGAGCATTCCGATTGCACTGTTGCATTAGAGTTATCGTTCAGTATAGGTGGACGTATACTCGACAAGTATAGAAGTACTCTTTTGCCTGATAATGTTGAAGCATTATTGTGTACTCATGATTGGTTTGGGGAACTCCGAGTTAGTTTCTCTGATTGGCTATTTGTAATCTTCGTTGCTTTAACACTTTAATCTAACTTAATTCATATTTTGGTTTAATTCTCAATCTAACTTAATTCATAACACTTTAATCAATCTTAATTCATCTTCATAATAAATTGGTTTTAAAACAATAACAGTAATGAATTAACCATTATGGAGAACTAAAAGCTTCATTGCATTCCATCCCTTTAATGTTTAGTAATGAAACTTGGATTTGGACAGTCAGTTCTGCTATATACTCTTATTTCTACTGCACTTAAGATCATAATATGTTTCATTCTTGATTATAACTTTAATTGTGTTTTGTTCGAGTTCTGAATCATATTAGGATTTTGGGTATTTGATTGATGTGATTGAATCTCTTGTGGATGGGAATGAGTGATCTAGTAATATAAAATTCACACAACTAGCCTTTTGTAGGAACTAAGTGATTTTGCGGTAACTTATAGAGTAAGGTCTGTTAGGAACTTAATCAAGCATTTGTATCGCAAGTCCTCAAAATATAAGTGTTTATGTGTTTATATAGGTTGTAAACTGATTTTATAAGTTATAGCTTTATATAAATAAGTCAATCCAATGTGTAACACCCCAAATTTTCCATAATATATATCTATATATCTAAATATATGTGCATGATAGAAATCTCAAACTATTATCTTAAGTGATTTTATTTGTACATGTATTTTGCTTATTATTGTGACATCGTGTGAATTAATAAGAAATGTGGGCATATTTTATTTTCATTATCTCTAACTATCATCTTATTTAATTATGTATTTTATAAATAATTATCTAGGTGTCTTAGTAATATTTTGATGATTTTTCCTTATATGTGTAGTTGTTGTGGTGTGATAATTTTATACGTATTTATTTGATCTAGAAGTAATATAAAATGTGATATTTTATTTATTGATTTATTATTCTAATCATTATAGAAAAATGATAGTAGTTTATTGCGAGTATTTTTGGAATGATATTAGTTAGGAGTGAGTAAAATAAAATTAGTTTATATTATTAGTGAGGAAGAGAACAAATGAGTGGGTGTATATAGTTAAGTGGGCCTAATTAATAGAGGGAAAGATATTAATCAACGATGGGTAGAATGAATTGATCCGTATGCAATGTATTTAGAAGAATAAGTGAGACTTTAAACCCTAACCTAATTAGCTAGCGTATACGTAAACCTTGCGCAAAGATGAGAAAACGAGAGCCGCCGAATGTGTGAGTTTAGGATCCAATTTGCTTAAGGTTAGTAGAATTCCTTTCTTCTATCGTTTTCTTTTTACAAAGCTTTTATGTCACACTTTCAAATTTTGGGTTTTGATTATATAAATTGGTAATAGTAAAGTCATGACGGTAGAATACGTAGAATTGAGGGATTTATATGGTGTTTGTTAAACTGGAATTTTGGGCATTTTTAATCTTCACTAATACATAAATAATTTTTTTTAATTGTAGTGATGGGTGAATTCAAAAATTTGCAATCTAGTTATTTGTTTTTGACCGTGTGTGGCTAATAGACTCAACCAATCTTTCCTATTGACTCCTTTCTTTTTAACGGTTATTCTTTAATTTGATTTTTAGATAATCTTAATATTTCAAATTAATTCATATTCACTATGCAAAGAATTTCCAAATGATCATGATTTGAATTACTACTACTCTGGAAATTGAAATTATTGAACCACATATTAGACGTATGATCAGAGAAGAGAAGAGAATTATTTCATATTTGGAAACATATGATATTACGTTTTTAGGAAATATAGTTTTTCTAGCTTGACATTCATTATATTTAAATTGGGTTGGAATTAATATTGGAGTATAGGTTTGTCATTCATTTATCTATAAACAAAACTATTCTTATAGAATATAGTTGCGACTAACTAAATTATTATATTTATTATTTTTAGACTATTATATATTTTAAATAATAGTGACTCAATTTATATAGACACGATAATTGATGAAGATGAGATGTGTATTCAATCAGCTATGCGGGTTCATTGTCGCCGTTCAATTCTCTCTGTCCTTCTATATAGTGTGAAAGCTTCAATCCAGGTATGGGGTGAGAGAGAAGAGTTCGAGATCATGGGTGTAAATTAATTGGGATGAACAGGAAAGCCGTATTTCCCAAAGTTCATTCGGGGCTCACCGCGGCGGTTGTAGCCCTTGGAGAGAATAATTAAATTAATGTGCAAATTTAGAAGTGTGAGGTTAAAAGATGATTTAGAAACATTATTAAGTTGTTGCTTGATTTAAATTATGTGAATATGTGGTATTTGATGTCAATGATAAATTTTATGAATGTGCTTATGCTTGATTTGCTGCAACTATTTAGATTGATGACTTATTTAATGATTGATATAGATGTGATGTTATGTATTTGAATGTAATTATTGGTATACCACATGTATATGATAACTATTGGAATATGATTATGTGTGATTTAAAGATGTGATATTCAATGATGTGCTTCTAAATGGTCATGTGTGAATGATATGTATTTTGCTAAATGTCTTTTTGATATTCTTAAATGTTGATTGATTATCATTTGATATTGTTATATTATGATGTTGCTATGCTATGAATTAATATGTGCTGTTTAATGTTGTTGATCATTTAAAAGTTTGAAGTTGCATGAGTCGGTCTAAGTTGCAAGAATTAAGAAGTTGTCCATGATTATGGAATTGTATAAGATGTTCACGTTGTTGTCTAAGTTGTAGGAAGATTGAGTCCATTGCATACTCATTAAAGATGGGGGCTTTAGGCCCGGCAGCTTTATGCTCAAACTATGTTGGGGGCTTTAGGCCCGGCAGCTTTATGCTCAAATACGTTGGGGGCTTTAAGCCCGGCAGCTTTATGCTCACTTTTTGAAGAGCCTAATTATGCTCATATATGTTGTTTAATGGTACCACATGCATTTGCATATCAAGAAGTTTCACGATGATTTAAGTTGTTAAGTTGTTAAGAGTGCATTGTCAAGTTGAGTCGTGTTGTCGAGTCAAGTTGTTAAGTTGTGATGTTTTAACGAATTACTTTGTGATGTCTATTATGTAATTGTGTGAGACGATGAAGGTGATTATTTGTTGATGTTCTTATGAAGATGGTTATTGGTGACTACATGTGTTGTGACTAGTTGGAATTGAATTGTGACATTGTGTTTGTGAAGTTTTTTTTGGTTCTTAAGTTGTAATGATATTTTCTACTAATATAGATTGAGATGATATAGTATATTCTTCAAGGTTCTGAATATTATGTTTGTGATGTGAAACGACTTTGACTTAATTGCTTACGTGTTCTTCTCATTTTTTTATACTATTACATGTTCTCGGAACTCACCCCTTCGTTGTTTGTGTTTGCTGGTTTGGCCCTGCGGTTGCGAAACCGTAGTTATATAGGTTATGAGTCTTGGAGTCAAGTGCATGCCTTTCATGAGGACTTGTCTTGTGTCGTAGGTTATTTTTGGGGAAAAGCACCGCTCTGATAGTGACACGGGAAAAGGGATATGCTTACTTATTTAATTTTGTGCAAGAAAACCATTGTCTATGATGTAAAATGAAATATTTTCAAAAGAAAAAGATTCGATGTTATTATTACTATAATTTTTAATGAAGTGAAATATGAGTTATGTTTGTTATGAGTCAATGTGATATCCTAAATTTTGTGGAAGAATTCCTATATCATTAGAGAAGTTTTTATTTGACACTTTCCGCTGCGAATCAAACTCTAATTTTAATTAAATAATAGCAATAATTATTAATTGGGATTTAGGGTGTCACACAATGTGGTTTTGTGTGTGGTACTGAGCATTTTAGGATTCAACTATTTTCCTTCTTGACTGTTACTTTATAAGCTAACTGAATCAAATTTATAGTGAACATATTTATATTTGTACTAATTGAGTTGCAGCTGGAAATTTGCTTAATTAACTTCCTATCATGTATTTTTCTCAAATTTGTTTCATTGATTTAGTTTGTTGTATGAATCAATACGAGTTAGTTTCATAAATCATATATGGGTAAATGATGATTTCCCTCTAACAGACACTCTCATAGTCCCTATTATCAGTCATAGAATTAAGAAGTGATGGTTACACAACTAATTTGGAGGACTCTTATGGAATGAATTGTGATGGTTACATTAGGAGTGATATGCTTTGTGATTAAATATTATTATGAAAGATTTTAAATCAGTTTTGTAGAAATCCTTGTTATCACAACTAATGATCGTAATTAAGCAGTCTTGTCTTTTATTTGGCAGTGGTAAATAAGTGTGTCGTCAAATGGATGTAGTTGGTTTAACAACATAATTATTTGTTTTGATAAAACATGCTGGAAATTTGATGCTTATCCCTTTAAGTGCATGTTTAATTGTTTTCTACTTCTGGTTCTCTTTTGCAGCTGGAATAAATCTTGATGGTCGTGAATTTGTTGAGGACCTTTTAGCCTTCTCTTCTATAGATTGAAGATGTTCAGTTTGAAGACAATTTGAAGATGTCATTACCATAACTTTAAAGATGTTCAGTTTGAAGATGTTATTACCATAACTTTGAAGATGTTGAGATTTAAGAGGTCATTACCATAACTTTGAAGATTCTAGATTGAAGATGTCATCCATTTTGATGCTTGAAATGTTTGAATTTTATTAGTATTTAGTATTTGAAGATTAAATATTAACTTATGTTGAGGCTTACATTGTTTTGGTCTTGTATTGTTGTTTTGATTTGCATGTCATGTGATTAATATTTTATGTATAATTAAGTATATTTTGATAAGAAATCTATGTCAATTGAGAGTCTAAAATCCATACTCTTCTTGCAATACACACTGTGATCAGTAATTATGTGAATCAGATCAAGAGTATGGTTTCATAGCGACTATAGTCGGACTTATTATATTTCACGAATTGTAAATTTCTGAAAAATTAAAAGAAGTATGTTTCTATGAAGTCTACTTTGAATTACAATCAGTTGAAGGAGTCTTGCAAAGTCACTGCTACTAATGGAGACGTGTACTACAATGATCTTAAAATATCAAAGAATTTATACCCGTTCCCAAAACACTATGCTAACAATTATTTTAACAAAAATGATCACCTTATATGGTAAATTCTTCCTTAACAAAAAAAAACATCATTTCAACCTAGATATCCTTAGTTACAAAGCAACCACTAATGACTCTACCTGCTTTCTTAGTCATTTTTTTTGCAAACAATATTTGAATGAGTTACAAAATATTCATGTACTAGTTAAATATAAATTACAACAAATATATAACCAATAACATTAACAAAATGAATATTACACTATCATAGTTGTATCGTTGACTTTCTTTATAAAAAAATCTTCATTTATTTGCTTCGTTGGAATCTGGATGTGAAGAATTAGTGTAAAATCTAAAAAATAGCAACAGTTATTAGGTTGCACTCATACTGTCTTGATGTTCTTTTCAAAAAAATAAACTGATAGGTTATATTTACACTTTTTGCATGATTTGATCACATAGAGAAAATGTGTATTATTTTACATAGTATATCATATTTGATGATCGACATACATATGATATTTTTTGTTCAAAAGTTCATGTTTATAAATGTTCTGACCAACAAAAAAGTAATAGTTGTATAAAACAAAATGATGTTCAACATCTTCTAGATAACATGAATTCTTCACAAGTTCACACGATAATTTTAAAATAAATTTAACATTACCAAATAATCCAAATGGTAAGGAGTTAATGCTCATTAAACAGATGCTCAGAGGTTTGATTATTAACTCATACGTTTAAACTCTTTATACACTTGTTATGGTTTGTTAGTGAATGTATAAATCAAATTTAATATTTAAGTATTAATAATTTAATTCTTAGGTAGTGTTTGACCTGACTTTATTTTAACTTCTCTTCTTCTTTAAAGAAGTTGGGCCAAACACATTTCATTTTAAGCTCCTAATAAAAAGAAGTGACTTAATATTAAAGAAGAAAAACATAAAAAGTAGAAGTTAGCAAATTGAACTTTGGACAAACTTATGTGTCATGCCATTTCCGGCTTCTGTTTCGATTCCCGCTGGCAACATATTTTTCTTCTTCTTTTGTTATTTGTTTGACATTCAAAGCTTCTTTATATTTTTTTAGACTCGTAAAAGTTGTTACAACTATTTTTTTTTCTTGACAGTTTCAATTCGTCAACTTTATTTTTATAAGACAGGTAATATAATTATCAATTTGTTTTTTCTAATTGAATAGTTGTAGTGATTATGACATATCAAATAATAAATATTTTAATTTAAATATGTAATTTTGGCATACTATTTGTTTATAAATGATAAAAGAATTTATAATCTGAAATAAAAATTTAATGCATGGATATAAATTATCATAAAAATGTTTCTATCACAAATCAATTTCTTGAAATTTCTTTAATATATCATTTTGTTAAAAAAAAAAAGGAGTACATAAATTTAGTTTAAAAAACCAAAGTTTCCAAACAACTTTTACTTCATTTTTAAAGTTCTTATCATTACCTTTGATTTTAAAGTTGCTTCTAACCATAAAAAAAAAAGTTGGGCCAAACACACACCTAGTATCATAGACTATTTTGACTACTCACTCCACAACCATACTCATTGCACATTCAAGTTCAAATACCAAAGTGACTATAACCCTAAAAAAAATTGAATCCCCCTACATGTCCTCCACCATTCTCTCTTCCCTCCTTTTTCTCTAATTCTCAATGGCGTATCATGCGGAGTTTTTTGGATTATCATATCTAAACTGTCAAGCCCACTCATAAATAGAAGCTCTACCACAAGCCGCTAAGAAGTCCAAGGCATTTCTAGAGACAGAATATCATTTTCCTGCTGAAAACTGCAATGTCACTACCGACGTTGCAAGAGAAACGCCCTCTGCTGCTGAAATCTGCGCTCGCATGATTAATATGATAAAACGTTCGAAAGCGAGAGACCATATGGTCGTGTATTTTTGCGGCCATGGAGATTGAGCGGAAACGAGTGATAATAATAGTACTGGGTTTGTGGAGTACCTATGCTGCGGCGGTGTGGCGGAAGAATGCGAGACACGTTTGGAAGGTAATCAATTTCTAAACGATTTTGACCGTTATGAGTTACATGTTGTTTGTATGTTGTTTGTTTTTGGTAATTTGTTTGTATTAACAGTGTTATATATTATTAATAGACTATACACTACGTCAAATAGTCAATTCCGTGACAGAAGATCGACACATTACTCTCATTATCGATTCCTGTCACTCCGGAGGGATCCTAGAAGGATCTAGCGAAATTATCGGTAGCAGCAACAAACAAAATGAAACCTTAAACCAGGGGAATGAAGGACCTAAAAGTCCTTTTATGGGTATTGGTTAAAGTCATGGACACGCTTTTGGGGTTTGTATGACTGCTTGTCAGAGCCACGAGGAAGCGTTTGGCCGGAATGATCCAAACACATCGGAACCCCAGGCATGTTTTACCGAAGCAATAATAGAAATAACAAAAGGAGATGGAAAAAATCGCTCATATGAGATGATAATCTTAGAAGCAAGAAGAATTCTTAAACAACGGAACTTTCCTTAGGTGTCGGGTTTATACTGTAAAGAATGGCAGAAAAGATTTAAATTCCTCAGTAATGAACCAACAGATTATCAAGCCTTTCCGGCCTTTGTTCCGATGGAGATTGATCACTCAAGCACTATTGAGTCTATGGGAAGTCAGAGCTTCGGGGACAAGGTACAATTTCCCGTAAAATATGTCCATTGTGTGGGGTGAGTTTCAGATGGAACTTCTTGATATTGCAAAAAATATAAAATAACGGTAAAATTTCCCATAAAATATGTTCATTGTGTGGAGTGAGTTTCAAATGGCACTTCTTGATATTGCAAAAAAATATAAAATAACGGTAAATTGTTTTTGCATATGCTATAAGTTGTTTTTATAAGCTATATTGGATAACTCATTCCTTGAGAGATGTAAATTGTCAAAAGTTGTTTTCATAAATTCTTCCAAACAGTTTCAAAAAATTTATGTCGGTAGATAAACTCAAATAAGTCCATTAAAATAGGTCTTGTGTTGTACAGAGAAGAGACACCACATTGACACGTCAGTCAACACCGGTAATAATTTAAAATTTGAAAAAAAAATGGAATTGAATGTATCACATGTGTTGGTGTCGGATGCTAGCACGGGTCAGACACGACTTTAACACAGTGTTGAAAAAAATGGAACTAATAATTTAGTAGTTGATAATATAAGTTCAAACTCCTTACACACTTGTTAGTGTTTGTTAATCTAGGTCAAAACTTCTTACTCACTTGTTAGTGTTTGATAACTTAAGTCTAAACGCCTTATACACTTGTTAGAGTTCGTAAATATAAATTTTAATTGAATTAAATATTTAATTATTCATAAGTTAATTCTTATCAATGTCAATCTAAGTTCAAACTTCCAACTTGCTTGTTAAAGTTTGTTAGTGTATATATAAATTAAATTTATAATTTAATTCTCGATGATTATAATCAAAGTCAAAACTCCTTAATGACTCAACATTTTTTAATCTAATTCCAAACCCCAGCCCTAACCATGACCTTTTTAAAAAAAAACATGAAATACATTTTCAATTACGTAACATTTAGTTAACTTGTGTAATTTTTTTTTTATAATCATGGAAACATATTGCGTCATAATTTCATTTTGTTAATGTCGTCAAATTGTTTCATAATTATCAACACACACTTGTTTTTCATTCACTTCATATTGATGTTATTTCTCACACTACAATGTTGTATTTCAATTTTAAATTCTTTTTAGTTTTTTTTAATTAATTCATTGAATATATTCAATTTTATTTAAATATGCACGTGTTTGTTTCAAAAAAATAAAATAAATATATGCACATGAGTTATGTCTTCTTGTTACTTTTTTTAAACCAATTCATTAAATATATTCAATTTTATTTAAATATGCATATGGGTTTGTACCAAAATAAATGTATAAGTTATGTTTTCTTGTTTGTTCATTTTCTATGTTCAATAGCTATGAAAATCATTTTTCATCTAGATTTGATTATTAAAATACATTCAATTTTTTTTATTACAAAACATCATAAATAAATTTGTGCAGCTAGTATATACTTTTCAGATATTGTTTGCCTCGATACTCAACAAGAAGTACGAGGACGACAAACCAGTAACTTTTTAGAAGTGTAAAATGTAAAATAAAATTACATTGACACGTTTCAAACAACAATTGGTTTGTTAGTTTCAATATCTTTAAAAAATAACTTATATAGAAAAAGAACAAAAAATACCATTTCGAATGACAAAGGTAATAAATATAAGAACGCGCAAGAGATAAAGCAAATTCATGCATTGCCATCAATAAATCTTACCAGCAATATTTTTATCATTTTTAAATAAAACAATCACGCGATCTCTATGTGTTATGTATTTCTATTTTCTACTACTCATATGTCTCAAAAGAATGGATATAACACATGTTGCATTCTACCTAATTAGTTGTACATACTCTCCCATCGAATTCCTTCATATAAGATGAGTAGGGACATAAAGGAATGCATTCCAATATATTCTTTTGAACTTAACCCCATTGCTCTGCCAACTGACAAGTTTCAATTGACAGAGGAGCATGACAAGCACAAACCAACATCTTAGAGGTGCATTCCCTTATGTCCCACTCATCTTATACGAAGGAATCTGATGCAAGAATTTCTAAAACTATTAGGTAGAATACAACATAAGTTTTATCCATTCTTTTGACTTTTCAAAGAGACTTGCAAACCTTTACATTCAGTATAAGACACTTCAATACAAACATCTTTCGCAAACTAACAAGAATTAAACTTAAATTCCAACAAAATAAAGACACTACATAATAAGGATGCTACCTAAACATAATCTTGTGGCAGAATCAAACTGTTGAGAATATCTTCAGGAGATCTCAGCAACGTAACTTCCATCTCAATCCTCGGGAACATGCGGTGCTGACGATATATGGAGAAGATGCTCCTCACGCAGTCATCGACTGTCAACATTATCTTTTTGGTTTGCAAATAATGGTGACATGCATATTGAAGGTCTTCCACCCTCCTTGTGTCTCCAGGGTTGAGTCCATGATTGATTTCATTCAGTTGATCCTTCAGATCCTTTAGCGTGACATCGACCCGGACCTTGAACAAATGACGGTTTCCACCGTTGAAACGTACTTGAGCACTGAACAAATTGTCCATTGTGTCAGATATACACCGTAAGAAATTAAACAATCAATGAAAAATTCGTTCAAACATTTCATCAAACACTTGGAGTGCAAATTATACATAAACCCTAAAACTCAAAACTACAACATAAACATGCAAACATCTAATCACTTAATCAACTTAAATCTACTCTAAAAAAGAATCATAATATCTTACTTGTAAACATCTAAGTCATTTTTTTACAAAAAAAAATAATAATTAAATCAAACAAAAACTAAAATTACATAAAATAAAAAACCAATTATAACAACTAAAATATATGTAAATAGCACTATGATTACTTTGTGATTTTTGTTGAATAATTTTGGATGAATTTCAAAAATATGAGATTGGGTGATTTTGAGAGAGATTGATAGTTGAGAGTGATAATGGATGAAAGAGTAATGTTGGTTATGCCTGGAATTTGTACCAGTAATCGCATCTGCAACTAACTACCGATTGAATCCACGGCAGTTAACAACTGCCGATTAGTTCCTTCGACAGTTAACTCATGACGAACATTTTAATCTTTTAGTGGTATTTTCTAGCCATGTTTCAAGTGTGAACAACAATTTTCATCAAACAATATTGCTTTGTGGTGGCCTAAGCCCGCTTTCATAATTTTTTTTTTCTCTTACATTTTTCATCAATTTTTGTTCTTTAATTTTTTTTTTGTCAACAGTCATGATTCATGTTTTAAAGTCAAGTCATGTGCATACTTTCACAATTTTGAATAAACTTTTATATAGATATTTATAATATTATAACAATCGCTCTAAAAAATAGAAATTTTTAAGTGTTGAAAAACTTAAAAATTCATATTTAATTATCCCTTGTTAAAAGAAATTAAACATTTTTTTTTTTTGGTTACAAGAAATTAAACATTTAAAAGAAAAATTTCTATAATGTACTAAACATGATTGTAAAAAAAAAAAAAAATCAAAATTTCAAATGATACAAATGAATTTACTTAAATGATGGGACCAAAAGTCATGACTGAAATTTTTTGAAAAATAAAAATTGATGAAAAAAATGTTAGAGGGATTAAAACTTGAAATTTAAAAATATTATAGGAACCATAAATTTATTTAACCCAATTTTTTTTTATATTGTTAGATCAATAAATCACATAATATCTTACGTCATGGATCTTATTAATCTAATGGTGGAAAAGTAATTGTCCATGGTAGACCATTTACCGCATTAGTGGATCTTAGAACTAGCTAAATAAGAGTGTAAAAATCTATGGCGATGTGGGAATCCTTGGATTTTGTTTTGGTTTGTGTTTGGAGCCATTTTGATGTACTTATATTTCAAAGAAGAATCAAGAGTGACGCATATCATAGAAATAGGAGACAGAAATAGGAATAGACGGAAGGGTCAAAGTCCAAAAGTGTAACTCCTGGAAAAGGACTTCTGAAGAAAGAGAAATAAAAGAGAGCACGGAAATGGTGGGGTGTGCCCAACGCTGCACCCCCTCATTTACTTCCACTCGTACTTCTTATGATATCATCAATATTTTTCACTTTTTTTACTCTACTTTTTCACTTGCTTCTTCTTGTCTCCTCTTGTAAGTCTTGTTCAGCTCAAACATAACATTGTTGTAACTCATGTAACAAACTACACTACACTCATGTTTTTTTGGAACAATGACACGTTGAACTGAACTGAACTGAAGTGAAGTAGGTTTTGTTTTGTTTTATTAGTTAGAGTTAGAAAATGGAGCAGTATGAAGTACTTGAACAAATTGGTAAGGGTTCTTTTGCTTCTGCTTTGCTTGTAAGACACAAGCATGAAAACAAAAGGTGATGTTCTAACTCTTTGTTGTTACTTCATCTATAATGTGTTCTTTTAAGTTTATTTAAGAGTTTAAGTAATGTGTGTAATGTGTTTGTTTTTCATTATGATTAATTAGTATAAGTTAGTTAATTAACATATAGTTTTTTTAATTTAATTTAATGTGTTTAGGTATGTGCTGAAGAAGATCCGTCTTGCCCGGCAGACAGACAGAATCCGTAGATCTGCTCACCAGGAGGTTACACTCCTTCTTTGTAGCTTCATAAGTTAATTTAATGATGTTAAGCTTAGGTTATTTTTAGTCAAAATGTGACATTGGAACTTTATGTTAATTTTTTATAATTTCTATTTATTGCTAAATAAGGTAAAATGTGGAATGCTTTTACAAAATTAAAATGTGGAACTTGGAAACTTATTTTGTCTTACTAAGATGCTGTGTTGTACACTCCTTGTTTTGCAGATGGAACTTATATCTAAAGTTCGTAATCCATTCATTGTAGAGTATAAAGATTCCTGGGTTGAAAAGGTTAGCCTTTTACAAAACAAAATCATTTTATTTGCTTTAACTCTTTGTTGTTCTGTTGTGTTCTTGTCTGCTTGACTTAAATGACTTGTTTTGCACTTGTAAAATTAAATCATTTGTTATTCACTATCTTCTTTAGTACTGTTTTGTTTATAATTATTATTTATGATACAAATGAAGATATTGGCCGAACTGCTTTTGTAAAACATCAAATGGGTTTTTTATACTTCTTGATTTATTTGTAATTCTTGAATTTGAGAGATGGTACTTTCATTTCCAGGGTTGTTTTGTATGTATCGTCATTGGCTATTGTGAAGGAGGAGATATGTAAGTCCTGATTCTCATTGAATTCGAATATTTGACGAACTGACAACATTTTTATCTTTAAAAATGCTGATTATGTTGTCTTTCTATTTTGTTTGTTGTAAAGGGCCGAAGCTATTAAAAAGGCTAATTGTGTTCATTTTTCTGAAGAGGTTGGTCACTCTAGCATGAACTCCTTTTACTTCTAAGAGTGAATAATTTTCATTCCTATTTGAGTTGATAGCTTTTTGATAGTTGGTTAGCTGATCAATATCAACATCTTATGCAGAGGCTTTGCAAGTGGCTTGTTCAACTCTTGATGGCACTTGATTACTTGCATGCAAATCATATTCTTCATCGCGATGTCAAGGTGAATGGTTTCTGTAAATTCAATCAATGAGGATGTTATGTAGCTTCACATAAGATATATTGTACCTCACTTTTATTAATGCTTTATCTTCATTGGTTTCAGTGTTCAAATATATTCTTGACAAAAGATCAAGATATACGTCTAGGTAATGGCTTTCAACATTCTATCCTCAGTGTCACACTGCATTTTTACTCTTGAGTTCAATAATGTGTTTGTAGTATAAGCATCTCTTAAGTTATGCCTTGTTTGTTTATGGATGCAGGTGACTTCGGTCTTGCTAAAATGTTGACAAGTGATGATCTTGCTTCTTCGGTGAGTTTTATGGCTAACGTATTATTTGGATCACTTTTTACTTAATATCTTATTGTGTTCTTTCTTGCCCTGCTCATAGATTGTAGGCACTCCAAGTTATATGTGCCCAGAGCTTCTTGCTGATATACCCTATGGCTCTAAGTCAGATATCTGGTCTTTGGGTAAGCCACATAGGTTAATTTTGCACTCACAAGATCTGCTAGGTTTCATAATCATAACCTTTTCCTTTCCCTTGTTTTACAGTATGGTGTAAATTGCAACTGATTTTTGGTTTAACATAATTTTTGTCAGGATGCTGTGTGTATGAAATGGCTGCTCACAAACCAGCTTTTAAAGCTCTCGTAAGTTACTCCATCGGGTTTTCAATATAAGCAAAAATGTACATGTATTCGGTCCAAATTTGGTTGCGTATATTAAAAATCGGAGTTCACTTTTTTAATGAAACATTATTTTCCTTGTAAAACTTGTTTTCTTAAGAAAGGGATTTCGATGGGGGTACAATTACTCAGTTGATACATAGAAAGTTTTTGCAAAATGAAATCAGTGACCCTTTTGCTATTTTCTATTTGTGCAGGATATGCAAGCACTAATTAACAAAATAAACAAATCTTTAGTGGCCCCACTACCAACAATGTATTCCGGTACTTTGTGAGTCCTCTATTTCCTAAGAATTTCATGTTACTCTTTTATCTGTCTGTTCATGGTTTTATGTAACTGTTATGTTAGTACCTACATCTTCAACACTTGACTGATATCTACGTGCATTTTATTAGGGCATGCCGATACTGATCAAATTTTTGACGACTCCTCAATGCATTCATATTTTGTCAAGCCTACCATTAGATTTTGCCTAACCTATGGCTTATTGGATTTCAAAATTGTTATCAATTAGATATTTAAGTGCTCTTGCATCCAGATTTGAATGACATGATTTGTATGACTTAAATTTTTTCTTTTTTACTTCTTCCAGTCGAGGCATGGTGAAGAGCATGCTGCGGAAAAACCCCGAGCTTAGGCCAAGTGTATGTTTTCTCTCAAGTATTTCTTTGATTTTATCTGGGTGTGGATTAATGCATGAAAACTAGTCTATATGCACATATCATTGTCCGTAAATGGTATATATGTTGTTCTTTTTCCACCATTGTATAATTTGTTTACCCAAATTGAGCTTGATAACTTTATCTTGATAGATTTGTTAAACAATGTTTACTTTGGCAGGCTGCAGAGCTACTAAATCATCCTCATCTTCAACCTTATATACTTAAAGTTCATCTGAAACTAAATAACCCCAGAAGAAGTACTTTCCCTTTCCAATGGACAGACTCAAACCATGCTAGGAGAAGTCGATTTGTAGAACGAGAATCTGTTTCCACTATCTCAGGCAGAGCTAAACGATTGTCATTCAGTAACGATAGGGCCTTGAATCCTAGCATTTCTGGAACTGAAGTAGGTTCTCTGTGTTCTACTCAAAGAGCACAAGGATTCTCTACTTGTTCAAAACATTATGAACTATCCATAGGTTGTGTCCGTGAAGAACGCAATGCTAACAGTTTGAAAGACACCAAGTTTTCAATTGTTGATCAGATGCAAAGACTAGGCGCAGGTAAGGAGTCAGTCATCCCCCGGCGACAGACAACACCATCAAAGATAGCCTATAATGGTTCCAAGCGTGATTCAGTAAGTTTAACCTCTACTACACTACCCAGTAGCTTCATTTATCTTGATGTATTTTTTTAAGATACGAAAATTTTGGTTTGCATTAACCATAAGCATGTGAATAATGTCATGATACATATAGGCTCGCATGTGCGAATATATGTATGACAGGGTCAAATGTTATAACATGATGATTTCGCATCAATTTCCAGCATAGCTTAATTTGTGTTGTGGTCCTTTGCCTCGATTTATTGATTTTCCGCTCGTCATTTCAGCTCCCATCATCTTCTACTCCAGCTAGTAAATTTACCCCACCGTCTCGCAGAGCTTCCCTTCCACTTCCTACAAGATCCAAGGCCACGACTACGCCATACAGAGCCAATGCTGGTCCTCTTCGAAGTGTGGACTCTCCTGATATTTCTGTTAACGCACCACGAATTGATAAGATTGCTGAGTTCTCTTTGGCCCCTGGTGAGGATCATCCTCTCTTCCCTGTGCGTGGAACTTCATCAACTTCAGCTCAGTGTTCTTCTAGTTCCCCAAGGAGCGCTGCTGCTGACCACTCAATCACAAAGGACAAGTGTACCATCCAGGTTATGGACAAAGCCAGTGTCCCTACAAGCGCTGCTCTACAACACGTGGCAACTGCTGTTTCAAGCCATTCCTCTGCCGATTCTCATCAGCGCAAGTTTGACACCTCGTCTTACCAGCAACGCGCTGAGGCATTGGAAGGGTTGCTCGAGTTTAGTGCACGGCTTCTACAACAACAGAGGTTTGAAGAGCTTGAGGTGTTGTTGAAACCATTTGGGCCTGAGAAGGTTTCTCCAAGAGAAACAGCCATTTGGTTGACTAAGAGCTTCAAAGAAACTGTTGTCTAAGGTTTTGTCATGCACTTTTATATCATTGACATGACAGTAGTGTAAACTAATGTAGTACTATATATGATGTTGTAGTTTGAAGAATAGCTTAGCTTCTAATCTCAAGAATAGCTTAGCTTCTAATCTCATTGCTGTTGTTAACACCGTTAACATTTTCTGAGATGTATGGACTTCCCGGCACGTGCACAAACAGTTTGTAAAAGATTAGATGACATTAGCAATATATTTATATTTATGTTCAAATTCTGTTTGGGAAAAAAATCAGTTTACTATATATAGGTTTAACTGCTTTGGAGGTCTTGAAGTATGCTCTTGTAAAAAAAATAAAAGGGTAAACAGTGCTTTTAGCCCCTGTAATATATGCCACTTTTGGGTTTAGCCCCTGTAAATTTTTTTTTTTAGATTCCACCCTCATAAAAATTTTTTGTTTTGGTTTTGGCCCCTGACCCCCTTGAGTCAGCAGAATCTTTGACGTGGCGCTGACGTGACATGCTGCGTCACCTTCTTTGATGACATGTCACGCTGACTGTGTAATTAATTTTATTTTATATTTTTTTTGGGTACACGTGGCATTTTTTTTATTTTTTTTTAAAAAAATTAAAAAATTCTGGAAAAATTAAAAATAATTAAAAAATTGAAAAAAAATTCTGAAAATTAATAAAAAAATTCTGAAAATATTAAAAAATTCTGGAAAAATGAAAAATTAATAAAAAAATATTAAAAAATTCTGGAAAATTGAAAAAATAATAAAAATGAAAAAAATTTAAAAAATACGGAAAAAAGTTTAAAAATTCTGGAAAAATTAATAAAAATAAAAAAATGATTAAAAAATAAAATAATCTAATAAAATGAAAAATAATGAAAAAATAAAATTTCGAAATTTTCTGAAAAAATTAAAATTCTGGAAAAATGAAATTTTCGAAATTTTAATGAAAAATCTTAATTAAAATTTTCGAAATTTTAATTAAAATTCTAATTAAAATTTTAATGAAAATTAAAAATTGTGAAAAAATTCTGGAAAATTTCGAAATTTTCTTGAAGATTAATCATTTTTAAAAAAATGAAATTTTTGAAATCTTCATTAGTATTTCTTGAAATTTCAAAATTTTCATTACTATATATGTCGAGCTTAGGTTTTTTCAGTGTATTTATTTCCAAATTTTTTTTTGGGAATTTTTGTGTACTTATAAACCGAGAATAAGGGAAAAAATATGTGTATTTATAAACCGAGCTTAGGTTTTTTGTGTATTTTTCGAAATTTTGAAATTTTCATTAGTATTTTTTCCGGGAATTTTTGTGTATTCCGAGCTTAGGTTGAATGACAAGTACTTTCCGAGAAAAAAAAATAAGAATTTTTTTCCGTTATACGGTTGAATGACAAGTACTTTCAGAAAAAAAAATATGAATTTCTTTCATTTTTCCGGTATTGAAAAAAATTTGGAAATATGAATTTTTCGAAATTTATTAATTTTTTCCAGAATTTTTTCATTTTTTTTAATTTTATCATATTTTATTTTTTATTTTTAAAATTTTCCAGATTTTTGTTTTCATTTTTATTAGTTTTTCCAATTTTTTTAAAAAATTTCAGATTTCAGATTTTTTTTTTTTTTTTTAAGAATTTTTTTCGTTTTTTTTTTTTTTTTTAAAAATATTTTAATTAAAAAAAAATTTTAAAAAAAATATTAAAAAAAGTAAATATTAAAAAAAAACTTAGAAATGCCACGTGGACATTCATTTACACACGTGGCATTCAAAAAAATTGAAAAATAAAAAAATACCACGTCAGCGCCACCTCATAGATTCTGATGAGTCACAGGGGTCAGGGGCCAAAACCAAAACAAAAAAAATTTATGAGGGTGGAATCTAAATTTTTTTTTTTTACTGGGGCTAAACCCAAAAGTGCCTATATTACAGGGGCTAAAAGCACTGTTTACCAAGAATAAAATAAATGTATGCGGATTTCTAATGTATATTTGGTATCACCGTATGTCAGAATCACAATGATCCACTATGATTTCATAGAAGCTACAACGTGTACCTTTTGCAAAATCATGGTCTTCAATGGAGTTGAGATCCTCTCCATTTCCTATAATAAATGGCAATATCAATTACTATAGTTGAAGTTGAGATCCTCTCCAATGTGATACCAAACATATGCCTAATTAGATCATTGCATCTAAAAAAGTTTGTAATTGAGTTTCAAAACTAGTTAACAAGTTGTAATTTGATCATTGAACTAAAATATTTTTAACTAGGTCCTTTAACTTTTTAATTATTTGTTATTATGTATCTGGATTTAAGAATTTGGTTACAAATTATTTAAAAATTCTAAAATTATTACAAATTATTTAAAAATTCTAAAATTATTACAAATTACAAATTATTTAAGTATCTAAAACATTAATGAATATAATTACAAATTATTAACAAGTTTAGAAACTCGTCGTTGTAAACTTAGCACAGTTCGTTTAAGTTTGAATTCTAAAATCCGTCCATGTTGGTTTTTCAATATAAGCATTTTGGCTAGGAAAATAAAGAAAAGAGAGTGTATTTGATAAAAGATGGTGCAAATAGCAACCACAAAATTCAATATACAGTAGAGTCCAAGCCCATAACAATGTTCGTAGTTATCCGTTTAAGTTTGAATTCTAAAATCCGTCCATGTTGGTTTTTCAATATAAGCATTTTGGCTTAGGAAAATAAAGAAAAGAGAGTGTATTTGATAAAAGATGGTGCAAATAGCAACCACAAAATTCAATATACAGTAGAGTCCAAGCCCATAACAATGTTCGTCGTTATCGTGGAGTTAAGGGTTTTCTTTTCTTTTTTCCCTCCTCCTCTGTAACTTGGAACTGCGAAAATGGAAGAATGTGAGGTAATAGATTTATACGAACTTCACTATTCAGAATTATCATCACTATCTTCATCCAAAGTAGAAGATTCCATAATGGAAGCACTCGGATCCAACGGTCCAGGCCTCCTCGCCGTCACCGGAATCCCCAACGTATCAAATCTCCGCTCATACCTTCTCCCTCTCGCTCGTAAGCTCTCTCTTCTCGATCGCCAAACTCGTAATCGCATCCTCAAGGTAGTTTATTGATTATATCTCTATTGGTACTTATAACACCTACTCTTCTGATCGAATGTGTCTCACACTGACACGACACTAACACATATGGTTACATTCAATTATGTAAATTTTTCAATTATGACGTGTCAGTGTCGTGTCTAGTGTGATGTTTGTGTGGTGTTTTATAGATTGATGCTATCTATATGTGTTGTCATTGATATAAAGCTAGGGTTTATTTTTAGGGTTTTACCATAGTTGATTTAGTTTTGTATAGGGATGCTTACTGTGGTTGATTTTCTAGGAGCATAACTTAGGTAGTGATGTTTCGTTGAAAAATCCACATAGGAGTGTGTCTTCTTTTGCAAGGCAATTGAATTATGCAAAAACACATTCTCAAGAGAAAGATAAAGATCAAGTTTATGGTAATGGATTTGAGAATCTAGGAACTGTTTTTCAAGAGTTAGGTTTTTGCATGATGGAGGTTGGACTTTTGCTTGCTAGAATTTGTGATAAGGCTATTGGTGGAAATGAATTGGAGCAGAGTTTATTGGAATCACTTGCTGCAAAGGGGCGTCTTATTCATTATCATTCTCGTTTAGATGCGGTTCTGCTTCAAGAATTTGATAAGGGTAAGACAAATAAGAAAAGAGGGGTTAAGAATGTGAAGCCATTAGAAGGGTCGTGTTTGAATTCTATTGCTTGTGATGCAGTTCATTCGGATTTGTGGCAGCAGTGGCATTATGATTATGGTATATTTACTGTTCTAACGGCTCCGTGTTTTCTTTTGCCGTCTTATTCGGAGACGAGTACAATGCAAGATTTGGATAATTGTGTTGAATGTCCATCGCCAACTGGGCATACGAATTTGCAGATATATGATCCTAATAAGAAAAGGGTAGTTATGGTGAGGGCTCCTCCTGAAAGTTTCATAGTTCAAGTTGGGGAATCAGCTGATATAATCTCGAAAGGGAAGCTACGGTCAACCCTACATTCTGTTTATAGACCTTCAATGATTGAAAATTTGTGCAGAGAAACTTTTGTTGTATTTCTGCAGCCTGCATGGACTAAAACATTCTCTATCTCGGATTATCTTCTTGGGAAATCAGCAAGCGACGGGGCCGATGGTCAGTGTTTAGTAGTGTCTGAGCTTAATGATGATGATGAACAACGACCGGGGCAGGATAATAACAAACTGAGTTTAGAAATTCAGAAAATAGTTCCCCCACTTTCATCGCGGTTAAAGGATGGGATGATTTTTGCCGAGTTCTCACGCGAAACAACAAAGCAGTATTATGGTGGTAGTGGTTTGCAATCAAATAGATGACTGAGAACTCATTTGGATTCACAATGAGGCAAAATTTCTCGCGTCTCAATTCCAAACGAAATTTTTGTTAATCAGCAAATACTAGCTACTTGTCAATTGTGGGTTAGGCGGATATCGCATCGTAATTCCAAACAAATGCTAACTTTTGGTTAGTCCTGTATCAATCAATGTACTCCACTTGCCAAAGTAATAAGACTTTGAAAAGCTAACCTTACTGATCATATATTTCAGTACCTTCTTTACTTTTCTGAATAACCATATTTTTTGCAAAGGAGTATTAAATACTAATAGAGAATGATTTTGAATTTATGGAGTCGTTTAAATCAACACTGAAAATTTTCCTTTTTCCTTTTTGTCTCCCCATTTTCCTTTTTCCCTCATTGTCTTTTCATTATTTGATTAAGATTGATTCTAGTGGTTCTACTTCTACATGTGCAAGCCACCTCCAACTTTGTTACTTGAGCCTCTTTATACTTACACGAGAATAGAAAAGAAAAAGAAACTTAAAACTGCTGAAAAAGATGACCTAATCATACAAGTGAAAAAAAAAAAAAAAAGCTTTTCTTTTCCACCTGCTAGCTTATAAATAATAGACGTGCATTTAATGTCTTTGCTCTTTCATCCTTTTTTCTGCGCTCAAATTTGGTAAAGTTAGAGAGGAAGGTTCACGCCTCTGTCTTTTGCTTTCATTCACACAAATAAAGCTTTGGTTCAACTATGGATTTGGGGTTAAATTACTTAATAGTAGTGCATCTTTGGATTCACGGTGAATAACCACGATTTTGCAAAACTCACCGCTCATCCAAACATACACTTAATGTGTTAGGTTCTATCTAACATGATTAGGAGTTTTAGTGTTCGCGACATTATAGTCATGTCATTGAAAGAATGCACGTTTTTAAATCAATTTTTAGGTAAAATCTCTAAATATCCTATAAGAATCATCTCTTAAAGTAAAAGAATTCTAATTAAAAACTCTTAAACATTTAAAATCAACTTTTATACTTTAAGAATCAGTTTTTTTTTTGTTCAAAACACTTTTATCACTTCTAAAGTTGGCAAAAGTGATATCAATGAAATGGTCATCTTAAAGACGAAATGGTCACTTTATACTAAGCCAATACATACAGACATGAAATTAGAGAGACATTGTAGACATAATATTGCTGCATGGGTCCATTTAGTTTGCACCACCTATAGTTTGGGTCCAACTTGAACCATTGAAATGACTCACTATAAAAGGTTCTCTTTAGGTAAAAAGCTACATTCCACACTAAAGCCAAACGCATTATAGCAAATCCTTTTCACTAAATTTAATAAAATTTAAATATATAGAAAAACCAGTTTCTGTGTGGTTGTTTGTGTTTTTGCTTATAACAAAAATGTATATGTTTTAGTTTTCAATTAAACTGTTGCTAAATAAATTTTAAATATATACCTTGTCAAAAAAAAAAATTAAATATATACAACAAATTATTTTCCCTCAAAAAAAAAACAAATTAGTTTTAAATAAAATTAATTTATATATATATATATATATGTTAGTAAATTATTTTTAATTCGATTTGAATATATCCCAACAAATTACTTTTAGATAATTTATCCCTTAAATCAAAAGATAAATTTAAATCAGTCTCAATAAAAAATTGACTAAATCAATCTCAATAAATTTAAGAAATAATACACACAGTACATTTTTGAATTTAAGTTCTCCAATTACAACAATATTACTTTGTTATTTATTCCAAAAAAAAATATTAACACGGCAACATTCATAAAAACATATGTATTCCCTAAAAAAAACGTACGTATGTTAAATATTTTTTTTTAAAAAAGTATGTTAAAATATTATTAACACGGCAACACTAACAAAATTTATTAACGTTCCTAAAAAAAAAAATATATTAACGCTGCAGCTTTAAATGAAATGATTCGGTGCTACCAAGAACAAATGAATATTGAAGGATGAGCAACTTGCTATAAAGGTTGATTGGAAGTAATATAAACCGTTAGACTTTTTTTCTAACAAATCTGTGGTTTAGATTCAATGGGTCCAAGTTGGACCCAAAGAGTTGGTGGTCCAAATCAAAAAGAACCTTGCTGCATAACTCATCATATATAAATGTCTTTATTTATTGATTTATTGATGATCGTAGTATTTTTCACCTTGGATAGTTTACCATAGTGACCTGGAAAAGAATGTGAGTGTAGGTCTGTTTTTGCATCAAGAAGTTATCTATAGTAAATACGGCAACAAAATTGACTGGCCTGTGTCTGTTTGTTTGAGATGGTTAGAAAGAGCGGAGAAAATAAAAGGGTACACCTATTATATTTTTGTACGTTTGTACAACAAATTGGCCACTCCATTCCTTAGTAGTAGGTCTCACTTTATCATTTTTTTTTTTTTTTTTACTTGAGTGGTCCAAAAGGGTAACCAAAATTAACTTTAATCAATACAAATTCAACTAGGAAAATTCTTCCTATTGAAAAATAACAAGAAACCACATTTGAAGTGAAAATGAAATCCAATAATAATACTAATAGGCATAATAATTCACAAGTATCATTGAGAAAACGATGCAAAAGGAATAAAGTATATACATCTTTTTGTCAGCAATGAAAGAAGGAAGGACAAAACTAAATACAAACAAAACCAAACATGCCTCTAAGAAAAGGCTGTTTTTTCTTCTTTATTGTGAAAATAATGAGAGGGGAATGGAATGGAGTTGATAGAGATTGTGTATCATGGTTGAAAAATCAGTTGATGACGTATGTTTTTTTATGCATGCGCATTTTAGAACAGGTCCCATTCTGTAGTAATTCAGCTTTTTATTTATGTACTTAATAATGTATTGGTCTTGCTAATTCTAAAACATGTTTGTAGCATAACATGTTGGTTTTGGATGTTGATAACTCCTACGACAAGAAGGAGCCACATTGCTCACAACTCACTCTCAATGCCTATAAACCTCTCTCACATTTTGCTATCATAGTGTCAGAGATCGCTGATTCCTCTCTTCCAAACAGGACCTTCCTTGAAATCCTCTAATATGATACAAATAGTTTTACCTATTCAAACCAAAATGTCTATTTTGGTGATGTCATCATGCATTCAAATAAAGGAAAACACATTTATTGTTTTGTGACCATGGCTTTTCATTTGTGTAATGTAGTGGTGAAACTGAATCTAGCTTTAGAATTTCAAATAGTTTTTTCTGGAAGAAAATCAACTTCAATCTCCCAAATATGGAATGAAGTTTTATGCCTATGTTGGGAAGGGGTGACACAAGCTAGATAGATTCTGAATTATTGAGTTGTATTGTAGCTTCTTTGATTGATTCGGTCTTTTGTATTTGTATCTTTTACTGCTAGTGTTACGTAGTCCTAGCTAGTCTCTTATTGCATGGTCCAATTAAACTAGTAGATGCTAATAAAAACAACATTGATTTTGGTGATGTCTATATGCAATGTTCACACGTCAATTCAAGTTCAAATGAACAATAAGTAAGTATGGTTAGGCATGACAATGGGGCGGGGTGGGGACGGGTTTTACCTTCCCTGTCCCCATACCTTATTCACACTGGATAATTTTTTTAATAAAAATTAAAGTATTTTTCACCCCCAAGCGCAATGCATTATCTAGGAAAGAGATGATGATGATGATCGATGGCTACGGTGATGGAGAAGAGAGAGGCTGAGAGTGTGAGATATGTATGAAGATAAGAGAGAACTATGATAAGTGAGTTTCCTCAAAAAAAAAAAAAAACTATGATAAGTGAGTCAGTCTGAAAGGCTGAGACTTTGACTGTGTGGGTGAAATGATTTAGGGTTTCGGTTTTTGTTTATAAAAAAGGGGTAATAAATTGATTTTATACATTTGGGACGGGTTTGGAAATGGGTTCGGGGTTGGTACTTATATCTCTGTTATCCGGCTTGTACCCGTGTTTTGAAACCAGGGAAAACCCAAACTCATACTTAAACCCAGTCAAAATGGGAAAACCCCGTCAAAATGGGTTTGGTTCGAGCGGGTACTCGCGGATATGGGCTTTGTTGCCATGCCTAAGTATGTTAGGAATCTCAATGTATTTCGTTTAAGTTTTAAAGTGTAGTTTTTTTCAAAATCATTATTCCATCATTCTACCAAACTCACAATCAATTCAAACATGCACTAAGTATATGTTTGCTTTAATGAAGTTGCGGAAAAAGTAGTATAGGATGCGCGATTGAAGACTTAAACATCAAACCAAAACATATTCTAAGAATATTTTTGGTTTGTGAATTTGCTTTTATCTAATTCTCGATCATTCGATCTTATATATATTAATGCATGTTTGATATCTCGGTAAATTTGCTGAAATTACATATAGCCATGTTGATTTTGAAAAATGCCGTAGCCATTTTCTCGAATGACTTTCGCATAATTCAAATGCAATTGCATAAAGCATTGCAATTATGAATTAGTACATTATCAAAACTAGCCTAGAATAATTTGTGCTTGTCCTTTATTTTTCTTCATAATAATTGAGCCCCTTTTCTTGCCCAATAATAGCCGCTTTGGGATACGGGTGTACGTGTACCGTACGTGTATGCAACATTATACTACTAGATCCTCTTTTATTTTATTTTTTATGATAACGTGATTAGTTATGCAACGAAATCCGTACTTGCGGCTAGTAATTTTGTTCTACCTTCTCTCCCTTTAATTTTGATATGAAAATTTTAATTAAACTTAGTTTAGGAACAAGTTTTCTTAATCACATGTAATTGATAAGAGGAGACACTAGACACTCTAGAGAAGTTAAATATTTAATCTAATTTTATAACGGTACAAATATAAACATTCATACTCATCTAGAAGTTTTAATGCAATTGAGAAATACCGAAATGATTAAGTTGAATATTTCTTTTGTCCTGGGTTTAAACTCGGAATCTCCTATTTATGTGTATGAGTTTTATGTGACATTTTCGGTTTTCCCCTCTTTTAGTGATTAAAAAAATGTTTCTACTCATTTGGTTCTCAAATTTTTTATTACTGTTTTAAAATTCTCAATATAGGAGATCTACTAGTACTACTACAGTCATATGAATTGACAATGTTCATATGATTAAAGCACAAATGATAAACCTTGTTTGGTGATGATTGTTGAATCAGTGACTAATAATAATAGCTCATTAAAATATGCAGCACTGATTTAAATAAATTTCTTTTAGTCAGATCACTGTATATGATTTCAAATGAATAATGTAAAGATATGTACGTAGCCACTAAAGCCACAAAGTTATGTTAAAATGGGTGTCACATAATTCTCCCTATAACCCTATAATCCCTAATATATAGCAACAAACCCCATCACAGTACTTTTTTCTTTATTTCTTTTTTCCTTTACAGTATATGAAGTTGAGGACAAAGTACTTCATCACATGCTGTTTGACCATTCCTTATTACTCATCAAACCCCACTTTTTCATTTGCTGACCAAAACATTGTCCTTATTCACTACACTACATACATCACCATTTAAACCCTTCCATGCTATTACAACACTCTAAGCCATAACAACAATATTCAAGTCACAAAAATGGAACCAAAGTTAACTATCCATTGTCATAGAAATGAGTACCTTCCAACAAATAACAATGGCAACACACGTTTGCCAGAGAGTCCTAGAATACCAATGGAGTTTCTATCAAGATCATGGAGTGCTTCTGCATTTGAAGTCTCTAAAGCATTGTCACCTCAACCACCTCCTCCTCCTCCTTCTTCTTGCTTACCACCTTCCAATAATAAGACTTCTTCTAACTCTATTCCTGAAGAAAGTATTACTACTCTTTCTCAAGATTTCTCAAACATGTGTGGAAATCAATTCTCTTTTGCTTCTTCTACTACTTCACAGCTTGTTCTTGAACGTATCATGTCACAATCCGCAAGAGAGGTAACTAAACTAAAAAAATATTTTTTCACACCCCTTTTGAAGTATATGTAGGAAAAGACTTAAGGGAGGGTCATAGTAAAAATTGAGTTGTAAAAAATAAAATGCAAGTTATTTACTAGCTTGAGACATTGTTATTCTTTTCAAGGTTTTGGTTTTTTGTTTATAGTAATTTGGTTTTAAAGTTTGTTTTATGTAACAGGAAGTATCTCCATTAACATCAGGTAGATTGTCTCATAGCAGTGAACCATTAAATGGTGGTTCTTTAACAGGAACAGATAGTCCACCAATTTCTCCTTCTGATGAGTTTGACGATGTTGTTAAGGTATCTCTCTGTTCCCTTACCTTTTGTTTTGGGTTGGAGTGGGACCCTTAGAAACAATTGTTGCAGTCAATAGTTGTTTGTTTCTTATACTAAGTGCATAATAGTGACTTTGTTATATCTATTGCATGTGTATCAAGCTATCATTCTATAATCACAAAACTAAATCTATAATGCTTAGACTCACACAAAACTAAATCTAGCAGCAAGGGCCCTAGGTCCTCTCACCCCCGGCCTATGCCTAGGGCCGGCCCTGTCTAGTATCTTCCTCTTGCAACCTCACTTTTGGATCACATGTTTTTGTTCCATAATAAAATAGTACTACTTTCTTGGTTTAATATGGAAAACATAGTTTGCTTTTGTCTGAATTTACAACAGTAACAATACTTTGGTATAGAGGTTTTTGGCAAATTTACTGTAATTCTAAACATGAACTAGAATATCATAATAAAAATCACATTTTAAGTAGTTTTTTCTTTTCACCATGAATCCAATTACACATTTTGTTCATATCATGCCTGCAAAAGTAAATTGTACACCACTAATGGTCTCTAATGCTTTCCACTACCTGACAAAAAAAAAAGGAGCTAACTAGAGCCTAGTGTTATAGCTTATGACTTTTTTTCAATTAAATTAAATTAAATTAAAAACTGAACATTTTGAACTTTGAACATAACTTTTGGATGGGACTAGTCACTAGACATTGCTGATCAAAATGTTAAAGATTGATTTCCTGTCAACCAAACCTGCCTGCTTGCTGATTGTTAGACAGTAGGACAAAGAGTTTGACTGTCCAATGTACCTTATCTTCTGATTCACGCAACCAACCTTCTCATTTTGGCATATTTTCTTGTTAGCTAGAAAAAGCTCCCTTCAGCATTTAACTAGGAAAAAAAATCACAAGATATTGTCAGATTTTTTTTATTCAGATGGACCAATTTTTTTAATGATATGCTTTATAAATGTATTGCAGTTTTTTCGTGCAAACAATTCCATACACCCTTTATTCAATGGTACAAGAGCAATGAGTAGTGGAATTGGCAATGCAACTCCTTGTTCAGGACCTAAAACAGTAGGAAGATGGTTGAAAGAAAGAAGAGAAAAAAAGAAAGAAGAAAACAGAAGCCATAATGCTCAACTTCATGCTGCTATTTCTGTAGCTGCTGTAGCTTCTGCAGTTGCAGCTATCACTGCAGCAACAGCAGCATCAACTACACCAAATAAGGATGAGAAAATGGCTAAGACTGATATGGCTGTGGCTTCTGCAGCAACACTAATTGCTGCTCAGTGTGTTGAAGCTGCTGAAGCAATGGGAGCTGAGAGAGAACACCTTGCTTCTGTTGTTAGTTCTGCTGTTAATGTGAAATCTCATGATGATATCACTACTCTAACTGCTGCAGCTGCCACAGGTAGAATTTTGTTCATTCATTTATGTTAAGTTAGTTCTTATGTTCAAAAATGTCACAATGTTGGACCAACCTTTATTTTTTTTATATATGAATGTTATCAAAAGTCTTACTTTGAACATTAGAAAATTTAAATTACATCTAAAAAGTTACATCATCTAGTCAACAAGAGTCTAGTTATGAAATTGAGTGGTGAAACATTCTTTATAGTTTATCATTCATATTATTTATTTAGGGTAGTGGAAGGGACTAAGCCATACATTTTCTAATCGAGATTCGAACTCGGTCCTTATAAAGCTAGGCAGTCACCACTACGCTATCACACACGAAATAGACTAAAAGTTGATTCAATATGAACAATCTGTGCATAATGTTATTGCTTAAAATGAATAAACAGATTATTAAGATTTTTCAATTTCAACTGTAAAGAATCAACTAATAAGGAATGTTCATGTTACACATGGTTTGTCAGGGGAATGAATAATCCTGTTTTGTAGTATGATTTTTTTTCCTGTCCTTGTTATATTGCCAATGTGGTCCTTCCTTGATATATGCAGCTCTAAGGGGGGCAGCAACATTGAAAGCAAGAGCAATGAAAGAGATGTGGAATATTAGTACTGCAGTGACACCACTTGAGAAAAGCATAGGAATTGGAATATGTGGTGGTAAAGGCAATAACAACAGTAGTTCTAGCACTAGTGAAAGTGGAGGAGAGGTTATCAATGCAGATAATTTTTTAAGTACTTGCAGCCAAGAACTTCTTGCTAGAGGAACTGAATTACTCAAACGCACTCGCAAAGGTAATTTGATAAATCGAGTTTTGAGACGCTAATATTTGTTTTCATTTGCAAAATTGCAAAATGATTAAACTATATTTGGTGATTGATATCTGTAGGTGATCTTCACTGGAAAATAGTTTCTGTTTATATACATCGAACCGGCCAGGTAATTTTTTTATCTTTCAAATTTTAGTAGAAATTGAAATTCAGTTGGGAAGTCTATTCATCAAATGTTTGTAACAATTTTAGGTGATGCTGAAAATGAAAAGCAGACATGTAGCAGGAACCATTACAAAAAAGAAAAAGAGTAAGCTATAACAATATATAACTTAATTTTCCTTGCAATATCGTAGAAATAATAACTCATTTGGTTATAACATGATATTTTTACCAGATATTGTGTTGGATGTGTGCACAAATTTACCAGCTTGGCCAGGAAGGCATCTTTTAGAGGATGGTGAAAAAAGAAGGTATTTTGGATTGAAGACAGAATCAAGAGGTTTAGTTGAGTTTGAATGTAGAAACCAAAAAGAATATGAATTGTGGACACAAGGTGTTTCAAGACTTCTTTCCATTGTTTCACACAGGAAAAACAGAAATGGAATGTAATATTTGTTGCCGGTCTAGTCACTGCTGACTGCTAAACTTGTTTAAAATTAAACTATATTATATGTATGTTAGTTTAGGTTTGGTTTGCAAATCCTATAAGGGAAATTAATAGATTTTGTAACATTGGAATGGGCAATGAAGTGCTAGAAATACAGTGTTTGCTCCATCTATCTTTTCAATTATTTTCATGGACCGTATTTTTTCTTAATTCAATAACATAACATGTAGGGAATATTATCTTTTCAATTATTAAACTATATCTATTTTTTCTTAATTCAATTATTTTCTTCTTCAAAAAAAATGTAGGGAATATTATCATGGACCATTTTTTTTTCTTCTATCAACTATGTTAGCCCCAACTAAATGAAATTCACTACAATAACCACCAGGAGACTTTCTTAAAAAAAAAGGCTTTTTGAAATAATCACATAGATATGTTTTTAAAAAAATTAGAGCTAAAATCAACTTCCTTCAATTTTAAAACTAAAAAAAATTATACCAACGAGATTGGTCTACGGAAAGGGTTAAATTCCTGTAATGTTGCAAACTAAAGTTTGAATTCTAGTTTATCCAATTTCAAATTATAAATCAAATTAATAGAATTCTTAAATCAATTTTAACAAATTAAATATAAAGTATCACTTTAACCATCCCTGAGACGTCCTTTTACACGTTAAGTGTAACATCTTTTTCCTCTAATAAATTTCCAGAGCCACTGCCAACTCATGGAAAGATAATCATCACAAAGAGTTGTCTCCCTGCTTAGTAGGAAATACAAAAAAATCATGCCAAATAAAATACTTAATTACACCTGCCGTGTAGGCAACTCAGAAATCATGTCCCCTCTGTTTAGATAACTCTTATGGCTAGTTTGGATAAATTTTATAATTTCTCGTTAACGAAAATTGTACCTTCATAAATTGTTTCTGCATAAATTATCTTGACAAAATTATAAATAATTCTTAAAAACTGATTTAATTATATGAATTGTTTTGCATGAGCTCACAAATGGGTGTTGCTTTTTTCTTTTGTTTAGGTCTCATTTTTCCCCTTCAAAAGTGCATATGATTTTTACCATTCTTCTTTAAAAAGTGCATAACGTTAGCATTATTTTTTTTCCGTATAATTGTTCTAGAAAAAATTAAAAGTCTATGAAACGCCATCTTTCCTATTCATCTCCAATCTTCATATCCATAATAAAATTGTTAAAATCGAGTTTTAATTCATAAAATCGTCCAATTCCAATTTGGAATTAACTCACTAGATCGAGTCTTAGCAAAATCAAACTTGTAACAAAGTTTACCCGTAGCAAAATCACCAAACTCACTTGAAATCAAACAAATTGGAATTTTGCTCTCCACCCAGCATGTTTTGCTCGCACCCTGCAGCCATGCCAATTTTGCCCTTGCGCATGTTAACTTACGCAAGTGTAATATTATGCGTTAGTTAAGTAACGTTGCGTGACTTAAGATGCGCAAGAGTAAAACTATGCGCATGTTAACTCACACATAGTCATGTATGTATTAAAGCACTACGTGAGTTAACTCACGCAATGTATTACACTTGCGCGAGTTAACTCACGCACTACTGATATATCAGAACAGCATTAAATGTTGTACTGATGTGCATTGAATGCAGTTTGGGTCCAAACCCTAATATGCTCGTAATTGAACCTAATTACGGCAGTTTAACAATATTATTGGATAATACGACACAATCGATGAAAATTACACCTAATTACGCCAGTTTAACAATATTATTGATGAGCGTAGAAACTTGCTTCCTGACGATTTGCAATGATTTGGGATGATGATTTAGACCCAAAAAATCGCACTTTTTGGGTTTTTGAAGGTGGAGGGAAAGAAAATGGTGGTTGGAGTTCGGACTGATGGGTTTTGTTCAAAAACAGGAACATTGCGTGAGTTAACTTGCGCAGCGTGAGTTAACTTGTGTGGCGTGAGTTAACTTGTGCAAGGGTAAATTTGGCATGGCTGCAGGGTGCGAGCAAAATGTGCTGGGTGGAGAGCAATCATCAACAAATTGACCTATTTTTATGATTTCACCTTTGAATACCCACTTCTTTGGCCCTCATGGGGTTATACAACCTTTGGAAATACACACACATTGAAGAGGACAAGACACGGAGCAAGCAAACAATGTTCAAATTTCGGGACACCCTTCTAAACTCAAACGCAGACGCCCACCACCATACACCGACAATAGCAAGATTCATCACCTCAAAACCTACAACGGTGTTATTTGAATCATTATCCATTATCATTCGCAAAGATGACATTGTAAAAACTAAAATTATTGTTTATATTGAGTATCGTTCTTCATACAGACATGAGAATAGACGTACATTCCCTCCATATCATTCAAAGGGACACATTGAGTTAGACGTACATTGCTTGGGTTAATTTGTTCTGATACCCTGGAAAAATAATGGTGTGCATGGCTTAACCTTATGAAAAATCACGCCGTCCAATGAGAAGTTACTAACTTTACTCGTCCAAAACTTCTTGAGTGTATTTTGTATTTTTAGCTCATGTTTTTAATTTATAATTATGGTCACCACCACTAGTATAAATGTTATGTTTTTGTAGCAACTTAAATTAATGGATAGTATCATATTTATCTATTTACAATGTCTCAGATAGTACGATCCGGATGTGTATTATATATAACAAAGGAATGCACTGAACATGCACACTGCACTGAACATCGATGCAACGAGATTGTACAATCCAAACAATTTTTTTTTTTTTTGAGCTGTGTGATCCAAAGAGAACAAATTTAGAAGGAAAAAGAAAATATACATGTTTGAAGCTTTTTAGAACATACGAGGGAAAGAGAACTTTTCTTTCCAAATTCTAGAATGTTTCCCTTTTCACTCATGTTCGTGTATAAGATAAGATTACTCTTCGCTATCATTATGACTTTAGCAATTCAGGAGTCAGGATAATGCCTTTGAAAAACATTCCATATTTAAAGAGAATAACTACGTGAACTTTTTTTCCCTATGGTATATTATAGGTTTTTTCTGAAATAATAAAAATACAAAAATAAAACTATTATTATTATTTTACTAGTTCCAAAAGAACATGAACCATATACAATAGAAAGTAAAATGAACCCATATTTTAAAAAAATAGAAATGGAAAATGCTCTCACAAAATAAACGCAACCTTTGATTTCCAATTCAATAGAAAGGATCAACCCTAGCAATCATAATAGCTTTGATTTTGAACACTCGGGGAGGAGTAATGAACTAATAATATTGCAAGCATCCACATTCAAGAGAACGGTGTTTAAGAACGTATTTACAATTCAAAATAACATTGTTAACCAACTACAGTAATGTGTATTAACAGCCTTAACAATAGTGATAATCCAGTACGAGAAGCATGGGCAATCAGGAAGCCACAAAGATTTATTACCAGATAAGAACGTGTTTTCGTAAACCACCAACCCCACATCAGAAAACAACTAGTACGTACCAATGAGTACAAGGACTTCAACTATCAGCAGCTCTGAAAATAGTGAGCAAAGACAGGAAAAGGTTGATGATGTCCAAATATAAGGAGACAGAAGCCCAAATGAATTCATCATAGGAATATCTCTTGATCAAGTTGTCTGTATCGTACAGGATGTAGCCACAGAATATAATTGCAGCCAAGCAACCATAGATCATTGTAGATAACTTGCCCAATGGAAAGAAAATCTGCAAGCAAGAACACACAATGAGAATGTCGCCAGAACATTAAACAGTGAAATAGTACATTGAAGTTTAAAAATCATAATACCTGAATCATCCCAAAGACCATAAGAACTAGTATAGCACCAAACAAGAAGGGGCCAAGGAAGTTGAAATCATAGCCTCTACTTGCAGCCCAAAATGTGTAGAGAGTCAGAGCTATCACCACCACAGCAGTCAATATAACAGCTTCCAGAATTACTTTCTCTGTATACAAAACCCCATTCCCATTAGGAAAAAATCAGCAAAATCCCAGATAAAAGTAGGCAATTCTCAATGATAAAATACAACTTAAGCAAACAAAATTACACAAGCCAAAATAGCAAAGGTAACTCCTAACTGCAAATTACATATTTGCATTTACAGTTATGTTTTATTTCAATCGCACAATCGGCGGCTATACAAGCACTGCCAGATAACAAAAAATTCAAATCTCAGCACCATTCTCAATGAAAGGAAAGAACTAACCAATAGGTCAAAACTCCACTAACCACAGAGAAGATTTATAACAAATAACCTTGTCTTAACATCACCCACCTAATCAATTAACACATTTGGTATTCGAACACAAAACAACTCAGTAGCACCGACTTCTTCAATTCAACATGTGGCGACACCAGCACATAGCACATGTGATTACATTCAATTACGTAACTTTCTCAAATTATTATCAGTGACGTGTCCATGTGTCAGTCTCAATGCCACTACCGTATCCGTGCTGCATAGCAGCACAACTCATAACATATGCCAAAATGTTAAATTCTAGTTAGAAAGATTCCAGTTCCTAAATGAATATCTCTCTTTGTTGATTACCTCTAATTGCAATGACAAATAAAACCCTAAATTTCAACCTAGAAATCGAAACTCAAAGTTCCAAATCGACAAATTAAACAACATAACCTCAAATTATTACAGAATCAAATGAACACATTGACCAATCAATCCCAAATAACACACAATTCAGAAAAGAAAATCATCTCAATCTAAATTACTACAATCAAAGCAATAAATATCAATAAAGAAAGAAAGAAAGCGGAAATGGAATTAAAAGAATCATACCGCTAGTGAAAGCACAGCTCAATCCAACAACAAAAGAAAGCGAGAGAGTGAAAACCGCAAGCAGAAGGTAATTAATCGGATGCTTCTGATAGTAGTAGTAAAGAGGACACAACGCTGCAAAATCAACAATTAATTAGACGAAAATTCAACAAAGAAGAAGAAAATAGAATCGAAATTGAAAGAAATTAGGGTTAAAGAAAGCGCAACGCACTGATGAAAGGGACGAATATGAGAACGATGTAAAGAGCGAGACCAGCGCCGGTGGTAGCGAAGAAAGTGGAAATGGGACGAACGGTGACGACGACGGCGCCGACAGCGATGGTGGCGAGTAGTTGGAGAGCGATGATGACGTAGACTTTACGGATGAAGGACCATCGGAGTTCGGGGCTTTCGAGCATCATCGGGTAAAGAGGTCTTGAACCAGTTTCCACATCGGTTTTTCCGTAGGGTTGATTCCGATTCCACATCTTCTTGAGTTTCCGGTGAAGCTTTTTCTCGACTGAGAAAGTGAGGGAAAATGCGAGAAAATTGGTTTTAGGGATTTTGGATCTTCTTTTGTTTGCTTGCGTGAGAGTAGAGAAAGAGAAATGAAATTGTTTTTGCGGGAGTTATATTAATATTGTAATTAACCGCCAAGAGGTTCGTGGGGTTAACTAATTAATTAATTAATTTCTTATTGGTTAAGTATTATTATTACTGCTGGTTGAATTAAATTAATCAATTAAAAGAAGTTAAAAGAAACTTCGCGAGACATGCTTTACGCGAGTGGGGAAACAAAGACGTAACTTCGGAGTACATCTCAATAGTGTGGGCTGTGGTATTTTTGACACGTGTATGGTTGGGAATTTCTAGATTCCTCCAATTGTCCTTAACAAAATTAGACTAAAATCCGATGCTTCTAACGTGGTTTTAACGTTGAATGCATCCAATGCTTCTAACCTGGTTTTGAATGTTCATCAACAATCTCTCATTTATGTCAGTTCTATTATTGAGAATTGTATTAGTTTTAGCTGTTACTTTTGTGCTTTAAATTTTCTGCATATTAGGCATGGAATCAACCAAACTACTCATCATTTAGCTAAATATGATATGCATAATGTAGATTGTATCGAATAGACTTTCATTAATAAAATTGTCTTTAGCTTAAAAAAATTAGATTAATTTTTTTTATACGACGTTTTTTTAAAAATTTAGCATTTTTTTTCCTTCCATATTAATAGATAGATAAAACTATACTTTAACCATTTAAAAACTCAATTTACAACGAAAGACTCCGAGTTCAAATTTAAATCGTTATATTCTATCCAACAATTCAATGTTTTTCTTAGGAAAGCAATTTCAATCTTTGCCAAACGAACTAATAATTATGAACATTTTTTTGGTTGAGGAAAGACATTTGTCTTCCCTTCATATCACTCAGGCCAGCATTAGCATTTACTAGAACATGTAAGAATATGCCATGTGGGTTCCTTGGCCCACTCGACGTTTCTTTTAAGATCATGAAGAAATTAAAAATGTGATTTTCGTTTACCAAATCACGTGGATGTGTTTCTTCCATATGAAATCAAAGGTCTAACTAAGTAATTTTTAAATGAAAATTGGCAAAGCAAAACAATGTTTTAAATCTCGGCTCGATCGCGAACTGAACACAATATCGTTTTTAGCACAAGCTGAATCAACCATGCTTTTTATATGCCCGATGAAGAACTAGAGAAGAGTATGGTTGTGTTGGACGTTCTGTTGCGGTGGACGTTGATCCTTCACGGTGGTCTTCACGACAAAGGAGAATTGTGCCTGCAAGTATGTTAGCACTCTGACGCCCAAATCAGTGTGAGAATGAGGTGGATATGTGTGAAACGTGGTAAAAGTGAATCTTACATTGGGCTGATGCTACATCACTCTTATATATGCGTGTAAGAGAATAATCGTCTTTGTGAAATGTGGGACCTCTATTGGAGGCGGTTGAAGATGGCTCCAACGACTCAGATGGCTCAAGGCATGCTCCAATGCGGTGCTCAACATGGAGCTTAACTTGTACCATCGTCGTTATGGGCTTGTCTTTATTGGGCCTTGGTGCGTAGACGGTCTGGAAAACTTTTAATTTGGCATTGATCAAAAATTTTGATCAATTTTTTGGAGAACTAACAACTCAAATACGTGATGACCCATCCAAGTAAGGCATGTTTATAAATTTTTTGACAAACTAGTTACAAACCCGTGCTTCGCACGGGGGTTCAGTAACGTATTTGACAAAATATTATATTGGAAGGATAGATTGCGAAATGACAGATAATTATAAACCATAATATAATATTTAGAGTACTCTTGCATTACGGATTACAAAATTAAATCTTCAAACTGGCTTGATCACGAGTAACAAATGAAAACATATTTAGTCAGCGGTAGAAACACTTTTCCAGTAATAATTGATATCTATCTATAAACCAATGAAAACCCTATTACCAAAGCTACCTGATTATATCATTTTGACTTTCAGCTTCAACATATATAAATCCTTTCACATGATCTACAACAAAGGTAGATATTAATTGCAATTTAGTATCCAGTTCTTTCAGTTGAACAAACTTCTGCATCAGACAGATAGCTGAAAGCCTCTCTACCTACTTTATATCATTTTGTGTTTTAGCTTCAACGTATATAAATCTTTTCACATGATTTACAGCAAATGTCAATTGATACCCATGGGTACGGATAATATGATATTTGTCCCCGCCCTGTTGGATAAATATGATACTCGTGCCCGCCCCGTATCCTCGTGGGTACCCACTATACGGGTACCCGTGGGTATTGAGGTATCCATGGGTACCCATGGAGTTTTGAATTTATTTATTTTTTGGTACAAATAATAACTTTTTTTAATTACCAAAAAACTTCAACTTTTAAACATCCATACATAATCCACTCAAAATTTCATAAATCATACATAATTCATAGAAAATTCATGATTCTTATATAATCTATATGTTTTATGATGTGAATGAAGTTGAAACGGTGAACTTAATAAGATGAATTAAAAAAATTTAAAATAAAAATAGGTTATTATTGAGGATTTTTAGGTGGGCGGTAAAATTTTCTTCAATAAGGTACCAACTTTAAGTAATCAGATATGATATATAAAGATATATTAGTAATTTACTTAATTTATTATCGGGTATGGGTACCCGTGGGTATGGATACAATCCAATTCGTGTCTGTGTCCATATAATAATGGGTAGTCAAATACCCATTTATTATACCTGTGGATACCTGTTTAGCTACCCGCTCCATACCCGTGACGGATTTTACCCACGGGTACCCATGGGCATGGGTATTTTTGCCACCCCTAGCAAAGGCAGATATTAACTGCAATTTAGTACCACATATATAAATCCTTTCACATGATCTACAGCAAAGGTAGATATTAACTGCAATTTAATATTCAATCCTTTCAGGTGAACAAACTTCTGAATCAGATAGATAGTTGAATGCCTCTCTACTTGATTTATATCATTTTGCCTTTCAGTTTCAACGTATATAAATCATTTCACATGATCTACAGCAAAGGCATATATTAACTGCAATTTAGTATCGAGTCCTTTCATGTGAATTATAGGCACTTTTAAAAAACTTATTTTAAAGGAGAGATGTTCAAATTACGGAATATTACCATTCTTCGTAAATTTGAGAATGAAGGTCGCATAATCCAAATATTTGTGATGCATGGTCTAAGGCATAGGGTTCAGTAATGTATTTTGTAAAAAAAAAATTCCGAAGGAAAAATGAACAAATTAATGAATATTGCACAAAAATTATAAATCTTTATCAAAATATTTATTAAAGCTTTATCAAGAGCAGGAAAACATCATAAATTACATATTAGTTAAAATTATAAAAGTGAGCGCTACTGTCATAGAGTTACTAAAAAGGGATTAACACCAATATTTACATGACACAAAATGAACGAAAGAAACACATTAAACTCTTTAGCGTCTTGTGTAAGAACTTGGTTATTAATAATTTGACCGTTAAAAAATAAAAAATCTCTTTGACGTCAAAAAAGTAATATCAGCTGAGCAATATTCAGTCTCTTCACATATGCTTAGTAATATTCAGTCTGGAAGATTACATTGAAAGGATAGATGGTAAAATGACGGATAATTGTGAATCATTGTAATATGTCAAAATATAAACCTTAAAAACCATGAACCATCAACTTAGTTTTAAATAGATAAAAATAAAAAATTGTAAAATAGTTAAAAGTTTTTAAAAATATAAAAATTGGAAAATAGTTAAAAAAAAAATTGGTGAGGTAGCACTCAACCAAGCAACACTAAAAAAATTATATGCATTAGCGTAACGAAAAAACAGACAGACGGACATAAAATATTACTCTCAACGTTAATGTGTGTATATATTCGCGAGGTTGAAGAAAGGAGATAAAAATATTTGGGATCATTAAATGACAGCGTGAATAAAAATATTTGTGAGATCGTGATGATTAAACGATATTGAAATTAAATATATAAGTGATAAAAAGATAATAAAATTCCTTTGAAAAAAAGGTAATAAAATTAAATGGAACCTCCTTAAAAAATTAATGGAACGGTTAAAAAAAATAAAGTTAAATGGAAGAAAAAAACATATTGAAATATAATATTAAAAAATAAAGAAAAGGTTCCCAGCGTGAGTTGAAAAGAGGTGCTTGTGAAATAAATTGTCGAGAAGTAGTTTTTTAAAGTAACATTCAACAGCTTCTGGTCAAAGCTCATTCCATTCAATTTTATGCGTTCAAAAAAAGTACTTTTTTTGGTAAGTACTTAATTGATATTGTATTCGGCCTAACTTCTCCTTAAAAATGTAGAGAAGTTTGAAAAAAGTCGGGTCAAACGATACCTTAATCTCCCACAACGGCAATGTAGAAGCAACTAAATTTGGGAGGAAAAATTGAAAAATAGTTAAAAATATAAAAATTGGAAAATAATTAAAAGTTATTAAAAATATAAAAATTAGAAAATAATTAAAAAAATTGGTTAGGGGCAAAAATGGAAATTCAAATACCAACCCTAAAAAAAACTTCCAATAATTAATTTACCAAAATGCCCCTCCTAGAGGTAAAATGGTAAATTCAATGGACATTTATTTTCATATTAGTTAAGATATAGAAGTGACGGAAAAGAAGTAATATAAATGAAGTATAATGTTACAATTTCATAAATGTGGTAGTGATTTGTTGAGGTCATGTTGTTACAAATTATATTTCTAAATGTTTCTATTGAATAATATCTTGACGAGTAGTAAAATATTGGAAAATACTTGGGTGACATAATGTCACCGTGACATTAAATCTGGGCCACACAAATGTGTTGTGTTGTGTGGCCCAGATGTGTTGTATGTGTTGTGTGGCCCAGATATTGTGTAGCAATGTGTGTTGTGTGGCCCAGATTTAATGTCACGGTGACATTATGTCACCCAAGTGCTTCCCTAAAATATTCATCTTGTGATCAATGAATAATGAATATCACATGATGATCATTCTTGAATTTTGTAGTCTATAGTTGAATGAATCATTGATGGGTTAAACCATTCAACTCTTCATGAAAAGGTGTGGCTTCATACCTTATGACTATTATTCATAAAAGAATCAGTATAATCATTGTAATCCGACATGAAATGATAGGTCCCCTCTCAACTTTCTCTATAGATATATGATTTAGGACATATGAGCAATGACTTAACTAGAGTAACTTTTATGGTAGCGTCTCTAATGTGAATATTGATGTCATTATATGTCTATCCATTGAGACTTGAGAAAAAAGGAGAGGAAGATCATATCATATAATCATTCAAGAGAGATACTCAAGAGTATCAAATCAAGATTAAGAGGATGTTTTCAAGAGATAAGTTTTCTCACCCCTTTATCTTACCTTTAAATTATATATGGGCTCTGTTTGGTAAACCCAAAAAAAGAGCTCTTAGCTTTTAGCTTATAAGCTCATTTGACAAAAAAAGCTCTGTTTGGTAACACTTTAGTTCTGTTTGGTACAACGAGCTTATAGCTTATTTCAGGAGCTTATAAGCTATTTTTCAGAAGCTACTTCAAGTAGCTTTTGAGCTTATAGCTTTTAGCTTCTCATTTTTTCTTCCATATTTACCCTTATTATTCAAAGCAAAAGTTATCAGCTAATTTTACCAAACACTTCAGCTAGCTTATCAGCTAAAAGCTATCAGCTAGCTTATCAGCTAAAAGCTATCAGCTAGCTTATCAGCTATCAGCTAATTTTACCAAACAGAGCCATGGTGTCATAAATTCATGCAACTAGATTCATGGCTAATTGTTCATGACATGACAAGATATTCTTATATGATTATGATTTTCCGCTATTTTCATGATATACCATTTTTTTTAATACGTGACATCAGAGTATTTCATTTATTTCTTCCACATGCACGTTACTTGCAACACAGGTTGAAGAGATAAGCAAAAAAGAGGGAAAATAGCTGAAAACGGACATGCGGCTGTGTTGTGACTTGGTGCATAGCATTTTGAGAAGGAAATTTGAATTCGTTAAGTATTTTAGTGTACAAGTTTCGTTATATTTTGTGGGTCATCATTTATCGTTTTGTTTTAGTTAAGGTGTGGATAGCTCGAAGGTGTACTATACGAGTATTTCATAACTCATCATTTGATAGTTGATATTTGAAAAGAAAAAATTGTTACTTGCTATCCACTTAAATATGGTGACAAACACAATTAATATTTCAAGAGCAATGATAAGTAGACACTCTTATGTGTACACATCTTTGTACCACTCTAAAAAAATTTAGTTAATCAAATATATGGTCTGCGTGACCACATTTTTTTAGTTGTGTGACCACTAGTTTTTCAGAATTTATATGGTTAATTAAGTGGAAAAATAGTGGTCACCCGCATTTAGTTGCGTGACCACATTTTTCAGCTTCTAAATAGTGGTCACGCAACTGAAAAAATGTGGTCACCCAAACCATATATTTAGTTAACTTAAATTTTTCAGAGTGGTATAAAGAGGATGTACACATTAAAAGTGTCTACCGATCTTTATTCATATTTCATATGTACAAGAAGTATCTATCAAATACTATTGTACAATATCTTAGACTATACTACTCTCATCCATATAAATATCGAAAAACGATAAGAAAATATAAAAAAACAATAATTATGGATAAATGGAAATATTATAATATTATAAAATAAAGTAGTTACTAGTTCCTTTCATCTCATTCCTTCAATTTAAAGGGAAAAATGAATTTGCGGAGTAAATTTACTAATTCACTAGACTTTTGACCCGTGCGTCGCACGAGTTTTCTCGACTATAATAGAGACTAATAAATAATCTTTAACCCGTAAGATCATTGATATGGTAGAAAATATTTTCTTCAAAAAAAAGGCAAGCGGATAAGAATGAAATTGGTGTGCAATGCATTTTTTTAGATGGAATTTGTTAGGTTAAATAATTGCAAACCTAATAAAGCAAATGAGCGAGAAAAAATTAGGTTAAGTTGCTGCAGACGTAACAAAATTAATAAATAAGGATGTCAAAAAAAGGCATGAAATTAAAAAAAATCCAAAAAAAAAAAGTGTAAAATTCTTGACAAAAAAAAAGTATAAAATAGAAGGATCATACGTGATCATTGATATGGTAGAAAATATTTTCTTCAAAAAAAAAGGCAAGCGGATAGGAATAAAATTGGTGTGCAATATATTTTTTTAGATAAAATTTGTTAGGTTAAATAATTGCAAACCTAATAAAGCAAATGAGCGGGAAAAAATTAGGTTAAGTTGCTGCAGACGTAACAAAATTAATAAATAAGGATGTCAAAAAAAAAAGGCATGAAATTAAAAAAAATCCAAAAAAAAAGTGTAAAATTCTTGACCAAAAAAAAAAGTATAAAATAGAAGGATCATATGTGATCATTGATATGGTATAAAATATTTTCTTAAAACAAAGGCAAGCGGATAGGAATGAAATTGGTGTGCAATGCATTTTTTTAGATGGAATTTGTTAGGTTAAATAATTGCAAACCTAATAAAGCAAATGAGCCGGAAAAAATTAGGTTAAGTTGCTGCAGACATAACAAAATTAATAAATAAGGATGTCAAAAAAAAAATATCCAAAAAAAAAGTGTAAAATTCTTGACAAAAAAAAAAGTATAAAATAGAAGGATCATATGTGATCATTGATATGGTAGAAAATATTTTCTTCAAAAAAAAAGGCAAGCGGATAGAATGAAATTGGTGTGCAATGCATTTTTTTTAGATGGAATTTGTTAGGTAAAATAATTGCAAACCTAATGAAGCAAATGAGCGGGAAAAAATTAGGTTAAGTTGCTGCAGACGTAACAAAATTAATACATTTTTTTACATGGAATTTGTTAGGTTAAATAATTGCAAACCTAATAAAGCAAATGAGCGGGGAAAAATTAGGTTAAGTTGATGCGGACGTAACAAAATTAATAAATAAGGATTTCATCTTGTTCCTTCGATTGTTAAAAAAAAATGAATAATGTTTGGACTGATTGGGAGGAATTGGCGAATAATCATGGTAATTCTAATTTTGAGTTAGAACATTGTAAACCAGATGATGCTATTCTTATCCCATCGACAATTTCTTCTCATGAAGATCCTCAAGTTGAGTTAAACGTTGGGTCTCACGAGGAAAGTGATATCACGGTTCTTGCAAAATGGTAGGAGGACTATCGATTATTCAAGGGAAAATGTGTAAAATTTTTATTCTGAAATGTGGTGGAGTACTCAACATCCAATGATATGTATTGGAAGTTAATTATGTCGGATAATTTACCGGTGGGGGGTAAAATTATTGCTAAGACTGGCTCTCTTCCACTTGAGTGTGTCATTGTTAATCCAAACGTACAACACAATTGAGTTGGGACAAGGAGTTTAACTTATTCTCAGATGGATCATAAGGGTGCTGGTAGCAATATTGCACAGACAAATCTACATCATGGGGTTAGTGTGCAGGTATATGAAGGGGTGGTATTGTCGAAAATGGCTATAGGTGCTCATTCTTTTTTTGACAGGAATGATTGGCGCTAGATACTAGATGATTTAGCTTTTCCATTACAAAACGGCAAGGCTACCTTCGAATGAATGATGGTTAGGAGACAGAAACCACATATCTCAAAATAATCAGAGTGGGTCCGTGAGGCGGAGCAAACAGGCTCGTCGACGGCCACTTAAAGCAAGTTCAAAAGGGGTGACGCCAAAGGAGCCCAGCGCACCATCTCATGTTAGTGAACCGATCGAGACAACAATCTTCAACACCTATCAGAGAGCATTGACCGAAACTTGACAGTCGACATATCTGGTAGGTGGTGCTGATGGCTACGACCAACCGTCGTTTCATCATCATCATATATATAACTTTTTACAACTTACACACATTTGAAAAAGACATTTGATAAATAAAAAGAAAACATAAAACTAAAGGGTAAATTTATTTTCTCTCACTAAAAAACTTGAAAATAAATTTATTTTCCAACTTCTCTATAAGTTCTCTTTCCCTTTCATTTATTTCGTCGTTCGAGTGCGACATTGTGTTGTTTGTCGTCTTGTGCAACATTGTATGATTTCATGTCTAATTGCAGTGTTCCTTTAGTTCATATTGAATGGTCAACTTCAGTTATTCAGAGATTCAATCCATGATTTGAACGTCAATGTTGTAGATCCGGAAGAATGAGTATTCTGGTGATTTTGATTTTATCATATTATTTGTAGGCATTGACTTGGGTGTTGTGAGTTTGTTCGCAGATTCACCCTTTACGTTTTTAACAATGTTGATCATGTTATTGCTTTTGATGTATTCTATTGATTTGAATGAATCAATATCGTTTTACTTTTATAATAAAAAAAACTAAAGGTTATCTCACATCAACATTTTAATGTCAAAATATCATTTCTTATAAATTAATTAGTTTTCAAATTAAAATAATTTCTATTCTAAAAAATTAAATCAATACTCGTATAAATTTTGGAGGCTATATCATATATGAGGAACTTATTTATTTCTACGAGTATATCAGCTATCCGGAAAGACAATAACATGACTAGGAGAATGAAACATAGCCAAGGACTCCGTAATACCTGGCAATGCCATGCTTCTGTTAATTTCATTTTGATATTTCAAGTTGTTTCATTACACCTTTTTCGCCTCTGTTTTTTTTTTTTTGTTCCGAGGGACAAGGCCTCTGTTTTATTTTGTTGTCATAAGTCACGGATAATTCTATTTAAAATGTGCTGGATATTAAGGCTTTTGTTTGAGAGTTTGGTGGGGAGGGGGAGGGAGAGTTTTGGAAAAAAGGAAGGAGCAAGTGGAAGAAATAGAAGACATTGAGAGCAGAGGGCTTTGGAAGTTAATTTTTTACTCATAATAAAAAATCCCCCTCATTTGGGGAACTCAAAAATTGCATTGGGGGAGAGTTTTGGGGGGTTATGGAGGGTTTATATGAATTTTTCAAATTCAATCTATGTTGTTATAATATTCTTAAAATTAAAAGTATATTAATCATAAGTATTGGTTTATCATTATCTAAAAAACTGTTCTTTCAAAAAATGTGAATTTTTTGTCCATTTTTCTATATATTTCCAACCCCCCCAAAGCTCTCCCCTCCCTTCCCCTCCAAACTCTCAAACAAAGCCTAAATTTTAATTTTTCTTTTGCCTAGATTTTAAATTAGATGAACACAATAATATTTGTTGAAATTCGATTAAGTATTTAAAAATAAAAGTAAATTTTAAATGAAGTTTTATTTACGAATATTAATATTTAACCAACTTCAAATTCCTTTTAAGTTTTCGTTCATCACATTGTTAGAGTTTAGTCCTTCTACTACACCCAACCATATTAGTTTTGCTTACATTTTAATTTGTGTCGACATTTAACTTATGTTTTTTATCATTTGATTTATCAGACTTCAATGTTTTTTTGTTTTGTTTTAAAGATAATTCTAATTCTAATAAGTAACATTGTCTAAGAAATTCAATAATAAAAACATAATCATCACAATTATTTCTGCGAGCTTGTCTCATAGAAACATTGCATAATATATGTAGAAATTATGGTTCTAACCTTATACACTTCATTTATTAATTTTAGGAGATAAATTCTAGCCTAGACTACTTGACAACAAAAAATCATAATTATCAATAGATTGATCCAAATGATAAGAGATTTGAACTCTTTAAACATGTAGTTAGAGATTCCACTTTCGACTCATTGCATGTGAAAAAATCCAATTAAAAAGAGAGAACTTACCGCCACACAGGCTCCCCATCGAAAGTTAATTCAAGTTAAGCGTGAAAATTTCATATCTATATCATAGTAAAAAAAAAAATATAAAACAAAATTTCTCTAAAAAATATAAATCAAATATTTGTCTACTTATAAACATTTTCCATTTTTTTTATAGTATGGTCCACATCCAACAAATAGTGGCTGCAACTTCTATGGTGTCCAACACACCAACAACAGAAAGATAGTGGGAACTCAGAATCAAAGTAAAAGTTATTCACTTTCCCTTTCACCAAACAGAAAACAAAGTTCAATTTTTCAAATTAGATCCTCCTATCATCTTCAAACCTTCATTTCTTTCTTTCTGCAGATTCAATTTTTTGTTCAATTTTTCATTTCCTAGCCAAAACTTTCGTACCCATTTGACCCTTTCCTGCATATTCCTTATTTGATGCTAAACAAAACACGCTACAATACAAGCATTAAATGTTTATCTATTTTTGTTGAATACAAATCTTGACTCAGATTTTGTCAACCCATTAATCTTATTTTTTATTTTTTTACTTCTGTGGTATAAAAAACACAGTAATTTTGATAATTTTGATGTTGATTGTTTTTGTTTTCTCATAGGGTAGGACAAAAAGTACCAAAATGATAAAAAGTTTTGTTTTTTCTTTCTGGGTTTAGATTATTTTTAAGTTTGAGGTTGAGGGTAATAGTGGAATGTGACTAGTAGGTAGAAGCTTGTGTTTTTCTTTGACCCTGATTTGTAAAGGGTTGATTTTGAATAATAGGGTTGTTGTTGTTGTGGAGATCTGGGATTTTTTTCGTGTATTATGCCCTATGAGGACTTTCTTCAATGGAGAATCATCCAAAGAAGAGCACTTAAGTTCTCTTAATCCACAATCATGGCTTCAAGTTGAAAGAGGGAAGCTTCCCAAATTGTCACCACAATCCTCTTCTGCATCAATGTAAGATTTTTAATTTATTTTTTGATGTTTAGTTTTGATTAATTTTTAGATAATTTACTTAATTAAGTAGTTTGATTTGATGTTAATTATTATTATAGTGAATCTCTAATCAAGGTCCAACAGCCACCTGTGTTACCGTTCTTTAAACCGGTTGATTATGTCGAAGTTTTAGCTCAAATCCATGAAGAACTTGAGTCATGTTCTTCACAGGAACAGTCAAATCTGTTTCTGTTTCAATATCAGGTTTTTAAAGGCCTTGGTGATGTTAAACTGATGCAAAGAAGCCTCCGCGAAGCATGGCGGAGAGCGAGTTCTGTTCACGAGAGGATTGTATTTGGGGCATGGTTGAAATATGAGAAGCAGGGGGAAGAACTAGTTGCTGGTTTGTTGACTGGTAAACGTCAAAACGAATATGGGCCGATAGATGTGGAGTCTCATATTCCTTCTGATGTCAAGGTAAGTTCCCAGGAGAGTGTTTTGATGAATGGGAACAACACTTCACAATATGTTGTTTTTATAATTGGCGATGAGAGGATAGTCTGTGATAGACAAAAGTTTTCTGAACTGTCAGCGCCGTTTCGTGCGATGTTAAATGGGGATTTCTGGGAATCGTCGTCTGAGGCTATAGATTTGTCTGAAAACAATATATCTCCTTCGGGTATGAGAGCGATAAGTTATTTCAGTATGACTGGTAGTTTACTCGAACAAGTCTCTCCAAAACTTCTGTTGGAGATATTAGTTTTTTCCAACAAGTATTGTTGTGATAGATTAAAAGAGGCTTGTGATAGAAGACTTGCATCCTTAGTTACTTCCAAAGAAGATGCTATCGAACTCATGGAATATGCTCTTGATGAGAACTCAGTTGTCCTTGCAGCTTCTTGTTTACAAGTCCTTTTACGTGATCTTCCTCACTGCTTGAGCGATAATCGGGTGGTGGATATATTTCTTCATGCTAATAAGCAGCAGTTGGCAGTTATGGTAGGTCAAGGTTTATTTGCGCTTTTCTGCTTCTTAAGCGAAGTTTCTATGAACCTTAACTCTAGTTCAGACACAACAGCTCATTTTCTGGAAAGGTTAGCTGATTTTGCTGAAAGCAACAAGCAGAGACTGTTGGCCTTTCATCGTTTGGGATGTGTAAGACTCTTGCGGAAAGAATACGACGAAGCTCGCTGTCTTTTTGAGAGCGCTGTAAATAATGGCCATGTTTATTCTGTTACTGGTTTAGCTCGACTTGACTCTATAAAAGGTGAGAAGGATTTATCTTATGAGAAGATCAGCTCAGTCATTTCCCCTGTCACTCGACTCGGATGGATGTACCAAGAAAGATCACTATATTGTGATGATGATTTGAGATGGAAAGACCTTGAGAAAGCAACTGAACTTGACCCCACTCTTGTATATCCCTACATGTATAGGGCTGCATCTTTAATGAGGACAGAGAATTCTCAAGGTGCACTGGCTGAAATTAATCGGATACTTGGCTTTAAACTTTCGTTAGAATGCTTGGAACTGCGGTTTTTTATATATCTGGCTCTTGAGGACTACAAAGCAGCCCTTCGTGATGTTCAAGCGATTCTTACTTTGTGTCCGCGTTATAGAATGTTTGAGGGGCGCGTAGCTGCATCTCAACTCCGCACTCTTGTGCTTGAGCATGTTGAACATTTGACGACGGCAGATTGTTGGGCACAATTATATGACTGTTGGTCTGCTGTTGATGATATTGAGTCTCTATCTGTTATTTATCAGATGCTTGAATCTGATGCGGCAAAAGGTGTTCTATACTTCAGACAGTCATTGCTTCTCCTCAGGTATGATGTGAGTGAATGTGTGGTAACTGTTATTACTTGTAAAAAGTTATTGAATTCTACTTAACTCCACTGTTGAACCTTAGGGAATAGGATGTTCTGATTGGTTTTTCATGTATACATATATTTAATCATATAGTAGGTATCGTATCGCAAGTTCATGACTAAGAAGGCTGATAAATAAAAATAAGGCTTAGATGCATTTCTGGTCCCCCTATTTTTCCTAAATTAAAGTTTTAGTCCCTCCATTTTTAAAATTGAGTTTTAGGTTGCCCTGTTTCACAACTTTCAGGATTTTCCACCTCGCACCCAATGCTGGAGTTCTTTCGCTGATGTGGCATTGTCATTAATGACGTGGCAATAAAGTGACCTGTCTATTTTGATGTGACAATGGCGTGTCATCATGTTTGACATGCCACTTCATTGTCACATCAGCAAAAATGACTAAAAATTTGGCGGTGGTAAAAAATCCCGAAAATTGTGAAACAGAGTGACCAAAAACCCGGTTTTAGAAATAGGGGGACTAAAACTTTAATTTAAGCCAAATATGGGGATCAAAAGTAAATTTAAGCCTAAAAATAGTTTTTTTTTTTTTTTCCTCTTCCTGTTATGTACGTGTAGAATTCTTTGTTCACTTGTATCTATGTAGAGCACCGACACTTAAGTTTGAAGAGTGTCTGGCATGTTTCAGACACCAATACATGTGGCTACATTCAATCATTTTTATTTTCTCAAATCAATATTGTTGTGTATTTTTATGTGCCAGTGCCGTGTTTGTGTCTGTGTAAGTACTTCACAGTTCTCTATCAAAACAACCACAAGGAGTAAAAATCCACATCATAAAATTTTCCTTTGAGATCCAAGCTTTACGTCTTGGAGTACATCTTGAAATGCATATTCTCCTGCTTGAGGATCTTCTTTCATGTGTTGTAATACTGATTGAAACTTTTGTATGCCATGGAGTAAATGAATCTGACATTTATATGATTTAGGCTAAACTGTCCTGAGGCAGCTATGCGGAGTTTACAGTTAGCTTGGCAACATGCATCAAGTGAGCATGAAAGACTTGTATATGAGGGGTGGATTTTGTATGATACTGGTCATTATGAGGAAGGGCTCCAAAAAGCTGAAGAGTCTATTTGCATTAAAAGGTCTTTTGAGGCATTTTTCCTAAAGGCCTATGCATTGGCCGACTCTGGTCTTGGTTCAATATGTTCTTCAACTGTTATTTCACTTCTCGAAGATGCCTTGAGGTGTCCTTCTGATAATCTGCGCAAAGGTCAGGTACGGTTTTTTCTATTGTACCACCTTCTGGAAATATTTCTCTAATCAACAATCAGTTACCACACACAGGTTAAGTACAAACTTACGTTTGTAAAAAGAAATGATTTTACCGAAATTTATTAGCAGTTATTGGTAATTTTGTAGAAGTTCTGATGTGTAGGCTTTAGGTAACACCAATTTTGTGGTAAGATAACATGCAGGGGTATAAGGAATTTATGACAATTTTGTAGAATTGTATTTTTATTTTAACTTGCTAATAAGAAGATGGGAGACTTACGAAGTCAGTCAATGTGATGGAGAGAAGAGGAAGTGCTAGCTAGGGAGGATGCATTCCAAAACTAATGAAAATAGTTCTCGACATTTTCATTGTTTTCAGAAATGCAAGACAATTGTTCACTTCTAGAGTCTCTTTTCTCCTTGTTAACAAGTAAAACTAGCACAAATTTTAAGAAATAAAAATAGAAAATGTTTTCACAAAGCAAACGAGGCCTTGGCAGAATGCATTAATACCAATAAACTTGTTAGCCTTTGTAAAGTTGGTTATATTTGTAGCATCACATCATTTCTAGGTAAGTATGCTCCTTTGATACAATAAGTATTAACTTAAGAGTTTTGGTATTATTTTGTTCCATTTAATTTACCAGGCCCTGAACAATCTTGGAAGTGTTTTTGTTGATCATGGAAAACTGGACCAAGCAGCCGATTGCTATATTAAAGCCCTTAAAATCCACCATACTCGAGCCCATCAGGGTCTTGCGCGTGTTCATTTTCTAAAAAATGACAAGGCTGCTGCTTACAAGGAAATGACCAAACTTATCGAGAAGGCAAAAAACAATGCGTCGGCGTATGAGAAGAGATCCGAGTATGGGGATCGTGAACTCACAAAGGCAGATCTTGAGATGGTGACTAGACTAGATCCACTTCGTGTGTATCCTTACAGATATCGAGCAGCAGGTTGATATTTTTACTGGAGTGGCAAATTGTACTCGATCATAATTATGTTATCGCAGCTAGTACTTGACAATATGTATATATGGTGAATGTGATTGCAGTTTTGATGGACAACCATAAGGAACTGGAAGCCATTGCTGAGCTATCTAGAGCTATTGCATTTAAAGCTGATTTGCACCTCTTACATCTACGCGCAGCGTTCCATGAACACAAGGGGGATGTCCTGAGTGCGCTAAGAGACTGTCGTGCTGCACTCTCGGTGGACCCAAACCACCAAGAAATGTTGGAACTTCATACGCGTGTTAATAGCCACGAACCATGAGTCAAGTTTGCGAGCTATGAGGAATGAAGAGACCAGCATTTGTACAATCATCAGCTGTCATGAAAATTAAATTTGTAAATGCAAAGTATAGTTAAATTTGAATGATTAGAGCCATCTGTATACTCTGTTGTAATGAAAACATGCCATGATATCATTTTCCTTTCTAAAGAGAGGAATGCCCAAATTTTGTAATTTATATTCTTGCTATCCTTTGGAGATGTGTTAAGAATACCAGATATATATGTGGCTTATCCTCAACAACCATACATGTATTTTATTACCGCATCTAAACATATTTGTGTATTCCTCTTCTTTTCAAGATAAGATATCCACTCTCTTTTTAGACATAGTTTTAAAAGTTTGATATAACTTGGTCGTATTTAATCTGTCATCCGGTCAATCCTTGAATAGGTTGAAGGATCGATAAGCGACCATGGATGGAATTGGGGTAGCTGATGCTAGATCTTGAATTTCTTTCCACATGCCTGATGTCAGTATTTTCAACTCAATTACTATTACGCTTCCATTACTTTTTATCTACGAAGCATTAACATTTAACAAACACCTGAGACGACCTAACTTTTCATGCCTGACACCAACATGTGTACGTTCAATATGAAGTGTCAGTGCTACATAGTTTTTAGTATATCCCATCTTTGTCAGTGCTACATAGTTTTTAGTATGCCCCATCCTTGTTATCTGTCGCCTTTTTAACACGAGACTTCAATTGTTGCACAACCAATCCGAGTTCTTGTTATTCCATTATGAGTTCTTGTTATAGTAGAATACTGAGCATCATGCACTTGGAATAAATGGTGTGTCTGTCTATAAAAGAATCTATCTAGTATCTACTTGAAAACATCAGAATTATAAGAACCTGATTGTACGGAATACTGATAAGAGTTTTTGATTTTAGTTGTGTCCTTTCTAACTTGAAAACTAGTCATAGAAGACTGTATGGAATTGCAAGTTAAAATTGTTGAATGGATACACCATTTATGCTAACAAACTTGGTTTTGATTTTTCAGCAACTTGCTTCACATAGACTGTTTGATGTATATGTAAAGGCTACAGGTGGCATACATATTGACGGCCATCACACAAATGAAGATGTCGTTTTTGCTATTGGAATGGTGATGCTAACTGTTAAGTGAGTTGTTTATTTCCTTTTGTTTTGGCTCTACTTATTACGGTTGTTCCTTGAAAGTCTAACATTCTTCACTATCTTAGGTTGAGGATATTGCTTAAAGATTTGGTGTGCAAGTTATATCATTGTATTTGACTTTATTCTTTCTATGCAAAATGCAATCCAACTGATTGGCAACAACTCTAACCGGTTTTGCTGCAGGCTCTTGGTGATAGGAAGGGTATTAACAAGTTTGCTAACTTCTCTGCTTCACAAGCATTAGTTCACGTTTCTCTGGTAATTTGTGTACTGTTTGTAATATGGGAGCAGAACAAAAAGAAATAAAATGAGATGAATTATAATTAACGACAAGTCACTAGAACTAAGGATAGTGATATCTTATTGGCGGCTTCTAGAGTGGATGAGCCTCTAATATCATCCACGGTGCACATCTTAACAACCCATTCATTGATGATTGTCCTTGTTCCTCTCTTCTCCATCATTATATTTGTCTTCATTTTCTCTACCCACTGTACATCCTTCTTGCCTTCTCTGGTTTTCTTTTATTGGTAAATGTTAGTATATTAATTGTCATACTAGTTGTCAGAATTTGAACCTTGAATCTTTAACTCTCTAAATCTTTTAGTTCAATGACGGTGAAATCATAGAATATAAGGTAAATTCAATCGAAATCTCTAATTACAATCACATAACACCGCCAAACTACTGCTTCAAATCAGACATTAATAATTTAATTAAATTCAGATCATACTGAATCCCTTGTATTAATTTTTACAAGTTAAGCATTTTATTTTTACCGAATAAATTCAATAACAAAATTGACAGCTGCATGTATAAAAGAAAATAATATATAAATTTATATCCGTGTGTTAGTTTTTGAGTTGCTTCCTCAACTAGTTGATCTCACAGTTAAAAGCTAGAGAAAAAGTAAACATGTGCACGCAAAGCAAGAAAAAACGGAGTCACATAGATGAAACGGTGGCAAAGACGGGGAAGAAAGTAGGGAGAACTAAGGTTGAAAAGAGCCATAAAAATAATAATAATCAAGGTTGAAAGATGGGGAAGAAATTAGGGAGAATTAAGGTTGAAAAGAGCCGTAAAAAAAATAATCAAAAGGTTGAAAACAGCAGGGAGAAGATGAAAGAAAAAAATTTGATATAGACAACTTTCAATAAGATCTATAGACCCTCATAATCAAACAACTTTTAAAAGTTGCCCATGGTGAGATATGATATACTCTCACCCTAGCCTGAGCCTATCTTAGGCGATTAATTATCTCAAGCAAACAAAAAAAGAACACCAAAAAAGGTATTGTTCATTGTTCATTGCAGTTTATCATATAATCAGCCATGCTTACTAAAATTCCGTAAACATTTTCTTTTGACTTCAAAAGGGAACAGAACATTTAATCCAAATGGTTTGCAAAACCTGTCATTGATATTGTTCCCGTTCTTTCTTACAATACATATAGCTTTTCTATGTTTCAATATATAACACAAAGCATGCAAAGCTCATCTGGTCCTGTTAGGTGTCTATATTTTGACACCTATAAGTAGTCTCGTTCTTCTTTTTGGTCGTATCGGTTATTTTGGTACCTATCATCAGTCCATTATTTTGGCTACATGTCGTTAGCTTTTTTTTAAGTTGCATACTGTCAGCTTGATAACGCCATGTATTTGCACAATGTAGCTGATTGTGCTTTTTCACAAGAAAATCTGCATCTGCTCAGTGAGATGCATTCAGTGATGTGTTTGGATTCCCTATAGCCGCAGTGTGATGCTTCAGTAGCAGGGACCTTTAGATTTAGAGAGAAACCCCTGGAGTTGTTTTTAAATCTAATGGCTGTTACAGCTGCAACACCATATGCAGCTGTAGAGGATTCAATTAGAAAATTTCAATTCCTCTTGTATGAATTTTTCAGTGCAAGCACCGGGCACAATTATCTTCTTGGTGGAGGTTGGAAATAGGGATGCCGCAATGCCTCGTCAACACTTGGCCGATCCTCCTGCAAAATATAAAGAGAGTAAGAGACCTTCATCAGATACAACACTGCCCAACTAAAGCAGTTGTTGACCAAAAGATTGACAAGAACGAATATAAAGTATTTTTCTTTTCTTTTGGTGAATAGAACGAAGATAAAATGAGGTTTTGTTGAACTTCACACACAGTAAAAACTAAAATAAATGAACAGCCTTTGTAGCGAAATAAACTTAAGCTCCTATTACTAAGATATTAGAGTGTTTAGTACAGCTGCACACAGGGCAATCAAATTTTAATGCTAAGACCAGGATGGCAAATAGTTTAAATAGTTTCTTTGAACAAACTTTTTTGAAATATGGAACTTTAGGATCACAAAATTACAATCAAAAGTTATCAGGAAACTTACCGGGTCCCACATAAGCAGATGGCGCACTAACCGTAAAGCCCAGATGTCTGAAAAACTGCAAGACTAACAAAAATGTTATGAAGAGAACAACTGCTTCATAGGAGAAGACTAAATATATTTCATAGCACGATAAAAGCATAAAAAGTTAGCCAGCCAACCCTATTTTAAGAGGATCTCTAGCCTTAATTTGTCTAGAAAAGAATTCTTCAGAGCATTTCCAGGATGCAGGCGAAACTCCAACCTATAATGACAGAAAAGAAAACTTCATTAGGCAATATATTCAAATAAGGAAGTTGGAAGGCAGTGTGTCTCCAACAACTAAAGCATGTTTGTGAACCACAGAGATGGTTTGTTTCGCGCTCCAATGTTGGCTTTTGTGAGGAAGTAACAATTTGTTACTTTTGTCTCAACGCAAGGTTACTGACCCCACGGCCTATGAACCATTGGAATGGACTAATCTAGAAACAGACAATCAAAGCTTCAAGTCAATCTTCCCCAAGGGAATGAAATCCAAGATTTTGGTCCATGTTTCTGACTAGGTTGAACAAATATTTTTCTAAATAGATATCTGAATAAATTGAATTCTCGGTAAATATTGGAGACAATATCATTCCATCAGTAATGCAGTTTAGGTAGGGCCAACCATACAAAATGATTGAGAAACAGGAAGATATAAATAGTCTTGTATTTTTCAACGCATTTTAAACCTCAAGGTTATTTGAGCTTTGACATCTTATTTTTTTGAAGAAATTTGAGCTTTGACATGTTGGGCTGGCCACAACGGTTGTTGATAAACATTAAATAATCCTAGGGATATGCATCCAGCCATCTTTTAGGGGAATTATAAAATTCCAGATCTGAGAGGCTTCTTACTCCGATGATAAACCCTTTTCTAAATCATATTTACCTTCTGTTATTATCTTTGGGATATTAGAATTGGGAGAGTTCTTAAGTAATAAGCACCTGAACTTTGGAGATTATCTTTGTCTCTAGTCACTACTTATCTGTGTTGAAAACAAGCTCAGTTTTGAAGAATCAACAGAACCAAACCAATTCATTTATAACATTATTACAACAAAACATTTTCCATCATAAAAATAAAAGTTGTGAACCAACGTTATACATTAAGAAGAGAAAAAGTTTAAACAAAATAATTAGCTTTTGACAAGGTCATGAACCAGAGACTGTCCCGGCTAAGAAGGTAAACTTACTTGATTCACTTTGTGATACTTTTTTGAGTAGCTGCCAGAAACCCCAGGGATTAAGATGCACAATTCCATGAACGATCTAAGTCTGTCGGCCACATTAATAAAATAAATAGCGATAATATAGATTCCAGAGGTTCAAATATGCAAGTCTTCAGAATGAACTAGCGTTGTGCTACAAATTCACAGTTGAGTTTACAACTACTACTAAAAACCATCAGCAAGCAATCTTGGCTTAGAAGGCATCTCGGGAAACAAAATAAATAAATAACTCAGTGCATTCACTATGAAATTGGTGCACCACATGAATTAATGTTAGCTGTCTTTCTGGTTTATAGAGAAAAAATTATTGTCAGAGGGCCAAAAATTTACAGTATTAAAGAAGCTTATGATTACAGCCTTCTAAAAGGCACACTTACTTGTATGCCAGCTCCTTCACACCCTCATTCCAGCCCTCAAGATGCCGATCCAAAAGAGCACGTGTTAAAGCATTTATCTGGAAAATATTTGGTGTCCCTAAGACCATCTCTAACATCACAACACCAACACTCCACATGTCATACCTGTAATAGCAGAAAGATTGCTTCAAAATTTTCAAGTAATACCGTCTAAAATCTAAATCCACCAAACAATCATGCAAAATCTTTTAGAAAAAGAAATACAAGATGCGTAAGTCATGCAAAATATGACATACTTCAAAGTTGAGCTTGATGGCCCTTGATACCATGTAGCATTTAGCAAAGCTTCAGGAGGTGTGTACTCGTAAGTTTGTTCAGCTCTGAAATAACATAAAGCACACGTTTATCACAAAAATCACATATAAATAAATTAAATAAGTAAATAATACTAGTATTTAGACTGAGCAATAAGATACCTAGAAGGCCCAGTAGAAGCATATAAATGCTTTATTGTGAACTCGTCAATTCCACTTCCAAAGTCAATAATACGCCTACAAGAAACAGAAAAAGGACATCAAATTCAGCAAGCAAAACAGTAAAATATGCATATGCATGCGCATACACACACACATGCAAATAATTTGATAGCCAAATCCAATTTTAAAGGTAAGCAATAACCCAGTTGTACTGCTATCATTGTCGAAGACTCAAACCAATGATTATCAATTTATATACAAAAAAACCAGATAAAGAAATTTTTTTCTTAATGTAAGCAGGAGATAGTCAAACATGGATATCAATTGAACTAAGCCCGGATTAAAGATTGTATCAGGAAATCAGAAATTAATTTAGAATTTTCATGCACCAGATAACATGGATAAGTCTCAAGTCCAAATGTACTGTAAGAAAGGATCAAAGAAAACTTCAATACTTTAAGAACCATGCAAGCATTGCAATTCTACTTAACGCACATCCGTGCAAAATGTCACCATAACTGACGGCCGGATGCCCGGATCCACTGATACATAACTAACAGTAGACCCACTATGAATAGATGTGCTGAAACCAAGGAACACTAAATGTGCATCCAAATTGCAGATAATTTAAATTATAAGAAGAATAGTAAGAAAGAAGTGGAAAGAGATTCCCTTCCATAGACAGGGAGGTCCCTAGATGGGTACTCTTATTGATGCAAACAACAAATCAAGACTTGACATTTTAACATCATGGAAAGTCCTACTGCCCAACTTAGTTGGCCAACTTTGACTGGTAGAGATGCTAAAAGATCAATCCTTTGAAGGGTATGCAGTTCACAGGCATTCTTTGAGGATCATCAAGATAAATTGGTGGATTTAAAGATATATATTCAAATGGTTTCTTGAATATCTCAGATTAGAGCAGTAATTTACTTGAAAGTTGAAATATATGTTCAAGTACTATATACCGCCATCAGTCATTCTCCAACTTAACTCAAAAGTTGGGGGTGGGGGAAGAGAAGGAAAAACATTTTAGATTATCAAACATTAAAAAGAGGAAATCCATTAGCAGGAAGACTTTTACGAACACCAAAACTATGAAACACATTGGGCAAAGAGTTCAAGAAATTACTTCTGCTCATTATGTAGGATAATGTTAACACTAAATGCACAGTATGCACACAAAATATGGATTAACCAAAATAGATCAAATCATATTATAAATAGAAGCAAGTTAACTATACATCAAATATATAGCATAAAAGATTAAATTGTTTCCCATCAATTTTTTATTCTAAAAAAAAGGTTAGAATAAAAGAAGGATACTAAAATACTTCACCATACATTTTGGTGGAAAAATTATTCACTTTTGTTGGAGCATCTTTCAAGCATCTCCCTGACTCTGGATCTTCAAAGCATATCACCATATTCTCTTCAAAAATAACATAACTCAAGTCAGTTACATTTTACAAGGAAACAAGTTCTTTCAATTGAACAATACATTATAATAAAAAGAAAATTCACAGATACATACATCTGAGGGACACAGATTGCAGTCTTATTATGGACCGCAGAAAAAGGGCCATCGTAATAGTATTTTAACCAATTAGACATTAAATACAAAAGTGAGACAAAGATCCCACATATTTGAGAAAAAAAATTCTATTGAATCACCAGAATTGATTTCAGCTTAATTAGTTGTAGCAAATCTAGAAACCCAAAATGAAGACAGGTTGATTAAGAGGGTCTATTATAAAATATAGCAACATGTCAGTTTCCATAAAATAAATTAACATCTGAACAAATACAATCCACGTAGCATTTACATCAAGTGCTTCAACATAAGTGACTTCAAATTTAGCAGTACCAAATGATTGATATCCTTTATGAAACAATAGTGTTTATCTAGAAATCTACATGCATACATCCCTTAGGCACCACAAACTACCCCCATGTCTTACCAGGTTTAATATCCCTGTGTGTGATATTGCGGTCGTGACAAGACTTGAGTGCCAATAACTGAGCAAATAAAAGAGAATATTAGTAAAAATAAATTGATATTTGATCGGAAAGAGTTCCAAAAAGCATTCAAGAAAAATTGGTAAAATCAGTTTTGTTCGGTTTTAGGTTTGTTTTTGGAATCGTTTTGCAGTCTTGTTTGAATCGGTTTGGATCACATTATGAGTACAATTTTTAAAAGTAAGAAGAAGAAAAAAACGGAATATACACATGAAAAGACAAGACAGAGAGGTTTATGATATATAAAAAACAGACAGAAAAGGTGCATGCTTAGCTGCACATAAAGCAGTTAAGATGTAAACACTTGATGTAATATGCAGAAATGATCGATATTGATCTTGCTCTAATATTGCAATTGTATTCTTGTCAAGGATCAACTCTCCTAAAAGAAGTAGCTAGCAAAGGCTTATAAAAGGTTTTATATCTAAAAAGCTGCTTAACAAAGATCCTTTGGGCCTGATGCTTGGAACGCTAAGGCCCATCTTACTTATACTTTTTTTTTTTAACAAGCCATCTTAATTATACTTAAATTACCTCAATTAAGAAGAATGGGGGCAGCGAGGATTAAATTTATGATTATTTGGACGGAGGCTCTGAAACCATGTCAAAGACCAAATCTCTTAGAAGCCAAAGCTATTACACGAGGTCTCATAAAAGGTTTATAGTAACAGTGTCCTTTTACTTTTTTGTATCCATGTATCCTCCCTTTGAGAAAGAAATTAACTTTTCCACATTCATTGGGTGGGTACACTGATCTCACTTTTGTTTAACACCATGTTCAATAAATACAAATAAAAATAACAACAGTGATGGTAAAAACAAGAAACTTAATTTTGTCGAATCCTTATTGGGGAGGGAAGTTGTTGTGTTGTCGTAGTTTTCATGGTTATATATTAGCGAACCATATGGATAACATAAATACCCCTTACAAACCTACATTGAAGACATACCAGTTGCCAGATAAGGTTGCGCATTTCCTCTTGCCCTTCTTCTGTTGTTTTCAACCAACGCCACCACTTTGATGGACGTAGTATCCGAACCTGTTTCACTTGCTCAAGTCTTTCGTTCTCGGCAGTATTGTTTGCATCTTCTACAGTATATAAAAGTTTTGACAATGACACTCCTTCATAACTGAATACAAGCCATATTTCATTGGACCGGGACTCAAAAGATTCCACATATCTTGCAATATGGTTCAAACCTTCTTCATATATGGCTCCTTGCAGTCGAAATTTGTTTTGAAACGAATACTCAGAATCATATTGTGATGTTTCGTATACGCAGTTAGATTTTCCAGCCAACAGCACATCTTCAAAGCACATGGAGGCATTTAAGAAAATTTCTCCAAAATGTTTTTCCCTCAGCCCACTTAAGTACACAGCAGACCCTTTCTCTACCTGTTCAGTACAATCAAGAGTTATCTGTATAACCTGCTTACATATGTATAATAAAAATACAGTGCCTACTGAACACAAAAACTTCCCCTTAGAAAGTCTAAGCAAAAAAGATAAAGAGCATTTTAGAGATAAGTGTAGCTTATGCTTTCTGTTATGTTTTAACTTTTATGTTTTCTGTTGATAGCGTTGTGTTGTTCTGTATATTGTGGACTAGGGCCTTGGACCTCATCAGACAACAATGCAGCTTACATACGTGTTACTCACCATAGAAGATTCTAGTGGGTGAGATTATCTTATTAACAGAATCTAACAGTTGCAATTTGTTTCAACAATTTGTAACTGTTTCTCTCCTTCTCTCCCCCATAAATGGCCTTCCGTGTAACCTCTTATTAGTAAATATTATTAGGCAGTTATTATGTTATCGGTAGTAGCTATTATTTAGGAACAGATATGTTAATTGTGTCAGTTATGTTTTATTACGTGATGGATGTAACTCTATATACACTAGTTTGTTATTTGAATTAAGGGAGGAATTTATTTAGAAGGAACCGCTTGGTTAAGGAGAGGGCAGGGGCTCAATTTCCTGTCAGTGTGTATATAATCTTTGCTCTTTGGAACATTGTTTCAAGGATGATTCCTCAATACCATCCAAGTACATTCGGTATATCCTAGTGATTTAGATACCAGTCCTAACAGTATTCAGTTCAGTTACTCAATTCAGATTTCAATTTCATTTGACACAGACACTACAAATTTTCCCACTCATCTTCCTTCACTTTTTTCTATTTTCTTGCTTATGGTTCTTAACAGAGCACCAAGTCTATGCACATATCCCCCTTTCTTTTGATTGGGCGAATTTCAGAGAGAAATGAGAAAGGATCAAAGGAGGACCAGACCCAAAGTGCACAACAGAAGCTGAAGAAAGACAAATTAATTAATGGTTAACATTCTCCATTAATTAATAGAATAAGGCAAGCTGTCAGGGGGCAGAGCCAGCCTTTGAACTCGATGGAGGCAAAGAAGGAAAATAATAAAGGTACTGCTTTTAAAAATTATATTGAATTAGTCATCTAAAATAGAAATAAAATAATCAAGCAAAATAAAATTAAAAATCAAAGTTAAAGTTAAAATCAAATTTAAAATTTATATTCAAAAGGTATTAAAAGCATTATCAGAAGCACCAACAAAGACAAAAGAAGGAATGGAAGCAACAAAAATAAAGAAACATGGGCGGGATAGCTTCCCATGAAGCCACAACTTATTGAAAAACCAAGACAAAAATGAAAGGACTAAAGCTACCCTCACTTTAAAGAAAAGCAGTGATAACAAAAAAGAGATAGAAACCAAAGGACTCACAAGTCACAACCACTCAGAAAAACACATACACACAGTAGCAGTCTAGCAAAGGAAGAAAAAATTGAACAAGGTGGTTGTGCGAGAACAAAAAATGAGAAGAGACGTGGTTGTATCCTATCTGTCTATCATGTCATGAGTGGTGTTACGAGGGGACCTCGATGTAGTTTGACATATGGGTGTTAAGTAAAGTAAAAAATTTGGGGGTGACCATGGCACCAGGGGGCCGCCCATTGTCTCCACATCTGCGAGCAGCTCCCTCTTGGGCTAAATAATCCACATAGCGCACAATGCGCAACTTCTAGAAATGTTTATAGGGATGAAAAAACATATCAAGCCTCTAAATAAAGCCCAGGGAGTGCAGATCGTAATTTGTACAAATCAGCAAGGCGACAAAATTATTGCATATTAATTATGTTGTGGTAACAAAATAGGTTTATACTTCTTTCTCACAATTCACAATGCATTATGAATTTATGACACCCAAAGAGATCCTGATAAACCGAAACCATTAAAAATAGTTCTGCTTCATTCAAATGTATTACCATTATACGTTTCAAAATGTACAGGGTGTAGTTAGAAGGACCATCCTGACACTCAGGATTACTTGAGCTGCTGTTTCTATTATTGTCACCCTTGCTCATTTTTGCAGTAATATTACCTTGGTTACAATTCCAATGAAAAGCCAACCATACTTCACCATATGATCCACGACCAAAACTCCTCTTTAATACATACCTGCACACCAAAATGCACATTGTCTCAGTTGTTGGGCTAAAGATATACACTTAAAGCATCAAATTTGCAGGGGAAAAAGCTCAACTCATACAACAACACGTAATGGCAGTGATAGTACTGGCCATCCAGATAAAACACACTCAAGGGAATATCAACTTTTGGTCGAGATACTGCCTGTGTCTTTTACTAGCAACCATATATCGGCTTATAGATGTATCACTGCATAGAAACTGAAAGCAGATAAATTTACCTTGAATCAGGCATTGAATAATCAGAAGACCTGTTATCTGAACCAGTATCATGTAAAGGAATTGATTCAAGAAGACCAATAAAACTGGCAAAGCCTTCAGGATTAATGCATTGGTCATTGGCTTCATTGATAGTTGAACTCAGGTGAAAACAGAAGTTTTGGTCGTTGTACAAAATTACAGGGCCATCTACTACTGAAAAAGGAACCGACCAAAGTATATTTGATCGTCAACTAAAATGTAAGATAAGGACAGTAAGTTAAGATAAACTTAAAAAGTGCATAAAGATTACATAATGAGAGATAGCATCACATTTTCGCTTACCAGCTTGTTGATGAAGGGCATCTGGTATAGGCTGGGGTAGTTCATACAAATAGTCTTCCCAGTCATCTTTTTTGGCAAGCCACTTAGAATCCACCAAATCACCAAGATTTTCTGATAAATAAAAACACCCAAAATCACCATGTTTCACTTCAACCTATCATAAAAGGAAACCAAAAGGAATTTATTCAGATTAATTTTGATCAGAGGGATCTCTCTGTTTCAAAGTGCAATGACTTATTATGATATTAAAAGAACATATAGACAAGGATGAAAATTTGGTTTTGCGGACACACATAAAGATATTAAATTCCCAAAAATTGAAAATTTACACCTGTATCTCAGTGAAAAATGGGACTTCAAAAGAAAAATAACTGCTTTTTGGCAATAGATTAACTGGTTTGGTTTCAACCAAAAATGCTGATAAATCGGCCAAAAATTACATTTCATCACAAAGAAAGTGGAAAAATGAGAAATTAATAATCAAATTATGTGCATAGAAAAACTTTGTTGCCTAGTCTCAAATAAAGAATACAACTTTTTTGCCTACTATTTATGCACCCCACCACCAAACAATATATTGTCATCATACAAGAGTTTTATTAAAATTGACAAAATACAATTAGTTTGCTCTTAAAAATCAATGCATTCCTGAATTTCATAGAAACATTCAATTTATGACATAAACAAAATAATAAAGACATCAGCAATAATAAATCTGATGGCTTTCAGCCATACCATTATTCGCTTAAACTTGGTATCTGGCAGATTAGGGTGCTCCAGGTGCAATCGATCAGAGGTGATACCATTGGCTGAGTAAGTTCCAAATAATAAATTAGTTGATAAGAATCAATAAAAAAACACGAGCTACATAAGGGAACAACCAGATTAAATAAATTTAGTGATCATTTAAGTTTCTGTCCGAGCATAGAACTTGGATAAAATTTTTTTTTTTCATTGAATTTAAACATCACATAAGCAATTGTTACATACAAATGAACACCAAATGTAGCATCTAGAAAAGATAATTTTGTAACACTGCGTCGATAAGTAAAATGAGCACATATAGCATGCCTATTATGTGCATCTCTGTGCACATGTCACACAGAGCTTGTTCGGCCTGACCTTTTTTTTCTTTTTGCATCTCTTCTCCTTAACGAAGCTGGGCCAAAGATTTATCTCTTTCTTAGATGCAAAACTAAATAAAAGGATCTTTTAAAAAGGTGTTGGGAGGACCTTCTTGATAGCTTTTACTGAGCTTTTTTTAAGAGTACCCGTCTTTGAATCCAAAGTTCCATCCTTTCATGTTTTTCCCCCTATCTTCTTTAGGTATTCCCGTGACTGTCAGCCAGTCATATACCCTACTTCTTGTGTGCTTTTTTCCCCAATTGCTACTGCCACGCTCCCGTGTTCTTAAGTTCTTCCCTAACTGTTACTGCTAGAATATATTTTGGCTTTTTTCTTTATTTTTTTTATATTGTTTTGCTTAGGAGTTAGGATCATCCTTCTTTATCTTCGTAATATTTTTCCTCTTAATAATTTTCCTTTTTTAAAAATTGACTTTACTTGAAGTTTGTGATACTTAGAAAACTCATCCGAGTAAAATTTTAAAGTTTGTGTGAAGGAGCAGTAGGCATATGGAATAATTATAACATGGGGGTAATTCGTGCAGTGAAGCAAAGGATTTGAAAACTGCAGGAGAGGTCAGAGTAATAGTATATACATTAATTTCCTGTTAAATGAGAAAAAATGAACCAAACCTTGTTGATTATACCATATACATTCAATTCATTATGTATAAACTGATATGCATTAGCAATCATCATAGGGAGGAAATCTTGAGGTAATGTATCTTGAACTCTACATATGAAGCTCATTGTTTAAACCCATGAAACATACCTGAGCTTCTGTAAGCAGATTCCTGCAGACCAAATAATGGGAAACCTGCATCCTCGTTTTCAGTGTAGCTTCTTCTAAGCGAGTTAGCAGAAGATTTGAAAGATTCCAGAGGAACAACAACTGCTGCCATATTGTCCATACTGCCCTTTTTTAAGGCAGTATTAATAATAAAATCTGCTAATGAATAAGAAGATGAAGAGGTGCAATCTGATCTCATGTCACATAAACGGTGTACTTCCCACAACAAATCACAGACATCTTGCACACTCAACTTCTCAAAGACTCCATCAGATGCAGCCACCAAGTAGCTATCGTTAGCAGTTAAAGGCTGCCAATCAGTCACTTCTGGTGCAGATACAACTCCATAACTGTTGAAAGTTCATTATGAGAAAAGTGTTACAATTTCAACACATAATTGTTAAGAAACCAGTTACCCTGAAATTTTAAATTATTAGCCCCACACGCATTAGTGCTTTGGTTTTGAAGAAAGCACGTGTCCTTCCCTACCATTTTGCAATTTAATCTTAATTTAAGAATGAGACTTGGTTTAAATTTGTATCTAAACACGAACCGCCTTGCACATGACATAAGGCTGCAGATACACTTGATAAGTTGATATTGGCTTGGAGTTTATGAAAATGATTTCCGCCGAACCTACCTTTTAAAGAACACGTCGCCAATAGCTCGTGTTATAGCCAACTGACCATTTACGCGAGGCAAACCGCCCCAATTTAGAACTTGACCACCAGCAGCTTCCACACGAGTTCTTTCATCCTCTCTGTCTGGATGATGATCCCTAGTCAATTCCTTTACGGCAAAATTAGTGAGCCCTTGGGAAGAAGCTAATCTGTACTTTTCACGATCCCACACAGAAACAGAACCATCACGCTCTGTCTGCCTATATAGCTTTAATAAAGAGGCTACAAACAAAAAATTGAAATTAACAACCTTATAGTCGTGTTTCATTTCAATAAAAAGTATGCTGGTCACATTATCATAACCACGCATTATATAATACTGATATATTTAGACAAAAGAATAACATACAATATCCTAATATTGCCATGATAAACTTATATCTTTTAACAATGGAAGTTTGGTTATATTTTATAATCTTTCTCACCTTTAGCCTCCTTAGGAGACTGAAAATTTTCAGAGCACAAGAAAGCCTTGGAGTCTCCAATATTGGCAACCAAAATTTTATCATCTGCAACCAATACAACTGTTGCTGTAGATCCTGAATGAAGGTTATTCCTAGAGGCTTCCTTCATAGTTTAATTGAAAGATGTCAGTACAAGAACACATACAAAAAAGTACCAAATGAAGTTTTTGTAAAATTGAACAGAAAGTCAAACTTACCTCAGAAAACTTTTCATCAATATCATGAATTGCTCTCAACAATGCTTCTTTCAAAATTTTCAAGTGAAAAGAATCATCAAAATTAGCAGAAAATGTATTCTGCAACCTGGAAAGGTTTTTTTAGTTGAGATATAGACATACAAATGTGAGAAATGGAATTAATGTAAAACTAAATGCTGTTTGAAAACTGAAACACTTAGCACACTTGTACACCAACAAAACAATCATTCATAATTGACATTCAAAACGCTATGTACCTGATTACGCATTTCTAACTGACACACATTCATTATTAGAAAAGCACTAACATGTCACTGACATTCACAGCTCTACATAAAACCAATCATTCATAATAAACACTGTAGCACTGATGCTTCTGATCGAACGCAAGTTCGGAGTCCGACACTTACACATGTGATTACATTCAATTATGTTATTTTCTCAAATTATTACTAGAGTTGATGTGTTCGTCTTTGTGTCAGTGCTTCATAATAAACTATATACTCAACCTTTGATCAACAATACTAGATATACAGAAACACCTTTCACCAATTATCTATTAACAAAAACTAAAACTATAGATGCAATTGCAAAAGCACCTTTCAGAATGCAGTTCATTCAATTGCCAACCTAACATCTCTTTCCGTCTATGCAATACGTTTACATGATCATGATCTTTCCCATGAAGCAATGTTCCTGTCGAAGCTTTCGATATAACAGAATACGTAGCATCAAGAAGAAAATAAGTATGAAGAACAAAATACTCCATCAATAATTTTGACGCCATCTCACTAGCTTCCGCACCGTTATGACCATCGAAAACCGCCACAATCCCAACCACAACTTCCTTAATCCCCATTGCACCTAATCAAACATCAAACACATAAAATTATAACTAACTCTTGCGAACAAAACTTAACTAACCACTGTAACTAATTATTGTAACTAATTATTGTGAAATTTATCTAATTACAGTAATTAATTATTGTAACTAACTCTTCCAATGAAACTCAACTAACTAGTGTAACTGATTATTGTAATTAACTATATTATGAAACTTATCTAATCACTGTGACGAATTATCGTAACTAACTCTTCCGATGAAACTTAACTATAACTGATTACTGTAATTAACTATTACGTCAAATAAATAGTTTACCGGGAAATGGAATGCGAAGATCGAGGACGCAGAGAGTGCGATCCTCTTGAGATTTTCTTCGACCTTGGAGCATTGCGGAGTGGCAACGAGTGGTGGATTGAGGACGAGAATTGTGATCGAAGAGGTTCCAGCGGGGGCATTTTGGGGATTGGAACACCGCCGGAGCGCCACCGTGTTTGTAAACGGTTAAGCATGTGGATGATTCGGCGTGAGTGAAGGGGATTGTTGCGGAGAGGAGGAGAAACCCTAACGCGATGAAGAAGTGCTTTCTAATCATGTTTGGGATGAGGAACTGAAAATTGAGGAATGATTTTCATTGCAGCACACTCTATGCTGAAAAGTGAGGAATGATTACCGTTAGGATCAGATTTTCCGATTGCGCCAAACCAAATGGTATCCGCGCCAGTATTTGTTCTGTTGAGTGCCGTGTTTGGATGGAAAAAAACAAATTCTTTAAAATTAATTGAATATTGCTCTTCTCCTATCACGTTTTGCTCACTCCCAACTGTGATTCCGAAAATGCCCCCAGCGTGACGCAGGTGTTAAACACAGTGTGTCTTAAGTCACGCTGGGTTATACACTTGCATGAGTTAAGTCACGCTACATGTCCTTTTAAAGACCAGATAACAACTCATTTCCTCTTTCACATCTCAAATCTCCAAAATCTCTCTCAAATCACCCAAATTTAAAATTCCTTCAGGTTTAAATCAAACAACACTCCAATAACAAGTAATTTTTCATAATCAAACACCATTAACCAAATATGTTTATATGTTAGATTTTTCCTCTTAAATTAGATTTTTTTAGTTTTAGGGTTTGTTTAAATTTTAATTTTTTTGGTAAGAAATGATACAATGTTTACATGTAAATGACTTATATTGCTTAATTGTTTAGATATTTGCATGTTTATGTTGTAGTTATGAGTTTTAGGGGTTATGTATAATTTGCACTTCAAGTGTTTGATGAAATGTTTGAATGAGTTTTTCATTGATTGTTTAATTTTTTATGGTGTAGATCTGAAACAATGACATATTTGTTCAGTGTTTGCATACGCTTGAACGGTGGAAATCCTCAGTTGTTCAAGGTTCGGTACATTAATGTCACGTTATAAGGTCTGAAGGATCAACTGAATGAAATCAACCAATGACTCAACCTCAAAGACATAAGGAGAGTGAAATATGTTTGGTATGAACGTCCAACGTTCGACGAGGGGAGACTATCAGTCGGCTAGAATTAACGAATGACGACGACGTGAGGAGCATGTTCTCGATTTTTTGTCAACACATCATGTTCACGTGGATTGATATGTATGTTCCGTTGCTCAGATCGCCTTAAGATATTCTCAAGAGTTTGATTATGCCATAACCAGAAGATTATGATTAGGTTTTTCATTATTATGTAGTGCCTTTATTTTGTTGGAAATTAAGTTTAATTCTAATTAGTTTGCTGACTATGTCGGCATTGAAGTGTCTTATACTTAGTGTAGAGATTTGCAAGATTCTTTGAAAAGTCAAATAATGAAGAGAACACAACATGTATTTTACGGAATCAACTATATATGTTTTCATATTGAATTCCTTTGTATAGGATGAGTGAGACGTAAGGGAATGCACCTCTAAGATGTTGTTTTGTGCTTGATCATGCTCCTCTGTCAATTGAAACTTGTCAGTTGGCAGTGCAGTAAGATTAAGTTCAAAAGAATGTATTGAAATACATTCTCTTTACGTCCTTACTCATCCTATATGAAGGGATTCGATATGAGAACTTATATAGTTGATTTGCTAGAATACATGTGTTGTGTTCTCTTCATTCTTTTGAATTTTCAAAGGATACTGCAAATCTCTACCCGAAGTATAAAACACTTCAATGTCAACATTTTCGGCAAACTTTCAAGAATATAATTTAAACCCAACATTGTAACACCCCGTTTTCCCAACTTTAAAATTTCATTTTAAATCAGAGTATTTTGATCACAAACGGAATGTCACATACTTCATTTAAATCATAAAATGGATAATAATAATTATCCTTCAAATTCAACATCATGAAAATCTTAAAACTGTTGCAGCGGAAAATATTTCAACATTTAAAAGTCTTGGCACGCAGGCCTTATTGGAAAATCTCATAATTTAGTTCATAAAAGAGACACGTAAGGAATAGAAGTAAAAGCAAGCCCCCATCCCGTTACGTATCAGAGCACCTAGACACCAAGTGAGGAGTCCACTCACGAACGCCTCTAATCTTTATTACCTGCATATTACCCACGGTCGAGGCAACATATATGCAGAAGGGGTGAGATTTCATAATCAATACATTAAGCATATAATCCAATAAAATGCATTTAACAACTTAAACATTAATAACATATCAACGATTAACATTTAGCATATTTTTCATCTCATAACAAATACAATCATCAAATACTATTGCTAATTTTCATCTCAATCATAATCAACTAACACTCAACTTGACGACACAACTCATCTTTGACCATGCAACTCTATCAACTCAACAACAGCTAACAACTTAGACCATCATGAAACTTCTTGATATGCAAATGCATGTGGTACCAATCAACAACAAAAATGAGCATAATAGGCTCTTCAACGTGTGAGCACAAAGGCTGTCGGGCCTAAAGCCCCCAACTTTAATGAGCACAAAGGCTGCCGGGCCTAAAGCCCCCAACTTTAATGAGCACAAAGGCTGCCGGGCCTAAAGCCCCCAACTTTAATGAGTATGCAATGAACTCAACTTCCAACAACTTAGACAACAACATGAACAACTCATACGTCTCATAATCATGGACAACTTCTTAAATTCCAACAACATAGACCGACTCATGCAACTTCAAGACACTAACAGTCAATAGCAGGGAACAGCAGCAAGATACAGCATTTAATAACACTCGAATGCGTTAACATCATCTAAGGAATGAATTACATCAACATAAGTATCGTAAATCATCATTATAACATTCATGCAACAACACTACTAATCTCAGTCACCTGAACAGACTTCTGGAGCTTATGAAAGTATCCTAAACAGCTCTCTTACTTACTTCTAAGGTCAACTCAAGACTACACGTGCGAAAGGATCGCATCGGGACAATTTTGGGCAACTAACAGCCTAACTCGCAGTGGCGAGTAATTCTGCTCGCAATGGCGAGCTTACAGGTCACTCGCAGTTGCGAGTTACATTGCTCGCAGTTGCGAGTGTTCTTGCTCGCAGGTGCGAGCGATGAATGTCAGTACGACCAGAAACCTAAAAATTCCAACTTTTCACCTATCTTCATGATTCTTTCATCCAAATAGCATCTAATTATCATCTTAAGGTCTGTACACTAATTTTGCATCAATCTAACATCTTTTCATGATTCAATCATCAAAATTGATCTTAAACCTAATTCCCAATTCTCACCAAAACTCAACCTAATCATGTTAAATTCATCCTATAGAATTATACCCTTAATAATATTGAAAATTAGTCTCACCCTTACCTGAATTGAAGCTTTCACATCACATCATCAACGGCAACTACCCATTCAATTAGTTTAACATGAACATCGGCTAGAAATAAGGAAGCGGTAAAGCCAAGATGTTCCGTGAAGAGGGATATGGCTGCTTTATAAATCCATTGACAACATTCGATAAAACCACCAATAGTAGATGATAGCGATTGTAACCCCTTCATGAATCAAGAACGGATTCTAAGACCTATACCTTGCCTGCTATGCGAGACTTGTTTCTTAGGGTCATTAGCTTTTTGGTTGTGTGCGGCGCAGGAGATACCTATATAACGTTTCCAAGATATGTATATATATATATATTAGGTTATCATGGTGCACAAACATACACACTTTTATTTTCCATAAGACTTCCGTGTCCTCCAATCATATATATGCATATATTTTTAAAGAAACTACTTTTAATTCTAACTATATTCTTAGCAACTAATAAATATGTATAAATTATCACACCAATTTTCTAAATTCACAAAACAGCCCCACTTCTAATATTTTTATTTTATTTTCATATCTTATTTTATTAAATAATAAAATAAGTCTCAACTCCTCATAACATCTCTAAAAATCATAACATCGCATATATCACATAATTTTCAGATAAATCATATATCTCTCATAAAATCAAGTAAACCTCATAAATCACTTAAATTCATAAATCATATAAATATATATAAGTATATTTCTAAATAATTAAATAATTTACGACGGGCGTTACAAACATCATGATGATACCCCATATTTAGGGAGAATGTAATGTAACGTAGATGAAATTAAAACTAAATAAAATTGTGTATTTTTTGAATTGTTTTCGTGTTCTTATGCAACTTTATTCGAATTTATTCAATACACAACTTTATTCAAATTTATTCAATACGCAATTTTATTCAAATTTATTCAATACCAAAATGCGCAGCATATCAAAAAACATTGAAAAAAAATCCAAAAAGTCAAGACATTACAAGTCATTGCATTTAATCATCTCCCTCGTCACATAAGTCAATTGGGTTGTCCAAAACAGTCCTTGAGGCACCTGCTTTTGGTTGAGGACCAAAATAACAAGTCTTTCCGCTCCTTCTCAGCCTGGAATGATTGTACACCGGCACCTTCGAATTGCTTTTTTTTATGGAACCATCACATTCGATTCCGTGACATGTCACATTCGATTTTGCTTTCTTCTTCCCACCCTCATTTTTCAACTGAACATCACCCTGATCCTAAGACATATCTACACAATGCAAACATCAGATCAAAACCTACTCTAATCCTAAAAATTCTACCACAAATTCCTAACAATTTCTACCACAATTCAATCAATTATACTCTAATCAACATCTAACAATTCAATCAAATCATAAATATCTAACATCATAAAATCAAAAAACAAAAATCAACAAACCTAAATATGTGACATATGGTGTGTCTACTTTTGTTCTCGCCCAACATAACATGGTTATAGCCAACCTCTATCATAGTTGGTCATTTATTCAATATTGGAAGAACTTCCATTTTCTTTATGCTATATAATCTCGTCCAAAGTCTCAATAGAAACTTGAATTGAATTGCATGTAGTCTTCAACCAAACTATTTCATCACAAATTCCCCATTTTTTTTCAAAACATAAAAATTCGCTAAATAACAAATCACAAAGCACACGAGTAAGAAAACTTGATCTCAAACACAAAGTTTTAGAAAGAAAAAAAAAGAATTAACATTTTAATTTTCCACTTAAACCGAATGAAAATTCAATATAATATTATGTCATAGTATCTGCTACAAACTTGATTCTACGTAATCACCTAGTGTATACTTCATTTTCATACTTTCAAGTGAAGTGAAAACTAATGTAACTCTTGTCCACAAGTCCAAAAAACTACCATTGGGATCTTGTCCACAAAGCTTATTTCCTTAGCCATTGGTACTTGACACTTACATCACTGGGAGGAAGACTTTTGATTGTAACAGTGTACAAAAGGTTGAAATTGCTCATGATGTACCTTACAAACCAATCTTGACATTTTGGGCTTTTGTAACCATTAAGATAGCACATTTTGAACTAAGTTGAGAGGCACTGTAAAGTAATTGTTGGATTGATTCAATTATCTGCATTTTCCTCTCCTTCATCTCTATGCCTAGAATCCACGAGAGTAAATTCAACTTATGTCAACATAGAGGGAAGTGTAATCAGTAAGAGAAGCAACTTCTAAGATAGGGTGTGTAAGAAAGCTCTACGAAGACAGGGAAAAGCCTCAGGTTCTCGGTGCATGTCAAAAACAAAATATTAGATGTAATTGGATCTCTTCAAGAACCTTAGAAGCAGCACACATAACTGAATGGAAAATATATTTGTTGTCGAATCTAAATTTAAACAGAGAAAGTGTTTTAAGAGAAAGAAAATAGCCACTGGATAGAATATCACACATACACACAAAGTTCAAACTCCATTAAAGCACTAGAGTTGAAAATAGTATTAACGTGATTACTCATGTACTAAAGTTCCCTATTAATATCAACAAATATTCAAAATAATTGTCAATTTGTAACATTTATTTAAGGTTCGTATCAAGAGTTGAAAATAGTATTAACGTGATTACTCATGTACTAAAGTTCCCTATTAATATCAACAAATATTCAAAATAATTGTCAATTTGTAACATTTATTTAAGGTTCGTATCAACTAATACAAAAACATATATTCTTATTTTGGGTCACAAATTCTAAAAATAAATACGAATATATATTTTTATTTCTGGTTCCATCAACAAGTATTGAAAATATATATCAATATTTTTTCCATGGCTACTATACAATGTTAACATATATTAAAGTTATATAAGATTTTTTTTATTATATTTGAATGCATAATAAAATCACCTTAAAATAGTTTCCGTGAGCTTAACTCTATTGGTAAGGATATTGTATAATTTATATAGGGGATGGGGTTTGAATCCCAGTCACTTCACTTCTTCATATTTAAACGCGTGAGCTACAACCACTAGGCTACTGGACAAAAAAAATCACCTTAAAATATGTTTTTGTTTCTACATCATTTCATGTAGCAATTATTCAGAATCGTTGTTTCCTTCATCACAACTTCAAATTTTATTTCCTTATGTTTTGTATTGACTGTTCAACAAACACGATATAAACAATTTATGGAAGCATAAAAGAGCATACACAAGATTTGTGAAGTCGTAGTGTGTAGTGTGTGATAGAGGATATAAAAGATGAATTTGTTCAGTTTTTTGATAGGTGTTCAACATGGTAACATGTATATAACGAGACAGCCAGAACAGTTGTTTGAATATCTTAAATCGGAACATTTTTTCTTAGAACTAGACTAATTGCGCTACGAAGTCATAAAAGAGAAATTTGAAACTTGTGAATAACTGAATGTCCTTCCATTGGATATAACTGAACGTGAAATGTTTTATATTCAAAGAAAAATATATTCAGAGTATATAGCGAGGTTCTCAAATTCAGAAGATTCTTCAACGAGCGTGGGAGATGACATTGTCTCATGTTAGATGTAACACCCGTCGTAATTATTTAATTATTTGATGAGTTTTAACATATATTTATATGATTTATATATATGCGTGATTTATATGATTTAAGTAGTTTACATGATTTATAGATAAATTATGTGGTTTTCAAGATTGATGTGAGGTATATGATTTTGTGAAGTTATTATGTTGGTGTGACTTATTTTATTATTAAATAAAATAAGATATGAAAAATAAAATAAAAACATATATTCTGGAATTATAATCTAAGGCTAGTATATTACTATTGTTATTATTTAAATTCTTTGTGTTTAATAATTTATATAATATATATAAGTACATGTCCTTTTTGATTTGGGACAATTTATATGTATAGTAATTAAATTTTGTTAACCGATAGAAATTAATGGATTTGCTTTAGAAAAAGAACTGGCACGGATAAGCTTTGAGCCACTAGGATATATATAGGCACGAATAGGTTTCTAATAACCTAATTTTAGTTTCTGCTCCTTTAACATGTATATGCGCCCCATGAGTGAACAAAAGCGATTGTCGAATAGTATAGATCGATCTTGAACTAGTAAAAGGGCAACGCTAGGGAAGGTTCTTGATAGCAGCTACAATGACGTAAAGGAGGTGCAATTATGTGGAACTATTTGATTTTGTTGATGCTGTTGAGTTCGTTATATTTTGTGGAAGCTTCAAACCAGGTAAGGGTGAGACTAATTTTCAATATTATTAAGAGTATGATTCTATAGGATGAATTTAGCATGATTAGGTTAAGTTTTGGTGAGAATTGAGAATTAGGTTTAAGACCGAATTTGATGATTGAATCATGAAAAGATGTTAGGTTGATGCTAAATTAGTGTACAGAACTTAGATATACCATAAGATGATAATTAGATGTTGAATTGAGGTTAGAATTAGGAGATTAAGTGAAAAGTTGGAATTTTTTAGGTTTCTGGCCGTACTGACATTCATCGCTCGCACCTGCGAGCAAGAACACTCGCAACTGCGAGCTACCCCAAGACACTCGCAACTGCGAGTAACATCGCTCGCAACTGCGAGCCAGACCTTTGAGCTCGCCACTGCGAGTAGAATCACTCGCCACTGCGAGTTAGGCTGTCAGTTGCCCAAAATTGTCCCGATGCGATCCTTTCGCACGTATAGTCTTGAGCTGACCTTAGAAGTAAGAATGAGGGAGGTTTAGGATGTTTCCAGATGTTACAGAAGTCTGTTTATATGACTGAAATGATTAGTAATGTTGCATGAATAATGTTATGATGTTTTATGATATTTATGTTGATGTAATCCATTCCTTAAATGATGTTGAGATATTCCAACGCTGTTATATGTTGTAAATCTGTTGCTGTTCATTGCTGCTGACCGTTAAAGTCTTGAAATTACATGAGTTGTTTATGTTGTTGTCTAAGTTGTAGGAAGTTGATGTTCATTGCATACTCATTAAAGTTGGGGGCTTTAGGCCCGGCAGCCTTTGTGCTCATTAAAGTTGGGGGCTTTAGGCCCGGCAGCCTTTGTGCTCATTAAAGTTGGGGGCTTTAGGCCCGGCAGCCTTTGTGCTCACACGTTGAAGAGCCTATTATGCTCGTTTTGTTGTTGATTGGTACCACATGCATTTGCATATCAAGAAGTTTCATGATGTTTAAGTTGTCAAGTTGTTGTCAAGTTGATAGAGTTGCATGGTCAAAGATGAGTTGTGTTGTCAAGTTGTTGTTGAGTTGATAGAGTTGCATGGTCAAAGATGAGTTGTGTCGTCAAGTTGAGTGTTAAGTTGATTATGATTTATGATGAAAATTAGTAATGGTATTTGATGATTGTATTTTGTTATGAAATGAAAAATATGCTAATTGTTAATTGTTGATATGTTATTAATGTTTAAGTTGTTAAATGCATTTTATTGGATTATATTCTTAATGTATTGATTATGAAATCTCACCCCTTCTGCGTATATGTTGCCTCGACCGTGGGTAATGTGCAGGTAATAAAGATTAGAGGCGTTCGTGAGTGGACTCCTCACTTGGTGTCTAGGTGCTCTGATACGTAACGGGATGGGGGCTTGCTTTTACTTCTATTCCTTACGTGTCTCTTTTATGAACTAATTTATGAGATTTTCCAATAAGGCCTGCGTGCCAAGACTTTTAAATGTTGAACTATTTTCCGCTGCAACAGTTTAAGATTTTCATGATGTTGAATTTGAAGGATAATTATTATCATCCATTTTATGATTTAAATGAAGTATGTGACATTCCGTTTGTGATCAAAATACTCTGATTTTAAATGAAATTTTATAAGTTGGGAAAACGGGGTGTTACAATTGGTATCAGAGCAGGTCGGTCCGTCGGCCAAGTAGTAGAGTCGCGTTGTGTCGTATTACAGTTTTGTACTGTATTTGAGTTGTCCTGTTTGTTGTTTGTTGTGTAACCCTTGGTATGGACTGGTTGGAGTACAACCATGTCCGTATTAATTGTTTTAGTAAGTCGGTGTACTTTTCTTCAGCCGAAGAAGAAAGTGGAGCAGAATTTTTGTCTACTAAGCAGCTGAAGCAGTTAGTACGTGATGGAATTATGATGGTTTCATTGATGGCGTCACTGTTTATTGAGAATCAAGCGGTGAGTGATAAGTTACAAATTGTGTGGGATGTTTATTGTGAGAACAGTTTTAACGAATTGAAGAAGCGTTTGACGACGGCTCCAATCTTGATTTTGCCGAAGTCCGATGAACCTTTTGTGGTGTATTGTGATGCGTCCAAGTTGGATTTAGGCGGTGTGCTTATGCAAGATGGTAAGGTGGTTACTCATGCATCAAGACAGTTGAGAATTCATGAACGAAATTATCTTACTCATGATCTTGAATTAGCTGCAGTTGTGTTTGTGCTTAAGATTTGGAGACATTACTTGTATGGTTCGAGATTCGAAGTGTTTAGTGATCACAAGAGCTTGAAGTATCTGTTTGATCAGAAGGAATTGAAAATGAGACAGCGGAGGTGGCTCGAATTGTTAAAAGATTATGATTTTAGTTTGAATTACCATCCGGGTAAAGCTAACGTCGTTGCGGATGCCTTAAGTAGGAAGGCTTTACATATGTCGGCTATGATGGTTAAAGAATTTGAATTGCTTGAACAGTTCAGAAATTTGAGCTTAGTTGTGAAATGTCGTCTCGGAGTGTTAAACTAGGAATGCTGAAGATTGATAATGATTTCTTGAAAAGTATTAGAGATGCGCAGAAAGCTGATGTTAAGTTTGTGGACTTGTTGGTTGCTCGTAATCAAACTGAAGATGATGACTTTAAGGTCGATGATCAGGGGGTGTTGAGGTTTCGAGGTAGGATTTGTATTCCAGACAATGATGAGATAAAGAAGATGATTCTTGAAGAGAGTCATAGGAGTAGCTTGAGTATCCATCCGAGAGCTACAAAGATGTATCATGATTTAAAGAAGTTGTTTTGGTGGTATGGTTTGAAACATGATGTAGCACAATTTGTGTATTCTTGTTTAATTTGTCAGAAGTCGAAGGTAGAACATCAGAAACCTGCTGGATTGATAACACCGTTAGATGTACCAGAATGGAAATGGGATAGTATATCCATGGATTTTGTGACGAGTTTGCCGAATACTCCTAAGGGAAATGACGCTATTTGGGTGATTGTTGATAGATTGACGAAGTCGGCACACTTCCTTCCGATTAATATTAGTTTTCCTGTGGCTCAGTTGGCAGAGATTTATATCCGAGACATAGTGAAATTGCATGGTGTTCCTTCAAGCATCGTGTCAGATAGAGATCCAAGATTTACTTCTAGATTTTAGAAGAGTTTGCAAGAGGCTTTAGGCTCTAAGTTGAGATTGAGTTCGGCTTATCATCCTCAAACAGATGGTCAGTCGGAAAGAACAATTCAGTCACTCGAAGACTTGTTGAGAGTTTGTGTACTTGAGCAAGGTGGAACTTGAGATAGTCATCTCCCGTTGATAGAGTTCACATATAATAACAGTTATCACTCAAGTATTGGGATGGCACCTTTCGAGGCTTTGTATGGTCGGAGGTGCAGAACTCCGTTGTGATGGTTTAAAACAGGTGAAAATGATTCAAGAAAAGATGAAAGCGTCGCAAAGTCGACAAAAGAGTTACCATGATAAGCGTAGGAAAGACCTTGAGTTTCAAGAAGGAGATCATGTGTTCTTGAGAGTTACTCCGATGACCGGTGTTGGTCGCGCATTGAAGTCAAAGAAGTTGACTCCGAAGTTTATTGGTCCGTATCAGATATCGGAGAGAGTTGGAACGGTGGCATACCGAGTGGGTTTACCACCGCACCTTTTGAATTGCATGATGATTTTCTTGTATCGCAACTTCGGAAGTATGTTCTGGATCCATCTCATGTGATCCAAAGAGATGATGTGCAAGTTAAAGATAACCTTACGGTTGAGACCTTACCAGTGAGGATCGAAGGTCGCGAAGCGAAGAAGTTGAGAGGCAAAGAGATACCTCTTGTGAAAGTCGTTTGGGATGGAGCGACTGGTGAAAGCTTGACGTGGGAACTAGAGAGTAAGATGCTGGAGTCTTATCCAGAATTGTTTGCTTGAGGTAAATTTTCGAGGACGAAAATTCTATAAGTTGGGGAGAGTTGTAACACCCGTCGTAATTATTTAATTATTTGATGAGTTTTAACATATATTTATATGATTTATATATATGCGTGATTTATATGATTTAAGTAGTTTACATGATTTATAGATAAATTATGTGGTTTTCAAGATTGATGTGAGGTATATGATTTTGTGAAGTTATTATGTTGGTGTGACTTATTTTATTATTAAATAAAATAAGATATGAAAAATAAAATAAAAACATATATTCTGGAATTATAATCTAAGGCTAGTATATTACTATTGTTATTATTTAAATTCTTTGTGTTTAATAATTTATATAATATATATAAGTACATGTCCTTTTTGATTTGGGACAATTTATATGTATAGTAATTAAATTTTGTTAACCGATAGAAATTAATGGATTTGCTTTAGAAAAAGAACTGGCACGGATAAGCTTTGAGCCACTAGGATATATATAGGCACGAATAGGTTTCTAATAACCTAATTTTAGTTTCTGCTCCTTTAACATGTATATGCGCCCCATGAGTGAACAAAAGCGATTGTCGAATAGTATAGATCGATCTTGAACTAGTAAAAGGGCAACGCTAGGGAAGGTTCTTGATAGCAGCTACAATGACGTAAAGGAGGTGCAATTATGTGGAACTATTTGATTTTGTTGATGCTGTTGAGTTCGTTATATTTTGTGGAAGCTTCAAACCAGGTAAGGGTGAGACTAATTTTCAATATTATTAAGAGTATGATTCTATAGGATGAATTTAGCATGATTAGGTTAAGTTTTGGTGAGAATTGGGAATTAGGTTTAAGACCGAATTTGATGATTGAATCATGAAAAGATGTTAGGTTGATGCTAAATTAGTGTACAGAACTTAGATATACCATAAGATGATAATTAGATGTTGAATTGAGGTTAGAATTAGGAGATTAAGTGAAAAGTTGGAATTTTTTAGGTTTCTGGCCGTACTGACATTCATCGCTCGCACCTGCGAGCAAGAACACTCGCAACTGCGAGCTACCCCAAGACACTCGCAACTGCGAGTAACATCGCTCGCAACTGCGAGCCAGACCTTTGAGCTCGCCACTGCGAGTAGAATCACTCGCCACTGCGAGTTAGGCTGTCAGTTGCCCAAAATTGTCCCGATGCGATCCTTTCGCACGTATAGTCTTGAGCTGACCTTAGAAGTAAGAATGAGGGAGGTTTAGGATGTTTCCAGATGTTACAGAAGTCTGTTTATATGACTGAAATGATTAGTAATGTTGCATGAATAATGTTATGATGTTTTATGATATTTATGTTGATGTAATCCATTCCTTAAATGATGTTGAGATATTCCAACGCTGTTATATGTTGTAAATCTGTTGCTGTTCATTGCTGCTGACCGTTAAAGTCTTGAAATTACATGAGTTGTTTATGTTGTTGTCTAAGTTGTAGGAAGTTGATGTTCATTGCATACTCATTAAAGTTGGGGGCTTTAGGCCCGGCAGCCTTTGTGCTCATTAAAGTTGGGGGCTTTAGGCCCGGCAGCCTTTGTGCTCATTAAAGTTGGGGGCTTTAGGCCCGACAGCCTTTGTGCTCACACGTTGAAGAGCCTATTATGCTCGTTTTGTTGTTGATTGGTACCACATGCATTTGCATATCAAGAAGTTTCATGATGTTTAAGTTGTCAAGTTGTTGTCAAGTTGATAGAGTTGCATGGTCAAAGATGAGTTGTGTTGTCAAGTTGTTGTTGAGTTGATAGAGTTGCATGGTCAAAGATGAGTTGTGTCGTCAAGTTGAGTGTTAAGTTGATTATGATTTATGATGAAAATTAGTAATGGTATTTGATGATTGTATTTTGTTATGAAATGAAAAATATGCTAATTGTTAATTGTTGATATGTTATTAATGTTTAAGTTGTTAAGTGCATTTTATTGGATTATATTCTTAATGTATTGATTATGAAATCTCACCCCTTCTGCGTATATGTTGCCTCGACCGTGGGTAATGTGCAGGTAATAAAGATTAGAGGCGTTCGTGAGTGGACTCCTCACTTGGTGTCTAGGTGCTCTGATACGTAACGGGATGGGGGCTTGCTTTTACTTCTATTCCTTACGTGTCTCTTTTATGAACTAATTTATGAGATTTTCCAATAAGGCCTGCGTGCCAAGACTTTTAAATGTTGAACTATTTTCCGCTGCAACAGTTTAAGATTTTCATGATGTTGAATTTGAAGGATAATTATTATAATCCATTTTATGATTTAAATGAAGTATGTGACATTCCGTTTGTGATCAAAATACTCTGATTTTAAATGAAATTTTATAAGTTGGGAAAACGGGGTGTTACATTAGAGATCTCTATCTCTTCAACACTTTATGGGAATCGGGTCAAGAGTATGATTCCATAGCGGCTATAGTCGGACTTATTATATTCCAAGAATTGTAAATTTCTAATAGTTAAAGAAATATGTTTCTATGGAGTCTACTATGAATTACAAATAACTGAAAGAGTTTTGCAAAGTAACTGCTACTAATAGGGATGTGCACTACAGTGGTCCTCAAATATCAAAGAATTTATACTCATTCCCAAAACACTATGCTAACAATTTTTTTAACAAGAATGATCGGCATATATGGTAAATTCTTCCTTAACCCAAAAACAATCACTTCAACCTAGATATCCTTAGTTACAAAGCAACCACTAATGACACCACCTACTTTCATAGTCATGTTTCTGCAAACAATATTTGAATGAATCACAAGATATTCATGCGCTAGTTAGATATAAATTCCAACAAATATATAACTAATAACATTAACAAACTGAATATTACACTATTATAGTTGTATGAATTATAAAAAAAAAAATAAAAAAGAATCTTCATTTGTTTGCTCCATTGGAATCTAGATGTAAAGAATGAGTGTAAAATCTCAAAAAATAGCAAAAGTTATTAGGTCGCACTCATATTTTCTTGAAGTTCTATTGAAAAAATAAGCTGATAAGTTATATTTACACTTTTTGCATGATTTGATCACATAGAGAAAATGTGTATTATTTTACCTAGAACATCAAATCGGATGATCGACATACATATGATATTTATTGTTCAAAAAATTGTGTTTATAGATGTTCTGACCAACAAAAAGGTAATTGTTGTATGCAACAAAATGATATTCAACATCTTCTAGATAACGTGAATTGTTCACAAGTTCACACAATAATTTTAAAATAAATTTAACATTACTCAAGTAATCCAAATGGTAAGGAGCTAGGACTCATTAAACATATGGTCAAAGGTTTGATCATTAACTCATAAGTTTAAACTCTTTATATACCTGCTTTGGTTTGTTAGTGAATGTATAAATTGAATTTAACACTTAACTATTAATAATTTAATTCTTAACAATTGATGATATAAGTTCAAACTCCTTATACACTTGTTAGGGTTTGTTAATCTAGGTTAAAACTCCTTACTCACTTGTTAATGTTTGATAATTTAAGTTCAAACTTTTTATACACTTGTTAGAGTTTTTTTTTGAGGGAATACACTTGTTAGAGTTTGTTAATAGAAATTTAAATTGAATTAAATATTTAATCATTAATAAGTTAATTCTTAGCAATGTCAATCTAAGTCCAAACTCTTATCTTGTTTGTTAGAGTTTGTTAATGTAAATATTAATTAAATTTATAATTTAATTATTAATAATTTAATTTTCAACGATCGATAATCAAAGTCAAAACTCTTTAATAACTAAATTCTTAATCCCTCCGGTCACAAATATAAGCAAAAAAAACTCTCAAATCTTGGTCACAAATATAAGCAAAACTTAACTACTTTTAAACTATTTAATAATAATATTCCTAATTTACCCTCATTTAATTTTCCACTTTACTGTTTTGTTTTTTAAGACATTTATGCCACGTTTTTTTTTGGAAACATTTATACCACTTTTTTCTTATGAGTTCCAAGGTAAACTTCTGCATGTATCCTTCCATCTTCTCTTCTGATACTAGTAAACTTTTTTTTCTTACGAGCTCTAAGGTATTTTTTCGTAGGAGTAGTAGAAAAAAATGAAGAGTTATTCTACTTGTACTGGTATAATAGCTCATTTGTTGGGCACGTGTGGAGTAATTGTACTGCTTTTAGCATTCAGGAGAGTAATTGATGGAGTTATATTGAACTTTCCAATAGCTAGATTTATTATGTTTATTTTTATCTAAAGGTTAATTTAGTAAATTTCACTCATATTTTTCATCAAGTCAAAAACATTAACTACACTTATCTAAATTCCTTAAACAGTGTATAAACAGTTTTTTCGCTTAAATAAGTGATCGGATGGAGTAACATTTTTTAATCTAATTCCAAACTGCACTGCAGCCCTAACCATGACCCTTTTTTTAGAAAACATAAAATAAATTTTCAATTACACAACACTTAGTTAACTTGTATCAGTCACATCCTTATTTCTTCTCCCAAAGAGAAGATTGGGAAGATTTGGCTAAATCTGAGTTGCAGGTTTCAGGAGGAGTCAGAGATGTCGACAATTTCATGTTTAGCTTCCGACACGAAAATTGGATGCCAACAGTCCGTGACCAGGGACAAGCTCCTTTTTGTTGGGCAATTAGTACTGTCCAGGTGGTGGCAGCAATGCACTCTTTTCATACTAATAAAGTTTCACTTGTATTATCCCCCCAAAGCCTCATAAATGGGGTGCCTTCTTATGTTACGGAGAGAGATCTTCGATGGAGACGAAGGGTCGTAGGAACAATACCAGAGCCTACAAAACCTCGACCTATTGTGCTTTAAGATTTATCGTAGGAAGATGGATAGCTTCTGAAGCCCTTTATCCTTATCAGAGATCCTTTCGGACCGACATAACATTTTTACCGACCGCACAAGTGATCAGACCTTTCAAGGTTCTAGAAAGAATGTGGTCTGCGACTCATATCAGATATATTTTGTCATCATAAGGTGTCTACTTGGTACTTTTAGATGTGAAGCCACAATGTTTAGGTACAGAGCATCGGAGACATACTCCCTTACAAAAGATGTTGTAAGTAAAAGTGGTTCAAATTGTGTAATGGTAGAGGGTGCAGGAAGAAGCCAAGAACGATATTTTTTTAGAAATTCAGAATACATGGGGTTTGACATTGGATGATTCTGAATATGGTCGTGTGAGCTTAGATTTGTTCGACCATATTCATGGGATCAAGGAAGTTGTTATGATTCCATAAGAGCATGAATTTTGGAAATTGTTGTTTATGATTACAATTTATCCATTTATGCCCCTAGTTGGGTTGCTTTTGGATATGTAATATTTATGCACTCATTGTGTTAGTTGAGTTTATTTTGCAATGGTTGCCTTTATTTTGTTTTCACCTATACGACTTTATCAAAGGTGGGTAGGAACCATGAATTATGGGTTTGTAATGACTTGTGGGTTTGTAACGACTTGTTGTACAATGACTAAATCATGCTTTATTTGTCATTTCAACATAGACATGTTTGTGTTTTTTTTATATAATCATGGACACATTTTGCTTCATTATTTCATTTTGTTATTGTGATTATATTGATTCATTGTTTCATAATTATCAACATGTATTTGTTTCTCATACACTGCATATTGATGTTATTTCTCACACTACAATGTTATATTTCAATTTTAAACTCTTTCTAGTTTTTTTAATTAATTCATTGAATATATTCAATTTTATTTAAATATGCACGTGTTTGTTAAAAAAAATTATGCATATGAATTATGTCTTCTTGTTGTTTTTTTTTTAAAATAAATTCATTAAATATATTCAATTTTATTAAAATATGCATATGGGTTTGTATCAAAATAAATGTATGAGTTCGGTTTTCTTGTTCGTTCATTTTATGTGTTCAACTATTCAATAGCTATGAAAATCATCTTTCATCTAGATTCAATATTTAATAGATTTTTTTTATTACAAAACATCATAGATAAATTTCGTGCAACTAGACATACTTTTCAGATATTGTTTGCCTAGATACTCAACAATAAGTACAAGTACAACAAACCAGTAACTTATTAGAAGTGTACAGTGTGAAATAAAATTACATTGACACATTTCAAACATTAATTGGTTTGTTAGTTTCAAGATTATCATTAGGTAGTCACTTTCAATATATTTAAAAAATAAATTATATAGAAAAAGAACAAAAAATATCATTTCAAATGACAAAGGTAACAAATATAGGACTACATGGAAAATAAAGGCAAATTAATGTGTTGCCTTCAATAAATCTTACCACCGATATTTTTATCATTTCTAAATAAAACAATCACATGATCTCTATGTGTTATATATTTCTATCATCTTCTACTCTTTCTATCTCAAATTAAGTGTCTCATTTGGGTTATGCGTGGTACTTAAATAATTAGTTGTGTTAATTTTAAAAATATCATTAATATTATTTATTCAATATCTTTATTAATTGTAGTTAGTAAAGTAACTAGTCTAAAAAAACTATGACCAAAGTGTTTACAAAACACATCCTTCTCAAAATGTATTAGAAGAGTGTGGGTTGTAAAACAAGTACATTTATAACTTAATAATTAATATACATACTATTTTCGTATATATAAGACATAAGACACTCGTGCACATCATCAACCACACTCTTGATTCCCTTAATTAACTCACATCTTCTGCACACATGTTTTCCACCATCTTTCTATTATAGTTGCTATCTCAACTCTCTCTAATATGGTTATTTCTAATCTTATCTCATCTAGTATTCTCACACATCTAATACAACATTCTCATCTCCGCTATGTTTATTTTATTCTCAAGCTGATTCTTCACTGTCCAACGCTTTTTAAATTATATTTTGGTAGATATTTAAGAAAAGAAAAATAAGTCTTTTCATCCCCTCTAAAAACTCTACCCTAACAAGTGTAGTAGGGTGTTTTGGATGAGTGATTTAGCAAATCATTTATATAGTTAATTAAATTGTTTCTTTAGTGAAGTATGTGTTATGTGTAGTGATTTAGTAAAGTAGTTTAGATTAAAATTGAGTTTGAAGTGTTGTTATATTATGTATGATTTAGTTTTGATATTTAAAAAACAAGTTTATAGTAAAATTTAATGTTACACTCTTTTAATTAACTACACAATCTATAGTTTATTACTTATATAATCAAATTTGTTATTAAGATGAAACCTAATTTTGATATAATGTAAGCAAACATACTGAAATTTAAGAAAATTACTAACAAGTAAATCTGGCTAACCTATAACGATGAGATCTTTACTCACAATAACTCAAATTTATGGTCTTATTAACATTGTTCAACATTGGAAGAATTGGAAACTAAATCAAAATTTGTTTTGCTCTTTTCGCTAATAATTAAAATAAACCACTACAATTACCCCAACCAACGGTAGAAGGTACCACATGTAAATTAACATTGTTCAACGTTGGAAGAATTGGAAACTAAATCAAAATTTGTTTTGCTCTTTTCGCTAATAATTAAAATAAATCACTACAATTACCCCAACCAACGGTAGAAGGTACCACATGTAACACCCCGTTTTTCGTTAGGATTATATATTTATTTATTCTATGTGTTTAATTGCTTGTTTGTGTGTTTGATTTAGGATTAGTGGATTCTTAGACGAGAAGGGTATTTTAGTCATTTTAGGAGTAATGGTGTTTTGGTAATTTGAGGAGTGAGGGTAACTTGGTGATTTTAGAATGAAGGGTATTTAAGTAATTTTGGGTGAGAAATGTTTTAAATAGGATTAGTAGTAACTTGAAGTAATTATTTTAGATAGTGGTGTATGAGTAATTAGTGAGAGATTTAAATGAAGTAATTGAGTAGTAACATTTTTAACGAGTGGAAATAGTTACTAGACCCATTGAGAATGAGGAAACCTAACCCACTTAGTGTGAGACTATATAAGGATAACTCTAGTTGAGAATTAAGGTTGAACATTGATTTCATAAATTTCACAAGAGGTGGCAAAAGAGAAAAGAGAGAAAGATAAAGAGAAGAGGAAGAAAGGAGAAAAAGACTCGAGGAACAAGAGAGAGAGAGCAAGGTAGAGGGGAAGATTTGAAGATAAAAGTCAAGCTTTTGGGAGATTGAGGTAAGGGGGGTAAATTAAATTTCTCATAATAAGCTATAATCACTTTTCTAGTGTTTGAGTTATACTCCATCCGTTTCAAAATGAGTGTCGTTTTAGATGTTTACACACATATTAAGAAATGCAATGATTAAAAGAAAGAGAATGTTTATTTTACCAAATTATCCTTATTAACTATTGGTTAGTTTTAAAAGTAATACTTTGGAAGTAGTGTGCTGATTATTAATTGGAGGGTACAATTGAAAAGAAAAAGTTATTATTGCATTGGAAACTGAAAGTGACATTCATTTTGAAACAACTTTTTTTTACTAAAGCGACACTCATTTTGAAACGGAGGGAGTATTTGTTTTGTTAATATTTTGAAATTGATGATTATATGAATTGATTTTCGTGCTTAGAATTAAGTGATAATTATGGGTATGTTGAAAACTGTGAAAACTACGCAATTGTTTATATGTTGAAAACGGGTTTATATGTGGAGAAGTCAGGTGTCCAAGATTCGAACCCCGATCTCTGCATATAATATGCAATATCCCTATCGACTGAGCTAAGTTCATAGGGATTGTGGTTCTCCATTTTCAAAAATTAATTTTTTGGCCCCATATTTAATATTTTTCATCACATCTTTAATTTAATATATTATTAATAATTGGGAAATGTTAACTTGTGCCCTTGAGGCATAAGTTAAGAAACCAAATGTAGAAGGTTTTTCTTGGAACTTGTGCATTCAATGTCTTAAAAGTTGCAAAAGTTATACTTTCAATATAAAATTTATTTTTAATTTCCATTTTAAGCTTCTTAACTTGTGCCCTAAGAGCACAAGTTAACATGACCCTTAATAATTACAACATTTAAAAAACAATTAAAATATTTTCCATCACATATTGAATTTAATATATTATTTTAACAATTAAAATATTTTTGTAAGGAACATTTAAAATATTTTATAAAGTAATAATTGTTGAATAAAATAATTGATAATGACATGAATATTAAATTTGTCCACCTAAATGTTCCTACTTCATCAAAATTGACTTAAAAAATTGGGTGCAGACCGAAACTTCCAAAAAAATTAAAATGGAGGATGAAAAAATTGATTTTTAAAATAGAAGGACCAAAACTTTATATTTTTTAATGTTCACTATATATATAAAGAGGATACATGGAATGTTCACTATATATAAAGAGGATACATGGATTTGACCTGATTTTTTCACTTTCAATTACATCCTTAGATAAATTTGTCTAGAAGAATATTACATTGTTTGATGTCATTTAAAAAGAAATGAACTCATATTATATTTACTATATTGTTGGTGTTATTGAAAAATATAAGTGTAGTTTTGTGACACTATAAAATGCAAAATAATTGTGGAATTAAAGAGCCCGTTTGTTATAATTCTTTTAAGAAAAAAATCATTTTTTTAAAAAAATAATCACTTTTAAGAGTTTTGCATCCGTTTGTTACAGATTTTTAAAAAAATCAGAATCTAAAAAAAAATCTAAAAACAGCTTCAAATGAGAACCTGTTAAGAGCAGCTTCTCAAAAAATAGATTTTTTTAGAGGAGAAAGAAAATATGATTTTAAAGATTAAACTAATTTTGTTTGTATCCAAACAAACTAGATTATTTGTTTAAAGAAAGTGATTTTTATTACGGTAAACAAACGCAAAATAGATTATGATTTTTCACAAAATCTCTAAAATATAATCTCTAAATTATTTTATGTCAAAATCACTTTTATTTTTATTTTAATCTGTAACAAACGGGCCCAAAATTTCAGTAAAAAAAATCGACAAACCGTGGTAGAGTGCATTGAAACAAATTCAATTCAAATGTTTCCAAAAAGTAAAATCAAGCCTACATGTGAATTCGGGGGTGTATTTATTTTGCTAGCTTGATTCGATTGGGTGCAAGTTGAATTTGATGGAGTGATTTTGACAAGAGCAAAACTCCATGATAACGATAAACATGCACTATTTGAAAATAAAAGTGACTTGATCCTTCTGTAACATGTCAATTGTGATCTAGAAATTTCTGACACAGGGGATCAACCACTCTCTCCATCTCATCCAATTGCTCACGAGGAAGGTGCTCAATCACTTTCATCCTAATATATCTAGAACCTTCTATTCAATTATTGATCACTCACTAATAGTAATACTATTTTCTTCTATCCATGCATGTATGTATTTATAAAATCCCTTTAATCTATGATCTATGACTTTAATTTGATTAATTCTTAGACATAACATATTTGAGAATGAATTATATGTACTCGGTGAAAGAAGAATACTTGGAACCAACGATTCCACCACCACCCCAACCAAATGAAGGACTTGTTGAAATTAGACCACAACCATTCCTCACAAAAACATTTGATGTAGTTGATGATCAAAGTACCAACCATATAATTTCATGGAACAGAAGTGGCACCAGTTTTGTGGTTTGGGATACACATGCCTTCTCCAATCATCTCCTTCCCAGATACTTCAAACACAATAATTTCTCAAGTTTTGTCAGACAATTAAACACTTATGTAAGTACTACGTACTCTCTAGATACACATGATCCTAATGTCTCTATCTAGGTCAGATTTTAAAACATTGCTTATATAGTAAGTAATTACAGTTCAAATTTATTCTCGGCTATGTTTTCTCGTACTGATTTTGGACTTGTGTTATACAATATTTTGCAGGGATTTAGAAAAATTGATCCAGATAGATGGGAATTTGCAAATGAAAGATTCCTGAGAGGGCAAAGACATCTATTGAGGAACATAAGAAGAAAGAAGGTACCTTCTCAGCCTATTCCTAATTCCCAACAAGGACAAGGTTGTTTTGGACTAGATGCAGAAATTGATCGTTTAAGGCAAGAGAAACACGTGTTGATGACGGAGCTTATGAGTCTTAGAAAGCAGCAATATAATACTACACTTTATATTCTACAGATGGAGCAAAGGTTAGAAGGGATTGAAATCAATCAGAAGAAAATGATGTCTTTCTTAGCTAGAGCTATGAAAAACCCTGTCTTCATTCACCAACTACAACAGAAAGAGAAGAAAAAGGAGCTTGAAGAATCCGCGACCATGACAAAAAAGAGAAAGCTTGTTGAACAAGGAACTAGACTAGGTATTGGACAATCAAGCAGTGTTAAAGTTGAGCCGTTAGAGTTACGTGATTATGAATTTGGGGTGTCGGAGTTGGAAATGTTAGCTATGGAAATGCAGGTTTTTGGAAGGGGGAAAATAATGGATAAAGAGGAAGTAAATGAACCTGAGGCACTAGAATCACAAGAGAAGATGGAAAGAGTGCTTGATGATGAAGGGTTCTGGGAAGATCTAATGTTTAGTATGAAATTTGAGGGTAGATTTGACATTCCAACTTCTGAAGATAACAATGAGAATGAAGATGATTCAAGTGAACCACTGAGTCAAGAATTTAGGATTAACTCTTTTCATTCAGTTCACTAGCTTCAAGTCTTACAAAGTCAATGTTTTATTTCAAAGGAAGCAACATATTTCTAATTCTTTTGTAGCCCTTGTTTATATCAAATTCTCTCATGTTTCTTGTGTTTGATTGGGTAGGTTGCTGCTGGTGCCAGAACAAGATTCTTTGATAGCAAAATCTGTCATTATTTATGTCAAGGACTCAAGGTTCAATTTTTTTACCACCAGGAAGCTATATGTAGATATGACATTGCCTGTTGTAATTTTGTATTACCTTGATGAATGTAGATTACTCAGAAGATATATGATGGACAAGAAGTAACTAATCTCCTAGAAAGCATAACTGAGTGAACACTATGAATATATATATATATATCTCTGCAAGAATGCAACAGGTCTCTATCTCTTCCATATAATACTTATCTTATTGTTACTATTATTATAATCGACCAAGGATTGCATATATGAGTTTTTGTTCAAATTTTTAAAATCAGAATTCTAAGTATTCTTGTTTATTCTGATGAGTTTGGACTAAAATAATTTGTGCAGTTCAGTCCAACTTTTCGCTAACTTTCACTTAGGATTGCATGGTTAATTTGAATCGCAGTTTCTGTTAATTACATGTATGAAGAAAGAAGATTTTAGGAGTATACGGCTAGGATGGCTGCCGTGTCTAATGCCACAGTTAATGCAATGGAATTTTAGCACTAAAGAGAATTTCTCAAGAATGTGATTTATATTGTATAAAACTCAAACTTTGTTGCTTGTAATATACATTGCACAATTGATCAAGAAACATGGAATCTAGATGGGAAGTCTTGACCCCTGATTCATTTCTTTGATCTTCCAGTAAAGGGTGTTGCTTTGCTGTAGTATATCTTGTCGATTCTTACATATTTTCAGTATAATCTTTGGTTATGTAGAAAAATGGCCAATGATGTCCAACATTTTGAAGTTAGTACTACTAGCACTTCTACTTGCAATTGAATTGGTTGAGCTTGAACTAATAAACTCAATGGCATGTTAATCATCAGAAATAATGCTGTTGTGGATGAGATTAAGGGTCTCAAAGCATATAGTTTCTTCAAAAAGTAGTCTTCTAATCCAAGCATGAGTGGCTTATCTGTATGGACTTTGTCTGCATTTGTATCAATTTTTCTGTCTTGATTCTTCTTCCATTTGGTCATAAAAGATGTTTGTTTTCAAGTTCTCATATGATAACCTACCATGAACAAAACTGTAACAGCAAAAATTGAAATATCAATTACATCACTTCAAATCGACTTATGATTTAATAACAAACATGCTTTCAAGTTAACCTTTACAATGCACATTTTTAATATAATACTGATCAATTCCTATTTATACAGCATTACTCATTAATCTAAAATGGAATTTTGTATCAACCTTCAAACTAAAGTGTGTTATTCAAATGCAAACAACTCAACCATCTTCAATCTTCAGAAAATTTAAGCAGGGCCTAAACTTTCCTAAGGGAACCACTTTAGTGATAAAGTCTGCAAGATTCTCTAATTTATGAACCTTCTAAATTTGCACCTTCCCATCTGAGATTCTGTTTCTGATCTCACAGACCATGTCCTCTAGTCGATCGTACATATCTACACCGACTTTTACCCTTTTGGACACACTTGGTATGTCTAAATTCTCACCACGAAATGTCCTCGACATATCCGTACAACAATAAGATGAACCAATAGTGTCAACATGTGGATTTTGATTCACACGTTTAGCATATTTCAGAAATTCTTCTACATCCTCCCTTAACTCATGTCTCATTATTTTCTGAAATACATACACACGTTTCACGGGAAAGGCTTCACTCAAAAACTCAAATTAACAAATATGTGCAATTAATATAAAAACAGTCTGACGCATACAGATAATTTGATCCATGTACATAATCATACAAGTAGAATATTCCGGTGCAATTGTCAAAAACTCAAGTAAAACATCTTTAAAAGACCCAAGAGAGAATGAATTTGCATCAGTAAAATTACCAAATCACCAGCATATACCTGACTGTAAAGATAGTAAAACATTCCGGCCATAGGAGATATTCCTTTTCCTGTCCAGCTAGAAGCAGCAGCTGTTGCTCTCCCTGTTTCCTTTCCACCCTCAGCATTCAATGTTTTTTCTTTTTCGGTTCAGGCAGAAGACCAGGATGCAGCAGACTATTAATAGGACTGCAAGGACCACTCCTGCAAAATGAATTGTAACTCAAGTTAAGCCTATAAAGCTTAATGGAATATCCAAGGCTCTCAAGGTTTGTGTTGTTTTTTTCTTCTTCTTCTTCTCGTATCTACAAAACCAGAAGTTCCACATCGAACAATTCTTTTTGCATTTTCATCTTTTTATACCAACATGGCGTTCTTATTGTTTAATGAGATAGTGATGTTATAGTTTAATGATATAATTCAATTTGGATAATAAAGTTAAATTTTAATATCTGTCTCATTTTGGAACTCATCGATCACAACATGTATATTTTATATCTAAATAAACTATACAATATTTAGATAAGATATTTTATATCTAAATAAACTATACAATATTTAGATAAGTATTAAAAATGTTTTAAAAATAAGTATTAAAAATGTTTTAAAAAATTATAAGATTAAAAATGTCTTAAAAAAATTATTTTTTTTAAAAGATTTTAAAAATAAGTATTAAAAATGTTTTAAAAAATTATAAGATTAAAAATGTCTTAAAAAATTTATTTTTTTAAAAGGATTAAAAAACGTTCTAAAATATATAAATGAAAAATTTGTTTGAATGAGATTTTATTTTCTCTAAACATTTTGCTATTTAATGTGATAGTAACCCAAATTTTAATTTGATGATGTGATTATCATTTAGAAATGTCTAGAAGCAAACATATACTAGATGTAATGCCTGCTGCATTGGTATTGGTTGTGGGTTTCAAGTGCAAGGTCGCGTGTTCAATCCTCATGGGTGCCACTTTATTTAATTACTAAAATATTCATTTGTTTATGAAACCGGTCTGATTCATAGAACCACTTGGTCATCGGTTATTCATTTGTTTATGAAACCGGTCTGATTCATAGAACCACTTGGTCATCGGTTTGTTTAAGTTTATATTCATTTGTTTATGAAACCAGTCTGATTCATAGAACCACCTGGTCATCGGTTTGTTTAATTACTAAAATATTCATTTGTTTATATTCATTTGTTTATGAAACCGGTCTGATTCATAGAACCACTTGGTCATCGGTTTTCACCGGTTCATTTTAGTATTGAATCTAGAAACTAGAGAATGAACTTGCATCAGTAAAATTTTATAATAAAATTAAAATTGTTTACTAAAATATTCATTTGTTTATGAAACCGGTCTGATTCATAGAACCACTTGGTCATCGGTTTTCACCGGTTCATTTTAGTATTGAATCTAGAAACTAGAGAATGAACTTGCATCAGTAAAATTAACTTAGTCTTTTAACCTCTAATTCGGCCTCAAGTCCACATGCATTTTCGACGAATTATCCACTTTGGGTCATCATAGTTTTTTCCTTTATAAAAGGGGTCTCATTAGATTGAGAAGTGTGAGTGTTGTTAACAAACTACTCTTAACCTCAATTTCCAAGCAATTTGAGACTTTTTAGGTGCCGGAGTAGTAGCCCTGGTTGAGAGTTAAGGGGGCAAATGGTTTGTTAGTCATCATATGTGGCTTAGACTTTGTTGCCCGCGAACGGTACCAATGATTCGGAGTGGATCACCGTTTCTGGACCTAAATCGACTGCCGGAGTGGTAGAAGCCTTGATGGAGGGCAGCAGAAGGTCCTCGGAGGGCATGGAGTACATGCAAATTCTTTGAGGATCAAGTCAGTTTGTTATTGAGGGTGTGAGATTTTTATGGTTTAAATAATGTGTATCTTTAGACTGCATCGAGTATCCTTATTTATAGGACAAACTCTAGGGTTATTCAGGTGAAATTCATTGAGTATGTTGTGATGTCCACGACATTCGTGGATCAACATTTGATCGTCATCGTGGCACTGATTAAATCGCCAGATTTGCCTGGGTGTGCTTCTAAGACCTCCTCATATCATACTCTACAGTGATTCATTCCATTAGCGGAGTAAGCTTGGACAATATTAAGAACAAACCCCATTTTGCATTGGTAAAAAAAATTGATAAACAAAAATATCACTAATAAAAGTACAAGGGATGCTCAAAATCCATTACAAAACATCTAAATCAAATACATTGAAGACATTTGAGTGGGTTAGTCCACCAATGGGAGAAAACAAGACTTTTATTTATGTCTTCCCTACATATAAACCAAGATCATGACAAAAATATTAGTAATTTTCCTATTCCCTACATATAAACTAAGATCATGACAACCATTTAATCCAGCATACCACCTCCAAAATATTAGCAATTTTCCTATTGAAGAGGAAGTCATTACGCTCCATCCAAATACACCACGATGTAGTTAACCGGACTAAATGAGACACTTTTTTATTATCATTCTTCTCTTTGCATAATGAATTAAAGAGTATAAAATTATCAACCAATTCAACACCCCAACCTATTGGGTGGCATTTAGGATACACACTACACAAATTTGTGCATCACAAACAACTTTGTGTACTATAAAGGTCAATTTGTTTTTGACCATTAGATCAACTAGAGAGCATATTTTTATTATAGTCTATCGGATCTCAGTAACTTTCTCCAGCAGTAGAGCAGCAGCAAGCAATGTTGGTTCTGTTCCTCTTTATCTTCCTCTTGTTACTCATCATCATCTTCATACAAATTCCCTTTTTATTATCAAATTGTTAATTATTAAAAAAAAAATCCAATTATAATTATATTTGTTTGTAGGTTGTTACCAAAAAATCTACACTAAGGAATTTTTATACGATACAAAGAAACATTTCTCTATCTTTCACTACTGCACTTGATTTTTTCAGGAAAAAAAAATTAAAGTTTTTAACATCCAAGATTTAATCGATAGAGTTGAAAAAACCCATATGGTTTTCTAGTTGCTTTGTTAATTTCAATCAGATAGAGTTGAAAAAAAAATTGTTGATATGGAGCAGACAAAATCAGGTTTGAGAGAGAGATGGGAAGGAGAAAGGGTGGTCCATATGCTTCAAATTTCTCCTTGCAGCAGCTACTTGGTTAACGCCTGGATTTGACAGATGAAGCGTACACCTTGTACAAAACCATGGGTATGGCAGTGGAGTGTTGCTTTAAACAGGTGGAATTTGAGAGTGACTGTGACTGTCCTGTTTTGATTAGAAGGGTAATGAAGATCTGCCCATAACTTATTTTAGCAATATTGTGGTTGGAATTAGAGAGATGAAGCTTTATTCCTTTGTTTTTGTTACACGACCCATTCTTAATAATAGTGTAGTCTTGTTTATAAATAAAAAAAAGGCTTAAATGCACTTTTTGCCCCCTATGTTTCAAATAGTTGCGATTTTGGCCCCCTAAGAAAAAAAATGAATATTTTGACCCCCTAACTTTTGTGCCTCTTTTGAATTGCTGGTTTTTGTGTCTCTTTTGAATTCCCTATGTATTGGGATGAACTCTTAGGCACTGCAGCTGGAAGTGGTGTGCCTCTTCTTGATGTAAATTTCTCCTACTAGAAACATACACCAATGTTGTTGCATTGTATGTATAATTAATTAATACCAATGTTGTGCCTCTTCTTGCATTTGTTCCGAAAGAAGGATTGGAAAGTTTAGACGAAGATTCCTCAAATGAGTGTTCTACAGTTCTTGTTGTTGGTGAATCTATGGCAATTGCGGCACACAATGAGGATGCAAATGTTGTTCTTGTTGGTCACACGTAAGCTTTTGTATTCATTTTTTGTTTCGGAATTTGAATAAAAGGGCTTTATAAGTATTCTTTCCTTTTTTGGTCTTTATGTTTTGCAGCTTCCAAGCTCTGCATTTGCTGGGGAGCTTCCAAGCTCTGCATTTGCATTTAATAGCAATGGATTGGCAAAAATTCCCTATTATTTCAAATGGTCTCTTAATATAAAAAACCATGTAATGTAAGTATTAAGAACAAAATTTGCTAATTCTGGAAAATGAACGCAGCGATTCGAGCAATAAAATGGGTGAAACGGACAGATTCGAGCAATTCAAAAGCGGCACAAAAGTTAGGGGGTCAAAATATCCATTTTTTTCTTAGGAGGCCAAAATCGCAACTATTTGAAACATAGGGGTCAAAAGTGCATTTAAGCCTAAAAAAAACATAGCCTGTGGTTTAATGGTGGCGGGTCTACTGCAGTCCAGGAGGGGGAAGATTGCAAGGTTGAAGAGAATATGAAAAAAATATAGCGTTGGTATACCATAATAAAATCGTGCTCTTTTTTGATCCAATGGTAGAAAATTAACCTTCCAAAACTTGTGTATTGTGCACAAATTTGTGCAGTGTGTATACTAAATGCCACCAACCTATTACGTCCCAATCCGACTATTTGAAAATCAAATTCCAAATTATCCTTATCTTTGTGCAACTTGCAAAAAATGACTTGAAGTTTCGACTTTGTTAAAACAGAATACACAACATTGTTGTTGCACTTGAAAAATGAGTTTGATATAAATCTAGCCACTTTCTTGAATTTTTTTAAATTCTATTTAGAGAAATATTTGAAAGATATAAAAACTAATTGACATCTAGAGAGAGAAAAAATGGAAAAAATTATATGATAAATATGATATATTGGTGATATGAGGACATATCAAGTGAGAGGAGTAGTTATAATGAGAGATAAGAGGGTCTTTTATCAGCCGTTTGATCAAAATCAATGGCTCTGGTTAAAAATCTTATAATAGTGACTTACATTATTCTCATTTCCTCCATCCTCTTTTCCGGTTTTCTTCTTCCCCCCTTCTTCTCTCATGCGCCGCTTCACTTTCTCATCCAGTTCTAACACAAAAATCGCATCTAATTTTTTTTTTTTTTTTTTCACTTTTAAAACTGCATCTAATCTCTAAGTTATTTTTACAACTTCAAAAACTGCATATTCCCTCCTCTCATACCATGAGCGTTGTTGTTCTTATTCACATAATTGAGTTTTCCAGTCTTTTCCCGTTTATGCAGCAATAGATTCGCAGAGAAAGGCAAAGTAACGTAATAATCTGATTTTCGTTTCCACTACAAAAAGAATTGAATTGATTTCTGTTTCTGTCATGTATTGCAAAATCAAATTTCTCAATCTCCACGGGGGCACAAAAACGATTCAACAAATTTAATCGATTTGTTAACAATCAAATAATAAGCCACAAATATTGAATCTGGTGATGAGGCATCTCGAAAATGTTGAACTTCATAGCTTTTTAACAATGAATTTCGTAGGGAAAATATGAACAGAAAAATCAATAATTCCAAATTCTATTTCTTATATGATTCAAAAGTCATGCCCTTGAAAAGAAGATTCAAGTTTGATGAATAAAACAATTGCTTTTTGAATTGAGGAAGACAATATACATATCAACCAAATGTCCGCAGATTAATCGGTACAATTAGCTTTTATCTTGTTTTTCTTTGTTATTTTTACAAAAAGGAAGAAATAAGGAAAAGTTTCTTATGATTTTGTGAATTGGGGTGAGGCGGTGAGAGCTTCCACTTAAGCCAAGGAAATCTTCACATATAACCAGAAGGTGTAATTCTTAAAAAAAAAAAAAAAAGGTGTAAAGTCAAACAGGCTTAGGAGGAAGATGAGTGAATTTGAAGCGTGTGCATATTCATGAGATATCATGGGAAGTCCTATAATAAGTGATTTAATCTCAACCCTTTATTTTAATCCAACAATTAATATTTAATGCTCTCATCCTCTCATTATAAGACATCCTCTCATTTGATACATCCCCTTGGTGATATAATAAGAAAGAGATATATAGAAAATGAAGTGTTTAATAAGTGTATAACATTAAGGGCGTTCACATATCATTACTTAATCTATGTGCAATAATTTAATAAAATTATTTTAGGGTGAATTTGGGCCCTAAAAATTTGTCGATGATACGTTTAATCCATTAATAAATATAAAAAATACGGGACAAATATTTGTCGATGATACATATAGAACGAAGATTGAATATTTATCTGTGATAAATTAAAAAAAAAAACAAGACAAACATTTATTACTATAAGATAGTTGATAGGTGTTGGAGATGCATCAACAAGCTTGAATCCAAGCTTCCTAGCCCTCCAATGGTGACTCCTAGTCTCTGATCTGTGTTCTCTCTATTGAGTTCGGCTTACAATGGTATTTTTTCTCTACAAAAATGACCTACACCTCTATTTATAGAGGTTCTGATATTTTAAGTTCGCTAGGGCATGGCAAGGCTTGCCTAGAGAATCGGGTTTTCTTCCTTGGAGGAAAAAGGCAGTTGTCTTCAGATACTTTCTTGAAACGTCTTTGTTCGCTAGGCAGACCAAACTCGCCTATCAAACCGCCTTAAGGTTTTCCTTCTAAAACTCTTTGTATTTGGCTCGCTTTCACTTCGTTCAGCTCGCCTAGCGAACTTTTCACCATATGTCTTCGTCATGATCTAGCTTGCCTCACTTTGCTCTGTATTGGTGTATCCATGCCTATAAAAAAAAGTATGAGAAACAAACATAATAAATTTTTGGCGTAGTTTAAAGATATAAACGATATTTATATATAATTGAGGGTTTTTGTATTGAATTACTTACAAAACAAGTCGATAAGTGCTATGAAAATTAACTGAAATTTGGCACTTATAACTCGATCGAAAACTTAGAGGTACCAGTGGGACAAATAACCAAGCAACTTGCAGATAGACAGATGGCAATGTTAAGTAGAAGAGGAGTGCACGTAGAGAGAGCACTGCATGATCTCGAGTTAAGTAGCATTTTCATAGCTCTAGAGTACGCGAAAGATAAAGCTGCTTATCAAAGGTTATGATGAAGATATTAGAGAATGCATGAATACTTGTAGGAGGATGCAGGTTCAAACAGGACTTATGGTGATGGAAAATATGGATGATGACAATTCACCATTAACACTAGGCAGACCATTCATCCATAAAGCTTGGATGAAGATAGATGTGGACGACAACACCCTTCATCATATTTGTGCGATTATGGTGTGCTCATCATATTTGTAAAATGTCTTTTCATAATGAGATTAATGTAAAGGTTCATGTCACCTCCAATAATATTGTTCTCTTTATTTGTCATTTTTATATTTACACTTGAGCATAATATTTTGTTTTGTTGTACAATTCAAAATTGAAAGAATATTGTTTCAATTTACATTGGCTTTATAAATGAATATATTGGACTAAAACCGCAGGCTTAAGGGGTAAAAACGTTATAAATTGCGACTTTTTCAGCAAGGCAGCATATTTGGGGCGCACAGAGCATCCGAGGCGCATGTGCCTTGCAACTACACTGCCTCCATGTGTCTGGTTGCTCCATGCTACATGTGCATGGTTCCATCCCCGGGGCACATGGTTCTGACTTTCGGGTTCCGAAACGCCTGTTTCTTCGCCTTTTAGGTGTTTACTTCTATGTAAGTTGTCTTGAAACTTGGGAACAGAATTCCTCCCTTTGTAAAGTCTTCCAAGACCTATTGAATCTTCATTCTTCATCTTCCCAAGGACAACATAATCTTCGGATGTCTTTGCTTTGCCGATTTGCATGATTTCTTCGTGAATTACATCAAAAACACCCTAAAATTACTATGTTTCGGGAATAACATAATTACATACTCAAATATAGAAAACATTACAAATGTCCCAAAATCATAGGAAATTGCTCTAATACTCCTATGTTTTGTTGGTAAAACTTACTAAAAACGACTGAAGAACATGCTAAGAATAACGTAAGATGATCTATCATCAACTTACTTTGTAATGGTGCCAGAACAAGATTCTTTGATAGAAAAATCTGTCATTATTTATGTAAGGACTCAAGGTTCAATTTTTTTTTTACCATCAGGCAGCTATATATGTATATGTAGATATGACATTGCCTGTTGTAATTTTGTGTCACCTTGATGAATGTAGATTACTCAGAAGATATGTGATGGACAAGAAGTAACTTATCACCTACAAGCATAACTGAATGAACATTGAATATATCTCTGCAAGAATGCAATAGGTCTCTATCTCTTCCATATAATACATATCTTATTGTTACTATTATTATAATCGACCAAGGATTGCATATATGAGTTTTTGTTCAAATCTTTTTGTTCAAATTTTTAAAATCAGAATTCTTTTTTGGTTACATTTAAAATCAGAATTCTAAGTATTCTTGTTTGTTCTGATGAGTTTGGAATTTAATAATTTGAGCAGTTAGGTCCAATTTTTCGCTAACTTTAACTTAGGATTGCATGGTTAATTTGAATCGCAGTTTCTGTTAATTACATGTATGAAGAAAGAAGACTTTAATTAGGAGCATACAGCTAGGACGGCTGCCGTGTCTAATGACACAGTTTTTTTTTTTTGGTTACAAGAAGGCTAACAGCAACAAAAAAAGAAACAAGAAAAGAAAGCAAACAGAACCAGGAACAAAGAAAAACAGACGGCTAGCTTCAAAGAAAGCAAGTTCCTATCGCATCAGCTCTAAGAAGAGGAAGGAGGTCAGCTGGAGGTGATTGGTGAACGACCAGATGAGAATCTGAACTAGCACCTAATTTAGCAAAGTAATCCGCACATTGATTCCCTTCTCTTAAGGTGTGATGAAGAGAGATGTTCCGATCAAATAACAAGTCTTTAATATTTTGAATGAGCACGGCGTAGATGTGGAATGCTCTAGTTTAGTCTTTAATATTTTGATAGTAACCCAACTTTTAATTTGATGATATGATTATCATATATGAATGTCTAGAAGCAAACATATGCCTGCTGCAGTGGTATTGGTTGTGGACTTGTGGGTTTCAAGTGCAATGTCTCGAGTGTTCAATCTCCATGAATGCCACTATTTTTTTTAATAAAATTCTTTAATAAAATCCATGATGCCACTATTTTTTTTTAATAAAATTCTTTAATAAAATCCATGAATGCCACTATTTTTTTTTAATAAAATTCTTTAATAAAATATTAATTTGTTTATGAAATCGGTCTGATTCATAGAACCGCCGGGTCATCGATTTTCACCAAACATTTTAGTATTGAATGTAGAAATTATACTTAGTTTGCAATTGTCAAAAACTCAAGTAAAACATCTTTAGAAGACCCAAGAGAGAATGAATTTGCATCAGTAAAATTAACTTAGTCTTTTAACCTCTAATCCGACCTCAAGTCCACATGCATTTTCGACGAATTATCCACTTTAGGTCATCATAGTTTTTTCCTTAATAAAAGTTATCTCTTTAGGTTGAGAAGTGTGAGTGTTGTTAATAAACTACCCTTAACTTCAATTTCCAAGCAATGTGAGACTTTTTAGGTGTCGGAACAGTTGCCCCAGTTGAGGATAAGGGGGCAAATGGTATGTTAGTCATCATATGTGGCTTAGACTTCATTGCCCACAGACGGTAGCAATGATACGGAGTAGAGCACCGTTTGTGGAACTAAATCGACTGTCGGATTGGTGGAAGCCTCGATGGAGGGCAGCACAAGCTCCTCGGAGGGCATGGAGTACCTGTAAATACTCTGAGGATCAAGTCAGTTTGTTATTGAGGGTGTGAGATTTTTATGGTTTAAATAATGTGTATCTTTAGAATGCATCGAGTATCCTTATTTATAGGACAAACTCTAGGGTTATTCAGGTGAAGTCCATTGAGTATGTTGTGATGTCCACGACATCGTGGCACTGATTAAATCGTCATATTCGCCTGGGTGTGCTTCTAAGGCCTCCTCATATCATACTCTATAGTGATTCATTCCATTAGCGGATTAGGCTTAGACAATATTAAGAACAAGCCCCATTTTGCATTGGTAAAAAAATTGATAAACAAAAATATCATTAATAAGAGTGCAAGGTGTAACAGCCCGTTTTTCGCTAGAATTATTTTTAATTATTTATATGTGTTTTTATGCGCTTGTTTGTGATTATTTGTCTCTGTGTATATTTTATTCGGGATTAGTGGATTTTTTACCTAGAATGGTATTTTCGTGATTTTTAGACTCAGGGGTATTTTATTAGAAGGTTGTTTTTGTGAAAATAATTATTTTTACTAGATTTTTGACCTGTACGACGCACGGGTCTTATTGACTGTAATAGTACATGATAAGTTCACCCATATTAAATTTATATCAAAGTAATATGGATGTAAGACTAGAAATGAGTCGAACTCTTCTGATCATGACTCGACTCAATAGGAATTGATACTGCTCAAAACTTGATTCAAGTTCGATATGAACATTTTTTTGTCTCGAGTTTGGTTTGTTTAAAGTTCATGAACAACTCAGTTTGACTCGATAGATTTATTCCGTTAGCACTAACCACATAATTTAATAGTTTTCTTTGGGCAAAAACAATGATAATAATATTATTTTTTTGATATTTTGATTGTTTAGATCATGAACAACTCGGTTCAGCTCATTACATGTCGTTTTAAAAAACTTCAAATAACTATATAAATACAATACTTAGATTAAAAGTTCATAATATGCAGGGGCGGATCTACCCTTGCACCAGGGTAGGCAGCTGCAAACCCTCAATTTTTTATATTTACACCAATAATCCTAGTTTAACTCGCACACCCTCAACTTTTTAGCTTGCACCAACTGCACTTCTCTATCAGCAACTCTCATCACAATAACAAACTATAGTCAATATGTCAGTGAACTGCACATTGGTCTAGTCAAAGTACACGCAGTGTATGTATTTGGAATCGTTTATTATACAAATGAAACTTTAAATATTTTTTTTTGAATGGAAACTTTAAGTATTTTGAATTGTTTATTTATACAAATGAAATTAAAAGTAAAACATTCTTGAAAAATGACCATTAGTTCGAACCTCCTATATAAAAGCTCTAACATTGATCCTTTGCCTCTAAGCTAGAGAGACGTACGTGATAATAAACGGTAGTTTGGATGAGCTTATTTTGGAGCTTATGTAAAACAACTTATGCAAATAAATATCTTTTATGTATTATTTATAAGCTTGTTAATGTAATTTATGAAAAAATAGCTTATGAAGGTACAATTTTTGTTAATGAGAACTTATAAATTAAGATAAAAACTTATTTATTTGCATAAGCTCTTTTTCATAAGCTAAAAATAAGCTCAATCCAAACGGGGCCCAAGTAAAATATATTCCCAACAAGTGAAATATACAAGATATTTAATATAAATTTTGTACATTACTATTGGTATATATTAGTATAATTTATACTAATAACATTGACTCGCGATATAAGACCCTTTTATATTTTTTTATAAGACATTTTTCAAATTTTAAAGTGCATTCATTTTTTACAAAAGAGTTCTATATTTAAGGAGGGAAGTAGTACAACAAAGCTCCCTATTTTAGAGCTTAAAAGAATCTTATGCATGCTTATTTTATAATTTATTTTACTATTTAATAAGCATTATATCTTTCCACCCAAAGAAAATGCAAAATAACTAACACAATTAATTCTATATCATTTCATTTTAATAAAAATCATTTATTTTCATATAATTTATTAAGTGGTGTCGAGAAATGTAAAGAAAGATGGTGCTTCCATTGCTACTATTCTCTATAGGCCTTCAAGTTTTTTTTTTTTTTTTTAACAAACTTCGCAATGAGGGTGTTTGTTTAACTTGGTGCTAAATATGCAAATCATCTATCATTTTGGATGCTCTAACTTGACTTTATATTGAATTTTATTATTCTAATTCTAATATATTATATAGTATTAGTAATATTAATAATGTTTTTTTTCCTTAAAAAATATTAATATATTTTTAAAATAATTTGCACCCCTGACCTAAGGTCCTGGATACGCCACTAATAATATGCACCTTAAAGTATTTGCTCTTACCAAAGCCAATGTGGTCTTCATCCTATACAAACATGAAATTTTCAACGTTCATTTGTCTTTATAAATTTTGGAAGTTACTTTTTTTTTTTAAAAAAAACATTTAAAGTAAGTTAAATCCTTACATTTTTTTATCAATCAGTTTAAACCCTTACATACATTAATAGTGAACAATATTTTTAACCCACTAATGTAACTCGATTTCAATAACAATTAGAAGACGGATAGTTTTCACACTTTCAATTCTCTAAACCATTCGGTTCTAAAAATCAACCCATTCAAGAAAACAATTGTCTTTAAAAATAATGGAAAACAAATTTGTATTACAACTTGGAAATTGAATTGCAAGCTGGTAAAATGATGGAAATCAATGGTTGTCCTAAACATAACCAAAGGGCAGTTCTAAAAATACTTAAAATAAATACAAAATGGAGTTGAATATCATTGTGGGTTACAAAAGCAAAGTTTAAGCTTTTAAACTTGATTTTAATGTTGGAAACAAAAAATTGTATCATCTAAAAAAAACCGCACAAACCGATCCAACCAAAACCGTATTTGTTTGGTTCGGAATTTATTTTTAAAGTAAACCGAATCGAACCAAACCTGCAAGTTTTTTTATCTTGCGGTTCCGGTGACTTTTACCCTCAAAACTGAACCAAGCCGCACCGCGAACAACCCTATGTTGATGGGAGTTTGAATTGGTGTGGTTGTTTATGAAGTTTGAATGAAAAATGAGAAAATTCAGGATTTGGTGAAAATGAAGATAATGATGATTTTGGTGAAAATTGTTGTTATGATTCCATGTTTGTTGTTGTTTTGATTGCCTTTTGATGTATATAAACTAATGTACAAGTTTTGGGGACGAATTTGGGTCAAAAGGGATAAAAAAAACAGGAATTTTGGGTGAAAATTGAAGAGTACTAGTTCCCAAGAAGGAACAATCAAGAACAGGGGGCATGTTCTGGTGTAACTCGCTAGGCAAGCTGTGGCGAATAGCCCAATACAAAACCCCATGTTTTGGGTGTTCCGGACACTCAGGGATCGATCCAGACTGTTTCAAATTGATTCTTTTGATGTATTTAACTGTTGTCAAGCTTTCTAAACCTTTGGAAACATCAAATGAATTGGATTGAACTTGATTTTGTGAATCGAAGCAATACTTTTTGAAAAAAAATGTAGAACACGGATTTTTCGAAAATCGTTTTTCTCAAAGGAAAATGGTGGGATTAAAGTTGTTTACTGTAATAGTGATTTTTTTTAAAATGATTGTGGATGATTTACTTGAACTTGAACTTTAACTTGGTTTTGCTTTGAAAGTGGAATTCTTTTGAAAAATGATAAAATGAGACGAACTTGGTCTGGCCTATGATACGTATATGTATATGTTATTGCGCTCATATGTGAATTGTGTATACTTGGTTGAGGCGACTGAACTTGGTTACTTTGATTTTGGTGGAATAATCGGAAAATGCTAGTTTTTTATAAACATATACGAACTTTGTCAAATTAATGATTTATGATCGGATAACTTGTAGGAGATTTTGAATTCATAGTATGATAGAATGTGAATGAATTGATGTTGATTGGGTGTTAAATATGATGAATATCATAATGTGGATAAATGTCCGTCTTTTAGGTGAACTGTGAATTTGAAACTCTATCGTTTCTTTGAGGTGTTAAATGTTGATGATGATGATTATGATGTTGATTCTTTTGGTGATTATAAATTGATGAATTGATGATGACTTGTTGATTGTATGGATGTAAGTATTTGATAATGCAAATGTTGGTGAAAAACATAATTGGTGGTGATTATTATGTTAATGTATATGTTGGTGAGTTATGCATTGTCGAGTCCTTACTTGAAGTCCATGCATTCATAGTCATTTTAAGGTGATTTGAAGAATGTAATTGGTGGTGTTTATAACATAGTTTCTGCAGAACATAATTGGTGGCGTTTTTTATGTTGGTGGATTCATTAACGGTAAAATTATCTTCGGAATCATAATGGTACCACATGCATCTAGATGAGTCTAGAACATTGCATGCATTTAATAATTGGTGAGTTGAGTCATACTTAGATTTGTGAATCGGTGTATATGTGCATTGGTGAACTTTGGTGATTATTGTGAATACTCGAAAAAGGTGAATTATATGTATTGCTTGATTGTGCTTGTATACTTGATGGTTTATGATGATGTTGAGTTTATTAATCATGTAAAGTTAAATTATGTTATTTACTTTCATTTGATTATGTTTTGATTATGAATTGTGAACTAACTCAGTGGTCGTTTGATTGACCGTCTGCCTTATTCTTATGAATGGGTAGACGACGTGCAGGAGTAGTTTTGCTTTGCTTGGTGAGCTGCAAAAGTAGTTTTGCTTTGCTTGGTGAGTTGCCTGCCTTATTCTTATTTGTATAATTTAAAGTATGGTATAACTAAAATTACGAGATTAAAAATAGCTAACAAATGTATACATACCTAATTTAACTGGCAATGTCGATACTGTTATGTTGGACATCTTCATCTGAGTTAGAACATGACATAGTTGTATTTATGAGTTTTAAAGGTGTTTGTCATTTCGCCTAAAAGAGATCAAAATTAGAATTAAAGCCTTGAAAAATATCAATAATGATAATCTATCACTAAATTTCATATACTCATTCAACACTTCATTTTGTTTATCTCTCTTCTTATCACATCACCAAACTATTATATTTATCACTTCACTATCGTTTTCTTTGATTTCCTCTTTATTTTAAGGTGTACACAAAACATTTTTAAAAAAAAAAAAAAAATAAGTTCATATAGTGTTTTAAAAATAAGGGAGAGATATAGAAGTTTTGATATGGGATAATTTCATATACTCATTCAACACTTCATTTTGTTTATCTCTCTTCTTATCACATCACCAAACTATTATATTTATCACTTCACTATCGTTTTCTTTGATTTCCTCTTTATTTTAAGGTGTACACAAAACATTTTTAAAAAAAAAAAAAAAATAAGTTGATATAGTGTTTTAAAAATAAGGGAGAGATATAGAAGTTTTGATATGGGATGATGATGATGATGCGAGCCGAGAATCTAGCAATAGAAGAACCCGTGAATGATGTCTGGCCCGCATGGCATGCATGGCATGGAGATCAACTATTTTTTCTTTCTTTCTTTCTTTTCCACTCATCATCAGTATCTCTGTGCATGCAGAATATCACAGAACTTAGCTAGAACACCAAGAATCGCTAAAACACTATTATGAGATTGTAATCATAATGTTAATGTCATAATATATGTTTGCAATATCAATCACTTATAAACAAAAGCATAATGGAGCAGTAGTATCTATTAACCCAATCCACTGAGGAATTAAGATCCATATACATGCTCTCATCATCATCTAAAAATGTCATATTATTTGGAAGCGTGCAACTAGTCGTCATAAAGTAAATTTTCACTTGAATATTATTACGAATATTATTACTACATGATACTCCTTGGCATGCATCTTAACCCTGCATGTCTATATTTGACCAAGCTAAGTGTGCATTTATCTAGGAATGCGTGTGGTTTTACTTTTCAAATACAACTAGTGGACTTTTCCTTCTTAATTTTTTCTTGGGTAGTGTTAACTTGTGCCCTGAGAGCACAAGTTAAGAATCTAAAAATAGAATTAAATCCTAAATTATGTCTTGGAAAGATAAGATTTTAAATTTCTAGAATGTTGAATGCGCAATTTCCAACAAAATATTTATATATTTGGTTTCTTAACTTGTGCCTTGAGGGCACAAGTTAACATTTCCCTTTTTTCTTATGAGGAAAAGAAAAGAGAAAGAAGCAAAACTTAGTCCTTAAATAAAAGTACTTTATCTCTATATATAACTCTAGAAAAATAACATCAAGAATTCTTTAAGAATAAAGAGCAGTCAATCACAATGCACTATTTGTCACAATTTAAGGAGGTGTGACTGAAAAATAGGAAGTGAACAAATAAATCATGCAATTAAAATTTGCCAGTTGTGTCTTGAAAAATTCTTGATGATATTTTTCTAGAGAAATAGCATTTTCCTTTAATTAAATCAATTAGTTAATTTAGTTAATTGTATGTATTGTTCTTAAAAATATCATCTTTGAAGTTTTTTATGCAAGAGAGGCTATATCTTCTCTCTAACCTTTCTTCTTCGCCATTCATTGCGGAAGAGTTGTCTAGGGTCATTTTTCATTCGGTCATACATTTGCATGTGTTTTTCTTTTTTCTTCATTTTAATCAAAATAAATGTGAACATTCACATCGGTTTTTTAATTTTTGTGATTTCATCATCTGAGGATGGTGTTGTTTAGATTGACATATCAAAATCGATTCATTACGGATCCTAAGGCACCGTTATTCCATCCACTTTAATTTTGTCAATTTTGTGCTAGAACCGAAAGTTACAACTCTCAGTTCTCTTCTTAACTTCAAAAATCGGTCTCTCTTGAGTAAACAAATATGCTTGTTACTCCTGTGTTGTGTTGGACAACATTCAACTATTAACTTGTCTTTATTCACTTGATCCCTTAGAAAGTAAAACCTTGTTTCGAAGTTCTTGCTATTTCCATGACATATGGGAGTTTTAGCTAGGTGTTGGGAGTTCGGATCAGAACTCACACTAATATTTTGACGTGTGGAGTAAAAATAGCGGCAACCAAAACTAAAGTGATTGAGCAAGCACAAACAAATCAAACAAGATAAAAGAAGAAGGAGAAGAACACAACGCTATTTGTTTACCCAATTCAGTCCAAAGTGACATGCTTTGGGAGAGAGATCGGCTCTTCGTTCCACTATTCAATAGAGTAATTTTACACAAAGAGATACAAAATATTACAAGAAATTGGCCTTCAACTAGATCTCTAAGAGCAAACCCTAATTTCTACCATTTTTCCAAATCTCTTCGTGTGGCCAAAAAACTCAATGAATTATCACACTCAAGGTGTTAGAATAGTGTTTCCAAACCTTATAATTTACCTCTAAAAGCTCCCAACCTTTAGCCTATTGATTTCCTAATGGTTCCCCCCTTTGTTCTCTTGACGTTTGCCTTTTTTCCACTAACAGAAACCAAAAACTCGTGGTACCTATTTTAAAGATTCATCCGGCACTTAAAACTTGACGACCAAGAAAACATAAAATCTCGCACATCCGCGTCGCGGGCCTTCTCTCCGCATCGTGAGATAGACAATAGCTTGACTTTCTGCAACCTTCTAGTATCCGCATCGCGGGCCTTTCCCCGCATCGCAAGATAGGCCGAACTCATTTAATTATCCTATTTTAAATGTGATATTTGCAACAAAGAATTGTCTTGTAAAGAATGTTATTTTTATTTTAATATTTCTTGTTTTTTCAATTGCATCGTATAATTGATATTGTCTATATTACTCACAAGTAAAAATCTTTCCATTGCCATTTTTTATAAGCTAAAAATTCATTTAATAAATTAATAATTATGTGCAAAACCATTTAAAAAGTTTTATAAATATTTATCCAATACAAATTTACTAGTAATTATTTAAAAGTGATAAAGTCTGTCCTCGTGAGCATAGCTCAGTTGGTATGAACAATGCATAAAAATATATAAGGTTCGAGGTTCAAACCCCAATGAAAAAAAAAAGTGATAAAGTCTTGCATTAGGTGTACGTGTATATTTCAGACACAAAGGTCTATTTTTTTATGGGTCTTATTTCAGACACGCATGACCCCTAAAGTAAACGAAATGCCATGTTGATAGTCATAAAGACAATGTTGACCTTTATGTCAATACTAGTGTTACCAACAACCATTGACTGATTACTAAAATTGGGATGGCTAAAATGGACAATTTGTGCAATATCTATCCGTGGCTTTAGCGTTGGGTTTGGAATAAAGAGTAAAAAAATAGGAAAAAGAAGAAAACTTTGCAAATTCTTCTGTGGGGTTTGGTTGAGAACTTTAAATCTTTTATTTTTCATTTAAGGTTGAAAATCTTTCTCTACATTGTATACACATAGTACTTGAATGAGACCGTAAAAATTCTTTTTCGGTTGAATTAGAGGTTTTAATTTCGGATTAAACTCTGGTGAGGGAAAAATGTTAAATTTCTTAAGGAAAATTTGCTATTCGCAGTGGTTTAATCCATCTTGTTATGAAGCACATATACTTTTTAGATCAGGTGTGTCTTGGTTTGGACATGTGTCAGTGTCCAACACTGACAAGACACTGACACATATGAGTACACTAAATTATGCAATTTTCTCAAATTATTAATCGTATCGACATATCAGTGTCCCTGTCATGTTCGATGTTAGTATCTGTATCTGTGCTTCATAGGTCACGAAAGATTAATCTCTACGGTTTGACATAGAGATATACCCTGTTAAAAACAATTATTATTGTTATTATTTAAACTTATTAAAAAAACATTATTGGTTGCATCTGTATCTGTGCTTCATAGGTCACGAAAGATTAATCTCTACGGTTTGACATAGAGATATACCCTGTTAAAAACAATTATTATTGTTATTATTTAAACTTATTAAAAAAACATTATTGGTTGCATATAGATGAGAATAATAGCTCTAAAAGATAAACTAATAGAGTGGCAGAAAATCTTCAAGAATATGATGAAAAACAATTATGAGATATATCATATTCCACGAACCAAATAATAAGCTGGAGGAAAGTATATATATACATGATCGAGAGAACATGCTATATTCATGACTTACGAATTATTGTATTTATCATCGAAAAGATGCAAGAACATGACGAATTTAGGATAAATACATGTTAAATAAACTGTTAGTTCCTATAGACATTTCCTAAAAAAAAAAAAGTAACTATAGACATATTAAATTTCGTTTTTAGTATTAAAAAAACCTTAAAAAAAACTAGTAAGTTTTAGCCTCTTCAAAAAATATTAGCATGAAGTTTTAGATCCGGTTTGTTATAGTTTTCCTAAGAAAAATAATCATTTTTTTTAAAATAATTATTTTTAAGAGTGTTGCATCCGTTTGTTAAAACTTTTTTTAAAAATCAGAATCTAAAAACAGCTTCAAATGAGAAGCTGTTAAGAGCAGCCTCTCAAAAAATATATTTTTTTAGAGAAGAGAGAAAATATGATTTAAAAAGATTAAACTAATTTTGTATCAAAAAATCTCTTTTATATAGTTGTATTCAAACAAATTAAATTATTGGTTTAAAAAAATATTTTCATTACAGGAAACAAACGCAAAATAGATTCTGATTTTTCATAAAATCTCTAAAATATAATCTTTAAATTATTTTATGTTAAAATAACTTTTATTTTATTTTCTTTGAAGGAAAAAATAACTTTTATTTTAATATGTAACAAACGGGCCCTTAGTTGTTTTCAAATTTAAATTTGTTTAATTATTTTAAATTTTTAAGTAACTTTTTGATGACATGTTTAAAACCTTATAAAAATTTCTTTCACGATAAATTCAATTTTTTTAACATGAACAAACGCAAAATAGATTCTGATTTTTCATAAAATCTCTAAAATATAATCTTTAAATTATTTTATGTTAAAATAACTTTTATTTTATTTTCTTTGAAGGCAAAAATAACTTTTATTTTAATATGTAACAAACGGGCCCTTAGTTGTTTTCAAATTTAAATTTGTTTAATTATTTTAAATTTTTAAGTAACTTTTTGATGACATGTTTAAAACCTTATAAAAATTTCTTTCACGATAAATTCAATTTTTTTAACATGAAATGAAGTAAACGTGAATAAGACTCGTTAATATGATTTATGGTTGAAACGTTGTATGATATTCAACATCATGTTGCTCTCAACACTTCCAATAATAATTGGTACCAAGAGCTTTGGTTTTACGCGATAAAACTCATTAATATTGCAACGTTGTATGATCTTCAACATCTTAAAAAAGGATGATATATTGTAAAAACGTTGCTTTGAAAAGGTTATAACAAGAAAACTTGTGGTAATCAAGTGTGTCCATTGTGGTTCATTTCTCTTTTCTAAGAGCCTGCACAGTACGTATACACTTTACAGACTACATACAACTACAATATCAAGTTCTGCAAGTGCTATCAAGTTTGACATAAAGAAATTTAATTGAATAATCAATTTTAGCTTGTCCCGTAATTGTAGCTCAGTTGATAGCTACCAGGGATATTATGTGTAGGGGCCGAGGTTCGAACCTCGGATTCCCTACTTCTCTACACATAATGTGAGTCTAGCCACTAAGCTATCTGACAAAAAAAAAAAAAAAAGATTACACATGACGCAGAATGAAAACTTTATCGGTAATATCTCTATCATTTTGAGAGAGGATAGTCTTCTCTAAAAATAAGAAGTGTGTTCTCATGACATTAATCTATGAGTGGCATGGAAAATGATATTTTATTTCTAACGGATTATGATTAGTGTTTAGCGAATGTATCAAATCGTTCAAGTAATAAAGTGATGAGAAGGATTGTCTCTAGAAAGATTATGTTTAATTGACTTGCACAAAAAATTATCATAGACTATATTGTGGACATCACGACTACAATGAGAAGCCATTGTAGAACCTGTAATGTTGTTCAGGCCTAAGGTTTTGGAAAATGTGTTGAGGGTGTTTTTGTAAATTTGTGGAGCGCATTTGGTTTGCATCTAGCGGGTGAGGACATGCGTAAGTGAATGCGCCAGTTATTCTACTGCCATCTACATCGATTAAAGTGTGTTCGAAGACAATTAGGTTTTTGACGAGGGTTTGGGGTTTTGCGTGGGGTTGGAATTGTTTTGAGGGTTGGGTCAGGTTGGTGATTGAGGCGAAGGGAATACTGTGTTGGGTGAGGGTTATGAGGTGTAGGAGTGGTAATAGACTAAGTTGAGTTAGGCTTTACAAGGTCTCAACTTGACTTGTCAAAAAATTTAAGGCATAAATCTAGCATGTAGCTTATCATAGATTTATTTTTTGAGAAATGATATTTGTAGAACCACTTTATTACAACTTTTTGACAATTTTCTCTCTCATATTCATATTATATTCTTATTCTCTCTCTTCCTTTTTCTCTCTCTATTGTTTTGGACGAATAAGAAGAGAACAAATTAAAGTTGTCAACAAAGTAGTACTAAATGGATGTACATATATCATTACTCTTATTTTTTAGGTCTATATATGAGCCTAACTTTTTGATAGTTTGATATGACATGTTTGCCTATTTAAAAACATATTTCATATGGACGCATTTAAATATGTAATCATATCTATGTTTGAATAGACTAATGAACAAAAAGACTAATGAGATTAAACTCCACTTTGACATTTAACATGACATTTTAGAAAATTTGATGATATGCGACATCATATAATATTAATTCTAGGTTATAATTATATATTTAAATATGCAAAAAAGAATGTATTGAATGTGTGTATGAAAATTTGATGATATGTGACATCATATATTAAATCTAGGTTGTAATTTTAATGCAACTTTTATTCATGTTGAATTTTCATCTCAAAAAGTTTGTCCTGCAGAATTTGCTGACAAAAAAGTAAAACATTGTTATCCAAAAATAATTGTTGTCTGTTTATCTTCTATTCATGTATAATTAATCATTAATATATATATATATATATATATATATATATATATATATATAAAATACTAAAAGGAAGGAAAAAAAACATTGTTTACAGAAATTAATTTTGGATCTCCTATATAGAACTCATTTGATATATGTCTACATATATATACCACTAAGTTACTGCTTTATAAACAGTTTATGAGATTAATTCATTCACATTTTATTTTTTATTCTTTTTTACCTCAAAGTGAATGATGCCTTTCTCTATCTACATGTCACTCTGCCACCTGTTCACCATATAGCAAGGTTCTGTATAATGTAATTATTCTCTTTTTTTATTTTTTTTAGGAAATAAATGTAAATATTCTTAGTTGCATTGTGTGTATCCAAGTCTCATTCTTGGCTCTCAAAAAGTAGCTATCAGGAGTAATAAATACACACATAGCCATATTTTGAATCAAACAAAAACAATAGAATATCGTATCTTTGCTCCTACCTAGCTTTTTTCTCTTCTCTTTTTTCCTCTCCTCTCCAACTTGTACTGCTGTTTTTCTTTCTTCAAAGCCAAATATGTTCCCTGCACTAATGTCCAATTCCACTTCTTTCTCAGAAGAAACAAGTGTCTCTTCTACTAGATTAAACCACTTAGTTTCAACCATAAATTCCTCACAACAGCCTCAAAAGTCCAAGAAAAAAAGAAGCCTCCCTGGTAACCCAGGTAACTAATAATTAGTTAAATAGATTTATATTTATAACATGTTAAATTGTGGTCGCAGTTGCGGTTACGCTTACATCTTGTTGCAGAGACCTCAAAATCCTTTATATTATGGCCGCAACTAATTACAGTTGCAGACCGCAATTTAAAATCACATGTAACAACATATATTAGTATAATATTAATAGTATATAGTATATAGTTTTTTTTTTTTTGAAGAAATCAAAATTAGTATATAGTATATAGTATATACACCTTAGTTCAATTGTTTAGTATATGATTGACATGTTAATTAATTTTGTAATTGATTCTCTTAATTCAGATCCTGATGCTGAAGTGATAGCTTTATCACCAAAGACACTATTAGCAACAAATAGATTTGTGTGTGAGATCTGCAACAAGGGTTTTCAAAGAGATCAAAACCTACAGCTACATAGGAGAGGACATAACCTACCATGGAAGTTGAAGCAAAGGAACAACAAAGAGGTTATTAAAAAGAGAGCTTATGTTTGTCCTGAGCCTTCATGTGTTCATCATAACCCTTCAAGGGCTCTTGGAGATCTTACAGGAATTAAGAAACATTATAGTAGAAAACATGGTGAGAAAAAATGGAAATGTGATAAGTGCTCAAAGATCTATGCTGTTCATTCTGATTGGAAAGCTCACTCTAAAACCTGTGGTACTAGAGAATATAAATGTGATTGTGGTACCCTTTTTTCCAGGTATAGTACTATTACTGCTCATAGATATAAATTTCAAGTACACACATAATATTTTCATGTTAATTTCATATATCCATGTTTTATTAAATTAATCCATTTTTTTCTTATGTTTCTATTTTAGATCAATAATAATGTTATAAGTGCAAATCATAATTTTAAATTGCGGTCTGCAGCTACAATTCAGCCGCAATATAAATGTTTTAAAGATTTGTGTAACGGTTTGCAATTCCGATTGCATTTGCCTTATTGTTTATTGTGCTGCAATATCAAAGTTTGCAACACAACAACAACTAGGACCGCAATCGTAACCTAAAACTATCCTACGGTGTATTTACCATAATTTGGTAGAGATTAAATAAATTACTTTTCGTATCAACAAGATTTTAAATTTAGTTTCTTAAACAATGTCTTTAGAACAGTTGTTAGCATGCCTGTTTTCATAATTATTCTTTTTATTAGTATCTTCTAATTACATAAGAATGTATGCTAGATTTTTACCCTTGAAATTGTTTCATGAAAGGTTGCATGAAATTGTGGATACAGCTAATAAATAAGTGTCCAATTGCTAAAGAGACTAGAATTAACTTTAGCTGTTTTCTGAATCCTAAAAAAGGCCAAATGAATGTGCGGCAGTTAACAACAAAAGAAAACACAATCCACACACCTTTTGTTTTTATCTACTACTGTATTATCTGTGACTCAATAGCAATTTTGTTTGTTTTTTTTTAACATCATGATGCATGCACATGCATGTCAGCATGAACAGCATGATGTATACTATTTTTACAACATTATGTGTAAAAAAATAAAATAAAAATTTCCAATTTTAAATGTGTCAGGGTGCTCAATTGTTTTCTAGACTTGATTGTACTCTCTCTACACTATACACTCTTATGTTGATATGGAGTGGGTGCAGTCTCTAAGAAAATGATGGACATCTATTTCTGTCTACTGAAAAAGTAAAAAGAATATAATCAATATAGTTAGAAAATTTGTGATGATTTCTTACTTTTTTCTCAATTTCATTTTTATTGAAAACTCCATAGTATTTTTCTCTGAACTTTTTTCATCATTGTGAAATCTGATAAATCTGCAACAAATCTGATATGCTAAGTTGCTTTCTTCTATAACTTCATTACAGTGGATTGGATTACATGGATTCATTGATCTCAATTGCTTATCTTTGTGTCGTGCATGAGTTCTAGTTTCCCAAGACTTCCACCATCATCATAATTATAAGACTATAGTACCAATAATCCTTCAACATAATATTATATAATTTTAATTGTTTGCATGCATAAAGCAAAAGGCTATCCACATCAATTGCATCATGCATATGATCATTTGACCCTGTAACATAATTTATGTCCCAATTGGTCCAAACCCATTGACACGTTAATCCGTGTACATTAGTCCCCTCTCCCTTTATCCCATGCATGATTTCCCTTACCTTTTTGCCAATGGGGCACATTCTACAAGAACTTCACAAGTCTTCTTTGGTTATGTACATATGCATGCATGATTCATTTCCCTTCTCAAAATCAAATTCATTGACTCATTTTCTCTCAAAAAAAGTTACAAAAAAATATATAAAATTTACCATGTTAAAAATTCATAAATGAATTGGGTGTATTGCTGTATTTTGAACAATCGGTCACATTGGACTCATTTTCGTATGCAAGTTATAATACAGACGTTCGATTAAGATTAGATGACTCAAATTATGATTGGATAAATGCAGGATAATTTCAATTTAGGGAATCATATCCTTAAAACTCGTTCATCCCTAGTAATTACATTTAAAATAAAATACTAACAATAAATAAACCTTTTTAGGGTGCTTCTACTAGTACATTTTAAAGAAGGGTTGAAAGCTAGACTTTTTAGGTTAATTTGGTTTAGAGGTTAATTCAAATTTTTATTACTATTTAACAAATAACATCCCCTCAATAAAAACACAAGTGACATGTTGGTTCATGAATTTCACCATTGAATCAAGACCATATTAGAGGCTCTTTTTTATAACTAAATAAATAACACCATGGTTATAAGTATGATGCAAGAAAATATATAGTATTTTCTTATACTCTTTTGTGAATTAATACAAAATTTCTTTTGTTTTATTGTGTGAAAACTGCAGGAAGGACAGCTTCATAACTCATAGGGCATTTTGTGATGCATTAGCTGAAGAAAGTGCAAGAATGTCTGCAAACCAATTAGCCATCACCACCACAAACACAAACCCATTAGTCCAATCTCTCTTCCTCTTCCCAAATCAACAACAAAGTTTCCAAAACCAACAAAGCCACATCACCTGGGACCCACCTCAACCAAACCCTAACCCTAGCAACCTTAATAATACTCTCCACCACAACATCAAGCCTGAATCTCCAAATTTTCACACCAACCTCTCTTCTCAGCCTCCTCTACCATTTCTTCATCACACAAACCCTAAGAGCATAATGACATCATCACCCTTCCACGTCAGCACACAACAACCTTCTTCCAGTGCTGCCATGTCACCACACCTCTCAGCAACTGCACTTCTCCAAAAAGCAGCAACCGTCGGTGCCGCCGCCATCACAGGCAGCCAACCACCAATAAGTCATCATCATCAAACCTCTGAGCTCAACATTGGCCAGTTTGGATCAGTGACTCAGCTCAACTCCGTTGATCACTACATTAACAACATGAGAGGCTGCCTCACCGGAAAGAACGACGACGGTCTCACGAGGGACTTTCTTGGCCTTACCAACGGCGGAGGAAATGGTGGTGAGTCCTTGGATGTAAAGGATATGCTAACATTCACGGGGGGTGTAGAATACCATCAACACCAACCTCATCAAAACATGATGATGCTAAAGTCACAGTCCCAACAAGCAGGTTTTGGTTTTCTTGGGACAACAACTGTTCCTGAGTCGTGGGGGAACTGTTAGACACCAAAATTACCATGGGTATATTTGGCCATTCAATTCATCTTTTGCCTTGTTTCTCTTATATACCTTCTTGTCATGGATCATGGAGTACTGTTTTTGTTTTATTTAGACAAAAATGTCATCAAGTACTTGTATTTTAAATTTTACCTTGTTTCAATTTCATTAACTATGATATTTCATTTCAGTTTCATGAATGTTAAATTTTATATACCTTCTTGTCATGGACATGGAGTACTGTTTTTGTTTTCATACGTACCACTGTTCCTTCCTTATATGTTGTCGTTTTCTATTTTTGGTCTCTCCATACATTTAATGCTTAGTCAATTACTCATGTTAGGTGTTTGAGGGACCCATAGTCTTTCTTTCTACACATCGCAGCAGAACCGTACTCGCCGGCTATCGCCTAAATCCGCCCGAACTTTGACGGAAAAATCCAGACTGAGGCCAAGGTGGGTAATGAGAACACTTTTTGTTTTGAACGGCGGGTTGGTATCAAGAACATTTAGACTCACCCCGCTTGTCCTCGTGAGCTTAGCTCAGCTCAGTTGGTATGGACAATGCATAGTATATGGAAAGGCAGTGGCGGAGCCCTTCATGGTTATCGCGGAAAAATTAAAAAATCAACGATCATAGGTCTATTTTGCGAGATTTTATATAATTTTGTGTTGGTTTTAGGTTTCGATTGATCCAAATTCCCGCAAAGTGATGTAGTGGCCCACCCGAAAAATTTAAATAATTCAATTATAGGTCTATTTTGTGATATTTTATACAATTTTATGTCGGTTTTAGGTTTCGGTTTATCCAAATTCCCGCAAAGTGGTGTAGTGGCCCACCCGAAAAATTTAAATAATTCAATTATAGGTCTATTTTGCGAGACTTTAAACAATTTTTCAACGGTTAATTTTAGTGGCCCACCCCAACTTTTTTTCCTGGCTCCGCCACTGTGCAAAGGTCCGTGGTTCAAACCCCGACCACCACCAAAAAAAGACTCACCCCACTTGTAATAAAAATTATAATTCTACCCCTTTTAATTTAAAAATTATAATTCTACCCCTTTTAATTTAAAAATTCTTAAACAAACTCTTAAATTACATTCATTTGTTTATTTTCATTTTGAATTAATTACACATTTGATCCTCTAATTTGTCGATTCGATGATTTTGACTCCCTTTGTTTTTCTTGTCCGATTTGAACCCCTCATAATTTTGTCGAATGTGGTTTTTCGATCTTTGCTCCATTTCATTTTACTTTGTGCTCTATTTTGACTTTGTTATATTTCGCTCTTTTACATCTATTTAGGGCCTGTTTGGAAAACACTTATTTTAAACTTATGTGAAACAGCTTATGCAAATAAATAAATTTTTATTTATTTATAATTTTTTTATAAACTACATTGACAAGCTTATAAATAATAGAAGAACAAAACTCATTTATTTGCATAAATTGTTTTGGATGAGCTCGAAATATGCCCTATTCAAACACCCTTAGTCATTTAATGTGTTTGAGTGTAAAAACCAAATGAATGTATGACTTTAAAAAAAATTATTTAATAAATATATTTTAATTTGTGTATATCGTTAGTGTAAGAAGGTATATAAGGTATTGATTTTATTCATAATTATTTTTTAAATTCATCATTTTAAAAAATAATTATGAATAAAATCAAACATTTTTAATGATTGTGATCGTTTAACGGCGTAAAATGTATTGATAGTGTAAAATTTTACACTAATAGTATATAAGAATTAAACTCTAATAAGGATAATGTTAAAAAAATGGTAATAAATAATGATGTATTAGTATTATAAATAATAAATAATTTACGAATAAGGATAATGTTAAAAAAAATGGTAATAAATAATGATGTATTAGTATTATAAATAATAAATAATTTACGAGATACATAAACGTTTTAAATTAAGCACATAATATGAGATGAAAAGGGTAAAGTGTATATGAAAAAGTCATGTGTGATCAATGATCATAATATTTACACATGATTTAGACACACACAAGAAACAAAATGTAAAATATTAAAATAATCAAATAGTATATAGTTTTATGTATCTGCGTGAGTTTATATGCATGTAAAGAAGCTTTGTGTGGAGAATCCAAATGCTTACTGTATTGGTGGAAGTATTGTAAAATAAATTTGGTCAATGTATATCTGAAGCAGAAACATCGATTTTATTCTCTATCGAAGAGATTGAGTTTAGGAGAGTGAGGATGGATTGTGATGTTGCAATGTGCAAACAGAGAAAATGGCACATGCAAATTATAATGATTGGCCCTTCTGTTTTTACAATGACTACCTATGTCCTATCTTTGTCTTCACACCTTTTCTTCTCGTGCTACACTACCAAAAATTCGTTTATTTTCTATTCCATGTTTCTTAGAAATCGTGGTTGGGGCCATCTTCTATCCGATGTAGGATTCTTAACAATATTTTAATATTTTTCTTATCTCTATCTCTCACGTGTATACAGTTTTGATATTTTATTTTATTTTTGTCAAGTAGTCTAGCGGCTAGAGAAATTCACCTTAAAGGTGAATCACCTTAAAAGTGAATAAATGGGGTGTCCGGAGTTCGAACCCCGGCCCTTACATATAATATGCATTATCCCTTATCAAGTGAGTCAAGCTCGCAGTTTTGATATTTCTAAAAGATGGAATACGTGAGTTAGATAAGGATAATATATAATATAAACATGATAAGATCTTGCCGTATTTTTTTATGTGGATTTCATAAAAACTTATTGTCTTTTTACGTTGATACTATGCTTGAGACTGGACTGTATGTAGACTTTATAAGGTAAATTTTTTAATGTGTTTGAATCACGATACGTCAAACTTAGAGTTGACATGAAATGTATAAATTTAACGTGCAACAAGTTTATGGTGATATCATATTGATGTGAGATTCATGTAGAAAATCATATGTTTATTTCCATTAAAAAAAGTTCATTTGATATTGCATGTTGTAGTGAATGAGAGGATCCTTGAAGAATGTTAAAGTATAAAAAAAAAAATAGCAAAAACTTTTATAAGATGTCCTTTTTTAACATTAAAAAACGCTAAAAAAATTAATTTTAAATGAGAGAATTTATTACGTAGAAAAGGAAAGATAGATTCATATTCACATACATAATTTTAATAGAGAAGAACAAGAATAATCTCAAATTCCTTTTTGAAAAGGTGGAAATTGATTTTTTGGTAGGAATTTTTTGGTAGTAATAAAACTATTCCAAATACTAAAATTATAGAGTAGAAATTGTTTTTTCGGTAGTAATTTTTTGACGAGAATTTTTTGGTAGTAATAAAACTATTCCAATTACTGAAATTATAAACAAACAATCGAAATAAATAGAAAAAAAATGCATTTTTAGATATGTATTTGTCACTTTGTCAATTTTAAAAACTATTTTGATTTATGCTCATAATTGTAAAGACTGTTTTTTTTCTTTCTATTCATTCGTTAAGGCTCAATTTGACAGCCTACTTTGGTTTTAAAAAAGAAAAGGAAGAATAATAAGAGTATGATTACAAACTAATAACTAATAAATCAATGAAATTTGGCTTAGTTGGTAAAGATTTGACTCACCTACAAGGATATAGGTTCAATTTCTATTGTCGGTGTAAGAACTTTAGAACTTTTTTGTAGGTGATGTGTAAGTACCTTTGTTAACGTTCGATGAGCCTTAAGACATATCTTAACCATGATGAGCCTCTAAAATTCAACACACCTAAACCTTTGTAAAAAATTAAACTAATAAATAATAAACATGACGAATAATTGTGTGAAAATTTTAACAAACTTTGTTTTTTTATACTCACTCATTTAACAAACTTGTTATTACTGTCTCATTATATCATCTTAGGGGAATATATAAAGTCCACTATATAATTGGTCAAATCAACGACAGCCATAATGTAAATAACTAGTGAAAATAAATTGTAGATGCTAGTGAAATTATGATTTTAGAACATTATTTTTACAATAATTTAGTTAAAGTCTCTGCCTGGATGATGTAGATTGTCCAGCTTGTGTTTAAGAAGTTACACCATTTTGGATTTAGCAGCTAAATTCCAAAGGCCATCATATCCCTAGTTTTTGTCTCCATGACAAACTTGGCTCCACAATGGTCATGTAGGCCAAGTTAAATTTACCTAAGAATTTCAGAAGTAAATTTACCTAAGAATTTGTTAATTCTATTCTAACTGAAACAGCTCATTAATCTACGTTTTTTTTTTATAAATTCCAAATCGCAGCTCGTGAGTTTGTAGGTCCCTAACTAATTGTAATTACCATCCCCACATACATTATTATTATGTATATTATATTATTATTATTTTTTTGACAAGATATATTATATTATTATTATTATAAACCATAATAGTTTAAGATGGGTCCCCTTCACATATAGTTTACCAGTTAGAAAGGTGCAAAAGAATGCAATTAGTCAAATTGCATATTAGTGGGGGGAATCACTTCTACTTGTATGCATAGCAATACGTATTTTGATTCATTCCATTTAGAACCAAGACTCAAAAACTCATATACCAACTCGTGTTTAGTAATTTTGGGAGTGGTGTAGGTTGGCCACATTTATTGCCTAATTTCAAGAAATTCTTTTCCTCGTCACTTTTTCTTTTGAAGTGTTATTACTTATTAGGGGAAAAATGGACAGTGTTAAAGAAATATAACCTTTTCTAAAGATAAACAAAGTGTACGCTCCAAAACCCACAGTTTTATAAGCGTGAGTGAAAAGGTAAAATAAGCTTAAGAAAGAATTTAGTATGTGTATTTGTGCGGAGTGTAATAGTGGTCCGGGAGACATAATTAAAAGGTTAAAGAGTAAAGAGAAGAAGAAAAAAACAAAGGATAAGGTTAAAAAAAAACATGTCAACGGTTAAGGAAAAAATGTTTTGAAAGATTGAATTATAATTCTGAGCCTTTTTTTATGTGAATCCTTTATCAAATTTTGTGCCACTGCCACCCCCCACGCCCTGGTCCTTCCCCACAAGCACAATATATTAGCCTTTGGTTGGCGTCCACAAGTGCAATCACTATCAACATTATAGTGAAGTCAATGTACATGAAAGTCTAATAAAGTACTTATAATGCTTTGCATATAGAACCAATCTGTCAAGTTTTAAGTGAGTGAACATAAGAAAGATTAAACTCTTGTAATTGTTCACAATTTAGCTAATTCAGCTCAATTATTCGGATATTGGAGCTTTGTTAATAAATTGATACACTTAGATAATATGGGCGTTTGCTTTCTAAAAAAAGTTTTCTATTTTTATTTTTAAAAAATTTGTTAGTGTTACTTACAATGAGAAAATAGAAGTCTCACATCTTATTAACAAGTTAAAATGAACATGTATTCTAAAAAATAAAAACTAAAAATGTGTTTTAACAAAATAAAGAGACACTAATTTAGTCATTGTTCACTGCATAAGGTGAAGTAAAATTTTAAGTGTGTGTACCACTAGAAACCATTTCTCTAGCCATTGGAAAACTCAAAATGGAATGTCATACGAAGTCAAGAGAAAGTGTCTAATAAAACCCTAAGAAATATAAGTTGTTGAACATCACTTTAGTAAGGATTGCATTAAAAACTGTGCTTTCAAGCTCAGCATAAGTTAACAAAAGGAATGGAGAAAGTTTTGTCATTAAACTCGGTAGAAGGAAAAGAGCATAGGGATTAACCAAAGGAGGTATAGTGTCTGTCAGGTTTTGGGTGTTATGGTATATCCAAGCTTTTGAAAAGGATGTTTATAAGTTGCAGTGTTAAGGTACAAAACATCCCATTTGCCTACTCAAAGAGACTCTTTCAAATATCCCTCTGATAAAAAAGGAGACAAACTAAAAGCCTCTTCTATTCTCTCTCTCTCCCTCCCTCTCCCTCCCTCTCTCTCTCCCCCTGTCAACATTCTTGTATATGTCATCTTCCACTAGGGAATCTCATCTCCAATGCTAATAATTACCTAAACTTTCTTTTCCTTGTCATTGCTTCACTTTTTCCTTCAGCTGCAAATCCTCACAACACCGTCCACTCCCTAAATAAGACTGTGATACACATAGGATCATGGACGGTGATATTCTGTCTACCCACTTGAAAATTAATCTTTATAAGGTATCCTATCCTAAATTATATTTCTAACATGATTGTGTGATACACAGTAGAATATTGGACGTTTTAATTTAGGCACCATCCTTCTTTGTCAAGCAAAATTCAAGAAAATGCTACAAAAGTCAAACTGGATTTTAAGTACACATATCTATCTATACAATGAGAAAAGAATAAAGTTGCATGATGCAGATACTAATGACATTGCAACAAATATAACTAAAAAAGATAAAAGTATCCACGGTACCATCTGATTTGCACACAATGGGGGAGACCCAACTTTTTTAATATGTAAAATTTACTTACACCAACTAATCAATAATGTACAAGACATAATTATACATGGAAACATCTTGTGAACTAGTTTAGCTAGTTCAAATTGGGAACATCTTGTGAACTAGTTTAGCTAGTTCAAATTGGGAGCTTCTTTATTTCAGGAAAATATTAAATGGTGGGGTCAAAGAATCAATACACTACAACTTCAATTTTGATTAGTAAATTCAGTGTATCAAATACATAGGGGCTAGGGCACATACAATTGATACTACCTATACAACACTAACAACTGTTCAAATGTGTAATAATCATCTATTGAACGAACTGTAAACTGACAAGTAAAAGTACAGATCCAACGAAGAAATGCTTTGGTTTCAAATATGCATCAATTTATTCTTCGGAGGTACCTTGGTGGGCCAATTCATTCATAAAGTTCACTTAGCATCTCATCTGACCCCTGGCTTTGAGCATTCTAGATTCATTCCCACAAATTTGTCCAATACATTTTTAAATGCCTGAACCATACATGAAAAGAAAACGTAAGAAATGAATAGAGAATAAGTATTTTCATTCCATATACTTCTAAAGTGTGAACATTTCCTGAAGTTTTTAACATCTAATAAAATCACCTTTGATTAGTTTAATTAACATGATTTACATTTAAATGACTATCTTTTTGTCTAAACTACAAAATCCCAATAACCCAACTGCTTATTCTCTTTAATACATGAAAGTGAAACTAAAGTCTCAATGCACATGCAGGGCAACCAATGCCAGAGACTCATGCACTGAAACAGTGATGAGGATAGAGACAATAAAAAAGAAAAGATGCCATCATCAAAGTATATTTAGGAAATAGAAAAATAAATATTAAAAATATTAAATAAGTCAGTCAAAATTGTCTACATCAATTGATACTGATAAATAAATAAAAAAACAGTTTGTTTGGTCAGAAAATCATAATGAGTTTGAATCTTAATTGAAAATGACAGACACACAATACATAAAATGTCATCAATGTTAAGGTCGTGCATAAAATAATATTGTACATGGATGTGAAAATGCGCCAAATGCTAGAAAAGTTAAAGTAGCAAGAGTAGTGCATTGTACATAGAACATGAAACACATATTAAGGTTTCTCTTCTCTCAAAAAAAGAACATGAAACACATATTAAGGTTTAAATAATGCAATTATTTCCAAATAGTTATAGCATAGATGGCAAAAGTAATTTCAACCTCTTTCTGATGAACATTTATTTTTCATGACTGTATCGGGGCAGCAATCGAAAATTAAATGAAAATAGCTTCCCAGTGTTCTTTACAGCACCGGTTCACAATTATAAGCAAAAAAATGTCTATTGGACTCATATATAAGCAAATGTGAACTAACCTATCTACATTAAATGTTATTATTCCAAAAATCTATTGGAGTAATTTCATAACTCTACCCCCTTATTGCAACAATCTAATAGCTCTATCATATAATGAATTAACAAATAATACATAATACAAGAATATATAGTTTATACACAAGAAGGAGTCTGAAACAAATTATCAAAAAGACATCACAAATGGTATGGTCAAGTATTCCAAGGCAAGTGGAAATTTTGATCTCAAGTCACATTTCATGATAGACCTGCTATAACAAAAATTATCATGGAAGGAAAATAAGGGGGAGCAAGGGTGGGGACGTGGGGTTGCTGTATCATCCCAGACCGAGGAGAACATTGGGCCACAAAGAATGGGCCTACAAGGATATGCAAAGAATGAAGGTATAACAACGGCAACAACAGAATGGGGAATAACAGAACGGACATGTGTCAATTGGAGAGTGGAGGATGAGACAGGGAATCAGTTCCATACAGTGGAAAGGTGGGGGTCTGTTTGAGGGGAGGAAAAGAATTGGATAGTAACGGAAAAGCTTTGCCTTGGTGAAGGTTGTTTTCTCCATAGGGAGAGCGGTCTAGTTGTTTTACATTTTCATCCATAGTCACTCTATTTTCTAGTGAGGAGCTTTGCTCCATTGATAGCAAATTCAAGACAATCCATCATCTCCATTTCAACATTGATTCAGCTTATTTGTTTTTGTTTGAGCATTTTATTACGTGTTAGCTGAGAGGTGTTACTGGGGAGCCTAGAGAGGCTCCTATCTAGGGCAAAGAACATTGTAAGGTATTGCACGGAGAGGCCGTCCAATACAAAGAATGCTTCAGGGTGAAGCTTGAGCAGGATGTAAATAAGCATGTTACATAGTGAAAAATCCAATTAATTGTGTTCGGAGTTTCAACATAGTCCAAAACTTTTGTGAGTGAACCCGATATAAATTCCGTGTGCATTTCTCTCTTCCTTGATCTATTAAGTTTAGTAAATTGGCCCTTTTGTTAGTACAAATTGTCATTTCATCAGAATTTGAAAACTGGTCTTCTCAAGAATATTTATTGTTACTAACGCAGAAAGCTCAAACCTTGTTTTAGAACTTATGCAGACGCATTTTGAGAAAGTATTAATTCCTGTGAACTATTTTTCAAATAATCATAATACTTAAATGGTTTTAACTGTCTTATCATACAATGGAAAACAGTTCGAGGGTATATTAGAAAACTTCTTTCCTAGGATGTGTCATTCCATCAGCAAATTCATGTTGCTTTAGTATGTTGCATCATTAGAAGACTTGTCTTTTGAACGAACTTTGAGTGCTTGTATTACTTGAGTGAGAGTCAGAAAAGTTTTGGGTTAATAGGTTGGAGATTCAAGGGTTGCAATTGAACTCCCTTCATGTGACTCTAAGTACACACACCAGAAGGGTAAATATGGACGAACAATGAATTCCAAAAGATAAAGCTAGAGCACAGCTCCTCAATTACCTGTTGTGTGAATAGCTCCTTCCCCTTCAGAATAGAACTCATTGCTGCAGATTGATCATCAAACGCACTGTAGAAAACCTCGTAGAATCTATTCCTGCAATTAAAAAGGCGACCAAAATAATACGATGTTATCTTCTTGACAACCAATCACATGAAACACTTATGAAAATAGTACATATTAGAAAGTACCGATCTTCCTCAATAGTTAGTTCATCCATCTCATCAAATTTCCGTGTAAGAACTTCAGCCCCAACTGGTGATAGTACATGCAGAACGAGAGCCTCTAAAGTTCTTGGGAAGTTGTTCTGAAAATAGTAATAGTGCAACATATTTGAAATATTAAACATAACTTAAAAATATCAAAGAAATAGCCACGGCATGATTAAATACAAGGAAATTAGTATGTAATTTGAGTTAAAGAAGTAGCAGTAGTCTTTATACAACAAACAAATAACCCAATCTCATCTAGCCCAAGCATCACTTCTAAAGAATAAAGGAGGCATGAAATAAAAGCAGTTCCCTTTTAACGACAATAACACCTTTTCCCACTAGTTGGAATCAGTCATACTCTAATATATCAAATAATGCCACAATGTCCTACCATATATCTTGTCTAATGACAAGCCATTTAAATCTAAATCCTTCTTAATGGTTGAGCCAACAATTTTCATTGGTCTCCCTCTACCTCTAATAATTAGACTATCCTACATATGATCTACTCACTTTACGTAGGCTTTTACAAGTAGTTCCCTTTCAAGCAGGAAAGATATTATTATTGGAAGAGAGTCACGTGAAATATTCCTGAGAAAATGAGAAAAATAAAATGAAATGTATTTGTCAACTTGCAAGGAAGATTTCCATCGATATGATCAAGTACAAATGCCTTGTATCAACAATAACTTTGTTAAATCATAATTCGTAGTCCTCTTAAAAAAAAAAAATCACAATTCGTAGCTAAAACACCCACGCCATGGTTCACAGTACAAAGAAGTGCATAAAAACAACTTTTCAGACATTTGTAAATTGTATGGGTAATGAAAACTCACTGCCATAGCAAGAAAGACATTTTGAAGAGTTTGTGGTTTGACATTCCAGAGAATTTTGGCAACTGGATCATCTTTCAATTCAGAAGTCACTATTTTCTCATATTTATCGCTGCCTATGAGATCATAATCATTTATAGAAGTTGACAGTGATTGTTGATCCTGGCTGGCGCTAACACTGTTGTGAACCAAAGACACGAGTTCATGAAGCACCTGGACTGCAGCAGGTTCTAATTCTAGCAATGTCTTCCCCTCTTTAAGTCTTTTCTCCTTTAAATCCATTCCTTTCAACATCTGACTGCAATTTTCATCAGCGTGATCTGGTAATCAGATTATCAAAATTGATTAGACCGTCAATGGAGAAATGATAAGCTAGAATTTAGTTTTCTTGTAAGGAGAAAATCATAGAACACAGCTATATTAAAGCCATTTTCTAATTATCTTACTTGCTCTTCCATTCTTAGGAAGCGTGTTCGCACACATCCTAGTTTTTCCCATCCCCAATTTTAGCAGTTGCTGGTCCTGTCCTATATTGAAAAAGCATGTCATCGGCCCATTACAAAAACAACTAACTTGTGAGCATAAGGAAAAAAGATATCAATTTAACTCGATGAACTTTGATAGGCTAGAAGAATATAGACAGAAAACCCCTCCATTCTTCACACTCAGGAACAAAATTTAAGAGATAAATAGACAAATGCTCAAAAGACTTAAGCTTCCTGTTAGAATCAGTGACTATTATTAGTTACTGTTAGTATTCCTTGATTGTACGGATTCTTAAAATAGTGCTAATCAATTAAACCTTCAAATGTATTTACTAACACCATTACAAATACAAGGTGGTGTGGTCTGATTTAGACACGCAGAGGTACAAATTTTACACTTCCTGCTTCATCAACCATTTGCAAAGAAAATTTTCTGAAAATTTGTAATTCAATAACAATTAATCTGTACACTTTATGCTACCACACAAGAGAGAAAGGAACATCATGGCACTTAACGAAGCTAAACATCTAAAAAATTCTGAAAAAGGAAATTATTTATATGCACGCGTGCACACATACATGTGTAGATGCATTCATAAGTAAGCTCATACAAGAGCAAGACTAAATATTAGTTCTCTTCCGTATCCACTCTCCAACCCCACCAATACAAATGAAAAAATAATAGTGTAGGCTTCAATAATGTTTTCTGCAGTAACTGACATGTACAAAATAAGCACATACCATCTCTTTGTCAATCAACCTTCGAATGCATCCATTGGATCAACAGGCAAATGATATTTGAAAGAAGAAGAAAAAACAATTAACATTCAAAAGTCTTTTTATCACATAATATTCAATGACAAATTTAAACAGAGAACTACATCATCACCATACCGTCTCAATATTCTGCGTAAATAATAAGCATCCATATGTTCCATCATGCAAGACATTGTGTTGGATCTCCACCAAAAGTTAATAGCAATAGTAAAATCGTCACTATCTACTTGGTGGAACCTACACTATAGAACAGTAATTAAGAGACGACGTATAGAGAACAAGACTAAGACACCTGAGAAGTTTATTCATGTAAAAAGAAACATAGATTTTGTAATGAATATGCGAACTAGGGAAATATGCCAATTGCATTTTAAACACAAAACATAGATCCTACTGCAAAATACGGTTGGGTGGCATGAAGTGACAAATGAAGCTGTTGAGACTTGAGTCTCATACTGGATGTGATCATGTGATAAGGTCTAGAAAAGCATTTATAAGTGGGAGACATCTTTCACCCTATTTTGTAGGGTTGAGTTAGGTTCAACCCAAATTCTAAGATGGTATAGGAGTTTATCCAAGATTCATTGGGTCACTCGTTACTGTCCACTCAGGTAACACTTCGATATTCAGGTTTGAGCGTGAGAGGGTGTGATAAGATCCCCAAATCGGATGTGATATGTCCTGAAAATGTGTTTATAAGTGGGAGGCATCTCTCACCTTACAAAACCGTTTCGTAAGGTTGAGTTAGACCCAACTCAAATTCAAAGAGAAGACTAATGCACTAAATGTATATGCTCAAGCAACGGAAATTAATAACAACCACAAGATCAATAAACAAACAAAATGAATTTTAACTGCATCTAGGATATGCTTAAAAAATTCATCCTTCAAGAAAGATCTATACTCTCATGGCACAATTACTTTTAGCTAAGTGCTTGAACAATGCACATTCAAATGTACCATTTTAACCAACAACCAATAAATGAAAAGGACCATGATCCTGGAGTCAAGGAAAAGATGACATAATGCGAAGATATAGGAGTGAAACAGGCAAGAATTGTTAGCAATTGTAGGTGAGTGATCCCTCAGGCTTGTAAGCATTTATTTTTTAGAAAATGACTAAAGCTGGTTAACAAATGCACAAAGACTCAAATTAGAAAATCGAAACACAACTATATTTTCAATTTGACAAGCATGAACCAATGCACATATCAATCACCTTCATCAAAAGCACCAAACAAATGTGCATGAATTCTTTCTCGGATGCATATCTGATGTTTGTTTCTGACATTCTGTGTCAGCACAGCATTGGGAGAAAACAAAACTTAGTGTTAATAGAAAACTGTAAAGCGAAGATTCCAGAGAGCTTTTGCATCTCTGTTGTGACTAACTTTTTCTATACAACTCTGTTAGAATGATTTTATTACAGTTACAAGAGGTTGAAGAGTCTATTTATAGACTAAAGCTAATGACCTCTAGTGTGTCAGTCACCATTCCCTAGGTAACTGGCAGTTGCCAGTTGTACGGTTAGACAGTTACAGGGAATGCAATCTAGTGCAGAACCTCTATGGTGATCATGCTGATCACCAGTTATCTAATTATGAGCTGTTCCTTCAATAAGTGTGAACATTGAAAGTTCCAGATATTTAACCAGTACAGAATTCCCAGAAAACAATCAGAGAAGTTAAGCTCTTCTCGTATGACACCCAAGTTTCCCTGTCCATGTCTGCCAAATATGGAAGAGAAATAATCTACCCAGAAACAGAAAGGCTTATCACAAAGACATTGATGAGCTATAGACCTTACCATCCTTCAGGAATGAAAAGTGCATCGCCTGCCTCCAGAACAACCTTTTGTCCAAACTCCATTAAGTCTTCTGCCCTTGGATAAATTGAGTAATCGGGGTTTTCTAAAGCAACAGAACTGCCACAAGAATTTTATTGAAAAGAAAGACAAAAGAAGGCACTATTAGAATATAAAAGATATGTCAGTGAGCCATGTTTTGAGAACTGAACATGTAAGAGCTGTATTGCTCTCATGCTAGTAATAATCCGTGTTTACTACATCAATACATATAGAGGGCTCTTAACAACCATTGAGTATACCTGTGATTGGAAGCTTCCCCATAGATAGGCATTGGGTAGAGTGAGGGACTAGCAGAAGGAGGCCACAAAACAACTGCAAAATTTCGGTTTAATTAAATGACAGAAATGGATTGAGGCTTGAGGAAGGAAAAGAAGGTAGGGACGAAATATGTAGAATAAGTAACTGAAAACCCTGGAAAGGATTTTTTGCAGAATCATAAAAAGAAAATGGCCAGTGTGAAGCCAATAGAGTTCCAAAACTCTGCTATATGTTATTTACTATCACATTACTTTAGACATTAAATAAATTAAAACATCGGCAAACCAATACAAGTACTAAAAATTCCTACACAGTTGATAGCATATTACTGACAAGAAGCACCTGCATTTCTGCAGTGGTGAAAAAACCCATGCTGGGAGGTAGTAGGTAGGATAATAGGTCATAACAAGAAGAGGAAGACATATAACTTACCTTGTTTGAGGCCAGAAACTATGCACAAAAGATTGTGGTGTGGATCATAGTGAGTACTTGATCTAGATTGTGCATTGTTCATCCACAAATTTATAGAAGACAGTTCTTTTGATCCTAAAAATGGAGGCTGAAGAGAATAATATGATTAAATTAAAAAATTTATAAATAAAAGTCTCTATTATGAAGAGCAGCAACATACTGTGAAGAACCATAGACTACAAAACAAAGTAGCATGCAGAAATTTACTAACCGTCTGAATGTCTTCCCTTAGGGTTCCCAATTGAACTTTCTCCTTACGATTACTGTTCATGATCGGCACCTAAAGTACAATCACCAAAAATTCAGTTCAAAACACATTAACAACTAACATTGTTTCAAAACTATAACACCGTCAAAATATCAATTTAGTGCGTGGATGGAACAAGGCAAACATAGAGATGACTTCAACAACATTAACAAAATAACAATGTAAAAAAAATAGTACTAATATTGGTAAAAATAATGAAAATTAATTTTGATGAACCAATTGAGATAGGTTATTTCACATTGGAGAGTTTGAACCTGCGCTAAATAAATTTGTTCGGGAATATCTTCGAATGACAAACAATCATGTTGTGAGCTATCCGTTTGCGAAGCAACACAATGATCATCGTCCTCCAGATGTTGTTGTTGCTGAGTTTGCATATGCATCCGTTTCTTACACAAATCAAGGAAAGTAGAAAATGGTAGAGGAACCTGCAATGCAAGGAAATGAACAACAAAATGATTAACTTAACATCACCACATAATCCCATATCACATAAATAGTACCAATTTTGATTGCCTTATTTCAACTTACGAAAACGGCTTACGACATGTCCATAAGTTGATTTTAGCTTATTTCCATAAACCCTCCGATATAGCTTACAATAACTACTAGCTTATATGAGAACAGTTAAACTTTATTTTATCTTTTACTATAGAAATAGATTATACATAAAGGTTTGTTTGTAGTGACTTATTTGATTTTATCTAGTGGCATAAGCATGTTTGACAATGTTTGGGAGAAGTTATAAAAAAAGCTTATAACATTTTTATAAGCTGTTTTCAGCTTATTTCAATAAGCTCTACAGATGATAATACATGAAAATAGCTTACTCGTAAGTGCTTATGCTATAAGCTGCAAGTTAAGTTGTTTATCCAAACAGACAGGCCGAAACACTTATATGAAAAGCGCTTATTCTTCTTAATTAAGTTGTTTATTATTAAAGCAAATAAAGTGTTGTAATTAATAATTACCCTGTGATGACTTCCAAGATCACCATAAAAGACAGGTGCAGACGAAGATACCATAGCCTCCACCACAGAAGATCCTACCCGTGCCTGCAAGTAATCTAAACCATCGTTCCGTGGATTCCATAAAGAGAAAGCTCTCCAAGTTTTGGTGCAACCGCATAGAACCTTTTTAGGTTAGAAAAATCAAATATTAGTAATGCAAATCATAATCATAATGAAAAATTAATTAAGAGAAGAAGCGAAAAGTGTTGTTGTTTGATTGATTACAGCGGGAACGTTTTTAGCTTCGATAAGAGACTCGAAGTCGTTAGATGTAGGAAGTTCTTCGTATCTTCGGATTTTAATGCCCTCTTCCATACTTTGATCGTTTGAAGTTTGAAGGAATTTTCATTCAATTTCAGATTTCACAAGAGAGGAGAATGAAATGAACTGCAACTTCGTTACAGCAGCACCAACATTGGAAAATTGTTCTTCTAATTTAATACGCGAAAATACAAAAATGTCCCCACGACAATTAACTCTCGTCACACTCAATGTATCATGACGATTAACGGTGGTCGTTCGTTGACAACTGCAACAGTTAACTACCGCTGCACTCTATACCCGCACATAAATGCATTCGATCATTTATTCATTTAAAACATCTATTAAAGAAAGAAAAAGATTCATTTATAGGATAATGTCATTCATTTACATCTGAAAAAATAAATCAATTAAAACCAACATCATTCAATGATTTACAACAAATAATCCAAAAAAAAAAGTAAACATAAATTAATGCCTTCTAAATATTTGATATGTGGCGGTCAGATGCATCTCATCTTGCATCCTTCTCATGAGATCACGAAAGTATTTGATTGAGTCACCATCATACACTTCCTCATTTGTCATGTCATAGAGGGTTTGTATGATAATCAATGTGTAGGACAATCGTTGGCACGATCCCCCTCAATAATGATCTCCTCATCAGCCGAGCTAAGGGTGGTGCCTGGAACACCTCCATCAGCGTCGATAGACTTAAACAGATAATGATACATATTAGCCAGTGTCATCCCACCCCGTGACCACTTATGTATCATGGCCAGATCCTGCATCGCATCAAAGCCATATAAGGTTAATGTGCTTGTTGCTCTTGTCGGAGAGTATGGTACATTCGACCAAAATGAGCAAGAAAGTCCTCACACACCATTGCCTCTTGTTCTCTCTCTCTCTCTCCCTCTCTCTCTCTCTCTCTCTCTCTCTCTCCTCTCTTCCTCCTCCTCCTCCTCCTCCCCAGGTGCATCCTCCAACAAAATTACATGATTTAAGTGTTCCTCATACAATCGCTTCAAAAAGGGAATAAATATAAAACCACCCTATTGTTTCTTTGTCTTTTCAATCGCACGATCCTCATCAACACCGATCAACCTTGTCATCATATTTACATCGTACTCCTAAGAGGTATGTTTCTCGTGCCTCATCATATTCCCAACGATGGAAGTTGTTGGTCACCCCATGCCACATGTGACACCCTAAATCCAAAAAATAATTATAACTATTATTTAATTAAAATATAGTTTGATTCGCAGCGGAAGTGCCAACAAAAAAACTTTTCTCATAATATAAGAATTCTTCCACAAGATTTAGGATATCACGTCGACTCATAACAAACATAATTCATATTTCACTTCATTAAAAATTATAGTAATAATAACATCGAATCTTTTTCTTTTGAAAATATTTCATTTTACATCATAGACAATGATTTTCTTGCACAAAATTAAATAAGTAAGCATATCCCTTTTCCCGTGTCACTATCAGAGCGGTGCTTTTCCCCAAAATAATCGACGACACAAGACAAGTCCTCACGAAAGGCATGCACTTGACTCCAAGACTCATAACCTATATAACTACGGTTTCGCAACCGCAGGGCCAAGCCAGCAAACACAAACAACGAAGGGGTGAGTTCCGAGAACATGTAATAGTATAAAAAAAATGAGAAGAACACGTAAGCAATTAAGTCAAAGTCGTTTCACATCACAAACATAATATTCAGAACCTTGAAGAATATACTATATCATCTCAATCTATATTAGTAGAAAATATCATTACAACTTAAGAACCGAAAAAACTTCACAAACACAATGTCACAATTCAATTCCAACTAGTCACAACACATGTAGTCACCAATAACCATCTTCATAAGAACATCAACAAATAATCACCTTCATCGTCTCACGCAATTACATTAATAGACATCACAAAGTAATTCGTTAAAACATCACAACTTAACAACTTGACTCGACAACACGACTCAACTTGACAATGCACTCTTAACAACTTAACAACTTAAATCATCGTGAAACTTCTTGATATGCAAATGCATGTGGTACCATTCAACAACATATATGAGCGTAATTAGGCTCTTCAACAAGTGAGCATAAAGCTGTCGGGCTTAAAGCCCCCAACGTATTTGAGCACAAGGCTGCCGGGCCTAAAGCCCCCAACTTTAATGAGCACAAGGCTGCCGGGCCTAAAGCCCCCAACTTTAATGAGCATGCAATGGACTCAACTCCTACAACTTAGACATCTTGAACTTTTTAAACAACTTATATGATTTCAATAATTTGGACAACTTCTTACGACTTCACAACTTAGACCGACACTTACAACTTTATGACATTAATGGTCAACAACATCAAATGACAAACATCAACGTCTTAAACATCGCATCAACATAAGCATCATAAATAACACATATTTAAATCACACATCTTCCAAATAACACTTCATTATATAACACATCTTTAAATATCATCATTATCAAATACACATCATTAAATAGCACTTCAGTTATACATCATCAATTAACACATCAATTTCACATCTTTACATACCACATCTTTAAACCATATACATCTTCAAATATCACATAGTCAAATAATATATTTCATTTACACATCTTAAAATAATACATTTAGCACTATGGTATCCAAGACACATCTATAAGGAGAATAAATCTTATTTCAAACACATTCAAAGATAGTAAGAATAATTTCAATTATTATCTCTATAAAATCACTTAAAAAAAATAAACTATTATTTATACTAGGCATACGGCACCACTACAATTCCAACTTCTAATACATAACATCACATCTATATCAATCATTAAATAAGTCATCAATCTAAACAGTTGCAGCAAATCAAGCATAAGCACCCACAAATTTATCCATGACTTCAAATACCACATATTCACATAGTTTAAATCAAGCAACACCTTAATAATGTTTCTAATTCTTCTTTTAACCTCCCACATCTAAATTTGCACATTAATTAATTATTCTCTCAAAAGGCTACAACCGTCGCGGTGAGCCCCGAATGAACTTTGGGAAATACGGCTTTCCCGTTCATCCCAATTAATTTACACTCATGATCTCGAACTCTTCTCTCTCACCCCATACCTGGTTTGACGATCACGTGCAATACAAGAATTAAATATAATTCACAGCAACAACACAAGGTCGGCAGTGCACAACGAACATATCCAAATCAAATTGCTTGGCAGTGGCTTCACAACGTCAATAAAATGCAACAGCGCGGCAGAGTGCCGAAAGGATCCGACTTCAACTTCACTTTTAACACACAATTGAGTAAAATTCCTTCTGAAGGTTCCGACACAAGGAATCTAAAATCGATTTGTTTCTTTCCAAACGAATATGGTGCTGGTGAGAATTTGTAGGTGAATTCCTATCTCTAGAGATCCTATTTGAAAAATGGTAGCCAAAAGCCAACGGGGAAATAGGAAAATCATTGGTTTAAAGGGAGATAGATAAGCATGTAAACTTAGAAATATCAATGAACCATGGATCCAAAAACTGATATCGTAGTTTCGCTAATGGATAATATGAATTGGATGTCTCAAGATCCACCTAAAAGAAATAATATGATGATCTTCAACTAAAAGAAAATGACGTGCAAAGGCTCATCAATAAAGGAACTAGATGGAGACATGTGATAAGCATCTATATTAGAATGAATGAATTTCTAAGAGAAAGAGAGATGAAAAGGGTCGCCGTTTCTATACTAGGTCACATACTCAACCGTTTCTCTCTCCCTTCGGTTTCAGTAACATGCTATGATTATTAGGGTTTTATGTCTCTCTTATTCTAAATATATTGCACATGGATCGATCTATTCTAACACTCATTGGTGCATATATTCTCTTCTACTAATTAGGCTCACTCAACTATATACACCCATTCATTAATTCTCTCCACCCACTAATAATATAAACTAATTTTATTTTATTCACTCAAAACTATTATTATCCCAAAGATACTCATATACACTACTGTCACTTTTTTTTTCTTTCTTAAATGATTAAAATAATAAATTAATAAATAAAATATAACATTTTATATTATTTCTAAATCAAATAAATACGTATAAAATCATCACAGAATAACAACTACACATATAAGGAAAAATAATCAAAGTATTACTAAGATACCAAGATAATCATTTATAAAATAAATAATTAAATAAGACGATAGTTAGAAATATATATTATGGAAAATTTGGGGTGTTACACCACATCTATAACAATGCGGTACACATGACAATGTTAAGGATGGAGAACCTAGTATGTAGAAATGGGAAAATACTAGATCCATGAAATGGAGTCCTGAACCAGTCGAAATGGTTTGGTGGGTATGAAAGTGAGGCAATCTTCCTCCCATGTTTGATTGGCTAGACCACGCGCTCGTGACTTTAAAATACATAAACAAAACAAAAAACAAACCTGTTAAAAAATTATTTAACTAGAATAAACATTTGAGCAATAAAGAAATATAATTATACTTACCAACGTTACTCCAAATCTTGCAGGCGAGGTGGACATCGAATGACGATAACAATGACATATCATAAAAGCCTTCGAGAAGAGCATCAGGTGCTGGTGAGCCATACTGCTCATGGTGCTCAGGCTACTCATCTTGGTAGTGCTCCTCAGTGGTGTAACACCCGTCTTAATTATTTAATTAATTCAATGAGGTTTAGAATATATTTATAAATATATGCTTATATGATTTATGATTTAAGTGGTTTACATGATTTATATGTGTGAATTATATGATTCATGAATTTGAGTGGTTTATATGATTTATAGATAAATTGTGTGAAGTATATGTTTTGTGAAGCTATGATGTTGGTGTGACTTATTTTATTATTAAATAAAATAAGATATGAGAAATAAAATAAAAATATTAGAAGTGGGGCTGTGAGGTGAGATGAGTAAGTTTAGAGGTGAGTAGAGTAATACGAAAAGATAAATAGGGCAGACATAAGTTAGAAACATTTTTACGTGAAACGCTTTTGGATAAAAAGGGAGAAAAGTCAGAAGATAGGAGAACTAGAGGGAGAGCTGCGATTTCATCATAACCAGGTAAGGGTGAGACTAACTTTCAATATTATTAAGGGTATGATTCTGAAGAATGAATTTAACATGATTAGGTTGAGTTTTTGTGAGAATTGAGAAATTAGGTTTATGACCGATTTGATGATTGAACCATGAAAAGATGTTAGATTGATGCAAAACTTGTATACAGGCCTTAGATATTCCATAGGATGATAATTAGATGTTAATTGGATGATAGAACAAAGAGATTAGGTGAAATTTTGAGAAAGACATGTTTCTGGCCGTACTGACATTCATCGCTCGCCGTTGCGAGCAGCAACACTCGCCGTTGCGAGTAACCCCAAATCGCTCGCCATTGCGAGTAACCCCAAATCGCTCGCCGTTGCGAGCAAGAACACTCGCTGTTGCGAGTAACCCAAAACAGCTCGCCGTTGCGAGCAAAGTAACTCGCCGTTGCGAGTAACCCTTTTTAGGAGTTCCAGAGAGCACGTTTTGCTCGTCGTTGCGAGCAATTGTACTCGCCATTGCGAGTAATACTGTTAGTTGCCCAAATTTGTTTCCCTTGCGATCCTTTCGCACATGTAATTATGAGTTGATCTTAGGAGTAAGAATGAGGGTTGTTTAGGATACTTCTAGATGTTCCAGAAGTCTGTTTAGATGACTGAGATTTATTAGTAATGTTATATGAGTGATATCTAGATGTGTTATGAAATTTATGTTGATGTAATACATTCCTCAAATGATGTTGAGGCATTCGAGCACTGTTATAAGTTGTATTTTGATGTTGTTCAATGTTGTTGACCATTTAAATGTCTTGAAGCTGCATGAGTCGGTCTAAGTTGCAATGATTAAGAAGTTGTCCATAATAATGGAATTATAAAAGTTGTTCACGATGTTGTTAAGTTGTCTAAGTTGTAGGAAGATTGAGTCCATTGCATACTCATTAAAGATGGGGGCTTGAGGCCCGGCAGCTTAATGCTCAAACTACGTTGGGGGCTTGAGGCCCGGCAGCTTTATGCTCACATGTTGAAGAGCCTATTTACGCTCATTTATGTTGGGGGCTTGATGCCCCGAATGGTACCACATGCATTTGCATTTCAAGAAGTTTAAGATGATATAAGTTGTGAAGAGTTGCATTTGTCAAGTTGAGTCGTGTTGTTGAGTCAAGTGTCGAGTTGATTATGATGTCTGATGATGATTTAAAAGATGACGTTGATTATAAATTACTAATGATATTTGATTTTGAATTGATATGTTAAGATATTTTATGTTGTTAAATGCATTTTGATGAATTATATGTTTAATTTATTGACTGTGAAATCTCACCCCTTCTGCTTGAAAATGTTGCCCTTCGTATGGGTAACTTGTAGGTAATAAAGACTAGAGGCGTTCGTGAGTGGACTCCTCACTTTGTGTCTAGGTGCTCTGATACGTAACGGGATGGGGCTTGCTTTACTTCTATTCCTTACGTGTCTTATGAACTTTTTTAAGTATTGAACCAAATTTTATGAGATTTCCAATAAGGCTTGCGTGCCAAGACTTTTATTACGTTGAATTATTTTCCGCTGCGAAGTTTCAGATTTTATTATGTTGAACTTTGAAGGATAATTATTATTATTATCTATTTTATGACTTCTATGTAGTATGTGACATTCCATTTATGAATTAAATACTCTGATTTATTATGAAATTTTCAAGTTGGGAAAACGGGGTGTTACAAGTGGCATTATAGTGTTTCTCCTAAGTGACATAGTACTGGTCCTAAGGAGGTTCCATAAACTGGGACACACTTGTCTGTGATGTCCCCTCCATACCACCGTCCCATTGTGTCCCATTTTAGTAATAGGGTTTGCACCACTCTCTCCATGCAGACATTGTTGGTCATGGTCTCTTTGCATAGTCGGCACCTATGTGGGTTCTCAGACATATCCACACAACAAAAACGTGAAGAAAAAAACCAATGAAAAACTCATTCAAACATTTCATCAAATACTTGGAGGGCAAAATATACAGCATTGATTTACCGTGTTGTTTCAATTTTTAAACTATCACATTGAACTCAAACCTAGTCTAAACAATGTTTACAGTCAAAACATGCATATATAAGATCAAAAACTACCCAAAAATTCAATATTGTATCAAACCCTAAACACTAACATTTCCACCAAATTTTGAAGAAAAAAAAATAGCATATAAAACTAACAATGTGAGACTACAAGGGATTATGAACACTTGTAATTTTCTTATAACTTGCTTGACTTTGAAGAAAGAAATTGGACGAGATTCGTTTGAGTGAGAGATTTGTGTTTTTGGGTTTAAATAAAAAGTGTTGTTGTTGTTGTTTTGGAATAAGTGCAGAACGCAGTGGCAGTTAACCGTCGTTGGTTCATTTAGCGAGCGACAATTATATTCCGAGTGCAAAAGTATATTTTGAAGTTAGAATAGCAATTTTCGTAACACTAACGTATCTAGAATTGCGGGCTTCTCTAGTCCAAGTTCCAAGTTCTTAGGCTCGATGTTTAACTTAATATAAAAGAGATTACTATTTGCATCGCACTTTTTACTCTTACATTTCCTTTCTCTTTTTCTTACTATCTTTTTTTTCCAAATACCCTACACTTGTTCTACGTTTCCAACTAAATTTTTTTTGGGAATGGATTTACATTCATTCTCAAAACAACAAATTTCAGATTCAATTTTTTTTATATAAAAAAATGAGTATATGTCCATGAGGTAGTAAAAATTTATTATATTAACATCAAAAACAAAGTTCAATTTCACTAATTGTGGCATAATCACTAGTGCATTTTACACAGTTTCGATTTGTTTTTTGTCAGTGATATATATTGGACAAAAAAATACAACTCAATAAACTTGAGAATTGAGATCATGATTTAGCACAAGATCCGAGCTTCATCTCTGTGTAGGAGAGATTCCTCAATTTTGCTCAAAAATCTATTGATTTATCGGAATGTATCTTTCGATGGTACAAACCTATTGGAATGTATCTCATAATCGGGTTTTTTTTAGCACAAAATTCATCCGAAACTATTTTTATTGCCTTTTTTCAGGCTTGAGCAATCTGAAGACTATAGAGGAATCTCCCTCTGTAGATGGTATATGTTAAATTGTATCTAATGTGATGTGCTTATTGCCTAATATCAAATTTCAGTCAAAAATATTTGTTGGGCTGTACTGCTCCTGATTTCTTAATGCCAATATCATATGTATCTCAACCACTTCTTTTGTTATTTTCCACTTGAAACCCCAAACTTTTTCAAGTTGTGTAATTGCCACAACTTGTCCGTCTGAACATATATAACCAATTAATTTATATTTTCACATGTCCATTTCCTTGCTTACGAAGCTTACAATGTTTTTATCTTAATGTGACTATTATTATAAACATGGACAAGTTGATTCTAACTGTTTTATAAAAACAATGATCCTTCAGTCAGTATAAAATTAATCTCACTATGTCAACCAAACTTTATGAACGAGTCCTATAATGATCTCTACATTCTAAAAGCAACCAAGTATTTTGGAGTATCTAGGAGGGGGTGCCATTAAGGGAAAAGTCACCCTTATTTTGCTCACTCACCAACTTCGAGTGCCAAAAATAGAGCAAACATTAAACAAGATTGGTTCAAACATGTGACTTGGTTATTACCACTTTCGTGCTTGTTTAGGACATTTACGGAGTCATGCACATTTTTTAAAAAAAATGTTGCAGCTAAACATTACTACTATAAAAATTTAGAAACAGGATAATGCAAAAATAGTGAAACAATTGCAGCCAATTTGCAAATAGTAATCGCCAATTTGATTAGGTCAAAAACATGTCAAAGACTTGTCTCAAGACAAATCACCATCGTATGGGACAAGCAGTGGCGGATCTTGACCAAAATATTAGGAGGAGCGGTAAATACTAACAAAAATATTCTAGTCAAAATTCATAAGAGATCCATATAATTTTATTAAAAATTCAAAATAACACTAACACAAAACAAAAATAAAACATGTATGAAATGAGAGATAACAAAATATGGGCTTAACACATTTGTTGGACTTAACACAATGTGGGCTTTTACAGCCATTTTCAAATAATAATCATAAGAGAATTACTTTTTGCACGTCTACTATTACTACTGCTATTTACTCCAGTTTACAACTAGCTGTTTGAGGATCGTGAAAAGAAAAAAACAGAAAAAATTAAAAACACACAACAAGTAGAACTGGGTTAGCTTCTATCGTCTTCTTCACCCCCTTCTCTCCATACCTTCAAACCTTAAACAATTCTCAATCAATTTTTTTATCAAGTTTCTCAGTTGATTTGAATATGCAAACAAGGTCAAATCTTTCCCCATTGTCAGGTTCTTCCTTGAGGTAGGGCGCTTCAATTTTTTGTAACCCATTCCATTATCATCATCTTCTACCCCATGTTTGCTTCTTCCATTCAGCCCAATAATGTTCGATTCCCTTTCATCTTCTACCAAAGGAATCATTGTATTCTTTCTCATCAAAGGCAACCGAAATTCATGAGAGAAGGCACAAGAGTTAAAGGAAGGAATCGAAATTCGAATCGACGCGACATGGATGGATACAGAAATTTGAGATTAACTGCCGACAGAGTTTGTGTGGATGATCAAGGAAATGAACCTAAGGGGTACCGCTACAGAGGAAGAGCGCTGCAGTAGCAGCATATATAAAAAAAAAAAAAAAAAGTTGGGGGGAGCCGTGGCTCCCTTCCGCTACCAGGAAGATCCGCCACTGGGGACAAGTTAACATCTTCAAAATCATATTTTTTTTTTTTAAAAAAAATATTGATTTCCCTCTAAAACAAGTGGGCAGTTTATAATTTTATAAAGTGATAAAAATTTAAATTGAAACCTCAAATGCTTAATATTTCAGCCACCAAAATATATTATGCAAGGCATTAAAAATTAACAAAAAAAAAAACAATATATCAAAAGCCAAATCGTTTTTCTATTTCTATTAAGAGAATGTTTAATTATAATTTTGGTCTTTATAGTTGGATCGCTGTGACGGATTTTTGCCCTTTAGTTTTTTTATAGCAATTTTAGCTCTTTTATAGCAATTTTAGACCTTTTATTTTAAAAATTACTAATAAATTTGATAGAATTTGAAGAATGTTGTAGAATACGAAGTTAGAATTTTTAAGAGAATGAAATTTGAGTTTTTTAAGATAAAATTGATAAATTTTAAAGGAAGTCATGTTTAAAGCAATTCAATCAATTCAGAATGTAAATAAATCTAATAGATTATGATATATTGAAGGTTTTATACACTAAAAGATGAAGTGACTTAACTGAAACAATTGAAAACTTGAGGAGTAGAAATATTATTCTAGAAAAGTAATTTTTTTCTACGAATTAAAACTCTAACTCATTTTATTTGGTGCCAGCCTTCTGATTTTCAAAGTAAATGAGTCTTGATAATTCGAAGTTCGAATATGAAATAAGTCAAGTCTGATAAGAAATTGTTTTATGGAAAATATTAACTTGTGCCCTCAAGGCACAAGTTAATGATTCAAATATAGAAAAAACTTATTGAAATGTATGCATTGCATTTAATATTTAACTTTTTAATCATTTAAATGCACAAAATTTTAGAAAAAATTTCTTCTTTTAGGTTTCTTAACATGTGCCCTAAGGGCACAAGTTAACACTATCCTTGTTTTATTTAGAAATCGAATTCAGTTTTTTTTTTAAACAATTCGTCGTTTACTGAATATATTAACCCTTTTTAATTCTCTTTTCTTTAAAAAAAAAGTGTATTAATAAAAAATTTCGCATATTTTAACTATCAGATCCATTACTTAGCTTTTATTTAATTTGCTCAGTATTCAAGATATCACAATCAGAAGAATCTAAATGTGCAAGAAATGAACTGATTTGAGTCTCTGAGCGTTCTAAGTACAGTTACTTCAACTAAAAGAAAAATCAAAAGGTTGTCAAAAATGGCAATGCCCCGTTAATTAATTTACTATTTTACACTTGCAAATACTTGAAGCCAGTACCCTATTTCTTTCTATTGTTGCCTTACATTAGGTCTCAGGTCAGTATCTAACCAACCTTGGCAATGGCATGGGCATCTGACTTCATATTACACGTATATTACGTGGTATCGGTGTATATGTATTGCCTAACATTGTAATTATTAATCTTTTACTTTCTTTTTAAAAATAAATAAATGATATTCATTTAAATTAATAAAACACATTGATACTCTCTGAATTTAAAGTCGTTAAAAATAAAAAAAAAAATGAAAGCGCAAACAAACTCAGAACATCTATGGTAATAGTATAAAACAACTGAGTATATATGACTACAAATATGACTATATTTAAGTCTCTACAATAGTATAAAGCAACAGAGTCTACAGATCTGCAACATTGACAACGCCAAAATCATTGATCGAATATGCACTTGATCAAGGCTTATTTTTCAACCTGAATCAAATAGACACTACATTAAAACGGGAAATCTCAAAAACACGTCGCACAAATATTTGAAATCAAAACAAACAAAGTCATGCTAAGACGATGAAATCACAATACAAACAAAAGAAGACTTAAAATATGTGAAAACCACTTGTTTAACTAAAATAGAAAGAAAAACAATTTGGAGGGGCGATTGTGGGTCAAAATTGACCTTAAATCACTCATCTTCAGTACGAGTTAGTCTTAAATCACCCTTCTTTGATATAACAAGAAGAAAAAAAGTGAAGACGGCTATGGTTTGTGAAGGAGAAAAGAGAGAAAATATGAGTTATTTTGTAGGAAAATTCTATGGTGAAGTCATGAAAATGACTTTTCTGCTGAAGTTAACTTTATGACAGATCATTGAGCATTTGTGTATTTAATCTATGCCATGTCAGATTATAAGGTGCATTACACATAGGGATGGGAATAGGTCAGGCCGGCCTACAGGGGCCTACGACAGGCCAGGTCAGGCCATACTTTTTTCTTAAATAGAGAAGACTTAGGCTTTTTTAGAAATCTATTTAGCTTAAAAGGCCAGGCCACAGACCATTCAAAAAGGCTCTTAGGCCTATTAGGCCGGCCTATTTAAGTAAATATGAATATTATTCCTTATTATTATATTATATTTTGTACTTTGAATTAAAATAAAAATTTGATAACTTTTTTAGTAATTTAAGCTTGTCATACCCCAATTTTTGACCTAACATCCTACATTCATACATTGTCTGACCCTGAATAGTCTTTGACTTTTCAAAGGAAATTTCAGCAGAAAGGTATCTTAAAATACCTCATGTTTGGTTCCGAGTCGGGCCCTCATCGCTCTTTATATTTTTATAATTTTAGTTTTCTTTATTTTTTTTATTATTTGTTATTTACTCTTTAATTTCCATCTTTTATTTAATTTTATAATTTTAGTTTTTATTTCCAATTTTTATTTTAGCTTTTAATTAGTCATTTTTCGTATTTTATTTTAGTCACTTTTATTTTATTGTCCAAGTAAAAAAAACCAAAGTGTCAATGAGTCCAAAATTAAGTGTCCAGGGATCCAAAATATTTTTCCTCCAAGCCATGCCATAATCCGTGCAGAGTCAAAACTTTCTTCCCATTTTTCATCAGGAACGCGTTTCATCATCAATACCTCTTTTCACTTTTTTAATTTATTAGTCTTTTTTTTTTAAAAACTTTTAGTTTTTATTTTTTTTATTTAGTCTTGATTTTTATATTTTTTTATTTTCCATTTTACCATTTTGTTTTTATTTTTTTCGTTTAATTACTTCTTTAGGTTTTTATTAACTTTTTTTTAATGAGTCCAAAAATTGTCAAAAAATATAGTGTCAAGGTCCAATTTTTTTCTTTCTCAAGTGTGCCACCAATCATGCCATTTTTACATGTCAACTCTCCCATTTGAAAAATCATTCAAATCACATTCCAAAACCATCAATCTCATTCAAATCCCCATCAAAGTGCATTAAACCAATTTTCCATTTTTCATCAACCTTAGAACCTATAAATAGAGCTCTCATCCTTCACAATTTGACACACCAAAAAGTTCTCTTGAGTTGTCAAAGAACTTTTCTCTCTTCTCCCTCATTTAGCTTGTGTTGACGAGCTATTCTTTTCTTCTCCCTCTTTTTTCTGTCCCTTCGGAATAAGTCCCTTCGGAATTTTGTCCCTTCGGTAATTTTGACCCTTCGGTTGTCCTTTCCTTTTATTTTCTTGCATTTTATTTCTTTTTTAGCATTTTATTTTATTTCTATTTAGCATTTTAATTATTGTCATTTATTTTCCAGTAATTAGAATGTATTTAGGTCCAATGTAAATATAAATGAGAAAAGTGTGTGTGTGTGTGTGTCTTTTATTTCTTTACTGCTTTATACATATCAAAAAAATTAGATTAGGGATTTTGTGGTGATCCAACGTCACTACAAAAATCCACGCGCTTTTAAATTTATTGCTCCGTTAGCTTAATTTTCATTAATTATTCAAAAATAACAAAAACATGCAAATAACCAAAAATTCAAAAATATTTTCATAATAAACCTTGATTTTCAATCAAGTGATCGTTCTTTTTATTTTCTTTCTTAATCAAATATCAAATCAATTTTAATCATATTTTAAGTCTACTTTCTTTCAATATAAAAAACACAAACAAATTCTTTTTGCCACTTGGCTTTTCTCTTTAAAACTTTTTTTAAAACAAATAAAAAACACACAACCAATCAAACGTCATTTTTTAACCCCGAACTACGAGGTTTTGATCCCTCACGGGTACGTAGGCAGAGGACACTCGTCCTTCCAAATCAATAAAATGTAGATAATTAGGTCTTCCTTTTTTTAATCATTTCAAAGTTTCATTTTTTTTAAAAAAAAAAAAAGCAAGCAAGTTTATAGCACAAAACATTAAATAAAACCAAAAGGTTCTCGTAGAGTACTACGAATATTTAGGGTGCTAATACCTTCCCTAAATATAACCAACCCCCGGACCCCCCAATTTAAATAAATTTTTTCAAAGTCGTGAAATAAAAAGTGAGTCAAACGCTAACCAAATAGCCTTGACCTCCGAAAAATGACGCGACAGAAATGGCGACTTCACTGGGGACCCCCTAAGAGGGTTGAGCCTAACTTGGCTTTTATTTAACTTTTGTGCTATAACTTGCTTAAAAAATATAAAAATAAAAGATGGAAATACGTGTATGTATATTCTCTCCTTCTTCTTTCTTCTTTCTTCTAATGTGAGTGGTGAGATAAGTCCTACACCCGGACTTGAGGGAAATTAAGATAGGACCGGGTATAATCATAGTTTCCATGCCAAGAGTACTCTTCGGTATTGGTACATGTGATAACCCACTCAATGGAGGGATCTTAGAGGTATACTTTTGTCGACGTGAGTACTCACGTATGGCATGTTACTTTCAAGTGACCGTCGAAGTTGAGAACCTTTAGTCACCTTTAACCCATCTTGGCCTTCTAGGACGTAGTGCGGTGGCTAGTCGAGAGTACTCTCGTATTGGTTGACACGCGATACTACACCCAAACGAGACTAACCTACGAATATTGTTGGAACGAGAGTACTCTCGTCACCTAACAAATATTCGGAAGTGGTTGAAAACTTTGGGACCTTGGTAGAACCCTTGTTACATATGCAAATGAAAACCATAGTCCTTACCAAAAGGCGTTGTTATCCTTGACTCCATCATCATGACCTTAAACCTCACCATGTTTTCACCGTTTGTGTAGCATAATCATGCATACATGCATTCATTCATAAAAAAAAAAATCTCATCAATATCCAAGGGCTTAGATAAGTTTTTTGTAAACATCAAAGGTATGGACCTTGTACAAAGGGACACCAAGAAATACAATCTCAAAATTAGACCTTAGCTTTGTTAGGGACTTTTTCCTTGGCTTTTCTTTTTCCCTTAAAAAAGGAACTGCAATTAATATCTCAAATTATCAAATGAAACAATGCTCCTTGTGATGTTTACAATTACCTTGACAAGTCTAGCGGAAAAAAATGTGTGTCTATTTTTTCATAAGCACCTTGCATCATTTTGCATTTCATAGTCTCAATTTCGAGTCTCACAAGTTTTCCTTCTCCATGAAAGGTCAACCCACCTCAAAAGTGTCATGGCGTCCTCGTCCGAAACCAACTCGCATTTACAACACTCGAGCAATCATAAAGAGAAGATGGAGTTTCTCGAGCAAGAAAAGCAATTGCTCCGGGAGGAAATGGCCGCCATGCAGACTAAGATGGACGAAATGACTGAACTGATGAAGACACTGACGGCTGCTCAAGCACAAACACCTCCACCTCTTGTAACAGCTCCTCCAGTCACCATAACATACTCAACACCTGTGATCCATACTACTCTTCAAGATGAAGAACCCATCTTCCATTCAGGGAGTGTGGGGGCATATGATAGATTGGATGGGCTACAAGAGAAGTATGATAAAATTCAGCAAGATGTGAGAGCCCTCCATGGGAAGAAAGTGTTTGGGAAGACTGCTTACGATCTCTGTTTGGTGCCGAACGTCCAGATACCCCACAAGTTCAAGGTCCCAGATTTCGAGAAATATAAAGGGAACTCCTGTCCTGAGGAACATCTAACAATGTATGTGAGAAGGATGTCTGCCTATGCCAAGGATGATCCGGTCCTTATTTATTTCTTTCAAGAGAGTTTGGCTAGTCCTGCCTCAAAATGGTACATGAATCTAGACAAAACAAAGATCCGAACTTTCCATGATCTGTGTGATGCTTTTGTGGAACAATACAGTTACAATGTGGATATGGCCCCAGACCGAAGCGATCTTCAGGCTATGTCTCAGGGAGACAAAGAAACGTTCAAGGAATATGCTCAGCGGTGGAGAAATATCGCTGCCCAAGTCAGCCCACGTGTGGAAGGGAAGGAGATGACCAAACTTTTCTTAAAGACTCTCAATCAGTTCTATTATGTGAATATGGTCGGAAGTTCGCCCAAGGACTTTGCTGAGATGGTTTCTATAGGTGTACAATTGGAAGAAGGAGTCCGAGAAGGACGATTGATCGAGGAAAGTGTTCCCGCTAGTTGTTCGAAAAAGAAAGAGCAGGAGGTTAGTATGGTGAAAGAACACCCTCAGCCACAATATCCTCAGCAACCGTATCAGCAACATCAGCCTCGACAACAGGCCTCAAGGGCACAATTTGCCCCGATTCCCATGAAATATGCGGTTTTGCTTCCACAGTTGCTCGAAAAGAATCTAGTCCAGACCAAGTCGCCTCCTCCGGTGCCAGCAAGGTTACCAGCATGGTATAGACCTGACCTTTTCTGTAACTTCCATCAAGGGGCACCTGGCCACGATATTGAACATTGTAATGCACTGAAGAAAGAAGTCCAGAATTTGATCCGGACCAACCGCCTGACTTTCTAAGTCTTGACTCCAAATGTGCAAGCCAATCTACTACTAGATCATGGTGTCTAATGTTGCAACACAAAGAGGGATTAGCTGCAATTGATTCGATGTTGATGTTTTCTTCCGCTACTCGATTTGTTTAAATGATATGTTTATTGTTCACTGCTTTTCAAAAAATCTTTTTGTCCCGCCCGAGACGAAAGTGAACTTGTGTAGGGCTTTTTGCTTCATGTATTTTCCATCATTAATAAAAAGGTCGTTTTGATCCCGACTTTGTTTTTGTTTTGTGCTTTTCTGAAAAATGGTAATACAAAAAACCAAAAAATTCTTCTTTAATCATTCTCAAACATCTGCATAGTCATAACTTATAATTACTTGTCAAAATCAATAATCAAATCATGCATTAATAAACCCGTTGAACACATTAACCATGTACTCTCTTCCAACTTTGAGTACCTTGTATCCGAAGCTAAAGGGAAGAATAAAGGCACTCCCGATGAGATCTCTCGCATGCTGGGGCATCTTGGTCGTTCAAGCTACAAACAAAAATATTATCCAGAAGATGGTTGTCACTTTCAAAGACTTACATGAGATGTTACCGTTGCCTCGCATGGATATCGTACTTCAGTACACATTTCAACAGGGGCAACCCCCCTCCTTCCCCAATATGCAACATGGAGGTCGTGCTTCTCGTGGAAGTCGAAGTCCCGTCAATAGGAGTTCTGCTAAAGTCCAAGCTTGATTGAGTTTAAACGCATGACGACCTTGAACGGATATATTAAAAGAGGTTCGAAACGAGCTTCTAACAAAAGGGTTCGTCCCCATGAATTTCAAGAATGGAACTGTGTACTACTTTCCAGCTAGACTCCAGGGGCAAGTGGACGCCTAACTATGAAGGCCCATGTGCAATGACTTTCGCAACTACGGTGGTGACAAACTCACACGTCCTATGAACACTGATGCAGTCAAGAAATACTCTGTCAAAAATAAAAAGCTCGATAAGTCGCAAACCTGAAAAGGCGGCTTAGGCAAAAATGAGCGTCTCGGTGGACTGAAAACCCGAAAGGGCGGTCCAGGCAAAAATTAGAGACAAAAAAAGAAAAGATATAATTATCATGATATGTTGAAACCCAAAAGGGCGATCTATGCAAAAGTTAAGGATCATGACAAGTAACTGCATCAGTCAGCACAGTCCACTTGGGGCATACCTGCTATCAAAGAACCTCCGATTTGAAGCATCTACAAATCAGAGACTCGAAACAGGGGCATTCAAAGTTGTCAGGGAGAATAACGGTTATTGTGTTCAATGTACCTTCCCATATATTTACCATTTTCCAAATTTTTGAAAGATCCGTGGGGCCACGCCATTGGCAGGCCACTACTCAATTCATCAAATTTGAGCCTGTGCCCATTTATTTGGAACTCTCATTTATTCTATTTGCAAAATTTCTTCTATTTTTGATGGCAATACTTGAAGCAAGAATTTTCACAATACAAAACTTTTTTTACATCTTTTGAAAAGTGTGAACAATAGACACACTCTCTTTGAACTTATGAGTAGGTGAAGCGTACATCAGCATCCGCCTCGAGAACGGTCACATTCCGGAAGAGAAACATGGCTAAGCACTATGGAGAGAACTTCTGCCTTGAGCAAAGATGTTGTCACAGTCCAAAAAAAATACAAAAAAAAAAAAATCAATCAAAGCTCGCTAAGTTGAAAACCTAAAAAGGCAGCTTAGGCAATAGAGAGCGTCCCGGTGGACTGAAAACCTGAAAGGGCGGTCCAGGCAAAAATTAGGGGCACAAAAAAGGAATATACTCCCGGTGGACTGAAAACCCGAAAGGGCGGTCCAGGCAAAAGTTAGGGATTTTTTTCAAAAAAAAAAACAAAAAAACAAAAAACTTGATTGTTGAAGCATGCCGATGGAAGTACATTTTGCGCCGGTTTACAAATGGCGACTTCTTCTAGATTTTTTGGTCAACAATGAGCTTTATCCCCATGAGCATCAACTGCCACCTTGTGTCAGGTTTTACCCCGTCAACAGGCTTGATTTGTTCACAATAATTTCATCTCCAAGGAAGTTTGCCGAGTGTTTGTACTGCGATGTCAGTCCGCCTCCCATTTTACCTGTTGCGTCTTGTCTCATCGAGTTCGCTTGTCACTTATACAGTTATACATTCATACAAAGTTGGACATACATCCATACAAGTTACATTCATACAACATACATTCATACATTAATACTTCCACGTATTCATACATTCATGCATACACAACATATACACAACATCAATTCGTACATGGTTGCATTAGTCACCCAGAGTTTTGTTTGGCCGCACCCTTTCGGTTCGGTCCTTACTTATCATTGTGCCAAACGACGAGTTCTACAAATGAGCAGTTGGCAATCATCTTATTATCATCAAGAGTGTCATTCCCAGTGTGTCTGGTCAAGAGATGTCACCCGTCAGTGTCAAGTGGCAAGTCCTAAACAACGGACCGCTTGAGTTTACCTTTTTATCTTGTTTCAAGCTGCCAGTCCTAAACAACGGACCGCTTGAGTTTACCATTTTGTCTTGTTTCAAGCTGCCAGTCCTAAACAACGGACCGCTTGAGTTTACCTTTTGTCTTGTTTCAAGCTGCCAGTCCTAAACAACGGACCGCTTGAGTTTATCTTGTTTCAAGCTGCCAGTCCTAAATAACGGACCGCTTGAGTTTACCTTTTTCTCTTGTTTCAAGCTGCTAGTCCTAAACAACAGACCGCTTGAGTTTACCCTTTTTTTCTTGTTTCAAGCTGCCAGTCCTAAACAACGGACCACTTGAGTTTATCTTTTTTTTCTTGTTTCAAGCTGCCAGTCCTAAACAACGGACCACTTGAGTTTCTTTTTTGTCTTGTTTCAAGCTGCCAGTCCTAAACAACGGACCGCTTGAGTCTACATTTTGTCTTGTTTCAAGCTGCCAGTCCTAAACAACGGACCGCTTGAGTTTATCTGTTTATCTTGTTTCAAGCTGCCAGTCCTAACCAACAGACCGCTTGAGTTTACCTTTTTGTCTTGTTTCAAGCTGTCAGTCCTAAACAATGGATCGCTTGAGTTTCCTTTTCATCTTGTTTCAAGCTGCCAGTCCTAAACAACGGACCGCTTGAGTTTACTTTTTGTCTTGTTTTAAGCTGCTAGTCCTAAACAACGGACCGCTTGAGGTTCCTTTTTGTCTTATTTTAAGCTGCCAGTCCTAAACAACGGACCGCTTGAGTTTACCTTTCGCCAAGTTTCAGTTTGAAATCACATTTTTTTTCTCTCTCCAGTGTCATCCCCAGTTTATCTGTTCAAGTGATGTCGCTAAAAAGTTTTGTCTTCATTAAGCTATCGTTCCAAACCGATACGGTAGTAGACAATCTCTTCCACAGTGGAATTGTAATTCCCCAGCAGAGTCGGATCCCTTTCTTTGATGAATTTGGGTATCCCATTGTTGTTTCCATCCCAGTCAAATCATCTTTGCCGTCCTGCATTCATAATTGCATCATGAGCAATTCACAACATCTTAGGTCAAAAATTGGTGTACTTTTGTATTTAAGTCTCTTCGTCCCGTCAACTCAAAGATTTCATCTTCAAATCTCCGGACGAAGAAAACATAAATAGGGGCATCTGTCATACCCCAATTTTTGACCTAACATCCTACATTCATACATTGTCTGACCCTGAATAGTCTTTGACTTTTCAAAGGAAATTTCAGCAGAAAGGTATCTTAAAATACCTCATGTTTGGTTCCGAGTCGGGCCCTCATCGCTCTTTATATTTTTATAATTTTAGTTTTCTTTATTTTTTTTATTATTTGTTATTTACTCTTTAATTTCCATCTTTTATTTAATTTTATAATTTTAGTTTTTATTTCCAATTTTTATTTTAGCTTTTAATTAGTCATTTTTCATATTTTATTTTAGTCACTTTTATTTTATTGTCCAAGTAAAAAAAACCAAAGTGTCAATGAGTCCAAAATTAAGTGTCCAGGGATCCAAAATATTTTTCCTCCAAGCCATGCCATAATCCGTGCAGAGTCAAAACTTTCTTCCCATTTTTCATCAGGAACGCGTTTCATCATCAATACCTCTTTTCACTTTTTTAATTTATTAGTCTTTTTTTTTTAAAAACTTTTAGTTTTTATTTTTTTTATTTAGTCTTGATTTTTATATTTTTTTATTTTCCATTTTACCATTTTGTTTTTATTTTTTTCGTTTAATTACTTCTTTAGGTTTTTATTAACTTTTTTTAATGAGTCCAAAAATTGTCAAAAAATATAGTGTCAAGGTCCAATTTTTTTCTTTCTCAAGTGTGCCACCAATCATGCCATTTTTACATGTCAACTCTCCCATTTGAAAAATCATTCAAATCACATTCCAAAACCATCAATCTCATTCAAATCCCCATCAAAGTGCATTAAACCAATTTTCCATTTTTCATCAACCTTAGAACCTATAAATAGAGCTCTCATCCTTCACAATTTGACACACCAAAAAGTTCTCTTGAGTTGTCAAAGAACTTTTCTCTCTTCTCCCTCATTTAGCTTGTGTTGACGAGCTATTCTTTTCTTCTCCCTCTTTTTTCTGTCCCTTCGGAATAAGTCCCTTCGGAATTTTGTCCCTTCGGTAATTTTGACCCTTCGGTTGTCCTTTCCTTTTATTTTCTTGCATTTTATTTCTTTTTTAGCATTTTATTTTATTTCTATTTAGCATTTTAATTATTGTCATTTATTTTCCAGTAATTAGAATGTATTTAGGTCCAATGTAAATATAAATGAGAAAAGTGTGTGTGTGTGTGTGTCTTTTATTTCTTTACTGCTTTATACATATCAAAAAAATTAGATTAGGAATTTTGTGGCGATCCAACGTCACTACAAAAATCCACGCGCTTTTAAATTTATTGCTCCGTTAGCTTAATTTTCATTAATTATTCAAAAATAACAAAATAATGCAAATAACCAAAAATTCAAAAATATTTTCATAATAAACCTTGATTTTCAATCAAGTGATCGTTCTTTTTATTTTCTTTCTTAATCAAATATCAAATCAATTTTAATCATATTTTAAGTCTACTTTCTTTCAATATAAAAAACACAAACAAATTCTTTTTGCCACTTGGCTTTTCTCTTTAAAACTTTTTTTAAAACAAATAAAAAACACACAACCAATCAAACGTCATTTTTTAACCCCGAACTACGAGGTTTTGATCCCTCACGGGTACGTAGGCAGAGGACACTCGTCCTTCCAAATCAATAAAATGTAGATAATTAGGTCTTCCTTTTTTTAATCATTTCAAAGTTTCATTTTTTTTTAAAAAAAAAAAGCAAGCAAGTTTATAGCACAAAACATTAAATAAAACCAAAAGGTTCTCGTAGAGTACTACGAATATTTAGGGTGCTAATACCTTCCCTAAATATAACCAACCCCCGGACCCCCCAATTTAAATAAATTTTTTCAAAGTCGTGAAATAAAAAGTGAGTCAAACGCTAACCAAATAGCCTTGACCTCCGAAAAATGACGCGACAAAGCTTATTAGTATACATTAATTTTTTGCATGCTTAAACGTATTATTACAAACTAGAATTGTTATATGATACAATATATAGTCAAATTCCTTAAAAACTCATGCTAATTATCAAAAGAGAGTTTAATCTAATTGATATATTGGTTTGCTAGTTTATTTAAATTTATATCGCATTGCTTGTTTAAAAATGTTCATATGAAATAGACTTTTAAACAGGCTAGCAGCCCGTATCAAACTTTTAGAAGCCAGACTCAGGCCTAAAAAGTAAGCCTATGACAGGTCGCAGGCCAGACTTAGGCCTTAAAAAAAATTGGCAGACCAGGCTCAGGCCTTGCAAAGCCTAACTCGGCCTAACCTATTCTCATCCCTAATTACACATTTGCTCATAAGGTGTGTCATTATATATTTACTTATTGCAATTGAGTCCCTGATTAAATCAAACAAACATTTTTATTATTATTTTATTTTGTAAATCATAAATCTTATGCATAAAACTTTCCAACTTTCATTATCTCTATTATCTTTTATTCCAGATCCATTTTGTTCATCCATTTCTCCAAAATTCATTAGCTCCAACATTCACAAAAGAACATATATACTCTAATACGTGTACGAGTCAAAAGAGATTTTTCGCTCTGCATATGAATAGGAAGAGAAGAAGAACACGAACGGAAATGTATTAGGCAAAAGAGACGACTAAGATGGAGAACAAGATGAATAATTTAGGTTAGAGAAATCCTCTTCTGCAGATGAAGATGGAGAAACCGAAGAAAGAGGATGATTAAAAATGATTTAATTTGTGCATGATTAATAAGTGATTTAATTTTAAATAAAATAAGTTAATAAATCAAAAGTAATTATTACCTAAAAAAACCAAAAGTAATTATTATTTTGTACGAGGACTGATTTGTAACAAGGTAAAGTTTAGTCTTAGAGTGGTCTACCAGACTAGCTGACATGACATCAACACTTATATTATTGACTAAACAAAATAACTTTTTCCAAAAAAGTCATTTTTCTGACTGCACCGTAGAAACGTCTGTATTTGTGTGTGTGTCTATATATATATATATATATATATATATATATATATATATATATTAGGGATTGTATTCTTTTACTTGTTATATATACTAACAAAATATTGACAAAATGGACGGAAATGACTAAATTGTTACCATTTAATGAAATTAAAGACATATTTTTTATAAGGGACCAGTATGAATCTCACGATAGAGATAAGAGATCAAAAACATGTTTACATCTTCTTTTTTTTTTTTGCAAGTTGCAATAAAATTTAATGAATTATCAATCGACCATGGTAATAATTTGCTTGATAAGGGAGGATACTTCTTCAAAATTAAACTTTAATATTAACTATCATATACTTTGTGCTTGTTGTGAGTACAATCGTTGCTACGTATACTCTGTCTGGTGTTGTTCGAGCGAAAGGCGACAATATTTATGTGAAAGTGATCCCCTTCTTCAATGCCTTCCACTCTCTTTATATAGCTGATTTTGGGAGTTTTAGGGAGTTATAAGGAGTTGGATATGTTTGGACGGGTCAGAGTCATAATAGGCGAGTTGGATCATAAAGGGGATCCAAGTGGAATTAGTTACCAGATCAATCCGGTCTGCATTTGTGTCTATGTCATCCACGTGCTGAGCACGTGTTCTTCAAAATCATCAGAAGCCCTCTTGTATTTTCATGACCCTAGGCCCATACCATTTTAACAGGGGGTACCGAAGTATATTTGATATTATGGTCCATACTCAAATTGCATGAAGTGAAAGCTTTATGCCTCCTATATGTTATCCGTCGAAAAATGATATTATGGTCCATACTCAAATTGCATGAAGTGAAAGCTTTATGCCTCCTATATGTTATCCGTCGAAAAACTGAGCTCGGACCAACAAAGATGATATTCAAGTTGGATTCGAAATTATTATGATCACACAAAATTTAATCCATTGGATCAATATAAGTATGACCTCTTATTTTAAATTTTAGGAGTAGTTTATCTTCTTATTTTGACAACTCTTAAGTGGAAATTTTAAAGAGAAAAACCCGTGTGTTTGCTCACACTGAAGTAGTAGGGGTGGCTACATATATTGATATTTTAAAAATTACGACGAAGTTCCGTTATGCAGTACTGATATTTTTATTAATGAATTTTCCTAATTTTGTTTCGTCAAAAAAATAAAATTTACGAAACAAACATCCGTTTTAGTTTCAAATTTCTTTAGGAAGCACTTTGTCGATCATTGCTCAAACTCGAAGATTATAGAATAACTCTAATTATGCGCAAAAGTTCACATTCACACCAAAAACTCCCCTTTTAATTTTCATGTTACTTAAAAAAGAAGAAATGGGCATGTAATAAGTGAAAGGATGAAATACCTCTATAAGCTTGATGAAATCAAATCTACAAGGAAAGCAAACAAACGAGGAAATATACCCTAAAATAAAATCAAATACACCAACTAGTTAGTTAAATTAAAAAAATACAAACATATACAACAACAACTGGTTTCATTTCACAACCAAATGTCAAGAGGAGGGAATATCTAAGAAAGCTCTAAAATCCCATGATCCTATCCCACTAATATTCAATTCAACCTTATTTTGCAGACCAAGTCCTACATGAAGAAAGAAGACCCTAACCTAGTAGACTAGAGATAGAAAGAGAAAGTGGGAGAGAAGAGGCTTTCACGTTTTTCCTTCAATCACGGGATTCCACGTGGACCCTCTCCATTCATGGACCCCACTCTGACGTGTTACTTCTTCGGTGCAAAAACAAACTCAGATAACATACCAACATAACATACCATACAAGACTCATTTTAAATTAACAAAATCCAAGAACGAACCAAAGGGTGAAGCAAGCAAGCAAATAAGCAAATATTGAAATTGAAAATTGAAGAACATAAGGCCGTCCAAACGCGATTTCTTTTAATAAGCACTTATTTTATTTTTCTTCAGCTAGTACCATTTTTCTTTCTCTCACCGTTTTTATTACCTTCTCTCCGCATTCTAGGGCTTCAATTTCCCTAAACATTTTCCGAAATATTTGAAAATATTAGATTCATCCAAACAATTTTTTTTAAAAAAAAAAAATTAAAAAAAATTCTCGGAGAAGAAGAAGAAAACTCGAAATCGCGTAGATCGATCTTATTACTTATCAACATTTTCACCATTTTTGATCGAAACGCGTTTTTGTGCAGCTGCGATTATTGCAGCTTATTTGATTTTATTGATAATTGATTTTTGAATGGTGTTTTCTTTTTCCCTTTTCGGAGGGAGGAAGGGAAATCGTTGGATCTGGTGAATGTTGATGAGAAGAATCGAATGAGAGAGTTTTTGAAGGATCTGAACGATGAAATGGGTTAATTTGCTTAAAGACTTTAAAGAGAAGGTTGGTTTTACTCAATCGTCGTCCGCTTCGTCGCAACCACCGTCTGCTTCTACTTCTGCTGCTGTTTCTCCTTCTCGTGGTGATAACATCAACAACAATGCCTTCTTCTCAGCTTCGCAAAGCTCTTCTTCATCTCCTAACAGGTTTATATTTATCTATTTTTGCTTTTATTTTCCTATTTTGAAGTTTATTTTCCTTTTTTTTTTATGTGATTGAGGTTTTAGCGATGAAATTTTGTGATGATTTGAGTATGCATTGGCTTTGATTTGCTGAAAGATTAATAGAATAAGTTGTAATTGTTTTTTGTTATTTCAATTGAGAAAATGATGAAATAGATTTTGATTAGGGCAAATATAGATTTGTCTGTAGTTCAATGATCCTTTGCTAGTTTCCCATTTGCTGATATTTTTCTTCCAAGCTAGGTTTAGTTAACGAAATGGTGGAAAAATCTCGCCAGTTGGTTGAATTTGGAGTGCTTACTCTGTATGCGCGCATATTTTATGTGTTTTTTTGATGGTGTTATGCACAATTTGCGGTGCATTTGACTGCCACACTAGTATTTTAGTTGCGAACTTGCTTAACACCCCCATAACTTGGTCATATGTTTAGTTAGATTTTTCGATTTTGTCGGATTCTTCAACTGCATTTCCTTGAATGCGTTTTTCGCTTTACTAAATATACTACTAATATGGTAGTTACATTCCGTTTTGGAACTGGTGCCTTGTTCGCATATAGTAGTTATTTGTCGGTTATGGAAGCGCAACTGCAAGGTAGGTCATCTTTGCGTCATGGGTGCGTCAATCAAGGAATCGGGTTTTGAATTTTGGACTATTTGCTTGGATCCTTCTTTGTTTTTATTCTTTTATGACGCCATAATGGTCAGGTTTATTGATTAGAGAATGATGAAAATAAATGACTTATTTCCATTCATCAGTGAACATGCATATGCTGCTGTATAATTATTTTGTCGCAACATGGCAGGATTGACGGATTGTAGAAATGCCTTGCCTTGGTTTATTGTTTGGTCTATTTACTCTATGCTAAAATCCTTTTACCTTGTCCATCTTATCTCAAGTTATTGTGCTTTAAATCAGGGACAGACATGAGCTGGAATTGGATTTCAAGAGATTTTGGGAAGAGTTTCGGTCATCCAGCTCTGAGAAGGTTCTTATCATTGTTTGGTTTCTTTGATGATCTAATACATGTCTGTCCTGCACTGCTTAAGGGGATTAGGAGTTGCTAATGCTTAATCTCATTTTGTTGCAGGAAAAAGAAGCGGCCCTGAATTTGAGTATAGATGCTTTTTGTAGATTAGTAAGGCAGCAGGCTAATGTAGCTCAGTTAATTACCATGTAAGGAAACAATTTCTCCTTAGCTTCATTGCATTTCTGTACATGCCTTAATCTACATGCAACTTGATTGCTGTGAATGTATGCCCGTTCATGGTTAGATTTACTGTGAAAAACTGAACCAAACTGAAAAATTGTTCTTGAAAATTGAAGGGAACCGAATTAGTTCTTCGGTTCAGTGCATTTATCTTTATATTTTGAACCGAACTGGTTTTCTTATACAGAAACAAACAGATTCTCACAACCTACTTATGTTGGCCTGATGGTGTTGGCTTGGGACCTTGGAGTGTGCTCCTCCTCAAGGTCTCAAGTTCGATTCTCCCCGGTGCCAATTTGGGTGGGCTAATTTAGCCTCTTCAAAAAAAAAAAAAAAAAAAACGGATTCTCACTGCTGAAGTAGTTCAAGCACTTGACTCTAGTTAATCTTTAATAGTTGAAAGATATGATCCCTGTAACTGATTAAGAAACACATTCAGCAAAGAAGTTGAATTGGATCTACTGCTTTGTTGACATCATATTTTTATATTGGTTAACACCATTTTTTTTGGGGATAAACCCTAAACCAAAGGCAAAACGTGTTTACTAAAATTATTGAATTTTATATTGCTGGAATCTGATATTTCAAATAACGGAAAAAAAATACTGACCATCATCAATGAAACAACAAAAATATATCACAATTATCATAGTTGGTAAGAATTATTATCAGATAAACATTGACCAACATAACCGAGGCAAAGTATTGGATCGGGCGTAAATACAATAATAATGAATACATGTTGAGCGATGTAGGAACAAGGCCAGGAAGCACAAAGCGTATTGAGGCTGTTGTTGATCAACACGAAGCTTGAGACAGTAGCAAGTGAAGTTACAATACTCGAGTTAGATTAGTGTTTATTGACTCTATCAGTTCAGTTCTTTCTGTTAACGTTCTGAACTGAGTTTAAAGCTTCAGTTAGTGAATTGCGTGTAAAAGGCTAGGTTAGTTCACAAACTGACATCAACAATTCATTTCTTTACAGATAGGTTCAGATCGGTTCAATAGATAAGTTCAGTTTTTTGGTTTAATTGAACAGTCCTAGCGGTTATTTAGAATTATAGTCTAAACAACATTAGACTATAAGTTGTGAGAGGCAAAATGTTTTTTCTGTGTATTTGCTTTATCTGTCTACGGGGCGCAATGTTACTTAAGCTCTTATCTGTCTTGTTGTTTCACTTGGAGATAAATAAGCATTCATGAAGGTGTAAATGATGATATGCGAAGTTGTGCACTTAAATTGGAAGCCCTCTCGGTGATAATATGAATTTTAAATCTGTGGTTGATGCACTTTATGGGCCAGAAGGTCAAAAGCATTTTATAAAAATATGGATGGTATTTTCAATTGAAGGCAAAAAACTTTCACATTCCTGCTATAGTAGATTTAAAGACACCATTATCATACAAATAAACTTTAGATCTGGTCTGTGTCTTCCCATTTCTTTCTGAGAATTTTGAAAAAATATGGACTGTATATTTTGAAAAAAAAATGTTATCCATGTTGGCATTGGTGTTTGCTAACCGACTTTTAATAATATTGATGGTGAACAGGTTAGTTGAAACACATATATTCTCTTTTGTTGTGGGACGAGCGTTTGTAACCGATATAGAGAAGTTAAAGATCAGCAGTAAAACAAGATCTTTGGATGTTGCTCAAGTTTTGAAGTTTTTCTCTGAAGTCACAAAGGTTTGTCTTTGACATTTCTTTCTTGGGATGAGTATTGTTGCTGCTATTTATTTTGTTTTATCAATTAAATTTTGTTGATAGATACTCTTCTGTGCAGGATGACATCAGTCCCGGAGCAAATTTATTAACGTCAGTGGGAATCCTTGTATCTGGGGTATGCTTCTTAAAAGATTTAGTGCCAAGTCACCGTATTAGGAACAACACACAGTTGTGTTTCCATCTGACATCTGTTGTTTGTTTGATGGAAGTCTCAGTTTAATTAATATTTCTGACCTTTGTCATTCTTTTACTGTAGTGTTTAAATCCATTAGTTTTGTTGTTTAGTGTGGTAACTGCTTGGGGTTGCTGTATAACCATTGGATAGTTTTTCATTATTATAGTATTATACATTTGTCATGTTTTCTCATGAGCACTAACTCGTAGTTTTATTGTGTATTTTTTACAGCCTATTGACAAGCAATCTCTACTCGACTCCGGAATATTTTGCTGTCTAATCCATGTTCTCAATGCCCTTCTTGATCCTGATGTAACCATTCAAAGGCCAAATAGTGCTACTGATCATGAAGAACGGTTGGTCTTACAAAAAGAATATAATGTTGGTGTTGGGCAAAACCGGCGGCTCGAGGTTTCTTTCTCCTCATGATATATGTACCTTGTGTATCTCTTTCGTGTTTTTGCACATGTTGGATGGCACACAATTTTATCTTAAATTAGTTTTACATTTCCTTGTTTATGACAAACTTATGCTTGACAAGTCGTGGATGAAATGAATTTATTAACATCTAATGGGAGACTTTAAACTTATGTTATTGTCATATAAGATCTTAAGTCTCTCGAGTCCAAACCCTCACCATAGAAGAAAACCATAAAAACATTATTTCATTGTGAGTATATAACTGGGATAATCCAGGTCCCATTTGTACATTTTTTTTAAATTTGCATTTCAATCTATTTTCTTATGTAGGTAGAGGGAAGTGTCGTGCATATCATGAAAGCACTAGCTAGCCATCCATCAGCAGCTCAGAGTTTGATAGAGGATGATTCACTTCAGTTGCTTTTTCAAATGGTTGCCAAGGGGTCTTTGATTGTTTTCTCTCGTTATAAGGAAGGACTTATTCCATTGCACAGCATACAACTTCATAGACATGCTATGCAGGTAAAGTGGGGTTCACTTGTCTGCTGTTGAAATAAATTGTGAAAATTTTATAAATGTTGTTTATGATGAGTAGTTTGAGCTGATCCTATGCTTCTGGTGTTTAATGTTTGTGTCGCCGCTGTTTATATAATTTTAGATACTCGGTCTTCTTTTGGTAAATGACAATGGAAGCACAGCCAAATACATCCGCAAGCATCTCCTGGTATGTCATTGACTTTCAAATCTTAATACCGTTTGAAAGTAACTTGTCTTACAAAACCGATCTTACACTTTGTTTATAGTGTAGTTTGTGTTCAGCTTTTGGTACTTTAATTGCAGAATAGCATATAACAATGTTCAATATTAATGATGGGCGAGTTTGTGTGATTCTAGGATTTGAATTTTGTTATGAAAGATCTGCTTTGGTTACTTTCTCTTTGTCATTATAATCCAAAATTAAGTGAAAGCCAGTGTGCAAAGCCATAGTTGTTGCAATTTTCATGTAAAGGTCAAGTATATTCTGTTTTATGATGGAAATGTGAACTTGCAAAGCTTTAGGGAAGTGCAGGATAGAAAAACATATGAAGTATAAACATGTGGCTGGGGTGCTTACTATTTTGGCTTGGGAAGAAACTATAAAAATTCAAAATAATTGGATTACAAAGGCTATAGGAACATCAGTACATTCTGTTAAATGGTTGATTTTGTTTTCTTATCAATTTGTTCACTCCTCAATGAAAAGACAAGGCAATCAGCCTATATAATGGAAATGCGAACTTGCAAAGTTTTAGGGAAGTGCAGGATAGAAAAACATATAAAGTATAAACATGTGGCTGGGGTGCTTACTATTTTGGGTTGGGGAGAAACTATAAAAATTCAAAATAATTGGATTACAAAAGCTACAGGAACAACAATACATTTTGTTAAATGGTTGATTTAGTTTTCTTATCAATTTGTTCACTCTTCAAAGAAAAGACAAGGCAATCAGCCTATGTACAGAATAGAACTTATATAGCTAGTTCTTTATTAACAATTGACCAGATTAGAACTTGTACAGGCATGCCTTCAGCTACCAATATTAAATGTTTCAACATATGAGAAATGCTAGGAGCACTCCTTTTAACACTCACTCTCTTATTGGATGAAACACGTGGGTTTCACCACTTTATGTGGGATCCATTTCCAAAGTGTGAGACCCACATGAGTTTCACCCAATAAGAGAATGAGTGTTAGAGAGTGTGTTGAAATGAGTGTCCATAGCACTCCTCTTCAACATATATCTAGTTATCATAATCATGAAGCAACTTAACATCAGCACTGAATTTTTTTCTTGCTTAACCAAATAAAGTTTAGGTTGCAAAACTTTTGCTACTACCCTACAACTCATAGAGGTTCATTGAAGTCAGTCCAGATCTTAATGAACTAGTTAATTTTATGTTTGAAAATATCCACCTACTGATCATATTAGATGGTGTACAGGTCTTCATCTGAAATTAGCGTATACTGCTCTTATCATTGCTGTCGGATAGCACGATAATTATTTAATGTTCATATTAGTCATTTTATGCATTTCAAATTAACCCTTAATGCACCTTTGCTCAATGCAGATAAAAGTTCTTTTATTGGCTGTGAAAGATTTTGATCCTGATTGTGGAGATTCTGCTTATACCGTGGGCATTGTTGACTTGTTACTCAAGTGTGTTGAATTGTCATATAGAGCTGGTAATTTTCTAAGTGTTATATACTTTTAACAGTATCATTGTCTAAAAGCTGCTTGAGTGTATTCCTTTTTCCCATTAATGCTGGCTAGTTCTGATTTCTTAATTTGATTTTGCAGAGGCTGGTGGTGTCAGACTACGAGAGGATATACATAATGCCCATGGATATCAATTCCTTGTTCAATTCACACTAACTCTTTCCAACATGACAGAAAGTCAGGGCTTTCAATCCATTCCTTTTGATGATGACAAAGATGTTGCTTCAGATGGGTCCCAAAATAGCAGAGGACAAAATTTCAATGAACAAGAAAAATCTTCCATTCAATATCTTTCACCCACTCTGTCTAGGTTGTTAGATGTTCTTGTTAGTCTAGCCCAAACTGGGCTAGACGAGTCTCCACCTACATATGGGGGTAAGGGTTCTAAGTCTTCTCAGAGCAAGGGTGGTGGTCATAGCAAAAGTCGTACCTTATCTAGTGATTGGCTTGGTGATGAATTATGGGAGAAGGACAATGATAAAATCAAGGACCTTGAAGCAGTCCAGATGTTGCAAGATATTCTCCTCAAAGCCAGTAACCAGGAGTTGCAGGCCGAAGTATTAAATAGACTGTTCAAAATTTTTTCAGGTCATTTAGAGAACTACAAGTTGTGTCAACAATTACGCACCGTTCCGCTTTTAATCTTAAATATGGCTGGTTTTCCTTCTTCTTTGCAAGAGATAATCTTGAAAATTCTTGAGTATGCCGTGACTGTAGTAAATTGTGTTCCTGAGCAAGAGTTACTTTCACTTTGTTGCTTATTGCAGCAACCAATAACATCGGAGTTGAAGCAGACAATACTTTCTTTCTTTGTAAAACTCTTGTCCTTTGACCAACAGTACAAGAAAGTTCTGCGTGAAGTTGGTGTTTTGGAAGTTATGTTAGATGATTTGAAGCAACACAGGATTTTAGGTCCTGATCAACAGAATGTTAACCTCAACCTACCAGAGAGGAAAACTAGCTCAAGCAGCTTCAAGAAGCATATGGGCAATAAGGATGTCATTATCACTTCACCCAAGCTTATGGAATCTGGTTCAGGAAAGTTTCCTATTTTTGATGTTGAAGCTACCATTGCTATTGCCTGGGACTGCATGGTATCTTTGTTGAAGAAAGCTGAGGCCAATCAAGCTTCATTCCGCTCCGCTACTGGTGTGACTACCATGCTGCCTTTTTTGGTGTCTGATATACATCGTCCAGGGGTTCTTAGGATATTGTCATGTCTTATAATTGAAGATACCTCACAGGTTTGTAGGCACATTTTATAAAATTTACAATTTTTAAATTTTGACTGTGCGTATTAGCGTATACAAAAGTGCTATTAGTTTGAAAAATATTATCCTTGAATGTGCTATTTATCTTGGGGTGCATACTGCTTTTAAGATTACTCACTTTGCTTATTGCTCACTTGAAATCATCAAGGTGATTACCTTCTCTCATTATAACTTTTTCCAGGCTCATCCTGAGGAGTTAGGCGTGTTGGTTGAAATTTTGAAAAGTGGAATGGTAACCAGTGCTTCGGGATCTCAGTACCGGCTTTCCCTTGATGCAAAATGCGACACTATGGGAGCACTGTGGCGTATCTTGGGAGTTAATAACTCTGCTCAGAAGGTTTTTGGTGAAGCCACTGGTTTTTCCCTATTGCTCACAACACTCCATGGGTTCCAAAGTGATGGTGGAGACTTGGACCAATCTTCATTGAGTTTTTACGTAAAGGTTTTTACCTATTTGTTGCGTGTTGTAACTGCTGGAGTGTCTGACAATTCTGTTAATAGAATGAAGCTGCATGCAATTATATCGTCACAAACTTTCTTCGATCTTCTGTGTGAGTCTGGCTTACTTTGTGTGGAGCATGAAAAACAAGTCATCCAGTTGATGTTAGAACTTGCTCTTGAAATAGTTATTCCACCTTTCTTAGCATCAGAAGGTTTGACAAAACCAAATGCAATTGAGAACGAGTCTTCTCAGAGTCTTTTATTGACTCCCTCAGGTCCAATTAATCCTGATAAAGAGCGAGTTTACAATGCTGGTGCTGTTAAGATTTTGATTCGTTCATTATTGATGTTCACTCCTATGGTGCAGTTAAAACTTTTAGACTTAATTGAAAAGCTGGCTCGTGCTGGCCCCTTTAATCTCGAAAACCTCACCTCAACAGGTATTTTCTACGTTGTTTACTTCATTGCTTTTATTTGCTATTCTTGATGCTCACTGTTTTCATGGTATCTATAGGTTGTGTGGAACTTTTGCTGGATACAATCCACCCCTTTCTTTCGGGTTCATCTTCCTTACTCTCTCGTGCATTGAAGATTGTGGAAGTCCTCGGTTCTTACAGGTAGGGTGCATATTCTTATTGGCTGCTCTCTAAAGTTAATACATCCATTTTATCCGCTCCCCTATTTATATTTGAATTACAATACATTTCTGTTGATTAGGCTATCTGCATCTGAACTTCGTACGCTCATCAGATATGTTATGCAAATGAGGCTGAAAAATTCTGGTCATATAATTGTTGAAATGATGGAAAAATTAATTTTGATGCAAGACATGTCCTCAGAAAATATCTCTCTTGCACCATTTATGGAGATGGATATGAGCAAGATTGGGCATGCTGCCATTCAGGTTTCGTTGGGTGAAAGATCATGGCCTCCGGCTGCTGGTTATTCATTTGTTTGTTGGTTCCATTTTCAAAATTTTTTGAAGTCACCATCAAAAGATACCGACCCATCTAAAGTTGTCTCTTCCAAGAAGCGCTCTGGCCCAAATGGACTGCAGGAGAGACAAATTTTAAGGATTTTTTCTGTTGGTGCTACTAATAACGATGATGCAACCTATGCTGAACTTTATCTCCAGGAGGATGGCATTCTTACTCTTGCAACCAGCAATTCTTCTGTCTTATCGTTTTCTGGTTTAGATCTGGAGGAAGGAAGGTGGCATCACCTTGCAGTCATTCACAGCAAACCAAATGCTCTTGCTGGACTGTTTCAAGCTAGTGTTGCATATGTTTATCTAAATGGGAAGTTAAGGCACACTGGGAAGTTAGGATATTCACCCTCTCCACCTGGTAAACCATTGCAAGTCACAATTGGGACATCAGTTAATAACACGAGGGTTAGTGACTTAGCATGGAAACTACGCTCTTGCTATCTTTTTGAGGAAGTGCTTACACCTGGCTGTATCTGTTTCATGTATATACTTGGTAGAGGATATAGAGGGCTTTTTCAGGACACAGATCTTCTACAATTTGTACCTAACCAGGCCTGTGGTGGTGGTAGTATGGCCATATTAGATTCTTTAGACGCTGATTTGACTTTGGTTGCTACTGGTCAGAGAGTGGATGCTACTAGCAAGCAGGGAGACCTAAAGGCAGATGGAAGTGGAATTGTCTGGGATTTGGAGAGACTTGGAAACCTTTCTTTGCAGCTTTCAGGGAAGAAACTCATTTTTGCCTTCGATGGAACTTCTACAGAATTTATTCGATCTTCAGGTAGTTTTTCAGTGCTCAATTTGGTTGATCCTATGTCAGCTGCTGCGTCCCCTATTGGAGGTGCGTAACTAAATTTATGAAGTTACATCTTTTGTTTCTTTTTCCAGTAGGAATTTGTTTCTTCAATTAGTTTTATTGACATTTTTGGAGTTGCAGGTATTCCACGTTTTGGACGTCTCTGTGGAGATACTTACGTCTGCAAGCAAGATGTAATTGGAGAGACTATCCGTCCTATTGGTGGGATGGAACTTGTCCTCGCTCTTATTGAAGCTGCAGAAACTAGAGATATGCTGCATATGGCTCTGACTCTACTTGCCTGTGCACTGCACCAAAATCATCAAAATCTTAAGGACATGCAAACATATAGGGGATACCACCTGCTTGCGCTTTTTTTGCGTCGGAGAATGTCATTATTCGACATGCAATCTCTTGAGATCTTTTTTCAGATTGCTGCCTGTGAAGCTTCGTTTTCTGAACCCAAAAAGTTGGAAATTACCCAGACTAACTTGTCTCCCGCTGCATCACCGCAGGAAGCCAGTCTTGAGGATAATTTTTTGTCGAAGTTTCATGATGAGAATTCTTCAGCTGGGTCTCATGGAGACATGGATGATTTTTCTGTACCAAAAGATTCATTTAGTCACATTTCTGAGCTAGAAAATACTGATATTGCCGCAGAAACTTCAAATTGCATTGTCTTGTCAAATGCGGACATGGTTGAGCACGTCTTGTTGGATTGGACATTGTGGGTAACAGCCTCAGTTTCAATCCAAATTGCATTACTTGGTTTTCTTGAAAACTTAGTGTCTATGCATTGGTATAGAAATCATAACCTTACAATTTTGCGGCGAATCAACCTTGTCCAACATTTACTAGTTACATTGCAAAGGGGTGATGTTGAAGTTCCTGTCCTTGAAAAATTGGTTGTGTTGCTTGGGGTCATTTTGGAAGATGGGTTTCTATCTTCTGAGCTTGAAAATGTGGTTAGATTTGTGATAATGACATTTGATCCACCAGGGTTGACTCCACAACGTCCAATTATGAGAGAGTCAATGGGGAAACATGTGATTGTCAGAAATATGTTACTAGAGATGCTTATTGATCTGCAAGTCACAATTAAATCGGAAGAGTTGCTTGAGCAGTGGCATAAAGTTGTTTCTTCAAAGTTAATTACATATTTTCTTGATGAAGCAGTTCATCCAACAAGTATGAGATGGGTCATGACTTTACTTGGTGTGTGTATTACTTCCTCTCCAACATTTGCTCTTAAATTTCGAACCGGCGGAGGTTATCAAGGTTTGGTTCGGGTGCTCCCTAGTTTCTATGATTCCCCGGATATATATTATATTTTGTTCTGTTTGATGTTTGGCAAGCCAGTTTATCCTAGGTTACCAGAGGTCCGTATGTTGGACTTTCATGCCCTTATGCCAAATGATGGAAATTATACGGAACTTAAGTTTGTAGAATTGTTGGATTCTGTGGTTGCTATGGCAAAAACTACTTTTGATAGAGTAAGCATGCAGTCAATGCTTGCCCACCAAACTGGTAATCTTTCCCAGGCTGGTGCAAGCCTTGTGGCTGAGCTTGTAGAGGGAAATTCAGACATGGCTGGTGAACTTCAAGGAGAAGCTCTTGTGCACAAGACCTATGCTGCTCGCCTTATGGGTGGAGAGGCATCAGCTCCTGCTGCTGCAACTTCTGTCCTAAGATTTATGGTTGATCTAGCTAAGATGTGCCCCCCTTTTACTGCTGTTTGTAGGCGTCCAGAATTTCTTGAAAGCTGCATTGACTTGTATTTTTCTTGTGCAAGGTTTGTTTTGAGATGACCTCTCGGTATCTATTTTGCATTACTTTTAATTTCTTACCTCCATTCATAGTATTACATTGCATGAAATGAGTCCTTTTTATTGAACAAAAGCTTTCGTGCTTTCAGGGCTGCACATGCTGTTAAAATAGCCAAAGAACTCTCTGCAGTGACGGAAGAAAAAAGCTTCAATGATGGTGATGATACCTGCAGTTCCCAAAATACATTTTCTAGTTTGCCTCTGGATCAGGATCAGTCTGTCAAAACGTCCATTAGTGTCAGTAGCTTTCATCAGGGGCAGGTAAGTTCAAGTTCTGATGATATGGCTGCACCAGCAAACTCTAAGGTTGGTGAGAAATCAGACAATAACGTTACTGTAACTGCGCCAGAGTCAAATGTTACTGTAATTGAGCCAGAGTCAAATAAATCTGTTCATGAAGATACACAAACTGTTCAGAGCTTGGATGGTGATAATGCTGATCAGGGCTCTGTCTCATCTAGTGCACATGAGTTTAGCTTTCACAGTATCAAAGGCAACCTGGACATTCAGCTGCCAACAGATTCCCATAGTTCTGCATCGTTTGCTGTTCTGGATTCTCCCGTTTTTTCGGAAAAGTCCAGTTCTAGAACTCCTCTTACACCTTCTTCATCACCAGTTGTTGCGTTGACATCTTGGCTTGGAAGCTCAAGCCACAATGAAGCAAAATCTCCCTTAACTCCTACTCCTTCCTTCAATTCTTCAATGTCTGCTGGGGATTTCGATTCAACTTCAAACCTGAAGTCTAACTTTCAAGAGCCATCTGCTGCAAATGCTTACTTTACGGTAACCTCAAAGCTGCTTTTGGATATAGACGACTCTGGATATGGTGGTGGTCCATGCTCTGCTGGGGCTACTGCTGTGTTAGATTTCATTGCAGAGGTGCTTTCCGATTTTGTGACAGAGCAGGTGAAAGCATCACAGCTAATAGAGATCATCTTGGAAAGCGTTCCTCTATATATTGATAGTGAATCTGTGTTAGTTTTCCAAGGACTGTGCCTTGGGCGATTTATAAACTTCCTTGAGAGGCGACTGCTGCGTGATGATGAAGAAGATGAGAAAAAGTTAGATAAGATTCGCTGGTCATCAAATTTGGATGCTTTGTGCTGGCTGATAGTGGATCGTGTATACATGGGTGCTTTTCCTCAACCTTCAGGGGTACTGAAAACTCTTGAGTTCTTGTTGTCGATGTTGCAATTAGCAAACAAAGACGGTAGAATTGAAGATGCTGCTCCCAGTGGAAAGAGGCTCTTATCAATTGCAAGAGGAAGTAAGCAACTTGAGGCTTATATACATTCAATTCTTAAGAACACTAATCGGATGATATTATACTGCTTCCTCCCAAATTTTTTGGTCAGTATAGGGGAGGATGATCTCCTTTCGCGGTTGGGTTTTCTCGGGGAACCTAAAAAGAGACTGTCCTCAACTTCATCCCAGGATGATTCAGTTATTGATATATACACTGTCTTGCAATTATTGGTTGCTCATAAAAGAATAATATTCTGTCCCAGCAATACCGATACAGATCTTAATTGCTGTCTATGTGTGAATCTAGTATCTCTTCTCTGTGATAAAAGACATAATGTACAGAATATTGCTATTGATTTGTTCAAGTATCTTCTGGTACATAGGAGGGCTGCGCTAGAAGACTTGCTTGTTTCTAAACCTAATCAAGGGAAGCAACTTGATGTACTTCATGGTGGTTTTGATAAATTATTGACTAGAAGTTTATCTGAGTTTTCCGAGTGGTATCAGAATACTGAACAGATTGTGAATAAGGTATTGGAGCAGTGTGCTTGCATTATGTGGGTGCAGTATATTGCAGGATCAGCAAAGTTTCCAGGAGTAAGAATCAAAGGGATAGAAGGTCGTCGAAAGAGGGAAATGGGAAAGAAATCTCGAGAAGCTGCAAAATTAGATTTAAGGCACTGGGAGCAGGTAAATGAGCGAAGATATGCACTGGATTTAGTTCGTGATGCAATGTCCACTGAGCTGAGAGTTGTTAGGCAAGATAAGTATGGATGGATTCTGCATGCTGAGAGTGAGTGGCAATGCCATCTTCAGCAACTTGTGCACGAACGAGGGATATTTCCACTCAGTAAATCCTCTTTGACGGAAGAGCCAGAATGGCAGCTTTGTCCAATTGAAGGTCCGTATCGAATGCGGAAAAAACTTGAGTGCTGTAAACTTAAAATTGATACTATACAAAATATTCTTGATGGACAGTTTGAATTAGAGAAACCAGAATTGTCTAAAGGAATAGTTGACAATGGTCCTGATGCATCCGATTCAAAACCTTATTTTCCACTGTTGACTGATGGTGGCAAACAGAATAGTTCCGATGGTGAGCTGTATGGACCTTTTTTTGATGATAAGTTGGAGAGTGTTAAAGATGCAGTTTCTGATAAGAATGAGTGGAATGAAGACAAGGCTAGCAGTATGAATGAAGCAAGCCTGCATTCTGCACTTGAGCATGGTGCCAAGTCTAGTGTAGTATCAGTCCCAATTGAAGAAAGCACACTAGGAAGATCTGATATGGGATCTCCGAGGCAATCTTCTTCTGTAAAAGTTGATGATTTTAAGATTGCCGATGATAAGTCTGATAAAGAAGTGCATGATAATGGTGAATACTTAATCAGACCTTTTCTGGAACCTTTGGAGAAAATAAGATTTAAATATAACTGTGAACGGGTTGTAGGTCTCGACAAACATGATGGTATATTCCTAATAGGTGAATTCTGTTTGTATGTGATTGAAAACTTTTACATTGATGACTCTGGCTGCTTTTGGGAGAAGGAATGTGAAGATGAACTCTCAGTCATTGATCAGGCTTTGGGTGTCAAGAAAGATGCTAATGGCAGTTTAGATTTTCAATCCAAATCAACTTTGTCGTGGAGCACAACAGCTAAATCATTGGTTGGTGGAAGAGCATGGGCCTACAGTGGTGGTGCATGGGGAAAGGAGAAAGTACATACCAGTGGAAATTTACCGCATCCTTGGCGCATGTGGAAGCTTGATAGTGTCCATGAGATTTTGAAGCGCGATTACCAGCTTCGACCAGTTGCTGTTGAAATATTTAGCATGGATGGATGTAATGATCTTTTGGTCTTCCATAAAAAAGAGAGGGAAGAAGTTTTTAAAAATCTAGTTGCAATGAATCTTCCACGGAATAGCATGTAAGAGTTATTTCTTTTGGTTTTATTGATTTGTTACAACATATTTGTCGCCAGTTTTGTGTTTTTTATATTTCTAGCAAGTAGCATAATGCTTTTAACGTCATTGCTGGTTTGGAACTTGGGCATTTATGGTGCAATATTGATGATGAATTGTAACATAAAATCTAAAGATGGGAAATATGTGCTATCACTCAAGCACTTCTCTTCTTTAGATGCTTTAGTGTTGTTGCATATGATTGCCTGTTTTGCTTTGTTTTTTTAATATTGTTGTCTACATTGTATCAGGCTGGACACAACTATTTCGGGATCATCAAAACAAGAAAGCAATGAAGGCAGCCGTCTTTTCAAAGTAATGGCAAAATCCTTTTCAAAAAGGTGGCAAAGTGGAGAAATAAGCAACTTCCAGTACCTCATGCATCTCAACACCTTGGCAGGACGTGGATATAGTGATCTTACCCAATATCCAGTCTTTCCATGGGTCCTTGCAGATTATGAGAGTGAAAATCTTGATTTGTCTGACCCAAAAACATTCCGTAGGCTTGATAAACCAATGGGCTGTCAGACTCCGGAAGGTGAAGAGGAATTTATAAAAAGGTTGGTCCGTATGAATTGAGGTCAAGTTCTTGTCGCATGTTTCAACTTGTCTTTTATTATATATTTTTTTTTGACGAGAAAATTTAATGCATTTCATTTAAAAAAAGAGTAGAGATAAGAGATGGAATTCGAATGAAAATACAGAAATTAGCATGACATGGAGCTACCCTAGGTAAACTATGAGCAACTTCATTGGCTTGTCTCCTAATAAACCTCACATCACTGGCTTGTATATGATGTGTTGTTTGCAATTATTACCTGGGGATTATTGGCAAAAATATTTTGCTGAGTTTCTTGAAGCATGCCAATAAAATAAAATTTGTATACATTCACAAACCGAATATTTTTATAAACAATAATATCGTGGAAGGAGGCATCAGAACAATTTTTGTATTTGCAGGAAACTTATGGTTTTGTACACTTACCCGTGAGTTAATGTGTTATCATTATATCATGGAGAAACTTGATATTGTAATCATCATACCTTATCTTGTAAGATACTTTACCTTCTGGTACATCTCATTTACTTTATCATTTTTTATTAGATATGATAGCTGGGATGATCCAGAAGTTCCAAAGTTTCATTATGGATCTCATTATTCTAGTGCTGGCATCGTCCTATTCTATCTCCTCCGTCTGCCGCCATTCAGTATTGAGAATCAAAAGCTTCAGGGCGGCCAGTTTGACCATGCTGATCGCCTTTTCAATAGTGTAAGGGATACTTGGTTAAGTGCCGCTGGGAAGGGAAACACATCTGATGTGAAGGAACTGATTCCAGAATTTTTTTATATGCCCGAGTTCTTGGAGAATCAATTCAATCTTGACTTGGGAGAGAAACAGTCCGGCGAGAAGGTTATACTAGTGCAGTATATTATTGCTAATTTAAGTCTTCAAGAACCAAAATGCAGGTTAAGTTACTAGTATATTTAATCACTTTCGTTTTTCTTTTAGGTTGGGGATGTTATGCTACCTCCGTGGGCGAAGGGTAGCGCTCGAGTGTTCATCAGTAAGCATAGGGAAGCTCTTGAATCTGATTTTGTCTCAGAAAATTTGCATCACTGGATAGACCTAATTTTTGGATATAAGCAGAGAGGGAAGGTGGGTATTTCATTTTGCTATACAGATACTTGTCCCCAATCTTGTTTGAATGATCTCGTAATTACTGAATCTAATTATTGTATTGCTTAGTTTTATATTTATTTTTATTGAATTTTTGCTCTTCAAAGACTTTATGTCAAGCAGAATTAATTTTTCATTTGGTTGCAATAACAAAAAAGGCTTTCATTTTTAAAAGTAGTTATAATTTAAGTTGTTTTTAGTAGCTTCACATAATCTGAAATCTGATTTGAATTTTATTCAAAAGCTTAATCAAACACCATAAAAAAGTTTTAAAGCATTTCCACGTTTATTGATGATCCTGTCAAGAAATATGTTTTTGACAACCTCTCAAAAAAAAGAATATTGTTTTTGACAGACGCGCTAATTTCACGCCCTTTCGATTCCAGAAATATTTCATCTCTTCTGTTCCTAATATCTACTTTCCTGTACAATGGGCAGGCTGCTGAGGAATCAGTCAATGTGTTCTATCATTATACTTATGAAGGGAGTGTAGACATAGATTCAGTTACAGATCCTGCCATGAAAGCATCCATTTTAGCACAAATTAATCATTTTGGTCAGACACCAAAGCAACTGTTCCTCAAAGCTCACGTGAAAAGGCGAACTGACAGAAAACTTCCTCCCCATCCCCTTAAACATTCCAGTCATCTTGCTCCGCATGAAATCCGCAAAAGTTCTTCACCTATCACTCAAATTGTCACTCTCTACGATAAAATTCTCATCGCAGGAACTAACAATTTGCTTAAACCAAGAACATATACCAAATATGTTGCTTGGGGCTTCCCTGATCGTAGCCTGCGATTTTTGAGCTACGAACAAGATAGACTTATTTCAACACATGAAAATTTACATGGAGGTCATCAAATTCAGTGTGCTGGTGTTAGCCATGATGGTCAGATTCTGGTTACTGGGGCAGATGACGGGCTTGTTAATGTTTGGAGAGTCAGTAAATTTGGGCCCCGTGCCTTACGTCGCTTGAAGTTGGAGAAGCCACTTTGTGGGCACACAGCCAAAATCACTTGCCTTCAAGTATGCCAGCCTTACATGCTTATTGTGAGTGGATCGGATGATTGCACAGTTATTATATGGGATCTGAGCTCGATGGCATTTGTACGGCAGCTCCCAGAATTCCCAGCACCGGTTTCAGCAATTTTTGTTAATGACTTGACTGGAGAGATTGTTACAGCAGCTGGTATTCTTCTGGCGGTTTGGAGTATCAATGGGGATTGCCTGTCAATGATCAACACATCACAACTGCCTTCTGATTCTATTCTCTCAGTGACGAGCAGTAGATTTTCTGATTGGCAGGAAACAAAGTGGTACGCAACAGGCCATCAGAGTGGTGCTGTCAAAGTGTGGCAAATGGTTCACTGCTCTGACCCTGATAGCTCTCTCAGCAGATCAGGTGCAGGTGGGTTCAGAGTGTTAAACCTTGGTGCAAAGGAGCCAGAATACAGATTGATCTTACGCAAGGTACTCAAGTTCCATAAGCATCCGGTTACTGCTCTTCATCTCACAACCGATATGAAGCAGTTATTAAGTGGGGATTCGGGAGGGCATTTGCTTTCCTGGACACTGCCTGATGAGAGTCTGCGAGGTTCATTAAATCAGGGGTGAAGCCTGTGAATGATAATTAATTGTGCTGACTTTGGCTTTTGACCAGCCTTTATTGTTGAATCCTAACATTGGCTTCTGATGGATCTCAATTGTTGAAAGACGGGTTCATGTTCCTAATTAGCGAAATTTACAAAAGAATGCTGGCCGGATTGAAACAGGGAAAACAAGGTTGACAAAGAAAAGATGAGACCACACCACATGCAGAGAGCTAACTAAGCTATATGCGTGAAGAGTACCATGTGTTCAATTTGTAGGTGAAGCATCAATCAGTGAAGAAAGCTGGGTGCAAAGTGGAAAAGGAGAAAGCAAATGTTGCCTGCGGTTTTGTATTTTTGGTGACTGGCGGACAATATTTTGATTTTGCCAAGAGAGATCTACTGTTCTTTCTTTGATGTACATATGTGAAGCAGCTTGTAATGTTGTGTATTTAAGTTGTATAGTAAAAAAGGCAAGTCGTTAAGTGGAATGTGATTGAAATGATAGGCCTTATGAGAGGTATGGTTATGGGACAGTTGGTGGGATGAGTATAATATACTTTAAGGGAAATTCTTTTTCCATAGTGACATTGGGGTATTTCTTTAATGTGCCCCTAAAAGTAAAGAAAGAAACTAAAAGGTCATTTCCTTTGATTTTCACGTTGTCTGAATATTTCCTCATTTTATTTGCCTTTTTTTTTTTCTTCTTTTCTTTAGGTAACGACAAACATATTTTATTAAATGAGATCACAAGGGCTACTTCAGTATAAATGAAAACACAAATAGACAGGGAAAAATATATATTTTGGTCAAATGTTTGTTGTCTCGCATTTGCAGTTCTAATGGTCTGCCGTTTTTATTGACAAAAAATAATTTAGTCAATTAGAGTATACAACAACAACCAACCCTTATCTCCTTAAGTGGAATCGGGCTACATGACAATGAGAGTATAATAGAAAATTACTTCCTAATTCCTACGTCTCTATTATAGGACTGTAAAATTTTGTCGATCCTTTTACCTTCCAAGTTTCAAGATGCAACAATTATTTTCCAGAAAAATATAACCAATTAAATGAAGAGAATGACAAAATAAACACAATTTTTCTCTTATTAATGGAATGATACTTTGAAAAGAGAATGTATTTTGACAAATTTCATGTAAAAACTATTTTTCTTTTGTGAAATAAAAACTGCTTTTCTTTTGTCAAAAAAATAAAAACTGCTTTTCTTAATTTTGTATTTATATCAAGGGTGCTCAATTGCTAAATGTTACTTTGTCCGTTGTTTTTTTATAAGAACATTTAACAAATTTCACGAGTATTAATAAAAGTAATTAGAGTAATAAATTTTAGGAGTCACTTTTACACATTCAATTGTACAATTATTGGGATTTGGATTCACTGCAGTTGCAAAAAGCCTGCAGTCACTGCAGTCACGTTTTACTAACCGTTAGATTCATCCAAAGATCATAAAAGAGCCACGCCTTCCATTCTTAAATTGAAACAACACTTCCTAATTATCTCCTTCTTCACCGTCCACCCACAAACTATACAAGGAACACATGCTCGGTTCTTCTGCCATCGACATTGAACATCAATCTCAAGTCCTCATTGATGTTCCTGTATTTTATGTTGTCATAACAGCACAACTTGCAACAAATTATTTATTTGATTTCAAGTTCAAATGAAGCAAATTAAATTAAATTAAATTAAATTAAAACTAAATATGGGTTTATAAAAAAACAGGGATAACAAATGAAATCAAAATTAATTGATTTTTCAGTTCAACTTTTAAACACTCTGAAAAAATTGAAACTTGTTCAAAGTTTTAAGAGCCAAAGGAAAATATAATAGCTTATTGTCGTCTGATTTCGTAGAGTTCATAGTCTAATCTGGTTAAGATGTGAAATCCATTGAAGCTTTGCTTTTAATTGAAATCCATTGGTCTCGTGGATTACTTCGTTTATCATAGAGAGGAAGGCGTGGCTTTTTATAATCTTTGGATGAATCTAACGGTTAGTATAACGTGACTGCAGTGACTGCAGGCCTTTTGCAACTGCAGTGAATCTAAATCCCAATTATTGATAGCATTATATAGAAAAAAATAAATATCTCGACGGTAAATTAAACTAAAGAATATTTAAAGAATAATATTATTAAATGAGATGAAATAATTATTTACTTATGAATTTACTAACACAGTAAGACCTTGACACCCAAACAAAGGGTGTGAGTAAGAAGGTGTGTTTGTCTTATAGTAAAACTAATCAAATGGTTTTGTTTACAATTCAACGAGGACCTACAATATTGTAAGAGGAATTACTTTTCCCACCCTATGACCTTCTCCCGCGCCATGTAAAATTTCCAAAAATGCCCTTGTGTATTCCGGATTTTAAAATCCGGATTCATGTTTACTATTTTGGATTTTATAATTCGGACAATTTTTATGTATAATCAGCCATCAGACTCTCACATTTCAGCAGTTTTGAGTTTTTCTTTTAAAAACAACAAAAAAACTAAGTAAAAAAAATGCTAAAAACATGTCAAATAAAATCATAAAAATATAAAAATAGCACCAAAAAATTCTAAAAATCAAATAAAACTAATGCAAATTTTTTCGGAATTTTCTGAGAATATGAAAAATTAAAAAAAATTAAAAATGGGTCTAAACGATGGAATTTTGGATTTTGAGGGGCGGAGTCTCGTAAGAAGTTCCTTCCAGGGGAGTCATGGTCCTTGAATTTTTTCTGATTTTCTGGAGAAGTTTCGGAGCAATCCGATCAAGTAGCCCGAAAACCCGATTTTTGACTAAGAACAGGTAACAATGACCCAAAAATAGAAGGATGAGAGTTAGGAAGATTAATATTGTCCCTAAAATGACTATCCATGTTACAAACATGTTTAGAATTTGTGCTGATACAGTTCGAATTATATAATCCGAACTATTTTACCTTGAAAAAGGGTGTTTAGGGGGATTCCGGATTATGTAATCCGGAAACATCATGTAACGCGCCCTATTTTTTGAAGTTTCCGGATTAAAAAATCCGGAAAAATCCGTTACTCATTTTTTCACCCTTTAACAAAAGAAAACACCACCGGATTATAAAATCCGGGAACTCAAGGGCATTTTTGGAAAAAATAGGGCGCGCGAGGAAACACACAGGGTGGGAAAAGTAAATCCCTATTGTAAGATCGTGTCAAATTCAGTAACAACTTGAGATGTCTATTGAAATAAGCAACCACGACTCTGTGATCCATTTACCACATGTGCATAATAAAAAAAATTAAAAAAATTTCTTGAAACAAATGTTGTCTATTGAAATAAGCAACCATGACTCTGTGATCCATTTACCACATGTGCATAATAAAAAAAAAAAAATTAAATTATTATATTTTAAATTTGAATAAAATAAATTTCTTGAAACAAATGTTGTTAAAATAAAATTATAAAAAAAACATGTATATTTTGTTGATAGAAGTACTGCCACTTGCCTATATTTTTGTGCATGAGAAAACTCATCTAACATAATCTTTCATTCATCCTCTGGTGCAGGGCTAATAACATCAGGAGTCAGTGTAACGCCCGTTTCGATTATTTAATTATTTTAATGAGTTTTAGAATATATTTATATGATTAGTGTGATTTATGAGATTTATGTGATTTTAGAGAAATTTATGAGACGTTGTGACTTATTTTATTGTTTAATAAAATAAGATTCGAAAATAAAATAAATATTAAGTTGTGGGGTTATTTTGTGTAGAAATATATTTGTTATTTGATGTATAGATATATTTGTTATTTTGTGTAGAAATATATATGTTATTTGGTGTAGAAATATATTTGTTATTTTGTGTAGAAATATATATGTTATTTAGTGTAGAAATATATTTGTTATTTTGTGTGGAAATATATATGTTATCTGGTGTAGAAATATATTTGTTATTCAGTGAAGAGGTATATTTGTTATTTGGTGTTAAAATATTATATACATATATATTTTGATGAAATATGCTATTATGTGTTATTTGGTGTATTAATATTATTAAGTGGGAGAGATATATTTAATTTAGAAATAAATAAGATTATGAGGAAAAGAGTAATTTTGAGGTGTAAGAGAAATTAGATGAGGGGTTATAAATAAGAGAAGTTAGGTTTAGAAAGACATAGAACGTACGATCAGTTTTTGGAGAAAACAAGGTTTAGAGAGAAGAGAAGAAAAGAGAAGAGAAGAGAAGACAAAGAGAAGAGAGAAGAGGCTGCATCGATAATTCTAAGGTAAGGGTGAGACTAGCATTCAATCTTATTATGTGTATGATTCTAACGATTAGATTTAACGAGTTGTAGGAAGAGTTTTTGAGAGATCGAGAATTAGGGTTTAAGTGAAGAATTGAGAATTAATGGTTGTTGTTGTTTGATTTTGATGATTAGAGAAATTAGGTTTCACTCAAAATTGATGAAATATAATGTTGTTGTTGATGAATTCATGGTTGCTTGTTGCTGTTATTGTTATGATATGTTTTTGTTAATGATTGCAATGGGTAATCATAATCATAGAACTTGAAGTGAATTTATGTTGTTCTTGAAGGTTTTCATGAAAAATGGGTCAAATGGTGATTTTTGTTGAATGGGTGTTTTAGTTCAAGTTTTATATGGATTTGGGTGTCTTTTCATGTTTAGAAACGTTTAAACAAACTTTGGGACCAAATTTGGGCTTAGGGGATTCAAAATTGGGATTTTGGGATGAAAAATGGAGTTTTCCCGAGAGATATCTCTGACAGCATTCTCTGTTTCATGTTATTGCATCTTTTTCACACATTTCAGTTTTGAATTGGCTTTAGGTGTAAACATGAAAGTTGTAGGTATGGATGTTAGCTTTCTAATGCCGTTGGTTTGACTTCAAAAGGATTGATAGAACTTGAGTTATGGTCAAATTACTGCACGTAGGTCACAGTGAATTTTTATGGACTTTCAGCACAACTTTTCCGAATTTAAAATGAAAACTGGTATTGATCGGTACAGAATTGGTCTTAGGCGTAAACATTGAAGTTTTAGATAATTTTGTTAGCTTTCCTGTGGCTTTGGTTTGACGTGAATATGATTTTTAGTTTTTGAGTTATGATGAAAATACTCCAAGGAGGTCATAGCGAAATTGTACGGTGACAGCATTCTCTGTTTCATGTTTTTGCGTTTTGTTCATATGTTTCTGTTTGGAATTGATCTTTGTTGTAAACATGAAATTTGTTGATAATTGTGATATCTTTCCAGTAGCCTTGGTTTGACATGAAAATATGTTGTGCATAATTATTTATGTTCTTACAAAGATGCATGATGAATTGTTGATACTTGAATACGATGATATATGATGAATTAATTGTGTGCTGTCATGTTGCTGTTAATATTATCAATGTGATATTGTTATATCAGTATTAATGTGAATTATATATGATGTTTTAAGATGCTAAAATGTTAAGATGTTAAGACGTTAAGATGATATGAAGTTGTTAAGTCGTCGAGTCGTTATGAAGTCGTCAAGTTGTTAAGATGTCATAGATGTTCATGAAGTTTCTAAGACGTAAGACGTTGAGTCCATGCATACTCATTTATAGATGAGGGCTCATGCCCTGGAGCTTTTGCTCAACCCACGACGGTGAGGACTTATGCCCTAGGAGCTTTTGCTCAACCCACGACGATGAGGGCTTATGCCCTAGGAGTATATTTATGCTCAACGACGATGAGGGCTTATGCCCTAGAATGGTACCACATGCATTTGCATTTCATGATGATTCGAGATGGTTTAAGACGTTAAGAGTTGCATAGTTGAGTTTAGATGCATTGTCGAGTCAAGATGTTAAGTTGTGATGTTTTAACGAAGTGACTATAGATGAATGATGATGAAGATGTTTATGATGAATGATTATGAAGTTGTTTATGATGAATGGTTATGAAGTTGTTTATGATGATTGATTATGAAGTGGTTTATGATGATGATGTTATGTTGATGCTATATGATTTATGATATGATGCTATATGATTTATGATATGATGTCTATGTCTATTAGATGATGATATGTGACGATGTTATGATTATTAATTGATGATATGTGACGATGTTATGTTTATTATTTGATGATATGTGCTGATTGTTTGCGATTAGTATTTGATGATATGTGATGATGCTTTTATGAATATATTTATGATGATATATGATGACGTTTATGTTTGTACTTATGATGCTATAAGATGATGTCTTATGATTATATATATGAAGATATATGATGATGTTTATGATTGTATTTTTGATGATGTATGATGAAGTTTGTGACTAATGTAGGAAGATTAATGATGCTAGTTAATGAAGTTTAAGATGTTAGATATAATTGTTGAATTTAATGTGGTTAGAAGAAGGGATGAGAGAAGGGGAGTTAATGTGGAAGCGTCTTCGGTGCAAATTTTGGAGATGTTTCTTTTTAATGCTTTCTTAGGAGATGTGGACTTGGAGGATCTCAATGTTTTGGGTCGTCGGTTTACTTGGTACCATCCGAATGGGAGGTCGATGAGTAGGATTGATAGGATGCTTATCTCCGAAGAGTGGGCAAATGTTTGGGGGGAAAATGCTCTTTGGGTGTTGCCAAGGGATGTTTCCGACCATTGTCCGTTAGTGCTTAAAAATGGAGAATGGAATTGGGGGCCTACGCCTTTCCGGTTCAATAATTTTTGGCTTCAAAATAGCGGCTTTAAAGGGGTGGTTGAGGAGGCTTGGAGGAACCAAAATGTTACCGGGTGGATGAGTTTTGTTTTAAAAGAGAAATTGAAGGGCCTTAAATTCATTATTAAGGAGTGGAATAAGGTGGAATATGGTGGCATGGATGAGAGGGTGGAGAGTTTAGTGGTGGAGATTAAAAATATTGATGATAAGTGTGAGGATGGTGGTCTAACCCAACGGGAAGTTGATCTTCGTAAAGCCAAGTTTGAGGAGCTTTGGAAAGTTCTTAAGGCCAAGGATGCTTTGATAGCTCAAAGATCGAGGTCTAGATGGCTAAAGGAGGGTGACGCCAATTCTAAGTTTTTCCATAAGTGTGTTAAGTTGAGGAAAAGTAGAAATGCAATCAAGGCGCTTAAGGATGGAGATGGTTGGGTGGTATCCCCTTTTGAGGTTCGTAGAAAAGTGGTTAATTATTTTACGGATCATTATGCGGAGGAGAGGTGGGACCGGCCGAAATTGGATGGGGTGGATTTTGCCCGCCTAAGTGAGGCCGAGAATGGGATCCTAGTAGCTCCTTTTTCTTTGTTGGAAATGGAGGCGGTGGTGAGAGATAGTGATGGAAGTAAGAGTCCGGGTCCGGATGGTTTCAACTTCGCGTTCATCAAAGAATTTTGGTATTTGTTAAAAAATGAGATAAGGATCATGTTTGACCAATTCCATGCTAATGAAACTTTGCCGAAGAGTATGTTGGCTTTTTTTGTTACCTTAATCCCGAAAGTGTCCTCCCCGTTGGAATTGAAGGACTTTAGGCCCATATCTTTACTAGGGTGTTTATATAAACTACTTGCAAAGGTTTTGGCTAGAAGACTTGCTAGTGTTATGGATTCCATTATTTCGACATCTCAATCCGCCTTTCTAAAAGGTCGGCACTTGGTGGATGGGGTGTTGGTGGTGAATGAATTGGTGGATTTTGCTAAGAAAACTAAGAAAGATTGCCTTATTTTTAAGGTGGATTTCGAGAAGGCATATGACTCGGTGGATTGGAGTTTTTTGGAGTATATGATGAGAAGGGTGGGTATGTGCGAAAAGTGGGTGTCTTGGATGAAGGCTTGTGTGTTTGGAGGAACTATGTCTATCCTTGTTAACGGTAGTCCTACGGAGGAGATTTGCATACATCGGGGCCTAAAGCAAGGGGATCCTCTAGCACCATTTTTATTTTTGTTGGTGGCGGAAGGTTTTAGTGGATTGATGAGGAATGCGGTGGACCGTAATTTATTTGAAGGTTTCTCGCTTGGTGAAGGCGGGTTGGTGGTTTCCCACTTGCAATATACGGATGATACTCTTTGCATTGGTAAACCAACGGTGGAAAATCTTTGGGCTTTGAAATCCATTCTTAGAGGCTTTGAGATGGTGTCGGGGCTAAAGATTAATTTTTTTAAGAGCTCTTTGATTGGAGTTAATGTGGCAAGTGGCTTCATGGAAATGGCGTGTAATTTCTTGAATTGTAGTGAGGGGAACATTCCTTTCAAGTACTTGGGCCTTCCGGTAGGTGCTAATTCAAGGAGCATCTCTACTTGGGACCCGTTGGTCGAGAATCTTAGTGGCAAGTTGAATTCTTGGGGTCATAAGTTTATTAGTTTTGGTGGTAGGATTGTTCTTCTAAATTCGGTTCTCAATGCTATTCCAATTTTTTACTTGTCTTTTTTGAAGCTTCCGGTTCAAGTTTGGAAGAGGATTGTCCGAATTCAAAGAGAGTTCTTATGGGGAGGTGTGGGTGGTGGAAAGAAGATTAGTTGGGTGAAGTGGGAGACGGTGTGTCAAAGTAAAAGAAATGGGGGTTTGGGTGTTAAGGATATTCGCCTAATGAATGTTAGCCTTTTAGCAAAATGGCGTTGGAGGTTGTTGGAGGAGGATACGACATTGTGGAAAGAGGCTTTGAGGGCAAAGTACGGGTCAACTTTGGATAATTGGTTGGTAGGTGTCAATATTGGAGTGCCAAGATTGGCTTCATATTGGTGGAAAGAGATGCTTAAGATAGGAGATTTTGGTGTGTCTAATTGGTTCAATGCGGAGGTGGTGCGTAAGGTTGGTAATGGTCTCTCTTCTAGATTTTGGAGCGATACTTGGAGAGGAGACATTTGTTTCCGGACTAAATATCCAAGACTTTACTTAATTTCAACTCAAAAGGAGGCGTTGGTGGGAGAGGTGGGGGAGAGGTCGGATCTTCGCATGGAATGGAATTTTACTTGGAGAAGGCACCTTTTTATGTGGGAAGAGGAGGTTCTCTTAAGCCTCTTGGAGGACCTTGAGGGGGTGAGGTTAGTTGATCAAAGGGATGTGTGGTGGTGGAGGTTAGAAGACAAAGGGGAGTTTTCGGTACGGTCGGCTTATAAGAAGTTGGAGAGTGTGGTTTTGGGTGAGGTGGGTTGGAGAGAGGAGGAGAAAGGGGTCTTTGCTAACTTGTGGAAGTGTCCGGCGCCTTCTAAGGTGGTGGCTTTCACTTGGAAGGCTTTACTTAATCGTGTTCCAACCAAAGACAATCTTGTTAGGCGTAATGTTCTAGACCCGGAATCAAACTCCATGTGTGTCTTGTGTAATAGGACGGAGGAATCCACGCTCCACTTATTTATTCATTGTGAAGTGTCGAACGCGGTTTGGCTTAAGTTGATGCGGTGGTTAGATAGGTCATTTATCTCCCCTCCAAATCTTTTTGTTCATTGGGCATGTTGGCATAGAGGGGAAAAGAACATCAACGCGGTCAAGGGCTTGGGGGTGATTTGGTTAGCTACAATTTGGACTTTGTGGAAAATTAGAAATGATAAGGTCTTTAATGGTGTTAATTCAGAGGTGGATAAGGTGGTGGACGACGTGAAAGTTTTGGCTTGGAGGTGGTTTTTGAGTAGGACGCATGTTCCGGCTTGTTTGTTCTTCGAATGGTGTTGGGATCCTATTTGGTGCATGCGCAGGAATCCCCTCTGATGGCTGTCCTACTGCCAGCCTCTGTTTTGGGGCTAGCACTTGCTGATAGTGGTGCTGGTAGGCTTTGGCAAGTCTATGTTTTTGGTTGGTGCTTGCTTCTGGTGTTTTTCTCTTCGGGTATGCTGCTTTAGTGTGTGGTTAGGACTGTTTTTATGGCTGGTGTGGTTCTGTGGCAGCAGGTCTGTTTTTGTTTTGGGGTCCTTGGGGCTGTTTCCGTGACTTGTTTTTGAGGTGGGGATATGCATTATGTGCTGCGGCTGCTGTGTATATGTTGGCCTCATTTTCTAGTTGCCTTGGTGGTTTTTTTGGCCTCTTTAGGTGTTCTTTTTTTTTGGGGTGGTTTTTTTAAGGGGTTTTTGTTCGAGCCACGTTATTACGGCAACCGATTTCCCCTTGTAATATTTTATTTTTTTTCCCACCCAAGCTTATTAGTGCTCCTTGCACGGGCTTGTTGGTTAATAATATTTTGCCATTTCAAAAAAAAAAAAAAGTGTTGAATTATATGCCTAATATTATTATTTTGTGAAATCTCACCCCTTCTGCTTGAAAATGCTGCTCTTTGTATGGGTAACTTGCAGGTAACCAAGATTAGTTGCGGTCGTGAGTGGACTCCTCACAAGTGTGTGTGTCTTAGGTGCTCTGATACGTAACGGGATGAGATTATGTCTTTACTTTCTGTTCCTTACGTATTACTTTATGAATCTTTCAAGAATTGATGTTGAACTAAGTTTTATGAGATTTTATATTGAGGCCTTTGTGCCAAAGATTATTTAAGTTGTCAAACTATTCCGCTGCGAAGTTTTAAATATTATGTTGTTGAACGTTTTGACGGATAAATTATTATTTATTCCATTTATGATTTTTAAGAAATGTGACATTCCGTTTTATGATGAAAAACTCTGATTTTATTTATGAAAATTTTACGTTGGGAAAACGGGGTGTTACAGTCAGAGCGTGGTTGACCTGATTGAAGTGATCCCAAGTCCAAGACAATGGGAGATAACTTTGATGGTGGTGGTGGGGGGGGGGGGGGGGGGGGGTGTTAAACTGTGTTGACATCAAACTTTTTTTAAGCTGGTCAAAATCTGAGAGAGAGAGAGAGGGAGAGAGGGAGAGAGCGAGATTATACTGGTTTCTCCTACAAACTAGGAGTAGTCCAATTTCCTTGCACATCCAACGGATTTTCACTATAATCACTAAAGACTACAAATGTTCAAGCACACAAGAAAGGTACTTCAGATGCTCAAACACACAAGCAATAGACTTCTACAATCTAACTTAATCAAATAAAAGTTTTTTTGGATTTTACACTTGATATACAATCAGATATGTAAACAATTATAAATCAGAGTAAGACACTTAAGACTTAGAATTTCTAAGATATGGACTTAGTAAGAAAATTTTTATGCGCTTTTTGTAACACCCCGTTTTCCCAACATAAAAATTTCATTTAAAATCAGAGTATTTAATTCATAACGGAATGCCGCACACTACTTTAACATCTCAAAACAGATAAAAATAATTATCCTTCAAAATCAACATCATGAAAAATCTTAAACTGCTGCAGCGGAAAATAGTTCAACATTTAAAAGTCTTGGCACGCAGGCCTTATTGGAAATTCTCATAAATTAGTTCATAAAAGAAACACGTAAGGAATAGAAGTAAAAGCAAGCCCCCATCCCGTTACGTATCAGAGCACCTAGACACCAACTGAGAGTCCACTCATGAACGCCTCTAATCTTTATTACCTGCACATTACCCACGGTCGAGGCAACATATACGCAAAAGGGGTGAGATTTCATAATCAATACATTAAGAATATAATCCAATAAAATGCATTTAACAACTTAAACCTTAATAACATATCAACAATTAGCATATTTTTCATTTCATAACAAATACAATCATCAAATACCATTACTAATTTTCATCACAAATCATAATCAACTTAACACTTAACTTGACGACACAACTCATCTTTGACCATGCAACTCTATCAACTCAACAACAACTTAACAACACAACTCTTCTTTGACCATGCAACTCTATCAACTCAACAACAACTTGACAACTTAAACATCATGAACTTCTTGATATGCAAATGCATGTGGTACCAATCAACAACAAAATGAGCATAATGGCTCTTCAACGTGTGAGCACAAAGGCTGCCGGGCCTAAAGCCCCCAACTTTAATGAGCACAAGGCTGCCGGGCCTAAAGCCCCCAACTTTAATGAGCACAAAGGCTGCCGGGCCTAAAGCCCCCAACTTTAATGAGTATGCAATGAACTCAAACTTCCAACAACTTAGACAACAACATGAACAACTCAAACGACTCATAATCATGGACAACTTCTTAAATTCCAACAACATAGACCGACTCATGCAACATCAAGACACTAACAGTCAATAGCAGGAAACAGCAGCAAGATACAACATTTAATAACACTTGAATGCGTTAACATCACCTAAGGAATGAATTACATCAACATAAGTATCATAAAGCATCATAATATCATTCATGCAACAACACTATTAATCTCAGTCACCTAACAGACTGCAGGGTCTATAAAAACATCCTAAACAGCTCTCTTACTTAATTCTAAGGTCAACTCAAGACTGCACGTACGAAGGGATCGCATCGGGACAATTTTGGGCAACTAACAGCCTAACTCGCAGTGGCGAGTAACTCTGCTCGCAATGGCGAGCAAAGCGTGCATTCTGGGCTCCTAAGTCCTTACTCGCAGTGGCGAGTTATTCTGCTCGCAGTTGCGAGCTTACAGGTCACTCGCAGTTACGAGTTGCATTGCTCGTAGATGCGAGCTCTGGGTTCTAGCTCGCCGTTGCGAGTGTTCTTGCTCGCATATGCGAGCGATGAATGTCAGTACGGCCAGAAACCTAAAAATCACAACTTTTCACCTATATTCATGATTCCTTCATCCAAATAGCATCTAATTATCATCTTAAGTCATATCTAAGGTCTGTACACTAATTTTGCATCAATCTAACATCTGTTCTTGATTCATTCATCAAAATTGATCCTAAACCTAATTCTCAATTCTCACCAAAACTTAACCTAATCATGCTAAATTCATCCTATAGAATTATACCCTTAATAATATTGAGAATTAGTCTCACCCTTACCTGATAATAGCAGAATCGCAGCCCTCCTTTGGTTCTTCTCTCTTTCTGACTTTTCTCCCTTTTTCTCCCAAAAACGTACGTACTACTTTTCCTAACTTATGTCTGTCTATTTATCTCTCCTTTTACTCTTCTCACTACTAATTGCTCATCTCACCACGCAGCCCAATCTTTAATATTTTTATTTTATTTCTCATATCTTATTTTATTTAATAATAAAATAAGTCACACCAACATAACAACTTCACAACATCAATATACTTCACGTCATTCTAGAAAATCACATAATTTATCTATAAATCATGCAAACTATTTAAATTCTTAAATCATATAAATATATATATAAATAAATATATAAATCCTCATTAAATTAAATAAATAATTAAGACGAGCGTTACAACTCTCCCCAACTTATAGAATTTTCGTCCTCGAAAATTTACCTCAAGCAAACAACTCTGGGTAAGACTCCATCATCTTACTCTCCAGCTCCCACGTCAAGCTTTCACCAGTAGTGCCGCTCCAAACAACTCTCACTAGAGGTATTTCTTTGCCTCTCAACGTCTTCATTTTGCAATCATCAATCCTCAAAGGTAAAGTCTCCACCGTAAGGTTGTCTCTAACTTGCACGTCATCACTCTGAATCACATGGGACGGGTCTGGAACATACTTCCTCAGCTGCGACACATGAAACTCATCGTGCAAATTCGATAAATGCGGTGGTAAGCCAACTCTATAAGCCACCGTGCCAATTCTCTCAGATATCTGATAAGGACCAATAAACTTTGGAGTCAACTTCTTTGACTTCAATGCACGACCAACACCGGTCGTTGGGGTAACTCTCAAGAACACATGGTCTCCCTCTTGAAACTCAAGGTCTTTCTTACGCTTATCATGGTAACTCTTCTGTCGACTCTGCGACGCTTTCATCTTCTCTTGAATCATTTTCACCTTCTCAGTAGTCTGTTGAACAATTTCTGGTCCTAGAACCACACTTTCACCGGTCTCAAACCAACACAACGGAGTCCTACACCTCCGACCATACAAAGCCTCGAAAGGTGCCATCCCAATACTTGAATGATAGCTGTTATTATAAGTGAACTCTATCAACGGAAGATGACTATCCCAAGTTCCACCTTGCTCAAGTACACAAACTCTCAACAAGTCTTCGAGTGACTGAATGGTTCTTTCCGACTGACCATCTGTTTGAGGATGATAAGCCGAACTCAATCTCAACTTAGAGCCTAAAGCCTCTTGCAAACTCTTCCAAAATCTAGAAGTAAATCTTGGATCTCTATCTGACACGATGCTCGAAGGAACACCATGCAATTTCACTATGTCTCGAATATAAATCTCTACCAACTGAGCCACAGGAAAACTAATATTAATCGAAAGGAAGTGTGCCGACTTCGTCAATCTATCAACAATCACCCAAATAGCGTCATTCCCCTTAGGAGTATTCGGCAAACTCGTCACAAAACCCATGGATATACTATCCCATTTCCATTCTGGTATATCTAACGGTGTCATCAATCCAGCAGGCTTCTGATGCTCCACCTTCGACTTCTGACAAATTAAACAAGAATACACAAATTGTGCTACATCACGTTTCAGTCCAGACCACCAAAACAACTTCTTTAAATCATGATACATCTTTGTAGCTCCCGGATGAATAATCAAGCTACTCCTATGACTCTCTTCAAGAATCATCTTCTTTATCTCATCATTGTCTGGAATACAAATCCTACCTCGAAACCTCAACACTCCTTGATCATCGACCTTAAAGTCATCATCTTCAGTTTGATGACTTGCAACCAATAAATCCACAAATTGTTCAAGCAATTCAAACTCCTTAACCATCATAGCAGACATATGTAAAGTCTTCCTACTCAAGGCATCGACAACAACATTAGCTTTACCCGGATGATAATTCAAACTAAAGTCATAATCGTTCAACAACTCGAGCCACCTACGCTGTCTCATATTCAATCCCTTATGATCAAACAAATACTTCAAGCTCTTGTGATCACTAAACACCTCAAATCTCGAACCATACAAGTAATTTCTCCAAATCTTAAGCACAAATACAACTGCAGCTAATTCAAGATCATGAGTAGGATAGTTTCGTTCATGAATTAAAACTGTCTTGATGCATAAGCAACCACCTTACCATCTTGCATAAGTACACCACCTAGCCCAATTTAGACACATCACAATATACCACAAAGGTTCATCAGGTTTCGGCAAAATCAAAATTGGAGCCGTCGTCAAACGCTTCTTCAATTCATTAAAACTGTTCTCACACCGAACATCCCACACAAAAATTTTACCTTTACACGTCAACTGCGTTAACGGAAGTGCTAACTTAGAAAATCCTTCTATAAACCTTCGATAGTAACCTGCCAAACCCAAAAAGCTTCTAACTTCAGTAACTGACTTTGGAGTCTCCCATCGTGATACCGCATCAACTTTAGCTGGATCCACTGCAATACCACTACTAGAGATAATATGGCCAAGAAACTTACTCCCTTCAACCAGAATTCACACTTAGACAATTTAGCATATCGCTTCTTCTCTTTCAGCACTTGCAAGACAATTTTCAGATGCTCAGCATGTTCTTCTTCTGTCTTAAAGTAAATCAAAATATCATCGATGAATACAACCACGAAGCGGTCCAAAAATGCATGGAAATGCAATTCATATACTCCATAAACACACCAGGCGCATTACTAACACCAAAAGGCATCACCTTATATTCATAATGTCCATATCGCGTCCTAAAAGCCGTCTTCTGCATATCTTCATCTTTTACTTTAATTTGGTGATAACCGAACCTCAAGTTAATCTTGCTGAACACACGTGCACCCACTAGCTGGTCCATCAAGTCATCAATTCTTGGAAGTGGATATCTATTCTTTATGGTTACTTTATTCAGCTGTCGATAATCAATGCACAACCTCATACTACCATCTTTCTTCTTAACCAACAATACCGGCGCTCCCCAAGGTGAAACACTTGGTCTTATAAACTTCTTATCAAGCAAATCCTCCAACTGTTTCTTCAACTCAGCCAACTCGGAAGCTGACATACGATAAGGTGTCATCGATACAGGCTTCGTTCCCGGAACAAGATCAATAGAAAATTCAACCTCCCTCTCCGGCGGCAGACACTTCCTGATGTGCCGGTAAGATCACACAACAATCTCTTCAGGAAAACTTCGGGAAATCCTCACACAATTTGCAACTTATCACTCACTGCTTGATTCTCAATAGACAGTGACGCCGTCAACGAAACCATCAAAATTCCATCACGTGCTAACTTCTTCAGCTGCTTAGTAGACAAAAACTCTGCTCCACTTTCTTTTTCAGCAGAAGAGAAATACACCGACTTACTAAAACAATTAATATGGACATGGTTGCACTCCAACCAGACCATACAAAGGGTTAAACAACAAACAACAAACAGGACCACTAGGACAATAAAAAATTGTCACACAACACTATTAGGCTCGACACGACTCTACTAATTGGCCGGACGGACCGACCTGCTCTGATACCAATTGTAACACCCCGTTTTCCCAACATAAAAATTTCATTTAAAATCAGAGTATTTAATTCATAAAGGAATGCCACACACTACTTTAACATCTCAAAACAGATAAAAATAATTATCCTTCAAAATCAACATCATAAAAAATCTTAAACTGCTGCAGCGGAAAATAGTTCAACATTTAAAAGTCTTGGCACGCAGGCCTTATTGGAAATTCTCATAAATTAGTTCATAAAAGAAACACGTAAGGAATAGAAGTAAAAGCAAGCCCCCATCCTGTTACGTATCAGAGCACCTAGACACCAACTGAGAGTCCACTCATGAACGCCTCTAATCTTTATTACCTGCACATTACCCACGGTCGAGGCAACATATACGCAGAAGGGGTGAGATTTCATAATCAATACATTAAGAATATAATCCAATAAAATGCATTTAACAACTTAAACCTTAATAACATATCAACAATTAACATATTTTTCATTTCATAACAAATACAATCATCAAATATCATTACTAATTTTCATCACAAATCATAATCAACTTAACACTTAACTTGACGACACAACTCATCTTTGACCATGCAACTCTATCAACTCAACAACAACTTAACAACACAACTCTTCTTTGACCATGCAACTCTATCATCTCAACAACAACTTGACAACTTAAACATCATGAACTTCTTGATATGCAAATGCATGTGGTACCAATCAACAACAAAATGAGCATAATGGCTCTTCAACGTGTGAGCACAAAGGCTGCCGGGCCTAAAGCCCCCAACTTTAATGAGCACAAAGGCTGCCGGGCCTAAAGCCCCCAACTTTAATGAGCACAAGGCTGCCGGGCCTAAAGCCCCCAACTTTAATGAGCACAAAGGCTGCCGGGCCTAAAGCCCCCAACTTTAATGAGCACAAAGGCTGCCGGGCCTAAAGCCCCCAACTTTAATGAGCAGAAAGGCTGCCGGGCCTAAAGCCCCCAACTTTAATGAGTATGCAATGAACTCAAACTTCCAACAACTTAGACAACAACATGAACAACTCAAACGACTCATAATCATGGACAACTTCTTAAATTCCAACAACATAGACCGACTCATGCAACATCAAGACACTAACAGTCAATAGCAGGAAACAGCAGCAAGATACAACATTTAATAACACTTGAATGCGTTAACATCACCTAAGGAATGAATTACATCAACATAAGTATCATAAAGCATCATAATATCATTCATGCAACAACACTATTAATCTCAGTCACCTAACAGACTGCAGGGTCTATAAAAACATCCTAAACAGCTCTCATACTTAATTCTAAGGTCAACTCAAGACTGCACGTGCGAAGGGATCGCATCGGGACAATTTTGGGCAACTAACAGCCTAACTCGCAGTGGCGAGTAACTCTGCTCGCAATGGCGAGCAAAGCGTGCATTCTGGGCTCCTAAGTCCTTACTCGCAGTGGCGAGTTATTCTGCTCGCAGTTGCGAGCTTACAGGTCACTCGCAGTTGCGAGTTGCATTGCTCGCAGATGCGAGCTCTGGGTTCTAGCTCGCCGTTGCGAGTGTTCTTGCTCGCAGATGCGAGCGATGAATGTCAGTACGGCCAGAAACCTAAAAATCACAACTTTTCACCTATATTCATGATTCCTTCATCCAAATAGCATCTAATTATCATCTTAAGTCATATCTAAGGTCTGTACACTAATTTTGCATCAATCTAACATCTGTTCTTGATTCATTCATCAAAATTGATTCTAAACCTAATTCTCAATTCTCACCAAAACTTAACCTAATCATGCTAAATTCATCCTATAGAATTATACCCTTAATAATATTGAGAATTAGTCTCACCCTTACCTGATAATAGCAGAATCGCAGCCCTCCTTTGGTTCTTCTCTCTTTCTGACTTTTCTCCCTTTTTCTCCCAAAAACGTACGTACTACTTTTCCTAACTTATGTCTGTCCATTTATCTCTCCTTTTACTCTTCTAACTACTAATTGCTCATCTCACCACGCAGCCCAATCTTTAATATTTTTATTTTATTTCTCATATCTTATTTTATTTAATAATAAAATAAGTCACACCAACATAACAACTTCACAACATCAATATACTTCACGTCATTCTAGAAAATCACATAATTTATCTATAAATCATGCAAACTATTTAAATTCTTAAATCATATAAATATATATATAAATAAATATATAAATCCTCATTAAATTAAGTAAATAATTAAGACGAGCGTTACACTTTTGAATTTGACAGAGTAAGGGCACATGTTAAAATTACAAAGTCTTGTAGAGTTCTTCAAGTTTTCAGCTCTTTATATAGGCAATTATTTGAGAGACGTTGAAGAAATGTCAGTGCATTAAGAGTCCTTGAGAAGATATTAAATCAAGACGTTGGAATGTTGCCTCATATGGTTAATGTCGTTCGAAAAGACATTCGAAATCTATTGCTGCAAGTAGAATTATCTATTCTTTTGTCCTTGAATTTGACTTAGCATGTGATTCAGAAGAAGACAAACTGTACTATCTGAAAGTGACATCTTCAGAAGAAGACAAAGTCTGACGTGTCCTTCAGAGTCTTCTATTCTTCACAGTCTGATGACCTTCAGATTCTGATTAGCAGCCTCTGAGTGCAACTCTTCTTCTGATCCAAAATGTTGACTTCTGATTGACCTTTCTTCAGATCTTCTACCAAGTCTTTTAACTTCTCTTGTGCTTCTGTTGCTCTCATATATGTTCAAACATTGATAAATTTTAATTTATGGTCCTACACACTTAAACACATATTAGCATATCTAATTGTTCTTCAATACTTTGTTATCTTCAAAACTTTAAAGACATTGTACTAAACCAATTTTGTTCCAACAAACGTTTCCGATCACTACTCAACTCTTTTAAAAGTTCAAGACGACTAATCTGATAATCTTAAACAAACATATTACGTAGGACTGCAACTACACGAAACCTATAATGACCATCAACCTAGGATTTCATGCGATGTTGCATTTCTGATCTTGGATCCCTTGATAGACTATCTATGCTTGTGATGTGCATTATAAATATGTTTGATAATAGTTGCAATTCAACCATTTCTTTTCTTTAAATTGGTCAAAATATTTCTTGGAAGGATTGCATAATCTTCAACTCATGAAGGAGCATATTATTTTTCGATCTTAGACGTCCAACAATTTATGTCCTTGCAACTCTTCAACCATCTCATGGCTGTAATTTTTGTCCTCAACTTTGTGACTCCAATCATGAACACAAATAACCTCTGAATTGAAAGAGACACTCACATGTCATTAACTCAACTATTTTAGGTTAAGACAATTTCTTGTACTCGATATAGGCACCTCCTATTTTATATATCATAACAAATATTTGTCTGTCATTTCCTTTATTATATGAAAGAAAGACAAAAAAAAAGTATTGATTCTCTTAATTGAATTGTGCAAGATTTGTTTATGGGTCTTGCTAACCAGTGCCCTCAGGGCAATGGTTAAGGAAACTATAAATAGAAAATTTGTCTTGAAAATATAAGTTTTGACTTTTGATTAAGCAATAATTACACCACTTTTTATAAAAAGTTACTTGTTTTTGTTGCTTAACCAATGCCCTGAGGACACTGTTTAGCATTCTCCTTTGTTTATATAGTAAATTTTATGTAAAAGTCTTGGGTGATTGAATAATACTGAACTTTATTATAAAAAAATCTTATAAAATCCTTTAAAATCTTCGTCAAAATGGATGACGTACCGTATCCCCTGCGTACCCTGCACCGATTCCTGCCCGATACGTATCAAAAGAGTATCCGAAGATTATTATTTTTTTTCAAAAACAATTATCCGATACTTCTCAGAAACATCTGAGATACGAGCGATAGGCGCTGGAAAACCGATATGTACGGGCTACATGAAGTTTCTATTATATTTGGTATGTATGTAATTTGTAACATCCCAGACGACTTTTAAGCATTGCCGACTGACCCTACAAACCAACACGAGTCTTTTGAGCGTGTTTTGTCCTCACTCGCACGCTTACCGGGAAACTTCCTGGTAGGTCACCCATCCAAAGACTACTCCAAGTCAAGCACGCTTAACTGTGGAGTTCTTATGAAATGAGCTACCGAAAAGAAGATGCATCTTGTTGATATAGGTAGTACCAAACAATTCTTATAAGCCTTCCTTCAACCATGTAGTCCCATACCTACACGACCTCAGGATCCCTCTCATTCCGATGTGATTCGGTTCCTCTCGAAACTGCCGGGAGCCGCTCATTGTCGTGCCTTGTGCACCGGCGACCACTCCCCTTGTCCTTGTCAACCGTGGGTGTTACATAATTGACTAAGTAATGAATTTTTCTATTTAGGATATATCATATATGTAATTGATTAATTGTCGCTTTCTTTATTATAAATATTACTCACATTTATATTTCTATTGTTGCCGCCGTCTGTTTTGCGTCTCTTTGTTTGTTTGAGAACGATGTTATTGTTGATTGTTGTGTGAAGACAATTTCATTGTTGTGCCTTATCGTTTTTCTATGTCTGTTTGGTCTAGGTTTTGCGCCAATTTTTTTTGCTTTTGAGTTTTAGTCCATATTTTGTATTTTGAATTTTAATATGTAGTTTAAATTTAATTTTTTATTGAAGTATGCCAATCGTATCGTATCTTGAATTTTAAAAATTTTCCGTATCAAACGTATCAGTGCTGTATCGTATCCGCATCGACTATCGTATCATGTATGTATATGAGCTTCACTCTAACCAGTATTCTTATCCATGTCATGTTTATTCTATTGACTTTACCTTGATTCAAATTCCTTGCAAAATATCACAGTCTATAACCTTTGCATGAGATATTTATCCCATCTTCGTCAATGCACCACCACAACTCACACTACAATGCTCACTTCAACACTTCCCCCAAACCACACTCTTCCCACCTTCTCTCATCGACCCATTTCCCTCAAAGAAGCTTTTCAATCCTTAACCCATTTTTTCACTGACCCATTACCCCCAACAACTCGTTTCCCTCTTCAACAAGCTTATTCTCAAGCTCTTGAACTATGCGCTTCACACAAAGCTCTTCCTCAAGGCCAACAGTTACATGCCCATTTTCTCAAAACACAAAATTATCTTGATTCTGTGTTCCTTGACACCAAATTTGTACACATGTATGGAAAATGCGGCTCTTTTCATGATGCAGTCAAAGTGTTCGATAAAATGTCTGAACGAACAATTTTCACTTGGAATGCGATGATAGGTGCTTGTGTGTCAGCGGGGAGGTATGTTGAGGCGATTGAATTGTATAAAGAGATGCGGGTCCTTGGGGTTTCACTTGATGCTTTTACTTTTCCGTGTGTGCTTAAAGCGTGTGGGGCTTTTAAGGAGAGGCGTTTGGGGTGTGAGATTCATGGTGTTGCTGTTAAGTGTGGATATGGTGGTTTTGTTTTTGTTCGTAATGCGCTTATTTCTATGTATGCTAAATGTGGCGATCTTGGTGGGGCAAGGGCGTTGTTTGATAGTGGTTTGATGGAGAAAGATGATCCTGTATCGTGGAATTCAATTATTTCTGCACATGTTGGTGAGGGTGAGTGCTTTGAGGCATTGTCACTGTTTAGAAGAATGCAGGAGGTTGGTGTTGAGAGCAATACTTACACTTTCGTTTCGGCTCTTCAAGCTTGTGAGGATCCAACCTTTATTAAAATTGGTAGGGGGATACATGCTGTCATTTTGAAATCTAACCATTCTACTGATGTGTATGTTTCCAATGCTTTGATTGCTATGTATGCAAATTGTGGTCAAATGGACGATGCTGAAAGAGTTTTTCAAAGTATGCTTTGTAAGGATTGTGTATCGTGGAATACATTGCTCTCGGGTATGGTGCAAAATGATATGTATAGTGATGCTATAAACCACTTTCAGGATATGCAGGTTTCTGGTCAAAAGCCTGATCAGGTGACAGTGCTAAACATGATCGCAGCATCGGGCAGATCGGCGAATTTATTGATGGGCATGGAAGTCCATGCTTATGCAATAAAAAATGGAATAGATTCTAATATGCATATTGGGAACTCCCTGATAGATATGTATGGGAAGTGTTGTTGTGTGAAATATATGGGCAGCACTTTTGAGTATATGCCCAAGAAGGACTTGATTTCTTGGACTACAATTATTGCTGGCTATGCACTAAATGAATGCCACCTGGATGCCTTAAATTTGTTGAGGAGGGTCCAGTTAGAAAAGATGGATGTTGATCCTATGATGATTGGAAGCATTTTGCTGGCTTGTAGTGGGTTGAAATGTGAAAAGCTCATCAAAGAAATTCATGGTTACGTTTTGAAAGGAGGTTTAGCTGATATTTTGATACAAAATGCCATTGTCAATGTATACGGTGAAGTTGCGCTCGTAGATTATGCAAGACATGTCTTTGAATCAATTAACTCCAAAGATATTGTGTCTTGGACGAGTATGATTACTTGTTGTGTTCATAATGGACTTGCAATTGAAGCTCTTGAACTTTTCAACTCGCTGATAAAAACTAATATTGAACCTGATTTGATAACTCTTGTCAGTGTACTCTCTGCGGCTGCTGCTTTATCTTCATTGAAGAAAGGGAAGGAGGTTCATGGATTTCTGATTAGGAAGGGTTTCTTCTTGGAGGGATCGATTGCTAACTCCCTGGTGGACATGTATGCTCGCTGTGGAACCATGGAGAACGCAAGAAACATATTCAACTATGTAAAACAAAGAGATCTAATTTTGTGGACTTCTATGATTAATGCAAATGGAATGCATGGATGTGGAAAGGATGCCATTGATTTATTCAGCAAAATGACTGATGAAAATGTTCTTCCTGATCATATTACCTTCTTGGCTTTATTATATGCTTGCAGCCATTCAGGATTAGTTGTTGAAGGCAAGCAGCTTTTTGAAATTATGCAAAATGAATATCAATTGGAGCCCTGGCCAGAGCATTATGCTTGCCTGGTTGACCTCCTTGCTCGATCCAATTCTTTGGAAGAGGCTTACCATTTTGTGAGAAACATGCCTATCGAACCTTCTGCTGAAATCTGGTGTGCTCTTCTTGGGGCTTGTCGTATTCATTCTAACAATGATTTAGGAGAGGTTGCTGCAAAGAAGCTCTTACAATTAAATACAGAGAATTCAGGAAATTATGTACTGGTATCGAACACTTTTGCGGCAGATGGAAGATGGAATGATGTGGAAGAAGTAAGGTCAAGAATGAAGGGAAATAAATTGAAGAAGAAACCAGGATGCAGTTGGATTGAGGTTGAGAATAAGATTCACACCTTCATGGCAAGGGACAAGTCTCATCCACAATGTAATGACATTTATCTAAAATTGGCCCAACTTACAAAAAATTTGAAAGAAAAAGGAGGCTATAGGGCTCAAACGAAATTGGTATTCCACGATGTTTGTGAAGAAGAAAAAACACAGATACTATATGGACATAGTGAAAGGTTGGCACTTGGTTATGGTCTGCTTGTTACCTCAAAGGGTACCTGTCTTCGTATCACAAAGAACCTTCGAATTTGTGATGATTGCCATGCATTCTTTAAGATTGCGTCTGAAGTTTCCCAACGGACCCTTGTTGTGAGGGATGCCAGCAGGTTCCATCATTTTGAAAGAGGGCTCTGTTCATGTGGAGATTTCTGGTGACTACTTTGATTATATATATATATATATATATATATATATATATATATATATATATATATATATATATATATTCTGGTTCCTTCCTGTTGCTGGCAGTCATCAAATCACTCTTCAAAGTTTTAGTGTCTCTTCATGACATATTACGGACAGAGCATGAGAACTTGTACAAAAAGGGTAAACATAGCTTGGCAATTCTCAGAAGTTAGTAATATACTTTAGGATTGTAGCCATAGCCCATTGGTTTGAGATGGAAAAAAAAAATAGGCTGAAGCAGCGATTCCTTGGAAACTAAATGATTCAATCTCCAAATTTTGGAATTTTGGTTCATGTTAATGACAAGATGAGATCCTTGCACATGCACATTTCGAGTACATGTATGTAATTTGATTTGTGTAGTTTCATTTCAAACCTTGGTTCTTATTATTTAAAATGCTATTCTTGAATATAGGTTGATAGTGAGAAGGAGAAGAAGGATGAAGGTTATGCTAATTACGAAACCAAAAAACAACCTGTCCGGATGCTCAAGAGGATGTGCCTTTTTGTACAGAAGTGCATGAATTATTGTGTTAGAATTTAAACACTTGTGAATTTGGCCTGTCAAGATCATGTCCTACAATTACTTCTGTTTTAAAAGATATCAAGCTACCAGCAAGCTTTCATGAGGTTGCTTTATGAAAATTATGGATTGGCTTGCCTTTGGAGCTAATACAGTTTGCGTTTTTGAGTTATTCTGAGTGTCATGAAGTCATCGGAGACAACAAAAATAGGGTCCCAGTGGTTTTTTATTATTTTTGGGAAACTTGGAATTTTTAGTTGTTGTAGAGTCCAGAGATTCGTCAGTTGCCTATGTTCTTTTTAAGGAAAACATCATCCCGTAGCAACGATGACATTGTCGGTCCAGTTATTCCTTTCACTGTTTTACTTGTGGTTAATGAAGTTTACTATGGATCCTCAGATTTGGGAAGTATTGAATTTTCAGATGATGCAAAGCTTGGCCTGAAATACAAAGAAGTTATGCAGATGGCTGGTGACTGGTGAGATTGATGTGTTATCTCATGGATCTATGCACCCTGATGATCATGCAGTCTCCTTGCTGATGACGAAGAGGAACACTGGGCTGATTCTTCGAAACCAACAGCTTTTTCGTCATATCGTCCAGTGGCTTGAATTACTCTCACACAGACAATGTACATGGAAACTCCGTATATACTGATACAATTTATGATACATTTATTTTTCATGTTTCGGATAATTCTTGTGAGCAGACTGGACCTGTTGGAGAAGAGATGTTTGATGATCTTTGGCCCATTGAGTTGAGGTTCGATGCTCCTGTGATTTGAAAAGAAAGATGTATAGATGGCAAACAAGTTTTGATTCATATTTGTAATCAATCTCGATTTGAAAAAGTAGTTTACCGATGATTCTTCTCTCATTCATCCTCAGCTCATTAGAACACATTTGATAGCAAATAAATTATGTCCTCCACAATATGTTTTATTTTATTGTTGATCCTTAGAGACACATTATCTGATAACAATTGTTACTGTTAAAGGCAGTCTCTCCCTTGAAGGATTAGCTCCAAGGTGTTCATTTCTTTAATTGTGCATATATTTATGTGAAAAAATGCTCTGATCTGGTTTGTCTTTTGGGGTGACTATTCAAAAAATGCTCCATATTAATTGTGAATATATTCAAGATGTTTTCAGTCATCTACTTATGTTTGCTGCAATTTAAACTCTTGTCAAGTGGTTCTAAACTTTATCTTAATGCTAGTTAGATAAGTTGAAGTCACATTTGGCAAGACAGATATTCTCTATTCTGGGAATAGCAGTGTCAATTCTCAAATCTCCTAACCGCATTTATACTTGGTCACACCGAAATAAAGTCTAAGGTATGCTCGCTCATTTTCTGTTTTCATTTGTACCAAAAGCAGAAATCAATGGGTTTTTAACACAAATATGGAGCCCAGGCCCATATGAAAAAAGTAAAGAAAGTTGCTCTTCTCATGGAAGAAATTGCTAAAAACGTATCCAACTGTAGTTAACTACAGTTCGGCTTTTTCAGCTGCAGTTAACTACCGTTGAACACTTTAAAGCGGTCTAATCAATTTTTAAGTCGGTTTTAACGACCGATTTGTAGTTAACTACAGTCGGATACATTTTTTTAGCAATTTCTCCTGTGAGAAGAGTAACTTTCAAAGGTAAATACCCAGAGACTAACACTGGATAGGTCCATTAGAATCTTGGATCAGAAGAAAGGCCATTACTAGTCATTCCTGATTTTGATACTACTGCAATTAGAAAGGAGTATTTTGCTTGGTAGTATGCAGTGTTTGCGCCTGTGTCATTACGCATCTTAGTTATCTATTTTTTTCTTAATGATAAATGTTAATTGTTATTTTTTAGTTGGGGGATTTAAACTCGTTACTTTTTTTATCATTACAATATTTGTTTTTCTTTTGAACCACTAAACTATCTGATGCCCTTATGTTAATCTCCAAGGATTGGTCTGGTGGTAAATGTTTGGGGCTTGAGAGTGTGCCCCTCTCTAGGTTTCTGACTTCAATTGGTCCCCCGTTAGTGAACGGCAGAACTTATCTTTCAAATTTGTCGGTTCTTGAATCAGATATCGAGTTTTTTAAAAAAAAATGTTATCTCTCAACTGTCAATCCCATGCTATGCAGCACATCCTTAAATTGGCTCTGGAAGAAAAATGATTTGCAGCAGCATCAGTTTTTATCATATATAAAAAACAATATAATGGATAATATTTTGTGGTTATTTTTCAATTATGTTTTACACTTTTTTGCATTATCTTTAATTTTCATTACACTGCGATTTTCTCCTATTGTTTTTATTTTGTTCTTTCTAATTTTATAAAAATCCAGACAGCCAACCTTACTTTGTGAGTTAATGCTTGATTGTTGTTGTTGTTTCTAATTTTTTAAAATTAATTTTTTTTCTTCCATACAATACCTCTGTCATTCTAACCGGTCATCAATGTGTTCCAACTGGTCATCAGTGTGAACACTTTAAGTTGAAGCAATGTGTCACTAGATGCAACACAGTCACATGAACTCCGGCCGTCCGATCAAGATTAGAGGTTCCAGCTTTTAAAGCATATATATATATATATATATATATTTTAAAATTCAAATACTAAGTTTGAAATTTAAACCATATGATTTTACTCAAATTGACTAGATGTGTGTGACTACGGGTAATATCAACCTTGTGATTGCACACAATCCTGGTCCATCCGTCACTAATAGGAGGAGCATAATTCTCTCTCAATATAGTCAAAGACCGGAGGGGAGTACATATACAATATATATAAATATGGTAATTGTTTTGTTTTGTTTTGTTTTTAGAGGTGTGTTATATGAACAACCATTTGAGTGACAACTTTTATGACAACCACTAATTTACAAAGGAAAGTAGATAGTGACACGGAAACCAAAGCAATAGATAGAGAAAGTAAAAAAATAATGTGAGTATGAGAGATAAAGTTGTCACATAGGTTGTCACAAAATGGTTGTCAAAATATCATTTCTCTTGTTTTTATGCATATATTTTTCTCTCTCGAAACAGTTTTATCCTACTGGGATGTAGTACTACTGATAGAGAAACGTTACTTGGATATAAATTTGGATCTTCAAGAGCCAACTGCATAATTAATTGGATTAATTGTCCATATGTTACAGGTCTATGAGGCTATACTCAGAGCTTGAATCAGAGTTTACAGAACTTAGCTGTCACAAAATTGAGTAGCATTATTACAAAGCATGCAATGGATGGAAGGAATCACCAAAACAAAATAAACAAAGCTTCACAAATTTGTCCTATACCATCCTCATAATATGTTATTTAAATGCAATTATGAAATGAATGAGCTATCTGCAAGAAGAAAAAAAAGTTGAATGAACTAGCTTGTTTATAAAGTAATTGATTAATATGCACAGACTTGGACAGTAATACTGTGTATTTGTACTAATTTATTTGCAGATAAAACACTACAATAAATAACAATTGTAATTATTAAAAAAAAGTGATTACACACTCTTTAATAACAAAAATAGTAGAAGACAAGAACATGTTAGTAGGACAGAATGAATAGAAATCCCGTGGTAATGAGACATTGCTGTCTCATTGAGGATGAAAGTTATATTAAAATCAACAGTGAAATAAGGAGTCAACACTGTGATGACTGATAATGGTAGTACTAAAAGGAAAAGGGATGTGCATTTCTTTGTTAAATATGCTTTTCTCGATTGCTGAGAACTGAAAAATAACATTGAGTTGAAGTAACCCGAAACATGAATTGACAACTGAGGTTGATAACACTACACCATAGCACCATCCTTGTGGAAGGAATCAGATTCCCTGCTGTTACAGCAGGGTGCTGTAACTGATCCAGACCATTCAATTTTAAATTGATGGCTGAGATTATTTACAGTGTGAAACTGTGATTAAATCTGGACCAATAGATCTGATATATACGGCTGAGATGTGCTACAGCGTGCAACTGCGTGTAAATTTTACAGCAGCAAATCCTAGTCCCTTGTGGAATAAGCAGAAAGAGAGAGATAAAGAGAGAAAGAAACAAGGAAGGGAGGATGAGGGCACAGTTATTAGGCATGCACAGCACATCCAAAAGCACTGCATAGAAATTCTAAACCAGTCTCTTCTTCTGTTCCGGAACCCAATAATTGTAGGGTCTGTGCCTTTTTGTCCCTCGCACAACCAACAATGCTAATTAACTTAGCCCTAGTTAGGATGATGAACTAAATGAAGGAGATTTATTAATCATGTTTAAGAGCACAACTTGAAGAATTTAAAATTTGAAGTTTTGCATGTAAAACACTTTTAAAAGTCGAATAAAGTTGAATCCATAACTTTTTAGATAATTATTTTTATTTTAATTTTTTTTTTATGAATTTATTAATTATAATTATACATTAGCTGCGTTGCTTTGAACTTTTTGGCTTTGAAGGTTACTTGTTCCACAACAAAAACGCAGTTCCCTAATCTCACAAGCGGGGAGAAGTTCACACAAGCATATTTCCCTCTTGCCCACCGGTACACCAAAATATTTTGAAGTCAAAGTGTCGATCTTCCTTCTTGTGGGTCAGTCAAGAAGTTCACAAAGAACATCCCTAACAAAGTCGTGTTTGTATTTGAAATCGATAAACTTATTACAATGAAATGCACGCTACCCAAAGATATCCAGGCATGCCTTATGACAAACAAGACACACCTCATCAATATGAAATAATGACATCACAAGCCGGTATTTGAGGATAGTGCGATACTTTATCGCTAACATACGTTGGCCTAACCCATCAATAAGGATAACTAGAAGAAAATATTGAACATGTGAAAACACCCAATATTTATTTTCTGTCTTTTGGTCATGTCAAACTTCGATTACATTTCCGATCCCGAACATTTTTAATAAAAAGGGAATTCATCAAAACATGTGTTTTAGGATGGATGGTGTCATTGCTACTAAAACTGATAATGTCAATATCTAAAATAGTACCACAAAGATCATCCAAAGCACGATCGAAAACATAGTTCATACCACTTATCCGCGGTCTCTCAATACATGATCCTATAACACCCAAAATTGAACCCTGGAAGCCACAAAAGCGTACAAGGAAGGTTTTATTGCCGAGTACAAACCAAACCCCCTAACCCTAATAGGTAAAGATATAAACCTTCATTGAAAGTCCTCAAAGAAAGGACCTCAACCAAATTCTTGTCTCTTACTAATACACAACATAACTTTTTATCATATATACAAGTTGTCTAAAATACCAAAATAATATTTTTCTTCACAAAAAATCGTATAAAACAAAAAATATCCAATACCATAAAAATTTGTCTTATATTGTTCTATCTTATATTGTTCCGGTGCGCTTACCGTTTAACGTATTAAAATGATGAAAAGCTCAATAAAAAATCATTAACGTAATCTATCTCTATGGGATAATTTTTTGTACTATCAATTTCTCCTCTGATTCAAAAATAATGTAGGAATTGAAATAGTTTAGGTTTTGGAGTAGGACTCGTGTATCATTGGGCTACCAATGTTATATAACATTGACCAATTAAGGTATGTTGGGTGACCAAAGTAAGGAAGGACAGAAGAGGAAAGAGAAAAGATATGCATATAAAAAAAAGATGTGCCTCATGGTACATCTTAATTGACCAATATTATATAACATTAGTAGCTCAATAGTACACAAACGAGTTCCTTTGGCAACAATAATCAACGTTTGTGTATCATCATTTACACAAACAAACAAACTTAAGTTGTGTGTGATAAACAACATCACCTTATTATATTATGTACCATTGGGATACCAAACTATATAATATTGGTCAATGAAGGCGTGCCACATAGGAATGTCTAAAGAGAAAAGAGAAAATATATGCATGTGAAGTGTAATGTGACACACCTTCATTGGTCAATGTTATATAACATTGGTATACCAATGGTACACAAGTGGTGTCCATTTTTATAGTTGAAAGAAAAAAGAGAAAAAAGAATGATAAATAATGTATGCATGCAATGAAAAGGCTGAGAGAGCCAGGCATGATTCTTCCACTGCTATGCCGCCTATCTATCTATCTAGCTATGACTCTATCTATCATTTCTGACCCCAGTAATAGGAAATAGCTAGCTAGCTAGCTACCCAACCAAGACAACTCATTAACATTGTTTGTTCCTTTCAATGCTTTCTTAGCTGTGCCTGTGAGCTGTGTCCTTTTAAATTTTCCCTTCTTCATTGCACTGTGTATGTATGTATGATGCTTTCTTTAAATCACTGTTGACTGTAATTAGGTATGTTGCTACGTTCACCTCCACCTTTCATCCCACCAACCCCTTTTTCACATTCTGCCAACCCTTCTTCTATTTATACACCACTAAACCAGCTTGTTTTTTGTAGCACTTTCTGGCCTCAACTACTCTCAGTTTCCCATTCTCTCCTCTAAGTTATATGTTACTATACAGTTTTGACATGGAACTTGTCCCAAGTGTTAGTTTGATCTAAAATATTCCTCTCTTTGTCTGTTGTGGCTCTATGTGAGTGCTACCATATATACACTGTTTCTTTGTTCTAACAAAACAAAACCATATATACCTGCAAATCACTGAACAGCAATATTGTTATGATCACAAAGGAAAAAGTGAAGCTGCCAGCATGATCTAGGTTTGGTTATACAATAGTAGTATTGGGAGGGAACTATATACGGTTTTTTTTTTACTGTACCACAAAAAAAAAACTAAAATACTATCTTTCACAAAATAGGTATTAAAGTGCCATGATTTTTGCATTACTAATGGGAAAATAGTTTTCGGACAACGATTTTTCACTTTGTTTATTTTTTCTTTTTTATATATAATATAGATAGGAAATAGGTTTTGGTGGTATTTTTTTGTGGTGCAGTAAAAAATAGCTGCTATATCCATACGAGTAGTACTGCTAGCATAACCCTGACTAGGTCATGCTGTGCTAGCCTCACTCCTTCCTATTTGGAGACCAATATATCATCAAAGTTACCTACCTTCTTCTCATAGGCAACAAAATTCAGGTAAGTATATATTGTTAACTTCTTGTTCTTACGTGTTAGCTTATAGTGTAATATTGTATATCTGATGAGTTTCCAGACATACATGGTTGCACTCGCATGCTTCATATATACCTTATTTTAAGCACGGTTGCATAGTTTATACTTTATTTTCCTATTTCTTGCTTGTTAGTCCTTTTTAAGCAGAATTGAATATTTGCTTCTGTAGGTTGGTAATTTATTTCTAGCACCTTATTAATGACTCTGTATATATAAGTGTGTGTCATATATATAATGCCAGATATTATATACAAAATTTACATGAACCCACCAAGGGGTTCACATATCTGAGAATCATAATTGGACGGTTTAGATATTTAATTAAAAAATTGTATTTAAAATAATTTAAATTGAAACATCCAATCCGGGTGTTTGATCTTGGTCGGATGGCTCCATCTGCACGAAATTGAAGAACTTTCACATTACTTTTTTTGTGTATATTTGTGAGTTATAACGTTTGTGAGTTATAACGAAACAAGATGAACATATAATTTATATATATATTAACAAATATCCAGATAGCTGCATCTCTGCATCTCGTACTAAGATGACCACGACCGTCGAAAATCGAGCGCTGGTTTTCTCTCGTTCCATATTGGTCATATTCAACAGCTTAATAGGTTTTATTCGATATGGTTTTCCTGTTGAATTTCGGTCGACGGCGGAGTGTCCTTTGTTTGCTACGTTTTTGAAGGGACTGTTTGGTGGAGTGACCTGCACGGATGATTTTGGTCGTTGAAATTCGAGATCCTGATTCGTTCTCATTCCAGTTAGGTCATATCCTACAGTGGAATTAGTTTTATTCGATATGGTTTGTCGGTTGAATCTGTTTCGGTCGACGAAGCAGCGTCCTTTCATGTTTACTAGTTTTCTGGCTTAATTAATGATTTGGTCCCTTAAGTTATTTGTTGGTTACATTTTGGTCCTATAAGTTATTAACGTTACAATTTGGTCCCTTAACTTACTTTTTGGTTTCGTTTTGGTCCCTTAACTTATTTTTTGGTTTCGTTTTGATCCCTTAACTCTAATAACATAAAGGACCAGAGTGGTTGATGGAGGAAGAGTTAAGGTATCAAAACGAAACCAAAAAATAAGTTAAGGGACCAAATTGTAACGTTAATAACTTATGGGACCAAAATGTAACCAACAAATAACTTAAGGAACTAAATTGTAACGTTAATAACTTGTGGGACCAAAATGTAACAAACAAATAACTTAAGGGACCAAATCATTAATTAAGCCTAGTTTTCTGGAGGGGTAATTTGGTGAAGTGACCTGCACAATGATTCTAATCATCAGAATTCGAGTTCCTGGTTCTTTTCCGTTCCAATTGTAGTCTAATTGATTTTATTTGATACAGTTTGTTGGTTGAATCCATTTCGATCGATGAAGGAGTGTTTTAGCCAAGTATCTTATGGTTAAGTTACTTAAAATTTAAGATTCATTGGTTTCTTGCTAGCTAAGTTTCCTTCATGATTTAACTTCCTTAATTACTTGCTAGTCAAGTTTCTTCATGGTTAAGTAACTTCTTGGTTAAATTTCCTTGGTTGCAAAGATTACTTTTTAATTTCTTCATGGTTAAATAAACTTCTTGGTTATGTAATACTCTATCCGGTTTCAAATATAAGAGTAGATTCTTTTTTTAGGTTCATTAAATAAATGATGTATTTAGTTCATATTATAGTCTATATACATTAATTATTTAATAAACCTAAAAAATTCTTCTTTATATTTAGGACCGGAGGTGTATGTAACATCTCAACATGGTTTAATAGTCTCTTTAGCTACAACTAGTTAAAAATTGTATTTTTGAAAATCTTTGTTATAAAGAAGAAATGAGCAAATTAAGGGAAATAGCTGCATCTTTCTAAGAAATTGCTGCTCTTCATAAATGTGAAAATCAAGCAAGCATATTGCGCACATCTCAGCTATATGTACCTTTCTAAAACATTTACCAAAGCATTATAAAGCTTTCATGTGGGAAAATAGCATGTTCTATTTTGTTCAAGAGATTAGGAAAACAACATTATGACAAGATACTAATTGGAACCAATGAAGGAACCAACAACGTGCAGATTAACATTACATAATAGTCAAGTTTATAAAAGAGACTGTCAGTGTCATAGACTAACCAAAAATGGATTTTTGCCAATATTTGCATTAGAAAAAATGAACAAAACAAATGGCATACCAAAGTCAAGATAGTTTAGGATTACAGTCCAAGCGATACGCCAAAATAGTAGAAGATCAAATAGTTCAACATCAAAGATGAGCTTACCACCTTCTTCCATCACATGTTTTCTACAGAAATTGAACCATTGCCCACCCAAGTATTTTATAGCTTGCTCTTTCGATAGTAATGAGGCGACACTAAACGGAGAAATAACTACAATATTAGTCTAATGCATATTAACATGGATAAGATGTATGCGAATATAGTTACATATAATTTATGAAATGAAGGTAGCATAACAAATTTTAAGTTAAAGAAAATGTACCATGACTTGTAATTTATCTTCATATTATCTTCATATATAAAGTCTAGATAAATGCATGCATGTGGATTATATGTACCCCGTTGACCAATTAACATTGTTGAAACAAATGGAAATTAAGCATCACTTCCGCATGTACATCTATAGCTAGCATCATTTGACTTTGATGCCTTCAGACATTTTGTGCAACTCTCATAATACCATCCAAATTGGTTATGATTGAATTTAGCTATTTTTTCAATAGTGATGCAGTTTGTATCCTAACACAAATTATGCAAATGAAATAAAGAATAAATGAATTTTTAATTTGTGCGTAAAAAAACTCAAAGCATGTTTGTGCATAAAAAAAAGCAGACCTTGAATAAGTCTCTAAATTCAATAGTTGGCATAACTTGAGACAGATTGGAAAAATCATTGTACGAAGTATGTAACATTCCATTTTAAGACATTAATTTTTTTTTTTATGTAGAATATACGTTATAGCATAATTAGTACTCCCTCCGTCCCGGAATATCTGACCCATTTTCTAAAAAAAAGTGTCCCAAAATAACTGCGTCATTTCAATTTTCAATACAACTTTCATCATTCCCAATATAATTTAACTCTAATTAATACTACTTTTATCATTCCCAATACAATATATTCTACTTTCCCCTTTATTTATACATTTTTCTTAATCTGTGTGAAAAACCAAACTGGCTCAGATAAAACAGGACGGAGGGAGTAATATGTATTACATGTAATATATTTGGCAACTCAAAATATGAGGTTTTATATTTATCTATATAAAAGTATGCAACATTAATTTAGTAACTAAAACCTATTAACTAAGTTAGAAGTATGACTAGAAATATGACATAAGATAAGGCACGTGAGTACATTCACTAAAGATTAGAATTCTCTACTAATGAACTAATAATAAGCACATGCATGCATGGACTAATGATATAGTAACTAGATGCATGGATTAGAATAAAAATATATATTAATTAAGCACATGTGCAATGAACTCATCCAATAATAAATTTGACCTTATCTTAGTAAATACTTGGCTAACTTAATTGAGTGCCACATTGCACTAATTTTAACCATGAGATTAACTTATTACTCTTCCACTCTCACTATAAATAGCTACACTCTTTGCTCAAGTTACTCACAAACAAACCAAAAACATTCCACTACACAAGCTAGTAACTAAATAATTAGGCACTTCTAAACTAGTATCTTCTTCTAGCTTCCATTTCATCACTCTAAAGGTGAAATTTTCTCACATTCACTACACATTTTGTTTATTTTTTTTAGATAGAAACTCATTTTTATGAAATTTTGTTTTTGTTTAGATTTGAGAAGATTCTTATAATTTTCAAAAAGAATAGAAACTATCAAGGTAGGGGGTGAGGAATCTCAACAATGGTAGTAGGCTAGAATCAATTGAGTCAAGAGTTGGCTTTTACATTATGCATTAATCATGAATTAATTTTATTTATGATATCTATAGGCGTGTTTTGCTATAAATGTATAACTACAAATATTATAGCCAGGTTACTAAATATGTGTTAAAGCTAAATTTCTTGTAGTTGTAATATAGGCATGTTGACTAATATTTCCCGAAACCGAGTAGTTATAACCAGGGGCGGACCTGGCCTGGGTCTAGTGTGGCAAGTGCCACACCAGCCCAGGCCCAATTTTTTTTTTTTTTTTTAAGGTTATGCAGAATCCATCGTTCTTCCCCCTTTCTACCCAGACAAACACACTCACAACACACAAAACATGCAGTCAGCAACATGCAGACCACAATTCTCCAAATTGAGCACCACCCACGGCCGGCCACCAACATGCAGTCAGCAACAACAACAACGCCCTTCTATCAACTCCTCACCTTCCGACCAAAGCTTCAAACTTTCCAACCAAAAATTCCAACCCTTTTCTTCACTCCAACAATGGCTTCAGTTTCCGAGTTCAGAACAAGCGTAAAACCACTATACGCCATGAATAATTCTTCTTCATCTTCATCAGCAGTAGCAAGTGATGATGGGTCTGTTACATTGATGGAGTATATGGGTAAGAGAGATGGAATTGGTGTGAATGATGATTTGGTGATTTTGATTGATCATATACAGTATGCTTGCAAGAGAATTGCAGCTCTTATAGCTTCTCCTTTCAGTTATAGCATTGATATGCCAAGTAGTGGTTCTGATAGGGATGCACCAAAGCCTCTTGATATTATATCGGTGTGTTTTTATTCTCTCTTAAATTTTTTTAGTTTCGATGATGTTTTTTCCTTTTTGTTTGTTTTATCATGTTTTTCCATTGTGTTTATGTGTTGTTAATTGGGAATTATAACAAAATGGATGGTTGAAAATAGTGGGAAAAACTCAATATAGCATGAATCATGAATAAAAAGCACTTGAAAAGTCGGTTTTGTATCTTTCAAAAAAAAAAAAGGTTTTGTAAGCATGAATTAGGTAAACTATAGCATTAGAGTCTATCTATTTGACATACTATATTGGAGTAATCTAATATCAATTTGTTGTATAATTGAGTCAGGATGAACGAAATTTTTTCAAGTTTTTCCTAGAGACAAAGCTATTAGTAATGATGTAATTTTAACTCATTATCAACAAATAGAAAATGGAGCATTTTCTTTGTAATTTTGGTTGCTATAACTATTTTTAATATAACTTCTTACTATATTTGCTATTATTTAATTATTTGATACAAAAAGTGTGCCCCAGTGATTTTCCGAGTCTAGGTCCACCCCTGGTTATAACTAGCACTAGGAATATAATAACTTCAGAATATGTGTAGTGATAGCCAATAAGAGGTCTTCAAAGGCATATTGACATATTATTGTTTGAGAATGTGCAGCGCTGACTAGTATTAAGTACAACAACTCTCTACAATAAAGACTAACAGTGTAATAATAATAGCTAATAGTGATAACAATAATAATACCTGTAATAGTAGTAATAATAATAAGAGGGACAATAGGATTGATTAATAACCAGTATAGTGAATTAAAAAAAAAAAAGTACAAGTAGACAAGTATATATATAGGATGTGGGTACCGTAAACCAACAAAATAATAAAACTAGAAATCATCTTTTTGGATTAGTAAAATTAAAGTAATTGTCATTCTTTTTTATATAGTGTGAAGCACTAATTACACTATTAATGTATTTTGGGTGTCTTGGAAAATATTTCAATTACTCTAATTCTGTCGACTAACTTCACTATTAGTGTATTTTGGGTGTTTTAGAAAATATTTCAATTACTCTAATTCTACCGGTGAAGCATTTTCTTTGAAATTGATCATTCTTAAGTTGTAGAAAATAAATTAAAGAAGTAGAACAAATGTATGTTCTAAACCGAGAAATAATAGATTCTTAAAAATAAATTCACATGGGTCCAAGAGTGAGCCACGCTTCGGTATAAGCGAGAGTGCGTAAGCGAAGGTTTAAGAGACCTTGAGGGGGTCACGATGCGAAACCCCACAAGTGACCAGGTGGTAGCTCCCTTGTGTTGTGGTATTCGATGCCTCACAGTGACTATTTTGACGTGACACTACAAGAACTCATGATCGGTGATAGAGTGTTCTGGTAAAAATACATTTAAGTATGAAAAGAAAAGAAATGTACCAATGAGAATTTTGAGACAGAACATGTCCTCCCGATTGCTCCTCTCATATAGAATCTCCATGGAGTAGGCAAGAGTTACATACATGATAAATATAATGCATTTGCATTTCATTGCATAATCACACATGAAATATTATTATTTTTCTAATAATAATAATTGTTAAAGATTCTATTACTTGTGATATTTGTTGTTGGGAACTCACCCCTTGTTTGTTGTTTTGGTTTTATATTTTATTTATTTAAAGATGGAGAACCACAATCCCCCGCCCTGCAGTTCGTCTGGAGTTTGTCGACAGGACATGGATCACTAACAATCCTAATTTTACTGTGACTTATGATGGCATAATTGCTATTAACATCACCACCGGCGAATACCCCAATTTCATTACTAGAACTCGTCACCGTACTATGACTTTGTCCTTTTACTTACCTCTTGTTGATATGTGGACTGCTTCAGTGTATGCTTCTAGCGAGCCGTATCCATAGACTATCTGTACCCCTAACCCCTATAGGGTCTTGTTAAATAAATGGGTCAATGATGTAATATATTATGAACTAGCGTAAAGTAGATATGAGAAGATTTATTTTCCCTTCCTAGGAGTCATTATGATGAAAAGAAAAAAAAATCTAGTAGTAGTATTTTTGAGTTACAGATAAATTGAGATGTCACCTCTAAAAATCTCAATCGATAACTCAAAAATACTACTAATGGTTTTTTTTTTAAGGGTAACTAATGTACATAAAAATTACGTTAATATAATTACAACTTTAACATATAAAACTTATTATACAAAAGTTGCACTTATTAATACTAGTGCATTATAGTTAAGATACTCTAGTCAACATAAGTTCTACCTCCAAACCTTACTACTACCAGCCATACTATATGCATCTAGTACATGTACATATATCATTTTTTTTCTTTTCAAAATGACTCCTAGGTATAGTACATAGATCTTTTCAAGTCACTTTTAGGCTAATTCATAATATATTACATCATTGATCCATTTATAACAAGACCATCTAGGGGTTAGGGGTACGGATAGTCTTTGGATACGGCTCGGTAGAAGCATACACTGAAGCGGTCCACATATCAGCAAGAGGTAAGTAAAAAGACTTGTAAAAAAAAAAAGGTAAGTAAAAAGACAAAGTCATAGTATGCTGACGAGTTCTAGTAATGAAGTTGGGGTATTCGCCGGTGGTGATGTTAATAGCAATTATGCCATCATAAGTCACAGTAAAATTAGGATAGTCAGTGATCCATGTCCCGTCGACAAACTCAAGACAAACTGCATGGCGGGGATCGTGGTTCTCCATCTTTAAATGAATAAAATATAAAACCAGAACAACAAACAAGGGGTGAGTTCACAACAACAAATATCACAAGTAGTAGAATCTTTAACAATTATTATTATTAGAAAAATAATAATATTTCATGTGTGATTATGCAATGAAATGCAAATGCATTATATTTATCATGTATGTGACTCTTGCCTACTCCATGGAGATTCTATATGAGAGGAGCAATCGGGAGGACATGTTCCGTCTCAAAATTCTCATTGGGACATTTCTTTTCTTTTCATACTTAATGTATTTTTACCGGAACACTCTACCACCGATCATGAGTTCTTGTAGTGTCACGTCAAGATCGTCACTGTGAGGCATCGAATACCATGACACAGGGGAGCTACCACCTAGTCACTTGTGGGGTTTCACACCGTGACGCCCTCAAGGTCTCTTTAACCTTCACTTACACACTCTTGCTTGTACCGAAGTGTGGCTCACTCTTGGACTCACGTGTATTTATCTTAAGAGGTTCTTCATTATTTCTTGATTTAGAATATACATATATTCTACTTCTTTAATTTATTTCTTATGATCTTAAGAATGGTCTTTTTCAAAGAAAATACTTCACTGACGTAATTAGAGTAAATAAAATATTTTCCATAACACCCATAACTGGTACTTCAAACTATATAAAAAAATGACAGTAGCTTTAAATTTTATTAATCCAAAAAGGTAAGTTCTGGTTTTTATTTATTTATTATTATTATTATTATTATTATTATTATTATTATTATTATTATTATCATCGAACGGCGGCATGGTTCCCAATCTGACCTAGTTCATCTGTTTTTCTCGAAAAAGAATAATCCATTTGCTTTACGTGAACAATTTGGATTCTTCAATTGGAGTAGTTTTTCATGCTTTCATTCACGGTGGAGGTAATTCATTTATTTGTTTCACTTTGTTACTCTTTCCGTTTGTTCAATTGGTGTTGCAAGGCGGAATTCTTTTGATTTGCAACACTGCTCGCTGAATTGTCCATTCTGGTACCTCCTTATCGTCCTAGATTTTTGCAATTACCTGAGCTTGATTCTTCCAATTGAGGACGCGCAACCGCGCTGATGCTTTTGGGCATTACATAGGTTGAGTCACGCGTGTATCAATATTAGAATCGTTCTGGTGAATTGTTAACGGACCACGGATGACATACACGTGCCACTGGCCGTGTGTGTCCGATTCGGTACCATCTGTCTCAGCAATGGTTCAATCTGCCGCACCTACTGCACCGGTTCAGAATATGACACAAGCACCAAAGTCTTTTGCAGTAGCTCTAGCGGGTACGTCTTTCACTGAGGACATGCCTTTTCCCTCACCGTGCATTAAAGGCGGTGCATTGAGCATCAAAATTGGTCAGGAGGAATACCGTAAGGGTTTAGAAGACTGTAGGAATGCGTTGAGGGCTCGTCTCACCCTTAACAAAGGAGATAAACCGTACTCGGCACGTGACTTAAGTTCTAAAATTGGAAAATTATGGAAGACGACGGCTGGTTGGAAAATGGTGCCTCTTGGTAAGGGGTACTATGATTTTCTCTTTGATTCGGCGGATGATTATAGAAAAATATGGGCAGTAGGCACAGTTAATTTAAAACCGGGTTTGCTACAGTTTTCACAGTGGACCAAAGACTTCAAATATCAAACACAAAAGCAGACACATGTGTCGATTTGGATACGATTAATGGAGTTGCCGCAAGAGTATTGGAGGGAGAGAACGTTGAAGGAAATTGCAAGTACGGTTGGGACCCCAATTGATATTGATGGACCAACTAGAAACCGCACCTTTGGGCATTTTGCTAGAATTCTTGTCGGCATAGACCTTTCCAAGCGAATTTATGAAGAAATTCTTGTCGAAAGAGAAGGCTTCGCCTTCAAAGTTGAGGTGCAATATGAGAGGCTTCCTTTATTTTGCCATCATTGTTATTCTATTGGACACAATGTTTCATCATGTCGTTGGTTACACCCGATACCTCCGAAGGACAAGAATGATCATGGTAAACAAATTGTTGTTACAGAGGCAGCCCCTAAACAACCACCTCGGCAAAACAAAGTCAGCAATGATGTAGGTGCTTCAACATCGAACAATGGTAACAATGGGACATGGGTTCCTATCCCGGTTGCCTCGACTGTTAATACAACTCAGAGAGTTCCAGTTACCGCTACTACTGCACCTATTTCTACATCTTCGGTCTCAGTTCCTACCCCTCAGATGGGTCCGATTGTTTCATCTACTGTGGCTGCTCCTGAATTTGATAGGTCTAATAATTTCAGTATACCACTACAAAATGTGTTTGATTTAATTACTCCGAGCGAGTTGCCACTCCAAAGGCCAGTGCTTGAGCTTGTTTCCCCTGTAGAGCACGATGACGTGCAACCTGAAGAAGTGAGGAAGTTGACTCTGGAACCGAGGGAGGTGGAGGTGAACCCCTTGGTAACTGAATATACGGAATCACTTCTGGATAGTGAGACGTCGTTGGGGACCCTAGTGACTGATGATGTATCCGAACCACTTCAGGATGGTGTGGAACAAGATCATGTGAGCCCACGGGAGCTGGAGGAGAGTCCCAAGGGTGCTCGTGAGATTGTTACAAGGCCATCCACTGTTGAGCATGATAATATGCAAGAGGATCATGTTAATACTTTGAAGGACATTGTCGTGATGGATGATGTGACTGAGGAACCTACTGTTACGAAAACAACATCTTTGGAGGTAAATAATTTACCTACAGTTACTGCACATGAGGTGGTTGGTATGCAACAACAAGAGGTTCATCCTAGCAAAAATATCCAGCATGGGCTTGATTTGTGGGAGAGAGTCCGAGAGTATGATGCAAGGACAGCAACGGAAGCAGCTCAGTCTGACACATCCCTACATGTTCTTACAAGAAACCAAAAACAGAAAATTAAGGTACGACAGGTAATGTCAAAGCAGCCTTCTAAATCCCGTGCACGGGGAGACAACAAATCCATTGATCAATGAATAGGCTAATATGGGTCACGCCATAACTGGTGAAGTTTGGATAGACACTCTTTCCATGGGTGTGGGTCTTGATTTCTTTAGGGATAGATGTGGATTTCCGAATTGCAGATTCCCTTGTCTGTTTTTTCGGGGTCTATTGCTTCTGTTTATTTTTCTGTTTTGCTTCTGCTGTTTCCTTTTGAGGGTTTTGGTCTAGTCCCCCCCTCTTTTTGTAATTATTTTCCCCCTTTTTTTAATAAAATTTTATGAGTGTGGAGGTATAGGATGGAGGTGTCTCGGGGTGCCAACTTAGTTGGGATGTCGATGATACCGCTTGATGCTAGTCCACTCTCTTGGCCTATTAAAAAAATTATTATTATTATTATTATTATTATTATTATTATTATTATTATTATTATTATTATTATTGTTGTTGTTGTTGTTGTTGTTGTTATTGTTATTGTTATTGTTATTGTTATTGTTATGTTTGTTTACGGTACAACCCTATACTTGTTTACTCGCAAATAATTTCATTTTAGTTCACTATACTGGTTCTTGAGCTAATCTATCCCTCTTATTAATATTACTATTACAGCTATTATTATTATTATTATTATTATTATTATAACTATTATTATTACAATGTTAGTCTTTATTGTAAAGAGTTGTTGTACTTAAATCAGGTAGAGAAAGCTAAAATTGCACAGTACCTAATACTAGTCAAGCGCTGCACATTCTCAGACAATATTATGTCAACATGCCTTTGAAGACCTCTACATATTCTAAAGTTATTATATTCCTAGTGCTAGTTATAACTACTCGTTTTTCGGAAAATATTAGTCAACATGCCTATATTACAACTACCAAAAATTTAGCTTTAACAACATATATTTAGTAACCTGGCTATAATATTTGTAGTTATACATTTATAGCAAAACACACCTATAGATATCATAAATAAAATTAATTCATGATTAATGCATAATGTAAAAGCCATAAAAAATTTAAAAGAGTTAGAGCCACTCTTGACTCAATTGATTCTACCTTACTACCATTGTTGAGATTCCTCACCCCCCTACCTTGATAGTTTCTCTTGTTGAAAATTATAAGAATCTTCTCAAATGTAAACAAAAACAAAATTTCATAAATGAGTTTCTATAAAAAAAAATAAACAAAATCTGTAGTGAATGTGAGAAAATTTCACCTTTAGAGTGATGAAATGGAAGCTAGAAGATAATACTAGTTTAGAAGTGACTAATTATTTAGTTACTAGCTTGTGTAATGGAATGTTTTTGGTTTATTTGTGAGTAACTTGAGCAAAGAGTGTAGCTATTTATAGTGAGAGTGGAAGAGTAATAAGTTAATCTCATGGTTAAAATTAGTGCAATGTGGCACTCAATTAAGTTAGCCAAGTATTTACTAAGATAAGGTCAAATTTATTATTGGATGAGTTCATTGCACATGTGCTTAATTAATATATTTTTTATCCTAATCCATGCATCTAGTTACTATATCATTAGTCGATGCATGCATGTGCTTATTATTAGTTTATTAGTAGAGAATTCTAGTCTTTAGTGAATGTACTCATGTGCCTTATCTTATGTCATATTTCTAACTTGGTCTTATGTCATACCTCTTAGTTGATAGGTTTTAGTTATTAAATGTTGCATATTTTTATATAGACAAATATGAAACCTCATATTTTGAGTTGCCAAATATACTACATGTAATACATATTACTAATTAATGCTATAATGTATATTCTGCTAAAAAAATATAATGTCTTAAAATGGAATGTTACAACTCTCCCCCACTTAATAAAATTATGCAATACCCAAGGCTGACGAGGGCAGAGAAGTGGTCGCCGGTGCACAAGGCATGACAATGAGTGGCTCCTGACAGCTTCTAGAGGAACCGAATCACATCTGAATGAGAGGGATCCTGAGGCCATGTAGGTATGTGACTACATGGTTGAAGGAAATGCTTATAAGAATTGTTTTGTACTACCTATATCAACAAGATGCATATTCTTTTTGGTTGCCTATTCCATAAGAACTCCATAGTTAAACGTGCTTGACTTGGAGTAGTCTTTCGATGGGTGACCTACTGGGAAGTTTCCCGGTAAGCGTGCGAGTGAGGATAAAACATGCTGAAAAGACTCGTGTTGGTTTGTAGGGTTAGTCGACAATGCTTAAAGTCGTCTGAGATGTTACAAAGTACGTTGAGAAGAAGACGAACCCAGACTTAAGTTCTGATTGAAGCTTTGACTCTGAGTTTGAGAAGTGTTAAGGTCACGACAACTATTCAAGAAGCATGGTAAAAAAACAATCAAATCAGATTGTAAAATAATAAGTTACTCTAACACTGTATTGTGAAATCATAATACAAACTTACTAAGTCTTAAACTTCTCACAAACCGGATGATGTAGGTTGATGAGCAGCCTCGAACCTGACCAATTGTTACATATTTTTGGTTTGCCATTGTCTACAAAATAGAAGCAAAGAACTCAAGGTAAATAGATGGTACATTATAAAGCTATTGACAAAAATAATAAATGTATATCCATTGACCTCCAAGCTTGCATTGAGCATGAGTCAATATTAAAACAACAGGCTCTACATCCTTTCGATCAACAAGAAAATTCATCAAAACTACGGAGTATTTTTCCCTTAGTGTTACATCAACCATATCCCCACTGCATAAGGAAAGACATCTTTCAGGTCATTATCAAACCTATACAAAATCCTATCATCTGATGCTGACAAATTAGAAAATAATACCTTTCATCTCTCAACACAATGTTCGTACACAATATCTTTTCAGTCTCAATTGGCGTTATCTTGACAATCTCATGGAGAAACCCGATGATTTCTTAAAAACTAATTACATCTATAAGTAGGGATGAATAGGAAATTTCTTTCTGATCAGTTTTACGGTGACAAAGAAAAGCAAATAGAAAGAAGGAACACGGTATCTAGTGTGTTGTGTTTTTATTTGTTATTATGTTATATAATTTGAGCCGTTTGATCAATTAAATTTAACGGTTGAGATTTGGTGTATGTCTTTTGACTTACACCTGGTGTCAACGGATCTTGCCTCATATATATATATATATATATATATATATATATATATATATATATATATATATATATATATAAGTATAATTTTTTTAGGCATCTATACTTGTATTTTAAATTATAATAAAAAATTTATAAAAATTAATCATACGCATTATGCAACGCTAAAAAAAATTATACGCATTAGCGTAACAAAAAAAACGGACATAAAATATTACTTTAAACGTTAATGTGTGGGTGTATATATTTGCGAGGTTGAAGAAAGAAAATAAAAATATTTGGTATCATTAAATGACAGCGTGAATAAAAATATTTGTGAGGTTGTGATGATTAAACGATATTGAAATTAAATATATAAGTGATAAAAAGATAATGAAATTCCTTTGAAAAAAATAATAAAATTAAATGGAACCTCCTTAAAAAAATTAAATTGAACGGTTCAAAAAAATATATAAATGGAAGAAAAAAACATATTGAAATATAATATTAAAAAATAAAAGAAAAGGTTTCTAGCGTGAGTTGAAGAGAGGTGCTTGTGAAATAAATTGCCGAGAAGTAGTTTTTTGAAGTAGCATTCAACAACTTTTGGCCAAAACTCATTCCATTCAATTTTATGCATTAAAAAAAAGTACTTTTTATAGTAAGTACTTAATTAATATTGTGTTTGACCTAACTTCTCCTTAAAAATGTAGAGAAGTTTAAAAAAAACCGGGTCAAACGGTACCTTAATCTCCCACAACGGCAGTGTAAAAGCAACTGAATTTGGGAGAAAAAATTGGAAAATAGTTAAAAATAAAAAAATTGGAAAATAGTTAAAAGTTAAAAATATAAAAATTGGAAAATAATTAAAAAAATTGTTGAGGTGACACTCAACCAAAGCTATGACTTATTGAATGACCAAATTGCCCCTTCTACGGTCAAAAATGGAAATTCATAAGGCATTAATTTCTATATATAGTTAGTGGATTAAGATGCAAAAATAGGTCATAATATTTGAAATATCACTTTTGATCTAGCCACCTAATATTTACATAAAATTGGGGGTTTTATTCTTGCAAAAAAAAAATGTTAATAAATGCCTTATAATATATAGGTAAAATTACATGATTTTGGAATTTATCAATGATTGGGTATGTTGGAAAATACTAAATAGTACTCCCTCCGTTTTAAAATATAAGCAAAATTCACTTTTTAGGTTCATTCATTTAATGATGTATGTGGTTCATATTATGAACCACATACATCATTAAATGAATGAACCTAAAAAGTGAATTTTGCTTATATTTTGAAACGGAGGGAGTATGTTGCATCCAACTATAATGTGTTATTGTTTGACCATCATTCCACATTTTGCAAGGTTAAAAATATGAAAGTACAAGAATACAATTTTTGCAGCGTTGAAACTTACTTCTCTTTGCTGCGTTGACCATAATTGATATTTTTGTCTTACATTTTATATTCTTTTAATTAATTATTTACATCCGTAAGAGATTGAACCGTGATGAGATGAACTACTTTGTTAAACCTAATAAGAGATTTATGTACTTAATTTTTTTTTTTACAAAATAGTTATGTATTCAATTGTTTAGCTATTTAATCGTTATCTCATGAGACGATTAATAATGTGAGAAAAAAAAACTTAGACGGCAATGACTATACTCATCCTCTAATTTTTGCTCTCTCATAGAGACTGTCTCTCCAATCATAAAGGTATATCATTCTTGATCTATCACATTGAAAATATATGTTATAATTATGATTTGGCTATTCTTTTAAAATTGGGGACCCAATCCATCTAAAAGAAAATAATAAAAATAATATTATGGAACAGTTTTGGTATATCTTTACACCATATTATTTGATAGAACAAACATAAGGCACATGGTAAGACCATGGAACCAAGCTTGACGAGTAAAATAGTCAACATCATTATGTTATTTTATATACCATAGTAGAATAGTTTACAAAAAATGTTAATGGCAACCCAACTTTGTCCGTAGACTTAAAAATTCAAAGGAGATTAATTCAGCATCATAAACTTCACAAATTCTTCATAGCTAACTCTACCATCTCCATCCAAATCTGCCTCTCTAATCATTTGTTCAACTTCTTCATCCGTGAGCCTCTCTCCCAATTTCACCATCACGTGTCTTAGCTATAAAATCATAAAAAATGTGTGAGAAACATGTTACTAATTTATATTGATTGATCGATTCACAAGCAATTTACTAGTAACTAGTTAATAGTGAAAATAATGTGAGTGAGTAACATGTTGTGTTACATTGATCATCTAGGGCATGTTGTTGTTTACCTCAGTAGCTGATATGTATCCATCGTTGTTGGTGTCAAATACTTTGAATGAGTCTTTTAGCTCCTCAGTAAAATACTCCTATTAAATTTGAAAATCAACATTTTATAACCTCAAGCAACTATTTTCTAAGTGTAAGTATTGTTTTAAAAATCAAAATGGAGATTGAACTAGTGAAATCTGAATCATAGTTCAATTGTTTCAATCCATGTTTAATTGAATGATAAATAAATAAATAAAATGCAAAAAATAAGAATTGGTCCAACCTCGATTCAATCCACTTCTTCCAAACTAAGGTATAATCGAAATCAACCAAAGTGGCGAAGTGGTTGGTTCCCAGTTCAACCGTTTGAATCGGTTGGTTTTGTCCGATTTTTAAAACATTTGGTATAAGCAATGAATGAAACGTGTTAATTTATCGAACTATTTTTTACCTTCATTTTAATTTCTATAATATGCAAGAATTTTTCAAAATCTACCCCGCCATTTCCATCAATATTGGCTTTACTAATCATTTCTTGAATTTCTTCTTTTGTTAGATTTCCCTCTAATGCTTTGATAATTGTTATCAATTCATCAACAGTTATGAATCCTAGAAATAACAAAAAACAAAATAAAATAAATTCAGCATCTCAAAGTCAATTAAGGAATGGTGGTGGATATTGAAATAATAATGAACATTTATGTTATGACTCATTTTGAGATTAAGGATCAAAAGATCACACCATCAGAGTCCTTATCAATGAGGCAGAATGCTTCCCAGAATTCAGCAATCTGATCTTTTGTCAATTTGTGTGACATTATTTGTTGCTACAATTTCAAATGAATTAATGAAAGGTTTATAATAGTACAAAAAGGTTATTTTCCAATGAAGAGGTGTGAGAACAAAATTTATGTGTTATGATGTTGTCTTATTTGAGTGCTGCGTCATTTTGCTTTTATAGATGTGTGGGTTGGAATAGTCGATACACGTTTGATGGGGAATTTCCAATTCAAAAGGCAACAATTTTTCCAGAAGTATCTACTATTGAAGGTAAGAACTTTTCAATGTGGATTTTCTCTGGTATTAACAATGTCACACTCCTCAGTCTTTAATCTTCTTATTAATAAAAGAGGAAAGTTGAATGGAACTGTTCATAGGTGACGTTTTAGGTTGGACCTTTACAAGTTTTGGTCCATGCTGGACCAATAAAATTACTTGTTAGTGTAGGTTTATATCCGGTCAATTTATACTATACACCCAAGTCAATAAACACACTATAGGTCCTCTTTGACACAAGTTTTGAATCACTTTTTAAAACCAACTATACAAGCACGCTGAAGTTATATAGTCCTTGTAAAATCTTTATAAAAATCTCACAAATTATGTTTTATGAAAAGATTTATATTAAAAAGATTATTAAAAATTCTTATGGTTGAAATCAAAACAGGGATTATTTAGCTACAGTTATCATGACTGGTGGAATCATCCCCTTCTTTGTATGAGCATCCACTTGTAATTTATTTTTCTTTGTTTTGTTGTTTTATTTTTCTCTGTTTTGTTGTTTTGGTGGTGCTTTTCATTGTTTGGCACCTTGTTGCACGCTTTGTGCGAGGTAAATCACAGTTGTTAATACCATATATCATTTTAGTTTGTTAAAAAAAATATTATTAAAAAGCACCTTAAAAATTTATATTTTATGAAAAAAATTATATTTTTTTGTGAAAGAGAGATTATTAAAAAGTTCTAGTACTAAGTCCTTGTGAGCTTAGCTCAGTTGGTATGGACAATGCATAAAATATGCAAGGTCTGTGGTTCGAACCTCGGCTACTACCAAAAAAAAAAGTTCTAGTACTAAAACTAAAACGTGTAACTCGTGTGCCTTTCTAACAATTCTTTAATTCATTGTATAAAAAAACAATTCTTTAATTCTTTGATAAAAAAAAAAATTTCAATTCTCTTATTTGCTGATAGCTGATGACTAATAAATGGTAGTTTATAACTGATAGTTGAAGACTGGTAGCTAGTGACTGATAAGCTAATAAAAGTGTTTGATAAACTTAGTGATTCAACTGGTTGATAAATGTAAAATGACATAAAAAGACATTCTTAATCTATAATTTTTTTTTGAGGGAATCTTAACCTATAATCTATAATATCTATAATATACATATAAAGAAAACTACCCCTTTCAGCACTTTTGGGCTGACTTTTTCCTTTTCAAAAATACCCTCAATTTTCAATACAACTAACACATGTAACAAATAGATAAGAATAAATATAAATATTAAAACAAATGTAACAAACTAGATGAGTATATTTATACTTACTTTTTTATTATTCCAATTATACCCTCAAACAACTTTCTCGATAATAAAGATTGTTATTGCTGTCATTAAAAAAAAAAATTAGATTATATTTTTTTGTTATATTGTTGGTGTAATTGAAATAGATAATCATGAGTAGTTTGGTTTGTCATAACTTAAAAGCAACAAACATTTATATTTTTAGTTTTAATCAAAATCAAAATGTCATAAAAAACATCGTTCATAATTTTTAAATGTTAGCGCAATAAAAAGAGCGGAAAGACGGGCACGTGAGTGCTCGTCTTTTCGTTAGTTCATAATAAATTTTATATCAATTAATATTTAATATATTTAAATTTTTGTAATTTAATGTGTCTTTTATATATTATTGTTAAATTATTTTTTTATTTTCTAAAATCTTATTTTATAATTATTTTATTTCAGTTTTATACTTAAGGGTTAATTATGTTTCTAGTCCCTATAAAATAGCGACCTTGTAAGTTTAGTTCTTACTTAATTTTAATAGCATTTTTAGTCCCTAATTTTGTTTTTTTGCCCTGAGTATTAGTCCCTACTCAATTCAAATTTGTTTAATTTATGCTTAAACTCTTAAATTTTTGAACAATTTTTTGCAGACATGTTTAGAACATTACTAAAAGTTCCTCCGCAAAAAATTATCGCAAAATTTGATTTCTACATCCAGATTTTATTACTTTTTATCTTTAACTTTTGTCGTTTTAAAAAATTCATATTTAATTCATTTCATGTCTGAAAATTCTAAATTTTAGTAAACGAACCTTTCATAGTGTTCTAATCTTGTCTCAAAAAAATCGTTCAAAAATTTAAGAGTTTAAGGATAATTAATCAAACTTTGTTTTAGCAGGGACTAAAATTATAAGTAAATTTTTTTTATAGGGACTAAAAATGCTATTAAAATTTAGTAAGGACTAAACTTACAAGGTCGCTATTTTATAGGGACTATAAACATAATTAACCCTATACTTAATAAAAGTTAAACACAACATTTTGTAAAAAAAAAAATTAACCATAACGTTGCGAATAAAAAAAGGGTCTTGTTAACGAGTGCCCCCGAAACACTCTTTAAGCATTCTAAAATAAGCAATTCATATTTAAAAAAGTCAAATATTTCGATTTTCAAGGTAATGATTACATGCATTTTTAAAAATACTTACTACTTATGAGTCTTAAAGAGTGCCCCAGAGGCACTCGTTAACATTTCCCATGAAAAAAATGTCACAACAAAGTTGAAAAAAGTGATGAAAAAAGATAAAGGAAATATCTAGTACAATCACATGTATGTAAGCTTAAAAGAAAGGCAACTTGATGAACAAGTGGTGAACTTTTAATCATATCCGTTTGAATATAAAATGATTATATCAAGGGTCTACTTTAAATTGGTCCAAGATGAACCAATATTTTCATGGGTCCAATTTAAACTTTACCCAGTTCATATATTCATTTCTTGCTAGGTGGGATCCCATCATTAAAGATAAATCTTAGGGGTATATACTTACAAAGTATTGGATTAGGATTTTAAAAGACAAATTTTGCATGAAAAAGTCTAATGAATTTTAAAAGACTATGCAAGATTTCAACGACTTTTAAGATTTCGAGAGATTCTTAAGATTTGTAATTTGGATTTCAATGAATTTATATCTTAAGATTTTATAAGATTTTAAGAGACTATCAAGATTTCAACGGATTTATATCAAGATATTAATTGTATTTTTCCTAATGCTTATAGGATGTTTTTTTTTTTTTCCAACACCGTGTATTACACACACTATTATATTCATTTCTAACTTTTAATAGACTTTAAAGCCAAATATTACATATTAAAAATGGTTATATGCATAGAGTTGTCGTAAACAAAAAAAAAAGGTTTGAAGTAGTAAAAATCTTAAGAGAATGAAATTATAGAAGCCAACTAATAAAAGGAACAAGTAGTTAAAATCCTACGAGAATGAAATTATACCTCTACCGTACACCCAAAACAAAGTTACAAACAACCTTATTTTGTGCACAGGAAAACTAATGAGAAAATGGAACTTCGTTGGACAACATGGAAAAAAAAATTGTGAGAGTCTCACGAAATCTCACTAATTTTGGTGAGATTGTTGAATGAGTATTGTGTTCACATTTTTAACTATAAAGTCTAATGAAATCCATTCCATAAAAGAATCTATCAAAATTTTAAATTTTTGAATACCAACAGACATTTAATAAGTTTTAAGAAATCATAATTGAATACCAACATATTTCGTTGTATTGAAAAAAAGTCTTGATTGTCTTAATTGAATACCACAAGATTTATTTATATTTTATAAAAGTCTTGATTATTGAATACCACAAGACTTTTTTATAATTAAAGAGTTTTTTAAAATCTCTTGAAATCTCAATCCAATACACCCCCTAAATTCAACACGTTTAGACACACACATGTAATTACACATTAATCAATATTAATCTATGTTTTTAATCTAAGAAAAGAGTCTCTTTGAGTTCTTTTGGGTTGACTTTTTTCTTTTCAAAAATGCCTTCAATTTTCAATACAAACAACATATGTAACGAATAGGTAAGAATAAATTTAAATATTAAAATAAAAGTAACAAAAACAAATATATCCAGTTTTTTCCTTTATCATTTAAAAAGTGTAACAAGTTATATGAGTGTATATATACTTACTTTTTCATTATCCCAATTATACTCTAAAACAACAAAAAAAAAAAATCAATAATAAAGATGTTGTTGCTAGAAACATTAAAAAATTAAGAATTTATATTATATTTCTTTGGTATATCGTTGGTTTCATTGAAATAGATAATCATGTTTAGTTTTTTTTTTTTTTTTTAGGAATAATCATGGTTAGTTTGATTTGCTATAATTTGAAAGCAAAAAACATTTTATATTTTTACCTTTAATCAAAATTCAAAATTTCATAAAAAGACAATATTCATAATTTTTAAACGTTAACGCAATAAAAATAGCAGAAAGAAAGACGAGCGCACATAAGTGTCTTTTCGCTAGTATACATAATATAATATAAGTTACATATATTTTTAGTTTTTTGAAGGGTAGTTCCTTACGTATAACGGTTACGCACAAATATTCATTCTGTTCTTTCTCAACAAAAAACAAGTACAGTATAACAACTGATGCTATTTTCCTCCCAGTTTCTTTTATCGCATAACAAACTCTCTCTATATATATAAACATAAACCCTAACACCTTAGTCCTTAGGCCATAAGAAAGAACACCACTCACGTCGTTCAGAAGTGTTTTGTTTCAATTTTCTTTTCTAGTTTACGATAATCAAATCAAAATCAACAATGTACAGGGTAGCAAAAGCATCCGAGAACCTGGTGATAACCGGAGCCGGAATCCAAGACATCAAACTTGCAAAGAAATCATGGATTTTCCCTGGTCAATCTTGCACCGTCTTCGACCTCTCTCCGGTTGATGAGGGCATAATTGTCCATGACACAAGTGCTTCAATTCAAGGGCTAGGAGGACCAATGACAAGGGCAAGGGCCAAGAAAGCTAAGGAGGCGCTAAATCAATTGGTGGCAAAAGTCTTGGAGTTCAAACCTACACTAGGAAGCATGGAGGGTAGAATGGTCATGTGCATCAAACCATTGGAGGAGGGGTGGGGCGCATCTCTTGCTGCCCATTTTATTTAGTTGTTTTTATTATGTTGTAATAAAAAGGTGTAAGGGATCAATTTTGACCCAAAAACACTAAGTTGCTTATTTTGTGTGTTTAATCCATTTTAAAGCTTCCAAAGCTTTAAATGGAACGTTTTGTGTGTTTATTTTATGCAAAGAAGTGCTGAAGACAAAAGAAAGACAAGGCATTAAAGATCATTTAATCTGAAGGAGGAATGGTGCAAGAATTGAAAAGGAACCAGACAAGATATCAATGAGACAATGAAGGCACTTCATTTCAGCATAGGAAACCATCATCATCATCAAAATCACGTCCAGCCACCCTCATTCATTGATTTGTTTTGTAACCATTTCTTGTATTCATGTTAATTTACTTCAGCCATAGGAAATAATGATAGATTAATTTGGCTGAAGGAATCTTAAGAGTTATTTGCCTTTTTCTTTGTAATTCAGCAAGTGTCCCTCCTACCTATATATAGGACACGAAAATTGAATAAAAATCAAGTTGAATTTTGTTAAAAAAAGTGAGTAATTGCTCTTTAGGTTCTGGATTGGACCTTGTATTGATCATATCAAGAATCCTTTCTTGTGGTGATTATCATTTCCATAGACTTATCATTTTCTAGGATTAGAAAGTGTGGCGTCCCTAAACTCTCCATTCCATTTCTTGTTTGAATCCACAAATCTGCCTAAACACCAATTGAAACCCAAAATTCACGTTTTCAATTCAAACACTTGTCAAAATTAACCCCAATTACATAATTTTCGTATTCCTTTTGCACATCTTTTCATTCACAATATTTTCAGTCTATTTCTTGTGTTTCTTTGTCTATATTTAATCTTTCAGCAAGCAACTTTTATCAATTTATAGCTAAAAGTCAAATATGAACAATGTTCACAAAATAGTGTTCATCAAGTGGTATCAGAGCAAGGTTCCTTTTAAAAGGGCCAAAAGTTCAAAGGTATCAAATTCTTCTTGTTCATCATTCTGATTTTCATCTTACAAAAAAAAAATTCGAAAAAAAAATATATATATTAAAAAAAAAAATCAGAATTGTTGCTTGTGTTCATCAATTTCGTTTTTGTGTTTTAATTGCCACACTTTCCTTGTTTTCCATTTATCTTGTCATTTCAGAATTTGAATTAGTTTCCTTGTTCACATCATTTCCAAACCTTTGTTTTTTTTTTTCATTCCTTGAATTGTGTTAAGTTTGTGTTTTGATTTTCACCATTTTGAAAGTTTTCTTACCTTGATTTACTTGGTTTCTCTAAAGAACTCAAAAGAGCAATTGAGTGGAAAAAGGCAAGAGTGATACATTAAAAAAAAAAAAAAGCCAATTTGAGTGAGTGTAAACACTTGTGAGGATTAGTTTTAGGGAATCATGACTGAGGAAGGTCCAAATAAGTTACTATTAGATGCACTCACAACAAGGTTTCAAGCCATGTTGCAGGTGCAAGCTGAACAATTTCAAGAACAAATTGATGAGTTAAAAGCTAGTTTAACTACTGATGGAAGTGGTGGGGAGGATGATGGAAGTAGGCCTAGAAGGAGGGATGAGAGGCCAAGGGAGGATAGGTTGAGGAGTATTAAGATCAAAGTTCCATCCTTTGTGGGAGCGAATGATCCGGAGGCATATCTAGAGTGGGAGACCAAAATAGAACAAATTTTTAATTGTCATGATTATTCTGATGTTGAAAAAGTGCAGGTGGCAGCCATTGAATTTAAGGAGTATGCTCTAATATGGTGGGATCAAATGATCAAAGAGAAGGTGAGGTATAATGAACCACCCATTGCAACTTGGGAGGAGATGAAGAGAATCATGAGGAGGAGATTTGTGCCATCCTATTACCATAGGGATTTGCACAACAAATTACAAAGACTCACTCAAGGTTCTAAAAGTGTTGAAGAATATTCCAAGGAGATGGAGGTGGCAAAGATTAGAGCCAATGTGGTGGAAGATCACGAAGCAACCATGGCTAGGTTCATTCATGGACTTAACCGTGACATTAGTGACATTGTGGAGCTGCATCATTACATGTCTTTGGAGGAATTAGTCCATCAAGCCATCAAGGTTGAACAACAACTCAAAAGGAAGGGTCAATTGAGAAGAAGCTCAACTTCTTCTTTCAATTCTTCAAGTTTGAAGGACAAGCAAAAGAAGGATGGTACATCTTCACCTAAGGAGGCCATGAGTGATCCTAAAGGTAAAAACATTACTTCATCCCAAAATGTTTCTACTAACAAAGTTGTTAAGTGTTTCAAGTGCCAAGGTCAAGGACACATAGCCTCTCAATGTCCAACAAAGAGAACTATGTTAATTGAAGAAAATGATGACCTTGAGGAGGAGGAGGGTGTCGTGAATGATGAAGGAGGAGAAGAAGAGGAGGATGGTGAAAATGGTGAATTTCTCATGATTAGGAGGATGTTGGGAAACCAAGCCAAGGAGGAAGAATCAAATCAAAGGGAAAACCTTTTCCATACAAGATGCTTAGTGCAAGGAAAGGTATGTTCTCTAATTATTGATGGAGGTAGTTGTACTAATGTTGCTAGTGCACACATGGTGGGTAAATTAGAATTAGAAACAAGACCTCACCCTAGGCCTTACAAACTTCAATGGCTTAGTGAAAGTGTAGAAATGCTTGTTGACAAACAAGTAGAGGTTTGTTTTAAAATTGGGAAGTATGAAGATGTTGTTGTGTGTGATGTAGTACCAATGGAGGCTTGTCATTTGTTGTTAGGAAGGCCATGGCAATTTGATAGAGGAGCGCAACATGATGGCCGAAGTAATAAGTATTCCTTTTTGCACTTTGGTAAAAAAATTACTCTTGCACCATTGAGTCCTAATGATGTAAGAGAAGATCAAAAGAAAATGAAAGAAAAATATGCGCAAGAAAAAGAAAGAAAAGAAAAAGAAAAAGAAAAAGAAAGAAAAGAAAAAGAAAAAGAAAGAAAAGAGAAAGAAAAAGAAAAGAAAGAAAGTTTCATGGCAAAAAAAGAAGAAATAAAGAATGCCATTGTTACCAAACAGCCCCTATATTTGCTATTTTGCAAAGAGGTGGCTTTGTTTTCTAACACTCCTAACACTCAAAAATTTCCAAGTTGTGTTGAATTTCTTTTGCAGGAGTTTGATGCTTTGTTCCCTAAAGAGATACCAAATGGGCTACCACCTATAAGAGGTATTGAACATCACATTGACCTCATTCCAGGGGCATCTTTACCAAACCGTCCAGCCTACCGAAGCAATCCCCAACAAACTCAAGAAATTCAAAATCAAGTTGCTGAATTGGTAAGTAAAGGATGGGTAAGAGAAAGTTTAAGTCCTTGTGCTGTCCCTGTTATTCTAGTTCCAAAAAAAGATGGTAGTTGGAGAATGTGCACTGATTGTAGGGCTGTTAACAATATCACCATTAAGTATAGACATCCAATTCCTAGGTTAGATGATTTACTTGATGAATTGTTTGGTGCATGTTTATTTTCTAAAATTGATTTGAAAAGTGGCTATCACCAAATAAGAATTAGGGAGGGGGATGAATGGAAAACTGCTTTTAAAACAAAATATGGTTTGTATGAGTGGATGGTTATGCCGTTTGGTTTAACTAATGCACCAAGTACTTTTATGAGACTCATGAACCATGTTTTGAGGGAATTTTTGGGAAAATTTGTTGTTGTGTATTTTGATGATATCTTGATATATAGCAAAAATTTAGAGGAACATTGTGGTCATTTAAGGGTTGTTTTAGAAGTTTTGAAGAAAGAACATTTGTTTGCAAATCTGGAAAAATGTGTTTTTTGCACAGATCATGTAATTTTCTTAGGTTTTGTTGTAAGCTCCAAGGGAATCCATATGGATGAAGAGAAGGTAAGAGCAATCAAGGATTGGCCACAACCCAAAAATGTAAGTGAGGTAAGAAGTTTCCATGGTTTAGCAAGTTTCTATAGGAGGTTTGTGAAAGATTTTAGCACCATTGCTGCACCTCTTAATGAGATTGTTAAGAAAAATGTTGTTTTTAAATGGGGTGAGAAACAAGAGCAAGCTTTTGCTGCACTTAAAGAAAAACTCACCAAAGCACCAATTTTAGCATTGCCAAATTTTTCCAAATCTTTTGAAATTGAATGTGATGCTTCTAATGTTGGAATTGGGGCTGTTTTGATGCAAGAAGGACATCCAATTGCTTATTTTAGTGAGAAGTTAAAGGGTGCTTCTCTTAATTACTCCACTTATGATAAGGAAATGTATGCTTTGTTTAGAGCATTGCAAACTTGGCAACATTACCTACTGCCCAAAGAATTTGTCATTCATAGTGACCATGAATCTTTGAAACATTTAAAAGGGCAAGGTAAGTTGAACAAGAGACATGCCAAATGGGTTGAATTTCTTGAACAATTTCCATATGTGATTAAACATAAAAAAGGTAAAGCTAATGTGGTTGCAGATGCACTTTCAAGAAGGTATGCCTTACTCTCCACTCTTGAAACTAAAGTTTTTGGACTTGAGCATATTAAGAGTTTATATGAGAGTGACACTGATTTTTCATCAAAGTTTTTTGCTTGTGAACATGCTGCCATTAATGGATATTTTAGGCACAATGGCTATTTGTTTAAAGAAAAAAGATTGTGTGTGCCAAAATGTTCCATAAGAACTTTGCTTTTAAAAGAGGCGCATGAGGGGGGATTAATGGGACACTTTGGGGTTGTTAAAACTTTAGAGTTGCTGCAAGAACATTTTTATTGGCCCCATATGAAAATTGATGTCCAAAAGTTGTGTGAAAGATGCATAGTGTGTAAAAAGGCCAAATCAAAAGTTTTGCCTCATGGTCTTTATACACCATTACCAGCTCCTGAATTTCCTTGGGTTGACATTTCCATGGATTTTGTTTTGGGTTTACCTAGAACAAAGAATGGGAAAGATTCTATTTTTGTTGTTGTTGACAGGTTTTCCAAGATGGCCCATTTCATTGCATGCAAAAAGGTGGATGATGCAAGCCATGTAGCTGATTTGTTTTTCAAGGAGATTGTGCGCATTCATGGAGTTCCAAGAAGCATAGTTTCAGATCGTGACACAAAATTTTTAAGTCACTTTTGGAGGACCTTGTGGGGTAAGATTGGACATTCATGATGGGTAACAACCATCGATGAGATTAAACATTCATGATGTCGAGCATTCATGATGGGTAACAACCATCGATATCGAGCAAAATTTTGTACTCATACAAGTATTTCTCTTCCGATATCGAGCATTCATGATGGGTAACAACCATCGATGAGATTAAACATTATTTCCTCCTCATGTTTTGTTACCACGGCAGAGAATCCACTTCCATACAAATGTAGACTACTGTTTACTATGTGTCCCACCCGATTATACTTAATTCTCATCTCTAACTATGTGGTTAGTTTGATCTGGTAAATATTTTTTGCTATTTATTCTCTAATTTTAATCGCAATTACAAATCTTTAAAAATAGAAACAAAATGAAGACAATATATTAGTTTTATATTCAGAAGAAGCGATTTCAGAACATTTTAACCAAACATTCTTGGACCCCTTATTTGAGGAAATCAATTTTGTCAATCGTACCAACAACTGAAAATGTTTACTTCCACTTTACCGGTCGTAACAGCAATATAACCAATGAGCAGAACAAAATAACAAGTGGACTTATAAAATAAGGTTTTATTAGACATTTCCAGGGATAAAATTAGTATGACCTGTAAAAAGCTTGCAGAAAAAATGAAAAACTGATCTCAACGAGGTAAAGAAACTAACCATTATGAAATTTGATAAAATATTTCTCAACCGCATATGTAATAATCTTACACTTGATAAAACGTTGAAAAAAAGACACGGATAGTATCAAAACGTTCACTACCTACAAATCTCTCTCAGATTGGCTGATCTTTGGGAACAATTTGATCTTTGAGCCACATGTAAATAGGAATCAATACAAACCACGAAGCTGCTAGGACGCCCAAGGCAAAGCGCAGTAAGAAGACAAAGGGATTTACAGGCTTTTCAACATCTTCTTCCTTTGGACCAAGCTGCAGCAAATTGCAGAATTTATAACTGAATCAGTATATTTTATATTGTGAAGCAATGATAAGAAAATATATTTCTGCACTGCAGTTTTGCCAATGCAAGGAAGTAATAAGTGTGTTCTTTGACTAAAGTTAATATATGCAATAAAACCTCAAATCCTATAGCTTTGTTAAGCTGAATATAGAGATTTTGATTTAGGCATAAGTGCACAACAGCCTGACCAGTTAACATTGAAGGCTATTGTCATCCGTAGTGTTTTGTTCATAACTCCATGCTACTTATACTTCCAAGACATAAGGATTACAATTGGTAGGGTTTGAGTAGAATACTATAGTATTCGTCGCCATGCCCGCAATTGAAAATAAAATTAAAAAACATACCTGGACCCATATCTACATTGATATCAACTTCAATACCCATACTTGTTGGGTACTAAACTACTTACACTTGTAAGTATCAGCTATCCACACTTAACAATAATAAATCAAACATAAACAAAATAATGTTGTAACTCATTTAAATCAATACACCATTTTCTTTACCATGCCCAGGAACTAGTTTTCCTCCAACTTAAATATCAAACATGATCACTTCAATGGAAGTTTCCACATTTAATATGGTTAAACTTTTTCTTGTTTTGAGTTTAATTTAAAAATGTTTGTTTTTGAATAAACACACACACAGACACTACAAAAAGGTTTATGAATATATAAAACAAATTACTAGTAAAAGTAACACACTAGCATCCATAGTCATTTCATGTAAAAATCAGTAAGCATATAGATATAGGGACATATTTATGAAATGTCAAACAATCCAACAAAAAAACATGTACAGGGTTTTAAAAGAACTGCTAATAGATTAACAAAAAATCTTTAATGTATGAATAATAGATAGAAAAAAGAGGTAAACTTAAAGGATGGGATAGGTTCTCAAATGTGCTCAGGTACTCCGGATAAAAAAGGGGATTTACAGCAAAAATAACTCAAGTTCCTAAAATGTTGCAAGTAGGCACATCTAATCTAAAAGGAAATGAATTACAGCTTTAAATTTGAAATAGTCATCAGTTGAGGGTGTTCACACTGCTAAGTGCTAATCCCACCGTAAAGCATATAGTGTTTATGGTCAGTAAGTCATAACATGGTAGGTATCAGGATGTCCTTGAAAAAACAGACACACACCAGGACACCATAAGGAGAAACAACCTTATACAACATACCTTTGATTTGATTAAGCATAAAAGAAGGGAAAAATCGACAACAATATAATTAAGAAGCTAAGATGACAAATACCTGCAAAGGAGAATCCCCAGATGCAGGCTTAACACCAGTCACAGAACAACCCATAATCAAGCCATGACGGCGAACTCCACGATACCATTTTGGGCCAATCCTTTTTAGCTGGACATCCTTAAACCCTGCCTTCGTAAACCACTCGATATACTCTTCTTCTTTAGGGAAAAGCATCCAAACATCTGCGAAGAAACGCGACAACCAAAATGTCGGGTAGACAGGACCAATTAAACATGCTTTGCCCCCAAATTTCAAAACCCTGTATGCTTCCTTGATGCCACGCTGTGGATCCGGCCAGTATTCAATGCTGAGAAACAAAAGCATATCATTATCACTCCTCTTTCAAAGCAATCTACTTTATATCTATATACACTTGAACAACAACATCAACATTGCAACTAAAGCATGCAAATACACCTCTTTCAAAGGAAGCCACTTTATATCTATGTACACTTGAGCAGTAGCAGCTACAAGATTGCAACAAAGGCATGCAAGTCCAAAAAAAAAAAAAAAACTAAGCCACTGCTTGGCTAAACAGCTTAATTTGCAGTGTATAGCATAAGCGCTTATCATGATAAACGCTTATGTATAAGCTATTTCTATAACAAGAGAAAAATAAAGGTAAATTGTTTTCGTATAAGCTATCTTGGAGAGCTTATGAAAACAAACTGAAAATGTCATAAGTTGTTTTCATACGTTCTTTCAAACAGTCTCACAAGTGTTTATGCCAGTAAATGAGCTCAAATAAGCCAATCCAAATAGGCCCTAACAGTCATCAAGAAGAACATGCAGATACAAATTAAGCAATTTTGTAGAAATTAACCATGCATAATTATTTAAAGGCGTATGAAACAGCATGGATATCTGAAGTGAAGACATCGATATACCTTCCAGCGGACACATATCTATCAGCATAATCAGTTCGAAAGGGTAAATCTTCAGCATCCCCTTCAACAATTTTACAATCCTTAAGTGGTTCCTTTTGCTTTGCTTTAGCAAGCTGATGAGGTGACTGATCAAGAATAGTTACATTCTTAGCATCGACATGCTTAACAATACCCAATGTAGTGAAACCAGTACCACCACCAACATCAACAACAAGCATATTCCTATCAGTAAGTTCAGCTGGTTCAAGAGCTTCATCTCTCATATCTTCAGTCCAATGACCAGGGTTTATAACATGGTCATACACAATTGAAAGAAACCTATAAAACCAAAATGCTTCTTTTTTGTGTTGTATAAACCTAGGTTGTGAACTTGGTCTTGAAGATGATACACTAGAACTAGAACGTACTACAATGTTTCTCTTCAAATTGGAAACCCTAATTTTAGCATTGATACTTGTTTTTGGGGAAATTAAGCTCTTACCATTGAAATCTGAACCTGTGAAACCAAACCCATTTCCATTTTGGGTTTTGCAATTCAAAAATGTAAGCTTTTGAGTTCCACTGAGCATTAGTGAAGCCATTGAATTAATCTACAAAATCAACAAAAAAATTAAATTTTGAAGTGAATTTTTCACATTAGAATGGGATTGTTATTGAATTGAAAACTGAATTTGAGTTGAAAGGAATGGGAAATTTAGCAGAGAATTGAGGTTACCGAGTAGTGGTAGAGAGAGAGTGAGGATGAGAGAGAAACACGTAGCAGAAGATTGAAACGAAGGTGGAAATGTCGTTTTGAGTGTTGAAATGTGTCGCTCACAAGAATTTCGATTTCGATTTCATTTCATTTCTCGCCACATACTCAAAACTTGATTTTCTGATGATTATGATAGTTCTTTGTTTCTAGATCAATTTCACACAAAAAAATAAAAACAATGTCGGTCCAATTTTTTTTGGCTTAATTAATGATTTGGTCCCTTAAGTTATTTGTTGGTTACATTTTGGTCCCATAAGTTATTAACGTTACAATTTGGTCCCTTAAGTTACTTTTTGGTTTCGTTTGGTCCCTTAACTATTAAAAGTTTCGTTTTGGTCCCTTAACTTATTTTTTGATTTCGTTTTGGTCCATTAACTTATTTTTTGGTTTCGTTTTGGTCTCTTAACTCTTCCTCCGTCAACCACTTTGGTCCTTTACGTTAGAATGAATGTAATAGAGTTAAGGGACCAAAACGAAACCAAAAAATAAGTTAAGGGACCAAAACGAAACCAAAAAAATAAGTTAAGGGACCAAAACAAAACCAAAAAATAAATTAAGGGACCAAAACGAAACTTTTAATAGTTAAGTGACCAAAACGAAACCAAAAAGTAACTTAAGGGACCAAATTGTAACGTTAATAACTTATGGGACCAAAATGTAACCAACAAATAACTTAAGGGACCAAAAGAGTAATTAAGCCATTTTTTTTAGAGGAGGTCCTTACGAAGGTTTTTTTTGTTGTTGAAGGAATTGAGTTTTTTTAAGCTGAAGGAATGAGTTTGTGAATGAAATGCATGATTTTATTGCTCATGTTTAATTTAGAGGAGTGTTATTTGAACAACCATTTGGTGGACAACTTATGGGACAACCATAATTTACAAAGGAAAAGTAGGTATTAACACAAAAATCAAAGCAATAGAGAGATAAAGTAAAAAATAATGTGAGTATGAGAGAGAAAGTTGTCAAAAAATGGATGTTCAAATATCATTTCTCTTCATTTATGAGAATGAAAAAAATCAATTGTTTGTGATTTATTTAATATTGATTTTTTTAATTTATAATTAATGATACATTAACGTGCTTTTATGTTTTCTTTAATTAATAAAACATGCATTCAACACTATACCAAAAAAAAAAAAACATGCATTCAACAAGGTTCGATAGTTTTTAGGATGTATTTATTTGTATTTGGCAGTTGAGCTTAAGTGGTTAATGAGCTATATAAAAGATATATTATTTAGGAGAATATGACTTTGATTTATGAATGAAAAAATTATTAATCAGACTTTACTTACATCTCAGTCTCTTTCATTTGAAAATCGGTGGATTAACACTAAGCTAAAAATATTCTATTTGCTTATTGATTCTAACAAGTTTTGAATAAATTCACAACAACATTAAATGTTGTAAGCTTGTAATTACTAGTTTTTTAATTTTTAAGTCATTACGTATAAAAAAATATATTTATTTGTTTATTGGGGCTATGACTTGGTAAATTTTGAGAAAGAAAAAAAAATTGGGTAGTGGTTTTATCTTATCATGTTAGGTGCAGGAGAAAGTTTATAGAGTTCGTAATAAAAATCAACCCTAATGACAATACAACGTCAAAGACAATTATAAATTTAGGAAGGGTTATGCTACTTGTTAAGGAAATCAAAAGTATATGTTTGTATTGGATTCAACAATATTTTGACTTTTAAAAATTTAAATTTATCATTTTTCACCATACAATATTTATATTTTTATCCTTTTATCTAATGTTTCAAGAGTACTCTTTAACATTTTCCATTTATGAAACTTGACAAGCATGTATGTCACCAAAAGTTATCATATTTTTCTATAAACAGAGGTCTTTGGACATTATGACAAGAGTTGCTTAATGAATTCAACAATCACATCTAACACAACAAACAATCATAGATCATTGTAGATGATTAACTATGTCATTTTTCTTTTCTTTGTTTAAATTTCAAGTCATTTATATTTTTTTGCACTTTAATTTTATTTCATATTTATATTTCCTGCACTTTTACATTCATGCACTTTTAAATTTTGGCACATTTACTTTTTATACATTTCACGATATTAATTTTTTCTAAACATCAAACTCCAAGTTCATTGTACTACTGAATACAATTTTCTACACTAAAACACACACACAGTCACAGACACAAAAATCTCTAGTTCAATTATTCAAAGAAAACGTCGACATTGTTAACTTCCATGGCATATGTGAACAACAAGGCAACATATATACACCCTCTGGTCATTAATATAAGCAAAAGTTTGATTTTTAGATTCATTCATTAAATGACGTATTATAGTCATAATACGTCATTTAATGAAGGGTTAATTATGTTTCTAGTCCCTATAAAATAGCGACCTTGTGAGTTTAGTCCTTACTTAATTTTAATAGCATTTTTAGTCCCTAATTTTGTTTTTCTGCACTGAGTATTAGTCCCTACTCAATTCAAATTTGTTTAATTTATGCTTAAACTCTTAAATTTTTGAACAATTTTTTGCAGACATGTTTAGAACATTACTAAACGTTCCTCCGCAAAAAATTATAGCAAAATTTAATTTCTACATCCAGATTTTATTACTTTTTATCTTTAACTTTTGTCGTTTTAAAAAATTCATATTTAATTCATTTCATGTCAGAAAATTCTAAATTTTAGTAAACGAACCTTTCATAGTGTTCTAATCTTGTCTTAAAAAAATCGTTCAAAAATTTAAGAGTTTAATGATAATTAATCAAACTTTGTTTTAGCAGGGACTAAAATTATAAGTAAATTTTTTTTTATAGGGACTAAAAATGCTATTAAAATTAAGTAAGGACTAAATTTACAAGGTCGCTATTTTATAGGGACTAGAAACATAATTAACCCTTTAATGAATGAATCTAAAAATTAAACTTTTGCTTATATTAGTGACCGGAGGGTGTACTATCCCAGTGATTCCTTCCTAATTGAACACATATCTTGGTCTTTCACATGCTATCATCTGGATATGTGATCTACACTTTGAAAAACGTGGATTTCTCTTGATTCAAAAATAGTGATGGACGCCGACAACAACAGAGATATAAAGGATGCTACAATTTTGGAAGTCTTTTATTACTCCCTCCGGTCCTTATTATAAAAAAAAAGTTGACTTTTTAGGTTCATTGCGTAAGTGATGTATCTAGTCTATATTTATAACAAGATACATTAATTATTCTATGAATCAAAAAAGTCAACTGTTTCTTATAATAAGGACCGGAGGGAGTAGAATGTAAACATACTTTTGCCTTTCAAATTACAAATTCTCTAGTTAAGTTTAGTCAAGGACAAACAAACGAGGTCGCTCACACATTTTTAGCTGGAGGTCGCCATATTTTTAGCCAAATGTACCAAAATGTATGATTCATTTGCTACTCATTAATGATATGATATAAGCATTATTTTGTCCAAAAAAAAAGTTTATTAATAGGGTTAATTAAGTGTTTAGTCCCTATAAATATTCACAGTTTTGTTTTTAGTCCCTACAAAATAAAATCAAACTTTTTAATCCCTGTGACATTTTCCTTAAGCATTTTAGGGACTAAAAATGCTGAAGGAAAATTTTTATAGGGACTAAAAATACTGATGGAAAATTTTATAGGGACTAAAAATGTTGATGGAAAATTTTATATGGACTAAAAAGTGTGATTTTATTTTGTAGGGACTAAAAACAAAATTCTGAATATTTAGAGGGACTATTTACTTAATTAACTCTTATTAATATAAAACAATAGTAGTAATTAATACTCCCTCCGGTCCTATATATAAGAAACAATTGATTTTTTAGATACATAATTGTTGTATTTGATCTATATTCTAGACTAGATACATCAATTATCAAATGTATCTAAAAAGTCAATTGTTTCTTATATATAGGACCGTGGAAGTATTTGATTGATAGTTTATTATTGGCTTAATTATATATCTGGTCCCTTAAATAATTACCAAAATTCGATTTGGTCCCTTAATTAATTTTAGTCTCATTTTGGTCCCTTAATTCACATCCGTCCATCGTTTGTATCCATTCCGTCAAACATTAAGTAAGAAACGTTAACTCTCACACATGGAGGCTGATGTGGCGCTTATGGGTTGGAGATAAGGATCTGAGGTGGCATAAGTTGATCTTTTCAAATTGTTATCTTCTTCCAATCTCTCTTTCCCGATCTGGTGCCTTTCCTTCTCTCTTCTTCAAGCTTGTTAAAGCTTGTTCTTCAACTTCCCTTCATTGTTCATCTTTCTCCTTTCTCCTTGTTCTTATTCCCTTCATATTTCTTCTTGTTCGAAGGTTTTCAACCATGTCAACTGTTTCACAGAATTCAAAATTTAACCCTAGTGAAGGAGGTAATTCTTCAATTGGTGGATCTGTTATGAGAAGGAGATCGTTTAGAGAGTGCAGGTGTGGAGAGAAACAAGTATTGAGGACTGTTACTGATGTATCCAATCCGAATTTTGGGAAGAAGTTTTGGGGATGTGTCAACTACAAAAACCAATTTGACAAGGGTTGCAACTATTTTAATTGGTTTGATTCAAGGGATGATATTATTGATGCAAAAGATATGGAGATTGAGAAGCTAAAGAAGAAAAATTTGAAGTTGAAGGTTGCCTTAGCTAGTTCCCAAAAATGGGGAATTTTAAGTTTTGGGATTATTTTAGTTTTGTTAACAATGTTGTTATGTAACCAGAACAATGTTTTGGGGAAAATGTATTTGAAGTAGGTTAATATTAATGTTGTAATGTAAGGTTGTGGATGAGTTGTTATGATATGAATCAATGTATGAACATCATTTGAATCAATGAAATATCATCCTTCTACTCAATATATTAATTCTGTTAATTTTGTGTTAGTTTTGTGTCAAATTTAACTGAATACCAGATATGGAATTGAATCCATCAGTAATGCAAAATACACAAATAAGTTGCAAATTGGTAATGAAAATACACAAATAATGTCAGAATAAATTGCAAATTCCTGCACAAGCCTAATAAGCCTAAATTTTGTTAATTCCTGCACAAATTGCAAATTTCTGCACAAGCCTAATAAGCCTAAATTCTGCACAAACTAGATAAGCCTAAATTGCAAATTCTGCACAAGCCTGCATTGCAAATTCCTGCACAAGCCTACATTGCAAATTCCTGCACAAGCATAATAAGCCTAAATTCTGCACAAGCCTAATAAGCCTTAATTGCAAATTCTGTTAATTCCAGCACAAGCCTGTCAAAATACACAAATAGTTGAAACTGCATAGTAATAGAGATCAATAATGTCTTGCATCAATAACTGAAAACCAAATACATAGTAGCAGTCAGACTATCATATTGGCTTACAACAAAATATGGCATGATATACCTAGTTGGTGTCATATTGTCTTACATCAAAATAAGGTTACCACAACCAAGATGATCCATAATGTATTTGTTACAAAATAAGGTAACCATAACCTAATTAATACATAACCAAAAAACATATTACAACAGGCAGACAATTTCAAAAAAATCAAGTGTTTTGGGGCTGAGTTGATGCTGATCTTTTCTTCTTTCTTGGTGACCTTTTCTTCTTGATGGTTGATGTTGTTGGTTGACTTGATGACACTTTGGCAGTAGCAGACACTTTAGCAGAAGCATATTGAGTACCAGATGACACTTTGGCAGCAACAGATTGAGTAGCAGACACAGAAGCATATTGAGTACCAGATGACACTTTGGCAGCAACAGATTGGGTAGCAGACACTTTAGCAGCAGCAGATTGAGTACCATATGATGCATTGGCAGCAACAGATTGAGTAGCAGATACTTCAGCAGCAGCAGATTGAGTACCATATGACACATTGGCAACAACAGATTGAGTAGCAGATACATTAGCAGCAGCGGATTGAGTACCATATGACACATTGGCAGCAACAGATTGAGTAGCAGATACATTAGCAGCAACAGATTGAGTAGCAGACATTTGAGTAGCAGGCACTTGAGTAGTTGGAGCATGACTTGAAGTAGGTTGACTTGTAGGAACTTGACTTGCAGGAGGTTGAGTACCAGGTTCTGGTGGTGGTAGTTTGCAGGTAGACTTGTTATGGCCTTCAGCTTTGCACCTACTGCACTTCATCCCATACTTAGCCCTCTTCAACTGTTGTTCATCCCTTTTTTCATCAGCATCCTTTCTTCTATTCTTCTTTGGTCTGCCAGGCTGCCTCTTGATTGGTGGTGGTTGTAGATCACTATATTCAGTTCTTCTCCAAAGAGACTGACCATTAACTGGATAGATGATGTGGCTATAGCAAGCTTCATATCTTTCTTTTCTAAAACAATCAGGAACATATTGATCCACATCAATATCTTGAGATTTCATGCATGATATAGCATGGCAACAAGGCAAGCCAGTTAACAGCCACTTCCTGCAAGAACACTCCTTCCTCAACAAGTTAATACTATAGGAATCCCCATTCATTGACCTGTGTCTGACCTCATAGTCATACTCACTAGCACGCCTGACCAAAACATTCCAGGCATATAAATGTTACACTAATGGATATAAATAGATAAAAATACATTCAATACTAATTTAAAGTTCATAATTGTTGTCTGCATACCTGACCACCCAATTGTTTGTAAAACTGGACTCTCTTTCAAGTTTTTTCCTAATGTTTGGTAAAATGTTGTCAGCATAGTTTGCAATTTTCTGTCTATTTTTTTCCCACCTTTCCATCAAATAAATCCTGATATCCTCAAGCATTGTCACAACAGGTTTTTTCCTTGGAACAACAATGACTGAGTTGAATGCTTCAGTCATGTTGTTTACTAAGGTATCACATAGTGGACCATTACTAAACTTTGACTTGCTCCAATGTTTAACTGGTGTTTGCATTAAATGGTTGTATGCTTCTTCTGAGATTTTCTTGATTTCATTCATCTCCCTATCAAAAGCAGTGGTATATGTAGCTTTAGCAGCCCTCCACATCAGTTCTTTAAGTTTTTTTCCAGGGTACTTCTTCCTAAAATTGCTGTATAGATGTCTTACACAAAACCTGTGGTCTGCATCAGGAAGCAATTCTGCCAAAGCTGGTAGTAAACCCTGCATTTAAGATGTATATGTCATTAACTTAGTATTTCAAAACAATATGTTCGGTTAAACTATTTACATAATTATTCAAGTATAACATACCTTCTGTTGATCACTGATGAATGTGTAAGTGTTGCACAATCTTCTTCCACCCAAATCATTTGCCAGCAGATCCAAAAACCAACTCCATGTCTCCTTAGTCTCACCCTCAACCACAGCATAAGCAATAGGCAACATCTGGTCATTTGGGTCCCTCCCAATTGCAGTGAGCAACTGTCCCCCATAATAACCTTTCAAGAAACAACCATCCAATCCCACAATAGGTCTACATGAATTAAAACTCTCCTTACAAGCCTTAAAACAAATGTACACTCTTTGGAAATATGGACACATGACAGTACCAGTGTTCTCTAAATCTCCCTCACTACCTTCAAATGGCTGACTGGTCACCCTCACAGTAGAGCCAGGGTTGGATCTAAGCAATTCATGACAATAGTCATGCATCCTAGTATATTGTTCTCTATATGACCCATCCACCATATCAATTGCATGACTTCTAGCCCTGTATGCCTTTGATTTAGTAATACCAAGATGGAATATGTGGTTTGTTTTGTCAATGATGTCACCTAATTGAATAGATGGATTTTCCCTAACATTATTGTTTAGCTTACCACCCAACCACTTAGAAGTCATTAGCTTAACTTTAAACTGCCATGGACATGTGTGATCATCTACAATCTTCCTCAATTGCCAAGTTTCTTCCCCAGGTATCTTTGCACAGAATGCTTCCCATGGACAACCATCCTTCTTGCAAATGACTCTTACTCTTATCTTATCACTTTTTGTGAATTTGAGATCCTTCCCATTGTGTACAGCATATGTCCTCATCCCCTCTTGAAACTGTTTTTTAGAAGCAAAATAGGTTCCAACTTCCCATTTGTATTCAAACATGGACTCAAGAAGCTTAAATGTTGGGAATTTTTTTGTAGACTTTCCATCATCACTTTCACAGCCACTATCTAGGTCTTCACTGTTACACTCCTCAATGTCATTTAAACCAAATTGTGGAGGTTCTGGGACAGGTTCAGCAACTGGTTCTACAACATGTTCAGTTCTTTCAGTTTGAGTTATAGGTTTTTTCTTTGGCCTTCCCCTTTTCTTTTTTGGTTGTGCAGATTAAGGTTGTGAATTGGTGTCTGTTTGAGATGGATCAACATTAGTGTCAGTTTGAACACTTGTTTGAGGTTGTAAATTATCAGCATTAGGCACAGTTGAGGAATGAGTTTGGCTTGGCACAGTTGAGTTTGGTTGTGATTGTGCCATAGAGGGTTCAACATCAGTTTGAGGCACAGTTGAATCAGTTTGAGGCACAGTTGGTTCATTGTTAGGGAAGGGTTTGGGGCAGCCAGGAGCTTCACCAAAGTAGTCAGCAAAACCAACATCTTCTTCTTCTGGTTCATTAAAAGTGATTCCAAATGCACTATCACAGTCACTATCCCTATCCCTATTAATGGTTGGGCCCACAGTCACACCTTTAGTTTCATTAACACCAACAGCAATAGTGGGCCCATTGTCCACATAGTCACTACCTCCTTCATTGTTTGGGCCACTTTCTTTGTCCACCACATTACTGGGCCCACTTTCCCTAGGGCCCACATTTACTATCCCATTACCTTTAGCAGCATTACTTCTCACAGGGTTATGGTCTTGAACAAAATACTCCAAAGTTGGGTATTCCTGAACTGTAGGTTCATCTGGGGTGTGTAACACATACAAGTGGACTCTCCCTTCACTAAATGCTATCCATTTCATTCTCTTAGTGCCTATGTCACTGTTCAGCCTAATCAGTTCATTAACCTTCAGTGGGTCATAAAACCATAAAGACTCTAAGTCATTGTACCCCATATCTTTCAACCCACTTAGGACCCCAAGATAAGACCACACATCAGAATGACAAATCCATGTAGACTCACACCCATAGTAACCTAAGTGACCAGGTTCACAAAATGACCCCTTATGATGAACCACAACTTCAAACTTTTCCTCCTCCATTACTTAAAAATCCTAATAAACAAATGATAGATGTACACAATTCAACAAACAGGACCACAACAGCACAAGGACCACAACAACAGATAAAAACAATTAAACTATAAAAAAATCTCATGTGCAGACAAATTTAAAACCACATTCGACATGTACAGTTCATAACAACTATAAATAATGTAAAACCCTAAAAGCATCTTCTGTGGTAGGCCCCACATCAACTATAAAAGCAAAGAACAACAACATTTCCACTACAAAAATTTCATAACATCAGATATTTTATCAAACTTTCAACATAGAAACCCTTATTGTTCAAACCCTAACTCACAGAGAAGCAATTTGTAGAACATGAATAACAAAGCAGATGAAACATGTTTAGCAGTCGCAATCGTATTTTAACAAACTTTCATTTCATAAACTCTAAACGTTCAAACCCTAACTGACGAAGAAGAAGAAGAACAACAACAAACCTGATGTCGAACGTTTCACAGTCGCAATCGCAGGTTACAGATTCGAAAGTTTGCAGTTTCGTTTTAGTTTCACAGATTCGCAGGTTTCGCATTCATCTTCTCCAAAACTCTTTCTCGTTTTCGTTTTCCATTCTGAGATAAGAACAGGATCGTTTCTCTCTCTACAAATCTCTCTAAAAGATCAACTTATGCCACCTCAGACCCTTATCTCCAACCCATAAGCGCCACATCAACCTCCATGTGTGAGAGTTAACGTTTCTTACTTAATGTTTGACGGAATGGATATAAACGATGGACGGATGTGAATTAAGGGACCAAAATGAGACTAAAATTAATTAAGGGACCAAATCGAATTTTGGTAATTATTTAAGGGACCAGATATATAATTAAGCCTTTATTATTTGAAAATGAAAAATAGGAAACAAAGTGATTGAAATAATTAAGAATTAAGCACCGGTGTCATGTCCATATCCAACTTTGCTGTATTACTCTTTTGAATTACAAAGAAAATAAAAATAAGAAAGCTCTCTCAATAACACCTTGATATGCATAATATAATTTGAGTTCCAATTTGAAATTGAAATCGAATAAGTGCGCACCGCAGCGTTGTAGGGCAAAAGTAGAAATCAAAAAAGTTCCTTTTTGAAGAATAATAAAAATTCTGTGACTGAAGTAAAGAAAAAAGGGCCTCCTTTTTTCTTTTCTTCCTAATTTCTATGCACAAGTAAACGGTAATGCTGCTGCAATAGTTTTCAGATCTGTGTGATATTAAGTAAAAAGTGGGGGTGTATTTTAGTGGATGAAAAGTGTTGGAAGTTTATTGTATATTTAGTGTGTTATGGCGTCTGAAACGGCGTCGTCTGCGGATGAAGAAAAAGAAACCCTTGTTGTTTCTGTTTCAGCTGCTGTAGCTGATGGTGCGACTGATAAAAGAGGAAAGCATCGTATTCTTGCTGAATTGAAACGTCTTCAACAAGATACTAAATTTCTTCAGGTTTGTTTGTTAATTACATTCATCGTGTTTCTTTTTTGAATTGTGTATAATGTATAACTAAAGGGTATAGATCTTGGTAATAAATTAGTTTCACAGTTTCAAAGATTTTAGATTTAGAGTGAAGAACTATGAAGCACGGATACAAACACCGGAAACGACACTGATACTGACACGCCGACGTCGTTAATAATTTGAGAAAATCACATAATTCAATGTAATTATATGTGTTTGTGTCATGACACGTGTTCGACACTGGGACATGCTTAATTCGAGGAGCGTCTGTGCTTCATAGGTGAAGACCCAGTCTGGTCTTTACCGTGGTACAATTTATTTCCTGATAAAAATAAAATTCTTTAACATTTTAACATAGACCAAATACATGAGTTATTGAATGAATATAAAAAGTGAATTGTTTTTTTTTATAAAAACGACCGGAGGGAACTATTACTAGTCCCTAACATTTTCAAATTGGAGAAAAATTAGTTCTTTGTTATAATGAGCCGAGGACTAATTTGTCATCCGTATAAAACTGTTAGGAACCAATTTGGGTTTTTTTTTTTGTAAGAGATTAGATGGGGTCGCGGGAATATTGTGAGGAACCAAAATGGGTCTTTGCTCTAGATTTTATATGGTGTTTCTTGTTTCTAGGGTTTGTAATTTTCTACTTAGTTTGGCACATTTTAATGCCACACAAATTTGTTGGTCTATTTGAAATAGAGCAAATGCTATTTGCGACGAAAAGTTTATACAAGAAAAATAAGATTGCATAAATGTAGTAGATTTGACCAATGAGGTTATGGCTGACCATATATAGAGGAATGGGTGGTTATTATTTGTAAGTGTTACATGCTGTCCCATAGTATTTATGTGTTTTTTGTCAACCTTCTGTTGTAAACAATAAGCATTTTCCTTTGAATTTATGATCTTTAGTTCTTTACACTATGTGGACTCTTAGTTGTATTGTATTGATAAATTACAAAACAATGTGGGATTATAAAGTTGAGAAGATTAACCCAATTTTGATGCATGATTGTTGTCTTAGTGTTGTAATGTCAAAAACACTCGTGTTTTCACTTTATAGCTTAAGCTTATATTGGAATGTTGGTTAACGGTCACAGAATCAAAGCTTTTTCTGCTGATGTGTGGTCTAAAGTTTGATTCTTGCTGTCATTATAGCGATATCGAAGTTGATCTGATAATTGGTTTGGTTCATTTATAGCATGCGTATCTTCAGAGTAGATATGCATATTTCCTTCCAAAGTATATATGGAAAGTTGAAACCGGCGTTGTCATATACAGGCTGTATCAGTGCTTTAGCGCTATAGTATAGCAGAATTTTGATAAAACGCCGCTTTTCCTGATACCCGATTTAGTACAATGTGTTGTCAAGTAGTGGTTAGCATTGCAGCATAGTAGAATTTGAACAATCTGCTATTTACTGCAATTTGCGATAGACAACACTAGTTGAAACACATATTGAACCATATGGTCTGTTCGTGCTAGAAGTTTCGGTGAAAGCTGTGATATAGGAGAGCAAAATTCAAAATAAACTTATAGCGGACTAAAATTTGTGTCACGTGTCTTTCTGATTTCCTTGCAAAGGTTAATGTGGTTCAGTCGTTTAGTTTCCATACATTTTTTCTTTTTTGATTCTTGTCATGAATGTGAGTATTTAGCAAGCGGTTATGTTGGTTGACTTTTCTAATTGCTTAAATCAATGTTAGGACATTTTGCAAAGTTGGGTGTATTCTTGTAGTGTAAGCCTATAATTAGCTTCTGTTAAAAGTTGGTTGTCTCTACTGTTGTATTCCTGCATTTGTTGGTTGGTAATCATTTTTTTTTCCTGAATGTATTCAGGAAGAATTGGATGAGCTCGAGAAAACAGAAAATGTGTCGGCTATATGCAAGGAGTAAGTACTGACTGAACAGTTGTTTCTCTCTTACATGAAAGATATTAGAAAATTATGATATATAGTTCAAGAGAGAATTTTTAGTTGTTAGCTCTGAAGCATGGGTACTCCAAACATGGATAAGTACCGGTACCGGGTACGCACCCGTACCGGGTACGCGTATGGTACTCGTAATTTAGTACCGAACAGTATCTATTTTTATTTGGTTATTTCGTCGTAGTTGGTGCAGCAAAAACGTACGGTCGTTGAAAAAATAACCAAAATTATCTTGCTTTTGATGAAAATAGTAGAGGGGATGCACCAAAAAAATAAAACTCTCAAGTAACATGATGATAGAAGTGTAGTAATTCACTTGAAAAATATTTTTTTGATATTTATACCAACGTACCCGTACCTTCATTTTTTAAAATTTGACGTATTACGTACCCGTACCCGTACCTATACATCATAGGTTGTTAGTTAGAACATCTGATATAGATAATACTTGTTGGATTGGCCCATTGACCCTTTTGTTCACTTGTGGGATGACTGCACCAATCCTAGTTTTTTTGTTAGAGTTGTTAAAAATTAAAATGCTTATCTCATTATTAGTATTGTGCTACAATATGCTATAAGGCTTAAACAATTTTACTTGGCATTGCGCAGATTGCTACAAAACATGGATAGTAGACCTGATCCACTAATCCCAGAGTAATTTCTCTTACCTACATCTTTACTCTGTATTCTTTCTTGATTGTGAGTTTAAAGAGTAATCGTCAGTTTTCTCTGATAACAGAGTTCATGGACCTGTAAACCTCTTATGGGATAGATGGTTTGAAGGGCCTCAGGATCCGCAAGCATGTAGATGTTGGATACTTTGATGTGAAGCTGTATGTTAATTGCATTGCGAATAGAATGTGAATGTTACTGCACAAAAGTGATTATGGAACTGAAGAAAATGCTTGATGGCATTTTATACTACACACACTAATTCTTTAATGGCTTCATGTTGTGTTACATCGGAATAGATTGTGCATCAAATACTGTCTATCTGTAAACACATTAATTTACTGCATTCAATTAGAATATCATTATTTGTGCTTATGGAGTGTCTATGAAATTTGAAGCCAACCTAGAGATTATGGCTATTGGTGTTAACTCTTATTGCGCCTGTGTGATATGTTTATCAGCATCCGGCCTTTACGGAAGTAGCTTTAGAAGGGACTGGTAATGGTTTGATAAGCTATCAACTAAACCCGCGGGGAAAATGAGATTTTCTGCCAGACCTGGTAAGGCTTGGGAAAGCAAAGAACACTCATTATCTCTCATTTCACTAGAAATTTATGATAGATCTTGTAACCTTTGTTGCTTTCTGAGCTTTATTTTTTTTAGTGTTCCATTTAACAAGCCTCCTATGTAGTTTTTCTTTTCTTTTCTTAGCTTTCCCTCTCTATCACTCATGCACAAAATTGTTTTCAGGTGTATCTTTAAATAGTTCCTGTTAATAATGTCCAAGAAATACTTGAAGCCAAGGCTTTTCTATCGGTAGGTTTGGATGGCTAAATGTATGTGTTAGTATATATTTGAGATTTTATTTTTTTTGAAAGAAAACTATAACAAATGATCATATAACATTTCAATTACACTTGATTCATTTTCATCAACATTTTATAACTTTAATTTAGAAAAGAAAAATAACTCCTCTCATCTTCAAAATTATTCATCCAAGCATATACCCTAAAGTGAATAATATCAATCACTGATGAATAAAAAAAAATATCCAATACATGTTTTGAAATATCAAACATTCACTTTTATCTCTTCTCACTTTAGAGGAGGGATCAAGTCCTTGCAGTTGCAGCTGCACTAATGCTTAATGCATGTTTGGAGTCACAATGGTTTAAATGAAATCATGGTGCCACCATTAATTTATTGAAGCTTCGGAGTATAGCTTTTGTAAAATTATGGGAGTTCATGGCAATTTTGTCAAATTAACCGCAAATTAAAAGAAGCACTTAGTAATAGTTAAAGTGTAAGTGCCATTAGGAAAGGGCAATGAAACGGAATGGAAGGTAAACAAATTCTACTAGGCCTAAAAATCAGTCTTTTCATTGAGGAACTGAGTAGGGATCTGGGCTAAATCAGATTTGGAGGTTGCTCTTTAGACACCTAACAATTGCTTACATACACCTAAAACACTCCACTTGTAGTTATCATTCAAGCGTTTTTTAAATTGTTTAACCGATATACAAAGTGATGAAGTGTAGTTAACCATCGGTATTCAACGAACGGTAGTTAAGTACGATTCGAGGTGTTTGTTTTTTGGGTTAATTATGTTTCTAGTCCCTATAAAATAGCGACCTTGTAAGTTTAGTCCTTACTTAATTATGTTTGTACGCAATTGTTAGTTGCCTAAAGAACAACCTCAATCAGATTTTGTTTGTGTGCTACTTTGTGATGCAATGGCTGACAATGATTTTGGACAAATATAATTGTCCCGACATTTTCGTTAGATAGAGCAACCACCATGTGTGTGTGTGTGTGTATTCCGTTGTACAATTTTTGCATACATGTATGATTTTATCTTTTGCTACATTTGTTATTTTGTTTGTACTGCATACATGCTATATAAACACAGTAATAGTAATATTTTTACGGCAAGAAATCTTAATAAGATGCATTTCACTTCATTGTCAGAGCAGGACAATGTATATGTTTGTGTCAAGGCCAATGCATGTTTTGGTCCCAAAATATTTCCTTGTCTATAAAAAATATCATACATACAGAATCATTTTTTTGACGTTCTCAAATGTAAAATTTCCAAAATAAATTTTAGAAAAAATGCCTTGAATAATCATTTAAAATAAAGTTCATCTAAAGTGCATCTCGCCTGCATGTAAGAGTAATAGAGAAATGAATAGTGTGATAGTGGCCGGCAAAGCAGCCACCTAGATAGCATTCAAATAAGCCCATATAAATCCAAATCTTTACTCCCTTTTCTACAAGGATTAGTTGTAGTCTTCTTGTTTTGAAATCAATAATTTAACTTTGATGATCATTCCAGCTCATTTTAGTATGTTAACAATTGTGTGAAAAAGTTAAAAAATAATACCAATTAGAGTCCTATAATGATATCTTAAGATGTCATTGCTAATACGAACAACTTGGTTATGCTACTAGCTACATTATGTGCCACTTGCAAATATTTTTAGCAGTGAGGCTTGGCCCCTCAAGGTTTAGGTACAAATGGACTTATTGCAAATGTGATCAATACCAATTTTGTTATTTATATTATAGTTTGTGTGTTTTTCTTTGTAGTCTACATCTTGTGCCACAAAAATCAAACACACGCACATATGAGAATTAATTAGACCTCATTTGGTATAAGAAATGTGATATTTAAAAATACCATTCCATTGTAGTCGTTAGCACCTTTAGATTAAAGGACAATACCAATTAATTAAAAATAATACCAATTAGAGTCCATTAGACGCAAGCATATCAAATGACATTTATTGCAAATGTAATCAATACCGATTTTGTTATACTATCATAGTTTGTGGGTTTTTCTTTGTAATTTAGTTATTGTACCAAACACACAAATATGATAATAAATTAGATCTCATTTGGTATATAAAATGTGTCACCTAAAAGAGAGTTTAATCTAATTGATATATTAGTTTGGTAGTCTATTTACACTTAGATCACATTGCTGATTTATTAGATATTAGTTTGCTAGTCTATTTACACTTAGATCACATTGCTGATTTAAATATGTTCATATGAAATAGGCTTTTAAACAGGCTAGCAGGTCGTATCAGGCTTCAGAAGGCTAGGCTCAGGCTAAAAAGTAAGTCTATGACAGACCGCAGGCCAGGCTCAGACCTTCAAAAATATTGGCAGGCCAGGCTCAGGCCTTACAAAGCCTAGCTCGACCTAACCTATTCTCATCCCTACCTAAAAGTATCTGCATGTGAGTGTAGCTTAAATGATAGTAGGATGTAAGAATATTTGATATATGTTGCGTTATGAGGCAAGCATAGGAGATTATCACACTCTACTTTAAGCGATCACACAAGTATAATTGAACACCAAATCTTTATCCGGAACCTTACAAAATTAACTATACGAGTCCCTTCAATTATACTTTGTTCAACGCCATTTTTTTATATAAAGTGAGAGTCTTATTCACACTTGACATATCAACAATACGCTAAGGCGCATATTCAAATCTGCAATGCCCTACTTCTTTGCACTTTAAGCGTGTGAGTTTCGCAGCTAAACTCTTTAATAACATGAAAAGTATCATTCCTACAAAATTAAATTCTCCACAACTGCAGTTTAATGTTGCAGCTTAAGAAACTGTTAGGTTCATATGAATGAGGATCCAGATTCTATAACTACTACTCCCTCCGGTCACATTTATAAGCAAAAAACATTTTTTTAGGTACATTGAATAATTGATGTATCTAACATATAAATGTGGCTAGATACGTTAACTATTCAATGTACCTAAAAAAAGTGTTTTTTACTTATAAATGTGACCGGAGGGAGTATATTAAAAGCATAAAGTTAGCATTCTGAGCTCACAAATTTTATTACTATAATAAAATATGTATGGGAAGCTTCAATTCATGATTATTATTGATTATAATCTTTGTATGGGTGGGTATGGAGTATGGACTATGGAGTGAGCATGAAGCATGATTCCATATTTTGAATCCTCCAATGAAGTGGCCCAATAACAAGTTGGAAAAGATAGCGAGTGTTAGCATGTGAGAAGGACTAATATCGATGATAAAGGGCACTGTATTTGGCCACACCAATTGATACGAGTCCCAAGCAAAATAAAATTGAGATTTTGGTACAAAAAGAACCGTTAAACATCATTTTCTTTTCCTTTCCCATGTCCCTTTCACTTTGTCCTCCTCTTCAGCTTTACTCCCTCCGTCCCGGTATAATTGACCTACTTTGGTTTTTCACACAGATTAAGAAAAGTGTATAAATGAAGGGGAAAGTGGAATATATTGTATTGGAAATGATAAAAGTAGTATTATTTAGTGTTATATTGTATTGGGAATGATGAAAGTTGTATTGAAAATTAAAATGAGTCAGTTATTTTGGGACACTTTTTTTTAGAAAATTGGTCAGTTATTCCGGGACGGAGGGAGTATAAACTAATCCATGTTCAGAGTTTTTAATTTTATATGTATGCATATAGACATAGTATCCATTATTTTAATTCACCAACTGCTTAGAACAATGTGCAAAACTATAACTAAGCCTCAGTTAGTAATATAATGTTCATGTTATTTTCTAGTAGTTGCCTTTCGTTTAAGGAAAACTACTATAGTAAACACAGGCCGAGGTATGTTTAGATTAGAGATATGTTTATATTACATTATATAGTAGTTAACATTATTAAACCAAATTCCATTCCATTTCTAGCTTGATTAATACCTAAACCCTATTTAAAAAAATATATTACCTCATTCGTAGCAGGAGACTGTCCTCTGTTTGTGTTGCATTTTATTTCTTTCATGTATTGGTTGAATCAATGTCCCACTCAACTAGACCTATTGTTAAAAATCTAGTTAGACTTAACTCAACTCCACAAAATCAGTTTGTGAGGTGAGGGTATAAACACATGATCATGTCATATCTTGTCCGATGTGAGATTTTTTAACACATCCCCTCACAACCAGCACTATTGGGCTTAGTTTGTGGACATAAATAGTTGGTGGCCCGATAGCAAAGACCTGATAGCATGGGGCCAAATGGATCTTAATGGAGAAGACTCTGATATCATCTTAGAAATCATAGTTAGACCTGACTCAACTCCACAAAACCGACTTCTGAGGTGAAGATTGTCCCCACTTATAAACACATATACATGATCAAACCATCTTTTATCCGATGTTGGACCCTTTAACACCTATATTCATCCTACAAATTTTTTTGGTGAATTATATTAATGCTACAAGTTATAGCTATTTTATTTTTTTGACAAAATTATAGCCATTTTATTGAAAATTATTATAATGTTTTTTTTGGTACAATAAAATTATGATAATGTTATACTATAATTACATGATTTTTATTTGCCATAAAAGAACTATCTCAGTATAGTTGAGATGAGCGCTATTTACACATGATATGCGCCCATATAATATTCATACCAGTGCTCACTTGATTGCATTATTTTGTAATATGTAAATTTCCTCATAATAATTACTTATACAATATTTTTGTTTTGTTGACGATTAAACCATGTTTATCTAATAATCAATAGAAATTGTGTAATTCCCCTAAGAAAAATAAAAATTGTGTAATTGGATATTTCACCATTCTTATTGAATGTAGTCACCTAGTCATAATCATAAGATTTTTTGTTTTTTTTTTTTTTTGAGGGAATCATACTTCATCATAAAGATTATTGGGGTCGGTCTTTTTGTAATGTAACAGACAATTTATGTAAGAACATCAATTTTTCCAATCTTCGGATGAAAGAAAACTTGCTGAATATAAATCGATACGCGATCATATATACTGTCATGGAATAGAGATTAAATTAGAGAACAGAATCCAGCAGAAGAACACACTAATTGTTCCCCCACATATCATGTGCATAGATTCATCTTTTCTTCTTTTTCTTATATTATCATATTCTTTTGTACTTTTGAATCTTTAATTTCCCTCCCATTTTTAGATAAGAAATAAACACAAGGACGTAGGCATGTGAATGTTTGGAGACTGCTCACTTTTTGGGATATAAAATATTTGACCCTTGTTTTAGATTAGGTCGTGCTTATATACCCTATATATCTTACAATGTCAGAAAAATAAGTGGGGGGTAATTAAATTATCTAATTATAGATCAAATTCCACGGGGAAATTAAAGGATAATTTAACCTTCCCCACTAGGTGACAAGGGTTGCCATGTACCTCTTCACATGAGGAACTTCAAAAACTTTATTATCCTCTTTTACATTATCAACAAGAACATGGTAAGATGCATGATCTTTCACCTTAATAATGTTCATTATGTTGCTGATCTCTTCTCTGACTTTGGAAATAATATTCTTGATTCCATTTGAAAAGACATTCAAAACTTTGAAAATAAATAAATTAATAATATTTTTTATGTGATTTAATATTACAAATTCAATCTAAAAAAAATATAACAAATGATTCAAATATTCCCTTAGTTTCAAACTGTGTTCGTTATTAAATAATGTTATCTATTTTTTATATATCTTTCTCAAGACATAGAAATAGGGATGTCAATGGAGCGATATAGAGTTGGAAAGTACTCCTGTAATGCATGTTCATGCACTCTTTGTATTGATTTCATCTGCACAAAAAAGTAATAATAGTTTTTTTGTTATTATATTTTCAATCAAATTAACAAAAATATTTAAATTAACTCTAACCATAAAATAAATGCAATATGAAGACATTTTTGAGAGTTTTCTAATAAACATCACATATACTAAAAAACAATAAACATCACTTATATTGAATAAACGATAAACAAAAATAAAATAGAAAATACTTGTATAACATTGCATCTCTGTAATTATTTGGGGTCTCCATGGTACACCTTGTACTTTGGAGATTCCTAGCTTTGTTAATATATATGTCCCATTTTTTATTGTTCAAAAAAAGAAAATACTTGTATATATACAATATATAAAGGGTATTTCTGTAAATTGCTCAAGTACGAGGCTCCCATAGAGAGTATGATCCCCGTCCTAGAACTACGACACTCGCTGAGTGAGTGTATGATCTACATCCACAAACTAACTTGTGAGGACTTTCGACCTTAGATGCAAATTGACACCCCTACATAGAGATCAATGATTTTAATTTGCATCCCTAACATTTTTCTTATTGATCATAGATCTCCTTCATAGGGGTAAATCCTATTTGAGGCGTGAGACACAAATGTGATTATCTTTCCTAATTATGATTCAAATATTGATTTGTCACTTTGTGAAAGTCTTAACACATTTCGCTAAACTCAATCTCGTTGGTTGATGATTCACTCCGAACAAAAACTTATATGTATGTGTGATCAATATAGGAAAAAAAAAACTATCAAAATTGACAAAGTTTGTTAGTTTTCTTAGTGTGTGTAAATGTCTAGATCCGCCCCCATCAACTAATCTAATAACTAAGATATAACTCATAAATTTATGGGTATTAACTTGTTGATATTCCAAGTGTGAGTAAGAGTCTTACATTAGATGGAAAAATGAATGTTAAACACTATATAATTGAGAGGATCCGTATACCTAATGTTTTAACATTTTAAGCTAAGATGTGGTGTCAAATTCACTTATGTGATTGCTCAAAACCTAACGTGAATGATCCACCTGACTCCTCCCGATATAATGTGCATTTGCGATGATTTATGGGCACATGTTAAAATTGTTGTGTGTGTGTTTTGTCTTAGTCATCTGATTCTCAAAGGTAAGAACTCAAATAATTTTGAAGTTGGTCGAGAGGTTAATAAAATCTAATTAATGATAATTCCAATCAAGGTTCAAACTCATATTCTCTTAAACGATTATTAATCCTTAATTAATCGAATCGAGAAGGAGAAAGAAGGTAAAGGGTATACACCTTGCCGCATTCGAAAATAAGGAATAGCCTAAGGACGAGTCTATGCATCAATGCTTTGATCAGATGCTAGTGCTAGAGGCAATGATATTTTTCAGCTTTGACATTAGAGCTGCTATAATTAGCAAAAGCAATGTCTCCTTGCATAATTTGGATTCCGAACATTCATGATCTGGATGGGAATGAGTCGAATGACTTATCCCTGGGTCTATTAGTGAACTCTCTTTCCAGAGATTCTGAAAAATCTTCTACTAGAAATATTCTTGTTATTGCTTCGACTCATATTCCCCAAAAAGTGGATCCTGCTCTAATAGCTCTGAATAAATTAAATATGTGTATTAAAATACGAAGGCTTCTTATTCCACAACAAAGAAAGCACTTTTTCAGTCTTGCTCGTACGCGGGGTTTTCACTTGGAAAAGAAAATATTTGATACTAATGGATGTGGGTCCATAACTCTGGGTTCTAATGTACGAGCCGTAAACCAATTAGTTATACCTTAGATTCAATAGGATTCGAGAATCATTCTTGGAAGCCCCTAAAAAACTAAGAGTTGTCTTGAATTTTGGAATTTTTTAGGTATTCTATAGTTCCTTATCATGTCAATTGCCTGACCTTGACCCCTTGGAGTCATATCTAGTATTCAGAGTTTGCCTCCATTTGGTACCGCTCTCGCGGCCCGCGCCGAAACAGTGCTTTACCCCTAGATGTCCAGTCAACTGCTGCGCCTCAACGCATTTCGGGGAGAACCAGCACTTTCGTGTATTAGCTAAAGCGTTACGTATGTCAGGTGGAGATCATATTCACGCTGGTACTGTAGTAGGTAAACTGCATGTGATTCAGTAAAGTAAAAAGACCAGAAATTCCGTTATTGCTAAATCGATTCATGTGATTCAATGAAGAATGACAACAAATCACGGGATATTTTCTATAAAATAAATGGGGAAATTGAAAATGTTTGGGGTTGGGAATGAAGGAATGTCTACACTACCCGGATTGAATCAAATACAATTTGAAGGGTTTTGTAGATTCATTGATCGGGGCTTAACAGAAGAACTTTTTAAGTTTCCAAATATTGAAGATACGGATCAAGAAATTGAATTTAATTTATGGAAAAAAACTTAGGAACAATTCCCTAGATATTTTTCGTAGGGTTCTTAACTAAATTCACCATGATTTCCTCAAATCCTTAATTTTCTCAAAGTTTGTTATATCCAAAAAAGATATATTTTTAGTTAAAAACCATATAAAAAATATCTAAAGATTTGTATCTAAGTTTTGTCCTTAATTAATTATTACTTAAAAATTGTTGTGTATTTTATCATGAGTATTCATTCGGCCTCAATTATAAGCAACTTTCCAATTTTTAGATTCATCATCATTGCTTATAATTGAGATCGAATGGAATATAAAATAAATTGATTATATATTTGCATGGATATTAAATTTATACGTACAAATTTTACCCCGTAACAGACCACACAGACCCAGTCAAAGGTAGAGTTTTAGGTTTGCTTTACAATGATATGAGAAACTGCCTTGAATCTTGAATATGTAACGCATGGCTAATGAATTTGGTAGCAAAAGGAAAAAAATTTAATACCAACCGTCAAAGATACCCATCCGAACATATAAATAAAAAATAGAAGGAACATATCCGGAGAACCAATTATACATTGATACATACATAAAAGAATCAGAGATTCCATGTGAGTGGGTGAAGGGAATAGCAGTGTTCAAAGTGGTCCAACTACTGAACCCTAGATAGAGGAATCAAAGTCCCATCTCTCCTTCATCATTGATTCAGTATTCTTATACATATTTCTGCCCAATCAAACCTAATTTCTCCAATAATATATCAATATAAGATGGGACATGTCTATACCGTATAAAGTCTTGTGTGATGATCCATATATATTTCTAGCTCTTTCCTTTGGAATATGATACTATTGCACTTATAAAATGTACAAGTACACACTACCTTTTATGTGCATCTTACTCTTCTTTTTACTAACGAAATATGCCTTCTAGTTTTTTGGGCATTCCCTAACATCTAGGTGATGAAAACCTTGCTTCGGATTTGGAAATAACTCATTACCATAACTAAAACCCACGGCAACATTGGCATACTAATCTGGGGGTATCTTATGTGTGTATTTTGGATTTAAATGTGTAAAATGAATTTCAGTGTAAAGGGTGTTCTTAAGTGAATTTTGAATTGGTAATATTGGCATGTAAATATTACTCATAGGTTTTGTCAACATGCATCCAATTGATTTTTTTGGGTCTTATCCAACGGAATTTAAAAGCAACAAAACATCATTTTTAGTGTGTTTTTCATAGGTTTCTCCACATGAGTTAGTTTTATTCGATTCATGTTGAACATTAAATGTGAATACCTCTTCTAAAGAAAAAATCAAACTTTGTTTTCCTCTTCTATTAAACTCAATCCCCTATAACATTACTTGTGTTTAGATAAAAGAAAAATCATACTTATAACACAACAAAATAGTATTACAATGTAAGTTTAATTATATTGTTTCAATGTTAGAATAAATTTTACTCCAAAACTATCAAACATATGCACATATTTTAATATATTCGAAGTTCGAAACTTAAAATTTTGCTAAATTACAAGTTATTTTTAATGACAAATGTTTGTATGTTAATTTTTACGTTAGTTTTCTTCTTTTTTGAACTTGAAGTCAATCCTTGTGAGCTACCCAACTCCCACTTGCTTGATAACTCGTTGAAATAATGTTTTTAATTACAAGTTATTTTTAATGACAAATGTTTGTATGTTAATTTTTACGTTAGTTTTCTTCTTTTTTGAACTTGAAGTCAATCCTTGTGAGCTACCCAACTCCCTCTTGCTAGATAACTCGTTGAAATAATGTATTTAAAAATCGGATTTAATCGGTCGATACAATCTGGAATTGGCTCGTTCACTTGCTCTTGGTTTGATTTTGATTGTATTTTATATGATTGAATTGGATTGAACCATATTAAATTGCTTCAATTAATTTTATTTTCTGCATTTTTTCCTTTCCTTTTTTTTTTCTAATATTTTAAATTTTTTATTTTCCATCAATTATTATTGAATTGATTGAACCAATTGAACAAAGATTTGAGGTTTCTTCAGTTCAATCTACGCGTAGGTTTTTTAAACATTGGTGGGAAGGTATCTGTGGTGGTCCATAGATTATTGGATTTGATCAATGCAACCAATAGTTATATGGAGTACAGTAACTTATTTAATTCTGTAAACAAAAGTAACATGGCCTTTAGAGGAATGTGAAATGCATGGTAAGCCATATGTATGTTAAGAAATTAATTAAACAATGTGTACTCCCTCCGGTCCTAAATATAAGCAAATTTGACTTTTTAGGTTCATTCAATTAACGATGTATGTGGTTCATAATATGGACCACATACATCATTAATTGAATGAACCTAAAAAGTTAAATTTGCTTATATTTAGGACCGGAGGGAGTACATTAGTGAAAAGGGTCGGTGATAGAAGGCGAGAGTTTTAGGATATTGGGAACTGAGTTCTCTTACCACATTCATATAATCTTGACCATGGGAAATTGAGGATGATGGGGACCGCTCATATTTCTCTCTTCACTTCAAACTGATCCTTTTTTTTATTATTAGCTCTTTTTTAAATTACCTAAAATCTTTGAGAGATAGAGAAAAAATAAGATATTTTTATGGTGGCGGCCGAGGTTTGAACCCCAGACCTTGCATATATTATGCATTGTCCATACCAACTGAGCTAAACTCACGAGGACAAAAAAAAAGGATATTAAATGAGTGTTTGAAATTTAAAGGTTTAAATATAAGAGTTGTTCTCCTAAAAAAATATTACACTTGTTAATTAATTTACCGTTTACACTATTCAAGCACTATTGTAAGCAAAAATTTATATTTTAGGTTCATTCAATTAAACCATTTATATCATTAACTGAATGATCTAAAATGTAAATTTTTGTTTATAATAGTGAACAGATGGTGTACGTGATAGCTTTGTTGATATTCATTAGTGTATATAGGTTTAGCTAAAACAATGTTTGATAATCAAGTTTGTGCTTTTGTTGTTAAGAGCCTTACATTGAATGATATACATAGAACAACAAGTGTTTATAGGTAGGGACAACCCTCACCTCATAATTAGAAGTTGTGTTACGTTCAACGACAAATTCTAAAATGGTATATTAGTCTATGAAAGATTTATTGGGTCATCTGCTATCAGATTTTCGCTATTGACTCACTTGGGTCATGCTCCAAATGTTCATTTCTAGGTGTGATGAGGTGTGTTAAGAGTGAGAGGTGTCTCTCTTATATACTAACATTTGTATTTATATATTAGTTAAAAAAATATGATCAAAGTAGGTTATCTAAATAATACACATTATCAAATTGCGACATATATTTAAGACAAGAGGGAATACCATATTAGTTTTTTTTATATTGGATCTAACTCATCCTTATAAAACCGAATTATAAGGTGAGAAGTGACCTCTTTATAAACTCTACTACTCTACTCAGATTTTATCATTAATCAACGTGATACTTGATTTTTCCAATATTTGCACACGTTCATATTAAATCAAATTAATTGGATGGTCATTGGATGAGAATATTTGTTATTATGAATGTGTTTATTAAAAAGGGTATTGCTAACTTGAGCATCAAGGATATATGTTAAGGAATTTAAAAATAGCTAACTTGCATTAGAAATTATAATATTTTGATTTTTAAAAAGTGAATGCACAACTTTTAAAATTAGATTTCTATAATAGGTTCCTTAACATATGTTTTTAAAGACATATGTTAGCATTTGCCTATTAAAAATGAGATAAAAGAGAATGGAAGAATAAAAATCAGTTTGGTGTTGGTGTATAAATGCATAAATAAATAATTTGACACTCACATGCATAGCCAAAAATACAACCAGTGAGAATGAAGGAGTGAAAGAAAGATTGGTGAGTGGAGCTTATCTTATATACTTAGGCTCTGTTTGGTAAAAAATAGCGGATAGCTGATAAGCTAGCTGATAGCTTATAGCTGATGACTGATAGCTGATAAGCTAGCTGATAGCTTATAACTGATGACTGATGACTTATAGCTGATAAGCTAATTGAAGTGTTTGGTAAAATTAGCGGTTCAACTAACTGATAAATGTAAAATGACATAAAAGGACATTCTTAATTCATAATAAGTATTAATAATTTAGTAATTTAAATTTATTAATTTAATATCCTCTCAAAAAAAAAATTATTAATTTAATATATTTTTTATATATAATGAAATTAATTTTTATTTGCTAAAATTTTATGCTCTATTTTTTATTTTATTTAAGTGTTTATACTTACAAAAACTAAACATAATAATGGAATGTATTATTTAATTTTAAAAAAATGAAATGTATTATCATCTATATGTATTTTTTTAACGATCTGTATGTATTTTTTTTTTAAAGATTAACAATCTATATGTATTATTATATACCAAAATTATATAGGTATTTGTTTCCAAAAAAAACTACATATGTACTATCTATACTTCTTTAAAGAAGATGTCCTTGAATAATAAAAACTTTCTACGACTATACGCTTTTTTAAAGGATTGTACATTATTTTTTTAGAGGTGGACGATTATACGTATAAAAAACGATGGAGTCCATTTTTTTTTATAATGCATGTTTATCGAAAAAAAGGGATAATTATTGAATTATTATATTTATTTTGAATCATTATGAGTGCATTCAAAATGTCAAAAAAGTAAATGACTGCATTTATAACATACACAATTTATTTTAAATTACAATAGAGTATAAAGGGTAAATATGGATATTAATTAAAATAACAAGGGTAATAATGGAAGAAAAAACAAAAAGCTATAAGCTATAAGCTCAAACGCTACTTGGAGTAGCTTCTGAAAAATAGCTTATAAGCTCGTTGAAATTCGTGAAATAAGCTATAAGCTCATTGTAAAAAAAAGTTACCAAACAGAGCTTTTTTTGTCAAATGAGCTTATAAGCTATAAGCTATAAGCTATAAGCTCTTTTGGTGGCCTTACCAAACAGACCCTTATATTATGGTCACATTTACCAGTCAGAAAATTAAGAGCTAATAGGGCTAACCACATGGAGGGTGGCTTGACCACATTTCTGATGATATAAGTCAGTTATATTATAGTGTAACTTCTGTTATCATTAAATGATATTTGTATGTATATGTATGTAGAGAGAGACTGTATAATCAAAGAAGGTCGTTTTGGCAGCAAAAGATAAAGGACCTTGCTCTTTAAAAGAATTAATAAATGTGCGCATAATGTTGCTTTCACTAATTGTTGATACGGGTATGGTGCCAAGGGGACTAGTACAAACAAGTTTTTAAGACAACAACAATGACCTATACTTTTTTTAATTTTCTTTTATAAACATTTTTGAAAAAGTCTTAATATTAGTTTTCATCATATACACTACTATTTGTATCATTCGACAATTTTACACATATTAATTAAAAATTAAGCAATATATTAAATTTATCTATTGTATAAATTTTCTAAATTTATCCTTTAATTGATGTTTTAGTTAAATAAAGACACCATCAAATGATAAAAATTAATTATAAAAATAATTAATAATTCCAGTGGTTTTAAAAAGAGACTTTTTTGACCAAATTTGAAAAGAGAATTACTAGTTTCTATATATTTGTTCTAAATTATAAGTATTTTAAAAAGGAAAAAATTATAAATTCAAGCCGCAATGTAAATTACTAGATACTTTTTTCCCTTCAAACATTCACCTGATTAGTGTATGTTTCGTTTCGCTTTTAAGTGAGACAAAATTCACTAATGCGGTGTATGATCGTATGTTTGGATGTTCTCTAAGGGTGAATTTGATTCACAAAACAATAAATAGTAGACAAAAGAGTGCAAGAGGATAGAATAGCATGACATACTGTACTAGATAGAGATATCAAGAGATAATATTTTTATGTTGTAAAATAAAAATGGTAGTATTTTGATATTTTTGATAGTTTGTATTATGGACAAATAGTTATCTCGTGGTTTAGTGAAGACCAAGAATTTCTGTTTTTGTTCAATTCTTACTATATGTTTTGTCCAGTCTCATGACCAGTTTCTAAATCAAGTAGAACATTAAAAAAAATTGTTCAATTTTGTCCTCTATTTTTTAGCAAATCAAAAGTGCCTTAATAAACTGATTCTAATTAAGGAAATTTTGGCCTCAAATTTATTACTCAAATCACTTTCATAAAAATGTATACAAACATAAATTATTTCATATTCAACTCACTATTAATCAAAATTAAAACTATAAAATCAATTTTTGTCACGTACAACCAAACACCACTTGTAACTTTTTACAAGTGGGACTTATATAAGGGAAATGTAGTACTACTATATAATTTCTATACCCACCTTAATCGCATCCCCCCTTATCTTTCTTCATTTCTCCACTACATTATCAATTACACTTATAGTATTGTCCTTCTCTTTCACGCCTTCCCTATACATCGATCCCAAGAGATGTGAGGAAAAGATCTATTTTTGTATAGTCAATGTAGTAATAGAGTAGTCTAGGGGTATTCATATGATGATCTAGTACTGGTTATTATTAATGTAGCATGCATAGGTCAAGATTTTGAATATATACATCCTTGTATATGTACCAACATTTGTAAACTTTAATTGCTAAAATCATGTACAAAATCTAGAGTTATAAATGTGCCAATCGATCCTAATTTTGCAGTTATCAACCAACTCAAAGACAAGCAAAATCCCAGGTGCTCAAGTTGAGGATTTCATTCAATTTGCATAACAAGTTGGCATTTCTTCAAAATATAACTATATACGTACATTACTCCAATGCAAGTGTCTCCATTTCAGTTGAGATAAAAAAAATTTGTTTAGAAAATATAAATACTTTTATTTATGGAGTGGCATGTGGACTTGGAACTATCACTATCAAGTTGGAGCTAGATAAATTGTTATAATTGTGAAACAGGTCATAATTGTGCAGAGGACAACAGTGAAATAACTCAGTCCCTATCCCGTTTCCTAACTACATTTAATGGTTCTTTTCTTTGTCTCAGATCATAATCACTTAATGAAAATTATTATTAGTTGTTTACATGTAAGTGTTCATTCAAAAGTCCTGCAGAAATGCTTGCAGCTGTTCAAATTGATGAAATTCCTAGCTGGAGATGACCTTAATTAATCTGCTATGTATCCTTTTATGTCAACTTTTTTCTGTCTGTGACATACTCCAAATATTGTACTAACATTGGCGTGTTTGTTTAAGAAGATTGAATATATACAGTTAAAACTCTATAAATTAATAATGGCAGGACCGGAAAAATTTATTAATTTAGAGAGTTATTAATTTATCGATAAATTAATAATTATTAATTTAAAGAGTTTTTAAGTAATTACACTGTACATACCAAACAAAAGGCAAATTAGTCTATGCCTCTTAGAATTACGTTACAGCGAACCTTGAGACTCAACGTAAATTAGTAACTGTTGTGTTCATATGCATTGGAAATCAATAATGACTTTTGAAGTACAGTGAATGTAAACAAGAGGAACAAATGTGTTCAATGTATTCTTACTATATTTTTTTTTTCAGTTTCTATGAATTATTAATTTATGATTTTCTTGGGACCGAAAATTATAAAGGGATCTCCCGAAAAATTATTATCTTATTATTTTATCAAGTTTTTCAATTTTTTACATTGGCCCAAGTCGGGACCGGACAAATTTATTATTTTAGAGAACTTATTAATTTACCGAGTATTAAATTAAAGAGTTTCTACTGTATATCAATTACTTTTGTAAAGTTTTTTATTTTCCATGGGGAGTTTTGCATTTAGTTTTCACATTTTAACCTTGATTAGTGTATATAGCGTATATTTTGATTTACACTAAGATCAGCACACCAGCTACCGTAATTTTGTAGCAAATTTACAATTGTTGAAATTTAGAGTCTAACTCATCTTTATAAAACCGGCTTGTGAGATGGGGATTGCCCCCACTTATATAAACTCATATTACGACCAACACAATTGGGTTCGGTTCGTGGACATAGATTTGGTTTGTCCGATAGCAGAAACCTGATAGGGGGTGGCCCAATGGATCGTGGAGAAGGCTCTGGTACCATGTTGAAATTTGGGGTCTAACTCATCCTTACAAAACCGGTTTGTGAGGTGACGATTGCCACCACTTAGAAATACATATTTAGGTCATCTTTTGTCCGATGTGAGACTTTTAACAACAATGTATATAAAAGGAAGCTTCTACATAGACATTAAAATTTTCCCTAATTTAGAGCTAACTCAGAAAATTTACCGCAAACCAAACATACCAAAAATTGATTTTGACATATTTAGATGATTAATATCAATTGCAATTTATCTTTTCCTCTAAAAGTGATTTTAATTTAAAGTTGTATAGGTTTAAGACTTTGGAGTGTACTCATGTTTTAATTCTTCTAATACCAATTTTTGTGGACTAATCCATATAAAGGGGAATGGTTGGATGATAAAATTGATCATGCGGATTAAATGGTCTTTGAATCGGATATCAAATTTAATAAAAAGAAGTTAAACATGTTTTTTAATTAAAACATGTCTTTGTCCTCAAACACTCTCACATTAGTATTTTTTTTTTTGGTCAGTCTCACATTAGTATTGTTAACGGGCATCAAACATAAACCAACTCACGTTAATTAATTTTGACATGAAACGTATTCTAGAGTCAAATCCAAATGGCTACTACCAATGCCAAAACCTGAATTATGATCTGATTTCTCTGATGAGTGATGACGGAGGTAGTGAGGAGGATATACTGTACTACGTAGTTTCGATGGATAAGACAAGACGTTTGATTGAATGAATCCAACGGTGGAAAAGGCAGTATAGGGAATAGAAATGAAAGTGGATCAATAGAATATCAGTCTTCGTTGAAAAGGCACAAAAATCAATGTTGTTGGGTACCTGACACGAAGGCAGTACCCACGGTGGCTAATGGCTATGATGCAGAGTCCAACTGTAAAACGTCTCGTCAACTGCCTAATTGTGAGTAATCAACTGTTTAAAGTGGGCGCCCTGTTTTCAGTGCTAACGTTAATACTGTTCATGCCACCAATAATCTCGAATAGTATCACCATTTTTTTACCACTCTAATAAACACAAATTTGACAACAGAATAAAGACATCAAATGCACTGTTCATATTTTTTACTTCCCGTCTCATCATAATATTTTATCCGTTTTACAATACTTGTCGTTTTTTAGGGAATTACACATACCAAGAAATTAAATGAATTTTGTTTTTTTGATGAAATTATTTGTGCTTTTTTATAATACTCTTACCAATTTTTTTTTGACAAAACCCTTACCAATTTATTATTTCATTATATTATTTCTCTCTACAATAAATATGTAAGGATAATATTGACAAACCAATCATTAATGTTGTATTTTTTTGACAAGTAAAATAAAAACAAAATTATTCTTCAAAAGCGATATATATTGTGAAACGGAGGGAGTAATAGTTTTAGGGTTATACACAGTTTTTAAGAAAATCATAAATTGAATTGTTTTCAATGGTTAAATCGACATAATTTATTAAAACATCTTTATTAATCATATTTAGCGAACTACTCAAAAGAGTACTAGTATTAATTTTTTTAAAAAGTATATGAATTTTTTAGATCATACAAATATTGATGAATTTGTGTCCCTTAGTATTTTATTAATTAACCAACAAAATTTAGTATGTAGGAGTATTAAATATTTATTTAATATATATCTTAATAACGACTTAGACTTTGTTTCAAGAGTTTGGAGGGTGAGAATGAGAAATACTTAGGTGACATTGAGTTTTGTCACATTATTGATTTTAGTATATTTTTTATGAGAGAGAATGAAAAATACAAGAGTAGGTGATTGATTAAAATAAATTATTTTAATAAGATATAATGATTGGTTAGGAGAGAGATATAGACAAACACATAAATGTCACAAAAACTCAATGTCACCCAAGTCGAACCCGAGAAGAGGACATATTTTGAAGAAGAAAAAAAGAAACAAATGAAAGAAATAGGTGACTTTGAGAGAAGAGAGCTTTCAGTATACATTTATCTTCATAATACAAAATTTTCTTCATACGTGGGAATTCAAAAGTTACAATGGGTGACGTTTTAGAGGGTTTTATGTCATTTTTTAAATTTTAATATATATTGTTACAATATTTTTTAAATTAAAAATATATTAGGCATAAGCATTAATTTACAATTCTCTAAAAAAAACTAATTTTTTAAAAAAGTGAAAGATTTCTAATAAAATTCTTATATTTTTCACAGCCCAAAGTTCTCCCCTCCCGTGCAAACTGCAAACAAAGTCTTAGAATATTTTATTCACCAAAAAAGTACAAGACATTAATAACATATTTAACATACTACTATTATTTCAGATTGACGATAATTTCCTTTACGGACCGGGTCACCTCAAGACACAAGTGCACACACAGACCATGATATGGATTGACCCTAAAATGCATGAGCATGGGGGTCTCCTTCACCCCCTACAGGCCATGTAGATCCTAGTTTTGATGCCAGTTCCCCGTCGTGATCTCGTCTGCATAGATCCTTGGTCACTTAGTGAAACTGATACAAGATGAGCCACCATACTGGAACACATTCACCAAAAGATTCCCTCCATAAGTCATTACCACTGCAACCATCCGACGATGTTTGTGATCCGGATGTCCACGTCGAAAGTGAGGGCACATTGTTGTCGTTTCACAATGTACAAGGGCCAAGTATTTAGTTCAAAGAAAGTATCAGCCTTAAAGCACAACATGACTTCAACAACTTGCTGGAAATGGTTAAAAAGTATATCCAGTATGAAGAGATGTTGGAGGCAAAAAAAAAAGGTCATTGACGTGAATCATGGAGCTTATAAGGGCCACAAAGGTAGTTATGACAGAGATAGGAACAACGTATGATACACTCTGCATCACCACGTGTACACCTATCACATTGCTCCTTGAGAATGCATCTTACAAGAGTACGCAAATGTAGAGTTTAGAGAAGAACGCATCGAGTTCCCAAAGAAAGTTCGTGACCATATTAGAGCATACAAAACAAAATACGACGTATTTCACTGTTGTCATAGTCACACAACTAAATAATACAACCAGTTAAGGGACACTGTTGAAGTTTTGATACCGAAGGGGAACTAATGAGATTTACGGCCGACAATATATGCAGTTCTTAGATATGAGATCCCCTCTCACTTTCTCTCAATCACAAACCCAATGATTGACTCAATCACGTTTACAATCAAATAGGAGAACAACTCCAATAAACAAACCAACTCTTGCAAGATGCACTAAAGTAGTATATAAATGCCAAATTACAACTCAACTAAGCAAACTAGCTCTATGCATCAAGACGGTACATAGAGAGGTATACAATTAACAGACGTGAAACCTATAAACTCTTTCTTCAAATGACGACTTTGATCGTCTTCATAAGGGTTTGATCTTCCTTATATAGCCAGAGAATGTAAGGGCTTTTTCTTCAATCGGGCCAAACAAACTAGCTGACAAAAACGTATATTTAGTCACAATCTTCTAGGAGCAAAATATATTATTACCAAATATGTTTAGGACATTTACTTCAAAAATACGACATAGCAACCGACATGTACAAGCTTCTAGAAACCACAACTTTTGGAGCACAAGCTACGTGAATAAAATCTTCAAACAAATATTTTATAATCTCATGCGAAAAACTAATCTTCCAAGAATGTGAAACGAATCACTTCACCTTAAGTTAAGATGTCGTACTTACATGTCTAAGACATTCGGTACAACATCTTGCTAAAACTACTTATTTTAACAAAATAAAGCCAACACATAATCAAAACCCGATACTTCCCATCCCAAAAAGAGCATTGAGAACATAAAGATCCCCAAGGAGGAAAATGATTACGAGGATGAGCCCTTAAAGGAGCTATGGTGGAATACTCCATGCCTGAATGAATGTGAAGTCTGTAGGAGTACAACTTTTCGATAATGAGTCTCGTTGGAAAGTTAAATACCAACATGGAATGCCTTCTATCATATCTTCGATGTTTAACACGTCTGACCAAAAATACGAATAATTCCACCCATCAATGTCATCTCAAGAGGTTTCTTGAGGTCGAGGGAAAATCATGTAATTTTGTCAAACAACAGTTGAAGGACAATTCTAACAACATTTGAAGATTCAAGTCATCCAAACTCCATATAACTACCAAACCAAAAACATGCAAAAGAAAATTCAGAAGGACAATTATGCTTGAGACGACATTAAATTCTAGAATCAATAAACTAGAAGAAATTCGCAAAAGAAGTTTTCTAAGTTAGTTAGAATAAACATGTCATTCATGCATGGTAGGAGTTAGTTTCTTTCCTCTTTAGGTATCATAATTATTCTTCATACAAAGGAGTCCATTTCCATTATGTAAAACTTGCTTACACATCTGTTCACATATGATAAAATATCTCACTGACTATTTTATTCGAACAATATATGTAACTCAATCATGTTTTTAACAATACAATTTCGTTTTACTTTTATCTTTACTTTTCCTCTCTTTTATGATTACATGTTCGCTTATTCTTTACATTTTTATGGCAATTTTTATCAAATTTTCTCTTTAAAGACTTGGGACATTAAACCAATCAACTAAGAACGCTTAAGGGTCTGACTTGAATCATATATTGATCATCTTCAAAGATTTTTGGGTTAATATATGTTTATCCCATGAAAAAAAAAGAAGTTTGATTCCAACCATGTAATTCGAAAATTATTTGATTTTGTATCTTCTTGGCATCAAAATTTAAGGTATTTTTCCCCCCAATAATTTGGGTGAATTTTGGTTGACCCTCCACCATATCATCGATTTTGTACGGTCAAAATTCATGAATGTCCAAAATCAAAGAATATTCAAATTCCAGTACGAGTCCTTCCCACCATCATAACCACAAGCCAGAATCAAAAAACTTCCAGTACGAGTCCTACAAGTCAGAATCACACAACTTCCAGTATGAGTCATTCCCACCATCATAACCACAACTCGGTTAACGGAGATAAATCAAGGAGCGGTAGATTTAAATGTAATATTGATGTCTCTTTTTCAAATACAGCAATAAGGTAGGATTGGGCATGTGCGTTCGAGATTAAGCAGGAAACCATGTCTGCTCAAAAACCATGTGGTTCACTCCATTGTGCTCTGTTGACATTGAGGAGGCCCTGGGTCTATATTATGCAATTCGGTGGATACATGCACTTCAGCTCACAAATGTTGATTTGAAAAGAGTAGCTGATTATTTTAACAAAGGTCGAGGAGATGTTACCAAGTTTGGTTCCGTTACGGATAGTAGTATCCAATTATGTAGTTCCTATTTAACAAACTCTCATGTCGAGTTTATTAGGAGGCAAACAAATGAGGTTGCACATGAATTAGTTAAGGCAGCCACATCTAGTACTGACTTCCGTATCTTTGATGAGATTCCAACATATATTACTTATTTAATTTTTAATGAAATGATATAATTTACTTTCCCTAAAAAAATAAAAAATCAAATTACAGAGTTAAAATCTAAAAAAAAATTTACACAGAGGGTAAACATATTAACCCAAGATTTTTTTAGGCAAATATCCGTTACATTCATAAAGTGTTGCTAATTTGTCTCGGATACACGAGTGATTTTTGCTTTTATATAAGTGGTTGGAACAAGGCCTTATTAGTTGGAAGGATGAACGCAACAGAGATCTCAAAAGGAAAGAGATTTATTGTAATAAGTAGTAATAAAATCGAACGAGGAGTATCACGATTTAACAATGAAACGAATTCATTGCATTTAAAACAATCCTAAATAACAACATGGCTGAAAATGTTATGGTGGCTGTGGCATAATTTGCTATAGGCATTATTGAGTCTAATTAGTATTAATTGTCGAACCGAAATGTCAAGTGAGGGTTTTATTTGTTTTTTTTTTGTTTTTTTTTGTATTAGTCTAATTAGTATTAACACGAAATTGAGAAAAATACGTTGTTTTATTTGTTTTTTTTTTGTATTCTTTTATAATTCGTGTAAGATATTATTTATTTTTTTGAAAACAATTCGTGTAAGTTGATACAATGAAAAAAGTGAGAGATAAACGTAGAATTATAGTACGGTGATGTCTACAATTTTGACTTTAAATAAAAGCTCGTTGTCAACACTAGAGAAGATGAGTAATATTAATTAGAAAAATGAATTTGTAAAATGCGTTTGATATAGAAAATAAAATATAGATTCTAGAATATCTTAAAATATTTTAAACCTTTACAAATTTATGCTATTGAAATAGTGACCAGCTATTGCTAACTCTATGTTTTGCCATTAAAGAAAAAAACTAATTCTACGCTTATAATTGACTTTAGTTCTAAAAATGGTGATTGGATACATGAAGCGGACTAACTGATGAAGGACTAGTCTCGTAATTTGATTATTTTAGAATTAATTAATTATGAAAGCGAAGGGCAAAAATATCCCGAGACACTAGTCTTTGAACAGTTGAATTGCGCCCACCCCGTTTTAAAGACCCGAAAAGCGGGAGTGTCTGCAAGGATAAAGGTACCCCCCATACACGATACATCCCATGTCATTCATCAGACTCTTTTCTTATAGACTGAGTTTGTTTTAGGAATAGTAGTTGTAATGGAGGAGGTTTCACCATCAAAACAACACAAAAGCAAGTAAAAGAGAGTGACATAACACAACACAACACAAAAACCACCATGACCACTAAAGTAAAATTAAACAACAGCAAAGAAGAAATGATAGACATTGATCACAACTTAGAAAAACATATTCACAAACAGATGGGGTGCATGGCTGGTTTGTTTCAAATCTTCGACCGTAACCATTTTCTTTCTGGCAAACGCATCTACAACAACACTAAAAGATTACCTCCGGTAATTCATTCTTCACTTTTTCTCTCGTCTCTTTTTTTTTACCTGGTATCCGACCCAATGACCGACTAATCTTATTGTTTGTTTTGGTTTTACAGCCGTCACCGGAGAAATCAGAGAAAGATGATGGCAAACCGGCGTTGTCATCACCGTCACCGGTTAAAGAGATCAAAAGTGAAACAAAACAAGTCCTTCCTGTTCTGGAACTTAAGGAAGGTACAAGGTCTTCATGGAAATTCTCAAGAGAGGCTCCTAGGCTTTCTTTAGATAGCAGAGCAGTTGTTGATGCCAAAGGAGGGCTTCACCCTAGAGAGATCCGAACAAATGCAACTGCTAATGAGAACGACGGTGATAAACAGCGTCGTTCTACTAGCAGTGTTATTGTTAGATTAATGGGTCTTGACTCATTACCATCGGATTCCGGCGCAAAGCTTCAGAGATCTGCGTCGGAGTCCAGAGTCTCGAGAGATCGACTTTCAGAGCCAAAATTGAAGTCCAACGGTTACACTCAACGGAGCAATGTCGGCTCGGGACAGATGAATAATCATAATCATCATCGTTCTAATACTAATTCTAATGTTGTTAATGTTAATAATAATGTTAATTCTTATGGTAACATTGATAATGGATTATGGAATGGTAGAGGTATGGAAGGAGGAAGAGGGAAGCAGAATAAGGGAACAATGATGGTGCAAAAGAAGAGTTTCTATGATTCTGCTGATTTCTTTCCTGAACCAAAGCACAATGATTCGATCTATGGAGAGATTGAGAAAAGGTTGAAGATGCGTGGGATTAACCAACCTTCTCAAGATCTCGACACACTCAAGCATATCTTAGAGGCTCTGCAGCTTAAAGGTTTGCTTCATTCGCAAAAACATGACCAATCTCCCATTGTCCTAATGAAACCACTGAGATCTTCTTCTCCTTCTCGGTTCGAGCGGTTTAATAGAACCGGTTATGATTCTCCTCCTCCGCATTCTTCTGTTCGGTCCAGTCCCCGTGCTCGTCGGAACTTGAGCCCAAGATTTGATGATCGAGCTCAAGTTAATTCGAGAAACTCAAGTCCGACCCGGAGGAATGTCCCGAACGTCGAGACGCGGAGGAGGGTTAGTAATGAGGGTGTTGATTCTAGAAGAGTGTCTCCGGTTAATTCGCCAAAGATAAGTTCAAGAAGAAATGCAACTGCTCAGATAGCGACAGGAGGATCTCCCAGGATGAGAAAAGTGATTGATCCTAAGGTGAAAATGTTGGGTGTAGCAGAGGATGAATGGTCCACAGTTTCAGAGAATAGCTTCACCACCTCCAATTCACTTACCGACACAGAGGTATATACAATAGTAGTTACTGTTTTTGTCTAAGTAGTCATAGTTCACAATGAGTTTGTCAGAATCATAGCGAGTCATAGAATCATAGCGAGTCATCGTGGTTTTGCAAAAACTAGTAAGTATAGTTTTCGCAAAACATGTCTACTCAAAATTTGCACATAATTTATTTTCTTAATTAATTTCCGAATAATTTTTTTTTTACTGAATTTGTATTATTTTTTGTGATGTAGAAGTATAAATTGGAGGAGTACAAAGAAGGGAGGAATCTGCTTGATAGATGTGATAAGTTGCTGAACAGCATAGCGGAGATAACAGCGGCAAACGAGTTACAACCTAGTCCGGTATCGGTTCTTGACTCGTCTTTTTACAAGGACGAGTGGTGCTCACCTTCACCAATTACCAAACGATGCATTGATTACAATTACAAAGGTAAGACTCGATGAGTCAATTTTCTATTGCGAAATGTGTAGCCTCTTTTTTTCTTGTCCTATTTCTCTTGGAAAATCCAAAACCTATGTGGACCAATCATTTTGACATCAGGGTTAATGACTTGGCATGACTTGTTTGGTTTTATACTGTTTCCTCAAAACAGCAGAGTCTGCTTCTTTAGTTGTACAATCACGTGGGGCTGAATTCCCAACGAATCTGTCACTTAGTTGAATCCATTGTGTAGTAGTGTACTTTTTATAAATAAATTAATATATTTGTGTGTTTTAGTTGCTGATTATGGTTGAAATTGTAACATTGCAGATCAATCTACGGAATCAGAAGATGATATGTGGAGTGCAGGAGAAGGAAAATCCGAGGAGGAGGCAAAATTGGAGGATTGTGATTTTGTTTATGTGTCGGAGATTCTACGAGTTTCTAGTTACTTGCCTGAAGATTGTGACATTTTCCTTCTACTTGAGAAGCAACAATTTCGTAAGGGGAAGGATACTTCAAAAGCTTCGACGCTGCAGAGGCGGTTAATTTTCGACACGTTGCAGGAAATTCTTAACCGGAATCAAAGGTTACCACCGTGGAAGGCGGTGTCTAAGGGAGAGGAGACACATCAGATTTGGTCAGAGTTTCGGAGGATAAGAGAGAGGGAGGAATCTGAATCAGAGGATTTGTTTGGAGTGATATGTGGTGTGTTGAAGAAGGATATGGCAGAGGAGATGAGTGGTTGGGGTGAATGGACGGTGGAGATGGGAGATGTCGTTTTGGACATCGAACGACTCGTATTCAAGGATTTAATTGGCGAAACTATACAAGATCTTGCTTCATTTGCACCTCAATGTAACAAACTAGAGGCGCTCCGAAGAAAGCTTGTGTTTTGAATTGAATTTCAATAACAGCATCAAAGAAAAAGAGGGAGAGAAAAATTGGTGGTGAAGTAAAGTAGAAATAGTTGCATGCTTTGTTCAAATTTTAGCGCGCTTGATTGCATCATTTTTCTTTTTTTGATTGCTTTGTAGTGATTTTTTTTTTGGTTACAAAAAAGTTTAGGTGGGTTCGGCTCCGGTCACCACCAGGGTCAGGGCACGCCTCCGGGCCCAAAGGGCACTTATAGAGGTACTTACAGATCACCCACCAACACTGCCCTCACATCGGCAGAGGGAATCGAACACACAACCTTCTGCAAGGAAGTGGTCCGTTCCTTACCAACTGAGCCAAGTGCTTTGTAGTGATTTTGCTTTTACTTTTGTTAATGACCATGACAAAATTAGGAATTTAAAATCTGACCATAACTTTATGTCAATATAAAAGGAAGTGTTGGATGATCATTGTTAAATTTGGTGGTTGGGACTTAGAATGCAAATGCTGCAATGCAATGCGTAATATGAGGATGTCAATTATAATGAACCTTGTTAACTAATAAATCATTTTGTTGCCAACTAATTGGCTAACTAATTGGCTAATCATCAAACTACCATGAACAAGAAACATAAAAGCTTAAGCAATACACTAATAATTAAGGTTTTTTACCCCTTGAATTTTGGCAAGCATGAGGTCCTACAGTGTTACAATAATGCAATGCAGCATTGTATCTGACTCAGTAGCGTGCAGCACTTTTGGGCTTTGAGGTACCCACTATGAACATAGTAGTATCAGTAACGTTCAGTACATCCTTTGTTATGTGTTTTTCTGACAAACGATAACGATAATTGAAATTTTCTTGTTGCCTACCCTTCATGGATATCAAACTTTGTTACCTATAGACCACACCTAATAAGTTGGTCTTGTCCAGTTTAAGGACTGTCATGAAAATGGTTGAATGTCTATAATTTTTTAATGGAAAATAATCAAAATAAGCAAATGAACAAAGTTAGATAAGGAAGTATCAACATTTTGGGTCCTCATGTCTCAACTATCAATAGTACCTACTCTTGATGTCTTTCTTTATACTATTCCTTACCTTATCAGTCTGCCACATATTCAAATACCCTTGTGCTTTCAATAAATGTCATGTCACTAACAGCCTTTGAATTATCATGAATGCAATTGCACATGGTTAGATAGATATTCATATGATCATATCAGTGTCATCATGATTGAAAATGTAACATCCAAAATTAATTAGTATATTACTTTTGGGTGATGTAGTATTATTACTACTTTTGTTATGCTTACGATAAACAAATTTTCATTCCATTCCCACACTTAAGACATGATTAATAATTGTGGGAAGTTATACCCTACACCCTTACATTTATACCTTCACCCCAACAATTAACTAAAAGTACCAAATTTACCCTTTATATAAAATAAAACCCAACCACACCCCACCCTTTTTCTGGAAAACGCACAACAATGTTCACCCCCACCTTTTAGCACAGCAAACAGTAAGAACCCTTCTTTACTCAAAACATTTGATTTGATATTTCTTTAACAGGCTTCAATTCTTGCAACCGAGAAGCATACACGTTGTTGGATTAAAAGTAAATTTAACTAAAATAAATACAATAAATTAAAAGAGGAGATAAGTGAATTGAGAATTGCAAGAAAGAACGAGCATGCCCAACCCAAAATCTGGAAAATAACATAAAACCACCCCAATTCTTTGATTCATGCCATGGCTTTCGTTGGATTACTCATAATCTAGATTTACAATCATAACACCCCAAATCTTTGATTCTTTTGAAACAAATACAAAAAATCAAGAGAATTGATGGTGGCACATGAAACCTTTTTCTAAGATTTGGGTTATATGGGGCAAGATTAGATGGGAGTGATTAGGTAGGTTTTTTGCTTTAGATAAAAAAAAATCGGAAACGTCAGTATGAGTTTTCCGAACTTAAATAGCTAACCAGAAATGTATATTAAAGTTTTCCAATAAAAAAAACATGTATTAAAATGCTATGTGGGGTGAACTCGGAATCTGGAGATTTTGACATTAAGGGTGAAAAGCAAAGGTGTAAAATGTTAAATTGTATAAGGGGTAAAATTGGATTTTTCAATAAATTGTGTGGGTGAAAGTATAATTGTAGGGTACAGGGTAAAATGTCCATAATTGTGCGGTCATTTAAGAGAATATGACGAAAAATACAGTTGAATGGAGGGACTAGAAAGTGTACTATTACTGGGCCATTGTAGTTTAATTGGTTACTTAATTAGTTATACAAAATAGTTACATTAACAACTTGATTGTAACATTTCATCCAATCCCATTTGTTGGTTCTCAAAAGTAGTATATGATCAGAACAATTAAGGACGTGATGCAGAAAAGTAATCCACAGTTTCTTAATTTTTTTTATTTCCTCAATTTTAGGATAATAGGTATGGACCGTATGGTACAATTCTGAATGCATACGTTTCTGAAATCTATCATGTGCAATATAACAAGTCCTTGACCATGAAATGTCTAAAGTGTTATACGATGCAGCAATATTTCAGTCATGGTGGGGCTGTGATAAATTTGGGAGCTACCTATGCAGCAGCCAGTACTGGAGTACCGGATTCTAGAGCCCTTTTCTCCATATGTGGGCCTAGCTGGACCATGCCCTTTTTTGCTGGAATTTTATAGAATTTCTTGAATTTTGCTCTCCACCCAGCACAAATCACTCGCACCCTGCAGCCATTCCATTTTTACCCCTGCGCAAGTTAAGTCACGCTGCGCATCTTAACATGCGCAAGTTGTGATTTATGCGTGACTTAACATGCGTTGCGCAAGTTAACTTGCACAACGTTAGTTAAGTCATTTATCAGCAACACAGAAACACATTTCCCTCATTTCTCCAACTTCTCTACTTCGAAAATTTTCCCCCCATATCCGATTTTCATCATTCTTGCACCATTCAAAGCCAATTTCTCCCACATTATCAAGTAAGTGATGATTACCCGACTTAATTGCATTTAACTTGTAGAAATTTTAGTTTTTTTTTTAAGAAATATGACATTTTTAGGTTTTTATAAATTTGGTTTGCATGTTAGTTTTGATGATTGTTAGTGACGAATTAACTTAGGAATTGTTGTTTAGAAGTTGTTTAGAGTAGAATGTGGTAGTTTAGGGTCTACAATTTGTTAGATTAAGGTAGTTGTTTGAAAATTGCACACCATGTGTTTGGTAAAATGTCTCAATGGTAATTATTTTGTTTTTTTGGATTGTGACTTATCAAATTAGTTAGTATATGGTTTGTTAATTTTTATTATAACATGTTTGACTGCAATGTGGTAGCAAATTGTTAATTTTTTTGGATTGAAATGACACTGTCGAAATATTAGTGTTGTTGTCGATTGTTAGAAATGACACAATGTCCGTGTGAAAATGTGTCATTGATTTTTTACTTCTTTAAATGTTGTGCAGATATGTCTAGGAGGAATACGTCTCAGAGACCGCCTGAGCCGCCTCAGGATAGGACTGACAGACTTAGGTTAGGGAGACCTGCCCCTACTAGTAGTGCACGGAGGGAGAAGCAAGCACTACGCCCTCCTATGGCTGGTCGAGGGAGAGGTGGGGGCACGAGACTTGCTAGAGATGGAGATGATGCTGCAGGGGGGTCAACGTCCCAGATGGGTCCATCCCAGACTATGGACCCGACGCAGTATCAGCAGCATTATGACGTCTATCAGCAGCCGCATGATGCGTATCCGTTTCATGAGCCTCAGCCTCACCAGTACCAGTTTGTTATTGAGGAGCCTGCTGTTGAGGAGCCGCCTGTTATTGAGGAGCCTCAGCAGAATGAGCAGCCCGAGCAGCCTCAGCAGCATGAGCAGCCCGAGCCTCGTTTTCAGGGGGTGCCGAGGGTGGTGTACGAGGCCGGTCCGGACGGCTATGTAGGGGGGCCTTCTGAACTCTCGCTTTTACCTAACTTTGGTGGACATGTGGCATGTAGGATATGAGTTGATGCTGATGTAAGTATAATTTAATGTTTATTTTACTTATTTTTTGTTTTAAAATTCAATTAAAATAATTAATGTTGTTTATTTTACTTCTTAGTGTTTATTTTACTTCTTTTACTATTTATACAACTTATTCTAATTATTATTTTACTTATTTAATGTTAGAATTAACATTTATGTTAGCATATATTTAATGTTTGTTTTACTTATTATTTATTTAACGACTTATTGTTTGTTGTGTTTTGTTTTTGTATTTCAGTTTCGAAGAAAACATAGGGTGAAAGGTATCTCCCACGGGAAGAAGCTGAGCATTAAAAATTTGGCATTGCCTATTCCGGGGGAACAAAATGAGTGGTTTTGGAGTGAAGTGAATATGTCCGGTCTGACTCCCCTTCTGACAAGTGGGTATGAGAACATATCTCACGGGTTTGTCTGTGCGATGACAGAGAGATGGCATGAGGAGACCAGCAGCTTCCATCTACCTGTTGGAGAGATGACCATCACACTAGATGATGTGGCGTGTCTCCTAGGCAATCCCATCACTGGGAGACTCCTTCCTGATAGAGAGTTAACCCGTGAGGAGGGGTTAGAGATGATGCAGACAGACCTACTGTTCACAGAGGAGGATGCCGCTAAGGAGCTGATAAAACAGGGTGGTTCTCACATCAATTTTGGTGTACTGAAGAGGCGATATGAGGAGCTCTTGAATAGGTGTAATCAGCTTCTTGAGGTTGACACAGTGGAGGAGGAGAACGAGCGAGCTGTAGTTAGATTAGCCTGCGTTAAGGCGTTTCTGTTGCTCTTGCTTGGCTGGACCATTTTTGCCGCCAAGAACAGCAAAAACATTAATTTGCTTTGGCTGCTTGCGCTGCAAGATATGGACGAGTTGGACAACTGGTCATGGGGTGGGATGGGACTTGCTTTCCTATATGACCAGTTATCTCTTACCTCCGACTCATCTGTGGCCTCCATTGGCGGTTACATGACATTGCTTGTGGTAATAATTGTTTTTCTTCTTTTTTACTTATTGGATCGTAAATGTTTAGTTGTTTGTATAATTCTTGCGGTAATATAAATATTTGTTTCTTTGTGTTTGCAGGGATGGACCTTGGCGCACTTCTCGAACATCATTCCGAGGATTGATGATGATGCCTACGACCCTACTGTTTCCCCGCTTGTGAGTAAATGGAAACCTCCCAGGGGCTTTATTGATCCGGGACACTACCGAGCTGCCATTGATTCGATGGACCTTTCTCATGTCACCTGGATGCCGTGCGAGAGACGACGACACCTCACGCCCTTTCAGGATATATGCTGGTACTCAGGATGGATCATGGCCGGCAAAGACAGGATGGTCCGTCACTTGCCAGAGCAGGTTCTTAGGCAGTACGGGTATGTCCAGAGAATTCCCAGGCCTCCTACAGACATAGAGGATCTTGCGGCGGATGATGTGGCCCATGCCTTCACTGAGTTTGCTCTACATGTCCTCAGCCATCAGCAGAGGGGTCATCCGGTTCCGGATAACCAGCCATGGGCTCATACTAGGGGGTACATGAAATGGTTCGTTAGAGTATCACATCCTATTGTGAACCCCCCTGCGGCCATTCCTGACTGCGCAGCTGATGCCCCTCCTCGTCCTGTCCCTGCTTACGAGGAGGTTCTTGTTGAGCAGCAGTGGGCCAGACATCCTCCGGACCCATACCAGATCATCAGAAACATCAGGGCTAGAGTGGACAATGCACTTGGGCATCCAGATGTGTTTGGTAATCCAGAGGTTCTTCACATCATACAGGGCATACAGTCTGAGTGGAGCATGCTGGAGCAGATGCCGACACCGCGGAGGATGAGTAGGAGTCCACGGGATGGACCAGCATGACTTGGCTTTTATGTTTTATGACTTGTGTAGTTTTATTTTTTGTTTGACATTTTGTTGGATTTCGTTGTACTCCGATTACACTTACGCTTTTTAGCGTTTTTATGACATTATCCGTTATGTTATTCGCTTATTTTATCTCGTTATTTTTCGTAATATAATTATGAGTTGATGTTGATTGAATGTATTATTGAATGAATGATGAAAATTCTGTTCTTGAATGATTGTATGAAAGAGTGATTGGAAAAACAGGGAGAAAAGAGGTTTCCAACTCTGCTGGTTGTATGCACAGACTGTGCGTGAGTTAACTCACGTAGTGCTTATTGTGTACGCAAGTTAACTCACGCAGTGTTTAACACTTGCGTTACTTAAGTTGCGCAACGCATGTTAACTAACGCATACATTTACACTTGCGTTAGTTAACATGCGCAAGGGTAAATATGGAACGGCTGCAGGGTGGGAGCAAAACGTGCTGGGTGGAGAGCAAAATTCGAATTTCTTTTGGCTCTTTATTCTTATTTTACATGTTAAGGTTTTATAATCCGAAATGTGTATTTGCCATTTTCTTTTATAAATTTTGAAAGCCATTAGAAAAAAGAAAATAAAAAAAATTGTCTTTAAATCACATTCTATCTTAACAGCAACATCATAATTCAACAACATCATTGATAGCTTAATACAACAATGTAATATAACAACAATAATAATTGTGACAACATAGTTAAGCACAAACATGATCAAACAAACTTCTTTGAAAGTATGTCTCAATTTCTTCATATGTCATGAGATGAATCAAACTTGTCATAATAGCATTAAGAAATCTCACTGAAGGAATTTCTAACTCGATAAGTCCCTTCAAACTATATTAACCAAATATAAGGTACAAAGTTCTCACGCCATTTTCACTCTGGGCTTTCATTTGGATGATCTGAACACGTCAATATGAATTGCTCTTCGGACGACGATACGTAACAAATGACCATCCTTCTTGTGTCGCTATGGTTGCAACAAAACCATTAATTTGGTCAAGTAGATTCTTTAAGCCAAATAGCATAACATTAACACTGATTCTAAACAAATAGGGTTTCCACATTGCAACTTGGTTAATGTTCATTTCTACTTGATAATAATTGTTTATTATTTTGTGGTGTGAAATGAAAAAAAAAAAAAAAACACAATTCACCAATTTATAGAAGTGTCTGCGAGTTATGAACCGTGAAAAAACCTTTACTTGAGTGGTTCAAATTTCATAATCTGAATTGTATCAAACCCCCCACTCCACAAGTTTTTACTCAGTTTGATAGAGTTTGTAGGTTATTTGGATGATTTCAATTATTTAGAAACAATGTAGTAATCGGATTTTTATTCATAAGAAAACAACAATGATGCAAGCAAGGACGAATGTATGTAGAGTGGTACGAAGGCATGTGCTTGCACAAAATTTTCAAATTTTCTTTTTTTTGAGTGGTATAATATATGTTTTTATACTACGAAGAAGGGTTTGCCTTCACGGAATTGGATTGCCTTCACACCCTTCAGCATAACCTTTCTTTCTTAACTCAGCCAATCACACAAGTTTTTTATTTTTGAGAGAGCCAATCACACAAGTTAAATTCTAAAAGTTGATTCCCAACATAAAAAAGCCTATTCAAATAAAGAACAAATCATTAATTTGGTCTCTAAGCTATCACTCTATTTTTCAAATTTAGTTCTAATTTATGTAATTATAATAAGTTGTCTCTAAAGTATATAATATTCGTCAATTTAATCTCTGTTATTAAGTTGTTAGTGACTAAATTGATGGAATTTCATATATATACTTTAGTGATCAAATTGATGAATTTCATATAAATTAAGAACTATCATTATATTTACGTAGTTTATGGACTATAAATTGGAAAATGAACGATAATTTATAAACTAAATTGATGGTTTATTCATTAAAATAAAAATAAAATACATGCAAGCAAATATTACAAAACAAAGAGGACACACCTACTAATTTTTATATGCGATGCCTCCACCGTTCAAAATCTCTAGATCTGACTGAATGCAAGTTGTCTTGCCTATCCTGTCTCTTGTATTTCTTAAAAAAAAAAAAAAATCTCACACAAACATACTCTGTAACAATTTTTAGTCCTTGATGACAAAAATAAATCGAGACATTTTTTTTTATCAATAATTCGAGACATTTTAGTATGTAACTTATGGATAATACTCCCTCCGTTCCTTTATAATTGTCACTTTTACATAAAAATTTTGTTTCTAATTAACTGTCGTTTTCAAAGTCCAATGTATCATTAAATGTGATTTTACCTATATTACCCTTAGATATTTATTGTTGAGAGAGAAATATATGAAATGAAGTATTAAATGATTAAGGTTATTATAGGAAAAAGATAAATTGTTGTATCAAAAGTAATAAAAGTATTAGTTGTCTTGTTTTGTGTAAAAAGTCAAAATGTGACAATTAAAAAGGAACGGAGGGAGTACTTGGGTGACATTGTGGTTGGTAACAATGGTCAAGCATAATATGACAAGTGTATAAGAAAACAAAAAAAAAAATTAATGAAAGAGAAAGAAGAAAGCCACTTAATTAACATTGTAGTTGACCAATGTCACCAACCACAATATTACCGAGTGCTACCCTTAACTTATTCCCCAACTTTTATGTTGATGTGTAACATTTGCATTCATTATGTCGGTCTACCATATCTCTGTCTTAGTCACTTGTCATGTCACCAAATTAATTAAGAGATAATGCAGTACTAGATAATGGTAAATAAATTGTTCAGTTCAGATATTTTAGTTCTCTATCTTAGCTATTGTCGTGTCACCAAATTAACACAATTTTTCTTCTTCTTTATTTTAAACCTCCTTCGCAAATCCAGCAAGGAATCAAAGGTATCAAAACCAAACTACATGAGAAAAGTGGTTGCAAAAAATATTACCCGCAATTTATCAAAAACTCGAAATTGTATATGATACGTTAAGAAATAAAATCCGAATAAAAATTGATTCAAATCCGAAGAATGAGAAACAATAACTTAGAAAGCAGAAATTGTATGACTAGTGTGACACCAAAAAAATGTGTGGATGAAACATTTCATTAAGTTACATGTTGGACACCTACGTAGAGGGCAATGGCTTGAATGTAGGGATTCCAACTCAATATAAATGAATTTGGAGGTGATGTGAGGAATAAAGTCAAAATGAATAAGAGTTAGGGTTAAGAAATATAAATGATAATGGAGACGGTTTTGGCTCATACAAGGACTAATTTGACTTTTTAGTAAAAGATTAATTTCACATTTATGTTCTCCTGTCACTGGATGAATTAACAACGATTTTTTTTGTACCAAAAAAAAATCGATTTTTTCTACATTACCCTTTCCAAATTTGTGGGTAATTACCCCCCTGCTTACATGCTTACAGGCACGGATCTAGTGTGGGGGCAATGGGGTCAAGCGACCCCACTTACCTCCACACGTGTATTGTATTTTTAACCCAAATTTAAATATATACCTAGTTTGACCCTCTTTATATAATATTATTGTTTTTACATACTCTATTTATTAAATATAAAATATTACAAAACTAAGAAGAATCCTAACGAACGTTCTAAGAGCACTAGTTAATAAATCAGAATAAGTAGTTTTTTTTTTATAAAAAGTTGTTATAATTATTATATCAATACAAATAATGCTTATTTTTAAGATAAAATTTTCTTTTATGAAATCTTTAACCAATTATCTCAGAGCATATCGTTAGCAAGACCATACAACTATTATTATAATATAAACTATTCTTATATTTGTTGAAAAAGGTTGTGACTGACGCTACGTTGGTGGTGAAAAAATAATTAATTATGGTTATATTATTTATACCATGCTAGAAATGGACAAATATTTTAAAAAAAATCAACCTTTTAGGGCAATTATAAATATAAATTGTATAATTTTCGCACGCTTACGCGTTTATAAATTTTTTATGATATAACTTGACCCCACTTATTAAAATTTCTGGATCCGTCACTGCCTGCTTATGGGGTAAAGGTGCAAATAACAAAAAATTTATGTAAATGATAATATAGGCTTCACACAATTTGATTGGTTGATATTATGAGAGGGTAAATATCCCCAAATCATGAGAGGGTAACATAGGTCTCACCATTAACAACATATATTTGCAAACTTGGGCACAAATGCTAGCACAACATATGTGCAAACTTATGCAAAATCAGACACATTTATGTGCAAACTCAATGTCTCATGTTCATTTTCTCCGCTGTCAATTTGAGTTGACTAATTTAAATTTTTTTTTTTTAAAATCTCATCCTGAAAAATTGAGGAGAAACAGACTCTCAGATCCCAAACCAATATCATCATGTCAATCCGAGTTGTTTTTTTTGATGAGATTGAGTGTTCATTCTTTTTTTTTTTCTTCTCATTTTCATTTAAAAAAACTTATTGGTCTGCATCTCTCCTTACCAAGTTACCAATCCCTATCTTCCACTATGTTATCTCTTTTTGGTCTTAGTTTGCCATCCCTATCAAAATCCAAAAGGATTAAGGTTCTTTGTCCATTGTATGGACAATCATTTCTCAACAATCAATTCATGTTATCTATCTTTAGGCACTGAAAGAAACTAAACATTGAAAAAGAAGGAAGATGGTTCGTTTTATTTAATCACAAAAAAAGGTCACATATATAGACTTAACCATGCATGTGTCATGTGTGAAAGATAAGTGGGTAAGTAAACTGGGCAGTGGCAGTCCCAGTGGCACATGCATGTCTCTGCCTTAAGAATTCAATAATAAATTTGTCCATTGGTATGGCTCTACTGGTTACTGTTGTTTCTTCACGCCTTGTCTCCTTTTTTGGGGTCCTTTGCTGTATGATAAATCAACTAATTGCCAATGCGAACTACTTATTTGGCATCATTTGCGGACTATGCTTTATTGTTTGTTTTTACCATGTACATAATTAAGATTTATGTAAATTTTTAGATACTCTAAATTTTACTTGGATACCATGGGTACCACATAGCAAAAATTATTTAAAATTTTATTTTATTTTTTAAATGAATTTATGTGAAAATATGTCATATGGTTGAATAACTCGATGATTGGTACATTCTCAACAAACTTCATACATATCACTATCATATCGTTGAATAACTCGATGATTGATACATTCTCAACAAACTTCATACATATCACTATCTTCGTCAAAGATTTATTAAGGTGAACTTAGTTTTGATACTTTTTACATTATTGTCACGGAAACATAACGATACACGTGACATTTAATATAGATTGTAATTAAAATCAAATATTTTTAATTATCCGGCAATTATAATTAAATGACAATATAATCAAATATTTACATTGACAATTTTTTTTTTCTGAATAATGGACCCTTTACGAAACTTACAGACACACACATAAACAAACCAAACATGCAAATGTAACAAGTGTCAAATTAGTATTAGTTTACATATATAAATCATGACATTTATTAACTTATTTTCCAAGAAATATCATAAAAAAAAACCCTTAATTCTTGTAATTGATTTATTTTGTAATTTAAAATTATATATTACAAATTGTTGTTTTAATTTACTAAGTTATTTTTTTATATATAGTTTGGATTTATGGATATTTTTCCACCATTTGTGAGAAGAGAGACTGTGGACCACTGCATGAAGATACTTCCATTGCGAGTAGGTGTAAAGCAAGACATTTCGTGGATGGTGGAATTGAGAAATACTGACAGAGGCTTCATCATGAATTGAGAAATTTGCAGAACTTAATTGTGATTTATATCTTCAACCTCTTTTCACAACTCATAAAGAAACTTTTTAGATCAAAAAAAATGAGAAGCAAATTTTGAGTGAAAAATACCCTAGATCAAACTCATAATTGCAATGGTTAATATATGTGATTAACTATAGCAAAACTTATGCTTTATTATTTTTATTCTTCAATCTACATAAAGTTTAAATGGAAATGTATTAACCATGTTACACATTAAGAGTATAACCAAATTGTTGCACTCCTCAAACTGCATCAGGATTCCATTGAAAGCATTGTATAGATCCAGTTTTAACCTTACATGGTCCTGATTCTTTTATTAGCCAATGGCATTCGGGGTCACATTCATTCTCATCTCGGGTTTGAACATAAATGTTAAAGTAGTGATTTTCATTAACCCATGAAAATCGACAAAAATATAAAGATTTCTTTATAATGAACGAAGGTACAAAACTGAAGACGTAACTTTCTGCAAAATGCATGTAGTGTTCGAAACCCAAAATCATAATTTTTGTCTTTACAATCCACACCGAGTTGGTTGGTAGTCAGTCATGTTGTTGTTGGTAACAAATATTGGTAACAGAGAAACTAATATCCCAAAACTAAGCCCTTCATAGCCCGCCCTCCCCCCCCCCCCCCCCCCCCCCCCCCCAAGCTCTCCATTATTTTCATTTCTTTCTTCCTTTTTTTTCAAGCCCTCCCACCCCCTCCGATACAAACTCTCAAACAGAGCCAAAAGAATTTTTATTTTATATGAGGCAAGTGTTAGCAATGTTAGTTATCGAGGATCGAATATGGGACCTCCTCCCTCAACGTCTCTTAACTCATCAACCAAGTTACCTATGCAGGATCCAAAAACTAAGAATTTGAAGTTATTTCTTCACGTGAATCTCAAATTGGTTTCTATATGTTTCAAAAAATTACAAATTTGTATCTATTTATTTTTTAATTTTTGAAATTGATCCTTATATTTTTCAAATTTTTAAAATTGATCCCTATGAGTTTTCAAAAATTACAAACTGGTCCCTATAAATTTTTAAAATATGTGAATTGGTCCTTATATAATTTACAAATGGGTCACTAATTTTTTTTTTGAACAAGGGTCGCTTAATTTTTAAAATTTGTAAAGTGGTCCTTATTTTTTATATTTTGAAAATGATCTCTTAACTTTTAAAATTTCAGTTTTGGATCACTTTATATTGTATTTTAATAAAATAAAATTAAATGGAAATGTTGGTAATTAGTTGTTAGATTAGTTTTTTTCTCATTCTATGTTTGAACCCGAGATCTTCAACTTCTTATCTCTTAATGCAAACTAGTTTCGTTACCCAAGCCTCCCGTGTTCTTAAACTTTTATCCCCAAACTTACGAAGTTTATTCAAATTTTCCAACAAATTTTAAGAATAAAGAATTCTATCACTCTCTCTTAACAAAATATTAAAAACCAAAGAAATTCAATTGACATATTTGAATTTCCTAAAATTTTCGATTACACCATCCAAGCACACTCAGTACATGAAAATTCAATATAACACATCAATAATATCTTAACAGTAGGAATTAAATTGGACAGAGAGATATACTCTAAAGATTAAATCGATGATTTGTTGAAGAAAAAAATATATATGAAAATAATTGTTGATGGACGAGATAATATGTTCATGGTCCATTTAGCTAATGTTTATAGAATGATATTTTTTGTAATTACTATTTCCATACCTTCTGCATTAACTAAGACACTTAGTTGCATGGTTTTTCTTAGCCTTGCCTGCATGGTTTTTCTTATGTACTCTTCCATCTTTTGCGTTAATTTTTCACATGGTATCTTATACCACTATGACACTTTAGTAGAGTGCAATCAAATCTAGTATTCCTCTGCCAGTAGCATGTCTCTGAGGAAGTGCAGTAATAATCAGAAGTCATATTTTTTTCTCTTCCATTTTACCAAGTTTGCTAAATTTTGAAGGCTTAAGAATAATTGGCATGTAAATAAATGTAAGCAATATTCTCAAAATAAGTATCTTACAAAGTTTATAGCAGGGTTGCTTGAGTGCTGGATCATCAGTAGATGATGGGGGTTCCTCGCCAAATATCATCTCACAACTCATGTCATCAAAATCTGTAAATCAAAAGACAGTGTAACAACCAAATTGTATATATATTCGTTTAAATTTAAGTGAAAAAAGAAATGCAATTGAAGTTAATTTCTTGCAAGATAACAGTGACATATATTTCCTTTGTTACCAGAATCACTTCTTGCAATCATTTATATCATACTCATAACCGCTGCAACATGTATCCTTAACAAAAAGTGGTTAAGGATATGGCAATTCAGTGACAACATCGACTTCTACGAAAAACTTTTGTCAATTCAACTTTGGATGAAATCAAACAAGCACAAAGAGAAGTTTTCATCAACTTCATCACAAATTGGATTGCACACTTCACTAGCCGTCACATTAACAAATTTTCTCTCATGGTTTTGAACCCTCAAACTTGTGGGGAAACAATCGAACATTGTGTTGCTTTCGCGATACAACGTGGTGTGAAAGATTTAACTCTTGATTTCTCTGATCCTAAATGGGACTAGAACGATTTGGATGATAAACATGCGTTGTTCTAATTGCCAACACATGTTTATCCACTCAGACTATTGCTTGAATCTTTGAAATTGTATTCATGTGATTTTGATATGCTAGTTTTCTTAACTTTGGTCCACTCAAAGACATTTCTTTGGGTTGGTTTGAAGTTCACATCAATACTCTCAAAACTTTGTTACCAACTTGTAGGACTATTGAGAGTTTGAGTCTTAAGAGGTGTTGGAATTTAGTGGACTTTGATTTGAAAGATACTGTAAAGATTGATGCTAACAAGTGTGACACGCAGTGTATCAAATTAGATGCCCTAATTTGATCTTTACTAATGCATCAAATCATTTCACAAATCACCAAATCTTTTGAATCAAAGTCGTACAATATCTTCCAAATCAAAGTCCACCAAATTTCAACACCTCGTTAGACTCAAATTCTCAATAGTTTTACAAACTGATAACAAAGTTTTGGGAGTATCGATGTGAACTTCAATCCAAAAACCAAAGAAACGTCTTTGAGTGCACTAAAGTTAAGAAAATTTGGCTTATCAAAACCTCATGAATACAATTGTAGTGATTCAAGCAATGATCCTAGTTGATAAACATGCGTTGGCAATTGGAATAACACATGTTTATCGTCCAAATCATTCTTATGTCATTTAAGATCAGAGAAATCAAAAGTTAAATCTTTCATACCTCGTTGTGTCGCGAAAGCAACAAAACATTCGATTGTTTCCCCACAAGTTTGAGGGTTCAAAACCGTGAGAGAAATTTTGTTAATGCGACGGCTAGTGAAGTGTGCAATCCAATTTGTGATGAAGTTGTTGAAAACTTCTCTTTGTGCTTGTTTGATTTCATCTGAAGTTGAATCGACAAAAAGGTTTTCATTGTAGTCGACGTTGTCACCGGATTGTCATATCCTTAACCACTTTTTGTTATGGATACATGTTGCAGTGGCTAAGAGTATGATAGTAATGATTTCAAAAAGAAGTGATTCTGGTAACAAAGAGAATATGTCACTGTTATCTCTTGTCATGGTTATGGTTCTGGGTAAGAAGATGAAAATAATTATGTAGGTATGGTTTCTGGAGAATACAACAATGGTTGATTTGTGAGTAAATGAGGTGTGTGTATTCATTTATGTAGATTTGAATAGATGTAAGTTCCAATGTATAAAGATGCAACCTTTGGAAATTAAGGTATTAAATTGCAGTCTTAATTTTGGATTAATAGTTTTCTATTTGGATATGGATCCGGTGTTTTATTTTTTACTAGAATAAATGAGTTTAATGTTTGACAAAAAAAATAAAATTAATGATATGCACTTTTGAAGTAATAAATTGGAGCAATTTTGTATCTTAATTATGTTGCAATAAGACGCAACCTTTGGTCAAAGAAGCGTTTTGGTGACATGGTGCTTTTTTGTGAGGCTACTTAGGGTCTTAGCCTTAATTTGGATTGATATTGTTCTATTTGTGCTCTAACCAGAATTTAATGTTTGGCACACTAACTATGTATTTCTTATTTAGGTCTATTTCAGGTTCGGCCCAAGGCATAGGTCTGGGGTGCGACGGCCTAGGCCATATGCCTGTATGGGACCCAAAAAAAATTTTATATAGGGGGTGTATATATTGTTATACCCTAATTTTAGACCTAAAAATACTAGCTCAATTCTTCTTTTCTTGCATTTCAAGTCATTTGAATTTGTCCTTGATCAATTGCACCTTCCTCTGCATCTTATTTCAATGTTATTTGCAAAATTCATGAAAAAGGGTATTTTAGTCATTTCCTGCATTCAAATTCATTTTAGTCCTTGAAAATTGTTTGTATCTTTTCATTTGATTTGTATAAGTCCTTGTTTCACTCTCATGTTAAAGTCCATTTCAAAAAATTACATTTGAAGTCATTTGGAGTCAATTTAGCCCCTAGGGGCATTTTAGTCATTTCCTATGTTAAAATTTCTTTCAATCTTTGAAAAATTGTCCCTGAGTCCTTTCATTTGGTTTGAATGAATTTTTGTTTAATTCCATGTTAAAATCTATTTCAAAAATCACATTTGAAGTCTTTGAGTCAGTTTAGCCCCTAGGGGCATTTTAGTCATTTCCTGTGTTAAAATTCTTTTTAATTCCTAATTGTCTCTGAGTCTTTTAATTTGCTTGTATAAGCTCTTGCTTTATTTCCTTGTTAAAAAAACCGTTTTAAAAATTGCATTTGAGTCATTTTAGTCCCTAGGGGCATTTTGGTCATTTCACACGAAATTTTGACGGAGAAAGGTTACTTTGAAGTACCTCATTTCAGTAATTGGTTCATTTTAGTCCGTTTTGTTATTTTTAATCGTTTCACTTTACGTTAATTTTCAAATTACTTTTTTTAATGCAACTTCAGTTAATTTTGCATTTTAGTCCTCAAGTTGTTAAAATTGCATTTTAGTTCATTTTTTTGTCCAAGAAGTTAGTTACGTCACATGTCCTACTCCTATTGGTCCAAAAATTCACACATCACCTATATAATGGGTCCCATGGTCAATGAGTCAACACACTAATCATTTTTCACAAATACACAAAAATCACAAAAATCAAATTTTCTTTTCCCTCTTTCTTCTCCAAACCGCCACCTTCATCAACAACAACAACCTCCATAACAAACTTTTTCCACCACCTCTAACCTCCATAACAAACTCTTTCCACCACCTCTAACCACCCTAACTAACTTCTACCACCACAACTTCATCTTCAACCTCTCTCTAACCACCACAATCTTCTCCCTCCATCATCATCATCAACAACATCCATCATTAAAATTCACCACAAAACCTCCATAACCACCACAATCTTCATCTCTAACAAACTTCAACCACCACAATCTTCATCTCTAACAAACTTCAACCACCACAATTAACCTTCAACTCCACAAAAATCACATCCATAAACAACAACCTTCAATCAATTCCATTAACGACGAACCGGAATCGGACGAAGGAAAGGAATTCAATCGAAGCAAAGGGAGAAGAGAAACAGCACCAAATTCGAATACATAAGAAGAATCCGGAGCCATTCAAAGCTTCGTCAAGCATCACGGTATTGTTCTTGATCCAAGCTTTTTATTCCACTTTTTTTTCTCAAATTGGCGCGGCTGTATGTGTTAGATTTAGGTGGATTGATTGTGTTTTGAATGTTTCCGAGTTCATATTCGAAAAGAGGATAACGATCCGGTTTTAAAAGTGTAAAAAAAATTCGAATCGGAGCTCGCCGGAATCCGTAAGTGTCGCCGGAGTTATGAATTTTCCGGCGAACCTTTGAAAATTCCGGCGAACCTTTGAAGATTCCGGCGAGTTTGTTGAATTTTCCGGTGACATTCATGAGGTTGAAGATGAACATTTAAGAGAGAAGTGAGAGCAAAATTTTTAGAGAGAGGGAGAACAAGAAGAAATGAGGTTTTCTACAGCAAAATGAATTTATATGCCTCCTTCATAAGCCCATTTTCGTAGCTAACAAGGCCCAGTGCTCCTCATTCACTTCTGTTTTCATTTCTCTACAGATCTGCTCCCTGCACCCCCCCCTGTCTGTGTGTTTGTGATAATTTCTTGCTGTTTACACCCCCTGAACATGTGATTTGTTACTAAAAAATTCCAAAAAAATTGTGAATGTCTTTCTTGCTATTTTGATTGAATCTTGATGCTGTTTGCATGTTGAATCTCGATCAAAATTGTATGAAAAATATTTTGTGCTCTTGTTAATTCAATGTTTTAATTCTTGTTAAAATCTTGTTAAAAACTCTTGAGTGTTTGTGAACTTTTTCTTGTAGTAATTTTGGCACTTGAAACCTATCATTTGTGATGTGGTTTCATGCCAAAATTCACCTCAAGATTATTTGTGACCTTTCCTTACTTGTAGCTCACTTTTTGTTAATATTCTTGTGAAATTGTGGTGTGATTTTGAGCTTGGGTGTTGGTACATGATTGTGGCCTTAGACATATAATTTTGTGGAATAAATTTGCCTCTTAATGTGGTGTATGCTTGCTGTTTTGAATTAGATTTTTGCGGATCCTTTATGTTGTGAATAATATGAAATAAGCTTGAGAAATAAAAGTGCATAAAGAACTTAAAAACCTTATAAATTTTGGCATGGTTAAATTCTTTGATTCTCATGTTTTTTGTCTTGAAACAAGTCATTCAAAACTTCCCCAATATTATGAGAATCTAGGCTTTAATCTAGCTTTAGTTTTTGCATTAAATTTCAAGTTCTTTTATCACTTTTTGTCAAGCTTGTTGGTTTACTTTTCTTGCAAGAAATAGTAGTTTTATTATGCATTTTGTTGCTAATTTCTATTTCACTCATGCTACTAACCCTTCTTGTTTCATGTCTCATTCCCATAGCATTTCACATCATACTTTCATCTCTTATTTCTTGCACTTTAATTTCTTGCCGTTTAAATTCATGCAAAGATTAGAATGTAAAACCTAGGAATTTTGTAATTTTTTTCCTTATGCTTTTAAATTCTTGCAAGACCATAGCATGTATCTAGGGCATGATGTAAAGGACTATGGACTATGGACACTAAAAACTCACACATGCACACACCTCACTTTAGATGTATGGCTAGGATATGCATGTTTAGATATATGGTTAGGTAATTGCATGTTTAGATGTATGCTTAGGTTTTGCACTTAGAGAAAATTCCAATTTTCCAAACAAAAAACTTGAACCATCTCACTCAAAATTTTTTCAAATAAACTCTTGGAACACATTCCAAGTGAATTTTTCTCTTTATTTTCTTAATAAAAGCATCAATGAAACTAATTCCAACTTTGACTTGTTTTTGCAAATAACTAATTCCAACTTCACTTTTTCCTTAATCTCATGCCCTTGGAGGCCTCCTATCTCTTCTTCAAAATTCCAATTTTCAAACTTAAAATCAACCAACAAAAACAAAAAACATTTTTTGGAAGAGAACTACGGTGGATTTGATCCCTTAAAAGGGTACGTAGGCAAGGAACCAATATTCCTTCAATTCAAATAAAACAAAATTCAAACGCTTTCTCCTCCCTCCAATTCTTCACTTAGTAAACTCTTAGGTGTAAATATCACTTTCAAATAGCATTTAAAAATAAAGCGCGCGCGTAGAAAGTAAAGACGGTTCCTATAGGATACTATAGTCGTTATGGGTGCCTAACACCTTCCCGTAGCGAAAACAACTCCCGGACCTCGATTCTCAAGGGTTTTGCTTATTTTTTCCCTCCCCAAGAAAAAAATAAGATATCAAAGGTTAAAAAGGTTCAAACTTAATCAATGTTTGACACCCGAAAACCAAGATAAAACATATATCAATAACTTCTTTTTAATGGGATCTGTATAGCAAATGCACCAAAAGGGCCCTAATGTCAGCAGTTTCAGCCCAACAACCCTTAAACCTTTTTTTTTATCAAAAGGCCCCATCTCAATGCAAAAGAAGGGTTTGTATAGCAACACAAAGCTTTAGCAAACTAAAACACAACATCACAAAAACTAAAACTCTCCATAAATACAAACGTAAAATCGGATGGGTGCTAAATCCTTCGTCTCCAATCTTGGTGATGATGTGCCAAATGCATCTGATATTGAAATTGCTCATTTTAATATTTATGATTCGAGAAATTTGGAGAATTTTGATAACACATCAAATGATATATTCTAGTTGAAAATGGATCTATTATTAAAGTGAATCTTAATTTTTCTAAAAACAAATATTTTAGGCATTTCTTATGCAAGTTATTCAAGAAAACTAAGCAATGATGAGATTAGTGATCGAAAACGGATAATATATTGTCGACTGTCATAACTAATGCATGTGTCATTCATCGTTGATCACAAAAAAAAAAAATTATGATGTATTATGTAAGGGTACCTTTTTTATACTATGTCTAAGGCCCGTAAAATGCTAGGACCGACCTTGGTCTATTTGCAACTTGCAAGCTAATTATTTCTTTGGCATCACTATAAGTTTGTTAAAATTATTGTGAGTCACTATGATTTTGCAAAATCTATGTTTAGAATGATGTTGAATTTGACGAAATCACAGCGATATTATGTGGATAATATTATTGGACGGTATGTATCATCCTATTCAACATCTAAAGACCATGTTGAATTATAGCGAGTCACTATTGGATGAGTTGAACACATTGAAAGTAGGTCTCGGTAAAGGGTCGTCGACCACGACTTATAAAGAAGCGGACTTGTCTACCCTTATCCGACGATGGATCAGGATACACGTTGCGTTTTGACTAAGTCCCCACATGAAACACATGTGTCTTTGACTTGGTCTAGAGCGGTGGAGTAGAGGTAGATCCCATGATCACCCAACTACTCTACTATCCACTAAATCCTCTACTCCGCACTACTCATGTGACCAACTCTATAAATAAGAGGTTAGATATCAAAATTCATTCACTTCTTTCAACCCCACACTACAGAATAGAGAACTGTGTAGCTCTGATTTCCTAAGACGCTTAGGGATATGTAGGACTAGAGAAACCTCAGTCAAATTAATACTCAAAAGACCAGCAAAGTCAACTTCAACCTAAAGCTCCTCTCGCCACCACATAAGAGAGGATCGTAGGTATTGTATTCACCCCGACTCGTAGAGTACTTTGTGGTTTTAATTGAAGTTTCAAACTGTAACTTTGACATAATAACAATGACTGACCAAATTTACAACGAATTCAAATGATAGTGTTGATTAAGGAAATGATTAATAGTGTTGATTTCAATGGTAAATTATGTGTAATTTACAAAAACATCTTTATTAATTATAGTTAGTGAAGTAGTTCTTGATGATTGAAATGCAATAAACAGGGATGTTAGTGGAAAAAATAATAGATGTTGTATTGATATTTTTCCTATTTTGAGACCAAAAAAAAAAGTAAAGATGACACCTATTTTGAGACTGATGGAGTAGTAAGTTTTTATTGAAATATATGTATTCGGTGTATTAAAATTTGTAATATTTGATTTTTTGAAGAAATAATTTATAAATTTGGGATCCTTAAAGAGTGTACGGGGGCATTTGTTAACAAGACTCAAATGTTTGGTAAGAATTCTATAATATTTTAAAGTATGATTTTTTTCCCTCAAATGTTTGGTAAGAATTATATTATTTCAAAAAACTTAAAAAATTAAAAGGCATCTTTAATGTATTTTGAAATTTAGTTTGTTTTGTATCAAATAAACCATCAAATTAGTCTCTAAATTTATAAGACGCTCTTAAATAGATCCTTGACTTTATGACAATTTCAAAAAGGTTTCTAACTCTGTCAAATTTTACTTGTACTAAATCAATAATAACTGGTTAAATATATGGAATAAATTGACAGTTTAATAGAGTTAGTAACCTTTTTAAAATACCCATAATCTCGTAGACGTGTTTGAGAGTGTTCTACAAAGTCACCGAATAATTTTTTGGTTTGGTATCCATAATTAATGGTGGTCCATTGGTAAATATATATATATATATATATATATATATATATATATATATATATATATATATATATATATATATAGGATTTGCTAGAACACACCCACTAGTTTTTATGTGGGATTGTTTTAGCAAGCTACACCTTAGGGTGTACTTAGCTATTTTTTAGTTATTACTTGCTAAAACACACCTTCTAAAAAATAAGTTGGTGTATTCTAGCAAATGACTATAGGAGTTGCTAACATACACCCACTTATTTTTTAGAAGGAGTGTTTTAGCAACATTCACCTTAAGGTGTATTTAACAACTTTTTAGTTATATTTTTACTAAAATGCACCATATAAAAACTAATGGGCGTATCCCAGTAAGCCCATATATATATATATATATATATATATATATATATATATATATATATATATATATGAGACAGGATCCGTTGACATCAGGTGTCAACGGATTCGTTGACACCAAATCTCAACCGTTTATTTTATTTAATCAAAATGCTCATATTTATTTAATTGAAATCTTACATGATCATTACTTTCCGCATTTTCCCTGATCTTTGTTATCTCTCTGGTTTTTCATATCGTTGTTACTTATTATGATGATTGCTCATATTTCCTCATCTCAACCATTGGACTCCTATTCCAAATGGAAGTCACGGCTTCTTCTTCGTTTCAATTTATTTTACCGGTTCAAATATTAAGGGTGAATTGTGATTTATTTGGCTAAATAATTCTATTTCAAAATTATAATTGATCAACAAATTAGATTATTTCAGAAATTGATTGTTGTCGGTGATTACATTTTTAATTTTACCTCTCTGTTCGGCGGTAGACAGCAGCAATCTTTAGCTTCAATCCCAACAATACCTTCCTCTTTTTATGATGAATGTTCATCGTCTCTCTTCCTTTTTTCATTATACCAATTTGCATTCTAAACATTAAGGTGAATGGGGAAATTAAAGTTAATGGAATAGAGTATGTGGAACGTTTTTTATTAAAATTTATACCCTTTAATTTCTTTGGTCAAATCAAAAACCAAGCCTATCGTATCAATTCTTAATATCATGAGTGCTATTGGTTCAAGCACAAAACTCAAGCGGTCAAGCCTATCATATCAATTTTATTATCTATCGTATGCACAAAAGTAACTATCTCTTCTCGCATCCATTTTGAGGACGACCAAACAATTCGAATTTGGATGGATTTGTTTTGATTGTTGGTCATTAAATTCGTTGTGTTGAAGCTGATGGAGAAGAAGAAAGAGCGTGGATCAGGTGAGTCAAAGCAAACAAGATCACACAAGTTAATTTAAGAAATAATCACGGATCATTAGATTAAACAAGATAGACGGTTGAGATTTGGTGTCAATGGATTCGTTGACACCAGGTGTCAACGGATCCTATATATATATGAGTCAGGATCCGTTGACACCAGGTGTCAACGGATTCGTTGACACCAAATCTTAACCGTTGATTTCTTTTGATCTAAAGGCTTATATTTATTCATTTAGAATATCATGTGAACCACTTAAGAGTATCATGTAGAATATCTTTTTGCGATTTTCATTTCCTAATTTGTTTCGTCGGTTTTCTCTTTCTATATTTGCGATTTACATTCCGTTAATAGATTTGTTCTATGTGTGCAGCAAACATAAGTAAAGTTTTTCTTAATAAAAGGGTAAATTTCTCAGGAAAAAAATTACTTATTCTTCATTTTGTTCCAATGCCAAGGTTCAACCTTTTATTTGCAGATGATAACTCGTTTTCTATAAGCTCCATTATTTCTTCTTCTTAATCTTATGCCAACCTTTTCTTTAAACCACGTTTCTTCTTCTTCTTAATCTTATGCTATATTTTTTTTGTTACAATCTTATGTTATTAAAATGGCCTTCATGTTTATCTACTATTTGAAAATTTAAAGGAAAAAAATTGAACGAAAGCAATTTAAAAAATAATTGGGCACAAATCATGGCAAGTCAACCGTATTGAGGACATGGAATTCATAACAACAATGTATTGCAACCGATGAATTGAAGTGCTGTTCTACTTGTTCAAGAAGTTCAATGCATAATTTTTTTTTTTTTTACATAATAATGCTTGCTAATTTAATCTTGATTAATATTTTGAATTCAAAATGATTGAGGCTGCTGTATCGTGCAAGCCCCATTTTTCTACCCATTGTTTCTTGCTAATTTCTGGTAGAATGCAATTATACAGGTTACAATCTCATTATGAAAAGAGAGAGAATTCGGTGCAACAAATTAGGAAATAAAAATCACAATAAATATGGTATATGATACTTTTAAGGGTTAATTATGTTTCTAGTCCCTATAAAATAGCGACCTTGTAAGTTTAGTCCCTACTTAATTTTAATAGCATTTTTAGTCCCTATAAAAAAAAATTTACTTATAATTTTAGTCCCTGCTAAAACAAAGTTTGATTAATTATCCTTAAACTCTTAAATTTTTGAACGATTTTTTTGAGACAAGATTAGAACACTATGAAAGGTTCGTTTACTAAAATTTAGAATTTTCTGACATGAAATGAATTAAATACGAATTTTTTAAAACGACAAAAGTTAAAGATAAAAAGTAATAAAATCTGGATGTAGAAATCAAATTTTGCGATAATTTTTTGCGGACGAACTTTTAGTAATGTTCTAAACATGTCTGCAAAAAATTGTTCAAAAATTTAAGAGTTTAAGCATAAATTAAACAAATTTGAATTGAGTAGGGACTAATACTCAGTGCAGAAAAACAAAATTAGGGACTAAAAATGCTATTAAAATTAAGTAGGGACTAAACTTACAAGGTCGCTATTTTATAGGGACTAGAAACATAATTAACCCTACTTTTAAGTGGTTAAATATTAGCCTTTGGATCAAATGAAATCAACGATTAAGATTTGGTGTCAACGGATCCTGACTCATATATATATATATATATATATATACAGACCATATACTATGAGAATGGTATCTATATATGAGAATGATGAGAATGAATAGGAACCATCAGATTAAAAAGCATTGGTTGAGATTAAAACATTCCTAAAGTGAATCATTTGTCATTAACATCATTATATAATTGTATTGTGTTATTGGTATTCCTTTTTTGAACATTCCTAAAATAAAATTATGAATTTCTCATCGATCAACTAAAATAAAATTCTGAATTCCTCATCCATCAAGCTTCATGGAACATTTGCTAAAAAATAAAACGCTTCTTAGAGCAAATCTTAAAAAAAAAATGAGAACAATGAACTGAGCATCAAACTTCTTCCACATGGAACAAACTGGGATCACGACAAAATAGAATAAAAGAAATGGTTACAAAAAACAATTTAGAAGAAAAAATTGAAATCAAAGAGATAGATAGGTGTGATAAGATTTGAATTCTGAAGGAAACCAGTAAAGTACTAAACTACTAATGTCTTGAAATGGACATTATTAATTTTTCAATGGAGAGAGATGAAGATCATGTGAGAGAGAGGATGATTAGGAATAAATGAATAATAATGACACCCTATTCAAAAAAGGAATAATATTGATACCATAAAAATAACTATTATACAATGATGTCAATGGCAAATGACTCACTTTAAGAATGTTTTAATCTGAACCATTCCTTTTTAATCTGATGGCTCATATTCATTCTCATCATTCTCATATAAAAATGTCATTCTCATAGTATATGTTATATATATATATATATATATATATATATATATATATATATATATATATATATATATATATATATTACGCGTAATGAATTATTTGTATAATTTTCATTTGAAGAGCTTTCGGTGCATAATTATGGGTTCGAACTTGTGTCTTAGCGTATCAAATATCCATAAGGTGCATGGTCTAGGACTGTTGCTATTATTTTCTTTACTATTATATTTATATTGCTTTATTAAGTGTCGGATATATATAACTAGTGTTTAGTGTTGGTATAAAATAAAATGATGCTGCTCTATAATTTTCTTCATTTGAAATTCAAAATTTTAATAATTTGTATTCATTAGTATTTTTTATGTATTATTGGTGTTTAAACAGACACTTTGTGTTCGTTTGTCTGTTTTTTCTATTGTGCTAATTTGTAAACTTTTTGATCAATATGTTTGATAAATTTTATTTTGATTCTGATTAAAACTAGCAACAGACCCGTGCTAAGCACGGGCCCGTGCTCCGCACGGACTGATCCTTAAATTGCGATTTATGTGTCAAAACACATTTACAATATTATTTACATTGAGAAATAAGAAAAAAAAATTAATTATAAAGATGAAGATAATAATAAAAATATCGAAATAGTTGTTATTAAATATTATAAAGTGGTAGATCAAAAATATATGAAAATATTATAAATAATAAAATCACATGATAACGGGGACGTTAATAAGCCCCATGATTTTTATACACCATTGAAAAATATTTATAATTTTTTTAGCATTTTTTTATTTTTATATGAATTTATAAACAATAAATACGGGTATCGTGCAAGATTCTTATATTAAATTATAATTAGTATATTATAATTACTCCCACTATTATTTAGAAGATACAATTAGGCATGATAATCTGGCGGATGAGGACAGGTTTTACCTTCCCCGTCGTTATACCCTACTACCATATATTTATCCGCTACCCTACCCATATCCAGCGGAGATAAGAAATCGAATCTCATCCCCGTCTCTGACGCGTTCGGGTATCCCCGCTCCATCCCTGCAATGGATAGTTTTTTTTTAATAAAATAGAAGTATTTTTCTGCCTCATACGCAATGTTGCAATGCATTGTCCTACAAAAAAATGACGACGATAGATCATGGCTATGGTGATGGAGAATAGAGAGAACTCTGAGAAGTGGGTGTCATATGATAGACTGAGACTCTGATTGTGTGACTGAAAGGATTTATGGTTTGAGTTTCTTTTTATATAAAAGGGGCAATGAAATGATTTTCTACATTCGGGACGAGTTTGGGTATGAGTTTGAGTGGTATACCTATATCCCCTTTACTCATCCCGTACCCATATTTTGAAATTGGGGAAAACCCAAACCGAGTCAAAGCGGGGAAAAACCCGTCAAATTGAATTTGGTTCGGATGGATACTCTCGGGTATCGGTTCTGTTGTCATGCCTAGATACAGTACATAAAAAAATGAATTTAAGTAATTAATATGGATTAATTGTTGTCCCGTGTATGATTCGTACAACAACATTAGTTAGTGTCCAATTAATTAGAGAGTAACATTTGTCTTGTTTTTTTATTTACTCTTTTTTTCCTGTGTTTATTTAATATGAATAAAATGTATTTATTAATGTTTTTTATTAGAAACACACGATGAGATAAAATCACATGTACGTCATAAAGTTTATTTTTAGTAAATGTAAATTAAATATGTGAAAAATTTGTTATGAATTAAAAAAACGACATTCAATAATTTATAAAAAAAAATTATCATGATAAAAACCACCTCTTTATAAAAAACAATTCAGGACCAGTTTTGTTACAAATTAAAATTAAAGTGATTTTGATATCTATTAATTAAGAGAATTTATAAAAACAAATCACGATTTATTTTGTTTGGTTGTTGTAATTAAAATCACATGTTTTAAATAATTTAATTTGTTTGGATACAACTATAAAAAATGAATTTTTTTGTTACAAAATTACATCAACTTTAATAATTAGAGAAATATTAACTTTAATAATTATAGAAAGATTAAATTTAATAATTAGACAAAGATAATAGATTGTAAATTGTTTTTAACTCTTTAGGTATAGAAGTTGAATTATAGAAAAATTTATTTTGATTAGGATTAAGATTAAGTTTGTTTGTTCTTTTAAAAAAGATTAAGTTAGAGTGTTTTAGGTGTGTTTGTTTTAATTTGTTTTTAAGAGACAAAATATAGGGGAAGATTGAAGCAAAAGATACAAAAGGATATAATTTTGATGACGACTCAAAAAATTAAGAAGGGGTAAGATTGTATTTTTGGCACACATTAAGTTTCATAATTATAGAATAGATAATTAGAAAATAAAAGATTAAGTTTGTTTGTTATTTAAAAAAAACATTAAGTTAATCTGTTTTATCGAATGAGTTTGTTTTAATTTGTTTTTAAAAGAGAAAAAATAGAGGGAGGTTGAAGTAAAAGACACAAAAGGATATAATTTTGATGACGTGTCAAAAATTAAAAAGGGGTAAGATTGTATTTTTGGTAGACATTAAGTTTTATAATTAAAGAATAGATTATAGGTATAAATAATAGATATTTTGCAATTTTAATTTATATTGTAACAAACTATACTTATCTTTTCCAATGATATCAACAATATAATCTATACTATATATAAAGAAAACTACCCCTTTCAGCACACTTTTGGGTTGGACTTTTCTTTCCAAAAATACCCTTTATTTTTAATTTTAATTTTAAATACAAATAACACATGTAACAAATATATAATAATAAATTTATTTTAAGGAGAAAAATTACACACAATTCCTTATGAACTGTTCTTACTGTTAGTCAATTATAAAATAACACGTGAATTACTAATCCATATCACTAATCGTTCCCGTTAACCCTCTTTTACCTCCGTTAACCACATATCAAACTCACAAAAAACTAGCACAAAACAAAAACTCATGTTACTTTTTTATCATCTGATTTGATGTTGTACATCTGAGTTGTTCCCCTCAATACAACCGACAAAGATTGTCAAGTATTTTCATATCCCTTCCACAAAAAACAATATTTCCATATTTTTTTTGAACAAACAATATTTCCATATTATTTTAATACTTCCACAAAAAACTGTATTTTCATATTATTTTATTAATATAAGTTACTCTTCTTTAGCCTTTGATCAATTGTAACAAACGTGAGCAAAAAATAATGGTAAAGATTGGACTTTAAATCCTTTAAAAAAAGATTAGTCACAAACGTGAGCAAAAAATAATGTTAAAGATTGGACTTTAAATCCTCTAAAAAAAGATTAGTAACAAACGCGAGGAAAAAATAATAATGTTAAAGAATGGACTTTAAATACTCTAAAAAAATATTAGTAACAAACGTGAGCAAATAATAGTGTTAAAGATTGGACTTTAAATCTTTAGAAAAAAGATTAGTAACAAACGTGAGCAAAATATAATGTTAAAGGTTGGACTTTAAATCCTCTAAAAAAAATATTAGTAACAAACGTGTGCAAAAAATATTGTTAAAGATTGAACTTTAAATCCTCTAAAAAAAGATTAGTAACAAATATGAGCAAAAAATAATGTTAAAGATTGGACTTTAAATCCTCTAAAAAAAGATTAGTAACAAACGCGAGGAAAAAATAACAATGGTTAAGAATGGACTTTAAATACTCTAAAAAAATATTAGTAACAAACATGAGCAAACAATAGTGTTAAAGATTGGACTTTAAATCTTCAGAAAAAAAGATTAGTAACAAACGTGAGCAAAATATAATGTTAAAGATTGGACTTTAAATCCTCTAAAAAAAGATTAGTAACAAACGTGATCAAAATATAATGTTAAAGATTGAACTTTAAATCCTCTAAAAAAGGATTAGGACTCAAAATATTTTAGAAAAAGATTTGTTAGCACTATGTTAAATATTAATTATCAATCAGTTTCTAGGAGAAGAACATAATTTTTTGTCATTTTACGAGGTTGAAGGGGATACTCATAACTTATATCAACAGAAATTCCTAAACTCAATTGCTCAAGGAAGTATCCCACCACATATTTTAAAGTTAAAAAAAGGTGCACCTTTGATGTTGTTGCAAAACATAGACCCTAGATATGACCTGTGTAATTGGACACAATTGTTATGTCATGGTTTATTTAAGAATATGTTGGATGTGGAAATCCTAACAGGAAGCAATGCTGGAAAAAGTGCATTCTTGCCCAAAATTAAATTAAAAATAAATGTGAGTTCAGGACTTCCCTTTGTGCTTAGTAGAAAACAGTTTCCTGTTAGACTAAGTTTTGCTATTACCATAAATAAGTCACAAGGGCAGACCATTAGCAATGTCGGAATCTATCTTCCACGACATGTTTTCAGCCATGGTCAATTATATGTAGCTTTATCAAAGGGAGTTTCTCAAAATTCAACAAAAGTTGTCATTAAAGAAGGAAAATAGAATGAGAAGATTGTGACTTTACGAAAAATGTAGTTTTTAAAAATATTTTTTTATTGTGATCATAACAATGTTTCTTTTACATAACATGTCATTTATACATCCCCGTGAGCTTAGCTCAGTTGGTAGGGATATGGCATATTATATGCAGGGATCGGGGTTCGAACCCTGGACACCCCACTTCTCTACATTTAAATATGTGAGCTCTAGCCACTAGGCTACTTGACCCAAAAAAAAAATGTCATTTATACATTTATGTTATGATGTTACTAATTACTACTACCTCCGTCCCTAATTATAAGACCCTTTTGAGAATTTTTTGTGTCCCTTTTTATAAGACCCCTTTGCTATTTCCAACTACATTAATTATTTCTTTACATACATGCCCCTATTTATTATACATCTTTTTCTTCAATCACCAATAAATAGCATATGGAAAACATAAACTAATTCTCTCTCTTAAGGATAAAATTGTAAAAACAATAGTAATTACAAACAACTTTAATATAAATATCCAATTTCTTAATTCCCGTGATTTTAGCAAAAGGATCCTATAATTAGGGACGGAGGTAGTATTAGAATAAACAATAAATGATATTTTTTTTTAATTTTATATGCAGGCAAGCTAAAATATGTTGAATTCAAAAATAATTTTGTTATATGCTTTGACAATATTTTGTTTATAAATCAATATATCAATAATTTCCATTAATATTTTAAAATTTTAATCAAAATTATACAAACAAACATAATAAAATAAACACATGCGTTAGTGCAGTAGAAAAAGCGGACAGACGGGCACGATAGTGCCCGTCTTTCCGCTAGTAAATATAATATTAATGTATCCTTAAAATATAAGTTTTTCAAAAATTTTCCACAACTATATGTCTCATCGTCAGCGTCATAATTCTATCCACCTTGTGAATGTTGATGGTTGTAATGTAGAGGGGGTTCATGCGGTTCGTGGGGCTGTTTTTGATCATTTTTCTAATCACTTTCAGTTAAGGGATGCTATGCGGCCAGGTGTAGGGGGCCTCAATTTTCGGAAACTATCTTTTGTAGAGGCGGGAACGTTAACTAAGCCGTTTTGTCTAGAGGAAGTGAAACAAGCTGTGTGGGACTGCGACAGTTTCAAGAGTCCGGGCCCTGATGGTGTTAACTTTGGTTTTGTCAAGGAATTTTGGAACTTATTGAAAGATGATTTGTTTAGGTTCATGGTCGAGTTCCATCGGAATGGCAAGCTAGCAAAGGGTTTAAATTCTACGTTTATTGCTCTTATACCGAAGGTGACAAGCCCGCAAAGGTTGAATGAGTATAGACCTATTTCTCTGGTTGGAAGTGTATATAAGATCCTTGCTAAGGTTCTCGCAAATAGACTTCGGTCGGTGATAGGCAGTGTGATATCTGAGTCTCAGTCAGCGTTCGTCAAAGGGAAACAAATTCTAGATGGTATTTTAATTGCAAATGAAGCAGTCGATGAAGCGACTCGGTTAAAAAAGGAGCTCCTTTTGTTTAAGGTAGATTTTGAGAAAGCTTACGATTCTGTTGATTTAAATTATCTGGACTCTGTCATGGCAAATATGAACTTTCCCAAGTTGTGGAGGAAGTGGATCTGTGAATGTGTTGGCACGACAAAGGCGTCTGTTTTAGTGAACGGCTGCCCGACGGATGAATTTCCTTTACAACGTGGTCTCCGCCAGGGTGACCCCTTGTCGCCTTTTTTATTTTTGATAGTTGCTGAGGGTTTAAATGTGCTAATGAATACTGTTGAGAGGGAGCATCTCTTTAACGGGTACAGAATCGGAACCAATGATGAGGTTCGGTTGACGCATCTACAGTTTGCGGATGACACGTTAATCATTGGTGAGAAGAGTTGGTTGAACGTTCGCACGATGAGGTCGGTGCTGCTTTTATTTGGGGAGCTTTCGGGTCTCAAAGTGAACTTTCACAAAAGTATGTTGACTGGTGTAAATATCCCTGTTTCCTGGTTATCAGAGGCAGCTATGATGTTGAATTGTTGTAGAGGTACCATTCCTTTTGTATATTTGGGGCTGCCTATTGGAGGTGATTCTAGAAAAATCTCTTTTTGGAAACCTGTTGTTGATCGCATTGTCTCACGCTTGTCGTCGTGGAACCATAAGTCCCTTTCTTTCGGTGGTCGTTTGGTGCTTCTGAAATCTGTCCTGTCCGCCCTGCCAGTTTACTTTCTTTCCTTTTTCAAAGCCCCTGCAGGTATAATTTCTTCTATTGAACCTGTTTTTAAAAATTTCTTTTGGGGGGGGGGTGGTGAGGATTTTAGGAAAATTGCTTGGATAAGGTGGGAGTCAATTTGTACTCCAAAGGAGGAAGGAGGGTTGGGGGTTAAGAGGATGGGTGCTTTTAATTTATCTTTACTAGGTAAATGGTGTTGGAGGATGTTGGTTGACAAAGAGGGATTGTGGTACCGAGTTCTAAAGGCTCGTTACGGCGAGGAGGGTGGGCGGTTGAGAGAGGGAGATAGTTATAGTTCGGCATGGTGGCGGTCTTTGTGTAGGATCCGTGAAGGGGTTGGTGCGGGAGTTGGTCGGTGGTTTGACACTAATATTCGGAGGGTAGTTGGAGACGGAAGGGGTACCTATTTCTGGCATGACATTTGGGTCGGGGAAGTTCCTTTGAAAATTAAATTTCCCCGCCTTTTCGACTTGTCTGAAGACAAGGAGTGCTCGGTCGAGAAGATGTGGAGGGCTTTAGTGGCGGCAGAGGGGAGGGAGAGATTGTGGCGTCGGAGGTTGTTTGCTTGGGAGGAGGAGAGTGTGAGGGAATGTTCTGTGTTATTCCATAACTTTGTTTTTCAGGAAAATGTCGACGACTCTTGGACGTGGTTGCTAGATCCGATACAGGGTTATTCTGTTCGGGGGGCTTACCGTTTTCTTACTACCACGGGCGATATGGGAGATAGGAACCAGGCTATCGACATTTGGCATCAGCAGATTCCTTCTAAGGTGTCGGTGTTTGTGTGGCGCCTTCTTCGTGACAGACTTCCAACTAAGCATAATTTGGTTCGACGGAGGGTCCTTTCTATTGAGGATGCAGGTTGTGCTTCTGGTTGTGGGAGTTCAGAGACATCAAATCACTTATTTTTGTGTTGTGACATCTCTGGTCCACTTTGGGCTCAGGTTAGGTTGTGGTTGGGTATTACTACGGTTTTGCCTGCTGATATTATTCCACACTTTACTCAATTTATTTACATGCCTGGCTTGAAAAGATCTACACATTTGTTTTTCAAAATTATTTGGTTTGCCACAGTTTGGGTTCTTTGGAAAGAGAGGAACGACCGTGTGTTCAACAACACGGCGTCGACATCATTGGTGCTTATTGAAAAGGTTAAGCTGACATCTTTTTTATGGTTAAAGTCAAAACAGGCGACCTGTATGTATAGTTATCATGACTGGTGGATGAATCCGCTTCAGTGTATGGGCGTCCACTTGTAATTTTGTTTGTTTGTTTTGTTCGTCGGTGTTTTGTGTTGTCTTCCTTTGATTCTTTTGTAAATACTCTTGAGTGGTTGTCCTCTTTTGCACGCCTTGTGCGGGGATAACTGCAGTTGGTATATATATATCATTTTTATTTGTTCAAAAAAAAAAAATGAGACCAACAAAATAACATTTTTAAAGAAAAATTTGTTTAAGTGTATAATTGCAAGTTAAAAAATCAGTCTAATCATACATCCTCTTTGTGTATAGTTTCGATATCTAATAGTAACAATGATAATTTCATGATGTGTTCCAACCGTTTATGAGAAGAAAATTCCTCAAATTTTTATAGACAACGTAGTTGCCGTGAATCCACCATTCAAAAAAATAATAGACCGTGTGCCACGCTCCCCCTCCAACACTTACCTTCCGCGAAAAATATGTTAAAAAAACTTCAGTTTTTTTGAACTAGTATAGTGACCCGTGCCAAGCACGGGGAAATAAAAAACTTTTTTTTTATCAAATATATAGATTTTATATTATGTTATCTTAAAGTTATAAGTGTAGTTATAATTTAAATTTGACATGGAAAAAATATCATCTTAATTTTATATATATTTTGAAATATCTAAACATTGCAGATAACGATTAAAGTATTTGGATTTATACTTATACTAATTATTTGTAGTATAAGTTGTACTCAGTGTAAAGCTTGGCATATGTAATATTTTTGCAAAAATATGCCGACGTACTGTATATTATTATTTGTTGACATAGTGTATTTTATTAATCATAAAAACTGATAACATACTCGCAAAACTTGATTTGACCGCGCAGCCCCTTCAACCTCCCTCTTCTCAGCCTCCTTCCCTTCTTCTTCCACCATGTAATCGCGGCCGCCGGTGATGCGATCAGCCTCGCGGTTGCGTCATCACCAAACCGCTCATGTGTTGGTCTAAAAACTTATACAGGGTCGGTGGTTGCTTTTGAGATCGTTGTCGTTTCTGATTTGGATTTGGTAGTAGATCTGGTGTAAAGATGGATGGGTTTCCTCATCCTTCTTGATGGTGTTTGCGTGGTGGTAGTTGTTACGCAGTTGCGTTTCGTCATGGTCCCGGTTCGCAATCTTCAAACCCCACGGTGGCTTCCTTCGTTGTCGTCCGGGGTCGTGGTTCTACTTCAGAAACCCGTCGCGGTTGTGCTAGTGTGTTTCGCGGTGTTCGGGTTTCGTTGGGCTTGAAGGGCTGAAAATGCTTGCTGTGATTTGTCGCATGGGCTGTTGGTACGTGAATCTTGTTCATGTTGGCGGTCGATTCAGACACCATCCCTAAAAAAGATATGTTCATGCTTGTCTCTGATGTTTGTTCAATTCAGAATTGTTGAGTATATGTGGCAGATTAGACATTTTCCTCTTCGGCGGCAAGATTCAATTCGGATTCCCAACCTACCGTCGTCGTCATCCTTAAGGTTGTCTTCGTTCTTCAAGGTCTGATAAGGGACGCACTGTTGTGTTGATCCACGTGTTTCTGGATGGTGGTTGCAATTCTGGGCTAAAGGCTCCAGTATTCCTCCCCGTGTCGGAAGGAAGGTCTTATTTGATATATACTTTGGGGCTCGAAAGAGCTTTTATCTTGTTGTGCTTTGCAGGGAGAGGATGGTACGTGGATCTGCTCTGTGTTGACGGTTGGTCCATTCACCGCGGTCTTAGACCTCTACTTAAGAGGCTGTTATATCCATTTGTGTTGTTTTTAATTTTCATATCACCCGTTTGGGTAGACCTACATTTTCTGGATAAACAGGTTAAGTTTATGTCCCCCAATTTTTTTTTTATGTATTTTTTCCCTTTTTTTTAATAATATATTTATGAGCATCTGACAAAAGATTAGAGTTGGGTACCAACAGAGTTGGGAGCAACTCTTTTCTTTTATGTCCTTTGCTCTGGCCTTATAAAAAAAATAAAAAAATAAATCATAAAAACTAAAAAATTTATATTTTTTTATATAATAGTCAGTGTCAGATGTATACAGCTAGTTTGTGAATGCAAACATTAATTTTTTTACGGGTGTGTATAAATATAGTTTGGGCTACAGAAACGCCGATTGTTATTTGCTTTTATTTTTTACAAAACCAATGGTCTAATGTAAATATTGTATTTTAGGGTAACAATGATGTAAAAAAAAAGTTCCGCGTATTGTTATACCTGAAAAGTGCATCAATTAAAAGTCAATGGCAGGAGGATCTGCTTATATAGAAATTGCATGTTATGTAATGACCAGTACGCCTTACAAAGAAATTAAAAAAACCGACTTCCAAACAATACGCAACTTTAGTTTTCTAAATTATAGCAACAACAATTCTAAAACATGACCAATGATCATACTTTTTGAAAAACTTCATGATACACAACATTTGTTGTCTCCTTGCAAACATTATTATCTTCATCCAAGATGAGCAGCTTCAACCCTTTTCTAGAAGTAACTCGAGAGACAGCGACATAGAGTTGTTCATGCGTGAACACGGGCTTAGGAAGATAAACTCCCACTCGAGATAAAGATTGACCCTGACTTTTATTTATTGTCATTGCAAAACAAAGCGTCAATGGAAATTGCATGTGCCTGAATTTGAAGGGTAGTCCTGGATCACTCGGAATAAGATTCATCCTGGGAATGAATACCGTGGTACCTGCCCTTTTTCCTGTAATTATGGCAGCAGCTATCGTGCTCTTCCCTAGATGTGTAACTATCAGCCTCGTACCGTTACACAGTCCATTGGCCTGATCGATGTTTCTCATCAGCATAACTGGACATCCAACCCTTAGTTTCAACCGGTGATTTGGAATTCCAGAGCTCTTCATACCAGTAAGAAATTCCGTTGTGAACCACTCGCTCTGGACATCAGAATTTTCGCCCGATCGATAAACAGAATCAGAGCTTAAATACTCTTTCTCTTCACCTGGAATTAGTGACATCATATATTTGTTAACATGCTCAACTAAATCAAGCGTTGGTGCGAGTATTCCTCTTTCTTGGAAAATAGCGGGTCACCGAGGTTATCATTCAAATCGGGATACACAAAGTCTATAAGTGACATCAACGGATTTGTTGTGTCCGATATGAGCAAATCTTCAGGAATTTCCACCTTCATTTCAGCATTCTCGTCTGAAGCGTCGTTGTCGTCTCCAATTGAGAGTATCCACTTGCTAAAATTAGCAATTTCTACCTGCTCTGCAGGTACCGAAGATGCACTCAATCTCATATTAACAGTAAGTCTCAACACATTACAATAAGCCCATATCTTTGAACAAAATTTTAATATAAATAATACTTTAAATTCAATTGAAAATTCACACACAAAAAAAATCACACAAAGTTAGTGAATATTTAAGTTATTTGACAAATAAATCAACATAAATTTAAAGTAAACTTAATGTATATTATAAAGTTTTTTTTGATGAAAAGTATAAATTACAAATTTAAAAGTAGTTTTTGTAAAAAAAAAAAAAAAAACTATATGGTTGTATTAAGATAAAGTATATAAGTAGTTTTGTTTCAGGGGATGGGGTTTGGGTAGCTTAGCTGGTTTGAGTTTAGGAATAAGGAGTTGAAAGGTCAGGGTTCAAACTTTGATGAATGCATAAATATTAATCTAACAACTAATTGCCAACATTCGTCATTAAAAAAGTATAAAGTATATATAAATTTTTGTTTGGAGGAGTGGGGTGTTGAGGTTTTAGGTATCTCGGCTGGTTTTGGTTAAAGGATAAGGAGTTGGAGTCATGTCGTGGGTTAAAACTTGGACAAAGGAGTAGATACCTCTAGCACAACTTATGTCCTTTTATGCTATTTAGCCGGTTCCACTGATCTCTTTTTTGTCTAACCTCTATCTCTCTCTCTCTCTCTCTCTCTCTCTCTCTCTCTCTCTCTCTCTCTCTCTCTATATATATATATATATATATATATATATTCTACTACTAATATTTAGATGGGATTTCCATATAATTATGATGAATTTAACACCAAATAAGCAAATTATATGTATTCATATAGCCGTGCTAAACTCATGTAAGAAATTTGTATATTTTTCTCAATTCTCGAATTTTAGTGAATTTTTTTTTATATCCATCCGGTATCGCTCCATCGCACATCGTGGTAAGTGGATCACTTTCATAGTCGACCTCCTAAACACAAAACTAAATTGATTATTAGTAGCTCTAGTCTATTTTCTTAGTCTCCGTTCAATCACTCTTGTCCATAACTTTATGGCATGACTAATAATTTTAATTCCTTTATAATTTGCGCAATTTTGTATATCTTCCTTGTTCTTATAATTATAATTAAATTGTTTTTTCCCATTTATCTGACATTCGCTCTGACCTCATAATTTTGTTAAAATTTTTGGCGAGTCACTCGTTGTCTCTTTTTCCAAAACTTTCCCACAATCTAACCGGTATGTTTGCAGGCCTAACTTTCTTGCCATTACTCATGTTTTTCAACGTTTCTTTTACCTCATAGTTTCAATCCTCCTATCAAATGTCTAGCATGTTAGAGTCTGGTAAGATCCCATAACTTCATTAAATCAATTATGGAAATAATTCTTCCATTATCCTTTATCGAAATCTCTTATCTTACTTTCTCATCCCTTGGCAAGACTATATATATAGATTTTTCTCCCTCCTTGGTGCCTAAGGATTGGTATCATCCATCAAAAGTTTGGGTTCTTGCTTCGTTCAACGCATTCGTGGTCTCTTTCTTAGGTCTTGTAATTTTCCCAAATTTCAGCACATTTACACATAGGCTGCTCTTTAAAACATTTCATTTTGATTCTCACTTTTCTTTTAACATTTTAGTTCCACCACCTAGACTCTTTAACCTAGATCCAAAACCTCTTTATTCTCCTAATGATTCTTCTGCTACTTTTCTAACCTCACGTGTCATCTTGTCCCACATATCATTTGGGAATTCGTGCAGTTTTGTGAAACCTCCCTATAAAATCTTATGTTGGTAAATATTTAATTTTCACCCTTTAAATGCCACCGCCTGACTCTTGGAATCCAATTATGGCTTCTTCTCTTCACTCCCTCGAAACCCTTAAATTTATAACCAATCACATATGTTGGGTAGTTAAATTCTCTCCAGGTAATATTTTATAGTTCAAACAAATATTTGTTAGATTCCTTAATAAGAAAGAAATATATATATATATGAGAACATTGCACCACACTCTTGTATGTGATAATATGCTCATGTCATTTCATAAAATATAGGATGGATTTACCCTCCACATTTATTTCCCTGAGGCAATACTCACATGCACACCTTCAAAACTTCTCAAAACACTACCTACATGCCCATTTAGATCCCCTCTTAATGAATATTTTCTCCTAGTGTTGTATTTTGAATTAAGCATCCTAAACCCTCCCAAAACCATACTTTAAGGTGTTTTTACAACCCTACTTAAGGTGTGTAATCACTAATAACATTAAATATGTATTGCTCCACTACAAATTTTAGAATTATGATCTGATCTCCAATCATTTTTACATCCATAATATCATTCTTTCATTCCTTATCTGCAATATTGCCTACCCCATTTCTCGATCTAACTTACAATAATAAAGATGTATTGTTCCACTATAAGTCTTAGAGCTATGATATGATCTTTTGTCCTTCTTACATCCATAATATCCTTCTTTCATTCTTTATCGATAATAATCTCTACCTCATTTTTCAATTTAACTTTGTCAGTGTATCAATGCTTAAATCATGAACTATCTGTAACCAAAAAAAAATCATGAACTATCTAATTCTTTTGTCTTTTTATCCACTCACTTAATTTATTGTATGCACACAAAATTAATCTTCCTTCTAATCATAATATCAACTAATTCCATACATCTTGCTATAAGAGTGCCTATATTTCATGTTCCAAAAAGTATCATACTCTCATGTAGTAACTTCTTTATCCACACTCGTGCACGAATATGTGGGAACCTTGCTCATTTTTCACTGCATCTAGGTGGGGATATAAGGACTCTTTCTTATTTAATGTTGTACTTTAACTCTACATCATGTTTCTTGTAGGAAACGACCGAGCATTCACATTATTACATATTTGGTTTTTGTTATATATATTTAATAAAGTTTTACGTTGGCCGTTGAGGTATAGCACAAATTAATTAAATTTATATTAAACTCGTTTCTACATGTAAACTAACAAATTAAAATTATAATTAAACTCATCTCTACATGTAAACTAACAAATTAAATTTTGATCCAAAATGTTTGTCCTATAATTTAAGTTGTATTGACATGCATATTGTGTATAAAATCAAATGATTGTATCAACATGAAAATATCAATGTTTTTTTTTATACCAAATTTCATTAAAATAATCAATTTTACTCATTTAATTTAAAACAATAATTAAAAATCTAAGTGTATTCCCTAAAAAAAAATCTATGTATTGGAAAGATGGATGCGATAAAATTTAAACATCGCCATTTTTTTTCTTAAATTATACATAACCATAATGTTCAATATATATATATATATGTGTGTGTGTGTGTGTGTGTGTGTGTGTGTGTGTGTGTGTATTTTTCTAAAACTTTTTAATATATGTTTAAAAACGGTATATTTGTAACAAAATCACCAAAAATATGATTTTAATGCTTAAATGGTGTTGATTCCATGATGACTTTCTCAGGGAAAATTTCTCATTTTCTTTTATGGCTCATTCAATTTCAGAATGATTTTTTTCATTCTCTTAGTCAAATATTGGTTGATTCATATATTAATTTATTTATTTTATAAAATTATGGCACCGTATTGAAAGTTAACCTTGTCTTGTTGTCCTGTATGACCATGCATCAGAAGCAACACTAAATTTGTTAATAGAATACACTTTTTTTTTGACAATAATAGAATACACTTGATCTTCACTTAATTCTTTCGCATACTTGTATATGAGAATACGCCTAACAGATGTGTGAATTCTATTAAAATTGTTTTGATCCATATATTATGACTAAATCATTTATCAATAATATGTATCATATTCTTTGTGAATAAAAAATACCACATCATATTTAAGTTGTTTAAATGCATAATTCTTTGACCAAATCATGTCAATAATATTCTTGATCAATTTGGAATAGCTATAGCTGTTTTCGGTTCCTATCATATTAATATTTTTTTGGAACCATCATGCACTAATTTAGAATAGATTTATAAAAAAAAATGTGAATTCCATCGTCAACCTATTTTCATGTATCATATGTATTTTTATATATACTGAAGCTCATTATTATTGTTACATTATAGTTATAATAGAATGAACTTATTTATATGATATATAATATAAACCTTTTTAATGAAAATTATTGAAACGCTAATGAAAAAAAATCTAAGATGTATTATTATATAGATAATGATACATTTTAGAAATATAACCTTTTAAAATTAATAATTTATCACACATGTTTCCTTTTTTCCTGTCAATAAATGCAAAATATATTCCCATTAAAATTAGTTGACTTAATTGATCCTTTAATTTCCGTCTTGAAGGCTATGATTTGCATCAATAAAAATTTATTGATATTCCCTTATATTCTCAATTAGAACTCCTTTTTATTTTGCAAGCAGACACTTCTTTTCTCCTCTCACAGTTTCACTTTGCTACGTACACTATTAAAGAAAATTAGCTAAAATAAAATAATTTTAATTAGTTTAGTTGTTCTTAACTAAAATAAAATATAGATAATTTTGTTGATCAATAAAATATTTATTTTATTGGATTTAATATTTTCATGTTTAGACCAATTATAGGTGATACGGCGTATTAATATACAACGTGGAACAATCCTCAAAAAATACAACGTAAAAATACAACGTAGAATGTATATATTTAGTATAGGTGATACTCTAAATTTCTTTCGAATGAGAAATATCAGGTTATTATAGGTGATACTCTAAATTTCTTTCCAATGAGAGATATCAGGAACGAATTCAATTATTGACTGAGGCAAAAATTAACAATAAAAATAACAGTCGAAAAAACAAATTATCTACTATATATATTAAGATATAAAAAAATATCTCACAAATCACAGGCACATAATTTATTAGCATATACTGACATTTATTTTATTCTTTTAAAAAATTTATTGAAATTTATTATTAAAAAAAGATCGTACATGATGATTGCTTATTCAAAACATGTGTGTACTTTTTTGAGAGAAAATATGTGTATACTTGATCACTTATAATCCAAAAAAGAAAGTTTTTTTTTTATTTTTTTATTTTTAAATTCGATAAAAGAACTTTGACGCAAATGGTTTTATTTTTAAAATCACTTTTATCACTTTCTATCTAACCGAGCAAGAGAAGAAATTATCACAGTGCTCTCTCTTTATTTGACGCAAATAATAGATTCAATTTACTTTATTTGATTTCTCTCTCTCCCCCTATATATTTTTATACAAAAAAAAAAATTATCACAGTGCTCTCTCTTCTCACTTTTTTTCTCATAATTAGACATTTCCTACAACAAAAACAGTAAAAGTAAGGCACAACAAAAGTTTTCACATTTCAGGGTCATAGACTATTTTTTTCCTTCAAAATGTAAATGTATTCTACATAAAGAATAACACAAAACACAACTTGTACTTTGATTATACATAATATTACAATATGATATTTGCCTTATAAAGACTACAGAAAAATAGTAGTCATTATAAACGATATACTTAAAGGAAAAAAGAATTGAACCCAAATAATGCATCAGGTGCTATATAGGAAATTGATTTATAGTATGTAACACACCAGTTGCATCAACTTGTGAGGATATTCCATGCTAGCAAAATTAATTTCACCACCAGCAATATGAAAATATTGTTGAATGCCCTCCTAATAGCCTTTATACCTCCCACCCATATAACCATATAACTCTAAGATTATAGGAGGTGCATGACATTAAAAAAGGAGGAAGGTTTTGCACAAAAGTATAAAAAGCTCTACAATTTTTGAACAAAGATGGGAGCAATTTGGAATGGCTAGTTTATTGTGCCTTATATATACAATAATTGTATGAATTATACATTTTTTTATTGGCAAATTAATAATTAATAATGAGTAATTAAATGAAATTATTCGAAATGATATGAATTCCTTTTTTTGAAGCATAAGTTTTTTATTCAACAATCTTTATAATAATTGCAGATTTTGATTTCCATATACATGTTACAAAGTGAAGAAAAGAGGAACAAACTTATTAGGTTATGTGTAACTATTTTTAGTTTTTTTTAAAGGAATATTCTTTTATAAAAAATTTATTTTTTTGAATAGTATAAAAAATTAATTTGATAGTCACTATTTGTTATTCTTTTAAGAACTTAATATTATAAGTTAGTTCATTTTCATTAATTAAAATGTGAATTCGTTAAAAAGAATCATATGAGATGATAAGGTTATATCATATACCAATTCAATTTTTTGTTTGGTTTAAAAAATTAAATTATTTGTTTTTTCACAATAAATTTTCAACTATTGAGTAAATTATATAACTAATTTTAATCACTAAATTTTTTATTTTTTTAAAGCCTACATATATCAATAATTTTAATCACAATAATTGAGTAATAAAATGAATCAATTTACTGTACCAAAAAAAAACAAAAAATTATTGATAAAAAAAAGAACGATAAAAACTAAAAACAAATGGAATCAAACTACCTTATTGTCCATTAGAACCATTTCCAAGGAGTAAGGAAGTTGATCCATTTCAGCTTAACAAACTAATACGAAAGTTACGCAAAGAAAACAGAGAGGAATATGAAAGACAACTACAAAACAGAAGTTGTGGTGTGAAGAATGTGTTGGCCAAAGGGTCTAATTTATAATAGCTTTTAGAGGACAATTACGTAAAACAACAACATGTAACTTAACCAATCAAATCATATCTTAGCTATTAAGTAAAATATAATTTTTTTTCCACGATTTGCATATGAAAAAAACTAAATAGGACTATGAATTTTACGGCATTTGATCTGTTTAATTATTATTTTAAATGCAAAAGTAAATAGGACTTAAATAGGACTAATTATTTTACGGCATGTACTAAATGTCTTAATATTTTTTTTTAAGGAGCGTAATCAACTTTTTTAATCAGCCAATGGTTTAAGGTTTATTTTAGCACATGTTTAAATTTATATCTCAGTCATTAAGTAATACATAATTTTTTTTTGTTAAGGAGCATATATAATTAACCTTTTCAATCAGCCCATAATTAACGTTTTTTTTTAGGGAAGGTTTAAGTTTTTTTTAGGGAAGGTTTATTTTTCTTTTGTTAAGGAGCATATATAATTAACCTTTTCAATCAGCCCAATGGTTTAACGTTTTTTTTAAGGTTTAACGTTTATAAGGAAGGTTTACTATAAAATATCTGTTATAATTGCTTATAAAAATATCCTGCCTCCCTTTGATCCTGAAATTTGTTGATTTGTTATGTTTGGAGTTATACTTATTATTGAACATTATTTCATTCATTTATCACCAATGATACGTTTTTAACTCCAATTAAATACAACCAATTCCTATTTTTTATTTTGGTTTAAGGATTATTTTTTTAGGGAAGGTTTAACATTTATCTTAGCAAGTCCATCAAATACAATTAACTGAAATCAATTCTGATTTTTTTTTTGTCCTGAAACAAAATATCCGATTTTTTTTCTTTCCCAAAATAAAGATTGAATAATTCTTACTATGTTACTATACAATATATATTTTGAAAATAGAATCAAAAGAATATAAACTTAAATTATATAAAAAATTAATGGTTACTACCAAATCTAATTAAATTATTTTAAAAAGTTTCACTTTTTTCAAATCATATTTTTTTTTGACAAATCAAATCATATTTTTATTATTTGACATATATCAATTATTTGATCTCTTTGATATTTAAATATCTGAATTCAAATATTTTAATTTAAATATCTGAATTCAAATATTTTAATTTAAATCGTATTACTTGTTTTATTTTAATATCCGAATTCAAATATTTTAATTTAAATTATCTGATTATTCAAAAAAAGCATATTTTATTAAAGTTTGTATTTTTTGAATACGAAATGTTTGATTTCTAATTTAATTTCAAATATTAGAATTTGAAATTGTAAAACTTCCTTTTATACATAAACATTAAATACAAATTTGTGAGGATGAATGTGGTGAGAGTATTTTGTGAGGATGAATGTGGTGAGAGCATTTGTAAAAAGAAGAGAATGAGAATGCCACTTGTCATAAGAATAAGAGAAGGGCTATGGAATCGGCCGTAAATTTATATTATATAGATTTTAGGATCCGAATATAAGATGAGTGAACTACTAAAAGGACTGAAAAGAAATTCTCAAAATAAAATAAAATAAAATAAAACCTCCGGATCCCTTAACCAAATGCCTTGTGAATTTTTTTTTTGCCCTACTTTATTCCTAAAAATACCCTACTTTTTCGAAAAAATGCAAAAATGCCCTACTTTTCAGTACCACGCCACTCCCAGTAGCGAGGTACCTAAAAGTTGGTATACCACGCCACTGCAGCTTGCGTGCTATTTTGTGGATTTTTTTTAAATTTTTAAATACCTCTCAACTTGGAGTTGAGAGGTATAATAAGGACAAAAAATTCCATAAAACACCCACACGTAAATGCATGCAATATTAATAATAATAAATTAAAATTAACTTAATTTTAATAAACTAATAAAAATTATATAACAAATAAAATTACCATACAATAAAGTCAACAATTATTATAAATGCCCTCCTGTCCCACACCCTCGTCTTCATACATGTGTCTCAACAGACTTGACGCAAGATTATCGGAAACTTAGTTACAATGTCATATGTGAAAGTGTTATGTCACTACTCCATATGGATGCTTCAATTACAGTGAAGGTTATAATTGCACACATCCGAGAGAAGTTTAATTACACAATTTCATACAGAAAGGCATGGAGAGCAAAAAATAAGGCGATTGAATCAATTTATGGTAACTGAGAGGAGTCTTATAAAGAACTACCACAGTGGTTGATGGTGATGGAAAAAGATTTGCCAGGAACAATTATTGATTTTCAAACGGTCCCATCAACAGAAGTGGTCAATGAGACTGTCTTCAAGCGTCTCTTTTGGGCCTTTCGTCCGTGCATCTTGGGTTTCGAATACTACAAGTAACTTGGTAGAGTCACAAAACAACGTGTATAAGGGTATTCGAGGACTCCCGATCACAGCTATTGTGAAAGCATCATATTACAGGTTGGCGGCCTTGTTTGCTAAAAGAGGACATGAGGTAGCGGCAAGGGTAAATTCTGGTGAACCATTCTCAGAAAACGTCATGAAATATCTCAGGGATGAGGTGATTAAATCCAACAGTCATCATGTCACTCAGTTTGACCGGGATCGGTATACCTTCTCCGTCCGTGAAACCATCGACCATAAAGAAGGATTACCAAAGGGAGAATACAAGGTGGACCTGCGTGTGACTGTGGACGATTCAGAGCGTTACACCTACCATGCTCACATGTCATTGCCGCATGTTCTAGCTTTTCTCACGACTACAAGACTTTTGTCGATCCAAAATTCACGAATCAGTGTGTATACGCCGTATACAACATCCACTTCGACGTGGTTCACCACCAGACATATTGGCCTGATTATGAAGGACTGAAGGTGGTTCGCAACAAGTCCATGCGTTGGGCAAAGAAAGGTCGTCCACCAATTACTCGCATTAGGACTGAGATGGACGATGTGGAAACCGAGAGAAGATGCGGCGTTTGTAGGATGCCTGGTCATTCCCGCAAAGATTGCATTAATATTACACATCAGTAGAAATGTAGTATTTAATATTTATTGTATTTCGTTTTTTTTTTGATTTTATAAATATTATGATTATTATTATAATTACCTTTTTTTAAATTAAGTTATTATTATTATTTTTCCATGCATCATTTACGTGTGTCCCATGTTATGAAATTTTTTGTCTTTATTATACCTCTCAACTCCAAGTTGAGAGGTATTTAAAAATTAAAAAAAAAACCCACAAAATAGCACGCAAGTTGCAGTGGCGTGGTATGGCAACTTTTAGGTACCTCGCTACTGGGAGTGGCGTGGTACTGAAAAGTAGGGCATTTTTGCATTTTTCCGAAAAAAGTAGGGTATTTTTGTATTTTTGGGAATAAAGTATTTTTTAGTCCAGCAAGGTATTTTTTTTTTATGAATAATGATGTTCCCGCATCAAAGGATGCTGGAAGGATGCTGGAAAACACCATTAACATACCAAAATAACCTCATCGGCAGTTAACTGCTGATGGATTTTAACTGGCGGTAGCTAACTGTCAAAGAAAATTGAGGTTAAATTTATCATTTTATAAAGTTTTTTAGCCTTCACAAAAGTGAAAACATCAATTTTCATTTTTTATGGATTTTAGGATCCTTAACTGAACTGAAGTACTTGTTGGCGACATCACTCTTTGTACAATTCAAGCTTTTTGAGTTTTACTTGATTTTCGAACAAAAAAAGAGTATTATTTGAATTGTATAATATGGTGTATATGATTGAACATGATTAATGGATTTTATTTCACTCCTTTTTTTTTCCTTTTTTTCTTTTGATGAAATCACTCCTTTTTTATGTCCATAAGTTCCGATTTAACTGGTAAAAATCACTAGGTCAGACGTTGTTCGAACCTCACTATTCTACTTATGTGTTTGAGTTTTCAATGATAATTGTCATTTCATCTATCTACAAAAAAACTCCCTTTTTTTAATTTGAAATGTTATTTTGTTCCTTTCAATACTTACATTTTCTCCATAGGGGACAATAGAGATGCAAATTCCATCACTCTTATTCAAAATACTGTGTAATTTTGGTAAACTCTTGTAGAAACCGTTGAAATTAAAGCTTGTCTCAATAGCGGATAGCTGTTTGATGAAAATCATTCGTACTTCAAGTGTAAATTTTTGTCATGCGAGTTTATAAGATAGTTTCGACCTTACCAGACATACCCTAAATAAGCACACTTTGAAAGGTCGTAGCTTTAACTATTGAGAACATCATCATTAAGGCTCTTGAAAGGTTTATTTTTAAGCATAAGGCTCTTGAAAGATGAGACAATTTAATCTACTACTATTGAAGAGTCTTAAAAATGAAAACTTAAAAAAAAAAAAAAAATGCATGGTTAACTACTCCTTTTATGGATGAATAACTTTTTATTTAAGCTCGGATACGAATATGTTGTGAAATGTGAAGGTCAAAGTGTCGCCCGCAAAGGAAATAGCTTCATATTTCTATCAAACACAATGACATCTGTTATCAATGGGGATATGAGAAGTGAGATATATTAATAAAGGCTAAAGTGTACTTTTGGCCCTCTAACTTTTAAAAGCTTGCGATTTTGGCCCCCCAAGAAAAAAAATATCAATTTTGGCCATCTATGTTTTCCCCCTTTTGCACTATTCGTCCAAATGGCCAATTTTGACCGGTCAACGCCTGCGTGGCATGCCACGCGTGTAATTACTTAATTAAAAATAAATAAAAAATCCAGATAATCATCTTCTAAATTAAAAATAAAAATAAAAAACAGAAAATTAATTTTCAAAAATTTAAAAATTTTAAAAAATAAAAATTATTTTTCAAAATTTTTAAAAAAAATCAGAAAAACAGAATTTTTTTTAAAATTAAAAAAATCAGAGAAAACAATTTAAAATAGAAAAAAAAATCTGATTGTTTTCAAAATTAAGAAGATATTTAAAAATCTAGAAAATAATTTTCAAAATAAAATAAAGTTCAGATTTTTTATGATCATTTAGAAAATTTAAAATTCAGAAAAGCTCAAATATAAATTTTTTTAAAATTTTTAAATTTAGAAAAAATTCAGATTTTTTTTTTGTGAAAATTTTATTCTTGAATTTTTATAAAATCTGGAATTATTAGTCCAGAATTCAGATTTTACGTAATTATGAAGATATTTTAATTTTTTAAAATTTGAATATAATTTTTTTTAATTCAAATCAAAATCTAAATTCCAATTTTTTTAAAAAATTAATTAATTTAGAAAAGAATTCAGATTTTTTTTTCGAAAATTTTTAAAAAAAGTTATATCCAGATTTTTAAAAGTTAAAATATTTTCCAGATTTTTTATTTTTTGTAGAAAAAATCTGATATTTTTTTTATTTTGAAAATTTGACACCAGAATTTAAAATATATTCTTAATTTGGAAAAAAAAAATCAGAACTTTTTTCTATTTTTAAAATTTCGAAAAAAAAACTAATTGTTTTTTCTGATTTTTTTTTACCTTTTTAAAAAATCTAATTTTTTTTTACTTTTTAAATTTTAATTTTTTTCTGATTTTATGGATTTTTTTAATTTTTGAAAATTAATTTTCTGATTTTTAATTTAAAAGATGATTATCTGGCTTTTTTTATTTATTTTTAATTAAGTAATTACACGCGTGGCATGCCACGCAGGCGTTGACTGGTCAAAATTGGCCATTTGGACGAATAGTGCAAAAGGGGGAAAACATAGATGGCCAAAATTGATATTTTTTTTCTTGGGGGGCCAAAATCGCAAACTTTTAAAAGTTAGGGGGCCAAAAGTACACTTTAGCCATTAATAAATACATGTTAAAGAAAATGTAAGTAGATTTTAGTTGATATACATATGATCAATAAAATAAGGGAAATGCTAATAAATACTCCCTCCGTTCCTATATGTAAGCACCATTTTATTAGAGGCAAAAGATGCTTACATATAGGGACGGAGGGAGTACATTTAAGGCATTTGTTTAAAAGTCAAAAAAAAGAAACTTTTTTTTGAAAATTGCGTGTTCAACACATTGAAATTTCAAAAAAGAACTTTATTTACATAAAATTTATAAATTATTTTCTCTTTTGAATCATTAACAAGTGCCCTAAACCTTAACAATTGTCATTAGGACACTTGTTGGCATAACCCAATAAATAATAGTACCGACCAAAAGATTGAAAACTATTATTGATTTACTAGTATAGTAATGTCAAACTCGAGCGGACATAAACTTGTTTAAACTTTTCTTATGATTGATAAATGAAGAGAAATATTATCCTATAACCCACGGATCACTCAACTTTTATCGGTGCAAATTAAATAACCATTTTTTAAGGTCGTGGATCACCCTTAACTAAAGGCTCTTAGAAGGTAAAGACAAAAGAAGATCAATATCTCGTGAATTGCCTATTATCACCATTTCCTCTAATACTATATAATAGAAACTTGTGAGAGGTTAATGTCATCTTTTCCATAGTAATTCATCTACAAGAATTGTTAGAGGTTAAGTTCTTGAAATCCTTTTTGAAATAAAGTGGTTCCCCCTCATTTTAGTAAGTGTTGAGAAATATTGTAAACATCATTTATCTTTTTTTAGTTTAAGATAGAAAATAATCAATAGTCACTCTCTTTTGTTTAAGCCATTCAAAAAAACTATTTTCTTTAGGGTGAGTGGGGGCTCAAATAACAAATAATCATCCTGTGATGTAACATTATATGAATTGATAGTGGTAAACAATTCCTTTGACACTAAAATACTTGAGCACTTTATGAACTTTAAAACTAATGAAGGGATGAAAATCCACTTAAGAATGAAATCATTTGTTTAGATTGCATTGGACTTGTTCTTTCCTTTGGTAGCACACAAAGGTGGGAGGACACATTTGTTCCACCCCAGCTGGCCTGAAAGCCTACAAGAAAATGAAATCTTCGGTTAAAACACTTCTCACTTAGAATAAACAGTATTTGAAATAAAGGGCATTATGATATCATTCTCCAAGTACACAATTTTCCAAGGTTCCTGGTTATATAAATCACTTGATCTCATATGAAAAAAAAAATAGAATATATCATATAACCCAACAACCAAGTTTCTAAAATATCAATATCTTTAAGAATGAAGAATTATATCACTCTCTCCAAACAAAAAATTAAAAACCAAAGAAATTTAGTTGAGGTATTTGAATTCCCTAAAATTTTCAATTACACCATCCATCGAAGCGCACACTAACGTATATGAAAATTCAATATAACACATCCACAGTATCTTAACAACAGAAATTAAATTGGATAGAGTACTTTAAAGATTAAATCGATGGTTTATTCGGAAAAAAAATATATGAAATTAATTGTTGATGAACGAGATAATATGTCCATGGTCCATTTAGCTAATGTTTATAGAATGAAATTTTTTGTAATTACTATTTCCATACCAGCTTGCTGCATTAACTAAGACACTTAGTTGCATGGTTTTTCTTAGCCTTGCCTGCATGATATGTGAAGAGATTATGTTAGTCGCATTATTCTTTTGTACTCTTCCGCTCTATTATCTTTTGTGTTAATTTTTCACATAGTATCTTAAACCACTATGACACTTTAGTAGAGTGCAATCAAATCTAGTATTCCTCTGCCAGTAGCATGTATCCGAGGAAGTGCAGTAATAATCTAGAGTCACATTTTCTTCTCTTCCATTTTACTAAGTTTGCTAAATTTTGAAGTCATAAGAATAATTGGCATGTAAATAAATGTAAGCAATATTCTCAAAAGGATTAATTATGTTTTTGGTCCCTACAAAATTGCGACCTTGTAAGTTTAGTCCTTACTTAATTTTAATAGCATTTTTAATCCCTACAAAAAATTTCTGCACTCAATATTAGTCCTTACTCAATCCAAATTTGTTTAATTTATGCTTAAACTCTTAAGTTTTTCAACAATTTTTTACAGGCATGTTAAGAACGTTATTAAAAGGTCCTCCGAAAAAAATATCGCAAAAATTTGATTTCTACGTCCATATTTTTGTTACTTATATCTTAAACTTTTGTCGTTTTAAAAAATTCATATTTAATTTATTTCATGTTAAAAAATTATAGATTTTAGTAAATGAACCTTTCATAGTGTTCTAAACTTGTATAAAAAGAATCGTTAAAAAATTTAAGAGTTTAAGGATAATTAAACAAAATTTATTTTAGCAAGGACTAAAATTATAAGTAAATTTTTTTTGTAGGGATTAAAAAAGCTATTAAAATTAAGTAAGGACTAAACTTCGAAGGTCGCCATTTTATAGGGACCAAAAACATAATTAACCCTTCTCAAAATAAGTATCTTACAAAGTTTATAGCAGGGTTGCTTGAGTGCTGGATCATCAGTCGATGAAGGGGGTTCCTGGCCAAATATCATCTCACAACTCATGTCATCAAAATCTGTAAATCAAAAGACATTGTAACAACCAAATTGTGTGTATGTATGTATGTATGTATGTATGTATGTATGTGTATTTATATATATATATATATATATATATATATATATATATATATATATTCATTTAAATTTAAGTGAAAAAAGAAATGCAATTGAAGTTTCTTGCAACAAATAACAGTGACATATTCTCTTTGTTACTGGAATCACTTCTTGCAATCATTTCTATCCTACTCTTAGCCGCTGCAAGATGTATCCTTAACAAAAAGTGGTTAAAGATATGGCAATCCGATGACAACATCGACTTCAACGAAAACCTTTTTGTCAATTCAACTTTGGATGAAATCAAACAAGCACAAAGAAAAGTTTTCACCACTTCATCACAAATTGGATTGCACACTTCACTAGATGTCGCATTAACAAATTTTCTCTCATGGTTTTGAACCCTCAAACTTGTGGGGAAACAATCGAACGTTGTGTTGCTTTCGCTATACAACGCGGTGTGAAAGACTTAACTCTTGATTTCTCTGATCCTAAATGGGACTAGAACCATTTGGATGATAAACATGTGTTGTTCCAATTGTCAACGCATGTTTATCAACTCAGACTATTCCTTGAATCTCTGAAATTGTATTCATGTGATTTTGATATGCTAGATTTTCTTAACTTTGGTGTACTCAAAGACATTTCTTTGGGTTGGATTGAAGTTGACATCAATACTCTCAAAACTTTGTTATCAACTTGTAAGACTATTAAGAGTTTGAGTCTTAAGAGGTGTTGGAATTTAGTGGACTTTGATTTGAAAGATATTGTACGACTTGGATTAAAAATCAATAAATCTTTTTAATCCAAGCCATAATATCTTCCAAATCAAAGTCCACCAAATTTCAACACCTCGTTAGACTCAGACTCTCAATAGTCTTACAAAGTGATAACAAAGTTTTGGGAGTATCGATGTGAACTTCAATCCAAAAACCAAAGAAAAGTCTTTGAGTGCACTAAAGTTAAGGAAATCCGGCGTATCAAAACCACATGAATACAATTTTAGTGATTCAAGCAATTAACCTAGTTGATAAACATGTGTTGGAAATTGAAATAACGCATGTTTATCATCCAAATTGTTCTCATACCATTTAGGATCAGAGAAATCAGAGTTAAGTATTGCATACCTCGTTGCGTTGCGAAAGCAACAAAACATTTGATTGTTTCCTCACAAGTTTGAGGGTTCAAAACTGTGAGAGAAATTTTGTTAATGCGCCGCCTAGTGTAATGTGCAATCCAATTTGTGATGAAGTTGTGGAAAACTTCTCTTTGTGCTTGTTTGATTTCATCTGAAGTTTAATCGACAAAAAAGTTTTCATTGAAGTAGATGTTGTCACCGATTATCATATCCTTAACCACTTTTTATTAAGGATGCATGTTGCAGCGGCTAAGAGTAGGATAGTGATGATTTCAAAAAGAAGTGATTCTAGTAACAAACATAATATGTCACTGTTATCTCTTGCCATGGTTATGGTTCTGGATAGGAAGATGAAAATAATTATGTAGGTATGGTTTTTGAAGAATACAACAATGGTTGATTTGTGAGTATATAGGATGTGTGTATTCATTTATATAGATTTGAATAGGCGTAAGTTCCAATGTATAAAGATACGACCTTTGAAAATTAAGGTATTAAATTGCGGTCTTAATTTTGGATTGGTAGTTTTTCTATTTTGATATGGATCCGGTGTTTTATTTTTGACTAAAAAAATTAATTAAATCTTTGACCAAAAAAATAAAATTAATGATATCCACTTTTGGTCAAAGAAGCGTTTTGGTGACATGGTGCTTTTTGAGGAAGCTAGTTAAGGTCTTAGCCTTAATTTGGATTGATATTGTTCTATTTGTGCTCTACCCAGAATTCAATGTTTGGCAAGGCCAAGGCATTTTTAGGGCCAAGGCCTTAATTTGAATTTGGATTGATATTTATTTCTTAGTTAGGTCTATTTTAGGGTCGGGCCAAAGCATAAGCCCAGGGTGTGATGGCCTAGGTCTCATGCATGTAGGGGGCCTAAAAAAGTTTTTATACAGTGAGGTGTATATATCAATACCTTCTTTTTAAGGGGGTCTGTATAGCAAATGCACCAAAAGGGCCCTAATGTCAGCAGTATCAAAGCTTCAGACCAACAACCTTCAAATCTTTTTTTAGACTATTACTTTTCCCACCCTTACTCATTCTTGTGCGCCCTGTGCACTTTATCAAAATACCTTATGCCCGGATTACACAATCCGGACACGTTTAGGAATCTGAAATCTGAAACCAATCATAACATGTGCTGGGCTATGTCTGCGTTCAATCCTGGATAAGAGAAGGGTGTAAGAACTTCCGGACTATATACTCCGGACAAAATATACCTGTTCCGGATTATATATATTCTGAAAGCCCTACTTTTAAATAAGCGGGAAAAGTTGTGGGTTATTTCGGATTACGTAATCTGGAAACCTTGATTATATAAGTTTCACCCAGAACCTAGCTGCAATTCACCACCTTTCTCTCCAAACACTCCATACACCTCTAAAAACACACCATTTTGAGCAAAAATGTGATTTGGAGCAGCAATTTGGTCATCAAGATGCGTTAACATCATCATTTTCAACTGAATGCAAAGGTAATGTGTATATAAACCTTCCATCATTCAATTTCTAGGCGCTTTCCTTTTGATCACGTCAAAAAATCTGTACTGGAGAAATTCGGATTATGAAATCTGAAAACTAGCAATGCAGTTCAGAATGTGTAATCCGAACAGCACCAATACAGGAACTGTGTGTATTTTCTGACCCTGCTCTTGCACTGTTTCAATAATGGATGTTCCCGTTGATGCCTCCATTGAATTGACACCTGATATTGAACCTTCGACGGTGTTGCTGGTGGTTTCACTTGAAGTTGTAGATGATCCTGGAAATGCCAAAGTCGAGGACACCCCACCTCCCCACCCCCACCACCACCACCACCAAAACATGATATTTCCTTAGGTGGTTCAAAAGTAGATGATGCTCCTCCTCATATTCCTCGTGTTGTTTGTATTGATCATGGGGAACATTTTACCACCAAGCAAAAGTTTGCTACACTGAATGATTTGTTGGAGTGGGTTCGAGAGAAAGCAAAGAAGCTTGGATTTACAACCGTCATTGGTAAATCCGATAAAGGTGGCAATGGAAGAAGTGCATTTGTTACCGTGATATGTGAAAGAGGAGGTTCATACAAGGAGTACAAGAGGAAGACTCAGCGCAAAATTGCTGGTTCGGTTAAATGTGAGTGTTCGTTTCGGCTGAAAGGTTATTTCTTGATTGTCAGAGACTACCTCAATGCGTGCACCGCCAAGGTCACCACTAAATGAGCTCAAAAGAAAAATAAACATTTCATTCGGTCGACAAAATGATTGTCTTCTCTCTGGGAGATTGTTGATTCTCAAGAACAACAGACACAAACTTCACAGACAAATTCAACATGAGCAAGTAGAAAGAGTGCAGGGAAAAGCAACATGTTTTCTAATCCTCATAAGCCAATTCCCGAAAATCATAAGCCAAATCCGGTTAAAGTCCACATACCACACAAAGACCAAATCCCACATTGGATGCATGACTTTATTCAAAATGTGGTGGATGTAGCTGGTGATTGTGATTGTGGGTTACATGCAGTTGCAGGTCTATGAAACTTGAGTGTTGACGATCACCAAATGATCTATTACCAGCTGCACAAAGAGCTAAACAGTGAAGGAAATGCTCATTATCGACAAATGATTAATGATGATAGGCGGTATAAAGAGGTCTTAGGAGCTCTAACCTTTTCCGGTATTGGTCCTGCACCACCGGATAAATTGATGACCATGTCGGATATGGGTTTTCTCATTGCACATAAATACAACCACGTTGTTGTTCTACTGTCCATCTGAAAGGGCGATCTGAAACCTTTTTTCCTCTATGGGTTGAACCACCACTTGTTGAGCAATTGATGTGTATGGCACATGTCAATGACAACCATTTCATGATTATACATGAAGGATGGTTGTCATATTCCTCCCACTTGCCCGCTATGGAGACAACATGCTCGTGATGATGCCTTAAGCTGGCCTGATAGACATGTCAGTCGAATGACCGACTATAATGAACTATACCGGGCAGCAGGTCTTGAAGTTATAGGTGATGACAAGGATTTATACATTATTGAAAATCTTGATCCAGAAGAAAAGGTTGTTGCTTGAAAGAAGGTTGAAGATGGTGTGAAGCTTCAAAAGAAAGATAGCTTTAATCTTGATGATATTGGCATAGATCTTTGGGCGGTTTAGATTAAATGTATATCATCATTTTTTAAGGGAATGTATATCATTAGTTGAAATGTATATCATTACGTAAAATGTGTAATGATATCAATTCAACTTTTTTTGGTATAATGATATATATATAATTATTTATTGGTACAATTTTATCATAATTGTCTTTTACTTCATTTTTTTATCTTCAAAAAACTATGAATCCACAAAAACGTGCAAAACTGTCAGTTCTGGCCAGTATTGTCTATACTGTGGCAGTTCGGATTATACAATCTGGACGTGTTCGGATTACGTTTTCCGAAGGGCGTTTTAGGAATAAAATAAGGCGCGCGAGTATCCAATAGGGTGAGAAAAGTAATAGTCTTTTGTTTATCAAAAGGCCCCATATCAATGCCAAAGAGGGGTTTGTATAGCAACACAAAGCTTTAGCAAACAAAAACACAACATCACGGAAACGGGAAGTCTGCTTAAACACAAACGCAAAATCGGATGGGTGCCAAATCCTTCGTATCCAATCTTGGTGATGATGTGCAAAATGCATCTAATATTAAAATTACTCATTTTAATATTTATGATCCGAGACATTTGGAGAATTCGTATAACACATCAAATGATATATTCTAGTTGAAAATGGGTCTATTTTTAAAATGAATATTAATTTTTCTAATGACAAATATTTTAGGCATTTCTCATGTGAGTTATTCAAGAAAATTAAGCAATGATGACATTATTGATCAAAAATGGATAATATATTGTCAACCGTCATAACTAATGCATGTGTCATTCATCGTTAATCACAAAAAAAAAAAAAATATGATGTATTATGTAAGGTGTCCTTTTCTTATACTATGCCCATAGTACTCAATCCCGGATAGCGGTGCGTAGAGGCCGACCCCAAAAGCGGGATAGCGTATAGCTTTATGACAAATAGAGATCATCGATATTTGATTAATTTTTGAACAAATTGCATGAATATTGGTATAAAATATAACCAAACTTATATATTTTTATATATTTTTAAATTTTTATAACACTCAAATATAGTTAAATTAAATATAACACTCAAATCTCATGAGACATTCATAAAATAATACACCAAAAAACAAAAGATAGGGGAACAAATAAAAAAAAATCATAAAAACAAGAGAAACCATAAAACAAAAGAAAACAGAGGAAGAAAAAAAACCATAGACATAGTCAATTTGGTTTTAAGAATCTTCAAAATGCCCTAAAAATCAATTTCGAAATTTCGAAACCATACAAAAGGTTTTAAAAATAGGGTCAATTTGAAAATTTTCAACTAAAATCAAATAGCGGCTGAAGCGGTCGCTATCTGCTCCGCTACGCCGCTAAAGCAGCTGAAGTGGCCGCTATCTCATTCCACACCGTTACGACGATTAGCATAGCGGTTCGTCGCTGCTATCGACCACTATTGACTATTATGACTCGTAAAATGTTAGAAACGACCTTGATCTATTTGCAACTTGCAAGCTAATTATTTGTTTGGCATCACCATAAGTTTGTTAAAATTATAGTGGATCACTATGATTTTGCAAAAGCTATGTTTAGAACGATGTTTGATTTGACAAAATCATAGCGATATTGTGTGGATAATATTATTAGGCAGCATGTATCGTCCTATTCAACATCTAAAGACCATGTTGAATTATAGTGAGTCACTATTGGACGAGATGAACACATTGAAAGCAGGTCTCGGTAAAGGGTCCTCGACCACAACTTATAAACAAGCGGGCTTGTCTACCCTTATCTGACAATGAGACAGGATACACGTTGCGCTTTGACTAAGTCCTCACATAAAACACATGTGTCTTTGACTCGGTGTAGAGAGGTGGAGTAGAGGTAGGTCCCATGATCCCCCAACTACTCTACAATCCACTAAACCCTCTACACCCCACTACTCCTGTGACCAACTCTAAAAATAAGAGGTTAGATGCCATAACTCATTCACTTCTTTCAACCCCACACTACCAAATCGAGAACTATGTAGCTCTAATTTCCTAAGCGCTTAGGGATATGTAGGATTAGAGAAATCTCGGTCGAATTAATACTCAAAAGACCAACAAAGTCACCTTCAACCTAAAGCTCCTCTCACCGCCACAGAAGATAGGAACATAGGTATTGTATTCACCCCGACTCCTAGAGTACAATGTGATTTTAATTGAAGTTTCAAACTGTAACTTTGACATAATAACCATGGCCGACCAAACTTACAACGAACTGAAACATATTAATTTCAACAAAACAATGGTGCCCACTTGATTTTGTTCATCCCACAGTGAAATCAAACATTAAAGTGTATATCCCTAAAAAAAATTAGTAAGTGTATGTAAATGGGCCATGTCGTTGAATTGATGAGAGCAATGATATTTTTCATGAATTCTGCTCTCCCCCTGCACTTTTCGCTCGCACCCAGCTGAATAGACATTAATGCCCCTGCGTTAATTAAGTCACGATGCGTGACTTAACTAACGCACGTTGTAATTGTTGCGTGTCTTAAGTACCGCGGTGTGAGTTAAGTCACGCAGCGTCACTTAAGTCATATATCAGCAAAACAGAAACAACGTTCCCTCATTTCCTAAACTTCCCAACTTCGAATTTTTCCCCCCAAATCCGATTTTCATCATTCTTGCGCCATTCAAATCCAATTTCTCCCATAATATCAAGTAAGTGATGATTATCCTACTTCATTACATTTTTTTGTTGTAATTTTAGTTTTTCTTAAGAAATTTAACATTTTTAGGTTTTTACAAATATGGCTTGCATGTTAGTTTTTAGGATTGTTAGTGATAAATTAAGTTAGGAATAATACTTTAGATGTTGTTTAAAGTGAAATATGGTAGTTTAGGGTTTATAAATTGTTACATTTCTTAGTTGTTTGGAAATTGCACTCTATGTATTTGGTAAAATGTCTCAATGATTTTTTGTTTTGTTTTTTGGATTGTTAATGATGAATTAGTTAGTAATATGTTTGTTAATGTTGATTATAGTTAGTTTCAGGATAATGTGGTAGTTTACGGATTGAATTGTAGTTTACGGATTGAATTGTTGTTGTTGATTATAAGCGTTGTTGTTGTTCAATTGTTGGAAATGTTATGCAGATATGTCTTGGAGGAATACGTCCCAGAGACCGCCTGAGCCGCCTCAGGATAGGAGTGACAGATTGAGGGCAGGGAGGCATGCCCCTACTAGTAGTGCACTGAGGGAGAAGCAAGCACTAAACCCTCCTATGGCTGGTCGAGGGAGAGGTGGGGACACGAGACTTGCTAGAGTTGATGCTGTGGGGGGATCATCGTCCCAGACGGGTCTATCCCAGACGGTGGACCCGACGCAGTATCAGCAGCATTATGAGGTGTATCAGCAGGCGCAGGATCAGGCGTATCATTTTCAGGAGCCTCAGCCTCACCAGTATCAGTTTGATGCTTATCAGCAGTGATAGAAGTTTGGCAAGTGCACCAAATACTATCGAAGTAGTAAAAATATCGATCCCACGAGGACTGTTTTTAACTTCAATAATTCAATTACGTTATAAAAATAGGATGTATAAATGTTTATTTTGTTTTGCCACTAGGCAGTAGATTTGGTTTGATTTTATGAAATCAAATAAATGAAAATAAAGATTTGATTAAGAAAATATGGAGAGAGATGAGATCAGATCCTTCGAATCCTCTAAGTTCCCCTAATTGGTCTACTGCACCTATTTGTTATGAATCCTCTTCTAATTTACGATGATTAACAAAGTAGCCATAATCAATCCCTTGAGTTAGGACCCTCTTCTTAAACTACAGCCCCTAATTCCTTAGGTGGTCTAATAATTCTTGAAGGTTTTACCGAACATTAACCTATTATCACTAACAAGCGATTATATATTCCTAGACTAACCCTGTTTATTAGAACAATTCAATTAGGTCTAAGTCGAAAGCCATGGTCAGTGGTCATTCGTTCTCACAAAATCCAGTTATATGTGATCAAGATATAAAAAGCATTAAGAACAATTGAATTGAATAAACTAGAATTGAATTCATAAACAAAATAGAGTTTCACAGCAACATGTGTCAATTAGGGTTACAAAGATTCATCTCGGATCTAATCTCTAAGAGATTTAGCTACTCATAGTCGAGTTTACAAATAGCATGATCAATGAAATATTTAAAACATACATGAATTGGTAAAAGGTTGAAGAAATCGCCCTTCTAGCCGTCTCCGATGTCTCAAAATCGCACTTTTCTCTCCAAAATCGTAACTCTTGTTCTTCAGTTTGAGTGCAGTATTTATAGAAGTTTTTGGGCCTGACCCAGCAAAATCGCGTCGCGCCTTGTTAATTGGCGTGCCGCGATTTCACTCAAACAGAGATGTTGTAATTTTCTGCATCCAAAAACCCGCCACGCCTCATAAAATCGCGCCACGATTCTGCAAAATCGCGCCACGCCACTCAAAATCGCGCCACGATTGTCAGTTTACAGTACTTCCATAATTTCTGCTTTTCACACCCCCAGACTGTCTAAAATTGCTACAGACTCAATAAAAACATCAACACAACTGTTTCTTCGAAATCTTCTATTTTTCTTGCTTTTCTTGCTGCTTAATCTTGCTTGTGAACTCCAAAATGTGATGAAAATGACACTAAAAATAGCGAATAATTGATTGTCATCAAGCAGCATCAGTATCAGGATCATCATGAGCAGCCTGATATTCAGCAGGAGCAGCCTGTTATTGAGAAGCCTCAGCAACATGATGATATTGAGCATTTTAGCAGCATGATGGTGGGGGTCGTTTTCAGGGGGTGTCGAGGGTGGTGTACGAGACCGGACCAGACGGCTAAGCAGAGGGGCCTTCTGACCTCAGGCTTTTACCTCACTTTGGTGGACATGTGGCATGCAGGATATGGGTCGATGCCAATGTAAGTATATTTTAACTATTATTTTACTGTTTATTTAACTTATTCTAATTATTATTCTACTTATTTAATGTTAGAATTAAAATTTATGTTAGAATATATTTAATATTTATTTTACTTATAATTTATTTAACGGTGTTGTTTGTTGTTTTTTGTTTTTGTATTTCAGTTTTGGAAAAAACATAGGGTGAAAGGTATCTCGCACAGGAAGAAGCTGAGCCTTAAAAACCTGATGATCCCTCAGGTTTGCCCACAAAATGAGTGGTTTTGGTCAAAAGTGAATATGTCCGGTCTTACTCCCCTCCTGACTAGTGGCTAAGAGAACATCTCTCACGGGTTCGTTTGTGCGATGACAGAGAGATGGCATGAGGAGACCAGCAGCTTCCATCTACCTGTTGGGGAGATGACCATCACACTAGATGATGTGGCGTGTCTCCTAGGCATCCCCATCACTGGGAGGCTCCTTCCTGATATAGAGTTAACCCGTGAGGAGGGGCTAGAGATGATGCAGGAGGACCTACTTTTTACAGCGGAGGCTGCCGCTAACGAGATGACAAAACAGGGTGTTGCTCACGTCAGTTTCGGTGTACTGAAGAGGCGCTACGAGGAGCTCTTGAATAGGTGTAATCAGCTGATTGAGATTGACACACAGGAGTAGCAAGACGAGCGATCTCGAGTTAGGCTGGCCTGCATTAAGGCATTTTTGTTGCTCTTGCTTGGCTGGGCCATTTTTTCCGGCAAGAACAGCAAAAACATTAATCTGCTTTGGCTGCTAGCGTTGCAAGATATGGACGAGTTGGATAGTTGGTCATGGGGTGGGATGAGACTTGCTTTCCTATATGAGCAGTCATCTCTTACCTCCGACTCATCTGTGGCTTCCTGTGGTAGTTACATGACCTTGCTTGTGGTAATATTTGTTTTTCTTCTTTTTTACTTATTGGATCTTACATGTATAGTTGTTTGTATAATACTTGTGCTGATATAAATTTGTTTCTTTGTGTTTGCAAGAATGGACTTTGGTGCACTTCACGAACATCATTCCGAGGATTGATGATGAGGACTACGACCCTACTGTTTTCCCGCTTGTCAGTCAATGGAAACCTCCCAGGGGCTTTTCTGATCCGGGACACTACCGAGCTACCATTGATTCGATGGACCATTCGCATGTCACCTGGAGGTCGTACGAGAGACGACGACACATCACGCTCTTTTAGGATATATGTTGGTACTCCGGATGAATCATGGCCAGCAGCGACAGGATGGTCTGTCACTTGCCAGAGCGGGTTCTTAGGCAGTACGGGTATGTGCAGACTATTCGTAGGCCTTCTACAGACATTGAGCTTCTTGCGGCAGATGACGTGGCTCAGGCCTTCACGAAGTTTGCTCTACAGAGGGGTTATCCTATTTCGGATAACCAACTGTGGGCTCATACTAAGGGGTACATGAGATGGTTCGTTAGAGTATCACATCCTATTGTGAACCCCCCTGCGGCCATTCCTGACTACGCAACTGATGCTCCTCCTCGTCATGTCCCTCCTTACGAGGAGGTTATTGCTGAGCAGCAGTGGACCACACATCCTCCCGACCCATACCAGATCATCAGCAACATCAAAGCCACAGTGGACAGTGCAATGGGGCATCCTGATGTGTTTGGTAATCCAGAGGTTCTTCGCATGATGCAGGGCATCCAGTCCGAGTGGAGCATGATGGAGCAGATGCCGGCTCCACGAAGGAGGAGTAGGAGTCCACAGGATGGACCAATATGACTTGTGTAGCTTTTTTTTATGACATTTTGTTGGATTTGGTTGTAATTCTATTACACTTACGCTTTTTGGCGTTTTTTATGACATTATTCGTTATTTTATTTCGTTGTTTTATTCCGTTATTTTTCGTAATATAATTATGAGTTAATGGTTGATTGAATGAATGCTTGAATGAATGATGAAAAATGTATGCTTGAATGAATGTATGAAAGAAAGATTGAAAAATTAGAGAAAATAGAGGTTGCCTCTTCTGGTTGTCTGCACAGACTGGGCGTGAGTTAACTCACGCAATGTATTACACATGCGTTACTTAAGTAACACGGCGTTAGTTAACTAACGCATAGTTTTACACTTGCGTTAGTTAACTAACGCAAGGGCATTTTTGACAACACTGCAGGGCGCGAGTGTTTTGTGCTGGGAGAGAACAGAATTCATTTTTCATTTCGTTTTGTTTACGGGACCCATGCGTCACATTTTGTCACTTTGAGAAATGTACACGTAGAAAATGGGGTCTTTCCTTTTCCCTTTTTACGGCACCCCATAAAGAAGTTACTCCCTCCGTCCCATAATACTTGACACATTTGACCTTATTACGCATGCCAATACATAACTTTGAGCTTAAATATCTTGAATAATATATTAAAAAAAATTATGAAAATTTGATATTTTGAAAATACTCATCGAGACGAATATAACGACATCTTACATGATATTATTTATCTTTGTATATTAGTAGAAAAATACGGTCAAAGTACGTTAGGTCAAAATTGCACATTTTCAAATGGGTCATCTATTGCGGGACGGAGGGAGTACAAGACTAAAATCAAGCCTCTCAAAGTGGATTCCTTAATTCCCTCAAAAAAAAAAAAAAAGTGGATTCCTTAATATAACGTCATGCCAAAGTTTTTGCACCTAGAAAATTAATTACTCCCTCCGGTCTCAAATATAAGAAAATATTGCTTTTTTAGGTTCATTGAGTAGTTAATGTATCTGGACTATATTGTAAAGCAGATACATTAATTATTCAATGAATCTAAAAAAGAAATATTTTCTTATATTTGAGACTGGAGGGAGTATATTAAAGAGTGGCATTCAAATTGAGAAGTACTTCTATGAACACAACTCTAAATTATACTCCCTCCCGTCCATTTTAATAGAAACAAAAGTGAGAATTTTTTTGGTCTTTTTTATAATAAATATGGACCAAGTTTCAAGCATGTTTAAAGCTAACTTGTTTTTGTGCCCTTATTTATTATGAGAGAGAATAGTAAAAGTAAGTAAGTAAGTTGGTGGAATAAAAAGTATTTTCAATGGAAAAGTTTTTGTGCCCTTATTTATTATGAGAGAGAATAAAAAGTTGGTGTAATTAATTTAGGGATATTCATGCAAATTTTTTAAATGTGGAGGTGTATTAAATGAAGATGACTATTTTCAATGTACTCCCTCCGGTCCTTATTATAAGAAACAATTAATTTTTTTGGTTCATTGTGCAAGTGATGTATCTAGTCTATATTTACAATAAGATACATTAATTATTCTATGAACCTAAAAAGTCAACTTTTTCTTATAATAAGGACCGGATGGAGTATTTTCTTGGTCTTGATGTTTTATGTCATTTATTTCTTGTATAAAGGACCGGAGGGAGTAATCATTTAAGCGCACACATATAACAATACACATCATTTAATTACTCCCTCCGGTCCTATTTACAAGAGACATTTTACTTTTTAGATACATTAAATAATTTATGTATTTGGTTTAGGTTCTTGACTAGATACATACATTATTCAATGTATCTAAAAAATCAACTTTCTCTTGTAAATAGGATCGGAGGGAGTATTTAAATAACACTGATATTTTTGATAGTAACCAAACAAGTGTTCCTCCTTTCAATTAGACCTCTCTAATGATTTTTAACATTAACTTAATCACATAAGTAGTGTAAATAATCATCAATTTAAAAACTAAGATCCTCTCCAAAAAAAAAACTATGATGATGTATATTTTAATGTATGGTATCGTATGTATCTTTCAAAAACTAGATTGTTTACTAGTAAATAGTAAATTAAATTGGTGTATGCAAAGGTAGATAGAACTATACGTATTCATGAATTTGTGACCATGAAAATATTGATGGGAATGCTTACTTGGGACCATGTTGACTGGCATACCAAACGAGTCCTTTATGAACAACTGAGATGGCATTTTGCAGAGATTAATACACATCCCAACACAATTTGTTTCTTCTAAGAATCTGCACAGTTATTGTTTAAACAAGTCTTAAGACAGTGGAGGAGAAGAACTGTGATGTTACTTGGGTGAAATGATTAATTAGAAGCTAATATGATTGAGCTAATTAATTTTTTAGTAAATGAAACAATGTGTTACATGTGTTTCTTTGGGTAGAAAAAGTGTTACATGTGTAGCATAATAATGGTCATCATTAGAATAATGGATGTAAATTGAAAAATGATTTGGTATTGGCAATAACTTTGATAATGATCATAAATCATGAGTCACAGTGTGAATACAGAATTAGATGTGGAGCACAATATAATTGGGTTAGTTTGAGACCAGGATGTGCCTTTAGGTTGGGTGTCTTTAAGTTGGAGAATAGTGAAAATGTGAAATTTATACATAGTATGATATTCTATGGTTTAAAATTAGTTAGAAATACATGAGCAATTTAAATAGAATGATTAAAATGGAGATCACATTTTACACTTCTGTGTGAAAATTATACATTGAGAACTCATTTTTACGGAATACTACTTGAATAATGCAGACAATTTTCTATTGAAGAAAATTTTAATTAGAGAAAACTAAACATACCTGCATTTTTTAATGTGGACAACATTTTTTTCTCTTCTCCCATTGATCTCTGACTCTCTCACCTTTACATAGTGAAATTAACTAATGAGATTTATGTTTTAGATTCATCAACAATAAAAGATTAAAAAGTAAAGGAAAAAGTTAACATGTGTTTTAGAACATTTGTTGTGAAACAAATATAAAAATATTGTATTGAAAATTATGTATTCAATCAGTATTTTAAAGTTTACAGAAAATAAATTGCCTTAGAAATATAACAAAGAAATTTCTATTCCTTGAAATGAATCTCTTTTCTTTAGTAAAAAAGTGGGACAGGGCTCTGTTGGAATATGGTAGGTCCTTTAACTTTATTGAGTAAAAAAGGTCAACATTGGAAGGCATATAGTCACCAGACTAATCACCACAAACAAATTATAAGGTGATTACTATCATGATCTTGCTAACAAATGTCTTACGGCTTTGTTTGCGAGTTTGGAAAGGAATGGAATGGAAGACATAGAAAAAATGAAGGAGTAAGTGAAAGAAATAGAGGACATTGGAATGAGGGGGTTTTGGAGGTTTATTTTTCTTCAAAGCATAAAATCCTTTTCATTTGGGGAACTAAAAAATTGTATTGGAAGAGGGTTATGGGGGGTTTGAGAGGGTTTTTATGAATTCTTCAAATTTAATATATGTTGTTATAATATTCTTAAAATTAAAAAAAATATTCTTAAAATTAAAAATATATAAATCATAAGCATTTTTTGTTAGGGAAGCATTAATTTATCACTCTATAAAAAAAAATACTCTTTCAAAAATTGTGAAAGATTTTTCAATTTTCCCTTATATTTCTCTCCTCTCAAAGTCTTTCCTTGCCCTTCCCTCCAAACTAGCAAACAGAGTCTAAGGGTACTTGTTAAAGATTTTAAAAATAGAAATTATTGATAACTTTTATGTAGAAAATATTGTTTTGTTTTGTTATGTTTTAATGTGTTGAATGCACATATCCCAAGAAAAAAAAATTATTTTTAACTTCTTATCAAATGTTATAAGAACACTTTTTAGCATTTCTCTTACTATTAATAGTTGTTTGATGTTAATAGGGTTTAAAGGAGTTAAATATCTAGGATTCGAATCATAAAAATAAAATAAAAAATACTAACATTTATCATTTAAAAAAAAAGTTGACGGGTCATACGCAAATCATTGTAGAGTTCATGTATCAATTCTATAACCAAAGCAATTCAACTCAAAAATATCTAAACATGTTAAAATCAATAGTATCAAGTTTGTTAAGACTTAAGAGCATATAAAAGCAATATAGTTTGTGTAATTTACCTCGGAGGGACCGAGTAACCAAGCAAAGAATATAGTGGTGAAGACGGCAAAATATTCCCTTGCTAATTTAGATGGTGGCATTACTCTCCTTATCTGCACTTCGTCATGCACAATAGTATATTATATAAATAAACATAGTTATTAACGTCGTTATATTATACTATTATAGTTTTTTTATTTACCAATTTATATATTATAAATTTTATATTGTACATTATGCTCAAACATTCAAAGTAAGAGCAATGACAACACAAAAATTAATAAGTTGAACGATGCGTTAGCATTTTCCTTTAGCATAAAAATCCATAGTAATAGAAAGAAGAAGAAAAACTACAGTTGCAAAGAAGAGATGACATGGATTAAATTCCAACATATTGGAAATAGTTTAAAAACAATTTGAAGACTTTAGTACAATTTATGTCAAAACAATTTGACTTTTTTTCTTTTGTTATAGAATTAGTTTTTCCATAAACACTTGTATCATTGTATGCATAAGGGTCTAATTAAATTAAGTAGTTTATACAAACATCTTAGTGAACCTGGAAGTACCCACAAACTAGTGGATTCTTGAAAAGGAATAACGAAAACTAGTGTTTCATTTTTATATATCTAATTCTATCATGCCAAACAAATGGGAAGTGGGAAGTAATTAATAATTTTGAAACGTGATTGAAATGAAAGCCCAAGAGGAATATGACACAAAATTGTAATGAACTCACCACTGAGAGTATTGGTTTTGGAAAAGCTCTATCAAGTGCATCTAGAATAACTCCTTGCTGTTGAGTAGTATTAAATTTGTGTGAAGCCACGGTAGCTGCCTCAACAAGGCTATCAAAACCACTCTTATTGTTACTGATTCCTGCAGAGGATTCAGAAATAGTCGTCGTAAATAACGAAAATTACTGGTTTTAGAAATGAATTATACTAATTGAAAAAGAGGAGGATTTACCTGTTGCTGCTTGAACACTTTTTGATAAATGGTTTATAGCTAATTTATCAAACCAATTATCTTTGTATACATTAGTTTTTCTTAATGTTTCTTCTGAAATATCATCTGTTGGCCTTGCAAGAACTCCAAATACAAAAGTGCGTTTTGGTTTAAGTCTTAGCTTCCAATGAGCTAAAGTTGGTGTTAAGCTCATGTTATGTGCAATCATCATTTTTGCATCCATTTGAGTGTGAATGAATTTTACGTCAGAGAGGAGCTTATATAAGAGGGGATTAATAAGGACAAATAGTGCATGAAAAGCATCTTAGGCCAAAGCTCTTATTTTTGTGACTCTCTAGATGCTTTGTTTGTTGGCTTATGGTACTTCCAGTTCTATCGAAATGATGTGACATAATTCTAGTATTCTTTAACTTATGTCTAATGCTTTGGTCACAAGTTGTGTTCCACTACCAATGTTCCCCTTATTTTGTTTTAAATGTGAACTATTTAGGCCGGTAGGGATTGTAATATTGCTCTGAGAGTTTATAAAAAACTTGTGAAGTGTGCATAAACTATTTTTGGCTTACTTTCATACGTTTTTCAAGATAATTTGTGAAAATAGATTGTGGCTTATATGAAAACATTTTTATTTTGGTATAAAAATAGTTTATATGTAATATTTATATGATAGGTGTCTGTACTATAACTACATATTTCATCCAAAAAGAAAATAAATAGAATTTACAAGTCGGTGAACGTCACTCAAGGACTTTGAACTAGCAAGTGATTGAATCAGCTTAAACTGTTTAAGCTAAAATTAATTGAACCCCAAAAGAACTAAAAAAAAAAAAAACCATGAGAAAGAAGACATGGTTTGTACTTTGTAGAAATTAAGAATAGAAAACTTGACACTTTAATTCTGAGCAGTATCAACCACCCAAGTTTTGCTCAATGATAAAGCAACTGCTATTAACCATTCATGTTATTAAAATAATGTAGGCAAAGAATTGTGTCACTCGATCAATATACCCCTTTAAGAACTTAAAATTAATCACTACTCCCTCCGTCCCGGAATATCTGACCCATTTTTCTAAAAAAAAGTGTCCCAAAATAACTGAGTCATTTCAATTTTCAATACAACTTTCATCATTCCCAATACAATATAACACCAAATAATACTACTTTTATCATTCCCAATACAATATATTCCACTTTCCCCTTTATTTATACATTTTTCTTAATCTGTGTGAAATGAGCCAAGGGGTCAGATAAATTGGGACGGAGAGAGTACTTAAAATAGTGAAAATCATGAAAATTGTGGTAAGGATGGTTCTTAGTTATATTTTATTCTAATAATGACATAATCTAACAACTGATTCTTAAGTAATATTAAAAAAAAGAGCTTGGTATAAGGTGCTAGTAAAGTAAGCTTCTAATAATAAAACGAAATAAAATAGCTAACCACAACACTGCGCCTGGAACAGTTGTTATGCTTCTACTAATATTCTAGCAAACAATGCAATCTCTATCACGGTTCATGTATGAGATTTATGTTTCGAGTTTTGAAATACAATCTTAAACTTAAGTTGTGCTACAGTAAAAAAAATGTGTGAATCTATTTTTCTTACAGTAACTATAAACTAAGCATCCTCTCAAAAATATACATAAACTAAGCATCTGCATCTACTTCATAACCAGGCAAAAAATTGTGTTGCAATTTTAATTACAGCTAATATAGCTGCAAACACATGTAAGCACCCTTGTATCTACAGACAAGGTTTTTTGCTAAATAAATGTACCTGTTACCGTAAGTTCTTTTATACATGCTAAAGAGGCTACTTTTTAATCCATATTAATTTTCTTCATCATCTTGCCAAGTTTTAATCCATAGTAAACAATTAACCCCAACCATTGCACAGATCAAAACAAACAAAACAAGCAGGGAGTAAAGACTACAAATCACAGATCAAATATAAAAAACATGTTCTAAAAGCTCCAACAGCATCACAAATATCTAAGACAGACAAATTAAACCATCCAAATGACCACATAAGAATACCACCATTTACACACTACCATATCAATTCATTCAAAATTCTAAAACTACCCTACTGTGATCACCATCATTTCAAGTCATAATAAAAAACACAGCCCTAATTAAAATAAACAGCACCACCACATGACAACAAAAGCAAAGAAATCATTCTTTGGCAGTTTTGTTGATCAAGGACTTGTGGATGTGAGGAATGACACCACCACCAGCAATTGTTCCCTTGATAAGGGTATCAAGTTCCTCATCTCCCCTGATAGCAAGCTGCAAATGCCTTGGTGTAATCCTCTTCACCTTCAAATCTTTGCTAGCATTTCCAGCCAGCTCAAGAACTTCAGCAGTCAGATACTCCAGAATGGATGCCAAATACACTGCAGCTGTTGCTCCGACACGTCCATTAGCTTGGACTCTTTGCTTCAGCTGTCTGTGGATCCTACCCACAGGAAACTACAACCACCATTGCAAATTTTACAGTTAATAAACAAAAGTTACTTAACAAAACAAAAATAACAGAGGAAAATAGGTCTCTCTAATCTGTAAATGATAATTAACAGGAAACAACATCTACATGAAATCCAAAGGCAATAATTTAATCTCAAAAATCAGCTCTCCGGTTAAATAAAAGAACATTTGATAACCATACACTAATAGTGTTAAGATTTTTTACACAACAATTGTTAAAGTTTGAAAACATTTTGATAACCATACACTAATTCTAAAGTTACAAATATTCAGTGTGATTTCTTCAACGCTGTAAACTTTTAACATAACCTTAAATCGAAATTAAACTTATAACATTCCAACAAAAAATTACTTCTCTGCTACAATTTACAACAAAATCAAGCTAAGTTAATTAAAAACTTCAATTTGAATTTCCACAAAAAAAAAAAAAAAAAAAAAAAAAAAAAAAAAAACTTCAATTTGAATTGAAGTTGTAAGATCTTGAAATTGTTTACTCTCAGAAAGCAATTAGTTGAATTTTTCATCAAAAAACAAAAACATGTATCACATCACATATATGATATAAACAAGAAAATACATGTTATCAGGGGAAGAAAAAAAAACAGACACATCAAAGATTAAAACTTTATAATCAACCCCCAATTGGGTATCCCAAAACCATCGCTTAATTCTGTTTCAAACCCTAACCCTAAAAAATTAAAGAACATAGAAAGAAAGCGAAATTGAAAGATTTAGCAAAGATTAAAACTTTAGAATTAAACCCTAGATGGGTATCTGAAAACTATCGCTCAAATCTCTGTTTCAAACCCTAACCCTAAAAAATTTACACAGAAAAATCGAAAGTGAAAGATCTAGCAAAAATTAAAACAATATAATCAAACCCTAGATGAGAATTATCGTCTAATTCCTTGTTTCAAACCCTAACCCTAGAAAAATAAAGAAAATCGAAATTACGAAGAAAGGGAAAAAAAAAGGGTTTTACCTGAATTCCAGCACGAGAAGAACGAGAAGTGGGTTTCTTCTTGTCCTTGTCTTTGTTAGCCGCGGTGGTTTTCGCTGCAACGAGTCCTTTTCCTCCTTTTCCTGCCATTGCTTAATCACCTGAAAATTCCAGAGCAAAACGCGTCAATGAAACGCGTCAATGAACAGAACTTGTTAATCGAAGAGAAAAGAATAAGAAAAAATGTTTAAACGAAGAAGAGAAGGGAAAAGTAGAAGAGAAACCTTGGAATCGAGAGAGAGAGAGAGAGAGAGAGAGAGAGAGAGAGAGAGAGAGAGGAGAGAAAAGAGTGAGAGTGTGAAATTAGAGATTTTAGATCGAAAAGAAAATAATGAATATGGGGTGAAGTGAAATATCGTTGTCACGGTCATTAAATTGAAATTTTGGAATATACGTTTTGTTTGAATTTTTTTTGGCAAAATAATAGGCGCTTAACTTTGCGTGGGAAACTAATTTTCAATCCCAATTTCGAATTTTTCGTTTTACCGCTCTTGCCTTCTACTCTCTTTATGGGCTTAGTTGGACATGGACTCAGTTAATTAACAAGAGTTGTATTTTCCACCCACACATAATCTACAAATTCAAATTATGGCCGTTTTTGGTACGGTTTGTTTCAGTTTTTAAAATTAAAAACCATCTTAATCGTAAGATAAAAAAGCATATAATTTGGTTTAATTCGGTTAACTTTTAAAATAAAATACGAACTAAACGAATGTGGTTTAGATTAGATCGGTTTATGAGGTTTTTTAGATGATACATTTTTTTGTTTTCAACGTTAAAATCAAATTAAAAAGTTAAAACATGACAATTTTTCCAACTATGTTTTAAATTTCAGATAACGTTACAATTTTATTTTCATCCAGCAATGTTCCCAACGACATAGACAAAATTAAAAATATGGACAAAAGGTAATTATATTCGGTAAGAAATGTAAAAGATTAAGATTGTGTCATTCTCTAAAAGTCCAAGTAACACATAAATAATTTTTTTAAAATAAAAAAGCAAAGAAGAAACTTAACAAGAAAAAAAATGTCATTTTATAAAAGTTCCTATGAGTATGTGTCTCGGTGACATAGGTTTAGTGTTTTTTTATGTTGAGGGTTGGTTTTGTTTAGTTCGGTTGATAAAATAAATATCGCAAATCGAACCAAATCAAACCATGCGATTGAGTACAAAAATGATTTGACTACATCCGAACCAAATGCGTTTTTTTAAGGTTTCGGATTAGGTTGGTTTGGTTTGCGGTTTTTCTATTAGGTTGGTTCAGTTTTGAACATCCCTAGTTCAAACGACCTAAGTCGAATTTCCACTTTGTTTTGCACGTGTTACCTCAACTATCTTTTTCTTTAATATTGTCATTTTTAATTTTATTATATCTAGTGTTATATTGTTATCTTACGTTCAACAAAATATTTTCATATTCGCTACGTTTATTTTATTTTATTTTTGTGTTGGTTCTTTACTGACTGACAATGTGTCTCATACGATATTGTTGATATCATAATTGTAAGTTAAAAAATTTAGGTGTCAAAAGATGCCTCATACATTGTATCATTGGTTGATATTTGAGAAAGGAAACAATGTGAGACTATTCAACTTCCAATATGTCAATTGTCATCACTGCTTCATGGTTCTACTTATTCCCACGATAACCTCATCTTCCCAGTCGATTAAGGCAATTAATCCTCCCTAGTTATAAGGTCATTATTTTTCAATTATTTTGGATAGCAAGAAACTTTGTTTCCTTCTCCTCCTCTTTTGTCTATGCCCGAGAACAACTTTCTAGTCACCTTCATTCCTTCCAATCTTGAACCATGTCTTCTGATGACTTCCATAATCATAACATCGCCAAGGGGGAGCCAATAGTTCTTTTTTCGTCTTATTATCCTCTTCCACTCCTTCCCTTATCACTAAGTTGGCCGCGACCCTGTCATTTGCGATATTACCTCTTTAGGTTCACTTTTCCCTTAGACCATCATCTTCATATAGTTATGATGAAGTTGTGATTTTGAATGAACGATTTGTCCCTCATAAGATTATCTCCTCCACACTTTTCCCCATTGGTTTCCAGTTGAGACCCATTCCTTCAGGACTTATCTGATCATGAAGCAAGGTTACATTCCTTTGCCAACCTGGGTATAGTATGCTCGTGGCAAAACTTGGACAAGATGTGGGATCTATGGTGTCGTCATGCTTTCTGGATCTGACATTAGGTTTGATGCGTAAATCTTTCATGGATTCCTCACACAATGGTTAACGAGCACCAATTCCTTTGTGTTTCTCTTGGGGATGAAGATTTCAACCCTTGTCGATGTGGCTTCCATCTTAAGGTTGTCGATTGTCAGTCCATCGTCTTACCTATTTGAAGTTGGGAATTTATGGATCTCTATAAAAGATAGCAAAGTGTCGTCTTTGGGATTTTATCTAACAATGCTAAGACAATAGGCTTTGTGTCAAGAGGTAAGCACAACGTTTTTCATGTTGTACCAGTTCAAGTTGTATTTAGTCATGCTTAATAATACATAAGGAGTGATAATGTTAGAGGGCCCTATTTTCCTCACTTCTTTCTACCAAATTCTTTTCAACCTGATAGATAGGTTATGCATTGATGATTTTATTAGTGTTGTCAATATTAGATGTAACATCCTGATTTTTTAGGTTATTATTATTTTAATTGTTTATTATTTATTTGTTTATGTGATGTGTTTGAATTGTTGGGCTAGTTGGTTTTATTAGAGATTGAGGAGTTAAGGGTATTTTAGTAATTTGAGAGTGAAGGATATTTTAGTAAATTAAAGGTGGAAGGTAATTAGTGAAGTTGGTAGAAACTCGAGGAATTAAGATAATAGAAGTAAATAGTAAAAAGATGGTTTAAATGAAGTAAATGTGCAATGTTATTTTTATGAGCAAGAATAATGACTAAGCTCGATAAGAGATAAATGAACTAAACCCAATTGATGTGGATACATAAGAGTTATAGTCTTCACAATTTAGGGTTAAAAAATCATTTGGTAAGTTTTGCAAATAGAGGCAACAGAGAGAATATAGCAAGAGAGAATAGGAAAGGAGATCTAAGGAGAAAGAAGGGGAAAGCTTGAAGAGGCAAAAAGAAGAGGTAAATTAAAGCTTAAGAGGCTAGCTTATTGGATTAAGAGGTAAGCGGGAAGGTTATTTTCACTGTCTAGAACTTATGAACAATTGAGTGGTTGTGGATTATGTGTGTTCTTAAGTTTTCATGAATTTGTTGTTGAATTAAGTTAATTTCGTGCTCCAATTATTATGATTATTTTAAGTATGTGAAAAGTGGTGTAAGAAAGTTGTTGTTACATGAAATCTAGGTTTGATTATGATAAGTTGGTGTTTATGAGTTTTTAGCTTAATTGAATTAAATTCATGAAGTTGCAGATGAATGATGTTAAACTTGTGTTCAATCTTCTTGCTATGATATTGGGTATGTTAAAGTAGTGGAATTATGTTGTTGATTATGTTTAAAGATATGTTTGGTTGTGTTAAATTGTTGTTGTTGAGACTTATGATGATGGCAATGAACCGAACCAACTCGAAAATAGTTCGAGATTCGATCCGGTAATTAATTCGTCGGAATTGGTTCATGAACCAAACGAGTCGAACTTGAGTTGAAAATTAAGCTCATGAAATAAATGAGTTGAACTTGAGCTATGGATAGTTCGACTTGTATGGTTCACGAGTCAACTCGGTATATCGAATATATATAATCACTTAGAATATGATATCTAGTTGTCTCCAACACTTAGAAAACTCTCCTCAATTTCGTTATTGAATTATTATTTATTGATGTTATTACAAAAATATGCATATATTTGTTCATCTTTACACTTTATATTTCTCACCCTTCAGTATGTCGTTTACATTTACTTGTTATTGCATGTATATACACTAGCATAGAATGTTTACAGTTGTAAATGAATTAATCAAAAAAGAAGATTGAGACTAAAGTTATTTTTTTTATGGAATATTGGGATTACACTTACAAAACCAAAAACATACAATTAAAGAAAGACAGAAAGAATAAACATGGAGGAAATAACAAAAACAAGCAAATTGCACTTGTAAACTCCTAGTCCCACATCGCTAGAAACAAAGATACCGAAGACTGTTGTTATAAAACACAAGGTTTTAGTCCTGATTGAATTTACAACTAAGAAAGTTGTGTTATTTTTCCCTAATTGTGAAAAATAAGAAAAAGGTGCATAAAATTTTGTAATTACCTTACTAGTTTTTAATTATACGGTTATAAGTTTTTTTTTTGTTTGGTTCATTTATTCGAGCTATTGAATTGAACCTATCGAGCCGAACCGAGTTGTCCACAAACTTGGATCGAGTCGAGTTCGAGATGAAAAAAATATTGAGACAAACTCGAGCCGAGTTTTGAGCCGGTCTAAATTTTATCGAGTCGAGCTCAGCCAAGTTCGACTTAGCTCGACTCATTTCCAGCCCTAGTTGTTGCATAGTTGTGAAAAGAGTTTAAATGACGTGTTTGAGACTTGGGAAATGGTTTTAAACACTTTGGGTGTATGGGGATCTAAATAGCACCTTTGGGTTGATTTTGAAGAGAATATGAGGCAAAACATCAATTTTCGCACTTTTTGCAGTGTTGGCGCTGCAAATGGGGCGCTATGCTCCCAGTTACAGAGAGCCAACGCATGGATATGCATTACCTGGCGCCACACGCCCAACTTAGAGCAAGATTTTTCTTGCTTTGTGTTTTGGGTGCTTGTGGGAGGGTCTTGCCTGCTCCTAGATGTTCTTTTGATGATAATTTATTGTTGTTTTGATGAATGAATGATAGTTAAGAATAGTTTGCTTAAGATTGAATTGGTTATGTGATTTTAGAGACGAAATGGAATGGAACTTGAAACATTAAAATCGATTAGAATGAAATAGAGTTTTCTTAAATTTGTTATGCTTGAACTACTGTGATGTTAGATAACATGTAGGAATGATGAGGATGTATGTGAGCATGAAACTTGGTTTATAAGAGTATTGAAAATAGACGAACTTTGTGAATATGAAAAATAGACGAACTTAGTGAATTGATGAATTATGACATGTTGACTTGTAATTAGTTATATGATGATAATAAGGTGATGAATAATGGTTGAATTGATTAATGATATATGAATGAAATATTGATTAACTAAATGTAAGTGACGAATTGTCTAATATGCAAATTGGCTAAATGAAGAGATGTTGTTTATTTAAGTGCTTACGATATTATGACTATGTTGGTGTGATAAATATGATGATGATGACATATGATGTTGTATATGATGATGATTACTTTGGTGATGATGAATTGTTTATGTATGGATGTATTGATTTGACGATGCAATGATGTGTTGACGTGGAGATATATTATATAATGATGTGAATTATATAATAATGAGTTATGTGGTGTTGTGCATTGTCGAGTCTATACTTGAAGTCCATGCATTCATAGGCTTGTAATCGCGAAGATGAAAATCACGATGATGAAGGATTAATTCGGTAACATAACTCTGAATTATCCAATAATCTTGAAGATGAGGGATCACTCGGTAACATAACTCTGACATCTAAAAACGGTACCACATACATATAGAGTCGTATAGAGCATTGCATGCACATAAGTCTATGTGAGAGTCGTGTACTTGGTTATGTGAACCTATGTGAAGATGTGCACATGGCTTTGTGTGTCCGTGTGATAATTGTTCAATTGTGATGACAGTGATTAAGTGTGAATGATGTACATTCGACTTGGTGATAAAATGACGATTTGAATATATCTTGTGATGATGATTTGAGAGTTGTTGTATTTATTTAATTGATTGAATGAGATGACATGTGATTATAATATTGCTAAGAAATGAATATGTGTATTTGTGAATCCTAAATATTATGCATGAGTTCGTATATTCTTTATGTTATACGTATATCTTATCCTCCAGTGACTTTTTGATCGCCTATATCCTCGTGGTGTAGACGTGCAAGTTGAGGACGCTTGAGTCGACGTGAGTACCCAAAGACTGCTGAATGCCTTCTCGTTTTTATGTTTATGCTTTTGGAGTCTTAGTAGCAGTGCACTATTATGTGTCGTAGATTTTATTTATGATATGGATTTATGTTTGAGGAACCATTGAGTTCACTATGTTGATGTATCTGATATTTGAGATTATGACTTTATGTTGGTTTTGAGATGTATTTCCGCTACGATTATTTATGAAATTGATGACCTTTGCATGTTTTAGATTAATGATGACGTAACATCTTGAACTTATATGAATAGTTGTTGAATTATTATTTGAATATTGTATGTGGGGTTTGAGGGTGTTACATTAGACATGACAACAAACCCCATACTTGGGGGTACCCACCCGAACCAAACCCAAATTAATGTGTTTCCCCCTTTGACTGAGTTTGGGTATGGGTTTGGGTTTTCCCCAATATCAAAACACTGGTACGGGACGGTTAATGTTGATATAAGTATCCACCCTGAACCCATACCCAAACATGTTCCGAATGTAAAAAAATCAATTTATTATCCCTTTTATATAAATAGAAACTCAAACTATAAATCATTTCACCCACACAATCAAAGTTTCAATATTTCATACGACACTTACTTCTCTAAGTTCTCTCTCTTTTCCGTCCGCATCTCACACCCTCAGTCTCTCTCTTCTCCATCACTATCGCCATCGATTGCCATCATCTTTTTGCTGGATAATGCATTACAACATTGAGCCTGGGGCTGAAAAATACTTATTTTTTATTATAAAATTATCCATTGCGGGGATGGGGATGGGGAAGGGATTCCCGAACCTATCGGGGACTGTGATGAGATTCGATTTCTTATCCCCGTTGGGTATAAGTAGGGTAACAAGTAAGTATTTTGGAGTAGGGTATGGGGACGGGAAAGGTAAAACTCATCCCCTCTCCGCCACATTGACATGCCTAGTCAATATTGTCATTGCGCAAAAGTTAATTATAAAGTGTGTTTGCAATTTATACTGTTAAATAATATAAAAAATTATGTTTAAGATTTGTTTAGTTGTCATAATAATAATAAGGCTTAAAGTTAAATATGTGATCAAAGATAAGTAGATACGATGTCTTGCACTGTGTAGAAAAAGTAATGTATGTTAATAAACTTATTGTATTTACTAGTTGTTTGTTGCAAAACTATGCCGACCATTGTATTTATATTACTAGTAGTTGCAATATATGCAACTAGGTTTATATACAAATTTTGTGAGTAGAGTCAAGCTAAGGATATTTCCTCCAAGCACAGAGTTAACCCTTAGGTGTCAGTTCCAATGTATGTAGGTAAGTGGGGCACCACTTACAAATGCTAGCTTAAAGCAGACTACATTGGAAGATTCGATAACTTAAGATTATTCACGTCTGAGTGATTGGTTAGACGCAGTTGTGCTCAATAGTCTTGTTATATTCAAGTATATCGACTAAGACAAGTGATGCTAATATACAATTAGTATTGGTAACCGAAATCGTAGATTATATTATTATTATTAACGTAAAGCATTTTGTTCTTATGAACACGATCTTTTAGAGTTGAATAACATTTTTTTTTATTCTTACTAGCTAAATGACGGGCACTCACGTGCTTGTCTTTCCGCTCGTTTTATTGCACTAACGTTTGAAAATTATGAATTGTGTTTTTTTTATGAAATTTTGATTTTAAATAAAACTAAAAATATAAATGTTTGTTGCTTTTTTTAATCACACCAACAACAATCTTTATTATAGAAAAAATTGTTTAAGGGTATAATTGGGATAATGAAAAAGTAAGTATAAATATACTCATCTAGTTTGTTATACTTTTCAAATGACAAAGCAAAAAAAAATGGACATATATTCATCCATATTTGTTACATTTTTCTTAATTTTTAATTTATTCTTATCTATTTGTTGTTGAGGCAAAATCCCTAATTAATTTTAAAGATAATAAACCAATATGATTAAAGAATTAATGGACTTTGATTATTTCCTTGGTATTTAACTTGTGCTCTTGAGTGTTTTACTAAGACAGGAACAAGGCTTAAATCATACCAAGAATCAAGTAATCAAAGGACATTTGATTTCAAGATCTAACACTGAGATCAGAAAGTTAGATCAGAATGTTGCTCAGAGATCAGAATGTTCGCACAAGAGATCATAAGGTTGCTTCTATACAAGCCCAGAATCTCAAGAACATAGATCAAGGTCATGCAAGGCACATGTGACATAAATAAATGTCAAGAGAAGTACTTCTGCATGGATCAAGCAATAAAGGCATCTATGATGATTAAAAGATTAATGGACTTTGATAGTTCTTGGTATTTGTGTATTCTTGAGTGATTAACCAAGACACAAACAAAGTTTAAATCATACCAAGATACAAGAAATCAAAGTACATTTGAGTTCATGAACTAACTCTGAAGTTCAGAAAGTTAGTTCAGAATGTTGATCAGAAAGTTGATCAGAACGTTCTGATGATAGTCCAGAAGGTTGTTCATAAGCAAACCCAGATTCATCAAGAACGTGAAGAACATGCAAGCACACTTGACATGAATTAGAGGTCCAGAAAGGTACATCTGCATGGATGCTTATGGAAAGGCTACTTTTTGGAGGTACTTTTTGGAGGCTACATCCTCTCTTTCCTGGACAAAGTCCAAGACAGATTTGGTGTACTTTATCCCACCTTTTCCAGCAAAACTGGATGCTTATGGAAAGGCTACTTTTTGGAGGATAAAACTCAAACAAATCTCACATCACGTGCTGGGCAAGCCCAGAAATTCATCCAACATTCATCCATGATGAACCCAGATGAAGAACATCATGAATATCCAACATTCTGATGAAGAACACAGCAACATTCTGATGTTCATCCTGGGAACTCAACAACATTCTGATGGTCAGAATGTTCACCCAGATTTTCAAGTAAAAGCTTGTGGGGCCCAGGACACGTGGCATAACACCATTGGTCACCTTACAACGGCTATATGAGCCCAAAAACTCTATAAATAGAGATCAAAGACTCAACAAAACTTGCACCAATGCAAAGCATACAAGAAAACATCTCAAATATGTTTGAAGCTTTAGCATTCGAATTGGTCATCACTGAAGGCTCCTTCTACCTTCTTTGTAGTGTAAACCAATTCTTCCTTATCTTGTTACAGATAAGTTCTCCCTCCTTTCTTCTCTGAATTGATCATCACTGAAGGGTCTTTATACCTTCTTTGTAGTGTAAATCAATTCTCTTTGTTATCTCTTGTAAAGATAACTTCTTCTTCTCCCTCCTCTGTTTGTTTCTCAAACATTCAAACTCCAAACATCTTGTAAACTCTCATCTAGCTTTAGGGGTACTAAAGTGTTAGTTTGAGCTGAAGGTGTAAAAGTCTAAGTGGGTAACTTAGCAAGAAGAAAAGAAAGTCTCATCTAGCTTTAGGGGTACTAAAGTGTTAGTTTGAGCAAAAGGTGCAAAAGTCTAAGTGGGTAACTTAGCAAAAAGGTGCAAGCCTGCTGAGGCTTAGAGAATACAGTTAATGTAATTGTTCAGGTGAACAAAATTGTAAGGTGCAGGATTTGAGAGGTTATCTCAAGCATCATAGTGGAAACTCTCACAAGATTGTGAGGAGTGGACTAACCCACATTGGGTGAACCACTATAAACTTCTGTGTGTTGATTCTCTCTTCCCTATACTCTTTACTTACTGCATACACAAACACACACAAACACATTTACTTTGTTAAACTGTTTTTGCACTCAGACACCAGAACATTCTGAAGTCTGCTTTAAACTGTTTTTGCACTCAGACATCAGAACGTTCTGAAGTCTGCTATTAACTTAACTATTCCAAGTTTCCACTTGAGAATCATTTTTTAAGTTGCAGGATAATTTTTAAAGGGTCACAATTCAAACCCCCCCTTCCTTGTGACTATTTTATTCACTTCATTTGTTACATGTGTTATTTGTATTGAAAATTGAGGGTATTTTTGGAAAGAAAAAAAGCCAGCTCAAAAGTCCTGAAAGGTGATGTTTTCTTTATATATAATATAGATACGTGGCATGCTTTGTTTTAACCCGATTCTGGAACTCACTGAGACCGTAGTGTCTCATCCCACTCTGTTGTTTCTTTTTCAGGTATAAGCTATTCAAAGTTAATCGAAGCCGAATCACAGTGTTTAGAGTTAGGATCTCCATTTGTATTTGGATTTACTTATTTTTTTAAAAACTTTGTTTACATTCATTTTTAAGTATTTTGACGTAAGATGTAAATCATCTTATGTTCCTCTAATTTTCAAGACCTTTTATGAAATTTCAAGTTATGTGCATTGATTCAATTTCACCACTTGTTGGTATTGATTCGTGCATTTTTTTTGTTTAGCATAAGTCCTTGCACTTTATAAAAAAATTGTATTTGGTCCTTATTGTTAGTTAACTGTTAAAAAACGGCAAAGATAACATAGTGCCAGATGGCATCCTATTATTGGGCCAAAACTTACGAGCAGAAGTACATCAGATTGTGAAATACTCCCTCCGGTTCTATTTACAAAAGACAATTTACTTTTTTGATACATTAAATAATTTATGTATTTGGTTTAGGTTCTTGACTAGATACATACATTATTCAATGTATCTAAAAAATCAACTTTCTCTTGTAAATAGGACCGGAGGGAGTAAGTGTCTCTTTGTTTGTTAAAGTGTAGATAACTTGAAGAATAAACAGTTACTTGCAGAACAAGTAATTGGTTATCTCATAACTGGTTTAACAGTTAGTTGTTATAATTGTTAACTACAGTTAGTTTGTTATAATTGTTAACAATAGGTAAGTAGTTCATCATGGTATAGTTAGAGAGTTGAGTTGCTCTATGTATATGTGATGTGATAAACGACTCATTGTAATCTCATATTTTGTGAATAAATTTTTCTCTTAGTTCTATTGGTATTGGTTCATAGTGTTTTGTGCTAATTTTTGCATTCATGGAGAATCAAATTCATCCATTTACATTGTTCCTTGTTATGATGTGTTTGTGCTTCATCAAATAATGCAATTGAACGGGTCCTCTAGTCCCTTCCTAATATTCAACATTAGACTGCTTGAATTTTGAAACTTAAAAAAAAAAAAAAAAAAAAAATCTGTAAAACCACTTTTTTTTTTTTAAGAGTAAAACCACATTTATAGTGCTACATTGCCCAATAATTGGATGCCATGTGGCACCCAAATACCTTTCCCGTTGACTAACAAGTAACAATAGATCAAATACAATTTTCATTGTTAGTGCAAGGACTTAACCAAACAAATTTTTTTTTGCAGGAACCGAAACAGAAAATTGGTGAAAGTATAGAGACAGATCACATATTTAAACCTAATAATAATAAGGAGGATGTTAAACAGTGCCCCCGGGGCATTGGTTAAGCATCAAAAGAAGTAAGTTTTTGTTAAAAAGTAATGTAATTATTACTTGATGAAAAGTGACAGTTTATAGTTCCAAGACAGAAAATTCTATTTTTGGATTCCTTAACCAGTGCCCCGGGGGCACTAGTTAACAAGACCCTAATAATAATAGTAAAATTTGCAAAAAAAATTAATGGTAATTTTAATGAGTAAATAGTCAATTACAAAACTTCAATTACCCCTTGAAAGTGCATAACGTTAATCAATTTACCCCATCCGTCAAATTTCTCTGTTAGTCACGACATGACATTTGACTGTCTACGTGTCATGCCACGTCACATGTGGTAATTTTTTTATTTAAAAAATCTGGATTTTCTTTACGGTTATGAGCAAATACCCCCCTGAAGTTTTGCATTTATGTGCAAAATGCCCTAAGAACTTGAAAATTTAAATTTTTTTCTCATCCTTGACTCAAAATATATTAAAGGTAAACAATTAACAATTACTTTTAATACTTTGAACTCAACAAGCATGTTTCTACCATGGTTCCGTTTACAAAGTTTTTTTTTTTTTTTTTAAGAATACAAAGTTCTTTCTTGAGTTGGAAAGTTTGAGGCCAGCTTTGTCAATTTAAACCTCTTTTATAGATCAATTTAAACATACTTTCTTATTATGCACTGCCATATATGTTCAGAAAGAAATATAAGCATCTTGTCCATGATTGTAACAGATTAGCTGTTCTGAATGCTATTACTCAGGGGACCATAAAGAAATATAAGCATCTTGTCCATGATTGTCAGCTTAGTTGTTTAAGGGGTATTTTGCACATAGTGCAAAATTTTAGGGGGTATTTGCTCAAAACCGAAAGAAAATTCAGATTTAAAAAAAAAAACTGAAAAAAAGTACCACATGTGACGTGACATGACACGTCAGACACGTAAAAGTGCCACGTAGACAGTCAAATACCACACCATGTTGACTAACAGAGGTATTTGACAGATGGGGTAAATTGATTAACGTTATGCAATTTGTTAATATCAAGGGTAATTGACGAAACTCATAATTTCGGGGAGTAATTGCCTATTTACTCAATTTATAACAATAAAATTTGCAGAAAAATAATAATAGTAATTTATTAAGGCCACACAGTCTGCATCCTTGATTCAGGGTATTGGATTTGGATCGCCCTAGACTATATCATTTAAATTGTTTTTTGTATTCATTTTTTTTAAAGGTTGTATTTGCTCTAAATAAGAGATGATAATAATAGCAATCCCAATTTAAGGTTTTAAACCCTAATCTGGAAAAATTGGGATAACTTTTATTATGGTATAATATTTTGTTTGTTTTTTTACATTGAACTATTAAAGGTAATAAAAAACTGGACAACCTAAATTAGTTACTGAGAAAATCTTTCATGGACACAACCACAAATTAATATTAGTTAGGCACTCAAAATTAAAGTAAAATTATTTAGTCACATCGATTGATATTATTCAATTGTATTCTCTTTTATTTTTTTTTTTTGGTTTTGTGTGGGTATCCAAATAATATCAGCATTGCTATTCAACCCGAAAAAATCCATCCCGAGGGCATCAAGAATTAAAAGCAACCAATGAAAGCTTTGCTTTTCCCACAATTCATGGCAGGTCATATGGAAAAAGGAGGAAGTCAAAAAAGGTGGCTGTGTGGAATACACGCTCGAGCTGATTCGGGATAAAAACCTGTCGGGAACTTTAGCATTTTTCAAATAATATTTATGTGTAAGTATGTGTGTGTACGGATCCCTGCTGTTTTAGTTACTAGGATCCGTCAGTACGTGTGTTTTAACAACAAAACCCTAAATTAGAAAACAGTCTTCACAATCTGTTTCAAGTATCGTACCTTCCTGAAGTCGCAACATCATTTGTGTTGTGTCAGCGCCGATTTCATAGATACCCAACCACCAATGTCTTCACCAGTCTTTCCCGACGCTATCATCGTCGAAATCTTATCATGGCTTAAGGTGAACCCTTTGATGAAGATGAAAGGCGTGTGTAAGTCATGGAACACTCTTATTTCCGATCCTAATTTCGTTAAAACGCACCTTAGTCGATCTGCACGACACTCACAATCATATATAGTCTCTTACATGAATACCAATAAGGACGCTGAAGACAGTTTCATACCCTTCTCTATTAGTTGTTTACTGGAAAACCGTTCGATCACCCTTCCCAATGATCTTTACTATAGATTGATTGATAAGGATTGTTGTCATGTTGTTGGTTCCTGCAATGGATTAGTTTGCTTGCTTGGTTATTCTCTTGTCGAGGATAATGGTGTGGACAAGATGTGGCTTCGTATTTGGAACCCCGCCACCAGAACAATATCAGATAAATTAGGATATCATTGTGACGATGATGACATCTATCAATTGAAGTGTTGGCAGTTTACATTTGGTTATGTCAATTCAACCGACACTTATAAGGTTGTGGCGTCACATTCTGGTAGTAACATGACAACGGAGGTCCGTGTTCTTAGTTTCGGTAATAATATTTGGAGAAATATTCGAACTTTTCCTGCGAGGCTTCTTCAGCTGCTCTCTTATAATAATAATAGCAGGTTGTATGCCGGTGTATTTGAATTGCACTATTAATTGGTTGCCAACTATTTGTAATGATAATCTTGCTATTCAATTTGTGATTATTTCGCTTGATCTAGATACAGAAACATTCGCACAATTTCTGCCCCCTCCAGATTCTCTGGAGGAGCTGTCACATATATGGGTATGTTCTGTGACGGAGTCACGTGCTCGGCCAGGTGTTTGTGTGTTGAAGGATTCACTTTGTTTTTACCATGATTTCAAGAAAACCGATCTTGTTATATGGAAGATGGCACAATTTGGAGATGAAAATTCTTGGACTCAACTCCTTAGATTTAGCTATCACAATCGTCAGATGAACTTGAAACATGGTTTCTTGATATTCAATCTTTATGAGAACTGTGATACATTGGTATGCGCACATCACCAACAAGACCGAGCATATCTCTATAATTGGAGAAATAATAGAGTAGTGAAAACTGGAGTTAACCAAACGATATGTTGGTTCTCTGTAAACCATTATGCTGAAAGCTTGGTTCCAACCAGTTGAAAGTAAGTTATTCTCTAGCGATATAGTACTTGTTTGAATTTATGTTAATTCTCGTACTTGCTTTCGATTATGTTGTTAATTCCTTTACTTCAAAACTTTGTTATAGATATGCTAAATCAAGCGCTTGACAATTGAATTCCATGTAGTACTCATTTATGTAAGTATATTTTAAGCAAGTAATGATAATTTGCATAAACATTATATTCTTAAAATATAATTGTTTTATTTGTATACCTGGTAGTAATATACTGCCACTGAATTTAATCTTTAACTACACAACACTTGTTTCATCTGTGGTGTAGAATTGTACAATGTTGCATTATGATAGAAACTAATTTATTCTTATTTTCACAAAGGGATATAACTGCATTTTTTAGAATTAGGCCTTCACTTTTATTTTACGTCTTTGTTCTTTTTATGTGCTTTGTTGTTTCACTCTCTTGCCTAACGCGAGTCCTTTTCGAAATATAGATCCACAAAGTCAACTTCAAGCAAACCAACATTATTGATGGTGCACGTTAGGATGGTAGAATGAAAAAGGCTGATTGGAGATACACTCTAATCCTCTATGATTCTCTTGCTTAACATGATTCTCATTAGTAATGGTACTGTGATCTAGCCATTTTCATATGCTCAGTTTTGTTCTGTTGTGGCTCTATTTCCACAGGTGTGCGGTGCTTTTTGGGCCCGAAACTCTGCTGCTGTAGTGTTTTTCTGTAGGTTTCCACTCATTTTATGTTTTTGCTGTTGCTGTGATTTTTGTTTTCTGGTTTGTAGACAATTTGAGTCTTTGATAGGTGTTCTTTAAGTCTATGTTGGGTGTTGTTTAGTAACAGCTTGTGGTGCTATTGACTTTTTCTTTCGTCGGAGTTAGAATTGGTGCTAACCTATAGCCTTTTCCTTGACTTTGAGTCACTTTGTAATATCTTATCTTCTATCGGGTACAACTTGTGCTCTTTTGCCATTTTAAAAAAAAAATGAAATTGGCTTTATGCAAAATTATGAAGTGTTTGAGCACAATTCTTGCTCTTTTAATCCTATCAATCAATATCTTCTATTTGTGTTTGCTTTCTAGGAGTTGTGGATGAAAATTTAAAGGCAATATAAATTGAAGGGATTGTGAGTCTAAAGTGTAGGTATTTTCTCATAACTTTAAATTGCTTCCGATTTGTTGGGCATATTATCGTGGTGTATTGGTGTTGGTCTGAGTATGAAACCAGTCCCTAAATACGACAATTGGTAGTGGCATCATCAAAGAAGCTTTTCTTGCACTAAAAGGGAAAACTCTAGTGTCACAAGATGTATATTGGCAATTGAAACCTGCAATCTGGTTGTATTACTTAGTTGAAAAATCTCTTGTGTAGGAGTTGTGGCACTAATGTGATTTACATTGTGTAATGTTGAGAATATGCTAAAATTTTGTTGGAGACGATTTGACATTGTGATGTTGATTAAGATATATGGAATGTAAATGGAGAGTTTTGACCACTAATTCATTTCTTTGTTCTCATTGGATAATCAATTCATCGATTTCACATCTCTTGTCAATACTTATGCGGTTTGGTAGATCATTGATTTTGTAATTTAAATGATTTAAAAGATAAAATTACTTTCTTTGAAATTTGGTTGAACCCAGAATGTGCTCATCCAACCACATAGTTAGGCAGTCTTACGGTTAAATGAGTACCAAACCATAACCACGACATAAAAAATCAGCATAACAACTAGTAAGACTAGGTGAAGCCAATAGTAGAGCAGTTATTTGTAGTATAATAAAACATCCTTCACATAGTAAAATAGGAAGGAACCTGTTGCAGCAGAATAAAATAATTTTCATCTAAGAGCGCTTATATGAGATGACAAAATAGTTTAACCAAGGTCCTGAGTTCGAATCCAACGTTAATTGAATCCAGCGTTAAAACTCTTAGAGCATCCACAATAGAGACCTCCATATTTGAGTATTTAAATTGGATCCTACGTGTACAAATCATTTATTCCTCTTTCAATAAATCTTTTATCACCTTCACCTTAAAAAAACCAAACAAAGAATAAAAAATCTAAATCAAATTAACAATGAGAAAAATTGGTATTTAGGCGCCCACTGTTTGCTCTTGCTCTTAGACACCTTAAATTGACGAAAATACCTCAAACGGTAATTGACTGTCGTTTGAGGTATTATCAACCACAAAAATATGCTAGTGCATTATCGAGCACAAAAAAATATGTCGCTGCATTATCAACAAAAAAAACTATGATCACCAACAAAAAAAATTCATATCCTATCTAGTGAAATTACTTTTTTTTTTTTTAGGGAATCTAGTGAAATTACTTATTCATATTCATCTTCTTCATCTTCACTATCCACAAGAATTCGAATGACTTCATTTGATTTTTTTTTCGTAGTTGCTCTCCTATTTCAATATTCATGAATTTTTGAAACCAAGATTGTCTCAACTCTCAACTTCTTCTTTATTGTGTAATTTCCACTTTGTGTATGATGGAGGTGTTAGACAACCATCTATAAAAAATACACAAACTACGTGATCCAAGATTAATCCAAGACACATAATATGGGTGTTTGGATTTAGTGGTGGTTGTTCTTTAATTGAAAAAAAAGTTTTAGAAATAACGATATCATGTTTTGCCAACTCAACCACAGCTTTATTATAGCAAGTTGCAATAATGTGATCCGTATCTAGTAACGCCAACTACTTCTATTTTGGTGCAAATTCATTATTTGGTGGAGGGTACAAACCATTCAAGATATATTGAAAATGCTACTCACTTCCAAATATTGGCATATAGTCACTCTTATGACTAGTCAACTCTTTAATTAGTGTATTACGTGTCACATAGTGACTATCTTTACCGATACCAACATGCTCGACTACAACCTAGAATCCACAATTATTATCGCCTAAAACATCCACAATTTTGTCAATACATGGACACATGAACAAAGTCATCCCATTAAGATGAGGAATGTTGGCCTTGGAACCGAAGTTGGCAATGAATTACCAATACGACCATTTTTTGTTTTACGGAATGACGTTTTTTTTTTTTTTTTACATTTGAATATCTTGAAATTTGGAATCAACACAATCTCACATTGATGCATCTCAACTAGTTGAACCGTCAATTGGTGAAGACCTTAATATTTTTTTGACACCCTTTAGTTGTACCTTTTTAAAGGTGGAGTTAAAAATATCTTTTTGAAAATGCTTGCTGACATATTTGCTCTTAGATGTGTAGTTTTATTTTGTGATCCACTTTCTTGAGACGTTTTTAAATACAATTCCATTCTGCCATGGCAAAAAAACCTTCTTCACCTTCTTTCTAACCCACAATAACCTCAAAACATAACCTCTGTCAGTGAGTGTTTATCTCATCCAATCGAGTAGGCATCTCATTACGAATCTTCATATCAAGAATACAGACACACGACAACCTATACAATATCCTGATCAGTTCACACAAGCACACTTGTTGTTATCCATGCAAGTTTTCTTGGCGCGAGTTGCTTCCTGAAAAATAATGTTCAAGCAAGCTTTATAAACCTTATACTCAAATTCATAGCACAAATTTTTCCCTCGATATCTATGTTCTAAAACACCAAAACTCCTCACAAATTTGCTTGTATCTCAATGAACTGAAACACTAACATATTATGTATTGGCTCCAAACATCTAGCCAAATCTCCTTTACCATCCTTATAATATTTATGTTTTCCATGAGCAGATTCAACTCTGTTAGTGGTTGTGTTGCCAAGATATAAGACACGGTTTGTTCATGCCCTAACATTTTTCCTTTAAAGGATTCATGATGATACTTTCAACACAGGTAAGGAACTTATGGCATTTCTTACAGACATCTCGTAGTTGCAATATGCACGAGCATATGTTTCTGTTGAAAGAGACTCAACCATATTTTCCCCAACTTTCATAATGTTGTCAACTAATTCCACGACCTTTACGTGTTTGACTTCCTTATATCTGCCATCCACTTTTATTATGCATTTAACTCTAGCATTTTTAGTAATATGAAATTGAGAAACTAATGTGGTAGTTTTAGGGAAAACAACTGCGACATCATTCATCAATGTGATATCCATGTCAGTCACGATCACCTTTGGTATATTGTCTGCGGACTCCATATGATCAAGAAATATTTGTAGAACTCATGTGAAGTTCTCCTTTTTTTTTTCTTTCTTCAGACGTCATAAAAGCAAAACCAACAAAATATGTCTTCACGGCTGAGGTTACCCTAACTATCTTAAACAATGACATTATGTACACGTTGATTTTATACGTGGAGTCTATGATCAAAACACTTGAAGAAGTGTTGACTAACTTCGTAGATTTAGAATGAGCCCAAAATATATACTGGTTAGTAGTAGACTCACATTTGCTTCTACACTTGTGAACATATTTGTGCTCCTCCAAACATTTTAACAAATGTTGTATTTATGGCTTTTCAGCTCTAATGTACGTTTTGAACCTTTCTCGTCCATTATACATTTGCTTTACATTCGTCAAATTATCCTTTTGTTTATTCTTCAAATTCACCAGGATATGCTTAGACTCCACCAAACTCTTTGTCAGGTCAGCAACGATCTTCTTATATTTCTCAGCTAATCTACCTGCAAGAAGGTAATCTTCAAACTTTGGCTCCATCTTATGGTTGTGAACTCCATTAAGAACACTCAACTACCATTTATTCGTTTCCTTCTTTACATAACCATGCAACCTAAAAAGAAACCCACATTTCTTTGTCCTCAAGTCTTGTTTTGATTTCTTCTTGAGTGCTTTGTACTCACCACTCCTTTCACAAACCAACACTAACATTGGTTTCTTTCTTCCATCACCATTATATGATTTATCTATAATTAAAGTAAATTTCTCCTTTGTTGCTTGTCGATGAATCCAATTAATCATATCATCTATAACTTTCAATTTATCTTTTGTGAAACGTATGGTGTCATATCTACTTCATTAGCACTAAGTATGGAAACTTCTGAACCAACTAGAGAAGGTTGCACATCAAGGTAAGCTTCAACAATGTTTGTTTCACATTAATGAAAACTTCAACTATAGATGGTTTCAATAATTTTCAACCGACATTACTTGGTTTTGACTCGACATTATTATCAACCGTATTTTTTTTACCATAATTAGCAATAAATAATAAAAAAAATAGCAATTTTTTTTTGAGGAAAAAAACGCAAAAAAAAAAACTGAAAAAACCAAAAACTGGCAACTACCGTAGTTAAATGTCGTTTCTGGAGCGGTTGTTAACTGTTGTTAGCATGTACGATAGTTAACTGCCTATATGTGTACCACAGGGCATGTAATAACTGGTCCACGTGGTACACCGTTAGTTTTTTTTTTCTTTCTTTTTTAACGTGAAGTTAATAGAAGGATCAATGACAATATTTTTACAAAGTGTAGAGATCAATGTCATACAAAATAGTGCATGAATCAACGTTTAACTTATACACTATTCACATAAAATACTTTGACCTTGTTTTTTTTTGTTGGTCAAGTAGCCTAGTGGTTAGAGCTCATACAATTAAATATAGAGAATTGGGGTGTCCGGGTTCGAACCCCAACCCCTGCATATAATATGCAATATTCCTACCAAATGAGCTAAGCTCATGTGATCCTTATTTTTCCTACTATTATATAATAAGTTGTTGTATTTTTCTTGATGAATATTTTTATAACAGTTAATACAAAATTTAAAAATATTAAAAATCAAACATGTGTATAGACATGTTTGCAACAATGGACAGAGTCATTTATTTTAAGAGAAACATTTGTGTGGACCAGGACCAAGAATTTTGGTTTGGTCACACACACAAGTTTTTTCTTTCTCTCTCTTCTCTCCTCTCTTCTCCATTTTCTCTCTCTTCTCTCTTCTCTCTCCTCTTTTTTTTCTTTGTGTGACCAAAGACCACTTGTGTGGACTAGGACCACACAAGATTTTCTCTTATTTTAAAGGGAGGAAGTAAAAACAATGGTGACATGTTTAAGGCAAAGAGAAATGATATTTGTACAACCATTTTCTAACAACTTTTTGACAATTTTCTCTCTCATCCTCACACTATCTTCTTATTCTCTCTCTTCATTTTTCTCTCTCTATTATTTTTGATCAATCAAAAGAGAGAAAACCAAAGTTGTTATGAAAGTTGTACCAAAGAGTTGTACAAATATCACTCCTCTAAGCCGAAACATTTATCATCTTCAGCTTAGTGTTTAAAGTACAAAACCCTAAATTGGAAAACCAGGGGTGTTGAATTCAAACATCCTGAATTCGCAGTATCAATTTCTTCTCTAACAACGGCACCACGTTAGGGTTCCGTTTGTATCACCGCCGTTGTCATGAATACTCGATCACGAATGTCGCGGTCGTCTTCACCAATCTTGCCCCACGATATCATTGTCGAGATCCTTTCCTGGCTTACGGTGAAATCTTTGATGAAGATGAAATGTGTGAGTAAATCATGGAACACTTTTATCTCTGATTCTAATTTCGTTAAAATGCATCTTAATCGATCTGCACGACACTCACAATCCTATATAGTATCCGAACAGCACGGTGATTACAGTTTCGTACCTTTCTTAGTTAATGATTTGATGAATGACCGTTCAATCACCCTTCCCACCGATCCTTACTATCAATTGATTGACAAGGACTGTCCTGAAGTTGTTGGTTCCTGCAATGGACTGGTCTGCTTGATTGGTTGTGTTGTGGATGATGATGAGTTTGACGAGGACGATTACTGGGAGACTAATAAAGAGTTGTGGCTCCGTATCTGGAACCCCGCCACCAGGACAATATCAGATAAGTTGTATTTTCGTTCTAATCATTTGCAATATTGGCAGTTTATGTTTGGTTATGATAATTCAACCGAAACTTATAAGGTTGTGGCGTTATATCCGGGTAAGAAAATGACAATGGAGGTGCAAGTTCTTAGTTTTGGTAATAATTTTTGGAGAAATATTCAAAGTTTCCCTGCGAGGCTTCTTCAGTTCTCCTTTTGTAGTAATAGAAGGGTGTATGCTGGTGTACATTTGAATTCCACTCTTAATTGGTTAGGGTTTATTCAGGACGGTGATCTTGCTCCTCAACTTGTGATTATTTCGCTTGATCTAGGTACAGAGACATACACACAATTTCTGCCACCTCCAATTTCTCTGGACTTGTCACATGTTTTACAGAAGGTGTCACATGCAAAACCAGGTGTTTCTATGTTAATGGATTCACTTTGTTTCTATCATGATTTGAAGGAAACAGATTTTGTTATATGGAAGATGACAAAATTTGGAGATGAAAAGTCATGGGCTCAATTACTTAAAATTAGCTATCATAATCTTAAGATGAACTTGAAACCTGGTATCTCAATGTTCAATCTTTATGTGAATGGTGATACACTCGTATTTGTAGATGACCAGAAAGAACGAGCAATTCTCTATAATTGGAGAAATAATAGAGTAGTGAAAACTAGAGTTAACAAAAAGATATGTTGGTTCTCTATAAACCATTATGTCGAAAGCTTGGTTTCAACAAGTTGAAAGTAAGTTCTTCTCTAGCCATTATTTCCTTTACTTCAAAATTTTGTTATAGATACAATGAATCAACTGCCTGACTTGAATTTCTTGTCTAGTACTCATTTATGTAAGTATATTTTAAGCGTATTCTTCTTGATCTGATTACACCAATTACAATACACCCATGATGGTTTTGGAGGGTTATTTTGTTTGTATACCTATAATGATATATGGGGGAGCCTTGGCGCAACGATACAATTGTTGTCATGTGAGTTCAAGTCTTAGAAACAGCCTCTTGTGTAAAAAACAGGGTAAGGGTGCGTACAATACACCAAAATGGTGGGACCCCTTCCCGGACCCTGCGTGTTTTCTTGTTTCATTCTCTTGCTTAACATTAGTCCTTTTTGAATTATAGAATCACAAAGTCAACTTCAAGCAAGTCCAACATTATTGATGGTGCATGCCGGGATGGTAGAATGAAGGAGGCTTATTGGAGCTACATTCTCTGATTCTCATTAGTTATGGTATTTGTTTTACATAAGACATTAATGGTCCTCTTGATGTCATTTAGCTTTTTTCGGAACATTTGTAGCAACTTATTGCTTTAATTAGTTTGTTGTTTTGCAATAGTACTCCTGCTTGCGTTAAGGCAAATGAAAATCTCCAACTCTTTATGAGTGAGTTAAGTACATTTTTTGCAGGACCATTTGAGTATGAGATCAATATTTATGTAGTTGCACAAAATACTCTGAATGATATATAGCCGTAATATATGGTTCACTAGTACATCTAAATTAGATATGTACTCCCATTTCTTAGTATTGCTGATTTCTACTATGTATCTTAATTGTGACCGTCTCAGAGCTTGTCTAGATATTGGTGCTAAAATTGATGTTGAATACTAACTTGGGTGTGTTTGAATGTGTAATGTGGGAATAAGGACTTGTTGAACCACTTATCCTGTGAAAACCAGTTCTAACTGTTGGACAACTTGGTGTACTATCATTCAATCTTACTATATCTCGGTTATATAAGTTTCGAAGTGTTGACTGTTGATGAAGTGAGAAATTTTACAAAGCGTGGATTTTTGTTGGAGTAACTGTAAATTAATTATCTTAATCGGTAAATGTTTTGTCATGTGTGTTTATGGTTTCTAGTCTCGGTGTTCTTTATAACTATCGTTACATATATCTTGAATGGACTGGTTTGGTTGCACACTTTTTTACAATAGCATAATGTAAGGCTCCTACTAAGGACTAATAGAAAGTAGGATTTGCAGTGTAGTTGGAGACATACTTAGAGAGTCTATGAGACTATGAATCCATTAGATAAGTGTTCCACATCAATTCCTAAAAAAAATAAAAAATCAAGATGGCTAATATCTTCTAATGAGAAAGTTGAGTTTAGCTTGATGATGAGTTTCTGGATAAGAAGTTTGGAGCTTTCCCACATTTCTTACAACGAGTTTGGATCATCTAATGAGGACATTAGCTGTAGGCAGTAGTTTTCTGATTTAAAGTTAATTATATACTCCCTCCGGTCTCAAATGTAAGAAACTTTTCACTTTTTAGGTTCATTCAATAAATGATGTATGTGGTCTACATTATAAACTACATACATTATTTATTGAATGAATGAATCTAAAAAGTGAAAAGTTGCTTACATTTGAGACCGGAGGGAGTATTTTGCTATGAAAAGACACAACTTGACTGGAAGGTTTTAATCTCATATATCTATTGGATAATGCACATCAGCACATGAATCTAGAATACATAACATATTGCACTTTTTATTGGCCAGTCAAGCAATTCTGAAGTTATTGGTCATTTAAGTTTTTTGTTTTAAATTGGTGATTTAAGTTACATTAGGTGTACACAACTGCTATTTTTATGCATTTTGTAACAAAAATTCACAAGTTTTTTTATGTTTCAGATGTGACGGAATGAGGTTGGTCACTTATGTTACGAGGTTGTTTTCTAATGAATTGGTTGTTGAATTGTGATATTGACAAGCCTAATAGATGTTTTTTTTTTTTGTTGATTTCTCTCGTGATAGTCATTTTGTGGACGAAAAATAACACAAGGTGAAAATATCTAAAATTCATCGAATTGTCCTTTTGTTTACCCTTCAAATTCATTAGAATATGCTCAGACTTCACCAAACTCTTTGTCAGGTCAACAACAATCTTCTTATCTTTATCAGTTAATCTACTCGCTAGAAGGTGACCTTCTAGCTTTGACTCCATCTTATGAATATGAACTCCATTAAATATACTCAACCAACATTCATTTGCTCTCTTCTTTACATAACCATACAACCTAAAAAGACACTCACGTTTCTTTGTCCCCATGTTTTCTCATTTCGATTTCTTCCTGGGTGCTTAGTACTCACAACTCATTTCACAAGCCAACACTAACATTGGCTTCTTCCTTCCATCACCATTTTAGGATTTGTCTATAATTAAAATAAATTTTATCTTTTTGCTTGCCGATGAACCCAATTGACCATACCATCTCTAACTTTCCATTTATATTTGGTAAAAAATATGGTGTCGTATATATTTCATTAGCACAAATTTTGGAAACTTTGGAACCAACAAGAGAAGGTTTCACATCAATGAAATCTTCAACAATATTTGTTTCACATCAACGAAAACTTCAATTATAAATGATTTGAATTCAACGGAAGACTCAACATTACTTGATTTTGACTCGACATATTTATCAACCGCATTTTGACCATAACTATCAATAAATAATAAAACATTGCAAAAAAGTATTAAAAGATAATTAAATCATTTAGTGCAACAAAATAAAAAAGTCGAAAAATCAAAAACTGGGCAGCAACGACAGTTAAATGCCATCTCTGGAACGTTTGTTGATTGTCGTGGCACGTACGAGAGTTAGCTACCTTTTAGTGTGCCACGTGACATGGAACAATGATCAGATTTTTCCAAAGTGCAGGGATCAATCTCATACAAAATAATGCATAAATAAATGTTTGACTTTTGCACTATTCACATAACATACTTTGACCTTATATTGTTGGATTTGTCTCGATGAGTATTTTTAAACTTTTTGATACAAAATTTACAAATATTAAAAATCGAACATTTTGCTATTGCTATTTTTGTTTCAGAAAAAAAAAAAATCAAACTTGTGTATAGACATGTATGCAACAATGGACATAGCTGAAGATGATAAGTGTTTGAAGTACAAAACCCTAAATTGGAAAACTAAGGATGTTGATCTATGCGATAATCATCCAAACAGCTTAGCCTCCAATTTTTTTCTTCTTCGTTAGACCGAACCCATTCCTGAATTCGCAGCATCAAGTTTGGGTTCCGTTTGTATCACCGCCGCTGTCATGAATACCCGATCACGAATGTCGCTGTCGTCTTCACCAGTCTTCCCCGACGATATCATCGTCGAAATCCTATCATGGCTTACGGTTAAACTTTTGATGAAAATGAAATGTGTGAGTAAGTCATGGAACACTCTTATCTCTGATTCTAATTTCATTAAAATGCATCTTAATCGATCTGCACGACACTCACAATCCTATCTAGTATCCGAACATCGCGGTGATTGCAGTTTCGTACCTTTCTCTGTTCGTGGTTTGATGAATGACCGTTCAATCACCCTTCCCAAGGATCCTTACTATCAATTGATTGACAAGGACTGTCCTGGAGTTGTTGGTTCCTGCAATGGATTGGTCTGCTTGAGTGGTTGTGTTGCGGATGTTGAGGAGTTTGAAGAGATGTGGCTCCGTATCTGGAACCCCGCCACCAGGACAATATCAGATAAGTTGTATTTTCGTGCTAATCGTTTGCAATGTTGGGAGTTTATGTTTGGTTATGATAATTCAACCGAAACTTATAAGGTTGTGGCGTTATATCCGGATAGTAAAATGACAACAGAGGTGGGAATTATTTGTTTCCGTAATAGTATTTGGAGAAATATTCAAAGTTTCCCTGCGAGGCTTCTTCAGTTCTCTATTTATAGTAATAGAACGTTGTATGCTGGTGTACATTTGAATTCCACTCTTAATTGGTTAGGGTTTATTCAGGACGACGGTAATCTTGCTCCTCAATTTGTGATTATTTCGCTTGATCTAGCTACAGAGACATACACACAATTTCTGCCACCTCCAATTTCTCTGGACTTGTCACATGCTTTACAGAAGGTGTCACATGCAAAGCCAGGTGTTTCTACGTTAATGGATTCACTTTGTTTCTATCATGATTTCAAGGAAACCGATTTTGTTATATGGAAGATGACAAAATTTGGAGATGAAAAGTCTTGGGCTCAATTACTTAAAATTAGCTATCATTATCTTAAGATGAACTTGAAACCTGGTATCTCAATGTTCAATCTTTATGTGAATGGTGATACACTCGTATTTGTAGATGACCAGAAGGAACGAGCAACTCTCTATAATTGGAGAAATAATAGAGTAGTGAAAACTAGAGTTAACAAAAAGATATGTTGGTTTTCTATAAACCATTATGTCGAAAGCTTGGTTTCAACAAGTTGAAAGTAAGTTCTTCTCTAGCCATTATTTCTCCCTTACTTCAAAACTTTGTTATAGATACAATGAATCAACTGCCTGACTTGAATTTCATGTCTAGTACTCATTTATGTAAGCATATTTTAAGCATATTCTTCTTGATCTGATTACACCAATTACAACACACCCATGATGATTTTGGAGGGTTGTTTTGTTTGTATACCTATAATGATATATGGGGAGCCTTGGCGCAATGGTAAAGTTGTTTTCATGTGAGTTCAAGTCTTAGAAACAGCCTTTTGTGTAAAAAACAGGGTAACCCTGCATATGCTGGAGCTTTAGTGCACGGGGCTTGAAATAAAAATAGTTTATAATGATATATTGCTAGTGAATTTAATTCTTAAGAACAAAACGCTTGTTTCATGTGTCGTACAGAATTGTAATACTGCATTACGGTAGAAACTGATTTCTTTATTTTTATTTTCACAAAGGGATATAGCTTCACTTTTGAGAATTAGACATTCAGTTTTGTTTTGAATCTTTGTTCTTTTTATGTGTTTTCTTGTTTCATTCTCTTGCTTAACTTAGTCCTTTTCGAATTATAGACTCACAAAGTCAACTTCAAGCAAGTCCAACATTATCGATGGTGCATGCCAGGATGGTAGAATGAAAGAGGCTTATTGGAGCTACATTCTCTGACTCTCATTAGTTATGGTATTTGTTTTATATAAGACATTAATGGTCCTCTTGATGTCATTTAGCTTTTTTCGGAACATTTGTAGTAACTTATTGCTTTAATTATTGTGTTGTTTTGCAATAGTACTCCTGCGTGCGTAAAGGCAAATGAAAATCTCCAACTCTTTATGAGTGAGTTAAGTACATTTTTTGCAGGACCATTTGAGTATGAGATCAATATTTATGTAGTTGCACAAAATACTCTGAATGATATAGCCGTAATATATGGTTCACTAGTACATCTAAATTAGATATGTACTCCAATTTTCTCAGTATTGCTGATTCCTACTATGTATCTTAATTGTGACCGTCTCTGAGCTTGTCTAGATATTGGTGCTAAAATTGATGTTGAATACTAACTTGGGTTTGTTTGAATGTGTTAATGTGGGAATAAGGACTTGTTGAACCACTTATCCTGTGAAAACTCGTTCTAAGTGTTGGACAACTTGATGTACTATCATTCAATCTTACTATCTCTGTTATACTAGTTACATAAGTTTCAAAGTGTTGACTGTTGATGACGTGAGAAATTTACAAAGCTTGGACTTATGTTTAAGTAACTGTAAAATAACTATCTTAGTCGGTAGAAGTTGTCATGTGTGTATATGGTTTCTACTTTCTAGACAGGGTGGGTGTTCTATATAACTATCGTTATATATAGCTTGAATGGACAAGTTTGGTTGCACACTTTTTTACAATAGCATAATAGAAATTAGGATTTGCAGTGTAGTTGGAGACACACTTAGAGAGTCTATGAATCTATTAGATAAGTGTTCCATATCAATTTCTAAAAAAAAATAAATAAAATAAGCTGGCTAATATCTTCTAATGTGAAAGTTGAGTTTAGTTTGATGATGAGATTCTGGATAAGAAGTTTGGGGCTTTCCCACATTTCTTACAAGGAGTTTGGATCTTTTAATGAGTAAATAGCTGTAGGCAGTAGTTTTCTGATTTAAAGTTAATTATATATTTTGCTATGAAAAGACACAACTTGACTGGAAGGTTTTAATCTCATCTATCTATACGATAATGCACATCAGCACATGAATCATGAATACATAACATACTGCACTTTTTATTGGCTTGTCGAAGTAAATACGGCAATTCTTAAAGTTATTTAGTGTGTTTGTTTTATTTGTTAACCTGACGCTGCCGTGCCATTGAGCAAAAGCTTGTATTCTTAGCTTCACAAAATGGCGGTAAAAAAGGCATTGGGACGCGAGAATGCCAATTTAAAAGTTAAACCAATCAATGGCTTAGTTGTATCGTGTTGGTCATTTAAGTTTTTTATTTTTGGTTTTAAATTGGTCATTTAAATTGCATCAGGTGTATACAACTACTATTTTTATGCATTTTGTAACAAAAAATCACAAGTTTCCTTATGTTTCAGATGTGACAGAATGAGGTTGGTCACTTATCTTACAAGGTTGTTTTCTGAATTGGTTGTTGAATTGTGATACTAACAAGCCTAATAGATGTTTATCTTTTGTGGACTTTTCTCGTGATAGTCATTTTGTGGACCAAAAATAACACATGGTCAAAATATCTAAAATCAGTAGCCTGACGTCGACAAGTAGTAAGATTTGTTACGCCATGCCAATACCGTATATTTGTATTTTTATAATTTCATAGATTAAAAATAATACTCTAATATAAGTAAGGTATAAATAATATTCAAAAAAATGGAAGGTATAAATACATTGTTTAAGCGAAATTAGAATGAATTCATTTTGTCTTCTAAGCATCTTCTTTTATAATCCTCACTTCTTGAGTTAATAGATCTCTCTTTGGTCACGCAAACCCATCAAATTGTGATTCAGAATTTCCACTTCAAATTTGGCATGAGTGCACGAAGCTAGCTGCTCCTCCTCAATGCAGCTGAATTGACATCTATAATCTCATATTCCCACTGATTTGAAAAGGCTTGTTTGTGAAGTTATAGGAGTCTATATGTTTTTTGTTTTGCAAGAAAGAAAGATGCTTATAATAAAATAACCACGTCCAAGCACCCAATTTGCAACTACTTGAAACCTGCATAATATTATTCATGGTGTGTTAATTCTTCAAATATGTTCCATAGCTCACATGCCAAACTCAAAAAGCATAGCAAAGAGCTACTTGCAGAAAATAAAACTTCAAGCCACATTCCCAGACAGTGCAACAATTTCAAGATTATATGCATAAATTATCAACATTATGTTTTAGAACTGATGCCAAAAATTCTGCAGAAAAAACAGTTTAAATCATAATTGTACAAAATATGTATTAAGAACAAGACAAACCCTCGCTTAACAACATAACGCCAAAAGATAACATGCCACACCAATGCAGCAAACATTGAACAGCTCCGAGTTGAAACCAATTGATTTTGATCAAAGCCAATACCAAGATAAAAGTTTTACCTGCTCAAAGATTTCTTGAAATAATCCTAAGTTTCTTGCTTTCCATATTATTGACCACTAGCAATCAAGCAACAAAGTAAAAATGATTTTTTCCATTATTATGAAACACTGCTTGTATCCCTAGAACTTCTTCACACAAGGCCCGTGATTTGACAAAATGATTAGGACGGAGTTAATAATAGCAAGTATTTTCTCCAACAAAGTTTCTTTCTGACATCAACTGCATTCTTGAAATGCACTTGAACTTGGACAGACTTTCAGTTACCTCATCCATCTATGACGCAGAAACTACTACAGCCTCTGAAGCCAGAGTTACTTGTTATATCAAACTGCGATTGAGAATAGAAAAACTCAGGAAAGGTTTCAAGTAGGATTAACTTGTGGATTTTAAGTTGTACTTTTCTGACTTTGCTTCTCTACTTGGTTTCAGTTTCTTCAATTTACAGTAGCTTAACTTTACTGCTAAAGAAAGCGACAAGTACATCATATTCTGTTATGAAAAACTTTATTCGAAATAAGAGGAATATTCGATGTCTAACTAGCAAGAAGTTTACAAAGATACGAAGTTGTATACGCCTTATGAAAAAGACCTTACATTATCTATTCACATGTCATGGTTAAATCTGATCTGAGAACCTTGAGCAATAAATAACAACATCACAAGATGCTGATATTAAAAGAATTAGGCTGCAAAACTGTATGGATGGAATAAAAGTGCGACATTTAAGATTAAAAAACCATGCAAGCTCGAATGACAATCTTCTTAGAGATTTAAAAACAAAACAAATGAGAACCAATGCATAAGAGTATCCACATTATTTGTATTAGCTAATTGTGTAACATCAGTGATAAGTGATTATATATTGAGTTCAGTAAATATAGATAGATAAACTGAAATCAAACATCATTGAAGAGTGATGACTTGGTTATTTATGAGTCAGGCACAACACTAACAGCTACCTACAGTACTAATTGACTATGGTAAGTGCACAAACTAAATAAAGCAAGAAAATATACATTGTGGTATTGAATAAACTAGGTTTTTATGAACTGTAGCAATTATACTCTAGTACACTCGCAAAAGTTCATGTTGGGTGATAACCATGAAGAGAACTGAGCTATGAAGAGAATATTGAGCTAAACAATGATACACTTGGTTAACCTCACGCCTATGCAAGGAACTTAAACTATAAAAAAATATATTAAAATTAATACAATCTTCAATAATAGATTTGTTAAAGTTGGATATTGTTGATCGTTCAGCGCCTGAACCACATTAGAAGCATATGATTCTTCTATAAGATTTAAAAAAGACATGTCTTTTGCAAATTTCAACCGCTTCCGCATAGCTAAAACTTTTGTTACCTCTGAATTTAGTAATGAAAATACTTGTCAGCAACTAGCAACAACGACAACACCTTCGTTATCTCTCACCACATCACCAAGACCCCATTCACCCCTCTGTCGGACCTGCTGCATCAACATTTAACTTATAGCAACCACTAACAAGGGGTGTCCAATGAACATCAAATATGAGTAAATTTGGATATCCACTTAGCGTCTCCAACAAGACCGTACTAGCACTATCAAAATTAGTAATAGATCTTTGTGCCTTTTAAACATCGGCAACTACATCAACATCAGTCTCTTCAAAACATTTTTTATTTCTAGTGCACCATAACATGGACTATAATATCATTACTCAAATAAAAGTAGGCTTAAATATGTAGCTAGTCCCTCTAAGTCGGCGAATTTTTGGTTTTCGTCCATGTAGTTTTTTTTTAACCGACCTTGCAAGACGATTTTTTCTTTTTTACTTTTGACCCTAACGTCAAGGTCTGTTACAAAACGCGTATATGACAAACAGAGGGTGACGTGGCAACATGTGATGTGGCTAGCGAAGAACATGTGGCATATGAGTTGATGAGTCAATAAGTGAGAGGGACCAAAATAAAAAATAAAAAACGAAATTGACAACAGACCAAATCCAAAAACATCTGAAATCGACAAAATATCCAAGTTTCTCATCTTCTCTAACACTACTCATAAATTCATTTTCTTCAATAAATTTGCCCAGAAAGTTTCATGCAACACCTCTTAATCTTCATCTTCAACTCAAAATCCATAATCCAACGACCTAAAATCATCATCAACATAAAAAATCCTAAATTTCCATAAAATTTTATAACCAAATAGAAGAAATATTTAGAAACAAAAAAAACTTAACAACAGAAGAAAACAATTTGCTCTCTAGACCTTAATAGCTTGTTGCATCCAAGTTTATCAATATTTTTCAAAGAAAGTGCTTCAAAAGCCACATTAAACCGTATCAAAGAACAAGAACCATCTGAATTCCCAAACACGATTCCTATAGTGTAAATCCAATCACAGCTAATAGAATTTTCAATTTCTTCATTTCATAATTGTTTATCTCCAAAACTTAAATAACTAATCAACCATAAAACCAAAAATCGGAAGGGAATGGTTCTTGGTTTTTTGTTTGCTTTTGTTGATGATGAATTTAGACGTTTGACAAGGCTGTAGAGGTTGTTGTTGGTGGTAGTGATGAACATGTTCTTGGATTGTTGTTCTTGTTCTAGTTTTTTTTTTTGTGTGTACAATATAATGAAGAAGACGAGAGATCTAAGAAATATCAAAACGTATGACTTTTTTTTGGTTTTGGTCTTCTGATTTATGACTATGCCAAATTTTTGCCACATCAACCTCCATTAGACAAACTACATATTTAAGCTATAAAAATAAATAGGGTCATTTGAGTCTTATTCCTTGATCTTTCGAAAATTACCCTGTAATTGCTAATCATTCGATTATGAGTCAGAAAAACGATGGTTGTCATAAAAAAAAATGGTTGTGAGACGAAAATGCCCATCACTGCATCAGACCAATGCATAATGACCAAGATGACCCTCTTCAATCTTCATCCCTTCTAACCCCAAAACTAGTGGTGGAAACAGGCCAGGCCGTCCGACAGGGGCCTATGGTCTAGCCTATTTAAAGCCTAGCTCGGCCCAGCTCGTTTATTAAGAAGGCCAGGCTCAAGCTTTTTATAAAGCCTATTTAATTAAATAGGCCAGGCTAAGGCTTACAAAAAAGCCTATTAAGCCCGTTGGGCCGCCCTATTAAGCTTTTTATGTATAATATATCTTCCATTATTGATATCGTTGAAGTTTTTTTTCTCATAAACTCAAGCCTTCATAAGATTAGTTATTTAGTAGCACATATATTGTTGTGATTATACCTTCATAAGATTTCATTATTTAGTTGCAGATATATTCATGTGCTTTAGGCCTTCGTAAATTTTGGCCTATTTAGTAGTAGGCTTACATGTGTTGCCAGACTTTGGTGTAAAATAGGCTTTTAAATAGGCTTTCAGGCTTCATCAGGCCTTTAAATCAGGCCTTTAAATAGGCCAGATCAGGCCTCGAAAATGAGCCTATGACGGGTAATAAGTCAGGCTCAGGCCTATAATTTTTGAAGTTGGCCAGGCTTAAGCCTTACAAAGCCCGGTCCGGCCTAGCCTATTTCCACCCCTACCCAAAACCCCCATCTTTAACCCCACACACAGACCCAGAAATAACTTTAGAGAAGTAGTTTCTTCTTCGTTAGACGGAACACGATGCATTCACAATCTGTTTCGAAGATCGTAGCTACCTGAAATCGTAGCATTCAATTTTCTTCTCCAACAACGGCACCACGTGAGGGTTCCGTTCGTACCAGCGCCGCTGTCATGAATACCCAACCACCAATGTCGCCGTCGCCGTCGTCTTCACCAGTATTTCCCGACGATATCATTGCTGAAATCCTTTCCTGGCTTACGGTGAAATCTTTGATGAAGATGAAATGTGTGAGTAAGTCGTGGAACACTTTTATCTCTGATTCTAATTTCGTTAAAATGCATCTTAATCGATCTGCACGACACTCACAATCCTATTTTGTATCCGAACATCGCTGTGATTACAGTTTCGTACCTTTCTCCGTTAATGGTTTGATGAATGACCGTTCAATCACCCTTCCCACCGATCCTTACTATCGATTGTTTGACTGTAATGGAGTTGTTGGTTCCTGCAATGGACTGGTCTGCTTGTTCGGTTATTCTTTCAACGAGTTTTATGATGAATTGGCTCCGTATTATGATGAAGACAATGAGGAGAATGATGAGAACGAGTATAAAGAGACTTGGCTCCGTATTTGGAACCCCGCCACCAGGACAATGTCTGATAAATTTGGGTATTTTCGTGATGATGATGTGAAATATGGGCAGTTTGTGTTTGGTTACGACAATTCAACTGACACTTACAAGGTTGTGGCGTTTCGTATGGGTAGCAATATGACAACGGAGGTGAGAGTTCTTAGTTTTGGTAATAACGTTTGGAGAGATATTCAAAGTTTGCCTGCGGGCCTTCTTCAGTTGTCCTTTAATAATCATAATAGCACGGTGTATGCTAGTGTACATTTTAATTGCACTGTTAATTGGTTGGCGATGATTAAGGATGGTAATCTTGCTCCTCAATTTGTGATTATTTCGCTTGATCTAGGTACAGAGACATACACGCAATTTCTGCCCCCTCCAATTTCTTTGGAGTTCTCATATTTTTTAATGAAGGTCTCACGTGCATGGCCAGGTGTTTCTGTGTTAATGGATTCACTTTGTTTATATCATGATTTCAAGGAAACTGATTTTGTTATATGGAAGATGACAAAATTTGGAGATGAAAAGTCGTGGGCTCAATTACTCTGTACTCCTGCTTGCGTAAAGGCAAATGAAAATCTTCAACTCTTTATGAGTGAGTTTACACTTTTTGCACGACCATATGATATCAATATTTCTGTAGTTGCACAAAATGCTTTGTATGTTATAACCGTAATATATGGTTCACTACTACATCTAAACCTTTTGGCAACACTTGCAATCTATTTTATTTTATTTTATTTAAATTGTGGTATGTTAACACTGGTTAAATTAAATGTTACCTTTTGCCACTAATTTTAACTTCAAATAATATTAGTATTTAGTAGTTAATCCTGACAATCACCAAGTAGATCTTATCTCAAATTGATTATTAATGGTGTTTTATAAACTTAAAAGCTTTCATATTCATTTTATATTTGCAATGAAACATGCTATCTTTGTCTCAGGTTTTCACTTAACAATTATATTCCTCATCTTTCCTAAGAATTCATTTCTCTTTCTAAATGAAATTATTGTGACAAACAAAGATCTGTAATTGTTCTTTTTTTTTTTTTTTTGTTTCTTGTATGTTTACTTGCTATTTAGATCCCCATTCTTTTTGTAACCATTCTGCAATGTATACTATATTCACTTAAGTTTGTAGTTGTGTAGTTTTTCGCCTATAGACAAGTAGACATGTACTTCTATTTTGTTAGTATTGCTGATTTCTACTATGTATCTTAATTGTGACTGTCCCAGAGCTTGTGTAGATATTGATGCTAAAATAGATGTGGAGAACTAATTTGGTGTGTTGAATGCGTTAATGTGGGAATAAGGACTTGAACCGGTTATCCTGTAAAAACCAGTTCTAAATGTTTTGTATAATAAGTTAAAAATATATAACCATGATTGATTTGGACAACTTGCTGTACTATCAATTTTGTTTTTTGGACTAATGGATTACGATCATTCAATCTTATTATCTTTGTGATACTAGTTAAATAAGTTTCACAACGTTGACTGTTGATGAAGTGAGAAACTGTACAAAGCTTGGAATTATGTTGAAGTAACTATAAAATAATAATCTTAGTTGGTAAAAGTTTTCTCATGTGTGTGGATGGTTTTTAGACAGGGTGTTGTATATAATTATCCTTATATATATAGCTTGAATGGACAAGTTTTTTATAATAGCATAATGTAAGACTCCTACTATGGACTGAAAGAAAGTAAGATTTGCAGTGTAGTTGGAGACATACTTAGAGAGTTTATGAATCTATAAGCACATCAGTTGTCAAAAATAAAAAATTGAAGCTGGCCAATATCTTCTAATGAAAAAGTTGAGTTTAGCTTGATGACGAGTTTCTGGATAACTAGTTTTGAGCTTTCCCACATTTTTAACAACTAGTTTGGATCTTCTAATGAGAAAATTAGCTGACTGAATTTTATGGTATTATCTGATAACTGTAATTTTATGTTGATTTAGTTTTTCATGTCCAAAGAAAATTCACTTGATGTGAGTTGGATCCAAATATGGTTTATGGTAAAACACTATGGCGTAATTTGATCCATGTAGCTGACCCCATTTAGTGGGATAAGGTTTGGTTGTTGTTGTTGTTGTAAGTTGTAACCAGCTATCAAGAAAGTTTTTTTGACATAATCAGCTGACAAGAAAATTCTTTTGATATAGCCTTAGTGTTGTTAGATGCTTAGAGCCTAGAAATTTCAGCTTATCTACTGTCTTCTTTTTTGTTCTATTTTTTAATTGGCTGCTTTTCTGCATGAATTCATTGAAGCAGAAACCTATATTACTCTAAGTTAGTTAACCCTGCAGTTACGTATATAGCTTTATGCCTCATCTTTGACAGGAGAATTAGACAGTTGTTTGTACTTGCGGTTAAGAGTTGTTCTGCGATCACTTAAGCATTAAATTATTGCAGCAACGATGATTAACCATTGTACCTTGGCTTCAATGCTTATAGGGATCATTTTCCTTCCTAAACATCATAGTTTGCTTTTTTCTTCTTACTGTTAGGGTAGGCAGTAATTTTCTGATTTTAAGCTAATTAAAGGTTAGAAAAATCCAAACCCATCTTAAATCCCTTAGTACTACTTTCCATGAACAACTCCAAATTACCACTTGAATTAGCCACCCAAGTTGCAGCTACTTGAAACCTACATAATATTATTTATGGTGTGTATTCAGAATACAGCATTCTTCAAATATGTTTCAGAGCTCACATGTCAAACTCAAAAAGTATAGCAACACCATATCTCCTTGAAACAACGACCACCCAGACTCCCCGAAACAATTAGTCAACATTAATTTTTAGAACTGTTGCAAAAAATTCTGCATAAAAAACAGTTAAAGTTGTATAATTTTACAAAACGTGGATAAAGAACAAGATCGCCCCTCGCTTAACAACATAACGCGAAAACACAACACGCCACACCATTGCAGCAAACATTGTACAGCTCCTAACTGCCTGCAAAGGTCAAATGCACCTGCAGTTCTGCTGAGAAATCTTTAGCACCATGACAGCTCCGAAAACAATTATGATGCAACAACAAGCATTTTCTTTTTCATGATATTCCAAAAACTAATTCCGTACAGAGTAGAGCAATCTAGTCCTAAGAACTTGGCTACATGCCTTAAAACTAAAACATTATGAGCATAAAATGGTTCAAATCTTTTCTCCAAGCTACATGAATCCACCAATCCTAATTAACCTGCTGCAGCCTCCAACCATCAAACATATTCTGAAACAAGTCTTGATTTAGAGTGCCACCAATTTGCTCCCAACCAAAACCTGCTGTGAGATTTGAACAGAAAACTTGATAGGAACTAACAAACCACCGGACACCGACTACACAACAATACTTCAAAAACTAGCCTACTAATTGGACAAATGTCTTACGTGGTATGTTATTTGAACAGCTATTTTTATGACAACTTATGAGACAACTATAGCTTTATAAAGAAAAGTATGTATTGACACGAAATGACGAAAACCAAAACAATAGAGATAAAGTAAAAATATAATGTAAGTATGAGAGAAAAAGTTGTCACAAAATGGTTGTACAAATATAATCTCTCATGTCTTACCATACCCAAACACGGTAACGGATTTAATTGAATAGTTGAAACCAATTGATTTTAATCAAAGCCAATACCAAGATAAAAGTTTTACCTGCTCAAAGATTTCTTGACATAATCCTAAGTTTCTTGCTTTCCATATTATTGACCACTTTGCAATCAAACCACAAAGTAAAAATGATTTTTTCCATTATTAAAGTTCCAAAAGTTACGAAAATGATATATATATATATATATATATATTTTTTTTTTTTCATTATCATGCAACAAATCACAACTTCTTCACACAAGGCCTGTGATTTGACAAAACCATTAGGACGGAATTAAAAATAGCAAGTATTTTTCTCCAACAAATTTTCTGACACCAACTAGATTCTTGAAATGCACTTGAACTTAGACGGAATTACAATTTCCATCTTTGACGCTGAAATCCTACAGCATCTGAAGTCTGAGTTACTTCTGGTTACTTGTGGAAAGGTTTTAAGTAAGATTAACTTGTGGTTATTAAGTTCTATTTGTCTGGCTTTGCTTCTCTACTTGGTTTCAGTTTCTTCAATTTGCAGTAGCTTAACATTACTGCTAAAGAAAGCGACGATCACTTCATATTATGTTAGTAGAATAAAAAACTTGATTCGAAATAAGAGGAATATTCAATGTCTAACTAGAAAGAAGTTGCAATGATTATGAAGATACGAAGATGTATACGCCTTATTTCGAGAACGAGAAGTGAAAAAACCCTTACAATATATTTACACGTCATGGTTAAATCTGATATGAGAACGTTGGGCAACAAGTAACAACACCACAAGATGCTGTTATTAAAAGAATTAGGCTGCCAAACTGTGTAGATGGAATAAAAGTGCGACATACATAAAAGAGATACAATAGGGGCATGAGTGTGGTGTGGCTTACTATCCATGGTTGTCATTAGTCATAAATCATCAACTTCTTTACCCTCATTGCAGTAGACTCTGCAAAATTTCTACAAATAAAAACTCGTAAAACAATTTTTTTAACAAATGATGACAAGAATGCTACACAGAAAGCTACACAACTTTTACCACCAACAAACTGCAACCTTTAAGATTAAATAACCATGCAAGCTCGAATGACAATCTTAGATGTTTAAAAACAAAACAATAGTCTTATAGCAAAAAAATGTTATATTATAAAAATGTATAGCAAACAGGCACATATTATATATATTATGATAGTTAATTGATAACCTCAAAATATTCTAGAAAGTATCTTGTGCCTTCTTATAAAGTCTTCCTGCTACATAGATTTGGCCGACTACTTTGATCTTTAATTTTCTTGAATCATGTATTTACCTTGTCAATATGATAGTTTTTGCATAAAATCTATAATATTGAATAGTAAGTACATCAACTGATCAACTGGTTGGTTTCTATATGCATCACATGCATTTATCAAAATGACAGCGTCGTACACTAACTCATTGATCAATCAATTTCCGGTAATACATCACCGTTAATATTACTAATATGTCCTAATGGGAGTCCCACATCGTTCACTTAAGAAAGAATGTCGTGTTTATAAATTAGCCATGGGACGGATGTGATGGTTCGGATTAGGGAGAATTAGGGAGTGCTCTAGGTTAAGTTTGAGTTTTATAGGGAGTGCTCTACTCTAGGTTAAGTTTGAGTTTGATGGTTCGGATTAGGGAGAATTTTATAGGGAGTGCTCTACTCTAGGTTTAGGGAGAATTTTATAGGGAGTGCTCTACTCTAGATTAAGTTTGAGTTTGATGGTTCGGATTAGGGAGAATTAGGTGATGGTTCGAATTAGGGAGAATTTGGGAGAATTTTAGGGAGAATTAGGTGATGGTTCGGATTAGGGAGAATTAGGGAGTGCTCTAGGTTAAGTTTGAGTTTTATAGGGAGTGCTCTACTCTAGGTTAAGTTTGAGTTTGATGGTTCGGATTAGGGAGAATTAGGTGATGGTTCGGATTAGGGAGAATTTTAGGGAGAATTAGGTGATGGTTCGGATTAGGGAGAATTTGATGGTTCGGATTAGGGAGAATTAGGTGATGGTTCGAATTAGGGAGAATTTTAGGGAGAATTAGGTGATGGTTCGGATTAGGGAGAATTAGGGAGTGCTCTAGGTTAAGTTTGAGTTTTATAGGGAGTGCTCTACTCTAGGTTAAGTTTGAGTTTGATGGTTCGGATTAGGGAGAATTAGGTGATGGTTCGGATTAGGGAGAATTAGGGAGTGCTCTAGATTAAGTTTGAGTTTTATAGGGAGTGCTCTACTCTAGGTTAAGTTTGAGTTTGATGGTTCGGATTAGGGAGAATTAGGTGATGGTTCGGATTAGGGAGAATTTTAGGGAGAATTAGGTGATGGTTCGGATTAGGGAGAATTAGGGAGTGCTCTAGGTTAAGTTTGAGTTTTATAGGGAATGCTCTACTCTAGGTTAAGTTTGAGTTTGATGGTTCGGATTAGGGAGAATTAGGTGATGGTTCGGATTAGGGAGAATTTTAGGGAGAATTAGGTGATGGTTCGGATTAGGGAGAATTTGATGGTTCGGATTAGGGAGAATTAGGTGATGGTTCGAATTAGGGAGAATTTTAGGGAGAATTAGGTGATGGTTCGGATTAGGGAGAATTAGGGAGTGCTCTAGGTTAAGTTTGAGTTTTATAGGGAGTGCTCTACTCTAGGTTAAGTTTGAGTTTGATGGTTCGGATTAGGGAGAATTAGGTGATGGTTCGGATTAGGGAGAATTAGGGAGTGCTCTAGGTTAAGTTTGAGTTTTATAGGGAGTGCTCTACTCTAGGTTAAGTTTGAGTTTGATGGTTCGGATTAGGGAGAATTAGGTGATGGTTCGGATTAGGGAGAATTTTAGGGAGAATTAGGTGATGGTTCGGATTAGGGAGAATTAGGTGATGGTTCGAATTAGGGAGAATTTTAGGGAGAATTAGGTGATGGTTCGGATTAGGGAGAATTAGGGAGTGCTCTAGGTTAAGTTTGAGTTTTATAGGGAGTGCTCTACTCTAGGTTAAGTTTGAGTTTGATGGTTCGGATTAGGGAGAATTAGGTGATGGTTCGGATTAGGGAGAATTAGGTGATGGTTCGGATTAGGGAGAATTAGGGAGTGCTCTAGGTTAAGTTTGAGTTTTATAGGGAGTGCTCTACTCTAGGTTAAGTTTGAGTTTGATGGTTCGGATTAGGGAGAATTAGGTGATGGTTCGGATTAGGGAGAATTTTAGGGAGAATTAGGTGATGGTTCGGATTAGGGAGAATTAGGGAGTGCTCTAGGTTAAGTTTGAGTTTTATAGGGAGTGCTCTACTCTAGGTTAAGTTTGAGTTTGATGGTTCGGATTAGGGAGAATTAGGTGATGGTTCGGATTAGGGAGAATTTTAGGGAGAATTAGGTGATGGTTCGGATTAGGGAGAATTTGATGGTTCGGATTAGGGAGAATTAGGTGATGGTTCGAATTAGGGAGAATTTTAGGGAGAATTAGGTGATGGTTCGGATTAGGGAGAATTAGGGAGTGCTCTAGGTTAAGTTTGAGTTTTATAGGGAGTGCTCTACTCTAGCTTAAGTTTGAGTTTGATGGTTCGGATTAGGGAGAATTAGGTGATGGTTCGGATTAGGGAGAATTTTAGGGAGAATTAGGTGATGGTTCGGATTAGGGAGAATTAGGGAGTGCTCTAGGTTAAGTTTGAGTTTTATAGGGAGTGCTCTACTCTAGGTTAAGTTTGAGTTTTATGAATTTGGACGGCTCAGGGTGCGTTGACCTGACCTTAAATGTCCAGGTTAACGTTGTCTTATCAGAGCAACGCTGTCAATTGGTGTATTGACCTGACCTTAATTGTTCAGCTTAACGTTGTCTTATGTTGCTCTCAATTGTCTTATGTTGCTCTCAATTTCTGGATGTTCGTTGTCTTGCTAGAGCAGCGCTTGTGATTGTGATTCTAGTCGCGTTCGACCAAAATTGATCCCTTTCCAACGCAGTCATTAGGTCATCAACCTTCATTTTTGAATTGAGTTTATGTAAACGTACTTGATTTGAATTTGCTTAAGATTTAGAAACTCACGATCTAGACATGGTACCTAAACTGAATTTACCAAAACATACTTAAACCAAATTTGCGTAGACATACATGAACTGAGCTTGCGTAACTATACTTGAATTGAATTAACTACGTGTTACACAAAAAATTAGCACCTATGATTCTTAAATGCAAGAAGAAAAAAACCCAACAAAAATGCACATTCAACACGTCACTTACCTATACAATAAAATAATAATAGAAGATCTTGTGCAAGTTTCTTTGACCTTTGATCAATATTTTTCCACATTTAAACATTACATGGGTCAATGCTTGAGAAAGGTAGAACTTCAACATGCTAATGGTGTCTCAGAAGTCAGCAACCTTCACTATTTTAGATGGTGAAGTAGATATAAACTCGAATTCGAATTTTCTTCAATCCAAAAAATGTGATACATATCAAGATCAATCATAAGCCTCTCCATTGCCACCGCCTTGGTATGCTAGTTTTCCCATTTCACCACTCTATTATTTGACTTGCCAATCAAGCCACTATTTTTAATAATCTCCATTTTTACTAGATTGTGTTTTCACTCATGCCATTAATTACTCCTACTATTTCAATTTTTTTTAAAGCAGCCAAAATTTCCTACTCTTTCAAATGTGATTGGCCCCAAGGATTAATATAAATAGGATCAATACTTCCATGTAATAGCATCTAAGATTGAAGTAAAATTGATAGTGCCTCTATTAGATATTGAGAGTCAAATCTCTCTAATCTTATAAGCCAACTTTGTTGTCATTGTGATCATATCTGACTTAAAAGATTAGTCGCATATGTTCTGTAGAAAGGATACCTAGTTTACAATCAATAAATAACTTTTTTTAATCTTAAACTTTGGCTTGTTGAACTTTGATTCGTACTATTGTTTGAATTATGGTCATGATCAGAGTTCATCAAATATGTGCCATTTGGTATTTTAGCAAGGACATGACATTGATTGTACAATAAAAAGGATGTCCTTGATAGATCATTAATTACTCAAAGGATAAGATTATCTAATCCGCACTTATATTATCCGAAAGAAAAATATTATAACTTATGATGCATAAAAGAACCAGTCGACACAATATTTCTACATTAATGCTCTGATGCTTGGAATGTGGTGTCATCGGTTGAAAGATGAAAATCAAAGGTAACACAATATTTCTACAATGCTCTGATGCAATGAACTTTAGAATGATGACTCTTTCTAAAGATTTCATTGTCTGCCACAATCCACCAGCTATAATCAGTTGTAGAATATGCCAATTTCAAACATGACCTAAGGCTATACTAGACTAACAGCACCACAAATATTTCAAAAAGGGTCCCTATGCAATCTTACCGAACTTTTTCCATAGTCATTGTATAAAGTAAAAAAATGTGGATGCTGTTTCCATTATTTTTTGCTTTACCATTTTAGCTTATCAACTTACACAAGCAACAAAGGCCGAAACTTACCTTAAAAGAAAAGGGCGTAGTCACAATCAAAAATGGAATCCAGATTTGATGATTTTGATGACTTTAAATGGACTTAAAAGAAAAAATTATGCTAAAATACAATTTTTTTTTTGAAGGATGCTAAAATACAATTATTGTATATTACTTTTCTCATTGTATACATTTTTCGCGCGCATTAATTTTCTTTATAAAAATATTATTTGTTCGAATTATATAATCCAAAAGTTTTTGGGATTTTCAAATTATATAATCCGAAATATGTTTATATATAAGCAACAATTAGAATCTCTCCCATTTCAGCAATTTTGAATTTTGCTTTTAAAAACAAAAAAAAAAGTAAAAAATAATAAAACATGTCAAATAAAATAAAGTATATATACCACCGAAAATTTTTAGAAATCAAATCATGCTAATACAAATTTTTTCGGATTTGTTTGAGAATGAAAAATTTAAAATGGATCTAAACGATGAAATTTTTTATTTTGATGGACGGAGTCCCATAAGAAACATGTGTATGTGAGAGTCTTGATCCTTGATTTTTTTTTCTTTCTAATTTGATGAGCAAGTGTTGGAGCAATCCAATCAAATAGTCTGAAAATCGAATTTTTGACCGAAACACGACAAAAATAGCTAACAATGACATGGAACACAAGGAGGGGGTTATGATGGTTAGTATAGTTCTTAAATTAGCTATTCATGTCACAAACAGATTTAGTCTTTGTATTAATACTGTTCAGATTATATAATCATTAATCTGAATCTGTTTTCCCTTAAATTCTTGGCACATGAGGAGTTATAGGGGTAGTTCGGATTTTATAATCCGAAAATAAAAAAACAAGGAATGCACCCTACTATTTGGGGCGTTCAGATTATAACATCCAAACTACTTTAGAATTTAAATTGAAGAAAAACTCATTTTCCATCTAAAAATAAGAGAAAAACTATTTTCGAATTATGTTATCCTAAAATCACGGCGTTTGTTTTGGGGAAACACAAATTATTCCCAAGAATAACATACCTGGGAATGAAAATATGAAAATTTAATTCCTGGGTATTTGTTAAAAAAACTGTTTGGCAAATAACTTGACATTCCTGGGAAAATTGGAAGTTACAATTTTTTTTAAAAAAATTTATGCATAATATCATGGGAATGCACATTCCCATATCTTTTCATGGGAATAAAATCATGGGAATAAGGGAAGTTATGGGAAGTTACTTCATTCCCAGGAACCTTTATACCCAGGAATATTTTTTCTCAACCTCATAACAAACATGGGTATAATCATTCCCTAGCCATGTATTCCCGGGAATGTCATTCTTAACCTTGAAACAAACACCCCCAAGGGTTTTTTTTCGAGAAAAAAATAAGGCGCTAAAAAAATGCATAGGTGGAAAAGTAAGTCCCAAAATTATTTGAATGGGAGTAAATAATAGGGTAGAGATTGAGAAAAAATCACCAAATGTGACAAATTAACAGGTATGTCGGTGAAGTGCAACATTTGCCGAGTCTTGTATCCAAACATTACTATAGTAAAAAAAACTTTTAAGGTTGGATTCAAAGTCACGATCTTTATGAAAAAAACATGATCATAGTGAAAAACAATGATAAAATACATAATTGATATTATATATTTTCACTAATAAATGTTATTTTTTTCCTTGTTCCAGATGTTAAATTTTTTTATAAAGCAATATACAAAAAAAATCATATATATATATATATATATATATATATATATATATATATATATATATATATATATAATAATAATAAACTTATAATACGATTTTCTATGGACATATTATCGGACTATGCACATTCAAATAATAATACACATTCATGTTCTATAAGTGCAATTCATATGACTTTTTTTATGACAAGTGTTAATATATTAATTGTTATGTTAGTTGAACCTCTAATTTTTAAACTTTTAACTCAGTTGAACTACCCCCAAGTGTCATTTGACATGCTAAAGCACATTTTCAAACTTGTCATATCTCTCTTTTTCGCACTTAGTTTGGGTAAATTTCGCAATAAGGCTCTTTAACATTACAAAACGGGATGCGTCGCCAATTTTTTAGTCTATCATTTTCAAGTTATTTTCTCAGTTATACGTGGTTATCATTTATTAATAAATACCACCACAATTAATTATGATCTAAAGTGGATCGAAGAGGTTGACTGAGTTTATTAAACAAGTTATACTTCTCCTCTTCGGAGGAGGGGTGGAATATAAATGATAACATGTTATTTATTAAGGACGATCTCATGCCAAATTTTATGCATTTTGCATGTTTGTCTGTCCAATGAATTGAGGAGGGAACATTTCTTTAGACTATGTTTAGATAACTTGAAACTAACAGCGTAAAATAGAATGGAACGGAGTACAGAATGAAACGGAACAGAATGGAACGGAGCAGAATAATTCAATCAATTTGAATTCTCAACTCAATTCAATTATTTTGACATCATTCATAAATAGCACATAATAAACAAGTGAAGGAATAAACACTAGTAGCACCACAAATTAAGGTAGGAACAAAACATTTTTAAATTTTGGTTCCTACATAATTTGCAACTACTGTATTTCCATTTGGTAGCTTAAACCATACAATAATAATATAGAAGAATTATATAGGTTACACCTTAAATGCTTCTATTCTCTAGCCTATGTAGGTTACATTAGTTGCAAATTACGTTTCATCGTATTTTTAGATATAATTCAAAATCGATATCAAAGACGTTTATAAATAAGAAACCTGTGTTTTTCCATTTACAACTGTTGTAGTCAATTTTCGTGATACCTAACAAGAAAGAAGAAGAAAGAAATTTATAAACAAGAAATAGTGAAGGGAAAAAAGAAACAGGAGGAGTGACTAATGAAATAGGAAAAGTAGGGATAAAAATGTAATTAAATTATTAATGTGTTCTATTCCATTGGATACACTCCAATTTAGGAGGAATGAAATATTGGATGAATGAGTTCCATCACACTCCATTCCATTCCATTGTTTTTTTTGCATAACCAAATAACAGAATCATCCGACTCTATTCCATTCCATTCTATTCCACCACTCTCCATTAATCCAAACATAGTCGTGATCCTTGAAGAATTAAGCTTTGATCCAATCCGGAATAGTTATTAGGCAAATGATTCAAAGGGTAATAATAAAACATTGAAATGGAGTTTATTTTAGTGGAAATTAAAAAATTACACATTAATTTAGCCATTGTATAGGTTGTATAGGTAGGAAATTTTATTTTTTTTAGTGATATCAATTCACAAACCCGTTTTTCAGTGTATTCACAAATCCTGGTTTTCAAACTCTGTTGGCTATTTTGTTCAGAAAAAAATCTGTTGGCTATTATACTGTACCACACATTGATGACACCTTGACCTAAACAAAGCGCTATGGATGGAGAAACTTTTGCGTGGTCATTAATTATGAATGAACACACCCACAATAGTAAAAAAAAAATATATATATAGAAAGAAAAAACAGTTAAATAATGTGTATTTTTTTGTGGTGGCCAGGGTTTAAACCCCGAACCTTGCATATATTATGCATTGTTTCTGTCAACTAAGTTAAGTTCACGAGGACAGTTAAATAATGTGTATATTTTAAATAATCAAATTATATGTATTTATATATAGCTCTAAAAAACGTATTTATATATGTAGTGTGTGTCTAAATCTTATCACCACTCGAGTATTTTCTTACAAATTTTCTATAAAAAGATATTTTCCTTCAAATGACGACAAAGTGCGATTAGAAAGTTGTCAATTGCGAGCTTTAGAAAATTGTGTCGCTTGTTGGTTAGGGTCTTTCCTATCAAAGAAAAAAGCTATAAAACATAAACGCTAAAACTCTAGTCGTTACAACTTTTTTTTTTTTATCTATTAAAGACGGGTGATAAAGTGCGACTAGAAAGTTGTCAATTGCGAGCTTTAGAAAATTGTGTCGCTTGTTGGTTAGTGTCTTTCCTATCAAAGAAAAAAGCTATAAAACATAAACGCTAAAACTCTAGTCGTTACAACTTTTGTTTTTATCTATTAAAGACGGGTGATTTAAGGTCAATTTTGACCCAAAATTACCTTCAGAATTGTTTTACTTTCTCTTTTAGCAAAATAAATGATTTTCTTATATTTTCAGTTTTCTTTCATTTGTTTTGGTGGTTTCGTCGTCTAGCATGACTTTGTTTATTTTCATTTCCCATCTTTGTGCGGTGTGTTTTTGATTTCTTGTCTTAGTGCAGTGTTTATTTGATTCAGATTGAAAGATTAGCTTTGATCAAGTGCAAATTCAATCATTAAATTTTGCGTCGTCAATGTTGCAGATCTGACAACATGAGTATTTCGGTGGCTTTGTAGGCATATGTATTCTGCCGTTTTATGCTATTAACATGAATATTATGGGTTTGTTCGTAGATTCATCGTTTTTGTTTTTAGTGACTTTAAATATTTATTGTATATATTATGTGGTTTTATGCCACAGGTTTGTTCGTAGATTCATCCTTTTTGTTTTAAACGACTTTGAATTTTATATCAATGTATTTCATCAATTTAAATGAATAAATATCGTTTCTTTTTGTAAAAAAAAAAGAGAAAACAGTAGATTCCCTATAATAAAAGCTCAAAATCGCCGTTGAAATTTATAAGAAATAGTAGGTTGCTATTTCTTATCTAGAATTTTCTCTGCGTTTATTTCCTCAAAAAATATATTAATGTATTTTTATAAGTATTAAAAGTTGAGGAAAATTTTAAAAGAATTAAAACGAAAAGTTGATATATTTATAGAGATTAAAAACATATTTAACCCTTAATTGAATGATTAATGTATTTTTATTTTTATATAAAAAACTAAATAAAAAAAAGCAAGTGATACTACTAATTAATTGAAGGATTATTGTATTTTTTATTTTTATATAAAAACTAAGAGAAATGCTAACTTGTGCCCTTAAGACACAAGTTTAGAAGTCAAATATAGAAATTTTATGTTGGAAATTGTGCATTCAATGTGTTGAAAGTTTAAAAATTTATTTTTTTAATACAAAATTTATGTTTTAATTCCTTTTTTAGATTCTTAACTTGTGTCCTTAGGGCACAAGTTAACATGACCCAAAATCTAAATACTATAATTAATGTTGGAGATAGGAAAATACTTGCGTACCATAGTAGTTAGGTACCATTGTACCATTGGCCAATAAAATTTTGACAAATGTCAAAAACCTTTAAAACCGGTTCTTACAAAAACCGACTTAGAAAACTTAGAATATATAAAGTAAATCCAAAAGGAAAAATGATTCTGTTACCACTTATTTTAAATCCAAATTATCAGGATATTACACTGGTAAAAATACAAATTAAATGGTGCGAAGAAACAGCTCGGTACTACCTAAGAGAAGATTTTGATTATTTTTTGTTTAAGGAAAATATAGAATTAGCTGATTCATTAAGAAAAAACTTAAAGAAATTAGCTAGATAAACAATGGATGGTCTTATAAATCCATTTGAAAAAATAATACCACAACCATTTATTTTGGAACCTAAAAATAATGATATAAAGAAAGTAAAAAACCAAATTAGATGGTGTAGAGAAACATCATTCTGGTTTTTAATAATTGAAGATAATTATTTTACATACTGGGAGTATGAAAACTTAGCAAATCTTTTAAGTCAAAAGTTACAAAAATTAACTAATGGCTAATAAAGGATTAAGTGAAAACATACAAGACATTTTTGAAAATCTAATAATACTTCAAAAACGATTAGATAAGATAGTAGAAGTTCTACTAGAAAAACTTGAAGAAAAATTATCTAATCTAGAAGAAAATCAAAAATTGTTAGATGAAAAACTTTGCCTAAAAATAGATGATTTAATCGATTTATTAAAACTTTTACCTATAAGAGACAAATGTCTAACCCTGGAAGAATTACAAACTTTTGTCAAAAAAGAAGGGGGAGACATGATAGAAATTTCAGAAAAACCTGAGGAACCAAAACAAGAATTCCAATTTTTCGCTCCAAAACCATAATGGACGAAACAGAAGAAGAAATAGTTAGTCAATTACAAGAATTACAAACCCTAATGGCTACTTTAGACATTAATGAAAAGGGTAAAAATATTGAAGAACCAGAAGATGAAAGTAAGTTCATCTATGATTTCGATTCAGAAAGTTCACTTGGTAGTTTTGAAGAAGATGAACCACAAGTAGGACTTGTTAAAACTGATAACCCAGAGTCGTCAGAACAAGGACGTAAAAGAGGACGTCGTGAGGGTAATGAAGAATTTACTGACCAACAAATCATTCAAGACAAAATGAATGATAGAAAATTTAAACATATACCACCTAAGTATATACCCACTATAAATCGCCACAAAGAAGATAATGTTTTAGATATCGATTGTAGTGAAGATATTAAAAAAGAGCTAAGAAGTTGGTATCATGATCACATGGTAACAATCCAATTAGACTCTACACTAAGAAGTCTAAGTCCAAAAAGTATATTTAATTATCTAAAGACAAAAACTACAGGAAATGCTTGGAGTTTCATGTCTGAAAAATCAGACTCAGGACTTCCATCAACAACTGAAGAAGTAATAAACCACGTATATTCAATTCTAAAAAAAGAATTTGTAGGTTTTGATGAGCCAGAAGCTCTAGCAGATTTAGAAAACATTAACATTCATAGAATCTTTAACCTAAGAATCTGTGATATGTGTCAAATCGAACCATTCATATGTGAATTCAGAAAATACTACTATGCAGTATCGCCACAGAAAAGATTACAATATAATCTTTTAGGTCTATTTTATAATAAACTACCATCTACGGTAGGAACAAAAATGGATAAAATAATCCAAGAGCACCTAGAGGTAATTGTAGGACTAGAAGATACCCTAGGAGCTAGGATAACTGCTTTGCGAAGATGGGTGTCTGAACAATGTATGAACAAAATTGCTAAAAGAGAAGCAAAAATAAACCTCTGTTGCGACAAACTTCAAGATAGGGTAGGTAACTACGGTTGTAATAAATCTAGAAGAAAAAGAAAAATCTTTAGAAGAATTGATCGATCAGAATACAGAAGGAAAAAGAAATTTCCTAAGAAATTTAACAAACAAAAATATTTTAGGAGAAAGAAAAAATATCCTAAAAAGAATTCATGTCCCAAAGGTAAGAAAACATGCACATGTTGGCTGTGTCATGAAGAAGGACATTATGCAAATGAGTGTCCTAAGAAGAAAGATTCTAAAAAAGAAACCTTAAAATTAATTTGGGAAGTAGGTTTCGAGCCAATAGAATCAGATCTAGATTCCGATGAAAGTAGTATCTTTGAATATACTACTGAAGAGGAATTTGAAGAATGAGTAGGAAAATTTAAAAAAATGGAAATCCTAATTCAACATTTATTCAAATTATTTTGAATAAAAAGAAAATTATGGGTTACATTGATACTGGTGCAACTCTATATTTTGGAAGAAAATCTATATCCAAAGAATGGATTAGATTAAAAAAGCCAAAAGAAATAATAATTGCTGATAAAACAAAACATAAGATATGGTTTTGTTTTAAAAAATACCTTCATAAAAATCGAACATAGATATTTTTATGTAAGATCAATTTATGAACATGATTCTGGAATAGATTTGATAATAGGAAATAACTTTTTAAAGTTATATAGTCCTTTTATTCAAGAACTTGACATTATAACATTAAAATGGTTTAATGTTAATAATCCAGAAGAAAGTGAATTTGTTACAACAAATATTGTAACAAAAAATGAAATTTTAAAGGCAATAAAAGAAAATCTTAACGTACTTAGATGTATGTGGGATAAAAGAAAGTTTTACTTAACAACTGAACAAGGTTTAGAACACCATTTAGACCAAGTGTGTTCTGAAAATCCATTAGATTCTGCAGTAAATAAGATACAGGATTTAGTTGTCATAAAACTTAAAGACCCTAAAAAAGAAGCTAAGGTTCTATACAAAATCCCTTATTCATCTGATGATAAGGAAGAATTTAAAAAAGAGATAGCAGAATTATTAGAGAAAGGTCTAATAAGAGATTCTGTCAGTCCACATTCAGCGCCAGCTTTTTATGTTAGAAAACACAATGAGATAAAAAGAGGAAATGCTCGAATGGTAATCAATTATAAAAAACTTAATGAGGCAACCATAAGTGACTCTTATAAGTTACCAAGAAAAGATTACATTTTTGAAAAAAATAAGAGGATGTAATTGGTTTTCATCTCTAGATGCAAAATCTGGATACTGGCAGTTAAGGTTATCAGAAGAAACAAAACCATTAACAGCTTTCAGTTGTCCAGAAGGACATTTTGAATGGAATGTTTTACCATTTGGTTTAAAACAAGCACCATCAATATATCAAAGATTTATGGACAATACTCTTAAAGGTCTTGACCATATTTGTTTTGTATACATTGATGATATTCTTATTTTTACTAAAGGAAGTAAAGAACAACATGTCAAAGATGTTACAACTGTTTTAAACAGAATAAAAGATAGAGGTATTGTTCTATCCAGAAAAAAGTCAGTACTTTTGAAACAAGAAATTGAATTCCTTGGTCTTATTATAAGGGAAGGAGGAAAACTCGACTTGTCACCACATGTTCAAAAAAAAAAATTACTTTTTCCTGACCAATTAACGGATAGAAAGCAAATCCAAAGATTTTTGGGATGTTTAAATTATGTTGCTAATGAGGGATTTCTCCAAGATTTAGCAAATGATAGAAAAGTTTTACAGAAGAAGATATCTGAAAAAGTGCCATGGTCATGGACACAAAAAGATACTGAGGCTATAAAATCTTTAAAAGAAAAACTAAAAGTTTTACCACAACTATACAACCCAATAGAAAATGATTTTTTGGTTGTAAATGTTGATGCAAATCAGTTTACTTGGGCTGGAGTTATGAGAGCTCTTCCTAATGGTAAACAAAATCTGGGATTAAATCTCAGTGGATATGTTGAGGATGAAACCCCACAACAATCCTATACCATTGTGGGCGCAACCCCACAGTTAAAATCAGATATCCCTAATGGGAAATCAGATATAACATCAGTTTCAACTGATACAAAACTTGATTATTCAAGTAATAACATCCGAATTAAGGATAAAGATCTTGTTCTATGCAAGTATGTTTCAGGTTCTTTCAAAGATGCTGAAACAAGATATCATATTAATGAGAAAGAAACTCTTTCTTGTTTAAAAGTTTTGGAAAAATGGAGAATGGATTTAATTCCATCAAGATTTTTATTAAGAACTGATTCAACTTATGCTAGCGGATTTTGGCGCTACAATTTAAAAGTTGATCATAAACAAGGAAGACTTGTTCGATGGCAAATGCGCATCCAACAATTCTATCCTTATATCCAACTAATAAAATCAGAAAACAATTGTTTTGCAGATACATTGACAAGAGAAAGGAGCAAGCTCTAAAAGTTCTCCAAAATAGCTTAAAGCATAAGGATGGACAAATAGAGATCCATAGCCAGAAGCTAAAACAGCTCTCTTCGGAGAGGGGGGAGATGGTTAAAATGATCGAAAGTTTAACTAAGATCATAAATGTTGAAACTCCAACAAATGAAGATCCAATAAAAAAGACTTTAAATGAACAACAAAGTTTTTCATCAACATCTTCAGCAGGTTCTAAGCCAGAAGAAGGTGCAAAAATGTCATGGGCCGACAAGGTCGAACAAGAAGATGAAGAGCCAAAAATGGTTCAGACCAACCAAGTGATGCTGTCGATCCACAACCAGCAAAGAAGGTGTATGTCATCTTTGATGGTCCAATGAAGGGCATCTACAACAATTGGGCAATTGCAAGCCTCCACATCAATGGCAAAAATGTCAGACACAAAGCTTATCCAACTATGGAAGAAGCAAAAGAAGCTTACAAGGCTTCCTATAAAGAAATGACCATTGCTAAAGAAATTGGCCAACCATCAAAAATGGAGTCAAAGAAAAAGATCTCAGTAGGATCCATAATAAATCTCCAAAAAGAAAAAAAAAAGCCAAAAACCCTTGATGACTTCATGGGAAAATGGAGATGGCTAGCAAACTTCAAAGAAGAGCTAACACTTGAATGTTTTTACCCAGTCAACACCACATATGGGGTAAAAGCTAATACAGTTCCAGGAATATCCAAGGAATTGCTCAGAGAATTCTATGACTATGGAATGCTCAAGACCGTGTATCTTGAAGAAGGAGAAGGTCGTAGATTCCAAGAATTGGCTGATCTTCCAAAAGAGATTGGCGATACAGCAAAAAGATTTAATGATTTCCTTGCCAAAGGAAGAGAAATATATCTTCAATTCGAACAAACCTATCCATGATTTTTTGAAGAAAATAATTTTATGGCTGTGAGACCAAGAACAGTCATCAAAATAGGGATTTCAAATAAAACTTATCTACCTCCAAATTCAGAAAATATTGGATGGACAGTAGATTCGTTCATTTATCAAATGAAACGTTTTTATGATAACCTTATTAGATATGGTTCTACCATTATTAATTATAAGGTTCTCTACACTACAGAAACCTGTCTTATGGTCTGTGATTCGAAGAAGAAGGTTTCAGAAGAACACCTTAAACAAACACTTCATTATGAAGAACTATTCTCAAGATTTGAGAATGCTCTTTACCAAATTCCAGATGAAGTACAACAGGAGTGTTGCCAATACTTCTCAAAATACAAAGGGCACATGTGTAAATGGTGTGCAAAGAAGAAAGTGTCGGCAGAAGAAGACAAAATACCGACAATCAAAGATAAGGCAAAAGAAAAAGCCTAAACACGCGTCATGTAGATGACCGTAGGAACAAAATTGTAATAATGGAACCTTATCATCTGAGTCAGATGGGGTCCATTTAGATAAAAAAATCTTATCACCTTATGTGATAATGCTCTTACTTTTTCCTTTGCGTGTTTTGCTTGTTTTTCTTTTTAGCTGGCAAGATAGAGACATGTGACCAACTTGTGAGTCTCATCTGCCTATAAATAAGAGCCTCGATGCTCACTTGTAAATTACAACTAAAATCAATGAAGTAAGTACCGTTAGTTTGTGAAAAACATTGTTGGGAAAGGGCTTCGCAGGATTTGAGGTTGTCATTACCAAATCGAAAGATTTTTAAAGTTTTCAATATCAATAATCGAAAGATTATTTCAAAATCCAGAAGGTCAAAAGATCAGAATCATCAAAAATTCTAGCCAGAAGTCAGGTATAATTTTATATTTACAATTTTTAGTATTTTGCAATGGAATTTAGTATGATAAAAGAAAATTCATCTGGTTTTATGGCAGATATATTAATAGATCATATAGAAAAGGTAGATTTTACCTTAAAACCCGAAGAAAACTTCAAACAAAAAAGTATTTTTTCTTTAATAAAAGAAAAACTATCTAGAGAAAATATTTTAAAATATGGAATGATGGTAGGAGAAATTCCAGTACCAATGGAATCAACAGATGGATCTGTTGTAACATCCATGATTGATGAAGAACAAATAAACGAAAGATTAAAACACTTATCGTTAGAAAAAAGACAGAAGATAGGATATATTCATATATCAACTATCCAAATAATCATAAAAAGTACTTTTATGAAAGGAATAAACTCAGAACTAGAACTTCTTATAGAAGATGCTAGGATGAATAAAAAGCATTCACTAATAACCAAAGGTGAAGGAAATTTAATAGGTGAAAAAATAAAATTTGATATAAATTTACAAATAGGTTTGAGTCTAAATGACATAGATCTGAACCGATCTTTAGTAATTCATTATAAACTTAAAGATCAAGATCTTATGAGACCAGGAAATCATCCTTTTAGTATAAGTTATAAAATGAACTATGCACTAAGTAATTCTCATTATAGTGTAGAATTTAGTGGAAAAGAAAAGATATAAATAGATGAACTATTTGCACCATTAGTAAAACTAGAATCGCCAATTCTAAAACCACTAAAAAGATCAAAGTCTATTATGACAATAGAAAGAACACCTCTCTTAGAGCAAGAGGAAAGTACTAGTGAACCAAGGTTTTTACCACCAAAAACTTCATTAGATGGTTATGAAAAGAAAAAGTTTGACAAAACTTTATCAGAAATAAAAACTGAACTTTTTAAGATTAATAGAAAATTATAATGCCAGGAATAACAATAAAAAATGAATTAAGTTTATTCAACATAAAACTAAAAAATTTAGTTAACAAAATAGAAGAAAATTTCTTAAGAATAGAAATGAAGAACACACTTTGGGGAATTTGTGACCTAATGATTTTACAAATTTCATTTGTAGAAGAAATGATAGAAGAATTAGAAGAAACATAAAATATTTCTGTTACACAAAGAGAAAGAGCCACAACCCTGTTATGGTCATCTCAAAAACTAATTGAATTTGAACAATCTTTAAAGAAAATTCAGGAAAGTTCCTCAAATATATAATGCCTGGTTTAGGCCTTAAAACAGAATTAAAACTCTTTAGAGAAAGATTAGAGAACATAGTCTCTGATATAGAATTCTATCATAGAAGGATTGTCTTAAGACAGATTCTTTTCCATTCTAAAGAATTTGTAGCTTATCATATAGAATATATTGATGATCTACTAAGAGAAATAGAAGATTTAGAAAATCTCACTAACACACAAAAAGAAAGAGCTAAAACACTCTTAAAACCATTTCAAGGGTTAATTAAAATCGAACAAATGTTAAATCAAGTTCGACAAAATTCCGCTGCTGGCAATTCTGCCCCAACCTGGTATCAGAGCCAGTAATACAATCCTAGGGGATAAAAATGAAACTGAAAATGAAAATAAAAATAAAAATATTATTTTTTCTGAAAAGACAAAAATCTTTTAAAATCGCTTTTTTGGTTAACCGATTTAAAAGACTAAAAGTACAAAATCCACGTGTCACACACTGATTGGATAATGTTATATAACATCAAAACCCACTATGTCACACAAGTGGAGTCCGTTGGAGATAGGGGAAGTGGGAGTATTAAATTTTGAGAAACGTGATAATTTACGTTATATGGGTGACATAAAGGCATGGTCATGGCATGTTTTTCCATCCGGAATCAGGTAAGCTAGGGCATAGGGAAGTAGCCCTAGATTCGTAGGTTTCTCAAGTACTCCCTCCGTCCCATATTACTTGACCTATTTAGAATATTTACACTATTTATGTACCATGCTTTGACTCTATTTTTCTACTAATATATAAAAACAAAATATAGCATATAAGATGTTGTTAGATTCGTCTCGATTAATATTTTCAAAATATCAAATTTTCGTAATTTTTTTTCTACTAGATTATTAAAGAAATTTAAGTTTAAAATTGTGCATTGGCATACGTGACAGAGTCAACTAGGTCAAGTAATATGGGACAGAGGGAGTATCACTTTGAGGTCCACCCCCACAATCGTTAAGGTGTCAGACTATAGACAATAGTGCCCATCATGTTTGAATCTTCAAATATAGTAGAATGTATTTGGTATTTTGGTGATATAAATTGATTTTAAAAAATTGATTTTAATCAAAATGTGAGTGAGTTAAATGAATGACCTATGTTTTGAATTATTATGTAAGAAGGGTTTGAACAATAAATTTAATGGTTAAAATCAATTGTAGAATATAAAAGTTATAAATTTGAAGTCTATTTAGGTTGGTCTATTGGTGTAGGCTCGAGACTTTAGACTATGCTTTTTAATGTGTCAGGTTTGAATTCTTCTAGTGTCGATTTCTTTAGCTTTTTCAATTTATTTTTTACAAAACAGGTACGGTGGACTCAGGATGTTATTAAATTTGAAAGAGGAGCTTGGGTTCGAATTTATGGCATACCTATTCATGATTGGAACACAGAGCTTTTCAAGTTGGCAATTTTTGAATGTGGCAGATTTTTACGGTTGGATGATAGTACAATTGCAAAAGACCGGTTTGATTATGCAAGGGTTCTCGTGGCAACGACATCGTTAGAAGTTCTGAATTTTACAGAAAGCATTCTAATAGATGGAGAGTTGGTGGAATTAAGAAATTTAGAAGAATGGGGTTTTACTATTGGGGAGGACGCGTGCCTTTTGGATGATGATGTTGATTCTAGGGCGTCAATACCTGACAGAGTTTATGATAATGTGCCACCTGAGATTAGTTACCAAGTGGATAATCTTGTTGATAACATGGTTGATGATTGGGCTACTGATATAGATGCAGATAATTGTCAACATCTCTCAAATAATTCGTTGAGTAATAATAAGGAGATAGCCGAAGTTGTCTGTGTTAAGGATGTTGTTACTGACGTTGTTGTTGATGATGTGCCTATTCAGATTACAGACACTATTGCTTCGCAGAATGTGGATATTCATGTACACGGTCAAAAGCAATGTTCTGAACCTGCCATTCAAGTTTCGGTTATGAAAGATGATAGTCAGCATTTCGGTGATGATAAAAAAGCTTGCTTACGACGAAAACGTCAAAATTCTTGTCCACCACGTGCAACACGTTCAATCAATTCGGGACCATGGAGTATTGAGTTGTTGCAGGATCAGGTGCATGGGGATGTGGGAGTGGTATCCTCTTCAAAACAAACTTCAAAAACCATGTTGAACACAAAGTCCAAATCGTCCAAAATTGTGAAGGATGTTACTTCGTCAAAGAAAACCGAATCAGGTAACAAGCTGAAACATTTTGCCTGTAATTTAAAGAAAATTGCTCGACTACCTGTTGATGACCGTAAGCAAGTTTTAAAAATCCTTATGAAGAAGGTGCATAGGCGTAGAAGAGTTAAGAAATCAGAGGCTCTGACTGAAGCTATCAGTAAAGGGTCATTTATGCAAGAGTCTTCATCTTCAGCATCGGTTAATAATGACTGGAAGAATTGGGTGGTATTGCGGGGTAAGGATGAAGTTGTTAATGGGGATATCAATTGTTTTGGTAGGTCTCTAGGCATAAAATTTTATAATGATAAAGCAAATCAGTCTAGAGTGTTGTCAAGAGGTCGGAAACAAAAGAAAAATAGTGGGGAGGAGGTAAAGGAGGGGACGCAGAAGGAGTGAGTTGTGGGGGCGGCTTTGAGAAGGGGAGGAAGAGGGGGTAATGAAGATCCTTTCCTGGAATGTTATAGGGTTGGGAGGCTTTTCTAAAAGGCTGGAAGTGCGTAAATTAATAATTGAAAAGAAACCTTCCATTGTTTGTATTCAAGAGACGAAATTGGCCGTTATTGATGACGTTCTTTGTGTATTTTTGTGTCGTTCTCTGACGCAGTCTTATTCCTTTCGACCGGCAGTGGGGGCGTCTGGTGGTTTGTTAATTATGTGGGATTCTTCTGTTGTGGAGGTGTGGTCTTCATTTAGTTTGGAGCATGTATTAATAATTCATGGGCATTTCATTGATTCTAATGACGAATTTTATCTGTTCAATATTTATGCGCCTTGTGATAATGGGGCAAAACAATTGTTGTGGAATTCTTTGACGGAGCAGCTCCAAAGGCTGGTGGGGAAAAATATTTGTTTATGCGGTGATTTTAATGCTGTTCGGGGATTGGAAGAAAGGAAGTCGAGAGGGGCTTCAGTTCATTCTTTTGATTGTGACCCCTTCAATAGTTTTATCGATAGTAATGTGTTAGTTGATCTTCCACTTCAAGGCCGAAGCTTCACTTGGTATAAGGGAGATGGCACTTCTACGAGTCGTATTTATCATTTTTTGTTATCAGAAGAGTGGTGTAGTAGGTGGCCGACTTGTCTGCAAGTCTCTTGCATGCGAGGTTTGTCAGATCACTGTCCGTTAGTGTTGTCGGTTGATGATCATAATTGGGGGCCGAAGCCGGTACACATGTTGAAGTGTTGGTCCGAGTTCCCTAGGTACCATCAGTTTGTCCGTTCGAAATTACAGTCTTTTCAAGTGAATGGTTGGGGAGGCTTTGTCCTAAAGGAAAAATTGAAACATGTCAAGATTGCACTTAAGGATTGGCATTTAACTCACTCCCGTAATTTGTCAGGCAAGATCTTTTCTCTAAAAAAATCAGATTGACGTTTTGGAGGCTAGGGGGTGAGGTGGAAGACTTGTCTGAGGAGGATATGGTGGACTTACATGAGATGTCAGCTGATTTACATTCCTTGTCCAGGGCAAACGCTAGCATTTCGTGGCAACAGTCGCGTTTATTATGGCTTCGGGAAGGAGATGAAAATTCTAAATATTTTCATACAATTATGTCAGGTAGACGTTGAAGAAATGCCATCTCTTCTATTTTAGTTGGAAGGAATGTTGTGGAGGTGTATCCGAAGTCAGGGTAGCAGTTTTTAGTCACTTTCAACATCAATACCAGGCGCATGACATGAATAGGCCTAGGGTGGATGATATGAATTTCCTTAAATTATCTGTTTTGGAGGGGACTTCTCTGATTTGTCCGTTTACTGAGGCGGAAGTTAAGGCTGCAGTGTGGGATTGTGATGGTTATAAGAGTCCGGGTCCGGATGACATTCCTTTGGGTTTTATTAAAGACTTTTGGCCGGATTTGAAAGGTGACATTATGCGGTTTGTGTTGGAATTTCATCGCAACGGTCGTTTCTCGATAGGAATAAATAGCACTTTCATCGCTCTTATTCCAAAGATTGACAACTCCCACCGTCTAAATGATTTTCACCCCATTGCACTGGTGGGATGCTTATATAAAATTTTGGCTAAGTTGTTGGCAAACCGTTTAGATAACGTAATGGGAACGGTAATCTCAGACACTCAATCAGCATTTGTAAAAGATTGGCAAATCCTTGATGGCGTTCTAGTGGCTAATGAGGCGGTGGATGAGGCTCGTAAGTTGAAAAAAGATTTGTTATTGTTTAAAGTAGACTTCGAAAAAGCGTATGATTCAGTTGATTGGGGATATCTTGATGATGTTATGGGAAAAATGGCGTTTCCAACTTTGTGGCGCAAGTGGATGAAGGAATGTGTTAGCACCGCAACTGCTTCGGTTCTGGTAAATGGTAGTCCTACGGAGGAATTTCAAATGAAAAGGGGATTGCGTCAAGGCGACCCTCTCTCTCCATTTCTTTTCCTTTTAGCAGCTGAAGGTTTGAATGTATTGATGACTTCAGCAGTAAATTTAAATCTGTTTACTGGTTACTTTATAGGAACGCACACCCCCACTGTGCTTTCCCACTTGCAATTCGCGGATGACACGCTTCTGCTAGGTGTTAAAAGTTGGGCGAATGTTCGCGCTTTGAGGGCAATCCTGGTTCTTTTTGAGAATATGTCTGGTTTGAAGATGAATTATCACAAGAGTATGTGGGTTGGTATTAATATTGCTGAATCTTGGTTACAAGAAGCTGCTTCTATTTTGTCTTGTAAAATTGGCAAAATCCCTTTTATGTATTTGGGGCTGCCCATTGGTGGTGATGCTAGACGCTTGAGTTTTTGGGAACCGGTAATAGAGCGCTTAAAATCTAGACTGTCAGATTGGAAAAGTAGAAATTTGTCTTATGGCGGTCGCTTGATTCACCTTAAGTCTGTCCTGTCTTCACTGCCTGTCTACGCCCTTTCTTTTTTCAGAGCTCTTGCAGGTATAATCTCCTCCATTGAATCTATTTTAATTAAAAAATTTTGGGGTGGGGGTGAGGATCATAGAAAAATTGTTTGGGTAGACTGGAATACTATTTGTATGAATAAGGGGGTTGGTGGATTGGGGGTAAGGAGATTACAAGAGTTTAACATTGCTCTTCTTGGTAAATGGTGCTGGAGGTGTTTAGTTGACAGGGATGGTTTGTGGTATAAGGTGTTGTATTCTCGTTATGGGGAGCAGAGAGGTCGGTTAAGGGAGGGTGGTGCGACGGGGTCATCTTGGTGGAGGGAGATAGTAAAAATTCAAAATGGAATAGGTGTGGAGGGTGGCCGTTGGTTTGAAGAAAGTATATCAAAACATTTAGGTAATGGTTTAAATACTTTCTTCTGGTTGGATTGTTGGGTGGGGACGGAGTCGTTCATGGAGAGATCTAGGAGACTCTTTGACTTATCGATTCACAAGGACTTGTCGGTGGGAGAGATGTATGCTTTAGGTTAGGAGGAAGATGGGGAGGCTTGGAGGTGGAGGCGCTGTTTGTTAGTGTGGGAGGAGGAATTGGTAGTGGAGATTAGGAATTTGCTTACTAACGTTACTTTGCAGGATACTGAAACAGATGTCTGGCTTTGGCGGCCTAATATCCGTGATGGTTACACCGTTCGTGGTGTGTATCAAATGCTCATGAGGCAGGAGATGCATAACCACGATGTCGTTTCGGATGCTCCCTGGCATAAGAGTGTTCCTTTGAAAGTATCTATTTGCGCGTGGCGTCTTCTCCGCAATAGATGGCCAACAAAGGATAACTTGGTGCGGCGAGGTGTTATTTCCCATGATTCCCAATTGTAGGTTACAGGATGTGGCCAAAATGAAACAATAGACCACTTAATTATTCATTGTCCTATTTTCAGTGACCTTTGGCAACAAATTAAGACTTGGATTGGTGTGTTTTCTGTGGATCCTCAACAGGTTTTGGATCATTATTATCAGTTTGTTTACTCTTCAGGTAGCTATGCTCCAAGAAGGTCTTTCCTTCATTTGATTTGGCTTTGTGGTATTTGGATTCTTTGGAATGAAAGAAACCAAAGATTGTTTGTCAATACAGCAAGAACAACTCTGCAATTACTTGAGAAGGTTAAGATTACATCTCTTAAATGGTTGAAAGCAAAAAATGTGTGCTTTCCATTAGGTTATCAGATGTGGTGGCAGCGTCCCCTTACTTGTTTGGGGATTGGCTGATGTAATTTTTTCTTGTTGTCTTTTAAGTTTTGATCGGAACTCTATTGTAATCTTGCTTTGTTACCTTTGGCACTCCTTGTGCTAAGGATCAAAGCTTTTGTTTATATATCTCATTTTGGCTTGTTAAAAAAAAAATACAAAACGATGTGATTTAAAGTTATAAATGGAGCCCTGATAATGGACAATGTGATTGATCTTCGAAAATAGTCGATTCTAAAGGGGTGTTTGTTTCATGGATTGTAAATTTACTTTTAGGAATGTGACATTGGGAATCATTCGTTCCCATGTTTGTTTCAAGTTTTCATAAATTATGCGTAGGTACATTTTATTCCTAGGAATAAAATTTACCCATGACTTTTCCACTTTTTTTTGGTCAGGTAGCCTAGTGGCTAGAATTCACCTTATAAGGTGAATAAGTGGGGTATCCGGGGTTCGAACCCCGACCCCTGCATATAATAATGCATTGTTCTACCAATTGAGCTATGCTCACAGGACTTTCCACTTTTTATTCCCATGTTAAAGTATGAAAATCTTTTATTCCTATGGAAATAAAAGGTAATCACCCATAACTTCCCACTCTCACACTATTTTAACTCTTTTATTTTTTTTAAATTATAAATTAAATATATTTAAAAATATTTCTGGAAAACTGAATTAATTACCAAACACTTTAATAGGATTAAAATTCCTAGGGATAATGTTCCAGGAAATATTATTCTCAGGATTGTAAATTTAATCCTTGAAACAAACACACCCTTACAAATTCTAACTTTAAACAAAATCAATTTTATAAACAAAATTAATTAGACTCAAAAAACCAAAATATATTAAAATCAATTCTACATTGCTACGATTAATTTTGGTTCCTCAAATATACATTAAGTGAGTCTCATATCTTACACATCATTTATTTATATTTTTTATTGCTATTATTTTATCAATACTCAATTACTTCAAAGTATAACATCACAAAAAATTATTAAATTCCTTCAAAAAAAATTATTAAATGATCTAGCAATAATTTTATACCATCCTTTATTATAAAAGCTAGAGTTGTTTGGCTACATGTTTGCCCTAATTCACCATATTTTGCCCTAATGCCTAGCATTTTTCCCTCCTAAACAAGTATTGATTGCTACTCTAATCTCACCGTTCAAACTCTATTTTCACATTTGATCACACCCATTGATTCAAACTCTAAAAATGTTTCCTCATATAACTTCGTTAATGCAATTAAAGACGTATTAAATGCTAATCAATTCATTCAACAATCCCCTACACTAATTGTTCATCAAAAAAATCATAAACATCCATTAAAATGAACTTATATCAATTGGTCACGAAAAATAAAAGTTAGACTTGCTTGGCTACCATGTTTGCCCTAATTCACCCTATCCTTTATTATAAAAGCTAGAGTTGCCAAGCTATCATATTTGCCCTAATCGCCCCCTCTTTTTCCCTCCTAAGCAATTAAATGATCTTAGCCGTTTATGTGAATTCCTTGCTAATCTAATCTCAGCCGTTGATTCAAATGATATGTTTTAAACTACTCATTTCCTATCTCATACAGATGCGTCATAATGTCCATTAAAATCGTAGTTAATGCCAATCAAATCACCATAACTCCCAACGATTAGTAAACTTTTCTATTTAGGGAATCATATCGTATGTATTCATTTAGTGAGTAAAATCGTAACTACTCATTTCCTTTCTCATAGAAATGTGTCATAATGTCCATTAAAATCGTAGTTAATGCTAATCAAATCACCATAACTCCCAACGATTAGTAAACTTTTCTATTTAGGGAATCATATCGTATATATTCATTTAGCAAATAAAATCGTAGTTAATGCCCTAATCACCCCCTTTTTTCCCTCCTAATCAATTATATGATCGCTGCCATTGATGTATTCATTAATCAATGCAAATAAAATCGTAACTACTCATTTCCTATCTCATACAGATGCGTCATAATGTCCATTAAAATCGTAGTTAATGCCAATCAAATCACCATAACTCTCAACGATTAGTAAACTTTTCTATTTAGGGAATCATATCGTATGTATTCATTTAGCGAATAAAATCGTAGTTAATGCCAATTAGTGCCCTAATCACCCCCTTTTTCCCTCCTAATCAATTATATGATCGCTGCCATTGATGTATTCATTGTTGGTTACCGTGGTTGATGGAAAACTATCTTGCAAATGATGCAAGGAATGCAAAAGCGTTGTTCCGAGGTAAATATGCCGCTTTTTATATGAAACATATCAATGCAAATAATTAAATTGGATTATAACTGATATCATTAATCAATCCATTGTAGGTTCAAGCTGCATGTCATTGTCATGGATGATTCTGGCTCGACAACATTTGTTCTCTTTGATCGTATTGTCACCCAGTTCATAGGAAGGAATGTCCAAGACTTGATTGCATAAATTAACAAGGTTGCTTTATTCTTAGTTTTATATTTTATATGCAGATTCAAGTCAACACTAATCACTACAAACTCCAATTTGCTTGGTGCAGCCTGAGAACAAGTCAATTGGTTATCCTATTGATTTCAACTTTTTTGTGGACAAAAAAATGCTCTTTAAGGTGGAGGTTAGTGATGGTAATATCAATAGGAAGTGGAGGAACTATGGTGTCAAAAGGGCTACTGATGATGTTGAAGTCATCAATGAATTCATCAAGAAATACAATCTCAAGTTTTTTTTTTTTGTTTATATTTTTTTGTACTATCATATAGGTATGGATTCTTGCGCATGCCGTTATATATTAAAATTTTGACACGGAAGAAACTGTCTTTTTAACAGGATTCAACTGATGATGATGGTGTTGATAAGGAATTAGAGTTGACTGCGCTGGGTAGTGATGCCAATAATTTGGTGAGAAATTTATAAGCAGACTAATTGATCTTATGCCTTTTTTAGCATCCTGATGGCCGAATTATATCAAGTCTAATATTTTTAAACATTTCAGTCACTTTTGCGCAATCACAACTATATGAAAATTAATCGTTTTGCATATATCCTCTCTCAGGTGGGGTGTAGCATTACTACAGATACCTTTGTCAACATGCTGCAGGTTTCAAAGATGATTTCTGTAGTATTTCCTTCCCACGAACATATAACTGTCTACTACGTTTTAAATGTATAGTTTTTTTCATATAATGTCACAAGAAATTTATAGAATCCTCCTAACCGTTTTCTTATGACTGTAGAAAGCAATACGTGGTTAAAACTTTTAATTGCTGCAATTAATAGGAATTACTACCAATTGATTTACAGTGATCATTTACATTAAAAACTTTCTATAAAGCCATACGCGGTACAAGTGAAAATTTCCATGAATTATTTCTTATGACTTTACAAAGCAATACGCGGTTAATGCTTTTAATTGCTGCAATTAATAGGAATTACTACCGTTTGATTTACAAGGGCCATTTACATTAAAAACTTCCAATAAATCAATGCGCGGTGCAAGCGAGAATGTCCATGAATTAACGTTGTGAGTATTTACAAAGCAATACGCGGTTAAGGCTATTAATTGTTACAATTAATAGGAATTAATACCAATTGATTTACAATTGTCATTTACATTAAAAACTTGAGTAAATTACACTCACCTCCCCTTAAAGATGCTTGAATTACACTCCCCTCCCCTCTTATGTTAAAATACACACTCCCCTCCCCTCTTATTCAAAACATATTAGAAATTTTTTCACTCCCCTCCCCTGAGAGAAGCTTGAATTACATTCTCCTCCCCTCTTATGTTAAAATCTACACTTTACTCCCTCAATATTTTTTTTTTATTTCTAATAATCTAGCAAAAAAAATAATAATCTAACACAATTCGAAAAAATAGTATTGCGATTCTATTTTAATATAATAAAAATTTGAATACATATTTTTTCGCTATTTTTTATTCATAATTTCATTAACATGTAGTTTTAAACTATGTTATAAAATATGAACAACCCAAAATAAAATTAAAATATGTGAAAAATTACTAAACACAATAAAACATGGTTATTTAAAAGTTAATTTTATACCACAAATTATAAAATCAATAGCAAAATATTTAAATTTAATTATCATTGACATTTAAATTATAAAGAAATGAATTAATTTTTTTTAAATGGTGATTCAAAATTAATGTATATCATAAAAATATTTATTTATATTAAAATAGATTAAAGTGTAGTGCACGTTTAATTATTAAGGGAGGGGGTTGTAATTCAAGCATCTTATAAGGGATGAGAGTATAAATTTTACTTTTCAAGGGAGGTGAGTGTATCTTTTAACATAAGGGGGGAGGGGAGTGTAATCCAATCATCTTTGAGGGGAGGGGAGTGTAATTTACTCTAAAAATTTTCTATAAAGAGTTGTCTTCTCCCTGTAACTTTGTGCAGATTTTCGATTCAAAGGGTGCGATATTCGGCGATGTACGCGTAAGTGAGTTTCTGTTTATATATTGAGGTCATATTTATACATCTAGCCATTATAAACTAACCTATTGGCGCTATATAATATATATTTTAATTTTTTTGCTGTTTTGCTTTTTTTCAATTCCAGTAATTTATACGATTGAGTTTCAAACCTTTTTGTTATGTATGCTACCATTTCATTTTGTTATGTATGATATAAAACTTCTATCGCCAATGTATGGTTACATTATTTTTATTGTTCCGATCAACTTTTACGTGGTTGGACCCGTGCGGTAGCACGGGTCATTGGTCTAGTTATATTTGAACAATATCGTTCTCTTAAAATAAATTTACCAAGACATGAAAAAAAAAGTAAGAGAGAAAGGGCTTATTGTAGCACGCCTCTTAAATGGGTTCTCATATTTGATTTTATGGAAGATACGTATTTAGTTTTTAGTTTGGTGTTAAATAGAGAAAATCGTAGATGCTCTCACAACAGATTTTCAATTAATTTGAGGTCCTTGCTACCAGATGAGTGATGCAAGCTGCACGTGCTCTAACTCCACATGTTTTGTACGAACAACCAACATATCTAAATTATGCTCCAGCTCCACGTGTAGTGGTACTCGTATAGACGAGCTACAAGGGTCTCAAAGGCATAACCTAATGGTTGTGGACGTCTAAAGAGAGACTCGTTAGGTTAAGAAAGAGAGGACTATAAAAGGAGACGCTTAAGAGGAAAAAGGACAATCCATTATAGGAAAAACAATGTATTTTATCTTAGTCATTTTCAAAGCATTCGTGAAATTCCATCTATGACGTTTCTCATAGAAATTTACCTGATGTATCTTGTATTTACATACGTGAACAATATCCATAGTTCTTCTGGTTAAAGATATGATTTTTCATTTTTTTTTAACAAAAAAAATGATTTTTTAATTATGTAATTCAAATAAGAGCTGAATTTAAAGAGTTGAACTATGTTGCTCATAAACTTTAACGGTGTTAAACTTCAATTTAAAAAAAAAGGGTTAGTTTCAAACCGAAATCAAGTTTCGAGTTAAACCAATTATATATATAACTAAATCCCCTACCCATGCGTCTCGCAGGGACATTTATAGTGTGGATTAAAATATAGTAGAATATAACACATAATACATGCACATGTTGATAAATATAAAACTATATTTTTTTTTTGAAGAAAAATATAAAACTATATATTTTTATGGTTATTAAATAAGTCAAAAGAAAAATCTTATTATCATTTTTTTAGGCAAGAAAAAATTATCACTCATGAAAAATGGTTCTTTTGTCAAATTATCACTCTCTCATTCATTTGAACAATTTTTTTTTATTCTTTATGAAATTATCAAAGGATCACTCATGTGAGATAGGACAAAGGGAGTAATCAAGAGATGTGAATTTATTAGTCAATGTTTATCTTCTTTTTTTATATACCAAAACCATATAAATCTTCCCATGCTGGAAGGGAAGTAACTCGAAGTGAAATGTCAAAAACACATAAAATATGATATAATTGAAACTTCATTACAACATCACATGAGTAATAATAACATTAATTAATGAACATTCTAGAACACTATTTTTTAAACTACAATAGGTGTAACATTTATACCCTCACATTCCTCGTCAGTTAACAATATCTTTAACTCATTGAGAAGATCATTGTTAGATTTTCATAACATAATCTCTAATAAAGTGATTCTTGATTTCAATATACTTTTCCCTTGAGTAATAAGAGGATTAGAGATAGATGCAAAGGTTGACAACTGGTATACATGACATACAATGTGAGGGTTATTTTTGCTAAACTTGAAGTGAAGGATTCCTGGTTGAAAGTGATTATATTGACAAAAAAAAGATCCTGATTATGTCCTATAAGAGTAGTATATTTATCATCGATCCAAAGAAGGACCTCAAAATCTTTAATGTATCCATTTTCACTGTAACATGATAAAATGTCATAGAGATTTTGCTTTAGAAAGTTGCCAAATTTAGACGGAAAAATCTGAAAATTGAAGAATTGAGAGTTATAATGCAAAAGAATGTTAAGAATAAATCATGATATCTTAGTTTAAAATTTGTGAACTTAACCATGAAAGCTCAAGTAAAGAGAAAAGATAATTTGAAGAGTCTGAAATGTTCACTAATTCAATTTAAGAAAAATGTGAAGTTATAATTGAGAGAAAACTCTACAATTACTTCCAATCACACCACCGTGGAAAACAATTGTCGCTATCACAAACACGGCTATTAACCAATATTTGCAACATCAAGCATCTAAATGATAACACATCTGAACAAATAGGCACATCATCTCATCACAAAACTTGGGGGTAGAGCTAAGTTCATTACATAATATTTTAAAAGTAGTTTCATCAAAATGGTTTGTCAAAATATTCTAACTTACAGCCTTCCCTTGTGAATATAGTCTTTCAAAATATGATTATTATTGTCCTCAAGCGTTGCATTTCTTCGCCAATTAGCTACTGCTTAGCAACTGTAGCATTAGCCCCACTAATCTCTTCGGCAGAAAAGAAACAAATAGACTTAAAACAAATAAACATCTGTTTAAGACTTAAAACAAATATTAGAATATGTACATCTGGTGTGATCCTTTATTCATGTGATAACACAAAATCTTATAGACAACACAATTTAGCACCTAGTATGATGTAAAACTGATCAACTTATAGTTATAAGTATTACCAGTTACCACTTTTGCATATAAGTATTACCAATTTTTTTTTTTAATTTTATGCTGAAACAGAATACAAACAGGGAATCCTAAATAGATAAATAGGACAGTTGATTGTGTTAGCATAACAACTTTGTGAGAAGACATTAACATATACCATTGGAATTTACTATTTATAGTAACCTTCTAACGAAAATGACATAAAACAATCAACACTTAACTCATCCTAACACATCAGCAATCAACCAAATGAATACTTCACTTCGTAGAAAAAAATGCACAACAAAATGAAAACAATGAGCCGACAACAAAAAAGTTTTGTAAGAGTGAAAATTACCCATTGAATAGAGCTATAAGGCAATAGAGAAGGTTTCAATTCAGTAGATGCTTTTTAAAAGAGCATATAATCATATGAAGTTTCTTCAGCTGTCCATTTCAAATGCTAGATTGTTTGTGGAACTGTATAATTAAGTCCATAGATAATCAACATAAGCGGGACACAAATCATCTTTTGAAACAGAAATTGCCTCAACGTCTTACATTCATTCGCTGTCCTTGCAGTACCTGTCTTTTTCTATAGCTTTTTCAACGTTAGTTCCAACTGAAATTCTGAAATCCTTACTTCAAATTCAACCATTGCTTCATGAATTGCATGCAGGTATCTCTAACAAAACAAAGGAAAAATACCAGAAACCATAAATGAGAACATTATATCTAAGAAATAGATTGGATTATAAAAAATAATATAAACAAACTTACAACAACACTAAGAAAAATCAATCAATTTATTATTGTAATTGCATAAATAAAATATAAATATATTCATACCTTTACGAACGTCCAAGTGGCAGCACGCATCTGCAGCAGCTTTTAGAGGAGTAATATTGGTCCATGGAAGATACGTATTTAGTTTTTAGTTTGGTGTTAGATAGAGAAAATCGTAGATGCTCTCACAACAGATTTTCAATTAATTTGAGGTCCTTGCTACCAGATGAGTGATGCAAGCTGCACGTGCTCTAACTCCACATGTTCTATACGAACAACCAACATATCTAAATTATGCTCCAGCTCCACGTGTAGTGGTACTCGTATAGACGAGCTACAAGGGTCTCAAAGGCATAACCTAATGGTTGTGGACGTCTAAAGAGAGACTCGTTAGGTTAAGAAAGAGAGGACTATAAAAGGAGATGCTTAAGAGGAAAAAGGACAATTCATTATAGGAAAAACAATGTATTTTATCTTAGTCATTTTCAAAGCATTCGTGAAATTCCATCTATGACATTTCTCATAGAAATTTACCTGATGTATCTTGTATTTACATACGTGAACAATATCCATAGTTCTTCTGGTTAAAGATATGATTTTTCGGTTTTTTTTTTTTACAAAAAAAATGAATTTTTAATTTTGTAATTCAAATAAAAGCTGAATTTAAAGAGTTGAACTATGTTGCTCATAAACTTTAAAGGTGTTAAACTTCAATTTAAAAAAGAAAGGGTTAGTTTCAAACTGAAATCAAGTTTCAAGTTAAACCAATTATATATATAATCGAGTCGAACCGAGACAAATTCAAGTTAAATCAACTCATTAACGACTCTACTTTGAGACAAAACAGTACAGTGTTAATAATGGTGAGATTTAGTATGGGAAAGGGGAGTTGTTTCCCACCATGGAAAAGTTGAAATTTTACCATTAGATTAAAGAGGTTTATTGATCTTATCATGGTCTTCCTCTATTTTATTCCTCCTCTAGATCTAAAATTTTACACGGTAATCAAATAATCTTCATCATCAACAACAACATCTCCAAAACATTGAATCTAGCGTTTTACGCTTTACGGTCCTCTTCAATTTTTCAGGAATGGGTTCAAAACATAAAGGCATAAACGATTCAACTACTTCACACAAGCTATTGATCACAAAAACACTGCTGAGCACCGAAAGAGAATCATTGTAACAACTAAATCTTAAGTTTACACTGCTTACACTAAAACAACCTTGTCACTTGTTTGAGAAATAGAAGAAAGAAACCTGAACATTTTTTTTTATACTCATTAATTTTGTTTGAAATTAAGTTTAGATTCTATGGGTTTTAGTTTAGAAGTTGTTGTTATGGATGTGCTATATCAGTGTAGATTCTATTCTCTTCTTTTCAACGAATTTTGCTTCTCAGATTTTTTTTTCTTTCTGTAAGGGCAATGGATCCAATATTTCAATAAAAATGTATGAATTTTTTTTCTTTCAATGACAAATGAAATTAAAATACAGAGAAGGTTGTGATTGTTTAATGACAAAGGTTAAAGACTGAAATTAAACATGGTGATGGTACTAGTTACTGTCGTTTTGTTCTTGAGGGTAGAGACTAGAGAGAGAAGGTAGAGAGAGAGAGAAACTGAGGGAAATTTGATACTGAAGATGTGTTAAACATGGTGGTGGTGGGTTTGATGGTTATGTTCGGAAAGAGAGGAGAGGAGAGGAGGTAGAGAGAGAAAGTGAGAAATCTGGTATTGTGTGGATGAAGAGAAAGGGAGAAAAATCTTGTATTGAGGGAGTATGATAAGAGTGTGTTATTCATTTGATCTAATGGTTAAAGTTTACTTTCCCATGGTGGGAAAAAACTATCCTTTCCCATACTAAATCCAAGCGTTAATAATGCAGGGCCGGTTTAGTCAATACAGTTCCCACTAAAAATGTTTGACATGACGCATTGCCTGAGACTAGGGGTACATATTATTCCAAAATTAACCCTAAACTCATTTCCTCCCAGACGGATTTTTGGTCGAAATTATAGTTTCTGCTGCACTGACAGTGAGGGTATTCCCGTCAATACAAAGCCACCCTCAACATCTCACCCAAAAACCGAAAAAAGTTTTGGATTTTCCATAATACCCATGCTCCCATCGTGAATCAATTTTCCAAAGCGTCCGCATCACGAGGCTCTTGCAAAAGGATAAGGCCACTTTCGTCATTTCAAAAATCAACCCCACACCCACCGTAACGTGGCATCGTGAGCCGATACCTGAAACTAAAACCCGGTTCAGACCTCAACACGTAACATACTCAGGTTCTCACAATTCGCCGCGTAGGATTTACACGTGGCAGTTCATGCTTACGTCATCGCATTTTCCTCTTTCTCTTTAAATAATCCGCACTTTCTTAACCGCTCCTTATCCTTTCCTCGATCATTGCTTCACGAAATCCATAACTTCACGTAACAAAACAGTCGCCGGAGACTCGCCGGAAAATTCAGTTATGGAAGCGCCGGCGAGTTTGGATCAAACTCTAAGCTAAAGATAAAGCGAGATTACTTTTACTTGGAAGAGTTTACAAGTTATTCCATGTTTAGTTTCACAAGTTAGAGGAAAATTATTATGACTATATATAATAATAGGAAAAGCTAAAAAAGTAGAATAAGAAAATCAGAGAAACTTGCTCTGTTTTCAGTGTTTACAGTTTTGGCAGAACATGTTATTCCTTTTCTTTTTGCAACTTTTCCTTTTTTAGTGACTTTTTTTCGTCATCAAATTTTGAAAACGTATGCGGAGAATAGAGAAAAAGTGATTTCGTAGAAGTTTGTAAACTTAAAAGTTTAATCTCGAGATTCGGAAATGGAAGAAATAAATAATTGAAAGTGTGAGAAAGTGCTTATTGTGAACTTGTGATGGTTTTTACTATGAAAATTCAACCGATTGATTTTCAGTTAGATGAGGAGAGAACCGGTGTTGAACTGGTTAAACCGGTTGTTAAGTCACGGCTGAAGCGGCTCATCGAGCGACAATTCTCCGGTGTTTTGAGAATTTCTGCACCGGAGAAGACCACCGGTGGTGGTTTGGAACCGCATTTATGTAAGGAAGCTGTGGATTTCGAACCGAGCTCGGTGTGTTTGGCGAAAATGGTGACGAATTACATCGAGGATAATCATGAGAAACAATCTGTTTTAGCTTCTGTCAAGTGTGGAAGAAACTGCTGTAACTGCCTCAACAGAAACTGTGAAGATAGCTCCGATGAAGAATCAGACGCGCATGGCAGCTTCTGCGTTTTTGAAGCATGTGAAATACTCAAGGTAAGTGGTGGTTGTTTAAGCAAAGGATTGTTTGGTGTATAAAATAATCAAAAGTTTCTAAAACGCGTTTTTCGTTTTGGACAGGGGTTGGTAGCTTGTAGAAGCGTTGTTGAGAGAAATCTTCTAGCAGATACTGCAAAGATCGTTGAAAAGAATAAAATCTGCAAACGCAAAGATAGTTTCTGCCGCAAAATCGTTACTGAAAGTTTGTTAGCTCTTGGATACGATGCTTCCGTTTGTAAATCGCGTTGGGAAAAATCTCCTTCACATCCTGCTGGTACTTAATTGAATAGTTTCTTTATGTAATTCATACTTGAAATATTAGAAATTGTTACTGTTGATTTATATGATATGATGTTGAATTTGAACAGGTGAATATGAATATATAGATGTGATGAATGGAAATGAAAGGTTGATAATTGACATTGATTTCAAGTCAGAGTTTGAGATAGCTAGATCTACTAAATCATACAAGATGATTCTTCAGAATCTTCCTTACATATTTGTTGGCAAGTGTGATCGTTTACAGAGTATTGTGGCTATTGTATCCGAGGCGGCGAAACAGAGTTTGAAGAAGAAAGGAATGCCGGTTCCGCCGTGGAGGAGAGTCGAATATGTCAAAGCAAAATGGCTCTCATCTTACACACGGATGAATGTGAATTCACAGAATCAGATTTTGAAGGAAAATTGTGTTACTGAGAGTTCCGGTGAAGAGGAGAAGGCGGTTATCGAATGGAAGCCGCCGGAGTTGAAGCCAAAGGGTTCACTGACTGGAGTTAAGGTTGTGACTGGTTTAGATGTGGTTTTTGAGGATGATAACCCACCCATAGATAAATTTTGACTGTTTCTAATTTTGGCTTAATTTTTTCCTTTTTAATTTGCCAATATGAGGGTTAATATGAGGATTAAGAATCTAATTGTGATTGTAAGATCTCTAATTCTATCCCCTTCTGAATTTTTCTTGAAGTATGGGATGGATTTTTTTACTAATATGAAATATAATAAAGTTGAGGTGTAGTTTTTGTAACTTGGTCAATTGTTTTAGCTTATTCTTTTTCAATTCTTAGCTTGATTTTAATTATTGTGTAGTATATATTATTACACGTAGTTGTGTTCTTAGACAAGGTGTTTTTGCATTACTTGTTTGAGTCCTTGTTTTTATTCTCTACGAAAAAAGAAATGTTCGTTGATGCAGAAATCAAACTTAGTATCTTACAAGGTAAAAATTAAATCAGATAAATTAGTCCATAAATTTATTAGTTTCAAAGGTCTGGTTGGTTGGTTTAAACGAGAGGAGAAAAGGGGAGCATTTTCAGATGAGGTGGTGCATGCCTATCTTAGAACACCTCTGTTTGATGACTACGGAGGATTCCGTTCTCAAATTGCTGTCAAGGAATTCACAAATACGAAGTAGTTACAGGTGGGTGGTGATTGGAATAGCTTGTGGAGAGTGAATGCGCCATAAGGTGTGTAATTTGCTTTGGCGAATTTGTAGAGGTTGTGTTCCGACTCGAGTCAAGTTGATTCAGCTGGTTGTTCAATGACCAGCGCTTTACCCATGGTTTGAAGTCGAAGATGAGAGTGATTGGCACACTTTTGTCGGTTGTACTACAGTTCAGAGGCTTGGTTTCATTTTGTTGCAGCGAATGCATCGCGCCAATGATATTGCAGAATTTGTATTTGATGTTTGTAGGTCCGAAAGTAGTGATACAGCAGACAAAGTTGCTGTCTTGCTTTGGCAGATTTGAGCAGCATGCAATAATTTGGTATGGGATGCCGAACAAGGGCATCGGCAACGGTTAGGCCCAGCCCTTGGCATGTGCAAGGTGAGCTACGGTGCCGGGCCATGCCAAGGTGAGCTACGGTGCCGGGCCTCACAATCTTAGGAGCCTCAATTTTTTTTTAATATAGCACTAAAAAATGTTAGGTATATATAACAAAATATAAAAAATCAATAGACATCTTGGAATAATTTAGTGGTAAAATAGAATGCACTTGAGTCATCGGTCTTGAGGTTCAATCCCGAACATTTGTGTGAATTTGAACCAAATATAAAAGTCTCAATTACATACACAACTACTAGGTCATTACAATTTAAAATGCATTTCAGAGTTATCTATGAAGGTAGAAAACTACTATATATCTTGAATTTTTTGTCATCTATTTCCATTAACAATGCAAATTAAATCCGTTAAATAATTAGTATTTTTTCTATTGTTTTAAGTTTAATCATGCATGCTAGTACTAATTTGCTACTATTTTTTTCCGATATTAGCATTAGTTTATCACTATTTAAATAACAAAGATACTTTATTTTAAGCAACAACAACCAATATACTTAAGACCCATTTTGCACTAAACAAAGTGATGATTCTTTTTAAGTTTTTGGTGTTTCTTTTTATTATGAAATATGAACCCAAATTTTAATATTAAAACAACTAGTGGTTAGTGAAGTTCAACACAAGTTAGTTAGTCCTTCTCATACAAACTTACTTTTACTTAATCAGAATGACTATTTTTTATGTTATTTACAACTTAAATAGATGATTACTATTGCTTAAAAAATCTTGTTTTTCCATAGGGGCCCATTTTTAATATTCGAACATGGCCTCCAATTTTACCGGAACGGCCCTGGCGACGGTGGTCAGGACTGCGCATGCCAATTGGCAGCAGTAGAAAGAGGTTACAGCAGTGCCGCATACTCGAGCTGGTCCAGCGGTTCAAAACAGAAATAGCAATACCAGTTGGGAATTCCCTCCCCACAAGTACGAGTGGGTCAAGTGCAATGTAGACATCGCATTTCCTAGGCCCGGTGCATCCCATCTCGTATGTGGAATGTTGTGTGCGCAACTCAGAAGGCGATTTCATTATGGCTCAAACTTCTTGGAAGCATATGAAGCTGACTGTGTTGGAAGGCGAGGCAGTTAGGGGTGTTCACGGTTCGGTCTGGATCGGTTTTGAGGTAAAAAATCAACCGATCCAAAATAAAAATCACGTGCGGTTCGGTTCGGTTTGGATGATTATGTTAAAAAAATCCGAACCGATCCGATCCAAATATATGCGGTTTAATTTGGATTGGTTTTTGGATATCCAAAGTGCAACATGTAATTTTTTTATTAATATTAATATTACTCATACATCGTAAAATAATAGGTTTGATACAAAATATGACATAAATTTATTAAAAAAAGTTAACATTACACAATGAAATGATTGATTATATTTGAAATAGAAGAAGTAGTAATAATATAGATTAAATTAATGCAATATATAAGATTAAATACCAATAATAAATATATTAATGCATTATATAATACTAATAAAATAATAAATAAGTATACAAATTTACTTTTGCGGTTCGGTTTGGTTCGGTTCGGTTTTGAAAAAGCAATCCGAAATCCGATCCGATCATAGCGGTTTTTCCAAAACAACATCCAAACACATCCAAAAATATTCGATTTTTTGCGGTTTTCGGTTTTTTTGGATTGGTTTGCGGTTTTATTTTGGATCGGTTTGGATTTGAACACCCCTAGAGGCAGTTGCACTCAGCAAAGCCATTAGAATAGCTGCTAGAAAAGGCTGGGTGAATGTTATATTCAAGACTGATTCCAACATGTTGACAAGCTATATTTCTTCCTTTCAGACTGGAACGTCCAAGCTGCATACTTTAGGCGAAGTTTATTAGACGATAAACGAACACGATTGTTCATTCCTTATATTTCTGTGTGTGTGATTACTGCAAAATAGACGTTTACAAGGGATTACATTGCTAACCATGGAGAAGCATATTCACTTACACAATGTTAGCAGTTATAAATTACTTGAAATTTTTAAATACATTTTTTTGTAGAGTGTAAACATTTTGGATATTTCTTCCTTTCAGACTGGAGTGTCCAAGCTGCATACTTTAGGCGAAGTTTATTAGACGATAAACGAACACGATTGTTCATTCCTTATATTTCTGGGTGTGTGATTACTGCAAAATAGACATCTACAAGGGATTACATTGCTAACCATGGAGAAGCGTCTTCACTTACACAATGTTAGTAGTTACAAATTACTTGAAATTTTTAAATACATTTTTTTGTAGAGTGTAAACATTTTGGTAATGTTCAGAATTTAGTTTTAGATTGGTTTGGTGTTAGTAGCATAATCTCAAATAGAGAACTACTTGTCGAAAGCCCTGTATTAACCAAGGTTGCCTCTCTAATCATCCCGTATTTTTTATTTTTTTGCCGAAAGAATGTCACTAAAGTCCCCAGTAAGGAAGGGCTGACCGAAGCGACAATTGCTCAAGATTCCAAGAATCCTACGGCGCCCCCCTCCGGCATGCCATAAAATTTGGTTAACCTCCAACGACCTGACATTGGATCAACAACCTATAAGTCAATATGATTTTGCGAGTAAAATTAAGAGTTTTTTTTTTCCGAAGGTAAGCTAAACTTCCTCCCCTACCAATTCTATCAAAAGAGAAACTTTGATAGAAAGACAATATATATTTTAACTCTTCAATTATATTAGACGTTGTCATTATTTCAGACATAATTATGTCTTTTGATTTATTTGACCGGGGTAGGTATTTAAGATTAGAAAAGTTTAATAACTGTTTTAAAGGAATGTACTTATAAGCGCCGAAGAGGAGCATTTAGAGAATAATGGAGGGATCGTCATGAGTTGTGCCTTCAATGTTTGAATCTGACAATCGTTGAGAGACGTTTCAAGTCGTTGAGGTTTTATGAAGTATGAACTACATTCTTCTTCTTAGATGAGATGAGACTGATTTTTCGGATTGACTTCACTTTGAAATGAGTCGCGAGGTGTCGAAAGATTGAACTTTAGTTCAATCCAAAAAAGAAATCATTTTAGAAACAAAGTGATGCATACGGAATCGGATAAATTTCTAGAAGGGTCATGACTCATGAGGACAATTATAGAGTTTGTTGGGAGTGATTTCCCCTTAATATATTTCATTTCATAGGAACCATGCATTATACTTTCGGAAAGGAACACCTCACCTGCTCCATTTAACCCATCTGGCTGTATTTTTCAGTTGGATTACAAGGACCACGTAATAATAGAATAAATAAGATAAAAAGTTTTTTTTAGGAAAGAAAATAGGTCTAATACTGTATGATATATATCAAAGTAATAATTATTTTGGTCTCTGAATCTCTACTGAGTAATGACAATAATTTTTCAATGTATTAAAATATTAATAGTCTTTGAAAGATGAAAATATAAGGTTTATAAAATTTATATGAGAAACACATCCGGGTTGTTTTAATTATGTTGACTTGAGATCTTAGAGTATGTTCCTCTCAAAGTTTTATGTTTGATTATTCTCATGCCAAGTTCGATAAAATATGAATAATGTTTGAGTAATAATACCTGCACAATCATTTTATGATAACTTTTAAGAGACAACATTTAGGTCAACCTTAAAAAGTTGTTCGAAAGTTGTTTTAATATAGTTGTACACATAACATTTCTATAGTATTTAATGTTTTAAGAGTGTATCTAAAAAAAACATCAATTTTAATAATAACATCGCATGTTTTTCATGAGGTGAAGAAAGAGAGATATAAAATACAACACATAATGCTTTTTTTTTTCAACAAAAGCATATAATGTCATTTGAATAAAGCCATAAAGCTAAATGGTATGGAATTTGTTAAGGATCATGATGTGTTACAAAGTAAGGTGTATTCTTTAAGGCTGTCTGGTTCATTTCATTATTCTTGAGTCATTTGTAGTGTAGCCGCGTATTTAACTTTCAAAAAAAAAAAAAACTTTGGAAGTTGGTTCACCGTTTATAAAGGCTTTATTTAAGTGCTTGTAGTCAATCATGTTGTCAAACTTTAGTTAAACTTCAATATGATTCTCTTTTGGTAAATTCTAAGTTGCTTTTGGACAGTCAATATGATTCTCTTTTGGTAAATTCTAAGTTGCTTTTGGACAGTTTTGGTAAGTTGTCGGCAATTAATTAAAATTACTGACGTGTACTCTACTTTATTTTTTAATTTAATGTTTGACATAATTCAATGAATACATATGACTGATTTTTCCCTAAAAAAAAAAAAAACATATGACTGATTTTAATCGGTTGTGGGTAACTTACTCGCAACATTTCAAAGACAATTTAGGTCTCACCTTCTTTTTTTCACTTTAGAGCTAAAATTAATTTTATAACTGTATAATTTATTGATATTTTTGATTGCTTTTAGGTAGAATTGATTTTTCTTCTAAAATTGATTCTAACTTGAAGTTAAAATTTTTAAAAAAATATTTTAAAATTGAAGTTTGGAAGCATAATGTAATCAAGTTTTATGCGATGATATATTTTAAAATGGATTTTAACTTGAATCTTCCAAAATGTATCAAAACATAATTATTATACATTCAAATCAATTTTGATCATCGCATAATCAAACACACTTAACAAGTTTTGTTATGCCTCAAAATTATGATTTGTCTATCTCACCCACTCTTCAAAATACTATGAAATATGCAATGTATTTTTATTTTTTTTACACATTTGCATGAATTGAGTTACTTGTTTGGGTTAAATATGTTTTTGGTCCCTATAAATATATCAACTTTTCGTTTTAGTCCCTCTAAAATTTTCCTTCAACTTTTAGTCCTTATAAAATTTTCAATCACTACTTTTGGTCCCTATTTTAAAGTTAATTTTTGTATTTTTTAATGAAAATGTGTAGAAATGTGTAGAATATTGTAAAAATATTTCTCAAAAAAAATTAGAATTTTTAAACAAAACATAAATTTAATATGAATTTTTAACCATAAAAAATATAAAAATTCATATTAAATTCATGTTTTGTTAAAAAATTCTAAATTTTTTTGGGAGATATTCTTATAATATTATGAATTTTTCTGCAAAATTTTATTCAAAAATATGAATTCTACATATGATTTTACTTTAAAATAGGTACCAAAAGTAGTGTTTGAAAATTTTATAGGGACTAAAAGTTGAAGGAAAATTTTAGAGGGACTAAAATGAAAAGTTGGTATATTTATAGGGACCAAAAACATATTTAACCCTACTTATTTAAACAAGAAAAGATATGGTAGGGCGAGTAATAGCCGTGTAATTAGGGCTGCCCCACAAATTTTTTATACAATAAGGGATCAGGAAAAAAATATGACCATCATCACGGTGGTATTTAACATTTAACCTTATATGAATGGGACCAACCATAAAAATAAAATTTGTGACATATGTTGATTGAGGAAGATGCCCTTGAACATAGCATAATTCTTTAGACCAAGAAAACAATGTTGGTTACCAAGGTTTTTCATATGAAATGAGGCTTATAACTGTTGTTTAAGTCTTTTAATAGAAGCATGGTCAGAACTAGTAATAACCATATTATGAATAGACAGAAGAAGCATGCCAATTCTCATAGATATGTTATAAATAAGGCAAATGCTAACTTGTGCTCTCAAGGACACATGTTAAGGGACTCATTATAGAAATATACGTATCAAAAGTCATACAATCAACTTCTTAAAAGTTAAATTATCATGTTTTCTAATGCAAAGTTGCTCATTTTGGATTCCTTAATATGTGCCCTTAAGACACAAGTTGACATGACCCTATAAATAAACATAGTATTTTAAGTTGATTTAAGCTGATTTAACAAAATAGTTTAAGTTGATTTAAGTTGATTCAAGTCTGGATCCAACTTAAATCAACCCATTCAAACTCAAAATAGTTTGGTTCAACTAACATGTTTATGATTTCAAACCTGCGAATCTAACCCGTTAAAAAAAATTGTTAAATTTTTTATTTGTATAATATATTTTAAGGCTTTTATACATTAATCTTAAAGTGTTTCAAGTAAATTTAAGCGTTATCATTTTAAATACTAAATTTGATTTAAATGTTAGAATTTTCATGAAAAAGAATGTCATTTAATATATATTTTTTTGGATTTTTTTAAAAGTATTTTTAATGACCCGTTGAACTAACCCGCTCAATATTGGGTTGGACCGGTTTAAGTTTGATATAGAAAATGCGGGTTTTTTGCCCAACCTATACCAATTAGGCTTGATCAGGTCGGGTAACAGATTTGGTCGAAACTGACCCAATCCAACCCGTGAACACCCATAATGCTTTTTTGTGTTGTATGATATATAAATATACACACCAATTAAGTTTGATTAGGTCGGGTAATATATTTGGTCAAAACTGATCCAATCCAACCCGCGGTCACCATTTATTGCAATTTGATAAATTACTTGGCAAATTTCATTAGTATGGAAGTGGTGCATCAACAACATCAATAGTGGCGTTTTACATGTCACTATGGATACCCTGAAGCTCTATGGTGTCAGTTTTCATGTATCAAAATAACACAACCGCTTAAGCTCTTCTTTCGAGAGGAATTCCTTCGTAGACTTGCTGCCCCTCAATTCATTTCAAGGTTTAGTATGCTACCGACTTTTGTTATCACACGCCAAATTGGAGCTCATATCTTCAATATTATTCAACTATTTTGTTACATCAAAATAACAATTACAATTCATAACTCATCAAAATAACATTCAAACACGCTGTGAGAAAACAAAATAAAAACAAGTTGAAAGGATTGAATTCAAGCAAGGTAAAAAAATATCCAAATTTATTGAAATTACCAAGTTGATCAAAAGTATGTATATTCAAGGAAATCAGCCATCTTGTATTTTTTTTTTAAAGAAATAAACAAACAAAATGGTTCGGCTGCTGTTGTTTTTAAAACGATCAAAGATCCAAAGTAATGTTAGGATTCATTAATCACTATATTTTTTTTGTTGAGATATTAACTTATATTCTTAGAAACACATGTCAAGAAACTAAAAGTAGAAATATAATATTGAAAATTATGTATATAATATTTTAAAAGTTTAACCATTTATATTTTGAATATAAATTTTTTCTTTAAATTTGTGATCTCGGAGAACAACCTAGTAGAAGAAGTTAGTATGACCTATATTTTTTTTCTTTATTTTTTATCCTACGATTTTAATTTGCTTCTTGTCAACTTGAGTGTGAAAGTTATTTGTATATTAGATCATTATGACTATCTATTTTTTTGAAGAAGTTAAATTAACACATTCAAATTAGCATTGAAGAGAATCGAACATGAGACTTTAAGAAGAAATACATTTTCAAATTCCAAGTCAATACCAACAGACCAAACTTAAGTGGGTTATTATGACCATGTATTGCATGCAATCGTGCAACAAAAGCATGAGCCAAAAGCACAAAACTAACGTCTTCTATTTCCAAGTTTTCTTCTTCCTTCTCCACTCCACCATGATTCTTAACTTACACCGCTCTCTAGGTTTTCCTTCATTTCCTAATATTCTTACCTTTTCCTTCTCTTCTTCTTCTTCTTCATCATCTATTATGATCATTATGGATAATATGGTTTGTTTCTTCTACTTTTTTTCAACCATAATCTCAATATGGTGCTGCTTTTTCTACTCATCATTTCCCTCTCTTCAACTCCTTCCTTTTCCATCCACAATTTCCACCAACCGTGAGTCTTACCAATTCCTTCATTTTTTTTTCATTTTCTTACTATGCATGCACAATATGTCTGCCATCATCAAGTTTTTCTTGCATTTCCACTACTTATCATTTTATGCCATTTAGATTTGAGTGATTAAGTTTAATGCACTGCCTGTGTAAATTTATTTTACACCAATATCCGAATGAGAATTTATAATATTTTCACACATAAGCATATTGTATCAACATTTTGTATAACACGGGCAAAATACTGTAAAACACCATGACTTAGTTTGGTAAAAATTAGGGAATAGTTGACGGAGGATAAATCAACCGATTGAATTTTTAATGTTTGAAAAAATTAGCAGTTGAACTAGCTGATATGGATATAAAAATGATACATGTAATTGATTTTTTTTTTTTTTTCAATTAAGATAACAAGAGTAAAATTTAGAGGAAAAATGATAAGTTATAAGCCCGTGAGAAAAAATTGTGACCAAACATTTCTATTTTGGTCATATGAACTTATTAGCTATCCATTAGCAGCTCAAAATTTTGTCTTGTCAATCAGAGCCTATATTGTTACCGAACATCTGTGTAAAACTGGGTTATAGTCACAATGCATGTTCCCTTTCCTCTTTGCAATATGGTTATTCTGAAATTAACTCGGTAATGTGGTATCAATACAAAAAGGGTGGTAGTGATGGGATGATTTTTTGCCAGTAGCGAGGGAGATATGTCGCTAACTTGCTATACATACTTGGATTTGTTGGCTGAATGTTTCCCTTTATAGTCTAATCTGTTGAATATTATAGTTTTCAAGCGAAATTATAGACTTAAATATGGTCACAGGTTCACAACCACACAACATTTTGAAGTGAGTAACTTATCTTAATAAGAAGAAACTATATTTACTGTTGTTAAGATGACAATGTTACCATGGATGATCGATTACACAAGAAAATATAAGATTAGAAAGAAAATTTGGGTCATTCACAATAGATGACTTGTAAAAGCAGCAAAGCACTAAAGAATAGTAGACTAGAAGGAATAGGATATTCAAATATTGAGAGGTAAAATGAGACCAATGAAAATTAGAGAACAAACTATTAAGAGATATTTAGAGGAAAGTGATATTTTTTAACCTAATTCTAGTGTCAACATGTGTTGATTTATTTATTTGTTTGAATATGGCCAACTCAATCAATAGTTTGGGACTCAAGTTCTTCTATTGTTGTTATGATTTGTTGGCGTAGTTGGCAATTTTTCCATGTTGCTTCTGTTACACACTTATTATTCTATTCTGAATTGTGGTTTTAGTGAGATCCTCTTGGGCATTGTACATGGCCGAGTTTCTAAAGTTTGTTGTCAAGTGCATTTTATTTTTGGTTTCAAGTTGATTGAGTTTTGCTTATTCTTGTCCTGTTTCTGTTTTGTACAGTTTTCCCATTGTGGAACCGGATCCTGGTCATACAAAACTTCGTCTTTCAAGAGAAGGTTTGGAGGCTATTGAGAGAATAACAAACCCCATTGCATCTGTTGCAGTATGTCTGACTGTAACTTTAAAGCATGCATTGTCTATAACTTTTGGTTTTACTTTATTTTAACATGAATTTTCACAAATTTGTTATGATGATGGGATGTTCTTAGATGGAGTGATTTTTTAATTTAACGTTGATAAACATTGGTTTATGGTTGTTTCTATCAGGTGATTGGGCCGCATCGATCTGGAAAATCTTTTTTGCTTAATCAACTTCTCTCTCTTTCTTGTTATGAAGGTACATCTTTTATTGCTACTAGAATATACACTCAACATGCATTTTAGGGATTTCTCTCTGTTTTAAATGATTTAGGTTGAAATGTGTTTTTTTTTGTTAGGATTTGGTGTTGGGCACATGCGTGATGTCAAGACAAAAGGTGGATGAAAATTGGCATTTTTGTCTTGACTATGCATATTTGAATTTATATATAAATCTTTTGTAATCATTTTTATTATCTTTTGGTTCATATCTTCAGGGATATGGGTTTGGGGAACTCCTATAGAGTTAGATATCAATGGAGTAAGAACTTCTGTAATTTACCTTGATACAGAAGGATTTGAAAGTGTTGGGAAGTCCAATGTATATGATGATCGGTAATTGCCGAAGAATCATGCATTCTGTGTTCTTTGTTGAATCATGTATGGTTTTTCAGTTGGCTTTTTATTTCTTTTACTTTCGCAGGATATTTGCTCTTGCAACTGTCATGAGTTCTGTGCTTGTATATAACTTGCCTGAGACGGTTAGATAATGTCTTCCTCCCCTAATTTTCATGTTCATTGCCGGTGTTTATCTTGTTGCAATGTTAAAGGCCTTCATTTTGAGATTGAGTAATGTAGAAACAAAGTTTATGTTTCCTTGTTGAGTATAATATAATGTTGGTTTCTGACTTCATATGGCATGTATACATTGGTCCATGCGAAGGTAAAGTGCGCTCGGTCAATAATTAGTCTAACAAAAGAACTTAGAAAGATGGGTAAAAAGTTGCTCATGAGTAATATTTTGATGACTGATTTTAGTACTATATGTAGTCCATGATATGCGGCATTAGTTGTTGTTAGGGTGATAGGCCTTTTAATAGATTTACTCGAATTTCCAATCACCGGAAGCAAACAAATTACCGTGGTGTGATATGGAGAGAAGAACACCCTATCGTTGTCCCAAAACTCTAAATAATTGGCACAAATTATGATGGATTGGTTTTAGGCTTTAAATACACCTGAGCACAAATTGGTTTTCTTTTCATGAAACTTGACTGCATGTAGAGGACTGCTGGTATCGACTTTGAATTACTTGATTTGGGATGAATAATCTTAATGTCCTCATTTTTTCAATAAAAAATTAGACCAATCTCAAATGTTTTCATCTGTGTTAGATACGAGAAGCTGACATCTCTCGACTCTCTTTTGCGGTCGAGCTTGCTGAAGAATTTTACGGGAGGTTTGCATCTGCTGGATGGATTTGTTAATCATTTCGAGATTATCAATTTTTGTATTCGTCTTTTGAAATTGCTTTGTGAAACCTCTTCCTTTTAGGGATACACAATGGTTACTGACTAGTTTATTTCTTTTGCATATATCCTAAATTTGCAACTGCCGTATGAACAGGGTGAAGGTAAGACAAGGACCTGAATATTGTCTCCATTGATCTAATCTTTATTTCTTTATGTTTTTTAATTTAACGTAAAATTGTCGTCCATAGGTTGATTTTGTTTGAATATATGGATATTTTGTAGGGAAATGATGTGGCTTTTGAACCAGCTAAGCTCTTGTGGCTCATTCAACGTGATTTTCTGCGTAAGTTCTTAGATACTTCGCTCAGTTGTTGAGTCGTGTTCATACTTCAGGAAGCTGTCTGCCACCTTCCAATTCCACGCCCCCGGGATTCTTTAGTCTTCATTAAACCATCCCTTTACATGTCTCGATCAATGATGATTTATAGGCCACTGCAACTTATTGAATATTGATAGAAACTGGTACCGAAATTTGAGAGTTTTGGGTCTCTCCCTTCCAAGAATTTGAAATCTTGGTCTCTCCTAATTAATATCTAGTCCCAATTAATTGCATGCTGACTTTTCCTTCTATTTCACTATTTATTCAAGAACTGCCTAATAGTAACTGTTGCCTAATAACATAGTAACCTCAACATAATAACGACTGATAAGATTTCTAACAGATATTTATCTTAATCGTCTACAGAAGGGAAATCAGTGCAAGAAATGGTGAATGAAGCTCTTCAAAGAGTCCCAAATACCAATGGTTAGCACCATTTCTCGCGCTTTGGACGAAGTTTACTTTTACAAAGCCTAATTTTCCATGTTTTTTAAAGCAAACGATCTGAAGGTCTTTCATATTCTATTTAACTGCAGGAGACAAAAATATTGACTTGGTATCTCCTCTTCTGGAGTTCAACTTCCAATTATCAGTGAACTTTTGCTATTCTGGAACTGAAAATTTATACTGAAAGTTAATTTCTTCAGGTTAATCAGATCCGGGACTCGCTGGCTATGATGGGGAACAACAACACTGCCTTTAGTTTACCACAGGTATGTGTTAGTCCAAAATATTGAATTCCTTTTCATTTCTTACACTTTAAATTCTAATTTGGATTTCTTTATCGGGAATTCTGTTATGTGGAGCCTGGTTGTAAATAAATTCAGTTGTTTTACATTTGAAATGATATGAAAATGGAGTTTATCTACTGACCAGAATCATATTTATTTCAAAAACAAGAGATAGCAATGTTTGATGTTTCCAACTTGCCATATGTTTCCTTGGTGGTTTTCTTCATGCCGTCATAGCAGAAGTCTTTTGACTTCTTTAGGAGGACAAACCTATTGACTTTTCAATTCTAATGTCAAAATTTGGGTAAGAAAATGTTACATAGAAATCCCAGTAGTGCCTGCACCAGCTTGTGGTCAAAAAATAAATATTTGTGTCTATTCACAAGACAAAGCGCGAATCGTAATTCATAATATTTAAATTTTTTAATTTAAAGGGTTATGATAATAGAAATTATGCTTTATGGAGTTGAGCATATTATTCTATTTTTTTTTTTTGAATTGCTTTATTCTGCAGGAGAAAATGCTAGTCACAATATATATTTCAACGAACTAAGTCAATGAGTCATAAAGATATATAATATATTTATTTTATATAAAAAAAGATATAGATAAAAAAGTAGACAAATAAGACGTATTATTTTATATAGAGTAGTGAGGAATTATGGGACAAAAAATACATCCGCTTGGTTTCAGACTTGGTACAACTCAAAATCATGATTCTATTTGGTTTGCACAACCAAGAAATTATTCCGAGAATCTAAACGCTCGTGATAACTAATAACTAATCCAATACAATTTACAATTAAGCAGCCTTCATATTGTAAGACATGTGTCCTAATTTGGCACAGAACCTTTTTCTTCCCAGTTGTGTTGCCTGTTGTTTATTGCTTAACTCTGTATTTGAGAAATACTGTTGACAGGTTAAGGCATGTGAATTATCTGTAAGATTTAAAAACTATCCTTGTTCAACTCAAATCTTTGATTTTTGTTTTTATCATGCTGAATGATATTGTAATATAAGAAGTGATTTACTTCTGATGCCTTAATTCAAGAGTCATTTCATGGAGTAGTTATCTATAATCTTGTTTACACCTTTAATCCACTTTCTTGGCATGGTGGCACCGATCTATGTATTCACATAATGACTAATCTGTTTTGATAGAAACTTTCACAATGTTAGAATGTAGTCTTTGTTTTGTGTTAAAACAATGCATTGGTTGATCAAACTGATCATTGGATCTCAACAGCCACATCTTCAGAGGACAAAGCTTTGTGATATGAACGATGTAGAACTCGATCAGCTATATGTTACGAGAAGGGAGCAATTGAAAGAACTTGTTACCAGTATAATCTCTCCAAAGATTGTACAAGGGAAGACTTTAAATGGGAAGGAATTTGTCTCTTTCCTAGAGCAGGTACTTAGCTTCTAAACTGTTTTTCAGACTTATTCGTGTCCTTAACTAACAGCCTCAGAGGACCTTTATAAAATTCGGATATTTTCCGCTTATCTCATAAGTATTATACAATAGAATAAGATAATCAATCTAATAGCGTTTCACTCTTCGTCGGCGGTTATAAAGTCAAATTGAGGCTAATAATCTCCAATTAAAATTAGTTAGTACTTTGGATTGACATCGTTCTGTTTATCTCCAATAAACTAATATGATTTTGACATTTTAAATGTAGATACTTGACGCCTTGAACAAAGGAGAAATTCCATCATCAGGCTCTCTTGTGGAGGTTTTCAACAAAGGTATCATTGAGAGATGTCTCAAGTTATACAGTGAAAAAATGGCAACATTGGATCTACCTCTTTCTGAGGAATATCTGCAAGGGGTCCATAATAGGTCTAGAAATGAAGTCATGAAAGTTTTTGATCAGCAGCATTTTGGCCATCACCATGCTAAGAAATCAACCTTGCAGCTGAATGAAGAAATAAAAAAGGTGCTGTTTATGTTAGTATAGTAAATGAAAGCTGAAAAATATAATTGGCTAATCGAGAAATCACTTAGAACCTAAAATATATTAGCAAAAGTTACGATAGTGATTTCCTCAAATCAAAGATATTTTGATGGTTTTAGTTAAGTATGGAAAATCCTTTATATAGTCATCTTGTTGATGGAAGTTTCAACCAATTATATTTCAAGATTTAGTAATAATTTTTCTGGGGAAAATCTTGCAGATATATAAGAATGTTATTTTGCAAAATGAGTATCAATCTTCAAAACTCTGTGAGGCAATGTACATCAGATGTGAGGACAAAATGGATCAGCTTCAAGTTCTCAGACTTCCTTCCTTGGCAAAATTTAATGCAGGTTTCTTGCAATGCAATCATAGTTTTGATCGTGAATGCGTTGGACCTTCGAAGACAAATTACGCGACACGGATGAATAAGGTCTGATGCAATAACATTTATTATGAACATTTGAATTTTTTCAAACTCCATGAAGTAAAATGGATGTGAATTATGCAGATGTTAGGGAAGTCTAGGTCTCAATTTATAAAGGAATACAACCAAAGACTTTTCAATTGGTTGGTGGTGTTCTCCCTGATTATGGTTGTGATTGGACGCTTTATTATAAAGTTCATTTTGATTGAAATTGGAGCATGGATCCTGTTTATATTTTTGGAGACCTACACTAAGATGTTTTGGTCAGTAGAGTCACTTTACTATAATTCAGCTTGGCAGTTTATAGTTGCAACTTGGGAAACTCTTGTTTACAACCCAATCTTGGATCTTGATAGGTAATTTAATTTCTATCCAAATTATTCATGTTCATGCTTAGTAAAATTTCTCAATATAATATATATATATATATATATATATATATATATATATAATTTGTTGCCATATTTTTTCTTAATATAACTCTGTTAGTCAAAATAGTCTTCGACTCTTTGGAATAATTTTTAACTCTGCACTTCGTTAGTCAAAATAGTCTCTGATTGTTTATCTATTTTGACTCCGTCAAGGACTATTTTGACTAGTGGAGTGCACAGTCATAGACTACTTTGCAATTTCGCTACTTTAAAAGACTATTATAACTGTTATATATTCTGGGACTAAAATAACTATTTGCCCTAATTAACTTATCCATGCTTAGTATTTATTTACATGATTTTTTTGGTGATTGAAACAGATGGGCTATACCCCTTGGTGTAATTATGTCAGTGTTTATTATCTATTGGTGGAGTTATGGGAGGAAATATGGATCCCAGTGGCTATTACCTTTATACAGAAGCAATAAGAATGATCCAAATCGACAAAGAACAGACTAAATCTATGATGTTGTATATGAGGGTATTATCTAAGGTGTCCATGATGTGTCCATGATGGTGTGGATTCTCTTATAAATACAACAAAAGTATGAAATTATTAAACAAATGCATTCCTTTGTATTATGAGAGAAGAAATGAGAGAATAATAGAGAAAATAATATTGTTGTTATTGATCAAATGAGAGTGATTACAACTTATATAGGCATTGTGTAGGAGCACAGTTGTTACAATGGTAATCACATAGGATATAGAAACTAGATTAACTAACTAATATGAACTAAGGAAGCTATCTAGTTAGGTAACTTGCTGCGCAAGTTATCATCATTCTCTTCTTTATCTTCATGATGTAATATCCCCCCACAAGTTGGAGGATGGTAAATATCAACCATGCCCAACTTGGATAAAAGAGTCTGAAATGGTTGGGGAAGCAAGGCTTTAGTGAAGAAATCAGCAGTTTGAGCTTGAGAAGTGACTGGAAGAAGCTTCATCATGCCTGCCTGAAGCTTGTCTCTAACCAAGTGGCAATCAATTTCAAGATGTTTGGTGCGTTCATGAAAAACTGGGATTGCAGCAATATGAAGAGCACTTTGATTGTCACAATATAAGACAGGCAACTTAATGGTGGTGATCTGCAAATCCTGAAGCAAGTAAAGTAACCACTGAAGCTCACAGGTTGCAGTTGCAAGTGCCCTATATTCTGCCTCTGAGGAAGACCTGGAGACAGTGAGCTGCTTCTTAGTACGCCATGAAATCAATGACTTGCCTAAGAAGAAGCATTGGCCAGATATTGATCTTCTGGTATCCAAGCACCCTGCCCAATCAGCATCAGAAAACCCTAAAAGATGGAGTTCTGAATCTCTAGGGAAAAACAAGCCTTTGCCTGGAGAACTCTTAAGATATTTCAACACTCTTAAAGCAGCAGTGTAATGTACTTGTGTAGGTTTAGTAAGGAACTGGCTTAGTTGTTGAGTGATGAAAGTAATATCAGGTCTTGTGGTATTAAGGTACAAGAGTCTACCAATCAGTCTTCTATAGGAAGAAATGTCTTCATAAGGAGGACTGGAGTCATTATGAAGCTTGACTGATGGATCAGAAGGTGTGGAGACAGGTTTTGAATATGTGAGACCTGAATCATTCAAAAGATCTAAACAATATTTCCTTTGGCAAAGAGAAATACCCTGATGTGAATGAGCAACTTCTAAACCAAGGAAATACTTTAATTGACCTAGATCTTTGATTCTGAAGGAAGCATGCAAAATGGACTTTATATTTGTAAACTCAGTCATGGAGTTGCCAGCAAGAATAATATCATCCACATATACCAAAAGAAGAGTGAAAGCATCAGAAGTGGATTTGGTAAAAAGGGAGTGATCTGAGTTTGCATGCTTATAGCCTTGAGCTAGTAATAAAGCAGTGAGCCTTTCATACCATTTTCTGCTAGCCTGCTTTAAACCATAAAGGGATTTCACCAATTTGCAAACTTGATTAGGTTTAGAAGCTTTGACTCCTGGAGGCAACTGCATGTAAACATCTTCTTGTAATTCACCATGAAGGAAGGCATTGTTTACATCAAGTTGATGAATAAACCAATGATGGATTGATGCCAAAGCAATCACCAATCTGACTGTAGTAAGCTTTGCAACAGGAGAGTATGTGTCAAAATAGTCCAAACCTTCAACTTGAGTGTATCCTTTAGCAACCAATCTTGCTTTAAATCTCTCAATGGAGCCATCTGCATGATGTTTGATCTTGTACACCCATCTGCATCCAATTGGTTTGATGTTTGCAGGTAGATCAACAAGTTTCCAGGTTCCAGTTTGTTCAAGAGCAGCAAGCTCAGTCTCCATGGCCTTGTTCCAACAATCAAATTTACTTGCCTCAGCATAGGATTTTGGCTCAGTATGTGTTTGAAGGGACAAAACAAAATGAAGATGAGAATCAGACAATTTATTATAAGAAAGAGAATCTGTAATGGGATAAGAAATACTATCAGAGATTGCAGGAGATGATTGATTGGAAATTTGGCAAACAAAATCCTTGAGATGTGGTGGTGGATTTCTGCTTCTGGATGATCTAGGAAGATCAGGAGGAGGAGTAGGAGGTTGGTCAGAAGAGGTAATGTTGGAAGGAGGATCCAAAGAAGGAGGGTCAATGAAAAGAGAAGGTGATGCAGGAGCATCAGAAGGAGGATCAATGGAAGAAGAAGATTGAGAAGGAAAATACTCCCATTGAGGAGCATGGGAAGAAACATAAGGTAAAATGTGGTCATGAAAGGTAACATGTCTAGAAATGAAAATCTCTCTAGACTGTAAATCAAAAAGAACAAAACCTTTGTATCCTGACTTATAACCCAAGAAAACACATTTTCTTGCCCTAAAATCAAGTTTGGTTCTATGAGATTGGAGAGTGGATGCATAACAAAGTGAACCAAAAACTTTAAAAACATTGATATCAGGGACTGAATCATATAGAAGTTGATAAGGAGAAAGGTTATGCAATAAAGGAGTAGGAACTCTATTGATTAAGAAAGTGGCATGATGTACAGCATAACACCAGAAGCTCTTAGGAAGTTTAGATTGGAACAAAAGAGCTCTAGAAACATTCAAGATGTGCTGATGTTTTCTCTCAACTCTCCCATTTTGTTGGGGAGTTTCAACACAAGATTTTTGATGCAAAATACCTTTAGAGGCATAGAAATCAGGAATAAGAAACTCAGGACCATTATCTGATCTAACAGTTTTAGGAACAATGTGATATTGGTTTTCAATCATAGTGATAAAATGTTTAACATGATCAGAAACTTCAGATTTATTTTTAAGCAAAATGGTCCATACAAATCTGCTAAAATCATCTACAATGGTGAGGAAATATTTGTGATTATGGACAGAAGGAATAGCAAGAGGACCCCAAATATCAAAGTGAAATAATTCAAATTTAGAATGAGCATGAGAAGAACTAGAAACAAAAGGTAACCTCTTGTGTTTGGCAAAGTGACAAACATCACATATAGCTTTATTATCATAGGAAATTGAGGGATACAATGTTTGCATGGAAACCAATCTCTGATGAGAGAGGTGACCCAATCTAAAATGCCAAATGGCTGAAGCAGGAAGAAAACAAAGAACTAGTTGAATTACAAATAGTAGGAGAAACTTTATTGGAATGAAACAAGTGAGAGGGACTTGAAGTAGAAGCATTCACCACCAATCTGTATAAGCCATTCAGTTTTTCACCCAAACCAATCATCTTCCTTGTATTCAAATCCTGAATGACACAGCTATTAGAGGAAAATTGCACATAACATGATAATGATTCACATAGTTTGAAAACAGAAATGATATTCAATTTGAATGCAGGAGAGTATAAAACATGAGTAAGATACAAGTTTGGTGAAAATTGAATGTTACCAGCAAAATGAGCTAACACAGAAGTGCCATTTGGAAGATTAACACTAACAGGTTTAATTTTGTAAAATGAGGTAAAACTAGACAAAGAACAACAAATATGATCATTAGCACCTGAATCTAAGAGCCAATAATCAGAATCAGTTTGAATGGAACATGAAATGACACTATATATACCTGTCTGAGAAGCAACACCAGATGAATGACCTGGAGAAGCAGTGGTAACATGATTTGAGACAGGTCCAGAAGGAGGTGAAGCTGAGGAAAGTAAATTTGCTTGTTGCAACAAAGACACAAGATGATCATACTTCTCTTGAGTTAAACTGAAACTGGAACCTGTTGATACCACATCAGAAGAATGTGTAGGCTTGCTTGCATCAGAAGTTTCAGCATTAGCAACTTGTGAAGAGGAACCACCCTTGTTGAAATTAGGGTGACCATGCTTTTGGTAACAAAATTCTATGGTGTGATTGTAACGGTTACAAAAGGTACAAAACCTACTATTGCCTTTGTTACCACCATTACCAGTCTTGCCCTTATTACCAGCAAATTTTCTAGAATCAGAAGCATTAACAGAGATGCTTGATTCATCAAGAGAGATAGGAGAAGGAAGTAAAGCATTCTGACTTTCTTCCTGAACCACTAAAGAATATACTCTGTTGATTGATGGAAGAGGATCCATGAGTAATATCTGAGTCTTAACAACAGAGAAAGATTCATTCAATCCAGTCAAAAATTGAAGAATTTGATCCTCAACACGATAAGATTTGGCAAGACGAATAGAAGCACAACGGCATTGATGAACACAAGTGCAATTAGGTATAGGCCTATGAGAATCCAATTCATCCCAAAGAGAACGAAGCTCAACAAAATATTCCAAAACCGTTTTATTACCTTGCTTGAGGTTGTTAATGGTGGAACGTAAGGTTGAGATACGAACACGATCAACTTTTGCAAACCGTTCCTTCAAATCAAGCCACGCAGAAATAGCAGTATCATGGAAAACGATAGTCTGAGCAATAGAGTCTGAAACAGAGCTCAAGATCCATGAATGAAGGAGGTGATTGCAACGTTCCCAGCAACTACGATTGAGATCATCAAGATCAGGAATTGGAATAGAACCATCAATGAAAACGAGCTTGTTCTTGGCTCCCAAAGCACGCTGCATGGAACGACTCCATGCAAGATAATTGGAACCGTTTAACTTTGGTGAAATTGTGAGGGAATTAGGTCCTTCACTAGGATGAACGTAGTATGGTGAATCAGTATCAGAATTGGGAGAAACATTGCGAGGCGCCATGAAAACAGAGGCAAGAAATCACAAGAGAAAAATTGTGAAAAGAACGCAAAGAGAAGAAGGAGAAATTGCGATAATACGCAAGGAAGAAGAAAGAAGAGAAACAAGCTTCACGAAGGAAGCAAAGAAAGGAAGAAGAAAGCTTCAAGGTGAAGCTTTAATGGCGGAAGCACCGTAACTGAATCGTAACTAACTTTCTCAACCAATGGAGAAAGTTATCTGATACCATATTATGAGAGAAGAAATGAGAGAATAATAGAGAAAATAATATTGTTGTTATTGATCAAATGAGAGTGATTACAACTTATATAGGCATTGTGTAGGAGCACAGTTGTTACAATGGTAATCACATAGGATATAGAAACTAGATTAACTAACTAATATGAACTAAGGAAGCTATCTAGTTAGGTAACTTGCTGCGCAAGTTATCATCATTCTCTTCTTTATCTTCATGATGTAATACTTTGTTCAACTTAGGGGTGAAAATTAAAGCAATCAATGAATTAAATAACGTATATTCATGCATCCATGAACAAAACAAAATAACCAAACATTGGATAATATATCATAAGATTCAGATTTACACCACCTTAACGTCTCACTCATGGAATAATTTGAAACATCTCTTAATTAAAGGTTTCCCTCAAAAAAACTAAAAAACTTCTTATTAAAGGTCAACAATTTCTATTGAGAACAATATGACATTTCTTTTTTAACGGTCACTTTTGACCACGAACAATAATTTATTTTTTTCATTTAATCAAGTGTTTGAATTATAAAGAATTGTTCCAAGTGTTTGAATTTGTGTTAACATAATTTTAAATTAGTCTACAGAATAATACTCCCTTCGTCTCACAATTATTGTCTCTTTAATATTTTTTTTTTTCTTAAAATAATTGTCACTTTACAATATTAATGCAACATTTATTATTATTTTCTACTATTATACCCTTATTTATTGAATTTCATTCAACTTAATTACTCCACTGACTACAATTAATAAGAGTGTTTTAGTAAATGCTACTAATTTTATCATTGAAATCAACACAATTAATCATTTCCTTAGTAATCGTGCACAAACCTTAAACGACTAATATTGTGAGACGGAGGGAGTATGTTCATGCATCTATAAACAAAACAACTTTGCTCATGACAACAAACCTTGGATACAAGTTTGGATAAACGTAAGGTGTTAGTCATGGATATATGTTGTTTGAAAGTGCACGTAGTCGTTAAGATTTTTGTGACGAATAATGCTAGCAACACTTATTTTAACACACTTTTTAAATGGATTTCATAATCTACATTATCAAAAACTTATTTTATTTGTCTCCATGAGCTTCTTTTTTTTTTTTTTTGAGGGAATCTCTGTGAGCTTAGATAAATTGGTATTACATTGCATAATATATGCATAGGTCAGAGCTCAAATTCCAAACACACTACTTATTCCCTTAAGAGGTGTTTTTTTTTTTTTTTTTTGAAGGATTAAGAGGTGAATTTCTAACCACTATATTACTTGACAAAAAAAAAAACTCACTTTTACTTAAATTATCTTTCTCTCTCCTTTCAAATAAATGATGGAGATTTCAATGGATTCTCATGTCATATGAAATGATTCGTTCTCATTTCCAACGTTCACTCATTTATTGGATAAAATGCATACGAGTCCCACAATGCTACTTTTACAACAACAAAAAACTCACTTTTATCTAAAGGGTCATGTTAACTTGTGCCGTTAGGGTATAAGTTAAGGATCTAAAAAAAGAATTAAAACATGTGTGTTGTATTGAAAAAATAAGTTTTTAACTTCCCAAGACATTGAATGCACAATCTTCAAAAATAAGTTTCTATATTTGGTTTCTAAACTTGTGCCTTAAGGGCACAAGTTAACATTTCCCTTATCTAAATTATCTTTCTCTCTCCTTTCAAATGAATGATGGAGATTTCAATGGATTCTCATGTCACATAAGATGATTCATTCTCATTTCCAACATTCTTTCATTTATTGGATAAAATGCATACAAGTCCAACAATGCTACTTGACAAAAAAAAAACTCACTTTTATCTAAATTATCTTTCTCTCTCCTTTCAAATGAATGATGGAGATTTCAATGGATTCTCATGTCACATAAGATGATTCTTTCTTATTTCCAACATTCTTTCATTTATTGGATAAAATGCATACAAGTCCAACAATGCTACTTGACAAAAAAAAACTTACTTTTATCTAAATTATCATTCTCTCTCATTTTAAATGAATGGTGGATATTTCAATAGATTCTCATATCAAATGAGATCTTTCTCATTTTCAACATTAATTCTTTTATTGGATAAAATAGATACAAGTCCAAAAAAAATGGTGGAACCCGATTTACTACCTTATGAACCTATAGGCCACATCATACCCAAATGATATGGTAGCCATTTTAATTAACTTCTAGGATTTATCAGTCATCATATCATTCTCATTATCCTTCACAATAATTAATTTATAATCAAGTTTCCTTTTAATTTTAAGTAGTAATTTGTCTTAAGAAGAGTGTTGTAAACAATCTCTTTTTAACACTTACTTTTTTATCAAGGGAAACTCGTGAATTTCATACTTTGAAAATGGGTCACATAAAGTATTGAGAACCACATGAGTTTCATCAAATAAGAGAGTAAGTGTTAGACATAGTTTTAAAAAGAGATTCTCCTTAACATTTCTTTTTGTCAATAATACTCATATATTTAGGGAAATTCAATTCGAACACTTGGTTCAAATTCAATGCCATAAAATGATACTTCTCATGAAAAATTCCTAGTCCAATTATTCTCACATAATTTCCAATTAATTCTAAATATCCTTAACATGTATAATTTGACATGCATGCACATAAAACTATTTCTACTCATACTTTCAAGAATAAGGCTAAGTAAATCAATATCTTACTAGAAACCCACCTCATTGTAGCTTCCACTTAATGCCAAAATCCCCAAATCACTGAATCTCCAAAAATCTTATATGTTGTTTCATGTTTCTAGCCTTCCTTCAAAGCTTCTTGTCTCCTTTCAAGTTTCCTTATTCTTAATAAAGTTCTTTGTCAGTCCAATTCGAGCATTATACCAAAATTATAGCATGAACTTTACATCATAAATTAATGCAAATTTTACAGCACAAACAGAAATTTGTACCTCAATTTCCTAAGTAATAACATAACTAAATAAATCAAGCCATTCAAGAACCTATTTTGTGTTAAATTTTGTCTATTTTCCGATGGTTCATCTCTCTCTCTCTCTCTCTCTCTCTCTCTCATCTGCTTACTCCCTTCCTAAAAGAGTGGCACTATGCTTAAGGAATGGAAAATGAATCTGACCATGTAATTAGAAAGGAGAGGTTACATTGTTTTTCAAATACACGTTCTCCATGTCTTGTTCTACAATTCTACAAGTGTACGCTCTGAGTCTTTTTGCTCATGTATGTGTGATTTTTCTTCATTTTAACCCACTACTACAAACAATTAGTTAGAAATCATGTACCCCTGTTAGCCTAACAAGTGATAATAAAATTAATTTAAAAACCTAGGTGTTACTCCCCCTCTTCATTCTAATATAATTACTCCCTCCGTCCCATAATACATGACTCATTTGACCCAATTACGCATACCAATGCATAATTTTGAGCTTAAATATTTTGAATAATATATTAGAAAAAAATTATGAAAATTTGATATTTTGAAAATACTCATCGAGACGAATCTAACGACATCTTATATGGTATTATTTATCTTTGTATATTAGTAGAAAAATATGGTCAAATTAAGTTAGGTCAAAATTGCACATTTTCAAATTGGTCATTTGTTACAAGACAGAGGGAGTACATCACTCCAAATGATAATAAAGTGTCCATTATTCTTATAATAATATAAACTAACTTTTCTTATATATTGCAAAAATAAACAAAATAAAATGAGACATCAAATTATTAATTAAGAATGATGAATTGACAATACAGTAAAAAAAAAATATCAAACAACATGTCGTCACTCAATAAATCATCATAAGGACAAAAATATTTTCTTGCTAAATTATGATAAATAATATGATAGGACCCGGATCTTACAGTGAGCACATACAATTAAAGAAGAAATATGTAAATAATATGATATGCAAAACAGTACATGTTCCATCTCTATAAGAAATTTTTTTTTTGAAGAAGCTAAATTAGCCCACCTAAATTGGTACCGGAGAGAATCGAACCTGAGACCTCAAGGAGGAGCACACTCCCAGATCCCAAGCCAATACCACTAGGCCAACCCAAGTGGGTTTCTCTATAAGAAATTCTGAGATATTTTTTTTTTGGGTAGAAATTATGAAATATTAAAGATAAAGACAATAGTTTTCAATGTAAAAGAATTAACTAAGGATAAAACACAATTGTTTAACACTAGGTAGATGCAACCAAATGATAATTGAGGTTATTGAGCTTTTCCCAATAAATCTAGACTCCATTTTTTTGCAACTGCCAACCTCAATCGTTCTCCAAGGCCTACATATATGACAAATTAAAACTGTTAAAAAACAATAGTTCAAAGTCTTTTATTTTATGCATTGATTATTCAAAGATAAGACATGTAAAAATTAGAAAATTTCTCAAAATTTTTTTCAAGAATTTTTTTTTCTTTTTCCATCATATGACCCCTTTTGTAGTTTTCCTATTCATAAGAGCTGTCTTTTGAGACTTTTTACTACAAAGTGTGCATAATTCATCATAGAATAAAATTCAATCATATAGAGTACATAGAATAAGTTCAATCTTAATGTTGTTTTAATAAGCAGATAGATAAGAATTAGATAGTGAAATTTGATTTAGTGAAACATTTATATAAAAAGTTAAAAATGTAAGTGTAAAATATCACAATTTTTATTTTACCTCTATTTTTATACTACGCGAGGGCCATTGCCTGTACGAATCCTGAAATCATAAGTTCTCTTCGAAGAAGCATCACCTTCAATATCAAAGGAAATTTAGGTTAAACAATATATGATATTTTGTTTCATTTAACATCTTAAGTTTCACACTAACCAAAAAAATAATTCAAAGTCTCTTATTTTATACATTGATTATTCAAAGGCATAATATGTAAAACTAGAAACTTTGCATAATTCTTACCAGAAAATTTCTCTCTTTTGCTAGCAGATGATCCATCTGTTGATGTTGGTGTTTTCTTTTTCTTACGAGCCAACTCTTCAAATTTTTGCCTTTTCTTACGAGCCAACTCTTCAGTTTTTTCCCTTTTCTTATGAGCCAACTCTTCAGCTTTTTCTCTAATAATTCATCATAAAATAAAATTCAATCATATAAAATACATAAAATATGTTCATTTTTAAGGTTACTTTAATAAATAGATAGATAAGAATAAGATATTCAAATTAGAGTTAGTTTAACATTTCTTTTCAAAGTTAAAAAAATTAGAGTAGATTATTAATATTTTTAATTTAAATCTATATTAACTTACCTTAGTACGTCTGGGTGATTGCTAGCCCACATCATGCAAACAGTACTTCTTTTTGAAGAAGTGTTACCTTCAACCTCAAAGGAAATTTAGGTTAAACAATACATGATATTTTGTTTCATTTAACATCTTAAGTTTCACACTAACCTAAAAAATAATTCAAAGTCTCGTATTTTATGCATTGATTATTCAAAGACATGATATGTAAAACTAGAAACTTTACATAATTAATTCTTACCAGAAAATTTCTCTCTTTTGCTAGCAGACGATCCATCTGTTGATGTTGGTGTTTTCCTTTTCTTACGAGCCAACTCTTCAGTTTTTTCCCTTTTCTTACGAGCCAACTCTTCAGCTTTTTCCCTAATAATTCATCGTATAATAAAATTCAATCATATAAAATACATATAATATGTTCATTTTTAAGGTTACTTTAATAAATAGATAGATAAGAATGAGATATTCAAATTAGAGTTAGTTTAACATTTTTATTCAAAGTTAAAACTTTAGAGTAGATTATTAATATTTTTATTTTAAATCTATTTTAACTTACCTTAGTAGGCTTGGGTCATTGCTAGCACGCATCTTGAAAACAGTACTTCTTTTTGTAGAAGTGTTACCTTCAACATCAAAGGAAATTTAGGTTAACCATTAGATGATATTTTGTTTCATTTAACATCTTAAGTTTCACACTAACCTAAAAAATTATTCAAAGTCTCTTATTTTATGTGATGGCGTATTTCGCAAGTGTACGAAACCGTTCAAGTAGTAAAGTTAAAACGGTAAGACCGAGTGTCGAACTCGAGGATCGCGTTATACTATCGAATTGTATTTAAGACTTAATTGAACAAAAAGGTACGAGATTTGTTTTTAGTGCAATAATGAAAATAACGGAAAGTAAAGTGATTAAGATTAATTGGAGAAAGATGCTAGGGATGAATTTCACTAGATGACCATGAAACGCTAATAACTTAGTCTCAACTATTGAATCGACTCTTATGATTGTTACCGAATTATCTAATTTATTCTTGCCCTAATTCCTTAGTGACAAAAACTTTAAACCTAAACTAAAGACCTAATTCCTTAGTGACTTTGAAGATTAGGGTTAAGCATTAACGAACAAGAATTCTCTTAATGATTCCAAGGGTTTGTATCTATTCCTAGATTACAAAGGCAAGGATCTCTTATTTCAAAGCATTTATCAATTCCACTTCCGTATCACAAAATAAACCGTAAATCAATTTAAAGGCGGCCGACACAATAAAAAGCATTAAGAACGGAAATAAGAGAAACAATCATGTGAATTTCAATCAATAAAATAAACTAGGTCATAACAAACATGTTCATCTAGGTCTATTCATCCCCAACAATGGAGGGTTTAGTTACACATAATTGAGCAATACACAATAAAAGAAGAATTACAAGATGAATTCATGAATAAACCTTGTTAAAACTCCTTCAATGATGTTCCAAGTTGCTCCAAATCGCTCTCCTATATGTTTCTAGGCCTTTTGATCTCCAAAAATCGTGATACTTTTTCAGAAACACCTCTTTTCTATTTATAAGAAGCTAAAAATCGGCCACCGTGCTCCAGAAATCGGTGGCCGATTTTCCAAAACGCGTGCCAGAAGTGCCAAAATCGGTGGCCGATTTTCTCTTATCGGTGGCCGATTTTTTTCGAAGCTGATGGCCTAAAATTGCAGCAAAAATCGGTGGCCGATTTTACAAATCGGTGGCCGATTTTCAGTTTTCAAAATCTTCATTTTCTTTCCTTTTGTAGCTTGTAACTCCATGCATTGCAATGAATATGACCCAAAATGACATAAAAATGCCTAAGAAAAACTAGGATGACAGAGTGTCATCACAACCCCAAACTTGAACTATTCCTTGTCCTCAAGGAATTTACTTGCAACAGTGACAAACGACAGTAAAATAACAGGTACCTGATGAAATGATAGTACCCAAAAGTTCAATCTCCTCTAGCTAAAGATGAGCTAGTTTGACTTGTTCGCATCCACCGATTCACAACTCCACGCAAACATATGAAATAGGGTTCTACCAGTCGACATGCAGGTCTACATATTACCATACGCTTGAAAAGTTTCTAAACATCAATCAAAGTCAAAGTCATTACACACTTTTGAGGTCTTTAGGGTTGTAACGGGGCTTAGGTAAAAGGTGGGATATATTTGGATAAGTAGGCTACACAAAATATGAGTTAGGCATTCCTACAAGTGATAAACAAAATTCAATCCCCCAATTCCCAAAATTTTAGGTACCTAGAGAACATTTTCAAAACTTGGGACACTTCGAGTTTGAAGTTTACTCGGAAATAGCATTGTGTCCCTTTTTCACTTTTCATTCTTTTTTTTTTTTTTCAAATTTTTTCGATACACCATTTTGTGTGTATTTTTCATTCTTTTTCTTTCTTTCTTGTTCTCTAGTACCCCCACCCCAAACTTATTGGGTTGCAAATTCCAAAGGCAACCCCAAACTTATCATTTAGCAACATTCTACATAGCCTAACTCAAAATTAAAATTTCGGGTTAATCATCCTAAAAGGCTCTAGGCTTCATTTGTAGTTTGTCACCGAACAAAAAGTTCTAAACCTACTGGCTCAAATTGGCTTCAAATGGATAAAGCAAAAGTAAACAAAATAGGGTAGGCTTCAAAAAGGCTCACAGGACCAAGCACTTTTGCCTCAGTGTGTAAATGACAAAGACCAATCAACAGTAGAGAAACAATGCAAGTTCTAGAAATGTAGTTGCATGGAAATCTAATCTATCATATAAGTAAATTGAAAAACAAAGTTTGGCAATGAACCTTATGGCTGAGATTTCTGGGAGTTGTGACTACCTAGCAACGCCGTACACTTCGCCTTCAAAAACCAAGTCACTCCTCCGTTTGAACTTTCAGGATATCATTTCATCAACTCACTGTTACTAAACTGGAATAGGTCACCTGAAACAAACAAATTCGTTGATAATAAACAAGTTCAAGAACAAGTGCAAATAAGGGACACTACTCAAGTTCAAATCAAAATACAACTGAAACAAAGTACTAAATGACATAACAAAATAGAAATACTGAAAGCAATAAAATAGTAACTGTTTGGGCTAGACAAGGTGCCCAAATCACTGTCGTGCTCCTGAGGACCCTCCTGGTCCTGAAGGTGGAAATGGATAGTAGAGAGGCTGTGAGTCTGCCCCCGGATTCCTCTCAGCTTGAATCCGAAAGTACTCCGTTCTAATTCGGTCCTCCGCTCTGAGTCCCCGCTGCCTCTCTTCAGCAAAATAGTTCTCCATCTCTAGTGGGCTAGCAAACCTATCATAAGCATTAGTTCTTGCAGTAGCACTCTGGCGGTAATGCTCAGCTGCCTCGTAGAAAGGCTGAGGGAATGCTGGTGGCGGCATCCTATCTCTGGAAGAAATGTCTTGGGCCCAGTTGGCCATGGCATAGGTATACTCCATGAAATAAGGTGGAAGACCCTGCTGCTGCATCTGTGGTAGTGGCACCTGTTGTGGAGGCACCTGTGGGATGTGATCTTGCTTCATAGCCTGATGCTCTTCCGCCTCCCTAAACTTCCGATCATAAGCTTCCTGTTCTTTCTCAAAGCCTTCTAACACATGATCAGATATAGGCCTCAAAGACCTCACATACACATCAGTGGGTTCGACCGGAACCTGAGCTTCCTGACATAGTCTATTAATCAAACAACAATGTCCTAAAGTGTTCTTATCAGTGCTAATCAGCTTCCACAAACTATCAGTCATCAATCCAGCAACATCTATCTCATCATCAGCAATCATAGCAAGTAAAATAATTACCCGGTCTCGTATCATCTCAGCTGTTGACGAAGTTTGCTCAATGACAGTCAAGATAAACGAAGCCCACGCCTTGTACTCTGGCAGCAAATCAACAGTGTTAATCCTCTGAGGTCTAACCACCGGTCCTATCCATCCCTTCCCGTCTCTCATCAACCCTTCAAGCAACCCATCCCAATCACTTCGACTTCGGAAAGTACCATAGACCTGCTTCCGATACTCAACATCACACTTCTCCACGTCCCTCAAACCCAGCACTCGCTGAATGTTCCTCTTACAATAACTAACCTTCTTCCCACGCACATAAGTGTACCCATTTTTCTGCACAAATGCATTTGCCAAGAATTCTAAGGCAATGCTCGCATTACTCTCCTCGGTTACCATGTGCACAATTCCTTCCCACTTTCTAGCTTCAATTTGCCACACAAAAACAGGGTGTTTTGTTAACTTATCCATAGCAATACCCCTTTCTTTGTTAAAACCCCTCTTCTTAATCAAATTATATCTTTCCTCCGCAATCTCCGAAACAAACCTTTGGTATGGTGGTTGGATGGGTGGTTGAGGTTGTGGTGGGCTAGGTGGTTGTTGAGAAGAAGTTCCGGTAGATCTTTTTCCTCTAGTCCTCTTTGTGGTGGGTTCTTGAGCTTGGTTTTTATTTTTGGCCATAGTTGTTGTTTGAATTGGGAAATGGGTATGTGAATTTGGGATATGAAATTGGGGATAAAGTTAGGGTTTGATGAAATTGAAGGAATTTGGGTTGAATTTGTTGGTAAAATGTTTGTGGGTTTGATGTTGATGATGCTTTGTGGTGAATTTGTGGTGTTGTGAATGGTTTATGAAAGTTTAGGATAATGGATAATGGTGTTTGTGAAGTTGGAGATGAAGATTGGTGAGTTTGTGAATGTGTTTGAAGGTTAGGAATAATGGGTAATGGTGTTTGTGAGGTTAGGGATGAAGATTGGTGAAGTTAGAGATGGTGGGTGTAGAGTTTTGATGGAGATTTGTGGTTTGGTTTGATGAGAATGGTGAGGAAGAAGATGAACAAGAGTTGGGCAGCATAACACTAAGGTTTCTAAGTGGGGAATGAAGGAAAGAATGAAGGTTGGGTGTGAAAAGGATGCAGATCGGCCACCGCTTGTAACAGATCGGCCACCGATTTGTTTGTGTGATGTTGAAATGCGATTTTCAATCGCGAAATCGGGCCCCGATATACACCCTCGGGCGCCGATTTTTGGTTCTTCCCTTACGGGAATTTTCGGGCGCCGATTTAGATATATCGGCCGCCGATTTATTTTTTTTTTTTTTTTGTTTTTATTTTTTTTTTAATTTTGCGATACAAAATCGGCCACCGATTTTGGAGGGTCGGCCGCAGATTTTGACCCCGTTTTTTTTTTTTTTTTTTTGAACTGAAATGTAAAAATTATACCTATTCGAAACCAGTGGGTTGCCTCCCACTCAGCGCTGGTTTAACGTCCTAAGCTTGACGGTCCACTTCTCTTCCTTCAAGTTGAATGCAGCGGGATGGACTCTGTTGGACGCTCTGACTCTCCCCCATAGTATGGTTTGAGTCTCTGCCCATTCACCTTGAATGTTCTATCAGAGTCTGGATCCTTCACCTCAATGGCATCGTAGGGATAAACTTTCACCACTTTAAATGGACCGGACCATCTTGATTTCAGCTTCCCAGGAAACAGTCTCAACCTGGAATTAAAAAGTAAAACCAATTGCCCTTCCCAAAATTCCCTATTTTGAATCTTTTTATCATGCCATTTCTTTGTTTTTTCTTTAAAAATTTTGGCATTTTCATAAGCGTAATTCCGGAATTCATCCAACTCATGAAGTTGAAGAATTCTGGATTCACCTGCTTTAGTAAGATCAAAATTCAGGAATTTGGTGGCCCATAATGCTTTGTGCTCAAGTTCTAAAGGTAAGTGGCAAGATTTTCTATAAACAATCTGAAAAGGAGACATACCTATCGGAGTTTTGAACGCTGTTCTGTATGCCCACAAGGCATCATCAAGCTTTAGTGACCAATCCTTTCGGGACGAGTTCACTGTTTTTTCAAGTATTTGCTTGATTTGCCTATTTGATACTTCCACCTGGCCACTTGTTTGAGGGTGATACGGTGTGGCAATCCGATGATGCACATTGTACTTTTTCAACAACGCCTCCATCTTTCGATTGAGGAAGTGGGTGCCTTCATCACTAATTAACGCTCTAGGTACCCCAAAGCGTGAAAAAATATTTTTCTTAAGAAAGGCAACCACTACTTGAGCATCATTGGTTTGCGTGGCCATTGCTTCTACCCACTTAGAAACGTAGTCCACTGCCACCAAAATGTACATCTTTGAGCATGAGGATGGGAATGGTCCCATGAAATCAATTCCCCATACATCAAAGATTTCCACTTCTAACACAGGATTTTGTGGCATCTCGTTTCTTTTTGAAATATTTCCTGTGCGTTGGCAGCGGTCACATTTCTTAACATAGGTGAAGGCATCTTTGAACAAAGTAGGCCAAAACAGGCCTGATTGTAGGACCTTTGCAGCAGTCCTATCCCCACTAAAGTGTCCCCCATAGCTGGAGTCATGGCAGTGCCACAACACCTTTTCTTGTTCATCTTCGGGGACACACCTTCTTAACAACCCATCAACCCCCCTTTTATACAAAAATGGTTCATCCCACACATACGACTTGCAGTCATGTAGGAATTTCTTACGTTGTTGGGAGTTAAAGTCAAGAGGAATAATCTTACCCACCATGTAGTTCGCAAAGTCCGCGAACCACGGCACCATCGTAACAGCTAAGATGTGCTCATCAGCAAAGAGGTCCTTGATAGGCCTCTCCTCCTCTGTTTCATCCATCTTCTCCAGGCGAGAAAGATGGTCAGCCACCGTGTTCTCCGACCCTTTCTTGTCACGGATCTCTAAATCAAATTCCTGTAACAAAAGTATCCACCTAAGTAGCCTTGGCTTAGATTCCTGCTTAGAAAACAAATACCTTAGTGCAGCATGGTCAGTGTAAACAATAACTTTAGACCCTAACAAATAAGATCTAAATTTATCAAAAGCATAAACAACAGCCAGAAGTTCTTTTTCAGTGGTGGCATAATTAAGTTGTGCCGGATTCAAAACATGGCTGGCATAGTAGATAACATGCAACAACTTATCTTTTCTTTGAGCAAGCACTGCCCCAACAGCTATGTCACTTGCATCACACATAATTTCAAAAGGTAGTGACCAATCAGGTGCAATGACAATAGGGGCAGTGATCAATTTTTGCTTCAAAGTATTAAAAGCATTTAGACACTCATCATTGAATTGGAAAGGAATGTCTTTGACAAGCAGGTTAGTGAGGGGTTTTGCTATTTTTGAAAAATCTTTAATGAACCTCCTATAAAAACCTGCATGGCCTAAAAAGCTCCTAATGCCTTTCTCATTAGTGGGAGGAGGAAGTTTTTCTATTACTTCAATTTTTGCTTGGTCAACCTCTATCCCCTTGTGGGAGATTCGGTGACCCAAAACAATTCCTTCTCTCACCATGAAATGGCATTTTTCCCAGTTTAGGACTAAATTAGTTTTTTGACATCTTTCCAATGCAAGAGATAAATTATGCAAACAATTATCAAAAGAAGAGCCAAAGACAGAGAAATCGTCCATAAAAACCTCAATATGTTTTTCAAGCATATCGGAGAATATGGACATAACACACCTTTGAAACGTGGCAGGGGCATTGCATAGCCCAAATGGCATCCTCCTGTAAGCAAATATCCCATAAGGACATGTGAAAGCAGTTTTCTCTTGATCTTCAGGTGCCACCGCAATCTGATTATACCCGGAGTAACCGTCCAAGAAGCAGTAGTACTCATGACCCGCTAACCTCTCAAGCATTTGATCAATGAAAGGTAGTGGGAAGTGATCCTTCCTGGTTGCAGTGTTCAGCCTTCTGTAGTCAATACAAACTCTCCACCCGGTGACTGTACGTGTTGGGATCAGCTCATTCTTCTCATTTGTAACCACGGTAGTCCCACCCTTTTTAGGAACAACTTGGACGGGACTCACCCACGAACTGTCAGAAATGGGATAAATGATACCAGCTTCAAGTAACTTCACCACCTCCTTTCTAATCACCTCTTTCATGGCTGGATTTAGTCTTCGTTGTGGCTGCACCACCGGCTTGAAGTTATCCTCCATCAATATTTTATGCATGCAGAAAGTAGGACTTATGCCTTTCAAATCCTCAATAGACCAACCCAAAGCACCCTTGTACATTCTAAGCACCCTTAACAATTTTTCTTCTTCAAGTTTGCTCAAGTTAGAGCTAATAATGGCTGGGTGCTTCTCTTTCTCACCAAGGAACACATACTTCAAGTGAGAAGGTAATTGTTTGAGTTCAACTACCGGTGCTTCTTTTGATTTCTCCACAACTTCGTCTTGAGGATGAAGTTCCTCCCACCTAGTAGGGGTGCGACGGTTGTGGGATGGAGAGGCCTCCAACATAGCTAAGACTTCACCTTCTTTAGGATCCTCACTTTCTTGTGCAATTTCTGGTGGCAAGCTTAAGACTCTTTCAAGTGGTAGGGCTGGTATCTCTTTTTGGAGCTTTTCTTTCACAAAGGATTTGATCATGTCGACCCTATAGCATTTTTCTTTCTCTTCGGGGTGCTTCATAGCTTTAAGAACATTCAACTTCACCACCTCATCAAAGAATTTCAACGTTAAAGTGCCATCTTCCATGTCAATTAAACACCTTCCGGTTTGCAAGAACGGTCTTCCTAGTATCAAAGGAATATCATCATCTTCTTCCATCTCAAGAACGACAAAATCAACCGGGAAGATGAATTTATCAACTTTCACAAGAACATCTTCAACTATGCCATAGGGGAATTTGTAAGACTTATCTGCAAACTGTAGAGTCATCCTTGTGTCTCGTACCCTTCCAATGCCCAACTTCTTATATATGGACAACGGCATCAAGCTCACACTAGCTCCAAGATCAATCAACGCCTTCTTAAAAGTTCTATCCCCAATTGTACAAGGAATAGTGACACTCCCGGGGTCTTTTAGTTTCCTTGGAATTTTTCTTTGCAAGACCGCACTACATTGCTCGGTGAGCATCACATCTTCATCATCGATTGTTCTCTTTCTTGAAAGGATGTCTTTCATGAACTTTGCATATGAAGGCATTTGTTGGATAGCTTCAGCAAAAGGAATGTTGATTTGTAGCTTCTTGAACATCTCAATGAACTTTGCAAAGCACTTTTCATCTTTTTCTTTCTTCACCCTTTGAGGGTAAGGCAGCTTGATTTGTGGCTTTGGAGCCTCATCTTTCTTTTTCTTTTCAGGCTCTTCAACAACTTTAGTAACACCAGTATCATGCACCTCAAGCTCTACTTCAATTAGTTCAGGAGATGAGTCATCTTCATCATGTTTAGCTTGAGATGATAGTGATTCATCCTTCTTCATGCTTCTTGTGGTAACCATGTTCACATTTTCATGATCCCTTGGATTGATAACAGTGTTGCTTGGAAGGGTTCCTGGAGCTCTTTGAGTGAGTTGTTGAGCAATTTGCCCAACTTGAGTTTCAAGATTTTTGATCGAAGCCCTTGTATTCTTTTGAGCCTCTCTGGTTTCTTGAGCTAAGGAATTCATGTTGGTAGCCATTGCTTCAATTGCTAACTCCCAATCCGCCTTTTTTGGAGCTTGGTTTGATGGACCTCCTTGATAACCCCCTTGTTGTTGATTTTGAGAACCACCTTGTTGATTTTTCCATGAGAAATTTGGATGGTTCCTCCAGCCTGGATTATATGTATTTGCAAAAGGGTTATTTCTAACCTGGTTCCCTTGACTGCTGAGGTAGTTCACCATTTCTACTTGGGTTGCATCCATGGGCACATCACAATGCATAGTGAAATGAGGGCCAGCACACCAATCACATTTGACAGTGTTCATTTGATTCACCGGAGCAACTTGGGGTTGAGTTAAGTTAAGTGCTGCCATTTTCTTTGATACTTCAGCAGCTACTGCATCTTGAATCTGCTTACCAGTTAGTATGCTTTGAGCATTTTTGAGCTCAAGTTGATTCAGATCTATGAGTCCTCCCCTTGTACCACCAGTTCTATCATACATCTCCATTTGTTCATTAAGTGCAACAGCTTCAATGACCTTGATTATTTGAGAGGCGGTTTTGAAATTTATGGAACCACCAGAAGCTGTATCAAGAACTTGTCTAGTAGCCAAGCGTAGACCATTACAGAATATCTGCATCTGAACAGTAGTATCAAAGTTGTGCTCGGGACATGCTGATAGTAGCTTCTTGTATCTTTTATAAGCTTCTCCCAAGGACTCTCCCTCTTTCTGTTGGAAACTGGAAATGTCTTGTCGCCTTCTCACAAACAGAGCTGTAGGAAAGAATTGCTCCAAGAACTTGTCTTCCATCTCATTCCAAGTTGTTATGCTACCAGCCGGTAAGGAATCAAACCACTCATATGCATCATCAGTTAAAGTGAACGGGAACAGTCTCAATCTTTTTGCTTCCTCAGAGTGCCCTTGCACTTTTGCTGTCTCACAGAGTATCAAGAAACTCTTCAAGTGCTTGTTGGCATCTTCATTGTACTTTCCAGCATACTGATTCTCCTTCAACTCCCGCAATAGACCGGGATTGATTTCAAACTTGTCCACCGTCACAGGCTGATTTGTGATGGTCAACCTGTTTCGGTTTCTGTCACGGGCCCCATAGTCTCCAAGAAGTCTTTCTGCAGGTTGGGGTTGTGGCCCTGTTCCCTCCATCTCTTCGTCTACTTCAAGTACCTCTTCTTCCGTGGCAGTCTCCACCTTACTTGCCTCTTCTTGTTCCCTAAGTTTCCTGAGTTTTGTTTCTTTCCGGATTGCTCGGCAGAATTTTTCAACTTCTGGAATAAAGGTAAGTTCAGCTGAGGGCTGGCCTCGCATACAAGGTTAGACAAAGAGTGAGTAATAATTTAAAATGAAATAAAAGCAATAATTTTGTTGCAGAGCAAAAAATTTCAATTAAGAAAAAATAAAATTCAACAGTGATTTGGCAATCCCCGGCAACGGCGCCAAAAACTTGATGGCGTATTTCGCAAGTGTACGAAACCGTTCAAGTAGTAAAGTTAAAACGGTAAGACCGAGTGTCGAACTCGAGGATCGCGTTATACTATCGAATTGTATTTAAGACTTAATTGAACAAAAAGGTACGAGATTTGTTTTTAGTGCAATAATGAAAATAACGGAAAGTAAAGTGATTAAGATTAATTGGAGAAAGATGCTAGGGATGAATTTCACTAGATGAAAATGAAACGCTAATAACTTAGTCTCAACTATTGAATCGACTCATATGATTGTTACCGAATTATCTAATTTATTCTTGCCCTAATTCCTTAGTGACAAAAACTTTAAACCTAAACTAAAGACCTAATTCCTTAGTGACTTTGAAGATTAGGGTTAAGCATTAACGAACAAGAATTCTCTTAATGATTCCAAGGGTTTGTATCTATTCCTAGATTACAAAGGCAAGGATCTCTTATTTCAAAGCATTTATCAATTCCACTTCCGTATCACAAAATAAACCGTAAATCAATTTAAAGGCGGCCGACACAATAAAAAGCATTAAGAACGGAAATAAGAGAAACAATCATGTGAATTTCAATCAATAAAATAAACTAGGTCATAACAAACATGTTCATCTAGGTCTATTCATCCCCAACAATGGAGGGTTTAGTTACACATAATTGAGCAATACACAATAAAAGAAGAATTACAAGATGAATTCATGAATAAACCTTGTTAAAACTCCTTCAATGATGTTCCAAGTTGCTCCAAATCGCTCTCCTATATGTTTCTAGGCCTTTTGATCTCCAAAAATCGTGATACTTTTTCAGAAACACCTCTTTTCTATTTATAAGAAGCTAAAAATCGGCCACCGTGCTCCAGAAATCGGTGGCCGATTTTCCAAAACGCATGCCAGAAGTGCCAAAATCGGTGGCCGATTTTCTCTTATCGGTGGCCGATTTTTTTCGAAGCTGATGGCCTAAAACTGCAGCAAAAATCGGTGGCCGATTTTACAAATCGGTGGCCGATTTTCAGTTTTCAAAATCTTCATTTTCTTTCCTTTTGTAGCTTGTAACTCCATGCATTGCAATGAATATGACCCAAAATGACATAAAAATGCCTAAGAAAAACTAGGATGACAGAGTGTCATCATTATGCATTGATTATTCAAAGACATGATATGTAAAACTAAAAACTTTACGTAATTCTTACCAGAAAATTTCTCTCTTTTGCTAGCAGATGATCCATCTGTTGATGTTGGTGTTTTCCTTTTCTTACGAGCCAACTCTTCAGCTTTTTCCCATTTCTTACGAGCCAACTCTTCAGCTTTTTCTCTTTTCTTACGAACAAACTCTTCAGCTTTTTCTCTAATAATTCATCATATAATAAAATTCAATCATATAAAATACATAAAATATGTTCATTTTTAAGGTTACTTTAATAAATAGATAAATAGGTAAGAATGAGATATTCAAATTAGAGTTAGTTTAACATTTCTATTCAAAGTAAAAAATTTAGAGTAGATTATTAATATTTTTATTTGAAATGTATCTTAACTTACCTTAGTAGGCTTGGGTCATTGCTAGCACGCATCTTGCAAACGGTAGTACTTCTTATTAAAGAAGTGTTACCTACGGTATTAATGGAAATTTAAGTTAAACAATATATGATATTTTGTTTCATTTAACATGATAACTTTCACACTAATCTAAGAAATGAGAAAAATATGACACTATTAAAATAAAATGAATGAAGGAGAATAGTAAAGAAAAAAGAGGTTGGTATTTCCTAGAATTACGTAGTTTATAAAAGATTTTCTCATTTATGACATTTAATTTGGATATATTTTATGTCCGATATAATAATTAATATAATCCTCAACATGATCATGCTACATAATATGGTGGGTATAACATGATTTGGGTATTTGCTTTATCATAGAACAACAATGACACAAGTGTTTTTGAATTGGATTTTATGTGTTTGTAGGTATACTCGAGTTTAAATGTTTGGTAGATTTATTTTCGTTACAATTTTTTTCATCTTTGTGAGAGAGAATAATGGTCACAAACAATGAAAGTTACTATCATGAGTACTACTAAGAAATTCAACATATAGAATTGTATCAACATAAAAAATATAAATTTTTTTTTTCATAACTTATATTTTATTAAGTATAAAATAATATGCAAAAGATTAAGAGTAAAGAAAAAATCACCTTTGGTTTCATTTATATTTGTTTTAGAGAATTTTCTTGTAGGAACATTGACCCTTAGAAGACCATCATTTTTACTCATTTTCAAGCAAATTTTTATAATGCCCTGAAATTATGAATACAAGATTACATAAAACACAAGTCATTCTAAACAGGTAGATATGATATATAGCAAAAAATAAAATATAAAAGTATGATTCAATATCAGAAAGTGACCTATACAAATTCTACCTGGAGAAATCTCTACACATCAACCTTAGAAATTGAGAAGTTAAGCTCAAAGTCAAAAGTGATTGTCTACAAAGAAATGGCTAATTTTTCTCAGCGAAATTTCTCGACTTAAATAAGAGGCATTACAAATTAATCCATGATTAACACCTTACGTTTATCCAAACTTGTATCCAAGGTTTGTTGTCATGAGCAAAGTTGTTTTGTTTATAGATGCATGAACATACATTCTTTCATCCATTGGTTGTTTTTAATTTCACCCTTAAAGGAAAGAATTAGTTAAATAGTTTAATTTGGATTTTTAAATTTATGTTAATTGTTTTATTGAAAATCAGATTTTACAAATATCTATATATTAATTCTCCAAATCTATCCAATTTAAATGATAGGTTTTGACTAAATTTGATTGTGTATGTATATTGTTTTCAATAATTTTCCATTTTAATTATTATTCCAAAACTGCAATGAAAAAAGGATAAAGGACCAAATTGTAACATGGAATTAAGTCAAGGGTCATGACTAAAATTTGCTGGTGCATTCAGTCACTCAAAACAATTAACAAGATTTTTGTCAGACACATTTTGAGTCTGATTTTGACATAGATTACTGTAAAAATCACAACTTAATGAATTCGTGTATGAATACCATGAACCGTAAGTCCATTTTGAAGGTTTTGATAAGGCAAATTCATTGGTCAGTTTGAGATCAACATGAAACAATATGACAAATGACCATTTTCGCTTGCAAGGTTTGGCCACCACTGAGATACCTTCAAAGTTATCTCTTTCAAAAATTCTCTTTGGAAAAATAATAGATAAATTCATTAAAAGTTCATCCAAGACAAGAAAAATAATATATTCTAACAGTATCAAAACTCAAATTTTTCACAAAAATTATTTTTGTTCGAAATCAATTTTTCTTTAGATCTATGATTTACACATCATAGATCTATAACTTTAACAAAGAAACTTGAAAAATATCAACCTATAACATATATAGGCCCCACGGCCAACACAATAAAATAGGGAAATAAAACTTTAACAAAGTTATAGATCTATGATTTACACATCATAGATCTATAACTTTAACAAAGAAAAATAGGGAAATAAAACTTTAACAAAGTTATAGATCTATGATTTACACATCATAGATCTATAACTTTAACAAAGAAACTTGAAAAATATCAACCTATAACATATATTGGCCTCACGGCCAACACAAAAAAAATAGGGAAAGAAAACTTTTATTGCATTACAATTTTATGCTCATGAAACATAATATGAATATTACAGTGAATCTAAAGATAATATCAAATAAATCTTTTATTAACAAAAAAATCAAATCAAATTCAACTTATTGAATTTTTATTTTTTAAAAGTTGTCAAAACCAAAAAAATTCTTGAGATTTATCCACTTAAGGATTGGATCTACAACTTTAGAAGAAAAACATAATTTAAAATGTTGACTTCCCCTTAATGCCTTTAGGTTTGGCCGAGGGGGAATAGAGGGTGAATCCAAATTTCTTGCGATTATCTTTACATCAATGGAAAAGAGAGGAGAAATTGAGAGGGTTGTATCACATACCTAAGATTGATCAATCTTGGATCCGTGAAAATGAAGATTTTTGTACGAATGTTCTTGAGTTTTTCTGAAGTTCATGAACAAAAAGAGAGTGTCTTTGAGATGTTCAATTTTAGAGAGATAAAATAAATGAAAAATGAAAATCTAGAGAGGGCTGCATTTTGTGTATTAAAAGTGAAGAAAAATTATCAAATGTTTAATGCTGTTATTTAATCCTAACCCTCGGATCTAATAAGCAAACAAGTGGATTTACTCCTAACAATTATATATTTCTACTCGCAAGCATTTTAATAATAATACTAAATCAACTAATGTATAGATACGTTTGGTCACTTGCTTGATCTCTAGCTATCCTAATCCCATTGGATCCTAACTATGTAGTTTGCTTTATTCCATGATTCCCTCGCCCACTCTACTAATTCCATGATTCGCTACTTTGTGTTTTGCTGGTTGTGGTTTGAAAGAAACTATCGGTCATCTATTTTTTTGTTGTACGTTTTTTGCGAGTATTCAAAAAATTCTTTTGAGGTGGTTAGACATTCCTATTTCTCTTTCGATGTTTCCTTGCAATCATATATTTCAACTCACAAGCATTTTAATAATAGTACTAAACCAACTAATGTATAGATACTTTTGGTCACTTGTTTGGTCTCCATGTTTGCCTAATCCCATTGAATCCTAACTATTTAGTTTGCTTTATTCCATGATTCCCTCACCCACTCTACTAATTCCATGATTCGATGCTTTGTGTTTTGCTGATTGTGGTTTGGAAGAAACTATCAGTCATCTATTTATTAGTGGTATATTTTTGGGGAGTATTTGACAAATCCTTTTAAGGTTGTTAGACATTCCTCGTTCTCTTCTGATGTTTCCTTACAATCATATTTTTCAATTTTGCGGTTATGGTTTGTTCTCTAAAATGACGCGTCTATGCTTGCTCTTGATTTGGATGGCTTGAACGTGGGTCATTTGAAGGAAAGAAACTCTCACAATATTTATTTATTTACTTATTGCAAAAAGGAGTCTTCAATTTCTCGATTGTTGGCTAAAACAAAAGTTATGGTTTTTTGGTATTTAAAAGTTTAGCACTCTTGGCAAGTAAATCAAATGAATGATCAATTCTTTATGGTGCAGAACAAATGGTAGTCAACGTAGAGGAATTTAATGGCCAAGTTTACGTCACCTTTATGGTTTCAATTTGGCAGTGCAAGAGAAGCAATGTTGACGTCTCTTAACCAACCAAGATAATATTGTTTCACGTGTCTTCAAAGCTTGACATTTTCCTAAATAATATTTATGGGGGCCCATTTAGTCCATAAACAACATTTTATTTGGCATAGTATCCATACTTCACATGTTATAGTTAGAGGTGGATTGAGATGGCACATTGGAAATGTAGAATCCGTCAATGTTTGAAAAGATCCATGGTTGAGATGTTAGGAAAAATGTTATATTACCATCCCTACACCTCACGGGTATGAGGCTCTCAAAGTCTCAGATATGATATTGCAATGCACAAACACTTAGAAATTTAATGTCATTAATGGTTTGCTAAATGCTAGAGACCAAGAAGAAATGAGTAACATCACAATGGTGCATCGTGGTGAAGAAGATGTCAAGGTGTGCAAACAACAAAGACATATACACGGTAAAATCTACTTACTGGTTTACAATTGAAACACTCATTGATAATGAGGAGTATTGAATTCTGGTTGATTGGAGTAAAGTTTGGTGCTTGAAGAGTGATGGACGAAATTGGAAAGTGCATCAAATCGTAACAAGTAATAAAGTAGTAAGTTTATCGTTCTCCACAGGGATTTTCGTTCAACTTAGTAATTGCTAAAACTTATTTTAAAGGGTGAATAATAAAGTAAAATTGATTAGAATTGCAGCGCTGAATTACCTTGCCAAATGCAAGATTATGTTTTGTGATTCAAATAATTAATGGTGATTGAGGAATTCTTAGAATCCCCCCTTCGTCTTTGTTGGAATTAAAATTTAAGAAATAAATAGCTATGTCTGCTACTTACGATTTAATGAAACAAGCAGATAAAACTCTCACAAAGCTTCTCACAACAACTATTGTCGGACTAACCTAGGTTATGTACGACGTTCTCCAAAGAAGGGAGTATTTAAACAGACAAAATTCAAACCTGAAACTTCATAACCTCTATAAGAAGTGGTAATTATAAAATCCAATGGAACTAATATAATTTCGAGTAATCAATGACTATTTTTATCCTACGGATCATTCTTCAAGATTACATAGTTAGTTAACCAATTGAAAAAAGCATTAAAGAATAGGCATAATCTAATTTAAATCGGGCATAATAAACAAATAAACTCAATGAAAACTTTATTAATAATATCCAACAAATAATAAAGGGTTCATCGTGGAACCCTAATCAAGAGGTTTAGTTGCTCATGGCAACATACATCATAACAAAACAATATAAAAAACATACCCTAGAGATAACAAGATAAGGAAGAAATCCTGCCTTGAAGCTCTGATGCTTGACCCTTGACTCAAACTGTCAGTGTTCTAAATGAATAATCATGAGTGCAAGGGTATCTATTTATAGCAAATGAGTGGGTAGGGTTTAGGAGAAGAAAACTGGGTTTTTGCGCTGTTCCAGCATGGAAAACAAGTTGCAGGTAAAAATTACTCGTAGTCGGGCGCTAATAGCGCATGCAGGGGCGCTAATGGCCCCTGTAACACCCCAATTTTCGCTAGGATTATTTGTTTATTATATTTATTTAAATGTTTATGTGATGTGCTTGTTTTAGGGACTAGTGAACTTTTAAGCGATTAGGGTATTTTAGTCTTTTGGGGAGTAAGGTTATTTTGGTAATTTTAGAGTGATTGGTATTTCAAATATTTGGGCACATAAGATTTCTTAGCGAAGTTAGTAGTAACTTAGGATAATTAATAGAATAATGGAGTATGAGTAATAGTGGGAGTTTTAATGAAGTAATTATGTAGTAATATTTTATGAGTGATAAAAAGTTACTAAGCCCATTAATGAGTATGACTAAGTCCAAGAGTATATAAGTGAAGTAGTCTTTGTGAAAATTAGGTCAATGGCTCATTTGTCACAATTGATAGAAAAAAGGCAAGGTGAGAGAAGAGAGGAAAATAGAGAGAAGGAGGAAGAAAGAACAATTTCAAGAGAGAAGAAGATATAGCTTGAAGAAACTCAAGAGGGAGAGTAGATTTTGAGTTTTTAGCTTAGCTTTTGGGATTTAGAAGTAAGGATGGAGAGATTATATTTACATATTGAATTATAATAACTTTTATGATATTTGGGTCATGTTTGTCTTTGTGAAATTATGAAGTTGATATTGTTTTAAACTAATTTTCATGCTCCAATTAAGTTGCTAATTTTGGGTATACGAAAAGTGGTAGAAACTTGTCGTTGTTGTATGAAATTCAAGGTTTGATTATATAAAGTTGATAACTATGTGTTTTTAGCTTAATTTGATGGAAAACATGATTGTTGTTGTTGATTGATGAGGAATTCATGATTTATGTTCTTGCTATGTTATTGGGTATATGAAAGTGATTAAGTTAAGTTGTTGATGATGCTTTAAGTTATGTTTGCTTGAATTAAGTTGTGCTTGTTTGAATTAAGTTGTTGTTGTTGTTAAAACTTTGATGAAATGAGTGAAACTATATGAATTGTGGCATAAGTTGTTTTGAGTATTGTGAAAAGAGCTTATTTGATGTGTTTAAGCCTTGGAAAATGACTTTAAGGGTTTTGGGTGAAAGGGGAATCTCAACAAGCACTTTTGAGGTATTTTTGATGAAAATCCGAGGCCAAAACACTCAAAAATGCCCTTTTCGCAGCGCTGGCGCTTGGGTTGGGGAGCTAGGCGCCCACTTTCCGAGAGCTAGCGCTTGAGCCACCATACATGGCGATAGGCGCCCAGACAGGGGACACCAATTTTGTTGTCTCGTGTTTTGGGTGCTTGGGGGAGGTTTGGTTGGTCCCAATGCGATCTTGTGATGATGAAACCATGTTGTTTTGATGAATTAAAGTTATGTAACCATTAAAATGGGATGAATTATGGGTTTTTAAACGAACTTTGATTAAGAGTTTGAACATGAACGTAGATTAGAATGAAGTAGGGTTTTCCCAAATTGAAATGATGTTGTTATGCTTGGATTGCTGTGATAATGAACATAGAAGAAGCAAGTTGGAATGACAAAGAAGTATATGATCATGTAATTGAATTTTTGTGAAATATGTGAAAATAGACGAAATTTGGAAAAATAGACGGACTTTGGTGAAACGATGAAATAAGGCATGATAACTTGTAAATGATTATATGCTAGTATTAATATGATGAAAAATGACTGAATTGGTGATTGATATGCATATGATGTATTGAAACTAAGTGAAAATGATTGATTGTCTAGAATGTCACATTTGCTAAATATTGAGATGTTGTTTCTTTAATGTGTGGTAAATGTTTGGTGATGATTATTGATGATAATAATGATGATGATGATTAATAATTATGATGATGATAATTTTGTTGATGAACATATGTGTATAAAATGATGATGAACATATGTATCTGGAGTGATGATAGGATATTTTAATATCCAAAATGATGATGTTTATGATGATGAAGTCTTGTATGAACGTATGTGTTTGATGAGTCATATGTTCATCCATTCACGAGTCTTGGTGTTAGGATACTTCGGTATCCAGTGATGAGATTTAGGATGCTTCAGCGTGCAGTGACGCATGGATCAATCGGTAATAGACCTCCGACATCCAGAACGGTACCACATGCATGTAGAGTTGTGTCTAGAACATTGCATGCATTGAGTCAATGTGAAATATCTCATACTTGGTTATGTGAATGATGTGAATTATGTGAATGATGTGAATTATTGTGTGAATAATAGGTTGCCTTTATGGTTTACATTACCTGAAGTAATTTAGTTTTCTTTTATGGGTCGATAAGGTGAATAATAGGTTGCTTTTATGGTTTAAATTATTGTGTGTCATGTAGAATTGTGGGTATGGGTTATGTCGAATATCGTGTTTGTTGAAATTTTAGTCACACTAATATTAAATGTTTAGATCCGTCTTCTTCTCAAACTCTTGATTCTCCTATGTTGCTTGATTCAATTTCATGATTTTCATCATTGTTATTTGATTGGATTTTCAACGGATGCTTGTGTGTGCCAAAGATATTTAAGAAAACAAGCATTAGTTCGAAATTCAATCAAATAATTGTGATGAAAATAACACAACTTTTATGCAAATTGACTATAATTTTTTTTTCATTTGACTGAACATTTGTGCTTTTGCTTCACTGATTGACAAAATCGCTATGATTTTGTTGAAGCTCCAAAGTGTAGCTTTAGTCCAAATGTGCACTGAGTATGTAACCAAACATGTCTTTGCTAGACAATTTTATTATTATCCTCGTAATGTAAAATACCCAAAAATTCTAATAGAAATTAGCCCTTTAAACAATGGAATTTACCCAAAAGCACGAAAACGCTGCATTTTGTTCAGAAGGTCGTTTCCATGCAACAAAGTCTGGTCTTTTGTTGAAGGGTTAAATATGTTTTTGGTCCCTGTAAATATACCAACTTTTCATTTTAGTCCCTCTAAAATTTTCAATCACTATTTTGGTCCATATTTTTAAGCAAATTTTTGTATTTTTTTAATGAAATTGTGCAGAAATGTATAGAATATTGAAAAAATCACTTTAAAAAAATAGAATTTTTTAACAAAACATGAATTAAATATGAATTTTTTACCGCAAAAATATAAAAGTTCATATTTAATTCATGTTTTGGTAAAAAATTCTAATTTTTTTGGGGTGAAATCCTTATAATATTATACATTTTTCTGCAAAATTTTATTTAAAAATTTGAATTCTACGTAAGAGTTTACTTTAAATGAGGGACCAAAAGTGAAGATGAAATTTTTTTGAAGGCCTAAAAGTTGAAGAATTTTTTTAGAAAGATTAAAACGAAAAATTTACATATTTATACAGAGAACAAAAACATATTTAACGCACCCTACAAAAAAAAAGGGTCATGTTAACCAGTGCCCCTGCCCTAGGGGCACTGGTTAAGGAAGCCAAAAGAGAAAATTTTAAATAAAAAAAATACTTTTTCAGCTTTTAATGCACTGATTACACACCTCTCAATATAAATGTCACTATATTTGACCCGCACTGGTTAACATTTCAAAAAAAAAAAAAAATATTTAACGCTTTTGATAAATTCTCATTTTACATTACATTAGTAATAGTAAGGGCAATACCGTAGTTTCCACTAAAACTTATATATAGGCAAAACAAGGAGAACTTTCATTTTCTCCTCTCCTTCCTTTGTCTTAGAACCGTAAAAACAAACAAAAACTACTACACCATCATCTTCTTCCACCTTCAAACCATAGAAATCTTTCATGCAATTCAAGAAAAAAATCACCCAATCCATCCTAAGGCTATAATATAAACTTATAAAAATGAAGATTGAAGCTTAGAAAGACAAGATTAATCTAGGGTTTCAGAAAGAACATGGTAATTTGGGGGTTTTGAAGATAAAGAGAAGAAAAGTTGGGAATCAAGGAAATTGAGAACAAACATCAACATCATTCATCATAAGTATCAAAGGTGCGTTCCCTTCCCTTATTCCTCATTATTTTGGGATTAAGGGTTTGAATTTGGGTTTTGGGATTTTAATCTATGAATGTGAAAATCTTGGAGCATGCATGTAGTAGTATTAGCGTGATGAAATTATTGCATATGCTTTTGAGTAATTATCTCTAGTGATGTATGATTATTAATAATATATTTAGAATTATAATTGTTGCATGATGAAATTGAGTAATTAATCCTAATTATGTATGAATGATTGAATTAGAATTGAAATTTCATGTTGTTTAGATGTCTAACAGGTTAAGGGGTTATATTGAAAGACCCCGTCGTTGCAAGAACTACAAAAATACAAGTTGTAATGTTGTTATAGGTTTGTACAGCCGTGACCTTATGTTACGGCTAGTAATAATGATCTCAAGTGATTGTATGCTCTTATTTGCTTAATTCCATGTTTTGTGATGTTGATTGTACTGGTTTGTGTATTTTAAATTATGGGAAATGCTTAATGTAGCGAAAACATTTTCCCGAAAGAGTCACGAATGATGCGGCAAGTCCTTAACACAATTTTCCTTCAAAATCTTCTGATTCTGTGAATTCACATTCATCCGTGTGTAAAATGAGAGCCATTTCGCTTTGAAATATTCGACTCTCCTCCACGGTGGAACTGGCATTCCTTTCTTCTTCAGACTCTGCTTCGCCGCCTCGGATACAATAGCCACAATACTCTGTAAACGATCACATTTGCCAACAAATACGTAAGGAAGATTCTGGGGAATCATCTTGTATTCTTTTGTATATCTAGCAATCTCAAATTCTGACTTGAAATCAATGTCAATTATCAACCTTTCATTCCCATTCATCACATCTATATATTCATATTCCCCTGTTCAAATTCAAAATCATATCAGATAAATTAACATTAACAAATTCTAATATTTCAAGTATGAATTACATATAGAAATTATTCAATTAAGTACCAGCAGGATATGAAGAAGATTTTTCCCAACGCAATTAACAAACTTTCAGTAACAATTTTGTGGCAGAAACTATCTTTGCGTTTGCAGATTTTATTCTTATCAACTATCTTTGCAGTATCTGCTAGAAGATTTCTCTCAACAACGCTTCTACAAGCTACCAACCCCTGTCCAAAACGAAAAACGCGTTTTAGAAACTTTTGATTATTTTATACACCAAACAATCCTTGACTTGATAAAGCACCACTTACCTTGAGTATTTCACATGCTTCGTAAGCGCAAAAGCTGCCACGCACGTCTGATTCTTCGTCGGAGCTATCTTCACAGTTTCTGTTGAAGCAGTTACAGAAGTTTCTTCCACACTTGACAGAAGCTAAAATAGATTGTTTCTCATGATTCTCCTCGATGTAGTTCGTCACCATTTTCGCCAAACACGCCGAGCTCGGTTCAAAATCAACAGCTTCTCTGCATAAACGCGGTTCCAAACTACCACCAGTGATCTTCTCCGGTGCAGAAATTCTCAAAACACCGGAGAATTGTCGCTCGATGAGCCGCTTTAGCCGTGACTTAACAACCGGCTTAACCGGTTCAACACCGGTTCTCTCCTCATCTAACTGAAAATCAATCGGTTGAATTTTCATAGTAGCAACAGGCAAAAGCGCTTTTTACTCAATCTTTTTGCTTTTCTCTTGATCCTTTCCAATATGAAAACACATACAAGTGAATGACCCTTACATTCTGAGATCAATGGTCCATCCATCTCATTTTCCCTTCAACCTACTCTTCATTCATTACATTGTTTTATCGGCACTCCATGTCTATTTTATTTTTAAATTTATTGTAATAAAAATTGATTTGACAACATGCTTTCTTTAGTTTAGTTCATGTTGCAACCTGTTATTTTTTGTCCACAAAATATGTTTCACCTTCACTTTTTTAGGATAACCTTTTTATGAGTTTGATCATGCTACAATTACATTGTTATTACTACATCCTGTTTATTTAATTAGGAAGCAGGGTTTGTAATTGTAAACACATTGTGTGTGAAGTGAGAGAGACAGAGAGTGGTCTAGTTTTTGGGTGAAAGTGTGTAACAGGACCAAATGAAATTCTTAGTAAGGGTGTGGAGATGAAGCCTACCACAATTGCATATATTTTGGAGCTACTTCAATGTATATGTACTTGACAGTGAAGTTCAAAGTGTTTTGGGAGACAAAGGATAGATAGTAGGCATGATATGTTAGGTTTAGTGGGCAACAGGTGGTCCGGCAAGCTGTTTATAGTTATCCAATACTTTATTTTATTCTAATATGAATAAGAAGAACCAGAAAGGTTTTACAGGAATTAGTTAAGTATTTTCTTAAGCTTTTTTTTTTTTTTTTTTAATCAAGTAAATTCTTAAGCTGGTCGTGATGTTTTCACGAGATTTTCCTTCGCAATATATAGCAATGCCCTTAAAATATACATCATTAGATAAGTAGAGAGTGATAATGTAGATTTAAACTCAAGTTCTAATATTAGTGATAAGTTGATGTTTGTAGGTGCATTCAGAGACTTAGCCGGTCAATGGAACCTTTAGATTATATGGGAATATATGATTAAGGTGAAGAGATTAGTAAAGGAAATAATTAGTAAGAATGTGATTATCCATTATATGCTTGATAATAATTTTAGTATAAAGAGTAATGGATATTGATTGAACACTAACGTATGTTATGTAATTAGTCATAGAATCGGATAGATTGTCGTGTTACAAATATATACTACCTCCGTCCCTAAATATAAGACCCTTTTGAGAAAAGAAATTGTCTCTTTTTATAAGACCCCTTTGATATTTCCAAGTACATTAATTAATTATTTACCAACATACCCCTATTTATTTTATATATAAATTTTTCTTCAATCAGCATTAAATACTATTTTGAAAACATACACTAACCCTCTCTCTTAAAGGATAAAATTGTAAAAACAATATTAATTACAAACAAATTTATTATCACTTTCACTTATTATCACTTTCACTTTTCTTAATTCCCGTTATTTTTCCAAAAGGGCCCTATAATTAGGGATGGAGGTAGTAATAATTAACTAAACCATGATTTTACTAGGTTGTGGTAATCACACCTAGGCAGAGAAAGTATCTTTTAAGATTACTTGTTAAGTTTTATGCGACTAGCCAGTGTCACGGTAAAGTGAGGCAGAAATAGAAGCTAAGACAATTCTCCGGGCACAGAGGAAAGTCTTAGGTATCAGTTACGGTGTAGGCAGGCAGTGGGGCGCCACTTGCAAAGCTTTTATAGTATACTACATTGGCATAACGAATCATGTTGGGTAACCCATATCCAAATGATTTGGCACACGCAAAGAAGTGTGTTTGCATTAGTAATTACTTAATATAATGCATATATGTTATCGATCAGTTGTTTTACCAAGGGCAAAATTATATTATATTAATGAAAAGTAATGCATTTATACTTTATATTTTATAGATGTTTTTCAATGTGACATTTTGTGTTTTATCCCAATTTTGGGAACTCATTGAGCTCGTAGTATCTCATCCCACTCCGTTGAATCTTTTTCAGGTATAGGCCATTTTGGAGTTATTCGGAGCCAGATCACAGTGTCTAGAGTTAGGATTCCTCAGTTGTAGTTTAACCTCCTCCCTCTTTGTAACATGTGGCTGATTTGTATTCAAAGTCTTATTTAAGTTTTCTAACTTTGTGTTTCAAATTATGACTGCTGTGAAACACTTTTATTGATTACATTTTCGATTTAAATTTTTTTGGTTCTTACATGAATGATACATTCCTGTAGATGTTAATTATAATGAATACACATGACTGTAGAAGAAGTGTTAGACATGAATGTCTTATTGTCCTTTGAGGAGAAAATGTACTAGTTTTATATTTTTCCTTTTCTTTCCATGTTTCTGTTAAATCAGTAAAAAATGTGGGAAGTATATTCATTTTGACATGCAAACCACTTTTCAAATTAGATGATACAAGAAAATGAGATGAGAATTTTTAAATAAGACATAATCTTATTCCAGATAATATTTGATTCTGAAGGAAATTGATTCACTCTACATTGATCAGCATCGGACTCCTACTTCTATAATTTTGCTGGTTCGTGACCTCTCCAACAGAAATCTCACTCAAGAACACTGAACAATGCTGGGATTTTCATTTGGAGAAATATTTCTGTTGCTGGGAGCTACTGCTGCTGTGATTGGTTGGTTCATGTTATTCTTACTTCTGTTTATCATAAGGAAAATTCAATAGTAATGCTTTAAATTGCTTATCCGGAAAATGAATGTGCAATAGGTCCAAAGGATTTGCCAATGATATCCAGAACAGCAGGGAGGCTAGCTGGACGGGCAGTTGGATATGTACAATTGGCCCGTGGACAGTTTGATTCTGTTATGCAGCGATCTCAAGTTAACCAGGTACTCTCCCTTTCTACGATCAACTTATAATTCACATGGATTTGTTTCATTAGGTCTTTTACTTTTTATCGAGTGAGTCCTAATATTAATTGTTAATGACTTAATGTGTTACATTTGGTTTCTTGCTAAAAAATTGGCAAAATATAACCATGGAAAAAATTCATTTTAAATTTTTTTCCTGAAATTTCTAAATGAAGAAAATGTTGACTGTGATTTGTTTTGAAAAAAGATTATGATTTTTTTGGCATTTTGGAGTCCCAACTACATGCGATTCACTTTGAATTTGATAGACAATAATATCAAGTAAGATTTTAAAAGTTAGGAACATCATAACATCAAGGATTGCCTGTCCATACTAAAACGTGGTAAAGTCCTTCCATTTTTTTTTTTAAAAAAAAACTATGTTCTAATTACCAACATATGTTGTATTTTAGGTTCATAAGGAACTTCAGGAAACAATGGCACAGCTAGAGGCCATTCGTCATGAAATTGGAAGCATATCATTCATAAATCCTGGCCCATCAACTCGGAGGCATGATAATCTTGACCAGGCATCTATCTCAGATGGTATTGTTTACGCTGCTGCACAATTTAATCTAAAACATATGATAGAATACAAAAATTTTACCGATACAATTGCCGAGATTTTGTATAACCATGTTATTGTTTATTGTTGCATATATAGACGACAGAAAACCTGAATATGCTGGGGTGAATAACTCAATATCCTCTCATACCAAGGTTTATTGACCAGATACAACCTGATAATTTTATAGTATGTACTGCTCTAGGAACTGTGTTTTCTTACGTGTATATATTTATTTCTAGGATTCAACTTCATTGCCATCCAAATCATTAAATATGCAAAGTCAACACTACAAGAAAACAGGCAAATTAAGACGGAACGTCGTGACGGAATTTTATTTCCGTCCCAAATTAATTAAAGCAGGACGGAATTTGCGACACTTTTGTGTTATAAATATTTTGTTTTAATTTATATATATATTTGGGACGGATTAATATTTCTGTCGCGAATTTGGGACGGAAATATTTATTTCCGTCACAACTTGGTCTATTTTAATCCAAAAATGTTGTAGAAATTGTTGGAGGGAATATTTTTTTGATGAATAATGTGGGCGGGAAACTTGGCGCCACTTTATTATTATTAGTTTTTATTATTTTTAATTTTTTATTATTATTTATTATTTTCCTAAAAAAAATAACATAAAGATAAGTTAAAAAAATATATGAACGGAAATCCAATCCATCCATATTATATCCATATACACACAAAACACAATCCATCTATAACAAAAAAAAAAAAAAAACAAAATCACAATCTCAATCCCTAACAAATCGATCTCTCTCTCAAAGCTCTCAGCACAAAGCTCTCTCTTTCAATCTAACGATGAAGATAACCCATAACCCTCCATAAATTCCAGCTTGCTTCTCAGTCGTTCAATCGCTCTCTCTCTCTCTCTCTCGTTCAATCGCTCTCAGCTTCTCAGTCCAGTTGCTTTCTTGTTCTCAGTTCAACTTCACAGTTCTTTGCAATTTCAGGTTTGAAATTATCTCTCTTTCTCAGGCTCTTTCCTCAATATAGGTGATATTCTTTTTTATTTTTGTTAACTTATTTCTCTTTAATGATTTTTTTGATTTTGATGAAATGGGTTTGTTGAAATTTTGATTATTTTTGTTAACTTATTTCTCTTTAATGAATTTTCTGATTTTGATGAAATGGGTTTGTTGAAATTTTGATTTTTGGTAAAAGAGTTTGTGTTTTTGTTTCTGGTAATAAGATCCTTTAATTTGACAGAAAATGCAGAGTAGCTATTAACTTGTACTCGATATGGATTTGAATGTTTGAGGGAAGAAAGAGGTTTTTTGTTTGTTGAATATGACTATTATATTTACCACAAAAAAAAAAAAATATGAGTGTTAAGATTAAGATACGTATCCAATGAACAAAAGAAAAAATGTTGAAGGCTTTTATGATAGCTAAAAAGTGGTACACCTCTTTAATTTTTGCTGCAGTCATATGCAGTTGATTTGCATACATTGGCACTGTCTTTATAATCTGCAAATTGATAAGTTGGTTCTCATGTTTAAAGTACATTTATTTCTTCCTCTAGTGAAGTGTTTTCTTCCTCTTCTTTGAAGAAACATTAATCTGCTGCATAGTTTCAAAGGAATACATTTTTGTGGTTGTTCTCGTTATATCATTTGTTTTCGTTATCTGCAAAAATAAACTTACATGTGAATAGATTAAGTGAGGGGTCTGTTTTAATAAATTAATAGTGTCGGAGGTTTATATTTGGTGGTCTGTTTTGGTTTTTCTGTAGGCATGTGTTGGTATGTTTGTGGGACAGAATCATATTATCATATATGAATATGATCATATATATATGGCTTTGGTTGAAGAAACTGAGATTCTTAGATTCTAACTAACTACTTCTGCAAAAGATATATATCAGTGGTGGATGAATGGATTCTGTTTTTTATTTTTTTTTATTTTTTATCAACTATAAATAAATACTATAGGATAAAAATAAGATGGCATAGTTTGTTTTTTATGTGGTAGTTTAACTACTGTGAAGCTTTGTTAGTTTATTTCTTGTACATGATAATAATGGAGAATGGAGAGCCTTCATCACGCACAAAGACTTTGAATATATACTTTTCAGGAAAAGACTTTGAATATATAACTTTCTTATGTATACATATTTTAATTCATGTACTTGCAGGGAGGCTGTGGTTTTTAAGTTTATGTTCACTCTAGTTTGGTGTTGACTTTTGTGTGCTTCTCAGATTTTTTTTTGATGATGCATCCATTTTATTTTCTCATACAATGTTTTCTATTGAAAGCTTTATTATTAATTAATTATCTTAAGTAGTGTAAGTGTTTGGTGTTTAGGCAATGGATGTGTCTGCACATAGAGAATGGATGTATAATAGGGTTCTACCTGATGGAGTGGGACTGAAAAATACCTTTTATGAGGGTGTAGAAATTTTTATTTTGCATGCTTGTCAATTAGATCAATTTAAGAATGAAGGAACAATTCGATGTCCATGCTTGATCTGTGATTGTCTAAACAGCGAAATTCCAGATGAAGTGAGAGATCACTTATATAAGAAAGGGTTTAGGACAAATTATTTTTATTGGACATCACATGGGGAAGAAATACCTGCATCGGTTCCTTTAACACAACCTGCACCATCTGTTTTTGGGAAAAATGACTGTAGAGAAAACTTAACATCATATGAGCAGATGGTAATGGATGTGGCAGGTCCAAGTTTTTCCCCCAATGATGAAAAAAGTATGGAGGAGACACCCAATGAAGAGACTCAAGCTTTCTATAATCTTTTGGCTGCCTCACAATCACCTTTGTTTGAGGGGTGCAGTAGTCACTCAGAGTTGTCTGCTTCATTAGAATTGTCGGAGGTTCATTGCACACCCAAGGATCTAAGAATCAACTAAAGCATGAACTTGAATTGGTAATTTCTATTTTAATTATGATAATATCTTAACTTGTTTACTTTTAATATACTTACAATTTGTATGTCTCTAAACAAGTGCAGAACAAAAGGTTAGGAAGAATTCCACACAAGGGCGAACTGTTCAAAAAATGTCACACCAGGAAGGGGTCACAAACCTTTGTTGATAAGAGATCAACTGATGCATATGTGAGTATCAAGTTATTGGCTTTAATTTTACTTGGTTTGTGTAAGTAGAAAAAAAGTCAACTTTGTTTTGAGCAGCCGTGATTCTGTTTTCTCTATGCAGCCGTGATTCTGTTTTCTCTATGCAGCCGTGATTCTGTTTTGAGCATCAACTTTGTGCTTGCTTGACAGATATATTATCGGCGACTGTGGCCTTTATCTACTTTAGTTTTTGGCTTGCATTTATGTTTGGTGTTTGGTGCTTTTTTGTTATTGCAGTACTGGTGGTTTGGATAGATTGTATGAATCTAGTAATGTATGACTGAAATGCACTCCGATCTGTTTATTTTTTCTATATGCAGCCGTGATTCTGTTTTGAGCATAAACTTTGTGCTTGCTTGACAGATATATCTACTTTAGTTTTTGGCTTGCATTTATGTTTGGTGTTTGGTGCTTTTTTGTTATTGCAGTACTGGTGGTTTGGATAGATTGTATGAATCTGGTAATGTATGAGGTTGATGTAGTTGTTTTTTAGTAATTGAATGACTTGTTTTAGGACTCATGTATTGCCTTTATAATTTGGTTTGTTGGGATGTTCTCTTTAGGTACAATGCAGTGTTCCATCCTTAATTTGCCTTCTTAAACTGTGTTGCTTGTTAGACTATCTTATTTATTCAATTATTTATTTTTCAGAAAAACTTTCTAAATCTCTGTTCACAAGCTGAGTCTCAACCTCATCCTTCTGAGGCTGGTAATGATGAGAGTGGTACTCAACCCAAGCCTATTGATTATGATACACTAATGATTGAAGCTGTTGGAGGAAGAAATGCAAAGGGTAGAGTATATGGGCTTGGTTTGGATGGCAGCATGCGCACCCGTGGCTCAACTTCTAAATCCAATAAATATTCAAATTATACTGAAATTGCACGTGGTATGAGTGGAGAGGTTGAGGCGCGTTTAAGGCAAAAAATTGCAGAGCAACAACAAACAATCAATTCCATTAAGGCTCGTCAAAACAAAATGATTGCCGCATTGGCTAAACATGCAAATATAGATTTGGATTTAATGGATTTAGATGAAGATGATCACTCTGATGATAATGCTACTCGTGGAAGCAATGCAAATGTTGGTGCTGATGTGGAAGAATGATATTGATGGTATATGAATGTAGGAAACAGTTTGATATTTTGTAGGCACTTTCTAGTTATTAGAACTTTAACCATTTTGGGTGTTGAGAAAATAGTTTGATATTTGTTGTTATTTTTGGATGGTTATGTGCTAAGTTAATGATGAAACAATTTATATTTACTAATGATTTGTAGTATCAAATTTGGAACATGATGATATACACAGGTTAATGTGCATCATATAAATATATATTAAATTTTTGGGAGAATTTTAAAAATTGCATAAAATTTATTTGTGACAGAATATTTTAAATAATTCTGTCCCAAATGATATATTAAAAAATAAATTAGATTTACATTAATTTCATTTTGTCCCAAACTCTGTCACAACATTGGGACGGAATAAAATTATTCTGTCGCAATCATGGGACGGAAACAAAGATGTGTGAAAAAACAAATAATTTCATTCCGTCCCACATTCCGTCCCAAATATGTGACGGACGAAATAATTCCGTCCCCAACAGATTGCGACAACACTATTTGTGACGAACGAAAATTGTCCCAATTTCCGTCCCAGATTTCAATTGGGACGGATATTTACACTATTGTGCGACGAAATATTCCGTCCCAGATCAGTGTTTTTCTTGTAGTGCAAGCAACTGCTTATGCAAGTTTGGCACAGGCCCCTGCCGTAAAGAATGGTTCATCGGCAAATAGCACTGAAGTTGAGGATGTTAAAGTTGGTCTGCAGCTTATTGTCATGCCAGTTTCTGCTGAAAATACTGGACTCTTACCAAATCGCGGGGGTAATAATAATTTTTGCTGTGTAGTTGGTATACCTTAATATGATTGTCTGATATCTGCGTTGCATACTATTTTATAGAGATTTTTACTCAACTTTCTTATATTTACAGTTTCTGCATGTATTGTGATCCTGTGATGTTTATGGCTTTCTTTCTGTCTTTCAATACATGCATATGTACAGGCACTAAAATACGCATGCAAAGATGTTTTCAGATCTGACTTTGTTCATGTATAATTATTAATTTATGAACTATATTTTGTTATTCAAAAGGTCCGGAAGTTAAGGTTTTTGCTTGAACTTCGTTCATTGTTTATACTTTGGCTCATTTGGCATATACTAGAAAACCAGAAGATTATAAAAATTGTGTTTATTTCTTTCTGAAAAGCATAAATTCCTTCTTTTCATTATTTATTAGTAAATGCACGGTAGCTTTATGTCTTTTCTGTTATTGATTAACAAGTCCTAGCTGTAATCTAAATTATTGATGGGTTTCTGTTTGCTTATAATGATATCTGATTTGAAACAAGCTTTGGTTGTATTAGGAGCTGATTTGAAAGGATCTGACATAGTTCAAGAAGCAATTTTGGAGGCAGAGGTAGCTCATAATGCAAAGGAATTCTTTTCACAGCCCCAAAATCAAATATGAGTGAGAGGGTAATCCTAAATAATACCTTAATTTTTCTAGATGTTAGCATTTGTAGATTCACAATGATGCATATTTAGTGTATATTTTAGCTTGAAGGTATTGGTTGATGCATTGTCATTTCTTTAAGTAATAAGTTACTAGTTCTTTCTTTAAAAAAAAGAGTTACCAGTTCTTGTTCTTCAGGACAGAAAATCTCAAGGAATGCTTGTGTTTTTAACTAGGATTCATACATTTATTCTGTCCAAAAATGATATACGTAGCGATTAATTCATTGTATTTAATCTCTTTTGAATAAGATATGACTCATGCAAATTTTTGATGTTGATAATCATGCTTCACAGTTCACACTATCTACCACTGAGCACTTTCCATTCCCTAACACTCAGCCACTGTTTAGCACATTCCTTACTCATGAATAAATCTAATGCTCTACGGGTCGAATTAAGATTGAATATATTTAAGACGACACCAAGTAGGTTCCAAGGACAATTGACATAATATTTTATGACCATTGTTTGATTGAGTAAATGTTGAATGTGAAAGATTGATTTTTTATTTATTTTTTACAATTATTAGTATTTTACCGTATATTCAAATTCAAAACACGATTCTTAAAATAATTCTTTACCACTAGATTTCTATCTAAAATAACAAATATTAAATTGAATATTTTGTTTATAAAAGCAGCTTCTTAATAATTTCTTTTGGTAGAGTGAGAAAAAGCAAAACAAAAACAAAAATGGACAAGGTTCAGCTGGGAGCATCAAGCCTTAGCATAGATTCAAACTCGGAAGGAACATGATAAGAAGTTACACTTAGCTTTGAAGAGCACCTAAACTTCGCCAAGAAATTCGTGCAACAATTTCCCTCTCTAAACACAAGTTTCGTTACTAATTTAATATAACTAACAATTGTATACAAAAACATAGCTAACAATTAGATGTTATGGGTGAGTAAGTGACGAGTTGAGATGTGTTATACTCGATCATAAAATGTCTCTAGATTTTGGTCTAGCCAACTCTTTAACCTTAACCCGTTTTTAGAACTTTGGAGGTTCAAAGGAATTGACATAGGACAAGCCTTAAGAGTTGGATTGTGTCGTGCTCATCCCTACCCTCCAGCACTTCCACAACCATCCACCATCGCTTCCTTGTCTATCAACTTTCTGTCATTGTCATTCGAATAATTGAGGGAGAAGCTGGGGTTAAAAATGTGTCCATGACAAGCATTATTGTTTGACAAATGAGGGCAAAGGCGAGCAATGACATAAATGCTTGTAAATCTTATAAATCTCGTCTTTTTAGGGATACTTGAGATATTGTAAATAGACATTGAGATATTGTATACGATTTCAATTTACTTAATTTTTAACTAAGATTTTGAAATAGATTATTCATTTGACATCAAACGTCAATTAAATGTAATCAAGTGTCTGAATTCAAATGATTAATGAACTTCAGTCAAGATTGAATCGATTGATTTTTTCGAATTCTATATTTAGTAGAATAATGTTTGATTAAATTTTTCTTGCCTTGTATCAAAGTTCTAATAATTATGATCATTTTTCTGTGAAAATTGAAGGGTTAAAACAAAATAATGAGGCAACCAAATGGTTTTTATTTTTATTTTTTGAAGGAAGGCAACCAAATGGTTTAAAATTAATTTTTTTTTTTTTTTGAAGAAACTAAATAGCCCACCCAAATTGGCACCGGAGAGAATCGAACCTGAGACCTTGCGGAGGAGCGCACTCCCAAGACCCAAGCCAATACCACCAGGCCAACCCAAGTGAGTTGTTTAAAATTAATTTCTAAATGTGAACCTTTTAATTATTTATTTGTAAAGGTCGCTGAAACATTTGTAAAAAAAAAAAAAACAATTTTGTGATATTTTTATAAAAAAAACACAATTTTGTGATACATTTCTTTCCAACTATTTTTTTAAGAAAGTATTCTATTCTATTCTATAAATGTAAAATAGAAACTTAATTTTAATTTTCTTCCATTAAAAAACAATGAAGTGCATGTTTAGTTATGCGGCGACAAGAACTGATTAGACTAATAAAAGTTAAAGTGAATTGAACTATTAATTTACATGTAAAAATCAATTCCACAATCAAAAACTACAAATCTTAACTTTAAACATAATCAATTATAAAAGTAAATATAATTCTACTAAAAAACAATCAAATATATCAAATTCAATTCTACGATCCAAAATCAATTTTAACTTCTTTAAAACTGAAACCAAACATACACAAAATCTTCTTTCGAGCCAAGACAACTCTACACAAAGGGCGTTTTCTAGAAAAGGCAAAAATATGGGCAAAGGTACAAATTATAAAAAAATAAAGCCCCTTTTGTTAAAAATTAAAAAGTAGAGTTCTATTTAATTTAACCAAGCATCCAATAAAGCGAATCCCCCCTTCTTGTGTCTTGTGTCTTGTGTCTGAACTCAAACACCATTTTCAACTAGTCACTCAGAAACTGATGACAATAAACTGAGTAGAAAATAAGCAGAGAGAAAAAAACAACAACAACAACAAATTTTCTTTTCTTTTCAGTTATGGCGAATCATCCTTCCGATACACCCGCCGACGATTTCCTTGAACAAATTCTCGGTCTTCCGAATTTCACCTCCGCCGACGGAACCGACGCTTCTCCGATGATGCTGCAGCTTAACTCCGGCGACGCTGCCTCTCACCTTGGCGCTGGAGGAGGGTTTCATGCACCGGTTTATCATTTGGGGTTGAGCTTGGACCAGGGTAAAGGCGGAGGGTTTTTGAAGCCTGATGAAGCTTCCGGGAGTGGGAAGCGTTTCCGGGAGGATCTTGTTGATACAAGACCTAAGAATGTAACTTAACATAAACTTTTCGTTTATATTTACTTTTTTCTTGCTATCAACACAAAATTACATTAGTTATATATTTTATTAAACTAATTTTGTTTAATTTTGGTGGGTAAGATCATCTGTTTAAGCTAAATTGGACTTGGTTTTGGTGATAAACAGTGTATTACTATTTATCTGGGTCTCAGGTTCGATTCTCCTCGGTGCCAATTTGGGTGGGCTAATTTAGCTTATTAAAAAAAAAACAAAAATTATGCCAGCTCAGTTGGTAGTAGCTTACATAATGCAAATAAGTTAGAAAACATTTCAGACTTTAATGGAAATAACAAACTAGCAGTAAGTAAGAATGGTACTTTTTTTTTGCTGATACTTTATCTCAGAAATGGCATTCTTCAATTCAGCTGCCTGGTGAAGTAACAAGTTATTTGGGCTTGCTTTTGTTGATGCCAACTTGTCATAGCATGACCCTTAAAAATAAAATTTATCGTAGCATGAATTGTTATTGGTTTTTGTGGGTGGTTCATTTTGGTAGCGCCTAACTTGGTGTATGATCTTTAGAGTGATTAAAATCCAACTTAAAGATGAATGAATAATGATTATATATTATGGAAGGTGTGGGATTGGCTGGATCTTTAGAACATAACAGTTGAATGTATTTTCATGAATTATATGAACATTTCCGAATGTAAATATAGCAGAAAAAGTACTTGGAGTCGTTTCTGAGATATAAGTATCAACTAAAAAAAGTACCATTCTTACTTACTGCTAGTTTGTTATTTCCATTAAAGTCTGAAATGTTTCCTAACTTATTTGCATTATGTTAGCTACTACCAACTGAGAATAGCCATTTAGACATTGCCAACAGTACTTGGAGTCGTTTTTCCCCTGTATTTTCTAATATCTTAAAATACTGAATACATAGTACTTGGTTTCAACTAATCTATAAATAATTGCTTACTCTTTGCAAGATTCCTTAAATTTACATTTCTGCCTTTGGGAGGGACTGGAGAAGTGTTGTTGGCCAAGGAGCATTTTTTCCTGTCTTAATGATATATAAAGTTTTTGCAGACTTTTCATGGGCAACCCATGCCTACTACAGTTCCTGCTGCTCCACAACCACCAGCAATGCGTCCTAGAGTGCGGGCAAGAAGAGGACAGGCTACAGATCCCCACAGCATCGCTGAAAGGGTGAGCTCTAGTATCTTTTAACAAATACGAATGATTAACATTTAATGAGGATAAAATCACATTGCTAATTCCTTGGTATGCTTAATGCTAATGTTTCTTTTACTTTTCGTTTTGCCGTTCAAAAACAGTTGCGCAGAGAAAGAATAGCTGAAAGAATCAGGGCTTTGCAAGAACTTGTTCCTAGTGTCAACAAGGTACATGACTTCTACATTTTATTTTTATTGCAATATAGGTACTATTTGCACTTGTCTATAGAACTTGCGCAATCAGGTAAGGATGGCCCTTTTCGTGTTTACTCTGAAGTGAGATAAGATACGGAGACAAAATTTGGTACAGCTTGTTAATTACTGCCCGAAACAAAAACAGTGCTGAAATTGGAGCTTTGTGGGGTGTTTTGACTGATTTTCCTTGTTGCTAGGCATTGGTATTTTATGTAATTGTAATCTTGGTCAGTATTGTTCAATGCGTACTTGGTCAGAAGATAACAATCTATAGTTCTACACAGACACTGGTCATGTCTGTTTCCCACTCGAAGGATGATTTAATTCTAACTCGTTGTGTTTGAGTTTGGAAAATGGAATTTACATTTAGACCAATTTAATACCAAAATCAGTTTTAGATTGTGTACATGCTCTTAAAGGTTAAACCTCCAGATAAGCATACCTCTCATGTTCTGTTTTACGGTTAATATTTGCATATTTATTACAATTAGTCTGGGAAACAATCCTATCAAAAGGTTAAAAGATGAGAATAAAATCTGCATATAGTCTCCGATTTGGCGAACATGAAATTTAAAGAGTTCTGAAGTATAAAGTCTTCTGGATTTCAAAATATATATATATATATTTTTTGGGACTTGGTTGTGGTCTGCTGTATTTCTCTTGGTCCTCTTCTGTATAATATTTCCATTGTATCTAAAACTGTGTATTTGTAATTTATTTAGACTGATCGAGCTGCCATGCTGGATGAAATTGTGGATTATGTCAAATTCTTAAGGCTTCAAGTGAAGGTTAGTGCTTTTGTGAGCTCCATGGATTTCACATTTGATTTCTATCTTTTTTAGGTCTATAATTAAGGTTAGCTTGAACTGGATTTGTTGTTTATTCTGTTAAACCTATTTACCAATGCCTTTTGACCTCTCACTCTTTGTAATCATTATTTTGTTGGGATTCAACTGGTAATTGCGAACCTGAGATGCCACTTTGGTATGGGACCCATTAGCCATTTGATTTTATTCACGATGACCGGTGAATATTAAGATACAATTAAATGATGATATTTTCATGCCATGTTGTTGCTACTTTAACCACCCAATAATATCCAACTATCCGAAGGGCTTCAACTGTGGACTCAATTGTCTTTCACCAAATAGGTCTAATTTTCAATGTATGAATAGTAAAACCAATATCTAGTTTTCAACAAAAATGTTTACAGTTCCAGTGATTTCTCTAGACACATGTGGGAAGTACATACGTATTGCTATTTGTACATGAAAGTGAAAGCAAGGCTCTTCATTGGATCCAAATTTAAATTTGTCAGCAACATGAAACTAAGAGTGCTGAAGATTTTCAATGATTGTTCTTTTGTCTATCTTTCAGGTTTTGAGCATGAGTAGATTGGGTGGAGCCGGTGCAGTGGCTCCACTGGTAACTGACATCCCATTATCGTCAGTCGAGGTAATTATTCAAATCATGTCGTTGGCATAATTTTGTTTCTCTCTCCAGACAATATATTATAAAATTTTGTATTGTTCAGGAAGAAGGAAGTGAGAGTGGGAGAAACCAACCAGCTTGGGAGAAGTGGTCTAATGATGGCACCGAAAAGCAAGTAGCTAAGCTCATGGAAGAAAATGTTGGGGCTGCGATGCAGTTTCTTCAATCAAAGGCTCTCTGCATAATGCCCATCTCACTGGCATCTGCAATATACCAATCGCAACCGTCGGACAACTCCAGTATAGTTAAGCCTGAAACTATTCCTCCTCCATAGACATGCCTTCGACAATGCTTGGCACATCATCCAGTGGTCCCATCGAGCGCCTCATCTACTACTTCTGGGACCCGCAAGTTATTTGTCTGTTCCTAACCTCCTTAATTTTAGTCATTGATTTGCATAAAGTTGCATTCAAAGTAGGATGCCATAGTCTTTTTTTTTTTTTTTTTTTGCGGTTGTATCAGCTTTTGTCAATACAGGGTTCAGTGTCAATACCTAAAAAATGCAAGCAGACCCTATCCTGTCTATGGAAAATTTCTTGTAAAGGGAAATAACTTGTCAAAACTCATTTGATATGCTTTTCCTTTTTGTATAAAAAAGGATGGAGGTTAGTGGAAGATGATGTAAGTGCTTTGATAGTGGGGTTTTTAGTTTTTGTAGTGGGATGTGGGACCTTGTAAAAGGTTAGGGTGGTATCCATATAGTATTTATTAGTGATGTAACTCTAGAGGATATGAAATGTTGAAGTGCAATAGATAATGGTTGCTTTAAGAATGCTGGTGTTGCAAGTCCAGAAGAAAATGATGATGCTTTTTGTTTATTTGAGGTGTGTGTATGTGTGTGGGCGTGACTTGTTTATTCAAAAAAGTAATTGGACCTCTTTTTATAATGGGAGGAGAGATGGAATGACAAGTAATGTGCTCTCTCCTAACCCAATTCATACTAAGCTACTATAATCAAGTAATGGGAACTTGATTGTGCCCAAGTGGCTCTTAATCAGTAAGCTATAACCTGATTCTTAACTCTCAGAAACCATGCTCTCAACTTTTACGTGCTGTATGGATATGAATGGAGAAATGTGCTAAGAAGTTAATTTTTATTAAAATTTGTCAAAGTGATGTGGCTTGTTTGTTGACTATTGGATGGATTGGCTCGAGGAAGTGATCATTACTTTCCGATCTTGTGGTACTAACTCGTTAATGATTGTTTCATTTATAAATTGAACTGCTCCTTAGTACTTAACGATTCCACCATAGTTAGTATTCATTAAACATTTGGGTTCAACCACTTAGTTATTACTCCCTCCGTCCCAATTTATTTGACCCCTTGACTCATTTCACACAGATTAAGAAAAATGTATAAATAAAAGGGAAAGTGGAATGTATTGTATTGAGAATGATAAAAGTAGTATTATTTAGTGTTATATTGTATTGGGAATGATGAAAGTTGTATTGAAAATTGAAATGGGTCAGTTATGTTGGGACACTTTTTTTTAGAAAATGGGTCAGTTATTCCGGGACGGAGGGAGTAGTTATTTTATGGAAGGAAAGTTAAATTATTTCACTGGCAATAATATAAACAATAGAGGTCTCATAAACTCAACCTAACTGCTTGGAGTATTATAGAAGAGGTCTTAGAGCCTGATTTGATTGACTTATTTTTAAGCTTATGCGAATAAATAAGCTTTTATATATTATTAACAAGCTTGTCAAGGTAGTTTATGAAGATACAATTTTTAATAGTAAAAACTTATAAATTAAATATAAAGTTTATTTATTTGCATACATTATTTTTCATAAGCTAACTTATTCATTTATATTTGTCTACTATGAAAGCAAATTCAGATGTATAGTTTCTATATTGCTCAAGGGCATCAACACCAATTTTAGTGTTGCTCGAAAATAACACATTTTAATCCAGAACCTAATTCAAAGCCTATAATAGACCTATAGCTTCCCCCTAGCTCGTATGTAAGACAGTATTAAACAATGTTGTAAAAAGGGTAAAGATGCAATAACTATGGAGTCTTGATGCGTGGGAAGGGTGTGATATGATACATACATATGTGAAGTATATAAAATATGTGATACGATACAATCTAGATATGTTAACAAAAAAATTTCTCTAATGAATCTACATTTCATTTTATCCTTTCTTTCATTTCATTATTTTCTTATATTTTTTCTTGTATCTACATCTCTAATGTGAACCATGTCTCAGGTAGATCAAATAGAAGCTTATGTCAGATATGAAAATTTGAAAAAAGACAGTTAAAAAGTTTTTAACACTCACCAACAAATTAGACAAGTTAAAGACAAAACTTAACCATTTCGATAATGATCCTCATGAAAGTCATATTGCATCTCATGTTATTGTTCAAGTATCATAAATAGATATAACAGATAATAGCTACAAAGATATTGTTGCTTACCAACCTAAGATTCTTAAGGATGATAGCGATGTACAATCCTTATTTTCCTGTACGACACCTGAAGATGAAGTGTTTTATCTGTGAGTTCGTTCAAACTACAAGTGCAAAAGGTGTTAGTAGATATTAAATGTAATTTTATATCGTGTTGTCAATTTTCGTAATGTTGAATCGTTTTTGAATTTTAATGTTCAAGGAACGAATCATGCGCTAACTCCTGATCCACGGTCATGGCATAACTACCAATCTGATAACAAATGCAGTTCGGGGCTGATCGAGTTTTATCTCCCGATCTCATTCGAGCGGGAATTAGGACCCGATGGAAGCATTTTTGGCAATTCGAGGTGCTTGTAAGCAATTTCAAGATGCTTAAAGAGCAATTTTTAAGTCATGTTGGTGATGGTGGGGAAATTCCTCCCAATATAAAGAGTATTACTTTTCCCACCCTATGCCTTTCCTCGCTCGCCCTATTTTTTTTCAATTTTGCCCCTGGTCGGGATTTCTTATTCCGGAATGGATTGTTAGTATTTTTTAGATGTTTCCGGATTTTAAAATCCGGAATAGTATTTTAGCATAACTTTTGCAATTTTAAGCTCTACAATTCGTAAAATAAAATGCGAATAAAATAAAAAACAGAAATAAAAAGACACAAACATAAAAACAACTCATTTTATTAATATATGAACAATACATTACAATAATTTTCAAGCTTTTTAAGCTTATTACATAAGATCCTAAATCTATTTCTAATCTCCTAAGAGCCTAATTCTAATCTCCTAAGAGCCTAACCACTGCTATATGATAGGACATAGCAGTAGTTTGGCTATTGGAGGAAAACCGGAGGAGGAGGGAAGAGGAGGGCGGGAAGAAGAAACCAATGCCCCTGAGGGAGGTGGGGGGTGCTCAGACTTACGCCCAGGCAGGCGAAGCTAAGAACCACACTGACCCACATGACCCTCAGATGAACCGCACTTCGTTGCAGCGCGGTTCCATCCTCATTGACCGTTCATACAAACCCTGAAAGTTTTCAACGAGGCCCTTATCTATGAAAGGCCAACGATGGAAAACCATGGTTGTAGAAGGAAGAAGAGGAGGAGAGGGTGGGAGAGGATGGTGTGAGAAATGGTGGGGTTTGGAAGGGTATTTATAGGGAGGGGTGGGTCAAAAATGGTTGGGAGGCAATAAATTCAGTCAAAAAACGTGGTAAAACACGTTTTTTTTGACTTGACCACTGACAAAAACGTGTGGTGCAGACCACCGGCCATGACACTGATGCGTTCCGGAATATACAATCCGGAATGCACCTTTGGTTTCCGGAATATACTTTCCGGATTAATGCGATAATGGTGAACGAGGGAAAAGTTGGCACTTCCTGTAGGGCTAAGGACATTCCGGAATGTAAAATCCAGAGCGCTTCAGCATTGGATTCTTTTGAAAGAGAGCCATTAATTTGGGTTTGGACGGTTACAACCACTAACACGTTTTCATTGACTGTATTAATGACATAGGACTTGTTTAAGGCTATAAATAGGCTTCCATCTTCAACAAATACCTCTATTCTTCACTTCACCTTTTTTCTTCAATTTTCTTCAAACATTTTTAGTTTTTTAGGGGTGTCGGTGGTGTCATGGTCATTGTTGACCGTTCCTATGAACCCTGCAATAGCATTTCAGCTTGTGTGGGGTTCATATAACAGTCAACAGAGACCCTTGACATCAAAGAAAGACACAAAAAAGAGCACAACATCTGGTCCGGATTGTATTTTCGGAAGTAACTAACAATCGGGTTCGGAAAACAAAATCCGGACCAGGGGTATTTTTGGAATTTTTGCAGGGCGCGCGAGAAGGCAGTAGGGTGGGAAAAGTAAATCTCCAATATAAATAGACCAAAGCCCAATTTTATTTTTGTTTCGCCAAAATAAAACTGGAAATTGACCGCCAATTCCCCCTTATCATCGAGTGAAACGACAACAGCAGAAAATAGAAATGGCGTTAGAGCAAGCAGTTTCACTTTCATCAACTCGCTTCAGAAACCTTACCACTTTCCCCCAAAACCCTAATTTCATCCCCAAATTCAAACTCCCAGTTTCCACAACACTCTCTTCCAAACCAATCCACAGAAATTTCAACTTGAAGTGCTCCAATTCCATCACCAATAATGGAGCAGCATCATACCCTAAACCCCCTGAAATTTCATGGAACAAGGACCTCAGCAACTCCGTCAATTTGATCGGCTTCGTCGCGAACCCAGTTGAAATCAAACACCTTCCTTCCGGGAAAGTTGTTGCTTGGACTCGTCTCTCCGTTAAGAAAAATGCTTCGCAAATGTCGTGGATTCATTTGACATTTTGGGATGAACTTGCTCATGTTGCTTCTCAACATGTTCAGAAAGGTCATCAGATTCATGTTTCTGGTCGACTTGTTACAGATACCGTTGATTCTGTTGATGGCAAACAACAAACTTACTATAAGGTTGTTTTTTTTTTTTGCAACTGTTGTTTGTTTTGATTATGAAATTTTGTTTTGATTTTGATTCTGTTGATGCTAAATTGAATGTCAATGTGTTGTGGTTTTTTGTTTAGGTTGTTGCTCAGCAGCTGAATTTCATTGATAGGAGTGACGCGCCGGTGCGGTCACATGATCAAGATTTTGATTTCATTATGTCTGATGACAATGGTAAGTTATATATTAAGTGTACTTTTGGTTCTGTAGCGACAAAAATTGATTTTGAATGAATTGATTCGGATGAAAGTTGAATTAAATGTAAAGTGGGTATTGTTTGGATATATTGTAAAAGTGAGTTGAACAATAATTTTGAGGCTAAAAATCAATTGTAGAAGAAAAAACACAAAATTGTATCTTCAAATTATCAATTCTGGAGGCAAAATCAATTATACATGAGAGCATCCAAATAATGTCAAAATCAATTCTAGAATCAATTTTGCTTCCTGTAAAATTTGAACAGAATTTACCAGTGGATTGTAGTATGTAGTATCTACCTTTAGCTGGGTTTCGCTTTTTACCATATAACTTTGATCTTTTTCTGTTATTATTTCAGGCAAGAAGGCGAGTTATGCTTCAAATGGTACGACTGGTTCTGTGGTGGAATTATGGCAAGCTTTCTTTGCCAACCCAGGGGAGTGGTGGGACAATAGGAGGAACAAGGTAACGTTAACTAATCATGTGAAATAAGAAAAGTTGCATATTCATCTATAATGTTGTCTTTTTCTTTTGTGTGTTTTCAAGTGTTTGTTTCAACTTGCAAGTTTTATATTGCATGCATGTTGATTGATTATTGTTAACATGCCATTGTATTTGGAGTTAATTCTCTCTCAAACGTACGACATCAACCCTCAACCACGCTCATTCTACTAGCCTTTCAATCAGTGGCGGAGCCACATTGTGGTGAGGGGATGCACTTGCCAACCCTCAAATTATTTTTTTTCATATATATATCCCTATTGTTTTTGCATTTTGAACCTCCTAATTTTATTTTTTTGCACCAGCTAGCCAAAAACCCAAACAACTTTCTCTTCATTCATTTACACATGTTAACGTCTATCTAACCTATATGCAATTTGGGGTCCTAATGATATGTTTGTGTTGTGAAATTGATTAGAGTTGTAATAAATTATCAATATGTTGATTTTTTTGGATATGCAATGGTTGTTTTATATAGTCAAAATTGAGTGGCCGTTTTGTTATTACACTAATGAATTCTATGGTCTGATCTTATGATGTTTATGTGTGAAAATGCCACTAAGTATCAAGAATGTATCGTAGGGAACTTAAAAAAGAAGTCCTTGTTTGAAGCAAGTTTATGAAATTATGCACTGCAATCTTTATCTGATTCTTGGAGTGATTCATAAAAGATTAATTTTGTTTGTATGATATGTGCTGGAAACATGGAGTTTTTTATTTCCTTCAATTAGCTCGAAACTCCATAGGGACCTCTTTTGCTATGAAGATTGTGAAAACTAAATTGAATAATAAAATGGGAGATGAATTATTGACCATTTTTTTAAAGAATTAATGAACAATTGTCTCATGAATTTATACCAAGAGATATGTGTTCGGCAACATTGATGATGAGTTGATTTTTCAACAATTTTAGAACATTAAACCTCGTAGGAGACATTCGTAAAGTATGTTTGGAATTTTTTTTAGTACAATGTAAATTGAATACAATGTAATTCTTTGAATATAATATTATTATAAGGATCCAATATGTAAATTGAATATTGTACTCTTTGCTTATAAATGAAATGCATTAATATTGTCTTTGCTCAACAAAAAAAAAAAAATCGAACCCCCTGATCCAAGGGCCTGGCAACGCCACTGCTTTCAATGATTTCCTCCATTTCATTTTTCATGCACTGAAGTTTAGGATTAGGAAGAGGGTAGGTTGCCCGGTTTCTAGGCTTAGGACTTGCGCCACAGTACAAGGTTTATGTCGGTACTTTAAATAACTTATCCATTAAGGATTAGTTTCTGGAGTTGAGCGCTAAAGCCCTTGTTCAGATAAGCAAATTTTTAGTTCTTTATGTTTGCAGAGGTTCTTATGATCTTGTAGTTGTTCATGAATTTAAATGATAGAATTGTGAAATAGTTAAGATTCTGAAGCTAATTTCAATTTCGTATAAGTTTTTATTTAAAAAACTTATAATTATTCCAAGATTATTTTAATATCTCTTTTTCTGTAAGTGTTTTTTGTAAAGTTTATCAAACAGCCGTCAACCCTGTTGGCATACTGCATACTCCTTCTGCATTAATGAGAACTTTTTCTATTCAAAAAAGAAAAAAATTTCTTTTCTGAACAAGGTTTTTACGTCGGCGTAGTCTTCAATAATTTAATTGTACCTTTTCCATTAAGAGTCAGCTGACTGTACTTGCAGCAAAGCACATATCAACCGTGAAGGGAACAATTCCAATATCTTGCTGCCTGTATTGTATTGAGTCAGCTATGTATTTCTCTTATTTTTATGAACCCAGATCATTATATAAATAAAAAATCAATTATTTTGAACAAAAGACATATTGATTACTTCATACTTATCCAATATTGCCGTTTCCTCCATTTCTTTTTTATGCACTGAAGTTTAGGACAATGGTAGGTTTCTCTATGACAAGGTTGGGACTTGCCAAAGGATGAGATTTATGTCGGTACTTATAAATAACTTATGTCAGATAAACAAATTTATAGTTCTTCACGTTTGGAGAGTTTTTATGTACTTATAGTTGTTCATGAAGAACTTAAATGAGAGAATTGTGAAATAGTTGAGATGCGGAAGGTAATTTCAATTTTTACAAGTTTTTATTTTAAAAACTTGGGGAAATTACACTGACTTCCCCTGAGGTCCTATTAAACAACATATACACCCCCTCTACTTTCACAGTAGACACATATCTCCCCTGCTGTTAAATTCCATCCAACTGCCATTAAAAAATAAAAACAAAAACACTAGTTTCTCACCTTTTTACCATTCTAGAAATGATACTTAGGCTTTTCGGTTCTCACCACCCAAATCTATAACCCACTTATGGAAAAGAGCACAAGACCCATAGCATTGGGTTTCAAGTATTATCGGTCTGACAATTCCACATAACGAATGAAGATACCATGTTCAGAACAAATCATATATATATATATATATATATACTCAATAAGAAAGATACAATAAATAAATGGTGTCTTGTTCATTTTATATGTAGTGTTTGCATGAGACATCTGGGATTAAGAGGTCTGCAACTCTTATGATGCATTATTCTTCAATGAAAGTAGCAGAATTATCTGAAATTATGATGGTTGAAATTTTTGTGATTTATTTGAAGAATTGAAAAGCTTACGATAATAATAGGAATATTCAGTGTTCGTCAATGGAAAACTGGAGATTATTTTAGCTTCAATAGAATAGCTAACGGGGGTTAATTAGGTGTTAAGTTGAGGAGGGAGGCATCTATCTATTTGAAAAGGCCTTAGGGGAGATTAGTGTCTACTACAAAATTAGATGGGTTGTTTATACCTCAAGGGAGGTCAGTGTAATTTCCCCTAAAAACTTATAATTATTCCAATACTGTTTTAATATCTCTTTCTGGAAATATTAAAACTTATAATTAGATGGCAGCATACCGTGTACCCCTTTTGCATTAATGAGAAAATTTTGTCTATCCAAAAAATAAAAACCTTTTCAGAACATGGTTCTTTTGATTTCATTCTTGGCATGATTGTCAATAAAACTGTGCTTTGGTACATTGGCCAATAAGAACTGGCTACTTGCAGCAAAGCACATATCAAAAGTGAAGGAAACAATTCCAATATTTTGCAGCTTGCATTATATTTGGTCAATGGTTTATTTTTATATATCTGATCAATATATATAAATAACAATTCAATGATTCGAACAAAAGACATCTTGATTACTTCATATTTATCCAATATTATCGTTACCTTGGCTTTCTTTATCTGGATCAACATGGAGAACTATCTGCATGTTTTAATAACCATGTCTAACTCCGTTTATAACCACTGATGAATAAGATTTTGTTTATAAATTTCCTCCATTTCATTTTATAAAAAATTGTTATGAATTTCTATTGTAATGCGTCTTCACAAACATTTCTGGTAACTTCGCAGAGGAACCCCAAAGCTCCTGATTTTAAGCACAAGGATACTGGAGAAGCTCTGTGGATTGATGGTAGATCCACTCCACCATGGGTCAAATCCCAATTGGAAATATTAGACATGAGGATGGGGTCTTATACCGGTCAAAATGGTAGGATGCCCGTAGATATGGTGAGCGCAGATGAAATGTTGTCTTTCTAAACGCTATGCCAAACCTTACCCAATGTAATGTTCCATTTCAACCTAGAAACTTCTTTGTGCAGTTTGCATTTTGCCCATAAATTTTGGTTCTACAAATAGGGACATTGTTTATAGTCTCTGGTGATATATTTGTGTTAGTAGTCTAGTCTATTTTATCAGCCTGGCTACCATTGTTTAGAATTAGATTTTTGGCTATGTAACAGATATTGATACTTTAATCTGGAAAAATGTACCAAGAGTGATCCTACCTGTTCATTGTAATTTTGCTGGAGAAGAATTGGTGAAAATTTGGCAAAACAATAACTAAATTTTAGAATTGAACACACACCATATAAGTTAACCTGCTGTATTGATATATATGATAGATCTTAATCAAGTGTCTACGTCATGAAAATGGCAAAAATAGCAGATTCCTAAGGAACAAAGCGTAAGTAATTAGATCAAGTTTCTGTTTAAGGGTTCATGTATCTTGGTCTACTTTTAGATTGATGAGTTTGAAACGTAACCATGCCTACCAGCTGTTGTAGATAGATCATAATGTCCAGTTAATCTTGCACTGTCACAGTTATGGAGTCTGTCCCACCACAACTGTGTCGGTTTTGAACTCCATGATCTCTTGAGGCTTGAGCAATAATTTGATGTCAACATTATTATTGAAACACCATATAGTGTTGAGAAAGCTTCTTTTTTTGTTTCTTTCTTTCTAATTAACCAAAGGTTTGATCTACATAGAGATTAGGATGCAAGTTTGATTTATAGTGAAGATATTATTTTTATCAATTCTTGATTTATGTTAATACTTTTTCATTGACATAATAGAACCAATCTTATGCATATAATTCAAACAGTTGAATAATATAGAGCGTCTAATAGTATATTTTCGGACAAGGCATTGCAGTTGAATAATATAGAGCTTCTAATAGTAATTTCGACCAGAATTGTGTTATCTGGATGACCTATTTGAAAGAAGAAGAAAAAAATGACAAATTTTTTAAAAATTGAATTTAAGGAAATCCTAAATTTGGATCCCATAGTTTACTATTCTTTGGTTGAAATTACTAACACTAGCTTCTAATAGTTTTAGTGTATAATCAAAGATCATTCTGACAATGAAATAGTTAGCATCAACGTTTAGGGTGATAATAAGGTGGTCTGAGGGAGGAGTTATAATTTGTAACCAGTAACCACTAACTACCATCATTAAAATAGAAAGTTTAGCATCAAAGTTGGTTGCTAAATACTCGTCAAATAAAATTTTCCTTAATACAACAATTGAAATCAAGCAAAAAGAAACATAGTTCAATTTCATACAACACTTGAAATCAAGCAAAAAGAAATATAGTTCAATTACAGAAAAAAGAGAATAAAGTTCCACCTTCTTGGTGATTCTCTTGTATACATTATTTATTTATACTTATATATACGTAAACAAATATATAAAAGACAAAATGAAGTATTATGTATGTATATATCCTCTGTACATCTAAAATAGCATTTACTTCTCATATTCTCTCTTTCCATCCTGGCTTTGATGATTTAGAAGAGAATTATTATACTTAAAGAAGCATAATCAGAGGCAACTAGCTGTGAAAATAAAATAAAAAAATAATAAAAGAAAAATAGAAGTTTCTATGTGTCTCTATCTTTTTAATCAGCTAAATATGCCTCTGATTTTGAGAGGACAATTAGAGGAAATTCTCTTGAATGGCTTCACTGTTATATTTCCTTTGTTTCTTGGTTCAAAAACAACCCAATCCCTTTGCTTCTGATCCTTTCATAATTCTTAACCTCTTGCAAGAAGACATGAACATTCTGCAATAAATATAAACAAAACAACTCCATAAGATAACAATATTAATTAATTAAATGTTTACTTTAAATAATATAAATTTAAAACAAAAAAAGAGAGACATAATAGAGGAGAAGAAAACTTACTCCCAAGGAACATCTCCAACAAGCATCCAATCACCATCTTTGTCTTCATAAGTTGGAACAAATTCAGATCCATTGTAACCTTCTCTTTCTGAATATTCACCAATTGTACACTTGAACATATTTTCCAAAACCTTGAGAAGTTCTGAGTAACTGTTGTAAACTTTGAGATCTATCTTCCTTAAATAAGGTGCACCAGCCATACTCACTTTCAAGTACATCCCAACCTCTTCACCCTTCTTTTGTTGCAAACTATTCTTCCTATAAGATCTTATTGGTGGCCATCCAACTACTTGTGCCCTGCATAATAATACATAACTTTGATCAACATTCATATCCATATCATATATACATTTTTTTTCCGGTACATCAGTAGTATGAGTTGAGACGCTGAAAGAGTTCGATCTATATTGCTAACAAATTTTTATAGCATCTCTAATTTTTTTATAAAAATTGTTTTTCTCTATTTAATTTTTTGTTGTTGATTCAACTTTCTCTAATATTTTTTAGAAAAAATAGAAAAAACCTAAATAAATGTTTTTTTTAAAGACCTAAATAAATGTTTTGATATTGCTTACTTTGAAGGTGGAGCATTATCTTGGTCATCATTTGTGGTATGAGAAGAACCATTAGAACTATTCAATTTGCTCATGCTAATGGAATCTACATCACTTGCTTCTGGAGAAGATCTCTTGTTGTTTCTAAGAACAGAAAAATTACATGGAAGTTTTTCCACTTCATCACTACCTGGTAATCCCAACCTTAATTCTGTAGCCTTAAGATTCATCTCTGTTTGATGGTTCCCCAAAGAATTTTCCATTTGTTGGTGTGAATGTGTAAATTGAGAATTGATAGATAATTGAGATGGATGGAAGAATAAGATGCGGTGGATGTGAGAGTGCTCATGAATTTTATAGCAAAATTAGCGTGGGACAATATCTAGGTGACTTATTCCCTTGTGGTGCATGAATTGGAACACAATAATGAAATATGATTCCACCTTCGTTTGTGACACGCGCTTAATCACGGACCAATAGACTGTTGACAGGACATATGGCAATGGATATTCAAAGAAAGATACCTGTCATCCATCTCTCTCATATGATATCCATATGTTCAGAGAAACACTTGTGTGGACCAAGACCAAGAATTTTGGTTTGGTCACACACACAAGTTTTTTCCTTCTCTCTCTTCTCTTCTCTCTTCTCCATTTTCTCTCTCTTCTCTCTTCTCTTTTTTCTCTTTGTGTGACCAAAGACCACTTGTGTGGACCAAGACCACACAAGATTTTCTCCATATGTCCATATGAGCAGTGGCGTTGCCAGGACCCTGGATCAGGGGGTTCAAGCGACAAATTTAAAGATAATTTATTTTTCAACGTTGAATCTTAAAACAAAATATAATTTTTGAAATCAAAACACGTCTTTTTTGGTGCAAAAAATCATAATTTTTATGGCAAAATATTATTTATATTATATAAATAATATGTATTCAAAAAATAAATTGTAATCAAAATTACAAAAATATTCTACAATTTTTCATTGCGGATGAAACCGTTCAACAATCAACTTTTTATCCATGTTATCTAACAAATCTCTTAATATAAGTCATGGGATAATCGATCATCTGTTAAGCCTCTATTCAATTACGCAACATAGTCTTCACAATCTTCATAACATAAAATATATACGATCATTGCCAACTTCAAAATTGTGATATTAACATATAAAATATGTAAATTTCTTACACTAACCATAAATTCTAATATTTACCATTTGTAATATCATCAGTCATCAATAATATATAAAAGTATTATCATCAATGATTAAAAAAAGAAAAAGTTTTTTTTAACCAGGTAATAAAAAAGAGATTGGTATAAGAATTTTTTTTATGAAATACGAGTCATACATTAACACTTGCGTGCATCAAACAATATGACTCGTACGGGCTTAATGGTATATCTCGTTAAATTCAACAGCAGGAGATTCAGTCTTGGGATTGATCTAGATGTTCCCAATTTTTTAAATTTATAAAAAATGGAAAATGGAATTAAATATTAAATAAATTTTGAAGAGGTAAATAACTATAATATAATAAGAAGAAGAAGGTAAATATGGTCAACAAAAATGGCTGAACTGCATCAGTAATAATGTATTCCAGCGGGCCAGGACATAAATAAAACGAATAGAAAAAAATGTGTGCCAAGGAGGTGCAAAACAGAAAACTGAGGGGATTCAAGGTAGAAATACAATAGCATGGTAGGTGCAAAATTATAAATGTGAGGAGGTGCAGGTGCATCCCCTGAGATGAACGTGGCTCCGCCACTGCATATGAGAAACTCACGTTCTTGGCCAATATCACATGATATTAATACCATAATGTTACTTGGGGTGTTGTTCATCTCACATAGTTGTGGATAATGAGTGATAAAAATAGTCTTTTTAACGCTTATTTTAATTCATATTAGTTTTTTATTGTGTGAAATCAATGCGAGTCACACATGTTAAAAATAAGTCTAAAAAAATAGTGACATCTATATTAGTTTCACTTAATAAGAGAATACATGTTAAAGTAAGTGTAAACAAATAGTGTTCTTAGTGCTTCTCTAAAGCAGTATCTTCTATAAGATTATTTAACAAACTTTGAGGTATCCACATATTTGCGAATATGAATATCTAAGTAATATTTTGGTAATACTTCCACGGATACATTGTATCCATCAATTAACGGAAAGTTCTTTTAAAAGAAAATCAACTGACAGATAATTATAATATTTGTTTATTTTATTTACCGGTTGTCGTTAAACTATCAACCCAAGGTGTTTGTGCTCTTCAAAAAAAAAAAAAAAAACCCAAGGTGTTTGTGGGTTGGTTATGTCGAATTTCACTAAATTTATACAAAACAATCAATTGTCTTTAGTTTGGGTTAAATGTGTAACCTATACTTTTAACACTAAAATCGAATCAAGCCAACCCGTTCATCATTGAGTTGAGTTGGGTTCCTTACTCATGCAAAAGAAAAAATCTATTAAATCTTTAATAAAAGTTCAATGAATACATTGTGGTGCTTGACTCAAGCAGCTTGAGCATTAAAAAAAAACACAAATTCTGCACTTATTTTGAAAAATACTTAAAAGTTCATCCACAATTCAAATCAAGTCAAACAGGAAATACATATTATGATTTAAACATCATCAATATGTATAATCGTGAAAAAATTAAACTTCTAAAAAACTTTGATTTATGTTGAGCTAGACCATTTTTTTATAAATAATTTAAAATGTATATGTCATGGGTTCACATACTAAAAAGAGGTGTATTATTTGAACAACTATTTAAAGAGGTGTTTTATTTGAACAACTATTTATGTGACGACCATAAATTTATAAAGAAAATTAGATATTCGTCATCGTGAGCTTAGCTCAGTTGGTAGGAACAATGCATAATATTATATGCAAATCCGAGGTTCAAACCTCAGCCACCACAAAAAAAAATAGATATTGATATGAAAACCGAAACAATAAATAAAGAAAATAAAAACATAATGTAAACAAAAAAAAAAAGTTACTCCCTCCGTCCCATTTTATCTGAGCCAATTTGGTTTTTCACACAGATTAAGAAAAATGTATAAATAAAGGGGAAAGTGAAATATATTGTATTGGGAATGATGAAAGTAGTATTAATTAGAGTTATATTGTATTGGGAATGATGAAAGTTGTATTGAAAATTGAAATGACTCAGTTATTTTGGGACACTTTTTTTTAGAAAATGGGTCAGATATTCCGGGACGGAGGGAGTATCACAAAATAATTGTATAAATATCATTTCTATATTCAACTGTCAAACATGTGTCCTCATTTAACTCAGTTGTTAAGGACAATGCATAATATATGCAAGGTCTGAGGTTCGAACCCCAACCACCATAAAACTAACTTAACATGCATTTTAACTCAACCTATCAAGTTGGGTTCAACTCGAAGCAACATATTTCAACATAAATGTGTTATCCAAATCAAACACATTTATGTTGAAATATGTTGCTTCGAGTTGAACCCAACTTGATAGGTTGAGTTAAAATGCATGTTAAGTTAGTCGAGTGATGAGATTCACTTGTGTCAGTAAACACATCTAATCAAGCTTGTACTTTTGGCAGATTTTTACCACCCCAAGATAGATATGAGAGTGATGGCACACGGTTGAAGAAGCGCGTGGAATGGTCTTACAAAGTACAGATACGATTGTCGGTGACTTTAACAACATGAAAAAGCAAGTTGTAAGAGGAAAAGGGAACAATTGAGCAACAAGCACAGTCAATGGTACTAAATACGAGGGACCACAAATCGACGGCTTTGATTGTGACAGTGAATTTGAAGAGCGAATCCTGGAGCGTTGGATCACACAAAACGGATACTGTACATGTGAGTAGTTGAGGGTCCCACTTAGGACTTGTTGATTGGATGCCCTTAACCATGTGGGTAGTATGGGTAGGAACTGAGTGCTAATAGAATCTAGATATGTTATTACCCTTCTCAAAAAAATAAAATACTTGTATTAAGTGGTATTATAATGTTGGTATTCTTATCTAATGGGCATCTAATCATATGAATCTTTTACTTACATTTTTAATTATATTGTTAAAAAAAATGATGAAGAATAAAATGATAGCATAATTGTGTCAAAAAAAACTGATAGCATAAGCTTTATTTTTCTGACACTATGGCTTGATTGTTATAAGACCATGTACAATGGCAAATTATACTCCCTCTGTTCCTTTATAATTGTCACTTTTGCATAAAAATTTTGTTTCTAATTAACTGTCGTTCTCAAAGTTCAAAGTATCATTAAATGTGGCTTTACCTATATTACCCCTATATATTTATTGCAGAGAGAGAAATGTATGAAATGAAGTATTAAATGATTAAGGTTATTATAGGAAAAGTTAAATTGTTGTATCAAAAGTAGTAAAAGTATTTGTTGTCTTGGTTTGTGTAAAAAGTCAAAATGTGACAATTAAAAAGGAACAGAGGGAGTATTCAACAACCTTCAACACCCACTTTTTCAATTCCCAACACTCCACATCACTTTCTCTCTCTTGATTCAATACCCATTCAATTTTTACTTCTCCAATGGTTTTCATTCAACACCCTACCCCACCACTTTTTATTTCTTATTCTTATTTAATTTTTATTTTTATAATTACATAAAATTATAATTATCGATTATAATTAAATTAAAATAATACAATTAATTTTTTTTTAAAACAATATTTATTTAAATAATTTATTTTTATTTTCTTAACTTAAAATGCAATACAACAAACTAAGCACGCGACACACAAATAGCTTAAAATGCAAGACAACAAACAAGCACACAACAAACATGTAATTTATTTAGTACGATACAAATGATCTTCAATTACGAAACATTCCAAACTTTGTCCATATGTGCTTCACTAGATCTGCTTGCAATTCGTGATGAACATTTGGATCACGCAACTCAGATCTAGCACGCACATGATTTGCAAAAGTGGGTAACACCTCGGTCGAGTATGATTGCGGTGTACTAGATCCACTTCCCTCAGATTGCTCAAAATCGGTCCAACGTTGAGCATATGTATCTCGTTCATCCTCAACAATCATATTATGTAATATGATGCATGACCTCATGATGATACCCAAATCGGTTATGTCCCACAAGCGAGCTGGTTCACGGATGATTTTAAATCGAGCTTGAAGCACTCCAAAAGCACGTTCGATGTCCTTCCGACATCCCTCTTGATGTTTTGCAAATAACTTATCGGGTTCACTTTGAGGAAGTTTAATTGATTTGACGAAAGTTGGATAAGAAGGGTAGATACCATCAGCTAGATAGTATGTCATATTATAGGGACGTTGATTCACAAAGAAATTCACCCTTGGAGTCTTTCCCTGTTCCACGTCATCAAACACTGGTGACCGGTCTAGAACGTTTATATCGTTCAACGTTCCCGGACATCCAAAAAAGGCATGCCAGATCCATAGACCATGAGATGCAACTGCTTCAAGAATAACTGTGGTGGTTCCCTTATCCCCCCTGGTAAATTGACATTCCCATGCTTTAGGACAATTTTTCCACTCCCAGTGCATGCAGTCAATACTCCCGATCATCCCTGGGAACCCCCGCATTTCACTAACATGTAGTATTCTTTGCAGGTCATCTTGGGTTGGTGCTCTCATTACAATACTCAGCAATTTTAGCCAAATATGCTTCACTTGTCTGGTTTCTCCCGACAATACTGCATGTTCCATATTTTATCCACCCACTAATTAACACCAAATTTTGTTTAGTGTTCCATGATGGTTGCTGGTTTTTCTTGCTTTTAGGAGTTGTATCCTCTGGAGTGACTTCATTAGCTCTTGTCATTCCACCACGATTTATTTGTGATAAAAATTCAGGATATTCACCAAGACTCTAAAAATTTTCATTCATCATCGGCATATAACCATTAAATGGGGGTGTTTGAGATGGATATCCCATCATAGATCTAGAATATGGATGAAAGTTGTTTGGAACAGATGATGGGTGATTGAAATTTGAGGCAAAACCAAAATTAGGCATGTTTTGAGGATGTTGGTTGGGAAATTGATTTGGGTTTTGAGGATATTGGTTTGGGAAATTGATTTGGGTGTTGATAATTGTTGGGATTTTGGTAGCTAAATGGGTAATCAGAAGAATTTTGGGTGTTGAATTGATTGTTATTGGGATCCATTTCACTAATCAAAGACTAAAACTTCAAAAGAAAGGCTAATAATAAGATTAAGAGAGTGAAAAACTTGATTTTTTTTCTGTGTCCAAATCAAATGATCCAAGTCTCTATTTATAGAGAAAAAAAATCACGAATTTTGGTAAAAAAAAAAAATTTATTTGCAATGAAATAATTGAGTCCAAATTATTAAGAAGATAAAAATCCAAGCAGCCAATCGTAGCAAGCCACGTGTCAGTGCTTTATCCACAAAACCTTCTCTCTCCCGCGTCAGGCTTCACTCACGCGCCATGTCGGCGCGTGTAACGCACGCGCTCGTTTGAGCCATTAAAACCGCGATGCGTGGCAGGCGTGGACAAACTTTAAACATGTTGAATGCATTCATCTACTCTCTCCTCCAACTCATCTTCAATAGGCTGTCCTCCAATGGTTCAACAAGTCTAAACACCCTTTCAATAGGGTCATTGGAGATGGTCTAAGGAAGTGATAAAAAAGTGAAGGAGAATAATGTTGAAGATTAAAATATTAAAAAACAAATGAAGAGGCCTAAACAAAAGTTGCTAAATTTGATTGGGTCTTGTTAACCGGACACTGGTTAAGGAATCCAAAAGTAGAAAAATTATCTTGAAAATATAAACTGTTACTTTTGACTAACTAATTATTACACCACTTTTTAATAAAATCTTACCTCTTTTAGCTGCTTAACCAATGCCCCGGAGGCACTGGTTAACATTCTTCAATTTGATTAGTGTTTAAAAAAATGATTTAAACAAAACAGACTTGTCTATTTCACATAAACTAAGGAAGTATTATAATTGCATATAAATCATAACTCAACTGATAAAATTATCGAAATTGTTAGCGTGAATAAAAATGTCAAAATTGTTCATTCGGATGGCGTGATTGAAATTCGAACTCCAACTCTTTCGCTTGTGTTTGTAAGTTTCAATGGATTAGGTTTTTTGTTAAATCGGATGGCGTGATTGAAATTCGAACTCCAACTCTTTCGTTTGTGTTTGTAAGTTTCAATGGTTTTTTTTGTTTTGTTGTGGTGGCCGGGGTATAAACCCCGGACCTTATATATATTATGCATTTGTCCATACCAACTGAACTAAGTTCACGAGGACACCATTGTTGTTTTTTATTTCGTCTATCTATAATAAAAAAGTATTATAAACAAAAAATAATTTAACACATTAATATAATCAAGTATTTATTGATTTATTATTATTAATTTTTCTTTGTGGAAATGTATTCATTATCATTATAAATGTACTAGAAGAGGGAGTTATAAAGTTGACTTAGTGGTTAAGGCAAAAGAGTTAGAGGGTGAAATTGTAAGGATGTTTTAAGTTGAATTTTCGCATCCAGTAAATACTAATAAACGAACAACTAACATACTAATAATTAATGGTTTTGTTAACGAGTCTCCTTAAGACATTTGTTAAGGATTAAAAAATAGAAATAAACTATAAATTTTATATAAAAAAGTTATTTTTTAAAATTTTCAATGTGTTAAATGCATCATTTTCAAGACAAAATTCCCTCTTTAGACTTCTTAACAAGTACGATAAAATTGAAAAAAAAAATACTATTTTAAATTCAAAGCATCATTCTTTTTAACCAAATAATTGAGTTTAAGTGGTTAATTAGCTTCATCAATGACGAATTGTTTGGAAGAACCTGAGTTTGATTCCTGAGTTGAACAACTTTGGTTAGGCAATCCTTACATCATGACCGAACTCCGGATTATTAAGATCATTTTCTCTGAAACTGAAAGGTTAACACAAAAAAGTGAGATTCTTTTTATTTTATTTTTCAAATGTGATATACTTATTTTGACATGAAATGAATAATTGAAAAAGGGTATTCAATATTTTTTCCAAAGGATTTTTTTTTTTCAATTTAAAATATTAAATGTTAGGTAGGTTCAAACAAGTCTGCAGCCCGAATATAATCAGAATCAGACTTGAGCATTATTTTTAGAATTTGAAACGAGTTCATGATTTTTAAGCCAAACCCCCTAAGCCATATTTATTAACATTTTCGCCACTTAATATACATATGACATACTAGTAAGTGTTAGGTTGTTTTTTTGAGCAAAGGTTGTTTCTTAGAAAGGTTGTTTAAATTCAAATTTATACAGCCAGTCTTATTTCTTTTCGAGTTTCTTAGAAAAACCTTGTTGGTGTGATCAGACCCACCAAAAAAATAATAAAAATATTTCCTTCCATTGTATGAGAGAATCAAATGAGACGGTAACTCTTGCTATCACACTTTCTCTCCTTCATCTATCATTCCTTCAACCAATGTTCCGCAAATTGAGTGTTAACTCTCCGAGTTTACGTTTTTAGGTACCAAAGTCGTGTTAACTTGGAGATAAACTCGATTTTTGGTAAAATCAGAAGGTTTGACAAGTTTGACCAAGTTAACACTCGGTAGTGTAAACTAGACCGAGTTTACCGAGTTTTACGAGTTTACATCTAAAAAAAATAAAAAAAGGCCGTTTTTTTGGTCCCATTTTTTTCAAAACCCAATTCCTTTTCTACAAGCCCAAAGACTGAACCGTTTACTGAATAGTTACCTTTACAGTAACACGTTGTTCCTGAAATGAAACGTTTCTTTTTCTTTCTTCTCTGAGTTCTCAAACCATGAACATGGGAGCATGTACCAGTTAAGGTTGCGATTCTGACGGTGGAAATTTAGATTTCGACGCCGGTTAGGGTTGCGGTGGTGGTATTTGTTGACCTTTTGAAGAAATTAACTAGTTTATTTTTTAGATAGTTTTATTAACAACTTTATAAAGTTGTGAAACTTTCTTTTTTGGATGGTTTTATGCATTAATTTTTGTATTTTGATGCTAAGTTGAGCATAATGTTTTATTATGGTAGTTTGGTATAATTTGCCTTTGTAATTAAGTCATATTTTGCACTATTGACTTATTTACAATATTATATTAGCTTATATATGTCATGCATATAATAAGTTTTATATAATTTTAATTTTAGGTAAACTCGTACGAGTTCTCGAGTCGAGTTTACCTAGGCAAAACGAGTTGAGGTAAACTCTCGAGTTGCAAAACCTTGCCTCCAACTCTTGCTCGAATCAAATAGAGTTCAATTGTCAAGGTCTTGTCAATTGGATATGTTTTTTATTCCCCAAAAATAACATGTTAAGTGGATATTTTTTAGGGTTAATAGTGTTTTACACCCCCCGTAATATAGGTCATTTTCGGTTTTATCCCCTGTAAAATATTTTTTTTGGATTTCGTCCTTGTAATTTGAATATTTTTGGTTTTGGACCTTCATGAATTTTGACTGTACAAAATCGAAGATATCGCAGGGGGGTAAACCAAAATTTGCTCAATTTAACAGGCGGTAAATCGAAATTTGCTCAAATTACAAGGGGGGTAAACCTAAATTTTCTCAAATTACAGGGGGTGAAATTTTCCATGAAGGTCCAAAACCAAAAAAAAATCATATTACAAGGATGAAATTAAAAAAAAAAATTTATAGGGGGGAAAACCGGAAATGACCTAAATTACAGGGGGTAAAGCACTGTTAACCATATTTTTTATGATGAACTTGTTAAGTGGAAATTATAGTATTAATAGACATCTTTTTTTTAAAAAAAATAGACATCTTTAAAGGCTCCCTTTAGTTCTTTAAAAAAATAGACATCTTTAAATTATAATCTTAAAAACTAAGTTTAAGTGTGTACTGTATTTCAACTTATTTGATTGATTTTTTATAGACATGAAAATTCGTTACAAGATTATTGTTTTTTCTCCTTTTTACAACTAAAAACACTAGTGGCAAGGGTTTGATTTTATGAAAAACAACAGGTCAGTCATCTTGAAGAAATTAAAGCAAGGGTCTTAAGTCATTTGGGAGGAGAGGCATAATTATTTCCTAAGAGATAAAATAAAATTGCATTTATTTTTTCTCTCTATGTTCATACTCTAAATCTTGAGAAAAATATATATTCTTTGGAAGAAATGTCTGTTATTTATTTAAGAAATCCCCAATTTGATAATAAGTATTTTTCCCTTTTAATTGGTACTGTGTCAAGGGTTTAATTTAAATCTATGTTGTTGATTCTTTTTTTTTTGTTGAAAGAATGTTGTTGATTCTAGATACGTATAAGTGTACGTAAGGATAAAGTTCGTGACATTATAGATTGATAATCTTGTTCCTAAAACACTTTATTTACCCTCTACAAAGATAAGGTTGACACACCACTCATAAAAGAGACACTAACCCATATGGCCGGAGGGCAGAGACCATCTATATGTTGCACTCCTTCTATTGAGTATGTGCATAAAATTCAGTATGCGAGTACATTATGACCTAACGAACGATCTGTGTCGGTCTAAACTAATAATTTGTAATCGATGGAGAATTGTGTAAGAAACTAAATGTGAGTATCTCGTTGTCGAGATTTGAATATCGACTCCTCACATTGTAAGAGTCTATCTTCTTCCGTTAGACTCAACTCTTATTGACCGTTCTTAACAAAAATTTATATCGACCATACATTGAAATTACCAAAATTAAAAAAAAAATTTACATATAGACTAATAACAAAGTTTGTAAATTTCATCATAAAGAGATTTTTTTTATTTTGGTAATTCATCATAAAGAGATTTTATTTTGACAATCATAAAGAGATATTTAACATATCAATGACACATTTCTATCATAAAGAGGTATTGGCTTGTGATCTGGGAGTGTGTTTCTCCTTAAGGTTTCAGGTTCGATTCTCTATGGTGCCAATTTAGGTGGGCTAATTTAGTTTCTTAATAATAAAAAACATATCCATGACACATTCCCTAAAAAAAATCCATGACACATTTCCCTCACCCCACCCAAAAATCAATAAATCATAAAGAGATATGTAACGAAGAGGAAGCTAGCAAGTTAGGTATTATTTTGGACCACATAACAAAACCACAAACACACGAATACAAAAACAACTCACAGATACACGATACATGTTGGGTTATATGTTAGCTAAAAAGAAAAAGAATACCAAACAAAGCATAGACAATACCACGTTAATTGAGGCTGTGATAATAAAACCAAGGACATTCTTTATGGACACAACTCAACTTTCTCTTCCTCTTTCATTGCAATCCAGACACAAAGGTCCATTTACTTTTCTTCCAACCAATCATATTTGAGTTACTTACAACTATCAATATTTGTTTGTTTCGTTATTTGCCGAACCCCCCTAGCCAGCTCAAAGATTAAATCTAAGCAAATATAGAGGGACACTTGAAACTGAAGAAGGATCGAAGAAAATTCGCTAAAAAAAGTCATCCAAGAGTTTGAAATTATATTCCTGTCTCATTTTAACTTTAAGTAAAAATTAGAAGATTTTGTCGCTATTGTCGTCTAAAAACATACATAAATCAAACCCAGGGAGGGTCAGAGTCAAGGATCTCCAGTGATGACCGTTTAACGAGGAAGTATATGCAAAAGATACTTTGATGTCAAAGTCAGCATAGACATAATATAGTAAAGAAGTATAGAAGAAAGTAATAGATATTTTAATTAGGGTAAATCATGCTCTTTATATAAGAAGTGAGAGAAAGACTCTTCAATAGACATTTCGTCTTTGAGCCATAAGGCAACAAGGTCACATATTTATTCGATCGGTTTAATATCATAATAAACTAGCCCTTAGCTCGATTGTTTTGCCAATCACAAATAAAGTCGGTCCCTCCTTATTCCGCTATATCCATGTGTAGTATGAACTTGGTCTTATGGACCAAAATATTTGGTACCGAAGAGGGGTGAATATGGACTCTAAAGTCTAAATGACCGAGCGGCTTAAACAGTTTAACATTGCTAGCATGACTTTGTAGGTTATTACCAATAAAAGGTAATGCATGACTTGAAATTGAAACTATAGTACTATATAGAAATATAAGCAACTATAGCAAGAATTGATGTTGATAACGTCAAATCAAAAGCACACACGTGTGGGGTGCTAAATTAATTAGATGGATGGTGAAATATTTGGAATTTCATCCACACGTGGGGTGATAGAATTGGAATCTGTTGGTTTGATATGAAAGTAGGTAGGGAATGAATTACATAGGTTAAGAGAATTTGTCCCCACTCCCACCGCCTAATTTACCTTCATTGTTTTCTTGTATTCCATGCATGTGGATTCATTGTTTTGGGCAAACATAGCCATAAAATGCTTTATATTGGTATCAATGCGCCTTCGTTTTAGATATCATCACCATGAATAGTCTAACAGTAACAGCTTATTATTCAAGCCCAGCTTTTGACTACTGGAGATAAACTATAGCTAGGGTTTGGTTGCTCTTCACTTAATTATTTACATTTCTTTTATTCATCTTTTTTACAAGCACCATATTTTATACTCTTCAAAAAGATCTTATAATTGGGATCATACGTATAGTATACATATACATTCTTTTTAGGGGTATACATAGTTTCATTTCTTACAATTTTGATCTTAGTGTATGTTTCATTTCGCTTGAGAAAAAATAGTTTTGCGTGAATTGATTATATAAAATTAATTATGGTTAAAATTGATATGAAGATAAAATGATTTATCAATGAATCAAAAAAGTTTTTTATTTTGCTCATAATAGTGATCGAAGGGAGTATAATTGTTTTTGACATATTTGATGTATGCTTGGTTCCACTTTTAAAAGGGGCAACATTGATTATGGATGTGTAGAATCAATTATAACATGTTTGGTTGCTTTAATGTAGAATTATTTTTGCCATCATAATTGATTCTAGTTGAAGCTAAAATTTGTAGTTTTTTATTCCATAATTGATTTTTACAAATAAATTTATAGTTTAATTCACTTTTACATGAATGTATCCAAACATAAATCACTTTACTTTTAAATCACTTTTAGTCATAATCAATTCTTATCACCGCATAGCCAAACATATACTAAGTACTCAGAAGCGAGGAAATGGTTTGCCATAATGTTTTTGGCATCAAGTCAAATTCTTATTTTTGGCATCCACAAATCAAATGGTTTACCAAAAAAATTTATTTATTGTTTATGAGGTTTCTTCGGCCACTACTAACAACTGAATTGAAGTCCCCGTGAGCTTAGCTCAGTTAGTAAGGACAATGCATAATATATGCAAGGTTCGAGGTTCGAACCCCGGACACCACAAAAATAAAAACAAATGAATTGAAGTTTAAAATTTATGAGATCCTTTTTCATACGTTAATTGTGAAGGTTTTTTTGTTGACCACAAACCTTTTTGAATTTGACCACAAAATAATGTTATAATTGTAGTGAAGTTCTTCCATAGCTTGGATTTGTTTAATCAAAAAAGGAGATAGAGCCCTTAGGGGATGTATTTCGGCTATTGTTCATAGGATCGTTACTGAACTTAGGTGGAGATTTGTGGCATATTGGTCCAGTCAACAAAATGTTAACTAACTTCCTATTAATTAGTTAGTTTATGGCTAACAGTTTCTCGTTGGATGAGTTAGTTATAACGTCAATTACTCACTCTGCATTATTCAACTGTTATTCATTTGTAATCTGTTTATAGAAAAGTGATTTTTTTTTTAACAAACAAAAATGATATTTGTTAACAATAGTGATTTACCCCGCACAAGGCGTGCAACAAGGAAACCACACAAGAGTATTTACAAAAATAGGTGCTAAAGAGAACAAAGCACCACCAAAACAACAAAAGAGGTTAAAATGATTACAAGTGGACACCCATACGGAGAAGCGGTTGCTTCCACCAGTCATGATAGCTGTAAGTAAATGTTGCCTGTTTTGATTTCAGCCATAAAAAAGATGTCAGTTTAACCTTTTCAATGAGGGTGGAAGATGTAGATGCCATGTTGTTGAACACACGGTCATTCATTTCCTTCCACAGAACCCAAACAGAGGTATACCAAATTATTTTGAGAAACATATGTGTGAATCTAGGCAAACCTAGTAATAAATTGGGTGAAGTGTTGATGAAGATCACCAAAACTCTCTCTCACACTCTCCTCCTCCCATGCCAACAAACGACGACGCCACAACCTCTCCCAAAACAATATTATAGAAAAGTGAATTGAATGCAATGAGTTTGATTAGTGTGGATGAAAACCTAACCTTGCTCTAAGCTCAAAAACCAAAGTTCATGGTGTTCTTCTTTGCTCTTATTTCTTGTCAATATATTTTTCTTAAACAGGCAATGTTAATATGTTAGCTGTTAAATTTTTAGTATTTGCATTTGCTGGTCGTCAAACCCGAGATCATCCTAATCACGAACAAAGTAAAAGGAAGATCAAACCCTAGATCATCCTAATCTGGGACATAGTTAAAAGGGAGATCAATAGAGACCACAATCAATTTTTTATTTTATTTTTTCCTATAGTAGTATGCTATGTTTTTCCTAGTCTCTATATTTAATTTCTATGACCTTTTAAAAAAAAAATTATGAACTTTAAAAGATATTGCAGTACTCAACATTTTTTTATGAATATATTGAGTCTTAAACACTTAATTTTCTCTACCTTTTTTTTTTGTGTGAACAAATGGATGCAAATGTTCAAAGCAAATTAGAAACTTTTAGAAAAAGAAATACAAGCTTAATCCTTCAAGATGAGCAAATACAGAAAATTCAAAACTAAATTAAACATCTTTAAAGGAACAAACTGACTAATGTCATACTTGGCAGGGCCAACCACTTGATTAAATTAACGAGAAACATGTTGACAACAAAAACCAGACAATAGAGAACATAACACCTTAATATGAAACAACAAATGATGTAAAACACGTAAAACACTCGCACCATTTTCAATCATTTTAATGGCAAAGAGAGAATCTCTTTGTACAATGACCTAATGAAATCCATGTTGTTTGCCTATTAAAGACCACGATAAATGCCTTACAAAACAAGCATAACAAGCATGAATATTAAATTATTAGAAAAATGGTAACTTAACAAAATATAATACAAGCATCAATATTAGTTTATTAAAAGAAAATGTTAGTTCTTTCTATATTTGTTTGACTATATTAATTTCGGATATATTTTATTATTTTATTATTTTTTTTCTTATAAATTGTGCATTTGAACGCTAATTACACTTAAGTTTGATCTCCCTAAACTTAATTCCTAACTTCGTCCCAGACCCAAATTACTCCACTCCTTAATTATAACTGCCTAAATATTTGTTCAATCATATCAATAATAAAATTGCTTAAATAATAGTATAATTGATGGTAGAATAGATTTTCCCAACTTCAATAAGAGGTCCCCTTAGATCTCCCTAACGTACTTTTAAAGCCTTTGGTCACGAAAAAGAATATGTCAACATGCTGATCTTATGGTTCATGTATCGCCAAATACGTGAGTTATGCATGTGAAATAATGAGCCTAGATAAAATGATGTACAACAGTATTCAATTAAATTTCTTGCAGCAGTGCCTATATTCCGTAATGGTTTAATGGATTGATTTCGCAAATTAAATTCGACCTAGGTGGCTAGTACCAGAACCATTTTTGCATGTGCTACTGACACGAAATTGAATCTGAAACATTGACAAAAATGTATCCACTTGGTGGATGGTATAATGAAAGGAGGGGAAAATTTATTATTGTGTGTACACTTTTGGTAACCAAGGAATTGAATTTGAACTTTGTCATTGAGCTCAAAGCAATATATTGTAATCATTGACAATCCGATAAAAATTATTTAGCTATAAAATGTTTAGATTAGTATTTAAACTAAGATTGTTTCGTGTAAATAGAGTTAATTAGTCAGTTGTGTTTGCAACAAATTTTTATGTGTTTTCTGTGGGTAAAGATCCTCTCCATTTATAACTTTTTCCATTTGTTGTAATTTGGAGAGAGATAGACACATAAAAAATAATAATGATGGGATTCACTTAGTGATAGGACCCACCACTTATTTTTTTTGTGTCTATCTCTCTCCAAATTGCAACAAATGGAAAAAATTATAAATGGAGATTATCTTGACCCGTTTTCTGTTGTTATTAGGTAGTTATAGAAACAGATTACTTGTTGCACAAGCAACTTCACTAGGAGTATAAATGTATCATTTTGAAGTAAAATTTAATATAGTCTTTCACATTTAATTCTCTTATCTAAATTACAATACTTTCTCTCTCAACCAATCATATTCATCCCTAACATATTGGTATCATAGAGATTACACTATCCGGGCAATTGATGAGCAATTAGCCGTGAGTGACAGTGGCGGATCTTCCTTGTGACCCATGGGAGCCATGGTATCCCCAAGGTTTCTATATATATATATATATATATATATATATATATATATATATATATATATATATATATATATATATATATATGATATTAGCCATTATATGTCATTAACTTTCGTCTTGCTTAGTGGAAAGTGCTTGGCAAATGTATTAGTCATTAGAGGTCGTGGGTTCAACACCCCCTTATGTCTTATTTTTTACATTTCTATTGTATTTTTGATAAATTAATGTCTTATTTTTTACATTTCTATTTCTATTGTATTTTTGATAAATTATATATAAAAAAAAAAATCAACCTTGCTAGGACTCGAACTTGCACCCCCTACATTGCATTCAAGCAAAATTTACCACTCTTTCAGTTAATAACATCAACAATTTTTTGGCACAGTTAAATATATATTTGAAAAAGGTTTGGCACTCCCAAGAAAAAAACTCAAGATCCGCCACTGGTGAGTGGTAATAGTAATTTCTAAGCAAATCAACCATGAGTGGTAACAGTAATTTATGAGCAAATCAACAAGTTCTTAATGAAAAGAACTAGGATAGATGGATAAAAAAATGAAGGTGAGATCTTCAGCTTGCAAGAGGTTCTTGAAGTTGTCAATAGTGTAGTTGAAAAGCTCCCGGTAAACCTGACAAAAGCTCTAAGAAATTCACATAAAGATACGAAGAAGAAAGACTGCAAGACCTTATTCTATATTCATCAATGTGTAGGTAACAAGGTGTTCGAGAAAACTATTGATGCATATATGCAAAGGTAAAGAGGGTTCGATTATAGTCATTGAGAATGCAATATGAATTATTGTAAATGCTTCAATGCAACAATTCAAGAAAAAATGTAGAATTATGGCATAGAAGGTAAGGACATCTAAACTACAAGAGCATGTGTCAATTGAAGTCAAATGAAATGTTGATAGGTGTATCAAATATGAAAGCTCTAAGAAGTTCAAGCATCGTATGTCTGGTAGGCAAGCTACTCAAACTAGATTTTAACTCTAGTTTGCATATGAGAAAGAGACATGTCTTGAATGTTGTCCATTCTGACATTTATGGATCAATTGAGGTACCTAATTATGGTGGAAACAAGTGCTTCATCACTTTTTTTGATGAACTCTCAAAAATGTTATGGTTATATATTATAAAGCTAAAGAGTGATACCTTAGAAGTGTTCAAAGAATTCAAAGGGTTAATTGAGAAACAAAGTTGAAATATGCTTAAAATTCTTAGGACCAATGGGTTGAATAATACTCGTCATCTTCAATCACCACATGTGTGTCTTCACATTTCTATTTATTGCAAGCTTTCTTGTCAATGAATTGAATAATTTATATGTTCCAATAATGTGGTATCCTACTGGAATAATTGGTTCACTCTTATCTTCCAATTTATTTCTCTTGGCATCTGGTATGTTCTCGTAGCATAAAGAATCAAATACTCTAAAATGAGTGACATCATGCTTTCCTGCTAACCACCCTTTCTCATGAACCATTGTCTTCAACTTCTTAGTAGGACATTTGTTCAAGATGTAAGTTGCAGTGATCGCTGCTTCTCCGTGTAATTCATGTGGCAACTTATTCTGCTTTAACATACTTGTTTCCATGTCTAGCACATTTCTATTTCTCCTCTCAACAAGACCATTGTGTTGAGCGTGTAGTAAGTTTGACTTCACGTATTATTCTCTGTCTTGCACAATATGCTTCAAACTTTCTTAAAGTGCATCAATGAAGATAATAATGAAGACCTCACTAACACTGAAGTTGTGAGTGGAGAGTCAAACTCATACGAGGATCAAGATGTAAATGTTATACTACAGAGAAACAGACAACTTCCTTAGAGACCAGCAAATTTTGAACCACTACTAAAAAAACAGTGATAATCATGAACTAGTTAACTAGTTCATGATTATCAAGTAGACAATTATGGTGAGTTAATATATTTTGTAATGCTTGTAGATGTTGAGCCATTAGATGGAAAAACAACTTTGAAAAACCAAGCTTCAAATGAAGCTATGATAGAATAAATAAGGTCAACAGAGAAGAAACAAACTTGGGAGCTGAATAAGTTACCAAGTAATAAGGAGGAAATTGATGTAAAATAGGTATTTAAGCTAAAAACAAATCTTGAAGTCAATGTAGTAAACCCCAAGTCAAAGCTTGTGGACAAAGGGTTCTTGGAAAAACAAGGCTATGATTACTCTAAAGTATTCTCACCAGTTTCAATGCATGAAACTATCAGATTAGTCATTGCATGTAGAAAATCTTGGCCTATATACCATTTAGATGCCAAATCAACCTTTCTAAATGGTCCCTTAGAGAAAATTGGGTTTGTTACACAACCGTCTGACTTTTTTATAAAACAGAAAGAAGATAGAGAATATAAGTTGCATAAGAAAGTGTGTGGCCTAAAATAAGCACCAAGGGTTTGGAACAAAAGAATAGACTTGGAACTAAGTTTCAAAAACTGCAGCGCCAAACATGGTGTGCACATGAAAGGGAAAAAAAGAAGCAAGCCTACTGATGATATGCTTATATGCATATGCCATTATGGCGACTGGTTGCATTGCACAAGAATTAGATGACTTCAAAGCAAGAATGAAGTTAGAAATTGAAATGATAAACCTTGGTAAGCTTGCATATTTTCTTGGTATGAAAATTCTTAGCACCACAGAAGTCTTGATACTCCAAGAAATCTTACCGAGATATTATCATTACAAGAAATCCTTGAATTAGCAGCAAGGCTTTATGGCAGCCTGCATTCCGACACAAATTTGTGGTAGATTATATGCATTTGCGGCAGACAAAATATCAACGCAAATATGTGGCGGAATTTTGTTACTTGTGGCGAGAAAGCCGTCACAAACATTTGCGGCACAAAGCACTGCAAATATATGCGGCGAAAATAAGGCTCACACAAGGTCTGGCTTGATAAAAATGAAATTTGAGGTGGAACAATTCCGATACAAAGGCAGAAATTTTTTGAAATTTTGAATTTACGTCAAGTGAAAGTTGACGCAAAGTCCAATATGATAAAAAACTGGACTTTGCGACGGAGAAATCTGTGGCAAATATTGTGTTGAGGAATTTGAAATTGATTTTGCGTCAAGTGATGGCCGACGCAAATGTCCAAATTTGCGGCTTTTCTACTGCAAAGGTTGGGCAGGAGAAAATTTTTTATTTTATATTTGTGTCGTCCTTGGTCGACGCAAATGTCCAACAAGTAGATTTTTTTTTTTGCTCTATAAATAGTCTCACTAAACACGCATTTTTTAAAAATCTCTTCTCTCTATCTTAATTTATTTTTTAGCTATATATATATATATATATATATCTTTAAAAAAAACTATTGGAGATAAAAATCTTAGATATAATTAAGCTAAAGTATATTAAAGAAAAAAATTTATAATTAATAAAGGATTATTTATTAAGAGCAAGCAAAGGGTTTACAAATTCATGTGTTTCATTATAACCAAATGTTGGATGCCACCCAAAGTACCAAAAACTAATACACAAGCATACCATATAAAATTTCTCTTTGCCGTTAAAATATATAAAAGACAAGTTGAAACACAAGAGGCACTTAAGAAAATTAGGGTTCATTAGTTCATGAGTTCATCCGTGGAGGAAGAAGAATGACTTCTTGTTGCTTTAATTCGTCTACTCTTAGCAAATAAAAATTCCCACCCATCATATTATCTTTATATATATTCAACACCATTAAAGATAAGGAAGACTTAGTTGAAGAGGATGAAAACATCATTATATTGAAAAAAATGCATGTGACCATTGAAGAGCAAAATTTGTTTTCAATTTCTTTCATCAATCAAGCAAATTAGTCTTTATTATGTGGCATTGAGTTTTCTTAGTGGTAGTCTTGTCACATTCTTAGTGGCATTGAGTTTTCTTAGTGGTTCATAATATGGAGTAAACAATTAAAGTTAAGATCACACCACTTAATGACACAAGTTAACAGAAGAACTCATGTGCTCAGTTAGCAAATTTCAAGTGTTAAAATATCCAACCTCTACGATTTTACAGGACAAATTAAAAATTTAGTCGAATTATATTACAAAAATTATAAATAAATATATAAATGTTTTATCATGAACATGGCAGCATTTTAGAAATGTAGACCAAACTTTTAATATTGAAATTCTCTATTTTCTTGTTCTCTCTTAAAAAATGGAGAGAATATTTTTTTCAGCACCACTAAGCTTAATGTAACTAACTAACTAACCACCTTTTGATTATCGGTTTTTAATTCTGCTACATTCTAGACCATAATACAAAATCCCACTAAAGTCATAGTATAGTCTAACACTCTGACCTCTATTTTTATATAGATCTCTTGTTGTGTTTTTAAACCACCGACCTGCTAATAAACTGGCAATATCCAAGATCAATAATCATTGAACAATTATTTTCAACATCAACAAAATGTAAAATACGTCTATTTTTTGTCTACATTCTTATGTTATAGCACTTCCCTCTCCAACCACCAAAGCCTTTGTGTTGAAGACTATATATGAAGATGCTTGTGGTCATTAGAGCATCTATGAGAAGTTCCATAATGAATTATATCGTATCTTTTAAAATTTAATCATTAAAGATGCTCTTCAGTAATGATTTTTTAAAAAATAAACTAACTCAAAGTAGTTTATGAGTTTTAGTTTGAATAAATCATCATTTGAGTTCTCAAATGATTATTTTTTTTTCTTTAATTTAGTCCTTACCATAGGGAAAACTCTACTATCTAGCACAAGGAAAAGAGTCTAAATTATATAATTATATGAATTATTTTTTCTCTAATTTAGTCCCTAAATTATATAATTATATGAAATCCGTCAATTTAATCTTGAAAGTATATAATAATCTGGACTAAATCGAAAGATTTAATAGTTCAGAGATAACTTATTATATTTAAATATTTTAGATAAATTTTAGCGAGAGTTATGTTTAATGACTAAATTGATGATTTATTTGTTTTAATTTAAAATGAAAGATCACTGAAAAATATACTATATAGAAGAAGATTTGTTATATCATAACAAATTAATAAATTACTCCCTCCGGTCCTAAATATAAGAGAATAATCTTTTTTTAGGTTTATTAAATAATCAATGTATTTGGACTACAATATAAACTAAATACATCATTTATTTAATGAACCTAAAAAATGAATCTTCTCTTATATTTAGGAGCGGAGGGAGTATTGAAGAAGCAAAGAAAATGGAGGATGTCAAACGAGAAACTGCGAGCCATTTCCAGAATAATGGAATCATTTTAGACTTACTGGAAGACCCAAGACCAATTACATGATGTAAAAACACAATGAAACGATGAAAACACAGCGTTGCACGTTGGAGAATTAAGTTCAGACGTTGATTCTCTGTTTTGTGGATGTTGAGGGATGGAGCTAAGCGCCCGTACAAGCGTCATGCAAAGTTGAGCGTCAACCGTAAGCGTGAGGTGCATTTTTGTACAGATTGAAAACATGTGTTTTGTGCAGTTTTTCTCATATTTTGGGTTTCAATGGTTGTAATTGTTCATAGATTTGATTGCAATGTATTATTTCATTGCTATTACATAAATGTAAGTGAACCAATATATTTCTTGAATCAATAGTTCTTATTTCAGAGAATTGCAACTCTTGATGAAAGGTTGCTTTCTCATGTGTGAAGTGGTGTATCATGTATTATAAATACATGATACGTATCCATCAAAATGTAACGAATTTGGCAAGTTTCATTGTCTTATTCTCTCCCATTTTCTTACTCTAAATCATTCTCCTCTTCTCTAATGCATGAGTGAAGTGTAGGTAACATTCTTCTGTAAACTATTATGAGAAGATACGCTTAATGTGCTTGTGTAAATCACATTAAGGCATCCAAAGTAAGCTGGATGGGATTCACTTATCATAACATTTGCACTCAATATATATCTTATTGGAAGTCCATAAGAAAAAATTATGTTTTGAAAATATAAATCAAACATATGTCTTAGTCATAACAGTACTTAGTAAAAGATTTCAGTCTAATAGGGAAATATAGGATAAAGTACTGTATAATCTTTCTATATTTGTAGAAATTATTGAATCAATTACTCTTTTTAGAATGAATTATAAACAAAAGTGATACTTGAAAAATTGATGAATGTGAATTAAATTTTTAACAACATATACTAACTTTTTTATTATCATTTTATTTATATTTCAATTTGGAGGAATATTATTTTGATTTTTTTTTTCGCTATTATTTTGATCCTTAAATTAAAGAAAGAAAAAGAGGGAGTATGATAGTAAGTGGGAGAGGAAAAAGGAGGAGGTCAGTTTAGTGGGGTGCCCTGCAGCGGCGCACATGGGATAGGGTTTGACCCTTACGGCTACATAAGTTCAGCACACTCACATGCCTTCTTTTATGGGTCCCACAGCTCTAGTTAGCCAATGAATCTTACCACATGGTGCTGGGTCCCACTTACTTCAACCCTTCCATGCCAATACCAAATTAGGAGGAAATAAAGGGAGAAAAGTGCAGGAGAGAAACCAGTTGCCACGCCATTTTTGGTATCCACTTTGCATACTTAATGCTTATTAGTACTTCCCTCATTTCCCTCCACATGAAACTTCTTATTTCAGAGGACTTATTTCTACAATTTATCAAACCAAAACAAATTCGTATTATTTATTAGGTTTAAATATGTTTTTTTAACCTTATAAATAATTTTTTGTTTAAATCTCTCTAAAGTTTTTTTATCACAACTTTTGGTCATTGTTTTCAAGCAAATTTATGTGTATGAATTGAAATTTTAATTTTTTCGTAGTCATGTTTATAATATTATAAGAATTTTTTTAAAAAAAATAGAATTCTTTAACAAAACATGAATTAAATATGAACTTTTATGTATTTTTTGCTTAAAAACTTATATTTAATTAATGTTTTGTTAAAGAAAATACACTTTGTTTAGAGATATTCCCATAATATTATAAACATTTATGCAAATACTCATTCAAAAATTTGAAAAGTACACATGACCTAACTTAAAAACAGGTCAAAAATGTGAATGAAAAAGTATTGAAGGACAAAAAATCGAAGAAATTATTTAAAAGTACTAAAACAAAAAAAATAAGAATATTTATAGAAACAAAAAACATATTTAATCATATTTCTTATAATGAATTTTTATTTTTGAAAGATATAATGAATTTTTATTAAAGTTATAGTTAAATATTACATTTTCAGAAGAAAAAAAATTGTATATGTATTTAACAAGGGTTAAATATGTTTTTGGTCCCTATAAATATATCAGCTTTTCGTTTTTGTCCCTCTAAAAAATTTCTTCAACTTTTAGTCCCTATAAAATTTTTAATCACTACCTTTTGTCCCTATTTTTATGTTAATTTTTGTATTTTTTAATGAAATTTTGCAGAAAATTGTAAAAATCTTTCCAAAAAAAATTATAATTTTTTAAAAAAATATAAATTAAATATGAATTTTAATCCTTAAAAAATATAAAAATTCATATTTAATTCATGTTAAGTTAAAAAAAAAAAATTTGAGAGATTCTTATATTATTATAAAATTTTTTGCAAAATTTTATTCAAAAATATGAAATCTGCATATGAGTTTTCTTTAAAGGAGGGACCAAAAGTGAAAATAAATAACTTTTGGGGGACTAAAAGTTGAAGAATTTTTTTAGAGGGACTAAAACGAAAATTTAACATATTTATATGGATCAAAAACATTTTTAACCCATTTAGCAATATCTCGTGAAATATACTGTTAGGATGATTTGACTTTTGATTATGTGAGTTTATATCTAAATCAATCATAATTATAACCGCATTGTAATAAAATAAAATAAAAGATATTCAAAATCGAATAGTATTTGATATGTTTGGATGTTGTTTTTTGAAAGTCATGAATTGGATTTCAAATTCACTTTTTAAAAACTGAATCAAACCGAATAAATTTTGATACTTTTTTTTTTTGAAGGAATATAAATTTTGATACTTGTTTGTTTATTTTTTTACAAAATTTTGATACTTGCTTATTAATATGATATATTAGCATTGACTTTTTATACACTATTGACTTTGATCAGAAGTTCGTTCTAAAACATGGTTAGCAGCTCTGAAAGATCTGATCGTCTTACGCTTTCATATTTGTGTAAAATTTTGATACTTGTTTATTAATACCGGTTGTTTAGTATAGTTTCAGTTATGGAAAATAAAACTGTTTGCGACCGCACCACTAGTCTACATCAAGTGATTAGGATAAGCTTACAATATCTATAAGTTTGAGTAGATATTTTTCAGGAAAAAGAAATTCACTTCGAATTGATATTATGGAGTGTTTGGAGGATTATATATACAAAAACACCGGTAAAAAATTCTACAAAAGAAATCAGTTGTGATTCATGATTCATGGTATGTTTTTTAGGTAACACAATGAGACAATTTTATATCTTTTTATGAAGTGTCATTGATCGAAGTAGGTCTAGTTTTTTCATTTAGGTGTGATATTTAATTCGCATAATTTTAGGTATAAACAATTTCATTAGATATGGAAACAAAACTTATATTTGTGCGTACCAGCTCAAACCAAACTCAAATTAAAGGGGTTTCTCCGCTTTTACTAGGTTTGGGTTTTCCCATGTTTCAAAACACAAGTACGAGATGGGTAATGGAGATATAAGTAAACACGTCGAACTCATACCCAAACCCGTCTCAAATGTAAAAAATTAATTTGCAATCCATTTATATAAATAGAAACTCAAACCCTAAATCATTTCACTGACAATCAAGGTCTCAATCTTTTAGACGACACTCACTTCTCTAAGTTTTCTCTCTTCTCCTTCCACGACTCATACCCTCGGTCTCTCTCTTCTCCATCACCATAGTCATTGATCGTCATCATCTCTTTGGTGGATAATGCATTACAACATTGAGTCCGGGGCTGAAAAATACTTATTTTTTATTTAAAAAAAAAATTCATTGCAGGGATGGAGATGAGACGGGGATACCCGAACCCGTCGGGGACGGGGATGTGATTCGATTTCTCATCTCTGTTGGGTATGGATAGGGTAACAGGTAAGTATTTGGGAGTAGAGCATGGGGACGGGGAAGGTAAAACCCGTCTCCACCCCGCCTCATTGTCGTGCCTAAATTTCATGAATCATTGGTAAAAAATATTATATTGATGCAAATGAGGATATTATAATCCATGTATTAACCTTGTGTTATGAAATATGTGTACTGGAAATAATTGCTGGCAAGTGATACTCACGGTGTTGTGGTTACCACTAACAGATGATAAGTACCAGATTAGCTATGTTGATGGGTTTGACGTTTGCAAAAGATATATCTTTTCTGAATCTTATAGCAAAATAAGATGTTTCAAATGTGGTTTTGATCTTGAATTATCATCAACAATCTCTGACCTATTTCAGATCTATTATTGGGGGTTGTATTAATTTTAATGTTTTGCTTTCACAATTTAAATTTTTTACATGTTAGGTGTGAGGCTAGTCAAATTGTCAATTACTCACGCAAACATGATCTTTATAATTCATATTGCATGTGAATTAAATAGACTCAACCTTATATTTATGAAATCTTGACCTTTTATTTGTTGTCAGACTTTCGTTAATAAAATTATATTTAAAGTCAAATAAATATATTATGGTGTAATTTTATTAAATGAATGTGTAAAATTTTGTACAGCATATATAAATGCATAAAAAAATAATCTAGCTAAAAATAAGGTGTTTCCATTGTGTCTCTAAACAATGAGCCACAAAGTGTAAATTTTTTAACTAGAATTCTTTTCTAATAAAAAGTTCAGAAAAGTTGGGCTCGGAGAGTTCATTAGTGTGGGAACATGCATCAAGGGTCAAATAGCATTTTATGTTTGGTTATAAGATATTTTTTTCATAAACTACCTTAACGAACTAATGAATAATACATAAAAACTAATTTATTTACATAAGTTAAAAAATAAGCAAATCCAAACGAACCCTAAATCAATTTTGTTTAGACTTATGACCAAACAAGAGTACTCATTGTGCAACTTTGTTTGCGGTTAGCAACAGTGTTTAAGGGGACATAGAGCATTTTGGACTCAACATGTGTTCATGCAATTCAGAAGCAGCAAACATATCATCTACCTATATATATGCAGAGTGTCACAACAAATAGTAAAGCGTGCTCCTTTCAAATAATTGCACGTCTATATTTCCTTTTACTCCCATAATTTTTTATCATCCCTCACATCCCATCATTAACTTTTTAACTTTCTAAATAAGTTTTGGCAAAAAAAATAAAATCTAAATAAGCATAAAGTACGTAGTTCTAAAATTAGAAGTTTGTAGATTAAATCAAAGCAATAATTAATCAAACGCATAAGTGATAGTGTGGGAAGCATGCAGTAATTAATAATTACTAATAGTGTTAAAATCATAATTTGATTTTGTGCCACAGAACATGAATCTAACTCCATGGTTCTTAATAGGCGACATGTCCAATTTCAGAAATAAATAACGCATTAACTTTGACAATTACTCATACCCGTGAAAATAAATAAATAAATTTATTGATGATTCTTAAAGACATGTCAAGATACTCACTCATACACACATAATAGTAGTCGGTAGAACAAAAATTCTCTTGTCATGCAAGATCAACAATAGTCTTTTTCAGTAATTATACCGATTTAATATGATGCTATATATCTTTCCCTCATGGACTGATGGCGTGCATTATTTTCTGCATGAATTTCATCGAAGTTCTGCATGAATTTATTACAGAATCACAGAGCATAAAACTGATGGCGTGCATTATTTTCTACTATCTTAATTTGTAGTTCAATGTATAAATATATGCATTCTGGGGAAGTGAATGTCTAATTAATAATCTCACATATATTGACAGATCCTAGAATTTACATGGAACCAAGACGGATCGACAATAGCCTGTTGCTCAATCCAAATTTTAGAGAAATGTTTAGAGAAATGCCTGTTGCTCAATCCAAATTCTATATCTTAATTTGTGGTACCACTACTCCCCCTTAAATTTTAGAGAAATGTTTTTTTTTTTCTTTCAATGGATAATGATATGTTCGGCGAAGATCAGAGAAATGTAGTGGTGGCTCTCCAGGGACGGTGGTTGTTGTTGTTGCAGTGGTGTGCGGTGCTCCGGTGTGGAGGATTGCAAGTTTCTTCGCCAGAGGAAAATGGTGCATACAGACACGTTAAGTTAACACTCTAACGCTCAAGTTAGTATATGAAAGAGATGGATTGTGTGCGAAAATATATGAATGAGATTGTACCTAGGACATGACACCGAGTCGCACTTATATAGCTTAGGAGGTTGATAACTGCCTCCAAATTTTGCGGCAGGGATGACAGAAGCCGTTAGAGATGGCTTCGATGGCCAGGAGTTAACAAGGACGCGCTCCTATGAGGTAATCTGCACAGAGCTTCCCGTGTACCTTTGTGGTTTTCTTCTCTAAGTGTTCTGGGCTTTAACCTTATTGGGCTGTTCTCATTGGGTTTTATGCTGGTCCGAAACATATACCAAAACCATGTATACAGTGTCGGAGTTTTACATTATTTTTCTCTCTCTCTCTGTTTTTTTTTTTTTTTTGAATGAGAAATGAGTACAAAAGGTGCTAACACCCAACAAAATAGAACAACCTAAAACAAAGGGACTCCAAAAACAACTTAAAAGAAAGGTCAACAAAAAAGTCAAAGACCAACAAAGTAAAACACATACAAAAAAGAATTTTGTGAGAAGATAAAAAAACTATCTCAACAACTAAAGGGATGGTTCAACCTCCCACTCGTATAAAGTATAAGTAGACCTTGAGGATTTACCTTGAAACCACTTTCAAGAAGAGAATTTAATTCAATCCATCAATTGTTCAAAATTTACGGTCTTATTATTGAAAATAGTATCATCTGCATCTTCCAAATCAAACATACCACAAAATTCCATATAAAACCCAATTATGTTTTAGATGAGGCCAACCTCCGAATGAACAGAAGACTGGGAATAAGATAAACATATCATGCGGCATAACAAACTCTCACCCAATCCATTTAACTACTAAATACCAAACATTAAAGGAGAAATCACAAGTAAACAAATAGGTTGTGTACTGTCTCGTGATAACTACCACTAAACACACGTATTATGGCAGTTAGATGCCTTGTCTAAGAGTAATTGACAAGACAAAGTAATAACTTTTGATGGAGCTCGACTCTTCCAGACTTAGGAGAGGATCAACATGGTTGATCCCTTGAAAAAATATAACCCATAATATATATGGTTGACAAAGCTTGATATGTCGAGCTAATAAATAAGTTAGTTGGTAAGCCATACATCCACCGTCATTTTATCCTCTCCAAGACTCGGAGTCACCTCACTGGTTAAGGTCATCAGTTCCTCCACAAAACTTTGTACCCATACAAAATGTTCTTCCTCCAAGCGAGCGTCCGAACCCACATGTCGTTGACCAAGTGACCTAAGCTAGCAACGTTCAAATGTTGCTAATATGCTAAAAACAACCTAGGAAAATGATGACATAAGAGTCTCTCTACCTACCCAAACGTCATACAATAATAAGGTCAAAAACCCATTACATACACCTTATTCACTGCCTTAGAGAACCAATCTAAAATAGAGTTAAAAGAACATCAAGCCACTTGGTTGATCAATGATAATTAGGCCCTATATACTAATACTAAATGGGGAAAAGGATAATTGACTAACATAAATACTGATGTGCGGATTAGGCAAGTGTACCAAATCATTTACCAAGTAATAAAATCATATCCACATGGATTGTCGTTTCGTACAAACAATTTGTGTTACTTATTTTAAGTTTGACGATAAAATAAAAGAGTTAAAGGGTTAGAGATTTGCAATTTTTATCTGTTTGCAACATAGCAAGTCACTACTAAAAAAAGGTCGTTTTCGAACGGAATTTCAGACGGTTTTGGGACGGAATTTACGGAAATTTCCCACGGATTTCGGACGAAAATCCATTTTCGGACGGAATTCGGACGGATAGGGCGTTGTCCGAAACAACCGCGTCGCAAATCGTATTTTCGTCCCAAATTCCGTCCGAAATATATTTCAGACGGATTTCGCACGGTTTTCACACAGACACGGTTGTAGGTTATTGGACTAACTTTCAAACGGATTTCAGACGGAATTTAATTTAATTTCCTACGGATTTCGGACGGAATTGATTTCGATTTCCAACGGATTTCGGACGGAATGGAGTTAAAATTTCCTACGGATTTCAGACAGATTTAAGATGAATTTTCCAACGATTTTCGGTCGGATTTAATTTGGTTTAAAATATTTTCCACGCTTTTCGGACGTGGTTATAATTTTTTTATTTTACAGAATTGCCACAATTAATATTTTTTAATGAGTTTGAGATAAATTCCAATAAAAGTAAATAATAATACAAGAGTAAACAAATGCTCAATGTCTGAAACAAAATTATATAAACTAGATTCATATAAGTGCTCAATGTTCTAACACAATATATCAAAAACTAACATGACTAAATTGTTCATTAGTCACTTACTCAACAATAAAAGTTACACAATCAATTGCACAAGCAGGGATAGGGGAGACAACAACTGCCCTCTAAATTGGCGCAGAGATGTACTTTGGCCTGTATTCGGAATTTTCTGCATAGTTTTTCCTCTCTTGATACATCATACCTCTGGATCTACCTTCTCCCTTGATTTCAAAAATTTGGAGAATCCTTGCATCATATTTAGGTTGCCATTTGCTATACTTCTACAAAATTGCACCCAATTAACATGTAGCAATTCAAAACTTTCAAGAGTCTTTAATTGTTCAGTAAATTACATGTAACTAATGAAAAAAAAACACTTAGATAAAGTATTTCGTGCACTGTTTGTATTGTTCTACACCAATATTATCTTAACTACCAAAAACTTACGTCAGCAAAGGCATTTTGTATCATTAAAACAAAGTCGTTTAGCGAAATTTATGTTAAGAACCGACTGAACTGTATATAAAGCATTGTACTTAAAGAAATATATTACTAATTAACTATAAATTACTAATTATATAACTATTACCTTAAATTCAGTAAACCATAACAACTTCTGGTCAAGAGATGCATGTCCCCTTGTAGGACAAAACTAACCGAATTTGCTCTTAATGGATTTCTTCAAGAAACGAATATTAGTTGATGGATTGAACCTGTTAATACAAACTGTTAATATACATGCATCGATTATTTGTGTGGTGATGGCGTAGGTTGTGCATGCGATAATGATTGATTTATAGATACCTGTGGAGATGGTATAGTAGGTGTAACTTGAACAACAATTCTACCTCTACCAATTGAGTATCGGCCTCGAGAGGATAAAGTCCTTCCACCTCTGTTAGCACCTCTTCTAGACATCTAAAACAACAATTTGATTAACTACCTCTCAATAAACAAGTAAATTTCCAAAACAAACTACCCACCTCCAAACTAATCATGAAGATAATATATACTAAGGAGTAAAAGCATAGCAGTAACCAAAATAGCTTTGGCAATACAATTAAACCCAACTGAGCAAACAATTGCTTCAAACACTACCTCCCAAACCAAAAAGAAGGCGCTAACAGTACACCAGAAAAAATAAACCAAAGGCTACTATGAGAATTAAGCTACCTTAGCCACTAACAAAAAGGGAAAAACAACACAGAAGCTGCAGCAACAGCAGAAAACGCTGCTGATACGCTACTGCTAAACACCAAAACAGCGGTAAAAACAGCACAGAAACACAGCTGGATCGTGCCAAAAGTAGTGTGCAAGTATCTTCTCGTTTTTTTTATTGCTCTCATAACCAGTAGCCATAAAAACAATGACCTCTTTGCAACAAACCAACAAAGCTTACAATCTAAAACAGTTCACAAAACTATTTGACAGCAGTTGTATACACCAGTAGGAAAATCAAGAAGGCTCAATTACAAAATCACTCTAAATATATGAAGAACTTTATGTTTTGCACCAATAAGAATGGCTAATCATAATTAGGTTTTTCATCACCATAATGGAGAACTTTATGAAGAAACTTACATTACACAAAAGATGAATGATTAAGTAACAGAGGAAATGAATATTTACATTCAATACTAATATGATATCAAACATTGCAAAACACAATAAAAAAAATGCACAAAATTACATTAAAAAGTAAAGTTTCTCGTGATAAAACTATCATCAATTTTAAAGATCTATCTTTCATAGCCTAACACATAGTAAGCTTTATTCAAATTCACACATACACGTACCTCTAGTGCTAATGCTGCAAGGATGTAAGAAAATAGTTTGATTGTAAATAACAACAAATCACTTTCCGAAGACTTTTATAAGGTAGGTGCAACCAAAAAATTGTGTGTGAAATAGACTTGAAAAGTGATGAGAGCTACAAACTATACATGTGTACATTAAACTATACAAACTAAGCAAATCATAAAGCAAAGAACCATTCACAAAACCTCATAATAATAAAAACTAAAACCAATGAAATCAAACAAAGTTTCAGAGATGTGAAAACAAAAATAAGCAAATAAAATGGACATCAACCATAACATAGATTTTTTTTTAACAGCCAATATATTAAGCAAGGAAAGCACAAAGAGTACATGACCCGCAAAGTAGGAAAAAGAGTTACAAACGAGAGCCTTAAAGCAAGCAGCATCTCAGCACCAAACCACAACTCAATAAAAAAAAACCTACAAACCAAAACAATCAGAAAAAGGATCTAAAACACCCTAACCAACAACAACAGTAGCAGCTGATAATACACCAAAAACCACAGCACCCAAGCAGCCAACACACACCAAACAGACCTGTTGCAGCATAAGCACAAAACGCGACTACCCAATCCACTAACAGCACCAAAACAGCACCAGCAGCAGAACAAACACACAGACAAGTTGTATTGCTAAGCAACCGATGGCAGATTGCAGAACCATAAACCTGCCCAAAATAAACACAACCAGTCGATATGGAATAGGAACCTGCCCAAAACAACCAAACCATAACATAGATATAGTTTTAAAATTCAACAGGAAAACCAAGAAAACCATGAAAACGATCAAAAGATTGAAAAAAACTTGAATGAAAAGAAGAGAAGCAAACCTTGAAGAGCTTGAGACCTGAAGAGATTGAAAACATGAATGAAGTGTTTGAGAATGTTTTTGGAAGATATTGGTTGATTAGCAGAAATTGATTTTATTAGGGTTCTGAAAGAGGGGAAAGTTTTTTTTGACAGATGAAATAGGAAAGGCGCATACACGATGAAAATTCTAAGTGAGAGAAGCGGGATATGAAATTTTCCAAATTAAAACCCTCAAATATTAACCGTCCGAAATCCGTCTCAAACTTTCACACGGATTTGGGACGGATTTGTTTTTTTTAAGAAAATCCGTGCGAAATTCGTGGGAACAAACCTTGTTTGAACATGTCATAAATATTTCAGACGATTTTGGGACGGATTTGGGACGAAAATTTCGCTCCGTTAAAACTGTCCCAAATCCGTCCGAAAAAATCAGACAAATAGGCTTCCGTCCGAAAATTCCGTCCGAAAACATAGTTTTTTTAGTAGTGAGTTACGTGTTTTTTGTTGCAGAAAAGTAAGCAGCGGTTAGGATTCTTCGAATCCCCCTATTTATATTATTGAATATTAAATAACAGCAATGTCATGTTTATTTATCTTAGGTAGGCTATACAAGTGATGAGGTTGTTGAGACGTTACTAACCTAATCAGTCGTCAAGTTGCACCTGTTGATCACACTGTGATCCTTACGTGTGGGGCCTATACTATCTTTGTTGACTAGGTATATCCCTCCAATGTTTGGTTGCACCTGCTAGTCACACGGTGATCCTTATGTGTGGGGTCTTACCACCTCAAAGGTAATTGAAAGCATAGACTAATTAAATTGGCTTTCCAAGATTTCCAAAGGCAATGAAGGCCAATGTTCTTGTAGTTCTACCCATCTACGAATTTTAGGACACTCATAGCACACTCTCTCTCGCTCTTAGTAGTTCTACAAACGAGTAGCCCTATCATCGTCTACCTTACCAAGGGTTTAAGAGAATTGTTCTACTAGGCTATGACTTATTTCCTTCAAGCAGACACTTGTTTCCTTAATTATCAACTAGTAACCTCCTAGGTTCAGCAGATTTTACTCAATATTAGTAATGTCACCTTCTAAGTACTTACTACTAAGGTCAACTCGGTCTCGGTATCTTTCACTAGTTATAACTAATAACTTCCTAGAGAGATAGATATTAATAGCAAGATATAAATATCAAGATATAAGCATCATGATAGTAATATCAATATTAGGCCTTGTCACAACCTAAGTATTTAATCTAGGGTTGCACTACTATAGAAATAAACTAAATTCCTAATAAAACTTCATAGCGAACAAAAAATAATTAAAATATAAACGACATTAAATTAAATAAATATTCAACAAAGATAAATAGAGGTTCCTCTTAGAACTTTAACCTAAAAAGAATTAGTTACACATGGTAACTAAAAACAAATCACTAAAGATAAAAACATACCCTAGAAAATCGAGAAGATAGAAACTCTTCTGAAGCTTTAGAATTGTCTTCCTCTTGAACTGCTCCAGTTCTGAACGAGAAATTCTGAATGAGGAAGGCTGGTATTTATAGTGAGATTTTCTACCTGGATTTAGGCTAAAAACGCGAGCTTTACCTGTAACACCCCGTTTTTCCAACATAAAAAAATTCACATATAAATCAGAGTCATTCAACATAAACGGAATGTCACACTTCTTAAAAATCATAAATGGAATAAATAACAATTCATCCTTCATAAATTGGTCAACATAAATATTCAAAAACTTCGCAGCGGATTTTAATTCAACAACATAATTAGTCTTGGCACGAAGGCCTCATCAAAACATCTCGTAATAATCCAAAAACTAAATCATAGTCATGTAAAATCATAAGCAGTACGTAAGGAATAGAAAATAGCCACAAAAGTTCCCATCCCGTTACGTATCAGAGCACCTAAAGACACAGTGAGAGATAGCCACTCACGACAGCAATCAACAGTTACTTATTCTCGATCACCTGCAAGTTACTCATACGAAGAGCAACATTTCCAAGCAGAAGGGGTGAGATTGTGTTAAGCATATAATTCAACAATTATATTTAACAACATAAACATCATCAACATATCATAACAATGGTCATGTAGCATCATTATCATCATCATAATCAACTTCATAATCAACATCAATATAAACTTCATAAATCAACTTAACAACTTGACTCGACAATCCAACTTAACTCAACTATGCAACTCTATCATTTTACTCATGCATGTGGTACCATTCTAGGGCATAATCCCTCGTCGCTTTTGAGCATAAATATACTCCTAGGGCATGAGCCCTCGTCGCTATTGAGCAAAAGCTCCTAGGGCATGAGCCCTCGTCATTAATTGAGCATAAGCTCCAGGGCATAAGCCCTCGTCTTTAAGGGTGAATGACTAGCATTCCAGGGCATGAGCCCTCTTCTCTGACAATGATGATGCATGGACTCAACAACAATACTTTGACGACCAACGACTTCGACGACATCGACAAACAACTTACAACTTTAACTGTAACACCCCGTTTTTCCCAACTTAAAAATTTCATACAAATTATCAGAGTTTATCAACATAACGGAGCATCACATACATCAATACATCATTTCCAACAAATATAATAATAGGAAATACTATTATTTAAGTAACCTGTCTTTATAAAATTCAATAATCAAAAGCAGCGGAAATTTAGTTTGCAACGTCACATAAAATCTTTGGCATTGAAAGGCCACAACTTAACATCTCAAATAGTCTTAAAAAATTGTTCAACTTTTATTAAATAAAATACGTAACAAGGAAAAACAAGCATCAGACAACCCCCATCCCGTTACGTATCAAAGCATCCTAGACACGATGTGAGGAGTCTACTCACGAACACTGCTAGTCCTGGTTACCTGCAAGTTACCCATACGAAGGGCAACATTTTCAAGCAGAAGGGGTGAGATTTCACATTCATTAAAAACAAATAATAATTCATAAAAGATAACCAACAACATATATCTAACATTAATATCATCATTGAATCATCATTTAACAAGGTTAAGTAATCAACAACTTCATAGTTATTCAAAGGTAGCATATTCATCTTAATTCACTTCATTTACATCTTTATAATTATTGGGACAGCAACAACAGCATCAAGGCAGCAACATCATCACAACATTCATCATTTATTTTAAGTTATGATGACTCTACAATGCAACAACAACATCAACAACAACTTAGACAACTTCAACATGCATGTGGTACCACTAGGGCATTAAGTCCCATCGCTAAGGTCATATTTGGACCGTCGGGCATTAAGCCCCATCGCTAAGGTCATAAGAACCTGTCAGACATTAAGCCCCCATCGCCGACTATGCAACAACTCGACTCTAAATGCAACAATCTTCATTTTTAATGTTAAATTAATTAACAAATAATTCACAAAAACTCATTACATCAAAACAGCATCACTGGAACATCATAATTAGCAGTATCATCATTATTATAACCATCAGAAACTAATTCATCAAAGAAACGGGCGAAAAGACACAATTTCGCACAACAGCAGGTCTGTACAGCACTAGCTCGCAATGGCGAGCTATTCTACTCGCAACGGCGAGCTGAACGGGGAAACTCGCAACGGCGAGCAAGGTTACTCGCAATTGCGAGTTGGGGTTTACTCGCAACGGCGAGCGATGACAGAACAGGGTTCTGTCGCAGCTCTGTCTCTCATCTCAGCACTCGAATTCTCACTACCCAGGCCTCAAACTCATCACTAATCAACATCTAAACGTTTTCTATGACTAATTAACATCTGTCTACATCAAACTACATCAAAATTCACTTAATTCTTCCTCTTTTAATGATTTTTGACCTAATCTCAATCCCTTAAACCTACAACGATTGACCACTTCTATGAATCAAAACTTGTTAATAATGAGAGTTAGTCTCGCCCTTACCTTAGATTATGTTTCTGAAATCGAACAGCCGCGTTCTTCGTTCTTTAGGGTTCTCTCTGACTTCTCTTCTTTCTCTCCTCTTTTCTCCGTTGTACGCGTTCTCATTTTCTCTCCCAATTACAGACTTTTACCCTTTCCCTAATTGCTCTTCTCACCACAACTTACTTTTTCCCCTAATAATTAATTATTTCTACTAATAACAATATTCCTCCCCCACAAGAAAATACTTATATTATTAACATATCTTCTACCATTATAAATATATATAATAATTCACATAATATTCTAATAAAAAGTCATAAATCACTTAAATATTAATTATGAAAAAGTGGGCGTTACAACTCTCCCCCACTTAGAATATTTACGTCCTCGTAAACGTACCTTGTTCAAACAACTCCGGGTAAGATTCCCGCATCTTACTCTCCAATTCCCAAGTCAAACTTTCACCAGCTGCTCCTTCCCAAATGACCTTCACAAGAGGTATCTCCTTGCCTCTAAGCCTCTTCACTTCTCGATCCTCTTTCTCACCGGTAGGGTCTCGATTGTAAGGTTATCCCTTACCTGCACATCATCTCTTGGAATCACATGGGATGGATCCGGCACATACTTCCGAAGTTGCGATACGTGAAACACATCATGCAAGTTCGAAAGATGTGGCGGCAAACCCACCCTATAAACAACCGTTCCGACCCTTTCTGAAATCTGATACGGACCAATAAACCTCGGAGTCAACTTCTTTGACTTCAATGCACGTCCAACACCCGTCACCGGAGTGACTCTCAAAAACACATGGTCTCCTTCTTGAAACTCAAGATCCTTCCTGCGCTTATCATGATAACTTTTCTGTCTATCCTGTGACTCTTTCATTTTTTCTCTAATTAACTTCACCTTCTCGGTAGTCTGTTGGACAAGTTCTGGTCCCAATACCACACTCTCATCGGATTCAAACCAACACAACGGAGTTCTGCATCTCCGACCATACAATGCTTCGAAGGGTGCCATTCCAATACTAGCATGGTAACTGTTGTTGTACGTGAACTCTATCAGAGGTAGATAACTATCCCAAGTTCCACCTTGCTCAAGCACACAAACTCTCAATAAATCCTCCAGCGACTAATTGTCATTTCCGATTGTCCATCCGTCTGCGGGTGGTACGCTGAACTTAACTTCAAATTAGTGCCCAAGGCCTCATGCAAACTCTTCCAGAACCTCGATGTAAACCTCGGATCTCTATCCGACACAATACTCGATGGGACACCATGTAGCTTCACAACATCTCTAACATAAATCTCTGCTAACTGGGACACAGGAAAAGTAATATTAATCGGAATGAAATGAGCCGACTTCGTCAATCTATCTATGATCACCCAAATTGCATCATTCCCTTTGTTGGTATTCGGCAAACTCGTCACAAAATCCATGGATATACTATCCCATTTCCATTCCGGAATCTCTAGCGGTGTCAATAACCCGGCAGGTTTCTGATGCTCAACTTTCGACTTCTGACAAGTCAAACATGCATACACAAATTGTGCCACGTCGCGCTTCAAACCTGACCACCAAAACATTTCCTTCAAATCCTGATACATTTTAGCAGCTCCTGGATGAATACTCAAACTGCTTCTATGGCCTTCTTCAAGGATCATCTTCTTCATCTCATCATTATCCGGAATACAAATTCTTCCTCGAAACCTCAACACTCACTGGTCATCAACCTTAAAGTCACTGTCTACAGCAGGATCGCTTACAACCATTAAATCCACCAACTTCACATCTACTTTCTGCGCCTCTCTGATACTATCCAGAAATTCATTGTTGATCTTCAACATCCCCAATTTCACACTCCTTGGCGACATTTCGCAAACCAAACTCAAGTCTCTGAACTGTTCAAGCAACTCCATCTCCTTAACCATCATTGCCGACAAGTGTAAAGTCTTCCTACTTAAGGCATCTGCAACAACATTAGCTTTACCCGGATGATAATTCAAACTAAAGTCATAATCCTTCAATAATTCGAGCCACCTTCGCTGCCTCATATTCAATTCCTTCTGATCAAACAAATACTTCAAGCTCTTGTGATCACTAAACACCTTAATTCTCGAACCATACAAGTAATGTCTCCAAATCTTAAGTGCAAATACAACTGCAGCTAATTCAAGATCATGAGTAGGGTAGTTTCGTTCATGAGTTCTCAACTGTCTTGATGCATATGCAACCACCTTACCATCTTGCATAAGTACACCTCCTAAGCCCAACTTAGATGCATCACAATACACTACAAAAGGTTCATCAGGTTTCGGCAAGATCAAAATTGGAGTCGTCGTCAAACGCTTCTTCAACTCATTAAAACTGTTCTCGCAATGAATATCCCACACAAAGGTTTTACCTTTACACGTCAACTGCGTTAACGGAAGTGCTAACTTAGAAAATCCTTCAATAAATCTTCGGTAGTAACCCGCTAAACCCAAAAAGCTTCTAATCTCTGTAACTGACTTTGGAGTCTCCCATTGTGATACCGCTTCAACTTTAAATGGATCAACTGCAATACCACTACCAGAAACAACATGGCCAAGAAAACTTACTTCCTTCAACCAGAACTCACACTTAGACAATTTAGCATACAATTTATTTTCTTTCAGCACTTGCAAGACAATCTTCAAATGCTCAGCATGTTCTTCCTCCGTCTTAGAATAAATCAGAATATCATCAATGAACACAACCACGAAGCGATCCAAAAATGCATGAAAAATGCGATTCATATACTCCATAAATACACCAGGTGCATTACTAACACCAAAAGGCATCACCTTATATTCATAATGTCCATATCGCGTCCTAAAAGCCGTCTTCTGCATATCTTCATCTTTTACTTTAATCTGGTGATAACCCGACCTCAAGTCAATTTTGCTGAACACACGTGCACCCACTAACTGATCCATCAAGTCATCAATTCTTGGAAGTGGATACCTATTCTTTATAGTTACTTTGTTCAACTGTCGATAGTCAATACACAACCTCATACTGCCATCTTTCTTCTTAACCAGCAACACTGGAGCTCCCCAAGGTGAAACACTTGGTTTAATAAACTTCTTGTCAAGTAGATCTTCTAACTGTTTCTTCAACTCAGCCAACTCAGAAGCTGACATACGGTAAGGTGTCATAGACACAGGCTTCGTTTCCGGAACAAGATCAATAGAAAATTCAACTTCTCTTTCCGGTGGCACATCAGGAATTTCATCAGGAAAAACTTCAGGGAAATTGCACACTACTTGTAACTTATCGATCACTGCTTGGTTCTCCAAAGATAAGGATGCCATCAAAGAAAACACTAGGATTCCATCGCGTTCTAGCTGCTTCAGCTGCTTAGTAGACAAAAACTCCGTTCCACTTTCCTCTTCAGCAGAAGAGAAATGCACCGACTTACTAAAACAATTAATGAGAACATGGTTGTACTCTAACCCGTTCATACCAAGAATCACATCCATTCCACTTAAAGGTAGACATACTAAATCAATCTCAAAATCACGATCAAACATAGACAGAGGACAACGTAAACAGACGAGAGAAGTGGTCACCGAACCCTTAGCTGGAGTTTCGACAACCATTTCTCCATTCATATCAGACATAGCAAGGCCCAACTTAGAAACACAATCAAAAGCAACAAAACAATGTGTAGCACCGGTATCAATAATAGCAACTAAAGGAGTGTCATTGATATAGCAAGTACCTTTGATCAAACGATCCTCATTCTCAGTCTGAGTGTCGGTCAAAGCAAAAACCTTACCCCTGGCCGGGGCCTTCTTTGGTTCAGTACACTGAGCAGAAATATCCCCCTTTCCACCGCAATTGAAACAAATAATGTCGTCGTGCTTGCATTCTGAAATTGTATGCCCCTTGACGCCACAACGGAAGCACCCTTTCACCTCATCAGCACCACAAGCATTACTCTTGTGACCTTTTTCTCCACATTTGAAACAAACATTCCCAGCAGGAGTCTCATTCTTCTTAGGTCTTCCCTCATCATTCACCCTTTTCTTGCCCTTATCAGCTGGAGCACTATAAGGCTTCCCACGAGTATGTTGCTGCTTACCCCTCCTCTCAGTCATAATCTTATAATGAGCATTTGAATCATCTTCATAGATTCTACATCTGCTCACCAAAGCAGAAAAGTCACGGATTTGTTGGTAACCAATGGCTCGCTTAATATCAGCACGCAAACCATTCTCAAACTTGATACACTTAGAAAATTCAGCATTGTCTCCGGTATAGTGTGGATAGAACTGAGCCAGCTCCACAAACTTCGCTGCATACTCTGTCACCGACATGTTTCCTTGCTTCAGCTCTAGGAACTCGATCTCTTTCCTTCCGCGGACATCTTCAGGAAAATATCTGTTTAGGAACTCTTCCCTAAACACAGCCCAAGTAATAACCGCTTCATTCTGTTCTAGGGTAGGTTGAACGCTCACCCACCAGTCATCAGCTTCCTCGGCCAGCATGTGCGTACCAAAACGCACCTTCTGATCATCAGTACATTGCATAACTCTGAAAATTCTTTCAACCTCTTTGAGCCATGTCTGTGCTCCATCAGGGTCATACCTTCCTTTGAAGGTAGGAGGATGATTCCTCAGAAAGGTCTCCAACATTCTCACATCAGCATTCACACCAGCACCAGCATTTGGATGTTGTCCCACAGCTTGGGCTACAGCTTCCAAAGCAGCAGCAATCGCAGCATCATTTCTTCCAGCCATTCTAGTCCTCTTGTAACAGATAAGGTTTGCAGCCTCCAGGTCTACTCTTCTTCACTGCACAACACACAACGTTTAGAATAACATAATAATGGTATTCCAATTGCTAAAATGACACAACTTGACTCACTACTTGGCCGGACGGACCGACCTGCTCTGATACCAATTGTAACACCCCGTTTTTCCCAACTTAAAAATTTCATACAAATTATCAGAGTTTATCAACATAACGGAGCATCACATACATCAATACATCATTTCCAACAAATATAATAATATGAAATACTATTATTTAAGTAACCTGTCTTTATAAAATTCAATAATCAAAAGCAGCGGAAATTTAGTTTGCAACGTCACATAAAATCTTTGGCATTGAAAGGCCACAACTTAACATCTCAAATAGTCTTCAAAAATTGTTCAACCTTTATTAAATAAAATACGTAACAAGGAAAAACAAGCATCAGACAACCGCCATCCCGTTACGTATCAGAGCATCCTAGACACGATGTGAGGAGTCTACTCACGAACACTGCTAGTCCTGGTTACCTGCAAGTTACCCATACGAAGGGCAACATTTTCAAGCAGAAGGGGTGAGATTTCACATTCATTAAAAACAAATAATAATTCATAAAAGATAACCAACAGCATATATCTAACATTAATATCATCATTTAATCATCATTTAACAAGGTTAAGTAATCAACAACTTCATAGTTATTCAAAGGTAGCATATTCATCTTAATTCACTTCATTTACATCTTTATAATTATTGGGACAGCAACAACACCATCAAGGCAGCAACATCATCACAGCATTCATCATTTATTTTAAGTTATGATGACTCTACAATCCAACAACAACATCAACAACAACTTAGACAACTTCAACATGCAAATGGTACCACCAGGGCATTAAACCCCCATCGCTAAGGTCATATTTGGACCGTCGGGCATTAAGCCCCCATCGCTAAGGTCATAACAACCTGTCAGGCATTAAGCCCCCATCGCCTACTATGCAACAACTCGACTCTAAATGCAACAATCTTCATTTTTAATGTTAAATTAATTAACAAATAATTCACAAAAACTCATTACATCAAAACAGCATCACCGAAACATCATAATTAGCAGTATCATCATTATTATAACCATCAGAAACTAATTCATCAAAGAAACGGGCGAAAAGACACAATATCGCACAACAGCAGGTCTGTACAGCACTAGCTCGCAACGGCGAGCTATTCTACTCGCAACGGCGAGCTGAACGGGGAAACTCGCAACGGCGAGCAAGGTTACTCGCAATTGCGAGTTGGCGTTTACTCGCAACGGCGAGCTGAATCGCTCGCAACGGCGAGCGATGACAGAACAGGGTTCTGTCGCAGCTCTGTCTCTCATCTCAGCACTCGAATTCTCACTACCCAGGCCTCAAACTCATCACTAATCAACATCTAAACGTTTTCTATGACTAATTAACATCTGTCTACATCAAACTACATCAAAATTCACTTAATTCTTCCTCTTTTAATGATTTTTGACCTAATCCTAATCCCTTAAACCTACAACGATTGACCACTTCTATGAATCAAAACTTGTTAATAAGGAGAGTTAGTCTCACCCTTACCTTAGATTATGTTTCTGAAATCCAACAGCCGCGTTCTTCGTTCTTTAGAGTTCTCTCTGACTTCTCTTCTTTCTCTCCTCTTTTCTCCGTTGTACGCGTTCTCATTTTCTCTCCCAATTACAGACTTTTATCCTTTCCCTAATTGCTCTTCTCACCACAACTTACTCTTTCCCCTAATAATTAATTATTTCTACTAATAACAATATTCCTCCCCCACTTAAGAAAATACTTATATTATTAACATATCTTCTACCATTATAAATATATATAATAATTCACATAATATTCTAATAAAAAGCCATAAATCACTTAAATATTAATCATGAAAAAGTGGGCGTTACATTAACGAAATTGACGACAATAGTGGTGACGACAACGACAACGACTTCGCATCATAATCTCATGTTCATCAATCATAAACAACATCATATAACATTGTATCAAATATCAACAATTCATCATGCATCTTTGTAAAAACATAATAAATTATTAACAACATATTTTCATGTCAAACCAAGGCTACTGGAAAGATATCACAATTATCAACAACTTTCATGTTTACAACAAAGATCAATTTAAAACAGAAACATATGAACAAAACGCAAAAACATGAAATAGAGAATGCTGTCACTGTGCAATTTCGCTAAGACCTCCTTGGAGTATTTTCATCATAACTCAAAGACCAAACATCATTTTCACATCAAACTAAAGTCACTAGAAAGCTAACAAAATTATCTAAAACTTTTATGTTTACACCTAAGACCAATTATGTACCTATCAATACCAGTTTTCATTTCAAATTTAGAAAAGTTGTGCTGAAAGTCCATAAAAATTCACTGTGACCTACGTGCAGCAATTTGACCATAACTCAAGTTCTATAAATCCTTTTGAAGTCAAACCAACGGCATTAGAAAGCTAACATCTATACCTACAACTTTCATGTTTACACCTAAGACCAATTCTGTACCGATCAATACCAATTTCTATTTCAAAATTCGGGATAGAGATAAGAAAAAATCAGGAAAAGCAACTATATTATTCAAACTTCACATTCATTCAAAAATCATCACAATCAACAACAACAACAACTCAACATAATTCATACTCAATTCATAATATGACATTAACAACAACAATCATCAACAACCATAAATCAACAACAACATAACATAAATCATCAATTATTACTCTTAACCCTAATTCTCCAATTCTCAAAAACTAAACCTACAACATGTTAAATGAAATTTCAGAATCATAGACTCAAGATTATTGAATGATAGTCTCACTCTTACCTTAGATTGATTGATTGCAAGGATTCTACAAATTTCTCTTCTCTGGTTCTTCTCTTCTCTAGGTTTCTCCTCTTTCTCTAGGTTTCTCCTCTTTCTCCCAAAAACAGTTTGCAAGTAATCCTTATTTTCTAACTCTGACTCTCCTCTTTATATAAACCTTAACCTATTTATTTTCTCTTAATTCCAATTCTGCCCCAAAACCTCATTATTCTAAATAATTATATTTCTCCACTAAATATATACTTCCACTAAATATATTCTTCCACTAAATATATTTCTCCACTAAATATATACTTCCACTAAATATATTCTTCCACTAAATATATTTCTCCACTAAATATATACTTCCACTAAATAATAAAATAGGGGCTACTAATAAATATCAACACATAATAATAAAAATATCACTTATCAAACATATTAATTAAATTATAACGGAAAAGACTCTAAACTCAAATAAATAAATAAGTAATAAAAATAGGGCGTTACATTACCCACAAAAAAGCAGGAAAATACGCTTTCACCCCGCGTATTATGGATGCACGGGGCGCATAGCAGTTGCCCTAGGCGCATGTGAGAGGCCATGTGGCCGTTCCCTAGGCACATGGTGCATGCCCTTGGCGCATGGTACTGCTGTCCGGACCTAGTTTCTCTGATTTTCAGTCATTTTAGGTGTTTCTTTCCAAATAACTTGCCTCGGGGCTTGGAAACAGAATTCCTCCCACTGTAAAGTCTCCTGGGGCCTCTTGAATATTCATTCTTGGTCTTTCCAAAGTCTTTACAAATCTTCGAATGTTCTTGATTTGCCGATTTGCATGATTTCTTCGTGAATACTTCAAAAAACCCCTAAAATTGCTATGTTTCGGGAAAACTGGAATTACATACTCAACTATAGAAAACATTACAAAAGTCCTGAAATCATAGGCCATCATTCTAATACTCCTCCTTTTCGCTGCTAAAACCTACTGAAAATAACTGAAAAACATGCTAAAAATAATGTAAGATGATCTGTTATCAAGTATCAATGCAATATTTTTACTCGAATTGATGGATGTTTTCTCTTCATGTTGCTTGATTTGAAGCCCAAAAGGAAATTTTATCCCCCATTATGCTCATCGTAAAGTCCCGTGCATTGCTTAGTGAACTACTTGCATAAATCTCATTAGTAGATCCAAAGGTTATACCATCCAATATATATTTGTACCAATAACATGATTAATATACATACATATAAACGAGAGTCAAATGAATAAGATAAAAAGTATACTCATATTTCCTTATACACATATTCAAAACATAGATAGTAATTTCTTGATATAAAGTCAAGAATGTAACACCCATACTAGACGTATCTAGAAAGTCTAGCATGTGCATTAGTTTAGTACTGGATACATTAAAATTTTACAACAATAACACTTCGAAGGAATATAATATACAACAAAGGCGTTCGTACAATAATATTACAACTCAGCTTTTCTAAAGAATAATAAATGCATCCCTTAAAATCCACATCATCCAGCAGCGGGTACGAACGAACACTTGTCGCATCATCCATTCGGCTACTAGCTTGCTAATCCATCCTGATATCTGAAACAAATAAGGATTGGATGAGACATAATGTCTCAGTGAGTTCCACCTAACTTTAGGCTATAGGCAACCTCGGGGGAAACCTACGGTCACCACGTGTCTATAATACAACCTGACGGTTGATTATACGTGTGTGGGGACTTGCTTTCTTAGACGGCGGTGCTTGCTAGGGCCGTCTTAATATTCTTAACTTGTTATAGGCTTCTCTGCTATACGTGTCATGGCGGTAAAGGGGGAACTAAAACCGCATTGCCAAGAGTACACTCTAAGCATCAAGGCTCTCTTATATCTCTATCATGACACGATTCTAAACCGGACGATTAGGGGTAACCTAAGATCGTCGTCGGCATATCTTTCTTTACTTGCTTCTACTTGCTTAATATGTTGTATCTACAACATATCATCTCTTATCACCCAAGTGATTCTTGCTATTTTACTACTTCTTGACGAACTACGCCAAGTCTCTACTTGTTCTTGACGATCTACGTCAAGGCTCTATGACATAACATAAACATGTATAATAGATATGCATAGTTAGCTTCATTGATTATGTTAGCGTGTAACAAAAAACTTATCTGAGTTCATTTTACGGATTAGTCCCGAGTGGAGTAACCCCGGAAGCTAATCCCTTACTACCGGTGAAATGCTTAGCAAGAGCGCACCAGACTCCCTTAGTGAACGTGCGGGTCCCTTACGGCTTACCCCATTCCTCTTAGAGAACCTTTTGTACCCAACCTTGGAAGGTATACAAAAGACACGACACCTTAACTTAGTGAAATGCGGCTCCCTTGCGGCTTAACCATTCCCCTTGGGGAACCCCTTGAATCCAATTTGGATAACAAGAGACATGACACTCTTTCTTTCTTGAAAGTCTTAGTCTTATGCATGTATGAAGATTAAATCTATACATACTATCTCTTATACCTCGGATCCTTAAACGATCCCACTAGAGGTAAACTTATATGCTTGCTTAACTTACTTTGTGAATGGATATGAAATCGATTCACGTCTTGCCATACTCGTATGACACTAGCTTCTATGCGAAGATAACACTCACATTACTTCGCATCTTATCAAGCATATTACTAATGCATGGCATTCTATTTCTTTCTAACTATTCTAGTTCTTGACAAGCTATGTCAAGGATCTACTTCATTCCCTTCCTGAATAATTATCTTGCTACCCGATTCTTGTCTTACTATTCTCTCGCTTACCATGCTTGAAAATACTTGCCAAATACTTGCTTTATTTTAAGAAAATCTCCTTTTCAACTTTAACAATTAGGATCTTGGTTTGAGGGGTTTATTTATAAAAAGACTACTTGAAGAAAACTTGAGCCGGGACATGCCAACAATACGCAAAACAAGCAAACAGTGCACTGTGCACTGTCCACTTGCCTCGCGAGTAAGCTTGCTCGCCGTGGCGTGTAGCTGCTCGCAACTGCGAGTTGGGGGCGAGCAGTACCCCCTGTTCGGCCCTCTAGCTCGCCTAGCGAGCTATTTGCTCGCCGTGGCGAGTTGTGACAGTCCAGCAACCTCAAAATGGATATTTTTGACTTAAAAACCTCAAACCAAGCATCTCCAAGTGCTATATGACCCTTAGGATCATTAGAAACCTGTAAAACATGAACTTAGCAAGTATTCACAAGTCAAGCAAGCATGGCATACAAATAGGGTAATAATTTCTATGTATAAACACTAAATAAATATCAATTTTCTTGCAAGCATGAATCACATATTCCCAAGGGTGGGAACTATCTAAGGAACTCACCTAGACAAGGTTAACATAGCAGCCCCAAGTCCTAAGCTCAAGCATGCCAAAAACCCTAGCTCTTTTGCTTTCTTTGTTCAAACCACTCTAATCTTGTTGTTTCCTTGCAATTCCAAGCTTCATGATCTCTTGTTGATCATCTTAATTTCAACCCAAAGCTTTCTAACCAAAACCCTAGTTTTTCATAAACTTCTCTTGAGGAGAGAAAGTATTGAGATCAATCCATTCCAAGCTTCATAGCACTCCCTTCATGGAGATAAAACCATAACATAAGCAAAGCTCAAGCTTCCACTTCACCAAACCGTAAACCCTAAGCTTGAATATCTTCTAAAAAGGAGAGGAAGAGAAAACAAGCTTAATCTAAGTTACTAACCTCTTGTAGAATCATAGGGAAACCAAAACTTGAATCATGAACCTTGAGGAAGAAGATTTGATGACATGATGAGGTGAGGAGAGAAGAGAGATCGATGGAGAAGAGGAGAGGAAGAGAGAAAATGCCTTTTCCAACTTTTGGAGAGAGAAGAATAAAGGAATAATGGGATATTCTTTGGTCCCAATCCAATAAATATCCTTTCACGCGCAATTACCAAATTGCCCTTGCCTTAAGCGTGTTAAATATGACACCGATACTTTTCCCGTGTTATGCTGACATGTCATAAAATATTGACTATTAACCACTTTCCATGAATTATTTTCTCTGGCACGATTGACGGGTAATATTCCGATACTAGCAGGCGGGATATTACAAAGAACATTAAAAGCTAGTCAATCAAATGAGTTTTTTTTTTAAAAAAAAAAAAAAGTGACCTTAATTCAAATAGCAAATCAATTAAGATATATTCAATTTGAACCGACTTACTTGAAAAAGCTTATTCCAAGTAAAATGTTAAGAGATATAACTATGCGTAGACTTGTTAAGCTAACATCAATGCAACTTCTTACTTGACATTGGTGTCCTATGAACCCTTTTGGGACATTGGTGTGTCGTATGTGGAAATCGAGGGTCTAAGTCACGCATGATGGCTTATAGACCCTTTTGTCCCTTAGCCTAGATTGCGGGGCTACTAATCTGATACACATAACAAATCTTGCATTGTTTGAAAATTGAGACAATATGATAGTTATAAACCACATCGATCCATATATTGATTCCTAAATCCAATTCAACACATTTTATAAAGACAAAATCGTGAAGATTCATACAAGACACACATCAAACAATGCCTTAAAAAACAGTTATGTGAAATTGAGGTTGGAAAATTAAATTAAACAATAAAAAAAAATACATCTATGTACTTTGAAAGTGGAGACAAGAGAATGCATCCACACGATTGCTTTCTTTGATAAACTTTGAGGAATAAGAAAATTTACCAATTTGGTGAAACGTGGAAACCCTAGGTAGGTAGGTCGAAATAATAGAAAAGTAGATAATTAGGAGGCAGCAGTGGCAGTGGGTGCCCACTTCCACTTGTTGTATTGAACAATCATAGGAAAGATAACATGACCATGTCGTTACCTATCCCAGCAAGGTTGGAAAAACAAGTCTTGTTCACACATTCCTCCACGTGTCACAATCCTATTTGATATTAAACCCTTTTTATTTTATTGAATAATATTAAAATGACAAAAATGCCCTATCCCATCCTTGTATTAATGGCCACCCCGCCCAAACGTAAAAGACTTCCCCCCCACTTCAACGTGCTCTTGCCTTTCTATACCCCTTCCTCTATTATTGTCACAAACCAATCAAATCACACTGAATGCTTAGAGAGAGAAAGAGAAATTTAGAGAGAGAAAAAACTTGATAATGGAAGTTGCAGGGCTGAAAAAGGAGGAAAAGATGGTGTTTGAGGAAACTGAACTGAGGCTAGGACTTGGATTGCCAGGGAAAACAACAGAAGTAATAAGGAAGAGAGGTTTTTCTGAAACTGAGAGTGAAAGTGAAACAAACACTGTGGATTTGAAGCTTAATCTTTCTACTAAGGAAGGAGCAACAGATCCACAATTTAAGCCAAAGGAGAAGGCTCTTCTGCTCTCTGATTCTGGTGTCAAGCCTCCTGCTAAGTAAGTTGTTCATTAACCTAAATATTTAAGCATGCGTAAAAATCATAGAATTAATTATTCTAGTTAATTCTTCATTTCTTTTTTTAAACTTTCATTCTATATATGATATCTTTTCCGATCCATAAAATTAATTGGAACATAACTAACATTTACATTAAAAGAAACATAATTTCCTGTGTTCCATTCCTTTGTAATTAATAATTTATATATTGAATGAAATATATATAAATAAAGATATTTCATTGTTTATCATAATGAATTATTTATTGAAAAATTTCCAATTAGTCTTGATGTGTACTCACCCCATAACAATATAGCAAATTTTGAGTCATCTACTTATAACAAATTTATATTTTCTAATTGTCCTTGCCTCTTACTTTTTTCTATAAGTATCCTTACTATTTTTTTTATTTTTTTGGTCAAGTCCTTATTATATACTATTTTTTTTTTTTTGTTGAAGAAAGTCCTTATTATATACTATTGTTATCATAAGACAGAGAAAACAAATAGAAATTTTTTAATTGTGAATTAAATATGGATATTTTTTAAAATAAATTATTAATCCATATAAATTTTAAAATAGTTCTATATTAAAGGACAAGGAAATCTCAAAAACTATCAACTTTATAATAAGGAACTAATACCTACTATATGTTTTTATTGTACAATCATCAACTGTTTTTTTCTTTTTTGAAAAGACAAAATTAATTTCATTGCTAAAATAAATGGTACTGCAAGCTGTACCAAAGCAATACAATCATGAACTGGTCCTTCAAAAACTTGAGGATTTTCTCTTTAACTTTTAGTAATTTAAAATATCCATGTATATACTCAAGCACTTCACTAATTGAACTGTACGTATAGGGCACAAGTGGTAGGGTGGCCACCAGTGCGGTCATTCCGTAAGAACATGTTTGCTGCCCAAAAGAGCAGTGAAGGATCAGAAGAAAGTGAAAAGAAGAATAGCACTAATCCAATAAGCTTTGTGAAAGTTAGCATGGATGGAGCACCTTACCTCCGTAAAGTAGACCTCAAGATGTACAAGAGTTACCCAGAGCTCTCTGATGCCTTAGCCAAAATGTTTAACTCCTTTACCACAGGTAATTTTTTTAACTATAGTAAATTTTAGTATTATTAATATGTTAGATGAGGGATCGAACATTTGAACTCCTTATCATTTCGCTCTTTCACTTCAATTACTTATCAAAAAAAAAATTACGCAGGGGCCAACTACTACCTCTGTCTCTAATTATAAGACTTTTGAGAATTTTTTTGTCCCTTTTTATAAAACTATTTTGCTATTTCTAACTATATTAATTATTTATTTACCTACATACCCTTATTTATTATACATTTTTTTCTTCAATCAACAAAAAATAGCATGTTGAAAATATAAACAAACTATCTCTTTTAAAGGATGAAATTGTAAAAACAATAGTACAATTACAAACAAATTTAATACAAATATCAACTTTCTTAAATCCCGTGATTTTACCAAAAATGTCTTATAAATAAGGATGGATGTACTAATTATTTAACCACAAATTTTATTGTATGTATATTTATAGTAATATGCATGCCTTAATTTTGTCTTAATATTGCATGGCTCATTCATCTATCTACCATGAAAGAATAAATTTAATTTCATAGAAATGGGAACATGAGTATATTAATTCGTGCATGTGAATATACACATGGAAGATCAATATCAAGTATTAATGGTGTGTTCTTTTTTATTTTATATTGAAATTGATTGAAGGAAATTGTGAATCCCAAGGCATTAAGGATTTCATGAATGAGAGTAATAAGTTGATGGATCTATTGAACAGCTCCGACTATGTCCCAACTTATGAAGACAAAGATGGCGACTGGATGCTTGTCGGTGATGTACCATGGGAGTAAGTTTTCAATTCATTCTTCCACTGAATTACTAATTGGTAGTGACCCTTTTTTATTTATTTATTTTAGTTATTGTCTGCAACAATTACACCTACGTACTAATTTCAATCATAATTAAAAAATAAATAAAATTTGGTACAAAAGAACACATTTATTGTTAATTTATAGAAGATCGATCCATAATGAGACAGAGAAACCACGACCACAATATATAGCTAACAAAAACATATTTATTTTCTTTGTGTCGACAGGATGTTTATTGATTCATGCAAGCGTTTACGTATCATGAAAGGAAAGGAAGCCATTGGACTAGGTTAGTATGATCTTAATTAATCTTTTTTTTAACTGCAAATAAAGTTTGTATTGAAGTAAAAATAACTACAATTAATAGTATGCTCATAAATTGGTATTAAGTACAAGAGGTACTCGACTCATTCATAAAACACCACTTAATCACCAAAACAAAGAGATCCCTAAACATCCTTCAAAAAAAAAAAAAAAAAAGAGAGATCTCTAAACAACTTTTTTTTTCAAGAGATCCCTAACTTTCTTTTACTTTAAGATACAATAGATGGAAACATTGTATGATCTTAATTAATCAGTTTCATTATCTTTTTGCTTTTCAAAATAGAAACCTATATAACTCATTTATTTGGTTCAAACAATTTAATTGGCGGTGAAACTCACTTGCTAAGAACAGAGAATAAGGGGTTCGATCATGAGTCTCGTAGAATGTCTCCACAACTTTTAAACATTTGAATTATACTTACGAGACAGTTCTGAATATTCCCTTTACTTATAAAAATATCTTTTACTTGTTAAAAAATGTCTATTTATATTGACATTCTAAGCAAAATAACGGTATTTTCTTTATCATATATGTCAGCACCTAGAGCCATGGAAAAATGCAAGAACAGGAGCTAGCTAGACTAGTCTTTACAGTCCATAACCTGCTCCATGTGATGCCCAGTTGACTTGGCAACTGAAGCAACGTTAAGCTGCAGCAGAAACATATGGACTCATGAGCTAGCTGTTAAAAATATATAGATATAATTTGTGTATGTGTAACATTATATGGTTTGTTATATATTTATTTCAAACAAATTAATTAAGCATTGAGATGTCCAAGTATAAATTATGACCAGAAACGATAATGACTCTAAATTATGTGTTTCTGATGCAAAACTCTATTTATATTTCCTTGTTGTGTGCTTGCATAAGAATAAGTATAATAATGCGCTTGTATGTTGTAACTTAATTTTTTTTTCGTTTTCTTCTTTTCCAAGTTGTCTTTAAATTTTCCTTTCATAATTCATATGCGATTCCTTGTATTAAATTAATGATTTTTTCAATTATTTGTACAATTATAATAGTAATAAAAGTATGTATTTAATTTGCATAGAAATTTGTTTTTGATCTTTTATTGTTAGTTAGGTCAAGAACGTAGCTAGTCCCTAAACATGGTGGAGGTGGATTGATTGGGTGGGGGACAATGCCATGTGCATTTTCAAATAGCATTTATGCATACCCATGGGTATTAGTTTGATTTATTATTTTATTTCCTGAAATAAATAAATAGAGTTTAAATTCCTTGTGTTTACACTACTGAATTATGTTTTTCTAAGTAATGCTTGTGAAATTATAGTCAAACTTGTTTAGTGATAATATAAAGACAAGTGGAGAGTTAAAATTAAGATGATGTTTGTCTAAGTGATGAATATATGTATTATAAAATTTAATATTGTTGGATTAAATGATAGTAGTCTGTATATTCGTCTCATTAGAAGAGTTATATTAGGTTATTTCTCACAAATTAAGAGAAACTATACTTAAATGAAAAACAAATAATAATAATTTTATAATTTTAACTTTATAAATGTAGTCGTCATAATCATAAATATAAAGTGGCGGATAATTGATTAATTAGAATTATGGATGTAGTATTAATTAAAGAAAATACAACGTCAATAAAACAATTAATATTGCATTAAAAAAGATAAATGATATTTTCTCAAAAATATAACTCATATAGTTGTTGCAAAGACATTTAATATGATGAAGCTTGAAGCCAAACCTACAATTTTTCACTTATCAGCGTTTAGTATGCGAGTTTGGCTGCTAAAATCTTTCGGATAAAAAACATAAGTCATAACACTTATTTTGGGACTTACATTTATTTATTTTTGAATATAAAACATTTATTATGAGATAGAGGGAGTAGATAATATCTATAATTTCTACACCATTATAAAATAATTTGATATATAGTAACAGATACAACTAATTCATGAGTCAAATAAGTGGAATTAGGCATAACACAGTTTCAGCTCCTATATTTAACAAGCTCAATTTTTAGCTCAAATTCAACTTAACCAATTGAATTAGTTTAACCAAGTCAGATGTGAACTTAATAGGAAAAACATGTTCCTGATCAAGTTGGAAGATGCATAAATATGGTATGTTTTAATCTTCAATTCTTTGCATATGGTTCGAGTAGGGGCGATTGTTAGATCATTTTTCAATACTTTTTATGGTCTTCTTCAAAAAAAAAAAAAAAATACTTTTTATGGTCAGTGCAAATATTAGGTTGAAACTAAATATAAGATGGTTTTTTGTTCGGCCTTTTTTTTAGTGGATTGTTATTTAGTCTAATGGTAATTAAAGTCAATTAAAGGAAAACATAATTTATACTATTAAAATAAAATCTCTTTTGAATGGACAATTACTAAGTGAAAGGGTATCTACCAAAAGATGCAATTGTGAAGAAAACATGCATACACTTCATTTTAAAAGTTTATAGCGAAAGTCCCACCATCAAGTATTGCAAGGAGAAGGACTCATGAATCCATATAAAAGTTCTTTGACCACTTTGTAGAAGTTTATAGCATTGTGAGAATTTTAATATCCTATAATCCTAAAGTGGTTAATTATATTATCTGCATTTTTTTTTGTTACCAATTATCTACATTTTTTAACCCTGAGAAAACATTATGGTTTTATGGTTACAGAACACGTTTTGGCAACCATAATCTCAAACTAATAGAGTAGGTAGGAAGTGGAGAACGATTTTGAAGTTCCACGTTCCATCTCCATGACGAAGTGCAACCCTACTTTTGCGCAAGTCATAAGACATTTGACACAGAAGCATGCATTGGTAATCTACTTCACTAAATTGCAAACTGATTAAAAAAAAACGGTATTTATAAAGTTGATGTGATTTAAAATTTAGGCATCATAAATCAACTTTTTAAATATCATTTTTGCTTATACTTTATTCAGTAAAAGATACGGTGTAATCACCAAGTCGTAGTATCTTCTGAGGTCCAATTCAAAGAGCACGGCTCTAATTTTGCAGTCTAGATTGGACCATTGAATGATATTCAAAAATTCCCTAGAAGGCAAAGAAAGCAATCATGCAGGGGTCGCTCTTCAAGGGCCCCTAGGGTCCCTTGGGTGTATGCAAGTCCTCAGAGAAAGGGATTGGGATCTGTTTCAATGTTTTGAGATCCGTGAATAAATCTCCAACCTCATTTGGAAGGACTTGGGCTATCAATAGTTGCAAATTGCAATTCAAGCAGACATACAAATCACTATCATTCGTGCAAGATCAAATTGCTCTTGTTAAACAATAAGGATAAGGATTTCAACTGATTTGAGCTCTTACCGGAACTAGAGTAAATATTAATTTAACACCTAATTTCTAATATGTCATTAAAAATGACATAAGTAGAGTTATGATGCCTTTTAATCACTCTTGAGATCAAAGTAGGGAGTGCTTCGATCTCCAAATATGATCCAATGTTGTTTCACGCATTGGTACCATAATAAGTCATCCTTGTATAGAATAGCCTTATAATCTCTCAACAATTTATGCAATTCTCCAAATTGTGGTTATAACAGTCTTCCATTTTCCTGTCAATTCCTTTCAACCTAGCTAGCAATCTTTTGAGAAAGATGATGCAAAATCTGATTGAGTTACATCCATCGACTGTATCCTGAAACTCATCAAATACTTGAGTTCACAAGTACGAGCTACATTTCACAACTCGAAAGGAAAGGTACAGATCAAGGTGTCTAATGTTCAAATGCATGGACATTGAATAGATGGATCAACCCCAACATTCTCAAACACAATTCACCCTTGGTTGTTTCCCAACCCTCAATCTGCTCTTTCCTTCATAAGGATACATATTGAAATCTCCTAATTTAAACCAGGAAACTCCAAACTTCTCTTAAACGCCTCTGTCTAAGTGTCTGGATACTTCGCCTCAACATCGAGATTATGTGAAATGATCGAAGAATGGCACATATATGAAGCATTAGCAATTCTATGGGCATTCACCCTATATCAGTACCCAATTAAATGATATGGTAGTCTAGTAGGGGAATTTTCATAAAATACTTTATTTCATTAAAAATGAGGCATTCGTCCATAGACCATAGTTCATACAAGAGTATTTCTAAACATAAACATTTGTTTAAGATGAGATACAGTTTCATCTAGGGAACCAGTTTGAGAGCCTAAATTGAAAAATTATTACCTGTTTGGTAGCTAAGGGATAATACATGTAATATAACATACAAGATATTGCACATTCTTATGTATAAAATAAAACAAGCTCCAGCCCACCTTCATCACCATACAGAAAAATTAGAATAAGTTTCAAGGGAGATCAGTCCACAAGCACATTACACGGAAGGCTCTCGATCCTCCTTTGCTTTTTTTCAGGTTCAGGGGACTACAAAGAAAAAATAAGAAATAATATTGTATGTTAGATTTTCACATTCAAAATAAAATCGGATTCATGCAAGACTGTAACTATGTACAGAATGACTTGAAAAGACTACCCTAGAAAATCCAATTTTTCTTCTGTGGAGGCTTGAAACAAAACCAGTTCACACAGTAAAGACACAATTGTTTGATGCCATTGATACACAAACTTACTTTAGACTAGATTTAGAGATAGCTACTTAGTAAATATTATTTTTAAAGTTTCCCATCCTAGATAAACACAATATGTTTTTAAAATATGCATAATATAATTTCTTTTAGCTTTACCTCGCCACTAAGTAAATAAGGAACCCGAACCCTTTTGGAGCCATCAGGTAGACGTTTAGAAGGCGAATGGTTATCTATAGCAGGAAAAACATTGCGGACCTACAAACAAATCATAAAGGATATTTTAAATTAGAACCAGGAAAGCCTGGAATAAATATCAAACAAACTAGATCATAATAAATATATTATTCATGCAGAGAAAATTAGTTCAAGGGATCTTGTTCTTCATATCTACAAGCAATCTATAAAGCTAACATCTCAAAGAGAACATTGATTTATTAATTACAGAACACTACTGAAACATGAAAGGACAACCTGACTTTGTTACCTGACTTTGGATAGCCTCGACTAACAAATCCTGACAACCTGTTGCATGAACATTTTCCAAAGTGGGGCACTGAAGCAACAGCCTCTCTGAACCAATTAATAAATGAAAATAATCAATCATACAATTTAAAAGGAAGTCCTGGTAAGTTGCAACAAATTATTTGATAGTTACAAAACAGGAACATGAAGGGGCAAACCTGAATGCAGATTTCTACAAGAATTTAGATTCAGATCATTCAGCTCTGGGCAGTTTAAGTATAGGGCCTGCAAATAATTTTGAAAAGAACTATAAAGATTAGAAGCCTAAAAAAGAATATGCATTAATGGCATCAGTCTAGTGAAAATTGAAACTCACATCCAAGCCGGTGCAACCCCACAAACTGAGTTTCTTTAAACGGCTATGCTTGATGATTAGCTTTTGGTTTATATGCTGTAGATTTGCACTGGATGTTTTCTGTGATTTTCCGTTATTTTCGTCAGCGGTTGGATCTGGGAAATTAGGATCACATATGGTCATGCCACAGTCCATAAGTTCAAGAAGTGGCAATTGAGCTGTAGCAAATTGAATGCCACCTGAAACATGTGAGAGCAGATTAGTATAAACAAACATAATCTAATAATGTGTGAGTTTTGTGAAATAATTGAGGATGTGACAAAAGATTACTTGAGGTCACATTAGGGCAAAGAGCAAGGAGAAGTCTTTTAAGTGTTTCAGGGAATACGTTGCAAATCATTCCAATGCCACTGTCACTTATGCCAGATCTGTTATGACAGCAACCCATCAAACTTGATTTCTTAAACAAAGACATGGTAATTAAAAAAATATGTATTTGAAATATAAGTTCTTATACTAAAACTTTGATTATAATTTATCTATGGTATTGAGTTCCATCACGCTTCTTTTGTCTCCAAGGCAAATACATTTTAAAAACTTCAACGTCAATAAGAATCGGTACAGATTCATACCCACTGAGGTCAAGCAACTCTAGATTTGGATAGCTTGAGGCAATTGCAGCAACAGATGCATCAGTTAATTCAGATCCAAGAACAAGAGAAAGCATTCGCAGCCCCCTGATTAATTGTATATTTGGACAGAATTTCATTAATATCTTCAACTGAGTGGGATGTTAGTAGCATTAACTCATTTCTTAAAAACAGAAGAAAGCACAATTAAGAAAGACATTTTCACTGATTATGCACACCATGAGTTTCGGATAAATATATATCCTTTAGTCCAACAGTTAAAAGATCGGAATTTCGGATACTCATAACTTTGGGAATAAAATCAAGTTTTTATCAATGCCTAATTTTTATTAGTGTGTATTCATGTTGAGCATTGTAGTTAAAATAATTGGTATCATATTATTTCACAGACACCGCATTTGGCAGGCAGTATAAAATTCGACATGATCCTATGTTTGGTCTTTTACAATGGTTGGTTCATACAAAAGATAGCGCAAATACATAGAAAAAGAAAGTTAAAAACATTATAAATTCATAGAAACAGAAAGTTCAAAACATCATAGACTACAAACTTTTATAACAGATGGAATTGCAACACATGTGGCTAATGCCAATAACAACATGAAAACAGACAATAAATTGCCAAATAAAAGGCAAACCTCAATTGAGCAGCACTAAGAGCAAGCACAGCAGCATGAGAAAGCCGCATTGAAGCTATATGGATGTTTTGTAATTTCAAGCAACTTCTTCCCAATCCTTCAATCATAGTTATGAGGTCAGTGCTGGCATTTTCTTGGCAAGAAAATTCAAGTGAAATCTCTCTCAGCTGCGGACAGTTAAATACCTACAATTTAAAAGCATTGGTTAGCAACTAGGATTCAATATGAATGCAATCTCATGGTATAATCAATATCAATCACATCACATTAAAGAACAACAAAGAAAGATAATATTCACCATCTTAGACAGAGAGTGCAGATCAGATAGCCAAAGTGTAGACAAACTAGATGAAGAGAGGACAAAACCCCCTAGATTAGAACAACCTTCCATCTTGAGGCTTTTGAGGTTTCTTTTGTCAGCAACAAATCGGCCTAGTTCATCCCTGCATTATCATAGTTGAACAACATATAAAGCTAATCAGCAGAAAGCATTATTCTTTACTTGACCATGCATATATGCTAATAATGTAAGCTCTAGCTGCACACGAAGGCTTTAGCAGCTAGGCGTTTAAAGAAATTAAACAGAAATCTGAAGAAAAAAATATCTGAAATTTAAATCTTCCGTGGGACAAAACAAAAGTTGCACCTCTGCTGATGAAGGCAAAGTTACAATCTATAACATGGCAATACACCATCAGGATTTCATCCATTTACATCATGGCATTTGAACGATAAACAACATTTAACCAATTAATAATGCCAAACACGGATCTAAAATCTATGAATCATACAAGAAATAATTAGTCATTGTGTCTTGACTAAACAACTTACTTGCCTCACTTTCACATTGTATAAAATTAAATTAGATCCAACATTAATTGCATACTTAGATGTTCAACAACCGAAAACTCATTACACATAGAAGCAGCAAAAAAAAGGGTTTCAAAAATTAAAAGACAAGAGCGTGAGTAATACCCATTGATCCGATTGGTTGCGGTGTCAAAGACTGAGATCTCCATAGATTCCAGATTAGGGCATGAAAAAGCAATGCAAGCCAGCATCGTTGAATCAAAATCACTGCAACATGAAACAAATCGGATTCATAACATAAATAATACAGTACAAATCTTAGAAGATATGAATAATACAGTAAAAATCTTAGAACATAAATAATACAATACAAATTTTTTCAAACAAATCAGATTCACAATCTCATTTATAAGATCCAATTTTTTTCATCATCCTTTTATAACCAAACCAATTAATTAATAAATTGAGATTCAGATTATACCTATTTTTTTGTGCATCGATCTTCAGAAATCAACACACATATTTCAATTTACGCATGCATTATATAATTTTACAATACTAAACCATTAATTCATGATTAAATTAGTCAATGTTATATAATTCATCAATTAATCTTATTCTTAACGTGGATCTGGAAAATTTCACACCTTTCCATTCTAAGCGAAAGCCTCAAAATCCCAGGACATTTCTGCAGCATCGACGCAACAAATCCAACATGAACCTTCACCGGAACCCTAAGCTTCAACTCCTCCGTCGCTTTCCACAGCTTCCTCGCCGTCTCCCTCCATCCCTTACACACCTTCGCCGCCGATAACAATCCCGCCGGCGGTAACCTCCTCAAAACCTCCCATCGTAAATTCCCAGGCAAACCGCTCGAATCAATCTCCACATCTAGATCTGGTTCTAGATCTAGTTCCAGATCCAACAAATCTCCATCTCCATCTCCATCACCATCACCAAACGCTTTATCGTCAAGCCTCAACAGATCAAGTCCAGTGCCTCGATCGTCAAGACCGTCAAACGAAAGCGCTCGCCGGAGATTCGACGGTGGTTGACGAATCACCGAGACCGCAGACGGTACAGAAACGATAGATAACGATGAATCTACCGGCGTGGTGGTGGTGGTTGTGGTGGAAACTGGCGTTTTGATATTACAGTTATGTCCTTTTTTGGGAAGGCCACAACGTCCACAATTGTAACTACCACGTTTCTTTCCTTTTTTTGTATCGGAACTTTCAGCGGTGTCGCCGCCGCGTGAAGATTGCGACGCGGCGGCGTTAATTGAGTGTTGCATTGTGAAGAACGAGAGAAAGAAAAATGAGAGTGCGAATGTGTTTTAATAAAAATATAAGAAGAACCAACGCGGGAGAGTTCGCGCGCTTTTGGTATTGTTTTTGACGCTAAAAATATTTAATTTTTCAGATTTTTGATTTTTTAAAAAATGTGAATTTTGTGTTTCGTTTTATAGAGGGAGAAACACGTGCCTGATGACGCGGGAGTTGTTGTTCTCATCGGAGAAGAAAATCTTTTTTTATGTTATTTTTATTTTTAAGGAAATCGTTTTATGTTTTTGAAAATATCTTCTTTTTCTTTTGAACGGTATAATCACAACGTATCATTTATCATACTTACTCTAAAAGCCAATTAGGTCAAGCAATTGGCTTAGCCCTAATTTTCTATGCCAATTTCCCTCCAAAGTACTTAATCAAAGAGTGCTTTGCAAGCTAATGGGGACTCATTAAATGTTGGTGTGTGTTGCAAGCTTTTGGTATCTCATTAAATGCTTATTCCAAATTTTGAAATTTGATTTTCCCTCCTATATGCACATGTCATCTAAAGTGATTTACCAAGCTTACCAATTAAGCCACACGACAGCAATAAATGCAGCTGCTAACTGTCCATTTGCCTCCTATTTCAATATGACCTTCCAGCTGCCATAAAATTTGAATATGTTGGAGACTTTTACGGTGAGTTTCCTTTGTTGACTTGGGGGCTTCAAATTTCATCGCCAAACAACTCAATTGAGAGAGAGACCTGCAATCGCAAATCGGTTTCAATTTCGATTGATGATTTTGGTTTTTGATTCTTTTCCTACAATCCCCTTTTTATATTCGATTTGACACTTGCTTCTGTTTTGTGACAAGGAGGCTATTGATAGTCTTGGAAATCTTCTGCTCCTGCTTCTTCTTTTTCTATTCCTAACCTTTTCGTAAGTTTTCACTTCTTTCACTGTTTATTTCCTTCAATATTTGTTGCATTTGAAGTATATCTTTGTCCACACCATACCTACATGTTATTTCCTGCTTCCAGTTCTTTTCTTTTAATTTCATATGTATACCTAGAAAAAATTAATTTAATTAGAGTCTAATTTTTCAATAAAAATTGTAATTTGCGGGGGAAATTGATTTTTGAGTATAATTTTAATTCATTTTATTCTTTTAGTTCCTGGTGATTATATTTAGGTTTGTTGTTCCTTGAAAGGGATTTTGTATTGCATTGTCATCTATATTTTGCTATTATTTCTTATGCTGAGGGTTGCATATTGAGTTCTATTGTTCTGAGAAATTGAGTTCTGTTTTCCAGATTGTTGTTAAAGGAGTTTTACTTGGGGGTTTCTATATTTGATTTGTATATGTTGGAGACTTTTACGGTGAGTTTCCTTTGTTGATTTGTAGCATACTTTGCTTTTTTTTATTAGTTGATTTCTCATCTAAAACAGATTTTACAGTTGTGTACTATAGTGACTGAAAATTGAAGTAGTCCATTGATAGACGATTTCATAAAATTATTGCTTGAGTTTTACTCTATCTTTCACTCATGAATTTTTTGTTTGGAATATGCGTGTATATTGAAAATTGATGCTTCAGTTTAACTTTATCTTTCCCTGTCACCAATTTTAATCTGTCAACATTTCTTTTCTGAGGCATTTGTGTGTAAAAATAAATAAAAATGGAAGGAACTGTAGTTTGAATGGCGCATATAGAGGCTTATGATGGTGTCTGAAGCTTTGTGGTGTACTTACAGAGACTATTCAACCAATCAAAGCTAAGACACAAAAGAATTGAGTAAAATTTTCTAAGATCATCGAGTTTATATAATTTATACACAACTCTTGAGCAACATTGCAATTAGGAAAGGTAATTGGCTGGCTATACCAATCAATACTGAAACTTGAATTCTACAATTAACATGTTTAGTTAGAAGTTAGTTGCTCTCCAAGCAGTTGTGATGGCCACGAATCTGCTGGTGTGCGATACCTGACATATTGCTTATTGGTAACAGGTGTAGGTTTTGGCGTGATTTCAGTAACATATGGAGCTGGGAATGTGGCTTGAAGATTCGAACGAAAGGGGACACCTGAAACAACAGTTCCTTGCTTATTTATTCAAATACTGATTATAGATGTTTCATAAAAGCCTATGCATGTAGAGAAGGTTCTGAAAGGCCTTTGATCACTAAAGTTAGAGCTGCTCAGTTGCAGGCTCAGGTTGCGAATATGGCTTCTAGGAATCATCATTATTGTGTGTACATATGTGTTTGCAGTATGTCTGGTGTAAATGTTCATAATGTTGGGGTTTATTTGGTAGTGTATGACATCCCCATATGTAACAAATGATTTGGTCTCTTCATTTGTTTTTACTGTTTTCTTATGGTGTTTGCTTATATTGATTTTTGTTTTTTTGGGTGTTTGCTTATGTTGAATTTTTTTTATTTGATTGCATGATGATATCTATGAAGATTGTAGCTTAATGTTGAAAAAGAAAAGCAAAAAAAACTGAGTTTTGATCAAGAAAGAGCTTTGGAAAAGAGCTTTAAGTTTAACAACAAGCTAGCGCAAGTGTCCTGTTCTGCAAGGAAAAAAAATACAAGATCAAGCAAGATAGGAGTGACTCTGGTGTTCTAAAGTCCAGCTTCGATGTTCTTAAGTTTGATTATAATATTATCAATCACTTTGATTGCTTTAACAAATAACTAAGTTGAATTACACTCCGTCCGTTATGCGAATCATCTTACGTTTAGTTTTTTTTTTTTTTTTTGTCTTTGTGGACTGCAATTTAGAGAGTTAATGCACATTATTTGAAGGATAAATTAATAGTTTTTTTTTTCTTCTTTCATATCCATAAAATGTTAAACATAAGTTTATAGTTTTGCTTTAAAAAAAATAGGAATTTATAGTTTTAATTTAGTTTTACTTCAGTTGTGTGAAAAAAAGTAACATGTTACGGATGTGATAATCTTTAACTTAAATTACTCATGTTAAACATGTTGACTAGAATAATGAATAAAATGATCGGATCGAAGCTAGAATTATGACAGAAAAAGTATTGACAATCTTGGTGCAAGCTTTTACATTGTTATCATTGTCGTACAAGTGAACATGTTTTTAGATTTTTATATGAGTTATATTAACTATATATGTTTACATTGTTGCGACTTATTCGTTTAACTTCTGCTCGGTAGGACCCGTGCGGTAGCACGGGTCAAAGAGTCTAGTTTATTATTTATTTGACAAAGATTTTATGGCCTTGAATGAGATTAAAATGGTTTGGTTTTTCGGATTTGGTGATTAATTGTTTTCCATGGAAAAATTAAAACTTTTTCTCTCTTTCTATATTCATTTAGGCGAGATGTACATGTTCATTCTTCTTTATACGATACATAAAGATGTTAAATAACGTTTCGTAATTCAGTGTACAAAGGTGGTAAATAACGTCTCTTAGAGATGGCTTAGATGGTAAAAAGACAGCGGTTGTCGTGTTTGAACATGCAACTCCGCATTTTGTTTAGCTAATGTGAACGTGTTTTGCCGCTCTACTCTTTTAAATAAAATAAAAAAATGGTGTATGATAGAAGGTATATTTGTTCGTTCTTAATGATTAAATTTTATACATTGACGTTTTAAAACTTGTACACTATCTACAAATCACAATCATTCATATGTGTAACTTTATAAATAGTTATACGTAAAGTTAATGGTATATATGAGTTCGTCCTTTTATATTCGATGCTAATTCGCGAAATCACCTCCTGGGTATACTTAAAGTTCCATATATTAAACCAAATAAACACTATTAATATGTTTTAATCGAATTTTAGTTTAAGAGTGTAAACTCGTCTCATGAAATTTATTTATACAATCATCCAATCAAATTTTCAATTTTAATTATTATGTTACTTTCTTGTACTGCTTTATAAAATATCTCCATAAACATCGATATGGTGATATATAATTGAATAAATACATATAAATATCTTAAATTGTTAGTAAATGGTATTTTTTCATTCTAGTAAATGGTTTTCAAACTTATTAATTATTTGGTCAAAATTACATTTTTCTAAATTTTAATTGATTGATTATTGGGTATGTTTTTCAATGCAATGCTAATTTAATACAAATCATTATTATAAACAAACAGTAAAATATTTAACACTTTAATATTTTAATTTGTGTAATAATATCTAAATCTTATAAACATGTGTATGCTGATGTATGTGCTTAAATTCAAACAGGAAGAAAAAAAATGTGTGCTTGAATGGTTTGTATGAAACAAAGATTTTATGTCCTTGAATGGGATTAAAATGGTTGGTTTTTAGGATTTGGTGATTAATGGTTTTCCATGGAAAAATTAAACTTTCTCTCTTTCTATTTTTATTTGAGTGCAATGTACATTTTTATTCTTCTTTATACGATATAAAGATGTTAAATAACGTTTCGTAGTTTGGTACACAAAGATGATAAATAATGTCTCGAAGAGATGGTTTAGATAGTAAAAACACAGCGGTTGTCGAGTTTGAACATGCAAGTCCGATTTTTTTTTGTACTTAATGTGAATGTGTCTTGTAGCTCGACTCTTTTAAATATTAAATAAAAAATGGCATACGATAGAAGGAATATTTGTTCGTTCTTAATGATTAAATTTCATACACTGATGATTTAAAAACTTTTCACTATCTACAAAACATAATCATTTGCATCCTCCGATCACTATTATAAGCAAAAGGCTTGAATGTATTGATGAAAGCCTTGGTTGAGACACATACCTTTACGGGGTATAGGGTGGGTGGCGCTAATTCGGTGGTTGTGTCGCATTTACAGTTTTCTGATGATACACTATTAATTGGGAACAAAAGTTGGGCTAATGTTCGTGCAATGCGGGCTGGTCTTGTCTTGTTTGAGGCTATGTCTGGCCTGAAAGTAAACTACCATAAAAGCTCTCTGGTTGGGGTCAATATTAATGCCTCTTGGTTGTCTGAAGTGGCTTCTGTGTTGGGATGCAAAGTGGGTAAAGTGTCGTTCCTCTATTTGGGTCTTTCGATTGGAGGCGATCTGAGCCGGTTATTATTTTGGGATCCTGTTGTTAATCAAATTAAAACTAGATTGTCTGGTTGTCATAGTCGATTCCTTTCTTTTGGTGGTCGTTTGATCCTTCACAAATCTGTCCTGACTGCACTTTCTTTCAATGCACTTTCCTTTTTCAAAGCTCTGTCAGGTATAATCTCTTCCATTGAATCTTTGTTAAATAAATTTCTTTTTTTTTTGGGAGGGGGGGGAGTGAGGACAAAAGAAAAATATCTTGGATTGGTTGAGGAAGGAGTACAGAGGGATGAGTGTCAGAAGGTTGAGGAAGTTTAACATTGCTTTGTTGGGGAAATGGTGTTGGAGGTTGTTACTAGAGAGAGGGAGAGGGGTTGTGGTGCAAGGTGTTGGTGGCTAGGTATGGTGTGGAGGATGGAGGTTTGGAGGATGGGGGCCGGAGTTGTTATTCTTGGTGGCGGGAGATGGTGAGGATCAGAGACGGGATAGGCGAGGGTGGTGAGGGGTGGTTTGCGTCGTGTGTTAGGAGAAGGGTGGGGGATGGAGCCGATACTAATTTTTGGCGTGATTGTTGGTGTGGTAATGTTCTGCTGTGTGTGCGTTTTAGGCGGCTATATGACTTGGCTGTCAACAAAGTAGTCATGGTAAGGAACATGTTCTTGTTGGGTGTGGAGGTAGGAGGGGAGGCGTGGCAGTGGCGCCAACGTCTGTGGGCTTGGGAGGAAGAGTTGGTAAAGGAGTGTAGGGAACTTTTATTCACAGTTACCTTGCAGGATTTTTCTTCTGATAGGTGGCTTTGGTTACCAGATCAGATTGGCGGGTACTCGGTCTTTGGTGTGTATGACTTGTTGACATCGCAGGAACAACCCCATTTATATCAAAATATGGAGTTAATTTGGCATAAACAGGTACCTCTGAAAATCTCTATCCTTGCTTGGCGACTGTTGAGGGATTGTTTACCTACTAAAGAAAACTTGGCAAACCGTGGGATTATTTATGTGGAGGCGCGGTTGTGTGTCGCTGGGTGTGAGCACGTTGAGGACTTGAATCATTTGTTTCTGTCTTGTCCATCATTTGGTGCGCTGTGGCCGTTGGTGCGAGCATGGCTCGGTGTTGAAGGGGTGGAATCACAGGTTATCTCAGACCGTTTCTTGCAGTTTATTCATTACGCATGTGGTTTGAAATCGCGGCGATCATTTTTTCACCTTGTATGGCTCCTGTGTGTTTGGGTTGTGTGGAATGATCGGAATGACAAGTTATTTAGGAATAAACAAAGCTCTCTACCACATATGTTAGATAAAGTAAAATCATATGATCCTTATGGTGGTTGAAAGCTAATAATGCTGTCTTTAGTTTCGGTACTCATAATTGGTGGTCGAACCCACTCTTATGTATGGGCATCGACTGATTGTTTTGTAATCTTGACTAGACTCAATTCTTTTCCATGATTTTTGTGGCACACCTTGTGCTGAAGCAATTACGTTGTCGGTGTTAATATAATTCATTTTTGCTTGTTCAAAAAAAAACTATTATAAGCAAAATTTCATATTTTAGATTCATTCAGTAAATGATGTATCTTGTCTACAATAAATATCACATATATTATTAATTGAATGAATTTAAAATGTAGATTGGTGTATATGTGTAACTTTACAAGTAGTTATACTTAAAGTTAATGGTGTACATTACATATGAGTTCATCCTTTATATTGAATGATAATCCGTGGGTCTCTTAAAACACTCGAGAAATCACCTCTTGGTATACTTAAAAGTTCCATGTATTAAAACAAATAAAAACTATGAATATTTTTTTAATCAAATTTTAGTTTAAGAATATACATTGTTCTCATGAATTTTTTTCATACAATCATCCAATCAAGTTTTCAAATTTAATTAGTATGTTACTTTGTTGTACTGCTTTATAAAATATCTCCATGGTATAATTGAACAAATACATATAAGTATTGTAATTTGTTAGTAAATGGTACTTTTTCATTCTAGTAAATGGTTTTTAAACTTATTAATTATTTGGTCAAAATTACATTTTTCTAAATTTTAATTGTTTAATTATTGGGTATGTTTTTCAATGAAATGCTAATTTAATACTCCCTCCGGTCCTTATTATAAGAAAAAGTTGACTTTTTAGGTTCATTGTGTAAGTGATGTATCTAGTCTATATTTATAACAAGATACATTAATTATTCTATGAACCAAAAAAGTCAATTGTTTCTTATAATAAGGACCGGAGGGAGTACAAATCATTGTTATAAACAAGGGTAATGTTAACCAGTGCCCCCGGGGCACTAGTTAAGAACCAAATATAGTATGTATTTGCATTGAAAATTGTGTTGTCAATCCATTAAAAGTCAATAAAGTGTTTTTTAAATTTAAAACTTTCTCTTTATGATTTTCTTAACTAGTGCCCCGGGGGCACTGGTTAACATGACCCTATAAACAAACATTAAAATATTTAACACTTTAATATTTTAATTTGTATAATAATACTTAAATCTTATAACACATGTATGTGCTAATATATGTGCTTGAATCATCTAAAAAAAATGTGTGCTTGAATGGTTTTTATGAAGAAAAAAACGGTTTGAAGGCAAAACCATATCCTTTATATTTGTTTCAATGAAAAAAAAAAAATCATATGACGTAAATGTTAATTTTTTTAATGGTGATCGGCCAATCTTTGCACTTGAGTTTTGTTGAAGAAAAAAAACCTTAAAAGTGGACACACTATAAGTCACTAATATGATGATAAAGTGCATCGTATCTACTCAATAATATACTAATCAAAGTAGCAATAGACCAGTTTTTTTACAAGCTTCAAAGACATTAGGTTACTAATGTAGAACCATGAGAATATTAAACAATTGGATGAGAAAATTGTTATATAGAGTTTACTCATCAAGTCACCTAAACGGCTAGAAGATGAAGATACAAAAATAGGTTCATAGATTAAGGATTGTGATGGGAGAACGTGCATCAGAAGCTACGCAATACACGACTTGAAGTTATGTAACAAAACTCGCATTGAAGTATTACATGCTTTGAGGGTTTACTACATCCTTGTAACCAATTGACGGCCTCATATGTACAAAAGATTCTCAAAAAGAGAAGGCTGGAATCATTATCGTCACATATTGAGGATGATTTATTTATTTTTTATAAGCAAAGGGATTTTATTACTTTGAGTATAAGCGACAGGGACGGACCTAAATGCACTAGAAATTAGAATTGGGGCGGCAGCCACGCCATGTCTTGGAAAACACTCACCCCTTATATATGAGAGAGAAAGTAACTTGGCCACCCCTAGTATACTTGAATATAATGTAAATATTTTTTATGGTAATGCTAACAAGTGTCCTTGGGACGCTTGTTTAGAAGTTTAAAGAAGATTTTTTTTATTGGAAATCATCACATTGAAACTTAAAAAAAAAACTTTTTTATATTAAATTTATAAATTATTTTTTTCTTTTGAATCCTTAACAAGTGTCATAGTATAACCCTATTTTTTATTCCACTTCATTCTATTTAATTACCATGCTTAAATATAGCTTCCTCACTTTGTTTTTTCCACCTCACTTTTATAGAAAAAAACACACACACACACACACACACACACACATATATATATATGTATATGTATATAGTTGTAACTCGTTAAAATTTAGGTTTTTGTTCCCAAGTTATACACATTATTGTAATTTTGGTCATGGCCAAGGTTTTTTTTACTCTAAAATGGTGATTTTTGGGCTAGAAAGTGGTGATTTTTATCCCAAAAGTATTTTTTTTTTCTCTTCAAATTTAAGATTAGGGTTAAAAATCACGAGTTTTGGAGCAAAAAATTGTCATTTTTCGGGTAAACAATGGATTGAAACCAAAATTGCAATAATGTTTGAAACCAAAATTGCAATAATGTTTGGAACTAAAAACACGGATTAAAACCGTTTTTGGGCGAAGAGTCTAACGTAAACCGTCCACCAAGTTTCACTAGCGACCACTATGATTTTCGAAAAATCCGTATACAAATGTTTCTTGAAGCACAAGGTTCAGAAATATGCGCATTCAAAAATGGTCCTCACATTCCCACTACAGTTTTAAATGGTGTAAGTTCACTAAAACTAGAAACTTCTTGGGACGAAGATGGTCATAAAAAGGTTATATACGATGGATGAATTCTTTAGAATCTTAAATTGTAAGACCACAAAAGAAATATGGGATACTTTAGAAACCACCCATGAGGGAACCAAATAAGTAAAACGATCTAGACTCAACACCCTTTTCCAAGAATATGAAATGTTTAGAATGTTATCGGGAGAGAAAATTCTAGATATGCAAACAAGATTCACTCATTTAACCAATCATTTCACCACCCTAGGAAAAACTTTTACTGACAATGATTTGAATTTGAAGGTTCTTAGATCACGAACAAGAGCACGGAAACCATAGGTGACAACCATTTCAGAAAAGAAAGGCCTATCAAAGATGTCATTGGCGACACTTTTTGGAAAACTACAAGAACATGAGTTCGAACTTGGCCAATTGGAACAACATGAAGAATTTGAAAAGAAACATAAAAATATTTTCTTAAAGGCGGAGTCAAATGTGAATCAACAAGAAGATAGATCGGAAGAAGATGACAACATAAATATTCTAGTTAAACAATTCAGAAAATTCTTAAAGAAAGTCAAGACAATCAAATTTGGTCAAGGCAAGAGACTTGCGAAGCATAAGGAAACATCAACATTAGATCAAAACTTCACTTGTTTTGAGTGTTGAACAAGGTCATATAAAGGTCGGTTGTCCATCTCTTCAAAAGAAAAAATGAATTTAAAGGAAAGAAGGACAAAAGATCAAAGAAAACATATATTGCATGGGAAGCCGACAAAATAAGTTCATCTTCAAATTCTGAAAATGAAGAACATACACATCTCTCATTAATGGCTTCACATCAATATGATGATGAAAATCAAGAGGTAAGTAATAATAAACCCTCCTATGATGAATTACAAAATGCATTTAATGAATTGCATGATAAATGTCTAAAACTTTCAAAATTATGTACTAAGCAACATAAGATAATTTCATCTTTAGGAAGTGAATCTAAGAGCAAGTGAGATGAGTTAGATAAAGTTAAACCATATATAAATACTAAAATTGATTGTCTAACTTGTAATAAATGTGCATCTCTTGAATTCAAAATTGATGAATTAAATCAAGTTATATGCAAATATGAAAAAGGTCAAAATGGACTGGATAGTGTTTCATGCAGTCAAAGATATGCCAAAGATAGAAGTGGATTAGGATATTCTAAATTTGAAAATTCTAGTTGAAACAAAAAGACTATCTTTGTCAAATCTAGCAATGCTTATAACAATGTTCAACCAAGAAAGGTAGAAAATAATTTTAATCAAAAAAGACTTGTATTAAGAATTCCTTTTATACTTCTAGGAGAAACATGTCTTATAACAAACTGACATGTTGTTATTGTAATAATAAAGGACATACCCCTAATGTATACTATATTAGAAATGTTGGTATACAAAATGGTAAATTTATTAAGGTAGAGAAAGGAATTAACCCATAAGGACCCAAATCACATTGGGTACCTGACAAATCTTAAATTTGTTTTGCAGGAATGCTTGAAAACCACAACCAACACGTGATATCTCGATAGTGGATGCCCTAAACATATGATGGGAGACAAGTCAAAATTCTCATCGTTGACCCTAAAATCTAAAGGATTTGTCACCTATGGAGATAATAATAAAGGGGAGATTCTAGGAATTGGTAAAGTACGATTGCCTCCCCTTACTACCATTGATGATGTGTTGTTGTTGAAGGTTTAAAGCGTAACTTATTTAGTATAACTCAATTATGTGGTAAAGGTCTTAAAATTATTTTTAATAAATATTCATTCATCATAGAAGATGAGACATCTCATGAAATTAAACTTGTTGAAAAAATGGTAAATTTCAAGGTATCTTTAGATGACTTGTTGTCTTTAAAACTCAAATGTCTCTTGGTTAACAATAATAATGATGCATGGCTATGGCTGAAATGAATTGCAAAGAAATAGTCACACCAATGAGCTCTAGCACTTATGTGGATCAAGATGAATCTAGTAAACCAAGAGACATAACAAAATATAGAGGAACATACTTTGTTGCTATTTTATGTGTATGTAAGTTGCTACTAACTTCATATGATTAATGTTGAAGCTCTCATTTGTGATGGTGATTGGTTCTGTCATAAGTATGATGCAAGAACAAATCAAAGGTTATTCTTTGTCATGATATCTTACTACTATTTATTCATCTATTTATATGGTATTTTTTTTAGTTCAATAGCTAATGTATTTTTCTTTTGGTTCCAAAGGTTGAAAAAGATGAGCTACAAATCAACTTGAAGATTTGATATCATTTTGGTTTTTTGGGGTGGTTTGTATACAAGGAGTTTGATGAGTCAACAATTAGTTATTTTAATATAATATTTAAGTCCGTTTTATTTATATTTGAGTTTATTTTATTTAAGTTTATTTCCTTTTTAGAACTCTTTTACTACAATTGCAAGTTATTATATTTCAGGAACAAATATTCTAAAGATTGAGTCTTGGAGCAAAAGAAAGGAGAATTGGAGCTGATTCGTGCCAAAAATATAAAAGATCTTATACAAAAATATCTGGTGCAAGGATTGAGGACAAAAATATGAATATCTCATACAAAAATATCTTGTGCAAAGAATTTGAAGATCTTGTACCTATGAAGCCCGGATACTCCAAAATCGAGACGTACCCGTACCGGATACGTATCTGATACCGATACTCCATGGATACTCGATGATACATATCCATGAAGTAACAAAATTAATTATTTTAATTTTTAATAAATATTTTATCGGATACTTATGTGATACTCCACAGATACACAAGGATACTTCTAAGATACTTCACAGACACGTATCCTAGAAAAAGATGAAGAGTAAAAAAGTGAGACAATGTTGTAAAAATTCATTATAGATGTATATGACTCAATTTTATATATGCATCAATAGAATTGTTTCACGATGAAACACTTAAAATTATACTTCTTGTGGATGAACGTAGCGAGAGATGTGATTCAGTTAATCAACATTAGATAAAATTTGTGTTGAGTTCTTTTAATGATGTTTCTCTCAATATCCCAACATATGAAAATGTAATATAGTTTATAAGAAAACTTTCAAAAAAAATTATTTTGATCACATGTATTATTTTTAAAAAATTGTAACTTTTATAATAATATAATAATGAAGAGTAATCAATGTTAATTTTCTTCAAAGTATTTTCCACACATATGAGTTTTATTATAAATTTTTGTTAACGTGTCCTAACCGTATCGTATCCTAAATTTAAAAAAATTCGCGTATCCACGTACCCGTATCGTATCGTACCCGCACCCGTATCCGTATCGGGGATTCATAGTCTTGTACAAATATATACAAGAGGCGCGCCCCACTTTAGTCCTTTTGCTGCTTTTGCTTTCCGGACAAGCTACCTATTAGTTTATTTCTGACCTAAAAGCCCTTGTTTTCTTGTGGAACATTCTAGTGATGTATTGCTTAGGTTTTAAGTCGTTATAAACTATAAATAGAGTAGCTAGCTATCACAACAATTCATCTTTTGTTCTTGGAATAAAAGTTCATCTTTATTTTATTGTTATTTACTTTTATGTTCTTCTTCTTCTTATTCTTCTTCTTCTTCTTCTTGATAGGCCAAACCGCAAATGCACGGTCTATCGAAGTAATAATAGTAGTAAAGAGTATCGTTCCGCTAGGGAGTTGTTTAATTCAATTAACTTAAAAAGAATGATTAGAGGAGGAGAAAAGTTATAAAAAGAGAGGTTTAGTTGCTGAAGGTAAATAACAATAATAATAATAAAGAGCCTTGGGATCATTGGTTCGTCATAACAACGAATCCTTCACAATCAAGCCTTAAACTTTATAATTCTACGTTATTCTTAATTTCTAAGGACAAGTTTCACTTTAGCATATCAAAGCTTCTCTCGAATTCAGTGAGTGTATCCCTCCAACAACCACACCTATTCTCATGGGTGATTGCCTTTGGGACCCTTGAAGATCGAAACTTTATGTGTCCCAAGGTTTGCTAGACTATTCTCATGTTTCGTAAACCTTGTCTAAATTCACTTGTTCGAATATCAAAGCTCCGCGTTCGCTTTATGAATTGATATTTGTGATGATGAATTAACCATTATCAAACCCTCCGCGTTCGCTTCCACAGTTTGATAATAATTAATTCATGTTAAAACGGTGAATTTAGATAAGAAATTAAGGTAACATATAATTAGGGTTTAAGGCTTGGATTGATTCGGATTACGTCATTAGACTTATCCAACAATCCCAAGACAAAGAAAGTCTACTCACTCATGTTCATCGTAGACATGGGGGAAGAAGAGAGAAAACAATAAAGTAAATTGCAAGGAAGAAGGTAAAGGAAAATAAAGACTTTTATTGAAATAATGCTGAAAATATTCTAAGCAAAGGTGAATTGTTTATGATGGAATGCTACTCTATTTATAGCTTTACAATCGACTTAGAAACTAAGCAACTATAAGGGCAAAACAGTAAAGCTGCAACGGAGTAACTTGGGCTTGAAGAAAAGCAGCAAAAGAGGCTTCTAGGGGTGGCACGGCCGTGCCACATGTTGGCACTGGCCGTGCCAAGCTTCTGACTTGGTGTGAACATATTTTTGCACTGTATTTTCATAATTCTGCACTGTATTTGCTACAGTCCTCTTTCTTTTGCTCTAAGACACCTTCCACCATATATTCGTTCCTAAAATATAATAAAAAGCAATTTGAAGTAAAATATTCAAAAAGGAAATAAATATGCAATAAAATAAAATCAAATCTTTATAAAACTAAACTAAATAAAGCAATAAAATAGACTAATTAATGACTCATCAAACTCCCCCACACTTGAATCTTTGCTTGTCCTCAAGCAAAAGGCAATGGACATAGCAGCAACTAAAAGGATTTAATTATGGCAATGCAATTGAAAACACAAGTCTCTTTGAAGGTTTTGTTTCAAGTACACTAATCATAATTTTAAACATTCCTCGTGAACCTATTCAACCCAACATCAAGTCTCAAGTGAGTGTGTGTGTGCAGTCCAACCTTTTTCTTGCTCCTGTATAAGACAGATATTATGAGGAACAGGTTCTATCCTTAATGCTAAAGTAACCGAGAAAAGTCCTTTCTTCATTTCATATAAGAGTGATGGGAATTTAAGTTAAAATTGAATTAAATTAACAATTAAGCACAAAGGGCTGCAGATGCTTAGGGGCTATCTATCCTCATAGAAAGTCTTTTTGGATGTAATTGTCCTTTCCCCCTAGATTCAAAATCACCCTAAGCAGTGCTGCAAAATTTTCTTTTATTTCATCTCCGCGTAGGAAGTCTTTTTGGATGTAATTGTCCTTTCCCCCTAGCATTGATGAATTTATTTTACTTTAAGTTCAAATTAGGGAGTCACCACCACAATTAGGAAGTTAGGGATTGTCCTTTCCCCCACATGTTGGTGCCATTCTCCCGCCCCATTTAACTTTAACAATTAAGAAGATATAACATTAAAGCACATTTGATTATTTTCCCACACAAACTTATACTACTTTTACTCTAAAGACTTTAAAGGGTCTAAGTTAACACTAAAGATAGAACGTGCTCCTTAAAATACCTACTTATACATTTGCTCAAAGATTGCAATCGGGTGCTTTTCTCATTGGAGAATTTTCACAATAAAACAAGACATGGGTATAGCAAGAACACAAGGAAAAAACCTTTAAAGAAGAGACAAATCAAAAAAATTTATGCCATTTTTTTACATTGAAAACAAGCTACTAGTCATGCCTTTCACTTTAAAAACAAAACAAAAGAATAAAGTTCAAGGGAGTTTGGGAACACTACGACTCAAGACACTTTATTACCCCCCCCCCCCCCCCCACACACACACACACACACACACACTTAGGGGAAGCATTGTCCTCAATGATTCAAAAGAAAAAGAAATTAAAAGAGAAGAAGAAGAAGGAGTAGAGGAAGAAGAGTAGGAGAAAGAGAGAAGAGAGAAGGGAAGAGAGGAAGAGGAAAGCTCACAATGTCTATTGAGGTCCATAAGGAGGACCTTGGAATTGTAGGCGTTGCATCATCCGACGGAGCATCTCATTGCTTTCTTGTGTTAAGCGGTTGCCCCTTTGAACATCGTTCCTTAGTCCGGAGATTTCAACACCTTGCCTTTGTTGCTCGGTGCTCATCCTTTCAACTTCATTGTGAATTCATGCCCATCTTTGATCTTCATTTAGCTCTCCGGTTTCATGGTCATGGTGTTCCTCTCGGTGCAAATTAGCACCTTCTCCTTCATGGTGCATGTGAGCACCCTCTCCCGCATCATGATCTCGCTCTTCAAGAACCTACACATCATCAACATACAACCAATTTTCTTCCACTTCGGTGGTAGTCCGAGATGGGTTAGGAAGTAAAAACATGATTGGTACGTTTAGCTTGAGTTGGTAATGGTGGGGTGGACGATGTTTAATGAAATTCATAGCAATGAGGGTTTCTATGTTAAGCCTATTGTTTCCCTCAATTGGTTTGATCCCCTCATCTTCACCTACTCCAAAACACCTAGCTATGTATGTAATGATGCCACCCATCACTATGTCTCCTCTACCGGCCGGTCTAGTACCGACGAAGTCTAGGTAATCAATCAAATAGAAACAAGTATTGACGGGGTGGTTGTAGAGCATTGCCCATAACATGAACAACTCATCGGTTCTAGTGTTTCCTAGCTCGGTTCTACCCCAGATAGTGCAAGTCATCACCCTTTGAAGGTACTTAAGGACGGGGTTGTGAATGTTGCTAGCTTTGTTTGCCCTAGGGACGTATTTGTTAAAACCGGTGATTTGTTTCCAAAATTCAGCTGGTTCATAGTTATCCGGTTTTAGGCTAGGATCCCTGTAACGCCCTCCTTTTTATTTAATTATTTTAATTAGTTTTAGAATATATTTATATGATTGGTATGATTTACATGATTTATGTGATATTTTGTTATGTTATATGTTGGTATTTACTAGCATAATATAATTGTTATTTGGTGTAGAAATATATTTGTTATTTGTTATAGATATATTTGTTATTTGGTGTAGAAATATATTTGTTATTTGTTATAGATATATTTGTTATTTGGTGCAGAAATATATTTGTTATTTGTTAGAAATATATTTGTTATTGGTGTATTATTATTATTAAGTGGGGGAGAGATATATTTAATTTAGAAATAAATAAGATTATGAGGAATAGAATAGTTTTGAGGTGTAAGAGAAATAAGAAGGGGGTTAGAATAGAAAGAAGAATAAGTTGTTGGGCCAAAATAGATTTAGGAAGAGCGTTTAGTATTATAAATAGAGAAGCTTAGGTTAGAAAGAGTTTACCGGAAACCGCTTTTTGGAAAAGATGAGAACAAGAAAGAAGAGAAGAGGAGAGAAAAGTCAAGAGAAGAGGAGAATACCTTAGGAAAGAAGAACGCTGCCGCTGATTCAGGAATTAATCTAAGGTGAGGGTGAGACTATCTTGCATTAATATTAAGTTGTTAAATCATTAGATTACATCTAACAAGTTGGGGAGAGTTTGTGAGAATTTGAGAATTAGGGTTTTGAGAGATATTTGATGATTAGATGATGAAAACTTGTTGAATTGTTGTAGAAATTGTGTACATACCTTAGATAATCCATAGGATGATTATTGGAAGTAGTTTTGAGGTTAGAACCATGAGATTAGGTGAAACTTGGAGAAAATCTGCATTCTGCCCGAATTTTGATATTAAAACTGGAATTGATCGGTGCCGAATTGGTCTTAGGTGTAAACATGAAAGTTGTAGGTATGGATGTTAGCTTTCTAATGTCGTTGGTCTCACGTCAATAGGATTTATAGAGCTGGAGTTATGGTCAAATTACTGCATGTAGGTCACAGTGAATTTTTATGGACTTTCAGCACAACTTTTCCGAATTTAAAATGAAAACTGGTATTGATCAGTACAGAATTGGTCTTAGGCGTAAACATGAAAGTTTTAGATAATTTTGTTAGCTTTCCAGTGGCTTTGGTTTGACGTGAAAATGATGTTTGGTCTTTGAGTTATGATTAAAATACTACAGGGAGGTCTTTGCAAAATTGTACGGTGACAGCATTCTCTGTTTCATGTTTTTGCGTTTTGTTCATATGTTTCTGTTTTGAATTGATCTTTGTTGTAAACATGAAAGTTGTTGATATTTGTGATATCTTTCCAGTAGCTTTTGTTTGACATGAAAATATGTTGTGCATAATTTATTATGTTTTTACAAAGATACATAGTGAATTATTGTTGATGTTTAAATACGATGTTATATGAAGTTGTTTATGATTGATGAATATGATGTTTTAAGATGTTGTTTATTATCATTTGATATTGTTATATTATGATATGACATGAATTATTTATGTGATCCATATGTTGTCAAGATGCTAAGATGTTAAGACGTTAAGATGATAAGAGTTGTTAAGTCGTCGAGTCGTTATGAAGTCATCAAGTTGTTAAGATGTTATATTGTCAAGATGTTAGGATGTCATATATGTTCATGAAGTTGTCTAAGTTGTACGAAAGTTATGTCCTTGCATTAAAGTTGTGTCGTTGCATAGTCAGAGATGGGGGCTTAATGCCCGACAGGTTCTTTATGGCCTTAGCGATGGGGGCTTAATGCCCGACGGGTTCTTTATGACCTTAGCGATGGGGGCTTAATGCCCGACAGGTTCTTTATGACCTTAGCGATGGGGGCTTAATGCCCGACAGGTCCAAATATGACCTTAGCGAAGGGGGCTTAATGCCCTGGTGGTACCACATGCATGTTGAAGTTGTCTAAGTTGTTGTTGAAGTTGTCTAAGTTGTTGTTGAAGTTGTTGTTGCATTGTAGAGTCGTCATAACTTATATTTAATTATGATTTAATGATGATGATGATGTTTGACGATGATGTTGTTCATGTTTGATGATGATGTTTGATTTTGATGATGATGTTTGACGATGATGTTGTTTAGGATTGATGATGATGTTGATTATGATTTGTTTATGATGGTTGAATATGAAGTTGTTATGATAAGATGCTATGTGATTTATGATATGTTGATATGTGAATATGATAAGATGTTATACGTTTACTAATGATGATGTATGATGATTCCTCGTAATTATATTTAAGATGGATTGTTTGTGATTATGTTTATGGTTGATATATAATGTTATGAGATGGTTATGATTAGTACTTGATGTTATATGATGTTGTTTATGTCTATGATTAAGATGATATGATTAAAAGGATATATGATAATGCTTATGACTAATATTTGTAGATATGTGATGATATTTATATGATGATATAATATGAAGTATATGACTAATGTAGGAAGAATAATGACACTAGCTAAGGATGTTTAAGTTGCTAGATATGATTAATGAATTATAAGATGTTTAAGTTGTTAAATGTACTTTATATGATTTATATGCTTTATATTATTGTTTGAGAAATCTCACCCCTCTGCTTGGAAATGTTGCTCTTCGTATGGGTAACTTGCAAGTAACCAGGATTAGTTGCGGTCGTGAGTGGACTCCTCACAAGTATGTCTTAGGTGCTCTGATACGTAACGGGATGGGATTATGTCTTTACTTTCTGTTCCTTACGTATTACTTTATGAATCTTTCAAGAATTGATGTTGAACTAAATTTTATGAAATTTTATATTGAGACCCTTGTGCCAAAGATTATTTAAGTTGTCAAACTATTCCGCTGCGAAGTTTTAAAGATTATGTTGTTATATTTTTGAAGGATAAATTATTATTCCATTTACGTTTTTTAAGAAATGTGACATTCCGTTTTATGATGAAAAACTCTGATTTTATTTAAGAAATTTTTACGTTGGGAAAACGGGGTGTTACAATCCCAATGATCATGAATATACCCCTCATTTGCAAAACCTAAGGCATCACAAAAGTGTTGAAGAGACATATTATAATCAACATTCATTAACCGGAAAACAACTTTATGGTTAGGGTTATCAAAATTCAACTTATCTTTAGTGAAAACAATTGAGCTTAAAAATTCATAAGTGAAATTTTCATAACCCCGCATAGGCTTCAACAAATTAGTCCAACCTAGCTTGCCTATCATTCTAGCAACATCATCTAAAAGCTCTAGCACATCTAAAGTATAGGTATCTGAATATTGAGAAGGATGCAATGGTTTAGAGATTAGAATTTTATACCTGTCCCTTTGCTTGTTGTCCTTGAACTGGATTCCGTGATTCTTAACTTGTGCTTGCTTCTTTGGGGGAGGACCGAAAGAGCTTGCTGGTTCTTTTCCACTTCTTCTTCTTGAAGCCATGTGACCTTGGTTGTGGGTAAGTTTGAAGGTTTAGGGTTTTAGAAGATTTTTGGTGGAAAGGATTGGTTTAGGGTTGGGGTTGATGTTTTAGGAAGGTTTATGGGATTAGATGTAGAGATTGGTCAAGATTTTGTGGTTTTTGGGTTAGGGTTTATGGAGATAAGGGTTTGGTGAACTATGGGTTTGGATGGATGAGAGTTGTTTTTGATTGGTGGTTTGTGTTTGGGATGAAGTTTGTGATTGATTGGTGAAGTTTTGAGGGAGATATGAAGGTTTGAAGATGGGTGGTTATGGAGGTTTAGAGAGAAGTTTGAGAGATGAAAGAGGTTTGTGTTTGAGAATGAATGAGGAGAAAGAAAAATTTTGAGGTTATAGGCATGTAGGGATCGGGCACGGCCGTGCCAACCTTGGCACGGGCCGTGCCAACATTCTGACTTTGGCCACCTTTTTTGCTTTAAAAACCTGGCACGGCCGTGCCAACCTTAGCACGGGCCGTGCCAACCTTCTGGTCCTGGGGGCTTCAGATTTTTCACTTTTTCTTGAATCAGACTCGAACAATTACCTACAAAACACTTAAAATAAAGGAAAACAAACAAAATAAAGCAATTAAATGCGTGGGTTGCCTCCTATGAATCGCTCTTTTAACGTCACTAGCTTGACGAAAGATGAAAGAGTAGTTCCTCAAGGAGGATCTGAGAGGGCTAGGATTGTTTCTTCTTCAACAGCTTCACCTTCATTATAAATCTTTAGTCTTTGGCTATTAACTTTGAAAGTTCCAGTCTTTTCAGAAAAAATTTCAATAGCCCCATAGGGGTAGACTTTGCGAACCTTAAACGGACCGGACCACCTTGATCTTAACTTACCTGGAAAGAGCCTTAACCTAGAGTTAAAGAGCAGCACAAGATCACCACTCTTGAAGTTCCTTTTGAGGATATGCTTGTCATGCCAATTTTTAGTTCTTTCTTTGTAAATACGGGCATTTTCATAAGCATCAATCTTAAGTTCTTCTAACTCACTTAACTGAAGTTTTCTCCTTTGACCAGCTAGATTGGGATCTAAGTTGAAGCTTCTTACTGCCCAATAGGGTTTGTGTTCAAGTTCAACCGGAAGGTGACAAGATTTTCCATAGATTAGTTTAAAAGGTGTCATTCCAATCGGAGTTTTGTAAGCCGTTCTATAGGCCCAAAGAGCATCGTGGAGCTTACTTGACCAATCTTTCCTAGAGTTAGAAACCGTTTTTTCAAGAATGGCTTTTATTTGTCTATTGGAGACCTCAACTTTTCCACTAGTTTGTGGGTGATAGGGTGTAGCAATTTTGTGTTTCACTCCATACTTTTGTAAAAAAATTTCGAAAAGTTTAGAAATGAAGTGAGACCCTCCATCGCTTATTACAACCCTTGGCACTCCAAACCTTGGAAAGATAATATTTTTGAAAAACTTTATAACAACATGTGCATCATTAGTGGGAGAGGAAACAGCCTCAACCCATTTGGACACATAGTCAACTGCCACCAATATGTATTGATTTCCAAAAGAAAAGGGGAAAGGCCCCATGAAATCAACACCCCATACATCGAAAATTTTGACTTCAAGAATGTTGTTTAAGGGCATTTCATTCCTCTTAGTAATGTTACCGGTGCGTTGACATTTGTCACATTTAGAAATGAATTGATGCACATCTTTGAAGAGTGATGGCCACCAGAAACCAGATTGAAGAATTTTGAAAGAAGTCTTTTGAGTACTGGCGTGGCCACCATAAGAAGAGGAGTGGCAATGGTTTAGAATACTACTTACCTCATTTTCAGGAATGCATCTTCTGAAGATCCCATCCGAGCCTCTTTTGAAAAGGTAAGGTTCATCCCAATAGTAATGTTTGAGGTCATGGAAGAACTTCTTCTTTTATTGGTAGCTCAATCCGGGTGGTAGTACTCCAGCTGCAAGAAAGTTAACAAAATCTGCATACCAAGGTGCGTTAGTTTGTGTCAATAAGAAGAGTTGGTCATCCGGAAATGAATCATCCAGGGACAACTCATCCTCATTGGTTTCCCTAAGGCGGGACAAGTGATCAACTACAACATTTTCGGTACCCTTTTTATCTTTTATTTAAAGGTCAAATTCTTGGAGGAGCAAAATCCATCGGATCAACCTTGGCTTGGCATCTTTTTTGTTTAACAAATATTTTATTGCCGAGTGATCTGTATAAATGATAATTTTTGATCCCACCAAGTATGGCCGAAATTTGTCAATGGCATAGACTACCGCTAACAATTCTTTTTCTGTTGTGGCATAATTTACCTGTGCCCCATCAAGGGTCTTACTTGCATAATAAATGGCATGCATCTTCTTGTCTTTTCTTTGTCCCAACACAGCCCCAACTGCATAGTCACTCGCATCACACATTATTTCAAAAGGTAAGTTCCAATCCGGTGGTTGTATGATAAGGGCAGTGACCAAAGCTTCTTTCAACCTGCAAAATGCCTTTAGGCATGCATCATCAAACACAAAATCTGCATCCTTAAGGAGCAAGCTTGTTAGTGGCTTAGTTATTGAAGAAAAATCTTTGATGAAACGGCGGTAAAACCCTGCATGCCCTAGGAAACTTCTTACTTCCTTCACCGAGGTAGGAGGAGACATTTTTTCAATAATTTCAATTTTTGCTTTGTCCACCTCTATACCCCGTTCAGAAACTAAGTGTCCTAGGACAATGCCTTCTCTTACCATGAAGTGACACTTCTCCCAATTCAACACTAAGTTCACCTGTTCACATCTTTCCAAAACTTTTTCCAGGTTAGTCAAACAATTATCAAAACTAGATCCATGCACAGAAAAATCATCCATAAAAACTTCCATTATGTTTTCAACAAAATCAGAAAAAATAGACATCATGCATCTTTGAAAAGTAGCGGGGGCATTGCAAAGACCAAAAGGCATTCTCCTATAGGCAAAGGTACCAAAGGGGCATGTGAAAGTGGTTTTCTCTTGGTCATTAGGGTGAATAGGTATTTGGAAGAATCCGGAATACCCATCTAAGTAACAAAAGTGTGAATGCTTAGCTAACCTTTCTAACATTTGGTCTATAAAGGGGAGTGGGAAGTGATCTTTACGGGTTGCCTTGTTAAGCTTCCTATAGTCAATACACATTCTCCAACCGGTGACTGTTCTAGTTGCAATGGATTCATTTTTATCATTTTTAATAACTATGAGACCACCCTTTTTAGGAACAACTTGAACGGGGCTAACCCATTTAGAATCAGAAATTGGATAGATAACACCTGCATCTAGGAGTTTTAAGACTTCTTTTTTCACAACTTCTTTCATGTTAGGGTTCAACCTTCTTTGGTGTTCAACGGAGGGCTTATAGTCCTCCTCAAGTAATATCCTATGTGTACATAATGAGGGGTTTATTCCTTTAATGTCATCAATGGTATAACCTATAGCCTTAGGGTACTTCTTGAGGACATAAAGCAATTTTTCAGTTTCAACCTCATTTAGATTTGCATTCACAATAACAGGGTAAGTTGAATTAGGGCCCAAGAATTCATACCTCAAGCTCGGTGGGAGTGGTTTAAGCTCCACCTTTGGTGCCTCCTTTGGTAGAGGGGCCAGTTCTTCTTCCATTAGTTCCTCCACACCCATATCTTCCATAGGAGGATTTTCATTCAACAACTTCTCATACTCTTTGGCATCTCCATCCAACTTTGTACCTGCATCATTCACCAAACATACTTCCAAACCATCATGTGTAGTTGATGCTAATGGGCATTCTTTCACACAATGGTCGATTATATCTAACATGCAACAAGAGTCTTTGATGGAAGGATTCTTCATTAGTTTAGTAAGTTCAAATTCAACAGTTTCCTTACCAACATTAAATGCCAACTTACCATGCTTAACATCAATTATGGCTCCTGCGGTAGCAAGGAAGGGCCTTCCTAAAAGTATTGGTACCTGGTTGTCCTCCTCTATTTACATCACAACAAAATCTGCAGGGATATATATTTATCCTACTTTGACAGGGACATCCTCTATGATTCTAGCTGGGTACTTAATGGAACGGTCTGCTAATTGTAGGGTCATCCTAGTTGACTTAAGTTCCCCCAATCCCAACCTTTCATAAAGAGATAAAGGCATTAAACTGACACTAGCTCCTAAGTCACACATCACCTTTTTTACTATTTCAGAACCTATGACGCAAGGTATGGAGAAACTTCCTGGATCCTTAAGCTTGGGTGGCAATTTATTTTGGATGATGGCACTACACTTTTCCGTAAGGTTCACTGTTTCACTCTCCTCAATTTTCCTCTTTTTTTGAAAGAATTTCTTTTAAAAATTTGGCATAGGTAGGCATCTGAGTTAGGACATCGGTGAAGGGAACATCAATGTAGATTTTATTCATCATTTCAATGAACTTTTTAAATTGCTCATCAAGCTTAGACTTGGCAAATCTCTGAGGGAAAGGAATTTTTGGCTTGAAGGTAGGTGGTGTAACTTCCCCACTTGGTGGTTTTTCGCCCTCTTCTCTAGTTATCTCACCTTGTGGTTCACTAATCTCTTTCTCAACCTCACTAGGCTTGGTCCTCGGGGAGTCCTCTAATTGCTTACCAATCCTAAGTGTAACAACGTTCATTCTAGGTTGGCAAATTTGTTGGACAACTTGGAAGAGTTGAGTCTCTAAGATCTTGTTGTGAGAGGAAATAGAGTCTACTTTTGATGTAAGCGTAACAAGAGAGTCATTCAAAAGTCTAGTTTGATCCATAAGTTCCTTGAATTGTGCGGATTGATTCAAAAGATAATTTTCCATTAAAAGTTCAAGATTAGATTTTTGAATGACTTTTTGAACGCTTGCATAACTTGGCGGTGTTGTTTCTTGAACCAGGGGGTTTTTATTAAGGCTTACCCCTTGGTTGTTTTGAATAAAATTTATTTGTTCAACACTGCCTAGTTTGCATTCACCACATTTTTTTACAAGAGGGAGGTGTAGAAGTAGGAGTGCTAGCACTAACATTAAGTTTTTCAAATTTGTAGGTTAGTGCATCGATCTTAGAAGCAAGGTGGTCATAGTTAGAGATTTCGTACATACCTGCCCCCCTTTTGGAGGGTGAAGACTTCGTAACGACTTCTTCATCGGTCCATTGAAAGAGATTTAGAGCCATGTCTTTAATTAAAGCATAAGCTATCTTGAAGTCCTTGTTCATTAGAGCACCACCTGCAGCTGTATCAACAAAGATTTTAGTAGCACATGACAAACCATTGTAAAAAGTGTGGATAATTAACCATTCCTCTAATCCATGGAGGGGGCAAAGTTTGAGCATTTCTTTGAAGTGCTCCCATGAATCATGAAGAGATTCCCCCTCCTTTTGATTGAATTGGAAGAGCATTGCCCTTAGTTGGCCGATTTTTGATGGGGGAAAGAAACGGATGAGAAATTCTTGCTTCAATTGGTCCCATGAGCTGATGGAACCAACTCTCAGAGAATGGAACCAATTAAGAGCCTTGTTTTTTAGAGAAAAGGGGCAGACTTAATTTCAAAGTCTTCACCCTCAACCGTTGGATACACGATAATAGCATATGGCTCTTCCTTTGAAGGAATTACATATTCTTTAAGAGCACGTTTTTCAGCCATGTCGGTATTATCTTGTGTTCTCCAAGAAGTTAATGGTGAATAAAAATAAAAAGAAAAAGAAAAGGAAGAAGAAGAAGAGAGAAATCTAATCACTAAAGAAAAGTTAATTAAATTAGTTAACTCCCCGGCAACGGCGCCAAAAACTTGATAGGCCAAACCGCAAGTGCACGGTCTATCGAAGTAATAATAGTAGTAAAGAGTATTGTTCCGCTAGGGAGTTGTTTAATTCAATTAACTTAAAAAGAATGATTAGAGGAGGAGAAAAGTTATAAAAAGAGAGGTTTAGTTGCTGAAGGTAAATAACAATAATAATAAAGAGCCTTGGGATCATTGGTTCGTCATAACAACGAATCCTTCACAATCAAGCCTTAAACTTTATAATTCTACGTTATTCTTAATTTCTAAGGACAAGTTTCTCTTTAGCGTATCAAAGCTTCTCTCGAAGTCAGTGAGTGTATCCCTCCAACAACCACACTTATTCTCATGGGTGATTGCCTTTGGGACCCTTGAAGATCGAAACTTTATGTGTCCCAAGGTTTGCTAGACTATTCTCATGTTTCGTAAACCTTTCTAAATTCACTTGTTCGAATATCAAAGCTCCGCGTTCGCTTTATGAATTGATATTTGTGATGATGAATTAACCATTATCAAACCCTCCGCGTTCGCTTCCACAGTTTGATAATAATTAATTCATGTTAAAACAGTGAATTTAGATAAGAAATTAAGGTAACATATAATTAGGGTTTAAGGCTTGGATTGATTCGGATTACGTCATTAGACTTATCCAACAATCCCAAGACAAAGAAAGTCTACTCACTCATGTTCATCGTAGACATGGGGGAAGAAGAGAGAAAACAATAAAGTAAATTGCAAGGAAGAAGGTAAAGGAAAATAAAGACTTTTATTGAAATAATGCTGAAAATATTCTAAGCAAAGGTGAATTGTTTATGATGGAATGCTACTCTATTTATAGCTTTACAATCGACTTAGAAACTAAGCAACTATAAGGGCAAAACAGTAAAGCTGCAACGGAGTAACTTGGGCTTGAAGAAAAGCAGCAAAAGAGGCTTCTGGGGGTGGCACGGCCGTGCCACATGTTGGCACTGGCCGTGCCAAGCTTCTGACTTGGTGGGAACATATTTTTGCACTGTATTTTCATAATTCTGCACCGTATGTGCTCCAGTCCTCTTTCTTTTGCTCCAAGACACCTTCCACCATATATTCGTTCCTAAAATATAATAAAAAGCAATTTGAAGTAAAATATTCAAAAAGGAAATGAATATGCAATAAAATAAAATCAAATCTTTATAAAACTAAACTAAATAAAGCAATAAAATAGACTGCACTTGCGGTTTTATCCCATCATTGTTCAAATTTTGTTTAGAATAGAAGAGTTTGAATTTGAAGATTGAAAGTGATCTGCTGACTTGTATGATATGTTGACTTTTGCTACACACTTGTAATTTGGTTTGATTTTTTTGTTGGCTTGTGTGATATGCTGACTTTTGAGTTTTAACTAGACTATATGACTATGAGTAATGAGTGTCACTGTGCGACTCATTTTCTTTTTGGTTAAATATGTTATTGGTTCTTACATTTTGCGCCGCTTTAAAGAATAGTCCCTACTTTTCAATAAATGTTTTTAAAATCCCCATATTTTTACTCCGTTAGCATAAATAGTCACCAAACGAAATGGTGACGCGACAATTTTTTTTTTGTTATTGTTTTTTAATGGATTGGGTCTAACGAAATGGATAATATGACCCGGTCCATCGATCCAACCCAATCCATAGGGGATTCAAATCCCTAAATTCCCAAATTTCTTCTTCTTCCTCCTTGTGATCTCTCTTCTTTTCCAAATTTCTTCTTCTTTCTCTTTTTCGCCCCTCATTTGTATCGTTAAATCAGAAAACATAACATTAAAAAACACTACAAATCCATAAAAAAACATTGTTCATTATCTTCAAAACCCAACATATGTTTCTTCTTCTTCAAAAACCTCTCAATCTCATTTATTTTCTTTTCACTCCTCAATTGAAAAACTAACAAGCAAGCCAAACTAGACATTCTCCCTCATAATCTTCAAAAATCTCACGAAATCCTCTTTCATAATTTGGGTTCACGATACAAATGAGAGAGTTTTTCCAGATCTGGGGTTCATGCTGTAATTCTTGAATGTGGGTTTATTTATGTGAATCTGAGCACACAGTGGTTTGAATATGGGTTTTTGATTCTCAAATCTAATTTTTTTTATGGTTAAAAATTGTAAGTGTTTATGGTTAAAAAATTTGGAGTGTTTATGGTTCTTATTGTAGGGTGGGTTTGCGAGGGAGGATTTCATGAGGTTTGCAGAATGAGGAATGAAATGATGTTGTTAAAGAAGATTTTATGAAGAAGATTGCTAGAAGATGAAGTTTAATAAAAGAAAAAAGTTTGGGAACTGAATATGGTTAGAGATTTAGAGGGTTGATTTGTTGATTATTGAAGAGAGGTGGAGAAAACAAGAGGACAAGAAGAAATTACAGAGATGAAGAAACACATGAGGAAGAAGAGGAAATTGTATGGGACTGATTATTACCACATATACATCCATGTGCATCTGATTTTTTGCCACATCTTAAAAAAAATTGGGACCCACTAGTTGCCACATCAGCATTCCGTTAAAGAATTGACATTAGGGACTATTTTTTATAACAGAGCAAAAATGTGGGGATTTTAAAAACATTTATTGAAATGTAGGAACTATTCTCTAAAGTGACGCAAAATGTAGGGACCAATAGCATATTTAACCCTTTTCTTTTTTATTTTCTCATATCAAGCACTGTTATAAGATCATATGATTTCCTATTTTTTGCTAAATTGTATTTGAATGGTTGATAAACATTGATGAGTACTCATGAAGCACTATTATTAGCTCTAAATTCATTGTAATTTGTTGTTATAGGCTTTTAAATAGTCTTTAATGTTGTTTAAATTTGTTTGCATTGAAATAGACTTTTAAGTAGGTTTAAGGCTTGTTTAGCCAATTTAGTAGATCAAATGAACGATTTGATGACCTTAATGTAAAATAGGCCACTTGACAAAAAAAAAATGTAAAATAGGCCTGGAAGTGGGCTTACATGCTAGTTCAAGCTTTTTAATAGGCCAAGAAAAACAACCTATGATAGGCCATATGCCAAGCTTAGACTTGTAAATTTTTTCGTAGGCCAGGCTCAAGCCTTTTAAAGCCTGGTCTGGTCTGGCCTATTCCTATCCCTAATTCTTATGCATTATCGCTTTTAGTATTTTCAAACATTTTCATCATATTTACTTATTACTTAGGACTATGCACAAAAGAACAAAAATATGTAGGCACAAGATGAAAAATATGTAGATTCATCACAAAAGAAGTTTTAAGATTCTATGTGAAGTAAACTCTTAAATTGATGAAAAAATTGATTTTCACGTTGATGAAATTGATTACCAAAAATGAAGTAACCGGTTACATGTTAAATTTTTTTAACGTTACAACATGTAATTGGTTACCAAAACAAAGTAATTTAATACCTTTCTATGTTAAATATAAGATTCTATGTGAAGTAAACTCTTAAATTGATGAAAAAAATTGATTTTCACGTTGATGAAATTGATTACCATAAATGAAGTAATCGATTACATGTTCAATTTTTGAATGTTACAGCATGTAATGGGTTACCAAAACGAAGTAACTTAATACCACCTGACAAAATTCAATTTTTCATTGAACCCCATTGAAGGATAATAAAAATGTTATTTGAAGGATAATAAAAATGTTTTTTAAGGTGTTATACTCTAGACCTATGGTTTTCTTCCATTTATAAATATGTAATCGAGTAAGTGAAAAAATAATGTAAGAATCTTTGTTTTGGCGTCCGGTTCTCAAAGAAAAAGCCTTGGTAATATGAAGTTCGTTCCCGAAGATAAGTAGCTTTAGCAATTTGTTTTTGATAGAGTCTGTTAACCACTTGAGCTCAATTGCTTAGTTATAAATAATGTGAAAGAAACTATATAAGAGTAAGATATTTGAAAATGAAGATTGTGAGTAAAGATGCATGGTATTTATTAGGAGGTTGTTAGGTCATAAGTTGGCTGAATAAATTAATTATGTGGTTGTGAGATAAAATGTTATGAGTTACCTATATGCGGTAAAAAATTCTCATAATCATTGGAGAAATTGGTCCTTCAAAAAAAATTGTTTGAGAAATTGGATTCAGTTTTGTTTTAGACTCCACTGCAACTGCAACAAACTCTCAACATTTTCTCTATTCTATAAACAAACTTCTTCATCTTCCATTTTTTCTCTATTCTAATCTCTCGCTATACTTTGTACGTGAAGATAAATCATCAACTATTTATTGTATTGTAAGTATCTCTATCAACTTCGTTTGATTTTGCTCTGTTTCTTTCGCAGAAACAAAGCAAAATCAAAATCTAATATAATTCATCGAAGAAACATAGCAAAATCAAATGAAGTTGATAGAGATACTTGCAATACAATAAATATTTGATGATTTATCTTGACGTACAGAGTATAGCGAGAGATTAGAATAGAGAAAAAAATGAAAAATGAAGAAGTTTGTTTGTAGAATAGAGAAAATGTTGAGAGTTTGTTGTAGTTGTAGTGGGGTCTAAAACAAAACTGAATCCAATTTCTCAAACAATTTTTTTTTGAGGGACCAATTTCTCAAATGATGATGAGAATTTTTTACCGTATATACGTAACTCATAACATTTTACCTCAAACACATAATTAATTTATTCAGCCAACTTATGACCTAACAACCTCCTAATAAATACCATGAATCTTTAGTCACAATCTTCACTTTCAAATATCTTACTCTTATATAGTTTCTTTCGTATTATTTTTAACTAAGCAATTGAGCTCAAGTGGTTAACAGACTCTATCAAAAACAAATTGCTCGGGCTACTTACCTTCGGGAACGAACTTCATATTACCAAGGTTTTTTCTCTAAGAACCGAATGCCAAAACAAAGATTCTTAAATTATTTTTTCACTCATTCGATTACATATTTATAGATGGAAGAAAACCATAGGTCTTGAGTATAACAATTTTCCCATACGTCTTTTTCTGGTGTGTTTAGCCTTCTTTCAAGTGTCAACAACAATTTTCCCTTTTCTTGTGTGTTTAGCTTTCTTTCAAGTGTCAACAACAATTTTCCCATACCATTACAACAAGAAAATTGCTCTTCTCCCATCAAGATTTGCCCACTCCCAACTGAACTTCACAAAATACCCTCCACGTGACTTGAGTCACGCATATGTTATACCCAACGTGACTTAAGTCACGTTGAAATACAACCTACGTGACTTAAGTCATGTTGAAAACTCCCGCTGAATCCCAACGTGAGTTAACTCACATTGGTTTTCTTTCAATATTTTTTTTCAACGCTGACTTTCTTTTGAAAAATAAAAAAGCAAAATGCGTAGTAACATAATATTTCACAGGTAATGGAATACAAGTCATAAAATACCGAAAACCAGTGCATTATCTATTCTAAAGCACTGAATATATTAATATCATTGCATGAAAAAGTAACCAGTTCAAGTAATTAGGTAGACTTGTAATTTGTAAATGAACTTCAAGTAACTAGCATTCTTGCTCTAAGTAAAAGAAAAAATTAAATACTTCCATTGCAAGCATAAGGACCAATTCTCATGTGAACATAGAAGCCTACTTGCTGCGCCAACTTTATGATGAAGAGCAATCATCCCCAATATGAAACATGAGTGAAACATAGAGACATTTGTTGCTTTTACTGCATCACACAAACAAACTCCAACAAGCAAATATTGAAAGCAAACCAACGTGTGTTAACTCACGTTGAGATTTAACGTGAGTTTCCTGCGTGACTTAAGTCACGTAAGTTGTATTTCAGCGTGACTTAAGTTACGTTAGGTTTAACACCTGCGTGACTTAAGTCACGTGGAGAGTATTTTGGTAAGTTCAGTTGAGAGTGAGCAAATCTTGATAGGAGAAAAGCAATTTTCTTACAACAATCCCCTAGACCCTTCGTCATTGGGATGAGTAATGGGTCTGATAATGTTGAAGTGAGAAATTTTGAAATTTTTCTGAGGTTGAAAAATTTAGAAGAAAACAAAATTATTGATGTAAAGTTTGAGAGATGGGGTCTTGCTATGTAGTATCCCCTGACCCCCCCCCCCCCCCCCCCCCCCCCCCCCCCCCAGACTTGTAACTCAAATATGAGGTGAAAGTCTAATGGGTTGATGACGTGACCATTCAAAGGTTGCTTCGCTCGTTGTTCGAGCTTTTGGACATGTGATTACGCCATAACACATTGTTGATAAAAATGACGCGGTTGTTGCTTTTTTAAGGGGTGTGATTTGAATCGTTAGATCTAAAGGTGTAAGATCGTACAGTTTGATCCTAACAGGTGTATTTGAATCGTTTTAGTTGACAAGGTTTAGAACTGATACTACTTACCAAAATGTTTCCTTATTCCAAGCAAGTGTTTTGTGGGGATGGAGTGCTAAAAACATCAGTTTATTTGAAAAGAAAAAAAAAATCTCATTTGTACAGAATATATGGATGGAATGGAGGTGTGCTGAACTTTGCTAATATTCAGCATAATTGTTTGAAAATTGCTTTTCTGACATCAAAAAGTTCATATTGACACAAGTAAATGACCAAATTACCCCAGAGGTAGTTAACTGCCTCTGGCTTTGCTGCACTTAAGTGCAGTTCCAGTTGTGATTTTACGCGTTTCGGTCGAAAAATAAAAAAAAACGAAACTTATTCAGAATTTTACGAAGCTTTACAGATACCTCTATAAAAATACATATAGATGATGTGAACTGTTTCGTAACATTCCGAATAAGTCTCAATTTTTTTTATTTTTTCGACCGAAACGCTCAAAATCGCAATTGAAAAAAATAAAAAAAATTGACACTTATTCGGAATGTTACGAAACTTTGCACATCATCTATATGTATTTTTATATAGGTGTCTATAAAGTTTCGTAGCATTTCGACTAAGTCTCGATTTATTTTGATTTTTCGATTGAACCATGCAAAATCGCAATTTGTTTCTAAGTGCGAGTCCGAAAAAGTGTCCTAGAGGTTGAACTTTTTCACGATTTTTTGCACTCATGTTTAAAACAAAAAAATAACATCTCCCAGAAAAAATTTGAATTTTTCGACAAGGGACGGATTAAATATGAATTTTTAACGCGCCTAAAATTTAAGACACAAAAACATCAAAACATCAACCTAAAAAATGAATTTTGAGCTGTTTTTTTGCAGACACCTCTATAAAAATACATATAGAGGATCTGAAAATTTTCGTAGTATTTCGACTAATCCTCAATTTATTTTGAATTTTTTACTGAAACGCGTAAAATTGCAATATTTTTCCAACTGCGCGTCTGAAAATGTTATATAGAGGTTGAATTTTTTCATTATTTTTTACACACATATTAAGAAGATAAAGAAAAAACATTTCCCGCAAAAAATTAGAATTTTTCGACAACGGATGGATTAAATATGAATTTTTAATGCGCCGATAACTCAAGAAACCAAGACATCAAAACGTCGACTTAGAAATTGAATTTTGAGCTGGTTTTTTTGCAGACAGCTCTAAGAAAATATATATAGAGGGTTTGTAAAGTTTCGTAGAATTCTGAATAAGTTTCGATTTATTTTGATTTTTCGATCAAAACGCGTAAAATCACAACTGGAACTGCACTTAAGTGCAACAAAGCCAGAGGCAGTTAACTACCTCTGGAGCCAGCGGCAGTTAACTACTACCGGATATGCCAGAGGCAGTTAACTGCCACTGGGGGTAATTTGGTCATTTACTTGTGTCAATATGAACTTTTTGATGTCAGAAATCTAACTGTTTTCACAACACCGGCAGAAGACAAGTTAGCTACCTGGGTCACTTGCCATCCATCCAGAGAAGTTGTTACAGTTTTAAATGTGTATGGAAGTTTGTTTGGATTATACTAAAAAGCATGTTTTGGTAGGGTTTGCTTAGAAGTTGAGATGATGCGCAGATGAGTGTGGTTTCAGTGACAACATTGGGATGTTTAATTACACGTGCTGAGTGAGTTATTTGCAATATCCTACGGTCGAATTTTCTTGGAATCAGGAGTCTGAGAACATTTGATCCTATACTGATTCTAACTTAGACTGCTTGAGACCCATTATTCGATCCAAGAGCTGCATTGCTATTCATCCATCATTCGAAGTATACAAGAGACAAGATGAAGTTGAATTGGTATGGGAAAATTCTTCCCACCCTATTCCAGTGAAGAATTAAAGGCTAAAATTTATTCAAGATGATGTTATTTATTTATTTTTTTAAATATTTGGATGCATTTCAACACACAAATTGAATCAATCTACCCCATCCTATTTTGTGCAGGATAAATTAATCCACTTTTCCATGCGAAAAGTTTGAAAAGTTAATATTCTACTTAAATCTAATTATACTAACCATGCTGTGTCTCAACTCCAACTGCTTCAAATTAAATAAGATAGATCATTTTATTTAACATTAAGGTCCCTCATGAGATTTCCTCTGAATATGTACAAAGGGATGAGGTGAAAGCGAAAAATAAATTACAAATGGCACATAATAGCTCCCAAAATTCCATTCCGCCCTTTTCAAATGAGCTCACCCCGCTATTTCATGTATTGTCTTGAAAGCTCAGTTGCCGGAGATCATTCGAAAAAGCAAGCCTGCGTAAACATTATTAAAAATTCATCTAGTCTGTCAGAGTTGCTAAAATTGCATTCATTTATTAACATTGTTCAATTGCTCAATAATATATTAGAACATGACAAACGCCGGAAACATGTTGCATTGGTAAGGATACAAGAGACTACAGGTCATAAAAAACATACATTCCTGCCATTTTGGGTTGGGAGTTTCTTCAACACAAGCAAGCACAACAAAGAGTTCAAAGAATAAGTAGTAGTGGTAGTGGATTTTATACAATGGTAAATGATTATTATAACAATAATACTGTGTTATAAAAAATAAAAAAAAAGACTTTAGATATCTGTATTTAATTTTATATCATTTTTTGGTTTAAAGTATCATATTGCCGCTATAACACATGGATAAGATAGTAAAAGACTTGGCTACATTTTCGGTTCTTATATTATGATTAACAAACATGCAAGTTGAAATCAAGTCCTCTCAGTTACCCCTAATCTACCCCCCAAATTCCCCTTTTCCTAAAAATCTCCACATGCTGAACCAACTTAATCATTTTAAACCTTTTTTTTGTGAATAAATCATTTAAAACTTTATTAATTCCACAAAAAATCATTTAATCAAAATATGAAGTTTAAAATAACAAAACCTGAAATTTCTCCATTACAGACCCTAAACTTGCTTACCACAAGATACTTCAAATTTTGTAACTATCTACCAAATTCTGAGTTTTGTAACTACATCAATTTCTGACCCACATGAACCATCAATGGAGAGAAAAAAAATTAAAAAAAATGGATTTCGTAGGTAATAAGAAATGGGAAATTGGGGAACTAAATTCAAGCAAATTTTTTATTGAATGTCCAAAACCAAGGGTTGATAATAATAGAGAAGAGAGCCAAGAGAGAGCACCTAAACCTAGTATCTAGTATAGTGCCATAGTATAACACAAAAGTTCTTATTTATCACAACAAAATGCAGCATCTAAGCAAAAAATGCATTTCTCAAGAAATAGTATTTCACCCTTACCTTAAGGCATCGGCAAGTTTCTCTGGTATAACAATTGAAGCAAAGCAATATTGTTAAGTTCCGGCTACAGCTTTTGCTTCAGAGTCTGGCTTTCCCTAGAATATATTAAAACAAAACAACCATTACGAAATTTTTTAGAAAAGAACCAATAGCATGCTAAGAGAACCATAAAAACATGGTTGGAAATGAAAAACAAAATACTACTAAGAAAACATGTTTTTCAAGCTATCTTTTGTGTACCCAATTTTGTACCATATATCATTTCCATATGAATAATGACATGTGGTTTTATCACCCAAATGAATTAAGTATCATATTGCTAGACTTCTTCGTGAGGGAAAGGGGTGACAGCAGGCTGTTGATTTGATCAACAGACCCAAGTAATCATGGCCTGCACAGGGAAGTTTTCTTTTGTTTTTTTTTTTTTTTTTTTTTTTAAGAATTCTAAAGTCTTTCAATTCTCAAGTACAAGGCAACGGAAGTCGACGTATTCATTAATGGTTAAGAAATCATCACAATATTTAGTATGCTGAACAGAATGCAGGATAATTTCTGCACAAGATATCAACGGAAGACACTGGCTGAGAATCCTTGATTTACCTGTGAATCAAGGCTCTTTCGAATCTTCCTAGTGGGAGTCCTCATGGTGACAAACTCCTCAGCTGCGGTTGGGTGAATGCCTACAGTAGCATCAAAGTCTGCCTTTGTCAATCCAGCTTTAATAGCAACTGCAAACCCCTGTTTATCATGCAAAATCTTATAAATAAGAGAATACTCATGTATCATTATCTGAGTAATATAAAAACTGCAGTAAAGACAAAAACCTGCACAATTTCAGGAGCATCATCCCCACACATGTGCAAACCCAGAACTTCATTTGTTTTTGCAGACACTATTAGTTTCATAAAAACCCGGTCTGGAAGCCCAGAGAGGGTGGCCTTCAGTGGCCTAAAATTTGCTGTGTAGACGTCAATATCGCCATATTGTTCTACAGCCTGTGCAAATAACCAAAATGTTAGTAAATCATAATTTGTATAATTCATCAAAATATTCAGAAGATCATTGATCTCAATGGATTTAGCCTGCCATAGGTCATTCACCTGCTCCTCTGTGAGACCAACTCCTCCAATTGGTGGTTGGGAGAACACAGCAGCAGGAACAGCTCTATAAAAGAAAGAATGTAACACAATCTGTTAGGAGGCTATGAAATACTTAAAGCAGACCAGATTATAGCTGCCATTCAATATATCTACAAATGAAAATGTGAAACAAATTTTAATCATAAATATGTGCAAAAAATGAGATGACTAGGAAAATAAACAAAATTTGCATAGTTAGCACTTCGCAGCAACTACAACAACCACCGGCAGCAAGCTCGATCACACATAGTTACACATATCAAAAACCAAAATATCAAACTTTGCTAAAAATAGCACTTCGCAGCAACTACAACAACCACCGGCAGCAAGCTCGATCACACATAGTTACACATATCAAAAACCAAAATATCAAACTTTGCTAAAAATCCTCTAGTCATTTTCCTTTTTCCACCTCTTTTAAACCATTAAAGCTCTCGTCATGATGTTACACACATATATTTACAAACTGTAGCATCTTGACCATTTAAGAAACAATGGTGTAATAGTTTAAAAAAAAAATGGTGTAATAAACCTCGCCATACAAATTCGTGTCAAAAACACATTGTCAATTTGCTAATTATCTAAGATTGATAGACGAAAAAATAGATTGATAAACATAATACTTTTCAAAGTTCAAACAAATAAAAACCAAATCAATTTTTAATGCTTGTTAAGCAAGATCAGGGAGATCATTATAAATGGTTAAGCAGTTGGATTATGATAATGACTAAGAAGTCAGTTGATGATATACAACCACACACTGGTCACTGAAGTCAATCTTTAATCAGGTTTTGTTGTCTCATTCTGAAACAATGTATATTACCTATAATCAGGTTTTGTTGGCTCATTCTGAAACAATGTTTTCGTTAATGCCACTCCCTCCATCAAAGCAACTGGAGTGAGATTTATCCTGTTTGTAGCATCTCCGATTGCCCAAATTGAAGGAACCGATGTTTGAGAGTATTCATCAACCTGGGTGAATGGGAGTAACACTGAGCGATCATATGAATATTTATCATATAGAAACTAATGAGTAATGATAAGCTTACACTACCTCTATTGATCCATCTTTAGCAATCTTCACACCAACAGACTCCAGTCCTAAATTCTGCAGTGAAATTGTAGTTCATAAATGAATCAACCATGTTATTAGCTCTTTCTGTAACATGAATAAGATAAACAGACAGTTGAAACGGTAAAATTTAACTAAACTTCAAGAACATGCAAGCCGTATGGAAATTGAGCCAACTAAGAAGCATGTGGAATTAAAATTAGCCAACCCTCAAGGACACTGGAGTTCAATAGTTCCTAATTTTGATAAATATGGAAATTAGCTTTCAGCATCAGCACATAATTATTCATGTAATATTAAGCAAGGGGCTGAAGGAGTGTGTCATTTTTTTAAAGACATACATTTCAAGTCCTAAAAGTGTATCATGGGAAAATATTGACATTTAAGTGAATAAATAAGACTATGTTTAAACTATCTTTATTTGATAAATTATATTCTCTTTTTCATGTCCTTTTCAATGACTTTCTGATTGAAGGTAATTATTGGAAGGCACAAATAAAAATCTTCCCTCCAAATTATTTCATACGCTAAAAGAGTATTTTTTTTTTTGGTAGTGCTTATAATCTTTTTTTGGTAGTGATGCTAAAAGAGTATTTGCTGGAACTTTACTTAGTTTTGAAACAGTCAACTACAAGTAAAACTACATAATCAAAACTTCATACCTTAGTATTAGGTTTGCGTCCTGTAGCAAACATAATATGAGAGAAACCATCCACGGTACCTTTGCTGGTCTTTAAAGAGAGTGAGCCATCAGCTGCCTTAGTGATAGCTACAGGAGACTCCTCAGTATGGAATTCAATACCTCTTAGAGCCATATTTTCTGCGACAAAATCTCTAATCTGCAGACATAATTTATAGTTTGAATGTGAAGAAAGAGTTGACACAAAGTAACGATTCAATACATTGTATTGTCCATGCTTGCTTACCTCTTCATCAAATCCTCGCAAAACCTGCTTTTGTCGTATAAATACATGAACATTGCTTTTCAAACCATTAAAGATACCAGCAAACTCCAAGGCAATGTAACCCCCACCAACAATGGCAATCTTCTCAGGTTTTGATGGTAAATCAAGGGCAGCATCTGAATCTATTGCATATTCCTTTCCAGGAATATCAGGAATGAAGGGACGACCTCCAACTGAAACTAAAATGTGTTTGGCTGTATATAACTTCCCATCAACATCAACTGTGTGAGGATCTACAATCTGTGAATTACAAAAGCAATATCAGCACAATAAAAATTTGATCTTTTTTCTTTTTTAAAATTACAAAGCTATTTATTACATGGAAATGGATCCAAAGAATCATCCCACCTTTCCACGGCCTTCAATCAACTTGACATTAGAATTTTTCAAAATATTCTTGTAGATGCCAGTAAGCCTCTGCAACTCAGCATTTTTATTAGCAATCAAACTACTCCAATCATGCTTAGGTTCACTGTCATATTTCCATCCAAAACCATTGCTTTCTTCAAATTCGTGAGAAAATTTTGAGGCATAGACGAGTAATTTCTTTGGCACACATCCACGTATTACACAGCTGCACAAAGATATGCATGTAGATGGTTTTAGAAGAGAATTGATTTTTTATACAACCAAATTTGAACAACTTTCATGACAACTTTTAAGGTGGTCAACACAGTTTAAATGAGTGGTTAATTACATTCAATAGATAGTTAATGGATAATATCAGATGTCAAATCTCATTAACCACGTATTTGGGCGTGGTTAACCATAATTTTCAGGTGTTCAACTACATATAAATCTAAAGACTTGAAAGTAGTGGTTAATCACGTTCAAATTAACAGCTACTGAAGTTAGAGGAATGCTAAAGACAACCTCTCTCAAACTCTCTCTTAAACAATTTTTAAACTGTTGGTCCAAGTACCATTTTCCAAAAACCAAATACGGGATAACCGGCTTCCCTGGTTTTAGATACACACGATTTTATTTTTTTATTCAAACTTCAAAAAAAATATTGCTCATCTCTTTCGTTGTGCCTGACTCAGTAAACCCACTCCTAATAATCAATACAAAAAATCTTCTGTTAAGAAACAACTACCACAATACCACACTTCAACAAGCCAAAGAAATGCTTCTCTTAAAAATGAGTTTTTTCTCTGAAAAAAAAAATGGTTTTTTTACTTTCTCTATATAGTTCTTCATCTTTATTTCAACTTCAATAACCACAAACCCAACCAGTCTAGTGTTCAAATCTTAATTCTTCCTCCTAATATATGTGTTCTTCTAACACAACAATTTATAATAAATGCTCTCTATGATGAAATCATTGGGATAAAATTTTAAAACAATATAGTATTAACTGTCAACAAACTTAATATCACAACCAACTTTCTTAATTCTCGTGTTTTTGTCAAATGGGGTCCTATATTTAGAGACAAGGGTAGTAGTATTAGTTAATGAGTTTAGACACATGTTATATCCATGAACCATATACCATGATTAACCACATGTTTCAACTAAATTAACCACCTAAAAAGTTGGTTATTCAAATAACACATCTCCTTTCAGAAAGACACGGAGAAAAAATCAACAATGTTTAACCAAAGCGAACAGGAGCAAATTAGCAAGTCAATAAGGTAAAAAAGTAAAAACTCATGTTCATGTTAAAGTTCTATCACTTGTTCTTATGATTTGCATAAAAAAAAGCAAAGCACCATAATATCATGTAATTAGCCAATTCCATTTTTACAACGTTCTCATTACAATTATTAGATAGACATATGTATACAACAGCACTATTCATTTACTTACTATTAGTACATTTTTCACACCCACATCATATTAACAACATCTGGAATTGTTCGTAAAACGTAGCTCATTTGGTTATACCGATATTGCTAGGTTGGACACTTTCAACGAACTGTGAAATTAACTAAAAAACGGAATAAGAAACCCCAAGCTATGGAAGAGGAACTTACGTGCCGCCGACACCTCCGGCGGTATCCGATGAGATTGTGGAGAACGGAAGCTCACAGATAGCAGCGTTAGCACCAAAATTCGAGGCAAAGCGAGAGGCACGGACACCTCCGCTTCCGGCACCGATGGTAAAAAGGTCGAAGTCATAGTGGCCGGTGGGGTCGACGCCGTTTTGCGATTCAGCGCGGACAGCGAAGGTGCGGTGGGGAGGGGATTGAGAGATTAGGGTTTTGGTGGAGAGAGAAGGTGTGAGAGAGAAGGAGCGAGAGAATGGGAAGGTTTTGGTGAAGAAGAGAGTGTTTCGGGTAAGTAAGGGAGAAGAACAAGAGAGGGAAAGTGAAGTAGCCATTGCTGCTTGCTTCATTAGTTTTGTTTTTTCTTCTCTCTCTGCTTCTCCAAAGTGCTTATTTAACACGTCAATAATGCGAATATATATATCTATGAGTTGAATAATACAAATTGGGAAATTAATACAAATTGGGAAATTATACCCTATACCCCTACATTTATACCTTCACCCCTAAAAATCACAAAAATTTCCAATTTTACCCTTTTTTTTTCATTTGACTTCACCCCCACAAACCATTTTGGGAATTGTCAAAATTGTACGGGGAACAATTGAAGAAAGATTTCAGGAACTAAAATTCATCATATTTAACAGAATTTTTAAAAAACAATCCCTTATAAAGTTGTATAAAAAAAGATAATTAACAAACAAAATTTATCCCTTATAAAAAATAAATAAATCATATTACAAGTTGCAATAATGAATTGGAACAAAACATGATCACAAATCTGAAAAATAAAAATCGATAAAAAAGAAAATAAAATGTAATAGATTTATTTATTGTAAACGGTAATTAGGTTAAATTGGATTAATTTTCAACACTGAAACTAACAATTTTGAAACAAGAAGATGCCTATCTATAGAGTTAATCCCAATGAATTCATCCTTCAAAAAAAAATCCCAATGAATTCAATAAATTGTGTTGGATTAAATTCCAGAATTCAATAAACAAGATGACCAATATTAAACTCAAAGTTTGCCCGATCTGTTAACATTCTAACAAGAAAATCCAAAACATAAGGGTTGGATAAATCCCAATCACGAGATATGTGAATGCTTTGCAAAAATGGCAGCACAAGCCACGACTCAATTACAACAATGGTTGTTTCCAATCCAAGGACGTGACTCAATTTGCGGCGGTCGTCGGCGGCGATTTGAATTTTGTTGATTGATGCTCCAATTTTTGCTTTTGGATGGTATTAGGAGTGGCAGCCGTTTGATCTCTCGAAGATGATAAACCTCAATCCATAGGGAGGGTATCATACGATGTTAGAGAAGCTAATTCTGGAAATCTTTCATTTACATTTTTTGCAACACAGAAACAAAATTTAAGTGGGAAATATTATGTGGGGGTGAAGTCAAAAAATAAAAGGGGTAAAATTGGAAATTGAAATGGTTTGTTGGGTGAAGGTATAAATGCAGGGGTACAGGGTATAACTTCCTACAAATTGGTCTTTTGGCTGGCACTTCGCAGTTCGCACGCACGCACGCTACATTTGGATTCGTTCGTCGTCACAGCTTACCGACCGTTTTCTTAACTTTGTGTTAAGCATAAGTGCTTATTATCATAAGTTTTTTATGTATAGATTTATTTATAGAAAAAGATAAAATAAAGTTAATTTTATTTTAGGGAAAATAAAGTTAAATTGTTTTTTGAATACATGTTATAAGTTTTTTTCATAAGTTAGTTTGGAGAACTTATAAAATTAAGTTGAAAAGAGCTTATGAAAAATGTCATAAGTTGTATTCGTAAGTTCTTCTAATTATTCTCACAAAATTTATGTTATAAGTTAAATAAGTCAATCCTAATAGTATGGTTACATAAGGTTAATTTTGGGACTTCAAAAAATTTGATTGAATTATTTTTTTTAATAACAAGTTAACAAATTTAATTTGTGTTTTTTAGTGATATATTTTATGCGAAACTGAAGAGATTTATATCTTAAGTTAGGTATGACTGTGATAGATGACAAAACTCTCATTCAAAAAATTTAACACTATTGCATTCTTATGATTGGATTTGAATTCGTATCTCTAAATAAGGTGGAAGATATCCCTTATCATTTTATTCAAATGCTCCTAAAAAAATTTAATTTGTGTATGATTCAATATTTTAAAAGTGAGTTTATTTTATCAAATAATAGGCTAAATTACACCATAGTCCTTTAAGTTTGATCATTTTCTCGGATTGATCCTTTAGGGTTTTTTCTCGAATTGTTCATTTATGTTGCATTGTGTTTGCACGGTTAACATTTTAAACAAGTTTTATTAAGAAAAAAAAATAGCATGTGTGATATTTTGATGCTGAGATACACATAGATATGTCATTCTTCATTTTATTTTCTTCCTTCACTTGTTCTTCTGTAAATTTAAGTTCCAAATCAAAATAAATTAGAGCTAGTATCTTATTTTTCGCAACAAGTCTTCACTCAGATGCACTGGTTGGAATTCACAAACACAAAACAATGAGTAATTCGTTCATCTTTAACTCATTTTTCCCACTGCTATTTTCATTCAAATTCTTATCTAATACTGTATTTTTATCTTCTCATACTTATAAATTGGCGCCTGAGCTAAGTTTGTCTGGCTTTGCCCCTGAGTGTAACCAACCCTACTTACTAGGACAAAGTTTGGTTGTTGTTTGTTGAATTGTTAATGCATTTTTATGTGTAATTAGTGAACGAATTATACACATAACTGAAACAAAGTAATGAAGATTAAGAGCTTAAGAAAAGAAGAGGTAATAATGAACAGCACAAGTTATTACTTAGATACATAATATCATCACAGAAAATAACTGAAGTACTTTGCTACATTCCATGATTCATTTCAAGCAATTTAAAGGGATAATCCAGACTCTTCATCCTCTTCAAGACTCGAGGCGTAGATAAAGTAGAGAGCCCAGATAAGACCGAACACACCAAAAAGGATCCAACCAAGAAGGTTGTTGCTGAGTCCAAAGGGAAGCCCGGTTCCTTCAGTGCTCATTCTTTCATCCACCAATGCCATGGCTGCTGGGCTTGACATAGCTGCAGCACATGCAGCTGCAAACAAAGATGATCCCATTCCAATGTTTGAGTTGCTTTCACTCACAGAAGAAGGCTTTCCCTCCATCGAACACCTCACTCTTCCCACCTTAGCCATTGTTGGCAATCCTGAATAAAATGATTGAATGTTAATTTATCAATCAAAATCATCCAAACCTCCGTCGATTAAAAATGGAGTAGACAATCATAATTAGTCTCATTTTTTAAAAACTGAACCAAATATCAAACAAGCGAGACATCTGAATCATGATTCAACCACCTTCAATTGCTTGAATCAGGACAGATCCGTGATCGAATTGCCAAAATAATCGAGCCATAGTATAAAATGGTTCAAATTTTAAAACACTATTCTAGTCCTCAATAAAAGTTATGAAATAAAGTTTAGTCCCCGAGAAAAAAAATCGACAAATAGTTTTTCATCATTACAAAATTGGGAGGGTAGTCTTGGAAGTTTAGTAACTTAGTGCAAGTTTGAATTTGCACCGAGTTTGACAAAATCAAAAACCACATGTTGGATCTTCAACAATCAAACTTACCGTAACATCAAACATGCACTAACTAATGCATTCTAAATTGATAAATATGAGAGACTATTGGGTGCCAATCTTAAAACATATATATCTCTGTCCACAGAAGTACAAATAAAATTCTCTAGAAAATTGTAACTTGTAAGTAAATAAATCAGACATTGAAAGATATAGTATCATGCTATTCAATATTTAGGATGAAAATCAAGGAAGAACAACATACCAAGAACAGGAGAGGATGAAACTGCAAGAGGTCTCTTTTGTGCAAGACATGCACGGGTGATCGATGCAGTTGTAGTGGTAGCTGAGATGGTTGCCATTTTAATTTAATTTTTGTTTTAGTAAGTGTGGATGATTATGGAGTGAGGTGACAGAGTATGACCAAGCTACTTCTCTTCTGCCTTCCAGATACTAGTTTAAGTGAAGTTGTTTAAAATTAATAATATGAATGCAAAGGTTGTCCATGCACCACAAAACAAGGATAGATTGAAGCTCATGGTTGGATTTTCTTATCTGCATTACTCCAATTATTTTTTTCCACGTGTCGGGTGATCTATTTCATGGCCAATTGTTACCCCCACATTACGCCAAACCCTTCTTTCTTCGTCAACATAATTAGATCAATGGACGTATATACTTTGAGCTTAAATTTGGTTTCAAATAACTTTAGTGTATTGACAAGAAAAAAAGGTGAAAATAAGTTACAATTTTGTTATATATTTTATAAATTAGGTATTTGGTAAGTTGTAATATGCTGACTAATCTCTCAAGTTAAATTTGGTGCATGTTTAGACCGACGATTAGTTTGACAAAATCGGATTATGATTAAGTGACTTTGAGGTGAAAAACTCATGATGACTTTAATGTAAGTTCGTGTGTTTTATGAAAAAGAAATAATAAAAAGATGATAGAGAAAATAATACAAGAGAAAGATAGACACAAAGTCATCGTGACTTTTTTGTCTTAAAGCTATTGAATCCCCAATCCAACAAAATCATAGTTTCGGATCCCACTTCGATGACTTTAGTGCAAACGTCATTGTGACTTTGTGTCTATCTTTATTATCTTATATTACACTCATTTTATTTTATTATTTCTTCTCATCTCTCTTTCATAAAATGTACAAAATTACAATAAAATCAATGTGACTTTCCTGCTTTGAAGTCACCGAAATAGAATCTAGCGTCATCGTAATTGTTTAAACTATACTCCCTTTGTTCCCAATTATAAGTAAATTTGACTTTTTAGGTTCATTCAATTAACAATGTATATGGTCCATAATATGAACCACATACATCATTAATTGAATGAACCTAAAAAGTCAAATATGTTTATAATCGGGAACGGAGGGAGTAAAATATAACTTTTGTCAAAATTGCAATGGCTAGTCTATCAATATTATCCTGAGTCAATCGTCAATCCAAATATGCAAATCACATTATTAACAAAAAAATTAAAAAATTAAATAATATTGTAGCAACAAAGCTCTTATTCAAGAGTTTTTACCATGGTATCATTGGTAATAATCAAAATAAAAACAGTTTTTTTTTAAATAAAATACAAATAGGAAATAAATTGTTTCTCAAACCAACTATTTTCCAATAGCAATTAGCAAAACACACAAACAGCTGATTCCATTCAAAATACAGGGCAATAACATCAGATATTTTCCAATAGCCCCTTCAAAATATTTGAGGGGCCATAGCACAACCACGTGAAATTTTTTATCAGAATGATGACAATTTTGAACTAATCTTACAATGTTGAGAGATATAACAGACCTCTTCAGCCATTCCAGACCTTTCTAACCTTTGGTTGCTGTTCAGTTTCACTTCTGATCTTCGGTCTTCCATAACCGCCAGAAAATGAAACACAACTAGGTCATACTGGTCTTGGCTGTTGGAAAGATTGCACAATGGTCTTTCCTTTCCACCGTGTAAAGATTAAAGATCAAATCATACTAAAAAAAAATCAAAATGCAGCCATCATCTCTATTCTGATTTGTAAATTTGTTCTTCCATGTAAAACATAGTGCAACTCCTGGTTGGCACGCCGAACAAAATAACAAAGAACGTTGGCGTGAATTAAGAGAGCAACTATGTAGAGTGTAGACTCACAAGAAGCAGTAGCATCAGTGTCCACTAAAACACTCATCACTGACACTTATCTTGATTGTAACTGTAAATTGGAGAGAACGTTTTCGGGAAGGATGGAGAACTATACAACAAGAATCACAGAAAGAATAAAGTGAATCAAGCGATTAATGTGCTACCAGACTTGTCAACAAGAGAAGTGGACAGTTTTAGATTTTCAGCTATGGCTGGAGATTGCACTGTTGTAGAAAAGGGTGGTCAAAATTCAAAAATTTGGTCCAATAACCTTTATATCTGCCCATTGCAATATCTAACCATGGCTTCCTAATCCCGTCATAGTGTATAACGGCAGCCTGCTCAATCTCATTTCGATCGACTCCTGAGTTATGACCAAGGCCAAGAATGTGCCATCGTCTGTCCAACACCTCTGTCTTGTTATAGAAGGTGAGCCAACCTAAAGGCATACGTGCAACGTTCCAATTCCACAATGGCTTCTCAGAACCCTGCAACCATTCACCCCAACAAATTTGTATGCATTATAAATTTTATCTGAAAGAAAATATTGCAGGAAACATTTTTTGTTCTGGTCAAACTTCCAAACAATGATAAAAACAGGCCCACACATCTCAATTTTCAAATAGTAATTGGAATGATAAGACATTTTCCCAAATAATCTGATCAAACCATCAAAATTTAAAATAAAAATAAAAAGAAAATAACAAGTTCAAATGCCATGGCAGCAATTCTTTAACTCTCCATAACCTAATCAATGAGCCTAACTGAAGAGTTGATGAGAATTAGATGTGAGAAACTTGATTGGGCAGTAAATAGCAGAATCATACTAAAGTACTGAAAGTAAAGACATTTTTGTAACCATACCATTTGTGAATATTTGTTATAGACAGCCGTTAAATTATGTCGCCTCCATTGTTGCAAATCAAACAAATTCATTCCAAATGCCCATGTGCAAGAATTGACATCAAAACTCTCTCCAATTAGTGGATCTGAGAAGTTTATGAACGCATCAATCCTATGAAATGGGGTTTTGCCTTCCTGACAAGTTCCAACAGCTCCATTAACATTTCCATTCATATTGACATTCCATAGTTCACTGAGATCTTGTTGAACCACCACATCATGATCAAAGATCACGATCTTATTTAGGGCAGTGAAAATGTCTGGCAGGTAGAAAAGCAAGTAGATCAATTCAGAAGTGTATCTTGGATCGCTGTTACCATTTTTAACGAAGGTATTGTATTTCGACAACCATTCAATGTTGTCCGTGCTCTGTATATGGACAGTAGCATTGCCAGGAGAGTTTATCAAGAACCACATCGAGATCGCTGGCAAGTTGAGAGAATCAGTCACTATATGGAAAACAAGTTTCCCTGGTTCCTGCAGTTAAAAAGTCACTATCAAGCTTTCTTGCCATTATATTCAAGCTGAATAATCTGAATAATTAACATCGAGTAAATAATAACAACTGATATAGGTTTATGAATACTGAAAAACAAGAAAGACACCCAACAATGACACGGAGCATACTATTGATGGGAAGGATATACTCTTGTTACAGATTATAGCACCTTAGTCTAATACTCCTATTTATACTAATACATAATCAGGTCTAGTATGTAAACGAATAATTAAGTACTAGTTATTAGCTAATTTTACATTAGGTCATTTTACCCTTTATCCTTGATGGTTATATTTAAACATGGTCTTGTACCTCATTTGAGAATCAATCAAACATTTCAACAATTACCTTCTTCTCTCTAAAATCCTAAAACTCTTACTCTCAAATATTCATGACAATTTCTCCTTTGTATCGGATTCTATTCTAAATCATTAGAATCCCTACACTTGAGACTTGAATTTTATCGGTTCGTCCCTAGAATCCATTTTTACCGTCTAATTGTATTACTAGTACCTCGGCCATAAGAAAATATCACAAAATCCTAAGTTCCCGTCCATAATTAGATGATTAACTGACTTCAATGTATGTTCTAAAGATTTTAGATACTAATCTAAAGATGTCTTAAATATACTTAAACAAGAACTTTCTTGCAGATTCCCAAAATAAATTATCACTGTACTGTAAATATATTGAAATGAATCCATTGTTTGTTTTACAAATCAAGATTAAGAAACAGGATCTGATTCAGAGAGCCAGGACTCATCTAAGAAAAAACTACTTATTAGGGAAGCTTATACCATTTTTATCTCTCTCTCATCTTGTTTACGCTGCAACAGCTATTAAGGTTAAAAGAGTTCCTCCTAACTGGAAAACAACTGCTTATGCATTAGTTAATGGTGTATGTGATGTGATTAACAATACCTTTCCTTTTGAGAAAAAGAGAATCCAGTTATAAGCGCAGTAGAGAGGTATTAGATTTGAAGTTAAAGGGAGGCATTATGAAGGAGTATCAATTATAGTAACAATTTCTATAATGAAATATTATATATCAAGTATTTACAGTTTACGCAGCCTAGTTTTGCAGTAAGTGCAGCACAACACCCAATGTTGCATGTCATTCAAATTGCACTAATATAGCCAAAAATGAAATGCTATGTACTGATAAGGTTCAAGGAAGGATTATAATGACGGATCATGTTCTTACCACTTGCTCTTTCGTTCACGATTTCAATGTGAAGAAAATAGAGAAGAAAAACAAGCACTTTTAGCCAATATGGAAGAGACTTGACAAGCATCAACAGTCCAACTAACCCCACTAAGGGACTAACTTTACGATTCTCAATGTTGAATTTTTTTATAACTAAACCTATTGGTATTTGCTGGTATTTTTTTTCTTTTTCAGCAGTTGAATTAGGAGTAACAACAAATACAGTAGCTGAAAAGTAAAAATAAAGAATGGCAATGGGAAAAAGAAGCAACCTAGTGCTACAAAGCTCCCACCATAGCCAGTGGAAGTTAAATTCATATGAAATAATAAGGTATTTACCTTGGCAGTTGAGACAGTAGAGTTAACAACAACTGCACATGCCAGAACATTGTCAGAGAAGACAACATAATGATAAAGTTCTGGATGATGAATCTTATTTTCATTTGGAAGCTTTCTCTCCTCAGGTCTTAGGGCAAAATATTCAGCAGTCAGCCGCATAGAAAGACAGTGAAAGTTTTTTTGGGCAGTCCGTACAGCAAGATTAACAAGATATGTTGCCTGACTTCTCTGAAAACGAACTTGCTCTTCAGTTTTGCGCTTCATTGCTTGAAGCTTAGAAGCCACAGAACAGTCTGAGACAGAACGGCTGACAGTAGACAGTGAGGCCTCCATGTGTCTCATTGCCTGCAACACACTGTGAACTTCGATTGTTTTCATATTGTAAAATATCATCAATTTCAGAATTCGCATAACATCAACTTTCTAGATGGATACTTTTTCACTGGAAGACCAACGATGTTACTCATTAGTTTCTCGCCTATATTTTACTTTGAACTTTTGAGAAAAATGATGTTTTGGTCCACGAAGAATACGAGGTTTCTTAATGATCTCTCCATTAATAACTCTCGATTAAATTTAAATCCTGCTTTTATGTTTAATTTGCTTCTACTGATCCCTTTCTACAACCTACATGCTTCAATAAGTAGTATGCATACTTAGTACCAAAATGAAGCAAAATAAAGAAATACTAGGATTCAATTCAGAAAACTAGAAGCTATGGGACCAAATGAAAAAGGTGTCACATATACATCTTTTAAGGACTAAACCATTAGTTTTCTCTTGAAATTTCAAGACTGTGTTTGTTAATTACACTATTCAGACCTTTAAGGACTAAACCATTAGTTTTCTCTTGAAATTTCAAGACTGTGTTTGTTAATTACACTATTCAGACCTAAACGCAAGCACATAACTACGTAAGAAACTTTACCTCCTTGACAAATCTGAATCCCGGGTGGCTCCTTCTACTGCTCGCTCCATCTCTTTCATTTGCAGCTCCAGCTCCTTCAAGTGTGAGTTGCTGCTTGGTGGTGCAAACTTCAAGTATGCTTTAGCCATTAAAATTTTATCTTTAATCTCTTGAACCTTCTGATTTTTCACTTCACGAGAATTAGAGTTTAAAATATGATGATGGTCTGCTATTCGACCTGATGGCCTATTGGTCACTTTAATATTCTCCTTCGATGTTCCATGCGCAACATCATTTACATTTGTATCTTTGTCTGTGGAGGATAAACCTTTTCTCTGAGCATCCTTGTCTTGTCTTTCATCATGGTTGAATCCTGAAAATTGATAAAGATGCAAATTTCACAATCCCTTTCAGTTAATTACTTGAGTGTAATTTTGAAAAGGCTCAAAATTTAACAATTCAAAATAAACCTACATGGCTACATATACCAACCATTTCTTTCAACAGCTGCAATTCTAGATTCCTCATCATCACTATTCTTTTCTGAACTGTAACTAATTGTTGAAACGTCTTTTTCTTTGTAAACAACTCGATTAGGCTCTTCTAATTCTTCAGCATCTTGCTGAATCTAAAAAGAAAAAGGCCCAAATCACAATCATAAATTTAAATTATTTATCTTTCATCACTAGGAAGAGAAAACAAACAACTCAAGGTGACAATGAAATATTTTTTTTATCAAATCTCCCACTACCTGTTCTACAGCATTTAACTTCAAACCATCCGTCCTGTATGTCTGCAATCAAAACATAATTCAATAAATTCAATTTCCATAGTCGAGAATAATAACCTATGTATTTGGATTAACTTTAAAAAAAGTCATTATTAAGTCATTATGTATGAGTTCTTTCTATAACAAAAGATAAAATATGGTCAAATTATTTCCACATAAACTATAAGTTGTTTTCGTAAACTATCATAGAAAGCTTATGAAAATAAGTTGAAAAGAGCTTATGGACATGTCATGAGTTATTTTCATAAGTTGTCCCTAACAATCTGACAAGTGTTCACTTCAGTACATCTCAATGAGTGTAGAGCTTCTGAAAAGTTTAAATGCAAATGCTTTTTAACTAATATGTGTTAGGACCTCCGGGGAACCTAAAACACTGGGTTGGATCATCACATTGGACCAAGAGCAATCACACAAGTGAGTTTGCACACTATATCTTCACCTAAAACCTTAAGGCATTAGGTATATGAGGTCCTAGTGCTCCACGTCAACTATTTTTATCCAATGTGAGACTTTTAACTCACACTTGACGCACCAACAATGTGAAATATCATTGTTTAAATTAAAAGCTTCATATTGAAGATATGGTTAGTTAGATTATCAGAGCCTATCCAAAATCCGTTGGACCACCTACTATCAGGTTTCAACTATCAGGCTATTCGGGTCACAGTCCAAATGTCCAATCTTTGGCGTGGGGGGTGTGTATTAAGAGTCCCACATTGGAAGTGATATGACCTGAACACGTGATTATAAGTGGGGGCAATCCTCGTTTTACAAGTCAGTTTTGTAAAGTTGAGTTAGGCCCAGCCAAAAGTTTAATATTTCATAATCATTGTAAGATTATTTCAAAACTACAACTGATTGTTGAGAACTTTATCCAATATAGCTCAAAGGCTCAAAGTTTAATTGCCTACTCAATACATTTTCTAGTAATTAACATGAATCAATCGAAAATATTAAGATTCAGATTATCCACAATTAAACTCCAAGAAAGCACAAGAAATTTCATTGACCTATAAACTCGATAACACTAGAACACTAGAGTTAAAAAAATTATATGTAAGAAAAAAAAAAGCTTCTATCAAGGTGAAGGAGAATCTTACAACACGATACAAATCTTCAAGGAACTCTCTTCTCCCTGAAACACAAGAAATTTCACAATAAGTAATGGAAAAGAAATAATGGGCCCCACACGTCCTTAGGAGAAGAAGAAGAATACCTAGGAAAATGAGAGGAGCAACGAGGGAAAGAAAGAGAAGAGAGAGAATGAGGATCCTTTGGCGTTGACGAAAAAGCTTCATAATGAAAGTGTGGGAAACAAGTGCATTTGGAAGATTTAGATCGCGAAGTGGGTTAAACACTTGGAACTGAATGATCTGAACATTGTTCTTTCTTGTTTATCCATTTTTGCTATGTGTGTGTTTTTCGCAGCACAAACAACAATGTATAGATTTGGAGGAGGAGTGAGTAACACTAGGTGAAGACCAGTGTGTTTGTACTTTTGTCGTGTGTCTTATCTTTCTCGTTGCAGGTACAATTGTGACACAACACACGCGCGTCACGCGAATGAATATAAGTACATCAACATGAGAAAATGAGAAAATTGGAGAGGAATGCTAGCAACACTCACTTTTCAACATTCTCTCTAGCACTCACGCATTTTATTGCGTAAAATCCGTGTGGGTTTCACCATTTTATCTTGAATCTATTTCTAAAGTATGTAAATTGCTGTTGACACATCTCAACAGGCTGAGAAACACGAGTAAAGAACCAAAATACCCCTCGGTAGTAAACTGCCGAGGAAACAAGAAACCGGCAGCAGTTAACTACCAAGGATTTCCTCGACAGTTAACTACCGAAGATTTCCTCGACAGTTAACTACCGAGGATTTCCTCGACAGTTAACTGTCGAAGCGTCCTGAAGCCAAGGCAGAGGCAGTAGCTTTTGTATCCTAAACCTGTAATGTGTTTCAAACACAAAACACAACATATGTACCTGTTTTTTTTACGCATAATGGTTCAAATCAGAAAACAAATATTGGCGCAAATGCACAACTTAATTAAACCAACATTTTTACCATTAACGAAAGTAAAATATCCCAATGAAATGAAAACTAATGTCGTCAGAATACGAACATACAAACCAAAGTCATCAAAATACCAAAACTAAAAAACAAGTCCTAAAAAACGAACTACAAGTAATCATACTGTTGGTCGTGGTCCTGCTGATGCTGGTGCCTCCTCCTCGGCCTCTGGCCTCGCCTCCTGGTAATGATCGGTGCGATCTGCTGCCTAACATCATGCAAGGCCGCATACAACTGCTGAGGGGTCATGCTCATCACCTCCTGACCCAAAAACGCATCAGAATGGGCAACAGCGCCGCTAACCATTTCATATGTATCAGGCGAGCTTCTCGCCTCGTACCGCTCCCACTGCTCCGCAATGATCTGCTCCTCATTTGGAGGCCTCGAAATATCTCCCGGAAGAAGTGGCAAAATCTGAAGGTGAGACACAACGGTGTACCATCGTACATAGCCATCTGCCATACGCCATGTATGCTATCCTGCATGCTCACCCCAATCGGCCGCCTTAAGCGTGCGAGTGCGCAAGTCGACGAAGGCCTGCACAATCTCAGTCGGTGACAGCTCTACAATCTCAGACGGATGTCTAGGGACGGTCTGGACGTATCCGTACTGCCTCAAAATCCTCTCGGGCAAGTGACGGTACACCCTACGATCACCGCACATAATCCAGCCTGAATACCAGAATACCTCCTCGAAAGCCTGGAAGTCCCTGTGCTATTCGTACGGCCTCCAGCATACGTCATCAAACGTAATACGATCAAGCAATGACTGATACGTGACCCCCTCTCCATGACCCTTTTGAAGCTTCCACCTCGCCGCAACCGGTAAGTTTTCAACATAGTCGGGGTTTGGATCAACATCATAAAACTTAGGAAAGTGCGCCAAAAATCATGCCTGCACAAACCATACAAATCACATTTATAAATTATTGTGCACGAAAAATATAACATAAAAAATAATAGTTATCAAAAAAAAATAAAAGTTAACAAAAAAATAAAATATAAATTTTCTTACAGTGAGCAGTGTCACGCTTCCCCCAAGTTGCCTGTCTCTGGGCAAACAGGCCTCAGCTAACTCGTTGTATAGGTATGCAAGTGTCATCCCTCCCTACGAATAATTACGCATCCCCGCGTAGCCGTCCTCCATGGTCGTCAGATAGACCAACTCGATGCGTTTGTTGCTTCTATCACCAAACAACAAGCATCCTACAAGATAGAGAAGATAACACCTCACACAATATTTCCTAACCCTCTCCAACTCCTCCATCTCCTCTGGATCCTCAGTATCTGCCAATATGTTAGCCCTACCAAGGTGCGTCCTATATAATTCCCTCAGCTTTGGATAACTAATGTATCCATCATACTCTTTATTGCAAATTTTCTCTGCCTCCCTCTTCGACGCACCCAAGTGATTCACCAGTAGTGCCTCTCCCTCCTGTCTCAACATCTTCTTTCGGTGGCCCAACATCCGCCCTTCAATCGGAACATGCATAAGACATGCGACATCCTCCAAAGTCACGGTCATCTCCCCCATGGGCATTGGAAAAGTGTTGGTCTCGGGATGCCATCTCTCGCATAGAGTCATCAGCAAAGCATGAGGCACAGTGGCGTAGCCCAAGAAAACCAAATCATGTAACCCGCTCTCCCTAAGCGGATCCCAAAACTATCTCTGATTGTCGTTTGGACGTCCGAGAGTCAAAATCTTAGCGCCATGATTAATCGGTTTTACAGTACGGAACTTACGGCACTGAAATAATAGAAAAATAAACATAGTTTAAACAATGTAAACATTTAACTAATAAATATAAAACTTAACAAATGCAAAAATAAAAATAAAGAAAACATATAAAGAAAATCACAAATTTAATTTGCCGCACATATTTTTAATTTAAGACATAACATATGTAAAACTTAAAAAAACATATAACAAAAACAATTTAAATCAAGAAAGAAAATATAAAGAAAATAATTAAACATAAAGAAAAGAATTAAAAAAGGGGAAATAGTCACTTTGGTCCTTGAATGAGTGACGAGTAGTCACAATAGTCCCTCAATGTATCGAAATAGCAAAATAGTCCCTGATTATGCACTTTGTTAGTCAAAATAGTCCTTGATATTAAAATATTTCGTTAATATTGTCATATTAGTCCTTCAATAGACTTACTTATTGTCATATTAGTCCTTATACGTACTTACTTATTGTCATTTTAGTCCTTATATCAAAGAGTTATTGTGAGTATTAAGGGGTTATTTAAGCTTTAGGGACTATTTTGACTAACAAAGTGGACAATCAGGGACTATTTTAAAATTTTGATACATTGAAGGACTATTGTGACTACTTGCTACACATTCAGGGATTTAAGTGACTATTACCCCAATTAAAAAAACACATATAAAAGTTGATATAATAATTAAACAAACACACATATAAAGAAAATAATTAAACATAAATAAAATAATTAAAAAAAACACATATAAAAGTTGATATAATAATTAAACAAACACACATATAATTAAACATAAAGAAAGAAAATTTAAAAAAATTACACTTACGTTCTCTGAATTATACCAAAGCGGCAATGCCACGTGGTTGGCATAAGAGTGCAGCAGAGATAGGTTTTGCGGTCCTCCAGGAAAGGAAGGGTCCTTAGGTAACACCTCCGGGGCAGCCGCTGCTGCAATGTCATCATCATCTGGTATATGTTGCTGCTCTGGCATATACTGCTCGTCGTACCCACCATCAGTGACATCATGGTGATCCTGATAATTCAGGTACTCCACCTCCTGGGTCGGGTTAACCACCTGCGACTCTTCAGGCTGTGCCTGAGAAGCCTCTGAAGCCTGAGAAGTCCCTGAACCATCCGACCTCTGACCTCTTCCCCTCTTTGGGATGTGCCCCCTTTGCCTCTCCTTCTGGTGGCTTTGAGTCATCGCATGCCTACCACCAATCATCTTAGATGGATCAATGGGGTCCTGATCGGTCATATCTACGAATTTTTTTTAAAAATTAACATCATTTCCCATAACCTAATCAAACACATTAAACCTAGACTAAACATAAACATTAACATTAAACCTAAACGCACTAATCATAACTTAATCATTAACGTTAACATTAACAACATTGAACATCATTTCCATAACCTAAAATCATTCATATAATCATCATTACAATAAAATTTATGTCCATCATTTCCATCATAACTAAATCATTTCTATACACTTAATGATTTGTGTCCATCATAATTCTCATAACCTAAACACACTAAAAAATCAATATACACTTAATCAAACTATAATTAACATCATTTCTATCATTTCCATAACCTAAACTAACTAAATAATCAATATAATTTTCATTGAGGCATTTGATCAAACACTTTGTGTGCAAAGTATAAAACATATTCAAATTGTGTTCATTTGCCACCATTCAAAGCCACATTATCATTTAAACAACATAGGCAACAACTACATTCATTTATCAATTCATAAACTACACATGCAATCATCAAATTGTCAATTTTAAAATCAACCATAACCACATGCAAACTACTCTAATTTTTTTAAAAAATAAACCTAAACAAACTAACATTAACATTGCAATGATTAATGGTACTTACTTGTGATAATGTGGGGATGATTGGCTTGCAATTCGTGAAAATGGATTTTGGAGAGAATTTGGGATGTTTTTGAAGAAAAGAAGGAAACTGCAAAACTGAGTTTCTGCTTCTGTTTATGTTCAGCACGCCTCGGCAGTTAACCGCCGAGGATTTCCTCGGTAGTTAACTACCGAGGGGTATTTTAGTCTTTTACTCGTGTTTCTCAGCCAAACCACATGTGTATACAACAATTTTCCTAAAGTATTCTACCTACATATATCTTACTCAACAAGAAAGCAAGTGTTAAAAAGATAGTGTCATGGACACTAACACATTTTTTTATTGAGTGAAATTCATGTGGTTTCCACATATTGAAAATAGATCTCACATAAAGTGGTGAGATTCATATGAGTTTCACTCAATAGGAAAATAAGTGTTAGAGAGTGCTAGAAAGAGAATATTCATAGCATTTTTCATTATTTAATAGCAAATGTTTGCGATTTAAATTACTCTAACTACACCCACTTTAATGGTATGGCATAGAAAAATAGTTGATTTATGTTAGATCTTAGTGTAAATTTTACACTACAAAACACATATATTAAACTAGTTCTAATGAGCCATACTTTGCACTCTAACGGTACAACTGTATATACACTCTCACTCATGTGTCATGTGATAATTTATAAATAGAGTAATCGACCGCAAAATCATATACACTTTCTTGTTTTGTTGGTACACCATTTGTGCTGATGAGGAAGAATTAAAAACCACCTTCAGCAACTCCAACAACACCATAGAACCGCTTCTGCCGACTCTTTTTATCGTGCATAGATCAATAACAATCACTGCAAGAAATCTTGCATATTGCCAGGGAACAATGCCAGGAGCAAGAAATCCTGGCAAATTTGCCAGGAGCTATGCCAGGGAAAACTCCTGGCAAAGTTGCCAGGGGCAACCCCTCACAAAAATCGTGGCAAAATGTATGCAGCAGAAAAGATTCTTCTGTGGTCAGAAAAAGCAGGACGGTACAACACTTTGCCAGGGGTTGTGCCACAAAAAAAACCCCTGGCAAATTGCAAAGCCTGCAAATTTGTCAGCAAAGCCTGCAAAGGCTACGTGAATAGCTGTATGGCAGCGCTGAAATGAGTTGACTAAAGAGCCGCTGGGCTCTGTGGCGGTTTGCCAGGGGCAAGACCCTCGGATAACCCCTGGCAAATTGCATCTATGAAAGGAGGTATATAAGCTAACATAACACATACTAACACTCATAACCCTTCTTCAGAAGCTCAAAACTTTCTCTCAAACCCTTCTTCTCTCAATCGCTCAAACCCTTCTTCCATCAAACATTCAAATCTTCTTCTTCTATCAAACATTCAAACGTACAAACTCACCACATATAAACATGCAAAAGGGAAACAATTAAAATCGCACAAACACAACAAACATAGAAAGCGATTCTGCTCTTCCTCCTAAACTCCTTCAACCTTCTAAACACACAAGACTCAACACAGTCCAGTTTCGACAATTTCTTTACCATTCGACAATTTCTTTCTCCCTTTATTTTTGCTTCGGTTTTGATTCAGATCTTGACCTTGAGGTGAACTCAGTCCAGTTTCATTTTGGCTTCAGATCTACCTCTGTATGAATCGAAGTTCTGCACTGTTGTTGTTATTGTTGTCCTTAGATCTCAAAAATGTAGTGATGTTATGAATTTGGATTTGTGTGTTTGAAAAAGTTTGATGTTGATTTGTGATGATGATGAAAATGGATTGATGGATGTTTTGTTAGTTTAATTGTGTTGTTGGTGTATGAATCGATGAGATGATGGCTGGGAAAATTATTCAATGTGTTCTTGATATGTTCATGATATTTTAAAATTATTTAAAATAATTTTTATTATTAAAACAATTTTAAAAAAAAGAAATAAAAAAAACAATTTAAAAACGTTTATTTTAAATATTTTATTAACGTTTTTTAAAAAAAATTCGTACACAATTTGCCAGGGGTTAACCCCTCGCAATGTCCCTGGCATGTTTTGAAAATGACTGATGTGATGGTCTGCAAAAGCCTGCATTGACCAGAATGTGGCAGAAAAGCCTGCAATCATGCAGACACAATTTGACAGGGGTTGAGCCAGGGCCTATGCCAGGAGCGCATTTTGCCAGGAGCTAAACCCCTGGCAGGACAATTTGCGATGAGCGGATTTGCTGGGTATTGTGCTCTTGGCAAAACTCCTGGCAAACGTCCATTTGCCAGGGCTTTCTGCATTTTGCCAGGGCTTCCGCCCCTGGCAAAATGCAAGATTTCTTGTAGTGAATTTTTATGGGAACTAAGTTCTTGTAACTTCGATCCCTCAGCCTACCAAAATAATAGTTGGAAAAGGTGTGAAATCTTCCAAGATAGCTAGATCCATCATGGCACCTCCACATGCTGAACTCGGCAATTGGAGTGTCATAATCTAGCAGATTCATGTTGAGCCTAAGCATTCACAACGAGATCCATGGAGATAATTGATTTTCAGAGGGATTTGTGCAACTTAAAATCTCACAAGCCTTTGAGAACTGTGTCACAACCTTAACAATCTATGGAAGACGAACATGGTCGACGTCTGATGTTATATCCTCAAAAGGAAACTTAATGAGTTAATTAAGATAGAGAATGACCCTCACCCAGCCTATCTCACTTGGAAGGGTCCTAGAAGACCTCCCGTGACATTCTACAACAAAGAATTACTAGGAGGAGTGTTAAACTCCATCTTCTCCCTCCTTATCGAGATCTACGTAGCCAAATTCAAAGTAAAAAGAGCTTAGATCGATTAAGGCAGCACATGTGATGTCATGTATGCCAATTTATTCAAAACTTTGTAACTTCCTAAGAAAAGCCTCCTACCTTGCCATGGGACAAATGTGCAAGTCTTCAACGGAACACCCATGCGTTCGTGGGGATATGTCAATTTTATGGTTACCTTGAAATAAAGGGATGATAGAAGAACGATCAAGATTTGTTTTTCATGGTTGACAACAAAGCAATGTTAAATTGTATTTTTAAACAAATAACCCCCAAAGTACTATATGCCAAAATGTTGACTATGCATAAAACATCATGCCATTCACACTCAAGAATGCAGGAGCGGCTTACCAAAGAATGATGAATAAGATTTTCAAGAAACAAATAAGGAACAAGCTCAAGATATGCATGGATGGCATGATCTCTAAGTCAGAGGATGAGATTCATCACACCCGACACTTGTAGGTCGTGTCGCCAAGGTTTGCAAGCACAACATGCGACTAAACTTGAAAAAGTGCACCTTTGGGGTCTGAACGGGGGAGTTTTTAGGGTTTTATTTACTAAAGTGCGTGATAGAGGTGAATACAAACAAATGTCGAGCCATCATCACCGTGGACATCTCTTACAAAGAAAAAAATCCAACTCTCAATGGAATGCAAATCACCCATTCTCACTTCATATCTAAGTTCACACAATGCATCATGCCATTCTACTAGTCGTTACGAGAGGAGGCACACTTTGAATGGACATAAGAATATGAGGCAAATTCCATCAAGCTTAGGGAGGTTTTATCTCAACCCCTGGTACTCTCTGGGCCAGATCTGGGGGAGGAATAAGGAAGCATGTCGTTTGGTATACTTCGTGAGTAAAGTAATCAAAGGACCAAAGATAGGGTATCAGAAGATCGAAAAGGTAGTTATGGCCTTAATGAACATGACCAGGAAACTTCACTGATACTTCTTGGCCCATTTGGTAATAGTGCAGATTGACCAGCCAATAAAACAAGTGTTGTTTAGACTACACTTGACCGAAAGAATGAAGAAATGGTTCGTACAAATCTTTGAATTTGACATTCCATTTGAATGTCAGACAACCCACAAAATTAGGGTTGACAGTTATATCCTACTCATTTATCGCCTTTCATATTCAACAATCTTCACAATGTTGACAGCTGATCGAAATTTGTTCACCCTGGGTAAAAATCATTTTCATTGTTTTTCCACAAAGTATAATACACTTCTTCTTTAAAGCTTCGTGTTCAATGTCATAAATCATGTCCTTTAGTTGGTCATCCAAATTTAAATTCACTTTCACCCTTTTGGACAACACACTTGTTTTTTCTAACTTCTCACTGTTCCATGTATTGTTATACCTTAATTTTAGACCTAAAAATACTTGCTCAAAATGTTTTTCCATCTCTGATATGTGTCTATTACTCTTGAGAGATTGCCAATTTGATATTGTTTTACCCTGATATTTCACCATGCTTTATCTACATATGTTACTGTCTTTGTTTTGAAAATATTTTCAACTGTGATTTTGTCTGTGGTTTTCTTGCATTCGAAGTCATTTGAAGTTGTCTCTGATCAATTGCATATTTCTCTGCACTTTATTTCAACTTTATTTGCAAAAATCATGGGAAAGGGCATTTTAGTCATTTCCTGCATTCAAACTCATTTTAATCCCCGAAAATTGTCTCTGAGTCTTTTCAATTTGTTTGTATAAATCCTTGTTTCAATTCCATGTTAAAATCCATTTCAAAAAATTGCACTTGAGTCATTTTGAGTCAGTTTAGTCCCCAAGGGCGTTTTGGTCATTTCACATGAAATTTTGACAGAGAGAGGATACTTTAAAGTACCTCATTTTGTAGTTGGTTCATTTTAGTCCCTTTTGTGTTTCTTAATTGTTTCACTTTACGTTTTTTCCATTTTACCAATTTTATTCCAATTTTATTATTATTTTCATTTTAGTCCCTATTTTTCTTTTATTTTCATTTTAGTCCTTTTTGTTATTTTTCTTTTTTTTAGTCCTTCAATTTCTGTTAATTGCATTTTAGTCCTTTAGTTTTTTATTTTGAAGTCCAGTCCTTTAGTTTCAATAATTGCAGAAGGGTCCCAAGTCAGAATTTCAGGTCCAAGGCCGAGCCATTTTAGTCCAAGTACACATGTCACAAGCTCATTGGGTCAGACGTCACACTTGGCCTATAAATACAAGCCAACTCATCAATGCACAGTACCAATCACCATTCAGATTTCGCCAACTCATCAAAAATCACAGAAACAGAATCACATTTTCTCTCTCTTGGCAGTTACGATCAAAACACAACAATTTTCCAGAAAAGTTCATCCCCAAATCCAAACCCTAGAATTCCAGAACCATAAATTCAATCCAATTTCAGCAAAATTGCAACGATTCTCAGAGATTCATCATCGAATCTTCATCCCTGAATCGTTTTCTTCGCAATTCAAGTGTGAATTCATCACTGTCTGTGACGAATTCGCCACGATCACGAAGAAAAGTTTGAAAAGAGAAGAAGAAGGATCAAAGTAAAATTTTGAACCGACGAAGAAGAAAAAGAGATTCACCGATTTATTTTCGGTTTCCAGAAGTTTCAAACACTTACCAGAAGGATTCGAAGCTACTACGAAGCTCTTCGAAGAGTTCTTTGTTCGAATCTCCTATTAAACTCAGGTAACTTCACAAAAACTTCTTCGTTTTCATCGCAAAAGCTCATCGAAGGTTTACAAACACAAATAAACGGTGAATCGAAGCAGATTAACAAGTTCTAAGACTTGTTCTTTCGAAGAACTCTGAAAAGATTGAAAAGATTTGAAAACCGAACCCTAAAATGTAGATCTACGAAGATTCACCATTTATTTTGCAAAACTACGTTCATATTCGTAATCAGTGTGAAAAGTAGAGTAAGTTAGGGTTTAGATCCATTCAGATCGGAGTTGTTTAGGACTTGCCGGAATCTGGAATTCACGGCGGTGACGATGAAGATTCTGATGAATCTTCATCTTCGCCAGCCGTTTCATTCCAGAAACCGGCGGTGAAAGATGAACAAGGGAAGAGAGAAGTGAGAGCTTCTCTCACTATAACGAGAGAAGAGAGAGAAATGAAAGAGGGAAATGAATCAAACCGGCGTGGTTAAGCTTTTATAGCCAACTGAACCGGACCGGTCTGATACCGGTCCACTCCCCTGCATTCTGAGCCGTTAGATCTAGGTTTTTGCTTCCTGGATCGATCCAACGCTCCTGAGCTTTCCTATGTGATCCAGATCCGTCTAGGCTTGGGCTTGGGCCTGTTTCTGTGTTTTTCTTGGGTTTCTTGCTATGTACACCTGCTTTGTTGCTATCTGAACCCCTGTATGTTTGATTTTAGGCCAAAAATTCCTAAAAAAAAATTTATTAAAACTTTTCTTGTTATTTTTAAATGTTCTTGAATACTTTTACATGTTAATTCTGACTTGAGAAATATGTGAAAATATTTTGTTTCTTGTTAGTTTAATGCTTTCTATTTTTGTTAAAACTTTGTGAAAATTACTAAAAACAATTCCTATATGTTTCTTGATGTATTTGTGATGTTTTGTGATGATTTTACATGTTAGAAAATGGATAAAAAATATAGGTGAATTTGCTTGTGATTTTTTTGGTGCCTTTTGTCAATATTTGTGAAGTTTTTTTGTATGGTTTGATTCCAATATTTTGCCTCATGATGATTGATACTTGATGAATAAATTTTGTGATATGTTTGTCTTTAGTTTAGTGTATTTGGTACTGTTTGTGATGTGTGGTGTTAGTTTCTTGTTTTACAAGTTATGTAATTAATTGTTTGTGAAAATAAAGTACCAAATGTGTCTAATAATTCTCACATTGTTGATTGTAATAAAACCTTTGGAAAATTGTCATGATATGAGGGTTATAGGTCATATACTTGTTTTGATATTATGATAAATTTTAGGTATATTTTGCTACTTTTATGTTAAGAGTTTTGTTACTTTTTTGTCAAGTTTTTTTAGTGTTTCTTTTGCTTATAATTTCTATTCTCTTATGCCTTATGCTACTAACCCTCTCATTTTATGTTTCATTCATCCATAAGCATCCCATCCTCCATCTTATATTCTTAGCTTTTGTTTCTTGCACTTTAAATTTTGCCAAGACTTAGCATGTAAAACCTAGGTTTTTTGTACTTTACTTTATGCAATTTAAATTCTTGCAAGACCATAGCATGTAAACTAGGGCCTATGTAAAGGACAATGGACTCTAATGATGTACACCGACACAAGCACCGACACATGCACACACATCACAATGGATACTTTAGATGTATGCTTAGGGAATGTATGATTTAGATGTATGCTTAGGAATCACGATACTTAGAAAAATTCTCTTTTCCAAAAAACATGAACAACTCCACTCAAATAATTTTCCAAAGAAACCTTGGGATCAAAATCCCATTGAATTTTCCCTTTATTTTCTTAAACAAAAACCTTAATGAACTTTAATCATACTTAGACCTTTTTTTTGCAAAATAACTAATCACACCTCACATTTTCCAAATCTTATGCCCTTGAGGCCTCTCTCTCTCTTATTCTTCAAAATTCCATTTTCAAAATTAAAATCAACCAACAAAAACAAAAACATTTTTTGGAAGAGAACTACATGGATTTTGATCCCTTAAAAGGGTATGTAGGCAAGAAGTCAAAACTTCTCCAATTCCAATAAAACAAAAATCCAAACACATTCCTCTCCCTCCAATTCTTAACCTAGCAAACCCTTAGGTGTAAATAACATTTTCAAATAGTATTTAAAAATAAAGCGCGTGCGTAGAAATTAAAGACGGTTCCTATAGGATACTATAGTCGTTATGGGTGCCTAACACCTTCTCATGACGAAAACAACTCCCGGACCTCAATTCTCAAGGGTTTTTCTTATTTTTCCCTTCCCAAGAAAAATGAGATATCAAAGGTTAAAAAGGTTCAAACTTAATCAATGTTTGACACCCGAAAAACCAAGATAAAACATGTATATGTTATATAAGTGCTACAAATCTCTTCAACAAAGATGATCCCATATTGTAACAACATGAAGTGGATTCGAGCGACTCATTAAATTATTAAATTTAACCTGAAATTCAAACAAAAATCAGATATAAGAAAACAACGAAATAAATAACCCCTACCTTATACGTTAATATCATAAACAAATAATGAATGGGCATGAAACCAAGATATGCCTAAAACGAAATGAATTAGGCATGCAAACAAATTTATATGAAGGAAGACTACATAGTCACACCTAAATAAAGATAAAACTTAAAATTCACAATATTTGGAGATAGAGGTAGATGATAATATTACAATGTTCAAAAATGAAAGTAAATTATGGTGTTGCACCACTAACACCTCATTTGGTTATTCTCGCGGTTTGTTTGCATTTCATCTTGTTGCTAGGTGTATGTGGTACTCCATGTTTGGTTTCTTTCCCACTATCTCATATCATTTATATTTTCCACATCCACTGCATAATCGCTTTCATATTGAACTAAAATGGACTAATTTTTTTCTCTATCTACCATAAACCGCGACTTGCTCATGTTCAAAACAGGGAGGGCTATCATGAAGAAAACCTTATTCATATTCTTTGCAAAAACAACAAATTGGGTCGATCCGAATTATATACATAAAACACCTTCTCAGTCTATTAATAAAAATCCACAAATTCTGAATCAGACAAGTAACCTAGCAAGATGAAGAACCCAGAAACGAAATAAAATGAAACCGGAAACGAAAACACGGGTGAGAAAATATAGCAATTCACTCAGAAAACCTGAAACACACAATCATAGAAACATGGTTCGATTCACTTGGAAAGCAACAAAGGAGACAAACAAGTGTGAACATATGGAGAAGAAGTACGAATGGAGAAAATGAAATGGAAGGAGACGAACACAACTCTTCTTTCTATTTATTAATTAGACATTTTAAATTTAAAAAATAAACTTTTATGGATTTATAAATTGTTTTTATGGTTAATTATGTTTCTAGTCCCTATAAAATAGCGACCTTGTAAGTTTAGTCCCTACGTAATTTTAATAGCATTTTTAGTCCCTATAAAAAAAATTTACTTATAATTTTAGTCCCTGCTAAAACAAAGTTTGATTAATTATCCTTAAACTCTTAAATTTTTGAACGATTTTTTTGAGACAAGATTAGAACACTATGAAAGGTTCGTTTACTAAAATTTAGAATTTTCTGACATGAAATGAATTAAATATGAATTTTTTAAAACGACAAAAGTTAAAGATAAAAAGTAATAAAATCTGGATGTAGAAATCAAATTTTGCGATAATTTTTTGCGGACGAACTTTTAGTAATGTTCTAAACATGTCTGCAAAAAATTGTTCAAAAATTTAAGAGTTTAAGCATAAATTAAACAAATTTGAATTGAGTATGGACTAATACTCAGTGCAGAAAAACAAAATTAGGGACTAAAAATGCTATTAAAATTAAGTAGGGACTAAACTTACAAGGTCGCTATTTTATAGGGACTAGAAACATAATTAATTAACCCTTGTTTTTAAAATAATGAATTGCCACATTTTTTCCACGTGTATATGTTGATACAATAATCAAGTTTCGGATAAAAAGTGCTAGATCAACAAGAAAATGACCCCAAGGACTTTTTTAAAAAACAAAAAAAAATTTGCAAGGGTATATTTCAATTTTTTTTGCAGGGACCAAAATCCAACCAAGCCATATTTGTACGGACCATTTACATATTTTAAATAAAACTATTTTGAGTTCTTTATTTGAGTTTGATATGATTTTTCTCATCTCCTCGGATCCTCTCCTAAAATGTAACAATAAGTAGCTAAATATTTCAGTGTAAAATTGTTGCACCACAACCATGGAAGAAGATCTGAATCTCGATCTACCTGGCTAATTTTTTAGTGATTATGATTTGTATTTGTTGTGGATGCTTATATTATAGACTTGAAAATTTGATCCTAAATTTCTATTTTTCTTCTTCTTTGGACTTGGTTTAGTTTGCAAGGAGTGCATTTATATACAAAAATAAGAGAAGAAGAATTGGAACGTTGTCCTATATGCAACATTTATTTAGGGGGAAATCATTATACGAAAATGAGGTAAGTCCCTCACAAAGTCTCTTGTCGTATACTTATAGTGCACTTTTTTGTTTGATTTGGCATGGTTTAGTATTGTCAATTAGGAATAAAATATATTACGGTAACTTGCAATTGATGTTTCTTAGATGCACTATAATTCATTTGATTTATTCCAAGGGATGATAATACTTTTGTTGCAGTCTTTGACCAAAACTAGTATAATCTAAGCAAACAATCTTCATCATAAAATACAATATATATAAATTATAAATGGAACTTTATGAACATATTTATAATTCTAAAGTTAGATCAAAGATTTGAAGTATTCATATTGCATAATTTGTAAGATTCAAATAATAAATTATATTTTTTTTGTTCTAATTGATAGTATTTATTGAGAACAAATATGTCAACTGGATGCATTAGTACATAGAATCTTTATTTGAGTTTGTTGCCTTCATAATTCTTATATATATATATATATATATATATATATATAGGGAGCATATATAGGGAGCATAATACATATTATATATAGGGAGCATATCTAGTGAGAAAGAGTATCCTTATGTGAGAGTGAGAGGGTGACATATCAACCATTGGATAAAAACACACAGATCATATTAAAAGACACTCATGTGCTCCACTTTTCAGCTATCACACACATTATTTCAAACAAAAAAAAAATCCACAAACCCCTCACCTTATCTCTTCCATATTCTTCTTCAAACCTCTCAGACCTTGTTCTTCACGTCTAGGTCACTTACAATGACCCCCTCCTCCTTTATTCCTCTTTCAACACGTATTGGTTTCTCTTTCCCATTTTCTTTGACCATTTTTGTAAAAAAAAATAAAATAATGTAAGTCTGTAACAATGTTTGATGAGTGAACGGTCGCGAGAGGGAGAGATTTTGCGGTCACGAATCCACGGCGAAGAGGGTGAGGCGACCATGGCCTCTGATAAGTCATGGGTACAGATTGAAACGTTCGCATCATAATCTAAAACTCTCCAATTTTTTGACCCACGATTTGCCCAATTTTCAACCTACGATTTCACTTCTTCTCAATACACAAGCACACAATTTTATTTGTTTTTTTGTTTTGTTTTTAGAAGTTGTGGTTTCAAACGGTTTCTATTACTGAAAATTTTTGTTACCTCTTGAAGTGTAGAAACGATTTCGATCACAACAAAGCAATGTATCAGTGCCTCTACATGTCCAAACCAACAAATCTTCTCTAGCTCTCGGTGCTAGTCAAGCGATCAGAGGTTCATAGAGAACTAGGGTTTGCAATTTTTAGTTAAGGGTTTCTGTTAAGTGGTACACAAATTTTGTACAAGTGAATTCCATTTATAGACTCGCTTGTGCGCACCATATCCTATGGTGTACTGTTTTCTACTTAAAACGCATTGTACATTACGGTGTACCACATTTAATAATTTAATTAACTAGATATTTGACCCGTGCGTCGCACGGGTCTATATTTCGATTAATGGTTAGATTTTTTTTTTAGGGAAGAAAAAAAACCAATGTTGGGATAAAGAAAAAGGCAACAATTAATGGTATATAATTGATGATGCACTATTTCACCCGCTTTTAAAAAAAAAAGGCAATTCCATTTGCCCACATGTTCAATATTAGATGTATTAAACGCAAAATGAAAAGTAATCTAAACCATCAATATCGATATTATCATACACGATCTTCATATGTTGATAATTGTTGCACTTTTTGAGTTACACATGTTTCATTTAAAAGCAAACCAACAATAGAAAAATTGTAAATAAACTAAAATACACCAAAATAAATAAATTATGTTGGGTTGTTGAATTAGCATCACAGATTGTTCAGATGCGATGCAATAGCTGCAGTTTTGGTATCACATATTTAACTACTCCTGGAGTATATTACACTGTTACATGTAACTAAAAAACTTCTATAACATAGGTATCAAGGATTCAAGACTTATATTCAAGACTTATTGAACATCAAACTTTGATCACAAATTGGAAACACCAGTCATCTCATATTAGTAGCAAGACTTTGAGATTACTGAACTGTTAAACAAAGTCCATCTTCATTGGGAGTACACACATAATGGATGATTTGGGTTGTGTTGTCTTAGAAGTCTATCGTGGACGGTGAATTATCAAAATTTGTAACCGGTCTAGCATGAGGATCCATTGTCCTCAATGTTTCAGTGTCTACACATCCTCCTTGAAACTACACCAAATAACAAAACAAAAAAATTGCTATTAGTTCAAATTGCTTACAAAAACAGCCATCATTGGTTAACATAAAAAAAACATCAATAAAAAAACACACTAATTTATTGTGTCCTTGTGTCTCTTAAAAACACAACACAATTTCTCAAACCATCAGCACACAAATGAAAATCAAAGTTTTAAGATGAAACCTAAAAATAAATGGAGCTAAAATATAAAGCAAAAGAAGAATCACCATCATCCACACATCATTATGCGAGTTCCAATTATCTTTTTGGCGATCTTTTCTCACAATGACCAACGATTTTTAGTAAATTTCATCAAGTTGATTGCATAATGACCAACCATAGCATAGATATAGAAAGAGTTAGGGTTAAGAAATTTAGTTTGGAAGTAGAAAATTGTCGTGTGAGATTCAAATGAAAGGTAGAAATGAAGAATTGAGATACATATTGTCTATGGAATTGAGAAGAAAGGTAGAAATGAAAAATTGAATTTGAATCAACAAATGAAAGAGTGTTGACTGAATTGATTTATGTGAGGAAATGAAAGAGAAAGTGGAGACTTAATTTGTTTCTTTGGAAAAAGAAGAAAATTTTGAAGGTGAGAGACAAAGTCATAAAGCCTACAAAATTCTATAGTTGAATTGTTTTCCAGGTGGATAGTTGTTTGGTTTTCAACGTGGCAGTGCAATGGCCTTATTTAATGTTTTTCAATGTTCAAGCATGTATAATGAATGTATCACGTTTCACAACATAGCTTGGTTAATCCCACCGAATTTATAAAGTCTGGCAACAAAAGGAAAAAATTTTGAAATTCAAATTGGCAAGATTGTGGGAGGGAAATAAAGTAGGGTTAACCTCTTAAGCATTTAATGCAGTGGAATTAGAGGGAAAATATTAGGGTTTAGTGATAGCTTAACCTAATAAGCTTTAAGAATAAAGGATAAGTCATATTTATTAACTTAATTAAGAATAAGTCCCTTACTTATTAATTTATAAATAAGTCTTATTTATTTATTTTCTCTCATCTATATGTCATATGTGTGTGACCTTATAGGTTCCCTTCACATTGATAATAATATTAAAGCATATTATAAACAACGATAAATATCTACCAATAAGTGGTTGTCACCCAAGTGAGAAGAATGTCATGTGATATGACGAAACATTTTCCGTGATAACAATCATGTGCATAATTACCCCTTTGTCTTTATATCTATATTGAACATAAGACATAGATTGTGTCATCTTTGTATAGCTCAATATTTATATTTCTTGATACCGTAATATATTGAAGGGTTAAATATGTTTTCGGTCCTTATAAATATACCAATTTTTCGTTTTAGTCCCTCTAAAATTTTCCTTCAACTTTTAGTCCCTATAAAATTTTCAATCACTACTTTTGGTCCCTATTTTAAAGTTAATTTTTGTATTTTTTAATGAAATTTTGCAAAAATGTCTAGAATATTGTAAAAATATTTCCCAAAAAAAATTAGAATTTTTTAACAAAACATAAATTTAATATGAATTTTTAACCATAAAAAATATAAAAATTCATATTAAATTCATGTTTTGTTAAAAAATTCTAAATTTTTTTGGGAGAGATTCTTATAATATTATGAATTTTTCTGCAAAATTTTATTCAAAAATATGAATTCTACATATGATTTTACTTTAAAATAGGGACCAAAAGTAGTGATTGCAAATTTTATAGGGACTAAAAGTTGAAGGAAAATTTTAGAGGGACTAAAATGAAAAGTTGATATATTTATAGGGACCAAAAACATATTTAACCCTATATTGAATAACGAATAAGTTGAATATCTCATATTGACTAATTCGGCATGTCCATGCAATTTTACTGTCATATTTCACCAAGAGGCCTAATGATACTTATCCTATCATGCAGGAGGAGAAAATCTCATCTAGGACACTCATGTCTCTCAGCATGATTCATCGAATACCCAATAACCAACTTTATAGTTAACATGTTACAAATAATGTTTTAATGGTAACAAAACACTTGAGTCCACATCTAGGGATCATAATGGTTTCAGGTCTAAGAGTAGTATACATTATTATAATTATGAGAATATCTTATGACATCTTTATAACATACTATGTAGTATTACGATGGTGGGTCAATCTAATATAAATATTACTCCAAATGTTTATACCTATGTATAGACTTAATATCTCATATCTATGACTTGTGAGGCGTGGTCATCAATCTTCATACATAATAGTATATACGCTTCATTATTATCCCCATTTATAATAAAGTTTGACTACATATACTTTTAAGAATAGTATTCTTTGTGTGAATGAAATCTCACGATTAAGTATCACTTAATGTTTCATTACTTGAACTATCTATTCAAGGGACTTTATTAACCTTATAGAAAATATAATAAAGAAAGCCTCATTTTATTTGATAATAAAAGTCATGATACATAAGTTTAACATAAAACTATTGTCCTTTATGGCTTACACCAACATGTAGAATCGTACAATCCCTCAAGCAATGCTTTGTATGAATCTTATCTCATATCTCAACATCTGTCATCGGATATATTCTCCAAGTAGTATTTATATGAACATCTCTATCACAAAAGAGTTGATGAAGCATGTCAAATACTTAAGTCTAAGAAGAAGAACCAGGTGACAAAAATGACGAGAAAGAGGATGAGAGATAAAGGGTGATATAAAAGGCAGAGGATGAATGTGGTATAATTGATGCATAAATGGTTGATTGAGTTTTATTCAAAGGGTGGATCATCGAGGGAGAGGGTGAATATTTGGAGAGAAGAAGTTTTGAAATGGACGGGACATGAGGTAATTGGAGGGTGTGGTTGCCAATGGAGTGAGTGGGGAAGATGAGGTTAAATGGAGGGAGTTGTAATAATGGTAATGGAAGAAATTTCATTTTAAAAATAAATTATATTTCTATTTATTTTCTGTAGAGATCGATTCTATTATGACTACATTGCCAATTTTTAAATAAAAATGACATAGGACTTCAACATAATATCATGGTGAAGACAATCATACTTCAAACCACAAAAAAACTCAACAACAAATTAAACAACAATGTTTAAAAAGGATGAAATATAATAATATCAAACCAATACAAATAGAAAATCCTGCCAACCTATTTAACTAGTTTATTCCAAATAATTAAATCATACAATAAGAGAACCTTATGAAATGTTATCAACTTCTTCACCACCATCATCATAATTTCTCTCATACAAAATATCACCATCTTAATCATCATCATCGTAATCATAAATTCCTTCATCATAATCACCACCACCACCACCATCATCATCATCTTCATCATCACCATCATCATCATCATCATCATCATCATTATCTTTATCTTCGTCTTCATTACTATAAATCTCCTCACACATCTTCCATACATGAATTGAATTATCCATAGAAACACTAGCAATCATCATAACATCAGAAGAATTCCAAGACAAATCAGTTATTCTTCTTGTATGACCATTGTGAACAAAAAGCAATTCTGGTGGACCATTTTTAACATTCTCACCATTTTGTATATCACCAATCTTATTAATATCCCACAACAACACTTTCCTACCATGACAACCAGAAGCAAACACCATCTTGTTATGTGGATTCCATCCAACCTGAAAAACCTTTCCAGTATGTTGTTTAAAGGTGTGGACACAATTATAAAGATCATTGCTTTTGCTTATCTTTCTTGTATCCCATAGTTTTACCGTTTTGTCCGATGAACCGGTAATGACAGACCATTCATTAAATGGATTGAAAGATAAACAATTCACTGTGTCGGAATGAGCAACACAATATTGAACTGGATTGCTCACTGATGGGGCTCGAACATCCCATAATTGTAAATATTTATTTTGCCCAACAGATCCAAATAAATTCTCATTCTTTATGTGCCAAGCTACATCTTCCACACCTTCACCTTCATTAAACTAATGACAAAAGATAATCATAAATAGGGTCAGGGTTTTCATTTGAAAGATATATGGGGTTAGGCTAATTTCAAGACAACATTAATCTTTGTTTTTTTTTACTGAAAACTGATCTAAAATTTAAATTGACTTAATTAAATACAAAAAATAACTTCGCATCAAATGATTGGATGTTGAGTTTTACAATGGAAGGCCGCCATTTTTCCATGCCACACTATCAATTTTAAAATAATCATACAAAAATGATGTAACATGGCAAAGTAATATATTCTTGTTAGATGTTTGTCTAAAAAAAAAAATTACACCAACAATGTGTATCCTTTAATTCTAATATTTTAAAGAACATTCACCCTCAAGTAAATTTATTTTACACTAAGATTCAATGAGAATCTACTATTCTACTGCATCATTTTAATACTATTTTCTATTTTATTTTGAAATTGGTTTTCTATGAAGGGATAAATTGTTGCGTGGTTATTTAGTGTAATGCAAATTTACACCGAAATTGCATCGCCCTTTAACTCAAAATAAAGACTATAAAAAAAATGAATAATTAACCATGATAGATTAATTTGCACAAAAAAAAACTATGATAAAATCAAATCAAAAAATTTCTTTTGAACAAAGGCGAAACAAAGATTTGATACCTTGAAAACTCGCAAGGCATCGAGGGTATTGTTTTTGGGAGTTGCATTAATATCCCACACACAAATTGTAGAATCGTAAGCCGCACTAAGTAAATGACCACTCTTGAATTTGCTCCAAGACAACCCATATCCATCAGTTTGATGACCAAACAACCTTAATTCAGGGCGACCATGAGCTCTAGATGGACGTTTCTTGCAATCAAATATATAAACTTCCTCACAATCTGTCTTAGTTGCAACAATTGAAGGTTTTTGAGGCATGTAACGAGCAATGTTAATATCACCATCATGTTTGATTGCCTTGACAATCCTAAACTTATTGCTGATAACGTCGATCACGACTTTGTTGTTGTTGTGACTGTAAGCTCTATTGGTTTTGTGGGGGTCCCAATCCTCAAGAGGAAGTCGAACCTCAGCTATTATGAGGTGATTGGGAGATTTTCCATTAGTGCATGTTCCCAAAATCATATTTTGGAGAGAGTGGTATTTTCTTTTTCGTTCGCGGCGTTCTGGGAGCCATTGGATTGTGTAGGATGGCCATTCAAGTGTGTGTGTAAAGAGAAAATCATAAAGTTGATAACAGTGATTCCTGAAAATTTTGTACTTCTCCCTTACCAACTCAACATTAAGGTTTCCACTAGATTCAGTTTCATCCTCTACAGATGAACCACTAGAATCATTATCATTCTCATTCTCCATAAGGGGCTCTGTGTCTTTAGGTTGCATTGATTTGTATGGGTGAGGGGAGTTTAGTTTGGTTCTTTTTTTTTTGTTTGGAGATGTAATTTCCAACGAAGCCTATTTCGACTTTTATATAGCTTGTAAATTATCTCACAAACTATTCACCGACTCACCACCTTTTCTGCCACACTCTCTACTCCAAATTATGAATGTCCAATAGATGTATGTTTTTTCAATAACATATTTACATATTATATAAGAATATAGTATAATTTTAATAGCCAAAGAGCAAGTACCTCATTATTATGGTGCACCTGAGTGGACACTAATATAATTTTTATATTATATAAATTATTTTATATGTTTCCTAAATTTTCATTTGACTAACCTTTTATTTTTTTATAAAAATATTAGTTATTATTATATTTTAAGAAGATTAATCAAATCTATTTATTTGGTTATATTTCTAATAAAAAAATATTAACTTTCTTGTTTAAAGAGATAATTATTTGTGAAAGTATATATAGCATTTCATTAATTTAAAATATTATTTGAATGTGATTAATATGAATCAGTTAAATTTAGTAAAAAAAAGAAAATGAATCCATTGAAAAGGTGTCAAATGAATCCATTGAATAGCTTTAATGTTTTTCTTCGCTTTTACTTTTAAGCCTTCAATGTAATATTAAACATGTCACAATAGTCAATCAATATCATATTGGAGACATCTCGTCGTTCTTATTTAATTGTCATGCTGACTAATTAATTTTTATTTATGTACGATTAAGGATGTCACCATTTTAACTTCTCAAAAGAAATTAAACACTCTACTTAAAGATAAAATTATATATTTTGATGGGTTGAAACTTAAAATACCCCTTGTATTTCTCACTAATGCAGTTTTGTATTATAAAAAAAATAAAGTGACACAAAAAATAAATAGTGAATTAATTTTTTTATCATTTAATTATTTTTAAAACTTTTTAAATGTTTGTGTATCTTTTCTTCAAATGATGTCATCCATATATTTTGAGAAATAGAGATGATATAATAAACTATACTAATACTAAATCAAAATTTAGAGATGCAAAAGAAGAATACAATATAAAATAACTTCAATTTTTTCTTGCCTCAATTTCTACATCAATATGACACTTCAAATAACATTTCTTGCCTAAATTTGACCTGCTAACATTATTCTTATGGTCCAAAGAGAACCTTGTTAAAAAAATTAACAGTCCACGTGTCATGCTAGTAGTAGTTAGAGTTTGTTGATTGGTGCGACAACACATGGGTGATGCATGAATTTTACGTTTTCCTATGTTGACTCATTGGGAAGATAAATGTCTTTAATGCTTAGAGCATCCAATACATTTACAGTTGAGAGATCAACAAAAATCAAGGGAATCTTGGAGATGTGTTGTATGGATGTGATTGACTCGTGAGAGATTTGTTGGGATTCGATGAACGTGGGTGCACATGGTGGGCCAGATGCGAACAAGGTAGGAAGCTCGTGACAACTAGTTTCAGGCACGCGGATGGTGGTTGCGCACATGGGTGATGCATGAATTTTACTTTTTCCTATGTTGACTCATTGGGAAGATAAATGTCTTTAATGCTTAGAGCATCCAATACCTTTACAGTTGAGAGATCAACAAAAATCAATGGAATCTTGGAGATGTGTTGTATGGATGTGATTGACTCGTGAGAGATTTGTTGGGATTCGATGAACGTGGGTGCACTTGGTGGGCCAGATGCGAACAAGGTAGGAAGCTCGTGACAACTAGTTTCAGGCACGCGGATGGTGGTTGCGCACATGGGTGATGCATGAATTTTACGTTTTCCTATGTTGACTCATTGGGAAGATAAATGTCTTTAATGCTTAGAGCATCCAATACCTTTACAGTTGAGAGATCAACAAAAATCAAGGGAATCTTGGAGATGTGTTGTATGGATGTGATTGACTCGTGAGAGATTTGTTGGGATTCGATGAACGTGGGTGCACATGGTGGGCCAGATGCGAACAAGGTAGGAAGCTCGTGACAACTAGTTTCAGGCACGCGGATGGTGGTTGCGCACATGGGTGATGCATGAATTTTACATTTTCCTATGTTGACTTATTGGGAAGATAAATGTCTTTAATGCTTACGACATCCAATACTTTTATAGTTGAGAGAATAACAAAATCAAGGAAATCTTAGAGATGTGTTGTAGGGACGTGATTGACTCGTGAGAGATTTGTTGGGATTCGATAAGCATGGGTGCACATGGTGGGCCAGATGCGAACAAGGTAGAAAGCTCGTGACAACTAGTTTCAAACGCGCGGGTAGTTGCGTGTAACAAGTTACATTGGAAGTTCTTTTAGAAGAAGAGAGAGAGAGAGAGAGAGAGAGAGAGAGAGAGAGAGAGAGAGAGAGAGAGAGTGAGAGAGAGTGAGAGAGAGAATCATTTGTGGATCTATCAAATTTTTTAAATGATGAACCATGTTTGTCTAGAGATATTTGTTGAGCGAAAAAGTTATCTAACAATAGGGAGGTGTTTAGGGGGCCTAGGGGTGGCAATTTTTTCTACTAATCCATCATTCAACTACCTAAGAATCCATTAGATCTATCCATTATAAAATAAAATTGTTAATGGATTGAATCCAGTACATCCAACATATTTTTTAAAATCAAAATGGGTTTTTTTTGGGAATAAATCCAATGGATCATTTTCAATATTTAAAAAAAATGTTAATTTGTTTATATGTATTGTCATGTCATGTGATTTTTGCTTGATTCTCTCATGCATGATTCCTTGCTTTATCCTTTAGACATTAGTCTGTGTTTTTCTTTCTTCAATTTTTGGTTTCTATCCACATTTTAATTCCAGTCTTTAGTGTTAACTTTTCAGTCTTGTGTTGAAATTTAGATTATCTAGGACTAGCGAAAAGACGAATACGTTTTTATTATGCTAACGTTTTAAAATTATGAACATTGTTGTTTTTATGTTTTTTTTTAACAAGTTGTTTTTATGAAATTTTGATTTTGATTAAAAGTAAAAATATAAATGTTTTTTGCTTTAAAATTATAACAAATCAAACTAACTATGATTATCTATTTCAATGACACCTACAATATAACAAAAAATTTTTTTTATCTAAATTCTTATTTTTTTTATTGACACCAACATCAATCAATTTTTATTGACACCAACATCAATCAATTTTTATTATAGAAAAAGTTGTTTAAGAGTATAACTGTCATAATGAAAAAGTAAGTATAATATACTCATCTACTTCGTTACACTTTTTAAAGGATAAAGAAAAAAATGGACATATACATACTCAATCGTGTTTGTTACACTTTTATTTTAATATTTGAATTTATTCTTATCAATTTGTTATATGTGCTATTTGTATCTAAAATTGAGAAAAATTTTGGAAAGAGAAAAAACCAACCAAAAAGAACCAAAACATGCTATTTTCCTTATATATAACGAGCAAAATATGCACGTGCCCGTTTTTCTGCTTTTTTTTATTGCGCTAATTATCTATTATATTTTATAAAAAAATTGTATGTAAATTAACGAACGATATTTTATATAGAATTTTTTATATAGATTAAAATTATACGTATAGATATTTGTGACTTTCAAATGTAACAAACTCAACAAACCATATTTATCTTTTTCAATGACAACAATAATATAACAAAAAAAAAATCTATTTTTTTAATATAACAAACCCTATTTATCATTTTAATAACACCAACAATATAACATTATTATATCCTTAAAAAAAGATAACATTTATTATAGAAAAAAAATTGTATAACGATATAATTGGAATAACAAAAAAGCCAACCCAAAATCTTTTCAAAGTCCCCATATTTTCTTTATATATAGTATAGATATTTATAGGAAAAAATTTTGTTTAAGGATATAATTGGAATAATAAAAAAGCCAGGCCAAAATCTTTTCAAAGTCCCCTTATTTTATTTACATATAGTAAGTATAGATATAGATTACTATTTTTTAAAACGAGTGTTTTTTAAAAAAAAAAGATTATCTAAGATTACGTCGGATGTAACATCCCTTTGTCACACAATTTTTTATATGTTAGATAAAGTAGATAATCGCCTATAGGTTTAAGTTTACGTGTAGTTTCAGTCAAAGATTTAATTGTATTTACTTAAAAGGTAAAAAACAAAACCGTGCAAAACACTTGAAAACATTAAACAAATGTTAAAATTGAACTATTTGATTTAACTTGGCAATTAGTACATTACTTATGTGAAAAACAATTGGGGGGTGTGGGTGGGTGGATATGTTTGCATAAGGTTTGGTTGTAGTTGAAATTTAAATTAAACTTCAAATAAATGATAACAAAAGTATCGGGATTGTTTGAATCTGATAATGTATTTTCCATATGTATTTTGCACTTTTATTTAAATAAACTATAGTTTTAATTATATTTTAGAATTGTTTTAATACTTTTTGTTTAATTGTCAATGATAGGATAAGATTAAGTGAATACGAATAAATTATAGAACATTAATGAAAAACATGCATTTGATGATAATTGATGATCAAGGATCAATTGATGTTAATGGAGACCTTCTTCAATGTATATCTAGTGGAAAATCAATATGTAACAACTCAAATATGTAGTCAAAAGTTAGGATATCATTATAGGTGCCCACAATGGTTGCGTTCATGTAAGCGTGAAATAGGTTGAGGCTTCATAGTTTCCTCAAATGTGTGATTCTCATTGCTTCAAGCAATTAATGCTGACGTAGGAACTATGTCCCACAGTTGTGGGTTCTCTAACTTCTCCATTAGAGCACTAGCCTAGCAAAAAGTCACACGATCCAAAATAATTGCATTATCTTTGATACAAAATACAAAATATCATATATTAAAAAATTAACATTACACAATAAAAATAATCGTATTATGTTAAAAACATAAGAAGTAATACTAATATAGATTAAATTAATGCAATATATATGATTAAAAACCAACAACCAAGAGATCAATGCAATACAAGAAGATGATGATGATGATGATGATGATCATAATAATAATAATAATAATAATAATAATAATAATAATAATAATAATAATAATAATAATAATAATAATAATAATAATAATAATAATAATAATAATAATAATAATAAGGCAAAATTACACTTTTAGTCCCTTAACTTAATTTCAGGTAACAGTTTGGTCCTTTATCTTTTTTTCATTTCAATTTGGTCCTTTTTGTCCATTTTCATATGAATTTTTAAGTTTAAAATTCATGATTTTATTTTCTTATGGTCTTTCAGTCTTCAAATCTATGATCCTCGTCTATGTTTGCATAATAATATTAGATTTGAAGCGTGAAAATGTATATGAAAATGGACAAAAATGACCAAATTGAAATGAAAAAAAGATAAAGGATCTATCACTGATAGAACTAAGAGAAGAATTGAAAATCTTTCATGAAGATCCTTAATTGAACTATGTTTGCATAATAAAGGATCTATCACTGATCTATCACTGATATCACTGATAGATCCTTAATAATAATAATCACTGATAGAACTAAGAGAAGAATCTTTTTTTAGGTTCATTAAATTATTAATGCATCTGGACTATAATATAAACTAAATACATTATTAATTCAATGAACCTGAAAATGAAATCTTTTCTTATATTTAAGATCGGAGGGAGTACATGTGGCTACCCTTTCGATTGTTCACTAAGTTTATCAACTTGATGATCGTTCATTTTCTTTTATGGAAAATGCTAACAAGTGTTCTAAGGACACTTGATAAGAAATACAAAAAAGAAATTTTATCTTAAAAATGGTACATTTAACACCTCTATATTTTAGACATTAACTTTTTTTTTATCTTAAATTTATCATTTATTTCTATTTTTAGTTTCTTAACAAATGCCCTAAGAACACTTGTTAGGATGACCCTTCTTTTATAAGCAAAGAAGAGGAAGCTTTCCCAGTGGAATGTGGAGTATCTCTGGAAAGAGAAGCAAGTTTATATCTGGTAAAAGATTGCTCCAAAAACTCTTCTCAAAGAAGAGGGGCTAATCTTATTGTTTCTTCCTTCATAACTCCTTACTTCTAGTAGAGTAAAATGTAGCAATTTTAGGTGATCCTAAAGTCCTTCTTCGTTATAAAAATTGACTAGGTAGTCAACCTTGTGGCTACCCTTCTTTGTGGATATTAATAAAATTATCCTTTTAATTTTCACATTTATATCATGACTTCCTTTCTTGTTGATTTAGCCAAAAGACTCATTCTTAGCCATGAACAGATGTACCATTGAGTCATGCCTTCAACAAACTTTGTCATTTTCCTTGTAACCATGATTATCTCCAAAAAATTTAACTGTATCGGTGAAAAAACTTCCCTTATTCAAAATCATCCCTCTATATAAGTAACTTATTCTCAATAGCACAAACTAATATTTTGCTCATGGTGCTCATAAAGGGGAAACTTCTAAATCCAATTTCTCTTGGAGCTCATTTGTGAAGGCATTAGCCAATTTGCTATGGAATCCATCATTTCCTTCATCTTTTGAACCATTTTATTGTATGTATTTCAGGATGGAGAGAATTTGATCACTCATTCTTTGGAGGATTTTCTAATTCAAACATTAAAGTGGCTTTCTTCTTCGTCTCAGTCATCTCCCCCCTTGTTTGTGTCCTTGAAGAGATCATCCTTAAGGAGTTTCTAACTCAAACTTCAAAGAGGTGTTTTTGTGATATTGGTTCTTATTCGGCTAGTCCTTTATCTTTTCAAGAGTGTGCTAAATTGAATGCAACACTGTAGAACGATTTTTCTTCAAAAACCGATGAGATAGTCACTTCTAGAGTACTACTATCTCGGCTATCGACTGTTGATATATCGTTGTCCCTAAAGACCACATCTGTCTCCAAAGACAGTTGTACAACTAAAGGTACAAAGGGTCAAAAATCCTAAACCTACTCTATAAATATTGCCTCGTACACATTGGGTAAGGTATACTTAAATTTACACAAATATACTGTTCTATGACGTTTACTAACTTTATCGTCAGAACACGTGCATGACGACGCAGCCAGACCGCAACTGTGCGCCTCCCAACCCTTAACTGTAGATGAAATTTCAATGCCATATCTTGCACCGAAAATAGTCATTCACTTATGCCACAAATAACATGTACGTTTTTTGTTTTTTAATTTTGCTAATTGTTTTATTAACTAATTAACCAATAAATACAATTTCATAGAACATTCAAAATAGAGACTCGAACAAGTCGTTATGGTTTTTCATGCATACAGAACCACTACGGTGTTAAACATCTTTGCGTTACAACATGAATGTCAGATTCTCTCAGAAAAAAAAAACATGAATGTCACATATATATGTATTTACTCAATCAAACTTTTGTTTTCAGCATGTAATTCACATTCAATCATGTCATGCTTTATATACCGAACATATTACTCATCAAAATTCATATACTTGAACAGTCTTTAAATCATGCATTTATGAGTCCAACACCACATGTTAAATCTGACATAAGTACTGAATATTGAATCCTGGATATAAATTAAAAACATCATGCATGTATATGATCAATATTTATTTATTGATTCGACGTGTTTATGTTGAAAATAGTGTTGTTTCAAAATTAACACAACAATTTCTTTCTAAAAAAACAATATTGATAATCAATGGTCATATCCAACGTAGAACATAGATGAAATTCACCGTCACCAAATTTTTTGCTGAACATGAATGTTACATAAGCCGTATAAAATCAGTCTAATTTTGGTTTATCTATCTTACTCTTTTATTTGCAAATGTTTTATGTGTAAATCAGTTCAACATTACGACAAATAATTTATAGGCCACACACACAAAACAATCAAAATTGGAAACCAATACAACCCCATTGATAAATATATAATTTTCATATAAATTAAATGTGTATCTTTCACCGTAGTAAAAATAAATAAGTGCATGAGTGTTCATCTCTTCATCAAAGTTGCAGCCATTATGCAACCACAAATAAACTTATAAATTGAACCTAGAAATTGTTCGATATTGTGTTGGGAACTGCCGCATAACTTGAACAAATAGAAGAAGATAACGGTGATTGCATATAAATTTCAAAGTGTGCGTAAACATGTTAAGCTTTAAGTTTGATTCGTCAAACGGATGCAAAAGAGTATAGTGGTGACTTCCCTTCAGAATACTTTGAAATCATTGACGTGACTTGAACATTCACACCAAACTTATTGATCAATGATAATTTACAAAATAAAGTTCTCTCAGTTACTCTCGTGCACTAGAGAAAAGAAAAAATGATTTAGTGTTATTTTTGACATAATTTTGCTCACAAGAATATGATTTTTTTATGTCTCTTTTTCTGCCTCAAAAGTGTCTATCTATAGAGAAATTTATGTCCTTTGATAAAGGAAAAAAAACCTCTTTGAAAGAGTTTGTTATAGACACAGTTGTTACATTGCTTCATTAATCAAGCATTAAGCCCTTTGGCTGAAAGATCTCTATTTACACCGCTTCAAAGATCTCTATTTAACCGTTGCAAGTTTTGAAATCTATATTTTGAAAATTCCTCTCACATTGTTTTAAGTCATGGAAAGGATCAAGGTCATGTTACTCACTTGAGTGTAAACCTAGTTGCCAAATAAGACCAATCATGCTCACTTGATAGTTCTTCATCCCTGAAACTAGTAATATATAAGTGATACAGAAAACTTGCTACTATACATCTCTAAGGAGGTATACGTAATGATGATGATAAGTAAGATATACAAAACCATTCAAGTGCTTTAACTACAAGCTTGGAATAACTGATTCTTACATAACATGGCCTTAGAAACTTCATAATCAACTGGACAAGAACTCAATCCTTGTTTCACTTTTTCCATAATTATGTTGAAAATCTGCTCAAGGTAGAGTGAGCACTTCCATGGTCAAAATCCAAAGGGCTCTTGCATGAAGAGACATGTTAAAGACATAAATTAATCATTCATCTACTTAACTTGACCTAAGGAAACACAATATATTTTTATGACATTTCCAAGTTTCAATACTTCACTTGCATGGGATCTAAACAGGGTTATGCAATGCACCTCCAAAGCACAACACACGTCAGACTAATCAAAAATAATCAAATCTAAAAATCCGAGCTACCCCTGATAAGCATCATTCTGCTCTAAGACCAACCCCAATAAACATCACCGACCATGCCATTATCGTGTGCACTTAAATTGATCACTAAAAAGGGTAAAAAACAATGGATGAGGCAATAAGGTTGAAAACTGAAATAAATATGGGTCATGTTTGGATAAACAAGTTAGTTACTTGCTTCGAACATAAGTGTTTATCAATTAAGTATATATGTATAAGTTATTTCAATAGCAAAAGATAAAATAAAATCAAACATTCTTCACATAAGTTAAAAGTTGTTTTCATAAACTACCCTGACAAATTTATAAAAATAGCCAAAAATAGCATATAAGCATGTCATAAGTTGTTTTCATAAATGTTTCCAAACAGTCTCACAAGTACTAATACCAATAAATAAACTTGTATAAGACAATCCAAACAAGCCCATAGTCATTACAACAACAACTAATTTATGAACTATTCACATCAAATGACGAACCAATACGGCTAACTCCTCAAAAAAATCCAATCCAAAAGCTATCTTTTTTTTTTAATGACAAATATTAGTAGTTTGTTAGATTAATATTTACTCTTTCGTCCGGGTTTGAACCCAAGACCTCCAACTCATTTTCTCTTAGCTCAAACTAGTTAAGGTACCCAACCTCCCAAACCAAAATCTATCTACATTTTAACCAAATCCAAAACTAACAAACAAATCTTATATATGATTACCAACCCTATTGCAAAGCAAAAGGAAAAAACACATCAAAAGAATAACAGTGATACACTGAAAAATGGAACTCAATATACACAAAATGAATGTTTTTCATTGAATCTAATCAAGAATTTACAAACTAACAGCATAGTAACACTATTATTATTATATTGACATTTGAACATTTCACATTTTTGTACTAACATATATGAAAAATGCAATTCAAAGAGATAAACCAAAACAAAAAGAATGTAACTAACTATATTATCAGTGTCGACGTGTCCGGCATCCAGTGTCCGTGTCTGAGTCCACGCTTTAGAAGTAATTAGCTACATTCTAGTGTACCTCGTTCGCTTGGTATTGAAGCTACCACCAACAACTGAAAGTAAATCACCATCAAAGATCTCTTCTTCATCTAAATACAAATCATCAATACTCCGAAACGCCGCATGCAAAACAACCACCGCAGCACCGAAGAGCACCGACACGAGGACGTTAAGCCAGACGCCGGTGAAGACGAGTGCGACGACTGTGAGGGCAGAGAGTAGAATGAGGAGGAAGCGGTTGTCGATGGTGAAACGGAAGAGGACGACCGGGTGGTCACGGAAGAAGAAGAGGAAGAACCAAGCGGCGAAGACGGCGAGGAAGACGATGAGGGAGAGAGGGTGGTAGAGGAGGCTGAGGAAGAGGATGAGGAGGATGATGATGGCGTAGTTGATGCGGAAGTGGTTGAGGTTGCGTTTTATACGGAGGGTGGTTTCCGAGAGGGAGTGAGGGAGAGTGAAGGATTGGGGAGTGAAGAAGTTTTGACATGGGAGGCACGTGGGGTAGTTGGAAGGTGGGGTGGCTCGTGGGGAAGTTGAGTTTGAAGGGAGAGAGTTGTAAGTTGGAGTGGGATAGATGGAAGACATTGCATCACAATTGAAAAACGAACCCTATTTCTATTTCTATTTGTAGTCATTGGATTCTTGTTTTCAGTCGTTGTAAATGATTTCTTGATCTTCCATTGTGGCCTATTCCAATTCCATCCATAACATAGCATAGCATGGGTTATGCAGAATTGTCAACAGAATTTAGGTGCTTAGTATATTAGCACTAGTCTGAGTCCCACATCGGGGAGAATAGCTGAAGTTGTGGGGGAAAGTGGTTATAAAATGAAAGTGTATGATACTGAGATACATACTTACCTGGATGGGGTCAATGGGTGATCAAGAAGGCTCATGGCCTAGGTTGGTGACCTCCATTGCACTTAGGAGGGGTGCCCGCCTAAGGTGTTCTCAAGTAGAACAACCTACATCATAATTTGTTGCAGTGGAGGCCTGCGTTCGCGCAGCCTCCTTCAAGAATAGTCTAAAATTTTCCAAACTTCTGTAAGGTTAACCAATTTTTTTTCGTTTTGCAAAAAAGAAGGTTCACCAAATTTTTTCAGTTCTAATTATTATTTTAAAAAACAAAAACTAAATTCCAGTTCCTATTATTGTTTGAACAATTTATTTTTTATCGCATATGTTTTTTTTTTTTTTTGTGGTGGCAGGGATTTGAATCTTGGACCTTGCATATATTATGCATTGTTCCTACCAACTGAAGTGAAAAAGAAAACAAAATCTTTTGATGGTTCTTCATCCCTGAAACTAGTAATATATAAGTGATACAAAAAACTTGCTACTATACATCACTAAGGATTCATCCCTGAAACTAGTAATATATAAGTGATACAGAAAACTTGCTACTATACATCACTAAGGAGGTATACGTAATGATGATAAGTAAGATATACAAAACCATTCAAGTGCTTTAACTACAAGCTTGGAATAACTGATTCTTAACATGGTATTAGAAACTTCATAATCAATTGGACAAGAACTCAGTCCTTGTTTCACTTTTTCCATAATTATGTTGAAAATCTGTTCAAGGTAGAGTGAGCCTTCCATGCTCAAAATCCAAAGGGCTCTTGCATGAAGAGACATGTTAAAGACATAAATTCACCATTCATCTACTTAACTTGACCTAAGGAAACACCATATCTTTAGAATATCTAGATAATGTTTCATAATATTATCATTATATCTTAGGCAGAAAGGAGGCAGACGAGTTTGAGTTAAGACGGAGTAACATATTTCATGCAGCCATGCTTGAGTTTGCTCCAGTCTTGTAAACAAAGAACCAGAATTTATGAAGTGTCTGATAGAGATGTTCATTGTAGAAGAAACTTCTAGCGATGGAGATCATGGTCAATGAAGATGTTTGATTGGGTGCAGACTTTGGTTGTTAACTGACATGGGTAGCACAACATTCACTTCTAAGTTTTAAAATACCCCCCAAACTGCTGTTTCTGTAATGTTCAACTGTGACTGCCAGTGCCAAACTTCCATGAATATTGTGGCTACCATTTTCTGCCATGTGACACAGGCGGCACTACAGACTTCCTGGTGGCATCTATAGGATTTCTGTCACGCCAACGATGGCAGCAGCACTGCCACGGCCTCCTTTTGACAAAATTGTCTGAAAGCCCATTAAGTTTGAAGCTTGGACAATGTTAACTCAAGTATTGTCAATCACGGATCACAAAAACATAGTGGTTTGTTTAAATTACGCTATCAACAGTGCTATAGCGCCGCTGTAGCCACTATTTGACAACATTTTGTACAAATTATATATCACATAACAATAACAATTTGTTTATATTCCGTTACTCTATAACCGCTATTTGACAACATTAGCTAAAGCATACTTTATCTTCTGGTGAGTTTAGCTTTTAATAAAAGAAAGGTTATACCAGGTATGAGGAAGCGTATGATAGTTCTATATCTCTCAAGTCTCCAACATGATGGATTGTTTTTCAGACTGTGCAGGCAGTGTTCAAGTGGAATAATCAAGTTTTCAAAACAGAACCACAGTCTAAAGTGGATGCAAGTGTCGAACAAGCTATGTCATACGATTTTCCATTAAACATAGAGATACTAAATCATTGATATCTAAATATCGAATATATATTAGGGAGTTGAAGATTATGAGGAATTTGTATTCTCTTTTCAGTTTCTTTCAATTTTATGACATTTCCAAGTTCCGATACTTCACTTGCATGGGATCTAAACAGGGCTATGCAATACACCTCTAAAGCACAGCACATGTGAGACTAATCCAAAATAATCTAATCTAAAAAATCCAAGCTACCCCTGATAAGCATCATTCTACTCTAAAACAAACCCCAACAAACATCACCGAGCATGCCAATATTGTGTGCTCTTAAATTGATATTAAAAACTTTATCTTAAATTTATCACTAAAAAGGGCAAACAAAAAATAAAAAACAATGTAGGAGGTAATAAGGTTGCAAACTGAAATAAATATGGGTCATGTTTGGACAAACAAGTTAGTTACTTGCTTCTAACATAAGTGTTTATCAATTAAGTATATATGTATAAGTTATTTCTATAACAAAAGATAAAATAAAATCAAACATTCTTCACATAAGTATATATGTATAAGTTATAAGTTGTTTTCATAAAACTACCCTAACAAGTTTATAAAAATAAGCTGAAAATAGTTTATAGGGATGTCTTAAGTTGATTTCATAACTTTTTCCAAACAGTCTCACAAATACTAAGACCAATAAATAAACTCAAATAACACAATCCAAACAAGCCCATAGTCATTACAACAACAAGTAATTTATGAACTAATCACATCAAATGAGGAACCAATACGATTAACTCCTCAAAGAATCGAATCCAAAATCTATCTTCTTTTTTTTAATGACAAATGTTAATAGTTAGTGTGTTAGATTAATTTTTATTTATAAGGAAGTTAGTGCGTTAAATTAATATATACTCTTCCATCCGAGTTTGAACCCAAGACCTCCAACTCATATTCTCTTAGCTCAAACTAGTCGACTTATCCAACCTCCCAAATCAAAATCTATCTACATTTTAACCCAATCAAAAACTAAGAAATAAATCTTATATATGATTACCAAACCTATTGCAAAGCAAAAGGAAAAAACACATCAAAAGATATAACAGTGATACACTGAAAATTGGAACTCAGTATACACAAAATGAATGCTTTTCATTGAATCTAATCGAGAATTTACAAACTAACAGCATAGTAACACTATTATTATATTGACATTTGAACATTTCACATTTTTATTTTGGAACTAACATTATATGATATGAAAAATGCAATTGAAAGAGATAAACTAAAACAAAAAAAAAATGTAACTAACTATATTATCAATGTCGACGTGTCCATGGCATCTGGTGTCCGTGTCTGAGTACGTGCTTTATAAGTAATTAGCTACATTCTAGTGTACCCTGTTCGCTTGGTATTGAAGCTACCACCAACAACTGAAAGCAAATCACCATCAAGGATCTCTTCTTCATCTAAATACAAATCATCAATACTCCGAAACGCCGCATGCAAACCAACCACCGCAGCACCGATGAGCACCGACACGAGGACGTTAAGCCAGACACCGGTGAAGACAAGCGCGACGACGGTGAGGGCGGAGAGTAGGACGAGGAGGAAGCGGTCGTCAATGGTGAAACGGAAGAGGACGACGGGGCGGTCACGGAAGAAGAAGAGGAAGAACCAAGCGGCGAAGACGGCGATGAAGACGATGAGGGAGAGAGGGTGATAGAGAAGGCTGAGGAAGAGGATGAAGAGGATGATGGTGGCGTAGTTGATGCGGAAGTGGTTGAGGTTGCGTTTTATACGGAGGGTGGTTTCGGAGAGGGAGTGGGGGAGAGTGAAGGATTGGGTAGTGAAGAAGTTTTGCCATGGACGGCGCGTGGGGTAGTTGGAAGGTGTGGTGGCGCGTGGGGAAGTAGAGGTTGAAGGGAGAGAGTTGTAAGTTGGAGTAGGATTAATGGAAGACATTGCATCACAATTCACATTGATTTGATTGTTTGTTATGAAAAATCCCAAATCTCTATTCTAACCCAAATTTGTGAATATTTGCAGTTGGAAGTTGGTAGGTATAATTTGAGTAACCGAGCATGTGACTATGTGAGTCATTCTTTGATTTCTTTACCATTGTTCTTTTTGTTTCGAGCAACCGACTTGGATTTGATTTTTTTTATATTTTTATTTTGAATGTATTAACTACTATGGGAACTTTGTTGAACAAGTCATATACGAGGCTTACCAAAAACACTTGACTTTTATATAGGAAAAAAAAAAAAACTATTTCATCAAAGAGAAAGGGTGAATTAGTTTTTTTTTATCTTAATCCTATGAATTATAACCTAAATGGTTATGGTTCGATTGAAAGGTAATTAAAATTAGATTAAGTATTATTTCATTCAGGTTTTAAACTCGATTTTTCTTGATCAATTCGTCTTTTTATTGGATATATGTATAAAATATTTTGATTATGTTATTTAATCATCAAAATACAAACATCCTATGTGATATTGTATATGTTTATCTTTGTCTCTTGCATTTTATATTTTCTACAACACACCGATCTTACAAAACTAGGACATTGTAGTCACATTAAAATATTAAAATTTTGGTGTAAACAAATCCATTCAGCGTACTCCTAAAAAATATGAGAAGCATATCGTATGATTATTTTCACTTTAAACTTTTTCATTAATTACATCACGGTTGCATTGATATTTACCTTCAATAATAGCAGAGGGAGAAAAACAATGTTAGTAGTTGAGAGTTGAGACTATGGTTAAACTTGAGGAAAATAAGAAATAGGAAACACGTGAATTCTATATGTAAAGATGAGAAAAGAAAGAAACGAAAATTGGAAGATATCAACCTATTTCATGTTATCATGTTAGTACATTTCTTTTACATATCATGGAAGAATTTGTAGTTCTTGATATCTTCCACTATGGACCTTACTGCACCAATGCAACCCAATATAGCAACAACTGAGAACCAAGTAGCTATCACAATATTTAATGGCTTCATCAAAAGGCCAAGTTTTGAATTTTTGGCTATGTTTCCAGCTTTAAGGTATGCTAAAGCAGGAAACACAAAGTCCAAAGGAGTAAACCCAATTGCCCCACAAATGGACACAAAATCCCCAAAAAAAGGCATAGCTGCAGCAATAAGAGTAACAAGAATCATGTATGTGGAAGTAAAAAAAAGTCTTGTCAGTTGACTTCTTAGGGGAAAATGGCTAGTTGATTTGCTGGATTCTATCCTTCCCTCAAAATAGGCATACGTTGGCCTGCAATAAATCTGATAATGATGCAAGGAGCTCATTAGTAAATGCATTTGAACCATAATAGTTTGGTATTAACTAAGGACTTTGGAAATAATGAATAGCAAATGATGAACCATAAAACTATGCATATTTTTGCTCTTAACCCTCCGGTTTCCCGAGCAAAGTAACCCTGGTAATCCGGAGTTTGGTTGGGAGGTAAGTAAAGTCGGGTCAATGATTGTTCTACTCAGGTTTCAAACTAGGATTCTCCTGAACAATTTATCATTGACTATAGCTCATTATTCACTTGTGCCCGGTAAATATACTACTACTACTACAAGTGATAATTAAAAATAGCGGCGAATGCAAATGTACACTCTCTTACATTCCTTAAAGAGGGTGAACAAAATGGCCACAGGTTCCAAACAGAATCATACTCTATTGTGTTGAATTGTATAAGAGACTTTACCTGAAAGCATCCACATATTTGAATAGCTGCAAATAAATTTGCCATAACAACAGTCCATTCTGGAATGGACAGAGAAGCTAAAATGTAAGGTTGGACTTGTGATCCAAAAGCCCAATATCCACAGAAAGCCAACTGCCAGTAACTCAAAACAATCACAGTGATGCTGCTGATATGCTTTTATACATATTCTTCTTTGCAGGTTCTTTCACTGTATTCTACAAAGGAATATGTTAGAACAACAACTATGGTTCAAAAGAAAACAGATACGAAAACACACACACAAAGAACACACGAGATTTGCTCTCGGTGTTTGACCAATTGTGCCTAGGTCTCCAACATAGCAGTTGCGGTACCTTTCTATTATCCAAGCTTAGGGTTTACAAATTATAACTTGTGTTTAAATACTACGGTCCAGTTTACAAGAATAACCATGAATCGTACTGCAGGATACTTCATCCCCTGCACCCCTCCAGTCGTAGTCCAAGTAGCGAATGGGTCGGACTCACTTATCAATAAACTATGAGTCATACATACCATACCCAACTGAACATGGTGTTATTAATTGTCACTTTATATACGGCTATGTGTTTTCCATTCCTTGTATTTTATATTGCACTTGGGTTATGCTGCGAACCTTGATATTGCCACAAAATGCAGGCACATGCCATAGCAATTGTGACGTCGTTGCGGTCTCGTGGAGACCTCAAAACTCTTTATATTGTGTTCATGATTAGCTAGGTGAACCACAATTTAGAAATATACAACTATACACATACAATTGGGAGATTGTTGTATGAAAAGAATATTTAGTTAGATACCTGTATTTCTGGAAGCATTGCATCCCCAAATGAAAATGCAATGGTACCAAGGGCATTGAACGCTTTGAAGGATTTAGATGCAGAACTACCCTGCAAACTATAACTTACCGATGTTCTGTCAATCTTCTTCCCTAAGATATGTCATAAATCAAAAACTTATTATACTACCAACATGAAATGAATCAATATGCTAAGACATTGATCAGTTAGGAGAAGAATGAATTAGGCATTAAGATCGATCACGAGCTTACCGTTGTATATGGTAACGCCAATGGTTGTACCAGCAAATCCAATCGTGCTAAAAGTGCACAATGCATTAACCCATCTCAGTGAGTGGATGTCAGGAAGTTGAGAAAGTAACAGTTCAAAGATTCCAAAGAAAATAAAATGTTGTAGGGTTAATTTTCCATCTGCATGATAATGCTTGTAAACTGCCTGTAAAAAAAGTGGAAATAAAAAATTTCCGTAAGGCAGAAAAAATGGAACATGTATAATATTTGTTTTATCATATTCCATAAAATATGGTTTGATGCATAACCTTAAGGCTGCTTCCAGCTGCAATTTGGATGGCAATGTTATTTCCTAGAGAAGCTATTTGCTGGAATAAGGCAATAGACCAATACCCCCATAATCCTTTAAGAATGATTGACAAGGAATTAAATAATGTTACAACGGCCATTGATAATATACGAACTGCAGCAAGCACAAAGTTGCAAATATAACAATTAACTATTGAAAGCAATTTGCAGAAACTACATATTATATGTAAGTTATAAATTTAATGTAGATCAGAGTGGCGCAGCGGAAGCGTGGTGGGCCCATAACCCACAGGTCCCTGGATCGAAACCAGGCTCTGATATTTAATTTTTTTTTTCTAAAAAAAAATTTAATTTTTTTTTTCTAAAAAAATTGTTACCAACCAAAAATACTGTGTGCAAGATGTCTATAGGTAAGGCGCTTCTCCCCATTCCATTTCCACAGTGAAGCGATCAAAATGCTAGAGTACCAAGTGGCTAGTGTTGCACTCACCAAACTACTCACACCTGAAATCATTAAAAGAAGCATTTCACATGGTTGCTTGATATGGAGATGAATCAACCATTTTTTTTCTTTCTACAATTTCTTCAACAAAAAATTGACAAAAGAATCAAACAATCCTGATTATGCATAAATTATAAGCGTTGACTAAAATGTGAACGCCACTTAGAGCATCTTCAATCGACTTTTATAATGAACCTAATTTGAATTTCATACACTATTAATGAGCGGTTTCTACAACGTTGCGTCATACTTATATTCATACAAATTTGGCTCCATTGATAAAACAAAATAAGATACCTTTTTTTTAGAGGAAATAAGGCACCTTATATTAAAGATGATAGGATATCATGTGCCAACAAAAATGATTTAATTTTATCATATTATGAATCAAATGAACATCGCAACAAGATGGAAAATCAAACAACGTTGCATAAGACGACGAATAATAACAACACATTCCTATGACGAATTTACGAAGAAAATTTATATGAAAATCACTTATTTGGATTGAAATAAAGAGAAAAGATTGAAAGAGGTGATTTCGGATATTTTTTTTATCCAAAACCATTTTCTCAATGAAAAAATGGAAGAGAGAAACCTTTTTTTTTTAATGGCAAATATAATATATATATATATACACACACACAAATGAGGCCGCCGAAGCGGAACACCTACAACCCACCACAAAGGGTGGCCACCCGGAGCCCTCACCACCCCAAAAGAAAAAGGAACACAAAAACACCAAAAAGAGGGCACCAACAGCCGGAGCATCGGATCCAGCAACACCTGCAGGCAACAGAGAGAAACAACAAAAATAACTCGAAATCCACCCCGGGAAGGAAGGGGAGATACGACCACTCCCTACCCGACAGGCAACCCCAGGAAACCAGACCACCACAAAACTCTACTGATTCAAACACAGGACGGGCTGCGCCTCCCAGTCATAGAGGGAGCAGGAACTCGCAGGACACTTAGCCCGAAACCACTTCCAAGCTAGGAGTTTAACTCTATCCACCGCTGGCTCCTCACGGAGTGAGCCACCAGCAAAGATAAGGTCGTTCCGGGAAGCCCAAATGGTCCAAATAACAGCATGCCAAACAAGAAGCAACCCTAACCTAACTCTCCTCCCCCCACCTAAACCTGTGAAAGCCTGAAAGAGAGAAACTAGGTTGTCTTGTTGGAGAGGGAGAAAGAAAACTATTAAAGTTTTTTCCTTTTGGTCATGAGAAAACTATTAAAGTTAACTTAGTACGATTTGTCTCTACAAAAAATAAGGTAGATAATAAAGGGTAAATAATCAACGAGAAAGCAATGCAATGACATTTTAGATATGTAACATATATACTCCATATAGTAATACTGATAAACCATTTTCATTGACTGTTTTCCATGCATCATTAATATTGTGTAATCAGTGAGGTAACTGTTTTCTGTTCCCCCAAAGCAGGACATAGAATCAGTTTAAGAGTAAGGCTACTAAAGCTCTAGCTTTAAGTCTTTCCAACAAAAAAAAAACATTTTTCATTAGATTTTATAACCAAAAATGTCTCAAATACAGACTAAAAAGACTTCATATATTAAAATTTGTTTTAGACCTCACCTACAAATAAAATTTATTGGGCCCACCCTAGAAGGAGAATTTCAACAATCATGTAATTCGTGAAAAAATTTATACTATATTATATGAATAGTACGATTATGGTTCTTGTATCTCAAGAGCTAATAGTATATGATTATAAAATTAATGAAATCAACTAAGGTTTTAGTAGTTTTATCAGACCAACTAACAAGGGTGTGTTAAAAAGTGTCACGTCGATTGGAAGATGATCAGAATAAGTGTTTATAAGTAAGGACAATTTTTACTTTACAAACTGATTTTATGGAGTTGTGTTATGCCAACCACAAAGTGTGAAATGAAAGGAGTAAAACTAACCAAGAGGCCAACCGAGAGAAGCAAGAGCAAAAGGCAAAGGAGCATAAGCTGCAGGGGTAGCAATTGTAGTGACAACATGGAAAGCAGCGTGCTTCCATGTTCCTTTACCACTCACTCCTCCTCCTTCTTCTACATCTTTTTCTTCTATCCCTACCTCAGCTGTTGACCTTTGCTCTGGTAAACCTCATTTTGTTTCAGCTACAATCACTATGCGTCTACTTTTCCTCTAAATAATAGTATAACTATAAATTAGTAGTATCTAATTCCTTTTCTTATTCTTTGTATTTTCTGGTGAGCATCTTCTTTTTCTTATTCTAGTTGGACTTTCCTAAATCACTTGTCACAAACTCGTCTAATACATGCTTAGGTATTCTCCTTGTGTGTTGTGTTGACTTGTTACTAGGAGCCGAAACTTTGGACGCAAGGAAAACGACAACCTGTTGGAAGAAATGGTTTGGGGGCAAAGGTTTTTTTTAACGAAGAGATTTAGTGAAAAACTTGAAAATTAAAATAAAAAAATAATATACTAATATATAATAATTACCCGAGTTTGATTTCCAATAGAACAATTGACTTTTTTTTGTTTATAATTGAACAATTGACTTGTCAAACTTTATTTAACTATCATCGATCTGAAGATTATAATGGACCATTTCACTAGAAATCAGAGTGTTAACAAAAAAAGAAATATGTATTTATAATATTTAGTATGATATAAAATATTATAAAATACTTCCACTCTTCCTTTTTATAATCTTCATTGTCAATTTGCACATATATGTTAAGAAAAATTAGTGTAATTATTTTATTTTATTTATGTAAAACTATATTTAATATTAACTTGACAAGCCAGAGATCCCTTTCACCCGAAATATTTCATTAGACAGATAAACGAATTTTAAGATGAATACATTTTAAGGTAGTAGAGCCTCCATCCAAAAATGTCTCTTTTTTTTACCGGAAGATTTAAGCAATAAGTGTTTGACTTTGGTCAATATCGTGTGTGGAAGAAACTTAAGGATTGGAAGGAGAAAAAAAAGTTCTCCAACAGGTCAGGAAGAACTCATTAAGTCGTTGGCTCAATTCATTCTCACCTTATATTATGAATTATTTTTTGTTTCCAGCAAGTCTTTACGACCAAAGTAAGTCAATGATAAACACTTCTGGTGGGGCTGTAATTGTGGTGAGAATGAAAAAACTAATCGGTTAAACTAGAATAGTTGATGTATGCCTAAAATCATAGATTATAGCATAGTATAGAGAAATGGTGACATTTAGCATGGGAATGAACTCTTTTTTCCCATGATGGGAAAGTGTGCTTTACAACCATAGATTTAATATTATTTTAATTGGATGGTTGTGATGGAAGAAGTGGTAATTGTTGCAACTTGTTGTTGGACATTGGGTAACAAAAATTCTGGCCCCACCAATTAATTAAATAATAATAATTCAGCATTTTTTTTGACAAATAATAATTCAGCATTTGTTTGTTTTAAATTATTATTTTTTATGAATTCATGGGCCTTAGCATGAATTGAAGCCAAGCAAATAAATAATGGCTATTTTAATTCAGCATTTGTTTGTTTTAAATAAGTTTAATTTAATATTTGTTGATTTGTTTTTTTTTCATGCCAATTTTGGTTGATTTATTAAAGAATGGCTATTTTTTGTGCATTTTTTTTTTTAAACATGAATTGAAGCCAAGCAAATAAATAAGAAAGAAGCTTATATCTCCCAGAAGTGTTCATCGCTTCTTCATTCTCAGATTCCTTTCGACTCCTTCTTCTTCATTCCACCTTTCTATTCCTTCTTCTTCATTCCACAAGCTTCATATGCAAAAGAGATGACAGATCCGTGTATAAATTACCCCCAATTTTTTCAAATTTCAATCAGAATTGACAAATTTCATGTTTTAAATGCTAAATCGTTTAAGAATCACTTAAAATCCATACCTTCAGTTGAAGAAACGAGATCGATGGATGAAGGTGTTTTGCTTGGTTCGAACAAACAACCTCTGTCAATGGAGATTAGGAGTGATTGGGGAAAGGTTTTTGATGAAAAAAGTCTCAGCAATGAAGAAGAAGAGAAGATAGATCAACAATGAAGAAGAGAAGTTGGTATACTTGAGATTTTCAGAAGCATAGTATTTTCAGAAGCATCCATCGTATTTTTGGATGTAGAAGAATAAAACGATGTTAAACAAAGAATATGATTTTCTGGTTGATAATAGCAATTGGGGGGTGTGGTCCAGAAAAAAGAAACAATATTAAAAAACTGATTTTAAATTTTTTGTTTTTTATTTTGGTTCAGGTTACCGACCCACAGGTGGCAGGGAAAAAGACACTTTCCCATGATGGGAAAAAAGAGTCCATTCCCACCCTAAACGCCATCGGTCATGAATCATGTGTCATTATTTTATTTTTTTAAGAGGCAATCGAGCTGGGATTTTCACATCCGCGTAAAAAATTAGGCTACACAAGATTTTTTTTATTATTAAATAAGAAAATTAAATTAAATTAAATTAAATACGAAAACATTATTACGTAAAAAATGGGTTAAATAAGTTTTTTTGTCTTTTTTTGGTAGTGGTCGGGGTTTAAACCCCTGACCTTGCATATTTTATGCATTGTCCTTACCAACTGAGCTATGCTCATGAGGACAATAAGTTTTTTGTCTCTATAAATATAACGAATTTTGATTTTGGTCTCTAAAAAATTAAATTGAATGTTTTTCATTCTCGCAAAAAAATTATTTTGTTTTTGGTTTTTAATAACCATTTTATTTTCATGTAAATGTTAAAATTATAACTTTTTTATGTTCAAATTGTATGCATGTTATGTCCTTTTATTTTGTTCAACATTTATATATTTATATTATGTTCAAAAAAAGGTCAAATCATGTTAAAATTGTATTCGTTAGGAACAAAACATAAAACAAAATTTTTTTAGAGACGAAAACCAAAATTTAATACATTTATAAAGACAAAAAACTTATTTAATCCAAAAAAATTGACAAAATTATCAGGTAAAATTTTAAATTAAGCAGTACGTTAATATAATAAGTCAAGCAGTTCGGTAATAAGCTCAAGGAGAATTGTTAGCAGTATATCTTATTTTTGTGTAGTCTTTTTTTATCCGTACCTAATTAATATTGATTTTAAGAATAATACAGGGGGAGTACGTAATTAGTTTTGAACAGACTATATTTTCTTTTTCTCTTTTTTGCAAAAAACCCACTATATTTTGTTAACTAATCACTCCTTATTATTGAAATTATTTGATTAAAAGAATAATAATGGGCTACGTAATTGATCTTGAATTTTTATTTTAGTTTTGTTAATAAATTATTGTTGGAATTATTTTTAATTATAGAGTAATAATGAGCAGGGTTAGTACCTACTAGTCACTAGTGTGTAGGCGTAGCTTTTCTTTGTTTGCATGTTCAGAAAATTGGTCAGGAAAAAGGCAGAAGGTATATTTTATTGTTTGCCTCAACCGGTGGTAACTGCCACGTGCCCTTTAAAATGTAACTTTCCCATCCTGGGAAACAAGTTTACTGTCCCAGGCTAAACGCCACCTAGAGAAATACATATAAATGTGTACCTTGTATGATCGATGTAATCTTAAAAGAAGCTTTAAAGACGTTGAGAACTCTTCTCTCCCTTCCTGATGTCTTTTGAATGGGAGTGTAGAATGAATAATTATCTGAACTAATGAGATAGTCAGTATATATAACCATCAGTAGATAGAGAGACATCTCAACATGATTACTATGAGAAACGGCTCAACCCATCACGATTTGTTTCTAATTACGGCCCATTATAAATATCTCTTTATTTAGTGCAATATTATAATTAGATTTTTTTTGAAGAGACTAAAATGATATATTACCACCATAAAAAAGTCATTTAGCACAATGAGTACTAAAGGAAGACTTAAAAGATCCAAATTACAATCCCAAAAAAGATAATCAAAACAAAACAGTGAGCAAAAAGGAGCCAGGTTACATAAGTTAGGTATAACATAAAGTTTTGCCTCCAAACATTGTTGTTTGTTGTCCTGGCAGGTTCTTTTTGGGTCCTTCACGAGTGAGGCAGGGGTATGCTTGCCTCATGCAAGTATATTTCAGCATCACTATTTGAAGCCTTGGGTTTGGATGTTCCGTGTATGTGCGGCACTTTTGTATGTTTTCCGTTTATTTTATCCGTGAGTTGTTCTGCGTCTTGCATACACTCGACGTGAATAATATTTGCCGTTTCAAAAAAAAAAAACATTGTAGTCAAAATCGAATAAAAGAATTTTCGATTTAAACCACAAATACACAAGATGCTTAACCTGTTCTCCCATAGAAATAATATGCTCCTCCTTATGTTGGAAAATACACATATTTCTCTCTTTCCAAATAATGGATACAACCGTTAACCATAACATCTTGAACGCTAAACATATATTTTTAGAAAAACCTCCCAAGCACCAAAACTGATTTAGATGCTCAATTAAGTTCCGAGGAGATGCCGAAGAAATCCCTAACCAACTGCAAATCACATACCAAATGCTTTCAACAAAATTACAAGAAACAAATAAATGATCTCTATCATCATTACACCCACATCTTTAATATTATAATTAGAATTAGAATTAATATCCTTTTATAAGATTGTTTTATCTTGCTGTTACAATTTGGATTGAGGATTGCTCTTCTTGTACTGTTTTTTTTTCCTTTGATAGAAACCCCTTCATAGTTTTTTTTTGGTACAGCTAATTCTATTTAAGTCCACATGGTTTCTTATTCTTAATGAATTTTCATTTACGTCGTTCAATATTTACTTTTTATATTTCAATCTCAAAAAAATCCAATAACGAAGTGATAGAGCTCCAACACTTAATTAGATCCACCAAATAATGAATTATTTGGGAGAATCCGGATTCGATTTTTTTATGAGGTTTATTTGTCTATTGAAATCAGGAGATAAATAAATCCGATCTTTTTCCTAAAAAAAGGGTTAAATACGTTTTTGGTCCTAATAAATATATCAACTTTTCGTTTTATTCTCTCTAAAAAATTTCTTCAACTTTTAGTCACTATAAACTTTTCAATTGTCACTTTTGGTCCCTATTTTTAAGTCAACTCATGTGTAGCTTTTGTATTTTTTAATGAAATTGTGCAAAAATTTGTAGAATATTATAAAAATCCCTCCAAAAAATTAGAATTTTTTTAACAAAACAAAAATTAAATATGAATTTTTAACTGTCAAAAATATAAAAATTCATATTTAATTCACGTTTTGTTAAAAAAATCTAATTTTTTGGATTTTTTTATAATATTATAAACTTTTGTGCGAAATTTAATTCAATAAATATGAATTCTACATGTGAGTTTACTTGAAAGGAGAGACAAAAAATGGAGATAGAAAACTTTTTGGAGACTACAAATTGAAAAAGAAAATTAAAGATACTAAACAAAAAAAAAATTGGTATAATTGCTCTCTAATAAAATTGATATAATTACAGAGACCAAAAACATATTTAACCCAAAAAAAATCCAATTATAGACAAAACAAAAAATCCAAAACAAATTATTACTAATAATAAAGGATATATTTATTTAGAAAATTAATCTAAAAGAGAGTATATATTTATATTTAGGGTTTTTCTTAATAAGAAAAATCATAAAAATTAGATTTACCCTCGTGTAATTTGAAGCCAAAGTGGATTCCACTTCAACACTCCACTGCATACCAACCTCGACGAAACCTGACCTGAGTGAAACATAATTTCCAATTGCAAGCAATCATGGTTTACATTACTTCCTGGGACGAGTTTTTGGATCGATCTGTTCAATTATTCCGCGCCGATCCCGATTCTGTAAGCTATTTTCTTCTTCAACTTTCTCCACGATTTCTACTTCTTCTATTTGATCATCGATAATATCGAAAATCAACAAAATCAAACACTGTAATTGAGCAATTCTGATTCAATTGCGATTTTCTTATGTTATATTTTATTCAATTCCCCTAATTGTTTGTTTATTTTTAACCCCTAAAATAATTTTGGGGTTTGATTTGAAATGTAGACGCGGTATGTCATGAAGTATAGACATTGTGATGGAAAGCTGGTGCTTAAGGTTACTGATAATCGACAGGTACTAATTTTATTTCTTATAATTATATCTATTTACCTTGTGTTTGTTTAAGTAGTGTATCATCCTTATGTTAGATTGATTATTATTATTATGAATTATTAATATAAATTATGTATCATCCTTATGTTTGTCAAATCACTAGAGGCAGAGATAAGAAAGATCTAGAGATTAATGAGTTAGATCGGAATATGGTTTATGATAGAACATTATGGCGTAATTTGATCCATGTAGCCGACTCTACTTATTAGGATAATGCTTGGTTGTTGTTGTTGTTGTTGTAGTTAATTGATGAACATGTGTTGGGTTTTTTCTTTTTTGCTAAATGATTAGATAAATGCTTGTAGTATAGTATGTGTTCAAATTTTGGAACTTGGAAGAATACAAATCAAGACAAGAAAGTTCTATGATATAGCTTCTTTTTGTTGTTGAATGTGATGGCTTTTTAGGATATAAACAGATAAATATTAAACTGGTTTGGAAATTCCAAATTGCGGTTACTTGAAATTTGGTTGGGGGTAAATGAAGGGGAGGGGAGAAAAAACACACCCAAGTTGATTTTAGCTTTGCTTGAATATTGGGGAGATTATAAGGAGAACGAGTTTTGAAAATTTAAATGTATTCGCTAAAATTTCCTTACATAAAATGCAATATAGAAAATTATAAGGGTATACGAAGATTGTTATACTTTTTCTCTATTGAAATTTCTCCCTTGTAAGCGAAACAAGATGTGACTTCCTTCCCTTTGTTTGAGACAAACAGAGCCTTAACGATACCCATCAATATGATTATTGGCCAGTAGTTATAGTTCGTTCTCCACCCTGCCTCAAAACAACTCGTTACTTTTGGTTTAGTGTTTAGCATTTGAAATATATGAGTTTCAAACTGTTCAAGGATGATTTGAAGTTTTATTTTTGTTAAAACAATGAGTTGAAGGTTTGACTTAAAAAATAAGTTATATATCATTCGTTAACTTTTATGCATGCTGTAATTGTTAATAGTTCTATATATACATTCCTTTTCATTTTCCAAGTAGTGAATGCTCCGTGAATGATATCAGATAACTTTCTCTTCGTTATAGTTTCAATTTACATATGCTGCAGTTGAGGAATTGTGTCATCTATTTATACAATCCATATTTTTTAATCTAGCATAGCGATTGCTATAAAGATATTGTTGATTGACGATATTCCCTGAATTCTTAGGTGAATTGTTAAGTGTTTAAATACACAAGATAACTTCCGGTTAGTGAAAGCCAAAAACAACATTCCTGTACAATGTGGGATGCTTTCATTTGTTTTTGGTGATGTAATCCTTAATATGGACACATTAAAGTCACAGCATTTGTGGGGTGCCAATTTGGCCACAAGCATGGATGATTTATTTATTCATTTTTCAGACTTCAGACCTGTCACGATATCACATCGTTGCATGCAAGTTAAAACCGCGTATTTGTTTAATTTATGCTACATAGGGTCGTTCAGCAATTGTTAAACAGGTTAAGTATTTTGCATGGGATTGGTGATGTATTCTTCAACCCAAACCTAGACACAAACAAGTGATACTTCTGGGCCAACTGGGTCAGTTGTTGTGACCCATTAGGGTTGCTAAGAATCCCAATTGGATGCATGACTATATTTTAATCCCAAGTGATCTTATTCATAAACTCTGTGACTAGCACTAGGCTGTTGTTTTCCTTTCTTTTGTGGCTCCATATTAGTTTCCTTTCAGTTATGATTATCAAATTGTTCTTGTTACTGCACGATACAGGTGTCAAGAGATCCTTATTACTTGGGAGTGTATGAGCACTATTTTTTCTTGTAGTGGCTACAAACCTACAGTAAACGAACAAGCAAGAATTAAAGGGTGTCTTCTAGCAAAACCCATATATATATATATTCCTTTTTTCATGCAAGGCCCTTGCTTGGTACAAATGGATGCACTCTAATCACCAAGTCTCCACTTGGGATGTTTTTAGTCATGCATTTGCAATGAGATTTGCACCCTCAACCTATGAAAATCACCATGCCACCCTCTTCCTGTTGCACTAGAAAGGCACAGTCATGGAGTATCAGGGCCAATTTGAAAACATTTTTAACTGCATGCTTGGCCTTCCACCAGAGCCCTCCTTGATTGTTTCATTTCCAGTTTAAGGAATGACATTCATAATGAACTCATGAGACATTATAACCTGGCTAATGCTATTGGGTTGGCTAAGTTAGTTGAAGAAAAATTGGCAGTAGCTATACCACTTTTCAACCATTTTCCATGGCCACCCCGTTCCCTTGCACCCTCTTCTTTAGTGCTAGGACTGCCACCCACACCCTCTACACTACCCATACGCAAACTATACCTAAAGGAAATGCAAGAGTGCCGTGCTTGTGGCCTTTGTTTTAATTGTGATGTTAAGTTTGGGCCTGGTCAATGGTCACCACTATAAGGCGAAACAATTTATGATTGTTTTAACTGATGACTAATTCTATGAGGATGTTGTCACACTTGACCTGGACTCTTAACCAGCAGATCCGGTTCCTCCTAACTTACCCTCTTCACAGCAACTGTAGACTCCCTTACAGATGCTGCCCATTTCCATCTTTCGAATGTGGCTTTGAGTGGCTCCCGCTCACCATGCACCATATGCCTCCAAGGGTTAACTTGTGAACTAACAGTTACCATTCCCGTCGACTTTGATAGTTCCCATAAAATTATTCAACCATGTATTGTTGTTTTTCCGGGTTTAGTTGTGGTAGCTATTACTCTATTTTTGGTATTGGTGGGCAATGGGATTCTATCCGTTATAAGAGCAGCTGCCATATTGTTCCCCTAACACTAGATCGCGAGCTTTTTCTCATTCCCTTCTATGTTCTCTGGTTCTCCCATACATGGTGCTGATGCAGTTTTGGGTGGTCAATGGTTACAAACTTTGGGTTGGTTTATGTCCCGATTATACATCCCATGGATTCAATTCTCCCACAACACTGAAATTGTGACCCTAACCGAATCCCCTCCCATATCGATTATTCTTGTATCACTGGCCCAATTTTCCTGTTTTTTGTTTACAGATTCTATTGAGTCTATGCACTCTGTTTCCTTTTCCCACGACACAACGATCCCTACCACCATTGACTCCACACTACTCGTTGATACAAGCAAGCTTCACCCAGCCATTCCTCAGGGCCTGCTACCACCCTGTTCCTAAGACCACGACATCCACCTTCTTTCTGCTTACCAACACATTAATGTTTACCCCCTACTGCTACCCTCAGTGCCAGAAAGAATGCTCAATGAAGGACTTGTCAAACCAAGCAATAGCCGATTTTTCCCCCATGTCCTCCTTGTCAATATAAATAAAGGGACATGGCAGTTTGGCTTATTCTACTGTGCCCTCAATGCTATCACAATAAAAGACCATTCTCAGTCCCCAGTCCCCACAATGAATGAGTTGCTAGATGAACTCCATGGGACTACCGTCATATTCTTCTGGCTCCTGAAGACACTTTCAGACCAGCTTTTTGAAATATTAATGGCCATTTTGAATTTTCAGTATTGTCTTTTGGCCTCTCGAATGGCCATCCACTTTTCAAGCCACCGTGAATGATATTTTTCAGATTTATCTCCGCAAATTTGTGCTTGTTTTCTTCAACGGCATTCTTGTTTATAGTAAGGAGTGGGCCTCTTACCTCTCCCTTCTACAATAGGTCTTACGGGTATCTACAACATTCCTCGACGCAAACCCACTTTGGACAAACAAAGCATGTGATACTTCTGGGCCAAACGAGAAGGGCAGCTAAGAAGCCCAATTGGATGCATGACTATATTTGAAGCCCAAGAGATCTTATTCATAAACTCACGATGATGACTGGCACTAGGCAGTTATTTTCTTTTCTTTAGTGGCTCTTCAGTTATACTGTCAAATTGTTCTTGTAACTTCACCAGCAGTTGTCAAGAGATCCTTATTAATAGGAAGTTTATGACCCCTATTTATTCACTTAGTGCCTACAGTAAATAAACAGCAAGAATTAAACCAAGCTTTCTTCTTCCCCAACTCTAGAGTGGTCCGTTGCTCAAAATTAGGACATTTATTTACAGTTTTTCTTCATTCATTACCATTGATAAATTTGTGCTGCATCATTTAGCTTCTTCCAAGCATTTAAATATGTAATTCTTCATAAAATATCAATCAACTTCAAGAATCATGGTATGATTATGAATCTGCTAAGTTACTTCTTTTGTAGGAATCTTTATGTTGATTAATTTTTTATTTGAAATAATATAATTATGAGTTATGACTTATGTGTATAAGGATTTCATTTTCTAGGCTCCCCCGTTCCCTGCCTACCCCAATACCTCTATATGATAAAGATTGAAAATTAGTTTAAGACAGTAGCAGAAAAATATTTTGATTAGATATTTTGTGCTTCATAAATTGAAGACGGATTAGGCCCTAGGTTACCCAATTATCCCAACAAACCAAATAAATATTCATATGGCATCTTATGCCTGATACGATGACAGCACAATGGTCTCTCTTGGAATCTCCATTGTTGAAGGAATTAATTCAGTGGCCCTGGTTTATTGATGCACTATAAATAGTTATATTCCTTTAGCCTTTGGAAAGTGGTGATGGATGACATGTTGAACATCATTGGTCGTTCTTACATGTTTTTTTTCCTGCTGATGTACCACATGAAGTTATCTTCACCAAATTGAGAATCCTCATAGGTGGCCATTTAACGTTACACATTTCAAGGCTTTTTTTTCTTTAGATACAAGAGTGATTAATTTAGAAAGATCCGACTCCTTCCATCAATAAATTTTGCTATGACTATAATTTCTGCTGAGTCATTTATCTTGCTTGGAATATAATTTTTGTCACTTGTGTGAATCCCATGGATGCATGTTCTGCATAAGCATATCATTTGCACTTTAAGAAAATATTTCATTCTCCTCTCTCTCCCTATTGCTTTCTAAGTCACATCTAACATAAATGTTCCTAAAGTTGATTGTTGTTGTTTTTGACCAGTGTCTAAAGTATAAGACAGACCAAGCACAAGAAGCTAAGAAGATGGAAAAACTTAATAATATATTCTTTACGTTGATGGCTCGGGGACCAGAAGGTATGTCATTGTTTATGCTTTGTTGATTAGCATGCATTTTGGCATTCATTTGCACAGCAATATATTTTGTATGGGAAATGATTTTGAAATTGTTTTCCTATAGCACTACTCGTAAATACTGAAATCACTAGAGAGAACAATAAGTAGAACTTAATTAATCGGTGCATGGTAATGACATTAATCAGCTGAACATGTGCATAATTTTTTTCTTAGGCCACTGTTGCTTAGAGTTAGGGTGCGTTTGTTTCGACTTTAAAAAAAATAGATTTTGAGTTAAAAGAATCTAGAGATTTATTTTTAGAGATTTTTAAAAAAATCTAAAGCTATTTCTGTTTGTCTACTATCATAAAAATCATTTTTTTGAGATTTGAAACACTTAAACTTGAGTTCCTTGCATTAAGAAAAAAAATAGATTTTGGAAAAGCTACTTGAAATAGATTTTCATTTTGAGGCTAAAAATGATTTTTTTAGCAAAATGGATTTTTTTAAAATCTCAAACAAACACAACAAAAACTAAAAAAGTGATTTTTTACTCAAAAAAATAGATTTTTTTCAAAAAAAATCCAAAACAAACAGGCCCTTAATAGCATGTTAAACATGAAACTTTTTCAACAGTAAACTAGCGCGTCTTGGTACCATGCTTAAATGTTGTAGCAGTTCCATGTCAACATTGATGATACTTTTAAGTTCGTTTCCTTTCTTATCTTGCTGAGTTCTCACTCTTATCTTGTTATTAACGATAATGACAAAAAATATTCCTCTAATTCTACAGTGGATCTTTCTGAAGTCACCGGGAAAGAACAAATGGATGCACAACCGATTAAAAAAGGAAGAGGAAGAAAGCAATAACTGATGTATCTCTGTCAAAATAGACTATGAATCTTAGGAAAGCAGTTGTGATTTTGATAGATTTTTTATCCAATGCCTTGATCACATTTACATTATTTCTTTTCTGAACTTACCTTTCTCAAATACGAATTTCGGATCCAGTCACAAAATGAAAAATTAATCTTGGGCATGGTTTTGTCTACAACAAAATTATTCTCGTACCATTGGCAAATTGGCATTACTTACCATTGCCTATTGTTATTTAATTTTAGCTTTTAGGATTGTTTTTGTGTCGCAAACGCAATCATTTGAAATGATTCTACCTTAAACCATGTTCTACCTTCAAACCAGATAGGAGTAACTCGGTTGAGGAAAGCATCGCAATAGCCTCTATATTTAGTGTATGTTTACTGTTAAATGGCTTCTAATTTAGTCGTAAACTGGATTTCCGCTTTCTACTAACTGCAGCCACCTTCTTTTTTTCTCCTTATCTTGGGCTTCCACGCGAGCTTTTTTTCTTTATTGCACTCATGTTTGCATGTCTTATGGTCTGTTTTGAGCATTTTGAGTTGCTACAAGATCCTGTTTTTCAGAATTGTATTGATTCAATTGGTTGAACCTTACTGGTTTTGATAGTGATTTTGTCTTAGTTTGAACAGTTAAAAGCACTTGAATCATAACCCATAAGTCCCACCAATTTGATGTATGGTTGATTTTTAAAACATCAATTGATGAGCTCATCTATGTTCTAAATATGGAGTTTTCTACGTTAGAAAAGTTGCATAGGCAACAATGGCACTTTCTTTCGGTATGCTTGTCAATTTAATCTAGAACCTAAACTTAGACCAAGAATTTTCCATTGTGGAATATCAACAATTGATCAAAGATTGCAGTTTTTGGGGAATAAAATCGCCCAACTTGCAATCGAATTGATAAATTTGTGGGTCATGTCACAGTTGTATAAGTATATTTACCATAATATCAGGTTCCAATCATGGTCGTACATGTAAATAGTCGTTAATCTGTTTCACCAGATCCCGATGTTACCTATTTGCTTTTATCTGCTTTGTTGGCCCATTAAAAAGTTAAAGCATTTAATCCATGTGCCATGAAAAAAGCTTGTTAACTTGTATCTTTTTCCCTCTCCCTTGAAAGATTGTAAAGATACAAAGGCAATTTGGAAAATATTCTTCAATCAAATAAAGGAAACAGATGGGCAGAATGTTTTTTTGGGTGGGTAATGTGCCAGGACAAAGTGCATTGCTTTGATTTGCTTTATTTTTATTGTGATTTGTTCCAAGATCAGTGGGGGCCTGATCTCCAGGACCTAGGGTACTCTAACCAGTACTACTAGTTTAGTATCAAACCTTGTCCCGCGTCATTGTATGTCGTCACAATCCTACACTGTCACGTATTCAAACAAATCACCGCTATTTGTATAAGATTACATGAATCGTATACCAAAGTTGGCAAGTCGGTATCAATCTAACTCAAATTCCTTGCAGACAAGGGATCTTGATTAAGATTGGACCGTTTAGTTGAAAGACCACTGATGTTTTGACTACATAAATGTCGGGATTATCTTATTGCAGGGAGCGAATCCATATCAAATTTATTATCGATGGTCAAGATCTCTCCACAATCACTTTTTACATGAGGAACCCCTTTTCCTTTCCTATTGCATAAGGGGTCTGTTTTGCAAAACTCTAACTTTTATGACATCATTTCATGGCTTGGATGTGAGTGCACAAGTTAGTTTCTTGATCCTAAGAATGCTATGGCAGAAGCGAATTGAGTTTAAGGATCACAATATGTGTTTGTGAGTAAAGGAAAAAGACTTAGAAGTGGCTAATTGTGATTTAGTTAAAGGAATATGGTTGATGTTGCTCATTGATTTTTTAAAAAAACAATGTTGATTAGGAATATGCTTCTTTTGGCCACAAATAATAAAAAGAAAGAAAAAAAATGAGAATATGCTGCTCCAACTATGGATGATGTTGAACACTCAAGTAAGAGAACAACACAAGCATGCCAAGGTGCTAAATAAAGGTGAAAAAATGTTTATGTCAGTTCAACACATGGTGAAGTATAAAAGAGTTAAATCTTTCATTTCTGTACCTTTTAGAGTAAAGTTCCCTTTTGGATTTATATCTTCAATTTTATCTTAACGGTTCTAAAGAGTTCTGTAGCGTCTTTGTCTTTTCTTTTTCTCTTTTTTACTTCCTTAATATCATTTTAATCTTTATGCTGTCAATTTGAGTTTGTTCTATGGATCCACTTCGAATGTACTTGGTTAAGATATTTTTAATAAATGGAGAGGGAAAACAAAATAGGAATGGAATAATTTGATTTTTGTTGTCTTTACATGGTAGGTGAATAATATGATCAAATTTATCTAGCTCTCAATTATTTTGTACACAAGTCATGAAGAATAAACATCTATGAAATAGTATGTTTGTTTGAGAGGCGACATTGTTGTGAACGTTTGTTTCTAGCTTTATTTTTTATGGTGATGGTGATATTTGCCTCTTAACGTAAGAATTGCAAATTAGCTGAGTTTTCAAACATACACTTTGGTTAAAAAGGACCCAAAAAAAAAAAAAAAACTTATTTAATATCACTTTTCTTACCATTCTAATTTTATTCAACTCGCAATCGGACCTTGATGATAGGAAAATATGAATAAAATACACATTTAAGTCTAAATGGTGTGCGGTATGTGCAAGTGTTGCTCTAAAAAGTCTATGTTTGAGAGCAACACTTACTTGGACGCAAATATAAATAAAAATGATTTTAGCAAACACGCTTTCACACATCAAAGTATATATTATTACTTATTTAAATAATATACATTGTTTAATTTATTTACTTTGTGGGTCCTAACTCTTTTGGGTTAAATATGTTTTTGTTTTCTATAAATAAGTCAAATTTTCATTTTAGTCCATCTATAATTTTTCTTCGACTTTTAGTCCATCAAAAAAATTTCATCTTCACTTTTGGTTCCTTCTTTTAAGTAAACTCATATGTAGAATTCATATTTTTGAATAAAATTTTATAGAAAAATTATAATATTATAGGAATCTCTTCCAAAAGAAATTAATTTTTTTTACAAAACATGAATTAAATATGAATTTTTATATTTTTGCCAGTTAAAAATTCATATTTAATTAATGTTTTGTTAAAAAATTCTAATTTTTTTTGAAGAGATTTTTACAATATTCTACACATCTACATAATTTTATTTAAAAAATACAAAAGTGGACTTAAAAATAGGGACCAAAAGTAGTGATTGAAAATTTTATATAGATTAAAAGTTGAAGGAACATTTTAGGAAACTAAAATAAAAAGTTGATATATTTATAGAGATAATAAAAACATATTTCATCCGATGCTTTTTATTCTAGCTTGTGACTAAGTTACGTAATGCTCATGTGTTTGGTTTCATTTAAATGAGGGACAATGGAATACACTTTGTACAATGCGCTGATGGAACAAAACGTGGTGTATGTGGAATCGCAGTCTTTATGCTTCAAATGGAAGGAAAAAATCGGCTTCTAAATCCTTCATTACAAGACTTTGATCCAACATTAATCTGTGTCGTGCAGAGTGCAGGGATCTCCAATTTCGCAGCTTGACATGATTATAAAATCTCTCATAGATATGCTCTCTTCCATGTCTACAAATGGAACTAGAAAAACATACAATAAACAGTTATTTTGATTTAACATGCACAAACAAAATGATCTTGTATCATGCACAATGGTAGAAACTAGCTTGTCCGTGAGGTGGCATTTAGGGTGGGAAGGAGGAAGATTTTCCCACCATGGGAAAGGAGATTTTGGCCATTAGATTAGATGAAGAACATAGTTATATCATAGACACTCAACACTATATATTTTTTACACTATCTCCCACCACTTATCTATTCTTCCACCACCCTTCTCTCTCCTCCGTTCCCATTCACCCACCTCCAGCAACAGCATTCCCTCCGTCCCAAATCTTCTTCCTTTGTCTATTCATTGCCATTGATTATCTTTAATTAATATGCTTGTTATTAAAATTTATCTCTGTAAAATCTTTGGAAGTTGAAGACTCAAATCTAACTTATCCTTGTGGCTTGGGCATGCTACAGTGTATTGATTCATATGCTGTTCAACAACAAGGGTCTCCATAATCAACAATTACTAAGTCAAAATACTAGATCTCCTTCCACAAACTTACTGATTCAAACCAACCACCACGGAAACTTTGTCTAACAATAGAAAAAATTAACTAAAACAAAAGTGATAAAATAAGCATCAAGTAGCCAGTGTTACGTTAATTGATAAAATTTTAATAATAAGAATTAAAATTGAAATATATTATAACATTGTTGAATCGATCATTATTTTGGTTTTTGCAATGATTCAAGCTTCTATTACAGTTTCTGGAAAAGTGCAGGGAGGTGGAAGAATAGGGTGGGTGAGGGAGGTTGTGAATCGTGATTTGGAGTATGATAACGACTGGTGGAGGCGGAGAAGTGCAGCGGTGTCGGCGATGGGAGAAGCAGCGAGGCCGGTGATGATTGGAGGAAGATGATGGATCAGCCTTGTATCAGAGAGAGAGAAAGAGAAGACAGATTTGGACATGTGGTGTTATCTTATGCACACGATTGATCAGACATACCAGACTGATTGAATTATATGATGGTCTAGTGTAGAGAGACTATGATAAGATCAATGTTCCTCATTGATCTAAGGGTCAAAATCTACTTTCCCATAGTGGGAAAATCTTCCTCCTTCCCACCCTAAATGCCACCGGCATTTAGTATACACACTACACAAATTTGTGTATCATGCACAAGTTTGAGAAAGTTAATTTTCTACCATTGGATCTAAAAAGAGCACAGATTTTATTATAGTCTACCAACACTATATTTTTTTTTATTGTCTTCAACCTTCCACTTCTGTGATTGACCCACCACCACCAATACAAATGACTTCAATTTTTCGTTCTTTTTTATTCCTTGGCTATATGTTTTAATTCTATGATGATGCTAAAATTTACATGATATCACGCATATATGTTTTAAAATCAAAAAGTCATATCAGTACCCACAATATCAACGAACAAGTCAAAAATATGAACATACCTTAACTTCCAATTTATGAAATCAAGTGGGATCGTTGGGTTTAAAAGTTAAACAACTCAAGCCCCATGATAAAGAAAAACAGAGGGATTAAATACAAAGAATACACTACAAACTCTTCAACTTAAAGAAATATGGGTTTTATTAATTTCTGATAAACTCCTCTATTTTATTTTTTTTGTTCTTCTTCAAACATCACCTCCGATAATGGCAAAAAGCTATAATAATATTCATATACCCAGCTGAGTCCACCTCATGACCCAATAATAGAGATAGCATTTGCTCCAAAAGCAAATGGTAATCTCTCTTTTTATTTTTGGATACAGTAATTGGAACTTTTGATTGCATAAATTACTCATTTCATATTTAATTTTTTTCTGCATAATATGTAAATAAATTTAGCTTGTTGAAAAAACAATGGTCAGAGGAAGGACGAGGAAGCTATACAATGGTAGAGGGGCGGATTGGGTGGTGGTGGTGGTGGTGGTGGAGGAGTAGGTGATGCGGATGGTGTTGACAGAAGTTTGTTGTTGGAAGGATAGAGAGGAGGAGGTAGAGAGAGAAGTTTGTTGTTGTTGTTGTCTTGTTGATACAACTCTGTACAATTATGTGAAAACCATAAGTGGATTCTGAGATCTAAAAAGCAGTACTAATGGAGGTTGAAGACAATATGATAAAGAATGTTAATATAATACAGTTAGACTATGATAAAATCGATACTCCTCATTGATCTAATGGTGTATAAAAAACTTGTGCATTAAAAAAGTAACTTTGTTAAGGTGCACAAATTTGTGTTTTGTGCATACTAAATGCCACCTGTCCGTGATGCAAGATTTGTCTCACTTGTGTGTCATAGCATTAGCTTAAAGGTTTAAGTAGTTTTAACATTTTTTTTTTATCAAGAGTGAGGAATTTTTACCTAAGTGGTTTTCCTAAATAAATCCAGATATGAAGTGACAAGTGCATTTGGCGTTGAAACAAGTGTGTGCACTTAAGTGGTTAATGAACACTACTTTAAAACAAATTGCTTAGAGTTTAAATTTTGGATGAAATTGTCATGTTTTACTTAACTACCAATTGGACTACAAATGATCAGAGTTCTTTCTCTTATAAATCAAAGACTCGAGTTAAGACAAAACAAATTGGATTACTGGAACCCCTATCCCTGAAAATCAAAGGGTGACAAAAAAATCTATTTGATGTAAAATTATTAGGAAAATATTTTTGAGTTGTGCTAATGTTGTTAGAGTTTATTTGACAAAAGTAGAAGATATGTGAAACATGATAAGTCAATTTTTAACCAAAAGTTTATTAACAACCCAAAACAAACCATAAAACTATAATGTGGTTTGTTTTGGGTTCAAGTGTGTTTAGTTAGTTCCACATGATTATGAATAGGTTAAACATTAAATATTTAGGTGAATCATATACATAATGTCTGAAAGTTTTAGGTAAAGATATTGTTTGAATCTCTATTTGGCCCACTATTATTCCTGTTGCTTCCCAAACTCCTGAAAAAGTGGTATCAAAGTCTTAGTTCAGCTTGGTGGGAGAGCGATGGGATCATAGCGTTTGGATCAAGTATGGAACATGGGATATTGTTAGGTTCAAGTGTGTAGCTAGTTTCACATCAACTATGAATGAATGTTAAGCATACAAGAGACATGACTCATGTATCTATTGTCTTATGATTTTTGATAGAGATACGTGTCTTCCTTTCTTATAATCTTGGTTTATTGTTGTTTCCAACACTCACCAGAACTCCTCAACAATTTGGTGATTTAGAGAGAATGACATCGAGGTTGGCGTGATAAAAATATTGTATATTAAATTCCTTCATTGACAAAAAAAATCATCTAGGAACACTTTTAATTCAAAAAATTGTCATATATATATATATATATATATATATATATATATATATATATAAAAGACCAGGGAATGTTATTAAAGTGATACTAATAATTAATTTGTTTAATAAATCATTATTTACACTTGAATAGAAGGCAAGCGGGCAACAAGCTGTGCCGCTAGACCTTTTTGGATGGCAAAACCAATCCTCGTGAACACAACATTCCTGGACCTAGGAGACATGACATTGTTATGCATGGCCTTTTGAACTCTATGTAGAAGGTCAACAACCTTTGGTGCTAGGAAACCAAAAGCGTCAAAAGCAAATGGTATAAAAGCATGTTGATTGTGAGAACACGCTTTCTCATGTTTGGCCACTTTGCTTGACGCAGCTTTTAGGGCTGCCTGTCCTACGGAAAAACTCTACTTAGTATGATGTGTGATAGAGCGATATAAGATGGATAAAAATTATTTTAGTTTGTTCAAAAAAAAAAGATGGATAAAAATTATTTGCACTTAGTTTTTATTGATTTGAAGAAAGGGTGTGATAAAGTTTCTTTTGTGAAAAGTCCTGGAGAAGAAAGGGCTTATGATTGTATATATTCTAACTATTAATGACTTTCATGACAGAGTCTCAACTAGTGTTTTGGCGCAAAGGGTGAAAACACATAAGATCTTTCCATTGCAATATGACTACACCAAGATCAATCAACTCTAATTCTTATCTTTTTTCATTTAGTCTTGGACAGATTTACATAACACATAGAAGATTGTTTCATTAATCAATTTCACTATTTCATTAAGAAAAATTATTCATCATATAAATACGATGAACATGTGTTTTAGAAGAAGAATATGGGAGAAAGGAGATAATAGAGAGAGATAGAGAGAGAGAGATATTTATTAGTTATGAAGAGTGATTACAACATGTCTAATATAAGAGGCTTATTCACATTGTTTGCTTAGTCTAATACAAACTTGAATTAAGACTATCATAACCAACTTAGAATTACATCTCAACAAATTCATTATGTTTCCATTTATGTCAATTTGGTGTGTTCTAATAATACACCCGTTTTTATGCTAGATGATCTAAGGAGACTCAGTTTGTCTTTGATTTCGGTAATTTAATTAAATTTTTATGGTACATAAAAAAACAATTGTATCAATAGTGTGCATTCCAAAATTCCAAAATCGATTCTGTTAATAAGGGGATCCTGCCCTGATAAAGTGACAGCATTAGCATGTGCCATTTGTCAACTGATTGAAGAAAGGTGAGGCAATGATTAGTTGGCAAATACCAAAGATAAACAAAAATTGATAACAAAACATATATACAAAAATTAGCAGAAGATATTTTTTGTGTTTTTTTGACAAAAAAATCATCAAAATTAGCAAAATATGGAATCTGAGTTGTAGTGAAACTTTGTAAAATTAATTGAGGACATCAAAGTTACATTGTTGAATTGTAGTAACACTGGTGATTTCAAAACATACCAACATAAATCAAATAACACATTTAGGGTCTGTTTGGTAAACACCAAAAAAGAGCTTTTAGCTCTTAGCTTCTAGCTTATAAGCTCATTTGACAAAAATAGCTCTGTTTGGTAACACTTTTTGACCATGAGCTTATAGCTTATTTCACGAGCTTATAAGCTATTTTTCAGAAGCTATTCCAAGTAGCGTTTGAGCTTATAGCTTATAGCTTCTCATATTTTCTTCTACTTTTACCCCTATTGTTTTATCTAAAATCCATTTTTACCCTTTTATTATAATTTAATTCAAACCTACAATTCCCTAATATACATCCCCCGTTTTTTTTCCCTAATAAATATACATCCCTCGTTATTATTTTTTTTGACAAATACATCCTTCGTTATTATTTATCTCACTTGTCTTATGTTGTTGACAATATATATATACCTCCATTTATCTTTTGCCTTATGTTGCTGACAATATATACCTCCATTTATCTTCTTTTTTTTTTTTGACAAAATACCTCCATTTATCTCTCTTGCCTTATGTTGTTGACAAAAAATATATATACCTCCGTTGACAAAAAAGTATATATACCTCGTTATACTTAAATAAATTTTTTAGTGAATAAAATTTAATTTACAATATAAAATATATATTAAATTTATAAATTTCAATTACTTTTTAAAAAACAAAATTGAATTAAGAATTCCTGAATATTTAAAGGGTTATGATAGAAGACACCTTTTATGAAGGTGTCTTTTATCAAGTTACTCTATGAGCATTTGCAAAAAGACACCAACTTACTTTTATGAAGGTGTCTTTTAGCAAAGTTATAACTAAAAAGTGAAAATCACACCTTAAGGTGTGACTTGTTAAAAGACACCACCAAAGGGTGGTTTGTAACAAAACCCATATTTAAATATCAAGTTATATAAACTTTATATTTTGAATTAATAATACCCTTTTATGTCATTTTACATTTATCAGCTAGTTAAACCGCTAATTTTACCAAACACTTCAACCAGCTTATCAGTCATCAGTCATCAGCTAGCTTATCAGCTAAAAACTATCAGCTAGCTTATCAGCTAAAAGCTATCAGCTAGCTTATCAGCTATCCGCTATTTTTACCAAACAGAGCCTTAGTGGCGACATATATCTTTGTTCCCCTTTTAGATAAAGTTCAACCGTTAAATTGTTTGTATTTGTAATAAAATAAAATTTGGCTTGAATTTCACATTTAATAGACTGGCTATTAATTAATAATAGTAAAAATAAAGTCACGTGGAATTTATTCTTTCGTATGATAGAAATTTAATTGATTTAAGCTTGCGTGTATGTACCTCAGATATAAAATGAGACAAATTCTATGACCTCAACAGAAATATGCTTCTTTTAGGTAAAGTGCAGCCATTTATGCTTATATTCAAATAAATTAACCTAAATATTTAGTGATCACAATCACTTAGACACGTATACACAAAAATAAATATTATTTGATTATTTTAAAATACATATTATTTACTTATTTTCTTTTTCTATCTTATTTAATTATGTGTCCAAATAGTGTGACCACATTTTTTTATTTTTTTTACAAAAGTGTGACCAAATATTATGACCATACAATACTTTCATATAAATTAAATACCACCAAACACATAATTTGTGCAACTTTTTTTTTGAACAAATCAAAATGAGATATATTAATAAACCAACGGTGTCGCTCCCCGCACAAGGTGTGCAAACGGATGACACCGGAAAATATTTACAAAGTTATGATGCCTAAATTAGAGCACCAACCACAACGAAGAAAATTACAACCGAACACCCATACAAAGAATGGGGTGTTTCCACCAATCATGGTAATTATAAGCAAAAGCTAACTGTTTTGATTTCAGCCAAAGGAAAGAATGAAGCTTCACTTTTTCAATGAGACTAAAGTGAGTAGAAACCGTATTTTGAAATACCCGTCTGTTCCTTTCCTTCCAAAGCACCCAAATAGTAACAAACCAAACAATCTTGAAGAAAAAGTGAGAATAGGTTGGCATACCTGCCATCTTAGTGAACTGAATAAAATGTTGTCGAAGCTCACCAGCGTGCACAAATGAAATGCCTAACCAATTCCAAACTAGAGCCCAAAGATCAGCAGATAAAGTACAATGAAGAAATAGATGTGACACAGATTCATTACATTCACACCCAAATGCACGCGACGTGTCCGTGCAAGGGAGGACACCGCGAATCGCCAAGTTGTCTTTAGTTGGAATGCGATTACGAAGAAGACGCCATACAAACAAAGACACCTTCAAAGGGACATGCTTATGCCAAACGTTGTCAACAAGGGACCTGTCCACCATGTCCTCCGTCGTAGTAATAAAGTGGTAGGCTCCCCGCACCGTATACCCATGAATAGGATCAGGCAGCCACCTCCAAGTATCATGAACAGTATCCTGCAAAACAATGTTACATAATAAAAGTGAACATTCCCTCACAGACTCCTCCTCCCACGCAAACGACGCCTCCACACCCACGCCCCTTCGTCAATACCCCAACTGCGATCCTTCATGTCTCCCACCGAACAGTCCTTTACCACCGCCAAATCAAAAAGGCGAGGAAATTTCAATCTCAGCGGGATGTCACCAATCCACCTATCATGCCAAAAAAAGGTATCCCTCTCATCTCCTACCACCCGCGTAATATTATCTTCAAACCAATTCCCCACTCCCTCACCTACTCCCTCACGAATACGACACAACATCTTCCACCACACCGATGAGTTTCTCCCACCCTCTCTAAGTTGCCCACTAGCCTCCCCATAGCGTGCTTTCAGCACACGATACCACAAACCCCCCTTCTCCGTCAACATTCTCCAACACCACTTACCCAACAAAGAAATATTAAAAGCTCCTATCCTCCTAACCCCCAGCCCCCCATCCTCCTTTGGTAAACAAATCGAATCCCATTTAATCCAAGCAATTTTCCGATTAACCTCACAACCCCCCCCCCCAAAAAAAATCTTTTAAAAATAGATTCAATAGAAGAAATTATACCTGCAGGGGCTTTGAAAAAGGAAAGAAAGTAAACCGGAAGAGAGGACATAATAGATTTCAGAAGAACCATACGGCCACCAAAAGAAAGAAATTTGTTACTCCACGACGACAAACGAGCCTCAATTCGGTCCACTACAGGTTTCCAAAAACTCAACTTCCTCGAATCACCACCAATGGGAAGACCCAAGTAAACAAAAGGAATAGAACCACGTCGACAATTCATCACTGACGCCGCTTCCGTCAACCAAGAATCATGAATATTCACACCTGTCAGCAAGATTTTATGAAAATTAACTTTTAACCCAGACACCTCCTCGAACAAAAGCAATACCGCCCTCATCGAGCCCACGTTCAACCAGCTTTTTTCACCAATAATAAGGGTGTCATCAGCAAACTGAAGATGGGATAATCGGACATCATTCCTTTCACCTACTCCAAAACCGCGAAACAAATTGGCCTCTACCACCGCATTCATCAACACATTAAAACCTTCAGTTGCTAATAAAAATAAGAAAGGCGAGAGAGGGTCCCCCTGTCGAAGGCCCCGCTCAATAGGAAATTCTTCCGTCGGATACCCATTGACAAGAACCGACGCCGTTGCAGTTCCAACACACTCTGAAATCCACTTTTGCCGCAACGTTGGAAAATTCATACTAATCATCACTGACTCAAGGTATTTTAAATCGACTGAGTCATATGCCTTTTCAAAATCCACTTTGAACAAGAGCAGCTCCTTATTCATTCGCCTAGCTTTATCAACAACCTCATTGGCTATCAGAATTCCATCTAAAATTTGCTTTCCTTTGACAAACGCTGATTGAGAGTCGAAAACTACACTGCCAATAACTATCCGCAAATGATTAGCTAAGACCTTCGCTAACACCTTATACATACACCCCACCAGAGAAATAGGACGATAATCATTCAAGCGTTGAGGGCTATTCACCTTTGGAATCAAAGCTATAAAAGTAGAGTTTATCCCCTTTGACAATTTTCCGTTACGATGAAACTCCGTTAAAAAGGTCATAAAGTCAACCTTCAAAATATCCCAAAATTTTCTGATGAAATCAAAGTTGATATCGTCCGGTCCCGGACTATTACAACCGTCACAACCCCACACTGCCTGTTGAACTTCTTCTAATGAAAATGGTCTTGTCAAATTACCTGCCTCACCAAAAGAGATTTTTTGAAATTGAAGTCCATGAATACCTGACCGCGTCCCCCCACTGTTTTAAAGTGAGTGGAGAAATGATCGAAGACTACATCTCTAATATTTTGAACACCTTCCACAATAACGCCACCCACTGAGACCATATTGATTGCATTTTGACGTTGTCGATTTGACATCACACCGTGAAATTTTTTTGAATTAGCGTCACCTTCCTGTAGCCAATTCATTCTTGATTTTTGCCAACTGATACTATTCTGAGCCCGGGCTAAAGAATGCAAATTAAGAGATAAGTCATGAAGCTCATCTAACTCATCCTCTTGTAACAAAGACGTCTCTCCTTTAGAGTCCAAAATCGAAATTCGATCCTTAATCATCGTAATCTTGCCATTCAAATTCTGCGAGTGTTGACAGTGCCACTCCTTAAGACTTGCTTTCACCAATTTCAGCTTCTGTCTTAACACAAAACCGCCCCAACCTTGTAACTGAAAGGACCCCTATTTATTTCGAACAAAATCCGCATATCCTGGAAAATCAGCCCAACACTTCAACATACGTAACGGACGCGGTCCCCAATTAGCTTCATCGACATGTAACGATAGAGGCACATGATCGGAAAGCCCCCGTTGATGAGCAACCTGAATACTATTAGGCCAACATTCACACCACTTTGCAGATAATAGGAATCGATCAAGTCTACTCATAGACATGCCATCACCACGATACCAGGTAAACAACCGACCACATATAGGCAAATCAATCAAAAAATTGTCTTCAATAAATTTGTTGAAACAATCTGCATCGGACTGCCTAAAAATTGTCCACTACCCCTTTTTTCTTCTGGATTACGAACGGAATTGAAGTCCCCACAAACACACAGACACACATCATTAGTATTAGCAACTATCGGCGACAAGATTTCCCACAAAGCCCGCTTAGCCACCGAATCACAAGGCGCGTACACATTAATAATAACAAAATCTTCTCCAATACGAACAATCGTGCCTTTAATCACTAACACATGACTAAAACTCATGGTTGACCAAACGTTAACACAGGATGTGTCCCACACCGTCACCAAACCCCTAGAAGCTCCCACCGACGGTTGATAAGAATACCCACAAGCTGTATCACCCCACAAAGATTTAATCATCACGTCGTCGACAACTCCCAATTTAGACTCTTGAATACACAAAACAAAAGGATGCTTTTCAAAAACCAGCTTCCGGACCTCCACCCTCTTCTCACCACCTCCTAACCCCCTCACATTATAAGACACCACCTTCATTGAAAACACTGACCCCCCTAACACCAGCCAACCGAAACTATTCAACAACCCGTCCCCATTCCCTCAATACCCACTTCTCCCTTAAAACCCACCCCTCCACCACCAACAGCCCGCCAACCTTTCCTTGCCTCCCTCGTCAACAAATTAAAACTATTTGATGTCTCACATTGAAAACTCACACCTACAGTCTTACCAATATCCTTAACATCCGCCTCGACGTCTCTAGGCTTACCATTTAACAATACCCAATTTTCCCAATCCTTGTTTACTGAGGAAACTGAATTTTTTGTAGATTCAGAAGTAGATGTGTCAGCTGATGTCGATTTATTCTTACCTTTACGGGTCTTTCTTTTTCTATCATGCCTTTTCAGGATTTTTAAAATTTCTTTCCGATCATTTACCGGCATATGAGCAACTCTTTTGATAAAGCCAACGGAACGCTTAACATTTCCTCCTTTACTTTCCTTTGACGTGAAAGTGAAAGAATCATCACAAGGCTGCCCTTTACCCCCTTCAGAAACTGCAACAGTAGCTTGTAAACAAGTAGGAGATGACACATTACCACCACGATTTTCTTGCGAGCTAGATAACCAATCGAGGCTCCACATCACTACACCACTGCGCATAACAGACCCATCAGCTTTCTGTTTTTGTGAAATACGAATAGAAGGTGAATTTGCTTCTATTATTGGTTGCAAAATAGGTTGCAACGGCTGATGGAATTGCTGCTCCCCACTAGCCAATAAATCTTCCTTCATAACATCATGTATTGGAATACAAGCTTCTGGTAACTTTTCCCCTTTATGCTCCACCTCTTTCTTGCCATCATGCTTACGGTGCTGATTGTGTTGCTGCTCCACATTAACATTTTCAATTTTCTTCACAGCAGTATGTTTTTTAATAATAATTTCTGCCTGTTGTTCCCTTTTTTGCTCCATAACAGCAATATGTTTTTTAATAATAGCTTCTGCCTGTTGTTCCCTTTTTTGCTCCATAATTTTTTTACCATCATGCTTGCACCACAAATTATGTAAGTCATCAACCAATTCGTCCAACTCCCATTCCCCTTGAACCTCTTCAAAATCAGCGTCAACATTAATTGGTAAAGGATACAGACAAGAATCATTCACCTCTTCCGTTAAAAAAGCGTCCTCCCCCAAGCAACATCCTCACTCCTCAACCAACTTAATGGGAAAATTGCAACCATCAATACAAAATAGGTGTGACGTATTCACTATTTCAATATTAGACGTTGAAATAAGAATACGTGCAAAATCTAGTCGTGCCTTGTCCACCGTACACTCGTCCGCATGAATAAACCTTCCCATGCTAGACACACATAACCTGAAAAAGTCCTCATTCCATGCATGAATGGGCACCCCATAAACACGTACCCATGCACCGCGCTCATACCGCACTTCCGATGCCGACCATTTTTGAACATCAGCAAACAACACTCCAAAAAAATGCATCGCATCATTAAAGACCTCCGAAATATCCCCTCCATCAGAACAATATAAAAACACTTTTTCCCCACCCATTGGAATCACGACTACATGGGGAAACCCAGCATCCACAACTCTTTGTTGCAAAGCCAGTGTCGATTCACCTACCTGCACCGTCGCTACCATACCCATCTTGGCCCACTGACGATTGTCCTGATGAGTATTAAAAACCGGAACAGAATGAGTATTCGAACCAAAAGGAAGCTGCTGTTGTTTCAGTTTCACCGGCACAGCCACTGGTTCCTCCTCCTTGCGACGTGCACCTGACACCCCTTCATTACCTTCCTTCATTCCTCCCCCAATGACATCAGGCCTCTGCCCCGTTTTCCTCCCTCCCTCAACCGTGCTCCCCACCTCCTCCACCGTCCGAATCTTTTTCTTTACTCCCTCACCCACCACCGGCACCTCAACATTACCAACAATCACATTCTTCACACCCTCACCTTGCTTCCCCAACACCGTATTTCCCCATCTCACATTTTTTACCCCCTCCCTTCTTGTCTTCACAACCGCTTGCCCCTTCACCACCATAACCCTCACAACCGGCGCGACAACAACATCATTGTGCGCAAACCTATCAAACCTAGCTTCTCTAGCCCAAACACGACAATTGTCTAACCAAACATTATTCACTGCCCGTATAAGTTTCTCACTATTCTTGACATTAACATAACGTACGAAACCAAACTCCTGACCTCTAGCATTCTTATGACGAGCCACAAACACATCGGTCAGGATACCACATACCTCGAAAGCTTGTCTCAATCGAAACAAAGGAATGTTGTCAGGAAAATTAGTAACATACAACGCAACCTTCCTCACAGAGTTCCCTGCGTTAACTGTTCTATTATGTCATTCCGCCGATGATAAACGTTCTCCATGATTGTTGGAAGCACGTCCATCTTGATTGTTGTCCCAAGAAATCTGATCCCACATAGATGCATTGTAAACCCTGCGTGACTCCTTTTGCCGTTCCTGTCCCAAAACCCTAGCCGCTCCTCAATGCCTGTCTGATTCCCTTGACCTGTCTGATTCCCTTGACCTGTCATGTCCTCTGTACTCTGGTTCCTTCACTTTCCTCTTCCTAGACCGCACCACAGACCAATCTCCCCTATCCCCCCCAATTTCTGCCACCCTGGCTGGACCCCACTCCCCCCAGTGTATCTCTCTGTCGGTGAAAGATTCCGACGCGGTTGTCCGTAGGAAACCCTAGGGCGACCACCACTCATTCTCTCTCTTAAATTTGTCCTTACCCTACAAATCATAAGCTTTTGAAAGGTTAAAAGCTTAACGCGCCAGGTAGGGGACGAACCTTTGTGCAACCTTACTAGTTAAGTATTTTTCTTTTGACAAACTAGCTATCAACATATAAAATTCCTATTGTGATTGTTTCTTCCTGTGCAAGCCACTGGCTTGAAGCCAGCCATAGCATAATGATTGTATTTCTTTCACTTCAATTAATTAATCAAGTTTCAATTTAAATATATCACAACTTAGAATAAACTGTCATTTTCATCTTTTACTAAGGTATTAAATGTATCAAAATAACAAAAGCTTAACTAATCATATTTTTTGTCTATTTCAAAACAAAATATAAAAAATCATATATTTTCTCAATCATTATAGTCAATAATTATGTTTTTCATTAATCAATTTTGTTGTCAAATCTATCTTTCAATTTGATTTATAAAACTATTAAAAAAATTATTTAAAAAAACTATAAATATCGTCTCACATAATTAGAGATCAAATGATTTTTTTTTTTTTTGAATAAGAGATCAAATTGATTATTTACTCATCAATTCAATTGCAACCATGATTTCCGAGTCTCGTTCCTTTATGTGTGATCTTTTCTGTAATAATAAGGGTCTTGTTAACAAGTGTCCTAAGAGCATTATTTAAGGAACCCACAAAAGAAAAATATATTTTGAAAATATAAGTCAAACATTTGTTAAAGTCATACTCGTACAATTTCCAATGCAAAAATTGCCACTTTTATATGCTTAAACAATATCATTAGGACACTTATTAACATTTTCCTAATAAAAATAGGAAAATGATAACATGTGCCCTTGGGGCACATATTAAGAAATTTAAAATAGAAACAATTGTCTCAAAAGTTGTGCATTTGATTTTATTCAACTTTTAAAAGTCAAAATTTTGTTGTTTTCTATAAAAAGTTTCTAATTTTGAATTCCTTAACTTGTGCCCTAAGGGCACAAGATAACAAGACCCATAAAAATAATACCCCATGTCAATCTCTTTAGAGTAAATTAGTGCTATGAAGAAAGAGAATAAAAAAAACAATGAGAAGATGAGTGAGCAATCACTAGACTAATGTGAGTTTAGTTATAGATTTGGGTTAGTGCAAGATTGGTCAAATCCAACATAATAGTTGTGGCATTGGAGGATGAAGTGAAAATATTAGTATGTTATGTCACGCTTTGGATAATCAAAGTAATAATCCACTTGATTACACAAACCCACTTTGCAACAAAGGCAGAGGCTATTGTTACCAAAAAAGTCAACGAGTGGGCCCTTACTTCACTTCCGTGTCAGTGAGTTGCCAATCGAACGATATTCCCATGGCGCACGCTAGCATCAAGCGTACGGTAAGAGTAGTCGAGTCAAGTGAGCACTTGCCTTGGGATACGCGTCGCTACTTTTACACTTGTTTCTATTTCATTGGTTGATATTGTCAAATCACTTTATTAAAACTTCATAATCATTTACATTTGTGATTTTTTGACTAAATAAAATAGAGTAAATCAAGTGACCTTGAGTTTAGTTTAATTGTTAAGAACATTGTATAACATATTTAGGTGTTGAAGTTCAAACTTCACCTACTTCAATAAATTTTAAAATGTGTAAGTTTCAATTGTTGGGTTACTTGACCAAAAAAAGAGTAAATAAACAAAAAGAAATTATTAACTTGCTAATCTTCTTGGGTAATGGTCTTAGACACAAAGTCTCCAAATAATGAAATATTTAGTTGCTATTCTTTATAGAGTAATGATATTTTGACATTCATTTGATGACAACTTTGTTGACAACCTTGTTTTTCTCACTTCTTATTGGTCAAAAACAATGGAGAGAGAAAAAGGAAGAGAGAGGATAACAACATCATGTGAGTATGAGAGAGAAAGTTGTCAAAAAGTGGTTGTCAAAATATCATTTTTCTTCTTTATAACTACTGGGGAGCACGACGTTATTGGCAATGCAAAAGATTCAAAACTATAGAAATATGTTTGCTCTAGAAATTGACCATCATCGTTACAAAATATTTAGAGATCAATTTAGAGCAACATATTTATGAAGTTTAATGATTTAGAGATCAATTTGTTAGATTGCTGTCAATTTTAAATGGTATTTTACACATAAGTGTAAAATTTGAAAGTGATATTTGTTCATAAGATTATAAGGTGTGGGGTTTGCGTAAATGCTACACTTAAAAAAATCCAATTTTTTTCAACATATTTTATGAAAACAAAAAAAGAACAATTACTCATGTGACATGACAATCAAGAGCCACATCATGTTAACTAAAAATAAGAAGAATGCTCACATACCCATAGTGATTCTCTTAGTTGTGTTGTCATCTTAGAACCATAGTTTAATAGGGTTTAGTTATTCATAGTAACTAAAGATAAATTCGAGTGTGAGAAGAGAGACTTCTCCTTTGAAGCTCCTAGTGGTTGCTTCCCTCTTGAACCACTTCATTCTAAATGAAAAATAATGAATGAGAGGAGTTGTATTTATAGGCAAAGTTTCCACCTGGGTTTGGGCCTTAAAACTATATTTTTTCACCAAAATAGCACACCGGGCACGCGCATGACTCGCTGGAGGAGGGTGCATAAGTGTGTTTTGTGCACCCAAGGGTGCATGGCAAACACCCAGGGGAGCATGAGTGTATTTTTGCACGCCTGAGGGTGCCTGGATCACACTCGTGGGCGCACCAGTGTGCTTTTTTCGCACGTAATCATATGTTTCTTCATACGTTGGGTGTTTTCTTCCATATAACTTGTCTTGGAACTTGGAATAGAATTTCTCCTTCTTGTAATGTCTTTAGAGGCCTCTTTAATCTTCATTCATTGTCTTTCCATTTCTTCACGAATCTTCAAGATGCTTTGCTTTGTCGATTTGCATGATTTCTTTTTAAATTACATCAAAACACTTTAGAATTGATATGTTTTGGGAAAACTAGAATTACATGAATCGATATGAAAACATTACAAAATGTTCTGAAAGTCATAAGCAATTGCTCTAAAACTCCTCTATCTTGGATCAAAACTAAATAAAAATGTCTAAAAAATATGCTAAGAATAACGTAAGACGACTTGTCATCACAACCCCAAAATTAAATTGTTGCTTGTCCTCAAGTAACGAAAGAGAATAAATTTTAAGCTTTGCATATTTTTTAGGAAAAAAAATCTTTCTGAAGAGGTTGCTCAGATCGTCATTTCGTCCCATTTATAGACTTGACTAACTTAAACCTTTCATGCGAGCGGGACAGACTTAAAGAAGATACCTCACACTTTCAGCCACACTTTTTCTAGGATACATGTATGTATAACCTAAAGCCAGTAGGGTTGGTCACGATATTTGTCCACTTCAGTCGTCACGTGAATGTACTTTGCTGTAAATTTGAGACAATTTTAAATAGACATTCAAGATCAAACTACACACACACTCTATAAGGTCTTTCAGAGTTATAAAGTGAAATAGGTTAATGTGAGATATACTTGGGAAAGTAGGCCTATAAAACAATATTGAGTTAGATTTTCAACCTACGGATTCCTACTAAACAAGGAAGTATTACCAACTTTCCTTCCTTAAACCAAAACAAAATGTGTATTGAGTATAACTATTTATCTTTAATTTTACGAGATAGATACAATGAAGTATCACCAACCTTCCTTCCTTAAACCAAAACAATATAGGTACTAAGTAGAACTATTAACAATGAAGTATTTATCTTTCATTTTTATATGATGAATGGGAGAAGTTAAATTTATTTCTTAAGAGGTGTCCTCATCATAAGTTTGACGAGATGCAAAAGATGAAAATGTTTGTTATTGATTTGAAGGATCGAACATGTATGTTATTGAATGCTTCGGTGGGAGACACTAGTAAGTGTCTTATAATATGTTTGGATCTATGAAGTGTAGTAATAAAAATGCTCAATGTTACAGCTCTGTTTGGCAAGACTAAAAAGTTAGCTTATATCTTATAGCGGATAGCTTATAAACTCATATGACAAAAAAAGTTTCGTATGGTAACGGTCCTATTATAACGAACTTATAGCTTATTTTAAAAACTTTTAGCTTATTTTCAAGACGCTATTTCAAGTAGCGTTTGAGCTTATAGCTTGTCATTTTTTCTTCTATTTCTACCGTTATTATTTTATCTAAACTCCATTTTTACCCATTGTCATTTATTAATATAACTGCATCATAAATACTAATGTCATATAGTTAGTTTTGTAGTTCAATGTCAGAAATTTCTGAACTCACGCTTATTATATGGTGACATATGTAACAAGCTATAAGCATGTTGGTTTGATTTCACAAAATTTTGAACCCAGATTCATTACACAATGACATATGTGACAAATTTTCAACGCATGAATGCAACGTCACAAATTTTTGAACACACATTCATGGATTTGAGATACTCCCTCCCTCCAGTCTTATATATAAGAAAAGATTCTTTTTTTATATACATTGAATAATTAATGTATCTCGTTTACAATAAAGACTAGATACATTGATTATTAAATATATCTAAAAAAAGATTTTTTTCTTATATACATGACCGGAGGGAGTATATATATAGACACACACATATATAATCTCAATTTGATGAAGGAGGTAGAAATTAGAGAGAGTGGGGGGAAATGAGAGGATCCAGGGGCGGATCCATGTTGGGGCAATGTGGAGCTATAGCTCCACATGCTTTTTCCTTTTATTTTTTATTTTTTTTATATATATAATAGGTAAAATGCAGCAGCAGAATACTGAACTTTTACAGTGTGTTTTAAGCTTGAGTCCCGCAAAGTCATTTACAGCTTTTGATGTGAACAAGTTATTGAGAATGATTGAGTTTTATCCAAATTATTTTATAGATGTGTTGAAAGTGACGTTACACATTCAACTTAAGAATTATGTTACAGATGTTCGATCTGACCCAAAATTTGCTAAGTTGAAAGGGCTTTCAGATCTTTGTGCAAAACATGTAGAAACAAATAAGTGCAACACATTTGCTATGGTTTATAAACTTTTGAAGTTGGCTTTGCTCTTGCCGGTAGCAACTGCAGGTGTTGAACGTGTTTTTTCAGATATGAAAGTTGTGAAGAGATGTCCGTCTTGTAACTTATATATAGAAAGAGATGTGCTTTTAACAATTAGCAATGATGTCATTTTAGCTCATTTTCAACAAATGGATAGAAGATGATGATGTATTTTAGCTCATTTTCAACAAATGGATATAAGACAATTTTCATTGTAATGTATTGTATCAAACTGTATTATTTTTTATTTTTAATGTAGTTTGCATTATTTTTTGTTTGAAATTTTAGCTCCACATGTACCTAAAGTCTGGATCCGCCCCTGAGAGGATCCAATCTCAATTTGCACATTTATCTCATTGAAAAATATATATGTAACCGTTTTAAAACGTATTCACGGACAAACAATACTTGAAAAAAATATTCAATTGTATAGGCTAAGCATGACTTATTTTTTTGGTCAGGTAGCCAAGTGGCTAGATTCATACACATTATGTGTGAAGAAGTGGGAAATCCAAGGTTCGAACCCCGACCCCTGCACATAATATCCCTGGTAGCTACCAACTGCACATAATAGGCTAAGCATGACTACTACTATTTTACCAATTTCTAAAATATTAAAAGTTTAAATAAGAATTCATACTCTCTTTTGTTATAAATATAAAAAAAAAATATCAAATGTATTTTGTTCGAAATTCGACCTAAATATATATGACTATTTACAATGACCTGTGATTTTAGTGTGTTGGTTCAATTTCACAAAATTTTGAATCCACGTTCATTACACAATGATGTATGTGATAGGTATTGAACGTGTGAATTCAACGCCACAAATTTTTGAACTCTCATTCATCTCACTGAAATATATATAACCGATTTTAAACGCATTCACAAACATATAATACTAAATAGAGAAGTTTAAATAAGAATTTATAATCTCTTTTGTTATAAATATACGGGAAAAACTCAAATGTATTTGGTTCGAAATTCAGACTAAACATATTTGACTATTTACGGTACCTATGTAACAGGTTTTAAGCGCGTTGGCTCAATTCATAAAATTTTGAACCCACATTCATTACATTGTGGTGAATATGGTAGATTTTGAACGTGTGTATTCAACGTAATAAATTTTTAAACTCACATTCATCACTGAAATACATGCAACCGATTTTAAACGCATTCATAAACACATGTAGCCAATTCTTACAATATTAAATAGAGAAGTTTAAATAAGAATTCATAATCTCTTTTGTTATAAATATACGGGGGGAAAACAAATATATTTGGTTCGAAATTTTGGCTAAATATATTTGACTATCTACGGTAACCTATGTAACAGGTTTTAAGCGCGTTGGTTTAATTTCATAAAATTTTGAACCCACATCATTACATTGTGGCGTATATGGTAGATTTTGAACGCATGTATTCAACGTAATAAATTATTGAACTCACATTTATCTCATGTAACCGATTTTAAACGCGTTCACACGTACATAATACATGGAGGAAAAAATTCACTAGTATATGTTAGGCATGACTACTAATATTTAGCCAATTCTTAAAACTTAAAATATGAAATAGAGAAGTTTAAATAAGAATTCATAATCTCTTTTGTTATAGATATACGGGAAAAAAATCAAATGTGTTTGGTTCAAAATTCGGGCTAAATATGTTTGACTGTCTATAGTGACCTATGTAACATGTTTTAAGCGCGTTGGCTCAATTTCATAAAATTTTGAACCTGCATTCATTACTCTGTGGCGTATATGGCAGATTTTAAACGCGTGTATTTAACTTAATAAATTTTTGAACTCACATTCATCTCACTGAAATACATGCATGTAACCGATTTTAAACGCGTTTACAGCACATATTACATGGAGTATATGCTAAGCATGGCTGGCTACTAATATTTAGCCAATTTCTAAAATACTAATTAGAGAAGTTTAAAGTATTTAGTTCAAATTCATACTAAATTACATTGAAACTTTTTACTCTATATTTAAAACAAAATGATGTATTGGTTAAAGAAAATAATATTAACATAAATGAAAAATTGCTAATATTCTAAGAAAACTTACCCGGGACCAGTTAGATTTTATCCAGTCAAAAGTTTGTGAAAGAAATTAAACTTAAACAGTTTACTAGTTTACTTCAGTCAAGATAAACTTACTTTTAAACATTGAAAGAACACATCAATAAGGTAAATCCAAAACTCTTTTTTTGAAGGAAGGTAAATCCAAAATTTCAAACCAATTACAAAAATCAGAAACACAGTATAATAAATTGAATCAAGAAGTAAAAGTAGTAAAAGTGAAGCTGAAATGGGTAGGTCTAAGAAAATATTAATTAAAGCTGAAATAAGGGAAGAAAAAGAATAACAAAGGTCTTCATGTGGGTCCCACCTTCAAATCTGTGACAGAGACAGCAGTTTCATTTCTCAAGCTGTTTCTCATGCTCTCTCTCTCTTTCTCTTGTGTGTGTTTTTTTCTTATTTAAACTCTAAACTCATCTTTTTTTTTCCTCCCTCCCTCTCTCTCTATCTCTCTCTCACTAGAGTATAGCTACAAATATAAAATTGTTTTATTTTTTGCTTGTTTCTTAGGACTTTAATTTATAAATGTTTTTAGTCTAAAGTTAGAACCTTTGTATTCTTATGTGTGTGTGATGGTTGTGTGAACTCTCAAAGAAACCAAAGTCCTCTCTTCACACCTTCAATCTCAAACCCATGGAAACATCAACAACAGCAACAAGATTCTAGGGTTTGACAACAACAACTTCATCAAGGTTTGTCTGTACTTTGATGTTTTTTTGTTGGTTTTTTTTTGTCACATGAAAATTGGGTCTTTTTATTTTTATTTTTTTTATCTTTGGTCTTTTTAATGTAATGTTGAAAGGCACTATTACTTGATTCTGATTCATGGGTCTTTTCTGTTTCAAAAAAAATTCAACCTTTATCTTCTCATGAACTGAAATTTTGTAACTTTAACTAAAAATAAAAATCCTATTTTTGCGGTTCATTGTCTGGTGAAAAATGGGATTTTTTTTTCATCTGGGTATTTTTATCTAACACATGAGAATCAATGTCTGATATATTTGTGGATAAATGAGATGCTTTCTTTGTATTTTGGTGTGTGCTTCTTTTGATTCAGGAACTTGGTTTTTTTTTTAATATTTTTATTTTCTGAATTTTTTTATAGATAGAAAGAGGGAGGCTAAAATGGAAGAAGTTGAACAAGCAAGCAGAACAGCTGTTGAAAGCTGTCATAGAGTTCTAAGTATGTTGTCTCAATCAAGGGATCAAGTTCATCATAGGAATTTAACTGTTGAAACTGGTGAAGCTGTGAATAGGTTCAAGAAAGTTGTGTCTTTGCTTCATGGTTTGGATCATTCAAGAGTTAGGAAGCTTAAAAATCTTCAAAATGTCCCTTATCCTCAAACTGCTTTCTTAGACAACCCAAATTGCAAAAGAAACATCATCAACCATCACACCAAAAATGTTCACTTTACTCAAACTACCTATCCTCAAAATTCAGTTCAGGAACTTGGTTCAACCCTAAGAAATCCACTTTCTCTTGGAAACCCTTCTTTGGAATTGAGTTCAAACGGGAAAAGTCCGCTTCACCTTGCTCAACAAGCTGCATCAAATCACTATCAGTTCTATCAGCCGCAGCAACAGCATCATCACCAACAGCAGCTGCAGCAACAAAGGTTGTTGTTGCAGCAGCAGCAACAAATGAAGCATCAAGCTGAAATGATGTTCCGAAGGAACACCAGCGGCATAAGCCTTAATTTTGACAAGGCTACTAGCAGCACACCAACAATGTCGTCTACTAGGTCTTTCATTTCCTCCTTGAGCATAGACGGAAGCGTGGCTAACGTGGATGGAAGTTCCTTCCATTTGATTGGAGCTCCGATCTCTTCAGATCAGAATTCACAGCACAAGAGGAAATGTTCTGCTAGAGGCGATGAGGGAAGCTTGAAATGTAGTAGCAGTTCTAAATGCCATTGCTCAAAGAAGAGGTAATTCTAATGGTTGATACATTAATGGTTAATTTCTGTTACTTTAAAGGTTTAACAAACCATTGTAATATGATATTAATAACTTTGTGTGTTCTTGACAGGAAGCATAGAGTGAAGAGATCAATTAAGGTGCCTGCTATCAGCAACAAGCTTGCGGATATCCCTCCTGATGATTACTCATGGAGGAAGTACGGGCAGAAGCCTATCAAGGGCTCTCCTCACCCTAGGTATGTCCAACCGTTTTGCTATTTGAGATTTAATTTTATTGATTCGATTCAAGGAGCAAATGAATATGACTGTGCTGTGATAAACAATAATTTTATAAAACTTCTGAACTATTTTGTTATGCTGCTTGGTGTACATTTATGATTTTATCTTCTTTTGTGTCATTATAGTATGTTGACATGATCTGATTGATGTACTAGCCTGTGGGGATTTAAATAATTTTGGTCTATGTGTGGATATGTAATATGTTGATTGGAGTTCTGCTAATATATTCCTTTGTCCATGTTTGTAATTTTCATTACAAATATCATATTGACAGTTCCATATGTTCGATAGCCCTTTTTTTTTAACTTGAACATGTTTGAGAAACCGATTTTGCAATTTTGATGCTCTAGGTGTAAAATTTATGCTCCATTATTGTCACATTATTGTCAATCAAATGAAGGTGAAATCTGAACTACAACTCTACAAGTTTTATGTGTGATGAAACTGATTGTAATGTCTTGATTTTGTTTCTTCAGGGGGTATTATAAGTGCAGCAGCATGAGAGGCTGCCCTGCTAGGAAGCATGTTGAGAGGTGCTTGGATGAGCCTACTATGCTAATGGTTACCTATGAAGGCGAGCATAATCACGCCAAGGTACCAACACAACCTGCAAATGCATGAACTGCATGGAGAGTCCCGTCATTCTATTTGTGAAGACCTCTATGTGATTGGCTTGAGATGTTTCTGTACATATTTCAAGTGATGCGAGCAGGACTGCAGATTTTGCCTTTTGGGTAGTAGCTTGGTTGGGGAGTCGTTTATTTAGAGGGAGTGATGAAGATCACTGGTTTAGTGCTGGAGTATGTAAAATTGGATAGTTTCAATTCGTAAGAACAATTTTATTTTTCTTTAGTATGTTATTAAACATTTCAGGGTTCTCTAAATTAATGGAAATTGTCTTCGGAAAATGGTTGAGTTCTTTCAATTTTGTTTTTTCGAATCAAGGTTCTAGCAAATTGATTGTCATAGTGATATACAGCACAACAATTGATTCTAGTAACTATAAGTATCACATAATCTATGTGCGTATACATAGTATGGTTATCTTTGTTTTGGGTGTTAAAACAGCTTAAGCTAGTTTTTGCGTTTGGAAAACACACTTTCTATGGTGGTATTGCTTTGCATTCAATGTGAAGCTTCCTTTTGTAGTGGTGTGACAGACAAGGATATCTTGTTGCTGCTTCAGGATGCAGTGGCTGTGAAGGATTAAAATATGTGTGTGAATGCGCATTTCAGGTGATTATGATGGAAACAAACACATCATTAGTGAACTGACTGCGGTTAGGGGGGTTCTAATTCACGAGAATGCACGTTGAAAGTGTGACTATGATGGGTACAAACACATCATTAGTAAACCGATTGTTTCAGTTTCACGTGAATGCACGTTTGAATTGTGACTTTTGATGGACACAAACATCATTATTAAACCGACCACGGTTTGGGGGATTCCAGTGCATGAATGCGCGTTTAAAGTGTGACTGATGGAAACAAAAACATCATTAGTAAGCCAATTGTGGTTAGCGGTATTCAAATTTGCATGAATGCACGTTTGAGGTGTGACTTTGATGGAAACAAAAATGTCATTAGTATACTGACCGCGGTCACGAGGATTCAAATTCACGTGAATGCAAATTCAAAGTGTTACTATGATGGAAACAACGAAATTGGAAACCGATTGTGGCAACTGGCATGGGGTATTCAAACTCACGTGAATGCACGTTCGAGTCGTGACCTTGATGGAAACAAACACATGCCAATGGGATTCAAATTCATGTGAACGCAAGTTCAAAACGTGACTATCATGGAAACAAACACATCATTTTGAAACTGATCGTTCCAACTGGCAAGTGGTATTCAAGTTCACATAAATGTACGTTCGACGTGTGACTTTAAAAGAAACAAACACATCAATAGTTAACTGGCAAGGGGTATTCAAGTTCACGCGAATGCACTAAATCTATTCCTTGATGTTAATCTGAAATTCATAATCAACAAGCTAATAATAAAGGTTTTCGAAATAACAATATTTGAAATAATGACAAGTTATTATTATATTTTTTTTTTTTTTGAAAAAGATTTGAAGTTTTTAGTTGATTCTGTGTAACAAACACTGCATTTATACAATTATTTCTTTTTGAAAAGCTAGCATCTTCTCATTCAAAGACAAAAAGAAATAACTTAAAGTAGGACCATTCTTGATTTGCCTTAGCTACATTGCAAGCTTCCTTCTGTTATTGTAAGCTACTAATAGAAGTGTTCTATTGGTTTTTCAACAGAACATGTGAGTTGCAAGGGGACCAATATGGGCATTCATGCTCGATCATAGTTTCATTGGGTCCAATATCAATATTGTTGGAGAATAAATTCAATCTTTTGACCCCAAATGCTTGCAAATCATTGATGTTTTGTAATCACTTGCCTCATTTAACATTTTCTACGAAAAAATTTGAGGGATGGGAAATATATTTGGACTATTGACTATATTCTGCAATTTATGATAACGATTTTGTTAACATGTGCAGTATTATACTACACACAATAAGTCTCATTAATAAATGAAAATTGGATAATTAATAATAAAAAAAGGTGATAATTAATGAGGTTCATTGGATGTAACATCCCAAACGTTTGAAAAATCATTAAGATTTTGGTGAAGAATCAAATAGTTAAGTCTCAAAATATGATTGCAAGGATTACATTCTATATAATACCAAAATCATTAAGATATTGATTCTATTTATACTAGCGTAAATGTTTGTCTGCCCATTTTTTGTATTACTTTGAAAAGAAGAAAATAAATATGGTGTGATTGATCATAAAATATATATAGATTTTTGGTCAAATAACTTTGTGGTTAGAAATTCTTTTTTTTTTTTAATTGAATAAATAGAATGTTTGAGGTTCGAACCCGACCTTCGTATATATTATGCAATGTCACTGTCAACCGAGATAAGCTCACGAGTTCATATTATAAGACTATCTCCATAGCTTATCTCAATTGACCAGAAATTTTGCATAATATATGCAGAGTTTGAACCCCAGACATCTAACTGGCCTGTTTGGATTGGCTTATTTTAAAGTTTATAAAAAATAATTTCTGCAAATAAATAAACTTTTATGTTAATTCATAAGTTCTCAGTAATGAAAATTGTATCTTCATAAGCTGTTTTTATCATAAACTACCTTGACAAACTTATGAATAATACATAAAAGTTTATTTATTTATTTGAGGGAAAAAGTTTATTTATTAATATAAACTGTTTTGCATAAGATCAAAAATAATACAATCCAAACTCCAATCGAAACGGCTGAATTCTAATCACAATATTTATTGACAAAAAAAATACTTATAAGGCTCAATCGTCCTTATCCACGTATCTTCAACTAGCACACGCGTTAGTGCAGTTTTAGATATGCTGACCTGCCCAATTTTGGATATGCTTTAGTAATAAATATCAAGGCTACATCCATAATCCATTATAATGCTTTAATTTCTAATAATGATATGATTGAGGGAAGACTTTTTTTTCCCACATATTGATGATGATTTAGGAAAAGTTTATAACCTTTGATGGAACAAATACTACGTATGGATCCACTATCATTATCATCAGTGGTAGACTAACCAAGAATATTAATTTGGTCAAATTAGGAACCACCACTTAACACGCATTATTCATTACACAATGATGCAAGATACAACCAATTAGTGACAGTTTCTTGGCAACTTGGCTTTCTTAATCTTTTAGCAAAGAGTGAGAGATTTAGTTTTTACAAATGTGTTCTTTTAACGAAGTGCTTTGTTTCAAGGAGTTAATAAAAAACTTGAGTTACAGGTGGATCAGACTTGAGTTCAAATTTTAGCGGAAACAATTTAATCAGACTTACAAACCTTTCAATCGAACTTTGAATTATTAAATTTGTTGCAAAAACTCATTTCTTTGAAAATTGAAGGGCTAATACAAGAAAATTGCTCTTCTATTTTGGGACTAATGGTGCTTTCTTGAGAATATTTTAAAAAAAATGGTTCCTATTGTGTTATTAATTTATTATTACAATTACAAAATTCACCAAAAACAACTACTACAATCACAATGAGTGATTTTTGTTGAGCTCATTCGCAATGAAACTTAGTTCTTCACTATGAGCATCTCCACTATACATCGACCAAAAATAATATATCTCAAAGCCAGTGCAGTGAAATATTAGACTTGTTTGCAAATTTGAAGGGGGAGATAAGGGTTTTGGGTGAAAGAAATGACGGAGGGATATGGAAGAAAGGAAAATTCCTCCAACTTAAATAGAGGATTTGTTTATCTTTATGACACAAAATTCCTTCAAAATGGATGAACGCAAATATTATTTAAGGAGTACTTTTTTAAGGGTTTAGATAAATATGCTGAAAAAAAAATTTGAAATGTATTTATGATATTCATTTATCATTCTTCACTTCTTTCAAAAAAGAAATTTTAACATTCTTTACAAAAACACTCAAAAAATGTGGAATTATTTATGTCTCCCCAAACCCCCATCCAAACAAGCCCCTTTTTTTTGTGTTAACTCTTATTACCCAGGACCAGGTTCTCAGATGAATGGAAGTTCCAGGGAAAAGGGACAACGATAATCAGGAGTTCAACCGTAAAATAAGTAAATTTATTCAGGTATTGTTCCATCTACAAAAAAAATTCAAATTCTCCCGAACAATTTATCCTTTTGTACAAGCCTCGGTTTATATATTTTCCGTTCGTTTTATCTATTGTTTCTATTGAAGTGTCGAAGAAGAAAACGAAACATAAATTTGTGCTGAGTATAACATTCAGTTAATATATATATATGTTGGTTTTATCCTTCAATAAAGCAAAATTAAAGAATTCTTTCCAAAAAAACCAAATTAAAGAATTGAAATTAGAAAGAAAGAGTGATAAATAGGAAAGATTATAATAGAAATATTAACATTAATGTTTTTATTAGTATTGTGAAACTACATCAAAACAGTTTTTCTTCCCTAAAAAATTTAGGGACAGAGGGAGTACACGATTATGTGACATGGTGAACATATAATTCAAAACTGATTTTATTGATGAGATTTTATGTTTGGGTTAAGTTTATAAAGTTTGAAGGTACAATTTATTTCCAGCAATATCTTTCATTTGGACCACACATAGCAGGGTCCTCTAGTTCGTGAATATATACCAGTACGATTTAAGTGAGGTCGCCCACTATAATTTTTCCAAGCTTTAATGGTCAATAATATTTAAATGATCTATAAACCATATAAAATAGAGGAAACAAAAACTCCAAAAAGCTCATCAATAAACAATTAAAACCAAAAACTTTAGTTCACTGATATCCTAGTGTCACAACAATATCAAATAGAAACAGAGCATTTAAATAGTTCCAGTAAAACAAGCAAAAGTTTGCATTGAAAGATAATGGGGGGCATCGATGACAATCTTCACTTCAGAGGAATAAACCTGGAGGAGTGAGTAGCACCAATACCAGGCCTACCGTGCTTAACAGGCTTGTAAGAGATTGAGAATTCAGCCAGATAATGGCCAATCATTTCAGGCTTAATTTCAACTTGGTTAAAGGTCTTTCCATTGTAGACACCAATGATGCTACCGATCATCTCAGGCACAATGATCATGTTACGGAGGTGAGTCCTCACTGGTTCTGGCTTCTCACCCGGTGGTGCTTCCCTTTTCTGTAAGGATATACAAGTAAGATTAAAATCAACACAGCATCACCTCAAACAACAAATTAGATGACAATCATACAGCGCATAGCTAAAATTTAAAATGATAGCAATGATTGGGTACACAATCATACAGACCATAGCAAAAGTTTAAAATGAAACCCAATGATACACAAATTTGGTACACAATTATACAGACCACTGCTATCGAATTAAACTAGACTGTGAGATGAAACCTGATGATACACAGATTTGGTACACAATCATACAGACCACTGCTATTGAATTAAACTTGACTGTGATTAAAATGAAACACAGCATTGCCTAACACAACCGGTTAGATACATAATCATACAGAACATAAGTAAAATTTTAAATGATACATGATTATTTAAACAAGTCAAGTTTAATTCAATAACAGGAACAATATGTATCTGTCAAGGAGATATTTGTGACCATATCTGTTAAGTTCAAATGTTCACCCCCCAAATTTAAGACAGTATATTGTTGACAAATAATGCAAAAAAAAAAAAATAATATTTTAGATCAAGTAGAAGGGTGCTCAGAAAGTAATGAATGGATATGAAGGTTATCCTCATAATAAATCAGATTAACGAGATTATTTCATAACATCATCACAGCACCCAAAAGATACAAATGCAAAAGAGAACAAACTAAAAACTATTCGTCACAAATCTTTGATCACTGTGCATCAAATCAATCCATCCCGTAAATAAACAATTTCCAAATTACTCAACAACTAAAACATTACTCTACTTTTTTTAACAAATCCTACAAACTCCAAATTCCTTATACAACTCTAAGCGCTAAAATGAATCAATTACATGAATTAACAAATTAACTAAACAGTTACATAAATAAACAGATAACTCACCGCCTTGCGGAGCTTCTTGATGAGTGCCATAGGCTTGCGGGTCAAACCACGTTGAAACCTGAAATGAACATATTGTTAAATATAAATGTGAAAATGAGAAATGGATTTCAAAAGAAATTAACACAAGTCCTTAAGGATCCTGATCCTATAAGTAACAGAACATAAAACAACAACAAACGAAAATGATACATAAAAATCAAATTTTCGAGCTCATTTCCTCACATTTCTTCAAAATGCTACATAGATCTGATTCAATATTTCTATTTATCCCACAAAATAAAACAAAATGAAAACAAGTAACCTAAAATATTCAACATTTGGCCAAATAACCTAAAAATGATGAAAATGGTGCTCAGAAAGTAATGAATGGATATGAAAATTATCCTCATAATAAATCAGATTAACGAGATTATTTCACTTAATCATCACAGCACCATCTTCATCATTCATATATTCAAATTCAACAACAATAGCAATGAAAAACAAACGCATATCAATTAGATTCAAAACTATACCTTCTACGGGCACGAGCAGAGAAAAGCTTGACAAGTTCATCAGTGGACATATCCAAGAGAGCATCGAGATCAACACCACGGAAACTGAACTTCTTAAACGTTCTCTTCTTTGGCACTCCTTGTGCAGCTACCTCTGGTTCAACATCCGCCTGAAAAATCAATCAAATTCATCATTCAACAATGCGAAATTCAAAGTAGAATAAGAGTGAATCGAAGAGAAAGAGATAGAGTTAGGGTTTTCACCATGATTGCAGTGAAACTTGCTCGATCTGGTTCTTGCTCGCGGCTGCTTCTTACCTCGCAGGGATTGTGCTAGGGTTCTTCTACCTTGTGGATTGTGAAGGAAACGTTTTTATACCTGTTATAATGATAACGGGTTGTTGGGTAATGGGTTTGGACTCATAGCCCAATGGACTGTTTTACTTGGATCTACACATTCCCTAATGTATTGGAATAATACTCGAAAATTGCTATTTTAACTTCAAAAATTACTCTTTAATACCTTGAAAATACCTAAATGTCTCCTATGGAGCGGCAGTTAACTGTTGCTCGCTAAGTGTTCCCAAAGGCATTTAAATTTCGTTGCATTTAAGTAAGTGTTCATGATCCATTTGCATTGAGTTTATTTGCTTTGATGTTAGATTTATTTTCAAATTGGTAAAATGTTTGTATTTAGGGTTTATGTAGATTTTGATTATTTTTTGTTTGTTTGTAGTAAATGATCAAATGTTTGCATTGTGAATGTTGTTATGACTAGATTTAAGTTCAATGTGGTAGTTTAAAACTTGAAATAAGACAATGGATCATTGTCGTATATTTTTCACTCCAAGTGTTTGATGAAATGTCTTAATGAGGTTTTCATTGATTTTCTCAACAATAAATCACTAACAAAGAATATATAAGAATTTGATTCATGACTAAATGATGAACAATTTAATTGCAATACTAATATGTGATTGATTAATAACTGCAAACAAATATTAGATAATGAAAAATTGGTTTTCATAAATTCAATCACATCAAGATTATTTCACTCGAACATGTTATTATTCAACATAGACCAAGTTCAAACATACAAGAAGTAAAAATGTCAAAGGAAGAGAAAACGCCAAGATTTTATTGCAATTCCTCAATCGTCCTTGCTAAGGGGTACATCTACTCCTGGCGAATGAATTCACTGTCTTCCACTATGATTGTTGAATGCACAAAGTGCTGCAAGGTTTTTGTTACAAACAATTGTTCCAATTATGCCAACCTTTGCCTCCAAAGATGACAAAACCTAGATCTGATCTAACAATATCACCTCAAACTTGAACCAAATCTGAATCCTTTGCATTTAAAGCTTCAACACTTCAATTTTTCAACTTTATGCAATCCTTTAGAAATCTTCAACAGGATCTCTTCATTGACGTAAACTCCATCGAATTCCTTCAATTTTGATACACTAGAAACATCCCCTAGATTGTTAGAGCAGAAAAGAAAGCCTTCTTGTATCCTTTGGAATTTTGAGCACCTCAAATTCCTTGAAACAGTCAAACCATTACTCAACCTAATATTGTCCCCCCTAATTTATGAACCAAACTTACATAGTTCTCTGAAGAAAGTGTTTTCACAAGATTTTTTAGAAAGAGTAGAGAGAATAGTAATAAATTATTGAGGGGAGGTTGTATTTATAGATAAAGGGTATTGATGCAGAAGAAAGCTAATTTTTAGGGGAAAAACATTATCTGAAGAAAAAACATTGTCTGCATTGATTCACACTTGAGTTGAAACAATTGAGATGGCTAAAAATAAATATGGGCTTTGAATCGATTTATATGAAGATCAAATTGGTTAAGATGAACTCCATGAATCTTAAATCGATTCAATGATCATTCTATCCAGTTTTGAATTGATTCTAAACTAGTTAGAAACCTTATGACTTGTCTAAATCGATTCAGAGCGTCAATTATGACATGTGAATCAATTCAATCTTTAAAAAGTTATAATCTTTAAAAAGTTATTTTTAAATATTTGAAATGCACTTAAAACCCTATATTGTACCAAAAAGGATTTCCATCAAAATGTAGATTTGAAATATGAATTTTTGCAAAGAATTTATGCATGGAAAATATTTTTATGCAAGTGAGAATTAATTATAGACTAGACGGACACATTACAATCTAAAATTATCCTTGGAATATAAGACATCACTCAAAACCTAAGATAAGTTGTTGATAGACTTTTAGCAAGTGTGCTAAAATTATCGAAGTAATAAAAAATAAGTTCGTTTCCACGAGGACTGTGTTAATCTCAATTGAACAATAACGTTAGTCTCTAGGATGTGTAAATTTATTTTAGTGTCTGAGGCAGTAGATTTGTGTGAATAAAAGTAAATAAACGGAAAATAAAGATTGTTTGGAAAATATATGGAAAGATGAGACTAGGTCATTCGAATCCTCTGATTTATTCTGTTTGGTATACTGCACCTATTTCCTATGAATATTTCAACAGTTTCAAAATGGTTAACTAAAATAGCCTTAATCAATCCCTTGACTTAGGACTCTCTTCTCAGATTGAAGTCCCCAATTCCTTGGGTGAAATAACATTCTTTGGAGGTTTTTATAACGTTAACCTAATATCACAAATAAACAATTATTCATTCCTAGACTAACCCTGTTTATTTGAACAATTCAATTAGGTCTAAGTTGTAAGCTATGGTCGGTAGTAATTCAATCTTGCCGATTCAGATTATATGGTGTCAATATATAAAAAACATTAAGAACAATTGAATTGAATAAAACTAGATTGATATTCACATGAAATAGAGTTTCACAGCAACATGTCTCAAACATAGTTACATCAGATTCATCTCAGACCTAATCTCTAAGAGATTTAGCTACTCATAATCAAAATCATAAATAACATAATCACTGGAAGAATTAAAACATACATAAGCTGACTATGAGTTGGTTAGACAGCCTCCTCGTCAGTCCTTTGCTCTCAAAATCGCACTTTAGGTCTCCAAAATTCTGAACCCATAATTTTGAAACTAATTGCTACTTAAATAGGAAAATTTGCGCCTCCAATCGTGACATGATTTTGCTTTTAATAACAAACTTCCAAAATTAGGGCTTCTAAAATCGTGTCACGATTTAGCCATTGTGACACGTTTTCTCTGGCAGATTGCACCTTATTCTGGTCTTCAAACCGTGTCACGATTTTCAGCAATCGTGACACGTATTCACATTCTTTCCAAGCTTCAATTTTCTCTGCTTTTCTTGTTGTATGAGCTTGCCTGTGAACTCAAAATATCAAGGAATTACATTAAAAATTATGTAATGACAAGGTGTCATCAGTTGTAGACAAAGAAATACATTTTTTAGTGACCTGGCTTAGGAGGCCAATGCTCTAGTTACCCGGTGACAAGTTGTAAATGATAGTTTATTTACGGTAACCACGTGTACTTCATACTTGATCCTTCTATCACATAAAATACTACTTAATCTCCTCAACCACCAAGACCGTAAAGGTATTTCTTTTTCCCTTACTATTTACGTTCTACTTCCCTTAACTTAACATAGTTTAAAGAATTTATTGAAGTGGAAGCCACCTTAGGCCGGTGTCTGGCTAGGTGATCACTGATGTGCGGATTAGGCAAGTGTACCAAATCGTTACCAAGTAATAAAGTGATAAGTAGAGTATCGTATCCACGGGATTGTCGTTTTGTCCAAACATTTCGCGTTACTTATTTTAAGTTGACAATATAAAATAAAAGAGTTAAGGGTTAGAGATTTGCAATTTTTATTTGTTTGCAACTGAGCAAGTTACCTGTTTTTAGTTGCAGAAAAGTAAGCGGCGGTTAGGATTCTTTGAATCCCTCCTATGTATATTGTTGGATATTAAATAACAGTAATGTCGCATTCATTTATCTCAGGTAGACTATACAAGTAATGAGGTCATTGGAACGTTACTAACCTAATCGGTCGTCATGTTGCACCTACTGGTCACATGGTGATCCTTACATGTGGGGTCTATACTTCTTGGTTGACTAGGTTTATCCCTCCAATGTTTGGTTACACCTGATGGTCACACGATGATCCTTACATGTGGGGTCTTACCACCTTAAAGGTAATTGAAATCATATACTTTATATTGGATTTCCAAGATTTCCCAAAGCAATGAAGGCCAAGGTTCATGCAGGTCTACCCATCTATGAAAATTAGGACACTCATATTACACTCTCTCTCGCACTTAGTAGTTCTACAAACGGGCAGCCCTATCAGTTTCTACTTTACCAAGGGTTTAAGAGAATGGTTCTACTAGGCTACATCTTATTTCCTTCAAGCAGACACTTGTTTTCCTAATTATTAACTAGTTACCTCCTACATTCAACATATTTTACTCAATATTAGTAATGTCACCTCCTAAGTACTTACTATTAGGGTCAACTCGCTTTCGGTATCTTTCGCTAGTTATAACTAATTACTTCCTAAACAAATAGATATTAGTATCAAGATATAAGCATCAAGATATTAATATCAATATTAGGCCCTGTCACAACCTAAATATCTAATATATGGTTGCACTACTATAAAAATAAACTAAATTCCTAATAAAACTTAATAGCCAACAAAAGATAAATAAAATATAAACGACATTAAATTAAATAAATATCCAACAAAAATAAATAGAGGTTCATCTTAAACTCTAACATAAAAATAATTTGTTACACATGGTAACTAAAAACAAATTACTAAAGATAAAAGCATACTCTAGAAAATCAAGGAGAAGATAGAAACTCCTCCGAAACTCTAAAATTACCTTCCTCTTGAACTGCTTCAGTTATGAACGAGAATTTATGAATGAGGAAGGTTGATATTTATAGTGAGAATTTTTAACTGGGTTTGGGATAACAACGCGGGCTTTACCCACAAAAAAACAGGAAAAGATGCTTGCGCCCCGCACATTTTGGATGCTCGGAGCGCATGCACTATGCTCTAGGCGCATGGCATGTGCTCTAGGCGCATGTTGCAGCTTCCTTGGCCTAATTTCTCCGATTTTCCTTCATTTTAGGTCTTTGTCTTCAAATAACTTGCCTCGGAACTTGGGAACATAATTCCTCCCACTGTAAAGTCTCATGAGGCCTCTTGAATCTTTATTCTTGGTCTTCCCAAAGTCTTCACAAATCTTCGGTTGTTCTTGATTTGCCGATTTGCATGATTTCTTCGTGAATTACTTCAAAAACCCCTAAATATATTCAGGATAATGTTATGCCCAATGGTTTTTATCAATTGAAGGATAATGTTATATAGAAAAGTCCTTATTGGTGCTGGATAGTTTTCTTCATATGGGTAGTACGACCCATAATAGGTATTCATTGCGCCCCTGCAATTATATGAAACAACTACCCAAACAACGTCATTTAACTAAAATAATTATTAAATCTTTTTGTATTTTTGGATAAGATAAACAGAAAATAAAATCTTACATAAAAATAGTAACAAACCCAATTCTATAAAAGTTAAAACCTAATTTAAAAAGATAAACCTAATCTAAGACATAAAGATAAACCCAAACTAAAAAATAAATAGGCCTAAAAATACGTAAAGTAAGTTGCCTTGTTGAGTACCAACAATCATCGACAACGACGCCAAAAACTTGACGACAAATTCGGCAAGTGCACCAAATCTTAACAAGAAACAAAGTAGTAAGTTATCGTCTCTACAGAGATTGTCGTCAACTAAGAAATTTGATGTACCTATTTAAACTAAGAAAACAGTAAAAAGGGTTTAAGGGGTTTCAATTTTGAATTATGTGCTCAATGCAAGTGGTAGTTTACAGAAATGTAAAGAGTTGTTTCAGAGGTTGGACGGTGATTAGGATTCTTGGGATCCCATTTGTCTTCTTTGTCTGGTTAACACAATATTAAATACTAATAATGATTAAACGCTTGATAAACGATGTGTTGATTATGAAACTGTGGTCAATCTATATAATTATTTAAGGTAACTGTGTTGAACTAGAGCGGTGCAAAGTAAATTCTAAAAGGATGGATTATAAATCTAGCATCATACTTATAAAACCCTAAATTAAATAAGAACTTGAGCGGAACAATTGAATTAAATAAGGATGGATTATTTATGGTAACTGTGTTGGACTTGAGCGGAACAATTGAAAATTGAATAAGAACTTGAATTAACTGAATAATGTAATTGCATTTATTAATTATAACAGATAACCATAGGTTCATTTTAGAACCCTAATCAGAGGGATTTTAGTTTCTCAGGGCAATAAAAAACATAAAAAAGAAAGAATTACAAAACATACTCGCAACGGAGAAAGTTGGGAAAAAAACCCTAGCTGCTCCGCCTTGATTATCATCTTGATCCTTGCACTGTCTTGATTCTGAATGAATAAAATATTTGCAAGTGCTCTCTCTAAAAACAAGTTTAAAACTAGATTGTTAGGTTTTTTCCACTAATTTTGGCTTGAAAAATAAGTCAGAAGGTTGTTTTTCCCAACCCCATGAGCCTGGGGCGCATGTTGAGGCACATAGTATAGAAAAAAACTTCCTTTTGGGAAGTTCTAGGCTCCTAGGGTGCATAAGGCACGTCATGATGATCATGGGGCCGAAACTTGGCTGAAAGATATCATTATTTGAGTGATCTTCTTCCATGCTTTCATGTTGGACATTATTTTTCCACATTGTATTTCCTTCAAAAACCTTCTTGAGCTCCTTTGTTCTTCATTATTTTGCCTCCATAACTCTTTGTGATGTGTTGGTCTGCCGATTACATGATTTCTCACTAAAATGACTCAAAACACCTATGGAGTTTCTAGTTTTGGAAATATATAGAACGACATAGACTCAAATGAAAACAATATAAAACGTCCCTTAAATCATAGGCAACTCCTCTAAAACATCTCTAAAGTGACCTTAAACTTTACTAAAACGACTAAAAAACATAGCTAAAATATCAACAAATATCTTACCATCAAAATGGCATACATTTATGTATGTGTCACTGATGAATATATTTTTTCCTTGTTGACTCATATAATTCACAAAAGGTGGGTTAGTCTTGCTTGGATTTAGACACTATGAATAATAGCCTATTATAGGAAAACTTTGAATTTAAATAGTTTTCACCCTATAACCCAGGGTCTTGGATTCACCACTATTTTTAACAATTTCTTTTCAAGTGTGTTAACTTTGTAGTATGCTTTGTCGTTGTAATATTGTTTGTTCTTTCACATTAGAAAAACGAGTGATGGTATGAAGGTATAGTTTTAGAAAAATTATGGCTAAGACAGAATTGATACTTAAGTGTGTCCGTAGCAACATACATCTCTTTTCTAGGAACCTACCTAGCTTAAAGTTTACAATTTTGATATAGTTGCAATATAAAATTCTTCAAGTGTTGTGTAGTTTGAATTGGAGAAATTTGATGGAAGAATTAATTTTAAATTATGCAAAGTTCAAGTGATTGATGTGTTGATACAATAAATATTACACTTGCTAGCAATGTCTCTATCATGTTAAAGGATGTGTCAAGCGTAAAATGTTATAGAAAGAGTTTATGTCGAAAAAGAATTTTTTGTGAGCACATACTTAAAGAAAAACTGTTCTTGAATTTTTTGAGGAAAATTTCATTTTACTCAATGTCGTTGAAAATTTTAAGCTAAATACATCTTTTGGTCCTTTAAGTTTGACACAAATATCAGATTAGTCCTTTAAGTTTTTAAGTTTTAAATAGATCCTTAAAATGGTAATGGTGCATTAAATTAACAGCTTAAAAGACCTATTTAAAACTTAAAAACTTAAAGAACTAATATGATATTTTTGTCAAACTTAAAGGATCAAAAGATGTATTTCGCCAAAGTTTTATTTTAAGCTATAAACTAGAGAAGTTTAAATATCTTGAGGGACACTTCCCTAAAACAAAAAATATATCTTGAGGGACACTATTGAGTCTAACTGAATAATTAGATTGTCTAGAGTCGTTATTTACCTAAGATCCTATGATAGATTTGGACATGCAACGCCAAAGACGATTGTTGGTGTAAGCCTTAGAGGCAAATAATTTTATGTTAAACTTAATGTTATGTATTATGACTTTTATTATGAAATAAAATGTTGATGATCTAATTTCATTTTCGTCGTTGTTCCAAATTCCAATCTTCATAATTAATGCCATGGGAATCGTGCTGCTTGATAGGTCCGATGACAATTTCGTGAAGCATCCAATCCCAAACTATTGAAGAGATATTCTAATTTTTTGTGTTAGAATTTCTTCTAATATTTTGTCGGCTACAATCAATTGTTAGTTTTGGTTTTAATAAAAACGGACTGATGTTGTGATCCATTTGATGATGCTTAGGCCCTAATAAAAGTGATCAATAGATAATGGGCTTTTGGGCACTTAATCTGATTTGTGTAGAAACATAGTGTAGGCCCAAACACTAGGCCCATGATGGGTGGTGCCTAGGGTTGCACGATTATAAATAGAGAGGCTAGGTCCCCTTTGCCATCACTCTGACTATTCTGCTCATTAGTGGTTTGCCCCATTGAAAACCCTAAGTCCGGAGCACGTGAAAGGCAAAGGAAGACTCTTGTCTCAAATCTCGGTGAATCCAGTAATCACAGTTTCCAAGTAAGTGTGTTCTAATTTCATATAATAACTCGATCTTGATAATTTAATTCTTACGTGTGGTATCAGAGCCTACTGTTATATGATTTAGAACCCTAATTTTTATTTTAGAGTTCATCGTTAATTTTCCCCAAATTAATCCATACTTGGGATTTTATTGATCGCTGGTTTTTATTTATTAATAAGTTGGTTCGCTTTATTGGATTGCAAATCGTAGCATAAATACTAGCAAATTAATTTGTGTTGGCATGGCTATCGTATATGTATATGCTATCATAATTATTCATGGTTTCATCAGCATGCGATTACAAGATTTTAACATCGAATCATTTTTTCATGGTTTTTCAATTCAATTTAACTTGATTAAATTGCTTTTGTGCGATGGCTGTGTTAAAAAAAAACAAAATTAATTATACTTTTGATTGACATCAGCATGAAAGAAGCATGGATTTGCTTGATGGTAGCCGATTATATTTTGATCATTGAAAAATTAATTGTCTTTCGGTTCTTGATTTTGTTTCCCATGAGTTTGATAATATGTGCTTTGCATCCTATGTGAGTTTTGATGGTGAATATTCCTTTTCGGTTGATATATACATGAATTGATTTATAAAGGGTTAAGGGAACCTGATTGTGCTACTTATTCGGTCACTAATTCATGGAAGGTAGTTAAACAATGTGTATATATTTATGTGTAACTGATTGAGGCTTATTATGCTTTTATAAGAATCAAGTATTATGGTATTTATGTGAACTATCAAGTGATATTGATTTTCAATTTTATGCAATGATTTCTATGTTTTAATTTGGACAGAATTTATATTTTTGGCATGAATTGATTGAATCCATGTGCTACTAAAATGACATTTTTTGGATATTAATATGGATCGGAAAAGAATGCTTCTCATCATGCAATTGAATTCAAGTTCCTAAAATGGATATGGATATGATTAATTTTGAGTGATATGTTTCTAAAGATTTAAAATTAAATCTTTAGTATTATTGTTGCCATATCCATATCTTGTTGCCATATCCATATCTTGTTGCAATTGAATTCAAGTTCACTTTGGCTCATTTTTCGTTAATATCTAATATTGTTGCCATATCTTGGAATTCGATATTCTTTTTACCTTGGTATTTTTTGGGCTGATATATTTATATTTTTGGTCTGTACTTCATGGTGAATTTGCATATTTGTTTAAAAAGTTCAACTTTATTTTCAAGAATTTGTTCTTATTTTGAGCATACAATTTGAAGCTTTGAATTAAAAGATTTGTTTGTTAGTATTCAATTTTGATTCATTGAAATCGTTTTAATTTTAAAAACATATGGCTAGTAGGGAAATTAATATTTCCTATTCTTGTATGTGTTTGGTCTATGATTATTTGGCAAATAATTTTTAATCAAAATGAAGTTACTTGAACAAGAGTTTTGATTGTTTTCTTTGTGAAGTTTTATTAAATTTCCTTAATCTATATGAAAGATGGTTTGAGTCTAATAATTGTTTGCTCAATTATGATTTCCTTTTTTATGTGTCATACATGTATTAATACTTGTGAAATTGGTAAATTGATCCAATTTTGTGTGGCTCCTTCTTTTGTTATGTTTATGGATAGTTTCCTTTATATATATAAACATCATTTCTATTCTATTATTTGAGTGGATTTGAGATTTGGTTTATTCATAGATTGAATTTTCTTTAAGAATATGTCTATCCTGATTGAATTACAATTGCATGTGTGGATCCAAAGACAACTTTGAGTAGTCATGTTCAACTTAAGATCATGTATTTTTGTGCTACTCTTTTTTATGTTGTTTTTGTCACTAAAAATTGATTTTATATTTGTTTCTGTTGCCATAAGGTTTGCGGTTTTTGAAACAAATTTCACATGTTGTGATCCATTGTGCATGTGCATCTAATGTGAATAAATATTGGCATGATTATTATATGAATCCATCATGCATAATTTTATTTTATCTCAAATCCGGAAGGAAACACCATGATTAATATTTTATGGATCAAATTTTGCATATTCAAAAGGATTTGTGGATTGATTTGTTTTGAAAATTAAGTAATTCTTGGAAATAATTTCCAAACATTGTTTTCACATTATTGTTTATGGGAATAAATTTTATTTTGTGAAATATATTATTTTTTTTATATGTGAGATATATATTCCCAAGGACGAGTCTAAAATATTATTTGTGAAATTCTCTTTTATAGAAGTGAATTATTCTATTAAAGTGTTGTATTTGTGAAATTACTTTACACTCAATTTTATCAATCATAGCACCAAATATCAATGTATATGAACTTATAATTATTAAATTATATGTTGCCTTGTTCTTATTTGAATGCTCAATTGTGGAATATCATAAAAGATAATTTTCGAGCAATTCTGAAGGCAATCAAAAACTGTTATCCTTGTATTTTATTGATGTATTATGAGAGTCTTTCTTTTGCTATATTGGTTTGTTGTTGAATTATGAACCAATTGAGATGACAATATGCCAAATTGTGCGGAACTTTTGACAAGTCGTGCTTAATGACTCTACATAGAAGGAGAATTGATTACACCTTTTGAGGTTAGCCATGGTTTAATTAATTTAAATTCCTTTTATTGATTTGATTACACTTGTTCTCTTATTATATAAGGGATGAACATATCTTATTGGTGTAATATTAAGGCTAAAATGCACTTTTGACCTCCTAAGTTTCGCCCGGTAGCGATTTTGGCCCCCTATTAAAAAAAATGACTTTCCAGCCCCCCAACTTCACCCCCTTTTGCAACTCAAAGGCCCCCTTTAATTTTGACTTGGTCAAAACCAAGGTGCCCAATAGGAGGATGCCACGTGGAAATTTTTTTAATTAAAAATAAAAAAAACGCCACATAATTTTTCTTGAAATTAAATAATTAAAATAAATAAAAAAAACCCCAAAATTAAAAGAAAAAAGCAAAAATTAAAAGAAAAAATCGATTTCTCCCTAACCTCAATCTCTCTCTCTAACCTTCAACCACCACCACCATAATCTACACTCTTCTCTCTCCCGCCGCCACAAACCACTCTATCTCGTTCCTCCTCCACCTCAACCACCTCCCTCGAAGGCTGCATCACCACCTGCCACCGCAAAATCCAAACCCACTGTGAACTCATTCAGGTAAATCAGAAACATAACACCACCTTTGTGATCTTGCTGCTGCTGCTATTTATTGGCTCACATCTCATTCTCCCATGAATACCCAGAAAGATACATATCAAGCATCACTTAACATCATCAAATGCCAGAACAGCAAACCCAACAACAACACAATCACCAAAAGGAACAGAACAGTAAAAAAAAAATAAAGAAAACTCAGCACCATTGTTATCCATTTTTGTTTTCTATTATTGTTCTTCAGATCTGTTTCAATAAGCGATTTTGTTGAAATTTTTATGTGGAATTGAAGTTCTGAATTTTGATGTTTAAATTGATTTGAAAATGCGATCTGATTAAACCGTTGAATTTTGATTTGTGAAAGATTGCGAGGAAGATGCGATCAAAGTTGATTTAGACATCGTGTTCCTGCTCCGGTGACCGGAAAGTAAAATATGAGACGACGACGACGGTTTGTCCGGCGAGGCTACGTCGTGTTGTTGACAAACACGAGACACTGCCGTCGGCGAAGCGTCACATGAAGAATATGGTTGGAGAACCAATTGGAGAAGAAGAAAGGAATTGGTTTTTCTGGGGTTTTTAAAAGGGAGATGAAGGATGACGATGAATATGTCAATTTTGCTTCTTTTTAATTTTTGAGTTATTTGCTTTTTTTTTTGGGTGTTTTTTAAATTTATTTTAATTATTTAATTTCAAGAAAAAATTATGTGGCGTTTTTTTATTTTTAATTAAAAAAAATTCCACGTGGCATCCTCCTATTGGGCACCTTGGTTTTGACCAAGTCAAAATTAAAGGGGGTCTGTAAGTTGCAAAAGGGGGTGAAGTTGGGGGGCTGGAAAGTCATTTTTTTTAATAGGGGGCCAAAATCACTACCGGGCGAAACTTAGGGGGCCAAAAGTGCATTTTAGCCTAATATTAATTGACATGACCATTGTGTGATAGTGAATATAGTTGAATAATTGTTTACATATTTTTAAATGTCTTGAATTGATAATCCAACTATCATTCTCTATCAAGTGGGAGAATCTTCCAACTATCATTCTCTATCAAGTGGGAGAATCTTACATGTCAATTTTCTAGAAATGAAAAACAAATATTATTTGTTGGTGAATAATTTTTAGTTTATTATGGAGACTTACATTGAGGATATTATAGTCTTTTCTTAAATATTTTTTGTGACTATTTTGTCTTTTACCCTCAATGCTAGTGAATTTCAAGTCTCGTGTATTTCCGTTGCGTAGTTAATTGATTTAAATCACTACTTGTTAATAAGATTATGAGTTTAGCGATAATAGTTACTCTTCCAAAAGATAGCACGTGATTACATGTTGATTTTCTTTTATGTGCTTTTAACGTACTTTTCTACCGCATTGTATAAAACAAAATTATGATGAATGCAAATTGAAACGATATTGACCAGTTTAGATGCATTTAAATAATGCATATTTTTTCTGTGTCGTATTTTGACAAGAGTTGTTGATTCCTATGCAAAAAGAATTTCTTGCGTTGATATAGGTCGTTACCACCAAAGTGGGACCGCCTCTATTGATTGATTGATGAAATTTCCTTTTGTAGTTTGAGGAATGTTTTTAACTGTAACTTGTAGTTTCTAGCCCAAAGGTGGTTATTGCATTTCACAATTAAAAATTTATTTGGGATAAGTTATTGGAGAATGTTTTAAACTAAGGAATTTGCCTGCCCAAAGGTGACAAATTTCTGAATTCAATGCATTCTCATTGATTAACTTACCTGAGGTTTTGACTAGGGTTATAACCTTAGTTTGTGCATTCTGCCCAAAGGTGATTGTACAATTATATTGGCCTCATTGTGATAGCTTGTTTATTTTGAGTTATATCTTGTCAATTGATATATTTTGATGCATTCATGTTTTGTCTCATATATTTCTTCAATGGATAATTGTTATGCTTTTATTATGCATGCTCATTGATTAACTTATATAAGATGGAGTTATTGGAGTATATGTTGAACCAAAGAATTTGTTTGCCCAAAGGTGACAATTTCCCAAGTTCAATGTATCCTTATTGATTAACTCATTTGAGGTTTTGACTTGGGTTTTCGAACTTAGTTTGTGCATTCTGCCCAAAGGTGATTGTACAATTATATTGGCCTCATTATGACAACTTATTTATTTTGAGCTGAATCTTGTCTTATGACATATTTTAATGAATTCATGTTTTGTATAAACAATGCGTTTCTCTGTAAATAATTGTTCTACTTCCATCGAGATGTTAAACAAGTCAAATTTTAACAAATGGAAGTAAGATTTGGAGTTGCCTCTAGGAGAACATGCATGAACTGAAACAACCTTTTGGTAAGTGGGAGATGACTCACAAGTTAAAGTACTTTATCATATTGGTCTCCGTGTGTCTAATGAAAAAATTATTGGACGTGAAAATATGACAATGTTGTAATTTATGAGTAATTGCGAAGTCAGTGGGAGATGCCAACTTAATTTCATATTAATATGATTTAAGAGAAACTGTGAAGTCAGTGGGAGATGTCAATATAATTTAAGATTCTAGTTTTGAACTTGTTTTGAAAAATATCTTTCACATACTTTCCTTTAGGATGAATCTTATTTGTGTTTCTTTGTTGGATGAACTTTGTTTTAGTTTTACTCTTGGAGGTAGAAAACTAAGTTTGAGATTAAACTCACATAACCTTGCTTCATCCTTTGTTCATCTATATAAATTGTCTCTAGTAGATGGTTTATGACTCCCTGGATCTTTTGTTGATAGTTTATTTAAGTTGTCTTTGACTTCACATAACCTTTCTTCGTCTTTCATTGTCAATTTTATTGCTATAGGGCCTAATGTTGAGGAAGGCATCCTTTACTTTATGACATAAGCACTTGGATCATATTTATTGGGGAAAGGGCTGAGAAATTAATCAAAGTAAATATTCTATCTTTCTTAAAGTTTAATGATCCAGGTACTTGTGTGGATTGCATTAGAAGCAAATTTACTAAAACCAAAGGTTACAACTAGCATTTTTGAACCCTTTGAAATTGTCAAAAATGAAATTAGTGGCTCCCAACTCCTATAATTTATGGTAATGAATTATTCATTACATTCATTGGCTTCCTAACCTTGACATTAATTGTTCTTTTAACCAAATGACTTAGATTCATTGTTTTCAAGAGTCACTTTGAATAACTTGTGGATTCTTTTGATGCATTTGGTTATTGGGAGTTTGAATTTTATATTAATAATTTTTTGATGATGAATTTTTCTTTCACTTATTTTCTTTGATATATTGATGTGAATTTCCATTCAATTTAATTATTGATGATGAGATGAATTCTTGTGTATATCAAATATCAAATGTGAAAAATTATAGCTCAGTGTTGAAGGGATCACTATGTCGGTGATCGACACTATTTTGGAGCTGAGGCATTACATGTAAAAAATTTGAGCTCAATGTTGACAGGATCTTTATGCCAGCTGTTAACATTATTTTGGAGTTGATGTATTATGTGTGAAAATTAGAGCTCAGTGTCGTTGGGATCACTATGCCGGTGATTGACACTATTTTGGAGCCGAGGCAATGTGGTTTTCCGTGGACCGCATAATTTCTCTGGCTTTAAGGCATTTGAGAGAAATCACATAATTTCTTTGGCTTTAAGCATTTGAGAGAAATCACATAATTTCTCTGGCTTTAAGGCATTGAGAGAAATTGAGGACCGACAATGAAAATGATAGTATGGTCGATGATCACGTTGACATATCATTTCTTGCTACACTCTACACAGATGACTAGTCGACGGAATTGGTGATATTTGTAACCATGGAAGGTGTTGCATCAACTAAGGATATAACTACCGCCATGATTCGATATCATTCAGTTCTTAGTTGGACAGAGTCTTTATTAAGTGTTGCATCATGGGATCATGTAGTGGCCACGTTAGGAAGTTTGTTATCAGTCCCAGAGTCGTTTTCAAAAATTATTTTTAAATTTTTATTTTTAAAATACACAATTGATTTTGCCCAAGTGGGAGAATGTTAGAATTTCTTCTAATATTTTGTCGGCTACAATCAATTGTTAGTTTTGGTTTTAATAAAAACGGATTGATGTTGTGATCCATTTGATGATGCTTAGGCCCTAATAAAAGTGATCAATAGATAATGGGTTTTTGGGCACTTAATATGATTTGTGTAGAAACATAGTGTAGACCCAAACACTAGGCCCATGATGGGTGGTGCCTAGGGTTGCACGATTATAAATAGAGAGGCTAGGTCCCCTTTGCCATCACTCTGACTATTCTGCTCATTAGTGGTTTGCCCCATTGAAAACCCTAAGTCCGGAGCACGTGAAAGGCAAAGGAAGACTCTTGTCTCAAATCTCGGTGAATCCAGTAATCACAGTTTCCAAGTAAGTGTGTTCTAATTTCATATAATAACCCGATCTTTTGGGGGGGGGGGGGGGGGATGTTGAAAGAAAATTCAAAATATGTATTTTAAGTTTTAAAGATGATAAACATATTTAAATTATACAATATATGGGGGGGGGGGGGGGGGAAGAAAATTCAAAATTCGTATTTTAAGTTTTAAAGATGATAAACATATTTAAATTATATTTTTATTAGGTTCTGATTATCTTTGCATTTAACTTGTGTATTTGAGTTTTTAGTCAATCATAGTTAAATATTAATGGCGCACAACAATAATACGTATTTTGCTCCCATGGAAAATCATGCAAAGCTAATAAATTCCAAACCAAGCTTCCATGCACGTGTAATATTGATCAAAGGAAGGAAAGATGGATAGTTTGGCATATTGCAATAAAGACATTAAAAGAGAAATTAATTAAACATTCTATTGTGACAAAATTGGAACATATGAAAACAAGAGGTTTTTAGCAAAATATCTATGGACCAATGAGAAAGCAACAACACGCAAGGTGAAGGTGGTATGAAGCAAGGACACGGTTTTGCTCTTCAAGTTTTAAATAAAACCACTTAGTTCAATCAAAAGGAACAAAGAGCACACGTGGACTTACCTACCTTAGTTGTGAAAAGGTTATAACCAAATTGCAAGTTGCAATTTGCTAAATTGCAAATTGGTAACAATTGAATGTTTAATTAATTTCTCTTTTAATGCCAATATGCCAAACTAGTCATCTTTCCTTCCTTTGATCAATATTACACTTGCATGAAAGCTTGGTTTGGAATTTATTGCCTTTGCATGATTTTCCATGGAAGCAAAATATGTATTATTGTTGCGCGTCATTGATATTTAACATGTTACCGACTAAAACACTCAAATACACAAGTTAAATGCAAAGATAATCAAAACCTAATAAAAATGTAATTTAAATATGTTTATCATCTTTAAAACTTAAAATAGGGATTTTGATTTTTCTTTCAACATTAAAGACCAAAGAAATCATACATACAATATAAGTCAATATTAAATACACAAAAATAATGTCATAAACATAGTCTAATTTATAGTACTCTCAACTAGGAATCCTGAAGACATAATTAGAACCTAATTTTCACATTAAATATCAGTTATAATGGAATTAGCCCCTTCTCCATCATTCTAGTTTTGACTTTAATAAAAGCAAGGGGGAAGTGGATTTCAAACAAACCAATATCAATGTTATGTCCTATTGTTTAAAACAAAAATACAGCTAGCTAAAAGAAAATACTCTACATGTAATATCAATCAATCGAACCCGCAACTAAGAAGTTTTAATTAATACTATTAAACCATAAGGTCAAGATTGAAAGGTGATAATTCAGTTTTGAAAATGGAGACACGACTTTTTATTTGTGCTATGTATGGAGATAATCTTATAATTTCTCTTCTCTCTTCCTAATTATGGTAGGAACCCATACTATAATACTACGATGATTCTTGTGTCGAACTTTGCGGACTTAACCCAATTTTATTGAAGAGTTGATTTTTATTTCGGCATCCCATTGTACACAGCTTTAGTAAATGGACAAATATTGTTGGAAAACATAATTATTATTTGGGTAAAATATGATTTTCGTCCCTGTAATTATAGGCCGTTTGAATTTTCGTCCCTGAGCTTACTAATCCTCCCATCTTATCCCTCTAATTATTAATCATTTGAAAATTCGTCCCTCATCAGATTTAATCAGTAATTTGCTGACGTGGCAGTCTCAATTAGCAAAATTTTGTATGAACGGACAAAAATACCCTTTGGCTTTTTCTCCTCATCTTCATCTCTTCCAACACCATTTCCTTTTTCTCCAACAATCACTACCCATTTCCTTTTTCTCCAACAATCACTACCTTGGCAGTGCAAACTCATAAAAGACCCATTTTTCATGAGAATTCTAGGTGATTACAACAATACTCATAGAACAAAGAACTGAAAATCCAGACCCATGGCCTCGTCGGAAGAAACAACAACATGACAACAGTGATCACGATGGTGATTCCACAATTGCTCATATTGCATAGTCCACCATCCTTGTCTCACGAAACTCAACAAATTTTGGTTTTTCCCAAAGTCAGAGCTCCCAACACATGATAAACCAATACTGACACCATTAAAACTCAAAAGGGTGTTTGAAATTGAATTAACTAAAGGATTCAATTTTTTTCTCCGATTCGATTTTTTTCTCAGATTCGAACTCGAATTCGAATTTCGTATTTTGTACTGTTGTTGTTGTTTCGATTCTCGAAGGAGGAGGGAACAGTGTGCTGATTTTGTCGAATTTGAGTTATGTTGATTGTTGTCGATGAGTTTCAGGACCATTGTATCTCCGTTATCTCTTTACAAACTTCAATTGAAGCATGTGATGTGTTGAATCTTCTCTTCATTTGTTGTTGCCGTTCCATAAAGCTTGATTCCATAAATGGTCAATTTGGGATATATTTTGTTTGTGTTGAATCAATTTGGGATAAATTCCATAAAGCTTCTCTAATTTTTCTCTGATTTTTCTTGTTGTTTTTCTTGTGTATGTTGAATTGGGAAAAAATTGTGTGAGTGTGGTCGAGGAGTTGTTGTTCACGTGATTGTCATGGTTTTAATTTTCCTTCTTTCTTTGATTTTTCTGAGTTGAAAGTGAGAAGGTGATGAATAATCATGAGTAGATGATGAAGGAGGAAGGTGGTTATGGAGAGGTTGGTGGTGGTGTCGTGTTGCAGAGAAGAGAAGAGGAGTGAAGGTTTTGAGAAGATGACATCAAGGGTATTTTTGTCAATTCCCATGCCATTTTACTGATTTGATGACGTGGCAGTGATTAAATCTGATGAGGGACGAATTTTCAAATGATTAATAATTACAGGGACAAGATGGGAGGATTAGTAAGCTCAGGGACGAAAATTTAAATGGCCCCTAATTACAGGGACGAAAAGCATATTTTACCCTTATTATTTTATGGACATTGAAAACCATTACCTAACTATCTTGTGATAGGGGACACCGATTGATTTGAATATCACCATATCTCAATATCAATTTCAACATGAAACAATACTTCTTATTTTATGGAATTTGAGAAGCAACAAATGGAAAAGAAAATAGTAGAAGTTTAGCATATAGTAATTGTCGATTGAAATGCATCTTGAAATACCACATATAAACAATTTAAACATAGACAACTGTGTAGTCAAATTGAACCTTCCAACATGTCGTGGTTACTTTAAAATTAGTGGAAAGCAAAAATTCTAAATTATTTAAAGAGGTTGCTAAATTGAATGTGAACAATTCAAAGCACTTAACTAGAAAAGTTGTATTATTGAAAGAAAAAAATATCATACTAAATAGTAAATACATATAAATGCACAAAATATGTACTTTGAATCCTTTTAAATCAGACCGAGCTATATCTATCATTTCAAATATTGATTGAAATATGTACTTAATAGTTTAAAAGCAGTACTTTATATGCATATAAAATCATCATGTCAACATAACTCAGTTGATGGGTACATTGTGATACCACATACAAGGGCAGAAAATAAAAGGTTAAAAATAATACACAAGTAAGAAAGAAAAAAGAAGTTATTTACAAAAGATAACTATCATACTATTTACCATTTATTACTATCATAATTTATCTTTCCAATACAAAATTAACTACATTTCTTTTGAGGAGAAAATTAAATACATTTCTTAATATGTATGAAAATGTCAAAATAGCCTATAATAATATTCGGAGGGAGTAGAAGCCATTACAACGTGAACTTGAGATTTGTGAGGATGCTAAAGAAAATGTGAACCCATATGTTATTTATCCTTATTTTTCTCATTGTTTGGCCCATTTATTTAAAAACATTTATTTATTATTCTCAATAGTGTTTTATTCTATCAACAATTATGGTCACGCTAGCTTTCAACAAGACTATCAAGGTCCTCTGGAAGATTAGAAACAAATTGCTTAACAATATAAATTTGATTAAGAACATGCACCTAATTGTAACTCATCTTATTGGAATTATAATAAAGCTACTTAACTCTTCTAAGTTTTTGCCTATAAAAGCCTTATATACCCAACAAATAAAACCAATCTCTCAACGACTAAACCTACCTGCACCCTTATAATTTCCCTCTCATCACTCATTCATACATCAATTTCATTCAATCAACGACCACCGTTCTTATACACATCTAATTGGTGCTTTTTGTAACGCCCTTCTATTAAAGCGATAAAACACGCGAATATAACAAATATTCAAAAAATAGACGCTACGTCTCAATAAAATCCAAATCAACATGCATATATATATATATATATATATAAAATATCTCAACAGTCACAGCGGAATACAAATCATATAGCTCCAACATATACATTCTTCAAGTCCCAACAAGTGGACAAGATCTCAATAGAAAATAACAACATAGTCCAACAGAAGTATAAAGATACCGACCCTAATCAGAGCCTAGACCTACAACTCCAGACGATAGCGGAGATAGCTCCCGCTATCCAAGCACTCACCACAAGCAATTACTCCTGCACAACGTCTACCCATCCATACAGACAGGTAGGAGGCAAAAACCACTGGGGGTAAGCTTTACATTAATCATAATTAATAAATAATAATTGAAATGAATAAAACAATTCAATTTCCAAATAGTTTGCATAAACAATTAACCTCCAGATAAACATTCATACAACAAATCCAATATCACACAAGCAACCATCATTACATTTATCTCCAGCAAACATTAATCACATTCAAGCAAGATTCCATATCATTATGCATTGCGCCTAAACTTGACACATATATGCATGCGGTACCGTAACAACAGTCATTAGATGCCAACCGCACATCTATGTAAGAGTACACCTCATCTTACAACAACTATGTAAAAGTACACCTCCTTTTACATTTCAACATATGACTCAATATGATATGATGCATGGACATACAACAACGACCCGATAATGCACAACTTCAACAAAACAACGACAATGTAAAAGTACACCTCCAATTACATTGACTATCTCAACAACAATTGCATTATCAAGTATACATGTCCACACATTCAACAAATCACAATTCGGTAAGAGTCATCATCATGAATCAACATTCATCAACATCAACTACAAAATATCACAATGATTCCATATACTCTTCATAAACCAAGTAAAATGGAACAATACAACATTTCATGATAACATCATTGTTATACCCCAATTTTTGACCTAAGGATCACACATTCATACACCAACACGTGTCCTTTGGCCCTGATCAGTCTTTGACTTTTCAGCGAAAAATTCGGCAGAGAGGTATTTTAAAATACCTCATTTTTGATTCCGAGTCAGGCCCTCTTCTCTCAATTTTTATTTATTATTTTTAGTTTTTTATATTTTTTTGTAGTTATTCAATTTTAAATTTTAAGTTAATTACTTTTATTTAAGTTTCTTTATTTTTATTTATTATTATTATTATTATTATTATTATTATTATTATTATTATTATTATTATTATTATTATTACTACTACTACTACTCCTACTACTACTACTACTACTATTATTATTATTATTAATTATTATTATTATTATTATTATTATTATTATTATTATTATTATTATTATTATTATTATTATTATTATTATTATATCAATTGTCCAAAATTAAGTCCCATCAATCCAGCAACAATACTGCTGTTCTCCTTCCCAAGCCAACAAGCCAAGAAACGTGTTTCTTCCTCCATTCCAATCCAACACAATCTGTCTATCCTTTGCACAATCCCATCATTTCAGCTGAATAATCTTGAAATCAAAGCAAAGATGTTGAATTTTCACTGCTACCATGCCTATGGAGATAGCTTGCGGTGGTTTAAGTTCAAAGATGTCAGAAACATTTGAAATGGATGGCAAATGTGAAAGCCAAAGTCATATGCGGCACATCCAAGCTTGACAATTAGGAACCAAACATTTAATGCTTAGAGCTCCAAATCCCTCTATAAATAGAGGATAAACTTCAACAATGATTATAATACCCCTAAGTTCAAAATGACTAAAATACCCTTCTAACACCGAAATTACTAAATTACTAAATTACCCCTAAGTACCCTTCTGTCTATCCTTCTAAAATGATCAAACGAAGTACCCTTCTGTATTTTAGAAGGATAGACAGATGGTGGTATAATCAAACAAAATTACTAAATTACCCCTACTCTCAAAATGACCAAAATACCCCTAAGTCCAAAATGACTAAAATACCCTTCCAACACCGAATTCTACAATTCCCGACCAAAAATACACACAGAGGCAAATAATCACATAAGAGCACATACACATAAATAAATAATAAAATAAATATAGCGAAAAATCGGGCTGTTACACTTTTCAATTTGGTGGTATTTCAAGAGTTTATAGTTTGGTGTTGTTTTCACTGAACAAATTGATTTCTCGTGTTTGTGTTCCAATTTGCGGAATTATTTCATTAATAATTTCGTAATAGTTATGGTTTTTGAAGAAATCATCACAACCGCAATTGTCTAGATTTACGGCACAGGCATGGATTCCTCCTTCAACCTAAGTGTGACTCCTATATAATCAACTAGACCTATCTCATCAAACATTCCTTATTTTAAAGATATCGTCTCCATTCATTTCATTTACACTAATCCATTCATTTCATTTACACTAAATCAACTTTTTCTTCTACATCCAATGTCCACCCAAACCCTATCATTGATGACCACTTCATTATTCCATATGGAATCTTATGCAATTTTAATGCACAAACAACCATGGATCCCGATTACAACTTGTACAATATTTTCCGTAATGTGCCGACTCACATGTTAGACACAATTTTATATCACATGAGATTGTGCTAAAGAAATGGTTGCTTTCAACGTTGAAGGACGTGACATATTGGAGATGAAAGTGTCGCTTCATGTTAACTCGTACATTGTAGTAGAATATCCTTTTGAGCAACATCATCGCAATTTTAATGATCAACAAAATGAGAATTTGCTAAAGGAATTAGAAGTTGATGAGTTGCTACATGAATTGGAAGAAGATGATTAGCTATTGAAATTGGAAGAAGATCATTTTGAACAGTATCTTTGTAATTATAATGATCAACAAAGTATGGATTTGCAAGATCAATTGGAAGATGATGATTTGCAAGAGGAATTGAAAGAAGATGATTTTCTAGAGGAATTGGAAGAAGATGATTTGCTACAAGATTCGTAAGAAGATCAATTTGAGCAGTATCTTTGTAATTATAATGATCAACAAAGTGTGGATTTGCCCGATCAACTGGAAGATGATGATCTGCTGGAGGAATTGGAAGTTCATTTTGAGCATAATTATAATGATCAACAAAATGCTGATTTGTTAGATCAAATGAAAGGTGATGATGTTCTACATGAATTAGAAGAATATCATTTTGGACAGTATCCTCTTAATTATAATTATCAACAAAATATGGATTTGGTAGCGGAATTGGAAGATGATGATTTCCTAGAGGAATTGGAAGAAGATCATTTTGAGCAATATTCTCATAATTATAATGATCAACAAAATATGAATTTGCTAGATGAAGTGAAAGATAATGATTTTCTAGAGGAATTGGAAGATGATCATTCTAAGCAATATCATCATAATAATAATGATCCATAAAATGATGATTTTCTAGAGGAGTTAAAAGATGATTATATTTCTTTATATTCTATTGATCAATGTTCAATTTGTTTGAGGAGTTTTGCAGTGGATCAGAGAAAGAGCCTTTTCACACAAAATGCTCTCATGTTTTTTTATAAAGAGTATATTAGCAAGTGGATTGATCGATGCATCCATCGCTCATCTTCTTATCCTTGCCCATTGTGTCGACGGGAGATAATATAAATAGAGAACGGACAATATATGTTTTTTTTATTTATAATTATAGTATTAGTACATATTGATTAGTGGTCTTTATCTAGACATCACATATGAAAATTGTATTGATGCAAAAAAAAAAAAAGGTTATATGGGTAGGTTCTTGCTACTGTATTTACCGGACATGATATATTTCCATTTTATTAAAACTGTTGACTTATGTTACTTTTTTTCTTCTTGTAGTGATTGTAACACCCCGTTTTCCCAACGTAAAAATTTCTTAAATAAAATCAGAGTTTTTCATCATAAAACGGAATGTCACATTTCTTAAAAAAACGTAAATGGAATAATAATTTATCCTTCAAAAATATAACAACATAATCTTTAAAACTTCGCAGCGGAATAGTTTGACAACTTAAATAATCTTTGGCACAAGGGCCTCAATATAAAATTTCATAAAACTTAGTTCAACATCAATTCTTGAAAGATTCATAAAGTAACACGTAAGGAACAGAAAGTAAAGACATAATCCCATCCCGTTACGTATCAGAGCACCTAAGACACACTTGTGAGGAGTCCACTCACGACCGCAACTAATCCTGGTTACCTGCAAGTTACCCATACGAAGAGCAACATTTCCAAGCAGAGGGGTGAGATTTCTCAAACAATAATATAAAGCATATAAATCATATAAAGTACATTCAACAACTTAAACATCTTATAATTCATTAATCATATCTAACAACTTAAACTTTCTTAACTAGTGTCACTATTCTTCCTATATTAGTCATATACTTCATCTTATATTATCAATAATATCACATACATCATCACATATCATCATTAGTAAACATGTAGCATCATATCATAAATCACATAGCATCTTATCATAAATCACATAGCATCTTATCATAAACAACTTCATAATCAATCATCATAAGCAACTTCGTAATCAATCATCATACACATCATAATCATTCATCATCTTAAGCATCATAATCATTCATAAAACACTTCATTAATAGCTCATCAACTTGACATCTTAACATCTTAACATCTCGATAACTTGACATCTTAACAACTTGACCTGACAATGCATCTAGACTCGACTATGCAACTCTTAACGTCTTAAACCATCTTTGATCATCATGAAAATGCAAATGCATGTGGTACCATTTTAGGGCATAAACCCTCATCATCGTGGTTGAGCATAAATATACTCCTAGGGCATAAGCCCTCATCGTCGTGGTTGAGCAAAAGCTCCATCGTCGTGGTTGAGCAAAAAGCTCCATCGTCGTGGTTGAGCAAAAGCTCCATCGTCGTGGTTGAGCAAAAGCTCCAGGGCATGAGCCCTCATCTTTAAATGAGTATGCATGGACTCAACATCTTACGTCTTAGAAACTTTATGAACATCTATGACATCCTAACATCTTGATATCTTGACAACATAACATCTTAACAACTTGATGACTTCATAACGACTCGACGACTTAACAACTCTTATCATCTTAACGTCTTAACATCTTGACAACATATGGATCACATAAATAATTCATGTCATATCATAATATAACAATATCAAATGATAATAAACAACATCTTAAAACATCATATTCATCAATCATAAACAACTTCATATAACATCGTATTTAAACATCGACAATAATTCACTATGTATCTTTGTAAAAACATAATAAATTATCCACAACATATTTTCATGTCAAACCAAAGATACTGGAAAGATATAACAAATATCAACAACTTTCATGTTTAGAACAAAGATCAATTCAAAACAGAAACATATGAACAAAACGCAAAAACATGAAACAGAGAATGCTGTCACCGTACAATTTCGCTAAGACCTCCCTGTAGTATTTTAATCATAACTCAAAGACCAAACATTATTTTCACGCAAAACCAAAGCCACTAGAAAGCTAACAAAATTATCTAAAACTTTCATGTTTACGCCTAAGACCAATTCTGTACCGATCAATACCAGTTTTTATTTTAAATTCGGAAAAGTTGTGCTGAAAGTCCATAAAAATTCACTGTGACCTACATGCAGTAATTTGACCATAACTCAAGCTCTATAAATCCTATTGACGTGAGACCAACGGCATTAGAAAGCTAACATCCATACCTACAACTTTCGTGTTTACAGATAAACCCAGTTCGGAACTTAAACTTGTCAAACTGAGACAATAAAAACGCGTTTTGCACATTGACAGCAAAATCGCAGTTCAGCTGCGATTTCGCTTTGGGAAAATCTTTTCCACTTCTTATTCGATCCAATACTCTCCAAACTTGATCATAATCATTACTCTATGATTGCCCTATCATTAGAACACTAATTATTCATCAACTTACTGTATGCAAATTCAAAGGGTTCTCAAATCTATTAACAACCTATTACAATTATTAAACCCTAATTCTTAAACTCACCAACATCTCATCCAATTTCATGGTTTTAACCTCAAAACTACATCCAATAATCATCCTATGGGTTATCTAAGGACTGTATACAATTTCTACATCAATTCAACAAGTTTTCATCATCTAATCATCAAATCTCTCTCAAAACCCTAATTCTCAAATTCTCACAAACTTTCCCCAACTTGTTAGATGCAATCTAATGATTTAACAACTTAATATTAATGCAAGATAGTCTCACCCTCACCTTAGATTAATTCTTGAATCAGCGGCAGCGTTCTTCTTTCCTAAGGTCTTTTCCTCTTCTCTTGACTTTTCTCTCCTCTTCTCTTCTTTCTTGTTCTCCTCTTTTCCAAATTGCGGTTTCCGGTAAACTCTTTCTAACCTAAGCTTCTCTATTTATAATACTAAACGCTCTTCCTAAATCTATTTTGGCCCAACAACTTATTCTTCTTTCTATTCTAACCCCCTTCTTATTTCTCTTACACCTCAAAACTACTCTATTCCTCATAATCTTATTTATTTCTAAATTAAATATATCTCTCCCCCACTTAATAATAATAATACACCAATAACAAATATATCTCTAACAAATAACAAATATATTTCTACACCAAATAACAAATATATCTATAACAAATATATCTATAACAAATAACAAATATATTTCTACACCAAATAACAATATATTATGCTAGTAAATACCAACATATAACATAAGAAAATATCACATAAATCATGTAAATCATACCAATCATATCAATATATTCTAAAACTAATTAAAATAATTAAATAAAAAGGAGGGCGTTACAGTGATGACCAATATAACCGAGATTTGTTTGTAAAAACTTTCATATTCAAAACTTTTGAGCAGAAACATGTTATATATGGATTTTCCAGTTTGGAATAAAGAAAAGGAGGTTTTAATCTTGTATTTATAAAGAAGGTAACTCTTGTGCTAATATCCTAGCTACCATAGTGTTTTCTTTATCCACTTTCATTTGGTGGGAAGACATTCCAAATGAGATCAAAATAGATTTTGCTAAAAATAGATTAGGCTTTCCTAACTATAAAATTTCTTCCTTTTGAAAAGGCTTTGGTCTAACGTTCAGACGGGCACTATTGCCCATCTTTTCTATTTTTTTTATTGCACTAATGCATATAAATTACGAATAATATTTTTAATTTTTTTTTATTAAAATAATTTTGATTTTAGTTAAAAATATATGTATAGATAATATATATTTTTTCACTTTCATATTGTAACAAACTATACTTATCTTTTCCAAAGATATCAACAATATAATATAAATTCTTATCTTTTTAAATGACACCAATAAAATAGCATTCTTATAGTGAAATTTGTTTAGAAAATTGCTTTTTTGACATACAAAACTTCATAATAACATGTAAATGACGTTTTTTTTTGCCATTGAGTGAATCAACACTGTAACGCCCTCCTTTTTATTTAATTATTTTAATTAGTTTTAGAATATATTTATATATTTATATGATGTATATGAGGGATATATGATTTGTTGAGATTAGATGTCTTTTTATAATTTAGTTAATATATTTTGTTATGTTATATGTTTGTATTTACTAGCATAATATATTTGTTAATTGTTATAGATATATATTTGTTATTTGGTGTATTATTATATATTTAGTAGAGAAATATTATTTATTAGAATATGAGGATTATTAGTGTGAGTGGATTTGGGGGTTAGAATAGAAAGAAGAGTAAGTTGTTGGGCCTAAATGGATTTGGAAAGAATATTTTAGTATTATAAATAGAGAAGCTTAGGTTAGAAAGAGTTTACCCTAAAACCGTTTTTTTGGAAAATAGGAGAACAAGAAAGAAGAGAAGAGAAGAGAAAAGTCAAGAGAAGAGGAGAATACATTAGGAACGAAGAACGATGCTGCTGATTCAGGAATTAATCTAAGGTGAGGGTGAGACTATCTTGCATTAATATTAAGTTGTTAAATCATTAGATTACATCTAACAAGTTGAGGAGAGTTTGTGAGAATTTGAGAATTAGGGTTTTGAGAGAGATTTGATGATCAGATGATGAAAACTTGTTGAATTGATGTAGAAATTGTATACAGTCCTTAGATAACCCATATGATGATTATTGGATGTAGTTTTGAGGTTAGAACCATGGAATTGGATGAGATGTTTGTGAGTTTAAGAATTAGGGTTTAATAATTGTAATAGGTTGTTAATAGATTTGAGAACCCTTTGAATTTGCATACAGTAAGTTGATGAATAATTAGTGTTCTAATGATAGGGTAATCATAGGGTAATGATTAGGGTCAAGTTTGGAGAGTATTGGATCGAATACGAAGTGGAAAAGATTTCCCGAAAGCGAAATCGCAGCTGAACTGCGATTTTGCTGTCAATGTGCAAAACGCGTTTTTATTGTCTCAGTTTGACAAGTGTAAGTTCCGAACTGGGTTTAGGTGTAAACACAAAAGTTGTAGGTATGGATGTTAGCTTTCTAATGCCGTTGGTCTCACGTCAATAGGATTTATAGAACTTGAGTTATGGTCAAATTACTGCACGTAGGTCACAGTGAATTTTTATGGACTTTCAGCACAACTTTTCCAAATTTAAAATGAAAACCGGTATTGATCGATACAAAATTGGTCTTAGGCGTAAACATGAAAGTTTTAGATAATTTTGTTAGTTTTCTAGTGGCTTTGGTTTAACGTGAAAATGATGTTTGGTCTTTGAGTTATGATGAAAATACTACAGGGAGGTCTTAGCAAAATTGTACGGTGACAACATTCTCTGTTTCATGTTTTTGCGTTTTGTTCATATGTTTCTGTTTTGAATTGATCTTTGTTGTAAACATGAAAGTTGTTGATATTTGTGATATCTTTTCAGTAGCTTTGGTTTGACATGAAAATATGTTGTGGATAATTTATTATGTTTTTACAAAGATACATAGTGAATTATTGTTGATGTTTAAATACGATGTTATATGATGTTGTCTATGATTGATGAATTATTGTATGATTGTTTATGATTGATGAATATGATGTTGTTGATGATTGATGAATAATGATATTATCATGCGAAGATGTTGTTGTCGTCAATGAAGTCGAAGTTGTTTAAGTTGAAAGTTGTCATGAAGCCGAAGTTGTTAAGTTGTAAGTTGTTACGAAGTTGAAGTTGTTAAGTTGTTGAGTCCATTGCATACTCATATAAGTTGGTTGGGGGCTTGATGCCCTGGAATGCTTAGTCATTCACACGATGGGTGAGGGCTTGATGCCCTGGAGCTTTTGCTCACTATGTTGGGGGCTTGATGCCCCGAAGAGCCTATTTACGCTCATATAAGTTGGTTGGGAGCTTGATGCTCTGTATTGGTACCAAATGCATTTGCATATCAAGAAGTTTTAAGATGATTTAAGATGTGAAGTTGTCGAGTTGATGCTAAGATGATTTGAGATGTTAAGAGTTACATAGTCAAGTTGAGTCGCATTGTCGAGTAACCAGGATTAGTTGCGGTCGTGAGTGGACTCCTCACAAGTGTGTCTTAGGTGCTCTGATACGTAACGGGATGAGATTATGTCTTCTATTTCTATTCCTTACGTATTACTTATGGATTTTTATGAATAAATGTTGAACAAGACTTATGAGATTTTTATGTTGAGGCCTGCGTGCCAAAGATTATTTTTATTGTTGAACTAATTTCCGCTGCGAAGTTTTGAATTACTTATGTTAAATGATTTTGAAGAATAAACTGTTATTTATTCAGTTTATGAATTTTTAAGAAGTGTAACATTCCGTTTAAAGTTGAAAAACTCTGATTTATTTATGAAATTTTTACGTTGGGAAAACGGGGTGTTACAATTGGTATCAGAGCAGGTCGGTCCGTCCGGCCAAGTAGATGAGTAGTTGTGTCGTGTCGTCATGTTTTCTAGTTAGTAGTTATGTTTTTTATGTGATCATGTTTAACTGACTAACTTGATGTGGTTTTTGTGTTTTGTTTGAAGAAGTAATGACTAAATTTATTTTCTATTGTGCTTGAATTTCGAGGACGAAATTCTTTTAAGTTGGGGAGAGTTGTAACGCCCTCCTTTTTATTTAATTATTTTAATTAGTTTTAGAATATATTTATATATTTATATGATGTATATGAGGGATATATGATTTGTTGAGATTAGATGTCTTTTTATAATTTAGTTAATATATTTTGTTATGTTATATGTTGGTATTTACTAGCATAATATATTTGTTAATTGTTATAGATATATATTATTTGTTATTTGGTGTATTATTATATATTTAGTAGAGAAATATTATTTATTAGAATATGAGGATTATTAGTGTGAGTGGATTTGGGGGTTAGAATAGAAAGAAGAGTAAGTTGTTGGGCGTAAATGGATTTGGAAAGAATATTTTAGTATTATAAATAGAGAAGCTTAGGTTAGAAAGAGTTTACCCTAAAACCGTTTTTTTGGAAAATAGGAGAACAAGAAAGAAGAGAAGAGAAGAGAAAAGTCAAGAGAAGAGGAGAATACATTAGGAACGAAGAACGATGCTGCTGATTCAGGAATTAATCTAAGGTGAGGGTGAGACTATCTTGCATTAATATTAAGTTGTTAAATCATTAGATTACATCTAACAAGTTGAGGAGAGTTTGTGAGAATTTGAGAATTAGGGTTTTGAGAGAGATTTGATGATCAGATGATGAAAACTTGTTGAATTGATGTAGAAATTGTATACAGTCCTTAGATAACCCATATGATGATTATTGGATGTAGTTTTGAGGTTAGAACCATGGAATTGGATGAGATGTTTGTGAGTTTAAGAATTAGTGTTTAATAATTGTAATAGGTTGTTAATAGATTTGAGAACCCTTTGAATTTGCATACAGTAAGTTGATGAATAATTAGTGTTCTAATGATAGGGTAATCATAGGGTAATGATTAGGGTCAAGTTTGGAGAGTATTGGATCGAATACGAAGTGGAAAAGATTTCCCGAAAGCGAAATCGCAGCTGAACTGCGATTTTGCTGTCAATGTGCAAAACGCGTTTTTATTGTCTCAGCTTGACAAGTGTAAGTTCCGAACTGGGTTTAGGTGTAAACACAAAAGTTGTAGGTATGGATGTTAGCTTTCTAATGCCGTTGGTCTCACGTCAATAGGATTTATAGAACTTGAGTTATGGTCAAATTACTGCACGTAGGTCACAGTGAATTTTTATGGACTTTCAGCACAACTTTTCCAAATTTAAAATGAAAACCGGTATTGATCGATACAGAATTGGTCTTAGGCGTAAACATGAAAGTTTTAGATAATTTTGTTAGTTTTCTAGTGGCTTTGGTTTAACGTGAAAATGATGTTTGGTCTTTGAGTTATGATGAAAATACTACAGGGAGGTCTTAGCAAAATTGTACGGTGACAACATTCTCTGTTTCATGTTTTTGCGTTTTGTTCATATGTTTCTGTTTTGAATTGATCTTTGTTGTAAACATGAAAGTTGTTGATATTTGTGATATCTTTTCAGTAGCTTTGGTTTGACATGAAAATATGTTGTGGATAATTTATTATGTTTTTACAAAGATACATAGTGAATTATTGTTGATGTTTAAATACGATGTTATATGATGTTGTCTATGATTGATGAATTATTGTATGATTGTTTATGATTGATGAATATTATGTTGTTGATGATTGATGAATAATGATATTATCATGCGAAGATGTTGTTGTCGTCAATGAAGTCGAAGTTGTTTAAGTTGAAAGTTGTCATGAAGCCGAAGTTGTTAAGTTGTAAGTTGTTACGAAGTTGAAGTTGTTAAGTTGTTGAGTCCATTGCATACTCATATAAGTTGGTTGGGGGCTTGATGCCCTGGAATACTTAGTCATTCACACGATGGGTGAGGGCTTGATGCCCTGGAGCTTTTGCTCACTATGTTGGGGGCTTGATGCCCCGAAGAGCCTATTTACGCTCATATAAGTTGGTTGGGAGCTTGATGCTCTGTATTGGTACCAAATGCATTTGCATATCAAGAAGTTTTAAGATGATTTAAGATGTGAAGTTGTCGAGTTGATGCTAAGATGATTTGAGATGTTAAGAGTTACATAGTCAAGTTGAGTCGCATTGTCGAGTAACCAGGATTAGTTGCGGTCGTGAGTGGACTCCTCACAAGTGTGTCTTAGGTGCTCTGATACGTAACGGGATGAGATTATGTCTTCTATTTCTATTCCTTACGTATTACTTATGGATTTTTATGAATAAATGTTGAACAAGACTTATGAGATTTTTATGTTGAGGCCTGCGTGCCAAAGATTATTTTTATTGTTGAACTAATTTCCGCTGCGAAGTTTTGAATTACTTATGTTAAATGATTTTGAAGAATAAACTGTTATTTATTCAGTTTATGAATTTTTAAGAAGTGTAACATTCCGTTTAAAGTTGAAAAACTCTGATTTATTTATGAAATTTTTACGTTGGGAAAACGGGGTGTTACAAACACCTTTAGTCACCTTTCCCTATGAAATCAACTTTGAATTAATTTTGCTTTATGCAAGGACGATTACTAATTTGATAATCATTATTGAAAAATACTAATGTTTTAGAGATGCTGCTTCCATGTTATATAGCAACTGATCTGTACTTGGCGGTGGGATTTAGCATGGGAAAGGGGAGTTGTTTCCCACCATGGGAAAATAGATTTTGATCATTTGATTAAGGAGGAGTACAAATTTTATTGTGGTTTGTCCACACTGTATTTTATTTTAACATTGTCTTCAACCTTTCGTCAAGAAATTAAAAAACACTGTCTTCAACCTCCATGAACACCACCACCAATTCCTCAAAATAAAAAACAACAACACACATGTTGCTTGTCATCTCCACCTGTTCCATGGTTGAATTGTTGCGAGACACACAAAAATGACAGATCCATATTATTCTTCCAGAGTTGAAAACTTCATTGAAAGTTGAAACTACACATCTCTACCTGTTTATTTATTTCTACATGAATAAATAACGTTCTTTCCAAAAATAATGAAGGGGAATATCAAGACAAAAGGAACGGAAGGGGTGGGAGTATACTGTGACGCAAATTCCCACCTTAATCTCACACAAGTTGAAGTTATATTATCTGGAAAATTTTAGAACTCTTATGGAAAATTGAAAGAGATAAACAATATTTGAAATCCAATGTTATGTTAAGTCTTGCATTAAGCGTAGTTTCGAAATTGTGATTTGTCATTCTCTCGACGTCGTCGACTTTGCTGTCATATGCGTAGATCTGAAAACTGAGATCTACCTCCATGGGTTGTTTTTAATTTTTAATCATGGTTGAGAGGTTGAAGAAATTGTACAAAAATAATCTAGTGATGAGAGACCACTATAAAATCTATACTTCTTCTTAATCAAATGGTCAACATCTACTTTTCCATGGTGGGAAACAACTCCCCTTTCCCATGCTAAATCTCACCAGCCATAAAAATCAATATACATGCTTCACGGTAGTTAACTACCGTTGGAGCATTTTTTTTTTGTGCTGTATACTTGGAACGGTAGTTAACTACCGCCGGGGGTAAAAACGTCATTTCCATGTGTTATTATGAAGTTTTGTATGTCAGAAAAGCAATTGTCATTTGTTTTAAGGTATAATTGGAAGTGAAAAAGGCAGCCCAAAATCATGTATTCTTTTCTACTAACAATATATAAAAATCGTACTCAAGCAAATTTTTATAATTGTTCTTTTTAAAACTCATGATTTTATTAATTTTATGCGTCTAATGATCATTTTGCAAAATATAAAACCAATTTGTTTCCTCTTTTTTTCCTTATCATCCAATTTCCTTAAATATAAGGGAAAAAAACAATGTATTATGGCGCATATGTGTGTATATATATATATATATATATATATATATAGGAAAAAGTCTGAATAAGGGGTGTTAGGAGTATGGGGAGAGTTTATATTACGTCATTACAATTTGTTGTTGTTGTTCCAATTGACAAAATTTGTGAGTAATTTTTTTTTTTTTTTAGGAAAGTGAGTACTTTCTTTGTTGTTGTTGTTGTTGTTGTTGTTGTTGTTATCGTTGCTGCTCCAATTTCATTGTTGTTGTTCCAAATTCCAATCTTCATCATTAACGTCATCGGAATCGCGCTGCTTGATAGCGTCAGTGACAAATTCGTGAAGCATCCAATTCTAAATTATTGAAGAGGGATTCTGATTTTTTTCTTACTCAAATTGGAAGGGATTCTGAAGTTTTTCATGATTTTGGGATTATGAGTTTAAAAGATTTGGGGTTGATGGATTTACACAGATCTGAGATTGAGTCATTTGAGTTAGATGATTCTTTCTGAGTGAAAAAAATAAGGTTCTATAGAAGGAGGTTAGTGTTAAAGAGGAAGCGCATTATGAGAAAGAAGATAATGGAAGAGTATGAAGGAAAACCCATATTTTAATTAATTAAGGTTCACGAATTATAGATATGAGATGTTAAGTCTACACATAGGTATAATTATTAGGAGTAATACTTATACTCGATTGACCCACCATGAGAATACTACGTAGTATGTTATGAAAGTGTCATAAGATATTCTCATAGTGACAAAAAACACTTAGAGACTTAAAGCACCAAAATAAAATAAAGTTCAGAAAGCACTTAGAGACTTATTAGGGGTCTAGATCTGCCATTAACTCTTAACAAATTTTTTCAAGTGTAAGTTTCTCATGTATCGTGCTTGCACCACTATTTTCAACCAACAAAACATGTTGCCTAACTCCACTAGAGGGAAATTTTCTTATACACATATCGTATACACTAGGATCCATTCCAACTTTCACATCAACTTTAAACGAGCTAAATGGTAATATATATATAAGTTATTGAGCTTACATAAGCTCAGCAGTGACTATTTGACTTACAGAGCACACAAGTGGTTCAATAAATAGAACCCTTGTACTGAAGCAAGAGTGCACCTTTTAACCTAGTTCCATAATTCAGAAACCCTAGATTTCTGAACCCTAAACCACCCCTTCTCTCTAAGTTTTCATTTGTAAGCAGCTAACACTCTGAGTGAAGGAAATTGTTCGCATGGATTGAGTAGAGGTGTTGTCGTTCGAGCGATGTTTGTGATCAACCACTTTGGTTTCAACTATCAATGGTACTATGCTTCAAGAGGTATACACATAAATCCTTTCAAGGTGTTTATTGATTTATGATTAATGGTTTAATCAAGTTCCGTTCATTAGGATTTATTGAGCTAAGATGATTAAAATATTGAAAAAACTCCCCTTGAAAACCCAACAAATTCTTCTAGTGTTGTGGTGTTTGAAATGGAGAAATTTAATGGAAGAATTAATCTTAACTTGTGCGAAATTCAAGTGACTAGTGCGTTGATACAATAAGTATTTCACATATTGCTCATTGAAAACAATGCTATCAATGTCTTTATCACGAGAGAGGATGTGAGTCACCTCTCTTATTTGTTCTTCACATAACTCGTTAATAGTCAACATGAGACTAACATTTACGACTAAAACTCCAACAACATTGTGTCACTATTAACATCTAATTAACATATATTTACACAAAACAATAAACAAAATGTAATAAACCTAAAATTTAGAAAATCTGGCATGATAAATTTAGAACAAGTATTTGCATTAAGAATTTAACCAACAAGGGTGGAATGATGTTAAGGAACCATGTAGCTTAACATCCAACATACATAGCTTTCCATAGCAAACTTGTTACATGCATTTAAAAACACTAGCACAAAACACGATTTTATTTTCGTGATTATTATTTTTAGGATTTAACATATGCTCTCTTCAATATATTGAATTTGTGCAAATGAATAAGAATTCACTAAAATATGATTTACATCTTTGTTCTTCTTCTACATATAAAACTTGGCTGCACATTTTCTATGGTTTAACTTGTTCTATCTCAATGACTTTCTAGACAATTGTTCAATACTCAAATCTCATCCAATTTTCATGATTCTTGATGCAATTGAATCCTATGTTAACCTATTATCACATGGAGTGGATTGATCTTATACCCAATCAAACCATCCCCCTTAATTAAAGAAAAACCTTGATATCATAATGAAAAACACTAGTCATGACCACTGTACCTTCAAATCAAAATTTCTCCCAAACAACAAATCCACTCAACACGCAAAACCACTCATTAGAAAGCTCACAAAAAATCCTAAACGATGAAAAAAACCTCATCCAAATCCATGTAACACAACTGAAGTTACAAGCAAAAGAATCAAGCCTAAAAGCACACCCAAAACAGCTTCTAACATTCCAATCCAAGCAAACATAGCCTCAGCTCCTCAACTACACTCTCTCAACCGTTGATAAAAGCCTCATCCAAGGGATCACATTCAAACTAGAAAAAAGTATCAATCCGCATGAAGAGGCTCTCAACCAATGAGAATTAAGTAATAAGATATGGTCACAAATACCTTTCACTATTTAAACTATCAAAATCTTAATCTTTTCTCACACCAAAATTTCTAACTTTCTTCTCATACACATCCATTTAATTTTAACCTAAGATATTTCAATTACTTTCCCAATCTTTTCTTAACCCTAGATATTTCAATGGCAACCAAAGCTTCCAAACCTTCTCACCCTACTTATGAAGAGGTTTGTTTCAATCAAATTCACTCTTCTCAGTTTTTTTTTCCTTCTTATTATTATTTTTAATTGTGATTTCAACTTTCAATTAGATCTAATTTTTGATTTGTTTGATTTTATCACAGATGATTAAGGATGCAATTGTGACACTGAAGGAGAGAACTGGTTCAAGTCAATTTGCAATTGCGAAATTCATTGAAGAGAAACACAAACAGCTTCCTTCAAATTTCAAGAAGCTATTGCTTCACAATTTGAAGAAGAACGTTGCTGCTGGAAAGCTTGTTAAGGTTAAAGGTTCATTCAAGCTTGCTCCGGCGACGAAACCATCAGCGGAGAAAAAGCCTGCAGCCGCTAAGCCAAAGGCAAAGGCAGTTGCTAAGGTGACGGCAGTGAAGGCCAAGCCCGGCCCTAAGCCCAAGGCTAAAGCTGTTGTCAAGACTAAGGTTGTTACAAAAGCTAAAACTGTTGCTGCAAAGCCCAAGCCTGCTGCTGCTAAGCCCAAAGCTCCTGCTGCCAAGCCTAAAGCTGCTGCCGCAAAGGCCAAACCTGCTGCCAAGGCAAAAACAGTTGTGAAACCTGCTAAGGCTTCAAGGACGTCGACGAGGACAACTCCGGGGAAGAAAGCTGTGGCTGCTAAGAAGCCAGCAGTGAATAAAGCTGTGGCTGCTAAGAAAGCTCCGGTGAAGAAAGCTGTGGCAGCTAAGAAGTCGCCGGTGAAGAAAGTTGTGTCCACAAAGAGAGGGGGAAGGAAATGAGAATTAGAGAATAGTTAGCTTATAGTTTTAGTGTTGTTGTAAAGTTGTTTATTGCTGAATGTAGTGGTTCTGCAGGTGTATTTACAATTACAACATCAAATAGGATTTTTATTGAAGTTTTTAGATTCTAAATTAACGTTTGGATTTGCCTTGTATTTCTTTACTATTAATTAAACAATGAAATTATTTTATCCCTTTTTGTTTCCAAGTGTATGAATGTGTAGTTTTGTTTAGTTGATAAATGTTTGTAGGGTGAGGCCAGTCCTCTACAGTTTTTTTCTTCATAGTTTGTAGTTTTCTAATTTTGATAATCATGGAAATTGAACTAGTGTGATTTTCGTGGACTTTGAGGCTTAAACTTATTGTGATTTGTGAACCAGTTTATAAGGCTTAACAAAAGTTGTGTCTAATGAAAATGACTAAATTCTCGCAATGAATCAAAATTAGGATAACAAACTATAAAATAATGTTTAATCTACAACAAGGATTTTGTGAATCAAAATTAGCATATTTGACCATTGTTTCTCGTGTCTCTACTTTAATCAATTTTGAATTTTCAGAAACAACAAAAAATGAGCGAATGTGAAAATTTCATTGTGATGTGGCATTTGTGCGTGGAGGTGAGCCGTAAGCAGACTACACTTTCTCTATTCTTGCCAGTCAATCCAGGGAAGGATTCCGAGGAGAGTTGCTAGTAGGATATGTTCAGTAGATTTGGGTTTGATACTAGGTGGAGAGGTTGGATCAAGGCTTATGTGGTGTTGGTGTTCTTGTGAATGAGAGTCCTAATGAGTGGATATTTGTTGGGGGCTCAAACGAAGAGGTCCACGTGCTCCTTTTATATTCTTGTTCGTGGCCGAGAGCTTGAGTGGTTTGACGAGGGAGACGAGTGTTCGAGGTAGATCTGGGGAGATTGAGTTGGGTAATGGAGGTATATGGTATCTCGTCTTCAATATACATATGATACACTATTGGTTGAGGGAGCTTCGGATAATTTGGGTAGTGAAGGCAGTCCTAAAGTGGTTTGATGTACCTTTCGGGATTGTAAGGTAAACTTCCACAAAAGTAGATTACTTAGTGTAAATATCAAAGACTCCTTGCAATTGGCAGCTACATTCCTAAACTTCAAGGTGGGGGCTATCCCATTTATGTACTTGGGATACCAGTTCGGACAAGTCAAAGGAGTTTGCCAACTTGGAATCGAATGATGGAGGTTCTTCATAAAAGACCTGACTCATGGCGGAAGAGGTTTGTTAGTTTCGGGGAGAGAATTGTGTTGATTAATTCAGTTCTTGGAAGTATGCTCATTTTCAATCTATCCTTTCTGAAAATATTGGTAAAGGTTTGGAGAATAGTTGTTAAAGCTCAAAAAAGTTTCTTTAGGGTAGTTCTAGAAATGAGTAAAATTGTTAAGGTCAAGTGATCAGATGTTTGTAGGTCCAAATCGAAGGATGGGCCGAGGGTTAGAGATCTCAGATTGCTTAGTTTAAGCTTACTTGTTAGCTGTAGATGGCGCTTGTTGGTGGACATGAATTCTATCTAGAAAGAGGTCTTGACAACAAAGTATGGTCTAACTGAAATTGAGTGATCGTACCAAGAAAAATAAATCTCAATCAATTTTGTTGATCATAACATAGAACAAGCCATATCATATCAACCGATGTCCATTCCTGCATGAAATTGAGCAACATTTGTAAATCATAACATCTAGCCTTAATGCAGTCCCTAATTAGAGAGCTTCGTTGATGCGAGAGAACACCTCCTCCTAAAGCTCATCATATTATGTGCATATAAGTTTTATCTTTTGATATAAACATGTTTGCATGGATTTAAACTAAATTATAAAAATACCTTGTGATATGGTCATTAGTTGTTTGTAACTGTTTTTATTTTTATAGCTCTCATGATAGCTTGCAGTATCAACTTTTGGAAACTTATGTTGAATTTATCCTTGTTTTCTTTGATTGTAGAACAACTTTTACCTAAACTCTTTTATTATGAGTGTGTATTCATAAACGTATATTCATTTTGTTTAACAAAATACTCCGTTTGTTTTCAATTCATGGATAGATTAAAATGTTAACATTCAGTGACCTTAATATAACTTGACAATACCTCTCCCAAGAAATAATTTGACAGCTTGACAAGAGGTATGTATGTCAAAAGTTGTATGTTGATCGTATTCTTGATAGAGAAGAATGGTGTGTTGAAGGTGATTGGAATAAATTTTGGTCCCTGCAAATTCCTCCGAAGGTTAAACATTTTAAGTAGCGCCTTGGGAGGGATTGCTTACCAAATAGATCAAAGCTGCAAAATCAGAGAGTGGACTGTTCACTTGAATGTGTAGTCTGTCAATCCTACATGGAATCAAAATGTCATCTGTTTTTGGTTTGTGCTGTATGTGTTGAATGTAGGAGGAAGACTCGCCTTTGGAAAGTATTATGCATAATGTAGAATGTTTTGCATAAAATTTTATGCAGATTTGGCAGAAATTAAATATGGACCAGCCGAGGACTTATTATGCCATGATATATTGGGGCATATGGAAGAAAAGGATTGTACATATGTTCAACTGTGGGATAATATAAATGAGACTGTGGACCATGTTGCGAACCGATTCAGTGCTGTTCTACACGTGTGGCAGCAGCACAGGCAGTGTGTAATGTATCAGCTGGAGCAGACGAGCCAGAAGTTTGCATGACAGAAAATTGGACACCTGCACCTACCAGTTATGTAAAATGCAGTCTGGATGCTGCATTTTTTGCGGATGAGCAGTGTTTAGGTGTTGGCATGTGTGCGAGGGATGACTATGGTAAATTCATTGTGGCCAAAACAAATTGGTGCTCCGCGGATATGAGTGTAGCCAAAGGTGAAGCTTGAGGTATAATTCAATCAATGAAATGGATAGAATCGGTGGGACTGCAAAATACCATTTTCGAGATGAATAGTAAACAAGTAGTAGATGATGCAACATAAAAATTCACAACAGATCGGTATACGGTTTGATCCTGTCGTAGATGACGTGACAAAGAAATTCACAACAGTTTGGTATACGGTTTGATCCTAGGCGACAAGCAAATGGTAGTGTTCATGCTCTTAACACAATCTTCTCTATCTTATGTTCCTCACACAGTTTCATGCACTGAATTGTATTACCCATGTTTTGATTAATGAAACGACTTGATTTTGCTTGCGTCATAAAAACAAAAAGAAGAGAAAATTATAGTTATATAATATATGAAAGTTTGTATAATTCATATAGGACTTCAAGTATATGAGAAAAAAAGAGAGGAAGATGTTTGAGAAATTTAACTTTATATGCACAGTTCTGCAAAAAACAAAATGGAGAATTGCATCCAATGTGAGTAATATGAGTAATACCAGTTTGTTACATCATTAAATTTGTGCAAATGAATGACATTTTAACATAATATGAGTAATAAAAGTTTACTATAGTCTTATACACAATACTTGGCAATACAAGTTACTTAGAAGGACTTGTTCATCTTCAATGGCCTTTTAGGCAATTGTTCAATATTCAAATCTCATCGGATTTTCATGATTCTTGATGCAATTAAATCCTCAGTTAACCCATTATCACATGGAGTAAGTTAATCTTATCCCCAATCAAAGCATTCCCTTGAATTAGAGAAAAACATTGATAACATCAACAAAAACCCTAGTCATGACCAATGTACCTTCAAAACCAAAATTCTCCTAGACTACCGATCCATTCTACAAGATGAAACACTCATTAGAAAGCTGATAAAATTTCCTACAAGATACAAAAAACCCCAGGCAAATCCATGAATCACAGCTCAAGTTATGAATAAATGAATCCAGCTTAAAAGCACACCCAACACAACCAAACACCCCCAAATCATACAGTAACATCCTTCTTAGTTATTCTCCACCGCTCAATCAATAAACAACAACCGTCGATAACATCCCAATCGAAGGGCTCACATTCAAACAAGAAAAAAGATATCGATCCTTGTCGGGTTCCCTCAACCAATGAGAATTAAGTATCCGTATATTATTTCACTATTTAAACCATCAAATTTCATCCCTCTCTCTCTCACACAAAAATTCCAATTCCTACTCTTTTAACAAACTCTTTCTCAAAAATCAATTACTTTTCAATTCAATTCTGTTAACATGGCCACAGAAGAACCAATCGTTGCAGTGGAACCCGTTCCCGAACCAACCATCGCTGCCGAACCTCCAGCTTCGGAGAAAGATCACTCCGAACCAAAGGCTGCTGAAGAAGAGAAGAAGCCGAAGAAAGCAGCAAAGGAATCCAAACCTAAGAAAGTTTCCAAACCACGAAACCCTGCTTCTCATCCTACTTACGAAGAGGTTCGTTTCAATTTCAATTCACTCTTTTCTAATTCTTCGTTTTGTTATGAATTATAATTTCAATTGGATATAATTTTTTTTGATTGATTTGAACGAATTGCAGATGATTAAGGATGCAATTGTGTCGCTGAAAGAGAGGACTGGTTCAAGCCAATACGCAATTGCAAAATTCATTGAAGAGAAGCACAAACAGCTTCCTTCAAATTTCAAGAAGCTATTGCTTCAGAATTTGAAGAAGAATGTTGCTTCTGGAAAACTCGTTAAGGTGAAAGGTTCATTCAAGCTTTCATCGGCTACGCCAAAACCCAAGACAACAAAGCCAGCTGCTAAGGTGAAGGCTGTGAAAGCCAAGCCAGCTGTTAAGCCGAAGGCTAAAGCTGTTGCCAAGCCAAAGACCAAATCTGTTACGGCTAAGCCCAAGGCGGCTGCTGCCAAGCCAAAATCTGCTGCCACAAAGCCCAAGACTGCTGCTACCAAGCCCAAAGCTGCTGCTGCTAAGCCCAAAACTGCTGCAAAAGTGAAGCCTAATGCAAAGGTTGCAAAGACAACGACAAGGACTTCTCCAGGGAAGAAAGGTGCAACTGCAAAGCCAGCAGCAAAGAAAGTTGCGGCGGCAAAGAAGAAAGCTCCGGTGAAGAGCGTCAAGCCTAAGACTAAGACTGTTAAGTCCCCGGCGAAGAAGGTTTCTGTGAAGAGAGGGGGAAGGAAATGAGAGTTAGTTAGTGTCTTTCTAGCGTTGCCATTGTAAAGTTTTTTTTCTTTTTCTTCTTAACCATGGTCTTTTACGTTTTCAGTTTAGTTACTTTGTAATAGGTTAATAGTTCATAATAAAGTTTTCTTTTTTTTTTTTTTTTTGGATTTCTTTCGTTTTGCTGCTATCCAAAATTCAGATTAAGCAAGAACATAAAATATGAGATAGATTTCAATTTCACAATTTCCATGGAAAAATGTTCGACACACCTGAACTATAATTAGTTCAGAATTTAGAAAAAATAAATTAAAAATACAGTAGTACAAGTAATAGTTAGGAAAAATATACTCTAAGTATATTTTTTTTTTTTAAATAACAAGCTTAATTAGTTAATAATGAATTTTGGACAAACTTTGAAATATATTATTTTCTAGTCAAAACACATGCATGATCCATCCTTTTGTTCTTAATCAAAAGATTCTTTCTAATTAGGCCCCGAAAACATCCTGTTACAACTAAATTTCGTTAATATTTCATCATAATTTTAAAATAGTTCTTGATCCTCATAATAATGTTAGAAACCCTACTCCGTAATATTCATAGAGTAGTATTTCTTCGCAGTAATCTCGGTTAAATTGCCTTCGTGAAGGGAATGTTAATTCTAAACTAAATTTCCCACGACGTTATGTTCTTTTTTTTTTTGTGGTGTCCAGGGATCGAACCCCAGACCTTCCATATTTTATGCATTATCCATACTAACTGAGCTATACTCACGAGGACAACGACGTTATGTTTTATTCACGTTGTAGAAATGTTATTATCTCTATTACGATGGATGGAACTTAGGTGGAAGGTGTGGATAATATCTGTTCAGCAATAGATTCTCACTTTGCTACTCATGTCAAAGCTACTATAGTTGTTCAGCTAGGGTTTGATATTTTACAGTTTCGAACTTTGAATCAGTTGAAAGGTGGTGGTTTAGTTAAACCTTTCTGCTTAGAGGAGGTGAAACATGTGGTTTAAGAGTGTGGCAGTTTCAAAAGCTTGGATCTAGATGGTATTAGGGATGTGTGCGGTGCGGTTTGATTCGGTTTTGAGGGTAAAAGTCATCCGAACCACAAGATATAAAAACATGTGGTTTGATTTGGTTCGGTTGGTGCAGTTTTTTTGAGACGACACAATTTTTTGTTTCCAACATTAAAATCAAGTTAAAAAGCTGAAACACAACATATAAATTTTCTGCAAAGTTTTAAATTTCATCAAATAATACAATTTCATTTTACAATGTTTCCAATAACATAGACCAAGTTAAAAACGTGGATAAAAAATAATCTTATTTTGTAAGAAATGCAAAAGACTAAGATTTTACCATTCTTTAAAATTTCAAGTAGCACATAAATACGTTTTTGAAATAAAAAGCAAAGAAGGAACCTAACAAGAGAAAAAAATGTCATTTTATAAAAGTTTTCATTGAGTTTCTATGAGTATTAATTTAGGTGACATATGTTTAATTAACATTTTCTTATGTTGCGGTTTGGTTTGATTGGTAAAATGAAAACCACAAACCAAACCAAACCATGTGGTTAAGTAAGAAAATGATTTGATTAAATCCGAACCAAATGCGGTTTTTTGCAGTTTCGGTTTGAGTTGGTTTGGTTTGCGATTTTTCTATTGGGTTGGTTCCGTTTTGAACACCCCTAGATGGTATTTGTTTCGAGTTTTAAAAGATTTTTGGTCTGAAATAAAAGATAGTTTGAGGCATTTTGTTTCTGAATTTCACCAGAATGTCGCCTGCAAAAGGTATAAATAGTACTTATATTGCTCTCATATCTAAGGTTGATAGTCCTCGGTAGCGATTGAATAATTTTCATCCTATTTCTTTAATTGAGTGTATGTACAAGATGTTGGCAAAAGTGTTAGCTAATAGATTACATAATGTGATTGGCAATCTTAATTCCCATTTGTCAAAGGTAGACATATTACTTTTTTCATTAACATACTATTATTTATTTCATTTTAATACGGTACATTTTATTTTGCCAATAAAATGAATATTAGTATTAATCATTTTATTAGTAATTGTGTAAAATTCAAATATGACACCTATTGTAAGACGTACGAAGTATTTAGGAAAAAAAAAAAAAAATTCAAACTTTCAAATATGTTAAATAGGTAGCTTCAATTTCCAAGTCCACGCGCCACGGAGAGGGAAAATTGCGAGCGAGCTACAAGAATATCCACAAAAATGGCGATTTTGCAGGGTCTTCGGATCTCAATTTCGCTTCCACAAACTTCAAAACAAAGACAAGCAAAACTTCCTCATTCCATCAATCTCATTTCTCTCTCTCAATTTTTCGTCGCATTTCCATCGGATTCGAATCTGTTACGAACTTCAATTTTTGCACGATTACGTTACTTAGGTTTGATGTTCAATGCGTGTTTGATCGATGATTTCAATTTGATGAAAATGTACACACGCATGATACTGTTGGACGGTGATTTCTGTTCAGCCTAGGTTTAAAATCCAGGAAATGGTAATTTAGCTCTTAATTGTTCTATAATAGTTTCAGTATGCAGCCTAGTGGATTTAATTTGGAGCAAAAATGTATGCTATTATGTTAATGTGATGATAGTGAATAAGTAGATGATTCTCGCTTCTTTCAACTTGACTGTAATGTGTTTATAAGTGGAGACGATACTCACCATACAAGTCAATTTTGTATGGGTTGAGTTTGGCCGAACTCAAATTCTAATATGGCAGCAGAGCTTATCTAAGATCAATTGGATCGAAGAGTATCACATTGGATTGGACGAGATAAAACCTGAAAATATGTTTATAGGTTGGGGCTATCCTAACGTTAAAAGTTGGTTTTGTAGGGGTTGAGTTAGGCCCAACCTGAATTCTAAGACCGTATATGATATCTTTGTATGATTTGATTTAATTCTATTTTGCAGATTCAGATCTTTGTTACCTAGGAGTGTAACTGTGTGTTCTTGTTTAGGTTGGTTTTGAAATTAGCTGATTTGTAACCATTGCATGTAGATATTTTATGATTTATTTGAGATTGTGACTTCTGCGTGTTCTTGTTTAAGTTCATTCTGTTATGTACTCCTGCTCGTCCGACTGAGATGCTCATCTGAACTGATGATGGGCAGAAGACAAAGTAAAATGCATACCGGGAACAATAATCACTGCAAAATAACATTGTCTTTTGTCAACACCTTTTCATTTTCATGTTGTGTTCAAAACTATTGCTGCAGAAAATTTACGCAAACTTCAACTACGTCCCTGCACATCAAATGCCTATAACATTGATATAAACCTCATTGCAGAAACTATTTCTTAAAAACCATATAACACAGTGGATATAATGTTATTTTCTGAAAGGATATTGCATAGTCCCTACAAAAGATAATTCAAGCACAGAAATTTGACCCTCTTTTGCTCTTTTGTTGTGCCTATGGATCTACACTTATGTATGTTTATAGAGTGTTGTTTTATGAAATCATGGAAACAATATGTAGATTGTTCTTTGCTATATATACTGATACTAATGATTGATTAATCATTTCGGAATTTGTATATTGTTTTTGGTTATACATATTTTGCTCTCCAAAAAATAGAAACATAAATGTTTTAATTTTCAAATATGTAAGATCTTAGAACTTTCTTAATACTTTTGATTACAAATGATACAGGGCATGCCTGAAAACATAATTGTCGGTTCTCACGTTTGGGTTGCCGATCCAGAATTAGTTTGGATTGATGGAGTTGTACTGAATATTAATGGAGAAGAAGCTGAAATTCAAACTAGCAATGAGAAGAAGGTAAGTTGAAATATCCTCTAGGTTAGAACCTTTCAGTCTTATGTTTCTAACTATCTCTAGTTCCACTTTATGATGGTTTAGTTTTAAGGATTCTAGATATGTCAACCTCCTTCCGCATTTTGTGTGCTTCGCATAATTATTTATCTACATTTTAAGATAGATGTATGTAATTACTATTTCTGTTCTTTTGGAGTACATCAATCTTAGAAGTCAATTTGCACTTCCTATTCAACAGGGATATAGTAATTTCTAATTACTTTCTTTCATTTCCAGTTCACTAACATGATTGGTTTTTAATGGTCTCACCCCCTTGCTCGCTCTGTCTTGTATTTTTTTTCTTCTCTGTTATAGTCGTTCTCTTCGAGGAAAACCATTGGTTTCAGAGCCTTCCAAGTTGCAAGGTCATAAAGTATTTAAGAAAGAAAGTATAAGCAATTGTTCTACTGTCATATTAGATATCAATGATTGAGAGAGAACACGTTGATAAGCTACCTCTTATTTAAAATACTCAACAAGTTATTCTCTATTAGAAATTCCTTTGGTTTGGCAGGGAAAAATACACATCCAAGGACTTTGAAACCATTTTAAGTCAATGCAACTCATAATTGTGTCACTCCTCACTTCTTAAGAATTAAAAGTCTACTACTAAAAAGCAAATTAAGAAAGTGGTTAGAAACATTAATTCGAACGTTTGTTTATGATGTCAAAAGACATCATGCTTTATAAGACTAAGAACACAATTGATTTTACTTTACATTAGCAACACTGCTGTTCACATTTGTGGTAATTTAATGTGTTGATCAATTATCTTAAATTTTATTTTCATGTTCATAGGTAGTTTCCCGTCTGTCAAAATTACATCCCAAGGATACAGATGCTCCTACCGATGGTGTTGATGACATGACCAAGCTTGCTTATTTGCATGAGCCAGGAGTGTTGTATAATTTGGAAAGTCGATATAAGATCAATGAAATATATGTAAGATTAGCCCCACGTTCAGTTGAAATAAGTATGTTAACCTTTACGGAAGACAATGACCTATTACTGAAGCTATGAGCATCTCTTTTATAATAATCTGACATTATGGCAGACTTATACTGGAAATATTCTTATTGCGATCAATCCCTTTCAAAGTCTTCCACATCTGTATGATGCTAATGCAATGAAAAGATACAAGGGAGAGAGAATTGGAAATTTAAGCCCACATGTTTTTGCTATTGCTGAAGCAGCATATAGGTGAGTTTGGTCTGCTTTTACTGTCACATTGTCTTTTTCAAATGGTATTCTTATTTTTATTTTTTTTTAAATAAGGGCTATGATTACTGAGAAGAAGAGCAACTCTATTCTTGTTAGTGGTGAGAGTGGCGCTGGTAAGACAGAAACCACCAAAATGCTTATGCTTTACTTGGCATATTTGGGTGGTCACACTGCATCTGAAGGACGAACTGTTGAACAGCAAGTTCTAGAAGTAAGAAGGTTATCTAACTCTGGATTATGGTTGCTCATCCCAAGACATATTGTTTATACCTGCATGCTTGCTCTTGACCAAAGTAAGAACCACATAGTGATGCCTGAAAAACATATTATCAAGGACATTTGAGAACAATAATGAAGGATGTATAAAAATATATAATGAAGACCAAATATTTAACCGATTAAGGAGTGAAATGTAAAAAGTGGAAAATGTATTCAAGTGTGGAGATATTAGGCTTAAATAGGTATCAGTTAGCACATGATTTAATATTATTTTATTTATTGATAATTTGGTTTATCTTCAATATTTCCTGGGAGCTCTCGCTGCTGCATCATTTAGGAAACACAGGTACCACGGTTTTTATGAATTTAACAAGTTCAAGATGGATTTGGCCTATTTTAGGACTTTCTACTATGAATTTACTAGAAGAATAGGTAACATACTGCTGTTCAAGAAAATAAACAACAACAACCAAAGCCTTATCCCACTAAGTGGGGTCGGCACAGTTCAAGAAAATAAGGCTAATATAAATAGTTTCAAGAGATGGCTGAAATAGACTTGTATTTTATTAGTTTCTAGATTTAGGTTGCGTTTGATCATGCAGTAAACTAGTTCAAGCTCCTCCTCTAGTCTTTTCACCTTCTTTTTTCATATCTTATAATCTTGTCTGTACTCAATTCTTATTTATAATATATTTTTGTATGAATAAAATAGAAAGCTTAGCATATTTTCCTATTATAAAAAAATTATGGTTTTGAATATTTTGATTTCTCTTTTTTTCTTTCAAACAGTCGATGTTAATATTATTAGTAATTGTTAGCATTATTATGCTGGGAGTGGAGATTGAACCCTCGACTTCACTCCTTAACTCCTCCAGCCACCAAACCAACCCTGTATCCGTTCCTTCTTTTGTTTTGTTAATTTGTTCTTTTGTGGTTTAAGTTAAATGTTACACTCATGATTCCTTACAAATTTTCAACTCGTAATGATGCAGTCAAACCCAGTTCTTGAAGCATTTGGTAATGCAAAAACAGTTAGAAATGACAATTCCAGGTAAGAAAATTCATAGTTATGCTCTATGATGCTTTGGCTTTTGAAATGCTACAAAATGAATGTGATAAGTATATACTCTAGTAAGTGTATTTTCTTAACACTTTACCTACACTTCCTTGTATGTGATTACTAGTATATCGTTCAATTTTGAATTGAATACTTGAATCATTTTTTTCTTCATCCTTTTGACTTCACCATCATATACTTATCCCATGGATGTTATATGGTTATGAATTTTATTAGGAAAATTTTAGTTAATTATGGAATTAAAAATGGCGATATTTCTCCATTTGTTAAAAAATTTCGTCAGGATCGATTTCATCATTTCATGCTTCTTATTTTCAAGATCGGAGAGAATTAGCTAACCTAGAAAAGGTTCTTGCTCATTATAAATTAGTGATTTCAATAACAAGTAGCAGCTTCACATCAACTTCTGTTTTTTTTTTCCTTTTCTTTTTCCTGCAGCCGTTTTGGAAAATTTGTTGAGATTCAATTTGATAAGTATGGACGAATATCCGGTGCAGCTATCAGAACTTATCTGCTCGAGAAATCTCGTGTTTGCCAAATCTCAGATCCAGAGCGTAACTATCACTGTTTCTACCTTCTCTGCGCTTCTCCTCCAGAGGTAGGCAAGTCAAAGCATAATATTTTCTATTGGCTATTCTTCATGAATTGTATAAATTTCTTGGGAGCATTCTGAATTTTAACTGCTATTGTTAGGAAAAGGAGAAATATAAGTTGGGGGACCCGAGATCATTTCATTACCTTAATCAATCCAGTTGCTATGAATTAGCTGGTGTTAATGCTGCTCACGAGTATCTTAGCACCAAAAGAGCCATGGATATTGTGGGAATCAGTCAGGAGGAGCAGGTATGGCTTTGACCTTTGTTGGTGACTCCAATATTTCTTATAGCTGCCTACATGCTTCATCAAACAACTTTTAAGTAAAATTAGCAATATACCTCCTTCGGCCTTGCTCTCAGGATGCAATTTTCAGAGTTATTGCTGCTATTCTCCATCTTGGAAACATTAAATTTGAAAAATCAGAAGAAACAGATTCATCAGTTCTAGCAGATAAAGATTCCAAGTTCCATCTCGAAACAACTGCAGAACTTCTAATGTATGGCTGATTTTTACTATTATCATTGTGAAATATCTTTCTTTGTATTAATACTATTTATTTATGTATTGAATTTATTCTTATTTCAGGTGTGATCCTAATGCTGTGGAAGTTGCACTATGTAAGCGTGTGATGATCACCCCTGAAGAAATCATTGAAAGAAGTCTTGATCCTGTTGCCGCAACAGTTAGCAGGGATGGTTTGGCGAAGACATTATATTCTCGTTTGTTTGACTGGTAATATGGTTTTGTCACGTGTAAATAAAGTGTGAAATGTCTGATCATTGCTATTTAAGTTTGAACTATTTCTTATTCAACCATAGAAAGAGCAAACAAAAATGTCAATTACAATCATCTGTTTTTTTGTTTGTCCAGGTTAGTCCAGAAAATTAATATCTCCATTGGGCAAGATAGTAACTCAAAATGGCTCATTGGTGTTCTTGACATATATGGCTTTGAAAGCTTTCAAAATAATAGGTGAGAATATATCATATTACAGTGAATCTGTGATCTTACTATTGTATTATTTTGTTTGCATACTAATTTAGGAAGAAACAGACAAACACACACTTAAACAGGGTCTCACATATTCAACATTCCTTCAGTTATTCCTGGTAATATATATATGTGCATTTATATTATATATCTTCAATGTCCCTATTGTTCCCGAGCTTCTTTTTAGTCTTAGGTTGCTTGAACACCCTTATCCTCAATATAATATTTATCCCTTAATACAATTGACGTTTTGAGTTAGATCAGATGTAAATACAAGTTTTGCTTTTGGTAACTTCTAAAAATAAGATAAGCCTGACAGCATATACGGTGTTCCCCCATGAAAATGAGATCACAAGTCTTTCCCTTATAGATAAATGTCAGATTATAATAAAAAATTGTGAATTGTTATGATTGAAAATTGATCACGTTTTTGTAAATAATGAATCAACGGTCTATAAAAGAGGGTCATTGGTGTATCCTTTCCAATGAGGTACACCTTAACCTTAGACCAAGGAAGATAAACCCACACTAATATTAATTTACTCTTGGCAGTTTTGAGCAGTTTTGTATTAATTTTACGAATGAAAAGCTGCAGCAGCACTTCAACCAGGTATGAGGTTAGTTTTTATTTTTATTTTTATATATTTGACAATTTCAACTGTCACTTTTATCTTGACATGCAATCTGATGTTGATGATGTCCTGCAGCACGTTTTTAACATGGAGCAAGAGGAATACACAAAAGAAGGGATTGATTGGAGCTACTTAGAATTTGTAGATAATCAAGATGTGCTAGATCTCATTGAAAAGGTTTCTACAAACTGATTTTGACTTAGTATCTCTTGGTGGAACTTATGAAATATAATTTGTACCCGTGTATTTTTTTAGTAACCTTTTTGAAACGAGACAAAATTACTGACCCAGATTCTAGTGCAAGGAGCACTACCAAGGGAGCGGTTGGGTAAGAGCTTATGTATAAACCTTAGTTAAGCACTTATTCCTAAGTGCTTATCATATGAGAGCTTATGTATAAACAATATTCATAGGATCTAGTAACACTTCCACAAGTGTTTATATCATAAGATAAGATACAAGTGTTTATATCATAAGATAAGATAAATCTATATAAGCTCGTCCAAATGCTCCTCAAATTTAGTACAAAGCTTAACGAACATTGTTAGGTTCCAATCATTTAGTAGCAGCAAATCAAATGAAGTATTGACATGTGTTGTGAGTTGCGTGCTTTGATATGCATTTTGTATTTAAAGTATGCAAGTGAAAATTACAAAAGATATTATTGAGTATGAAATTTCAATAATCTATAGGCATCCCAAATTTTGATCCATTTGGTGCTCAGCACATGCCTACTTTAAGGGCATCAAGAGTTGTAGAGTGAGAAAGAGTAATGATAATCCTCTTCAAAAGAGAGTCTTGATTATAGATTTCCACCATATTTGGTGGGAGTTGGAAGGCATATTGTAAACCTTCCTAGTTGGGTAAGAACGAGGGAAATCCTCTTGTATCAAGAGAGTCATTGTAATTCTATGGGGTGGCGGAGACTTTTTTTGATCGTAAGATCTTATGGTTTTTCTTTTACATCTTGAGGGTTTTCAATGTTAAAATATTTGGTTTCACTCTTTTTTCATTTTTTTTTCCATTGCCTATCTTATCACATGGAAAAAGAAATTTGTTCTACTATTTTTAATACAAATGAAAATGTGTTTTATTACAGATGTGTCCTGTTCTATAAGTTTTTAAATTGGTTATATTCTAGCGTCTGCGGCATGTTGTATCCGTGCTTTATATTTGTGATAAATGCTCCTCACATCATGATTTTTCTATCTGTAAAATTTATGTTTTTAATATCTGTAGTATATTTCTTTTGGAATTTGAATAGATTTAATCCTCTTAATCTGCTTTCAGAAAGTTATAACACATGGTACAAATTTACTATTTTGCAGAAACCAGGTGGAATAATTGCTCTGCTTGATGAGGCTTGGTATGCACATTCTTTCCCCTTCTTAATTCTTATATTGATATACCATGTATGTATTTGTATATTTGGAAAAAGAGATAGCAGATTAGAGAAATGGGAGGACTTTTGGGGTTGCTAGATATAATTTAATATGTTATCAGGCCGACGTACCAAGTGATAGACTAAGTTTCATAACTTTACCATGCATTCTATTTTCTGAGTTGATGGTTACTGTTTAAGTAAATTCAGTCTAAGATATCAGCAAGTAATGGGATGCGGCAAATTGATATTTGGCAGTAATTGGAATATAGGATTTGATATTTAGTCGTATAAGGTGAAGGAATGCGATAGGATACTGAGTTTGGGCCTAAGCCCAACACCTAAGATGAATGGGGAGGTCAGATAAGAAATAATGATGCTGCAGTTATAACGAGAGCGCATCACAAGGGGGAACTTATTCTGTATTTTCCGTTAGAACATTAGAGGTTTGGGCATAGAAGGGTTACCTCCTCTCTGAGGAGCTTATCTGTTGGATTTTAAGAGGTCTTCTTTTGTAATATGAGCTTATCTGTTGAGCTTATCAAATTTGGGTGGACTGTTAGGCTGAATGCTTCTTTGAGGAGCATGAATTTCACTCAGACGATGAGTTACAGTGGACATTCATGAGTATGGCAGTTGTATCCATGCTTCGGTTATAGGGAAATCAGAGAAGAATTGATGACGCAGCAGTTGTTTGGGGAATGCAATATAGTTATAAGGATAGGGCATCAAAAGGAGGGGATTCATTATGTATTTTCGATTAGAACCTTTGAGGTTTAGGTATAGTGACAGTTATCTCCTCTTTAAGGAGCTTAGTTGTGGGACTATAGGGGGCATTTTCTTTTGTAATATTTCTTATCTTTTCACTATTACTAATACCATTTATCGTGATGCTCAAGGGGAGGCACAATGTTACTATCAGAGATGGAGGAAATTTGGGCTAAGAAAGTGGAGTTGCTAGACTTTACGGGGACATATCCAATTGGGTTGATCGTTAGCGCTGAAAGGTTCTCTAAGGAGCAAGAATTTAACTTATATGAATAGTTGCATCGATTATTCATGTGCATGGAAGGTTTAGCCATGCTTTGGTTTCATTTATGGTGCCAAAAGAACCTAGATTTAGACTGGAAGTCATTTGGTTTGGCTGTGATCAAAAGATTAGGAGACAAGCACGGTGGCTGTCTTTAGAGTGTTGACAACCTTGAAACAAAAGAACCAAAGTGAGATTGCATCACACAGCAAAATTTTTAGCATTCGCTGGAGAAGCTGAAGAGGAAACGAAGGACGATCATGGGAGAAGAAAAGAGCAAATGACCAAATCGTTGGCAAAATGAAAAAGAACGACAATACGTTTCATGACAGTAGGTCAAAGTACGATGGTGTCGAGACGGGATCTTGACCTATCGATACTTCAGCCAGTGCATTGGACCGAAGAACAACTATTTTTCTCTTTTGGGAAGTTGAAAAGGCAGTGAAAATCCCTTTGTTGGATATTTTAAGTGCATGTTGTTTCAATTTCTGGTGGGTTGTTGTTGGTAGGAAAAATTCCTGGAGGGATACTTACCGTTAAACTGGCAATTAGCAGTGCGTGGGTTTTTATAGAAAATGAAGCTGACTAGATGGCAAAGAATATATTCTATGTGAATATTAATGGCTTTGTATATTACCAAACAACCAGCATGATCCCACTTTATCTTAACATCTATGGCCTTTGTATGCTGAAAGGAAATTGCCTGGGGAAACTTTATTTTGCTGATTTGGAAGAGACTCTGTTAGTCAGTTTTTACTTCAGTGGAAAGGGGAGGGGAGGTCGTGGAAGAAGCTCTACGGGAGGAAGAGTTCAATGTTCGTAGTCAACTTCTCAAGCTCAGGTTTAAGACAAATATGTTTTTCTAGTGGCAAGCAGTGATACGACACTATGTTTGGCCTAACCCAACAACTAAACTTAATAGGGAAGTTGGAGAAGAATTGATGACATGGTAGTTAGTTGGGGGAATGCAAGATAGTTTTAAGGAGAGAGCATGGCAAGGTGAACCCATTCTGTATTTCGATTAGAGGTTTGGGTGGAGAGAAAATACTGTCTTCTCTGTAGAGCTTAGCTGTGGGATTAGATGGGATTTTTTTTCCTGAAATATTGCTTATCTTTTCAATCAATAATACTCCCTCCGTTTCAAAATGAGTGTCGCTTTAGCCAAAAAAATTTGTTTCAAAATGAATGTCACTTTCAGTTTCCAATGCAATAATAACTTTTTCTTTTCAATTGTACCCTTCAATTAATACTCTACACACTACTTCCAAAGTATTACTTTTAAAACTAACCAATAGTTAATAAGGATAATTTGGTAAAATAATCATTCTCTTTCTTTTAATCATTGCATTTCTTAATATGTGTGTAAACACCTAAAACGACACTCATTTTGAAACGGAGGGAGTACCATTACTGTTTCTCGTGAGTTCAGGTTTTGAGAATGTGTAAGTTTTGGTCTCTTGTTCACTAGTAACTTTTCCTAAAATCAAACGTAAACTATGTTAAGATTGTTTTCTGATAATTCATCCTATTGAGTAATTAATGATTTTTTGCAAAATTGTTCATATGCAGGTCTAAACTTCTTTCAGTTTCTTTCTTCTTTTTTTTTTTTTTTTTTTTTTTTTTTGTATTGACATGATCATTGTCTGCATGCAGCATGTTTCCCAAATCAACTCATGAAACATTTTCAACAAAGCTTTATCAGACATTCAAAGATCACAAACGCTTTATCAAGCCAAAATTGGCACGCTCAGACTTCACTATTGTTCATTATGCAGGGGTGGTGAGTTTGATTCTTCATCGTGTCTATGCAAGATACCATTTTTCACTATGGTTTTTGCTTTAATCTGTTTTTTGTGTGCTTCTTTTCAGGTCCAGTATCAATCTGAGTTTTTCATAGATAAAAACAAAGACTATGTTGTTCCTGAACATCAAGTCATGCTAAGTACTTCCAAATGTTCATTTGTATCAGGCCTTTTTCCTCCACTTTCTGACGAGACAGCAAAATCTGCTAAGTTTTCTTCTATTGGCTCTCGTTTTAAGGTATCTAAAATATAGTTCTTTACCTTTTAAGAAGAAAATATGCTATCTGATAAGCCTTACCACAATTGAAAGGTGGATACTTGTACTTATTTGTGCAGCTACAACTACAGCATTTGATGGAAGCGCTCAATCTGACAGAGCCCCACTATATTAGATGTGTGAAGCCAAATAATCTATTAAAACCTGGGATATTTGAGAACATGAACGTCATGCATCAATTACGTTCTGGTGTAAGTAGATTTTGAACTTGAGTTTTGACATTATTGCTTACAAGGTTGGACTACATATTCTTCCATTGTCTCTTCACATTCTCCACTTACTAACATTTTTACTACATTTCTTTCAATTAAATAATGATTTTGTTTAGTGAAATCTTAATTGTATTTAATAAAGGATAATTTGCTATTAAAGTAGTGTTATGAATGTGAATGAGCAACCACAAGTGCCAATAGCCCTTTGCTTTCTTTGAACCAGCGTTTGTAGAATTTATCCTCGTTGTTGATATTGTAGGGTGTTCTTGAAGCAGTGAGAATAAAATGTGCTGGATTCCCCACTCATAGGACCTTTCATGAATTTTTAACTCAATTAGGCATTCTTGCTCCAGAGATTCTTCGAGGGAAGTAAGTGTAACTTAACACTTATTTTAGCCAAAGCTGTTTCGTAGCTCCTTCCTTTGGTAATTTTCTTTGCAGGGAATCTTATAAATCGCTGCAAAAACAACTTAAAAAGTTAGGCAAAATAGGATTTGAAGCAGTATTTTTTGGATATGAAGTTTCACAACGTAAAAGGAATATCTTAAGTTTGAGATGGTCTATTGCCATCACCCATCTAAAAATGGAGAATCCTTATCTGTAAAAATGGAAATGTCTAAGTAGAAATTACTTTAAAGAAAACATTAACTATGGTTCAGTACTGTTGTATTAGAACTGTTAAAGAGTTCCACATTGGATAAGAGATGACCTGAACATGTGTTTATAAGTGGGGGCAATCCTCACCTCACAAGCTGGTTTTATGGGTTGTGTTAGGCCCAACCACAAATTCTAAGAAGAACATTAATTATATTTTATCTGCATGCAAATCAATAGTGTTTTGTAGTAAATTTTACTCCCTCCGTCCTAAATTATATGACGTTTTGGGCATTTCACACGTATTAAGAAATGTAATTAATTTTGTGTGGGAAAGAGATATTATGAGTTGTTTTACAAAATTGTCCTTAATAAATGATATGGGAAAGATAAATGAAAGAAAAGGAATATTAATGCTTCATTGGTATTGTAAAGCGACATATAATTTGGGGCGGAGGTAGTATCTATGTACTCCCTCTGGTCCTTATTATAAGATTTCCATAAAAATAATTGGTCTTATTTATAAGAAAATGTCACAACTTTTAAGTTATAGTTATTGTTTAAAAGACTTTTGTACCCTTCATTTAATGTTTGTTTTTTTAATATTAGCGTGTGTATTTAATATTTCACAATTTTCTATAAGGGTATATTTGTAAAAATATTCAAAAAGTTATATGATTAATGATTGCATTGGTTTTGATGTTTTTTGGTTTTGCTTCTTTTGATAAGGACCGGAGGGAGTATGATTTTAACAGCTTTTTTTATCATGATACCATTGGTTTCTGCTTTGATATTTACCGGGTTTCCCATCCTAAAAATTATCTGCATGTGTTCAGCTTCGAAGAAAAGGAATCGTGCAAAATGATTTTAGAGAAGATTGGGCTGACAGGTTATCAGGTAGAACTGGAATTCTATTGAATTTAATTTGTTACTACCATCTAATATTTAAAAAAATTAAAAATTGTTATCCTGTAACATTAAACTTGCTGTCGTTTAGATTCTGATGTTGTGGTATTTTCGTAAATCTTTTTCTGGTTCTTACACATTTGATTGGGGCATGTAAACTGCTCATGCTGAAAAATGTGTGTTCTAACTCACATATGTTAACCGAAACTCTTTTTAGCAAGATGCTCTTGTATGGTGAACCGAACTTTTCATAATCGTGTTAAGTTAATTTTCCAGATAGGGCAAACAAAAATATTCCTAAGAGCTGGTCATATGGCAGAATTGGATGCTCGGAGAGCATACATGCTTAGCAACTCTGCAACAATTATCCAAAAGCATACTAGAACTCATTTGAGTCGGAAAACATATACTACACTGTGGAAGTCCTCTATCTTTGTGCAGTCTATTTGCAGAGGTTCGATATTTGTATTTTACAACTGTCCTTATGGTGTTCGTAATGAAATGGTTAAGTCATGAGGATTTTTACAGTTTTGTCCTCCCTGATATTTCTTTTTTTTGGAATAGCTTCTTCATTTCTTTCTCTCTACAGGTTCAATAGGACACCGAACCATATATTTAAGAAGTTCTGCATGCAGAATTCCACAAGCATTCATCCAATCAATATATTCCTGAAATACATTTTAGCTTCAAATTTTTTTTTTTTCCTGAAATACTTTATTTTTGTGATTTTTAGGAGAACTGGCACGGAGACAATATTATCACATGAAGAGGAAAGCAGCTGCCATCAAAATTCAAGCCTATACACGTGGAAGATTACCCAGAAAATGCTACTCTGAAATAAAGACTTCTGTCGTTGTCTTACAGTCAGTTTTTCAGGCTATGGCTGCTCGACGTGCTCGTGATAAATTCAGACATATAAGGCAAACTAGGTCATCAACTATTATTCAGGTTAGATCCGTGTCCTTGTAATGTTAATATGTTTTTCCAAAATATTTTTGTTTTTCCTGAAGTTTTAGGAACGAAAAATATGCAGTCTTATTGGCGGCGACATAAAGCTCTCGTTGACTATCAGAACCTTAAGAAAGCATCAATCATTTCACAAAGTGTCAATCACTCTAACGATCAACAAGAGAAGAAGGTTCTATATAATATTTACCCTTTTCTTAGATTTTATGTGTTTGATTTTCTTAAATTTCTCGCCTTGAGAACTATTATTAGAAACTATTATGATTTATATACAATAGGGGAATATGTTAGAACTTTAAGGTGGACTACTTCCTTTTCACTAAGAAAGAAACATTATTAGGATTTTCTTTGGTCTTTAAATGGCACTGACAATAATGAATATATAAAAACCTGAAGAACCCTCTTTTAGCATAATTTTCTTTGAGACCTTGCTGCTGACATAACTAAATGAAATGGTTTGTTATCATGGATTGCCAGGTTGTGGAGATATCAGTTGAAAATGAAAGTACTGCCATGGAAGAATCTCCAAATTCACTCCACAAGGAATCCTCAAGTTCTTTCCAAGATAATGAAAGCATTCAAGCTATTAAAGGTTTCTCTAGTCCCCTCAGAGACACTGAAAGCAATGAAGCTATTAGGGATTTCTCTAGTCCCCTTGGAGACACTGAAAAGATTGAAGCTCTCTCTAGTCCCATCATAGTAGCATTGTCCTTAGCATTGTATAGTTCTTTTTTGTTTTACCTTTTGTTAGTTTTGTCATATACTTGTTTATATTGTAAATAAAAGTTTTATAATATATGAGTATTTTCTGTTTTTATTTTTATTTTACAACGAGAGATTTTCAAACATGTCAAAACTCTTAACTGGAATCAATAGAACGAGGAAAAATTAAGCAATATCACTACATAGCATCTAATCTTAATGAAGTCCCTCTTTAGAGAGCTCCATGGATACGAGACAACACCTCCCCCTAAAGCTCATCATATTATATATGTGCATATATAAGTTCTATCTTATGCCAACCATTTTTGTTATGTATTTAAAATAAATTATGAAATAGTATATGCACCGAAAGATTTTCTCTCAACCAATTTGATTTACTAGCATATGCTATATGAATAGTGGCATATGGTGGTAATTTCAAATTGTGTCAGAACCAAGTTTGAAAGCATGGCAAGTAGTAAAAAAACGGTGCATCAATTGTTGACACATGAACATCACAAGTTCACATTGTATGAACATGGAAGAACAAGCAACTTCCTGCATCTATAAATAAAGGCTTCGGCATCAGAAGCAAAACACAACAACACAAGTAAAGTGAGTGAATTACATCAACAGAGAGTTAGAGAAAAACTCAGTGAGAGAATTTTAGAGAAAATTCTTAGGTGTAATTGGGTTGTGGGTTATGAGAGTTTGTGAGTGTTTCTAAACACATATATTCCCTTTTTTATTAAAGAGATCTGCAGCAGTCCGGAGAGTAGGCATTATTGGCCGAACTTCGTTAACAATTTTGTATGTTATTATTCCGCATTTATTTCACTTCCACTTATTTGACTATGTGGAAATTTTGTGTAATTTCCTAACAAACCTGTGCAAAGCATATGTCGGACTCGGATTCATCATTGTTTTCTTTAATTTTGTGTAATTTGACTATGCTTGGTCCGAGTGGTAAGGAACTCAGCACCTTAAACAAGCGGTCAAATGTTTGATCTCTAATTCTTTTTTAATTTTTGAGATAGTAATGTGGGTTTCAAATGTAGTTTAGATAGTATAGTATACAAGAGTTAGTTGAAATTTGAAAGGAAATAGTAGAAAGTAATGTGAGGAATTGGAGTAAGGAGTAGATTGTATTGCTCTGCATACTTAAAAATGAACTAGTGCGATTTTCATATATGCAAATTGGACTAGTGCGATTTTCATGGACAATCTTAACCTTATTGATCTGCGAATCAGTTTATAAGGATGAGCTTTTGTTAAGTAAAGTGGTGGAACGAGTAAGGAAATATCAAAGTTTAATGAAGGACTAGATTATCTTGAGTTACTTAAGTGTTGGTCCATATTGTCTTCTGGTTAACCATAGAATCCAGACTTGCTCTTAGAGTGTTGACTTGCTGCGAGATATCCCGAGCTTATGCTTACATATCATGTTATGCAAACTTTTAGTTGACAAAGTTTGTTATCATCAAAATATAAATAGTAGAAGTTGTATCCGAATCAATCTGGTTCTAACAATCCCCCCATTTTGATGATGACAAACAACTAGACAATTGATGAACAATTTTCTTTTACTAAACACGGAATCTCCCCCTACATATGATACTCATACTTTGAAAGAAATTCATAATGCAAATGCATATACCAGACACGTAGTAAAATGCAGACAAGACACATGAACGAAGATGCATACAAACACAAATCTAGCAACATATATTTAATCAGACTTCAAGGGCTCCCCCTGATTTTGATAAACATGTTATATTATGGCTTGTCTTAAAATTACGATTATACTTTTCATTAGATCAACAAAAACCCTCGGGACAATTAATTCCTTTCGATTCACGCAATGAGAGTGGCTAGCTAGTCTCTATAGAACGAGATCAAATCATTTTATTTCCAATTCACATATTCTTTGGATGTTAAGCCTTAGAATTCATTTTTCTCTTTAGGATGTTAAACCAAAATAGAACAATACATGTTCTTCCAAGATGATACGCCTTTAGGAACAAGAGTAAATTGAAAGTATGCATTAGAATAATGGTACATTCAATAACATTACTGAGATGCTTTACTTTAAATATAAAGACCGGAGGCAGAGAAAAGTGTACAAATGTTATTATGTAGACACCGAAAAAACTGACACATCGATGCAGCGAATAAGACACATTGAGGACAACTTATCAGTTAAAACGTATGACTGATGAGCACTAAATAAGACACATTGAAACTATTAACTAAGATCTAAGACAGAGAGACTGATACGGATTAATGATACCATTTGCAGGGTTTATTATTACTAAAACTGAGACATTAAACACATGTTGCTTGAAAAATATACTTAGAGCAAATTATATTGCAAGTATACATTGTCTCAACTATCATAAAGATCATATCCACATGGATTGTGATGTTCTTAACTTCACCATTGTCTCTACTATCATGATTAACTTAGGATTAAGTGACTAACACTCTTCCGAGGTTCATACTTACTAAGTAAATCATGCAACATTAAAAATATCAAAACTTTCCTATGAACTTAACTCGTATTGAACAAGTAGGAAATAGACATAAGAAAGGGAAACCACACCATAGTTGCAAACGAATACTCAAAACTGAATGAGTGACACAGGTACATAAGGCTAAGGATTGGAAATGATATTGAATCACAAATACCAACTAAACCCACACTATAAATGAGCGACTCATACAGACAACTGAAGTGCCACAGGCAGTAAAGTGAGACTACTTCTGTTGCTATAACTAATCAACAACATTGATGGTAAACTTATTATTTTTAATCGACGAATAATTAAATTCATTCTTAAGATCCATTCTAGAATTTACACCCTCAAATATGGCATAAGCCACCCAACAAATACCAGATATAGTGTTAATACCACTCTGAAACTGAAGGGACTATAGTACAAAAACCACTCTGAAGTCGAAGGGTCGATGGTACTATGGTCACTTCAAATATCAAAGAGACAATGGTATTATGACCACACTAAATATTGAAGGGACGATGACATTATGACCCCTCTAAATATTGAAGGGATAGTGACATTATGACCACGTTAAATATTGAAGATTTTTCCAAAGGGTCAAAAATTTCGAAGAAATAGAAAAGAAGGGGGAGAAGCTCGAAAGTGCGTAGAGCAGAAGAGGAAAAAGAGAAGGCTTGGAAGGGCGTCAAGCATTGATGTGTTTTTCTCAAAAGGTTTAACACTCTTTATATTGTTGAAAGCTATACAATATGCGTAAACCAACCAAAGTGAGACTAATGTGTTTGCTTTAGCGGCGAAAAAGCAGAAAACGCACGTCCATCAAGAAGCTACTATGTGGAGCTTCACATTATCACGTTACTTTGTGCATTGGGACGCGAGATTCACCCCTCTAACGCCAAACCAAACACAGTATAATAGTTTTTTTTTTTTTTTTTCAATTGGCAATGGCAAAGATATTGCTTTTTGGACCGATAAATGACTTGATGCTCCTTCAGTTTATTTGCTTCACATTCCAGCTAATATTCACAAGCAGTTAGACATGAAGGTTTCAGGTTATATCTTGAATGGGCAATCGAATATTCTAGATTACTTCTTTGAGAAATTACCCTAAGTAGTTGCAACCATAATGAAGACTATCGACCCTTTGATTCTTATAGAAGACACTATCAACTGGACATCTTCATTTGATGACTTGCTCACTGCAAAAAATGTGTATGCTTTCAAGAATCCATTTGGTACTTCTATACCATGATTCAAACTTATTTGGTCTAATACAACCCTTCCATCTAGCCTCTAGGTAATTCATCTTATGAAGACTTTTGCTCAAAAAGCTCCAAACAGATGAAAAGCTTAGAATAGAGGATGTATTGCGGCGTTGACCATGTTGTATGCAGCTTCTGTCAGAACTCAGAACAACTATGAAACATCTTAGCATATTTTCTTCACTGCCCATTCGTTACTTTTGTTTGGAATTGGTTTAAAAATTGCAACTTTAGTATTTGATATGACGAATATTGATGGATTAAGTTGTTGCTACAGAAACTAAAATTTACAGGTGCATGATATTATCATTTTGGAATAACTCACATTATATGCTTCATATGGATAAGAAATAGAATCAAGTTTCAAGGCACTGATTGCAGTTTTGAAAGTGCTATAAACCTGATAAATGCGAAGGTTAAACATAATGCTAGCTAGTTTCCCTAAGGGGCACATGTTAAATTCTATGGATCATTTTAAAGTCTTGAAGTTCTTCAACTTAAGTGGAAAGGTTAGAAATGCTAATAACATTTTTGGGTTAAGGCCAATACACATGGCTCTGCCATTGGGAGTCCCAACACAGCAACTACTGAAATCATCCTTTACGCTAACTTCATCGGAGGAATATCACAAAACACTGGTTATTTTAGTGCTTTAATGGCAGAGTTTTTTGCTATAATGATTGCTATTGAAACATCGCTATGAATTGTTGGAGAATACTTGAGTAGTTGCTACACATTGTAGTTTTTTTCATCCCCATTACAGTTAAATTGAAATTGATTTTTATCAGTATAGACTAAACAGTTTTGCACGGCCCAAAACAAAATAAAACCAGAAAATACTTTAATATACTATGTAAAAACCATTATTATTATTATTATAAACTATAAAATAGAACGAAAAAGAGATTTACAATGCTGCTAAAAGTTAATGCTACTTAGTCACTAAAGATTCTGACTCTCATTTCCTTCCACCTCTCTTGATCGCAACCTTCTTTGCCGGAGACTTAACAGTCTTAGTCTTAGGCTTGACGCTCTTCACCGGAGCTTTCTTCTTTGCCGCCGCAACTTTCTTTGCTGCTGGCTTTGCAGTTGCACCTTTCTTCCCTGGAGAAGTCCTTGTCGTTGTCTTTGCAACCTTTGCATTAGGCTTCACTTTTGCAGCAGTTTTGGGCTTAGCAGCAGCAGCTTTGGGCTTGGTAGCAGCAGTCTTGGGCTTTGTGGCAGCAGATTTTGGCTTGGCAGCAGCCGCCTTGGGCTTAGCCGTAACAGATTTGGTCTTTGGCTTGGCAACAGCTTTAGCCTTTGGCTTAACAGCTGGCTTGGCTTTCACAGCCTTCACCTTAGCAGCTGGCTTTGTTGTCTTGGGTTTTGGCGTAGCCGAAGAAAGCTTGAATGAACCTTTCACCTTAACGAGTTTTCCAGAAGCAACATTCTTCTTCAAATTCTGAAGCAATAGCTTCTTGAAATTTGAAGGAAGCTGTTTGTGTTTCTCTTCGATGAATTTCGCAATTGCATATTGGCTTGAACCAGTCCTCTCTTTCAGCAACACAATTGCATCCTTAATCATCTGCAATTCGTTCAAATTAAGCACAAATTAGATCCAATTGAAACTATAATTATTCGTAAAGAAACGAAGAATTAGAAAAGAGTGAATTGAAATTGAAACGAACCTCTTCGTAAGTAGGATGGGAAGCAGGGTTTCGTGGTTTGGAAGCTTTCTTAGGTTTGGATTCCTTTGCTGCTTTCTTCGTCTTCTTCTCTGCTAATTCAGCATCCTTTTGTTCGGACTGATCAATCTCCGAAGCTGGAGGTTCGGCAGCGATGATTGGTTCGGGAACGGGTTCCACTGCAACAATTGGTTCTTCTGTGGCCATGTTAACAGAATTGAATTGATGCGTAGGAGAAAAAGTTTGTTGAAGACAGACTGGGAATAGGAATTTTTGAGTGTGATAAGATGAAAGGGAATTTGATGATTTAAATAGTGAAGTGTGTGTGAGATAATATTCGATTACTTAATTCTCATTGGTTCAGAGAACCCGACAAGGATCGATACCATTTTTCTTGTTTGAATGTGAGCCCTTCGATTGACCTTCTATCTACGGTTGGTGTTGATTGATTGAGCGGTGGATAATTATTAACAAAAAATGTTTTTGTGTGATTTGGCCTTTTGGGTGTGCTTTTAAGCTATATTCATTTGCTCATAACTTCACCTGTGCTTCATGGATTTGCCTGGGATTTTTTTGCATCTTGTAGGATATTTTATCAGCTTTCTAATGAATGGTTCAGCTTGTACAATGGATTTATGGTCTGGGAGAATTTTGGTTTTGAAGGCACATTGGTCATGACTAGGGTTTTTGTTGATGTTATCCAAGTTTTTCTCTAATTCAGGGGAATGCTTCCAACAGGGATGAGATTAATCCTTCCCTTGAACTAATAGGTTAACAGAGGATTCAATTGCATCAAGAATCATGAAAATCAGATGAGATTTGCATATAGAACAGTTGCCTAAAAGGCCATTGAAGTTGAACAAGTCCTACTAATTAAGGAACTTGTGTTGCCAAATATTATGTGAAGATTATAAGACACAGTTGTTACTCATATATTATGTTGATTTGTCATTCATTTGAAAATAAAATATATTATTACTATCTCATGGTGTTAATTTCTTCAGGATAAGTTAAGTCTTAAAACTAAATAGTGGTATATGGATGTTAAATTTATTTTGTGCAAAACCATGTCTATTGGATGTTAACTTTCTCGAATATATTCCTCTCTTTCTCTCATTTGATTTAGTTTCTATATGAATTATACAAAATTTCGTTGCAAGTACACTTTCCTCTTTCTTTTTAAGGGAAGTACAGTTTCCTTTTGTTAGGAGAGGTATTGTACAATTATATTAAGGTCATCTGTATTGCAAAAAACCTCCACATAAAAAATATATTTAAAACTTGTTTATAAAGAAAAATATCTCTCATTTTATAAGTTGGTTTTGTAAGAATGGATTAAGTCCAATATAAAAGAGTTTAAGTATAAGATGCTTTTTTTTTTATAACGATAGTATATGTACGAAGTATTCACCGTCGTTTAGTAATGACTAATCTTTTTGAACTCATGACCACTTGTTTAAGGTGAGTGAGTCTCTTGTCATTTCAATCAACCATATATTGGTAGGTATAAGTTGATCGTATAAAAGAAAACTAGGATAAATTCAACACAAGTTTTGAACAAGTTGATTCTATAAGCTATCATGAGAGTATATAAAACTAATTGAGAGGAAGTTGAAAACAACTAATTAGCTACGGTAAGTTATTTTTATAATCTATTTTAAATACTAACAAAAATACTTATGTCATTGAATAAAACTTATATGCACATAATGTGCCCAGCTTTAAGAGAAGGTGTTGTCTCGCATTTCTGAAGCTCTCTAATTAGGGGCTGCATTAAGGACTAAGGTTAGATGTCATGAATTAGTGAAGTTGCTCAACTTGTTCTCTGTTATGACCAAAATTGATTGACACCTCTCATTTTTCTACTAATTACAAGTCAAAGTTCTTACATGCTTGAAATTCCCTCATTGTATCTTTTCCATTCAAATGTCATGTGTATTGCATTTAGTTCAAGTTGAAAAACACAAATTTTCATTACGAGATTAGCCATCGGTTTAACTGAAACCAAATGCAAAAAATTTCAATTTCAAGAGTTTAACTATATGGTGTTCTTTTGTACATTCAAGTTCACATTAATACAACAATACTAAATTTTTTCTAGTCTCAAAATTTCAATAACCTATGAAAATTCATAGACCATTTCCATCTTATGAACCTAATCTTAAATGCTAATGTTGAAAAATATTATCATTGCTCCATCAACAAGTTAGCATTTTGCATGGCAAATCTCTCAACCTTTTGAATTGAATACTTCAGCTCTTGTTGAATGTCCAACCTTGAAGGAGATAATACAATGTCTTTCCATATTGATCCGGCTTCACAAGTCGGGTTAGGGTGCTTGTATAGTTCATATATGGAGTCAGCATCTTCATTCAACCTAGCAACTCTCTTCAAACAATCAATTTCATCTGGATCAACTAGCAATGTCTTGTCCCTCTCTTTCCATCCTATCAACTTTACAACAGGAAACTGATCGGTAAGAGGTTCTAATGTTGAACATAAATGAAAATAACAAAGAAATTCCACCTTAGAAATGACGATTTTCAATGATCATTATTCCGTGACACCAAAAAGTGTCACATTGCTTAGAAGTCTAAATTAAGTGTAGTTTATAAACAATATATACAGTTCTACATTCACCGAGACACATTTTACAAATGGCATGAGGCCTTTGCACAAGATCACAAAGCAGACAATGCATAAAAAATGTGGTTTGAGGTCAGAACATTGACAAACTCTTTAGCCCTTTATCCTCGACTGAGGGCTACTGTTTCGAAACAGAAAAATCCAACATTGCAACAAAGTTTTATATGCATGATGACACATTTTTTAAAGGAAATGAGATTGATATTGACTATTACAAACATTAGTCATATTTATATAACTTAACACGTGCTTTTTTTCTACTATGAAATAAATGGTCAAAAGATAAATTAGTTTATGAAAGATGTAATATCAATCATAACTGGATTATGAAAATCACACTTATGATTGCTATATACACATTTCCTCATTGAATATGTATTTCATCTGTCAAATTATTTCTTGGGTTCATGATTGAGAACTAATTTGACCAACTAAATACATACATTCAAAATCCTTCAATGTAATTTTCTTATTTATGAATCAATATGACTAACAATATATTTTATCATAAGAAAAAAGAGACAAGAAAAATGTGTACTTTAGGTGGGCCTTCCAAAGCATTTGTGCTGTATAGCCGAGCATTATCAACTAGTTGACAATAAGTCATGAACGCATCTGCAAATCTCCTGTGGGATTTCAATTGTGATTTCACTCTTACTGCTCTTCTACACATGATAGCTCTCCTGTTGAAATTCAAATGTATCTGTTAGTAAAGTCCATTTTCTCGTTGAAATTCAAATGTATCTGTTAGTAAAGTCCATTTTCTCGAATTTGAGTAGTGTGCAGTCACAATCTCGTGACCACAAGCAGTCAGCTACACTCGCAGCGTTCAATCAATATGAGACGGCTCGCATTTCAAACTTGTATTTATATTTTTTAAAAAAATAAAAATCTACATTGAAATCTGGACCGTATGATCTTTATTGATTGACCATCGATGTGTCTGACTAGGTGCAGTTGCACGATTGTTACTACACAAATTCCAAATTCCCATTTTCACTAAAAGAATTATGATTAATATGTGCGATTGTTGAATATGAAGGTTAATAATGAAGTGAATATACCTTATGCCTCTAATGACTGCAAGGTAAGCATCACATACTACTCCAACAAGCTCTATTCTATATGGTTTTCTCTTTTTGCCTCCAACTTGTTCAGGTTCTTCATTTTCAATTCGTTCCCAATAGCTCTCTGTTGTAGTACCATCATTATGAACCTTGTATCCAGCTCCCATTCGGTAGCGACGGCGATGGACATTCCTGGCCATTGTTATTGTTTGCACAACAAATGGCACCCAAGAGAATGTTCCATCCATAATCACATCTCTTCCTTCATTCAGTGCTGTTACCAGGAGCGATGAGGCCGCATCTGTTGACGATTGGTGTACCTGTTTGCAACAACTTTGTCATGCAAATAAGCTCTTATATGTATAAACTATCTCTATAATCGAAGAGAGAATTTGTTTTCATATATGTATCTTGGGGGTTTGTTGATATAAGTTGATTTTAGACATGTTATAAGTCATTTTCATAACTTTTCTCCAAAAATTGAACCTTACTTGAGTTATCTAGTTAGTTAGTTTGCCAGATTGCTTGCTTTGCAAGTTACCGCAAAGTGTACACACACACACACACACACCCCAATATGCAGCTTCTTTACAATTTCAAGCACCAACTTGTATATTTACTATTTACTTAATCAGAATAGAAGAAGAGTCTTAACCATCTCACCAGTTCAGCCATTCGGATCATGTCATGATGCCCTCTTGAACTAAGAGCCCTATAGATAACATCTGATTCTTTGAATGCATCTGCCTCAATAACAACAGCATTGCTAGCTGCTCCTACCCAAAAAGGCCTGTTTAAATTTCATTCATAAAGTAAACAACATTAAGTTCTTACTATTTGTCAATGATTCATTTTTGTTCATAGAAATATACACAATAATTTCTTACTCTTTGAGAATATCTTTAAGCACAGTGCTCTTTCCAGCTCCCATACCACCTCCCATGAAAAGGAGCACAGGGCTCCTATCACTGTGAGCCACTGGTGCCATCACCTCTGTGCATCGATTTTCGTCGTTTGATACAAGTCCCATTGCTTTCATCTCTTCTACTAATGTATTGAAGACTCTAGCCACCTTCAAATTCTTTGTTACCCTTTCAACCCTTTGATCCCTATACAAATAAATACAACACAAGGGGCAATTGAAGGGCAATTAAGATCACACGGCAAAAATACAAATTAAAATCTTTATCCTTTTTATCATGTTACATAAAATGTACAAAAAATCAACAGACCTAGTTGCTGCCATAACCATGTGCTTGAATTTCTTTTTTGGCTCAGTGTCTGAGCTCAAGACCTGCAATGCCATAAAAAAAAAAAAAAAAATGTTTTACCTAGTAGCATACTATACTTTATAACCATTTCAATTATTGTACTTTATGTAAATGGAACAATAAGGGTTAGTATGATAGGACTTAGGAGGATTAAAAAATTTATCCTCAAATACCTGACTTATCAATAAATCACCAAGGCTCCAATGGAATGCAAAGTAACTTAGAATGCATCTCTCAAACTCCTCCACAAGCTTGACAAAAAGTGAATCCACATTTGGTTCATTTTCAAAAAAAGCATAGATATCATCTTCACATCCCTCAGATTTTCTTATGTATTCAGAAGCCAGTTTACATAAATTAGGACAATTCCTCCTATCTTTGAACCCCATTTGCCTAGCTGCAACAAATCATACAAAATCTTAATCTTAATAATATACACAATATAAACACTTCCAAGTAATCCAAAAAAAAAAAAAAAAAAAAACATCGAATGTAATTTTTCGCAAATGTCTATTAATAAATGCATCATAGTAAATGTAAAATATCGTTTAATGTATCTCGGTGGATAGATGAGTGTGTACGTTATTGCTTCTCAATAATTAAACACAACAAATTATAAATGGTAACTAACATATTCTAGACACTAGTATCATACATTATATATATGATTCACCTAGAGATGATACATTATATCATAGATCCATCTGAAAGAAATCACACAAATTAATTAATTTATATTAAATAAATACGTACCTACATAATGAGAGAATCTCTCAAGCTTTGGAGTTTGGCCTGTCTTTGATAATCTCACAAGTGGGATGATCTTTCGATCTCTTAACTTTTTTAGGCGATAATGCATTGCTGCAGCAATTATCAACCCAATGGAAGAGGCCACCACGATCTGTGTGACACTAGGCTTGCCATTATAATCTGAGAAATTAAATCATATATCATATAGTTTAATTACTTTGCATGACTAATATGTATAACAACATCAATCAATATCAATTAAAAAAGCAATAAAAACATTGATTTCATTGTACCTTTCTGCATTTCGGTTAGATAGAGAGCACAATAGCTACAAGAGAATGTGGTGGATCACTCTTTGTCTCATTGGTTTCTTTGGTTTCCGAGTAATTTGTTTGTCTTGTTATCATGTTGAATGAAATTCACAACACGTGGATGTACATACAACTTTGCATGACAACATATTAATTGAACTTTTGTCAAAAAAAAAAACATATTAATTGAACTAATATTAAGATTTTTTTTTTATATAAATAAATAAATGTATTTTCGATTTATTTGATTTTAGTTTTTAATTATAAGAATTAATCTTAATTTTCATATTAAATTTTTGTATACGTAAAAAAAGATAGAATTATTTCTTGGCATATTAGCCTTAGATAGCCCACTTAGATTGACTAAAGATCTTGGAGTATGCTCCTCATGTCAGATTCAATTTTTCTCGTTGTTATCTAATCTAGGTTAGCTTCTTAAAGGAAAAAAAAAAGATATTAGCCTTAGACCAACTATAATGAGGGTGATTTACCTATTTATACAAAATTGATGCTTCTACCATAGAATGAATATGTGGACATACCCAAAATGTGGTGCTTAGATGCTATTAGTTTTCAAGTAGTTAGGGTATAACTCATTACTCAGCCTCTCGGAATCTTGTCCCAACAACATGTCTTTTGGTCTAATGAAAAAGTTAAATCCATAAAAAGAATTAAACATAAATTACTTCACTTCAAGAAATATTAACAATATTGCCAAAAAAATCAAACCTTATTTCATTAAAATGCATACTTCTTAAGATCATTTTTTAGTGGACTTCTCTTTAGATTTAAATGTTGTAGAAATATTAACAGTATTGCCAAAAAAAAAATTGTGATTTCTTGTAAAAAAAAAAAGAGAAAATTGTGATTTAATAAAAAAAGTATCATGTATTATTTATCAAACAAGAAGTAAATAATTAATTTATAATTACGGACTCGATTGAAATGAATGCAAACTCATGGCTATGGGTTGAAGTGTCCCCTAACATCAAAATCTTATGACTATGGTTTTTTTGTTGTCTTGTTATGTTTATTTGGGGATTGGTTTTGCTTTTGTCCGAGTCCTTTTCCTTTGCTAGTAGACTCTTTTGTTGGTGTCGTGAGCTTAACTCAGTTGGTAAGGACAATGCAAAAGTTCATGGTTCGAACCTCGTAAATAGATTTTTCTTTATTTTGATTTTATTCTTAAGCATTTTTTTATTCCCTTTTGTGGTTTATTTTAATAAATTTGGCTGCAAAAAAAAAAGTATTTCAAAATCCTCAAGCAGTTCTTTTGTTTTTTAAGAGCTCATGCACTTGACGTCCACAGTTCCTTATAAAATAAAATATTTTTCTTCGAATTTTGTTTCTTCCAGTATTAAACTATCAATGATCATTTTAATGTATGAGTTTTTATATATGACTCATGCAAGCCAAATTAATCCTCATACAATCTAAATTAGATTTTTAAGATTTGCAAATTATTTGAAGGAAATATTATTATGATTGCAACTATGCCATGATTTGAATCATGTAAATTTGTAATCAATCCATCTTACATAATGTGAACAGACTTTTACTGTTAATATTGTTGTATGCAATTTACTTATAACAACTTCTACTAATTACAATGACAACTTATGATAAACACCATCATATTTTGCTTCTGTTCTTAAGACATATCTTTGTCTGAACCCTTCTAGTCTGGCACACAATAAACTCCAATTTTTCTCTACCAGCAAAACCATGGGCCCACTTCTCCCTAGGGAAAAAAGGTACAATTAATTATAGCCAATGATTGTTATTTGAATAAGTGGTTTATTTGGCTTAGTCTAAAAACATGGTATTTCATGTTCATGTTCATGTTCATGTACTAACTTGCACAAAAAGGTACGGGATGACCAACTTCACTAGTGTTTGGGGAGCTACAAGGTTGGTCTTTAAGACGTAGGAAACGAAACATTAGAGCTCCTGCCACAGCTCCTCCACTTGGGGCTAAGATGTATATCCAAATGTTCTTAAATTTCCATGACACAATTGCTGGACCAAGTGATCTTGCTGGATTCATTGATCCACCTGATACAGGGCTGCAACAAAAATTAAATCAAATTACTTTGTTATTAGATTAAAGTATCATGTTAAAGAGTAAGATATAGAATTAATCCATATAACATTTTTATCACAAAATACACAATTAGACAAAAATGTTTATGGGTATAGCATTCTAAGTGGTCGGCCTCGAGGGGGGGCACTTGACTATATAACTGGTTGGGTTATCGGTTCACTGAAGTTGTGAAACATGACGGTCTGAGTGAATTTCATAAACATAAAACGAAGAGTGTTGGAATATGACATCACAACGATGGTGCACAACACAAAGCATGATCAAATAGACTAATACACCTTAAGAATAGTGGTTAAAGTGATAATCATAGCTGACCTAACATTTAGTATAAAAATTTAATAACTACGTACTACTAATCATATAAAGAATTTTAAACAGATATCCAATCAAATTTAAGTGTTATACTATAGATTATTATACTATTTCTCAAAGTAATATCTCGATAAATATCAAAGTGATCAAATATATGTGAGTGGGTACCCTGTAATTAGTACAGCAAGCCCAATTGCAATTCCAGCAACAAAACCAGATAAATGTCCCACCTGCACAATATTTTTAATTTTTAGCTAGTAAAAAAATGGAATCATTGCTAATTATTAAGGAACATATATAACTATGTAATTTTTTTCCTTAATTAGTACTTACTGATTGAGATTCAGATGTCAAAGCTGTAACCAAAAACATAATGATGAATGTTGCAATAACCTCCACCCAGAAGGCAGAGTTACACCCTTGGAGTGGTTGAGTCATCATAACCTCTGATTTTATGCCATAGACAAGGCTACCAATATATGTTGCCATCAAAGAACCAATTGTTTGTGCTATTATGTAAATTGGAACCTGTTTAAGAAACAATAAAAGGGTATGTATATATTATATAGTTATAAATTTGATTTCATTAGTACACTCCGGTCCTATTTATAAGAGAAAGTTAAGTCAACAAAAATTGATGTATCTTGACTGAATTTTTAACCAGATACATCAAGTTTTGTTGACCAAACTTTCTCTTATAAATAGAACCGGAGAAAAAAAATTATACAAAAAATACATAAAAATTAAACTCTATAAATCAATCAGATATACTATCTAAATTTTAAGTTTAACCGACTAAGTAGTTATTTATGTAACAACCTTGGACCATGGAAAGTGACCAATTGTTGCAAAGGCTATTGTGATAGCTGGGTTAACATGTGCACAAGAAATTGAGCCTATAGAGAAGATTATCACAACGACTGTTAATCCTGCTGTAGCTGCATACTCCAAAAGGCCAACTGCACCATTTTGGTGTTGTGTGCTTGCAATGATTCCACATACACAAAACATCAATATAAAAGTACCCACCACCTCTGCCATTACCTAGATACATGGCAAAATAACTTCAATTTTGCATTTATCAAAAGACTATTGACAAAATAATCAAGGGACAATTGCATTCTGTATACACATAAAAATGTTGAATATACTATTACCATTCGAGCGAAATTGAGGTCGATTTTGTTGGCTAAGAAATGAAGATAAGTGTTTTTAGCCAAAAGATATGGATGGATTGATGTTGCAGCTCTATAGCCAAGCTCTTTATCATCCCCAGACAAACCACTACTTGGTGCATAATTTGAACCTTCCGGAGATGATGATTGTTTTTCAAATATGTCTCTCATGATCAAATATGAAGTCTAACTCAACTTTGTGAAACTAAAATATTTCATTAACTTATATATATAGTTGGTGTAAATAACATTTTACTTAGAAAGAAAGAAAGTTGAACTACATGGAAGACTCATGATGTAACAATCCAGGGGGTAAGTTTTACTATGGTTGGGAACTTTATGTTACTCACACGTATTTGGCTTATGAAAGATTTCTGAGAATGGCTTCAACACACGATTCATGTGTTGCTTGTAGTGAGATAGGGTCATAGCCTATGACTCATAGGGAAGATCAATTTGTGCTTATTAACTGCTCAAGCTTAGAAGGTTAGCTAATACTTTCCTACAAATGTCTATTTACTCTTTCTTTCTACTCATTCTTGATCATGTAGAATCCAAACTAAACTCTACACCCCAACCACTTATATTCTCCCACCTTTCAATTTCCCAACTACTAAACTCTAATATTGTTATATATGTATTATATATGTTCAACCTTATATTCTCCCACCTTTCAATTTTTTCCATTTTTTTTTAAAACTCGCTATCCGGTCCAAGGATCGACTAATCAGAGGGGATCAATTCCACCGTTCAGTTGTGTGGGTCCCATTTAAAGCCAGAGCTTTGGACTTGTCCATCGAAATTGGTACCAGAGGGAATCAAACCTAAAACTTTGAGAGAAACACACTCCAAGACCTCAAGTCAACCACTAGATCAACTCTAAATGAGTTATTTTCCAATTTCTTTTTACTTCGAAGTGTTTTATAATTAATAGGAATCAAACTTTGTACCTCAACATTTATAATACTTACATACAACGTACCAAACATTTGTGCTAGACCGGAGTAGTAAAAATATTCAGCTTTAAAAACACCCAACTATCAAATGAGGAGAAAAGGATGAGGGAGAGGAAAACTACTTTTTTGGCATTAGATTTTTTTTTATGTATATAACTACTTCCCTTTTTTGTGACAAAATATATATAACAGATTGCTTATATGATAAGCTAATTTGATTAGCTTTTGAAAAAAAATATCATTAGTTTCTAATAGAAGAGAAAGAGAGAAATACAAAATCAGTTTGTATAATAGTAATCAAATACAAAATGGCTTATGCTTTTATTTAAAATCTCTAAAAATGTTCTCTAAATTATTTTATATCAAAATACTGTATTTTTAATTTAGTATGTAACAAACTTAAGGTCAAGGGATTGAGTTGTAAAATGATAAATAGTATTACCGTTAGTAATAATTTTCCCTTCCCTGTTTTTTTTAAGAAAATATGTAATAAACAAACAGACTCAAAGTGTCTCCTATAAAAACATTTTAATTGTAAAAACATAGTTTTTTTTTTTTATTTTTCACAAATTTTAAAACAAAACTCAGTTTTTAATTAAGTACAATGGGATATTCTGCCTAAAAAAAGTATTGTGGGATATTTGCCAATCACCACTAAATTGTCCACCATTGCTTAAATTGATTTTTGAGATTGTTTCTATGCACTTTTGGTTTAAGTCTTCTATTTTGCTCAGAACTAATTTAGTCCCCAAACATTTCTATAATTGGGTTTGTGGTCCTCAGTTTTTTTTTTTTACAACTTGTGGATTTTTTTTTTTGTCCTCATCCATTTTGTATGATGGCAAAGCTTATTTGGAACTAAAAGTAAATTTTAGATAAACTTAAAGGACCAAAAGTGCTTTTAAGTTCTTTTTTAAGATTTTTAAAAACAAAACATTCAAAATGATGCACGAAGATTTTTGGTAGTATGTATGCATATTTATAATTTTTAAAAACAAAATACTCAAAATCATGTAATTTGACAAACTAAAGGGGCTCAAGAGTGAATTTAGGACACCACCGATAACAATTTGACAAATATACCAAATCATACCTAGTGAAGGGTGATTAGAAGATCATCTCCATAAGAATTATATTCAATTTTATGTGCCCAACAAAGTTGATGTACTTGGGAAATAAAGTAAATAGTTTGAATAACTTTAATAAGTGGAACTGAATTATATAAAATGAAAATTAGAATTTGAATCCCCTTCTGTGCGCTATCACGGTCTAAAAAGGCTAAGGACAAGTCATTCAAAACTTCTAATTCTTTAGGTGATTAATAATTAGATAAAACATTAAGAAAAGAGATTATTAATAACACATGTTTATATTGACATATTCCTATAGTCAATATGCTCATGGTCAAGAATCTCTCAATTTTCGGTTGTTACTACTAGCCATCCCCAAGGGTAAATTAATTCTAAATTTAATTTGATAACGATCACCTAAAAAAAATCAACAATGACAGATCAAAGCTAAATCAAAATAGACCAAATTGCTTGAATATAAAAGAAGAATTCAATAACATAATAATTTTAAGGTGGTTCATCTCATTTTAGTCTAAAGAACTTAGCCACTCATCATGTTTATTGAAGAAAGATAAAATTACACGAGTAGGAATTCAGTGAATCTTAAATATCTCGTTTCCAAGGTTGAATTCTTCAACTTTTAGTACTCCATTGTGGACTTGGATTGCATGCAGTCACGCAGTTGCATATATTAAATTAGATGGGTCACGTCATATATTCAACAAATTTATCTCAGCCCTTCAGAGCTTATCAACTGTCCAAATTGCAACTGTAGTCAAAAGTGACAGTAAGCAATCTGTTTCCCTCCCATTATGCTTTTGTCATCATTCTCTCAAGTCCCAAAAACCAAGAACGTGGGCGGCAAAGTAGCTTTGTTACCTATTCCATTAGGAACTGCCGATTTTTTGGTACATCATATTCATGCATTTACAATTCACGTGACGGTATTGATACTCCTAAAAGGAGTTCTATTTGCTCGTAGCTCACGATTGATACCGGATAAAGCAAATCTTGGTTTTTGGTGTAGGGTTTTCATTAAAAAAAAAAAACTTCTAAATAGCTCTAGAAAACAACGCTATCCTCTAACGAATTCCGACCGGTCGCCAAGCGATACAATACATGATACCAAAATAAAATGATAAAGATTGCTTTGGGAATTGTGAGAACCTATACGAAATATTTTATAAGGAGTAGTTGTTATTTTGTTCTTTAATTTCATGTATTCCAAAATAAAATGATGACACAGTTGAATCTTACAGACATTTGATTGCAGCAATCATGTGGAGCCAAGAAACTAGTAGTTCTAGACCAACACGTAGTTGCTAATATGGCCACAATATTACTATGAATGTATGCGTGTATGTATACTAAGGATCATCGACACATATTCCGACACAAACACCAGACACGAATATGAACAATGAGTCAATGACACATCAATATGTATGAGTAATAATTTGAGAACATATATAGAAGGATTGAAGATGTTAGAACATCAACTCGTAAAACAAGAATAAAGAAACAGAAATCGCAAACAATAGAAAACGATAATTTATTTAAGTTGTTTGGCCAAGTGTGCCTTCCTATGCGCCTACAGATCAGCTGTAGTTTTGCAACACCACAATAACTCAGCTCCCTCGCCTCTTGTCCTTCTTTTATGCCTATGAGCCATACTCAACTTACATGTGCGAAATAATAAACACATCTTCAACATGTGTCTAAGAAATTATCTTCTCATGATGATATTTGTCATGATATGTCTGCTAAAATTATTAATGCTATGCATATGTTTTAATCGTAATATGTGGGTGTGCTCAGAACCTAGTTTTCAGCTGACTTTACAAATTTATGAAGCCTGGTTCAGGTTTTTTTTCCCATCATAGGTGAAGCATGCCAAACAATTATAGTACTATAGTATTACTATTCTTTTTGCCTTCTGTGCAAAAGCAAATGAAAGGACAAAGACAAAGTGATACTCAAAGTTTCCACAGTCTACTACAGTCTTAACTGGTTCCTGTCACCTGAAACTGCAATGTCTGCAAATTGATGATGTCAAGACTCCAAAATGTCCACAGACTGAATCATGCAGGCTGAACTACTTGATGAATACTATAATTGGTTTAGAAATCAATGTGTTTTAATTACATTTTTAATAAGTACTTATAAATTTTATGTAAGTGTATCATATAAGGACTTATATATAAGCTATTTTTATAATGAAAGAGAGAGTACAGCTACACATTTTTAACACATATATAGCTATTTCAAAAGATATTCTTGTGTGTTTGTTGAAAAAACTTGGAAACAGATTAAAGGACATGTCATAAACTATTTTCAGAAGTTCTCTCAAACGCTTACACATATTTATAAGATAACTCCAGATAAACTATAAATAAGCTATTCCAAACGCACCATAAATGAATTATATAAATTAACCTCAATTTCCTCTTGACTTTCTGTCCTTTAAAGTTGCAGGTAGCTATTTCTTCTTCTCTCTTTGGCTATGTTGTATCCCTACTTGGATTACATTATTATTTATAGGGTTATGCTAACCGGTTCTAAAGGCACTAGTTAAGGAGACTCGGTTCTAAAGGCACTAGTTAAGGAGACTAAAAATAGTAAGTTTGCATTAAACTCAACAATTTTTTAATTTTTAAAAAGTCAAATCTATCATTTTTTACTATTTTTCAATACAACATTTCTAAGTTTGTCCTCTTAACCAATGCCCTAAGGGCCCTCTTTAGCATTTCCCTTATTTACAAGGCAAATGCTAACTTGTGCCCTCAAGGGCACATGTTAACGAACTTATTATAGAAATATATGTATCAAAAATTGTGCATTCAACTTTTTAAAAGTTAAACTATCATGTTGAGGGCACGTTAACGAACTTATTATAGAAATATAAAATTGTGCATTCAACTTTTTAAAAGTTAAACTATCATGTTTTCTAATGTAAAATTACTCTTTTTGGGTTCCTTAACATGTGCCCTTAGGGCACAAGTTAACACCCTGTTTATAATACTATTGTTTCACCATTTCAATGTACTACTAATGTTAGAGTGCATGCAACTACGCAAAAGGACTCTTAATCAAATTCAGTCACTAATGATTGGATAATTAAGAGTGTTACACCCAACAACCCAATCATTCAGCTAATAATACCTACAACTGTATTAATTACAGATTAATTAGATTGAGTTGGACAGCCTAAGCTTTATGTTGGAAATTAATCATTCAGGATAACTGTGAGCCTAACAAAGCCTGTCCTTTTATAATGTCTTATAAGCTTTTTAGTTACTCCTTCTGTCCCAAATCATAAGTTGTACTAGGATTAAGAAATGTAATTAATTTTGTATGAGAAATAAATATTATGAATTGCTCGTTCAAAAAAAAAATTATTATGAATTGTTTTATAAAATTGTCTTTAATAAATAGTATGAAATAAACTAAATAATTGTAGAAAAAGAAAGTAATAAATAGTTAAGGATATAATAAAAAAAAATATCATTAATGTTTTATTGGTACCGTAAAGCTATTTATAATCTGGGACAAATTTTGTTCCAAAAGCGACTTATAATTTGTGACTGAGGGAGTATTGCAAATCAATTACTTAATGGATCTTAGGACAACTTTTACTCGATTTAATCCACTTACAGTTGCCTTTCTTCTCAAATCTCTCTCTTTCTGCTTTGGTAGTTTTAGTTGTTTCAAGTAGAGGTTAAACTACAATGTCAAAGAGGTAATTTAAGAAAACAAAAGGAATTGAATGTAACAAAATTTATAGGTGCCAGACACTGCAGAAGTAGTTTGGTATGAATAGAAGATATGTTGAGATTCTGAGCAGACTATGAAGAATATTCTCCAACAGAAACATATGTAAAGACCACAAGGTAGAACAAACTTTTTTAGTTGTTCCAGTCCCAAAACAACAATAAAAAAAAAATCCACTAAAAGAGTTTATGACCAAAGCAATACATATACCCTTATGATTGATGAATACAACAACATAGGCAACAAATGATGGATGGAACGTATTTACTATATAAGCTTTGAAACAAAATCACCTGGAATCATGTACAATTACCAATTATGAGTCCTGCATAGCCAATTTTGCAATCCTTTTCTGGTCTTCAATTGCCTTAGGAAGGTAGTATTGTGATGAGGGTAATAGTGAATAGTGTTTGCTTGGTTGTTGCTGAGGGGAACGAAGCCTGGTCCGAAATCATTCATGAGAGTTCTGTCAAAGACTGAAACTATTTATGAACGATCTCGAACCAGACGACGTTCCCCTCAACTTTTTATGTATATATGGCAGACATGAGAAGGGAGGGAAGAGAAAAATATAACAAGAAAGAAAGTGAGAAAAAGAGAGACAAATGGCTAAAGATTTTTATATAGCCATGCATTATTGTTTTTCACGGGGTCCTTATAATATATTATATATACACACACACGTAAGTTTCAAAGTAGATTCTTTCTTTGGTCACATGATTTGAAGTCCACTTTCTACACCACTCATATCTTCCTTTTCACACGTAGGACTTTTCAATTAGAAAGTAAGGATTGCTTGCAATCAAGAATTACTAATAGATATTGATCCGAGGCTGATCTAGAACGACAGTCAATGTTGCTGAGGTGCGACGGAGGATGGCAACGGAAGCTCTTTGGTGGAGAGTGGTGTATCTACAATCACTTAGACACTCAAGTCAGTGGTAGATTGAGATGAATGAGAAGTGGTCGTAATAAAATGCATTCCTTTCTTCCCAATGTTTCTAGTCCCTATATAGTGGGGTTCTTCACGAGAATTGGAGGAAAATCTCGTTGAGCTGAAAACTACTCTTATGATACATCTATCTCAAATGATTGATTGATCACCTCTTAGTTTTATCGCGTGTCATTATATTTGTAGGGCGCATGTAGTAGTGGGTCTGACATGTGAGATCCAATTTAGATGGTGGGCTTTGTCTCAATCCGAAACACATAAAAAATTGATTTTCAACAAATTTTCAACTTTGTGTGCAAATTGTTCCATTACAAAGCATTTATTATTGAATTTGGATTAATCATGTTTGGAAATTGCATAAACAAATACCTAATCATTATTATGTATGATTTTAAGAAGGCTGAAAACTTGACCAAACAATTGTTAAAGCTGAGGACACCCTATTTATCTCATTGGCTACCTGCTACCTTGGACTATAACTAAAGTTGTACCGAAATTGGAGGCACATGGTACCCTTAATTGGTACAGTAATCAAAGAGTTTTGAAATTCTCACAGTTTTTTATTCTTTTGAAGGTTTTGACCTTAGGTTTTTTCTCAGCTCTCAAGTAAAGGATTTCCCTTTTGCTTGCCACTAGGGTAAAGAGAAGATAATACTTGATGGTGATCCTTCATTGGTGATAGTATACCATATTAATTGTGCCAAACTTGCCTAAAAGGATTAATAAAAAAAGAAATAGACGTTTAAAAAAAAGGAACATAGAAAGAAAAAAAAAATTACTTCAGTGCATAGTTAATAAACTTATGTGTCTACCGTCAAAAATGCTGGATCACAGGAGGAGCCAGGGGAACCGTCCACAAACATCAAGGTTCGAACAACCACACTAGTGAGTAAGGATGTTCAAATTCAAACCGATCCAAATTAAAACCGCAAACCGATCCAAAAAATCTGAAAATCACGTAAAACCGAATAATATTGGATGTGTTTGGATGACATTTTATTAAAACCGCTCGGATTGGATCGGATTTCGGATTGATTTTTTTATAACCGAACCGAACCGCATACATATATTTTAATATATATTTTTATAAGTATAATATATTATCCTTCAAAAAAAAAAGTATAATATATTATATTAAACTATTATTTTTTCTTTTTAATTCTTTTAATACTACATATGAGTTTAATTTAATCAATTTTGTTTCTATTTCATATGTTTCAAAGATATTCAATCATTTTTATTTTGTACTATTAATTTTTTTATAAATCATGTGTTATATTTTGTATCAAACCTATTATTTCATATGTTTCAAAGATATTCAATCATTTTTATTTTGTACTATTAATTTTTTTATAAATCATGTGTTATATTTTGTATCAAACCTATTATTTTTTTTCATATTTTTATAAGATTATTATTAAAAAAAAAGGTTACAATTTGTAATTTGGATATCCAAAAACCGATCTAAATTAAACCGCGTTAAATTGGATCGGATCGGTTTTAAAAATTAATCATCCAAAACCGAACCAAAATCCGATACAAAAATTATTTTATCTTTGTATCGGATGAGTTTTAGCCTCAAAACCGATCCAAATCGGATCGCGAACACCACACTCTTACCCAAAACCTTAAGGCAATGGGTTTATGCGTCCTCTTATAATGTGTTCAACCTTGACTTTTTTATCCAATGTGGGACATATAACTCACACTTCAAAAAAAAACTTATGTCTAAATTTATGATTTATATAACGTTAAAAATGGGAAATTGTATAGATAAGATGGAAATTTTGAAATTTTGAATTTAGTGGACACGACAAGATTTTGTGATGGATTTCTTCTAGTCAAGTTAGTTATCAAGAACCAAAGGTCATGAATATGTTGAAGACATCTCCCTAATGAGACCAAAACATTGTCTGGCCCAAAAATCTTCATAATTTGAATGAAAAGACATACAAAAAATAAAGCTTTACACTGAAAATTTTATGTTATTAGTCAAAATGAGCTTTTGTGGGGGCCCTGCATAGCAGAATAATTTTTCATTGATATAACTTCCAAAAGCTATAGATAAATCGAACACTAAACTAGCCAAACAAGATAAAAGGTGCATGGAATAATGATGTCTATGCAGATTTAAAAAAGTCAATAAAAATGCCTTTTAGTATGGCATTGGTACTCCAGGGCCGTCCATATAAAACAGGGCATTGGTACTCCAGGGCCGTCCATATAAAACAGGAGGTTCGACTCTATTTAAAATAGGTTCTCGATAAAATAAAAACGCAATTTTTTGTGTAGCTAAACTTTATTAAAAAATCAGAATCAGAAGGGATTCTAAACATGAAACGAAATACAAAAAAATTAAGCGAAAGAGATGTAGAATTTACTAACGGCGTCGTTTGGATTTGTCACTTATCCGTTGTGGGAAAGGGAAAAACGAATGGTTTATGTGAAAAAGAAATGATTGTTGTGATTCTTTCAATGAAATAGGTTTTCAAATTGACTGCTTAAGTGATTATATAAATTGAGGGTGGTTTGATAGTACCAGATTTATGTCCAGATAGAAGAACTAAAGTCTAGAAAAAACTCAAACGTTTAAAGAAGTAACACATATATTTTTTTATTTAAGTGAGGGTGGGTATTAGAGTTAATTTTTTTTTGAGACTCATAGCTTTTGATGGCCTAGCTTAATTAAGCACCTTGCACTCCCTCAAAACCGGGTCTGGGTACTCCGTGTTCACAATTTCAAGTTTCTTCAACCAAATAAAGGTTCTTTATTTTTTTTAGATTTTTGTTGGTGACAACTGTCGAGATATACTATTGGAACAAAAATAAATTCATAACAAGTTGAATTTCTATTGGAATGGTTTGGAGACTTACACTATTACATTGACCTTTTCGGATGTGACACATGTCAAATACTTGAAGAACTCTTCAATTAAAAGTGGAGAGGTTACATATAAGTTAGTGCATGTTTGATTCTACTTTTACTTTTAAAGTTACTCCCTCCGTCCCGTTTTATCTGAGGCAGTTTGGTTTTTCACACAGATTAAGAAAAATGTATAAATAAAGATGAAAGTGGAATATATTGTATTGGAAATGATGAAAGTAGTATTAATTAGAGTTATATTGTATTGGGAATGATGAAAGTTGTATTGAAAATTGAAATGACTCAGTTATTTTGGGACACTTTTTTTTAGAAAATGGGTCAGATATTCCGGGACGGAGGGAGTATCAAAATTCTTTTTACTCCATACGTCTTAAAATAATACTTCATCCGTTTTAAAATATATATCACAATTTTGCAATGTGCAATATTTATATAGTTTACAAATGTTAGCATCTAATATATTGTTTAATTTGTCTCAATGAATATTTTTAAAATATCAAATTTTTATAATTTTTTATCGTAATTAAAGGTATTAATGGTCAGAGTTGTGTATTGGCAATTAAAGATATTAATGGTCAGAGTTGTGTATTGGCATGTGTGTAATGATTGACTGCGACATGTATTTTGGAACGGAGGGAGTAGTTGTTTAAGGTCTAAGTACGATTTTTAATGAAATGATTAACTGTGTTGATTTTAATTTTAAAATTAGTATCATTTACTAGAGTGCTCTTATTAATTGTAGTTAGTAGAGTGGTTAAATTTGATGAAATTCAATAAATAAGGGTATAATATTAGAAAAAATAATTGATGTTGTATTGATATTCTAAATTGACAATTATTTTAAGACAAAATGAGTAAATCTTAAGAATTGATATTGATATTTATATGTTTGAATTTTTTTCCGACATAATCGATTCTAGCTTTATAATTTATTTTAGGGTTAATTATGTTTTAGGTCCTTATAAATAGGCGCGTTTCCAACATTAGTCCCTACTTAAATTTTATTAAATTTTTGGTCCCCAACGTTTTTTTCCGTTAGCAAAATAGGTCCTCGCTGTTAATTGTTGCTGATTGAGCAAACGGTGAAGCACACGTGGATGCCACATCTGACATTTTTTTGTTGGGTTAAATATGTTTTTAGTCCCTATAAAATTGAGGCATTTTAAGTTTAGTCCTTACTTAATTTTAATAGTTGTTTTAGTCCTTACAAAAATATGCACTCAGTATTAGTCCTTGCTCAATTCAAATTTGTTTAATTTATGCTTAAACTCTTAAGTTTTTTTAACAATTTTTTGTGGACGTGTTAAGAACATTACTAAAAGTTCCTCCGAAAAAATTATCACAAAATTTGATTTATATGTCCAGATTTTATTACTTTTATCTTTAACTTTTATCGTTTTCAAAAATTCATATTTAATTCGTTTCATGTTAGAAAATTCTAAATTTTAGTAATTGAACCTTTCATAGTCTATGCCCTGGTTAATGATATTAGGTTCTACTCAAATAATCTATGCCGCTTCAACATTTTGGTCAACATCTTTTGTTATGATAGACTACGTCTTCTTTATCTTGACGAAATGGGCGGAATGGCTATCCCAATGCCAAAAATATTCACGATTTTCACTATCTTATCGATGACTTCTCTTGCATTGTCGGGCATGAGTGGTTTTGTTGCCGAATTGATAGTTTTTTTTGGAATAATTACTAGTCAAAAATATCTTTTCATGATGAAAATACTATCATAACTAGTTTTAGTAGGTTTTTTAGTCCCTACGAAAAAAAAATTACTTCTAATTTTAGTCCCTATTAAAACAAAGTTTGTTTAATTACCTTTAAACTCTTAAATTTTTGAACGATTTTTTTGAGACAAGTTTAGAACACTATGAAAGGTTCAATTACTAAAATTTAGAATTTTTTGACATGAAACGAATTAAATATGAATTTTTTAAAACGATAAAAGTTAAAGATAAAAGTAATAAAATATGGACATATAAATCGAATTTTGCGATTTTTTTTTACGGAAGAACTTTTAGTAATGTTCTTAACACGTCTACAAAAAATTGTTAAAAAACAAAAACTTAAGAGTTTAAACATAAATTAAACAAATTTGAATTGAGCATAGACTAATACTGAGTGCATAGTATTTTTGTAAGGACTAAAACTGAGTGCATAGTATTTTTGTAAGGACTAAAACAACTATTAAAATTAAGTAAGGACTAAACTTAAAATGCCTCAATTTTATAGAGACTAAAAACATATTTAACCCAACAAAAAAAGTCAGATGTGGCATCCACATGTGCTTCACCGTTTGCTCAATCAGCAACAATTAATAGCGAGGACCTATTTTGCTAACGAAAAAAAACATCGGGGACCAAAAATTTAATAAAATTTAAGTAGGGACTAATGTTGGAAACGCGCCTATTTATAGGGACCTAAAACATAATTAACCCTTTATTTTAATTTGGATTTGGAGTTTGTCACTTTTAGACTCAAACTTGACTTATACTCCAAATTTATCGTCCAACTTCAATTTTACGAATAAATATTCAAACATAAATAATTTTACATTTAGTTTACTTATAATTAAAATCAATGTATACAAAACCAAATTTTATCTTAAAACCAAACATACACTTAATAGTATTAAGTTAATACCGTAAAAAATCTTTCTCCTACCCCACAAACACTTATTATTCGAAGTTCCAAAGCACTCTCTCGGTCCCATCATAATGTCTTTCCTAATTACACAATTTGTTCGTTCCTGTATGTAAGTCTCTTTTGCATTTTTCACATTTCTTAAGAAAAATTATCAGTATAATTAATGTGTCTGTTTTGTGTGTTAATATTATCAAATTGTCATTTGTTTGTATGTGTATTAAATTTAACTTTTCATTTTTCAAAACAAGTTAGTAGTACTCCCTCCGTTTCAAAATGAGTGTTGCTTTAGCCAAAAAAAATTGTTTAAAAATGAACGTCACTTTCAGTTTCCAATGCAACAATAACTTTTTCTTTTCAATTGTACCCTCCAATTAATACTCTGCACACTGTAACACCCCGTTTTCCCAACGTAAAAATTTCATAAATAAAATCAGAGTTTTTCATCATAAAACGAAATGTCACATTTCTTAAAAATCATAAATGGAATAAATAATAATTTATCCTTCAAAACGTTCAACAACATAATATTTAAAACTTCGCAGCGGAATAATTTCAACAACTTAAATAATCTTTGGCACAAGGGCCTCAATATAAAATCACATAAAACTTAGTTCAACATCAATTCTTGAAAGATTCATAAAGTAATACGTAAGGAACAGAAAGTAAAGACATAATCTCATCCCGTTACGTATCAGAGCACCTAAGACACACTTGTGAGGAGTCCACTCATGACCGCAACTAATCTTGGCTACCTGCAAGTTACCCATACGAAGAGCAACATTTTCAAGCAAAGGGGTGAGATTTCACCAAACAACGATATTAAGCATATAATTCATCAATCACATTTAACAACTTAAACTTCATTAACTAGTATCATTAATCTTTCTACATTAGTCATAAACTTCATCTTATATTATCATAACAAATAATCATAAACATCATATATCATCTTAATCATGACATCATATATATCATCATAAATATCACGAACATCATCACATATCATCATTAGTAAACATGTAGCATCATATCATAAATCACATAGCATCTTATCATAAACAACTTCATAATCAATCATCATAAGCATCATAATCATTCATAAAGCACTTCATTAATAGCTCATCAACTTGAGATCTTAACATCTTAACAACTCGACAACTTGACATCTTAACATCTTAACAACTTAACAACTCGACAACTTGACATCTTAACATCTTAACAACTCGACAACTTGACATCTTAACATCTTAACAACTTCGACTCGACTATGCAACTTCAACTTCTCAAATCATCTTGACAAATGCAAATGCATGTGGTACCATTATAGGGCATAAGCCCTCATCGTCGTGGTTGAGCATAAATATACTACTAGGGCATAAGCCCTCATCGTCGTGGTTGAGCAAAGGCTCCATCGTCGTGGTTGAGCAAAGGCTCCATCGTCGTGGTTGAGCAAAAGCTCCAGAGCATGAGCCCTCATCTTTAAATGAGTATGCATGGACTCAACATCTTACGTCTTAGAAACTTCATGAACATCTATGACATCTTAACAACTTGACGACTTCATAACAACTCGACGACTTAACAACTTCATATCATCTTAACGTCTTAACATCTTAACATCTTAGCATCTTAAAACATCATATATAATTCACATTAATACTCATATAACGATATCACATTGATAATATTAATAGCAACATGACACCACACAATTAATTCATCATATATCATCGTATTCAAGTATCAACAATTCATCATGCATCTTTGTAAGAACATAAATAATCATGCACAACATATTTTCATATCAAACCAAGGCTACTGGAAAGATATCACAATTATCAACAACTTTCATATTTACAACAAATATCAATTCAAAACAGAAACATATAAACAAAACGCAAAAACATGAAACAGAGAATGTTGTCACCGTACAATTTCGCTAAGACCTCCTTGGAGTATTTTCATCATAACTCAAAAACTAAAAATCATATTCACGTCAAACCAAAGTCACTGGAAAGCTAACAAAATTATCTAAAACTTTCATGTTTACGCCGAAGACCAATTCTGTACCGATCAATACCAGTTTTCATTTTAAATTCGGAAAAGTTGTGCTGAAAGTCCATAAAAATTCACTGTGACCTATGTGTAGTAATTTGACCATAACTCAAGTTCTATAAATCGTTTTGACGTGAGACCAACGGCATTAGAAAGCTAACATCCATACCTACAACTTTCTTGCTTACACCTAAGATCAATTCGACACCGATCAATACCAGTTTTAATATCAAAATTCAGGTAGAATGCAGATTTTCTCCAAGTTTCACCTAATCTCATGGTTCTAACCTCAAAACTACTTCCAATAATCATCTTATGGATTATCTAAGGTATGTACACAATTTCTACATCAATTCAACAAGCTTTCATCATCTAATCATCAAATCTCTCTCAAAACCCTAATTCTCAAATTCTCATAAACTAAACCTACAACATGTTAAATCTAATTATCAGAATTACAGACTTAATATTACTGAAAGTTAGTCTCACCCTTACCTTAGAATTATCGATTGGCAGCCCTTCTCTCTTCTCTTTGTCTTCTCTTCTCTTCTCTTCTCTCTAAGCCTTGTTTTCTCCAGAAACTGATCGTACGTTCTATGCCTTTCTAAACCTAACTTCTCTTATTTATAACCCCTCATCTAATTTCTCTTACACCTCAAAATTACTTTTTTCCTCGTAATTTTATTTATTTCTAAATTAAATATACAATATATCTCTCCCACTTAATAATATTAATACACCAAATAACAAATATACCTCTTCACTGAATAACAAATATATTTCTACACCAGATAACATATATATTTCCACACTAAATAACATATATATTTCTACACAAAATAACAAATATATCTCTACATCAAATAACAAATATATTTCTACACAAAATAACAAATATATCTCTACATCAAATAACAAATATTTTTTTTTTGGTGAAGATCAAATAACAAATATATTTCTACACAAAATAACCCCACAACTTAATATTTATTTTATTTTCGAATCTTATTTTATTAAACAATAAAATAAGTCACAATGTCTCATAAATTTCTCTAAAATCATATAAATCACATAAATCTTATAAATCACACTAATCATATAAATATATTCTAAAACTCATTTAAAATAATTAAATAATTGAAACGGGTGTTACACACACTACTTCCATAGTATTACTTTTAAAACTAACCAATAGTTAATAAGGATAATTTGGTAAAATAACCATTCTTTTTCTTTTAATCATTGCATTTCTTAATATGTGTGTAAACACCTAAAACGACACTCATTTTGAAACGGATGGAGTATTAATTAGGGGTATGTTTAGAAAAAAATAATAAATGCATCTAATAATTTAAAAAGGCGTTTACATTTAGAGGGTGTTTGTTTCTAAGGAAAGAAAGTGAAGGGGGTGGAAAAGTTGAGGGAAAGAAAGAGTTTCCTTGGTTTGGAACAAAGGAACATGACAAAGGAAAGAAACTGATACATGGGCCCCACAAAAAGATTCTTTCCGCTCAAATTTGTGAAGAAAGTGGGAGTGGACAAATTTTTAGCCCAAAAAGACAATATAGCCCTTATTTTATCATGTATAGTCCCATGTTATTTTTTCTAATATATACACTATTATTTTTCTGAAAATGACAAACATGCCTTGTGCAATTAACGTGCCGTCATAGTTATTCTTCAAAGTACCTAATTTTATATTTGATTTTATTAAATAAACATATATTTCTACATGTTGATATGCATGTAAATTACCATCTTTATATAAGGGTATTTATGTCATTTACTAAATATACATCTTTCTTTCCTTTCACTTTTTCACTTATTCCAAACAACCTAAAAATCATCTTACTTTCCTTTCACTTTCTATTCACTTTCATTCCTTAATCATTCTTTCCTTTTAGTTTCTTTCCTCTCACCATCCAAATATAGCCTTAGGGACAAAAATAAAGTCAAATGGGTGCTTAGATATAAAGACGGAAGGAGTATAAGAAACAAAATTAAAAAACATCAAAACCAATGCAATCATTAATTAATATAACTTTTTGAATATATTTACAAATATACCCTCATAAAAAAGTGTGAAACATTAAATACATTTACTAATAATAAAAAGAGAAACATTAAATGAGAGGTAGAAAAATCTTTTAAGCAATAACTAAACCTTAAAAGTTATGATATTTTTTCTATAAATAGGACCCAAATTTTTTATGAAAATTTTCTTATGATAAGGACCAGAGTGAATATATTCTTGGTCATGCATCCCAATTTTGAGATCTTTTCTCTATTCATAATGAGATGCACAAAATCTTTAGGTTATTCCTTTAAAAAAAAATATCTTCAAGTCATCTCATTGCCGTGTGTTTGTATTATCTAAACTATATATAAAGAAAATAACCTCTTTAAGCTCTTTTGGTTGGTTTTTTCTCTTTCAGAAAATGTCCTCAATTTTCAATATAAATAAAACATGTAACAAATTCATATATCATTTAAAAAATGTAACAAACATGATATGAGTATGTATATGTCCAATTTTTTTTCTTTACCATTCAAAAAGTGTAACAAACTAGATGAGTATATTTATACTTACTTTTTCATTATCTCAATTATACCCTTAACAACGTTTTTTATAATAAAGATTGTTGTTGGTGTCATTAAAAAAATGAATTTAGATTTTTTTTTGTTATATTGCTTGTGTCATTGAAAAAGATGATCATAATTAGTTTCATTTGTTATAACTTGAAAACAACAAACATTTATATTTATATTTTTAATCAAAATCAAAATTTCATAAAAAAAACATTGTTCATAATTTTCAAACGTTAATGTACTAAAAAGAGCGGAAAGAAGGGCACGTGAGTGCCCGTCTTTTCGCTAATTTACGTTAATGTAATAAAAAAAAGCGGAAAGAGGGGCACGTGAGTGCCCGTCTTTTCGCTAGTTTAGATAGTGAAGAACAATCATATTTTTGCTCGTAAAGATCTATCCAACTTCATGCTTTGGTTGTGGTTGAAAGTTTCGAAGAAAAACGCTCGTCTTTCTGCTTTTTTTATTACGCTAGCGTTTGAAAATTATGTACGATGTTTTTCTTATGAAATTTTGATTTTGATTAAAAGCAAAAACATTAATGTTTGTTGCTTTCAAGTTATATAACAAATCAAACTAATCATGATTATCTATTTTAATGTCACCAACAATATAACAAAAAAATATAATCTAAATTCTTTTTATCCCAATTATACCTTTAAACAACTTTTTCTATAATGATTGTTGTTATATTTTTCAGTTGGTATGAACAATGCATATTATATGCAGGGGGTCGGGGTTCGAACCCCGGACACCCCTACTTCTCCACATTTAAAATGTGTGAGCCCAGCCACTAGGCTACTTGACCAAAAATAAAATAAAATGAAAGATAAAATAAATAGTTGAATAATGAGATGCACATTTTTATAAAATGTGAGTAATAATAATAACGAAAAAAATTGTCGATGCTTTGTCCATCACAAAAAAGTCATATATTTATATAATTTATATAATGTTAGTTACATATTGGCCACAAAAATTGGTGTTGCATAACCGGCCACAAATAAATTTGTCGGTGTAATATCGACAAAAAAAGGATCAACGCCAACAAAAAAGTGCCGCGGTCTATCTAACTAGTTACTAATAAGGATTCTTGAATAACTTCAAATTCTCCTTTTGGTTTTTTCAAAGTGGAAGTGTCACAATAAATTGGATTAAAATGATTTTTTTTTTTTTCGGTTTCGGCTCCTTAGACATGAGGTCTTTGAACAAAGTCTGTCTATCCAAAAATCCAAACTTTCATTTCTCAGCCTCATCAATCTTATGATTATTCTACTCCGTACAAGACGGTGGTATTGGACAACCTTCTTTCATATAAACATGAAGAAAGTGGTCGGGAATTAAGTCAATACGCATGATGTGGGCATGTGGGTTAAATGGTGGAGCACTTCAGATTGGGAAAAAAAGTCTCACATATACCTCTTTCGGGCTAAACTAAGTCAGAAATTGATGAAGTTAGACTCTGAAGGCAAGCCATAATCTAAAGGCTAGCCAGACTCTGAAGACAACCCAGAAACTGGAATGCTCAGACTCTGGATAGCTAAAGACCAAAGGTGCAGAAGTCTCTGCATGCTGAAGTTATGGATGTTTTAAAGTTTCAGAGAGTCAATGGATGTCATTTTGACTTAAGGACAGTGAAGGACAATGGTACGGCCACTACCTCAAAGATTCCATGTGCATGTGTATGAAGCTTACAGTTGTGTGTCTATTGGAAAAGAACGGTTAATTCCTTATCAAGGAAAGGTTTCAAATTCATTCCTTCATAGGACATTAACCATATCAGGCAACAAATCAATGATGTTCGATCAAGCTTCTCTAACAACTTTAATGATGCGGTGGCACTCTTCAACGTCTCTTTTCAACCTCTATATAAAGGATTAAAGGCTTGAAGAAATAACAAGACTCTGCAATATTTTCAAAGTGCCATTACTCCATCAAATTGTATACACATCAAACACTTAGAATTTCTTATCAACTTTCACATCTTAGAAATTCCTAAGTCATAGAGTCTGAACTATGTTTTATTTTGTGAACACCTCTGATTGTATATCAAGTGTTCAATCCAAAAAAAATTCTTTGTAATATTTGTTTATTAGAAGTCTGTTGCTTTGTGTGCTTGAGCATTGGAAGCCTCTTGCTTGTGTGCTTGAGCAATTGTAATCTTGTGTTATTATAGTGAAAAATCTCTTGTAAGTGACAAGGAAACTGGACTACTTCCGGATTGTGGAAGGAACCAATATAAATTGCTTTGCGTCTTTCTCTTCTCTCTCTCTCTCTCTCTCTCTCTCTCTCTCTCTCTCTCTCTCTTCCTATATATATATATATATGAGTTTTGCTAGAAGACACCTTTTATGAAGGTGTCTTTTAGCAAGTTATTCTATGAGCATTTGCTAAAAGACACCAACTAATTTTTAAGAAAGTGTCTTTTAGCAAAGTTATAACTAAAAACTGGAAATTACACCTTGAGGTGTGACTTGCTAAAAGACACCTTCATAGGTGGCTTCTAGCAAAACCCTATATATATATATATATATATATATATATATATATATATATATATATATATATATATATATATATATATATGTTTTATCTTGGTTTTTCGGGTGTCAAACATTGATTACGTTTGAACCTTTTTAACCTTTGATATCTCATTTTTTCTTGGGAAGGGAAAAATAAGCAAAACCCTTGAGAATCGAGGTCCGGGAGTTGTTTTCGCTACGGGAAGGTGTTAGGCACCCATAACGACTATAGTATCCTATAGGAACCGTCTTTACTTTCTACGCGCGCGCTTTATTTTTAAATGCTATTTGAAAAGAATGATATTTACACCTAAGGGTTTACTAAGTGAAGAATTGGAGGGAGAAGAAGATGCTTGAATTTTGTTTTATTTTATTTGAATTGAAGGAATATTGGTTCCTTGCCTACGTACCCTTTTAAGGGATCAAATCCATCGTAGTTCTCTTCCAAAAATGTTTTTGTTTTTGTTGATTGATTTTAAGTTTGAAAATGGGATTTTGAAGAATAAGAGTGAGAGGCCTCAAGGGCATAAGATTGGAAAAGGGTGAGGTGGAATTAGTTATTTTGCAAAAGAAGTCTAAGTATGATTAAAATTCATTAAAATTTTATTTAAGAAAAGAAAAGGAAAATTCAATGGGATTTGATCCCAAGGTTTATTTAGAAAATTATTTGAGTGATGTTGTTCATATTTTTTGGAAAAGAGAATTTTTCTAAGTATCGCGATTCCTAAGCATACATCTAAACATACATCCCCTAAACATACATCTAAAGTATCCATGTGATGTGTGCGCATGTGTCGGTGCTTGTGTCGGTGTACATCATTAGAGTCCATTGTCCTTTACATATGCCCTAGTTTACATTCTATGGTCTTGCAAGAAATTAAAATTGCATGAAATAAAGTACACCACCCTAGGTTTTACATTCTAACTTTTGCATGAATTTAAATGGCAAGAAGTGAAATGGAGATGGGATGCTCATGAGATGTATGAAACATGAAGTAGAGGGTTAGTAACATAAGGTAAAGAGTGGTAGAAAATATAAGCAAAAGAAATACTAGACACAATTGCAATATTAACAAGCAAGAAGCAAAAACTTAATAAAAAAAAATGGCAAAATATGCCTAATATGCATCATACTATCAAAGCAAGATCATGTCCTATAATCCTCATGTTATGACAAGTTTTCCAAAAGGTTTATTTCAGCCACAACATGAAAATTACAAAGCAATGTCAAGCTTTTAAAAATTATCACTCATTATAAGCCTATTTTACAATTTATTCACATACTAAAGTATCTATGTAACTTGTAAAACAAGCAATTCACAAATCAATTCATAACCAGTGGAGAATAGCACTAAACCAAAGGCATATACATGGTATATTCATATATCAAGCATCAATATATCAAAGCAGGATTCTAGGATCAAGAACATGTTGAAACTTCACAAATTTTAACAAAGAAGTAAACAACTAGCAAGAAATATCACACACATTCCCCATCAGGTTTTAACATGTTACAACATCACAAAAATATCAAGAAAATCGTCAAGAACGCATAGAAATATTTTTAGGAATTTTTTACAAGAATTTTAGGCAAGGCAGTGGTGTGAATATCAAACAGTAGCATGAAAATAGCAAGAAAGCATACAAAACAAAAAAACTAACGGACCTAAGGTCCAAGCCCAAACACCAACTGGATTCGGATCTCAGGGAAACACAGCAAGCGTTGGATCAAACCGGATCAGCCTAGACCTAGATCTAAAGGTGGAAACGCTTGGTTCAGAGGTGAACCAGACTGGTTCGAATGAACCGGTCCGGTTCACGCTCCTATAAAAACACAAGGGGCCGGTTCAAACACATTTTCACTCCTCGTTTCTCTCTCTAGGGTTACCTTTAGAGAGAGAAGCTCTCCCATCTCTCTTCCTCTCCGTCGTCTTCTCCGGCGGGTTTCACCACCGCCGGTGAAGATTCCAGTGCCGTAACCCTAACCGTCACTGGATCCTCTCCCTTCTCATCGATCTAAACCCAATCAAACCCTAAAACACTCAGAAATTCACACTAGTTTTAGATTTAAACCTAGAATCCACAAACAAACGGTAGATCGGCGTAGATTGGACTTCGATCTTTACGTTTTTTGAAAATATTTATCGTTTTCACACCTTTTTAAAAGGAAGAGGTTCTGGAAGTCTTCGATCTACGCTGATTTGTCACGACGAACACATGCAAGGCTTAGAACATTGAACTTTCGAAGAAAAGAGAAAGAATCGAAGACTTACCCACTGGAAGTCAGTGATTCGAACCAGAAAATGTTGGAGGAAGTTTCGAGTTGTTCTTCGATCCTTCGGCGAGTCTTTAACCGAAAATAAATCGGTGAATTCGCCTCTTCTTCCTCTTCTCACCTTGCGATTCCTCTTTGATTTTCTGGCAAATTCTGAGTTGTTGAACCTCTGTGATGTTCTATTATTGTTGTTTATGATGAGAATTGATGAGAATCGAGCGATTCAGTGATGATTTGAGGTGAATTTGAGAATCTGGAAAGTTAGGGTTACAGTTTATGGATGAATGTTCATCGAGTTCTTGATGAACTTTGCTGTTTGATCTATTTTTTCTGGAGAATGGGATTGAATTCTGTTTTGTGATGTGGCAGTGAGTGATTTGTGATTTTGACTTGTGCAGTAAATGCACTATTTATAGCCTGCCATGTGTGATTCTGCACAAATGAGATAGTGCCACCTGGACTTGGACTAAAACTCGGACCAAAGGACTGAAACTGGACTTGGGGACTTCCCTGCAATTACCAAAAATAATGGACTAGACTGCAAAATTAAAAAGGACTGAAATGTAATTTTAGAAATTTGAGGACTAAAATGAAAAATTAAAATTAAAATTAAAAATAAAATTGAATTAAAATTGGTAAATTTGACTAAACGTAAAGTGAAACAAAAATAAAATCAACAAAAGGACTAAAATGAACCAACTACATAAATGAGGTACTTCAAAGTAACCTCTCTCTGTCAAAATTTTATGTGAAATGACCAAAATGTCCCTAGGGACTAAAACGACTCAAAATGACTCAGATGCAATTTTAAAATGGTTTTTTAACAGGGAGTTAAAGCAAGAGTTCATACAAGCAAATTAAAAGACTCAAAGACAAATTTTTTAGAGATTAAACAGAGTTTTAACACTGGAAATGACCAAAATGCCCCTAGGGGCTAAACTGACTCAAAATGTCCCAGATGCAATTTTTTTAAAAGGGATTTTGCCATGAATTAAATCAAGGACTTATACAAACAACTTGAAATGACTCAAAGACAATTTTCAGGGATTAAAATGAAGTTGGACACATGGAATGACTAAAATACCACTTTTCATGAATTTTGTAAATAATATTGAAATAAGATGCAGAGAAAGATGCAATTGATCAGAGACAAATCAAATGACTTGAAATGCAAGAAAAACCCTTTGGATGGTTTTAACATGCAAGAAAAGAAGAATTGGGTCAGTATTTTTAGGCCCAAAATTAGGGTATAACAATATATATATATATATATATATATATATATGGGTTATGATAGAAGACACATTTTGTGAAGGTGTCTTTTATCAAGTTACTCTATGAGCTTTTGCGAAAAGACACCAAATTACTTTTATGAAGGTGTCTTTTAGCAAAGTTATAACTAAAAAGTGAAAATCACACCTTAAGGTGTTGCTTGATAAAAGACACCACCAAAGGGTGTCTTGTAACATAACCCTATATATATATATATATATATATATATATATATATATATATATATATATATATATATCTTTTATGCCCGTTGCACTTAACTCTGAACATTGTTTCAGGTTCTGAACTCTATCAGAAGCTGAACTTTGGACTTAGTTAAAAAGAAGAAAAAGCTAACACAATTCAACTTCCTTTCTTGTGTTTTTCTCACCTTCAGATATGACTTAGACTTCATGACTAGACATTCTTCCAAATGTTTGGCTTGAATGGTTTCAACAAATAATGTGGTATAAGAACCTTGAATCTTCACTTCACTGTTGAGTTCGAGGAACTTTTTCATCAAATGATCATTTGCATGACTCTAATTCCTTGGACCTTGATACTCTTTTAAGACGTTCATTTAACATGATGCATGCATTAGACACCATGGAGAACTTTACTGATCCTATACACCTGAGTTACTTGAGGTGTAAAAAAAGATAATATTCCTGGTCCACCACACACAGAAAGATGTATTGTTGAATCCTGACGTGTAGATGCATTATGATACTTTCAAACAAGCATGACAATAGGATGGGGACAACCTTCCTCGTCATTGTCCCCAAATTCCACATACTCACCGTTTACCGTACCCGATATCCGACGGGGATGAGAAATTGAACCTCATTCTTGAGAAGTTCGTGCATCTCTGCCTCGTCCCTCACTTAAATAACTTTTTTTTTTATTAAAAAACAATTTTTTCCAGCCTCGAACTCAGAATTTTGCCCAATCCCATAACCCAAACCTTAACCAATTACCTCTGTTGTCAATGCGAAAATGCGGCGCGGCGAACCCAATAATTGAAGCGGAGCAGGAGCGGGGAGCGACGCGGGCGCTATTTCAGCGACGCAAACAATAAAACTAAAAATTGTATTATTAATTTAGGACAAAAAGGTATTGAAAAATATATTTATTATTAATATAAATGAAAAATTATAGATGATTAATTTTTTTTAGTATTAAATACTATTATAAAATGTATTTAATAATTAATATTAATATATATGAAGCATATATTTATTAATCTAAATGAAAAATTATTTTGTATTAATATTTAGTATTAATACCATTGTTTTTTTACTTATTTAAAATATAATATGTAAGATTATTTCATTGGGCCTAGCTCAGTCATTGGGCCTAGCTAAATCCAATTAAGAATGCAATAATCTTCGATTTCTGCTCTTCCCCTGCACTTTTCGCTTGCACCCAGCTGAAAATGCTATAATGCCCATGCACTAGTTAACTAGCGCAAGTGTAAAATAATGCGCAAGTTAAGTTAAGTGGCGCATAGTGGCTACTTTTTTTTTAAAAATTTATTTATTATTTTCAAATTATTTTATTTACTTTATTCTAAATTATTTGTTCACTTTATTCTAAATTATTTATTTTCTAAATTATTTGTTCACTTTATTCTAAATTATTTATTTGCTATATTCTAATTTATTTATGCACTTAAAATAAATTCGAAATTAGAAAATAAATTCGATTTTATTCTAATTCAATATTTATTTATTCATTAAATACAAAATTAGAAAATAAATTCGAATTTATTTATTCAATACATAATCATAAACATAAAATAAATGCAAATATAAATACAAATAAAAAACAAAACTAATAAATATAACTCTCGTTTTATTAATATCATTCAAACATTACAATAATTAATACATATATTTTATTTGAATTCACTAATCTACTTATTATCTTTTTACCCTCGTGGGGTAAAAAGTTAATTTTACCCTCTTGGGTATATAGTGATAGCTCTTGGGGGAAATAATGATCAGTCTTGTTGGGGAAAAAAACATCAAGATCCCTTGAGGTAAATTTAAATTTGGTTCCTTTTACACCACAAGATGATTCTTTTTACCCATGGTAAAAAGATTTTGGGAGTAAAAGGAAGCAAACCTAATTTTACCTTAAGGGATGATGTCTTTTTCCCCAACCCGACTGACCACTATTTCCCCCAAGAGCCGACCACTATATACCTAAAGGGGTAAAAAGAGCCTAGAGACTATGGAATAAAACAAGAAGAAGACAAAGAGGGGGAGAGAGTGGGAGGAGATAATGTGAGGAAATGAGGAAGTTTGTGAGGGTATTTATAGGTAGGAATGATAACCTAGTTTGTATCTACCATAAATGTGGTAAAAAAAAAGTGTAAAAGTGGTTAAAAAAGTGTATATTGAATGCTGAAAACCTGACCAAAGTGAAAAAAACGTTTGTTCTTCAGTTTTGACCACCGGCCAACTTGCGTGAGTTAACTCGCGCAAAGGCTCAGTGGTGCGTAACTTAAGTCACACAGAGATTATAAGGTGCGTGAGTTAAGTCACGCAGCGTGACTTAACTCACGTAGGGGTATATTTGGAAATCATGATGGACGCGAGCAAAATGTGCTGGGGGAAGAGCAGAACACATAATGTTCTACACTAACCCTAGTTTCTTTCTCTCTTCGAGTAGCCACACTTTTTTTACAAATCTAGTTTCATTCTCTCTCAGCCGCCACACCTTTTTCACATATCTAATTTCCTTCTTCACCTTTCTCATGATTTTTTTTATACGATTTGCTTGTTGTTTCACATAAATAAAAGCATGTAAATCACAATCATCTTATCTTCATCGTTTTTATTCCCAGATCTCTACTCATTTTTTTCACTTCTTCTCCTTGTTCTTCATTTCGACTGTAAAAAAGGATGACACACCCGCTTTGACCCGATTTTCCCCCGCTCTGTTCCACCCAAATGCGAACGCTTTAACCGCTTCGTCCAAACGCGACGCTCCATAGCGCTTGGCAACGTTATGGCTGATTTGGCTGCTCCTTGCCGCAATAGCGCCGATAGCGGCCGATATTGACAACAGAGTCTGTTACCATAAATTAATTTTCACAATTTTTCAAGTAATATATTCTAATCCATTCTGGGTAGAAAAGCACCCAACACCACGTGCATTTGTCAATTACAAATCAGGGAAATGTTCGAAGTGATTAAAAGTTCAAAAATATCTCAAAAGTAGGGATGGCATTTTGAGGCTTGCCTGTTGCATTGGATATCAATAATTTTTTAGACGAATTCAAGGTATGTGTGTGTGTGTGAAACCCTATTCCCCAACCCTAATATCAAATTTGTCTATTTTACCCTTCATTTTTGTCACCTCATTCCAATTTTGCCTTCCCACTAAACTCCTCTATCATTAAGTTATTGATTGCATGTCTCCAAATTCCTATCCACTCAATTATTCATTGTATGTTACATTACAACTCTATTATTATTATTATTATTATTATTATTATTATTATTATTATTATTATTATTATTATTATTATTATTATTATTATTATTATTATTATTATTATAAATTGGAATGACTTTTCCTGTTTTTTTTTTTACAAAAATTGGAAACCCTGTAAGAGGTATTTCATATTCTGGTCTATTTAATATAATGGGTGTGTTTCATATTCTGATCTTTTAGGATGTTGTTTTCGATGAATTCAGAAATATCTTTTCAAATAAATATATTAAAGAAATTGAACCTTTCTTTATCAACTTCTTTCTTCTTCCTCTTCAAATATTCTTGCATACTCCATTGTTATCATGATTTATTTCTCATAAGTTGTGATGTTTGGTCTGATTTCAAAACTAATATATTTTACAAGCTCCACAATGGTGAAGTCTTTTCTAGTGCTCTACAATTTATTCTTCTAATTTTATAATCATCATAATTAACTCTAAAATTTTGTTTTAAATTTTCCTTTGGTAGTTCATGTGTCTATGTGTTGGCGTTAATTATGTTACTATTGCTAGCTAATGGATTTTAAGTCTTGCCATCCTCATCTACTTGTTTTTTTTTTCTTCTTTCTTTCATATGTATGTTCATAAAAATAAATGCTTATTAAAAGAATGCAATTTTTTTTTAATGTTTTTCTATTTTTCTTTTATGTTGATTTGGAGAGCTGAATAATATATGGTTGGTTGATCGTGCTACTTTTACAAAGTTAATATATTTGTGACTTCTTGGGTTGATTAACTTTTGAATTTAGTGCTCTATGCACGTTCTTTATGCAATGTATTTTCTTCCTGTTAGCCTTGTTTTTGATATTTTGCTTTTAGCAAAAAACTTCCTTCTTCTACTCATTTCTTTTATCATTAGTCAGCAAATACAAGTTTGAAATGCTATGTTAATATATTTGAATAGTCTGGAAATGTAAAATGAGGATGGTTTGTTTTAAAATGTAGTGTTTATATATCACTTATTTTTAGGAGATTTGGATTATGTTTATTTTTTCCAATTGTTAATTTATTGTTTTTAGCGTTATATGTTCTTGAAGAAATATTTATTTATCTTAGGCTTAAATATGCAAACCGTCCCTGTAATATGGGCGACTTTTGATTTTCGTCCCTGTAAAAAAAAAAAATTTAAAAACATCCCTGTAAATTTTTTTTTTGTTTTAAAAAGGTCCCTAGCCCCACCCAAACGTTGAAGTGGCATGGTTTTGGCCACGTGGCAGTTGCTGACTGTGCAACTTTGCCACGTGGCGCTGACGTGGCTTTGCCACATAATATTAAATTTTAAAAATTCTGAAAAATGTTTTTTTAAATTAAAAAATCTGAAAATAATTTTAAAAAATAAAAAAATCCTAAAAATATTTTAAAAAAATTTCCGATTATATAATTTTAAAAAATATAATTTTTTGAAATATGAAAAAATGGAAAATTTTATAATTTTTTAAAATCAGAATATATAATTTCGAAAATTATTAAAAAAACTGATTTTTTTTTTAAAAATCATAATATTAATTTTGAAAATATCTGATTATATATTTTTTAAAATTATGTAAAAATAATCTGATTATATATTTTCATAACAAATCATAATGCGTTTAAAAAATCTGAATGTATAAATTAAAAAGATTATTTTTTCCAAAATTTTGAAAATTCTTTTTTAAATTAAAAAAAATCTGAAAATAAATTTAAAAATCATATAAAATTCGAAAAAAAATCTGGAAAAAAATTTCGGAAAAAAACTGTTAAAATTAAAAATTTTGAAAAAAAAAGTGGAAATTAAATTTTTTAATTTGAAAATTATATATTACATTTTTTCGAAAAAGTATTTTCCAATTTTTTTCTTCATTTTTAAAAAAAAATTGGAATTTTTTATGATTTTTTAAAATATATTTTCAGTTTTTTTAAATTTTTAAAAATAATTTTCAGAAATTTTTTAAAAAATTAAATTTTTAATGATGTGGACTGCCACGTCAGTGCCACGTGGCAAAAGTTGCACAGTCAGCAACTGTCACGTGGCCAAAACCATCCCATGTCAGCAAAAAAGTGGGGCCAGGGACCTTTTTAAAACAAAAAAAATTTACAGGGATGTTTTTAATTTTTTTTTTTTACAGAGACGAAAATCAAAACTCGCCCAAATTACATGGACGGTTTGCATATTTAAGCCTTTATCTTATCATATATTAGCACATAAGACCCGTGCCTTGCAAAATATAGCCTTAAAAAAAAAAATCTAAATATTATTTTATTGAAAAGAATCTAAATTTTATATATAAAAAAAGTTGAATACATTAAAATAAAAATTAAAAACCGGGAATACGTGAGTAAAAAAAAAAATAGAGTATATATAGTTTGCGGTGTCGATTTGTCTTTCTCTATAATCTTTCTGATCCTTACCAGAAACCTAAATTCACCACCGCACAACACAACACAACACACCTTTCTCTAAATCGAATCGCCCGCGCTTTCTCTTTTTCATCTTCAACAAATCACAGTAAGTTCCCTAACCCTAACTTTCACTTACCACATGCTTCTCGCGTGCTTTCTTGCGTTTTGGATAATTCTTGATTTTAGTTATCGATTTTTCTTTTGATTCGTTTGGTTATTTATTTTATCTATCAGTTATGATTTAGTTCAATATGATATGATTTCAAGGCATTGACAGTTACTGTAATTAACTTTAGGGCTTCTATTGAATGAATGATTATTGATGCTGTTTATTTCTTCTCATGATTAGTGTTATTCGTTTTTTTTTTTTTTTGTTTTTATGTTTTTATATTTAATTTTAGTTTCTGTTGAGGCTAGAATTTATTTATTTTTCTATTTTTCTTTTTGGTTGGTTTAAGCAATTGAGAAAATAGGATACACACTGACAGTGTAAATTAATTTGTCATTATCATCTGATAGCAAGTATCCCGCCAAATCACCCCAATTTAATGGTATGACGTTGAGAAATACTTGATTCGTATTGGATGTCAGTGTAGAATTAATTTATACTGACATAGCATATAGTTTAATTAGTATGCACTGTCAGTGTAAACTTATTTTACACCTTCATCCAATGATTTGTTGCCACCTCATTTAATTTGTTTATAAACACATGGGTTCTCATACTCATTAAATGACGTGGAAACACACCATTTGATGTACGTGTAAAATAACTTCACACTGACCGTGCATACTAGTTAAACTTTCAAACGAGTAGAGTTTGTTTGTATGAATATTGAATGAATGGCTATCTGATGTCGGTGTAAAATTAATTTACATCGACAAAGCATATCCATTAAACTCTTAGGGTTTGAATGTATGAATATTGAATGGCTATTTTTGTGTATTGTGTGTTTTAATTTGTATTTTTTATATTTTAATTTTGCTTTCTGTTGAGAATGCATTTGATGAGGTTTTGTTTTCATATGATGGTTTTTTTTGTAATAATAGATATGTCTGGGGAACATTTTGATGGAGAAGATGTTGGCTATGTGCCTGAGAATATGGAATTTCCACAAATTCATTCCGATGAACACGATGAAGGAGATGTGATTGACGACTCTGGGTTTCCTCAACTGCACCACGATGATGAGTCTGGATTTCCTCAACTGCTTCATGATGATGAGTCTGGATTTCCTCAACTGCAGCAGGATGACGGGTCAGGGTTTCCTCAACTGCAGCATGATGATATTGATGATGAACAGGTGGGAAGTTTGGGTGAGGATGCCAATCTTCCTGAAGATCAATTTGAAGGTCATGATGTGGAAAATTTTCCTGAAATTGACGATGCTATTGCCAATGCTCTGACTGAAGAGCATACCAATGAGGAACAACATGATGAAGGGAATCATGTGACTGAGAATTTTGGCTCGCCGGAAAAGAAGGTACCTGGGGAAGATTCGAAAGGAATTGAAATAAAGAAGTGGCCTGGGTGGCCTGGAGAGAATGTTTTCAGGATGTTGGTTCCTGCACAAAAGGTTGGCAGTATCATTGGACGCAAAGGAGAGTTTATTAAGAAAATTACTGAAGAGACTAGGGCTCGAGTTAAAATTCTCGATGGACCTCCAGGAAACGCAGAAAGAGCAGTAAGTATACTTTTCAATTTGTTATTTTTGTTAATGTAGCTAGGGATAATCTTGGATATTGAAGTGTATTATACATATTTGTTTCACTTATCAGTTCTTTTGTTGAAGTATGTTTATGGTCTTTGTTGCCCATAACACAAACATAAACTATGGTAAAACTTAATTGTCGTTAAGGATGTAATTTCAATCATCAAAAACTAGGCTAATGAAAATATAATAGAAGGAACATCACTTCATGAAAACTAACACTCCATCATTCTTATGAATAAACCCTAGTGCTCTATCTTGTTGAGGTAACTATTTAGTGCTTTAATATGGAAGAAATCTACTGGATGAAGCAAGATCTTAATTCATCAATTTGAAATTGAAACTAAATGGTTCATTCAGGATAAAACATGGTAGCACAGATGAATACTATTGCTAAAGAGTAAGGAATTATATATTATATAATAAGGAAACGGTGATCAGTTATCAAGGAAGTGAACCTATTAAAATTACATAATCCAGCTAAACACAAGAAATAATGAAACAGGTTAATATAAATAAAAGAGATGTCTTTTATTGAGATAACACAATGGATGTGTGCAGGTTGTCAGCATATATGAATGAACAAAGTGGCTTCAAATTGAAGAGCCAAAGTTCAAGTTGCAGGGAAACAGCAATGAGCATGTACAACTACTGAAATAGTTTGTTGTGCAGATTTTGGTGGCAAGAAGTTTTCACTGTACCTGGTAACTTTAGAACTTGGTCGATTGGTGTCTTGCCACACTCAAACTCTTTCCTTCAAAACACACTTGCAGTCAACTAAAAAAAGCTTCTGAAATTTGATCCACATATTACTGAGTACGCTAAAACTGATGAATTCAGGGCGCTATGTCATTAAAATTTATTAATCTAACATATATATTGAGCAATTCAATTACTCCTGGCACTCCTATCATTATTGAGTTACTCCAAAGATTTGAAATTATTAAAAATTAAACTATTCATATTCATAGAAAACAATTGCTAATTGAGAACAGAGATGCATCGTTCCAAAGAAATGGAAATAAAGTTAAAGGAAAATTTAGTTTCACTAGTGAAATTAATTGCTAGTTCAATGAACAGAAATGGAAATTAAGTGAAAAGGTAAAACAAAATTTTATATATTTATTCTAGAGATACAATAGTGAAATTAGTGATCAACGAGTGTGTCTTTGGATCATTTGAAATGAATCAATCACACACAGTTAGATTTTCTGGAATTCATCTGTCTTTTCTGTTTAATGAAAGCCTGCTATTTCCTACACGGTGTTTCTGAATACTATTTCATATATCCTTATAAAAGGTAATGGTTTCTGCAAAAGAAGAGCCAGGTCGCCCCATACCACCTGCTGTGGAGGGTTTGTTAAGGGTTCATAAACAAGTTGCCAATGTGGTCCGTGAGCCTGCAGATACCGCAGAAGGTGAAGGGCGGCCAAGTATTACGAGGCTTCTAGTGGCTGATACTCAAGCAGGAAGCTTGATTGGGAAGCAGGGGTCCACTATAAAAATCTTTCAAGATTCTACAGGTTGCAATATACGCATTCTTGGTTCAGGTGTGTTTTCAGACATTATTTTTTAGTTTTTTTGAAGGATTACAGATAACACTGACGTAAGCGTAATCCGTAATTTTCTAACATTATTAAACATGGGGAAATATTGCTTGAAAACAGTTTTTTTCAAATTTTTTATTCTAGAGGTCTTTTTATCTGTGTATTGGACACAACTCAACTTTCACTAACTGATGCACATGTTACCAGGATCACTAAACCCGCCACTCTCAGATGCACTGATTTACTTACTGATATTCTTATTATTACGCCTTTAGAAAGTTAGTTTTTTTTTCCTCGAGCAATGCCCTAATATTTAGCAAACATGTATAGGAGAAACCTGATTTATGATAACACTGACGGAAGCGTAATCCGCAATTTTCTGACACTATTAAACATGGGGAAATATTGCGTGAATTTTTTTTTTTTCTTTCAAAAAATTTATTCTAGAGGTCTTTTTATCTGTGTATTTGACACAACTCAACTTTCATTAACTGATGCACATGTTATCAGTATCACTAAACCCGCCACTCTCAGATGCACTGATTTGCTTACTGATATTCTTATTATTATGCCTTTGGAAAGTTAGTTTTTTTTTTTTTCCTCGAGCAATGCCCTAATATTTAGCAAACATGTATAGGAGAAACATGATTTATGAATATGCAACTGTGTAATTATTGTACCTGAATAATGTAATGTATACAGAACACTTGCCAATTTTCGCTCTACGGGATGATAGTATTGTTGAGATACAAGGGGAACCCGCAGGAGTTCACAAGGCAGTTGAACTTATTGCACTCCATCTACGCAAGTTCTTGGTTGACCGCAGCATAGTCGGAGTGTTTGAAACACAGGTAAAGATCTGTTTTCAAAATTAAAAGGCATGAATGGGCAGATTAATATTATCTTGTAGGTTAGTGATAGGACTAGGGTGGACTGGAAATCATTTTAGGTGGCTATCTATCATTTTCATGTTATATGTATGCCCGACTTAACTCATTTATTGTTTATGTTTTGCATTTTGAGAAGGGGTTTCAATGCTACTTTCAAGTGTAAATTACAGTGTGTAATGGCCTCTTCTCTTATGCTTGGGATTGAAGCAATGCTTTGTATTTTGTTTATTTTGAGGTTATATGGAGCATTTTACTATAATGCTTTTCTATTATTTAATTATTTTTTTCTTCATCGCAAACTTTAGATGCAACGACCAGATATTCGAGGTAACCAGAATATGCCACCTCACCAACCTTGGGGGCCTCCTCCTCAAGGGTTTCCTGCTCACGGCGGTGGTGGTGGACCTGCTTTTCCGCCCAATCCTCAGTATATGCCACCTCCACATAACTATGATAGTTATTACCCACCTGCTGACCTGCCTCCCATTGACAAGCACATGCATCAGGGTCCACCACCTGCCTACACAAGGGATGCCTCTTTGGGAATACATTCTTCCGGTGGACAGCCACAGCAATCTGGTGGGACTAAGGTGTCTTCTTTTGCCCAACTGATCATTGCAGAGAGCAACTTTGGTTTTGAATCATCATCATCATCATCTTGACTTCTGTAATTCATTTTCTTTTGTATAGGTCACACAGCACATGCAAATCCCGCTGTCCTTTGCAGATGCTGTTATTGGGGCATCAGGAGCAAATATAAGCTACATTCGCCGTGCTAGTGGAGCAAGTATTACAATTCAAGAGACTAGAGGCGTGCCAGGGGAGATGACTGTTGAAATAAGCGGTACCGCTTCACAAATACAGGCAGCCCAACAGCTGGTTCAGGTATTTTATTTTGAAGGTTCTTTGAGATTTCTAATCTGCTTGTTATATGTCTTTTCATTAATGATAATTAATAGAGTCTGCTTGTTATGCTTCTCATTGATGATGATTAGTAGATTTTATGTTTGCATTTTTGGATTATTCTTGTATGTGTGGATAGCTCCATATATACTAGTTAATGATTGTCTTCGGATGATAATTTTTCCCATTAGTTTTTAAATTGTTTGTGTATGATAGTTCAATTTTATATGTCTACTGGTATAGTAAAAGTATTTTGTTGCGAACCATCATTTGTAGTTGAAGATATATATAAATAAATGATAGCATTGAATAATGAGAGGGAATTCCGATGACATTGAAGTATATTTGTTTTTTTTTCTTGCACTTTGCCTTTTCTTTTCGCATGTTATCGATGAACAAAAATTAGATGAAAGCCTCTCTTGAGAAGGTACAGAATGTGAAATGGTAGGTTGGTCTTGGAAACCTTATCTTATAAAATAAGGCTAAACGAATTGTTATATAAATTAGTGGCAAAGGATAGAACAAATTTTAGTTATCATTGTCACGTGACTTCTTGCTGTTTTTTCTTTTTCGATGTTGTCGATGTACATAGAATTGAAATCCTATCTAAGAATAAAGGTGCATGTTTTGCTTATCATCTTTTTGTTTATTTATCTAAATTGCTCATAATCTATCTGATGCAGAATTTCATGGCTGAAGCTGCAAATGCTGTGGCCGCTGCACAGGCACAGGATCATATGGGAGGAACAGTTAACCAAGGCTATAATTCCTATCCCACTAATGCTCCTGTTTATGCATCTCCACAATCGGGTGCTGCAGGCCATGCACCTCCTGCAGACTATGGTTCTGTATACGGCACCAACTATGGCTATTGAGAATATTACATTCAATTCTAGTTGAGGAGCCTCGCGTTTTTTAAACAATCCATTAAATCTTAGTTCCGGTTCTTGTATTTGAGCTGTACTGCATTAATTTGGTATAATATTGGATAGGATTTAGAGGATATGATAATTCAGTAGGTTTTTTTTTTTTATTTTTTAAATGTTAACTTGTTGGTTTCCTTCATGTTTCCAAACAAGATTTTTTACGGGTCTTGGGTCTTGAATTTAAATGTCGTTAACGAAGATAAATATAATCACTTGTCATGATAAAGATTGAAATTATGCTTGAATTCCGAGTCTTAGATAGGTATATGAAACTAATGCTTCTAGATAAACAGTTTAATTAAACTGTATCATATGACAGCTGCCAGATGGTTTTATTATTGCTTTTGGAATTTTTAGGCGATAAAATGTTGCAAAATGCGAAGTTTTACATCAGTCCTTTCTACTTTAAAAGAGTCTGGATGATGATAAGGTGTTTTTAAAATTTTAAGTGAATATTTATCATGGGAAGTTTGTATTGTAAAATGTTACATTTTGCATAAGCTCTTACTAGTTTAAAATATTGGAGGCTTTTATAAGTTATTTTTTTGGTAGGAAGAGGGCTAAAACCCATAAATTTAATTAAATTCTTGTTGCAAGGTAACTGTAAATGATTTTTAGGAAATTATTTAATGTGTATTGAGATTCTCACTTAATTTCTTTTGAGAAATAAAAATGATACTAATCCATTTTAGATGTGTCAAATATTGAAGTGTTACTTGGATACTGAGTTTAAAAAAATGTATCGAAGTGTAATTTTTTTCCGAGAGAACATAACCTTTAGCTATTTAAAAGTTATAGAATTTGTCAAAAAAAAAAAAAAGTTATAGAAATGTAGTCTAAAAGATGCATTGAAATGAATATTTAAGAATTTTATATGAATCTTTTTTATATCACCCTATTTTCAGTCTTCTTAAAGTCCTTTTGAACTATACCTCTACTATCGGATGTGGATCACGTTAACTCAATTTTCAAATCTCAGTTCAAATAACTGTTTCCTGTCCAACCGTAGCATATATATGAAAATTACCGATGACAAAAATATACACGTAGATAGTGAGTTAAAGAACATCGAATGAGTTTTAAGTAGGGTATCCCACATTTGATTCTGAAACTAACGTAACCACTAATTTACTAATATTTACATATATAAAAAAGGCTAAAATATGGTATTGGTCCCTGCAAAATAGGTCAATTTTGGTTTTAGTCCCTGCAAATTTTTTTTATAGTTTCAGGCATTTTTGTCTTTGTATCAATGATGGATATTCAAAACTTGACAAGGTTTAGGGTTTATGCACACTCTGATGATACTTATTTCTGTTTTTAATTGTCTTGGTTCACTGCGTTGCTAATGTTAGTTTAATCAGGTTATAGAATCAGTTAATTGTCCACAAGTCCTGAATTACCTGAACACAGAGAGAGGTAGCTAGGGAAACCGAGGCATGACATACATTACATATCTCCATGCCTTTAAGTTTACCAATATGTCTCTTGTTGGAATTCTGCAAAGTTAGACTCTTGTTAGTTTGGAAAGTTATTAATGTGACAATCCAAATAATTGGTAAGTTTTTGCTACAACAGAAACGATAGATACTGCCTGAAATAGTTGCATTAGTCTTGTAACCATTAGGTAAGTTCATAGTAAAAGGTTAAATGTGCTGAAAACATGAGAAATTTTGAAGAAAGAGTGATGTAGGGTCAGTTTGCATTAGTCTTGTAACCATTAGGTAAGTTCATAGTAAAAGGTTAAATGTGCTGAAAACATGAGAAATTTTGAAGAAAGAGTGATGTAGGGTCAGTGGCACTTGTATCTATGTCCCAAAGGATATCATTCTTACACATATGAGTAGAAGAGATGGAATTGATGGATGCAGATCGAGAAAGAAACAAATTTGCGGTGGGATGAGTTGAAACAAAGTACTTTCACTCATCTTTTCTAAAATACTTTATGCCAATGCTATATAACAACACAACTACACAAATCTGCATTTAAAAAACACAACAGAAAGAAACGGAGATGATATCAGAAGGAAATGGTTACGAGATGGGTCAGATTGAACGAGGAAGATGATATGGCTTGAGTAACACAGATGAAAAAGAGATATGGATAGATTGGAAAAAAAAATAGTGGTGGGCAGATCTGAAGGAGCCATGAATGTTTTGTTCTGCAATTTGCGATTGAGTTTGCCATGAATGTCTAAAGTGATTCTTGATCCATTTTCATTGTTCCTTGAGCAGTTTATTTTGGATGTACAATTCCTGGATGAATTGACCTTCTCACTCTCATGAAATCAATCTGCAGTTCAGCCGGACTTGACCTTCTCGAGTAATGCATATGTTTTTGCAATTCCAAGCTCTTTAGTATTCATAGTTCTGTAAACTCAAAAAACAAATTGATCACATTCTCAAAGCATCCTTTACACGACTTACTGTTTGTTTCCACGGTAGAAACAGATGTAGACGCACATCCCAAAGCATCCTTTATTTTTTTGAGAGGTTATATTGCCTATTTCTGTAAAAGATTTATCCAGTGTTTAACAGCAGAAACTGTTCAGAGGTTATGGTGCAGGATAATTGCATTCCCCTCCCTTTGCTAACCACAGATGATGGAGGCAATCTATATCCAGTGTTATTCACTGTCACAACATAGGTTTTAACAAAATGGAAAAGCTTACCAAACACAGAATCTGCTTAGGAAGATATCTAAATTATGGAGCAGTACTACCTTAATAGTATCAACTCAAAGGAGTAGCAAAATGAGAGCTGAAATACGCCAAGTAAGGCAGAGAAGAACAATTCAAGCATGCAGAGAGCCAACAGGGGAGAGTGCATTCGTCAAGGAGCCTAACAGAGACTGCTAAAGGAAAGGAGAAAATGAGGGCGAATATACAAGCGACGAATTAGAATAAACGTCATGCTGTGAACTAATAATCTTGTTTATAACTGGATGTTTATGTTTCTGTACTTGAGAACTGTTGTCACCCTGTAATAGTCCTTCTGTTAATATACATAGTCAAAATACTTTTGTTCTATAATTTCTTTGACACAACTCTTGAATATTAATTATGTTTTAACTGTTATATTTAGTCTTGTTAGCAGTTACATCCTTAAATATGTTAATTTCATCTATTCTTTTGTATGTTGTAAAACATGGCCCAAGTCCAAATATGTTAATACTGCAATTAGCATTTCAAACACCACTCTTTTAGCAGGTTATAGGTGAAGAACATTTGTCACATGTTTGTATCTAATTCCAACCATGAAGTATCATAATCATAATAACATAATCCCTATTCAAAATATTGAAATTCATACAAACCACTTTTCCCTCTGCCATCAATTAACTATCAAAATATGTATTATAGAGACTATTACATATCACTACTTGAGAAGCATTCATGCAAAAATGATGCCAAAAGAAATGGAATCTGCCTCACCCTTTATGGGAGGAAAAATACCCTTGACATCAAAGGAATATACTTGAGACTGAAACGAAAGAAATCAGCTAAATTGTTTGATGAGCAGCAGCCTCATATACTTGCTCAAAACAATGTGTTTTTTAGAGATAAAACTCTGCTGTCTTAACGCTTACTTTTAGACTTTTAGAGGATGAAGGAGCCAAAAGGTTGAGAGAATCCAGAGAAGGGTTAGTTCACAAGAGTGGCAATCAGCTGTCAAAATATCAAGTTGGCACATTCTCCACTGTCTTTGGAAACTCAAGCTTGGGCAAGAGCTCAGAGGCAACCTTGTCAAATGGGACAAAGTTGACATGATTTCTGTTTCCATTCATCAAAATATTTGACAGACATGTTACTTCCTGATCTATCACTTTCTTTTCAAGAATGTCGGTCCAAAATTCACGATCTTCATGGAAGCTCGATGATCTTAATATATCTACTACCTTTTCCAGAGATGCTACATTCCTACCGGCACCACAGCCCATGGCTGTTGCCGCACCTACTGCATTTGCAAATGCTAATGTATTAACCATTGGCAAATTATGTATAAAACCATATGCAATAGCAGCTACAAAACTGTCTCCACACCCAACACTGTCAACAATGTTCACCTGATGACATAATTTATAAATCCAATTAGTTTGCACTCAAGAGTTATCACAAAAATTTAATGGTTGTAAAAAAAAACTCCATAAATTTTGCAACAGAAAAAAAACAATACTTTGAACGCAGACAGAAAAAGTGACAAGTTATACTTGGAGCATATCAGACTCTCACTTGATAATTCCTTTGATATTAGGATGTTGGAAATGCTAGTTTAACTCACAAATAAAAAAATATTTCAGTAGGAGAAACCACGTCCAATGTTCAGAAGGCCATTATGTTTTAAAATATAAAGTGTCTGCGGCTTTAATAGTGCACTTTTCATTAATCTGACCTAAACTGGAATTTCATCTTTAAGCAGAAAATATGAAATTCTTAATACAAAGTATGCCGTAGCAAAGTTAAGTAGAGTGTGGCAGTATATAAAAAGAAAAAAAAAATCATTATGTTCCATAATTGCAAATAATCGATGGAAGCAATTACGAGAGTTCAGAATGAGAAGTTACCTTAAATGCAGGTGCACACGCTATACTTGATGTAGTTATAAGAATTGAACCCTTAAGACCCATTTTTACAATCACCCACTTTGTGCGGATCCCTCTTTTAAGCAACTCTTGCCCGGCTAATATCGGATCTCCTATGCCAGTTAATGACTCAGCCTGCATGCAAATAAAAAACATCAAAGATGTTATTAAATTGAAAAGTATTTTGTAAACTACCTACAAATTATAAATATAGAAGTGATTAATGGGCATACATTGTCAGTGTAAGTTAGTTTTACACTGACATCCAACAGGAGCCCTTAATTTTGCCACTTCATACCATTTATTTTAAGATTAAGTAACAAGAGTGGGCTGACATGTCAGAATGATGGTTTCACGTTGGACACATGTGTAAAAATGGTTTACTCTAACAGTGCCCCCCCTTTAAACTCACAATTCACACTCCAATAATCTTTAGACAAATTATAAGATTGTCAGCTCCAACAATCACAGCTCCAAATCAGTTTAAAAATTCTCCTTTTTCTACTGTTCCAATTGTTTCACATGATTTTGAGCAACAATGTCAAACGCCCAAGTGAAGTGTATTGAAATTTGCAAAACTACAAATAACTTTTAAAGGTTCCAAATCATGTTTATTGGGGAAAACGCACTAATTTCGACATCCTGAAAGAGTCCATAAATATGCAAGTACCATAGTATATAACTTGGAGAAAAAAACAAAACATGTCCAGTAGTCCACAACTAAGAGGAACGGCAGAAACACCGTATAAGGTTAAGAAGGCCTTATAAACAGAGAATATATATAAATATAAAGTCCTTAGCATTAGGATATGAAGATGAAGACAGATTAACATGGAGCACTGTCAATAATCTGAAAGCAAAGTGAAAACAGAAATATGTAGCTCAAATGAGAGATAGAAAGACAAATTTCAGAGTTTATAAACCAAAGAAAAAAGAACTTAAAAACCAGCATATCACAAATAGTAGAGGACAAATAGTAGGACAGTTATAAGCAATCACAGTTCTATTAAGGATAGAAGCAATATGATGATAGCTATAGTGAAAACCTCGTCAGATGTTAGAAGAAGAACGTCACTCATCCTCAGAAACTGGTTAAGAGCTCTCTGTTGTTCTTGAGTCCCAGAGGAGAGGCTCTTTCCACGTGGTCCCGGATCAAAGAAGATTGATGTGCCAACTTCAACAGCACAGTCCACTACTGAGAGTAGTAAACCAGGAGAGAAATCATCAAATCCATATCCATTACAAAACAAAACCTTTGAATTTTTAATAGCTAATTTTGCTTCTCTGGACATTTTGCTCAGCCAATTAAATGCAGGATCCTTGCTAAAGTCAGCTCGACTAGTAGGAAAATAAGCTCAATTAGGCTATAATAAACAAAAAAAAAAAGAGAAAATTTAAGTGCCACCATGACAGTGAATCATTTTTACCTACAAAACCCATGTCTCTGTAAAGGATCAACGAGAACCCAGCATAGAAGTGTTTCATAAGAGGCACCGGAACTGCTGACAGTATCACCATTAGTACTCATCCCAACCATGCTAATGCCCTCATCACGAAGCACATCTGACAGAAAGTTCCCATAGATTTCATTACCAACATCATAGTAGTCAATAGCGGCGCTATAGCGGCGAATAGCGGCCGCGCGGTGCGGTGCGGTCCCGGACCGCTATGCAATAAGTCATAGCGTAGCGTTATGAGATAGCGGCGCAATAGCGGCCGCAACACTGCATAGCGGTTTTGCAGTCTAGCACCGCTATTTCATTTTACCTGAAAATACAAGTTTGTCCTTGGTTTTTAAAAAAAAACAAGGGTATTTTTGTCATTTTCGTCAAACCCTAATAACTTCAATTTCTCTCTTCATTCTTTCATTCTTTACAACCGCATCTTCTCATCTCAAAAACGCATCTCATCTTCTCACTGTTCATCTTCTCAAAACTGCATCAAACGGCAGATCTGTTCATCTTCTCCTTACAGCCGCCGTTCCTCAGGTTTGCTCTCTTCTATAAATCTTCCTTTCTGTTTTGTTCATAAACATATCACAATATGTTTTGTTCTTCCTCTCTGTTTTGTTCTTCCTCTGTTTTGTTCATAAACGTATCACAATCTGTTCATAAACATATCCTCTGTTTTGTTCTTCCTCTCTGTTTTCTCATGAATGATTGAAAAAAACACAAATGACTTCGGTTATCTGTGAGATCTCTATGATAAACTCTACTCTCAGACGCAGGACACATTTAGTTCAATCTTTCTCTGTTGTTTTCCTCTACTGTTTTGTTCATCCTCTATTCTGCTCTCTGTTTCCTTATTTTTGTTGTTTTTGTGGACAACACAGTCATGGCAGCATCAGGTTCTGGTGTTCAATCAAACTCTATGTCTGTTGACTCATGTGCTCAAAGACATAAGCGGACCGGTGATAATCTCGACATTGCTTGGCAATTTAATCACTGGAAGGATTTGAATGATAAGAAAAAGATTTACTGTGATTTATGAATGTGTCATGAGATTTGAATGTTATATTAGATATATGTTTGTTTATAATTTATAGTATTATTTATATAATTTGTCCACAAAAGTGATGAAATAGCGGTCATAGCGCTAGGCGCTATCCCGCTATAGCATTTTTGGGGTCGGCCGCTACGCGCCGCTATCCGCTATTAACTACTATGACCAACATGACCAATTGATACACAGTTAAGTCCTAGCCTTGCAGCTGCTATGGCCATATTGCAGTTCCCACCAGCTTCCCAATGTTTCTACACCAAAAACCACAGGATACAAGACAATAAAACCATTTGTAGCATGAAAATATGAAGAGCACACAAACGTGGGATGAATGATAGTCAGCACTGTTTGGTTTAAGAAAACATTTTCCGTCTCATTATATATTTTCCCTTTAAATTGTAAGGGTCAGTCAATTAAGTCTCTTAAATTAACAAAATAGCAATTTAGTCCTTTAAATTGAACAATGTCAGTCAATTTAGTTTCCAAACTTAGCACTACAATTTAAAGATTTTATGCTTATTCGGCTGCAACAAGAGACTACTCAAGTTAATATGTATGTCTAGCATCGATTTTGACATTTTATGCATACAAATTGATTGATATTCTTCAATATAAGGGACTAATTTGCCATTTCGTAAATTTGAGGGACTAAATTGCTCAACCATTACAATTTGAATCACGAAAACACTGATTTACTCCCCTTTTAAGAGTAAATAGGCAATTTAGTTCTTGAATTTTTATGCATCCGTCAAAAGATTTCATGATTTTTGCGAATCGTCAACTACATCACTGAAATTTGTAAAATGTCATTCAAAGTAGTCCCTTGAATAAATTTTATCATTGGAGGTTATGTGACATGACACAGTAATTGAATTTGTGGTCCATCAACATCGATCCTACATCAATGCCAACACACCAGAAGCTAATTTGCCTATGAAATTTAGATCTATTAAAAACTAATTTGCGAGTAATTAGTCATCACACGATTGCAATTACTGACCAATTTGTGATTGATATGACCTACATTTCATAGGCAAATTAGTCGATTGTGAATCAAAATTAATGTGAGATCAACGTGCAATATATATCCAAGTAACGCGCCACATCATCACCTCTGACAACAAAAGTTACTGCAGCAACTATTTTGAATAACATTTTACAATTTTGGAGACGTATTTGCCAATTTGGAAAAAACCACGGGACAAATTTGAACAATGCTTACAATTTTGGGGACTAATTTGCCTATTCACTCCCCTTTTTAATTACAAAACTGTTACCTTGTTTTTCAATTATTATTATTTTTTTGTCGAGAAAGGAAAATAATATTAGTGAGAGTACAAGAAGTACGCTAACTAAACCAATACAACAATGTGCCCGTTTGGATTGGCAAATTTTTGCGCTTATAAAAAATAGCTTAAATAAACTTTTAAGTTAATTCATAAGTTGTCACTAACCAAAATTGTATTCATAAGCTATTTTTTTTTTCTTTATAAACTACCTTGACAAGCTTATGAATTAATACATAAAAGTTTATTTTATTTACATAAGTTGTTTTGAATAAGCTAAAAAATACATAACAAAACAAAAAACAATACAGGCATACATTCTAGAATCCGAATAAAATCAAGAACACTGTAATGTAATTCAGGTAAAAATAAACCTTGGAAGGTGGAGAGGAAGCCAAATGTTCCATGAGAGCTTTACGTTCTTCAACAGAAGGAGGTGGCAATTGTGGAACATTGAGAACAATATCAACACAGAGATTACCCAAAGTGGCAACATCAACGTGTTTGGATCCAACGCTTCTCAGCTTCGAATCGGAAGAAACTGCGACATCGAGACTTTTACACGTGATACTGAGATTGAGAATTGGATGAAATTGAAATTTGGGTTTGAATTTGGATTGGAAGAAAGTGGCATGGTGGTGATAGAAAGGGGATGGAGAATTTAGGGTTTTGGTGGTGGATGGAACTGAGAGGAGAGGCATTCAGCAACGTTTTTGTTTTCTAAATTCACACTGGTGTGGAATAAGCCAAGTTTTTGTTTTCACGGAATAGAAGAAGGAAGACAAGGAATGAAGGAAAGGGATAACTAGTTTAATCTAATCACATCAAATGATTAAGGAATCATGTACTCGTAATAGTGGATTCGAGAGAATGTAATCTCATTTTCAATTGACTATTTTTTTATTGAAATTTTGAGTTGACTATTTCAGACGTCTATATGCCTACCTGAAATGAAATAAAAGAAAAAATAAATTTGGTTGTTTGTTAGCGTGTGTTTGGTTTTCCCTTTGCAACATACAAAGGGATGTTTGTACGTTTTTTTATAGGTTTTTGTTGTGATTTTCAGAAGTTTCAAATACTAGTTTTTACGCTAACGTGATTTTTTGCCGTGATTTTCCTCAAATTCCGTTTTACAAAAGCATTAGCAAACATACACGTAGCTAAACAAAAGTCTGAACCCCATCATGAGGTCCGGTTTATCAATTTTAACATTTTTGTCAATTGAATTATGACTTGTAAACAAATGATTTTATGTTTTATCAATTGAAATTTTAAGAGAAATGGTAACATGTGTCATAAGGACATTTGAGACAATCCCTAATGATGGGGTCTCAAATTTTGAAGACTGGGTACCTATTACATTGGGGAGAATTTTTTTGAGGTCTTATAAGAAACAATGTCTCACTTAAGAGTTAAGACCTGTTGGGGTATAACAGTGTTGAATGTGAAATTGGTGAAGGTTTCTTGTGATGAAGAAAACAGAAAAATAACAGAAACTGTTTTAGGGTTAGGGTTTGAGAGAGAAGAATAGAAAAGATAATAGAATTGTGAAAAAACTGATATTATTCATGAGGGTTACAATGTTTATATATACAAGAGTAACCTTGTGTTACTTGCTTATCAAGTAACTAACAAACTGTAACTAAATCTAGCTAAACATAAGGAAATCTGTTATTACTTAATCACCAAGTAACAAAAACCCTAACATGTGGGAAAGCATACAATAGTTTTGAATTACACACCAATACTCCTCCTTAATTCAAACTATCAAAGCAAAACACACCCAGCTCTCTTCTAAGCTTCAGAAACTGGGCTCTTTTCACAGGTTTGGTGAAGATGTCAGCAACTTGATTAAGTGTTGAGCAGTATTCAACATTGATCTTGCATCTGTTCACTTGGTCCCTCAAGTAGTGGAACCTGGTTTCTATGTGTTTGCTTTTACCATGTGCAATAGGGTTTTTAGCTAGATTTATTGCAGACTTGTTGTCAATCAGAAGCTTGATAGGTTGCTGAATGTTGATCATCAGATCCTCCAAAACATTCCTCAACCAGTTTGCTTGACAAGCTGCTGCAGAGCCTGCAACATATTCTGCCTCACAGCTAGAGAGAGCCACTATTGACTGCTTCTTTGAGGTCCATGATACAGGTGCTCCCTGAAACATGAATACAAAACCTGTAGTGCTCCTCCTATCTATCTTATCCCCACACCAGTCTGCATCAGAGTAGCCTGCCATGCTGAGCTGCTCAGTTTCATGTGCATCAGGGAATAAGATTCCATACTGCAAAGTACCATTTATGTATCTTAGAATCTTCTTAGCTGCTAAGAAATGAGTTTTACTAGGGTTACTCATAAACCTACTGACAATTCCAACTGCATAGCTTATGTCTGGCCTGCTTTGACATAAGTATCTCAGTGAACCAATGAGACTTCTGAACATAGTTGGATCAACAACTTCATCATCTTCTATGACTTCACTTCTAAGGGTGAGACTAATTTTCAATATTATTAAGGGTATAATTCCATAGGATGAATTTAGCATGATTAGGTTAAGTTTTGGTGAGAATTGAGAATTAGGTTTAGGATCAATTTTGATGAATGAATCAAGAACAGATGTTAGATTGATGCAAAATTAGTGTACAGACCTTAGATATGACTTAAGATGATAATTAGATGCTATTTGGATGAAGGAATCATGAATATAGGTGAAAAGTTGTGATTTTTAGGTTTCTGGCCGTACTGACATTCATCGCTCGCATCTGCGAGCAAGAACACTCGCAACGGCGAGCTAGAACCCAGAGCTCGCATCTGCGAGCAATGCAACTCGCAACTGCGAGTGACCTGTAAGCTCGCAACTGCGAGCAGAATAACTCGCCACTGCGAGTAAGGACTTAGGAACCCAGAATGCACGCTTTGCTCGCCATTGCGAGCAGAGTTACTCGCCATTGCGAGCTAGGCTGTTAGTTACCCAAAATTGTCCCGATGCGATCCCTTCGCACGTGTAGTCTTGAGTTGACCTTAGAAGTAAGAAAGAGAGTTGTTTAGGACACTTTCAGAAGCTCCAGAAGTCTGTCCAGGTGACTGAGATTAGTAGTGATGTTGCATGAGTGATATTATGATGCTTTATGATAATTATGTTGATGTAAATCATTCCTTAGATGACGTTAATGCATTCAAGTGTCATTATATGATGTATCTTGCTGCTGTTTTCTGCTGTTGACTATTAATGTCTTGAAGCTGCATGAGTCGGTTTATGTTGTCAGAATGTAAGAAGTTGTCAATGATTATGAGTTGTCTAGCTGTCCACGATGTTGTCTAAGTTGTTGGAAGGTTGAGTCCATTGCATACTCATTAAAGTTGGGGGCTTTAGGCCCGGCAGCCTTTGTGCTCATTAAAGTTTGGGGCTTTAGGCCCGGCAACCTTTGTGCTCATTAAAGTTGGGGGCTTTAGGCCCGGCAGCCTTTGTGCTCATTAAAGTTGGGGGCTTTAGGCCCGGCAGCCTTTGTGCTCACACGTTGAAGAGCCATTATGCTCATTTTGTTGTTGATTGGTACCACATGCATTTGCATATCAAGAAGTTCATGATGTTTAAGTTGTCAAGTTGCTGTTGAGTTGATAGAGTTGCATGGTCAAAGAAGAGTTGTGTTGCTAAGTTGTTGTTGAGTTGATAGAGTTGCATGGTCAAAGATGAGTTGTGTCGTCAAGTTAAGTGTTAAGTTGATTATGATTTGTGATGAAAATTAGTAATGGTATTTGATGATTGTATTTGTTATGAAATGAAAAATATGCTAATTGTTGATATGTTATTAATGTTTAAGTTGTTAAATGCATTTTATTGGATTATATTCTTAATGTATTGATTATGAAATCTCACCCCTTCTGCGTATATGTTGCCTCGACCGTGGGTAATGTGCAGGTAATAAAGATTAGAGGCGTTCATGAGTGGACTCTCAGTTGGTGTCTAGGTGCTCTGATATGTAACGGGATGGGGGCTTGCTTTTACTTCTATTCCTTATGTGTTTCTTTTATGAACTAATTTATGAGAATTTCCAATAAGGCCTGCGTGCCAAGACTTTTAAATGTTGAACTATTTTCCGCTGCAACAGTTTAAGATTTTTCATGATGTTAATTTTGAAGGATAATTATTTTTATCTGTTTTGAGATGTTAAAGTAGTGTGTGGCATTCCGTTATGAATTAAATACTCTGATTTTAAATGAAATTTTTATGTTGGGAAAACGGGGTGTTACAATTGGTATCAGAGCAGGTCGGTCCGTCCGGCCAAGTAGTGAGTCGAGTTATGTCTTTAGGAGTTGGAATACCACTATTATGATATTCTAAATGTTGTGTGTTGTGTAGAGAAGAGACCTGGAGGCTGCGAATCTTATTTGCTATAAGAGGACTAGAATGGCTGGAAGAAATGATGCTGCGATTGCTGCTGCTTTGGAAGCTGTAGCCCAAGCTGTGGGACAACATCCAAATGCTGGTGCTGGTGCGAATGCTGATTTGAGAATGTTGGAGACCTTTCTGAGAAATCATCCTCCTACCTTCAAAGGAAGGTACGACCCTGATGGAGCACAGACGTGGCTCAAGGAGGTTGAGAGAATTTTCAAAGTTATGCAATGTACTGATGATCAGAAGGTGCGTTTTGGAACGCATATGCTGGCTGAGGAAGCTGATGACTGGTGGGTGAGCCTCCAACCTACCCTAGAGCAGGATGATGCAGTTATTACTTGGGCTGTGTTTAAGAGAGAGTTCCTAAACAGATATTTTCCTGAGGATGTTCGCGGGAGAAAAGAGATCGAGTTCCTTGAGCTGAAGCAAGGAAACATGTCGGTGACAGAGTATGCAGCAAAGTTTGTGGAGCTGGCTCAGTTCTATCCACACTACACTGGGGACAATGCTGAGTTCTCTAAATGTATCAAGTTCGAGAATGGTTTGCGTGCTGATATTAAGCGAGCCATTGGTTACCAACAGATCCGTGACTTTTCTGCTTTGGTGAGCAGATGCAGGATTTATGAAGATGACAGCAAAGCTCATTATAAGATTATGAGTGAGAAGAGGGGTAAGGGCCAACAAAGTCGCCCAAAGCCTTACAGTGCTCCTGCTGACAAAGGAAAAGGAAGAGCTAATGATGAGAGGAGGTCAAATAAGAAGGATGCTGGTGCTGAGGTTGTTTGTTACACTTGTGGCGAGAAAGGCCATAAGAGTAATGCTTGTACTAAGGATATTAAACGGTGCTTTCGTTGTGGCAGTAAAGGACATACACTTGCAGAGTGTAAGCATGCAGACATTGTGTGTTTTAACTGCAAAGAAGAGGGTCATATTGGGTCTCAGTGTACGAATCCGAAGAAGACTCAGACTAGAGGGAAAGTGTTTGCTTTGACTGGTACTCAGACTGAAAATGAGGATCGTTTGATCAGAGGTACTTGTTATATTAACAATACTCCTTTAGTTGCTATTATTGATACTGGTGCTACACATTGTTTTGTTGCTTTTGATTGTGCTTCTAAGTTGGGTCTTGCTGTGTCTGATATGAGTGGAGAAATGGTCGTCGAAACTCCAGCTAAGGGTTCGGTGACTACTTCTCTTGTTTGTTTACGATGTCCTTTGTCTATGTTTGATCGTGATTTTGAGATTGATTTAGTTTGTCTGCCTCTGAGTGGAATGGATGTAATTCTTGGTATGAACTGGTTAGAGTACAACCATGTTCTCATTAATTGTTTTAGTAAGTCGGTGCGTTTCTCTTCTGCTGAAGAGGAAAGTGGAGCAGAATTTTTGTCTACTAAGCAGCTGAAGCAATTAGAACGCGACGGGATCTTGATGTTTTCCTTGATGGCATCCTTATCTTTGGAGAATCAAGCAGTGATTGATAAGTTGCAGGTGGTGTGTGATTTTCCTGAAGTTTTCCCTGATGAAATCCCTGATGTACCACCGGAGAGAGAAGTTGAATTTTCTATTGACCTTGTTCCGGGAACGAAGCCTGTGTCTATGACACCTTATCGTATGTCAGCTTCTGAGTTGGCTGAGTTGAAGAAACAGTTGGAGGAATTGCTAGATAAGAAGTTCATTAGACCGAGTGTTTCACCTTGGGGAGCGCCGGTATTGTTGGTTAAGAAGAAAGATGGAAGTATGAGGTTGTGCATTGATTATCGACAACTGAATAAAGTAACTATAAAGAATAGATATCCACTTCCTAGAATTGATGATTTGATGGACCAGCTGGTGGGTGCACGTGTGTTCAGCAAGATTGATTTAAGGTCGGGTTATCATCAGATTAAAGTAAAAGATGAAGACATGCAGAAGACGGCCTTTAGGACGCGATATGGTCATTATGAATATAAGGTGATGCCTTTTGGTGTGAGTAATGCGCCTGGCGTGTTTATGGAGTATATGAATCGCATTTTCCATGCATTTTTGGATCGCTTTGTGGTTGTGTTCATCGATGATATTTTGATTTACTCTAAGACAGAAGAAGAACATGCAGAACATTTGAAAATCGTTTTGCAAGTGCTGAAAGAGAAGAAGTTGTATGCTAAATTGTCTAAGTGTGAATTCTGGTTGAACGAGGTAAGTTTTCTGGGCCATGTTATTTCTGGTAGTGGTATTGCAGTCGATCCATCTAAAGTTGAAGCAGTATCACAATGGGAGACTCCTAAGTCAGTTACAGAGATTAGAAGCTTTTTGGGTTTGGCAGGATACTATCGAAGATTTATAGAAGGATTTTCTAAGTTGGCACTTCCGTTAACTCAGTTGACGTGTAAAAGTAAAACCTTTGTGTGGGATGTTCATTGTGAGAACAGTTTTAATGAATTGAAGAAACGTTTGACGACGGCTCCAGTTTTGATTTTGCCAAAACCTGATGAACCTTTTGCGGTGTATTGTGATGCGTCCAAATTGGGTTTAGGCGGTGTGCTTATGCAAGATGGTAAAGTTGTCGCTTATGCATCAAGACTGTTGAGAACTCATGAACGAAACTATCCTACTCATGACCTTGAATTAGCTGCAGTCGTATTTGTCCTTAAGATTTGGAGACACTACTTGTATGGTTCGAGATTCGAGGTGTTTAGTGATCACAAGAGCTTGAAGTATTTGTTTGATCAGAAAGAATTGAATATGCGACAGCGACGGTGGCTCGAATTGTTGAAGGATTATGACTTTAGTTTGAATTACCATCCGGGTAAAGCTAATGTTGTTGCGGATGCCTTAAGTAGGAAGAGTTTACATATGTCTGCTATGATGGTGAAGGAATTTGAATTACTTGAACAGTTTAGAGATATGAGCTTAGTTTGTGAAATGTCGTCTCGGAGCGTTAAGTTAGGAATGCTGAAAATTGATAACGATTTCTTGAAAAGTATTAGAGATGCACAGAAGGTTGATGTTAAGTTTGTGGACTTGTTGGTTGCTAGTAATCAAACTGAAGATGGTGACTTTAAAGTCGATGATCAAGGTGTGTTGAGGTTCCGAGGTAGGATTTGTATTCCAGACAATGATGAGATAAAAAGGATGATTCTGGAAGAGAGTCATAGGAGTAGCTTGAGCATTCATCCGGGAGCTACAAAGATGTATCATGATTTAAAGAAGCTGTTTTGGTGGTCAGGATTGAAACGTGATGTGGCACAATTTGTGTACTCTTGTTTGATTTGTCAGAAGTCGAAGGTAGAGCATCAGAAACCTGCTGGGTTGATGACACCGTTAGATGTACCAGAATGGAAATGGGATAGTATATCCATGGATTTTGTGACGAGTTTGCCAAATACTCCTAAAGGGAATGACACAATTTGGGTGATTGTTGACAGATTGACGAAGTCGGCACATTTCCTTCCGATTAATATTAGTTTTCCTGTGGCTCAGTTGGCAGATATTTATATTCGAGACATTGTGAAGCTGCATGGTGTTCCTTCGAGCATTGTGTCAGATAGAGACCCACGATTTACTTCTAGATTTTGGAAGAGTTTGCAAGAGGCTTTAGGCTCTAAGTTGAGATTGAGTTCGGCTTATCATCCTCAGACAGATGGTCAGTCGGAAAGAACAATTCAGTCACTCGAAGACTTGTTGAGAGTTTGTGTACTTGAGCAAGGTGGAACTTGGGATAGTCATCTTCCGTTGATAGAGTTCACTTATAATAACAGCTATCATTCAAGTATTGGGATGACACCTTTCAAGGCTTTGTATGGTCGGAGGTGTAGGACTCCGTTGTGTTGGTTTGAGACCGGTGAGAAATTGTTCAACAGACTACTGAGAAGGTGAAAATGATTCAAGAGAAGATGAAAGCGTCGCAGAGTCGACAGAAGAGTTACCATGATAAGCGTAAGAAAGACCTTGAGTTTCAAGAGGGAGACCATGTGTTCTTGAGAGTTACCCCAACGACCGGTGTTGGTCGTGCATTGAAGTCAAAGAAGTTGACTCCAAAGTTTATTGGTCCTTATCAGATATCTGAGAGAATTGGCACGGTGGCTTATAGAGTTGGCTTACCACCGCATTTATCGAATTTGCACGATGTGTTTCATGTGTCGCAGCTGAGGAAGTATGTTCCAGACCCGTCCCATGTGATTCAGAGTGATGACGTGCAAGTTAGAGACAACCTTACGGTGGAGACTTTACCTTTGAGGATTGATGATCGCAAAATGAAGACGTTGAGAGGCAAAGAAATACCTCTAGTGAGAGTTGTTTGGAGCGGCACTACTGGTGAAAGCTTGACGTGGGAGCTGGAGAGTAAGATGATGGAGTCTTACCCAGAGTTGTTTGCTTGAGGTAAATTTTCGAGGACGAAAATTCTATAAGTTGGGGAGAGTTGTAACGCCCGTCTTAATTATTTACTTAATTTAATGAGGATTTATATATTTATTTATATGATTATTTATATGATTTAAGAATTTAAATAGTTTGCATGATTTATAGATAAATTATGTGATTTTCTAGAATGACGTGAAGTATATTGATGTTGTGAAGTTGTTATGTTGGTGTGACTTATTTTATTATTAAATAAAATAAGATATGAGAAATAAAATAAAAATATTAAAGATTTGGCTGCGTGGTGAGATGAATAATTAGTAGTGAGAAGAGTAAAAAGGAGAGATAAACAGACAGACATAAGTTAGGAAAAGTAGTACGTACGTTTTTGGAGAAAAAGGGAGAAAAGTCAGAAAGAGAGAAGAACCAAAGGAGGGCTGCGATTCTGCTATTATCAGGTAAGGGTGAGACTAATTTTCAATATTATTAAGGGTATAATTCCATAGGATGAATTTAGCATGATTAGGTTAAGTTTTGGTGAGAATTGAGAATTAGGTTTAGGATCAATTTTGATGAATGAATCAAGAACAGATGTTAGATTGATGCAAAATTAGTGTACAGACCTTAGATATGACTTAAGATGATAATTAGATGCTATTTGGATGAAGGAATCATGAATATAGGTGAAAAGTTGTGATTTTTAGGTTTCTGGCCGTACTGACATTCATCGCTCGCATCTGCGAGCAAGAACACTCGCAACGGCGAGCTAGAACCCAGAGCTCGCATCTGCGAGCAATGCAACTCGCAACTGCGAGTGACCTGTAAGCTCGCAACTGCGAGCAGAATAACTCGCCACTGCGAGTAAGGACTTAGGAACCCATAATGCACGCTTTGCTCGCCATTGCGAGCAGAGTTACTCGCCATTGCGAGCTAGGCTGTTAGTTACCCAAAATTGTCCCGATGCGATCCCTTCGCACGTGTAGTCTTGAGTTGACCTTAGAAGTAAGAAAGAGAGTTGTTTAGGACACTTTCAGAAGCTCCAGAAGGCTGTCCAGGTGACTGAGATTAGTAGTGATGTTGCATGAGTGATATTATGATGCTTTATGATAATTATGTTGATGTAAATCATTCCTTAGATGACGTTAATGCATTCAAGTGTCATTATATGATGTATCTTGCTGCTGTTTTCTGCTGTTGACTATTAATGTCTTGAAGCTGCATGAGTCGGTTTATGTTGTCAGAATGTAAGAAGTTGTCAATGATTATGAGTTGTCTAGCTGTCCACGATGTTGTCTAAGTTGTTGGAAGGTTGAGTCCATTGCATACTCATTAAAGTTGGGGGCTTTAGGCCCGGCAGCCTTTGTGCTCATTAAAGTTGGGGGCTTTAGGCCCGGCAGCCTTTGTGCTCATTAAAGTTGGGGGCTTTAGGCCCGGCAGCCTTTGTGCTCATTAAAGTTGGGGGCTTTAGGCCCGGCAGCCTTTGTGCTCACACGTTGAAGAGCCATTATGCTCATTTTGTTGTTGATTGGTACCACATGCATTTGCATATCAAGAAGTTCATGATGTTTAAGTTGTCAAGTTGCTGTTGAGTTGATAGAGTTGCATGGTCAAAGAAGAGTTGTGTTGCTAAGTTGTTGTTGAGTTGATAGAGTTGCATGGTCAAAGATGAGTTGTGTCGTCAAGTTAAGTGTTAAGTTGATTATGATTTGTGATGAAAATTAGTAATGGTATTTGATGATTGTATTTGTTATGAAATGAAAAATATGCTAATTGTTGATATGTTATTAATGTTTAAGTTGTTAAATGCATTTTATTGGATTATATTCTTAATGTATTGATTATGAAATCTCACCCCTTCTGCGTATATGTTGCCTCGACCGTGGGTAATGTGCAGGTAATAAAGATTAGAGGCGTTCATGAGTGGACTCTCAGTTGGTGTCTAGGTGCTCTGATACGTAACGGGATGGGGGCTTGCTTTTACTTCTATTCCTTACGTGTTTCTTTTATGAACTAATTTATGAGAATTTCCAATAAGGCCTGCGTGCCAAGACTTTTAAATGTTGAACTATTTTCCGCTGCAACAGTTTAAGATTTTTCATGATGTTGATTTTGAAGGATAATTATTTTTATCTGTTTTGAGATGTTAAAGTAGTGTGTGGCATTCCGTTATGAATTAAATACTCTGATTTTAAATGAAATTTTTATGTTGGGAAAACGGGGTGTTACAGATTTCACATCCAGGTGATATAGAGGCCATGCTTTACTGGTTGCTACTGCTATCACCAACCTGATAGTTTCATGCCTAGCAACTGGTGAAAACACTTCAGTGTAATCAAGACCCTCCTTCTGTAGAAAACCTCTAGCTACAAGTCTGGCCTTGTGCTTTACCACTTTGCCTTCAGGGTTCAATTTTAGCTTGAAAACCCATTTAACATCTATTGCCTTATTTCCATCAGGCAGCTTGACCAAATCCCATGTCTGATTCTTCTCAATAGAATTCAGTTCATCCTGCATAGCTTCTTTCCAGTTTTCATCACTCAAAGCAGCTTTATAATGTACAGGTTCAATGTCTGCAAACATTGCAAAATGTACCAGTTCTCCATCTGGATTCACTTCATCATCACCAGTTACTTCACAGTCCTGTAGCCTTCTTGGGATTTGTCTGTTTCTCTTTGGTCTAACTGTAGTGGTTGGCTCCTCATCAGGTACTTCTTCAATTACAACTTCTTCATCTGTAATGAGTTCATCAGGGTCCTTGTTACCTTCAATGACAACTTGCTTCTCAGATACACTGCATTTGTTTGAATTCCAATCCCAGAATTCATCCTCAAACACTTTCACATCTCTACTTATCACAATTTTCTTAGAGTGTGGCTCAAGTAACCTGTATGCTCCAGTGTTATGATATCCAACCAATATCATTGCTTCACTTTTATCCTCTAACTTCTTCCTTCTAGAGTCAGGGACATACTTATAACAGATTGAACCAAAAACCTTCAAGTGACTGATTGATGATTTTCTTCCTGACCAAATCTCTTCAGGTACCTTATCCTTCATCTTCTTAGTAGGACACTTGTTAAGAATATAAGTTGCAGTATTGACTGCTTCACCCCAGAACTCATGAGGAAGCTTCTTCTCCTTCAGCATACTTCTGGCCATATCAAGGAGACATCTGTTTCTCCTTTTAGCAAGTCCATTATGTTGAGGAGTGTAGGGAGCTGTGACTTCATGAATGATGCCCTGATTTGAGCAATAGGATTCAAAATCTCTAGAGGTATACTCACCACCTCCATCAGTTCTTAGGATCTTCAGCTTCATACCACTCTGATTTTCAACTAACACCTTGAACTTCTTAAAAACTTCTAGAGCTTCACTCTTAAGTTTTATCAGATATAACCACAACATCCTAGAATATTCATCCACAAATGTGATGAAATACCTATTTCCACTGTATGTAGGAGTTTCTATAGGTCCACATATATCTGAATGCACCACATTCAATACATGCTTTGCTCTCATCTTCAAATCAGACTTGAAAGCTGACCTAGAATGCTTTCCTACTAAACATATGCTGCATGACTTTTCAGGGATCTTCACACTTAGCTCCCCAATAACCATGTTCTTAGTTTTCAGTAAACATAGGCTCCTATAGTTCAAGTGTCCATACCTTCTATGCCAGAGTTCAGATTCTTCATCTTTCACTGAAGCTTTATAACAGATCTGCTCCTTATTCACTATGCTGGTTTTGAAGGTCCTGTTCTTTGTAAGCTTTGACTGCAGTATGAGCTTCTTCAATGGATTGTACAGCTTTAAGGTTTCATCCTCCATAGTTACTGAATAACCTTTCTCTATGAGCTGACCTACACTCATAAGATTGCACTTCATTCCAGGAACATAGAGTACCTCTTCTATCACTGCTCTTTTTCCATCACTTCCTTGTATGATCACATTTCCCATACCTTCAGCTTTCATACTTCTGCAATCTGCCAATCTCACACTGGTTTTCTTGCTATCATCAAATTCACCCAGCCATTCCTTCTTACCAGTCATGTGATTTGAGCACCCAGTATCAAGATACCAAGTATCTGATACTGCTTCTGACTCTTTGTCACTTGTAGTAGCCATTAACATGACTGTATCAACATCAGAAAGTGAATCTTCTTGGGCCACATTAGCTTCTTGCTCTTTGTTCTTTCCCTTTCTATCTTTGTTGAACCAGCATTCAGAAGCATAATGCCCATATTTTTCACAAAAATAACATTGTACCTTTCTTTTATCTTTCTTCCCTTGATTCTTTGAGGAACATTCAGCTCCATTCTTAGAAGATTCAGGTTTATCACCTTGTTGTCAACGCATTGATGAATGTAGAACAGAGCCTTGCAATCTTTCTTCTTGCTTCTCTGTGTGTGTTCCTCTGAACATCAGTGGGATTTTTTGGAAGTGGCTCGAAACCATTGCTAACAATTTCAAGAACATCTTGAAACCCAAAAATCACTTTCATCTGCTTAACCCATCTATCCCAATTCTTCTTTCCATCAAGAACTGGCAAATGCACAACGATGTTTCCATTGGAATTCATGGTTGATCTTCTTCTTGGATCGAACTATGCTCTAGATACCAATTGTTGGGGTATAACAGTGTTGAATGTGAAGTTGGTGAAGGTTTCTTGTGATGAAGAAAACAAAAAAATAACAGAAACTGTTTTAGGGTTAGGGTTTGAGAGAGAAGAATAGAAAAGATAATAGAATTGTGAAAAACTGATATTATTCATGAGGGTTACAATGTTTATATATACAAGAGTAACCTTGTGTTACTTGCTTATCAAGTAACTAACAAACTGTAACTAAATCTAGCTAAACATAAGGAAATCTGTTATTACTTAATCACCAAGTAACAAAAACCCTAACATGTGGGAAAGCATACAATAGTTTTGAATTACACACCAGTAAGACCTCAATTTTAAGAAGGACCAACACTTTTTTAATATTAATTTTTTTTAAATGTAATGAGTTCTATTTAAGAAAAGGGTCTTGCTAACAAATGTCGGACACTTGTTAAGGATTCAAAAATAGAAACAATTAGTAAATTTTATGTAGAACAAGTTACTTTTCAAAGTTTTAATGTGTTGAATGCATCATTATCAAGACAAAGTTTCTTATTTAAACTTCTTAACAAGTGCCCTCAGGGCACTTTTTAGCATTTTCCTTAAAAAAATTTGTGTGACATGTTGGGTTGGAGGGATTGGATGCTTATTAGGTATTACTATTAAAAAATTATAAATGAGTGATGTGTACATGTGAGACCTATTTAAGTACCAAAAAATAAGTGTCTCCATTGTTGATGCTCTGATAAGAAGTTTAAAGTATAAATTTTATCTTGAGATTTGTGTATTCAACCTATTGAAACATAAAAAAACAACCTTTTCTACATAAAAATTATTAATTATTTCCATTTTGTAATCTTTAACAAAGTGCATTTGTTAGCAAGACTCAAATTTAAATTGGTAACAGACCTTCTAAAAAAATGGTGACATATCATGCTTGAATTTAATTCATATAAGTGTAACCATCAAATTATTAAAATGACAATCAATCTCCAAGTGATTCCCTCTGTTTAAGCATAGTCCTTAGCAACCAATCTTGCATTAAATCGCTAAATTGTCCCATTTGATTCTCCTATGATCTTGTAAACCTATCTGCTGCCAGTAGGTTTCACATTCGGAGGCAAGCCTATCTCCTATGATTTTGTGCTCCAAGGGAATGGTAACTTTGTTGATTTGCTGGAGTAAGTTGGGAAAAAGAATTTGCAAATCTTCAGGAATTATCCATTAAGAGTTCACAATATAATCATTAACAATAGATGTGAAGTTATGATGAATCTGATGAGGAATGTTGCACAAATCCACTAAAGGAGCATCAGTCCAATCATAAAGCCAAAAATTGATTCTCTTCCCATCACCCAAAAGCTCGGAAGAGTTATAAATAATATGATTGGAAAGTGATTTGAGACCATTTGGTGTTGAAGAAAAAATATGGTAACTTATGACCTTTTTACCTCTCAAAACTCTACTTCTAAGAAAAATAGCCAGTGATTCTCAGAGTGAAGCTCCCAACATAATATCAAACTAGAGGCTTCATTTAGGTTTTTAATTGACCTTATTCCCAATCATCCTTCTAAAATTGGAGTGCAAATAGTTTTCGAAGAAACTGTTACAAATTTCCTAGTGTCAAGGTCCCCACTCCAGATAAAGTTTCTCATATATCTCTCCGACTCAATCAACTTTATAGGCTATGAATAAACAATGAAAGAATATATTAGCATACTTTGAATAACACTTTTGAAAAGTTGTAGTCTAGGTAAAGGATAGCAAAGAAGCCTTCCAAGATACCAGCTTGGATTTAATCTTGTCCACTATAGGCTGGAAGTAACATGCTTTGGACTTTCCTTTAAATATAGGCACTCCAAGATAGATAAATGGCAGAGTACCAACATTAAACCTAGCATATTTGCTATTTGATGCATTCTTTCTTGAGACATTGAACCAACATAGAAAATGGACTTCTGAGGACAAATAACCTGGCCTTAGTTTTGAGCATATTTTTGAAAGAATTGTGATAGGATTTGAACATTCAAAGATGTTCCTTTGCAGAAAAGCATAACATCTCTAGAGCAAGCAAGTAGCCTTCATGTTTTCCATTATGGATATTGATTGCTTAGCTGAATGCAAAATAGTATGAATCCAGTTACAAAATAGGTTGTTAAAGACAAATACTTTCGACATTATATTAGCAAAAAGCTCCAGTCAATAATATCAAATGCTTTTGCTATGCCAATTTCGATAGCTAGATTTCCACCATAAGACTTGTTACGCAACATGTTTATGGCTTCTGAAGTAAGACAAATGTAATCCTTGATTTGTCTCCCTTTCATGAATCTTCTTTGATCTTTTGATATAATATCAGGTAAAATTTGAGCTAACCTATAAGCAACAATTTTGTAAATGATCTTGTACTTGAAATTTTCCATAGCAATAGGTATAAACTGACTGACAGTATCTGCATTTGAAATTTTGGGAATAAGAACACAATATTTGCATTCATATTTGGCATCATCCAGTTAGATGTAAATAATTCAAGCATAACATCAATAACATCTTCATTGATTATTTATCTCCCATAATGTCTGAAAGAAAAATGCACCAAAACCATCCAGGAGCCCCATCTCTACTCATTGAGAACACTGCATTCTTTATTTCTTCTATGGAAGGTATATGTGTTAGCAAATGATTTGTAGTACCATTTACTAAAGATGGAATGACCTCTTCAATGAGCCCATATTGTCATGCACATCATTGCTAATAAGAATAACCGAACAGACAAGAGACAAAGAACATAAAATTTAGTCATGTGACATGCTAGTAACACTTCTAACAAAATTGTGTATTTAGAATAATTATGTGTTTTTCTTATGGTTATAGTGTGTTGTTAATACCCCTATAAAATGAAGAGCCGTGCTATATATCGCGAGGAATTACGCTCGCGAATTTCACGAATGGAAAATTGTGTTATATACTTACTTAAATTTCCAATAATAACTTGGTTAGATTTATATTAAAATAAATAAAAAGGTGTTGGGCTGTTGGCTGATCAGTAGGTGCTACTTTATTTAAAAAAATAAAAATATAAGTTAAACGGTTCACCGCCACCACGTGTATTGCAACTAAACTTAACATAGCATGTGGCAATTCCACCCAAAGATCTGCAACTGCAAGCAATGAGATTTTGAACCCCCACCATGCCACAGTCGGGACTCAGCTGTACGACGACGGAGATGGATTGAAGTCTCTGCAATATAGTGTGTCTAGTACTGACTGATCGGTGCAGTTGGTGTGTGCAGCTGAGAGAAGTCATAAGCTGAGAGCTGAATGGTAAATGTAGAGCAGGGAGGAAAGGATATCGTAAACCGATGTTACGTAAAGAGTACCTTGAGAAAAGCATAAGCATTCGCGAACTATTCGTGATGAAAGCTGTCGCTATACTTAGCATTTTCCTAAAATGAATGAATGAATGAATGATGATGATGATGATGATGATAATTCCTCATTACGATCATTTAGTACCCACACACCAACATCTGATTCAAATTAAAAGATTTCCATATTTTTTTAATTTTCATTAATGACTAATAATAAAAATAATTATTTCAAAATTATAATTTTATCCTTAATTGAGACAAGAAAAGGAAAATTTCAAAATTATCCTACACGTCCTTGCATTTCTTTTGGGTGCAATGTACCACCTTACATTATATTGTAAAATCAGATTTATTCATGTGTGTACATGCGCTTCTCGATCTTTACTGGAAAGCCACCTTTCATTATTGAAGTAAGGTGTGAATCAAACTCTGGTTCAACCCCTTCATCCATCGCTGGAAGCACCCTAAACTCCCTCATAATGCCAACAACCAACCTCTTCATCTGTAAGAACGCCATTTCTTTCCCTAAACACACCCTCGGCCCAGCTTGAAAAACCGGATAAGTATAAGGATCCATTCCAACAAAGCTCCATTTTCCATCGTCAGCTCGACTCAACCACCTCTCAGGTCGAAACTCAGCCCAATCGGATCCCCATATTTTCTCAGACCTTCCCATAGCATATACATGATACGCAACTATCCACCCTTTCTTCACTAATGTTCCATCTGGCAAAACATCATCGTAGGCTGCTTCCTTGGCATCCACCGGAACTGGAGGATACAATCTCATACTCTCGCATAACGATGCATGAGTGTAAACCATATCCTTCACCTCATCGTAACTAACTATCATTGATTTTCTAGTAATCTCTTTAAGAATCTCATTCTCTACATGACTATGCTTAGAGATTAACCAAAAGAACCACGTGAGTGCAGCTGAAGTTGTATCTCTCCCAGCAAGAATAAAGCTTATCACAATATCAACTACAAAAGATTCATCTGAATGACCAGAACTTAAAAATCGCGACAAAATATCCACCGATTCCAAGGTTGTCTTTTCTTCAAGCTCTTTTTTCTTTTCCCTAACAATTTTTGTGGCAAGTCCTCTTACTTCAGCGACGGCATCTTTCAACCGTCGCTCGGTTCCAATGTTTAGGAATTTTTTCACTTTCCATAGAAATGGAATAGCAGCGTTTATCCTCTCGCTGCTGATTCGTGTGCTGTCGTCAAAAGCTTTCACAAACGCAATTTCTGGAAGAGAAGGGAGGAGATACTCCGGATCAAATCCAAACGCGATTATGCAAATATTATCAAAAGTAAAACGTTGGAGAATATCTTGAAAATCAGGGAGGATCATTTGGTTTTTGGAAGCTTCATGGAGAATAGGAAGCAGACGATCGTTAAGTTCAACATCCACTACCGTTTCAACGAATTTACGGAGGGATTTAGTGTTGAATACATGGCTGGAGATTTGTCGTTGAACCTTCCAACTTTCACCGTCGGTGTTGAAGATACCGTTACCTAGAAACTCGAAGAGGGATCGATGAAATGTAGGACCTTTGTTGTAGCAAGGGAAGTTGGTTTTGAGAATATGTTGGACTACGGCGGGGTTAGCCGTGATGACTGAGCAGGAGCCGAAGGGGCGGTGGAGGACAAAGGTGGAAGAAGGTATAGTTTGAAGGATGTCAGAAATCCATTGTATGAGACGGTGAAAGTTGGCTGCAATGGGAAACACAGAACCAATGATAGGGTAAGAGTTGGGGATTTTGGAGGGTGTTTTGGATCGTTTTTTTGTGGCTAAGAATAAGAACGAAACGAGAGTTGCAGAGAAAAGTAATAAAGAAACCAATGTTTCGGATTCCATTTGGTACGTAAGATACAATTCACTTTGGTTGCTATCACATTGCAATTGCGCTATATGTAATAGATAAATCGGTGTCATTCATGACGATCTCTTTACTTGGTAAAAGTCTATTTTCCACTCAAAGTCAAAAATGATTATTTCCAGAAAAAGTAAAAAATGACTGTTCTTTTTTTTTTTTTTGGTCGAGAAAAATGACTATGTTCTCCCCTAAAAAAAAAATACTATGTTCAATGAACATAATGGGTGTTTTTCTAGAAGATCGTTTTCAAGTATATTCAATCAAATCATTTTTATTAAATGTGATATATTATTTTTGGTACAAATGTTATATATTTTTTTTAAAGGGTCTTGTTAACCGTGCCCCGGGGCACTGGTTAAGGAAGCCAAAAGAGAAAATTTTAAATAAAAAAATATACTTTTTCAGCTTTTAATGCACTGATTACACATCTCTCAATGCAAATCCTACTATATTTGACCCTTAACCAGTGCCCCGGGGGCACTGGTTAACATTTTCCTTTTATAAATGTACATAAAAACAACATTAACATCTTAGCTCGTCAACAATTCTTTCTAAATCTGGTTATTGTTCCCAACGCTGGATTCGTCATCGGTGATGGGAAGCAATGTTGTCATATCCGTGTGGTTGTCGCTATACTAGTTGAGTCTGCATTCTTCAATGCATAGTTTCATTTTGAGTGGATCGAGCAAATGTAATAGAATATATTATGAATATTACAATGTATCTCTCATTAGGGTTCCTTTATTCTAGATGAAATAGTGTTGTATGAAATTTCATGAAAGTTTTCAATCTAAATACATTATTAGTTTTAGGGTTATTAAGGTTTTAGAGTTTGAACAATTATACCCTATTTGATTAATAGAAAAATGAAGTGTTTGATACTTTCAACATATTCGAACTCATGGTTGATAAACATAAAAATCGTATATATCTGATATGTGTTGAATATTACTAGACCAAAAAGAAATTGAAATGAAACATCTTTATTAATATATTTTTTAAAAAATGACAACTGCTATATACATTACATTAAGAGAAATACGCTTGTAATCTATGAAGTTCATATACTTGATATGATACGTATATAATACGACAATGATACGGAAAATTTTCAAAATTCAAGATGCTTTACAACCGATATACTTTAATAAAAAATAAATTTAAAATTAAGTATCTTTTGAAGCAAATGAACTTGTAACACTTTCTTCTCCTAGCGACTTTTTTTTTGTCCAACAAAGACAAGGGGGGATGAAATAGAGCATAAGCGACATAGAAATACGAAGATGAAAGAGAGTAAGAGATAAACTTTCAGAAAAAGATGAAATAGAGTAAGAGAATTGAATAAACTAAGAGAGAAATAGGAAAAACAGAGAGAGAATACGAAATTTGCCCGTTGAGGAGGAAGAAGACAACCAGCGAGTATTTCGACGGCGGTCAACCGAGTGGACTATGACCACTTTTGAAGAAAACCAAAACCCTGATTTTCGGATATGGAAAGGTGAAACGCGTAGTTCGTGTGGTGTGAAAAGAGAAAGAAGAAAACTAAGATTCGAACTCCAGACCTTGCATATATTACGCATTGTCCTTACCAACTGAGCTAAGCTCACGGGGACAATGTTTTTTTTCTTTAAGAATAAAAAGAAATTAGAAAAATCACGCATCCCACGCATATTAGTTCCCACCGTCGTATCCCTCGCATATTTAAAACGTATTGGACCAACTCCATGTTTGTAACCAATGAAAACACGCTTGCGAGCCCGATGATCAAACAGACACCCCCACCCACCCACCCACCCCCCAAGAAAGAACGCTAGCTAGTGCAGGTACTTTGACAATGACAATATTTTAACAAATTACATGTGAGATGTAATCTATATAAAGGATTGTGAGCCTATCATAATTCTAAAATATACTCTCTGTTTCAAATTACAAATTATTTAGGCCATTCTAAATTATTTTACAAATTTGTCTTTCATTAATAGTATAAGAAAGATAAATTCAAGAATTGAAAAAAAAAGAGTAATAAATACTTAAGGGTATAATAGGAAAAATAACATTAATGTTTAAAACGACTTATAATTTGAGATAATTTTTTCTCCAAAACGACTTAAAATTTTGAACGGAAGGAGTACCAACAAATCTTATTATAATCAAATCTTATAGCCTCACTGCAACTAAGAAGATTCTCAGGCATTGATAAGTGTCAAAGAAGTGTTAAATTCATGTTATATTTAAGCACTTTTTGTTGCTTGCTTTGCAAGTTATTGAAGGAAAAGCCGAGAGATAAGCGTTAAATGCCTTATTACGCATTACTTATCTTACTCTACCCTTTTATGCAGGAATTTATCCCAAGACACTGAGCAAAGAAGAAAAATCATGAAAAAGTGCAAAATCGCAGAAGCTGAAACAGGGAGCAGTGCTCACTCGCATCCAACTCGCAATGGCGAGCATCAATTGCGAGCAGAAATAGAGAGCTCCATCATTGCTCGCACTCAACTCGCAATGGCGAGTAGCAAATGCGAGTAACTCGCAATTGAGAGTTCATTAACTCGCAGTGGCGAGTTAGGGCGGTCTAGCCCCCCAGAGGTGACGTGGCAACATCTTAGTGGTGAAGAAACATCAGCTCGCAGTTGCGAGTGCAGTTACTCGCGAGGCGAGTTCAGGCAGAAGAGAAATTATTTAAATAGCCCACTTGCTATTCTTTGAAAATATATCCAGGGATCTTAGTTCTTCTTAGTTTTTCTCTTAGTTTTCAGATATAGATATTTTAGAGAGGAAATAGGGCTAGAGCATATAGAGTGAGAGTGATTAGAAGTTGGATTCTTCCTCCTTTGTTGAGACATCACAAGTTGTAATGAATTTTTCTCTTTCAATCCATTCTTGCAAGGCTTCCATGATGATGAGTAGCTAAATCTCCTTTGTTGGGATTAGAGGTACTTGATCTTGCTAACATGTAATCTTTTGATTTATAAATATATGGTTCTAGCATTTTTATTCAATATTGTTGTTATTCTTGCTCTTAATGCTTTCAAAGAGATTCAAGATGATTTGGACACGAACTCTTGAATCTAGACATAGAATAACAATCTATCTTAAGTTAATACTCTAGACATGGATGTTAATATTTGATAATCACTTATAATCTAGGACTTAATGCTTTTGGACATTTAATCGGTTGGGAAATCGTCGATTAGATTATCCGAACGGCTTTGTGATTGTTTAAATGTTTGGGAAATCAATGTTTAAACAATCCCTTAGAACTAACGATTTCATTTGGACACGAATGTTATTGTCGAGTGATTGTGATAATATTGTTTGAAAAGCTAGAAACCGTATATGATCATTAGGTTATGTGTAACGCTTGGTTAAGGAACTTTAGTCCTAACAAGTTTCACGCCTTATTAATCTCAACTTTTACTTTTGCAATTTAGTTTATCTAGTTACAATTGAAACAAACAAGTACTCTTAATACTTAGAATGATATTTAATGTTGAATGGTCTTTGATATCGCGCTAGTCCCTATGGAGACGATACACAATACTTATCTTGTTTGATGCAAAAATACTTCATCAGGCATATAAAGGAACTGTGAATTTAGGTTTGCTATTTCCTACTGAGAACAAAGAAACAAAAGCTGAACTGATAGGCTGTTCTGACTCATATTGGTGTGGAGATAGAAGTGATAGGAGAAACATTTCTGGTTATGTTTTCAAATTCAACAATATTGCAATCTCCTATGCTCTAAGAAGCAACCAGTCACAACATTATCCTTTTGTGAAGATGAGTATATTGCAGACACATATGCTGCTTGTCAATCAGTTTGGCTTGCTTCATTGATGAAAGAATTGAAGTGTGAAATAGAAAAACCACCGAAGTTGAAGATTGATTCAGATTCAATCGATTATTTGCATTCAACTTGAACAATTTTTGTGACAACAGACAGAATTCCTTCGTTCCCTTTCTCAAAGGCAATAGGAAGATATTGATCATTTCGAACAAAAAAGGGAATCTCGAGTACAAGCCAAGGAGAAATACTGCCATCTCAGGCATACCATCGACAAAGTTAGAGGAAATGATAGGTAGAAGGCGCTCTAAAAAATCTGATCTTTCAACTCTATCCCTTCTCCAGCTAACCATGTGAATTCCAAGCTCCCTATGAGCTTAGAGTCGCTAACGCAAAGAGGAAGAAAAGCTACTTCCATCATTCCAATAGTAATAAGGTAAACCGAACCCAAGTGAAGTTAAGCCGAGTCCTTTTCTTCTCCACTGCTTCGAAGCCGGAGGCAGACACGTGGGGTTCACTGGAAGGGAGAGTATGACATATCAGTTATCAATCTTGCAAAGATTCCTATTGCACATGGAAGAAGCAAGCATATAGAGACTAGATTTCACTTCATCAGATAGTAAGTGATGAAAGTAAGCTGGGCATATTTACTTACTTAAGGGACATGTTAGGGCTCATAAGCTTGTAGGATTATGGATTAAAGGGGGTGTATTAGATAAATAATCCATAATCATAAATATAGTTAGTTACATTAGTTTGCTTAAACTTTGCTAGTTAGTTACCTAATACCTTGCATAACAGAAGATAGAATAAGCTTTAGGAATGATGGTGGTGGTGGTGGATAAAGATGTTTCAGAATTTTTGTGGCTAAGAATAAAAACTAAACGAGTGTTGAATATAACAAAGTAATAAAGAAACGAATGTTTCCAATTCCATTTGCTACGTAAGATGTTGGACTTGGGTTGTTATCATGCAGTTGCGCCTACATATATATTCCGGATATTGCCCAATTAGGGTGTGCCACATGGCACACCCTTAAAAAAAATCAAATAAAGATGGAAGGAAAAAACATGTGAGAGAGAATCAGAGAAAATGCATTCCTCCTCTCCTCCCCTGCGACATCAGTTGTGGACCCACCACCCACCATCAACTTTTCTCCGCCACCCGCCAACACCTCCCTCTGCCGCCGTCCTCCTCTCCGCCATCGACCACCGTTCCTCTTCTCCTTCTCCCATGCGACAATCTTTTTTTCCATATTTGATGAATTTGATTTTGAATGGATTTTGAGATTCATGGTTGTTATTGTAGAGATCAGTAGACTAATAACAACAACAAATATCCTTTTCAGCTATCTCTTGAGCAGTGAGTTGATTTGAAATTTTTTGAATAGTGAAAAAATAGTAAAACAGTGCCTAACCAAATCAGTAAATCCTATTCAAATAGCTAAATTGTCGTTATATAAGTAAAGAGAGCCACTTTGAGGGCTCATTATATAACCACCTTATTTCCATGTCTTATAAAAATAAATCTCACATATCACTACCACAAATGAAAAATCTACCAGGTCAAGATTCTCGGTGTATTCTCTTTGACAATATATGTTGCTCTTCCTAAAGATAACCTTCCCTCGATGCATCCAAATTTACCACAAAAAAGAACCTTATAACATTAGGAATGGCATCACAAAACACTGCTGGAAGCAACAATTCTATCTAACCTCAATGTTGAAGTTAAATTAAACTGCTAATTTGACAGCAACTATGCATCGTCAAAGAATCACTAACCGCTTATTAAACAAAATTGAAGATACTTGAATCTGCAAATCTAAATCAAATGCTAGGCTTGCATTTTATCTTTTACTAAAATTTCAACAAATTTAGAAGTAAGCAAACCCCTGGTTTAGACTTAGGACAGTTGAATTCTCTCATATAGTAACAAACATCAAAGGTAGGATGCATTCATATATTTGTGAACACCAAATAAGATGAAATTAAATGGCCACACATATATATAGGCATCACAGATTCCATTCTCAGAAACCTACATTGGATACACCAGTTCTATGAAATAAGTAAAAACACATGCCTGAAAACAGATCATAGCACAGATTGAAATAATTTCCATTAATAATAAAAGTCATAATTTTATTCTTAATTTAAACAAGAAATGTAAACTACAAAATTACCTACACCACCTTAGTTTATACATAAAATAAGACTTTATTCATTTGTGTTGCTACGCTTCTCAATCTTTACCGGGAAGCCACCTTTCATTACCGAAGTAAGGTGTGCAGCGAACTCCGGCTCAACCCCTTTATCCATTGCAGGAACCACCCTAAATTGCCTCATGATCCCGGCAACCACCCTCTTCATCTGCAAGAACGCCATTTCCTTTCCTAAACACACCCTCGGCCCAGCCTGAAAAACCGTGTAAGTATAAGGATCCATCCCAATAAAGCTCCACTTTCCATCATCAGCTCGACTCAACCATCTCTCAGGTCGAAACTCAGCCCAATCGGGTCCCCATATTTTCTCCGACCTTCCCATAGCATATATATGATATGACACCCTCCACCCTTTCTTCACTAAAGTTCCATCCGGCAAAACGTCGTCATAAGCCGCTTCCTTACCATCCACGGGAACCGGAGGATACAATCTCATACTCTCGCATAATGCGGCATGGGTGTAAACCATATCCTTCACCTCATTGTAATTAACAGTTTCCGATTTTCCCATAACTTCCTTAAGAATCTCATTCTCGACATGACTATGCTTAGAGAGTAACCAAAAGAACCACGTGAGTGCCGCTGAAGTTGTATCTCTCCCAGCAAGAATAAAGCTTATTACAATATCAACTACAAAAGATTCATCTGAATGACCTGAACTTAAAAATCGCGATAGAATATCCAAAGATTCCAACGATGATTTTTCTTCAAGCTCCTTTTTCTTTTCCCTAACTATTCTTGTGGCGAGTCCTCTTACTTCAGCGACGGCTTCTTTTAGCCGTCGCTCAGATCCAACATTTAATATTTTCTTCACTTTCCATAGAAATGGAATCGCCGCATTTAACCTCTCACTGCTGATTCGTGAGCTGTCATCAAAGGCTTTCACAAACGCTGTTTCTGGAAGAGAAGGAAGGAGATACTCCGGATCAAATCCAAACGCGATTATGCAAATATTATCAAACGTAAAACGTTGGAGAATATCTTGAAAATTAGCGAGAATTGTTTTATTTTCAGAAGCTTCAGAGAGAATAGGAAGCAGACGATCATTGAGTTCAACGTCGACGACATTTTCAACGAATTTTCGGAGGGATTTAGTGTTGAATTCATGGCTGGAAATTTGTCGTTGAACCTTCCAGGTTTCGCCGTCGGTGTTGAAGATACCGTCGCCGAGAAACTCGAGGAGGGTTTGGTGAGTTGTGAGACCTTTGTTGTAGCAAGGGAAGTTGGTTTTGAGAATGTGTTGCACCACGGCGGGGTTTGCCGTGAAGACTTGGCGGGAGCCGAAGGCGCGGTGGAGGATGAAGGTGGAGGAAGGGACAGTTTGGAGGATATCAGATATCCATTGTATGCGGCGGTGGAAGTTGGCGGAAAAAGCAAAAGCCGAACCGACAATAGGATAAGCTTTGGGAATGGCGGTGGAGGAGGGTGTTTTTGGGGATTTAGATAGTTTTGTTTTGGCTATGAATAAGAAGGAAATGAGAGTTACAGAGTAAAGTAAGAAAGAAACCAATATTTCGAGTTCCATTTGGTACGTAACTTGGGTTGCTAATTGCTATCACATTGTAGTTGCGCTTATATATTATAGATTAAACGGTGTCATTCATGACGATCTCTTTTTCACTAATAAAAGTAAGTAAATTGTTTAAGACAATTATTAAAGTGTATTTATTATTTTCCACTCATGTATATAATGATTTTTTTTGGCAAAAAAATAGGTAAATAATGATTATGTTCTGTTATTATAAAACAAAAATAAACAGTTGACGGAAAAAAAAAAACAGAATGATCGTTTTTCTAGAAGCTCGTCTTTTTTTGGTAGCATGACAAAAAATGAAAAGAACATAAAAAATTATTATAAAACAAAAATAAACAGTTGACGGAAAAAAAAAAAACAGAATGATCGTTTTTCTAGAAGCTCGTCTTTTTTTGGTAGCATGACAAAAAATGAAAAGAACATAAAAAACGAGGAAGTAGAAACAGAGTTCAATCTAGGGGTATTAAGCTTCAAGGTAGATTTGAACTCTAGCATATAACCAGTCAAAATGTCACACCTAATTTTGAATGGTTTCTTAGTTTTGACAAGAAATTCGTGCAAGGGGATGCTCTCTCTAAACATATGTAAGAAAGAAATGTCAGGAATATGCATATGTAAATGATAAGAATTCATATTGCAAATAAGCAATATGAATTGTTGTTTTAAACCAAAAAATTTCGTCAAAAAATAAGCATATACATGCATATGTAAATGATCCATATGTTGAAGAAGATTAAGAACTTGTTAAGAATTCATATTGCAAATAACCAGTTGAGTAAAGTTGTTGATTATGAATATCAAACCATGATAAACATCATCCATCTGCCACTCATTATACAAGAGGTAGTTAGTTATTTAATCTCCCTTGTTGAAGTAAATCATTAGCTCCACTGTAACCGGAAGCACCACAACTTCCATCAATATTCCACTTTGTTACGCATCCATCTTGAGGAGGGGTCACCTAACAATGTGATGAATAATTTGGTGCTTCAAGAAGTGAATATTAACATAAGTTAAATCTATACACATGATATTCATAGAATGAAGGACATTTTGGGTTTTCCATTGATGGTCCCCAAGAGTATGATTATTTATGAAGTGTCAGATCCACCAAATATTTATTGCAAACATGTTACGAAAAGATCATTTATATGTGGTTTGTAATGTTTTAAAGATTGTGAAGTTGAAAAAATATGGATGATAGACACTACACATACACATCTGTCGTCAAACTTCCTTCGATGAATCACAATTCCTAAGGCTGTGAAGCACATCTTCATCATGGGTTCACATCTCTGGAAAATAGGAGAATTTGTTAAGTTGCAGTGTTGTCGAAACTTGTTAGCCGGAATCATATTGTGCGTGCAAAAATTCTCATAAAAGTGAATATGATTTCTAATCATATTCAATGAAAAAAGATTATGTTTATTATATAAAATTTTGATATGTGGACTTGATTAATCTAATGGATCATAATTCTTGTTTATGCAAAGTGTTACTCACGTAAAAAGCTCTCTCTTCCCATTCTCTCTCGTGAGCCGTCACCAAAACCCTAGTTTCTTCTCCTTCATCCACCAAAGAGGGGTGATTTAGGGTCAATTTTTAACCTAAAATCACCCCTCTAACTCGTTTTTCTATTTCCCTTTATTAAAATAAGTGATTTTCACATCTATTTCGTTTTTTCCTTTGTGATTTCGTCGTCTTAGTGCGACATTGTTTTGTTCGTCGTCTTTGTGCGACTTTGTTTGTCTTTCTTGTTTCGTTCAGGTATTTGTTTGATTCAGATTGTCAGATCAGTTTCGATCCAGTGCAGATCAAATCAATGATTTTGGAGTCATCAACGTTGCAGATCCGGAGACATGAGTATTTCGGAGACTTAAATATGGTCATATGTGTAGGCTTTAGTACTTTGCCGTTTTTTGCTATTAACATGGATTCTGTGAGTTTATTCACAGATTCATCCTTTTTGTTTTTAGCAAATTTTCATTGTATCGATGTACTCTATCAATTTGAATGAATGAATATCGTTTATTTTTTTCAAAAAGAAAAAAAAATTCTTGTTTATGTGGTCCAAGGGTGGATTTGTTAGAGAAAAAAATTATTTCTATAATTAAAAGAGAAAAAAAAAAAAGATGAACTTTACTCAAACTTGCTATAATTTTTTTTGGTAAAGTGCTATAAATTGTTTTTATCAAGTGACAACTGCTTGCAAAAGCTTATATTTATATTATTATTATTTAAAAATAATTTTAATTTCAGATATAATTTTTTTTTTGAAATTGAAAATATAAGAATTATTTTTAATTTTTTTGTCTATTTATAAAAAAATGTCACAACTTTTAAAAAGTAGGCATTGTTTAAAAGACTTTTCTACCCCTCATTTAATGATTGTCTTTTTAATAGAAGTGGATGCATTTAATGTTTCAAAACTTTTTATAAGGTTATATTTGTAAACATATTTAAAAAGTTACAACAATTAATGACTATATTGGTTTTGATGATTTTTGTTTTGTTTTTCTTCTTATAATAAGGACATAAAGGAGTACCTATAAATGAGTAAAAAAAGTCCCAACCATTGTCCACTCACGAACAAGTTAAACTATTATCATGCAACAATTAATATAAGGAAAATGCTAACTAGTTAAGGAACGCAACAATTAAAAAAAGTCTCAACCGTCATCCTCTGAATCATTAATTAAGGAAACAAATATAGTAAAATTATCTTAAAAGATTTGTAATCAAACTCTTAAAAGTTTAAAAAGTGCTAGTGCTCCGGAGGCACCGGTTACATAGCACCACTACCCCCACTTATGAATCCCTTGTCGTGACTCGTCAGATGTACCTAAAAAAAATGTGGCTTACTATTCAGTCTGCCTTTTCAAATTGTGGCATACTCGTCAGATGTCATTCTAACAAGCACTATCAAAAGTAGAAACGAGTATAATGCAAGTAGTATAATTTTCCACGTTCTCCCAAAAATTGTGGCTTACAATTCAGTTTGCTTTTTCAAATGATTGGATTATGGAAACAGAAGTTTAGGACAATACAACCGTAAGTCCCAGTCAAATAGCTAAGCTGCCATCATAAAAGTAAAGACAGCCACTTTGAGGAGTCATTGTATAACCACCTTATTTTCATTATAAGAAAGAATACATCTCACAAATCACCACCCCATACATCTCACAAATCACCACCACAAAAAAAAAAAAAAAAAAAAAAAGCTACCACATCTACCAGGTCAAGAATAAATCTCTTTGAAATATATTGCTCTTCCTAAAGATGATAACCTTCCCACAATGCATCCAACACAACCACAAAAAAAGAACCTTATAACTTAAGGAATGGCATAACAAAACACTGCTGGAAGCAACAATCTTACGAACCTCAATATTTAAGTTAAATTAAATTGCTATTTTGACAGCACCTATGTGACGTCGAAGAACCACCAACTGCTTATTAAACAAAATTGAAGATACTTGAATCTACAAATCTAAATCATATGTGAGGCCTGCATCTTATCTTATACTACAATTTCAACAAAATTTAAAAGTAAGCAAACCCCGGTTTAAACAGCATTAGGGAACCAGCTCGGTCCTCTTTTCTTCCTCAGGGACTGGAGTGTTATGACGGTAAAGTGAAACATTTCATAGTAAAATCTCTGGTTGAAATTGTTTCTCCTTGAGTTTCTGAACAACCTTTTCAGCTATATTTCCATATGCTCTAGAAACTACAGAATCAGGTGCGGCCAACACTATCGGGTGCCCTTGATCACAAGCTTCCCTGATCTCCACTTCCAGTGGTATCTTGAATCGATAAACAAAAACTTGTCAGAAATACTCAATAGATAAATTTTGCAAATCTCACTTAATACCAGGAATAGAGGTTGTGCTGTTTTCAATAATTTAAGGCACAAATATTACACAGTAATTTAAGAGAAATGCTCTACTCAATTTGTAAAATCAAACTCCCAAAAAAAAAAAACTGAACGGTCTATCAAGTCTCCCATGAAAGATACAGCAATAGCACAACACAATCTAAGAATGTGCAAAACTGCTTGTGTCTACCACCAGGCCAATAAAACGAGAAAATGATTATCGGCATTTGCTTATATTTCATTTAGAAGAAAAGGATAATGCTATGACTTTAAACACCTCAATCTCTCAAAATTTAGTCTCTCAAATTCAACAACTTCACATTACCTATGTCTTTCTTAATTAATTTTGGGTAAACTTTTTTATTCATAGACAGAGACATTGTACCCTCTTCCCCTGGCATTATTTAGTTTTTTTTTTTTTTAGCGTTAGCTTTACACATTAAAACACCGATATTGCTAAACTTTTCATTTGAGAATTAAAAAAATATGACAAGTCCGTGTTCAATTGCTTGCTTCAATAGAGTTCGGTGATCTGCAAAATTATAATTTAAAAAGTACAAATTTACATACAGATAATCAGCATACCTCGCCCAAAAAATTTAATCCCATTTCAGTGGCTGTGCTATGAGCCCCTCCTTTACCAAATATATATGAAGGTTCGCCACAATGTGGACATTTAAAGCAGCTCATATTCTCTATGATTCCCAAAATCTGTAAGGACAGTTGGTGTTCTCAGATTAACAGACATCAAAGCTAGGATGCATTCTTATACTTTTCAGATGATATGTGAACACCAAATAAGAAATGGCTGATATATCAATGCAGGCATCACAAATATCATTATCAGCAACCTATATTGGACACACAAGTTCCGTGAAATAAGTAAAAACAAATGCCTTAAAACATATAATAGAAGCACATATGAATATACTTCCAGTTCCACAACATTTGAGACCAGGTGTATTTACATATTTATTCAAACTAATTTTAGCAACATAAACAATAAACTGAAATAAGCCATTAAGATTTCTAAATGCATGGCAGCAATGCCTAAACTCTAATTTTAGCAACATAAACATATCATAGAAGCACATACAAATATACTTCCAGTTCCACAGCATTTGAGACCGGGTGTGTTTACATATTTATTCAAACTAGTTTTAGCAACATACACAATAAACTGAAACAAGCCATTAGGATTTCTAGATTTAGAGGTCAATGAGTTGGATCCAAACATGGTTTATGATAGAACACTATGGTGTAATTTGATCCATGTAGCCGACCCCACTTAGTGGGATAAGGCTTGGTTGTTGTTTGTTGTTGTTGTTGTTGTATGCCATTAGGATTTCTAAATGCATGGCAGCAATGCCTAAACTCTGATTCCGACAACAATAAACTGAAATAAGCCATTAGGATTTTTAAATGCATGGCAGCAATGCCTAAACTCTGATTCCGACAAAATGCAATCTCCTGATTAAGCAGAACTGGGATTTCAACCAACTTAATGAGGTCAGAGGCAATATATCGTCACTAGATAGCTAAATATCCATGCCAAATGTAGTAATGGTACAATGTATTTTTAGCATGACAATATAAACATTTTGCCTTGGAAAAACAATTGGGATGAATCCCCATGACCATGAGGCGATACTCTAATTGAATAATAATCGGTAATTGCAGCATGATTGACAAGTTGAATGAAACCAGTAGTGTTTGGTGCATCTTAGTATAGCACAGCATAAATACTGAATTGCTCAACATTAGCATAAGTTCCAATTTACAAAAACTCATAATCAGGTAAGAAAAAGTAAAGCCAAGTGAGCATTTTACCGGAATATCAACTTTATTGAACATTTGTACTCCCCTTCTCGCATCCATTAATGCAACATCTTGAGGAGTTGAAACAATCAGCGCACCTACCATAGAAGAAGCCATGACAAAAATAACCAATGAAAAAGGTTAAGTGAATGGAAACTTGATAAGAAAGGTCATTTCAAAGGACAATTAGTAATTTGGTGATAGCACAAAATATCCAATATTACGACACTTCAGTTCAATTTTATCTGTGATTGATTTCTTTGAACATAAAAAATGTATTTTAACTTTTAACGATCATGACTCGATTAATATTCTACTGAAAATTTTTTCATTCTGAATCAGTGTTATTGATTGCAGATGGTGGACATGGTGGAAAGCCAAAAGCTCATCATTTTAAGCTGCCATAAAACGCCATGACGACGCCATCCTTCAAAATTGGCCATGGTGGTTATTGAAAAATCTACCACCACAATCTGTCATGGCACCGCCATGCCGATATTTGACAACACTTTCAAATTAATAGAGCATAGTACAAACTACAAATAGACCTAGCACAACCTTCTTTATGGGATTTATTGAATATATCAGGTAGATAAGAATCACAAAGACTAAAATGTTAAAATCTAGACAAAGTAAAGGTCCAAGCTGTTTGGCTAAGTTTTGCATTAGACATCACCAACAGGCGATCCCCCAAAAAGCATCCAACTAGAACTATCTTCCCGATTCCTAAATGGTTAGTTACCTGATAGTTGCAGATTCTGAGACATAGATATTTGGACATCACCAGTGCCAGGAGGCATATCTATCACCAGAATGTCAAGGTTCCCCCAGTTAACTCCCCTCGTCATTTTCTCAAGAGCTTTTGATACCTATGATAATCCAGCAATAAAAATTCAAATAAAAAACAGTAGAAGTGGCTGTTTAGCAAGAAGATTTCTTCAATAAGAAAACTTCTGCGATATGTTTCAATAACCAAGAACTAAAGTTCTAGAAGGCAGTTAAAACTTAAAACAAATAAATAGTTAATGAAAATGAAAAGGAGACCAATCAAGGGAAAGCAGAAATTACAGCTACATGCATACCATGGGGCCTCTCCAGACGATCGGGGCATTCTTCTCCACAAGGAACCCTATTGACATACACTTGATCCCGTAACTATCAATGGGAATCATTTTATTATCTGAAATTATGCGAACAGAAAATTATTGGCATGAACTGCAATGGAAGATGGAAAGGAACTTAGCCATAAAACAAAGCTTAATAATTATGATATCTAGAAGTAGCAATTTTAAAACAAAGATAATGTTTTTAAAAGCAGACAAGAAAAACTGAACAGAGAAAAAACCGAGTTCATAAATTGTAGTTATGAGAAATGCTAGTAACACGCTCCTAAAAATATCATGTGTTGAGAAGAGTGTATTGCTCGTACTCCTCTTCTAGTTATGTATTGGATTCCGTCCAATCCAAAAAACCAATGAAGTGGATGATTTAAAACTTTATTCAGAGCATTGCCATTTATGATAATCAGCAAATATTACATATGGATAAGTTTATCAAACTCAGAATGTCTGAGAAGTTAATTGAGTAGAAGTTAGTGTGTTACTTTTACAGTTAATCATATAACATGATTAACATCTAGAAGACAAACAATCAAACAGTTCCTATTGCTTTAACATTATCACTAAAATTGCTTGAATGTAGAGTGGAAAGCAAACTTTGTTTGATATTGATGCTTTTCATTTAACATAACACAATACCTAAAAGCACACATGTAGAAATCCAATGCCATTGAAGATGAATGCTTCTCAGAAAAAGTTAAATGAATATCTATGTAGCATCGACAATTTAGGTTAAAGGCATACCAGAGTTTCCAACACTCCTACAAAACCGACATGTGTGATCACATTTGATCACATTCATTTTCTCAATTTTTCTAGCAATGTCTATGTGTCAGTTTCGTAAGAGTGTCGGACATCGACAGGTGTTGGTTACATTCAATCAAATTCATTTTCTCAATGTTTTAGCAATGACTACATGTAAGCGCCATGCCCATATTGTGTCTGTACCAGTACATTATAGAGAAATATTGAATGATATACCTTGAGTGACTTCAGGCTTTGTGTCGATGTTCATCATGATAGGAATGTTGGGTCCATACACATCAGCATCAAGTAACCCAACCTTCAATTGGAACTTACTTGCAAGCGCAACAGCTAAATTCACTACAAATTCAAATCAACTCATTTCAATTCATTCTCAATAGAGCTCAACTAATAAGAGCTTGTTTGGATCAACTTATTTGAATTCTGAGCTTCTCTAGTGACATAAACACTTATAACACTGACCGAGAGAACTTATGAAAACAATTATCAGTTGTTTTCAGCTTATTTCCATAAGTTCTTCAGGGTAGCTTATGAAAACAACTAAGCACATGTTTAGTTCTGCAGTGACAAAAATTAGAGTTACTTAATTAATTTTGCAAAATTGATTTTACTTAAAAGTGAGAAGAATGTAAAGTGGTTTCTGTTCGGATACATTTACACAAAAGTGGGTTGAACAATAAATTTAAGGGCCTGTTTGGTAAGACACATATTTGAGCTTATGGCTTATAGCTTATGATCTCGTATGACTGAAAAAGACCTGTTTGGTAATTGTCATTTTCTCACAAGTTAATATAACTTATTAGCGTTTTTTGATAAGCTAATTCAAGTAGCTTATAGCTTATCAATTTTTATCTCAATTTTACCCCTGCAATCTTAATTGAAAAAAATAAATATTAATTAAATAGATATTTTTTCGTCATTTCATATTTATATGCTACTTCAACCGCTAATTTTATCAAACACTACAAATTCAATCAGCTAGCTTATTCACTATCAACTATAAGCTAGCTTATAAGTCATCAACTATAAGCTCATCCGCTACAAGCTAGCTTATCAGTTATCCGCTATTCTTTAGCAAACAAAGTCTAAGTGTAAAAATCACGTATAGACTCAAAAACTACAAATCCTAACTTCAAATTAGAAACAATTTTAGAGGCAAAACCAATTCAACTCAAAACCAGCCAAACCAAACCTATCAAACATAGGCTTATATCTTATACGAAAAACAGTTTGACTTTATTTTATGTTATGAAAAATTACTAAAACAACTTATTCATAAGCGCGTGCGTTTATGCTATAAGCTGCAAATTGAAGGGAGTTTTTACCAGCAGTTGTTGATTTACCGACACCGCCTTTACCAGAAGCAATAGCTATGGTATCTTTGACTCCATCAATGCGAAGATGCTTCGCGTAGCTTCTAACACTTCCTAGCCACTGATCAAAATGAAACGATAAAATGCAATTATATTAAACATTTTTCAGATAAAGAAAATGAAATATAGAAAATTCAATGTTGAAATATCTCAGTCTCACCCTCGGCCTCATCAACTTTGATGTGAATGTTTTCTCAGGGGATCTTCTGTATGTGATGTCGGGGGAAAATCGTGGATTTGAGATTTTGATTAGGTTGAATTTGAGGAAACTATAAAGTTTAAAGCAATTGATTCAACATATAGGGGATTACAATTACATTCAACAGCAAGGAATGGTGAAATCGAATAGAACTTGCACTTTGTTTTGTTTGAGTGAGAAAATACTAAGAAAGAAAAATCATGTAAATTTTTTTGGTAGTGAAAATCTTTTTTTTTTTTGATAGAAAAATCATGTAATTTTTAATCCTTCACACAAGTTTTCTACACATTACTTTTTTTTTTCTTTTTGACAAAAATAAAACGATATTCATTCATTCAAATCGATGAATTACATCAGATACAAACATCGTTAAAAACGTAAAGGGTGAATCTGCGAACAAACTCACAGCACCCAAGCTAATATCATAAAACAACAAAATGCCTACAAATAATATGATAAAACCTAAGTCACCGAAATTCACATGCTTTCAGATCTTCAACGTTGACGCCCAAATCATTGGTTGAATTTGTAATTGACTGATGCCGATCTTTCAATAGGAAATAAATGAACACTGCGACAAGACGCGAAATCAAACGTCGCACAAGACGACGAACAACGCCACGCCGCACTTAGACGACGAAATCCCAAAAAAACACAAAAGAAAAAACTTGATATATGTGAAAACCACTTATTTAGATTGAAAGACAAGGGAAAAAAAGATGTTGAGGGGTGATTCTAGGTCAAAAATGACCTAAAACCACCCCTCCTCGATGAACAAAGGAGAAAGAAAATTTAGAGAGAAGTTGGAGTTTCTCTCACTAGAAAACTAGGGCCGGCTTCAAGATTATATACTTTTCTACACATTACTTCTTGATTTTTGTTTTTGTTAAATATGTTTTTTTCCTATATAAATATATCAACTTTTTATTTTAGTCTCTTTAAATTTGTTTTTAACTTTTAATCCCCAAAAGTTTTTCATCTTCACTCTCGCTCTTTTTTGGTAAGTAAAGACATACGTAGAATTCATATTTGGGATAATAGTCAGAGTGTGGTCGTCCCTGAATATCTAATGAGTAGTCACATTAGTCCATCAATGTATCAAAATATCAAAATAATCTCTGATTGTGCAATTTGTTAGTCAAAATAGTTCACGACGCTAAAATAGTCTCTCAATACTCTCAATAACTTTTTTCATATATGAACTGAAATGACAATAGGTAAGTATTTACAAGGACTAATACGACAATAAGTAAGTATATTTAAGGACTAATACGAAAATATTAATGAAATATTTTAATATCAGAGGCTATTTTGACTAACGAAGTGCACAATGAAGGATTATTTTGAAATTTTGATACATTAAAGGACTATTATGGTTACTCGTTACACATTCAGGGACAAAAATGACTATTACCCCATTCATATTTTTGAATAAGATTTTGCATAAAAATTTATAATATTATAAGAATGTCTTAAAAAATTATTTTGACAAAAAATGAATTAAATATAAATTTTTATATTTTTTACAATTAAAAATTCATATTTAATTCATGTTTTGTTAAAAAATTCTAATTAATTTTCGGAGAGATTTTTACAATATTCTACACATTTATGCACAATTTCATTAAAAAAAAATACAATGGTTACACATGAGTTGACTTAAAAATAGGGATCAAATGTGGTGATTGAAGATTTTATAAGGAGATTTTTAGAGGAACTAAAACGGAAAGTTGATATATTTACAGTGACCAGAAACATATTTAACTTTTTTTTTTTGTTGGTTACATTAGTTCTTATTAGTTTGTTAGTTTGTTAATTGTTACTTGAATTACTTGAATACCCTATCTCCAACTCCTTAACCATTACAGTAACTCAAACCAATTGAACTACCCAACCTTCCAATTACATTAGTTCTTATGTTTTGCGAATAAGACAAGTCTTACGTCATGTATAAATTAATTTTTATTACTTGATCAATAAATCTCATAAATAAATTAATTGAAATATGATGTGACAATCGGATCCAATTGTGGAAAAGATCATATCCATTTATGAGATTTTTGTGGTTTAGGGTGAAACTATAATTTGGACACAACTAGTATGGACACCCGTGCCAAGCACGGGCTAGAATTTCGTCATTATTAAAACATTAGACGAAGATGTATTATTCTCATTTATGTGGTTGCTCTATGTCTAATGAGTAGATTAACACCAGTGCGCTGGCTCTTTTCATAAGGTCCAATGATGATATTATAACTCGGTTCGACTTTGCGAATGAAGCATGGGTGAATCCCAGTGACAAATGTCGGTTGCGGAGAGTCTTATACTTAAGTGAGATATGTTGATGTGTTGACTGTGAGCTAAAGTTTCACATTGGATGTGAGAGTAGATGTTGAGCAACATATAAGTGATATGATCCATATACATAATTTCTTAAGGTTTAGGTTAAGATGTGGTGTCAAACTCACGTGTGTGGATTATCTTTGTATGTTGAGATGATCAAACTCAATGTAGGATTATGCGAAAATCACAATATTGTTATCAACCGGTTTTTTAGTTTTTGGATGTCATTTGTTTATTTTCATCTTAAAGTTTAGTTTTTATATGGCATTCTCTTCCATATGTTTTTTTTTTCATTCAACGTCTATTATTTTAATTTATTCACTTTTGGACTTTTGTGGCAGGTGAAAATGGTAAATTGTCGATGTGTTATGTTGAGTTGACAAAAATATATATTTATTAGACAATTTAAAATCATGTAACGTTTTCCTTAAAAAAAATCATGTGACGTTTGTTTAATTGAATCTAATTTTTTGGTGAAATAATTACCCAAAAATCTCGGACTCCTTCGACCAACCCATAAAATAACCAGCAACTCACACTATTCTCTATACTCTCACAAAAAAAATGCACAATACTTATTTTCTTTCGCCTATCTTCCCTTGTGTTTTAATTCCTTTTTTGATTTTTTTTTGCGTTTAATTTTCTTTATTTCTTCTCATGGAAGAAAGAAACATAAACCCCTCTCCATGAAACCACCGCCAACCAAATTTTTTGAACATTTTGTGATTTCAATTGACCATATTTAAGTACGTCATGTAATTACGGAGGTGGATAGTTGAATGATAATTTATCAAGTGTGTATTAAAGTTCTGTATTGGATGGAATAATAGATTTTGAACATCATATAAGTGAGATGACTCCTGATGCCTAAAGGTTTTGGACGAAGATATGATATCAATCTCACTTGTGAGGTTTCTCTAAATCTAAGATGGTGATCAAACTCTATGCATAATCCCCTAGAAGTCCCAAAATCATGATTTTGTTAGTTTTTATATGTCATTTGTTTAACTTTTTTATCTTAAATTTTAGTTATTGAATTTCATTCACGTTCATTGTTTTTTTATTCAGCATTCCTTATTTCAAATTCTTTGACTTTGGTCTTTTGTGAATTCTGATAATGAAAAAAGATAAATGTATTATTTTGAGTTTACAAAAATATATACCTATTAGAAATTTTAAAATGATGTGCGTTTTTTAATTGAGTCTATTTTTTTTGTAAAGTAATTACCCCAAAATCTCCTAATCCTTCAACATACCTGCAAAATTGCAAGCAACTCAATCCATTTGCTATACTTTAAAGGTTAAAGCACACACCCCTTACTTGTTTTCCTTACCATCTATCTCATGTAAAAAATTCCTTTTTCATGTTAGGTCTCAGTTTGTCCTTATAATTTGGATATGTCACAATATTACACATGCAAAAAGTCTCACATTTAAGAGAGATGTTAATGTGTCATATGTGAGTTAAAGTTTCACATTGAATTCAATGGTAGATGGTGAGGAAAATATAAGTGAGATAACTTATGTACATAATGTCTTAAGATTTTAGATGAAGATGTGATGTGAATCTTACTTTTGTGGTTGATCTTACTCTAAACTGATTTTATAAAAAAAAATAAAAAATAGGCTCCCTCAGAAGACACAATATTATGATGAACTATTTAGTTAGTTTTGGATATCAATTATTAAATTTTTTCATCTTGAAATTTATAGTTTAGGGATGTCATTTGCTTTGATGCTGTTTTTTTATTCAATATCTATTATTTCAAACCATTTTACTTTTAGTCTTTGGTGGGATCTAAGAATTGAAAAATGTAGAAGTGTTATGCTGAGTTGAAAAAAATACATGCTCATAAGCTCATTAGATATTTTAAGTCGATATGTGGTGTCAATCTCCATTGTGTGATTGTTCTTTGCATAATATGAGGATCAAACACAATATAGGCTCCCTGTGTCGTCCCAACATTAAGATGAACTATTTTGCTGGTGTTTAGATGTCATTTGTTTATTTATTTTTTAACTTAAATATAATTTTTGGATGTCATCCGCTCTCATGCCATTTTTTATTCAACCTTTATCATTTAAAATTACTTTACATTTGGTCTTTAGTGGGATGTTACAATGGAAAAATGCAGATGTGTTATGTTAATTGACAAAGCACATGCTTATTAGACATTTGAAAATGACGTGACGCTTTGTTAATTAAGTCTAATTTTTTGGTAAAATAATTACCCAAAGATCTTCAACCCCTTCAACAAACCCATATAATTACCGGCAACTCAGTTTATTCCCAATAATTTTTCGGATAAAGTATGCTACATATATTTTTTTCCCTAATCATTTTTATCATGTTCAAATTCTTTTTTCGTATTCTATTTTTCCCTAAAGTCTTAACAAAAATTATTTTTCTTAAATAATTCATCTTTTAGTAGAACTCATTAACCACTTTGAGTCCAATTAATTGTTTCAAATTTACAATTGTTTAAAACAATATTGGAGTTTTCTAAAAATGGTTGCTTTTTTGTACTTGTGTAAATAACAAATGATCAAGTTTATCAAAGCCCCATTCTTTAAAAAAAAAGTTTATCAAAGCCTCCAAATAGATTATACTACCTCTTTAAGATCGAAAATAATGTTGTGATGAAAAAACTAATACAAACAAAATAAAAGTATTATACAAATAAATGACATAATAAGAAACACCAAATCAATATTTGAACTGAAATATCTGAAGGTACACTATTCACTCCGCATAATTTCCTTTTTGTGTTAAACTAAAAAATTTGTTTCTAGTCATGTTTCGTTGTTTGATAAGATCCAAGATTTGTAGCGCAACACCAAAGTAGACCTTTCCTTCCTTCAAATCCTTCTCAAATTTATAGATCATATTTCTTCATACAATAGCATGAATTTTGTTACCCTGAAAATGCAAATAGTTAATTTGAAGAAGAAAAAAAAAGGAACTGGATTAAAAAAAAATGAAGGAAAACTAAATACAGAATTTTCACACCTACATGCTATAACAAAAATCACATAAATACAACCACAATGAAAAACAATCATAAAGAGTATACTCGAAACCTAAATTATGGACACAAAATGTCTTTTATTTTATGAGAGGAAGATGGTAGACGAAGATAATGAAAAACAAATTGTCTATATATAGGAAAAAAATCATGTCAAGATCAATTTTGATTGGCTCATAAAAAATAAATGAGTCATGATCTATTTTGATTGGTTAAGAAAAAAAATTATGAGTGATAAAAATATTAAATGCAATGGATACATAATACATAATACATAATTAAGTCAACTTTCTTGATTAAAGTTCTAATGCATTGCAAAAAAAATTGTTTGAGGAGCATTAAATGGTAGAAGCAAAATGAGGCGCCACGTGTACTTATGCTCATAGAAGTATCCTTTTGTATTATATAAAGATATGCTATAAATTAATTTTTATTACTTGATCAATAAATCTCATAAATAAATTAATTGAAATATGATGTGACAATCGGATCCAATTGTGGAAAAGATCATATCCATTTATGAGATTTTTGTGGTTTAGGGTGAAACTATAATTTGGACACAATATGTTAAATAGTATAAAAAATTTGAAACACAATTTGGGACTAATAGCTTATTGATATTCATCAATACTGAGTTGATTCTTATTAGCATCTCTCAACGAGGCTATGTTAATTTCCAAAGATAGCATATTGACCATAGGTGAGTGGATAAGGGGTAAAACCGGTAGCAGTCATTTTAGAATTACTTATGGCACAAAAAACTTCTTGCAAGATATCAACGCCTTAATAAAGTCCTCAACATTTTTCTTGATCAAGTCGATGATAATTTGAATAGTCGCCCCAAATTTCCCATTAGCTTGGTCATAATAAGGAGAGGAATTTATGAGCTTTATTCTAAACCTTCACATAAAAGAAACCATTATATCCCCTGTGAACATTGTTCCTTGGTCACTTCCAATGGTATCATGGACATCAAACCTGTATATGATCTAATGTAGTATGAATTTAGTGATCTCAACTTTTTCCACGTTTATCATCGGTTGAGCTTTCAACAATAAAATCAAAACTTTTTGAGGAATTCGTGATTAGATTTGATGGGAAAGAGGGGTCATCTTGTTGTTCACGACTTGGGAAGGCACATGCAAAACATGCAGTTCAATGTTTGTTCATGCATCGTCTTTGCCAAACATTGTCTTGGTCATGTGAATTTAACAATGTCAGCACATTGTTGTGAGACCTAATACATTATATCATATACCGCTAAGTCGATATGTTGTTTAATGAAAGACATATTGTGATTACTACTAAAGTCTCGTAGTTTCGGACCTAATTTGTACCTTGTCGAAAAACTCTAAAATTTCTTGGTGGAGATTCTTATGATGTACCTTCTAAACATGCTTGAGTATTTGGGGATTAAAATTTGACCCGTGAGTAGACGCGTTGAACCCAATTCTCTAGTATCTCGTCTCTTCAAAGCAAGGTACTTTTCCTCTTGTAATTATCTTAATGCTAAGTTGAGTCACAATCCGAGCTATCTCTGGCACAATGCCCTTCGAGCACGTTTCATTGTCCGCAAAAGTGATCTAGATGTTAAATTCTTTCACTATTTTTTGCACACATGTTTAGGATATAAACCCAACAGAGGAATTCTTTTATAGTCACAAACACAAATGAATAATGTTTGGGCACATACACATTAATTTTTTTCCTTCTAATAATGAAAAAAAATTGATAATAAAATGATTTAGTAGTATTTTAAGGAATAACTTTTTTATGTGTATGACCAAACACTATTTATTTGTGTTTGTGACTATAGAAGAATGCCTCAACCCAACATCTCCTACAACAAAGGACAAATTAAATGAGTTTTTAACGTGCCAAAAACTCAAGAACCCAAAACAGCAAAACATCGTCCTAGAAATCGAATTTTGAATTGGTTTTTTCCCGACACCTTTATAAAAATACATATAGAAGATCTTCAAAGTTTCATAGCATTCTGAAAACACCTCAATTTATTTTGATTTTTCAATTGAAATGTGCAAAATCGCTATTTCTTTAAATGACATGTAAGTAGACGCACTAAACCCAATTCTCTAATCTCTAGTATCTCTTCTCTTCAAAGCAAGTTACTTTTCCTCTTGCCACAAACACACGCTAAGAAGAGATTGTAAATAACTTGGTAAAATGGACGTGCTGCGCAGTTGGCACCCGGTCTAGTCGTTGTCAACATAATCTGTAACACAGCCTTTCACCAAAAAAAAAATAGTTATTATAGTTATTCAACACAACCAAAAGTTATACCAGTTCATAGTTTATTTAACATATTAATTTATGTATGTTTTCAAAATGAAAAGGATGCATCACAATCTATCAATGCAACAAATATGTATTGTTAAATATTTTAAATGATTTTCCTTTTAAAAAAACATTTTAAATAATTCTCTTATGAATCATAGGGATGGATTATAACACCTTTTTAATACAAGCACACAGAATACATACAATTTAAATTCTTATTTTTAATCAAACTATTTTTCACAAAAATGAAAATTAAGTGACTTTTAAAATGAATATATGTATCCACCATCAATTCTAAAATTATAATATATTTTAAAATTATTATATGTCCAATTTTCATGTTTGCTAAGAAACAAACCAAAAACCGTTAATTTCAACGGTCATTCGTCCGCGCCTTATTATATTTCTACAACCTTCTTCATATTTTTTCTTTCTATTAATTTTATTTTTTCCTTTATTAATATTTTTTTATTTCTTTTTCCCGAAACAAATAAGGCAAAAAAGACAAGTTCTTTGCCATTTCTGATCAGAAAAAATTGCCTCTATACTTCATCATCTCTCCCCCTCATCAAATTGCAGATAAGGTAACCACATTTTCCTGCATTTATTCATTTTAAATATCAACAAAATTCATGCCTCTTAATTATTTCTTTTTATTATTATTATCATTATAATTATTTGTGACAATTTAAATCAGAATTTAATCTCACATTTTTGTTGTTTTTCTCTCTTGAAATCTGTATTCCATGAATTAATCATGTTATGGATAATTTTATTTTATTGATGATTTTTCTAATTAAATTTGCAATTGGTAGTTAATCATCTAAGACATAATAATGTGTAACGGTTGGGTTGGTATAAATTCATTTTCTGTTAAATGTTTATGGTTACTCAACAATTATTATAAGGTAGTTGGAAAATGAAGAGTATATTTTGTTTCCTCTCTCTTTCTAATTAATAGATTCTTCTTTTGTTGTTATTGTTTTATGCTAAAGATGGTTACATTTGTTTGATGATGTTGTTGTGGTTGGTCTGTCTAAAAATTTCTTGATTGTTAAAATTGTGAATAATTAAATGCAATGTATTTTGCTTAGATTTTGATTTTTGAGCTAATGGTTGAATAGTGACTTTTTTGATTTCATGTTTGTTGCAGCCTTCTAACCATAGGTCATTGAGATTTATGATAGGTAGATAGATACATCATCTATCTATTTTGGAATTTGATTTGGGTGGATGAGAATTTGATTGATGAATTTCCATGTTATAAATCTCTTTTGGGATTTGTAAACCAATTTTATTTGAAGATGGCAACAAGTAGAAGAGGTGGAATTTCATTTGTCAAATCAAAAAGGAGGGAAGGGTTCACTGAGAATCTCACATTTGTAGCTTGTGAATGGTTTTTGATATTCCTATTGCTAGTGGATTCATTGCTATCATATCTTGTCAAAAAGTTTGCAAGTTATTGCAAGTTGCAATTGCCTTGTTTGTTATGTTCTAGGCTTGATCATATCTTATATGGCGAAAAGCCGGAGTTTTATCATAGCCTATTATGCAGCAATCACAAATCAGAAATATCGTCTATGATGTTGTGTCATACTCATGGTAAACTTGCGGACGGTCATAGGATGTGCGATGATTGTCTTTTGTCACTCACTAAGAATACTAAGCGCAACACGAAATCTCATAGGTTGTTGGCGGGTAAATTTGGTGTTGTTATCGGTGGTTCTAGCTATCAAAACACTCCGTTGAGCCGAGATTTGTTTAGCAGACCTAAGGGATCTAGGGCATGTAGTTGTTGTGGTAAGCTTTGGAAGTTAGAACAGAATGGCTTTCGATCTATCCAATTAAAATCTCCTGGGAGATCTGTTGTTAAGCCATACATTCCTTTGCCACGTGCGCCAAGGCAAAGCCGTTTGAATCATCGCGATAACTTGAAGAAAATGAGGGATAAAACTTCTGAATCTGGAGGAAGGAGAAATTTACATTCATCATCTAATGTTGGATACACTGTGCTGAGACTCACTTCTGATTCTGAGTCTGAGTTTCAATTTTCAGATGATGATGATGCTGGTAGTATATTTAATGAAAAAATTGAAGCTGGAAACGACACCATAGCTCCAAATACGCCAGAAACACCTACAAAACATGCTACGAGTGATTTGAATCCACCAATGCCGAAGACTAGTTCTCCCAAACACGTACCTCTTCCTGAGGTCAACATGCACCAACATGGGAATGACAATGGTGCGGAAGAAATTAACCGGCCGCAAGCAGATCAAAGTTCATCGAGTTCTAACCTCCCTGAGCTCATTTCACTAGACGAGGTTTCACCATCACATGTTTATCGAGAACCAGAATCAGAAGACTGTAAGATTACTGATCATTCTGAGAACTCTCTTCCTGCTCACCTATCTGAGCTTATGACTTTGAAAGCGGATCACATACTTGTTGGAGAATTACCAGAAAAATGTAACAATTCTCTATCCTTACATTTCAACTTTCTTTTTCTTCGAAATAGTTTAACATTTTTTTTTTCTTCTAAAATGTTTCCAGCTGTACATGTTACACAAGCACCTGATAATGGACTCGTGTCCGAAAAGCAAGGAAAAGTCTCAGAGAAGATTCATAGAATGGAAGATGCATCTACTCAAACTGATCCGGTGCTATGCGGCTCTGCTCCTCCAAGTCCGACACAAGAGGATTCAAATGACATGAGTAAGTCCTCTGGTTCCATCAAGGAAAGAGAAGTTCCTGGTTTTGTCATGGAACAATCACCTTCTAACGAAGTCGATAAAGTCAAGGAAGAACTAGAGCTATCACCACCATCACAGTATTCTTCTCTCCATGAGTCGAACATGTCATCATTTGTTCCTATAAACCACATTCAATCCCCTGAGATACATGCCGAGGCAACGGAATCTGGTCTTGAATCTATGGATGTAACCAATATGACTGAAATTGAAGGCGAATCTATTGTTGATCAATTGAAGCGACAAATTGAGTATGACAAAAGATACATGGATGATTTACAAAAAGAACTAGAGGAAGAAAGAAATGCTTCTGCTATTGCAGCAAACGAAGCAATGTCTATGATCACAAGGTTACAGGAAGAGAAGGCGGCTTTGCAAATGGAGGCTCATCAATATTTAAGAATGATGGAAGAGCAAGCAGAATACGATAACGAAGAATTAGACAAAGTTAACGATCTACTCACGGAAAAGGAAAAAGAAATACAGGATTTAGAAGCCGAGCTAGACTATTACAGGATCAACTTTATGGACGAGCCTATGGTCCCTAATATGCATGAGGAAAGTAAAGATTCAAAGGAGGAAAATGTCATGACACAAAATATTTGTCTTCATAACATCACAGATACTGTAAATAATTTCCCCGATTCAAATTTGTCTGAGGTATCCAAAGGCAGTAATGAAGTTGCGGCTGGTGAAACCTCTATTTTAGAATTTGAAGAGGAAAAGCAATATATTTCAGAATGTTTGGAATGCTTGGAAAAGAAGGTTCATCAACTTTCTTTTAATAAGATTTTCTACGAACCGCCAAATGTTAGACTTGCAAATCTTGAAATTAGTAAATTGAATCAACAAGGAGATTCTAACAGTGAAGGGCCCCATTTAGATGACCATGAGGAGGCTGATTTGTCCATACAAAAAAATATATTGTCGAATGGAAGTCATGATGATAAGGATGATGCTGCTGCATCAGATACCGATGATTGTTCAATTAGTATTGAAAACAACGATTCCACATCTGTAGAACCAATGTCTTCCAAATCTAGAAGAGAAGCTGATTTGGTTGCCCTAGAGAATGAAATATCAGACCTTCATGACCGGTTAGAGGCGCTTGAATTTGATCATGATCTTATTGCACACATAACAAATTCTCTTCAAAATGGAAATGATGGAAAAAAGTTTATTCAAGACATAGCTCATCAATTGCGCGAGCTACGGAAAATTGGAATAAGAATAAGATGGTAAGAAGATGAAGTGTTTTTAGCTTTTCTTTTATTTTTACATACAAAGAAACTTTTCATACGGCGTGTAAGTATACATTGTTTATACTGTGTCAATAGACACCGTATAATCCCACTCAGAATATTCTCCATTTGCTTTGTTAAGTATATATTTTTTCAATTTTCAAGCAGACATACAAAGAATGGTGATCATGTTTTTTTTGCTTGGAGAGGATTGTTCGATGATTACGAAAACTGATGAACAAACTTAACAAATTCTGTAAGTCTCATTTACAGTTCAATTCTGTATTTCTGATTCAAATGTTTGCATTGCTTTAAAATCTATTGACAATTCAAATGATAATTCTTTGTGATTATTTTATTCTCATTTTGGTATTCTTGCTAATTTATTTTCTTTATCTTTTGTCAGTATTGCAGATGTCTGCAAGATCAGAATGCCGAATCGGGGAAACAATAGAAATCACAGAATCATGTATTATTCTTTTGATGTCTATGTATTGTAGAAAGCCATGAGATATTCTCTAGTACAAAAGCATCTCCACATATGCTCTGATCAAGTTTATATTTCATTTGTGATAGAAAAACAAGTTCATATTTAATTATAGACTAGTAATAGGAATATCAAACTTTGGTTTTAATCTCTTGAGCCTTCTTTCCCCGTCAATTTTCCTCTTGTTCTTTGTGTTTTGTTGACTAAATAGAATGTGGAGTTTTGTCATGAGGTATTGACGAGAGAGGAGTGCTAACAACACTCTTGTTTCAACGCTCACTCTCATATTAGATGAAACCAATGTGGATCCGAACACTTTCGATGAGATCCATTTCTAAAGTGTGAATCTATATTAATTTCATCTAATCAGAAAGTGACTGTTAGAAAAAGAGTGTTGTAATTAGCACTCCTCAATAATGAGATGTTATAAACGGAAAGAATACCCAATTTTGTAGACGATTTCTATTATGAATCACGGAATCCGACATGGACACGAACACGACCATCGTAATGTAATCTCATAGAACACCGACACCTATACATGAGTTGTGTTATTTGAACAAACATTTGGTTGACAACCATAGATTTATAAAGAAAAAGTAGGTATCGGCACGAAAACCAAAACAATAGAGAGAGATAGTAAAAACATAACGTGAGCATGAGAGAGAAAGTTGTCATAAAATGGTTGTTCAAATATCATCTCTCCTCTCTGAGAAATGATATTTGTACAACCATTTTTTAACAACTTTTGTGACAACTTTCTCTCTCATGCTCACGTTATGTTTTTACTTTCTCTCTCTGTTATTTTGGTTTTTGTGTTAATACTTACCTTTCTTTGTAAATATATGGTTGTCTCATAAATTATCATACAAATAGTTATTCAAATAACACGACTCTTTTTAATAATTGATTGTTGTTTTTCAATAAAAACATAATACTTTTAGTTCCTTTAACATGTGCAATATTGCACATGTTAGACAAACCCTTCTTATAAATAGGACCAATTTATTTTATTTTTTAAAAATGTTCTTATAATAAAGTTATCATTTACTACGAAACACCCTTATTAATTATGGTTAGTGGAATAGTTATAGATAGAGGTGTTCAATCCAAACCGATCCAAAATAAAACCACAAACCGATCCAAAAAAATCCGAAAACCGCAAAAAACCGAATATTTTTGGATGAGTTTGGATGTTGTTTTGTAAAAACCGCTAGGATCGGAACAGATTTCATATGACTTTCTCAATACCAAACCAAACCGAACAACAAAAGTAAATATTAATACTTATTTATTCTTTCATTAATATTATCTGTTGTATTATTATGTTGCTTGTTGGTTTTTAATCTTATATATTGCACTAATTTAATCTATATTATTATATTACTTCATATGTTTAAAAAATAATCGCTAATTTTCATACTGTATTTTTATTTATTTTTTATATTTTGCATCAAACCTATTAATAAAAAAATTCTATTCTTAAAAAAAGTAAATAAAATATATACATTTTGCATTTTGGATATCCTAAAACGATCCAAATTAAACCGCATATATTTGGATCAGATCTGTTCATATTTTTTTAGAATAGACATCCAAACCGAACTGAACCACATGTGATTTTTATTTTGAATCGGATGACATTTTGCCTCAACATCGATCCAAACCGCACTGCAAACACCCCTAACTATAGATAATTAAAATACAATAAATAAGGGTATGCTATTGGAAAAAAGTAATACATGTTATATTGATATTGTAAAGGGGACAAATAATTTGAGGAAGTAATATTTAATAATCATTTAATCAGTTCATTTAAAAGTACTATATTAATTCTTTCAAAAAAAAAGTACTATATTAAAAATGTTGATTATTTTAGAATAATTTATTTTTTAAAAAAATAAGATATTTTAATCTAAACCCTAAATTTTTTAGGACGGAGGAAACAAAGACTTTTAATATCGTGGGGCTGGCCCCTAATTATTGCTTTAGGCCTAGTTTTGTCCCTGCCTAATTATAATGACCGCCGTTTGGTTTTTTTTTTTTTTTTGACATTACCACCTGCTCATGATATAAAAGAATTAGTAATAAAAATATTTTTTCAATAATTAAATGTGAATAGTTTTCGGACAATCTAGTTTAGTTTAGGTTTCATAAAAAAATAGGGGATGATTTTCTTTTGTTTTTAATAAAAAATAGGAGCGAAAATAGGATTGGATTTTTCTTTTGTTTTTAATAAAAAATAGGAGCGAAAATAGGATTGGATTGGATTTAAGAGTGATGTGTTGTTTTGTTCAAAGGAATAGGAGTGATTTGTTGCTTTTAGGGTTAATACAATAATATTAAGCATTAGGGTTAGGTTAAAATTAGGGCAAAAGTTAGCTTCCGGGTTAACTTTTATATATAGATATATAGATAGATAGATGTATGTATGTGTCTCTCTATATATATATATATATATATATATATATATATATATATATATATATATATATAAAATGAAAAACCATAGTTTCTAATTTCTCGTTACTCTTCTCTCAAAGAATTTCACGAGCTCTTCTCTTCCTCATCTCTCCAACGTCGGCCATGTTTTCTTCTTCTCCTTTTTTTTTTCTTCACCTTCGCAATTGATAAGAAATTTCAAATACGCAATTTGATTTGATTGGTTCTTTCTTTAAATTGGCAACACTATTCCTATTTGTATTCTTATTATTGATTGGTTCTCATAAAAATAAAAAATAAAAAGAATTTGGCAATAATACTTAGCTTACACATTGGTCGGTTTGAGAAAAGGCTAAACATGGTCATGGTCCTTATTATTGATTGGTTCTCATAAAATTCAAAAAGAATTGAATTTATGCAAAAGAACGATTCTTATTCAAGGAGTATATGACACATAATTTTAAAACTCGGATCGGTTATCGACTCGACAATGTTACTGGGTCACTGGTTCGTTGGTTGAACCACTGGGTCATTGATTGAAGCACATGACTAAATCGGATTAAACCGAAAGACTCGACTATAACTCGGTCATTATAATTTTTTTTTATATATGTATTAAATTGAATTGAACCGAATGACTTAATATATATTTTCACAAACTGATTCTTCAAATTCAAACTCATCGATCATAACATGTATATTTTATATTTAAATAAACTATACAATATTTAGATAAGTATTCTTTCAAAAAGAAAATTTAGATAAGTATTAAAAATGTCTTAAAAAAGTTAATTTTTTTTAAAGGAGTAAAAAACCTCCTAAGATATATAAATGACACTTTTTTTTTGGGATATATAAATGACAAATTGTTTAAATGAGATATTGTTTTCTCTAAACATTTTGCTATTTAATGTGATTGTAACCCACATTTTAATTAGATGATATGAATATGATTATCATATATGAATGTTTAGAAGAAAACATTAACAACACGAAGCGCTTGCTGCAGTGGTAAAGCTTGTGGGAATCAAGTGGATGGTCGTGTTTAATAAAATATTTGTTTGTTTATTAAACCGGTCTAGTTCATAGAACCGTCGAGTCGCCTGTTTTCACCGGTTCTGGCCGAGTCGCACCGATTCACACCAGACTAACTGCACAACCGATCCAAAACTTAGATCGAACCGGTTAGGGGTCCGATTCCCGATTCAACCGGTCGAACCGGCCGGTCCGTTCCGAGTTTTAAAACTATAATATGACAAGAGAGGAAAAAGGAATGAAGTTGGGCCAAAACGTGGGGAACCTCCATGTACACCCAACAATGGCAAAACACACGCACTATCCACGAGTTTAGCCGATTAACGATAGGCGGGTTAGATTTTGTACGCCATGATGCATGACCAATAAGAACATTATTATGTAAAGCCCCTTTACCCTTTATCTTTTATTTTATACCCGCTAACATTCTACAATCAAAACAGGTAAATTTTGTTTTGTTGCAAACAAATCGAATTGCAAAACCTCTTTACCCTTTTTTATTTATTTATTGTTCCCAAATAAGTAACGTAAATTGCATAGTTGGAACGACAATCCATGTGAAAACGATACTCTACTTACAATTTAATACTTGGTAAACGAGTTGATACACTTGCCTAAATTCAACCATCAGTTATACTTCATGCCTTGGTATTCAGGAGAGTGTTCCCCGTTTGTTCTTAAACTTCTCTTTTAGCCAAAAAAAAACTTGGTCACAAATTTATGGTTGGTATGGAGTGTTGGTTGTTCAATCCTTTGACTCAGTTGATTATTTTCTTCAACTTAGTTTTTTAGTGACAACATGTTTGGATAAGGGGGTGTTATGTTTGGTTTGGGAGGCTGTTGTTTGGTGTTTAGGGATTGTTCGATTTAATGTTATTTTCAAGGGGGTGATGGCGAGCGTGAATGGAACTAATTTTTTGGGGGTGGTTTATGACATTAAAGAGTCGAAGTAGAGATGCTAATTTCTCATATTTGTGTGTCAGACCTTCAGTGCGCCTTTGCAAAAAAGCAGGAAGGTGATGCTTTGGGATCGTAATTTGCAAGTCCTGGAAGTTGTGCTAGGAAGAAGTCTGTCTCTTGTTAATTATTCCCTAACAATTAGTGTGTATTGTCCTGCTTTATTCTTTTGGTTTTTGTGTAGTAGTTTTCGCTTCTGCTACTGTAGTTTTTGTTTGGTCACATGAATCTAGTGATCCTTTAAGTTTTATGTTTGTACTACATTGGTCCTTTATATTTTTTAAATTTCATATAGTTTCTTTATCCCGGAAACAATTTACATTAATTGTTACCCTTTTAATGACCATTTGTTACAAAAAAAAAATGTGTTTGCTAAGCATGTGATGTTACAGTTTTGGGGTTCCAAATAAGCAAATGGTATTTCATCATCATTATCAAATTAAAATAAAAATCTCAAATTCATTCCTTAATTAACATTCATATCATCTTCTTCAAAATAAAAACAAGAAAGAACATCTCAAATTTTGATTCAAGGAAAATCCCAAAATCCTGGGTTTCAAACCCATAATTTGAATCAAATCCAATATTTTTTGTATGAAACCCAATTTTTGAAGGTTTGATTGTAAAAGAAAAACACATAATTGAAAAAAGATTGAATTGAAATTTTGGGGGAGAATAACCAAAGAATTGGTGAAGTAAAGAAAAAGAACAAAAATTAGAAAGTTCAAGAGGAGAAAGGAGAATAAAATCGAAATATAAAGGGAGAAAATGTATTGCCGCACGACCACCACAACATAGCCAACATCATCGACCAACACCTTTGTCTCCCCCTTCAATCTCTCTCTCTCTCTCTCTGCCGGCGACCACAAGTTACAGTTCATATTGTCAGAGATTTAAATTTTCTCTTCTCTATTCATAAGTTGTTTCTCTCTCATTTCCATCTTCACCTTTATCTATGTTATAGGTTTGGAACATGTTTCCCTTGCTTTATCTATTGCGGAAATTTCAAGTTTGATAAGAAAAATAGTGTAAAATAAAATTGCAAGAGAACAAGTTTAATTTTTTTTCCCTTTTGGATACATACGTACATACGTACATGTGTGTGTGTATATATATATATATATATATATATATATATATATATATATATATATATATATATATATATATATATATATATATATATATATATATATATATATTAAAGTATTCTATTGAGTTTTCTGTTTAATTAACTTATTTCTTTCTGATTTGGCCTAGTCGCATCACGTGTTTAACACATCCATGTTCCATGTTTAACGGGTAAATCAACCTTTTTGTAATGAGTTATTATTAAAAGAATATCGATGCAAACTGTTAAAAAGATAAATGACCGATATAAAATTTAAAAAATATAAAAAATCAATATTTTTTTTGGTGGTGGTCGTGGTTTGAATCTCAGACTATATTATGCATTGTTCCTACTAACTGAGCTTATCACGAGGACATAAAATATCAATATAATACAATATAATACAAGTAAGCTTATCACGAGGACATAAAATATCAATATAATACAAGTATAAAATTTAAAAGACCGTACTTTTCGAAAAAATAATGTAAAAGACCGTAAGAGAAGATGTATTTTTTTTTTCTTTCTATTTTAGTGAGTTAACTCTAGCCTATTATTTGATGCATTCTATTGTGGTTGGTTGCCCTTTAATACAATTTGACATGTCTAGAAAGAAAAATGTTATGCCTCGTTGGCACTATCCTTTACCGCATTTTTCCTTGTTCACAAATGTTTCCCTGTTCTATTTAAATTTCCATTTTCAGTTTGAATCTGACAAACTAACTTTAGAGTAGGTAATTATAACATGTACCTTAAAAATTCACGTTAAGAAGAAAAGAAAAGCAAGTTTTGTATTTCAGAAACACAATTTTTAAATTTTAAGGAATTGAATAAACTGTTTAACATGCATCCCTTGAAGAGTTATATTATTTGTACTAAACACATCACTTTTTTTACCTCCCAAACCAACTTGAGACTATTATGACACCGTTTCTAGAAAGCCAAAATATAGTTAACACAGGAAAATAGCTATAACTTGTAAGTGTAATTTTTTTTAAGAAGTTAAACTAGTCCACATAAATTGATACCGGGGATAATCGAGTCTGGTATCTTAAGAGAAACACACTTCAACATCCCAAACCAACACCAATTGTAGGTTAACGAGTCTGTATTGAACTGTCTAACTTGCACCACTATTTTTTCTTCGGCCAAATACCACTTTTGGTCCTTTTAGTTTGACAGAATTCACAAGTTAGTTCTTTAAGTTTCAAAAGTTTCAATTAGGTCCTTTTAGTTTGACATAATTCCCAAGTTAGTCCTTTAAGTTTCAAAAGTTTCAAATAGGTCCTTTTAGTTGATAAACTATTTCACCGTCACCGTTTCAAAAGTTTCAAATAAGTCATTTTAGTTTGAAACTTTTGAAACTTAAAGGATTAATTTGGGAATTATGTCAAACTAAAATGACATATTTGAAACTTTTGAAACTTAAAGGACTAGCTTGGAAATTTTGTCAAACTAAAAGGACTTAGTTGAAACTTTCAAAACTTAAAGAACTAACTTGTGAATTTTGTCAAACTAAAAGGATCAAAAGTGGTATTTGGTCTTTTTCTTCTCTCCATATGTTTTCTTTATAAGAGATAATCGTTTTTGAAGTATGTTTGACACAACTTTAATTTATCTTTTTTTGTCGGAATCTAACTTGTTCAACTAGATCCAACCTAGTTGATTGCACCACAATTTTTTTAGTTTTTCTAAATTAACAAAGTACTATTTATAAACATAGGAAATATTAACAAATGCATAAGAACATGTGTTAAGATGTTTAAAGAGAAGTTTTTTCCTTTAAACTAATATAGTCAACACATTAAAACTTTTAAAAACAAGTTTTTCCATATAATTTATCAATCTTTTATTTCTTCAAATCATTAACAAGTAACCCTTATTTTTTTTTTTTTTTTTTATAGAAAGTGCCCTTAAGTTTGTTAACTTGACCCTATACACATTATCTGTTGGCGGAATTATTATTATAAAACATCATCAATGAATATAAATAATAATAATATTATAAACACATTACTTGCCACTTGGGTTGTTATATAATGCAATTTGTGGAGTGAAGGAAAATATTTGTGTGGACCAGGGACCAAACCCAATTTCTTGGTCACAACCAAAGAAATGGGAGAGAAGAGAGAGAAGAGAGAAGAGAGAGAAAATGAAAAAAGTAAAAAAAGAAGAAAAAAAAAACTATGTGTTTGTGTGTGTGACCAAACCCAATTGTGTGGTCCTGGTCCACACAAGTCTTTCTCGTGAAGTAAACGAAGAGATATAAACCAAGTAATGTAAGCAACACAATATTGGCTCAAAGTATTCAAGTCCAAATGGAACTCGAAACCTTGCTTTCTTTCTTACTCTTCTCTTCAACGCTCGTTTGGTTCTTATTTTCAGCCACAAAAAAACAATCCAAATTACCAAAAACATCCTCCTCAACCACCACCACCACCGCCATTCCCAAAGCTTACCCTATCATTGGTTCTGTCTTTTCCATTTACGCCAACTTCCACCGCCGTGTCCACTGGATCTCCGACATCCTCCAAACCATCCCTTCCTCCACCTTCATCCTCCACCGCCCTTTTGGTTCCCGCCAAGTCTTCACAGCAAACCCCGCCGTAGTGCAACATATTCTCAAAACAAACTTTCCTTGCTACCGCAAAGGTCTCACGCTTAAACGTTCCGTCGGTGATTTTCTCGGCGACGGTATCTTCAACGCCGATGGTGAAACTTGGAAGTTTCAACGACAAATTTCCAGCCATGAATTCAACACCAAGTCTCTCCGCAAGTTCGTTGAAACTGTTGTCGACGTTGAACTCAATGATCGTTTCCTTCCTATTCTCTCCGAAGCTTCCAAAAACCAAACAGTTCTCCTTGATTTTCAAGATATCCTGCAACGTTTTACGTTCGATAATATCTGCAGAATCGCGTTTGGATTCGATCCGGAGTATTTACATCCTTCTCTTCCCGAAACCATGTTTGTAAAAGCCTTTGATGACGGCACGCTAATTAGCAGTGTGAGATTCAACGCTGCTATTCCATTGATATGGAAAGTGAAGAAAATATTAAACATAGGGACGGAGCGACGGTTGAAAGAAGCCGTCGCTGAAGTAAGAGGACTCGCTACAAGAATCGTTAGGGAAAAGAAAAAGGAGCTTGAAGAAAAATCATCGTTGGAATCATTGGATATTCTATCACGATTTTTAAGTTCTGGACATTCAGATGAATCTTTTGTAGTTGATATTGTAATAAGCTTTATTCTTGCTGGGAGAGATACAACTTCAGCTGCACTAACGTGGTTCTTTTGGTTACTCTCTAACCATATTCACGTGGAGAATGAGATCCTAAAGGAAGTTATGGGAAAATCAGAATCAGTTGGTTACGATGAGGTGAAGGATATGGTTTATACTCACGCGGCGTTATGCGAGAGTATGAGATTGTACCCTCCGGTTCCAGTGGATACTAAAGAAGCAGCATACGATGATGTTTTGCCGGATGGAACTTTTGTGAAGAAAGGGTGGAGAGTGGCTTATCATATATATGCTATGGGAAGGTCGGAGAAAATATGGGGACTTGATTGGGCTGAGTTTCGACCTGAGAGGTGGTTGACTTGGGATGAGGATGGGAAGTGGAGTTTTATTGGGACAGATCCTTATAGTTACGCGGTTTTTCAAGCTGGGCCGAGGGTGTGTCTAGGAAAGGAAATGGCATTCTTGCAGATGAAGAGGGTGGTTGCCGGGATCATGAGGCAGTTTAGGGTGGTTCCTGCAATGGATGAAGGGGTTGAGCCAGAGTACACTGCACACCTTACCTCATTGATGAAAGGTGGCTTCCCGGTAAGAATTGAGAAGCGAAGCCACAAAGATCAATAAAAATAACTGTTGCTCAAATATGTTCCAAAAGTTTCAACGTCAAAACATACTCACTCATCATCTTGTATATATGTTTGGTATCACAACAAATTTGCAAAAATCACAATATTCATCGTGATGTTCATGTAATTTCGACAAAGCTACTTCATTGGTCTGTCCCAATCATTGTGAATCATAGCTTAAAGGAAAAAGCTTGTTGGTGCGACATGTTAGTGCACGAAAAGCAACCAATTAATATAAGCCTTTGGATATGTTTGAGACTGTAAGTTGTGTTGACTTTCATTTATTTGAAAAATATAATATGATAACACTAGCGGCCTTTATTGTGTGCCACTCGCGTTACAATTTTTCGCACTGTATAGCAATTCTCTAGCTTAAAATCTGAGTGTGATTTGTACCTCTGGATAGCTAGTTAGAACTTCCATTTTGGAGAATAATATTTTAAGCAATTTTTAAGAATAAACTAGAGTTTTGCTAAAAAATAATTGAGCATGATGTTATTTATTATTTATATCTACAACAAACAAATTAAAAAGCATCACATCCTTCACATGGGAACAAAGACAACGTATAATCTATCTATGTATTAGTAAACTATATATGCTGTATTCTCCAATATCCCAGTCCCACCATCACTATCTACAAAAAAAAATAATTAAAATATATGGTGTACTATTGTCCAACGGGAATGCGTTGTAATGAATATAAGCACAGTAGAAATTCAAAATCGATATTCTAACCCTAATATTTTATTTTTTTTATCAATAAATACTCTAACCCTAATCTGCGTGGGTCAGATGATATATATTTACAATGAATGATGGTGTGGTTGTGACGAATAATATAAAAGTAGAAAATAGAATACTTAAAAATTAAGCGAGGAACTCGTGAACCAACACACGTTGGCTCAGTTGGTAAGGAACGGGTCACTCTGCTGATGTGAGGGCAGTGTTGATGGGTGATCTGTAAGTACCTCTATAAGTGCCCTTTGGGCCCGGAGGCGTGCCCTGACCCCGGTGGTGACCGGAGCCGAACCCACCTAAACTTTTTTGTAACCAAAAAAAGGCGAGGAACTCGTGAGATGAGTAGAAGATTTAAATCGTGGGTATCTGTGTGCAACGTGATTTTGAAGAAATCAGATTCTTTAAGGTTACAAAGTTGTTGCAAATCAGATTCTTTATATGGCAAATTCTATGGTACACGCAAAGATTTGAGTGTACCGGTACACCAAATTGTTAAATTAACAATTAAATGAGTTGTTTACTGAAGGAAAATAATTATTTTCTATCATTGATAATTATAATAATTAAATCTTATTTACCAAAAGTTTTTACGAAATAAAATTTACTTTTTTGGAATTTTTATTACTCATAATAAAGAATCATGCTTATTTTTTATGAGAAAATGTTGAAAATTTAATATGATTCTTATAAACAATGAAATGATGTTTTTTCTAATGAAATGATGTTTTCTAAAATATAAATATTGACAAATAGTAGCTTTTTATATCATAAAATGATTGTTATTTTATAAATTTATGGTGGAAGTGTATCGGCACACCTCAATTTATGAGGTGTACCATAGAAGTTCCCACGGTTACAAAGTTGTTCGCATTCGCACATTCGAAACATCTGCAGTTGTTATTCAACGACCGAGGATGTTTCGAATGCTGTAAATTTGTTGGAAAAAGATATATATTGTGACGAAAATCGAAAGATATCATACACAGCGGAAGAAGAAGAAGAAGAAGAAGAAGAAGAAGAATTTCGATTTTCATTCCTTGGATCATTACGAAATTCAAACATGAATCAGTGATTCGATTGTTACCTTGAACTGTGGAATCTGAAAGCTGGAACTGGAAACTGGAATCTCGATCATAGCCAAGCAAGCAGCAAGCAGCAAAGCCTCTAGCAAGTCCACACGAACAGTGCTCCTCCAAAACTCGGTGCTAGCCAATGAATTGGAAGTGCAGAGAAGAAAGGGGTTTGCTTCAAAACGTGTAACCAAAAACTTCAGCACCAGAGTTCTATTTATAGAACTTCTAGTGTGCTCTGCAAGTCATAAGTCACTATTGGGCTTCAGTAAGCCCAACAACGAGTTAGTAATTTTGCTAACTAATTAGCGTTATTTACTAAACGCACCCCTTATATAAGTCATACTTATATATTTCTCTTTTGACTGTTCTTTGTGTGTGACCCTATAGGTTCTAGTCACGTTGGCAATAATATTAAATCTAATATTTAATATTATAAACAATGAGCGGTATCTAGCAACACATCATTGCTACCCAAGTGACAAGAATGTCAAGTGATCTGACAAAACCTTTCCATGATAATACTCATGTGTACACTTACTCCTTTGTCTCGATATCTTTATTGATCCCAAGGCATAGATATTGTCACCCTTGTATAGATCAATATTTATATTCCTTGATTCTGAAATATACTGAATAACGAATAAGTCCAATATCTTATATTGACTTAGTTCGGCATGGCCATGCAGTTTTACAGTCATATTTCATCAAGAGGCCTAAAGATATATCTCCCGTTTATGAGGAGGGACAAATCCCATCTAGGACACTCATGTCCCTCAGCATGCTTCATCAAGTACCCATCAACCAACGTTATGGTTATCCTTTTACAGACAACGTTAGAATGGCAACAAAGCACTTGAGTCCACATCTAGGGATCATGGTGGTTTCAGGTCTAAGAGCGATATGCACTATTATCATTGTGAGTATATCTTATGACAATTGCATAACTTACTATGTAGTATTCTCACAGTGGGTCAATCCAATATAAATATTACTCCTAATATTTATATCTATGTGAAGACTTGATAACTCTTTATCCATGATCTGTGAGATGTGATCATCAGTCTACCCACATAATAGTCTCTATGCTTTAATGATATCCCACTTCTCAATAAAGCTTGACTACGGATACTTTTAGAATAGTTTCCTTATGTTTAACGGGGTCTCACAATTAAGTTATACTTAATGTTCCATTAAACGGACTAACTATTCTAGGGACTTTATTATTTTGAAACAAAACAAAATCAATAAAGAAACGCCTTATAATTTATATTTTCACAATATATATATTTATATCAATATCATGATACAAAGCCAAACCCAATCAATATAGATTGGCTATTAGGGCTTACTCCAACAATCTCCCACTAGCACTAAAAGCCAATCAAATATTAACTCAATATCTATTGGTCAAGTGTTAGCATCAAGCACACTATGGACAAGATACTCTACTAGCAGATAAGGAACTCTTTCCTATGTTGGTAGGTCATACCTCTTTCAATTTTCACTTTCGATCTTCTATCGAAAAGAAATTGAAGTGTCAAAGTATACATTTGGATCATTGGTGAGATCAAGTTTTCATTGCTCGCAAGATTTAAACCAATTTTACCTCAGACGAGATCAATGGAATCTGCAATGCATGAAACACATGCTTTCACTCAATTATGAGTGAAACAATCCAAATCATATATATTTGACATCTGTAATAGAACAACAACTATCTGAAGCTTGTACTTTTACAAATTTCATAGGTTATATCCTAGCATATACTGTACACTGATATGAAAGTCAACAGCATTGTAACTCATTTACAACGTTTCTTTCATCTGTGTTCAAGAAACAATCCAATATCCTTTAAGACATCAAGGATATTCTTGAAGGTATTTCTAGTGTCAAACACTATAATCAATTTTGGTACATATTAGAAATAATTTTCTAACCATGTCTTACATGTGTAGATGAATTGTTTTGGTGACTAGTATGTCATCTACATACTCCACCAAACTAATATAAATGCTCCCACTAATTTACTTGTGTGCACAAGATTTCTTCATAGTTTTCATAAAACTTCATTAATAAAATAAACAATTCAACTTCAAGAAGTTTTCTCTAATTCATAAATGAATTTGATAATACATCTACCTTTCTAGTATCCTTTGGATTAACGAAATCCTACATATGTCAAATACATATATAAGGTTATTCCAATTAAGGAATACAACCTCGTTATCCATCTTCTAGAACATGTATTATACAACAACGGGAATTTGGGATCGATAGATTTAAGCATTACAATGATGTAATAGTTTCGTCATGATTTGCATCACAAGTTGCAAGAAACCTTCTACAATCAATCACATCTTAAAGGTATTCATAATACCATCCATGTAAGTTTTCTAAAAGAAAACTCACATTCCAATATCCATATATGGTCTGTGTACATAGATTCTTTATAAGATCCCATGGCATATAGCCACTTCTCAAAGTTCAAGCCATTTAGATCTTGTGCTACTCAAACTGGTGATTTAACAACAACCCTTTGTTGAATCAACTCGTGTTCCATTCTTAGAGAGATGTGTATTTTGTGTTACTTGACTTAATTTCAAGTTCTACATCACTCCCACTAGCTCTTGCAAAGCTATATTCCTTGAAAAGGAATACTTCAGTTCTAGCGACAAACAACTTTTGTCAAGGGAGAAGATGTAGAAATAGTATCCTCTAGTTTCCTAAGAGAACCTCCACAAGTATACATTCATTTAATTTTAAGTTTAGTTTATCTAGTAAACCATATAACCTCAAATTATCATTAAGTCAAAAACTAGGTACTCTTACCTCCATATCTAATATGGTGTCTTTATGATTACTCTATTGGAACTTGTAGTGGGTGAAGAATAACTGTAATTTAATTTAACATCAAGAGTCAATGAGTTATAACCAAACTATTTTAGATCGATTCATGTCAAACATGAAGCGATATAAATAATAATTATACTCATTAATCAAGCATTTACCATCACGACTTACTCATATGGTCTTTATACATTTCAAACCTATTTCTTTTACTTCATTGTTAAACTCTTCGAACAATTTCAAAGATTTCTTGAATTGTGTCAAATACACTTTTCTCATATACTATTAATTAGTAATGTTAGATGAAGTAAGAGAAATAAAATATCCAGCAAATATGTTTAGTGCTCCATATACATCTCATATGTATATCAACTCAAATAGATTATGTGTCCTTTTCACCTTTACCGGTATACTAATCTATTTTGAAAGGTGGAACTCACATCCTTCAAATGATATAAAACCAAATGAGTCCAATAGTCCATATCCATGGATTTTGGAAATGTGAATCACACTTGTTTGTACTAAACAGTGATGCCAATGATATACAAAAGGTTCAAATCTCATTTGATCCTTTTCTCATATGTTATAGACTAGCTTATCAAGGTCATGGAACTCAAATCCATTACTTGATCAGCACATTGTATAGAAAACATTATTAGGACAATAGGACAATATTTGTCTATCATTCAACTACATAATCCTTCTCTTGTCAATACAAGATTTATGATTTAATGTTTCTATATTATATGGAATTTAATAACAATTATTTGGTTCCATATCAAGTTAAGTTTAAGTCCAAGCATAAGCTCTTATAGTCAATGAAACAATTTGTTCCATTCCAGACGTAGGTGAACTTCACTTATAGTTAATGTTCTGTTTCTTTAAAACTCTCTATATTTCAACAAATATGAGATTAATCATCAAGTATCATATACTTATGATGAAGAAGTAGAAATTTAACTTTCTATAACTATATGGGTAAATAAGAAGTCTTACTTCTTTCTTATATTTTGACCCTTTCAAAACTACGAGCAATTTTTTTTGTTTTTCAACTTTTGAAATAATTGCTTCCCCTTTTTGCAACCGTGTTTAACCTTTCAAAGGTAGAAAAACAGAATTTGAATTTTATTCTTATCCATGTACATCTACTTGATAGGCTTAAACTATTCATCTTATAACATTGAGGTTGAATGATCATATCATTCTCCATCGTCGCTACCACTATGAGATATCCTATATCTACTCATTTGACCCAATGCTTCTAATAAGCGTTGTTTTTCAAATATAGACATAGAAAGTTGCTAGGAAATAACTGCTCGAGAATATACAGTTTTTCTCATTCTTAAGAACAATTCTTAAATTTTGTACCAATTCAGAAACTCTTTTCTGAAAATTTTGTTCTTCATAAGAACTTTTAACAGTATAATAAAATTTATATGCTAAAGAAATTCTAAATACAGAAAATAAATAAAATAAATGTATCATGATTTAAAACATATTTAAATAGGTCTTTAATTAAATACGCTCCCACTATTTTACTCAAATCAAATGACCTTCAAAACACTTGATTCGGAAAATCCCGTTGGAAGATTTTCTAGTGGGTTGAAATCCATATTTCACCTTGCTTTAAGTCAACGGGGGCTGTACTCAAAACTCAGTTATTTAGGTAGGAACTCCTTCCAATTGTATCTCATACAACTTTCAAATCATTTGAGTGAATAACTCCTTACTCTAATCTATCATATAGATGTTCCCAAACATTGCTTCTAAATTTATTTTAATCTTATTAAAATTAATTTAGTTAAGTTAAACCCAAAAGAATAACACTTGGGTAAATTGGATTACCGCACCGCAACTTACTAGTATAGAAAGTGCACCTCGCGGAGGCGAAACCTACACATTTCGATATTAGTCTTGAAGGGTGTTAAACTTTTGGAAAGCATTAAACTTAATATTTTGAATTGAAGGATTTTTATTAAGTTTGATCTCACCTCACCACGGCTTATATATCATATATATTCGCACTCCAATCATAACATGCATAACGATTATACAATAATAAAAGTGACATGATTATGGCCATCCTAACGCTATGACTCTCTCAAGCCAATGAGAGAATCTAAACTAATCCTAGAAACGACCTTGCTTCTCCAAGCTTGACCTCCAGGACTATCCTAACGTCATGAGCCCTATTACTTCTTTGCATTCTATTTACATTACATATGAAAGAAACTCGTTTTACATACGAGGGAGTGGATGAGAAGAGAATGTACAATAGAGATATAAGAGAGAGGCACGACATGCACGCCGTATTTTAATATCCAAAAGAAATAAAATAAATGGACTAGGGCCATAATCATTCACATGATAATAATAACAAACACACTTTTATTATTATTAATTATACCTTATAATTAAATAAATTAAATTAAAATTGGACATATGATCACACTACGCAGATTAGCTGGGGGTTTAATTGAGTACCAAAATATATTATATTGAGTGTAAAAATATATTATATTAAGTACAAAAATATCTCATATTATGTACCAAAATATATTTTATTGAGTACCAAAATATATTATATTATGTACCAAAATATATTTCAGATCAAGTACTAAAATATATTAGATTGCATACCAAAATATCTCAGATTGTGTTCCAAAATATTCTAGATTGCGTATTTCGCATCAACACTTGACACGTTTATGAACACCCAAATCATTTCGGTAAATATTATGATCAAATCCAAAAGATCATATATGATATTGAAACTCTTTCAAATCATGATTCTTTTAAATTATAAACAAATCAAGTTAAAGTCATGCAAATTGATTAAATAATTTCAAAAGATCATATATGACATTGAAACTATTTCAAATCATGATCTTTTAAATTAACTATCAATTTAGGATCGTTTATTACCTTTCAAACAACTTTTGAAAAACAATCCAAAAGGTAGAATTTTTTATTTACTTAATTATAGTAATATTGACACTCAATAATTATTATAATTAAATCTGCTTTATTTAGGCAATCAATTTGTTTCCAAAACAAGTTACAGGGCTAAAATTAAGCAAATATTTTATTACCAAATTCAAAAATCATATCTGATATTGAAACTCTTTCAAAATCATGATCTTTTAAATTTACTACCTTTCTCCAATTAAATAAATTAATTAAACATAAATATTTTCAAGGATTGTTTGTTTAGCATGAACAACCGGATCTATGATGCTTCACCAGATTCGGATATTGAAGCTCACTCTCACGAATTGTTCAAATTCACAACAATCTCTTTGAAAACAATTGATCGAATGATACAACCATAATAATACAACGCTTGTATAGTTAGGTATCCTAATACAACAATCAAACATCAATAGTTTTAACAATTGTTTGTTCAGTATGGACAACCGGATCTTTGATGCTTCACCAGAATCGGTATTCGAAGCTCAATCTCACGAGTTGACTACAAATTCACAATCAATTATATAAAACCTATTGAACGAATGATATCATCAATATATCACATATAATGATGTTGTATTAAAATCATATATCACATATATGATATTGATCAATCAATTTTAATTAATATTTAAATTTAAATAATAAAATATTAACACTTAATATTCTATTTTTTTAACGGATTTGCATTCCAAATTAATTCCTTATAGAATATCAAAATATTAGCAAATCAAATATTTGCGAAAATATTATTATCTCTTAAAACAATTTTAAAAGATAATCTAATTTGATTTGTTTCCAATCATGTTCCCGTCGATATGTATAATCGATATGTCGATACTTCACCAGAAACGGTTTCTGAAACATCAAACAAATCGAAAAGCCTTGCACAGAAAACATGATACGATGCCAATTTTAATTCTCTTTATTATTTAATTCCGATTCAAAATGTTTAATCATATTAAAACATAAAGCAGTAACAAAGCAATCCGATTCATGGTTTCGTAATTGGCTCTGATACCACTGTGAGGAAAATCGAAAGATATCATACACAGCGGAAGAAGAAGAAGAAGAAGAAGAAGAATTTCGATTTTCATTCCTTGGATCATTACGAAATTCAAACATGAATCAGTGATTCGATTGTTACCTTGAACTGTGGAATTTGAAAGCTGGAACTGGAAACTGGAATCTCGATCATAGCCAAGCAAGCAGCAAGCAGCAAAGCCTCTAGCAAGTCCACACGAACAGTGCTCCTCCAAAACTCGGTGCTAGCCAATGAATTGGAAGTGCAGAGAAGAAAGGGGTTTGCTTCAAAACGTGTAACCAAAAACTTCAGCACCAGAGTTCTATTTATAGAACTTCTAGTGTGCTCTGCAAGTCATAAGTCACTATTGGGCTTCAGTAAGCCCAACAACGAGTTAGTAATTTTGCTAACTAATTAGCGTTATTTACTAAACGCACCCTATATAAGTCATACTTATATATTTCTCTTTTGACTGTTCTTTGTGTGTGACCCTATAGGTTCTAGTCACGTTGGCAATAATATTAAATCTAATATTTAATATTATAAACAATGAGCGGTATCTAGCAACACATCATTGCTACCCAAGTGACAAGAATGTCAAGTGATCTGACGAAACCTTTCCATGATAATACTCATGTGTACACTTACTCCTTTGTCTCGATATCTTTATTGATCCCAAGGCATAGATATTGTCACCTTTGTATAGATCAATATTTATATTCCTTGATTCTGAAATATACTGAATAACGAATAAGTCCAATATCTTATATTGACTTAGTTCGGCATGGCCATGCAGTTTTACAGTCATATTTCATCAAGAGGCCTAAAGATATATCTCCCGTTTATGAGGAGGGACAAATCCCATCTAGGACACTCATGTCCCTCAGCATGCTTCATCAAGTACCCATCAACCAACGTTATGGTTATCCTTTTACAGACAACGTTAGAATGGCAACAAAGCACTTGAGTCCACATCTAGGGATCATGGTGGTTTTAGGTCTAAGAGCGATATACACTATTATCATTGTGAGTATATCTTATGACAATTGCATAACTTACTATGTAGTATTCTCACAGTGGGTCAATCCAATATAAATATTACTCCTAATATTTATATCTATGTGAAGACTTGATAACTCTTTATCCATGATCTGTGAGATGTGATCATCAGTCTACCCACATAATAGTCTCTATGCTTTAATGATATCCCACTTCTCAATAAAGCTTGACTACGGATACTTTTAGAATAGTTTCCTTATGTTTAACGGGGTCTCACAATTAAGTTATACTTAATGTTCCATTAAACGGACTAACTATTCTAGGGACTTTATTATTTTGAAACAAAACAAAATCAATAAAGAAACGCCTTATAATTTATATTTTCATAATATATATATTTATATCAATATCATGATACAAAGCCAAACCCAATCAATATAGATTGGCTATTAGGGCTTACTCCAACATATATATCGAATTGAATTATCCCGAAACCGTCCCGATGTGTGTTTTACATGTACGTTTTTTTTGTTGACTTCATTCTTTTCCACTACTTCCCTTGAATTCCGCTAATACATGTTTATCATTGGCTGCTGTTGTTTTCGCTATGCTTTCGTGAAAACAGTTGTCGCTACAAATAATATAAAAATAAAAAATAAATTATAACCATAATTACAAAGACAACTAACACTATTTTGAAAAGGAAAATGATTCGTAAACACCCCTTTCCATACCACTCCTCCATACACCTCCTAGCTGGCAGGTATTTTTGTAATTTCGAAAGAAAGAAAGTCTTCTAAACCAGTCCTTCCAAAAATCGGTTTAAAAAGTCCAAAATAAAATAAAATAAATAATGAAAAAGGACAGATTAGATGGTGTGAAGAAACAACTTGGTATTACCTAAAAGAAGATTTTGATTATTTTCTTTTTAAAGAATATGTAGAAAAATCTTGGCTTCTAAAGAAAGAACTCAAAAATTTAGCTAGATAAATAATGGATATGGTCTTATAAATCCATTTGGGAAAATAATACCACAACCATTCATATTAAATCCTAGTTATAATGAAATAACTAAAGTAAAAAATCAAATTAGATGGTGTAGTGAAACATAATTATGGTTTTTAATGATCGAAGACGACTATTTTACATATTGGGAGTATGAAAACTTAGCAAATCTTTTGAGTCATAGGTTACAAAAATTAACAGATGGCTAATAAAGGACTAAGTGAAAAAATACAATATATTTTTGAAAATCTAATAACACTTCAAGAACGATTAGATAAAATAGTAGAAACACTACTAGAAAAAGAGTTTAAAGAAAAACTCAATGAAAAATTATCTAATCTAGAGGAAAATCAAAAATTAGTAGATGAAAAACTATGTGTAAAAATAGACGATTTGATCGATCTAATAAAACTTTTACCTAAAAAAGATAAATGTCTAACCCTAGAAGAATTACAAATCTTGTTCAAAGAAGAGGGGGGAGATATTATAAAAATTCCAGATAAACCTGAAAAATCAGAACAAGAACTTCACTTTTTTGCCCCAAAACCGTAATGGATGAAACAGAAGAAGAAATAGCCAACCAGCTACAAGAATTACAAACCCTAATGGCTACTTTAGACATTAGTGAAAAAGGGAAAAATATCGAAGAACCAGAAGATGAAAGTAAATTCATTTATGACTTCGATTTAGAAAGTTCACTTGGTAGTTTCGAGGAAGAAGAACCACAAGTAGGACTTGTTAAAACTGATGACCGAGAATCATTAGATCAAGGTCGTAAAAGAGGACGCCGTGATGGTAAAGAAGAATTTCTCGACCAACAAATCATTCAAGACAAAATGAATGATAGAAAATTTAAACATATACCACCTAAGTATATACCTACCATAAATCGTCACAAAGAAGATGATGTTTTAGACATCGACTGTAGTGATGATACTGAAAAAGAACTAAGAAATTGGTACCATGATAGTATGGTAACTATCCAATTAGACTCTACACTAAAAAGTTTAGGTCCAAAAGATATTTTTAACTATCTAAAGACTAAAACTACAGGAAATGCTTGGAGATTCATGTCTGAAAAATCAGACCCAGCGCTTCCATCAACAACTGTAGAAGTAATAAATTATGTATATTCAATTCTAAAACAGGAATTTGTAGGTTTTGATGCACCTGAAGCACAATCAGACCTAGAAAATATTAACATTCATAGAATCTTTAACTTAAGAATCTGTGATATGTGTCAAATCGAACCATTTATATGTGAATTCAGAAAATACTACTATGCAGTATCACCACAGAAAACATTACAATATAATCTTTTAGGTCTATTTTATAATAAACTACCACCTGCGGTAGGAGCAAAAATGGATAAGTTAATCCAAGAACACCTAGAGGTAATTGTAGGGCTAGAAGATACTCTAGGAACTAGGATAACTGCATTACGAAGATGGGTGTCTGAACAATGCATGAACAAAATCGCTAAAAGAAAAGAAAAAATAAACCTTTGTTGCGACAAACTTCAAGATAAAGTAGGTAACTACGGTTGTAATAGGATCAAAAGAAAAAGGAAGAGGAAGATCTTTAGGAAAATTGACCGATCAGAATACAAGAGGAAAAAGAAATTTCCTAAGAAATTTAACAAACAAAAATATTTTAGGAGAAAGAAAAAATATCCTAAAAAGAATTCATGCCCTAAAGGCAAGAAAACATGCACATGTTGGTTGTGTCATGAAGAAGGACATTATGCGAATGAATGTCCCAAGAAGAAAGATTCTAAAAAAGAAACCTTAAAATTAATTTGGCAGGTAGGTTTCGAACCAATAGAATCGGATATAGATTCTGATGGAAGTAGTATCTTTGAATATAATACTGAAGAAGAATTTGAAGAATGAGTAGGAAAATCCTAAAAAATGGAAATCCTAATTCAACATTTATTCAAGTTATCTTGAATAAAAAGAAAATTATGGGTTATATTGACACTGGTGCAACTCTGTGTTTTGGAAGAAAATCTATATCCAATGAGTGGATTAGACTAAAAAAACCAAAAGAAATAATAATTGCTGATAAAACAAAACATAGAATATGGTTTGTTTTAAAAAATACCTTCATAAAAATCGAACATAGATATTTTTATGTAAGATCAATTTATGAACATGATTCTGGATTAGATTTAATAATAGGAAATAACTTTTTAAAGTTATATAATCCTTTTATTCAAAAGCTTGATACTATAACATTAAAATGGTTTAATGTCAATAATCCAGAAGAAAGTGAACTTGTTACAACAAATATTGTAACAAAAAATGAAATTTTAAAAGCAATTTCAAAAAATCTTAATGTACTTAGATGTATGTGGGATAAAAGAAAATTTTACCTAACGGTTGAACAAAATTTAGAACATCATTTAGATCAAGTTTGTTCTGAAAATCCATTAGATTCTGTAGTAAATAAGATACATGATTTAGTTGATATAAAACTTAAAGACCCTAAAAAGGAAGTTAAGGTTTTATATAAAATTCCTTATTCACCTGGTGATAAGGAAGAATTCAAAAAAGAGATAGCAGAATTATTAGAAAAAGGTCTAATAAGAGCTTCTATCAGTCCACATTCAGCGTCAGTTTTTTATGTCAGAAAACACAATGAGATAAAAAGAGGTAAGGCTCGAATGGTGATCAACTATAAGAAACTTAATGAAGCAACCATTAGTGATTCTTATAAGTTGCCAAGAAAAGATTACATTTTTGAAAAAAATAAAAGGATGTAATTGGTTTTCATCCTTAGATGCAAAATCTGGATATTAACGGTTAAGGTTATTAGAAGAAACAAAACCTTTAACAGCTTTTAGTTGTCCAGAAGACATTTTGAATGGAATGTTTTACCATTTGGTTTAAAACAAGCCCCATCAATATATCAAGGATTTATGGACAATACTCTTAAAGGTCTTGACCATATTTGTTTTGTATATATCGATGACATTCTAATTTTTACTAAAGGAAGTAAAGAACAACATGTCAAAGATGTTATAACTGTTTTAAACAGGATAAAAGATAGAGGTATTGTTCTATCCAGAAAAAAATCAATACTTTTAAAACAAGAAATCGAATTCCTTGGTCTTATTTTAAGAGAAGGGGGAAAGCTCGATTTATCACCACATGTTCAAGAAATTTTTTTACTTTTTGCTGATCAGTTAGTGGATAGAAAACAAATCCAAAGATTCTTGGGATGTTTAAATTACATTGCTAATGAAGGATTTCTCCAAGATTTAGCAAATGATAGGAAAATTTTACAGAAGAAGATATCTGAAAAAGTGTCATGGTCTTGGACACAGAAAGATACTGAGGCTGTAAAATCTTTGAAAGAAAAATTAAAAGTTTTACCACAATTATACTACCCAACAGAAAATGATTTTTTGGTTGTAAATGTTGATTCAGATCAGTTTACTTGGGCTGGAGTTATGAGAGCTCTACCTAATGGTAAAAAAAACTGGGATTAAATCTCAGTGGATATGTTGAGGATGAAACCCCACAACAATCCTATACCATTGTCGGCGCAACCTCACAGTTAAAATCAGATATCCCTAATGGGCGATCAGATATAAAATCAGTTTCGACTGATACAAGACTTGATTATTCAAGCAATAACATCCGAATTAAGGATAATGAACTTGTCTTGTGCAAGTATGTTTCAGGTTCTTTTAAGGATGCTGAAACAAGATATCATATCAACGAGAAAGAAACTCTTTCTTGTTTAAAAGTTTTAGAAAAATGGAGAATGGATTTAATTCCATCAAGATTTTTATTAAGAACTGATTCAACTTATGTTAGCGGATTTTGGCGCTACAATTTAAAAGTTGATCATAAACAAGGAAGACTTGTTCGATGGCAGATGCGCATCCAACAATTCTATCCTTATATTCAACTAATAAAATCAGAAAACAATTGTTTTGCAGATACACTCACAAGAGAATGGAGCAGGCTTTGAAGGAGCTTCAAAACAATCTAAAGCAAAAAGATGAGCAGATAGAAATCTATCGTCAGAAGCTTCAAGTACTCTCTTCAGAGAGGGGGGAGATGATAAAAATGATTGACGAATTTCTAAAAATCATGAAAGCAACAACAGGAGAACCAGCGGAAGTTCCTAAAAATGACGAGAATTGGGATTTGCTAGGACAAGATTCTGGAAAATACAACTACTATGCAAAGTACACAGCCCCAGAAGAATCAAAAATTCCCATTGAGTCAATAAAACCTAATGGTTGGAGTCCAACGACTGAACCAAAACTAACAACCTCAGACAACAAAAAATCTTGGGGTGATATAGTTGAAGAAGCGGAAGAATCAAAAAACGACTGTGCAGAATCAAACGTTGTCGTCGATCCCATCGATGAGCAACTATCTCTATGTTATTTTTGATGGTCCTATGAAAGGGATTTATAGTAACTGGGCAATTGCAAAGCTCCATATTGATGGAAAAAATGTTCGTCATAAGGCATATCCAACTATGGAAAAGGCAAAAGCTGCATACAACTCAGCCTACAAAGAAATTACGACTTCAATTGACATGGGTCAACCATCAATAATGAAGGTCAAGAAGAAAGTCTCTGTAGACACAATACTCCAACTTGAAAGATTAAAGAATAAAGAAAAAACATTTGACGATTTTATCAAAAAATGGATGTGGTTAACCAATTACAAAGAATAATTCACCCTAGAATGCTTCTATCCGGTGAATACCAAATTAAGTGCAAAAGCAGTTACCGTACCAGGTATTTCAAAAGAACTCTTAAAAGACTTCTATGATATGGGACTATTAAAAATAGTCTATCTAGAAGAAGAAGTAGGACGAAGGTTTCAAGAACTTAGCCTTCTTCCAAAAGAAATTGGAGATATAGCCAAAAGATTCAATGATCTCTTTGCAAAAGGAAGAGAAATATTTCTCCAATTTGAACAAACATACCCATGGTATGTGTAACACCCCGTTTTCCCAACGTAAAAATTTCATAAATAAATCAGAGTTTTTCAACTTTAAACAGAATGCTACACTTCTTAAAAATTTATAAACTGAATAAATAACAATTTATTCTTCAAAATCATTTAACATAAGTAATTCAAAACTTCGCAGCGGAAATTAGTTCAACAATAAAAATAATCTTTGGCACGCAGGCCTCAACATAAAAATCTCATAAGTCTTGTTCAACATTTATTCATAAAAATCCATAAGTAATACGTAAGGAATAAAAATAGAAGACATAATCCCATCCCGTTACGTATCAGAGCACCTAGACACAAGTGAGGAGTCCACTCACGAACACTTCTAGTCTTTATTACCTGCAAGTTACCCATACGAAGGGCAACATTTTCAAGCAGAAGGGGTGAGATTTTTCAAACAATAATATTAAACATATAAATCATATAAAGTACATTCAACAACTTAAACATCATTAACATATCTTATACTCCATTAACTAGCATCATTAATCTCCTACATTAGTTATACAATTCATCTTATATCATCTTAATTATAGATGTAAACATCATCATATAACATCAATTACTAATTCATAAACATCAACATACATCATCAAATATTAATTACAAACATCAACACATATATTAATCACAAACATCAACACATATAATGATCATAAGCATCAACATCTAACACCAAATATAATCATAAGCATCATCATGTATTTCACATAAGTATCATTATCAAAGCATATCATTTATCGAAAACAACTTCATAATTAAGTTCGTAATCAACTTCTTAAACAAACATCATCATTAAATCATCATCAAATATAAGTTATGACGACTCTACAATGCAACAACATCTTCAACAACAACTTAGACAACTTCAACAACAACTTAGACAACTTCAATATGCATGTGGTACCACCAGGGCATTAAGCCCCCTTCGCTAAGGTCATATTTGGACCTGTCAGGCATTAAGCCCCCATCGCTAAGGTCATAAAGAACATGTCGGGCATTAAGTCCCCATCGCTAAGGTCATAAAGAACCTGTCGGGCATTAAGCCCCCATCACTGACTATGCAACGACACAATCTTCCAACAACTTGGACAACAACGTGAACATCTTATACAATTCCATTAAAATGGACAACTTCTTAAATCATGACAACTTAGACCGACTTATACATCTTCACTAAGATTCAGTAGCAACAAACAGCAACAATTGCAGCATATAACAGTGCTAGAATATCATATCATCAATAAGAAATGAATCATATCAACTTAACATCATAGAACATCATAATATTATGTATCATACAATACTCACATAATGTATTCCAACATATCAACAACAATAACCACATATACATTAATCAATTACATTCATATCAAAGTCCAAAACATTCTTCAAAAGCAAATCAAGTTTGATCAATGAGACATAAGCCAAATACTCATAAAACACCTCAACTAAATCCCTAATACTTAAGTTGAAGTTGGGAAACCAACCATAAGTTTTTGGACTAACTTGGGATTAGTTAAGCTAAGTTTTCTTAAAGTTTTCTGAAGACCCACTTGGACTATTTTCATCAAAACTCAAAATCTACACATAATTTTCTAGTCACTCCAAAGCCATTAGAAAGCTAACTCAATTATCTACAACTTTCATGTTTACACCGAGAGCTAATTCAACACGGAAACGGGTGAAAAAGACACAAGAACGCAACAATCGAAGTTCTGACAGCACGCAACGAAAGCACAACAAGCAGTCACCCATGAGGGGCTGCCTTGCTGCGCTCAGGCATGGAAAACTGCGCCCAGGCGTGGGAAGGCAGTAGCCACCTGTGCTGCAGCTCTGTGCAGTCCCATTTTTTTATGGTTTCACCGTTTCGTCCGTAAAAAACTAACCGTTACTCCGAATCCGATTCCGTTTTCGCCTACGCGTTCTATTCGACAAATCCTATCATATTTTACTGAAAAATCATATTTTTAAATCTCCAAAACAGCTTATCCTAGAATCACTTATTTCTCAAAAACACTTAAAATCACTTTTTCTCAGAATCTCAACTTTTCATCCATCCTCATTTTTCTAACCATCAAACTACTTCTAATAACATTCCTATAGGATATCTAAGGTTTGTTCATGATTCTCTCATCAATTCTACGGTTCTTCATCATCTGATCATCAAAATCGCTCACAAAACCCTAATTCTTAAACTCACCGACTTCTCATCTAAGCATATGTTTTAAACCTCAAAACTATTCCAATAATCATTCTATGGATTATCTAAGGTCTGTTCACAGTTTCTACATCAATCTAGCAATTTTCATCCATTAATCCTCAATTCTTCACTCAAAACCCTAATCCTCTTAATCTCACAAACTCTCCCCAACTTTGTTAGATGTAATCTAATGATTTACAACTTAATATTAAAGCAACATAGTCTCACCATTACCTTAGATTAATTCCTGAATCAGCAGCAGCGTTCTTCTTTCCTAAGGTATTCTCCTCTTCTCTTGACTTTTCTCTTCTCTTCTCTTCTTTCTTGTTCTCCTCTTTTCCAAAAAAGCGGTTTTAGGGTAAACTCTTTCTAACCTAAGCTTCTCTATTTATAATACTAAAATATTCTTCCCAAATCTATTTAGGCCCAACAACTTACTCTTCTTTCTATTCTAACTCCCAAATCCACTCACACTAATAATCCTCATATTCTAATAAATAATATTTCTCTACTAAATATATAATAATACACCAAATAAAAAATATATATCTATAACAATTAACAAATATATTATGCTAGTAAATACCAACATATAACATAACAAAATATCACTCAACAAAATATATTAACTAAATTATAAAAAGACATCTAATCTCAACAAATCATATATCCCTCATATACATCATATAAATATATAAATATATTCTAAAACTAATTAAAATAATTAAATAAAAAGGAGGGTGTTACAGTATGATTTAGCAAACAATATCATGGCAGCAAGGCCAAGAACAATTATAAAAATAGGTATTTCTAACAAGACCTATTTACCAGCAGATCTAGAAAGCATTGGGTGGTCCGTCCATTCATTCATTCATCAAATGAAACGCTTTTATGATAATCTTATTAGATATGGTTCATCCATTACCAATTTTAAGGTTTTATATTCAACAGACTTATGTCTCATGGTCTGTGACTCCAAGAAAAAAGTGACAGATGAAGATTTGAGACAAGTTCTGCACTTTGAAGATCTCTTCTCAGGATTTGAACAAGGTCTGTACAGAATTCCTGAGGAAGTACAGAAAGAATGCTGTTTGTATTTTCAAAAATACAAAGGGCATATGTGTAAATGGTGTGCTTCATCAAAGGTGTCGGCATATGAAGACAAAGCCGAAGAAAAAGCTTGAAACGTGTCATGTAAAATAGAAAAAGTGTACAGTGGAACCTTATCATCTGAGTCAGATGGGGACCACTTAGGGATAAGAATCTTATATCACCTTATGTGATAATGCGTTTGCATTTCCTTTGCGTGTTTTAATTGCTTTTCTTTTTAGCTGGCAAGATAGAGACATGTGACCAACTTGTGAGTCTCATCTGCCTATAAATAAGAGCTTATAGCTCACTTGTAAGATAAGAGTGAATGAACTAAGTTTTCTTGTGTGAAATTGTTCTCTTAAACTCTTCCTAGTTTTTAACTAGTTGATTCTTGAGCTTCTGCTCTGAAGGAATCACGTATTTCTCAGAAATACACCTTAGTTACTCAAAAATATAACCTCAGGTTATACCAAAAATAGATTGAAAGATCAGACACATCAAAAAGCTTTGAGTCAAAATCAGATACACCAACAAACCTTTCGGTTAACATCAGGTCAAAGGATCAAAATCATCAAACAAATTTCACAATAAAAAATCAGGTATGATTTTAAAGGGTTTATTTCATATTATTTGATAATATCTTTAACCAATTAAATATGGAATATAGTGAAATAAAAGAAGATACATCTGGCTATACAGCTGACATTCTTATAGATCATATAGAAAAAGTAGATTTTTCTTTAAAACCTGAAGAAAACTTCAGAGTAAAACAGAAATTATTTTGTCCTTAATCAAAGATAAAATATCTAGAGAAAATATATTAAAATATAGGATTATGGTAGGAGAAATACCAATTCCTATGGAATCAACAGATGGATCTGCTGTAATATCTGTAATAGATGAAGACCAAATCAAAAATAGATTAAAACATTTATCATTTGAAAAAAGACAGAAAATAGGATATATTCATATATCAACTATCCAATTTATAATTAAAAGTACCTTTATGAATGGTATAAATTCAGAACTAGAACTATGCATTGAAGATGCAAGATTAAATGAAAGATATTCCACAATTGCTAGGGGAAGTGGAAATTTAAAATTTGGAAAAATCAAATTTGATATAAATCTACAAATAGGTTTAAGCCTAAAAGATACTGATTTAAATAGATCTATAGTAGTTCACTATAGATTAAAAGATCAGTCTCTTATGAGAACCGAAAACTATCCTTTTACTATATGTTATACGATAAATTATGCACTAAGTAACTCTCATCATAGTATAGAATTTAGTGGAAAAGAAAAGATACACATAGATGAATTATTTGCATCATTTCTAAAATTAGAATCACCAATTCTAAAACTATTAGAAAGATCAAGGTCAATTATGTCCATCGATAGAACTCCCTTGTTACGGAGTAATAGTCTAAAACCAAGTCGGTATTCCTCGACAAAGTTTTAGCCCCCAGAACTTCATTTGGAAATGAAGAAAAAGGAGAAATTAAAGAAGCCATTTCAGAATTAAAATCAGAATTATCAAACATTAATAAAAAGTTATAATGCCTGGAATAACAGTAAAAAACGAATTAAGTTTATTCAAAATAAAGCTAAAAAATTTAGCTGATAAAATAGAGAAGTTTTTTTTAAGAATAGAAATGAAAAATACACTTTGGGGAATCCGTGACTTAATAATTCTACATATTTCATATGTGGAAGAAATGTTAAGAGAATTGGAAGAAACAGAAAATATTTCTACCCAACAAAGAGAAAGAGCTGAAACCTTACTATGGTCTGCTCAAAAATTAATTCACTTAGAAAACCTTTTGAAAAAGGTTGAAGAAAATTCCACCAATAACTCCATGTCTAATCAATAATGCCCGGATTAAATCTTAAGACAGAGTTAAAACTCTTTAAAAAGAGACTAGAAAACATAGTTTTTGAAATAGAATTTTATAATAAAAGAATTATGTTAAGACAAATTCTTTTTCATGCTCAAGATTTAGTACTCTATCATATAGAGTATGTTGATAATTTTCTAAAAGAAATAGAAGATTTAGAAAATCTTACGAGCATACAACAAGAAAGAGTTAAAACACTCTTAAAACCATTTCAAGGTCTAAATAAAATCGAACAAATGTTAGAACAAGTTCGTGAAACTTCCGCTGGCGATTCTGCCACAAACCTGGTATCAGAGCCAGTAATACAATCTTAAGGGATAAAAATGAAAATAAAAATAAAAAACCTTTTAAAGTCGCTTTTTTAATCAACCGACTTAAAAAACTAAGAGGTGTACAAGGTGGTATGCCACGTAAGGTGGTTCACCTATCACCACTCTTTTGAAAATATATGAAAAGTCAGCTTTTTTATGTTAAAAACACTTTCTTTTTAACCTTCTCTTTCACTCTCTTAATTTGTGCAATTTATATATGTAGGTATCATCACTTTGTGTGAAACTTATTTCCACAGCGTATGACATACTCCCTCCGGTCACATTTATAAGCAAAAAAATACCTTTTAGATTCATTGAATATATGATGTATTTGGTCTATATGTGGACTACATACATTAGGTATTGAATGAATCTAAAAAGTACTTTTTTGCTTATAAATGTGACCAGAAGGAGTATATAAACTTCATCCATTAAAAAGTGAATATTAATAAGCATGTTAAAAAAATAGTATTTTTAACGCGCCTCATTTATACATTGAGTTGCTTAAAAAAGAGTGTTTTTAGCGTTTCTCATTTATACATCGAGTTACTTAATATATGCTATTAAACGCTCGAATGAATGCTATTAAAGGGGTTTTTTTTTTAGTAGTGTGATTTTAGTAGTGGATGAGATGAGGATATTATAAAGGGGATAACTTATTTATCATTATGTAGGGTAGAGCATCGGACGGGTTCGGGCGGATCCGGGCTCGAAAACACGATACTAGATGAAACCGAATGCACAGAATCCAGACCCAAATTCGACCGTATTTAGGCTCGGTTTTGGCGGGTCTCGGATGTGTCGGTTCGTCGGTTTATACGGGTGGGTTGGATCGGTTATAGATCTGAACAAAGGGAAGAAAATACAGAAAAATGGCAAAGAAGTGAATGAATTGGCTGAGACAGCTTTTCTGGGGTGCTTGTTTCTTCTATGTTTTTCTTTTCTACATGGTTCCTGTTTCTTCTCTCTAGTTACCTGAGTTTGGTAGTGGTAAACTCAAGTATCAATGTATGAAATTCATATACTAGTAAAATAAAATAGGTGAGAGAAACAAAGAGAAACATGACGTGCCAATTACAAAGACAAAGGCATGTCACATGTGTAGTGCAGACATTGGGTAATGTGTTGACTTCGGTATGTCCCACTCTATCACATTTTAGAGTGAATAGCTGCTCTGTTGAAAGTAAATATCAGTAATAAGCGGGTACATTCGGACACCGCTTGTTCTAGTTCTCTGAACCGACTTCGACCGTTTAAATCCATATGTAACTGATTTTATTCACCTGTGTCACCCGTGACCCATATCAACTCGCCCGATGGACTCACGGTTGACTCGGATATATCGGGTTTCGGGCGGGTATGGTAATTCTGCTCAGTCCTATCATTATGGGTCTGGTAGCAGTAGGTGCAGTATACACATGTGCTGCACTTTGCTTTATTAATTGGAATGTGTTATGTCAGATTTCATAATTTTCATTTCATTATTTTTTTTTTAAAACATTATGTTTTCGTTGCTTTGTTATTTTTGGGGAGTCTATTTAGAGATAGGGAGTTGATTAGTTTTATGGTGATGCTTGTACCATTGTAATTTGTTTGTACTAGCAAAATACATGTAAACAAAATGTTTTTTTTTGAAGAAACATGTAAACAAAATGTTGACTTATTAATAAAAAAAATTGAGAGAAAACAAAGACACTCTTACAAAAAAAATTAGTAGCGCATATGTTCTAGGGTTAAATATGGTTTTAGTCCCTACAAAATCATACATTTTTAAGTTTAATCCCTCAAAAAAATTGTCAAGTTTAATCCCTCTAAAGGCCCCCAGTCCCTTCGCCACTGCATGTATAAACAAGGGCAATATAAACAAACAATGACATAATATATAATAGTTATCCAACAAATAGTAGAATTGATTCGGATGCCCGTAAAAGCTAGCAACAGTGACAAGCCAAATTAGGGTTTGGATGGACCACGACCCATCCCATAAAAATAAAATATATATTTTACATATGAAATTACTAAAGTACCCCAACCTTTTTAATAAAATAAATGTTGTCGTCCACACTTCATTCTCTTCTCTCACGCGATGACCCATCAACTCCACCTCCCATCTTTTTCTTTATTATTGTTGATTGCACGACGACTTCTAAACGATAGGATAGTCATTTATATTGAAAGGAAAATTCATGTAAGTGTTAGTTTTGAGTCTCTTATTGATGATTTTCAGTCATTCAAAACTCTTAGAGAATTATTTTTAATTTCAAGGTTTTTAGTTTGATTGTTTGATGATCAACTTTACGCTTATTGCTTCCCTTAAAAAAACTTTATGCTTAATGTATTTTTTAATAGCAAATATTAATATATATGTTAGTTTTTTTGTCCTTGTACTTACAACTTCTTAACTCTTGGCTCAAACCAACTGAGCTATCCACTTCTGTATGTTTAATGTTAATTACAATGTAAATTTTGTATTGATATATTAATCTGTTCGGTAAAGATCAAGAGAAGGATGCGGTTGTTGCGGTGCTCCGTTGTGGCGGAGATTGATCCTTCGTGGTGGTTTTCGCGACATAGGATGATTGTGCCTACAAGCACATTAGCACTCGACGCTCAAATCAGTATATAAATGAGATGGTTATGTGCGAAATGGTGGTGAGTAAATTGTACCTTGAAGGTGATGCTTTGAAGATGGCACAAACGGTGCAGACGATCTCGAGGTACGCTCTTGTGCGGTTATCCACAAGGAACTTGGCATGTGTCTTTACCGTGGTTGGGCCTTGATTTATTGGCTCTTAGCCGATCTGAACATATATTATAGTATATTTTGTTTGTTCACCCAGTTTATTTTTTCTATCAACGAGAATACGTGTCTAATCTAATCAGCAAGCACAATTTAGTGGTAGAACACAAGGGAAAATAAAAATTGATACAGTTTTGACCTTGCATCTCCTTTATTCACCACCCATCTCCGCATGGGACAAATGATAAATATTTCCTCCGTCCCTATATGTAAGCACCATTTTATTAGAGGCGAAAAATGCTTACATATAGGGACGGAGGGAGTAATAAGTAACTACTCAAGCTCAAATTTGCATTCAATCTCTCCTACACAAAACACCACAACTCAGCCCTTTATCTAATGTAAAGCAGATACAATCAAATGTCACCCACTTTGGCGTCGTTGTATGCGTTTCTGAAAGCTTGAACCCACATCGCAAGTCACAACGGTCGAATTGCATAAACTAACCATTTGTTTTGTGACACATGAGACGAATGAATGAAGAGGTGGGGGTAACTAATGGTGTCTATTCAGATTTTCCAACAAGTAAAAATAAACAATTATAAATGAATGAATGGTAAATCCTCAACCGTTTGAATGGGTTAGCAAGTACTAAATAAATTTAAAAGCTTTGTATAAACATCCGACACTAGCATTCCTCTTAGAAGAATATCAATGCAAACTTAAATATCAAAAACTAAGATTCACAAGAGATAGCTAGGACCCTAGTCCCATACTTTAATCTACAAAAAAAAAAAAAAAAAAAAAACTAGTTCAATTTGTTACAATTAAACTACTAAGAGTAACATGTTATTCTCCTAACGTCCCATGAATTTATCCCCACGAGCGTTAAATTCGACATCACATTTATTTGAGCATCATATTTCATACCTAATATGTTGGTATAAGGGTTAACCTTCAATATCCATGAAATAAAATCAATAACAAACTAAAATAATCAAATAGGAATATACAATCTTTATCAAGGAATCATGCATAAGACATTTCTTTTTCTTTTAAAAATATTCACAAGCCTAAAGTATGCTTTAAACATCAAGAACAATTTTAAGTTAATTGAAAATCAATTAATTCCCCTTAATTAATTAAAAACAGAAACAAAAACATCCTTCACACCAAAACACACATGTCGTCGTAGGTTCTAATTCCCCAATCACTGATATATTAATTTTTCGAGCTAATAAACTTACGATTTTCAACAACCTCTTGCAAAAGCCACTGCAATTTTGGGATTTGGATTCTCTCCATTGAAAATTTTCTCAAGTTTTTTCCATTTTCAATCTCCACTATTAATTCAATCTCCACTATTAAAATACAACAACCACTTTTCATCATAATTTAATTTTCACCTTCTCTCTCATGATTGATGGTTGAAATTTAATTTTCACCTTCTCTCTCATGATTGATGGTTGAGATTCCACATGAGAAAACTTGAGAGAATTTTCTTCTCTCTCATTCTCTCTCATGATTGATGGTTGAGATTCCACATGGGAAAACTTGAGAGAATTTTCAACCGAGAGAATCTCAATCCGCAATTTTTTTGGTGGTGGCCGGGGTTTGAACCCCGGACCTTGCATATATTATGCATTGTCCATACCAACTGAGCTAAGCTCACGAGGACATCAATCCGCAATTTATCTTGTAAATAACAATAATAATTAAATCATCACAATTAACAAATTATCAATTAAATCATCACAATTAATAAATTATATCATCGCAAATAACTAATCAAAACATTGCAAGCGCAAAAATAGGAAACAATTATATGTGTTTTTTTAATTTGAAAGATAAATTAAAATTGACAAAAATACCCTTTAAGTTTAAGTGACATACAATAGTGGAATTTGGGCTTTTAGCCAAAACAAAATGGGTGTAGCTTGCTAATTTGCAGCTTAATATTTTTAGGTGGGTGTAAGTTAGCAGGCCCCTTTAAAAAAATCCTCTTTCTATGTATATGTAAACACTACTTTTTTTTGACTGAATGTTCAAACACTACTTATTTATGCCTAGGAAAGAAAAAAAATAGTGGTATAAGTCAGGAAGTTCAATACCGACTTGTTAACTTACAAAAATAGTTTATTATTTTTTGTTCTTTAAAATATATTATCTTTTGTTTTACAAACAATGGTCTTCTAATTATTTTATGTGTGTTAATTTGGTCATCACTATTAAAATAAGTTAAATGTATTCATTCTAACATGATATATTTATGTCTTCTAAATATTAAATGTATTTTATGTCTTCTAAACAACGGTCTTCTTATATTGGCTGCACAGTGTCAATAAGTCACTTGTAACATTTGTTCACCCAAAAACCATTGACATAGATTTGAGATTGATTAGTTATGGAAGTTACCCTTCTACTTAAAACTGATTTGAATATTATTATAAGGGTGTTTTGGTAAAAATAAAGTGGGTGTAGCTAGCTTGCTAATCTGCACCTTAGTGTTTTTAGGTGGGTATAAGTTAGCAACCCTTTTCTAATAATAAAAAAGAAGTTAATAATAAAATGATTTAATTCTTCGAAGAAAAATCAATTTATTTATGCATATGACTATATCAACATGATAGAATGCCTCCATGCCATGGGTCGTTATATAATGCATTTAGGTAAGTAACCTCAAATATTGGCTCTTAGTATTCAAGTCCAAATAATGGAACTCGAAATCTTGTTTTCTTTCTTACTTTTCTCTGCAACCTTGTTTTCTTTCTCACTTTTACCATAAGAATCGAATGGTTAGTACAAAAAATTATTTGGGGGGGGGGGGGGGGGGGGGGGGGGGGGGGGTTGCAGAGAAAAGTAAGAAAGAAAACAAGATTTCGAGTTCCATTATTTGGACTTGAATACTAAGAGCCAATATTTGAGGTTACTTACCTAAATGCATTATATAACGACCCATGGCATGGAGGCATTCTATCATGTTGATATAGTCATATGCATAAATAAATTGATTTTTCTTCGAAGAATTAAATCATTTTATTATTAACTTCTTTTTTATTATTAGAAAAGGGTTGCTAACTTATACCCACCTAAAAACAGGGCCTCTAAAGCCCCCCTTCAGTCCCTCCGCCACTGCATGTATAAACAAGGAAAATATAGACAAACAGGGACATAATATATAATAGTTATCCAACAAATAGTAGAATCGACTCGGTTGACCGTAAAAGTTAGCAGCAGTGACAAGCCACATTAGGGTTTGGATGGACCACGACCGATCCCATAAAAATATAATATAATTTTACATATGAAATTACTAAAGTACCCCAACCTTTTTAATAAAAAGAATGTTGTGCTCCACACTTCATCCACTTCTCTCACGTGATGACCTCCGTCTCCCATCTTTTTCTTTATTATTGTTGATTGCACGACGATCTCTAAACAATATGATAGTCATTTATATTGAAAGGAAAATTCATGCAAGTATTAGTTTTAAGTCTTTTATTGATGATTTTCAGTCATTCAAAACTCATAGCATAGAGAATTGTTTTTAATTGTAAGGTTTGTAGTTTAACTGTTTGATGATCAACTTTACGCTTATTGCTTCCCTTAAAAAAAAAACTTTATGCTTAATGTAATTTTTAATAGCAAATATTAATATGTTAGTTTTTTGTCCTTGTCAGACTTACCCTGTACTTACAACTTCTTAACTCTTGGCTCAAACCAAGTGAGTTATCCACCCCCTGGATGTTTAATGTTAATTACAATGTAAATTTTGTATTGATATATTAATTTGTTCAGTAAAGATAAAGAAAAGGATGCGGTTGTTGCGGTGCCCCGTCGTGGTTGAGGTTGTTCCTTCGCGGTGGTCTTCACTACATAGAATGATTGTGCATGCAAGCACGTTAGCACTCGACGCTCAAATCAGTATATAAATGAGCTGGTGGTTATGTGCGAAATGGCCGTAAGTGAATTGTACCTTGAGGGTGACGCAAAGTCACCCTTATATAGGCACATATATGGTCTAACCGTCTCTGTGAAATGCAGTTGGAGATGTTACGAACGTGCAATTGGACTCGAGGGGCGCTCCTGTGCGGTCATCCACACGGAACTTGGCATATGTGCCTTTGCCGTGGTTGGGCCTTGATTTATTGGCCCTTAGCCAATTCAGAACATATATTATAGTATATTTTGTTTGTTCACCCAATTTATTGTTTCTAGCTCCATGGCAAACTCGAGTTTAGGATCTAAAATCGACTTTGTCAGTGAAAGCCAAACGCGAGTGTCTAACGTGCAACCAAAACATTTTTCTTTAGGAACGTGCAACCAAACTTAACCTTAATATAATATATTATACGTGTAATTAGATACCATACCCCACTATCGCTATATAATCTATCTATATATCAACAAATGATTTGTATTCTACAATGAGAATACGTGTCTAATCTAATCAGCAAGCACAATTTAGTTGTAGAACACGAGGGAAAATATTGATACAGTTTTGACCTTGCATCTCCTTTATTCACAATCCGTAATGGCGTCAGTTGTGACGAACAAGTTATAATGAAGTAAGAAAAATACATAAGTTAGGTAAGGCCAATATTTTTCTAAGTGGAATATTTTTTTTTTGTTAGTACAAAGAATACAAATAATATATATAAACGAATTGAGCATATTTATTTTTGAAATAAATAAAAGGTAGAAAGAAACCGAGTAGTGAATGTTGTTGCATTAATTCTTAGTTGATTATTCGACTAAGAATAATCATTCGACATTTTTAATCATTCGACATTTTTGATGTAATTATATATAATCATGTGAATCATATTTGTCAATGGTCTTTTTGGTAAGAAATAGTTTTTGAAATAAGTTAGCATTAACATGTGTTAATTGCATTTTACAAGGATTGACCATTTGAAATTAAAAGGTCATTAAGATGAGTCAACACCTTCTATTTGATACTCCCTCAATACTTGTCCATTTTGAAAAAATTACACATACCAAAGAATCAAATAAATGTTGCCATTTTTTATGAAATTTTTTGTGTTTTTTCTATAACACCCTTACACATTTATTATTTCATTATATTATTTCTCTCTCTACAATAAATAGGTAAGAGTATTATTGATAAACTAATAATTAATGTTGCATTGAAACTTGAAAGTGACAAGTAAAGTGAAACAAAAATATTCTTCAAAATGGACAAGTATTGTGAAATGGATGGAGTAGTAGCGTGTGACTTATAAATAGATCTTAGGTAATTTGATCAAGACACAACGCAACAACAAAATACAAAACGAAATATGTTATAGTTCTCTTGTTCCACTACTCAAAGGTTGAGGGTAAGAATTGGTCTCGCTGTGGATACACGTAGAGTCTTCATATCATTGAAGAATTTTTCATGCGTGAAGAATTGATACAAAGATACACTTTTAGTATCTTAATATAATTTTTATAGTTTAAGCCCAAAATAGATCCAAACTTTTTTTTTGAAGGAGAAATAGATCCAAACTTTATTCAGTTGCATGTGTTATGCATACTATTACTACTTCAAGTGATACACGACTAGTAAAAAAATGTTCAGCACAATCAAATCATACCACCCATTTTATACCCATCATAAGTGTATTTATTTTACCTTTCTTTTTGCTATTCTATTTATGGATAAATTATAAAATATTCCAATCAATCAAGAAGTAAATAACACATTGAATTCATATGCTATGAAGTAATGATTTAAGCATCTCACAAGTTGCGGTGCATCTATATTACATCATGCATCATAAAATAATGTAGGTAAAATTACTCACGTCTTAACCTAATTTCAACCTTCCATGTCAACTAAGAAGTCCTTGTATTTTTATGCTTCAACCTTTTACTCCACACTACTCTAATCCAAACCATTCCTTCTACATTAGATCTCCTGAAGAACCTTAACTCTCAACCAAACTGTAAAATTCTAAAGGGTTAAATATGTTTTTGGTCCTTATAAATATGTCAACTTTTTGTTTTATTCCCTCTAAAAAATTTCTTCAACTTTTAGTCCCTCAAAAAAATTTCAATCTTCACTATAGGAAAAGGGTACACTTCTCGTTTCCAACCGAACGACTGACATGATCACTAAACCAACCTTCTCTACGTAAGGCAGCTATATCACGCCACCAAGTAGAGGCATCTCTCCCACCGTCCAACACCCGCCCTCCCTCCACACCGTACCGCGCCGACAACACCGTAAACCACAAACTCTCCCCGTCCACCAACAACCGCCAACACCATTTTCCTAATAAAGCAAAATTAAACTCCCTAATACTCCTTACCCCAAATCACCAACCTCCTTACTCCTAAAAAAAAAAAAAATTAATTGATCACCATTTTCTTGTGGTGCTAGTGTTTTCTATTATTAGTAGTAGTGAGTGTGACCGTAGCAAAATGAGCTCCTCTATAAAAAAAAAAAAAAAAAAGTAGCAAAATTAGGTTTACACGAGAAAGTCAAAGAACCACGTAGTAGCTAACTAGCTATCTAACTAAAATCCAAAAGGAAACCGTATATATCTTGTTGGATATGTCATATATATGGCTCAAAATTGTAAGATATTAGTTCAAGTAACTCAAACTTTATCTGGAGAAAATAAGGACATAATTCACAATCAACCCTACCGATTGACATGAGCCTGCTCTATATAAGGTATTGAGTGAAAAGCAACAAATAAAGCAGAAAAGCAAAATGGAAGGTCGATGTTTAGGTGATCATACATATAATATGCTATATTTTTTAATTTAATTTGATTGAATGAAAATACTCTAGGGATCAAGTTCTATAATCTATAGTTATGATTGTATTATTTCTACATGCATGCTTACTAATATTGAATTTTAATGATTTACTTTAGGGAAGAATAAGTGGCCAGAGGTTGTGGGAGTGGACGGTGATGAAGCAGCAGAGAAGATTGAAAGAGAGAATGAGAGAGTGAATGCAATAGTGGTGCCGGAAGGGCATGTTGTGACAATGGATTTCAAATGCACTAGGGTTTGGGTTTGGGTCGACAAACATGGGAGAGTTACTCGTGTGCCAAAAATAGGATAACTAGCTACCCAGCTATATTATATTAGTGATGCAATATTAATGAATAAAACTGGTTCTTAATTTATCTTCTCTAAGTTACATTTTATATTATTTACTTACTATAAATGTATCATGTAATATAGTCCCAAGTTTTAAACTATGGGGTGGCTACCTAGCAAAAATGATCACTATCAATGTCTTCCATTTTTTTTTTTTTGAGAGAGTCTTCCATATTAACTAATCTATAGATATCTTAAATTGGCCTTTTATGAATAAAAAAAAAGCTCTATATATAGATATCTTAAACCTGAATCATGACATGAGATTCTTGCAACTGCATTTATTAATTCATTGAGCATTTGAGCTGAGTAGAACACAAATACTTTGATCATGAGATTCTACAACCGCTACAACAATACTTAAGCTTAACAATGTTGGCCGAATAGCGTTTTCTCTGCTGAAACGTTTAACTAAGTAACAAGAATCCTTTGAAAATCAAATTAGACTAAGGGTTGGTTCTTTTTGGGATAAAATTAAACTCGGATTGGGAAACACCTTGAATAGTAAAAACATTGAGTCTTTTGGCCACAAGAATGTTGGATTAATTATTTAATTAATCAATTATGGAATGTTGGATTAATTATTTAATTAATCAATTATGGATTGACAATAATCAATTATTACAAGTTAATGTCATAATATAAATTATGGTCTATTGTGTTAAGCACTAATTAGTTGATGAATATGTGTGATTGAGCTATTCTTTCTAAATGGACCGTGATGGGTTGGACCATTTAGCTAAGTCCAATGAGAGGTCTCTGCCCTCAGCCGTTTAGCCATTTAAACGTCATCCCATCAGACGGTTAATTCTATTCTGAACATTATGGTGCTAAACGGAATGAGGGTAGTCATCCCTCTCATCCTTCTGAGAGCCATCCTTCATGAATCCTAAATCTACAAGGTACACAATTTCTTGTTCCTTATTTGTTAGTGATGATATGCTATAATTTGTATCTAATGATCCATGGCTAAATCCTTAAACTTTTATCAATTGGTATCAGAGCCACATAGATACATATTACGGCTATTACTCTATTGATGGATTAACTGTATGCATAAACGTGAAACGTGAATTCTGAACTGAATTTATATGTGCTATATATTTGTTTCGTCCATGGTATTATCGAATAATTGAATCAGAGGATGCATGTCTTATTATCGTATTACTTTTGATTGATATGGATAGTAATATGAAATTGTGCATAAGATTCAGATTATAGGATTCATGTTTGACATCCTTTACCTTTTTTTTAAAATAGCGTACGATTAAATCTTTTGCCTCATGAACAATTTTGATGATTTCTAAAGGGTTTTTTCTAATAAAAGGTAAATCGCTGGATATTCTATAAGAATTAAGAAATCAATGATTTATATTTTTGTGTCAAGAACCCTAATTTTTTAATCTCTGATTGAGTTGATTGGCTTCCCTCTTTCACTCAATCGCGATTTCAACGCCACTTGAATCATTCAATTTCGTCCACCAATGAGCAATATCGAATCGGATCAGTCGCGAGTCGTTTCAACCCGTTTTTCAGGTGTCCGGGCGTAGAAAACCCAGCGTGTGAGTACACGCGTGCAAAAAAAAAAAAAAAACCTTTACGTGTTTTTGGTGCGTGGGAGAGGTGTATAGTGCAAAATGTTCCAAAATTGTTTGTTTCTGCCAAAAAAAAAAATTATAATTATATTCTTGTGTTTTGGTTTTTTTGGTATGACTTTTGGAAATTTTGACAGCTATAAATATTTGTCTAATTTATTTGGGGTATATTATATTTTAAATATCATACTCTCACATGTTAAATTTGTGTGAAAATTTTATTGAATATTCTTACTCTTTGTTCACACATGAAGCATGTCTCACTCTCCAAATTGATGTGTCAATGACAAATTGTTTACCCCATTAACCAATAAATATTCTATTATTTAGAATAAAATCATAATTTTCTTTTGCACCCAAAAATATTCTTAAAAGAATATGATTTATTTTACACCCTTGGTTTATGGGATTTAAATTCCTTTATGAAACCTCTAAATATTTGATGTAAATTGATATGAGAATCATGTACTTTTTTAAATCATATATCATCTATATTTGAGTCTAAAATATTCTATGTGAAAATACTTTTTTTATAGTAATAAAACTTATGAAATATATTCTTTTAAAGTGTTATGATTATGAAAATTCTCAGACTCGATCATATATATTCTTGCATCAAATATTCTATATAAATTATTATATTTTGGGATTTGTCGATGCCCTCAACAATTTATTAAGTAAAGAATAATTTGACTATTATAGGATATATATTCTTGATTTGTGGGTTTCAAAATTTTGTCAAAAACTTAAAAGGATCGTTGAGAATAATTTCTCTTAAAATCATATATTCTCAATATTTGAGCCTAAATTATTTTTGAAATTTCTCTCTTATATTAGTAACACTAACTATCTAATAAATTAAAATGTTAATATTGTGAATTTTTAGAAGGCTCGATTTTATTAATTCTAATGCCAAATATATTGAATTTAATATATTCTTTCTTTCATATTGTATTAGCATAAATATCCAAAGTTTTCTAATTGATCATTCTTTTTGCGACATATATAAACTTAGACACTTGTCCCTGATTCTTGTCACAAATTGATTTAAAAGGGTCCTAATAATATTATGTTTTCAAAATGAGTATAGTAAGTTGTATATTATATATGCCATTTATATTAATTGAATCTAAAATTGGCATATTTCTCTTTAATATACATTATACTTTCTACTATACTCTCTAATCTAGACCCGTAATTTACTACTCTAAATTTTGTGACAAATGCTATTAACATGTCTTGTCGCAATTAAGTACTTGGATCACAATAATATTATACTAAATATTTTATATATATTGAATGATGCATAGTTGCATTTTTATGCTAAAATTCTAACTACGAACTATATTTGCACGCCTCTTTGTTGTTTATCCGTTAAATATTATCAAAACAACATATTAAGAATTGAGACAATTTTAAAATATTTATCATCCTTACATCTGAATTCTTATATAAATCATATTGATTTATAATTAGAGTCTCGCATACATTTATTTATAATTGCTTATTCTGTATTCATTGAGATGCCTATATTATAAGATATTCTCGTTAAGTCATCAAAAGTCATTGGCTCTAAGCATAAGGATGAATGTCACACACTGCGAGGTAAGTCGTGATTTAATTATTTTTTATCCTCTTGTGACTTATCGTATATTATTGCACATATGAAAACATTTATTCATTCTTCTCTTTTGTTGTGCAATTATGATATCCTATATAGAAGTGAAATCCTTTTTCCAGAATATTCTAAATAGAACTCTGTAATTCTTATATATTATACTATAATACTCCTTTTGTATTTATATTCTAATTCTAGTTTATAGTGTGAGTATTTAAAATTTTATTCTAAGAGTTCTATTCTGGATAAATTAGAAAACTATTTGACACACTTGTATTCCAAATAATAACTTTTGTTATTTTACTACTTCATATAAAAGAAATTCTAAAGTCATATTTATGATATGCTAATTTAAAATATTGTTAAGCATGTCATTCTATTATTTGAATATGGCCGAAGTCGAGTAAATTAAGTACAATTGTTTATGCATGATATCATTTTTATCATATTCTCTTAAGCATAAACTTTATTGATTTGTGTAACTGTAATCTCACCTATCGTGGATACAATTATGCAAATTTTGTTAAATAGATTAGCATTATATTGGTGACAGTCATACCCTATCGGTGTGTTGTTATTAATATAATTGCTATTATTCAATGTACCTTAATTTTTATACTTATGTCAAATATAATTAGAGTACCCTATCAATATTTAAATTTTTTGAGACATAAGAGTTGTACATTGTGATGATATAGTTCTTACTTATTATCCTTAAGATCTCGAATGCGATTACAATAAGTAAGTTACTCTATTAAAAGACATGTAGAAAATTATATAAATTTTGCAATCCAATATTATTCTAATTTTGAATTAAATTTCTACTTAAATGTTATTTTTGTATATATATAAATATTTTGGATTGCTATTATCCCTTTGTTATGTGAGTGACGGACATACCCTATCGGTGTGACGTTACTTAACATATCATTTTATGATAGAGAAATAGTTGAATATTTTATTTAAAGTATCTTTCAAACTTTTTAATTCAACTATCATTATCTATTCTCTATCAAGTGGGAGAATCCTTACTACCTTGCTATGTATTGTGTAACGTGATGGACATACCCTATCGGTATGACATTACTTAACATAATCATCCTTTTACGGGTAAGAAAAATACCTTATTAGTTTAACTATCATTCTCACCAAGTGGAGAACATATAATTCTTTAACAAGCGACAAAAATTCTGCATGTCAATTAACTATATCTCATAAACAAATATATTTATTTATTTTATACCTTTAGATATAAAATTAATGTAGAGACTTATATTGAGGATATTAGTTATATTATTTTCTCATAAATTATTATACACTTCCATATTATTTCATATCAATGTAAACTCTGTAAAAGCAATATGTCAAAATCCCAAAATTCTTAACAACTCAATTGAGAAAAATTTATTTAAACCACTATTCTAAATAATTATAAATGGTATATTTGAGATATTTAATTTTATTATATTTTGACATATTTTATATTATAGCTATTCTTTAATATTGGAAGGTTATGACTATTTTCTCTTATATCCTCAATAATAATAAAATATAAGTCTCATGCATTTCCGCTGCTTGTAACCTAATCTTTTCTCAAATGTGTGAAATTATAATTGTAGCACTTGAATTTTGAGTGAGTTACTAAAATTGTATATAGAGTCTCATATCCTATTTTATGATTTTAGAGACTAAATCTCACTCATATGAGTCTCATATCCTATTTATAATACTAGAGACTTAATCTCACTCATATGATGATAAAACTTTTTATATAATCATCATATTCTGTCATATAAAGGTTACTATATTTATAAAATTCTTTGGAATTTTAATTGTGAAAAAATGAGATCTTGTGTTATAAAATTCTTAAATGAAAATTTACATTCTCCTTAATTCTAAATGCAGAATATGTGGTTAACTACGAAACTCAATTCTTAATAATATCTGCCATTAATAAATTATATATACATAGGGTTTCATACTATCATTGAGTTACCACTTGTGTTAATGATTTTGCTATACTCATGTGCAAAATATGTGGTTGAGTTCATGAAAGTCTATTATTTAACATTATATAACCACTTATGTTGATAATCTTGCACTCAAGTATCCCGCTGTCGAATTGATTATTACATTATTAAAATATTTCTATATATCAGTGATCACTAATGAGAATCTCACTTACTCTTTTTTTATATATATGTGGGATCAGTGGGAGTGTGTACACAACACTATATATTATGAGCTCAAATGAGAAATCTCACTCTTGTTTATATATATATATTTGAGATCAAAAGAAATGTGTACACAATATTATTCTCGTCATTGCCATATACTCTTGTGCACACTATAAAATATGGCATAGCCTAAGAGACTTTAAACTCTCATTCTAATATATTGAGATATATATTAAAATTCTTTTAATCTCAATAAGCATCATAATTAGATACTTAAGTCAATTTTGTTGGAATATGCACAATAACCTCTTAGCATGCAAATATATATTGTGCTTCTCTTTTACCAACATTCCACATTTTATGAGGTCATAAATAATAAGTACAATGTATAATATCAATACTCCTATCGAGTATGATATTGTGTTCTTGAAGTACTTATAAACTGAGATAATCATAAATGTTCATTTATTATTGACATTCTAGTGGCCACATTAATCCACATTTTATTTTCTTTAAACTAAGTGTCTATGTTGATCCAATTTGGAGATTCTTGAATTTCCTATTTTCTTATGGATTTTCATAGTCACTTTTTTTTTTGCTAAAACTTGGATTAATTGAATGTCGTAGAACATTTATCGATTTTGATTAAATGTAATTACACTCTCTTAATAGGCTATCCCTATAAATAATTACTATTCTTATACCTATGTGGATATATGACTTTTATAAAATTGAAAACTCATTGGCAGAACCACTAACCACAGACTTGTATGTACGAGTATTGTAACTCATAATGATTTGATTAAGTCTATGATATTTTGGGTTAGTGGGAGTTTGTTAAAGCATTTTTAAAATGCTTGGGCCATTCTTTAATGACACATTCTTTTAATTCAAAGTATCACTATAAATTCATCATTTGTTAGTAAAGTGAGTCTTTGATCTGTATGATTTGTTTTCCCTATCGGATTCAATTTCTGCAGCATTAAAGCTTACTTCTCTTTTGAATGATTAGTGCTTCGACCATACATATAATTTTAAAATTTAAATTCTTTATGACAAGTGAAATTTTTTATTCTTTTAGTAATTGAGTATTGTCATCCAAGTGGGAGATTGTTGGATTAATTATTTAATTAATCAATTATGGATTGACAATAATCAATTATTACAAGTTAATGTCATAATATAAATTATGGTCTATTGTGTTAAGCACTAATTAGTTGATGAATATGTGTGATTGAGCTATTCTTTCTAAATGGACCGTGATGGGTTGGACCATTTAACTAAGCCCAATGAGAGGTCTCTGCCCTCAGCCGTTTAGCCATTTAAACGTCATCACATCAGACGGTTAATTCTATTCTGAACATTATGGTGCTAAACGGAATGAGGGTAGTCGTCCCTCTCATCCTTCTGAGAGCCATCCTTCATGAATCCTAAATCTACAAGGTACACAATTTCTTGTTCCTTATTTGTTAGTGATGATATGCTATAATTTGTATCTAATGATCCAAAAGATTGGGAAAGAGGGTGTGGAAATTAGAGTTTATTCTTGGAAAACTTGTCGAAAACTAATTTCTTCTAACTTTCGTATCTTTTTGTAGAGAACTCTTTGATAGTGAATTGGAGTGATCTCTCTTCTCCAAACGTAAATCAATTTGGGCCAAACTACGTAAATAAATATTGTTGTGATCTTCATCTCTTTTATCTTGTTTATTGTTTGTGATCCTTTTGATTTTGGTCTAATTCTTCTCCACACATCAATGTATTAATATGTATTTTGTTTGAATTCACTGTATATGTGTATGTTCTTTTTCGAAAATAGAGGACTTTAAGTCCATTAAGTTTATAATTTTATTAATTTATTTCAAGTGCGTTTTTGTTCTTAAAAAAATAAGGTCAAATACCTCATGCAGCCCTTTAAGTTATATTGTTATACCCTAATTTTGGACCTAAAATTACTAATCAATTCTTCTTTTCTTGCATTATAAGTCATTTGATATGTCTTTGATCAATTGCATCCTTCTCTGCATTTTATTTCAATGTTATCTGCAAAATTCACATGCAAGGGTATTTTAGTCATTTCCTATGTCTAGTGTCTTTCAGCCTTGTAAAAATTTGTTTGAGTCTTTCCATTTGGTTAGGATAAGTCCCTGTTTCATTCTATGTCAAAATCCATTCCAAAGTCTGCATTTTGAAGTCATTTTGAGTCAGTTTTGCCCCTAGGGGCATTTTGGACATTTCAAGTGCCAGGTCACTGTTTAAATCCTGAAAATTGTCTCTGAGTCTTTTAATGTTGCGTATATGAGTCTTTGATTCAATTCCTTGTTAAAAATCCATTTTAAAGTTCGTATCTGAGTCATTTTCAGTCGTTTTAGCCCCAGGGGCATTTTGGTCATTTCACACGAAATTTCGGCAGAGAGGTACTTTAAAGTACCTCATTTAGGCCATTGGTTCGTTTTAGTCCGTTTTGTCAGTTTTAATTGTTTCACTTTACGTTTAGTCAAATTACCATTTTTATTCCAATTTTATTTTTCTTTTAAATTTGTTCTAAGTCCTAAGGTTTCTAATTTTGCACTTTTAGTCCTTGTGTCTTTTTTTTCCTTTTTTATTTTTGTCCATTATCTTTTTTTGATTAGTTTTTTTTTTTACAGTCAAATCCTTTAAGTCCAAAATATTGCAAAATGGTCCTTATCTTGTCCAGATTATCCTTTTAAGTCTTTTCTATTTTGCAAGTCAGTCCCTCAATTTTACAGAATTGCAGGAAAGTCCTCAGGTCCCAAATTGAGCCCAAGTTCGAATCAAACAGGTCCAGTACAGGTGTCAACAACACATTGGTCCAGAATACTACACTTGGCCTATAAATAGAGGCCACATCACCAATTGCACAGGAATTCACCACACAATCATTGCCAACTCATCAATAACGGAATCATCTTTCTCTCTCTCCTCCAACTCTCTCCGCCGTAACAAACTACTACGGCCACCACAGTCACCACCGTAACCGTTTCCAATTCATCAAAAACACACACAAATCCACAAATTCATCACTGATTCTTGCCAGATTCATCAACAATTACACAAATTCAGCATGAATATTACAAGAACATAATCAAAAACCATTCAATTCGAAGATTCTTTCAAGCTTTTTTCGCATCTTGTTCTCAGTGGTTTTTCTGCGAAAAACCTCATCATCGAACGTTTTCTTCTTCCTCTTGCAATTCAAACCCGTAGGTGATCACAAGACGAAGGTTTGAGAAGAGAAGAGAGGGAATCGAAAAAACCAGCGAAATCACAGATACGAAGGGTGAGAAGACAGAGAAGCTTCGATTTATTTTCGAAGTTTCGTTCAAAACCTACCTCAGAGACGAAGAAGAAGCTTCAGCGCCTTTTCTCCTTTTTCTTTGAGTCCGTATCTCCAATTTTCAACAGGTATACCCAAGAACCCTCTCGTTTTCAAGTTTTAATCATCATTGAAGGTTCAAAGTAGAAAATAAACGGTGAATCTGAACAGATCGACAAGTTTTAAGACTTGTTTGTTCGAAAAAGTTTGAAAGATTTGAAAAATTTTCAAAGTCGAAACCCTAACGCATAGATCTAGGATGATTCACCGTTTATTTCAAAAGATTAAGTCCAGATTCGTAATCAGCATGAGAAATAACATAAGTTAGGGTTTAGATTCAAGTAGATGAGAGAGATTTGAGTGTTGCCGGAATCTGGAATTCGCGGCGGTGACTATGAAGATTCCGATGAATCTTCATCGTCTCCAGCCGTTTCATTCCAGAAACCGGCGGAGGAAGACGAAGAAGAGAGAAGAGAGAAGTGAGAGTTTCTCTCACTAGGACGAGTTTAGAGAGAGAGAGATGTGATGGAAATGAGACTGGACCGGTCTCATACCTTATATAAAGGCTTTGAACCGGTCCGGTTTGTTTCTGGTTCAGTTCCTTTTCATTTTACCCGTTAGATCTAGGTTTTGGAAACCCTGGATCAATCCAACGCCTCTGAGGCTCTTGGATGATCCAGACACATCCATGGGTTTGGGCTTGGGCTTGGTATCTGTGCAGAATTCGTTTTCCTTTTTCTTTTTGCTATTTCCTAACACTGTTTTGCTTTTTACACCTCTGTTCATGATCAAAATTACTTGGAAAATTCCATAAATTTTTGTACATGTTCTTGTTAATTTTTGTGGTGTTTTTATGCATTTTGTTTACTGAAAATCGTGATGGAAAATATCATTTCATTTTTCTGGCTTTATTTCTTTAAATTGTTTGAAAATCCATGAAAATTTTGTGCAAATTCTATTTCAAATTCTTGATAATTGTTTGTGATACATGCTAGATGTTTTGTGGGTTTATTGCTACTGTTTGTGTTAGTTTTTACTGTATGCATGTGAATATTGGTTAGTTACTTAGCTTGCAAGTCATTAAGTAAATAAATAATGTAGATATGCTCCAAACTTGTTTTAAAATGTCAAATAAACCATGTAGCCTTAATTCCCATTCCAATACTTGTTTTTAAACCTTTAAAATGTAATTGGAATGTGAGAATTATAGGTCACCTAGGTTCTTGCATTTTATGAGCAAATTTTAGCCATGTTTGCACTTATTTTCTACCTTTTACATTCTAATATTTCTCTTACTTCACTTCTTTGATATTTGCCTTATGCTACTAACCATTTTCCTTTCATATTTCATATTCACCATAAGCATCATCATTGCATCCCATTTTCATCTCTATTTTCTTTCTTGCAACTTAATTTGTACCAAAAGTTAGAATGTAAACACTTAGGGATTCTTGTAATATTCTTCCTTTATGTACTTTTAATTTTCTTGGCAAAGAGGCCATAGAATGTATCTAGGATGTGATGTAAAGGACAATGGACTCTAATGATGTACACCGACACAAACACCGACACACGCACACACACATCACTAAGTAGCTAGAATATGCATGTTTAGATGTATGTTTAGGATTGTATGTTTAGATGAATGCCTAGGACTTATACTTAGAAAAAAAACAATTTTCCAAACAAATGTGAACAACTCCACTCAAATCTTTTCCAAATAAACCTTGGGATCCAACATCCCATTGAATTTTCCTTTTATTTTCTTAATCAAAAATCCAATGAAAATAATCATACTTCGACTTGTTTTTGCAAATGACTAATCCAACCTCACAATTTTCCAATCTCATGCCCTTGAGGCCTCTTTCTATTCTTCAAACTCCAATTTTCAAACTTAAAATCAACCAACAAAAACAAAAACATTTTTTGGAAGAGAACTACGGTGGATTTGATCCCTTAAACGGGTACGTAGGCAAGGAACAAAATTCCTTCAATTCAACTAAAATAAAAATCCAAAAAAAACATTCTTCTCCCTCCAATTCTTCACTTAGTAACTCTTAGGTTCAATAACATCTTTCAAAATAGCATTTAAGAATAAAGCGCGCGCGTAGAAATTAAAGACGGTTCCTATAGGTTACTATAGTCGTTATGGGTGCCTAACACCTTCCCGTAGCGAAAACAACTCCCGGACCTCGATTCTCAAGGGTTTTGCTTACTTTTTCCCTTCCCAAGAAAAAATGAGATATCACCGGTTTAAAAGGTTCAAACGTAATCAATGTTTGACACCCGAAAACCAAGATAAAACAGCTGGCGACTTCACTGGGGAGATTCGAGAGTTACGCCTAGTCTTTATTTCCACGCTTGCGCTTGTGTTTTTTACTTGCTTCTTTTACTTGCTTTCCTATGTGAATAAATGTTTAAATTCTTGCAAACGTGTGGGGTGAGAATATCAAAAGTCCTGCACCCGGGCTGAGTGAACTTAGGATTTAGGAGGGATATAATCGACAATTCATTCCGGGGGTTGCCTCGTGTTTTGGATTATGCGATCAATCCCACATAGCTGAGGCATTTTGAAGGTGATGTTGTCGGCGCGGGTTGTCGCGTTTAGGCACTTTACTTCTAATTGTTCTATGACGCTATGAACCGTAGATAACCAAACCCATCCATGGCCATTTTCTAGGATGTAGTGCGGAGGCTAAACCGGGTGTCGTCTCGAGTTTTAGTCGTCACGCGATACTACACTCAAGTTAGACCTTCCACGTATAATCATGGAGCGAGGGTTGTCTCGTGACACCATGAGATACGTCGGAGAGGTTGCAACTTGGGAACCTTTTTAGAACCCGGTTACTATTATCCTAAAACCCTAGTTTCACCGGACACCGTGTCCACCCTTGACTCCTCGACTTTGAACTTCAAACCCACCATGTTTTCTCCGAACTTGATCGTGCATTCATGCATACATGCATACATGCATAAACTTTTGCCATGCATTGTTATCGAAGGGCTTAGACAAGTTGAATTTGTAAACATTGTAGGATGAAGATGACTAAGTCCTACAAGTTCAAGGAAGTGGATTTGGCTAGTTTGAGAGATTTGGCACTCAAGATTGAGGATCCGATTGGTTTCCGACACCGTTACGGGGCTTTACTTCCTATTCTCCAGACTAGTGTGGATGAGAAGCTTGTGCACACTCTAGTGCAATTCTATGATCCGGGGTATCGGTGCTTCACTTTTCCAGACTTTCAGTTGGTGCCTACTCTAGAGGCTTATTCTTCCTTGACAGGTTTATCTATTGCTAAGGGGATACCTTTCTCAGGACCTGAAGATCCTCTGCCTCCATTGGTTATTGCTAAGGACCTCTATCTCAAGACCACCGATGTCTCCAAGAATCTTGTTACTAAGGCACATATCCGAGGGTTCACTTCAGAGTATCTTCTTGGGAAAGCCAACCTCAATACCACTCGTCAGGACACTCTTGAGGCTATTCTTGCACTTCTCATCTATGGGCTTATTCTCTTTCCGAATCTTGATGACTTCGTGGACATGAATGCTATTATGATCTTCCACTCCAAGAATCCGGTTCCTACTTTGCTAGCTGACACATACCATGCTATTCACGATCGTTCCAGCAAAGGTCGTGGATACATTCTTTGTTGTGTGCCTCTCCTCTATAGGTGGTTTATTTCGCACCTTCCGCAGTCTTTCCACGACAATCCGAGGAATTGGTCTATTTCACAGAGGATTATGGCTCTCACTCCTAATGAAGTGGTTTGGCTCACTCCCGCTTCTAGGGTCAAGGAAATCATCTTTGGTGGTGGAAAGTTTCTTAATGTACCTCTTCTTGGTACCCGGGGTGGAATCAACTATAACCCGGAGCTTGCTTTGCGACAATTTGGTTTCCCGATGAAAGATAAACCCATCAATCTTGCTACAGCTCCTTACTTCTTTCATTACTCCAGTGCTCCCACCGGAATTAGAGAAGATTTCATGCAAGCTTGGACCAAGCTTCGGAAGAAAGAGGTGAAGCATATGGGTGTGAGGTCCGGTATCGCTCATGAGGCCTATACACAGTGGGTAATAAGCCGAGCCGAGGAGGCTGGTACGCCTTACCCCTCTATGAGATATGTGTCTGCAACTGTTCCTACCATGCCTTTGCCTCTACTCCCACCTACCCAGGAGATGTATCAGGAGCATCTAGCTATGGAGAGTCGGGAGAAGCATCAGTGGAAATCTAGATACTATGAGGCTGAGAACTTGATCATGACTTTGGATGGAAAGGGTGAGCAGCAGACTCATGAGGTCTTGACACTGAAGAAAGAGTTAGCTAAGGCTAAGAGAGAGATTGAGGAGAAAGATAGACTGCTTATGAGGGACTCCAAGAGAGTTAGGGGTGCCCGTGACTTCTATGCACGATACTGCGACTATGAGTCTGAGTCTGAGGATGATGCTTCCACTTCCTATGCTTGAGGATTGCCATTTTCTGTTGTTATTTCCATTTGCTTATGTTGAAATTGCCTTGTAAAACTATATGTTGGTTGTTTGTTTCCCGTTTATGTCAATTGTTGTTTAGTAATGTTTACAAGTTTATAATTTGTCTAAAACCCTTCGATAACATAAAAAGAGTCTTTTTTGCATGCATTTACACATTTCATGCATCATATGCATTCATTGACCACAAAGAACTTCTCTCGTGCTCATTGCCTCCTGGTTTTGTCCGCCGCAGTCTGAAAAGTGGCTCGTGTTCGCAAAGTCTACCAACCAGATAGAATTCATCAGACAAGATTTCACAAGAGAAGGATAATGGCTAACTTTGAAGAAGAAAATGCTCTGCTCCGGGCCGAATTGGCTGCTATGAAAGAAGATCTGGCTAAGGCTCATGACGCTATGTCCACCATGATGGCTGCACAGGAACAACCAGCCACTTCTATTCCAGTTACTGCTGAGGTGATTCCCTCTATCCCACTGTCTACTGTGGCTACTGATGCTCGTTTTGTTATGCCCAACGGCCGTCCTTATGGCCTCCCACCATTCTATTCTCCTAATACTGCTGCTGGTGTCTCTGGTTTTGCTGGTCAAGGACAGATTCCTGTGTCTACTGCTATGCCTCAGGTGACTACCGTTGTTACCGACCCTATTGTACACACTGTGCAACAGGTGATTGATGTTGATACTCCGCGTGGACAAGATCCTGCGATGGAAGCTATGAAAAGACAGTTGAAGGAGTTGGCTGGAGAACTCCGTGAAGTCAAGGCTAGCCGGGGAAGCAATGGTGCTCCTACTAAGGCTCGTGATCTATGCTTGGTATCCCGATTCGAGGTTCCTAAGAAATTCAAAGAGCCAGAATTTGACAAGTACAATGGGACTTCTTGCCCACACAACCATGTCATCCGGTATGTCCGAAAGATGGCTAACTATGCCGACAATGATGCACTGATGATCCACTGCTTTCAGAGTAGCTTGACAGATGATGCAGCAGATTGGTACACTAGTCTGAGCAAAGATAACATCCATACCTTTGAGGAACTTGCTGCTGCCTTCGAAGGTCAATATGAATTCAATACCCGTCTGAGGCCAAACAGGGATTCTCTCAAAGCCCTATCTCAAAAATCAGATGAAACCTTCCGAGAATACGCTCAAAGGTGGAGAGGGGCAGCTGCCCGTGTTTCTCCTCGACTTGATGAGGAAGAGTTAACACAAACATTCCTGAAGACTCTGAAGAAGGAATATAAGGAGAGAATGATAGTATCTGCCCCAAACAACTTCTCTGATATGGTTACAATGGGCACTCGATTAGAGGAGGCCGTCCGAGATGGTATTATTGTCCTTGAAAAAGGTGAATCTTCAAACAGTGCACCAAAGAAGTACGGTAACGGACATCACAAGAGGAAAGAATCTGATGTGGGAATGGTGTCTGGTAATCCATCTGCAGCAGCCATGCAACTACCTCTGCCTTATCACTACATGCAATACTCTCAACACCCTTTCTTCCCGCCATTCTACCAGCAATATCCTCTGCCACCGGGTCAACCACCAATGCCCGTCAATGCTATCCCCCAGCAAGTACAACAACAGCCTCCTGCTCAACAGCAACGGCAGCAACAACAGGGTCCCCGATCCAAACCTTCTTTTCCAACAATACCAATGCTTTATGGTGAGCTGCTCCCAACTCTACTTGCTAAGGGGCACTGTGTCACCAGACCAGGCAAGCCTCCGCCTAATCCATTGCCTCCCAGGTTCCGTCAGGACCTAACATGTGAATTCCATCAGGGTGCTCAAGGCCATGATATTGAAAATTGCTTTGCTCTGAAGTATATTGTGAAAGATCTGATAGAAAAGGGACGGTTGACTTTTGAGAATAGTGTTCCTCACGTCCTTGACAACCCGCTTCCAAACCATGCTGCTGTCAATATGATTGAGGCCTTTGAAAGGATTCCCGTTCATCAAGAGGATCCCAGGCTGGATGTCCGCAATGTCGTTACTCCCTTGGTACCATTACATGTCAAACTTTGCCAGGCTTCTCTGTTCAATCATGATCACGATTCTTGTTCGGAATGTCTGCAGAATCCTATAGGCTGTTGTGTTGTGCAAAATGATATCCAGAGCCTGATGGATGACAAGTACTTGATTGCCAGTGATGTATGTGTGATTGTACCAGTGTTCCATGATTCTCCTGTTGAAAGTGCAAAGAATGTTGAGCCTCTGGTGATCAGGCTACCTAGTCCTGTACCTTATACCTCTACCAAAGCAATTCCCTACAAATACAATGCAACCATGGTTGAAAATGGGGTGGAAGTACCTCTGGTATCCCCAGCTACAGTTGATAATGTTGCTAGTGAAGTTACAGCTCTGAGAAGTGGAAAAGTCCGTCCACCCTTGTTTCAAAGGCAGGTGGTCACACCTATTGCTACGGTAACTCCACCAGTTGCTCCTCTTGTTGACAAGAACACCGGCCCAGCAGGCCAATCCATTGAAGAGTCCAATCTGGACGAAATCCTGAGGCTTATCAAGAAAAGTGACTATAAGATTGTTGACCAGCTGCTACAGACTCCTTCAAAGATATCCATCCTGTCTCTGCTCATGAGCTCTGAGGCTCATAGGAAAGTGTTAATGAAAATACTTGAGCAAGCTTATGTTGACCACGAAGTCTCTGTGGATCAGTTTGATGGGATAGTGAGCAATATTACTGCCTGCAACAACTTGGGTTTTGGTGATGATGAGCTCCCCGAGGCAGGGAAACGTCACAACTTGGCTCTACATATCTCGGTGCATTGTGGGTCTGACCTGATATCCAACGTATTGGTAGACACTGGATCATCTCTGAATGTAATGCCCGAATCCACGCTAAGGCAATTGAGCCATCATGGAATTTCTCTGAGGGGTAGCAGCTATCTGGTTAAAGCTTTTGATGGATCCCGCAAAGATGTTCTCGGGGAGGTGGACTTGCCCATTACCATTGGTCCTGAGACCTTTCAAATTACTTTCCAAGTCATGGATATCAACGCCTCTTACAGCTGTCTCCTCGGAAGACCATGGATCCACGACGCTGGAGCAGTCACATCCACTTTGCATCAGAAGCTCAAGTTCATGAGGAACGGTAAGGTTGTCACTGTATATGGTGAGGAGGCATTTCTGGTTAGCCAAGTATCATCATTCTCTTGTGTTGAAGCAGGGTCCGCTGAAGGGACGTCGTTTCAAGGATTGACTGTTGAGGGTGCAGAACCCCGGAGGGCTGGTGCTAGAATGGCCTCACTGAAAGATGCCCAAAAGGCTGTCCAAGCAGGGCAAGCTGCTGGCTGGGGCAAGGTGATTCAGATTCTGGAAAACAAGCGTAAAGAGGGCCTTGGATTCTCCCCGACATCTGCTGTTTCAAAGGGAACCTTCTACAGTGCTGGGTTCATCAATGCTATTGCTGAAGACGCTGCTGGAAGTAGTCACGCGCCTGCATTTGTTACACCAGGAGGCACTGTGAGAAATTGGGAAGCCATTGATGTTCCCTTAGTCATGCATGCTTCCATGTAATGTGTTTTGTTGCTCATGTTTTTCTTGTTTTCAAAATAACAATCCTTTCGCTCTGCCCAAGGCGAAAGTGATATCTTTGTAAGGGCTTGTTTGTTTCGGCATTGCCGTTAATCAATAAAAAGTTGTCGTTTTTCTCACGACTCTTTGTTTTTTTTACCTTTTTAGTGCCTTTTTCTTGGAAATAATGGTAATGCCAGAAAAAACCAAAACATCTGTATTTTTCTTATTAATTTCAAAAATCTGCATAAAAAACATTTTTCTAAAATCATCCCAATCATATTATGCAGATTGAACCATAATAAACCCGTTGAACACAGTGACCCTATGGTTCCTCCAAATTTTGAATTCCCTGTATATGAAGCTGAAGATGAGGATGATGATTATGAAGAGATACCGTATGAGATCACTCGACTGCTTGAGCAAGAAAGAAGAGCCATTCAGCCTCACCAGGAAGAGATTGAGCTTATCAACCTGGGTACTGAAGAAAACAAGCGAGAGATCAAGATTGGTGCTGCACTTGAGCCAGAAGTGAAAAAGAAGATCATTCAGCTCCTCCATGATTATCCAGATGTCTTTGCGTGGTCCTATGAAGATATGCCGGGCTTAGATCCCAAGATTGTGGAACATCGGATACCGACAAGACCTGAATGTCCTCCTGTCAAACAGAAATTGAGAAGGTCTCGTCCAGACATGGCTCTTAAGATCAAGGCTGAGGTACAAAAGCAAATTGATGCGGGTTTCCTCATGACGGCTGAATACCCTGAGTGGATTGCCAACATCGTACCAGTACCAAAGAAAGATGGGAAAGTTCGAATGTGTGTTGATTACAGAGATCTGAATAAAGCCAGTCCAAAGGATAACTTCCCACTACCTCATATTGATGTGCTTGTTGACAGTACTGCTCAATCCAAAGTATTCTCCTTCATGGATGGTTTCTCTGGCTATAACCAGATACGAATGTCACCTGAAGATAGAGAAAAGACGTCCTTCATCACTCCGTGGGGAACATTCTGTTATAAAGTGATGCCATTCGGCTTGATAAATGCTGGTGCCACCTATCAAAGGGGTATGACCACTCTGTTTCATGATATGATTCACAAAGAAATTGAAGTATATGTTGATGATATGATTGTGAAATCAAGTGATGAAGAGCAGCATGTCGTGTATTTGAAAAAGATGTTTGAAAGACTGAGAAAGTACAAGCTGCGGTTGAATCCTAACAAGTGCACATTCGGTGTAAGATCTGGAAAATTGCTAGGCTTCATTGTCAGTCAAAGAGGCATTGAAGTTGACCCTGACAAAGTCCGAGCCATCAGAGAAATGCCGGCCCCTCAAACTGAAAAACAAGTCAGAGGTTTCCTCGGACGTTTGAACTATATTTCAAGATTCATATCTCACATGACTACTACCTGTGGTCCAATTTTCAAATTGCTCAGAAAAAATCAGCCTGTTGTATGGAATGATGAATGTCAGGAAGCTTTTGATAGCATTAAAGAATACCTGTTGGAGCCACCTATCCTTGTCCCGCCAGTGGAAGGAAGGCCTTTGATTATGTATCTATCAGTGTTAGATGATTCAGTGGGTTGTGTTCTCGGTCAGCAAGATGAGACTGGTAAGAAAGAGCATGCCATCTACTATCTGAGTAAGAAGTTCACCGACTGTGAGACTCGGTATACAATGCTTGAAAAGACTTGTTGTGCCTTAGCCTGGGCTGCCAAACGCCTGCGTCATTATATGGTGAATCATACAACTTGGTTGATATCCCGAATGGACCCAATCAAGTACATCTTTGAAAAACCTGCTGTTACTGGAAAGATTGCGCGCTGGCAAATGTTGTTATCTGAATATGATATTGTGTACAAAGCTCAGAAAGCAATCAAAGGAAGCGTCCTTGCTGAGCACCTTGCTTGTCAACCTCTTGATGATTACCAGCCGATTAAGTTTGATTTCCCTGATGAAGAAGTTATGTATCTGAAAGCAAAAGACTGTGAAGAGCCACTGATCAATGAAGGGCCAGATCCCAATAGCAAATGGGGATTGGCGTTTGATGGTGCTGTTAATGTTTATGGTAAAGGAATTGGGGCCATCATTGTAACTCCGCAGGGGCACCACATTCCTTTCACCGCTCGAATAACCTTTGACTGCACAAACAACATAGCTGAATATGAAGCATGCATCTTGGGCATCGAAGAAGCCCTTGATTTGAGAATTAAGCACCTTGACATCTATGGAGATTCTGCACTTGTTATTAATCAGATAAAGGGTGAATGGGAGACTCATCATGAGAAGCTGATCCCGTACCGTGATTATGCAAGACGTCTGTTGACGTACTTTGCAAAGGTTGAGCTGCATCATATCCCTCGGGATGAAAACCAGATGGCTGACGCTCTTGCTACTCTGTCTTCCATGTTTCGGGTGAACCATTGGAATGATGTGCCCGTAATCAAAGTGCAGCGTCTCGATAGACCCGCTCATGTGTTTACCATTGAAAATAGGCCAGGACAAGCTGATGAAGATGTGAATGATAAAAAGCCTTGGTATTACAACATCAAACAATTCTTGCAGAATCGTGAATATCCACCTGGTGCTTCCAACAGGGATAAAAAGACTTTGAGACGATGGGCTAGCAAATTCCTTCTGGACGGAGAAATCCTATACAAGAGGAATTATGACATGATCTTGCTGAGATGTGTTGACAAACAAGAAGCTGAGAAGTTGATGCATGATGTACATGATGGTACTTTCGGGACCCATGCCTCGGGCCACACCATGTCAAGAAAACTGTTAAGAGCCGGCTATTACTGGATCACTATGGAGCGTGACTGCAACAGACATGCCAAAAGATGCCACAAATGTCAAGTTTATGCTGACAAGATTCATGTGCCTCCACATGCTCTCAATGTTATCTCTTCCCCATGGCCTTTCTCTATGTGGGGCATTGACATGATCGGAAGAATTGAACCAAAGGCCTCCAATGGACATCGTTTCATTCTAGTGGCAATTGATTATTTCACCAAGTGGGTTGAAGCTGCTTCCTATGCAAATGTGACCAAGCAAGTGGTTGTCAAGTTTATCAAGAATAATATCATCTGTCGATATGGTGTTCCCAAATCATCACTGACAATGGTTCCAATCTGAACAATAGTATGATGCAAGCTTTATGTGAAGAATTCAAAATCGAACATCACAACTCTTCTCCTTATAGACCTCAGATGAATGGTGCAGTTGAGGCCGCTAACAAGAACATCAAGAAGATTGTTCAAAAGATGGTCACTACTTACAAAGACTGGCATGAAATGCTACCGTTTGCCTTGCATGGTTACCGAACTACAGTGCGCAGTTCAACCGGGGCAACTCCCTTCTCTCTTGTATATGGTATGGAAGCAGTTCTCCCTCTGGAAGTGGAGATTCCATCTCTTCGAGTAATCATGGAAGCAAAGTTAACTGAGGCTGAATGGTGTCAAAGTCGGTGTGATCAATTGAATCTGATTGAAGAGAAACGTATGGATGCTATGGCTCATGGACAGTTGTATCAAGTGCGAATGAAGAATGCTTTTGACAAGAAAGTCCGACCTCGAGAATTCAAGGAAGGCGAACTTGTATTGAAAAGAAGGATAAGTCAGCAACCCGACCCAAGGGGCAAGTGGACACCTAACTACGAAGGTCCTTATGTTGTCAAGAAGGCTTTCTCTGGTGGTGCTTTGATCCTTACACACATGGATGGTGTTGAACTCCCAAATCCTGTTAATGCCGATATAGTCAAGAAATACTTTGTCTAAAAAGAAAAGAACAGCGTGGTAGGTCGAAAACCCGAAAGGGCGGCCTAGGCAAAAATGCGCTTCCCGGTGGATCGAAAACCCGAAAGGGCGATCCATGCAAAAGTTAGGGACAAAAAAAATGAATATGAAAGAGCTCGCTGAGATTGTACGCAACTCAGGCAAGAATGAGCGCCTCGATGAGCCGAAAACCCGAAAGGGCGGTTCATGCAAAAATGAGGTTGACAATAAAAGACAAGTAACTATATCTGGCAAATTACCATCACCCCTTGGGGCATCTGCAACTGTCAATGATCTTCTTCATCAGAGGCTTCTGTACTTGTGAATTCAAAATTTCTATGAAATGTAGCGGTCATCGTGTTCAATGTATCACCAACCAATAAAATTACCATTTTCCAAGCTTTGTAAATCCGTGAAGTCACGCCTTTGGCAGACTCTCACTCTTTTACATCAATTTGAGCCTTTCTGCTGTTTGAAACTCTATTTTTCTTTCTACTTTCAATGCTTTATACAAAACAATTTCTTTCTATTTGATAATGTCGATGTCTGAAACAAACATTTTTGAAAACTAAAAATCTTTTTCTGTCTATTTTGAAAGCAAACCTGAGCAACAGGGTACATTTCAATGAAACATGCATGAATAAATGAATGTCAATGTCTATTTCAATACATGTTACAAGCAGGTTACTCCCCAGGATGATCTATGGTCAATGGCAAGAATGAAAAAACAGAATGAAAATGAAATGAAAAATGAAAAATGCAAATGAAAAGCTCGCTAAGTTGAAAACCCGAAAGGGCGGCTTAGGCAAAAATGAGCACCCCGCTGATTGACAACCTATGAAGGCAATTCAGGCAAAAATGGGGCAATGAAAAGAATCTTATTCCCCGGTGAATCGAAAACCCGAAAGGGCGGTTCAGGCAAAATGGGTTTGAAAATGAAAAATGAAAGAATGAAATATTGAAAAAGCATTGACCACAGATGCGAACATCCAATGTTTACCCGGCACTGACACGCCTAGCAACGGCGACCTGTATCCAAGGACTTTCCAAGGGTCCCTCCTCTACGAGTTTTATTGCCCTCAGCCATGGTTTTGATACGTCTCCCAACGACGGTCTCTCCAAAGAGGTTTTTCCCCTGTGAATATGTCGCAGCACGAGCCACTACGTGCCCAATCTTCCAATGTTTCGTCTGCCTTTGTGAAACTTCTCTGTCAAACTGCCAATCAATCATGCATTTCAAGCATTCATACATGCATAATCATGCATTTTATGTGCTCATACATCCAATAATCTTGCTATACCATACATACATGTTGCATATCCAACTTTCGACTGCCAAGTTCAATGCAAGTTTCAACTGTCAAACTCAATTCCAACTGTCAATTCCAATTTTAAATTCAACTGTCAAATCCAATTCAATTTCAATTGTCAAAATTCAAAGCAATCTCAACTTCAATAACAATTCCAGTGTTGACATACAATGACAATGTCAATGTCAATCTCCAATTCCAATGTTGACATCCAATGACAATGTCAATGTCAATCTTCAATTCCAATTTCAATCCAATTCCAATGTCAATTTCCAATTTCAATTCCAATGACTATGTCAACGTCAATCTCATATTCCAGTATTGACATCCAATGACAATGTCAATGTCAATCTCATATTCCAGTATTGACATCCAATGACAATGTCAATGTCGATCTTTCAATTCCAGTATTGACATCCAATGACAATGTCAATGTCAATCTTTCAATTCCAATGTTGACATCCAATGACAACGTCAATGTCAATTTTCAATCCAATTTCAATGACAGATTCCAATTTCAATCCAATCTCAATGTCATTTGCAACTTTCCAATATCCAATGTCAAATTCAATTCCAATTTCCATGTCAATGTCAATTTCAATTCCAATTTCAATGTCTATGTCTATGTCTCTGCCAATGTCAATTTTCAATTCAAATCAATGTCAATTTACTCTTGGGCCAACAAAAATGGTCATGTCAATTTTCAATTCAAATCAATGTCAATTTACTCTCAATTTACTCTTGGGCCAACAAAAAATGGTCATGTCTATTTCCAAATCGAGTCAATAACAATTTACCCTCAATTGGTATCTTGTTAAGCCAGACTTTCAATTGGTATCTTGTTACTGGTCAAGTGCCGGGTTCAATCCAAAAAGAACCACTTGTACCTGCTTGTATGCCTGTGCTTCCGGACAAACGGCAAGTTCGATAGAACAGTTTGTACCCAGCTTATGCTTTGTTATTGGTCAAACGGCAAGTTCGATAGAACAGTTTGTATCCAGCTCATGCTCTATTATCAGTCAGACGGCAAGTTCAATCTGAAGAACAGTTTGTACCCAGCTTATGCTTTGTTATCGGTCAAACGACAAGTTCGTTCTAAGAGAACAGTTTGTACTCTCCCACATGATGTGGTGATAACCCAACAAGCAAGTTCGATCCAAAGAAACAGCTTGTATCAACCCTTTTGTCTATGTCTCCAGCCAAACGGCCAGTTCAATCCAAAAGAACAGTTTGTGTCTGCCTATCTGTTTGTATCTTCAACCAAGTGTCAAGTTCGATCCAAAGAACCGCTTGTATCTGCCTATATGTCTACGTTTCCGGTCAAGTGCCAAGTTCAATCCCAAGAACAGCTTGCACCCACCTCTTGTTTTGTGTTCCTTGGTCAAGTGACTAGTTCGACCCAAAGAACAACTTGTACCTTATTTTCTACTCCCTGGTTTGTCTACCCTGTCAATGTGCACCTGAATCCCCAGTGACACGACAGGTTCCATAGACTCCAGTTGTTTGTCTTGCATTCATAATTAAAGTATTGCATAACATTCATATCTTTGAAACTCTGAAAGCGTATTTTTATGTCCAAAAACAGTGCAAATGCTAATATTTAAGTATCTTCGTCCTGTCCACTCTAAGACTTCGTCTCTTGACGCCCCGGACAAAGAAACTTAAATAGGGGCAGCTGTTATACCCTAATTTTGGACCTAAAAATACTAATCAATTCTTCTTTTCTTGCATTATAAGTCATTTGATATGTCTTTGATCAATTGCATCCTTCTCTGCATTTTATTTCAATGTTATCTGCAAAATTCACATGCAAGGGTATTTTAGTCATTTCCTATGTCTAGTGTCTTTCAGCCTTGTAAAAATTTGTTTGAGTCTTTCCATTTGGTTAGGATAAGTCCCTGTTTCATTCTATGTCAAAATCCATTCCAAAGTCTGCATTTTGAAGTCATTTTGAGTCAGTTTTGCCCCTAGGGGCATTTTGGACATTTCAAGTGCCAGGTCACTGTTTAAATCCTGAAAATTGTCTCTGAGTCTTTTAATGTTGCGTATATGAGTCTTTGATTCAATTCCTTGTTAAAAATCCATTTTAAAGTTCGTATCTGAGTCATTTTCAGTCGTTTTAGCCCCAGGGGCATTTTGGTCATTTCACACGAAATTTCGGCAGAGAGGTACTTTAAAGTACCTCATTTAGGCCATTGGTTCGTTTTAGTCCGTTTTGTCAGTTTTAATTGTTTCACTTTACGTTTAGTCAAATTACCATTTTTATTCCAATTTTATTTTTCTTTTAAATTTGTTCTAAGTCCTAAGGTTTCTAATTTTGCACTTTTAGTCCTTGTGTCTTTTTTTTCCTTTTTTATTTTTGTCCATTATCTTTTTTTGATTAGTTTTTTTTTTTACAGTCAAATCCTTTAAGTCCAAAATATTGCAAAATGGTCCTTATCTTGTCCAGATTATCCTTTTAAGTCTTTTCTATTTTGCAAGTCAGTCCCTCAATTTTACAGAATTGCAGGAAAGTCCTCAGGTCCCAAATTGAGCCCAAGTTCGAATCAAACAGGTCCAGTACAGGTGTCAACAACACATTGGTCCAGAATACTACACTTGGCCTATAAATAGAGGCCACATCACCAATTGCACAGGAATTCACCACACAATCATTGCCAACTCATCAATAACGGAATCATCTTTCTCTCTCTCCTCCAACTCTCTCCGCCGTAACAAACTACTACGGCCACCACAGTCACCACCGTAACCGTTTCCAATTCATCAAAAACACACACAAATCCACAAATTCATCACTGATTCTTGCCAGATTCATCAACAATTACACAAATTCAGCATGAATATTACAAGAACATAATCAAAAACCATTCAATTCGAAGATTCTTTCAAGCTTTTTTCGCATCTTGTTCTCAGTGGTTTTTCTGCGAAAAACCTCATCATCGAACGTTTTCTTCTTCCTCTTGCAATTCAAACCCGTAGGTGATCACAAGACGAAGGTTTGAGAAGAGAAGAGAGGGAATCGAAAAAACCAGCGAAATCACAGATACGAAGGGTGAGAAGACAGAGAAGCTTCAATTTATTTTCGAAGTTTCGTTCAAAACCTACCTCAGAGACGAAGAAGAAGCTTCAGCGCCTTTTCTCCTTTTTCTTTGAGTCCGTATCTCCAATTTTCAACAGGTATACCCAAGAACCCTCTCGTTTTCAAGTTTTAATCATCATTGAAGGTTCAAAGTAGAAAATAAACGGTGAATCTGAACAGATCGACAAGTTTTAAGACTTGTTTGTTCGAAAAAGTTTGAAAGATTTGAAAAATTTTCAAAGTCGAAACCCTAACGCATAGATCTAGGATGATTCACCGTTTATTTCAAAAGATTAAGTCCAGATTCGTAATCAGCATGAGAAATAACATAAGTTAGGGTTTAGATTCAAGTAGATGAGAGAGATTTGAGTGTTGCCGGAATCTGGAATTCGCGGCGGTGACTATGAAGATTCCGATGAATCTTCATCGTCTCCAGCCGTTTCATTCCAGAAACCGGCGGAGGAAGACGAAGAAGAGAGAAGAGAGAAGTGAGAGTTTCTCTCACTAGGACGAGTTTAGAGAGAGAGAGATGTGATGGAAATGAGACTGGACCGGTCTCATACCTTATATAAAGGCTTTGAACCGGTCCGGTTTGTTTCTGGTTCAGTTCCTTTTCATTTTACCCGTTAGATCTAGGTTTTGGAAACCCTGGATCAATCCAACGCCTCTGAGGCTCTTGGATGATCCAGACACATCCATGGGTTTGGGCTTGGGCTTGGTATCTGTGCAGAATTCGTTTTCCTTTTTCTTTTTGCTATTTCCTAACACTGTTTTGCTTTTTACACCTCTGTTCATGATCAAAATTACTTGGAAAATTCCATAAATTTTTGTACATGTTCTTGTTAATTTTTGTGGTGTTTTTATGCATTTTGTTTACTGAAAATCGTGATGGAAAATATCATTTCATTTTTCTGGCTTTATTTCTTTAAATTGTTTGAAAATCCATGAAAATTTTGTGCAAATTCTATTTCAAATTCTTGATAATTGTTTGTGATACATGCTAGATGTTTTGTGGGTTTATTGCTACTGTTTGTGTTAGTTTTTACTGTATGCATGTGAATATTGGTTAGTTACTTAGCTTGCAAGTCATTAAGTAAATAAATAATGTAGATATGCTCCAAACTTGTTTTAAAATGTCAAATAAACCATGTAGCCTTAATTCCCATTCCAATACTTGTTTTTAAACCTTTAAAATGTAATTGGAATGTGAGAATTATAGGTCACCTAGGTTCTTGCATTTTATGAGCAAATTTTAGCCATGTTTGCACTTATTTTCTACCTTTTACATTCTAATATTTCTCTTACTTCACTTCTTTGATATTTGCCTTATGCTACTAACCATTTTCCTTTCATATTTCATATTCACCATAAGCATCATCATTGCATCCCATTTTCATCTCTATTTTCTTTCTTGCAACTTAATTTGTACCAAAAGTTAGAATGTAAACACTTAGGGATTCTTGTAATATTCTTCCTTTATGTACTTTTAATTTTCTTGGCAAAGAGGCCATAGAATGTATCTAGGATGTGATGTAAAGGACAATGGACTCTAATGATGTACACCGACACAAACACCGACACACGCACACACACATCACTAAGTAGCTAGAATATGCATGTTTAGATGTATGTTTAGGATTGTATGTTTAGATGAATGCCTAGGACTTATACTTAGAAAAAAAACAATTTTCCAAACAAATGTGAACAACTCCACTCAAATCTTTTCCAAATAAACCTTGGGATCCAACATCCCATTGAATTTTCCTTTTATTTTCTTAATCAAAAATCCAATGAAAATAATCATACTTCGACTTGTTTTTGCAAATGACTAATCCAACCTCACAATTTTCCAATCTCATGCCCTTGAGGCCTCTTTCTATTCTTCAAACTCCAATTTTCAAACTTAAAATCAACCAACAAAAACAAAAACATTTTTTGGAAGAGAACTACGGTGGATTTGATCCCTTAAACGGGTACGTAGGCAAGGAACAAAATTCCTTCAATTCAACTAAAATAAAAATCCAAAAAAACATTCTTCTCCCTCCAATTCTTCACTTAGTAACTCTTAGGTTCAATAACATCTTTCAAAATAGCATTTAAGAATAAAGCGCGCGCGTAGAAATTAAAGACGGTTCCTATAGGTTACTATAGTCGTTATGGGTGCCTAACACCTTCCCGTAGCGAAAACAACTCCCGGACCTCGATTCTCAAGGGTTTTGCTTACTTTTTCCCTTCCCAAGAAAAAATGAGATATCACCGGTTTAAAAGGTTCAAACGTAATCAATGTTTGACACCCGAAAACCAAGATAAAACATATATGTTTATAATAGATTAATCCTTTAAGTTTTTTTTGTTATCGGTTAGTCCTTTAGGTTATTTTTTGTTACAAATTGGTCCTTTAAGTCATAGAATATTTACATTATCATCCATCTTTTCAGCCAACTTCGTTAAAAAGTGCTTATAGACCATTTGAAATTAAGATGGTAGCTCCAAAAGTGCATATGATATCAAACATGATTAAAAGGCGAGTAACCTACCAACTTGGTCCCTATCTTTGCAAGTGATTACATAATTAGTCATAAACTCTATTAATATATCAAAATAGTCATCGTCTTTGTAAAAAAAAAAATCAATTAAGTCTCTCGTCATGTCAAAAAAAACATAGAAACATGGGTCTAATTGAGAAACTTCTGACAATAGTCTCTGTCTTTGTAAAAAGTTTCTCAATTAGACTCATGTTTCTATGTTTTTTTTTCACATGACAAGGGATTTAATTTAGAAAATTTTAACAAAGACAAGGACTATCTTAAAATATTAAGAGTCAGAGCTAATTTGAGATTTTTTTTTTTAACAAACAGAGCTAATTTGATAATTACTTACAAAGACAGGGATCAATTTCATGGTTTATTCCTAAAAAGACTTTAAACAACACTTTTTTGGCCTACAAAATAATAAACGCTGTCTATTTAAGCGGTGTTATAAATTAGATTTCACTTTATAACCAAGTGTGTGTTTTTTCATGTCATCTTTAGATAGTACCTTTTGTTGAAAGCGGTGTCTAATGTCACCTTTAGATAGCATCTTTTGTTAAAATTAGACAACATTTTCTCCTTTTAGGTGGTGCCTTATGTCACCAATTAATAGATAACACCTTCTATCTATAAGCGTTGTTACATGCATCCTTAGCGAGGGATTTATTTCACCAATGGATAACACATTTTTGATACAAGCTGCTAAAATATAATTTTCATATTTGTTTATTTTCTTCAACATCCAACTTTGCTATTCATACTTGATATCACAATATTTGGATAGTGCTTTTGTATTATAAACTACATAAAATTTTAATGATATATAGAACCTTCTAAATATCTTTAATTTGCATAAAACTGACCATCTCTTGTACAAAGTTCAATACCACACATCTAAAATTTGCATTAAATTGATTATATCTATTGAATACAAAGTTCAAAGCTCTACATATCCAAAGTTATATAATGCTCATGTTCCTATAAAAATATGATTCACGACTATAATATTTGAATTTTAAGAGTACGCATGCATTTTATAGGTCTGACTATTTGCTTAAGAATTTGATATTTAATAGCCTTCTAGAGTTCTTCTTCACCACTTTAGAAGATCATCTTCTTGTCTCCACTCTCAACTTACTCTTGTGTGTTTTTAACCCTAATTTTCATAAGATTACAATCTATTTATATCCTCTTTCAAAAAAAAAAAAACTATTTATATCCTCTTGTTTAGGCTTGGTTTTCTCACATCCATCTATTGGACTTGATTTCTATCATGTTTAGAGTATTACTTTTCCCATCCTACTGCCTTCTCGCGCGCCCTGCAAAAATTCCAAAAATACCCCTGGTCCGGATTACATATTCCGAACCAGATTGTTAGTGTTTCCAGAATATAAAATTCGGACAAATACGATATGAATATTTTGTGTCTTTCTTTGATGTCAAGGATCTCTGTTGACCGTTATACGACCCCCGCATAAGCTGCAATGCAATTGCAGGGGTCGTTTGAGCGGTCAACAATGACCATGACACCACAAACACTCTTAAAAGCTACCTAAAAAACTAATTTTTTTTGAAGAAAATGTAAGAAAGGAGGTGAAGAAGAATGAAGGAAAATGTTGAAGATCCAAGCCTTTTTATAGCCTTAAACAAGTCCTAGGTCATTTGGAAGTCAAATAAAACGTGTTTTTCATTCAAAACCGTCCAAAAAACGCTTTCAAACTCCACTAACCGGCCAAAGCTTTGGTGAAACGTCTCCGGCCAAATTGTTACTGAGTGGTTCCGGATTTTATAATCCGAAATGCATGTAGTACTTTCGGATTATATAGTCCGAACGGCACCAGAATAGCATAAATGATGATTCTTTTAGGAAGGTGGTTCGAAGAGGAGCTTTTGAACTCGATCCTGCCGGCCTGCCAACTGACATGTTACGATCGGCACGCCGACATGATCGAGTTCATAAGAACCTCTTCTTTGGAGTTAGATCTGCAACACAATGAAGAAAGGCAAGGTGTTTTCAAGAGGATTTCTTTGAGTTAGATCCTGCTACCTTGCCAAATAAATATTCATCTGGCAGGCAGCAAGATCTAACTCATAGAAACCTCTTGATATTTTTGAGTTATCTATCTATCAAGGAGGCATCAAGGACTATCTATATATTTTTGACAACATGCTGAGGATCTTCATCATACCGTTATATAGAGATCTATATATTTAAAACAGCATGAGAAAGATCCTCAGCTTGATGACAAAATTTGCATGGTTTGTTTTGGTTTGTTTGTGTGTTTTGATGGTATTGAAGGTGAAAACCGGAGAGGATGTATTTATAGAGGCCCTTGGATGTTGTGGACCACATAAACTCTTAGTGCAATGTGGTCCATACAAAAGAATCCTATGTTGAGGCATTCCGGATTTCATTTTCTGGAATACACTTACGCCCTATGTTTTTTCGGATTTAGTAATCCGAAAAGCATATATTTGGTATTTTATCGATTAAATGAACATCTTTGCCGTAAATTAAAACATAACAAAACACGCAATTAATCTTAACAACACATAACTAACACGCAATAAAACACGCAATTAAAACATAATGCAACAACTTAATTCAACAACACATAACTAACACGCAATTAAAACAACATAAAACACGCGATTAATTAAAACATAACACATTATCACGGATCATCTAAACTAACTTCTTCCTCCTCTGGACCCTCCAGCAGAGCCCTGATCTCTTCGTAGTTCCTGGGCCAGTGCAAACTTTTCAGAATTTGTTCAGCAGATCTAACCAACGAAGCGTCCAACTCGATCGGTCCTCTAGCGCTGTGCTGACCAAAGACAGCGAACATGGTTCTCACGTCGCCATCGTTTGTGAGTTTCATCCGGCTGAAGCGTAGAGATCCGGCTGAGTCGGACAATGGACATCAATATTCAACACTGACCACCATCCTCGTGTCTCTGTGGTTGAGTTGACGATTGATTTGATCCAGCTCATCCTTCAGCCCTGAGAGGGTGACATCGTCGCGAATCCTAAACAGATGGGGTGGTGTTCCGCCGTTGTAGTAGACTGCCGCTAGCTTGGTGTTCGGATCAAAGCCAGGGAATTCCATGATTTTTTTTCCTGGTGTTGTTTACTTGTAATGAAATCTGGGACCCTTATTTATAGAGGTATTTGGGCGCTGTGGACCACAAAAATTGTCGGTGCAACGTGGGCCACATAGAAGAATCCAATGCTGAATCAATCCGGATTCTAAAATCCGAACCAGCCCTCACCATACACAAAGGCGGAAGTTCTCCTTTGATTCACCCCATTATCGTCTTTTTCCGGAATATATAATCCGGAATGTATGTGCATTCCGGATTATATATTCCGGATTGCATCAGAAGCTTTTGGCTGGTGGTCTGCACCACAAAGAAAACGTTTTTCAAACGTTTTGGGCGGTGGTCAAGTGTAAAAACACGTTTTTTGACTGGCATTGATGGCTTCCCCACCGTTTTTTGATCCTCCCTCCCCTATAAATATGGTCCTCTTCTACAATTTCTCACACCTTCTTCTTTCTTCTCTTCTCCTCTTCTACAACGATGTGTTTCCATTGTTGGCCTTTCATAGAAAGAGGCCTATTTGGAAATCCATCAGGGGTCATATGATCGGTCAATAGGGTAGGGGTCAGTCTGAATCTGAGGTTGGTTTACCTGGGTGTCATGTTGACCATCATGGTCTCTTGTTCCCTAGAGGCACCTGTGCCCCCTCTGTCTCCCCACCAACAGCATTTCTTCTTCCCCGCCATCTTCTTTCCTCCCACCTTCTTTCCTCTCCATCAGTGGCAGGAGTTAGAGCTGGAGCCACTGGTATAACTTATGTAATAGGATAGGATTAGAAATAGTTTTAGGATGTAATAAGCTTAAAAAGCTTGAAAGCTTGAAAATTATTGTAATGTATTGTTCATATATTAATAAAATGATTTCTTTTTATTCTTATGTCTTTTTATTTGTGTTTATTATTTTTATTTGCATTTTATTTTAATTTTACTTCTGCTAAAATACGATTCCGGATTTTAAAATCCCGAAACATCTGAAAAATACTAACAATTCATTCCGGAATATGAAATCCGGACCAGGGTTAAAATTGGAAAAAAAAATAGGGCGCGCGAGGAAAGGCATAGGGTGGGAAAAGTAATACTCTCATGTTTATTCCCCACTAATAAAACACTATTCAATTACTCACTTAAACATCCTATTTACTAATACACCTCCATTCTTATAATCTCTTATTTTTTTAATAATTGACTAACCCATCTATTCAACAACGTCTATAGAATAAATCAAAACTAAAAAAAACATTATAAATAAATAAAAGAAACATATTAATGAATGTGCCTAATCAACTAGAGGAGAAGTCTAAATATTCCTCAACATAGAAAACACACGTGAGACTCGTGGGAGAACATATACCACATTTCCCGATCAATTCAAAAGACAAATTGATAACTAATTTCTATTTCTTAAAAGAGCCAATTTTACCAAGAACAATAAAAAAACCAAGAAGATAAATTAGTTATCATAATCTAAAAGAAAAAAAAAACGTATATTGAGATTCATGGGAGATCTAATACTACATTTCTTGATCAATCTCAATAACATTCAAAAGAACAAATTGATAACTTAGGACTACTCTCTCATTTTCATAATATTTGTCGTTTTTGAAAAATTTACACATACAAAAATATTAAATAAATTTTGTTATTTTTTATAAAATTATGTGTGTTTTTTCTATAATACCCTAACCATTTATTATTTCATTATATTATTTCTCTCATACAATAAATATGTAAGAGTATTATTGTCAAACCAATAATTAATGTTGCATTGAAACTTGAGAGTGACAAGTAATGTGAAACAAAATTATTCTCCAAAAGCGACAAGTATTATGCTTGAGGGACTGATTGTTTTTCTTTAATATATTTAGCTTAGTTTCTTCAAAAAAAAAACTATCATAATCAAATAAAAAACACTAGTATTAAAATGCTAGAAATTGAATGACGTTCATGTTAAATAGGTTTGAATCTCATTCCAAAAACTAACTCAAAAGATGATGATCCTCAAACATATATTTATACATTTAACTGTTAGAAATCTGAACAATGTAGGACAAATAACAATTTCAAAACCAAATTCAACAATTCAAAGTAATCCACAACTAAAAAAATAATAATACTAGTTCAACACCATCATACCACCCATTTTATACCCATGATAATAAGTGTATTTATTTTACCTTTCTTTTTGCCGGAGCTTTTGACGTTTGAGCTACCTTCTGCACCCGATACGGACACAAATTTACCTCTTCCACCAGATAAATGTCTTTATTGTACTTGCATGGCTACATAAATAAATAGATCATGAATCAACCATGTTCATCTATTTAATTAGGATAAATCATAAAATATTCCAATCAATCAAGTAGTAAATAGCACATGTCTTACCCTTTCAATTCAATCTTTGAAGTTTTGATTTAAGCTTCTCACAAGTTGTAGCGGGTCTATATTATATCATGCTTCATAAAATAATAAGGTAGATAAAATTACTTTTGACTTCTCTTAAATTAATTTTAGATAACGATATCATCCTTTATTTTATTTTTTACGCCATTTTCGTTCTTTTGATCAATTTGTATAAGAATTTTCAACGTCCTCGTGACTTTAACTCAGTTGGTAGGGATAATGCATAATATATGTAAGATCCAAGGTTTAAACCTCGGCCACCACAAAAAACAAAAAATATGAATTTTCAATATTCAAATCTATGGTCATTCACGCATGTTTTCATATAAATTTATATTTAATTTTTGAAAATCCATATGCAAATGGACCAAAGACTAAAATGATTTGAAAAAAATATAAAGAACAAAATCATTAATTGAAATTATGTTAAGGACGACGAGTATAATTTTATCAATAATGCATAAGCAATCAAGAATAGGATACCAGATTTCCATGTCAAATAAGAAGTCCTTGTATTTTTATGATTCAACCTTTCACTCTACACTACTCTAATCCAAACCATTCCTTCTACATTAGATATCCAGAAGAACCTTAACACTTAACCAAACAAACAATAAAATTTGACCTAATTTGTTAAGTTTTTCTAATATCAAAATTATCTAAGGTAGAGAAAGCGAAAAGATGAAGAACTTCGATCAATATTAATTTGACAGGTTTGCATCTTAAAGAATCAAAATCTACCTAACATTTATAACTTCCTCTAAAAAAAACATTTATAACTTAAAGAAACCAAAATAAAACCAAACAAATTTATAAGACCAAAGTGTCTAACATTGATAAAAACTTAAGAGTATACGCACTATTGTAGACACAACATATATTTTTAATTTCTACTAATGATTTTCAAAGACTTAAACTTGGAGGGGGACAATCTAATTTTGTAATTAAGATAAAATATCCTTATTCACTAACTACTGAAGAAGCCATTTAAGCTAGTGGGATACACCTGTCCCCAATATGCTATGCCTATATCTGTCCTCGACTATGATAGTGTTTGCATAGGATTATTGATGAAAATTGGTTATATTGATGAGTCTAATGCATTATAGTGTATCTTATGTGTGTGTGTAATAAAAAAGTAAATATGTTTAACCTAAAACTTGAGTTAAAATCGCATAATAATGACGCTTAAGAAACTAGTTATATAGATAAGTAGCGGACTTTTTCTAGTCTCACTCCATATAGTTTTAATTACACCAAATTATTTAATTTTTTTTGCAATAATACCGAAATTGTTCTCTCCATGTAAATTTCTTCAAACCTTTTTTTCATCATCACTTTAAACCTTTATCCTTTTTCACCCACAAACCACTATGGATGTGCAATCTATAACTACCAAAATTAAAGATTTGAATCAACATCTTTTTCATTGATCCGGACTCTATTCATACAAGTGAATTTTATAAATTTCTTCAAGTTTCAATTTACCGTTTGTTCCATGATTTATTCGATATTGTTAATTTCACCATGGATGTTTGCCGATATGTCATTTTGTTTGTTCCATAATATAACGTGATTTAAGTTTACGTGAATAGGGTATCATAATTTAAGTGTATATAGGTCACATGTGAATTTAATCTACGTATATATATTCCAAAAAGGGTAGTGTAATTTAAGATTACGTAGAGTAATTCAATTTATACATGTATATGTAAACTCAATTTACATAAACTGCGTAAAACAAATTTACGTATATGTGATTAATGTGTCTAAACACCTCACGTAAACTTAATTTACTTATGTAAACTCAGTTTACATAAACTATGTAAACTGAATTTACGTATGTATAACTAATGTGCCTGAACACGTGAACATGTACATGTAAACTTAATTTACTTAATTTATGTAAACTGAGTTTACATAAACTTATGTAAATTGAGTTTACCTAAGTTAAGTAAATTAAGTTTACATAGTTTATATTGAAATTTTTAGTTTAATTAAAGGGTATAGTGGTAATTTTGAGGTGTAACTTGAATTATTTGGGGTATGAGTAGGCAAATAATATATTATCATATTGACAAAGGTTTGGCACGTATTTATTTATTTATTTATTTATTTATTTTTTTTAAACATTCATACATAAGGAATAATCTAAATCGCATCAGAAACTGATATAATAAGGTATGTGCACTTGTTGTCTAGAAAATTCAAAGTATCGTAATCCAATATCCTGCTACAGAGATTAATTAACCATTTTCATGTGGGTGCTAGTGTTTTCTATTATTAGCATTAGTGAGTGTGACGGTAGCAAAATGAGGTCTTTCTATAAAAAAAATGTAGCAAAATTAGGTTTGCTTGAGAAAGTCAAAGAACCACGCAATAGCTATCTAACTAAATCCAAAAAGAAACCTTATTTATTTTGTTGGATATGTCATATACATGGCTCAAATTTGTAAGATATTAGCTCAAGTAACTCAAACTATATCCGGAGAAAATAAGGACATATTTCACAATCAACTTCACCGATTGACAATGCTATATGATGACCAAAGACCCAAATTAAATAATATATATACACACACACACTATCTGATGACCAAAGACCCAAATTAAAAAATATTATATATAACACGAGCCTGCTCTATATAAGGTATTTAGTGAAAAACAACATATAAAGCAGAAAATGAAAAGGGACGAAGGTCGATGTTTAGGTAATCATACATATAAATAATATGCTATATTTTTTAATTTAATTTGATTGAATACAAATACTATAGGGATCAAATTCTATAATCTATAGTTATGATTGTATTATTTCTACATGCATGCTTACTAATATTGAATTTTAATGATTTACTTTAGGGAAGACTGAATGGCCAGAGGTTGTGGGAATGGACGGTGATGAAGCAGCAGAGAAGATTGAAAGAGAGAATCATAGAGTGAATGCAATATTGGTACCGGAAGGGTCTCTTGTGCCATTGAATTTCAAGTGCACTAGGGTTTGGGTTTGGGTCGACAAAGATGGGAAAGTCATTCATGTGCCAACAATAGGATAACTAACTAGCTACCCAGCTATATTATACTATTAGTGATGCAATATTAATGAATAAAACTATGGGGTGGCTAGCTAGCAAAAATGATCATTATCAATGTCATCTTTTTTTTAGTGAATCTTCCATATTCACTATTCTAAAGATATCTTAAATTGGCCTTTTATAAATAAAATAAAAGCTCTATATATAGATATCTTGAACCTGAATCATGAGATTCTTGCAACTGCATTTATATAGATATCTTAAATTAGCGTTTCCTATGATGAAACGTTTAATTAACAAGTAATATGATCTTGTTGGTATATCAAGTGTGAACAAATGTCTCGAATTAAAAAAAGTTTATATTGAACAATATATAATTATAAAGAGATTCATTTGTATGACTTCTCAAAAATCAATGTGAAGATTGTAACCAAAAAAAAAAAAATCAATGTGAAGATACTATCTTCCCTTGAAGACACAGCTATATATGTTGGTTCTCATGACTCCAGAAATGGATTCGGGGGGAGGTATCATGGACTGCAGCCCCCTCCCAAATCAAACACATACATATACAAATAAATACTAGTGTTATTTTGTTAACATATATTAATATTCTTTTTTGTAATATAATTATAAACACAAAATAGTATTAACATAATGTCCAATTAATATTCATTATTTAGATATGTCATGATATTATTTTTAAAAATGCATATACAAGTATATAAATGCTGAAGAAATGTGACCAGATGTATTTGTACTGTTATTTTAAACCATCAGTACATATAAGATCTACCACATGATTAATGAATAGACCTCGTCAGCAAAATTGACTCTAAAATAGGATGAGATGAGAAATTAGAAAAATTGAAGTAGGATTAAATAAATTGATTTTTAAAATGGAAGAATTAAAAGAGGTGAAAGTAAGGCAAACTAGGGTTTATCAAAAGAGAGAATCCTTTGAAAATCAAAGGTTGATTCCTTTTAGGATAAAATTAAACTTGGATTGGGGAACATCTTGGATAGTAAAAATATTGAGTCTCTTGGTCACAAGAAGAGATTCAGGAAGATGGTGTAGAAATTAGAGTTTATTCTTGTAGAGCTTGTCGAAGACTAATTTCTTCTAACTTTCATATATTTTTGTAAAGAACTCTTTGATAGTGAATTGAAGTGATCTCTGTTCTCCAGATATAGATCAATTCGGACCGAACTAGATAAATAAATATTATTGTGATCTTCTTCTCTTTTATCTTGTTTATTGTTTGTAATCCTTTTGATTTTGGTCCTGCTAATTTTGCTCCACACATCAATGTATTGATACGACTTTTGTCTGAATTCATTATATATATGTTCTTTTGGTCCTGCTGATTTATTTCAAGTGTGTTTTTGTTGTTAAAAAAATAACAATAAGCGGCGTGTTCTAGCATGCGCAAGGCTTACATGTCACACATGGTAGTAGATAAAAAAAAACACGTGAGAGCATTTTTTTTTTGACGTTTTGAGAGCGTATCTTAGATCTGCTTGTACAATACTTTTTTTTTTTTTTTACAAAACCGCTTCTTTTTCAATGATTCTTAAAAAAAAAAAATCATCTTAAAGATCGTAGTTGAGATCGGTTTGAAAGGTCCTAACACAATCAAATATGGGTTGGTTGTGTTTTTTGTGTTGCTTTTCTTCTTCGGCAGTTTCATTAAAGTTGAGTCAAGCGTGACCGACTCAATCTCACGAGTCAAGCAATGTGATGCAACCAAATTTCTATAGTTTTGATCTATATAAGCAGATGAAGACTTGAAGAACAATAACAAAACTCAGTAATTTTTAATGTGTCATTACTCTGCCAAAATCAAATAGCGCAAAAACACTTACGAAATTCTTATCAGAGTTTGTATCTTAGAAATTCTAAGTCTTAAAAGTCTGTTTTTATTTGTTCAGTTTATACCACTGATTGTATATCAAGTGTAAGAACATATCTTGTTTATTTTATAAACACCTAGAAGTCTCTTGCCTGCGTGTTTGAGTAGTGGAAGTCTCTTTTAGTTGTGATTGAGCATTGGAAGTCTCTTGCAAGTGTGCTTGAGAATTTGGAAGTCTCTTGGAAGAATCCTTTAGCAATTGTAATCTAGTGATATTATAGTGAAATTCCTTGGAGTGCAAGTTGTTAAGAAATTCTAAGTGAACTTGATGTGAAAACATTTTCAGCAGAGTTTTGGCACTTGTAAAATTGTTGTGAGTCTCTTTTCCAATCTTCAAGTGTTCACTCCTTTATATAGAGGTGTGAAAGAGACGTTGTTGATTGTCAGCACATCAAAAGAGTCGTTGTTAAAGCTTGATAATCACCAATGATCTGTTGCTTGATTTGGTTATTGTCCTATTGGTTCTTGTGCTATTGCAGACATGAAGAGTGGAGTAGTGGTTGTACAATTGTACTGTGTCCTTTTCCTGCGCTCTTCAGTGGATAAGCATCCAATGCCTTCTAATTCCTCTGAAATAGTCGTTGCTCCAGGCTTCCATTCCTTCTTCAATCATATGTATTTAGAATAACAACTTTTAACTAACTCCAGCTTCCAGTCTTCAGACTATGTTGAACTTCAGCTTCTGATGCTCTTCATGTAAACAATTTAATTATCAAGATCGACATATTATATGAAATTAGAACACACTTACTTGAAAATCATGATTACCGGATTCGCCGAGAATTGAGACAAGAGTCTTCCTTTGCCTTTCACATGCTCTGAACTTAGGGTTTTCGATGGGGCAAACCACTAATGAGCAGAATAGTCAGAGTGATGGCAAAGGGGACCTAGCCTCTCTATTTATAACCGTGCAACCCTATGCACCACCCATCATGGGCCTAGTGTTTGGGCCTACACTATGTTTCTACACAAATCAGATTAAGTGCCCAAAATCCCAATATTTATTGATCACTTTTATTAGGGCCTAAGCATCATCAAATGGATCACAACATCAGTCCGTTTTTATTAAAATCAAAACCAACAATTAATTGTAGCCCACAAAATATTAGAAGAAATTCTAACATTCTCCCACTTGAGCAAAATCAATTGTGTATTTTAAAATTAAAATTAAAATTAAAATTTAACAATAATTTTTAAAAACGATTCTCGGACTAATAACAAACTTCCTAATGTGGCCACTACATGATCCCATGATGCAACACTTAATAAAGACTCCGTCCAACTAAGAACTGAATGATATTGAATCATGGCGGTAGTTATATCCTTAATTGATATAACACCTTCCATGGTTACAAATATCACCAATTTCGTCGACTAGTCATATGTGTAGAGTGTAGCAAGAAATGATATGTCAACGTGATCATCGACCATACTATCATTTTCATTGTCGGTCCTCAATTTCTCTTAATGCCTTAAAGCCAGAGAAAATTATGCGATTTCTCTCAAATGCTTAAAGCAAAAGAAATTATGTGATTTCTCTCAAATGCCTTAAAGCCAAAGAAATTATGTGATTTCTCTCAAGTGCCTTAAAGCCAGAGAAATTATGTGGTTCACGGAAAACCACATTGCCTCAGCTCCAAAATAGTGTCAATCACCGGCATAGTGATCCCAACGACACTGAGCTCTAATTTTCACACATAATACATCAGCTCCAAAATAATGTTAACAGCCGGCATAAAGATCCTGTCAACATTGAGCTCAAATTTTTCACATGTAATGCATCAGCTCCAAAATAGTGTCGATCACCGGCATAGTGATCCCTTCAACACTGAGCTTTAATTTTTCACATTTGATATTTGATATATACAAGAATTAATCTCATCATCAATAATGAAAATTTACATCAATATATCAAAGACAATAAGTGAAAGAAAAATCCATCATCAGAAAATTGATAATATAAAATTCAAACTCCAACTAACCAAAGACATCAAAAGAATACACAGTATTCATGTTATTCAAAATGACTCTTGAAAACAATGAATCTAAGTCATTTGGTTAAAAGAACAATTAACGTCAAAGTTAGGGAGTCAATGAATGTAATAAATAATTTATTACCATAAATTATAGGAGTTGGGAGCCACTAATTTCAATTTAGACAATTTCTAAGGGTTCAAAAATGTTAGTTGTAACCTTTGGTTTTAGTAAATTTGCTTCTAATGCAATCCACACAAGTACTTGGATCATCAAACTTTAAGAAAGGTAGAATATTTACTTTCATTAATTTCTCAACCCTTTCCCCAATAAATATGATCCAAGTGCTTATGCCATAAAGTAAAGGATATCTTCCTCGACATTACACCTTATAGCAACAAAAAAATAGAAATTGACAACGAAAAGACGAAACAAGGTTATGTGAAGTCAAAGACAACTTATATAAACCATCAACAAAAAGATGGTCATGAACCATCTACTAAAGACAATTTATATAGATGAACAAATGATGAAGCAAGGTTATGTGAGTTTAATCTCAAACTTGGTTTTCTACCTCCAAGAGTAAAACTAAAACAAAGTTTCTCCAACAAGGTAACACAAACAAGATTCATCCTAAATGAAGGTTACGTGAAAGATATTTTTCAAAACAAGTTCAAAACTAGAATGTTAAATTATGGTGACATCTCTCACTGACTTCACAATTACTCCTAGATCATATTAATTCTGAAATTAAGTTGACATCTCTCACTGACTTCACAGTTACTCCTAAATTACAACGTTGTCATATTTTCACGTCCAATAACTTTTTCATTAGACACATGGAGACCAATATGGTAAGGTACTTTAACTTGTGAGTCATCTCCCACTAACCAAAAGGTTATTTCAGTTCATGCATGTTCTCCTAGAGGCAACTCCAAATCTTACTTAAAATATGTCATAAGACAAGATTTAGCTCAAAATAAACAAGCTATTATAATGAGGCCAATATAATTGTACAACCACCTTTGGGCAGAATGCACAAACTAAGGTCAAAACCCAAGCCAAAACCTCAAATGAGTTAATCAATGAAGATACATTGAACTTGGGATATTGTCACCTTTAGGCAGACAAATTCTTTGGTTCAACATATACTCCAATAGCTCCATTTCATATAAGTTAATCAATGAGCATGTATAATAAAAGCATAACAATTATCCATCGAGGAAATATATGAGACAAAACATGAATGCATTAAAAAATATCAATTGACAAGATATAGCTCAAAATAAACAAGCTATCACAATGAGGCCAATATAATTGTACAATCACCATTGGGCTTGGGCTGAATGTACAAACTAAGGTTATAACCTCAGTCAAAACCTCAAGTAAGTTAATCAATTGAATTCAGAAATTTGTCACCTTTGGGCAGACAAATTCCTTAGTTCATAACATTCTCCATTAACTATATCCCAAATAAAATTTTTAATTGTAAAATGCAATATCCACCTTTGGGCAGGAAACTACAGGTTACGATTAAAAACATTCCTCAAGCTACAAAATAAATTTCATCAATCAATCAATAGAGGCGGTTCCACTTTGGTGGTAACGGCCTATATCAATGCAAGAAATTCTTTTTGCACAGGAATCAACAACTCTTGTCAAAATACGACACAGAAAAAATATGCATCATTTAAATGCATCTAAACTGGTCAATATCGTTTCAATTTGCATTCATCATAATTTTGTTTGATACAATTCGGTAGAATAGTACGTTAAAAGCACATAAAGAAAATTCAATATATAATTATGTGCTATCATTTGGAAGAGTACTATTACCGCTAAACTCATAATCTCATAAACAAGTAATAATTTAAATCAATTACCAACGCAGCGGAAATATATGAGACTTGAAATTCACCACCATTAAGGATAAAAGACAAAATAGTCACAAAAAATATTTAAGCAAAGACTATAATATCCTCAATGTAAGTCTCCATAATAAACAAAAGAGTATTCATCAACAAATGATATTTGTTTCTCATTTCAAGACAATTGACATGTAAAATTCTCCCACTTGATAGAGAATGATAGTTGGATTATCAATCCAAAACTTTTAAAAATATTTAAACAAATATTCAACTATATTCTCTATCACACAATGGTCATGTCAAATAATATTACACCAGTAGGATATGTCCATCCCTTATATGATAAGGGAACAAGTGTAATCAAATTCAATAAAAGAATTTAAATTAATTAAATCATGACTAACCTCGAAAAGTGTAATCAATTCTCCTTGTATGTAGAGTCATTAAGCTTCGATGACTCAAAGAAAGTTCCACACAATTGGGCATATTGTCGTCTCAATTGGTTCATAATTCAACAACAAACCAATATAACAAAAGAAAGACTCCAATAATATAAATACAATACAAGATAATAGTTTTCAATTGCCTTCAGAATTGCTCAAAAATTATCTTTTATGATATTCCACTAGTGAGCATACAAATAAGAACAACGCAATATAGAATTTATACAATAACTATAAATTCATATACAAAAATATTTGGTGCTATCGGAAAAATTGAGTCTAAAGTAATCTCACAATTACAACACTTTGATAGAATAATTCACTTCTATAAAAGAGATTTTCACATATAATATTTTAGACTCACATCCTTGAAAATATATGAGTTCAAATTCTATAAGTTTCTCATATTTAATTGACACCAAATATTTACACATTTTACAAAATAAAATTTATTTCCATAAATAAAAAATATATGTTTGGAAATTAATCCCAATCAAATTACTTGATTTTCAAAATAAATCAATCCATCAAAATCAAATCAAATCCTTTTGAATATGAAAAGTTTGATCTATAAAATATTGGTCATGGTGTTTCCTTCCGGATTTGAGATAAAATTAAATTAAACTTGATGGAATATTCATATAGTAATCATGTCAATGCTTATACATATTAGATGCACATACACAATGAATCACAACCTCAAAAGGAGTATCAAAAATACATGATTTTAATTTGAATTTGACTATTCAAAATTGTCCATGCATTCACACATGCAATTGCAATTCAATCATGATAAACATAATCTTAAAACCAATTCAACCTATGAATAAACCAAATCTCAAATCCACTTCATTTTAATAGAGTACAAATGATAGCCATATATAAAAGAAATTATCCATAAACTTACCGAAGGAATCACACAAAATTGGATCAATTTACCAATTTCACACATATTAATACATTTATGACTCATAAAAATAATAATTGAGCAAACAATTATTAAACTCAAACCATCTTTCATATAGATTAAGAAAATTTAACAAAATTCCATGAAAGAAACTATCAAAACTCTTGTTCAAGTAACTTTATTTTGATTTAAAAATTTGTTTGCCAGATAATCAAAGATTCAACCCAAACCGAAAATATTTGATTTCTATATCAACCATATGATTTTGAAAATTGAAACAATTTCAATCATTCAAATTGAATATTAAGAACAAATTCTCAGAAACAAAATTGAACATTTTAAACAAATATGCGAATTCACAATAGAGTGAATTCCATATGTATAAAGATATCAACCCAAGGTGAAAAGAATATCAAATTCTAAGACATGGCAACGATGTTAAAAGAAAAATGAGCTAAAGTTAAAAGATTTAATTCTAAGTCTTTAGAAACAAATCACTCAAAATCAATCGATATCCATATCTATTTAAAGTACTTGAATTCAAATATATGATGAAGAAACAAATCTTTTCCAGTCCATACTTGTATAAATTAAACAAATATTTAGAAAAGATATCGAAACAGTTTCAAACATAACGATAAGAATAATTACCGAGTTCATGCAACTAAAACACATTAGGTTCGATCAACAACAACAATCAACAACATTGTGAATGAATAGGCCAAATTAGTTTTCACACAGTATATCCAGAAAATACATAAGTTCATATCTGTAATCAAACCAACAAAACAGATTTGTTCATCTCAAATATATATGTATAAATCAATATGTTATGAATTATGCAAAACCTGGAATGTCTCATAGTCCAAACTGAATTCATGATCCAGAAAGAAAATTAATGTCACACTGACTAAATCAATTTGATATAAAAGAGCTACTTTTGCCCCATGACACTTTGGATGGAAAGGTTGTAAGCAAACCAAAAATAAAATAAAATCTTACATATTGCCGTGAAGGTTAACAACAAGCATCAAGTATACGCACAACAAACACAAAATACAAGCAAATACTAACCCTAGAATAGTTTGGCAAATCATATACCAATTGATTAGAAATCAGGGTTCGTAGAAATTAACATGTTTGCCAAAATAAAAATGCATTAAGTATTAGGACCACAATAAAATTTAAATTAGGATTAGTGCTTGTCTCGTTGGTTTTATGGCAACCAAAATTGGTCACGCTTACACCAAAAATAAATAAATCATGAAGAACGATAAAACTTATATAGCATACATGCACATGAACCGAAGGCACATATGAATCGAAAGGCTGAATGCTGTAAATTGTTATGAACACATGTATCGCATCAACGACATGTAATTCATCACAAATAAAAAACTATCTATGCGATGCAGTCCAAGAACATTAGTTTTTAGGGTTCTAAATCATATAATATTTCGCTCTGATACCACATGTAAACAATTTAATTATCAAGATCGAGATATTATATGAAATTAGAACACACTTACTTGAAAATCATGATCACCAGATTCGCCGAGAATTGAGACAAGAGTCTTCCTTTGCCTTTCACATGCTCTGAACTTAGGGTTTTCGATGGGACAAACCACTAATGAGCAGAATAGTCAGAGTGATGGCAAAGGGGACCTAGCCTCTCTATTTATAATCGTGCAACCCTAGGCACCACCCATCATGGGCCTAGTGTTTGGGCCTACACTATGTTTCTACACAAATCAGATTAAGTGCCCAAAAGCCCAATATTTATTGATCACTTTTATTAGGGCCTAAGCATCATCAAATGGATCACAACATCAGTCCGTTTTTATTAAAACTAAAACCAACAATTGATTGTAGCCCACAAAATATTAGAAGAAATTCTAACACTTCAGACTCTCTGATGACGTCAGCTTCTGGTAGTCAGCTTCTAATGGTCTTCAGGCGCTCTTTGTCTTCAGACTCTGTCTTGAATCTTGCAACACAAGCTTCCTTTTTGTAAATTCCATTGCTCTCAATTGTTCTTTCAGAACCTATACTTGACTTATATTTTTTGACTATGGTCTTGCACACTTGAACAAATATTAGCATATCCAATTGACATTTTAATACATTGTTATCATTAAAACTCAAAGGTGGTAATGTTAAACACATTTTGTTCCAACAGATTGGACTACTCATGTTTTGTGCGAGGAACCAGTATAAATTATTTGTGTCCTCTCTCTCTCTCTCTCTCTCTCTCTCTATCTCTCTCTCTCTCTCTCTCTCATCTTTGTGTTTAATATTTCTATTTCATACAGACTTTGAATCCATCAGACTTTGACCAATACTGAAACACTTAGAAAAGTTTTATAAAATGCCAACATAATTCATCCCACTCTAAAGTGAGCCTTAAGATGCACTAAAATTATTTATTTTCTACATATTTATCTAATTCCCTTTATTCACCACCGTTAATTATATAATATATAACCTCTTCGATAGTACAAGGAGACACCCAAACACCACATTGGAACAATGCGAGAGAAGAAATACACAGTGTGTGATAAATGTGATTTTTGATGATATGATATAAAAAGAGAGATAGAGAAATTGAATAAATTGTTAATTCAATTCAAAGTTAAAATTATGGTTCATTCAACTACATACTCCCTCCGGTCCTTATTATAAGAAAATTTTCAAAAAAAAAAATTGGCCTAATTTATAAGAAAATTTCACAACTTTTAAGGTATATTTATTGTTTAAAAGACTTTTATATGAGGGTATATTTGTGTGTGTATTTACTAACATCAGTCTGTTTTTATTAAAACCAAAACCAACAATTGATTAGTGTGTGTATTTAATGTTTCACAATTTTTTATGAGGGTATATTTGTAAAAATATTCAAAAAGTTTCTTTAATCAATGATTGTATTGGTTTTGATGTTTTTTTGTTTTGTTTCTTATAATAAGGACCGGAGGGGGGCTTATTTAAAAACTAATAAACCTAAATTTAACGAAATCATATCTTCTACCAACACATTCACTTGGGAAGCAGAAACCCTTTTGAAGGAAGCTATTCAGGAACAGATGGAACTCCTTTTACTTAGGAAGTATTATCTATGGTTTATTCAAAAAAAAAAAAATATACAGATTAACTACAATTTTCAACGCGGCTTACATTAGCAATCCAATCAACTAAATGATGACAGTCCGTCATATCACATTTTTAGAGTCTTTTTAATTAAGTTTTAATTCTATTTTTATTAGTTTAGTACTTAATTTAAAGTCCTTTTAAATAAAATGTCATGTCCTTGTTTATTGAGTCAAGTAGTGTATTGTCACTATTATTGGTCAATTAGTATAACATAAATTCTTAAGTTTAAAGAGAGGTATGAATATAAATATCAGTATGATTAATAAAAATGGGCTTTGACCAAGTGAGAGTTATTGACACGAGAGAAGACAAAGGATGGCATCATGCTATGATGAAAAGGGGCTGCCGCACAACATAGAAAAAAAACAGAACACACGTTTTGATAGAGCTTTCTTGTACAGAGCCACATACATTTTGGAAATAAAAAGGGTATCACGCCATGGTTAGCAAGGAGCACACTTTGGAGAGATATTTGGTTTGACATTTCTAGAGAGAAACACAAAGCAATGTGTTAGGAGTAGACTCTACCTAAGATTTGTTGAGACATCATGAGTCTAGGCATGGAATCTTCATCTCTTCTTCATCCTTTGCCAAGCTTGCATAGACATATAGCTACATCTACCCTTGTGGGTTTTGAGGTATTCAAACAAGTTATTATGTAATCCTTTGATCTTTTAATATATGGTTCTAGCTTATTTATTCAATATTGTTGTTATTCTTGTATTTAATGTTTTATTGAGATTCAAAATGATATTGACAACCCAAGATTTGTTGAGACAACATGAGTCTAGGCATGGAATCTTCATCTCTTCTTCATCCTTTGCCAAGATTGCATAGACATATGTAGCTACATCTACCCTTATGGGTTTTGAGGTATTCAAACAAGCTATTATGTAATCCTTTGATCTTTTAATATATGGTTCTAGCTTATTTATTCAATATTGTTGTTATTCTTGTATTTAATGTTTTATTGAGATCAAAATGATATTGACAAATACTTTTGGGTCTAAGAACTAGAATAAGAATCTATCTTAAGTTATCACTCTAGACATAGATTTTAATATTTGATAATCACTTTTAATCTAGGAATTAATGTTTTTGGGTCATTTAATCGGTTGGGAAATCGTCGATTAAACGATCCAATCGACTTTGTGAATGTTTAAATGCTTGGGAAATCGACATTTAAACAATCCCTTAGAAATAACAATATAATTTGGACACGAATGATATTGTCGAGTGATTGTGATAATATCGTTTAAAAAGCTAGAATCCGTTATTTGATCGTGAGATTACAGTTGTTACGCTTGGTTAAGTGTCTCTGACCCCAACCGAAATGGCCCTATCTCTTCTCTATTTATTTTATGTCAAATAGTTATATAGGTTTACACAAACAAATATTTTAAATCCATACACTTAGAATAATATTGATTTTTGAATGTCTTGAATATCGCGTTAGTCCCTGTGGAGACGATATACACAAAAATAGTTAATTTTGATTGATAGAAAAATACTACATCAAAATGACGCCGTTGCCGGGGACTGACGTTTAGATATTTTAAGCATCACGACAATTTGTATTGTTTTGAACATTTGTATATAATTTTTAAATATTTTTCGCTATTGTATAGTTGTTTGAACTAACCTCTCTTTGGTATACAAAGAAAAATTTCTTGTTAGTTATATCCGTTTCAGATTGAAGAAGTGATGATGGTTGCAGAGAAAAAGGAACAGTTACTTAACAAGGAAGAATTATGCGAACAAAAGAGGAAGAAGGTATTTCTATTCAATAAAAAAAACAAAGAAAAGAAAAAAAAAGTGAAAAGATGTCCACATCAGTTCTTTTTCAATAACTCGTATTTGTCAGATGTCAGTTGTGGCAGATGAACTTTTAATTGTTGTGTTGTTTACTTGGATAACTCAGTATACCCCTTGTTATGTAATTGAATCTGAACTTGTTTATTATTGATGAATTTGCTTGTTTATTGATTTTTTTTTTCAGTTTAGTAACAATTTTGTGGTCAAACGGTATTCCAAAAGTTCATAAGGAGGGAGTGACTTGAAATTCAAAGGCGAAGTGTACGGCATGTGATAGGTAAGGTTCATAGCCAAATTTTATTTTTCAATTTACTTATATAGAGTGTTCCGTGCAACTACATTTCTAGAACTTGCATTGTTTCTTTATTGTTGATTGGTCTTTGTCATTTACACACTGAGACGAAAGTGCTTGGTCCTGTGAGCCTTTGAAGCCTACCTTTATTTAATTTGAAATTATCCTTTTTGTAAGTCAATTTGAGCCGGTAGGTTTAGATCTTTTTGTTCGGTAACAAACTACATATTTAACCTAGAGACTTTTAGGATTTAACCCAAAATGTTATATTTGAGTTAGGCAAAGTACGGTGTTGCTAAACAATAAGTTTGGGGTTGCTTTTGAAATTTGCAACCAATTAAGTTTGGGGTGGGGTACTAGAGAACAAAGAACAAAACATGAAAAATATACACAAAAATGGTGTATTAAAAAAAAGCAAAATAGAATGAAAAGAAGAAGGGGACAAACAATGAAAAATTTGAGTAATTTCAAATTCGATTGTACCGATAGTTACAAATAATCTCTAGTACCTTTACAATTGTTGTTTCAAAGGGTGAATGAGGGATTGAATCATTGCTTTAATTTTCGTAGGAGTCCCTAACTCAAATTTTGTGTAGCCTACTTATACAAATATTATCCCACCTTTACCTAAGCCCCGTTATAACCCTTAAAGACCTCAAAGTGTGTAATGACATTGATTTTGATTAACATTTAGAAATTTTTCAAGCGTATGGTAATATGTAGATCTGCATGTCGACTGTGTGGGAACTCTTATCAAATTGTTGAGTCGAGTTGTGTATGGTGGATGCAAGCAAGTCAAACTAGCTCATTTTTAGCTAGTAGGGAGATGAACTTTTGTGTACTATCGCTTGATTAGGTAATTGTTATTTTACTGTCGATTGTCGATTTTGCAAGTAGATTCCTTGAGGACAAAGAATGATTCAAGTTTGGGGTTGTGATGACAGTCCGTCATATCACATTTTTAGAGTCTTTTTAATTAAGTTTTAATTCTATTTTTATTAGTTTAGTACTTTAATTTAAAGTCCTTTTAAATAAAATGTCATGTCCTTGTTTATTGAGTCAAGTAGTGTATTGTCACTATTATTGGTCAGTTAGTATAACATATTCTTAAGTTTAAAGAGAGGTATGAATATAAATATCAGTATGATTTATTTCCATTTTTAGTTTCTTAACTTGTGCCCTTAGGGTACAAGTTAACATGACCCTTAATAAAAATGGGCTTTGACCAAGTGAGAGTTATTGACACGAGAGAAGACAAAGGAAGGCATCATGCTATGATGAAAAGGGGCTGCCACACAACATAGAAAAAAAACAGAACACACGTTTTGATAGAGCTTTCTTGTACAGAGCCACATGCATTTTGGAAATAAAAAGGGTATCACGCCATGGTTAGCAAGGAGCACACTTTGGAGAGATATTTGGTTTGACATTTCTAGAGAGAAACACAAAGCATGGTGTTAGGAGTAGATTTTACCCAAGATTTGTTGAGACATCATGAGTCTAGGCATGGAATCTTCATCTCTTCTTCATCCTTTGCCAAGCTTGCATAGACATATGTAGCTACATCTACCCTTATGGGTTTTGAGGTATTCAAACAAGCTATTATGTAATCCTTTGATCTTTTAATATATGGTTCTAGCTTATTGTGTAGCTACCCTTGTGGGTTTTGAGGTATTCAAACAAGCTATTATGTAATCCTTTGATCTGTTAATATATGGTTCTAGCTTATTTATTCAATATTGTTGTTAATCTTGTATTTAATATTTTATTGACATTCAAAATGATATTGACAAATACTTTTGGGTCTAAGAACTAGAATAACAATCTATCTTAAGTTATCACTCTAGACATAGATTTTAATATTTGATAATCACTTTTAATCTAGGACTTAATGTTTTTGGGTCATTTAATCGGTTGGGAAATCGTCGATTAAACGATCCAATCGACTTTGTGATTGTTTAAATGTTTGGGAAATCGACATTTAAACAATCCCTTAGAAATAACGATATCATTTGGACACGAATGATATTGTCGAGTGATTGTGATATTATCGTTTAAAAAGCTAGAATCTGTTATTTGATTGTGAGATTACAGTTGTTACGCTTGGTTGAGTGTCACTGACCCCAAGCGAAATGACCCTATCTCTTCTCTATTTATTTTATGTCAAATAGTTATATAGGTTTACACAAACAAATATTTTAAATCCATACACTTAGAATAATATTGATTGTTGAATGTCTTGAATATCGCGTTAGTCCCTGTGGAGACGATATACACAAAAATACTTACTTTTGATTGATAGAAAAATACTACATCACTAAATTAAACATATTTTTGCATGTGATTAATTTGATATTGCGCAAATGTACAAAAAGTAAACAGCCTAATATAATTATTGTCTACTCTATAGTTAATTAGATCATCATCCTAAATGATGAGATTTTGTCTCATAAGCATGTTTTTAATATTATAATATTTATTTTGAGGAAAATATTAAAATATTTCACTGTGATGTTGTTACATACATAGTTTTAAAAACCGGCTCGGTAATTGACTCGGCAATGGTTTTGGGTCACTGAGTCATTGGTCAAACCACTGTGTCAATAGTCGAACCGCATGACTGAACCGGATTAAACCGAATGACTCAGTTATATAACTCGGTCTTTAAATATAGCCGTTTTTTATTTAATCTACTTAAACCATATGACTTATAATTTAATCAACACTTAATTTCCACGAAGTCATAAATAAAGAGCAAAAATATTTTAAAATAGGGTTTTGCTAACCAATGCCCTTAGGGCAATGATTAAGGAATCAAAAAAGTTGCCCTTAGGTCTTTAAAATAAGTTGAATGCACAATTTTTAAGATAAAGTTACTACTTTAAATTTCTTATCAAGTGCCCTTAGGACACTTTTTAGCATTTCCCATAATAATATTGCCTCTATTCAATTTTTTTTACAACTCTTTCACTAATCATAAAGGCCATACATACAGTAGTCACTATGCATAACTCTTCCTCTTCTCTTGCGAATCATTTTATGCTACACAGACCAATGCCACCCAAAACCCACCGTCCAAATGAAAACCACTTCCCCATATAATTTATTATTCCAGCTTTCCTAGATTTTTATGTTACTCCCTCCGTTTCAAAATGAGTGTCGCTTTAGCCAAAAAAATTTGTTTCAAAATGAGTGTCGCTTTACATTTCCAATACAACTTTAATTTTTTCTTCCAACTTTACCCTCTCCAACTTTTCTCTCACACAATTTTCAATGCAACTTTAATTTTGTCTTTTTCTTATAAAGTAAGGGCAGTTTAGTAAAAGCGTTATATCCAATGATTATTTCATTCTATTTCTTAATCTGTGTGCCAAAGCCTAAAGCGACACTCATTTTGAAACGGAGGGAGTACCATTTATCAGTATTCAATTTATGTAAAGCAAACTAGAACAATCTTTTTACTTTTGATTTGTCGTCTAAATAACGTGTCCTTAAAAACACTAATACCTTAAAAACACTAATACCTTTCTTATACTTCTCATTCCTTATTTCCTCCTACTGTACTTCTGTTACTAACAATCTTCTACGTCGTGCTAATGAAAAGAGCAACGATTTATACATTCAAATGCACAGCTGATCATGGAGGTGGATAAATAAAGAAGATGAAGCGATGAATCAACCACCTCTGCCTGCAAATTTTGATTTTATCTTTAAAATTTATAAACCCGGTCCGGTTCAGTAAACCGGCCGAGTTACCGGTTTTCACGGATTTTTTCCGAGTTATACTGGTTCACACTGGTTCAATAACATGACCGATCCAACTTGCTGCTCGAACCGGCCATACCACCGGTTCACGGTTCAACCGGTCCGACCGGCCGGTCCGAGCCAAGTTTCAAAACTATGGTTACATAGTTGTAATTGAGAGATTATTTAAAATTACGTGAATTTCTATGTATTTTGTAGTTTGGTTACCGATATCCAATAAATAAAATTAATCTAACATTTGAATTTGGTTTAAAATAAAATGATATAAAAATACGACATGTGATTAAATGATTGGATAAGAGTACATACCAAATAGGCATGGCATTGGGGCGGGGTGGGGACGGGTTTTACATTCCCCGTCCCCATACCCGATTCTCATATACTTACCCATTACCCTACCCATACCCAACGGGGATGAGAAATTGAACCCCATCCCCGTCCCAGCATTGAATAATTTTTTTAATAAAAAATAGAAGTTTTTTTGCAACCGCTAGAGAAATATTGTAATGCATTATCGAGCAATATGCTCACTTTAACATTTGTTAAACCGTTTGATTTAGTTGCTCCTTTAAATATCAATGGTAGATTTTCTAATACAGAAATTATCAAACAAAATAACATGTCATATCAGCATAAATTAATTTTTTACATTCGGGACGGGTTTGGGTATGGGTTTGGGTTGGGTACCTATATACCCGTTACCCGTCCCATACCCGTGTTTTGAAATCGGGGAAAACCCAAACCCATACCCAAGCCCAGTCAAAACGGGGAAAACCCGTCAAATTGGGTTTGGTACGGGCGGGTAACCACGGGTATGGGTTTTATTGTCATGCCTAATACCAAATCAAACTACATATGTACCCAAGTTTTCAAAATTATTAGTGGAACTAGTTTTAGTAAATATAGTTTTTAGGTGTTAGGTTTAATTGATTGATCAATGCTTTCTTTTTAAGGAACTTATTGACTGTTTATTAGATAGTACTATTAATAAATTATACATGACTAACAAAATAGTTTTATATATCAAAAAATGAGTCTCTTATATTGGCTTCTTGTTGTGACCGTTACAAGACTTGGTCCGGGTCCTGTCCTCTCTTCACTTTCCCGTGCTGTGCTACTTTCTTTTGTTTTCAAATTCAATTCAACAACAGATCAATGAATTTCTTTTACCTTGTTTTGAATTCCCCAAGTTTGTGTGACCAATTCGACGTCTTAATTTGCACCATTCTTTCTAACTCCGTTCAATTTCAAAAGCTATGAATATGGTTTATAAGTGACCAAGTCATATTGCTACAAATACTACATTCTTAGTAAACTCTTAGTTTAAACGTAGCATGCAGTCAAAACAAAAACATACGTACAATTGGACCTTTTCTTAATTACCAATACTTGACCAAAAAAAAATGTTTCTTCTACCGTTCAATTTGAAAGTTAAAACATATCACCAATACTTGACCAAAAAAAAAAACATATTACCAATTAATCAAAAGGATGATTTGGTCATTGAGTTATTGAAAAAATAAAACTTCAATGAGATGTTCTTCATAAAAGAAAAATACTTTTTTACAAGAAAAATACTTGAGTTGGGTGTTTAAAATAATATATATCCAGAGATTAGGGAGGAATTAAAATAAAATGGCCTAAATTTTAGTTGTTTTATTCAATTTTTTGGGGTTTAGACTTGAATATCCTATTAATTAGTGTAATCTTCAATTTTTTAAGGATGAAAAATATAATGTTACGTCTTCTCTCCATTAAAATATTATTTCTCTCGTCGACCCAAATTCAATGTTGAAATATCTTCCCAACTCTCATTCTTTCATTGAACGAAAGACTCTATTCGTTATGAAACATTGAAGGTAAAATCTAAAGAAAAAATGAAAATATAGAATTGCAAGAGAGAGAGAATGTTTTGGTGAGGAGGGTAGCCACCAAAGAGAGAACCCAAGAATAAAAGTTATTCTCATTTTCTTTTTGACATGCCCTGAAGCCCAGATACTTCAAAATGGATGACGTACCGTATCCTTTGCGTATCCTGCACAGATACCTGCTCGATATTTCCCGATATGTATCAGGAGAGTATCCGAAGATTAAATTTTATTTTTTTAAAAAAAAAAACAATTATCCAATACTTTTCAGATACATATGGGATACAAGGGATAGGCGGTGGAAACTAACCGGTATGTGCGAGGTACCTGATGTTTCTATTATATTTGGTATATATGTAATTGACTAAGTAATGATGTTTTCTATTTAGGATATATCATATATGTAATTGATTAATTGTCGCTTTTTTTATTATCAATATTACTTACATTTATATTTCTATTGTTGCTGCTGTCTGTTTTGTGTCTCTTTGTTTGTTTGCGAACAATGTCATTGTTGATTGTTGTGTGAAGACAATTTCATTGTAGTGCCTTATCGTTTTTCTATGTCTGTTTGGTCTAGGTTTTGCGCCAATTTTTTTGCTTTTGAGTTTTAGTCCATATTTTGTAGTTTGAGTTTTAATATGTAGTTTAAATTTTTTTTTTATTGAAGTATCCCAGCCGTATCGTATCTTAAATTTTAAAATTGTCTCATATCAACGTATCGGTGCCGTATCGTATCTGTATCGTATCATGTATCTGAGCTTCATAGTTGACATGTGACTTAGGATTAGTTCGCTGTTTGATTGAATTTATACTGAAAAAATAGGACTACGACAGATTTTTTGTTTTCAGCGGTTGGATTGTGCATTATATTCAGATTTTCTCGTGCCCTTGTTTGATAGTGGAACAATTTCTTTGGTTGGGACAATTTGTGGGTTCTTCTCTTTGAGAGAATTTTCCACGTTAAAATTTTGGTGTCCCTTATGCGTTTTATTTATTCTATTTGCTACCATATAATTGTTGTTGCTCCTCACAAGTTCTCGCAAACTGGGAGAATTTTATTTTCGCTGCATATTATTTTGTTATTGTGTTTATGTGTTAATCTCCATCATTTCATCTACAGTGTTTGGAAACAGATCCAACATTTTCATGATATTTTGGTGTCCCTTATTGTGTTCTTCTTCCTGATATTTTTTTCCTTCCTAGCTAATTTTTCATCTTCTCTATTATTATTGTACCTTATTCATGAGGCCTTTATCCCATTATTAACGGTTTAAAATGAGTTTTAAAAAAGAAAAATCATAAACTTTTTTTAGAAAGTATTATATTATGTTTATCCTCTCTCTAATCCAGATATTAATCCAAGAATAGTAATTATATATATATATATATATATATATATATATATATATATATATATATATATACTTGTAATTCTTCTAAAAGGTGTTTCGTAAAATAATTTACTAACTATAATATCATTGTATACTTAATTATTTTCTATGACAAACGTATTAAGTACCATCTTTATAAAAGAAAAGTTAAATTGGGTCATGGGTCATTAATACCCTACACGATTATGATAGATTTTCAGGCTTAAAGAACAAGAAAGTTGATGTTCCCACTTTAACATTTGCTATGAAACATTAGGAAATTGTACATTTATCTTCAACGACAGTTATTTGTCTTCGAAACTTCTCTTAATAAAATGCGACATAGCCAGTTAACTGTCGCGGAACAAGGTATATTTCGGATAAATTTTTTAGCAATCTCAAAAGTGTGAACAACAACTTTCAAAGAAAAATGACAAATATCTTTATAGATTGTCCATATTCCAATTGAGGGTCCTTAAGGGTTCCTTACTTAACAAAGATCACTCCTTGTTAAGGATACTCCATTGAAGGAAGAAAATAAGAGTATCTATTAAGTAACAAACAACTATATAAGGACCATCTCTCTCGTGAGCAACTAACGGGTCCTACGTTAAAAGAAATAATAAAATAAGTACAAGTTGGTCTCACTTTCAAAAGAAGTAATATTTTATGAGGTAATTTATAATTTAATAAATAAATTACTTTTATATAATGATGTAAAGTTAGTGAGATCTATTTAAGCACTTTTCGTTGGCATCCTTATTAGTGTATTGTCATTGGAGTCATTTAGTCATTAATAGAAACTTTTATTAAAAAATTATAAATAAATGAGGTGGACATAATTGAAGAACCTATTAAGGCACTTGTTAAGGATTCAAGAAAAGAAATAATTGTTAAATTTCATTTAGAAAAAATTGCTTTTTAATCTTTCAATAAGTTGAATAAACAATTTCCAAGAAAAAAATCCTTATTTATTAATTTTATTAGGTCTGCAACAACTTAACCTAATATTTTCCCTCCAATTTGCTGTATTAGGTTAGTAGTAACTAGACTTTCGACCCGTGCGACGCACGGGTTCTACCGACTATGAAATACACTAATAAATTATACGTTTGTAAAAAATTGATGTCAAATAATTTATATGATCAAAATATATGATTCTTTTGCTGTATGTATAATTTACCACGGTTTAGGTTTTTTTTTTAGAGAAACACGGATTAGGGTTTGCTATATATAGCCAACTTTGCCTGGAAATTAGGGTATTTTGTTTGTAAACGTATTAAATAAGTGTACAACAACTTGTCAAAAAAAAGTCTACAGAAACAATAGATATATACAAACGATGACACAACGGGATATGAATGAAAAGCTCATCAGTGAGGAGAAATATTAGGGATTGCTGCATTTTGTAACGCCCCATTTTTATTTAATTATTTTTAGTAGATGTGTGAATATTTTTATATGACTTTATTTGATATATATATATATATATATATATATATATATATATATATATATATATATATATATATCTGTGTGTGTGTGTGTGTGTGTGATTTCATGTGAAATATATGTTTTGTGTGATTTTATGTGATATATGGTGTAATTCTATTTTATTATATGATTTATGGAGTTGTGTTTTAATTTGAATGAATATTGTTTTATTATTTGAGGAAATAATATGAGAAATAGAAATAATATAGAATTATTATTTATTTTAATTAAAGGGAATTAAATAGTAATTATGTGAGTTTAGTGGGAGTTAAATGAAAAGAGAGGAGGTTATAGTTTTTGGGAAAAAAGAAAGAAAGAAAAGGAGGCAGAAACATTTTCACGTAAAAACTTTAGAAACTGGTTTTGAGAGAAGGAAGAGGAAGCTAGGAGAAGAGCTAGGAAGAGAGAATCCAACCATTTTTGCTGTAGAATTTGCTGAGATAAGGTTAAGGGTGGGATTCCTTTCACTAATAATATATATAATTCTGAAATTTGATGAATTGTTGTGTTCTTGATTTTAGGGTTAGCAAGTTATGCTAGGTTGCTATAATGAAATGAATTATGTTGAGAATGCATGTTTTCTATGTTGTTTTGACTGCTATGTTTCCCATAGAACCTACAAACATTGTTGCAAATCATTTGGGGTTTGGGTGATCAGAAATTGGGATTCATATTCTCTAATCTTAAGTATGTTTTCTGAAATTGGGTTTGGCAAAGGCTGCAGGTTGTGAGTTTTGGGGATTAGGGTAAATCTTATTTTGATGTTCATAGTTTTGGTTGTTTGAGAAATTAGGTTTTGAAGATGTGTTTGGTTGTTAATAGAATAGAAAATTCATTGAAGTTATGTTAAATTAATGTTCAGGTCTTAGATTTATCATAGGCAATGTTCCTTATCAAATTTAGGGTTGGGTTGATGAAAATTGAGATTATGCGAAAAAGTGATTTTAAGTGTTTTTGAGAAATAAGTGATTCTAGGATAAGATGTGTTTGAGATTTGAAAATATGATTTTTCAGTAAAATATAATAAGATTTGTCGAATAGAACGCGTAGGCGAAAACGGAATCGGATTCGGGGTAACAGTTAGGTTTTTACGGACGAAACAATGAAACCGGGAAAAATGGGACTGCACAGAGCTGCATCGCAGGTCCCTGGCTGCTGCCTTTCCACGCCTGGGCGCAGTTTTCCACGCCTGGGCGCAGCAAGGCAGCCCCTCATGGGTGACTGCTTGTTGTGTTTTCGTTGCGTGCTGTCAGAACTTCGATTGTTGCATTCTTGTGTCTTTTTCACCCCCTTCCGTGTTGAATTAGCTTTCGGTGTAAACATAAAAGTTGTAGATATTTGAGTTAGCTTTCTAATGGTTTTAGTTTGACATGAAAATGATTCATATTTTTGAGTTATGATAAAAATAGTCCAGGTGGGTCTTCAGAAAACCTTAAGAAAACTTAGCATAACTAATCCCAAGTTAGTCCAAAAACTTATGGTTGGTTTCCCAACTTCAAACTTAAGTGTTAGGGATTTAATTGAGGTGTTTTATGGGTATTTGGCTTATGTTCTATTGATCAAAACTTAATTGCTATTGAAGGATGTTTTGAACTTTGAGAGGAATGTAATTGAATTTATATATACGCTATGTTGTTGATTTCCGTTGTTGATGTCGTTGTATCATCTGATGTCGAAGTTGGGGAGTGTGTCATAATTGTTTTAGGCACATATGTTGTTGTTGTAGTCGCTGTTGAAGTTGTATGTTGATATACACAAGTTGAGTCTATTTGCATACTCACATCTGTTGGGGGCTTATGCCTGGAATGTTCATCATTCAACCCGTTGGGGGCTTATGCCCTGGAATGTTTATCATTCACCTGTTGGGGGCTTATGCCCTGGGATGCTTTAACCATCCAAATTGTTGGGGGCTTATGCCCTGGAATGCTTAGCATTCAACGCGCGTAGATTGGTACCACATGCATGATGCATTAGTTGTCGTGTTGTCATTGCATTGTCGAGTTGTCGTTGTTGTCGTTGCCGTCGTCGCATTGTCGAGTTGTCGGTGTCGTTATTGATAACGAATTTGTTGTTGTTGTTGTTCTTGATGATGTTGTTGTTGTTGTTCTTGAAGATGTTGTTGCTGTTCTTGATGACGTTGTTGTTGTTCTGACGTTAATGGATGATATTAATTGATGTTATATAATGATGAATATATATGTTGTTGATGACTAAGATGTGGTAGGATGCTTTATCCTTATTAAATGATGTTAAGTTGATGATGTTGCATAGTCGAGTTGGTGTTCTTTGTTGATAATGGCGTTGGTGTTGTGGTAGATGTTGTTTAAATGTTGTTGAAAACGAATATGATGCTGAGTTATATGTATATATGAACTTGATAATGCTTGTTGTTGAACTGTTGTTATTTTCATTAATTTGATGAATTATATATTATTATTATTGGATAAGTTTCTCACCCCTTCTGCGTATATGTTGCCTCGGCCGTGGGTAATGTGCAGGTAATGATGGCTTGTAGGTTAATTGGCTCAAGTGTCTAGGGCTCTGATACATATTAGGATGGGGATCGTCGCGAATGTCTTCTTCATTTCTTTTATGTATCATATTTTGAAAAGACCTCGTTGTTGGATTTATTATTGTTGAGGATAATGTCTATTACGTTGAGGCCTTTGTGCCAATAATTTCGTTGACGTAGGATTTGGTTGAAATTATATTTTTAAAGAACTATTCCGCTGCAGTTTATTAAGATATTCTAAATGTTGGTATTTAAATAATTAGAAATTTTCTATTTATGAAATTTTGAAAAGTAGTGTGACACTCCGTTGTGTGATTACTCTGATTTTATTTATTAATATTACGTTGTTTGAGAACGGGGTGTTACAATTGGTATCAGAGCAGGTCGGTCCGTCCGGCCAATTAGTAGAGTTTTGTCGAGCCTAGTAGTGTTGTGTGACAATTTTGTATTGTCCTTGTTGTCCTGTTTGTTGTTTGTTGTGTAACCCTTTGTATGGACTGGTTGGAGTACAACCATGTCCGTATTAATTGTTTTAGTAAGACGGTGTACTTTTCTTCTGCTGAAGAAGAGAGTGGAGCAGAATTTTTATCTACCAAGCAGCTGAAGCGATTAGAGCATGATGGAAACTTAATGTTTTCCTTGATGACGTATTTGTCTGTAGAGAGTCAGTCGATAGTTGATAGATTGCCCGTTGTGAATGAATTTCCTGAAGTTTTTCCTGATGAGATTCCAGATGTACCACCAGAGAGGGAGGTTGAATTTTCGTTCGATCTTGTGCCGGGTACGAAGCCTGTGTCGATGGCTCCTTACCGTATGTCAGCAGTTGAGTTAGCAGAGTTGAAGAAATAGTTAGAAGACTTGCTTGATAAGAAGTTTATAAGACCAAGTGTGTCACCTTGGGGAGCACCTGTGTTGCTAGTTAAGAAGAAGGATGGTAGCATGAGATTGTGCATAGATTACCGTCAGCTGAATAAAGTGACGATAAAGAATAGGTATCCACTTCCGAGAATTGACGACTTGATGGATCAATTAGTGGGTGCTCGCGTGTTTAGTAAAATTGATTTGAGGTCAGGTTACCATCAGATTAAGGTGAAGGATGAAGATATGCAGAAGACGGCCTTTAGGACACGGTATGGACACTATGAATATAAAGTGATGTCTTTCGGTGTTACTAATGCGCCGGGTGTGTTCATGGAGTATATGAACAGAATTTTTCATGCTTTTCTGGATAAGTTTGTTGTTGTATTTATTGATGATATCTTGATTTATTCTAAGACTGAAGAAGAGCATGCAGAACATTTGAAGATTGTGTTGCAGGTGCTGAAAGAAAAGAAGTTGTATGCAAAGTTGTCAAAGTGCGAGTTCTGGTTAAGGGAAGTAAGTTTCCTTGGCCATATTATTTCTGGTAGTGGTATTGCAGTTGACCCGTCGAAGGTTGAAGCTGTATCACAGTCGGAGATTAGAAGTTTTCTTGGTTTGGTCGGTTATTACAGAAGATTTATCGAAGGATTTTTGAAGTTGGCACTTCCATTGACTCGGTTGACCTGTAAAGGTAAAGCTTTTGTGTGGGATGCTCAGTGTGAGAATAACTTCAATGAGTTGAAGCGAAGATTGACGACGACTCCAATTTTGATTTTGCCAGAGCCAGATAAACCTTTTGTGGTATATTGTGAGGCGTCTAAGTTGGGCTTAGGCGGTGTGCTTATGCAAGATGGCAAGGTAGTAGCTTATGCTTCGAGACAGTTAAGAATACATGAGAAGAACTATCCTACACATGATTTAGAGTTGGCTGCTGTGGTTTTTGTGTTGAAAATTTGGAGGCACTATTTGTACGGTTCCAGATTTGAAGTGTTTAGTGATCATAAGAGTCTGAAATATTTATTTGATCAAAAGGAGTTGAATATGAGGCAGAGAAGGTGGCTAGAGTTGTTGAAGGATAATGATTTTGATTTGAATTATCATCCGGGTAAAGCCAATGTGGTTGCAGATGCCTTGAGTAGGAAAACATTGCACATGTCGGCTATGATGGTGAAAGAATTTGAATTGCTAGAGCAGTTTAGAGACTTGAGTCTTGTTTGTAAATTGGCACCTCAGAGTGTGCAGTTGGGTATGTTGAAGATTAATAATGATTTCTTGAAGAGTATCAAGGAAGCACAGGAAGTTGATGTGAAATTTGTAGACTTGATGGTTGCTAGTAATCAGACTGCAGATGGTGATTTCCAGGTTGATGATCAAGGAGTGTTGAGATTCCGAGGCAGGATTTGTATCCCTGATAATAATGAATTGAAAAAGTTGATTTTAGAAGAAAGTCACAGAAGTAGCTTGAGTATCCATCCGGGAGCTACAAAGATGTATCATGACTTGAAGAAACTGTTTTGGTGGTCCGGATTGAAGCGTGATGTCGCGCAATTTGTTTATGCTTGTTTAACTTGTCAGAAATCGAAAGTTGAACATCAGAAGCCTGCTGGTTTGTTGACACCATTAGATGTGCCGGAATGGAAATGGGATAGCATCTCCATGGACTTTGTGACGAGTTTACCAAACACTCAAAGCGGGCATGATGCCATTTGGGTTGTTGTCGATAGATTGACGAAGTCGGCACACTTTATTCCGATTAATATCACCTATTCAGTAGCTCAGTTGGCGGAGATTTATATTCATAATATTGTGAAGTTGCATGGTGTCCCGTCGAGTATTGTGTCGGATAGAGATCCGAGGTTCACTTCGAGATTTTGGAAAAGCTTGCAAGAAGCTTTGGGCTCTCAATTGAAGTTGAGTTCAGCATATCATCCGCAAACGGATGGTCAGTCAGAAAGAACGATTCAATCATTAGAAGACTTGTTGAGGGTGTGTGTACTTGAGCAAGGTGGAGCTTGCGACAGTCACCTACCATTGATAGAGTTCACGTACAACAATAGCTACCATTCAAGTATTGGTATGACACCTTTCGAAGCTTTATATGGTCGAAGGTGTAGGACTCCTTTGTGTTGGTTTGAGTCGGGTGAAAGTATCGTGTTGGGACCTGAAATAGTTCAGCAGACTACGGAGAAGGTCAAGATGATAGGAGAGCATATGAAAGCGTCACAGAGTCGACATAAGAGCTATCATGACAAGCGTAGGAAGGACCTTGAGTTTCAAGAGGGTGACCATGTGTTCTTGAGAGTCACTCCTATGACCGGTGTGGGTCGTGCATTGAAGTCCAAGAAGTTGACTCCGAAGTTTATTGGTCCTTATCAAATATCTGAGAGAATTGGCACAGTGGCTTATAGAGTTGGTTTGCCACCACATCTTTCGAACTTGCATGATGTGTTTCATGTGTCGCAACTTCGGAAGTATGTAGCGGATTCTTCACATGTCATTCCTAGAGATGATGTGCAAGTTAGAGACAACCTTACGGTATAAACTCTACCTTTGAGGATTGATGATCGCAAGGTGAAGACGTTGAGAGGCAAGGAGATACCTCTAGTGAGAGTTGTTTGGGGAGGAGCAACTTTTGAAAGTCTTACTTGGGAGTTGGAGAGTAAGATGCAGGAGTCATATCCTGAGTTGTTTGCTTGAGGTAATATTTCGAGGACGAAATTCTATAAGTTGGGGAGAGTTGTAACGCCCCATTTTTATTTAATTATTTTTAGTAGATGTGTGAATATTTTTATATGACTTTATTTGATATATATATATATGTGTGTGTGTGTGTGTGTGTGTGTGTGTGTGATTTCATGTGAAATATATGTTTTGTGTGATTTTATGTGATATATGGTGTAATTCTATTTTATTATATGATTTATGGAGTTGTGTTTTAATTTGAATGAATATTGTTTTATTATTTGAGGAAATAATATGAGAAATAGAAATAATATAGAATTATTATTTATTTAAATTAAAGGGAATTAAATAGTAATTATGTGAGTTTAGTGGGAGTTAAATGAAAAGAGAGGATGTTATAGTTTTTGGGAAAAAATAAAGAAAGAAAAGGAGGCAGAAACATTTTCACGTAAAAACTTTAGAAACTGGTTTTGAGAGAAGGAAGAGGAAGCTAGGAGAAGAGCTAGGAAGAGAGAATCCAACCATTTTTGCTGTAGAATTTGCTGAGATAAGGTAAGGGTGGGATTCCTTTCACTAATAATATGTATAATTCTGAAATTTGATGAATTGTTGTGTTCTTGATTTTAGGGTTAGCAAGTTATGCTAGGTTGCTATAATGAAATGAATTATGTTGAGAATGCATGTTTTCTATGTTGTTTTGACTGCTATGTTTCCCATAGAACCTACAAACATTGTTGCAAATCATTTGGGGTTTGGGTGATCAGAAATTGGGATTCATATTCTCTAATCTTAAGTATGTTTTCTGAAATTGGGTTTGGCAAAGGCTGCAGGTTGTGAGTTTTGGGGATTAGGGTAAATCTTATTTTGATGTTCATAGTTTTGGTTGTTTGAGAAATTAGGTTTTGAAGATGTGTTTGGTTGTTAATAGAATAGAAAATTCATTGAAGTTATGTTAAATTGATGTTCAGGTCTTAGATTTATCATAGGCAATGTTCCTTATCAAATTTAGGGTTGGGTTGATGAAAATTGAGATTATGCGAAAAAGTGATTTTAAGTGTTTTTGAGAAATAAGTGATTCTAGGATAAGCTGTGTTTGAGATTTGAAAATATGATTTTTCAGTAAAATATAATAAGATTTGTCGAATAGAACGCGTAGGCGAAAACGGAATCGGATTCGGGGTAACAGTTAGGTTTTTACGGACGAAACAATGAAACCGGGAAAAATGGGACTGCACAGAGCTGCATCGCAGGTCCCTGGCTGCTGCCTTTCCACGCCTGGGCGCAGCAAGGCAGCCCCTCATGGGTGACTGCTTGTTGTGTTTTCGTTGCGTGCTGTCAGAACTTCGATTGTTGCGTTCTTGTGTCTTTTTCACCCCCTTCCGTGTTGAATTAGCTTTCGGTGTAAACATAAAAGTTGTAGATATTTGAGTTAGCTTTCTAATGGTTTTAGTTTGACATGAAAATGATTCATAGTTTTTGACTTATGATAAAAATAATCCAGGTGGGTCTTCAGAAAACCTTAAGAAAACTTAGCATAACTAATCCCAAGTTAGTCCAAAAACTTATGGTTGGTTTCCCAACTTCAAACTTAAGTGTTAGGGATTTAATTGAGGTGTTTTATGGGTATTTGGCTTATGTTCTATTGATCAAAACTTAATTGCTATTGAAGGATGTTTTGAACTTTGAGAGGAATGTAATTGAATTTATATATACGCTATGTTGTTGATTTCCGTTGTTGATGTCGTTGTATCATCTGATGTCGAAGTTGGGGAGTGTGTCATAATTGTTTTAGGCACATATGTTGTTGTTGTAGTCGCTGTTGAAGTTGTATGTTGATATACACAAGTTGAGTCTATTTGCATACTCACATCTGTTGGGGGCTTATGCCCTGGAATGTTTATCATTCACCTGTTGGGGGCTTATTCCCTGGGATGCTTTAACCATCCAAATTGTTGGGGGCTTATGCCCTGGAATGCTTAGCATTCAACGCGCGTAGATTGGTACCACATGCATGATGCATTAGTTGTCGTGTTGTCATTGCATTGTCGAGTTGTCGTTGCCGTCGTCACATTGTCAAGTTGTCGGTGTCGTTATTGATAACGAATTTGTTGTTGTTGTTGTTCTTGATGATGTTGTTGTTGTTGTTCTTGAAGATGTTGTTGCTGTTCTTGATGACGTTGTTGTTGTTCTGACGTTAATGGATGATATTAATTGATGTTATATAATGATGAATATATATGTTGTTGATGACTAAGATGTGGTAGGATGCTTTATCCTTATTAAATGATGTTAAGTTGATGATGTTGCATAGTCGAGTTGGTGTTCTTTGTTGATAATGACGTTGGTGTTGTGGTAGATGTTGTTTAAATGTTGTTGAAAACGAATATGATGCTGAGTTATATGTATATATGAACTTGATAATGCTTGTTGTTGAACTGTTGTTATTTTCATTAATTTGATGAATTATATATTATTATTATTGGATAAGTTTCTCACCCCTTCTGCGTATATGTTGCCTCGACCGTGGGTATTGTGCAGGTAATGATGGCTTGTAGGTTAATTGGCTCAAGTGTCTAGGGCTCTGATACATATTAGGATGGGGATCGTCGCGAATGTCTTCTTCATTTCTTTTATGTATCATATTTTGAAAAGACCTCGTTGTTGGATTTATTATTGTTGAGGATAATGTCTATTACGTTGAGGCCTTTGTGCCAATAATTTCGTTGACGTAGGATTTGGTTGAAATTATATTTTTAAAGAACTATTCCGCTGCAGTTTATTAAGATATTCTAAATGTTGGTATTTAAATAATTAGACATTTTCTATTTATGAAATTTTGAAAAGTAGTGTGACACTCCGTTGTGTGATTACTCTGATTTTATTTATTAATATTACGTTGTTTGAGAACGGGGTGTTACACATTTTAGGTTAAATTGGTGCGATGCATTTTTTTTAGTATTAAATAAGTGTACAAAATATTGTAAAAAAAAAAAGAATGAAATTGGTGCGATGAATTTTTTTAGTATTAAATAAGAGTACAAAATATTGTCAAAAAAAAGGCATGAAATTGTGCGTTGCATTTTAGTAGTATTAAATAAGTGTACAAAATATTGACAAAAAAAGGCAAGAGGATAGGAATGAAATTGGTGCGATGCATTTTTTTTAGATGGAATTTATTAGGTTAAATTACTGCTAACCTAATACAACAAATTAGAGGAAAAATATTAGGTTAAGTTGCTGCAGGCCTAATAAAATTAATAAATAAGGATTTAACCTAACAAATTTCTTTTTTCAGACGCTACTTGGAATAGCGTCTGAAAAATAACTTATAAGCTCGTGAAATAAGCTATAAACTCGTTGTGAAAAACCGTTACCAAACAGAACTTTTTTTGTCATACGAGATTATAAGTTATCCGCTATAAGCTCGTTTTTTGGCCTTGCCAAACAGAGCCTAATTAAGTCTGCATGTTAAAATTTAAATCATATCCTTACAAAGTTCAAATCCTCTATTTTTTCATTTTCAAAGATAAATACATAAAGAAGTTTGATAAAAATATAAAATAATTACTGATGATGAGACTCACTTAATGGTAGGATGCACTATCTATTTTTTGTCTATCTCTCTAACTTACATACTCCATTTATTTTGAAAAATAGAGAGGATCTTACTCACAATACGCAAATCAACTTTTTTTGCAATAGAACCAACCTCCATTATGAGATGTAGTATTTTATTCTCATCTCCATCTCCATCTCCATTTCCATTTCCTTTTCTACATGGCTTAATATGTCCAGCGAGATGAGAGGATGAAAGTGACCATGAAATAGAATTGAGTTTAGTGATTATTCATAAGTATTTCCACGTATATTAACGATAACAGTTAATACATGTGAAAACTTTTGGCGCTAAAGTTGCTATATTTAAAGTTTGATTCGTTCAATTTTCAACCTTCAATTCAAACTATACGTGTTGCTAAGTCAAGAAGCTATAAACGAGTTTTTTCGAAAATTAAACAAGTAAAAGCTCCGGTCAAGAAACAATATATTACTAACTTCTATATATATGCACGTCCTTGTGTCCTATCTCCATCTCAAATCACCAATATAACATCTACTAAAGTTTAACAAATTTATAAGAAACACATATCCAGTAGTTCTCAATAGACAAAAACATAAAAGAGCATTTTAATTGCTTATTTCATCCAAATTAATCACATTACAATATTCTATAAAATTAAAGAGATTATGGGCATGATTTTTTCCAACAGGAGGATCCTTTCAACAATTCTAGTGATCATCTTCTTCGTTTTGGTCACTTCCTCTCAACTCGGAGAAAGTTGTAGGACATTGCAAGATGATGAGTGGTCGAGGGGTCTTGTTTTGCAGTTACTTCAACGTGGCACTTCGAAACCATCAACTACCGATCCAATTCGTCCATAATTAGCCATAAGTTTAAAGTTCCTCAATCTTAATTTACGAGTTACGACAAGTTAATTTGTTCATATACTTACTAACCAAGCTAGTTAATTACCATAGTTGAAGAAGATAGCTTTAAATGGATCTTTATTATTGTACATGTTTCACCATTCTTTTTTCTTGTGCATGTAATTTTTATTTTCTAATAAAAGATTATTTTATATATTAATATTTATGGGTGATGAGTTCAAGTTTAAGAATTAGATTTATAAATATAAATAATAATAGTAGTAGTAGTAGTAGTAATAATAATAATAATAATAATAATAATAATAATAATAATAATAATAATAATAATAATAATAATAATAATAATAATAATAATAATAATAATAAGGGTTAATTATGTTTCTAGTCCCTGTAAAATAGCGACCTTGTAAGTTTAGTCCCTACTTAATTTTAATAGCATTTTTAGTCCCTAATTTTGTTTTTCTGCACTGAGTATTAGTCCCTACTCAATTCAAATTTGTTTAATTTATGCTTAAACTCTTAAATTTTTGAACAATTTTTTGTAGACATGTTTAGAACATTACTAAAAGTTCGTCCGCAAAAAATTATTGCAAAATTTGATTTCTACATCCAGATTTTATTACTTTTTATCTTTAACTTTTGTCGTTTTAAAAAATTCATATTTAATTCATTTCATGTCAGAGAATTCTAAATTTTAGTAAACGAACCTTTCATAGTGTTCTAATCTTGTCTCAAAAAAATTGTTCAAAAATTTAAGAGTTTAAGGATAATTAATCAAACTTTGTTTTAGCAGGGACTAAAATTATAAGTAAATTTTTTTTATAGGGACTAAAAATGCTATTAAAATTAAGTAGGGACTAAACTTACAAGGTCGCTATTTTATAGGGACTAGAAACATAATTAACCCTAATAATAATAATAATAAAATCTTAACCCAATTTAGTTGTTCCATGTGATATTGAAATGCATGCATGTTAATATTATTATAGTTGTAGTAGTAGAGAAAGATCTTCTCCATTGGGTTCGAACATCACATTTATCACTTATCCACCTTAAATTTCTAAACATTAAGTTACTTGAACAAAAAAGAACAAATAATAGAACTTTGGCTCACTGGCGTGGGGCTTGGCCGGCCTTGTATGCAAGCTCTATATATTTAATTAATTAACTTGTGCTATATTTCTACAAAAAATAAATTAACTTGTGCTATATGTATTTTTAAAAATAAAATTATTCAAATTAAAAACATTATAATAAAACATTAATTTGTGCTATATGTTCTTTCATTGAACGAAAGACTCTATTCATTGTGGAAGATTGAAGGTATAAAATCTAAACAGAAATTAAAATTTAGAGCCCTATTACGTCTCATGTTTCATGTATTAATTTTTACTTCAATAAAAAAACATAAGAAAATGTAGAATACTAATATTTTCCCAACCATTTTTATGCTGGACATTGTGCTCCTGTATGTGGAGTAAGATGCAAGTATTTTAGTCAATTATGTGAATGTCATGTTAGATAGAATTGCATGAGAGATAGTTTTGGTGAGGAGAGTAGCCACCAAAGAGAGAACACAAGAATACAAATTTTTCTCATTTTCTTACTAAGACGTGACTATAAATATGTGACTTAGGATTAGTTCACTGTTGGATTGAGTTTATACTGAAAAAAATAGGACTAGGACACATGATTTTTTGTTTTCAGCTGTTGGATCGTCATAATGCAGTTTATAGAGTGAGAGATATTGATTTCACGTTGTATTTGCGAATTTGAGTATTTTTGCATCTTCTTCTTGTTCTCATACGTGAACTTTTGTGCTTTATTGTTTTGGCAGGTGTTGGATTGTGCATTATATTCAGATTTTTTCCACGTTAAAATTGTGGTGTCTGTGTTTTATTTATTCTGTTTGATATTCAACCGTCCCATTTTAAATGATACGGTTGACTCTATCACGTATACCAATGCATATTTTGAACTTAGATATCTTTATAATCTATTAGAAAAAATTATGAAAATTTGATATTTTGAAAATATTTTTCGAGAAGAATCCAATAACATCTTATATGCTATATTTTGTTTTTATATATTAGTAGAAAAATAAAGTCAAAGCATGTTATGTGAATGTTACACATTTTCAAATTAGGTCATCTAAAATGGGACCGAGGGAGTACCATATAATTGTTGTTCCTCCTTGTTAGTGTATAAATCAGATTTAAGGACATTTGTTTGTAACTAACGAGAGTTAGTTAAGTTGTTATTTGATGGTAGTTATAGTAGTTAGAGAAGTTATAGTTAATAACTATAACTCTATTACTAAGTTAACTAGAGATTCAAGTGTATAGTTAGTCCTTTAAATATGAGTTATGTAAAGTTTAAATATAATCACATATCTCATGTATCACACAAGTTGAATCTATTTCAACATACAAAGTTTATTTGCATTTGTTCTCTCCCCCTCTCTATGTGTGACTACCGAGTTCTAACACTCCTCGCAAGTTCTCGCAAACTGGGAGAATTTTATTTTCACTGCATATTATTTTGTTATTGTGTTTATGTGTTAATCTCCATCATTTCACCTACAATGTTAGAAAACAAATCGAGCATATTCATGATATTTGAAAATATCAAGAATACTAATTTTCTTCTTCCTGAAGTTTTTTCCCTTCCTAGCTAATTTTTCATCTTCTCTCTATTTTTTTTTTTTTTTTTGAAATATTCATGAGGCCTTCATAGTTCATCCCATTATTAACGGTTTAAAATGAACACTAGTTTTAAAAAACAAAAAATATAATCTGTTTTTAGAAAGTAAACAAGACTTTATATTATGTTTATCCTCTCTCTAATCCAGATATTAATACAACAATAGTAATTATATATATACACTTGTAATTTCTAAAAGATGTTTCGTAAAATAATTTAGTAACAATAATATTATTGTTTACTTAACTTTTTCTATGACAAGCCTATTAAACCATCTTTATAAAACAATAGTTAAATTAGGTCATGCGTCGGTTAATACCCTACATTATGACAAAGAGAAATGTTAGCAACACACATTTTAACACATACTCCATCCGTCCCATAATATAAGCAAAAAAACTCATTTTCTTTGTCCCACAATATAAGCAAAAAAGAAAAATTTTATCCTATTTAATCTTGTTTTTTTAAAAAATCTCTTTTCCAAGAAAAACTTTTGTTTATTCTCATAAAATTAAATGCAAATTACATTCAATTTTCTCTCTCTTTCATTTTTTCCATAACCAATAGCCAATGAAAATTGTTTTTACATCTTCTTATAAAACTTTTTCAAAAGAAAACACAAAAAACTATACTCAAAATTCTTATGTTTTACTAGTTTTCTTAATAAATGTGGTTTTTTTTTCTTCTTCTTATAATTTAGAACGGAGGGAGTACTTTTCAATATACTTTTTTAATTGGTTAAAATTCACATGGGACCCACGCGATTTGGTGGGCCCCATGTGAATTTGGTGGGACCCATGTGTATTTTAAGAGTTTAAATCATATCCTTGTAGAGTTCAAATCTTCTATTTTTTCATTTACAGATATAAATACATAAACACATAAAGAAGTTTGATAAAAATATAAACTCAACCTCCATTATCAGATGTAGTATTTTATTTTCATCTCCATTTCCTTTTCTACATGGCTTAATATGTCCACCGAGATGGGAGGATAAAAGTACCGAAAATGCTAAAGTTCCCGAAAAGAAACTTCCCGACATAATCCCGACAATGTAAAGCAAGCATGTGGGCCATGTGGGCCATCTCTTCCATTTACCATCAACCCATGTATTGTTATAAATAACCTAATCCAACGGTGCCAAAGTTTCGGCAATCTCTCTGAATGAAAAATTTCGGGACAAATAACATTGATGTAAAAGTACCCATGAAATAGAATTGAGTTTAATGATTAATCATATGTATTTCCACGTATATTAACCGTAACAGTTAATACATGTGAAAACTTTTGGCGCTAAAGTTGATATATTTAGAGTTTGATGCGTTCAATTTTCAACCTTCAATTCAAACTATACGTGTTGCTAAGTCAAGAACCTATAAAACGAGTTTTTTCGAAAATTAAACAAGTAAAAGCTCCGGCCAAGAAACAATTACTAACCTCTATATATATGTACGTCCTTGTGTACTATCTTCATCTCAAATCACCAAAATATAACATCCACTAAAGTTTAACAAATTTATAAGAAACACATATCCAGTAGTTCTCAATAGACAAAAACATAAAAGAGCATTTTAATTGCTTATTTCATCCAAATTAATCACATTACAATATTCTATAAAATTAAATAGATCATGGGCATGACTTTTTCTAACAAGAGGATCCTTTCAACAATTCTAGTGATCATCTTCTTCATTTTGGTCACTTCTTCTCAGCTTGCAGAAAGCTCTAGGACATTGCAAGATGATGAGTGGTCGAGGGGGCTTGTTTTGCAGTTACTTCAACGTGGCACTTCGAAGCCATCAACCACCGATCCAATTCGTCCATAATTAGCCATAAGTTTAAGTTCCTCAATCTAATTTGTTCATATACTTGCCAACCAAGCTAATTAATTACCATAGTTGAAGTCTTCAACTTGAAGATAGGCTTAAATTGATCTTAGTTATTGTACATGTTTCACCATTCTTTTTCCTTTGTTTTTTTTTTTTTACAAATTCACCATTCTTTTCCCTTGTACATGTAATTTTTATTTTCTAATAAAATATTATTTTATATATTCATACTTTTGGGTGATGAGTTCAAGTTTAAGAATTTGAATTTATAAATAATAATTATAATAAAATCTTAACCCAAATTCAGGCCCGGCCCTGGGGGGTGCAAACAGCTCAATAGAGCTGGGCCTCCCCCAGCCATGGGCCTCAGTTTTTTTTTTAATACCCACTAGTACTACTGCACTCCAATTTTTTTTTTAATACCCTCAGCCATTTTCCGTCCTCATGTTTTAGCCTTTTAGACCTATTAGAATTAGGTCCTTTTGCTTTTGGTGTTAGGTGGGGGTTTCTCATGTATACGGTAGTCATTTTCATCTTTAGGTGTACCGCATATATACGGCACCTTGTATTTATCTTTTAAAAAATATAAATAGAACATTGCTTTTTTTAAAAAAAAAAAATACGTTTTGATTTTATCATTGGCCTCTTTTCATTCCCAGAGCCGAGCCTCCGAATTCTTAGGGACGGCCCTGCCCAAATTACCCAATTAAGTTGTTGCATGTGATATTGAAATGCTTGCACGTTAACAATATTATAGTAGTCCCCTAAAAAAAACATGATTATAGTAGTAGTAGTAGTGAAAGACTATCCCCGTTGGAACCCAACTTCGAATTTCTCGCTTATTCACTTTGAATTTTTATTCAATAAGTTAATTGACAAAAAATAAATAAATAATAGAAAGACCTTTTATTTTTTTTCTAAATAATAAAAAATATAGACTTAAGAGGTGAATTTTTAACCACTAGACTATTTGACAAAAAAAATTGGGCACATTTGCATGGGGCTCGGTTCAGCCTTGTATGTTAGTTCCTATATGTATTTTTTAAATAAAATATTCAATCTAAAAATATTATAAATAAAATATGGGTCATGTTAACCGGTACCCCGTTAATGATGCCAAAAAAGGTAATTATTACCATAAAAGGAAAATCTTATATAATAAAGTTTAACCCCTAAAGCTATTTCTAACCCTAATATTTTCCCCCCATTTCTCCCTCGACTTTTCTGAGCCATTGGATCTTGCACATTTAGGCGCCATTCAATTTTAGTCATTGATCATCTTACTTAATTAATGTCAGCCGAATTTTGTTATCAAGTTTGCTATAATTTTGGCCATCCGAATCCTTATTATTTTTTTTTGAATTCCTATCCTCCTTTTTTTTATTCCTATCCTCCTTTTTTTTTTCGAATCCTTATTTTTTTTTAATTCCTATCCTCCTTTTTTTTTATTCCTATCCTCCTTTTGACCGGTCGAATCCTTATTATTTTTTTTTTGAATTCCTATCCTCCTTTTTTTTATTCCTATCATTCTTTATTTTTTAAGCAAATATTTTCTACACTTTTAGGTTTGCAATTATTTAACATAACAAATTTCATCTAAAAAAATGCATCGCACCAATTTTATTCCTATCCTCCTGTTTTTTTTTTTTTATGAAGCAAATATTTTCTACCCTAATCTATTTATCTATAAAAATTAACCCGAAAGCTTATCTATCTATTTATCTATAAAAGTTAACCCGTAAGCTAATGTTAGCCCTAATTTTAACCTAAACCCTAGAGATTAAATTTCCTGTTTTAACCCTAACCTAAAACTTAATTCCGAAACAACTATACTCCTATTTTGTTGTTGAAACAAATTGGCCCTAAACTTCACCTTAATTTTACGCAAAAACTGTTTACTTTCATATTTATTTCTTCCTTTTCTCTTGGTTCACGAACTGCTCAAAGTGTAATTCATCCTCCTCTGCAATCTTTTGGCATTTTGGGTGGCTAATCCTCCTCTACTTGTATCCTTCCATCTTCCATCAAATTCTCTCTATGTAAAAGCCAAAAAATTTAAGCAAGGTTCAATTTTCAAATACATTAAGATACGGTGGTAGCTTTTCGGAATCAACTCTCTATTTACTAAATCAAAATTGCTTCAAGATTCCACAATTTTTCCCTAATTTGTAGAGGTATTCAATTTGTTCTTTCTCAATTTCATATTCGGTTTGTTCTTTCTCATTTCGATTAACGATTTCACCAATGATTCCATTGTTGGTTATACTATCTAAAATCGATTTTGGTTGATGATTCGGTTACGATTTTGATTTTTGATTCATTTCTATTTTGGGGGTTTAGATTGCATCTCACAAGGTGTTGCAATGGACGGGAAGATCAACGCTTGAAGTTACAGTCGTGAGTTTTTGTTCATTTTTGCAGAATTTGAATTATTATTATTATTCCATTTTTATTCATCTTCTTAATCTTCTTTTTGCTTTCCCTCTTCTTTGGTGTCTCAATTTATGCTCTGTAAATATTGAATGAGCTACGACGATGATATGAGCGGGTACGTAGAAATGGAAATTGGATATTGATGAGAAAAGCTATCTCAGTATGTTATCAAGGTATGTTAATGAGAACATAAACTTACTGAGAAGCTATATGATTTTATCTTCCACCTTGGACACTGTTTCTGCTACCGAATGGTTTTGTGATGGTCATAAGAATCATGTCTTCATATGATGGTCTATAATTTGTTTTATAGGGCTTCAATTTCTTCCAATAAGTTCAAACCATGGTGTGAATTTGAAAAACCTAAACATTTTAATTTTTTATTTCATTTTTTTTGTTGCTTTTGTTTTTTAGCTTATATTGTGATTTGAGTATTTTGGTTGCAGGAAGTGCCCAAATTTTGAGTTCTTATAAGACGATAGCCTCTGTTTATAGAATTAAGACTTTCAGATCACTTGGATGTAATACCTTTGAAAATACTCTGCATATTTGTAACCATAAGGAGAAAAAAAAATACTCACTTGCATTGGCATTCATTCCACACAACATTCTGCAAGTTCTTGATATGGCCAACCGTACAAACTTCATCCTATTCCTAACAAGCAATAGTACAGAGGTTCCCGATGCACTTTTCTCCCTAAAAGGTTTCTAGAATGCTGCCTTCCATTTGTGTTTCGTGAGAAATTCATGATTACGGTTTTTGTTGACATTTTTCTTTTTAATTTTTGATTGCACTATCATTTTAATAGAAAGGGTAAACTTAAACAGAAACAAATATGCTTATGACATGGAAATATATTTCTCCAATTTAAATTAGTATGATAGTTACTTTGATTGATCCATTTTATCTTTGTGTATGCTTTATGCACACCTTTTTTTTTTTAATTGTCTTTACTCAAGTATTTTTATGCATGAGGAGTTTTGATATTATATTTGTCTTCCTCACACTAACAATTCAAAGTAAAGATGGTGACAAGTTTGATGAGTCTATACGGACAAACCTGTTAAAGCTGCGAACTTATGGAACTTATGTAAGTGATTTTGCTTTATTTTGATATGTGCATTATTTTTCATTATTAATTAATCCTTCAATTCTATTTCTCCAATTTGAATTTGAAGCTTTGTACGTCTGAATTTTCAGTTATGCACGTCGTGAGTTTACATGCTAATAATTGTTATTATTCATTCTTAGTTGTTATGCTTTTTCTGAAATAGTACAAGGAGGATCTAACAGAAACTTTTGAAGAATTATCCGACCTTAGCCAAAATTTTACGCTGCATAAAGATTTTGTGTTGTTCTTAAATAAAACATTGTACTAAGCAGTGAGAGAAAGCTATTTTGCATTCTTAGTGTTTGATAGGTCACTTTTATTCTTATTCCCTTTCACTTATTTTGTCTTTTTATATTGCAAAATCACATAAATAGAGAATTGGAGGTTGACACACATTTTTCAATTTGAACAACTAAATGGATAGAGGATTGGATCGGTTGTCATTCTCAAAAGCTGAAGAGCTCTTTTTAGTTAGCATTTTCTGTTTCATTTTGCTGGTTCGTGTATCTATCACACATGGGTTTGTTATTTGTTTCTAATGTATTTTGTCTGAATCATGCTTTCACAGATGTTGCACTATAAAAATGTATATGACATAACAGATCCAACTTATAAGTAGATCTTGAGGCTTAAGTGGTGTACCTATCATGTCGAGTCCATCCAAATGAGGTTTGTGCGATAAGAACTGTTTCTTTTTGTGTTTTGTTTGACGCAAGTTGTGTTTTTTGTTGAGTCTATAGTAGTCAGATTTTATGTCGAGTAAGTTATATGTGATGTCGTTCAAGGTTTGTAAAAGCAATAAGATTATCAATTGAAATGATAGGATTTTTGCCAGAGGATAATAGTTGTAAAGCAAAAGTGATTTTTGCTGTTTGAGTTGGTATTTTAAATCATATTCAGGAATAGAATTAGTTTTATTGACATACAAATCGATTTTAGAAAAAATATTGCAACCCATGCCTCTATATGTACCTTTACGACGTTCCTGTTTAAAAAATTAAATGAGTTTAGTTTGTATTCAACTTAAAATATATGGGGTTGTTTTCTGAATTGCCATCTTTATATTAACATAAATATGTGCCCATTTTGTTTCCATTTGTATGCATATAAGATCATAAGAAACGTTCGATGTGTACCAGTCAATTTCACATGATTTATGCTTTTCGTCATTGCTTTTTTATTTTGGCTCAAAACATGGTCGTTTATTATTATTATTTGTGGCACCTTAGATCTTAGATGCAACTACAGTTAAATCATGTATTAATTGATGATTTTTATACATTCAATAGAATTATCTACTTCTAGGCACAAATTAAATCTCAGGAAGGAAATTGGACATGAGTTGTATCGGTATGTGAAGTTAGTTGATCCAGCTTTCAAACAGTTTGAGGTTGTTATGGACAAAAAAATTGGAAGTTGTGTTTTACTCATGGTATAGGAGAACTGGAATTGAATAGAACTTAAGCATGGTGCTTCGATCACTTTGATAGCTGTTCCACCACAATTGTTTGTTATTCGGGTGAATGACCGCCATGACTATGAGATTAAGTATCCCATGTATGTTCCTCCACTGACTTTAAGACTAGAGCATTCAATTTACAGTCCAGATGCAGCCCTTTCATTCGCTGGTATCACCTTACCAATCCCTTATCGCCATGACTCGAACAACTTTAAGTATTCCATCACCAAATGGTTGACTCTTGATGATGTTACGTCTGATTATATGGTATTTGAGAAATCTAAGTTTAAGTTAGAATTTTTTTTAGCAAACCATCTAATATTCTTTACTGTCATGTCTAACGTGTTTTCATTTTTCTTTTTCCTTTGATTTTCACTTATGCTGGATTTTTTGATGACATCATCCACAAAGAGTGTAAAGATATTGGTCTTATAAACGATTCAGGACATTATTGGTTGTTGAAATTGGAATTTGTGGATGAATATAAGTGTATCAAATTTGGAGAAGACTGAAGGCTCTTTTGCAATGGAAGACAACTCTAAGAGGGAAAGGGCATAAGGTTTGGAAGAAGTGGTCTGGGATATAATGGAATGCTCTACTGCACATTTATGAAATAATAATGTGTTTGTTTTAATTTGTCTTTTTTTTTTTTTGCATGTATTTATTCTTTGTTTAATGTTTTGGATGTTGAGCAATCAACCATCGTTTATGGACTATGCTTGAAACTTGCAAGCCAAAATCGATTTTTTTTTTTTTTTTTTTTTTATAAAAATTTATCCATGGGTTGTAATTTTGGATTAAAATTCCAACTAAGTGATATTATTCATTTTGATACAACCATGCTTATAAAAAAGTACATATGTCGATTTTTATTTAAATAAATGGAGGTCAATTTCATATTTACAAAATGCTTGGTAAATCAGCGTAATAAAAAGGTAGCAGTGTTTTTAAACTTGATCTTGCGCCTAAAGACATATATGAAGCAAATGACATCGATAGGAACTTATAGTTATTTATATAATTTAGTGGCACAAGACTACTCCCTCCAATCCTTTTTATAAGAGACAAATTGGCCAACTAAAATTATTTATTACTTTTTATGATCATTTGTGCATCCAGTTACAAGTCTTCAACCGATAACAATGATAATAGTAACAAGTCTATATATTTTGGACCGGAGAGATATGATTAATAGACTAATTTAGCCATTCATGTTTATTTATATTTATCATTGAGATTTAACAAAGATATATGAATAATGTAGTTCATTTTTATCTTTATGACTTATTTCATTACAGTCTATTTAGTATGATATAACTTATTTGTGTATATTTTACTCGGTAAGACCCGTGCGTTAGCACGGGTCAATGGTCTAGTACTATATAATTTTCTTTTTTAGCATCATTAACCAGTGTCTCGAAGCACCGGATAACATTTCCCATAAAATATATAGAATTATTAGAAAGAAATTTTTTAATGTACTTTTTTTTTTTGAAAGGAAATTTTTTAATGTACTTATTTATATATATTTATTATGTACGCATTGATTATGAAGACTTCCACTGTAAATTTAAGAAGACAAATTAATTACCCTTAAAATTCTAAAATAACCTAATCTAAAATATTGCCACATATGCAATTGTGATATAAATAAATTTTAATTATCAAAATACTATCACATGTACTCTTTACTTTCTTACTTTACTTTAAAAACACATATTTATACATATTTTCTTCTATCGGTTAAAATTTAAAAAACAGATCAAGATAAATATTTGTTACCGTATGAAAAACACAACATAAATCGTTGTCACTAACACATAAAGAATACAAAATAAATATTTTATTTAGAAATATAAAAAACATGTGACAAATATTTGTCATTGATAAACAAATAAAAATAGGTAACAAACATTTTTCAATGAAACATTAAGTAATATAAAATAAATATTTGTTATTGATAAATATTAAAAACATAAAAGACAAATAACTTGTTGGTAGGCTTGTGGAGAACAATGTCAAGTAATTTGTTGTCGAGGTGGTTCCTCGGTTTCCCTTCCACGGGTCCCATAGCCATTATGAGTTTAGGACTAAGTATTTCTTGTATACTTATGATCGCTTAAACCAGGAAGAGTGTGACGACTATGATCACCTTTTGCCTATGTGGTGAGTTTAATTCCTTCCCTTCCGGTCGACAAGGACGGGCAAGCCATTATGGATGTTGAGATAAATCTTGATACGCCTGTTGGAACAAAATGTGTTTAACAATAAACCTTAAAGAGTTTTGATGATAACAAGGTATTAAAAATTGTAAATTGGATTAGCTAATATTTGTTCAAGTGTACAGGACCATAATTATAAAGTTACATCATCATTGGTTCTGAATGAGCAAATAAAGAGCTATGGAAACAACAAAAATTTGAAGCTTGGACGCTCCTGAAGGCAACTTGCTCCTGAAGAAAAAGCGCTCCTGAAGTCAAGCTGCTCCTGAAGAAATAGCGCTCCTGAAGAATAGTGCTCCTGAAGACAAGAGGTCCAGAAGTCACATCATCAGAAGCTGCAGAAGTCATCTCATCAGAAGCTGCATCATCAGAAGCTGCATCATCAGAAGCTGCCTCATCAGAAGCCATTTCACCAGAAGCTGAATATCAACTGGATTTGCAAAGAATCAAGAATTGAAGAATCATCAATGCAAAAGCTGTCTATTGGATTCGAAAACACAAACAAAGGATTAGTGGAGCTTGCAACGGTCATTTCAAAGGTGTTTGAAGGTGTGTGTTTGCAATTTGGACGAAAGCGTTGACATTGTACTTTGTACGAATTGTACAACCACGTTCTCCACTACTCTGTTTTGTGTCTGCACTTCAAGACAAGAAAACAGCTCCAGAATACGGTCTCGCCTGCATAGATGTTCCTTTGGATAAGGAATGGATTTCAAATTTGTTCTTCATAGGACAACAACCAAATCAGGCAAAAGATCATTGGTGAAAGATCAAGCTTCAACAACGACTCTTTGGTGTGCTGGCAATTTCACAACGTCTCTTTCACACCTCTATATAAAGGAGTGAAGACCTAGAGAATTGGTAATGCAAGAACGCTGAACGAAAGACTCACAAGATTTTCACAAGTACCAAACCTCTGCTGAAATTGTTCTGCATTCACTTAGAATTTCTGTGTCTCAAAGTCATATCTTAGAAATTCTTAAGTCCATTGAGTCTGTATCTGATTTGTATTGTGAGCACCTCTGATTGTATATCAAGTGTTCAACCTTAAACAATTTTCTGTGTAATTTTGTTTAGTTAGGAAGTCTCTTGCAGTTGTGCTTGAGCAGGAAGTCTCTTGATTGTGTTCTTGAGCAAAGGAAGTCTCTTGCTTGTGTGCTTGAGCATTGGAAGTCTCTTGCTTGTGTGCTTGAGCATTTGTAATCAGATATTACTCATAGTGAAATCTCCTTGGAAGTGCAAGGGGGACTGGACTACTTCCGGATTGTGGAAGGAACCAGTATAATTGCTTTGTGTCGTTCTTCTTCTCTCTCTCTGTTTTATTCCGCTGCATTTAGATTCTGATCATCACTTCAGAAGCTGTCTCACTTAGCTTCTGATCAGTGTATTCAGTTATTTAGAGAAACGAAGAATTTTTCAAAACACAATTCAACCCCCCTTCTTGTGTTTTTCTCACCTTCAATTGGTATCTAGAGCCTTGGTCTGTTGTGTATCACTTAACCGTGCAACAGTCAAAGATCTGAGAAAAACATGACTACTCCTCCTCCTGATGGTGATACTAGCTATAAAAATGTCTCACATGATTATAGTGATAGTAAGAAAACCAGTGTTGGAAAAGTTCCAAAGTTCAATGGAGATGCTGAAGAGTTCTCTTGGTGGAAGACCAATTTTTACAGTTACATCATGAGCCTAGATGAAGAATTGTGGGATATTCTGGAAGACGGCGTTGGTGGTTTAGTCCTTGATGAAGAAGGAGCTGCTGTGGATAGAAAGAAACATACTCCAGAACTGAGGAAACTTTACAAGAAGCATCATATTATCAGAGGAGCTCTTGTCACTGCCATACCCAAAGCAGAATACATGAAGATGAGTGACAAATCCACTGCTAAAGCTATGTTTGCTTCTCTCTGTTCAAATTATGAAGGGAGCAAGAAGGTCAAAGAAGCAAAGGCTCTCCTGCTTGTACATCAGTATGAGTTATTCAAAATGAAGGATGATGAAACTATTGAGGAGATGTACTCAAGGTTTCAAACCTTAGTTTCTGGTCTACAGATTCTAAAGAAGAGCTATGTTGCTTCTGATCATGTAAGCAAGATACTCAGAAGCTTACCTGCCAGATGGAGACCAAAAGTGACTGCCATTGAGGAAGCTAAAGATTTAAACACTTTAAGTGTCGAAGATCTTGTTAGTTCTCTCAAAGTTCATGAGTTAAGTCTTAATGAACATGAGTCTACTAAGAAGAGTAAATCAATAGCTCTTCCATCCAAAGGCAAGTCATCAAAAGCTCTCAAAGTGGTTGAATCTGAAGAGGAAGAACAGTCAAGTTCAGACTCTGAACCAGATGCTGCTGAAATGGCCATGCTCTCAAACAGACTTCAATATCTGGCCAAGAAGAACAGAAAGTTTCTCTCCAGAAGGGGTAACTCCAGAAGCTCAAGGAAAGAAGATCAGAAGGGATGCTTCAACTGTAAGAAGCCAGGTCACTTCATTGCTGAATGCCCTGATCTTCAAAGAGAAAAGTCAAAGGACAAGTCAAAGAGGTCTACCTTCAAACCAAGCAAACTCAAGAAGCAGATTAAGCAGAGTTTAATGGCAACCTGGGATGATTTGGGTAGTGAATCTGGATCTGATAAAGAGGAAGCTGATGAAGATGCAAAGGTAGCTGTTGGGTTGGTAGCAACAGCAACTTCAGAAGCTGGATCAGATTCAGACTCAGAAGATGAAAATGAGGTATATTCCAAAATTCCCAGAGATGAACTTGTTGAGTCACTTAAAGAACTTCTTACACATTTTGAAGTAAGAACCAATGAGTTGAAGGATTTAAAAGAAAAATATGCTGATTTGGTAGAACAGCAAAAATCAACTCTATTGGATCTGAAAGCTTCTGAACAGGGACTTAGGGGCTTTGACTTCATGTGTAAAACATATGAAGATCAGCTCAAGTTCTTATGTCAGAAGCTACAAGAAAAGTGTAATGAAAAACCTTTAAGTAACCATGAAATTGCTCTTGAAGATTTTATTATATCTGGCATTGACAGAAGCAGAGTGGCTTCTATGATTTATAGCATTTACAAGAACAATGGCAGAGGAATTGGTTTTCCAGAAGTGAAACTGGAGAAAACCAATCTAAAGTCTTGTTGTGAATGCATCAAGGAAGGTCTGAAAACATTCTTTGTACCAGAAGGGGCTGAGTTGGAAACTGTTGTTCAATCAGAACCTGAAGCTTCTAGTTCTAAGGCTAAGATTACTTCAAAGCCAAAGAACTCTAAGTCAAAGGCTATGATCAAATCTGATTCCAAAACTTCAAAGGTTAGGATCCTGAAAAGATCAGAACCTATTCCTCAGAGTTTGGTGAAACCAAAATCTGGGGTTCTGAAGTCTAAGTTTCAGAAGAAGACAGTTACTGCTTCTGAAGTACCAAAACCAAAGGTGATGGTTAATCAGAAGCAACCCAACTCACAGCACAAGGTACAAGAAGTGAAGAGTAAAGCCTTAAGTACTAACCTTCCAGGACCCATAGAACAATGGGTACCTAAATCTAAAAATGTCAATGATGCAGGTATGTCTAAGAGCAGTGCCAAAGCAAAGATCATGGTACCTAGACAGCGGTTGCTCAAGACACATGACAGGAGACAAGTCCATGTTCCTCAGCCTAACAATGAAAGAGGGAGGAAATGTGAAATTTGGAGGCAACCAGTCAGGCAGGATCATAGGTACAGGAACTATTGGTAATTCCTCTACCTCAATTAATAATGTATGGTTGGTAGATGGTCTTGAACATAACCTTTTGAGCATAAGTCAATTTTGTGATAATGGTTATGATGTGCTTTTTGAAAAACCCAACTGTACAGTAATCAACAAGAAAGACAAATCCATTGTGTTCAAGGGAAAGAGAGTTGACAATGTCTATAAAATCAATTTTTCTGAACTGGCTGATCAGAAGGTGATCTGCCTACTATCAGTGAATGATAAGAAATGGATGTGGCACAGAAGGTTGGGACATGCTAACTGGAAGTTAATCTCTAAGCTTAGTAAGTTACAACTTGTGAAAGGGCTACCAGACATTGACTATCATTCAGATGCACTTTGTGGTGCATGTCAGAGAGGGAAAATTGTGAAATCATCTTTTAAAACCAAAGACATTGTCTCAACCTCAAGACCTTTAGAATTACTCCATATTGATTTATTTGGACCAGTGAGTACTGCATCCTTATATGGAAGTAGATATGGATTAGTCATTGTTGATGATTACAGCAGATGGACTTGGGTGAAATTCATAAAGAGTAAAGATGTTGCGTGTGATGTATTCAGTAGCTTCTGCACTCAAATTCAATCTGAAAAAGAATCAAAAATTTTGAAAGTCAGAAGTGATCATGGTGGAGAATTTGAAAATGAGCCATTTGAAGCTTTTTGTGAAAAACATGGAATTTTCCATGAATTCTCTTCTCCTAGAACACCACAACAAAATGGAGTTGTAGAGAGAAAGAATAGAACTTTACAAGAAATGGCCAGAACCATGATTCATGAAAACCATTTACCAAAACATTTTTGGGCAGAAGCAGTGAATACAGCATGCTATGTTCAAAACAGGATCTATATTAGACCTATTTTGGAGAAAACAGCATATGAACTCTTTAAAGGAAGAAAACCCAGTATCTCTTACTTTCATCAATTTGGATGTACTTGTTACATTCTGAACAACAAGCTCTACCTAAAGAAATTTGATGCCAAGGCCCAAAGAGGAATCTTTTTAGGTTACTCTGAAAGGTCAAAGGCATACAGAGTGTATAATTCAGAAACACTCTGTGTTGAAGAATCTATGCACGTTAAATTTGATGACAAGGAGCTTGAAGATAAAACTTCAAAGCAGGGTGAAAGTTTTACAGAGATACAGGTTCCTGAAGCTACTCCAGAACCTGATCAGATAGCTGAGTCTGAAGATAGTCCAGAAGCTGAACCCACATCAGAAGCGCAAGATGAAACTGCTTCTGATGAAGCACAAGATGGCTCACATCAAGAAGATCCTCCCAAAAACACATTCAAACACAAGTCTTCACATCCTGAGGAGCTAATCATTGGAAACAAAGATAGTCCAAGAAGAACAAGATCACATTTCAGACAAGAAGAGTCAATGATTGGACTAATCTCAATGATTGAACCTACAACAGTTGATGAAGCACTTTCAGATGATGGATGGATCCTAGCTATGCAAGAAGAGTTGAATCAATTTCAAAGAAATGATGTGTGGGATCTGGTACCCAAACCTCAGCACAAGAACATTATTGGAACAAAATGGGTATTCAGAAACAAGCTGAATGAGCAAGGTGAAGTAACAAGAAACAAAGCCAGACTTGTTGCACAAGGGTATAGTCAACAAGAAGGCATTGATTACACTGAAACGTTTGCTCCAGTTGCAAGATTGGAAGCAATCAGGTTACTTCTTTCCTATGCAGTTAATCATGGCATAATATTATATCAGATGGATGTCAAGAGTGCATTTCTCAATGGTGTCATAGAAGAAGAAGTGTATGTTAAGCAACCTCCTGGATTTGAGGATATTAAATATCCTGACCATGTTTTTAAACTGAAGAAATCACTATATGGCTTGAAACAAGCTCCCAGAGCTTGGTATGATAGACTAAGTAATTTCTTAATCAAAAATGATTTTAAGAGAGGACAGGTTGACACTACACTCTTCAGAAGGACCCTTGGGAAAGATATTCTTGTTGTGCAAATATATGTTGATGATATAATATTTGGTTCTACTAATGCATCTCTTTGCAAGGAATTTTCTGAGTTAATGCAGGATGAATTTGAAATGAGCATGATGGGAGAGCTGAAGTTCTTCCTTGGCATTCAAATCAATCAATGCAAAGATGGAGTCTATGTTCATCAATCAAAGTACACAAAGGAGCTTCTGAAGAAGTTCAAACTTGAAGATTGTAAAGTGATGAACACTCCAATGCATCCTACGTGCAACCTGAGCAAAGAAGATGAAGGAGCTAAAGTAGATCAGAAGCTGTATAGAGGTATGATTGGTTCTTTGTTATACCTCACTGCATCTAGGCCAGATATTTTATTCAGTGTATGCTTGTGTGCAAGATTCCAATCAGATCCTAGAGAATCTCATATGACTGCTGTCAAGAGAATCTTCAGGTATTTGAAGGGAACAACTAATCTTGGACTCCTTTATAGGAAATCCTTAGATTATAAGCTAATTGGATTCTGTGATGCTGATTATGCTGGTGATAGGATTGAAAGAAAATCAACCAGTGGCAATTGTCAATTTCTGGGTGATAATCTTATATCCTGGGCTAGCAAAAGACAAACAACTATTGCTATGTCTACAACAGAAGCAGAATACATTTCAGCTGCAAGTTGTTGTACACAACTACTTTGGATGAAACATCAGTTGGAAGATTATCAGATAACTGCTAACAGTATTCCCATTTATTGTGATAATACTGCTGCTATTTGTTTGTCTAAAAATCCAATTTTGCATTCAAGAGCTAAGCACATTGAAATCAAACACCATTTTATCAGAGATTATGTTCAAAAAGGAATTTTAGATATACAATTCATTGATACTGAAAATCAATGGGCTGATATATTTACTAAGCCTTTAACTGTTGAAAGATTTGATTTTATAAAGAAAAATTTGAACATGCACTTCGTGTCTGATTAAATGTTTGCTTGCTCCTGAATAGGATTTTAGGTTCTGAAGTTAGTTCAGAAGCAGTAGTCCATCAGAAGCTCTTTATTGAGGTTCTGAGGAAAACTCGCTTCTGATGATGACATCAGCATCTGAAGTCCAGAAGCTGGATTTGTTGCTTCTGAATAGTTGAATAAGTGGAAACGTTGGGAGTTACTTTTTAAAGTAACTTCTGGCCCACTAACCTGGTAGTTACTCTGTGAACTTCTTACGTGGCCTGTATGTGTTGGTGTATAACTAAAAAGGGCAATGATGATTTAAAAGCTTTGAAAGTACTTTTCACGCGCCCCCAATTTTGTCATTAATGTTATGTTTGTTTGTCTCTTTTGAATTGCAATCGTTTTACTTTTAACACTTTGTCAATTCACACACTACTCACTCACAACAAACACATTTGCTCTCAAACCGTTTGCGAAGTAAGCGCATTCTCTCAACCTCAGAACCCTAAAAATCTTCATCTTCTTCAAATCTTCGTCAATCATCAAATGGCATCATCAAGCTCAAAAGTTTCAGAATCTACTTCAAACAAGCAAAGCGTATCAGAATCTGGGTCCTTCTACAAAGAAAAGACTATGGATATTCCATGGGAATCCTTGATAGTCCAAATAGAGTCACCAGTGGATTTTACTTCACTCAAGAAGTACGAAGTAAACATGGAAGGTTTAATAGAAACACAGGAGCTGTCTGAGTATTTCAGAATGCTAAATGGGCCAACATATGTGAATTTGGTCAAGGACTTTTGGTTAAAAGCTGAAGTGTACAATGAAAAGCCTGCAAAAGTTGTAAGCAAACAAGCTGGGTCAAAGAAAGGGAAAATGGTCATGGATATGAATCCTACATCATTTGACAGCTTAGAAATAAGGTCTGAAGTGATGGGCATTCCTATAACCATCACTGAGGAAGTTATAGCTAAAGCTTGTAGAAGGCATGCAGAGGGAAGATTCCAAGAAATAGTCAGGAAGGAAGATGTCCTGCTACAAGGTTACTACAACACTCTTTTGGGTGGGAAGAAGGATGCAAAGCCTTCTGAAATGGAGATTCACAACAGGATGTTGGTGAAGTTCAGTAATGATTGCTTCTTTCAAAGAGCAGGAGGATCTGACCAACCCAACAATCAACAGAAGCTAGCAATTTACTTCATGGCTATTTTGGAAAAGATAAACTTCCCAAGATATGTAATGGATCATCTCTGCTGGGCCATAAATGAAAGCACTATCAGAGGAAGAAAACAAGTACCCTATGGAAGATTGCTGTCTGAAATCTTTTATCAAGGAAGGGTGCTGGAGTTCTTAAAAAGGACAAGGAGTGCTTCTGATAGATGTTTCGAAGTCTCTACTGCTGAAAGGACTATCAGTAGCAGGAGCTTATGCTCTATGAAGTTCATCAAAGAAGCCCCTAAAGATGAAAAGTGGTTAGAGATGACAACTGCTGAAACTGAGATAATCAGGGACTTTCCTTCCATCGTTAAGGAAAGTGACTCTGGTTTCCTAGTTCAATCAGTAGCTGAGTATGTCCTGGAAGAAGATGCAAGCACTCAGGAGGAAGCTGTTCCTGCTAAAGTAAAGAAGGTAAAGAGTGCCACTGCATCAGAAGCAATTACTGATAAGGGCAAGCAAAAGAAGGATGTCAAAAGAAAGAGGGGGAAAGCTGAAACAGTTTATCACAAGGAAAAACTGGATGAAGCTTTGGATGAAATAGAAAAGGAGGAAGTTGAGCCCAAGCTGAAGAAGAAAAAGGCACCTGTTGATATAAAAAGCTCTATGGTTGAGCTGACTCCTGCCAAGGCCAGAATGGCTAAGGAATTTGCTGCTTTTAAGTTATCAGAGTTACAGGAGAAGAAGAGAATTAGGGCTGCTTCTATTCCCATAAAAAGAAGCAAGGACAGATCAGAGTCAGTCATCACAGAAGAGCATCTGAATAAAGCTCTTGATGGGATAAAGGCAAATGAGCACAAGAAGAAGGCATCTGAACTAACCTTCACTCCAATGGTTGAAGTAACTTCTGATATGGAGAAAGAAGCTGATGGGCAAGCTGTTCAGATGCTAGCTGAATTAAAAAGGAAAGAAGCTCAATACAATTTGGAGAGGGATCAAAGGCTCAAGGCTTCAGGTCTGGAGAATTGTGATGAATTTTTCAAGAAGAAGTCTGAAGAAGTCAAGGAAGTGGCTGTTAAAGCTTCAGAAGCGGTTCTGAAAGCACCTAGTACTATCACTTCTGAAGCTGGCCCTGCAGATCAGGTAATCCAGATTCCAGTCACCTCCATCCCCACTTCACCCTCTTCACCATTAGCACCTGAACCAATAGAAGACACTTCTGTCTTAGACAATCTTGCTCTCCACTACTCAGGTGAGTTACCCATAGATAAAGCCTCAGAAAAAGCCTCTGAAGCAACTTCAGAAGCAGCTGCTTCTGAAAATGTTGTTTCAGAAAACCCTCATCAACAAACACCTGAACCACAAAAACCCACAACACCCCCACAATCACCAACAGCTACCATTGACCCCCAACTCAACACTCAAACATCAACTTCACCACAACAACCACCATCTGAAACTGAATTTCAACCTTTACCTGAACACTCTCCTGAACCAACTCCCATGGATGTTGACATCTCTCTAGTCAATGTTCAAGCCTCAACCTCCACCACACACATTGATTCTGACCAGCCCTCATCTTCTAACACACAAACACACCTTACCATTCCAGTTCCTAACCCTATTCAAGACTTAGAAATCAGTGATTCTGATCTTGAAATCCTTGAACATCCACCCACAAACATCCTGGAATCTGGATATATCAATTCTGAGCTTCTGACAATCCTTAGTCAATTGCTTAATCTTGTGGATCAACGAAGGACAATTGATCTCACAAGTGCATATGAAGACTCCTGGGCATCACTTCAGAACCGGGCAACTGAGCTAATTGAAAGCTTAAGGGCTAAGTGCATCAGAAGCAAGGAAGCTTCTGTCAGGAAGTTAATGGAGCATCTGAATCAGAGTCTCAGAGTAAGAAGTTCTACACTGCTCCTGGCAAACCAGCCTTTCTTCTTAGAAACGGATTACTTGACCAGAGAAGCAAGGTTGTGTAAGCTTCTGAAGAAACAGATGGCACAGCAGCAGCAAGAAGCTAAGGAAAGGGAACAGGCTCTTCTCCAGAGGCAACAACAGCTTGAAGAACTGTTGCAGAAGAAGATTGAAGAAATGGAGGAGATGAAGAAACAACATCAAACCAACACTTAGTTGCACACCCTTGTGTTTTTCTTTTTGTTTGTTGTTTGTTTTGAATTCCTAGTCCTTGCTTCTGAAACCATTCTGTTTTAATTCTCTTTGCCTCTGAATGCTTACTGATTCTGACTGTTTAGCTGCTTCTGACAATTGAATATACATGATTTTTGCTCTGATTTATTTAGTTCATTGCTTAGTATACTCTCTCACGTTTGAGTTTTTCTCATATCTTTTTGTCTTTTGTGCTTAGATTTTTTTTAATTTTTTTTGATAATGACAAAAGGGGGAGTATATGTGACAAGTATTTAAAGGCTCTGAGCCCCATTAATGGCATTTGAAATTTTTGAAAAACTTCTATCTTTTTACCTTATTGGTATAAGCTATGAATGAACGAAGGAGTATCAAAATTCAAGTAAAGTTAATTGAACCATTCTTCTTATCTATAAGTAAATTCTTTCAATGATTCAATTTTGCTTTTAAGCTCTGATAATAATTATTGCGCGCAAAATGAATTTAATTAACCTGGATAGAACTTAGGGGGAGCTTACAAACCTCACCTTAAAGACTATCAGACTCAGGGGGAGTTTGAGCTTACAAACCTCAGATTCTGAGCTTACAAACCTCAGAACCCCAAAGTCAACTTGTTAATTAGATTAACAACAATTGATCAATTTTAAATACTGTTGTTTGTCATCATCAAAAAGGGGGAGATTGTTGGAACAAAATGTGTTTAACAATAAACCTTAAAGAGTTTTGATGATAACAAGGTATTAAAAATTGTAAATTGGATTAGCTAATATTTGTTCAAGTGTACAGGACCATAATTATAAAGTTACATCATCATTGGTTCTGAATGAGCAAATAAAGAGCTATGGAAACAACAAAAATTTGAAGCTTGGACGCTCCTGAAGGCAACTTGCTCCTGAAGAAAAAGCGCTCCTGAAGTCAAGCTGCTCCTGAAGAAATAGCGCTCCTGAAGAATAGTGCTCCTGAAGACAAGAGGTCCAGAAGTCACATCATCAGAAGCTGCAGAAGTCATCTCATCAGAAGCTGCATCATCAGAAGCTGCATCATCAGAAGCTGCCTCATCAGAAGCCATTTCACCAGAAGCTGAATATCAACTGGATTTGCAAAGAATCAAGAATTGAAGAATCATCAATGCAAAAGCTGTCTATTGGATTCGAAAACACAAACAAAGGATTAGTGGAGCTTGCAACGGTCATTTCAAAGGTGTTTGAAGGTGTGTGTTTGCAATTTGGACGAAAGCGTTGACATTGTACTTTGTACGAATTGTACAACCACGTTCTCCACTACTCTGTTTTGTGTCTGCACTTCAAGACAAGAAAACAGCTCCAGAATACGGTCTCGCCTGCATAGATGTTCCTTTGGATAAGGAATGGATTTCAAATTTGTTCTTCATAGGACAACAACCAAATCAGGCAAAAGATCATTGGTGAAAGATCAAGCTTCAACAACGACTCTTTGGTGTGCTGGCAATTTCACAACGTCTCTTTCACACCTCTATATAAAGGAGTGAAGACCTAGAGAATTGGTAATGCAAGAACGCTGAACGAAAGACTCACAAGATTTTCACAAGTACCAAACCTCTGCTGAAATTGTTCTGCATTCACTTAGAATTTCTGTGTCTCAAAGTCATATCTTAGAAATTCTTAAGTCCATTGAGTCTGTATCTGATTTGTATTGTGAGCACCTCTGATTGTATATCAAGTGTTCAACCTTAAACAATTTTCTGTGTAATTTTGTTTAGTTAGGAAGTCTCTTGCAGTTGTGCTTGAGCAGGAAGTCTCTTGATTGTGTTCTTGAGCAAAGGAAGTCTCTTGCTTGTGTGCTTGAGCATTGGAAGTCTCTTGCTTGTGTGCTTGAGCATTTGTAATCAGATATTACTCATAGTGAAATCTCCTTGGAAGTGCAAGGGGGACTGGACTACTTCCGGATTGTGGAAGGAACCAGTATAATTGCTTTGTGTCGTTCTTCTTCTCTCTCTCTGTTTTATTCCGCTGCATTTAGATTCTGATCATCACTTCAGAAGCTGTCTCACTTAGCTTCTGATCAGTGTATTCAGTTATTTAGAGAAACGAAGAATTTTTCAAAACACAATTCAACCCCCCTTCTTGTGTTTTTCTCACCTTCAACGCCTGCAAGTGCACGAATATAGTATCGTATTAGAAAGTTAATGATTCTTGAGGACTTCTGATTATCAAGGTTGTTTTTCTCCTGAGAGTTTAACTAGAAGTGGTTTTAATTGTTGAGAGTTTTGCTGTTTGATTTGGTTTTGAAAACATGCAATTTATAAAATATTGTCTCGAAATTATTGGAGTTCACCACTGCAATGAACAACCCTAAATCCCAAATCTTTTCTAGTGTTGTGGGAAATAATTGTCTAAGAATAAGATAACTCTTAAAGTAGCATCTGTTCTCTTTCAAGAAACAAAGGATGCACCTCACTATTATATCTCTTGATTCTCATAGTTTTTATGTTGGTTAAAATTCACCGAACCCTATTACCTCATTTCATCCTAAAAGGACCATGAAATAGAAATGAGTTGAGTGATTATTCATATATGAATTTCGACATATATGATATATTAACCGTAAAAAACGAAAAAAAAAAAAAATTAATACCCGTGAAAACTTTTGGGGCTAACGTTGCTATATTTAAAAGTTTGATTCGTTCAATTTTCCACCTTCAACTTTAAGCCATACGTATTACTAAGTCAAGCTATATAAACGAGTTTTTTTGAAAATAAAACAAGTAAAAGCTCCGGTCAAGACACAATATATTACTAACCGCTATATATATACGTCCTTGAGTACTATATAATGCCCATCTCATATCACCAAAATATAACATCTAATAAGGTTAAGCAAATTTATAAGGAACGCTACCAATAGTTCTCAAGAGACAAAAGCATTTTAATTACTTATTTCATCCAAATTAATCACTTTACAATATTCTATAAAAATAAAGAGATTATGGGCATGAATTCTTCTAACAAGAGGTTCCTTTCAACAATTCTAGTGATCATCTTCTTTGTTTTGGTCACTTCTTCTCAACTTGGAGTAAGCTGCAGGCCATTGCAAGATGATGAGTGGTCGAGGGAACTTGTTTTGCAGTTACTTCCACGTGGCCCTTCGAAGCCAACAACTCCCGATCCAATTCATCCATAATTAGCCATAAGTTTAACTTCCTCAATCTTAATTTACGAGTTACCACAAGTTAATTTGTTCATATACTTACCAACCAGGCTAGTTAATTACCATAGTTGAAGATAAGCTTAAATTGATCTTAATTATAGTACATGTTTCACCATTCTTTTTCCTTGTACATGTAATTTTTATTTTCTAATAAAAGATTATTTTATATATTCATACTTTTGGGTGATGAGTTCAAGTTTAAGAATTTGATTTATAAATAATAATAATTATAATAAAATCTTAACCCAATTAAGTTGTTTCATGTGATACTTTGTTTTACTAAAAATAAACGATATTCATTCCTTTATTTAAATTTTCCTTAATTATAATGAAATCTCGCATGATGGTGTTGGTTTGGGATAAGACACATGTTTGATTCTCTCTTGTATATATGAAAATCACTTATTTAAATAAAATGAACAAAAAAACGTTTTAGAGGGGGTGATTACAATAAAAAGTTGAACTTAATCATCATCTTTAATGAACGAAACTACTACAAAAAAGGGCTTATATAACGCTTTTTTTTGCTTTAGATAGCGCTTTTGAAGCGCTACTACAAATGGCGCTGGTAAAGGTAATATAGCGATTTTTTTTCAGTATAAAGCGCTATCTAAAGCAAGGTTTATATAGCGCTTTATGTCAAGAAGCGCTAGCAAATGTTCTTCTTAGATAGCGCTTTCAAAAATAAACGCTATCTAAAAGGGGTTTAAAATAACAAAAAACAATGTAACACTAGGTTTAGATAGCGCTTTATACAGGAAAAAAGCGCTAGGAAAAGCTTTTTTTTTTGTCAGACTTTTTTTTATATTTACAGATAGCGTTTTTTATTAATTTAAAGTAATATATATATATATATATATATATATATATATATATAATTTTTCTAAGGGAAATATATATATTTTGCACATTAAAATTGAGACTATTATTTATCAAATAAAACGTAAACATATCATAAAAAATGTATGTATATATAGCATAAAAGTCAGAAATGTATAGCCACTAATATGGTAACATGGATATCTCTAAGTTACAACTAATTAGTTAACATAAAGATCAAAATCTTCTATGGTAGCATGCAGCCTTCACCTATCTTCTTGGTCGTCTCAACATTTTTATCCAAAACAAGCAGGCAAATCATTATTCATTTCCAAATTTCGTTCACTCTCCACCATCTGAATATATAGCAGAAAACACCATTAAGCAAATAAGCAACTATATTATATTAGAGACAAATTCAAAGTACTACTGATCATGACTACAAATTAAAGCAAGATTATAAATTAAAAACACTACCACTTCCAGCAAATATATTTAGAAACATGAAACTCACCTTATCATAAAAATATCATATAACTTTTAGGCTGATCATGAACTGACACCATTCTTCTTGGATTTCTCTTAGTTTATCTTTTGAGTATGTCACACACTTGAAACCATCAATGTACTGCATATATTATAACAAAAAACAACCATGTTACTTAATAAACTTAATTATATACAAATATTATACTTTAATATAAAAATAACATACCAGCTTTGGAATCTCATTTAGTTTTGAATTGAGAATCTCTTTCATAAACCTCGTCACAAAGTACCCGCAATCTATACCCTTTTCTTGGCGAGGACACTACAAAAAATAAAATAAGTTTGTATCAATCAATAGGCTTAAAACCACACCAAGATATTTAACTCGTGTGAATTGAGGTATAAGGCATAGATGGTCTCTGGTTTACTGCTCTAAAATTGTGTTGTAATATGGTCTTGGATTTTCTCATCTAAGCTAGAATTAGTTTAACTCAGAGACACACACACACTTACATGTCATATACTCTCTTGTGATTCTACTTCAATGAAAATTATGTGCTTTCAAGAGGATGTCTCCATGTCTCATATTTCCCACTTATTTCTTGTCTAGACTCTTTAACCAAGACTAATAGCATATGGAAAAGGAAAAACAAAAGTATATCATCGTACTGGATTTTGGTAAAGGAATCAGGCCCTTGATATCATTCTATACTAAAAGGAAACTCTTATATGGCATTGGCTAGTGTTAGGAAGACTCTATCATAACACTGAGAATGATCCAACACCTCTGAGTACACTCTATTGCACACCTTTTCCTAGAGCCTTTACCATTCCACAATACCTAATTTCTCGTATATATTTGCAATCATTTTAACAAATTACTATTAGCAAGGCAAAAGAACAGTCACACCCAAAGTCCAAGTATTTGGTCAAATCACACGACATAAAAGGCTACTCTAAGTTGTTAATATTCTTCGCAGTTTGTTCTTATTAATTCATCATGTGCTCAGTTGTTGGTACATACTAATTGATCTTGTGTCAGTAGTATTTCTTTCTAATTGTTTGTAATTAGTTCTTAGACCCCATCATTTAATAACTCGCGAAAACTAATGCAGAATTTGAAACAAAACAAAATAGATGGTAATAATATTGACAAATAAAATGGAAGTACTTGATGAGAAAATCCATGAAAAGAAATTCTAACCTGAGACAGAGAGATCGGCTAGTCCTGTGGAAGAAAGAAAACTTAACTTCTAATCAACATCGAAGCTAATTTTCTTAGAGTTAGAACAACGAGGAAAATAAGCTTTATTTATTATCATATGAAGAGAGCTAACCAACCCATATTCTTAAACTTTGTATTTTAGAACTAGTTAAAAATATACATGTATTGTAATGCCATTGTTAAACTAAAAACATGTTTCACGTATCATGTTAAAGGTCCTTCATTTGCTCAATGTATGGGTAGAAATAACCATTACAAATTAAAAACACAATTGACTCAAGCAATTCCACAAACACTTGATGGGCAGAATACAAGCACAAGAGTAGTTTGTTTTCTCAAAGTACATCAAAAAACAAAATTAGACATCACAGACCCACATCATATCGGAGGATAAGTTCACATCACAAATTAACTTCAGAATTAAAACACGACATATATCATGATGAATTAATATCAATTAGATTTTAAACTTACAATGGAAAGATGAAACATAATAGAACAAAATCCATTAGTTTTAGGATTACCTAAAAATAAGATAAATTAGCCTAGCGGAGCTTCAATTTCTTCTTCTCTTTCCAAAAAGAGATGAATGTAACAATCACAATACAATTTTTTTTTTTTTGTTTTTACTTCTCCTTAATCAAACATGAATATATGAAACAAGGGTTAATAGTGTTTTTCACCCCTGTAATATAGGCCATTTTCGGTTTTCGCCCTTGTAAAATTTTCGGTTTGATTTGCACCCTTGTAAAACTTTTTTTTTTTCCGGAAAACACCCCTCCTTAATCCAACTCAGCAAATTTGCTTACGTGGCGCTGATTTGGCAATTTTTTTTCATTTTTTATTTTTTTTAAATGGCCAGGTGTAAAAAAAAAATCCACATCAGATTTTCATTTTAAAAATATTTAAAAATAAATTTTAAAAAATAAAAAAAATCCAAAAAATAATAAAAATATTCAGTTTTTTTTTCCAAAAATTTAAAAAATCGAAAAATAATTTTTAAAAAATAAAAAATCCAAAAAATCATAAAAATATTCAGTTTTTTTCCAAAAATTTTAAAAATCGAAAAATAATTTTTAAAAAATAAAAAAAAAATCCAAAAAATATAAAAATACAGTTTTTTTTCCAAAAAATTCTTTTTTAAAAATTCAGAATAAATATTAAGATTTTTTCAGAAAAATAGTCATATTTTTCATATTTTTTTCCAAAAAATTTAAAAATCGAAAAAAAAAATTAGATTTTTTTTCAAAAATTTTAAAAATTAGAAAAAATCAGAAAATATAATCAGATTTTTTAAAAATTAAAAAGATTTTATAAGATTTATGATTTATGAATTCTACCTCCTCTAAGGAAGAGCTTAATTATAGGAAAAATGGAATTTCCACGACTTTTATAAAAACCTCTAATATTGTATTCAGATTTTTAAAAATTAATTTTTTTTCCAGAATGTTTTTTAAAAAATCTGACCTCTTTTTTTTTTGAAAATTTAATTTTATTGTATTTTGAAAATTAAATTCCAGAATTTTTAAAAAAAAATTAATTTTAAAAAAATCTGATTATATTTTCTTATTTTTTTCTAATTTTTCAAATTTCCAAAAAAAAATCTTAATAGTTTATTTTTATAATTTTTAAATTTTTGAAAAAAATCTAAGATTTTTTTTCGATTTTTAAATTTTTTGGAAAAAAAAATATGACTATTTTTCTGTTTTTTTATATTTCGGAAAAAATCTTAATATTTTTTCTGAATTTTTTAAAAACTATTTTTCGATTTTTTAAATTTTTTGGAAAAAAAAAACTGAATATTTTTTGGATTTTTTTATTTTTTAAAAACTATTTTTCGATTTTTTAATTTTTTTGGAAAAAAACTGAATATTTTTATTATTTTTTGGATTTTTTTTAAAAATTTATTTTTAAATATTTTTAAAATAAAAATCTGATGTGGATTTTTTTTACACCTGGCCATTTAAAAAAAATAAAAAATGAAAAAAATTGCCAAATCAGCGCCACGTAAGCAAATTTGCTGAGTTGGATGGAGGAGGGGTGCTTTCCGGAAAAAAAAAGTTTTACAAGATGCAAATCAAACCGAAAATTTTACAAGGGCGAAAACCGGAAATTACCTATATTACAGGGGTGAAAAACACTATTAACCCATGAAACAATAAACAAATTTTGATAAAAGATATGGAACAATAGCATTCATTTATCCCAATATAGAATGCAACCTAATAAACATTCAAATTATAAACGAAGAAAAACATGGAACCAAATACTTATGTCGAATTTGTAAACCCTAATTTCGTAAATTGGAGAAGAAAAATTGAAACGAAATCTAAAATTGGTTCGAATTCATACGAAAAATAGAAGCATAAAACAAAAACATGAAAGCTAAAATCCCTAACTTCCTAAAAATTTAGAAGAAAAATAACGAACCTGGAAATTTTTGCTTTCTTCTTCTCTTCAGAAACTCGTTAGCTGAAATTGTGACCACAATTAGGAATCACACAGAATGACGAAGTTTGTGAACGGTTGAGGTCGTTAACAGAGATCACGAACGGAGGAGCTGCGTGAAATCGTGAATGGAGGAGATTGAATCGATGAAGGTTGTGAAAGGATAGCATGGTTTCGATTGAGGTAGTTTGATGAATGGAGGGTTTGTGAGGAAGAATCAGAGAAATTGTTTCTCTTGATGAACGATGGGTTGAATCGCTGAAAGGGTCTCGTGAAATTTATTCTATTTTTTTAATAATTTAAATTTAAATAAATACCAAAAAAGAATACTTGACTGGAAAAAAATTTAAAAAAAAAGAAAGCAAAAAAAGGATGAGGTGAGGCAGGGATCGAACCGAACACACAACCGAACACAAATGACCTCCTCGCTACAAAAGTGAGCTGATTTACCACTAGTATAAATATTCATTGTTAAAAGCTAGCACTTTTTGGATATTATAAGCGCTATCTTTCTTGAGCATATTGTAGCGCTTAGCAAGCGCTATTTAAGGTTGATTCGTTTATAGCGTTTTTTTTCAAAAGCGCTATATATGATTAATCCTGGTTTTTTTTAAATATTTACTATTTTTATTAAATCTATGCTGGCGCTTTTTCTACAAAGCGCTATATAAATTTAGTATCATAGAAAGCGCTCTTTTAGAAAAGCACTATCTATATCCTCCGCGTTTTGATTTATAGCGCTTTCATGTTAAAAGCGCTATTTAAGAGGCGCTATATTTTCTCAATTTTGTAGTAGCAGAAGAAACGCAACTAAGATTATAAAAGGGGTTACGTCTTGGAGAGTTTTTCTTGCATGTAATACCTGAAACGCATGCATGCATGTGTAATGATATCAAATGGAAAAGCCATGTTGGCTGGTGAATTTGTTATAACAAAGAAACACGTGCACGCAAAAGATTGGTGAACACCCTTTTGGTGATCCACCCTCCTACCACTCCTGAGTTGGCAATAAAAAATGATTAAAATAAGAAATAGATCTGGCTAATTGAAAAAGAAAAAAAGAAGAAAAAAAATCATAGTTTCAGCTCTGTCTCTCTCCACGCGATCGCTTTCTCCACCTCTCTCTGCCATTTGCTCCGACGGCCACCAGCTCTCTCTCCGACGGCTCCATCTCAACCCTCTCTCCGACGGCTCCATCTGTCCATCTCTCTACCCATTCTTAGGCGACGGATCTCTCCATCTCTCCCTCAACCCTCTGGCGACGGCGTCTCTCCCTAAATCGCTCCAACAAATTCCGATCCGAATACAACGAAGGAGATTCATTCTTACCCCGAACCCATCTGTAAGTTTGAAATTTCTCAATTAATTTTCTTATCTGATCCCTGCTAATTTTTTATTCAAAATTTAGTTCTGTTGTGTTGATTTTGCCTTGATATTTATAAGTTTTTAAATGTTGATGAGTTTGGTTTTTTTTTCTTTCTGCAATTTGAGTTTGTTAGAGGCTGCAATGCATATGCTAATTGTTTTATCATTTCCCACCTTCGTGTTTTCCGACAAAAACAGTACTCGTATAGTATTGCTATAAGTCTCATAATTGGCCATACATCTTATTATTTTAGACCAGAATTAATGTGAGACTGGTTTGTTTGATGATGGAGCAATTAGACAATCCAACTCCTCTTTAGGGAGTTAAGTAAGTTAATTAAAAAGTTGGTGGGTAAATCAAAGGGTGAGATTAAGTATCCATCCTATGACTCATGCTATAAGTATCATACACTTGTGCTATAATGGAGTTCAGTTTTCATTTTTGCTACGATGGAGGAAGATTGGGTTGGAATTGAATGGGAGTTTCATGCTTTCTCTAAGTTTAAAGGAACAATGTACACTCCAGCAGAAATGGTAGAATGTATGGGTCGAGTGTGGGCATTGGAGCGAAATATGTTTCAATATTGTCTATGCCCACAAGAACGATTCTCACACGCAAACATGAATCAATATCGTAGAGAATGGGAATACCGCATGGCAGAGTCTGCACGTCTTAGGCAATCTCTACGTCAAGAAGCCCAAAGAAGACCAAAACAACGTTCATCAGAAATCCCAAGAGACAGTAATGAGTCGCTCGAACTGGCCATTAACATGATACGTAACGAGAACAATCAGATGCAAATTCGTCTCAACAGATGTCTAAATTCAAGGGAAGTTGAATTACGTGGAATAGAGCATCTCCGTCAATACTGGACAGATGATGATTTATCCGATGAGTAATAATTTATAATTATGATTCTCAATGTTATGACTATCTCCATCTATTGTTAGGACTATCTCCATTAAACCATATGTATTGTACCATTTCAACTATCCATCTATATAATTGTTGTACCTTGGTTTTTATATTTCCTCATCCATCCATTTATACCATTGTAAGTGTCGTTAATATTACTAAACATTTCTGTTATATTTCCTTATCCATTTATGAAAAAATAGTGGTCACGTATTTGTAAAAATGTGGTCATACAGACCATATATTTGGCTAGTTTATCTTTTCCAGGTGTAGATAATATCGTTTTAGGCGAATCGAACGCATAATCTCATTTGATCACTGCACTAAAATCCTTTCCAACCATAAATAACTTGTTTTACAATCAGTGAGTTTATCACGCCTAAAGACAGACAAGTTCTAATTTATGAAAAAATAATGGTGACGCATTTGTAAAAATGTGGTCATACAGACCATATATTTGGCTAGTTTATCTTTCCCAGGTGTAAATAATATCGTTTTAGGCAAATCGAACGCATGATCTTGTTATACCCTAATTTTGGACCTAAAAATACTAACTCATTTCTTCTTATCTTTCATTTGATGTGTCTCTGATCAATTACATCTTTCTCTGCATTTTATTTCAGTGTTATTTGCAAAATTCATGAAAAAGGGTATTTTAGTCATTTCCTGCATTCAACTCATTTTAATCCTTGAAAATTGTTTGAGTCTTTTAAATTGATTTGTATAAATCCTTGTTTCAATATCATGTCAAAATCCATTTCAAAAACATCAGTTGAGTCATTCTTTAGTCAGTTTAGCCCCTAGGGGCATTTTAGTCATTTCCTATGCTAAAATTTCTTTCAGTCTTTTAAAAATTTGATTGAGTCCTTTCAAATAGTTCGAATAAGTCTTCATTTCAATTCTATGTCAAAGTCCATTTTAAAATTGCATTTGAAGTCATTTTGAGTCAGTTTTGCCCCTAGGGGCATTTTAGTCTTTTCAAGTGTCAAAACACTGTTCAAATCTTAAAAATTGCCTCTGAGTCTTTCAAGTTGGTTTAAATAAACTTTTTTTTCAATTCCCTGTTAAAAATCCATTTTTAAATTGCATCTGAGGCATTTTTTTAGTCGTTTTAGCCCTAGGGGCATTTTGGTCATTTCACACGAAATTTCGGCAGAGAGAGGTTACTTTAAAGTACCTCATTTAGGCCATTGGTTCTTTTTAGTCTGTTTTGTCAATTTTAATCGTTTCACTTTACGTTATTTTCCAAATTACCAATTTTAATTCATTTTATTTTTACTTTTTTATTTTTTAGTCCTAAATTCTTAAAATTTGCATTTTAAGTCCTTAATTGTCCAAGTCATTAGTCCAAGTGCCACGTGTCAGTCTTTTATTTGTCCAAAAGTTAGTTACGCCACATGGCAGTTTGTTATTGGTCCAGGCATTACAGTCATCAGCTATATAAGCCACATCACAGTCAATGGTCAAGATCACCATTCATCCCTTTACACATCATCAGAAACAGAATCTTCATTCTCTCTCCATCACAAAATCGATCAAAAATCCCAAAAACCCAGAAAATCACATGAACACCATGAATGTTCATCCACCTTCAAACCCTAACCGAATTTCTTGAACTCAAATCAACATCAATTCTTCAAATTCGTGTCAATATTCATCACAAACAGATCAAATTCGTCAACAAATTCACAAAATCATTTCGAATTTCAGAGATTCTCAGATTCCATAGGGAATCATCATCATCGAATCTTCATCTCTTTCCTGCAATTCGAACCTCAAGGTGATCACAAGAAAGAGCGTGAGAGAGAAGAGAAGAAGACAGATCGAATTCGAAACTGAATCAGAGAAGAAGAAGATCGAAGAAACCAGCACAGAATCACAGCAAAATCTGAAACCCTAGGATTTCAAATCAAGAATCGAAGCATCAACGTAAAAGCACAGAGAAAGGAAGCAAATCAAGAATCAAACAGTTCACATAAGTCAAAAGAAGAAGAACATTCGAAGAAGTTCATCCTCTCTTTCGTCCAGGTACCGAATCTTCCTTCCCGTCCTTTCTTCGTTTTTTTCCTTTGCAAATCATGTTAGTTCATCTCATATTCGTGCTGTTTCTTCGCAAATCAATGTAGATGGTTTTAGGAGATCTTTCTCCAAAACGCTGCTTAAAAAAAGAGTTTAAGAACGAAAAAACATCAACGTAGCGTTAAACCTTTCTCCGATCTACGTTGATTTGTAAGTCTTTTGAAAAAATGAGCCTCAGAATCGAAGAGAGGAAGTCATGAGCGTCAAGAACATGTAATTAGGTTTCCGTTTAGGGTTCCGACGCGGCGGCGCCACCTCCGGCCACCGCGTCGGAGAAGTGAGGAAGATGACCGGCGTTAGGTCGGAGAAGAGAGAGTCTGCAGACTCTCTCTCTCTAAGAACATTGTAGAGAGAGAAAGGAGTGAGGATTGTGAGGGTTTCCTTTGAATCTTGCTTTTATACCTGCCTATTGATCCCACGCGCGCGCGTCTGCGCCATACTGTGCTCTCTCATGCTTTTTGGCCATTAGATCTAGGGTTAAGAGGGACTGGATCAATCCAACGCCCCTGGTGCGTTTGGATGATCCAGGATCCATCTCTGTTTGGGCCTGAACCTCCTTTTTGTGCAGATCTTCGTCTTCCCTTCTATTTTTGCTATTTCCTACATTTTTTTACTTTCTACACCTCTGTATATGCTCAAAATCACTTGGAAATTTCTACAATTTTTTGTGTATATTCTTGATAATTCTTGTGATGTTTGTGAGCAATTTGTTTACTGAAAATGTTGATAAAAAATATCCTTGTATTTTCTTGCATTATTTCTTGATTTTATGTGAAAATTCTCATGGAAAATGGTCTAAATTCGATTTCAAATTCTTGATATGATTGATGATATATGTTGATTGATTTTGTGAATACTTTGCTACTGTTTTGCTGCATGTGTGTGATTTTTAATTGTTTACTTGCTTTACAAGTTACCTTTGTGTATAAATAAATGCAAGAAATACCTAGATTTACTTTGTAAATGTTGAAATTATCATGTGGCCTTAATTCTCGCATTAAAACCTGATTCTAAATCTTGAAAAAATTACATTGGAATGTGGGAATTATAGGTTGCATGATTCTTGCATTTTATGAGTGAATTTTGGTATAGTTTTGCACTTGTTTAGTTTTATTCTTGTGAAGTTTCCCATGCTTTTATCATGATATCTTGCTTGCTTTATTGTACCCTATGCTACTAACACTCTCTTATTTCATGTCTCATACTTTCATAAGCATTCTCATGTCATTTCATATCCATCTTATTTCTTGCATTTTAAGTTTCACCAAAATTAGAATGTAACATTTAGGAGTTTTGTAATATTTTCCTTTATACCTTTTAATTTCTTGCAAGACCATAGAATGTATCTAGGCCAATGATGTAAAGGACAATGGACTCTAATGATGTACACCGACACAAGCACCGACACATGCACACACACCACTTTAGATATAGCTAGAATATGCATGTTTAGATGTATGTTTAGGATTGTATGTTTAGATGAATGTTTAGGCTTTATACTTAGAAAAATCATTTTCCCAAAAAAAATATGAACAAACTTCACTCAAATCTTTTTCCTAATAAACCTTGGGATCAAAATCCCATTGTATTTTCCCTTTTGTTTTCTTAATCAAAAATTCAATGAAAATAATCATATTTGACTTCTTTTGCAAATGGCTAATTCAACCCCACTTTTTACAATCTCATGCCCTTGAGGCCTCTTTCTATTCTTCAAAATCCCATTTTCAAACTTAAAATCAACCAACAAAAACAAAAACTTTTTTTTGGAAGAGAACTACGGTGGATTTGATCCCTTAAACGGGTACGTAGGCAAGGAACAAAATTCCTTCAATTCAACTAAAATAAAAATCCAAAAACATTCTTCTCCCTCCAATTCTTCATTTAGTAACTCTTAGGTGTAAATATCATTTCAAAATAGCATTTAAAAATAAAGCGCGCGCGTAGAAATTAAAGACGGTTCCTATAGGATACTATAGCCGTTATGGGTGCCTAACACCTTCCCGTAACGAAAACTACTCCCGGACCTCGATTCTCAAGGGTTTTGCTTACTTTTTTCCCTTCCCAAGAAAAAATAAGATATCACCGGTTAGAAAGGTTCAAACGTAATCAATGTTTGACACCCGAAAACCAAGATAAAACAGATCTCATTTGATAACTGCACTAAAAGCCTTTCCAACCATAAATAACTTGTTTTACAATCTGCGAGTTTATCACGCCTAAAGACGGACAAGTTCTAATTTATGAAAAACTAGTGGTCACACATTTGTAAAATTGTGGTTATACAGACCATATATTTGGCTAGTTTATATTTCCCAGGTGTAAATAATATCGTTTTAGGTGAATCGAACGCATAATATCATTTGATCACTGCACTAAAAGCCTTTCCAAACATAAATAACTTGTTTTACAATCAGCGAGTTTATCACGCCTAAAGACGGACAAGTTCTAATTTATGAAAAAATAGTGGTCACACATTTGTAAAATTGTGGTTATACATACCATATATTTGGCTAGTTTATATTTCCCAGGTGTAAATAATATCGTTTTAGGCAAATCGAACGCATAATCTCATTTGATCACTGCACTAAAAGTCTTTCCAACCATAAATAACTTGTTTTACAATCAGCGAGTTTATCACGCCTAAAGACGGACAAGTTCTGGTCGCGCATGTGTAAAAATGTGGTCATACATACCATATATTTGGCTAGTTTATCTTTCTCAGGTGTAAATAATATCGTTTTAGGCAAAAGATATACATGCGAAGATTTCACCTGTCAATAAAGAAACATTCATCTTTTATATCAAAGAACAAAAAATAACAAAAAAACTCCCAATAAAATTTATTACATAACAGGCACAGTGACTCATTAAACTGTAGGATAGTTCAACAATGTTAGTAACTAACAACATATGGTGTTTCCATTAATATTAAAGGTGCGACATTGTCTTACTAAATAAAAAATAACAACAAAAAACATCTACATTACAATCATATCAAAACACTACATCCATCCTTCACCCATGATAAATCTTCTTCTTTATGCGTCCATCCTTCACCCATGGGGAAAGCAGAACCCCACTTTTTACGGTTTCTTGGCTTGTCCTTAATTCTAGTCAACAGATTTGATGCATGATGTGCTTCATCATATGATACATGTGCCACCTCCCTTTCAATAACTCTTTCTATCTCATCCATGGAGACATCCTCGTCGACACCTTCATCGTTGAAGACATCTTCTTCCACATAACTTGATTGTGCACTACCGTATAACTTCTTCATCTCTCTAGTTTCCGATTCAAGAAGAGATATCCTTGCGGCAAGTCCTTTGTTTGCTTCACCCAACAGGCGATTGTTAACAATTAACTGACTAATAACAGGATCTGGTCTCCATTTAATATATCCACTTGGTGCTCGTTCTAACGCCTCCCTCACAACTTCATTTGCAACCTCTTCTTTAGTTGCACTTTTCTTTAGTTGCACTTAACTCTTCAATAACCTGTCAAGGTTGGTACAATATAAATATTAATGAACTATTGACACCGCTTAATCTCAATATATACACAAAATTCATATAGTTAAATATAAATAATAATATTTATTCAACCTTACCAAATAATTATCAAGCAAGTATGATATATTTTTGCCAACCAAACTAACACCACGCGCCTTCATAAATCGTGGAAACGTCAATGGTGAATCATGATAACTTCGTTTGTATCCTAGTACATGCTCTAGAGCCCATACCTATATATACATATATTATAAAAATAAATAAATAAAATTAAATTGTTGCCATCACAACACTTACTTCCAATTAACAAGATAAATGTACATTTTTGAAAAACACTCTTACATCTCCTATAAAACTTCATCCTATGTCATATAGATTTAAGTTGATATACTCAAATTCAACAGCAATCATTTGTATTTAAAAGTGCTTACAAATTATTACTACATTTTAATGTGAGTTACACTTGTTTCAGTCACAAGTCACAGTTACTAACAAGCTCTAAATATCAACGAATAAAAGATCAATTATAATCATGTCACAATATGGCATGAAGACAAAAGAAGCGGCATTTACTTAATGATTCGGATTTTTTAAAATTGGATTCAACTGGTTCGATATTTACTTAATGATTCAACTGGTTCTAAAACAAATCAGTAGTTCTCGTGTCTGCTGAAAATCTATACCCAAAGAATTGTTTTTTTATTCCGAAACATGGAAATTTTATTAATACAAAACCAGACCCAACATCATAGTGAGAAAATTAAGGACTCATATCCATGTCTAATCGGTAACATTACTTTAAACTTAGCATCGCAGCAACTTGACCAAAGTAAGGACTCGTATCTATGTTTAGGCACACCATAACAAATGAGGATATTCTATCACCATAACATTCTGCCTATAATTCATGGTCTACAAAATAACAAATTCTGCAACACAAATCAAACTACATCGGTGCTTCAATCTTCCATAACAAAATTCTAAGAAATATTTTCAGATCACAAAAACAAGAAATACTTACAGATGTTTGTGATGATGCTGACTGTGATGCCGATGCTGCCAGAGGAGTTTTCAAGCCAAGACCAGGTGCCACCAGAAAACATACATAATAAATTACAAGTTCCACCTCTACAAAGAATGATACTAATTAAGGATTGAAATTTGTATCAAGCTTTACAATGTCTGCTCTAAGATGAAAGAGGGTGATCATATAAAATAGTTCCAACTTCTGAGCTATGAAACCAAACTACCTTATAAAATTAGAAAGGGATAGCTCTTTACCTTATCTGCTGAACCAGTTATGATAGATTCACCATTACCTACAAACTTCACGCTTGTTACCTACCAAAAGCATTACAGGTCAGCTAATAGATTTTGAAGAAAATATAAATCCTGCAATTCCAGCTAAAATAAGACCGACCTTTTTAGAGTGACCGCTGAGTGTAGCTAATACTTGTCCTGATGGACGGTCAAAAATAACAGCATTTGTATCAATATTCCCAGTTGCGATTATGTCCTGTAAAACGGAATAAGTTGATCCTCAGTTATTGCACATTAGTTTTCTAATTAAAAAATATGTCGTTTTTGAATATTACTTGTAGAGATTAAAAGTAATACCTTAGAATAAAGGATATCAAGAGCTAGAATGCCTTAATTAAAAAATATTTCGCTTTTGAATATTATTAGAGATTAAAAGTAATACCTTCGAATGAAGGATATCAAGAGCTATAATGCCCTGTTTGCTAGTTTTGTTTAAGGGATGGCTAGATATCTGGGTATATGTCTCTAGAGCGTCAACAGAAGCCAAAGTTGCAGGAATATGAAATAAACCATAGAACATGTCACAAACAAGTTAAATGTAAATGCCATTAATGTGTGTGTGTGTGTGTGTGTAATTTCAAATGTTTCAAAGGATCTAAGCAAACTAAGAAAATACTACCATTGCGAAACTTGATACACTTCTATAATCTATACTATATAATATATTAGCATAAAAAGTGTATAACAAACGGATCTCAAAGATAAAGGCATCGAGTAAAAAACCCAGCATACAACAATAACCATCAAAGTTGTTTTCCACTAGGTGAGACTAATTAGATGGATCAAACAATGCTATAATGTTTTGTCATGAAACCTCATGTATAATAATAAGCCATTGAACCTTAAACTTTCTCGCTAATGAATTCCTATTTTGTTATGTGACCCACAAAACTGGCTATAGACTAACCCAATGAATGTCCATAGCCTCTATTAAACAAACTTTATCCATCAATAAACACACATAACATAAAATTCAACCCATTCTTAACTTCAGTACTGCCAAAATCTCAGATAAAAATTAAAAAAAAATAGATTTTCAATATACCCATAAATGTGTATGAATAACAAGAATAGTGAATCACCGCAAAATTGAGGAACACCGACGAGATAAATTACCAGATACCGCAAGAATAGTAAATATACACAGATCTAAATTACCAGATTGAACAACCAAATCAAACAAAAGGGAGATGAATGAATATACCTGAGTTGAACAACGCTAACGAGAGAGAAAGCAAAGAGAGATTGTCGGCGAGGGTGCTACGATGGGTGAAAGGGGAGAATCGAAGATCGACGGCGGCGAGGGTGAAATCTCGCGAGGTGCTGCGATGGAGTAATCACGGCGGCGAGGAAGAAAAGGGAGAAAAGGGAAATGGCATGAGAGAGAGATGGGCTGATTCCTTGCTACAGTTGTTTTCTTTTTTTATTTATCATTACTCATTTTTTTATGACATGGATTTGGCAAAAAAAATTATTAATAAAAGTTGCCACACAGGAAGGGTGTAGGAGTGGTATTGCCACCTATGGTGGTATACCTATCAGGACTCGAGGAAAAAAGGGTATGATATGTATGATGTAATTTAGAATCATTTTAAATGAAATACTCCATCTCTTAAGTTTATGAGATTTCAATTTAGCCTGATTGGAATTTAGTATCATTTTACAATTTATATTCAATTCAAAAACAAACAAAAAAAGTTCGTCCTTCACTTTCATAATCTTCTGTTATACATAAATTTGTAAACCTTTTCTTCCAAGTAACAATACGTTTGCCTCAAAAAAGACAAAAAAAAAATAGTAATATGATTAACGCCGTTTACTTGTTCAACACGGGAGAGAAAATGGTTTTGAAATGGAGCATAGTAATATTTTTCAAACTAAATAATTTTTATCATCCATTTTAGTCAACAAGTATTGTTTCATGCACCGTAAGATGTGTACTAATAATTTGTCCCCGTGAACTTAGCTCAGTTGGTAAGGACGATGCATAAAATATGCAAGGTCCAGAGTTCGAACTCTGGCCACCACAAAAAAAAAAGATGTGTACTAATAAATAATTTTAAAGTAACATTAAGATAATATTTAAGACCCTCTCAAAAAAAAAATTAAGATATAAATATTCAAATTATAAAAAAATCATGTAAGAATTGTAGGCATTCATGATTAAAAATGAATCTTGTTAACGAGTGTATTATATTGACAAGTATTTGACTTATGTTTTGAAGATAAATTTTCTTTTCATAAGTTATTTAATCAATGTTAAAAATGAATCTTGTTAACGAGTGTACTAAAAACATTGATTAAATAACTTATGAAAAGAAAATTTATCTTCAAAACATAAGTCAAATACTTGACAATATAATAATAAATTTTCCCATATATATAAACTTATTTCTTTGATTGTTTAACTAATGCCGAAAGATATTTGTTGGTATTTTCCTATAAAATTTATGTCATTGTCTAAATTTAAGCAATATAACAAAAGTAAAAGGAAACAAATCACTACAAAAATAAAAGATGGGATAGTGATGGAAATTGAGAGTCAGAAAAATAATCCATCTCTAATTTTTTTTTTTTGTTTGTTTGTTAAAGTTGTGCTTGTTTCAAGATTACTAGATTTATTCATACGAATAGCTTTCCTAGGAATATAAGGATGAGATTTTTTTTTTTAGCAAAAGGATGAGAGTTTTAAAGGTATTTTGCCAAAAAAAGTTTGGCTTGCGACCTTTAAGTGTGATCCTTTCAATGTCTCAATTTTGATTGTCTCTTGTGTCAATTTTAATGAGTTAGTTTTGTTTCTTTTTTTTTAAAATAAAAAATCCAAGAAACTTTTATAGAGAGGTTAATATGTAGTTACACATGAATTTATTCTCATCTTCACGAGAACTTTATTCCAACCCTTTTATTTATGAAACTTGTTTCATTCCTAAGAACATTATATACCCAAAAATAAAATTTAATAAATTCATTGACTACTCGTCACCATTCCAACCACTGTCAACCAGCACTCTTGCCATGGTTGACCTCCACTCTGACTACCACCAATTAATCACTACTTCTGCCACCATCTATAAACAACTTCAATTAATGTCGATCACCATTCCGTCACCCTTCAATCACCAATGCGACCACCATCGGCTACCACTCTGACCATCATGATGATCACCATCATTATTAAAATTTCAACACATAATGTTTTTCTTGGATCGATGTGGACACATGTGAAACATTAAGGAATTCTGCTCTTTACCAAACACATTTTGCTCATTCCCATCATTATTAAAAATACTAGTTCTTCAATTAATGGGCTCAAGATTTACATTTGAACAATGTGGATTTCAAACTAGATTCTAAGAATGTGGTGACCGAAATTCACGATAAAGATGATGACAATTCGAAATATGGTGTTGTTGTCGTAGATTGTCAAAGGATTCATAATTCAATTTTTACAAACTCATGTGTTGAGTTTACTAAAAGACTAGTCAATGAGGCTGCTCACGTGTTAGCAATGGCGGCTACATCTCTAGCTAGTTTTCACATTTTCATTGATAAATCCACATGTATTCATACAATTATTATTAATGAAACTAGTTAAACTTGTTACAGTAAAAAAATATATAAGGCATGATGATATTCACACAAAGGATACCTCTGTAGTCAGTGGCGGAGCTAGGAATTATATGGAGCCTGGGCAAAATTTTGACCGCAAATTCACATGCGACATAATATATAAATAAGCATAAGTTTTATAGTAAAAGAAAATATAAATTCACATGTGGCAAAATTTTCTCTTCTTATGAATTATTCATCTTTAGAATTTAAAGTAAAAGAAAATATTAAAAAAAAACAATGATAAGTTTTAGTGACAGCCGAACCGTAGGTAGAGGTCTATAGTGTATTTTAAAATGGTCTCTTTAGAATTACCTACTTTTTTCCATAGGTAAATGTGGAAAACATGTAGTGACAGCCATTTGGCAGTGACAGATAGATTTAGCTACGGAAATTTACCTTATAGTGACGGATTTTGGCTGTCACTATAAGTCAAATTTCTTGCAAATTTCTTCTAGCGATCCAAAGAAAGAATCGGTTGAGCCTGGGCATGTGCCCAGGCTAGCTGGGGGGTAGAAACGCCCCTGTCTGTAGTAAAAGCTTAACTTCATAATTTCGAGGCATGCATGGACTTCAAATTTTCTCAAGGATGATTTTAAAATGGTTATTAGTGACACTTTATTAGATAAAAATAAAGAGAAATGATATTTTGACAACCACTTTTTGACAACTTTTGGACAACTTTCTCTCTCATACTCACATGATGTTGTTATCCTCTCTCTTCCTTTTTCTCTTTTCATTGTTTTTGACCAATAAGAAGTGAGAAAAACAAGGTTGTCAACAAAGTTGTCATCAAATGGATGTCAAAATATCATTACTCAAAAATAAATCCCCCTTCACTTTATTTTTATTTTAAAAATGGAATAAAAATATTTTGTTTAAAAGTAAAACTTTTATCTATAACTAATATGAAAATAAATGTCCATCGAATTTACCATTTTGCCCCTAGGAGGGGCATTTTGGTAAATTAATTATTCTAAGTTTTTTTTTTAGGGCTGGCCTATGAATTTCCATTTTTGCCCCTAATCAATTTTTTAAATTATTTTCTAATTTTTATATTTTAATAACTTTTAATTATTTTCCAATTTTTATATTTTTAGCTATTTTTCAATTTTTCCTCCCAAATTCAGTTGCTTCTACATTGCCGTTGTGGGAGATTAAGGAATCGTTTGACCCGACTTTTTTAAAACTTCTCTACACTTTTAAGGAGAAGTTAGGCCGAATACAATATCAATTAAGTACTTACTAAAAAAAGTACTTTTTTTGAAAGCATAAAATTGAATGGAATGAGCTTTGACCAGAAGCTGTTGAATGTTACTAAAAAACTACTTCTCGACAATTTATTTCACAAGCACCTCTTTTCAACTCACGCTGGGAACCTTTTCTTTATTTTTTAATATTATATTTCAATATATTTTTTTTCTTCCATTTAACTTTATTTTTTTTAACCGTTCCATTAATTTTTTAAGGAGGTTCCATTTAATTTTATTACCTTTTTTTCAAAGGAATTTTATTATCTTTTTATCACTTATATATTTAATTTCAATATCGTTTAATCATCACAATCTCACAAATATTTTTATTCACGTTGTCATTTAATGATCCCAAATATTTTTTATCTCATTTCTTCAACCTCGCGAATATATACACACATTAACGTATAGAGTAATATTTTATGTCCGTCTGTCTTTTTTTGTTACGCTAATGCATATAATTTTTTTAGTGTTGCTTGGTTGAGTGATACCTCACCAATTTTTTTTTAACTATTTTCCAATTTTTATATTTTTAAAAACTTTTAACTATTTTACAATTTTTTATTTTTAACTATTTAAAACTAAGTTGATGGTTCATGGTTTTTAAGGTTTATATTTTGACATATTACAATGATACACAATTATCCGTCATTTTACCATCTATCCTTTCAATGTAATCTTCCAGAGTGAATATTACTAAGCATATGTGAAGAGGCTGAATATTGCTCAGCTGATATTACTTTTTTGACGTCAAAGAGATTTTTTATTTTTTAACGGTCAAATTACTAATAATCAAGTTCCTACACAAGACGCTAAAGAGTTTAATGTGTTTCTTTCGTTCATTTTGTGTCATGTAAATATTGGTATTAATCCATTTTTGGTAACTCTATGACAATAGCGCCCACTTTTATAATTTTAACTAATATGTAATTTATGATGTTTTTCTGCTCTTGATAAAGCTTTCATAAATATTTTGATAAAGATTTATAATTTTTGTGCAATATTCATTAATTTGTTCATTTTTCCTTCGGAACAATTTTTTTTACAAAATACGTTACTGAACCCCATGCATCACAAATATTTGGATTATGCGACCTTCATTCTCAAATTTACGAAGAATGGTAATATTCCGTAATTTGAACATCTCTCCTTTAAAATAAGTTTTTTAAAAGTACCTATAATTCACATGAAAGGACTCGATACTAAATTGCAGTTAATATCTGCCTTTGCTGTAGATCATGTGAAATGATTTATATACGTTGAATTGAAAGGCAAAATGATATAAATCAAGTAGAGAGGCATTCAACTATCTGTCTGATTCAGAAGTTTGTTCACCTGAAAGGACTGGATACTAAATTGTAGTTAATATTTACCTTTGTTGTAGATCATGTGAAGGGATTTATATACGTGGTACTAAATTGCAGTTAATATCTGCCTTTGCTAGGGGTGGCAAAAATACCCATGCCCATGGGTACCCGTGGGTAAAATCCGTCACGGGTATGGAGCGGGTAGCTAAACGGGTATCCACGGGTATAATAAATGAGTATTTGACTACCCATTATTATATGGACACAGACACGGATTTTGGATTGTATCCATACCCACGGGTACCCATACCCGATAATAAATTAAGTAAATTACTAATATATCTTTATATATCATATCTTATTACTTAAAGTTGGTACCTTATTGAAGAAAATTTTACCGCCCACCTAAAAATCCTCAATAATAACCTATTTTTATTTTAAATTTTTTTAATTCATCTTATTAAGTTCACCGTTTCCACTTCATTCACATCATAAAACATATAAATTATATAAGAATCATGAATTTTCTATGAATTATGTATGATTTATGAAATTTTGAGTGGATTATGTATGGATGTTTAAAAGTTGAAGTTTTTTGGTAATCAAAAAAAGTTATTATTTGTACCAAAAAATAAATAAATTCAAAACTCCATGGGTACCCATGGATACCTCAATACCCACGGGTACCAGTATAGTGGGTACCCACGAGGATACGGGGCGGGCATGGGTATCATATTTATCCGACGGGGCGGGGACATGTATCATATTATCCGTATCCATGGGTATCCATTGACATTTGCTGTAGATCATGTGAAAACATTTATATACGTTGAAGCTAAAACACAAAATGATATAAATTAGGTAGAGAGGCTTTCAGCTATCTGTCTGATGCAGAAGTTTGTTCACCTGAAAGAACTGGATACTAAATTGCAGTTAATATCTGCCTTTGTTGTAGATCATGTGAAATGATTTATATATGTTGAAGCTGAAAGTCAAAATGATATAAATCAGGTAGCTTTGGTAATAGGGTTTTCATTGGTTTATAGATAGATATCAATTATTACTGGAAAAGTGTTTCTACCGCTGACTAAATATGTTTTCATTTGTTACTCGTGATCAAGCCATTTTGAAGATTTAATTTTGTAATCCGTAATGCAAGAGTACTCTAAATATTGTATTATGGTTTATAATTATCTGTCATTTCGCAATCTATCCTTCCAATATAATATTTTGTCAAATACGTTACTGAACCCCCGTGCGAAGCACGGGTTTGTAACTAGTTATATTAGAAACACAAAAACTCATTTAATATTTGTTTTTATATGACATTACATGGTAAAGTTAACTGTAAAATAGTATAGATCATATCTAAATGCATTGCATGCGGAGCAACCCTAGCTTGATCACAACCCGAAATAAAATTGATTTGAACATACATTAAAATACATATTATATAATCATTTTCCTAGTCTACATATTATGTAATTATTTTAAAGGTGTATATTATATTTAATTCATTTTGGTTTTACCTTTTTTAACTTATATATGTGTGCCAAATCTATTTGATATTTGGGGATGTGACCAAGTCAAGTATTGTATAGCATGCTAATGGTGCTAGCATTCTGTGATTAATATCGATGTATTCATAATATAACAAGATTGAGCATACGACCATTTTGACTTTGTATCAGTTTAAAAATAGTTGACCACAAGTACTTTTCAAATGAAGAAAAAGGTTTTGTTTTCAAATGTAAATAATACATAAATTATATTTTAATTTCCGTTTCCTTCACTTATAGGAATTGGTCTTCGAACAACCATGTGTGTATACCACTTTTGCTCAATATATTCAATAAACTCAGCATAATTATTAAAACACCGTGTCTGTTTGGAGGTATTAAAATGCATATAATCAACGGTAAAAAAGATATGGGTATACATATCAACAAATAAATATATCTCATAATACTTGTTTTCGTGTGTATAGTTTGGTGCGCAAGAAGTTTGATTCGTTCAATTGTCAATTTTCAAGTTCAAACCATAAGAATTACTAGTCAAGCTAAACGAATTTCAAAAACTTGTACCTCATGCATGGAGTCCGAGTCACTATATATATATCCATATATATGTTTGCTTGTTCCAAAACATACCATTCCTGTCTTCAAATCTCAGCACCTATTAGCAAAAAAAACTTGTCCTAAGATATCATCAATAAGGCACAAAACTAGAAGGAAATTTTTTAATTATTTCATCCAAAGAAATTACACTACATTATAATACAAATTAAACCCATATGGCTTATTCTTATAATAACAAGAGGATCCTTTTAACGGTTCTAGTCATCATTTTCTTCATTCTAGTAGTTTCTTCTCAACTTGGATCTGCATGCAGGCCTTTGCAAGATGAACAAATTTTGAAGGAATTTGATGGACTTTTGTTGCAGTTCCTTCCACGTGGTCCATCAAAGCCATCAGAACCCAGTCATGGTCACCCCTAAACAATCGACGTTGTGGCTGCACATATCGCAACTGCAATTTAAAACCTATATATGTTATCAACCTTACTGCTGTCAGATAGACTTACATTCTTTTTGTAATTAGTCTTTACTTTTTCATAGCTCACCAATGCAGCTATATGTTATTTTTCCTTACAATGATTCTTTCATTCATATTCTTGTGTATGTCTAATTTATACTATTGAACAAAATTTCTTGACCAAATATTTTGATTTAGAGTTAATTATACTTTCACTTGTTTAATTATACTTAAATTACACTACATTCTTTTTTTATGTTAAACATTCACTCTTCTTCTCTCTTATGCACAATATATTAAAAATAGTATATATTCTCCTCCGTAATGTTAAAATTTATACTTTTTCCCTTAATAAACACTTTATTCCATTTTAATATTATCAAACTTTATGGTTTTGTGGTCTGGTGCCGAGTCTGTGCAATGGTTCCTAAAATTGAGAATGGAATATTAAAATGGATAATTGCAATTGATTATTAACACAACGATGAAATTGATAGATCGAACTCAATTAGATTTGGTGTTCTTATTACATAGAAGAGAGAAATGAAAAGATAGAAGAAGATTAAGTCCTAAGACTAAGTCATTACTATACTAGAGAGTACCAAAGAGAGAGGAGAGACTTTCATCATTTTTCTTCATAACCCTTAGTGATCAGCCTTTCCCTATTTATGAACAATCACTAGCCACATGTCCATTTACCTCAACCAATTACATTTTGCCAAGTTTATTTTCCCATGTGCTATTTGAATCATAATAATCTGTTAGGGGAGAGGCCGGGGCCGGTTTATATATATATATATATATATATATATATATATATATATATATATATATATATATATATATATATGAGTCAGGATCCGTTGACACCAGGTGTCAACGAATTCGTTGACACCAAATCTCAGCCGTTTATGATTTATAATCAAAGGCTAAAATTAATGTTCTATAATAACCCACTAGACTAGCAAGTAACCAAACCTTATTTATCAAAAAAAAAAGTAACCAAACCTTGATCGCATACTTTATTGTTTTTAATTACTAATCAAATTTAACTTAAAATAGGTCTGCTTTTATTACTAACATTAATGTTTTAAATCATCACGCAAGATAGCTTTTCATCATCTTCATTCCCAGTTTGTGAATAGGGGTATCTTCTTGATGGGTTTGCTTACATTGGTGGGATTTTAGGAGTGAGAATTGATTTTTGGTATTTCGATCATCATGGCATAGTTAAATACCCTCACTAAAAGCCAAGTGCATATAATTTAATAAAATTGACAACCCTTTAGATCTAATTGAGTTAGCAGCCAATTCTATTGTCTAACAAAAATCATGAGGATTTTTTTTTTTTGACAAAAAAAATCATGAGGATTAACGGTGTAATTTGAAATCGATGAGCAGAAATAAGATTTTACTGAATAATATATGATTAATAAAGAGCGAGATTCATTTGGCGAAAATGAAAATAGAGAGTGAGATTCAATACACCAACAAATTTGGCAATTTCTAGATGCCATTAATTGAGAATTATAAGCCTTTGATCAAACTTAAATGGAGGGCTGATATTTGGTGTCAACGAATTCGTTGACACCAGGTGTCAACGGATCCTGACTCTATATATATATATATATATATATATATATATATATATATATATATATATATATATATATATATGGGTGGGGATATTTTGACTCCAAGAGTAAGTTTATTTACTTACTCCAAATCTTAGCCTTTAATCCTATTATCAATTGATGGCTTAGATTGATTAATAATAAGTGATATTGTAGACTTTACTTTTCTTCTCTATTAGAGTTAACACTATCACATCAAGATGGCAACAAAATTAATGACTTTTAATGGATTGTTTTTTCTATTCTTCTCCCTTAATTTTCTTTTTTGTACAGATAAGGAAAAAAAATGGTAAAAGCTTATCAGCAAAACATAAAAACCCTATCATGGCAAAAATGTAGAAGATGTTAAAAGAATTTCTGAGTAACAAACAAGGACAAACAAAGATAACCATTTTTTGAAACAAGGCATGGTAGAAAAGCAATCATCGTAAATTTTTCCATTACCAGTTCAAACTTTGACATAATAAACTATTCAAACTCTTATACTTGTTATGGTTTGAGGAATTTTTTTAGCTTCATCCCATTTATTTGCTCTAAGTGAGAGAATTAGATAATAGATTAAACTTGATACCGCAAAATATAATACGCGTGCACAAACTCCAACTTTTCAGTTCGCAATCTTTACCAATTTTTTTCCTTATATGTACAAAAAAAAAATTAAGGAAGAAGAATTAAAAAAACAGACCATTAAAAGTCATTAATTTTGTTGCTATCTTGAGGTGATGAGTTTTAACTCCAATAGAGAAGAAAACTAAAGTCTACACTATCACTTATTATTAATCAATCTAAGCCATCAATTGATAATAGTATTAAAGGCTAAGATTTGGAGTAAGTAAACAAACTTACTCTTGGAGTCAAAATATCCCCACCCTATATATATATATATATATATATATATATATATATAGATAGAGAACATATACTATGAGAATGACATTCTTATATGAGAATAGTGAGAATGAATAAGAGCCATGAGATTAAAAAGCATTGGTTGAGATTAAAACATTCTTAAATGAGTTATTTGTCATTGATATCATTATATAATTATGTTGTATCATTTGTATTCCTTTTTCGAACATTCCTAAAATATAATTTTGAATCCTCATTAATCAAACTTCATAGAACATTTGCTTAAAAAAAAAACGCTTCTTAGAACGTATCTTTTTTATAAAAAAAAACCTCCTTCCTTCACTTTATAACATCAAACCTCGAATTTCATTATTATTTTTTTCAATCAAAACTTATGAAATCTAAGTTTGTATCATCCCCTCAAAAAAAAAAATTGTATCATCGTGTTCTAAAATTCTAAAATCAATCTCTGAATTTCTAAATTTTTGTCGTTTACTCATGTCTCAATCAATATAATTTGTGAAAGCTAATCGTAGAATTTTGGATCGTAGAATATGGAATAGGTAGTATTGATATCTTGAAATGGAAATTAGGAATTTTTCAATGGAGGAGATGAAGACCATGGAGAGAGATGATGACCGAAATAAATGAATAATAATGACACCCTTTTTAAAAAAAGAATATTATTGATACAATAAAAATCACAATTATATCATGATGTTAATGAGAAATGACTCATTTAGGAATGTTTTAATCTCAACCAATGCTTTTTAATCTCATGGCTCTTATTCATTCTCACTATTCTCATATAAGAATGTCATTCTCATAGTATATATATATATATATATATATATATATATATATATATATATATATATATATATATATATATATATATATATATATATATAGGGGGCTGCTAACTTAAACCCACCTAAAAATACTAAGGTGCAAGTTAGCAAGCTACACCCACATAAAATTATTAAGGTGCAAGTTAGCAACCTACACCCACTTGATTATTTACACTCATTTTTATAAGTATTATTAAGGTGCAAGTTAGCAACCTTCACTAATTTACACCCACTTTCATCATTCTAAATATTGTTTCTTTAAAAGTTTGTATTTATTACATGTTTTGTACCTTAAGCATGTCATTGTCTTTTTTGTTTCTTGTTTTAAGGATCTTTTTTAAGTTGGTTACAAAATTGCCCTTCTATTTAAAATTAATTACTCCCTCCGTTTCAAAATGAGTGTCGCTTTAGACAAAAAAATTTGTTTCAAAATGAATGTCACTTTCGGTTTTCAATGCAATAATAACTTTTTCTTTTCAATTATACCATTCAATTAATACTATGTTACACTTCTTCCAAAGTATTATTTTTTCTTTAATGAAAAACGAACCAATAGTTGATTAGGATAATTTGGTAAAATTGCTATGACATTTGACTACTTTATTTCATTCCTTAATATGTGTGCAATTGGCTAAAGCGACACTCATTTTAAAACGGAGGGAGTAGAATATAAAGAAAATGGTGTTTTAGTAAATTATAAGTGGGTGCAGCTTGCTAACTTGCACCTTAGTGTTTTTAGGTGGGTGTAAGTTAGCAGCCCCCATATATATATATATATATATATATATATATATATATATATATATATATATATATATATATATATATATATGCTGATTTAAGAAAAAAAACTTGTAATGCTTTTTGTCTTCTTTATTTTTTTATTTACATCATTAACATATAATTTTAAAGGCTATCATGAACTACGAAATAATACAAGATAAATTAAAAATATTGGACAAATAACTATCGTCAATTTAAAAAAAAAACTATTTAAAATTGATTTTATATTCTGAAATCATATAATTAATAATAAAATTTTCATAGAAAGAAAAATTAGTCTCTCATATGGTGGCTTAAATATTTTCTTGACATAAAATTATGTGTTAAAGTTAATTGCTAGCATAAAACTATTTGTTTATGTTAAAATAGATTAAAGTGTAATACATACTCATACTTAATTCTTAAGGGAGTATAGTGTTTTTTTTAAAAAAAAAAAAAAAATCTAGAAGTATAGTGTGCTTTATATATTTATTTTCCAGGGGAGTGTTGTGCATATTTTAACATAGTAGGGGAGTGTTGTGCATATTTTAACATAGTCGAGACAAGAGTGAAATGTAATTTAAACTTTTCTCAAGGGATGAGAGTATAAATTATTCTTTGATATAAGGATAAATTGCATTTTTGGTCCCTTTACTATTTAGGTAGTATCGCTTTGGTCCCTTAATTAAAATTCGATTTATTTTGGTCCCTTAACCTTCTCCTCTTTTTTATCTTCATATCATCTCCATCAACCTTCAATAACAAAAATCCCATAAAAAATCCATAAGAAAATTAAGAAACCCTAACGTTTTTGAATTAAAACTAACGGAAAGGATCAAAAGGTATAACAGAGAGAAAGTTAAGGGACCAAAAGAAATCGAATTTTAATTAAGGGACCAAAGCGATACTACCTAAATAGTTAAAGGAACAAAAATGCAATTTAACCTTGATATAATTATCACTCTCTCTTACGAATTACTGCATTTTGATTTGATTCAAACTTGAGACCATTGTCTGGGAAAGACTTGTATCTTACTCAACCATTTTTGCGTGGTTGCTTTTTTTTTTTTTTTGAAAGAATAGCTGCGTGGTTGCTTTTTTTGCTAGCAAACCGCCCAAAGAGCGGTCTTTTTTAGTGTGCTTGTGTTTTGAGGTAACAAATATTAGTTAGTTAATGGTTAGTTTAATATTTTCTCTATTATCATAAGACAATCTTAGACCTTTTAACTCCTTAACTCATTAGCTCACCTTCTCGGTTGTATTGGTTTTGAGTATGAATATGGGGGGGACATAAAACCTAACTCAGGTAAAACCCAAAACAGGGATACATCGTTATAAATCAGACCAAGCGAAACAGTCCTAAAATATCCTAACAAAAATTCACTAATCATGAGCATAACCCAGCGAACCCGCGTACAGGGACGAAACCAGATTACAAAAAAATATGAAAAGTGAACATTCGTCAAGAACAATTAGGATTTAATTTTAGCGAATGGATTGACCGCCAACACGGTAACAAATCGAAGTGCCAACAACTCCCTCCACAAGCAACAAGCATAAAGCTCTTTCGAGCTCGACGAACCAGAGTGTAAGCGGACAAGTTGCCTTGAAGCCTGCAGATCTCAACAGATCTGGAATCATCAAAGAGTCAAGCGTACATGCCACCAAACACAACAAGTTACAATCCGACACGTTAGAACTCAGATCGTGGGATGAGTCAAACCACAAAAAAAGGCAAGTTATAGTCCATCCAATCTCTGTAACAAAAGCAACAAAACAGAAAGAAAGTCAGAACCAAACCGTCGAAAACATCGGCCACCAACAAACAAAACACAACCGGCAAGCAACAACACACAACCGGTAACACAGCGACAACGAAGCTAACATGATATAAAATAAATTGCCGAGAATAAACAAACCCTTTCGTACTAATATAATGGTAAAAAAATATATTTGCCGAGAAATAATTGGAGAATAATTTTAAAGTGTATATATTTCATAAAATGTTCGTAGGTTTACAAGAGCACATGATATAAAATACACTAGTACTCAAAAATTAATATTAGTACTTATTTCGTGCTAATTGTTTTATTTTGCATGAAATGTAGTAAAAGGTTGAAAATGAAATGATGAATAGGTACGAAGAGAATCATAAAATATTAGGTGACTTTTTCTTGACTAGAAAATACTCCCGGTGAATTGAATGGGTCTCGCTCCATTTATCCGATTTTGACACAGGGCCAAATGAATGTCAAAATAAATAAATTGTCTATTGTTTTCGTATTTTCACCGTGCACTAACTAATAACTAGTATCAAAATGTTATACAATAAAATGGATAATCAACGGGAAAAAAAATGAGTATACATATCAACAAATAAATATATCTCATAATACTTGTTTTCGTGTGTATAGTTTGGTGCTAAAGAAGTTTGATTCGTTCAACTGTCAACTTTCAAGTTCAAACCATAAGAATTACAATTAGTCAAACTAAACGAATTTCAAAAACTTGTACCTCATGCATGGAGTCGCTATATATATCCATATATATGTTTGCTTGTTCCAAAACATATCATTCCCGTCTTCAAATCTCAGCACCTATAGCAAAAAAACTTGTCCTAAAGATATCATCAATAAGGCAGAAAATTAGAAGGAAATTTTTTAATTATTTCATCCAAAGTAATTACATTACATTAATACAAATTAAACCTATATGGCTTATTCATATAATAACAGGAGGATTCTTTTTACGGTTCTAGTCATCATTTTCTTCATTCTGGTAGTTTCTTCTCAACATGGATTTGCATGCAGGCCTTTGCAAGATGAACAAATTTCGAAGGAATTTGATGGACTTTTGTTGCAGCTCCTTCCACGTGGTACTCCATCAAAGCCATCAAAACCCAGTCCAATTCACCCCTAAACAATCGAACTTGTGGCTGCACATATCATAACCTCAATTTAAAACCATATATGTTACCAACCTTAGTGATACTATTCGACAGACTTACATTCTTTTTGTAATTAATATTTACTTTTTCATAGCTCACCAAATGCAGCTATATGTTATTTGATAAAAGAATAATTATTGGTGGACAACCTTTTTATACCATTATTTCCTTATAGAGTACATTATACTTTCACTTCTTGAATGATGTTTAAATTACACTACACTCTCTTACGTTAAAACATACATTCGCCTCCTTTCTTGTGCAAAATATATTAGAAAAAATATATATTATCATCCGTGATGTTAAAATTAACACTTTCTTCCCTTAATAAAGACTTTCCATTTTAATATTATCGAACTTGTAATGCATTTTTCTTCTTCATTTTTTATTTACACCATTAACATATAATTTTAAAGGCTATCATAAACTACGAAATAATACAAGATAAATTAAAAAATTTGGACAAATAACTATAGTCAATTTTAAAAAAAAAATTGATTTTATATTCTAAAATCATATAATTAATAATAAAAATTTCATAGAAAGAAAAATTAATTCCTCATATGTTGGCTTAAATATTTTCTTGACATAAAATGATGGGTTAAAGTTAAGTGCTAGCATAAAAATATTTGTTTATGTTAAAATGGATTAAAGTGTAATACGTACCTAATTCTTAAGGGAGTATAGTGCACTTTTTTTTTTTTTAAATCAAGGAGTATAGCGTACTTTATATATTTATTTCTCATGGGAGGGTTGTGCATATTTTAGCAGAGTTAAGAGAAGAGAGAAATGTAATTTAAACTTTTCTCAAGGGTTATGGGAGTATAAATTATTCTTTGATATAATTACCGCTCTCTCTTACGAATTACTGCATTTTCATCTGATTCAAATTTGAGACCATTGTTCGGGAAAGACTCATATCTCACTCAAACATTTTTTTGTGTGGTTTCTTTTTTTGCTAGCAACGGCCCAAAAAGCGATCTTTTTTAGTGTCCTTGTGTTTTGAGGTGACGAATATTAGTTAGTTTTTTTTTTTTTTTGACAAAAAATATTAGTTTGTTAATGGTTAGTTTAATATTTTCTCTATTATCATAAGACAATCTTAGACCTTTTAACTCCTTAACTCATTAGTTCACCATTTCGGTTGTATTGGTTTTGAGTACCATCATATTCATACTCAGTTTTTATATTACTATATTTGCAAGAACATAAACATTTTTGGGCATCACATTTACCCGAGTTATTGTATTGTCAATCAATTTATATGGAAAGATATTGACTATATAATATCATTTAAGCTAGGGCTGAATATGTTTACAAGATGTGACGTACAAAAATATATTAAAGCCAAAGAGATGAGGCCTAATATGAGGCCTAAAAATTTAGGGGTATAAAGCCCTTGTTTTAGTAGCAGCTCTCTTAAGCCGGCCCTGTTAGATATAGATTAATCACTATTAATTAAGAGATAGTAAAAATTTCGTACTATAATATCATGGTAAAAAAATATTTTCCGAGAATAATTTTAAAGTGTATTTCATAAAATGTTCGTAGGGTTCACAACAACGCATGATATAAAATACACTAGTACGTCCCTATGAGCTTAACTCATTTGGTAAGGGATAATGCACAATATGTTTGAGGTGAATTTCTCTAACCACTAGGCTACTTGACAAAAAAAAAAAAAAATTACACTAGTACTCAAAAATTAATATCTATTACTTTTTTTTTTTTTTGAGGAAAAAATTAATATCTATTACTTATTTCGTGCTAATTGTTTTATTTTGCATGAAATGTAGTAAAAGGTTGAAAATTAAATGATGAATAGGTACGAAAAGAATCATAAAATATCAGGTGACTTTTTCTTGACTAGAAAATACTCCGGTAACTTGAAATGGGTCTCCATTTAGTCGATTTTGACATAGGACTAAATGAATGTCGAAATAAATAAATTGTCACCGTGTCTGTTTGGAGGTATTAAAATGGATAATCAACGGTAAAAAAATTATGGGTATACATATCAACAAATAAATATATCTCATAATACTTGTTTTCGTGTATATAGTTTGGTGCGCATGCAACGGCGAAGCTCGCATAAAATTTATGCAGGGGCCAACTATAAAGAAGATTTTTTTTTTGAAAACAAGAGATTGAGTCTGCGGCGAAGCTCGCATAAAATTTATGCAGGGCCAACTATAAAGAAGATTTTTTTTTTTGAAAACAAACATATTAAATTTAAGGATAAAATATATTTTTAGTCCCATAAATTATCATTTATTAAGTTTAATCCTTAAAAAAATTATTCAATTTTTGTCTCAGTTTTTTAAAATGTTACAAAAAAAAAGTGTTTTTAGTCTTGAATTTAATCTCCAACAAAAAATTAAGGACTAAAATTAACAAATCTTACAAACTTAACATAAAATTCGCTATTTTAAAACGTTGGGCAAAATGCATTTGAAGAACCCAATTTCATCAATAATTGTCTTTTTAATAATGGATTTATAATGTCTTTTCAAATGTAAATAAATAGGTTATTTGCAAGAAACTCATTGTTCATTTAATTTGTCTATGACTATTGTCTTGATAATTTTTGGTTTCTCTATTGTTGTTATTGAGACCGAACGTATCAAACTAATACAAATAAATCTATCAATCTTGCAGTAGTTTTTTTACTTCATTATTTATGCTAATTTTTGCAACTAAATTTGTTTGGGGTAGTTCAATGTTTATTATTTGGGGTAGCCGGATATAAATACACACCGACTAATTCAAGAATAATATTTTTTTTTTGGAGTAGCCAAGGCTACCCCTCCCACATGAAGGGCTACGCCCCTGTGCGCATGAAAGAAGTTTGATTCGTTCAATTGTCAACTTTCAAGTTCAAACCATAAAAATTACAAATAGTCAAGCTAAACGAATTTCAAAAACATGTACCTCATGCATGGAGTCACTATATATATCCATATATATGCTTGCTTGTTCCAAAACATACCATTATTCCCATCTTCAAATCTAAGCACCTATTAGCAAAGAAACTTGTCCTAAAATATCATCAATAAGGCACAAAACTAGAAGGAAATTTTTTAATTATTTCATCCAAAGTAATTACATTACATTAATACAAATTAAACCTCTATGGCTTATTCATATAATAACAGGAGGATTCTTTTTACGGTTCTAATCATCATTTTCTTCATTCTGGTAGTTTCTTCTCAACATGGATTTGCATGCAGGCCTTTGCACGATGAACAAATTTCGAAGGAATTTGATGGACTTTTGTTGCAATTCCTTCCACGTGGTACTCCATCAAAGCCATCAGAACCCAGTAATGGTCACCCCTAAACAATCGACCTTGTGGCTGCACATATCGCAATTGCAATTTTAAACCATATATGTTATCAACCTATATATGTTATCAACCTTACTGCTGTTAGATAGACTTACATTCTTTTTGTAATTAGTCTTTACTTTTTCATAGCTCACCAATGCAGCTATATGTTATTTTACCTTACAATTATTCTTTCATTCATATTTTTGTGTCAATTTATATTTAATAAAATGATCTCTTTACCAATATTTCGATATAGAGTACATTATACTTTCACTTCTTAAATGATGCTTAAATTATTACACTATCCTCTCTCTTACGTGAAAACATACATTCTTCTCCTGTCATGTGCAAAATATATTAGAAAATTTATTATTATTTTTTTTGAAAGGAGAAAAATATATTTGTAATGTTTTTTTTTTGAAGGAAAAAACTTTGTGATGTTAAAATAAACACTTTCTTCCATTTTAATATTATCAAACTTGTAATATATTTTTTTCTTCTTTATTTTTTATTTACATCATTAACATATAATTTTAAAGGCTATCATGAACTACGAAATAATAGAAGATAAATTAAAAGTTTTGGAAAAATTACTATATTCAATTTTAAAAAAAAGTATTTAAAATTGATTTTATATTCTAAAATCATATAATTAATAATAAAATTTTCAGAGAAATAAAATTTGATTTCTTTAATGGTGGCTTAAATTATTTCTTGATATAAAATGGTGGGTTAAAGTTAATTGCTAGCATAAAAATATTTGTTTATGTTAAAATTAGAAACGACAAAATAGGTTGTACCCGTTAGGTTGATCCGTTTAACCCACCTTTTTTAGCAGGGCGAGTTGAGATTTTGAACTCGCCATTAATAGGGCGTCCACCCCGTCTAACCCACTAAAAAATGGGACGGTGACGGGTGGCCCGTTTTTCCATCCCTAGTTAAAATGGATTAATTAAGTGTAAACTTTTTTCTTTAAATCATGGATATAGTGTACTTCAAACCATCTCTTAGAGGAGAGGGATATACTTTACTTTATATATTTATTTCTCAAGGGAGGGTTGTGCATATTTTAACATAAGTAATAGAAGAGTGAAGTGTAATTCAAACTTTTCTCAAAAGGTTATGAGTATACATTATTCTTATGTAATTATCATTCTCTCTTACAAATTACTGCATTTTCATTTGATTCAAATTTGAGACCATCGTCCAAGAAAGACTTCTGTCTCATTCAAACATTTTTGCGTGATTGTTAGCTTAATATTTTCTCCATTGTCAAAAGACAATCCTATGCCTTTAACTCCTTAACTCATTTGCTCAACCAAGTGAGTTACACATCTATGTTGTATAGGTTTAGTGTACCATCATATTTATACTCAGTTTTATATTATTATATTTGTTGTAACATAAACATTTTTGGGCATGACATTCACCCGAGTTATTGTAACGTCGATCAATTTATATGGAAAAATATTAACCATATAATTATTCAGCTAAACTATCTAACAGAATGTTGTCGAGAGTCTACACTAATTGACAAACTATTCAATATTCATAAAAAAAAAAAAACCAACAATGAGAAATTAAGAACTACGAGATTGAACGTGCAACATATATATAAAAAAAAATAAAAATTAAACAAGTTAAAATGAGGTATATATTAAACCAAAACCAGGGGCATCCCTCACACAAGCTGTGTTAAGAAAGGCCAATAAAAGTTAATACAACGACATAGATGCCACAACACAAGAGGAAACTTGCCAAAAAAATAACAAAATTACAAAACAAATCCCATACACGACAAAGGATATGGCGCCACCATCGGGGATGGCAATTAGACCCATGCCCGATGGGTACCCGCAAAAAATACCCACAATGGGTAGGGTAAAACCCCGCTTTCATGGGTATGGGTTTGGGTCCGGGTATTCCCCGCAAATTTAAACGGGTATGGGTACGGGTAAGGGTACTATACTACCCAGCCCCGCAACCCGCATATACATATTTATATTATATGATAAATAATTTATTTATTTTTGATGTATAATTAATTAATTTATTTAGCTATTTAAGTCTAAGCCTAAACCTAAAAACTACATAATACAATAACTTATCCATCAATTTTTAAAGGATGTTTTAGATGTTTTTTATTTTGTTAAATATTACGATTCGTACTATTTTATGAGTTGATTTAAAAAAAATTGAATCATAGTTTTATTTCAACTATGATATTTTTATTGTATTTTCATAGTTAATGTGCGGGTAATAGGTGCGGGTATGGGCACTAAGGTGCCCATAGGGTATGGGGAAGGGCACTAAAGTTGTTGCCCATAAGGGTATGGGTTCGGGTACGGGTATTTTTTACATACGCGGGTATGGGGAAGGGCATTGTAGTACCCTACCCATAGGGTACCCATTGCCATCCCACCATATCAAATATCTATGCACTCTTTTACAACATTAGTTGTGTAGAAGATATTTGTTTATGTGCTAACAATTAAAGAATGTCAACGACGTAAATTCTTTTTTGACAATTATAAGTAATCTTGCCAACTAACATGGATTGGTTTAAGTGATCAAATATTTGATTTCTGACTCATGTGTATGGAAAAAATTCGGTTGAAAGGAGAAAATCCACTTTATGTGTCACACAGCTTTCTCGATAGAGATTAGTCACTACAAAACAACGATGTAAATTTTATACCAATATTATGGTAAAAAAATGCCGAGAATTAATTGAGAATAATTTTAAAGTGTATTTCATAAAATGTTCATAGAGTTCAAAAGAGCACATGATATAAAATACAGTAGTACCCAAAAATGAATATATATCATTTCGTGCTGCTGATTGTTATATTTTGCATGAAATGTTAAAAGGTTGAAAATGAAATGATCAATAGGTACGAAAAGAATCATAAAATATCAGGAGACTTTTTTTTAACTAAAAATATTAGGTGACTTGAATGGGTCTCCATTTCTCAGATTTTGACTCAGGACTAAGGCTTTGTTTGGGAGTTTGGAGGGGAAGGGAGGGGAGGACTTTGGGGGGTTGGAAATATATAGAAAAATGGACAAAAAATTCACATTTTTTTGAAAGAAACAGTTTTTTAGAGAATGATAAACTAATACTTATGATTAATATACTTTTAATTTTAAGAATATTATAACAACATAGATTGAATTTGAAATATTCATATAAACCCTCCATAACCCCCCAAACCCCTCCCCCAATGCAATTTTTGAGTTCCCCCAAATGAGGGGGATTTTTTATTATGAGCAAAAAATTAACTTGCAAAGCCCTCTCCTCCCAATGTCTTCTATTTCTTCCACTTGCTCCTTCCTTTTTTCCAAAACCCTCCCCTCCCCTCCCCTCCAAACTCCCAAACAAAGCCTAAATGAATGTCAATATAACTAAATTGTCTATGTTTTCGTATTTTCACCGTGCACTATCTTTTTTCACTTCAACATCACATATTAGCAACACATAAATCACGCTTGCATGTTTAATGACTTCTTACAATACTCGTTTTCATGTTTAGTTTGGTGTCCAAGAAAGTTTGATTCGTTCTATTTTCAACCTTCAAATTCAACCCATACGAATTATTCTTAGTCAAGCCAAACGAATTACAAACTAGTACTTCCGGCATGGAAAACTAGCTGTATTCTCTCTATATATATGTCTACATATTCCATAACATTAACATACCATTCCCCACCCTCATATGTCATTTCTATAGAAACTTGTCCTAATTAAAGATATCAATATTTTTAATTATTTCATTCTAAGTAATTAAAGAGATCAAGGGTATGGCTTTCTCTTATTATAATAACAGGACTATCCTTTTCACATTTCTAGTCATCATTTTCTTCGTTCTGGTCATTTCTTCTAAACTTGGAGCTGGCTACAGACGTTTGCAAGATGAAGGATTGTCGAGGGAATTTGATGGGCTTTTGTTGCAGTTCCTTCCACGTGGTACTCCATCAAAACCATCGACACCCGATGGAATTCATCATCCCTAAGAAATATTGCATGTGAAGAAGGATTTCAAAGTAGAGAAGTTGTTCATAACAATTAACAACTACATGCAAGTACCAAACCATATTAGCTTACTAGTTAATACTCGCTCCGTCTCAAAATAATTGCGCATAGGCTAGGTTTACATTGATTCTATGTAAATCTTTGCTTTTTTTTGGTAGCTCAACCATGTATTATTTTCCCCCATAATAAAGATTCTTTCATAATAAATCTTATACATGATACACATTTTGTTGTTGATTAATTAATTAAATGGTTAATACTTCAAATAGCTCGTTTAATTTGGGCGAGGTCTAAAAATAGACCTGTAAAACACAAATTACTCCCATATAATTTTGAATTTTTCATACTAAACCACTTTGTTGTGGACGTGGTTGGACTATCTATATAATACTGGTTTGGGGTGATTACTGCATTTTGTTGTAGTTTGACTGTATCAATTTTATGTCTCTCCAATGTTTTATATTTTCTTTTATCTTCATTTTAATCTATTTAAAATGTCGTAAAGGGCTTTCACACAATATAAAATAATTTGTTATTTGTAGTCTAGACTTGTATTGGAGTCTTAATGTCATTGTCCCACAATTAAAATGGAGTGCACCTTGAACTAAAATCTACATATAATGAATTGTGTTGGCACTCTTATACTATCATTACTTCACTCTACCACACTTCAAAAAATTTAATTACAATGATTTATAACGCTTCAACTTTTTTCGTATAAATATAAATATTTGCTGACATATTTGGTGCATATAAATATATCATCTTTTTTTTTTTGACAAAAAATATATCATCTTTTGTCTTTATTCATACAATATCGCGTTAACAAGATAACCAAATTTGCTAACAGAAAACATTTGAGGGATTGATTGAAATTTTTTATTTTTTTAGGAGGATATTTTTTTTACTGAATTGGATCTTCGAGGCTTAATAGAGTCATGATAAACTTTAAGATTTAGAAAATATATCCCTAGATAATCCACAACAAAAGCTCATTACATGGACATCATAAAGTTGATTTCATAAAATACAAGTCAATTCATTAACAAGTGAGCCAATCTTATCTAAAAATATAAACCATATATTTATAAAGCCCACCTCATTAACATATAACATATATTTTTAAAATATACGTTAAAAAAATAGGTCGGAGGAACTACTTAGACTAATTTCTTAAACCAGATAAGACGATGTCATTATTCAGGACGAGAAAGTAGAATGACAACATATCATGCCTAATGGTTGGAGTTCAGAAGAAGTGGGATGTCTGGGGTTCAAACTCCAACCTATATCTATTACCAACTGAGCTAAGCGGAGACAACTTATCCCGTTCAATATTGAAGAAAAATAATAATTCAAACTTTCAAATATGTTAGCTTCTTCAATTTCTAAGTCCACGCGCCACGGAGAGGGAAAAGTGAGAGCCACAAGAATGTCCACAAAAATGGCGATTTTGCTGGGTCTTCGGATCTCAATTTCGCTTCCACAATCTCTTCCACCACTCCTCCAATCGCGCAAAACAAAGACAAGCAAAACTCCCTCATTCCATCATTCTCATTTCTTTCTCTCTCATTTCCATCGAATTCGAATCTGTTGCGAACATCAATTCTTCCACCATTACGATACTTCAGTTCATGTTCAATGTGTGTCTGATCGATGATTGCAATTTGGTGAAAATGTACACACTCATTTCACTGTTGGACGGTGATTACTTTTCAGCCTAGGTTATAAAAATCCAGGAAATGGTAATTTAGATCCTAATTCTTGTAAAATAGTTTCAACATGCTTCGTAGTGGTTTTAATTTGCAGTGAAAATGTATGTTATTATGTTAATGTTATGATGCTGATGAATAAGTAGGTGATTATCGCTTTTTTTTCGATTTCACTGTATGTTAAAAGTCATTGAATGAGATAAGGTCTGAAAAATGCGTTTATAAGTGGAGGCGGTCCACACCTTTCATGAATTTTCTAGAGGTTGAGTTAGGCCCAAACCAAATTCTATTATTGTATCAGAGTTTATCCAAGATCCTTTAGACCACCTGTTATCAGGTCACTGCTATCAGGTCACTTGGGTTACACTTTAAACGTCCAGTCTGGGGCGTGTGTTAAGTGTTGCACATTGGTTGAGATAAAACCTGAAAATGTGTTTATATACGTGGGGGAGATCCTCACGCTACAAAGACAGTTTTGTAGGGGTTGAGTTATGCCCAACCCAAATTTAAATATGGTATCGGAGCCTATTCAAGCTCCATTTGGCTTTCTACTATCAGGTCACCACTATCGAGCCACTTGAGTCACACTCCAGATGTTCAGTCATGAAAATGTGTTTATAAGTGGGGGCAATCCTCACCTTATAAGCTGGTTTTGTAAGGGTTGAGTTAGGTTCAACCCAAATTCTAAGACTTTATGTGATATCTTTGTATGATTTGATTCAGATCTTTCTTACCTATGCATGCAACTGTCTGTTCTTGTTTAGATAGGTTTTGAAATTAGTTTATTTGCAACAGTTGCATGAGTAGGGATTTTATGATTCATTAGAGATGGTGACTTTTGCCATTGATAGTGAGGTAAATAACTAGTTGTAAACCAAGGAAAATGATAAACTTCATAAATTTCTGCTGAAATTAGCATAAGAAAAAGTTACATTGAGAATGTGAGATGTTTAGTTACACCTTCATACTTGAATTTGTATGGATGTTTCTGTTGAGCACTTTCTGTTATGTACTGTTGCTGCTGTTCCGACTGAGCTGCTCATCTGAACTAAGGATGGGCGGAAGAGAGAGTATAAAGCATACCGGGAACAGTAATTGATGAGATCATCAGTGTGAAGATAAGTTACAATCTTACTTGTGCAACACTCAATTGCCAAGTTTGAACATTGAATTTCCCCCCTAACTAGATATGAATGTTCTGTACCAATATCGAAATTCTTTAGTAATTTCTATGTCATGGGTGGGGGGAGGACTTGTTAGGATATCTGCTACATACATGGCAGCAGCAGGTCATGTCAGTGATGGCCAGGGTGGGTTGCCAATAGTATACTCACAGTCTCTTACTCTATGTTTTTTATGTTTATTTTGTCTTATGTTAACACCTTTTCATTTATGTTCAAAGCTATTTCTGCAGAAACTTTACGCAAATTTCAAATACGTACCTGCACATCAAAGGCCTGCAACATAAACTACATTGCAGAAACTATTCTTAAAAACCATATAGCATAGTGTATATAATGTTATTTTCTGGTAGTATATCACATAGTCCCTACAAAAGATAATTCAAGCACATTAATTTGACCCTCTTTATCTTTGTTGTTGTGCCTATAGGCTATAGATTTATACATTTGTATGTTGATAATTGTTGTTTTATGTAGACAAAATGGAATAATATATAGACAGTTCTTTGGGGTGTGTGTGTGTGTGTGTGTGTGTGTAATATGTTGATACTTATGTTTGATTAATCATCTTGAAATTTGTGTATTGTTGTTGGTTCTACATCTTTTCCTCCAAGAAATAGAAATATAAATGTTTTCATTTTTCAAATATGTTAAAATCTAAGAACTTTCTTAATACTTTTCATTACAAATGATACAGGGCATGCCCGAAAACATAATTGTCGGTTCTCACGTTTGGGTTGCCGATCCAGAATTAGTTTGGATTGATGGAGTAGTACTAAATATTAATGGAGAAGAAGCTGAAATTCAAACTAGCAATGAGAAGAAGGTAAGTTGAGATATCCTCTAGGTTAAAACCTTTCAGTCTTATGTTTCTAATTATCTCTAGTTCCACTTTATGATGGTATTATTTAAGGATCCTAGATATTTCAACCTCCTGCATTTTGTGTGTTTGGCATAATTATTTATCTACATTTTAAGATAGATGTATGTTTGCAATGATTTTTTTTGAGGAGGCTCTTGTATTAAAATAAACATAAAATGGTAGACTTAAAAACTTACTACTAAAAAGCAAATTAAGAAAGTGGTTAGAAACATTAATTCGAACATTTGTTTATGTCAAAAGACACTATGCTTTATAAGACTAAGAACAAAATTGATTTTACTTTACATTAGCAACACTGCTGTTCACATTTGTGGTCATATAATGTGTGGATCAATTATCTTAAATTTATTTTTATGTTCTTAGGTAGTTTCCCGTTTGTCAAAATTACATCCCAAGGATACAGATGCTCCTACCGATGGTGTTGATGACATGACCAAACTTGCTTATTTGCATGAGCCAGGAGTGCTGTATAATTTGGAAAGTCGATACAAGATCAATGAAATATATGTAAGATTAGCCCCACGCTCAGTTGAAATCAGTATGTTAACCTTTATGGAAGACAGTGACCTATTATTGAAGCTATGAGCATCTCTTTTATAATAATTTGACATTATGGCAGACTTATACCGGAAATATTCTTATTGCGATCAATCCCTTTCAAAGTCTTCCACACCTGTATGATGCTAATGCAATGAAAAGATACAAGGGAGAGAGAATCGGAAATTTAAGCCCACATGTTTTTGCTATTGCTGAAGCAGCATATAGGTGAGTTTGGTCTGCTTTTACTGCCACATTGTCTTTTTCAAATGGTATTCTTATTGATTTTTTTTTTTTTTTAAATAAGGGCTATGATTACTGAGGAGAAGAGCAACTCTATTCTTGTTAGTGGTGAGAGTGGCGCTGGTAAGACAGAAACCACCAAAATGCTTATGCTTTACTTGGCATATTTGGGTGGTCACACTGCATCTGAAGGACGGACTGTTGAACAGCAAGTTCTAGAAGTAAGAAGGTTATCTAACTCTGGATTATGGTTGCTACTGCATCTACATGTTTGGTTGTGGCTCATCCCAAGACATATTGTTTATACCTGCATGCTTGCTCTTGACCAAAGTAAGAACCACATAGTGATGCCTAAAAAACATATTATCAAGGGCATTTGAGAACAATAATGAAGGAATGCATAAAAATATATAATGAAGACCAAATATTTAATCGATTAAGGAGTGAAATGTAAAAAGTGAAAAATATATTCATGTGTGAAGATATTAGGTTTAAATAGGTATCAGTTAGCACATGATTTGATATTATTTTATTTATTGATAATTTGGTTTATCTTCAATATTTCCCGGGACCTCTCGCTGCTGCATCATTTAGGAAACACAGGTACCACATATTTTTATGAATTTAACAAGTTCAAGATGGATTTGGCCTATGTTAGGACTTTCTACTATGAATTTACTAGAAGAATAGGTAACATACTGCTGTTCAAGAAAATAAACACCAGCAACCAAGCCTTATCCCACCAAGTGGGGTCGGCACTGCTCAAGAAAATAAGGCTAATTTAAATAGTTTCAAGAGATGTCTGAAATAGACTTGTATTTTAATAGTTTATAGATTTAGGTTGCGATTTGATCATCCAGTAAACTAGTTCAAGCTCCTCCTCTAGTCTTTTCACCTTCTTTTTTCATATCTTATAATCTTGTCTGTACTCTATTCTTATTTATTTTATAATATATTTTTGTATGGATAAAATAGAAAGCTTAGCATATTTTCCTATTATAAAAAATTATGATTTTGAATATTTGATTTCTCTTCTTTTCTTTCAAACAACCAATGTTAATATCATTAGTAATTGTTTGCATTATGCTGGGAGTGGAGATTGAACCCTCGACTTCACTCCTCAACTCCTCCAGCCACCAAACCAACCCTGTATCCATTCCTTCTTTTGTTTTGTTATTTGTTCTTTTGTGGTTTACATCAGTAAATGTTACACTCATGATTCCTTACAAATTTTCAACTCGTAATGATGCAGTCAAACCCAGTTCTTGAGGCATTTGGTAATGCAAAAACAGTTAGAAATGACAATTCCAGGTAAGAAAATTTATAGTTATGCTCTATGATGCTTTGGCTTTTGAAATGCTTCAAAACAAATGTGATTAGTATATACTCTAATAGGTGTATTTGCTTGAAACTGTACCTACACTTCCTTGTATGCGATTACTAGTATATCGTTCAATTTTGAATTGAATACTTGATTCATTTTTTTTCTTCATCCTTTTGACTTGACCATCACATACTTATCTTGTGGTTGTTAGATGGTTATGAATTTTATTAGGAGAATTTTAGTTAATTATGGAATTAAAAATGGCGATATTTCTCCATTTGATAAAAGATTTCGTCAGGATTGATATCATCATTTCAAGTTTTTTATTTTCAAGATTGGAGAGAATTAGCTAACGTTGAAAAGGTTCTTTCTCATTATAAATTAGTGATTTCAATAACAAGTAGCAGCTTCACATCTACTTCTATTTTTTTTTGTTTTTTTTTTTTCCTGCAGCCGTTTTGGAAAATTTGTTGAGATTCAATTTGATAAGTATGGACGAATATCCGGTGCAGCTATTAGAACTTATCTTCTTGAGAAATCTCGTGTTTGCCAAATCTCAGATCCAGAGCGTAATTATCACTGTTTCTACCTTCTCTGTGCTTCTCCTCCTGAGGTAGGCAAGTCAAAGCATGATATTTTCTATTGGCTATTCCATGAATTGTATGAATTTCTTGGCAGCATTCTGAATTTTAACTGCTATTGTTAGGAAAAGGAGAAATATAAGTTGGGGGACCCGAGATCATTTCATTACCTTAATCAATCCAGTTGCTATGAATTGGCTGGTGTAAATGCTGCTCAAGAGTATCTTAGCACCAAAAGAGCCATGGATATTGTGGGAATCAGCCAGGAGGAGCAGGTATGACTTTGACCATTGTTGGTGACTCAAATATTTCTTATATCTGCCTATATGCTTCATCAAACAACTTTTAAGTAAAATTAGCAATATACCTCCTTCGGCCTTGCTCTCAGGATGCAATTTTCAGAGTTATTGCTGCTATTCTTCATCTTGGAAACATTAAATTTGAAAAATCAGAAGAAGAAACTGATTCATCAGTTCTAGCAGATAAAGACTCCAAGTTCCATCTAGAAACAACTGCAGAACTTCTAATGTATGGCTGAATTTTTACTATTATCATTGTGAAATATATTTCTTTATATTAATACTATTTATTTATGTATTGAATTTATTCTTATTTCAGGTGTGATCCTAATGCTGTGGAAGTTGCACTATGTAAGCGTGTGATGATCACCCCCGAAGAAATCATCGAAAGAAGTCTTGATCCTGTTGCCGCAACAGTTAGCAGGGATGGTTTGGCGAAGACATTGTATTCTCGTTTGTTTGACTGGTAATATGGTTTTGTCATGTGTAAATAAAGTGTGAAATGTCTGATTATTGCTATTTAAGTTTGAACTATTTCCTATTCAACCATAGAAAGAGTAAACAAAAATGTCAATTACAATCATCTGTTTTTTTGTTTGTCCAGGTTAGTCCAGAAAATTAATATCTCCATTGGGCAGGATAGTAATTCAAAATGTCTCATTGGTGTTCTTGACATATATGGCTTTGAAAGCTTTCAAACTAATAGGTGAGAATATATCATATTACTTTGAATCTGTGATCTTACTATTGTATTATTATGTTTGCATACTAATTTAGGAAGAACCAGACAAACACACACTTACACAGGGTCTCACACATTCAACATTCCTTCAGTCATTCCTGGTAATATATATGTGCATTTATATATCTTCAATGTCCCTTTTGATCCCGAGCTTCTTTATAGTCTTAGGTTGCTCGAACACCCTTATCCTCAATATAATATTTATCCCTTCATACAATTGACATTTTGAGTTAGATCAGACGTGTTTGTTCAAGTTTTTCTTTTGGTAACTTCTAAAAATAAGATAAGCCTGACAGCATATATGGTGTTCCCCCATAAAAATGAGATCACAAGTCTTTCCCTTACAGATAAATGTCAGATTATAATAAAAAATTGCGAATTGTTATGATTGAAAATTGATCACATTTTTCTAAATAATGAATCAACGATCTATAAAAGAGGGTCATTGGTGTATCCTTTCCAATGAGGTACACCTTAGACCAAGGCAGATAACCCCAAACTAATATTAATTTACTCTTGGCAGTTTTGAGCAGTTTTGTATTAATTTTACGAATGAAAAGCTGCAGCAGCACTTCAACCAGGTATGAGGTTAGTTTTTTTTTTTTTTTTTATATATTTGACAATTTCAACTGTCACTTTTATCTTGACATGCAATCTGATGTTGATGATGTCCTGCAGCACGTGTTTAAGATGGAGCAAGAGGAATACACAAAAGAAGGGATTGACTGGAGCTACTTAGAATTTGTAGATAATCAAGATGTACTAGATCTTATTGAAAAGGTTTCTACAAACTTTGATTTTGGCTTAGTATCTCTTGGTGGAACTTATGAAAATATAGTTTGTACCCGTGTATTTTTTAGTAACCTTTTTGAAACGAGAAAAAATTACTGACCCAGATTCTAGTGCAAGGAGCACTACCAAGGGGGCGGTTGGGTAAGAGCTTATGTATAAACCTTAGTTAAGCACTTATCCTTAAGTGCTCATCATATGAAAGCTTATGTATAAACAATATTCATAGGATCTTGTAACACATCCACAAGTGTTTAGATCATAAGATAAATCTATATAAGCTCGTCCAAATGCTCCTCAAATTCATTACAAAGCTTAATGAACATTGTTAGGTTCCAATCATTTAGTAGGACCAAATCAAATGAAGTATTGACATGTGTTGTGAGTTGCCTGCTTTGTTATGCATTTTGTATTTGAAGTATGCAAGTGAAAATTACAAAAGATATTATTGAGTCTGAAATTTCAATAATCTATAGGCAGCCCAAATTTTGATCCATTTGGTGCTCAGCACATGCCTACTTTAAGGGCATCAAGAGTTGTATAGTGAGAAGAGTAATGAGAACCCTCTTCAAGAGAGAGTCTTGATTATAGATTTCCACCATATTTGGTGGGAGTTGGGAGGGATATTGTAAACCTTCCTAGTTGGGTAGGAACGAGGGAAATCCTCTTGTATCAAGAGAGTCATTGTAATCCTACGGGATTGTGGAGATTTTGTTTTGATCGCAAGATTTTGCGGTTTTTCTTTTACATCTTGGGGGTTTTCAATGTTAAAATATTTGGTTTCACTCTTTTTTTCATTTTTTTCCCATTGCCTATCTTATCACATGGAAAAAGAAATTTGTTCCACTATTTTTAATACAAATGAAAATATGTTTTAATACAAATGAAAATGTGTTTCGTATTCGTGCTTTATATTTGGATAAATGTTTCTCACATCATGATTTTTCTATCTCTCAAAATTATGTTTTTAATATCTGTAGTATATTTCTTTTGGAATTTGATAAGATTTAATCCTCTTAATCTGCTTTCAGAAAGTTATAACACCTGGTACAAATTTATTATTTTGCAGAAACCAGGTGGAATAATTGCTCTGCTTGATGAGGCTTGGTATGCACATTTTTTCCCCTTCATATATTGATATACCATGTATGTATTTGTATATTTGGAAAAAGAGATAGCAGATTAGAGAAATCGGAGGATTTTTGGGGTTGCTAGATATAATTTAATATGTTATCGGGCCGACGTACCAAGTGATAGACTAAGTTTCATAACTTTACCATGCATTCTATTTTTTGAGTTGATGGTTACTGTTTAAGTAAATGTCAGTCTAAGATATCTGCAAGTAATGGGATGCGGCAAATTGATAATTGGCAGTAATAGGAATATAGGATTTGATATTTATTCGTATAAATTCTTCAAAAAGATATTTATTCGTATAAAGTGAAGGAATGTGATAGGATACTGAGTTTGGGCCTAAGCCCAACAACTAAGATGAATGGGGAAGTCAGAGAAGAAATAAAGATGCAGCAGTTAATAGGGGGAATGCGATGTAGTTATAACGAGAGCGTATCACAAGGGGGAACTTATTCTGTATTTTCCATTAGAACATTAGAGGTTTGGGCATAGACAGGGTTACCTCTTCTCTGAGGAGCTTATCTGTTGTATTTTAAGAGGTTTTCTTTTGTAATATGAGCTGCTAGACTTTATAAGGACATATCCAATTTGGGGGAATGCAACATAGTTTTAAGGAGAGAGCATGCAGGGTGAATCCATTCTGTATTTCGATTAGAGGTTTGGGTGGAGAGAATACTCTCTTCTCTGTAGAGCTATGTGGGATTAGAGGGGATTTTTTTTCCTGAAATATTGGCCATCTCAATAATACCATTACTGTTTCTCGTGAGTTCGGGTTCTTAGAATGTGTAAGTTTTTGTCTCTTGTTCATTGGTAACTTTTCCTAAAGTCAAACGTAAACTATGTTAAGATTGTGTTCTGATAATTTGTCCTATTGAGTAATTAATGATTTTTTGCAAAATTGTTCATATGCAGGTCTAAACTTCTTTCAATTTTTCTTTTTTCTTTTTGTATTGACATGATCATTGTCTGCATGCAGCATGTTTCCCAAATCAACTCATGAAACATTTTCAACAAAGCTTTATCAGACATTCAAAGATCACAAACGCTTCATCAAGCCAAAATTGGCACGCTCAGACTTCACTGTTGTTCATTATGCAGGGGTGGTGAGTTTGATTCTTCATCGTGTCTATGCAAGATACCATTTTTCACTATGGTTTTTGCTTTAGTCTGTTTTTTGTGCACTTCTTTTCAGGTCCAGTATCAATCTGAGCTTTTCATAGATAAAAACAAAGACTATGTTGTTCCTGAACATCAAGTCATGCTAAGTACTTCCAAATGTTCATTTGTATCAGGCCTTTTTCCTCCACTTTCTGAGGAGACAGCAAAATCTGCTAAGTTTTCTTCTATTGGCTCTCGTTTTAAGGTATCTAAAATATAGTTCTTTACCTTTTAAGAAGAAAATATGCTATCTGATAAGCCTTACCACAATTGAAAGGTGGATACTGTTGTACTTATTTGTGCAGCTACAATTACAACATTTGATGGAAGCGCTCAATCTGACAGAGCCACACTATATTAGATGTGTGAAGCCGAATAGTCTATTAAAACCTGGGATATTTGAGAATATGAACGTCATGCATCAATTACGTTCTGGTGTAAGTAGATTTTGAAATTAAGTTCTTCCATGATTGCTTACAGGGTTGGACTACATGTTCTTCCATTGTCTCTTCACATTCTCCACTTGCTAACATTTTTCCTACGTTTCTTTCAATTAAATAGTTATTTTGTTTAGTGAAATCTTAATTGTATTTAATAAAGCATAATTTGCTATTAAAGTAGTGTTATGAATGTGAATGAGCAACCTCAAGTGCTAATATCCCTTTGCTTTCTTTGAACTAGCGTTTGTAGAATTTATCCCCGTTGTTGATATTGTAGGGTGTTCTTGAAGCAGTGAGAATAAAATGTGCTGGATTCCCCACTCACAGGACCTTTCATGAATTTTTAACTCGAGTAGGCATTCTTGCTCCAGAGATTCTTCGAGGGAAGTAAGTGTAACTTTACGCATATTTTAGCCAAAGCTGTTTCGTAGCTCCTTCCTTTGGTAATTTTCTATGCAGGGAATCTTATAAATTGCTGCAAAAATAACTTAAAAAGTTATGCAAAATAGGATTTGAAGCAGAATTTTTTGCATATGAAGTTTCACCACGTAAAAGGAATATCTTAAGTTTGAGTGGTCTATTCCCATCACCCATTTAAAAATGGAGAATCCTTATCTGTAAAAATGGAAATGATGAAGTAGAAATTTCCTTATAGAAAACATTAACTATGGTTCAGTACTGTTGTATTAGAACTGTTAAAAATCCCACATTGGATAAGAGATGGCCTAAAGATGTGTTTATAAGAAAATGTCACAACTTTTAAGTTGTAGTTATTGTTTAAAAGACTTTTTTACCCTTTATTTAATGTTTGTTTTTTTAATATTAGTGAGTGTATTTAATGTTTCACAATTTTCTATAAGGGTATATTTGTAAAAATAATCAAAAAGTTATATGATTAATGATTGCATTGGTTTTGATGTTTTTTGGTTTTGCTTCTTTTGATAAGGACAGGAGGGAGTATGATTTTAACCACTTTTTTTATCCAATATCATGATACCATTGGTTTCTGCTTTGATATTTACCGGGTTTCCCATCCTGAAAATTATCTGCATGTGTGCAGCTTCGAAGAAAAGGAATCGTGTAAAATGATTTTAGAGAAGATTGGGCTGACAGGTTATCAGGTAGAACTGGAATTCTATTGAATTTAATTCGTTGCTACCATCTAATATTTAAAAAAAAATAAAAAATGAATTGGTTATCCTCTAACGCTAAACTTACAGTCGTTTAGATTCTGTTGTAGTATTTTCATAAAATATTTTCTGGTTCTTAAACATTTGATTGGGGCATGTAAACTGCTCATGCTGTAAAATGTGTGTTCTTACTCACACATGTTAACTAAAACTCTTTTTAGCAAGATGCTCTTGTATGGTGAACTGAACTTTTCATAATCGTGTTAAATTAATTTTCCAGATAGGGCAAACAAAAATATTCCTAAGAGCTGGTCATATGGCAGAATTGGATGCTCGGAGAGCATACATGCTTAGCAACTCTGCAACAATCATCCAAAAGCATACTAAAGCTCATTTTAGTCAGAAAAGATATACTACACTGCGGAAGTCCTCTATCTTTGTGCAGTCTATTTGCAGAGGTTAGATATTTGTATTTTACAACTGTCCTTATGGTGTTCGTAATGAACTGGTTAAATCATGAGGATTTTTATAGTTTTGTCCTCCCTGACATTTCTTTTTTTTGGGATAGCTTCTTCATTTCTTTTCAATAGGACACCGAACCATAGACTTAAGAAGTTCTACATACAGAATTCCACAAGCATTCGTCCAATCAATATATTCCTGAAATACTTTATTTTTGTGATTCTTAGGAGAACTGGCACGGAGACAATATTATCACATGAGGAGGAAAGCAGCTGCCATCAAAATTCAAGCCTGTGCACGTGGAAGATTAGCCAGAAAATGCTACTCTGAAATGAAGATTTCTGTCGTTGTCTTACAGTCAGGTTTTCAGGCTATGGCTGCTCGACGTGCTCGTGATAAATTCAGACATATAAGGCAAACTAGGTCAGCAACTATTATTCAGGTTAGATCCGTGTCCTTGTAATGTTAATATGTTTTTTCCAAAACATTTTTGTTTTTCCTGAAGTTTTAGGAACAAAAAATATGCAGTCCTATTGGCGGAGACATAAAGCTCTCGTTGAGTATCAGAAACTTAAGAAAGCGTCAATCATTTCACAAAGTGTCAATCACTCCAACGACGAACATGAGAAGCAGGTTCTATCTAATATTTACTCTTTTGTTAGATTCCTATGTGTTTGCTTTTCTTAAATTTCTCGCCTTGAGAACTATTCTTAGAAACTATTATGATTTATATACAATTGGGGAATATGTTAGAACTTTAAGGTGGACTACTTCCTTTTCACTAAGAAAGAAACACTATTAGGATTTTCTTTGGTGTTTAAATGGCACTGACAATAATGAATATATAAAAACCTGAAGAACCCTCTTTTAGCATAATTTTCTTGAAGACCTTGCTGCTGACATAACTAAATGAAATGGTTTGTTATCATGGATTGCCAGGTTGTGGAGATATCAGTTGAAAATGAAAGTACTGCCATGGAAAAATCTTCAAATTCACTCCACGAGGAATCCTCTAGTTCTTTCCAAGATAATGAAAGCATTGAAGCTATTAAAGATTTCTCTAGTCCCATCATAGACACTGAAAGAAATGAAGCTATTAGGGATTGCTCTAGTCCCCTCAGAGACACTGAAAGCAATGAAGCTATTAGGGATTTCTCTAGTCCCCTTGGAGACACTGAAAAGATTGAGGCTCTTTCTGCAGAAATAAAAACTTTAAAGGTAAACTTAGTTTATATATTAACTTTATTAGAATATGTAATTTTTTTTTTCTTCCATTGGTACTTTTTTTTGGTTTTCCAATGCCAGCATGGCCTCGAAAGAGAGAGAGACCAAGAATGATAAGGTTATCTCTTTTCTGACTGACAATCAGTCCGGTAGCACACTTACAATCATACCAGCTGTGACTTTTCTTCATGTGGACGATCATTCTGTCTTTCCCCGCCATCTTCAATCCCAGACGCCCTGGCCCCGTCTATGTCACAGATGCTGTTTGGCCTCTGTCTCTAGTTGTAGTCGCAGACTGGCCTTGTCTCCTTCCCCAAATGATCTAGGCATCTAGCCCTTTCTCCAGTCAGAGGAGCCTGCCAGTGTGTTGTATCTTAATTCTATTTTATATGTGTGTTTAGTTGTAGCAAGCTTAAACTTTAGTAAGCTTTAATTTGAGGTTAGTGTTAAAATATCTCATAATATCATTATTGTGCCTTTGGGTTTTTTTAGAAATCAATTTTTTTTAAAACATCTATAAGATGACCTCATAAGAATGATTCCACATGTCATTCAATTTTTTGATTTGTTTTTATATTTAACTAGGATTTAGAGTCCACTATTAGTATAAACATTTGTTTGTGCTTTGCCTTTTGCAACACGTCATTATACATCATATACTATTAATATACTTTATCACTTGGATTTTGTTTTATCTCTTTTCCCCTTCTCAACCTAAATCCCTATAGTTTCAATGACTTTATCAACCCTTTGAATTTTAAGGAAATTTTTAGTTCTATAACTCAATTTAATTATTCTGCTAATTTTTATTACTTAAGATATTCGTAAAGTAGTGAATTCATAGTGTTCCGGTAAAAAATACCAACTGTTGTTGAATTACATGAGAAATATCAATATACAGAAGTAAAGTACAATAATATTTTTTTTGTCGTTGAATTTTTCTATTGATCATAGAGGCAAGATGAAAGTAATATATATTTAGTTTGATGTTAAATGAAAACAAAGTTCTCTGTAAGTTAAAGGTGAAATGCATGCAATGGTCTGTAAATGCAGAGATTAGTAAAGCCAAGAACTGCTATACTTGTACTTGATAGTTAGTGTAACAGGTTTGACATAGACCTAGACCTATAAAGGCGACAAGAGCTCTTCATAGAATAGAATCAAGGATGAAAAGTGTTGTTCAAAGCATCATTTAAAAGTCACATGGTCACCAACCTATATATTTATAACAGGTTTGACATATGGTTTTAGTAATACAATTCATGCTTACGAAGTGTTATCTGATGTTGCATTGCACAGGTCATGTTGCAGGAAGAAAAACAAAAAACTGATGAATATGAAAGGAAATATGTAGAAGCTCAAGGAACCAGCGAAGAGTTACGCAAAAAGTTAACTGAAACCGAAAAAAGAGTATATCAGCTTCAGGACTCATTGAACAGGTAGTATTAGTATTATTCCCTTGAGGATTCATGTAATCTTGCAATTTTGATTTTCCAATTCCAGGATCCACCAATGCTGGTTAAATCATAAAACAATGACACGGAGAGAAAAATGGAGAGCGTAATAAAAGGAGTGGAATGGGACTAAAATAATTCATGTTTATTTTTTTACTTCTATATACTTTGACATATCATCTTTCAACTGAATATAGGACAAACAAATCTAAAAGGAAATGAAGTTGCCGAAAGGATCGTAGTTAGTCTGTCAAGAGTCATAACGACTATCTAAGCATTAGTAGACATACTATCAAATAGTTTGTCATTAAACATGACTCGTAATAGGACATTTTGTCAATATTACCCATCTACTTGACCCCACCCAGTGAGTAAAGGGTTTGGTTGTTGTACACTTTGTCAATTCACGTGTGACTGACCTATCAAAGCTAGAGGATTGACCTTCAATAGAAATATCTGACGATGTATAAACAATTCTATCTTAAGAGTATCTACAAAATTGGAAAACAGTAAATGAAGGCAATAATCAGTTAGGGTTTATTATTTATGTTAGTAAGGTAACTTTGGAGTTAACCTTTTAGAAGATTTCGAGTCAGCCTAGTTTTATGAGGAAGTGGGACAATGTTACTTAAAAAAGATCTGCTTCCATAACCAAAAGAGTTTGCTGGAGTTTATATAACTAATTGTACATTTTCAGTATCTGGTTGAAAGAAAATGTTCATTGTACAATATTGTGCGAGTCAATGCAAGTTGTATTCAAAGACATATATTGAACAATTAAAAATAGCTAAGATGTACCACATAATGGATTAGAAACTGGTTTCTTTTGGGCATTGATCGGCATAATGGTTTAGAGTTATATAGTATGAGGGGGATAAAATCATTTTGGGTTTAACTGTCGTGAGAATCAATGGATTTTTGTTTTTTTTCTTCCCCTTGTTGGCCTTTTATGGACACTGCCCCGATAAATTATGAATTTTAAAACTGAATGCTATTTGATTAATGCTAGATCTGAATTAGTGTGTATCAGGATGATATCTTCCATGTCAAGTCAAGTTGCTGAGCTGAAGACAATCTTAAGTACTTCATCAAGATTGAGTTCAACTTTTCGACCTATTGCTAGAGTTGACGTTGCTTCCAGTAACTCTGATTCTTCGTCTACAGACTCTGATTTCACATTTCCAGCACCCGTTGCAAATCCAGAAGCATTATCTTCTACCCAACTAGTAGTTCAGGATGTCACTGCAGCTGAAGGATCAGGTCAGTCCAAATTTCGTCACAAATTTCAATGTGCTAGTTATCTTCCTATTGAACTTGTTTACTGCTTGAGGAGAAAATAATTTGTCAGATGAGTAAAACAACCTTATACAAAGATCCTAGAATGTATATTATAAATGGAAGTTTTCAAATAAGAATATAAGTACTCTTTTGAGACCTTTGCAGCATTTAATCTGGGGTTTACTATGTATATCACAGATAAGGTAGTGAAAATATAGTTTAACTGGTTCGTATAATAGCACCGTTGCATGCATCTGTGACGATGTGATTGCCATAAAAGATAAAAAGTAAGAATGTAGCTTCTATTTTGGATTTACTTTCTTATATTCTTGTTTAAGTTTCCCTCTTGTTATTCACAGAAAGACAAAATAAGATGGAAAAGGCGATATAATTTTTCTTATCTTTATCATTGCATTTTTCAGGATCCGGAAGTGAAAAAGAAGGTTCGTTTGATGATTTCTTCTAGTAAAACTTGTGTTTCTTCCATCTGGCTTAAATTTTCATCTCCTCCAGCCTCTGGGGAAACAACGAAGAAAGTCCGAGAAAAGGATGGAGGTTGCATTGGCTAGGCACGATCACTCCTTCAGTCACATACCCGACGTACAAATTTGTAGATACACGGTTCATCTCAGGATTTTGTAGATCAGTCAGGTAGAGATAGCAATAAGAGTCGATCAAAGCTGAACTTGTGGATCGGTATTTCATCTTGCTGTCACCCATTCTGAGTAAAAATCTTATTAGATATCCAATCACACCTATAGGGACAATTTTGTATATAACATATTTTTATAGTTTATCGCCCCTTCTTGTAATGCAATCTACATGGTGCTTCATCTTGATCAAGATATCATTTCAATTTACTCAACTTTGGCCACTGAATTGATTCCCTTCCATGGATTATACGGGTAGACTTATCCGGCGGCTTTCGTATGCAGTTACATGTTTAGTATGATATTGTACAACATCTGTCATAAGCATGATCAGGGATGGGTGTAAGGGTATATGTGTGGAATAAGTGTCCCACACTATGTTTTTTCCGAGCACTATATATTACTAGTATTTATTTATTTATATCAAGAGGGGAGTAACTTTTTTCAGTCCACATTTCTGAAAATTTACACTTGACTTTATAAGCATATTTTCAGACAAAATAGTTTGTTTGGAAGTGTACTTCACTTCTAGACGATACAAAAATAGTGTTTTTCATGTTGTATATCTGAGATGATCTTGGGTTGGAAAAATATCCCCATCCAAAAACAAAAAAAAAAAAAACTCTTTAAGCAACTTCATATGCTCATAGGCATCTTGAAAACCCAAAAATTCTCCTATCGGGACTTACGACCTGATTGATCCCGTTTGGGATTTAAGCCCCTACCCATTGTTCATGAGTTATGAAACGATCCATGAATTGGATAGACAAATTATAGAACACAGAACAGAGGACTGTAAAGATACGCTAGACACACTCAACACACAAATACACTGCAACACTTTCAAACACACTCTACATTCAACATTAACACTCAAAATTTATTCAACATTCAAAATGACATAAAATTGTGAGTAATTCATTCAACATTCAAAAGTGAAAATACCCGCACACATTCAAGGGGACATGATTCTAACGGTATTAAAATACCAATATAGATCATTAATGAGAAACAAGAAAAATCAAAATACATGTAAGCGTGTAAGCTCGTATGCAAAAAGTTATATGTTCATATATAAGCCTCCCTCCCTGGTACACTAGGCAAATTTAAGGCTTTTGTGTGATGATCCTCAAAGATTTACTTTAGTCAACCAAATAAGATGTGAGCATCCTTCAAAGCCTTGAACTCACCATAAGTAGCTTCAATGTTCACACACCAAGCAATTCAACTAACAAAGCAACACCGTCATTTTTGTACATTCATGCTCAATGGTTCATCAACCTATCATGGATAGCCAAGTAAAGAAGACATGACATATCATCAAGTGTGCTAGTCATTTCATCAATGGACAAGTGAAAGATGTTGGTCTCTTAATGCCATTGATTTGTTAACGTCGTATACATATGCTTGGATTAATTTGAGTAATTGAGGTATCAAGAAGCGTCTTAGGACTAGAAACATCCACTACATTCCAAAACCATGCCAAATGATGTGGCGGTTTTTGCATGTCTGCTATCTTCATTCCATTGTTAATGCATATGAGTGATTTATCGTGTCCCTGCAAAACATAGAAAGAAAAAAGAAATACTTGGGTTGGCCTGGTGGTATTGGATTGGGATTTGGGAGTAAGCTCCTAGTCAAGGTCTCAGGTTTGATTCTCTCATGTGTCAATTTGAGCGGACTAAATTAGCTTCTTAGAAAGAAAAAAAACGAAAAAAAAATCATCATAACAATTGAATCTTAAAAAAAAGGAGAAATCTTAAAAATGGTACAAAGAACATATATCAAAAGAATATATAATCATAATTCATAACAGTCAAAATCAATGTACTTCTCCCACCTATATCTTAACTGCAATGTCGTGAGCAAAATTAGGAAATAGAGACTAATCGGAAGGTCTACCACCATATGCCATAGGATCGTCCGCCGTTGGTGGTGGGTCATGTGGTTGTGGTGATGGGTATTATGATAGTGGTATAGGCGCATGTGGCAACTCTTCATGCTGCTCATAATCACACTACTACTCATACTATATAGGTTGACAACCTGTGAGGGGCCTGCTTCATCATCATTCAGAGTCTTCCTACGACGACTCCGTTTGGAGGAGGATTAGCTGTAACACGCTCTCTGCATACGTTGTTGTGTTGAGTCGTCCTACCGTGTCTCAACCTATCAACATCGTCAGCCATATCTACACAACAACCAACAAAAAATATCAATTAAACAATCTTTGAAGCATTTCATCAAACACTAACATATAAAATGAGAAGAAGTACAATTGGAGAAATTAAGTACTTATTTGTTGTTTGAGTTTGATTTGTTGCTTGAGTTTGATGAAATATGTTGGGGTTTAATTGTTGGAGTAAGGAGGGAAAATGGGTTTAAAGCAAAAATGACAGATTCTCTTTATGTTCTTATATGTAAATTGTGTATCATGTCGTAACTCCCAAACGAGAGCGATATGGAGTTAAAAAGTGGGGGATTTTCAATGCATATCTTGGTTGTTGGGCTCTTATCCCTTCGTTGTTGGACTTTATGATATGTAAACAAAAAAGAATGTTAATTTCAATTTTTGCACCCTTCAAGTTTCTCGCGTGTCCTATTATCAAATTCTAAAATTTGAAAAATGGAGGATTTTCTTATCATATTTTACGCTTTTGGAATGTATATTCTAAAATACCGTAAGGCATATGAGAAACAAGTAGCGTGGTAAGAAACTCTCAAAAAGAAATATTATTATTGTAACACTGGTGTATTGTTTGTCTATATTTATTGTTTTTTTTTAATTTGTAGATTTGGTGCGAAAATGATAAGTAAATATTATAAAAAATGGTAATAAAAGGGTGTTGTTGTTAAAAAGTTACTTTTTTCCTTAGTATGCTTGGAATGCAAGTAACTATATATGGAGACCGATTTGCAATTACTACAAATAAAAGATGATAGTTGAATTGTGTGTTCTAAGTCTTTCTCAACGGTTTTCGAGGTTCGGATGAAGTCTTGCTATAATTTACTTGAGAGGTTGAGCTTATTAGATGGTAGTGTGAGCCCTGCAGAGGAGGTGGTATTTAGGTGCCTTTAAAGAAGTCTAGCGCAGTTTAAGGTAATGGCTTTCTCTTGGACTTTGTTTCTTGACAGAGCCAAACTCGGTTAAACCTTGCTATGAGACATGTCTTGAATGCGAATACTCCGACCAATTGTGATTTTTGTGGTTGTGTAGAAGAAACAACAATCCACCTATTTTTGCATTGTGAGGTGGTTTCAAAGATTTGGCTCAAGGTATTGTGTTGGTTACAAATGAATTTAGTCACTCCTCCTAAATCTATTTGTGCATTTAGATTGTTGAACAAATGATGCGAGAAAGAATAATCTTAGGCGTGGTTTGTGGTTAATTTAGTATGTCGTAATTTGGTTGATTTGAAAGGAGAGAAATGGTAGAATCTTTAAAAAATGTGCTAAGGATGTAGATGAGATTCTAGAGAGTATAAATGTTTATCTTGGCACTGGAATTTAAGTAGGTTGAACATTATGCGGCATCTTTGTATTATGAGTGGTGTTGAAATCCTAAGAAGTGTTTAGGTAGGTAGTTTGGCAGTAGACTGTTTTTTTTTTTTTTTTTGTTGCCTTTGCGTGTTGTTTGGTGTTTAGGTTGGTTCTAAGCTTTGTTCACATGTTGTGTTGTTGGGTTGTTTTGTTGGTGTTTTCTTGTTTTATTTTGGTAGCCTCTTTGTCAGACTCTTATTGAGCAGGTTGATTTATTTTAATAAAATTTGGTTGTTCAAAAAATAAAAATATAAAAAAAATTCTTTAGTTTAACATAATTTTGGTTTTTGTCAAATTACAAAAAGGTTAATCAAGATCAATTTATATAAACACTTTTTTTTTGTGGTGGCCGGGATTCGAACCCCGGATTTATATAAACACTTTTTTTTTGTGGTGGCCGGGATTCGAACCCCGGACCTAAGATCAATTTATATAAATACTTTTTTTTGGTGGTGGCCGGGATTCGAACCCCAAACACTTTTTTTTGGTGGTGGCCGGGATTCGAACCCCGGATTTAATATAAACACTTTTTTTTTGTGGTGGCCAGGATTCGAACCCCGGATTTATATAAACACTTTTTTTTGTGGTGGCCGGGATTCGAACCCCGGACCTAAGATCAATTTATATAAACACTTTTTTTTTGGTGGTGGCCGGGATTCGAACCCCGGATTTATATAAACACTTTTTTTTTGTGGTGGCCGGGATTCGAACCCCGGACCTTGCATATTCTATGCATTGTCCTTACCAACTGAGCTAAGATCACGAGGACAATTTATATAAACACTTTTACAATAAAGATTTATAATGTGGTTGGACAAAGAGCTTACTTAAGCTCTTATTGTATAAATGCTAATTACTACATAAATAATTATCCAAAAACTATTTTTATAATAATCAAATAAAGATATAATTTAACCATTTTAATATAAACTCTCTAAAATGTATAACTTATAAAAAAAAACTCAAATTAAAATACTTAACCACTAATTAGGATTGGTATGAAATGTGCAAGAGATATTAAATTGTGATAGTAAATTAATTAATTAGGAATATAAGCACTTGAGAAAATATGTTTTGGAAAACAATTCAATTAAGCACTTATTGAGTAAGTATACTTTAATTTAGGGTTAATTATGTTTTTGGTCCCTACAAAATTGCGACCTTGTAAGTTTAGTCCTTACTTAATTTTAATAGCATTTTTAATCCCTACAAAAAATTTCTGCACTCAATATTAGTCCTTACTCAATCCAAATTTGTTTAATTTATGCTTAAACTCTTAAGTTTTTCAACAATTTTTTACAGGCGTGTTAAGAACGTTATTAAAAGGTCCTCCGAAAAAAATATCGCAAAAATTTGATTTCTACGTCCATATTTTTGTTACTTATATCTTAAACTTTTGTCGTTTTAAAAAATTCATATTTAATTTATTTCATGTTAAAAAATTATAGATTTTAGTAAATGAACCTTTCATAGTGTTCTAAACTTGTATAAAAAGAATCGTTAAAAAATTTAAGAGTTTAAGGATAATTAAACAAAATTTATTTTAGCAGGGACTAAAATTATAAGTAAATTTTTTTTTTGTAGGGATTAAAAAAGCTATTAAAATTAAGTAAGGACTAAACTTAGAAGGTCGCAATTTTATAGAGACCAAAAACATATTTAACCCTTTAATTTATAGTCGTCGCTTAAAATGGACCTGGTTCAAATGTAGACTCTACAATTTTTAGTAATTTTTAATAAAATATTATATATATTTTTCATCTTTTATTATTAATTGTAAAACTCATTTTTTTACTCGAAATGGTGAAGGTCCATCTTTAAACAAATTTTTAGAGGGTCCATAGTAGACACACGCTAATTTATACGAAAACGAGCTATTAATATCATTGTATATGCCTGACCGTAACAAAAAAATTAATATGCCTGACAAAAAAAATCATTTTATATGAATTTTATTCATCTTTTACCGGTTAAAACATAGCATCTGAGGTGGTCCTAATTGTTATACCAAGTTTTGGACATAAATTTCCTTATTATATCAAGGATATTATGGTGTTTGAAATTGGTGATGAACCCCAAAACTTGTTTCATTTGTCAACCATAATAATAATAATAATACTCCCTCCGTCCCTTAATGTAACCCCCCTTTGCATTTTTCACATTTCTTAAGAAAAGTTGTCAGTGTAATTAATGTGTCTGTTTTGTGTATTAATATTACCAAATTGTCCTTTGTTTGTATGTGTATTAAATTTGACTATTCATATTTCAAGACAAATTAGTAATATTAATTGGGGGTATGTTTAGGAAAAAAGTAATAAATGCATCTAGTAATTTGAAAAGGGGGTTACATTTAAGGACAAAAATAAAATCAAATGGGTGGTTACATTAAGGGACGGAGGAAGTAATAATAATCACAATTAAAGACACAAGATGCATTCCAAATTGCTACTCCCTCCGTCCCGGAATAATTGACCCATTTTCTAAAAAAAAGTGTCCCAAAATAACTGACTCATTTCAATTTTCAATACAACTTTCATCATTCCCAATACAATATAACACTAAACAATACTACTTTTATCATTCCCAATACAATATATTCCACTTTCCCCTTTATTTATACACTTTTCTTAATCTGTGTGAAAAACCAAAGTAGGTCAATTATACCGGGACGGAGGAAGTAAACAGGTGTGAATCAATAGCCACGTGGCTACACATGTGAGTATGTCAGTGTATTGTTGTGTGTCAATCAAGTATGAAAGTCAAAATTTAATGTATACTAATCAAACTAATAAAGAAAGAATAATAACAACGAAAATGTTTTTAATTGAGCGAAATCAGTTAGACTCTCACTGAAGTTGGGGTAGCACTTTGGTATCTTTAATGGCATCGTGCCATTAAATCTGGGCCACACAAACACATTGTCATTGCATCTGGGCCACACAACACATCTATCTTGGTGTCATTAATGGCCCAGATTTAATGGCACGGTGCCATTAATGGCACCAAAGTGCTACCCCTGAAGTTGTCCTTGGTGTTGGAGTTGTTTTGATGATATTTGATTAAGACTAGGTATTAAGTGTATTGATGATGTTTATTGTTTACATGTTCATAGTAATTAGTAATGATGTTTATTGATTACATGTTCATAGTAATTAGTACATGTTAAATCACCTAGCCATCCATGATCTTAAGTTTCTTCAAATTGACTTGTGTGTCAAGTTTCAGTTTGTGTTTCATTTGCAAATTGCATACTCTTGTGATGTTTGGAGTCAAGTTTTGTGTTCAATATAGGCAAAATCTATATTTAGTGATTTGATTTGATCCAAATATTGTATTTAAGCTCTTGGGTGTTTGACTCATGAAAACTGCATTTAAATAGATTTAAATCTGTCCTGGAAAGTTTTGATTCGAAACAAAGTTTTTCTGATTCTATTCATTTGAATCGAATCAAAATATTTTGAATAGTTTCAAAGTTGTTTCTGGAAGTGTTGATTCGATTCAAATTTCGTTGAATCTATTCAATCTTCATCTGGAACTCTTTGAATCAATTCAAAGATTCTTTGAATCTATTCAATCTTCATGACAAACCGAATTTCATATTTTGGACTATTGAGTTGATTCAAGAATTAATGATTCAATTCAAACCCAATTTTTCAGTGTTATTTTGGGCCAAACTTGCTCCTATCCCACTCACCTATATATACCCTTACACACCTCTACACACTTTTCTACTCACTGAATCAATAACAAATAACATTCTAGAGTCTCCAAACCTCTCTCCACTTGTTCTTCAAATTAAACACTTTTTTTTTAAGATTCTTTGTGGATTTTGAGTCCTAGATTTCTAGAGTGCTATATGGATTGTATATTGGTTTCTTTTAAGGAACTTGGTCGAGAGTCAATGGGCCAAAGGAAAAGAGGGATTTCTTTCCACCTCCAAGGTGAATTATGTGGGTCTTTCTAATATTCTGAAGTTCAAGGGGATCCAAGCTTCAGACATAGCAAAGAAGAATTCAAGGTGAAATAATTCCAAGGATTGCATGGGAGCTTGATTTTCGAAGACTTAGATAATCTTCCATTTCAAGGGTTACTTGAAAATTGGTGGTGTTGTGGTTGCTTAGGATTAAAGATTAAGGTTATCGATGGAATTCTTTGTAATCATAACAATTTGTAAACAATTGTTAACAATAGTATGTGGAAGTCCTTGATAGAAATGTTTTCTATCAAGAAGAGTAGACGTACCCTAAAGCGAGGACGAAAGGGGGAACTACTATAAAATTACAATGTTCTTCTCTTCCTTATCCTTTTAGATTTTTGCATTAATTTTTGTATATGAAATTTATGTTTGAAGCTTTTTTAATTTGATTGTAATTAATTTTTACACTTAACCTAATATTGATTCATCGAATTAAGATTCTTTTCAAATTCAATTTTATCACAATAAATCTTTAATTAAGTTTCAAATCATTAATTCATATACTTTGTGCTCTTTAATGTTAGTGTGGTTTATTGCAATTAAGTTTGGTTTGAGTTTGTCAAGTTTTATGATTCGTATATTTGATTATTGGTATGTGATGGTCGGATTAGGCAAGTGTACCACATGGATTATCGTTTCGTCCAAACAATTTGCGTTAGTTATTTGGGAACAAAATATTAAAATAAAGAGTTAAGTGATAAGAGATTTGAAATTTTATTTGTTTGCAACAAAGCAAGTTACTTGTTTGGTTGCAAAAATGTTAGCAGCGGTATAGGATTCTTCCCTATTCATTTGTTGAAATTAATTAACAGTCAGGTTGCGTTCAGTTATTCTAAGTAGACTATCTAAGTGATGAGTCCGTCGGGACGTGATAACCTAATCAATTTGTCAAGTTTCACATGCCGGTCGCACGGTGATCCTTACGTACGGGGTCTTACTCTCTCGGTTGATTTCAGTCTATCCCTCCACCTGTTGAGTTGCACCTGTTGGTCACACGGTGATCCTTACGTGTGGGGTCTTACTCCCTCAAGGGTAATTGAAACATAGACTCAAGTTGGCGTTCCTAAATTTCCAATGGTATGGTGGCCAGTGTTCCTAAAGGTTTTCACATCTATGAATCTTAGGAGTACATAACACACTCTCCCTCTTGGTAGTTCTACAATTGGGTAACCATATCAACGTCTACTTTATCAAGGTGCGAGAGAAATAGAGTTACTTGGCTGATTTAAGTCGTGAAGCCACTTGTTTCCTTAATTAGTAACTAGTTACATTCTAGGTTCATCAGATTTTACTCAATATTAATAATGCCACCTCTTAAGTACTTACTACTAGGGTCAATTCGCTTTCGGTATCTTTTGCTAGATACTAATTAATTACTTCCTAGATAAACATATATAAATATCAAGATATAAATATCAATACTAGGCCTTGTCACTAGCTAAGTACATAAACTAGGGTTGCGCTCCAGAGGATATAAATCTAACATACTATAATAAAACTAAATAGCGAACAGAAAATAACTGAATAAACGACTATAAATTAAATAATTATCCCACAAATAAAATAGAGGTTCATCTTAGAACCCTAGCCTAAAAAAATTTAGTTACTCATGGTAGCTAAAAACTAATTACAAAAGAAATAAAACTTACCCTAGAAAAACTTGGAGAGAGGAGAGAGAAACTCCTCCTAAAAGCTCATAGTAACCTCCTTAATTCCTCTTGAACTGCTCCAGTTCTGAACGAGAAATTATAAATGAGGAAGGCGGTATTTATAGGAAAAGTTTCCACCTGAACTTGGGCTAAAATCGCGGGCTTTCTTCACAAAAAGTCACAAAAAGTAACAGGCGCCTAGCGCCCCATTCCACGCGCCTGGGCGCTTTCCTGTCGTCTATGGGCGCCTGGGTGCGCTGTTCTGTGCACCTTGGTGCCCCGTTCTATGCACCTGGGCGCTTGTGAGTGTGTTTTGTGCTTCTATGTAAGATGTTTTGGAGTTTGGGAACATAATTCCTTCCTTTGTAAAGTGTTATGAGGCCTCTTGAATCTTCATTCTTCATCTTCCCAAGGACCACATAAATCTTTAAATGTCTTGCTTTGTCGATTTCCATGATTTCTTCGTGAATTACATCAAAAACATCCTAAAATTGACATGTTTCGGGAAGAACAAAATTACAGACTCAAATATACAAAACTTTACAAATGTCCCAAAATCATAGGCAAATGCTCTAATACTCCACTGTTTTGCTGGTAAAACCTACTGAAAAACATGCTAAGAATAACGTAAGTTGACATGTCATCAATGTAGTTAATAAGATTCAACATTTGAACCTCTCAATTCAACTTTGAATCTTAAATTTTAATCATTGTCTTAAGAATTTGTTATCATTGTTGAAAAATGCTATCCACCCCCCCTCCCTCCCTCCCTCCCTCTAGCGCACCTTCTTGAACGCCATATAAACCAACATACATAATTAAAGTGGAGGTACCGGGGTTCGAACTCCGATCATGACGTCCGACCTAACAATTTCGACATTTTTACCAGTGGAGCTAGGACTTATGGCAATCAATCGAAAAATAGTGTAAAAAAAACAATAAATAGCAATAGAAGAGCACATACGTTAAAAAGGAGATGAAACTTACTTTTGCATGCATCGCCCAGCTTATTTTCCATGCTCCCCTCTTCGAATCCCATCAGCATACATTTTATATTTTATTTTGATTTTTCTTTCTAACGTCATAGATTGTTATAAGTGACGAAATGTGAAACAGATAGATGTTTTTCTATTGATTAAATTGTGAGAGATTAGTAATAATGTGTGTAGTTGCACACAAAGATTATCGGCTTCACGGCAAAAGTAATTTGGTAACCAAAGAATTTTTTTTTTTTTGGAAGAAAATACCAAAGATTGTTATAAGTGACGAAATGTGAAATAGATAACTGTTTTTCTATTGATTAAATTGTGAGAGATTAGTAATAATATAGGTAGTTGCACGCAAAGATTATCGGCTTCACGCCAAAAGTAATTTGGTAACTGATACCAGAGATTTTTATTTTAGATTGTTAAAGGTGACGAAATGTGAAATAGATAGATGTTTTTCTATTGATTAAATTTTGAGAGATTAGTAATAAAATGTGTAGTTGCACGCAAAGATTATCGGCTTCACGCCAAAAGTAATTTGGTATATTTTTTTTGTAGAAAATACCAAAGATTGTTATAAGAGACGAAATGTGAAATAGATAGATGTTTTTCTATTGATTAAATTGTAAGAGATTAGTAATAATATGTGCAGCTGCACGCAAAGATTATCGGCTTCACGCCAAAAGTAATTTAGCAACTGATACCATATTTTTTTTTTTTGAAGAAAATACCAAAGATTGTTATAAGCGACGAAATGTGAAATAGATAGATGTTTTTCTATTGATTAAATTTTGAGAGATTAGTAATAAAATGTGTAGTTGCACGCAAAGATTATCGGCTTCACGCCAAAAGTAATTTGGTATTTTTTTTTTTTGAAGAAAATATACCAAAGATTGTTATATGCGACGAAATGTGAAATAGATAGATGTTTTACTATTGATTAAATTGTAAGAGACTAGTAATAATATGTGTAGCTGCACGCAAAGATTATCGGCTTCACGGCAAAAGTAATTTGGTAACTGATACCAGATATATTTTTTTGAAAGAAAATACCAAAGATTATTATAAGTGACGAAATGTGAAATAGATAGATGTTTTTCTATTGATTAAATTGTGAGAGATTAGTGATAATGTGTGTAGTTGCACGCAAAGATTATCTGCTTCACGGCAAAAGTAATTTGGTAACCAGAGATTTTTTTTTTTGGAAGAAAATACCAAAGATTGCTATAAGTGACGAAATGTGAAATAGATAGATGTTTTTCTATTGATTAAATTGGGAGATTAGTATAGCATGTGTAGTTACACGCAACGATTACGGACTTCACGCCAAAAGTAATTTGGTAACTAATACCAGATATTTTTTTTTGAAGAAAATACCAAAGATTGTTATAAGTGACGAAATGTGAAATAGATAGATGTTTTTCTATTGATTAAATTGTGATAGCAAAGTAATTAATCAGTTAAGGATGTGATGTGAACAAGTGCAAGTGTGTGAGTTGTGCATCTTCTCTTATACTATTTTAAAGTCATATATATTTCATATTTTGTCCAAAGCTTTCAAGGATCAAAAGAAAAGGAAAGACCACTTTCACACAATTTCTCCATTTAATTTGCTAAGCAATATCCAAATACAGTAGTGGCAGATGAAGTACACCTGATGAGATCTTCACTTTCACCCTCAAAATAATTAAAAAAAAGCCTTCAACATGAAGCTATTCTTGGATCATCAGTTTCTCTCTCTCCCTCAACTCTGAATTTGTAAGAGATCCACACGTCTTGTTCAATATTTATTATTACTTGAACATAATCAAATTTTACTTTATTTTTTTCAATATTTTATTTCTTCTCTCTATGCAGGTTTGAAAAAGACCATTATAATACATAAAGAAAAAGCTTCAACATGGAAGGAAATTACTACCTGAACAGAAACACAAGAGATCATGATCATCATCACAACTTGGGATTTGAGGAGCATTCATGGGGAACATCATGGCCAGCAAGAAACTATTCTTGTAGTTTTTGCAAAAGAGAGTTTAGGTCAGCTCAAGCTTTAGGTGGACATATGAATGTCCATAGAAGAGATAGGGCAAGATTAAGATCATCATTAATATCTTCTTGGGTTAATTCTGATCAATGCCCTAATAATAATAAACCAAACCCTACCCCTACCATAACTACTCCTTGTTCTTCTCCACTTTATCTCTCTTTATCTTCTCCTTCACCTTCCTTACCTCATAATACTAGCCATGATGATAAGAAACCAAGATTAACACCTTCTCTATCTCTTCCTCTTTTGAATCCTCAAAGAAGTGAAATCATGATGAGTAAGAGCATGAAGAGCTATGAAGAGGTGAAGAAGCACAATGTTTTGATCAATAATAATGAGCAAAACATTACATTGGAGTTAGGAATAGGGTTGTTTAAACACCAAGAGGAAAAGTTAGATTTGGAGCTTCATCTCTAGCTAGATATATAACAAACAAGGTGCAATTCATCAAACAAATTTATATATATAGTTTAGTGACTAGCTAGTACTGCAAATGATGTGCAACTTCAGATACATTTGTTTTAATTTTCTTGCATTTTAGGACTTTTTATATTATTATGCATTTCAAGGACCTTATTGTTTAGTATTTCTTTTGTAATTTGTTGTTTAAGTTGGTTTGTCAAAAAAAGAAGTTGGATGAATTCTAGATATATTTCTTGTAGCTTGATTGAATATAGAATTGGTCTAATTAAATTTACAGGTAATGATCAAGTGATTTAGAAAATTTTCAAACAATAATTCAGAAAATATTGTAAGTGATGAATCTTCAAAGATATCCATTATTTCTTTTTCATAATGTTATATATATGTCTTTTCAGTTGGCAATCATATTTTGATTTTGGTCTTTGTTCTTCTCACCTTAAAAGTCTTACAGTCAAATTTCAATGTTCTTGTTTAGTCTGACTGATGTAAATATTGAATATGTGTGATTTGACTGATTTTATAATTAAACTCACTTTTCTTGGACCAGTCTTGATCTTTAGATTTATATAGATGAACATGTGACTTAAATAAAATATTCCTCATAATAATACTTTGATGAAATTTTCTGTCAAATGTTCTTTCTTGGAAATAGTATACCAAGTTGAACCAGATTTCAGTTATATAGCAAAACATTTCATCATCACAAAATCCTCGATAAGATTTATTATTAACTGTATATTGCATATAAAAAAACATCCAATATAGATCAACATAATTTTCTTTCAAAAACATAAATCCAATGAAGAACATGCATGCTTAGACTTTCATATGTTTATACAATCAACTAGTTTTTCTCAAAGTATTCACATTTGCACCTTTTCTCTGAATTTTGTTCCTCCTTTTCTTTTTTAATATTTCTCTATTCCCTATATGCCCCCAAAAATGGGATGTGGGACAGTATTTACTCAAGTATAAATAGGTGTAGAATAAAAAAGGAAGACTCAGAAATGATGTCATGAGGGTCAGGAACATTCAACAAGTTATGAATTCAAGGTCCTTTTCAGATGTATACAAATACAACTGTTTGAACACAGAACAAAGAAGACAGAGAAACAAAGGCTAGAGATAGAGAGTTTTGCACACCATCAACTCTCTATCTTTGTGCTACTTCTCACTATAAGTCTCATTTTTCAAAAAATATGTCCTTATATATAAATTTCTTTTCAAATAATTATAACTGTTAAATTATTCAAAATAATTTTTTTAATGACAAATGATGCATGTTAAAGTAAAAAAAATACTCATATATTTTAATATATGATCGATCACAATTATTGATGATATTAAACATTATACATATCAACATGATTTTCGAGAGTTGTTAACATGTCTCTCCTCAAAAAAAGAATTTGAATAACCTTGTACACCCTCCGGTCACAAATATAAGCAAAAATCAATGTTTTAGATTCATTCAATAAATGATGTATGTGGTCCTTATTGTAGACAACATACATCATTTGTTGAATGAATCTAAAATATGAATTTTTGCTTATATTTGTGATCGGATGGTGTATATACAAAAAATAATTGTTTAAATGTCATTTCGATGATTAGTCTCATAACGAAGTTAAAGAGTCTAAATCGTAGAGATACTTTAAAGCAGTTATTGGAAAGGAAAGACTCTAATTATGATGGATTAAAAAAAAATTACACTCAACTAATAATAAATAGACAACATTGTAGCCAAGAAAAAAAAATGGACAACATATTTTTATTGTGTTATGGTGCCCTCTCTCAAAAAAAAAAAAAAAAAAGTCAGAGAGGTGGTACAATATTCAAAGTGGTACTAGTGTTGGTGTAATCTAACGAGACCATTATATTAGATATTTTGCATGTTCCCTATGTAATATTATAGCTCCATGCCATGATGACTTTGCCCAGTACAGAAATTCTTGGCTAGTGACAATACCTACCAAAACAAGAAATGCATCATCATTCTATCCCTCCCTTAAATATTAGTCTCTTAAATTCAGTACCCAAGATTAAATAAAAAATAAATGAAATAATAAAATCTATATGTTTTAACTACTTGAGGGCAAGGGATTTAGTTTTAAGGTAGCTTTGAAGAAATTGAAGTAGATCACAAATTAAGTGCAATGATGTCATAAAAGTATATGAATGAGGAATGAAGGGTTGAGGAATGGACATAAAACAAAAACTGGTAAAGTGCAGTTTTAGTGAAAGAAAAGAAGGAAGAATGGGATAAAGTAAGGTAGTCGGCGGACGTCACTATCCTCTACCATTCAATATTTATTTAACTTTCATTCACTCAAAACTACCTTTGCCATCAATTAAATGAAATGAAAAACTCCACCTTTCCCCTAAACAAGAAACTAAAGAAACTCCCTTACAAACAAAATAAATAAAGAAACTAGTACCTTTAGATAATGAATCATCATATCATATAGTTATCCACTTCATATATACATTTTCTGCTTTTATTATAAGGAGTTTCAACATGTTTGTTTGACATTTTACTCAATGGATAAATACAAAAATACATTTTCTAATGTGTTATGTTAAATTATTATTTATTTAACTATATTTGAATGTGGCAATGAGGAAAAATATATTTAATTATTTATCAATTAGAAGTTTTAATGGATACATGATCAAATTAATAATAAGATTGATTTGTTCATATAAACTTAGCTCAATTGTTATTAGCATTGCATAATATATGCAGAGGTAAAAGTTTGGACCTGGAACACTCCACTTATTCACCTTGAGAAGAGAACTTTTAACCACTATGATACTTGACTCAAAAAATTTAAAATTGATTAGATTTATAATTTAAAAATTATATTTGACGGATATGAGTGGATTCATTGATGACATGCTCCTAAGAATCTCACCCAGAGACACTAAACTCTTAGCCTCTAAGTTTCCTTAAAAGTTTCCTCCTTTGGTTACATGAGGTTCACACAAATAAAAAAGTTGAATGAAGCCTTAAAACAGAGTTTCAGATCCATGCAAATTGTGCCACAACTTAATTGTCACGTGCCACAATTTCAGGTTAGTACACCATACAGTACTAAACGTTATCCACAAGTCGTGCCACGATTTTGTTGAAACTTCAACATCAATTTTGAGCCAAATTTCAAGAAGGTAATGTTGGACCATACTTCAATATTAACCTTATATGTGAATAACTATATATTGTACAATGTCACTTAAGTTAGTTAAGCCAAACAAATATGATTTAATGTCTTGAGACTAAATGATAATTCTATTTTTATGATTGGCTAACGTAGGAATATCAATTGATAACCCTAATTTGGGTTCTATAAATAAATGGATCATGGTATGACCCGAATCACATACACTTTGTAGTCGTCTCTTTTGACACATTCCAATTATCACAACGAAACATGGAGAAAGGTAGAGTTCTTTCTTAGAAAGCATGTGTTGCTCTGGAAGGCCATGCCGCATAACAATTACATCATCATGAGATACATGATTTCACATATTATTTATAACGATGAACATGATTCATTATGAGTTTTAAGGACTAACTTTGGTTTTAACCATATCCACATTTAGTTTCTGACACACCTTGAATAAGATCACCTCCATTGGAAGGAACCTATGGAAAATAGAAATGTTGCCTTGTTTTTCATCAAGGTTGTCAATCGGAGTACAAAAAAAAGGTGGTCAAGCTCTCAAGTTAATTCTACGACCGAGTTTACAGTTCTAGGTCACAAAAATGAGTTGATTGGCCTTAAGCCCCTTTTTCGGTAAACTCTTATGTGTTCAAGTAAACTATGATAAAATCTAACCAAGCAATTGAACTCAAGTGGTTAATGAGCTCCACCAAGGATGAATTGTGCAGGAGAAGTTGAGCTTGATTCTTGGATGAAACAATTGTTGGTCATACTTTACTTACATCCCGATCGAACTTCATGTTACCAGAGTCCCCCTTTCCGATGAGAATCAAAGGGTCAACACCAAAAAAGCTATGATAAAACCAGTAAAACTCACAATTATCTATCTCTTATGGATGATAAGAAGAGAGGTTAGAATGAAGATGAAGCTTCTCTTACTAATCAATAGATAGATAACATTTTTTTAATTATAATTTATGTGTTGTAATATATATTGACATTAAAGTATAATTTTGTTGCTGAAGGACGCCTATATCTTATGTTTCAATTGAGTTAGCTGCTTTATGCAATTTCATTTATTTATTTCGCCATTTTTTGGGAATTATTTCTCCATTTCTTTTGATCTTAGAAATAAAACCTATTTAAACCATACTTCCGACTATCCTTTTTTTTAAGAATCCAAAAGGTGTATATTAAGAAATGATCATGTTGGACCTAAGATGATTTGCCCGAGGGTTAAGATCCGATGTGTAGAGAGATAATCATGTCGTCCACCTGCACGTGCTTCGACGTTAAAACTAGTGAGGGTTTAAGGAGAGTGGAGCAAATATGTGGGCTAAGCTTTTCAACAGTTGGGCTAAAAAAGAAGAAGAATCGGTCCTACAAGGATTTTGCTCATCTCACTCATAAAATTTCTCTTTAACATCTCAAAATTACCTATATAACCCCAGCAGAAGTTAACCCTCATTTTCCTCAGCGGCAGTTAACAACTGTTGGCAGCAGCGGTAGTTAACAACTGATGTGCTCAAGTAACAGAGACAAAACAACTTCAATTGACACAATTGTTGTTTTTGTAATAACCTAAATTTGAATTCAATCATTCACACATTCATTCAATCATTATAAATACATTCTAAAAGTAATGATTAATTCTTTAACAAAAAAGTAATTCATTTAAACAAACGATAATGTCATTAATTTACATACGAATGACAATGCCAGAAAAGTACGCAAATAAAACCAAAATTATCTGATTATTTACAACCATAAAACTAAAAAATACGAAAACCTAAAACTAAAGCCTCCTGAGCGATTGCATATCCTTCAGGCTATCTGAAATGTGGTAGTTGACCGTATCTTATCATGCATCCTCCTCAAGAGACCCTGTAAGTACTCCATTGAGTCACCTTCACACAACCCCTTCTCCGCCATGCCGTAGACAATATGTATGATCCACAGTGTGTTAGGACGATCTCTAGCATGGTTCTACTTAATAATGACCTCATCATTAGACGGCCTAGGAGGTAGTATCAAAACAACCTCCCAAGTGGGATCATCAACGGATGGGACACTTTGTAGAACCATATAATGTACCTCGGTACATGCTGCCACTGATCGGTTACCATCATACCACGCTGAACCAGTGGTATGACGTGGATCATGAAGTCTTGGAAGGCCTGGAGTATGAGGGATGAATCAGTGGGTGGCACAAATGAAGGATGTCGGGGAATGTCCTGGACATGGTCGTACTACCTCTTCATGCGCTCCAGCAAGTGTTGGTACTTCATCTCTTTGTCGGCCATAACCCAACCTAAGTACTAGAAATATCCGCAAATGGCACCACCTACCAAGTATTCGACAATGGTGCCCGTGTCGGGGTCGGTAGCCTCAGACAGATGATGGCAGACATTAGTCAGTGGCATCACACCTCATGAGAACTTAGATATCCTGGTGAAATCATGCATCCCATCGAGCTATATGAGGTTGATATGCTTGTTTATCTTGTCGGTAAGTATGGTACAACGGACCAGAAAGAGAAAGAAATCCCTCACGCTTTAATCTTGTTTGTTATCTTTTTCCTCCTCATCTCCATCTACATCATCCAACTAAATTGCCTTACTAAGGCGCCCCTCATATAATCGCTTCAGGAAAGGGATACCTACATAACCACCCCATTGTTTCCATGTCATAAGCTCCACACCTTTCTCATAAGAGGTCTGCTCCTCATGCCCCGTCATCTTTCCTTCGATGGGGATGTGTAGAAGATATGTCACATCATCCAGTGTGACAGTCATCTCCCCAATAGGCATATGGAAATTGTTGGTCTCCTCATGCCATTTCTCTGAAATGTCAAAATTATTGTAGTATTGATGGTCTTGAACCCAACCTGAAGTAGTGGGAAAAGACCATATCCATGAACTCGAGCCCGGTATCACACAAAATGGTCTTCTGGAAACACAATTGTCGCAACCTTCCTCCCATGTGCAGCTGCCTTTACATTACGCTTGTGAGTCTGGCATACAAAAACAAAACAAAAACAAGCCGTTAAAAATTATATTAATTAAAATAAAAATTTGAACAATAAAGAAATATAATTATACTTACTCCAACATCGCTCTAAATCTTGTAGGCGACGTGTTTATCGAATGTCAGTAGAAGTGACATATTAGTAGGGCCACCGGGAAAAGCATCCAGTGTCTGTGGGGCTGTTGGTAAACCATGTTGCTTAGGCTGTTGAGACTCATCAGGATTCTCATCTAGGTAGTGCTCCTCAGTGGCGTTGATTAGGGTCCGCTACGTGGGATCCACCCATCTATGAGGTCTCCTCCATGCCACTCCTGCGCCCCTCCCACGCTTAGGCATACGGTTCACCTCCACCCTCTATACAGGCATTGTTCGTCATTTTCTCTTTGCCAAGTCGGCGCCTATTTGGGTTGTTAAACATATCTACACAACAAAAAGTAATGAAAAAATCAGTGAAAAATTCTTTTAAGAATTTCATCAAACAATTGGAGTGCAAACTATAAAACATTGAGCATTGTGTTATTTCAACTTTTAAACTACCACATTTAAATTAAACCTGGTCTAAACAACATTGACATTGCAAACAGATGATCATACGATCATTTACCACAAAAAAATTCAACTTTTATATAAACCACAAACACTAACATTTTATCAATTTAAACAAAAAATGTAACATATAAAACAAAAAAACTAAATGCCAAAGGATCGTGAAGACTTATTTGTAGTTGAAGTTGATTTGCTAGAAGTTGAAGAAAATCGTTTGTGGGAGTTCGAAAGGAGAGAAAGATTTGTATATTAAGTTTTGAAGGAATGAGTTAATTGATGTTTTTGTTTTAGAATAAATCAGAACGCAACAACAGTAAATGTCGTTGAAAGATATAGCAAGCATCAGTTGAAAGCGAACGACACTTAACTGTCGTCGAGGGTTTTTAGGTGATTTTGAGGTGTTAAAGAGCAGTTTTATGAGTGAGATGAGCAAAATCCAATATACAATTGGGTTAAGATTTAGTATTATTAAGTATTACTAGTCTCAACCAGTCTCTATCTCAACCTACCCTTAATTTTTAGTATATTAAGTTGGTTCTTCTAAATAAAATATTTAAGGTAATATCAATGTAACTTTTCCTCGTGAGCATAACTTAGTTGGTAGGGATAATACATTATAATATGCAGGGTCGGGGTTCTAATCTAGGACACCCCACTTATTCAGCTTAAAAAGTTGAATTCTACCTTAATTTAGATAATAATATTGAAATAAATTGGCAACCGTAAGACCCAAATTTTGAGTTTTGGTATCTGGTGTAAAACTAAAAGATGTTGAATCTTTTGCATTAATTTTAATCATAATTGAAGATTACCTTGTAATGTTATTTCAAATGTCTGTTGGATTAACTTGCTTTCGTCTTAAATAGATTGTTTTTTCTAGATCAAATTTTGAGTTTGGGTATCTGGTGTAATACTAAAATTGCTGTTCCAGAATAAATTGCCTTCTCTTGTCTCTTCCAAGCCTGAGTCGAGAAAGGTAAATTTTGGTCATGAATATCAACTCTAACAGGTATAAATTTGTTCTCACCTTTAAAATTATTTATATTGGCTGTGAATGTGATAGGATGTTAATTCTACAAATATGGGAATGTGTTTCACCATCTTACCACATTTGATGACATCTCTCAATTTCCATTTGACCCCAAGGAAAGGGTTAGGATTGTACTTCATGTCTTTGACTTGTGTTTTTTTTTCTTTCTCCATGTAGGGTTATGAATATTATGATGGAACTAAATTCGAGGTGGATTATTATTATTTTTTTCAAAATGAAGGAATGACAAAAGGAGTTAATTAGGAGAAAAACAAAGAAAATTACAAAGTGGCTACTTTAAAATAATGTTTAGTTTTCTTTAAGTTTAATTTGGATTGTATTAGGATTGATTTTATTTTACTCGTTATATTTTATTTTTGAGGGAATTTTACTCGTTAAATGGTAAGCTCGATACGAACTTAGAGAATTGACCTCATGATCTATTTTTTTTTTTGTAGACAGACAAGATGACAAAGTCATCATAAACTCACACACACAAAGTGGACGTATCGGAGTTCGAACCCCGGTTATGACGGTCGGCCTAACAATTTCCGCATTTTTAGCAGTTGAACTAGGACTTATGAGACACCTCGTGATCTATTTTATTAACAAGAGGAGTTTTTCTTTGAATATTATATTGTAAAATTTTCATTATTCAAGTTTGAAATGTAGAATTTTAATGATAACGTGAGAATTACTCATCTTTGATTCTTGGATTATAATATTTTTTTGAACAGGTTAAAATTCTTGGATTATAATCTTAATTGAATATTATCAATGAAATTCTTACCATTATGGTGAATGGTTACGGGCTTACCAATCTTCTTGTGGCATCTTCTTCGTCTTCTTTTCCTCTTTCATTTGCAACTTTGTTTAAAGAAATCATTTGATTAAATCTTTCATCTCTTATGGGATCAACTAAATTCATGATAAGGATGAGTTTCACTACCCTCTCGATCATAAAAGATACAAAAGTCCAATGTATGAGAACCACTTTCAATCAAGTTAGTTATCTTAAGCAAGTTATTAATAATAATTAATAATTTTAATCAAGAGGCTTGAAAATATGTGGGACCTCTTTATTGACATTCTCCTTTAGTTTTATAATATTGTCTCATGAGACATATGTTTCGTCTTTCTTCAACATAGATAGTGGTGTGAAAGATCTTTATGTTTAGTTCACACGAGAAAAAATCACAACAAATTAAAATATACATAGTTGATTGATTCAATGGATATAGAAGCCAAGCCAGTCATTGGTCTAATATTAATCAAATTTTACTTCTAACGTCGCCACATGCTAAAGATCTCTCTTTTTCTTCTCATTCTCTTTCCAAATGTTGAAAAGAACTCATCTTGCGACTTAAAAAATTGGTGGCATGTGAAAGGACTATGATTTGGTTAATATCAATTAAACAAGTAGTTAAATAGAGTGGTATTATTTTTATAAGAATTGAAATTTCAACTATTGTTAATCTCTACAATCTAGATTTTACTTGCAGAATGAGTTCTTTGATTCATTCTCTATATTGTAGCACTAATAAATTTAATAGAATGATAGAGTGACTCGATGGTTGGAGAAGAAATTAACATAAGAGTTGAAGTGATAAGGAAATTACTACTTCAACTCCACTTACTAATAAAATAACAACCAATAATAATTAAAAGTTTGAAACAAAAACAAAATTGTTTCCACCTTCAAGATTGAGAATAGAGAAAGAAACAACGGTGAGAGAAGTAGAAATCGAAATAGGCCAGACCATCTAACAAGAGTTTATAGCGTAGCCTATACATCAACCTTGTTGATCTCGAGCGATAGAAAGCTCAGCCTCTGTCGAGCAATCCGTTGAGATGTAAAGGAGGGGGACTGCTTGCAAGCACTTTGATGCTTAAGTGAGCATAAGACCTCATGCTTCGATTCAATTTTTTATAATCAACTTAATCCCCATCAATTTATCTTTTAAAACATTCTCACACAACGTAAAAATATTACAGACAAGCAAGAATGGAGCACAAGATTACTAAAGTTTTTTCTTACAACCAATAGTTATAGTTTTAAACCAAGTTGGTTTAGGTCTCGGTCAATTGACCTTGACCTAAGAACCAACAAACAATGATCTGACCCATTTTTTGAAATAGTTCGGACTTAACACTCTCCTCATATCCAACTACTCTTTAACACAAGGATTCGATCCGACCGACTCATATATAGTTTATCCATTAGTTTTGAACCATGTTAATTGTCTACCAATTATACAGCAGTGAATTACATCTTTTACAACGATTTTAAAACACTATAATTTTGGGCTTTTCCACTGGCTTCCTACTTACAACACTAGGTGCTTTTACACCGGTTTAAAATTGGTGTAAAATCCCATCCTTACACTGGTATAACTAATCTATTACTACTACATTATTATCAACGACTCCAATTTTATTTTTTTCTGAAGGAATATATATTAGTCCTAATACATTATTTTACTATAAAAAACATCATAACTAATCTCGGATTTTGTTGGTAGTCCTCCGGTTCTCAAGGAAAGAAGGCATTGATGATATGAAGTTCGGTCATGCGATAAATATAACTTGACAAAAAATTATTCCGTTTAAGAATGAACTCTGGTTATCCCAAATGATTCGTCATTTGGTGAAACTCATTAACTACTTGAGTCCAAGAAATCAAATCATTTTTTTGAAGTATGAATTAGTTTATAAATAACACTTATAATTATAGAGATGGAGTAGATCGATAATCAAAATTAGCCTTGATTTCTTTTAAAAAAAATTGCCTTTATTTATTGTACTGAAATCAAGGAAAACACTATTACCCAATCAAATACAGATGTAGGCCTAAACAATGTAGTTAGGCTTTATAGTACTATCTAATTAGAGGAACTTTAGCTTGGCTATTTTAAGTTTTTTAACCCCTTGATTAATGATATGTTGATTGTGATATAACAAAATCATACGATTTGGTCCCATGTTCTCTTCCATCTATACGTCCTGCAGGAAGGTTCCTACATGTTTCCATGCAAATACATGTGCTAGTTATATAGTAATTTCCTGTACTTTCGAATCTGTTTCATCACATTTATCAAAGTTAGCAACTAGTGTCATCTCAATGAGCAGGGTAATTCTACGTCATGCCTATTAATTGGACCCTCAAAAGGCAATAGAGGGGTAAAAATTTCAACTTATATTGCTTTGTACAAATAGAAATTTAACGTATGTATATATATGTGAAATTTATATAATTAAGTTACCATAGTTCAATTTTTCCAGCTTGTTGAGGGGCCTTAATTTGCACGTAATCCTTTCGGAGTATTGTTGGGGTTGTAAATCTTTGATTGATACATTTGCTAATTTGTTCATGTAAATAAAAAAAGGTCACTTGTCATGTAAATTACCAAGCACCGCAGTTTCATATTTTATAATATAATGTATAACAACAATTTTACTTTCCTTATGAAGCCAAATTAATTATATAAAATATTAGTTAAAATCTAAAGGAGATCATTGTCAGAAGTATAAAAATATAAAATTATTCTTGTGAATTTACCTATGTCGTATGAATCCTAGCATCATTGACCAAATAGTTACATTTGATTCCATTCTTACAAATTAATGTGTTTAACTTAGTTAAGAAACGCAAATTAGGAGATATACATTCAAATAACTATAAGGCCTTAAAATTGTTATGTAGCAAGTGTGAGCTATAAGTTCTTTAATCTTTATTGCTTGAAAAGGTAGAGTTTGGAAACTTTATAAGTGAGAGGATCCATAAAGCTAATGACTTAAGGTTTTGGGTAAAGATGTGGTTTACTACTCACATGTATGGTCGCTCTTGGCCCAAATGTGGATGATCCTCTAGCTCATCGAACATTAGTATTATAGTCGATAGATAGACAAGGGTTGGACAAACCCCTTGAGTTGAAAGTCTTTTTGACAAGGTTCTAAGGAGATGTGTTTTGTTGAGTGCCACAACGAAGGTGCAAACGTAAGTGTATTTAGATGAAAAAAACTTCCACTTAAGGAGAACATAATGGATGTATATGGACTTGCCCTTGAGGGGGAGATTGTTGTGTAACAAGTGTGAGTTAGAAGTTCCACATTGCTTGAAAAAATGGAGGTTGAGCAGTTTATAAGTGAGATGATTCATAAGAGGGGAAATACGAGGTGGCTCATGAAACTCAAGTGATTTGAGGGGATGTTAAAAGTCACATGTTTAATGAGAAATAACATGAAAATGTTTTTATACGTGATCGATAGTCCTCTCCTAACTCAATATTAACACCTAATATGATCAGAGTTTGTCGATCTACGCACCCACCATATATATTCTTGTACCAAGCTCAAGGCGGGAAACTAAAAATGATATGAATATAAAGATGTCCTAAAATGAATTTATAAAAAGTGTTAGATCTCACATTACAAGTTAGTTTTGTAGGGATTGCTTTAGGCCAACCTACATTCTAAAATTAGGATTAGCAAAATCGTTCGTTTAAAGATTGAATTTCTTTCTTCTAGGTTTTTTATTAAGATTTTATAGTACCAAATCATTTTCAAATATGAAAGTATCATGTTATTGACATACTAGCATTTATCATTATATAGTATGGACCTTCCAAAAGAGTTCAAAGGTCAAGAAAAAATGTTTGAGCAACACACTAACCCAAACCATAAATACTAAGATTTGCCAACATCTTCCGTTTAAAGATTGAAGAGTTGTCGTATACTCCCTTTGTTCCTTATTAGTCACTTTAAAGGTTTTTACATATAAGTACCGATACAACTAATAAACTTTGCTACTTTTGATACAACTATTTATATTTTTTCAATAATATTCATAATCATTTATTATCTCATTCAATATATTTCTCTCTGCAATAAGAAGACATCTAAAATGAACCTGGTCTAAAGGTAGACCTTACTAATTTTAGTAAATTGTAATAAATAAATGCAATTATTCCTTATTATTTATTATTATAAATTTCAGTTTTTACTAAAAATAGTAACGTTCATCCTTTGACCTTTTTGAGAGGTCAATATTAAACAAACCCCTATACAATAAATAACTAAGTCTGACATTGACACAAAAAAAAAAACTTAATATTGCATTGAACATTGAAAATTTCCAATAAGTGGAAACAAAATAGTCTGCAAATGTGACAACTAAAAAAAACCGAGGAAGTAGTTTTTTTTTTTTAAATATTTCTTAGCCATGGCCAAATATTTTCAAGGTTGCATCTAATATAGTCCTCTCAAAATTAGTCTAAAGAAAGATCTTTACTATTTTTATTTTAAATAAAATTTTATTTATAATTATAAAAAATAAAAAACAAAAAAAATTAATATTTTACCAAAACTTATTGTCCTTTTGGACCGGGTTCTTACTAAAGAACCCTATTTTCAAATATGAAAGTGTCATAGCACTAGTTATATTAATATTTTGAGGGGTTTGTCTAATATAGACAATTTCTTATAATATTTAGCAAATGTTAATAAAATATTAACTCTCTTCATTTTTTATTTAAACAGGCTAAAATTTCGTTGTTATTATTATAAAATTCATATTTAACTACAAAAATGATAGTGGTCCATATTTGAACTTTTTTTAATGTGAATCTTAGACAAACCCATATTTTCCATTAAAAATATATAAAAATGTTATCATATTAGTTCTGCCTCCTAAAAATATCTTGGGTTAATTAAGTTTTTAGTCCCTATAAATATTCAGAATTTTGTTTTTAGTCCCTACAAAATAAAATCGCATTTTTAGTCCCTATAAAATTTTCCATCAGCCTTTTTAGTCCCTATAAAATTTTTCCATCAACATTTTAGTCCCTGTAAAAATTTTCCATCAACATTTTTGGTCCCTAAAATGCTTAAGGAAAATATCACAGGGACTAAAAAGTGTGATTTTATTTTGTAGGGACTAAAAATAAAACTGTGAATATTTATAGGGATTAAAAACTTAATTAACCCAAATATCTTATATATATCAAATTAGTATTTTTGTTACTTTTGTTCTCTGTATTGATAAATATGGTGACAATTTTATGTCTCTGGTGGACAAATTTTGTGAAATTTATTGAAGATTAATTCAGTTAATTAAACTTCGATAATTGTGAGCTTAGCTCAGTTGATATGAACAATGCATAATATATGCAAGATCGGGGTTCAAACCCTGGCCACCAAAAAAAACTTCGATAATTGAAGTATTAATTTGACAGTGAACGGTGCTAATGTATCAACACTTATCTTTGTAGGTTTGAGTTGACAGTTTATTCATAATCATTAAAATAGATTAAAAAAAATACACGACTGATATGAAAATGGTAGTGAGAAATCCAAAATACATGAAACAAACCAACTCCACCTGCTTTCAGAATCCAGCTCCCAGGCAACCAGGTTAGGTTTTTATGATAAATAATACAAACTGTGGCTGCATATTATAATTAACATAAAGAAGCGGTCAATTATTTTAGCTAAAAAACATTTTTGTTTGCTCCATATATATGAAGAAGTTAGGCACTTTATAAAGACAAACAGAAAGATGACAGATTTTTTTTTTAGTTTTATAACATTTATATGCTATCTAAATTTATTTAAATTTCTGCTTCAATATTTGTATATTGTATGCTATTATATATGATGTAAAATTTAATTAAATTTAATATTGAAAAAGAATTTAAATTTAAATTTAATATTTTCAGCATAAGACGAGCCAGAAGGACTACAAAAAGATACAATCAGTCAAGAAACACATATGAGGGATATTTCAACCATATACAAAAAGAAAATAAAAACTTAAATAAAGACCCTAAGTTCAACTTATCATCAATGAGGACATTCTAGCGGATTGATACACCACTCATAGAATAAACAAGAAACACCCTTACCCCTAATTTATTAAGAATCACTAAATATTGAACCTTGATAGAGTATTTGTAGGAAAATGTTTATTAGACACCTCAAAAGTGTATACATCTTGAGAGAGATAAAGATATGAGAGAGTAATGTGATAGATTTGATAAGTTGATGATTGATATGAAGAGAGATAGAGAGAAAATAAAGCGTTGAATGAGTGTAAGAAAATTTAGAATGTACAAATATCATTGTTGATATTTGTAAAAAGTCATTTTATCATGAATTTCATTTAGAAAGATATGATCATTGTCCAAGAGGCAGCGGTTCGTTAGCAAGAATTTGACGTAACATCAAAGAACGAAGTTCAAATCTGATATGAAAGAAATGGTTATTAATGACATATTATTAATAATAATTTTTATATTTTTATTTTATTAATACTAATTTTTATATTATTAAAAAAGAAGATACCATCATTCATGTCGATCAATGATATACCATTGTTCCTCTACCTTCCCCTTTCTATCTATATAATCTTGATAGAATAAAATAACTATCAATACATTGACATCGCTAGTACGGGTTAAGAGAAGTACTAGCTAGAAAGAATGGTTTGCAAATTAAAGTTATTTTAGCTAGCTAGATGAAAAGCACAAGAGTCCAAATGAGAGACAAATAAATCACATTTAATATAAAGAATTAATCATCAAGATAATAAAATATTAACCCCATAAAAATAAAAATTAAAAAACTCTCTATCTCTTGCTATAGAGATGAATCCAAAGCCGGCTAACAGAATAAATCTGTAAGCAAACTTCTAAGACTTTTCCACTTTACACCACACATTCACTTGACCATACATCTTTAGGTAATGCCTATGCCCTTCATTTGTCTCTTCCTCAAACCTTCTCCACTTACCCTTTCTATATTACTCTTCCCTCTCACACTATTTTCTTTTATCTTGTCATACAATTGAATTTTCCAACAAAAACAACCTAGGTTTTGATAACTAATTCACCATGGAATTCAGCTACCTTCAAGAAGACTCGAAGAGCTCGAGCGATGAAAACATCGATCGATCATCTGACCAAAACAACGACGATGATCATGATCATCACATGGGAATTGGTAGATCTTATGAGTGTGTGTTTTGCAAAAGAGGTTTCACAACTGCTCAAGCTTTAGGTGGACACATGAACATACATAGAAAAGATAGAGCAAATAACAACAAAAGTGCCACTAAAACCAATTTTGCTCCTCCTAGTTCAAGCAAATTAGTAGTTGATCATGATAACTATGGAGATCTTGGATTTTATTCAACAATTAATCCAAGTCATCTTGCAAGAGGGGGTTATTATTCTTCAATTTCATCCACAACAACTACTCCTGAGGTAGATTCTCTTAATTATCATCAAATATATTTTCCTTCACATGTGCAATATAGTGAGATGTTGTGTGTTGAAAATCAAAGGATGTTTGAACAAGATTGGAGGGGTTTGAGCTTGTATACAAATCCATTAAATAAAGACAAGATAGAAAACAACAATGAAGTGGGTGAATTGGATTTGGAGCTTAGACTTGGTCATTATCCATAGCAAGAATTAATATATATTGCACTTATTTCTCTACCTTTGTGTATATATAATTGCATGTTTTATGTATTATTTCTGATGGCATGCAATTGTATATATTGAGAAGTAATTAAGATTTCTATGCTATGGAAGTTTTTTTCAAGGAAGAAATTAAGGAGGGTTATATGTATACACCCTGTCCCATATATACTAGCTAGGGTTTTATATTATTATAACCCAGAAGTTTTTACATATTTCAATGTTTCTTTTGCTGCTACTCTCATGTTTAATTTTTGTATGCATCTTTTGCTTGTTTCAATGAAAATTAGGTTATTTATGTATATATGAATGATTTTTTTTTTATTTTGTAATAAATTATTTAATTAAATTAATTTTAAAACCTTTAACTAATCTAAGGATACCATCGCCCAAAGCCGTTGCCGTAACATGAAATTCTGTTCTATATTTTTCCTATAGTCTTGTCATAATTTGCATTGTTTAAAGCATATGTTACACCAACGGGTTTCACAAAATCGAGACAAATTTGAGATGATTTAATTTATTAAGAAACAATCACTACAATAGTGTATATATACTTTCACTAACTGTAAAAACCGTCTAGCTATATAGAACAAGTAGGATATATTGTGAAGCTAACTTTTCAAATATAGAATGGTGGCCTTATGGATTGTCTAAGGGCATAGTTTTGGGGTAGTTTATTTCTCTTATGTGTAACCTTATTGCTGCTTCAAAAATAAATGTGTTGAGTACAATTGTATTCTGTTTTGGAGCAGGGTTAAGATTGTGTCTCTAAGATGGTTTTTGGTTAGAGCTAAGGTACTGGAATAGTTGCCAGTATTGTGAATGATATATATGCTTTGTATTATTTAAAAAAAAAATTGTGTGCTATTAGCATACACACACACACACACATATCTTTTGTATTTATTTTATTAAAATATTTGTCTTGTTTCATTCCTTTGATTTGATTTGATGTCAATATATACAATCTTTTGGCCAATCATATTAATTAACTTAACTATAAAAATATAACTGATTTTCTGACACAAATATCATCTAAAATGATTTTGTAAATTTGATTTAGATTAAAAATCAGTTGAATATAAACTTATTTATGTTTAAGACATGCATATACGAGTTAACTGATAAATTTTATGTTAAAAATAAACTTTACATGCCAAACCTCAAAATCATATAAACTTCAAGTTAGAATAACATGAGGCAAAAAGTAATTTTATTCAAGAATAATCACATATCAAAATTAGTCATATGCTTTTAAAATAACTTGTTTCTCTACAAAATTAAATTCAAACATGAGTTGGCCTCATACTCTCACCTTAGTTTACTCTCCTAGATGAGTTGGAGTACAAACCTAAAATCCATCATATCTTTATTGATTGAAAGGGTAAAAAATGTTCTTTAGCTCCACACATTTTTGACCATTTTTATAAGTTTTTTTTTTTATTGATTTGTATTATCTGATCGAACATCCTTATTCTTTAAGAGTATGATTCAATCTTATTTAAAATATGTTAGAGCCTTTTTTTTTTAAACAAATGTCAATGGAACTACTCACCACGTATACAAGCAAAAGGAGCTATATACCCACTCATAGATTCATCTATGTGAGATTTAATATATTTCATAGACTCATCTAGGAGAGATTTTATATATTTAATGTAAAATGTACACATTCCAAAACAGATTTACTACTTTAAAATTCTTAACATATGCAAATTTACACGTGATAGAAAAACTCTATATAAAAATAAAAAAAAAACCATTTGTACGAGGTAACCTAAATATGATGCTAAATACGATGCACCACCATCGGCACATTAGGACATTTCTAGAATTTTATAGATCAGTGAGAGGCTGAGAATGGATTGCTTAAGTGAAAAAAAAAAAAGATAGTGTACTCATACAAAATTATTCCTAATCATATAAAAAAGTGCAAAATTATAATCCTTGGGCTAAATGCTTTGCTTAGAAACTTTCTTTTCAATATAAGTACATTTATGTCTTTACTTCCTTTCCACCCCTCAATGTATGGAATTACTATCTCTGTGCTTCAATATGATTTTGCTCTCAAACTATTAGAATATGTAAATTATTTCGTTAGAAAAAATATCCCAATTTTTTTTTTCCAACGTGGTTTCAACAAGAGTTGACAGAAAAGAAAAACAGTTAATGCATCTTCAGAACAAGAGCTAGCTAACATATCTTTACTCTAGGCTTCTCCTTCACATATTGAGCTGTATTGTTAAAGCTTAAAAGAACCTGTGTTCAGGGGCGAATGGCTTTGTATGAGTGGGGTAGCATTGGCTACCCCAAAAGCAAAATAAAACCTTGAAGAATTAGTATAATTTTCTATGTAGCTACCTCATTAATATATTTAGCTACTCCAAACAATTTTGTTGATTCAAAGATGGACAATATTAATAAATTATTGATAATCTATTTAGTTTAGTGTCAATAATAGATAAATTTGACTTCTTAAAACTTCAAAGAACTCCACTTTTATATATAATTATTGTTAGATTTTATTTTTTTTCATTGTCGTTTCATTAAATATAAGTAAAAATTATTGTGAATTTATTTTACTTATTGATTAAATTTAATATATTAGTTTTTAAAATATATTTTACTTCTTTATATTTGGCCCCCTCGTAAAAATCGTGCTAGCTTCGCCGCTGCCTGTGTTGATTCATCAAACTTTATGTAGAATACAAATGAAGATCGAGGAAGCAAATGAGTAATGTATTTTAAAAAAAGATATTCAAGAGATTGAAATGGATAATTATTTGTTGGTCATAAAGACAAATCTAAATCACCTAGACACACACATAAAAACTATACATCATTTAATTATTTTAATAATAAAAAAAATTCTCTTTCTACCTTTTCATTTTTGTGTGTGACCAAATAATTTAGATTTAAGTTTGTGACCAATTAAGTCTTGCTCGAAGAAAATAATATTGGTAAGGCCACCAAATTTTTTTTAACCTCACTATTAAAAATTAATGAGTTGAGCCTATAACAACTACCAAATATATTGCTTGTCTTTGAAAATCCTAGCAGACAGAGAAGTCTAATTCTTAAATTTATTTGACTTAAATTTTGTGAAGAAACTCTAGGTTTGAATTCTAGAAATACACTTCTAGTCTCCATGCCAGAAGAAATTAACTTAACTTTGTGAATACCTCAAAAAAAAAAATGAACCCAGCATATTTTAAATAAGTAATTGCATTGCGGTGACAAACCAACAAGAGCACCAGTGGTCTAGTGGTAGAATAGTACCCTGCCACGGTACAGACCCGGGTTCGATTCCCGGCTGGTGCAATTTTTTTATTTTTTTGTTTTTGTTATTTCTTTTAGTTTTTTTTTGTAACAAAGCAACAAAAGGGTTTTCTGCAATGTGAAGCAAAAAGTTTGAGAGACAAATGGATCCAAAGAATAAGAAACCCACCAATCCAACTAGAAAAAGACGTGAGTGCTTTGGGGGTTAGTATACCAGCTACATAAGTACCACTGTACCAATACCAAATGATGTAACCTTACATGCCATAAAAATTACTAGAATGGTTGCAAGTCTGGCAACTGGCTGGGTGAAGCAACATCTTAGGGCTTTTGGCCTAACACAATGCCACTCTTTGGTTTTGAGTACCAAAAAACAAACAGAAAGAACAAGGAATTGTCCTTAACCTTATGTACAAATTCATTATGACAATGTAACTAAACATTTGGCTTAGGTAAGGTAAGGTAAGGAGCATGATTAAGGCTGTCATTGGATTATTATTATTATTATTATTTATTTATGTTGAGTGGAATCAAATAATATATAATTAATTGGAAATTGAAGTTATAGAATGTAATGAAGTCCACGTGTGATCATTTGGATGTTTAGTGACAAAATAAGAAGAAAAATATATTTGTTCAAAAATTATGATAGACATGTATAGAATGATTGATTATTATAATTACAACTTTTTTCTTGGGGATTTTTTATTTACATACAGATTCTAATCTAGCTTGAACTTGTCTTTGCTTAAGCTGTTATTGTTCCACTTGCTCATTCCCATATCATTGTCTAGATAAAGTCAATATGCAACTTCGGACAGTTTGCTAAGGTTTCTGTTTTCCTATCTCAAATCTCATTACCTATTCAACATCATAGCTTCATGTGTATTTGTAAGATCTCCGTTCAACATGGACTATGAAGCAAGATCAGTTACACTGTTAAGGAATATTTCTTTTAGAGGTAGGTATCACATGTTTGGACATATTTTAAAATAGACTTCTAACAAACCCGGTTGACCTAGTAATGCTGGTTGGTTGAGTGTGTTTATCTCAAGGTCTCAAGTTCGATTCTTTTAGTGCCAATTTCGATGAGTTAGTCCATACAGAGCTTTGTTCAGACTTAAATGGGGTCCCGCAAGTGGGTGGTGGGATTAAATCATTCGGATTAGTCGGTCTTTGAGCTGGATAATAAGTTTTTAAAAATAAAATAAAAAATAGACTACTAACAAAGAATATCCTTAAAAAGAGATAGCAGTAAAAGGATAGAGATAAGTTGGTTGTGATATATTTATCTAACATTTGGACAGTATGGAAAGTCAGAAATACTATTGATATTTTCTCATAAAGGTTATGATTGGGGTAAGGTTGCGGAGGAGACCAAAAATTCTATCTTAGGAAATGCTTAAAACCAAATCAAGAGGCTACAATTATGCAAAAAAATAAGTGGATTCTGAATCCTTTAGTTGTTTGGGTAAATCAGGCGAGGAGTAGTATATGCTTGGAAAGGTGTTTAAATTGTCCCAGCAGAACAGAAGCAGGAGAGCTTGTGTTTAGTTGCTAGCAAGGATTTTTTATCTGTCTGCGAGACTGCGAATGATGAGGTTGTCCGCGGCTTCTAGGCCAGTGCTATTTGCTTTTTGTTGTGTTTTTCACATGTGAATGCATAACAGGTTTTGATTGCAGGGCTGTATGTTGCAGCATATGTGTGCGTGCAACTTACGTTCAAAGACTCGATAGTTTACAGGATTCTGCAATTCATATCACATTTCACTACGTTCTTCGATGCAAGAGCCTAGATTTCTGTTGCTGAGTGTCCTATATCATGTGTCAAAACACAACCCGCACGAAAACCGTCTCCAATGTCATGCAGGTGGGCTCAAAGAAACCTTGACGCATTCAGCGCCTGGGTTATGAGGAACATTGTATTTTTATTTTCTTTTCACATCCAAAGTATCCCTTATGCTTTGGGTTATGATATACAAATAATTTTTTTGCCTTTCAAAAAACAAAGAAGCAAAATCTTAAACTGATCAACATGGAGGTTATCCATTGTTTGATTTCGAAAATATTAAAAACCAACATCATCACAATACTAGTGTCTTGTTTTAACCTTTAATCAGCAACGAATCGGGTTAATTTGGGCCATGATTAGAAAGGGAGAAAAAAAAATCAAAGCAATGTATAAAGTTCCAGAAACATGTCATTTACCATTCAGTTCTTTTTGGACGAGGGGAGGTTCAAAATTTAAATCCGTTGCATCAATCAAGTTATTATCTTTGAAATTTCAGACCCAAATCCGTACGGTTTGATTTGAGCTACGCTATCACCAAGTGTTCTTATCATTCATTGACTAAATGAGTATTGATACAATCAAAAAGAACAGATGAAAGCTTTCCAAACTGAAGGATGAAGCATGCATAAAGGGAATGAAAAAATATATTAAAAAGTAAAAATCTTTATACAGACACACAACGGAACATCTTACAAGTACTGACATTTAATTACAGTAACAGAGCAAGTAGCCTTCTCAGATTCAACATCAAGCTGATTGAATGAAGACCAATTACCTAGTTAGATAATAAATGATAAGAAAAATCACAACAAAGGATGCTACCAGTGAGAACATTCTTCGGCTCGATTTTGTCTCAAATACCTGAAACATCATCATACAGAAAATTAAATATTTGAACTTGAGAGGAAAAAGACACCACTCCACCCCATCAATGTGTTGTCATTCTCCCAAACAACAAAGGAAAGCAAAAATCAACAAGTATCTAAGAAAAACTAATTGGCATTGATCCTTAAGAGGGCATATATATAAGGACTACAGAAAGTAGAAGAACTATCCAATGTTGTTGATGGCGGAGGGTGCCATAATATGGAAGAAGACCAAAAATCCGTCATATAAACATGCCATTGCGGCTTATGACAGCGCCAAGGCAGACATCCCTTCACAAATTGCCTATGGGGCAGTTGTCAAAAATCTGACGTGCCATTATGACATGTGGCGCCATGGACGCCGTTTAACAGCACTGGAACAATCAAGTACATACCATTTTGAATTTGTCCATAGTTCCTGAGAGGACTCCCCTTGAAGAATCCATATCATTGCCCTACATAAATACCAACAGACAGTTAAAGCAGAAAACAAAAAAGCATAGCTATTGTGAAATACTTTTGATAATTGCAATATATTACACACCATATGATCCAGCATGCGGTTATGATTATCCACCTCCTCATGTATATCACCTGACAGCTGTTGCAAACAGACCCATTAAAACTGTTTCTAGCTGATACAGGGGAAAATTTTAGACCATCACAAAATTGCAGAGTTTAAATACATGATACATCTTCATGAAATTGAATAGAATTGCAAACATTCAAGATCTTTAAATAGTCTACAGAAAAAAGGGTTTTAGGAACCAAATAGATATTATAATTATAGTAGGCAACAAAGTAACACTACAGCTACAATAGTACAGAATAAGATCATGGGTAATTCTGATAAACATGAAAGATGTGATGCAGACATGGAGGAGTTCTGAATTCTGATAGAACCCAGGAATTTAAGCAAGCGAAGTGTATTATTGAATGTAAATGGATGAGCTCAAAGCTCTTACAATGGTGGAAAATCAGAAAAACGGTAGGTAAACCAGAGTTTAATGAACTCCAAATCCAGACCAGAGCTCCTAATCCTTTCTAACAATATTTCTGAATGCATTCCTCACTCCCTTCCCTCTCTTCTATTTCCTCTGCTACTACAATCTTATGGAAATTGTGTTAGTGAATAGGGAGGGCGACCTTGGTGTCCTATCAGGTTCATATCCAGATGGACATGGTATAATTTTTCAAAGCTCAAATGCATATAGAATTTATTATTTATTTTTACCATTCTAATAAACCAAAAACGACACAATTCCTGAAGTAAGTTATCCTTTACTTCCCAACAGAAACAATATCATATAAACAAGGCTTTAAAAAAAAATTATAAAAAAATTGTGATGACAACCAATAGTTGAAACAAAATGACGAAATATTTACAAAGCACATAAGTTATCTTTGTACAGGATAGCTAGGTGGTAGTCTATGGCATGTCAAGTAACGGTAAACTACTAAACATACTCTTTTCAGCAGATTAACCCTATCTTGCAATCCATCCATTGCTTGTTCATTATCATGCTCATCAATTTCATGGGAAGAAGCTGAGGAGTACATAGATGATGCTCTGATTCCACCCTCCTCAATACCATCAAAAAGAGCAACTCTGTTGTTTCGGGTGTCTCTGAAATAGAAAATAATAATTTATATAAAGAAAATAGTAAAATCCAATGTGGTCAGGTAATAAACACAAGGAAAATAATATTCGCTTTTCAACATTTGAACAGCTTTATACTGATCAAAGTCACAATACATCTCCATAATTGCATAAAATATCAAGATACATTAATCAGAGAGATATCTTAGGCAAAAGATACATACATTAAACATTTCTTAACAATTAACTTCTAAACAGATATCAAATAAACCTTAATGACATGGATAGACAAGGAAAAACTGAAGGATTGAATTAACACGAATAATACACTGAATGGTACAGATGATGATTTAATGACACGTACAAGGAAGTATTCATATCGATATAGAACACCTTGCCTCATATTTGTGACAAATTTGTTGCAAGAATCTACATGCATGCATGAGGATAGTTTAGTTTACTTCCTGCTCATATACTCAATGTAATTCTTTCTATTACCTATTATTGATTATTAATTACATTACCAATGAACACTAGCATGCACCTTCCCCTTTGTTTAATCCTTCTCCTTTTCTCTATTCATTTTTGTTGCCTATGACGTCAAGTAGGAAGGGGTAAAGTTGTAATCTGGACCATAGTATTTAAATACAAGTTGTATCTTGTAAACCCTAATCTTTCACCGATAATACAAAGGAAGTGAAGCTGCTCTGCAGGCAGAGACGTAGGCAAAATTGACCGAACTTTGTCACCAAACATTGCACGTTCTTTGTTAGGGTTTATCGTTTATTTAATATTTTGAAACCAGTTGTTGTTCTAACAATTTCAATTACTATTCTTCTTAACAATCAGATGATCATCAAAATTATTCTTACTCTTTGAAAGATGCCAGTGATCGTTAAAAAGTGGTTTTATCGATCAATAAGCTCGTAGATACTCTACCTATCCACAATTCACCACCTTCAACTCTTAACACACGCAAAAAATGATTCCATTCCAAAATGAAAACAAAACCTCAAAGAGAAATTCACCAATAAATCACACATATCAAAATCATCACGAGAAACAAATTCAAAACCCGTCTACTACACAGTATCCACGGATCTGAAGCAAGTATTACAATCATCAATAATTTCGTCGAATTGAATAACAACCGATAGGAACACGAATTTCCAGAATATGAAATAACATATTAATTAGAAAAGGCAATTATTAAATCAATTAATTAATCTCCTTACTAACCTTCTAGAATTCATCATATCTCACCACCACCACCAGATCACGGATTCACTCGATCGTGATTCCTAATCAAATAAAAAATTAATTAATGAATGAATAGAAAAGCGTAAGAAAATGAATCGAGAACAGATCTGAAGAAATGAAACGGAAGAAGATTCGAGAACGAACCTGTTGTTCTGTGCATAAGTAAAGGTTCTTTGGAGTGAAGGAGAGATAGAAAGAGGTTTGTTTGTTTTTATACTGGATGCGAACTAGCTTCACCAGTTTTACACTTACGGAGTTACGGTTATTGCTCATTACTGTTAATACAGAGGTAGGCCCCACTTAGTATCGGTTTATTTTATCTTCTTTTTTTTTTTTTTTTCGGTTTTAAGCCAAAATACATATATGGTAAAGAAGAAGAATTGGAGATTTTGTTCTTTTCTTAAAAGAGTGTTTTGCTTCTAATTTGGATTTTCAATAGACTGCATTGAGACAACTAAAATTGTGAAATAATTAACTTTTTTAAGGGTTTGGTACGTAATAGTGGTATTATTTATTTTTTTAACTATTTAACCTTTCTATAACACTTTTGGGCATTTGGATAAGTATCCACATTTTTTAAAATGATAAATAAATTGATTGATATTTTCTTGAACTTGAAGAAACTAAATAATTTAAGAAACTCATCAAGAAACATTAGATCAATAAAAAGTGTTCTGAATTAGACCAAAGCCAATCTAAAATAGGAGCGGATCACTACAAGGTAATCAATCCACCGCCGTGAATAATCATGGAAGCAAAAATCGTCAACTCCATGAAGCAATGGTAAAACTCTTCTTTCTTTTTTTTTAGAGGAGGGCAATGGTAAAACTTAGCAACTAAAAATACAATATGTTAAATGCAACTTATGTAAGTGAGTTGGCCTAAAAAAAACTTATATAAGTTAGTGTAGGTCATTTCCATGTGATTAGCTTCACACATTTGACATTGTAAAAAAAAAAAAAAAAAAACAATACTTCATTTGTATATGTCATCATGCATTATTTTCTATATTTTCTGTGCAATGAAAAATTGTAGTATATTAAACATGTTTGGATTTAGGTTCAAACCCGCACTATCACACTTCACAACACTTATTGCGCATGAGTTATGATGCTAGACTTTTCCAAAGAAAAACTTCCATAAAAATGTTCTTTTAAGCGCAAATTCTCACTTTTGTATATGTAACTCTTTGACCTTTTCTATCACACTTTCGGGTATTTGGATAAGTGTCTATTTTTTTTTTAATGATAAATAAATTAATCTATATTTCTTGAACTTGATGAAACTTAATTCATTTGACCGACTCAAATTAGATGAATAAAAAGTGTTCTGAATTGGACCAAGGTCAATCCAACTTAAGAGTGGATAGCTACAAGGTTATCACTCCACCGCCACAAATTATCAAGAAAGAAAAATTCGTAATCTCCAATCACTTGACCGCATGTGACAATGGTAAAACTTAGCATCTAAAAAGACAATATGTTAAATGCAACTTATGTAAGTTAGTGTAGGTAATTTTCATGTGATTAGCTTCGCACATATATGACATATGTGATTAGCTTCGCATTATTTTCATGTAATTTTTTCATATTTTCTTTTTATTATTACTATTTTCCATATATTTTTATGTAATAAAAGATTGCACGATATTTAATATGTAGGAATTTGGGTTCAAACCCGCACCATCACACTTCACAGCATTTAGACGCTAGACTCTTTCAAAGAAAAACTTCCAAAAAATTGTTCACTTTTTCTAAAATTGGCTTTCTTTTTTTACTTGTTTATAGGATTGGATCATGTTTCTTCTGACCTATACCAAGGCCATGTTAACTTGCAGATCCTCCCATTCACATAGCAACTAAATAGCATGTGAATGGTTTGTGTCACGCAATCTACCCGATGGTGAAAAACGTGTTTGAGATACTCACTCAACCTAACCTTTTTAAGTTGGGTAGTGTTAGCTTGTGCCCGGCATATGTTATCAATAAACTTTCTCTAAAAGAAACCTAAAAGAAAAAACTTTCTCTAAAATTTTGTGCATTAAAATGATTAAAAAGCTAAATATTAAATGTAATGCACATTTTCAATAAACTTTTTCTATATTTGAATCATTAACTTATCTCTTGAGGGCACAAGTTAACATTTCCCTTTTAAGTTTCCTAGTTATTCAGGTCTTGTATTTTACTATAACAATTAACAACGTTGGTCTTTCACGTGTATTTGAGTGAATTAATTACAATTTCCCTTTAGATATATGCTAGGAAATTCAACACTGCTAAAAAATTGTCGTAAACGTGACAGGCACACACCATGAACATTGAACAACTTTCTTTAATTGTAATGTTATAGAACCAGATTGCTAATTCCAAAATATAAAGATCTTTGATGAAAAGCATTGATGGCATAATCAAATTTTATTTGAGCCAGCTTGGTTTTGAACCGAATGCCACACCCAATTCCATATCCAGATCCTGGTTTACCATGCCTCTGTCCTGGATTTCCTGCAATACTCATTAGATTGAAAATGTTAAACCAAAGTACTATGATATCACTATACTTCAGCAAAATTCTAGAATTAAGATTAAGGGTTAAATAAATGATTTTATATGGAGGATATAAGGATGGCTTGGTGGGTAGTTCCATGCTATGTAGCATTGAGACAAACACGGACCTCGACACTGACACAAACACACTTTGACACTGGTAAAAATTTGAAAAAATGAATTAATTGAACATAATGGTATGTGCTAGTGTCGTGTCGGAGTTGGTTCTACAAAGATTCCATGATAATAACAATAATTATTAACAAAACTAACATTAGCCGTTTCAAAATAAAGTTATTTTAAATTTATTCAAAGTGATCACTGAATGAAACTTACCAGGAACCCTATGACTACTATTCAAGTCAGATCCACAGTCAAGGAAAAAAACACCTGTCAGTTTCTTGTTCTGCAAGAATTGAGTAAAGAACATGGTCAGCATGGCATCAATGACTGGTAGCATTGATAATATGGGAAATGACTTACATGTTTCAATATTTTCATCAATATCATAGGCCACTAGCAAAAAAAGTTGTTAGCAACTAAATTTTATTTAGAAAATTAGATTCGATTTTCTGTTTTGTTTGTTCTTGATAAGAAGATGCTTGTCTATTTTTATTATTAGTTCAATAAGGAATAATGAGTATTATATATACCAATGGGATTGCCAATTCAGTTTTAGATGCCAAATATGATTGTCCCGAACCAACTGCACCTTCACCATAGCCTCTAACACTGTTGGGACCACCAATTGCAAAAGCTTGATGTGGAGCAATAGATCCTACAATTGAACCACCACTCAACCTGCCAGATAAAATTTGAAAAGTGGTGTAGATTTATATTAAATCACTAAACCGTCCGGTCGGTCCGATCCGGTTTGTAGATGTCATAACTCTACAAACATTCTTCTCCAGTGATAAAATTCTTTAAGAACTCACCAGGAAGATAATACAGCTGGTCCAAGTTTGACTCCTTTTGAAGCAAAAAATTTAAATCTATTGAAGGTTAGCAAATTTGGTTGAAGTGGAATCCCTTGTTCCATTTGTAAACTGAACTGAAAATAATTTGGTTAATTAATTACAAGTTTGCATGGAACTTGTCCCTCTTGTATAATGATCAAGAATCAATGAAGATAACTTACGTGAGTAAAACTGTGATCATTTACATCTTCAAATTGAGTTTTTTGATTAATCACTATCATATTGTCATATGGTTCTCCACTACATGAGATTTAAAAATACATTAAGTCAAATTTATTCAAACTGGTTGCCTCAACATTTATTTATGTCAGTCCTGAATCAAATAAATTTCATCAAACCTGCAAGTTAATGGAAAACCATCTAGATCTCTGCTTATAGAACGGCCGCTGTCATTGATAAATCGAACGTGCTGCACAATTGATCGAACAAATTAATTATTTGTACGTCTAGTAAAAGTAGTCCATTCAGCAAAAACAAATAAAAAGAATATTATTTCTTTTTATAAAAAGAATATCTTTTCTATTATGGTTCATTGACACAAAAGAGGGGCAAGGCGCGAGGAAGCTGATAGAGCGTAGCAACCTTCGCCCCTGCTCTTGCATTTGGCTCAAACGTGCATGAGACTCAACAGTTAGTTGTGGGGCACAACTGGGGTGCGGGGGCGATAGCCTCTACGGTATGATTCAGGAGTGTTGTTGTAATATGGACCATAGTATTATATATATGGCTTTTGACACTGCAAACACTAATTCATTCAAGTAATAATACGGAACTACAACTGCTTTGTAGTTGCGGACATAGACATACTTGGCCGTACTGCGTAAACAAATGATCGTGTTCACTGTCTTGCAATTTATCGTTTCTATTTTTCTTTTGTTATTAATTGTTGTTCTAACAAGATGAAGTATTAATTTTGTCTTTTTACCAACCTTAAAGTATACACCGGTTGAAGTACTCCAATTAGAAGTTGAAGGCTCATTAAAATCAAATCCAATTGACAATTTTGACAACCTCAAACCTTGGCTTACAGATTGGGAAAAATTGTTCATGGGAATTCCATGGATTCTAACTTCAGGAAAAGTTAAATGCTGTGAAAGAAAAACATCATTAACATAAGTTCCTTAATTTGTTTCTTGCTTTATAATAATATTAATATTAATTTACAATAATCAAATTTGATTCAATATGTAACACAAATTAACCTGAATAGTTAGAGAGTGTTGACCAAGACATATAGGTTTAGGATACCTATAACCAATTAAGAGATTTGAATCATATAGTCCCTTGTGCCATGATACATCAAGCATGTCACTGTTACGAAATAATTCAGGATGCTTCAAACAAAGGCTACAATGAACAAAAATGAAATATTGTTGAAAAATACAATTTTTTTTTTGGGTACAATACAAGAAAATCCAATTTAATGACATTGAAAATAAAATAAAATAAAATTGTCTACCTGCCACTAGGATACCCTGTTGGAGTTTATGAGAAACATAAACATATAAGAATCAAATAATAACTAATTAATTCGACCAAAACATTCTTTGTTTAGTTTTTGGAACCATAAAGTTGTACACACCTTAGAGGGGAGGGCACATAAGAATCACATAGCTTTTGAATGAAATTAACTCCAATGTCAAATTTTGCTGCAGGGCACAAAACTCATTGTCATCAAAATTTATCTAGAGTACTAACACAGACACGATACTAACACTTACACGTAAACATAGTTAGTAATTTGAGAAAATGATTTAATTGAATGCAATCACATGTGTCGGTGTCGTGTCAGTGTTGGACGATATCAACATTGTGAGACGCCACACACGACTTTTATAAAAAAAAAATGTTGGTGCTACGGTGAAATTGATCCAAGAGAAAAACGAAAAATAAATAGGATAACATCTTATGAGCAAAATTGAATATTTTATTATGTTAGAGGAGGGAAAGTTAAATGCGAACATTTGCCAGCAAGGATGGTTTTGCGAGCTCCCATTTCTGAGGGGCACTATTCTACATTCCACAATTGTAACAATGATTGGAAAATGATGAAAGTGAAGAGAAGCATATATAGTATTGGTATTTCGGGGTGGAAATATGTAACATTTGGAAAAGGTGAAATGAACATTCCAAGCTTTCTAGCTTTCACATTCTTTGTGTGAGATATATGATAAGTTTGTCACCTATGCCTCTAAGAACAAAGAAAGGAACCTTTGAACCATTTATTATTAATCTTCAATCTTTCACCAATTAACTGCATCAAGATGATTCTTTTCTTTTTGTTCATGCTCGTACAAATTAAATACCATACCTTTAACCAATCAAATACTAATCTACATGTACCGACGTTGTAAATTCTTTTACACGCGCATCCAATCAAATCACACGAGATAAACGGTTTTAGAAATATTTTAGAAAGTAAACTGAAAAAGTGGCATCATGATATAATTTGATTGGATGCATGTGTAAAAAAAATAGTATAGAAATTAAAAATCCTAGTTTACAGTAAAAAAAAGAAGGCTTAATTGCACTTTTTGCCCCCTATCTTTCCAAAAGTTGTGATTTTGGACCCCTAACTAATTAAAATACAAAACAGCCCCCTATGTATTGGATCTTTGGCAGTTTTGGCCCCAAGGCCAATTTTGACCTGGTCTTTGCTGACGTGGCGTCAAAACTTGGCCCCCTATGTGGGTGCCACGTCAGCGAAGACAAAGTCAAAATTAGCCTTGGATGCATATTTTAAAAATTTGACCTTTGGATTGTAAGTTTATATCATATATGCAAAGTTTTACAAAAATCTAACGGTGTACAATAAAAGCGCATAAACTATTAATCTTAATGAAACTCAATAACAAAGAAAATAATTTTAGATTTGCGTAAAATTTTGCACGAAGATCTAAATGAGATAAACTTACCATCCGTTTGTCAAATTTAAAAAATATGTATCGAGTAAAATGATATTGAACGGTGTAATACTACATCAGTGTAATTTGATCTCTCTCATATATATGAATGTTCCATCAAAAAAAAATTATATATAAATGTTGTCATTAATATTGAACGGTGTAATACTACATCAGTGTAATTTGATCTCTCTCATATATATGAATGTTCCATCAAAAAAAAATTATATATAAATGTTGTCATTAAAAGAGATAAGAATTTAACCAAGCAATTGAACTCAAGTGACTAACGACTTCACCAAATAACGAACTGTTCAAGAAAACTTGAATTTGATTCTTGGATGAAATAATTTTTTGTCAGTCTTTACTTACCTCCCGACCGAACTCCAGATTACTACTAGGACGCGCTCCTTTTCTCTAAGAACCGAAGAGTTAACATAAAGAAAATGAATTTATTTGCCATATTAATAGTGTATTGAAAAAAATATAAACATGATTTTTCGTAATGTGAAAGTTATAAAATTTATAATTTAATCAAAGTCAAAATTTCATTAAAAAAATACAGTTTATAATTTACATATGTATCTAATAAAAAAAAGTGTGAAGACAAACTACACTAAAGATAATAGTTTTAGACTTTAAGACATTAGTATATAATTTTAAAGAATGTTATCCTCTTCTTCTTTTATAAATAAATTCTCTTTTATAGACAAGAAACATAAATGAATATTATCAGTAGAAATACTATTTTTGGTCAAAGAAGCTGTCGGTAGAGTTAACCGGCAGGTGGCCAAGGCAACATCAGAAAGCGACAATCTTCTCAGGTGCGGCGTTCGGCGGAAAAATAAACCAAACATAAACAACTAATCAAACAACGAATCTAGCCATCAAATTACAATATATATTAAACTAACAAATCACATAATCATGATGCAACAACTGCACACGAACTAAAAAAAAAAAACTACTTTATTAAAAAATACATTCATCATTTAAATTGATAAAACACATTGAAACCAAAATAAACTCAAGTTCATTCCTTGAAGGATAGAATACCTATAAAACATGTGAACAAAATCATAACATCCAAATTAATAGTATAAAAGTAAATATCTATAAATTTGACAAAATAGCTTTATGTTATTCTAACACCATATATTTAACTTTGTTGTCCAAGTCTTTGATTGTATCAGTAATTGGTCGAAATTGATTTGATAGTTTGATTCAAATAAATCAAACAATACTGTAATTATAAGATGACAAACAAAACAAAGTCGTATTTGAAAAATAAAAGTCACTAAAAAACACGAAAGGTAACACAAACTTTGAAAACGACTTATTTTAGATAAAATGGGAGAAAAAAGGATTCAAATTGGTTTACAAACACACAAAAAACACTATGCTATATTTTTTTTTTTACCATTTAATTAAGGATTTAATTGATATATACACTATCTATTTAAAGATATTTTACAGTGTAAACTAATCATAAATGTTCGATAGTTAAAAATAGGCTTAAGTGCATTGAAAAGTTGTGATTTTGGTCACCTAATTAAAAATAAAAAATTGCCCACTATTTTTAGAGAAATATGTTCTTATGACCCTCTAACTTAAAGAAAAATATGCTCTTTCGACCCTCTATCTTTAGCGAAATAAACTATTTTGGCCCCTTATCTTTACAAAAAGTTGCGATTATGGCCCCCTGTTTTGGGATGCATGGCGTGGTCTTAGCAGCTTTACAACGTTTTGTAAATTTAAGGGGTAAAATTGTTATTTTTTTTGTTAGGGAAGCAAAATTGCAACTTTTTAAAAGTTAAGGGAACACAAATTAGTGAGGGAAATTTAGTGAGGGAAAACATGAAATCCCTCTCTAATTCCCTCACTAAATTTTGCGACCAAAAAATTTGTGAGAAATTTTATTTTTTCCATCACTAAATTTCCTCTTTAATTTTGCTTTTCCTAGTAGTGGGGTCTCAAATACCTTTAAGCCTTAAAGATATCTGACTTTAATCATAACTATTTATAAAGTCACACCATAATATTAAGGGTCTGTTTGGTAAACCCAAAAAAAGAGCTTTTAGCTCTTAGTTTCTAGCTTATAAGCTCATTTGACAAAAAAAGCTCTGTTTGGTAACACTTTTTGACCATGAGCTTATAGATTATTTCACGAGCTTATAAGCTATTTTTCAGAAGCTATTCCAAGTAGCGTTTGAGCTTATAGCTTATAGCTTCTCACTTTTTCTTCCAATTTTACCCTTATTATTTCATTTAAATTCCATTTTTATCCATTACAATTTTTATAATAAGCTACGTAATAAAGACTACTATCCCTTTATTCCAATTTTTGTATATATATCAGCTGACCTTTTTTTTTTTGTTTTGAAAAAATATATACCTTCGTTTTTTTTTACGAAACAAAATACTATTACTCTATTAGTGTGACTTTTATTTTTTTTATTTTTTTTTTTGAGGTAAGTGTTATTTTCTTTATTCTCTATTAGTGTTACTTTATTAGTATTACTCTATTAGTGTTACCTTTTTCTTGTTTTTGAGGTAAATGTTATTTTCTTTATAAAGTGGAAACACTTAAATGATAATAAATATAAGATAAAATTTTAGTGAATAAAATTTAATTTAATTTATAATACATAGGATATATTAAATTAATAAATTAAAGTATTTTTTTAAAGAAAAATTAGTTTACAAAATTACAAATACTTAAATATTAATTGATATAATTTTTATTATGAATTAAGAATACCCTTTATGTCATTTTACATTTACCAGCTAGTTGAACCGCTATTTTTACCAAACACTTCAATTAGCTTATCAGCTAAAAGCTATCAGCTAGCTTATCAGGTAAAAGCTATCAGCTAGCTTATCAGTTATCCGCTATTTTTACCAAACAGAGCCTAATTGTGATTTGAACAATTAATTTTTTTGTGTATCATCAAACTTTTATTTAAAGTGGTTGAATTAAATTAGAGAGACAGAGAATTGACATTTTAGATTAAATATAAAATACAGTACCCAAATATGATGGAGCACAGTTATAGATAAGGTTTTTATCTTTACAGAAGATAATCATGTTTCTAATTAAGCATAATATTAACTATTGATGTGTTTTCTATCATCATAAACGTAATAAAAGAATTAATTATACATTAAAGAATAAAAAGGGCATTCATTTTGAAAAAATCTTCTTTGTTAATCTGACATTCATTGTGAAACGGATAGTAATAAGAGTTTTGATCTTTCTTTAAAAACAAGAGTTTTGTTGTTATACATACGTTTATTATAAAAGAGTAACTGCATAAAAGAAAAGAAGTTAGTATGAGAGTTTTTTTTTTTTTAAACAAGGTAACCTCGCTGGTATGCGGAAATTGATTCTTTAAAGTAAGAGAGATCATTTTAAGGAGTTGATTTTTTTAACAAATGTTTTTTTATATGCATCGACTATAGATCAGATCTTAAACTAAATGGTTAAGAGAGACAAGTATCTCCTGCTTGCATCACACTATTTTGATGATAACCTAATCCCTTGGCAATTGAAAAAACAGTCACCATTAATAAATGTCCCCTTAGAACCATACACATGTGCCTCCCATGTCTCCTATTCACATTTCTTGCAAGACACTTCCCTCACTTTTTGTCCCTTATTCCCAATGCCCCACATCCCTTATTACCTCTAAAAAACCATTCCCATCTCACTCTCCTTCCAACTTTTGTACCCTTTTTCTAGTCTACCCGTGTGCCCCAAAATTTTATTCTCTTTTAGTTTCACACACAAATATACTTACACACGCTTTCTCCCTAAATTAAACTTGATTTATGGCTTCTACAAATGGCTCTAGCCCTAGATCCTCAGGATGTCCATGTGGGGCATGCAAATTTCTCCGTAGAAAGTGTACTTCTGAATGCATATTTGCACCTTATTTTTCCTGTGAGCAAGGACCTGCAAGATTTGCAGCTATTCATAAAGTATTTGGTGCTAGCAATGTTTCCAAGATGCTACTGAATTTACCTGCTCATGATCGTCCCGATGCTGTTGCCGCAATTGCTTATGAAGCTCAAGCTCGTATTATAGATCCTGTTTATGGTTGTGTATCACATATTTTTGCTTTACAACAACAGGTACGCTTTCAAACCTATAGTTAACATTTTAACACAATAGTCACATAGAACTAAATTAATCTTTATTTTACGATCTTCTATTAATAGAGTTAAATATATTCTTTTGAAATTACAAACTCAAATTCTTATACTTGAGCTGACATACGTTAATAGAGAATTTTATTAATGAACTTTGAAAAAATAACAAGCAAATTTTTCAAAAACTTCCTATATAAAAAGGTTGCAGTTTGTAAATTATATTCTTTCATTCAGTTGTTTTCAAGGGCCAGAAATTTTTTCCACAATTTTGTTTTGCTTTTTTAGTATATATGATGTGAATGAATGTTATATAATTAATATATAACTTCTTTTTAAGGAAATTAATAGTATTTAATTTATACATACATATATGTGTTCAAATTTTGGAATCGATTGAGTCAGATTGATTTTTCATCATACTCATGTCTTGTCTTTTTCTCCCTGTTGTTGTATACATAGGTAGTAGGTTTGGCTGCTATATATTAAGAGAAATGATATTTGTACAACCACTTTTTGACAACTTTTGTGACAACTTTCTCTCTCATACTCACATTATGTTTTTACTTTCTCCCTCTATTGCTTTGATTTTTGTGCCAATATCTCCTTTTCTTTGTGAAATTATGGTTGTCCCAAAAGTTGTTTATCAAATGGTTGTTCAAATAACACAACTCATATATTAAACATCAAGATCAGCTAGCAGTCCATTAACAAATTTTAATTGATTATAAATTTACTTATGTCAATTATCGACTAGTAAGACTTTTCTTTTTAACAAGATCGACGAGTAAGAGTTGTTTGGACAAAATCGATCAGTAAGAGTTGTTTGGACAAAACCCCAAATTAAAATGCTATATTTTTTTGTGAGTGTTTAAGTTGTTGTAGTTCGAAAGTAGATCAAAGTGAAAACTCACAATTTCCTTCATACAAAAAGGTATATTTTCTATATAGATACAATTAAAGAAATCTAAATTTTTTAGTACAGTCATAATTAAAACTCACTTTTTTTTTCTTTTACAATTTTCTTTGATTAAAGCAATTCTAGACTTTTTAGTTTTACCTAAAATTCTAAGTAATTCTTGATTTATCTAATTTCAATTACTCCTTTAAATAAATAACGGTACATTGATTGGTGGATTTGCGGATGCGTAACCTTTTATATCACGTTTGCGCCGCGAACGTTGAATATATATTTTTTGTCATATTAATTGTTCATATGGGTTTTATGTTTGACTTATGGTTTTTTAATTATGCACCCCGTTTTTGTATTTTGATTAGGTAGCAAACTTGCAAGCACAACTAATGCAAGTGAAGGCACAACAAGTAATTAGTCAAAGCCTAGAGGAGACAGAGAACTTGGAGAATCAATGGTCAGGGAATGTTGTTAAACAACAATTAATCAATCCATTTTGTCCCACAAATATGAACCCTATATCTCCTAAGAGCTCCCTTGATTCAATTGATTTTAGCAGCTGCAGCATCAATGATGTAATGAGTATACAATGCCAAGCTTACTCTAATAAAAGAATGTCATATGATTTGGGTGAGCGGCAAGAAACATCTCTCGGAATGATGGGAAACTATAATTAGGCGGATTTGAATTATCTCCTGCCCTTTTCGTCCAACCTCTCATTTTCTTAATTCAACGGTTGATTGATCCATAGAGAAGAAAAAAAGTGGATGAATGGTTGAGACAACATGAGAAAATGAATATGACAAGATCCAACGGGAGTCAACACTAAAATAAAGTGGAGTTTAACCACGGTTTATTTCGTGGCTGAATTACGGAAAAAGCAATGTTTAACTGCTATTGTAATATAATTATTAGGTTTTTATATTTGTGGATTCCGAAAGAAATTACTATATTTTTGCAAACTAGCAAGTCTTTCTCTCCTTGTTTCCTCAAATTAGTACTATAGTATTGGTTACTCCTTAAATCCATCATATGTATGGAAACAAGAAAAACAAAGGCATTTATAATTGAGCAATGCTATATCTCTAGAAAAAAAACATCAAGAATTCTTCAAGAATAAAAAGCAACCAATCACAATGCACTATTTGCCACAATTCAAGGAGGTGTGGCTGAAAAATAGGAAGTTGACAAATAAATCATGCAATTAAAACTTGCCACATGTGTCTTGAAAAATTCTTGATGCTATTTTTCTAGATAAATAGCATTTTCCTTTATAATTAAGTGGTAGATAGTCCAAACACAATCTAGCCCGCTATATGCGTTGTACAAACATGAATGAATCCCTTATTTTGACTTGGTATTGCCTTTTTCAGTCAAATTTTGAAAACTATAGTGTTGAAGATCCAAACCTAAAAGGTAAAAATATACGTTGTTAATTACCGGGTTGATGTTGGTGGTGTAACGACTTATACAAGCATAAGGTATGGATTCATCCATGTTGTTTGAATATGTGTCTTGTGTTAAGGACTCACGGTGATGCTAACAAAAAAGACACATGAAAAGAGTTTGATCATCAAATATTTAAATTGTGGGTTGATCAATTGTCGGGTGAAACCATATTTAATATCATACAAATCATCTAGAAACGGGAGTGCTAACACAAAAATAATAATATTACTCAACATTTACAAATCAAAAATATATAAAATGGAGCTTCTATAATACATTCAAACAAATTTAATTTTTTTGGTACATTTGTTATTTAAACTAATAAATTAACGATGATTTTTATGAATCAAAGAACTAGTTGTCGATTTTTGTATTTTAGGAAGGGTCTTTTTATAAGAAAAAACATAATTGTATTATGATAGATAATATTTGTACAACCATTTTGTGACAATTTTTTTACAACTCTCTCATACTCATAATATGTTCTCTTTCTCTCTCTATTATTTTTTACCAACAAAAAAGAGGGAAAGTAAGTTGTCACCAAATTAAATTGTCTCAAATGGTTGTTCAAATACAGTTAAAACTCTATAAATTAATAATGTCAGGACCGGAGAAATTTATTAATTTAGAGAGTTATTAATTTATCGATAAATTAATAATTATTAATTTAAAGAGTTTTTAAGTAATTATACTGTACATACCAAACAAAAAGGCAAATTAGTCTATGCCTCTTAGAATTACGTTGCAGCGAACCTTGGGACTCAACGTAAATTAGTAACTATTGTGTTCATATGCATTGGAAATCAATAATGACTTTTGAAGTACAGTAAATGTAAACAAGAGGAACAAATGTGTTCAATGTATTCTTCATATATTTTTTCAGTTTCTATGAATTATTAATTTATGATTTTCTTGGGACCGAAAATTATAAAGGGATCTCCCGAAAAATTATTATCTTATTATTTTATCGAGTTTTTCAATTTTTTACATTGGCCCAAGTCGGGACCGGACAAATTTATTATTTTAGAGAGTTTATTAATTTACCGAGTATTAAATTAAAGAGTTTCTACTGTATCACAATTCTTTTATTATTTATAACCATTATGCTACATTTTACCGTAAAAATATCCAAAATTCACTATTATAAGTAATAAAAAAAAACTAATAAAATTAAATGTTAGGTTGCTGAATGAGTATTTAGTATAGGATCTTTTCGGGTGTGACTCAGCTATGGTGATGCATACAGGTTGTTTGATTTAGAGGGGTGTTATTTGGGATGAGTAGTGGCGATGAGTGGTTATTGATATCACTTTCAGTGGTAGTTTGCGATGAAGTCTGATTTAGGAGGTGAAGCTTATTGGGTGGTGTTGTCCTCATGGGTGTTGAAAGTAGGGCTTGGTTAGGTGTTGGATGTATGAGTTTTTTTTTTTATGGTGTTTATTTTGTATGTTCCGCCTATATACGGCGTCTTTTTGTAATCTCTGAATCACTGAATCTCTGTTCGTCTTGAACAAGGATCTGATTATTAAATAAACTTTGCTATTAAAAAAAATGTTAGGTTGCTGGAAGTATGAGGGTGTTGTAATTATTTAAGTGTTCAGTAAAGATAATAATTTTGTATAATGTAAGAGGGTTGGGGGGTGGCAAAGAAGAAGGAGGTTCAAAATTTAGTTAGAGATAGAGGTCCAAATATTTTATGAATTCAAGAAACAAAGCTTGAGATGATAGAAGATTTTATTGTTACGTTGTTAACGGCAATTTGGTGAAAGATTCTAATTGTATTTTTATTGCTCTGATTCCTAAAGTTATTTGTCCTCGGAAGTTGTCTAATTTTTGACCCATTTCATTAGTTGAATTTATGTACAACATAATGGCTAAAGTATTGACAAATAGATTAAAACTGATTATTGGTAGTGTGCTCTCAGAAACTCAATATGTCTTTGTAAAAGAAAGACAAATTTTAAATGGTATTGTTATAGCCAATGAGGTAGTGGATTACGCAGAGAGGAGGAAGAAGGAACTTATTTCGTTTAAAGTTGATTTTGAAAAGCCTTATAATTTGGTGGAGTGGGTTTACTTCTCCTGCAAGAGGAGGATGTGGCTCATGGAATGTAAATTCAGCACAGCTATGCGTCGGTTTTGGTTAATGGAAATCTTACATGAGTTTAAGTTGGGTATGGGTCTTCGTCAAGGTGACCCACTCTCAGCCTTCTTATTTCTTATTACAGCCGAAGGGTCGAATGTGATGCTTAAGGCTTCGGTAAAAGCTGGTATTTTTGGTCGAAAGTTGTCGGTCAAACAACTTCTGCCACAAATTATAAGAGCAATTGGAGTTTACTTAGTTATATCCACGCAAAAACAAGGAATATACTTCAGTATAAAATCTTATACAATACAGGTTTGTCTTCGCACATTAAGACATGAAGTTGAGAATGAGGGATGAATTAAGGAATCAAAAGTCTTTAAAGTATAGAAGCAACTTTTGATCCTTTAAATCTTGAGTGTATATTTCAAAAATATGAATTGTTACCTTAATGGATAAAAGAGAGAAACAGTCCACTCTTAGATGAAGTTCAAAAAGCAGATTGGTTGCCTATTCACTACTTTATAGCGGAAGAGGTGAGACACATTTTGGAATAAGATGAAAAAAATGTTTCATTTGAACTTGAAGATTCTTCTTGTTTTAGTATTGCATAAAGTTTTAGTGACTTTTAGATTGATGATTCTTCTCAGAGCAATCAACAATCTCATGTAACCAATATGCAAGTGATCAAGCTCCCTCATACTATATCAACAATCAATGAATACATCGTATGTTCCTCCACTCAAACTTTGACATCTTTTTACCATAAATATGTTGGTGCCCACAAAAATTTGGGACCCTATGCAATCTTACAGTTTAAACATGTTTAGGGTAACGTGTGTCCTAAGGGCACAAAATAAGAAACTACTAAACGTAAAAATTTAATCTTAAAAATTGTGCATTCAAAATTTTAAAAGCTTAAAAACGTATTTTTTCAATGCAACAATTATGTTTTAATTTTACTTTTAGATTCTTATCTTTTACCTTTAGGGTACAAGTTAGCATTTTCCTATCTATAAATATCAGTTTATAATAATATACTTTTCCTTAAAAAAAACAACTTACACGTGCAGACGTGCTTATCATATCTAGTAAATGCAAAATCATGTGTCACAAAAGCTTTCTTGTCAGAAGAACATTCAGAGAATATATATCTTCTCCAATCATGTACTCTTTCTAATTCTATATATATACTTTGTCCTCTAAAGGGATTATATTTATTTCAGATAAACAAGAGAATATAGGGTTAAAGTAATTTTCTGTTACATGGGATTTTGGGGATACATTCAGTTACTTTGGGATTCCCATGACTCAATAATATTCCAAATATTTCAGAGCAAAATCACCTGTTGTAATAGATAAAACTAGAATATCAAAGTATAATACATGTCAACAATTATAATGTTTGCTAGTTCCATGCTATAAAGCATTCACACATATATATGAGACATGGACACGGGTATTAATTTAAGAAAATAGTACTACGTACTATCATATATTGATATGAATGTAAGTGTAAACGACGGACACTGACATGTATCAGACATCGAAAACACCATTAACCTAAAGGGTTGGTGCTGCGTAATTTCTATGACCATGAACAAACCATTTTCATACATGAAATTCTATAAGAAAACCAATATTTTAAGTCTTCTATAAGAATTACACATGAATTCTACTACTTACCATGATTAAACTAATTAGCTTCAACAAAACAATAGGAAAATGAACTTCCATTCCAATTATATAATTTCAACATATATATTCTTCCTAGCTAGCTTATTTATGGCAACAGACTATAGTGCATGTGCTTCACAATATGCAGCAGCTAGCAAATCACTACTAAAAATTCTCTATTTAGAGAACGGCTTTATAGACCGATTTAGCGACGGATTTTTCAAAATTGATAAAGTTGTTTCACCAATCATTAGCACAGATTTATAAATCTGATCAACTGTATCCAAAAGCCACTGAATGTAGGTCCTCAACTTCATCAAATCCCCATGTCCTCCTGTTTGTTTCCATCTCCTCAAAGCTAGAAAATGAAGTGTTTTCTTCAATGACTCTTGAATTTTCATAATTCCTCATAGGGTCTAGATCCATGTTGAGAGTATTGTTCCCATAATATTGTGTTGTTAGGGAAATATTAGACAAGTTATTAGTAAGAAATTCTTGCCCAAGTTGGTGATTATTGGAATTTTCCACATGGAACCAAGTTTGAAGATCTTGAGGGATAGTAAGAGAATTAGATTTTTCATTAGGGTTTTCATTGGTAGATGCATTAATGTGACAATTTTGTGCTGCTTGTTCTTTGAGATAAGCCAGTTGTGTTTGTAAATTGACCACCTACAAAATCAAAATCAATTGCACTTTTTAATTGATAGTATACAAACACAAATTGACTTTGAAATTTTCAATCACAAATTATTTTTGAACCTTGTTTTTTTATTTGGTTTATGTCATGGTTTTAAACTGCAGTATGCAATATATTGCAATTTGAAATCATTATACTCATTTGAATGAAATATTTTGATAATAAAAAAATAATGAGAAGGAAATTAAGAAACCTGTTGTTGGAGGGCAAAAATATGTGAAACACATCCATAAATAGGATCTTGAAGTCTAGCTTGAGCTTCATAAGAGATTGTAACAGCGGCTTCGCAACGATCACTTACAGGGAGATGAGCAAGAAGCTTTGAGACATTGCTTGCACCAAAAACCTTATGAATGGCTGAAAAATGTGTAGCACCTTGTTCATGAGAAAAATAAGGTGCAAAAACACAACCTCTTATACATTTTCTTCTCAAAAATTTGCAGGCTCCACAAGGAGAACCAGAAGAAACAGAACCAGAACTAGCCATCTTAGTCGATTAATTAATTGGCCTTTAATTTGGGGTTTAGGTTTGTTTCTTGCTTTCTTAAGCTTTGTGCAAGTCATAATCATTTAGTATCATCTTTATATACACCAGAGGAAGAGGAAGGGTTGATTAGAATAATGAATAATCAATAACATTTGGTTCCCTTAATGGCATACAGTGTTCATTATTTTTTCTTATAAAAACACCAAGGTCATGCTAACCGGTGCATCGACCGCACAACTTCCAATACAATGCTACTATATTTGATTCTTGAGGTATTAGTTAACATTTTCCAACACACTATATCAAAATTCAAACACCTTTCACCAATGAGAGGTATCAGTTCAATGTTAAGAGTTTGATTTTGTAACATTAAAGGTGGAAGTTCAAATTTATTAGAACAATTAAGATGGTTGTCACTTTAATGAAAAAGCTCTTTTCCCAATTTTTTATTTATCTCAAAAATGAGATTCCATTCAGCATCTTATACGACAAATGAGATATCATTACCCAAATCCATTTTGTTTGATTATAATGAGCAACCTCATACTCCCTTCGTCTCAAATTAAATATCTTTTTAAGTTTTTGTGGTTATTAAAAAAAAGGAAAATGTTAACAAGTGTCCTAAGGGCATTGTTTAATCATCTAAAAGTAGCAATTTTTGCATTGGAAATTGTACGGTTATGACTTTAAAAAGTGTTTGACTTGTATTTTCAAGACATAGTTTCTTTTTTTGGGTTCCTTAAACAATGCCCTTAGGGCACTTGTTAGCAAGACCCTAAAAAAAAATTATTAGTAGTCTTGATTTTAATCGTAAAATATGTTTAATTAACTAAAATACCTTTATAAGTTATAGTTAGAGAAATATGTTAGATGATTGAAATGCAAAAAAATAAGGGAAATGTTAGTGGAAAAGATAATAAATGTTGTATTAGTAGTATAAAAAGGGAAATGTCAAGGGTGCATGTTAAAGAACCCAATATAAAAATTATGTCTTGAAAATTGTGCCAAATTTTTTTTTTAAAATTGAAAATTAATTTTTCTCAATTAATACTTCTATTTTTGGCAATGGTACATGTTAGCATGGTCCTTATAAAAAGGACATATATATAATTTGAGACATTTTTTTTTCGAAAGATAACAGATAATTTGAGAGGATGGAATATCAACTACAGCTACCTATGAAACTTGGATACCGAAACTCTCAATATGTACCCACGAAATATCGGAATTAATTATTTTAATTTTTAAAAAATATTTTATCGGATACTTATAGGATACTCGACATATACACAATGATATTTATAAGATATTTCACAGATACACAGGGCCATTTCTGAGATTCTGGTGGCGTACGAGCGAACCTACAATTTGAGCCCAAGTATATATATAAAAAAAAAAATTGAATTCCTAAAGTGTGAAAATAATTTTCTTGAAGATGATAGTTTTTATTATGTTAGAAAATGTGATATTCAATTCCCTAATATGTCCTTTTTCAATTAAAATGTATATGGTTTTAGCATTCTCTAATATATTTTTTATTTAATGAACCCTTAATTTTATATTTTGGGGCACAAATTTTCAACTTATTTTTTGGGACCTAGGACCGTCGCCCTCCTCGCCCTGCCTCAGATACGGCCATGCAGATACTTATCCTAGAAAATATGAACAGTAAAAAAAATGAGACAATGTTGTGAAAATTCAATAGAGATGTATATGATTCAATTTTAGATATGCATCAGTAGAATTGTTTCCCGATGAACCACTAAAAATTATACTCTTGTAGCTGAAGGTAACGAGAGAGTGGGGATTCAATTAATCCACATAGGGGTGTAACGGTTCGGTTTGGATTGGTTTTATGTCAAAAAAATGTCCGAACCGATGAAACCTTCATCGGTTCGATTTGGTTCGGTTTCCACTGTTTTTCAAAAAAAAAAACCGAACCAAACTAATCGGTTTGGTTCGGTTTGGATTGGTTCGGTTGATCGGTTTGTTACAAAATACAATAAAAAAGTTCATATTCTTAGAAAATATTTCATACAACTTTGTATAATTGTATTTCATATTTTGTTTTTTCATGTTCTCTATTTTTCAAACAACTTTTTATAAATAATCTTACTCAATATTTCATACATATGATCCAAGATTCATTCATCAATCATTCTTTAAAAACAACTTCATCAAACTCAAATATTTCAATCATCCATGATCCATACATGCATCATTCATCAACAAACACAAAAATTCCAAAAAGAACATCCCAAAATTAAAACATAGTCAAAATAACAAATCCATGCAAACTGAAATTAAAACATCATGAAATTTAAACATCATGAAATTATGCTCTCCATGAAATTAAAAAAAAACATCCAAACTAAATCCAAGATGAGAGAAAGTGAATGTATTAAACAGTATTTTATGTTGGACTTTAATTTTGAGTCTAACCATAAGTTTGTGTGAGGTAGGATAATATTAGTAAAGTAAGGAGTGTGGTTATCATCGGATTGGTTCATCGGTTTCACGGATCTCAAAATGAAAAACCATGAACCAAACCAAACTAGACTGGTTTCAATTGGTTCGGATCGGTTTCAAACCGAACCAAACAAGGTCGGATATTTTTTCGGTTTGGTCCGGTTTAGACTATCGGTTTCATTGGTTTAGTACGAACCGCTTACACCCCTAAATCCACATTATACAAAACTTGTGTCGATTTTTTTTTATGATACTTCTATTGATATCCTAACATATGAATGAAAATGTAATATGATTTATAGGAAAACTTTACTTTTTTTTTTTATTTTGATAACATGTTTGGTTTTTTAAAAATTGTGATTTTTATAATAATATAATAATGAAAAGTAATTAATACTTATTTTCTTCAAGTATTTTACATGCATATAAGTTTTAGTATAAAATTTTTTATAACGTATCTTAGTCTTTTACATGTATATAAGTTTTAGTATAAAATTTTGTTAACGTATCTCAGTCGTATTGTATCTTAAATTTTAAAAATTTCACGTACCCGTATCTTAGTCGTATCATATCCTAAATTTTGAAAACACGTATTCGCAAACATGTATTGTATCCACACCTACACCACGTATCCAAGCTTCATAGGGTGATGATTGCTCCCAATTATAAACACATGTTCAGATATTTTGTCCGATGTGTGACTTTAACACACCATCTCACGACTAGCACTATTAGGCTTGGTTCGTGCACATAGATGGGTTATGGTCCGATAACGGAAATCTGATAGCAGATGGCCCAATAGATCTTGTGGAGGCTCTGATACCATTTTCGAAATCGTGGTTGGACCTAACACACTCTCACAAAACCGACTTGTGAGTTGATGTTTGTCCCCACTTATATAAACGCATGTTCGTACCATATTTTGTCCGATGTAGTATATATATAGATTTAAATGTGTCTTTGGTCCCTGCACTTTCATCACTTTTTGCTATTAGTCCTTACACTTTTTTTTGTTTGGCTTTAGTCCCTGCACTTTATAAAAAAAATTGGTATTGGTCCCTCTGTTAACTTTCCGTTAAAAAAAAACAAAACTAACGGAGTGCCACGTGGCCCAATCATTTCATGCCATGTGGCACACTAAAAGACAAAATTTTAGAATTAAAATAAATCAAATAAAATAATTGTTTTTTAATTAATTCTGAATAATAATAATAATTAAATTTTTATTTTATTTTAATTCTGAATAATAATAATAATTAAAAAATATATTTTATTTGATTTATTTTAATTAATTTTGAATAATAATAATAATAATTAAAAAATATATATATTTTTATTTTAATTCTGAATAATAATAATAATAATAATAATAATAATAATTAAAAAATATAATTTATTTGATTTATTTTAATTTTATAATTTTTTCTTTTAGTGTGCCACGTGGCGTGAAATGATTGGGCCACGTGGCACTCTGTTAGTTTTATTTATTTTTTTTAACAAAAAAGTTAACAGAGGTACCAATACCAAATTTTTTATAAAGTGTAGGGATTAAAGCCAAACAAAAAAAGTGTAAGGACTAATAGTAAAAAGTGATGAAAGTGTAGGGACCAAAGACACATTTAAACCATATATATATATATATATATATATATATATGGAAAAAATGTAACCTGGATTTGAATTCTCAATAGAATAATTATTTGTTGACAAAACTTATATTAAAAGACCATTTTCTTTGAGAACCGAAAGTTAAAAACAAAAGTATAGATTTCGGTAAGTAAATCATATGAATTGTGCAACTCGATTCTTTTTTTTTTTTTTTAAGAAACTAAAATGAAGTTTATTTAAAACGCAAAGAAACCTAGCAAGCACAAGGAATGCTTGACTAGGAGACTTAAGTAAGAACATACAAAGGAAAAGTGTGCCGTATATATGCGGAACACACAAACAAACATCCATGCATCAAAAACAAACTACTACAAACAAACCAAAAACACCCCCCACTTAGGCCTCTCAGACCAATAAAAACTAAACTCCAGAACCAAAATGTCATCTCCAAAAACCAAAGTCTAAACGCCTGAGCAATAGCAGAAACAAGTCATGCTCCAAACCGTTGCAAAACCCATTCAAAATAACCATCAAACCTACCAAAAACTCGTGTAACAGCACTTTGCTTCTCTTATGCAGTTGAGTGCAGTTAAACAGCACGGGTAAAATCACCACCAAGTTACCCAATTAACAACAAACTCATAGGAGAAAACCCTCAAAAAACATAACCACCGCCAAAAACCACCACTAACCACCACCAAAAATCACCATAAAAACCACCACCACACAAAACTATCATTAACCACCACAAAAACCACCATTAATCCTCACCAAAAATCAGCATCTGCCACCACGAGCATCACCACGAAAACCAATACCAGCCACCACGAGCAACTCGATTCTTAACTTACATTATGATTGAATTTACCGGGAGGCAAGTCAATCAAATTGCTCATACATACTATGGTCATTTTATTTTATTGCTAAATAATCCCCATATTGTTTATGATGTATTAATTGTTGTTTATTGATCATTTGATCACGGGTAAAAATAATTTCATATATCTTGCATAAAAAAAATATCGTATGAATCATTGGCCTATAAACACATGCCATATGAGATTAATCAAAAGCTATCAATTCGTTAATCTTTTATACCAAGTTACCGTTCTTACAAAAATGGTGGTGATTTTGTGAAAAAAGGAATTGGTAATCATTAGTTATGTTGCAATAAGATTTGATAGATTAAACAAATGATCAACATTTGCTGGTGGATGATCTTGTCATGAGAATAATAATTGTCCTCTATAAGTACAGATAATCGAAGCTTAAAGCATCCAAGCAAATTTAAAAGACATGAAAAGATGAAGAATATCCAACAACGAGTGAAACAAAAGATAGTGACACTAGCTTAGAACACATGAACGAGGGACTTTATAGATTGGAATTGTTTATGCCTTTGGTGGTCGCAGTTTGTCTAGCAATACCGTATAGTTGTCATTTAATAAGTACTTCATACCTTTCAATCAAAGTGTTAAAGAAAAAAAACTTTCAATCACTTTCTCTTGTCCAGTATAAAGCGTATAGCAACCAACATGTTGACCTCATCCACAAATAAAAAATAGGTTAAATTGTATTTTTGGTCCCTTAACTATTTAGGTAGTATCGATTTGGTCCTTTAATTATAATTCGATTTATTTTGGTCCCTTAACTTTCTTTATGTTACACATTTTGGCATTTACGTTAGTTTTAATTCAAAAATGTTAGGCTAGCGGTATATAATTGTTTATTTTCGCTATAAATTAATTTCACCCCTCAAAAAATACTAAATAATTTTATTTGTGAAGAAATATAATTCATAGATATATATAAAAATAATTTAAAAATATAAATACTTGTAGAGAAATATAATTCATAGATGATTATGTATTTTGAATGTCTTGGTATAAAAGAGTATAGTTTTTGCAATCTCTAATTTTCTACGTAGCACGGTAACTATATATAAAATTATTTTATCACAAATACATCGACATATTTACATATCTAATTTCTTAATTCGTCACTAGTTGAAGATTTATAGATTTCATCTACATCTTAAGAGAGAGAAAAAGAGTCGTGTTATAAATGTGATAAAGTGTTTTTTTTAAAAAGAAAGAAAGAAGGTATTGACAAGGTGTTAGAAAGTTATAGGTGTCCTAATATGAGTTTAAAAAAATGTAGTATTTGAATATGAGTGTGGTTATGGTGCATAAGCCAAAAAATATAGTATTTGAATATGGGTGTGGTTATGGTGCATAAGCCAAAACTTATGCACCATGCATAAGTCCAGCCCATTAACACCTAGCCCAACAAAATTGCTTTCTACACTTTAGAAAAAACAAAATTGCTTTCTTCTGAGTATACCTAAGGTATATGAGCTTATGAGCTTATCCTGAAACGAGATTGGCTTCTTCTGAGTTAACAGATCATCGGAATCAGGTACGGTGGTTTTGTAACGGAAGCTTTGGATTTTGTTCACGATATCATCAGCGTATTCACTTTGTTGCGGTGGAGAGAGAGGAGAAGGTGTTGAGTTTGAGGTTGGTTGTTGTTTGAATGAACTTCTGACTTGTCGTAAGGATTCAGAGAAGGAGGCTTTTTTGTCACCGTCGTCGCCGTCATTGTCGCCGGAGTTGGAGGTGGAGAAGAGGTGGTGGAGTTGCGGAGAGTAGGGTTTAGGTTTTGTGGATTTGAGACGGAGAAGAAGCGCCATTGTTGGGGGTGGAGAAAGAGAAAGAGGGGTTTTTGTGAGATTAGGGATTTTGTATTTGGTTCATTTTAGATGTTGTGTAAGTTTGAAGAAAAGAGTGAATGAATTTCTTTGTTTGGTTTAGAATCTAAGTTGTAAAATGTGTTATTTTGCTCTGAATTGGTTTAATTTCTGGAAAATCAACTCAAATAGTTTAATTTCAGGAAATGGTTTTCAGCATTTTACTCTGAAAACCAATATGTTGTGTAAATGGTTTTAGCAAGTTTTACTCTGAAACCATTTTGCTGTGGAAATGGTTTCAAAGCGTTGATTTGCTTTGGAACTGTTTTTAACAATTTCTTTGTTTGGTTTAGAATCTAAGACTTGATATGAATCAGTTTAATTGCGAAACCAAACTAATTATCTAATGGTTTTAGTTATCACCAGTGGCTCAATTATAGGAAACCATAAGTATGGTTTAATTGTTTTGATAGTCATGTATGTGAAACCAAAATAATTGTGTAATGGTTTTTAATGAAATTATTATTGTTAGATGGTATTGAATAATGATTAAGATGTTATACACTGAAATTATTACTGAAACCATAATTATGGTTTAATGGTTTTGATAGTCTTCTATGAGAAACCAAAATAATTGTCTAATGGTTTTGCTATGGGTATGGTTTCTATGAGTTGTACTCCAAAACCATTTTGTTGTGGGTATGGTTTCTGTGAGTTGTACTCCAAAACCATTTTGCTGTAGAAATGGTTTCTGTGAGTTGTACTCCAAAACCATTAGAATTGAAGCTGTATGAATTTCTCGCCGTCATGTGAATTGAAGCTGTTGATCTTTCGAATCGAACCATCAACAAACGGAAATTTGTTACAAAAATAAATCAAAATAATTTAGTTCTTGAATCAATATTAACCATGTTAACAATGACATAGCCAGCAAAGTTTGTGATGGGAATGGTCATGAATGCTAAAGGTGATGCTGGACTTGGTTTCCATTTCAAAATATTGATGCGCTTGTTGTGTTCAATGCATTTAGTTGACACAAGAAATCAATTCATTCAGCTCATTGCTAAACCATTTGGTTTCAGCCAAGTCAATTTTGTTTCTTCTTTTCCGATTCTGTTTCTTCTTTTCTCCGATTTCTGTTTCAGAAGATACCACAATTCTTCTCTTCTCTGATTTCTCTTTCTCCGATTCTGTTTCTTCTCTTCTCCGATTTCTTCTATTCGCCGGCGCTGTAACAGAAGATCATTATTTCCTGCTCCGATGTCGTCGGCGCTGTATCAGAAGATCATCGTCGAGTTCGTTGACGGAGATCTGAGTGTTCGGATATAGTCGGAGATGATGGAGTTGATGGTGGAATTGGATCTGAGTGTCTTGCCGTCGCCGTTTGCGTCGAAGTTGTTGAAGATAGGCTGAAAGAATAATGATGGAGGTGACGGCGGTGGGGAACAGAGTTGACGGCGGTGGAGGAACGGAAGTGACGGCGATGGGGTTGACGGAGGATGGAGGGTGTGGTGAGGTGGTCGGTTGAGAGAGGAAGAGCTAAAGCTGCAATCTGATAACAATGGTAAAGAGCTGAAGCACAAGATTATAACACGTGTCCCTGATCTGACGGTTGTGATATGCTTATGCACGGTGCATAAGGAAAAGACTTATGCACCATAACTTTTGCCGATAGATAGTATGTATCAATCTTTTCATTTAGAACTTGACATACACCTCAAGCAAAACCAACTAAACAACACAAATAATAGACTAAACAGGAAGAGAATAATGTAATTGTCTTTAACACAAAGTGATCTGGTTCCAGGCTCTCCATTTTCGTGTTCCAATTCATGTTGAAACTCATCTTCACTCATCTTCATTACAAGTGTTAAAAAATCTGGCCAACCTTTCTGAAACAGATTGTAAGCCTTTGTCCAACGATTCTTCATCTCCATCATAATCATCATCCCCTTCAAAGATTAAATGAACTCCGCATTTCTTCAACCTCAATCCTTTATCAAAAGGAGGACTTCTCGTAGTCACACAGAATGTATCCGCATCTTTTAAAAAGGCTACTAATTGATGGTAATTCTGGAAGAGAATTGAAGGTGTTGATCTTGTTTTATCTTGGTTTTCGGGTGTCAAACATTGATTACGTTTGAACCTTTCTAACCGGTGATATCTTATTTTTTCTTGGGAAGGGAAAAAGTAAGCAAAACCCTTTGAGAATCGAGGTCCGGGAGTTGTTTTCGCTACGGGAAGGTGTTAGGCACCCATAACGACTATAGTATCCTATAGGAACCGTCTTTAATTTCTACGCGCGCGCTTTATTTTTAAATGCTATTTTGAAAAGTATTTATTAAACCTAAAGTTTGCTAAGTGAAGAATTGGAGGGAGAAGAATGTGTTTGGATTTTTATTTTAGTTGAATTGAAGGAATTTTGTTCCTTGCCTACGTACCCGTTTAAGGGATCAAATCCACCGTAGTTCTCTTCCAAAAATGTTTTTGTTTTTGTTGGTTGATTTTAAGTTTGAAAATGGAATTTGAAGAATAGAAAGAGGCCTCAAGGGCATGAGATTTAGAAAAGAGTGGGGTTTGATTAGTTATTTGCAAAAACAAGTCAAAGTATGATTAAAATTTGTTGAAATTTGATTAAGAAAATAAAAGGAAAATTCAATGGGGTTTTGACCCCAAGGTTTATTATGAAAAATGCTTGAGTGAAGTTGTTCACATTTGCTTGGAAAATTGGTTTTTTCTAAGTATAAGTCCTAGGCATTCATCTAAACATACAACCCTAAACATACATCTAAACATGCGTATTCTAACTATATAGTGATGTGTGTGCATGTGTCGGTGCTTGTGTCGGTGTACATCATTAGAGTCCATTGTCCTTTACATCATACCCTAGATACATTCTATGGCCTCTTTGCCAAGAAAATTAAAAGTGTATAAAGGAAAAATATTACAAAACTCCTAAGTGTTTACATTCTAATTTTTGGTAAAAATTAATATGCAAGAAATGAAACTAAAATGGAAGAATGAAGTATGCTTATGAAACATGAAACAAAAGGGTTAGTAGAATAAAATGTAAAATGAAATGGAAGCAAGCAAAAAGAGCATAGTAAAGTAACTAGAATTTAACAAGGAAATAGCCAAAAAAATTAACCAAAAGACATGATGAAATTGCATTTGGAAACTACTAAAATTCTAAGGCAAAACCAAGGCCTATAATCCTCACATTAATGGTAAAATTCCAAAGGTTTTAAATTCATCATGATGTGAGAAATTAAGGGACATTAGTATGCAATACAATCGTAGTGTTTCCAAACCTATTTGCACTTTATTTGACACAAGAAATACACATTATTCACATAGTACAAAATCCATGATAAGAAACCAAACCAAACAGCAAGTACATACAAAATCAAGAGGCCAATTCACTCAAAAAAATGCATATTCAAAGTCACTATTATGTGCTAAATTCAAGAACCAAAATCACTTCAAAATTGCACAAAGTTTTATAAGAAAAAGTGAGCCAAAAGCATAAGAAAGTTGCACATAATCTTGAAGTGAATTTCAGCATGAAATCACATACCAAAAGATAGGTTTTAAAATGCTAGAATTACTACTAAAAATTCATAAAAGTCTAAAAAGCCTTTACAACAAAATTTCAACAAGAATCAACACATTGAGCCAACAAGGACACAAAATATTTTCCATACTCTTTCAATCAAAATTTAACTGGAGAATAGCATCAAGATTCATCAATAATCACAAGAAAACATTAGAAATTTTCGTGGAATTTTTCAAGAGGTTTTGAACATAAGCAGAGGTGTAATTAGCAAGAAATAGCAAAAAACGCAGGAAACAGGGGGTGTGCATAGCAACAAGGCTTTCAGGCATGGCAGGTTTGGGCTTGGAGAGGAGAGAATCGGGTTAGTGGAGCAAAAACGGGCTGAACCGGTTCGGTTGCTAGGCTATATAAAAGCCTGAACCGGTTTTGGCCCCATTTCATTAACCTCCTTCTCTCTCTAAACTCAAAACTGCTCTCCCTTCTCTCTTAAAGTGTTCGCCGGAGAAGAAAGAAGAAGGAACCGGAAAAATGCTCCGACGCGGCGGCCGGCCGCCTTGAGGTGGCGTCGCCGCCGTCGGAGTTGTACTTTTTTGCTTTTTTTTCAAAATTTTTTACATGATCCGGTTCGTCTTCTTCTTCCGAATCCGAATCCAGCAATAGTTTTTCAAGATATTCAATACACAGCCCTAGATCTATGAGTCGAAGTTCAAAACCAAAACACATTCAATCTTTTTCGAAACAAACGTGAATAGAACAGAACACAACGATTCATACATGATCCAGGGAAGGGAATGGCGAAGGTTACCTTGAATAAATCGGAGGTAAGGTTGAAAGATAATAGAAAAAAACTTCTGCTCTTCTTCTTGCTTGTTACTCGTTCAGATCCGAATTTGTGTCCTAGAGTGAAATTCATTCTTGCGGTCCAGTGACGAGCTCAAAACCTTGCGTCGTTGTATGTTGGAAACGGCCTGGATCTGTTGATGAATCTGGTTTGGATTCGTGTTGCTTGGATGCGTTCGATTGTGATGATTTTGGAGTTTGTTGAAACTCGAAAATTACCACTGTTTGATGATAATTTGTGGATTTGTGTTGCTGAATCTGTGTATGAACGGCGAAGATGATGTATTGATGAGTCTTTTTTGTGATTGTGATGAGCAGTTACGGTGGTTTGTGAGGATTTTGCGGTGGTTAGTGGTGGCCGTAATAGTTAGTTACGGTGGTTAGTGGTGGCCGTAATAGTTAGTTACGGTGGTTTTTGAGACTTTGTGGTGGTTCTGGAAAATTCTGTTAGGGTTTGTGTTCATGTGTTCTTGATGAGATTCATCAAGTTCATGTGAATTTTTGATTGTTTGATCTGTTTTTTTGTGGAAAGAGAAACTGCAAAGTGTTTGTGATGAGATGGCAAAAAATGAATGGATCCCCAAAACTTTGACTGTGACTGGTCAGCTTTATAGGCTGACGCAGTGACTGCTGGACCTGTAAGATAGTGACACGTGGCACTGGACCTTAACTAACTTCTGGACTAAATTGCAAATGACTAAAAATAAAGGACTGAAATGCAAAAATGACAAAAAAGGACCTAAAAGTAATTAATAATAAAATTGGTAAAAAACGTAATTTGGAAATAAACGTAAAGTGAAACGATTAAAATTGACAAAACGGACTAAAACGAACCAATGGCCTAAATGAGGTACTTTAAAGTAACCTCTCTCTGCCGAAATTTCGTGTGAAATGACCAAAATGCCCCTAGGGCTAAAACGATCGTAAATGACTCAAATACGAATTTTAAAATGGATTTTTAACAAAGAATTGAAACAAAAATCATTTAGACCAACTTGAAAGACTCAGAGACAATTTTTAAGATTTGAACAGAGTCTTGACACTTGAAAAGACTAAAATGCCCCTAGGGGCAAAACTGACCTAAAATGACTTCAAATGCAAATTTTGAAATGGATTCTGACATAGAATGAAACAAAGACTTATCCAAACTTATTTGAAAGGACTCAAACAAAATTTTTGAAAGACTGAGAGAAATTTTGACATAGGAAATGACTAAAATGCCCTTCCATGTAAATTTTGCAAATAACATTGAAATAAAATGCAGAGAAAGATGCAATTGATCAGAGACGTATCAAATGACTTAAGATGCAAGAAGAGAAGATTTGAGTTGGTATTTTTAGGTCCAAAATTAGGGTATAACAGCTGCCCCTATTTAAGTTTCTTTGTCCGGAGAGTCAAGAGACGAAGTCTTAGAGTTGACGGGACGAAGATACTTAAATATTAACATTTGCACTGCTTTTGGACATAAAAATATGCTTTCAGATTTTCAAAAACATGAATGCCATGTAACACTTTGGTTATGGATGCAAGACAAACAACTGGAGTCTATGGGACCTGTCATGTCACTGGGGATTCAGATAGACACTGACAGGGTAGACAAACCAGGGATAGAAAATAAGGTACAAGCTGTTCTTTGGGTCGAACTAGTCACTTGACCAAGAAATACAAGACAAGAGATAGGTGCAAGCTGTTTTTGGGATTGAACTTGGCACTTGACCGAAAACATAGACACATAGACAGATACGAGCTGTTCTTTGGATCGAACTTGACACTTGGTTGGAAATACAAACAGATAAGCAGACACAAACTGTTCCTTGGATTGAACTGGCTGTTCGGCTGGGGACATAGACAAAAGGGTTGACACAAGCTGTTTCTTTGGATCGAACTTGCTTGTGGGATTATCACCACGTCATGTGGGAAGGTGCAGACTGTTCTCTTAGATCGAACTTGTCGTTTGACCGATAACAAAGCATAAGCTGGGTACAAACTGTTCTTCAGATTGAACATGCCGTCTGACCGATAACAAAGCATAAGTTGGGTACAAACTGTTCTTCAAATCGAACTTGCCGTTTGCCCGGAAGCATAGGTATATAAGCAGGTACAAGTGGTTCTTTTTTGGATCGAACCTGGCACTTGACCAGTAACAAGATACAAATTGAAAGTCTGGTTTTAACAAGATACCAATTGAGGGTAAATTGTTGTTGACTTGATTTGTAAATAGACATGACCATTTTTGTTGGCCCAAGAGTAAATTGAGAGTGGATTGACATTGATTTGAGTTGAATTGACATTGAAAGTTGAGATTGAACAGAGATATAGACATAGACATTGGATTGAGAGTTGGAATTGAAATTGACATTGACATTGACATTGACATTGGCTTGGCACTTGAAATTGACATTGACATTGACATTGACGTTGACATTTGACATTGACATTTGACATTGACATTGACATTTGACATTGACATTGACATTGGCATTGGATATTGACATTGAAATTGATATTGACATTGAAATTGGAGATTGACATTGAAATTGGAATTGAGATTGCTTCGAATTTGACATTGAATTGAAATTGAGATTGGAAATTGCTTCGAATTTGACAGTTGACATGATTTGAAATCGAGATTGGAAAGTTGAGATTGCATCGAATTTGACAATTGAAATTGGATTTGACAGCTGGATTTGAAATGGACAGTTGGAATTGAGTTTGACAGTTGAAACTTGGATTGAATTTGGCAGTTGAGAGTTGGATATGCAACATGTATGCATGGTGTAGCAAGATTATTGGATGTATGAGCACGTAAAATGCATGATTATGCATGTATGAATGCTTGGAATGCATGATTGATTTGTAACTTGACAGAGAAAGTTTCACAGAGATAGACGAAACATTGGAAGATTGGGCACGTAGTGGCTCGTGCTGCAACATATTCACAGGGGAAAGACCTCTTTGGAGAGACCGTCGTTTGAGAGACGTATCAAAGCCATGGCTGAGGGCAATAAAACTTGTAAAGGAGGGACCCTTGGAAGGTTCTTGAATACAGGTCGCCGTTGCTAGGCGTGTCAGTGCTGGGTAACCATTGGATGTTCGCATCTGTGGTCAATGCTTTTTCAATATTCTTTCATTCTTCATTGTCAAACCCCACTTTTGCCTGAACCGCCCTTTCGGGTTTTCGATTCACCGGGGAATAAATTCTTTTCATTGCCCCATTTTTGCCTGATTTGCCTTCACAGGTTGTCAATCAGCGGGGTGCTCATTTTTGCCTAAGCCGCCCTTTCGGGTTTTCAACTTAGCGAGCTTTTCATTTTCCTTTTTCGTTTTTTCATCTTCACTCTGTTTTTTCATTCTTGCCATTGACCACAAATCATCCTGGGGAGTAACCTGCTTGTAACTTGTATTGAAAAAGACATTGATATTTATTTATTCATGCATGTTTCATTGAAATGTACCCTGTTGCTCAGGTTTGCTTTCAAAATAGACAGGAAAAGATTTTTCAATTTTCAAAATGTTTGTTTCAGACATTGACATTATCAAACAGAACAGAAATATTTTGTATAAAGCATTGAAAGTAGAAAGAAAAATAGAGTTTCAAACAACAGAAAGGCTAAAATTGATGTAGGAGAGTGAAAATCAGCCAAGGGCATGACTTCACGGATTTACAAAGCTTGGAAAATGGTAATTTTATTGGTTGGTGATACATTGAACACGATGACCGCTACATTTCATAGAAATTTTGAATTCACAAATACAGAAGCCTCTGATGAAGACGATCATTGACAGTTGCAGATGCCCCAAGGGGTGATGGTGATTTGCCAGATATAGTTACTTGTCTTTTATTGTCAACCTCATTTTTGCATGAACCGCCCTTTCGGGTTTTCGGCTCATCGAGGCGCTCATTCTTGCCTGAGTTGCGTACAATCTCAGCGAGCTTTTGCATATTCATTTTTTGTCCCTAACTTTTGCCTGGATCGCCCTTTCGGGTTTTCGATCCACCGGGAAGCGCATTTTTGCCTAGGCCGCCCTTTCGGGTTTTCGACCTACCACGCTGTTCTTTTCTTTTTAGACAAAGTATTTCTTGACTATATCGGCATTAACAGGATTTAGGAGTTCAACACCATCCATGTGTGTAAGAATCAAAGCACCACCAGAGAAAGCCTTCTTGACGACGTAAGGACCTTCATAGTTAGGTGTCCACTTGCCCCTTGGGTCGGGTTGCTGGTTTATCCTCCTTTTCAATACAAGTTCGCCTTCCTTGAATTCTCGAGGTCGGACTTTCTTGTCAAAAGCATTCTTCATTCGCACTTGATACAACTGTCCATGAGCCATAGCATTCATACGTTTCTCTTCAATCAGATTCAACTGGTCATACCGACTTTGACACCATTCAGCCTCAGTTAACTTTGCTTCCATGATCACTCGAAGAGATGGAATCTCCACTTCCAGAGGGAGAACTGCTTCCATACCATACACCAAAGAGAAAGGAGTTGCCCCGGTTGAACTGCGTACCGTAGTACGGTAACCATGCAAGGCGAAAGGTAGCATCTCATGCCAGTCTTTGTAAGTAGTGACCATCTTCTGAACAATCTTCTTGATGTTCTTGTTAGCGGCCTCAACTGCACCATTCATCTGAGGTCTATAAGGAGAAGAATTGTGATGTTCAATTTTGAATTCTTCACATAAAGCTTGCATCATGCTATTGTTCAGATTGGAACCATTGTCAGTGATGATTTTGTTAGGAACACCATATCGACAGATGATGTTATTCTTGATAAACTTCACAACCACTTGCTTGGTCACATTGGCATAGGAGGCAGCTTCAACCCACTTGGTGAAATAGTCAATTGCCACTAGGATGAAACGATGTCCATTGGAAGCTTTTGGTTCAATTCTTCCGATCATGTCAATGCCCCACATAGAGAAAGGCCATGGGGAAGATATAACATTGAGAGCGTGCGGAGGCACATGAATCTTGTCAGCATAAATTTGACATTTGTGGCATCTCTTAGCATGTTTGTGGCAGTCACGCTCCAGAGTTATCCAGTAATAGCCGGCTCTTAACAGTTTTCCTGACATGGTGTGGCCCGAAGCATGGGTCCCAAAAGTACCGTCATGTACATCATGCATCAATTTCTCAGCTTCTTGTTTATCAACACATCTCAACAAGACCATGTCATAGTTCCTCTTGTATAGGATTTCTCCGTCCAGAAGGAATCTGCTAGCCCATCTTCTCAAAGTCTTTTTATCCCTGTTAGAAGCACCAGGTGGATATTCATGATTCTGCAAGAATTGTTTGATGTTGTACTACCAAGGCTTTTCATTATTCACATCTTTATCAGCTTGATCTGGCATATTTTCAATAGTAAACACATGAGCGGGTCTGTCAAGACGTTGCACCTTGATCACGGGCACATCATTCCAAAGGTTCACACGAAACATGGAGGACAAAGTAGCGAGAGCATCAGCCATCTGATTTTCATCCCGAGCGATGTGGTGCAGTTCAACCTTTGTAAAGTATGTCAACAGACGTCTGGCATAGTCACGGTAAGGGATCAACTTCTCATGATGAGTCTCCCATTCACCTTTTATCTGGTTAATAACAAGTGCAGAATCTCCATAGATGTCAAGGTGCTTAATTCTCAGATCAAGGGCTTCTTCAATGCCCAAGATGCATGCCTCATACTCAGCTATGTTGTTCGTGCATTCAAAAGTTATTCGAGCGGTGAAAGGAATGTGGTGCCCTTGTGGAGTTACAATGATGGCTCCAATTCCTTTACCATAAGCATTAACAGCACCATCAAACACCAATCCCCATTTGCTATTGGGATCTGGCCCTTCATTGATCAGGGGTTCTTCACAGTCTTTTGCTTTCAGATACATAATCTCTTCATCAGGGAAATCAAACTTAACTGGCTGGTAATCATCAAGAGGTTGACAAGCAAGATGCTCAGCAAGGACACTTCCTTTGATTGCTTTCTGAGCTTTGTACACAATATCATATTCAGACAACAACATTTGCCAACGTGCAATCTTTCCAGTAACAGCAGGCTTTTCAAAGATGTACTTGATTGGATCCATTCGGGATATTAACCAAGTTGTGTGATTCACCATATAATGACGCAGGCGTTTGGCAGCCCAAGCTAAAGCACAACAAGTTTTTTCAAGCATTGTGTACCGAGTCTCGCAGTCAGTGAATTTCTTGCTCAGATAGTAGATAGCATGCTCTTTCTTACCAGTCTCATCTTGCTGACCGAGAACACAGCCCACTGAATCATCTAACACTGACAGATACATAATCAAAGGCCTTCCTTCCACTGGCGGGACAAGGATGGGTGGCTCTAACAGGTATTCTTTGATGCTATCAAAAGCTTCCTGACATTCATCATTCCATACAACAGGCTGATTCTTTCTGAGCAATTTGAAAATTGGACCACAAGTAGTAGTCATGTGAGATATAAATCTTGAAATATAATTCAGACGTCCGAGGAAACCTCTGACTTGCTTCTCAGTTTGAGGGGCCGGCATCTCTCTGATGGCTCGGACTTTGTCAGGGTCAACTTCAATGCCTCTTTGACTGACAATGAAGCCGAGCAACTTTCCAGATCGTACGCCGAATGTGCACTTGTTAGGGTTCAACCGCAGCTTGTACTTTCTCAGTCTTTCAAACATCTTTTTCAAATACACAACATGCTGCTCTTCATCACTCGACTTCACAATCATATCATCAACATATACTTCAATCTCTTTGTGAATCATATCATGAAATAGAGTGGTCATACCCCTTTGATAGGTAGCACCAGCGTTTATCAAGCCGAACGGCATCACTTTGTAACAGAACGTTCCCCATGGAGTGATGAAGGACGTCTTTTCTCTATCTTCAGGTGACATTCGTATCTGATTATAACCAGAGAAACCATCCATGAAGGAGAACACTTTGGATTGAGCAGTACTGTCAACAAGCACATCAATATGAGGCAATGGGAAGTTATCTTTTGGACTGGCTTTATTCAGGTCTCTGTAATCAACACACATTCGAACTTTCCCATCTTTCTTTGGTACTGGTACGATGTTGGCAATCCACTCAGGATATTCAGCTGTCATGAGAAAACCTGCATCAATCTGCTTCTGAACCTCAGCCTTGATTTTAAGAGCCATATCTGGACGAGACCTTCTCAACTTCTGTTTGACAGGAGGACATTCAGGCCTTGTCGGTATCCGATGTTCCACAATCTTGGGATCTAGTCCCGGCATATCTTCATAGGACCATGCAAAGACATCTGGATAATCATGTAGAAGCTGAATGATCTTCTTTTTCACCTCTGGCTCAAGTGCTGCACCAATCTTGATCTCTCGCTTGTTCTCTTCAGTACCCAGGTTGATAAGCTCAATTTCTTCCTGGTGAGGCTGAATGGCTCTTCTTTCTTGCTCGAGCAGTCGAGTGATCTCATACGGTATCTCTTCATCATCATCATCCTCATCTTCAGCTTCATATACAGGGAATTCAAAATTTGGAGGAACCATAGGGTCACTGTGTTCAACGGGTTTATTATGGTTCAATCTGCATAATATGATTGGGATGATTTTAAAAAAAAATGTTTTTATGCAGATTTTTGAAATTAATAGGAAAATAACAAATGTTTTGGTTTTTTCTGGCATTACCATTATTTCCAAGAAAAAGGCACTAGAAAGTAAAAAAAACAAAGAGTCGTGAGAAAGACGACAACTTTTATTGATAACGGCAATGCCGAAACAAACACGCCCTTACAATGATATCACTTTCGCCTTGGGCAGAGCGAAAGGATTGTTATTTTGAAAACAAAAACATGAGCAACAAAACACATTACATGGAAGCATGCATGACTAAAGGAACATCAATGGCTTCCCAATTCCTCACAATGCCTCCTGGTATAACAAATGCAGGCACGTGGCTTCCTTCAGCAGCATCTTCAGTAATAGCGTTGATGAACCCAGCACTGTAGAAAGTTCCCTTTGAAACAGCAGATGTCGAGGAGAATCCAAGACCCTCTTTACGCTTGTTTTCCAGAATCTGAATTACTTTGCCCCAGCCAGCAGCCTGCCCTGCTTGAACAGCCTTCTGGGCGTCTTTCAGTGAAGCCATGCTAGTACCAGCCCTTCGGGGTTCTGCACCCTCAACGGTCAAACCTTGAAACGACGTCCCTTCAGCGGACCCTGCTTCAACACAAGAGAACGATGATACCTGGCTAACTAGATATGCCTCCTCACCATATACAGTGACAACCTTACCGTTCCTCATGAACTTGAGCTTCTGATGCAAAGTGGAAGTTACCGCTCCAGCGTCATGGATCCATGGTCTTCCGAGGAGACAACTGTAGGAAGCATTGATATCCATGACTTGGAAAGTAATTTGGAATGTCTCGGGACCAATGGTAATTGGCAAGTCCACTTCCCCGAGAACATCCTTGCGGGATCCATCGAAAGCTTTAACCAGATAGCTGCTACCCCTCAGAGAAATTCCATGATGGCTCAACTGCCTTAGTGTGGATTCAGGCATTACATTCAGAGACGATCCAGTGTCCACCAATACGTTGGATATCATATCAGACCCACAGTGCACCGAGATATGTAGAGCCAAGTTGTGGCATTTCCCTGCTTCGGGGAGCTCATCGTCACCGAACCCCAAGCTGTTGCAGGCAGTAATATTACTTACTATCCCATCAAATTGATCCACAGAGACTTCGTGGTCAACATAAGCTTGCTCCAGTATCTTCATTAACACCTTCCTGTGAGCTTCTGAGCTCATAAGTAGAGACAAGATGGATATCTTTGGTTGGGTTTGTAGCAGCTGGTCAACAATCTTATAGTCACTTTTCTTGATAAGCCTCAGGATTTCGTCCAGATTGGACTCTTCAATAGATTGGCCTGCTGGGCCGGCGTTCTTGTCAACAGGAGGAGCAACTGGTGGTGCTATCGTGGCAATAGGTGTAACCACCTTCTTTTGAAACAAGGGTGGACGGACTTTTCCACTTCTCAGGGTTGTAATTTCACCGGCTACATTGTCAACTGTAGCTGGGGATACCAGAGGCACCTCCACCCCGTTTTCAACCATGGTTGCATTGTATTTGTAGGGAATTGCTTTGGTAGAGGTATAAGATACCGGACCAGGTAGCCTGATCACCAAAGGCTCCACATTCTTTGCCTGAGATACACTTTCAACAGGGGAGTCATGGAACACTGGTACAATCACGCATACATCACTGGCAATCAAGTACTTGTCATCCATCAGGCTCTGGATATCATTTTGCACCACACAACAGCCCATAGGATTCTGCAGACATTCTGAACAAGAATCATGATCATGTTTGAACAGAGAAGCCTGGCAAAGTTTGACATGTAATGGCACCAAGGGAGTAACGACATTGCGGACATCCAACATGGGATCCTCTTGAGGGATGGGAACCCCTTCAAAGGCCTCAATCATATTAACAGCAGCATGGTTCGGAAGCGGATTGTCAAGGACATGAGGAACACTGTTCTCAAAAGTCAAACGTCCTTTTTCTATCAGATCTTTCACAATATATTTCAGAGCAAAGCAACCTTCGACATCATGGCCTTGAGCACCCTGATGGAATTCACATGTTAGGTCCTGACGGAACCTGGGAGGCAATGGATTAGGCGAAGGCTTGCCTGGTCTGGTGACGCAGTGTCCCTTAGCAAGTAGAGTTGGGAGCAGTTCACCATACCGCATTGGTATTGGTGGAAAAGAAGGTTTGGGACGGGGACCCTGTTGTTGCTGTCGTTGCTGTTGAGCAGGAGGCTGTTGTTGCACTTGCTGAGGGATGGCATTGACGGGCATTGGTGGTTGACCCGGTGGCAGAGGATATTGCTGGTAGAATGGTGGGAAGAAAGGATGTTGAGAGTATTGCATGTAGTGATAAGGCAGAGGTAATTGTGTAGCAGCTGCAGATGGGTTACCAGACACCATTCCTACGTCAGATTCTTTCCTCTTGTGGTGACCATTACCATACTTCTTTGGCGCACTGTTTGAAGATTCACCTTTCTCAAGGACAATAATACCATCTCGGACAGCCTCTTCTAGGCGAGTTCCCATTGTAACCATATCAGAGAAGTTGTTCGGAGCAGAGACTATCATTCTCTCCTTATATTCCTTCTTTAGAGTCTTCAGGAATGTTTGTGTTAACTCTTCCTCATCAAGTCGAGGAGAAACACGGGCAGCTGCCCCTCTCCATCTCTGAGCGTACTCACGGAAGGTTTCATCTGATTTCTGAGATAGGGCTTTGAGAGAGTCCCTGTTTGGCCTCAGACGGGTGTTGAACTCATATTGACCTTCGAAAGCAGCAGCGAGTTCCTCAAAGGTATGGATGTTGTCTTTGCTCAGACTAGTGTACCAATCTGCTGCATCATCTGTCAAGCTACTCTGGAAGCAATGGATCATCAGCGCATCATTATCGGCGTAGTTAGCCATCTTTCGGACATACCGGATAACATGGTTATGTGGGCAAGAAGTCCCATTGTACTTGTCAAATTCTGGCTCTTTGAATTTCTTAGGGACCTCAAATCGGGATACCAAGCATAGATCACGAGCTTTAGCAGGAGCACCATTGTTTCCTCGGCTAGCCTTGACCTCACGGAGTTCTCCAGCCAACTCCCTTAACTGTCTCTTCATAGCTTCCATTGCGGGATCTTGTCCACGCGGAGTATCAACATCAATCACCTGTTGCACAGTGTGCACAATAGGGTCGGTAACAACAGTAGTCACCTGAGGCATAGCAGCGGACACAGGAATCTGTCCTTGACCAGCAACACCAGAAACACCAGCAGCAGTATTAGGAGAGTAGTAAGCTGAGAGGCCATAAGGACGGCCATTGGGCATAACAAAACGAGCATCAGTAGCCACAGTAGATAGTGGGATAGAGGGAACCACCTCAGTAGTAACTGGAATAGAAGTGGCTGGCTGTTCTTGTGAAGCCATCATAGCGGACATAGCGTCATGAGCTTTAGCCAAGTCTTCTTTCATAGCAGCCAATTCGGCACGGAGCTGAGCATTTTCTTCTTCAAAGTTAGCCATCATCCTTCTCTTGTGAAATCTTGTCTGATGAATTCTATCTGGTTGGTAGACTTTGCGAGTACGAGCCACTTTTCAGACTGCGGCGGACAAAACCAGGAGGCAATGAGCACGAGAGAAGTTTTTTGTGACCAGTGAATGCCTATGATGCATGAAATGCGTTAATGCATATGCAAAAAAAAACTCTTTCTTTGTGTTATCGAAGGGTTTTTAGACAAATTAGAAACTTGTAAACATTACTAAACAACGATTAACATGAACGGGAAACAAATAACCAACATATAGTTTTTACAAGATGATTCCCTTTGAAATGCTAAGCCAAGGGATAGACTTGGAAATGTAAATCAACACAAAATGGAAATAACAACAGGAAATGGAGATCCTCAAGCATAGGAAGTGGAAGCGTCGTCCTCAGAGTCGGACTCATAGCTGCAGTATCGTGCGTAGAAGTCACGGGCACCCCTAGCCCTCTTGGAGTCCCTCATAAGCATCCTATTTTTCTCTTCAATCTCCCTCTTAGCCATAGCTAACTCTTTCTTCAGTGTCAAGACCTCATGAGTCTTCTGCTCATCCTTTCCATCCAAAGTCATGATCAAGTTCTCAGCCTCATAGTATCTAGCTCTCCACTGATGTTTCTCCCGACTCTCCATAGCTAGATGCTCCTGATACATCTCCTGGGTAGGTGGGAGTAGAGGCAAAGGCATGGTAGGAACTGATGCAGACACATATCTCATAGGGGGGTAAGGCATACCAATCTCCTCAGCTTGGTTTATCACCCACTGTGTATAGGCCTCATGAGCATGAGCAATACCGGACCTTACACCCATATGCTTCACCTCTTTCTTCCGAAGCTTGGTCCAAGCTTGCATGAAATCCTCTCTAATTCCCGTGGGAGCATTGGAGTAGTGGAAGAAATAAGGAGCCGTAGCAAGATTGATGGGCTTATCTTTCATCGGGAAACCAAATTGTCGCAAAGCAAGCTCCGGGTTATAGTTGATTCCACCCCGGGTACCAAGAAGAGGTACATTAAGAAACTTACCACCACCAAAGATAATTTCCTTAACCCTAGAAGCGGGAGTGAGCCAAACCACTTCATTAGGAGTGAGAGCCATAATCCTTTGTGAAATAGACCAATTCTCCGGATTGGCGTGGAAAGACTCCGGAAGGTGCGAAATAAACCACCTATAGAGGAGAGGCACACAACAAAGAATGTAGCCACGACCCTTGCCAGAACGATCATGAATAGCATGGTATGTGTCAGCTAGCAAAGTAGGAACCGGATTCTTGGAGCAGAAGATCATAATAGCATTCATGTCCACGAAGCCATCAAGATTCGGAAAGAGAATAAGCCCATAGATAAGAAGTGCAAGAATAGCCTCGAGAGTGTCCTGACAAGTGGTATTGAGATTGGCTTTCCCAAGAAGATACTCTGAAGTGAACCCTCGGATGCGTGCCTTAGTGATAAGATTCTTGGAGACATCGGTGGTCTTGAGATAGAGATCTTTAGCAATAACCAAGGGAGTAGGAGGATCTTCAGGTCCTGAGAAAGGTACCCCCTTAGCAATAGACAGACCCATCAAGGAAGAATAAGCCTCTAGAGTAGGCACCAACTGAAAGTGTGGAAAAGTAAAGCACCGATAATTCGGGTCATAGAATTGCACTAGAGTGTGCACAAGCTTCTCATCCACATTAGTGTGAAGAATAGTAAGTAAAGCCCCGTAACGACGTCGGAAACCAGTCGGATCCTCAATCTTGAGTGCCAAATCTCTCAAACTAGCCAAATCCACTTCCTTGAACTTGTAGGAATTAGTCCTCTTCATTCCTAAAATGTTTACAAATCCAACTTGTCTAAGCCCTTCGATAACAATGCATGGAAAAAGTTTATGCATGTATGCATGAATGCATGATTATGTTCAAGTTCGGTGAAAACATGGTGGGTTTGAAGTTCAAAGTCGAGGAGTCATGGGTGGACACGGTGTCCGGTGAAACTAGGGCTTTAGGATATAGTAACCGGGTTCTAAAAAGGTTCCCAAGTTGCAACCTCTCCGACGTATATCATGGTGTCACGAGACAACACTCGCTCCATGATTATGCGTGGAAGGTCTAACTTGAGTGTAGTATCGCGTGACGACTAAAACTCGAGACGACACTCGGTCTAGCCTCCGCACTACATCCTAGAAAATGGCCATGGATGGGTTCGGTTATCTACGGTTCATAGCGTCATAGAACAATTAGAAGTAAAGTGCCTAAACGCGACAACACGCGCCGACACCATCACCTCCAAAATGCCTCAGCTATGTGGGATTGATCGCATAATCCAAAACACGAGGCAACCCCCGGAATGAATTGTCGATTATATCCCTCCTAAATCCTAAGTTCACTCAGCCCGGGTGCAGGACTTTTGATATTCTCACCCCACACGTTTGCAAGAAATTAAACATCTATTCACGTAGGAAAGCAAGTAAAAGAAACAAGTAAAAATACAAGCGCAAGCGTGGAAATAAAGACTAGGCGTAACTCTCGAATCTCCCCAGTGAAGTCGCCAGCTGTTTTATCTTGGTTTTCGGGTGTCAAACATTGATTACGTTTGAACCTTTCTAACCGGTGATATCTTATTTTTTCTTGGGAAGGGAAAAAGTAAGCAAAACCCTTTGAGAATCGAGGTCCGGGAGTTGTTTTCGCTACGGGAAGGTGTTAGGCACCCATAACGACTATAGTATCCTATAGGAACCGTCTTTAATTTCTACGCGCGCGCTTTATTTTTAAATGCTATTTTGAAAAGTATTTATTAAACCTAAAGTTTGCTAAGTGAAGAATTGGAGGGAGAAGAATGTGTTTGGATTTTTATTTTAGTTGAATTGAAGGAATTTTGTTCCTTGCCTACGTACCCGTTTAAGGGATCAAATCCACCGTAGTTCTCTTCCAAAAATGTTTTTGTTTTTGTTGGTTGATTTTAAGTTTGAAAATGGAATTTGAAGAATAGAAAGAGGCCTCAAGGGCATGAGATTTAGAAAAGAGTGGGGTTTGATTAGTTATTTGCAAAAACAAGTCAAAGTATGATTAAAATTTGTTGAAATTTGATTAAGAAAATAAAAGGAAAATTCAATGGGGTTTTGACCCCAAGGTTTATTATGAAAAATGCTTGAGTGAAGTTGTTCACATTTGCTTGGAAAATTGGTTTTTTCTAAGTATAAGTCCTAGGCATTCATCTAAACATACAACCCTAAACATACATCTAAACATGCGTATTCTAACTATATAGTGATGTGTGTGCATGTGTCGGTGCTTGTGTCGGTGTACATCATTAGAGTCCATTGTCCTTTACATCATACCCTAGATACATTCTATGGCCTCTTTGCCAAGAAAATTAAAAGTGTATAAAGGAAAAATATTACAAAACTCCTAAGTGTTTACATTCTAATTTTTGGTAAAAATTAATATGCAAGAAATGAAACTAAAATGGAAGAATGAAGTATGCTTATGAAACATGAGACAAAAGGGTTAGTAGAATAAAATGTAAAATGAAATGGAAGCAAGCAAAAAGAGCATAGTAAAGTAACTAGAATTTAACAAGGAAATAGCCAAAAAAATTAACCAAAAGACATGATGAAATTGCATTTGGAAACTACTAAAATTCTAAGGCAAAACCAAGGCCTATAATCCTCACATTAATGGTAAAATTCCAAAGGTTTTAAATTCATCATGATGTGAGAAATTAAGGGACATTAGTATGCAATACAATCGTAGTGTTTCCAAACCTATTTGCACTTTATTTGACACAAGAAATACACATTATTCACATAGTACAAAATCCATGATAAGAAACCAAACCAAACAGCAAGTACATACAAAATCAAGAGGCCAATTCACTCAAAAAAATGCATATTCAAAGTCACTATTATGTGCTAAATTCAAGAACCAAAATCACTTCAAAATTGCACAAAGTTTTATAAGAAAAAGTGAGCCAAAAGCATAAGAAAGTTGCACATAATCTTGAAGTGAATTTCAGCATGAAATCACATACCAAAAGATAGGTTTTAAAATGCTAGAATTACTACTAAAAATTCATAAAAGTCTAAAAAGCCTTTACAACAAAATTTCAACAAGAATCAACACATTGAGCCAACAAGAACACAAAATATTTTCCATACTCTTTCAATCAAAATTTAACTGGAGAATAGCATCAAGATTCATCAATAATCACAAGAAAACATTAGAAATTTTCGTGGAATTTTTCAAGAGGTTTTGAACATAAGCAGAGGTGTAATTAGCAAGAAATAGCAAAAAACGCAGGAAACAGGGGGTGTGCATAGCAACAAGGCTTTCAGGCATGGCAGGTTTGGGCTTGGAGAGGAGAGAATCGGGTTAGTGGAGCAAAAACGGGCTGAACCGGTTCGGTTGCTAGGCTATATAAAAGCCTGAACCGGTTTTGGCCCCATTTCATTAACCTCCTTCTCTCTCTAAACTCAAAACTGCTCTCCCTTCTCTCTTAAAGTGTTCGCCGGAGAAGAAAGAAGAAGGAACCGGAAAAATGCTCCGACGCGGCGGCCGGCCGCCTTGAGGTGGCGTCGCCGCCGTCGGAGTTGTACTTTTTTGCTTTTTTTTCAAAAATTTTTACATGATCCGGTTCGTCTTCTTCTTCCGAATCCAGCAATAGTTTTTCAAGATATTCAATACACAGCCCTAGATCTATGAGTCGAAGTTCAAAACCAAAACACATTCAATCTTTTTCGAAACAAACGTGAATAGAAGAGAACACAACGATTCATACATGATCCAGGGAAGGGAATGGCGAAGGTTACCTTGAATAAATCGGAGGTAAGGTTGAAAGATAATAGAAAAAAACTTCTGCTCTTCTTCTTGCTTGTTACTCGTTCAGATCCGAATTTGTGTCCTAGAGTGAAATTCGTTCTTGCGGTCCAGTGACGAGCTCAAAACCTTGCGTCGTTGTATGTTGGAAACGGCCTGGATCTGTTGATGAATCTGGTTTGGATTCGTGTTGCTTGGATGCGTTCGATTGTGATGATTTTGGAGTTTGTTGAAACTCGAAAATTACCACTGTTTGATGATAATTTGTGGATTTGTGTTGCTGAATCTGTGTATGAACGGCGAAGATGATGTATTGATGAGTCTTTTTTGTGATTGTGATGAGCAGTTACGGTGGTTTGTGAGGATTTTGCGGTGGTTAGTGGTGGCCGTAATAGTTAGTTACGGTGGTTAGTGGTGGCCGTAATAGTTAGTTACGGTGGTTTTTGAGACTTTGTGGTGGTTCTGGAAAATTCTGTTAGGGTTTGTGTTCATGTGTTCTTGATGAGATTCATCAAGTTCATGTGAATTTTTGATTGTTTGATCTGTTTTTTTGTGGAAAGAGAAACTGCAAAGTGTTTGTGATGAGATGGCAAAAAATGAATGGATCCCCAAAACTTTGACTGTGACTGGTCAGCTTTATAGGCTGACGCAGTGACTGCTGGACCTGTAAGATAGTGACACGTGGCACTGGACCTTAACTAACTTCTGGACTAAATTGCAAATGACTAAAAATAAAGGACTGAAATGCAAAAATGACAAAAAAGGACCTAAAAGTAATTAATAATAAAATTGGTAAAAAACGTAATTTGGAAATAAACGTAAAGTGAAACGATTAAAATTGACAAAACGGACTAAAACGAACCAATGGCCTAAATGAGGTACTTTAAAGTAACCTCTCTCTGCCGAAATTTCGTGTGAAATGACCAAAATGCCCCTAGGGCTAAAACGATCGTAAATGACTCAAATACGAATTTTAAAATGGATTTTTAACAAAGAATTGAAACAAAAATCATTTAGACCAACTTGAAAGACTCAGAGACAATTTTTAAGATTTGAACAGAGTCTTGACACTTGAAAAGACTAAAATGCCCCTAGGGGCAAAACTGACCTAAAATGACTTCAAATGCAAATTTTGAAATGGATTCTGACATAGAATGAAACAAAGACTTATCCAAACTTATTTGAAAGGACTCAAACAAAATTTTTGAAAGACTGAGAGAAATTTTGACATAGGAAATGACTAAAATGCCCTTCCATGTAAATTTTGCAAATAACATTGAAATAAAATGCAGAGAAAGATGCAATTGATCAGAGACGTATCAAATGACTTAAGATGCAAGAAGAGAAGATTTGAGTTGGTATTTTTAGGTCCAAAATTAGGGTATAACAGATCTTTCTCTTCACCACCACCACGATTCTGTTTCTTCTCCGATTCTGTTTCTTCTTTTCTCCGATTTCTGTTTCAGAAGATACCATGATTCTTCTCTTCTCCGATTTCTCTTTCTTCGATTCTGTTTCTTCTCTTCGCTGGCGCTGTAACAGAAGATCATTATTTCCTGCTCCGATGTCGTCGGCGCTGTATCAGAAGATCATCGTCGAGTTCGTTGACGGAGATCTGAGTGTTCGGATATAGTCGGAGATGATGGAGTTGATGGTGGAATTGGATCTGAGTGTCTTGCCGTCGCCGTTTGCGTCGAAGTTGTTGAAGACAGGCTGAGAGAAGAATGATGGAGGTGACGGCGGTGGGGAACAGAGTTGACGGAGGTGGAGGAACGGAAGTGACGGTGATGGGGTGGACGGAGGATGGAGGGTGTGGTGGAGCCCCACGCTTATACTATTCTTTTATTTTTTTTAACTACATATGTCGTGAAGCCCCACGCTTGATCAATTTCCACATCAGCAACAGCTCTGTAGTGTTTCGTGCAGTACTAAATTATACTTCAAATAAATCTTGTGAATTAAAAAAACAATGGAATGCACGAATCTAGACAAAACAAACCAAATGATAAATCAGAATTTAGAGGGTTGTGGAATAATAACAAAACGTTAAAATAAAGGTCTGGCTTTCTTAAGGTCTTGAATTGTGGAAGACAACCCAACCAAACATGACGATATATACTAATAATTAGTATAATTAATACCACACGGTTCAACATTTTCAACTAGCTCCTCTCAACATAAAAAATAATCACTTTCAACTAGCTGCTTTCATTTTAATTTATTAGGAGTATGATGTACATTCTAAGTGATTTTTTTAATTTAAGTTCTTGAATATATTACAAAATTCATAATTAATTTATGTAAAAGAAATTATAAATGGTATTTTGATGTCAAATACGACATTCATCCTATGATTTTTAAGTGTATGTTTATAATATGTGTAAATTGTTCATATTTCTCTTAATCATGAAAAGGGTATAAATGCCTCCAAAAAAATGATTCCACATTTTTGAAGAAAAGAAAAATGATTCCACAAGTAATATATATTAAGTTTCTAGTCATTGATATTATTTAACAATAGGATACCGAAATAATAATGGACCAACCCTTGTATAGTGTATACATTAAAGACAAAATGGTGCACGTGTTGGTTAGAACTAACTTAGTATTGTTATTCCTTAATCAACAGTATCAGATACGCAAATAGGTCTAGCTAGGAAGCTATAGGTACCTAGGATGAATAAGATAACAAGATACTCATTCATTCATGTTATTAATTTCTTTAGCCACAATATATATCATATGGTCTCATTTGTATTTTGCAAGAAGGATGAACATGAATTATGACAAGTGTCTTAGCAAGACTAGTCAAGCCGACACTGAGGGCCACACGTTTATGATGATTGCCAGATATCTAGGGCTTGGATTTCCCTCTTATATAATAGATCTAGAAGAAGTCTCATGTCAAGTGTATTAATAGATTGTTTTTAACTTATAATTTTTTTGTTATAAGCAAATATATATATTAGTATATAATATAAATGAAACTCCAACCCATAAATAATTTGCAATGCTGAAAATAATTTAATTTTATTATAACATTCTCTCAGTAGAATTATTTGTACATGTTTATTTAATGAAGTAATCGAAGACCAAGATATAAATTTGATCAATTTCTTTCAATAAAAGTTACACGATTGTTACAAAAATTACATTATTCCAATGCGGTGAAATGTCAAAATATTTTGTCAGTTTTTTTTTTCTTTCTTTTTCACTAATTTTTACATCTAATTAATAAGAGCTTTTTCACTAATTTTTACATCTAATTAATAAGAGATGTATGTTAAAAATAATGGTCATTGTTGAACTTATAAATTGACTGATTAATTTTATGTCTTTAAGCAACGCACCTACTAAAGATGAGTTAACTAATTTATTTTTATATATAATTAGTCTGCATGTGCAACATTGTTAATGAGACAGTGAGGCATAATTAAAATGTAATGTTTTAGTTAAACTAATTAATCTACATCTCAAAGATGTACCCATGATATGATGATGCAGCTCAAAAGCGACTACATAATATACCAACTAAGTATTGAAGATCTAAATAATACCAACTACAAAGGAACATGGTCTTGCTTAATGATTGAGAAACATCTGAAGAAAGCTTTCATTTTCAAGAGGATATACAAACAAATAATGGAAATAAATATAGCTAGTTCAAGGTACTTTGCATATGCTAGTTTATTCACAAGAGACTTTCCAATTTAAAATAAAATAAAATGTAGTTTGAAGAGGGGGCAGTTCTTCAAAGCTAAACCATAAAATGTGGGATAGTTTTAATTTATATTAATAAGAAGAACTAATAAATTACAAGATTAATGGGAGCTAGCTAGGTTGTCACTTCAAAGTAACAGATAAATGAGAGGGATGAAAGTTTGTCATAGTTGATAATATATATTATTTGCTCTTGCTTGTAAAAAGATGAAGTGAGAAGAGAACTTTCCTATGACCAATTAAACACAGTGATCACAAGTGGAGACAACCTGGAAAAAGCTTAAGGACATACACACACAATGACTCAAACACATTTATTTCATTGCTGAATTTAATCTCATTTGAAAGATGTTATATTCATATAAAAATATAAGGCTAAATTTATGTTGTTTTTTTATTTAAATTATTTTTTATGTTTACTTTTGTCCTGTAAGTTTTTTCATTTAATTTTTGTTTATTAAGTTGTAAACTTTAGACACTTAGATCTAGTAAGTTTTATTTTTCAATTATAATCTCTTAAGTTGTAATATTAGACACTTTTTTTTCAATATATACAAACATTAGACATTTAGTAACTTAAATATCTAACCTTTGTAACTAAGATATCAAACTATTTTTTTAATTAAAAAAAAACTCTTTAATCTCTTAAGTTATAAATGATTAACACAATAATCTTAACGTTTTTAACTTTTGGGCAAAAATATCAAAGTGCTACGGAATTGGTCTAACAAATTTTGTCTTTGTAAAAATATATTTCTCCTACAAATTTTAGGCCGGTTTTAAACAAGCTACCTAAAACTTTGGTGCTGAGTGCTGACCCACCTAAAATTTATTTTTTGCAACAAAAATATGTAATTGTTATACATTACTCCTATATACTCTATAGTATATGTGCCTTATTATATAGATTTTAAACTTAATTTGCTTAAAGATGGAAGACAATATTTCCTTGATTTAGTAACGTGGTGGCAATATTAAAAGTTGTAGGAGTGAAGCGTTAGCTATGGAATGGCCAAATTTCACATCAAATTATGTCCCTAATCCCAATTTTGCCTTATTACTTTATTGGCTTTCATCTTCCACCTGACCTAACTCCTACATGCCTTTCCGAAGCTTTTGATTGATCCTCGAGTCCATACACAAGGAGCCTACTCATGCATGAACGTTATTATTTCATACTATGGTTTAAGGCAAATTCTATGGGACACTCAAAAATTTGAGTGTACCGGTACACCAAATTATCAAATTAATGTTGAAGCGAGTTGTTTTTTTGAAGAAAAAGAATTGTTTTCTATCATTAACAATTACAATAATTAGATTTTATTTACCAAAAGTGTCGACGAAATAAAATTTACTTATTTTTTTATTTTTGTTACATATAACAAAGATTATTGATTATTTTTTATAAGAAAATGTTAAAAATTTAATATGATTCTTATAAACAATAAAGTGATGTTTTTTCTTATAAAATGATGTTTCATAAAATATAAATATTGATAAATAACTCTTTATTTCATAAAATGATCATTAAATAACTCTTTCTAGACAAACCCAACATACAGCCGCATACGTGTTGAGAAAAAAGAGCAATCGTGATGCTATATGAAGGAACGTGTATTAAGCATGCTAACACATAGTGCTTTGTTTTGTAATAATGGTAAGAAAGGGATGAAAGATTAGGTGAGCCGAAACAACATAAGATGAAAAAAAATGAGTAAATATAAAATAATTTTGCAGTTTTTATTAAAAGAAAAATCAAACTTAACTATTTGTTTGTATGTGAGGAGGCTGCTGTTAATGCACAAAAGTAAAACATTAACAAAATGAAATCTAATGTCAAAATCAATGGAGGCCTAAAGACAACTCCAAATAAAAGTATAGACCTTATTTGAATGAGCCTTACTAAAACACCATAAGGCCTACTTGAATATTTTACAAGATCGTCATTATTTTTTCCACCTCATGAGTTTCTCGCACACCTTATTCGGATTCTAAAATCCAAAAAATATTTCCACGTGTTTTCAAAGGTTTTTATATGGTGTTTATGTCGTTCGTATTCTATAATCCAAACTATATAGGACGCACGAGAAACTTATAGGGTGGGAAAAGAAGCAGTCTTACAAGATTGCTCTATAGGCCCTCATGTGCTCAATCTCTGGAAAATTGAATCTGAACATATCTTCTTATAGGTTTATGTCATCGGAAGATACACTCAGATAAATTGAGGGGGTTTTTAGTAGACATGAGGGGATTATAGAACAATCTTCTAAAAATTAAGTATGAAGTCACGGTGCCTCTAAACTATGAGCCCCACAACTTGAGGCCTAAAGAAATGACTTATGAAGTCCGTGTTCATTCATAGCTTGTCAAGTTAGCCGTGATCTTGTAGATGTACAAGTCAGGAGCAAATCCGGTGCTTAATTTTTTTATCTGTTTGATTATGCATTAATTTTGTACTTTACCCCGATAGTGGGTACCCCAATAGTGGGTAGTGTTCTACACATGGTGTAATATTTGGCTTTCTAGCTATTTTATTGGATGAAATATCTTCTTTGACCAAAAAAAAAAAAGCCCTGTCTAATGTGAATTGTTATTGAAAATTGCTTTTTTGACAATGAATATACTTCCTATTGACACAAGTAAATGACGAAATAACCCCCAGCGGCAGTTAACAACTGCTGGGTAAAGCGCCGGCAGTTAACTATCGCTGGAGCCAGCGGCAGTTAACTGTCGTTGTGTTCGTAATATATTCAGGCCAGTAGCCAGAATCCAGACACTCACTCCATCAGCACCATCTTTCTCTAAAATTTTCACTCTCTCTCTCTAAAAAAAAAAACTCTACCAAATCATCCAAAAAAAATTCCACTAAATCACAAGTAAGTTATCACTTATGCTATTGTCATACATTTTGGTTAGTATATGTGTTTATATGTTTATAATTTTAGTTGTAGTTTAATTTTTAAATTTTGAATTTTTGTTTTTAATAAAGTTATGTTGTAGATCTGAAATGCTATTAACATATATTATGAATACCTGTTATAATGAAGTTATATTGCTTAAATTTATAATTTTTTTCGAATTTTATAAATTTTTTATGGTTTGAATTTTTGTTTTTAATATAGTTATGTTGTAGATCTGAAATGCTATTAACATATATTATGAACACCTGTTATAATGAAGTTATATTGGTTAAATTTATAAATTTTTTTAATTTTATAAATTTTTTAGGGTTTGTTTAGGATTTTTAGGGTTTATGCCAAATTTTCACTACAAGTGTTTGAATGAGTTTTTCATTGATTATTTTTAATTTCTAATTGTGTAGATTTGAAACAATGGTCGGGTGTATCGACATTCATGTAGAATTCAACGGAAGAGAACCTTAGAGGTTGAAGGTTCGGTGCCTTGGTGTAACGTTAAGAGGTCTCAAAGATCAACTGAATGAATTCAACCAAGGAGTCAACCCTAGAGACACAAGGAGGGTGGAATTAGTTCGGTATAAACGTCCAACGCTCGACGAGGGGAGATAATCATTCACTTGGGTGGAATTAAAGAACGACGAAAACGTGAAGAGCATGTTTTGGGAGCACAACATGTTCCAGTGGATCGATATGTGGGTAACGTTGCTGAGATCAACTGAAGATATTATCAACAGTCTGATTCCGTCAGAAGATCATCATTAGATACCGAATGAATGCACCTTCCAGCTACAACATTTGTCTTCCTTTGGATGGGGTAATTCAAACTTGCCAAACGGCGAGACTCCAATATTCGACCGACATTCCCATTGTTCCTTTCAAAAGATTAAATTCTTGTTAGGCTGGTTTAAATGAAGGTATTGAAGTGCCGAGGAATGGACCTCATTCTTTTAACACTTCAATACCTTCATTTAAACCAACCTAACAAGAATTTAATCTTTTGAATGGAACGATGGGAATGCCGGTCGAATATTGGAGTCCTGCAGCTTGGCAAGTTTGAATTTACCTCATTCAGGGGTAAGACAATTGTTGTAGTTGGAAGGTATAAACGTCCAACTGCAACAATTGCCTTCCTTTGAATGGGGTAATTCAAACTTTGTTAAACGGCAAGACTCCAGCATTCGATGAGCATTTTGAATGATGGTATTCAAGTGTCAAGGAATGGACCTCATTCTTTTGACACTTGAATACCATCATTTAAAATGTTGATCGCATGCTGGAGTCCTGCTGTTTAGCAAGTTTGAATTTACCCCATTCAGAGGTAAGATAATTGTTGCAGTTGGAAGGTACATTTTGGAATGTAATGTAATGTAATGTGATAACATATATAGTTGAATATGCATAATACATGTTGTTTTGAATGGAACAATAATTATCTTATTTATTCACTTTTCAAATTTATTTATTCATTACGCAATTTTAATTATTTGAATTCACGTTAGATTTAATTAGTTTTTATTCGAATACGCAATTTTAATTATTTGAATTCACGTTAGATTTAATTAGTTTTTATTCGAATTCACGTTAGATTTCTTTAATGCACATTTTTTATTTGAATTTTTGTATTTCATATAAATAAATGCAAATAAAAACTAAAATAAAGGAACACAAGTAATAGATATAAAATCACATTTTATTAATATAAGAATACATTTACAATGGGGTAAAACTAAATCTGCTTCGTCGTACCAATAACATTAAAAATAACATCTTCGTCGTACATTTATTCCTTAATAGGTGGAGTCATCTTTGTCATACCAATAACATTAAAAATAACATCTTCGCGTACATTTATTCCTTAATAGGTGGAGTCATCTTTATTCCTAGAACTTCTGGATACTCTTCTCCAAGATACTCATACAAGACAACACCAAGATGACCCAAAATTGCTCCCCGCCTTTGCACTCTTGTTGTTTAATAATACATTTAACTACCGCTTGGGTTAAAACAAAGACAAAAAAACACAAACCATAAACCCTAAACCTTTAATAGGTGGAGTCATCTTTATTCCTAGAACTTCTGGATACCCTTCTCCAAGATACTAATACAAGACAACACCAAGATGACCCAAAATTGTTCCTCACCTTTGCACTCTTGTTGTTTAATAATACATTTAACTACCGCTTGGGTTAAAACAAAGGAAAAAAAACCACAAACCATAAACCCTAAATCCTGGGGTAAAACCAATTCAAAGAAACCTCTTGAAATTTTCAAATTTTCAAAGAGGCTTATTTCAATGAAAGGCGGATGATGACAAACCAACATTTCGTAGAAGAAAGAGTAAGAATCAGAGTAAAGAGGAGAGAATGATAGAAAATGAGAGTAAGGAGGAGGGAATGTGAGGAAATGTGAGAATGTGGGGGTTTTTATAGGGGGAAAATGTAGAAAAAATAGGTTGAATGAATGATGGAAAAAGAGGTTGAATGATGGAAAAAGAGGTTGAATGTAGAAAAAATAGATTGAATGTTGAAAAAATAGGTTGAATGAATAATGAAAAAGAGGTTGAATGATGAAAAGGACGTTGCATCCCAAAACGCACGTAGCGGCAGTTAACTGCCACTGGAGCCAGCGGTTGTTAACTGCCGCCGCTTAGCCCAACGGTAGTTAACTACCGCTTGGGGCTATTTAGTAAATTACTTGTGTCATTATGAACTTTTCTATGTCAGAAAAGCAATTTTCATTGTTATTACTGTTGATCATTGTATTGTCGATGAATCATAGTCCAAAACACCTATGATTATGTACCAATTCATTATGTCCATTTTATGCATAACGATCACGAATTAAGGAATGCTTTCTGACGCCCTATATTTTTCGTACCCTTACTCTTGCCAAAATACTCTTCCCCCTCCCCTTAGCTCACTCCTTTGGGGTCTGTTTGAGAATTTGGATGAGAGGGAGGGCTTTAGAGGGAGGGATTGAGAGAAAAAATATAGAGAAATCATACATCCTTTTTGATGATATGTTTTTGTAGACGATGAAAAATTATGTTTATAAATAATGCATTTTTAGTTTTTAAGAGTATATAACAATATAGATTGAATTTGAAGAATTTATGTAAGTCCTTCAAAATCCTCAAAACTCCTGACACAATTTTTTAGTTTCCCAATTTTGAGACAGGTTTATATTATGAAGAAAAATAAACTCTTCAAAGTCCTCATCTTTCAAAATTTTCTTTGTCTTCCACTTCTTCCTTCCAATTTTTCAAAGTTCTTGCCTCTTCTCAAAAAATAAAAAGTATAGTGCATACTCTCTTCGGTCATTATTATAAGAAACAAAACAAAAAAACATCAAAATCAATGCAACCATTAATTGATTTAACTTTTTGAATATTTTTACAAATATACCCTCATGAAACATTAAATACACCCGTTAATATTAAAAAGAGAAACATTAAATGAGGGGTAGAAAAGTTTTTTAAGCAATAACTACATATAAAAAGTTGCGACAATTTCTTATAAATAGGACCAACATTTTTTTTTTGAAAATTTTCTTATAATAAGGACCGGAGGAGTATTACACTTCCTATTGAGTTATTGTTTTCATGAATTAGCAAAATAATATTTAGATATTCGCAAATCGTATTTTGTTTTTGATTTAGGACATTGCGGAGAAACTTTTTATATCCTAAAGTGTGTTTGTTTTAAGGTTTAAAATTACATTCGTAGAATGATATTCCTGGGAATAAATTTACAAGAATAATATTTGTATCCATGTGTTTCGTAAAACTTTTGCTTTCCTTGGAATGTTTTTGAAAGTTGTTTGATTTAAAAACTAAAAAAAAAATGTGAATGATAGTGGAAAGTTATGGTTAGTTGTTTTATTCTCATGTGAATGTTAAATTCATATCCTGCATGAGAATAAAAGTTAAGAAATCATTTGTAAAAAAACATTCATATGAATAAAAAAAAAGTTACCTAAAAATAATTTTTTAAAACTTGAAACAAACATTAAAATGTTGGACTCCAAATCTTACACTCCCAATAATAACATTAGAATTCTTGGAACAAATACACCTTCATATCTCACTTTAGATGTACACATATTGAAAGAAAAAGAAAAAAAAAATATGATTTTTTACTCTCTGAGTTGAAACAAAAATTAGAGTGCAAAAGTATTGAAGTATGGGTGCATTTAGTTTACACCACTAAATAGAATGCCCCAACTTACACCACTAAAATAATTCATTTGTAGCAACTTTTTCATCATGAAATCTGATCCGCTAAAATAAATTTAAAATATATCAATGACTTATATTAAAGTGGTGTAAGTTGAAGTAATGTATTTGGTGGTACAAACTAAATTTTACCTTCTCAGCGAGGAATAATTTGCACCAGTTTCAGTACGTGAAAAAGAATACAAATATTAAATAACCAATTATCAATCTAAGAGTCACGCTAGTTATAGCAGTAGGTTAGGGCCACCATAGGTGGACTGGTGTACAATATATCAATTCAAAAACAAACAAAAACACTTTTTTTTGTAAGTTATGCAATTAAATGGAAACATGCATATTTTCTATTGAGCAGTGATATTTGGACAACCATTTTTTATAACTATCATGACAACTTCCTTTTCCTCTCTTTCTATTGGTCAAAAACAATAGAAAGAGAAAAAGGAAGAGAGACAATAAAAACATAATGTGAGTATGAAAGAGAGAGTTGTCAAAAAGTTGTCACAGAATGGTTATACAAATATCATTTCTCTTTTCTATTCCACCATATAGCATGATTTTGATGGCCACTAAAACTCAAAATAATGCAAAATAACTGTTTCTACTTTTCACCATAGAAGCTATGACATCACAATCACGCCCAATACTCTGCCCCTGCCTTGCCGGGGACTACAAATACAGCCAAAACTTATGTAGACATCTTTCTGAAGTTAAGTAAAAAATGCCACATATATGAAACATATAGGTTGGTCACCATGCTCTCCTAATAATAGGTCGGTAATAACAAAGGAATTTCTTGTCAATTATTCATATGCTAAGAACAAAAAGATCACATATTTACATGAGAACCCACTCTTTCTTTGCTTTATGTTTCAATGATTTCACCAAGGTATATAATAATTGTGGAGATTGTCCTTGGCAAAAAGAGAAAGTGCAATGCAAGTGGTAAGGTACTTGAGAACCAAAAAAAAAAACAGACACTAACAACAAGAAAGTCTTTTATAACATAAATCAAACATTGTCATAATGTCTTATTCAGAACTGTCTTAAGTAATTCAAATCAAAATCATTTTGTATAGTTGACTTAAATTTCTGTCTCTGTTTTTAACTGTTGGACTGCATCTAACCCACTTTCCTTATTTGGACTTCTATAGAACCCACACATATCCAAACTACTAAAATCATGATCTGTTGTCTTGTTCACCAAAGGAGCTAGTACAGCAACATCTCTTCTATTCATTCTTAAACTTTCCATGTCTTGTATATCTATTCACTCATCCATCATAACATTCTTATATTCACAACATTAAACTTAATTTATTGCAGACTCTTTTTCGCCCAACACTCAATCACATACGAGGATACAGTGTTGTAGTGGAGGATTAAGAAGTGAAATGATAAAGAGATTGAAGGTTCTATCTCCATCCACGACATAACACTAATGTATACTAGTGACATACTCACATTTTTCATTCCAAACATATGTTCTGTATTTGTATGACAAGAGCACTTTGCTGTTACAAACATCCAAAACATTCCTCCATTTCAAGACTAGAAAACACATTACAACTATTTATTTTTTTAAGGATTTTCAACTATTTTAAAAGGTGCATGTGAGCCTAACCTTCATTAGACTCCCCAAAACACATTCAATAAAAGCTCTTCAATTATTCTACTTTGAAAAGTAATTGGTACATTCAATTTACTCCAATACTAGAACTAGTGAAATAAAATCATGATCGATCCAACTAAGCAAGTCATGTCGGAGTACGAAAGCATGCGATCACAACAGCTAATGTATCCCACATTGAATGTGTCTCATCAAATATAGAAACGGTCTCACACAAGATTTACTAAAATCTAGGTTAAGTTTTACTCTCTCATTTCTTTGAGCTGCATTTTATTCTATAATAATCTATACTTCTACTGGCTGAAAATACGTCTCGAGTCTTGAGTTTAGAAAGATATAAATAGTTCGGTGAATTAAAAGAAAATGAAATACATAACACACAAATAGAGATAAACATACATGGATGAAGGAATTCAAATACATCTCTATAAACTCAAAGTCACACCGATCACTAGTTGAGATCTAAAACGTGAATATATACAAATTCAGAACATGAACCACAACATTTCTGCCTTATGAAAACAAACCCAACGATGATTGATTATTTGCTTCAGAATTAATTCGGTGTCTATTTTTAGGATAGGAACAACTATTTTATTTTACATCAATTGCCTGGCTACTAATCAACTATGCTACTGTTTCTGACACCACACTACAGATCTGTAAGACACCCTCTAAGTGCAGGAAACTAGTTATTAAGATTACTGTACTACTGTTTCACTGCATTCAAATGGAACCATTTAAAAATGAAAAAATAACTAAAATATCTGTTATCGAAAGATACCTTCCTCACCATACCACGGCAAACCTTTAAGAACATCTCTCAAAGCGTAAGTGTGGCTATCACATTTGTGGTCTGTGATGAAATTTCCAGAAAGGATTATCCTCTGGAAATGCTCCCCAGGTTGCCTCTTCAAAAGGGTGTAAACTTCCTTTCCAACATCATTCTGGGATCCCAAGTTCCTCTTCAGATAGTAAACAGTCCCAGGTATGAACAACTCCTCAGGCACTGCAGGTTTAGTTTCCTCAATTTTCTGGACATCTGAATTCTCCTTTACTGCTTTGGGGGGCAAAGGTGCTTCTCTAGCAACTGGCAACTCTTTACTAACGGGATCAACTGTTAACACCAACCAAAACAGTTTATGATAGAAGGATCATGAGAGAAAAGCTACTAAAATCAAGCACAAGTATAATGTACAATTTGTTTATTTTTATATGCAAATGTTCTGTAATATCTACTATCAATTATCAAAGTAACTGGGTTTTTTATGCTCAAATAAACCAAATTCTGATGCCTAAATATGCATCTATCTGTTTCTTGCTACTTACTTAAACTACTGTATGCACCAAAACTTTTATCCACAAGAGGTTTGATGGATCATCAACATAGGTACTGACAAATCGTTATTGTTTCTTTTATACGAGTAGGGTGGGAAATGAAGTTCCTCCTCTGTACATGGCCCGACTGGTATGAAAAAAAAAAGTTCTCAAAAGAAGTGACACCAATGAAGGAATCGTTGCATGATAAAGAAACAAGGTGAAGTGATGATGTACGCTCGACTTTTTTTATTACTATTATTATTATATTTTCAAAAAGAAGGTTTGTTGAAAATAGAAAAAGCTACAAATAGCATAGATTATTCGAAGCATTGATCTCTCTGAAGAAAATAATATAACTATACCCTCCAAAAATAGAATTTATAGGAAGGTCACTGAGCTGCAGGCTCTGTGACATTTGTAAAGGTTTTGAAATGATGGCACTGTGTAATAAGGATATATTATCAAATTTCAGAGAAGATTAACGTTCTGGACCAGAAGAGAAACGTTTACCAGATGGACTTTTGTTTCTCCTGAAATTGGCATAATCAGCAATTTTTTGAGCTACATCTTGCACAGAAGACACCGCCTGCTTTGCATTTGTAACTAAATCTGTTAATCTTTTCCGGTCTTCTTTCTCAATGACACTCATCCTGAAGGAAATCATATCATTTGATCAGAGATTTTGCCAGCTAACTGCCAAATACATATAAAGCTTTAGAAGACTTGAATCCCTTGTTACCTACTAGATTTTAGATATTTAAGCTCTAGAGTTTGTGCAAGGTCTCTGCTTGGAATATTCAGTAATCATTCACCCATTTTCACCCCCCCTATCCCTTTTAGCAAGTACCACCTTCCAATAAATGGAGTTTCCCATTCATTAAACTAAACAAAACTCACGTGTGTGATGAAGATAATTGCAGGAGTAAGAGAGGAGGGACCAAATTACTTCAAGAGTAACTTGGGGGAGAGTTGCTCTGCTTAACAACCCATTATAAATATTGAATTTCACCAATCTAACTGTTAAATCAAAATATTTTATTACATAGATAAACTCCAGCTATTTTAACAAAATTTAAAAGTGTTTGATCCTTCACCAAATGAATGTACAATAAGTTTTTAAAAATATAAATAAATGTTGGCTGTAAATTATATAGCTATAAATTTCAGATTTATATGAAATTTAGTGTGCTCGATCATTAATATAATATGACAACAATCAACAGTTGAATTGGTGAAATTCATTGTTTATAATGAGTGGTTAAGTGTAGTAACTCTACTCAAAGTTACTCCAGGAGTAACTTGAACATATAATGAAATATATGAAAACATTTAAGAACATAATTGCAGTTGATCCATTAGTGCTTTACTTCATGTCCTATTCTCTAAAGGAACAATAAGGGAGGTTCTCAGTTCAAGATAATAAACTAAATGTTCCTTACCAATCAGTTTGAAGAATTTCATTTCTCAGCCTTGATAGTGAAGCTACACTTAATCTTGGTACAATATCATCCTGAACAGATATCGAAAACAGGAGTTCAAAAGGGAAGCACAATAGGTAAATAAATACAGACAAAGCTTGGGAAAAAGAATCAGACACATCTGTGGACCTGCATAGATATAATTCCTTTTCTCCAGATCAAGTCATAAAGGCATTGTGGAATTCAATCACTCACCTGCATCACGACTGTTGATACATATCCAGCGCAGATTTCAGCAAGTTCTTTGGAGACACAAGGTGGGGTTCCATATCCAACAGCAGATACAATGTCAGGGCTAAATCCGAGCTCCTTTGATGATTTTCTATGGATCATTATTGCTAATAAAGAAGCTATTGCACCTCCTAGAGAATGACCCACAAGTCTTAACCTAAATCCCTGTTTATGGGTTAGCCACGCCTCACAGTCTGGACAAGAAAAAAGGCTAAAAACTAAGAAACGAAAAACATAACAGATAAATGAAGACCATCTCCACCTCGTGTTTCTGCAAATATTTTCTTATGTTTCCGATCTCATGATGAAGAAACCAACGAGCACATTCAGCAGTTCCAAAGTGCGTTGAAAAGCCTTCAAAGGTTACTTCGCCATCACTTGAGGAAACAATATCAGTGATAAGGTCGTATAGAGCATGGGTGCCACGAATGCCCAAAATTACTAGCTTTTTACGGGGGTCAACCGCTATATAATATGCAGGCCTCATTACACTGGAGTTGCTAACAAATTTTATGACATTACTTTCTCGGAGCATGCTGGTCCTTGCAAGAATTGCAGGATTATCCTTATAAGCGCCTTTAGCCAGCTCAATATGATAAATGAGATCTTGAACCTGAAATCCAGTAAACATTGATAAGAATAGTGAACTACAATAATTTGCAGAGATATGCTAACATAACAGATAAGATTTTAATATCACATGACATTATATTCCCTCTGCCTCTAAAGTACAGTTTCAGAAGTTACTATTGATTCTGAGGATATCTGGATGCCTTCGATATCTTCATAAGGATATGTGGAAGCTTGACGAAGATAGATCAGATACAAGCCAATTGTAAGGTCGCTCAAGCTCCAATCCTGGATTCCAATCTTGCTTCGTTGGATGTAGGCAATTATTTCCGTAAGGGATCTACTATTTGGCGGAGTTTTGTCTCCAATACCATCTCCTGCATACCATAGAAAACAAAGCCAGCCTTGTGTTATTATAAAGAAAACTGGAACGTTATATGATCAAGTTTTTATGGAAAATGCAGAAAATTACATGCAAATGATCTAAATAAGTGTTCTATATAGCTTGTTTCTAACATGATTTAAAGAAAGGTGCTTGCAATTTGCAGTCATGCTGGCTGTGTCTAACTCCATCACATGAAACATGTTATGAAGTTAATATTAACAGACCTGTTGGCAAAGCCCACCTACAAAATTGCAGAGCTGGTTCAAGTGCCTTAGTGAGCCAAGCCAGCTCTAACTTCCACTTATTGTCTGATGGATCTTCCTCGTCAGAACTGTATTTGCTAATCCCATTATTGTCATCTGCTTTCTTAACATTTGACTTGAGAGAAAACTGACTTTTTCCTTGCTCATCTTTTAGCTTATCTTTTTCTACCTTGTCTGCTCTTGACCTTTGCAATTGAAGTCGGTTAAAAACACTATGAATATAGTTCCGATATGGTTCTTCTCTGTTGAGAAAATATTTAGTACAATCTGCACATTGAATAAAGAAAATAGATATGAATACTCGGATAGTATTTATTAGCAACACAATTGTATTAATGAGAATGACAAAAGTTAAAACTATCTATGGGAACCATTCAAATAAGACATTTGGTGATATCAGTTCTTCTTAAACCCTTGGGTAAGATATTACTGCATCAACTGTGACAAGATTTATACCAAAAAACTCATGTTGGAGACAAGCCATGAATCAGTTCTCTTGCATAAACGCCGAGAGGAAACTTAGTTAATAGAGTTGTGAAACATATAACTAGGAATTCATACCCCACATAACTAGAAATTCTTACCCCATATCTAGATATGGTTCAAACCCAATAATGCTGTCTCTACTTCTTTTCCCATCCCTTCTTCCTCCGTTATCATGGGGTCCCGAGGGCTTCCTCGAGGTCCAAAACAGTGGCAGACCCTCTCTTGAACAAAAGTTATTGACGTTCTACCACACCTAATAACTATGTGAAATGATTATTTGCAAAATGTTTGCAAGGATTAGTATTACAGCCAATGTTGTCAAATACTATGGAGCACAGACTCACGCGGACACCTGACACCAATGTAGTCAGGATCGAGTTCCTACGTAGGATCGGTCGGCCGGTGAAAGAACGTAAACACGAGGAACCTAACACGGTTCGTAAGTAGGATCGATAGGTTGTCGATAGAATTGAGAGAACCATCGTGACACGCCTAATCTTAGAGGTGTATATGCTACTCAAATATCTAGCCATGACGGCACCATTGCATATTGCGGTGGAGAATTTTTTTACAACCACCACGGCAAACTTTTGAAGGATAGCAGCGATGTGGCGTTTTATCAGTGTTGTCAATAGCGAATCGCAGAAAATAGCAGTTTGTTCAAACTCCTCTACTCAATAATGCTATATTGGCGCTATTTGACATCATTTGGTACTAAATAGCATATCGCATAACAAAAGTGATTTGTTCAAATTCCAATATGTATAGCATTGTTAAAGCCACTACTTAACAACAATGCATTTTATGGCAGAGATGGCAGGTTAAAATTGCGGGTTTTTGGCTTTCTGCCATCAATCCATAACACTAATCAAAACAACAAAAACAATAGTTTCACGTGGTAAGGTTAGCTACAAGATCAAACAATGTCAAATATCATATTCTAAGGGTGCGTTTGATCTGCTAAAAAACATGGGACAACTAAACAACTTCTTTTGTGCCTGTTTGATTTAGAAATTGGTCATGGACCGTACAAAAACATGAATTCTTGTCCCTCACTAAACCATGGGACAACTTTTTTGCCTAAAGTACAGACTATCAAAAATACCAAAATACCCTTTTTATGTTCCAACATGAGCCTCTCTATCTCTCTCAAGTACAGTTATGTCTTGTCTTGTATTATTCTGTCCAATACTTATTGTGTTTCGAATCAAACGCACCTAAGTCATCATATCTATAATACAATCCTATTTCACAAATCAAAACCAGTAATATTTGATACGAATCAGGGAAATGCAACAAGAGTAACACAATTTGACAGCAATTATGAACTACATCACAATTAAGAAATAACCAAATGGATTCAGTGGCAGCATTCCTACAAAATAAATTATGATGCAATTGAAAAGAAAAGAATGCATGAAGGAAATGGAGGAATTACAGATATTGCGGAGGAGTTGCTTGACGTAACGAGTGTTCATTGGGAAGAGAAACTGAAAAAGTTGATAGCGTAGTTCTCTTCTCACTCGGAAGTGATTGTTGTTCGAGTTGCAGAAATAAATAAGTCACCACCACCGCACCGACTCCAAAGGGAATATACTTGCCCTCTTCTCTTCTATATGGAACGATTCTTTCACTTCACACGCTTCTGCAAGTAACTAATCACTCTACCACATGTTACTAGTAAGGCTTAATTGGACTTTTGGTCCCCTAACTAATTTGTTGTTTTCATTTTAGTCCCATAAATTCTAAAATCAACGTTTTGGTCCCTCAACTTTTGCACCAGTTTTTAAAAACATCCTTTCCGTCAAATAAGTCACTGTTTCCGTCAAACATTGTTAAATTTTTTTTTTTAAAAAAACAAAAACATTAGAGAAAATAAAATAAATGAAAAACCAGATTACACCACCTACTTCCCTCTCATGTAAAAAACTCTTCTTCTCTCTCAAACACCACCACCACCTACTTCCAACCACCACCGCCACCATCATTATCCTCATCACCGCCACAACTACCAGCACCACCACCAAATCACAATGGGTTTGACAGAACCCAAAATCATCTTCACCAACACTAATTTATTCACTCCATCTTCTCATTTTTCACTACAACAACTCGTATGATTCCAGATCTGAAGCCAACAACATTTTTTTTAATCAACCCTTATTTATCTTTTAATTGCAAAGAGGATAAATACATTATGATTGTTGTTGCAATTCGTTGGTACGTGTGTGTGATAAATAAAGGGGATAAAGAGGATTTTGACTAAAACGAAAACTGCCCAGTTTTCCAGCGCGGCTGACAACTTTGTCGGCACGGTGGTCCGCCGGTGAAGTTACTGTAATTATGAAATAAATATAGGGCTTTTGTAGAGGTTATCATAGGGAACAAGATTGTCATTTTCGTTTCTCAAAAAGAGTTTCATGGTGGCCGAAATTTAGAGACAAAGTGGTGATTGGGGTATTTCAAATTCTCACCAATCTAAAAATAAGTTAATGGTTATTGAAGAGGAAGAAGACAGTGTTGGAACAAAATGTGTTTAACAATGAACCTTAAGGAGTTTTGATGATAACAAGATATTAAAAATTGTAAATTGGACTAGCTAATATTTGTTCAAGTGTACAGGACCATAATTAAAAAGTTATATCATTTATTGGTTCTGAATGAGCAAATAAAGAGCAAAAAGGATCAACAAAATTGAAGCTTAGACGCTCTTGAAGGCAACTTGCTCCTGAAGAGAATAAGCGCTCCTAAGGTAAAGCCGCTCCTGAAGTTAGTAAAGTGCTCCTGAAGAATAGTGCTCCTGAAGACAAGAGGTCCAGAAGCTGCATCATCAGAAGCTGCGTTATCAGAAGCTGCCTCATCAGAAGCCATTTCACCAGAAGCTGAAGATCAACTGAATTTGAGAAATTCAAGGATTCAAGAGTTGTGTCACGGATCGAAATTCATCAAAGGACAACAAAAGATCAGTGGAATTTTGCAACGGTCATTTCAAAGGTGTTTGAAGACATGTGCTTGCAATTTTGGACGAAAGCGTTGACATTGTACTTTGTACGAACTGTACAACCACCTTCTCCACTACTCTGTTTTGTGTCCACGCTACAAGACAAGAAAACAGCTCCAGAATACGGCTTCGCCTGCATAGATGTTCCTTTGGATAAGGAATGGATTTCAAATTGGTTCTTCATATGACAACAACCAAATCAGGCAAAAGATCATTGGTGAAAGATCAAGCTTCAACAACGACTCTTTGATGTGCTGGCAATTTCACAACGTCTCTTTCACACCTCTATATAAAGGAGTGAAGACTTAGAGAATTGGCAATGCTGAACGAAAGACTCACAACATTTTTACAAGTGTCAAACCTCTGCTGAAATTGTTCTGCATTCACTTAGAATTTCTGTGTCTCAAAGTTTTATCTTAGAAATTCTTAAGTTATTGAGTCTGTATCTGATTTGTATTGTGAGCACCTCTGATTGTATATCAAGTGTTCAACCTTGAACAATTTTCTGTGTAATTTTGTTTAGTTAGAAGTCTCTTGCAGTTGTGCTTGAGCAGGGAAGTCTCTTGATTGTGTTCTTGAGCAAAGGAAGACTCTTGCAAAGTGTGCTTGAGCAAAGGAAGTCTCTTGCAGGTGTGCTTGAGCAATTGTAATCAGATATTACTCTTAGTGAAATCTCCTTGGAAGTGCAAGGGGGACTGGACTACTTCCGTATTGTGAAGGAACCAGTATAATTGCTTTGTGTCGTTCTTCTTCTCTCTCTCTGTTTTATTCCGCTGCATTTAGATTCTGATTACCACTTCAGAAGCTGTCTCACTTAGCTTCTGACCAGTGTGTTCAGTTTTTAGGAGAAACGAAGAATTTCCCAAAAACACAATTCAACCCCCCTTCTTGTGTATTTCTCACCTTCAGACAGAAATTTAATGGTGGTGGTGGGGTTGCCAAAGGAGTCCGGACAGAGAAGTAATGGTGGCTGGAAGTGGGTGGTGGTGGTGGTTTTTGAGGAGAGAAGAAGAGATTCTGTTGCTGTTGTATACGTGAGTGTGAGAGAGAAGAAGAGTTTTTTCTATTTTGTTTTTGTTTTTTTGAAAATCAGAAAAATGGACACAAAAGGAAAATAATAGTAATAAAATTTATGTTTTTGATTAAGTATTGATGGTATACCATAAGATATCATGGACCTTCATGATCATCCAATCACTTTTTGATTAAAAAAGATCGAACGGTTAAAATTATAAGAATTAATAAGGTCTATAGTGGACCAACATTGTTTGTGTTTCACTTTAGACATTTAAAGTTAAAGTTAACAGCTAAGGACCTTTTTGACTAACAGAGCAAAAGCAAAGGGACCAAAACGTTGATTTTAGAACTTATGGGACCAAAATGAAAACAACAAATTAGTTAGGGGATCAAAAATCCAATTAAGCCTACTAGTAAGGTACCCATTTATGATCTGTTTGGCAAGACATGTCTTTTTTAGCTTTTCTTATAGTTTATAATTTATGTTTTATAAGTTTGTTTATCCAAAAGGATTTGTTTGATAATCGTCACTTGCTCACAAGATTATAACTTATTTTAAAAAACTTATCGCAATTTTTTATAAGCTTGTTAAAGTAGCTTATAGCTTATCATTTTTTTATCTCAATTTTAGCCCTATAATTTTAATTGAAAAAATTGAATCTTAATTAATATATCTTCTTTAGGTCATTGTAAGTTTATAAGCTAGTTCAACAACTAATATTATCAAACACTACAAATTCAATTAACTAGTTTAATTGTTATCAGCTATAGGCTAGCTTATAAGATCATTCATTTTTTTATAAGTTATAAGATCGTCCATACTTGAGTGTAAAACATGCGAAAATGTGTTCTTCATTTGGACAATACAACATATATGTAAAAAATAATACTAATTGGCAATCAATTTTAGCATTACTAGAGATCTTATTTTATCTTAAATCTTGAAGTTTAAGTTTGGATGTCAAAAAACGAGTTAGGTTGGATTGTTTGTGAATCAAATCCAACACTGATATTGACTCGATTAATTTGAAAATTCGGATCCGATAAATTACAAGTTCTAAGAAGAAGTACCAAGACAAGACCATGTTGGTCTCAAGACAAGTCACAATACATAAACTTTTTTTTCTTTGAAAAAGAATCAATCAACAATTTTTTTAATTTTAGGACAACAACGACATAATTCAAAAAAACGTAAGCTTTTTCATTACAGTTTTTTGGCTCATTTTTTATATATATATATAAAAACTGTTGCCGCTCCCTTTGTGATGGATTTTGTCGGCGTTGGTTGAGAATTCTTCCCCCCTGTACGTTTTGTCTTTGCCTTGTGTCATTCCTACTTCGGTATTCACTCTCGTATCTATGCTTGCATCCAAGTGTCACCATATATCTTTTGAATCAAGGTGTCATCCCTTCAATTACAGCTAATCGTAGAGTTCAAGGTTGGTGTGATGTTACCTTTTGCCTTCTGTAATTATATATCTCGTATCTTGATTAACTCAAATTGCCACAATCCATGTATTAATTCAAGGTATTGTTTCACTCGTGTATGCTATTGGGTTCTTTTTCATTACCATTGTTATTCGTGATTAAGGGTTATTGTTGGATGTATTGATACAATTAGTGGTGACTACTATGAATAGCCTTTTGCTTGATGAAATGGATATATTGCTACGAGTCTAATATGTAGGAACTGTTGAGGCTTAGGGAATCTGAGTGTAGTTTCAAGATTGAAGTACCTCGTTGGATTTATAAACCAGGTGTTTTCTTTCTTTGCGAGACATTAGCCTCTTCCGATAAAAATGAAGATTTTTGTTATGTGCTTGGTTTTGACGGTTGTTTTGCGATTAGTAGTTCCAGTAGATGTGGAGGATTGACACTATAATGGAATAATTCTTTCATTTGTTCTCTTGTAAATTATTCGTTCAATCATATTTTTGTTAATATTGTTGATCTAGACAAATGTCCTTCGTAATTTATAGGTTATTATGGGTTCTCGAAAATGGGACGACGAAGAGATGTCTGTAATTTTCTAAGAGGTCTTTATCGTGATATTGCTTTATCATGATGCATTAGTGGAGATTTTAATGATATACTATTTGATCAGGAGAAAAGGGGCACACACATGAAAGAGAGAGTTTGTTAACTAACGGTTTTCGTCAAGTAGTTTCAGCACGGGGTTAACAAATGTCTCTTTGATTGGTTACCAGTATACTTGGTGAAAGAGCTTGGGTACCGTACGAGAGGTGGAGGAGCATTTGGACATAGTTACGGCAAGAGAAAGCTGACACTCTATGTTTTCGAATGCACATGTGGAAAACTTAGTTGCTCCGGCATCTGATCAGTATCCCATATTGTTATCTCTGGAACCACGAATTAGAGGACGCTCGAGGTGGAATTTTAAAATATGAAAATGCTTGGTCAATGGAACCTGGTTTTTGTTATGTTGCAATTGATGGAACCTGGTTTTCGTTATGTTGCAATTGATTGTTTGTATAATAATAATAATAGTCATGCAGTGGTTCCTCGGTTGGAGTTACGCACATATGAGTTGAGTGCCTGGAGCAAGAGTGTTTGTAATAGGTTCAAGGTGGAGATCGTGGATTTTCATAAATTTGAATCGCTGTTGTGATTATGGTAGTGCTTGTGACTCCTAACAAGTTGCTGTCTTATGACAACAAATGAACAAGTTATTGATTCTGGAGGATAAGTATTGGAGGCAGCACGCTAAAGCAAATTGGTATCAGGATGGTCATCTCAACACAAAGTTCTTCCACGCATCTGCAACAACGCGGAAGAAAGTGAATTAAATTTTATCATTAGAATCAGCGGAAGTGACATGGGGTACAAATGAAACAGATATGTGTCAACTAGCCAGAGAGTGAATAGCACGTATGACCCGGTCATTTCAACCTTCGCACCAATCATTGATGATAATGATAACCACGAGCTTACGACACCGTTCCATGTCGAAGAATTCAAAGCAACTATGTTTTATATTAAGGGTGGCAATTGGATCCATGAAATTCATATCCATCCGATCCAACCACTACAGAATCCATCCAATCCATCCATAAAGCAAATTTCTTTTTTAATGGATTGTATCCAATCCATCCATTAAAAAATATGGATGGATCCAATCCATCCAATTGATTTTAAAGATCCAATGGATTACTCTTTATTGTTTATTTTTTTATCCAATGGATCACTTTAATTAAAAAAATAACAAATTAAAACAAAAGAAACAAACAATTAAAAGCTAAATAGTGAATAGCTTATTTCTTCCCCAATTAAAAACCCAACCCTAATTTCTTCCCCAAATTAAAAACTGAACCCTAATTTCTTCCCCAAATTTCTCTTCAAATCTGAAATTCGTTCTACACTTATCAACGATTATCCAACTGCAATTATCAGCGATTATCCAAGCATTCGTGTAGCAATCATCAGCGATTATATTGTCTCTTCCGACGATTCTTAAAATCTTCCGACGATTCTTCAACTCTTCTGACGATTCGACTGGAAGTTTCAATTATATTGGGAAGTTGTCTATAAAAGAAGATCAGTGTAGTCTAGGTGAAGGCATAAACTCGACTCCGACATGGCTAATGGGAAAGCTCGGAAATATTCAGGTACAACCATCCACTGTCAATCTAACATGTGCAGATGGATCAATCAAAAATTCAAATGGAGTGATGAACAACATAGTGGTGCAAGAAAATACTTCATCAAACATCGTAACATCAGAGACTCAAAACAAGACTCACTTGCTACAAAAGTCTCAGTGTCACGTGAGGAGGACGAGCACATATTCAACAAAACACCTGTAAAAATGACAAATATAACATAAAAAAAACATGTCATTCGTTAACTTGAACACGGTCATCTTGGTCACCTAACCATCCCTATCATACTCTCGCTCAACAGATATTCCAGTCATCAAATCAATTACATCTACACAAAAATAAACGAGGGATAACAAAAATAACTGTATAAAATCTATTCCAGTACCAAACAAAAGAAACTCACCAACCAAATAATCATAGTCAGTATTCTGAGAACATACTTCACTGATCTTGGTTGGAGACAGACCATGTTGTGGGATAAGGGAATTCTCAACCCTTGTCTTCATTTGAAAGATTAACTTGTAAGGATGAAGTATGGTACGGGATGCACAAAACCCTAGGGCAACAGAGAAGTATGGCATCTTGAAAACCTCCCCTTCCACCAGCTTCTTCTGGAAAACATACAACAGTTGTTTCCTAATAGTAGTAGGATTCTTGGCACCCTATCGTAAACAAAAAAAAAATAAAGGATTCAATCTGCCATTCGACAGTTAAAGCATCAACATAGCAATTTAAAAAAAAAAACCTTTTGATCAATCAAAACCGTCTCCAGTGAGTTAGTTTTATTAGGATTGAGAAATACCGTAAATTCCCACATCCTAAGCACACACACCTTGATTCCTCCATGTCTCTCGACCAGGAACAATGTCAGACAGACAATCAACTGATTTTTCCATCAAAGGATGATGAACCTAAAACTCAATTGAAGATCAAACTAACAAGCAAATACAACACACAATTTCAAATTTAAAGTCAGTGATAAGTAGATATCTAGTCAACTCGATTCCCAAATACATACTTATATAGAGTTCAAGCAAAGGGGGGAAACAGAGATATCAAAACAAATTATAATCTCCTTTAGACAATTTCTGAACAAAAACAACAAAATACTTAAAAGATAGAACCAGATTTGCTGAATACCACTGACACTACTACAAACAAACAAAAAATTTGAATTTTCTGTCAGATATCGACCCACCGCATACAAAAAAGAAACATCTCTGCACACATTACATCTTCTACCATCCATTCTCCAGGAAAACGCTAAATTAGAAACCCTTGCTCTGGGCTTACCTCGTCCTATCTCGACAGAGCTTGGAGGGATGATTTAATTTCAAAAAATAAATTGATCATATGCTTGAAGCATGCTCTACGTTTGAGCAATTATAATACAAGTTGCTTAGTGTTCAATTTCTTCATATACTTGACAGATGCAGAATTAATCATTGTTGTTGAAAGGTATCATCTTTTACTTACAATTTGTATGTCATGTAGGACAATATATTTCTCTTTTTCCTATCTCATTTTGTTCATCTCCTTAATTAATGAAAATTAAGGAGATGAACAAAATGAGATAGGAAAAAGAGAAGTATATTGTCCTACATGACATACAAATTGTAAGTAAAAGATGATACCTTTCAACAATGATGATTAATTATGCATCTGTCAAGTATATGAAGAAATTGAACACTAAGCAACTTGTATTATAATTGCTCAAACGTAGAGCATACTTCAAGCATATGATCAATTTATTTTTTGACATTAAATTATCCCTCCAAGCTCAGTCGAGATAGGACGAGGTATGCCCATAGCAAGGGGTTACGACAAATTGCATTCCATGATTTGCAAACCATGGAGACAACTGAAAGTTAAACAACATTAAGTTTTAAGAAATCTCTAATAAGGATATCATAGAACATATATTCAATGGAGATTCTACTAGCTGAATTGTTTTTCTTCATTGTTAACGTTTTAGACATTAATAAATATTGTTGTTGTAACCAATGTGCAACAGCTACCACTACACTTTCATGGTATGACGTGGAGAAATAGTTAATTCACATTGGATGTTAGTGTACATTATTAATTAATTAATACTCATAGAAATATAAAATCATATTTCTATCGATTCAAAGTTTGGTCTCATCCTTTAATTTTCGATTCCCTGCTGATTTTTTACCAAAACAAATTCCTTACGTGGAAAAGATAAATAATAAAATTAAATTTAGTAAAAAAAACCTAGACAATTGTCATTATATATAATCTCATTCACTATTCATTAGCCGCAACAGAGTGAGTGAGACATCACTTTATATTTTTCATTTTCATTTTTCATAAAATTTCCCAACCACTCCACTTCATCCCTCCCATGGTCCCGAATTCAGTTCTCTCAGCATGAAATTTCCTCAATTGCTTTGAAGGTAGTATATTATTATTTACATTTGTTCCCTTCATGTTACATATATTCTCTTAAATTTTTGTTACAGAGAGAAATGAATTCAGGACCTTGGGAGTGATGAAGTGGAGTGGATGGGAAATTCCAGAGAATATATGTAACATGAAGGGAACAAATGTAAATAATAATATATTACCTTCAAAGCAATTGAGGGGGGAAATTCATGCAGAGAGAAATGAATTCGGGACCATGGGAGTGATGAAGTGGAGTGGATGGGAAATTTTATGAAAAATGAAAATGAAAAATGTAAAATGATGTCTCACTCACTCTGCTGCGGCTAATTAATAGTGAATGAGATTATATATAATGACAATTACCTAGGTTTTTCTTACTAATTTTTATTTTATTATTTATCTTTTCCACCTAAGGAATTTGTTTTGGTAAAAATTCACCTAGGAATCGAAAATTAAATGATGAGACAAATATTTGATTCGATGGAAATATGATTTTATTTTTCTATGAGTATTATTTAATTAATAATTTACACTAACATGCAATGTTAATTAACTATTTCTCCACATCATACCATTAGAGTGTAGTGTAGTGGGGTGATTTTTCCACTTAAAATCTTTGTGTTAATAAGTGTTTTTTGTACTAGTGACATAACTCAATCTTAACAAAATATATTCATATAATTAATAATGAACAACATCAAAACTATCAACATTAGCTTAAATGATTCAAAACAGAAAGCAAATAATATGATATGTATATCAATTTATATTTATATAATGGAAAATGAATATAATTAAGATTGGATATTTGGTATTAATGACATACCTTTTGTACTTCGTTGTCTTGATAATAGACATTTAATCTCATTTTCATAACAGAATCGCCAACGTCATGTTCAACTTAATCTTAATTAATTGTAATTCAAACTGGGATTGATCGAGAGGACATAGAATCTTGACTAGAAACCAACCACATAACTAGGTCAAATAATCAGATCGAGAGTGCCGCCAACCCGATGTTGATTTATAAAATCAAATCCAAAATGGATTTAATAAATTCTACTTAAAAACCTAGTTTGCTTATGAGTTTGATTGAATATTAATACAGTAGTAATTGTCGGATTTATATGTTGTATTTTGTTTCTTGGTATCTCGATTGTTTCAAAAAATAAAAATAAAAAGCTTAGAACAATCGAGATACTAAAAAACAAAATACAAAATACAACATATATCAAGAAAAAAAATGAAGAAGAAACGAGGTATAAACATAGTGGGAGAAGAAACTGCGAAAACGAGATGCAGCGGCGTCTAATATATAGAACAATGGTGACTTTAGGGTTAGGAACAAGTTTGGGTCGGGTCTAGCAAACTCGATTTAACTATTACAGTTAAATATATGGGCTTGGAATTGGGCCTATAAATTGGATTTAATAAACTTATTTTATCGGCATCTTTTTAGATTTTCTCCTTCGAGATTTTACTAAAACTGCCATTATTTTTTAACTAAAAAGTTAAATTCTAGATAACAAATGTCTAGAAAAAGTGTTTGTAAAAAGTTATTTTAGTTTACCAATGAAAAATTGTTTGTAAAACTCACCAATGAAATGTTCGATGGTCTCATCAAGCACAATGGATGTTCATAATGAGGCTGATTTTACCAATTCCATTGAGATATTTTTCTTGGTTTTAAAAGTTTCTTCTTTTGATATTCATCTTTAATGATACGTTTCTTCTGGCGTGATTCCTCTCACTAACTTTCAAAAGCTTTCTCTCACTAACTTTCAAAAGCTCTGATCTCTCTCTAACTTTCACAGAACCGCCTCCCTCCCCTTTAATCCAAACCGTGTCCTTCCAAGATGTAGAGGTGGTCAGCAGTGGTGCGATGGGTGGCTTTATGTCCTCCGCACCACTCTTCTCCTCAATGGGCTTCTGTTTTCCAGATCGACGATGGCTAACTGGTTTTGACGGCGAAGCTCAGTCGTGGCTGCTCCGATACCGGCGGCGGCAGATTTCATGATTAATCCTCCTTCTCGCAACTTTCGGATCGTTCGTGTCGTATGGATCGTTGCGGATTGTGGTTGTGCCGGTGGGTGTGGTTTTGCCGGTGGCTGGGTTGCTTTTCAGATCCTGTTTCTCTGTTTTGCTTGTTGTGGTGGCAGAATCCCTCCGAGGTATTTGTGTGTTTTGTTTTTGCGGGATCGCTGTTTGTGTTTCAGTTTTGGTGGTCTCGGTGTGGGTCGGTTGTGCCGGTTGAGTCGTTGGTGGTGTTTGTGGGTGGCTGCCTTTCGTCGCTGTCGTCGTGTTGTTCGCTGTTTGGGTCTTCGTGAGTATGGTATGTGTTTTCTTAGCTCTTGTTCAATACAGGATGGGGTGGTTGCAGATCTGGTCTCCTTTTGCAGTGGTTGAGTTTCAAAAACCCGTAAGGGTCTGTTTGTTTAACCCGAAAGGGTCCGGTTCGTTTAACCCGTAAGGGTCTGGTGTAACAACCCAATTTTCGCTAGATTTATTTTATTATTTATTTATGTGTGTTATATGTGCTCGTATGTGAATATTTGCCTCTGTGTGTATTCTTGGTTGGGGATTGTAGAATTCGGTGTTAGAAGGGTATTTTAGTCACTTTGGACTTAGGGGCATGTTGGTCATTTCATGAGTGGGGGTAATTTTGTAATTTTTTTGAGAATTATTTTTAGTGCTTAGTGAGAGTTGTTATTTTACTAAGTTACTGGAGAGAGTAGTAATTATTTTATTTACCGGTAAATAACCGTTGTTATTACATTTTACCGATAAGTGAGTAGTAACATTTTGGGTTAGAATAGAAATGGGTTAAGCCCATTAAGGATTGTTAGTTGAGCCCAATTAAGTAAAGCCTATTTAAACACTAGAGTTACTAGAGGAATAGGGTTTTACCAACATTTTAACATTTGGGGAAGAGATAGAGACAAGAGGAGAGAAAGGGTTTGAAGGAGGAAAGCTAGAGAGAGCTAAAGGGAGGAAGAATTCAAGGGGATTGGAGCTAAAGTGAAGCCTTAGCTTGAGTTTGTGGATAATTAAGGTAAGGGGGTTAGTCTTTACTCATAATCACTTAGTTGTAGCTTCTACCCTAATTTCCTCTATAAGTGCTTATTTGAATAATTGATTATTTGTGAAATTAATGGTGAAATTCGTGTTTATGTTGTGATGCAATGTTTGGGTATGTAAATTGGATGTTAATTGAGTGGTTGTTGATGAAATCACAAGCTTAAATCATGTACATATGTATGCTTTGTGTTTTACCCAAAAATTGATGATATGAGATGTTGTTGTTGATGAATTGTGATGAATTCATGATTGGTTGTTGTTGTTGATGTTGTGAGGTGTTGTTGATGTTAGAAACCTTGGGTAACCATAATCTTTGATGTTGTTATGAATTTGTGTTGTTCATGAAGTTTTCATAAAAATGGGTCAAATGATGATTTTTGTTGTAAGGATGTTTTGATGCAAGTTTTACATGATTTTGAGTGTCTTTTCATGTTTAGAAATGTTTAAACAAACTTTGGGATCAAATTTGAGCTTTGGGAAGTCAAAATTGGGGTTTTGGGGTGAAAATGAGGTTTTTTCCCGAGACTGGACTATCATAACTCGCTGTTGCAAGTAAAGTTACTCGCAGTTGCGAGTTGCACAGGACAGCACCCCCTGTTTCGCATTCTTGCGTCTTTTTCTCCTGTTTCTGTTTTGAATTGGTTTTCGGTGTAAACATGAAAGTTGTAGATAATTTCGTTAGCTTTCCAATGACTTTGGTTTGACTTATGATGAAAATACTCCAAGGTGGTCTTGGTGAAATTTTACGAAAATTCCGTATAACTATTTCTAAGTCGACCCAAACCTTATGGATTGTTTCCAATCTTTGAAACTTGAGTTTTATGAGTTCAATTAAGGTGTTTAATGGCATTTAAACTATGATGTGGTGAATCTAACTTATTTTGATTTGAAAATGGAAATTTTCTCGAAAAGTGATAAAGTGAGACGAACTTTGTGATTTTTATGATTTCGTCGTGTTTGGCCGGTGAAACGCCAAGGTATCCGCCTGTTCTTACACGAAATCAGAAACAAAAGCTTAAGGTACAACACATCTTATCAAAGCAGCCATCCAAATCTCGTGCACGGGGTGACACTCAACCGTCTGATCAATGAATTTTCTCTCGAACTCTTCTTCCAGATGAGGTGAAGATTGGTTTTTTTAGGGTCAGATGTGGGTTACCTAATTATAGATTCCCTTAATCTATTTTTGGGTTGTTTTGTTGTTTTTGTTTCTTTTTCTGTTCTTAGCTGTTTTTTGGGAGGGTTTTGGTATAGTCCCCCCTCCTTTTGTAAATTTATTTTCCCCCTTTTTTAATAAATTTTTCGAGATTGGCGGCATAGGATGGAGGTATCTCGGGGTGCCAACCTAGTTGGGATGTCGATGATGTCTCCTGATGCCTGTCCTCTTTCCTTGCTTATCAAAGAAAAAAAACAAATTTGATACTTACTTTAGAGTTAATTAATATTTAAAAAAAAATCACATTATTTATTCGTACTAAAATCACATTATTACTAATTAGAGTAAAAAAAGTATATTTTGAATTGGGAGTTTCATTAATGTCTTTGGAGTGACGCAAAATGACTTTGGAATGACCTAAATGAAGATGTATATGTTTTAACCAAGTATTTAAATGGTTAATGAACTCTACAAATGACGAATGAATTGTTCAGTAGAACTTGAGTTTGATTATGAGTGAAATAATTTTTAATTAAACTTTACTAATGTAGATTACAAAGAAAGAGAGGATGTGAAAAATCGGATTTAGAAATCAGTAGCATGTTTGATTCTAACAACACGGGAATAGAATCCTTTTGTTTGAAGTATTTTATTACTTAGGACAGTGGTGTATATCTTTTTTCATAAAGAACATAAAAGAATATTTTATCACTATTTTTGAGTCAAAAAATAAATAAATTGTATAATTATTTACCTATAGCCAACATCATAACTCGTAGTAAAGTTTTTTAATAATTAAAAAATAGTAGTAAATCTCAATATCCATGATAATTTTGGTTTTTTTTAACAACAATTTTGGGTTATTGATCATGTTGTAAGGACATTTTAGGTGGAATACGTGTTTGAACTTGGGTCCTTTTATAACATATATTTTTATTTTTATTGCACAAGGAAAAGTTGCAAAATGTTAGATATCTTTTCTTTCTTCTTTTTTTAGGGAAAAATGTTAGATATCTAAGTGAACGAAAAATGGAGATTTGGAAGATACATTATTTTTGTCCTCTTTCTATTAAACTAATTCTCTAAAAAAATTGATCAGGTTGTAAGGACATTTTAGGTGGAATACGTGTTTGAACTCGGGTCCTTTTATAACATATATTTTTATTTTTATTGTACAAGGAAAAGTTGCAAAATGTTAGATATCTTTTCTTTCTTTCTATTTTTTAGGGAAAAATGTTAGATATCTAAGTGAACGAAATATGAAGATTTGGAAGATACATTATTTTTGTCCTCTTTCTATTAAATTAATTCTCTAAAAAAATTGATCAGGTTGTAAGGACATTTTAGGTGGAATACGTGTTTGAACTCGGGTCCTTTTATAACATATATTTTTATTTTTATTGTACAAGGAAAAGTTGCAAAATGTTAGATATCTTTTCTTTCTTTCTTTTTTTTTAGGGAAAAATGTTAGATATCTAAGTGAACGAAATATGGAGATTCGGAAGATACATTATTTTTGTCCTCTTTCTATTAAACTAATTCTCTAAAAAAAAATGGTATACTTAATTCATCTGTGTTCGTCATGAATTTGGAAGGAAGGAAAGGAAAGAATGAAAAAAAAAAAAGAGTAGAAAATTAATCATTCATTATAACTAATTGTCAAAAAAAAAAAAAATTACCTTTTAAAAAATAACAATTAAAACTAATCGGCAAAATTATTATTTGAGATTATTTCTTTCCTTTTTAGTTGATTCTATTTTTAATTGGCTTAATTAGATTATAGAGTTTTAACTACATTACCATAGTTAACCCATTTGGGGTTGACCCAGTGGTTGGCTTGGGATCTTCAAGTTTGCTCCTCTCAAGGTTTCAGGTTCGATTTCCGTGCAAATTTCGGTGGGCTAAGTCCATATAGACCTATGTTCTGGCTTTAAACGGGGCCCCCGCAAATGAGCGGTGGGATTGGTCTCTTCGAATTAGTCGATTCTCGAATCGGATACCGAGTTTTAAAAAAAAAAAACTATATTACCATAGTTTTTGTGTATAATTTTCAATTAATACCGTTGATTCTAAGTATACGTGTGAAAAAATGATAGTTTTGTCACTTGTCAAATATTCCTCCGATAATTTGATGCAGATTTCATCACTAATAGAAAATACTTATATGACTTTAATATTGGTTTTTTTTTTAATAATGACTATAATATTGGTAACTTTTTATAAGTGACAACTCGTTTAGCATGTTTGCTCAAAAAAAACTTGCCTGCTGTATGAAATTTAACTTTATCAGTGACAACTGATCACTTTTTTCATGCATTGTCGTTAAAGAGAGCTTAATATCGTCGTATAATAAAAGTTTATCAGAGTTAATTTCATTTGTGAAAACTTATCCCGTACATTTGAGTTATTTCTAAGATTTTATAAGTGACAACTTGTCTTTTCTATCTGAGTTAATTTCATTTGTGACAACTGATCCCGTACATTATAGTTATTTCTAAGATTTTATAAGTGACAACTGGTTTAGCGTATTAACTTCTAAAAAAAACGTGTACGTCGTATGAAATTTAACTTTATTAGTGACAACTTATCACTTTTTTCATGCATTTTAGTTAAAAAGAGCTTAATATCGTTGTATAATAAAAGTTTATCAGAGTTAATTTCATTTGTGACAACTGATCCCGTACTTTCGAGTTATTTCTAAGATTTAACTTTATTAGTGACAACTTATCACTTTTTTCATGCATTTTAGTATCAAAGATGTTTTTTTTACAATATGAAAACTTTTCTTGTTAGCAAAATAGTATCAAAGATTAGATCTGAAGCAAGTTTATTTTTAAGTTTTCTATCTTGTATTTTTTCCTACACTTTCTTGGATTTTATTAAAAAATATAAAAAAAAAATGTTGTTCTTGCTGCTATTGATTAAAAAGGCTTGTATTTGTTAGAATGACAACTTGTCATTCTAACAACTTATTTTAAAGATTTTATAAGTGACAACTTGTCTTCTTATTAGAGTTAATTCCTTTTGTGACGACTGATCCCGTACATTTGAGATATTTCTAAGATTTTATAAGTGACAACTCGTTTAGCGTGTTTGCTCCTAAAAAAAACTTGTCTGCTGTATGAAATTTAACTTTATTAGTGACAACTTATCACTTTTTCATGCATTTTAGTCAAAGAGAGCTTAATATCGTTGTATAATAAAAGTTTATCAGAGTTAATTACATTAGTGAAAACTTATCCCGTATATTTGAGTTATATCTAAGATTTTATAAGTGACAACTTGTCTTTTTTCTCTGAGTTAATTCCATTTGTGACAACTGATCCCGTACATTATAGTTATTTCTAAGATTTTATAACTGACAACTGGTTTAGCATATTAACTCCTAAAAAAACGTGTATGTCGTATGAAGTTTAACTTTATTAGTGACAACTTATCACTTTTTTCATGCATTTTAGTTAAAGAAGGCTTAATATCGTTCTATAATAAAAGTTTATCAGAGTTAATTTCATTTGTGAAAACTTATCCCGTGCATTTGAGTAATTTCTAAGATTTTATAAGTGACAACTTGTCTTTTTAATCTAAGTTAATTCCATTTGTGACAACTGATCCCGTACATTATAGTTATTTCTAAGATTTTATAAGTGACAACTGGTTTAGTGTATTAACTCTTACAAAAAACGTGTATATCGTATGAAATTTAACTTTATTAGTGACAACTTATCACTTTTTTCATTCATTTTAGTTAAAGAGAGCTTAATATCGTTGTATAATAAAAGTTTATCAGAGTTAATTTGATTTGTGAAAACTTATCCCGTACATTTGAGTTATTTTAAAGATTGTATAATAAAAGTTATGGTATAAATAATAGGAAAATTGTTACAGTGATATCATGTTTTGTTTTATATATCAGTGAAGAAGATATTTTACATTGAATAGTATTTAATATATCGATGAAAAATATTTTTTTATCAATGACCACTCAATAAAATTATTTTATCCGTGACAACTTGTCTCTTTTTATTGAAGTTAATTTAATTTGTGACAACTTATCCCGTGCATTTGATTTATTTCTATGATTTTATCAGTGACAACTTGCCTAGTGTATTTGTTCCGAAAATAAAAACTTGTCTTCTGTATGAAATTTGACTTTATCAGTTACAACTTATAACTTTTGTTTTGCATTTTAGTTAATGAGAGTTTAATATCATTGTATAATAACAATTATGGCTTAAATAATAGGAACTTCGTTTTTTTTTTCTTTCAAAAACTGTAATATATTTTGCCTCATAGAAATTATAGGAATTTCGTTATAGTGATATCATCTTTTTTTATATATCAATAAAAGAAGATATTCTACGCTGAATATTATGTGATATATCGATGAAAAATATTATTTTATTAATGACCACTCAACAAATATTATTTTATCAATGACAGTTTGTCTCTTTTGTCGGAGTTTATTTCAATTATGACAACTTATCCCGTGCATTTGAGTTATTTCTAAGATTTTATAGGTGACAACTTGCCTATCGTATTTGCTACTAAAAAAAACGTTTTTTATATATGAAATTTAACTTTATCAGTGACAACTTATCACTTTTTTTTACGCATTTTAGTTATATATGAAATTTAACTTTTTTTATATATGAAATTTAACTTTAAAGAGAGTTTAACATGGTTCTATAATAAAATTAATGGTCTAAATAAATGGAACAACTAAAGGGTGTGATATGTTTTTTTTATATATATATATTTTGAAAAAAGATACTCTATATTGAATTTAATATATCGATGAAAAATATTATTTTATCAATGACCACTCAACAAAAATTATTATATCAATGACAACTTTTCTCTTTTATCTGAGTTAATTTCATTTATAACAATTTATCCGTGTATTTGAGTTGTTTCTAAGATTTTATAAGTGACACCTTATCCAGAGTACTTGCTCCTCAAAAAAACATGTTTTCTGTATGAAATTTACCTTTATCAGTGACAACTTATCACTTTATTCATGCATTTTAGTTAAAGAGAGTTTAATATCGTTGTACAATAAACGTTATCGTCTAAATAATAGGAACATCGTTATAGTGATATAATTTTTGTATATATCAGTGAAAGAAGATGCTCTGCATTCAATATTATTTAATAATTCGATGAAAATATTATTTTTCAATGAGTACTCAACAAAAATTATTTTATCAATGAAAGATTTTCTCTTTTACCAGCGTTAATTTCATCTGTGACAATTTATCCGTGCATTTGATTTATTTATAAGATTTTATAAGTGACAAATGATTTAACGTATTGGCTCTTAAAAAAAAAGTTGTCTTCTATATAAATTTTAACTTTATTAGTGACAATTTATCACTTTTTTCATGCATTTTAGTTAAAGAGAGTTTAATATCGTTGTATAATAAAAGTTTATCAGAGTTAATTTCATTTGTGAAAACTTATCCCGTACATTTGAGTTATCTCTAAGATTTTATAAGTGACAACTTGTCTTTTCTATCTGAGTTAATTCCATTTGTGACAACCAATCCCGTACATTATAGTTATTTTTAAGATTTTATAAGTGACAACTGGTTTAGCGTATTAACTCCTAAGAAAAATGTGTACGTCGTATGAAATTTAACTTTATTAGTGAAAACTTATCACTTTTTTCATGCATTTTAGTTAAAGAGAGCTTAATATCGTTGTATAATAAAAGTTTATCAGAGTTAATTTCATTTGTGAAAACTTATCCCGTACATTTGAGTTATTTCTATGATTTTATAGTGACAACTTGACATTTTTATCTGAGTTAATTCCTTTTGTGACAACTGATCCCGTACTTTTGAGCTATTTCTAAGATTTTATAAGTGACAACTCGTTTAGCGTATTTCTTCCTAAACAAACTTGTCTGTTGTATGAAATTTAACTTTATTAGTGACAACTTGTCACTTTTTTCATGCATTTTAGTTAAAGAGAGCTTAATATCGTTGTATAATAATAGTTATTAGAGTTAATTTCATTTGTGAAAACTTATCCCGTACATTTGAGTTATTTCTCAGATTTTATAAGTGACAACTTGTCTTTTTTATCTGAGTTAATTCCTTTTGTGACAATTGATCCCGTTCATTTGAGCTATTTCTACGATTTTATAAGTGACAACTCGTTTAACGTGTTTGCTCCTAAAAAACTTGTATGCTATATGAAATTTAATTTTATTAGTGACAACTTATCATTTTTTTCATGCGTTATAGTTAAAGAGAGCTTAATATCGTTGTATAATAAAAGTTTATCAAAGTTAATTTCGTTTGTGAAAACTTATCCCATACATTTGTGTTATTTCTAAGATTTTATAGTGACAACTTGTCTTTTTTATCTGAGTTAATTCCTTAGGTGACAACTGACCCCGTACATTTGAGCTATTTCTACGATTTTATAAGTGACAACTCGTTTAGCGTGTTTGCTCCTAAAAAAAAACCTGTCTGCTGTATAAAATTTAATTTTATAGTGACAACTTATCATTTTTTTCATGCATTATACTTAAAGCGAGCTTAATATCGTTGTATAATAAAAGTTTATCACAGTTAATTTCGTTTGTGAAAACTTATCCCATACATTTGAGTAATTTCTAAGATTTTATAAGTGACAGCTTGTCTTTTTAATCTAAGTTAATTCCATTTGTGACAACTGATCCCGTACATTATAGTTATTGCTAAGATTTTATAAGTGACAACTGGTTTAGTGTATTAACTCTTACAAAAAACGTGTATATCGTATGAAATTTAACTTTATTAGTGACAACTTATCACTTTTTTCATTCATTTTAGTTAAAGAGAGCTTAATATCGTTGTATAATAAAAGTTTATCAGAGTTAATTTGATTTGTGAAAACTTATCCCGTACATCGAATATTATTTAATACATCGTTGAAAAATATAATTTTATCAATGAAAGCTCAACAAAAATAATTTTATAAATGCCTGCTTGTCTCTTTTATCATGGTTAATTTCATTTGTGACAATTTATCTAGCGTATTTGCCCTTAAAATAATCTTGTATTATGTATGAAATTTAGCTTTATGAGTGACAACTGAACACTTTTTTCATGCATTTTAGTTAAAGATAGTTTAATATCGTTGTATAATAAAAGTTATGATATAAATAATAGGAACATCGTTACAGTGATATCATATTTTTTTTATATATCAGTGAAAAGAGATACTCTACATTCAATGTTATTTAATAATTCGATGAAAAATATTATTTTATCAATGACCACGCAACAAAAATTATTTTATCAATGACCGCTTGTCTCTTTTATCATAGTTGTGACATCTTACCCCATGTATTTGAGTTTTTTTAAGATTTTATAAGTGAGACCTTATCCAACATATGTGCTCCTCGAAAAAACTTGTCTTATGTATAAAATTTTACTTTATTAGTGACAACTTATCACTTTATTCATGCATTTTAATTAAAGAGAGTTTAGTATCGTTGTAGAATAAAAATTATGGTCTAAATAACAGGAACATCGTTATAGTGATATTATATTATTTATATACCAGTGATAGAAGATACTCAACACTTAATATTATTTAATATAGACCTGATAGATCATTTGTTGGATAAATTTAAAAGATAATTTTTGTTTTGTAATTTTTTCTCTTATAATATGATAGAGAAAGAGTATGAGAATTTAAGAACAATCGTTTGTTTTTCCCCATGAAAAATCTTTTTTCACTATTTTTATTACCTCTCTCTCCTTTTTACCAAATCAACTAATTTTTTGTCTTTACTGCTGTCTCTCCCACGTGAAAACTGTCGTCTACACTTGCATCAATAATAACTCCTTCCAATATTATTAGTTTTTTTTTTTATTTTTTTGTGTTCAAACCAATATTATTATTTTTTGGTTACACTCCTTTCCTGTATTTTTTTTGGTTGCAACTCCTTCCAGTATTTAATTTCACATCGCATTTTATTTTTTAATTATTTTTTATAGTTATTTTTGAGAAGTGAAAAGTCTCATTTATCTTTGGCAGCTCTCTCTCACTCCCATCATCACTCTTTTTTAATTTTCATCTTTTAGTCTCTCTCTTATAATTGAAGAGAGTTATCTTTCTCCCTCTAAACCAGTCCCTATAGTTTGGGCCGGGTACAACAACATCTTTGTATAATAAAAGTTATGGTATAAATAATTGGAACATCTTTATAGTGATATCATGTTTTTTTATTTATATGTAAAAGAAGATATTCTACATTGAATATTATTTAATGTATCGATGGAAAATATTATTTTATCAATGACCGCTCAACAAAAATTATTTTATTAGTGACAACTTGTATCTTTTATCAGAGTTAATTTCATTTGTAACAACTTATTTCATCTATTTGAGTTACGTTATTTCTAAGATCTTATAAGTGACAATTTGTCTAGCGTGTTTGCTCCTAAAAAAACTTGTCTTCAGTATGAAATTTAACTCTATTAGTGATAACTTATCATTTGCATCTGAGTTATTTTTGTAATTGCACTAGTGTGTTAACCCGTGCAATGCACGGGCGCTAGGCTATTTTTTTATTCTCTTAAATATATTATATTTTTTCAAAGAAAAAAAAAAAACTGGTTACATTTTTTTTAGTCTGTAAAATAATTATATTTTTTGTTCTATTTTATTTTTGAAACAAAAAATTTAGAAATTTTTTGGCATATTCTTTGTTTGGTTCCCTTTTCTTTCTGATAATATTAACCTAGAATACATAAGAATAAGTTAGACTTGCCTAACTTTAGATTTAATTCTTTTTGAAAAGGTGTTGAACTATTTTCCATTTTCTTTCTTTGTATTTCTCATTTTTTTAATGAATTTTGATAATGAATCTTGCATTAGTTTGGTTCTAAAAAAAGTAATATTTATCAATGACAAATAGTTTCCCCGTATTTTTTCATGATTCAGTGATTAATTTTTTTTTGAAAGATGATTCAGGGGTTAATATTTGTGGCATATTTTTTTAATACTTATCACTCCTAAATATTTGTCCCGTGTTTTTATGTATCAATGAAAAATAACACATGTGTTTTTGTTCCGGTGATATATATTTCTTCAACATTTTATTGTGTATTAGGGGTAAATATTATACATGTACTTATTTATTTATTTATTGAAAATATATGTTTCATGTTTTTTATGTATAAGAGACGAATATTTGTCCTTTTTTTTTAATATTTACCAGTGATGAATATTTGTCTTGTATTTTGTTTAAAGTAATGATGGTAAAAAATATTTGTCTTGTGTTATTTTGATTCTTATATCTTGTTTTTCTTTTTATGTATCAATAACAATATTTTTCAGTTTTATTTTTTAAATATTTCTAAATGAATATATATATATATATATATATATTTGTATATAGCATTGGAAAATATTTATCCCTCCCTCAAAAAAAAAATATTTATCACGAGTTTTATTATGTATCAGTTACTAATTATCTTTGTTTTTTTATTACATGTATTTATCAGCTATAAGTATGTGTCCGGTACTTTTTAATATTTGTTAGTGAAAAATATTTGTCTCGGGTTTTTTTTAATATTAATTAGCAACAAAAAAAAATTGGTGTGGTCTTAGTCTTTTCTGTAAAGTTGAGACAATATATATGCGATGTTGTCATGACTTCTTGAATTTCATTGACACTGACTCGAAAATTATACATGATATAGACAAACTCTTCTTTCAAAGAAAGTTTTAACTTGTTAAAAAGTTTGCTTACAACCATTGCATGAATCTTGTGACCTTGCATGTGAAAATAATTAAAAAAATATTCATATAACATACCAATCTTTTATAAATTACGACAACTTAATAGTATCAAAATATAAATTCTAAAAAACTCACATAGTTATCCATTAAAATCAAATGGATGGTCAATGGTTTCTCAGAGTTCATCGAATCGGTTGATGTCCATAGATATTGTCATTTAAAAAAGGAAAAAAAGAATTAGATAAAAATGATTCTGTGAGTGGTACAACATTATTGAGTATGTCCCTAAAAAAAACATTATTGAGTATGAAAACTATTTATAGCCCGAGTGGTAGGCAAAATTCATTCTATGTTAATGTGAATTTATTAGGCTCAACGTCAATGATATGAATATGAATTGCTTTCTATAAATAAAAAATGAATTTGAATGGTTTATACAAAAATGAATTGCTTTCTATAAATAAATTCTTTTTGTGTGATTTGTTTTCTAATAATAGGACATGTGGCATTGAATTTGTTAGAGGATTTTGGATTTGCCATGTGGATTATTCATTTTGAACATTCTCAAATGTATGTATAGAGGATTGACAACTTGTTCCGCGCATCAAATTTAGTTATATTCAAAGATAACTTATCTCGTGCATTTGAATTAATTTTGAAATTTTATCAATGACAACTTGTCAAGCGCATGTCAAACTGAAGAAAAATATTTGAATGATTTTTTATGCTTGAGGTTTCCTACTCGTTATATGGACCCACTTTAATTTATAACATATGAAATAATAATAATTATTTGATCTTTATTCAAAAAAAAATAATTATTTGATCTTATAAGTTTGGCAAAAAATACCATATTAAACTTTGTTAATTCATAGAAAGATTGCCAAAAAAATACCAGGTTAGACTTTGTTAATTCATAGAATTTGTAAAATAACATATAATTTGGAACAATAAAATTTAATTAGAATTAGAATGAGATATAATTGAAGAAAGAAATAAATAACATTAAAAACAATTAATAAGTTGACAAAAAAATTTAAAAACAATTAGCTAACACTACTCTCACACGTGCAGACTCCACACCCACATACATTTATTTATTTATTTTTATTTTTTATTCCTTCAACTCACACCACATCTACAAACATTTCATTTCATTTTTCTCTCTCTTCTTCTTCACTTACCAGAGAAAGCTCTCTCTTCCCTTAAACAAACCCTAGCCGCCGCTCCGTCTCCTTCTGTTTGCGGTGGCCGCGCCTCCACCAACATATGACTTTCGACGTCCATTACAACACTACCAATCTAATGATATCATCATTTACTTTCTTCTTGTGATTATTTTTTCGAAATCTTCATGGTTGACACCGTAGATCTGATACTTTGGTCTCATTCATTTTCTTTAGCAGCAGATCTGACACTTCATCATGTTAGCCCTCTTTTTGATCTTTTTCATCCCACCAAATCGCAGACTTCTTTCAAACATGCAACAACAACAACTGCAAATCAAAGTTTACATCTCTTGCTATCATACATGCAACTTCAACAACAACAACAACAACAATCAAAAGATGAAGTTAGATGTGATTTTGTTGTATTTTCAAGAGATGTAAGCATAATTTTTGTTGATTAGTGAATCTGTTTTTGCTTTTATAGATCTGATACCAATGGTAGCCTTTTAGTAATCCTTCTATTAGATCTTTGATAGTAAAAGTTCCTTTTTTTGCATAATCATATAAAAAGAAACTACTTTTTAATTAAAATTTAGGACTTTTCTTGTTAGGAGTCAAGAAGTTTTTTTTGATAGATAAATGATATTTTTGTTATTCTTTATAAAAAAATGCAAGATTATTTTAGATCAATGAATCTGTTTTGGTATTCTTTGATAATACTTCTATTGGATCATTGATAAAAATATATTCCTTTGTTTTCTTTTCATGCAAATTCATTGAAGATGAAAAAATAGTATACACAGAAGACATAAAAATGAATCTGTTTTAACTTCTTAGATCTGATACTTACAATATTCTTTTGGTAATTCTTCTATTGAATTTTTTAGAATTTTTTTTTCTTCTCCTGCAAAATCATTGAAGAATTCTTTTCAAGTTTTTTTTTTCTTCATATGATAGAAGTCTTTTTTTTTTTTTTTTAACTTCAGAATAAGGACTTTTTTTGTCAAGTTTTTTTTTTTATTTTTATTTAAAGTATAAATAGATGACACTTTTCTTGAACCCAAATAATAAAGATTTGATTTTGATTTGATTTTTTATACAATAAAAATATATTATAAGATCTGGTGTATTTATTTTCTATTAACACATGTTTGTATTTATTTTATTTTCTCGTTTTTTTTAATACACTCTTTGTAAAAAAATTATTTTTGTTTCTATTAATTGTTTTAAGTTTTGACAAAAAAACATATCGTTTATTAATTGTAAAAAAAAAATATGTTCATAAAAAAATTCAATAAATCAAATTAAATGGACTTAAATTGGGTCTTCATATTTTTTAAATTGTAGAGAATTACAATACCATGAGTCCTAACAGTGTGATATTCTTTTCCATAACCTTTTTTTTGTAGAGGTATTCCATAACTTTTTATTACACATAATAATGATATTAAAATTTCCAAAAAAGAGGTAAATCTATAATTTGTTACCCATTGCTGTAATAAAAATTTCTTTCATGGTGATATTCAATTTAGAAAACTCTTAATTGTTACTTTTCCTATCCAGACTTGCACACTTGATACAATTACGAATCTATATTTTTTCCCTTTTATCTTGCTACTTCAATGATTCATTCATATAATCACAACAAATAAGTTTGCTATTTCTTTTGATATTTGTATTCATCTTCCTTCTCTTGTTGTTCTTACTCTTGCAAAACTATAAAGACATAACTTTGTTATAGTTTGAATATCAATGTTGTTTGGTATACTTTGAAGTACAGTTTGTTATGTTTGTGCAGTTGAAAAAAGTTATCTTTATTTAGATTAAGATGATGATATGAAGGACATAGAGAAGAAAGAAGAATTGTGTTCTTGTTACCTTACATTTTCTGCAAAAATAAGAAAATGATTAAAAAGATAGAGTAGATAATGAAACATAGATGATATACATGATATTCTATTGCAATTTATTGCCTCTTAATTTTCTCTTTTTTTGTAACTATTTCTTTGTCTTTCTGTTTTTCTTCCAATAAAAATAAGGAAAAAGTAATAGAAATACACATTATGAATGGAGTTTGTATACCTTGATGTAGATCATATAAGACAGAAAAAGCTGTAGTCAGTTTTACATGTTGATATGAACAAAAAATTATGAAAAAAATTACTATTTAGCAAAGTAAAAGAAGAGTTATTGGTACCTTTCCCATGTTCTCCTTTTCTTTTACACTGTCGGCAATCAAAAGAGGAAATTTATACCTGCATAATAAGAGAAGGAAATGAAGATTAGAAACAGAGAAAAGATTGAAATAAAAATAAGAAATGGTGAGAGAGAAAGATGATCAATGTGTGAAATAGACTATTGAATCTTGCATATAAAAGTGTGTTGAGAATAAAATGAGTTTTGAATTTGTATTTCTAATTAAAGAGCCAAAAGTTTGGAGTAGAGAGAGTGTGAATTTTGATTGAAAAAGTTCTGACTTTATTTTGCACTAAAGCAATAAGTTTAATATTTTATGTTTGGAATTTGAAATTCAAATTTTGAAGAATGAAGAAAGTGTGGGAAAAGTTTCAGGGAAGAGAAAGTTTTGCGTTTTTGAAACTCACATCAGAGAAAGACTTTTCTCCTTTTGAAGCCAATGTGAAAAACTAAATTGCACACGTGTCAATTAAAGGAGCTATTCACTTGTCAAGCAAAGCCGCAGCCAAATGGCACACATACACGCTGCCAGATGTCGCCTTGTGGTGCAGCGTGCACTCCTATCTTATATTATAAGAGAAAATAGCATAGTGTATTTTTTTGGCTGCAGACATTTTGTCGGGTATATGGGGCCCGATGGGCCATGTGGGACTTAAAGATGCCCAGTTGTCACCAAAGGAGATCTCGAGCTTTCAAAATCATACCATCATCATCCCTCTTTACTTTCAAAAAATATTACTATTTATTTCCTTTCTCTTCTTTCTCTCTTTCTATTCTATTCTATTCACAAAAAGAAACAACATTTTCACACTTCACCCTAGATTTCCTCTTCTTCTTAGCAACAAAGAGGAACAACAACAACAACAACAACAATGGCTTTCTCTTCCTTTCTCGGAAGAGTTCTCTTCGCTTCCATTTTCATTCTCTCTGCTTACCAAGAGTTAGTTCTTTCCTTCTTTATTGATTTCTATTTGTACCGTTTAATTTTCCCTTTTTTTTTTTATTTCTTTTTAAGAAATTAGACTTAGTTTTTGAATTCTGATTATGTTTTTTTTTCCTATAGATTTGGTTGTTGAAATAGTAACATTTGATATGAAAAATGTCACTAAACAAAAACATAGATCTAATCAAATAGTTTAAACCTTAAAAACATAACGGATCCAACAACCTTAACAAGTTATGTTTTTACTCAGTTAAAGTGTAAGGAAACAGATTCATGCTTTTTATTTCTTTTCGAAACATCTTAGTAACACGAAATCAAACGATTGATTTCGTTGTGGGTTGACCCGGTGGTGTAGACTAGGGATATGCTCCTCTATAGGTATTGGGTCAGTCCATACAAGGCTTTACTCTAGTTTCAATTGGGCCTGCTAGTGGACGCTAGGATTAATCCCGGATTAGATGGTACTTGAGCAGCGATTAAGTTGCTTTTCTAGGTTGTTGATTTATTTGCTTTCGTTTAATTTTTTATGGTATTGAATTTTATAGGAAATGTATGAAACTGTTGCAAATCTTTTGTAGGAAATCTAACCTTGCATTTTCTTCTGTATTGAATTTTAATAATTTTGCTATAGCTGCTGGTTATTCTTTCTTGTCTGGATATGGTATGTGGTTCGTTGGATTGACTATATGGTTATTATCGGCTAACATGTTAGCTTGGCATAGTGTGATAATGCTATTCATATTATTAAACAACGGGTAACATTGAATTCAGGGGTGGTTAAATTCATAATTCATCTCTGTCATTATGTTATTGTGCATGAATGTTTTTGAGGAGGATCAATATTGTTGCATGAATTGTAAATGCATGGATATGATGGACCACAAACTCCTCAGTTCCTAATAACAAAGTTGCTTTGGTGCCCGCTAACACTAAATCACCGCACAATGAACCAATTGTAGTACACTATGTTTAATCATTCACTGTTTTTCATTGAAAACCTTCCCCTACATCACATTCAATATTTCTAGCAGTCTATTGGTCAAACCACCTTGGCACTAGGTCCATAAGCTATTTCCTAACAATATATGTAAATTGTTTTTAAATAGTAATGTTTTTTTGGATAAGCATAAAACATGCAATAACTACTTATGGAGAATGCTATTGAGTCCATTCAGAACACTAATTATGGAAACAAAAGTAGGTAGTATTTAATGAAATGGAAAACACTGTATATATGGAATCACAATCATATTAAATACTTGCCATTTTAAGTGATTGAAAACTTTGATGTAGTGATTTATATGTTTCTTAACCAGTGCATTTGGACATCTATTAGCAAGACCATTCTTTTATATAAGAAGCATGATGTTAGCCTGGTAAACTTTTTCTATTGTTGAATTTTTGAGCTGGAAGGCTTATGTCATTATGTGGATTACTGCCTCATCCGTTCTATGTAATGTGCTATTATACATTGCCTTGGCCATGTTTTAATTCTTACTGAATTAGATTACTTTGAATTTTTGTGTAAACATCTTCATGATAACGATACTTTCTATTGCACTTGATTTAAGAACCATTATCTGTGTCTGCAAAAGTTGATGTTGTTAGCATTGCACTTTATAAGCTGGATTAAGAGCTATAAGCTAAAAGTTTCTTCCATTTGATATTATAATTGTTCAAACACTCCTTATTTAATAATCCTGACAGCGGTTCTCTCTTCATCCCCTATTTTTATGCTTTAGTGAAGTTTCTTGCTTATGTATCTTCTGTTCTTTGCTATATAGATATAACGAATTTGGAGTTGAGGGGGGACCTTCTGCAACAGCACTGAAACCAAAGCTTGATTCCTTTGCACATCGAATCCATTCTCAAGTTGGCTTTCAACTTCCAGAGATTGATGTTAGTCTCTCTCTCTCTCTCTCTCTCTCTCTCTCTCTCTCTCTCTCTCTCTCTGTGTGTGTGTGTGTGTGTGTGTTTGTACGAATGTTTATGTTGTGTTAATTTTTTAAGAAAAACATGATCTGTCCTTCAGGTAACACTGGATTAGTTTTTAATTTAAAATTCATAAAACTCCACAATAAATATTTGTGCCATACAATTTCATCACAAATTAATTTTTTTTGAATGATGACTGTACCCTTCAATAAAGTACAAGAGCTGTGCCTCGTTCGGAAAAGAATAATAAGGACAAGGTGGTTAAGTTAAATTGAAAAGACCGGTATGCCAGTGGATATTACATGTCCATTTGTTAACTTTTTTGCATTTTTCTGTTATTATGCTAAATTGCCGATCTGGCATAAAAAATGAAATTGTCTGCTGATGAAATTATGAACATTACATGCAGAGTTTTCCTCCCTTTTGCTCGTTATTTTCTATGCCAGTGTTCCCTAATATAACTGATGTGATGTGCAGATTAAACTTGTAATTACTGGGGCTATTGCTCTGAAGGGCCTTGGAGGGGTTCTTTTCATATTCGGAAACTCTTTCGGAGCTTTGCTGCTGGTTTGTCAGATTCTCTATTGGATTCCATATTCATCTCATTTGCTCAGTTTTTTTAGTTACGATCTTTTTTTTTTTTTTGTTTTGTTGTAGCTTCTGCATCAGTTGATTGCTACTCCAATTCGTTATGATTTTTACAATTATGACAACGAGGACAAAGAATTTACTCAACTTTTCATCAAATTTACACAGGTCAGAGCAGTGAATTATTTTTTATTTGAGAATTAGTTTAAGCCTGTGCGCCATTGTTGCAATTGCTTATTGAATATCACTCCTTGCAGAACATGGCTCTTTTTGGAGCTTTGTTGTTTTTCATTGGGATGAAAAACTCCATTCCTAGAAGACAACCAAAGAAGGCTCCAAAAACAAAAACATATTAGATGCAGCACTGTACGACCTCTCTTCAAAGAGTGTCTTGGGTTGTTTCCCGGTTCTTCATTGTATCCGTTCTTCGATCATCCAGGTTTCGACTTGGTATACTCTCTGGTTCAGAATTAGTCTCTCTTTGTTTGAGTTTTGTAATTTTGTCTTCACTCAGATTAAATTATTGGCTAGTAAGTATTATTGTTTTATAATTATTTTTGTATGAATGTTAGCACGGCTTTAGGAACTATCTTTAAATTGCTAAACTTGTGTTTCAAGTGGTGAAAACAAAAGGATCAGAGCCTTTGCGTTCTTAAACTTCAGAGAGCCAATTTCATTACAGTTGAAGTTACCATTTCACTTAATTAGACTTTGGCCCAAGGCTTTTTTTTTTCTCTGTTTAATGCCTTCCATGAAAATGGCTGCTTTCCAAGTTGCTCACAGAATGTTTATGGAGTAATTGGTGTGTTAAAATATAGAGTGGTAAGACTAGATAGAATAATATTTGTATATTTAGATAATTTATATTTATATTTTAAATATAAAATGCATTTGATGCGAAAAGCTGTTAAAAATGACAATACAGACCTTAGTAGTGGAAGAATGGGATATCAATTTAATGCGAAAAGTCACCAAATCTCAAAGTCACTCACGTATTTTCCCAATTGTGTGATTTTATACGATGTTATGTTAACCGGGCAATGAAAAACGGTGCGACAATGCAAAAGTTTAATGATTGTGACATGGTGGAAAAGACACCAAGAGGATGAACTGAGAAGTGATACCTTGACATCAAAATTCCGATGTGCTTATATAAGATAAAGAGTATGAGATGAAGATAAACAAACATAGTCACGTTAATTGTTTGTATTTTGATGTTTAAATAACACGATTGTATAAAGGTATGGACGTTTGCATTTGAATGATAGATATCAATCAGCCTTTTAAAATTTGACAATTTTTATCCGTCTATTTTTACCATTTTTTGGATTTGGTTCCCCTATTTTAAAAATTGGCGATTTCATATATTTTAAACGATGTGATATATGTTTTAAATTAATGGAAAGTTCCTTATAAATGTCATATCACTATATTTTAGATTAATTACTTGATAGAAAAACCAAAATTTTCAAATTTTAATATAAGGGAACCAATTCCGTGAAATGGTTAAGTATCTGTTTGCTTTAGCGGAGGGAAAGTAAAAAACATACGTTTGGATTTAATATAAGGGAACCAATTCCGTGAAATGGTTAAGTATCTGTTTGCTTTAGCGGTGGGAAAGTAAAAAACGTACGTTGGAGAGAAGTTGAAAATTTGAGCTTCAGAAAGTCACGCTTTAACGCCAAACCAAACACACTATAAATATTTGCCATTCAAAAAAAAAAAAACACTATAAATAGAATACCATAACTACGATAAAAGAATCATATACACTTTACTTCTGTGGAGAATGTTGGAACAAAATGTGTTTAACAATGAACCTTAAAGAGTTTTGATGATAACAAGGTATTAAAAATTGTAAATTGGACTAGCTAATATTTGTTCAAGTGTACAGGACCATAGTTAAAAATTTACATCATATAAAGGTTTTGAAGAACAAATAGAGAGTTATGGACTAAAGAAAAGGAAGCTTGAAAGCATCTGAAAAGAAGTGCATCTGAAGTCATAAGTGCTATTGAAGAATGATGACGTCATCAGAAGCTGAAGATCATTAGAAGCTGAAAGTCATCAGAAGCTGAAGGTCATAAGAAGTTGAAGGTCGACAGAAGCGTATAGCCATCAGAAGCAGATAGTTCAGAAGCAACTTCATCAAAAGCTGAAGCTCATCAGAAGCTGATTATCACCACAAGCTGAAGATTCAAAGATCAACACTTCAAAAGCTGTCTATTGGATTCGAAAACACTGCAGAAGATTAGTGGATGGTTGCAACGGTCATTTTGGTGAAGATTTGAAGGCCTTGGAACCTTATCTTCAAAAAGCGTTGACATTGTACTTTGTACGAACTGTACAACCACCTTCTCCACTACTCTGTTTTGTGTCCACGCTACAGGACAAGAAAACAGCTCCAGAATAACAGCTATGCCTGTAAAGATGTTCCTTCACAATGGGAATGGATTTCAAATTAGTTCTTCATAGGACAACAACTAAATCAGGCAAAAGATCATTGGTGAAAGATCAAGCTTCAACAACGACTCTTTGATGTGCTGGCAATTTCACAACGTCTCTTTCACACCTCTATATAAAGGAGTGAAGACTTAGAGATTTGGTAATGCTGAACGAAAGACTCACAACATTTTTACAAGTGCCAAACCTCTGCTGAAATTGTTCTGCATTCACTTAGAATTTCTGTGTCTCAAAGTTTCATCTTAGAAATTCTTAAGTTATTGAGTCTGTATCTGATCTGTATTGTGAGCACCTCTGATTGTATATCAAGTGTTCAACCTTAAACAATTTTCTGTGTAATTTTGTTTAGTTAGAAGTCTCTTGCAGTTGTGCTTGAGCAGGGAAGTCTCTTGATTGTGTTCTTGAGCATAGGAAGACTCTTGCAAAGTGTGCTTGAGCAAAGGAAGTCTCTTGCAGGTGTGCTTGAGCAATTGTAATCAGATATTACTCTTAGTGAAATCTCCTTGGAAGTGCAAGGGGGATTGGACTACTTCCGGATTGTGGAAGGAACCAGTATAATTGCTTTGTGTCGTTCCTCTTCTCTCTCTGTTTTATTCCGCTGCATTTAGATTCTGATTACCACTTCAGAAGCTGTCTCACATAGCTTCTGACCAGTGTGTTCAGTTTTTAGGAGAAACGAAGAATTTTCTAAAACACAATTCAACCCCCCCTTCTTGTGTTTTTCTCACCTTCAGAGAATCCCCAGACCAATGCGCTAGCTAATACTTTCTCCGTCTCAAAATATAAGCAAAAATTGGTCAACAAAAGTTAATGTATTTGGTTCAAAATTTATACCAAATACATCAACTTATGTTGACTCATTTTTGCTTACATTTTGGGACGGAGGGAGTACAACTAATATGTTTTTCCTCTATGGTTTGATTCAAAGAGAATGTGTGGACAATAAGAATGACCAACAAGGATATTATTTATACTCCCATCATTTCAATTAACTACTTGCCTTGAATATTTGATATTTTCAAAATCTATCAAAGACAGTAAAAGTTGTCTCATCAAGTGTGTGGCAAAACAAACGTAATTAAATTCACAAAGGACACCACAAATACAGACAAAAAAAGTACTCCAAACTCTCAATCAAAACACTTCACAACCAAGCAATTTTCAAGTAAAGAAATGAAATCCGAATCATTGGCAATTATGAAAGTAAAGAAATATTTGTTTTTTCAATTTTATGCTTTGTTTATTAATCTGAATCTGGTGCTCTTCATCATTGAGGTTGGAGATTTGATTTCTTTTGTAAAAACACAAATATCATGCACAAAATAATAAAAACATGCCCATTGTCCTTGTGTGGGATAATTTAAAAGCTAAAATTGAAATTTGGTGTCATAATTTAATTAATCTAAAAAGAAACACATCGTTTTATCCTTCTTTTTTTTTCCTCCAAATACTCTTGAGTGGGAGAGGCTATTTCCTTTTCGAACAAAAAAAGCATCGAAGTCTGGAAAGAAAAAACAACTATTAAATTAATCAAAATATTTGTGTAAACTTCAATAATATCATCTAAAAGTAAATGACGAATATGAGCCGGACATTACTCAAATAATCAGAGAAGGATCATCAAACTCGTTTCAAACTTGTCAGGGCATCACAATAAGATTGACAAACCTGAATTTCTTAACCCATCTTCAACATAGGAATACGTTGAATTATCTGTTTCCTTGCGTAACTACCACCAAATTGAAGCCTTAACATATTCACCACCACAATCGAATCCACATGAAGCTCGGCCCAAGTAAATCCATGAACCCAAGTAGGGGTGGACATGGTTCAGTTCGGAATGAAAACTGAACCGAACCAAACTGAACTGTTTGCTAAATTTAAAATAACTGAACTGAACCGTTTTCATTTCGAATTGAACTGAACTGTTTCAAACCGAACTAAACTGTTTCGAACTGTTGTTATTGACACCTTCAAAAAAAATATGAAAAAAAACAAAGGAAATCGAATTTTAGTTTTTTTTTTTTTTTGACAAAAAAGGAAATCGAATTTTAGTTACCGAACTGAACGGAACTGTTTCAAACTGAACCGAACCGTTTTGAATCGAACTGAATTGTTTTGAACCGAACTGAACTGTTTCAATTCAGTTTCAGAATTGTTACTAATAGTTAAGTTTTTGCTGGTTCAGTTCAGTTCAGTTCGATTTTTTGGTTTTTTGCTTACTCCTAGACCCTCCAAAACTTTCCAAAGCTAAGCCGCATCAGCACTACAAATACAATCAACCAAATATTTTGTATACGTTCAACAACCAACTACAATCATTCATTACCAATTTGTGCCGTATTTTAATAATTTACACGCTAGTTTTAATAATGTGGAAACAAATAGCGTTATCCACATATCATTCTAATTCTTTTACACATAAACCATACCTCATAAATATGTTAATTAAAAAATAAAAACCAGACAATTAAGAATAGTTAATGTCGTCCACAAGTTCAAGATCAATGATAAAAATGTCAAAATTATTAAGTTGGATATCATAATCAAGACTACTATCCTCCATAAAACCTAATTTAACCGACGATATTATTAGACTAGACGTTTCGATTTCAAAACGTTGCAGTTATGAGTTTCGACTTTCCGTATAGCTTGTCACTTCTTCTACCGACAAATAAAAAAACTAGCCACTATTGAATACACATAATCAGACATGACATTCCACAAATAGTTGTAAACTCAAGTCATGATCAGTTCAACGATCATTCACGTGGGTACGGAATAAATGAATCCAAAATATCATTAATGTTTGACATTGATGAAGGGATACCATTTGCTATTGATATGCCAATACATTGAACATGAAAGTACGTCAAAGATTCCAGTTGGTGAAAGTGAATGGCATTGCCCAATTTGCAGCTTTGTATAGGACAAAAATTCAGAAATGGCAAAATGTTTTGAAAGCATCTCCCTACAATTTAAGCTAAACAACATCAATGCCTATGTTTATTATATTATATTGTAGTGTTATGGGTGGATACATGCCAAAAGTGGGTATCTCATAACATTGGCCTTTCATTGCAGCTTTTATACACCTTCTCTTAATATAATCTTTTTATTCATAATGATTATATTCTTTTCAATAACCATGTTATTCGTATAAAATTGTTTAATCTCCGTCAGAAAACCCTATTAGACACGTAAGTGAGTCGTCTTTTTCTCCAATTTGATTTTCTTCATACACAAGAAACAAAGATTAAGCTCATGTTTGTGTTTGCGGTGAATACAAGCTTAACGTGCGTTTTCTCTAAAGCTACAAAATGCAGCTTCTTCATTTTACGTTAAATATGCCTCAGGACGTGAGAAATGCAAATCTACCGCTATTCCAAACAAGCAATAAACATATAATCTCATGTTTAAAGTGTTTGAGTCTCTATTGGACACACAAGTGAGTCGTCCTTTTCTCCGATTGAATTTTTTTCATACACAAGAAAAAAAGATTAAACATATAACAACTTGCTTTTGACCATTGATATTTTTTCTTTTTATGAATCAAAAGCGAAGGAAGGCATCAAAAGATAATTAGACATCCCAACTAGATTGGCACCCCAAGGATACCCCATCCTCTACCACTTTGACCATTGATATATTGGCATTCATAATAAAATTATAAGCATCTTGTTGTCACGTTTCTTTATATTTGTATTATTATTTGCTACATTCAAGGTTAGGCATCTTGTACCATTCTATATATAATGGCCACCACGTTTCAACTTTGAAGCAAACCCTTTTTCAGTCACTATCTGAGCCAAGAGAAAATGTCTAGAATCATGAAAGAACAAATGTTTCCCTTTGGTGAAGATGTTAACTATGATAGAGCCAAAGAAGTGAAAGAATTTGATGAATCTAAAACTGGAGTGAAAGGACTACTAGACTCTGGAATTACCAAGCTTCCAAGATTCTTTATCCATCCAAAAGAGTCTGTTCCAAAGCATGATGCAACTTCTTCATGCTTATTTCATGTTCCTGTGATAGATTTCACAGGATATGAAAAGTGTAGAAGGTTAGAGATACTTAATGAGATTAAGGAAGCATCAGAAACATGGGGTTTCTTTCAAATGGTGAATCATGGTGTTCCAGTTTGTGTTATGGATGACATGTTAAAGGCTATAAAAGAGTTTCATGAGCAACCTAGTGAGGTGAAGAAAAAATGGTATTCACGTGATCATAAGCTGAAAGTTAGATACTTTAGTAATGGTGATCTTCTTGTTGCTAAAGCAGCTAATTGGAGGGATACCATTATGTTTGACTTTCATGATGGTCCTCTTCATCCACAAGCATATCCCTTAGTGTGCAGGTAGGAAGCATTTCTTACTAGTATCAAAGTTTTAACTCCTTCGAGTCGCGATTATTGATGTTGCGTAGAATCACGGTCAAATACAATTAATATAGTCTTAGTGGCATGCCTTTTTTTTTTCTTTCTAAAACCTCCTAATGTCTTATTTAATTAATGTTTTAAAAATCTGACTGAATCAACCGATTCAATCGATTGAATAAGGAATCGTCCAATTCATCGGTAGGTATGGTTTTGATTACATTGCAGTCTGGTTGAACTAGATTGAATTAGGTTTGAAGCGCGGTTGGATATACCAGTTCAACCATGGTTTGAACTGATTGAACCAATTTAACTATAACTTGAAGATCTCACTCGCTCGAGTCGAACACAACTAGTATCAAAGTTTTAACTCGCTCGAGTCGCGATCATTGATGTTACGTAGAATCACAGTCAAATACAACTGGTATACTATATTCTTAGTGGCATACCTTCTTTTCTTCTTTCTAAAACCTTCTTATGTCTGTTTTAATCAATGTTTTAAAAACTGGTTGAATCGACAAGTTCAATCGATTGAATAAGGAATCGTCCATTTTGTCGGTAGGTTTGGTTTTGATTACATTGTAGTCTGGTTGAACCAGGGTTGAATTAGGTTTAAACTACGGTTGGGTATACCAGCTCAACCATGGTTGAACCGATTGAACAAATTTAACTATAACATGAAGATCTCACTTCGGTCCGACTTTCAAAACATCGATTTTAATGTTTGAATATTTTTAAATGACTTTTGTGTTTTATTTTATTCTAATAAATATTATTGTGTGGGATTGTATCCTCTCTAACAATTGCACAAATTAGCAACAACCATAGAACATTGAATCTAAGTACAAGATCAAACTGCACCATTTGTACTTAGATCGAATGGTTCTATGGTTGCTGCATATGATCTATATAATAATTTGTTTGTAGATTAAACTATGTTAAATACCTTTAGAATAGGAGAGTAATGAAAGTTGTTTGTCTTTTTCCTGCAGGGAAGCAGTGATAAAATTCATGGAACATATTCTAAAACTAAGGGAAATATTATCAGAATTAATGTCGGAAGCATTAGGGCTAAAAAGGGACTATCTTGCAAATATAGAGTGCATGAAAAGTGAAACAGTAGTGTGTCACTATTACCCTACGTGTCCTGAACCAGAACTGACATTTGGTGCCACAAAGCATTCAGATCCATCATCCCTCACAATTCTCCTCCAAGATACTATTGGTGGCCTACAGGTTCTCCATCAAAATCATTGGGTTGATATTAACCCAATTCATGGTGCATTAGTGGCAAACATAGGTGACTTCATGCAGGTACTACTAACATTTGATTTGATGAGATTCTTTTATACTTATTCTCACTTTTTTTTTATAAATAAAAAATTAGATTAGGGGAGGCCCACTCTCATGTAAAGTCAGAGAGAACCACCAATCTCATTAAAGATTTACAATGAAATTTACGTATAATTTACCAATTATAGAATTTCGGACTAAAACTCAAATCACAGGTAGTGTAAACTGAAAGTCAAACCATCTCTGCTAACCAAAATGGATTCATTTATATCTCTTCTCTTCAGATTTGATTATAAGAAAAAAAAAGTATTCATAATTTTTGTCTAAAATATAAGTAACTATTATATTGAATGCTTACTATTTCTAGAAATACTCTCCTTTTAATCAAATTTTATTTTGCAATACCCTTTAAACATTCAATAACATAAAGTTTACTTTTGAAAACAAGTTTTTTTTTTTAGATTAAGAAGATTAATTTTATTTCACTAAACTTTATAACAAATATGATATTAAAAATTATTGTTTATAATTGAGATCGGATGAAGTATATGTTTTACTGACAAATGAGAATCTTTCATTTTAGTTTTGGAGTGAAAGTGAGCATAAACTAAGTGATTGATTATAGTTCCATGTCATTTTCTTGTGTAGCTTATCAGCAATGACAAGTTCAAAAGTGTTGAGCATAGAGTACTTGCTGGAAGTGTTGGGCCAAGGGCATCAGTTGCTTGCCACGTGTACCCCAACGCAAGCAAAAAATATAGACCTATAGAGGAGTTCATATCTGATGAAAATCCACCAAAATACAGGGAAACAGATATTACTGAATATCTTACTCACTTTAGGTCTAAAGGGCTTGATGGATGTAAAGCTCTCCCTTATTTTAGGCTATAACATTAACATGCATGAGTGGTGATAGTATTTAACTATGTATAATAATGAGTGTTACTTTCTTAATCAATAATAAAAATGAAAAATCCCTTATGTTTTAGAAAATGTGGATTCAAACTATGCAAATTATTCTGAAGTACACATCCAGACCGCACAAATTTGATAGTTTTTTTGGATGCATACATCTGGATAAGGAATGTTATGATATGAACACTCTCTTTTCAATACTCCATCTAACTTTCCCTCTCTTATTAGATGAAATCAATGTATGTCTCACCACTTTATGTAGTTTCATTTCTAAAATGTAGAACTCACATTGATTTACCTAATAAATTTAACCTAATAAGAAAGTGAGTGTCTGAGATAGTATTCAAAAGAGAGTATTACAAGCGATACTCTGCATCTGATTAAATGTATGCATTCAGGCCACTCAAACTTGATAGTTTTTCTTGATGCATACGTCCAGACTAATGTTGAGGGTGAGAATAGTAATGCCTTAATAAAGAGACAAAATATATGTTGCACAAGTCTTCTCCACCATTCAATACTCGACAGAGCTCTGGTTGTGCTAACTAGTACTAGTAGTAGGACTGAAACATAATGTGTCTCATTAGGCTCTGGTCATGTCAGTCCTATATTTTAACTTACTAGATTTTAAATTCATGCAAATCTATCCAATTTTTTGTTTTGATTCATGTAATGCATCCAGTTTTTTTGTTTTTTTGTTGAATATTATTTTAGAATTATTCTAGTAATATTTTTAGTCTAACTTAATCTGTTTTGTTTTAGTCTATGCAATTTGTTTTAACCCTAAAATATTTGGTTCATGTATAAGTATTTAAGTACTCTCTATAACTTAGATATTGGTATAATCTCAGAAAATGTTAGACTAAAATGAAACGAAAAAATATATATTATAGAGACAACTATGAAACAAAAATTATATCAAGGAGCAAAACAAAAAAGTATATTACAAAAGTTAAAAACATTTAAACAGCAGATTACTATATAGTTTTAAACTCACTAAAGACTTGGTAAACACAACAATATGGTTGGAACATTATAAGTATTTTCATTTTCAAGCACTTACACATAAGATAAAAACATACACAGTCCAATATAAACACAAAAAGACAAAATAATGGAGAACTCACACACTTAAAGCCTCCATGAAATTGGTATCAAAATGCTAAGGATTTTTTTTCCTAAGCTCCCAACAAGTTTCCTTCTCCCAAGACTTCTTTGCTTGGGGAAAGCAGGGAGGAAGGGAAGAAACATAAGCTTAATTTCAAATATCAAGTAACAGCAATCGAAGAAGCAGCGTATAGAACTTTCTGAGAATGAAACATTTATCATGAATGTGTGGTGCTCTTGGACTGCAATAATTGAACAAGCGGCCATAAGATGTCCAGTCTATGTACATTTCTGTTGTTTTGGCCCTGTGACAGACAATTCATCGATCAATATCTAAAGTTTTCAGTCATGAATAACCATAATGCATAATAGTTTTACGACATATTTTTATTTTATTTAAAGAACATGATGTCATTACTTCTATGTTATTATTACGAAAACAAAAACAGTGCAATGAGCTGATTTAACTGAATAAGAAACGAATCTAACTTCTGATCCTACCTCAACCACAAAACACATGCATGTCTTCTCACCACGAGCTTCACTTGCACCGTTCAAAATCGTCAGTCCCAAGCTTCTTACGGCTTCTGCTATCTCAAGAAAATGGCTGCACTCCTCACAGAGCATCTGTAGCATGATTCATGATAATGAGCGTAAGGGATAAGTACTCAATGTAAGTGTATTCTAGAAAGAGTATATGTAAAGGTTGCAATTTTCAACTTCTACATACCTCAACAAGCATCTGCCCATTCTTACTAAGATTTTCTACTAATACTGAATGAATTTTCAGATGGCCTCCTACCTCCATTGCCCAACTTGAACCCTGTTGTTGTTGATAATCAGAGGATCCATGAATGTCATTTTCCATATGATGCAACTGCGCAGTTGTAGGTAGTATTAAAAAAATGAAGATAATATATAATAAAATATAATATAATGTCCTCATTGTAAAATTGTTGTAGGGAGCAAATCAACATTTACTGAATTGCTCATATGATGCTAAAAAACTTGCTTTAGTTAATACTTTCCATTTCATACTTATTGATGTTTATAAAATTAAGGGTCCGTTTGTTTCTATTTTCACTGATAAAATAAATATTAGAGAATACATTGTAGAAATTTCTGAAAATGCACTTTAAAAATAGATTGAAAATTTTCAAAACATTGTTTTCGGTATCTCCAAAAATGCATTTTCTCTAACTAGCTTCCATATTCTCTATCACAGTTAAGAAAAATCAATAACCAAATGAAATTCCAGCTACCCTGGGTTACAATGGCATAGGTGTGAGGTATCCATTGGCTTCAGTGATAACTAATGTTCATCAAGGAACCTGGCTATTCACAAAGCTTAAACTCTGAGATCTAACTTAACCGATCAAAGCCTAATTCCACTCAAATCAATGTATGTAATAAATAAATACAATTTAATTGTTTCTTAATAAATGCCATTATTTTATTATTGGGAAGACATTCTTGATGCATAAGCCTAAATAGCAATTGAACAAGCAAGCATAACCATCTCAAAGCCAATAAGACGTTACCTTTGTCTTTGTTTTAGAAAATTTATTTATCTTGTCAGCATGCTTAGTTACGCTTTGGAGAAAGAGCATGTGCTTTATTGTGCACTCCAACAGTGAATCAATACTGCACTGTTAAAAGTTAAAATAAAACCTTCAGCCACAAGAATTGGAACTACAAGTTGACCGCTATCAAAAAACCAAAGCCTACTGAGACAGGATTAGAAAAATAAATATTTGAGCAAGATACCTTTGCTCCGTTTGGCACCAGTTCTCTTAACTCCTTAATACGGTCTTGGATCAGTTGTCTGTCCCTTGGTCTAGGCCTACAACTTTCACCTGGCCTAGCCCTCTTTTTGCTGTTTTTAGATGGTTCAGAAGACCTCTCAAACTGGTTACTACACGAGCTAGGACATGTAGAAGAAAAACTTTTGGGGGATATCACACCGCAGATCCCTGACAAACTCAAACTATGATGGTGCATATCCTCTTTAATATGAGATGGTTGATCAATTGAATAGCCTTCTGAATTAATATTTCGGTCATTATGAACAGAAACTTCAGGTTTTCTTCCAGAGACCATTGTGTCCTGCACTGATGTAGAAAATGATACCTCATTATCTACAATATCATTATTACTATGGCAAACTTTGGTCACCACTGCTTCCAAAAGATGTTCCGGACGAGATTCAAAAGTCAATTGGCTGCAGCTAATCTCATCTGACATCTCAGAAGCTTTACTATCTTGATTTCCTTGTACCGTCCAATCAAAATATTTACTCTCTTTGAGAAAACCTGGTCCAAGTGCTTCATGTAACTCATAACCAGCAGGAAATTTCAATGTGTATGAGGTATCCTCGTAAAAAGACTCGGTCTGAAACTTTGACATCTCAGTATCAGCTTCTACATTTTCTGATGGACTTGTTAAATCTTTGGTACTATTATAATCCATGACTGAATTGTGTAAAAACGATGAGACATTTTTGTCTGGTTTCAAACTAGTATCTTTGCAGCCATTATTGTTCCCTTCACACATCCTTTCATTTGAAGGTTTCATCCCTACTTGTTTCGTATTCTCTGCAGTCATCATATTTGACATCGATTGAAGCAAGATGGAACCTTGATCGCTGTCAATTTCAAGCCCCTCGTGTTTGGCCACATCAATAGTCATTTTCTGATAAACAGTAGGAGATGAATAGCTTTTCCCAGGACATTGGAAGGGCGTTACCATATCAAGTGTTTCACCCGTCATGGTTTTCTGTGTGTTACGTTTCACGCTTTGGATTTGACTAGGAAGGCAACCTAATGTGTGATCACGAATAGACAAAAAGAGACTTCTTATGTGAGTTACAAACCCCATGTCTTCACCAACCTGCATTCACAGATGACAGAAAAGGAACGAATCATTAACATTTTGCTAACAAATGGACTTCTGCATAAAAGATTCTACGTATGTCCAAACTATTATACAATCCGTCAAATTTATTCAACTACATTTTAAGCAGAACACCGAGCACAATAATTACATGCTAACTAAACATTTGCCTGTCAACATGTAAGGCTTGGTAAGTCAGGGTCATGATGCGAGAAATTGTATTTGCATACTCACCACTAAAAATTATATGCCTTTGTATTTTATGTCAAATATATTAGTTTTGGAGACTAATTTAGTAAATTAAATTAATATGCTTTCAGTCTTGCATTGACTATTAAGCTCTCATTGATTTCTCTTGAAGATTTTTTATTTGCTTATTATGTATAATAAGGACTGACAGGGATTTAATTTAACCAATGCTTCAATCACCACCAAGCAATTACCGAAATTAGGAGATTATATAAATGGGATGTCATATTATCTGAATATATTAAAGTAGCAAAAGAGTGAAAATAATCTTCAAAATGCTGAAGAAGTTGAAAAGAAAAACATTATAAAGAATAATGGATTCTCTTTTGAACCGCATTGGCAACAACATTCACAAGAAGCAAGAAATTTAAGCATTAAAAGGGACAAGGAGAAGACTATAGTCAGCATACTTTATTTAAGGAGCCAAGTTGAACAACTCCAAGTGGTAGTACTGCTACGACAACAATTGTCTGTAAATGCAAGGCAAAGCTCTATTAATGAAAAATGTGATTGCAAAGAAGTCATATTTTCAAACCAATTACACGCCTTCAAATCTTACTATACAGGACCAAATGCAAGTTGCATCATTGAAGAATAAGGATCCTCACCTTAAAAGATGGACTAGAAATTGTAACTTGATTATCTGCACAGATCCACTGATGTTTTCCAGTAACAGCTACCTGTCCAACCATACTGTAGAAACAGGACATTAGGCTAAAAGTTATACAAAAGATAAATTTAATCTTAAACTGCATCTAGGTTCATTAGTTTATTCATAGTTTCATACCCTTCCCCTAACGAATATACATGATACGGCATCTTCGCAACAGATAATCCTAGAGGGTCATGTGAAAAATCTCCAACATAGATCTGCTCCAAGGTGTTCTGAGAGCACATACTTTGGGAAGAATCACAATTATCAGGGTTGTCATAGTAAGCATCCTCCCATGTCAAGATCCTGCAAGCAATTGCCACACCAATAAAACATGTTAAGATAAGACATATGAAATTTAACTCATTGGGCTAAATACAATTGAAACCTAACAACATAACAAATGCAAGTCTCAACAAATTTATGTCAAGACTTGACATCTGGAGGGTGACCCTGGAGGGTGACCCAGGTGATCTGATAGCAGTGGCCCAACAGATATTGAATAGGCTCTGATACCAACTAAAAATTTGGGTTGGCCTAACTCAACCCCACAAAACCAACTTGTAAGGTGAGACACCCCGTTTCTAAACTCATTTTGACGTCATATCTGATTGGAACTCTCAACAATTACATATTGCACTCTTACTAGAAAGATTATACTCCAAACAAAATGCTTGTAGAACAAACTAATTTTCCTTAAAACCAAATCTAAAATTGATTCTTGACATACAAGCCATGCCCTTCTTAATTCAATATCTAAAAGGAGTTATTGAAACAAGCATCATACATATGTTCTAATCCAATCACCAAGAAACCTCTATAACATGAAAATCAGCAAACATTATGGAAATTAGAAAGGAAAAAAATAAACTTAAGAATAGTGACAAATAACTTCAACACTAAAAGTAATACATCATCATCACATAAATAAATTTGAAAGACAAAATCAAATAAGAAAATGAAAACACAAACCATACATTCTAGCACAACGTTGTAGCTTCCAAAAGATAGCATACTTCCAATCAGTATCCAAACAAAGGCTTCTTAGTAGTTGATGCAAATTGGTACCCATCTTCTTCACCTTCTTCCACAAAAACCAAAACTTTAACACCCTCCAAATAAAGGGTTATTATAAATCACTCTCCCTAGTCCCTAGTCCCTAGTCTCTCTCCCACCACCACCCCCTCAAAAAAAGAAACCAACAACAAAAAAAGCAACAAAAACCCTTTGCTTTAGCTTCCTCTATAAGACCCTCTTCCAGCTTGTTTCCTCCTCAACCCTGCTCGCCGTTTTAATGGCGGTCCGACCGTTGCCAATAACAACCTATCCCTACCCATCACACCTCTCACTCACTTCCTCCCAACCTTCGAACCTCAAATTCTTCAAAAAATTCTACAATGATTCACAATTGCAACAAACATAAACAGAACCAATAAAACTATCACAAGCATTGAAATTGCAAGCTTCCATGGATTAAAAATACAATTTTTTTAGCTTATATCTGAAGACATGGATGACCCAGATGAGAATTTTCAAAAATATGTATGAAATTGAGTGTTTAAGGGAAAGTGAAGATGAAAAAATTGTGAACTGAGTAAAAGGGGTGTGAAAGAAAGTGTAAAGTTTAAGGCTTTATTTAGAAGCTAAAAATGTGAAACCAGAAAATTTATATAATCTTTGAGCTACATTTGTCAACAAAATTGAAAGAAAAGCTCACTGTTTTGGTTTGCTTTTTTCTGCTTTCTCTTGCTTTCGGCAGTAGAGAAGAAAGAGAGTGTGTTTTGTCAGCTGTTGAATGCAAGAGAGGAAGTGGGAGGACTATTTTATACTGCAAATTTGGAATGTAACCATGAGGGGCATTTTAGTAACAATGGTGTTATTTATGCCGCTGTTTTTAAAACCGGACCGAACCGGTTGGTTCAATCGGATGAGCCGTGGAAGATCAATATAGCGATTGATTTGATCTCGGTTGTATTGTAGCCAATGTTTGTATTGGCGGTAGATGTGTTGTAAACGTGCGTTTGGAGAGATCCTACCATTTGTAGCTTTTGTATTATCACATCTCAAGGCTCTCGAACGCACTGTGGCAGTGGTGAAACGCCAAAACAAACACGTGGTTGGTTTAACGATTTTCATTTTTATCTGGTTTAACTATGATTGAATTTGAAGCAATTAAACAATGATTTAAAGGTTTTACTTATTTGATCTCATGTCTTATTTTAAAACGTTGATTTCATTTTCGTAAATCTTATATATGTGAATCTTTTATAAGCATACGTCTATGGTAAATGTGGGCATGATTAGAAGAGAAAGAGACCAATTAAACACAATTGTATGAATGTGGGTTTCGATCAGTTTATGAACAAGAAATTTCTCGTCCCAATGTTATCTTAACGTGAAAATGAAGAAGCTACAAAACCAAGCTTCTATCAAACTCACCGCAAAAATGATAAAAGTCATTGGTAAACCAAAGAATAATTAATCATATGTTATCAACAATACTTAAGTCTAAAAAATTTCATTTTTGTTTGACTAAGAAGGACTTGGATTCTTTGTCATCATACATAATTATTGGAAATAGATAAGGTAATTCATATTGTAATTTTAATTAAATGAAAACTCGAAATCTCAATTGTTTAACGGGTCTTGTTAACGAGTATCCCCGAGACATTTTTTAAGCATTCTAAAATAATCAATTATTCTTTAAAAAAGTCAAATATTTCGATTTCCAATACATTGATTACACACATGTTGATAAATAATTACTATTTATGGTCCTTAAAGAGTGCTTCGGGGGTAGTCGTTAACATTTTCCTTCTTTAATGTTGATCAATAGTTGAAATGATTGACTAGATGTCAATTAACCATAGATAAATCTATTTCCCTCACAATATGAAGGGTTATTAGAGGTTAATTTGTGTTTACATGACTTTAACAAATAACGACCCTTCAAGAGAACAAAGGAGATGAAATAATGAGAAAATGGAACAATCCAATTAAGCAATGAGTAGTGTCAAATGATGTGGCCAACAACATCATATCATATAGTGGAAATGCATTCCTATCTTTTCAGCCCTCAAAATTTTCCAATCCATTTTTGAAACCAATGTGAAGTTTACTCACTCTTAAGGTCGTTTTCAACAATGATCTTATTGCCCTAAAGTTGTGACACCCACAATTCATCACTTTAAATCTTTTTTCCTATTTTATTATATACTCCTACCTCATTATAATTCATAATATTCTTTGAGGATACCATATCTTAATAATAATTCACATTTTTCTTAAGGGTTCTATTTGGGCCAACCCTATATGTCATATTGTTTAGGGCAACTTCAATTTGATCCTTGCTCTCATTTCAAATGGGTTAAGTCAAGCACATCAATGAATTAATTTTGTTCCAAGATGTTTCTTGTCCTACCACCAGCTTAAAATAAGTACGTTCCCTTGCCCCGTACCAACTCAACATCATTTTTGGAATCCCATTATTTGTTTTTGGACTGCAATATTCAAGAGTGATTATTGCCACTGATTTCTAATCACTTTTTTCTTTTTTTATTGCTTCATTTTTTATTATATTTTTTTGTAATTTAGAGTAAAGTCTCAAGGGTACGTTACGTAGCATTAGTAGCATGTATATGCTATCTAAATTAGTCATTATTATTTACAAAAAAAATAAAAAAAAAATAGTCATTGTTTTAATAACTCATAAAGGACAAATTAGGATAACAAAATAACTAATAAGGTTAAAAGAGAAGAGAGGTGACCCTATTGTTCCTTCTTTCATTGAAGAGGCCCTATTGTTTCATTAGGGTAAATTATTGAATGTTGTTGATTTGATGGTAATGTGATGATTTCAACTGCTATCCTAAAGACTATAGCAATATTAAGGCACAAAGCAACCTTGTATTTAATTTGTTGCTTAAATAGTCCTAAGATAGTAGTACTATCCCACTAGTCATGGGTTTCATCAATAATCTATCACTACAAATCCTAATAATGATCTACCTGGCTACTATCTATCATCCCATATTTTGCTTGAAACTAGTCTTATCTTGGGTCAAAACCCACAAACAAAGTAATCATATTGGTCTCTAAAATATAGAAATAAATTCAAGGCATAAAATAAAGAAAAATGGATTATTACTACTATTCAATCGCCGAATGAAAAAATCTTAAATAGCTGTTATGAAGTCAACTTGATGCATGAATTTGATAAGTTACCGATAAAGGAATGGCCGTTATCATGAATACAATGAGACAAAAAACAATGATTTATTTCTCTTGTTTTTTCTCCATGTTACTATTACATTAGACTAATGACAGGTTTTTACTTTTTCATTCGTGTTTACTATTAGACTATATATATTTTAAACTCGATACCCGTCGTAAGGACCGACTAATCTGAACGATCAATTCAATCCTCCACTAGCAAATGTTAATTGAAGTGAGTCATAGCAAATCTTTGTATGGATTGACTAAATCACAAAAATTATTGGGGTATGCGGGATTCAAATCTAAGGTCTAATATTGAGGAGACTCTCAAGTTTCAAACCTTCATTGCCCGGTAAAGGTTCGTGGGTTATATATTGGAGTATATTAGATTGTCTACCCATGCAATGCAATTGCATGTAAAAATTATATTTTAATATTATTATTTACATTTTAAAATAAAAATAATAAAGCCTTCAAAACAAAAAATAAAATAAAATAATTAGAAGCATGAGGAGACATTCATGGTGTTAAAGTGTTGCGGTGGAGCAGCGCTCCTGACACATCTTTTATTTGTTGATGATTTTTTTTTTTTCTGAGACCAAAGAGAGTGAAGTTAGAGATTTACTTGATACTCTGTGCATTTATGAGGAGATATTAGGTGACGCCATTAATATGCAAAAATCCGAAAATTATTTCATCAAAAGTACTAGTGCTCGGAAGAAGGAACAACTGCAAGGTGTATTTTTCAAGTGACTGAATGTGTGGGCTCAAGAAAGTATCTTGATCTTCCCTCCATTATTTGATAGAAGAAGGCTATTTTAACTTGGAAAATGTTAACTTGTACCCTAAAGACACAAGTTAATGAATCAAAAGTAGAAATAGTTTATTGTAATGTGTGCATTTCATTTAATCTTTAACTTTTTAATGGATTGAATGCACAAAATTTTATAGAATATTTCTTCTTTTGAGTTTCTTAACATGTGCCCTAAGGGCACAAGTTAACACTACCTTTTTAACTTTATATGTGATCATACTTAGAAACGGATACAAAGTTGGTTAAATAAACATTTTTCAAAAATGGACATAGATGTACGCATTAAATAATTTCCTCAATCAATTCCAATGTATTCCATGAGTTCTTTTCTTATAGTGTCTAATTTAGGAGATGAGATTCAATGTATGTTAAATTCATCCTGGTGGGGTTCGAATAGAAACAATGGAAGAGGTATCAACTAGTTAAGTTAAGATAAATTAACCATGAGAATGAAACATAATCTAAGTTTTATATGGCGCAGTATCCATACTTCACAGGTAGTGGTAAAGGGGGGAGGAGATGTGCGGAAAACTAAGGTGTTGAGTGATGCTTGGCTAAGGGAGTAAAATAACTCCCATGTGACTAGTCCAAAAAATCTGTTTTTTCAAAGTTTGTATGTTTCAGACCTTATTGAACTAAATAGAAAGGAATAGAGAAGGATTTTCATTGAGGAAAATTTATTGCAACTTGCAAGGGATGGTTCTAGCATATTGTCGATATCACTCTATGATGAAGAACAAGAAGATGTAGTGAATTGGAAACTTACTCCCACCAGAGTATATAGTGTTAAATCTGGATGTGCTATATTATGGAGCATTTGATGGATAATAGTGAGTATCGAGTGGTTGATAATTGGAAAAATTTATGGGGTTTGAAGATTCCTTAAAGAATGAAGGTGTTTCTTTGGAGGGAAGCAAGAAGGTGTTCATCCACATGCAACAATATCAACAGAGGATTAAACTACACTGATAAATGTGTGTGTTTTTTAGGCTCTAACATGTGTAAATAGGGTTCAGGCCCTCTCCTGGTTCTTTATTGCATTTTCTTTGCTTTGATTAAAAAAAAAACAAGTATATTATATCTTGTATTATGACAATTTTGATTAATGAAATGAGTTAACTTTATCATGTAAAAAATAAAAGTGAATATGAGTAAAATTTGGTCGTTATATCACGGTCAACGTCAACGTTGACTAACCATTGACCAGCTGTTCTTTAACATAAGAACCCAATTGAAAAAAAAAATATAGTAGTTCAAATATCTAATTACAACTTTTTATAGTTCATGGATTTATTTAAAAATTCTGGAATAGTTTCATGGACCTACAAATTAATTCAATTTATTTTGGAATTATGCTCTTTACCCAACAGTTATTGCTCGCTCCCAACTGAACTTTCCAAAATACCCCTGCGTGAGTTAACTAACGCAAGTGTTAATTTCCAGCGTGAGTTAACTCAGGCAAGTGTTAATTCCAGCGTAAGTTAAGTTGAGCAGCACATGTTAAGATGCGCAGATTTTAACACTTGCGTTACTTAACTAACGCATATGTATTTTCGGTATTTCAGTTGGGCACGAACATTTGTGTTGGGAGAAGAGCAGAATTTTTTATTTTGAAGGATTCATTTCTAACATGTTTAAATGGATCATTATATGAATCTTCCTACCATGTTCAAATGTCAAAATGGGAGCCAAAATCTTCTCAATAGATCTCGTAGTTGAGCTTTTTACTAACACGTCATTTAAGGATGACACCATAGCCTCTAAAGCCATGAGTACTAGTTTGATATCCTCCAAAGCCATGGGGAGTAGTCAATATTGATGGGCGTGAAATTAATGGAACACCCATATATAAGAAAATTCAATCTGGTCAACAAAATTCCAATTTTAAATGTGACAAACAAGTTTATTCAAAGAAAAAATATGACGAATAAGTAACCTCAGTGTCCACTACTCGAATGAATTATATATTAGCTACAAGTTAAGCAACACCAAGATTTACACTAATAATGTTTAGGAAGATTTTCTTTACTTTAACTTGCTTGGAGATTTGCCATGGTACATTAGTTAAATAATATTAATTATTGTTTTGAATTTTTATTTGGAAGTGACCATCAAATGATAAAACAAGGAATCCAAAGATGTCTTTAATTAAATTATTTTTCTTTTCACTATATAATTTTGTAATAGTGATATTATTTCTTTCATAAAAAATAATATAATATAGATTTCAATCTTAAATGTATATTGACCACTCAAAAAATAATCCTAAGTGTAAATAAGGAATTCTAAAAAAGATGAGTCTATATAGGAGTAAAAAAAACTCATAATTATATGTGCAAATTTTGTAGTCCATTTTTGGATCATTAATAATTACTTAATGGTTTATGATTATGATGATAACGACAACTATGTAAATGTGGTCCGAAATCTAGTTGATCACTTTCGACAAAGTTAAATTTCAGGTAGAATTATGGAGTGCCATTGATTTCTATGGGGATATGTACAAGAAGATATTGACCATATCTAACAGCATTTAATCTTCAATGATACTGTTACAAGGAAAAGTCAAGCATGATGTTTTAATTAAAAGGTTATTCCTACCACCATTATGAAAACCCTACATGATCAATTTCTAACCACACGTAATTTAGGTAAGATAATTAGAGTGTTTAATTTAAATCTATGCCATTGGAGATAAGGTAGCTAGGTTTAATTAGTGGCAATCGTCATTCAGTTAGCTCTCACCCACATTGTATCCATGAATCAAAAGCTATTAATGTAATTTTGTTATTCAAGATTTCAATTAGTATAATATAATTTTGGGGCTGTTTACTTTTTAAAAGTATTGAATTTTTCTTTACCTAAAATTTGTGTTTATCATAAATTCCTAATAAGAAGATAAAAAAACTCTTGTAGTAAACAAAAAAGAGTATAATTTTTAGTGCAAGAAAACATAAGAAATGAGAGAATTTGAATTGTTTCGAACAAAATTTTTTTGTGCTTGACTAAAATTAACAAATACTGAAATTGTGGTCAGACTAAGACATCAACCAAACACCTTCTCCATTTTACTGAAAAATTCATTTGCATCATAAAATCATGTGGTTGACCTAAATCTATCGAATCATAGACTTTTCTAGACATGGCAAAAAAACCCGTCCTCGCTCAGACCCGGCCGCTCCCGCTCCGAATTTAATGGGGAAAAGCCGATTTAACTGGGTGCGGGTGCGGGTGTGGGGGAAATTTGGGTTTTTAGTACAGGGGCGGGGCCGAGGGCGGGGGATGCTTATACCCGTCCCACACCCGCCCCTTCCCCGCACCCATTTTTGAAATTTACTTTATTGAATTTTATAATCTTATTTCCATAAGCACCAACCTATTTTAATATATTATTACTCTTTAGAAACATGTTTCTTATAATTATTTTGTTCTTTTGAAAAAGTTTATTAGATATTTAATTATTGGGTCATGCTACCTTGCGCCCTAAGGGCACAAGTTATGGAGCTTAAAATGGAAATTAAAAATAAATTTTATATTAAAAGTATAACTTTTGCAACTTTTAAGACATTGAATGTACAAGTTTCAAGATTTATTTGGTCTTATTTAGATATTTTTGGTATCCTAAGCAACTACAAAGATAATTTTGTTAACAATAAAAAGTATTGCAAAATTATCTTTTAAGACATTGAATGTACATGTTCAACTGCCACATTAAATTTTTAGCTTCACAAGTTCACGTTGAGTATTGCCTTGGAAAGTGAAAACGACATGTTTGACGTCAGTGGCAAAGCTGGCCAACTTTTTATGAGGGTGACCAAATAAAATGAAATTGAATAAAATAATTTTTTTTGATGGAAAGATAATTTTTTTTTGACAAGAAATAAAATTTATTTTTAAAATTAATATATTAAATTTAATCCTTAAGGAAAAAGCACAACAATTTTACTTATGTGAAATGCAAGTTAAAGATGCATTTTACTTAAATAAAATCACAACTAAGAGTCAATTACAAGAAATTCATTGTTCATTTTATATTTAAGTTTTGTCTTTATAAATTTTATTGTTAACAAAATTATCTTTGTAGTTGCTTAGGATACCAAAAATATCTAAATAAGACCAAATAAATCTATCAAATAAGTGATAATCATTTCAGTATCAATTTTAAATGTAAATTCTCCACCCACACAAGTTTTGGGGCCTTAAACAAAACAAAAAACCCTGTTCTATACAGTTGAATTTCATTACGGTCTCAAATGTCCTATAGTCAAAGTCTTAATTTAATTTTATCGTTATTATACCTCATTTACAACATAAACAATTTTACTAGGAGTATTAGTCAATGGTTGTATGTTTTCTGCAACTTTTGCCCCGAGGCAGTACAAAGAGTTCTCAGACTATTTGCACTTTTTTTCTTTTGAAGAAGCTAAATTAACCCATCAAAATTGTCCTTACTTGAATTATCTTATTTTTGATGAATAAAAAGGGCCAAGAAACCTCTAGGAAAGCCAATACACGGCATCTCTATACGTATAGAAAGTGAATAATAGTATGATTTTTGTGTGTGTGTAAGTAATCAACCATGGTTCATAGCCTCATAGGCATAGGCAAGTAATGAAGTGAAAATAAAGTATTTATTGCGAGTGAAGCTATTGGTTCGATTTCTATCCAGACAAATCAACCTGCCCAATTTTGTGCAATGCCTTTTAAGTAAGCTTTTCCATTTTGAGGTAGCTAGAAAGGATCAAATTCCTAATGGGAACTAAGTTATTTATTTAGGAAGATTGAGACTTATACTAGAGACATATATATAGGGTAGGATGACTACTTCAACAGCTGGATTATGCAAAAGTTGATTTGTATTAAGCCAAAAACAAGGTCCATAAGGTTATTAAAGGGTCACATTTGATCTTAATGGAACAAACAAAGATCTAATATGATTTTTGTTCCTTTATTTATTCTGTTATATGACTTATGATTTGTAAAACACATGAGTTTCGTGTAAGTAAATACTTGGACCTTCTCATTTCAAGTACATGTTATGTTAGCCATATGAATGTATTTTTTTTTGTTACAATTAGCCATATGAAAAAAAAAATTAAGATATAGGTAAGTGTAATGAAGCTGTCAATATTCTATGATGATAATATATTGTCGAAGAATTACTTTCAATTCTTTGATAGACCATTTAATCAAATTAGTTTTCACCTTTCAAATCAATTTCCATTAGGAATTTGATGCAAGCATGCATGTATATATAAATAAGTCTATAACTTTTGTCTTTTGCACACAAATAATCAAGGTGAACTTAAGTTCAGCACAAAATTTTAAAGCCATGACTAACAATGAACACACATTTTGGAGGATGTATGAGAAATTTAAGCCTCACCTTTTTATGGTTCTTGTTCAGGTGGCTCTTGTGCTTCAATATTTCCTAGTAGAGGCTTCATTTAATAATGGAATGGACCCTCATGTCTTTGTTACTTATCGTCATGCTATTGGGGGCATAGTAGTGCTTCCTTTTGCTTATTTTCTTGAAAGGTGAATTACTTATCCATCTATTGTGTCATGCCTTCAATAAATTTGATAAATTAAGATCTTTATTGGATAAATAACTTAGTTAAGCGCTTATAACATAAATGTTTATTATATAAGTTCTTATTTATAAACTATTTTTATAACAAAAGATATAATAAGGTAAACTATTTTCATGAGTTATTTTGAAAAGCTTACGAAAATAAGCTGATAACTGTGAAGCATGGACACCAGATACAACACAGGCACCGATACACTGACAACAATAATAATTTGAGAAAATGACATAATTCAATGTAATCATATGTGTTGGTGTCGTGTCAGTGTCAGACACCAACGTGTGTCCGACATTGGGACACACCTAATCTGAGGAGTATTTGTGCTTCATAGGCTGAGAATAGCTTATGAACATGACATAAGTTGTTTTCACAAGCTCTCTCTGAGAGTCTCACATTTGCTTAAGTCGGTAGATAAACTAAAATAAGTCAATTCAAACTGACTTTGAGTCCTGTTGATAATACAAATCAAATATGTCAAAATCAACACCCCCTAAGTCATGTTGATACTTGCAAAAACACTCATGTTAAACCTATGACATTATGTGTGTTCATAAAAAGAATACATATTTTGATATCCTTCATTGAGTTATGATCTAGAGCATGAACTTTTGTGAGAAAAATCATTCTCATATTATAAGTGCTAACTTTCATCCATACCTATTTTTTTTTCTTTTCTTTGTAGAGAAGCAAGGCCAAAGTTGACAATGACAATGTTCACGGGGCTCTTTCTTCTTCCCCTATTCGGGTACTGTTGTAAAATGATGATACTTTTTCTTAAACAGAAACACATTCATTTAGTTCTAATAACCAAATCTTGAAGAAACTCACATCTATCTTTGTTTACTTTCACTACGAAGAACAGAATCGGTCTTACCCTGAACATGTTTTTCGCAAGCTTGAAATATACCACTCCTTCCTTTGCAACATCAATGATCAACACGATCTCATCAATTACATTTATATTTGCAATTGCATTCAGGTGAGTAATTGAGTTTCTAATGTTATTTTTCAACACTGGTTCTATTTTTCTTCTTCTATGAATCAATGTTCATTTCTTGTTGATTATTTTGTTCATGATTCATTTTAATAGGCTAGAGGCTATTGATGTTAAGAGCCCTCGTGGGCTGGCGAAAATCGTTGGAACTGTATTATCTTTGACTGGTGCTTAGGTAATGATTTTGTATAAAGGACATACGATACAAAGCTTAAAGGGTGCCCCATTCCATCTTGGAGGCAAAATGGCTCATAATAACTGGATTAAAGGAACAATTTGGACTGTTGTGAGCTGCATATCATGGTCTTTATGGTACATACTGCAGGTACATTCATCCATAATCAAGTACACATATACTTTCTATTTCCTGTTTTTCAATGTTACCATGATGAAGAATTTAGGCCCAGATTGAATGTGGTTAGAGTATGGTGCATTTGTTAAGAAAACATGATGGATGAAGATCGAGCTGTTTATATTTTAAACTCGGTAAATTGGATTTAAAAAGTAGACTGTGAACATGAGTCGTTGAATTTTGATATTGTGACTGCATGAAATCTATTTCCAAGGAATTCCCCTATAATATTCTTTACCTTAGCTAGGGATCAACAATTCTTTTGGTTTGATTTGATAATTTTGTTTCCAATTTTAAAACACGATGTCAAAAATGAAATTGTTTTTCACGAAACTGAATCAAACTTGCACATTGAGAGATTTTGTAATGGTACAAACAAAAAGGAAAACAAACCACATACATCAAAGCTCATAGTTATTTTGCTTGCCTTGTAGGCAATCATCGTGAAGAAATATCCAGCAAAACTGTCACTAACAGCATGGATAAATTGCATTGGTGCAGCACAATCGGCTGTTTTTACAGTAATCATGCAACGCAAACCTAGAGCATGGTTCATAACATCAACTACTGAACTCTGCTGCATTTTATACGCAGTGAGTAAAGCTTTTATATGGTTTATCAACACACAAAAAAGAGTAAAGCATTTAGATGCTGAAACTTTAATATAAGTCAACTTAAACAAAAATTTGAATTCAATCATGTATGAGTGATGACAGGGAGTTATATGTGGTGGTTTGCTTATCTACATTCAAATCTGGACCATGGTACAAAAAGGGCCAGTCTTTGTGAGTATGTTTAATCCCCTTGGAACAATTTTGGTGTCAATGCTAGCATATTTTGTTTTGGGGGAACAACTTCACATTGGCAGGTAAATGCATTTGACTGTCTAAGCACATTATAATTTTTATGTCCATGTTTCAAAGGTTTTAAAGTTTGGTTGTTTCAGTATATTGGGAGTGCTCATTGTTATCATGGGTCTTTACTTACTGTTGTGGGGAAAAGAAAGTGATAGATATTACAAGTCACAGGAGTCCTTTCCAGCACATGTTGAGGAGAAAGATAGCAAGACACAGATACAGACTTCAGTAACAGAGGAAGCATAAAAGAACCAAGCACAGAACTCAAATTAACAAATGTTGAAAAGTGCACCTATTATTTACTGTGACGGACTAATCAGTCTCTCTATGCTGTGAATAACTGAAGGATATATAGGAATAGAGTGCATGGCTAGCATTACTTTCACTGTATGCTGCTTGTTTAGATTATGAATTGATATAAGAACTCAGCAGTATTTGGTTGTAGGTATAGATATCAGAATTTAGTTGCTGAAGTAAATTTTGTCTGGTGTTATTGTAAAAGAAATTTCCCTCAACATTCTAAAAAGGTGGAAAGAATCTTTGAAATGCATTTTAACAGAAATTAAGAAAAAGAGAGCATCAGCTACCATGATCCATTAGTCACTTGTGACTAGTAAGGATAAAAGAATATATTTTCTATTTTGCTTTTACATGGATATGAAAAAGATAATTGATCATCAGTTACTAAGCATATGGATTCTTCTGCAACAAGAAATATTTCCGGTCCATTCTTAATTAATTTCATGGTCTAGTTGTATTCTGATTACACCATTTGCCCAAAAAGATGAATTGATCTACCAAATTTACCTCTCCTAAATATCCAATAAGAAAGTAGATCAAACCAACTACGCGGAATGTCAAAAAAAAATAGATCGAACATTTACAAGCAGCCCAAAAGAAAAAAACGATATACTTTTAAGCTCCAATGTGTCTAAGCTCCTCCTTACTCATTTTGCTTTTTCAAGTGATGCTCTTAAGGATTCAGGGTTCAGCATTTTGTTTACACTACAAAAAAACATAATATAATCAATACAATGGCAAATGGTATATTGTTGGAATTGTAATTTCAGAACGGGCTATATTTTTTAAAAAAGAAACTTACGAGACTAGCATATCTCCACTGGAGGCCGCCTTCTCAGAAATCCATTCGGGAACTAATTCTAACAACAAATGCAACTGTTCGTCAACTTCACCTATGAAAACAAACAAGAAAGGTTTAATATTCAGAAGATTATAAAATAGCCAGTCAATTTTTTTTTATAGAAATGTGTCTTACTTCTATCAACAATATCACGGTGGCTTGAGATTATCTTGCTCATCAGCTCCTCTTTTGTGATAACAGAACGGTTTATTGAATGAAACATCATGTGAATCATGTTAAAGAGCTTAGGGAGGCTGGCAATAATTTTCTTCCGCTTCTTAGCTTGTGAGATAGCTGGATCCCTTTCCTCCATTGCTATTCTTTCTTTTTCCTGAATCTGCAGAAGGAATGGTTAATCTTGATTTCACTCAAAAAATAAATAAAGGATCTTAAAAGTTTTCTTCAGGTAGCAAAAGAAAGGCCATACCGAATGGAGAAGATTATCCGGGAGGATATCAAAAATGTCATCATCAATTGACAAACCACCAGCATCATTTTCATTTTTCATAGGAGTGTCAAATTTCAATGACCTTGAACGAGGTGGGCGCTTAACCAATTTGTCCGGCGAGCTGGTAGAGTTGTCATCTGGGGTCATAAAACTTCTTTTAGGTGGCTTCAATGCAGGTGTAGCTGACATCAGCCTGGCTGGAGTAGATACAAATTTAGCTGGAGTTGACATAGCATCAACGGTTTTGAAGGACCCATCTTTGCTTTCTGTATACTCAATGGTTTTGCTAGGTGTAGCTAGTGTAACTCTGGATGGTGTGAAGCAGTCTGAAGAACCATGAATCGCAGGATGTGCTTCACTACTGGATGATTCTGTAACCAACTCGGATGGGGATATTTTAGGGACCTCAGAGGTGGAATTTATCCTCAAGATTGACTCTGAAAGAGGCACAACTGAGGGTTGGACTGAATCAGATGGAAGTAGTGGCTGTACATTTTCCTTTAATTTCTGAGAAAACCGCCTTCTGAAGGATTGAGGCATAAGAGAGGCAACTGCCGGCTTCTGGTTAAGAGCTTCAACTGATGTCTCAGCAGGCACTGACACATGACTTTCTGAGTTAGCAGGGTCTGTATTATCCGCAATGTCACTAGAAGCACGTGCAACAGATAATTTCACTGCAGAGAATGATGAGGGAGGTTTCATCATGTGTACAAGAGGATCATGCTTTGGACGACTGAATGGCTCAGGCAGCATTTCCTCTGGAACTTCATCAGCCTATACATAAAAGCATCATTTAGACTAAATAATATGCAATTTCTAAAAGGACTCACAATTGTGCTAGCATTAGCCTCAACTCATCATCAAAAGTTAACATCATTGCTTAAAATTATCATTCCTTAGACTTTAAGTTACTTTCACACTGTTGAACTTGAACAAAGTGTCCTACAGACTTGGCCTTTTACTCAGAATTAGCATTAAAGCAAATTTCATAAAATAATTTTCAAATAGCAAATATCATACCATCAAAATCTCATAGTGACAAACTAAATGGAAATTGAACATTAACTGTTTAGTATGACACCCACCACAGCTGACTATTCTTTCTACCAAACCAATCAACATAATAAGTGGAACCACCAATCAATGTATGAAATTTCTCTTGTCCCACAAATAAAATGCAAAACTAGATAATCATTGATAACACAAAGCAAATCCACAAGCAAAATGAAATATCAAATAGTATTGCTTCATAATAAATCTATCAAACAGATAAGCAAAACTTAAAATTCATGCACACTATCATACCTCTGGGTGGGATTTCCAAAACTCATTGAGTCGCGCACGAAACAACTTCCTCAGAGACATAGTCCCAGATTCAGACAACAACTTAGCATCAAACTCTACTGCATCAGGGTTTATACTAACATGAAGATCCGGCTTCATACAACTAGTTCGCTCATCAAACACCAACAACTTCTTAATAGCAATCGCTTCGGGTAAGATAAACTTCAACTGAGCCAAATGAGCATGAGTAAACCTCCTAAAAACTCATTCAAAACCACAATCAGAAAAAAAATCCAAAATATCAAATTTTGAAGTAAATTGAAATTAAATCTATTATAAAACAAACCTATCAGTTAAAGTTTCAATCTTTGGCCTGATATTATTAAACGACGTCATCGATCCTTTTAATCGCAACAATCTAATCGAACTATCCAAGCTATCAAAAAACTCCCCCAAATTCTCATACCTGCAACAAAAAAAACCCATTAAATAAATCAACAAAAAATTCAAAATTTCCAAAAACCTAGATCCAAAATTTCAAAATGCTTAAGAAATTTATAAACCACATCAAACAAATCATAAAAAAAATCACAATTACCAAAAACCCTAGATCTGAAAATTCAAAATGCTTACTTTTCAGGAAGATTAGATGATTCATTGCTCTTCCGAGGAGAAGCCAATGTGATTTGCCTTCTAGCAGATTTTCCCTTCAACGACGTCATTTCATTGCTTTGTTTTTTCTGATCTTGAAGACCCTTAGCAACTTTTCTAATATCCGATATCGAAAGCGCAACGCCGCGGTTGCGGGTTCGCATGGGTGGTGGCTTCTCCAGTGATTTTTCTGGGGTTTTTGAGGTTAGTTCAATTGGATCTTTGAATAAAGATTTTGAGCTACGAAGATTGGGTTTTTTGGATCTGGTGTTGTGTGAGGATTGTGAAGGAGTTTCTGAAGAAGTTTTCATGGTTATGGATCTGAGAATGAGTGAAGAAGAAGAATTTTGGGTGAATGTAAGAGAAATTGGGGGTGGATTTTATTTATTAGGGTTTAATAGCGCGGGAAAATTGAGGGGTATTTCTCGCGTGCGATGATAGTGACGTTGCTTCCCGCCAAATAGACCCGTTGGGTGCCGCGATTGTGAGTTTGGGCCTAATGGGCTTTCTTGATATGACCCAGTTCGATTTTTTGGGCCTTGTGGGTTTTCTTGATGTGGCCCAGTTCGATTTGTTGGGCCTAGTGGGTTTTCTTGATGTGGCCCAATTCGATTAAAAGTGGAATATTCGCTTTGAGTCATTGCTTCTTCTAAATATAATCTGAAATTGGAAACTTGTGGGACAGGTTACCTATAGAGACTTATATCCATATAAGGAACTGACCGTCAACTTTGATTAGGCATTATAGACTATACTAAAAAAATATTGTAATTATAATAATAAATGAAATTTTATATTTTAAGTTTTGATAGATAGGTCATGATTCGTTCCACTTTTAAGCACGTCACACCGTGTTTTGAGGTATTGTCCGTTTTAGATATGAGTCTTCACGGTTTTGTCTTTTTGTAAAAGATGTCTTGTTGATTTGAGGAGTGTGAATATTGTGTATAAACTATCATTGATTTTGACTCCAAAGCTTTGTGAGACTTTTAAATACACCGGAACATTTCATATTTTATGAAGTATCTATGACTTTATTTTTAATTTATAATTTTTTTTTTGACGTTAAAGACAATTTCAATAACCAAAGTCTGGCAATAAATCAAATGTCAAGACTGTAGAAATACAAAGCGGAGTTTCTTCTACCCATATGCAATCTAAATTCTTAAGAGCATATTTAGCTAAATAATGAGCAGCTTGGTTGGCTTCACGCCGAACATGCAAAAAATTTAAACTACGAAAACTACCCTTAAAACTAATACAATCTCGAATAATAGAGCTAACATAGTTGGAAGATTGTTGGTGAGCATTCAACGCTAAAACCACATTAGAAGCATCTGATTCTGCGATAAGATTCAGAAAAGACATGTCTTTTGCAAATTCCAAACCCTTCCGCATAGCTAAAGCTTCTGCAACCTCTGAATCTGGTAATGAACAAACTTGCCAACAACTAGCACCAACGACAACACCTTCATTATCTCTCACCACAACACCAATACCCCACTTGTCACCCTCTATCGGACCTGCCGCGTCAACATTAAGCTTATAGAAACCACTAAACGGAGGTGTCCAATGAACATCAGATATTGGCATAATTGGACCGCTACTCAGTGTCTCCACTAACATCGTACTAGCACTCTTAAAATTCACAATAGATCTTTGTGCCTTTTGAGTAATGGCAATCACATCAACATCAGTCCCCTCAAAACATTTCTTATTTCTAACACACCATATCTCATAACACAAGGCCAAAACATGGACTATAATATCCTCATCGACATCAACAATATTTTTCTCTAACCACTTATGAAAAGGAACATGCCTGAATTCATGCGAATCAAATACCACCCCTAAAGAGGAAGCAAACCATATCTGCTTTGACCAATGACATTCCATAAAGAGATGTGAAATTGTCTCATTATGTTCCCCACAAAGAACACACAATGGGTCACTGCTTATTCCTCTTTTAAACAGATCATTTTTTAGTGCTTATAATTTAAAATATACAATAGATAGAATTTATAATTTTTTATTTATTTTAAGAATATAAGTAACATATTAATTATTTTAATAAATAACTAAGTAATAAATTTTGTAATTATTATTTCGATTTATATTAAAATAAAATTGGCATAAAAATGAAAAATAATAATAAACAAGAGAACAACCATGGGCACTAGTTGTTTCAAAAATAAAAATCATGGGACTAGTGTCTTGGAGAGTATCATGGATCATGATAGATTTTCGTATATATTTTTTTTTCGTATATATTTTATTTATTTTTCATAATCATTGGATTGATATGATTTTAATCGAAGTTTATGAATATTACCTATTTTATATATTATAACATTTTAATTTTGATTTGGTCCAATATACTTTCTATTAATCTATATTTTTGATGGAGTTTTTTTTTTTTTTTCAAGTAGTTTAGTGGCTAGAATTCACCTTTTCCAAGGTGAATAAGTGGGTGTCTGGGGTTCGAACCCCAGCCTCTGCATATAATAATGCATGTCCCTGCCAACTGAGCTATGCTCACAGAGTTTTTTTAGCGTTTGTATGATTATCTTTACGGAAATTATATGAAATATATCGTATGTAGAATCTCTTTGAAAACTTTTATTTACTGTCCTATATATAGAGCAGTAAATAAAATAAATATTTTATTTTTACAAAAGATATAAAATAATTCTTAAATATTTTAAATGTAAATATTTTTTTGGGTTTACATTTTAAATATAAATTATAATGATATCTTATTTTACATCTAAAATATTTTTTTGAGAGGATCTAAGATATACTTAAATATTAAATATTTAAAACAAATATATAACATTCTCCTAAAAAAAATGTGACATTATTCTAAACATTTTTTTCGGTGGGCCTTATTAAATTGGGTTGGACTCTAGTTTTTTTTAGGGTCAATAAGCCTAATAGTGAAAATAAGAAAACATCACATTATAATATGAATAAGTCAGAAATCGAAGATTCAAATCCGCGTTTCTAACTTTTTACAGTTAAATATCTTGACTGCTATCAAGTGAAAACAAAAGGACCCGAGTTTTATAACCCTTCTATTTATGCCATAAACATTATTTGTACAATATAGTTTATTAAATCGACGTATTAGGCGATGTCATCGATAAAAAATATATATGAAATTATTAGAGAAAATTATTATTTAAATCTTAAAAAAATAAAAATAAAAATAAAAATGTAGCCCTTGTTTATGACGTTTGGGAGTCATACATACCCTACCCAATGGTTCCTTCCTCTCCTCTCTTCCTAAATCCTATAATCCTATTTTGGCAATAACTCTGCAAAAAAGATAAAAAGATTGAAAAATCGAATAGAATAAAAAAAAATCCCATAATTTTCGTACGAATTTGTTCTTCTTCTTCTCACTCCAATTTCATTCCTCTTCTCCACGCAACAAAACTACAAATACAAAACCCTGTTTTCTTCTTCTTCTTCTTCTTTTCGCCCCTTTCCTCCTTTGTCCCCTTATACTCAATCATCACTCCCAATAACAAATTTCTTAACTTTCACTGCTTTTTCCCCCAAATTCCTTTCTGGGTATCCTTAATTTCCTTTCTCCCATGTTTTCTTCTTAGTCCAAGGTAACTTTTTTTTTTTTTATCCCTTTTCACCCCTCTTTTGTTTTTCTGCTGAAAAACCTTTCTTTTAACTCTTGTATTTATTCTGCTTTTTGTTGAAACGCCGTTTTTCAATACTATTTTGTTTTTATTAGTGTTTGTTGTTGCCAAAACTGGGTTTTTTTTTTTTTTTACCTGTGAAATTCTGCTTATTAGCAATACACTGTGTTATTGCAATGTAATTGTTCTGTGATGCCACACTGGATTATTCAGCTCAATTTCAGATTATGATTCTTGTTTGTTTTTAATGTGCAAACAAAAAAAATCATTGCTTTTTCACCTGTTTCTTTTAAAGAAGTATAAAAAGTAAAGGAATTTTTTATCATGTGCTTACTTAGTTAAATTTGTTGCTTACTGAAATTGAAAATTGAATTCTTTACCTGTCTCTTGGAGTTTGGTGTGTGTGTGTATGATCATATTGATGTAGCTGGATTTTGGTTTAGCATGTATGTTGAATCTGGTGTCTATGTGTCTCATCATAATATCATTCGATTTTTGATTTTTAAGGCCCGCATGATAGGAGTGTATATGACCTTGTTGAGCTGATCATATTTTGATTGTTGATTTTTTAACCTTTTAATACCTTTAGTAGAGCCTGTGAATAATAGCAATCACAGTTATGTTGTGGTTACAATGTAAGCAAATGCGGCTACAATCACAGTTGCAATGCCGTTGCAGATGTCCCTAAGCCTGTTATATTGCGGATCATAATTTAGAACCGCGTTTTGATTGCATGATTGCAGCATAAAGCTTTAAATTCTGTCCTCCGTGTTTGATTTCAATGTTCATTAGGGTAAATTTTGAAATACTATCACTTTCAGTGCTGCCTTTGGAAGATACTAAATATTGATTGTGTTTTATCTGTAGAACCTGGTCATAACTATTTGGGTCTCTGGGGCATGGACTGGCTGTTTATGCCATTTTTCAGTATCTGTGAACAATGCTTACCAGGTCAAGAAATGCTAGTGCTTTTGGTATATTCAAATGGAAACGTCAAGGTGAATCGTCGGTGACAGAAGGTCTACTTCAGGACGTTCCTCCAGAGATTGAATTGTCTGACTACAGAAGGATCCCAAGTCCAGGAAGCGAGAGCCCTTCTGGGCTACTTAATGGTGATAGCCCTAATATCGAGCCAATTGGTGACTTGGATCTCTTCTTCGAAAGACTTTACAGCTACTACTGTGAGAAAGGGCTATGGTGCATCATCATAAAGTGGATTGTCGAACTTCTGAGTCTCGGATTCACTATATGTTTTTCAGCATTTTTTTTACTTTATGTTGATTGGAATGGACTCCGTAATGCTAAATGTGGGATGGATGCTGTGGAATCCGGGAGGAAGCCCTGCGATCTCGCTAAAGAAGCTCTTCATCAGCACCCTTTAACCCCGTTAACACTTAGCAAAGCTATTATTGTTGGATACTTAGGAATATTTTCTATCTATTGGATATTTTGCTTCTTAAGATTCTTTGCTCAACTAAAGGACACTATGGAAATCCGAGAGTTTTTCTACAATAGGTATATGTGAATGATAAAATGTATTAACGGGATTGATTAATGATTTTGTTTATGATTGAAGTATTTGACTTAATTTACCATGATCTTCTTGCAGTCTCCATGTTACCGACAGTGAAATTCAAACAATGCCGTGGGCTACAGTTCTTGAAAAGGTTGTTCTCGTGCAAAGCTCAAGACAACTCTGTGTTGTAAAGGATCTTAATGCTCATGACATCGTGATGAGGTTAATGCGGAAGGAGAACTACTTGATTGGAATGCTCAACAAGGGTGTGCTTGCTTTTCCCATATCTCAGTGGGTTCCAGGTGCTGGTCCAACAGTGAAATCCAGTACCAATGGAACACAATATCGCCTAGTACTAACCAAGACCCTTGAGTGGACTTTGAATTGGTGCATCCTGCAAAGCATGTTTGATCGGTATGTTAATTATTACAAATATAAAAATACCAATTCCTGTACAGTTATTATGTTTAGTAGCATTTTGTCTTGTAACTTGTGATGATATGGCCTTTCATCATCTCAGATGTAGATATCAAATTTTCTTTATAAACCAGTTTGAGAATAATGATTTTTTGGTTTGAACTTTAAAGGATGCAATGATCATTTAGTTGTAGGATTATGAATCACAGATATAAAGCTATCTAGTGTTTATGCTTGAAATTATTCAGAGATATACATTTTGTGAAAATAACAAGGTTTCTGGAATCTGGATTATAAATTGCAAAAGATCATGCGTGCTTATTTTATGTTCTGTTGAAATTCAGGGCCTAACTCATCCTTACAAAACCAGCTTTGTAAGGTGAGGAGTGCCTCCTCTTTATAAACTCTTGTCAAGTGTCCTATCTTAACCGATGTGGGACTAAATCCACCTTCTCAAAGACAAGCCAACACAAGGCAACTAGGGGCAGATCGCAATTAAGGCGGGATTACCAAGTTTTAATTGTTTTTTTTTTATTGAGTGGGAGGGTACAGAAGCTTCTCTTATATCAGAAGCTTTATAACATGCTTGACAGAAATTATCCCATGACTGTGAAAATAAGTTTCAATTTTTTTTTTTTTGAGGAATAAGTTTCAATTAAATGGACAAGAGATTGAACATTATCAAACTTTTGCGGATATAGTTAAGTCAAACCGATAAATGATATTATATAGCTCGTGACCTGGCTAATTTTTGTGATAGATACCACCGTATGCATCACTTGGAGATGTATATATTAGATGAAAAGATAAGGCTTTATACTACTCGCGTAGCCATTCTAGCCAAGAGTGTTGGGAAGCCATAGATGGTGTTAACAAATATTTAATCTTAACTCTGTTCCACATATTTTATCAGTGTTGTCAAATAGCGGATATGGCTAACAGAATTCAAACAATAGAGAGTTGGGGTAGCACCTGTAGTAGAAAAGATGGTGGAAACTAGACTTAGGTGTTTTGGTCGTGTAGAGAGAAGACTTGCGGATTCTATAGTAAGGAGAGTAGATCAGATGGAAGGTAGTCAAATCGATAGAGGGAGAGGAAGACCTAGAAAAGCTATAAGAGAAACTATTAAGAAAGATCTAGAGATTAATGAGTTGGATAGAAATATAGTATTTGATGGAACATTATGGCGTCATTTAAACCATGTAGCAGACCTCATTTTGAGGGATAAGGCTTGATTGTTTGTTGTTGTTGTTGTGGTCAAGTGGCGGTGTTATAGCAATGTAGCATAGCGTAATTTAACAAACTGTATTTCTGCAGTATTCGATTGACAACATGAATTTTATCTTCCATGTGAATTCATGTAGATTATGATGATTTGGTTAAGTAATTTGCATGATAATATGTTAACCATACTATTCCAATTCCAATGATGGTTTTCTCTTTTGAACACGTATTCTCTGCAGAAACTTTTGTGTCAAAAGGGATTTTGTGTCAAATCCAAGGACATTAAAGAAAAGGCTTATGGTAGTTGGGCTTGCAATGCTTTTACTCTCTCCATTTCTCATCATATTCATGCTGGTATATCTCTTTCTGAGGCATGCTGAACAATTCTACAATCACCCAAGCACAGCGTCATCTCGAAGATGGTCAAATTTGTCAAGATGGGTCTTTAGGGGATTCAATGAGGTATATTGTCATTCTTCTCTTGGTCTGTTTTTGCGGCTCATTTACTACTTCTATGGGTTTCATGTTAAATATCTGAAATAATCATAATGCAAGAATGATTTAAAGTTACAAGTGATTACCGAATAATGTTTTAGCTTTGCCATTGGCCCAATATCTTATCTCGGGCTGTTACAACTATTCTCACCAAAGTACACCAACGTATTCTTTGCAATACAAAATGACAGGGTGATAGAGTTAGATGTCAACCACTGATATAAGCAGGGTGTATGAAATGAAAGAATGTTTCCAGTGTAACTTGCGATACAAAAGTATCACTCAAAATTATAAGGAAAATTTACCGTGCAAATATAAGACTTATGATGTTCTATAGAACAAATGTTGGGTTGTAAAGACAGTTGACTAGATAGAAGATAGTCCAGTAGTTGCAGGTATAGGGAGACCAAAAGAAAACTATAGGTAAAATCGTTGAGAGAGATTTAGAGAGGTAAATGATCGTTAAAAAGATTTGGTTGCTGTTGTTGTAACTGGATAACATTTTTTAAATTGTGTTGTAAATGTGCTCTCTTGGTCTTGCATGATAAGAGTTACTTGTTTGAAAATGGTATCATATTATTAACTATTAATTAGTTGAAACAAGCACCAAGTTATCCTTTTAGCATAATGTCATTTATATTTCTTTTGCTTTTGTGCTAAAGCTTACAAATAAAACTTGTTTTTATAGGTTGACCATCTCTTCAGGCATCGAATTAATAGCAGTGTATTACATGCTTCTGATTATCTCAAGCAATTTCCTTCACCCATCATATCCATCATCGCAAAATTCATCTCATTTGTATCAGGTGGCTTTGCTGCAATTCTGATCATCATTGCTTTTCTAGAGGAATCTCTACTGGAGGGCCATGTAATGATTTTTCTATGCCTTCATCAAAGATAAATTATACAGACACATCATGATAATCATTAACAAATTATTTCATTTTTCCTTATTTTCCTTATATTCATTTTTTTTTTATACAAAAATCAACGCAGATATTTGGTCGGAACTTGTTGTGGTATGCTGCTGTTTTTGGAACTATAACTGCTATTAGCCGGGCTGCAATTGTTAATGAGCTTCTGGTCATAGACCCTGAAGGAGCAATGTCTATGGTAGTTCAGCATACACATTATATGCCAAAGAGATGGCGTGGCAAAGAAAGTACTGAAATGGTCCGAATTGAGTTTGAAACATTATTCCAGGTACATCTAGGTGTTGGTTTAATGTAAATGACCTAACATTATGTTCGTTGATGTTTTCATGATAGTAAAGGTTTAAATACTACAACTTACACTAATCTCTTTTTGATGGTGCAGTATACTGGGATGATGTTACTTGAAGAGATGGCCTCAATTTTCCTTACTCCATACTTACTCCTGTTGGTTGTCCCAAAGGTCATTTGCTGTATTTTGACATTACCATATTTACACACTATAAAGGGTATCTTTCTTTAAATGCTATACAGTGTAACTTAATGTGTTTCTTTTCATTTTTTCAGCACGTTGATGATATCTTGCAGTTTATTGAAGATTTTACTGTGGATGTTGAAGGTGTTGGTCATGTATGCAGGTTAGAATTGATTGTTGTAATATTCATATATTTTAGGTTGAATCCCTTGGTTGCTGGCAATTGTTTGGGCTGCTTATATTATATGAAATTCTCTTTATTTGCAATTTTAATGTGTTGATGGTAGTCAATAATTATGCTTTGTTGTACTATACTATTGCAGTTTTAGTGTCTTTGATTTTCAAAAGCATGGAAACAGTAGGTATGGTTCCCCGTACGATTCACCTCGCAGCCAAAGGAGTTCCCAGGGGAAGCTGGAGAAATCATTTTTGAGGTATGTTAACGGCAGAGCTCATCAGAGTTATGAGACTAATTGATTCAATTACTCTCCAGTTGCCTTCATCCTTCCTGATTATTTGTTTGGTTTTAACATTTATCATTGTCATTGTAGCTTCCAAACTAGTTATCCTTCATGGGAACCAAATGCTGCGGGGAAGCAGTTTTTGCTAAATCTGAGAACATTCAGAGAGCAAAAGTTATCAGGACATGTAAACAGACAAGGATTTTCCCCTCTCAGAACATGGAGAGGTAGTCCCAACACGAGAAGCAATTTAGACAACAGAAATAGGTTTTTATCCAGAGATATGTCAAACAGCACTTTTGCCACTGGCAATCACTTAGGTTCATTGTGGTTTATTGAAGCCAACAATCAAAACAATCATCCTTATCTTCTCGACTGGTACTATACTTCCGGACCTCGTGATTCAACTTCAAGAGATGTTCCAACAGATCCATTTGAAGAAACTCGACATCCCTCCAGAGATTGGATGCCGTCCAATTTGACACGGAATGAACCTGAGTATGAAGAATACATAAACACGTTTCACGATGATCGTACCGCTTCCCATTTCGAGGCTTCCACATCCGCTCCCATCTTTAAGGAAAGCATAATTCAGGATCAAGATTCCAATGATCTACACCACCCTACCAGGAGTCATTGGTGGGCTAGAAGTCATCATCAGGAGGGTGGACATGGTCAAACAAGCTTTTTTGAGCCTCCGAATTTCAATCACGAAAGAACATACAATATTTACAATGATAAATTATCTGATATAGGGTCAGAGAATGAAGATCAGGAACAGGAGATGTACTGGAGTTATCACAAATCATCTGATAAAGAACATATAGATGACTTAGAATCAGGAGAATATAATCTACATTTTGATGATATTTATAGCAGACCTCCAGAAAATTCCACTGTAAATCCAAACACTACAATCTTTTGAGTGATGGTTTTATTTTGATTAATTTATTTGGGAGGGTAATGGTTTCATGAATCTGGATTGCAAGAATTTCCAAGTCATGATTGTCCCTTCTATATTGTGTGGAAAGTGGAAACTCTATTCTTTGCTGTATATAGATTCATTGACACGTGGTTAGTTTGTTGATGATCCTCAGCATTATGTTTTCTCAGAAAGTTTCATAAACATTATCATAAAAAAAAAAATCATCAAAATTTAATAATCGAACTTTTTACAGCAATTTTACGGGAGTGCCAAAAGTTTGTTAAAAAAAAAAACATTATTGAGAAGGCTTAAGGTCGTGTTTGGCGTAAAAAAATAACAGTAGACATCAAACATGCGTTCAGGTAGAAACTACACTTGCTAGCTTTTGATAATTTTTTTTTTTTTGATAAATTACATTCTACTTTTTTTGAAGGGAAATTACATTCTACTTGAAAGTTGAAATATAAATATGCCAGAAAAACTGTAATTATATTTTAATCTACTATAATAATATTGATTGAATTCTTAATGGTAATGAGCAACTTTATTATCCATCTGTTTCAAAATACATGTCGCAATTTTACAATGTGCACTATTCATATAGCTTACTTGGACCATATTTTTTTAACTAATATATAAATACAAATGTTAGCATCTTTGGTTTCCTTTTCAAATAAATATTCATCGAGACCTATTCAAAGGAAACCAAAGATGTTTGATTTGTCTCGATGAATCTTTATATAATACAAAAACATACATCTATAAGCGATAGTACACGTGGCATCTTCTTGCTCTTCATCTCATTTAATGTTTTTCTGTCAACCAATCAAAATGGATATTGAATCATTTACTTTTTGTTAGCCAATCAAAATGGATCAATGACTCATTTACTTTTCATGAGCCAATCAAAATTGATAATGACATGATTTTTTTTCCTATATATAGAGACAATTTGTTTTTCATTATTTTCATCTACATCTTCCTCCCATAAAAAATCATTGTTTTCATCCCCATTCTCTTTTCTTTTATTTGTTTATTTCTTAATGACATGTTACTTTTTATTGTGATTTCTTATGTTGCTATTTTCTACTCATATTTTCTTTTAAATTTTTCTTTTGGTGCTTTTTTCTATATTCTTTGTTTTTGACCGAATCTCTATTCATGTTTCTATTTTCTTTTGTAGATAACAAAAAAAAATTGTTTTTATGGCTCATTTGATTTATTTAAAACAGACAATAACAAAACTAATATTTTATAATTAAAACAAATAGATATTTGAGTGGACAAAGTTAATTAATTAATGGGCGTATAAATAAAAAAACAAAAACAAGACCTTGCGTTAGTGTATAATGTTTTTGATTTTTTTAGTTTTATTTCCTTCATCCTTATGAAATATTTAAATGAATTCATACTATTATTAAAAATAATATTCTAATTAATGATTATTAAATTATTAAAATTTTTTAGAAAAAAATATTAATGTTTTATTCAACACCATATCTTTGTATTCATTCTTTTTTTTTTAAGGAGCATCAATTCTATTATTAAAACTTATAATCGCAAATGGTTTAAAAACGACTCCATATTTAATTCTTTCCACAATATTCGTTCCATCCTTGACTTCTACGGAAAAACAATTCTTTTAAAACACTTCTCCAAACTTGAAAAATTAAAATTGATTGATTTTGAAATCGTAATCATAGTAATTTAAAAAAATAAATATGAAAATCACTTATTTTGGCTCAAGTTGTTTATGAACTCCATCAAATGATTTTTTTTGGGAAAACTCAAATTTTAGTTACGTCACGGTTGAACTCTTCTCTTAGGAACCATATGGTTAACAAAAAAAAAAATATAAAGACACCTAAATACCCATTATTAATATTTTAGTGAATAAATGCTCATTATCATTTTCCCTAAAAATAATCATACAATATACAACAATATAATTTCCACTAAACGGTCTTTATTACTTTTCTAAAAATAATGAAATTGAATATGTCATCATATTTTTACACCTATTCCTTTTTTAAAAGAAGATATTCCATAGGTTTGTACTACATATAAATTTGCTTCTATTTAATGGTGCTTTTTTTGTTAATGATACTAACAAAGTTTAATCTGGTTATATGATAAAGGATCAAGTTGCACTAACTTACACAAGTTAAGAGATCAATTTGACTTATATTAAAATTAAGGGACCAAACTGAGATTTTAAAATAAGTTTATGGGTTAAATTGATCAATTTTAAAGTTATAGGACTAAATTAAACTTTAAAATTAGTTACAGGGCCAAAGTGACATTTAAGCCAAAGAAAAAAAATTAACAATACGGAAAAATCATATAATTATAGAAATAGTAATAACAACAATATTTAAAAGGAGAATTGAATGATATTATTAGTATTAATATTTGCTATCATGTTTTTTTTTAAATATGGTAACATGTCTTTAAATTTTTTTTTTATAAGTTAATACTAAATTACTAATAGTAGCATTACAAAGGAAGGTAGACTCAATTGGTAAAGAATTGACTTAACTGCAAGGTAATTGATTTAATTTATGGTGTGCTTGCGCGAGGACTTCTTTAGTGAATGATTTACAGGTACCTCTCTAAATGCTCTTCGAGCCATGAGATTTGTTTTGACCCTGATGAGCTTCCGAAGCCTAACTCATCTAAACATTTTATCATTTTTTTTAAATTGTAAATTTAAAAAAAAAAAAAAATGAAAAATCTCAACTTTTTGATTCAAAATGAAAGCCTAAATTTTAGCATATTATAAAAGAAAAAAGATCAATCGAAAACATTTTTTAGGAAAGATTATTCAATAAAATGGAAAAATCATATAATTATAGAAACAATAATAATAAAGTTTTGAAGAAGAATCGAATGTTACCCAAAATTAAATTTGAGCAATAACCGGTGATTTTTTAAATTCCAATTTTACTAATTTTCTACAAAGTCTGTATTTCAATTTTTTTTTAAAGTATATATGTCGTGTCCTTTTAATAGCATAATGCATGTAAAAGTCTTTTAATAACACTTTTTTTAATTTGTCAAAAAAAAACACTTTTTTTAATGCCTTTTTGTCTAATTTTATAAATAAAAATGTACATGGGATAACTCTTTAATGATCATTGCACTAACGATTTTTGAGGTATAATATTTAATGAAGTTAATAAAATAAGAAACAAAAATCATATTGACTTTATTTTTAATAAAAAAAATATGTCGACGAATGTTGATTTTGTGAAAGGTATGAAATATGATTTCATCTATCTCCAATGATACTAGCCTAAATCTAAAATTTGTCTTTTTACTACTAGATTAAACCCTGAGAGTTGGAAAATCACAATTAACTAGACTAAATCCCGAGAGTTTATCATAATGTCGGGATTTCCAGTGGAGCCTACATTGGGTTGGGTAATCATGTTAGGTCAATAGCAATCACGCAAGTTAATTTGACACTACATCTTCACGCAGAACCTTAAAGCCCTAGACATATGGGTAATCTCATTTATATGTTGATCAAATTCTACTCTTTCTTCCGATATGTAGAACGTTAACTCACACTTCATACATTAACGTATTTTAATCAAGTGTGTAAATTTATGCATTCATAATTATGTGACGTAGTCATAAAAAGTAAAATAGAGACACAAACATGTTCAAAAATGTGGGTTAGTGGTGATTTCATGGATGTAGGTTTACGCTCCTTTCTTTCATGAGAAGGGATAAATGAAATTAGAAGGAAAGTGAATACGAAAAAGGACATTGATTATGAGAGAAATGATAAGAGAAAAAGATATGCAATGGGTTTTCTGTTATCAGTTGGAACCTTTAAATCCAAAGTTTTTCTTTTTACCACTAGATTAAACCCTTAGAGTCGGAAAATCACAATGAAGTAGAAAATGCATTTTTAATTCAAATTAATCATGATAAATAGCATATTCATTATACATGAACCATCTCTCATCTTGATTTTTTACTGAAAAAAGTTTATTGGTTTAATTGTTCTTGATTATTGGAATTACATTATGAAACACATTTTTCAAAAGTTGTTGGTAATTTTATGAGTTTCTTGAAAGGGTTGAGAATTTCTCGATAATTAATTTACCAAAACATTAGACTCAATTAAAAACAAACCACATCATTTAAAAATGTATAATAAACATGTATGTTGTCAACTTAACATAACATAAAAGTGCTTTTCTAAGGTTAAATCCTACCAAAGACCAAAAATAAAAGAATTTGAAATAATACAAGTTGAATGAAATAAATGGTATGAAAGAGAACAACATGGAAAAACTTAAATTTAATATTTTCTAGAAGAAGAATTAGACTAAACCAAAAAAAGTGTTATATCATTTTAAATTTTTTAATAAGCATATATTTTATCAACTTAGCATAATACATCTGCATTTGTCTAATGTAAAATCCCATCAAATGCCAAAAGTAAATGAATTTGAAAAAAAATATTAAGTTTGAATAAAAAATATAGCATTAAAGCGAATGACATCTACTAACTAAAATTTAAGATAAAAAAAAAATCAAACAAATGACATTCAAAAACTAACAAATCAGTTTATCATAATGTTAGGCCTTCCAATAGAGCCTACATTAGGTTGGATAATCATGTTATGTTATTAGCAACCAAACAAGTTAGATTGACACTACGTCTTCACAAAAAACCTTAAGGCACTAGGTAAATGGGTCATCTCATTTCTATCTTGATCAAAATCTACTCTTTCATCCAATATGTAGAACGTTAACTCACACTTGAAAATGTTACCATATTTTAACCAACTGTGTGGTTACATGTGTTCTTAATTATGTGACACGGTCATGGAAAGTAAAATAGAGACACAACATGTTCAAAAATTTGGGTTGATGATTATTTCGTGGATGTATGTTTATGTAATTCCTTTCTTTCACGAGAAGAGCTAAAGAAAATTAGAAGAAACACAATGAATACGAAAAAGGACATTGGATATGAGAGAAATAATAAGAGAAAAAAATATGCAGTGTGTTTTGTCCATAAGAGAGTGGTGAGTAATACGAGTTGTCGTTAATTTTATAGATTTGTTGAAGGAATTGAGGAATCTTGAGTAATTATTTTACCAACAAATTAGACTTAATTAAAAAAACTCAATATAATTTTAAAATGTTTAATAAGCATGTATTTTCTAAACTCAACATAACACATCTGCATTTTTCGATTGTTACATCCCACCTAATATCAAAATTAAAGGAATTTAAAATAATAGAAGTTGAATAAAAATATAGTATGAAAATGAATTTTAACATTAGAGAAATGATAAGGGAAAAAAATTAAGGAGTGTGTGCTTTGTCTGTGAAAGTATACGGAATATATTGAGTTGTTGGGGGACTACCGGGGATCCAAAAACTAACAAAAAAATTCATCATAATTTTGGAACTACCAGGGAATCCTACACTGGGTATGATTCCCACAGTATACTAGAAACCACACGAGTGAGATTGATACCACATCCTTACAAAATATCTTATAGCATCAAGTATATGAGTCTTTTTACTGATACCTTCTTCGAAATCTACTATTCCATCCAATATAGAGCTTTAAGGAATTAACTAGGTATATGGGTATATCATTTAAATGTTCTTTAAAATTTACTCTAGCGTTCATGCAAAACTTTAACTCACAATTGACACATTAACATCTCTTCTTCAAGTATGAGACTCTTTGCATCTGTGATCTACCACCTTGAATCACTCCCGCTTTCCCTACAAAGTTGAATCGAATAGAGAGGAACCACACAAATAAGAATGATACCACATTTTCATCCAATATTTTAAGGCACTAAGTGTATGAATTTTTTCACTTATATGTTGTTCAACCTTCAATCCTCTACTCAATGTTAGACTATAACTTACATTTGATACATCACAACATTATCTCCCTTAAATATGAAAAAATTTTAGCCCGTGCAGCACGGGTATCCATACTAGTATTTTCAAAATATCAAATTTTTATAATTTTTCATTATATATAATTAAAGATATTAATGGTCAAAATTGTGTATTGGTATCATCTTTGGTTTCCTTTTCAAAGCTTTAATATGTGTCTGGGTCAATTCCAGCTGAACCACGTGTGACATTTTGGAGATGGAAGAAATGTCAATTTTCAGTCCCATGCAACTCCATTCCTTTCCTTAATGACTTTTAACAAGTCATCACAAGAGCAACTGGGGTGTCAATGTTTTTTCATATGTCCTTGTTAATGTCATGTTCTGGAGGAGGGAATTGTTCTTTTTTTTTTTTTTTTGAAATGCATGTATATGCAACCCAAGTTTAGACCATGTTTGTTCCTTCTAATCTTGTTTGTTACTCCCTTATTTTCTTTGAATTGCATGGCATGAATTTTCGACAATAACATAGATCTAGTGCGTGGAGCTCACAAGGACAGCTCTAAAACTACGTTCATGACTTTCATGACTGCTTGGTGGCACCTAAGGGCGGGGCGAAACAAAACAGTCTTCGAGAAAAATTTCCAATACCTGACAGACTCCCACCTATGTCATCCAAAAGTTTGTTAGAAAAAATTGATGGTTGCACACTTAGGCGTTTGAACAAAAGACTATGCCAAATTGATATGTTCTTTATCGAATGGAAATGATCACAATTCACAGGAGGGGCGGGTAAAGTTCAATTGAGTCGAATGTTGAGTCTAAGTCCTTAGGTCTTGTAGGATATTATTATTTTCTGCGTGACTCGAACAACTTATGAGTTAAATGTTATTTGAAAGATTGGTGTTTGTGATGCTCTCCTGGTGAAAATGTGAGCATGTTCTTAAGAATGATTTTGGCCTGGAGAGAGAGTATCTCTCGCCTTATTGTAGAAAGTGACTTCAAAGTTCCAATTGATATGAACGACGAGAGATGCAAGCATCATGGTATGGTGATGTCCCTACTTTGATCCGTTGAATTCTCAAGTTAATGATTTTAGATTTACATGTTTTCATTTGGGTTACAAGAGGGTTTAAGCTCGGAAAAAGAAATAACTCATAACTAAATGAGGTGACGCAACGTCAACGTTATCAGCTAAAAATAAAATACTTAAATGAACGAGACATGTTCAAATATTATCAAAGAAGGACCATCTTTGCAAGCTCAGTTTGCAATAGTATTTGCACAAACATTTGCTTCAGGGAGAATATGCCAAACTCGAACCTCCCAATTCAATTCCAACAATCAACGAATATTGAGTAATAAACTCCAACCACCTATAATCCCACCTTTTTCGGAAAAAGAAAGATAATTACTAATTGACTAATACTTCAATTTTACTGTAAATTCTTCTAGTATGCATTTGTTAGAGACTCTTTTTAATAAGCTTTAAAGTGTTTCTTTGATAATTTATTTAGAACTTGCATGTTTAATTTCTTAGTTTTCCATTATCATTTTCTTGACTTTCCCCTATTTTATGCCCAAAAAAAAACTTTCAATAATAATTAATTTTAAAATACCATTTATGATATACCCATGATGGGTAAAATTGGAAGAAGAAAAATTGGTAAAAAAATAATTAAATGAAGAGTAAAATTGGAAGAAAAAGTATACAACAAAACACAATATTGAAAAGAAAAATTGGGAATATTATTGAATTGAAAGTATACTCCTTTTACTTCAAAAAAAAAAAAACAAAAGGAAAGGAAGTATAAAATCGTATAAAACCATAGTTTCAACTCTTAAACTCTTGATCTTGCAGAAATTTAAGATTAGTTTAGAAAGGCGAAACCAATTTCCATTTCAGTTTAGGAATATTTTGGTTATGTAGATGTAACTAGTTTAGGAGTATAATCCTGCCCCAAGATACATACCGATTGCAAATGTTTGTTTGGGTTTGGTTTGAGTTGGTGGTCGTTCTTTACAATTTTTCCATCAATAACACAATGTTACACAATTATAATTGTACGCTAAAATCATGTCATAATAATAATAGGGTTAATATAATACACATATTAGCATAAATTAGAAAGCATCAAGTTACAAAAATATACTTGTATCCTCAATTCCTTCTATTTGTATGTTAACTTTTTCTCATCCTTTAACCGTTAACTTAAAAGCTGATTTGACTCGTTTGAGAGATCATTCTTAAAAGAGAAATGATATTTGTATAACTATTTTGTAACAACTTTATCTCTCATACTCACGTTATATTTTTACTTTTCCTCTCTGTTGCTTTGGTTTCCATGTCAATATCCACTTTTCTTTGAAAATTTATGCTTGTCACAGAAGTTGTCTCATAAATGGTTGTTCAAATAACACACTCTTTTTAAATATTGTTTGGTTGAATCACTCCTTCGTATTCAACAGGAATATTCTATGACCTTATATATATTTGAACAAAAATAGATAACAAACTCAACTCAACATAGAAGAATAATAAAATGGAAGTTCTGTAGGGTAGATTTTTTTTGTTGATACATACATACATACAAGATCAATTTAGCAAATTAAGGAATCAGAGCCAACTTGAACTTCAATTGCAAACATATCAACAAAATTAAAGACAAAATCACAAAGCAGTTAAAGAATTTCATAAGCTCAGAGACATTTTGAACTCCTCTTATTTACACGTTAACAAGAACATTCACACCCAAAAATTTCTAAAATTGTATCTCTACATAGGAGAACATAAATATCATTGATGTCCAAATAATTAGACTTGCTTGTGAAGTGTTTCTGCGACATTTCCTTCCTTAGAGTTCATAAATTTGCTCTTAATTTTCGGAGTCACAAATGGGCTGACCATTGAATACAACATGCTTAAATACCCTTAAAATCGGGAAAATTGCTCTTCTCCTATAAAATATTGCTCAATTCCATACAAACTGACAAAAATACCATCAACGTAAATTAACCCACGTTTGATATCGAACGTGAGTTAACTCGCGTCTGAACCTCACGTGAGTTGCCCAGTAACTAAACTAATTCTATTGAAAAATCTTCCTAAACCCTTACCACTAGTTTACTTCCTTGTACTATGGTAATAGCAAAACATAAAAATGTTTTCTACTAAGCACAAAATGAAGTCTCGGACTCGCATTTGTTTTTGATTTAATTATGGACAAGAATGTTCTTTTCCAACTTTGTTTCATGATAAGATTTCCACATCCAACATATTCATTAACAAACCACAACATAATAATATACGTTCCTTCTTTCAAAAAAATAAAATAATATACGTCCCATTACACAAGCCAGATTTAGGGTCTATGTTTCGCAACAACATTAAATTCTTGCATTCTTCGGCTGAAAAAATTAAACCCTATGAGTTTTTTATTTTTTATTTTTCAACTTTAACATTTTTAACCGAAAAATGCATGATTTTATTCTATCAATGCATTAATGTGATATTTTTTTAGGCGAAAATCAAATATTTTTGTTATTCGTCATCAAATTGTAGAACAACAACATATTTAAAAAAAATAAAAAATCTAGAAAAGGATCCATATATAAATTTGAAATCATCAAACTTTTAAAAAAAAGGGAAATAAACTAAATAGAACAAATATTAACAATTTCATAATAATTCCAAAATAAAATATTTTTTTTTGTTTTTATTTTATTTTACGATGATAATGATCTCAGAACACGAATTAGTGAAAAGAGAAACAAAATTTTGTTTTGGCAACTTGATTTCATAACCAATGATCCAAGAATAAATATTTTATCTCACATATGTTAAGAGAACTTACCTTTAAGAGGATGGATATGATAAGAGTCAATATTTCACTCTCTAATGGCTCAATTGAAAATATTTTATCTCAGTGCATCGATGATGATTTTTCTTTTTTTTATTGACTATATATATAGTGACATATATTTGATCAAGTTTGTTACAATTTTTGTAAGGATAAAGAAAAAAAAACTGAACATATACTCACATCGTATTTGTTATACGATAAGAAAAAAAAATATTATGTTTGTTACACTTTTTAATTCACTCTCATCCATTAGAAAAAAATATTATTTTGTTTATATGGATGGAAGCATGAATTAGCGATATCTATCTACCAAGTAAACGAAACCCTTATGTTATTTCTAAACATAAACCATCTTGTAACCAAAAAAAAAAAAAACATAAACCATCTATCAATGAATTGTTCGATCGATCTAGCATGAGAACCGGCTACACTCAAACTCTGTCAATGAAAAGGAAAAAGACAAGTTCATCAGATTCATCATCATATTTACCTTTAACTGATGACTGTTTGGAGATTATAATGAGATTATCTGAAATTGACTTGAACTCTCTATCACTCGTCTCCAAACAGTTTCTCTCCATCACCCATCGTCTTCGATCATCAATCACCGTCAAAGATGCAACACGTCCTTACCTTCCTCGTCTCTTCAAAAGGTTCACCAATCTCACCTCCCTCGACCTCTCCCCCTACAAGTATCCACTCGACGAACTTCTCATCAAAATCTCTACTTTCCCATTGAAACAACTCACATCACTCAAACTCCCTCTTGAATCCGATTTCCCCGCAAATGGCTTGCAGACTTTCTCCCAGACCATTACATCCCTAACCTCTCTCACTTGTCCCCATGCTTATTTTGATAACGACCACCTCTTGTTACCCATTGCCGATTCTTTCCCTTTGCTCAAACAACTCAACCTCTCTCACCCTTTGTTTGAATCCACGCACCTCAACAACGTTCACATTAATGGAATTCATTCTCTCTTATCACACTCTCCATATATACAACATTTGGATCTTAGTTACACTTGTTTTCTCAATGATCAACATGTTGCCGACTTCTCTTTGCTTCTTCCTCATTTAGTGTCTATAAACCTTACTCGATGTTGGAAGCTAACAGAATCAGCTTTGTTTTCGCTCGTTACAAACTGTCCTTCACTTACCGACATCAAAATGGTTCACACAACTATTGGGAAAGATGATATTTCTAATTCTAATTCTTTTGCTTCTGTCAAAAGCCCGAAATTAAAGTCTCTTTCTTTGGCTGGCTGTCAATACTTGAAAGATGAAAACATCCTATTGTTTGCTTCTATTTTCCCCAATTTGGAGGTGCTTGATTTGAGCTATTGTAACGATGTCACAGAGAAGGGAGCTAATCATGTCGTTCAAAATTGCACACAACTCAAGGAGATCAATATGAGATCTTGTGATCAAGTGCAAAATCATGTTGTTTCCTCAATGGTATTATCAAGGCCGTCATTAAAAAAGATCGTCGCTCCATTTGTTTTAAGTGACAGAAAGAGGAAAGTCTTCATGCTTCGTCATGGATGTAATGTTTCCTAGTAATAATAGAATAGTATAGATAGTATTCTCAAACTGCTATGCTCAAGTTTGTTTCATTCAACTTTGTATTCAAAGATTTACTTCTCTCATGCGAAATTTACTTCTAAGATTTCGCAGTTGGACTGCCTTCATTTTTCAATTACAGTACAACAAACTATTAATTTACATCAAATATCAATTAGAGTATCGTGTTAATAAATTTACAGCATTTTTTGTTAAAACTTTCTGTTGTCACTGAACTAAGAAAAGACACTTGTTGTGGTCGGTCTATTCATAATTTTCATCGACAATAATAGTATGAGGAATACATAAACACGTATCACGATGATCGCGCCGCTTCCCATCTCGGGGCTTCCACATCTGCTCCCATCTTTGGGGAAAGAATAATTCAGGATCAAGATTCCAATGATTTACACCACCCTACCAGAAGTCATTGATGGGCTAGAAGTCATCATCAGCAGGGTGGACATGGTCAAACAAGCTTTTTTGAGAATAAAGATCAGGAGCAAGAGATGTACTGGAGTTATCACAAATCATCTGATACAGCACATATAGATGACTTAGAATCAGGAGAATTAAATCTACATTTTGATGATATTTATAGCAGATCGGTTTGTTGATTCTGAAAACAATTGGTTCTGGGCACACTTATCATATTACCCTGATATATCTATTAGTGTGTGATCCAGATTCCATTGGAACAATTATTGTGAAACTTCTGGATGGCTGAATTCTTTTGCATTCAACTTTAACAATTTCTGAGATAAATAAGAGTGCCGTGTATAGTTAATATTCCTTCTTTTGTTCCCTCATTATGTTGATTCATTGTTTTGAAAGAAAATTAGGCTGTGTTTGGTTAATACCTCCTTTCTATCTGCAATTTCTAAGTCTATTTCAACTCATGTGTTGCCGTATTAGTAGTTTCGTTTCCTAGATATGTCCCTGTTAAACTGCTGGCGAATGCCCCTTCAATGTTGAAAACTGTTCTCTGTATAATCTTTTGGTTTAGTGATTAATGAAGCTAGTCTGTTTTATAAAGAAAAAAAAAAGAGAGAGATACAACATTTGGATTAACAAATAGTAAAGGTGCAACATCTCACACTTTAGGGATTCGTGTAATTTTATACTAGGTAAATTCTTAGTTACCCATAAACTTGGTTGGGTGCCGGTATCTTGTCGAGTGTCGACCAAACTCATTCAAAATTTGATTTGATTTTTAAACAAATTAATGCTAAAATGTGACATGTTATTGAATAATTGTATGATGAGTACATAACTAACCAAACTTTAATGATACCATTGTGTTCGCCATTATATTATACAAAAGAACTACTTGAATATGGTTTCGGATGTACACATACGAAAAAATGCATTTTTTGCATCCTGTAAAAGTATACTACCATAGAAATTATGCTGTCTAGAAATAAACACTCTTATCCGGAGGCAAAGCAATGTCAAGATGTTTTAGTGAATCTTAATTGCTCTTTAGATTCAAAAGAGCAATTACACACATCGAGAGTATTTTCAAGTATTAGCGAATACTCATATCATATCACACGATCAAATACTCTTTTAGATTTTCAATTTCAAGCACATACACATCATAAAAACATACACAGTCCAACCTGAAAACAAGAAGGGGAAATTACAATGACCTCCCTCCCGCAAGGTTTAACTAAACAACACAAACACCCCCTCTATTTTTAAAAATAACACCCACCTCCCCTCAAATTAACACCGTTAAAGCACAGTTAATGAGAAAACACATTTATACACTTTTGACTCTTAAATCCTTTAATTTACCTTTGAATTTCCCAGGTCACTTTCTTTGTTAAGTTTCGTTTCCTGTTAAACGGTATTTTTCGCTTTTGTATACCGTGTTAACAATTTTTTTTCTTGTTAATTGGAATTTCTTTGATTACTTTGGGTGAACCTTTCTAATTCTATTGCTTTTTTTTATTATTAGCATCACATAGGTGCTGCCATTTTTTTGAGCACTGCCAATTGCTCTTCTGTCATGTACTTGCATCATGATAGCAACTAATTGGTTTAAAGTGCATCCCGAAATTCCTACAGATACCAATTCCATATGACAAACCATTTTAAATTGGAATACAGAAACATAAAAAGTAGAAATAAAAGAGAATTTAGTGTGTGGAATTAAGAAAACAATCAACACTATTATTTCAAGAAAGGAGGAGGTCGTGATCCACTGCCAGTGGATCAAACAATGTATGTTTTAACGGAACTTAACAGTGTTTTAACGGAACCTAACAGTTGTATGGTTATTGACGTAACCATCTTCACCATAGTTGCTTCTAGGGATTTCAGCTTCTATTAGCAGCAACACATAAATAACTTTTATCATTGTAACAAGCAAAAAAACTAAAACATTATGCTTGAAGTTAAAAGCAAGCTTACATGTGGCTCAGCAGAGATACGGGGCAACTTGGTTGGAGCTACTAGGTTGGTGACACCTTGTCCCTTCTAAGAAAAACAAATTTGGCTCTTTGAACTCAAGCCTTGACCTGGTTTTTCGGCTCAAGTATACTGGACAGACATCATCAAATTTCAGCACATTCTTTTTGGTGTCTTTTCGAATGAGCCGTTTGAAATTGCAGTTACTAATATTTAGCATGTAAATCTAGTCATAATAACCACTTATGTGATAAAGGTGTCTCCTCTCTTTCATTCTAAAAATAGCTTATATTTTTTTGCTGAATCAAGAGCAATGGAAGACGACAGGAGGCGTCAAGACATCCCAACTAAGTTGCACCAAAGACCACCTCTACAACCATGCTCATAAAATTTTATTAAAAAAAGGAAAAACTGTACAAGCGGGGGGACCAAACCAGAACATGCAAAATAAAAATAAAAACAAACTGGAGACTTAAAGAACGGAGCCCAACCCGGTCTCTAAAAGAAAAAAAATTACTCATATTATAACCCGTATTTTATTAAATAAACTATTAGTATCTGCCTAAAATATAAAATAAATAAATTTTAGATTTTTTTGTTGATAAAAAAGTAAATAAATTATACTTATCTAAATTGAATAAATTATCGATAATATTAATTTTTTTAAAGTTATCAATAATATTAGTGTCTGTGTTATATGCATAATATTTATTGAAAATCTATATAATTTAAAATTAATAAAAGAAAAAAGATTGCCCATATTATAACACGTAATCCAAATGGACGGTGGGATTGGACCTCTAAGATCAGTCAATCATTGAGACAGATAATGAGTTTTTTTTTTAAACTAATTAAAATATAGAATAAATAAATTCTAGTTATCTATCTAAGTTCAAAAATTATCAAGAGTGCGTGTTTAAATAAAAAAATAGCACATGTAAGAAAAAAAATTATTTCATTATAAATATATAAAATTGATTACAACAAATAATTTATAAATAATCATCTAAAATTTTCTCTATCAATTTAATATTCAAAAAATGAATGAATTATCTATTAAATTTGACAAAATCTATGGTAAATGAAATATAATTTAAAATGAAAACAATGAAGGAGAAAACTGAGAAACAAATAAATCGTCTGAAATAAGGACAAAACTCATGTGAATTTATTTATGTGCTTTTTCGTATGATTCTTAGCTAAAAACATACTTTTCATGAGTAGTTTATTTATGAACCATATGAAAAGCACTATGCTCGTAAGTTTTTTGTTAACGTATGGATAAAACTTAGGTGCATTTTCTTAAATGTTTTTCGTGTGGTACTTCACATAAAATACTCACAACTACCTATGATTTCTCAAATTCATATTTTTTTTCAAAGTTTGTTATAACCACAAAAAATAAATTTTAATTATATGACGAACCATACGAAAATCATGAATGGAAAATGCACCTAAGTTTTACCCTTAAAATAAGCTTCTCGTCTTTTGAATAACACGTATTAACAATTAGTTGTTAAAAAAGAACACAAAGTATATAAATAAATAAATAAAATCAAATGAATATAATAGTAATAATAGACTTAAGAAGGGAAAACAAAATAAGGGTCTTGTTAACGAGTGCCCCCGGGGCACATTTTAAGGATCTCAAATTTAGTAATTATCCTCTTAAAAAGTTAATTATTATAATTTCCAATGCATTGAAAACACAATTTTTTATAAAAATTTATCATTTAAAGTGCTTAAAGATTTCTCCAGGGGCATTTGTTAACATTTCCCAAAAAATAATAGTAACATTAGTGGTGATTAGAGATGCCAAAAAATTTATATGCATGCTATCTACAGATAAAATCCACCATTGACACGAAATAGATAGCTTAACAAGTAAAATAAATTAATATTTCCAGTGCTTCAAATTAATGGTAATTAAGACGTTCGATTTCTGTAGAGATATTTATACTATATAAAACATCGATTTTTTGATTAAAAACTATTAATGAGTTAGAATAGTACATTCTCATAATAAACAAATTATAAAATTAAATAATGTTTTAATAAATATAAAAATTAAACTTATTGAATCAAATTAATAAATGGATTGTATACATGTTTATATGGTGGAATGATGATGAATCAATGATGATTGGATGATTAATATGATGGATGTCATGATGTTGTTGTTTGTCCGTCTTTTGTGCAAAATTTGAAATTGAGACGATGTTGTTTCTTTAAGTGATGTTGGGTGATGATTATGTTGATGATTTAAATGATGATGAATTATTATTAGCGATGAATTCTTACATGCAAAAGATGATGATATTGGCGATGAACGCATGTATGCAAAATGTTGAGGTTGATGATGATGATTGTTGAATGAACGTATTCATTATTGAGTCTTATGTTAATGCATTCATAAATGTTGAGTCGAATATTTATATCCATATTGGCGATGACTAGAATACTTTGAATTCATATTGACGTTGATAATGATACCGTGGTATCATATTGGCAATGAAAATGATATTGTTGTATCCTATTGGCGATGACCGGTACCACATGCATATAGAGTCGTGTCTTGAGCACATTGCATACATTAAAAGTGTCATGTTTGACTATGTGCTTGGTGAAGTTTGGTGAAAATGTGAAGATGTGAGACGTAGTTGTTGCAATATTACGCTTGTACGATTGATGTATGAATATACTGTGTGGTTGTTATGAATTAATTTTAACTAATTATTAATAATCATGTGAAATTAATTATGTTGTTTTACTTTCATTTGATTATGCTTTTATTGTGGAATGTAATTTAACCCCCAGTGGTCGTTTGGTTGACTGTCTACCTTATTCTTATGAATGGGTAGACGACGTGTAGTATTAGTTGCTTGATTTGCGGTGAGTATGCTTGAGGCTAGATTTGGAGCTACCTCGTCTTTTGCTTTGGAGTCGTAGCTTATGGCTCTGATTAGAGTGTCCGTTTTATTTCATATTTTGGATGTTTTGATTACTCTGTATGTGGAGACTTGAGAGTTACATTTGGTGATGTATTTTGATTATATGACATGGCTACTTTGGAGACTTGTGTTATCTGTTGATGAGATACTATGTTATTATTCCCGTGCGATGTTTTTGAAAAATTAAGTATGCATGTTTTTGATTTATGGAAGAAGTAACACCTAAATTCTTTATATGATTGTATCATTTGCGTGTTTTATCGCTTTTAGAGTTTATGGTGTTACAACAAGTGCAAAATTTTAGCCAAAAACAATGTGTTGAATCGAATTACACACATTCTAAATCGTATCAAACATGTGAAAAAGAGTGAATATGGAGCTATGAAGATTGATACAATTCATACTATATTTGAATCGATTCAACCTTTCCCAGACAAAGGTTGATACAATTTAAGGGTTTGTGAATCGTATCAATGCATTGAAAAACAAGTCCAGAACAAATTAATGATACGAATTAGAAGATTTTGAATCGACTCAACAATGATATGATTAAAAAAAACCATGAATCGTATCAAAATGCAGGACACAAGCCCTGCAATGGCAGAGATGGGAATTGATACGATTCAAAATCCTTTGAATCGAATCAAACATATAGAATAACCTTTTCCCACTCAAAAAGAAGATTTTTATGCATATGGAAAACTTTATTTGACATCCAAGAATCATATGACATGACAACAAAGAGTGCTAGGTGCTTTAACACAATTCTAGGCTATAGCTACTATTTATATATACATCATCAAAATAAACTATAGCTAATTTTATATCTAAACATCATCAAAACAAACCTAATGTTATATGCAACTTCAAAAACCCATAACCTTATCCAACTTTTTTTCAACCTCTCTATAAGCCTTCCTAGCAACCCCGACCTTCCGGTTAGCCTCATCTACCACTTCCTTCAGTCTTCAACTTTTTCAGCGCCTCCACATGATGTTTCTTAGCATCCTCTAGGGTCTTGAGAGCCTTATCCTTCTTGGACTCTCACATAAGATCCCCAAAGACACCAGTATCATTGGTAGCCAGCAGGGTGGAGATAGCATCCATTTGAAAAGAGCTCATGACGCTATTAGCGAGCATCTTCCTCTACTGTTCTTTCAATTTTGGCGTTTGGTGATGCAAATTCCGGTGACCAATGTGAGACATCTAAGCAATGATCGAAAATTAACCAGGGATCGCCAGAGATGACTTTCTCCTTATTAACCACTTGATCAAATTTCACCATATAGAAACCATTATCATTATCCATGATTTCAAAACCCCTATGGAATTTCCAGACTTTGTGCAGACGATCTTTCATGATGTTGTACCCGAGATTCTTACCCAGCAGCTTGACAACGAGGGCATCTTTCCAAGGAGTACAAATTTCTTGGAAGGTTTGTGGTTCTAGGTAGACTTTTGGAAGGAGGCGGTTGTCGTCTTCGAGTTCAATTCAGACAAGTTTTTTCTCTATCATGTCTTCTTTGGGACGGGGATGAGTTTCTTGTGAGGCACATAAGAGTTTTTCGCGGAAGGAAGGCTTGATAATGGTGGATTGTTGTCGATCAAGAGGCTTTTCGGTTTGTAGCATGTTGGTATCACCATGTGCGGAGAACACGAATTCAATGTCCATTGCCATAGACGCAATTTTCTTTACGGCAGCCAAAGAAGTGGACTGCTATCACAATCGCTAGTAAATACTCATTCCGTCCCTATTTGTAAGCACCCTTTGCCTTTAATAAGAGGGTGCTTAGATATAGGGACGGAGATAGTAGTAAACTAGTGGAGCTATGTTTTCGAATCAACTTTGAAATCGCAAATCGTAAACCCCTAAGAACTAGGATGTAAGTTGATATATTTATAGCACCTAAAGCACATTTAATTCGAGTATATAACAAAAAAACAAAATGTAACATCGTTTAAACGACAACGTTTACTTATTAAAAAAAAAATCCGACTACGTTGTTGAAATCACATTACCTCCATGAAAGAGGGTTTTGCGAAGGTTTAACCCAAAATCGAAGACGAAGCAAAATCAGCATGAGAAAACTCTTGAATTCTCTCACCTTTTTCTCTCACCTCGCTCGTCGAGCTTCATCTTCTCTCTCTCCTCTCCGCGATGCATCCATCAACCCTATTTTCACCCGCAACAAACCCCTCTACACCCCATTTCAAACCATGTCAACCCTCATCCAAAAACCCACTCAAATCTCTCCTAGACAACGCAAAATCATCGAAAAATCGCATCTTGAAGAAGCTTTTGAGTCCGCCAAAACAACCGAAGAAATGCTCAAAGCATTCAGTGAGATGGAAATTTCATTCAATGAAAAGGAGCTTGGTTTAGCTGCATTGAAAATTGGTCTGAAGCTTGATCGCGAAGGTGGGGATCATGAAAAAGCTCTTGAATTTGCTAATAGAGCTTTGAAAGTGTTTGAAAATGAAAAGAAAGATTCTTTTCCTTATGCTATGAGTTTGCAGTTAATGGGTAGTCTTAATTATGGTTTAAATAGGTTTAGTGATAGTTTAGGGTATCTTAATAAGGCTAATAGGGTTTTGGGTAGGTTAGAGAATGAGGGTGTTTGTGTTGATGATGTTAGGCCTGTGCTTCATGCTGTGCAATTTGAGTTGGCTAATGTTAAGACGGCGATGGGGAGGAGAGAAGAGGCGCTAGAGAATCTTCGGAAGTGTTTGGAGATTAAGGAGATGACTTTTGAGGAAGATAGTGAGGAGTTAGGGAAAGGGAATAGGGATTTAGCGGAAGCTTATGTTGCGGTTTTGAATTTTAAGGAGGCGCTTCCGTATTGTTTAACGGCGTTAGAGATACATACGAAGCGATTAGGGATGAATTCTGTTGAGGTTGCGCATGATAGGAAGCTTCTTGGGATTGTTTATAGTGGGATGGAGGATCATGAGAAGGCGTTGGAGCAGAATGTTTTGGCGCAGAAGATTTTGAAGAATTGGAATCTCAGTTCGGATTTGTTGCGCGCTGAAGTTGATGCTGCGAATATGATGATTGCTTTGGGGAGATACGATGAAGCTGTTGGTACTTTGAAGAACGTTGTGAATCAGACTGAGAAAGATAGTGAGACTCGAGCTCTTGTGCTTGTATCAATGGGGAAAGCGTTATGTAATCAGGAAAAGTTTGCAGACTGTAAAAGGTGTTTAGAGATTTCTATTGGGATTCTTGATAAAAGAGAACAGATTACACCGGTGGAAGTTTCTGAGGCATACTCGGAGATATCCATGCTATATGAAACTATGAACGAGTTCGAAACTGCGATTTCGTTGCTGAAGAGGGCACTAGCTTTGCTCGAGAAGCTCCCACAAGAGCAGCACTCGGAGGGAAGTGTATCTGCAAGAATAGGGTGGTTGTTGTTGCTTACAGGTAAGGTGAAGCAGGCTATTCCTTATTTGGAAAGTGCTGCTGAAAGGTTGAAAGAGAGCTTTGGTCCCAAACATTTTGGAGTTGGTTATATCTACAACAATTTGGGGGCAGCATATTTAGAGTTGGATAGACCTCAGTCAGCAGCGCAGATGTTTGCGGTAGCCAAGGATATCATGGAGGTTTCTCTTGGTCCACATCATGCAGATACAATTGAAGCATGTCAGAATCTTTCAAAGGCATATGGTGATATTGGAAGGTATGGATTGTTTTATTGCTTTGACTTTATTCCCTGATATTGTTTCTCTTGAAAACAATTGGTTTTGGGTACACTTTACTCTAGCAGTTTAAACATTTAACTTTTGGACATACACCTAATAGTGTGGGATTCATATTCCATTGGATCAATTATTTTGAAACTTAAGGATGGCTGAATTCTCTTGCATTCAAGTGTAACGATTTCTGACATAAAATAGAGTGCAGGGTATGATTAATATGTCTGCTTCTATTTCTTCATTGTGTTGATTGACTGATTTCAAAATAAAAATTAGGCTGTGTTTGGATCAACAACTTAATTAAGCGCTTATCATATAAGTACTTTATGTGTAAGCTTTGTCCATAACAAAAGATAAAATAAAGTTAAACTATTTTCATATAAGTAGCTATGTTGGAGAACTTATTGAAATAAGCTGAAAACATTTTATGAACATGTCATAAGCTGTTTATGTAAGCTCTCCAAACACTGTTGCTAGTTCTTATGCTAGTAGATAACCTCAAATAAGCCATTCCAAACTGGTCCTTATTCATGCTATGCTCATAATCCTTTTAGTTTCCATGTCTACCTCTCATATAGTTCTTTCCATCTATCAAACTAAGTTTTATTGCTTTCTAAGAGTGAGTTAATTGTTTAACCACTATATTCTCTTCTGTGCTCACCAAGAGAGTTCTGATTTGGTGTTTTGTGTTGTACACTGTAAATTTCTAGTCTTCACATATTAGATAAAATAAAGTGTATCTGAGTAGAATTTGAATGATGAAATTCTCGAGAGTAGATCTTGAGTACAAAGAGTTATGGCCTGAGCCCATAATTGCACATGGAATTGCTGCTAATGTAGTCACTAGTCAGACATCAATGTTTTGCTTGTTTTTGGACCTTTATGCAAACTTATTTCATTATTTAGATCGGTCCATTTCGAGCTCAATTGCATATGATTATTTTGTTTGCAGTCTACACAAATTTTATTTATGAAGTTTATGCACACATGATTTTTTTTCCTATATAGTATGTACTTGAATTACAAAAATATTTAGGAATCGGAAGGTATAATTTAGACTTGGTTGTTCCCGGTTCAGAGGTTCTCGTAAAGGAATTTAATGAATTCAACGTAACATACTGTGAGTGGAATGTGCAAACTTGTTTCTGTCCCTTGTTTTTGGATAATGTGCTTCTATTTTCACTAGTTTAATTTAATTGTCATTGCATTGTGAACTGTATATGTTTTTCCAACGGAAAAATTCATGTTTTCCTAAAATATTGGAATTGCAGCCATTCCCTTGCAATTGAGTTTCAGCAGCAAGTTATAGATGCTTGGGAAAGCCATGGAGCAAGTGCAGAAGAAGAACTAAGAGAAGCTCAGCGACTACTCGAACAATTAAAGAAAAAAGCCCGCGGTGTCTCTGCAAATGGGGTTCCTATGAAGGCTCTTCCCTTTCCTAATAATAATACACATGCAGCATCCAATAACTCCCAACCTGACATACCGTTACATCAATCCCATAATAGTACACCTGCAGCATCCAGTAACTCCCAACCTGACACACCGCCACGTCAATCCCGAACAGTTTAGCAGACATCCTCTTTCACAACAGCATATTTTGATGAATGCCTATGGTACTGGTATAAAGTTTGTTTGCCAATACCAATAAGCTAGCTTATATAATTTATTTGATTAGTTTATTAGTTTTATTTGACTGAATTGGTTGCTGGTTTTCAGATTTTACAGATTTGTGTAGGTAATTACTTAAATTATTTGTTGCTATATCAGTCATATATTTTGGGGGTTGTCATTATATTATGTTATATTATTTGTATTATATTTTCTTTTATATTCTAATTCAGTTCTGAAAAGTTGGCCATTGTACATTAAAATGGAATTTCCTCTTCAAATAGTGTAATACTTCCCCCGGACTTACTGAGGTACAATCGGTTTAGAATAATGCTAGAAACCCACTCTCCAACACACACATCACAAAGCACTTTTTTTTTTGTTAACATTCATGAGTTAAACCAAATTTAAGTGGGACACACATAATTTGATTGGACCCTTATGAATATGGACCAATAGAAGAAAGTGCGTGTTCTAGAATGTGTTGCTAACACTCTTCACGTGTTTAAGCTTTGGGGAATAGAGTTTATGAATATGTTGATGCTTGGTAAATGATTCCTGCTAGTAATAAGATACTCACTAAAGAACAAAGAGTGGGAAAGATAGTCACAATAATGAGATAGTCACAATAATGAGGTTAAGAACAAATTGCCCACCATAATTTATTATTGACTAATTTATGTCATGGAATCTATTGAATACAAGGTGGATTCTCTCATCTCAATTAGGTTTACATAAGAGTTAGAAATCGAACCTCTGATCACTTGGTTAAGGTGTCCGAGTCCCTTAGTATTACTATTAGATTAATTCAAATGAAAACCTATATCTTATTATAACGGTTAATACACACTTTTTAATAGAGTAAAATAATGTGTTAAGATTAAAATAGCTCACGTTTAAGTAGTCAATTTAGTTAAATGATAGTATTATTGAAAAAAGTTGATAAATATTGTTTTGGTATTTTAAAGGAACAAATAATTTAAGGGAAATGTTAACGAGTGCCTTCGGGGCACTCGTTAAGCACTTTAAATAGCAAATTTTTAATGAAAAGTTGTGTATTGAATGCATTGAAAATTGTAACAGTTGACTTTTCAAAAGAATAATTACTAATTTTAGGATGCTTAAAGAGTGCCTCGGGGGCACTCGTTAACAAGACCCATAATTTAAACATGACACTTATAACTAGAGAGTGAGAGTAATTGAACAGTTGGTGAGTTGAGTTGTAACAATGCACATGGAACAAGTAATATGTACGTTGTTCATCAATCCATTAATCTCTGGTACTTCAAATTAGAAAATTATATTCTAGATGGCAATCCTTGTGGCAGCTTTGTCCAAGTTACATTCTACAGAGAAAGAGGACCTCACATTTTAAATTATTTACTCAGAGAAACTGTTATCTTGATTTGATTCTTGGCATCTTTAGCATATATTATTGACAGTACCCTTCATGAGTTATTTTGGGATTACAGAAGGTCTAAATAATGCCTGGCCAGGGGGAATGTACTGGTGATTGAGACTTGAGAGGGACATAGAGAGGTAGAAAACCAACTTTTGTGTAAGGGTACTCTCTAACTTTTGAATTTTCTATCCATAGATAGGGACATATTTATTGCTGTATTATTATGCTGTTGTCCAACATCCATAATATCATTGCAGTGAGGCCTAAAGGAAGCAGTGATAATTTCCTTACATTGCATTTCTCATGCTGCTACTTATGGTTTCTCATTGTCTTGGTCCCTAAGTTCTTTGGTTCTGATATATAGCTTCTCCTAATTACAATTTACACATCACTAGGTCTGTACTTAGGACACCCTGTATTCACTATGAATATATCGGTAGCCGTTGGATCAAGATTGTACGGTTTCAAAAACATATATATATATATATTTTTTTCTCTTTCCAAAATATCAAATTTAAAATTTGAACCATCCTATCTTAATTCATCGGTTACAAATATGTTGATTGTGTGAACGCATGATATCTTGAGCGAATATGCCATAGCATGCTGGGAAGATGGACCCCCAAAACATAATGTTTACAACTTGTCAGTCAATTACTTGTTCTCAGTAAAAGAAAGAAAAAAGCATAGAAGATATATATATTGTGCTGACAATCATTCACAATCATTTACATTCACTTTTGAGTAAAACAAAACTTCAGAAAGGTAAAGAACCACACCTTGTAATTCAAGCAAGGTACTAAAGCTTAAAAGCATTTTTGTTAGGAAAAAAAAAGCTTTTAATTCACCACTATCACTTGCATAAGTCCCTCTACATTCTGCATTTGCCTCTGCTGTTAATCAATTATCACTACTAAGATTCAATTCAAAGATCTCTAACTTCATTTGGATGATAACTAGAAATAATGAAAACAAAACAGAAAAATACTAAAGCTTAAAAAATGGAAAATCTTCTTACTTTAAACATCATTATTCAAATGGAAGAACTGCATTTTTGGATCCCTTTCCATAGTAACAAAATGGAAAGAATTGTCTTCTACTTTTGCTATTACAATCCTCACTTGCACTAGCTTCATTCTGGTGGTGCCTATTTTGTTGTATAATGGCTTGAACATCCATGAAAACTTGTCTGTCATTTGCAGAATCCATCGAGAAAGATCTTCGAATCGGCTGAATTGAAAATGTGTCATCTTTCTTTCTGATGATATCAATGCACTCATCTCCCATGATGGAAACATGATGAAACTTATTTGGTTTCATTTTCCTTGTAGAGTGATAATTTCTACTATGTTCTATGCTTCCCCTTGACTCATTTCTTTCTTGTTCAACCTCATTTTCTCCTCCTCCTAATTCAATGACCACATAATCTTCATCACTACCTAAGTTAGAGAGTAACTGAGAATCCTGAGGAGAAGAACTTGGAGCTATGATAATGTCAAATTGAGTGTTTGTTGTATTTCCTAAAATGCTTGATCTACAAAGAGGACAATTAGAATTTGTTTGAAGCCAAATATCAATGCAATCCAAGTGAAAAGCATGGTTGCAATTTGGAAGAATTTTTATCACATCCTGTTCTTGAAACTCTGTCAAACAAACCACACAACCATACACACTTTGATCCTCACATTCTCCTTTTATAAACTGAAAAGATGGGATTTCTCTGATGACTGATTCGTCTAGTCCTCGGTTCCACAATGTAGGAGACAATGCTATGAAGTGATCTTCCTCGTTCTGTCGAACTCGAAGGACTGAAATCCATCTCGTTGGGTTAACTTGGTTCCAGTTTGAGCAGCATTTGGTTAAAAAGGTGAAGTAGCTAAGGAGCAACAAAATGGTAGCCATGATGCTAAGAACAACAATGGCAAATATTGGAAAAGCATAGTCTGAAACAGGTTGTGGAGGGTGAAGATGAAATGTATTATCCTGAGTTATAATAGGTGGTAGAGCCTGGTATCCAAGCTTGTAGAATTGGTTCTTGTTCATTGCCATGAGCAGAGATGTGAATTTGAGATATGGAATGGCCTTAAAAGGTAAGGTGCATAGAAAATAATAGGTTTGACTAATGAGGTCATATTGTATTGGGAGAAAAAGGATTCACTAAGAAAATTATATTAATTAGATACACAAGAATGATTAAATGAGATGATTCTTATCTCTTTCACGTTAACCAGAGGTTTTGAATTCAAATTCAGTGCTGGGAATACAACAACATTAAAACTCTTAAAGGAGAGCTTTGTCGTCCATTGTGGTCCTATCCAACTCGAAGAATTAGTCTTTGTAGTTCTAAACTAAAGGTACCATAGTGATAGATTTGTTAGTAAAAGAAGACTTGAGGAAATTGATTAATTCTTGGTAAAACAAAGACATGTGCATGTGCTGATTACAAGGTAAAAGGAACCACTTGAAGAGAAGCATGGGGGGCCAAGATTTGACTTAATCTGGAAGTACAGAAGGGTTTGGATTAATATAATTGTAGCAGCATTTGCCTCGACTTTTTGGTGTGTTACTTAATTACCTTTTGGTCTTTTCTCTCTACTGTTATCTGAATATTGCCTTTTTCTCCCCAATTTTAACATGTGTTGAGAATAGATTCTCTCGACTGAAATCCTTTTAATTTTTTTCAATTGTTCCATCTCAACCATTAAATATGAGAGAGAAAAGAAATCAAATTATACAAAAAAAGGAGATTGAGTTTAATGATCGAGAGATAACAATTGAAAAAAATTGAGAGGATTTCAACTGAGAGAATCCATTCCCGTCTTTGATGGTCCTACCACCCTTTGATAATCTCCAAACATGTGGTCAGGTGACACATTGATTACATTAACAGAAAATTAAATGAAAATATGAAGAGAAGAAAAAGGTGTATAACTTGATTATTCTATATCTTTTAAAAGAGAAATGATGGTAAATAATTCCAAACATCTTGTCATAGTATATTTGAGGGAAAGAGGTAATATATGTCCAATAGGATATTCTTTTCAAATGACATAAGCAGGGCAATTTCTATGCAACAAATAGTACACTAATTGTTAGGTATTATATTTTTAATTGGATTACAAAAATTTAGATGAGTTGCGAGGATCATCCACAAAAGAGGAGCTCACGTTGGCATTGAAAGTTAAACAATAAATCAACTTTTTATCAACTGAATCAACTTTCATCGACGATAAATATTAAATTGAAATAATAATGAAAAGCCGGCAACTTAACTATGCAAGCCGGCAACTTTATTCATAAAGGATATACAACATAAAACAAACCATGACTAGGATGAAGCTTATAAAATAATATTAAAAGATGCAACCACAAACACAATCCTTGTAAAAAACAAGAACATCACTTTCAAGCTCCCAATTGTTACAAAAAAATATAATTATGTTCGTCAAAATTAAGATATATTAATGCACAACATGTATTGCTCTTCTCCATCAACATACAACCCTTCCACTTTTAGCCTTTAATCTCATTTTGTCAAGCATAATCAAGCTATACTAAGCAATGGATAAACTTATTACAAGTTGTTGGTCCAATTTCCAATCTGTCCCTGAGGACTACATATTTCCACCAGAATCAAGACCAGGAAATCTCAAAATCCCATTCAACAGTAGCATTCCAGTGATTGATCTTAGTGAAGCACAAAAGGGTGATAGAGCTAATATAATTCAAAAAGTGATCAAAGCTTCAGAGGAGTTTGGATTCTTTCAGGTTCTTAGTTTATAACTTTGTCCAATGCACTAGTTAAATATTTATATATTATAGATTATTTAGCATGTTGCATACATATACATGTTTAATGGTAATTAAAGTTGGATTGAAGCAGATTATCAATCATGGAGTCCCAGTGAATCAAATGAAAGAAACAATGAATGTTTTCAAGGAGGTGTTTCATATGCCTGATGAGTACAAGAAAAGTTTGTGTTCCAATGACCCTTCCAAACCATGTAAGATGTTTACTAGTAGTATCAACTATGACAGTGAGAAGGTTCATCTTTGGAGAGACAATCTTAGGCACCAATGTTATCCTTTAGAGCAGTGGCAACACATATGGCCTGAAAATCCAACTACATACAGGTAAATGAATATAATTTGGAGCTATCACATAGATGTCATTGTTTTATAGCGTACGCGTTGATATATTTTATATAAATATTTATAATATATGAAATTGCTTTCACTAATCGAAATTTCTGAATTCGTCCTCGAGTACATATAGTAGCTCATTCGTATAGACCTTTTTTTGGCAGGCAGTGTGTTGGTGATTTCTCAACTGAAGTTAAGAAATTGGGTTCGAGGATCATGAATTTAATCGGTGAAGGGCTTGGCCTAGAGTATGGTTATTTTGACAATGATCTTACCGGCTCAATTCTTTTGTCAGTTAATCATTATCCACCATGTCCGGAACCAAATTTGACATTAGGAATTACCAAACACTCAGATCCTAACCTCATCACCATTTTACTACAAGATGATGTATCTGGCCTTCAAGTGTTTAAGGATGGAGAGTGGATCGCTGTTGAGGCTCTTCCTCATGCTTTTGTCATCAACGTAGGCTACCAATTGCAGGTACACTTATTTAGGCATTTTAACTTGAATACCGAAATTGATCCACCACCAACCGATAAATCGTCTCAAAAATCACATTACATATCATAAACAATTAGCCACTTACTATAACAACGGTCCTTTAGATTATGTCCAAAAAAAAAACTAACTTGCGATCCAAGTCAAAATGGTGCTATTTTAGTGTTTAGATTGAATGACTCTTTGCCTCAAAATCGATTCAAATTTCAAAATGAATCACTATATCGATCGCATTTTGGAAAATTTTTTGTTTCTCTTCCATTTTGCCTCTTTCATATATGAACCTTGACAAATTTTGTTGACTTGTGGTACAGATAATCAGTAATGGTAAGCTAAAAAGTGCTGAGCATAGGGCTGTGACAAATTCAAGTCATGCACGTACAACTGCTGCATTTTTTGTAGCTCCTTCAGATGATTGTAACGTCGAGCCAGCACAAGCTATCACTGATGAACATAATCCACCAATTTTTAAGTCCTTCAAATACAAGGATTTCAACTCTCACTACTTTAACAAATATGGTGACACAGATGTGGTGCTTAAATCATTTGAGGCACCAAATAATTAAATGAAATAAGTTTTTGGAAGAGATATGTAATAATATAATATAAAATTATTGGTATAAGAGATATGTAATAATATAAAATAACTCTGCTTAGAAAAAAAGTTTACTTATTCATGATTGAATGGTACAAAAGAAAGTATCTCTTTGTCCAGAAGTACAACACTAGACGGGTTTCCGTGTGTGGTATACTGGTATAAATGTTACTCCCTCCGTTTCAAAATGAGTGTCGCTTTAGCCAAAAAAATTTGTTTCAAAATGAATGTCGCTTTACATTTCCAATACAACTTTAATTTTTTTCTTCCAACTTTACCCTCAATAAATACTCCAACTTTTCTCTCACACAATTTCCAATGCAACTTTATGTTTGTCTTTTTCTTATAAAGTAAAGGGCAGTTTAGTAAAAGTGTTATATCTAATGATTATTTCATTCCATTTCTTAATCTGTGTGCCAACACCTAAAACGACACTCATTTTGAAACGGAGGGAGTATCATTTAGTTCATTGAATATCATGTAATTTGCATAATTAATAATTTGAATTAAAGCACACAACATCTTAATAATATGCTAACTCTCATTTTATTTCTCTCTTGCCAATGCATAAAAACAATAGGGTTTTTGAGTCACACAATGGAACTTTCAAAATAATCTGATTCATGGAGAGAGATCTAAGAGGTGCTAAAATCCTTTCATAAATAATTACCATTCCACTACCATCAAAAGTCATGTTCCAAACATTGTACAACTTTATATTTGCCTACTCCCTTATAAATCAACATTGATTTTTTTTTTTTCACAAATGCAATTTTTACATTACTTATATTTCTCATCACTCATATAATCCCTTTTCATATGAAGACTTAAAATTTCTAGAACACGTTTTTCAATTTTTTTTTTGAAACTGCCAATATTAATAAAGCAAGCCAGCACAAGAAGCGTGAGGCTAGCCAAAAACAACGAAATACAAGAAAGACAGGCGTCGTATATAGGCGGAACACCCGCTAAAAAGCATACAAACCCCAAAAAAACAGCCGATGCACAAACTGGGCTAAAAGGAAATAGAGCCCAGCACCAACCAAACCTGGACAGCAAAGCCTGCAGGCCTCCAAAAACCCAGCAGAAACCCAACTGCTGTCTGCACCCTATGAGGCCAGAAACACGTTTTTCAACTTAAAAAGGCATTGTGTGGTCCAGGGCTGTGTAGAGCAATTTTGGGACCTAAGTAAAAAAAAACAAGAGTGTTTGATGTAATATAAATCATCAATCCTCATATTTACATACAAATACATTATATATCTTTTTAGTTATAAAATTGTTTATCGAATTTTATGATTAAAATTCTAATATATCTCTATGCATAGGGGTTGATTCAATTATTTTGCAATATTGTTAATATTAAATGATTTAAACAATTTTAATTTTAAAAAACATCTTTTGAAAAAAAAGTGGAGATACTTAGTAGAGCCTTCTACAACTATCATGTAAAATTAAGCAATTTAGATGGACTACTTGCACCAAATTTCGTAAAAAAGAAGACTATCTATACCAAATTGCTAATAATTTTTATAAGAGTTTTGCTAACACGCGTCCTTTTGGCACTTGTTAAGAAAGCGAAAAGTACAAACTTTACATTGAAAATAACAACCTTTAAACATAAAAAAAAAAGATGAATATACCTACATTTTTTCACCATTTCCCAAAATAATATTTCTATTTTAATTTTCTTAACAAGTGTCCTAAGGACACTCTTTAACATTTCCTTTTTTATAAGGGTTCTTTAACATTTCCTTTTTTATAAGGGTTCACTGGGTGGGCTTAAGGCAACCGTTTCAATGGCCTTGCTGATACGAAAAAGTAAAGTGCACGCTTCGAGCAATGTCAAACTCCAAATTTCACTCACTAAATACTACTTATTTCTTGATCATGATGTTTCTTATTACTAAATTGTAACACACTAAGATAATAACTGCATTCCTATTTATTATTAGTTCATAACAAACTTTGCTATCCTATTGTTACTAGATAGTAACAGAACACTTCACTTTAGCATCGTCGGTTATCTCATCATTCACTTGTTATCCGTTGTTGCTTCCTCTTGGTTAATGCTATCACTACTCTGCTCCTCGAAATTGACCTTGTCCTCAAGGTCAAAGATTCCATAAATAGAGACGCACACACACACTCAGGTGGTTTTTGAGGTGGTGGCGACGACGGGAGTGGAGATAAAACATTTTTTTGATGGCGATTGTAGATTTGGTGGTTTCGATGGCGAGGATGACACTGCATGACGAGTACAAATTGACGATGGTGGTGGCTGAGTTTTGAGAAGATTCAATCGCTTCAATGGTGGATTCGGTGACTTCGATTGTGGCGAAGATGTTTGAGTTGTGGTAAAGTATTTGTGTGGTGGTGACCTCGGTGGTGGAACTGAAGTGTGGTTTTAGACCATGAGTTTCTTCTATATGTGGTTCAACTTCATTTTACTGAGCACTCTCCTCTTTCAAAATTTTTCCCAATTTTTCAAGCTTCTAGAAGATTTTTCCGCATGCTATTTTGAGAGACCGTTGGGAAGCTTTGTTTAACTCAGCTAAATCTCTTAAGATTTTTTTAGAAGTTTGCAACAATTTGTTTGTGGGTGGGTTAATTAGGTGATGGTGATGAAGGTAAAATTGTAGGCATGGTTGAATAAGATGGAGTAGTGTAGGATGGGTGATACATGTATGCCATTGGAGGTTCTCTCAATGAAAGCATCAGTTGATACGAATAAGTAAAGTGCACTCTTCGAGTCATTGCTAATATGGGTGTTCGTGTTGCGGTTTGGATTGGTTTTGAGGCAAAATGTCAACCGATCCAAAATAAAAATCATATGCGGTTCGGTTTGGTTTAGATGAGTTTTCTAAAAAAATCCGAACCGAACCGATCCAAATATATGTTGTTTAGTTTGGATCGGTTTTTGGATATCCAAAATGCAAAAAAAAAAAAAAATCTTTTCTCTTTTCTGAAGAATATAATTTTTTTATTAATATTAATATTACACAAACGCGGTAAAATAATAGGATTGATGCAAAATATATTCAAAAATTAAAATTATAGAATGAAAATTATCAATTATTTTTGAAACATATGAAGTAATAATAATATAGATTAAATTAGGGCAATATATATAATTAAAATTTAACAAGCAACATAATAATGAAATAAATAATACTAATAAAAGAATAAATAAGTATTAATATTTATTTTTGCGGTTCGGTTTGGTTCAGTTTTGAAAAAGTGATCCGAAATTCGATCTGATCTTAGCGGTTTTTACAAAACAACATCCAAACGCATCCAAATATAATCGGTTTTTTGCGGTTTTCGGTTTTTTGGATCGATTTGCGGTTTTATTTTGAATCGGTTTGAATTTGAACACCCCTAAATGCCAAACTCTAAGTTTTACTCACTAGATACTTCTTATTACTTCTTATTTCTTGATACCTTTCAAAGTTATTAAAGAGTTATTTATATACAAGGATATTCCATATTCCATATTACTCCTAATTAACATAACAAACGAATTTAAAACCAATCTCTCCTATTATTAACCGATATTCCATATTATTACTCCTAATCTAATAAACGAATTTAAAACTAATTTCCTATTATTAATAGATAGTAACAATCTTAATATATAATACTAAGGTTCACAATGCATGCTCATTGTGAAACCCTAAACCTAAACCTAATCCTGCCTTTTTTGAGAGGTTTAAAAAATCTTTCTGAAAAAAGTTTCTGCAGGGAGTTGAACTCGCAACCCATAGCCTCCATCCAAGCACTTTAACCACTAGACCAGTAGCTGTTTTAGTGTTATAATATCGCTTCCACTAATACATTATGATTGAAATGAATGAATAGCATATCATGAACAAACCAACAATGAATTAATACAGCAGTTGATATCAACAATTAAAAAGAATACACAAGGTCAAGTAATACATGACACAATTAACTTTTAATTTGACGTTATGCTTTTTGTTTCATTTTACGTTATACCTCCTTCACACATTCTTTACATGTTTATTATGGATTATGGATGGATGGATTCATTTCTATCACAACCTTTGAACTGCTTTTTTTTTTTTTTTTTTTATTTCGTAACTCATTTTTTAATTATGACCATACACTCACTCATTATATATACAACCAATAATATGATCTTAATATTTTTAGTTTCTACATTGAAAACATTGTGTATAAATATGTGATTTTGTGCATCATATTTTGGGTTTTGTTCATCATCACTTTCAAGTAACAATTGGATAGTTTATCTTCAATTTTGTATTGTTGTTTTTCCACTCACTTTTACTCTTCATCTTTTCATTTGATGAGTACTTCAATAGACATTTATTGATGACTGATTGACTTATGGAACGCTCTGCTAGGGCACTGCAACTAGCAAGCGCCGCCTCTTCATCATCATCATATACTAATCTCCCAATTCAACAATTTGTACGTATTTGATTTGCTTTTTCTCATTCAATCACGTGGGCTATTTTGCTTGTTTCATCACTATATCATATTTCATTGAACTGCTAATCAAGTTGAAACATTCACGGTGGAGGAAATTGATATTACGTATATCATATTTTTTCTCTTCCACTGCCGTTTTGCACCTTCACTTCCACGAGCCCTGCCATGGCTTTTGATTGGCAAAATGAATTGGCCTCTACGGTGAAGCCTCCCACCATCGTGGTTGCACCATCAAATAACAATCCACCTGCAAAATCATTTGCGCAGGCACTTGTAACTGCGACGGTGACAGATAACTTCTGTAACCCTCCAAAAAAATCGTTTGCACAGGCTTTGGTTGCTGCAACCGTGACAGACACCTCTTCACCGTTACCAACTCCGGTTATTCGTGGTGAAATTCTCTCCATCCCTATTTCTGATGAGTCTTACGAACAAGGGATAGATGCTTGTAAAAGAAATTTACGGGGCCGACTAATATTAAGCAAGGGCGACAAGCCTTATGGATTCCGGGAGGTTCAGACAAAGCTTCAGCAACTTTGGAAGAATGTTGGTCCATGGAAGATGACGCCCCTAGGCAAGGGGTATTTTGTTGTTCGAATGGTCCAAGGACTTTACTGCACGCACACAACGACAAACACACGCACAGGTCTGGATTCGATTACTTGAGCTGCCGCAAGAGTATTGGATGGACCGCACGTTGAGAGAGATTGCAAGTGCAATTGGAACACCGCTACTTATCGATTCAGCCACTCAAAATCGAGTATTCGGACATTATGCGCGTGTTTTGGTGGATATGGATCTGTCAAAGCATATTTTTAATGAGGTGATGGTTGAGAGAACAGGCTTTTCCTTCTCAATTGAAATTACCTATGAACGTTTGCCGGCGTTTTGTACTCATTGTGGGAATATTGGACACCATATCTCAAGTTGTAGATGGTTGCACCCCGTGAAAGAAACTGTTATTGACAAGAAGAAGAAAAGTATTGTTTCACAGAAACAGCAGCCCCCGAAGTGGCAACCTAAGGATAATATCGACGGTATAGGTTCATCCAAAGCCTTTGAAGCTCCGGTGGGTAACAAGGAAGCTGAGGACATTCCAACACCGCAAGAGGTAACTACAAATTTACCGGTTCAGGCTGATAATTCCAAGTCAGCAGATGCACAACACTCAGATGATGTTTCACCTCAAAATGTTACTGAGGCAGCAGCTATACATCTCTCAGATGATGATGTTACTGAAGCAGCAACTGCACATCACTCGGATGATGCCTCTCCTAAAGATGCTACCAAGGACCAGCATGATATTGAGTTCATACCAGAGGTGAGTGATGATATATGGAAGGATACGCTTCCCAGCACATCGATACATGTCTTGGAAAAAATTTCTGACACAGCAGAGGCTCAAGAAGGGGACACTACTGCAGCATCTCGGCCAATTTTTACGGATGTCATGGAATTAGAAGCACAAACACAAACACACAGTGCAGAAGTAGAGCAGGACACACTAGCTGTGCATATCACTGAAGGTACAAACATTGATGTCGACATTGTTAATAGGGAGGTCTCACCAACTGCTCAAATATTTGTTGACAACGACGGTGCAGAACTGGAGAATACAAACAGCAAGCGAATTGTCCGGGAGGAAGGAATGACACATCCTAATCCTCGAATTCAACATGATCTTGATCTTTGGCAGAAAATTAAGGATCATAATAACAACGAGGACACTGCTCAAATGGAAGGGTCTGTTGTCACAGATGATGCAGAGGTAAATTTACCCGTACAGCAACATGTTAGCAGGAACATACAAAATGGTCTCGACTTATGGGCCAGAGTCCGTGAATATGATCAACGAATGGCTGATGAAGGCTTCACTCAAGTTCTTACCAAGGCGCAGAAGCAAAATCGTAAAAAGCAAATCATTGGCACGCCCTATCAAACCCGTGCAAAGGGTGGTCTTCCATCTTCCAAATGATTTTTTTATTGGCTAATATGGGTCATGGGATTCAAAGTTCTCTTTGGTTTGAAACTCTTCCGGCTGTTCAGTTGCATATGGATTTCTTTGTGATGGAGTTGGTTTGTTTAACTACAGATTCTCTTAGTCTGTAGTAGTTTATTTCAGCATTTTTTGTTTGTTTTTCTTCTGAGGGTTTTGGCCTAGTCCCCCCTCCTCTTGTATATATTTTTCCTTTTTTTTAATAAAATTTTAGAGTTTGGCGGCATAGGACGGAGGTTTCCCAGATGACAACCTAGTTGGTATGTCGGTGTTTCCTCCCGATGTCTGCTTTTGCTCCTTGCTTAGCAAAAAAAAAAAAACTCTTCATCTTTTGATTATCAAAGTCTAAAACAAGAGTGTTCTATTTGTGGATTGGAGTTTGCAATAGGACAAGCTTTAGGTGGCTACATGAGGAGACATAGAGCTTCAAATATGAAAGGAAATAACAATATTCACAATTCTAATAATACTATGTCGTAATTATCATATCATATTTAAACATTGTGTATGATTTGGAGGGTGAATACTTGATTCGCTGCAAAAGATGAAAGCTAGAAACCAGTGAGTTTTGGTGTTGAATTTGGATTTGAATCCATTTTTCAATATTTCTTGGTATTAATTATATGACGATTTATTCATTAGTGTAGGTACAATTTTTCTCTTATCTCTTGATTATTAACTGGTTTCTATGATATGATAATTGATAGGGAGTCAAGTTACTCTTAGATTGATCAAATAGTTAAGCTTCAAATGTTTATTAGTCTATTTTTCGAACTTTCTTTTATATATTTTTTTATTCCTTAATGTGTATGTGGATTTTTGATTTTTTTTTTGTGAATTAGGATAAATGATGCTTCTATTTTTTATTTTGTTGCATCATTGATGGTGAGGAAGAAGCTTATTAAAAATGGTTGTTTATCGTCACTTTCTCCATGAAACTATTGGATGATTCCTCTTCAATTTGGTGTTATAGTTTTTCTTCTCTTTTTTACTCTTTATTTTTTGGCTATTAATTAATACAAATTGGTAATATAAATAAGGGGTATATTTATAAATAATACTGTTTTTTTATAAAGGTGAAGACAAGTGTCTACCATTTTTTCGTATAAAAATAATAATAAACATATTACTCCAAGTATAATGATAGAGATAAACATTGTGTATGTGTAATTAAGATAAAGATAGATAAAATTGAGATGAATAAAGAATAGTGCCTCTAAAAACAATATATAGAGAAGGTTAAAGGATATGATCCAAGTTACACATCTATCTCTCTATCTTCTATATATTTATATATCTTTGAATTTGTACATCTAAAAAAAATTTACACTATTAATTAACAACTTGACTTTCCAATTATCTTTGAAGAATTAAAGAATTAATTAATTATCAAATTGAATAGTTTCCTCCACTATTGAAAAAAAAAGGAACTTCCCATTCTGCATGTCACACAAAATAAAAGGAGAAAACAAAGACTTACTTGACAGTTAGTACTATATACCTCAAAGAAAAATATGTATGCTACAATTATTAAATAATTAAATCCATATGTCCACATAAAATAAATAAAAAAACGTATACACTAATCAAATTGTCAGAAAATTTAGGAAAAGTCAGTCCTAACATGGTAAGAAGATTAAAATGATTATGATATCCAAAAAAAGTTCCATTCATTAGATTGGAAACTCTAAAAATGAACGTTTTAATTTTTTCAATAAAATCTTGCCCCAACTTATCTTATATATGCATGATTGCCCAACTCTACTACCATGATCATTTATGCTTTTCTGCTTTGTTAAGGTGATGTGGTTCTCCTTTTACTTTCCTTTCCTTATTTTTTGTGTTTGGGTATACATTTTCGGTCCATAAATTGGTTTTTTTTTTTTTTAAAGGAAGGTCCGTAAATTGGTTGATAATTTTTCTCAAAAAGAAGTTCATATATCCCACACATATAGCATATAAGATTATACATTGAGAACACATTATTTTCTTAGACTAATACAGTTTTATTTTCATATTTTATCCATAACAACAGAGAGAGGTGTGATCACTAAGATGTACTTTCAAGGTTTGATACTTACAATTAAAATTTGCTTTTAGGATTGACACATATGCAATTTGTATGACCCGTGCGGCAGCACGGGTGCAAGGACTAGTTTTGCTAATCTCCCATTGTTACCAGAGGCGTGTAACCTCGTGTTTTTATAGTCGGTCATAAGAGTGGGGAGTTGAGGATTTTTTTAGGAGAGTGGAGAGTGGAAAGTGGAGGATTGGGAGGATTGTGGGATCCTCCACTATCCCATCTCTCTTAGACCGAGTCACACATATGTTTTATGTGCAGGGGCCGGGTTCGAACCCCGAATTTTCCACTTCTTCACACATAATGTGTATGAATCTAGCCACTAGGCTGCCTGACAAAAATAAAAAATAAAAAAATAAATATATAATACTCTATTTCATGTTCTATAGTCTAGTTCAAGTTCCACATTCATCAATCTATATATGTTTCCACACGCATACTTCTATTATTCTATATATGGGCATATGTATAGTCCAGCAATATTAGGGTTGACTGGGTGGCCTTAAGGCAACCGCTTCAATGGCCTTGCCCACTCCATGGTCCTGCTGTTGTCTTATACAAAAGGAATAGTGGACATGACATGACTATTTTATTTATGAAAAGTTCTCCTAAAAAAATTCTCTTATGTTGATGACGTCGTTATTTTTGCTGTAAGTATTCTATTCTTGAATACTTCTTGATTAACTGTCATTCCCATAAAGCTACGATTCATTATGCAAGTCAACTTGCTAAATCCTCCATGTGTTGGAGTAATTGTAATAAAAACAGTACTTTTAGAAGTAATCATGGCATATCTGGCATTTGCCAATTTTTTTGGCATTGCTTGTTCTTTTCATGTTGAGCTATCAACTATTATGAGTTGGATTGAGATAACCTACATGCTAAATTTGGTCTTGCCTTTGGATTGAATGTGAAATATACGTCTTATTGTTTAGTCTTTTTCTAAATGCCTTGCAAATTAAGAAATAGGTGGAGAAATTGTCTTTCTCATGCTAAGAAAATGAGCTTCCATTTTTCAAACCCTAGTTTTACTTGGTGGGACCTCCACCCTTCCCCTTATGTAATTACGTTGGTTAACTAATTTACTAAGCATAGAAACATTTTGTTATCATTGCTAATAAAAAAAAAAGGATGTATACGTTAAATGAAACCCATCTCTAATAAAACAAAAAAAATGAAGAAAGGTAATAAATGAAGATATAGCTTACAAGAGCAGTAGGTGAAGAAGCCAAGCTCGCACAACCAAAATCAATTTACACTGCCGCAGAAGCTATCCTTTCTTTCTTTTATTGGAATTGATTTTGAAGGATAGAACTGATTTCTCAGAAAACTTCCAAACACATATTTAGTAAAGTAAACTTACATTTGGACTTGCAAACTTATGTCTACCACATTTCAACGTGTAATCAAACAGCCTAAATGAAGTGTAGGTATTGGCTCCAAAACTAAAACAATAGAGATCAGAGAGAAGAAAAATACAATGAGACTATATGAGAGAGAATTGTCTAAAAAATTGTCATAAAATGATTGTATAAATATAATTTAGGTAACAACAATGACTTTTTGTTTCTTTCTTCCGAAAATTCATAGAAGTCGATCAAATCCAAATCTCATCGCCATAGTCGATTGCTCACATAGACCAATTCAAACTGATGCTAGAATACAAAATACAACAATTGTTGGTCTTCACAAGCTTCGACTAATGCCTCCGGCGGAGAGCAATTGAGAATTGAAACCCGACAACAAGGCGGTGGCGTTCCACAAACGACGCTCATGAGGTCAAACAGAAACAAAAAGGATATTATTATGAAATTGAAACGACGTTCGTTCATTACAAATTTTAATCGGGAAACAGTAAAAAAATACCTATGATATTCTAAGTAAGTTTTGTCCTTCAACTTTTTTTCTTCGCAAATGGTTGCCACAAGATCAATATCTTTTCTGGGTGTTGTAGATAATTATTGTCTTATTCATGTGCAGGGACATATGTAGGGGTGGAAATGGGTTAGGTCGGGCCGGACTTTGTAAGACCTAAGCCTGACCTACTTAAAAAATTATAGGTCTGAGCCCGGCCTATTACCCGTCATAGGCCCATTTTCAAGGCCTGGCTTGACCTTTTTAAAGGTCTGATTAAGCTTGAAAGCCTATTTAATAGCCTATTTTACACAAGCCTACCAACACCTATAAATCCTCTACTAAATAGGCCAAAACTTACGAAGGCCTAAAGCACACATATAGGTCTACTACTAAATAACGAAATCTTACGAAGGTTTAATCTCCCCAATATATCTACTACTAAATAACCAAATCATATGAAGGTTTGAGTTTATGAAAAAAACTTCAACAATATCAATAATGGAAGAGATATTATATACAAAAAGCTTAGTAGGCCGGCCTGACAGGCTTAATAGACTTTTTTGTAAGCCTTAGTATGACCTATTTAATTAAATTGACTTTTTTTTGAGGGAAATTAAATTGACTTTATAAAAAGCTTGAGCCTGACCTTTTTTTTAAACGAGTTGAGTCGAGTTAGGTTTTAAATATAAATCGTAGGCCCCTGTCGGACAGTCTGGCATGTTCCCACCCCTAGACATATGCACGTGCATCAAATTGATGCAGTTTTGCCACTAAATTTAAAAATGAACAAAAAATAATTATATGAACATAGGTAAACCATAAAAAAATTATAGGATCAAATATTTAATTTAGCCTATAGGATTTAATCTTGCCTCATCAATTCATAATGTTTGATCCATGATCCCTTAGACCATCCACAACAGAGCACCCTAAATTAGGTGTTTACATTTATTTCATATGTCCACATCACTTATTTTATGGTAATACTTAATAAGCACCACTTTTCTCCAACCCAACACCTCAAAATAAATTATTAAATAGGTCTCACAAATAATTTTATATCATTACATTTTAACAACATTTAATTTTATTAAGATTTATTAAATGGGACCCATGAAAAATGAAGAGAGAAGGTGCTTCCATAACCACCCTTCTAGCCACCTATATATTATTCTTCACACTCGGGGTGCCTATTTAATGTGGTGCTAAATAGGTGAAGCACCCACCCTTGTGGATGGTCTTAGTGCTGCCGCGATAGATATATTTGAATATCATTAAATTTTTATATTTGTTTAACTTATCCTTACAAAATTTGTTGGTAAGGTGAAGATAGTCACTCTTTATGATATCATTATAAGAAATGCTAACAAATGCATCTAGGGTATTCTTTAATGTCCTTAATAGCTTTGTCAAAAAAAAAAAATTAATGTCCTTAATAGCAAGTTTTTATGAAAATACATCTATTCAATCATTAAAATTTGTATATTTGATTTTTTAAATGAAGAATTTCTAAATTTACGATCCTTAAAGAGTGTCCTGGAATACTCGTTGGCAAAACCCTATCTTTATTCTATACGTAAAACTTGTGTTTTTTTTTTTATCAGATACCAACAAATTATAATGACCTGCTTCAAAAATAAATAAATTATAATTTTAATCACGTTGCGATTCCATTTTAATTTTGATTAAAAAAGTAGTATAGATAGCCGTGAAAAACCAGACCACGAATGCACCAACCCCCAATTTGCCAGCCAGAATAGGAAAACCATATCATGTGATGTACCAACACCCAAGAGAAATAAATTTAACTTGCTAGCCAGACACAAGAAAACTATGCCATGCGAACCACATGGGTATGCTTTAAAATATTAAGAGCAAAAGGTACAATATAATCATTATAAAAGTACACACATATTGCTCTTCTCCATCAACAAAAACCTTTCATTCTTCACCTTCAAAATTTCATTGTGTGAAGCAATGGAGAAACTTATTACAAATCGTTGGTCCAATATTCAATATGTCCCAGAGAACTATATATTTCCACCAGAATCAAGACCAGGGAATGTGAATATCCCATTTAGTAATAGCATCCCAGTGATTGATCTAAGTGAAGCATGTAAGGGTGATAGAAGCAATATAATCAAGAAAATGATCAAAGCTGCTGAGGAGTTTGGATTCTTTCAGGTTCATCTAGTTCATGCCATTTATCTTCTTGTTTTTAATTTAATACATTTTTTTTTTGTTTAGAGGCCTAATTAATTATTTAATGGGATTGAAACAGGTTATTAATCATGGGATTTCAATGGACCAAATGAAGGAAACAATGAGCATTTTTAAGGAGATTTTTAAGATGCCTGATGAGTACAGAAAAAACTTGTGTACTAATGACCCTTCCAAGCCATGCAAGATGTTTACTAGCAGTTTCAACTATGCAACTGAAAAGGTTCATCTATGGCGAGACAGTCTTAGACATCCATGTTATCCTTTGGAGCAGTGGCAACATTTATGGCCTGAATATCCAACTAGATACAGGTAAATAAAAATGAATGAATGACATAAAATGTTAGATTTTGTTTATACACACTATTGTTTTTTCTACAAAATCAAATTTTAAAGTTGGTATTCCCGTTTATAAACTATTTTCATACCTTATATATGTACTTTTCTGCCTTCTAAATATATCAATTTTTGTTTTTAGTCCTCGTAAAATATTGTTTTTAGTCCTTGCACATGTAGTAGTTTGATCTAATAAACCTTCTCTAACAGAGAACGTGTAGGGGATTTCTCAAACGAAGTTAAGCAATTAGGTTCAAGGCTCATGAATTTGATTGGGGAAGGGCTTGGTTTGAAGTATGGATATTTTGACAATGATCTTACAGGATCAATGATTCTGTCAGTTAATCATTATCCACGATGCCCTGAACCAAGTTTGGCATTGGGAATGAGTAAACACTCAGATCCAAACCTCATCACCATTTTAATGCAAGATGATGTATCTGGTCTTCAAGTATTGAAAGATGGAACATGGATTGCTCTTGAGGCTCGTCCTTATGCCTTTATCATAAATGTAGGCTACCAGCTGCAGGTACGCTTATTAATTATTATATATAAATATAAATGGAATATATTTTTTATTTCATCAATTATATGCAATCTTATTCATTTGTTCTTAAAGAGAGTCAGGGATATTGGAGGGTGCTCCCAACTTTTCGTTTCAGTCCCTCTATATTTTTTGTTAGACTTTTACTCTCTCAAGTTTTTCATCATTATTTTTAGTCCCCTACTTTTTGGTCAACTCATGTCTAACCTTCATATTTTTTAATGAAATTTTCCAAAAACGTGTAGAATATTATGACAATCTCCTCCAAAACAAATTAAAATTTTAAAACAAAATATAAATTAAATATGAATTTTTAAGCATTACATATATGTGTGTGTGTTTTTTTATCTTTTCAAAATGATCAAATATTTTTATAACTTAATTATGCTAAATTCGTCCCTAAATGTAGTCCCTTACTATAATTTCCAATTTTATGTTTTGAGAGGATAGTTTCCATCTTTTATATTATGTGAAAAACTAAATTGCTAGAGATTTTGCAAGGCCAATAATACTTTCTCAAAATATTAATTAGATACGCTATTCGGTATTTATTTATAAGAGAAAGTTGAGTCAACAAAAGTTGATGTATCTGATTTGAAATTCAGTCTAGATACATCAACTTTTGTTGACTCAACTTTATCTTATAAATAGGACAGGAGGGAGTACTAAACTTCAATAAGTCATCCCTTAACAAATATGCCATAAGTTTCTATTTTGGTGGTATAATACTTGTAATTGATTCCAATTACTTATGAATTGCGTTATATGTAGTTTGTTAAATTGTATTGACTTGTGATAATGATTGCAGATAATCAGTAATGATAAACTAAAAAGTGTAGAGCATAGAGTTGTGACAAATGCAAGTCAAGGTCGCACAACTGGTGCATTTTGCCTAGCTCCTTCAGATGATTGCGCCGTAGAGCCAGCACAATCTTTCATCGATGAACACAATCCACCAATGTGCAAACCTTACAAATACAAGGATTTCAGTTCCCACTACTTTAACAAATATGGTGACACCGATGTAGTGCTTAAATCATTTGAGGCAACAAAGAATTAAGGTTTTCCTTGCACGTGTTAACATAATTTATGTTATCATAGATGACATAAATTAAATTTCCAATTTGTTATTTTCATTTATAAACCTCTATGTATTTAAAGTACTATCTTTAGTCTTTACAAACATGTTATAGGACAAGTATTGACTCGTGATTGCGACAAATGATTAGTGAAAATCAATTATCACAAATGATGTCTCTACATTGCATTAGTCTTTTATCAACAAAAAAAAAAAAAAACTATTGTGAATTTGTGATGCACATGTGAAGATATATCACGTACATATATTATTTTGGTTAAATATATAGAGAAACTTATTTTTATAGTGTTGAGAATGAGCAAATATAAAATAACTTTAAAACATGAAGACACATGAAGAGCAATTATAATTGGCATGTTTATTTTTCTCTAATTTTAATTTTAATTCATCAATATTTAAAATAACTTCACTGTTTCCTCGTATGCTTGGTCATGAAGCAGAAGGTTATATTTGTCTTCTTAATATATTGAGACTATAATCACATCTGAATCCAGGGGATCAAGCACAATTTTTTTATTGATAATGAAGAATTAAGAGGAAGACGATTAACATTAGAGTAGAATATGTATTTGGATTTAGCCCTCTACAATCTAGATATGAATTTTTTGATGTTTTTGTAGTTCTTCAAAGCTTTTTTAGGGTGTGTTTGGATTGAGGGTTTCGAATGAGAGAATTTATTTTTATTTTTTAAATTATGGACTGTTTAACATGTTTTTTCTAAAATAATAAATTTAGTGTAATTGAAGTATTATATGATCATTTAGCATATTATTATTTTAATTTTGAGAAAAATATTTCGTAGCATACGTAATTTAAAAACAAAAAGTAAGCTCTCCCCTCCCTTTTCCTCTCAAACCCTCCATCCAAACACACGTAATTTATACGTTTCATATGCTAAACAATAAGTACTAGACAAAGTATAGCACAAGACAAAGCATCACAACACAAGTTTATTCTTGTTAATCAAGTTAGTTGTGGATTTACCTACACTGCATTAGTTGTGGGTGATTAGGAATTTTGCAAATTTCAGTTTCTTCTTTATTGTTTTCAGAACAAGTTAGAATAGAATATATATTAACCACACTAAGGTTTTCCCTAGCATAAATCCAATGGGTTGGCTTAATGATATTAACTTGAGACCTGAGAGTGTGTTCCTCCTTAAGATCTCAGGAGGCAGGAGACAAGACAAAAATCAAAATTCTTGTCCCTCACTCATCAACATCACAACTTTTTGCCTCACATGTAAGTTGTCTATAATATAAAAATAGTTTTCTGTCCACAAAAAAATCGTATAAGACAAAAATTTATTCAATATCATAAACTTAGGGGGACCAAAACATAAAAAAATATAATAATAGTAATAAAGTGAAATCATCATAAATAAGTTAAAGGATGAAATATGTAACTTAGCTTTAGCATATAGTCTTGCCGCCAATAATTCAAATTTTTAATTCGTCAAAAATAACTCATTTGTAAAGTAAAGATTTTCTCTCTTTATAAACTCTATTCATACTCTAGGGGCATTATGGTAGGCTCTAATAGCATTAGATTTTTATATTGAAACTAACCCATTTTTATAAGCAGATTTGTAAGATGAAAATTGTCAATCTTTGTAAATTTTATCGAGGTTCTATCTTTATTCTATGTGATATTTTTGTTTTCCTCAATAAGTACCAACGTAATTGGAATGTCAATAATTTAATATCAGACTAAAGACTCAATTTGATTCTTCATAATTTTGTTTTTCTGACATTTTTATAGAGAGACAAATTAGTTTCTTTGTTATAATAAATCAAAATCGATGACTTATTTGTCTCTGAAAATATTAAAAACTAGTTTTCATTAATTGGAATAAATTAATGATATTGCAATTCCAATTTGGTTGAAAAAGAGTAGTATGGATACCCGTGATAAACCATACCCTTTGAAGCACCAACATCAAATGAGAAAGACTATAACCGTCTAGCTAAAATAGGAAAACTATACCATGTGTTGTACCAACACTTGATGAGAAAAAAATGTGCATTGCCAGCCAGAATAGGAAATTTATACTCGTGAATCACATGGTATGGTTGACTGGTTGAAGATATTGGTATCAATATCAAAGGATACATTCTTATCATTATAATTAATAAATGTACACATTTATCACTATTGTGTGAAGTAGAGTCAAGCTATCTACACTAAAAAGCAATGGAGAAACTTATTACAAATCGTTGGTCAAATATTCAATCTATACCCGAAAACTACATATTCCAATAGTTGATTATGATAATTTGGTAAAATTGCTATGACATTTGACTACTTTATTCCATTCTTTAATCTGTGTGCAATTGGCTAAAACGACACTCATTTTAAAACGGAGGGAGTATGTTTTTATAGAAACTTGTGTATTTAATGTATCAAGACCCTTAATTCAAAAAAAAAAGAATTGAAGTCTTTGATATTTTCAATGAATAACTTCTTAATTGAAAATTCTTAAAGAATGCTCTTAGGACATTCGTTAACAAGACCCTTAATTTTTTAAGGGAGTGTTCATCACATTTAGTTGTTAAAATAAAATAAAATAACAATAAACGTGATTTAATTTATTGGTCTTTTCCGTCAACATATATACAGCCCTCCCAATTTTTGCCAATAAATATCATGGTGCACTGAAGTATAATCAAACTACTCAAATTAAAAGGGATATGGAGAAATTCATTTCAAACCGGTCAAGCATCGAATTTGTGCCTGAGGACTATATATTCCCACCAGAAACAAGACCAGGGAATCTCGAAATCCCAGTAAGTTGTAGCATCCCAATAATTGATATTGGTGAAGTACAAAATGATGATAGAACAAACACAATTCAGCAAATTATCAAGGCTGCTCAAGAGTTTGGATTCTTTCAGGTTCATAAAAATGGTTTATATGTTTTTCTTTGTTAATTATAAATATGTTAACTTTCATTTTTAATTTCTACGTAACCAACATAATTTTCGTTTACAAATTTATCAACATGTCTATATATTCGTTATATATCAGTTCAATGATAAGAATACTTCAAGATCCATAGTTCAAAACTCACATAAGATAATTGTAAAATATCCATTGGTGCAATTATTATTAAAATTAGGGTTATGCTAATCGGTGTCTTGGAGGCATTGGTTAAGGATACCAAAAAAGAAAGTTATTACTAAAAATGTAAATTTTTTTGACTTTTTATCAATTAATTACACAATTTTCAATACAATAACTATTATATAAATTTTTTGTCAAAAAAAACTATTAGTATATAGGGAAATGTTAACGAGTGCCCCCGGGGCACTCTTTAAGGGTCTAAAGTAGTAACTTTTTTATGAAAAGTTGTGTATTCAATGCCTTGGAAATTGAACTATTTAGCTTTTTTAATAAATAATTTCCTAATTTGGAATGCTTAAAGAGTGCCCCGGGGTCACTCGTTAACAAGACCCTAGTATATAATTTCTTTTTTTAGAGCACCCACATCCATACCACTCAATTTGATGGTATAAATGGACCCCACTTGATATATTATACTCCCTCCGTCCCTCAATACTTGACCTGTTTGGAAAAAATATTTGTCCCACAATACTTGACCTTCTCAGATTTTTAAGCAGGATTTGACAAATTTACCCCTTATAAATACTTTTTGTGGTCTCCATGTAAAAGTTTGTAGTGGAACAAATAAAGTAATCATTACTTAAAAGTGAAAGTTTAAAATTAATAACAAGGGCAATTCAGTAAAAATATCATTCTCTTTCTTTCATCTTTACATTTTTCTTAATCTGTGTGAAATGGTCAAATAGGTCAAGTATTGAGGGACGGAGGGAGTATTTCTTCACACTTTCCAATTATTTAAACAATTCAACTGCATTTTCTAAATATCCATACCACTCATCCAAAATTTTAAAACGCGTCCCATTAATTTCACAATAACCAATCACAACTCAAAAAGTATGTGTTCTTTTTAGTTTATGTATTATTTTATTCCAACACAAGCTTAAGACACGGTGGTAGTAAATTGCTACGGTAGCCATTTTAAAAGTGCTTTACAAAGGCAAATACTATCAATACTTTTCTGACACAGTGTCTTTATTGTCACTTAAGATACCACAAAATATGACCGATAATCATGCTCTTAGCATCCTTAATCAATGTCCGTGGGACACCGGTTAGCATTTCTGTTAAAATTAATTTCCACTTCCTCATTATTTTTCTTAAAACAACGTTTATTTAACATAAGCCCACGTGACAAGTGTCACATGACTTTTCTTTGATTGAAGTAGGTTATCAATCATGGAATCTCAATGAATGAAATGAAGGAAACAATGAGGGTTTTCAAGGAGGTGTTTGAGATGCCTACTGAGTACAAGCAAAACATGTATGCTAATGATGATTTGAAGGCATGTAAGAAGTTTACTAGCAGTCTTAGATATGAAACTGAAAAGGTTCATTTATGGAGGGATAGTCTTAGACACCCATCTTATCCTTTAGATCAGTGGATACACTTATGGCCTGAAAATCCAATTACATATAGGTAATGAAAAATGAGCTAATGGTGTCTAGTTAGTGTATTCAATCCATTTATATTGACTATTGTCACCCTTAATTTGCACATGTAGCTTTTTTAAAAGGTTTTCACATGTAGTTATAAATTCTAACAGATCAGTATATTTTCTTGCAGAGAGTGTGTTGGGGATTTCACAGTTAAAATTAAGGAGTTGGGTTCGAGGATCATGGATTTGATTAGTGAAGGGATTGGTCTGCAACGTGGATATTTTGACAACGATCTTACCGGATCATTGATTACCTCAATTAATCATTATCCACCATGCCCTGAACCAAGTTTGACATTAGGTTTATCCAAACACAAAGATCCTTACCTCATCACCATTTTGATGCAAGATGATATATGTGGTCTTCAAGTATTAAAGGATGGAAAGTGGATTACGGTTGAGCCTCTTCCTGGTGCATTTGTTGTCAACATAGGACATCTAATGGAGGTATACTTAATGAGTGACAACACATTGACAAAAAAATTATTTTCAAGATTTATTGAATAACTGATGTATGTGGTCTAAAATATAGACTTAATAAAATACATTATTTATTCAATAAATCTATAAAAAAAAAAAAATTGTCAGAATACATTATTTATTCAATAAATCTATAATTTTTTTTTTTTGTCAGGTAGCTTAGTGGTTAGAATTCACCTTATAAGGTGAATAAGTGGAGTGTCCGGGGTTCGAACCCCGGCCCCTGCAAAAAAAATTTTTTGTCAGGTAGCTTAGTGGTTAGAATTCACCTTATAAGGTGAATAGAATTCACCTTATAAGGTGAATAGAATTCACCTTATAAGGCAGGTAGCTTAGTGGTTAGAATTCACCTTATAAGGTGAATTCTAACCACTAAGCTACCTGACAAGGTGAATAGAATTCAGGTGAATTCTAACCACTAAGCTACCTGACAAGGTGAATAGAATTCACCTTATAAGGCGAATAAGTGGGGTGTCCGGGGTTCGAACCCCCGCCCCTGCATATAATAATGCATTGTCCTACCAATAATGCATTGTCCTACCAACTGAGCTATGCTCACGGGACTATAAAATATTTTTTTGCTTATATTAATGACTGAAAGAAGTACTATAAACTTTGTTTATTAAATTTTCATAACTATTTGATAATTCATCGAATAACTTCAGATAAATTTATGAAGGTAAGTGTTGATTTTATTTCAACTCTAGTTCATCGAATAACTGGCTAATAGTTTTCTTAAAATTTAAAATTTCATTATGATAGTTGTTCATGAATGTGTATGGTCAGATTTGTGTGTATCAACTCTACTGATTTTTTTCTTGTCAAAAAAAAAAAAAACTCTACTGATTTTCCAAAAAAATTATGAAGTGTTTTGTGTTATCATTTGCTTGAGCAGCAGCGGCCACAAATTATGCCAAAACAAGTACACTTGCGCAATAGAATTGTTTTCTTCTTTTGTCAAAAAAAAAAAAAAAAGAATTGTTTTCTTCTTAAAATATAATAAACAAATAATATTTAGGTGAACATTATAGTAACCCAAATTTCCTTAAAAAAAAAAAAAAATTGTGTTCGAAGTTTGGTTGAATATGTAATAATTATCCAATTATTCGTTGATATGTGATATTTTTGTATTTGTATTTTTAAATATAAAATCAAATTCTGAATGACTTTTAGACCAACTTCAGTTTATTAAGAATTTAACAAAAAAAAAAAAATTGGGTAGAAATTTAACAAATATTTAACGCATGTTAAAATAGGTTTGAAATTTAGTGACACATTAAAATAGGTTTGAATTTTGAATATGAGCAGTTTTGATTCTTATTGCTTCAAAACATCATTATCCAACACATGAAGGATTAAAAATACTGCTTCTTTTCATTTCTATTATGTATCTTTGTAATTTATGTACTTTATCATTTTGTTGATTTTTGATGGGTTACAATATTTGGTACAGATAATTAGCAAAGGTAAGTTAAAAAGTGCTGAGCATCGAGCTGTTACCAATTCAAGTCATACTCGCACATCTGCTGCTTTTTTCATAGCTCCATCAGATGATTGTCTCATAGAGCCAGCACAAGATCTCATTGATGAGAACAACCAACCTGTTTTACGGTCTTTCAAATATAAAGAGTTCCTCAAGCAATTCTTTAACACACTTGGTGACTCATACCTGCTGCTGAAATCATTTGAGGCACCAAAGAATTAAATGAAATATCGTGGAAGGCAAAAATAATGATGTAATAATTGGGCAGTTTAAATCGTTTAGTAAATTATATTACAACTATGGATTTACTCACTGGAAGAAATATCTTTTAAAAAATAATAGTGTTTGGTTTTACTGTTTATTTCATATTTTCATTTCTTGAAAATAAAAATGAGAAGGAGAAACAAACACATTCTCAAAAATATTGAAATGTGTTAGGTTTGACCAATTTAAATTATCATTTCATGAAATATTTTGTGTATGCAATTTGATTTTTTTTTATAATAATGATAGTGTGATAATTTTTTTTTAATATTCATGAACAATATAAATAAGCCCAATTTTTAATATGGACAACTAATTTAAAATGAAATAATAAAAATAATATTAACTTTTGTATATCCATTCGATCGTGATCCTAAGTATGATATATTGATCAACAATGACATGTTGTGTCATGCGTTTCATATAGTGTTATGATTGATCAAAGGAACTCTTTTGTGTTGGCTTAAAGCCAACAAGAATTGAAGTTTTTACGCTCTATTGTGAGATCTTTAACAACGATCAAGTTGAGACAGATTGATATTTGCCCCTGACTCAAGGAATGTGAATGTGGTGCCAGAGGCGCTTTATCTTTTACTCCCGGAGTTGTGGGAGTCTCACCATTTTTCTGCTCACAAAGAGCTTTCCCCTGTAATTGACTCTCGAGGTGGAATTTGTAAGTCTCCACTCTCCACATCAATTACACCTAAGGTGGGGTTATCGGTTCGATCTCAAGTGGTCATGTTGGACGTTACATCTTCCCCTAACAATTGAAGTATTTTATTCGTGGCATGTAGTTTTCCCTTAATCTTCATAAAATAAAATAAAAATTAGATTCTGACCTTGTGATTTCAGATTCCTTCAATTTTGGTAAAATCTGCATAAATTACGTCCTTGTAATTTCAGATTCCTTCACTTTTGGTCCCTCATTTCACGTACCACGTATGCAGATTCTACTGACGTGGTTAAATGAGGGATCAAAATTGGAGGGAATCTGAAATTATAAGGACATAATCTAATTTTCTTTTACAGGGACTAAAACCGGAATTCGCTAATATTACAAGGACCAAAACGGTATTAACCTAAAATTTAAATTTTTGCACTTGTAATGTTATTAAATCATCAAAATAAATTAGAACATAAAACTTGTATTGTTTTATAATTTTGTTGTTTGTTTCTTTATTGTTTATCTGATAAATAGAGGCATTGATTATGAGAATAGTTGTGGTCTCCTAAGTATCATGAATTTGCGATTTTGATCCTTTAACAAAATAAATTATAACCTAGCCCTATTGACCCTTTTACAGTTTTGACCCTCCAAACCAATTTTGACCAATTCAACTCACACGTTGACGCCACGTGTGTCATTTTCAAATTAAAAATAAATAAAAATGCCACATGTGTAATCCTTTAATTAAAAAAAAACAAACAAGAAAAAGCTCATTTCTCTTCTCTCTCGTCTATTTAATATTATCCTTTTCTCTTTCTCTCCAACCATTGTTGTGATCTCAAATATAACATTGAGAATGTGACGCGAAGACAAAATCCTTTATAATCCTGCGATTTTGCATGGATTTCACAGTTTTATGTGATTTTGATGCGTTTTTACTAGAATTTTTCTTATTTTGGGATTCCACTATGAATAAGTCATTGAAAGTAAATAAAATCGCAAAATCCTAGATTTTAAGATCTAAATCAAGATTTTAACATCAATGAGTGAAATAACATACCACTCGCAATAAAAGCATTAGAGATGTCAAATACAAGAGTGCAAATACAGTGATATAGATACAAGAAAATTGCTTTTCTGACATAGATAACTTCCAATTGACACAAGTAACTGACCAAAATACCCCCACCGGTATACGCGGGCAGTTAACAACCGCTGGATTCCAGCGGCAGTTAGCTACCGCTCGCACCAGTTACAGAACCAGTGCAGTCTGCACTGGTTTTTCCCAGGAAATGTGTCCTGTTTTACCTGTAATTTCAAACGGCAATTCCGGAGGAAATCAAACCGAAACAACAACATCCAGCAATCATAAACATCAACATTTCATAGTTTATCAATTATTCGGTAACATTACACAAAACCGATAATGCGTTAACGTTTCACAATTGTTTGAAATTCGTCAAATTTTCCACATTATGCGACACAATACACGTAAAGTACATTAATTACTAATAAATGTGAAACTCAAATATATTGATATACATATAAATAGTTAAAGGTTAGTTACATATCACCCAAAAAATTGGTCATTACATTATATATCCAAAAAAATACGTCGGCGCGTATCAACCAAAAAACGGATTAACACCGACCAAAAAGTGTCACATTTCATCTAATAAAAGCAAATCATCTAAATGTTCCAGAACATCTTCAAATTCGGTGTTTTCTTTAACCGGAGTGTCATCAAACATAATTGGATTGTCTTCATTTGTTGGCTTTTTTGGTGGAACCGGTCTCTCTTTGAGCTCAATGTCCATGAGTGTTCGGAAACGATCGTGTTGATCCAAGAATTCATCCTCCCATGTTGCCGCCTCTTCGCTCCTGTGATTTCTCCACTCCGGGGATGTTGGAGGTAGTGGGCAACCATCTTTTAATGAAAGAAGGACAAAATGATTTGGGATTAGACCAAGGCAAATCATGTTGCTTTTCGGGTTAACCGGAGGCCGTCCTCTAAGTGGGAAAAAAGTCTCGGAGATGTAGTCTTTCCATGTAGTCATCTCTAACACCGGCCTATTGTAACATGATGCAACGATGTGTCCCATATCCGGCAATGTCAACCATTTGTCGAGAGGTGCAAAGCTACTAGGATTTTTGGGAGGATACAATCCATCCAAGATGTAGTTGTAACGGTCCTCACTCGCATATACCTCAATGTATTTGCTCCTATGCTCTTTCAACTCTTGAATAACAGCTCTCCGCACCATAACATGACTTTCTTGCGTCAAACCCAAGGCTTCCGCTATAGCCCTAAACCCACAATGCCTGTCACCAATAACATCCACAACTCTCTCAATGTATGGTCTAATGAATTTTGACATGTAATACATAGGATTGGATGGATCATAACTTGTTGAAACCAAGCTAGGCTTAGGAATCGGAACCGGAGAAATGCCAATGCGAGCACCTTTTCTTTTAGTTTGTGAAGATTTTTTCCGTGGTGAAGATTGACTTTCCGGATGTTGAGAATCAATAATCTCCCACGAAGATGGGATCCTACGTGTAGTTTTGATTTTTTTGGGAGCTCCTTTGGTTGCCACCTTTCTTGGAGGTGGTGAAAACAATGTGGTCTCCGAAAACGCTAACAACCGCAAAGCCTCTTTGATTTCTAGTTTTATTTGGAACGGAACTCTTTGGAGACGTTCTTGGATACCACGCCACTCCTCCGCGACCGAAAACAAATCTTCATTACTTTGTTCTTCACCCATGTACAACTTATGCCAATGCGGGTGTATCTCATCCAATCGAATGGGCATGTTGTGACGGATTTTCATAGCAATGGAGCATGCACAAGGTAGGCCATACGACGTCCTTTGAACACAACCACAAGTTTTCTTCTCAATGCACAAGGTTTTCCTAGCACGCTCTTCTTCCACAAAAATAAAGTTCATGGCTTGTCTAGACACGTGACCCCCCAACCCGGAGTACAAAGTGACATCTTTGTAATTATGTTCCAAGACCGTAACACTCCTACCAAACGATGATTGTATCTCCCCAAATTGGTTTGCCAACATCTCATCTTTTTTTTGCTAACAAGTACCCAAATCACCCTTGGAGGTGGACAAATATTCCTTCACCACACCATGAGCTCCTTCAACTCTATTCGTGGTCCTACACCCAAGATGTAACACAAGGTCCGTCCATGCCCTTACTAGTTTGTCCTTAAAAGGGTTCAATATGGTTTCTTGAACATAGTGAAGAAACTTTGGATGATCCTTACAAGCATCTTGGAATTCCACTAGATTACCCGCATATAACTCTTGAGTAGGAGATTCAACCAATTTTTCTCATGCATCAAATATGGTATCAATCAACTTATTATGCTTCTCCTCGTCGACAATCTTCTTTTGCCCATCCACCACAACAACATTTTGTTTAACTTTGCAATCGATGATGATTCTCGATCTAACATTTTTGCCAACATGGAAATAACAAAGTATTGCACTACTACCGGGGAGAACATTTTTTACGGCATTCATCATACTCGTGTCCCTGTCGGTCACTACCACCTTAGGCATATCACTATTTGGTCCAAGAAGTTTAAGCAACATTTGCAAAGCCCAAGTAAAGTTATGCTCCTTCTCGGACGTCATAAATGCAAAACCAACCGAATAAGTCAAATAGGTTGAGGTGACTCCAACTATTTCAAACAATGGCATCCTATACAAGTTGGTTTTGTACGTTGAATCCATTATCAAAACAGTAGGAAAATTGTTAAACAACTTTACCGAAGTTGGATGAGTCCAAAATATGTCTTGAACAGTTTGACTTTCCATTTTTTCTCTTACGTAATAAACATATCCATTCTCTTCCAACTTTGTGATTAGATATTGCATCTCCGTCAACTCACCCCCTTTTGCCTTTTTGAATTTATGACGTTCATTGTAAACTTGCTTGATATTTGTCATGGACTCTTTCCTTTTATTCCTCAAATTTGTCAAAATATTTTTTGGTTTCACCGAAGAATCGGTCAAGTCATGTACAATCTTCTTGTCGTCCTCAGTTAATCTTCCGGCAAGAAGGTGCCCTGCTACATATGACACCATCTCGTGGTTGTGAACGCCATTAAGAATGGCCAATTTCCAAGCATTGTCCCTAACGACATATCCACGCACCTTGAACAAACACCCACACTTTCTTGATCCCATTCCTTCATGCTTCACTTTTGTCTTCGGTACTTTGTGCTCGCCGCTCCGTTCACAAACCAACTCCAACATATCATTTCTTCCTTCACAAGATCTTCTAATGACAACCGTAAATCCAGCCCTATTTGCTTGTCGACGGACCCAACCGAGCAATTCGTTTTTATCTTTCCATGTTTCTTGGGTTGAAAAGAAATGAGCCGTGTCCACTTCGTTGTCACGAAGTTTCCACACATCGAAATTGACGCTTGAAGCCTCAACTTTAACGGAGACTTCGACCTTAGCGGGAGCTTCAACCTTAATGGAATCGACAACTCTAGGTTTTCGATCACCTGGATCATCACCCGCATTCTCAACATTATCTATAAATAAACAACATACAATTACTAAACTAATTAATAAACATGTATCTAATATCATATAATAACATAAACAAACAAAAAAAACAAAAGAAAAAAATGGAATTTTTTTTTTGGCAGTAGCTACTGCACTTAGAAAATTTTGAAAATTTTTCTAAGTTACCAGCGGCAGTTAACAGCCGCTCACTCCCAGCGGTAGTTAACTGCCGCTACAACGCGTGTCAGAGCAAAAAAAAAAAAACCAGAAAAATCAATCAAATGCAATGGATTTTAACGTTGTAATACATGTTCTTTGATGTATTTTATGTGTAGAAACGTCTTAGCAATCGATCAGCAATGATTTGGAGGTATGATTTTAACACAAAATTTTTGAAATGGGGTTTTTTTTGGGTATGGTTTTGGAATGAGAAAGGTGATGAATGAATAGGTGAGGTAGTGGTTTGCAGGTTTTGGGGGGAAAGACTTTAGCGGTTGTTAACAACCACTTGGTACCAGCGGCAGTTAACTGCCGGCGTCTTTTCCAGCGGTAGTTAACTACCGCCAGGGACAATATGATCATTTACTTGTGTCAATTGGAAGTATTCTTTGTCAAAAAAGCAATTTTCTAGATACAAAACCACAACACCCAAAACTAGACACACAACAAAACAAGTAAACAACCACAATTTTATTGGAACATAGCAGCAATCAAGCCCATCAAAAGAGGGAACTAATGATGAATAAAAGACAACATATAGTACAATCGATAGACAGAAATCTGAGCAAATATAGCAGCTCTTGTCCGCCCACGAGGGAATTGTGATCTTACCCCATCTTTTTGGGTCCAATTTAAAACATGAGCTGTTGATTTAATATTAACAAATACTAAGGGGATATAATTGTTAAAAAAAATGTTCACGTGAAACTTGGATAGATATAAAATATGAATTTGATTCCTCCTCTAAAACGAACAACTAATTTTAAAGTGTAAATCAAATACTAACAACAATTAGTTAACAAAATAAAAGTAGATATATCATAAGTAATCATAATAAATAATAAGTTTGTTAAAATAACAACATTTGATTTTTTCACTTTATATTTTACTCATTTTAGAGGATTCAAATTTTTAAAATATTAATATAAATTTATACATTTTGAACAAATAGAAAACTGTGTTCTTTTATTTTTTGTTATCGGATTCGAATTTTACTTTCATAAAATAATACTTGATTGTTTTATGATCACAAAAAAATAAACACTTGATTGTATTTACAAATGTATTCACTAGGGTCGAGGCAAGACTCAAAACTAGTAAACATTTACAAATGTATCTATAGATCATTTACTAAAGATGTCATCACATCGACAACGAAAGTTGATCCGATAAATTGTGACTAAGTCAACTCCTTATCAACTGAGTCAACTTTTATTTGCATAGTGTTATTGACTTTTCTTAATAAAGTAAACATAATTTTAGTTAAAATTAATTTTATAATTACCTGTGTTTTCACTGATATGGTTCAATTCTTTATGACCACATGCCTTTCTGTCCAAATAACGTGTTCAATTGTTTATACCACTTAAATATTTTGTTTGAATGATGCCAAGAAATAATAGTTTTCTGACCAAAATTATTGTTATAAAGTCAAAAAATAGTTAAAATAACCTGACACACTTTATCTTTTGATCATCTAAAACCATTATGCTTGAATTTACATACAATTAATTTTGTACCAAAAAAAAAAAAAATACATACAATTAATTAGTTATTACTATGTTAGATACCGATTAATTTTTTGTTTTATAAGTATACTTCATCTGTTTCAAAATGAGTGTCGTTTTAGGTGTTTACACATATTAAGAAATGCAATGATTAAAAGAAAGATAATGGTTATTTTACCAAATTATCCTTATTAACTATTGGTTAGTTTTAAAAGTAATACTTTGGAAGTAGTGTGTAGAGTATTAATTGGAGGGTACAATTGAAAAGAAAAAGTTATTATTGCATTGGAAACTGAAAGCGACACTCATTTTGAAACAATTTTTTTTGGCTAAAGCGACACTCATTTTAAAACGGAGGGAGTAGTAAATAGTGAATTATAGTAAACAGAGGTGATGTTTGAGTCCCAACTCTTCCATTGATGGTGTTGTATCTACATCATCGTACTCTTAAATGTGACTACTCAAGTTGGACTAGATTGTTTTTAAACGTGAATGTGCTTCTTGCTGTAAATAGACAAAGAGTATTACTTTTCCCACCCTATGGCCTTCTCGCGCGCCCTATTTTTTTGACCAAAATACCCTTTATCCGGACTATGTTATCCGGACAAAATCCGGATCATATAATCTGAAATGTTTGAAAATCACCCTGCCTATTGGGACTTGCGAAAGTCTGGTTTGGTCAGGTGAAATATGTAACAGCCCGATTTTCGCTAGATTTATTTTATTATTTATTTATGTGTGTTGTTTGTGCTCTTATGTGATTATTTGCATCTGTGTGTATTTTTGGTTGGGAATTGTAGAATTTGGTGTAGAAGGGTATTTTAGTCATTTTGGACTTAGGGGCATTTTGGTCATTTTGAGAGTAGGGGTGTAACATCCCAGACTGCTTTTAGGATTGCCGACTAACCGCACAAACCAGCACGAGTCTTTTCAGCATGCTTTGTCCTCACTCACATGCTTACCGGGAAACTTCCCGGTAGGTCACCCATCCTAGTACTACTCCAAGCCAAGCACGCTTAACTGTGGAGTTCCTATGGATTGAGCTCCCGAAAAGAAGATGCATCTTGTTGATATGGGTAGTACCTAACAATTCTTATAAGCCTTCCTTCAACCATGTAGTCCCATACCTACACGGCCTCCAGATCCCTCTCATTCCGATGTGATTCGGTTCCTCATATCAACGTGGGGTCATCCTGTAACAGCCCGACTTCCCTGGGCTACCCGGCCTTGGCCGACTTCCACTATGGGCTACCCGGCACTGTTACTGGGCCACGTTGTGGGTGTTACATGCCCACCAGCTTCCGCCTGGTTCGTCCCCGAACCACACCGTACTGGGAGATGTCTGCTCTGATACCAAGTGTAACATCCCAGACTGCTTTTAGGATTGCCGACTAACCCCACAAACCAGCACGAGTCTTTTCAGCATGCTTTGTCCTCACTCACATGCTTACCGGGAAACTTCCCGGTAGGTCACCCATCCTAGTACTACTCCAAGCCAAGCACTCTTAACTGTGGAGTTCCTATGGATTGAGCTCCTGAAAAAAAGATGCATCTTGTTGATATGGGTAGTACCTGACAATTCTTATAAGCCTTCCTTCAACCATGTAGTCCCATACCTACACGGCCTCCGGATCCCTCTCATTCCGATGTGATTCGGTTCCTCATATCAACGTGGGGTCATCCTGTAACAGCCCGACTTCCCTGGGCTACCCGGCCTTGGCCGACTTCCACTATGGGCTACCCGGCACTGTAACTGGGCCACGTTGTGGGTGTTACAAGGGGTAATTTTGTAATTTTGGTTGAGGATTATTATTTTGAGTGTTAGTAAGAATGTTATTTTATCAAGTTACTAGAGAGGGTATAGTAATTATTTTATTTACCGGTAAGTGACCGTTAGTGTTGTAAATTACCGTTAAGTGAGTAGTGACACTTTGGAGGTTAGAATAGAAATGGGTTAGGCCCATTAAGGTTGTGAGATAAGCCCAATTGAATAGATCACATATATAAACTCTAGTTGTTGGTGAAATTAGGTTTTTACTAGGCATGGCAACAAAATCCATACCCGTGGTTACCCGCCCGAACCAAACCCAATTTGACGGGTTTTCCCCGTTTTGACTGGGTTTGGGTATGGGTATGGGTTTTCCCCGATTTCAAAACACGGGTATGGGACGGGTAACGGGTATATAGGTACCCACCCCGAACCCATACCCAAACCCGTCCCAAATGTAAAAAAATAATTTATGTTGATATGTCATGTTATTTTGTTTGATAATTGTCATGTTAATAAAACTACCATTGATATTTAAAGGATCAACTAAATCATTTCGTCTAACAAATGTTAAAGTGAGCGTATTGTTTGATAATGTATTACAACGTTGCTCTTGGGGATGCAAAAAAACTTATATTTTTTATTAAAAAATTTATTCAATGCGGGGACGGGGATGGGTCGGGAATACCCGAACCCGTCGGGGATGGGGATGGGATTCAATTTCTCATTTCATTAATTGAGAAGAGAAGGGATAGAAGCTAGAGAGAAGAACAAGAACAAGGGCTAGATCTAGAAGAGGGGATTCATCATCTAGGAGCTAAATTGAAGCTTGAATTAGAGATTCTTGGTGTTAGAGGTAAGGGGGTTAGATTTTAATCATAATTTCATCATTTTTCATTTATACCCATTTTTATGAAATTGATAAATTGAATCTAATTGCTCTGAATTCGTGCATGATTGTTGTTGTTATGATTGGAAACATGATTTGTATGATAATTGCATGTTATTATGTGAATTAGCATGTTGAAATGTGCATTTGTGGGTATATTGTGTTCTTGAGCAATTTTGATGAAAAATGAGGTTGTGATGTTGAATTGTGCATGAATTTGTGTTCATTAGTTGTTGTTGATGATTGTTGAACTGTTGGAATCGAATTTGTGTAACTGGAATCGTTGTTTATGGATTCATGAGGAGAATTGTGGTTATGTTGGTGTTTTGAGAAAATTTCATGATTTTGATGAACTAAGCCAATTTGTTGTTTCTAATGCATGATTCATGTTTGTTTAAGTGTATTGAACCTATTTTGACCCATAAACATTTTCTGGAACGTGTTTTGGGAGTTGGGGACTTGAAAAATGGGATTTTGGGTGAAAATGGTGTGAAAACCCGAAACTTCTGCATATTTTCGCAAGAACGGCGCTAATAGCGAAACTGTCTGGACAATTTTCGCTAATGGCAAAAATTTCGCTAATAGCGAAATTGTCTGGGGAATTTCGCTAATAGCGCAGATTTCGCTAATAGCGAAACTGCCCAGAAACAGTTTTCTGTTTTGATTGTTTTGAGCTTTGGGGGACCAATCCAATACTTCTAAAATGTTTCTTTGGACTTAATTAACATCTGTTTACACCTTTAATCCTACTGGAACACGATTTGAGTTGGTTTGGACTTGAATTCATGAAAATCGTCTAACTTTTGTAAAAACGGTCCAAGTGTCAATTTTTCCAAAAACTCGTTTTCTCCGGAAATTGAAGTGGGATTAGATTTTTATATTGTTTATATGATTTTTAAAAATGGATGTGATGGGTTCTATCAAGTTTGAACTTGTTTTGCTTTGAAAATGGAAAATTTTGTGAAAAGTGAAAGAGTGAGACGAACTTTGAGTTTTTCTTGAATTCGTCGTTTTTGGCCGATGAAATGCTTATGTAACCTCTACTGCACCTATAAGTGACTTGTGAGAATACATGGCATAGGCAATTGAGCTTGTGGAATTGGTTTTGGTTCATAATCTCTAGTATTTTTAAATGGTGACTTTTGGAGACGAACTTAGTAGAAATGACTCTTGTTGAACTAAAAGTCTTCTGAATCTTTTGTGAATGGTCACATATGACTAAATGATTGTATTTGAATGATTGCGGAAGGATGAGAATGATGTTTATCATAAATTGTTGTATTTTTCCATTTTACTTGGGTTATGTGATGTAAATGGAAATGAATTGTAAATCGATGTTGATGTATGTTGATGAATCTTATGTGAGATGTGATTGTTGAATGTGTGGGCATGATTACTTGATAATGCAATGTTGTTGAGTTGTTGAAATGTAAAAGGAGGTGTACTTCTACATTGTCTTTGATAGTTGTTATGTTGGAGTTGTGCATTATCGAGTCATTGCTATATGTCCATGCATCATACCATGTTGAGTTGTTGAAATGTAAAAGGATGTGTACTTTTACACAGTAAGAGGAGGTGTACTCTTACTTAGATGTGCGGTTGGCATCTATTGTTGTTGATTTGGTACCACATGCATATATGTGTCGAGTTTAGGCACATTGCATAAATTGAATTGTCAGATGGTTGTGTTTTGTGATTGTTAATGATGGGTGGTAAGTGTGGACTTGTATTGCTTGTATGATTGAATGTTGATGTTGGTCATGCATGCAAATACCTATGAACTCTTTATAATTGCATATCTGTTTATTATGATTTGATTATGATTAATGTAATACTTACCCCCAGTGGTTTCGACCGCCTACCTGTCTGTATGGACGGGTAGACGTTGTGCAGGATTAGACGCTTGGTGAGTTTGCTTGTTGGATGTTTGGACGACGGGAGCTTTCTCCGTTGTCGTGTCAGTGTCGTAGTATCTAGGCTCTGATTAGGCTTAGCGTCTATTTGTTGTTTTGGATTCTATTGCTATGTTGTTGCTATTGTCCACTTGTCGGACTTGGAGTATTTTCACATAAGGATATATTTGACCATGGCATGTATATATTGAAGTTTATGAATTGTATTCCGCTGTGACCGTTGAAATATTATATATATGCATGATGTTAGTTGGTTTTATTTTGAGACGTAGCGTCTATTTCTTGAATATTTGTTATATTCGCGTGTTTTATCGCTTTAATAGAAATAGGGCGTTACAAAATACAATCCGGAAAACATAATCCGGATATAATGGTTGCACTCCGGAGGAGGAAATCCGCACGCCCTGTGTTCAAACACCCTATGTTCAAACCAGGCAGGAAAAGTAGACGTTTAATTCCGGAAAATGTAATCCGGACAGTTAGGGTATATATAGTTCGCCATAACCTAGCTGAAGCAGACCACCTTTATCAAAAACACTCCCTACACCTCTAAAAAACCCTCCATTTGGGCGAAATCAAGTTTTGGAGCAGCAATCTGGCCATCAAGGGGGTTAACATCATCATTTTCGACTGAATGCAAAGGTAATGTGTATATAAACCTTTCCCTAGTCGATTTTTAGGCGATTAAGCTTTGATCACGTTGTATGATCTATGCAGTACTTTTCCGGAATATGTAATCCGGACTGCATTCATGTGCTCCGGATTTCGTGTTCCGGATTGTACCAGTGCAGAAACTGTGTTCATTTTCTGACTCTGTTTCACACTTTTCAGTCATGGTTGTTCCTGTTGATCCCCCAAATGATGATCTACCTCAGAATGAACCTCCTGTTGTGTTGCCGCTTCTTTTACTTCAAGATGGGCATGATTCCGAAAATGCCAAATCCGAGAATCCCCCACCACCACCCCCTAAAGTAGAGGATGATCCTCCTCCTATTCCTCCAGTTGTTGCTATTTGTATTGACCAGCGAGAACATTTTACCACCAAACACAGGTTTGCAACACGCAATGATTTGTTGGAGTGGGTTCGGAAGAAAGCTAGGAAGCTTGGTTTTTCCATTGTTATTGGTAAATCCGATAACGGTGGCAACGGAAGAAAGGCATTTGTTACTTTGATATGTGAAAGGGGAGGTTCATACACCGAGTACAAGAGAAAAAGTAGGCTTGAGATAGCTGGTTCGGTTAAATGCGAGTGTCCGTTTAGGCTGAGAGGTTACTTGTTGACTGGTGGTGAGTGGAGCCTCAAAGTTGGTGATGGTAAACACAACCATGGCATGACAGATGTGTTGAAAGGTCATAAAACCGCCGGTCGTCTAAACCCAAATGAACGTGTTCACCTTGAAGAGATGGTGGAATCAAATGTTCCTCCGAGGAAAATGCTTACCAACTTAAAGAAGAGGAACCGTACCAGTTCAACTACCATCAAACACGTTTATAATGCTACTTATAGGTATAGGCGGTCCATTAGGGGTACGAGGAATGACATGCAACATCTCTTGAAGTATTTGGTTGATAATGGTTACGTTTATCATTGTAGGAAGTATCATGATTCTGATGAAGTCAGTGATGTTTTTTGGGCACATCCAGAGTCTATCAAGTTGTTTAACACGTTCTCCACGGTGCTTGTGTTTGATTCCACATACAAGACAAACAAGTATCGTCTTCCATTGCTTGAATTTGTCGGTAACACCTCTACCATGAAAACATACTCTATTGCTTTTGCCTATATGATGTCTGAGAGGCAAGACAATGTTTATTGGGCTCTTGAGAGGTGTCGTGAGATGTTGTACTCCAAAGATCTCTATCCCAAAGTAGTTGTCACTGATAGGGACAATGCTTTGATCAATGCTGTGGAAAAGCTTTTCTCTAAAGCTACTACTTTGTTGTGCTCATATCACATTGGACAAAATGTGAAAGCAAAGTGTAAAGTGGATTGCAAAGTGACGGATCTCAAAGGCAAGAATGAGCAAGCGATTAAGCCTGGTTCGGTAGTGAAGACTGTGATGGCTGCATGGATGGATATTGTGGACTCCGACACAGAGGAAGCATATATTGATAATTGGACCCGGTTCAAAGTTGTATGCGCAAAATTTCCCAAATTTTTGGATTATGTTGAAAAGACAATTTTGGATCCGGTTAAGGAGAAGTTTGTGAGGTTTTGGGTTGACAAAAACCTTCATACGGGAAATACTACAACAAACAGAGCTGAATTTTCACACGCTCGGTTGAAAAAGTATCTGAGTAGTAGTATGGGTGATTTGAGCACAAACTGGAAATCCGTTCATGCCATGCTAGAGTTGCAACATACCGCAATACATGCTTCGTTTCAGACGAGCATTATCATGCTTGAACATCGGTTCAAATACAAGGTGTTGTGGACTAGGTTGATCCGGAACATTTCAAGGGAAGCTTTGCATCATCTCGTAGTGGAGTACAATAAAGCACTTGAAATTGGTACGGATAAATCAAGATGTGGTTGTTTGAGTTTGATCACATACGGGTTACCGTGTGCATGTATGCTAGCTTTGAAGATCAAGAACGGCACCGCCATTCGTTTGGAAGAAATTCACACCCACTGGAAGAGGTTGGGGTTCGAGTACGAGGTTGACCCAAAGCTTAAAAAAGAAGACATCTCTTTATTGCTAGAATGGGATATTCTCCAGGTATTTTTTTTCAAAACTGTCTCTGTTTATGTTCTGCCCAGGATTTCTGTTTCTGTATTCTGTTCTGGTGAAATCCGGATTATATAATCCGGATACAATCGACGGATTCCGGATTATGTAATCCGGAATTGTAGTATTTACGCCCCATGCAAGTGCATTTAAGGCTCATGCAAAGGGTGTATCGCGAAGTTCTGGATTATACATTCTGGATAACCAAGTGTATTTCGGATTGTATAATCCGGAAGTTATCAGTAATAGTCACAGGATACATGTTTCTGACTGTTTTCCATCAACAACAATAATGACAGTTTTTTACACATTGTAGGCCCGGTTCAAGGACGCCGATTACAACATGAAGGTGCATTTGAAAGAACAATTCCGACAATTTGTTTTACCGGAAACCACCTGTATGCGTCCACCGCCAAATAAGGTCATCACCAAAGGAGCTCCAAAGAAAGATAAGCAAAGCATTCGATCGACAAGGCGGTCCCCTTCCCTATGGGAGATTGTTGACTCCTAAGAGCAAGAAACACAGGGTTCACAGACACGGTCAACAGGGACGAGTAGAAAGAGTGCACGGAAAAGCAACATGTCTCCTACTCCTCCTAAGCCAATCCCAAAAAATCCAAAGAAGCCATCACCCGTTGAAGTCCGCATACCACACAAAGACCAAATCCCAATTTGGATGCATGGCTTTATTGAAAAGGTTACGGATGTACCCGGTGATGGCCATTGTGGGTTCCGAGCAGTTGCGGTCCTGCGTAACTTGACTATTGATGTTCACGTATTAGTCCGGTACAACCTTTACAAAGAGCTTATCGGTGTAGAAAATGCCCGCTATCGGAGGATGATTAATGATGATAGGCGGTATAAAGAGGTCTTGGACGCTCTATCCTACTCCGGTATTGGCAATGCACCACCGGATAAATGGATGACAATGCCGGATATGGGGTTCCTCATCGCACAGAAATTCAGCCAAACGGTTGTTGTGTTGTCCATTGGGAAATCAGAAACCTTTTTCCCTCTATGTGGTCCACTGCCGCCTCCAACTATCGATCCGTTGATATGTCTGGCATATGTGAATGACAACCATTTTATGGCCTTGAAATTGAAGGATGGTTGTCTGATTCCTTCCACTTCCGCTCTATGGAGACAATATCATCGAGAGGATGCAGACACATGGCCTGATAGATATGTCAGCCGGATGGCAGATTATAATGAGCTAAGTCGGGCGGCGGGTGTTGAGGTCATAGAAGATGATGAAGAGTTGTACGTTGTTGAAAATCTTGATCCCGATAAGAGGGTTGGTGCTGGTCCTGCTCCTGGTGTGAAGGTTGAAGTGGATGATAGTCCATTTGATCTTTCGGCGCCATAGATTAGATATATATCATTAGTTTAGTTGAAATGTATATCATTAGGTGAAATGTGTAATGATATAAATTCAACTTTTTTTGGTATAATGATATATATATATATATATATATATAATCATTTTTTGATATAATATTTAAGTTAATTGTCTTTTATACAAACATATATAATGATTTATTGAAAAAAAATGATAAAAACCACAATGACATGCAAATCTGTTTCAGTTCTGTTTCAGTTCTGTGCACTGATTCATTCCAGATTATATAATCCGGAACTCCCCGAGGGCAATTTTGGAAAAAAATAGGGCGCGCTAGGAAAGGTATAGGGTGGGAAAAGTAACTCCCATAGACAAATAATAGTAAAATTGCATGTGAAAGATCATTACGTTCAGTTCACCATGTGATGCCCCAATTCCAAAGAAAATTGATGTTGACACATTGCATAAGGCTGTGTCACACATATAAAATACAGTTTTGCCCCCTCGGCAGTTAACTACAGAGGAATTTAAAACCGGCTGCAGTTAACTGCCGAGGAAATCCTCGGTAGTTAACTGCCGAGGAATCAGAAAATTTCTTCATAAGCACTGTTCATCTTCTCTTCCTCTCTCTCGCACTGTTCGTAATGAAAAAGCTTTAAAGAAACAGATTTCACATCTAATACAAAGGAACAAATCTTCTATTGCTGTTACTACAAAGAAACAGATTTCACATCTTCTCTTCCTCTCTATCGCTCATTTAATTGCTGTTGAAACATTAGTCCACTTTTCCATCTATTGTTCTTCACTTCACATTACACAAAGGAAGAAGCTTAATGAAAAAAGCTATAATTGAAGGACTCATTTGTTCACGCTTTAAAGAAAAAAAATTAAAGGGTTAATTATTTTTAATCATAATTTATAAGTTTTTGAAGATTGAAAAAACAAAAAAAAAATCTCACAAGTTATAGTTTGTTCTCCGTGTATAAGTTTTTCATAGAAGTTCTTATGTAATATCATTTTCTTTTAGAACTTTCCTGCTATAAGGCTATTGTTATAGGATGGAAATGTTAGGTTTAATTCCTTTTGTTTTTTGGTATTTGCGAGAGAGAGAGGAAGAGAAAATGAACAGTGCTTGTGAAGAAATTTTCTGATTCCTCGACAGTTAACTACCGAGGATTTCCTCGGCAGTTAACTGCAGCCGGTTTTAAATTCCTCGACAGTTAACTGCCGAGGGGGCAGAACCGTATTTTACATGTGTGACACAACCTTATGCAATGTGTGAACAACAATTTTCAATTCCAAATGCGAAAGGAGTACACGCATGTGAAAACTGTGACATGGTTTCTTTTAACAAATGATTTGTTATTTAAACAACTATTTACATGACAATAAATTTACAAAAAAAAATAGGTATTGTTACAAAAATCAAAGTAATCGAGAGAGAAAATAAAAATATAATGTGAGTATAAGAGAAAAAGTTGTCACAAAAGTTGTTACAAAATGGTTGTACAAATATCTTTTATCTTAACAAATGCATCTGAGATTTCATGCCTGGTCATTCTAACAAATGAATTAGAGATACACCCTATTGTCTATAATAAAGATCATATACATCATTAATTGAATGAATATAAAATGTAAATTTTTGTTTATAATAATGACTGTAAGATGTATATCTTAAGGAAGGATGTTGCTAACAAATGCTTTTTTCTCACTAAGGAATTATAAATTAGGAAATGTTAACATATGCCTTTAAAGACATATGTTAAAGTATCAAAAATAAAAATTATTCATTGAAAATTGTGCCAATTTATGTCACGAAAGATAGAAATTTAATTTTTTTTTTCAATAAATACGTTTTTTTTAGAAACCTTAAGTTCCGGAACATTTGTTAGCATTTCTTAATCAATAGTATATATATAAAGTAAGGTTTTTTATGCCACGTGTCACTTCCACGTTTATTCTCAATATTTTTATTATTTTTTCTATATTTTATTTGACATAAATATCTCAACAAACTTTTGATTTTATCCACTGAATATTTTATTTAATTTTATATTTAATTTCTTATATTTTATGTAGCCAAAATATCTCAACAAACTATATATAATACTTTCAATATTATCCATCAATCAATCAATAGTATATATATAAAGTAAGATTTTTTATGCCACGTGTCGCTTCCACGTTTATTCTCAATATTTTTATATTTTTTTCTATATTTTATTTGACATCTTATTTGACATAAAAATCTCAGCAAACTTTTGATCTTATCCACTAAATATTTTATTTAATTTTATATTTAATTCCTAATGTTTTGTGTAGCCAAAATATCTCAACAAACTATATATAATACTTTCAATACTATCCATTAAATCTTCCTTTATTTTTTTTCTTTCTTTTTTTAGGAAAAGAAGTTTCTATTAGTTTTTTTCTTTGAGGAAAAAAAACGTTTCGATTTGTTTTTTTAACTATAAATAAAGGAGAATTTTTTAATCGCGTAAACACATATTTTGAGCAGAAACTGAAACTCAAACCTTCTTTTGATCTAAGCTTTTTCTTTCTTCAGGTTTGACAAACACATATACTATTGTTTCTTTTACTTATGCTTAGATTTTTATTTTTATATACAATATGAGAGGGAACTAACACCTATGAGTGAGTTTACCGATTGTTTTTTTTTCTTTCAGGTCCTTGAACTATTGTTGCTGGCATCCATTACAAACACCTACGAGTTTCAGGTCCTTGAACTAACACCTATACTATTGTTTCTGTTTAAAGTCCTTGAACTAACACATATACTATTTTTTTTTCCTTTTCGTTTCAACAGTAGCGTTTTAATATTATTAATCACCTATACTATTATCACCTATACTATTTTTTCAGGTCCTTTTCGTTTTAATATTATTAATGAGTAGCGTTTTGATTTTAATAATAATATTTCAAGACCTGAAATATTTTTATTTAATTTTATATTTAATTCCTAATATTTTATGTAGCCAAAATGTCTCAACAAACTATATGTAATACTTTCAATACTATCCATTAAATATTTCTTTTTTTTTTTTAGGAAAAGAAGTTTCAATTAGTTACTATCTGTTTTAGCACCATATTATTCAATTAGTTTTTTTCATTGAGGAAAAAAAGGCTTCGGTTTTTTTTAACTATAAATAAAGGAGAATTTTTTAATCGCGTAATCACATATTTTGAGCAGAAACTGAACCCAAACCTTCTTTTGATATAAGTTTTTTCTTTCTTCAGGTTTGACAAACACCTATACTATTGTTTCTTTTACTTTTACTTATGCTTAGATTTTTATTTTTATATATAATATAAGAAGCAACTAACACCTACGAGTGAGTTTACTGATTGTTTTTTTCCAGGTCCTTGAACTATTGTTGTTGGCATCCATTACAAACACCTACGAGTTTCAGGTGCTTGAACTAACGCCTATACTATTGTTTCTGTTTCACGTCCTTGAACTAACACATATACTATTTTTTTTCTCTTTTCGATTCAACAGTAGCGTTTTAATATTATTAATCACCTATACTATTATCACATATACTATTTTTTTAGGTCCTTTTCGTTTCAATATTATTAATCAGTAGCGTTTTGATTTTAATATTAATATTTCAGGTCCTAAAATATTATTATTTCACCAGTAGCGTTTTAATATTATTAATCACCTATACTATCATTTTATGATAACACCTTATTTCTAAATCAATCAATAGTATATATATAAAGTAAGTTTTGTTATGCCACGTGTCACTTCCACATTCATTCTCAATATTTTTATTATTTTTTCTATTTTTAAAAACCAATATTGTATTTAACATAAATATCTCAACAAACTTTTGATCTTATGCACTCAGTATTTTTTTTAATTTTTTTTTATTGAATTTCTAATATTTTATGTAGCAGAAATATCTCAACAAACTACACATCAATCAATCAATCAATCAATCAATAATATCAATCAATCAATCAATAGTATATATATAAAGTAAAGTTTTCTTATGTCACATGTCACTTCCACATTCATTCTCAATATTTCTATTATTTTTTCTATTTTGAAAAACCAATATTTTATTTAACATAAATATCTCAACAACATTTTGATCTTATCCACTCAATATTTTCTTTAAATTTTTTTTAAATTTCTAATATTTTATGTAGCAGAAATATCTCAACAAAGTTTACATGTATGATCTTATTTTATGATTAAAAGACTTCAATTTGTTTATTTGTTTTTAGGAAAAGAAACTTCAATTAGTTATTGCTAATCTTTTAGCACTGTATCATTCAATTAGTTTTTATGTTTGAGGAAAAAAAGGGTTCGATTAGTTTTTATTTTTGATAAAAAAAAAGGTTCGATTAGTTATTATGTTATCTTTTAGCAGCATATTCTAATGCAAATGTTAATTATAAATAAATAAATTTTTGTTAATCACATATTTACATACTTTGAGCACAAGCAGAAACCCCAAACCTTCTTTTCATCTAACATTTTTCCTTTTTCAGGTTTGCCAAACACCAATTTTATTCCCTTTCAATCGATTTTTTTTCTCTCATACGCATGAGCCACGAAACAAACTCATGACCACATGTTTAAAGGGACCCAAAACTCTTACCACTTGGACTAGTTCATTATTGATTTTGTTACACTTTTTATTCTTGCATTGGACATTCATCTCATCATTTTTTTTTTTTTTGATAAACCAGGAGAAAGGCGAGCATCAAGAGTCCTCATCGACATCCCAACTAGGTTGGCACCCCGAGAGACCTCCATCCTATACCTCCTAACTCAAAATATTATTAAAAAAGGGGAAAATACAAAAGGAGGGGGGACCAAACCAAAACCCTCCAAGGAAAAAAATATATACAATCAACAGAAAAAGAAACAGCCAAACTACAAAAACCAACTAGGGGAATCTATAATTTGGTAAGCCACATCTATCTCGAAAGAAGTCATATTTGAGATCAGCAGGAAGTGCATCTAACCAAATCTCTCCTACCATGGAATGTCCCATATTAGCTAGCTTGTCAGCACAACAGTTCCCTTCACGGAATATGTGAGATGAAATAACCTGAATCCCCAACTGTCTAGCATTGTGCCATCTGTTACGTAACTTAATCGGCACCAAAAGAGCATTCGAAAAAATCAAAATAGCACTAGATGAGTCACTTTCAACCCATATGTGCCTCCATCCCTTGCTGGCTGCAAATTCAATGGCAATAATAATGGCAAGGACCTCCGCATAAAACACAGACTGAGAACCAATGTTGCAGGAGAAAGCACCACGGAAAGTACCTAGACTGTCCCTAAACAGCCCCCCACAGGCGGCATTCTCACCAATGACAGAACCATCTGTGTTTACTTTAAGCCATGGTGCTGTAGGTGCTTTCCACAAAACCAAAATAATGTCTTTGACTTGACGACAATTAGGAGAAACCGCAAAAGAGTCAAGAAAAGCTAGATCGGAAGGAATACACTTACCTTTGGAAAAATTTCCAGTCATTGCAATAAAGGAGTGTATACGAATTTTGGCGGAATGCAACGATGGTGTCGAAGAAGAAAATCGCAAGGAATTTCTAACCCACCAAATAACCTGAAGCGTATGTAAAATAGCCGCCAAAAAAATATCCGAAACCTGAGAAGAGCATGTGGCCGGCCTGCAAGAGAGAAGAGAATCTACCGAGGAACAATCAATAACCCGGTGAAGCATGTTTCCTATCCAGTTCCAAAGCTGCATTGAAAAGGAACAACGGAGAAAAAGGTGCTCGGATGACTCTTCCGCACTCATACAAAGATTACAAATGGATACCATGTAGCAGCCCCGACTTCGAAGATTCTCATCCGTAGGCATCTTACCATGATGGAGTCTCCAATAAATACAAGAATGCGAAGGCGGTATTGCTGAACTCCAAATAGATTCCGCCCAAGGCAGCAAAGAGGCCCTTGGACGAAGAAAAGACAATGCATGTTTCGAACTCAGTTTGCCATCAGCAGCAGTTGGCCAAACCAAAACGTCATGTAGTTGCCCTCTAGGCAGCACCAAACCATTCACTCGCTCCTGCACATCCCCAAGAAGAAAAACCGATTGCGGCAGCACCAACTTTCCATCTACAATTGCTTCCGAAACCGTCCCTTTGAGATGTCGATGTAGATTATAATCAATGTTTATCAAATCTACAAGCGGCTCCCCTAGCCAATTATCCGTCCAGAAGTTAATATTCTCCCCCGTTCCTATAATCCAAAAAGAATTTGCCAAGACTGTGCCAATGTGCACCTTGATGCCCGACCATACCGACGATTTAAAATAACGTAAATTAGGCTTACCATTAGAGAAGTAACGCCTCTTGAAAAGCATGGACCATTGAGAATTGCCGTCCAATAAGTCCCACGACAACTTAAAAATTAGCGCTTCATTTATCAATCTCGTAGGCTTGAGATTCAGCCCACCTTCCTCCCAAGAACGACACATCACACTCCACGAAACAGTGCAGATTTTTTTAGTAAGCACATCGCCGCTCCAAATAAAATTCTTTAACCAAGTGTCCAGCAAACGCAGCAAGCGTGAAGGCCAAAGATAAACATGGAAGGAGTAAACCAGCATCCCATGTATTATTGATTTAACAAGCTGCACCCTGCCCATAATTGAGAGAATATTGCCTTTCCAAGTAGCTAATTTGTTCTTAATTTTGTCAGTAATCATTCGGAAATGAGCCACCTTTGGTTTTCCTTGAAATATAGGACACCCTAGATAAAGAAAAGGAACAGCCCCTGCATTGAAACCCAATAGACCAGCAATCATATTTTTACGAGATACAGACATGTTACCCGTGAAAAAACGGCTTTTAGCATTGTTCACCATCTGACCCGACACCTCTGAATATTTGCGAAAAATATGAAGAAGTTCTCGGACATTACTCTTTAACCCTGTGCAAAAAATCATAATGTCATCGGCATAAAGAACATGAGTTGGAAGATTAGTACCACGGCAGTATGACATAGGAATGAGGCGACCCCTTGCTGTAGAAACCGAGAGAGCTCTGCTAAGCACCTCCTCGGCTAAACAAAAAAGAAGAGGGGATAGGGGATCTCCTTGACGAACTCCACGAGAACAACTGAAAAATCCAACTGCTTTCCCATTGATCAAAATGGACAGACGAGCTGATTGTAAAATTTCAAGAATCCAATTCACAAAAATAGGAGAGAAGCCGAAATTATTCAACACCATTACCAGGAAATTCCAATCTAACGTATCAAATGCCTTTGAGATGTCAACTTTGAGAGCAATATTACCACCGTATTGTTTCCTATCAAGGGCATTTATCGCTTCTGAAGCCAGGATGATGCACTCTGAAATATTTCTATCCCGCACAAATCCCCTTTGTTCAACAGATATAATCCTCGAAGTAATAACAGATAACCTATCCGCCACAATCTTCGTAACTATTTTAAAATGAAAATTTGCGAGAGCTATAGGTCTATAATCTCCCATAGACTTAGCCCCTGGACATTTCGGAATTAACACAATCATATTAGAGTTAATATTTGCTGGAATCAATCCATTCCGGAAGAAATCTTCAACCGAGTTCACCACATCATCTCCTATCACATCCCAAAAGGTTTGATAGAAATGCCCACCAAACCCATCTGGACCCGGAGCTCCATCACCATTTAGGGAAAAAACTGCATCTTTAATCTCTTTTCTCAAGGGAAGCCGCCCCAACATAACATTGTCAGCATCCGTCACCAAAGTAGGAATCACCTCATCCACCAGAGTATTTTGAACACAATTATTGTCCATGCTGAAGATTGCCTGAAAATAAGAAAGAGCATGCAATTCTATCTCCGCGGAATCAGTAATAACATTGTTACCATCCTGCAAAAAAGAAATGGTCTTTGTAGCTTCACGAATTTTAGCGACCCTATGAAAATAAGCCGTATTGCGGTCACCATTAACAAAGTTTTGATCACGGGCCTTCTCTTTCCATAATTGCTCCTGTAAATTTAAAGCCTTTGTCAATAAAAGTTGCGCCTCCAAGTCTTGCATATATAGCTGATCTGAAAACCCTTCGGAATCAATTAAGTGTTGAATTCTATTCACTTCATCCACAGCAAGATGCACTTGTCTATCCACATCACCAAAAACCGTACGGTTCCAAACTCTAAAATCATTTTTAACATTTCTAAGCTTAGCTTGAAACCGCGCCATGCCCTGCCCTCTAACACCTTTGGACCAAGACTCCATCACTAAATTTCGACAATCATCATGAGCAGCCCACATTTTAAAGAACTTGAAAGGTGTTGCATGCTTAACCACGGAGAACACAACCGAGACCAACAATGGGTTGTGGTCAGACTGATGTCTAACCAAAGCTGTACAAGTAGAATTCCGCCAAAAGTTTAACCAATCATCATTACAAACAGCCCTATCGAGCCGAAGAGCCACATTATCATCACCAAATCTGCCATTTGTCCAAGTGAAAAAAGAACCTAATGTTGGAAGATGATGGAGAATATTTGCATTTGACCAATTTAAGAAATCTTCACAAGAAAGATTAGGAGGAGGACGCCTTCCCCTTTTCTCATGAGCTCCTAAAACCGCATTGAAATCACCAACAAACATCCACGGTCCTTGGAAACACCCTTGAAGATGCGTGAGGTCTGCCCAAATTTGCCTTCGCTTCAAATAATAGGTACTTGCATAAACCGCAGCAATAAAAACAGTTGACTGATAACAAGATATCTCCAAAGCAATGCACTGATCAGACACAAATATTACTGTTGCTAATAAATCATTTCCCCACAGAGCCCAGAGATTAGGCAACAAAGGGCCCCTGTTATTAATACAATATTTTGAAACACCTATAGTCGGCCAATACCAAGAAGGAATGCGATCAAAATTGACCATTGGCTCCGCAATAAAAATAACCACAGGTTTATGAGACAAAAATAAATTTTTTAAAGCAATCTGAGTATCATTGTTACCGATACCTCTAGCATTCCAATAGAGAAAATTCATTGGGAAGGCGGTTTTCTATCTCCCCGTGCACGGGGTTTGGATGGCTGCTGATTGAGGACTTGCTTAACCTTAACCTTCTGTTTCTGATTTCTAGTGAGAACCTGCATGCTACCCTCCGAAGCTTCAGCTGCTGAACGAGCATCATACTCACGAACTCTCTCCCACAAATCTAACCCATGTTGTATATTTTTACTGGGATGAACTTCCTGCCTTTGTAGAACTACCACATGCTGATCATGTGTTACGCTGCTGCCCCCAACTGCAACACAAGAAGTTGTTTCGGTTGGCAAAGGTTGAATTTGAGAAATAGGAACCTCAACTGTACCTTCCAAAGACCCATTAAAATTCTCAATAGTGACATCAATAACACGGGCTGGATTTTCTTGGTCTTCCTGTTTATCATCCAACTCTTCATGCATGCCGTCATGCGTATCCGTGAATGGTCTTGGAACAGTATCACGAGCACCCTTGGGACTCTCCTCCAGCTCCCGTGGGCTCACATGATCATGTTCCACACCATCCTGAAGTGTTGCAGACTTATCTTCTATCACGGGGTTCTCCAACACCGCCCGTGATGTCTGATGTGTCTGATCCACCCCGTTAGGTCGTACGTCCTCACGCCCAGGAGGGGATGAATATGCTCCACGCTCATTAGAAACCTTAGGACTCTCCCCCAGCTCCATAGGTCTCTCATGATTGTGTTGCACACTATCCAGAAGCGTATTGGAAGCATTAGTTACAACGGGGTTCTCCAACTCCTCCCGCTGCGTCTGATGCGACCTCCCCGCTTCTACAGATTGCACGTCAACGTGCGCTTCAAGGGAAACAGGCTCAAGCACTGGCATAGTATGTGACACCTCCCGAGGAGTTATTAAATCAAACACATTGTGTAAAGGGATGCTGAAGTTATTCGATCTATCAAATTGAGATGTGGCCACCAAAGATGAGCTAACCGGGTTCAAAAATGAAGTAGACAATGGAGCCGGTGATGCCAGTGAAACTGAAACCGATGATGTGGGTATAGGGGCAGTAGTTGCGGTGTCCGGAACTCTAAGAGTGGTAGTAACAGTCGAAACAACCGGAACCGGAACCCATGTGCTAGTGTTACCAGAAGAAGGACCCACATCATTTTTGCTTCCTTTTTGCCGAATAGGATGTTTAGGATCTGAGTCGGCAACGACAATCTGTTTCCCACGATCATTCTTGTCTTTCGGCGGTTGCGGATGCAACCAACGACATGATGAAATATTGTGCCCAATAGAGTGACAGTGTTGACAAAATAAAGGCATTCTCTCATATTGCACTTCCACTTTGAAAGCGAAGTCCTCTCTTTCGACTAGGATTTCATCATACAATTTCTTTGAAAGGTCAATGTCGACAAGAATTCTAGCATAGTGCCCAAAAGTACGGTTTCTAGTAGGTCCATCAATATCTATTGGAGTCCCAACCGCACTCGCAATTTCCTTCAACGTTCGCTCCCGCCAATATTCCTGTGGCAGCTCCACTAAACGGATCCAAAGTGATACATGTGTTTGCTTTTGTGTCTGATACTTGAAATCTTTAGTCCACTGTGATAACCTTAGCAAACCCGGCTTAAGATTAACGGTGCCTACTGCCCAAATCTTCCTATAATCCTCCGCCGAATTAAAGATAAAATCATAATACCCCTTACCAAGAGGCACCATCTTCCAACTGGCCATTGTTGTCCATAACTTACTAATCTTGCTGCTGAGATCACGGGCTGAATACGGCTTCTCCCCTTTGTTAAGAGTTAAACGAGCCCTTAATGCATATTTGCAATCTTCCACACCCTTACGGTACTCCTCTTGATTAATTTTTATGCTCAAAGTGTCGCCTTTAATGCATGGTGAGGGGTAGGGGCTGTCATCATTTATATATATTTTTAAGATATTATTATAACTGTAAATTTAAATAAATTCAATCTAATATACTTACATGTGTATTCGTGCACACAAACTTATAAAACTTACTATTTAATATCTAACCCGGGCAACGCCGGGTCTCTAAACTAGTAGTATATATATAAAGTAAGGTTTTTTATGCCACGTGTCACTTCCACGTTTATTCTCAATATTTTTATTATTTTTTCTATATTTTATTTGACATAAATATCTCAACAAACTTTTGATTTTATCCACTGAATATTTTATTTAATTTTATATTTAATTTCTAATATTTTATGTAGTCAAAATATCTCAACAAACTATACATAATACTTTCAATACTATCCATTAATTTTTTTTTTCTTTCTTTTAGGAAAAGAAGTTTTAATTAGTTACTATCTAATCTTTTAACACCATATTATTCAATTAGTTTTTTCATTGAGGAAAAAAAGGCTTCGTTTTTTTTAACTATAAATAAATGAGATTTTGTTAATCACCATAATCACATATTTTGAGCAGAAATCGAAACTCAAACCTTCTTTTGATCTAAACTTTTTCTTTCTTCAGGTTTGACACAAACACCTATACTATTATTTCTTCTAATTATGCTTAGCTATATATATATATATATATATATATATATATATATATATATATATATATATATATATATATATATAATATAAGATGGAACTAACACCTAAGTTTACTAATTGTTTTTTTTTTCTTTCAGGTCCTTGAACTATTGTTTCTGGCATCCATTACAAACACCTACGAGTTCTATTGTTTCTGGTCCTTGAACTAACACCTATCAATAGTATATATCATCAATAATATATATTATATATATAAAGTAAGGTTTTTTATGCCACGTGTCACTTCCACGTTTATTCTCAATATTTTTATTATTTTTTCTTTATTTTATTTGACATAAATATCTCAACAAACTTTTGATTTTATCCACTGAATATTTTATTTAATTTTATATTTAATTTCTAATATTTTATGTAGCCAAAATATCTCAACAAACTATATATAATACTTTCAATACTATCCATTAAAATTTTTCTTTCTTTCTTTATTTTAGGAAAAGAAGTTTCAATTAGTTACTATCTAATCTTTTAACACCATATTATTCAATTAGTTTTTTCATTGAGGAAAAAAAGGCTTCGTTTTTTTTAACTATAAATAAATGAGATTTTGTTAATCACCATAATCACATATTTTGAGCAGAAACCGAAACTCAAACCTTCTTTTGATCTAAGCTTTTTCTTTCTTCAGGTTTGACACAAACACCTATACTATTATTTCTTCTAATTATGCTTAGATTTTTATTTTTATATATATAATATAATATGGAACTAACACCTACGAGTAAGTTTACTGATTGTTTTTTTTTCTTTCAGGTCCTTGAACTATTGTTTCTGGCATCCATTACAAACACCTACAAGTTTCAGGTCCTTGAACTAACACCTATACTATTGTTTCTGTTTCAGGTCCTTGAACTAACACTTATACTATTTTTTTTCTTCTGATTCAACAATACCGCTCTTCTCTTCATTCTTATTCATTGGCATCCATTCCTATTTTGTTTTATTATTATTAATATATTATTATTATTATTATTATTATTATTATTATTATTATTATTATTATTATTATTATTATTATTATTATTATTATTATTATCACCAGTTCCGTAGTTTAGCAATAGGTATTTTTGCTTATGTTGATCTTTTATGTTGTTTTGTGTGTGAACCCAGTATAGCGGACATTCATAATTGGTGAGTGTCATTATAGCAGTATGGATTGACATCCATTCATAATTGGCGCATGCCATTATAGTGGACACCGTGAACCCAATAGTCTATAGGAACACACAGTCGTTTCTAAATTTTTGCAAGTCCAGATACTTAAAAAATGTTTATTTTATTCTATATATGTTAATAATTTTACTAAATCCAGTTAATTATATTTGTCTGTGGATATATAAATTTTCAATTATACAAAGTTATATGTCTAACCCGGGCAACGCCGGATAAATATACTAGTACTACTATAGAAAAATGTTAACTAATGCCACCAGGACATTAGCTAAGGAAACAAGTATAGTAAGAATTTTGTAAAACTTGTATAATTAAAAACTTAAAAGTGTGAAAAATGTTATTTTAAATACAAGGCTTAAATTTTTTGTTGAGGACACTATTCATTGAAAAAGTTTAATACTTTAATTTTTGAGAAGTTTCTATAAAAATTTACTATCTAAAATTCTTAAAAATTACCCTTAGTGCACTCCTTAACATATTCCTAATAATATAATGCCCCAATTCGAGATAATGTCTTGGTTTTAATTTTAATTCTTTAACAAGTGTTTCTCGTACATTTGTTTGCATTCCTTATTAATAATAATAATAACAACAATAATGCAACAATAATAATAAATTAATAATGCATCACATTTAGCTGTCAGAAAAAAATATAATAATGCAACGTGATTCATTGTTCTTCTCCATCATAAATACATCCCCTCCCCAGTTTTTACCATTACTAACACAGTGTATTGTATACTAATAAAGCATAATCAAGCTTGTACCAAAAAAAAAAAAAGCATAATCAAGCTACTTCAAAGGGGATATGGAGAAATTTATTTCAAACCGGTCAAGCATCAAATCTGTGCCTGAGGACTATGTATTCCCACCAGAAACAAGACCAGGGCATTTCAAAATCGCAATCAACAAAACCATCCCAATAATTGATCTTAGTGAAGCACAAAATGGGGATAGAACCAAATCAATTCAACAAATTATCAAGGCTGCTGAGGAGTTTGGATTCTTTCAGGTATTCATACTAAATTTTTTGATTTTCATTTTAAGATTAAATATATATATATATATATATATATATATATATATATATATATATATATATATATATTTTCCCTCTAAATATAGGCTAAATTGCATTTTTGGTCCCTTAACTATTTTTTTTTTTTTTGGTACAAGTCCCTTAACTATTTAATTAGTATCGCTTTGGTCCCTTAATTAAAATTTGATTTATTTTGGTATCTTAACTCTCTTTCCTTACACATTTTGGTCCTTTTTGTTAGTTTTAATTTAAAAACGTTACGTTTTCTTCATCTTCTTCTCCTCTTCTTCATCTTCATATCATATCCATCGACTTTCAACAGCAAAAATCCAAGAAAAATTCCAGAAGAAAATGAAGAAAACCTAATGTTTTTGAATTAAAACTAACGGAAATGACCAAAATGTGTAACAGAGAGAAGTTAAGATACCAAAATAAATCAAATTTTAATTAAGGGACCAAAACGATACTAATTAAATAGTTAAGGGACCAAAAACATAATTTAGCCCTAAGTATACTAAGCAACACAGGGCGTTGCTAGGACCCTAGATCAGGGTTCAAAATTTCAAACTACCAAATTTTTATCTTGAATGTGTATTTCGCTATCATATTAATCTCTGAATGTATCAAAATTGTAACTACATTCACAAATGTCTCTTTTAGTAATCATTTTGATCATCAAATTAGTTATTAGATAGTCAATTTTATCTTAGAATATGTTTTGTCATTGTTCAATTTAATCTATAAAATTACACAAAAAAAGATGCACTATATAAATATGTTTACAATTTCGATACATTTAAAGAGTACAGTAAAAGTGTCTTACACATTCATGGATCACCATATTTGTTTGCCTATTTAGAGACAATAGAAAAGTTAAATATTTAAAGATAAATGTCGTAAAATTATAAATATTAAAATATATTTATATTTTTTTAAGAAAAATTTCCACATCTTACATTTTTTTTCCATCATAGAATATTTATCAGTTAAAATTTGAAAACACAATGCTAAATATCTTATACATTTTCTATGCTAACTATACTTGAAACTACAGATATCATGTTCGTTATTATAGCCAGATTTAATTTCCATTCAAGGTATTTTGTTTTGATTCCAATCTATCATCAATTTATAATATAAAATGATATTTTTTACTTTGACTTAAACTTTGGGCAATCTGCATTGTATTACTGTCACAGTGTGTGCCCAGACACAACTTTGCCAACTTTTTCCTAGTAAGAGAGGAGAGAGTCAATGCAATATGGTGCAAGGCCTAATTTTGAGGGCAGGGCCGTATCTGGGGTAGGGCGAAGAGGGCGACCGCCCTAGGCCCTAAAAAATAAGTGTGAAATTTGAGCCCCAAATTTTTCTTTTTAGAGGTCTATTATGCCTTAAAAATATGTTTAATTTTTTGTATCAAGTTTGATGTTTATATATATTTATTAGTTGGGACCTAAATTGTAGGTTCGTCCCAGACCACTAAAATCTCAAAAACGGCCCTGTTTGAGGGGGTTCAAGACAATGAACATATAATAAAATAGGTGTAAATTTGAAGAGTTGAGAAGGTGCAATTGAACCCCCTGGCCATTATATATATGGCTCCGCCAATGTGTCTAATATAAATCCCGACATTTTTTTTTTATTAAAATAGGTTATCAATCATGGTCTCTCGTTGGATGAAATGAAGGAAACAATGAGTGTTTTTAAGGAGGTGTTTGAGAAGCCTAATGAATACAAGCACGACTTGTATCCTGAGGACAATTTGAAGACATGTAAGATGTTTTCTAGCACTTTCAAATATGAATTTGATAAGGTTCATCTATGGAGGGACACTCTTAGGCACCCAGCTTATCCTTTGGAGGAGTGGCAACACTTGTGGCCTGAATATCCAACTACATACAGGTAAATGCATGAAAACATTGATTATTACTTGAGAATATCAATTCAACATATATTAACTAGTCTTTAACTTAATTAAATAGTCGACATAACAATTTCACTACTTGCAACCTCTCTGATTAATACTAGCAATTGTTCAATGAATATAAAAAATAAAGTTTTGTTTATAATAGTGATTGAACGGAGTATATTAGTTTAGTTACAGGGACGGATCGAGACATAATGTTTAGGTGTGGCTGAATTATGAAAGAAACTATGAACTAAATCATCCTCCATTTGTTCCTAATTATAAGGTCCTTTTTAGAAAAATAATAGGAATTAAGAAAATTGAAAGTGATAATAAGTTTGTTTGTAATTGCTATTGTTTTTACAATTTTATCCTTTAAGAGAGAGTGTTAGTGTATGTTTCAACATAGTATTTAATGTTGATTGAAGAAAAAGATATAAAATAAGGAAAATGCTAACAAGTGCCCTAAGGGCATTGTTTAAACATTTAAAAGTAGCAACTTTTGCATTGGAAATTGTACGATTATAACTTTAACAATTGTTTGACTTGTATTTTCAAGACATAATTTCCTTTTGTGGGTTCCTTAAACAATGCCCTTAGGGCACTTGTTAGCAAGACCCACAAAATAAAGGGTCTTGCTAACCAGTGCCCTCAGGGCAATGGTTAAGGAAACCAAAAGTAGTATATTTACATCGAATTCAACAATATTTTGACTTTTAAAAAGTTAAATTCTTCACTTGTCATCATTTTCCAATGCAATGTTTCTATTTTTATCATCTTAACCAATGCCCCAAGGGCATTATTTAGCTTTTCCTTAAAATAAATAAGAGTGTATTGGTAAAGAATTAATTAATGTACTTGAAAATACCAAAATGGTCTTATAAAAAGAGACAAAAAATTTCTCAAAATAAACTTATATTTAGTGACGGAGGCAATACTAAAAATGCAGGAAAACGAGCACGATGGCAGTGAAACCAGGTCGCGCGTATTGATATAAGCAACCCATACATACCGATAGACCATATAAAGAATCTTCACATACTTTAGACATATATAGTATATAACGGTTATAACCAATTGTTTGAGACCTAGTATATGAAAGAAAAAGGAAAAAAAAGAGGGTATAATCATGTGTGGCTCCGCCCCTGATTAGTTAGATCAGTAAATTTATTAGTATATGCCCCAATTAAGATAAGTATAAGCTTGCTCACATTAGAATGTTTAGTAATTCATGAATTGTCATATTCTCTCTGAGCTTAATTATAAGACAATTTTAAAATTTTGTATGTCCATAATTATAAAACCCTCAACAAATTTTTAAATACATTTTTATATTCAGTTTCCAAATATTAATGCTATGGTTAAATATGTTTTTATCTCTAAAAATATATCAACTTTGTGTTTTAATCCCTCTAAAAAATTTCTTCAACTTTTGGTCTCCTAAAAAATTTCCATTACCACTTTTGGTCACTACCTTTAAGTCAACTCTTGTGTAGCCTTCATATTTGTAAATGAAATTTTCATTAAAAAATATGAAGGCTACACACATGAGTTGACTCAAAAGTATAGACTAAAAGTGATGCTTGTTTGAAATGGATGATGGTTTGATTTGATTGTTTTACTAAATTTTTGATGGATTATAAATAGATTGATGGGTTCTTCAATCCATCCAATAAATATATATATATTTTTTCTTGCAGAGAGTGTGTTGGGGATTATTCAACTAAAATTAAGGAGTTGGGTTCAAGGATCATGAATTTGATTAGTGAAGGGCTGGGTTTGGAGTGTGGATATTTCGACAATGATAATCTTAGTGATTCATTGGTTATCCAACTTAATCATTATCCACCATGCCCTGATCCAAGTTTAACACTTGGTATAACCAAACACTTTGATGCTTACCTCATCACCGTTTTACAACAAGAAGATATATGTGGGCTTCAAGTACTTAAGGATGGAGAGTGGATTGCTGTTGATGCTATTCCTCATGCATTTGTTATCAACATAGGCTACGCCTTGCAGGTACGCTTAATGCATTTATCATCACTTACTATCATTTTAATTCTTTAAATTATGTGGGAAAAGAACTATCTTGCTGACCATTTTGTAGATTTGAGAACTTTGAAATATTAATAACCCTATAGGGACTAATTTATTACTATCTCATGAAGGAAAATTTTTGTATTTTTTCATTTCAATCATGGCTCTTAATAATTTATGTAAATTGGCAAATTTTGTTGACTTGTGATGGATTACAATATTGGATACAGATAATCACTAATGGAAAGCTAAAAAGTGTGGAACATAGAGTTGTGACAAATTCAGAACAAGCTCGCACAACTGCTGCCTTTTTTATAGCTCCATCAGGTGATTGTTTCATTGAACCAACAAAAGATCTCATTGATGAACACAATCCACCTATTTATAAGTCTTACAAATACAAGGAGTTGCTCACTCGCTTCTTTAAGAAACATGGTGACATGGATATGGTGCTGAAATCCTATGAGGAAGAGGAACCAAAGGATTAAAGGAAATATTGTGAAAGGCAAAAAGTATCATTTGATTATGTTATGTTTTTTTGAATAAATTGATGATTTAATGCTGTTGGACACCTTATTTATTTTTTATTTTTTTTAATAATTCATGATTTATTTACATCCAAGAAAATTTCATTTACAAAAGGCTTAAATATGTAAATTGTCCATGTAAGTTCGCGTGTTTTTAACTTTCGTCTCTGTATTATTTTTCGTTCTAAAATAAACATTGTAAGTTATAAACATTTCGCTTTTGGTTCTTGTCGTCATTATCTGTTACAAAAACGCTTATGTGTCTATGGACGACTAACGTGACGATGTATGACATTGCAAGTAAGACTTATGTGTCGCTCCAGATAACCAATGACAAAGTTATATGGACCAAATCCAAATTAAAAACCTTGTTTTTTTTTATGGACCAAATCCAAATTAAAAACCTTGTTTTTTTTTTCTTCTTCATCTTCTTCCTCTATCTGCCATCTTTTTCCTCTGTTCCATCTTAAAAACCCTTATTTTCCTTTCTTCATCTTCTTCCTTCCTCTTCTTTATCATTTTCAACCTTACTTTCATCAACATTCATCAATCTTCATCAAACCCATAAAACATAAATTAAACATTCAAACTCTCTAATCAAAATTTCATTTCCCATTGATGGTCGGATTAAGGAGATCATGAATTTTAAAAAGGACGATTAAGAAATTTTGTTAGTAGATGTAAACGTAATTTTAGTTAACAAACGAGCTTTCTGTCCAAATATTAGTAAAAACATAATTGTTTATGTCCAAATAACAAGTCCAATTGTTTATGACCAACAAAATCTTTTCTTGGAATGATGCCAATAAATGATAATTTTTTGACTAAAATTATTGTGATAAGGTCAAAAAATTATTAAAATAACCTTACACGCTATATTTTGATCCATCTAAATTATTGTGCTTGAATTGTTATTACACTCAGGGCCGTCTTAACAAATTTGTTGGTCCTGTTTTATTTTTTTAGGACTGACAAAAAATTGAAATTTTGGCCCCCAAAATACTTAAAAAGGCACTATTAAAAAAATTATTATCTTATTTATAAAAGGTCTTAAGTTGTCTTAAACAACTTTTTGGAGCCAAAAATTGAGGTTAATTTTGTCATTTTAATTTTGACATCTCATTGTTATTATTATTTAATATATATTTAAGCAATTGAACAAACTTTTGCTAAATTTAATATTGACATCTCATTATTATTATTATTTAATATATATTTAAGCAATTGAACAAACTGTTGCTAAATTTGTGCCATAAACTACTAAATAGGTTTTTTTTTCTTCCATAATCTTAGTTAGTTTTTTTTTTCGTTTTTTTTTCTTTCATAATTTTATTTTGTTTTTCTTTCACATTATTATTTAATAATAATATATATTTAAGCAATTGAACAAACTTTTGTTAAATTTGTGCCATAAACTACTAAATACGTTTTTTTCTTCCATAATCTTAGTTTGTTATTTTTTGTTTTTTTTCCTTCATAATCTTATCTAAACAAACTTTTGCTAAAAAAAATTCTCATTAAATTCGTGCCACCAAAGAAAAGAAAAAACCTCATCTAACGTTTGTCTTTGGTAACTAATTTTGTCTACATCTGTGCCACTTTATGCCAAACTAATCATCTCTCAACTCTCTATATAAGTAACATCAAATAGTATTTATAAGTCATACTATATATTTAAGCAATTGAACAAACTTTTGCTAAATTTAATATTGACATCTCATTATTATTATTATTTAATATATATTTAAGCAATTGAACAAACTGTTGCTAAATTTGTGTCATAAACTACTAAATAGGTTTTTTTTTTCTTCCATAATCTTAGTTTGTTTTTTTTTTTCGTTTTTTTTTCTTTCATAATTTTATTTTGTTTTTCTTTCACATTATTATTTAATAATAATATATATTTAAGCAATTGAACAAACTTTTGTTAAATTTGTGCCATAAACTACTAAATACGTTTTTTTCTTCCATAATCTTAGTTTGTTATTTTTTGTTTTTTTTTCCTTCATAATCTTATTTAAACAAACTTTTGCTAAAAAAATTTCTCATTAAATTCGTGCCACCAAAGAAAAGAAAAAACCTCATCTAACGTTTGTCTTTGGTAACTAATTTTGTCTACATCTGTGCCACTTTATGCCAAACTAATCATCTCTCAACTCTCTATATAAGTAACATCAAATAGTATTTATAAGTCATACTATATATTTAAGCAATTGAACAAACTTTTGCTAAATTTAATATTGACATCTCATTATTATTATTATTTAATATATATTTAAGCAATTGAACAAACTGTTGCTAAATTTGTGCCATAAACTACTAAATAGGTTTTTTTTTCTTCCATAATCTTAGTTTGTTTTTTTTTTCGTTTTTTTCTTTCATAATTTTATTTTGTTTTTCTTTCACATTATTATTTAATAATAATATATATTTAAGCAATTGAACAAACTTTTGTTAAATTTGTGCCATAAACTACTAAATACGTTTTTTTTCTTCCATAATCTTAGTTTGTTATTTTTTGTTTTTTTTTTTCCTTCATAATCTTATCTAAACAAACTTTTGCTAAAAAAATTTCTCATTAAATTCGTGCCACCAAAGAAAAGAAAAAAGCTCATCTAACGTTTGTCTTTGGTAACTAATTTTGTCTACATCTGTGCCACTTTATGCCAAATTAATCATCTCTCAACTCTCTATATAAGTAACATCAAATAGTATTTATAAGTCATACTTCATCCTTCATCCTTCCATTAAATCATCTTGCTTCAAATTAATCATACGTCATATTTTTTTGCTTTGAATCTCTTTTTTTATTTCTAACTTCTTTTTTATATCAACGATTAAAGTATGTCTCTATTAATATTTTTAACTCTGTCTACCTTTCTATGATTTATTTCTTTTCAATTCTATGTAGGTTGAATAATGGCTTCTAATATTACTGATATTGATGACATTGTTGCTGGAAAAATCGATTGGAAGATACGTGTTCGTATAGTTAATCTTTGGAAAATTCTTGAATTCAACAAACCAAAACAGGCATCCAGTATTGAATTACTTTTGCTAGATGAAAAGATATGGTCATGCATGATATTCATATGGTTCTATTGTACCTATAAATTTTGTAGTTAAATATCTCTGATTTATACTACATCATGTCTATGTTATGTGATGAAAATGATTCCTATATATTAATTTTATACGGTTCTATTATACCTATCTATTTTTTATAAAATATCTTTGATTTATTCATGTAGTTCACAAGTCGCATCTTCTGTTTTTCATCACTGTTAAATTAGCCTGTTAAATTAAAAGAACCATATATGAACGTGTTAGTTAAACAATTAGCCTATTAAATTTAGAGGTGGGGACTTATTTGTTTTGGCAGGTGCTGTGCAGTTTTTGGGTTCGTGGGGTTCCTGTTCCTCCATTGTAATCTTTTTGCTATTTTGAGTTCACTACACTTTCTTTGTGGGTGGCTCTATTTTAATATAATATGCCGTTGGAAAAACAAAATTAAAACTACTATAAATTGATAATAAATGAAGTTCTTTACCGTGCTTCATGACTGAAATATGGACGTATTGATAAAAAATATTATCTGGTCATTGTTTTTTGTTTCAAGTTTATATTTCACATTATCTTTTTATCTTTTTTATTCACATAAAATCATATAATGTTTTATTGATTTCAGTTGTCAAAGATACAAACTTCTATTAAAAGCAAGGATTTCAAGCAACATGGAGATTCTTTTGAAGAGGGTGCTTCATATAATATAGAGAAGTTATTGGTCTCATTTAATAAAAGAGGCAATTTTAAACCAACAAATCTCAGATACAAGCTAATAACGTTGTTTTAATGGGTTAGTACTTTATACTAAACTTCACAAAATAAATATTAAACAGATTCCTTTATTTTTATATTTTTATAATTTTATAATTTCTTTTTTATGATTCTACAACCACGTTTATTTGCAGATGTCATTGCCAATGTAGTTGGAAGGACCGACGTTAAGGATATTCAAGTAAAAGGAAATATAACTAAACTCTTGGACTTACTCTTGAAGACCTTGAGTTAGTGGAGTTTTTTTTTTATCGTTTTTGTTAACTATGTATATAGATGTTTTTTTTTTATCTTGAAGACCTTGAGAATGGGTCAACTACCATTGTGTTGTTTGATAGAGTTATTTCACAACACTTTGGAAAGACTGCAAAAGAACTAATGGAATCGATAATGAACTTAAGTATATTATTTTTTGTATTTTTTTTGTAATATTATTAAAACAATAAACGTTGGTCTTAATTGTTTAATGATACAAATAAAAAACAGGGAAAGGCAACATATGATTATCCAACAGAATTTGACACCTTATGTGACAAGGACATGCTTTTCAAACTGGAAATCAATAAAAAAAATGTTGACCAGAGGTTTTATACCTATGCAGTCAAAAAGATGTCCGATAACAATGAAATCATTGATAAGTTTAAGAAATAGTATCATATTGAATGTCATGTTGCTCCTCATAATTGTGAAGAAGATGATGATGTTGACTTCATGGGTCTTATTACACCCCAAACAGGTGATAATATGAAGGTAGTTAAATATTCTTTATATCTACTTTAAAGGTATTCATAAAACTTATTAAATTAACCATTGCTATGAATGTTTATTCGTGTAGCTTCTTGGTGATGAAGCTAATTCTATCCCTAAGGATACTCATCCATCCATGTCTTTGAGAAAGAGAAATGCCGACATACCGACTCAGATGCAACACATATTGAGGTTGATTGTCGAACTCAGTCGTCAACCACTAAATTGTAGAAAGTTGTCAAAATTAAGCAAGAACATAAAGATTGATATTTTAGCTCTTCTCAGTCTAGACTACTTAGATTTATTTTGTTTCGATTTTTTTTTACTCATTAAGTACTTTCTTAATTGTTTTGGAAATTTATTTGCTTGACATTTGCTAATTTGATACTTTGGTACATGTGTCATACATCCAAAAATAACATGTTGACGTTTTTTTTGTGTGTACATTAATATCACTCTATCTATAAAAAAATAAAAAAAATATTTGTCTGTTGAAAGATGTGACGGTAACCAAAATCACTTGCGTTGGTGACCAAAATAACTCACCATACTTTTTTTATTGTGTTTCGTAACATGATCAATATTGCCTCTTCATATAGTGGTAAAAACTATATGCATGCCTAATCTTAAATAATATTTTGATCTTTTCCTTAAAGGTGGATGTCAAATTTAGATAACTAACACTCGATGTCTACCCTACTCTTCACTAATTAAGCAAGTGAAGACCACATCAAATAAAATTACCCTATGGTCGGCACATTACTTGCAGGAATCTTATTCACTAATTTTGAAATATCAATGAAATTATTTATACAATTTCAAGGTTGCTTATAACACTCCAAAGTCCTGATAGAAGCACTTTAAAAGTCCTAAATCAGGGACCACAAAGAAGGGGTTGAAGGTGTTGGTAGATCGTTGGTCTCCAAGCGGATCAAACAAAGCATGAATTGTTGGATGGTAAAAGCCAAAGAGAGGAATTGTGTTAAGATTATAGTAGTCTTAACTTTCATATGGGTGCATCAACCTTGCGTGATTGATATCATTTTTTTTACTAAGTGTGATTGGTATCAACTTGATCAACTTCTTAATCCATGTTCATGTATTAATACATGAGAGAAGCACATCATCCTCATGGCTTTCATCGCTGTCAACGTTGTTTAGAAACCAACAATATGTCACCTTAAATACTCATAATTCTACAAATAATCTCAAATCCACAAATTACTCATAGTTTGTTATAAGCACAAAGTAATTTTTATGTGAAAAACCAACTTTAGAAAGATGTTAATTCTACGAAGCGAGTGTTTGAATAATCATACCACTCACAAGAGTTCTTCTTTTTTTAACTTTTTTCTTTTCGAGGGAATTTCTTCATTTTTAACTTGAAATTTATACTTATCTAAATTTTCTTTCTTTACCTTAACAAAAATCAGCTTAAAAAAAGTTTGTTTGTTTGTTTGGATACAACTATATAAAAGGGATTATTTGTTATAAAATTGATTCAATATTTTGATTCTTATTTTAACATTTTTTTAGATTCTAATTTTTGTTAGGAGTTGTAACAATAGGATGCACACTCTTAAACTTGATTCTAATTTTTCTTCAAATTGGATCTTCCTGTTCTTATGTCAATGAACTAAAAGAGTTCTCAGACTGGATTTTAAATGTTGGAGATGGAAACATTGGAGAAAACAATGATGGGGAAGTTGAAATTGAAATACCAGATGACATGTTGATCAAGAATTCAGGTGACCCAATTGCTTCAATTGTTGATAACACATATCCATCACTGTTGGAGAGTATGAGTTATCTTTCATTTTTTCAAAGCAGGGCAATTTTAGCACCTATCAATGATATTGTTGATTCACTGAACAATTATATTTTATCAATGATACCTGGTGAGAAAAAAACGTACTTAAGTGCTTAAGGCGGAATTATATTAATAGTTGCATTTGGTTATTTTTCTTTATCTATCTCATGTGATAACGAGAATTCTAAATTAATTCAGGTTTTCATTGTCATTGTTTTGGAAGCATTAATTCATTTACAATTACCTTATTTATTAATCAAAACTATTATTTCATTTACAATTATCTTATTTTTTTATCAATGCCATAAAAATTACCTTATTTATTAGTTAATGAGATAATCAACTTCCCGTGCATCGCACGGGTCCAAATACTAGTATTAATAAAAAAGCTTAAGTGGGAGTTGAACCCACCAACCACACACCCTATAATCAAGGAGCATGCCACTGAAGCAAAGCAATTTATATGATACATTTTCGCATTAACTCTATATAAATGCTAATTACATGCTATACATATTAAAAAAAATATGCTTTGGGCCCCAAAAAAATCGAGGCCCGGTGACATAGCCCTACCCCGACGGGCTATGGGCCGGCCCTGATTACACTCTTAGATACCAATTGAATTTATAATTTAGAACATATCAAATATTAAATATATATTTACGTAGTTCACAAGTTCTAGTTTAATTGATGAAAATTTCAAAATTGCTAGACTTGAACGTTGTAAATAGAAATTTAAATTTCGACTCCTCCACTTATTATGTGGGTGAGTATCCAATAATTATTGTTGTTTTGTCTATTTTAAAAAAAAATACAATATACATTAATGTTAAGAAAAAAAATCTAGTCCAGCTTCGATTAGTTAGTGACATTTAAGAGTACATTGATGTAGATACAAAACCAGAACACCTAAAACCAAACACACACTAGAACCACAGACTCCACTTTGGTGCCATAGCTTGTGTGCCATTGGTGCTATAGCTTGCATCTCCACCACACACACACATCACACACACATCCCCACACACATCCACACACATCAATGGCCAGGATTTCCCTAATGGCACCAATGACACACAAGCTATGTCATGGAAGTATTTTCCCTAGAACCACCACAATTCCATGGGACCAGCAATCAGACCTATCCAAAGATGAAAACCTTTTACAAGTAACAACTACCAACCAGTTGCAAAATAAGGTACAAGACAGCCTAAGGTACAAGACATAAAACTGAGCAAGTATGGCATATCACTCCTAGTTTCTACAAATAATAGTAAAATTGCATGTGAAAGATCATCACGTGTTGGAATATCTAGGCAATATCCTCGTGAGCTTAGCTCAGTTGGTATGGATAATACATAAAATATGCAAGGTCCGGAGTTCAAACCCCAACCACCACCAAAACCCAGCCACCACCAAAAAAAGGAATATCTAGGCAGTCTCTTAATGTTTGAATTTCCTAATAATAATAATAATAATAATAATAATAATAATAATAATAATAATAATAATAATCCCCTAAAAAGAAATATAATGATAATGTTAATGATACATCACATTCAGCTGTCAGAAAAATATAATAACGCCAAAATACTAGGAATTATTGTTCTTCTCCATCATAAATACACCCCCTTCTTAGTTTTTGCCATTACCATCACTGTGAATTGTATACTAAAGCAAATCAAGGTACTTCAAGGGGATATGGAGAAATTTGTTTCAAACCGGTCAAGCATCAAATCTGTGCCTGGGGACTATGTATTCCCACCAGAAACAAGACCAGGGAATTTCAAAATCCCAATCAACAAAACCATCCCAATAATTGATCTTAGGGAAGCACAAAATGGGAATAGAACCAAAATAATTCAACAAATTATCAAGGCTGCTGAGGAGTTTGGATTCTTTCAGGTATTCATACTAAGTTTTTTGTTTTTCATTTTAAGATTAAATATATTTTCCCTTTAAAAATACTACTCCCTTCGTCCCGGATTAACTAAGTCATTTACTCATTTCGCACATATTAAGAAAAATATATAAATAAATGAGAGAAAAATGGGTTTAAGTGTTTGTGTATTCTCTACTATCATAAATGCAAAATGAAATATATTGAATTGAGAGCTATGAAACACGGACACTCCTCGGATAAGGCGTGTCCCCGTGTCAGACATGTGTCGTGTCCGACACCGACACGACGCCGACACATATAATTACACTGAATCATGTGATTTTCTAAAAAATTTGTGTGTCGACGTGTCGGTGTTCGTGTCGTGTCCGTGTCCGTGTCTATTTTCGTGCTTCATAGATTGAGAGTGATGAAAGTAGTATTAATTCGAGTTATAAAAGGAAAAAAAATTAATATTGTATTAAAAAATGATATGACTCAGTTATTTTGGGACACTTTTTTTTTGCAAATGACTCATGTCTAATAGAAGTCCCAAAATTTCTTTGATTTAAATAGGTTATCAATCATGGTCTCTCGTTGGATGAAATGAAGGAAACAATGAGCATTTTTAAGGAAGTGTTTGAGAAGCCTAATGAGTACAAGCACGACTTGTATCCTGATGACATTTTGAAGACATGCAAGATGTTTTCTAGCACCTTGAAATATGAATCTGATAAGGTTCATCTATGGAGGGACTCTCTTAGACATCCAGCTTATCCTTTGGAGCAGTGGCAACACTTGTGGCCTGAATATCCACCTACATACAGGTAAATGCATGAATATATATATTTGTATGTCAACTACATACAGATCTCATTTGATATTTCTGTCTCAAATTAATTATTACTTAGAAAATATCAATGCAACATCTATTAACCAGTCTACTGCTTAATTAAATAGTTGACATAACAATTTCACTACTTATACCTCCTTTCATTTTTCAAATATTAACTTATTAATGCTAGATTTAAATATGTTCTTTTTACCAAAAAAAAAATGTTTTTTGTCTTAATAAATATATCAACTTTTTGTTTAGTTCATTTAAAATTTTTCTTCGATCTTTAGTCTCCAAAATTTCCCATCATCACTTTTGGTCATTCCTTTTAAGTCAACTCTTGAATAAGCTTCTTATTTTGAAATAATATTTTTCAGGAATGTTTAGAATACTATAAGAATCTCTAAAAAAAATGTAGAATTTTTTAAACAAAACATGAATTTAAAATGTTTTTTTTTTTATATATTTTTGGTGCTTAAAATTTCTTATTTTGTTAATTTTTTTTTTAGAGATTCTTATAATATTTTAATCATTTCTCAAAAATTTCATTAAAAAAATATGAAAGTTACATATGAGTTGATTTAAAAGTAAGGAAAAAAAAGTGGTTATTGAAAACTTTTAGAGGGATTAAAAGTCAAAGAAAAGTTTTAGGGTGACTATAACAAAAAGTTTGTATATTTGTAATGACTAAACATATTTAACCCTTAATACTATCAACAAATTCAACTTTTGATTAGTTTACTTTACTCTCTCTCTCTTCTCTCTCTCACTCACACACACACCCACCCCACCACAACACAACAAAGAATCTATGAGGAATTCTGCTCTTTACCCAAACAGTTTTGCTCATTCCCAAAGTAAAAGTCCAAAATGCCCCTACGCAACTTAACATGTGTTAGTGTATTTTGTACTTATGTTAAGTCACGTTACGTGACTTAACATGCGCCAGTGCATTAAGAGCGTGACTTAAGTCACGCGCCACTTAGCACTAGCGCGAGTTAACTCACGCTAGTTGGCCGGTTAAGAACAAACGTTTTTCCAACTTTGGTCAGCTTTTCAACATTAAAGAAACACTTTTTTTTACCACTTTCACACGTTTTTTTTGACCACATTTATGTTAGATACAACCTAGGTTCCCATTTCTACCTATAAATACCCTCACATACTTCCTATATTCCTCACATTATCTCCTCCCACTCTCTCCCTCTAATTCTCTTCTTTCTTTGTTTTTTTCTTTTTCAATATTCTCTTTGGGGTAAAAAGTGATCAAAATTCGTCGGGGTAAAATAGTGAGTAGCCGACTTAGGGAAGTGATCGACCCTTGGGATAATTTTAAATCTGATTTTTTAACCGCAGAAACTTTTTACCGTGGGTAAAAAGAACTTCTTGTGGTAAAAAAAACCAGATTTAAATTTAGCCCAAGGGTTGATGATGTATTTTCCCCAAGAAGGCTGCTCACTATTTTACCCCACGAAGATTGATTATTTTTTACTCCAAAAATGAGAAAATAAGTAGATTTAGTGAATAAGTTCAAAATTATTGTATGACAATTGTTGTAATGTATGAATTATTAATAAAACAAGATATTGTTATATGCATCAATTTTATTCATTTATTTTATATTTGATTTTATTTTCTAATGTTGTATTTACTTTTATTAATATTTGTATTTATTTAAAGAATAATATCGAATCAATAATTTAGATTAATGTAAACAAAATAATTTCAGAATAATGTTAATAAAATAATTTAGACTAAAGTTAAGAAGTTAATTTAGATCAGAATTAAGTCACGCAACGTGACTTAAGTCACGTTTCTATTATAACTAGCGCAAGTTAACTCACGCAACGTGAGTTAACATGCGTAAGGGTTTTCGACTTTTACTTTGGGAGTGAGCAAAACCAAATGTAAAGAGCAGAATTCATCTATGAGTACCTTTGTGGAGATCCACTTACAACCACAATAGAGCTCTGGTTGCAACCATGGAGATGCTCTAGACGTGGTATTAAAAAAAAAAAAAATACTTGTAACAAGTTTTTACCTTCTAAAGTATTTTATGCATAGGTTGGATGTAGAATAGGAGAACTAGTGCAACATCACACTCCCTCCGTCCTATAATACTTGACACAGTTGACCTTATTACGCATGTCAATGCATAACTTTGAGCTTAAATATCTTGAATAATATATTAGAAAAAATTATGAAAATTTGATATTTTGAAAATACTCATCGAGACGAATCTAACGACATCTTATATAATATTATTTATCTTTGTATATTAGTAGAAAAATACGATCAAAGTAAGTTAGGTCAACACTGCACATTTTCAAATGGATCATGATCATCTATTGCGGGACGGAGGGAGTATATTATTGTGAGGAACACGCAGATCAAAATCAATTAAAAAATATTTAAAAACAACAAATAAGTTATCGGTTGTACAGACAAATGGGTATTTCATAAATCACTCCTCTTGTTTTTAATGGATGGTAGCTTGATTTGACTATTTTACACAGTTTTTATTGGATTATAAATAGATTAATGGGTTTCTTCAATCCATTCAATACAATCCAAGTTAAATCATATTCAATTTATTCACCTTGTCATTTGCACACGTAGTTAAAGATCTAATAGATTTTTTTTTCAGAGAGCGTGTTGGGGATTATTCAGTCAAAATTAAGGAGTTGGGTTCGAGGATCATGAATTTGATTAGTGAAGGGCTTGGTTTGGAGTGTGGATATTTCGACAATGATAATCTTAGTGACTCATTAGTTATCTCACTTAATCATTATCCACCATGCCCTGATCCAAGTTTAACACTTGGTATAATCAAACACTTTGATGCTTACCTCATCACCGTTTTACAACAAGAAGATATATGTGGGCTTCAAGTACTTAAGGACGGAGAGTGGATAGCTGTTGATGCCATTCCTCATGCATTTGTCATCAACATAGGCTGCGCCTTGCAGGTACACTTAATGCATTTGTCATCACTTACAGGAGATTATTTTGATGGTTTATGTTGGGTTGAAGAACTACACAATGTGAGGTGAATTGCAACTTTGAAGAAGAATAAGAGAGTATGAATAAAAATTGTGTAAATTGTTTTGCATAGAAGATTGTAGAGATACAATATGTACAATGCAATAACCGTGTGTATATATATATATATATATATATATATATATATATATATATATATATAGGTGGTTATGAAGGTTGTCAAAATTGAGATTTTACTTCAGGTCGAAAGGGAAGAGCAAAATCGAAAGATTTTACTCAACTAATTTTGTAGAATCGATATAAGAAATCATAAAATCGCAATCGAAATCGATTGATTTTATCAAAACAAAAATAATGGTAAATATATGTTATAAATTGTATATTGTCATAAATGACTTAGTTTAAAGTCCACAAAATACTTATACATAAATAACTAAAATTAATGGACAAAATCATTCAAAACCCTTTAAAATCTTGCGATTTTGTATAGATTTCACGATTTTGATGCGATTTTACTAGGATTTTGCCTATTTTGGGATTCTGCTTTGGATTTGTGTCGTTGAAGGTGAATAAAGTCACAAAATTCTAGACTTCAAGATTTAAGTCGGGATTTTGATAACCATAATGGTTATGCTAACTAATTATGGTATAGTTAATTTCTAACCGACTAACTAATGACAGCTAGCTATTAACTGTCAAGTAACTAATCTCTATCAACTTGTTATAATCTATAGTATATACATCATAACAACTGTAGACTATACTAGTTAACCATCACATCCTCTTTAGTGAACAAATATAGATTGCAATAGCAATGATTGGTTCCAATGACTTAAAAATATCACTATCAAACCCATGAAGGAAATCTTTCAATTTTTTTTTTTTCATTTCAATCATGTCTCTTTTTAATTTATGTAGGTTTGTAAATTTTGTTGACTTGTGATGGGTTACAATATTGAATACAGATACTTACTAATGGTAAGCTAAAAAGTGCTGAACATAGAGCTGTGACAAATTCAGAACAAGCTCGCACAACTGCTGCCTTTTTTATAGCTCCATCAGGTGATTGTTTCATTGAACCAACAAAAGATCTCATTGATGAACACAATCCACCTATTTATAAGTCTTACAAATACAAAGAGTTCCTCACTCGCTACTTTCAGAAACAATATGACATGGACATGGTGCTGAAATCCTATGAGGAAGAGGAACCAAAGGATTAAATGAAATATTGTGAAAAGCAAAAAGTATCATTTGATTATGTAATGTTGTTTTTTAATAAATTGATGATGTAATGTTGTTGGACACCTTAATTTTTTTTTTTTAATAATTCAGAATTTATTTACATCAAAAAGCTTTTATTTAGAAACTAATTATAAAGTTTCTCAATTTGGTACTATAATCTCATATTGTTATGTTTTACTCATGAGTGTCAATAAACTCGTATGGTTTTAAAGCATTGCATATGTCCAATTCATATGCAAATTAAACTTAAATTTTTTGGTACTTTACTATATATGTTCAGAGGAAAAAAAAATTAGGCCTCTTATATGATGCTAAAATGTTCTCTAACTCGGTTTAACTATATGCTCATCTTGCTCTTAAAAAAAAAAAAACTATATACTCATCGACACGGGTCCTATTAAATAAAATAAACACCAATTTATCTGTCCATAATACTTGTTAAAAAAACTATACCAAAATAAAAAATGTTTTCACATAAGTCGTATGATAAACATAGATCCACATTAATCATATCAATATAACATACATATGTTTGGAAAATAGTACAAACAACATTAGTTATGATAAATTATGAGTAGATCACATTTGATGTTACATTAGTATCTATACTGTCTTCATTGTTTATCAATATCTTCAACCCTTCTCTTGAAGTGACCCTTCATATTGCAACAACTGAACATGTGAGAACACATACGTTGGCAGATATAAATTATTTTAATGATTGACCTTGACTCTTATTAATAGTCATTGCAAATGAAACAACCAAATGTAATTGTCTCCATTAAAACTCAAAGGAATTCTTACGTCAAAAGGCGTCAGAGATAACCTGGGTATAAAGATTGTCTCTGATATTACTTCTAGATATCACTTTTCCCTCTGGCACATATTTTCTCATCCTTGTTATAATCAGTCTTGTCACATTGCATAATCCAAACTGTTGATCTATATTCATTAGTAGCATCATTGACTCTCCTACTTTTAGTCTCACCTTGTGATTTGGAAGTCCCGGTGTAGTTATTGTGTTGAGAAATTTAGAAGTGCGGACATCATCTACTACATCGTCCTCTACGTTTCGTGAATATGGAGAATTGTAACTCAAAGATGTATATTTTTCTGTTGTTTTGTAATAATGTCGGTTGTCAAGAGCAACCAAACCTTTTTGATTAGGGTTCCACGATGAACCCATTCTTATTTGTTGGATTATATTAATATAGTTTTTATTCATTATGATTCGAGTCATATTTTCTTTTCATAAGTTTCACCGTTTAAATATTTTGTAAACTAGGTTATGGTTCATGCATAGTTTTAAAAACCGGATCAGTCGTCAACTCGGTAAGGTCATTGAGTCACTGGGTCATTATTTCAACCACTGGGTCGTTGGTTGGTTATGGTTCATGCATAGTTTTAAAAACCAAACCAGTCGTCAACTCGGTAAGGTCATTGAGTCACTGGGTCATTATTTCAACCACTGGGTCGTTGGTTGAACCGTTCATGAACTAATTCTTGTGCTTTAACTGAATTGTTACATATGACTTTTGCTCAAGAGTCTTTAATTTTTTTAGGGACTCTTAGGGTATGAAGGTTAGACATATCTATGGAGTGTAATTCCTAGATGACAATTTAGGAGGCACGTGAGATGTTGACGTCAAAGGATATGTCCATGGCTTTCATAATTGAGTCATGTAGTTATGGAAGAATCCAACATTTGTAGGGATATTATTCCTATGAATAAACCATTGTTTATATAATCCTTAGGTCTTAAATAGTAGGTACTTTGAATTAATCCAACAAAGACTTAGGGGGGATTCAAGGATTCCCTAATCGCCGTTAAACTTCTGAATCAACAAAACTTAATCTCGCATTGGGCAGGACAATTAAAACCTTGCAACCACTTTCAAATCCATTTTCTTTTATTTGCTTTTTAAATAGATTTCATTAATTACCGAGTTGAACGACAATCCCTGTTGAGATAATTAACTTACTACTTTATTACTTGACATGATTTAGTACATTTGTCAATTCACCTAAATCACCATCATGAGACAAATTTCATTTTCTTCCCTAGAAAAAAAGAGAAAGAAAAACATTGATGGAAAATGAGAAGATGAAAAATTGGTCCTTTATGATTCTTTCTTCAATCAAAAATAAAACTTTGATTAGAATAAAATATTGTTGGTGGTGGTGATTCAATCCGATGTGGCGTAAACATGAAGGTTTTCCCGAAAAGTGCAACATCACAATCCAATTCAAAATCGACACCGGTAATACATTGACAAAGGCTTTGCTGGGAATCTTCGAGAAGAAATTTCGGCGTCTCCCACTGTCCCACACTTTTCAGCTGCGCGTTAGAACTTTCATTTCGATCATCCGTCTACGTGGCAGATGAAGAGGTGCATGATTGTTTCCGTTTTGTGGCGGAAAGGCGATTATTCCCACGTAGGAGATCCATCCATCGTGACGAAGATCGTGGTAAGGGATGGTGAATTGTTGGAATTGTCGCTTGATCAGTTTGAGCTTGAAATGTGGAGGTTTCAGTTATCGGATTCAACGTTGTCGAAGCTTGCTAGGCCAGATCTGCAAAAGTAGACTTCTGTTTGTACGACAATGGTGATTGTGATTGGAACGATGAAGATGGTGATAGTTATTTTGTTAACACCTTAAAATGAAATCTCTTTCTATAATTAATTAAAAAATTGGTAATTAATATGACAGAGAAAAAGTTAGAAAGGTTAATAAGTGAGAGAAAAAAAGGTACATTAATTATGATATAAGATGTGCGACATTGCACATGTTAAAAAAAAAAAACCCTTATAAAATTTATATAAACCCTTCAAAATCTTGATTCAATACAATTTTTATCTTTTCTAAGTTACGAGGATTTTGTATTATAACCCCAAAACCTCCCCTTACAAAATCTTCTTGTCCTTGCACCTAATTCTCATTCCTTTCCGACAAAGTTATTTACCCTTTTCTTCTAAATTCGGAAACAAAACCTTAAAAAATTGAATCTATCATACATCTATTTTTCTATTGTGATTTTTCTAAAGTTGTTTGGTATAACATTTGTGAAAAAAATATAAAAGAGAAATATTTTAGTTACATCCCTTAATATATTTACTTTTTAAATTTAATTATTTATGTGTACGACTAAATAAATTTTATTTAGAAACTTGTCTATGCATAAGTTGCTCTTCCAATGTAATATGTTGGACTAACATGTGTGCTCCCATTGTAATATGTTGGAGTAACTTGTGTGCTCCCATTACTACATTTCACTTATTAAACAAGTATCAACACTGCTATGAGGAGTGCTAGCAACACTCTCTTTTGAACACTCTCTCTAGCACTCACTCTTTTATTGAGTGAAATCAATGTAGGACCTACACTTTGGAAATGGAACCCACATAAAATGGTGGGACATACATTGATTTCATCCAATAAAGGAGTGAGTGTTAGAGAGAGTGTTCAAAAGAGAGTGTTGCTAGCATTCCTCATACTGCTATATACACCCTCCGGTCACTAATATAAGCAAAAGTTTGATTTTTAGATCCATTCATTAAATGACGTAAAAGGTGAATCTACGAACAAACTCACAACATCAAAGTTATTAGCATACAATGGCAATATGCCTACAAATAATATGATAAGATCTAAATCACCAGAATATCCATGTTTCTGGATCTGCAACGTTCACGCCAAAATCATTGATTGAATATGTGATTGACTGAAGCTGATCTTTCAATAAAAACCAAACAAACACCACAACAAGATACGAAATCAAACAACGCCGCACAAGATGATGAACAACACAACGTCGCACTCAAACGACAAAATCACAAAAAAATATAAAAGAAAATTTTAGGTTTCACTTTGGTCCACTCAATTCTTCCATTCATTTTGGTCCTTTATATTATAAATTTCGGACAATTTGACCCCTTAAGTACTGGATAAGAAGGAATGGGGGACTGACTACAATGATGGTCATAAGGGAGAAACGGAAGGAACAACATGGAGAAGGAGTTGCAATATAATTAGATAATCATGTCCTTTTTCTGATTATAACATAAGGGAAAATGACTGCAATGTTGCCTATTTTTTTGGTTACAATCCTGTTGTCCTTTTATTTTTTATAATCTCTTATTCCTTTTGTATTTTTAGAAAAAAAGTTCTATAACTTTAATTATGATCTAAATAATGATTTTGATTCTCACTACAAAAAAAAAAAAAAACAATATTGATGTGTTCCTTATACAATAAAATAGAAACATAGAGGCTAAATAAAATAGGCAATTTCACTTTCCAAATAATGATAAGCTATTGCGAATATAATATTCACAAGGGTGAATCGCTTTTCATGATTTAATATATTCCATTTTGACTTTTTTTTAAAAAAAATATTCTTTAGAGTGAAGCCAATTTCATTTTTTAATGTGTTTTACGAGTAATTTAATGTAGATTGTTTTTGAATTTTTTTTTTGAATTGAATTAATAAATCTCTAAAAAAAAACCTAAAATAATAATGCACGTGATTTAATTTATTGGTCTTCCCCGTCAACATTATACACCGCTCCCCATATTTTTTTGCCAATAAATATCAATATCATTGTGCACTGAAGTATAATCAAATCAAACTACTTACAAGGGATATGGAGAAACTTATTTCAAACTGGTCAAATGTCCAATCTGTGCCTGAGGACTACATATTCCCATTAGAAACAAGGCCAGGGGAGGATCTCAAAATCCCAGTCAACAACATCCCAATAATTGATCTCAATGAAGCTCAAATCGGTGATAGCAGAGAACACACAATTCAACAAATTATCAAGGCTGCCCAGGAGTTTGGATTCTTTCAGGTTCATACTAAATGCTTTGTTTTTTCTTTAAAAACAAGATTAAATAGGGTTTTTTTTTTTTATAAATATATTAGTTTTTCGTTGTCAGTCTCCAAAAAAAAAAAAAAACTTCAAACTTCTTAATATAGTGACACATGTCTAATGAAAATGGACTTGACATTTCTATGGTAAATTAAACAGGTTCTGAATCATGGAATCTCGGTGAATGAAATGAAGGAAACAATGAGTATTTTTAAGGAGGTGTTTCAGATGCGTGATGAATACAAGAAAAACTTATATCTTGATGATGATTTGAAGACATGTAAGATATTTACTAGTAGTCTAAGATATGAAAGTGAAAAGGTTCATTTATGGAGGGATAGTCTTAGACACCCATCTCATCCTTTGGAGCAGTGGATACACTTATGGCCTGAAAATCCTATGAGATACAGGTAAATGAAAACTACAAAACTACGCACTCTTATGAGAAAAATAGATTTAACTTTTAAAAGATATTCATAATTTTTTTGTTTATTGTTTTTAATTATAATTTTATTTTAATATTAAATCTTTAATTTTGTAAGATTGTTTAATATGACAAAATTACCTTTGTAACTTTGTAGATTTAACTTCGGGATTAACCTTCATTAACTAATCATCTAATGTCCTTCTTTAATCGATTTTATACTCCTCCTATTTCAATTTATATATTCACTTATCTCTCATCGTACGTTTCCATGCCTAACATAAGATTGGACAATATGTACGTGAATGAAAACCTAACCCTATGTCTAGGCATTAATATCTACACATGATTTAATTTAGATCTCTTAGATGAAAGATTGATGTCTCACACTTTTTAAATAAAAAATTTGTTTTCGGATTGCACGTCGGAAAAAGCAATAAAAACATAATTAAACCAAAAATATAACGAAATAGGATCTCTATATATAACCAATCAAATTAAATATCTACATCAAATTAATAGCAACTAGACCTAATCCCAACAATAGAGATGGTTAGTATATCCGTCTTCTAACTTTCAAGCAATTTCTTCCACCAATTTCTTCTTTGAATTTGAATTTTGGCAAGGAGCTAGTAACTGCTTGCTTGAAGACTTCTTGAAACAATCTTCTTTTGGAAGTTTTCAAAAGTTGTAGTTTCCTTCAAATAACTTTGACATTTCGGAGAGATGAGTAACTCATTTGGTTAAGGGTTTAATTGTTTAAAAGAGGTAAGGGGTAAAGGTCTAGGATTCGAATCCTGAAAAGATAGAAAATATCATCATAATAACTAACATATTAATATTCGCCATTAAAAAAACGTTGTTCTGAAATTTCAAAATATCTTAACCTCTCGAACTAAACTAATTAACATGATTCAAGAAAATAAGCAGTATCTAGCTCGAAATATAATTCAAATTTTACATGTAACTATTACTAAATTTTTATTGAATTTTCCATTCAAAAAAAGTTATTGAATTGTAAACTAGATTAATATGTTGATTCAAATAATCCAAATTATATTGTACTTAATCTATTCCTATATTTCACCCCTAATTCACACTTTGTAGTTATAAATTCTAATAAATAAATATATTTTTGGCTTAATTGCATCTTTGGTCCCTTATGTTTATTTTAGTTTTCAAGTTGGTCCCTTATGTTTTGAAAGTTTCAAGTTGGTCCCATACGTTTATTTTAGTTTTCAAGTTGGTCCCTTACGTTTTGAAAGTTTCAAGTTAGTCCCTTATGTTTATTTTAGTTTTCAAGTTGGTCCCTTATGTTTATTTTAGTTTTCAAGTTGGTCCCTTATGTTTATTTTAGTTTTCAAGTTGGTCCCTTATGTTTTGGACCGACTTGAAAACTAAAATAAACATAAGGGACCAACTTGAAAACTAAAATAAACATAAGGGACCAACTTGAAACTTTCAAAACGTAAGGGAACAACCTGAAAACTTTTAAAACGTAAGGGACCAACTTGAAACTTTCAAAACGTAAGGGACCAACTTGAAAACTAAAATAAACATAAGGGACCAAACATGCAATTAAGCCTATATTTTTCTTGCAGAAAATGTGTTGGGGATTTTTCGATTAAAATTAAGGAGTTGGGTTCGAGGATCTTGGATTCAGTGAAGGGATTGGTCTGAAGTGTGGATATTTTGAAAACGATCTTACCGGATCCATGATTATCTCAATTAATCATTATCCACCATGCCCTGAACCAAGTTTAACTTTAGGTTTACCCAAACACAAAGATGCTTACCTCATCACCAATGCAAGATGATGTAAGTGGCCTTCAAGTATTAAAAGATGGAAAGTGGATCACTGTCGAACCTCTTTCTCATGCATTTGTCGTCAATATAGGCCATCTGTTGGAGGTACTCATAATGATCAACGCCTCTCTCTCTCTCTCTCTCTCTCTCTCTCTCTCTCTCTCTCTCTCTCTCTAAATATATATATATATATATGGGTTTTGTTACAAGCCACCCTTTGGTGGTGTCTTTTAACAAGTCACACCTTAAGGTGTGATTTTCACTTTTTAGTTATAACTTTGCTAAAAGACACCTTCATAAAAGTAAGTTGGTGTCTTTTCGCAGATGCTCATAGAGTAACTTGATAAAAAACACCTTCATAAAAGGTGTGTTCTATCATGACCCTATATATATATATATATATATATATATATATATATATATATATATATATATATATATATATATATATATATATATATAAAGAAAATGCTAACGAGTGTCCTGAAGACACTCTTTATATGTATCGGAAATTTTTACAATGAAAAACTTTTTAATTAGAAATCCTTTAAGAGTGCCCTAAGGGCACTCGTTTATACAAAGTTATTTCACGTAATAGCATACTCTAAATGCTGAATATTACCAATCCAACTATTAAATTAACAGTTCTTATTTAATAGATAAGTTATAACAAATTTTCTTAAAATTTGAAATTAATAACTTTGAATCAATATTGTATAGCAAGTTTTTTGTGTGTATATCAACTCTTTAAATTTTCTTCAAATTTTAAATAGGAGAGCATGAGACTACTTTGATGACTGCTCGATCCAAGACATGTAGGAAAAAAAAATTAGTTTCTTCTCATTTCTATTATGTTTCTTTGTCATTTATGTTACTTGAAGAAGTTTGTTGATGTGTGGTGGGTTATACTATTGGTTACAGATAATCAGTAAAGGTAAGCTAAAAAGTGCAGAGCATCGAGCTGTGACTAATTCAAGTTATTCTCGCACAAGTGCTGCCTTTTTCATAGCTCCATCAGATGATTGTCTCATAGAGCCAGCACAAGATCTCACTGATGAGAACAACCAACCTATTTTAAGGTCTTTCAAATATAAGGAGTTCCTCAAGCAATTCTTTGACACAAATGGTGACACAGATCTACTGCTGAAACCATTCGAGGTTCCAAAGAATTGAATGAAATATTGTGGTAAGCAAAATGTACCATTTAGTGATGTAATAATCAACAGCCCCGTTCTTGATATTTTATGGGTCTAATGTTGATAAAATGACCTCCTTACATAGTACATCATAATTTTTTTTCATAAACGTTGATTGAGACATGTATTAATTATCGACATCCCAGATATGCTAGCAACCTAGATCACTATAATATGATGTTTTGAAATCTCAGCTATACTGACACCCCAAAATATCGTGTCTCGAATGCACCTCATCCTATATATTATTATTAAAAAAGAATAACTAAACAAAAAAAATTGGGGTGAACTAATAGGTAGGCATGTCAAACCTATCTAAAAAAAATCAAGCTTTATATCAAAACAAATAGCAATCAATAGCAACACCTACATAAATATCAAAACAAGCTTTATATAAGTTTCATTATCGAAACAAACTTTTCTATCTCTCTTTTTCCTTTTTGATTTGGATGCTTTTCACTTTTATTTTTTCTTTCTCCGTTTTGTTTTTGTACATTGCCGTCTTATCATTTGATACATAATTCAAACTCATCACTTTTCTTGGCATTCAAGTAAATCCACAACTTTCTAGTGAATTCATCTATGAATGATACAAAATTGCTATTACCTCCAAATGATTTGACCACAAATGGCCCACAAACATCAGAATGGATAGCTTCAAGCTTCCTTGCCTTTATTGATACTTTAGCTTTGTATGAATTTCTTGCTTGATTTCCATTGCAACACATATCACAAACTTGACTAGGTAGATTGATCTATGGTAATCCTTGCACTATCTTCTTCTCACACAGCTTGCTCAAATATCTTAAATTGAGATGTCAATGTCCTTGACAATTTCTGATAGCATATACTGACCCTCAATCACATTAATGTTAATCTTGAAAGTTCTCTACTTTAACAGCGGGGCTTTCAGGATCAACCTATATATCCTTGCAATAAAAAACCCTCATAGTTTGTGCTTCCATCTTCATAATATAACCCTTTTGCAGTAATTGACCTATACTAATGAGATTACTTCTCATATTTGGCAGATAGAACACATCAATGATATATGCTTTTTTTGCCATCTTTTCTATGAATCAACATTTTACCAATTCCTTCAACACAAACTATATTGTGGTCTACAAATCTTATCATTCTACTAGTTGAATCATCTAACTCAGAAAACCAAGATTTTTAATTACCTGTCATGTGATTTAAAAACCATTATCCAAATACCATTCACCATTATGCTCTTCATCTGAATTAGAGCTTTCATTATGAGCAAATTGTTCTTCATCACCTTTATTCCTTGAAACCTTCTTGGATTTACATTTAGATGCATAGCGTCCCCACCTCTGACAGTCATAACACTAAATATCCTTCTTATCAACTGTCGTTTTCTGACATGAGACATGCTTTGCCAGTTGCCTCATCTTTCTTGACTTTTACTGGAACCTTCACCGTTCTTGAGAGCTTGATTTTTCAAGTAATTATTTTCCTTCTTGTCTTTTCCCTTCTTTGCATATTGAGCTTGCAAAGCTTGATCTGATACATAACCTTTGGCCTTTTTTTGTTTCTATCAGTTAATCACAATTCATGTGCTTGAAGATTTTCTTGCAGTTCTTCAATCTTCATTGCATCCAAATCCAAAGATTCTAGTAACGCTACAATACAACAATATGATCAAACCTTTGGTCTTAAGGTACTGATAAGCTTCTATATCTTCATCAAATCAGTGATTGTATCACCATTCCTTATCATCTGATTTGCCAGATTCACCAACTTGTCAAAGTACTAACCATAGTCACAGAATTCATCAAAAACCTGGAGAACCGTGAACCGGTTCATACGAACCGGTTCACGGTACTTTCGCGAACCGGTTCGGCAAAATTTGCAAGGAAATTCGTTCAGAACGAGTACCAAACAAACCAGCTCCAAAAGACTTAGAAAAAAAATTAAACTAATTAACTTAATAAACGAGAATCAAGAAAAACAATTCTCGCCTTAAAGGCTGGCCCCAGTGGGCAGAGAATTCAATGGCCCCACCTATTAAAGGCATGAGAAGCGCTTTCAACTCTATGAGAAATGAAAAAATCTTGTGTGAACCAAGACCAAAATTTTTGATTTGGTCACACACAAAGAGAGAAGAGAGAGAAAATGTAGAAGAGAGAAGAGAAGAGAGAGAAGGAGAAAATCTTGTGTGTGTGACCAAACCAAAATTCTTGGTCCTGGTCCACACAAGTGTTTCTCATGAGAAATATGGTCGGAGGCTGCTTTATTTATAACTTTAGCTTTTCATTCCATGTTGCTAAGTAGCCGATGTGGGACTAACTCATCTTATATATTTCAACACTCTCATATCAGTGAGGTTCAACTATATCTCATATTTTTGTAAAAAGATTTATCATTTTGATTGATAGTATTAATATTTGCCTTATTTGTTTTATATTTTTAATTAATTAATTTTGTTATCCACGGTATACCGATTATTATATTTGAACCACGAACCCAAACGTACCGACTATGTATACCCCCTCACGTACCGAATTCTTTTAAAGTTGCGAACCGCGTACCCGAACCCGTACCAAGTACCGAAGCGAATTGCGAACCGTGTGACTATGGTACTGACTTATAGATTCACCTTCCTCCATAGTCAGCAGGGGCAGATCCCAACAGGGCATGGTGTGGCAAGTGCCACACCAGTATTTTTTTCTTTCAATTTTCTTATCAATTAATTGTATAATTTTACTCATATATTAATACAAACATCTATTTTTTTTTATGTTTATACATGTGTCTATATATTTACTCATATATTAATATGGTGTTATATATTTTTTTTTGTAATTTATACATGTGTTTATATTTTTACTCATATATTAATAAGAGAACCTATTTTTTTAAATTTATAAATGTGTCTATATTTTTACCCATATTTAATAAAGAAACAATTTTTTGTACAATTTATACATATGTCTATATTTTTATTCATATATCAATATAGAGATATTTTTTTTTTATAATTTCTACGCAATTGCGAATTACTTCCAAAAAAAAAAAAGCGCAACACGCTCATCCGTCCATATGTATAGGTATCCTGCTAGAGCATTTGATTCATCTCTTGTAATCTACATGAAAAGAGATGTTCGTAGAACAATTGGTAATGATATAATTTTAGTTTATTTTCAACAAATGAAAAGTAAATTATTTTCTTTGTAATTTTGGTTGCTACAAATAGTTTTAATATAACTTCTTATTAAATTTAATATTATTTAATTGTTTGACAAATAAAATTTGCCCCACTAATATTGTGAAGCCAGATCCGCCTCTGATAGTCAGCATCTCATATTGCTTTTTCAATGCTTGAAGCCTCGGTTTCTTCAGTTTTCCATCTCCTAACATACAACCTCTCAAGTGTTTCCCATGTATCTTTCACATTTTCACAATGCATGGACGGTCTTCTAAAAAATATCACCAATCACACACTGATGAATGATAAACATAGCTTTCTCATCCTTCTTTTTCGCATCTCTGTTTGAAATTTGTTGAACCTCTGTTGCGTTTCTTGTTAGTGATGGTACACCATCGTTAACAACATCAAGAACGTCTCGGTATCTGAAAATAACATTCATCTTCATGATCCATTGATCATACTTTTTTTTCATCTAAAACTGGTAGAGATGCAGGGAAATTTCCATTGTTATGAGTTGCCATCTTTCACATATTCGCCAACAATGATGATTGAACCAGACTCTTGAAGTCCTATTTTAAGATTTTTTTGATAAAATGATTTTTTTAAAAATCCAAAACAAACACTTAAAAATGAAAAAAGTGATTTTTCTAAAGGAAAAAATAGATTATTTTTGGAAAAAATCCAAAACAAACGCACCCTAAATTAATCAACTTCCAATAAGATGAAATTGATATTTTGAGCGAAATTAAAGGATGGATGAGAAGTAAATTGTTCTAATTGATTCTCGATGGTATTAGGAGAAGAAAGGATATGAAATGGTAATTTTGGTGAATACTTAATTATTGTGAACTGATAGTTCTTCTACCATCTGACTTAGCTTGGGGAGTTGTATATGTCATTAATTGATATTAATTTTTATTTATTTAGATAAATAATTAAAGAGAACATGTTCTTTCAAAAAAAGAAAATTAAAGAGTAAAATGCAATTATACATACATTTAAGCCTATGAAATTAGGCATGTAAGTAAGTTTATTGACGGTAATTAAGAAATTGGGGTGATAATTAATTTTCCATCAATATCTATATCTATACTATATATATAAAGACATTTTTGGGTTGGACTTTTCTTTCCAAAAATACCCTTAATTTTCAATACAAATAACGCATGTAACAAATAGATAAGAACAAATTTAATTTAAATATTAAAACAAATGTAACAAACGTGAGCAAAAAATAATGTTAAAGATTGGACTTTAAAACCTCTAAAAAAATATTAGTAACAAACGTGAGCAAAAAATAATGTTAAAGATTAGACTTGAAATCCTCTAAAAAATGATTAGTAACAAACGTGAGAAAAAAATATTGTTAAAGATTGGACTTTAAATCCTCTAAAAAAAGATTAGTAACAAACATGAGCAAAAAATAATGATAAAGATTGGACTTTAAATCCTCTAAAAAAAAATTAAGACTCAAAATATTTTAGAGAAAGGTCTGTTAGCACTATATTAAAAATATTAATAAGTAGGGTTCTCATAATTCATAGTTCGTTCCCACATTGTTTACTTTTTCTCAACCTCTCTCAAACCTCTGCATCATAATTCAGAATTAACCTGTAAGTTTTTTTCTTTTTCTTTCATGTTACAACTGATCAAAGTCGATTAATTTTATGAATTATTTGACTTTATTGGTTTATAAATGATTATGATTCAAACTAAAATATGTTGAGTTTATAAATAATTTTGTTATATACCTTGACAATATTTTGTTTATAAATTAATATATCAATAATTTCCATTAATATTTAAAAATTTAAAATTTTTAATCAAAATTATACAAACAAACATAATAAAATAATCACATGTGTTAGCGCAGCAGGAAAAGCGGACATACGGGCACTAGTGCCCGTTTTTCTGCTAGTCAATAGTATATATATAAAGTAAGGTTTTTTATGCCACACGTCACTTCCACATTCATTCTCAATATTTTTATTATCTTTTCTATTTTTAAAAACCAATATTTATTTAACATAAATATCTCAACAAACTTTTGATCTTATGCACTCAGTATTTTTTATCTCAACAAACTACACATCGATCAATCAATCAATCAATCAATCAATCAATCAATAGTATATATATAAAGTAAGGTTTTTTATGCCATGTGTGACTTCCATATTCATTCTCAATATTTTTATTATTTTTTCTATTTTTAAAAACCAATATTTTATTTAGCATAAATATCTCAACAAACTTTTGATCTTATGCACTCAGTATTTTTTATCTCAACAAACTACACATCAACCAATCAATCAATCAATCAATCAATCAATAGTATATATATAAAGTAAGGTTTTTTATGTCACGTGTCACTTCCACATTCATTCTCAATATATATAATCCGAACTGTATCAGCACAAATTCTAAACATGTTTGTAACATGGATAGTCATTTTAGGTACAATATTAATCTTCCTAACTCTCATCCTTCTGTTTTTGGGTCATTGTTACCTGTTCTTAATCAATAATCGGGTTTCCGCCCCTCAAAATTCAAAATTCCATCGTTTAGACCCATTTTTCATTTTTATTAATTTTTCATATTCTCAGAAAAATCTGAAATATTTTGCATTAGTTTTATTTGATTTTTAGAATTTTTTGGTACTATTTTTATATTTTTATGATTTTATTTGACAGGTTTTTAGCATTTTTTTACTTAGTTTTTTTGTTGTTTTTAAAAGCAAAACTCAAAACTGTTGAAATGTGAGAGAGTCTGATGGCTGATTATACATAAGAATTGTCCGGATTATAAAATTCGAAATAGTAAACATGAATCTGAATTTTAAAATCTGGAATGCACAAGGGCATTTTTGGAAATTTTACAGGGCGTGGGAGAAGGCAATAGGGTGGGAAAGTTATAGTCCATGTTTAAAGGGACCCAAAACTATTACCACTTGGACTAATTCATTATTGATTTTGTTACACTTTTTATTATTGCATTGGACATTCATCTCATCATTTATATTTATTTTTAATTCTTTTTGAAATATTTATATTTATTTTTATGATATTATTATAATTGTAAATTTAAATAAATTCAATCTAATATACTGACACGTGTATTCGTGAACACAAACTTATAAAACTTATTTAATATCTAACCCGGGCAACGCCGGGTTTCTAAACTAGTTATATATAAAGAAAACTACTCATGGTTTCTTGTCTGGTCGTAGACGCCACAACTCTATTAATGTGGTGTCTGTCGACGGCGCAAGAGTGGAAGGTGTGCATAATATTCGGGCGGCCATTTTTAATTATTTCTCTAATCATTATAAGTCTATTGCAACTCGCCGACCTGGTGTGGATGGTCTTATGTTTCGACAATTGTCTTATGGTGAAGCGGGTAATTTAACAAAACCTTTCACAATGGAGGAAATCAAACAGGCGGTTTGGGATTGCGACGGTTACAAAAGCCCGGGGCCTGATGGTATCAGTTTTGGTTTTATCAAGGAGTTTTGGGATATTCTTAAGGAAGACTTTTTGAGATTTATGGTGGATTTTCATCGTAATGGTAAATTGACAAAGGGCTTAAACTCTACTTTTATAGCTCTGATTCCGAAGGTTAACAGTCCTCAAAGGCTTAATGATTTCCGGCCTATTTCGTTAGTCGGATGCTTATATAAGGTGCTTGCCAAAGTTCTTGCAAATAGACTTCGAGAAGTGGTGGGTAGTGTGGTTTCCGAATCGCAATCAGCCTTTGTCAAAGGAAAGCAAATTTTGGATGGTATTTTGATAGCCAATGAAGTGGTCGATGAAGCTAGATGTTTGAATAGAGAGTTACTTCTGTTTAAAGTTGATTTTGAGAAGGCATACGACTCGATTGACTTACGTTACCTGGATGCAGTAATGAAGAATATGAATTTCCCAAGACTTTGGCGCAAGTGGATATCTGAATGTGTTGGGTCAGCAACGGCGTCAGTGTTGGTAAACGGCAGTCCGACAGATGAGTTTCTTATCGAGCGGGGTCTTCGTCAAGGAGATCCTTTGTCTCCTTTTTTATTTTTGTTAGCCGCGGAAGGGTTTAATGTGATTATGAACGCGGTGGTGGCGGCTCAGCGCTTTCATGGGTACGGGGTTGGTCATGCCAATGAGGTTCGGCTCACACACCTTCAGTTCGCAGATGATACCATTATTATAGGGGAAAAAAGTTGGTTGAACGTGCGTACCATGAGGGCTGTTTTGTTGTTGTTTGAGGAGGTGTCGGGTTTGAAAGTCAACTTCAACAAAAGTATGTTGACAGGTGTTAACATTTCTGATTCTTGGTTGTCGGAGGCGGCGGTGGTTATGAATTGCCGTAAGGGAACTGTTCCTTTTACTTACTTGGGTTTGCCTATCGGCGGTGATTCTAGGAAACTTCATTTCTAGAAACCTGTTTTCAATCGCATTGCTAATCGTCTCTCGTCGTGGAACAATAAATTCTTGTCTTTCGGTGGACGTCTGGTTCTCTTGAAGTCTGTCCTCTCTTCTCTTCCGGTTTACTTTCTTTCCTTTTTCAAAGCTCCTGCAGGTATAATCTCTTCTATTGAATCTCTTTTTAAAAGATTTTTTTGGGGGGGTGGTGAGGAAAATAGGAAAATTGCTTGGATAAATTGGGAGTCTATTTGTACTCCAAAGGAGGTTGGAGGGTTGGGGGTTAGGTGGATAGGTGCTTTTAATTTAGCCTTGCTGGGGAAGTGGTGTTGGAGGCTGTTGATTGATAAGGAGGGGTTGTGGTATCGGGTTTTAAAAGCTCGGTACGGTGAGGAAGGAGGGCAGTTGGTAGAGGGGGGCAGTCATAGCTCGTCTTGGTGGCGGATGTTGGGTAGAATCCGTGAGGGGGTCGGAGAGGGTGGTGGTAGATGGTTTGATAATAACATTCAGCGTGTTTTAGGTGACGGTCGTGACACTTTATTTTGGCATGATACCTGGGTGGGGGATATTCCGTTGAGTCACAAATTTCCCCGTCTCTTTGATTTGGCAGTGAATAAGGAGTGTTCGGTAGAGGAGATAAGTAGGTTAGGGTGGGAGGAGGGGGTGGAGCGTGGGTGTGGCGGCGACGTTTGTTGGCCTGGGAGGAGGAAAGTGTGAGGGAGTGTTCAGCTTTACTTCATAACATTGTTTTGCAGGGTAATGCTTCTGATAATTGGCGGTGGTATCTGGAGCCAACTCATGACTACTCAGTTAGGAGTGCATACCGTTTTCTTACCGATCCAGGTGATTTGGTGGTGAGAAATCATGACGATAATGTTTGGCATCAGTATATCCCGGTAAAGGTTTCTCTGTTTGTTTGGAGACTCCTTCGTAATAGGCTGCCAACTAGAGACAATTTGGTGCGTAGGAGTGTTCTTACATCAGCTAACGCGGCGTGTGTATCAGGGTGCGGACAGCAAGAAACGGCTAAGCATTTGTTTCTTGATTGTGTGTTTTTTGGTTCTTTATGGTATCATGTTTGGCATTGGTTGGGTATCTATTCTGTTTGTCCTGGAGATATTAGACATCATATGCATCAATTTATCAACATGGCAGGGTTACCAAGAGTTACTCTTTTGTTTCTGAAAACTATTTGGTTTGCTTCTGTTTGGGTTGTGTGGAAGGAGAGGAACAGCCAGGTCTTTCAACAGGTGGCCTCTACTCCTTCTGTTCTACTCGAAAAGGTGAAATTAAATTCTTTTTTGTGGATTAAAGCTAGACAGGCGACTTTCACCTATAGTTATCATGATTGGTGTATGAATCCGCTCCCTTGCATGGGAGTTTCTATTGTTAATTTTTGATTGTAGTGTTCCTGCCTGTGTTTTGCGGTGCTTCTGTTTGAGGGCACCTAGACTGTTGTAAATTTTGTTGGTTGGTTCACTCTTTGCACGCCTTGTGCGGGGTGAATCATTGAAGTTTATATATCATTTTAGCTTTTCCAAAAAAAAAAAAAAACTACTCATTTCATCACTTTTAGGTTGGATTTTTCTTTCCAAAAATGCTCTCAATTTTCAATACAAATAACACATGTAACAAATAGATAAGAATAAATTTAAATATTAAAAAAAGCAACAAACACTATATGAATATATATATATATATATATATATATATATATATGTCTTTTTTTTCTTTATCATTTAAAAAGTGTAACAAACTAAATAAGTGTATTTATACTTAGGGGGTGTTTCATGGTTACAAATTGAATTCCCAGGGATCTAGGATGAGAATTATTTATTCCCATGTTTGGTAGACATGCACACAAAAATATTCCAGGAAATGAATTATTCCCGACAATTTTCTTTTACACTATATACTGCATTGTTTTTATTCCCAACAAAAAGGATGTGTTTTATTTATTCCCAACGGTTAACATCCTTTGTGTTTTGAAAGACCATTTCTACCCTCCTAAGTAACCGCAATATACCCATGTTTTGTTTTAATTTGGTTTTTTTTTTTTTATGGTGGTGTCCGAGGTATGAACTCCGGACCTTGCATATTTTATGCATTGTCCTTACCAACTGAGTTAAGCTCACGAGGACAAACAGTTATAACTAGAAAGCAACAAACATTTATATTTTTAGTTTTAATCAAAATCAAAATTTCATAAAAAAAAAACATAGTTCATAATTTACAAATTTTAGCGCAGTAAAAAGAGCGGAAAGACAGGAGTAGATAGTTGAAGTGTCACCCATTGGTTTGTTAAGAAAAAATGACGTCGTATATATATAAAAAAAAAATATTAACAATTGTTCTTAGGACACTTTAAAAAGTCTTTAAATAGTAAGTTTTTGTAACCATTTTTTTAATTAGAAATCTTTAAATAGTGTCTTTAGGGCACTCGTTAACGAAACCAAGTTTATATAGAGAAGCTTTATCCTTATAAACATATATTATCTTTCAATATCTCGTTTTGTTTTTTTTAGAAATCTTTCACGATCTTTTGTATGTTTGAATCCGAAATTTATATACAACTATAATTATATCATGACACGATGTAAGACATGACGATGCTACATCTACATTTTTCTTCTTTTTGTCAAGTACATCTACATTTTTTATTTTTGATAGAACGATGCTACATCAAATATAATTTATATACAACTATTTTTGATAGAACGATGCTACATCAAATATAATTTATATACAACTAAAGTTCAATGTTTCAGGTGGTAATGAAATTTATTATTTCGTTTTACCGTTTCCACGAAACCAGTACCTTTTTATTTGACAAAACTAAACCACCAGCTTAACTAACGACAATATAATCAGTTAATTCAACAAAACAAAAAAATATAGGATAAAATCGTAACTGCAGTAAAATTGATCATGGGACATTTTAATCATCAAATATAGCAACAAGTGGCAGGAACAGAACAAATAAGTATTTCCTATCTTATTAATAACCATACAAATCTTAATTTTTAACTTATGTCCTCGCCTTGTATCTGGAATTGAGAACCAAGATACCAATGCAGCGACATAATTTACTAATAATTCCAAACATAACTTGGGTGGACCTTATGCATGCAATTTTATAGCCATCACCAAATTAAAATTTGTGATCCACATACTTTGAACTCGTCTAGAAAACAATCTCCATCAAGGGGTCTCAACAAATCGCTAATTTAATTTCTTCATCCATTGAATCTATTTACAATTTGACACTACACTACACTAGCCAATTGATTCATAATGTACTTTGGTATAGCATAGTATAAATTGCATAATGTAGCTATAAGATTGTTATCAAATGGCATTATAGACTATAGTAAGTTACAAAATTACTAATGGAAGAGGAAAATTCAAAGGAGAAGAATGACAAACAAGAGTCACCAAAAGAAATTCGATACCGAGGAGTGAGGCGTCGTCCGTGGGGAAAGTTCGCAGCTGAGATTCGGGACCCAGCTAGACGCGGTGCTCGCGTGTGGCTAGGCACATTTCTCACGGCGGAGGAAGCTGCAAGAGCTTATGATCGTGCTGCTTTTGAGATGAGAGGTGCTTTAGCAATTCTCAACTTTCCACATGAGTATGCAAATGTTAACTCATCTTCATCATCATTAGCACCTAATTCATCTTCAGCTTCTTGCATTGAATCATCATCAAAGTCAAATTACCAAAGTGAGCATGGAAAACAAGTCATTGAATTTGAGTATTTGGATGATAAATTGTTGGAGGATCTTCTTGATTGTGATGAAAGTGAAACCACTCGTAAAAACTTGCCAAAGTAGGTTACTTAGAAGTAAGAACATTTGGTATGATCTAAATTATTTTTTGGTGGGATATGTAGCAAATATAATGAAAAACGAAATGTGTTTACCACCCAAAAAAACGAAATGTGTTTTAAAGGCTACAAGGTTATCACAGTTGCATTTTGTATTAGTCAATTGATTTTCCTATATTTCCTAAAGGCAATATGGTTGTTTTCATGTGTCGTTTTAAGATTTTCCTAAAGGCAATATGGTTGTTTTCATGTGTCGTTTTAAGATTATTTGTAACATCCCAGACTGCTTTTTAGGATTGCCGACTAACCCCACAAACCAACACGAGTCTTTTCAGCGTGTTTTGTCCTCACTCGCATGCTTACCGGGAAACTTCCCGGTAGGTCACCCATCCTAGTACTACTCCAAGCCAATCACGCTTAACTGTGGAGTTTCTATGGATTGAGTTACCGAAAAGAAGATGCATCTTGTTGATATGGGTAGTACCTAACAATTCTTATAAGCCTTCCTTCAACCATGTAGTCCCATACCTACACGGCCTCCAGATCCCTCTCATTCCGTTGTGATTCGGTTCCTCTTATTAACGTGGGGTCATCCTTACGGATAGTGCCCGTTCCAACTGGCGGGAACCTTTCGTATCCAACTGGCGGGATATCGAAAGCCACGTCGTGGGTGTTACATGCCCACCAGCTTCCGCTTGCTTCGTCCCCGAACCACACCGTACTGGGAAAGGTCTGCTCTGATACCATTTTGTCCTTCTCTTAAATCTTTCAATGATAAAATTACTGATACTGAATTTTTACATGCGGGGTATTACACTCTACCCCTCTCAAAAAAATTTCGTCCTCGAAATTTAGAGATTACCTGAGAATAACTGTGGATAGCTCTCCAACATACGTTCATTACTAGCTGATTCTTCTTGTCCGACTAAATTATCGGTTTCCCATTGTTACATTAGATTCTAACGACATAACTATTAATATAAATTGACTTGAGCTGACATATGGAGGGAGATCTTAAAATCATAATTTTCAATTCCATATATTGAAAAGGAAATCAATAACACTTTCCTTAACTGTGATTCATGGGATATCTTATACATTCCAAACATAGTGGAAAGCAAAGTTAACTGATGCGTCTGATATTCTTCGAACAAATTCCTGGTTCCACATACTCTTTATAAATCTGACTTAGGTTACTAATACTTGTTTATTTTCACTGAGTTCTGGAAAAGTCTCATACGCTTATCAGAGTAACACTTTTATCGACTTCGTCGAATTTTTATCTTTTCTTGAACAGACCCAACCTTTGTGTGGTCCTTCATACCACGACTAATTCCAATAAAATTTATTTCTGAACTATACCCCACATAATGAGGTCTCATAATAATAATCACATCATTCTCTGTATAAGACCGTTTCTATTCGGAACATTATCTGACATTAAATTTACCTCAATGAATGCAACAATTGATTCAATTTCCTCCATTATTCAACACATGAATATGAGGTGTTATTGCTTATATCTACTATGTTTTCTGTGGAATGAATCCAAACATGGTACTACCTCAAACAGCTGATGGAAGTACTAACTGACGAGTACAATCCATATATCATATCTAAATACAAAATGTACTAACTGGCGAGTACATTAAATGTAATTCTTATATGAGTAATAGTGCACTAACTAACGAGTACACAATACACGAGGTAGTACGACTGATAACTAAATACATGACATATATCTGTAGTCATTCGACTATACTTCATCTGCACTAAGCTTTCAACATTCTTAAATTAATCAAATTACACTGTCAAAATAAATAAGATTCGTAATCATAAATTTTCTCATGAACTTACTCTTCCAAAATATACATTTCATCCTTGAACAATATTATTTTGTCTGTTACTATAAGGAACATATTATCTCAGTCTTTCTAATAATTCCATACTCGTTACCTGAATTGGTATAATTCCATACTGTATATCACATAAAATTTTCTAACTTGTATGATATCAATCTTTTCTTTTCCTTCAAAATATGGAGTTTAAAATTCCCAAACTTCACTGCAAAATTGTGTTTAAGCATCCGCATTCTTGTTCTGAATAGAATCCTTGCACTTAAATGCCTTTTACTATACCTGATATCCCTTGAGAGTATTTCAAACCAAAATAAAATCTTTTAGATACAACATTCATATTCGTTGCCTCATACATGACTCCTTTTTAACTAATCTGATACTTCTAAGTCATTCTTCGAAATCACCGCATCGATTAACTGGGTTACATATTATAGGTGATTCCAATTTCTTATATTTAATAAGGTAGGAACACCTTCATCCTACTCTTACTACTTGAACTTTTAATATCTGTGAATTATGCAGTTTGGAAAATTGTTTAATTCGTCTCTTAAGATTTCCCATGAATATCTCATTCAAAGTCTTAAACTTTTGCACATTCTATTACTTCTTTACCGATTAATTTTCCGCTGCGCTACTCTGATTTATCATTTTACTTCGGTTAGGTGTGCTGGTCTAACCATACGATAAAATTTCTCAATCTCATTACTACATTTTAGTCAATCTCCTAAGTCACCCTTTGGAGTTTACATGTTATGCACAGAGATGCTAACTTTACACTTCTTGTTGCTTCGAGCACTGACTTATATAATTAGCAGACTATTTCCAAGTATTGCACCTTTCCTTTAACATATACTATATAATTGTTATCACAAGGTGTTCCTTGAATGATTCCCACATTCACATTTTTTATGAACTAAAACATACTTGAATATTTGAAGCTTATTTCCATTTAGTTTGTTCTTGTCTGTAATGACAGTTACACTTACGATCTCCTCTGTAATAACTTCGACTTCCAAAATTCGATTTAGTTAACAAAATCATTCTTTTGGTTTTCAAGACACTTGCATAAGAAAAATCATCAGATAAAAATGTTTAACTCCTCAATACTTTACTTCGTTCTTAATTCTTTTACACTAGCGACAATTTTTCCTGTAGCAGAACCTTAAAAAATTTCAAATTCAAAAATCTTAATTAATCCCTAACACATCAACCTATTGTATTCATGCGTAACACATTCTATTGAAAGAACTTGACATCATCCAACCATTAGTTCACTGAACTCCCGCAACTTATTATTATTAAATCTTTATTTTCCATTTCGATCGAAAAATTACATCTTGTCTCTTACCGTTACCGGGATCTCTTTCCACTTACTGTTATACTTGTATTTCTTAGTTCGAAGAACAACTTAATATCATGATAAATGCAAGTGGTCTTATTCAATTTCCTTAGCGTACAATCCTTATTAGTTTAACTTTTCTGCAATTCCTTGCTAATAAAAAAATACATCAAAATCGTGCTCTAATCCATAAGGATCTTTCCACTACTATTTATTCATCCTTCTTGACTCTTATGCGGCATAGCATCTTCACTTTACTAATTCATAAATCTAGCACTTTAGATTTCGGGAGGTGCGGCTAATCCAACATAGTTTATCTGACTTACGTTGTCCATTCAATGCTCGCATTGTGGGGATTTCCTTGTCTGCTCCAAAATAAATAATTTACTTATTCCTTAATTAGTTCACTTAACACCTCAAACATCAAAAGTCGGCTTGTTTATGGCATTCGTGTCCTTCACTTCTTACATACTCTACATCCACTAAGAGTTTATGAATTCCATTGTTCGTCGGATAATTTTCTCATATCAAGTTGATCTTCTGATCCCGCAGTTCTAGTTACGCCTTTAGAAATACTCATTTCTTCTAGGTCCTATTCAGCTCTCAGACATTTGTTCTAACTGTTATATACTAGTCTGAGTTGATCAGGCTCAGCTAGACATGACATTTAGAATAAATATCCGGAACCCAATGGTCCCACTGCATTTATTGAATTCTAATGACCCAAGGCAAGATCTGAATCGACCTGCTCTGATACCAAATTGTAACACCCATACTAAACTTATCTAGAATATTTAGCATGTGCGTTAAATTTAGTACTGGATACATTAAAATTACAACATAATTTCGACCAGATGAAGATATATGTATTTGGCCATTGATATTTTATCTGATGTATGAACTTATATTGATGTATATATTCATTTGGTCGAAATTATGTTGTAATTTTAATGTATCCAGTACTAAATTTAACGCACATGCTAAATATTCTAGATAAGTTTAGTATGGGTGTGACATTATTTAAACACTTTAAAAAATGAATTAATTGTTGTATATATTTTTGGTTACAATTAATTGTTGTATTTGAAAAACTATTTGTCTTTTCTACATTATCATTGAGTGTTAAATATATTTTTTTTTTTACAAAAGCAAATTCAACTCATTTCATTAATAATAACGGTCTTAATTCAAGATGGCACATATGATTATGAGTTTGGGAACTAGCATAATATAATGACGCTCTAGCTAACAAATGTGCAACATTATTCGCTTATCGTCCAATGAAACTTATCTTAAAGTTTTGGTAAATTCTCAGTGAAGTTTTGCAGATCTCTAGAATAGCGCCGAACATGGAATTGGTGTTGAGTTTCCTAACGATGTCGTCAACCACTTGCTTGCAATCAAGAATAGACTTGTTAGACATACCGAAACTACCAAGCCACTTTATCGCTTCCTTTAATCTCATTGCTTCTACCTCATGAGGTTGTGGTAATCCTTGAAACCAAGTTGTCCTAGCTTTTATATATTCCCCATGCCTTCCTCGAAGACACATAACAATGCCATAACAACCTTCTTCTTGAAAATTGATGTGACAATATTGCACTTTACCTCCCCTTCTGTTGGTTTCCTCCATCTATTTTGTTCACGGCGGGAAGTCCTGTTGTTATTCAGCTCTTCTCCATTGTTATGGCCCTCCTTTGCGCGAGCTTGCTGCCATTGTAATAGGGTTTCGCACGCCATATGGACAAACATATGAGGGCTCGTGTCAATATCGCTCCAAAGCTTGTCATTTCTTCGCTTCCATATACACCATAAAGTCATGACAAAAGTGAGAAGTTGTTGTTGAGACTCCAATTCATCACAGCCAAAGAAAACATGCCAATCATTTTTATACGACCTCTCACACATCACACATCGATCGCTACATTAAACGCCTCTTATTTGCAAATGGTGCCGTGTTGGTAGGCATCCTTGACCCTCTGCAGAAAAACCTTCACCTTTTGAGGTACTTTAAGCTGCCAAAGCCTTGTCCAGTTTCCCTCCACACGCAAGTCATTATTATTAACGAGTGTTTCCATGATATAACGAAAAGCAGAACGAACACTATAATCCCCTTGGGGGTAAACAACTATGTTTGTTTGTCATCATTCACCTCATTAATAATATAGACATAACTAATATGTGATGCACATCTCTATCGTTGAACAACATATTGATGATGTCATGCTTCCATTTATGTTCAATATAATCAATTAAATCACTTACCCGCATCCCATGGCAACCAGACTTGTCACAAACCGTTACCACCATCGCAAATCCAAGTTTCAGACAACACCCTAACCTTCAAGCCGTCGCCCATCCGCCATATGAGACCTCCTCTGACCACTACCTGTGAAGCGTGGATACTGCACCAAACAAAACTTCGATTATGACCTAGTTTATCATTCACAAATTCCCCCTTGGAAAATATCTAGCTTTGAAAACTCGACCAACTATAGTATCATGGTTGGTTTCTAACCTCCAACCTTGCTTCCTTAGCATAGCTAAGTTAAATCCATACAAATGTCAGAAACTCATTCCTCCATATTCCTTTCTTATAGACATCTTCTCCCATCTTAACCAATTTATTCTTTTCTCGTTCTGTCGATTCGAACCCCACCAAAATGAATTCAACATTTTTTGGATGGCTTAATAGCACTTTTCACCCCCTAAATATTAGGAAGTTGCCATTTTGACCCCCCTAACAAAATAAAATACAATTCAGCCCCCTATGAGAGAAAAGAAGGTTATTTACCATATGAGAGAAAAGATAAAGAGAAGAGTGAACATACCGTTAAATCTAGAAGAAGGAGTCTTACAAGGGTGGGATGTGATGCAAATGCTGTTTTCAAATGGGTGGACGGAGGTAAGTATGAGTTCGCTCGATTTCATGATAGTCATGCACATGCACTTGTTTCACTTATGAAGAGGTCATTCTAAGATCAGTAAGAAAGGTGAATCCAATTCAGAAGATATTATTACATGCATATAGTAGAGCAAATATTGGGCCTTCAAAAATATTCCACTTATGAAATGAACATTTTGGTGGTTTTGAAAATGTTGGGTGCATGCAGACCGATCTTCAAAATTATTCGAGAGATATATAGACTTTGCTTAAAGATTTTGATGAAAATGTTCTTATTGATAACTTTAGCATAAGCAAGAAGTTAATCTATCATTCTTTTATGTGTATTAGGTAGATGAAGAATACTAACTAAGGCATGTTTTTTTTTTTGGACATATGGTATTTGTAAGAAAAATTATTCATTGTTTGGGGATGTGGTTTCATTTGATACTAAATATCGAACAAAAAAATGTTTAATGATTTTTGCACCTTTCACCAGTGTAAACCACCATAAACAATTTATTACTTTCGGAGCATGATTTTTTGCAAATGAGAAAATTGATTTATTCATATGGTTGTTTAAATTTTTTTGGAAGCAATGAGAGGATGTAAGCCAACTCTTTTAATAACTGATCAATATCTTGGAATGAAAGTGGCTTAAAAAATTACTTTTACCATTTCTATTCATAGATTGTTTGTTCAGAAAAAGGATTGCTCATGCAAACTGATCTGGACTGGCCAGAAGGCCAATCCTATGATGACATATGGACCAAACGTCCAGCAGACCAAAGTGCATCACCTGAATGAGCATGCTAGTATCGATAAATGCGATCCACCGTAAGGTACAGTGCGTTTAAGTGAATTATGGTGCACCATAAGGTACCATGAACATAAGTGTTTAGCTTGCTGACCACAAAAGTGATTCTATAAATAGAACCCTTGTGGTGAAGCTTTGTGTGCTTAACCTAATTCATAAAAGTTATGAAACCCTAGCCTCCGCTCTCTAAACCTTAATCCTCTGAATCTTCGTTGGAATTGGCTAGCATCGATCATCGGAGAAGTTATGTTAGTGTGGACTGAGTAGTGGCATCGCTACATTGCTTTTTTCGTGATCAGAAACAATTATGATACAAAGGTTATGCGCTTCAAGAGGTAAACACATGAATCCTTAAAGTGTTTAAGTTTGTGTTTGATTTGTGATTAATGATTTAATCAAGATCCGATTCAATGGGATTTGTTCTGCTAAGAGGATTAAAATTTTGAAAAACCCTCTTGAAATCACATTGGGATAGCCGTATAGGACCATTAAATCCCAGGCTTTTGAGAATGCATCATAGGAAAAGGTTATGTGTGGGTTTTATGTCATAGATAAAGTATAAAACTACAAGTCAATCTTGTTGAATATGAATTTTACTCCCATGCAAAGGTTCAAGTAAGAAGATAACCTTTATTTATGCAGAATCTTATATAAACATTAGACGTTACTTCTAAAACACTAGTTTTAATTCAATTGTGGGATTGTTGGAACATTGGAATTTGGTGGGAAACCAAAGAGTAAAGGCCATGTTTTTTAGACTTTTGACTAGTGTGTGCGAATTGAGAATAGTGAAAGTCCCATATTGGAAAATCAACACCAACTAGTACTGTTTATATACTAAAAATAGAACTTTTAAAGGTGTATCTTTGGGGTACCCACATTTGTGAACATAGTGAGCACACACTAAATTATACATTTCACATGAACGACATTGCTGCCGCCATAGTTCAACCGGGCATGAGTCTGGACTTGGGACTTAAGTCTTGGACTTGGCTAAATGGTATTTATTTTTTAGTACCAAAGCAATGAAAAAAATACTATTCTTAAAATATGTGCATATCTTTTGGCCCACGTTTTTTCACTAGTTGACCTAGTTGGTTCCATAAAATACTTGTTCGCCTCTATCTATTTGATATGGTTGGTTACCCATCCTTCAAGTCTGATCTGCGCGAGCCTTCTTCCCTAAGATTCGCTGAGATCAGTTGTGAAACCTCTCTATAAATAGAGGTTTGGCTCAGCCAAAAAAGTCTTATGAGTTATTGAAACTTTCCTTCTCTCCCCCCTATTATTGAGTGATTGAGCTGTTCTTTTCTTCTTCTTTCTTCTGTTCCTTTTGATTTTGAGTGGTATTCATACTAAATTAGAGTGGTCGAAATAGTGATAGAGGATTTAATTATATAACTGTTTTTTATTGTGAAATAGTGAACCAAAATAATGATCTGGACTATTTATCCACTACAAGAAAATGGCCATTTAGCTTCAGAAATTTTAGCTTCAGACCATTTCTGATGCTAGTAGCATCAGCTTAGCATCCACAAATTTTGAAGCAATTACACTTTTTCCAATTTATATTTCTTATAAAATTTAGCTTCAGTCATAGGGACGCTATAATTTATATTGTTGACGCTAATTTTTTTAAAAATTTTATCATCTAATTAGCATCCACAATTTCTGATGCAAAACTTTAGTAATTTTTAACTTTAAAAATAGCATCCACGATGAATGAAGCTAAAACTTTATATTAGTGGCAATATGGTAATTATAATCGGTTGAAGTAATGGCAAAAGGGGCAAAAAGGAGAGAGAAATTTCAGACCCTCTCTTTCATTCTCTCTCTCTATCGCGATCTTCTGTCTCTTGTCTCTTTTCTTTTTCACGGTTTCTCTCCCAAAATCCACACTCACCCAAAAAGTCCTCGATTTTAGACATCTTGAAGCTTGCATGTGTCATCCTCGTCGTTAATTTTTCATTGGAAGCAAGGTAAGTGAGAATAATTTCTTTCCCCTCTTTTCTTCCTCTCAAATCCGAAACTAACCCTAATTTTTTACCCAATTCCAATTTCTTCAATTACATTGAATTAAAGCCTTGAATGTGTGATTTTTCTTGTATTGAACATGAATAATAGGTGTTGTTAACAGCTGAAGACTTGGAGAAGAACAAGGAGTTTGAGGAAAGTTGGAGTGTTGAGCACTTTAAGCAATTGAAAGGTAATTTGAGGTGGGTTCCTAGTGGGATTTCAATTGATAAACTTGGATTTTTTATATTGATTTTAATTGATTTATGAATAAGTTTCAGCCTTTAGATCGAAACTACTCTTGGTGTAGTTAGATTCTTAATTGTTGTAGATTTATTTTAGCTTCTCCATGTTTATTGGATATGTATAGCTATATATACTTGTTAAAATACGAATATGTTTTAAGTACTTCATACATGAAGTGTGTTGCGCTCCTGGTGCCCATTGTAATGTTCATAAATCACTAGTTTAGGCTAAGTTAGATAATAAAATATATATGTAGGTATATTGCTGGAATTTTAATAAGAATAGATAGAGAAGGATAAAGGGAAACAAAGATAAAATAAAATTAAGTTTAGGTAATTAGGCAGTTTTGTGTGAAGATATATCATAGTTTTTGTCTTTTGGTTTTGTTCACATATAGTACATGATAAAGAAAAACAAATAAAAATGTTGACAACGACATGTAACCTATCTCCACAATTACTCAACTAATTAGCTAAGTTGGTTAATATATCTAATATTTCTACCTAAATCTTATATATATTCACATCTTTTTAACTTCTTTTTTGTATTTTCATCTTGATTCTTATATATATTCACATGTTTTTAACTACTACTATCAATTCACTCTCATTTACATTTCTTTAATTTTTTTCTTTTTCGTCTTGTTCTCTTCTTTCAAGTATTAAATCTCCAAAGAGTGTCACGGAGAATGTTTTTGAGGTGTTTTGTACTACTGAACTCATTTCTTTTTTCTTTTCGTTCTGTTCTTTCAAGTTTCAAATATTAAATCTCCAGAGAATGCTACATAGTGTTTTTGAGATGTTTTGTGTTACTGAACTAAAAAATGAAGATAAATACAGAAATGGAATTGCTAGTTTATAGTTAAAAATGTAGTGGTGTTAGTACTTCTGTTACTGTCGTTAACTGTTCACTCATTGTACATTTTTGCCAGCTGCATGATATGTTGAATGTTACTGTCCCATGTAGAAAATGCACCGTAGATGGATGTATGATGTGGGAAATCTTGATAGACATGGTTTAAAAGACCATTTTGTTTCTGGAGTAGCGGAATTTGTAGAAAAGGCTATGGCACATCCTAATTTTTTAGCTGAAGGAGGCATAAGGTGTCCATGTGTAAATTGCAAGTGTATAGACTTGGTGACTCCTAGGGAGGTCAATTTGCACTTGTACAGGGACGGCTTTATGCCAAACTATTATGTTTGGACCGAACATGGAGAAGTGAATTCGAATACGAACATCGGGGGTCATTCTAGCAGTGGAGGGAGTGTGGGTGATGAAGATCAATTTGCTGCAATGAACCAGATGGTTCATGATGCTATTTGGCCTTCTATCAATGTCCCGAATTCAAATTCTAATACAGGAAATGAGACATTCAGGGAGGATGAGGAGCCCAATTCAGAAGCTCGGCATTTTTATGATACATTGATATCTGCAAACCAACCCATCTATGAGGGAGCTACTGAATCCAGATTATCAATTTCTGTTAAGCTTTTGGCAGCCAGATCTATTTGGAAAGTTCCTCAAAAAGGCATAGATTATTTTGCACAAATGCTTGCCGATGTTTGTCCAATGAAAAAATGTCTTCCGAAAAATAACTACCAAGCAACGCAGTTGGTGTCTAAGTTAGGATTGAAGGCTAGGAAAATTGATTGTTGTGTGAATGGCTGCTTGTTATATTACAAAGAAAATAGCAATTTAACGGAGTGCAGAATTTGTGGAGCTGCTAGGTATGTTCCTCGTAAGAGTGGGATGGGAAAATTCAAAGATATTCCAGTGAAGAGAATGATCTATTTTCCCATAATTCCTCGTTTACAGAGGTTGTATGCGTCAATAGAGTCTGCGAGTCAAATGAGCTGGCATCATGAGAACATAAGGCCTCCAAATGTTTTGCGACACCCATCAGATGGGAAAGCATGGAAACACTTCGATACTGTTTATCCAGATTTTGCTAGAGACCCAAGAAACGTTCGATTGGGTTTGTGTTCTGATGGGTTTACACCCTACATTTGGCCAATAATAGTTACACCCTACAATCTTCCTCCTGAAATGTGTATGACCAAACTTTACCTGTTTTTGACTTGTCTTGTGCCCGGTCCATATAGCCCAAAAGCAAAAATAGATGTCTATTTGCAACCCTTGATTGATGATTTGCAGCAGTTGTGGAGTGACGGTGTTTGGACATATGATGTATCCAAGAAGCAAAACTTTTTATTGAGAGCAAGTTTAATGTGGACAATCAATGATTTTCCAGCCTATGGTATGCTATCTGGATGGGGAACACATGGTAGATTAGCTTGTCCTTATTGTATGGAAGAGACAAAAGCTTTTCACTTAAAATTTGGTGGGAAAAGTTGATGGTTTGATTGTACTCGTTGTTTTTTACCGAATGATCATTCTTTTAGAAGAAGTAAAAGGAGCTTTCGTAAAAGTAAGAATGAGAAAGATGATCCACCTTACATGTACACGGGGGAAGATGTGTGGCAAGCTGTTCGTTATTATCCAAAAGTGACAGATAATGGATGGCGAGCCAAACTTCCAGGGTATGGAGACACTCATCATTGGACCAAAAGAAGTATATTTTGGGATCTTCCATATTGGAAGGACAATTTGTTACGGCACAATCTTGATGTGATGCATATTGAAAAGAATGTCTTTGATAATGTGTTTAACACTGTCATGAATGTTGCTGGAAAAACAAAGGACAATGAAAAGGCGAGATTAGATTTACCTTTGCACTGTTTACGCGGTGACTTGGAGATGACCCCTCTTCCTAACGGAAAGATGGCAAAGCCAAAGGCAAGATACACTTTGACATCTGAAGAGGCAAAGTTGGTGTGTAAGTGGATTAAGGAACTAAAAATGCCTGATGGCTATGCTTCAAATCTTGCAAGGTGTGCTGATGTCTCCAAGGGTAGCATGCATGGTATGAAAAGTCATGATACCCATGTATTCATGGAGTGTTTAATACCAATTGCTTTTCGTTCTTTGCCAATAGAGATATGGAAGCCATTAACAGAATTAAGTCTTTCCTTTAAAGACTTATGTTCCAATACGTTGACGATGGAAGGCTTGGTTAAGCTGGAAAAAAACATTCCCATCATCATATGCAAGCTAGAAAAGATTTTTCCACCGGGTTTCTTTGACTCAATGGAGCATCTCCCAATTCACCTTCCTAGTGAAGCAATCCTTGGTGGTCCGGTACAATATCGATGGATGTATCCATTTGAAAGGTAATTGAAATATTAGCATTTTTTTTATATCATTGCATTTTATTTGATAGTAATTACATGAATATCTTTTGTGCAGAGTGATGGGAGATTCAAAGCGATCAGTGAGAAATAAGGCTAGAGTAGAAGGTTCCATTGCAAATAGCTATTTATACCGCGAGGCATCCCATTTTTTCTCTCACCACTTCAAGACCTTCAACTTGTTACCGACCACAAGTTTTAGAAATGATCCCCGATCTGCACATGAGGCAGTTCTACCAACTTTGTCTATCTTGAGCAAATGTGGTCGTCCTAGTGGGAAGCCTAAAGATTATTGGCTGACAGATAAAGAATGGAAATCTGCTCATGTGCATGTCCTTAACAGGTGTTTAGCTTCAATTTTAGCGTCCACTTTTGTAGATGTTATTTTAGCGTCAGCTGGATGCTAGTGTTTAGCTTCCAAGCTTTTACTGTCGTCAATTTTTTGGACTCTATACTGACTCTAAATGGCTGTTAGCATCCACAATTTGCATTTTAGCATCCATTTTTCAGCTGAATCTAAAACACCATTTTCTTGTAGTGATCCTAGAGCCATATTTGTTGATCGTCTATCTTGTACAATTTTGGTCAATTCCAAAAACGTCTTAAAGAGAGTGACCTAGTATGCGAATGTTAGCCTGTATTTTCAATATTTCTTTTCAACAGGAAAACTTTATAATCGAAGCTAATTTTCACTCTTGGTGTAAATCTAGACATAAGTTACTTCGACAGATTATGATAGTCTTGGCATATTCAAAATCATTCAGTTTTCAACAAAGGAAATTCAAATTTTCTGTGCAGAGGCAAGGTCGAAGGTTGAAAACACGTGGAGGCATGTTAGATTTGTTGAAGACTTACAGTTTTAAGACTGTTAGTTTCAGTAACTTTTTAGGCTTAATTGGTTCATTGGTCCCCTAATTAATTTCCAGTTTTCATTTTGATCTCATAACTCGTAAAATCAACATTTTGGTCCCTCTTCTTTCTCTCTATTATTCAAAAAATTCCATGACCTTTAACTTTAACCCCAAATGTATGTGGTAAACCAACCTTAAGAGTGGTCCACCAAAGACCTCATTAGTTTGTTTTGTATTAACCATTTGATTTTTTTGTTTTAAAATACATCCATTAGATCATGTATGTCTATTATTTCTAATTGTGCATCACCTACACCTTATCTTTTTTAACCTTTTTTCATCTTCTTCCGTTTTCCCCCTCTTCATCCTTATCATATTCATCAAAATAAACACAGGAAAAACCCAGAAAAAATAAACTGAAAATCATCATGTTTATCATCATCTTTCCATTCATAATTGAAAATCATGAATTTAAAACTTAGAAAACCAAAATAAACTAAATACAACCCCGATCATCATGCTTCCTAGCAACATAAATCTTGAAAACTCAAAACCAAATTATAAGAATCAACAAACAATTTTTCTATAATTTAAAATTTTGAATCTCAATCTCTCAACAGTGTGATATTTGGAATTGATGTTGTAAGCTTAAATTTTTTTTACAAGCACAAAAATATTGAGAACCGCGTCTCAAACATTTCACATGAGCTTCAGGTTGCAAAAGAATATATCAATAAGATGAACAAGGAAAGCGGGCAGTTACAGACAGATAAAAATCATCTGTTGGAGGAGCTGCAGGGTAAAAGGGAAGAGGAATAAACTCTGAGGGAAAAAGTTGAAAAGCTAGAGGCAAAGGAAACAAAAGGGGAATCAGAGAAGATGAATGTGACAACAATTGTTGTTGAATCTCAATCTCTCACGAATTGTTCTCAATCATTCTCATCCCCTTTGAATCTCAAAACCCGAAATTTTCTTTCAGATCCCTCGTATGCATCTCATTGTTATCATTCAAATTCTTTAAGATCCCTAACTTTCGAATTCTTGATTCCGACTTAAGAATGACCTAGCAACCAATTAATAAAAGCAGAATCCGGCGACGTACAAACCCAAAATCGGACAAACATACCAATTCTGAATTTTGAATTCTGAAAGTTTAATGAACCCAAAAAATTGTTGGATCTGAAGAATGTGAAGGTTGTTGTGTTATAGTTGTGGAAGTTAAGAAATGAAGAAACATTGTTGGCTGGTTAAGGTTGTTGATACGAGATTATTGGAGGGTTGGTGAGATAGTTCAATGTCTCACTTTTTTTTTTGTGTAAACGTTTTTGGAAGATATAAAAAATTATGGAAAATGATGATGAATTAGTTTCGAGGAAGAAGAAGAGAGAAGATGATGAGTAGTGAAAATAATTAGGTGTTGACAGTCCAGGCCACTATTAAATACAATGGACATACAATCAAATGGTTAAAATCATATCAAAAAATTTAGACATTAAAATTTGTGGTTAACTTGAGGGACCAAATTGTGGATTTTACAAGTTATAAGACCAAAATGAAAACTTGAAATTAGTTAGGGGATCAAAAGACCAATTAAGCCTACTTCTTATTATGTATATATAAGAGTTTCCATAAGATACAGGGGGTCACTAATCAATAATACATAATCTTTATGCTCAAAGTACCCAAGCCATAGAGAGAAACGAGTAACAAGATATGTATGTGTTTTGATGTACCAGTTTACCTTTTGCAAATCACAACGCTTTCTTTTTAAGATACTTTACTTTTATTTCTAAACTTGTACTCGGGTTAATTATGGAAATTTTGTCAATTCTGTCGAATATGACAGTTACATTCAATAAATCTAAAACTAGTGCTTGTTTACCAAAAAAAGTTTAGGCTTTCTTTATTTAAGAAAAAAGTATGGCTTGGTCTGGCCTATTAAAGGCTATGCCGTAGGTCGGTCTGTCGTATTCCCATCCCTAATCACATGTCTCATTATGGCTTCACAGTCACATGGTAGATCGGATTCTCATCGTGCAACAACAAGTAGCAAGCCTTTTCGTTTGCATCAAAGTCTGTTGGGTAGCAAATATCAGATTGGTAATGTGCAAACTTATCGTGTGGCAGATTTTGAGCTGGTATTTAATCTGTCGTGATATAGGGGTTCCTTTTATTTTTCAAATATACCAGAAAATCTTCAGTACATGGAATTAAAAAGGGTATGGAGGTATGTGGTATGTTGTCAGAAATGTTTGCTTCTAGAAATCACAATACTAGCGGTCAGGTGTATGGTTTTTCCTGGTACACGAATGTGAAGGATGTGGTGAAACTTAAAAAGGCCTTAAATAATGTATAATTTGGAGTTTGTAGAATGTTTGCAAATGTGGCTCGGTATGATAGGTTTGAGAAGGAAGGTAGAGGAGGCAAGTCGTTAGGTGAGTGAGAAAAAATACATAGTATTGACGATGGAAAAAAACTGAGGGAGTTTAGGAAGGCTGAGGTAGTGTTAGTGAGTTGGAGGAAAAAGAAGTTGGATTAGGTGAAGAAGGAAGCGATTAGGCGTGAAAAGGATATGAGGGTGAAGGAACCGATTTTGTCTTTGGTGGGTAAGAAGGCGACATATGCTGACTTGGTTGTAGGGAAAGTTGAGAAGGACAGGATGAGGAAGGAGAATGTGTTAGGGGTAGGTAAGGAGGAGAGGAGGTAATTTTCGGTAGCTAAAGATGTTGAATTGGATTGTAAAGGTATCACTTCTAGAATATGTAACAGTGTATGTGTGCCAGGGGGGATGGGAGAATGGACTGAGGTGCGAGTGCAGATCCAATCAATGACTTTGGTGTTGTCAACGTTACAGATCTGGAGGTATGAGTATTCTGAAGATTTCAATTTAGTCATATTTGTAGACTTTTGTACTTTGTTGTTTTATGTTATTAACATGGATGTTGTGAACTTATTCGCAAATTCATCCTTTTTGTTTTTAACGAATTTGTATTGTATCGATGTACTTTATAAATTTAAATGAATAAATATTTTTATTTATTGTAAAAAAAATCACAAAGTAAACATTTTCAATATTAAGTGTTTCATCCATGAGTCTTCTTTAACACATTTGATATGGAGATATGTTTTTCGAACAACCCTTTGATACAACTATACCGGACAACCAATATATACAAGCAAGTTAAATATAAACAATTTTCTTCTTAATCTAGTTTTTTCGGTTTGTATTTCGTATGATCAATCCCTAAAATTGTCATGCATATCTTGATTGTCCTGAATAGTTGTACTAAAGGGTTGTGCAAATAAACGTAAGTGTTCATTATGTAGGTGTTTGTTTTAGCCCATATTACATAGATTAATGTTTTTTTTTTAAAAGAATTACATAGATTAATGTTAAAAGGGTGCGTCAGCCTCCTATGTGGTTTGGTCCAAAAGAAAACCTTGTATTTGGTAGTTAATTTAACCTCGTATGTTGAAGTTAATTAATCTATTTGGACACAAATTTAGAGGAGCTAGTGACATGTGATTTGTTTGCTTGGATCTAAATTTTTTTTTTTTTTTGTTTGCTTGGAACTAAATTCTATTTGGTCAACTTTGTTCAAGCTTTAAGGCGGCGGTGTTATTATTGGGTTTTAAAATTATTTTCATTTTCAACATATTTCAATTCAATTTTAGTGATGACAGATGCTTTTTTGTCGTATATGTCTTCATTTTTTATATAATAAATATGTCGTATATGTCTTCATTATATAATAAATATGTCGTATATGTCTTCATTTTTTATATTTTATATAATAAATATTTCTGGGATTTATAGTTTTTTTTTGTGGTGGCTGAGGTTCGAACCCCGGACCGCATATTTTATGCATTGTCCATACTAACTGAGTTAAGCTCACAAGGACAACTGAGATTTATAGCTCTTTATAGTGACAATTTTTTATAATTAAGGTTTTTTGATTTGTTAATTTTTTATTGGCTTGTGAAATATTTATGGATATCCTCTTCTAAAATAAATTATCTATGGATATCCTGACGTGTTTATGTGGCTTTATTTTCAACACTGTCATTTTGATTATACCATGTTTCCAATATTTTCTTTTGAATGAAGCTTATTTATGTGGCTTTATTTTCAACACTGTCATTTTGATTATACCATGTTTCCAATATTTTCTTTTGAATGAAGCTTATTTTTTCTTTAAATCTGCAGTTTGGACTTCCAACTCTTCAATTTTAAACTAGTTGAGTTATATATATATATATAGTTTTTTTCTTTTTCATACCTTTTTTAATTAGAATTCGTATCTCGTTCATTGGAATTCCAATTTTTTTTTTGTAGCCTTTTTTAGCATTTCTCGAAAGAAGAACTACAATGCTATTTGTTTGAGGAGAAAAAAGGAGTTTTTTCTAAGCAAAAGAGACAAAAACTTAAGATAAAAATAAAATACTAAGGAGTTGAATAACTTCTATTTATCTACAGTGATTTTTTTTTTTTTGACAGAATGCATAATTAAATAAGAAAAATTAAAACTAAAGATAAATTTTGAGTGGATAATTATTTAAATAATCAATAGGAAATCATTTTCAGCTCAAACGTGCACCCAAAATCTCATGAATGATCAATGTGAAATTAAATTTTTCCTCAACATATATTACCATTATGGGTAAACCTCCTTAGAATATTCAATCTGAGTTATGAGTTTTATAACATTAGATTCTCTTAATAGATTTAGATTCTCTCAATAAAAATTATCCATTAGATTCTCTCATTAGAATAATCCAAATCCTTTCAAAAAAAAAATTAGAATAATCCAAATTGACATGTTAAATAAGGCAATGTAAGTTAAAGCCAGGAGTGGAAGACACAGAAGATTATAAGAACCAAACATAAAACAGTTTCCTAATGCATACGATGAGTAGCTCTTTTTTCCAAAACCCAGATTTGGAAATGTTGCAACAAGATCCTACTAATATTCTCTTTGATATTCATGATTATCTTTCCTTTGACATGGTTGACCAACAAGGACCAAACAAAAATGAACCAAATCAATCAGTGAATAATTCTGAACCTAAAGAAGAAAGATCATATATAGGTGTGAGGAAGAGACCTTGGGGGAAATTTGCTGCAGAGATCAGAGATACAACAAGGGGAGGAAGAAGGGTTTGGCTTGGAACATTTGATAGTGCCGAAGATGCTGCTTTGGCTTATGATCAAGCTGCATTTTCAATGAGAGGTAATAATGCTGTGCTCAATTTTTCTGTCCAAAGGGTCAAAGAATCTTTGCAAGAGATTCAATATGATTGCAGAGAAGGGTCTTCACCTGCACTTGTACTCAAGGAGAGACGCTATAATCAAAGAAAGATGTCATCAAAAGGTGTAAAGAATAATAAAGCAGGGAAACTAGATCAATCTGAAGGATCATGTGTTTTGGTGGTACAAGACTTAGGAGTTGAATATCTTGAGCAACTTCTATCCATATCTGATCAAAGTACTAGCACTAGCAGTTACTTCAAATCAACTTTTTATTTTAAGTAATTTATTTTATTGAGTTTTTTCCTTCTGTTTTTTTTTGGATTTTTTACAACATAATTTATTCTGCTTGTTTAGGTTTTGTATTCTCTTTTTATTTTTCACAAGAAGCAATTTATTCATGACTTAAAAGAGTATACTAGTATCCAGGGGCAGTTTTACCACCCGGCAAACCTAGACACATGTCTGGACTCAACCCATACTTTCTTTGTATAACCGCAAAAAATTTACAAAAAATTTGACTTTTAGTGACAGCCGAAATCCATCACTATAGGGCAAATTTCCGTAACTAAATCCGTCTGTCATTGCCAAATGGTTGTCACTGCATTTTTTTTCCACCTTTACCTACAGACAAAACCGTAGGTAATTTTAATGATATCATTTGAAAAACATTAAGGTCTCCTACCTACGGTTGCGACTGTCACTAAAACTTATCATTGTTTTATTTTTTTTTATATTTTTTATTCTACTATAAATTCTAAAAATGAATAATTCATAAAATTACCACTAAAATTAGTTTAATCAATATAATCAAATATTATAATCAATATAATTGGAATTTGAAATTGATTACTACAATCAATTTTTAGAATAAATTCTTGAAGTGACTTAAGTAGAATAATTCTCCCTAGCTGTGAACTATTTTACCATTTACCCAAACCAATACTCAATACTCACAGAAATGCTCAATACTCACAGAAATCAAAATCTATATATACTTCCATTTCTCGTTTAATTTATGGTAACAAATTTGAATTACTATTCGTAATAGCTTATTAGACAAAATGACATACTATCAAGTTACAACTTACAATCACTTCATACCTAAAAATACTTACAATCACTTATACAACAGCGCATAATAAATAAGATTTTAACTTCTAATTTGTGAATCTTAAACAATAGCGGGTGCACCAAAGCTATTACCAACATCAACAAAGGTTGGAAGTCCACCAAGTATCAAGCTCTGTCAATAAGCTAGTAAAATAATCTTATTATAAGCCTGTGAAAAAGAATTGTTACCAACAAGATCAACAATGGGTGGTTCAATGACTTAATGATATGTTACACCGAGCGGGAGATATTCAAGTCACTTGATGATGTTGATATTATTCGAACATTCACCGTAAAGAGGTCTCGGAAAGGGCATTAATACCTCATAATTTTTTTTTGGTAGAAACCTCATAATTTTATTTAGCACACTATTGGCAGATTATGTTTCATCTCTCTTATTTCAGATTGTACTTTTATGACTATTTTATATATTATATCACGTGTGAATTTTCGACTAAAATTTTGCCCAGACTCTGTAAAATCTCTGGCTTCCGCTACTGCTAGTATCCTTACATAAAACCAAACAACTACCTTCATATTAAGACAAAGACATAACATTTATGACATACAATGTGCCAACACATATTTAATTAGCATCACTCAACCTTAAAAATGCCAATGAAAAATCTACCTAGCTAGTACTTCTCCAAAAAAAAAATTGTTCAATATAATCATTGAAACTAATCAAGAGAAATTCAAACATGTAATACTATTCATGCAGGTTTTGTGTTTGAAATTCAAGTGAAGAATAGGAGTAAAATTAAACTGATCCTAATCATTATTAAGGTTTAAAATATTGTTAAGGTCACAATTTTGATCTCATTCCTTGATTAACAACTTAAAGGTATATATACAAAGGTGAAGAAAGATGTCAGCTCAATAATATCTAACTAACTTGATACATTTGCAAGTTGGACTGTTGGAGGGTGGAAAAGGTATATATACGACTCCTATGAACACCATAGTCATGCAATTGCAATTGTACATATAAGGTTTATGTACAGTGGTGAAGAAAGATGCCAGCTCAACAATCTTTAATCAACTTCCTAACTTAATATAAATATAAATAGAAAACCAACTAACTAAGAAAACTAACTATATATAACTTGAGACTTAACACCTAACTAACTCACACTGTTGTTGGTATTAAAAAAAGCATAATAACGTGGTCTTTTTTTCCCTTCTTGATCTATTTGGTTAATTATATGACAAGTTGTCTAAACCATGGGCGATAATATATTTATTCTCCTCATAATTAAATAGCTAATAAACAGCCTAACATACGCATTGCAAACTAACTAAACTCTTTAGAATGCGTTGAGAAGTTCTGCTATATATGTAATTCGCAGGCCCACATGTCATCATGCGTGCTTGAGACAAAATTGTTCTATTTTTGTCCTAGAATACTAAAAAAATATGATAAATGATATTTGCACAACAACTTTATAAGATAACTAGTAAGATAATTCTATCTCATATACTTGCATTGTTTTTTTAACTCTATATTGTTTGTCCCAAAAGAAGAGGGAAGAAAAATGTATTCTAAAAATTTGTCATAAGACGATGGTACAAGTATGATTGAGTGATCTCTCTTTATTGTTTGTCTCAAAAGAAAAGGGAAAAAATTGTTTTCCCAGAAATTGTCACAAAATGATTGTACAAGTATCATTACTCAATAATTATTTGTTGGTAAAGTATACAAAAATTGATTAAATATATTATGAGTATGATTTTTAATTAAATATTATGAACATGTTCCAAATTATTAGTCACTTTGAAAAAAAAATCCTAAATTATAATTCACTTTACAAAACCAAATGAAACAGTAATATTTTTTTTCTATCACATTTTTTACTATTGATTAATTTCTTTTCTTTTAATTTCTTTTGCTTATGTTATTAATGAAAGACAATTTTATAAAAGGGTTAAATATGTTTTTGGTCCCTATAAATATATCAATTTTTTATTAGTCCCTCTAAATTCTTTCGACTTTTAATCCCTATAAAATTTTCAATCGCAACTTTTGGTCCTATTTTTAAGTCAATTCATGTATACAATTTGTATTTTTTAACAAAATTGTAGAATATTATAAAAATCTCTCCCAAAAACTTTGAATTTTTCAACAAAACATTAATTTTTAACCGTCAAAAATATAAAAGTTCATATTTAATTCATGTTTGTTAAAGAATTCTAATTTTTTTTCGGAAGAGATTCTTATAATATTATAAACTTTTATGCAAAATTTTATTGAAAAATATGAGTTTACTTGAAAAAAAAAATGGGACCAAAAGTGGTGTTGGAAAACTTTTGGGGACTAAAAATCGAAGAAAATTTTTTAGAGGGACTAAAACTAAAAGTTGATATATTTATAGGGGCCAAAACATATTTAACACTTTAAAATCACCTTTGATTTCTCTTTCTTACATAAAATTAACCATATTTCGTAATTTATGTTAAACAATTTCATTCCTTGAAATCAAGAAATGAACACTTTTGAAACAACAGACAAGTGGAAGAGTCTCAAGTGATAATATTGATAGAGCGTGTATTGTGTTCTTCGTGAGTGAAGTTGGGCTCGAAATCGAGTTAGGATCCTCTTTATTTCATGTCCTCTCCATTTCTTCCGGTGAGATGCTTGAGTAATCACTGACCATGTGTATTATGCCTCTAGTGATTGCATGATTTTTTGTTTTGTTTGGAGAAGTGATATCACGAATTAATGATAAGCTAATTGTCTGGTTTTTGAGCTCGATCGAAGTGGATCCGGACATGTAATATTGTGGATTGTTTTATAATTTCGTGTAACTATCCTCCTTAATTTGTAAGCAAAACATTTTACATAAAATAATCACGAAAACTATAAGGTGGTTTTTGCAAGGATCCGCAAACGAATATAGTGGTTCATTCATTTTTTTTAAAGAAACATATAGCGGTTTATTCATTAGCTAGCTTGAGCCTATTTTTGTTTTATCCTTGTCCCCATCTTTTCTATAATCCTTCTGTATAGATGATAATATTTTTTATTAATAAAATGAATTATAACGCCTTCTCCTAAAAAACTATTCTTTGCATAGGTTCAATTTATACGTACGTGCAGTTCATCAACTAACTGATGAAGTTTTTTAATGAATAAAATAATTATTATGTTACTACATATGAGACACACACAGGTGTAGGGACATGTGATCATTTGTTTGAATCTTAATTCTTGTTTGGTTAACTTAATTATGTCACGCCTTCTAGATGGTCATGCTATGTATTATTGCCATATTAATACATTTTTTTTTGTAGGGAACAGAAACCTAGTACATAAATCTTTGATTTTGGTGAACTAGCTCTCTCTCTATGAGACACACACATATGTTTTGCTAGAAAAACACCTTTTATGAAAGTGTCTTTTAGCAAGTTATTCTATGAGCGTTTGTTAAAAGACACAAACTAATTTTTATGAAAGCGTCGTTAGCAAAGTTATAACTAAAAAGTGGAAATCACACCTTGAGGTGTGGAATGCTAAAAGACACCTTCATGAGTGGCTTCTAGCAAAACCCATATATATAGGGGTGTGCAAATGGTTTATCCAAACTGAACCAAACTAGATTTATGGATACAATTTGGATCAAAAAACTACTTTCACAAAATAAATGGATTTTTTTAAAACCGGTTTGATACAGTTCAGTCCAGTTCAGAACCGGTTCATGTTATCTGAACCGGATTTTATCCTGAACCGGTTTTTTTACTGAACCGGATTTTTTTACCTGAACCAATTTTTTTATCTGAACCGGATTTTCACCTGAACCGGTTTTTTTACCTGAACCGTTTTTTTACCTGCAGAATTTCTCATTTCTAAAAGGAAAATAACATTGACTTTGTGACCCAAAAGAGGACATGTTAGCTTGGAATCATAGAGGCAGAATTTATAAACATTTCTGTGTCTACTATTTTTCTCTCATTTCCGATCTGATTCCATTCTTTTCTTCCTTATCGGTACTTTTCCAGATTCATCATCTTCTTCCTATGTTTCTTAGGGTTTTTCAATTTCATCGATTCGATTCTAACTGAATCACTTTGTTTTTAACAATTTTTTTGTTTTGTTTAGTTTTGTTGATAATCTCGATGGTGCGTATTTGTCACTGCATATTCTGCAGATTATTTCACTGCCGTTTCTGTGTCTATCACACCGCCGTTGCGGTTGCCGTCGCCGTCGCCGTTTCTTTCTCCCTTTCTTCTCGCTATCACTTTCACCTTTCAATTGCATACACAGCAGAAAAATATTTTCGATTTCTTTGAATAATCCCTCTTTCTCTCTCTCTTCAAAATACAGAAAATAACGTGAGTTCCTTTTTTTTTTTTATTTCTTCAAGTGTGATGCAGTTATCATTTGGATCTCTGGTTTTTTGAAATGGGATCAGTTAACTGATTGTTTTTAATGAAATGGACCGGGTCAGTTTTGATCCAAAAAGAAGTGGGCTTTTACAAACAGTTCACCTAATTTTTCAAATCAGTTCATGGTATCCGGTTTTCCTGCACACCCCTACATATATATATATATATATATATATATATATATATATATATGGGGGCTGCTAACTTACACCCACCTAAAAACACTAAGGTGCAAGTTAGCAACCTACACCCACTTGATTATTTACACTCATTTTTATAAGTATTATTAAGGTGCAAGTTAGCAACCTTCACTAATTTACACTCACTTTCATCATTTCAAATATTGTTTTCTTAGAAGTTTGTCTTTATTACATGTTTTGTACCTTAAGCATGTCATTGTCTTTTTTGTTTCTTTTTTTAAGGATATTTTTTAAGCTAGTTACAAAATTGCCCTTCTATTTAAAATTAATTAGAATATAAACAAAAGGGTATTTTAGTAAATTATAAGTGGGTGCAGCTTGCTGACTTGCACCTTAGTGGTTTTAGGTGGGTGTAAGTTAGCAACCCCCTATATATATAGAGTATGAGTTTGCTAACTTATACCAACAAAAAACATGAAAGTTCAAGTTAGCAAGTGTGCACCTTTTCATTTGTACAAAAATATGCACATACTGCTATTATAAACCATTATTAAACGAAATGTGATTATGTAATTTTTTTTAAAAAAACTGTAACCATTTTTTGTCAAAATCGTTTTGTCTTTTTCTTAAGGTTGTCAAAACCGTTTTGTCTGTTTTTATTGGGTTGTTTAATTTTTGTAGTTATCACATAAATATATTTATAACAAAAGTGGGTTTAAGTTGGCAAATTGATGCAAGCCAACACATATTTTATAACGAGAATTATTAAATTAACCCTCAAGTTATTAGTTTTAAATAATAAAGATTAATGATATTTTTGTCTAAATAAAAAGGTGCATACTTGCTAGCTTGGATTTTCATGTTTTTTGTTGGTCTATGTTAAAAACCTCGTATATTTATGAAATTTTGTATTATTACTTAAATGATTAGTGCTTATGGTATTACAGGCCATATATGCATATCATAAGCCCTATTTGATCAATTAAAAAATAAAATAAACCTATTAGATCTAGATTCTCATAACTGTTTTTTTGACAAAAACTAAGCTTTTTTTTATCAGTACTAGATTCTCTTAACTAATAAATGGTTATAACTATATTTCTAGCCACATTAAGATAATCCAAATCCATAATTCATAATTGAATAACAACCTGAAGTGGGGTTTGACAATTAATCTGAAGCAATTATAAATATTATAGCCAAAAGGGCTAGCCAACACAAGAAGCAATAGAACAGCACTTATTGCCTAATAAGATATGAGCCTCCCCTTTTTCCTAAACTCAGATATAAAAATGCTGCAAAAATGTCCTTCAGAAATTCCCTTCGAATCGTTCGGTATTCATGATTGTCTTACCTTCGATATGGTTGATTTCTCATCGAGTTCGCAGACAGTAATTACCGAAAACGAGCCAAAACAATCAATGAAGTCATCTGAAGCTAAAGTAATGCAGAACAATTATAAGATTGATCAAAAGTCATATATAGGTGTTAGGAAAAGACCTTGGGGAAAATATGCTGCAGAAATCAGAGATACAACAAGAGGAGGAAGAAGGGTTTGGCTTGGAACTTTTGATAGTGCTGAAAATGCTGCTTTAGCTTATGATCAAGTTGCATTTTCAACGAGAGGTAATAATGTTGTTCTCAACTTTCCTGTTCAAAGGGTCAAAGAATCTTTGCAAGAGATTCAGTATGATTGCAGAAAAGGGTCTTCACCTGCACTTGCACTCAAAGAGAGACACTATAACCAAAGAAAATTAAGGTCGTCATCAAAAAGTAAGAAGGGTAAAGCAGGGAAATTTCAAGAAACAGCAGAGGGATCATCAAGTGTGTTGGTGTTAGAGGATTTAGGAGCTGAATATCTTGAGCAACTTCTAACAATATCTGATAATCAAAGTACAAGCAGCAACAGCTAGTTCAAATCATCAAGTTGTTAATTTCAGTAATTTTCTTTCATTTTTTTTGAGTTTTTTCCTTCTTGATATTTGGATATATATTCTGTGTAAACCTTTCTGATTTAATAAATAGTTCAAAATTAAGTTTATATCGAACTAACATGTTGCATGATTAAAATACACATCATAAAAAGAATTAAGGAATTAAATGAAATCAATTATAACTTTCAAATATTATTTCAAATTGTGAAAATTTAAGAGATACATTTCAAGATATGAAATGTTTCTAAATTTTTAGAGAAATGAAGTGAAGCTACTAAGAAAGATGAACCTCAACACAAAATAAAATGTTTCCAAATAATTAGTGTCACGGAACAAATACATGGAATACTAAAGGAACCTCAACACAATGAACCTGAACCGATACTTGAAATGTCCAAGTGACTAAGGTGGCAAATGCGATTGAAGGTGCAGCAACGCCGCAACCGAGAGGACAGTCCGGCACTTACTTCCATTTTTCATTGGAGAATGTTATATATATTGTGGAGCGCAACCCGATTGATACTTTGGGAACGATTCAGCACACAGAGGAAAATACTTCTATTTTAGAGTCGGTTCAACTGTTGAATACCCAACTGGAAATGATAACAAAATGCATAGGTTGTTAGAAGGAGATTGATTAAGCATATACAAATGCTATACCACAAAATTACCTTATTTCCCCTATGAAGGAATAAGAAAATTAAGGAACATGCGGCTATATATTGGAAAACTACAATTATTGTTAACCAAGGAAAATAATTCGTCATAAAAATAAGATACACTTGGGCTAGAAAAGCCCGTATTAAAAAAAATACAAAATATTTTTTGAGCACGGGTTTTTGCCAATCGAAAAAACGTATTTGTGTGCTGTTTTTTGAAACGTATCAATAAGCTAGACTCATACTTCAAGTTGTCTCATGCCTTAAATAAACTCGAACTCTTAAGAAATGTCGGACAAGCGGACTCACACCTCTTACAACCAACATAGTCCTCTGCGGGACAAGCTCTTACACATTGAGTACATCCTATACATGTATCATAAATCTTTATTGAATGTGACATTGTATCTATAGTAATTTTTGAACATAAAAAATGAAAATTGTCGTTCTAGTAAACTCGTAAATGAATCGTATATTTATATGCCAGATGAATCAATGATATGTTATAATATTGTTAATTGTTAATAAAAAAAAGATGTCTAGATAAATTTAGAAGAAGGAATAGAAGAGGACTAGGATACTTTGATTTCTTATGATTTAGGTATTGCAAACATGATCATAAGTTGTGTAGAATACATATTAATTTTTTTAGGGAACATATTAATTTGAATTGTTGAGTCATTACTTGATTTGCATGTAAACAAGTAGACACACCAGGAGATGTCGCAACAGGTATATGCAAATTAATATGTTCCCTAAATCATAACAGGTATTTTTTTTAGGGAACTTATTAATTTGCAAATCTTCATGGTCATGTTATTATAAATGCTGTTTGGTGGGATTCTTTGCCTATTTTTCCACTTTTGTTGTTATTCTTTTAGGGTTTTGGCCTAGTCCCCCCTCTTGTATAGTTTTCCATTAACAAAATTTCAGAGTAGATGGTAGAGGATGGGAGCAACTATGGAGTGTCGACCTTGTTGGGAGCAGCTATGGAGTGTCAACCTTGTTGGGATGTCTAGCTTCTCCTTAATACCTTCCTTGCTCTCTTGATTCTTAAAAAAAAAAAAAAAAACTAAGAAGGATAAGACAATTAATATCCACTAAGTTATATACACGAGTGAAAGACACTTTCTTATGAGAGATTCATGAAGCGTTGAAGTACCCCAAATCTTAGTTGATCATATAGAGAATTGGTGTTTCCCATTTTTTGGAGATCAAATGTGGAGAGTTTATATTGTATGATGAGTGTGGGCCATGTTAGTCAAAATGTTGACATATAGCATGTTATACTCAAAATGTTAACATATGGCATGTTATAGAACTCACAAAAAAAATTCCTCAAAATATAGTGCAGGCACATGTATGTCCACTGTGTGGGCTACATAGATCCATGTGTCTTATAGGAGTGAATCATTTCATATGTGGGATGTGAATGTTATCATTCTTTAAGTACTCTTTAAGGGAGTATTGTAGAGTGATACACTTAAGTTGGGTTACATTATTGTAATCTTGTTTGAAATAATAAATAAATTATCACCAGACGAAAAATGACATATACCTATGGAGGTTTATAGTGACGGCTCAAAAACCATAGGTATACAATACAACATATGTTAGTGTTCTCGCAGACATAGCAAGAAGGGTTGAACCACATAAGTCTATGTGTGCTATTACTTTTTTCTGATACGTCCATGTACATTCCATCTAAAATCTTTGGGCATGTAGATTAATCGTTGGCGTGTGTGGCTTTCCCCAAAAATTTAGGTAGTACTCCCTCCGGTCCTATTTACAAGAAACAATTTACTTTTTAGATACATTAAATAATTTATGTATTTGGTTTAGATTCTTGACTAGATACATACATTATTCAATGTATCTAAAAAATCAACTTTCTCTTGTAAATAGGACCGAAGGGAGTACTAATTTTTGTACTATTTCTTACAATTGTTTTACATGTCACATATCTAGCTTCTCCATTTTGCACAATATTCTGGAAAGGTGCCTAGCTTTTGGTAGTGGCCGGGGTTTGAACCCCGGACCTTGTATATTTTATGCATTGTCCCAACCAGCTGAGCTAAGCTCACGAGGACGGAAAGCCTTGGGGAATCCGAGGGAGTTCTAGAGTGACAATTGGAATACTGATGAAAACCACTAATAAACTTTGATACTATCTCCACCAAAATTCATAAAAGATTTGATCACATCGATCTTTTATATATATTTCAATTACCTCATTTTTAGATGATAGGCTAAAGTGCAACTTTGGCCCCCTATCTTTCAAAAAGTTGCGATTTTGACCCCCTAAGTATGAAAACTACAATTTTGGTCCCCCATGTTTAGGGAAATATGCTCTTTTAACCCCCTAACTTAAAGGAAATATGTCTATTGACCCCTTATCTTTTCAAAATGTTGCGATTATGGTCCCTTATCTTTTCAAAATGGCCCTTTTTTTGGACATGTGTCGCCTTCTCAGCAGTTTTCAAAGTTAGGGGGCCAAAATTGTAGTTTTCAAAGTTAGAGGGCCAAAATCGCAACTTTTTGAAAGATAAGGGGCCAAAGTTGCACTTTAGCCTAGATGATATGATACTTACCGCTCGTACTTGAACTCCAACAATCCCTTCTTCAAGTTTGAGTGTCTCACATCGCTACTTACACAGATGTTAAACACAAACAAAATGTCATGATTGTGGCTCCACCGCGAGGAAGACTGTGTTGGAAAATTGACACAAAATTAATTAATAAATAGAAATAATAATCAAGAAATATAGCAGCAATTATAGATATAATTCTCACTAAAATAAAGAAGAAAGAAAGAGCTTATCGATCGTTGGCTGAGGCGTGCAATTGCACTGGGCTTAAGAGCATTTCGCCACCACAGGTCAATCACCTGATGCAGTTGGCCTAAAAGCTAGCGCTCTCCAGATACAACAGTCACTCCTCGCTAACACCGCATGTGAACTAGCAAGGGCACAGAAACAACTATTGGATAATCTAAGAAACAATGACCCAACTCTCAAATATATGTGTAATAAGGGGATGTTTAGAGTGTGAGGAAATAGTGAAATTGCTCCTTCGTCTACTCATCAATGTACCGCTCCTTAGTATATATAACACAATCCCATTATAACGTTGCAATTTGTTTTCTAACTGATGCAACCATAAAGCTAAATTAAAGGATTGACCAAGTGAGTTAATTGCAACGTGGTCTATGGTGTAACGGGCATTGGCCAAGTAAATAAAAGAGGCATATTCACTTTATTGTTAATAACAATAAGTTAATATAAAATCATATTATAACTTTAAAATAAATTAATAATAAAAAATACAACAGACTGTTGATACAAGGACTCAAGACACGAGATCCACTCCCACTCTATCATAAAATTGAATGAAGAGTTTGATACTAGAGAGCCCAAAGGAGTACCAGGGCGACAACACAAGTTTCATACTACTTGTTGTGTCTAAAAGGGGATATATTCCTAGCAACAATTAGATTAGATGCATATTTCTAGCTAATTAATTCAGACGTGCCCTAAAAAATATAGAATGAAAAACTAAGGACATTTCACTTCGAAGGTGATATACTGACCATTAATATGATAGAAAAATTCAGGAAATGCATCTATGTATATGTTTGTTTCCTGAATAAGTTATTAAACTAACTAAACAAGTTTTTAATCTAACTAATTAACATAAAAAAAATATGCTAACTAAACTAAATGATTAATTTAATAGGGATATTTCATCATATATAACATAGTGGGTTGGGTAGCACAACTGGTTTGAGTTAAGAGATAAGGAATTTGTGATCTTGGGTTCAAACTTGGACAAATGAGAAGATTAATCTAACAACTAACTATTAACATTTGTTATTCAAAATTCAACACAAAAACAAAAAATTCATAAGAAAAGTATATCATATTGCGTGTTGTGTTGAGGATGGATAGCCAAAGAACCATACACAAACACACTCATAAGAAAAGTATATCATATTGTGTGTTGTGTTGAGGATGGATAGCCAAAGAACCATACACAAACACACACAAAAAAGAACTATGCAAATTAGAATCTTTTTTAGAAACAAAATGTTATTTTTCTTTCTTGCTAAACAAAATTAATTACCAGTCTTTTTATTATAAATCTATAAAGCATTAAGAATGAATGTATTTCAAATTCAATAATATATGCCATTCAAAAAAAAAAAAAGGTGAAACTAGTATCCGACCCTTCAAATATAAACTGCAAAATTAAACTAAAAATAGACTTTCGAGAATAAAGCATATAAGATAGAAAGGAAGCAGATATGTGAAGTCAAATATTTGATTCAAAATTCCATGTTGAATCTCACAATCAAGCAATAATACACAAGTATTATTTTCATGCTTAAATAAAATATGTGTCTTAAGAACTAATTGATAAATGAAATTTTCACCAAATTAAAATTAATATATATGAAATCACACAAATACCTGTCTTTATCTAATGCATTGTTCCTCCACCATGGATCTTAATTAATTCAATGAAATGACATTAGTTTCCTCTCCAAATATGTATATATATATATGATGAAAGGGTTTAATATGTAAATGAAAGGCACACAAAAGGGGTTTCATGAGAGAAAGTGTATGATAGGATAGATAGTGGCGCACCAGGGCCGGCTAGCATGTGTCCAAACAAGATGGGAAATGCGCTAAAGCTAAGCCATAAAAACACTAAAATGCCACAAGAAGTGTAAAACAGCTGCTTAAAGAGGACCAACAAAAAGTTGTCCAAAAGTGTGTGTGTGTGTGTGTGTGTGTGTGTGTGTATATATATACATGGAAGGTTTATCTTTCATATGCAAGCTATTGTTTTATGAAATCAAAATATTGATTCTTGATAATTGTCTAACGAACTACTAACTCAGTGTTCCTGTAAAAAAAAAAAAAAGTATTGCGAAACCAATTAATTAGTTAGTTAATTTTGCTCTCAAAAAATAATATAACATGGCTAACTCTTTTTTCTGTCTTGATGAAACGACGGACATTATCTCAAACTCAGCATTAAAAGTTGAGTTAGATCTGCCAAACACAACACTATATTATTTGTTCTATCTTATAACTATGAAATTTTAATTTTAGCAATAACAACTATCACACAATAATTTTTAGTAATATAACGCTTATAAACAAGTTATTAAAATTGCTTAGTAGTTTTTTTTTTTTTAACGGCAAAATTATTAAAAACTAGATTCTTGCTCAAGACGAACAGAGACCAATAAATTAGAGGCTACAAAATAAAGACACCGTATATAAGGAGAACAAAAAAAACACCATAAAAGACATCAATAGAGATCACCTAACCAAACCCTACTTTCAACAACAATGAGAACAACAACCACCAAAATCAACTTAACCACCTAAATCAAACTCCATTGCTAACAATCACTGGAAAAGAAGTTCATAGTCATCTATCGCCCGCTACTCACCCCAAATAAACCCCTCTAAATCAAACAAGCTCTTTTGATCAACATAGTTGAGCCATATTCGAAAATGTCCTATTCCAACACTCATACTGGTTCCACCACCACTCTACCCCGAGTTTATCGAAGAAAAACACCATAATTAGCCCAACCCAAAGCTAACTTGAATCAAAGAATTGATTATTCCTCTTCGTAACTCATGAGTAATAAAAAGTGCATAATTAAATGAAATATCACTTGCAAATAGAATGCATTCTTAATCAAAATGCTTATGGCATTATAAGATTTCAACAGCAACAACAAAAAATGTAGAAATGCAAAATAGGGTTTAACAGAACTAGTCAAGTTTTGAAGCAAATAAATTAAACTATAGTAAATTAATTAGTACTTACATGTATGTATATACAGTTGCTCAAGCCAGCCATTGTGTGCTTCAAGTACGCATCAGGTCCTGCAATCCCTTTATTTCCTGTATATAAGAAGATAGAGAAGATGAAGATATAGTCCAAGTTGTTTTGGTCTCTCTAGTAAAAATCTTACTATAATTTCAAAGTAAAAATGTGGTGGGACAGATGCAAACAAGTTGGTATATAAATACTCATATAAATTTATAAACATTGAAAATGATGAGAGGCTGCACTGCACGCGCCTCTGTCATATTACACTTGCATTGATGCAGGACGGATGGAATATCCTCTCATTCTAGAGGTAATTCAAGCAATCTCTCCCTCTCCCTCTCTCTTACTTTTCATCGCTTAAATATAAACTCAAGCCTGTTGTAAATAACCCAGTATTGAAAACAACCTTTTAGTTATCAAAAAAGAAGTCTAAATAAACATTAAACACTTGACTCATTAAAGGATTCAGGTGAGTGAGGATCTTTGATAAGATAATGTAGGAGCTTTAAAATAGACTCAAAGAGCTTGTTGATTCCATGATGTTTGAGTGCAAGAGACTTATAAGTTATGAATCATATACCTTGTGGAAAATTGAGGGTATAGCCATTTAGGAATAACATACTTTGGTGCTTGTATCGGTTCAGATTATAGCGGAAAAAGTCCTCTATTTTCTTGAGGCAAAGTCTCTCTTTAGTAAGAGAACTGTTGGAACATTGGTGTGAAGATGGAAAGAAAATGGAAGGTTGGAAGATTAAACACTAAGTAATTAAATTTGGTTTTTTCTAGATTACTCTCTCTTGTTTAGAGGGTATTTACCCCCTTATGATATCAACCAATCAAAATGTAATATACATTGGCAACATTAAATGTCAAATAAATGAGTAAATTTTTTGTATAAAAAAAAATCAAATTTAGGTAACTTTTAATACTTTTAATTTTTATTTAATTATAGACAAGATTACATTATAGGTCATTTATCTTATTTATTTGTAACACTTTGGTCATTTATCTTTATTTTTTTCCGTTTAGGTCTTTTATCTCTCATAAAAGCACATATACATCCTTTTTCTCATTTTTTTATTAAAAAAAATACATAATTTTATTTTTTAAAATATATTTTTATTAAAAATGAAAAAAAAAATCCAGAAATATGATGAAGATGTTCATCATCTCCATCTTCTTTCTTTGAATCTTCATCATCTTCATTGAATCAGAAAAAATTCAACACAAATATAACTCCAAATATCAAGAATTAATATTATGTTCACCACAAATCTTCTTTTAAACACAAAAATCAAAAGATATGGGAATTTAAAATCAATGTGGCATTTACCATGGGAAGGTTTAATCCTTTCCCACCATGGGAAAGGTGAATGTGAACCATTGATATATTAATAAAAATATTGAATGGTTGAGATTGTTCACTTGCAACTTATTTGTGACTTTTTGTTTTTAAAATTTTACAAAAAATTTGACCCCACATGATAAGGTTTAATGATATTTTATTTTATGGGCTATTGGCACAACCAAGGCCCAACCAAAACATTCTATTGGAACCCCAGCGTACATATTTCTGACTCTGCAAAAAACCAAAACATTAAGTATTATTTGGTAAAATAATTTCGACCTCCTGAACCATGTTCTCAGAACTTAAAGCATCGATAAAATAATTTTTTTATTAAAAAAATATGAATTCTTCATATGAGTTTATTTGAAAAGAGGTACCAAAAGTAACGATGAAAAACTTTTAGGGGATTAAAAATCGAAAAAAGATTTAGAGGGACTAAAACGAAAAGTTTGTATATTTATAGAGATAAAAAAAAACATATTTAACCCTATTTTAAAATATGGTTATATAATTTTTAGTATTGATAAAAAAAAATGTAAAAAAATTGAACACTCTTGCTTTATAAAATTAACAATATTTATGTGTAAACTTTTGCTAAAAAATTATACAATATTTGACAACTTATTAATATTAACAAAACAAAATTCAATCAATCTTGGTTGATGGTTAGATAATAAGCGTTTGAATTCTACGATTATATTTTCTTTTGTTGGCATGATGGATATTAATAAAACATATTTTTATGCACCAGTAGATTAAACCGGAAATTTTCAATTATAATGGTTGCTCCAATCCTAAAAATATGATTTAACCATCTAGCAGCAAGTTGAGTTAATTTATCACTTCATCTTCTCATACTGATACGTACAACCAACATTAAATACCAAACAAGTCCTACTTCAGTATTAAATCATAAAGGGGCACAATTTGGAATTAATAATGCCTCACGATTTGAAGAAGAAGAAGAAGAATCCTTGCAAATGCTGTCGATTGTGCTTATGGGTGTGGCAAGGTGGAATCCGCTACTCACCTCTTTTTAGAATGCGGAATTCCTTCTATGGTCTGGTTACAGGTACAAAATTGGGTAGGCATATCTACTGTTTTTCCTAGTCAGATGCGCGAACATTTTACACAATTTACTTTAATGGCTGGTATGCCTAGCAGCTCACATTATGTTTTCAAAGTAATTTGGTTTGCTTATGTATGGGTGATTTGGAAGGATCGCAACAACCGTGTCTTTAACAATACAGGTTCAAATCATTCGGTTTTATTTGAGAAGGTTAAGCTGAATTCCTTTTTTGTGGCTAAAAGCTAAGTGGCCGTCCCTCAATTTTTGTTATCATGATTGGTGGCAACACCCGTTCCCTTGTTTGGGTGTTCGAATGTAATTTTTATTTTTTGTTTGGAGGTGCCTCTCCTTTCTAGGCACGTGCCAGTTGTAAACTTTTGATCGTTGCCTCTCTTTAGCACACCTTGTGCGGGGATTGGCAGCGGTGATGTTAATATATACATATATCATTTTGGTTTGGGCAAAAAAAAAAAAATCGAAGCAAAAAAAAAAATTAATAATTTTCAGACCAAAGCCAATAGTACTTTTTTTAAAAGGGGGTGTAGTTCACAGTTTAGTACTATAATAATTCATTAATGATTTTTTGGCTGAATTGCAATACCAAACAAAGCCAATGCAACCTGTTTGACCTGCAGCTGCAGGTAAAAAACCACCTTTCCCATGGTGGGAAATAGGGGTGGCAAAACGGGTCTGACCCGCCGGGGCGGCCCGTTTGGCCCGCTATTATTGGCGGGTTGAGTCAAAGTTTTGAACTCGCTTTCTATAGTTGGCTCGGCTCGACTCGTCTCGTTAAAATACGGGGCGAGCACGGGGCGGGGCGGGGCGGCCCGCTTAACTCGTTGAAAACGGGACAGGCACGGGGCGTGGCGGGGCAGCCCGCTTAACTCGTGTTTCAATTTGTTATTTTGAGTCTTATTTTATGTTTTTGGATTTATTTTGGTTGTTAGATATATTTTGAGACTTATTTTATGCTTTTGGATTTATCTTGGTTGTTGAGTTTATTTATTTTGAGACTTATTTTATGATTTTGTTGTTGATTTATTTTATGATTTGTTTTATGTCGCGCATTTGCCTTATTTTGCTATTAGTTATGATGTTGAATTCGACAATTTGATAATTATCTTATTTTTCACAAATTTGCTTGCTACCTATTCTTTTATATTTTTTTACGATAAAAGCAATATAGTTTTTTTTGTAACAATTAAGTTGTAAAAAAAAATAAAAAATAAAAAAGTTTTGTTTGGCGGGCCGGCCGCCAACTCGCAAGCCCGCCACTAAACGGGGCGGGGTGAGATTTTGGACTCGGTCATAAAATTTGACTCGGCTCGTCTCGTCTCGTTTTTAGTGGGCTTAGACGGGGGGGCCTAAATGGGGCGGGCCGGCCCGCTTTTCCATCCCTAGTGGGAAAAGATTGGATCTTCCGATGGTAAATGCCACCTTTAACTATCTGATTTACCTGTTTCCAAAAAACATATTAATATTTCGGTGGCATTTCACATGGGAAAGGCCAATCCTTTCCCACCATGGGAAAGGTGGTTTTTTACCTGCAACAGCCAATCAAACAGGTTGCCATTGGTTTTGTTTGGATTTGCAGTTCAGACAAAAAAATGATTAATGACTTATTATATTATACTATGAACTACACCTCCCATATTATACTATCATGAGTTAAAGGTTTAATTAGCCTAAAATATAGAATAAGGTTAAGCGTAGCTTTCATCATATTTATTTAAGCATTGCTTTCAGGTGTTATTTACTATCATGCTTATTTGCAATAAGGTAATAATTTTGCTCTCCACCCAGCACATTTTGCTCGCGCCCTACAGCCATGCCAAAATTGCCCTTACGCATGTTAAGTAACGCAGCGTACGTTAACTCATGCTGCGCAAGTTAAGTGACGCGGCGCATGTTAAGTCACCCAGTGTTCCTGTTTTCGTACAAAACCCATCACTCTGGATATGGGTCACATTATTGCTTCTTGCTACAAAAGACCCGTTGTTCTATTGACTTTGCCCAAAACGGGTGGTGTATGTGAGACATATTTCTCAATCCGAAGTGCTCCTCCACTTAATCCACATTCCAACATCATGTGTCTTTGCTTAATTCCCGACCACTATCTTCATGTGATTTTGAAGGAAGGTTGTCTGTTACCACCGAGTTGTAAGGAGTGGGTGAACAACAAGATTGGTGAGGCGGAGAATTGAAATTTTGCGTTTTTGGATAGACAAAACGCTTTCAATGAACTCATGTCTAAGGAGCCGAAGTCGCCAAAGAAACCTACAAATGAGCACAATCCAAATGTTTGTGATGATACTCCCACCCCGCAAAAAAAGGAACAAGAATTTGAATGGACGGAAGACATGGAAGAAGACAACAATTTAGGAATGTCACTAGACCTCTTAGATAGGTTATTATAGGTTAGGACAGTTATAGGTCGGTCGGTGTTCGTCCTATTTTTTGGTGGTATTACACCCCGACGTATTTTTTGGTGGCCGGTTATGTAATTTGGATATTTGTGGCCAATATGTAACTAATATTATATGTATTAAATGAAATGAATTATTTTTTTGGTGGCCGGTTACGTCACACCAATTATTGCTCGCATTACTTACTTTGTCAATAATTATTCAACTACTTATTTTATCTCATTTCTCTCATATTTGTTTTTCAATATATTTTTGTGAAGTTTGTAAGGTGAAACATGTCTGAAGATGCACAAAATCCGGTTAAACTTGAAGTCTGTTATGTAGATGTGAAAAAGAGGGATTGGTTCACTGTAAACCCCACCGACAAGTTGGATGAGTTGAAGGCAAAGCTTGATGACTTCTTTATCCATATTGGTTCAAATCATAGAACACGTGATGTGATAGTAAATGTGTCACGCCTGGACTTGGGGGAGGATAAGGAAGAGGACTTCTAGAAGACCGTGTATTATCCACAACTTCTCAAAGATGATAGCGACGTTGATTTCATGTTTAGGGTAATGGTTGAGAATAATACTTTGTATCTTTTTGTCCGATCCGTTGTAATCATTATTTAAGTGTAATAGTGTACTGTTTGACCGTTTATGTGAGATTATGTAATTTTATAAATTTATGGACAAATTTGTGTAATTTGGATCGTTTACGTGTCATTAAGTGTGTTTAAATGATTACGGGTCATTACCGGCGAATTTGTGTAATTAGGACCGTTTGGATTGTTATGTGTGATTATGTGATTGTGAAAAAAATGATGTTTTAGTGTAATTTTGATCTATTGTGTCGTATTATCCAATAATATTGTTAAACTGGCGTAAGTAGGTTCAATTACGAGAATCTTAAGGTCACGGGTCGTTGATGACACAATATTGCATTTAATGCATATCAGACAGCATTTAATGCTTACTGATATAACAGTAGTGCGTGAGTTAACTCGCGCCAGTGTAAAACATTGCGTGAGTTAACTCACGTAGTGTTTTATACTATACGTGACTATGCGTAGTTAACTCACGCAGTGTTTTACACTTGCGCATCTTAATTGACGCAGCGTTACTTAACTAACGCATAGTTTTACACTTGCGTTAGTTAACTTGCGCAAGGGTAAATTTGGAACGGCTGCAGGGCGCGAGCAAAATGTGCAGGGTGAAGAGCAAAATTCATAAGGTAAAACCAAACATGTGAACCAACCCACTCAAACTCATGAACTGATTGGTATGAAACCATTCAAACCTGCACCTTTGTTTAATTAAACCCCCCTACGACTCAATTTCTCGCGACAACATTCTCCTCCATAATCAATATTTATGACAAAACAGTTAATTAACAAGAAAGCGAACATTTTAATAGTTATTTGTTGTTGGATAAAAAAATGTGATTTCTGACAATAATATTTTGTTTTAGTGCCACTTGGCAGGCTTCCAGGAATCCGATCTGAAAAATTCAAGTTTCTATATCCTTTTAGGTCTAAGAAGGTCATTTTGAACGGTCAGATTGACTGTACTTGTTGCCGTTAAGATGATAGGCACGTTTAGGTCCCCGGAGTAAACTAGTTCCTAAGTTGACTAGTTTCCGAGGGGATAGTTTGTAATGTTAATTTTTGTATTTTCAAATTATTAGAAAATGTGATAGAAATTTAGGTTCATACGAATTAAATCCAAAATTAAATCCGGTTCAAACCTTTGAAATTTGAAATTAAATCCGACTATTTAGACCAATCCGATGATTATATAAATCTTTTCCATTACTAACGTCGCTGGATTTTACAACATATATCTGGAACTGGTTGTATGAACTGTTCATCAACGCTAAATGATATTTTCTATTCATGCTTACCACATTGTAATTTTTCTAAAGCAAAAGTTTTTAATTTTTTTTAACTTTTATCATCAATAAAAATTCCATAACAATATCTTAAAATATTTCATCAATTCTCTATGCTTCGACATACTTCTGGAGGCCGAAATTATTTAACCAAAATTATTTATCCAAATTTTACTCAATGTTTTTGTTATATGTGGTGAGGCAAAAATTTGTAACGTGGGGGTTTCAATATAAATGTTCATTTGGGCTTGATGATTTTCGTTTAGCTACATAGGCCCATTGCTACATATGTCTAAAATTGTATATAAAACCCAATAATTAAAATAACATTTTCCCTATAGGTGGGGTCCGATTGTGGGGTCCGAATTTTTGTTAAATGCTGAAAATCAAAAAGTTATGAAAGGGTTATATGTGAACAATCATAGCCATTCCATTTGTTTATTAATATATCTATGGTCATAGTTCACCTTTCCCATGATGGGAAAGGAATCAACCTTCCCATGTGAAACGTTACCTAATATTTCTAATATGGTAGTAAATTCCTAAAATTTTGTTATCTATGTTCAATTCCGAAAATTTAACAGGGTGAATGGGTGTGATTTTGAAAAAGGTGAAAATTGCTATTTTTGAGAGTTTTTAAGGGTAGGAGATTAGGGAATTAAGATCCTATGGCAATATTCACCACTACAGTTTTGAAATATAAATGAATAATTAATGTCATATATTCTAGAAATATGTGCATTTATATCATGTATTTACACAAAAACTATAGTAATGGACATTAACATTTATTGTAGCAAATTGAGAGGATCTTAACTCGAGATTAGGAGTATTACTTTTGGGATATAGGATAAAAAATTCAATAATAAATAGGCGAAAATTGCTCTTCTCCCTTTTGTTTTTACTTATTCACCGATCTTTAGGGTTCGTTTGGCGCACATGATAAGAAGACAGGATATGATAAAATTATCATATCCCACTTAAATTCTTTGTTTGGTGCACCAATAGGATAGGATAAAATTATCTCATTGCTTATCCAATCCTATTCATCCTTCAATATTTTAATCCTTTATCTTTAGGGCCCGTTTGATGGTCAGGATAGAATAGAGGCAGGATATGATATAAAGCTGGATAGAGATAGGATATGATAAGGACATGATAAACATTAATCATATCATGTGTTTGATACGCACATAATAACAAACATGATATCCCTAAAAAAAAACATGATATCATTATAATTAAATGAAAAAATTGCTCTCATAATTAATTAAATATTATAAAAATGGAATGTTATTAATTATAATAGAAAATACATGCTATCATTATTTTAAAAATGACAATATTTTAAAAATGACATAATATCAGGATAATAAATAAGGAATGATCTTCTAATCCCATCAGAATAATTTCTAACCTAGCCTATACTCAGGATAGAAATTACAAAGGAAAGTCAGGATAGAATAGGAAAATGGTTTATTTTATCATATCCCTTTGGTGCATCAAACATGAGATTTAAGCAGGATATAATTAATGTATCATATCCTGTCTCCCTATCCTGACCATCAAACGCACACCTTCTTCGACTCCCTGTGACTCCCACTTTTATTTTTTAATGTCCATGACTCTCACTCTTCGACTCCTGCTTCTCTCCCATCTGTGACTGCCAGCCGTCTCTGGACCATTCTTCCCTTTGCCGGAACCAACTCCAATCTCTTTTCTTTTTCCAGCGACCTTTCTCTTTACGGAGCCAGAATCTATAAAGAATGAAAATAGCTGAAAATAGAGATATTTCAATGGATTAAATTTGTGATTGCAATTGCTTTTCAATATCAATTGATTCCTCTTCTTTTTAGCTTTGGTGTGGTGTTTTTGCTTGTTTTCCCTTCTGTTTATATCTTAGAGACGAATTGCGGTGGTATCTGCTGTGTTTTTTTATTAATATATTTGCATTTGCTTTTTAAAGAATTTTGCTTATTATAATACTTTTGTCATGGATTATGTACATGTCAATGAATTTTGCTTACTGTTGTAGTTATATTATATTTTCCCATAAAAAATTAATAATGTAACATTTTTGAATTTCCAGTAAAAAAATTAATAATGTAACTTAAAAAAAATGAATTTGTTTTACAAGGAAATTTTTGTCATTAGGAGTAGGACTGAGCATCGGACGGGTTCGGGCGGGTTCGGGACTGAATTTGTCATGATGGATGAAACCGAACATCACATTTCAAGAACCATTTCCGCCCACAAACATGCTCGGTTTGGGCGGTTCTCGGTCTGGTCGGTTCTCGGTTTGGTCGGATGGGTTGGTTCGGTTACAGGAAAAATGAAGCAAGCTGCGAAAGAAAAAAACTCCAAAACAAGGGAAAAAATCCATAGCAAAAATTCCAAGAAGAGAAGAAGAAAGGACACAGTTCGGCCATGGAAAAGGCTTGAAAAAAAGAGATCTAGTGTTTTGAAAAGATAAAATATTTAACTGAAAGCTTAACATATTTGAATTTGAGTTAGGTGACATTTCTATTTAAAAAAACAAAACTACTTTTGGTTTAATTGTTTTGTGAAAAGTGGTTTTGTGTGTGGATAAGACAATGTGTCCTCCAGTAGAAGCGTACTTTGACCGAACAGAAAACAAAAGAAGCTAGTAATGCCACGTGACAAGTTGCATACCCCAAGACATGTTATATTGTTATTATTTACAGCTGTGTCTATCCTTATAACTATCAGGAAATAGAAACACACAAGCTTTCAACTCGGTCGGACATGGTTTTCGATGGTTGCTATTTTACAAATCTGATTCTGACCGTTTGTAACTGTGTCAAACTGATTAGTTCAATTATGTAGATCCGTGGTCCGACCCGCACCCGCCCGTACCTTTTATTTTCCATCGGATTTATCGGGTACTGGTTGGGTTCGGTAAATCTGCTCAGTCCTAATTAGGGGTATGTTTGGAACCAAAGAGAGAAGAGGGAAAGATAGCTGCAAGGTCTGAAAGTTTTTTGAAATTTGGGATTGCATAGTTTGGATGCCATTATACTGTAGCAAGGAAAGATTGTTTTTGGTGGGGTTCATGCACAGATTTGTTTCCGCACAATATGCTATGGAAAGGTACAGAAAGGCTGAAAGTCTAACATAGCCTTGTCATTTTCTATTTTTTTAATGAATATGACCATACTTTGCTAACAGCAAATCAAAAGCATTATGTTTTTAAATGGCAAATCAAAAACATGTATAAATTATATATTTATTTCTATTTATTAATATATTCATTTATTTATGTAATATGTATATTAATAAAAATATTATATTATTTAATCAATAATGAAATCTATATTCACATATTCCATGTGTTTACAAGGATAGTTTTGTCATTTAACAAATATTCATATTTCTTTCTTCTAACTTTCCTTTCACTTTCACTTTCACTTTTACCAAACAACCCAACAAATCATCTCACTTTCAACTCACTTTCTTTCCTTTACTTTTCATTCCCTATACTATCTTTCCTTTTACTTTCTCTCCACATCCAAACAGACCCTAGATGTATATTTTATCATGTCAATATCAATATGAAGTGTGTATCAAAACATGAAAGGATAAAATAATATTATCATATTTCTTATCTTATCATGTGTGCACCAAACATGTGATATGATAAATGTTATCATGTCTTTATCATATCATATCCTTATCCATCTTTTTATCCTATAAAATGTGAGTTAACTCATGCTGGATATTTTTTAATGTGAGTTAGTCACATTGAAAAATGACAAACGTGAGATAACTCACGTCGAAAATTTTTCAGAGAATGAACAATTTTAAAAGAGAAAAGAACAATTTTTTAAATAGATCGATCCGTTTTGCTCATGTATGTAGTTGGACCGGATCGGACTGAACTGTGCTAGCCCACACTTAGCAAAGTTCATGTGGTTCAACCTGTGGTAGCTACATGATCTCAATCAATCATCATACTGATGGATGTTTTTTTCATTCAAAAATGGGAATCGTAAATTGGATCTAAATTCTTTTTTGGTCAAATTTAAGGTGGCGCTATTATTGTCCAAAGAAAATTTTAAAAATGTTTTCAACAGGGTCCGTTCATAATTTTAGTGACATCGCTATTAAATTCGGATGCTGTCATGACAGATACATTTTTGGCTCTATATGCCTGCCTTTTGTTCTTTATTACAGTATTATAAAAAATGAAAAATATTTCTGCGATTTTTTATGAGTGAAATTTCAATTTTCTTCGCTTTCTGGATATCCTTAAAAGAAAATAATTCTTTATTATGCCTGGATTTTTGGCTCATATGTCTGGATTCTTTATTATAAGAATAAATTCTTGGATTTTAAAGCTTTTGTTTTTGGTGGTGGTCGGGACTTGAACTCCGAACCTTGCATATATTATACATTATTTCTACCAATTGAGTTAAGTTCACGATCAGGGATTTTAAAGTTTTTAACGAGTGATAGTGTTTTGTCAAAAAAAAAAAAACGAGTGATACTGAATTTTTTTTTACGACTAAGATTGAATTTGGTTTTTTAGAGTTTACAATACTATTTCCCCCTACAAAAATATTATTTTAAGAGTAAACTTTCAATTTTTGGTTTTTTAGAGTTTACAATACTATTTCCCCCTACAAAAATATTATTTTAAGAGTAAACTTTCAATTTTCTTCGCTTTCTGGAAAGAAGTCCAAGATCAAGTATTTATTAGGTTAAAATTAAGCAAAAAATTTTGGTGAAAAAAATGGTTTTTCTTTAGACAACAAAAGGAGTTGAAGGACTTTTTTTTGTCGGTGAAAGGACTCATATTAATTATATAAAAGTGAGTTTTTATTTCTTTGAAGAGATATAAAAGTGAGTTAAATATTTTTTTTTTTGAACAAACGAAAAATGATATATATATATATATATGAGTTTTGCTAGAAGACACCCTTTAGAGGTGTCTTTTAGCAAGTCACACCTCAAGGTGTGATATCCACTTTTTAGTTATAACTTTGCTAAAAGAAACCTTCATAAAAATTAGTTGGTGTCTTTTAACAAATGCCGATAAGATAATTTGCTAAAAGACACCTTCATAAAAGGTGTCTTCTAACAAATATATATATATATATATATATATATATATATATATATATATATATATATATATATATATATATATAGGGGCTGCTAACTTACACCCATCTAAAAACACTAAGGTGCAAGTTAGCAAGCTGCACCCACTTATAATTTACTAAAACACCCTTTTGTTTATATTGTAATTAATTTTAAATAGAAGGGCAATTTTGTAACTAGCTTAAAAAAGATCCTTAAAAAAAGAATCAAAAAAGACAATGACATGCTTAAGGTACAAAACATGTAATAAAGACAAACTTTTAAGGAAACAATATTTGGAATGATGAAAGTGAGTGTAAATTAGTGAAGGCTGCTAACTTGCACCTGAATAATACTTATAAAAATGAGTGTAAATAATCAAGTGGGTGTAAGTTGCTAACTTGCACCTTAATAATTTTAAGTGGGTGTAGCTTGCTAACTTGCACCTTAGTGATTTTAGGTGGGTGCAAGTTAGCAGCCCTATATATATATATATTAACACTGACAAACAATCTCTTCAGCACAATGTGTATAAAATAGACCACAAAAAAATTATAAAGTTAACACCTAAATAGCCGATGTCCAAACATACAAGGGGGTTCAACCACCACATGAATCCCAAAAACAAAATGGACTTTCTTAGCTTGAAGCCACCATAAAGAATAAGACTTAACATTTTCTAATAATTGAAACATAGTATTTTCTTTCTGCTTAAATAACATGTTGTTAAGTTTATTCTATGCAATCCAGGCACACAGTAACAAAATCAACTGAAGAAAAAACCGCCGCGATTTCAAACCACCTGTGTAGTACATAAACTACTGAAAATGAGCTGTAATCACCTGAGAATCTGCACTATCAAACCCGATCGATGACTGCATTAGCTACCACAGAGTACCAAACGTGCTACACGAATGGAACAAATGTTGAACGTCATCCGCTTAACCGCACCCAGCCACACAAAATCGATATGTTGTAGTAATGATACTGCGCTTCACCAAATTCGCCTTAGTTGGCAATCTATCACGAAGCAACCGCCATACAAAAATGGAAGCCTTCAACAGAACATGTTTGTGCCAAATGAAATCAGAGACTGAACACATAGGCGAGTGCTCCTGAGTAATGAACATATCATAGACACCACGTTCTGAATACCCTTGAAAAAATTAAATAAAAATTTCAAAACTAATTTTGAGCAGATTATTAATAATTTTCCGACAACAAAATGACAATATTATTAAAGGATTGTCTCTAAGGACATTTGTTTTTTTTGAGAGAAAGTGCATTTGTTAAGAAATAAAAATAAGAATAAATTATAAGTTCTATATATAGAACAAGTCAATTTCTAAATTTCTAAAATGAAATGGGTCTTGAGATTTTCCTCAACAGTATTACCATTAAGGGTAAATCTTCTTCCAAAATATTTAACTTTACACGGACCCTTATTACTTATTAGTATCTGGACCATGAGTTTTATAACATTTGCATCCACATTAGAACTGGATTCTCTCAGTAAACTATTATTAAAATAATCCAAATTGACATTTAAATAACAAATCCAGTGGGGTTTGGCATTTGTTGCAAATCTAAATTATAGCCAAGAGTGCAAGACAGAGAAGAAAAAAAATCAAACAAAAAGCTATTTCTTCCTAATGCATATGATGAGTAGCTCTTTCTTCAATAACCCAGATTTGGAAATGTTGCAGCAAGATCCAACTAATATTCTCTTTGAATCATTTCATCATGACCCTAATATTCATGATTATCTTTCATTTGACATGGTTGACCAACAAGGACCAACAAAAAATGAACCAAATCATGAACTAGTGAAGAACTTTGAAACTAAAGAAGAAAGATCATATATAGGTGTGAGGAAAAGACCTTGGGGGAAATTTGCTGCAGAGATCAGAGACACAACAAGAGGAGGAAGAAGGGTTTGGTTAGGAACATTTGATAGTGCTGAAGATGCTGCTTTAGCTTATGATCAAGCTGCATTTTCAATGAGAGGTAATAATGCTGTGCTCAATTTTTCTGTTCAAAGGGTCAAAGAATCTTTGCAAGAGATTCAATATGATTGCAGAAAAGGATCTTCACCTGCACTTGCACTAAAAGAGAGGCACTATGAACAAAGAAAGATGTTATCAAAAGGTGTAAAAAATAAAGCAGGGAAACAGGATCAATCAGAGGGATCAAGTGTCTTGGTGTTAGAAGACTTGGGAGTTGAATATCTTGAGCAACTTCTAACAATATCTGATAATCAAAGTACAAGCAGCAACAAGTTCAAATCAAGTTGTTAATTTCAGTAATTTTCTTTCTTGATTTTTGAATTTCTACATCATCGCTTAATCTGCTCAGCGTGTTTAGGTTTTGTGATCTTTCTTTTTATTTTCACATGAAACCAAATTTTATTCGTAATTTGAGCTCAAAGAGTGAGCACTAGTAGTAGTATCCATTGAACAAAAAAAGAAAATGAAAAGTACCTTAATGCAAATAGACAGTATTTAGAAAAACACATCACATTTAAGACATAAAATGTGGCAACACATACCCTTAAAATGGTGATAAACTCACTTCTTTGATCTTCCATTTTGTTAGGGTAAATCTGCAGATACCAAAGATCTTAGATAAGAATACATACACCAAGAAAACAGTAAGAGAACACAAAAATTTATGTTGTTAGACACTTCTTGCATATCTTGAGCAACTAACCTGAATTGCATATCACTCTACAAATTTAAGTACTCTCACTTAGGAGTTACAAGAAATGATAAAACACTATCATTACAAGAAACTCTCACAATAGATCACACACTTGCTTTCTTCTCTTGCTATATGGATTGAGATGCTACAACACTTTGCAAGACCTCCAATTTATAGGAAAGAATAGCATTTCTATTCTTGAATGTTTTTTCTTATGTATTATTAATCTCATATCATGAAATGCATCTCTTAAATTACTACCATTTGCATTAGGATTTATTATAGTTTCAAAATTATAAAACTTATGTATAAAGACCTATCTCCCTTGATTCCTTTTGAGCTACCTCTCATCGCCTAACTCTATCGTCAATTCTATCCCTAGCTTACTTGCAAACAATAATAATAAACTCTTGAAGTAAAAAATTGTGTGCCATTTTTAGAAACAATGAAAATTGAAAAGAATACAATTTCATTATTTCCTTAAATGTTAGGTCACGAGGGGAGCCTGGCTAGAGCAACCACACAAGTGAGAGAGACATCACACTCTTACCCAAACTAATTTGTCTCTCCTTGTATTTAGAGAGAGGTCTTGTAATTTCTTCCATTTGGTGAAAGTTCTCTACTCTTTGCCCCGTGGTTTTTTCCCCTTATTTGTTGAGGGGTTTCCACGTAAATATTGTGTGTTCAGTTCCTCTTTTCTCGTCTCTTATTTTAGCCGCGAGATAATATTTTGTTACTCTAGTACCCAACATTAAATGTATGTATCATTCCTTGCTAGGATTTCATATTCTCTCCATCATAACGTTCACTTCAATAATCTCCCTTCAATAGAAAATGGTTTCATAAAGTAAACAGACGCTAGTTTTCCTAACTTTATATTTTTTTCTTTGATTCACACTGATAAAACATCTAATACTATGAATCACAAGAAAGAAAATATGATTTCTACTGGAATATATTAATTCTTCTGTTACACCTTCACATACACAATTTAATCGACATTCATTGCACAGCTATATCCTCAAAGGGATATTCACAAGCTATGAATCTATATATAAAAGTAGATATTCACAAGCTATACATCACTTTCTACCATAGTGGCAGTAGATATCTAACATGTTTGCCTGATGAAACTATACATATCACAAACACAATTAAAAAAAAAGAGAAATAATCACAGTGAGAGAAGTTGGAATGAGCTAAAAACTAATTTCAAGTTTGTCACTTAATAATGTTTTCATTAAATATTTTGAATCAATATTCCTTGATCTTAAGCAACCAAAAACATTGCAACTGTCATAACAACAATAAAAGCAATTTAATTAATATTTCATGATGTGAAACAACAAAACTGTTTAGCCAAAACAAGGGAAATTAGGAAGAAAACCTCGTGTATTCAGAACTACTGATTTTCGTAGATCAACTATCTTTGCTGAAATATACTATTAATCTGCAAAAATAGAGCAGAAAACGAAAGACCAACAGCCTATTTGGAAACAGTTTAAACTGACAGCATAAATTTGAGAGACAAGTAAATGGCGTTTGTTGTTTTGTTGGAGGAAGATAGATATTAGGGTTTAAAGGAGGCGCAGTGGGAAGAGAAGAATGGGTTTCGTGTTCGACTCTCACAGGAAGAAAACCCAACTATATTAATTAAATCCCACACTATGTTTAGTCCACCCATCCCTAAAAAAAAATGTTTAGTCCTCCCTATTCTCTCAAAAGAAGTCTTTCATTTACACTTTTCACACTTTTTTTTTTCTTTCTTCTTTTAAGAAACTAAATTAGTCAACCTAAATTTGTATTAGAGAGAATCAAATTTTTTTTTTCTTTCTTCTTTTAAGAAACTAAATTAGTCAACCTAAATTTGTATTAGAGAGAATCAAATTTGAGGAGGACTGCACTCCTAGATCCTAAGTCAAAACCACCAGACCAACCAAAATGGATTCTTTTTCAATTTTCACATTTATCTAAATCTAAAGACGGAACTCGAACCCAAAACCTCTAGATATAAAACTTATCCTTTTATCACTATATCAAATCTTTAAAGTTACGAATCACTGCTTACTAACTTTGTCACTCTTGTATCAATTATAAGAAAAAAGCTTGCGCTTGTTGAGAAATTTATTTAAGTAAAATAACTTTATGGTTTCTAAAAAAAGTAGTGATTGATGTTGGTTTCTATTATGTGGGATGCATATTGTATGCACCAGGGCTGTCCCTGGGGAGGTGCAAACAGCTCTATAGAGCTGGGCCTCCCCAATTTTGGGGCCCAAATTTTTTTTTTTTAAAAAAATATATAATGCACAAAAAATATTAATATATGCATGTTGCATTGTAACTTTAACATCAGTGAAGGTGTGTCCTAGTGGTAAAACACACGTGTGTTATGCTTGTTAACTGCGGTTCAACTGCCCTTGTGATGGCGATGGCAAATTTGTGATGGCGATGGCAAATTTTTTCATGTTTTATTATTTTTTTTATTTTTCAGCATGACAGGGTGTCTGGCCTAGTTTTAATGGATTTGAGGTCTATATTCTCAATACTCTCTCTTCTCCTTCTAATTTAGTTCAACTGTAATCTTTTTCTCCTTCTATTTGAGGTCTAATGGCTCCTTCTAATTTAGTTCAACTGTAATCTTTTTCTCCTTCTATTTGAGGTCTAATGGCCTTTGTCATATAAAATCGCAAAGTTCTAACAACAAACATTATAATTATTATCTGAAAAAATTAAATTAAAAAAACACTATAGTTTTTTTTTTCTCTCTTTTGCAAAAAATTGTATTTTTTTTAGGGGCCAATTTTAACTAAGAAAGCCGAGCCTCCGATTTTTTAAGAACGGCCCTGGTATGCAATCATGTAGTCGATGCATTTCTGGTTATCTCATTAAAATCGAACAATCCATATTTAAAGAAATTTTCTTCTTTTTATAGTCTAAAAATAGAGTTTTAAATATGAAAAGTTCGATCTTAATTGGAATACAAAAAATGAACTCACTACAATTGCATATTATTCAGTTGATTTTTGCATGAATCTTGCACTTTCTAGCTTGCTTTGAAAGTAATCCAATGGAAATCTCACAATTTACTATAACTATTAAATAGTTATGTTTATAGTATAAGGAAAATGCTAACTAGTGCCCCAAGGGTATTGGTTAAGCATCCAAAACAAGTAAGTTTTTATGGAAAAGTTGTGTAACAATTATGTGATCAAAAGTATCATCTTATATTTCCAAGACAAATTTTCTACTTGTAGATTCCTTAACCATTGCCCTGAGGGCACTGGTTAACAAGACCTATAGTATAATAATCAATACTAGTTGTGTCATATTTCCCTTTTTATTATAGTTATTTAATGTCAACAGATGCTTAGCAGCAATAAAACAGAGAAGTGAAACACACAACGATTCGCGCAAGGAATCCATAACGAGTGGGGAGATAGCGTGCTAGAGAGTTCAAAAGGTGAAAAAAGGAAATTCTTTTAGTGAGAAAGTATTTCACACTAAGTGAATATTAAGGCGGTATACGAACTCATAGATGAGTTGGCAGAAACTCACCTATGAGCAACAGGGCTCTGAGATCCAAGACACGAACAAAAAACGTTGAGAACACGTTCTTCAGACGAACCACCGTCTAAAAAACATGGACAAGAGGTGATGCGAATGGAAGACCCACCATCGCATCACCGCCACCATCCTTTACATCTTGGAACACAGGGATTTGGAACAGAGGGAAGGCGGTTTGGGTTTTTTTGTTAGAGAGAGGTCAGTGGAAAAAAATTAGCTAGAGAGAGAATGTTGACAGCCCATACTCGAATGTATGTTGTTCCTCTTTCACATATAGTTTATATTTAGCTACTCCTATATTATATATTTAGCTACCTCAAATAAGTGTATTTACCATAAATTAGTAAGAACAAGAACGTGAAGAGATTATCACTTGTTCGATAGATTTATTTCTTCCCTTTTTTACACTTTTGATCTCTTTAGTTTTTATAGATGGAATTTTGTTAGCATTGAAAATTATCATTACAAAGATTCAAAAATAAAATGGAGAATGAGTTTATTGCAAATAACTTAATTGTTATATTGAAAAATATATTGCTAGTCATTTTACTTTAATAATAAAATCAATTATAGATGAGTTTGATTATTTAAAAGTACTCAAACTCAAAAAAAAAATTAAATAGTTGTTGTCGGTTATTATTTTTTGCTGTTATTTTAATTTACATTTTAATAAACTAATTTTAAAAATCTTTGATTTTAACTTTTTATGATTGACCCTTAGTAAAGATGTTGCTAGCTTCGCCACTATGTGTAATAGGAGGAGATGAAAAATCTAAACAATAGAGAGAGAAAAAGGAAGAGAGAGATTAAGAATAGAGAAATGATATTTTGACAACCACTTTTTTACAACTTTTGGACAACTTTCTCTCTCATACTCACTTGATGTTGTTATCCTCTCTCTTCCTTTTTCTCTCTCCATTGTTTTTGACCAATAAGAAGTGAGAAAAACAAGGTTGTCAACAAAGTTGTCATCAAATGGATGTCAAAATATCATTACTCTTAAGAATATAATGTGAGTATGAGAGAGAAAGTTGTCAAAAAGTTGTCAAAAAGTGGATATACATATATCATTTCTCAAAGAAAAATAAGTTGCAAAAAAAATGTATTACGCAAACATGATTAATGATGGAGAAATTACATTGATACTAGTACAAAGAAACTAGGCAAAATGCAAAGGTAGTATGCAACAATTTTTTTACAATATTTAATTCCTTAACTAATGTCCCACAGATATTAGTTAGCATTTTTCAATAAAATATAGCCAGATTTATTTTATACTTTTAATTTATATTTTTGTTTTTGTCGTATAACTCAACCATTAGATTAATTCAACGGCTGAGAATAGGGCAGTAGGAAGCTATGGATAACTCCGTTGTTGAGGATCCAATTTCCTCTACATTCTGTTTTGATGTTTTTGCTATTAAAAAGGTTAATATTTTCCTTAAAAAAAGCATAATAACGTAGTCTTTTTTTCCGTCTTGATACATTTGGTTAATTAAATGACAAGTTGTCTAAACAATTGGCGATAATTAAGACGACAATATATGTTCTCCTCTAAATTAAACCATTAAACAACTTAACATTTTTGGTATGCAAACTAACTACTAAACTATCTAGAATATCACCTCCCCAACCAAACTCTCTAAAATCGGTTGAGAATGTCTGCTAAATATGTCATTGGCCAGCCCATGTGAGTGTGACCATGTCATCATGTGTGTACTATGTATAATTCATTCCTTTAGGGCTAAGGGAAAGTGAACTAATCAAATAGAGAAATAATATTTGTACAACCATTTTTTAACAATTTTTTGACAACTTTATCTCTCATACTCACATTATCTTCTTATTCTCTCTCTTCCTTTTTCTCTCCTTATTATTTTTGACCAATCAAAAGAGAGAAAATCAAAGTTGTCATAAAAGTTGTACCAAAGAGTTGTACAAATATCACTACTCAATCAAATATAGCTTAAAAAAAAAAAACAAAAGAAAAAACCTACTCCTTCCGTCCCATAAATTATTGATTTGTTTTCATTCTAATAATTGTACCAAAAAAAAAATGTAAAGCAGAAGTCCTTGTGAATATAACTTAGTTCGTAAGAATATTATACTAAATATGTAGGGGCCGAAATTCGAATCCAGATTTTCTAACTTATTTATTTTAATGGTAAATTTCTAACCACTAAATACTTAAAAAAAATGCAAAATAGAAAACAATAAGTTGATAATTTTGAATGATGCATATGATCATAATTGGAAAAAATTATTGTTTTATTTAAAATTAATAGTGACAATATTTTGAGACAATTATTATGGGCAGATGAGTTTTTTTCTTTATTTAACCGTGTAAAACTAAAAAATAACACTTAATTTAAGACGAAGGAAGTAATACTTACATGTATATATATGCTCACCGGGGCCTCAAGTTCAGCTAATGCAATTCCTTGTCTTCCTGACGGTTGATACAAAGCCAGCACATTATCCTATCAAAAACAAAATCCAGCAAATTATGGTTAAAATTATAAATTTATTTATACAAGTAAAGAAGAAAACAGAGGTGATGAAGATCTTATAATACGAGATTAGTTAAAACGTACCTTTAAATGCAAATCAAATCAAAGGAAAAATCGGAAAAAGAATTAGAGAAAAAGAAATTTAAAAAAGGGCAATCAAATTTCATATGTATGTATCACTCAATTGCCTAAGTTGGCAATCAAATTAAGAACATAGTTATTTTAAGAGGAAAATTCAGAACATACTAGTTGTATTAGCAATTTATACTAGTGAAATGCTCTGTTTTTATTAATAAATTATAATTTGAAAACAAGTGGGGGAAGATAGGTGCACGCACACACATACATTCATGAACATTGAAAATGTCGAAACTAGTTGCCTATGAAGAGAGGCTGCGCCACCGGGTACATACATTTACCTCACGTGGTTCATTTATTTTATTTTTAGGTTAGAAATCCTTGCAAATCCGATTTGCTACTCCCTCCGTCTCACAATATTAATCGTTTAAGGTTTGTACACAATTATTAAGGAAATGATTAATTGTGTTGATTTCAATGGTAAAATTAGTAGCATTTACTAAAACGCCCTTATTAATTGTAGCTGGTGAAGTAGTTAAGTTTGATGAAATCCAATAAATAAGGGTATAATAGTGGAAAAATATAATAAATGCTACATTGGTATTGTAAAGTGACAGTTATTTTGAGAAAAAGAAAAAATGCTAAAGAAACAATAATTGTGAGAAGGAAGAAATATTATATTTGAAAAAGTTACACACACTTATTTTATACTCCACAGTCTCAAATTAGGTGTCATCTTTACTACTCCCCCGATAACTTTTATAATTAAAACTTCGTTTTTTAGATAAGTTGAATAATAATTGTATCTAGTCTATAATAAAGACTAGTTACATTAATTATTCAATGTATCTAAAAAGTAAAATTTTATTTATAATAGTGATCGGATGAAGTATTTTTTCATTTAAATTATTCGTCTTTTTTAAAATACAAATACAACAATTATTATTCTTTTACATTAACATGCTTTAGTTTACTGCAATTCAATCATCTAACTACACATTCACTCTAATAAATAAGGTTGTTTTTGTGTAAGTAGTGATGAAATCCAATAAATAAGGGTATAATAGTGGAAAAATATAATAAATGCTACATTGGTATTGTAAAGTGACAGTTATTTTGAGAAAAAGAAAAAATGCTAAAGAAACAATAATTGTGAGAAGGAAGAAATATTATATTTGAAAAAGTTACACACACTTATTTTATACTCCACAGTCTCAAATTAGGTGTCATCTTTACTACTCCCCCGATAACTTTTATAATTAAAACTTCGTTTTTTAGATAAGTTGAATAATAATTGTATCTAGTCTATAATAAAGACTAGTTACATTAATTATTCAATGTATCTAAAAAGTAAAATTTTATTTATAATAGTGATCGGATGAAGTATTTTTTCATTTAAATTATTCGTCTTTTTTAAAATACAAATACAACAATTATTATTCTTTTACATTAACATGCTTTAGTTTACTGCAATTCAATCATCTAACTACACATTCACTCTAATAAATAAGGTTGTTTTTGTGTAAGAAACATTTTATTATTAAAATCAACACTATTAATTGTTTTTTTAATAAATGTGTAAAATTCAAAGGAACGCTTAATTTAAGATGGAGAGAGTGTCCCTTTTTAAATCTTATTTATAAAAGGTCTTAAGTTGTCTTAAACAGCTTTTTGGAGCCAAAATTTGAGGTTAATATTGTCATTTTAATATTGACACCTCATTATTCTTATTATTATTTAATATATATTTAAGCAATTGAACAAACTTTTGCTAAATTTAATATTGACAACTCATTATTGTTATTATTATTTAATATATATTTAAGCAATTGAACAAACTTTTGCTAAATTTGTGCCATAAACTACTAAATATGTTTTTTTTTCTTCCATAATCTTAGTTTTTTTTTCGTTTTTTTTTCTTTCATAATTTTATTTTGTTTTTCTTTCACATTATTATTTAATAATATATATTTAAGCAATTGAACAAACTTTTGTTAAATTTGTGCCATAAACTACTAAATACGTTTTTTTTCTTCCATAATCTTAGTTTGTTTTTTTTTGTTTTTTTTCCTTTCATAATCTTATTTTGTTTTTTGTTTGATGAACATCATAGTTTGTTTTCTATTTTCTCTATTTTTTTGGTAGTGCTATTTTCTCTATTTATTTGGCAATGTAAACACCGATCCCCATATGTTTTTTTTTTGTTTTTGTTAACTATGTTTTTCTAAAATTTCTCATTAAATTTGTGCCACCAAAGAAAAAAAAATCCTCATCTAACGTTTGTCTTTGGTAACCAACTCTGTCTACATCTGTGCCACTTTATGCCAAAATATAAGTAACATCAAATAGGATTTATAAGTCATACTTCATCCTTCATCCTTCGATTAAATCATCTTGCTTCAAATTAATCGTACGTCATATTTTTTTGCTTTGAATCTCTTTTTTTATTTCTAACTTCTTTTTTATATCAACGATTAAAGTATCTCTCTATTAATATTTTTAACTTTGTCTACCTTTCCATGATTTATTTCTTTTCAATTCTATGTAGATTGAATAATGGCTTCTCATATTACTGATATTGATGACATTGTTGCTGGAAAAATCGATTGGAAGATACGTGTTCGTATAGTTAATCTTTGGAAAATTCCTGATTTCAACAAACCAAAAGAGGCATCCAGTATTGAATTACTATAACATGTTTGTGTTATGTGTGATGAAACAGCATGCCTCTATATACTTTTATATTGTTCTGTTATACCTATCCATTTTTGTTATTAAAGATCTTTGATTTATTCATGTATTTCACAAGTTGTATCTTCTGTTTTTCATCACAGTTAAATTAGCCTATTAAATTAAAAGAACCATATATGAACATGTTAGTAAAACAATTAGCCTATTAAATTTAAACGATTAGCCTATTAAATTTAGAGGTGGGGATTTATTTGTTTTGGTTGGTGCTGTGCAGTTTTTGGGTGTGCGGGGTTCCTGTTCCTCCACTATAATCTTCTTTGTTATTTTGAATTCACTACACTTTCTTTTTGGGTGACTCTATTAAAAAAAAAATTAAACAGCCAAACTGCATAGCCGCATCTAACAGGACTGCCCAAAACACACCCGAAAAACAACCTAAACTATTATAAATTGATAATAAAAGAAGTTTTTTAATTTGATTCATGATTGTCCATACTATGGACGTGTTGATAAGATTATATCATTGTTTTTTTATGTTTCACCTTTATTTATTTTTTTGAAAGAATTTGTTTCAGTTTTATAATTCTCATTATCTTTTTATTCACATAAATTCACATAATATTTTATTTATTTCAGTTGTCAAAGATACAAGCTTCTATTAAAAGCAAGGATTTCAAACAACTTGGAGATTCTATTGAAGAGGGCGCTTCATATACTATAGAAAAGTTCTTGGTCCAGTTTAAGAAAAAGTATTATATTGAGTGTCATGCTGCTCCTCCGAATGGTAAGGAAGATGATGATGTTGATATCATAGATCCTATTACTCCCCAAACTGATGATAAGATTAAGGTAGTTAAATATTCTTTATATCTACTTTAATAGTATTCATAAAACTTATTAAATTAACTATTTCTATGAATGCTTATTATTCATGTAGCTTCTTGGTGATGAAGCTAATTCTATTCCTAAAGATACTCATCTATCCAAGTCTTTGAGAAAGAGAAACGCCGACTCAGATGCAACATATATTGACGTTGATTGTCAAACTCGGTCGTCCACCACTAAATTGCAGAAAGTTGTCAAAATTAAGCAAGAACCTCAAGATTGTTTGACACCTTATTTTTATTTGTCTATTCGATGTGATAACGAGAATTCTAAATTACTTCAAGTTTTTATTGGTTTTATTTTGGACACGTTAATTCATGCTCACTTACAACTATTATTGTTTCATTTACGATTACTTTATTTATTAATCAATGTCATATCTAACTTCCCGTGCATCGCACGGGTCTAAATACTAGTTAAAGGGTTAATTATGTTTTAGGTCCCTATAAATAGGCGTGTTTCCAACATTAGTCCCTACTTAAATTTTATTAAATTTTTGGTCCCCATTGTTTTTTACCGTTAGCAAAGTTGGTCCCTACGGTGAAATATTGCTGAATCAGCTAACGGTAAAGTAGACGTGGCTGCCACATTGGATTTTTTTTTGTTTGAAGTACAATTATTGCATTATTGGGCCATTGCATTGGGCCTCGACCCGACCCAACCCGACCCGAATATGATTATGACCCGGTCAGACCCAGTTATCATCTTCTTCTTCCTCTCTGCCGCAATAAAAATCCCTAAATTCCCAAACTGATTTTTTTTTTCAAACACTTCAGATCTGAGGTTGAAATTGGAGAACCATGGAACGACAAGGAAGCATAAATCGCCGAAACAATCGTTCATACTCAAACAGTGTTACATCTTCTTCAACTCGACCCAGGGGACAAAAATGTGGCTGTGGTATTCGAACCATTTTGATGACAGCTACAAAAGGGAAACATATAGGAAGACAGTTCTGGAGATGTCCATATTGGATGGTACTTATGAAAACGTTTTCATTTTTCTTCTCATTTACCAGTTCTCTCTTCTTTTCATATGTTTTTGTGTTTAATTCTGACATCTGGTAATTGAATGAAGATGAAGGATACTTGCAACATGTTTATCTGGGCTGATGAAGCAGAAGAGATTGATGACACTGATGAGATTGAGGATGTTGATGATGCTGGAGGTAAAGATGTAAGTGCCATTGCTTTAGGAATTGCTGAGGAAGCTAGGAGGAAGAATGTAAAGCTTTACAAGAGGTTTAACCAAGAAAGGCTGAAAGGAAAAGTTACCTTGACACTGCTAATTGTGTCATTGATTATCAATCTTGTACTTGTTATGAAGTTAATGTTCTAGGATTTTAGGTGTTTGTAATGAAGATAAGGTTCTAGAATTTTAGGCATTGCTAATGTATAAAATGATGTATCAGTGGTTTATTAGTAAGAAGTAATGTTATGGTATGAAAATCTTGTAATATTGGTGAGAACAGTAATGTTATGGTATCAATTTATCTTCTCAAAACTTGGTATCGAAAGTGACATGTTATGGTATCAATTTATTTTGCAAATTTATCTTGTAATAAGGTGCATTAAAACATCACAAAAGTAGTGCTCTTTGTAATGACATGTTATGATATCACTACTTTTTGTTATAATGGCAGTAGAGAAAATAATCTAAGTAGATTTTACCTTTGAAACAAATTAATACACACAAGGAAGAGCACAACAATTGATCACAAAATTTGTTGAACTGTGTTTTTTTTCCTTCTGTGATAGAGTGACTACTATAGTTTCCTATTATGAAATTGTTTATTTTTTCCTCCTACTAATAGATCATATAGAAATAATAGAATAAGAGTAGATCATAAAGCACCAAAACAGTTTGTGCATTAAAATGTGCATTTTAGTATCTCATAAGTGCACACTAGTACATATAGAAAATATCATATTGCACCAATTCAGTTCAAAAGGTGCACACCAAAAGGTGGTAGCAAAAAGACAAGTCTTAGTCAACTTAATACATATAAAAAACAGCACATAGCACCAAAACAGTTCAAAAGGTGCACACCAAAAGGTGCTAGCAAAAAAACATGACATCATAACAAACTACTCCTTTGCTACAGTATCTTCAACATCATCTCCTTTTCCTTTGTTCAACTGCCTAATAATTTCATCTAGCTGGTTTGGTGGAAGTGCCTTCAAGCCATTTAGCATCATATCAACATCATTGGTAGTAGTTTTTGCTTGAGCAGAAGCTGGTTGAGATGTGTTGACAGTCCTAGAGCTACTACCCAGTTCAACAATCTTCTTTGTTTTTTTCGGCATTGGAACTCCATTAGACTGCTTCTTACCAGATCCAACAGGTCTCCCCTAAGTAAGAAACAATGATAAATATTTTTAAATCAATTATTATGAAAAAAACAATCAATATCAATAAGTTTACTAAAAGGAATCATAATGTATACCCTTTTCTTAGGCGCTACTGCAGATTGGCTACTCTGACTTGCCTGAGTTGTTGGTTGTTGGAGTACAACTGCAGGATTGCTTCTAATACTTGCCTGAGTAGTTGGTGCTTGTTCATGGACAACAACAGCAGGTGGTGCACTAGTCTGATATGTTTGAGTTGGAACAACAACAACAGGTGTTGCACTAGTCTGAGATGTTTGAGTTGGAACAACAACAGCCGGATTTATGCAGGTTCTTTGATTGTGCCCATATTGCAAGCATTTCTTGCATCTGTTAGTAGTGTAACCCCTTTGCCACTTCCCATTCTCCATCCTGTCCTCATCAGGCTCTCTTCTTCTCAGCTTTTTGGGCCTGCCAGGCCCACGCTTGTAGACAGGGGGCAAGACCTCAACAAAATCAGTTTTAGGCCATTTATTCTGGCCATTAATAGGGGATATAACCTGAGCATAGCAATCCTCATAATACACCTTGCTGTAGTACCTATGCACATATTGTGCAGGATCATCACCCTTCATTACAATAGCTGCAATAGCATGCCTACAAGGGATCCCAACCAATTCCCAGAAATTGCAAGAGCATGTTTTTTTATCAATATCAACTACAAACTTATCATACATTAGGCTATGTGTAACCTCAAACTTCAACCCACCAGCCCAAGTAGCAAACCAATTACCACTCATCTCTATTTCCCTATCAAGTCTTCTCATAGGTTTAGGCATGATATCACCTCTATAATTCCCTACTTTTTCTTTCAACATAGCAAACCTCCCCATTAAGTAAGTTCTAATCCACTCAAACATGGTGATTACAGGCTTATCCCTTGGTAATAAAATGGTTGCATTAAAGGACTCACTGAGATTGTTCATCAAGACATCACATTTAGTATGAAAAGAAAAGGCATGCTTACACCATCCCCTTTTGTCAACAGCAGCTAACCATTCATGTGCCTTGGGATTAGCTTCCTTCAGCAACTGCATCTTTTCTTCCCAAGCTTCAACATAAGTAGCCTTGGCAGCACCCATCATTAAGTCCCTAATTAGTGTACCTCCACCAAACCTCTTCTTGAAGTTTGCATACAGATGCCTTAGGCAAAATCTGTGCTCCAGCCCACCACACAGTTCATCAAATGTTTGGAGTAATCCCTGTCATATCCAGATAACATAACAATAAAAAAAAAATGCTCACAATTACTAATACATAACAACTCATATTTTAATTGAAAATGTGCATCACAATTGGGTACATTAAAAATTAAAAATACCTTCTGTTGGTCAGAAATGAAGGTCCACCTAGAATCACCAATGTCTTCTAAAAGCAAGGTCAAAAACCAGTTCCATGTCTCCTTTGTTTCACTTTCTACAACTGCAAAAGCCACTGGTAGATACTGGTCATTGGGATCTCTCCCTACTGCAATCAACAACTGGCCACCATACTTGTTTTTTAAGTGACAACCATCAACCCCTATGAAAGGCCTGCAACTGGTCTTTAAAGCTCTCTTGCAACCATCAAAGCATACATAAAACCTACCAAATCTGGGTAACAAAGTTGGTACAGGTCTTTCCAAATGCAACTTACAAGTATTCCCGCTTGTTTTATCTTGGTTTTCGGGTGTCAAACATTAATTACGTTTGAACCTTTTAAACCGGTGATATCTTATTTTTTCTTGGGAAGGGAAAAAGTAAGCAAAACCCTTGAGAATCGAGGTCCGGGAGTTGTTTTCGCTACGGGAAGGTGTTAGGCACCCATAACGACTATAGTAACCTATAGGAACCGTCTTTAATTTCTACGCGCGCGCTTTATTTTTAAATGCTATTTTGAAAATGTTATTTACACCTAAAAGTTACTAAATGAAGAATTGGAGGGAGAAGAATGTTTTTGGAGTTTCATTTTAGTTGAATTGAAGGAATTTTGTTCCTTGCCTACGTACCCGTTTAAGGGATCAAATCCACCGTAGTTCTCTTTCAAAAATGTTTTTGTTTTTGTTGGTTGATTTTAAGTTTGAAAATGGAGTTTGAAGAATAGAAAGAGGCCTCAAGGGCATGAGATTGGAAAATAGTGAGGTTGAATTAGTGAATTGCAAAAGAAGTCAAAGTTTGATTATTTTCATTGAAATTTGATTAAGAAAATGGAAAAGAAAATACAATGGGATATTGGATCCCAAGGTTTATTTGGAAAAGGTTTGAGTGAGGTTGTTCACATTTGTTTGGAAAATTGGTTTTTTCTAAGTATGAATCCTAGGCATTCATCTAAACATACAATCCTAAACATACATCTAAACATGCATATTCTAGCTACTTAGTGATGTGTGTGCATGTGTCGGTGCTTGTGTCGGTGTACATTACTAGAGTCCATTGTCCTTTACATCATACCCTAGATACATTCTATGGCCTCTTTGCCAAGAAATTAAAAGCATAAGAAGAATATTACAAAATTTCCTAAGTGTTTACATTCTAACTTTGGTACAAATCATATTGCAAGAAGAATAGAGATGAAAATGGGATGAGATGATGATGCTTATGGTGAATATGAAATATGAAATGAAAAGGTTAGTAGCACAAGATATGAAACCAATCAAAGCTATCATAACAAAAGTAAGAAGATTAACATAAAAACAAGCAAAAATAATGCAAAGTAGGCCTAAAGATTTATTAATGATGCAAGGCTTGAACAAAACCTATAACTCCCATGGTTTATCACATTTTTAAGATGTGAAATCCAAGTTTAAAAATGAGAATTCAAGAGAATTAGCAAGCCTTACATTTTAATGTGAATTTTAGGCCTATTTTACACCACCTATTCACCAACATTACTTGCAAAGCAAGCAAGTGAGTAACCAAATGCACATGACCAGTAGGAAATATACTCAAACTATGGTAAATTCTTCACAAAAACACCCCTCATGAATCACGAATGTGCATCAAAAATAGAAACAAAAATTGAACCAATTTTACCCTAATTTTAACATGAAATTCAAGAAATGTAACAAGAAACTATCTCAACATTTTTTATCAAGTTCTCCAGTGCACAACCAACACAAAAGCATCACAAAAATACTAAGAGAATCCTATAAATTTCGCTAAGGCTTCTTAAAATGTTTCAAGCATGCCAGGGGTGTGATTATCAAACAATAACATGGAAATAGCAAAAACAAGCATTAGAACACAGGAAAAACGGGCTTAAGGCCCAAACCCACACACAAGTGGATCCTGGATCACCAGGCAGCCTGTGGACCGCAGGATTGATCCAGGAACCCTAAACCTAGATCTAACGGTGGGGATTCAGGTTTTAGGAGTGAACCAGACCGGTCTAACTGAACCAATCCGGTTCACTCCAGTATAAAAGTATGGAGACCGGTCCAAAATCATTCTAACCCTAGCTTTCTCTCTCTCTGCTTCAGATTCTCTCACACTCTCTCGTTCTTTCTTCATCGTTTCATTCATCTTCATGACTCTTGACTCATAAACATGATTTAAACCACAAACTAGCATGGATCTGACACAGAACGTTTCGCTTTGGTGATTTTCGAAGGATGAGGCTCTAACCGTTTCGAACTTGTGATTTTTTTGAAAGATGTTGTTTAAACCATTTCGAATTCGTAGTTTTTTGCAGGAAAGTATTCGGAACACTTCGATCTTGAAGTTTCTTGAAAGAAACTGTTCGAACTGCTTCGATTTTGACATTTTTGACATGAAATTGCTCGAAATAGTTTGAACTTGTTGTTTTTGGTGGAAAATTTGTTCGAAGCGATTCAAACTCTCACCGAATCGAAACGTTTTGGATATCTGGAGTTTTTTGGAATTGAAACCCTAATTCGATTCATCCTCTACGTTAATGATGAATTTACGCTTTGAATCAAAAGGTAAACGGTGAATTTTCGCTATTTTCGAAATTAGGGTTTCTTTTCAAAAAATTTTTTTGAGCTTTTCGAACTTTCACTCCAATTCACCGTTTAATCCTTTTCGTATAACCTTCGATGATGATTATGGATGAAAACGAGAAGGTTTATGCGAGTTTACCTGGATTTGTTTGGAGGTTCGAACAACGAAAGATCCTGCACTTGTTCTTGATCGTTCTGATAAACTCTATGGAGGCACTGAAAATAAATCAGTTCTTCTTACTTTTTCTTTCGCTGATTCAGAACAAACTTCGATTATCTCTTCTTCTCTTTTCCCTTTGCCTCTGTGATCGTATGATTCACCACTCCAATGGTGAATTCATGCTTGAATTGCAGGGGAACGAGCTCAATGATGAAGATTACGCAAGTAATCTCTGAGAGTTCGTTGAATTCGAAAACGTTTCTTGATGAATTGCAAATTTTTGATTTCAATCCTTGGAATTTTTTGTTGATTTCTTGTATTTGATGATGAACTGATAGATTTGTGGTGGTTTTTGTTCGAATTTGTGAAGAATAGGCGTAATGTGTGTTTGTTACGGTGGCCGGAATTCTGTTATGGTGGTTTTTGCGGTGGCTGTGATGTTGGTTACGGTGGCGAAGGTTTCTCTGAAGAGAGAGAGAAAGTTTGTTAGAATTTTGATGAGGTGTCTTTTTTGGAATGGGTGAATCTGACTCTTTGACCTGAGTTGGCACCATTTTATAGGTGCCAAGTGTTCCTCCTGCCCAATGAAATGCTGACACGTGTTTTGGACTCTAAAAAAAAGACTATGGACCTATTTGCAATTTACTAAAATTGAAGGACTGGACTGTAATTGAGAAAAAGGACTTAAAACGAAAAAAAGGATTTAAGGGACCTAAAGGACTAAAAAGTAAAACCTAAAAAAGGACATAAGATGGCATAAAAGGACCAAAGTGCAATTTCTAAAAGTTTAAGGACTAAAATAAAAAATGATAAAAATTGGAATAAAATTGGTAAATTGGAGAGAACGTAAGGTGAAACCAATAAAATTGACAAAACGGACTAAAATGAACCAATGGCCTAAATGAGGTACTTTAAAGTAACCTCTTTCTGCCGAAATTTCGTGTGAAATGACCAAAATGCCCCTGGGGCTAAAAACGACCAAAAAAAATGACTCAGATGCAAATTAAAATGGGTTTTTTAACAGAGAGATGAAACAAAGACTTATACAAGCAAAATTAAAAGACTCAGAGACAATTTCTTGGAATTTAAACAGTGACTTGACACTTGAAAAGACTAAAATGCCCCTAGGGGCAAAACTGGCATAAAATGACTTCAAATGCAACTTTTGAAATGGATTTTGACATAGAACTGAAACAAGGGCTTATTCACACTATTTGAAAGGACTTAAACACATTTTTGAAAGACTGAGAGAAATTTGACATAGGAAATGACTAAAATACCCTTGCATGTGAATTCTGCAAATAACATTGAAATAAAATGCAGAAGAAGATGCAATTGATCAGAGACAATTCAAATGACTTATAATGCAAAAAAAGAAGAATTAAACAAGTATTTTTAGGTCCAAAATTAGGGTATAACAGCTGCCCCTATTTAAGTTTCTTTGTCCGGGGAGTCAAGAGACGAAGTCTTAGAATTGACGGGACGAAGATACTTAAATATTAACATTTGCACTGCTTTTGGACATAAAAATACGCTTTCAGATTTTCAAAAACATGAATGCCATGCAACATTTCATTTATGAATGCAAGACAATCGAACCGGAATCTACGGGCTGTGTCACACCACCAAGGGATTTATAGACATCAAGGTAGAAAGAACGGGCAACAAACAGACAGGTACAAGCTGTTCTTTGGATCGAACTTGCCACTTGACCGAGAGATACAAACAAGAAATGGGTACAAGCTGCTCTTGGGATCGAACTTGACACTTGACCGGAAACATAGACATATAGGCAGATACAAGCTGTTCTTTGGATCGAACTTGACACTTGATTGAAAATACAAACAGATAGACAGACACAAACTGTTCTTGGGATCGAACTGGCCGTTCGGCTGGAGACATAGACAAAAGGGTTGATACAAGCTGTTTCTTTGGATCGAACTTGCTTGTTGGATTATCACCACATCATGTGGGAGAGTGCAGACTGTTCTCTTAGATCGAACTTGTCGTTTGACCGATAACAAAGCATAAGCTGGGTACAAACTGTTCTTCAGATTGAACTTGTCGTCTGACTGGTAACAAAACATAGACTGGGTACAAACTGTTCTATCGAACTTGCCGTTTGACCGATAACAAAGCATAGGCTGGGTACAAACTGTTCTATCGAACTTGCCGTTTGACCGATAACAAAGCATAGGCTGGGTACAAACTGTTCTATCGAACTTGCCGTTTGTCCGGAAGCATAGGTATACAAGCAGGTACAAGTGGTTCTTTTTTGGATCGAACCTGGCACTTGACCAGTGACAAGATACCAATTGAAAGTCTGGCTTAACAAGATACCAATTGAGGGTAAATTGTCATTGACTTGATTTGAAAATAGACATGACCATTTTTTGTTGGCCCAAGAGTAAACTGAGAGTTAATTGACATTGATTTGAATTGAAAATTGACATTGACATTGACATTGAAATTGGAATTGAATTTGACATTGGATATTGGAAAGTTGCAATTGACATTGAGATTGGATTGAAATTGGAATTTGACATTGGAATTGGATTGGAATTGGAATTTGACATTGGAATTGGATTGAAATTGGAATTTGACATTGGAATTGGATTGAAATTGGAATTGGAGATTGACATTGACATTGTCATTGGATGTCAACATTGGAATTGGAGATTGACATTGACATTGTCATTGGATGTCAATATTGGAATTGGAAATTGACATTGACATTGTCATTGGATGTCAATATTGGAATTGGAAATTGACATTGACATTGTCATTGGATGTCAACATTGGAATTGTTATTGAAGTTGAGATTGCTTTGAATTTTGACAATTGAAATTGAATTGGATTTGACAGTTGAATTTGAAATTGGAATTGACAGTTGAAATTGAGTTTGACAGTTGAAACTTTGATTGAATTTGGCAGTTGAAAGTTGAATATGCAACATGTATGTATGATATAGCAAGATTATTGGATGCATGAGCACGTAAAATGCATGATTATGCATGTATGAATGCTTGAAATGCATGATTGGCTTGGCAATTTGACAGAGAAGTTTCTCAAAGGCAGATGAGACATTGGAAGATTGGGCACGTAGTGGCTCGTGCTGCAACATATTCACAGGGGAAAAACCTCTTTTGGAGAGACCGTCGTTGAGAGACGTATCCAACCCATGGCTGAGGGCAATAAAATATGTAAAGGAGGGACCCTTGGAAGGTTCTTGGATACAGGTCGCCGTTGCTAGGCGTGTCAGTGCTGGGTAAACATTGGATGTTCGCATCTGTGGTCAATGCTTTCATATTTTTTCATTCTTTTCATTTTTCAACCCCACTTTTGCCTGAACCGCCCTTTCGGGTTTTCGATTCACCGGGGAATAACTTCTCTTCATTGCCCCATTTTTGCCTGATTTGCCTTCACAGGTTGTCAATCAGCGGGGTGCTCATTTTTGCCTAAGCCGCCCTTTCGGGTTTTCAACTTAGCGTGCTTTTCATTTTTCATTTTTCATTTTCATTCTATTTTTTTTCATTCTTGCCATTGACCACAGATCATCCTGGGGAGTAACCTGCTTGTAACATGTATTGAAATAGACATTGATATTCATTTATTCATGCATGTTTCATTGAAATGTACCCTATTGCTCAGGTTTGCTTTCAAAATAGACAGAAAAAGACTTTTCAATTTTCAAAAATGTTTGTTTCAGACATTAACATTATTCAAAATAGACAGAAAATGTTTTGCATATAGCATTGAAAGTAGAAAGAAAAATAGAGTTTCAAACAATAGAAAGGCTCAAATTGATGTAGAAGAGTGAAAGTCAGCCAAAGGCATGGCTTCACGGATTTGCAAAGCTTGGAAAATGGTAATTTTATTGGTTGGTGATACATTGAACACGATGACCGCTACATTTCATAGAAATTTTGAATTCACAAGTACAGAAGCCTCTGATGAAGACGCCTATTGACAGTTGCAGATGCCCCAAGGGGTGATGGTGACTTGCCAGATATAGTTACTTGTCTTTTATTGACCTCATTTTTGCATGAACCGCCCTTTCGGGTTTTCGGCTCATCGAGGCGCTCATTCTTGCCTGAGTTGCGTACAATCTCAGCGAGCTCTTTCATATTTATTTTTTTTTGTCCCTAACTTTTGCCTGGATCGCCCTTTCGGGTTTTCGATCCACCGGGAAGCGCATTTTTGCCTAGGCCGCCCTTTCGGGTTTTCGACCTACCACGCTGTTCTTTTCTTTCTAGACAAAGTATTTCTTGACTATATCGGCATTAACAGGATTTGGAAGCTCAACACCATCCATGTGTGTAAGAATCAAAGCACCACCAGAGAAAGCCTTCTTGACAACATAAGGACCTTCATAGTTAGGTGTCCACTTGCCCCTTGGGTCGGGTTGCTGACTTATTCTTCTTTTCAATACAAGTTCGCCTTCCTTGAATTCTCGAGGTCGGACTTTCTTGTCAAAAGCATTTTTCATTCGCACTTGATACAACTGTCCATGAGTCATAGCACCCATACGTTTCTCTTCAATCAGATTCAACTGGTCATACCGACTTTGACACCATTCAGCCTCAGTTAACTTTGCTTCCATGATCACTCGAAGAGATGGAATCTCCACTTCCAGAGGGAGAACTGCTTCCATACCATATACAAGAGAGAAGGGAGTTGCCCCGGTTGAACTGCGCACTGTAGTACGGTAACCATGCAAGGCAAAGGGTAGCATTTCATGCCAGTCTTTGTAAGTAGTGACCATCTTCTGAACAATCTTCTTGATGTTCTTGTTAGCGGCCTCAACTGCACCATTCATCTGAGGTCTGTAAGGAGAAGAGTTGTGATGTTCAATCTTGAATTCTTCACATAAAGCTTGCACCATGCTATTGTTCAGATTGGAACCATTGTCAGTGATGATCTTGTTGGGGACACCATATCGACAGATGATGTTATTCTTGATAAACTTGACAACCACTTGCTTGGTCACATTTGCATAGGAAGCAGCTTCAACCCACTTGGTGAAATAATCAATTGCCACTAGGATGAAACGATGTCCATTGGAAGCTTTTGGTTCAATTCTCCCGATCATGTCAATGCCCCACATAGAGAAAGGCCATGGGGAAGATGTAACATTGAGGGCATGTGGAGGCACGTGAATCTTGTCAGCATAAATTTGACATTTGTGGCATCTTTTGGCATGTTTGTGGCAGTCACGCTCCATAGTTATCCAGTAATAGCCGGCTCTTAACAGCTTTCTTGACATGGTGTGACCCGAAGCGTGGGTCCCAAAGGTACCATCATGTACATCATGCATCAACTTCTCAGCTTCTTGCTTATCAACACATCTCAACAAGACCATGTCATAGTTCCTCTTGTATAGGATTTCTCCGTCCAGAAGGAATCTGCTAGCCCATCTTCTCAAGGTCTTTTTATCCCTGTTGGAAGCACCAGGTGGGTATTCGCGATTCTGCAAGAATTGTTTGATGTTGTAATACCAAGGCTTTTTATCATTCACGTCTTTATCAGCTTGATCTGGCATATTTTCAATGGTAAACACATGAGCGGGTCTATCAAGACGCTGCACTTTGATTACGGGCACATCATTCCAGTGATTGACACGAAACATGGAAGACAGAGTAGCAAGAGCGTCAGCCATTTGATTTTCATCCCGAGGGATGTGGTGCAGTTCAACCTTTGTAAAGTATATCAACAGACGTCTTGCATAGTCACGGTATGGGATCAGCTTCTCATGATGAGTCTCCCATTCACCCTTTATCTGATTAATGACAAGTGCAGAATCTCCATAGATGTCAAGGTGCTTAATTCTCAAATCAAGGGCTTCTTCGATGCCCAAGATGCATGCTTCATATTCAGCTATGTTGTTTGTGCAGTCAAAGGTTATTCGAGCTGTGAAAGGAATGTGGTGCCCCTGCGGAGTTACAATGATGGCTCCAATTCCTTTACCATAAGCATTAACAGCACCATCAAACACCAATCCCCATTTGCTGTTGGGATCTGGCCCTTCATTGATCAGTGGCTCTTCACAATCTTTTGCTTTCAGATACATAATCTCTTCATCAGGGAAATCGAACTTAATTGGCTGGTAATCATCAAGAGGCTGACAAGCAAGATGCTCAGCAAGGACACTTCCTTTGATTGCTTTCTGAGCTTTGTACACAATATCATATTCAGACAACAACATTTGCCAACGTGCGATCTTTCCAGTAACAGCAGGCTTTTCAAAGATGTACTTGATTGGATCCATTCGGGATATCAACCAAGTTGTATGATTCACCATATAATGACGCAGGCGTTTGGCAGCCCAGGCTAAAGCACAACAAGTCTTTTCAAGCATTGTATACCGAGTCTCACAGTCGGTGAACTTCTTGCTCAGATAGTAGATAGCATGCTCTTTCTTGCCAGTCTCATCTTGTTGACCGAGAACACAACCAACTGAATCATCTAACACTGACAGATACATGATCAAAGGCCTTCCTTCCACTGGCGGGACAAGGATAGGTGGTTCCAACAGGTATTCTTTAATGCTATCGAAAGCTTCCTGACATTCATCATTCCATACAACAGGCTGATTCTTTCTGAGCAATTTGAAAATTGGTCCACAAGTAGTAGTCATGTGAGATATAAATCTTGAAATATAGTTCAGACGTCCGAGAAAACCTCGGACTTGCTTCTCAGTTTGAGGGGCCGGCATCTCTCTGATGGCTCGGACTTTGTCAGGGTCAACTTCAATGCCTCTTTGACTGACAATGAAGCCTAGCAACTTTCCAGATCTTACACCAAATGTGCACTTGTTAGGATTCAACCGTAGCTTGTACTTTCTCAACCTTTCAAACATCTTTCTCAAATACACAACATGCTGCTCTTCATCACTTGACTTCACAATCATATCATCAACATACACTTCAATCTCTTTGTGAATCATATCATGAAACAGAGTTGTCATACCTCTTTGATAGGTAGCACCAGCATTTATCAAGCCAAACGGCATCACTTTATAACAGAATGTTCCCCACGGAGTAATGAAGGACGTCTTTTCTCTATCTTCAGGAGACATCCGTATCTGGTTATAACCGGAGAAACCATCCATGAAAGAGAACACTTTGGATTGAGCAGTACTGTCAACGAGCACATCAATATGAGGCAATGGGAAGTTGTCTTTTGGACTAGCTTTATTCAAATCTCTGTAATCCACGCACATTCGAACTTTCCCATCTTTCTTTGGTACTGGTACGATGTTGGCAATCCATTCAGGATATTCAGCTGTCATGAGGAAACCCGCATCAATCTGCTTTTGTACTTCAGCCTTGATCTTAAGAGCCATGTCTGGACGAGACCTTCTCAACTTCTGCTTGACAGGAGGACATTCAGGCCTTGTCGGTATCCGATGTTCCACAATCTTGGGATCTAGACCCGGCATATCTTCATAGGACCATGCAAAGACATCTGGATAATCATGGAGAAGCTGAATGATCTTCTTTTTCACCTCTGGCTCAAGTGCAGCACCAATCTTGATCTCTCGCTTGTTCTCTTCAGTACCCAGGTTGATAAGCTCAATCTCTTCCTGGTGAGGCTGAATGGTTCTTCTTTCTTGCTCAAGCAGTCGAGTGATCCCATACGGTATCTCTTCATAATCATCATCCTCATCTTCAGCTTCATATACAGGGAATTCAAAATTTGGAGGAACCATAGGGTCACTGTGTTCAACGGGTTTATTATGGTTCAATCTGCATAATATGATTGGGATGATTTTTAGAAAAAGTTTTTCATGCAGATTTTTGAAATTAATAAGAAAACAACAAATGTTTTGGTTTTTTCTGGTATTACCATTATTTCCAAGAAAAAGGCACTAAAAAGTAAAAAACAAAGAGTCGTGAGAAAAGACGACAACTTTTTATTGATTAACGGCAATGCCGAAACAAACAAGCCCTTACAAAGATATCACTTTCGCCTTGGGCAGAGCGAAAGGATTGTTATTTTGAAAACAAGAAACACATGAGCAACAAAACACATTACATGGAAGCATGCATGAGTAAAGGAACATCAATGGCTTCCCAATTTCTCGCAGTGCCTCCTGGTATAACAAATGTTGGCACGTGACTACTTCCAGCAGCGTCTTCAGCAATAGCATTGATGAACCCAGCACTGTAGAAGGTTCCCTTTGAAACAGCAGATGTCGGGGAGAATCCAAGGCCTTCTTTACGCTTGTTTTCCAAGATCTGAATCACTTTGCCCCAGCCAGCAGCTTGCCCTGCCTGGACAGCCTTCTGAGCATCCTTCAGTGAAGCCATGCTAGCACCAGCCCTCCGGGGCTCTGCACCCTCAACAGTCAAGCCTTGAAACGACGTCCCTTCAGCGGACCCTGCTTCAACACAAGAGAAAGATGATATTTGGCTAACCAGAAATGCCTCCTCACCATATACGGTGACAACCTTACCGTTTCTCATGAACTTGAGCTTCTGATGCAAAGTGGATGTGACTGCTCCAGCGTCATGGATCCATGGTCTACCGAGGAGACAACTGTAGGAAGCATTGATGTCCATGACTTGGAAGGTAATCTGAAAGGTCTCAGGACCAATAGTAATTGGTGAGTCTACTTCCCCGAGAACATCTTTGCGGGACCCATCAAAAGCTTTAACCAGATAGCTGCTACCCCTCAGGGAGATTCCATGATGGCTCAATTGCCTTAGTGTGGACTCAGGCATTACATTCAGAGACGATCCAGTGTCTACCAAAACATTAGATATCATGTCAGATCCACAATGCACCGAGATATGTAGAGCCAAGTTGTGACGTTTCCCTGCCTCGGGGAGCTCATCATCTCCAAACCCCAAGTTGTTGCAGGCAGTAATATTGCTTACTATCCCATCAAACTGATCTACAGAGACTTCGTGGTCAACATAAGCTTGCTCAAGTATCTTCATTAACACCTTCCTGTGAGCTTCCGAGCTCATGAGCAGAGACAAGATGGATATCTTTGATGGGGTCTGTAGCAGCTGGTCAACAATCTTATAGTCACTTTTCTTGATAAGCCTCAGGATTTCGTCCATATTGGACTCTTCAATAGATTGGCCTGCTGGGCCGGGGTTCTTATCAACAGGAGGAACGACGGGTGGAGTTACTGTGGCAATGGGTGTGACCACCTGCCTTTGAAACAAGGGTGGACGGACTTTTCCACTTCTCAGAGTCGTAACTTCACTAGCAACATTGTCAACTGTTGCTGGGGATACCAGAGGTACCTCCACTCCGTTCTCAATCATGGTTGCATTGTACTTGTAGGGAATTGCTTTGGTAGAGGTATAAGATACCGGACCAGGCAGCCTGATCACCAAAGGCTCAACATTCTTTGCACTTTCAACAGGAGAGTCATGGAACACTGGGATAATCACACATACGTCACTAGCAATCAAGTACTTGTCATCCATCAGGCTCTGGATATCATCTTGTACCACACAGCACCCCATAGGATTCTGCAGACATTCTGAACAGGAAGCATGATCATGATTGAACAGAGAAGCCTGGCACAGCTTGACATGTAATGGTACCAAGGGAGTAACGACATTGCGGACATCCAACATGGGATCCTCTTGAGGAACGGGAACCCTTTCAAAGGCCTCAATCATATTGACAGCAGCGTGGTTTGGAAGCGGGTTGTCAAGGACATGAGGAACACTGTTCTCAAAGGTCAATCGTCCCTTTTCTATCAAGTCTTGCACAATATATTTCAGAGCAAAGCAATTTTCAATATCATGGCCTTGAGCACCCTGATGAAATTCACATGTTAGGTCCTGTCGGAACCTGGGAGGCAATGGATTAGGCGGAGGCTTGCCCGGTCTGGTGACACAGTGCCCCTTGGCCAGCAGAGTTGGGAGCAATTCACCATACCGCATCGGTATTGGTGGAAAAGAAGGCTTGGGTCGGGGACCCTGTTGTTGCTGCCGTTGCTGTTGAGCAGGAGGTTGTTGTTGTGCTTGCTGAGGAATGGCATTGACGGGCATTGGTGGTTGACCCGGTGGCAGAGGATATTGTTGGTAGAATGGTGGGAAGAACGGATGCTGAGAGTATTGCATGTAGTGATAAGGCAGAGGTAGTTGCATGGCTGCTGCAGATGGGTTACCAGACACCATTCCTACATCAGATTCCTTTCTCTTGTGATGACCATTACCGTATTTCTTTGGTGCGCTGGTTGAAGATTCACCTTTCTCGAGGACAATAATACCATCTCGGACGGCCTCTTCTAGGCGTGTTCCCATTGTAACCATATCAGAGAAGTTGTTTGGGGCAGAGACTATCATTCTCTCCTAATATACCTTCTTCAGAGTCTTCAGGAATGTCTGTGTCAGCTCTTCCTCATCCAGTCGAGGAGAAACACGAGCAGCTGCCCCTCTCCACCTCTGAGCATATTCGCGGAATGTTTCATCTGATTTCTGAGATAGGGCTTTAAGAGAGTCCCTGTTTGGCCTCAGACGAGTATTGAATTCATATTGACCTTCAAAGGCAGCAGCAAGTTCCTCAAAAGTGTGGATGTTGTCTTTGCTCAGACTAGTGTACCAATCTGCTGCATCATCTGTCAAGCTACTCTGAAAGCAGTGGATCATCAGTGCATCATTGTCCGCATAATTAGCCATCTTTCGGACATATCGGATAACATGGTTGTGTGGGCAAGAGGTCCCATTGTACTTGTCAAATTCTGGCTCTTTGAATTTCTTAGGAACCTCAAATCGGGATACCAAGCATAGATCACGAGCTTTAGTAGGGGCACCATTGCTTCCCCGGCTAGCCTTGACCTCACGGAGTTCTCCAGCCAACTCCTTCAACTGTCTCTTCATAGCTTCCAATGCGGGATCTTGTCCACGCGGAGTATCAACATCAATCACTTGTTGCACAGTGTGTACAATAGGGTCGGTAACGACGGTAGTCACCTGAGGCATAGCAGTGGACACAGGGATCTGTCCTTGACCAGCAAAACCAGAGACACCAGCAGCAGTATTAGGAGAATAGAAAGGTGGGAGTCCGTAAGGACGGCCGTTGGGCATAACAAAACGAGCATCAGTAGCCACAGTAGACAGTGGGATAGAGGGAATCACCTCAGCGGTAACCGGAATAGAAGTGGCTGGTTGTTCCTGTGCAGCCATCATAGTAGACATAGCGTCGTGAGCCTTAGCCAAGTCTTCTCTTATAGCGGCCAGTTCGGCACGGAGCTGACCATTTTCTTCTTCAAAGTTAGCCATAATCCTTCTCTTGTGAAATCTTGTCTGATGAATTCTATCTGGCTGGTAGACTTTGCGAACACGAGCCACTTTTCAGACTGCGGCGGACAAAACCAGGAGGCAATGAGCACGAGAGAAGTTCTTTGTGACCAATGAATGCATATGATGCATGAAATGTGTTAATGCAGATGCAAAAAAGGCTCTTTTTTGTGTTATCGAAGAGTTTTAGACAAATTATGAACTTGTAAACATTACTAAACAACAATTGACATAAACGGGAAACAAACAATCAACATATAGTTTTACAAGACAGTTTCAACATAAACAAAAGGAAATAACAACAGGAAGTGGAAATCCTCAAGCATAGGAAGTGGAAGCGTCGTCCTCAGAGTCGGACTCATAGTCGCAGTATCGTGCATAGAAGTCGCGGGCCCCCCTAGCTCTCTTGGAGTCCCTCATAAGCAGTCTATCTTTCTCCTCAATCTCTCTCTTAGCCTTAGCTAACTCTTTCTTCAGCGTCAAGACCTCATGAGTCTGCTGCTCACCTTTTCCATCCAAAGTCATGATCAAGTTCTCAGCCTCATAGTATCTAGCTCTCCACTGATGCTTCTCCCGACTCTCCATAGCTAGATGCTCCTGATACATCTCCTGGGTAGGTGGGAGTAGAGGCAAAGGCATGGTAGGAACAGTTGCAGACACATATCTCATAGAGGGGTAAGGCATACCAATCTCCTCAGCTTGGTTTATCACCCACTGCGTATAGGCCTCATGAGCGGTACCGGACCTCACACCCATATGCTTTACCTCTTTCTTCTGGAGCTTAGTCCAAGCATGCATGAAATCTTCTCTAATTCCGGTGGGAGCACTAGAGTAGTGAAAGAAGTAAGGAGCCGTAGCAAGATTGATGGGCCTATCTTTCATCGGGAAACCAAATTGTCGCAAAGCAAGCTCCGGGTTATAGTTGATTCCACCCCGGGTACCAAGAAGAGGTACATTAAGAAATTTTCCACCACCAAAGATGATTTCCTTGACCCTAGAAGCGGGAGTGAGCCAAACCACTTCATTAGGAGTGAGAGCCATAATCCTCTGTGAAATAGACCAATTCCTCGGATTGTCGTGGAAAGACTGCGGAAGGTGCGAAATAAACCACCTATAGAGGAGAGGCACACAACAAAGAATGTATCCACGACCTTTGCTGGACCGATCGTGAATAGCATGGTATGTGTCAGCTAGCAAAGTAGGAACCGGATTCTTGGAGTGGAAGATAATAATAGCATTCATGTCCACGAAGCCATCAAGATTCGGAAAGAGAATAAGCCCATAGATGAGAAGTGCAAGAATAGCCTCAAGAGTGTCCTGACAAGTGGTATTGAGGTTGGCTTTCCCAAGAAGATACTCTGAAGTGAACCCTCGGATATGTGCCTTAGTAACGAGATTCTTGGAGACGTCGGTGGTCTTGAGATAGAGATCTTTAGCAATAACCAATGGAGGAAGAGGATTTTCAGGTCCTGAGAAAGGTATCCCCTTAGCAATAGATAGACCTGTCAAGGAAGAATAAGCCTCTAGAGTAGGCACCAACTGAAAGTCTGGAAAAGTGAAGCACCGATACCCCGGATCATAGAATTGCACTAGAGTGTGCACAAGCTTCTCATCCACATTGGTATGGAGAATAGGCAGTAAAGCCCCGTAACGGCGTCGGAAACCAGTCGGATCCTCAATCTTGAGTGCCAAATCCCTCAAACTAGCCAAATTCACTTCCTTGAACTTGTAGGACTTGGTCATCTTCATCCTACAATGTTTACAAATTCAACTTGTCTAAGCCCTTCGATAACAATGCATGACAAAAGGTTTATGCATGTATGCATGTATGCATGAATGCATGATTATGTTCAAGTTCGGAGAAAACATGGTGGGTTTGAAGTTCAAAGTCGAGGAGTCATGGGTAGACACGGCGTCCGGTAAAACTAGGGTTTTAGGATAATAGTAACCGGGTTCTAAAAAGGTTCCCAAGTTGCAACCTCTCCGACGTATCTCATGGTGTCACGAGACAACTCTCGCTCCATGATTATACGTGGAAGGTCTAACTTGAGTGTAGTATCGCGTGACGACTAAAACTCGAGACGACACTCGGTTTAGCCTCCGCACTACGTCCTAGAAAATGGCCATGGATGGGTTTGGTTATCTACGGTCCATAGCGTCATAGAACAATTAGAAGTAAAGTGCCTAAACGCGACAACCCGCGCCGACAACATCACCTCCAAAATGCCTCAGCTATGTGGGATTGATCGCATAATCCAAAACACGAGGCAACCCCCGGAATGAATTGTCGATTATATCCCCTCTAAATCCTAAGTTCACTCAGCCCGGGTGCAGGACTTTTGATATTCTCACCCCACACGTTTGCAAGAATTTAAACATTTATTCACATAGGAAAGCAAGTAAAGGAAGCAAGTAAAAATACAAGCGCAAGCGTGGAAATAAAGACTAGGCGTAACTCTCGAATCTCCCCAGTGAAGTCGCCAGCTGTTTTATCTTGGTTTTCGGGTGTCAAACATTAATTACGTTTGAACCTTTTAAACCGGTGATATCTTATTTTTTCTTGGGAAGGGAAAAAGTAAGCAAAACCCTTGAGAATCGAGGTCCGGGAGTTGTTTTCGCTACGGGAAGGTGTTAGGCACCCATAACGACTATAGTAACCTATAGGAACCGTCTTTAATTTCTACGCGCGCGCTTTATTTTTAAATGCTATTTTGAAAATGTTATTTACACCTAAAAGTTACTAAATGAAGAATTGGAGGGAGAAGAATGTTTTTGGAGTTTCATTTTAGTTGAATTGAAGGAATTTTGTTCCTTGCCTACGTACCCGTTTAAGGGATCAAATCCACCGTAGTTCTCTTTCAAAAATGTTTTTGTTTTTGTTGGTTGATTTTAAGTTTGAAAATGGAGTTTGAAGAATAGAAAGAGGCCTCAAGGGCATGAGATTGGAAAATAGTGAGGTTGAATTAGTGAATTGCAAAAGAAGTCAAAGTTTGATTATTTTCATTGAAATTTGATTAAGAAAATGGAAAAGAAAATACAATGGGATATTGGATCCCAAGGTTTATTTGGAAAAGGTTTGAGTGAGGTTGTTCACATTTGTTTGGAAAATTGGTTTTTTCTAAGTATGAATCCTAGGCATTCATCTAAACATACATCTAAACATGCATATTCTAGCTACTTAGTGATGTGTGTGCATGTGTCGGTGCTTGTGTCGGTGTACATTACTAGAGTCCATTGTCCTTTACATCATACCCTAGATACATTCTATGGCCTCTTTGCCAAGAAATTAAAAGCATAAGAAGAATATTACAAAATTTCCTAAGTGTTTACATTCTAACTTTGGTACAAATCATATTGCAAGAAGAATAGAGATGAAAATGGGATGAGATGATGATGCTTATGGTGAATATGAAATATGAAATGAAAAGGTTAGTAGCACAAGATATGAAACCAATCAAAGCTATCATAACAAAAGTAAGAAGATTAACATAAAAACAAGCAAAAATAATGCAAAGTAGGCCTAAAGATTTATTAATGATGCAAGGCTTGAACAAAACCTATAACTCCCATGGTTTATCACATTTTTAAGATGTGAAATCCAAGTTTAAAAATGAGAATTCAAGAGAATTAGCAAGCCTTACATTTTAATGTGAATTTTAGGCCTATTTTACACCACCTATTCACCAACATTACTTGCAAAGCAAGCAAGTGAGTAACCAAATGCACATGACCAGTAGGAAATATACTCAAACTATGGTAAATTCTTCACAAAAACACCCCTCATGAATCACGAATGTGCATCAAAAATAGAAACAAAAATTGAACCAATTTTACCCTAATTTTAACATGAAATTCAAGAAATGTAACAAGAAACTATCTCAACATTTTTTATCAAGTTCTCCAGTGCACAACCAACACAAAAGCATCACAAAAATACTAAGAGAATCCTATAAATTTCGCTAAGGCTTCTTAAAATGTTTCAAGCATGCCAGGGGTGTGATTATCAAACAATAACATGGAAATAGCAAAAACAAGCATTAGAACACAGGAAAAACGGGCTTAAGGCCCAAACCCACACACAAGTGGATCCTGGATCACCAGGCAGCCTGTGGACCGCAGGATTGATCCAGGAACCCTAAACCTAGATCTAACGGTGGGGATTCAGGTTTTAGGAGTGAACCAGACCGGTCTAACTGAACCAATCCGGTTCACTCCAGTATAAAAGTATGGAGACCGGTCCAAAATCATTCTAACCCTAGCTTTCTCTCTCTCTGCTTCAGATTCTCTCACACTCTCTCGTTCTTTCTTCATCGTTTCATTCATCTTCATGACTCTTGACTCATAAACATGATTTAAACCACAAACTAGCATGGATCTGACACAGAACGTTTCGCTTTGGTGATTTTCGAAGGATGAGGCTCTAACCGTTTCGAACTTGTGATTTTTTTGAAAGATGTTGTTTAAACCATTTCGAATTCGTAGTTTTTTGCAGGAAAGTATTCGGAACACTTCGATCTTGAAGTTTCTTGAAAGAAACTGTTCGAACTGCTTCGATTTTGACATTTTTGACATGAAATTGCTCGAAATAGTTTGAACTTGTTGTTTTTGGTGGAAAATTTGTTCGAAGCGATTCAAACTCTCACCGAATCGAAACGTTTTGGATATCTGGAGTTTTTTGGAATTGAAACCCTAATTCGATTCATCCTCTACGTTAATGATGAATTTACGCTTTGAATCAAAAGGTAAACGGTGAATTTTCGCTATTTTCGAAATTAGGGTTTCTTTTCAAAAATTTTTTTTGAGCTTTTCGAACTTTCACTCCAATTCACCGTTTAATCCTTTTCGTATAACCTTCGATGATGATTATGGATGAAAACGAGAAGGTTTATGCGAGTTTACCTGGATTTGTTTGGAGGTTCGAACAACGAAAGATCCTGCACTTGTTCTTGATCGTTCTGATAAACTCTATGGAGGCACTGAAAATAAATCAGTTCTTCTTACTTTTTCTTTCGCTGATTCAGAACAAACTTCGATTATCTCTTCTTCTCTTTTCCCTTTGCCTCTGTGATCGTATGATTCACCACTCCAATGGTGAATTCATGCTTGAATTGCAGGGGAACGAGCTCAATGATGAAGATTACGCAAGTAATCTCTGAGAGTTCGTTGAATTCGAAAACGTTTCTTGATGAATTGCAAATTTTTGATTTCAATCCTTGGAATTTTTTGTTGATTTCTTGTATTTGATGATGAACTGATAGATTTGTGGTGGTTTTTGTTCGAATTTGTGAAGAATAGGCGTAATGTGTGTTTGTTACGGTGGCCGGAATTCTGTTATGGTGGTTTTTGCGGTGGCTGTGATGTTGGTTACGGTGGCGAAGGTTTCTCTGAAGAGAGAGAGAAAGTTTGTTAGAATTTTGATGAGGTGTCTTTTTTGGAATGGGTGAATCTGACTCTTTGACCTGAGTTGGCACCATTTTATAGGTGCCAAGTGTTCCTCCTGCCCAATGAAATGCTGACACGTGTTTTGGACTCTAAAAAAAAGACTATGGACCTATTTGCAATTTACTAAAATTGAAGGACTGGACTGTAATTGAGAAAAAGGACTTAAAACGAAAAAAAGGATTTAAGGGACCTAAAGGACTAAAAAGTAAAACCTAAAAAAGGACATAAGATGGCATAAAAGGACCAAAGTGCAATTTCTAAAAGTTTAAGGACTAAAATAAAAAATGATAAAAATTGGAATAAAATTGGTAAATTGGAGAGAACGTAAGGTGAAACCAATAAAATTGACAAAACGGACTAAAATGAACCAATGGCCTAAATGAGGTACTTTAAAGTAACCTCTTTCTGCCGAAATTTCGTGTGAAATGACCAAAATGCCCCTGGGGCTAAAAACGACCAAAAAAAATGACTCAGATGCAAATTAAAATGGGTTTTTTAACAGAGAGATGAAACAAAGACTTATACAAGCAAAATTAAAAGACTCAGAGACAATTTCTTGGAATTTAAACAGTGACTTGACACTTGAAAAGACTAAAATGCCCCTAGGGGCAAAACTGGCATAAAATGACTTCAAATGCAACTTTTGAAATGGATTTTGACATAGAACTGAAACAAGGGCTTATTCACACTATTTGAAAGGACTTAAACACATTTTTGAAAGACTGAGAGAAATTTGACATAGGAAATGACTAAAATACCCTTGCATGTGAATTCTGCAAATAACATTGAAATAAAATGCAGAAGAAGATGCAATTGATCAGAGACAATTCAAATGACTTATAATGCAAAAAAAGAAGAATTAAACAAGTATTTTTAGGTCCAAAATTAGGGTATAACACCGCTGCATGCTCTTTGTATCTCAGCACTATAAGACCAAATCATTGAATATTGTTTCTCAATATCACCATCCACTATTTTTCTTGCCATCTTCCTAGCCTTGAATGCCCTTGAAGGAGTTATGCCTGTAGAAAACATTGTCCTAATCTCACCTACAACTTGATTTATGTTGAATGTCTCTAAGTTTTTCATCTTTTCCACCAAGACCTTAGTAACCCATCCAGTAGTTGCACTTTTGTTGTCAAACACCCTCCCACATGTATGCTTCTGCACTAGAGTCTTCACCCTGAAGGTATGTGTCCTCACAACCCTACTCACAAACACCAAGTAGTTGCATGTATCAAAGCTCTTGCATATAACCCTACATCTGTTTTTGTCATTTTTCTTGAACTTAATATCTCTCCCATTCAGAACATTAAGCTCAAGAATAGCTTCTTTAAACTGCTTGAGAGAACAGAACTCCATACCAACAGTGAACTTAAAATCCTTGTTCAAGTCTTCTGCCTTAAACCTTGGATATATAGGCTTTACACCTTCAACATTGTCTGCATCAGAAGCACTATCTAAGTCATCAGTTACATAACCATCTTCAAGTCCACCATTGTCATCATGTTGGTCGACATTAAGTCCTTGTCCCTGATGTACATCATTCTCCACCACACCAGCACCAGCTACTAACTCTAACTCTAGAAATCCATCATCTTCAGCAAACATCCTTTCCTCTTCACTATCATCAAAGTGTACCTCATTAGCAATATAGTCACTATCTGAACTCTCATTTTCTGAAACATCTTCACCCTCAGCAGCAATCCCTTTCCCTTTGTAGTCAGATTTGCTTGCACCAGCACCATAGAGTTCAACACCCTCCACACACCTTGGAGACTCCTCATTACCTGAATCAGATGAGCTATTGTAGTCCACATATATGTCAACATCTTCTTGGTTTTCAACAGCAAAGTTAGCCAGCTCCGATGCATGAATATCAAGTGTTAGTTTCTTCAGACACTTATCCAATGCCATGTTGCTTGGTTTCCACCATAGTTTGACACTCTCAGTTTTACTTTCCAACTCTTTGTCCAAGTCTTTTGCATAACCAAGTGCCTCAAAATAAGACCACTTTTCTGGATCCAATCCCTTAAATACTCCAACCTCACCACCAAAATACTGTAGCTGAGGGTTTCTGACAAAAAAACCCTTGGTAAAAATGACAGCAGTAAATCCTCCACCTACCATATGCCATATGAGTACAATTAGTAATGGGGCAAAAAGGAAAACAATAATGCACATGCAAACAAACAACAACATTATAAAATGTTAATAAATTCATGATTAAAGACACACCAACCCACTTGCATTCAAGTTATTCCATAAAAGTCATACAAATTCCTATACCCCACATGCTTAAATCGAAACTGTTGCAAAACCCTGGTAATAAACAATACCCACATGCTTATATCCCAATAATGTATTATTTTACTTGTTTTCACTAACAAAAAGACAACAGAATTAAAATCAAAAAACAGAAAAGATTCATACCATGAGAATCTTCTTCTTCAATCTCGGGACCACCAAGCAAAGTGTCACCACAAAAACGAACCATCACGCTCAGACGGTTTTGGACCACAAACTAAGATTCCCAAACACTAGAAGACAACGATCTGAAGTTTTTCGAAAACGGAGAAGGGCATCGAGCGGCTAGGGTTTGTGTGGGTAGAGAAAAGGGTAAGAAACTGATAAGATAAGATTAGGGTTAAGGGGTTTTTATATTGGAATTTTTAAGGGTTCTTTTAATTAAAAAATATTATTATTTATTGAATAAAAAACAATTGTCTCACGTGTGTTATAATTGAAGCCACATGTGCTTTACCGTTAGCTGATTCAGCAATATTTCACCGTAGGGACCAACTTTGCTAACGGTAAAAAACAATGGGGACCAAAAATTTAATAAAATTTAAGTAGGGACTAATGTTGGAAACACGCCTATTTATAGGGACCTAAAACATAATTAACCCTAAATTAAACAAATACGTCTTCTAGATTGCTAGTAACATTTTTAACCAAATAAATTTAGGTCAAAAAGAAGAGGTTAAACTCCCACAATAGGACGAACGAATGTTCAAATATCAGCATACGTAAAGAAATATCTACAAATAGCATATGCTGCACCTCAAATAAGATTACTTCAAGTGGAGGCCACCTAGAAAATAACATGTGCATGTATGGAGTAATTAATTGAACTTGTTATTTATATGGATCAAAAATATGTTTAACCCTTAAACTTTTGAGTTGACATAGAGAATAATAAATGTTCATGACAAAGCATGTATATACCAATATAGCAATAACTTCAATAATATATATTAGGGTCCTGCTAACCGGTGCCCCCGGGGCACTGGTTAAGCATACCATAAAAGGGAATTATTACCATAAAAGGAAACTGTTTTTGACTTTATTATAAATTAATCACACAATTTCAATGCATTAACTATTATATAATTTCCTTTTTCATATCTTTAACCAGTGCCCAGGGGACACCGGTTAGCATTTTCCTGTATATTATAAGTAACATAAGCTTATTAGATCTTGCCTAAAAAAAATTTAAGCATATTAGATCTAGATTCTCTCAACCTGTTTCGGGACAAAAACTATGTTGTCTTATTAGCACTAGACTCTCTAACTAATAAATAATATTATTTTTCTGGCTACATTAGAATAATCCAAATCCATATCCATAATTGAATACAACCTGCAGTGGGGTACCCTTAATTTGAGGCAAATATAAATATTAATTTGGATACAACCTGCAGTGGGGTTTGACCAATAATTTGAAGGGGAAGACACCAAGAAGCATTAACAGAAACCATGCCTCATAGGAGTTGTTCCTCTTTGTTCCACAACCAAGATATAGAAATGCTGCAAGGCCCTTCAGAAATTTCCTTTGAATCATTTGGTATTAATCATGATTTTCTTTCCTTTGATATGATCGATTTCTCATCGAGTTCGCAGACACCAATTACCGAAGACGAGCCAAAACAATTGATGTTGGAGTCATCATCATCTGAAGCAAAAGAAGTATTGCAGAATAATACTAAGATGGATCAAAAGTCATCATATATAGGTGTGAGAAAAAGACCTTGGGGAAAGTATGCAGCTGAGATCAGAGACACAACAAGAGGAGGAAGAAGGGTTTGGCTAGGAACATTTGATAGTGCTGAAGATGCTGCTTTGGCTTATGATCAAGCTGCATTTTCAATGAGAGGTAATAATGCTGTGCTCAATTTTTCTGTTCAAAGGGTCAAAGAATCTTTGCAAGAGATTCAATATGATTGCAGAGAAGGGTCTTCACCTGCACTTGCACTCAAGGAGAGACACTGTGAACAAAGAAAGATGTCATCAAAAGGTGTAAACAATAATAAAGCAGGGAAACAAGATCAATCAGAAGGATCAAGTGTTTTGGTGTTAGAAGACTTGGGAGTTGAATATCTTGAGCAACTTCTAACAATATCTGATAATCAAAGTACAAGCAGCAACAGCTAGTTCAAATCATCAAGTTGTTAATTTCAGTAATTTTCTTTCATTTTTTGAGTTTTTTCCTTCTTGATATTTGGAGATTTTACATTATCACTTAATCCGTACAGCATATTGTTTAGGTTTTGACCAATTTATTTCCTAAATTAGAAACAAAATTTGAGCTCAAAGAGAGTACAGTAGTATTATTCATTGAACAAAAATATGACAAGTACCTTAATGCAGATAGACAGTATTAAGACAGAGTACATACATTAGGACATACAATGTGCCAACACATACCCTTAAAGATGCCCTTGAAAAATCTATCTAGTTCTCCAAATTCTTATTGTTCCTTATATAACCATTGAAAACCAATCAAGAGAAATTCAAATATATGCAATAATAATGCTCAGGGAGGTTTTGTGTGTGTGAAATTCAAGTGTGAGCCATGAAGTCCTATACTAGCTCATAATGGTAGAGAGAACAGAAGCAATATGGGGGGTCAACCTAGTTGAGATGTCTAATTGCTTCCTGATGCCTTCCTCGCTCTCTTGATTCATCAAAAAAAAAAAAAAAGTGAAGGAGGCAATAAGTGTGAAATTAAACTGATCCTAACCTTAACTAAGGTTTTAAAATGGTGTTAAACTCACTATTTTGATCTTCCATTTTGTTAGGGAAAATCTGCAGATACCAAAGATCTTAGATGAGAATACATGCACTAAAATGGTGTTAAACTCACTATTTTTCTTCCATACCAAAGATCTTAGATGAGAATACCAAAGATCTTAGATGAGAATACATGCACTAAAATGGTGTTAAACTCACTATTTTTCTTCCATACCAAAGATCTTAGATGAGAATACATGCACCAAGAAAACAGTAAGAGAACCGTTAGAAATTTGGGGGCCTAACTCATCCTTACAAAACCGGCTTGTAAGGTGAGGAGTGTCGCCTCTTTATAAACTCTTATCAAGAGTCCTATCTAACCGATGTGGGACTAAATCAACCCCCTCAAAGACAAGCCAACACAAGCCAACTAAGGGCAGACAACAATTAAGGTGTGATTACCAACACACCCCCTCACGCTCCCTCCCTCATGCTCAGACCCAATGGGCTTGAAGCGTGACAATGCAGAATTCCAACGGTAGATCTTGGATAGGCTCTGCTACCATATTGAAATTTGGGGTCTAACTCATCCTTACAAAACCGGCATGTAAGGTGAGGAGTGCCGCCTCTTTATAAACTCTTATCGAACGTCCTATCTAACCGATGTGAGACTAAATCCACCCCCTCAAGCCAACACAAGGCAACTAGGGGCAGATCGCTATTAAGGTGTGATTACCAACACACCCCCTCACGCTCAGGGCGTGATTTCCAACAAGAACACAAAAATTTATGTGGTTAGACACTTGTATATCTTGAACAACTAACCTGAACTGCGTATCACTCTACCAATTTAAGTCCTCTCACTTAAGTTAAGAGTTACAAGAAATGATAAAACACTATCATTACAAGAAACTCTCACACACTTGCTTTCTTCTCTTGCTATATGGATTGAGATGCTTCAACACTTTACAAGACCTCCAATTTATAGGAAAGAAGATCATTTCTATTCATGAATGTGATATACTATGTATTATTTATTAACCTCATATCATGAAATGCATCTCCTAACAAAGAGATAATAAAGTTTTGAAGTGAACAATTGTGTGCCATTTTTAGAAACAATGAAAATTGAAAAGAATACAATTTCATTATTTCCTTAAATGTATCATCCCTAGCTAGGATTTCATATTCTCTCCATCATAATGTTCACTTCAATAATCTCACTTCAAAAGAAAATGTTTTCACAAAGTAAACGGATGGTAGTTTGCCTAACTTTATATTTTTCTTTGATTCACACTGATAAAATATCTAATACTACGAATCACAAGAAAGAAAAGATTATTTCTATTGGAATCCATTAATTCTTCATGTTATCTGTTACACCTTCACATACACAATTTAATTGACATTCTTTGCACAGCTATATCTTCAAATGGATATTCACAAGGTATACATCTGTATATAAAAAAGGATAGTCAATTTTACACCAGTTTCTACCAAAGTGGCAGTAGATATCTAACATGTTGCCTAATGAAACTATAAAAATCACAAACACAATTTAAAAACCAGGGAAATAATCACAGTGAGAGAACTTGAAATGAGCTAAGAACTAATTTCAATTTTGTCACTTAATAATTTTTTTCATTAAAAATATATTTTGAATCAATTTGACAATTAATTCCATACCTTGATCAAAAGCAACCAAAAACATTGCAACCTTCATAACAACAGTACAATCAATTTAATTAATATTCCATAATGTTGAAACAACAAAACTGTTTAGCCAAAACAAGAGAAATTAAGAAGAAAACCTCGCATGTATTCTGCTTAAATAGAGCAGAAAACGAGAGACCAACAACCTATATGGAAACAGTTTAAACTGACAGCATAAATTTGAGAGAAAAGTAAATGGTGTTTGTTGTTTTGTTGGAGGAAGATAGATATTAGGGTTTAAAGGAGGCGCAGTGGGAAGAGAAAAAATGGATTTCGTGTTCGACCCTGACAGGAAGATAAAATCCAGCTATATTAAATAATTTTCTTTTAATGTATATTAAATAATTATTTAAATCCCACACTATGTTTAGTGCTCCCTTCCCTAAAAAAATAAGAAACTTTTTAGTGTTACCTCCATCTCATAGAAAGTCTTTCATTTGCATTAATTTTTTCTGTTTTAAAATAATTGTCAGGTTAAAATATTAATATAACAATATTTTCCACTAATGTATTTTTATTTGTTGAATTTTAGTTCATTTAACTATTCATTAACAAAAATTAATAAAGATATTTTAATAACTAATTTTAATTTTAACATGACAAATCAACATAATTAATCATTTTCTTAAGAACCGTCCAGAACCTAAATAAGACATTTTGTATGAGATAGAGGGACTACTACATCTTTTTTTTATAGAAGAGGGACTCTGCTTCCTAACATATCACTTATTTTTTATAAAGAGAAATTTAAGATGACGGGTACTAGATAGAGAAGACATTAAAGTACAAAAAACATTTATAAATTAATTTATATTTATCTCCATCCAATTTCAAAGACACTAACAAAACTTAAACCTGAAACCTCCAGATCTCAACCATGTTTGTTTACCACTAAATTAAATCCTTAAAGTTATATCGTTGCTTACTAACTTCGTAACTCGAATATCAATTATAAGAAAAATGTTGTGCTTGTTGAAAAATTTATTTAAGTACAAATAACTTCATAGAATTCATTAACAAATAATGATTGATTTTGGTCTCTATTATGTGGGATCCGGATTGTATCCATTCATGTAGTTGATGCATTTTTGGTTGTCTCATTAAAATCGAACAATCTATATGTAAAGAAAAATTATTCTTTTTATAATCTAAAAATAGGAGTTTTAGATATAGATTGTTTGATCTTAATCAAAATACAAAAAGTGCACTCACTACAATTGCAAATTATTCTGTTGGTTTTACATGAATCTTGCCATTATTTAATGTTTATGAAGTTACAGAGTGAAATGATCAAGGTCATATTTTAACCAGAGTGTTAACTACTTGACTAAATAAAACCTACCTTATGAGATAGTGATCCATTGTTACCCCTTTGTGCCTTAAAATGAATAAAAATTGTTTTTTAAAATAATAGCCCTTAACCAATAAAAAGAAAAATAAACTTTATGTCGTCTAGTCTTAGGATAGCAGAACATTTATTCTTAATATGGTTTCATTTAAGTTGGGGGGAGAGTTAGCATATTACAAAAAGAAAAAACATTTGAGAAACCATGTATGGGAGAATTGGTGATAAAATGAAAAGAAAAAGACGAGCATTTCGAAGTTATCTTGTAAATTAGAAATCAAAGAAAAATCTTCATAATAGAGAAAGAAAAGAAAAGTTGTAAAGGAAGTGAATGTTGGAAGTGGTAAGAAAATAAGAGTGTATGATGTGTATGTAATTGTAAGTAGCAAATAAATGCTCTCTTATTCTTAAGGCTTGTTGAAACCGAAGAAAAACAGAAAAATTATGTAGTATGGCTACATTACAACCTTAATAAAGAACTTAACAATCCATGACTAATTGCATGTTTTGTGATGTTTTTCTTTTAAGTATTTCGAAATTGATCCCTTGTATATGCATTGTCTAGAGTGAGAAAAACATCACCTTCTTTTTGAAGAAGAAAAAAAAAACAACATCACCTTCTTAAGTGCATACAATCCTTGGACATTGAAGACTTTGCTACAATCTTTGGACATTGAAGATTGCTAAGAGGTTGAAGACTTTGCTACAATCTTTGGACATTGAAGATTGCTAAGAGGTTTTGAGATGGTGTCAAATTTGAAAGTCACTTTTTTTCAAAAGTTGTTTGATAGGGGTGAATGTTGAAAGGGAATTCATGGATATGGCATGTAATTTTTCAAATTGTTAAGGAGTGGTTGTTCCTTTCAAGTATATAGGTTTACCGGTGTGGGAGAATCCAAGGAATTTATCTACTTGGGAGCCTTTGTTGAATCAAGTGAGAAGAAGGTTAAACTTTTGGATTTAATCATGATTATCCATCTTTCTTATATGAAGTTACCTAAGAGGGTGTGGAGGATGGTTGTGAAGATTCAAAGAGATTCCTTTGAGGTGGTGTGTTGGGAGGACAGAGGATTAATTAGGTAAAGTGGAGCCTGATTTGTCAACCGAAAAACAGAGGTCTTGGTGTTAAAGATGTAAGGGTGATGAATTTGAGTCTTTTAACAAAATGGAGGTTGAGGCTAATACAAGTTGTAATTCTCTTTGGAAGGATGTGATTGTGGAAAAATATGGGCCTAGTACTAGAGGCTTGGTGGATGGGGGGTATAGTTGTTTGGCCTACGTATGCGTCAAGGTGGTGGAAAGACATAGTTTCTTTAGAGGAGTCGGTAGGGAAAAATTGGTTCTGTATGGAAGTGGTGAGAAAGGTGGGTAATGGAAGGAATACCAGTTTTGGGAAAAATTGTTGGGTGTCGGGTGGGCCTCTTTATGATATTTTCCCGCAAATTTTTTCGATCTCAAATCAAAGTATGCCAATGTGGGGGATTTGTGGGAGGCGGAGGTAGGCGATGGGGGTGTCGTCTTTATCTTGGTGTAGGTATCTTATTGTTTGGAATGTGGAGTTGTTTGATAATATCATGAAGATGATACGGGGGTTTAGAGGATTAGAAGTGGATGATACTTGAAGTTGGCGTCCGGAGGGTGATGCTGACTGTAAAGACTACAATGACTTTGGAAAAGTCTAGGGTCATTCAACGCAGCGTTTGTCTCATGGAAAATTCTTCATGACTGTACACCCACTAGATCGAACTATTCAAAGATGAATACTTTGGATCCGAATATCTCAATAAATTGCCCCTTTTGTGGTGATAATGTGGAAACATTGACTCGTCTTTTCGTGCATTGTCATGTAGCTTCCAATGTTTGGTTCCATGTGTTGAAGTGGCTTGACGTTGCTTTCATCACACCCCAAAATTTGTTTGCTCATATGGAATGTTGGAGTGGGGAGGTAAGGGATAGAAAGCTTCAGAATGAATTTTGGTTAATTTGGCATGGCGTGATTTGGTTGATTTGGAGAACACAAAATGATAGGATTTTTTAAGATTCTATTAAGGTAGTTGATGAAGTGTTGAATGAAATTAAGGTGTTATATTGGCATTAGAGTTTGAATAGATTGAAGATTGCCTCTTGTTTGTTTTATGAGCGGTGTTGGAATCTGAGGGATTTCCTAAAATGGTAAACATGAGTGTTTGTTTGTGTTGATGCCATGACTGAGTCGATGAGTTGCTATTGAGGCTTATCTAATTTGGGTTTTTGGGTTGTGCAGTGTATTGCGTGGTAATACTGGGGTGGTTATTACATTATATATATATATATATATATATATATATATATATATATATATATATATATATAAATTCGATGATTAAAAATAAATTATGTTATTCTCTCATACATGGAGATGTATGGTGAGCAATAGGTGAATGTAAAGTTGTAACATCAGAATTATATATCTCATTCAAGGAAAAGCATTCGTTACTATAACAATAAACTCATTGAATCCCTAACTTAATTTTTTTTTTAAATAATTTGCTGAACGATACAATTATTTGCAAGTCTATGTGGATGCGATACAAATGCTTTGATTGCCGCTCTAGTTATCATGTTCTTGGCGGCTAAAAGCCGCCGCTAAAGTTCAAAATGATTGTTCTAGTTATTAAGGGGGTTCTAAGCCATTGCTAGTGTGAGTGATTCCAAAATGTTCCCACTTTTTGGCCATTTTTAAGTGCCAAAAGCCGCCTAACATGTTTTTGGATGTTCAAAACCGCTGGAAATGAAAAAAATTGTTTCTTAATATTGTAGTTAAAGATCATAAATCTTACGATTTCATTGTTGAGACTAAAATTGCCATATTTCCAAAGGTCTTTAGGCCTCCGAACAGACCACACAAAATTAATGTTTTTCTTTTAGTGAAAGAAAAATAATAAAAAAAGGATTTGCCTAAATTTTTCACATCTCGAGGAAACTACATTGCTCTTTTAGTATATATTAGAGGTTGTTGGGCGCTTGAGAATGAAAGGAAAAGACCACAAACGCAAGTTGGAGGTGAACCAATAACCGTGACTTATTCGTAGAGAGGAGCGACTCAATGGAAGACACCACCATCAAGTGGCGACCCAAATGGTAGAAATTGCTTTGCAGCTATGACGGAGAAAGTCGACTCAGTTGTAGTGACGATCTTTTGTTTTCTAATTGATATTGTTTTTAATATATTCTGCAAAATTGGAGTTGGATATTACTATTGATTATGCTGCAAAACTTTTACTTTTGATGAAAAAACTAAAGAAAAGTGAGTTGCAAACAAATGTTTTGCAAATAACTGATTGAAGTATTGTATAAAATTAAAATCAAAAAGATAATTAATCCAAATGTAGAGATGAGGAAATTAGTGCAATAGCATTTACAAAGAAACTAGGAAAAATGCAGAAAAGTTTGCAAAGGAAGAGATATTCACCGGATATCCTTTTTTAACTTTTTTTATTTATATATTTTAGTTTAGTTTTTGTCTTATAACTTAACCATTAGATTAATCCAATGGCTGAGAATGGTGAAGTAGGAAGCATTGGATAACTCGGTTGTTGAGGATTCAATTTCCTCTACATTCTATTTGGTATTTTTGCTATTAACAATGCATAATAACGTAGTCTTTTTTTCCGTCTTTATCTATTTAGTTAATTAAATGACAAGTTGTCTAAACCATGGGCGATAATTAAGACCATGATGAACAAGACGACAATATATGTTCTCCTCTAAATTCTTCAAAAAAAAAAAATGTTCTCCTCTAAATTAAATAATTAAACAACTTAACATTTAGAATGCAAACTATCTTTAAAAAAAAATAAAAAATAGAATGCAAACTAACTAAACTCTCTGGTTTGTCTGCTATATATGTCATTGGCCAGCCCACATGTAATCATGCGTGCTTAAGACAAAATAGTTTTATATTTTTTGTCTCAAAGCACCTAAAAATTATTTGTTGCCTCTAAAGTATACAGAAATCAATTCAATATATTAGTTCATGTGTACGATGTTATATGAGTAGGACTTCCTTCCTTTAGCGCTAAGGGAAAGTGAAAGTGAATGAAAGAGATTAACTATTTTAGCAAATTAATCTTATTAATTATTGATTGATTTTCATTATCGTAAATGTAAAGTAGACAATAATAACTATGAGTGATGTTCTTTAAAAAAAAAAAAAAAAAAACTATGAGTGATGTATATAGTTTTAATTGGAATGTATATGTATAATTGAAAAAAAGTAATTAATGTTTTATTAAAAATTAAAAATGACAATTTATTTTGAGACAAATTATTATGGACAGAAAAAGAAATTATATATATATATATATATATATATATATATATATATATATATATATATATATATATATATATATATATATATATATATATATATATATATAAAGAAGAGTGAATGTACAAGAGTATATGATCTCAAAAAGAACCCAGAGCAAAAAAGGGATCTGACTAAAAATAATTTGTAGTATATGTGAACTGAGGAACAAGCTTAGGTACTGGATGGAACAAATAAAATTAGAAGTAATTCATCAAGTTGCACATAATTAATACTTACAGGTATATGTTCTGTTGCTGTGTCTGCTCGCCAGTGCTTCAAGTGTAGGTTGTGCAATTCCTTGTCTTCTTGACGGTTGACACAATGACAACAAACTATCCTAAAAAAAGACAGCAAATAATGAATTTTATTTATGTTTACAATTAAAATTATGAATAGATTTACACTAGCAAAGAAGAAAACAGAGGTGATTAAGATCTTACAGTATAATGGTCCATTTTTTTTAGTTTTTTTTTTTTTGAGAAATAATTTACTTTTTTAACCAAAAATCACTTTTATTATTTTTAAGTGTATATTGAAAAGTTATTTTTAATAAATTTTTCAAAATCTATTTTTTTTTTAAAAACAAAAAATTTAAGTGTAAGGGTTCAAATATAAAAAAAAAAAAAAAATCATAATCATAAACAATCAGAAATAAACATTTTTTTCTTTTCTTAAATCTCTAAAACAAAACGCAGCCAATATAAGAATAATGTTAACTATTGCCCTCGAGGCACTAGTTAACGATCTTAAATGATAATTTTTCATAAAAGCTTGTGCAATCGTTCACAAGACTGTCAGAATAAATAGGCTCTGTTTGGTAAAATTAGCTGATAGCTGATAAGCTAGCTGATAGCTTTTAGCTGATAAGCTAGTTGAAGTGTTTGGTAAAATTAGCTGATAGCTTTTGCTTTGAATAATAAGGGTAAATATGGAAGAAAAAATGAGAAGCTAAAAGCTATAAGCTCAAAAGCTACTTGAAGTAGCTTCTGAAAAATAGCTTATAAGCTCCTGAAATAAGCTATAAGCTCGTTGTACCAAACAGAGCTAAAGTGTTACCAAACAAAGCTTTTTTTGTCAAATGAGTTTATAAGCTAAAAGCTAAAAGCTCTTTTTGGTGGTTTACCAAATAGAGCCAAAAACTCTTTTTTTGGGTTTACAAAACAGAGCCATAATACGCACCTTTCTTGTGTAGTGGTATACTTTCTCATCCAAATCAAATCAAATCAAAGTAAAAATTGGAAAGAAAAAAATAAAAAAATGAAATTCAAATTTTTTTTTTTTATCTGTATCTCTCAATTGCTTGAGTTGGCAATCAAATTCAGAACATACTTGTAATTGGCAATTTATACTAAAGGCATGCTCGGTTTTTATTAATTATAATTTGAAAACAAGTGGGAAGATAGGTGCACGGACGCATACATTCATGAACATTGAAATTGTCGAAACAAGTTGCTTATAAGGAGAGGCTGCGCCACCGGGTACATACATTTACCTCACGTGGTTCATTTATTTTGTTTAGGTTTGAACCTTTTCAAATCCATTTGTTTTTATATTGAGAAAATTATACACAAGTACTTCATCCGGTCTTATTTATAAGAAAAAGTTGATTTTTTACAATATTTAGAATGTTAAGTAATTTAATGCGTTAATTGATTTATTTATTTATTTTTTTTGTTGGGTAAAGTAATTAAATAAAATTTAATATTTTGTGTTAGAACAATTTTTACAAGTTTGAAAATATTTTAAGATAAAAGTATAGACAAATAAAGAAATTTGGTTCAAAGGTTAATTAAAAAAAAATTGGGCTAAAGTTGAAATTTTAGAAAAATTAAGGAACCAATTTGTAAAATAAGAAATGCGTAAATACCAATCTACAAAATTTGCAAAATGTAGGGACCAATATGCAGTCTTGGGAAAAAGGACCGGTCTAGAAAATAAAAGATCAATAGGACTTAGAAAATATAAGAATCAATCTTCATAATTTGAAAGAAAAAAAAAATTATAAAGACCAATTTGAGATTCACTTTTATATGTTATGGAAGAAATTTCAAGTTTTTAGTATTTTGAATATATTTCAAAATTTAGCGTTTTTAGTATTTTGAAGATATTTCAAAATTTAGCTTTAACAAAATATTTTATAAATTTGTCAAAAAAAATTATAAATATTCTCCAAAATTATATTATCTCATAAAAAAAATTGGAAAATTTTTATACACTCGTTAGGAGTGGTTGATATCAGGATTGCGGTCTTCAACCAATTTGCTGATCACATCCCCCAATGCTAATGTGGATAGGCCTAATGTGGAGAATCTAATTTCAAAACTGTTACTCGGGAACAGAATGGTGATTTAACAAAACCATTTTTGTTGAAGAGGTGAAATAGACAGTGTGGAACTCTATGATAGTTTGAAGAGTCTGGGGTTTGGTGGAATTAATTTTGGTTTCATTAAGGATTTTTGAAGTGAAGCTAAAGATGATTTTATGTGCTTCATCTCATAATTTCATCGGAGTGAGAAGTTATCTAAAAGAATAAACAATGCTTTTATAACTCTTATTCCTAAAGTTGAAAGCCTCCAACGCATATCAGACATCAGGCCATTATCTTTGGTTGAGACTTTATATAAAGTGTTGGCTAAGGTGTTATCTAATAGACTGCGTTGTGTTATCGGAAGAGTTATTTTAGAGTCTCAATCAGCTTTTGTTCTTAGCAGACAAAATTTTTATGGTATTTTGATTGCAAATGAGATGGTGGATGATGCACATCGTCTGGAAAAAAAAAAAGAGTTGTTACTTTTTAAAGTCAATTTTGAGAAGACTTTTGATTCTGTTGACTGACGTTACCTTAATGCTGTTGAAATGGAAGAAACAGTCACAAGAAATGGGGGTTTGAATTGTGACCCTTTTCAAATTTAGTCCTGCAACTTAAAAAATTTATTTACTCAAGAAATTCTTGGTAGAGGTTAGAAAAATAAGATTAGAATGTCTTAGATATTAAACAATTGTTTTATCAAGTACAAAATGTTCTAGATAAAGCAAAATCAAATATTTAAGTAGTTTAAATAAGGACCAAAATGTTCTGAAAAATGATTAAATTATATGTAGAATGATTAAAACAATTAAGTGTGAAATTTAAACAATAATATTACCAAGGACCAAAATATTCTGGATAACAGTTATATAGTTAATTTATAATGATTAAAACAATATTAATGATTAATTAGGGACAAGAGTACTCTGGATAAATATTGAGCAATAATATTAAATTAGGACCAGAATATTCTGGAGATGTTAAAGATATCATGATTGTGATAGTGTGTGAATAGTGTTTTAAGACAAATATTAAAAGAGTGAGTGTAAGAAGATCACACAAGAGATTTATCCCTGTTCACCCAAAGCAATCTACCTCCAGTCCCCATACTTCCTAAGAGATTATCCATTATAGTATTCAGCTATCAAAAACTTCTGAATAAAACTATATGTTCTCGATCACACCAGATCAGTCTGTTACACTTTGTATTATCAACCTCAGTAGACTTATATAATTCTTTACTTTTACATAAGAAAGGTTGGAACAATTCTTTGTCAAACTATTGTAACGAATATTCACCAAAAAAAAAACTATTGTAACGAATAAATGATGGACAAAATTGGCAAGTGCACCAAATCGTAACAATTAATAAAGTAGTAATTTTATCGTTCTCCACAGGGATTGTCGTTCAACTTAGAAATTAGTAAAACTTATTTCAAAGAGTGAAATTAAAAGAGTAATAAATAGAGTTGCAGGGTTTAATTGCCCTTTCCAAAAACGATATTAGGTTTGTGATTCAGATTATTAACGACGATTAGGAAATCCTAGAATAACCCTTTGTCTTTGTTGAAATTAACTTAGAAAACAATCATTTATGTGGCGTCTACTCATGATTTACTGAAACTAAGGTTTAAAAACTCCATTAAAACATCTTACAGCAACATATGTTCCAAGTTAACCTAGTTAAACTACGGCGTTCCCCAAAGAAGAGAGTAGAAAACATTAGGGTTCAAACTTGAATTTCATTAACATAACTATGAAATAAGTACTTAGAACAGTCATACACGGATAAATAATTTATGGTTGTCAATCCTAATTTTCATTTACGGATCAATTTTCAAGATTACGATACGGAGATATCTTTTTAAAAAGCATTAAGAACAGACAAGAACTAATTTAAATCTTAAATCGGACATAAGAAAAGCATAACTGAATGAAAACTTTATTAATTGAATCCAACAAATAAGAAAGGGTTCATCTTAGAACCTTAATATAGAGGTTTAGTTGCTCATGGCAACATACATCATAACAAAATAATAGAAACATACCCTAGAGAGAATAAGAGGAGAATGGAGATCCTACCTTGAAACTATGATGCATGACCCTTGCCTTGAACTGCTAGCTTTCTGAATGAAAAATAATGAGTGCAAGGGTCTCTATTTATAGCATATGATAACTTAGGGTTTGAGAGAAGAAAATTGGGCTTTTTTACATCTTTTCTGCTTGAAAAAGAGCTACGGGCGTTTTTTTTGCTTTCAACCCTGCCCAGGTTGCACATACAGGCGCGCATGTGGCAGCCCCTGTGGTGTGAAATCTTGCGTTTTCATCCCGTTTCGATCGTTCTTCCGTATGGAAACTCCTATGAACTTGAAATTAATTTTCTTCACTTTGTATTGTCTTCAAAAACCTTCTAAGAACCATTGACTTCAATGATAATATCCTTGATCCTTCACATAATGTCTTGAATTGTTGATTTACATGATTTCTCACCACAAAACACTCAAAACACCTATGAAGTTGCATGATTATTTAGGATAAAAGTGAATTACAACGACTCGAGTGAAAACAATACAATATGTTCCTCAAATCATTGACAACTCCTTTAATTCTCATCTTATTTGTCTACAAAGGAAAAGAAAAAAACTAAAAACATAGCCAAAAATATCTTATAATGCTCCATCATCACAATCCCAAACTTAAACTGTTGTTTGTCCTCAAGCGACACAATAGCAAGAAGTTAGATTTTACATGAATTTTAAAAGAATAGAACATACATTTTCGGAGATTTTACTCATATTATCATTCTTCCAACCATCAGACTTAACTAGCTTACCACTTCCATGCAAGTGGAACAAACTTATAGAAGATACGTAGTAACGTGAATGTGCAAGATAGAGAGAATTTTGAAAGCTTACAAAAAAAACTTTAAGTGGGAGATTATGGACGCTGCATGTGGTAATTGATTCAAGCATTTGTAAAGCAATTTTGTGGTTAGTCAAATGTTAATTCTTCAACGTTGTTTAGTCATTGCAATTTGTTGACTCAAGATCCGTATGCATTTGGTGCAATTAATGATACATGTGGAAATAGTGCAAATCCACTAGTATAATTAGAACCTCATTTGGACCATTCGATCTAATCATCACAAACACAAAGTAACACAACAACAATAATTAGAGTTTGTTTTTTTTTTTGGTTACATAATTAGAGTTTGTTGAGAGTGAGAGAAAAAATTCAAAGAGAAAAATAGTTTTTTCCTTGTAAGACTTTCCCCAGTGTTAAGTATTTTTCTATTACAAGAGAGAATGTAATTGTTCTCTCCTTGTTTTTAGAGAGGTTATATATGTAATTTCTTCCACTTAGTGAAAAGTCATTTATTCTCACCCCGTGATTTTTTCCCTTATTTGTTGAAGGATTTTCACGTAAATATTGTGTGTTCAATTCTACTATTCTCATATCTTTTTTTAGGTGCGTAATTCTATCTTGTTACTATGATACCCAACCATTCAAACCCCGACGGTGGTGTGCAAGTATTTTCCAAGAAGTATATATGGCAGGAGTGCAGGAGGTAAAATCCGGACCAAACATGCCGGTTGTCATACCTAGTTCAATTTCTGCGTACGGATGTGCTGCTTATTTTCTAACTATGAAATTTTCATTTTTTTTAAATAAAATCATAAATATGTTACTACATACGAGACACACACAGGTGCATGGACATGTGATCATTTGTTTGGATCGAAATTCTAATTTTGTCAACTTAATTAGATCAAGCTTCTATGTGGTCATGCTATGTGTTCGCAGTCCGGTTTGGATCGGTTTTGAGACAAAAAGTCAACCAATCCAAAATAAAAATCAAATACGGTTCGGTTCGGTTTGGATGATTATTAAAAAAATTCCAATCCGATCCGATCCAAATATATGTGGTTTAATTTGGATCGGTTTTTTGATATCCAAAGTGAAACATGTAATTTTTTTATCAATATCAATATTACACATACACAATAAAATAATAGGTTTGATACAAAATATGACACAAATGTATTAAAAAAAGTTAACATTACACAATGAAAATGATTGATTATATTTGAAATAGATGAAGTAGTAATAATATAGATTAAATTAATGCAATATATAAGATTAAATATCAACAAGCAATATATTAATGCAATATATAATACTAATAAAATAATAAATAAGTATTAAAATTTACTTTCGCGGTTCGGTTTGGTTCGGTTTTGAAAAGACGATCCGAAATCCGATCCAATCATAGCGGTTTTTCCAAAACAACATCCAAACACATCCAAAAATATTCGATTTTTTGCGATTTTTGTTTTTTTTTTGGATCGGTTTGCGGTTTTATTTTGGATCGGTTTGGATTTGAACACCCCATTGCTATATAGTACTCGAATATAGTCAAACAACATTGAAGTTATTTGGTCAAATACATCTTTTGGTCCTTTAAGTTTAACAAAAATATTAGGCTAATCTTTTAAGTTTTAAATAAGTTCTTTCAATTGTTAATTTAATATACCTCTTTGAAGTTTTTTAAGTTTTAAATAGGTCTTCGAAAGGGTAACAGTGTATTAAATTAACAACTTAAGGACCTATTTAAAATTTAAAAAATTTAAAGGATTAACTTGATATTTTTGTCAAACTTAAAGGATGAGAAGATGTATTCGGTCAAGATATTTTCAACAGCCTCCATAAATCTTTGATTTTGATGAACTCCTTATGTATATCGAGCACCTCATTAGTCTAGTTTAACATTTAATGTTGATATTATTAGGTTGAATATTGTCACTTAAATTCAAATTTAAGACTTTAAAGTTGTGTATGAGTTTCAGATTTCCACTTCGTTACAAATAAAAAAGAAAAACATGCATGGTGAAAAAGTTGAGAGACAATATCTTGAACCTTCAAATTTGATATCATGAACCTTGAGGCAGAAAAATAATGTCTTGAATCAGAGATAGCCAACTAAGTGTTTCTAATTAACTTGCTTTCTATTCCCTTTTTCACTATATATATATCTAAGTACCTTTTGACTAAAAATTTGTCTCTTAATACAAACCCATTTTTAATTAATTATTTTTTCCTAAACATGCCTCTAATTAATTAATACTACTAACTTGTCTTGAAATATGAAAAGTCAAATTGAAGACACATATAAACAAAAGACAATTTGGTAATATTAACACATAAAATTGACACATTAATCACACTAATAGTTTTTCTTGAAAAATATAAAAAATGTAAAGGATGCTTGCATACAGGGACGGAGTGTGTAATTTGTTATATATTGGGAGATTATCAACAAAAAAAAAAACATAACGAGTACACACAAGGGAGAAGTAAGGGATGTAGAGAAACCAGGAAAAGGTAAATTAATTGAAGAAGGTGGACTGAAGAAGATGAAAAGGTGAAGGGGTTCATGACAAAAAAATAACATACTAGCGAGATACATATATACTTCCTCCCTCCATCTCCGTATGTAAACACTCTTTGTATCTTTCACATTTTTTTAAAAAAAGTTGGTAGTAAAATTAAGGGTTAACTAGTATGGACACCCGTGCCAAGCACGGGCTAGAATTTCGTTGTAATTAAAACATTGGATGAAGATGTATTATTCTCATTTATGTGGTTGCTCTATGTCTAATGAGTAGATTAACACCAGTGTTGGCTCTTTCCATAAGGTCCAATGATGATATTATAACACGGTTCGACTTTGCGAATGAAGCATTGGGTGAATCCCAGTGACAAATGTCGGCTGCGGAGAGTCTTATACTTAAGTGAGATATGTTGATGTGTTGACTGTGAGCTAAAGTTTCACATTGGATGTGAGAGTAGATGTTGAGCAACATATAAGTGATATGATCCATATACATAATTTCTTAAGGTTTAGGTTAAGATGTGGTGTCAAACTCACGTGTGTGGATTATCTTTGTATGTTGAGATGATCAAACTCAATGTAGGATTATGCGAAAATCACAATATTGCTATCAACCGGTTTTTTAGTTTTTGGATGTCATTTGTTTATTTTCATCTTAAAGTTTAGTTTTTATATGGCATTCTCTTCCATATGTTTTTTTTTTCATTCAACGTCTATTATTTTAATTTATTCACTTTTGGACTTTTGTGGCAGGTGAAAATGGTAAATTGTCGATGTGTTATGTTGAGTTGACAAAAATATATATTTATTAGACAATTTAAAATCATGTAACGTTTTCCTTAAAAAAAAATCATGTGACGTTTGTTAAATTGAATCTAATTTTTTGGTAAAATAATTACCCAAAAATCTCGGACTCCTTCGACCAACCCATAAAATAACCAGCAACTCACACTATTCTCTATACTCTCACAAAAAAATGCACAATACTTATTTTCTTTCGCCTATCTTCCCTTGTGTTTTAATTCCTTTTTTGATTTTTTTTTTTGTTTTAATTTTCTTTATTTCTTCTCATGGAAGAAAGAAACATAAACCCCTCTCCATGAAACCACCGCCAACCAAATTTTTTGAACATTTTGTGATTTCAATTGACCATATTTAAATACGTCATGTAATTACGGAGGTGGGTAGTTGAATGATAATTTATCAAGTGTGTATTAAAGTTTTGTATTGGATGGAATAATAGATTTTGAACATCATATAAGTGAGATGACTCCTGATGCCTAAAGGTTTTGGACGAAGATATGATATCAATCTCACTTGTGAGGTTTCTCTTAATCTAAGATGGTGATCAAACTCTATGCATAATCCCCTATAAGTCCCAAAATCATGATGAACTGTTTTGTTAATTTTTATATGTCATTTGTTTAACTTTTTTATCTTAAATTTTAGTTATTGAATTTCATTCACGTTCATTGTTTTTTTATTCAGCATTCCTTATTTCAAATTCTTTGACTTTGGTCTTTTGTGAATTCTGATAATGAAAAATGATAAATGTATTATTTTGAGTTTACAAAAATATATACCTATTAGAAATTTTAAAATGATGTAACGTTTTTTAATTGAGTCTATTTTTTTCGTAAAGTAATTACCCCAAAATCTCCTAATCCTTCAACATACCTACAAAATTGCATGCAACTCAATCCATTTACTATACTTTAAAGGTTAAAGCACACACCCCTTACTTGTTTTCCTTACCATCTATCTCATGTAAAAAATTCCTTTTTCATGTTAGGTCTCAGTTTGTCCTTATAATTTGAATATGTCACCATATTACACATGCAAAAAGTCTCATATTTAAGAGAGATGTTAATGTGTCATATGTGAGTTAAAGTTTCACATTGAATTCAATGGTAGATGGTGAGGAAAATATAAGTGAGATAACTTATGTACATGATGTCTTCAGGTTTTAGATGAAGATGTGGTGTGAATCTTACTTTTGTGGTTGATCTTAGCCTGAACTGATTATATAAAAAAAAAATATAGGCTCCCTCAGAAGACACAATATTATGATGAACTATTTAGTTAGTTTTGGATATCACTTATTAAATTTTTTCATCTTAAAATTTATAGGTTAGGGATGTCATTTGCTTTGATGCTGATTTTTTATTCAATATCTATTATTTCAAACCATTTTACTTTTAGTCTTTGGTGTGATCTAAGAATTGAAAAATGTAGAAGTGTTATGCTGAGTTGAAAAACATACATGCTCATAAGCTCATTAGATATTTTAAGTTGATATGTGGTGTCAATCTCCATTGTGTGATTGTTCTTTGCATAATATGAGGATCAAACACAATATAGGCTCCCTGTGTCGTCCCAACATTAAGATGAGCTATTTTGCTGGTGTTTAGATGTCATTTGTTTATTTATTTTTTAACTTAAATATAGTTTTTGGATGTCATTCGCTCTCATGCCATTTTTTTATTCAACCTTTATCATTTAAAATTACTTTACATTTGGTCTTTAGTGGGATGTTACAATGGAAAAATGCAAATGTGTTATGTTAGTTGACAATGCACATGCTTATTAGACATTTGAAAATGACGTGACACTTTGTTAATTAAGTCTAATTTTTTGGTAAAATATTTACCCAAAAATCTTCAACCCCTTCAACAAACCCATATAATTACCGGCAACTCAGTTTATTCCCAATAATTTTTCGGATAAAGCATGCTACATATATTTTTTCCCTAATCATTTTTATCATGTTCAAATTCTTTTTTCGTATTCTATTTTTTCTTTTTAATTTCCTTTCTCTATTATCATGAAATAAATAAACATAAATTTGCCTCCATGAAATCACTATCAAACTGCCTTTTTGAACATGATGTGCCTACGATTGACCTTATTTGACTATGTCACATATTTACGGATGTGGATAGTCACACACTTGATTAACATATGTTAATGTATCAAGTGTGAGTTGACGTTCTACATTGGATAAAATAGTAGATTTTGAACAACATATAAGTGAGATGACACATATACTTAATGACTTAAGATTTTTTGTGAAGATGTGGTGTGGCAATCTCACTTATATGGCTGCTTTTGACCTAATATGGTGATCTAACTCAATGTAGGCTCATCTGAAAGTCAGAACATTATCCCAAAATTATGATAAACTACTTTGTTAGGTATTGGATGACATTTGTTAATTTTTTATCTTAAATTTTAGTTATTGGTTGTTATTCACTTTCATGCTATATCTTTTATTTAACCTCTATTGTTTCAAATTCATTCACTTTTGATCTTTGGTTGGATTTGACAATGAAAAATTGCATGTGTTTTGCTAATTTGACAAAATAAAGGGTTGTTGTATTTATTATTAAAACAATGTGACATTTTTTTATTTAGTTTAATTTTTTGGTAAAATATATACTAAAAAATTTCGAACTCCTTCAACAAACTCGTAAATCATCAGGAATTCACTCTTTTCTATATACTCTCATAGACAAAGCACAAACATTTCTTTTTTTCTTATCATCTCTCTCATGTTTGAATTGCTTTTTTGTCTTCTATCTTTTTCTAATTTACTTTCTCTCTTCTCATGAATGAAAAGAATAAAAACATTTATCCATTAAATCATCCACCAGATTACAAATGTACAAAGTCTCACACGTAAAGGAGATATGTTAATATGTCATATATGAGTTAAAACTTCATATTGGATGCAAGAGTATGTGGTGAGAAACATATAAATGAGATGACTTATATACCTAGTGCGTTAAAGATTAGGACGGAGATGTGGTGTCAATTTCATCTTTGTGGTTACTCTTAGCCTAGTGTGATTATCCATGAGAAGACTTTTGGTATTTGCTGGAAAGTAACCATGGAAAAATATTGATGTGTTACTTGAGCTGAAAAATTACATATTTATTTAACATTTTAAATTATGTGATATTTTTTTAATTAAGTAAAAAAGAAATGGTAAAAAGAAACGTCATATTAAACATTCCCTTAATTAAGGGTTGTGATCGTAAAAAGAAGTGGTATACTTATTCAGTCATTTAAATTGAAAATAAATCATATTTACATCATACTGAAGAAAATATCTATATTTACGATGATGTGTATTATTTATTTTTTTATGAACGATGATGTATATATACTTGTTAGTAAGCATTCCATTAAAATTCACCAAAAGAAAAATATGCTTGTTGGTGGACATATTCAAAACTACCAAATACATTTGAAAAAAATAAAAGAATATATTTTGTATTGCGGATGTTTTTCTCACAAAGAAAACTTGTTATTTTTAATTTATTTATTTTTTATAAGTGAAAGTTTATGAGTCAGACTCCAAGGGCTCATCTGAATTAGGATAGATTTTGAGATTTATCGAACTCTAATCGAGATACTTACGTACCACCCATCAAGAAGTTTTCACGTTAGCAGTAAAAGCTAAACTCACGACATTTGAACCAAATCTTCATTGAGCAAGAATATATGTTTTTGATACTAAATGGGAGAAATCCATAAATTGAAAGTTGAATTAGGAAAACATGTTAGTACCACTTGAAAGACATTTATTTAACAAATTAGTAAACACCCATAATTAACATATATCGGCATAACTTGACCCAAAAAAAACAAATATAGACATAATTGATTTTTTGTGTAAATGCTGATATAAAAACATTTAATTTAGAATGGTACCATAATCATCATGGACAATTTTAAATATTTATTTGAATATTTTGTTTTAGAAAAATGAAATATCATAGCATGAAATGAGGTAGGAAATGAGAGACCGTCATGTGTACTTTATATGTAATGTAAGACAAATATTTATTATAAAGATAAAGATAAAAATATAAAGATATGTAGTGTGATTGAGAATGCTCTTATATTGTCGATATATGTTGATTTAGTTGATAATAAATTGACTCCAGCCCCCATTAAAGTGTGAGTACAATTCTCAATACCAGCGTTAGGACATCCTCCATGGATAATACATTGTAATCTCTTTTTGATTCTTGAGGTTTTCTCTTTGGACTCAACTCACCTAAATAAAGAAAGATATTGACCAAAAAAAAATCTCACCTAAATAAAATTATTAAAAAAAAACGAATATGTTTTTTTAGGGGAAAAGATAGTATGTTTATATGAGTAAAAAAAGGAACATACTTGTATGGTGCGCTTTTTTCTTGTGCTATTTTTTATTGTTATAAAAACATTAAAATATATAAATTTCCAACTTTTATTCTGATGATATAATTCAATGCAAGGTTTTTCCTAAATAATTCCTTTCCATTTGGAAAATACGTACACTTAATTTTATCAATGTCTATGATTGGCAAAAAAACTATGAAGACCAAATGTTGATTGCAATTAAATTGAAGAAATCAAATAAGAAAAATGGGACAATAACCTTTACCGGTTTTCATGGAATATAATTTCTTTTCTTTGGCATAATGAGGAATGCTAGTAACACACATTTTAATATACATTTTTTAACACACTCTTTTGATTGGTTAAAACTCACTTGAGTTCCACCAAATTTATATGGGTCTCGCATGATTTGGTGGAACCCGTGCGAATTGCAACCAATAAAAAAGGTATGTTGAAAAGTGTGTGTTGCTATCATTCTCTTTTTATAATACTACCTTTATAGAGGTTTTGAAAACTCATTTCATTCATTTTTATAGATAGTATACAATTTTTTTCTTAAATGTCTAGGCCTTTCATATTCTATACTACTTTTTTGGGTTCAAATAGCAGTAACAAAAAACAAAATAAAAATTTCGTTAGCAAAAAAAAAAACATGCATATTTATTCAATAATAATAAATGGTTTTAGCAAAGAGCATATACATTAATATACACGGTTTTGATTATATATATAATTTTTTTTTTTTGCATTTACTATTATTTTGTTGCATACATTGATATACCATAAAAAAAACTTGTAATATTCGGAAAAAAAAAGAAAAGAATATTGTAGATAAATGCTAATTTTTTTTTACATCTTATTCCTTTTTAAAATGTTTGAATCTGTTTGGCTTGGAAATTATCATTGACATATGTTAACATTTGAATGACTTATAATATAAGTAATGACACATATAAAGTACAAATGTCTTTTTCAATTATTCATTACACATTCATAATAATATCCTTCATTTATTTGGTCAAACAAATAGCTTCCATATTTATCTTGCATGATTGATGCATTTATGTGTATCATTAATCATTTAGTAACAAAAGACATTTATCTTGCATGATTGATACATTTATGTGTATCATTTATCTTGTTATTCATAGACTTGTTTAAAAATATAGTGGAAAAAATCTAATATGTTTTTTTGTTGTTGGGGTAAACCCTCCGGTCCCAGAGGAAAAGGACCCGGGTAATTCGAGCAAAGAGGAAATTAAAGTCTTAACAAAAATTATTTTTCTTAAATAATTCATCTTTTAGTAGAACTCATTAACCACTTTGAGTCCAATTAATTGTTTCAAATTTACAATTGTTTAAAACAATATTGGAGTTTTCTAAAAATGGTTGCTTTTTTGTACTTGTGTAAATAACAAATTATCAAGTTTATCAAAGCCTCATTCTTTAAAAAAAAAGTTTATCAAAGCCTCCAAATAGATTGTACTACCTCTTTAAGATCGAAAATAATGTTGTGATGAAAAAACTAATCCGAACAAAATAAAAGTATTATACATATAAATGACCTAATAAGAAACACCAAATCAATATCTGAACTGAAATATCTGAAGGTACACTATTCACTCCGCATAATTTCATTTTTGTGTTAAACTAAAATTTTTGTTTGTAGTCATGTTTCGTTGTTTGATAAGATCCAAGATTTGTAGCGCAACACCAAAGTAGACATTTCCTTCCTTCAAATCCTTCTCAAATTTATAGATCATATTTCTTCATACAATAACATGAATTTTGTTACCCTGAAAATGCAAATAGTTAATTAGAAGAAGAAAAAAAAAGGACCTGGATAAAAAAAAAATGAAGGAAAACTAAATACAGAATTTTCACACCTATATGCTATAACAACTACATGCTATAACAAAAAGCACATAAATACAACCACAATGAAAAACAATCATAAAAAGTATACTCGAAACCTAAATTATGGACACAAAATGTCTTTTATTTTATGAGAGGAAGATGGTAGATGAAGATAATGAAAAACAAATTGTCTATATATAGGAAAAAAAATCATGTCAAGATCAATTTTGATTGGCTCATAAAAAATAAATGAGTCATGATCTATTTTGATTGGTTAAGAAAAAAAATTATGAGTCATGATCCATTCTAATTAATTGGTTGATAAAAATATTAAATGCAATGGATACATAATACATAATACATAATTAAGTCAATTTTCTTGATCAATGGTCTAATGCATTGCAAAAAATATGTTTGAGGAGCATTAAATGCTAGAAGCAAAATGAGGCGCCACGTGTACTTATGCTCATAGAAGTATCCTTTTGTATTATATAAAGATGATCCATTCTAATTAATTGGTTGATAAAAATATTAAATGCAATGGATACATAATACATAATACATAATTAAGTCAATTTTCTTGATCAAAGGTCTAATGCATTGCAAAAAATTTGTTTGAGGAGCCTTAAATGCTAGAAGCAAAATGAGGCGCCACGTGTACTTATGCTCATAGAAGTATCCTTTTGTATTATATAAAGATAAAGATTATGTTTTTGATCCCTATAAAATTGAAAGCTTTTAAGTTTAATCCTTACTTAATTTAATAGTTCTTTTAGTCCTTAATAAAATTTTCTGCATTCAGTATTAGTCCCTACTCAATTCAAATTTGTTTAATTTATGCTTAAACTCTTGAGTTTTTGAACAAATTTTTGCAGAAGTGTTAAAAACATTACTAAAAGTTCCTCTGCAAAAAATTGTCGCAAAATTTGATTTCAACGTCCAAATTTTGTTACTTTAATCGTTAATAAATTCATATTTACTCTTGTTACTTTTGTCGTTTTGAAAAATTCATATTTAATTTTTTTCATGTTAATAAATTCTAAATTTTAGTAAATGAACCTTTCATAGTGTTTTAAGTTTGTCTCAAAAAAATCGATAAAAAATCTAAGAGTTTAAGGATAGTTAAACAAACTTTGTTGTAGTAAGGACTAAAATTAGAAGTATTTTTTTTTTACAGGGACTTAAGAACCTACTAAAATTATGTAAGGACTAAACTTATAAATTCCCAATTTTATAGGGACCAAAAACATATTTAACCCTAAAATTAATGTAGTAAATGATCCCAATATATATTTCAATTTTTTTTAGTCCATACAAAAAAAATAACTCTTTTAGTCTTTGTACGAAGACTAAAACTGTTGATAAATTTTTTTACAGGATTAAAAATGTTGACGAAATTTTTTACAAAGATAAAGAAGTACGAATTTTTTTGTAAGGATTAAAACCAAAATTCTAGATATTTACAAATACTATTTACTTAATTAACCATATATAGTAATAACATAAGCTTGTTAGATCTAGATTCTCTTGACTGCTTTGGGACAAAAACTATGTGTTTTATTAGCACTAGATTCTCTTAACTAATAAATAATGTTATTATTTTTCTGGCTACATTAGAATAATCCAAATCCATTATTGAATACAACCTCCAGTGGGGTTTGACCATTATTTTGAGGCAAATATAAATATAAATTACACCCAGAAGGGCAAAGACAGCAAGAAGCATTAACAGAAACCATGCCTTATAGGATGAGTTCCTCTTTGTTCGACAACCCAGATATGGAAATGCTGCAAGGCCCTTCAGAGATTTCCTTTGAATCATTTGGTATTAATCATGATTTTCTTTCCTTTGATATGGTTGATTTCTCATCGAGTTCGCAGACACCAATTACCGAAAACGAGCCAAAACAGTTGATGTTGAAGTCATCATCATCTGAAGCAAAAGAAGTGTTGCAGAATAATAATAAGATGAATCAAAAGTCATCATTAATAGGTGTAAGAAAAAGACCTTGGGGAAAATATGCAGCAGAGATCAGAGACACAACAAGAGGAGGAAGAAGGGTTTGGCTTGGAACATTTGATAGTGCTGAAGATGCTGCTTTAGCTTATGATCAAGCTGCATTTTCAATGAGAGGTAATAATGCTGTGCTCAATTTTTCTGTTCAAAGGGTCAAAGAGTCTTTGCAAGAGATTCAATATGATTGCAGAAAAGGGTCTTCACCTGCACTTGCACTAAAAGAGAGGCACTATGAACAAAGAAAATTGTTATCAAAAGCTACAAAGAATAATAAAGCAGAGAAACAAGATCAATCAGAAGGATCAAGTGTTTTGGTGTTAGAGGACTTGGGAGTTGAATATCTTGAGCAACTTCTAACTATGTCAGATCATCAAAGTACAAGCACCAGCTACTTCTAAGAAAACTTGTTAATTTCAGTAATTTTCTTTCCATTTTTGACTTTTTTTCCTTCTTGATTTTGGATATTTTTCCTTCATTAATTAATTTTAGGTTTTGCATTCTCTTATTATTTTTCAGAAGAAACAAAAGTTATTCATACTTTGAGTTCAAAGAGTATACTAGATATAGAACCATAGAGCATTACAAATTTACAAGTACCTAATTAATAGGAATAGACAGTATTAAGACAAAGACATAGCATTTAGGACATACAATGTGCCAAATATATATAGTATCAAACACCCTTAAATATGCCATTGAAAAATCTATCTAGCTAGGTATCTAAATTGTTGTCCCATAACCAATGAAACCAAAATCAAGAGAAATTCAAACATATGCAATACAATATTGAGGCAGGTTTTATGTGAAGTAGAAGTATAAGCTATGAAGTCCATCATTAGTTAATAACAGATTAAGTAATATTTGTTGATCCTAACCTGAATTAAAGGTTTAATGGTGTCAAACTCACTACTTTGATCTACCACTTAAATTCATGGACAGAGATCAATCTTCCCTCTTTTGGACACCATTATTTGCTTCACTTTGTTTTCTTCTTTGATCCACACACTGATGAAATACCTAATAATATTTGAATCACAAGAAAGAAAGAAAATGATGCACTTGTTATTGCAATTTTTACAACAATATATTTAACTATTCAGCTAGGGCATTTGCATAGAACAATATGTGCTTGCTTCTTTTAAGTTCTAGCTAGCTGCAATATTTTCCTCTTTGATTCTCTTGAAATAAATTGTTCTCTTTGACAATTAATTATCCATTAATTCAAATATTGTTCTTCATTCTGCAGAGGTTCATTTTATATTTAGCTGTGTCACTTTCAGATAACAATTTAATCCCTTTAAAATTATATTTAGGAGAAATATTCACATGAAATGCATGTTCAAAAAGGATACATATAAGTTTACATTATTTTCTATCATATCCACAACAGTACTCTATACCTTAACATACAAGTATATATGTTTTTGCAACAAAAAAAAGCATACAAGTATTTTTTTTTTGGCAGGAACTCTATCAGAAATAACTATATATAGACAGGCTACGCACAAGCGAAATGCACAAGTATCTTTTCCATCATTGGATAAAAAAAATCACATCATACTTCATTTAATTTAATGATGAGATTTATTGATCCAATGGTGAAAACTACCTTGTGCATAATGCAAGACCTGTCTCACTTGTGCGTCATAAAATTGCCCTATACAGACAATCTTATCATGTTTTATATGTGTTTGTTGTGAATTTGAACTCAAATTACAGAAATAAACTTAGATGTGTGGGAGCAAATATCACCTGTAACCAATGATCAAAACAATCTCAAGCAGCAGCAGCAACAACAGATCTAGTTATAATCTAGCAACCAAGTGTAAACCAAAACCATAATCATAGCAAGAACAACAAGATAAAGAGAGTGGAGAGACAAATACACATGGGGGGGGAGAGATCTCTTCAATCAACTATCAATGAATTTCTTACAAAGAGATACAAATGAGGTTACTAGAAATTAGCGTCAACTCTCCAAGAACAATCTAATTTCGACCTATTTTCCAATCACTTCTCATAAACATGAGACTCAAATTTCACTCAGCCAAGGTGTTACAATGTTTCCCATTCCAAGAATATCACTCAAAAAACCTCAACATTTAGCCTTTAAAGTTCCTAAAAGTTCAAATAGAGGTCTAAAACCCGAGACACACGCCTTGCGCGTACGTCGACGTGCCTAGCACAAAACTTAATGTTTGCCTGGCATGCCTCGTGCGCCTCATGCATGAGACATAGACCAACCAAAAATCATCTTTCGTAATTTGTTCATCCTTTTATTGATGCATGGCGAAGATTTTAAGTTACATTCAACAATGTGTGTTAAGAGTCCCAACATAAATTTATAAAGGGAGAGCAATCCTCAACTTACAAATAGGATTTAGTTAAGTCTAACTCAAATTCTAGGATTTAGTTAAGTTTAACTCAAAGTCTTTCTAGACTTTGTCGGGCCACTTGCTATTAGGTTACCTCTATCACACAACTTTGGTCATGCTCTAGATGTGCAATTGTAATCGTGAGGGATGTGTGTTAAAAGTCTCACTTTAAACGAGATAAAATATGAACAATCAACGCCTTACAAATCGGTTTTGTAGGGTTGAGTAACGTCTCATCCAAATTCTAAGAAAGTGTAAGACTAAATATTGTGTAAACCTTTTTTATGTTATTAAATTCAAGGTTACTTGTATGTCTAACATGTTGTACGATTAAAATACACTTCATAAATACAATTAAAATAAGGAATCAAATCATGATAAGTGATGGGCAATTAATTATAATTTTCAAGTATTATTGCAAATAGTGAAAATTTAAGTTACTCATTTCAAGAGATATATGATATCTAGAATATTCTTGAAAAAAAAGAAAAGAAATGAATTCGCTACTTGAAAATGAAAGACACTTTCTTCTCCTATAAATAGAGAGACTTGTAAAAAAGTGAAGCATCCTCAATCTTGGTTGATCATATAGAGAGTTGAGTTATCCTTAACCATTAGAAATATAGGTTGTGGATAATCATTTAATATGTAAAACATGAGTATTATTATTGCTTATAATTCTTGAGCCTACTGAGGATGATGAGATGAGTTGTGATACGTACGCATATTGGATTAGGTCATAATCTTATTTGAGATGATGGATAAATTAGTTGAGGGGTTCTCGTGTATGTATAGGTAAAAGGTGTCAAATCACATATATCTGTGTACTGTTACTTTATTTCTGATGTGTTTATGTATTATTCATTTGAGATCTTAGAATCTGTGGATTAATCGTTGGTGTGTGTGGTCTCTCCAGACAATACAAGGTTTGTTAATTTTTTTACGATTTGTTACAAATTATGAAGCACGAACACTCCTCGAATTAGACGTGTCACGGTGTCGGACACGCGTCGGTATCCGACACAACACAGACACGATAAATATGATTACACTGAATTATGTCATTTTCTCAAATTATTATCTGTGTCGACGTGTCGGTGTCTGTGGCGTGTCCGGTGTCGTGTCTGTGCTTCATTACACAGTATATTCTTAAAAGGTGGCTAGGTAATGTAGTCAATAGGTCATTTTGGAAGTTGAGGTAATTAGTTAAGTGTGCGTGTACTTTAGTGTTGTCTTTTAAGTGGTTCTTGGATGCATGATGTTTTACTGGGAATGTATTCCTAGCCATTTGAAAGATATTAGTTTCTAGTGATTACAATTTACAACTAAAAGATAGGGTTCAAGGGAAAAATTATTTCGCTCCAAACAAAAATATCATAGATTTCTATGTTATTTATCCTTGGTACACCAAATATACTAGTATTGGCTATGAATTGAAAAGTGAAAACACATAGTTTACAAATTAATATTGACACATTCAACATGTAGGATGGCTAAATTTGTTATGTCAAAGAGGGGATATACTCCTAGGAACAACAAGAAATATGCATATTTCTAGCTGATTAATTCAGAAGTTAACAAAACACAATAAAATGAAAAACTAAGAACATTCACTTAGAAGGTATGTGCGTTTAGTGAATAAATTAATAACTAATCAAACTACCCATCAACAAAATTAATCAAACTAATTCCTCTAAACAATATTAATCAAACTAATTTACCTCAAAAATCGTAATCAAACTAATTAACATATAGCTCAATACGGATATTTCATAATTATGAAAATTATATCATGATTGTGTGTGTTACTTACTATAACCAATATTTTTTTTTTATAGAAACCAGTCTTTTTATTTAAAAAAAACTAGTGTCCAGCACTTATAAAATTAGAAAGATTTTTTTTTTTTATGGAAATTCCCAAAAATGAAAATTAAAGGATACAATATATGATACAAAAATTCCATGTTGAATATAACTATCTCACAACCCAGAAATAATAGACAAGTTTTATCTTTTATTCCAAATATATGTCTAAGAACTAACTACAATAAATGAAATTTTCATGAAATTAAAATTAGTTTAAACGAAATTACATAAATATTACCTCTCTTTATCTAATGTATCGATGCTCCACCATGGATCTTTCCATGAAACAAAATTATTTTCGTCTGCAGATATATATGAAAGAGGTTTAATGAAAATGTGTATGAACATAACAAAGGCAGTTCAGTGTAAGATAGGTTAAATAGTGGCCAGGGCCGGCTTGTGCTGTGTCCAATGATTCCCAAAATGGGACATACTCTTTTTTATTTATTTATTTATTTATTCTGAATATAAATAGGAAATATTCTAAAGCTATGCCATATAATGACTAAAATGCCACAAGATGACTAAAACAGCTTCCTTAAAGAGGACCAGAACAATCCAAAATAACATTTTGGATAACTAAAACAGCTTGCTTAATTTTTTTGCTTGGGATAACAAATATTACAGTGATTGATTGTTAATATCAATAAGCAACACTTTCTTTTGAAAAATAATTCAATATTTTGATATAATTTAATATATGTATTAGAATATTACTCCCTCCGTCCCGTTTTAAATGACCTAATTTAAAAAAGTGTATTATTCATATAACATGTTTTGACCCACTTTTTCTACTAATATATAAATACAAAATATAGCATACAAGATCTTGTTGGATTCGTCACGATAAATATTTTCAAAATATTAAATTTTCATAATTTTTTCTAATAGATTATTAAAGATATTTAAGTTCAAAATTGTGCATTAGTATACGTGACAGAGTCGACTAGATCATATAATATGGAACGGAGGGAGTAATTGCTTTTGCTAACACTTCTTCTGAATATAAATTAAGGCTTTGTTTGGGAGTTTGGAGGGGAAGGGAGGGGAGGGCTTTGGGGGATTGGAAATATATAGAAAAATGGACGAAAAATTCACATTTTTTGAAAGAACAGTTTTTTAGAGAATGATAAACTAATGCTTATGATTAATATACTTTTAATTTTAAGAATATAATAACAGCATAGATTGGATTTGAAAAATTCATATAAACCCTTCATAACCCCCCAAAACCCTCCCCCAATACAATTTTTGAGTTCCCCCAAATGAGAGGGATTTTTTTATTATGAGTAAAAAATTAACCTCCAAAGCCCTCTCCTCCCAATGTCTTCTATTTCTTCCACTTGCTCCTTCCTTTTTTCCAAAACCCTCCCCTCCCCTCCCCTCCAAACTCCCAAACAAAGCCTAAGATAACACATTTACTAATTTATTAGGATTCATGTTAATTTATACATTTTTCTTTCACTTGTTGGACTTCTATGGGCCTAATATATAATAGCTGCAAACTTAGAGAGTTGCTTTTATCACCCCTCATATTTTCTTAAAAACCGATATTGTCATATAGTACTGTTAATTTCACAAGGGTAAAATTATATTGAAAAGACCATTTTTTTAAACTTTTAAGAGTTTGACTACACAACTTTCGACTAACTTTATTTATTTCTTAATTACTGCAGCAGAGGCCTTTAGCATTTTCCTTTTTTTAAAAGTTACGAGTACAAACGCGTTCTTACTCAAATTTATATGGGATTATAAGACTTCAACTTGCGGAAAATTCGAAATGTAAACAGGATAACAGAACTAGTTCTGAAACAAATTAAACTATAGTTAATTAATTAGTACTTACATTATGTATGTATGTACATACGGTTGCTTAAACCAGCCAACGAGTGCATCAAGTCCGCATTGTGTTCTTGACACATAGCCTGCAAAATTATGAATTATGTAATTATTATACAAGTAAAGAACAAGATAGATGCATTAATGAATATGTTTGTAATGTGATAACATACCCTTTTTTAGTACTCTTTTCACAATCTTAGTATTTAGAAGGAAATGAAATTCAAAAGTACTATCTCTCAATTGCTTAGTTGTTAGTCAAAATCAGATCATACTTGTAATTGGCAATATATATACAACACTTGAATCATATATAATTTGAAAACAAGTGGTATAAAAATTCATGAACATTGAATATATAGATGACAGGCTGCCCTGCGCCTGTGTTTTTATTACAAATAAATATATATGTATGTATATATTTGACTCGTGCGGTTCATGTATTTAAGCATGAAAGTTGAATCCATGAACAATTCAATTTGCTTTTCTAATTTCATCTTACAAAAGACAAACAAATAGAAGAAAACCCACATGAAGGGTTCACACTATACTTTTTGACCAGTGTATTATAGTTCTAATTGTATGAAACGTGTGAAGTACCAAGAGCATATATACTTGTTATTTAATTTACTATATTTACTACTTTGTTTTAAGAAAAAAAATATTCTTAGCTACATAATACTACTAATTTATCTTAAAAGAGGAAAAAGGCAACAATGAATATATTTATGAGCAATTTACCCTTGAAAAGTTGTCGGTAATTTATCCAACAACTAATAAAAATTAATCACATAAACAAATCTGCAAGTGGAGCAAATATTAGTTTGTGAATTCGGATCACTTATAAATCTACTCATGTGATTAATTATCATTAGTTATTGTTAAATTTCTCATAATTTGTAAAAGTTGCATTAGTCTCATCGAATGAAAATCATTTATTTAAATAAAATGGAATGAAAAAATAATTTAGATGGGTGATTTGTGATCAAAGTTGACCCTAAAAATGAATGAGAAGAAACTAGAGTTTTAGGTGACGGCTCACAAAAGAAAAAGAGTGAGGCAAAATAGACTAACTCACTCATGATGTCAACTACAATAATATTTGTTAGGATAAATTATATTAGAAGTCTTTTGAGTTATTTAATTATTACAAATTAGGTCTTTAAGTTTTTTTCATACCACTTATATCATTTAAGTTATTTAATTGTAACAAATTAGTTTTTCAAATATTCTTCATACCACTTAGTCTTTTAAATTGTTTAATTATAATTTTTAAACATCAAATAACTTATTTTAAGATATAAATCCTCAAATATTGTTACTGTTAAATAACTCAAATGACCTAATTAATACCAAAAAAAACTTAAATGATCTAAACGGTACGAATTTTTTTTAAAGAGACAACTTATTATAATTAAATAGCTTAAAGATATATCATGTAATTTAGCCTATTTGTTATATACACATTAGTTATACCGTTAGTTTTCTTAGAATAATATGAAAAGTGGTAAAAGGGATTACGAAAAGCGGAGTATTTAAATATTGCATATTGGGGCGTTATTAATTTATAGTTGTAGTAATTAAGATGCATTCTTTGAAAAATACTAGGATTCATATTTGTTGGAGTACAAGGATTCATTATTTTTATTCAAAAAATATGCTTGACTGCATATATATGTCATACATATCCTTTCAAAAAATATATATATATATATATATATATATATATATATATATATATATATATATATATATATATGTCATACATATGTCAAGTAACAAAAGACTGCTTCCTTTTAATATATTATTAATTAATTAATGATCAATCTACAACAAGTAATTAATTAATGTATATGCTTCACATCCTTTGATATTCATGTATCTAATGATCTTAATGCATCCATTGAACTATATGATGGCTTAGTTCAAAATACACAAGCAGATGGGAAAGTAGGATTAATGAAATGCCTGTAGACTGAGATAGCCTAAACAAGTGGTGTATTTATTTATTCAACTGCAAGTTGATGCATTTCAGTATTTCACTGCTCAAATTTATTTGATCAGTGCTCACGTGTAATTCTTTGATGAATTTGATTAAAAAGTATTGTGGCATGATTTTTATTTTTTATTTTGAAAGGATTGTGGCCAGATTTGTTGATATAAAACCATCTCCAATGGCCCTATTGAAAGGGTATTGAGAGTTATTGAACCATTGGAAGCAAGCTTATTGAACATGATGTGGAGGAGAGAGTAGATGAATACATTCAACATGTTGAATGTCTGTCCCGCATTGCCACGCGTCCAAATTTTACTGGCTCAAACGAGCGCGTGTAGCTCACGCGCCGACAGGGAGCGTGACAGAAACCAAACGCGGAGAGAGAGAAGACTTTGTTGATAAAGCATTGACACGTGGCTTGCTACGATTGGCTGTCTAGATTTTTATCTTCTTAATAATTTGGACTCAATTATTTCATTGCAAATAATTTTTTTAATTTTTTTTTTTTACCAAAATTCGTGATTTTTTTTCTCTATAAATAGAGACTTGGATCATTTGATTTGGACACAGAAAAAAATCAAGTTTTTCACTCTCTTAATCTTATTATTAGCCTTTCTTTTGAAGTTTTAGTCTTTGATTAGTATTTAAATAAGGCTAATGTTAACTTGTGCCCTCAAGGCACAAGTTTAATAAGTAAAAATAGAAATGTTTTGTTGTAATTAATGTATTTAAATTTAACTTTTTGACTTTTAACTAATTGAATGCACAAAATTTAAGAAATAATTTCTACTTTTGGGTTGCTTAACATGTGCCCTAAGGGCACAAGTTAACATGACCCTTTAAATAAATATTAATTTTTTTTTGCTCAAAAATTAATTGTATTATTTTAATTTAATTATAATCGATAATTATAATTTTATGTAATTATAAAAACAAAAATTAAATAAGAATAAGAAATAAAAAGTGGTGGGGTAGGGTGTTGAATGAAAACCATTGGAGTGGTAAAAATTGAATGGGTGTTGAATTAAGAGAGAGAGAATGATGTGGAGTGTTGGGAATTGAAAAAGTGGGTGTTAAAGGTTATTGAATGTAAAAAAACCATTGTACATGGTAAGAGTGGATAATCAATTATTCCAAAGGATTGGTCGATGTGTCATGAAAGGAAATACCTTGGTCGTTTATAGGTTTGAGTCTCACTAACAATTTTGAGGGAAATAAATTTTAATTCTTTAACACTCACTAATTTTTTTCCCTATCCTTTATATAGAAGATTAAAGTTCTTTTAAAAGTATATTTAGCTAAAAAGTTTAAGTCAAGGGCTCAGAGCCAACGTAACAAATTTAGAAGTCTAAAACAACTTATATTATAAAACCTTTTAAATATCAAAAAAGAGATTAATTTTACTAACCTATGAATTCGTTAGTTTATTTATTGCAAAACCTAACTCGAATCAATCTTAATCTATTAATTTGTTTGTGATAACTTTTTTACATTTCTTTCATACTTACATTATGTTGTTATTCATTTTTTTTTCTCTTTATATTATTTTTGATCAATAAAAAAAATGTTGTCATAAATTAACGACGATAAAAAAAATAAAGGTAATGATGACGCTAAAAGTTCAGTACTGGTAATTCATAGGAAATCAATCGATAAAATAATAGTATTAATTAATCAATTGTAAATAATGAGAAGAGGGCCAAAATGAGAAGAGGGCCAACCAGAAGAGAGGACCAATTTCACTAGATTCTCTCTCAGGCTGTATTTTAGGAAATGTGCTAAAGTGCACACATTTTTGTCGCAAACGCACGAATGTGTTTACCAACTTGACGCCAAAATGTGCTAATATTGGACACGTTCATTGTACACATGTTGCATTAAAGATTTTTGCAATTCAATTGGTATTTGTTTGGTACCATCAGCAACTTGTATTAAACAATTAATAATAATGTGAGAATAACATGATTCTACACTGCTTTAATTTAGTCTATCCTTAAAAAACTCCTAATCATACAGTTAGTCGCCAGCCCGCCACATAAAAAGATGTAGTCAAATTAAGAAGAAAAAAAATGTTGTGGACTTCCATATATAGATTTGTAATCTAATCTAATCTCATAAAAATAATTTGTAATTTAAAAACATGGAAACTTCTTGAGGCACATGTCACAATTACTAGGTTTAGGAGCATCTAAATCTAGCTCTTGCAATGAAAAAGATACAATAGTTTTATGTACCTTGTTAACACTTATCATTTATATTTATGTTTTTCTTTGGCACAATCATTTATATTAATGTATAGAGTATAATTTTGTTGGTATAATTTATTTAAGAACGATATTAAATTATCATTTATATATATATATATATATATATATATATATATATATATATATATATATATATATGGGATTTGCTAGAACACACCCACTAATTTTTATGTGGGAGTGTTTTAGCAAGCTACACCTTAAGGTGTATTTAACTACTTTTTAGTTATAACTTGCTAAAATACACCTTCTAAAAAATAAGTGGGTGTATCCTAGCAAATGCCTATAGGAGTTGCTAACATACACCCACTTATTTTTTAAAAGGTGTGTTTTAGCAACATTCACCTTAAGGTGTATTTAACAACTTTTTAGTTATATCTTTGCTAAAACACACCTTAATAAAAACTAGTGGGTGTATCCTAGCAAACATATGGGGGTTGTTAACTTGCACCCACCTAAAAACACTAAGGTGCAAGTTAACAAGCTGCACCTACTTGTACTTTACTAAAACACCCTTTTGTCTCTATTAAACTTTATTTTAATTAAAAGGACATTTTTGTAAATAGCATAAATAATATTTGTTTATAATAGAAAAACATGGGTGTTTTGGTAAATAACTAGTAGGTGCAGCTTGTTAACTTGCACCTTAGTGTTTTTAGGTGGGTGCAAGTTAACAGCCCTATATATATATATATATATATATATATATATATATATATATATATATATATATATATATATATAGGAAGCCCTTAATATGGACCTCATTTTAAAAGGACCACCCATGGACCTCAATCAATTACTTGTTATACCCGGTTACCATTATAACTTTGTGGGGCCTACTGCCTATGTGTAGTCCTTCTGGTACAGTACGCTCTCTCTCTCTCTGGTTCTAAAACTCCTCCACAAACAACCCATTTTACATCCATCTTTGAACACAATTTGTTTTTTTGAACGGTAAACACTTGACACCCATTTTTTTTTGTACAGAAATTTAAAAACCATCCTTAAAAATCTCAACCCATTGCGTATATAAGTTTTCTAGCTACCTAAATAGCTATTTACAAATCTAGATAGATCTTAACAATTAAAAATATATTGACAATGTTTTTTGGTCATTTCAAGCAATATTTTTGTCTTCTCTTTTTATTACCAACAACAGTAGGCATAACAATCTTGAACAAGAAACCGTAAATGAGTTGGTTGCTTACTGTCCAACACATCGATCTCTTTTCTAAAAATATAATCTCATACTTGTGTTGGTACTGATTGTAATGAAAGCTTCAACGTTTAGATTTTCAAAAGGGGGTAGATTGAAGCTTTAATTTTTGTTTGTACATAAATTGCAAATGGAAGTGAGGTGAATGTAAAACTATAAAAGACAAAACTTTAAGGATCCGCAATTAGTAAAGAGACGCAAGTTTATGGGTTTATTACCAATTCACTTAGTAATAGAAACTAGGAACCAAATTAATCTAAACCCCTTGAAGCCATTCATTTTTGGTATGTAACCCTTGAACCATTTCAAATTGCAGAATGGAAAAAAAAATAATGTCCCTATATTATATGAATGAGTTTTCGATGTGAGAGAAAATGAATGAGTAACTGCATATATTCACAAGTTGCCAATGTGTCCCATAAGCTTGGTACCCCATACAATGGTGACTTGCTATAGCAGGTAAGTCATTGAGGTCCACCCATGGTCCCTTTAAATTGAGGTCCATATTAGGGGCTCCCATATATATATATATATATATATATATATATATATATATATATATATATATATATATAATCAATTAGGTGATGAGATATATTCAGCCCTGGACGAATTGTCAAGTAACTTATCCAACAATCTATAAAAACTACCCACCAACTCCACTTACAAATTTGTTTATGTGGCTGCTTTTCGTTGGTTGTTAGATAAATTACCCATAATTTTTCTAAATGTAACCTAAAAAGTAATTTAGTTTTTCATTTTTATTTCTTAATGATAAGCTTGTAAGTGCACGTTTTTTTCGTCATAATAAAAATATCTATCCCACATAAATTTATGAATTTCAAGACAACTTTTTTCTCCTATGTTGCTATTGATGGATGAAATTGACAAGTGCAACAAATCGTAACAATTAATAAAGTAGTAAGTTTATTATTCTGCACAGGGATTTTCGTTCAATTTAGCAATTAGTAAACCTTATTTCAAAGAATAAATTAAAAGAGATTTGAATAGAGTTGTAGGGTTTATTTTTCCTGCCCAATGCGAGATTAGGTTTGTGATTCAGATAATTAACCGCGATTAGAGAATCCTTGAATCCCCTTCGTATTTGTTGGAATTAACTTTGAAAACAATCATCTATGTGGTGTCTACTGATGATTTATTGAAACTAATATTTAAAAACTCCATTAAAACATCTTACGCAACGTATGTTCCGAGTTAACCTAATTACATTGCGGCGTTCTCCGAAGAAGAGAGAAGAAAACTTTAGATTTCAAACTTGAATTTCGTTAACATAATTATGAAATAAGTTATTATAACTGCCATGAACAAAGAAATATTTTCAGGTTGTCAACCTTTCTAATACTATAGAGATCAATTTTCAAGATTACGGATACAAATTCTCAATTGAAAAAGCATTAAACACTGGAAAGAACTATATTTTTTAATCGGACACAAGAAAAGCAAAACTGAATGAAATCTTTATTGATTGAATCCAACAAATAAGAAAGGAGTTCATCTTATTTCACAGCATTTCAAACCCTAATCCTTTTCCACCATCAGTAAGATGAAATTATAATTGCTATGTAGTCAGAGATGTAGACATACTTGGCCGAATTTTATAAACAAATATCATGTTTCATTGTTTGCGATTTATCGTTTCTTTTACCTTCCATTATGAGTTGTTGTTCTAACTAGTTTTGTTTACAAAGTCTATTATTACCGTTAGGAATGGGTTACCCTTGTTCTTCAGCGTTTTTAAAGCAACCAATAAGCTATGAACCCTTGCAAATAGAGAAGGCGGGAAAAGGAGGATATGTGCCATGTTAACTATTGTCCACCTATAAGGGTGGCCCATGATAGCATTCACAAATTTTTAAGTCGGTTCAACCGATTTTAAAATTGCAAGCGGAAGTTAACTACCGTTACAAAATGTCGAGCGACAATTAACTTCCGCTGAATTAAGGGAATGAGCAATTTTGAAAGGAAGAATTAAGGGAATGAGCAATTTTGAAAGGAAGAAGAGCAAGTTTCCACAAATTTTATATAAGAAAGGAAACTATTATGAGAAAGACATGTAACATTATATAAGAAAGGAAACTATTATGAGAAAGACATGTAACAATTTATGACTATGTCTACTATCAACCACATTAAGACAAGAAAATTTTATGTTTTCTTGTATTTTGGCTAGAAGGATATAAAATTTTAGCCAGAAGGCATATAAATTGTGCAAAGGGAGGACTCGAACTCAAATTCTCAACCTTCAAATCTAGCATTTTGCCAACTATGCTGCATGCAACTTGAAAAATTTATTTACGACATTTACTGCCAACTATGCTACATGACAACTTAGAAAATTTATTTACGACATTTACTTTTGCTAATCAATTTTTGGGTTAATTATGTTTCTAGTCCCTATAAAATAGCGACCTTGTAAGTTTAGTCCCTACTTAATTTTAATAGCATTTTTAGTCCCTATAAAAAAAAATTTACTTATAATTTTAGTCCCTGCTAAAACAAAGTTTGATTAATTATCCTTAAACTCTTAAATTTTTGAACGATTTTTTTGAGACAAGATTAGAACACTATGAAAGGTTCGTTTACTAAAATTTAGAATTTTCTGACATGAAATGAATTAAATATGAATTTTTTAAAACGACAAAAGTTAAAGATAAAAAGTAATAAAATCTGGATGTAGAAATCAAATTTTGCGATAATTTTTTGCGGACGAACTTTTAGTAATGTTCTAAACATGTCTGCAAAAAATTGTTCAAAAATTTAAGAGTTTAAGCATAAATTAAACAAATTTGAATTGAGTAGGGACTAATACTCAGTGCAGAAAAACAAAATTAGGGACTAAAAATGCTATTAAAATTAAGTAGAGACTAAACTTACAAGGTCGCTATTTTATAGGGACTAGAAACATGATTAACCCTCAATTTTTCAACGGGGCCTAATTCCTTATAGAAAAGGAAAAGGAAAATGCTGGATTTAGCGAGAATTACTTTCCCGATACTTTCACGACATGAGGTGGCGTATTGTAATTGGCTATTTAACACCACCCTTCCATGTTTTTCGCCAATCAAACAATTTGTTGTTAAAGCTTTCACCATTCCTGATGTTTTCGGGATTAAAATTTCGCTATACATAGTAGTCTTATGTAGAAAAAAAATGAATTTCTCAGGAGGTTAAAAAGAGAACTTGGGTTGCCGTATGATTTGGTTGGCTTTGAGAAATATACTAGGATGCATGTTTAATATGTCCCTCAAATTGCTCAACCAATCGTGTCGTACCTACTTATAAAAGAAGGAAACCACAAACATTCGCTATACCAAGGGATCTATATGGCGAATCAACGAAAATAGGGAATGGAAAGTGTTGAAAATTACTAGGACTGTTTAACTTCGATGTCCTTTTGTTATAGCAAAACGTTGTAACAGATTTGGTTCTTCCAATCTCAAATCGATGGCCTGATATCGTTTTACTGTGTCCTAAAATCTAATTTAAAATCTCGACAGTCTAATTTTAAATTAACGTCTGAGATCGGTTAAAGCGTGAGAAAAGAAAATACTACAACAGCAAATATGATCGAAATTGAATTTAGATGTCCTTCTATAAAAGTAGTGGATTTGTTTTCTATACTATCATCTAGTCAATTCCCGTCTGAGTCAATTATTCCTTGCAATACTTCAATCTGTGCGTGCGGACGTACAGTTCATCTGAGACAGTGAGACAAACCGATGGAGTTCTTTTACATAAACAAAAAAAAATCATTATGTTTCTTTAAAAAAAAAATGTATACGACAAATGAGACACAGAGGTGTAGAACCATGTGATTATGTTTCGATCTAAACTCTTGTTTGATCAGTTTAATTAGGTCAAGCTAGGTGGTCATGTTGTATATTATATAATTGCCAAACATTATTAAAAATAGGAAAATGTTTAGGGATGTAAATGGATATCAATATATGAGTTATAGAAGGACATCTAAGTTCAATTTCGATCATTTATGTTGTTGTAGTATTTTCTTTTCTCACGCTTTAACTGATCTCAGACGTTAATTTAAAATTAGACTGTCGAGATTTTAAATTAGATTTTACGACACAATAAAACGATATTGGGCCATCGATTTGAGATCGGAATAAAATGATAAAATTAGATTTTTTTTTTATTAAGAATCGACAAATCCTTGATGGTATCCTTATAGCAAATGAGGTGGTTGATGAAGCTAGTAAGTTAAAGAAGGAGCTTTTATTGTTTAAGGTGGATTTTGAAAAAGCCTACGATTCTGTTGATTGGGGTTATCTGGACTCAGTTATGGAACGAATGACATTTCCAGTCTTGTGGAGGAAATGGATTAGAGAATGTATTGGGACTGCTACATCTTCTGTACTAGTCATTGGTAGTCTGACGGATGAATTCTCTTTACATAGGGGATTACGGCAGGGGGATCCCCGCTCACCGTTCTTGTTTCTTCTTGCGGCTGAGGGGCTTCACATCTTGATGAAAGCTATGGTTGACAATCAATTGTTTAAAGGCTATTCGGTTGGGGCAGCCAACCCGGTGGTGGTGTCTCATCTTCAATTTGCTGACGATACTTTGTTGTTGGTTCAAAAAAGTTGGGCAAACGTTTGTGCTCTTCGGGCGTCTCTTGTCATATTTGAGTCATATCCGGATTGAAGCTGAATTTTAATAAAAGCCTGTTGGTGGGTATCAACATTTCGGACTCGTGCTTGGGTGAGGCGGCGTCGGTGTTGGGGTGTAAAGTGGGGTAAGGTTCCTTTTCTGTACCTCGGTTTGCCTATAGGGGGTAATTACTTGGATAGGATGGAATACGGTGTGTTCCTATAAGGAGAATAGAGGTTTGGGGGTTAGAAAATTGAAGGAGTTTAATGTAGTGTTGTTAGGTAAATGGTGGTGGAGGATGTTAATGGAGAGAGATGGGTTATGGTATCATGTGTTAGTCGCCCGTTATAGTGACGTAGGTGGGAGGTTGGAGGAAGGGGGCCGGAGTTGTTCTTCTTGGTGGAAAGAGGTAGGGAGGATTCGAGAAGGGAGTGGTGATGTAGGGGTTAGATTGTTCGGTGACAATGTGGTGAGGAAGGTGGGAGATGGGACTGATACGTTGTTTTGGTCTCATAGATGGTTGGGGGGAGTGGCTCTTAGTGAGCGTTTTCCTATATTGTATGAGTTAGCAGAGAACAAAATGGAGATAGTTGCTAGTATGTTCTCTCTTGGCCTTGGGCAAGGAGGGGACAGATGGCGGTGGCGGCGTAGGTTGTGGGTGTGGGAGGAGAATTTACTAGAGGAGTGTAGGGCTTTTCTGCTTGATGTTTCTCTGTTTCCTAATGTTTCAGATGTTTGGGTGTGGCTTCCTAACCCTGTGGGGGGTTACTCTGTTCGAGGTGCTTATGATCTCTTAACCTCTCTTGACATCACTCATATGGAGGGCGCTCTGGATCTTGTCTAGCATCACCAGGTTCCGTTAAAGGGCTCTTGCGTAACCGTTTACCTACGAGAACAAATATGGCAGCTAGAGGTATTCATCAGACAGAGGCGACTCTTTGTGCAGCAGGGCGTGGTCAGGTTGAAACGGCTGATCACTTGTTCATTTCATGCTTGTCCTTTGTTTCCTTATGGCAGCAGGTGCGTCATTGGATTGGTTTTGCGGGGGCGAATACTAATAATGTTGCTGATCAGTTGGTGCAGTTTATTCATATGACAAGCGGTGGTAAAGCTAAGCGTTCGTTTCTGCAATTAATCTGGCTTCTATGTACTTGGGTTTGATGGAACGAACGCAATAACCGTCTGTTCAATAATGTTATTACCGACGTCCCCATGTTACTTGATAAGATTAAATCTTTGTCTTTAGTGTGGTTGATGGCCAAAAAAGCCATGTTTGTTTATGGTACTCAGAGGTGGTGGCAAGCCCTTTGACTTGTTTAGGCATTGGCTAATCACCCTGTTTTTGTTTTCAGTACTGTGATGTTTCTGACTCTCGTTGTATTGTTGTAGTGGCCTTCTAGGCACACCTTGTGCTTGGGAGCTGCTATTATTATTGGTATATAATTCCATTTTGGCTTGTTCAAAAAAAAATTTGTAAGTGCGTATAATATGATATCTATGTCCGTCTCGTTAGAGTAATAAGATATATATGTAACTAGAATAGTTTAATTGAAAGGTATAACTGGATGATAAAAAGTTATATTATATCTTCTTTACTAGCGTTAAGAAGGACATTTTGTGCCGTCTGTCTTTTCTTTTTATCAAAGCAACATGTATTAACTACAAACAATAGTTTTTATGAAATTTTTATTAAAATTGTTTTGATTAAAATTATAGTTAAATATAGATATTTTGTACTTTTATATAGTAACAATTTATACTTAATTTTTTCAATGACCCTAACAATATGATAAATACAATATAAATTGTTGACACCAACAATATAACATTATAGAAATTTTTTTGAATGATATAATTGAAAGTGAAAAGACACCATCAAAATCATATATTCTCTTTACATATAGTATATATGTATAACTTTTTTTTAGGGGATATAGATAACGAGTATTGTTTAACTCAAATTCTATTAAAAAAATATTAAACTAAATAATAAGAAGCATTATTATTATTATTATTATTCCGTAAAAAAACATTATTATTATTATTATTATTATTATTATTATTATTATTATTATTATTATTATTATTACTACTACTACTACTACTACTACTACTATTAATTACTGCTTCTACTAATACAAATAATACTACTACTACTACTACTACTACTACTACTACTACTATTATTATTATTATTATTATTATTATTATTATTATTATTATTATTATTATTATTATTATTATTATTATTATTATTATTATTATCAATCAACTTTAGCTTTATTTCTTAAACTATGATTTTAGCTTTAATTTCAATTTTTTTTCCCAATGTATTCTCCAATAAAAAATTGAGATTAATCCTTTAATGTAAGGGGATTCACTTTTTTTTTTTGAGTAAATAAGGGGATTCACTTATCGAGTTGATCTATTTTAATAATAATTTTTGCTCTTCATACACATCAATTAAGGATCCAAATGATGACTACATACTTTTTTCTTGGTGTTATTAACCTACTCTACTAACATGTAGTTCGGTCAAGAGTGAAGTAAAATTTTATAAAAAAAAAAATTGTTATATCTAATTAAAATGAAACTTTCTCCAATTCTTCTGAACAATTTGTCATCACTAAAACTCATTAATCATTGAGTTCACTTACTTAGTTTACTACATACAAGTTATCTACTTGTTTTCAAAATAGTAATAACATAAGCTTCTTTATTAGATCTAGATTCTCTTAGCTAGCTAATAAATGGTTATTATAAGCTGCATTAGAATAATCTAAATCCATAATCGATAATTGAATAACAAACCGTTTGACCATGAATTTGAGGCAAATATAAATTGAGAACTATAGCCAAAAGGTAAAGACAACACAATAAGCCATCGAGAACACTATGAGTCACTCTTTTTTCCAGAACCCAGATATGGAAATGTTGCAAGACCCTTCAGATATTTCGTTCGAATCATTTGGTATTCATGATGATCCAATTCATGATTCTTTTTCCTTCGATATGGTTGATTTCTCATATAGTTCAAATGCACCAACAGAAAACAAGTCAATGTTGAAGTTATCATCTGAAGCAAAACAAGAACAGAATAAAATGGAGCAGAAGCCATACATAGGTGTGAGGAAAAGACCTTGGGGGAAATATGCTGCAGAAATCAGAGACACAACAAGGGGTGGCAAAAGGGTTTGGCTAGGAACATTTGATAGTGTTGAAGATGCTGCTTTAGCTTATGATCAAGCTGCATTTTCAATGAGAGGTAATAATGCTGTGCTCAATTTTTCTGTCCAAAGGGTCAAAGAATCTTTGCAAGAGATTCAATATGATTGCTGTACGTCTTCTTCACCTGCACTTGCACTCAAAGAGAGAAACTATAACCAAAGAAAATTGATGTCAGCATCAAAAGGTACTAAAAAGGACAAGGGGAAGTTACAAGAATCAGAGGGATCATCAAGTGTATTGGTGTTAGAGGATTTGGGAGTTGAATATCTTGAGCAACTTCTAACAATATCTGATAATCAAACTACAAGCTCAAGCAACTTCTACTAAACTTATTTGTATCTTTTGTTTTTTGCAATTTTTGTAAACAATTATTTAGATAGGGCATTCCATAGAACCATGTGCTTCTTTCAAGTTCTAGATGCAATGTTTTCCTCTATTCAGTACTCGAGTATCAAATTTGATCTTGCTACAAATATTGTCTTTCATCCTGCTGAGGTTCATTTTCTAATTTGGCAGGCATGAACTCTCTAATAAATGAATATATATGCATGCTTCTCATGGTTGATACATGCAAAACTATAGTTAGCCGTTCTGATGTTATAATTAGTTCAAAATTCTTTTATATCTAACCTTTCTGTATGATTAAAATACACATCATCATAAACACAATTAAGGAATCAAATCGAGATTTGTGTCGGGAAATATATTGTTGATCCTTTCACTACGCCAATTTTAACATTTAGTAGCGCCAATTTAATAGAACTTTTAAAGAAGGCTTAAATGCTCAATTTGTCCCTTAACTTGATTTGAAGTATCGGTTTGGTCCCATAAGTAATAAAAAGGCCGTTTAGGTCCCTTAACTTTATTTAGCCCCCTAACTTTTCACGAAGTTGCGATTTTGGCCCCCTAAGAAAAAAAACTACTAAACCGCCCCCTAAGTTTTGCAACTATAGCAGTTTTGCCCCTCAAGGCCAAAAAAAAAAATAACATGTGGCACCTCACTTAGGGTGCCACGTCAGCGTAGACCAAGTCAAAATTGGCCTGAGGCCAAAACTACCACAAGTGCAAAACTTAGGGGGCGGTTTTGTAGTTTTTATTCTTAGGGGGCCAAAATCGCAACTTTGAAAAAGTTAGGGGGCTAAAACTGCAATTAAGCCTTTATTTAAAGTATAGGTTTGGTCCTTTCTGTTAATTTAATTCAAAAAAACGTTAAATTTTGGTCCCTTAACTTATTTAATTAGTATTAGTTTGGTCCCTTAACTTATTTAATTGATACACCCTCCGGTCACTAATATAAGCAAAAATCCAATTTTTAGATACATTCAATTAATGATGTATGTGATATATAATAAAGACTACATACATCATTAATTGGATGTATCTAAAAGTGAATTTTTGCTTATATTAATGACCGGATGGTGTATTAGTTTGGTCCCTAAACTTAACGTTTTTTAAATTAAATTAACAGAAAGGACCAAAGCGATACTTTAAATAAAGTTAAGAGATCTAAACGGACCTTTTATTAGATATAGGACCAAACTGATACTTGAAATCAAGTTAAGGGACCAATTGAGCATTTAAGCCTTTAAAGAAAGTGCTATCAAAAAACTAATTTTCATAAGTATGATAGTGTTTTGTTGCGGGTACTATTATAAGGGTACATCTAAAATAGCACTTTCACCAAAAGCACTAATATTGGCAATTTAAAAAAAAAATAAAGAAAGAGTATGATAGCGATTTCACGATAATGCTAACATAGGTGTACATTGATTGTTAGCACTTTGTTGTACATTGATTGAACGCTATCTTATCCTAATCCTAATCAAATAAAACAAGAAGAGGTGTTTTGGAAAAAGTTTAAAAAAAAAAAAAAAAACGGATACAATTTGTTCCAATTCACGCTGAAATATTTTTTCATTCTCTCTCTTCTTTCACACGACCTTGTTCTTTCCTCAACACACATTTCACCTTCTTCTCTCATCTCATCACCATCGAACCCCATAACCACCACACCATCGAATCCCATAACTGTCGCCACCATCAAACCCCACTTCTCATAACCTCATCTCTCTCATACCCATACCCCCATCTCATTAAACCCCATTTCTCACAACCCCATCAAACCCCATCACACCCTACACACGCACCAACACAGGCATAATGCAGTTTCTCAATTTCTTTGATTTATTCATTTCTTTGTTTTTCAATTTCATATGATACAATTTTGTTCTCCATTTAGTTAAAATTTTGTAGTTGTTGTGTTGTTCTACATCTTGAATCTCAATTATCAATGGAAGTTTATTCATAGACATAAATAGAAACTCTTCCATGAAGAAATTCATGAAATTCACTTACTTGTATGAATACAGTACATATCAATGAAAGAGATGTTGTTTCAATCTTTAATCTTGGTAGGTATTGGTTGCACATCCATGATGGTTTCTTGGTGAAAAGGGGTGAAGGTTTAAAGTGATAATGAATAAAATGTTTTAAGAAATTTACATGGAGAAGCCAATTTCAGTATTATTGTAAAAATTTAAGTAAATTTAGATGTAACTAAAATTATATGGGGTGAGACTATAAAAAAAATCAAGAGTTAAATAGATGGTAATAGAGAGAGTGTATGAAAATTGATAAGTTTTGATATTTTCAAAATAGTCCCTTAAAATAGTCACTTAATATCGAAATGGTAAATATATAAAATTCAGGCAAAATGGTCAACGGTAGTACCGACATGTCACTAATGTGTCACATATGTGGAGTGACATATATGCAGTTAAACTTAACAAAAACAAATTTAGCAGAATGACGAAATTTCTTGTTGTCATTCAATTTTTTATTTTTTTTTAAAAAGATCAAAATGAAATATATTACTACCAACAACAAATCAATCCAGCACAAGATGTGACAGAGAAGCTAGCCAAAAATACAACAGAAGTTAAACAGTTTGTAGCACTCATTAGTCGATACCCAAGCAAAAAAAATGTGTTTTGGCACCAATTATGAAAACTATAAAGGAAAACAGTAAATTTTGCTTTAATCCACCAGAAAGAAAGAAGTTTAATATCCTCCATAAGCTGATGAGGAGATTTTTCTTAGCCATTAAAGAACCTGTTATTTCTTTCCTACCAAATGACCCAAGTACTAGCAAACCAAATCAGATGCATGAAAGAAACTCGTGATTTAGCATAACCCGTGATTTAGCATAACCTGCAAGTTAGAAACAAATGATTTCTGGATTCCGGTAGACCACAACCAGTGACACACACTTGCACATCATGAGAAATAATACCTCTCTGCAAACGTATTGGCTCTAGTGGGCAATCTATCCCAGAAAAGTCGCTAAGCAAACACCGAGACTTTCACAGGAACATCCTTCCGCCATAAGAAAGTTGCGGGAACAACATCAATAGGGCGCAGATGAGCCGTAAGAATCTGATAAGCTCCTTTAACTGTATAATACCTGTCATCTGGATCCGGAACCAACCTCCATTCATCAACAATATCAACCTGCAGCATGACAGTCAACAATAAATTCCTACACTCCTCTACCAGCCCCATCTCCCACACCTACAATCTCCTCCTCCACTTCCAAGCCTTTCCTCCCTCACCCCAACCCCAATCAAACATTTGCACCACGGTGGATGATTTATTCTCATATAAGTCATACAAGCGGCAATACCTATCACAGAGAGAAACATCCCCAACTCACCTATCTAACTAAAACAATGTTCTAGCACCATTACCGACTCTAAGACAAATATTATCGGTAAACCAAGTGCCATCGTCAAAGCGATCCCATCACGGATGCTGACATCCACCACATTGACGCCTCCACACACCCATCCTTCAACCGCCCCCCCACAAAGACCATATATGGCCGCTAAACACACGAAACCCATGCCCTCTCTATCCACTAAAAATTGTCCCAAAAAATTGACCTATTTCACTTTCCAATACAATATTAATTACGTTTTTCCAATTATAACTTTAATTAATATTACTTTCATCACTCCCAATTCAATACACGTATTCTAGTTTACATTTATGATAAAGAAGAATGCACCAATACTTAACAAAGACACTCAAAACCATTTTACTCAGTCTTTCACTTATACACTTTTTCTTAATATGTGAAATGAGCAAAAGACTCAGTTATATGGGACGGAGGGAGTATAATTTTTTCTTTACAAAAAAGAAGAAAGTAACATTATTATTATTATTATTAATATTATAATAATGTCATCAAGTTATAAAATATTAAATGGGACAGTGTAATATGGGATTAATAACATTTCATCCTAAGTTATTAAAATACTTCTAGAAATCAAACCATAAAACGCATTTAAATTAAGAACAATGTGACACATGATCGATCTTCAATAAGTTAATGAATGTATCTTCTTCCATTTCTTTTCTTTTGATATTCATGCATCCATTTAAATTGCGCAGGCGAATGGGGAAGTAGAATGAAATGCATGTATACAGAAAGCCTAAACAAGTGGTGCGTCTTTCAAATTGCAAGTTGATTTATTTCACTGCTCAAAATTATTCCAATGCTCACGTGTACATTCCTTCCATGAATTTTAATAGATATATATTGTGGCAAGATTCATGAACAATTAACGATAAAAGTTCGGGGATTCATATAAGAGCAATTCTTACATGGTCACAGACCCAAATCAAATTTATTTGGTCACACACACACAAATGTAATAAATTTAAAGAAAAATTATTTAGTCACATCATTCAAATTCATTCTCTTTTATTTTTTCTTCATTTATGAGTGTGTGTCCAAATGAAATTAATTTAGGGTTGTGTCCAAGTTAGAATTTCTTTTCATATAAAAGCATTCAATAAGATAATATTAATTAATAATACTAAAGAGAGGACCAACTACAAGACATCAATCATCATGACAAGACCAATTTCACTAGATCCTCAGGGTGTATTTTTTTTTCATTTTCTATTACTACTAGTACTACTAGTATATAATAAAAAACGACACAAACGAACAAGTTTGCGCACCTGGTTCAAGTGATCTTTTCTCTATTTTTGTATGGACATGTTCATTGTACACATGTTGTTATAAAGTTTGTTGCTATTCAATTCGCAGCAGCAGCAACATGTATTAAACAATTTATGATACTGATGTGAGAAATACTTAGATTCCACACACCGGTTTAATTTAGTGATCTAACCTTAAAAACTCCGAATAATACCGTTAGCCGCCACATAAAAGATGTTGTGAATTTTTTGGTCAAGGGAAAGAAGATGTTGTGGATTTTAAAAATATAGAACTGTTAGAGAGCATCTCTATCTACCTTTGCAATAAAACATAGTTCAGTTTTAATTCGGACCACTTTCATAATCGATGTTTAAAAAATGATTAAAATTTCAATGATGACTAATGCGACATTGTTCCTTGGTAGTAAAGTTTAATGGTCCAATCTCATTTCGACGGCCGGGATAATAATTTAATTGACACCAATTCCATTAAATCAACGAAACAATAGATATGTAATTCGTATTCAACTAGATATATAGCAAAACAAAACAAAAAAACTCTATTTGAGCTAGTTATAATAAGCCAAACAACATGTTCTAATTTATCCTCGTAAACTCACTATGAATTATCAGAAAGTATCATGAGTTTGTCAATAAAAAACGAAAAGAAAAATTTACTCAATAATAAATAAAATAAACCCAAAACATCTAATATATTAACATTGTCCTTAAAGATAAAGGTTGCTAAGCTTTAAGCTTATTGCAATTTAACCTTAAAAACTTATTCTTGGTAACGTAACTGTGCAACCAAGATTGAGAATTCAATTTCTTCTGCTGCTAAAAATTCAAATCCTAAAGTCATTCATGATACGGAAATATTTGCCATGTTTATGAAAGGTAGTGATTTTGTCGATTTGGATAACAACACTATCTCAATTGATGATACTACCGTTGTAGATAAGTTTACTGTGGTTGAATCTAAATTACAAAGATACAAACTAAGGAAACAAACGAAAAAATGTCTCTGAAAACAAAGCAATACAATTCTCAAGTTAATTAGGGGAGGTCGTAAATTTGTTTAACATGAATTTCATTGTTTTGTTTTGTTTCCCATTTTTCTTTTTTTCATTTGTAATTACTTCTTTCTTTAATAAATAAATAATCACTTTGATGCTTAAAATAAACGTTGATCAGACTTCTTCATTAGAAGTCTTGCAAATACCAGCCAAATACTATAAAAAGTTGAAAGAAAAACATTTGGAACACCCTCTTTTATGATAGCGCAATAGTGCTTGCTTCAAGTGCAAGCAATGGTTTTTGGTTATGAATTTAGGGTTTGGAATTGAGAGAATAATGAGAGAAGAAGAAGTAGATTATTGTTGTAATCTTGTGGAATTCATTATTAGTGAAAAGTGATTACAACATGCCTTATATAAGAGGCTTATTTACATTGCTTGGTTAGTAAGCTATCTAAACAAACATAACCAACTCAAGCTAGTTCTCTATCTAACTTGTAACAAACTCCCTAATAAAGTGTTAACCTAAACAAACTTGATTAACACTAATCAAAAACAAAGAGAAACTTGAATTAGAAACTAACATTTCAAAGGGTAGTATAGAGTTGGGTCTACAAGTAAGTGCTAGTTTTTCATAATGTGATAAGCTGAAATTCAAAATTGTGGTAAGTGTTCATATTTAGTACCGACAATATTTCAAATTACATGAGCTTACTCTAAGGTAATTACTAATACGTGGAAGTAAAAAAAATCTTTCACTTCACCAACCATGCACCAAGCTGCATTAGAGTTGACGGTGTAAAAACGTGAGAAATTGCACGGGCGTGTTCATAAGAAATCAAATATCAAATATCATATCCAAATTAATGCCAAGCAAAAGGAAGCTAGCCCATTTAACAAATATCATATCCATCTCTCTTATTGATCTCTCAATAAAATTCTTACAATGATTATTATTAATGTCTCCAATACCCTATTCTCATTTAATCATAAGAATGAGATACATAAACAAAACAAAATAAATTAATGAAAAGAAAATTAAATGAACAACAATACATTTCATGACACTTGATCTTCAATAGTTAACTATTGTGTACCATCTTGAAGGAGTTCTTGAAGCAACTTATTATCCAAGAATTCAAGCTCATCAAAACCATCATCAACAGAGTAAGAAGAAAAAGAGGAAGAAGAAGAAGGAGGTGGATTAGAAGAAGGTGGAGGATGCATAGTAAGAGGCATAGGTAATGAAGAAGATGAATTAGGAGCTTGATATTCATTAGGAAAATTGAGAATAGCTCTATGACCACGAAAATGAAAAGCAGCAGCATCATAAGCTCTTGCAGCTTGTTCAGCTGTATCAAATGTTCCAAGCCATATTCTTGTTCCTTTCCTTGTTGGGTCACGAATTTCTGCTGCAAATTTTCCCCATGGTCTCCTACGAATTCCTCTATACTTTATTTGATCTGAATTTCCATTTCCATTTGTTGAATTTGAAACTAATTTATGATCTCCCTCCATTAGAAACACAAAAATATACGAAGTAAATAATAATATTTTTGTTATAAGTCTATGTTTTCTTTAGTATGAAGGATTAGGTATCTAGTAGGTAGTGGAAAATGTTGAAGTTGGCAAATGATATATAAACTAAATTTATGAGTGCACTTCTGGTAGGTCTTTTGACCAATCATGGGTCGTATGTGACGGTTTGAATTTCAAATTGGATAAGTTATCAACTTTAGGAGTAGGAGTTGTATATATTATATTATATTATTGCATGTTGAAGTTGACTTGACCTCAAGGAGAATCGTGGAATTGACTAAAGACAAGGCTCATTCGCACTTGTCGTGTTGCTGGCCTCCGCACGTGGATTCATCAAAATTTGCATGTATGCCACATATCACATCATGTTTGCAACGATTATTAGGTCACTAGTTGAACTCGTAAAATAGGATAAGAATGTTCCAAATGAAGGAATGACCCAACGTCGATTATTATTAAGAGAGTAATATATTTTTTTTTAGGGTTAATACCACTTTTGGTTTTCCCCTATAAATTTTTTTTTTTTAGATTCCGTCCTTGAAAAAAAAATTTGTTTTAGAATACCCCCTAGGACAGCTGACTGTGCATTTTCGCTGAGGTGGCGTGCTGCGTCACCTTTTTCTGATGACGTGGCACGCTGACTGTATAATTTTTTTTATTTTTTATTTTTTTAATGGCATTTCTGATTTTTTTAATAAAAAATTATTATTTTAATTAAAAAAATTTAAATTTCTTTTAAAAAAACTTTTATAATTTTTTTTAAACAAATTAAAAAACGAAAAAAATTCTTAACAAATAAAAAATACCGAAAAAATTTAAAAAAATTGGAAAAATTAATAAAAATGAAAACAAAAATCTGGAAAATTTTAAAAATAAAATCTGGAAAAATTAAAAAAATGAAAACATTCTGGAAAAAATTAATAAATTTCAAAAAATTCATATTTCCAGATTTTTTTCAATACCGGAAAAATGAAAAAAATTCATATTTTTTTTCGGAAAGTACTTGTCATTCAACCGTATAACATGATTTATATACCGGTGTCAATCAATATACATTGTATCCTGTTATTCGGACATGATTTTTATAAATATGATTAATCTTCAAATTTTTGAATATGATCAATCTTGAAATTTTTGAAAAAAGATTAATCATATTTACAAAAACTAAATTTTGGAAAAAAAAAAGATAAAAAAAATATGAATTTTTGAAAATATTTCGAAAAAGACAAAAAAAATTTGAAAATGATCAATCTTGAAATTTTCGAAAAATTATAAAAAAAGATTAAAATAAAACTTCTTACTTTTGAAAAAAAAATATGAATTTTTTCCATTTTTCCGTTATTGAAAAAATTTTGGATATATGATTTTTTTTCCTAAATATATTAATTATTAGAAAATTTTGATATATATTAATCTTTTCCGGATTTTATTTTTATTAATTTTTTCAGAATTTTTTCATTATTTTTCATTTTACCAGATTTTTTTATTTTTTTAATCATTTTTTATTTTTATTAATTTTTCAAAAAAATTTCATTATTTTTCATTTTATCAGATTATTTTATTTTTTTAATCGATTTTTAATTTTATTAATTTTCCAGATTTTTAAAAAAAATTCCGTATTTTTTCAAATTTTTTATTTTTCAGAATTTTTTTTCATTTTTATTGATTTTTCTAGAATTTTTTTAAGATTTTTTATTATTTTTATTAAAAAAACACAAATGCCACGTGTACCTAATTAAAAAAATAAAAAATAAAAGTAATTATACAGTCAGCGTGCCACGTCATCAGAAAAAGGTGACGCAACTTGCCACCTCAGCGAAAATGCACAGTCAGCTGGCCCAGCTAAAACAAAAAAAATTTACAAGGACCAAATCTGACAAAAAAACTTTACAGGGGAAAACCAAAAGTGGCCTATATTACGAAGTCTCTTAAACACAAAATTATTTTAAAATTTGTTAAACAAAATAATTTAATCTATATATAATTACACACGAGTGAATGATAAGCGGACAATAAGTTGCCATGTTAAGCCATTTTTTAAGGCAAACGAAGTCTCTTAAACACAAAATTATTTAAAAATTTGTTAAATAAAATAATTTAAGAAATAAGTGAAATTACTAACTTCAATTTTTTTTAAATAAACTAGCTCATCAAAATTGAAACTGAAGAGAATTGAATAGAGATCTTAAAAGGACCGCACTTCAAAATTTCAAGTCAAACACTATCAGACTAATTCAAATAGGTTAACGTCAATTTATTTTTTATTTGTTTTCTTTCTTATTTGCAGGTCTGAGTCTGGCTTATGACCCTATGTTTTGCATGACATGATCTATTTAAAAGTCTGTCATGCCCTAAACGCCTATTCACATACCTATTTCACGTTGAGCTCATTAAATAGTCCATTTACCTACTTTTAAATAGGCTAAACATTCCTTAAATCCCATTTAAAAGCCCATTTCATTGTAAGGCCTACAAGTTTCAATAGTACAAATTGCTATTTAAAAGCCTATAATCACAAATTGTAATGAATTTAGAGCTAATTCAATGATAAGCTCAAGAAGAAGAAAAAACTACTTTTCTTAAATTGTTTGATAAATTTTGTCATGAGTACTCGTCATTGTTTAATAGATATGTGTTATACCCTGATTTTGGACCTAAAAATACTAACCCATTTCTTCTTATCTTGCATTTCAAGTCATTTGATTTGTCTCTGATCAATTGCATCTTTCTCTGCATTTTATTTCAATATTGTTTGCAAAATTCATGGAAAAGGGTATTTCAGTCATTTCCTGCATTCAATTCATTTTAATCCTTGAAAATTTTTTGAGTCTTTCAAATAGTTTGAGCAAGCCCTTATTTCAATTCTATGACAAAATCCATTTCAAAAATTGCATTTGATGTCATTTTGAGTCAGCTTAGCCCCTAGGGGCATTTTAGTCTTTTCATGTGTCAAAACTCTGTTCAAATCTTAAAAATTGTCTCTGAGTCTTTCAAATTGGTTTAATTAAACTTTTGTTTCAATTCTCTGTTAAAAATCCATTTTTAAATTTCATCTGAGTCATTTTTAGTCGTTTTAGTCCCTAGGGGTGTTTTGGTCATTTCACATAATATTTCTGATTCATTTTAATCTGCTTTGTTGTTTTTAATCGTCTCGCTTTACGTTAATTTTCAATTTACTTTTTCAAATTCAATTTTAGTTTTAATTTTCATTTTGGTCCTCGTACTTTTGTTATTTACATTTTAACCCTTTTAAGTGTGTTAAGTCCAAGTGCCACGTGTCCAAATGCCATTAGTCCACAAAAGTTTGTTAGAGTCCAAGTGCCACATGTCTCTATCCTATTGGTCCAAGGCCAATGAACTAGCCTATAAATTGGTCAAAGAGTCAATTAATCATTCAACTAATCATTTTTCCACAAAAAATTCACAAAATAACAAAATCATTTTTCTATTTTTCCCTCTTCTCTCTAACCGCCCCTTCTCTTCTTCCACCACACTAACAAACTTTCCTCCACCACCAAAACCACCCTAACAAACCTTCCTCCACCACCAAAACCACCCTAACAAACCTTCCTCAACCACCCTAACCACCGCAACTACCATAAACCACCACAAATTCAACACTACCTTCCACCGTACTTCATTGAATCCGTGAACTACTCCACACAACAACAATCAAACTCAGATTCAAGCAGAACAACACCTCAAGCGTCCAAATCAGCGAAAATCAACAACAAATCTTCATGGAAACGGAGTTGAGTTCGTAGAAAAGAAGAAACCGAATTCGAAACCATCACCGGAAGATCACAACAGCATCGGATCCATTCAACAACGGCGAATTCGAATCAGATTGAAGCGGAGCAACACTGAATCGTAACAACCGGGAACGTGAAGAGCAGATCAGGGGAAGAGTGAAACGCTCGAATCAGAGTAAAGGAGGAAGTTCGAACTAGAACAAGTGGATTTGCAGTGGAGTTTTCCGTTTCGAAGCTCTCATTCTCCGACTTAAACCTGAGGTGTTGTATTCTTCTCTGTAAATTCGTGTTTTACGTTGATCTTGATGTTCATGTTATTCGAAAATCCTTTGAAATTCGCAAATCTGAGCTCAGCCTTGTCTTTCGTTGAGAAACGTTGGTGAATCCGAATAGAGGGGAAAGGGATGAACGAAAAGTTTGAAGAAAAGTGAAACTCCGACGCGGTGGCGCCTCGGCGAACCACCACGTCGGAGGAACCCCTGGCTGCGCATCCCCTTCTTCTCCGTTTGGCTCTGTTTTGTGAAAAACTGGTTTTAAGTTGAAATGATTGAGGAAGAAAGAAGGAGCAGCGTTGCTGCTAAGTTTGTTTGACTCTTGTTGGACCGGTTCGGTTGAACCGACCCGTTCCTGAACCGGTCCAACATTAATTGACCCGCTCCAACTTTCTTTGGTCCCCTCCTGCAGCCCAAATGCTTTCCTTTTTTCAGTATGCTGCTTATACCCCCTTTTTTGCATGTTTCAACTGTTTCTTGGCTATTCGCACCCCTGTTTGCACCAAAAGTGCTTGATAAAATTACTAAAACTTTTTCTAGTTGTTCTTCTTGATATGTTTGTTAATTCTTGAGGTGTTTTATATGTTAAAATTGCTTAGGAAAATATAGGTAGAAATATTGATTGTTTGTTTAGTTTGGTGTTTTAACCTTAGTAAAAAAAAGAAAATCTTGAAAAACTTCCAAATTGTGTGAACCTTTTTTTGTGGTTAATATTGGTATATGAGACTTGGTTCTTGTGTTTTTTCTTGCATGTTAAAAAAAAAATTGATAAGAGTTTATGTAAAATTCTCTTGGGATTTTGTGTTGCTTGTTGTCAATCTTTTGTGAAGATTTTTGCATGCTTTTGATCCCAATATTTTGCCACATCGTGTTGACACTTGATATGCAAACATGTGATGTGTTTACTTCTAAAAAATTGTGTTTGTTTGGCTGTTTTAAAAGTGCAAGTTGTGAATTTCTTGTTTCGTAAGTAATGTGTATTGTCACCATAAGAAATAATGTGTAAAATGGATTTGAAAATGTACTATAGGTCTTGGCTCATATTTGTCCTTATGATTCTCATAATGTGGCTGAAATAAACATTTGAAAATTACCATTGATATGAGAATTTTAAGTCTTAAATTTGCTTTGATGTTATGGTAATTCTTCAAGTCCATTTTCCCATCTTTTGGCTAAAGTTTTGTTACTTTTTGGTTAATTTTTGCCCATTTTGTTGTACAATTGCTACTTGCTTTATTTTCCATATTATACCTTGTATTGCTAATCTCTTTGTTTCATGTTTCATACATTTCATGAGCATTTCATCCTCCATCTTACATTCTCATCCTTTTATTTCTTACTCTTTAAATTCCATGCAAAAATTAGAATGTAAAACTTAGGAATCTTGTAATATTTTACTTTATGCCTTTAATTTCTTGCAAGACCATAGAATGTATCTAGGCCGATGATGTAATAAGGACAATGGACTCTAATAATGTACACTGACACAAGCACCGACACATGCACACACATCACTTTAGGTATATAGCTAGAATATGCATGTTTAGATGTATGTTTAGGATTGTATGTTTAGATGAATGCTTAGGATTTACATTTAGAAAAATCAATTTCCCAAAAAATATGAACAAACTTCACTCAAATGCTTTTCTCAATAAACCTTGGGATCAAAATCCCATTGATTTTCCTTTTATTTTCTTAATCACATTTTAATGAATTTTAATCATACTTTGACTTTCATTTTGCAAAATAACTAATCCCACCTCACATTTTTCCAATCTTATGCCCTTGAGGCCTCTCAATCTCATTCTTCAAACTCCAATTTTCAAACTTAAAATCAACCAACAAAAACAAAAACATTTTTGGAAGAGAACTACGGTGGATTTGATCCCTTAAACGGGTACGTAGGCAAGGAACAAAATTCCTTCAATTCAACTAAAATAAAAATTCAAACACTTTCTTCTCCCTCAAATTCTTCACTTAGTAAACCTTTAGGTGTAAATAACATTTTTCAAATAGCATTTAAAAATAAAGCGCGCGCGTAGAAAGTAAAGACGGTTCCTATAGGATACTATAGTCGTTATGGGTGCCTAACACCTTCCCGTAGCGAAAACAACTCCCGAACCTCGATTCTCAAGGGTTTTGCTTACTTTTTCCCTTCCCAAGAAAAAATAAGATATCACCGGTTAAAAGGTCCAAACGCAATCAATGTTTGATACCCGAAAACCAAGATAAAACAATATGCAAACATAGGTCGACCTATTATAATAAACAGACCAGGTCGAAGGCCCTTGTAGGCCAGCATGACATATTCCCGCCCTTAATTTGGAGTCATTTTAGAAAGTTTAAATATGTTTTAGTTGAGTTTTTGTATATAAATCAATGGATGAGCATGGAAGAGCAATGGGTGAGCATGTCAAATCACGCAAGTCAGACAACTATGTGGTCGTGCTACAGGTTTACAAGTTTTTTTTTCAAAAAAAAAAAGCTAAATTAGCCCACCTAAATTGACACTGAGGAGAATTGAACCTGAGACCTTGAGAAGGAGCACACTCCCAGGTCCCACGTCAATACCACCAGACCAACCCCAATGGATTTTTAATTTTTACAAGAATTATCAAGTGATTTCTTGAGGTAAAGTCACCATGGATATTTCGGCGAGGAGAAATGGGACGAGGGATGAAGAAAAGCAGAAGGTTCAACTATAGATACATATGTGATACATGTTATTAGTTGCGCGTAGCGCAGGTAAGAAGAATTGAAAAGTGGCCAGCTACAGGTAGATGCATGATCCATGCAATAAGCTACGTGTCACAAAAGTTGGAAGATCCCGGAGTGTCATGTGTTGCCTCATGTGTCATGTTCACAAGTTTGTTCGTGTTGCGTACAAAGTGTTCCAGAAAGTTTGGGACAATAGCTTTGGGGTTTGACCTGATTTTATCCTTTCATTATGTAATAGCTTTAGACATATTCTATTACTGTTACAGCCTTTATGAAAATAGTTTTAACATGCACTCAAACCTTTGATGGTTATGGACTCACCTAAGACACTTGGGGGTTGTGACCAAAGAAGTGGCTTAAGTACCAAGACATTGGGTTTCACTATTTTTGTCAGAACGTCATGAAACTAAGTAAATCAATTGTAGATTGTGGACCCAGTTATCAAGTAGCGAAAGAGAAGGAAATCAAACATGGACTAATATTATTTTAATCATATTTTACTTCGCCAGTGTAAACCAGTCATTGCCAAGTGCAACCTCCCAAGTACACATACTGATCATAATTGTAGTACTTAAGTAGGAATTTCACAATTTATGTGGATGCAAACTATATTAATTTTTCTACTTGACGACAATTTAATACGCTTGCTTGAAGGTTTCGTCTCTAATGATGATGAACACTTGGTTTTCAAGCTTAAGAAATTCATATATTGTTTAAAACGAGCATCTCGTCAATTATATCTTAAATTTCATGAAACAATTTCTTCATTTGGGTTTGTTGAAAATCCCATGGATCAATGCATATACTATAAAGTTAATCGGAGTAAAATTTGTTTCCTTATTTGTATGTGAATGATATACTACTGGCAACCAATGATAAGGGTTTTCTACATGAGGCGAAATAATTCCTCTCTAAAAACTTTGATACGAAGGATACGTGTGATACATCTTATGTCATTCTCATTAAGATCCATCGAGATAAACTTTCAGGAATTTTAGGTGTATCACAAGAAACCTATATAAATAAGGTTTTAGAGAGATTTCGAATGAAAGATTGTTGACCAAGTGTTTCTCCCATATTGAAGTGTGATAGGTTTAATTTGAACAAATTCCCTAAAAAATATTTGGATCGGGAAAAAATGAAGAACATTACATATGCTTATGTTATGTTGTTGGAAGTCATATGTATGCTCAATTATGTAGAAGGTCAAAAGTTGCATTTGTTGTTGGAATCTGAGGAAAGTTGTTCAGGTATGGACCCTTGTAAAGTTGTAAAGAAGGTGTTCAAGTAGCTTAATACAATTTCTTTATTCATTGATGATCTATATTTTCTATGTTTCGGACATTACAATGTTTTTCAATCCTGGGTCTGAAAAACCTAGTCTATTGAACTAATCTTAGGTTAAGAGATTAACAACCTCAAATTTACCGGAATAATTACCTATGAGTAAGTGGACCGTCATCACATTCCTAAGGGCACGAGAGCCCTCCAAAGAAGGCTCTAAGCCCTCCAGAAAGGCCTGGGCGCCCTCCAGAAGGATTCCTGAGCCCTAGGGCGCCCCCTAAAGGGCGCCGCCACATTAAACTTCTAGAAGCCTCTAGAAACCGCCCAAAAGCCCCAAAATACACAAATACCCCTGTTGCTTGGGAACCAAGCAACCAAAGCCCAAGCCCATAACAAGCTATAAATACCACCCTTGAGAGCGTTCTCAAGGCATCTAATCATCAGTCTAAACCCTAGTGCACGATTCTTAGCCCTAGAATCCTTACCGTACTTTTGCAAGTACAGTTGGCGCCGTCTGTGGGAAAAGGTAAAACTAACCTTGACCACATTCCTGGATCGCAAACCGTGATTCAGAAACCCTTAAACGAGACCTCTAAGTCGTAAAACTCCTTTGCGATTTAGAAACCCTAACCCTTTTCGACCAACCTAAATCGCACCTCACGTACGATTTAGAGAAAAGCCTCTCATCATGGCAACAGCCGAAGAATTAGAATCCATGCGAACCCAACTCGCTCAGCTGAAAGACCACAACGATGCCCTTCAGGCCTCGATGGAGACCATGCAACAAAAGCAACTGGAGGAAAGAGAAGACTCACACCAGGGCGAGCTAGATGACCCTGAACCACAACCATTATCCGCTGAAATTTGGGACGCACCGGTTCCAGAGGGCTTCAAGCCGCCCCACCTATCCACCTTCGACGGAAAGAACGACCCCATGGAGCACGTCACGGCCTTCAATACTCGCATGGCGGTTGTCGGGGCTCCCGATTCTTTGAAGTGCAAATTACTAGCAGGTACTTTCACTGACGCCGCCTTACGCTGGTACATGAATCTCCCACGGTTCTCCATCCTCAGCTACCAGGACATGACCAGGAAACTCACACAACAGTTCTCCGCCAGTCGACATCGCAAGGTCCCAGCAACTAGCCTCTTCAATGTACGACAAGGGCATAATGAATCCCTCAGAGACTACCTGGCCAGATTCAACGATACAACCATCAAGGTAATCAACCCCAACCAGGAAGTGTTCGTAGGAGCTTTCCAAAACGGACTAAGAGCAGGGCAGTTCAACGAGTCTCTAGCCCAGAAACCTGCGGATTCCATGGAAGAAGTTATAGCCAGGGCAGAATGCTACATCAAGGGCGAGGAGAGCAACGCAGAAAAGAAGGCCAGAGACGCCAAAGAGCGCGCAAGCAATCCAGAACGGCGACCTTATCAACCAGCAGCTGGCAGAGATCGCGCCCCCTACAGAAGGCCGGAGAGGCGACCGTTCAACCCATATTCTTAAAGAGACTTCACACCCTTGAATACTAGACCAGAGCGGATCATGAAGGAGGTCTTAGAAGCAAGACTGATCCCAGAGCCCTTGCCAGCCCGAAGCCCCGTCATGGGAAGAGATGAAGATAAATGGTGCAAATATCATAAGGTACGAGGACACGACACAGACTCATGCATTCATCTTCGCCAAGAAATCGAGCGACTAATACAAAGTGGGAAGCTAAGAGGTTATGTGAGGGACAGAAGGGGCGAGAATAAACAAAAATCGGATAATAAGAAGGAGGAAGCGAACGACGAAAAAAGACACGCCATAAACACTATCTCAGGTGGCTTCGCCGGAGGGGGGGAGTCAAGCTCGTCGCGAAAGAAATATGTGAGGCAGGTAATGCTATGCCAGGAATATGAAGAAACGGATCAGAAGCACGAACCAGAGGTATCATTCGTGCCCAAAGATTTTCGAGATGTGATACCCCACGACGACGACCCCATGGTCATCACTTTACAAATCTTCAAGTGGGACGTGAAGCGGGTGTTGATAGACCCAGGAAGCTCTGCGGATATTCTTTACTACGACACATTTGATCGAATGGGACTAGACCCAGAGCAGCTGCAACCTTTCAGGGGAACTCTGGCGGGCTTCACGGGCGAGCAGGTTCATGTGAGAGGATACATCACCCTAAAGACAACTTTCGGAAGCGGATCGCACGCCAAAACCATTCGAGTCAGGTACCTCGTCGTAAACTCGCCTAGCTCTTACAACATCATCATTGGTCGCCCTGCCTTCAACCTTTTGGGCGGATTCTTATCCACAAAGTATCTAGTAATGAAATACCCTCTTGACTCTGGGAAAATTGGAACCATTCGAGGCGATCAAAAACTCGCCAGGGAGTGCTATCATAACAGTTTGCGTTTGCAAAAGACCAGAAAGAAGTCAAGCAACGAAGTAATGCACGAAGTCAACATGATCGATCTAGACCCCAGAGAAGGCTTCCAGCAAGAACGCCTGGAACCCACTGAAGAGTTAAAAGAGGTCTCCATCGGACCGGAAGCCCACCATACAACAAAGATCGGCACGTCACTACCCCCTGAAGAGGAGATCGCCCTGGTCAAGCTACTAAAGAAGAATCTAGATCTCTTCGCCTAGCATCCATCAGAAATGCCAGGGATGGACCCCGACATTGCCTGCCACCACCTATCTATCAAGGCTGGCGTGAAACCGGTAGTACAGCGGAAAAGGAAGATGGGCGAGGAAAGAAGAAAGGCAGTTGATGAGGAAGTGAAAAAATTAGTTGAAGCCCACTTTATCAGCGAAATAAAGTACCCCACGTGGTTAGCCAACACTGTACTTGTCAAGAAAGCAAATGGGAAGTGGCGAATGTGCGTGGACTACACTGATTTGAACATGGCGTGCCCCAAAGATCCTTATCCTCTCCCTAACATCGACCACCTGATCGACAACGCCTCAGGTTACAAAACTCTAAGTTTCATGGATGCCTATTCAGGTTACAATCAAATACGGATGGACCCTCTGGACGCTCCAAAAACGGCCTTTATGACAAGCACAAAGAATTATCACTACGAAGTCATGTCGTTTGGTCTGAAGAACGCAGGCGCCACCTTCCAGCGATCTATGGACACCGCGTTCTCCGCACAGATAGGACGGAATCTGGAGGTATACATTGACGACCTAGTCGCAAAGACGAAGGAGAGAGACAGTCACTCTGAAGATCTGGAGGAGATATTGAGCCAGGTTCGAAGATATAGGATTCGTCTGAACCCATCAAAATGTTCTTTCGGGGTGCAGGCGGGAAAATTCTTAGGTTTCCTCTTAACAAGACGAGGCATCGAGGCAAACCCTGACAAATGCCAGGCGATCATCAACATGAGAAGCCCCACCAACATCAAGGAAGTGCAACAACTCACAGGCAGGCTCGCCGCTCTCTCTCGTTTCTTGTCCTGCGCCGGCGACAAAGCCTTCTCTTTCTTCGCCTCCATTAAGAAAAAGGAGAAATTCGAATGGACTCCAGAATGTGAGGACGCTTTCCAGCAAATAAAGAAGTTCTTATCCAGTCCGCCCATCCTTCTGCGACCAACCCAGAACGCCATTCTTTTCCTGTACCTGGCGATATCTGACAACGCCATGAGCACAGTTTTGGTCGAAGATTCAGCAACAGGAGAGAAGCCGATTTATTTCGTCAGCAGGGTGTTCTGAGGAGCAGAGCTGCGATATCAGAAGATAGAACGTCTCGCCCTTGCTGTCGTCATAACGGCCAGAAAGCTTCGCCCCTACTTCCAAAGTCACAGAGTCGTCGTCAAATCAGACTACCCGATCAGGCAGGTGCTGGGAAAACCCGACTTGGCGGGAAGAATGGTGGCTTGGTCCATCGAGCTTTCAGAGTATGACGTCCAGTTCGTACCAAGAGGAAGTATTAAATCCCAGGTGTTGGCAGACTTTGTAGTAGAGCTCGCCTCCCCAGCAGAGGAGCAACCCCCTTTCGTATGGCTCTTATCTGTAGATGGTTCATCCAACCTAAAAGGCAGTGGCGCGGGTGTTATCTTGGAGGGTCCGGACGGCGTCCTCATCGAGCAATCCCTCAGATTCGAATTTAAGGCAAGCAACAATCAGGCCGAGTATGAAGCTTTAATAGCCGGCATGACCCTCGCCCTAGAAATGGGCGCCGAAAATTTAAGAGCCAAGAGTGACTCCCAACTCGTGACAAGCCAGATCACAGGTGAATACCAGACAAAGGACACACAGCTAGCCAAATACCTGACCAAGGTGCAGAGTCTCGCCAAGAAACTTCACTTCTTCGAAGCCGTTTATGTGCCACGGGAGCAGAATTCCAGAGCAGATTTGTTGGCAAAACTCACCAGCACTAAGCGACCAGGCAACAACAGGACAGTTATCCAGGAAGTGGTCACAACACCTAGCACGAAGGTGGACGAAGTGCTTCAGGTCAACGAGAACACAGGAGGATGGATGGAGCCATTGCTTAGATATTTGACGGGGTCATTCACACCAACCGATGACGAGGAAGAACAGATAATCAGAAGACGAGCGTCCAAATTTACTTTGGTTTCTGGGAAACTCTACAAAAGAGGCCGCACGACTCCCTTGCTGCGATGCTTAGGAGAAGGCGAGACGCATTTGGTCCTTTTGGAAGTACACGAGGGCGTTTGCGGCAGTCATATAGGCGGGCGGGCTCTAGCCGCCAAACTCCTCCGCGCCGGATACTATTGGCCCAGCATGCTTCAGGATAGCTCGAATTTCGTAAAGAAATGTGACAAATGCCAAAGATTTTCTGACAAGAAGCATGTCCCAGCTCAGGAGTTGACCTCTGTATACTCACCATGGCCATTTCACAAATGGGCGGTAGATATCGTTGGACCCTTTCCTCTCGCCCCAGGGCAGCTGAAATTTCTCATAGTCGGAGTGGATTACTTCACCAAATGGATCGAGGCAGAAGCAGTCGCTAAGATAACTGCGGAAAGAGTGAAGAATTTCTACTGGAAGAAGATCATCTGTCGTTTCAGCCTACCTAAGTGCATAGTATCAGATAATGGAACTCAGTTCGCAAGCTCAACGGTGTTGGACTTCTGCAAGAATCTAGGGATACAGACAAAATTCGTCTCGGTAATTCATCCGCAAGCCAACGGACAAGCTGAATCGGCCAACAAATTTATTCTTAGCGGGATCAAAAAGAAATTAGAAGCCGCCAAAGGTTTGTGGGCAGAACAACTCCATGAGGTACTATGGTCCTACCACACTACCCCTCATTCCACAACCAAGGAAACACCGTTCACTATGGTCTACGGCGCCGACGCCATGATACCTGTCGAAATCGACACCCCCACATGGAGGCGAGATACGTTTTCAGAAGAAGCTAATGAAGTAGGTATGGCGGTAAGCATGGACGTCATCGATGAGGTCAGGGAGCAAGCACACATCAGGGAATTCGCGGCCAAGCAGAGAGCAGCTAGACGATATAACTCCAGAGTGACGCCCAGGGAGATGAAAGAGGGCGACCTAGTCCTCAAGCAGGTCGTCGCCCCAACCAGAATAGGCAAACTATTCCCAAACTGGGAAGGACCTTACAGAATCAGGGAAAAGTACGCTCACGGGGCGTATAAGTTGGAAGAATTGAATGGAGACGCCATACCTCGCACTTGGAATGTGGCCAATCTGCGTCACTATTATAGCTAGATTCCTTTTCTTTTGCATTTTAATTTTATTAAATAAGGATGATGTAAAGATCACCACTGCAACTCTTATCTTGTGACTTTATCAATAATACAGGGTCAGGGTGGCACTCTTTTCCCCTGCAAGGGCAGGGGTTTTTAACGAGGCGCCCTTTCCTTTTTCATATCTATGATTCTATCCACGTTTTTTCTATTATCATGCAAACAGAATTCGCACACTGAAAGTACAACGATCCACAACGCCAACCACGATAAGGGCTCTGGCGGCATCGACGTAATAACTCGCCTAACCATCCATCAGAGTTGGAAGTCAAAGTCTTCCCCCAGAGCGGGAAGCCAAAGTCATCCTTCAGAGTAGGAGGCGCCTTCCATCAGAGTTGGAAGTGAAAGTCTTCCCCCAGAGCGGGAAGCCAAAGTCCTCCTTCAGAGTAGGAGGCGCCTTCCATCAGAGTTGGAAGTGAAAGTCTTCCCCCAGAGCGGGAAGCCAAAGTCCTCCTTCAGAGTAGGAGGCGCCTTCCATCAGAGTTGGAAGTGAAAGTCTTGAGGCGCCTTCCATCAGAGTTGGAAGTGAAAGTCTTCCCCCAGAGCGGGAAGCCAAAGTCCTCCTTCAGAGTAGGAGGTGTAACACCCCGTTTTCCCAACATAAAAATTTCATTTAAAATCAGAGTATTTTGATCACAACGGAATGTCACATACTTCATTTAAAACATAAAATGGATAATAATAATAATCCTTCAAATTCAACATCATGAAAAATCTTAAACTATTGCAGCGGAAATTAGTTCAACATTTAAAAGTCTTGGCACGCAGGCCTTATTGAAAAATCTCATAAATTAGTTCATAAAAGAGACACGTAAGGAATAGAAGTAAAAGCAAGCCCCCATCCCGTTACGTATCAGAGCACCTAGACACCAACTGAGAGTCCAATCATGAACGCCTCTAATCTTTATTACCTGCACATTACCCACGATCGAGGCAACATATACGCAGAAGGGGTGAGATTTCATAATCAATACATTAAGCATATAATCCAATAAAATGCATTTAACAACATAACATTAATAACATGTCAACAATTAACAATCAGTATATTTTTCATGTCATAACAAATACAATCATCAAACATCATTACTAATTTTCATCACAAATCATAATCAACTTAACACTCGACTTGACGACACAACTCATCTTTGACCATGCAACTCTATCAACTCAACAACAACTTGACAACACAACTCATCTAGACCATGCGACTTTATCAACTTGACAACAACTTGACAACTTAACATCATTAAACTTCTTGATATGCAAATGCATGTGGTACCAATCAACAACAAATGAGCATAATAGGCTCTTCAACGTGTGAGCACAAAGGCTGCCGGGCCTAAAGCCCCCAACTTTAATGAGCACAAAGGCTGCCGGGCCTAAAGCCCCCAACTTTAATGAGCACAAAGGCTGCCGGGCCTAAAGCCCCCAACTTTAATGAGCACAAAGGCTGCCGGGCCTAAAGCCCCCAACTTTAATGAGCACAAAGGCTGCCGGGCCTAAAGCCCCCAACTTTAATGAGTATGCAATGAACTCAACTTCCAACAACTTAGACAACGACGTGTACAACTCATACGACTCATAATCATGGACGACTTCTTAAATTCCAACAACATAGACCGACTCATGCAACCTCAAGACACTAACAGTCGACAACAGAAAACAGCAGCAACGTACAACAATTAACAACGCTTGAATGTGTTAACATTCACATAAAGAATTAATTACATCAATATAAATATCATAAAACATCATTATAGCATTCATGCAGCAACACTTCTAGTTTCAGTCACCATAACAGACTTCTGGAGCTTATGAAAGCATCCTAAACAGCTCTCTAACTTACTTCTAAGGTCATCTCAAGACTACACGTGCGAAAGGATCGCATCGGGACAATTTTGGGCAACTAACAGCCTAACTCGCAGTGGCGAGTAACTTCACTCGCAATGGCGAGCAAAGTGTGCATTCTGGGTTCCTACGTATTTACTCGCAGTGGCGAGTTATTCTGCTCGCGGTTGCGAGCTCACAGGTCATTCGCAGTTGCGAGTTGCATTGCTCGCAGTTGCGAGTTCTGGGTTCTAGCTCGCAGATGCGAGTGTTCTTGCTCGCAGGTGCGAGCGATGAATGTCAGTACGGCCAGAAACCTAAAAATCACAACTTTTCACCTATATTCACGATTCCTTCATCCAAATAGCATCTAATTATCAACTTAAGTCATATCTAAGGTCTGTACACTAATTTTGCATCAATCTAACATCTGTTCTTGATTCATTCATCAAAATTGATCCTAAACCTAATTCCCAATTCTCACCAAAACTTAACCTAATCATGCTAAATTCATCCTATAGAATTATACCCTTAATAATATTGAAAATTAGTCTCACCCTTACCTGATATGAAGCTTTCGCACAACATAAAGAACTCTACGGCAATAACGCATCCAAGCAACTTAAAAAGGTCATGTCTTCCTTTCATAGAAACTCATGAAGAAGTGCATCGGTTCCCCTTATTTTAATCTTCTATCACTCTTGATTTCCCATAACTGTGTTGCCGCCGCCACTAGTGTTGTTTCTCTCCTATATAATTTTGGGATTTGTTTTTGCGGCTATCCCCAGTACGGGTAAGGGACATATATATATATATATATATCTTGGGAAGTCAATTGGTGAGAGTGGGCAACAAGTCACACAAAATTGACTTTCGTTTTTTTCTTTCTTTCTTCTCAATATCATAAATATATATAATAATATAATTCCCCTAAAAAGGTTTAATAATATAATTGCCTAGAGCTATTTTAATAACACTTAATATTGTTACATTATGGAAAGTAATATTCACAAAATAGCCCCATATCTCAATATTTATTTTATTTCTCATATCTTATTTTATTAAATAATAAAATAAGTCTCAACACCTCATAACATCTCTAAAAATCACAACATCACATAAATCACATAATTTTCATATAAATCATATATCTCTCGTAAAATCACGTAAACCTCATAAATCACTTAAATTCATAAATCATATAAATATATTTCTAAATAATCAAATAATTTACGACGGGCGTTACAACTCTCCCCAACTTAAAGAATTTTCGTCCTCGAAAATTTACCTCTAGCAACAACTCTGGATAAGACTCCATCATAAGGTTGTCTCTAACGTGCACATCATCTCTAGAAATAACATGCGAAGGATCCGCTACATATTTCCGAAGTTCCGACACATGAAACACATCATGTAAATTCGAAAGATGTGGTGGCAAATCAACTCTATAAGCCACCGTGCCAACTCTATCAGATATCTGATAAGGACCAATAAATTTGGGAGTCAACTTCTTTAACCTCAATGCACGACCAACACCGGTCATCGGAGTAACTCTCAAGAACACGTGGTCTCCTTCTTGAAACTCAAGGTCCTTCCTACGCTTATCATGTAACTCTTTTGTTTTTTTTTTTGGGCTCTGCGATGCTTTCATCTTTTCTTGAATCATCTTCACAATGTCTCGAATATAAATTTCCACCAACTGAGCTACAGGAAAACTAATATTGATCGGAATGAAGTGTGCCAACTTCGTCAATCTATCAACAATCACCCAATTAGCGTCATTCCCTTTAGGAGTATTCGGCAAACTCGTCACAGAATCCATGGATATACTATCCCATTTCCATTCTGGTACATCTAACGGTGTCATCAATCCAGCAGGTTTCTGATGTTCTACCTTTGACTTCTGACAAATCAAACAAGAGTACACATATTGTGCTACATCACGTTTCAATCCAGACCACCAAAACAACTTCTTCAAGTCATGATACATCTTTGTAGCTCCCGGATGAATACTTAAGCTACTCCTATGACTTTCTCCAAGAATCATCTTCTTTATCTCATCATTGTCTGGAATACAAATCCTACCTCGAAACTCAACACACTTTGATCATCGACCTTAAAGTCACTATCTTCAGTTTGATTACTAGCAACCAACAGTCTACAAACTTAACATCAACCTTCTGCGCCTCCGTAATACTCTTCAGGAAATCATTATCAATTTTCAGCATTCCTAGCTTAACACTCCGAGATGACATTTCACAAACTAAGCTCAAATCTCTAAACTGTTCCAGCAATTCAAACTCTTTAACCATCATAGCGGACATATGTAAAGTCTTCCTACTTAAGGCATCTGCAACAACATTAGCTTTACCCGGATGATAATTCAAACTAAAGTCATAATATTTCAACAATTCGAGCCACCTTCGCTGTCTCATATTCAATTCCTTCTGATCAAACAAATACTTCAAGCTCTTGTGATCACTAAACACCTCAAATCTCGAACCATACAAGTAATGTCTCCAAATCTTAAGCACAAATACAACTGCAGCTAATTCAAGATCATGAGTAGGATAGTTTCGTTCATGAATTATCAACTGTCTTGATGCATAAGCAATCCCTTTACCATCTTGCATAAGCACACCGCCTAAGCCCAACTTGGACGCATCACAATACACCACAAAAGGTTCATCAGGTCTCGGCAAAATCAAAACTGGAGTCGTCGTCAAACGCTTCTTCAATTCATTAAAATTGTTCTCACAATGAACATCCCACACAAAGGTTTTACCTTTACACGTCAACTGCGTTAACGGAAGTGCCAACTTAGAAAATCCTTCTATAAATCTTCGGTAGTAACCTGCTAAACCCAAAAAAACTTCTAATCTCTGTAACTGACTTAGGAGTCTCCCATTGTGACACTGCTTCAACTTTAGACTGATCGACCGCAATACCACTACCAGAAATAACATGGCCAAGAAAACTTACTTCATTCAACCAGAATTCACACTTAGACAATTTAGCATACAACTTCTTTTCTTTCAGCACTAGCAAGACAATCTTCAAACGTTCCGCATGTTCTTCTTCTGTCTTAAAGTAAATCAACATATCATCGATGAACACAACCACGAAGCTATCCAAAAATGCATGAAAAATGTGATTCATAAACACACTAGGCACATTACTAACACCAAAAGGCATCACCTTATATTCATAATGTCCATATCGTGTCCTAGAAGCCGTCTTCTGCTTATCTTCATCTTTTACTTTAATCTGGTGATAACCCGACCTCAAGTCAATCTTGCTGAATACACGTGCATCCACTAACTGATCCATCAAGTCATCAATTCTTGGAAGTGGATACCTATTCTTTATAGTTACTTTGTTCAACTGTCGGAAATCATTGCACAACCTCATACTATCATCTTTCTTCCTTACTATCAACACTGGCGCTCCCCAAGGTGAAACACTTGGTCTAATAAACTTTTTATCCATCAAATCTTCCAACTGTTTCTTCAACTCAGCCAACTCAGAAGCTGACATACGATAAGGTGTCATTGACACAGGCTTTGTTCCCGGAACAAGATCAATAGAAAATTCGACCTCTCTCCGGCGGCAGACACTTCCTAATGTGCCGGTAAGATCAACCAACAATCTCTTCAGGAAAACTTCGGGAAATCCTCACACAATTTGCAACTTATCACTCACTGCTTAATTCTCAATAGATAGTGACGCCATCAACGAAAACATCAAAATTCCATCACGTGCTAACTGCTTCAGCTGCTTAGTAGACAAAAACTCTGCTCCACTTTCTTCTTCGGCTGAAGAAGAGTACACCGACTTACTAAAACAATTAATACGAACATGGTTGTACTCCAACCAGTTCATACTAAGGGTTAAACAACAAACAACAAACAGGACAACTTAAATACAGTACAAAACTGTAAAATGACACTACGCGACTCAACTACTTGGCCGGACGGACCGACCTGCTCTGATACCAATTGTAACACCCCGTTTTCCCAACATAAAAATTTCATTTAAAATCAGAGTATTTTGATCACAACGGAATGTCACATACTTCATTTAAAACATAAAATGGATAATAATAATAATCCTTCAAATTCAACATCATGAAAAATCTTAAACTATTGCAGCGGAAATTAGTTCAACATTTAAAAGTCTTGGCACGCAGGCCTTATTGAAAAATCTCATAAATTAGTTCATAAAAGAGACACGTAAGGAATAGAAGTAAAAGCAAGCCCCCATCCCGTTACGTATCAGAGCACCTAGACACCAACTGAGAGTCCAATCATGAACGCCTCTAATCTTTATTACCTGCACATTACCCACGATCGAGGCAACATATACGCAGAAGGGGTGAGATTTCATAATCAATACATTAAGCATATAATCCAATAAAATGCATTTAACAACATAACATTAATAACATGTCAACAATTAACAATCAGTATATTTTTCATGTCATAACAAATACAATCATCAAACATCATTACTAATTTTCATCACAAATCATAATCAACTTAACACTCGACTTGACGACACAACTCATCTTTGACCATGCAACTCTATCAACTCAACAACAACTTGACAACACAACTCATCTAGACCATGCGACTTTATCAACTTGACAACAACTTGACAACTTAACATCATTAAACTTCTTGATATGCAAATGCATGTGGTACCAATCAACAACAAATGAGCATAATAGGCTCTTCAACGTGTGAGCACAAAGGCTGCCGGGCCTAAAGCCCCCAACTTTAATGAGCACAAAGGCTGCCGGGCCTAAAGCCCCCAACTTTAATGAGCACAAAGGCTGCCGGGCCTAAAGCCCCCAACTTTAATGAGCACAAAGGCTGCCGGGCCTAAAGCCCCCAACTTTAATGAGCACAAAGGCTGCCGGGCCTAAAGCCCCCAACTTTAATGAGTATGCAATGAACTCAACTTCCAACAACTTAGACAACGACGTGTACAACTCATACGACTCATAATCATGGACGACTTCTTAAATTCCAACAACATAGACCGACTCATGCAACCTCAAGACACTAACAGTCGACAACAGAAAACAGCAGCAACGTACAACAATTAACAACGCTTGAATGTGTTAACATTCACATAAAGAATTAATTACATCAATATAAATATCATAAAACATCATTATAGCATTCATGCAGCAACACTTCTAGTTTCAGTCACCATAACAGACTTCTGGAGCTTATGAAAGCATCCTAAACAGCTCTCTAACTTACTTCTAAGGTCATCTCAAGACTACACGTGCGAAAGGATCGCATCGGGACAATTTTGGGCAACTAACAGCCTAACTCGCAGTGGCGAGTAACTTCACTCGCAATGGCGAGCAAAGTGTGCATTCTGGGTTCCTACGTATTTACTCGCAGTGGCGAGTTATTCTGCTCGCGGTTGCGAGCTCACAGGTCACTCGCAGTTGCGAGTTGCATTGCTCGCAGTTGCGAGTTCTGGGTTCTAGCTCGCAGATGCGAGTGTTCTTGCTCGCAGGTGCGAGCGATGAATGTCAGTACGGCCAGAAACCTAAAAATCACAACTTTTCACCTATATTCACGATTCCTTCATCCAAATAGCATCTAATTATCAACTTAAGTCATATCTAAGGTCTGTACACTAATTTTGCATCAATCTAACATCTGTTCTTGATTCATTCATCAAAATTGATCCTAAACCTAATTCCCAATTCTCACCAAAACTTAACCTAATCATGCTAAATTCATCCTATAGAATTATACCCTTAATAATATTGAAAATTAGTCTCACCCTTACCTGATATGAAGCTTTCGCACAACATAAAGAACTCTACGGCAATAACGCATCCAAGCAACTTAAAAAGGTCATGTCTTCCTTTCATAGAAACTCATGAAGAAGTGCATCGGTTCCCCTTATTTTAATCTTCTATCACTCTTGATTTCCCATAACTGTGTTGCCGCCGCCACTAGTGTTGTTTCTCTCCTATATAATTTTGGGATTTGTTTTTGCGGCTATCCCCAGTACGGGTAAGGGACATATATATATATATATATATATATATATATATATATATATATATATATATATATATATATATATATATATATCTTGGGAAGTCAATTGGTGAGAGTGGGCAACAAGTCACACAAAATTGACTTTCGTTTTTTTCTTTCTTTCTTCTCAATATCATAAATATATATAATAATATAATTCCCCTAAAAAGGTTTAATAATATAATTGCCTAGAGCTATTTTAATAACACTTAATATTGTTACATTATGGAAAGTAATATTCACAAAATAGCCCCATATCTCAATATTTATTTTATTTCTCATATCTTATTTTATTAAATAATAAAATAAGTCTCAACACCTCATAACATCTCTAAAAATCACAACATCACATAAATCACATAATTTTCATATAAATCATATATCTCTCGTAAAATCACGTAAACCTCATAAATCACTTAAATTCATAAATCATATAAATATATTTCTAAATAATCAAATAATTTACGACGGGCGTTACAGGAGGCGCCTTCCATCAGAGTTGGAAGTGAAAGTCTTCCCCCAGAGCGGGAAGCCAAAAGTCCTCCTTCAGAGTAGGAGGCGCCTTCCATCAGAGTTGGAAGTGAAAGTCTTCCCCCAGAGCGGGAAGCCAAAAGTCCTCCTTCAGAGTAGGAGGCGCCTTCCATCAGAGTTGGAAGTGCGAAATTAAGTCTTCCCTCAGAGTGGGAAGCAAAAAACCCCTTCAGAGTAAAAGATGAAAGAATGAACGCCAGGCAGTACTTATGTCGACATTTTAGGGCGACGAAATGCTCCAGACGAGTAAATAGAAATTTAAAATTAAGCAAATCGCAGCAAGCTCTCGCTTTTGAAAAAATAACTCATGAAGACACATTCAAAATGGAACCGAACGTAACATAGAGAATCATAAACATTTGTAGAATACCAAACCACAACAAGGAAAATGCACCGTATCCGACATAAATACATTCAAAATCACAAATCGTCGGGCAAACAAAGTGTTTAAAAGGGCGCTCTAAGAAGCCGCCAATGTCAAGTTACAGACCAAGAAGCATAAATTAAATAAAAAAACAAATAAAAGAACACAAGACTATTCATCGTCCACCAACTCGCCGTTCGCAATGATCTTGAATGGATCAAGCTCATCAACTTTGGCCTCTGGGTTAAACAAGAGCACCTGATCTTTGGCACGCATAAAGCCATCCTCAAAATATATCGCCAGAGCCCGCCGTCCTTCATCTACCGCCAACTCTGACTTCTCTAGCGCAGCCTTCGCCGCGTCCCTCTCTGTCTCCGCGGCCTCCTTAGCCTGCTTCATTTCTTCTAAAGCGGACTCAGCGGCTGCTTTGTCTTTCAGCGCATCCCTGAGACGGCTTTCTAGTCCAGAAGACTTATGTTTCCATTTCTCCACATCTTCTGCAGCATCAGTGTGCTTCTTCTCCACCAGATCATACTTGCTCTCCAGGCAATGGCTCAGTAGCATAGTCCTTAAAGCTGCGGTATGGATGTCCGCCACCAGGTCGCTGCACTTAGCTTTCAATCCAGCTTCCACGTCCACCTTAGTAAAAGGCACCTGTTCTTTCATATACCTGCAGGATCATCAAACAATAAGGTCACTAGAGTTCAAGAGCCTAACGGCCAAAAGGAATCAACGCCTGAGAAAATAAGAATAATATTGTACCGGCGGATGTCGAATCCGGAATGCCAGAAGGAGTCCATCACGTCGTCATTCAAGGAAGTCCCTCCGACTTCTTTTCCCGAAGGCGGGCGACTGCTGCTCGGCTTCGATCCTCTTCCCGTCCTCGCCTTCTTAGATGAAGGAGAGGCCGCCGAAGTAGGAGCATTTCCTCCACCAACAGCTTCTAGGTCGTCCACCTCGATCACAACAGAGTCGCCTTTGCCAGTTTCTTTCCTCTTCAACCTCCTCAAGGAAACGCCTGCTGGACTGCTGGACACATAGCCGTCAGGATTCTTACTCCTATCCAAATCGGCCAAGTACTTCTTCATCTCGGCACCAGTCAGGGGCAACATTTCGCCTGCACAAAGTGGAACAAACTCAGGTAAATAAAACAAGTAAAACGACAGAACCAAAACAAAAGCAAAATTTTTGAAAGGCACTCACGCAAATAGGCTGCCATGCGGACAGCGTCGCCCTCCCTATTTAGAAGGTCATGAATATTCGTCAATGGAACCTTCTCCAAAAACTGAGCTAGCTCATGCTCATAGGGCGACATTGCATCCAAGTCATACCCTTTCACCGCCAAAGGGGCACTGGACCACCGAAGAGGAAACCTTGGCTCGCCGTTCACCAAGACTGAAGACGTCGAGCATCCAGGCGACCCCTGCACTCTGACGAAAGTATCCCGCCACTCCTTCTTAAAATTACACGCATAAGTGGGAAAGAGCCTCTTCCCAGAGTGAGCAGAGATAGCTATCCAGGTCCCTTTGTTGACATCCTTTGTGCCATAAAAATGAAAAAAGACGGCGACAGAAGGCTCAAGACCCAACGACTTACATAGAATTTCAAAACCCCGAATGAACGCCCAGCTATTTGGGAAAATCTGTGTGGGCGCCACGTTCAGAAACTTCAAAACGTCCATCTCAAAGGGCGTGAAAGGGATTTTCACGCCGAATTCCTCTAAGACGGCGGTATAGACAAAGTAAGATTCGTCTCCCTCGCCCGCCATCTCTTGATCACACACGCGCTCGTCTGGATCGCAAGACAGCAACACCACATCCTCTTCTCGCCCGGACGCCGAAATATCAAACTTGCTACGAAATAAATCCATAGCAGAGACATCCACATAGAGGGATTCTTCTAACAACACTTCCTCCGCAAACAGAGACATTCCCCGTAACCCAGAAGGTAACCTCTTCCCCTCCACTGCGCACGAAGTTCCCTGAAGCGGACGAATTTCCCAGCACTCGTCCTCCTTAGCTGCCCCTGAAGTGGCAGACAGAAACACACAGTCACTATCATGGCCCGAATTAGCACTTGACTCGCTCGAAAGGTCACTAAACAATTCTTCCCCGAATAACCCATCATAATAAGCGTCCCAGTTAATAATCCCATCGGCACCGGTAGCATGCCTCAGACACGCTTTCCTCAAGTTTTCCTTTTCAATTGGATCAATGGGTTGGACCAGTTTCCCCTCACCATCGCACTCCCTAATCAGAACCATCTCCTAAAACTAACGCTTTTTTCGCTCTAAGCATAAAAATACAGGAAGAAGGAAAAAGAAGGAATGAGAAGTCAAGAGGTACCTGCGAAGGAGTAGAAGACGAATCTGCAGAGGCTATACACCGACGAGCAAGACGAGTAGCGAACCGAAGGAGAGAGCGGCAGAGAACGTTTGGACAAGTGAAAAATGAAGAGACGAAAAGTGAAAAATGAAGAAATGAAAACCTCGAAATCCGTTTTTAAGGGAGAACAAAAGCCGCCTCGGGAAACGTGTCGGGCACGGTTAGGATCAAGACACGTGGCGCACATCCGTGGTTAAAGGCATATCAAAGGTCCATAAGCACCCCGAAGAACGCCTTGGGGAGCTCGCCATACAAGGGAACATACGAGATCGCCTAAATGGCGACCGCCTTCGAAGCAGGACATACACGAAACAAACCCGGATCATCAATCATCTCGCCTTATCCCAAGACTCGTGCTTGGGGGGCTGTGGACCGTCATCTTCCTAAGAGGAATCAAAGGATCCCAGAGAGACCCTTCGCACGTCATCATCACTTCGCCTTATCCCAAGACTCGTGCTTGGGGGGCTGTGGACCGTCATCACATTCCTAAGGGCACGGGAGCCCTCCAAAGAAGGCTCTAAGCCCTCCAGAAAGGCCTGGGCACCCTCCAGAAGGATTCCTGAGCCCTAGGGCGCCCCCTAAAGGGCGCCGCCACATTAAACTTCTAGAAGCCTCTAGAAACCGCCCAAAAGCCCCAAAATACACAAATACCCCTGTTGCTTGGGAACCAAGCAACCAAAGCCCAAGCCCATAACAAGCTATAAATACCACCCTTGAGAGCGTTCTCAAGGCATCTAATCATCAGTCTAAACCCTAGTGCACGATTCTTAGCCCTAGAATCCTTACCGTACTTTTGCAAGTACAGTAAGAATCTTTAATTTTTTTTAAAGATCCTTAGGTCTAATCCAACAAAGAAGATAAAGGATATTCGAAGAATCCTAATCATCACTAAATAACTGAATCAACCTTTTTTATTTTCTGCAGTCCATAACTACTCTTAACTAGTATAGACACCCGTGCCAAGCACGGGCTAGAATTTCGTCATCCTTAATAGAGAGAATATTGTGATGTATCAAGTGTCAGTTAAATCTCAACATTGGATAAAATATTGGAGGTTGAAGAACAGATAAGTGAAAAATAAATCATATACTTAAGTCTTAAAATTTTGGATGAAGATGCAACATCATTCTCACTTGTGTGTTTTCTCTTTCTGCAATGTGTTGATTCACATAAGTGTTGGCTCCTCATAAGTCCAAAAGGCGATATCATATCCACTTCAACATTTTTGGGGGAGCGGAAGTGGTTCGTGTGGTGGATTTCAGGCACAGAGAGTCTCATACTTAATGGAGAAATGTTAATGTGTCAAGTGTGAGTTAAAATAACACATTGAATACAATAGTAGATGTTGAGCAACATATAATTGAGATGACTCATATATCTAATGTCTTAAGATTTTGGGTGAAGATGTGACGTCAATCTTACTTGTGTGCTTGCTTTTAACCTAATGTTATGACAACCGAATAGAGGTTCCCACAAAAGTCTCAACATTATGATGATTTGTTTTGTTAGTTTTTTGGTGTCATTTGTTTAATTTTGTATCTTAAATTTTAGTTTTGGGATGTCATTCACTTTTAAGCAATTTTTTATTCAACCTCTATTATATTAAATTATTTCACTTCTGGTCTTTTGGTACGATTTGTTAATGAAAAAATGTATGTAGACGTGTTCTGCTACGTTAATAAAATACATGCTTATTAGACATTTGAAATTGATGTCACATTTTTTTAGTGAATCTATTATTTTGGTAGCATAGTTACCCAGTAATTTCCAACTCCTTCAACAAATTCATAAAATTACCAGCAAATCATTATATTTCTATACTCTCACAAATAAAGCACACACTCCTTATTTTTTCCCTTATCATTTGTCTCGTGCACAAATTTATTTTCATCTTATTTCTTTTTCTAATTTAGTTTCTCTTTTCTGTTAAAAAAAAAAAGGAACAAAAACACCCCTCTATGACACCGCCACCAACCATATTTTTTACCTTGCCGTGCCATTGAACTTATTTGATTATCTCATCATATCACAAATACAGATAGTCTTACACTTGAAGGAAAGACGTTAATGTGTCATGTGTGATTTAAACTTCTACATTACATGTAAGAGTAGATATTGAGCAACAAATAAATGAGAGGACTAATATAGCCAAAATCTCAAGGTTTTGAGTTTAGATGTGGTGTGAATTTTGCGTGTGGGTTTCTCTTGGTCAAATATGATGATCAAACTCATTGTAGGCACTCTAAGAACTCCGAACATCTTGATGAATTGTTTTGTCAGTTTTTGGAATTCGTTTGTTTTATTTTTTTTATATTAAATATACGTTTTTGGAAGTCACTTAATTTTTTTATATTAAATATACGTTTTTGGAAGTCATTCACTTTTATCAAACCTCTATTATTTAAAAGACCTTCACTTTCGCCTTTTGGTGAGATCTAACAATGAAAAAATGCATGTGTTATGCTAAGCTGACAAAGCGATATTTTAAAATTATGTGACATTTTCTTATTGAGTTTATTTTTTTGGGTAGAATAACCACTCGTAAATCTCCAACTCCTACAACTAAACCATAAAATTACCAATAACTCGCTCTATTTACAATACTTCCACGGACGAAACACTCACTACTTTTTTCCTATCATTTCTCTCATTTTCAAATTACTTTTTTATATTCTTTCTTTTTCTAATTTCATTTCTCTCTTTTCGTGAAAGTTAGAATTATAAACCTCTCTCCATGAAATCACCATCAATCCACCTGTTTAACCATGTTATGCCTCGTTCTGACCTTATTGGGTTATGTCACCATATCAGAGACGTAGAAAGTCTCACATTTAAAGAAGATATGTTAAAATGTCAATTGTGATTTAAAGTTTCACATTAGATAGAACATTAAATATTGAGACACATATAAATGAGATGACCAATATAAGAGTATATGTTTAATATTTATATTAAATTTAAATTTTTGGTTGTTGTTCATTTTCATGCAATTTTTTTTTATTAATTCTTATTATTTTAAATTTCTACACTTGTCTTTGGTCGGATTTAACTATAGAAAAACTCTAACCTGTTATGCTGAATTAATAAAATATGTGTTTAATTATTAGAATTTCTTAAATGTTATTGTGTTTTTTTGATTAAGTCTAATTTTTGGGAAGTTAATTACTCAAAAATCTCCAACTCATTTGACTCACTTTATTCTTTATAACCTCATGGACAAAACACACATTTTTTTTACTGGTGTCATTTATCTCTATCTCAAATTTATTTTGCATCTTCTTTCTTTTTCTAATTTTTTTTTTCTCGCATGAAAGAAAGGAACGTAAATCTCCCTTCATTAAATCACCCCCAACCCACCTTTTTTATTTGTTGCGTCTCCATTTGACCTTATTTGATTATGTCATATAATTATGGACACAGAGAGTCGCACATTTGAGGGATAGATATTAATATGTCAAGTATGAGTTAAAGTTCTACAATTGATGGAATAGTAGATGTTGAATAACATATATGTGAAATGACCCATATATACGTGCCTAGATATTTTGAATGAAGATGTAATATTAATCTCACTTGTGTGGTTTCTGATATAGTTTAATACAATGATATAACCCAATGTAAGCTCCATGAGAAGTACCAACATTATAATAATATGTTTTGTTATTTTGTGGGGTGTCATTTGTTTAACTTTTTTTTTTCTTGAATTTTATACTTTTGATTTCATTCACTTTCGTGCAATTTTTTTTCTCAAGACAATATTTTTTTTTCAACATCTATTATTTCAAATTTCTTCGCCGTTTTTAGAGTATGGGCAAAGGAGAAAGTTAGCTATCATGTGCTAACCAAGTTGGAACATCATGCCTTTCTCTTTATGCTTTTGCATTATATTCATTTATTAAAAATAATATCCACCTTTGCTCTTTGTGGGATCTCACAAAAGGAAACCGTAGATGTTTTATACAGTTAACAAAATACATGTTTATTAGACATTTAAAATTGGAGCAATGCTATTTCTAGCGAAGCCCGTGTTCCCGAATCTATCCCGAAATTGCTTTCCACCGTCAGATCTCCTTGCACACAATACATGGCTGGTTGGATGAAATTTAGTTATTTTGCTACAATACACGTTTATACTGTCGCGATGTCATTGTTATAATAATTGTCGCTTTATGCAGCATTTCCCTTAAAATTGATATGGAATTTTTTTTAATAAGTGTAATATTGAGGTAGTATAGTTACCCAGTAATCTCCAAATCCTTCAACAAACCCATAAAATTAACAACAACTTATTATTTTCCCTTATTATTTCTCTATGTTCAAATTTCTTTTTCATCTTCTTTCTTTTTCTAATTTACTTTCTCTCTTCTCATAAAAGAAATAAAAAACACCCCTCTTTGAAACCGCTACCAACCCACCTTTTTTACAATGTTGTGCCTCTGATCTTATCAGGCTATCTGACCAAGTCACGTATACAAAGAATCTCACACTGAAAAGAGAGATGTTAATGTCTCATGTGTAAGTTAAACATCTATGTTGGATCATGTACCTAATGTCTTAAGGTTTTAGGTCAAAATATGGTGTTATGTCATTTGTGGAGATTCTCTTAGCCAAATGCGATGATCTAACTCATTGTATACTCCTGCAGAACTCTTAACATTATGATGAATTGCTTTCTTAGATTTTTTTATGTCATTTGTTTATTTTTTTATATTAATTAAAAAAAATCCATTTTTTATTTTATTTCAAATTCCTTCACCTTTGGTCTTTGTTGGGGAACAAACCATGAAAAAACGCCAATGTGTTATGATGAGTTGACAAAAAAAAAAGCACCTCTTAGTTCCAAAAAAATAAATTAGAAAATCTAGTCTCTATCTCAATATGCTTAAAAATATTTTTCTGAGGGCATCAATTTTTTTTTAATGATTGTGAGAGATATAATTGTATCCCTTTTACTTATTATATTCAATGACATAATTATCAATTTATATTATTATTATTGTCAAGACATAATCTTCTCTTTAATTATTTTGACGACCTGATTTGGTTGTAGAATCCATTGAAAATACGAAGGAGAGCTAATGGATGGACGATGAAGAGAATTTAAGTCGGAGTTTTTAGGTTCGAACCCCAAAAACTAACATTTTTCCCTCCCCTCTATAAATTTACTAACAACTAATATTTGTCTAATAAAAAAGAAAGAAACCAACACAAAGGACTAATAAATAAGCGGAACAAAATTTTCTCTCTAAATAGATTGTTATGAATTATCGACTAATTAATATTTGTAAAGTCTGTTTAGAAGACTGATAATGTTAACTTTGAGTAGAAATATCAATTTTTGGAAATATATAATAAAAAAAAACATGAAAGTGATTTTAGTAATAAAATAAATGGAAATGAGATAGAAATGATCTCACAATCAACAATAGGGTTTGCTGATTTTCTTTATATATCTATATATATCATTTTGTTCTGATTAGTTTTAGCGGATTTGGAACTTTTACTATGTATATATATTTTTCTTAGTTCATCCTTTGGATGGTAAAAATAACTCTTTTCATGAGAATCAGAGGGTTCACATACCAAAAAAAAAAGTTACTCTATATTCACACCCTTCATTTTACAGTTAAAACTCTATAAATTAATAATGTCAGGACCGGAGAAATTTATTAATTTAGAGAGTTATTAATTTATTGATAAATTAATAATTATTAATTTAAAGAGTTTTTAAGTAATTATACTGTACATATCAAACAAAAAGGCAAATTAGTCTATGTCTCTTAAAATTACGTTGCAACGAACCTTGGGACTCAACGTAAATTAGTAACTACTGTGTTCATATGCATTGGAAATCAATAATGACTTTTGAAGTACAGTAAATGTAAACAAGAGGAACAAATGTGTTCAATGTATTCTTAATATATTTTTTTCAGTTTCTATGAATTATTAATTTATGATTTTCTTGGGACCGAAAATTATAAAGGGATCTTCTGAAAAATTATTATCTTATTATTTTATCGAGTTTTTCAATTTTTTACATTGACCCAAGTCGGGACCGGACAAATTTATTATTTTAGAGAGTTTATTAATTTACTGAGTATTAAATTAAAGAGTTTCTACTGTATCTTGATTTAATAAACTAAATTATATCTTTAACAACTCTTATATTTGAACATCAATTATTCTTAAACACTCATTCAACACCTCATTTAATTTTCTCTCTATTTATCTCCTTCTCCCAATATTTTTCGTACTATTTTACATATTTTTCTTCCCAATGTTTTTCGTACTATTTCTTATTATGTGCTTGTTTGACACTTCAATAACTGAAAATAAAGACAAACATGTATACTAATCGAATACATAGCGACAATAGATGTCTAGTGACAATAGATGCTTACAGTTTGATACATCAAAAACAAACAAAAGATGAACAACGAAACTCAAAGATTATTGGTTTTGGACCCACTGAAAAAATGAGAGTAGTAAGTTTTATTTTTCTTTTTACCAATAGTGAGTATTGTTGAAAATTCAAAAATACAATAAAATTGAAAAGAATTTTGAATTCTTTGGTTCAATATCATAATTGTGTGAAGAATGGTGAAATTAGAATCAATATTTATAGAAAAAAAATCCAAGAAAATCACTACATTAACGTATAGATCCAAAATTTGCTAGCAAAATAATTTATAATATATATTATAAAAGAATTACATAATGTGAAAATGAAAAAAAAAGTATGCTGTTGTTTTTAAAAACATGAGTAGATAAAAAACATATGAGTAATTTATTTCATACTTATCACAAATGTTTTTATTTTTTCCATTAATAATATGAACTTAAATAATGTTTTTTATGTACCATTAATTCAATAATTCCTTATATATAAATAAAAAAACATTTTTCTTTGACCCTTCTTACCACCGTTGTTTTTTATTTTTTTCTTCTACAAAAAATATGATCTTTTTTATGGAAAGAAATATTACACCACCAAATCATTCCTTATAGAGAAAAAACAAAAATGCTTTCTTTGACTCATAAATGATGTTTCCTATGTGGAATATAGACATTGATTCTACTAATTTTTACTCCCTTATTAAATTATAACAGCTATGTTGGTACATGTTCTCCTGCATGTTATATTTGCTTTTTTATCTCTTATTTACATATATTGTGCCTAGTTTAGATGCTATCAAATTTTTTTAATTTTATAGACAGAAAAAACCTTAAATTTCACACATAAATTTTTTAAATCACATGAAAAAATGCAGCCGAATATTATATCAATTCTCATGATACAAAAAAAAAAAAATATGTAAACTATAATTAGTTATGATAGTATTACGTATAAGAAATTTCTATAATAAGTTGAAAAATGTCAATAAAGTTTAAGGCATTATTGTATAAATATAAATTTTTCATCCCAAATTAATTTCACTTCATGTTTATTCTCCTATATTATTGTGCGTAATGTTAATTTGATTAGATGTATAATATTTTTAAATGAAAGTTAAGGTGACAATAAAGATAATTGGGACAAAGACAATCACTGAAATTAATGGAAAAGATTATGTTACCTTTTTTTTTAAATTCGGTTTATGTCCATAATTGTTTATTAGGCTAGGTTTATCTTCTTTAGTTTTTTTATTTTTCATTTTTTTCTTAATAAATTTTTAGCCTAAAAAGCTTGTTAAAAAATATGCTTAAAATATCTATAATCTGCTATTTTAAATTTGAAAACTATCTTGAATACATACTATTTGCAAATGAAATGCATAATATTTCATTATCATAGTTGAAAAGTGATATCTTTAATATATTGAATTAATAAAAAAAATGTCATATAAAACAAATATTTTTTTAATGACGGATGTTAGTAATTAGTTGTAATAGGAAACAATTAATTACATTAATTGGGACATTTCTTTAGAGTTAGAAGTCGCGATTATGTGTCTCGAAAAAACATGTCTATTTATCAATGACTGATTGAAGCTTTTGATACATTCTATTGAAGAAACTGTGATAAATGAAAAACCGTCATAGTAAACCATGATGAAGTTAAAATGATTTTTATTAGAAAAGGTTTGTCTAATTTAGATGATCTGAACCAATTGCGTGCAACCATTAGGATGATGTGTAACATATCGGGAGATGTGTTAAGAAATTATCAAATAAGAGTTCATGTGTAAAAGCTAAATCAATCTATTGAGATTAGTTTTTTGACATATCAATTCATTAAGTAATATTCAATTAACAAAAGGTATCTAAACTCTAACATCTTGATTCCATATCAAAAATAAAACATTTCCTTGACTTAAAATTATATTGTTGATTTTGAACGCCTTGAAATCGAAGAATGGAGGTACATGCTCTCCAACGGGACCATGAGAAAGTAGAATTAGCAATTAACATATTAGATACACATGAAAAATAAAATCAACCCCATAATCTACAACCAAATGATTAAACTTCTATTTTTTTTTTCACAAAAAACTTCCATGCTTTAAGTTTCAAAACATAGAAAATACTTTATTTTATGAATTTTTTTATGGGGGAAGAGACATATGAAAATAATGAAAAACAAATATATAGGAAAAAAAAAATCATTACATGATTAATTTTGATTGGCCTATAGAAACTAAATGTGTCATGATTCATTTTGATTGACTAATAAAATATAAATGAGTCATGGTTCAATTTGATTGGATGATAAGAAATCATTAAATGAGATGAGGAATGTGAAGATGCCACATGTAATCTAATAATGTATAATTAGTTACAAAAAATTAAATTTTTTATTTATAATTATAATTATTAAAATTTGACGGTAAGGGGAATGTCCTCATTAAAATTAAATTTTTTGTTATATATTACAATGAGATAAATTATTTGTAAAACTTCATTACTCATTGAGTAGAATACACGTTACAATGAGAATAATATATGTTAATGAGAGATTATCAATTTTCAGTTATGTACACAAACCAAAACCTAAACGATGAAAATTGAATTAGTTTTTAGACTGAGTCATGAAAAATAAGATGAACATAAGAAAGAAATATGAGTCATGAAAAATAGGTATAAAATGAGTCATGAAAAAGCGGCTCTAAGATGAAAAACAGATGAACATAAGAAATATGAGTCATGAAAAATAAGAGGTACGAAGAACACGTATAGAAACACCAACGAAAATAGATAGAAAGACAAATGGAGTTGTGATGTGAAGTATTTGCTAGCCCATAGGTCTAATTTATAATATATTTTATAGGATAATTTCGTAAAATAACATTTAAATTGGACAATTATACAGATTTCCTATCTTAGTCATTAAGTAGTACCTTTAGTTCTAAAAAAAAAAGTCAGACCTTTAATTTTTTTTATTTTTGTTGCTAAGGAAATCATAAAGGTGATATTTAATCCTCATAGAAAAATGATATGTATATGTATTAAAAAAGCACTATTTATTTTGCTTGCACATTTATTTTAAGGAATTTCGCTGGCATATGATTTTTTTTATTCTAATTGACCAATAAAATATATTTGGAAACTTAATTATACCAAATTTATTTTGACCATTTTTTTTGGCAAAATAGAAAATATATAAAATAAAAAGAAGAGATATAAAGATTGTGAGGACATTAGACCTGACCCAGGAATAACCTAAACGTAAATACATCGTGATAAATCAGTCCAATGGATCTACTCTAACCTATCCTAACAAAATTCACTAATTAAAGGTGCAACCCAGCCCAATGAACCCGCGTACGGGCACAATATTTGGCAACAAATTAAGATATTGATTGTGTCCATATTTGTTTGGCAATCAATAAAATACATAATATTATAATTGTCTCACATTATTATTATATTATTATTATGATAATAAAAATTAAAAAATTGTACATTTCATTAAGTGTCAAACTCACGACATTTCTTGGTTTGGTTCAAGATGTCACATGACATATGAGAAAAATATTACCATATATATCTTTGACGATTTCTCTCTCTTTGTTGCTCTTTTTTTTACCTGATAAATGGAAGTCTAATAGAAATTAACACAAAATAATATGCACACTTAAAGAAATAAGTAAATGAGATATTCCAAAAAAATGCACCTATCGATTACCCTTATCTCCATTTATAACTACCAAATGCATTACCCACTGTGATAACACTATTGTTTTTTTTTTATATAAAATATAATACTAATTTTAATATGGTAATAACAATGTCATTAAAGCTTTTTTTTTTTATTAGACGATAATAAATTAAGAAGATTTTTTGTAGGCTTCTGTTTAATGAAACAGTTTATATTACTTTTTTTTTACCGGTTTATATTACTACTTGTTACTTATTTGCAACGATCTCTCATTAATGCATTTAAATAATTGCACTATTTTTGTGGGATTATATCAAATTTTATATTATTACAGTCTATAATTTTTTTTAAGCAACTATTGCAGTCTATATATAAAAAATAGTTAAGCTTAGAATAATAAAATATAATAGGATAATAGACCAATTATAATAAATATGAAGCTGATGGAATTGAAATAATCTAAAAGGACAAAATATAATACATTTGTTCTCGATGTAAACATTATGTTAAGGCACAAATAATAAAATACAACAAATTTAAGTGAAAAAATATTTCTAAAATAACCAACTACATGATTCATCCACTGATACTTCAAATATCTTTATGTGAACGGGAGATATCGGAAATGAATTCAATGAATATCATATTCGGTTGAATAAAAAATAATAAAACAAATAAAAAGACGAACAACAAAAAAACAAAGAAAGAAAAGCAAAGGAAAAAGCTAAACAAACAGAAAGAGAGGCAAGGTTGTGATGTGAAAATTTGTGAAGTCATAGGTCTAATTTATAGTAATTTTCGTAGGGTAATTTGTAAACTAAATGAATCTAATTTGGCATGAGAGTTAATTACACGCGGTCATTTTTATGCCATTACTTTAATATTCGGTTACATATATTCCATAACATAAGTTTTACTATTTTTTGTCTGCCCTTTTTAATCAATTTTATTTCATTGATTTACTATTTTTCCGGTTGACCATCCCTTACATGTGGCTTTTCCTTATTATTAAGGAAAATCAAATCATAATGTGTTTAATTGTTTTAATAAGACTTTGAATAAAATATCTTTGACATAATTACAACCAAATCAATTGTTTCACATCATTTGTCAAAAAAATAATTTATCTAACATTATTTGGTTTTTTTTAATAACCGCTATTATATGTTATTACTATACAATATATATTTTGAAAATAGAAACAAAAGAATATAAACTTAAATTATACAATATATATTTTGAAAATAGAATCAAAAGAATATAAACTTAAATTATATAAAAAGTTAATGGTTACTACCAAATCTAATTAAATTATTTTAAAAAGTTACACTTTTATCAAATCATATTTTTTTTGACAAATCAAATCATTTTTTTATTATTTGACATATATCAATTATTTGATCTCTTTGATATTTAAATAATTATTCCATTAATCGTATTTTAATCAGATATTACTTGTTTTATTTTAATATCTGAATTCAAATATTTTAATTTAAATTATTTGATTATTCAAAAAAAGCATATTTTATTAAAGTTTGTATTTTTTGAATACGAAATGTTTGATTTCTAATTTAATTTCAAATATTAGAATTTGAAATTGTAAAACTTCCTTTTATACATAAACATAAACATTAAATACAAATTTGTGAGGATGAATGTGGTGAGAGTATTTTGTGAGGATGAATGTGGTGAGAGTATTTGTAAAAAGAATAGGATGAGAGTGCCACGTGTCATAAGAATAGGAGGAGAAAAAACATTTCCATAAAGGGCTATGGAATAAGCCGTAAATGTATATTATATAGATATAGATATAGATATAGATATAGATGTGCAATCAATTCAAGCTTGCAAACCCATAAACCCTATTATTGTTTTAATTCAAACAAGTTTAGTAAATTGCCTTGTTGAACGACAATCTATGTGGAGACGATAACTTATCACTTTATTAGTTGTTACGTTTTGATGCACTTGCCAACTCATCCATCATTCTGGATGATTATATATAATCTTCTTTCATTATGTTGATTCGGTATTTATTTTTTGTAAAACTAGCATTTATTTTTTGTAAAACCGGCATACTTACTATTGCACGAGTATGGCTCAAATCCTCTTATCAAGCATCATGCTCTTTTGGTTATACCATTGTTAATGTTTAGGAAGTTTTAATTTCCTGTTTAGCTTTTCTTTAGTTTTCTTTTGGACTTGAACCCCTTCCTAGTTAAAATATAAAATTTAAACTCAGAGACGTTGAAATTACAATTAAACTTTTAAAAAAATTAAAATAAGATATAGTAGAGATATACATATTTAATTAATAAACTAATGTTTACAAAAATTACAAGATCCAATAATATATTATGTAACAGATTGAAAATCATTAAGTTTTAAACTGCAAAAAAATCATCTTTGTCAACCATCGTAAACAAATCTAACATACATTTATTGAGAAATGCAATAACAATAGGATTGATAGACAATGTTTGTTTGCTTAAACTGATTTTTTATATTTGTCGCTTTCCGTTTATTCATTTTTCTAGTTATTGTCCAAATTTAGCTTATTGTTAAATTTTCACAATATATGCTAAGATTTGTCGCTTTCCTTTTATTCATTTTTCTAGTTATTGTCCAAATTTAGCTTATTGTTAAATTTTCACAATCTATGCTAAGGATTTAAAACTAACTCAACTTCTATTCTCTCTATTCTTAGTTTCCTTCTTAAACGAGTGAGTCCCTTACCCAAAGTTTGAAACAACAACTTGAACAAACTTCTAAACCACGAGCAATCACTAACAACTTGAACCTATATTTTAACTTCTTCAAGTTCTCCTATATAAAAACCGTGTAAACCTCATCCTCCTTACTATCCCTCTATTCTCAATAATTTGATAGGAATTATAATTAAATAAAAAACTAGTATATTGAAACATGGTTTGTCATCAAGAAATCAACTATGTCTTTTGGCGCATTATTTTACTTGTTGTTATGGTCACATTTTTCATTATAGAGGTTAGTTCTACCAAACAATCTAAAATAGAAGGCATTGAAATGAATGCAATTGATCATTGTTGGAGATTTAATCCTGAATGGAGAAAACATCGACTACAACTTGCAACTTGCTCGGTGGGCTATGCAGGAAAAATGACAAACAACATTGGCAAGGGCCTAATCCATTATAAAGTTACTGATCCTAGTGACCACCCTTTAAATCCAAGACCCGGCACCTTAAGATACGGAGCTTCTAAGATTCAAGGTAAAGTTTGGATCACATTCCAAAGGGACATGAACATTAATCTTGTGAGACCCCTTCTCATTAGTAGTTTCACCACCATTGACGGTCGAGGCGTTGATGTCCATATTGCCGATAATGCATGCTTGATGATATATAAGGTAAAAATTAATAATCAAATTAACATTAAAATAAAAAGGATTCAAGTTAAGATGAAAAATATAGATGAAATTAATGAGATGAAATTAATGAATATTTGAATTATCTGCAAAAGTGTGGTAAAAAAGTTTATGTATAAAAAAAGTGCTACATATGTTGTCCTATTTAAAAAATCAACTTCTACACCATCATATCATGGGAGGTGATCCAACTTTTGAAACAAATACAATTTATCTTTATTTTATTGCCTCTAACACTTATATACGTTAAAACAAAAGACAAATTTTATATTTTTCTCTCTAGCTTTATTATTAAATTATTTTCCTTTGAAGTTTGTAGAATCATTGTTATAGTTTTAAAATTTCTTCTTATTATATTTCAAGCACATATCTACCACTTCATAACATAAAATGACATTTTTATTATTTGTTATTAGGCAACCAACATAATCATCCATGGAATTAGGGTTCATTGTCGACCTCAAGCTCCTGGAATGGTGATGGGTCCCAATGGAAACATAATGACATTGGGTCAAGTGGATGGAGATGCAATCAGATTGGTTTCAGCTTCAAAGATTTGGATTGATCACAACACACTTTATGATTGTCAAGATGGTCTTCTAGACGTTACACGTGGTTCCACCGATGTAACAATCTCCAACAATTGGTTTAGAGAACAAAATAAGGTTATGCTTCTTGGACACGATGATGGATTCTTGAGAGACAAAAATATGAAAGTGACTGTCGTGTACAACTATTTTGGACCTAATTGCCACCAACGCATGCCTAGGTAATTAATTATTACAAAATTAGTAGTTCCTTTATAATAAATTAAATTAGTAGTAAAAAATTAGATTTGAAAAAAAATTATTATTTATTTTTATTATTAATTAAAATTGTTACAGAATTCGTCACGGATATGCACATGTTGCGAATAACCTGTACATGGGATGGGTGCAATATGCAATAGGTGGAAATATGGAACCAAGCCTTAAGAGTCAATCAAACCTCTTCATAGCACCAACAACAGGGAAGAAGGAGGTAATTATTTCAATCTTCCGTATACTAAAATTTTATGAATGTGTCATTTATAAAATGGTTGCAATATGTTATATTAATTGATTAATTAAATTATACAATGTGTGTAGGTGACATGGAGGAAAAGTAGTAATGGAATTGGAGACACTTGGGAATTTTATTCAGTTGGGGATGCTTTTGAAAATGGAGCATCATTTATAGAAACAAAAGATGGACAAGTGACAAAACCCAATTATAGTCCTGAACAGAACTTTGAAGTTGTCGATGCAAAATTTGTGAGATCATTAACTAGATCATCGGGTGTGTTACAATGTAGTAAAACCTCAATATGTTGAGTTCAAATTCAGAGTTTGGTATTACTAGAGTGTATTTTGAAGGATAGTGATGAGTGAATGGAAGAAAAAACATCTTCATTTATAATTAGGTTCATGTAAAATACTAGTGATAATACTAGTGGTAAATTAGACGTGATAAACAATTGTTAGGTTGGATAACGTGATTTTAGAATTTAAAAAGATGTGAACAATGATATTTAAGTAGAATTGGGGCCTCAAATGAACTTTGTTGATTTTTGGTATCATGATATATCATTTGTCGTCAATCATTCAATCTATTATGAAGATATACCATGTGAAGTTACTGTCGCAAGCATTGTTTAGTTGAAAGAAATTTTTGTGTACAAAGTTATCACCAAGTGAAATCTTTAGCAAAAGATTGATATTTGTCATCTCAGATATGATATTTTGTATGAGGGTGAGAAATAAATACACTTTGCACTCTATTTTAATTTACATTGATTTTGTCTCATTGAGTATTTTTAGTAAGTTTTTGACGTGTCAGTAGTTCTCGTACAATAATGTACACTATTTTTCCTTCTCTAGAATTTTCTTCCATTTTTTCTCATGGTATAATTTTAGTAAGTCATATCATTAATGGACATCCAATGGGATGTGTTATTAATATTTTGTAGACGTCCATATCCCTGATCCTTTTCCTATTTCATAGAATCCACTTATAATTTTCCAATTTTTATATTTTTAACTATTTTTCAATTTTTCCTCCCAAATTCAGTTGCTTCTACATTGCCGTTGTGGGAGATTAAGGTATCGTTTGACCCGACTTTTTTCAAACTTCTCTACATTTTTAAGGAGAAGTTAGGCCGAATACAATATCAATTAAGTACTTACTAAAAAACGTACTTTTTTTGAACGCATAAAATTGAATGGAATGAGCTTTGACCAGAAGCTGTTGAATGTTACTTTAAAAAACTACTTCTCGACAATTTATTTCACAAGCACCTCTTTTCAACCCACGCTGGGAACCTTTTCTTTATTTTTTAATATTATATTTCAATATTTTTTTTTCTTCCATTTAACTTTATTTTTTTTAACCGTTCCATTAATTTTTTAAGGAGATTCCATTTAATTATATTACCTTTTTTCAAAGAAATTTTATTATCTTTTTATCACTTATATATTTAATTTCAATATCGTTTAATCATCACAATCTCACAAATATTTTTATTCACGCTGTCATTTAATAATCCCAAATATTTTTATCTCCTTTCTTCTTCCTCGCGATTATATACACACATTAACGTTAGAGTAATATTTTATGTCCGTCTGTCTGTTTTTTGTTACGATAATGCATATAATTTTTTTAGTGTTGCTTGGTTGAGTGCTACCTCACCAATTTTTTTTTTAACTATTTTCCAATTTTTATATTTTTAAAAACTTTTAACTATTTTACAATTTTTTATTTTTAACTATTTAAAACTAAGTTGATGGTTCATGGTTTTTAAGGTTTATATTTTGACATATTATAATGATTCACAATTATCCGTCATTTTACCATCTATCCTTTCAATGTAATCTTCCAGACTGAATATTACTAAGCATATGTGAAGAGACTGAATATTGCTCAGCTGATATTACTTTTTTGACGTCAAAGAGATTTTTTATTTTTTAGCGGTCAAATTATTAATAACCAAGTCCCTACACAAGACGCTAAAGAGTTTAATGTGTTTCTTTCGTTCATTTTGTGTCATGTAAATATTGGTGTTAATCCCTTTTTGGTAACTCTATGACGGTAGCGCTCACTTTTATAATTTTAACTAATATGTAATTTATGATGTTTTCCTGCTCTTGATAAAGCTTTCATAAATATTTTGATAAAGATTTATAATTTTTGTGCAATATTTATTAATTTGTTCATTTTTCCTTCGGAACAATTTTTTTACAAAATACGTTACTGAACCCCATGCCTTAGACCATGCATCACAAATATTTGGATTATGTGACCTTCATTCTCAAATTTACGAAGAATGGTAATATTCCGTAATTTGAACATCTCTCCTTTAAAACAAGTTTTTTAAAAGTGCGTATAATTCACATGAAAGGACTCGATACTAAATTGCAGTTAATATCTGCCTTTGCTGTAGATCATGTGAAATGATTTATATACGTTGAAACTGAAAGGCAAAATGATATATATCAAGTAGAGAGGCATTCAACTATCTGTCTGATTCAGAAGTTTGTTCACCTGAAAGGACTGGATACTAAATTGCAGTTAATATCTACCTTTGCTGTAGATCATGTGAAAGGATTTATATACGTGGTACTAAATTGCAGTTAATATCTGCCTTTGCTAGGGGTGGCAAAAATACCCATGCCCACGGGTACCCGTGGGTAAACTCCGTCACGGGTATGGAGCGGGTAGCTAAACGGGTATCCACGGGTATAATAAACGGGTATTTGACTACCCATTATTATATGGACACAGACACGGATTGGATTGTATCCATACCCACAGGTACCCATACCCGATAATAAATTAAGTAAATTACTAATATATCTTTATATATCATATCTTATTACTTAAAGTTAGTACCTTATGTTGGAACAAAATGTGTTTAACAATGAACCTTAAAGAGTTTTGATGATAACAAGGTATTAAAAATTGTAAATTGGACTAGCTAATAATTGTTCAAGTGTACAGGACTATAATTATAAAGTTACATCATCATTGGTTCTGAATGAGCAAATAAAGAGCAAAGGAAACAACAAAAATTTGAAGCTTGGACGCTCCTGAAGGCAACTTGTTACTGAAGAGAAAAAGCGCTCCTGAAGTTAAGTCGCTTCTGAAGTAAGGATAGTGCTCCTGAAGACAAGAAGTCCAGAAGTCATATCATCAGAAGCTGCATCATCAGAAGCTGCAGAAGTCATATCTTCAGAAGCTGCCTCATCATAAGCTATTTCACCAGAAGCTGAATCTCAACTGGATTTGCAAAAGATTCAAGAATTGAAGAACTATCAATGCAAAAGCTGTCTATTGGATTCGAAAACACAAACAAAGGATTAGTGGAATTTTGCAACGGTCATTTCAAAGGTGTTTGAAGGCTTGTGCTTGCAATTTGGACGAAAGCGTTGACATTGTACTTTGTACGAATTGTACAACCACGTTCTCCACTACTCTGTTTTGTGTCCACGCTACAAGACAAGAAAACAGCTCCAGAATACGGTTACGCCTGCATAGATGTTCCTTTGGATAAGGAATGGATTTCAAATTTGTTCTTCATAGGACAACAACCAAATCAGGCAAAAGATCATTGGTGAAAGATCAAGCTTCAACAACGACTCTTTGGTGTGCTGGCAATTTCACAACGTCTCTTTCACACCTCTATATAAAGGAGTGAAGACCTAGAGATTTGGTAATGCATGAACGCTGAACGAAAGACTCATAACATTTTTACAAGTACCAAACCTCTGCTGAAATTGTTCTGCATTCACTTAGAATTTCTTTGTCTTATAGTCATATCTTAGAAATTCTTAAGTCCATTGAGTCTGTATCTGATTTGTATTGTGAGCACCTCTGATTGTATATCAAGTGTTCAACCTTAAACAATTTTCTGTGAAATTTTGTTTAGTTAGGAAGTCTCTTGCTTGTGTGCTTGAGCAAAGGAAGTCTCTTGCTTGTGTGCTTGAGCAAAGGAAGTCTCTTGCTTGTGTGCTTGAGCAATTGTAATCAGATATTACTCTTAGTGAAATCTCCTTGGAAGTGCAAGGGGGACTGGACTACTTCCGTATTGTGGAAGGAACCAGTATAATTGCTTTGTGTCGTTCTTCTTCTCTCTCTCTGTTTTTTCCGCTGCATTTAGATTCTGATCATCACTTCAGAAGCTGTCTCACTTAGCTTCTGATCAGTGTATTCAGTTGTTTAGGAGAAACGAAGAATTTTTCAAAACACAATTCAACCCCCCCTTCTTGTGTTTTTTCTCACCTTCAATTGGTATCAGAGCCTGGTTTGTTGTGTAACACTTAACCGTGCAACAGTCAAAGATCTGAGAAAAACATGACTACTCCTCCTCCTAATGGTTCTGGTTCTAGTGATACTAGCTATAAAAATGTCTCACATGATTATAGTGATAGTAAGAAAACCAGTGTTGGAAAAGTTCCAAAGTTCAATGGAGATGCTGAAGAGTTCTCTTGGTGGAAGACCAATTTTTACAGTTACATCATGAGCCTAGATGAAGAATTATGGGATATTCTGGAAGATGGTGTTGGTGATTTAGTCCTTGATGAAGAAGGAGCTGCTGTGGATAGAAAGAAACATACTCCAGAACTGAGGAAACTCTACAAGAAGCATCATATTATCAGAGGAGCTCTTGTCACTGCCATACCCAAAGCGGAGTACATGAAAATGAGTGACAAATCCACTGCTAAAGCTATGTTTGCTTCTCTCTGTTCAAATTATGAAGGGAGCAAAAAGGTCAAAGAAGCAAAGGCTCTTCTGCTTGTACATCAGTATGAGTTATTCAAGATGAAGGATGATGAAACTATTGAGGAGATGTACTCAAGGTTTCAAACCTTAGTTTCTGGGCTACAGATTCTAAAGAAGAGCTATGTTGCTTCTGATCATGTAAGCAAGATTCTCAGAAGCTTACCTGCCAGATGGAGATCGAAGGTTACTGCCATTGAGGAAGCTAAAGATTTAAACACTTTAAGTGTCGAAGATCTTGTTAGTTCTCTCAAAGTTCATGAGTTAAGTCTTAATGAACATGAGTCTACTAAGAAGAGTAAATCAATAGCTCTTCCATCCAAAGGCAAGTCATCAAAAGCTCTCAGAGTGGTTGAATCTGAAGAGGAAGAACAGTCAAGTTCAGATTCTGAACCAGATGCTGCTGAAATGGCCATGCTCTCAAACAGACTTCAATATCTGGCCAAGAAGAACAGAAAGTTTCTCGCCAAAAGGGGTAACTCCAGAAGCTCAAGGAAAGAAGATCAGAAGGGATGCTTCAACTGTAAGAAGCCTGGACACTTCATTGCTGAATGCCCTGATCTTCAAAGAGAAAAGTCAAAGGACAAATCAAAGATGTCTACATTCAAACCAAGCAAATTCAAGAAGCAGATTAAGCAGAGTTTAATGGCAACCTGGGATGATTTGGGTAGTGAATCTGGATCTGATAAAGAGGAAGCTGATGAAGATGCAAAGGTAGCTGTTGGGTTGGTAGCAACAGCAACTTCAGAAGCTGGATCAGATTCAGACTCAGAAGATGAAAACGAGGTATATTCCAAAATTCCCAGAGATGAACTTGTTGAGTCACTTAAAGAACTTCTTACACATTTTGAAGTAAGAACCAATGAGTTGAAGGATTTAAAAGAAAAATATGCTGATTTGGTACAACAGCAAAAATCAACTCTATTGGATCTGAAAGCTTTTGAACAAGGACTTAGGGGTTTTGACTTCATGTGTAAAACATATGAAGATCAGCTCAGGTTCTTATGTCAGAAGCTACAAGAAAAGTGTAATGAAAAACCTTTAAGTAATCATGAAATTGCTCTTGAAGATTTCACTATATCTGGCATTGACAGAAGCAGAGTAGCTTCTATGATTTATAGCATTTACAAGAACAATGGCAGAGGAATTGGTTTTCCAGAGGTGAAACTTAAGAAAACCAATCTAAAGTCTTGTTGTGAATGCATCAAGGAAGGTCTGAAAACATTCTTTGTACCAGAAGGGGTTGAGTTGGAAACTGTTGTTCAATCAGAACCTGAAGCTTCTAGTTCTAAGGCTAAGGTTATTTCAAAGCCAAAGAACTCTAAGTCAAAGGCTATGGTCAAATCTGATTCCAAGACTTCAAAGGTTAGGATCCTCAAAAGATCAGAACCTATTCCTCAGAGTCTGGTGAAACCAAAATCTGGGGTTCTGAAGTCTAAGTTTCAGAAGAAGACAGTTACTGCTTCTGAAGTACCAAAACCTAAGGTGATGGTTAATCAGAAGCAACCCAACTCACAGCACAAGGTACAAGAAGTGAAGAGTAAAGCCTTAAGTACTAACCTTCCAGGACCCATAGAACAATGGGTACCTAAAACTAAAAATGTCAATGATGCAGGTATGTCTAAGAGCAGTGCCAAAGCAAAGATCATGGTACCTAGACAGCGGTTTCTCAAGACACATAACAGGAGACAAGTCCATGTTCCTCAGCCTAACAATGAAAGAGGGAGGAAATGTGAAATTTGGAGGCAACCAGTCAGGCAAGATCATAGGTACAGGAACTATTGGTAATTCCTCTACCTCAATTAATAATGTATGGTTGGTAGATGGTCTTGAACATAACCTTTTGAGCATTAGTCAATTTTGTGATAATGGTTATGATGTGCTTTTTGAAAAACCCAACTGTACAGTAATCAACAAGGAAGACAAATCCATTGTGTTCAAGGGAAAGAGAGTTGACAATGTCTGTAAAATCAATTTTTCTGAACTGGCTGATCAGAAGGTGATTTGCCTACTATCAGTGAATGATAAGAAATGGATGTGGCACAGAAGGTTGGGACATGCTAACTGGAGGTTAATCTCTAAGCTTAGTAAGTTACAACTTGTGAAAGGGCTACCAGACATTGACTATCATTCAGATGCACTCTGTGGTGCATGTCAGAGAGGGAAAATTGTGAAATCATCTTTTAAAACCAAAGACATTGTTTCAACCTCAAGACCTTTAGAATTACTCCATATTGATTTATTTGGACCAGTGAGTACTGCATCCTTATATGGAAGTAGATATGGATTAGTCATTGTTGATGATTACAGCAGATGGACTTGGGTGAAATTCATAAAGAGTAAAGATGTTGCGTGTGATGTATTCAGTAGCTTCTGCACTCAAATTCAATCTGAAAAAGAATCAAAAATTTTGAAAATCAGAAGTGATCATGGTGGAGAATTTGAAAATGAGCCATTTGAAGCTTTTTGTGAAAAACATGGAATTTTCCATGAATTCTCTTCTCCTAGAACACCACAACAAAATGGGGTTGTAGAGAGAAAGAATAGAACTTTACAAGAAATGGCCAGAACCATGATTCATGAAAACAATTTACCAAAACATTTTTGGGCAGAAGCAGTGAATACAGCATGCTATGTTCAAAACAGGATCTATATTAGACCTATTTTGGAGAAAATAGCATATGAACTCTTTAAAGGAAGAAAACCCAATATCTCTTACTTTCATCAATTTGGATGTACATGTTACATTCTGAACAACAAGCTCTACCTAAAGAAATTTGATGCCAAGGCCCAAAGAGGAATCTTTTTAGGTTACTCTGAAAGGTCAAAGGCATACAGAGTGTATAATTCAGAAACACTTTGTGTTGAAGAATCTATGCACGTTAAATTTGATGACAAGGAGCTTGAAGTTAAAACTTCAAAGCAAGGTGAAAGTTCTGCAGAGATACAGGTTCCTGAAGCTACTCCAGAACCTGATCAGATAGCTGAATCTGAAGATAGTCCAGAAGCTGAACCCACATCAGAAGCGCAAGATGAAACAACTTCTGATGAAGCACAAGATGGCTCACATCAAGAAGATCCTCCCAGAAACACTTTCAAACACAAGTCTTCACATCCTAAGGAGCTAATCATTGGAAACAAAGATAGTCCAAGAAGAACAAGATCACATTTCAGACAAGAAGAGTCAATGATTGGACTAATCTCAATGATTGAACCTACAACAGTTGATGAAGCACTTTCAGATGATGGATGGATCCTAGCTATGCAAGAAGAGTTGAATCAATTTCAAAGAAATGATGTGTGGGATATGGTACCCAAACCTCAGCACAAGAACATTATTGGAACAAAATGGGTATTCAGAAACAAGCTGAATGAGCAAGGTGAAGTAACAAGAAACAAAGCCAGGCTTGTTGCACAAGGGTATAATCAACAAGAAGGCATTGATTACACTGAAACGTTTGCTCCAGTTGCAAGGTTGGAAGCAATCAGGTTACTTCTTTCCTATGCAGTTAATCATGGCATAATATTATATCAAATGGATGTCAAGAGTGCATTTCTAAATGGTGTCATAGAAGAAGAAGTGTATGTCAAACAACCTCCTAGATTTGAGGATATTAAATATCCTGACCATGTTTTTAAACTGAAGAAATCACTATATGGCTTGAAACAAGCTCCCAGAGCTTGGTATGATAGACTAAGTAATTTCTTAATCAAAAATGATTTTAAAAGAGGACAGGTTGATAGTACACTCTTCAGAAGGACCCTTGAGAAAGATATTCTTGTTGTGCAAATATATGTTGATGATATAATATTTGGTTCTACTAATGCATCTCTTTGCAAGGAATTTTCTGAGTTAATGCATGATGGATTTGAAATGAGCATGATGGGAGAGCTGAAGTTCTTCCTGGGCATTCAAATCAATCAATGCAAAGATGGAGTCTATGTTCATCAATCAAAGTACACAAAGGAGCTTCTGAAGAAGTTCAAACTTGAAGATTGTAAAGTGATGAACACTCCAATGCACCCTACGTGCAACTTAAGCAAAGAAGATGAAGGAGCTAAAGTAGATCAGAAGCTGTATAGAGGTATGATTGGTTCTTTGTTATACCTCACTGCATCTAGGCCAGATATTTTATTCAGTGTATGCTTGTGTGCAAGATTCCAATCAGATCCTAGAGAATCTCATATGACTGCTGTCAAGAGAATCTTCAGGTATTTGAAGGGAACAACTAATCTTGGACTCCTTTATAGGAAATCCTTAGATTATAAGCTAATTGGATTCTGTGATGCTGATTATGCTGGTGATAGGATTGAAAGAAAGTCAACCAGTGGCAACTGTCAATTTCTGGGTGATAATCTTATATCCTGGGCTAGCAAAAGACAAACAACTATTGCTATGTCTACAGCAGAAGCAGAATACATTTCAGCTGCAAGTTGTTGTACACAACTACTTTGGATGAAACATCAGTTGGAAGATTATCAGATAACTGCTAACAGTATTCCCATTTATTGTGATAATACTGCTGCTATTTGTTTGTCTAAAAATCCAATTTTGCATTCAAGAGCTAAGCACATTGAAATCAAACATCATTTTATCAGAGATTATGTTCAAAAAGGAATTTTAGATATACAATTCATTGATACTGAAAATCAATGGGCTGATATATTTACTAAGCCTTTAACTGTTGAAAGATTTGATTTTATAAAGAAAAATTTGAACATGCACTTTGTATCTGATTAAATGCTTGCTTGCTCCTGAATAGGGTTTTAGGTTCTGAAGTTAGTTCAGAAGCGGTAGTCCATCAGAAGCTCTTTATTGAGGTTCTGAGGAAAACTCGCTTCTGATGATGACGTCAGCATCTGAAGTCCAGAAGCTGGATTTGTTGCTTCTGAATAGTTGAATTAGTGGAAACGTTGGAAGTTACCTTTTAAAAAAGTAACTTCTGGCCCACTAACTTGGTAGTTACTCTGTGAACTTCTTACGTGGCCTGTATGTGTTGGTGTATAACTAAAAGGGCAATGATGATTTAATAGCTTTGAAAGTACTTTTCACGCGCCCCCAATTTTGTCATTAATGTTATGTTTGTTTGTCTCTTTTGAATTGCAATCGTTTTACTTTTAACACTTTGACAATTCACACACTACTCACTCACAACAAACACATTTGCTCTCAAACCTCTTGCGAAGTAAGCGCATTCTCTCAACCTTAGAACCCTAAAATCTTCATCTTCTTCAAATCTTCGTCAATCATCAAATGGCATCATCAAGCTCAAAAGTTTCAGAATCTACATCAAACAAGCAAAGCGTATCAGAATCTGGGTCCATCTACAAAGAAAAGACTATGGATATTCCATGGAAATCCTTAATCGTCCAAGTAGAATCGCCAGTGGACTTCACTTCACTCAAGAAGTACGAAGTGGACATGGAAGGCTATGTAGAAACTCAGAAACTGTCTGGATACTTCAACATGCTAAATGGGCCAACGTATGTGAACTTGGTCAAAGATTTCTGGTTAAGGGCTGAAATCGTCAATAGAAAGCCTGTGAAGGCAGCAGATAAACTAGCTGGGTCGAAGAAAGGAAAGAAGGAGATTGAGTTGAATCCCACTTCCTTCAGTAGCCTTGAGATAAGGTCTGAAGTGATGGGTATTCCCGTAATCATCACAGAGGAGATAATTGCTAAAGCTTGTAGAATGGATGCAGAAGGAAGATTTCAAGAAATAGTTAAAAAGGATGATGTCCTGCTGCAAAACTACTACAACACTCTTCTAGGTGGTAACAAAGATGCTAAGCCTTCTGAAATGGAGATTCACAACAGAATGTTGGTGAAATTCAGTAACGATTGCTTCTTTCAAAGAGCAGGTGGGTCTGATCAACCCAACAACCAACAGAAGCTAGCAATCTATTTCATGACCAATCTGGAAAAGATAAACTTCCCAAGATATGTATTGGATCATCTCTGCTGGGCTATTAATGAAGGCACAATCAAAGGAAGGAAACAAGTGCCCTATGGAAGATTGCTCTCTAAGATCTTTTATCAAGGGAGAGTGCTGGATTTATTGAGAAGAACAAGGGATGCTTCTGATAAATGCTTCGAAGTTTCTACTGCAGAAAAGACTATCAGTAGCAAGACTTTGCATTCAATGCACTTTTTCAAGACAGCTCCTAAAGATGAGAAGTGGTTGGAGATGACCACAGAAGAATCTGAGATTATCAGGGACTTTCCCTCCTTAGTTAAGGAAAGTAATCCTGAACACTTAGCTAGATTAGTAGCTGAGTACGTCTTGGAGGATGATGCAAGTTCTCAGGAGGAAGCTGCTCTTGCTAAAGGGAAAGGCAAGAAGGCCAAGCCAGTTGCTGTGTCAGAAGCTGTTGTTTCTGATGCACCTAAAGGGAAGAGGGCCAGAACTAGTTCAGAATCTGATGCTGCTCCTACTAAAGGAAAGAGGGCCAGAACTAGTACTGAGTCAGAAGCTGCTATTGCTAAATCTGAAAAGCAAAAAGTTGCTAAGTCTGAAGATAAACCTGTTTCTATCAAGGATAAAGGAAAGATGCAGAAGGTTGGTGCTGCTTCTATTCCTCAGAAAAGAAGAAAAGGTAAGGCAGATTTAGTAATCACTGAAGAGCAGCTGCAGGAAGCTCTTGAAGAAATAGAGAAAGAAGAGGCTGATCCCAAGCTAAAGAAGAAGAAGGCTCCCCTTCAACTTGTGAGTCCTATGGTTAAGATGACTCCAATAAGGAAAAGGATGGCAGATGAACGTGCTTCTGATCTTATATCAGATAAAAAGGAACTAAAAGCACAATACATTCATCAAAGAGATGAAAAGCTCAAGGCTCTGGGTATGGAAGATTGTGATAGGTACTTCAAAGAGAAATTGGCTGAAGTAAGAGCCATTGCTGGTAAGTCTACTGAAGACAACGAGGAAGAAGAAATGATGATTATGATGGAGGATGCTCCAGAAGATGGAACTTCAGAAGTAGTTCCTCAAGCTGCTGGTCCACAGAAGATCACTTCTGAAGCTGGCCCTGCAGTTGAGGTAATCCAGATTCCAGTCACCTCTACCCCCATTTCACCCCTTTCACCACAAGCAACTGAGCAAGAAGAAGACACTTCTGTCTTAGACAATCTTGCTCTCCACTACTCAGGTGAGTTACCTATAGACAAATCTACCTCAGAAAAAGCCTCTGAAACAACTCCAGAAGCAGCTGCTTCTGAAAATGTTGTTTCAGAAAACCCCCATCAACACACACATGAACCACATAAACCCACAACACCCCCACAATCACCAATAGCTACCATTGACCCCCAACTCAACACTCAAACATCAACTTCACCACAACAACCACCAACTGAAATTGAACACTCCCCAGAACCAACTCATATGGATGTTGACATCTCTCAAGTCAATGTTCAAGCCTCAACCTCTACCACACACATTGCTTCTGACCAGCCTTCATCTTCAAACATACAAACACACTTTACCATTCCAGTTCCTAAACCTGTTCAAGATTTGGAAATCAGTGATTCTGATCTTGAAACCCTTGAACAACCACCCACAAACATCCTGGAATCTGGATATATTAATTCTGAGCTTCTGACAATCCTTAGTCAATTGCATAATCTGGTGGATCAAAGAAGGACAACTGATCTCACAAGTGCATATGAAGACTCCTGGGCATCTCTTCAGAACCGGGCAGCTGAGCTTATTGAAGATATCAAGGCTAAATGCATCAGAGTCAAGCAGGCTTCAGTCAGAAGGCTAATGGAGAATTTGAATCAGAGTCTCAGAGTAAGAAGTTCTACACTGCTCCTGGCAAACCAGCCTTTCTTCTTAGAAACGGATTACTTAACCAGAGAAGCAAAGTTGCGTAAGCTTCTGAAGAAACAGATGGCACAGCAGCAGCAAGAAGCTAGAGAAAGGGAACAAGCTCTTCTCCAGAGGCAACAACAGCTTGAAGAACTGTTGCAAAAGAAAATTGAAGAAATGGAGGAGATGAAGAAACAACAACAAACCAACCCTTAGTTGCACACCTTTGTGTTATTTTTGTTTGTTGTTTGGTTCCAAATTCTTAGTCCTTGCTTCTGAAACCATCTTGTTTTATTTTTATGCTTCTGAATGCTTACTGCTTCTGACTGCTTAGCTGCTTCTGATAATTGGATATTCATGTTCATATATTTTGGTCTGTTTTATTTAATTAATTTCTTGTATACTCTCTTTTGTTTGAGTTTTTCTCAAATCTTTTTGTCTTTTATGTTTTTTTATCTTTTTTTTGATAATGACAAAAGGGGGAGTATATGTGACAAGTATTTAAAGGCTCTGAGCCCCATTAATAAAGGCTCTGAGCCTCATTTTTTTTACCTTATTGGTATACGCTATGAACGAACGAAGAAGTATCAAAATTCAAGTAAAATTAATTGAACCATTCTTCTTATCTATAAGTTAATTCTTTCAATGATTCATTTTTTTTTAAAAAGCTCTGATAATTTTTTTTGTGCGAAAAATGAATTTAATTAACCTGGATAGAACTTAGGGGGAGCTTACAAACCTCACCTTAAAGACTATCAGACTCAGGGGGAGTTTGAGCTTACAAACCTCAGACTCTGAGCTTACAAACCTCAGAACCCCAAAGTCAACTTGTTAATTAGATTAACAACAATTGATCAATTTTAAATACTTTTGTTTGTCATCATCAAAAAGGGGGAGATTGTTGGAACAAAATGTGTTTAACAATGAACCTTAAAGAGTTTTGATGATAACAAGGTATTAAAAATTGTAAATTGGACTAGCTAATAATTGTTCAAGTGTACAGGACCATAATTATAAAGTTACATCATCATTGGTTCTTAATGAGCAAATAAAGAGCAAAGGAAACAACAAAAATTTGAAGCTTGGACGCTCCTGAAGGCAACTTGTTACTGAAGAGAAAAAGCGCTCCTGAAGTTAAGTCGCTTCTGAAGTAAGGATAGTGCTCCTGAAGACAAGAAGTCCAGAAGTCATATCATCAGAAGCTGCATCATCAGAAGCTGCAGAAGTCATATCATCAGAAGCTGCCTCATCAGAGGCTATTTCATCAGAAGCTGAATCTCAACTGGATTTGCAAAAGATTCAAGAATTGAAGAATTATCAATGCAAAAGCTGTCTATTGGATTCGAAAACACAAACAAAGGATTAGTGGAATTTTGCAACGGTCATTTCAAAGGTGTTTGAAGGCTTGTGCTTGCAATTTGGACGAAAGCGTTGACATTGTACTTTGTACGAATTGTACAACCACGTTCTCCACTACTCTGTTTTGTGTCCACGCTACAAGACAAGAAAACAGCTCCAGAATACGGTTACGCCTGCATAGATGTTCCTTTGGATAAGGAATGGATTTCAAATTTGTTCTTCATAGGACAACAACCAAATCAGGCAAAAGATCATTGGTGAAAGATCAAGCTTCAACAACGACTCTTTGGTGTGCTGGCAATTTCACAACGTCTCTTTCACACCTCTATATAAAGGAGTGAAGACCTAGAGATTTGGTAATGCATGAACGCTGAACGAAAGACTCATAACATTTTTACAAGTACCAAACCTCTGCTGAAATTGTTCTGCATTCACTTAGAATTTCTTTGTCTTATAGTCATATCTTAGAAATTCTTAAGTCCATTGAGTCTGTATCTGATTTGTATTGTGAGCACCTCTGATTGTATATCAAGTGTTCAACCTTAAACAATTTTCTGTGAAATTTTGTTTAGTTAGGAAGTCTCTTGCTTGTGTGCTTGAGCAAAGGAAGTCTCTTGCTTGTGTGCTTGAGCAAAGGAAGTCTCTTGCTTGTGTGCTTGAGCAATTGTAATCAGATATTACTCTTAGTGAAATCTCCTTGGAAGTGCAAGGGGGACTGGACTACTTCCGGATTGTGGAAGGAACCAATATAATTGCTTTGTGTCGTTCTTCTTCTCTCTCTCTGTTTTTTCCGCTGCATTTTGATTCTGATCATCACTTCAGAAGCTGTCTCACTTAGCTTCTGATCAGTGTATTCAGTTGTTTAGGAGAAACGAAGAATTTTTCAAAACACAATTCAACCCCCCCTTCTTGTGTTTTTTCTCACCTTCACCTTATTGAAGAAAATTTTACCGCCCACCTAAAAATCCTCAATAATAACCTATTTTTATTTTAAATTTTTTTAATTCATCTTTTTAAGTTCACCGTTTCCACTTCATTCACATCATAAAACATATAGATTATATAAGAATCATGAATTTTCTATGAATTATGTATGATTTATGAAATTTTGAGTGGATTATGTATGGATGTTTAAAAGTTGAAGTTTTTTGGTAATTAAAAAAAGTTATTATTTGTATCAAAAAATAAATAAATTCAAAATTCCATGGGTACCCATGGTTACCCATGGATACCTCAATACCTACGGGTACCCGTATAGTGGGTACCCACGAGGATAAGGGGCGGGCACGGGTATCATATTTATCCAACGGGGCGGGGACATGTATCATATTATCCGTACCCATGGGTATCCATTGACATCCCTAACGTTGTAGATCATGTGAAAAGATTTATATACGTTGAAGCTAAAACACAAAATGATATAAATTAGGTAGAGAGGCTTTCAGCTATCTGTCTGATGCAGAAGTTTGTTCACGTGAAAGAACTGGATACTAAATTGCAGTTAATATCTGCCTTTGCTGTAGATCATGTGAAAGGATTTATATATGTTGAAGCTGAAAGTCAAAATGATATAAATCAGGTAGCTTTGGTAATAGGGTTTTCATTGGTTTATAGATAGATATCAATTATTACTGGAAAAGTGTTTCTACCGCTGACTAAATATGTTTTCATTTGTTACTCATGAATAATTGTCTCCGTAATACAAGAGTACTCTAAATATTGTATTATGATTTATAATTATCTATCATTTTGCAATCTATCCTTCCAATATAATATTTTATCAAATACGTTACTGAACTCCCGTGCGAAGCACAGGTTTGTAACTAGTTCTATATAATAAAGGGGAATTGAGCGTGTAAAGTTTCTTGACTAGTCTGGTACATATGATGGAAAATTTTGGGAAACTTTGGGGGGATTTTTTCTGGACGAGCCAACTCAGAGTGTTTCAACAGTTTATTAATTATAGCTGATTTTTTAGGTGAGCCGACTGAGAGTATTTCAACAGTTTTTAGGCTAGAAGATTATTTAGGTGAGACAAAGCGATCTTTGAGCGAATCTAAACAAAATGTAAAGATTTTTAAGAGTGGAAGATTCGATGGGCGAGCTAGATGCAAGGATAAAATGGGGAGTTTTAAGGAAGGAGAAAGAGCATATTCGCTAGACGAGACACAATTCACCTAGCCAGGGCCGTCCGTAAGAATTCGGAGGCTCGGCTCTGGAAATGAAAAGAGGCCAGTGATAAAATCAAAACGTATTTTTTTTTTAAAAGAGCAATGTTCTAAAACCAAAACTGGCCTATTTTTGCAAGGACCAAAAACTATAAAAAAAATTTGCAGGGACTAAAACCAAAACTGACCTATTTTTGCAAGGACCAAAAACTATAAAAAAAATTTGCAGGGACTAAAACCAAAACTGACATATTTTGCAGGGACCAATACCATATTTTAGCCTAAAAAAACATGAGTCCTAAGTTAATTAAAGAAGAAAAAAGGAAAAGAAAAAATTAATTAAAGAACATGAGTCAAAAAAAGGAAAAGAAAAATTAATTAAAGAAAGAAGAAAAAAGGAACAGAAAAATTAAGTGCTGAGTGTTGAACCCTTGACCTATGAACATTAATTAAAGAACATGAGTCAAAAAAAGGAAAAGAAAAATTAATTAAAGAAAGAAGATATCTGATATTTTGATCATGCCGCTTCTATATATTATTTATTTACATGCAACATATATAAAAAAAAAAAAAAAAAATTGGACCTCCAAAATTTGGAGGCCCAGCTCAGTAGAGCAGTTTGCACCCCCTCAAGGCCGGCCCTGCACCTAGCAAAGTAAGGCGGTGTTAGTGACCTTTTGGATGAGCTGACTTTTCTCTCTATCTGAAGAAACCTAGGATCTCTAGATGAGCAAACTTTGCTATGCGAATATGCAAAAGAAAAAAATTTAAAATATTTGGGCACGCATACACAAAAGAAAAAAAATTAAAAGAGAAAGAAATTAGTCACATCATTTTTTACTTTTATCTTTAATTTTTTTATTTAAGTGAGTGTGCCTGGACACATTTTATTTGTGTTTGTGACCAACTCGGACTTTCTCCACCAATCTACTCAACAAAGAAAAAAGGAAATGACATATTCCATACGTCACCTCATCAATTATGAGCCGACGATGAAAACTTGCATATTTTGTTTTGAAAATATATTAGAGAGTCATATGCAATTAATTACTTATCCCATATTTCTATGGTAGAGATTATTTATCGATAATTAAAATTAGTGGATACTTGACAATAATAATATATCAATAGTATATGTATAAAGTAAGGTATTTTATGCCACGTGTCACTTCCACATTCATTCTCAATATATATAATCCGAACTGTATCAGCACAAATTCTAAACATGTTTGTAACATGGATAGTCATTTTAGGTACAATATTAATCTTCTTAACTCTCATCCTTCTGTTTTTGGGTCATTGTTACATGTTCTTAGTCAAAAATCGGGTTTTCGGGCTACTTGATCGGATCCGAAACTTCCCCAGAAAATCAGAAAAAATTCAAGGACCATCACTCCCTTAGAAGGAACTTCTTACGGGACTCCGCCCCTCAAAATCCAAAATTCCATCGTTTAGACCCATTTTTCATTTTTATTAATTTTTCATATTCTCAGAAAAATCTGAAAAAATTTCCATTAGTTTTATTTGATTTTTAGAATTTTTTGGTACTATTTTTATGATTTTATTTGACAGGTTTTTCGCATTGTTTACTTAGTTTTTTTGTTGTTTTTAAAAGCAAAACTGTTGAAATGTGAGAAAGTCTGATGGCTGATTATACATAAGAATTGTCCGGATTATAAAATCCGAAATAGTAAACATGAATCCGAATTTTAAAATCTGGAATGCACAAGGGCATTTTTGGAAATTTTACAGAGCGCGGGAGAAGGCAATAGGGTGGGAAAGTAATAGTCCACGTTTAAAGGGACCCAAAACTATTACCACTTGGACTAATTCATTATTGATTTTGTTACACTTTTTATTCTTGCATTGGACATTCATCTCATCATTTATATTTATTTTTAATTTTTTTGAAATATTTATATTTATTTTTATGATATTATTATAATTGTAAATTTAAATAAATTCAATCTAATATACTGACACGTGTATTCGTGCACACAAACTTATAAAACTTATTTAATATCTAACCCGGGCAACACCGGGTCTCTAAACTAGTTTCATTAAAAACTTGTTATGGGTATAAAAATTTCCACATTTTTAGAATAAGGCAGTTTGTAGTAGTATAAAACTTATTGTGTGAATAATGTAGTATGTGATTTATAATGATAGGTATTAGAGATACTAGTTTGTAGTAGTATATATACTTGTAATAACCCCATTAGTGGGATAACATCCTCATTTGTAATATTCACTTTTATCATCAATAGAAATAATCTTGAGTTTTCTCACATTCCTTCCTTGGATATCATGTTTCCTAACATGATATCAGAGCTAATTTGGTATCCACCTTGAAGGATATTTTCCGCTGCATTTTCTCGAGAAAATAAAATTTTCTTTTCTTTTCTCACCGTTTCCGTAACATTTTTCATTGTCTCCTTCTTTTTCTTCTCAATCGATTCCATATCTTCGATTCTGATTCCATTTCTTTTCTCTTCACTTTTTCGAGAAATTTCTTTCACCTTTCTCTGTTTTTCTTCTTCGTCGTTCTTATCAGATTTTCTTTTATCTCAACTTCATCCAATTCTTTTGATCGATTTCGTGTTTTGCGTATCTTTTCCTTCACGATTCTGTGTGCAATTCAATTAGATGTTGTTCTTCTCATTTTCCCCAAATCGTAGGGTTCCAATTTTTTTCTCTCTGTTTACTCGGTGATTCTTCCTTCTTTTTCCAGATTTGGTTTCGATTTTATTATCGTAATCCAATTTCTGATCGATTTCATCTTCAATTCGAATTTCTTTCTCGCATCATTCTGTTATCGTATGTTTTCCCAATTTTGAGGGTTTCAGAATTATGAACTTGTTTTTCCTTTAGCTTCAATCAGTTCCTTTCATATCAATTTCGATTACTCTTGTTTGTGATTCCGATCACAGTTCTACCTTTCTCCATTTCTTGTTAGGATCACTTGTGAATGATGAATCATTTGCTGATTCAACTCTTTTCTTGGTTTTCGGTTATTGATTGTAGATGCTTCTCTGCATTTTTCTCTGACTTTCGACTTCGGCAACGTCGACGGTGTGATGTTGATTGTTACGTGATGTTGTTGATTGTTACGTTCATTTCTTGTTCAATTCATGTGGGATCTTTGGTGGCTTATCCTCATCAGATGTGATTGGCCTTCACTCTTCAGACTTGGTTTCGCTTAGTGACATGGTGAGTATGTGTTCTGCTACTCATTTGCATCTGAGAATCTGTGTTTGGAATTATATCTGGTTGCCGTAATTTCGCTATCATAGCTGCCATTTTTGAGCTCCAACAACATTGACAGCTACATCAAGTTAGTTAATAGGTTTCACTCTTACTCCATATTCCATTTCAATTTCAGTTTTGTTCATTCATCATCTTCAACTAAATGTGGAGAAGATTGTGATGAGTATGAATTGTTCCTATATTGGTGTTCTTTATGCTGAAATTAAGAAGGTTATGGATTCTGTTTTTGATTTTCTTGGTACCACATGGTTGTCATTAATTCGTTCAAGGACGTCACTTAGTTTGGAGTGTTTTGATATCTTGGTGCTTCGGTATTTTGTTTGGCTGCATAATTGTTAGTTTTGGTAGCTTGCTTCCTCTATTGTTGTATTTTGGACTTGGTGGATTCCTTTAGTGCATTGGTTTCTCAATTTGGTAATTTCTCCATTTGGTTGTGTATATCATGATCTATGAGAGCATGGGAAGCTACACCTGCATATGTTATATGAGTAACAAGTGCTGCCATTGGAAAAGTTACCCTATGGATCTCTAATGGAATTTTATTCTGATATATTTTGACTCCCTGCTGCATGTTTATGGAAGAGTTCTTGGTTTGTCTCCACACAATATTCTCATATGAAGATAGATGGCATTTTTGTGTTGGAATTTTCTGATGGTTGTGTATGCTTCTACTGCTCCAACATGGCTCAAGATGAGATATAGGTTGCAGACTGAGCTATGTGAGTTACCTTTGCTTCTGATTGGTATTTGGGGCAGCCTATGGTACCAACTCAGTTTTGGATGATTGGAGGTTCTTTGATTGCTTACTTTTCATTTTGTTCCTGGATCGTTACTGAATTTTTCTCTTGTTCTGTTAGTTTGTATATCATTCTGATGATTACAAACAGTTTTGTTGTGGATATGTTTGAGTTTCATTGTTACAATTTTGTCTCTTACTGTGACAATTGAAGACTATTTTTGGATTTGGTTTAGCTTCATTATTGGAAGCATTGGTTTTGGCCTATGGTTTGAATGCATCAACATGGATTTGTTTTCTATGGTTTGAAGACACATCACATGGCTATGCATCTCTATTGGCTTGCTTTTGGTTTTTCTTGTCTCGGCTCGGCATTGGAGGGCATCACTTTTTTTATCTTTGGAACCTTGGTCTTGTTGCTTCATGGTACCTTTGGTGTGAAGTTTGTTCAACATATGACCTCCTTCCATTGTAGACTTTGGCCCTTCCTTGCACTTCTTTTTTGGATATCATCGTTGATTTTGGATATCCTTGTATTTCTTGTCTTGTGCTTCTGTTCATGATGGTTAAGACATGTTGATATGCTTCCATCATGAATGGTTAAGCGTCGTTTTCTTCTTCTTCTTATGCTTCTGTCTTGAGTTATTGAGAACTCTTGATGGTTAAGCGTTGTGCCTTAATTGGCTTTGTCGATATTGGCTTCTACCGGATGGTGGTTAAGCGTTGCTTTGATGCTCCTTCCTTCAATTGGTTCAACCTTGAGTTGTGGTTGCTTCTTGTTGGATAAGCACTTGTTTGCTGATTTTTTTTTAGCCGATGTATTCGCGGCATCTTTCTTTGTATTTTCTCATTTCAAGTTGGATGTGTTTTGAACACCTTCCAACTTGAGGGGGACTATTAGAGATACTAGTTTGTAGTAGTATATATACTTGTAATAACCCCATTAGTGGGATAACATCATCATTTGTAATATTCACTTTTATCAACAATAGAAATAATCTTGAGTTTTCTCTCATTCCTTCCTTGGATATCATGTTTCATAACAATAGGAGCTTAGGAAGGTAGAATCTAGAAGCTCATTACAGACGTCATTTTTTGTTTCTCCTCATCTCTCTTTCTGAAACTAACGGAAGAGATTTACTATACTCTTTCAACAAAGGCTCCTATAAGTTATTCCCCTTGACTTTGAACTTTGAAATTGAATATAGACAATCTGGATGGACCAACCTGATCATTTTTGTCTTAAGCTAATAAATGAACAATTTTTACAACTTATCACACAAAAGCAAATGTCAATATGTTTGTGGTTGGATATAACTTGTCGTGAATATGGAGATGCATGTATCTTAATCTTTTTTAATAACAAGTTGCTAATATTTTTAATATTATACTATCATGCAAGTGGAGGTTGCTTTATTGCAAGTTGAGTGTCGTACCTTAAATTATTCACAACAGTCGTATGCTTTTCGTTAAAAACAGTTATTTAAATATAGTTTTGAGAAGAATGCTGTGTGTATATATATGTAAGAAAATATAAGGAAATTTGATAGTTAGATTTTTTTTAAATCAATATTTGATAATATATATATATATATATATATATATATATATATATATATATATGAGTTTTGCTAGAAGCCATCCATGAATGTGTTTTTTAGCAATCTACACCTTAAGGTGTGATTTCCACTTTTTAGTTATAATTTTGCTAAAAGACACATTCATAAAAATTAGTTGATATCTTTTAGCAAATGCTCAGAGAATAAATTATAAAAGGCACCTTCATAGAAGGTGTCTTCTAGCAAAACCCTATATATACCCATTTCACTCCATTGTGTGTGAAATGGTTAAATGATTCAGTACTTTAAATAGTTATTAAGTATTGATTAACTTTTCTGTCAAAAAAAAAAAGTATTGATTAACTTACTAAATTGTTATGCAGTAACAACTTTTAATTTCTTGAAGTCAAAATAAAAATGAAATTCAACAATGATATTTTTTTTGGTGTCCGGGGTTTGAACCTCAAATCTTACATATATTATGCATTGTCTTTACCATCTGAGATAAGTTTACGGGGACAAATTCAACAATGATTAAGAGAGAGTAGAAAGTGCTCTTTGAAAAGAAAACATATTATTCTATTATTCCAGTGAAAAAAACTATATTAATTATTTATAATTAAAGACTAATATCACAATTTGATGATATAAAAATTATTTTATATTTCTATAATAATATCATGTCATTTTTTTATAATGTGGTTTTTGCTTTTGTAAGCAAAATCTGTTATCATGTCATTCATAATTCCCTTTAGGTTGGTGGGGCACACCGGCGGGTAACGGGTAACGGGAAAATTTATCTCTGCAAATCTTGTTGGCATATTGTAGTTTATAAGTATATTTTGTTTTAACTCTCCAATCTTAAGATCAAAATGATATTCTGATAATTTAAAGTTTGATTAAAAATTTAAAAATTATTGTAACGATGGCTTGAAATCAAATACTCTGCAAGTTATTCATGAACTAAATAGCACTATTTTGTTTTTTTTGAAAGAAACTAAGTAAATAACACAATGTTATTGGGTTTATCAAGTGGTTGAAAGTGCCAAATCACTAGCCAACACTCACTCACTCTAGTGATAAGAGAGAACGGGCAAGACAAAACCTGTGAGAGACTTTTTGATAGTGACACACGCAGACACAATAGTGTCTTGATTATGCGATTTAGTTTAGGAAATTGTGTGAGATTGGTGTACATGTCGACTCTACTTGTGTACCATTAAGATAGGAATGTCACATAATATTGCCTAATTTAATTATGACACATAAATCAATTCATATATACATATTAATATAAAAAGAGATAAGAAAGAATGATGTCTTACAAAGAGAGATAACCATAAAATGATATGTTAAGTAGGTGTAGGAAAATATGAATAACTCAAATATAATGGTTGTTTAATTTGACGATAATGCTAAGGGCAAAAGTTTTAAAATAGATTTTTAGGATATTGAATACATTATTTGAAAAAAATACTTCCATATTTAATCTCTTAATTTATGCTCTTGGACACAAAATAACATTTTTCTTTTAAAAATGACATTAACTTTTATGCATTAGTGGTGTAAAACATATTTAGAATTAAAAATGACTTATCTTTCTGAAGAAAAATTTACATGTTTTGTTGTGTGCGAGTGCGAGTAATTATATGTCTCACATCAGATAGAAAAGTAAAGGTTGAATACCTTATAAGTAAGCGACTGTGTCGGCCCGTTTCCGGAGAAAGCAACAACAACGATACGTAAGAGCTTCCTCTTGAAGGGGGAGCATGATGAATTAATGGACTCACACTTGAGAGAGAGTGTTATGTGCAAGTGTGAGTTATATGTCCCGCATCAGATAGAAAAGTAAAGGTTGTACACCTTATAAGTAAGAGGATCCATAAACACGTTGCCTTAAGGTTTTGGGTAAGAGTGTGGCGTCCCTATCACTTATGCGGTTGTTCTGACCTCGATGTGGGCAGTACCCCATGCTCCACTCAGTGACCCAACAGTGGTATCAGAGCCCCGGCTTGACGAAGGGTACAACCGAGACAGTCGGTTCGTTGCGCAGAAAGCAGCAACGGTGGTACAAGAAGCAAGTGGCTCCTTGTGTCGGTCCATTTGCGGAGAAAGCAGCAACGACGATACAAGCAAGTAAGAGCTTCCCCTTGAAGGGGGAGCATGATGAATTGATGGACTCACACTTGAGGGGGAGTGTTGTGTGCAAGTGTGAGTTATATGTCTCACATCGAATAGAAAAGTAAAGGTTGAACACCTTATAAGTAAGATGTTTTAGCCTCGATGTGGGCAGTCCCCCATGCTCCACTCAGTGAAGTGGTATCAAAGCCCCGGTTCGACAAAAGGTACAACTGAGACAGCCGGTCCGTTGCGCAGAAAGCAACAACAGTGGTACAAGCAGTAAGTGGCTCCTTGTGTCGGTCCGTTTACGGACAAAGAAGCAACGACGATAAAAGCAAGTAAGAGCTTCCCCTTGAAGGGGGATCATGATGAATTGATGGACTCACACTTATATGTCTCACATCGGATAGAAAAGTAAAGGTTGAACACCTTATAAGTAAGATGACTCGTACACTCACTGCCTTAAGGTTTTGGGTAGGAGTGTGGTGTCTTTCTCACTAGTGTGGTTGTTCTAGCCTCGACGTGGACGGTCTCCCGAGCTCCCCTATAACCCAACACGTTTATTTAACCAATTCATATAAAATATAGAATCGTAGAAACTGTTTAAGGATCATCATTAAGAAAGAGCGTCGCGGAATGATTTATCTATGTATATATACAATATCTCTTAAAAATACACTCATATAAAATATAGAATCGTAGAAACTGTTTAAGGATCATCATTAAGAAAGAGCGCCGCGGAATGATTTATCTATGTATATATACAATATCTCTTAAAAATACACAAAATATCAAAGAACATTGCATTTGACATCAAAAATTATATTTCAAATTATCATTTCTCAAGGTTGAATGGAGTAAGTAGCATTGGAGTAATGGCCAACCCTTTGATTTCGAACCTTCTAATAGATGAGTTGCCCACGTTTCTATAATGTTTCTTTGACTCACGTGCCAACCCTTTGTAATTCAAGACTAATAAAAAAAAATGGATATCCAAACCCATCCCCCCTTGACCGGAATCTTTCAACATCACTTTATTATAACTAATTTAATCATTTTTTCTTTATCTATGTGGTCGTTTTGTTCCCTTTTTTCAATGAGTATATAAAGGAGCCAAACACCCCAAATCATAAAGTAGTTAAGAAAAGAAAAACATAACACTTAAAATATTGTGCCCACTTTTTTAGTTACACAAGACATGGATTTTGATTCTTCATTCTTCCAATTCCAATACCAAAACCTTGACACTTCATTTGAAAATTCTTCTTCTTTTTTAGAATCCTTTTCATTGGACGATTTCTTTTTCTTCAATGAAGACAACAACATTAACAATAAAACCTTTCCCATGAATTTCACTGACCAAAACACACAAACATTCAAAGAATCATCAACCTCTCATTCCAACTCTAACACTTCAAACTCTCAAGTCAGCACGGAATCACAAGAAGTTTCATCGAATTCAACTCCATTGGTACAATCATCATCACCTAAGAGGCCATATAGAGGAGTCAGAAGAAGACCATGGGGAAAATTCGCGGCCGAAATAAGAGACTCAACTAGAAATGGTGTTAGAGTTTGGATTGGTACATTTGATACAGCTGAAGCAGCTGCTTTAGCTTATGATCAAGCAGCTTTATCAACAAGAGGATCAATGGCAGTGTTGAATTTTCCTGAAGATGTTGTTAGGGAATCATTGAAAGACATGGTGATTAACAAGTCTTGGGAAAAAGATGGTACTTCTCCTGTTTTGGCACTCAAGAGGAAACACACTTTGAAAAGAAAGTCTAAAGCAAGTAATTGCAAAAAGACCAAAAGGGTAGAAAGGGAAATGGAGAATAACATTGTTTCACAAAATGTGTTGGTGTTGGAAGATTTGGGTTCTGAATATTTGGACCAACTTCTTAGCTTGACTTCTTCTTCTCAAGACTTTTTCTAGTTTCCTATTTTGTTGAGTTTTGTTCATTACTATTTTTGTTCATGTTAATTAATTCGTTCATGATTCTCTCCCTTTCATTCCCTTTGTTGGTTTCCTTCCATTGGATTGTAATCAATAGAGAGAGAAGATATAGGAGAGAGTATGCAATTGTATAAATTTTGCTTCTAAGAAACATTTCACAAACAATTATTGTTGAAAGGTTTCAATTAATATAATCTTTCATATATATATCGTTTTTGTCCCCAAAACAAAGGTATTCACCCTCACTTTCTTCTACTATATGAGTGGTATAAATGGGATGTGTTAACTCATGATATGGCAAATAGATTGACACATCATCATTGTCATTTGGCAAATAGATTAACTCATATGATATGGCAAATAATTATTTAATAATTTAAAAAATGTAAGAATCTTGAGTCGTTTGTGCTCTTCATTTAATAAATTTTACAAAGTATACTAAGTTAGAGGTATGAGGTGTTTATTAGGAATTTAAGTTGAGTGAAATATACAAGCAAGACTCGCCTATAAATGAGCAGAGATCCTCTCTATTTTTTAAAGGAAGTGAACTAGTATTTGTATTTGATTTCTATTAACAATAATGTATGTCACATGCTCTAAAATCCAATTCCTAGTATTCTTTTGTTGCAACAGAGGTGTTGTTAAAGACATATCTCAACAGACACATTCAATACTTTTTTATTATATTATTCCTTCTCTCCCCTTTGTCTGTGTTATAGTCATATCCTATTAAGCGCTAATACGTCGACATTAGTAAGAATTTGAGAAAGTGACTCAATTGAACATAGAGTAGTGATATGTGAACAACTATTTGAGATAACTTTTGATGACAACTTTTTTTTTTTCTCTCTTTTCATTTGTTAAAAACAATGGAGAGAGAAAAAGGAAGAGAGAGAATAAGATGATAATGTGAGTATGAGAGAGAAAGTTATCAAAAAATTGTCACAAATTGGTTGTACAAATATTATTTCTCTTGAACATAATCATATATGTTGGACATCTTATGCCCTTCGATCAGAAGTGTCGGTGCTGCAAATATTAGGGGTGGGCGAAATTAAACAATAACTGAACCGAACCGGTTTACCGAACCGAACCATATCAAAATTAACTGAACCATTTCACAAATTTTTGAACTGAACCATTATTTTGATAATCACAGTTATCCAAACCGAACCGAACCGAACCATAACCATATAACACAATCACACAACACCTCTGTTTTATCTTGGTTTTTCGGGTGTCAAACATTGATTAAGTTTGAACCTTTTTAACCTTTGATATCTCATTTTTTCTTGGGAAGGGAAAAATAAGAAAAACCCTTGAGAATCGAGGTCCGGGAGTTGTTTTCGTCATGGGAAGGTGTTAGGCACCCATAACGACTATAGTATCCTATAGGAACCGTCTTTACTTTTTACGCGCGCGCTTTATTTTTAAATGCTATTTGAAAATGTTATTTACACCTAAGGGTTTGCTAGTTTAAGAATTGGAGGGAGAGGAAAGTGTTTGGATTTTTGTTTTATTGGAATTGGAGAAGTTTTGACTTCTTGCCTACATACCCTTTTAAGGGATCAAAATCCATGTAGTTCTCTTCCAAAAAAATGTTTTTGTTTTTGTTGGTTGATTTTAATTTTGAAAATGGAATTTTGAAGAATGAGAGAGAAAGGTCTCAAGGACATAAGATTTGGAAAATGTGAGGTGGAATTAGTTAATTTGCAAAAAAGAAGTCTAAGTATGATTAAAGTTCATTAAAGTTTTTGTTTAAGAAAATAAAGGGTAAATTCAATGGGGTTTTGATCCCAAGGTTTCTTTGGAAAATTATTTGAGTGAAGTTGTTCTTATTTTTTGGGAAAAGAGAATTTTTCTAAGTATCGTGATTCCTAAGCATACATCTAAAGCATACATTCCCTAAACATTCATCTAAAGTATCCATGTGATATGTGTGCATGTGTCGGTGCTTGTGTCGGTGTAGATCATTAGAGTCCATTGTCCTTTACATAGGCCCTAGTTTACATGCTATGGTCTTGCAAGAATTTAAATTGCATAAAAGAAATTACAAAATCCCTAAGTTTTACATGCTAAGCCTTGGCAAAACTTAAAGTGCAAGAAACAAAAACTAAAAATATAAGATGGAGGATGAGATGCTTATGGATGAGTGAAACATGAAATGAAAGGGTTAGTAGCATAAGGCATAATAGAAATTGAAATAGAAGCAAGTAAAATAGCATAGTAAAGCAATGAAACTTGACAAAGAAGTAACAAGTTCTTAGCACACGAAAGTGGTGAAATGTGCCTAAACTTTGTCATAAAATTCACATAAACATAAGGCCCATAACTTTCATGCCATGACAATTTTCAGAGTGTTTTATTTCAACTATGACATGGAAGTTATAAGACAATATCAAACCAAGAACTATGACACATTTCAAGCACATTTCACACTTTGTTTTCACATAGAAATATTCACATAACTTGTAAAACAAGAAACTAACAAATCAAACCTCAAAACAGTAAAGAATAGCGCCAAATCAGAGGCATACACATTGTAAATTCACATATCAAGGATCAATAGATCATAGTGAGATTTTAGGATCAAGAACATGCAAAAAAACTCACAAAAAATTAACAAAAAGTAACACAAAAATCACAAGAAAATTACACATATATTTTTATCAATTTTTAACATGCCAAAATATCATAAGAAACAAGTTTTAAGTGTCAAAAATAATTGCAAGGAAGTTCACAAAATTTTAGAAGTTTTTAACAAGATTTTTAACAAGAAATGAAAAAGAATTGAATCAACAAAGAACAAATTATTTTCATGTATTTTTTTTATCAAGATTAACATGTAAAACACATCAAAAATTATTGAAAATAACAAGAAAACATTGAACAATTTTTTTAGGAATTTTATAGCACAAAAACAAGCATGCAGGGGTTCAAACAGCAAGAAAACAAGTGTACATAGCAAAAGAAACAAAGGAGAACGAAAAAGAAAGCCCAGGCCCAAAGGAGGAAGATCCAGACAGATTAGGGGACAACAGGGACCGTAGGATTGATCCAGATGGATCAACCCTAGATCCAACGGCCAGGATGCAAGGGGAATGGACCGGTTGAACTAGACCGGTTCAGGTGCTTATATAAATGCCTAAGGACCGGTCCAATTCATTCTCCTCCTCTCTTTCTCTCTAAATTCTCCTAGTGAGAGAAGCTCTCATCTCTCTCCTCACCGGTGTTCTTCCCTTCGCCGGTTTCTGGAAAGAAACGGCTGGAGAAGATGAAGATTCATCGGAATCTTCATCGTCACCGCCGTGAATTCCAGATTCCGTCAACACTTCAAACAACTTCGATTTGCCTGGATCTAAACCCTAATCCACTTATTTTTTTCACACTGATTACGAATATGAACTCTGATTTGCAAAATAAACGGTGAAATGTTATAGATCTACATTTTGAAGTTTCGGTTTCAATTTTTTTTTTATCTTTTCAAAGTTTTGTGAAAAAGCAAGTCCAAAAACTTGTTAACATACTTCAATCCACCGTTTATTTGTGCTTACGAACTCTCGTTGAGCTTTTGCGATGAAAACGAAGGAGTTTTGAGAGATTACCTGAGTTTGATTTGGAGATTCGAACAAGAATTCTTCGGAGAACTTCAGATTCCTCTGGTAAGTGCTTTTGATTCTGCAAACCGAAAATAAATCGGTGTTAGTTCTCTTCTTCTTCTTCTTCTCCAGTTGAATTCAACTTCAATTCCTTCTTCTTCTCTGGCTCACACGCGTCCTTGCGATCGTGCTTTAGTTTGTTACACTTTGTAACGAACTCGCATTCGAATTGCAAGTGATTATGTGATCTTTTGCTGGATTAACAACTCGATGATGATGAATTTCTGAGAGTTCTTGTGAATTTCAATCGGTTATGTTGAATCTGAGGCTTCGATTGATGAATTTTGGTGGAAGATTGAGTTGGTTAGGGTTTGGTGATGATGAATATTGATGAAGTTCTTGATGAACTTCAACAATGTTCTTCAATTCTGTTGAGCTTTTGATCTAACCGCAAAGAGAGAGAAAACTCTGATTTGTTTTTTGTGATTTGATGAGTTGGCCAAATCTGACTGAAATTGTGATGATTGGATCCTTTTATAGCTTGACATGTGTATTTGATAGCCAATGGATTGCTGCCATGTGTTCCTGGACTTGAGAAATTCGGCCTTGCTGAGTTTCTTGCCTTAGGGGCCTCTCTGCAATTTTTGGAATTTTGGGACCCTTCTGCAATTATTGAAACTAAAGGACTGGACTGCAAAATAAACACTAAAGGACTAAAATGCAATCAATCAAAAATTGAAGGACTAAAAAAAAGAAAAAATAACAAAAAGGACTAAAATGACAATAAAAGAAAAATAGGGACTAAAATGAAAATAATAATAAAATTTGTTAAAATTGGTAATTTGAAAATAACGTAAAGTGAAACCAAAAATAAAATCGACAAAAGGACTAAAATGAACCAATTACCAAATGAGGTACTTTAAAGTAACCTCTCTTTGTCAAAATTTTATGTGAAATGACCAAAATGCCCCTAGGGACTAAACTGACCCAAAATGACTCAAATGCAATTTTTGAAATGGATTTTAACATAGAATTGGAACAAAGGTTTATACCAACCAATTGAAAAGACTCATAGACAATTTTTAGAGATTATAATGAGTTTGAATGCAGGAAATGGCTAAAATGCCCTTTTTCACGAATTTTTGCAAATAACACTGAAATAAAATGCAGAGAAATATGCAATTGATCAGAGACAATCTTCAAATGACTTGGAATGCAAGAAAGACCCTTTGGATGGTTTAAAATGCAAGAAAACATAGACAGAGTCACAATTGAAAAATTTTCAAAACAAAGATAGTAAAACATGCAGCTCAGGCATAGTAAAATATCAGGGTAAACAATATCAAATTGGCAATTGATAGACGTTTGGCAAGTGCACCAATAACTATCGAAGTAGTAAAAAAATCGTTCCCACGAGGACTGTTTTTAACTTCAATTATTCAATTTCGTTATAAAAGTAGGATGTATAAAAGTTTATTTTGTTTTGCCACTAGGCAGTAGATTTGGTTTGATTATAAGAAATCAAATAAAAAAGTAAAGATTTGATTAAGAAAATAGGAGAGAGATGAGATCAGGTCTTCGAATCCTCTATGTTTCCCCTAATTGGTTACTGCACCTATTATTACTAATGATTCTCTAGTTTCACGATAGTTAACAAATTAGCCCTAATCAATCCCTTGAGTTAGGACCCTCTTTTTAAACTACAGCCCCTAATTCCTTAGGTGGTCTAATAATCATCAAAGGTTTAAGCACGTTAACCTAATATCACTAACAAACGATTATCCATTCCTAGACTAACCATGTTTATTAGAACAATTCAATTTAGGTCTAAGTCGAAAGCTATGGTCAGTAGTCATTCGATCTCACAAAATCATGTTTATATTTGATCAGGATATAAAAAGCAGTAAGAACAATTGAATTGAATGAAAACTAGAATATCATTAATAAGTAATAGAGTTTCACAGCAACATATGATCAATTAGGGTTACATAGGTTCATCTCCGACCTAATCTCTAAGAGATTTAGCTACTCATAATTGAGTTTACAAATAGCATAATCAATGAAAGAATTAAAACATACATAAACTGGGTTAGAGATGATGAAATCCTCTCCGCTGCAGCCTTCTGGGTGTTAAAATCGCACTTTCGTTCTCCAAAATCGTCCCCCTTGTTCTTCAGATTGAGTGCAGTATTTATAGAAGTCATGGGCCTGACCCGTCAAAATCGCGCCGCGCCTTGTTAATTGGCGTGCCGCGATTTCCCTCAAACAGGGAGGATGTAATTTTGCTTCAAAAATCGCAGCACAGCTTGAAATTGGCGTGGCGCGATTTCCTTCGAACAAACTTCAAATTTTAAGCTTTTTGCACTCCAGAACAGTATAAATTGCATGAGAACTCTATCAAAATGTCACAATAAGTCCCTAATATTACGTAATGACAGAATGTCATCACAACCCCAAACTTAAACCATTCCTTGTCCTCAAGGAATTTGCTTGCAACAGTGACAAACGACAGTAAAATAACAGTTACCTGACAAAACGATAGTACCCAAAAGTTCATTCTCCTTCTAGCTAAAGATGAGCTAGTTTGACTTGTTCGCATCCACCAATTCACAACTCCACACAACAATATGAAATAGGGTTCTACCAGTCGACATGCAGGTCTACATATTACCATACGCTTGAAAAGTTTCTAAACATCAATCAAAGTCAATATCATTACACACTTTTGAGGTCTTTAGGGTTATAACGGGGCTTAGGTGAAAGGTGGGATATATTTGGATAAGTAGGCTACACAAAATTTGAGTTAGGCATTCCTACGGAAATTAAAGCACAAAATTCAATCCTTCGATCATTCACCTTGTGGAAATACAATCAATGCAAAGGTACTAGAGAATATTTTTAACATTTAGGGACAATCGAGTTTGAAGTTACTCGGATTTTCAATGTTTTGTCCCTTTTTCATCATTCAATTTTTTTTTTTTTGATACACCATTTTTATGTGTATATTTTGCATGACAATCTCATATTTCTTTTCATTTTTGTTCTCTAATTCTCTAGTACCCCCACCCCAAACTTAGTTGGTTGCAAATTCCAATAGCAACCCCAAACTTAATCTCTAGCAACATTCTACAATGCCTTAACTCAGAAATTCATTAAGGGACAAGTCCTAAAAGTCTCTAGGCTTGTAATGTAGTTTGTCACCGAACAAAAAGTTCTAATCCTACCGGCTCACAATTGGTTAAGAAAGGATAAATTCAACAAATTAAAACAGGGTAGGGTTCAAAAAGGCTCACAGGACCAAGCACTTTTGCCTCAGTGTGTAATTGACAAAGACCAATCAATAATAGAGAAACAATGCAAGTTCTAGAAATGTAGTTGCATGGAAAACTAATCTAAATATAAGTAAATTGAAAAACAAGATTTGGCAATGAACCTTATGGCTGAGATTTCTGGGAGTATGTGACTGCCTAGCAATGCCGTACACTTCGCCTTTGAATCAAGTCACCCCTCCTTTAGAACTTTTGGAATACCGTTTCATCAAACAACTGTTACTAAACTGGAATAGGTCACATGAAACAAAACAAATTCATTCATAATAAACAAGTGCAGGAGCAATTACAATAGGGAAATAGGTTCAATGGACTTTGACATTAAAAAGAAAATAAAAACTGAATGTATTGAAAAACAAAGTAAATCTAGTGGGTTGCCTCCCACCCAGCGCTTCTTTATCGTCACTAGCTTGACTGCTAAGGATCCTCAGAGGTCCTTCAGAATGAGTGCCACCCTTCCTTTAGGTAGGTCGCCACCTAGGTATGGTTTAACTCTTTGTCCATTAACTTTGAAACTTCGATCTCCTTCAGGTGTCACTAGTTCAACAGCTCCATATGGTGACACACTTTTGACCAAGAATGGTCCAGACCATTTTGACTTGAGCTTCCCAGGAAACAGCTTCAACCTGGAATTATACAACAAAACTGTCCTTTGGCATTTGTCACATCTTGTGACGAAGTCGTGGCAATCTTTGAAAAGGGTGGGCCACCAGAATCCACTTTGCAAAATTTTTGCAGCTGTTCTTTCTCCACTGTGGTGGCCTCCATAAGCTGAGCTATGGCAGTGCCACATGATACTATGTGCTTCCTCACCTGCAACACAACGTCTAATCAAACCGTCAGTACCTACCTTAAACAGATAAGGGTCATCCCACAAGTAGTGGTTTGCATCTTTGAAGAACTTTTTCCTCTGAGGGTAGGTCAGATCATCAGGAACTATGTTGCCGGCCTTAAAGTTTGCCATGTCAGCAAACCAAGGTCTTTCTCCAATAGCAAACAGCTGTTCATCGGGGAACTCGGCCTTGATGGCCTTCTCCTTCTTTGTTACCTCGTCATTCTCCAGCCTTGAGAGGTGGTCAGCTACCACGTTCTCGACTCCCTTCTTGTCACGAATTTCAAGATCAAATTCTTGCAATAATAGGATCCACCTCAACAGTCGAGGCTTTGAATCCCCTTTTGTTAAGAGATATTTGAGAGCTGCATGATCTGTAAAAACAATGACTTTGGAGCCTATTAGATAAGAACGAAATTTTTCCAATGCAAAGATTACCGCAAGCAATTCCTTTTCAGTTGTGGAATAGTTAACTTGATTTTCATTTAAAACCTTGCTTGCATAGTAAATTGCATGAAAAAATTTGTTCTTGCGTTGGCCTAGGACTGCACCAACAGCATAATCACTTGCATCACACATAAGTTCAAAAGGTAAATCCCAATCAGGTGCAATGATTATTGGTGCAGTTACCAACTTGTTTTTAATCAAAGAAAAAGCATTTAGACATTCAGAATCAAAATTAAACTCGTTTTCTTTGACCAAGAGGTTACAGAGGGGTTTGGAAATTTTAGAAAAGTCTTTTATGAACCGCCGATAGAAACCGGCATGCCCCAAGAAACTCCTCACTCCTTTAACATTGATTGGTGGAGGAAGTTTCTCTATAACCTCTATCTTAGCTTGGTCCACTTCAATGCCTTTAGCACTTATCTTATGCCCCAAAACTATACCTTCGGTTACCATAAAATGACATTTTTCCCAATTCAAAACAAGGTTAGTTTCGGTGCATCTTTTAAGTACAACATTTAAATGGAACAAGCATTGATCAAAAGACTTACCAAAAACAGAAAAGTCGTCCATAAATACCTCAATGTTCTTCTCTATCATATCAGAGAAGATGGAAAGCATGCACCTTTGAAAGGTTGCCGGCGCATTACACAGCCCAAAGGGCATCCTTCGATAAGCAAACACACCGAATGGACAAGTGAAGGCAGTCTTTTCTTGATCTTCCGGAGCCACTGCAATTTGATTATACCCTGAATACCCATCCAAGAAGCAATAAAAGGCTTGGCCAGCCAGTCTCTCAATCATTTGATCCATGAATGGTAATGGAAAGTGGTCCTTTCTTGTTGCGGTATTCAACCTCCGGTAGTCTATACACATTCTCCAACCAGTGACGGTGCGGGTAGGTATCAATTCATTTTTTTCATTTGCTACCACCGTCATTCCTCCTTTCTTGGGTACCACATGAACTGGACTTACCCATGAGCTATCTGAGATAGGGTAGATCATACCTGCATCTAGTAACTTCAGCACCTCTTTCTTTACCACTTCCTTCATTGTTGGGTTAAGTCTCCTTTGAGGTTGAACCACCGGTTTGTATTCAGCCTCCATGTGTATTTTATGCATGCAATAAGCTGGACTAATACCCTTTAAATCAGAAATGTTCCACCCCAAAGCTCCTTGATTGTCTCTTAACACCCTCATCAATTTTTCTTCTTCCAAAGGTGTCAAGGTATTGCTGATGATTACTGGTTTAGATGCATCCTTAGTGAGAAAAACATATTTCAAGTGAGAAGGGAGTTCTTTTAATTCTGGATTTTTCTCTCCTTCTCCACTCAAAATAGGAGCATCTATAGAGTGCTTACCCATTAATTCTTCTGTTTTTACCGGACCCAACTCTTGCTTGCTTGCTGCTAGTTGCTTCACACAATCACTTACTTCAAGATCTTCATCATCTTCACCTTTTTCTATAGAATTCACAATTGCACGTTCAAGAGGGTGTGTTGGTTGATGTTCACAAGAGTCATCTTTAACTATTTCTTCAACAATGTCAATCCGATAACACTTGGGATTTTCATCTTTGTGCTTCATGGCCTCAAATATATTAAACACTACTTGCTCCTTATGGAATCTCAACATTAGCTCTCCTTTCTCAATGTCAATCAAAGCACGGCCAGTTGCAAGGAAAGGTCTTCCTAGAATGAGTGGCATATCCTCATCTTCAGCCATATCTAAGATCACAAAATCTGCCGGGAACACCAAGTCATTAACCTTGACTAGCACATCTTCAAGCACACCGAAAGGATAAGAGATTGACCGATCAGCTAAAGTAATGGTCATTCTTGTTGGTTTTGGTTCCCCACACTTAAGCTTCTTCATCATTGAAAGAGGCATCAGATTTATACTTGCTCCCAAGTCACATAAAGCTCTTCCAATGTCTACCGGTCCAATGGAACAAGGGATAGTGAAAGCACCAGGATCCTTCAACTTAGGTGGCAGCTTCTTTTGAAGAATAGCACTACAATTTTCAGAAAGTGCTATGTTCTCATCATCCTTAGGCTTCCTTCGTTTGGTTAACAAGTCTTTCATGAACTTAGCATATAACGGCATTTGATCAAGAGCTTCGCCGAAAGGAATGTTCACCTGAAGTTGTGAGAAAAGTTGCATGAACTTCTTGAATTGGCCTTCATCCTTTTCTTTCTTCTTTGAAAGGTGAGGGTATGGAAGCTTCACATATGATGGAACAATCTGTGGTTTATCTCCATCTTTCAAAATTTGACTCTTCGACTTCCTCAAGATTGAATCTTCATCAATTAACTTCTCACTTTTTTCTCCCTCTATTTTTTTCTTCCTTTCGTTTTCAACTACTCCATTATCATTTTCTTTTTCAACTACACCCTCATCATTTTTTTCAACTACACCGTTCTCCTCCACCTCAACTACATCATCAACCTTCTTTGGAGCTTTAGGAACTAAAGGTGTCAAAACCTTTTTGCTCCTCAATTCAATAGCATTACAAGACTCATTCTTAGGGTTATCTTTAGTGTTACCTGAGAATCCGCCTTTGTTTTGTTCAGCCAATTGCTTAGCCAATTGCCCCAGTTGAGTTTCAAGCATCTTCCTAGAAGCTTCATTGTTCTTTCTTTCAGCTTCTTGACTCTTCTTCATCTCTTCAAAGTTGCCTTGAGTCATCTTCATGAAGTTCATCATAGTTTCCTCAAGAGCTGATGGCTTCCTTTGTTGTTGTTGAGGAGGAGTGAGCATCTGAGAGTTCAAAGCATTGTTATTTGAGTAGCTTAGATTGGGATGCTTGTTGATGCCTGAATTGTAGTATTGATTCTGCCTTTGATAACCTCCCATGAAGTTAGCTTCTTCATTTGACCCTTCTGGAACACATTCACCGTTGGGATGTTCTTCACCACATAAGTCACACTTGATTGCAGCTACTTGTTGTTGTTTATGGGCCAAAGTGAAGCCTTGAAACTCCTTAGTTAGAGCTTCGATTTGTTTGTTCATAGCTGCTTGGTTCGCAAGGATAGCAGTTTGTTCACTCACCCCAAACACTCCTCTTTCTTTCTTCTTAGCTTCAGCACGATACTCATTTCCAGCCATGTTTTCTATCAAAGCTTGGACTTCATGATCATTTTTGCTCTTGAGACTACCTCCCGCGGAAGCATCTAAGAACATTCGAGTGTTTGGTGTTACCCCCTCAGTGAAGATTTGGAGGTATTGCTTCTCGGTGAATTCATGATTAGGGCATCTCTTGAGAAGCAAATTGAATCGCTCCCAAGCATCATACAATGATTCACCTTCTCCTTGCTTGAAGTTAGAGATCTCCATCTTCTTGTCCCAATACTTAGACATAGGGAAGTATTTCTCCAAGAACTTCAGCTCTAACTCTTCCCATGTTTGGACAGTCCCGTTTGGAATTGTTAGCAACCAATCTTTTGTTCTTCCCGTCAAGGTGAAAGGAAATAGCCTTAGCTTCTTTTGTGCTTCAGTCACGGTGGCTGGTTGCACACAAAACTCGCAGGTTTCAGCAAAACGGCTCAAGTGTTCATGAGGACTCATAGCTTCAGTCCCATCGAATTGCTTGTCCCTCAAACCGTTGAGGACAGTTGTCTTGATGTCGAAAGCTACAGGGTTAGCTGGTTGAAAAGTGTGGGTCAGTTGACCGCGATGAGTGGCTAACCCGTAGTCTCCTAGCTTAGGTCTCGGTGGTACAACTCTTTCTCCTTCCATAGTTGCAGATTTAGGAGAAGAGATTGTTTCAGATTCACTTGAGAGTTGCTCCGGTACTTGTTCTCGAACACCCGGTGGAACGGATTGAGCTAACCTTTGCGATCGGACAGCTTTCCGAAGTGCTCTAGCAGTTCTTTCAATTTCCGGATCGTACTCTAAGTCGTCCGAGCTCTGTTTACCTCGCATAAACAGCAAAATACCTTAGTAGCACTGCACAACGCAAAGTAATCAAGTGAATATGAAAACAGAAAAATAAAAAATTAAAAACAGAAAAATTAAATTGCAAAAACCCTAAATTATAACGTAATTGCCTTGTTGAAATAATTCAACAGTCCCCGGCAACGGCGCTAAAAACTTGATAGACGTTTGGCAAGTGCACCAATAACTATCGAAGTAGTAAAAATATCGTTCCCACGAGGACTATTTTTAACTTCAATTATTCAATTTCGTTATAAAAGTAGGATGTATAAAAGTTTATTTTGTTTTGCCACTAGGCAGTAGATTTGGTTTGATTATAAGAAATCAAATAAAAAAGTAAAGATTTGATTAAGAAAATAGGAGAGAGATGAGATCAGGTCTTCGAATCCTCTATGTTTCCCCTAATTGGTTACTGCACCTATTATTACTAATGATTCTCTAGTTTCACGATAGTTAACAAATTAGCCCTAATCAATCCCTTGAGTTAGGACCCTCTTTTTAAACTACAGCCCCTAATTCCTTAGGTGGTCTAATAATCATCAAAGGTTTAAGCACGTTAACCTAATATCACTAACAAACGATTATCCATTCCTAGACTAACCATGTTTATTAGAACAATTCAATTTAGGTCTAAGTCGAAAGCTATGGTCAGTAGTCATTCGATCTCACAAAATCATGTTTATATTTGATCAGGATATAAAAAGCAGTAAGAACAATTGAATTGAATGAAAACTAGAATATCATTAATAAGTAATAGAGTTTCACAGCAACATATGATCAATTAGGGTTACATAGGTTCATCTCCGACCTAATCTCTAAGAGATTTAGCTACTCATAATTGAGTTTACAAATAGCATAATCAATGAAAGAATTAAAACATACATAAACTGGGTTAGAGATGATGAAATCCTCTCCGCTGCAGCCTTCTGGGTGTTAAAATCGCACTTTCGTTCTCCAAAATCGTCCCCCTTGTTCTTCAGATTGAGTGCAGTATTTATAGAAGTCATGGGCCTGACCCGTCAAAATCGCGTCGCGCCTTGTTAATTGGCGTGCCGCGATTTCCCTCAAACAGGGAGGATGTAATTTTGCTTCAAAAATCACAGCACGGCTTGAAATTGGCGTGGCGCGATTTCCTTCGAACAGACTTCAAATTTTAAGCTTTTTGCACTCCAGAACAGTATAAATTGCATGAGAACTCTATCAAAATGTCACAATAAGTCCCTAATATTACGTAATGACAGAATGTCATCAGCAATCTCTCAAGAGTAATAGACACATATCAAAGGTAGGAAAATATTTTGAGCAAGTGTTTTTAGGTCCAAAATTAGGGTATGACAACCTCTTATTTTTCACTTGATCCATATAATATTGATGCTTCAAAATACAATATTGGCACTTTAAAATTTTTACTTCTGATCCATATAATATTGATGCTTCAAAATAGTAGTAAAAAAGAGAATTTAAAGTACCGTTCCTGCCAAAAGATATCCATATGCGCATTGTATTAATTTTCAGCATGCATGTTTGGTTATTATTACATGTAGTTTTATGAAGGAACAATGTTTTTAAACTAAAATTCACTGTTTCATTGATCTGTCATAACCAAAAACAAAAATGCAGACACGTTTAAATACCATAAACCATGCTTGGAGATCAATATGGACAAAAGTAATATTAAGTGAATAGCAGTTTATTCACCATGTTAGTGTATATCGTGTTATTATGATATAGGCTATAAATAATATGTGAAATAGTAAATAACAGTCACATTTAAATACCCTAAACCATGCTTAGAGATCAATATTTGAAGTAACATGAAGTGAAGAGAAGTTGTTTCACCATGTTAATGTAATTTGTGTACTTAAAATATAGGATAAAAAATATATTTTGGTTCAAAATTTTGGTTTTGGTTCGGTTCGGTTAATAGGCAAGCAAACGGTTAACCGAACCATAACTTTGGTTCAGTTCGGTTAGTTCCAAACCTTAAACGGTTCGGTTTAGTTATTCCGAACCATTTCAACACTTCGGTTCAGTTCGGTTCGGTTAATATGGTTAACCGAACCATGCCCACCCCTAGCAAATATTAATGAGTTGTATTTTATTATTACTCTCTAATCGATTCATATTAAGTAAATTTTTCACCGTTTCTGACTTTCACAAGATCAAAGGGAGTTCAAAGAAAATCACTATTGTCATACATTCTTATTCTTGACAAACTTGGGCTAATTAGGATAATTTTGTCACCAATGATATTTAGACACTTAATTCTTTTTTTTTTGTCACACTCATTCAACATCTCATTTTTTTTAATCTCTTTCTATCACATTATTAATTTACCATATATATCACATCACTTTCTCTTATCTCTCTCGGCATCTACATCTCTCGGCATCTACATCACATCACCTTCTCTCCCCTTTCTCTTATTAACAAAACAAACATTTTTCTACTTTTATTTGAATAGTCTTAGTTGAATGAAATTCCATCGAAGAACAAATATACGATTAATAGTTAGTCTTACATACACACGATCACAGATAAAATTATTTGGACACACACAACAATGAAAAAATAAAAAAAATAGTCACATTATTAAACCATTTTCTCTTTATAAAAAAAAACATTTGTGTGAATGTGGTCAAATTTTTTAAGTTAGGTTTGTACGTATTTCTCTGGGATTTGATCAATTGATTGACTCATGTTGTTTTCGGTCAATAGTTTATTTGCTAAAAATTTACATTATTAAGATGAATAAGTGGGATATTTGAGGTTCAAACTCCGACCCCTGCATATATTATACAATACCCATGCTAACTGTGTTAAAATCCCAAAAACTGATTGATTCATTTGTTGAATGAAATTTTAATATAGTATTTTTTTGTCAAATAGTTTGGTGACTAGAAATTCAGCTTTTTAAAGTGCATAAATGTGGGTTCGAATCCCGACTCTTGAATATATTATGCAATGTTCGTATCAATTGAACTAAGCTTACAAGAACTATGATTATTTTATATTGTAGGATTTTATGTGTTGTATAATTATATAAATATTGCTCCCCTAAAATAAATTATGTAAATATTTCTCTTGTTCTCCCTGCACATCTTTTTTATTTGTATTGTCGAACTTAATTTTTTTTCTTCACAAAACTGTTGAACTTCACGTAAAAAATTGATTGTTTGAGAAAGTTTTAAGAGAATGAGAAATGTTAACTTGTGCTTTTAGGGTACTCCCTCCGTCTCTAAATTATTGTCGTTTAAGGTTTGTGCACGGTTATTAAGGAAATGATTGATTGTGTTGATTTCAATGGTAAAATTAATATCATTTACTAAAATACCCTTATTAATTGTAGTTAGTGGAGTAGTTAAGTTTGATGAAATTCAATAAATAAGGGTATAATAATGGAAAATAATAATAAATGCTGCATTGGTATTCTAAAGTGACAATTATTTTGAGAAAAAGAAAAAATGCTAAAGAGACTATTATTGTGAGACGGTGGGAGTATATGTTTAAGAACCTAAAGTGAAAATTTTGTCTAGGAAATTGTGCCAATTTATTATTTTAGAAATTGAAAATTAATGTTTTGTAATAAATATTTACTATTTATTGAATCCTTAACATATGCCCTAAAGACACAACATAAGTTAGCATAACCTTAAGAGAAATGCTTATATAATCACAAACATAAATAAAAAGGCTAAAATGCACTTTTCCCCCCTTAACTTTCAAAAACTTGCAATTTTGGCCCCCTAAGTACAAAAACTACAATTTTGACCCCCTATGTTTTAGCCCCTTTGCAATGTTAGTCCTTTTGCCCAATTTTGACTCAGTCAAAGCCTGTGTGGCATGCCATGTGTGTAATAGCTAATTAAAAAAATAAGAAAAAAGCCACATCTCTATTGATTAATTAAAAAAATAAAAAAGAAAAGAAAAAGGGAAGGGGCACGTGACTAAACCCTTCGTCCTCTCTACCAACACCAACCACCACACACCAACCTTCATCAAACTCAGCAACAACTTGAACAAAACAAAAACAAAACATTCACTTCACTTTCAAGCCACAAAATATCAACACTGCTATGATATTGTATTAGCCTATTACCAATCAAAATAAACTAGTTAGTTTTTTCTTAAACAAACAAAAGATTAGTTCTTGAGAAGCATATCCAATTTTGCTTTTTCCTTTTCCAACGTTCTTAAGAAGCTGGTGAATATTAGGCAAAACACCACCATTGTTCAGTTCCTATTTCCTATTGTTCCTCACTAGCAGCGTTCCCAGCCAATTCCAAAACCCAAACCACAAAAAAATGGGTTTGTACGGTTCCGATTTTAAACAAACCCTAAATATCAATAACAAGCGGGTCAAATTTATTTGGATATGGACTTAAGTTTCCACGGTTCCGGAGCACCAATACCAACACATTCTATGAAGATCTGGAAACTAATTTGGTGGCCTTTGGTTTACCTCTTCTGCCCTTGGTTTAACGATTCTGGATTGAAGAGTTTGGATCTGGATTGCAGAAGAAAAGAAAAGAAAAGAGTGATTTAGTTATGGATTGAAGTTTTTGTTTGAATGAAATTTACCCATACTCTTAAAATTGATGAAGGAGTTTGGTAGGGTTTGAATGAAAACTCAGAAATTGTTTTAGGATTTGATTTGGTTTTTAATTTGATTTTAAGTTTTTGGTTTGATTTTGGGAAGAAAAAAATCTTCTGGAATTGTTGAAGTTGATAGCTTAAGAAGATGAAGGAGAGGGATTGTTTGATGAAGTTGCTGGAAAAAAGTCTTCACACGTGCTCCTTCCCTTTTTCTTTTATTTTTTATTTTTTTAATTAATCATATCAGATGTGGCTTTTTTCTTATTTTTTTAATTAGCTATTACACACATGGCATGCCACACAGGCTTTGACTGAGTCAAAATTGGGCAAAAGGACTAACATTGCAAAGGGGCTAAAACATAGGGGGCTAAAATTGTAGTTTTTGTACTTAAGGGGCTAAAATTGCAAGTTTTTGAAAGTTAAAGGGGGAAAAGTGCACTTTAGCCAAATAAAAAATAGTTAGACATACACACATAAATCACAGATTAAAAAAATTAAATAATTTAACTAAATTTTTGTTGTGTCTAAACATATTTAATTTCTATTTATGTTTAAGCAAGACTATCTAATAATATGGGTGGCACTTTGGTGACATAATGTCACCGTGACATTAAATCTGAGCCACACAACACACACCTTTGTGTGGCCCAGATTTAATGTCACCCATACAACACATCTGGGCCACACAATACAACCCTTTGTGTGGCCCAGATTTAATATCACGGTGACATTATGTCACCAAAGTATTATCCCTAATAATCTAGAGGCGGTACCTGTTACATCAGCCGCCAGTGTGCCCCACGTCACGTGTGATCCCACCAACATAAAGCTAGGTACGTATGTTCGCAGATTTTAGTTTACGAAAGTAGCAAAAATCACATAACATAAAATTTTAGTTATGTTTTTATAGAGGCAAAATTTTTAGTATCTTACTGTGATATTAGTCTTTGGTTAAATTTTTAACTAAAAATATTTAATTTGGTTATTTAACTGGAATCATAGAATAATATTTTTTTTCTTTTATATTTATACTGTCTGTTGGTTATTGTTGAGTTTAATTTTTATTTTATCTTCAAGAAAAATTAATTGTCAATATATATGGACGGATCCGTGGTTGGGAGATTCTCCCTTATATATGCGGTATAGCCGCTTTTCGACTTAACTGTAGATAAATTGATTTTGGTGGCGACAATGTGCGATTTAGGTTAGAAGGAAGGCGGATGTTTGGCAGTGGCGTTATCGGTTATAGGTATGATAGGAGGGTTTGTTAGGGGAGTGTATGGTTTTACTTCACGATATTTCTTTGCAGTATAATTCTACAGATCAGTGGTAGTGGCGGCTTGATCCTATTGGCGGTTACTTGGTCAGGGGTGTGTACAGGATGCTCACTAGCCAGGAGGCCCTAAACTCTGATGTTATTACAGATTTAATTTGACATAAACAAGTTCCTTTGAAGGTTTCGATTTTGGTCTGGAGACTCCTTCGAAACAGGTTACCGACAAAGGATAATCTGGTGGCGCACGATATTATTTCTCACGATAATCAGTTATGTGTGACTGGGTGTGGTGGGTTAGAGAATCTGTTTTTGTCTTTTCCTTGCTTTGCTTCTCTATGGGGTGTTGCATGATCTTGACTTGACATTTCTACGACCGATCTATCTCATCTTCAGGAACATGCTATTTAGTTTACTTATTCTTCAGGGGTTTGAGAGCTCGTTGTTCCTTTTTGCATCTTGTTTGGCTTTGTTGCGTTTGTGTTTTTTGGAATGAAAAGAACAACATATATTTAAGAACATCAAAAGTCTTATCCATCAGTTGCTAGATAAAGTGAAGCTACATTCCTTTTGATGGATGAAGACTACTAATATTGATATTCATCTAAATTTTCATATTTGGTGGTCGAGCCCGTTTATTTGTCTGAGCATCAACTAATTTGTTGTATTTTCGCTTTCTTTGTGATTTGATCGTTTGTATACTTTTGATGTTCTTATTGGCACCACTTGTGCTATTAAAAATACACCGTTGTTTGTAATATACCTCATTTTGTCTTTTTAAAAAATAGTAACAATTTAGTGAGTGGTAAAATAACTATTTAAAGTACTGGATTATATAACCGCTTTCACACCTGAGTGAAATGAGTTAATATTTTTTTTTTTGGCTACAAGTGAAATGATTTAATATATATCATCATTATCGATCTAGCCGTCAACTTTTGATTAAAAAAAGTCCAACCATCAAATTTGCTTATATTTTCTTTTACAAACAAACTTACTTTCAAATTGATATTTTGTTGAGAAAATTGACATATCAACCATGTTATATTCAAAGAAATAGAAATTATATTCAAAGACCGATGAGTATGTAACTTATGATTCATGAATGAACCATAAAAAAAATAAAAAATATTCATGAATGACTCCTGCATTTTGGTTATGTTCAATTCAACCTTCAAAAGTGTAATTCAACACTAATAAAAAATACATATCCAAAGACACCCCGTTTGACCAAAATCGTTCAACATCACTTTGTTATTTTTTTTTCTAAATCGTTTGATTTATATGTTAATGTTTGGTCGTTATGTTTCACTTTTTTCACAATCGGTATATAAAGGAGCCAAACACACAGAAAGAAAGTAGTTAAGAAAATAAACAATACAAAACACTTTAATTTGGTGTCTAATTTTTTAGATTCAAACAAGACATGGATTTTGATTCTTCATTCTTCCAATACCAAAACCTTAACACTTCATTTGAAAATTCCTCTTCTTTTTTAGAATCCTTTTCATGGGAAGATTTTTTTAGCTTCAATGAAGACAACAACAAAACTCTTCCCTTGAGCCAAAATGCACAAATATTCAAAGAATCATCAACCTCTAATTCCAATTCCAGCACTTCAAATTCTCAAATCAGCAATGAATCACAAGAAGTTTCATCCAATTCAACACAATTAGTGCAATCATCATCACCTAAGAAGTCATACAAAGGAGTTAGGAGAAGACCATGGGGAAAATTCGCGGCGGAAATAAGAGACTCAACAAGAAACGGTGTTAGAGTTTGGATTGGTACATTTGATACAGCTGAAGCAGCAGCTTTAGCTTATGATCAAGCAGCTTTATCAACAAGAGGATCAATGGCAGTGCTGAATTTTCCTGAAGATGTTGTGAGGGAATCATTGAAAGATATGGTGATTAACAAGTCTTGGGAAAAAGATGGTTCTTCTCCTATTTTGGCACTCAAGAGGAAACACACTTTGAAAAGAAAGTCTAAAGCAAGTAATTGCAAAAAGACCAAAAGGGTAGAAATGGAAATGAAGAATAATAATAATAATAATATTGTTTCACAAAATGTGTTGGTGTTGGAAGATTTAGGTTCTGAATATTTGGACCAACTTCTTAGTTTGAGTACTTATCAAGTCATTTGTTAGTTTCCTTGTTTGTTGAGGTTTTTTTTTGTTCCTTACCTTTTTATTCATGTTAATTAATTCTTTCATTACTTCCAAAATTGTTACCATTGATCATGATTCTTTCCTTTTCACTCCATTTGTTGGTTTCCTTCCATTGTATTGCAATCAATGTAGAAAAGATTTGAAAGTATCCGGTTGTATAAATTTTGCTTCTAAGAAACAATTTGGATCCTCTCATGTTCATTCTCTTATGGTGTTCATCTTGCCTTAATCTCAGACATTCATTAACTTTTTTCTCTCCCTTCTTTATTATTATCATCCTTACTTTCATGTATCAATCAACCATTGAATTAGAAAAGGAGAGATAGCTGAACCAAAAAGGTTGGAGAACCCTATGCGTAGGGTAATACAGTGCCTTCCACATACCCGCGTTTGTAAAAAATACCCGTACCCATACCCTATGGGTAAAAACTTTAGTTCCTTTCCCCATACCCTATGGGTACCTAAGTGCTCATACCGGTACCCATTACCCGCACTTTAACTATGAAAAACAATAAAAATATCACAATTGAAATAAATCTATAGTCCAAAAATTTTCAAATCAACTCATAAAATAGTACGAAGTTCCATGTTTATGTTGTTCTAATTCAAGACATAAAGGAGTTAAAAAAATCAAAGAAATATTAAGTTTTCTACACACTGCGCAAAGGGAATTAATGTGCTGACTTCATAGCTAAGCTTGAGGCGTTGTCGGATATTGTGCTTTTGCACCATTTATCTCCTCTGAAAGAGCTCTTGAAACTCCTTCGGAATGATGTTGTTGGAATTTATTTTTTTTACATGAATAACATAAATTAAAATACTGATTAAAAAAATCATAGACAATGAAGGTTGGCGGACTCATGTCATTGTTTGAGCCTTGATGTCTGACATGATGAGTCATAAAACCTAGCTCACCTAAATTTTCTTATAAAAATAAGAATTTTTATGTATATAATACAATTGATCTAAAAAAATATAATTATTCAATTGATATTAATTACGTATGAATAAAAAATTGATCTAAATATACAATTAGTAAATGAATCTGAAAAATTGAATCCTAAAAACAGAAATATGTGTTGGAAATGTGGATCTAAAATAATAGATCTACCAAAATGTATATCAAGAAAATACATTACAAGATTTTAACTTTGGCTAAAAGCACAAAGACTACAATGTTTTAAGTCTCTCTTAACAACAACAAATGCACTCAATTCTTCAAAATACTGATTTAACAATGTAACTTTGAATTTGAATCAGCAGAAGAAAAAAAATTGAAACTGATATTGTTAATAAATTCGAGTTAATAATAAAAATGATAATGACATAACTCCGATTGGTATGACTAACCCATCACCATCCTGCTTGTTTGTGATCCTTGCAAGAATAGTGTTCCTGTTATAACGACATGAATAAAGAAATGCTTTAGTGAAGAAAAGCTTAAAACCATATTAGTATATATAGAAAAATACCACATCGAGTCATGAATAGTGTTCATTAGTTAAAATATTGCATACACCGTTTGATTTTCATAAGAGGGAAAAAAATTGGATGACTCGGCTTGAGAATTTCTGAATTGATATGCACATTGCACATGTTAGCATGGATTCAACCGATGTCTGCTCATCGAGTCTTAGGGACTAAGTTGTCCCGGATCTTTTGTCACAGACTAAAAAAGTACCCTTTGCATATTTGTGTTTTTGTTATTGATTCAAGACAAGTTAGCATAAGATAACAGTTTCATTTTGCATTTCCGAATTTTGCAGAGAATTATAAACCATTTCAATAGCGAGAAAGGGAAGCAAAAACATTGAGGCATGGCTAAGGAGAATCTCCAGGTGTTAAATGCACTAGATGTAGCAAAAACACAATGGTACCATTTCACAGCAATTGTCATAGCTGGAATGGGCTTCTTCACCGATGCATACGATCTATTCTGCATATCCCTTGTCACAAAGTTACTCGGTCGCATTTACTACCATGTCGATGGAGCTGAAAAGCCACCAACATTGCCACCAAACGTTGCAGGAGCAGTTAATGGCGTCGCTTTTGTTGGGACACTTTCTGGACAACTCTTCTTCGGCTGGCTCGGTGACAAACTAGGCCGTAAAAAAGTCTATGGCATGACTCTAGCTCTTATGGTTGTTTGTTCCATAGCTTCTGGTCTTTCATTTGGACATGAACCAAAAACAGTGTTGGGAACTCTTTGCTTCTTCAGATTCTGGCTTGGTTTTGGTATTGGTGGAGATTATCCACTTTCTGCAACAATTATGTCTGAATACTCGAACAAAAAGACACGTGGTGCGTTTATAGCTGCAGTTTTTGCTATGCAGGGTTTTGGAATTTTAGCAGGTGGTGTATTTGCTATCATGGTTTCAATTGCATTTAAATCGAAATTTGATGCACCGACTTACATGGTTGATCCTTTGGTTTCAACTGTTCCGCAAGCCGATTATGTTTGGAGGATAATCTTAATTGTTGCGGATTCGTTGTGAAAACCACAACAATAAAACTTGATGTGTGAAGCAAATTAATACCAAGCAATCAATCAAGCGGGTGACAAAATAATTCAAACAAAAATAAACAGCAAGAGAAGAGAGAAAGAGAACACAAGAATCTGTTTACCCAGTTCGGTCTAATGATGACCTACTCTGGGGGAGAGAGCAGCTCTCCGTTCCACTATAATGATATGAGTTTCTTTACAAAGAGGTATTGAGTTACAAGAATCAGTCTTCAAACCTAATTCTACCCAAGTCCCAGCCTCTTCCCGTGACCAAGAGACTCAATCCTAATAGTGCTTTGTTCAAGGTGAATCAAAACAATCCCAACCCTAGTGTTGTTGCCAAGAGAAATTCTCTATAAACCCTAGTTTGTATGTTGGCTTCTAAACCCTGTTTTCTACACACAAAATCATCTGATACAAGGTTTATATTTATAGTGGAAAGTATCCCCAAATAAAGTGGAACAAAATCTACGCTGAAATACGTTTCTGTTTTTCTGCATCAGCGTACCATCGTAGTACGATATAACTCCATCGCACTACGATTTTTCCAGTGACGAACCAAAGAACTGAACATCCAACATCGTACTATGATGCTTGCCATCGTACTACGATTTCCCAGAACTCCAGCTTCTAAATTTTGAGTCACTTTCAACATTTCTCCACCTTGACTCCAAATTAGTGATGATGCCAATTTAACCATCAACCACTTTGCTGCTCTCTCCAACCTTCATCTATTTTCAATGAAGTTAATCAAGTCCAAGCAATGCTTGAACCTTGATCTCGGTAATGATTTGGTGAACATGTTTCCTGGATTTTCTTCTGATGCCACTTTCTCAACCATGATCTCCTTTATCTCAATCATGTCTCTAACAAAGTGCAAACGAATGTCAATGTGCTTTGTTCTTTCATGATAGACTTGATGATTTGCCAAATGAATGGCACTTTGGCTATCACAATATATCTTCACACACCCTTGACTAATCCCCATTTCTCCAATCATACCTTTCAACCATATGGCTTCCTTGACCCCTTCAACAAGGGCTATGTACTCTGCTTGAGTTGTTGAAAGAGCTACAACTGATTGTTGATTTGCCTTCCAAGTTACTGCTGTATCGAACAAAGTAAACACAAATCCTGATAGAGATTTTCTAGTGTCTACATTACCTGCATAGTCCGCATCCACATATCCCTCCAAAGCATCCCTTCCTGGTTGTGACCTTGTATACTTCAGACCACCTTTCAAAGTCCCATTCAAATATCTCAGAACCCACTTCAAAGCTTGCCAGTGCACTTGACCCGGATTTGCCATAAACCGACTTATCACACTTATTGCATAGGATAAGTCCGGTCTACTACAAACCATACCATACATGATGCTTCCAACCCCACTTGCATAGGGAATACCCTCCATCTTGCTTTTCTCTTCATCGGATTGAGGACAGTGCTTTATTGACAACTTTGTGTGATGACCAAGAGGAGTGCCAACGACTTTAGAATCTTTCATTCTGAACCGCTCCACCACTTTCCTCAAGTAACCTTGCTGAGATAAGAACAGCTCACCTTTGTTTCGGTCCCTTATGATATCCATACCAAGTATCCTCTTTGCATTACCAAGATCCTTCATCTCAAATTCATCATTCAATCTTTTATTGAGCTTCTGAATCTCTTGCATGTCAGAACTTGCCATAAGAATATCATCTACATAAAGGAGAAGGTAGAGGATGACTTTCTCATTCCTTCTCATCATGTAAACACAACTATCATAGTTGCTTCTCACAAAACCAGCCTTTACTAGGAACTCATCAAACCGACGATACCACTGCCTTGGACTTTGCTTCAACCCATACAAAGATTTCTTTAACAAGCACACTTTTGTATTATCTTCCGCGAAACCTTCTGGTTGTTGCATATATATAGTTTCTTCCAACTCTCCATGTAGAAATGCGGTCTTCACATCCATTTGTTCTAACTCAAGATCATACATGTTAACAATCGCCATAAGTATCCTTATAGAACATTGTTTTACCACCGGTGAAAAGATTTCATTGTAATCAATCCCTTCCACTTGAGTAAAACCCTTTGCTACAAGTCTTGCCTTATACCTTGGTGCTTCGACCCCTGGTATACCTTCTTTCTTCTTAAACACCCACTTGCTTCCCACTACCCTTTGATTCTTAGGTAATGAAACAAGTTTCCAAGTCTGGTTCTTTTCCAATGAAAGAATTTCCTCATTCATTGCCTTCAGCCAGTCCTTGCTCTCATTGCTTTCTAATGCTTCCTTGAAGTTCTTTGGTTCCGAGTCTTGCAATTCTTCAGCTGCATTCAAAGCATAAGATATGAGGTCAGCATAACCGTATCTAACAGGTGGATTAATTTGTTTCCTTTGCCTATCTCTTGCTAGCTGATAGTTAGGATCAATTGTTTCTTGGCCTTCACTCTCATCAGGTACTGGAGTCTCATCCTCCTCTTCCCTTTCATCAGTGGTAGGCTCCACCTCAAACTGAATTTTCTCTACCCCCGTTTCTGAGCTTGTATCCAGGTCTTTGCACTTCATCCCCATGCGGGTCTCATCAAAAGTAACATCCCTGCTTATAATAAATTTTGATCCTCCAGGTTCCATCTTCCACAGTTTGTAACCTTTCACACCTTCAGGATAACCCATGAAAATACACTTCACAGCTCTAGCATCAAGTTTGTCCTATCTCACATGATCAAATGCTAAAGCTCCGAAAACTTTCAAATTAGAGTAGTCTGCCGGTCTCCCACTCCAAACCTCCATAGGTGTCTTGAGATCTATCCCTGTTGATGGACATCTGTTAATCAAATATGCTGCAGTACTAACAGCTTCTCCCCAGAAACTTTTGGACAATCCAGCTCCCAACAGCATACACCTCACACGCTCCAACAAGGTCCTGTTCATTCTTTCAGCAAGACCATTCTGTTGAGGTGTGTATGCCACGGTTCTATGCCTCTTTATACCTCGTTTCCTGCAAAACTCATTAAACTGCTCTGAAACAAACTACACGCCATTGTCAGTTCTCAACACTTTCAGTTTAGTTCCAATCTGATTTTCTATAAGTGTATGCCATTCTTTAAATTTTTCAAAAGCGTCACTTTTATTCTTCAGAATATAAACCCATACCCTTCTAGAAAAATCATCAATAATAGACATGAAATATGAACCTCCCCCATGAGTTTTAACTGATGCTGGACCCTACAGGTCCGAATGAACATACTCAAAAGGCCTACTAGATTTATGCACACCCACCCCAAACTTCACCTTGTGTTGTTTGCCTAATGTGCAATCATCACAGAAATCTAGTTTGTTCAATTTTTCATTCCCTAGCAAACCTTGTTTAGCTAGCTCAACTAAACCCCTCTCACTGACATGACCTAACCTCAAATGCCACAATTTAGTTATGTCCAGAGTGTCTACACTAGCAACCGATGCATGACCTATAACAGTGGAACCATCTAAAATATATAAACCATGTATTTTAGACCCTTTAGCTATAACTAATGCACCATGAGAAATTCTCATCATACCACGTTCAATTCTAGTACAATATCCTAGACCATCAAACATGCTTATAGATATTAAATTTCTCTTAAGTTCAGGAATATACCTCACATCCTTCAAAAGGAAATCACGGTCATCAAACATTTTGAGACGGATAGTACCCATACCTTGAATTTTGCAAGCCTTATTATTACCAAGGCGAACAACTCCACCTTCTTTCAGCTCCAATGTTTCAAAGTACTCCTTTCTCGGACAGATGTGATAAGAGCACCCAGAGTCCAAGACCCAGCCCTTTTCAGGTTCCCAACTTGTCACAGTTAGTGCTCCAGCACTCTCATAACCTTCCTCTTCACTTGCAATCTGAACGGATGGATTACCACTTCCATTGCCCTTTCTCTCCGGACAATCCTTCTTGAAGTGACCATAGTTGTGACAAATAAAACATTTGTACTTTGTTTTATTATCACCACCCTTTGACCTAGACTTTGATCTGGAATTCTTGCCTTTCCCCTTTCCTCTGTTTTCACTTCTCCCCCTTGAGACATTCAAGTCTTCTCCACTATCATCAACCTTCAACTCTTTGAACTTGGTTAACTCTTTGGTTCTCAAAGCTGCTTGAACTTCCTCCAAAGTGATAGTGCCTTCCTTGCCATAAAGCGTTGTATCCTTGAAATTCTCAAAGGACTTAGGTAAAGCACACAGTAGGTGTAAGGCTTTATCCTCGTCATCCAGATTTACATCTATGTTCGCCAAATCATCAATAATCTTATTGAATTCCGTCAGTTGCTCCATTATAGGTTTTGACTCCACCATTCGGTAAAAGTAGAGTTGTTGTTTCAGACATTGTCTATGTGCCAAGGACTTGGTCATGTACAATGAATCAAGTTTATTCCACATAGACACAACAGTAGTCTCCCTTGCTACCTCTCTCAACACCTTATCCCCAAGACACAGAATGATAGCACTGACCGCTTTATCATTCATCTCTGCCTTCTCAACAGGTGTCAGATGCGCAGGCATCTGTGCTTCTCCCTTCAATGCTTCAACACACTTTTGTTGAATTAGAATTGTCCTCATCTTTACCTTGTTGGAGTAAGCCCTAATAGCCAATCTATATTGATTGGGTTTGGCTTTGTATCATGATATTGATATAAATATATATATTGTTAAAATATAAATTAAAAGGCATTTCTTTATTGATTTTGTTTTGTTTCAAAATAATGAAGTCCCTAGAATAGTTAGTCCGTTTAATGGAACATTAAGTATAACTTAATTGTGAGACCCTGTTAAACATAAGGAAACTATTCTAAAAGTATCCGTAGTCAAGCTTTATTGAGAAGTGGGATATCATTAAAGCATAGAGACTATTATGTGGGTAGACTGATGATCACATCTCACAGATCATGGATAAAGAGTTATCAAGTCTTCACATAGATATAAATATTAGGAGTAATATTTATATTGGATTGACCCGCCGTGAGAATACTACATAGTAAGTTATGCAATTGTCATAAGATATTCTCACAATGATAATAGTGTATATCGCTCTTGGACCTGAAACCACTATGATCCCTAGATGTGGACTCAAGTGCTTTGTTGCCATTCTAACGTTGTCTGTAAAAGGATAACCATAACGTTGGTTGATGGGTACTTGATGAAGCATGCTGAGGGACATGAGTGTCCTAGATGGGATTTGTCCCTCCTCATAAACGGGAGATATATCTTTAGGCCTCTTGATGAAATACGACTGTAAAACTGCATGGCCATGCCGAACTAAGTCAATATAAGATATTGGACTTATTCGTTATTCAGTATATTTCGGAATCAGGAAATATAAATATTGATCTATACAAGGGTGACAATATCTATGCCTTGGGATCAATAAAGATGTCGAGACAAAGGAGTAATTGTACACATGAGTATTATCATGGAAAGGTTTCGTCAGATCACTTGACATTCTTGTCACTTGGGTAGCAATGATGTGTTGCTAGATACCGCTCATTGTTTATAATATTAAATGTTAGATTTAATATTATTGCCAACATGACTAGAACCTAAAGGGTCACACACAAAGAACAGTCAAAAGAGAAATATATAAGTATGACTTATATAAGGGGTGCGTTTAGTAAATAACGCTAATTAGTTAGCAAAATTACTAAACTCGTTGTTGGGCTTACGGAAGCCCAATAGTGACTTCTGACTTGCAGAGCACACTAGAAGTTCTATAAATAGAACTCTAGTGCTGAAGTTTTTGGTTACACGTTTTGGAGCAACCCTTCTTCTCTGCACTTCCCATTCATTGGCTAGCACCGAGTTTTGGAGGAGCACTGTTCGTGTGGACTTGCTAGAGGCTTTGCTGCTTGCAGCTTGCTTGGCTGTGATCGAGATTCCAGTTTCCAGTTTCCAACGTTCAGATTCCAAACTTCGAGGTAACAATCGAATCACTGATTCATGTTTGAATTTCGTAATGATCCAAGGAAAGAAAATCGAAATTCTTCTTCTTCTTCTTCTTCTTCTTCTTCCGCTGTGTATGATATCTTTCGATTTTCCTTCAGTGGTATCAGAGCCAATTACGAAACCATGAATCGGATTGCTTTGTTACTGCTTTATGTTTTAATATGATTAAACATTTTGAATCGGAATTAAATAATAAAGAGAATTAAAATTGGCATCGTATCATGTTTTCTGTGCATGGCTTTTCGATTTGTTTGATGTTTCAGAAACCGTTTCTGGTGAAGTATCGACATATCGATTATACATATCGACGGGAACATGATTGGAAACAAATCAAATTAGATTATCTTTTAAAATTGTTTTAAGAGATAATAATATTTTCGCAAATATTTGATTTGCTAATATTTTGATATTCTATAAGGAATTAATTTGGAATGCAAATCCGTTAATAAAATAGAATATTAAGTGTTAATATTTTATTATTTAAATTTAAATATTAATCAAAATTGATTGATCAATATCATATATGTGATATATGATTTTAATACAACATCATTATATGTGATATATTGATGATATCATTCGTTCAATAGGTTTTATAAAATTGATTGTGAATTTGTAGTCAACTCGTGAGATTGAGCTTCGAATACCGATTCTGGTGAAGCATCAAAGATCCGGTTGTCCATACTGAACAAACAATTGTTAAAACTATTGATGTTTGATTGTTGTATTAGGATACCTAACTATACAAGCGTTGTATTATTATGGTTGTATCATTCGATCAATTGTTTTCAAAGAGATTGTTGTGAATTTGAACAATTCGTGAGAGTAAGCTTCAATATCCGAATCTGGTGAAGCATCATAGATCCGGTTGTTCATGCTGAACAAACAATCCTTGAAAATATTTATGTTTAATTAATTTATTTAATTGAAGAAAGGTAGTAAATTTAAAAGATCATGATTTTGAAAGAGTTTCAATATCAGATATGATTTTTGAATTTGGTAATAAAATATTTGCTTAATTTTAGCCCTGTAATTTGTTTTGGAAACAAATTGATTGCCTAAATAAAGCAGATTTAATTATAATAATTATTGAGTGTCAATATTACTATAATTAAGTAAATAAAAATTCTACCTTTTGGATTGTTTTTCAAAAGTTGTTTGAAAGGTAATAAACGATCCTAAATTGATAGTTAATTTAAAAGATCGTGATTTGAAATAGTTTCAATGTCATATATGATCTTTTGAAATTATTTAATCGATTTGCATGACTTTAACTTGATTTGTTTATAATTTTAAAGAATCATGATTTGAAAGAGTTTCAATATCATATATGATCTTTTGGATTTGATCATAATATTTGCCGAAACGATTTGGGTGTTCATAAACGTGTCAAGTGTTGATGCGAAATACGCAATCTAGAATATTTTGGAACACAATCTGAGATATTTTGGTATGCAATCTAATATATTTTAGTACTTGATCTGAAATATATTTTGGTACATAATATAATATATTTTGGTACTCAATAAAATATATTTTGGTACATAATATGAGATATTTTTGTACTTAATATAATATATTTTTGTACTCAATATAATATATTTTGGTACTCAATTAAACCCCCAGCTAATCTGCGTAGTGTGATCAAATGTCAAATTTTAATTTAATTTATTTTAATTATAAGACCTTAATAATAATAAAAGTGTGTTTGTTATTATTATGTGTGTGTGAATGATTATGGCCTTAGTCCTTTTTATTTTATTTTGTTTGGATTTTGAAATACGGCCTGCGTGTCGTGCCTCTCTCTCATATTCTATTTGTACATTCTCTTCTCATCCACTCCCTCGTATGTAAAACGAGTTTCTTATTATGTAATGTAAATAGAATACAAGTAGGTAATAGGGCTGAAGGCGTTAGGATAGTCCTGGAGGTCCAGCTTGGAGAAGCAAGGTCGTTTCTAGGATTAGTTTAGATTCTCTCATTGGCTTGAGAGAGTCATAACGTTAGGAGGCCATAATCATGTCACTTTTATTTTGTATAATTGTTATGCATGCTTTAATGATTGGAGTGCGAATATATATGATATATAAGCCGTGGTGAGGTGAGATCAAACTTAATAAAAATCCTTCAATTTAAAATATTAAGTTTAATGCTTTCCAAAAGTTTAACACCCTTCAAGACTAATATCGAAATGTGTAGGTTTCGCCTCCGCGAGGTGCACTTTCTATACTAGTAAGTTGCGGTGCGGTAATCCAATTTACCCAAGTGTTATTCTTTTGGGTTTAACTTAACTAAATTAATTTTAATAAGATTAAAATAAATTTAGAAGCAATGTTTGGGAACATCTATATGATAGATTAGAGTAAGGAGTTATTCACTCAAATGATTTGAAAGTTGTATGAGATACAATTGGAAGGAGTTCCTACCTAAATAACTGAGTTTTGAGTACAGCCTCCGTTGACTTAAAGCAAGGTGAAATATGGATTTCAACCCACTAGAAAATCTTCCAATGAGATTTTCCGATTCAAATGTTGAAGGTCATTTGTTTTGAGTAAAATAGTGGGAGCATATTTAATTAAAAACCTAATTAATTATGTTTTTATATCATGATACAATTTTATTTTATTTTCTGTATTTAGAATTTCTTCGGCATATATAATTTTATTATACTGTTAAATGTTCTTATGAAGAACAAAATCTTCAGAAAAGAGTTTCTGAATTGGTACAAAATTTAAGAATTGTTCTTAAGAATGAGAAAAACTGTATATTCTCGAGCAGTTATTTCCTAGCAACTTTCTATGTCTATATTTGAAAAACAACGCTTATCAGAAGCATTAGGTCAAATGAGTAGATATAGGATATCTCATAGTGGTAACGACGATGGAGAATGATATGATCGTTCAACCTCAATGTTATAAGATGAATAGTTTAAGCCTATCAAGTAGATGTACATGGATAAGAATAAAATTCAAATTCTGTTTTTTCTACCTTTGAAAGGTTAAACACGGTTGCAAAAGGGGGAAGCAATTATTTCAAAAGTTGAAAAACAAAAATTGCTCGTAGTTTTGAAAGGGTCAAAATATAAGAAAGAAGTAAGACTTCTTATTTACCCATATAGTTATAGAAAGTTAAATTTCTACTTCTTCATCATAAGTATATGATACTTGATGATTAATCTCATATTTGTTGAAATATAGAGAGTTTTAAAGAAGCAGAACATTAACTATAAGTGAAGTTCACCTACGTCTGGAATGGAACAAATTGTTTCATTGACTATAAGAGCTTATGCTTGGACTTAAACTTAACTTGATATGAAACCAAATAATTGTTATTAAATTCCATATAAAATAGAAGCATTAAATCATAAATCTTGTATTGACAAGAGAATGATTGTGTAGTTGAATAATAGACAAACGTTGTCCTATTATGCAAATTATGTTTTCTATAGAAGTATGCTAATCAAGTAATGGATTTGAGTTCCATGATCTTGATAAGCTGGTCTATAACTTATGTGAAAAGAGGATCAAATGAGATTTGAACCTTTTGTAGATTATTGGCATCAACGTTTAGTACAAACAATTGTGATTCACATTTCCAAAAATCCATGGATATGGACTATTGGACTCATTTGATTTTATATCATTTGAAGGATGTGAGCCCCACTTTTCAAAATAGATTAGTTCACCGGTCACCAACAAAGGTGAAAGGACACATAATTTATTTGAATTGATATACATATGAGATGTTGAGAACTAAACATATTTGCTAGATATTGTTTCTATTACTTCATCTAACATTACTAAATCATTTAGTAGATAAGCAAAGTGTATTTGACACGATTCAAGAAAACTTTGAAATTGTTCAAAGATTTTAACAATGAAGTAAAAGGAATAAGTTTGAAAAGTATAAAGACAATACGAGTAAGTCGTGATGGTAAATGCTTGATTAATGAGTATAATGATTATTTATATCGCTTCATGTTTGACATGACTCGATCTAAAATAGTTTGATTATAACTCAATGACTCTTGAAATTAATTAAATTACAGTTATTCTTCACCCACAACAAAGTTCCAATTAAGTAATTATAAAGACACCATATTAGATATGGAGGTAAGAGTACCTAGTTTTGACTTTATGATAATTTCAGGTTATATGGTTTATTAGATAAACTAAACTTCGAATTTAATGAATGTATAATTGTGTAACTATCCTTAGGAAACTAAAGGATATTATTTTTACATCTTCTTCTTTGACAAAATTTGTTTGTCGCTAGAACTGGAGTATTCCTTTTCAAGGAGTATGTCTCTACAGGAGCCAGTGGGAGTGATGTAGAACTTGAATTAAGTCAAGTAACACAAAATACACATCTCTCTAAAAATGGAACACGAGTTGATTCAACAAAGGGTTGTTGTTAAATCATCAGTTTGAGTAGCATAAGATCTAAATGGCTTGAACTTTGAGAAGTGGCTATATGCCATGGGATCTTATAAAGAATCTATGTACACAAACCATATATGGATATTGGAATGTGATTTTTCTTTTAGAAAACTGACATGGATGGTATTATGAATTCCTTTAAGATGTGATTGATTGTAGAAGGTTTCATGCAACTCGTGATGCAAATCATGACGAAACTATTACATCATCATAATGCTTAAATCTAACGATCCCACTTGTCATTATTGTATAATGCAAATTCTAGGAGATGGAAAACGATGTTGCATTCTTTAATTAGAATGACCTTGTATATGTATTTGACATATATGTAGGGTTTCGTTAATCCAAAGGATGCTAGAAAGGTATATATATATTACAAAATTCATGTATGAATTGGAGCAAGCTTCTTGAAGTTGAATTATTTGTTTTATTAGTGAAGTTTTATGAAAAACTTTGATTAATAAAAATCTTGTGCACACAAGGAGAATAGTGGGAGCATTGATATTAGTTTGGTGGAGTATGTGGATGACATACTAGTCACCAAAATAATTTATCTACACATGTGAGACATGGTTAGAAAATTATTTCCAATATGTACCAAAATTGATTGTAGTGTTCGACACTAGAATACTTTCAAGAATATCCATGGATGTCTTAAAGGACTAAGGATTGTTTCTTGAACACATATGAAAGAAACATTGTAAATGAGTTACAATGGTGTTGACTTTCATATCGGTGTACAGTATATCCAGATCGTAATTTGAAATAAATGTTATGCTAGGATATCAACTATGAAATTTGTAAAAGTACAAGCTTCAGATAGTAGTTGTTTCTATTACAGATGTTAAATATATATGATTTGGATTGTTTAGCTCATAAATGAGTGAAAACACGCGTTTCTTGCGTTGCGGATTCCATTGATCTCTTCTGAGGTAAAATTGGTTTAAATCTTGCAAGCAATGAAAACTTGATCTCACCAATGATCCAAATGTATGCTTTGACACTTCAATTTCTTTTCGATAGAAAATCGAAAGTGTAAATTGAAAGAAGAATGACCTACCAACATAGGAAAGAGTTCCTTATCTGCTAGTAGAGTATCTTGCCAATAGTGTGCTTGATGCTAACACTTGACCAATAGATATTGAGTTAATATTTGATTGGCTTTTAGTGTTAGTGGGAGATTGTTGGAGTAAGCCCTAATAGCCAATCTATATTGATTGGGTTTGGCTTTGTATCATGATATTGATATAAATATATATATTGTTAAAATATAAATTAAAAGGCATTTCTTTATTGATTTTGTTTTGTTTCAAAATAATGAAGTCCCTAGAATAGTTAGTCCGTTTAATGGAACATTAAGTATAACTTAATTGTGAGACCCTGTTAAACATAAGGAAACTATTCTAAAAGTATCCGTAGTCAAGCTTTATTGAGAAGTGGGATATCATTAAAGCATAGAGACTATTATGTGGGTAGACTGATGATCACATCTCACAGATCATGGATAAAGAGTTATCAAGTCTTCACATAGATATAAATATTAGGAGTAATATTTATATTGGATTGACCCGCCGTGAGAATACTACATAGTAAGTTATGCAATTGTCATAAGATATTCTCACAATGATAATAGTGTATATCGCTCTTGGACCTGAAACCACTATGATCCCTAGATGTGGACTCAAGTGCTTTGTTGCCATTCTAACGTTGTCTGTAAAAGGATAACCATAACGTTGGTTGATGGGTACTTGATGAAGCATGCTGAGGGACATGAGTGTCCTAGATGGGATTTGTCCCTCCTCATAAACGGGAGATATATCTTTAGGCCTCTTGATGAAATACGACTGTAAAACTGCATGGCCATGCCGAACTAAGTCAATATAAGATATTGGACTTATTCGTTATTCAGTATATTTCGGAATCAGGAAATATAAATATTGATCTATACAAGGGTGACAATATCTATGCCTTGGGATCAATAAAGATGTCGAGACAAAGGAGTAATTGTACACATGAGTATTATCATGGAAAGGTTTCGTCAGATCACTTGACATTCTTGTCACTTGGGTAGCAATGATGTGTTGCTAGATACCGCTCATTGTTTATAATATTAAATGTTAGATTTAATATTATTGCCAACATGACTAGAACCTAAAGGGTCACACACAAAGAACAGTCAAAAGAGAAATATATAAGTATGACTTATATAAGGGGTGCGTTTAGTAAATAACGCTAATTAGTTAGCAAAATTACTAAACTCGTTGTTGGGCTTACGGAAGCCCAATAGTGACTTCTGACTTGCAGAGCACACTAGAAGTTCTATAAATAGAACTCTAGTGCTGAAGTTTTTGGTTACACGTTTTGGAGCAACCCTTCTTCTCTGCACTTCCCATTCATTGGCTAGCACCGAGTTTTGGAGGAGCACTGTTCGTGTGGACTTGCTAGAGGCTTTGCTGCTTGCAGCTTGCTTGGCTGTGATCGAGATTCCAGTTTCCAGTTTCCAACGTTCAGATTCCAAACTTCGAGGTAACAATCGAATCACTGATTCATGTTTGAATTTCGTAATGATCCAAGGAAAGAAAATCGAAATTCTTCTTCTTCTTCTTCTTCTTCTTCCGCTGTGTATGATATCTTTCGATTTTCCTTCATACCTTCCACAACCCGAAGTCGTTACTACCGGTAAACTTTTCAATATCCCACTTCGAACCCATGATACCTGGTTATTGATTTGACCTTTGCCCCACGGTGGGCGCCAATTGTTGCGGATTCGTTGTGAAAACCACACCAATAAAACTTGATGTGTGGAGCAAATTAATACCAAGCAATCAATCAAGCGGGTGACAAAATTATTCAAACAAAAATAAACAGCAAGAGAAGAGAGAAAGAGAACACAAGAATCTGTTTACTCAGTTCGGTCTAATGATGACCTACTCTGGGGGAGAGAGCAGCTCTCCGTTCCACTATAATGATATGAGTTTCTTTACAAAGAGGTATTGAGTTACAAGAATCAGTCTTCAAACCTAATTCTACCCAAGTCCCAGCCTCTTCCCGTGACCAAGAGACTCAATCCTAATAGTGCTTTGTTCAAGGTGAATCAAAACAATCCCAACCCTAGTGTTGTTGCCAAGAGAAATTCTCTATAAACCCTTGTTTGTATGTTGGCTTCAAAACCCTGTTTTCTACACACAAAATCATCTGATACAAGGTTTCTATTTATAGTGGAAAGTATCCCCAAATAAAGTGGAACAAAATCTACGCTGAAATACGTTTCTGTTTTTTTGCATCAGCGTACCATCGTAGTACGATATAACTCCATCGCACTACGATTTTTCCAGTGACGAACCAAAGAACTGAACATCCAACATCGTACTACGATGCTTGCCATCGTACTACGATTTCCCAGAACTCCAGCTTCTAAATTTTGAGTCACTTTCAACATTAATGTTTGGAGCAATTCCAGCTGCAATGACTTATTAATTATTCGAGATCTAAGATGCCTGAAACTGTGCATTACACCGCACTTGTTGCAAATAATTTGGAACAAGCTGCAGCAGATATGTCAAAGGTTATGAACATGGATATTCAAGCTGAACCTAAAAAAGTTGAGGCTGTTGAAGAGAAGAAACAATTTCGACTTTTTTCGAAAGAATTTATGTCGCGTCACGGTTTGCATTTGAAAGTCCACATGGTTTTTGCTTGATATTGCATTTTACAGCCAGAATCTTTTCCAAAAGGATATCTTCAGTGCAATTGTTTCCTTAAATTTAAGACAATTGTTCACTTCAAGACATTAATTTTCAAATGTTGTATATTTTTTGGATACACAAATGTTAGTAATTTCTTATTATATTAGTATTTTCTTTGCAACAAATTTAAATCCCGAGTTTAAATCCTGACACAAGAACAATTTTTTATAAGACTTTCACTTACACTTTCTGATCAAATTTCGAATTACTAGAATCCCTCCTTCTAGATACATCAATACACAAGGGACAATTTAGTACCACCTCCTTCCATATTTATACTTCTTTCCGTCACTTTTCAAATATATTAATAAAAATTGATAATGAAGAAATGAATTGCTTGATAAAGATTTAAATAAATTTGTTAATGTGACATAATTTTTAAAACTTTAACAGTATTATTTTCGGAAAATAACTTTAGTAAATTAAATGCCATAATTTATTTTAATTAGTTTTTTAATTCAACAAAGTCTCAATGAAATATATGATATATGTCCAATTAATGAATTAGGATAAAAAAAATTTAAGAAAAATTCGAGATAACAGCACATACAATTAGGAGATTAACTGGAGCACAGAATGTGCGAAAAAGCAGGAACACATGCTAGTTGTTTTTCTCTGCAATATGTTCTGTTCTATTGCCTATAAATCATTGTCCACTCTGTTCATTTTTTTGGAGGGGACAGACACATCCTTTTATTCATCATTCATTGTCTTTTCCTTTCCTCTCGCAATTCTTTATTACTTCTCTGTTACATGCAGGTAATTAACAATCTTGCATTGTCACTTTCTTCATGTTTCATCCATGCATGGCATGCATAATGTGACTATTACTTAAATGATCATCCATCATTAACATTTTTTATAAATTTACATGTCCTTTGTGTTTATTGTTAGTTTTATCTTAATTTAGATTTGTCTATGTCATTCATTACTTACAATATTGCATATACCATTTGTTTTACATGAAAATTTCTGAATTGATATGCACATTGCACATATTAGCATGCATTCAATGATCTTCTATTTATGAAAATGACATTATTAGCTTTTTAAGAGGGGAATGTCATTATTTAGAGGCACACCTAGGAATCAAAATTCAGACAAAATTTTGTGGATTTGATTTTGAAACTAAACGAATGTCTTCCAATTTTCCAATTGACCAATATTTAGTAACCTTGAAAAAGTTGCGAGGATACACAAATTTGGTTAATTAAAAGTAAATTAAAAGCAACTTAGTATCTGAGACTTGGTACATGAGAAAATAATTTAGTCACCGGGAAAATAATCGGGACAACTTAGTACTTGAAAACTCGTTTTTCGATGTATCCTCGTTAAGTCTCACGGACTAAGTTGTCCTGGTTCTTTTGTCCCGGGACTAAAAGTTGCATTAGAATTTTCCAGAGACTCAGATTGAGTTTCGCAGTTTAAATGGTTAGGATCACTCTTAAAAAAGTATGGACAAGTTAGCATAACATAACAACAACATTTTGCATTTCCCAATTTTTGCAGAGAAGTAGAAACATTTAATATAGTGAGAGAGGGAAGGAAAAACATTGAGGCATGGCAAGGGAGAATCTCAGGGTGCTAAGTGCACTAGATGTAGCAAGAACACAACGTTACCATTTTACAGCAATTGCCATTACTGGAATGGGCTTCTTCACCAATGCCTATGATCTATTTTGCATATCGCTTGTTACAAAGCTACTTGGTCGTATATATTACTATGTCGAAGGATCTGAAAAGCCAGGAACATTGCCACCAAACGTTGCAGCAACAGTTAACAGCCTCGCTTTAGTTGGAACATTAACCGGACAACTCTTCTTCGGCTGGCTCGGTGACAAACTAGGCCGTAAAAAAGTCTATGGAATGACTCTAGCCATTATGATTGTTTGTTCCATAGGTTCTGGTCTTTCATTTGGACATGAACCAAAAACAGTTTTGGGGACTCTTTGCTTCTTCAGATTCTGGCTTGGTGTTGGTATTGGTGGTGATTATCCACTTTCTGCTACAATTATGTCTGAGTACTCAAACAAAAAGACACGTGGCGCGTTTGTAGCTGCAGTTTTTGCTATGCAGGGTTTTGGAATTGTAGCAGGTGGTGTATTTGCTATCATAGTATCACTTGCATTTAAATCGAAATTCGATGCACCGCCTTACATGGTTGATCCTTTGGGTTCAACCGTTCCACAAGCTGATTATGTCTGGAGGATAATCTTAATGTTTGGAGCAATTCCAGCTGCATTGACTTATTATTCAAGATTTAAAATGCCTGAAACCGCGCGTTACACCGCACTTGTTGCGAAGGATACGGATAAAGCTGTGGCAGACATGTCTAAGGTTTTGAAGATGGATATTAAAGCTGAACCTCTGAAAGATGATGATGATGAAGAAAATAAACAATTTGGATTTTTTTCAAAGGAATTTATGTCGCGTCACGGTGCACATTTGCTTGGAACAATGTCCACATGGTTTTTGCTTGATGTTGCATTTCATAGTATGAATCTTTTCCAAAAAGATGTCTTTTGTGCAGTTGGTTGGATTCGGTATCCGAAGACAATGAATGCACTTGAAGAGGTTTATATAATTGCGAGGGCGCAAACACTTATTGCATTGTGCAGTACAGTTCCTGGTTACTGGTTCACAGTGGCACTCATTGATAGAATGGGAAGGTTCACTATTCAGTTAATGGGATTCTTCTTTATGACAGTTTTCACGTTTGCAATTGCTATTCCTTTTGAACACTGGACAATAACAAAGAACAAAATTTGGTTTGTTGTGCTTTATGCCTTAAACTTCTTCTTCGCAAATTTTGGGCCTAATACTACCACATTTGTTGTGCCTGCCGAGATTTTCCCGGCTAGGTTTAGATCAACTTGTCACGGAATATCGTCTGCAGCAGGGAAACTTGGAGCGATGGTTGGCGCGTTCGGGTTTTTATTTTTGTCACAGAATCAAGATCCCAAGAAAACTGATGCAGGGTACCCTGCTGGTATTGGTGTGAAAAACTCGTTGTTTTGTTTAGGTGCTGTTAGCATTTTGGGATTCTGTTTTACTTTCTTGGTGCCTGAGGCAAAGGGAAGATCTCTTGAGGAAATGTCTGGTGAGGACATTGATGATATTGTTGATGATACTATTAGTCATAGTAACAGTAGTAACAGAATGATGTCATATCCTTAGGTTTGATCATTACCATTGTCATCCTCATTTTACTAGAATAAAAGGGGAGTGCTTTCAACGAAGATTTCTAGTCCCGTTTGATGTTTTTTTTAAGGGTCTTGCTAACTAGTGTCTCTGGGACACTAGTTAAGGAAACAAAACAAAAAAGAAATGTTTGCATTGAAAGCATTATCTTTTACACTTTTAAAACGTTAACTATATTTTGTTTCCTTAACTAGTGCCCCAGTGGCACTAGTTAGTAGTTTCCTTTTTTTTTAATACGTCAATTTGTAATATGGACATATGAGATATTCTCTTTCTATTCTAAGAATATTTGGAAATATTGCTGTTTGAATGCGTATATTGTAGGTTTTCTTTTCTTTTTCGGATTAGCAATGTGTATTTCTTCCTTGTCTCTTTAATTAGATCACTAGTTTTATGAAAGTAAGGAAGATTTGAATAGAGTGATACATGATCCTTATTACACTTACCAAATTAAATACTGGCTTTGACACTAAAAATATAACGGTTATTAGTGGAAGATCAATGAATTTCACTTTAGTTTTCACCTTTATTGGGCTAATAATGTTACTTGAATCAATAGACACATCAAAATATTCAAAGGCAATGGGAGAAAGATTAAGTATCAGATATAAATTATCATGGAGATCCATCCACTAGCAATGTTACCATCTTCACTTAAGACACAACTATACTCTAATCATAACGAAACATATTTGTAATACATTCTTCTATTGAGGCTGTTGTCTTCTTTGTTGTCTTCTTTGCATACCCATGAAAGAATATAGAGACAGCATGCACGAGCACAAAATTTTCGAAGAATCAAATAGATAGACTGGACTAGAATGTCATTTGCAAAGTTATGTAAAGGACTAAAGTGTCTCTTTAAAGTTTAAACTATTGCTAGGGACTAAAATGTTCCTTAATTTTGCTACATGGCATATGTGGTAACCGTATGACATGCCAGATTGGACGGGAAAAAAATTCCAAATAAGGCAAAAAAAAAAACAACTTTTAGAAAGTTCTCCTCTTGGAAATGGTTCTATAGGCTAAGAGTTATGCGAGCCTCTGCTCCTCATACGAGTGGGAGGAACAACCTATCATGTGTTGGTATCGGTAGTGTGTGTGGTGTTGTGGGTGCGGGGCGGTGGTTGTGTTTGGGGGTGTTTGGCTGGTTGCCCCTGCTCGGTTTTTGCCTAGCAGCTTGTTTTCCTTTCTGGAGGGGTTGGTGTTTATTTTGGGGGACGATTTTGTGGTGCCCTTTTGGTGTTTGTTGTGTTTTCTTTTTTCTCGTTTTTTTCTCGTTGCTTTTTTGTCTCTTTTCTTTATTGTCTCCCTTGCACTACTGGTGTTGGTTTGTGTTTGTGTTTCTTTGTTGTATTTGTACTTGCGGAGTTGCGGGTTAAATCCCATGTTATATCTATTTAATATATATTTTGTCATTCAATAAAAAAAAGATAGTGGTTCACTTAACTACTTAAGGATTTAAATGTCCATTTTATTTTTGTAAAAAACTCAAATGAGTGTTTTTTTATTACAAGTTCAATTTGAGTCGTTTTATTAGGAAACATTTTTTTTGTCTTCGCTCTTTTTATAATTAAATAAAAGAAGGTTAAATATGTATCCTCCTCCTTATAATATTATCGAATTTCAGTTTTTGTCCTCATAAAACCAAGTGGTATGTTTGCATCCCTGTAAAAAAAAATCAACATGTAGTTTTAGTCATTACTAAGTTCAAATTTCTTTAATTGTCTTTAAATTTTTAAATTTTTTTAATGATTTTTTGCTACAATATTTATAACATTATAAAATATGATTTTAAAAAAATAGAATTTTTTAACATGGAACACATTAGATATGACTTTTTTTAAATGTCAAAAGGTTCAAAATAAAAGTTTGAAAATTTGGACTTATGAATTACATTTTAAACTCATTTTGCAAATGAATTTTTTATAAGGTTCTAAACATATTTAAAAGAAAAATAATATAAAAAAAATTCATGATTCAAAATAATTAAACAAATTTGAATTTAGCGAAAACGAAAATCCTATTTAAGATTTCATTGAATAATTTTAATGACCAAATGTTGAGTAAAAATTGACTCACTAGCACAGTTGAGAACCTCCTTAGAACTCAACTCACTTATCTTTTTTTTTTTTTTTTGCTTTCGCACCGGTTTCCAACCCACCAACGGTAGAGGCATGTAGATGCATGCGCACTGGCCAAGCCCACCAACGGTGGATGACTAATCTGGTTCGTACGTAGAGGCATGCGCACTGACCAAGCGTTGTTCCTCTATAAATCGAACCCGATATTTCCCGGATACGTCCTTGGAATGAGCTCCTTGCCACCGGAGCTCAAGCAACTTGTTAACTCACTTATCTTTTCTTTTCTCTCAAAATTTATACGACATCTTTTACCCTTTTTGTTTAATTATTACTCCCTCCGGTCCTATTTACAAGAAACAATTTACTTTTTAGATACATTAAATAATTTATGTATTTGGTTTAGGTTCTTGACTAAATACATACATTCTTCAATGTATCTAAAAAGTCAACTTTTTCTTGTAAATAGCATCGGAGGGATAATAATCTAAATTTAACTTGCTGACATGGCATAAAATGATTGGTTACTCCTTATCGTGTTGCTGAAAATCGAATACAGTAGAACGCGCGCGTCTGAAACAGAGTAAAATTTGGGATTTTAGGGTTTTCTTCTGCCGAATCCTCAATCAAATCGTTCCTTGAAAATGGAATCCGAAGGTAATAACCCTTAATTCATGTTATTCTTTTGTAATTTCAATTTGGTGTTTCAATTCGTAATTTTTTATTATATTAATTTTAGGTCAAAAAAGTGCGGTGAACCCTTCAGCAATGTTGGCTTCCTTGCTTAGTAGAAGAGCCAAACTTCATGAAGAGCTTCGTAATATTGAAAAGCAGGTAACTTTTTCAATTTTAGCTTCTGGGTTCCATTCTTTGACTATACTGGATTAAATTTTTTTTAAATTTTTTTTAATTATTTTGAATTTTCATTTGGAAGCTTATAATATAGTCCTTTTATTAATTTTTTATTTGATTCTATAAAATAAATGTACATTTCTATGAAGCACGGACACAACAACGCGGCACTGACACGTCTGACACTAATAATTATTTGAAAAAATGACACTTCAACTCACTTTTTATCAGAAGTGTCAGTGCTACAGAGGTGCATTTTGTTTGATTGTTTGATTAAATTTTCAATGCAATAGGATAATTGGGAAAAATACAATTTAACCTTAAATTGGGTCATCTACTTGCTCTAACAATATATGATTTATCTGTGTGTATTTTGTTCTCGGCACAGGTTTATGATATGGAAACAAGTTATTTACAGGATCCTGGACAGTGTGGCAATGTATTAAAGGGATTTGAAGGGTTCCTGTCGTCAACAAAGAACACTGCATTGTATGAACCTCTTTAGCTTTCTTTCTTTTTGATTGAAATACTGATAATTTTCTTCTTTACGAGAATTCTCATGTTCATACTACCTGTTCTTTCAGTACTTGGTAGTTTATGAAGTATGTTTAGTTTCTCCGTAGAAGAAGTACCATCGAAATTTTCTGTCCAAATCTGTAGTTTTGATTATCCTAAGGAAGATAGGATTGGTAATGTCATATTTGTATGATCTGTTATATTTTATAATCACAAATCATATTTATTAGGCATCTGGTCGGGTCATCCATGATTTTTATTCATTTATGGTCGAGAAAAGCAAAATCATGGGTTTTATTGCTTCCATTGATTGCTAAAATACTACGCACTGTGATACTGTGCTTGGTCTTGTGTAGATGCACTAGCAATTGAATCTTACTAAGATTTTAGATGGAAAATTTAAGTTTGAATTACTGAGAAGAAGAGACAGTTTATAGAGTGCTGCTGAAAGCACAATGAAATTGGATCAAATGTTGTTTTTGAATACATCTGAGTTCCATGTAAAAATAAATAGTAATTTATGGAATGTATGCCTCTATTCATCTTAGCGAGATACATGTTGTTTTGTTATTCATGGTTTATATGCCATTGTTGAAACTATTTTTTTTTCTTCTTGGCAGCTTGAAGCGGTCTAGAAAGTTTCAGCCCGAAGACAGGCTCTTTTCATTATCTTCAGTTACCTCGCCAGCGGTGTGTTTCTGATTTTCAGTGATAGGCTTCCAACCAGAATTAGATAAAAAATATAATGTGCACTAGTGAGCACCAAGTAATAAGAGTGTGACTAGGTCTTGGTAGAACTGAAGCTAACTTCATCTTTTGCATTGCTTATTCACTTTTTACATCCTTATTATGAAAGTGGTCTTAGTACTTTTCAGTGACTTTGGTTTTTGGAATAGTTTAGCACGTTAATCTTCTAGGATGATAGAAGTGATTAAAACAGGTTTAGCATGGAATATCTGATCTGATCGTACCAATTTAATCCATTTGAAATAGGAATCATTTCAGAGGATTTTTTTTTTCCGAATATAAAACAATAACCGTAGTTAATAACTTCCTCCTAGACTTAATTATATCATATGATTGTTCTGTGTTTGATCTTTGATACAAGGAGTACTAGGAACCCTGGTAATTTATTGTTCCAGAAGTTTACATTCACATTTCCGGTTGAGAAATTAAATGCTTTACATGAGTGGAAGGTCCTGTCATTTATTTCAACTTTGCCAGGTGTTATATTTGCTACTAAATTAGAGGAGTACATGTCTGTAGTTTTCAAACTCAAGAAGTCAAGAGCATCAAAATTTAGTCATTACTAGAAATAATTACAGCTTACAGGATGCATCCAAGTTTCATGTTGATAAAACCTATGATAAAAGATCCTTTATTGAGCATGATCCCTCCATCCTTTTAACAGCTCTCACATCCCATAAAATGATTACTCCTTTTAAGCCTTTTCTTGTCAATTCTGTTTAATCATGGTCCATATATTAAGTGTAGGCATCTTAACTCAACAAGGTTATTTCTGAATTCTGAGATGATCTTCATCATTTTATTGTAGGCAGAAGAGCTTGCGGCTGGACGAGACGGTGAGATCCTATAAGCAACATTTCAATGACTTTTCTTGCAATTTTTTTTGTCTATTAATTATATATATTTCCATTTATCTCAGATGGGAGATCAGATTTTGGTCCTGGCCGATCAAAAGGTGGAACAATTTATGCAAATGGACAGTAAGCACTCAACTAATATATCTTCGCTTTAATGTTTTTGAATTGCATAATTGCTTTTTGTTTATAGAAATTTTCTCCACAAATCATGTCAAACATGTCAAGAATGTTTGCTGCATATGCTAAAATATCATAATGTTACTATAGGGGTAAACCGAAGAAAGGAAGAGGTGCACCAAGAGATGCGAAGAGAGCAAGGGCTTCAAGTGAACAAGATTTTGATTATGAAGATGATCCTGACATGACATTGTGATTGAACATGCTGGAGCAAATGCAACTTTTTGTTAAACTTTGTGGAATATAAGAGCCTGGAAAAACCTGCATTAGATAGGCCATTGGTTCTCTGCAATTCCTCATTCTATGTATATATTGGCTCCTAGTAGTCGTGGATTTTCTACTTAGGTGAATTTTATGCTTTGTGCAACATAAAAAATTGGAAGACTAGATGATTGTTTCATTAGCTTTTTTATGATTCGTTATTGTAAACCTGTACAGAACTAAGTTTGATCACCAACTTGTAGAAGTTGATGTTTACCGTTTGCGGTTTTTGGTGGGAATCCAGAGTACCACTACCTTGGAAAGAAAAAAAAAACATTTGCCCAATAAAGTGAAAATGTTCTATATTTGATAGTAACCACGTGTGAAAAGGATTAGATATTGAGACTGCATTGATATAATTTTTGTGATCCGGAACAAGATACTTGGTGCATTTTTTTACTTGATTCGATATTTGGGACGCTGAATAGCTTGGATGGTGCTTTTAGTAGTACTTGTTCTTCAAGAGTTGTATATTATTGTATTTAGGGTTGAATTCAAACTCAATATTACTTATTAAGTTGGAAGAGGCTTCTAACAACTCTTCTAAGAACTATTGAGCTATGATTCTATCTGTTGTTTACAAATATTTCTGCAAAAAGGTGCGAAAAGGAGTTTTAGAAAATATTTTTGATTTTCATTCGTTATCGATTTTAATTGAGGAAAAATATCATTTTTAATTAAAAATGTGGCCTAATAATAATTTTTAATAAAACCAAGCTTCAAAGAAATCTTGCCTAGCTTAATTGATCATTCCCTTATAAAAAAAATAAAAAAATAGATTGTTTGTGGAAATATTTCTTATCTTTTTATCTTTAAAAACTGTGGTAATTGATAATGAAGATGGTTACCACAGTTTTTTAAAATAAAAGATATAGATGAAGCTCGAAAGAAATTCTTAAAGGAAAGTCAGCTTAAGAAATTGAAGAAGAACAGCCAAACTGGTGAGGATATGGCAACTGATGACAAAGATGATCTAAGGGTTGATGAGAGTACAGGAACTGTTAGGTAATTTTCACAGTAGCATTATTTAAATAATGCAGGGGAAAGTTGATTGGTCCTTTAAGTTGGATAATTATATTTATATATCATATTACTTTCATCATTTTATCATTGATGAAATGGAGCTAAAATGCCTTTATCTTCAGGAACCTGCGTATTCGGGAGGACACTGCTAAATATCTTCTTAATCTTGATGTCAATTCTGCACACTACGATCCCAAGACTAGGTCAATGTGTGAAGATCCTCTTTCAGTTGCAGATCCAAATGAGAAGTTGTATGTGGTAGCTTATCTCACTAATTAAAATTCATAACAAAAATTATAATTTACTAACTTATCTTTTATAAGCTTATTGCACTTGTATTTGAATTAAATACATGTTTTTGTGCAATAGGGTGATAACCAGTATAGGAATAGTGGTCAAGCTTTGGAATATAAGGAATTAAACTTACATACATGGGAAGCATTTGATAAGGGGCAAGATGTTCACATGCAAGCATTTCCGTCTCAAGCTGAATGGGTTTATAAGAATTTTAAGATCATCAAAGAGAAACTGAAGTCTCAAATGAAGGAATCCATTTTGGAGAAGTATGGAAATGCAGCTGATGGGGACCAACTTCCCAGAGAACTTTTGCTAGGTCGAAGTGAGATGCAAGTTGGGTATGATCGTGCTGGTAGAGTTATCAAGGGACAGGTGAGACAAAGCTTCTTACTTAACTATGCATTCCCAACTTTCATATATATATCTTTATGTGCACATTCAATGCTTGTTGATGCTGTAGCTTTACCTTTGAACACTTAACAGTGTCATTATTAGTTCTAATCTGAACTTTAGCTGCTTTATGGTTACTATTTTAAGTTCTTTTGGTGAAAACAATCAGAGAAAGGGAGAGGAAGTTTGGATGGTTTTCCGAGAGTTTGAATTCCGTGTTTCTGAATGAATATATCTTAATTAATGCAATTGAGAGTACGCCAATGCCTTCATAACTAACTGATGAAAATAACAGAATTTGGTACTTGACACAAACTAACTGACTAATCTTCAAACTTTACTATTCTGCAAGCTATATGGATTAAAAGATGGCACAAATTCAGAAACTATACTCTAGCAGAAACTGCACTATTACGCTAACAAATACTGTTTTTAAGATGATAGATTTAGTTATAATCATCTGTATGTTGCTTTTCAACAGGAGGCTGCATCATTGAAGACACAAAAAGCACTTGAAATTCATAAACACCTAATTGATTAAAGAACTAAAAAGCACTGTTTTATTCAAATGACTCCTGAAATCAGTCAAAACATACAATAAATAAGATAAATAACGACTCAAAAGATACTAAAAATCTGCATATGATGAAGAGTTATCAAACAAAGAGGTCATTGTTTCATAAATATAAGCTATGATGATTGATTGATGACAGAAGGATACGGGAAAGAATTTCGGTTCATGGCAATAAACAGGAAGATAAGTTTGTGCATCCCGGAACATTTTACATGAAATTATGTCGACATATAGATTTTTGTTGTTGAAAAAGAACATGTAGATTGTTGGGAAACAAATGTTGTTGTAACCAAAAAACTTACATTATGTTAAGACAAAATTCATCATTAGTGCCAATGAAGGACTTTTCTTTTTCAAAAGTGTCTACATTTTTTTATGGCAATTGGAAGGTGTACAAAACTAGTGGCATTATTGCTCCCTATACATGGCAATTGGAAGGTGTACAAAACTTCACGGTCCAGTGTGGAGCATATATAACATTCTGCATTTATGTGCATAAATGTTATGTTATATATATAATAGTCCCTCTAGTTCTAAATATAAAAACATCAACAAAAGTTCATGTATTTAATCTAAATTTAGATCAAATATATGAACATTTAATGATTTGACTGTCTCTTATACTTATGACCATGGAAAGGGAGAATCATGCATGGAATATAGAAATATATTGTACCCTGTAGAGGACTACATATTCGGCACCAAGACGTAAATTACGGAGGATAGGAAGGGTTAAACTGTTGACGGTGCTGATTCGTCCGGCACGTGGGTTGTAGAGGTCTGCACGTGCAGGGTGAGCTATGTTCTCGCGAATCTTCAGACTGCAGATAGTTTCTTCCAAACCATTCTTCCTTCCCTTTCCCCTGCAGCTTCTTCCTTCCCTCGCAGCTTTCTTCCTCTTCTTTGGTAGGTCTTGGACGTCTTGGTCCTTGTTCCTCGCTATGTCTACCTGGTCTTTCTCTTCGTTCTTCTTCACCCTCATCCACTTCCCTCCTGTGGCTAGGACTACGTCCTGGTCTCTGTTCATCTTCTTCTTCTTCGTCCTCTCTGTGACTGTGATTTTGTTCTTCTTCTTGCCAAACACATATTTAAGTGTGATGGATTGAGTACTATATACAGATATAATGATCTAAGTTATTAGATAAAGCACTGATACGAACATTAGATACAACACTGACACAAATACATAGACAATGTTAATAATTTTTGAAAATAAATGTGATAAAACATAACCGCAAATGTAAGCGTGTGTGTTGGACATCAGATACGTCTTAAATCTGAAGTGTCTACGCATATCTATTAGCTAGCATAGTGTATATATAGTTATACTTACTCTTGGAGTTGAATCAAGCTGGTTTACAAACAGGGGCGGATCTCTTTGGAGACCCCTAGGTGCCATGGCACCCCCCAAGATTGCTATATATATGATATTAGGGATAGTTATAACACAAATTTCCCTTGGTTGCAGTGGTGGGGGTGCCATACTTTCAGCGAAATTGCACTGGTTTGAGTCCTGCCTCTGTCGTTTTTTTCTTTAATATTTATATTTCTACATATTTATATTTCTACTGTAATTTTTATGTTTTTATTCAAAAAAAGCATTCCCGTGGAAATCGAACCAGCACCCTCAGACCATAATCAAAATTGAATAACCACTGGACTGTTGGTTATTCACTGTTTCTTCATGAAACTATTTAATTTATATTACATACAATTTTGGTATCCCCTACAAATTTACTCAAGATCCGCCACTGTTACAAAGTTGGAGATGTCAAGAAGACTAATGGCAACAAGAGGTCCGTCGCCATGGTTATATGTCCAGTAAGGAGTTCCAGCTGGAATTGCAATGACATCATCTTTACTGAAGCGACGAATCTTCTGGTGGCTGTCAGGTTGCTGCTGCTGTTCTTGACGCCTGGATCCCTGTCTAGACCGTGATGATCGTTGCTGTTCGAAAGTCTCAGGACAACCAGGAACTGAAAGTCCAAGTACTCCCTTTCCTATACATATAGAAGAACAATATTCAGTCACAAAACAATTCAATGCATGCATTATATAGAATTGTTGGTAATTAATTTACCTAATCATCATTGTGTTAATTTGTTCATGTAGTAGAACCTTGGATGATGAAAATCAATTGTGGAGAGGGTGAGTATGATGGCAAGTGAAGGCCATTAGGGTCAATGGTTCGTCTGATAAGAGAGACACCGGCACATTGTAGCTCGGTGATTTGGATTCCATGTCTCAGTGAGACCGGCTTCTGATTCAACATGGTGATCTGGTTCCAATGCATTGATATTATTCAGCTGGCATTGGTTTAACCTATCGAACTCAGAACGAGTAGCTAAACATATAAAGAGTAGCAAGGAAAGCGAAAACAAAGAGAGAAAAGATTTTCTCATTGTGATTGTGATTGTGATCATAAACTGATTACTAATGAGCTTGCTGAATGAATTGGTGAAGGAGAGAAGGGTGGAATATAAATGCGGTAAATTTATATAAATTTGAAGAGAAATTTTTAAAGAGAAATTTATTGTGTGGAATATAAATTTGAAGAGTTTTTAAAATGAAGAGATTTTAAGAAGTATCTCGTCAAAACTAAATTGGAATAATTTCAAGTATTACTTAAACACTGATAATTTTTTTATTTTATTACAAGCAAATAATAGCAATGTTAGTAGTTATGTTAGTTATCGGGGATTGAATTTGAGACCTCTTTCTTCAAACTCTTTCAATGTCTCTTAGCTCATCAACCAAGTTACCTACGCATGATCTAAAAACTAAGAATTTAAAAATACTTCTCCATATGAATCTCGAATTGGTTTCTATATATCTCAAAAAATTATAAATTCCTTCCTATTTATTTTTTTATTTTGGAAATTGATCCCTGTATTTTTCAAATTTTAAAAATTGGTCCCTATGAGTTTTCAAAAATTACAAAATTATCCGTATAAATTTTTAAAATATGTGAATTGGTCACTTAAAAAAAAGTGAATTGGTCCTGTAATTTTTTTTTTTTTAACAGGGTCACTTAAAATTTAAAATTTGTAAAGTTGTCCTTATTTTTCATATTTCGAAAATGGTCTCTCAACTCTTAAAATTTCAATTTTGGATCACTTTTAAAAATTATATTTTTATAAAATAAAAAAAAATTGAATGACAAATGTTAGTAATTAGTTTTTGAAGAACGGTAACTTGACATCAAAATACAAACACAAATTAGACATCAAACACTGTTATTCTTCTATAGTATTCCACTCTATTATCTTTTGCGTTAATTTTTCACATAATATCTTAAACCACTATGACACTTTAGTAGAGTGCAATCAAATCTAGTATTCCTCTGCCAATAACATGTCTCTGAGGAAGTGCAGTAATAATCTAGAGTCACATTTTTTCACTTCCATTTTAATAAGTTTGCTAAATTTTGAAGGCTTCAAAATAATTGGCATGTAAATAAATGTAAGCAATATTCTCAAAATAAGTATATTACAAAGTTTATAACAGGGTCGCTTGAGTGCTGGATCATCAGTTGATGCGGGGGTTCCTGGCAAAATATCATCTCACAACCAGGGTCGGACCCAGAAATACCGTATAGTGAGGGCCATGTGTATATATATTTCTAACAATAAATATATTATATACACATTCTGATCATTATTATAAGTTAAAATCAACATTTTAAATTCATTCGATACATGATGTATGTGGTCTATATTATAGACCATGTACATCATTTATTCAATGAATATAAAAAATGTATTTTTGCTTATAATAGTGATCAGAGGGTGTATAAAATATTTCTTGTTAATTTTTTTTTACATATATTATTATATATTTAGAATGTTTTGATGGAATTATCATATATATTTTATTACATTTACAATATTAAATATGACTATGCTATTTTCTTTCAAAAATAATAGGCACAATATAACCATGCTAGCTAGTGAACAAATTCCATGGACATGGTAATTGAGAAACTACAAAATGTAGTGAGGGCCATGGTACAAAGACCCTTCAACGTCGGTCCGTCCCTGCTCACAACTCATGTCATCAAAATCTGTAAATCAAAAGACAATGTAACAAGAAAAATCTGTAAATCAAAATCTATAAATGAATATATATATATATATATATATATATATATATATATATATTCATTTAAATTTAAGTGAAAAAAGAAATGTAATTGAAGTTTCTCGCAAGAGATAACATGACATATTCTCTTTGTTACCAGAATCACATCTTGCAATCATTTACTCTTAGCCGCTGCAACATGTATCCTTAACAAAAAAAAATGGTTAAGGATATGGCAATTTGGTGCCAACATCAACTTCAACGAAAACCTTTTTGTCAATTCAACTTTGGATGAAATCAAACAAGCACAAAGAGAAGTTTTCATCAACTTCATCACAAATTGGATTGCACACTTCAGTAGCTGTGCATTAACAAATTTTCTCTCATGGTTTCAAACCCTCAAACTTGTGGGAAAACAAACGAACGTTGTGTTACTTTCGCAATACAATACGGTGTGAAATATTTAACTCTTGATTTCTCATATCCTAAATGGAACTAGAACGATTTGAATGATAAAAATGTGTTGTTCCAATTGCCAGTGCATGTTTATCAGCTCAGACTATTCCTCAAATCACTAAAATTGTATTCATGTGATTTTGATATGCCAGATTTTCTTAACTTTGATGCACTCAAAGGTGTTTCTTTAGTTTGGATTGAAGTTCACATCAATACTCTCAAAAATTTGTTATCAACTTGTAAGACTATTGAGAGTTTGAGTCTTAACAGGTGTTGGAATTTAGCGGACTTTGATTTGGAAGATATTGTACAACTAAGATTAAAAAGATTGGTGCTAAACAAGAGTGATGCGCAGTGTATCAAATTAGATGCCCTAATTTGATCTTAACTAGCTTCCTTTAAAGCTAGTGCATCAAATCATTGCGCATATCACCAAATCTTTTTAATCCAAGTCGTACAATGTCTTCCAAATCAAAGTCCACCAAATTTCAACACCTCGTTAGACTTAAACTCTCAATATTCTTACAAAGTGATAACAAAGCTTTGGGAGTATTGATGTGAACTTCAATCCAACCCAAAGAAACGTCTTTGAGTGCACTAAAGTTACGAAAATTTGGCATATCAAAACCACATGAATACAATTTTAGTGAATCAAGAAATGATCATAGTTGATAAACATGTGTTAGGAAATTGGAATAACACATGTTTATCATTCCAAATCGTTCTCATACCAATCAGGATCAAAGAAATAAAGAGTTAAATCTTTCATACCTCGTTGTGTCGTGAAAGCAACAAAACATTCGATTGTTTCCCCGCAAGTTTGAGGGTTCAAACCGTGAGAGAAAATTTGTTAATGCAATGGCTAGTGAAGTGTGCAATCCAATTTGTGATGAAGTTGTTGAAAACTTCTCTTTGTGCTTGTTTGATTTCATCTGAAGTTGAATTGACAAAAAGGTTTTCTTTGAAGTCGATGTTGTCACCGGATTGTCATATCCTTAACCACTTTTTGTTAAGGATACATGCTGCAACGGCTAAGAGTAGGATAGTAATGATTTCAAAATGAAGTGATTCTAGTAACAAAGAGAATATGTCACTGTTATCGCTTGCCATGGTAATGGTTCTGGATAAGAAGATGAACATAATTATGTAGGTATGGTTTCTGAAGAATACAACAATGGTGTGTATTCATTTTTATAAATTTGAATAGGTGTAAGTTCAGATGTATAAAGATGCAACCTTTGGAAATTAAGGTGTTCAATTGCGGTCTTAATTTTGGATTGATAGTTTTTCTATGTTGATATGGATCCGGAGTTTAATTTTTTACTAAAAAAATGAATTTAATGTTTGACCAAAAAAATAAAACTAATGATATGGACTTTTGAAGTAATAAATTGGAGAAATTTGGTAGCTTAATTATGTTTCAATAAGAGGCAACCTTTGGTCAAAGAAGCGTTTTGGTGACATGGTGCTTTTTCAGAAAGCTAGTTAAGGTCTTAGCCTTAATTTGGATTGATATTGTTCTATTTGTGCTCTACCCAGAATTTAATGTTTAGCACACTAACTATTTATTTCTTAGTTTGGTCTAGAAATGCAGAGAGATTTCTTAATTTTACAACAACCCCAAGAACATGAAATCAAAACTAAAGAACATTAGACATATAAAATAAATAAATCAAATGTTAGTAAATCACTAAATAGTTTAGGGCTAAATCAAAAAAACTAAATATATAAAGATTGAATATTTACCTCTTGGATCTGGACAATAAGTAGAGATCTAAAAGTTTTCCAAGCTAATAAGAAGAGAGAAAAAAAAATCATATGTTAGTAACAAATTTACAGTAAACTGAAAAATGAAAAAAAACCATAATCTATGTTCTCTTTCTAGAGAAATGAGTCAGATGAAGGTAAGGGAGGATGAGGACGAACCTTTCGTGTCCTCTTTATCTTTCCCTCTGTCTATGTTCAGTTTTTTGTTCTAGATCAAGCCAGGGTTTTTTTGTGAGGTGAGATGAGAAGAGTGAAATCATGTTGGAAAGTGGTGATTGAAGAGGAAGATTTGATGGTGAGATGGTAGTGAGATGGTAGGGTATCTTTTTGAGGTGAGAAGAGTGAAATCGTGAGTGATGACTAGGGTTGTGAGTTATGTTTAGTTAGATATATATTGATTGCAAAACGACACCGTTTTGCTTTACTTGTGCGGGCGGGTTCAGGTACCTGCGGTTGAAGTTCATCTACCCGCATCTACCCACCTGAACCCCTACGTACCCACATTTGTAACCCACGGACCCGTAGACCCGCTAAAACCCGCCCAAATCAGTTTTTTACCTCCGATTTTTTGGGTCGGGCCGGGGGTCTTTGTCCAGCCCTAGATGATGATTTCACAAATTCCAATATTTTTTATCAGTGTGGCTTGGATAATTGATATTGTATGAGAGTGTCTTTACTCTCCAAGGTATCTCTTCAAGGCAACGATGCTTTTTCGCTTTCGCTGCTTACTTTTGCTGACTTTTATTATTTTTTAATTAATAAGTGTGTGCCTTTTATTATTGCAATGGAATATTTTTTGAGATTAGGGGAACCCATTTTTGAGTTTTGGAAGAGTGGTATGAATATTTGAAAAATATAGTTGAGTTATTTAAATAATTGAAAAGTGTGAAGTAATATAATGTATCGAGTGGGGTCCATTTATACCACCCGTATGAATGACATGGATGTGAGTGCTATTAGACAGGGACGGATCCAGGAATTTCAGAAAGTGGAGTCAAGATCGTTTATCATAAATATTTATACCAAAATATATAAAACCATAACCATTAAAATGATGAAGTCATTACCATTAAGCAAAATAGTGAAAATTACAAAAAGTATATGACTATATCAAAAAACTAAAGACACGAAGAATTACAATTGCCCTCTTGTGACGTCACTTTTTGAAAGCGTTGCAAGATTTTTTTCATTTTCAACACTATCAAATATATCACTCTCAATGTATGTTACCAAACAATCATTAAAAACTCATCTCCCATACGGTTGCGCATTGGATTCTTCACAAAACTCATAGTAGAGAAACTCCTTTCAACAGTTACAGTAGCCACAGGTAAAAGTAATGCTAAGTTCAAAAGTAAATACATCATTGGATAAGCAATATGTCTTCTACTTTCCACCTTCATTCTTGAAAGATCACTAATCCCATCTAAATTAGAAAACTGTTCACATGAACGAACATCCATGATATAATTTTCAAGTTGATTGTCTATTCCCATAAGCTCCAAAGAAGAAAATTTTGATGGATAAAATCGAGCCAAATTAACCAACTTCTTCTTGTCAAATGCAAAAAATGAATCTCTTGGATTTAAGCTTGCTACACAAATAAGCAATTCACTACTCACTCTTGGATTTAGGGATGTTGCATACTTAAAATGTTTGTTATTGTGATCAAACATCATTCTATATTCTTTATTCAAGCACAAGCAACACTGCATCCGTATATTTTCATGAACAAACAAGATTTTAGAAATTACAATTTCACTCAAGCCATGATATATACGAGGGTAGTAATTGAAGTAGTTTCCACAACAATATATCAATAGTTACTTTTATCCCTACTTATTTTTTCTTGATGATGCAAACTGTCATATTACATTGCAGAGTTAGTGCTCCTAATTTCTTAACAGGGAAACAAAGAGTCATTAGAAACCATACATGACATTTTAGGGCCTAACGGAGACATATGCATGTAAGGGCCATAAGTGATAAGAAACCATACATGTTCCGTATTCTTATATTAAATTTTTCATTCATACTACGTGTACCTCACTTATTTAACTAGACCAATGAATTTGAGCAACACATAAGGAAATCCACGAGGTGTGTCGACAATAGCTCTAAATTACAGTGTACAAAATCAATATAATGATTTTAAAATCCTCCATAATTGTTTCAACATTGCTAAGAAAGAAATAGATTAAAAATGAGTTTATAAATGAGAGGTTGCTGTCAACTTATAAGGCGGTTTTGTATACTGAAGTTAAATTTTAAGAGCTATTGTGGCCGTATCGGCCTTTTTTGTTTCCCCTGAATATACACCGATGAGAAGAAGAGATACAAGTGAAAATAAAATAAAGATAAAAAAGAAAAATGTTATAAGTGTGGAAACATCGTTATAGTGAATAACGAAAAGACGGACACTCACGTGCTCATCTTTCTGCTCTTTTTACTGCGGTAACTCGTGTAAATTATCAACGATATACACGCTAACTCATAAGTTTCAACGTTATACCCCATTTTTTAGCACTTGTAAAAGGTTGATAGTCTTCTATTCACACAACATATATGTGCATAAAATTGACACAAGCTGAGTAGTGAACACTTTTAAAAGGATCTTCCATTCACACAATGGTTTCCTTATATAGCAATGGTTTTTTTGATAAATTTTCAAATTCAAGCAATTTTGAAACCATGCACCAATTGTGGTAGACACAATCAGTTGAATTTTATGCACATGTATGTTGTGATAGGGGTGTTTTCAATTGAGATTCTAAATGAGTGTTTTGGTAACAAAACAAAAAAAAGCTTTTAATATTTTAAAAGATTTTTTACAATCAAGAATTTTAACATATGATTTTAATGGATTTATTACACAGATCTTTAAGATTTCAAAGAACTCAATGAATTTTAAACAACAAAAAAAGTTGGAAAAAGATAATAATAAATTCCAACATTTGAATAAAAAAAATATGTGATAAAAATTCTAAATCTTTTAATAAAAAAACTCATTATTACCTGAAAAAATAACAATGTGATTCTAACTCCATGTATATGAACCTTTCAAAAAATAAACTCTGTGTATATGAATGATAGACGTTTGGCAAGTGTACCAAATACTATCGAAGTAGTAAAAATATCGATCCCACAAGGACTGGTTTTAATTTCAATAATTCAATTACGTTGTAAAATAGGATGTATAAAAGTTATTTTGTTTTGCCACCGGGCAGTTGATTGGTTTGATTGCATAAAAGTAACGACAGAAATATAAAGTTTATTTTTAAGAATAAGAGAGAGATGAGTTTAGGTCTTTCGAATCATCTACGTTCCCCTAATTGGTATACTGCATCTATTCTTATGAATGATTCTCTAGTTCCACGATAGTTAACAAAATAGCCCTAATCAATCCCTTGAGTTAGGACCCTCTTCTAGGATCACAGCCCCTAATTCCTTAGGTGATCTAATAATCTTTGAAGGTTTAAGCACGTTAACCTAATATCACTAATAAAGGATTATTCATTCCTAGACTAACCATGTTTATTAGAACAATTCAATTAGGTCTAAGTCAAAAGCTAGGGTCAGCAGTCATTCGTTCTCACTAAATCATGTCTATATTTGATCAGGATATAAAAAGCATTAAGAACAATTGAATTGAATACAAACTAGATTGTCATTCACGATAAATAGAGTTTCACAGCAACCTATTTCAATCAGGGTTACAAAGAATCATCTCAGACCTAACCTCTAATGAATTTAGCTACTCATAATGGTGTTTACAAATAACATAATCATTAGAGGAATCAATACATACATGAACTAGTAAGAGAGTGAAGAAATCGCTCTCCTAGCCGTCTTGTAGTCTTAAAATCTCACTTTGCTCTCTTCAATTCGTAACCCTTGTCTTTGGAATAGACTTCAGCTTAAATAGGCAGAGAAATTTGCCTAAAATCGTGTCACATTTTAAGTAAATCGTGACACGTTTTCCTTTGAATCGCAAACAGCTGAATTAGGGTTTCCTCAAATCGTGCCACGTTTTTGCCATCGTGACACATTTTCCTCAATGTCGAAAGCATGTTTTGGTCTTCTAAAATCGTGTCATGTTTATACCAAATCGTGACACGTTTTCTTTCTTTGCATTTTCTTCAGTTTTTCTGCTCTTTTTACTGCATAAGTTGCCTTGTGAACTCCAAATTGTGATCAAAATACATATAAAATTACGTAATGACGAGATGTCATCAATGAACATATAGTAGTCAAGTATTAATTTAAGATAATACTATTTTTTACGAAAATGTAAACGACGAAATGTAAGAAAGGTTGTTTTATGAGTAATGATATTTTGACATCCATTTGATGACAACTTTATTGACAACCTTGTTTTTCTCACTTCTTATTGGTCAAAAACAATGGAGAGAGAAAAAGGAAGAGAGAGAATAACAACATCATGTGAGTATGAGAGAGAAAGTTGTCCAAAAGTTATCAAAAAGTGGTTGTCAAAATATCATTTCTCTTGTTTTATAGCATTGTAATTCATCCACCACCTCCTTGTATTGTGTACCAGTGAAACTAAAAGTTGTTGATTTGTTTTAAAAGGGACACGTGTTGATTCTTGCTTTTCTTATACCACATTTTTGTAAGAAATAGCAAGACTCATTAATTTAGCATCGGTCTTGAGATTTTTGTCACTTTAGGCCAAATAAAATAATGTGCCTCTCTTAATTACTCCCTCCGGTCTCAAATATAAGAAAAGATTCCTTTTTTAGATTCATTGAATAATTAATGTATCTGCTTTACAATGTAGACTAGATACATTAACTACTCAATGAACCTAAAAAATGAATATTTTCTTATATTTGAGACCGGAGGGAGTACTCCCTCCGGTCCTTATTATAAGAAAAAGTTGATTTTTTAGGTTCATAGAATAATTAATGTATCTTATTGTAAATATAGACTAGATACATCACTTGCACAATGAACCAAAAAAATTAATTGTTTCTTATAATAAGGACCGGAGGGAGTACATCACATCACATCTCTTCTCTTATTTATAAATCTTAACTGGTCAAGCTATACTTAACCTTAATTCTAACATAAAAATTTATCTCCTTTCTCCACGCAATTAATACTCCTAAACCATCTTGCTAATTTGAAAATCGAATTTGAATTCCCACAACATGTTATTAATGTCATTACTTTAGATGATTCATGTTTAATACATAATAACATCTCTCCCACCCATTTTGATCAATTCCAACGTAATCATTGACATATATTTCCATCAACATTAAATTGTCATTCCCTTTCCAATGCATATCAAGGCACACTCAAAGACTAGATTCGTGGAATTAAATCAACAAGTAAATGAAAAGTTTGCACAAAAATAACATGCATAAAAAGTTTACGTTAATGTCTTTGCATCCGAGGATTTTACTTGGAGTAATTTTTATGTATATTGGTTTATGTTCTTCCTATATTGATTACCGTTTTTAGAGGGAAAAAAACATATGTTAAATGGATGTAATATACTCCACACGTTGTAATTATAAGTTTCCTATGAGAAAAAAAAATTGTGTTCCTACATATAGGTTCCTACTAGAGTTTTTTTGTTTTTGTTTTCAAGGGATAGATAAATGTGAGTTGTATTTATTATTTATATGTTAAATAGATGTAATATGCTCCACATTTTGTAACTATAAGTTCCCTTTGAATCCCTAAAAAAAATTCCATTTTAAAAAAATGTATTCTTAGACCTTATTAAGCATAAATTTTAAATTAACATTTTTGTAAACAACCAATTTTACCATGTTAATGGTTAGAATCTGAAAATCACATTTTTAATCGACTTTTTAATTCTCCCTTTTTTTTTACAAAACACTAGAGGTATTTTAATTTCAATTACGGGTCAAATCTATAATGTAATATACTTTATAGTTGATATGACCCGTGCATCGCACAGGTCGATGGCCTAGTTATTATAATTTTTCTGATGTGCACAACACTAGGAATTGAACAAAAATCTTGAAAATGACAAAGTGAAGATAAAAAATTTAAGTCATAAATTTACAAAAACAAAAATAACAAAAATAAAGAGACAAATTCATTACTAGTAAATCTATAAAGAAACGGGTCCATAATAGCATTAGTATGGTTACATGTACATTCAGTCAAAATAAAGAAAGACACTTCATTACGGAGCATACAAATAAATATAAGAAACATCACAACAAACAACATAAGATAACTTTTCTTCAAACTGATCAAACATCAATCTTAATAAACAACTAGATTTATTTTTTTAGTTAATATGAATGACCTAAAAAATTAAATTGTCTAAATCCTATTAAGAAATTAGTCATAACAATATTTAATATTATTGTGAATTGATTCACAACTGGCTTGAATCAATTAACAAAGAAAAGTATTTTAGAAACTTATCAAACTTTGGTGAATGCATGATTTTATAAATTAAAAAAATGATGTTAAAACACAATTATTATATTATCAATTTTAAATTAAAAATTCAATTTTCAATATTAGACGAATTACACACAATTTATATTCTTTGATTTTCATCAATTATACATTACTCTTGAAGTCATGAACTTTGATCACAAACAACAGCTCCAACTACATGCATGAATTAGCAATATATCATGCAAAGAATACAGATCTCCTTTATTATTCATGTATTAAATATGAATACTTGAGTCATACATGTCATGTGAAAACAACTATTGAATATGTTATAAGTACAAAGTGATTGTAAAATTTAACCCTATTATATCTACTAAACTAGATAGGAAAATGCTTGTCCGTACGTTTGACAATTTTGCCCTTGGAGGGGTATTTTGGTAAATTGGTAAATGGCCATCTCCCTCATATATATATATATGTTGTGGTACAATTTCTTTCTTCCTTCTTCTTCAGTCCGGTTCTCTTCTCCTCACACGGTAAACAAAAAAACGGGTTCTCTTCTTCCTCACACCGCCACCTTGCCGTCTCCTCCGTCGACCTCGCCGTTGAACACACCAATCTCCACCGTTTTCTTCTTTCTCAGTGTGCGACGTCTTCTTCGTTTTGCTCCTTCTTCCATTTGTCTCTATCATCAATCAAAGGTTGGATTTTTAACTTTGATCTGCTTGCATGTCCCATTTTTTGGTGCGATTTTGTTCATCTAATTGATTGAGGCATTTTTTCTTTTTAATCGATTTAGATTTTTTGGTATGTCTTTGGTTGATTGCAGTTCTGAGATGATGACCTTGAATTTGAAAATACCATTTGGCATGGATCAGATATGGGTAAGTTTCAATTTGTGATGTTACTGGTTTTTTTTGTTCCTATCTTTCCAAGTTTTTATTTTTCAGTTCATTTTAGGAAATTATGATTGTATTTGCATAGATTTTTATGAGTTTGTAGTTATATTTGATCAGTCTGTGTGATTGCTTCTCTTCCTTTTGATTTTCTCTATTGCTGATTTGTTTGTGCTTTGTTTGATTTCTCAGCATCAGATGACACACAAAAGTCCTACAGATCATTAGGATCATCTCAGGGGTGGACGGTATAAATACTTGACTATTTTTTTCTTTGATTTTGGAACTAATTAGTATATTATATGATTTACTATTTTAGGCATTGTTTTAGTTTTGTATTTGATTTTTGTAGGTGGATTTAACACAGCTCATGTTGCTGCTAGGTATATCTTTGAACATATTTTCAATTTTTTTGTGTAATTAATTTTTTTATGGTTGAGTTGATTCCAAATTTTGAATATCAGAGCCTATGATCGAGCTGCGATTAAATTCAGGGGAGTTGGTGCTTACATAAATTTCAATTTGAATGATTATGATGATGATCTTAAACAGGTTAGAGAATTTTCAAGTATACTTGATGAATGTGAAACTAGATGGATTATATCATGTAATTTTTCGATATTTTGTTACTTAGACGAAGAATTTATCGAAAGATGAGTCTTTGCAAACACTTCGTCTACAAATCAATGTTTTCTCAAGAGGGAGTTCGAAGTACAGAGGAGTAACACTGCACAAATGTGGCAGTTGGGAAGCTCGAATGGGTCAATTCCTTGGTAAAAAGTGAGAACCTATTTTTAATTTAACTGAAGTTATTTAGGAGTAACTTACCAACAAAATTGTGCACGGTTTAGTTTATATTGGCTTTGTATAATTTTGCTTGATATTGAAACATCATGTATCTGGCTAATGTAGTGTAACATTTTAAATTGTGGCCGCGCCATGGTCCGTGATATAACAGAGAATTGCTGCATTACATGACGCAATCTACAAGATGATGGTTTGTTTTTGCCTCCTTTCTATTCATTTTCTTTCCTGGAGGATGATGGTTACCCTGTTCCAGCTCTGATACATTAACTTTTTCCTGATACAATAACTTTGTTCAATTTATTTAAATGGTTTGGTGGCTCTCTCTTTGTAGGCCAAAACATCAGGAAGTTGTTTAAGGATGGCTTCATTATCAGGAAGCCAACTAAGATTCACTCCCTATCCTGTGCTAGGCGCATGAAGGAGGCCAAGAGGAAGGGACGTCATTCTAGATATGGTACCTTGATAGTTTTAATGAATTGAAGGATATAGATTATGGCAAATCTCTGTTAGTTTGTAAGGTGGTGCTTGTCTGCTTGTGAAGTTATCGTCATTTAGACATTATAGAATAGAATTCATTCTATTTTGTTTGCAAGATTAGTTAATTAGTTGTGCTGAGTATTCTAGGATATGAAAGTTATATACATTCTGAAACCTATTCACCAACAGTAGAATTTTATGGCATTTATTTGAACCAAAATTTTAGAGCAACTTATTATCAACCCTATTTGAAGTGTATGGAGTGCAAGTTCAAAAACAAATAAACCTATCTGATACTTTATTTGGATGAGAGCAAGTTAGAATCATATGATTTCTTAATTTTGTTTTTGAACTGCATGGAGTGTGCAACTTTTGAATATGAAATGTTGTTATTTCTTATTTACAGATGTGTCGTGGTCGAGGACAGCGCTATAGGTCTAGCAGCCGCTAAAGTAGCTGGGATGAAGTGTATAGTAACAAAGAGCTGGTATATTTCTATTTACTGAATGGAAAGCAACTTTATGTTTTTTTATAGGCAGACAATAGTAAGTTATGTTAGTTTCCCGGATCAAATCCGAGATCTCTGACTTTAAACTCCTTCAATGTCCCTTAGCTCACCAACCGAGCTGCCTTCGTAGTGTGGGACTTCTAAACATGTAGTGACTTTTCATTTGACTTCTTCTTAATCTCAAATGCATTATGCAGGTATACGGCAGATGGAGATTTCTTAAATGCAGACGTTGTATTTGACTTCATTGGTGATCCTCCTGAGGAGAGGTTTGATCTGGCATTTTGTGGTAGCCTTCTTTAGAAGCAATATGTCAGCTAGCAAACTATGAAGTGATGAGGATTTTGTATGATTATTCAAGTCTCCTTCACTATTTCTATCAGTGCTAAATTCCTCATTTCTTTTCACTCTTACCCTATTAAGCCAATGATGAAAAGATCAATGTTTATATTGGTTGTGTATAGAAGCTTATTTCTTGATTGTTATAGAAATTTTGTTTGTGCGCTTTTAAAAAATGTTATCAGTCCTGTAATTTGCTCCACGAATGAGTTAGCTTCTCTGATATGAAATGTTGATGCTAATTAATGTTGTTGGATTATTTTGGGTTTGATTATTTTGTGATTTTCTGATTCTGATTCTGGGTTTGATTATTTTGTTTTTTTAGATGGACAATGAATTTGAGGATGGACAAGCAACTTCTGATATGATGGCAAGCAGTCAACAAAGGTTAATTTAACAGTTGCTTATTCTGGGTTTGATTATTCTTTGAATGTGATTTCAGTCCTTTATCTGGAAGGTGTTTACTATGAGAGAGAGAAATGGAAGGACAATAGAAAGTGGTTCAATTGATTCACATGGTGAGTTCTATTTCAAATTCATTGTAGTTTATCTAAATTAGAGGCATATAATTTTCTCACAATCTATACAGTTAGAATAATCTTTTTTATTGTAATAGGTGACAAGCATAGACAATGTTAATCTCCATTTATATGTTAAATAGTTGAATTTTATATAATTTCTAATCTGTCTCAAATTAATTTTCCATTTTATTATAATTCTTCCTGGATCTTCATTTATGGCAACAATCAGATCTTTAAAAGTCGTTTCTAAATGTTGACTTTTGTATTTTATCAGGTGTGACATCAAACACAGATGCCGCACAGCTTGCAGAAACATTTGTTGTTGCAAAATGCCCTACAAAGGTATATAATCGTTCGTTTTCGAACTTGTCATTTGTCCAATGATCGAAAATGGAATATCTTATTATCATAATCTTTGTAATTCTTTATTGCACTTGCAGTTCATATTGGCATGGCAGCAAAGTGCAAAATCAGGCTCTATTATTGGCATTGATTCTTCCCTTAAGAGGTAAGTTCTGAAACAACTCAGTCTTCTTAAATATCTCAATGACTTGATTAATTTTGCAGAAGCCTACTTACTGATGGATCATTGTTTCATAATTTGGACCAGTAACTTTCATAAGCTATCATATATTAATTTCCAAATTGGTTAATTTGGTTATAAATCACTTTGCTAACTCATAGTTCATCTATTTTCCTCTTTTCGTTCCTGCTTTCAGCTATGAGAGGGAGCGAAGATTACGAGTTACTATTGTTTATGGAATGGCTAGGTTGTGCAGCTAACTACGAGGATTATTCAGGGGATAAGAATTATCAGAGGACCCCATTTTTGTCTGTAGAAGCAATCTCAATAGCGACTATTAATAAAGAGAAAAAAAAGTAAGTTAATTAGTTCACTCATATTCGAGTATAAACCAGTTGGTTGGATGTATCAAGAGAGAGCATTGTGCAATATGGGAAGAGAAAAAGGTTTTGATTTGGATTTTGCAACTCAACTTGATCTTTCCCTTTCATTTTCGTATAAATATAGAGCATTGGAAAAATTTGAGGAGAAGCAAATAAAGGAATGAATTATGTAGTTAGATAAGTTTCTAGGATTTAAGCTTTCACCTGATTGTTTAGAGTTGAAGGCTTGGTTGTATATTGCATTAGATGATTATGATAGTGCTATAAGAGATATTAGAGCTTTGTTAACCATGGAGGCTAACTACATAACTTTACATGGGAGGATTAAAGGTAAGTGCTTGGTTCAAATTCTTAATAGTAGAATTCAGAAGAAGAATCAGGTTGACTGTTGGATGCAGTTATAACAACAATGGTATTCAGTTGATGATGTTGGTTCTTTGGCTATTATACATCAGATGCTAGAGAATGAGCCTGGAAAGAGCCTGCTAGAGTTTCGTCTGTCGCTACTACTCTTGAGGTAAGCATCTTCGGAACTAACTCAAAAGTATCACTTTTTCCTAATTTTTCAAATTTGACCTATATATGTAGCATTGATACTTCAGATTGAATGCGTGTTTAGTGTCTGACGTCGATATGATTCTCACACGTGGTTTATTCATATACTTATTTTCTTAAACTATTACAACTGTCTATGTGTGAGTATAATGTCTAGCGTCTGTCTCAATTATTCTTATATTTTGACTAGATGCAAACTCACGCGCTGCACGTGTTAGTAAATACAATTGGTTCAAATTTGATTTATTTACTAAACATGCTCTTATGTTGAACATATTAAACTGTCAGAAGGCTGCAAAGAGATACTTGCCTGATTCTACCGGCAAATACTGCAAGTCTATCACAAAATCAAAGAAGGGTTAGACACATCTACATTACTAAATCTATATTTCATCAAATACTCGAGAGCATGGTATGTAATCTTGGAAGACTTATTTTCAATTTTTCACCTTTGCTTAGTTTCAAGGCATGAAACAAGCACTTTGTGATAGTGCACAAATTTCTGTAGTACTGTTCTAGACCTTATTCATGTAAATAATATCAAATATGAGTTTTTATATATTGCCTTCATATGGTATCAAGAACATCCCATTCTTAGTTTAACAAAATCTAACTGGAGTTTCTTATGAACTTTGATATATTTCAAGACATGGAAATGCATAACAGAAACTGTGGCGCGAATCCTTATAATGGATGCATAAATCTAATTGCAAAGTAATACAGCTCTTTGCCTAAGGCCTTATAAGTAGAATTATGCAGCAGCACTGCATACAGCAGACAAAATATTTCACACACATGATACTCTTATAATCAGAATTGAAAATCCTTATATAGCATGAGCATATAGATCAGTAGTGGTGATATGTAGCATCTGAAATGCATATTATTATTTTGGTCCATAGTTCGATCATGTATCATTTTATCCGCGTTAATTTTTTCATCTTGTTTTGTAGATGATGGTAGGCCTAATATCTGCAACAGTTGGTTGTGTTTGAAAAAACCACGCATGTGTATTGGTGGATGATCTTTGAGCAACGTCAAAACAATCAGAATATGCACCTGTGTTTTTAATGTTGGTATCAGAGTTTCTGATATAGTTTTTGCATAAATGTTTGTTTACTGTTTCAGCAATAATGCCAACAGGATTGGCACAATCATTGTATTGTAAGTTGTAACTGAAATATATTGAACTAATGTTATGTTCAAAGGTATTTAGAAAAGGCTTTTGCCATTGATGTCCTCTATTGTTTAACTAACCTTATTTCACAATACTCACCAATGACTCCTTTCCATTGACTATACTTTGTTTTGAATGTCATATTTTTGTGGGATCAATGTGAGTACAGATTATTGCAATTCTCTTTTTATTTTTCTGTGATGTGAATTCCACATGTCTGATTCTTGTCTGGATAATTTATATTTTATTTGTCTTTAAGATTAATTGATAAATGGGTTTTTCTGTTAAAAAATTAATAATTGATAAATGGTTTTAAAAAATATTCAATGATCCTCTTCCTACATCCAATTTGTGACAGGGTGGAGTTTTAGTATTTGCCAACCAGGAAGTTTAAACTGTTGCTAAACTAAGAATGAGCACCAGCTCTTGACTGCATAAGTTTTCTTGGTGCAAGATAGATTGTGCACTACATTTTATATTGTTACTTCTCACCCTTGTGTTCCTTTGAGTCCATTTTCCTTCTACTTTTTTGCCTACATTCTAAAAATTTGGAAGCAATACAAACAATATCAATGATTTTAACCGTTAAAATCTTATCGTTTTGTTGATTCTAATATTTTTGAATTCATAGCAAACATTTTTTTTAAAGTTTGAATTGAATTTAGAGATTTTGTTACAATAATTATTATCCATTCTTTTACAATTCAAAAGGTTATCAGCTATAGTTCATAGACAAGACTTTTACTGATGTAATTTTTGGTTAGCAGTTTGTTCTTCTACAATTCTCACCAATGACTTTTGTTTTAAATGGCATGTCACTATAGGTTCAATGTGAGTACACATTATAGCAATTCTGTTTTTGTTATTAGCATTGATGTGAATTTCACATGTATAACCTTTGTATGAATAATTTTATTTTACTTTTCTTAAGAATAATTGATGCATGGATTTCAAATACATTCAATTATCTCCTCACTGCCCCGATCGAATTTTATAGACAAAATTACACATTTAGTCCCTTAACTTTATTTTAGGTAACACTTTCGTCCTTTATTTTTTTTTATCACGATTTAGTCCTTTATGTTATAAAATTACAATATCTTATCATTTTTTATGAGATTTTTTTCAAAGAAATTTTATTTTCTAGGCTTGGATGATGAGGATTTGCAATTGTCTATGAGTTTGATGAATTTTTTTTTGGAGTTTTTGATTTTTTTTCCATAAAAAAGGATTATGAAATTTTGAACGGATTATGTATGGATGTTTAAAAGTTGAGGTTTTTGGTAATTAAAAAAGTTTTTATTTGTACCAAAAAATAAATAAATTCAAAACTCCATGGGTACCCATGGATACCTGAATACCCACGAGTACCCGTATAATGGGTACCCATGAGGTTAGATTGACTCTGCATAGTGCAGGGGTGGTGGATCAAATCAAGTACACAGTTCACAATTATTCTACTAAATTAACTTTACGGTTATTGAGTTGTTGAAAACCACTACTTTTCCAATGCATGTTTAGCCTTCTCAATTGTTTTCTTTGCTGCAACTTGCTTTCTATCTCTCTCTACAATAAAGTCCTTGACGTTTTCATTTGTTACTCGTGATAAGCCGTTTTTAACATTTCATTTTCTAACCCGTGATGCAGGAGTACTCTAAATATTGTGTTATGGTTTATAATTATCTGTCATTTCGCAATCTATCCGTCCGATATAATATTTTGTCAAAAAAGTAGCTAACCCCCGTGCGAAGCACGGGTTTGTAACTAGTTTATTTTTTAAAAGATTAACCTTATTACATTTATCCTATTACATTTATGTATTGTATATATTATCTATCAAATAACTATTTTTATATACAAATGGTGGCATATATCGTGTAACATTATATTACTTTAAGAACAAATTGTAAATGACGTCATTTACCACTTTGAAATTATAGAAGAAGCATCAACAACTTTAATTATTTATCTGGTATTTCATTTCTTCTTGATTATTCTTTTATAGTTTCTTCTTTTTCTTTCTTTCTTCTTTTCTTCACAAATGCATAAAATCAAAGACAAATTTGTAAACATGAGTATACTAAAAATTGTTACCTCTTTGATTATTAAGAAAGATTGTTAAAAAATATGCAATGCCCCTTTAAATATTTAATCTTAATTACAGCTTTGATTCTCCTATTTTCATCCACCCACTCACTGAATTGGTCATCCCATTTAGAATCGCACAGTTTTGATCATTTTCTCATATTTTTGGACCCAAAAATGGCAATGTAGAATAATCAAAAACAATGAAGTTAGGAGAAAACCCCATAATAAAACTTTCGATTTATTAGTGACAAATTTGCGTCCCGGGTTTTTTTTATATATTTATTAGTAGAAAGTATTTTTTTTTCGTTAGTTTTTTATATTTACCAATTACAAATAATTGTCTTGTGTTTTTGTATTATATTTATCAATGACAAATATTTTTCCCTTATCTTTTTTAATATTTATTCCGTGTTCTTTTATTATATTTATCGGTGACAACAATTGTCCCGTTTAGACGATTGCCACCTTTCTGTTTTTGGTTCTCATGGTGGTGTCAATACCACTTGTACTCTCTCTCATGTATTATGTATAGAGTTATACTTTTTTTTTGACAAGGTGTATAGGTATACTTATACTCACTCTCTTTACCAATAAAATTATTTAACTTTACCGTTCAAAAAAATAAACACACACTTGTCCAGTGTTTTTTATATGTTTACCCTTTATCCATTGTAATTAGTTGTCTCGTGTTTCTTTTATATTTATCAGTGAATATACTAGTCACGTTTTTTATATATTTATCAGTGGCAAACATTTGTTTCGTGTTTTTTATATATTTATCATAGATAAACACTTATCTCGTATTTTTCAAGTTGTGATATATTTTTCTGAAGTAGTAGTTGTGCATGCTAAGTTAATGGTAGGACACCCTATAAACATTTTGTGATGAATATGATACTCAACTAAAAAAATTAGGGGAATACTCAACTTAAGTTATAGATCACTCATTTGCAATCTACCATGAAAATAAAACAATATTTAATAAATTCTTATAATAAATAAATAAAACGACATGAATTTTTCTTGTGGGTTCTCTCTTTTGTTGGTTTCTTATATACATAGATTTCAAAATATATATATACACACACAATGGCTATTCTTTTTTGGAAACTATAAATAAGTGAACACAACTAATATTATTATTAGAGAAATGCTAGGGTCACTCATTTTAAGCATCATCATTCATCGATGAGCACAAAAAAACTGATTACAAAGCAATATAAACACGCCAAAACTTAACAGACGCATGCCAATTGCAACCCATAAAAATATACAGTTAAAAAGCCACAAAACCCTAATAGGACTACACATAAAGCCTCTCTCAAATACCATAGACACAACAACAACATCACAACCAAAACAGAGACAAAGGAAAACAAAGAACTTTAATTGTATTGATACCCATCTAATACTTGAAAACAAAGAATTTTTCAGACAGGACAACACAAAAACTCAGCTAAGGTCTAAGTATCATAACAAGGCTTGCAACAAATAAGGTAAGTGAGAAACCAAAACAGTTCCAAACTGGCAATCACAACATGACATATATATGTATATAATAATTACTTGAATCAAGAGAGAAGAAAAGGTAAAACCTTGTCTGACGGTATGTGAACCAGTGATTTGATCACTTAAAAAATGAAAGAAGAAAGAATTGAACACAAGACACAACACTCTGAGACGCACTTAACCACTTTGCCAAACTGTAAAACTTGATCTGTAACGCAAACATTAATATATATAGCATAACATTTTAGTTCAAAGTGTCTCTTTATACCTGTTAAAAATGAAATTTTTTAGACTTTGTGGAGGCCATGGCCCTCCTATGTCCCATAGCTCCGTCGTTGAAATGTGTGTGTGTCTATATAAGAAATAAGTGAACATTTGTCACAAAAAAAATAATGAACACACACTTTCTCTCCATCCCCTCTCTTTCTATTGTTCTTTAACTAATTCCTCTCCTGCTTCGGTATGAATTCAATTTGAACTTTATTAATAAATTAGATATTTTTTTCCGCTAATTTGTGTTTCTTTTGTTTTTCCTTACTTTTGGATTTTGAATAATGATTATTTGCTACCCCTGAGTATACACCATTGAGAAGAAAAGATAGAAAATAAAATAAGTTATAAGGTGTGGAAACACCATTTCAGTGATCAATGGGAGGGCAAGTAATACAGTGAAGGACCGCAAATCCAAACTGAAAAAATTAAGTTAAAAGAAGGGAAATTTTCTATCCCTCAGCTTGAGTGTACGGTTTAATTTCTGGGTCAAAAGCAGTTTCCTTAAAGCTTAAAAGGATAAATAATGTAACATTATTTTGTAGGGATGAAATATTAGAGCTACATAAGCATTCTTAATTTTTACAAATTTGAGCATTTACTTTTTATTATGCTTTTGACAATGCAACCAATGATGTGTATTTCGCATTTGTCTCCAACTAATGGAAAACTACATGTCAATTGTCATGGTTCTAAATTGCAGTTGTGGTTATACCGTGAATAATTGCCTCGGCTATAGAGACCACTAAAACTTTTATATGGCAGCCGCAATTGCGGACCATAATTTAAAACCATGCTACCTGTAGTTGAGGACTGCAGTTGAACACTTGAACTAGACAACTATTCGGTCACGAGGGGAGCCTCGAAGATCATCACATTAGACGCTAAGAGCAACCACACAAGTGGTTTACACAGCAGATTTCCACTCAAAACCTTAATCCATTAGGTATATTGCTCAGCATCCATTTTTCTATTCAATGTGCAACTTCTAACTCACACGAAGCACACAATCAACAATTATAGTTATAACATAAAAAGACCTATTCCATTAATTCATGGCATTGAGGTTCACATGTTAAAAAAAAACATTAAAAACATGTGGATACATATACAATCAATTGTAGCCATCATGAACTACCTTATGAATTTTTAGCAGTAAGTAAAATGGATCTATTCTGCCATCAATTTCATGTTGGTAGCTTCTGGCCTACTGAATGCAAAAAAATATACAATATCTTAAAATGAAGTGGAGAAAACTATTTTCTTTATGATAGCAAAATGAACATTGGAACAGTGACTCTAGTTTTTGTTCTATAGTACATTCTCTTCTTCTTGAAATTCCCATTTTCAACTGTTATTACTATCTTCCCTGGTTCATTTATGTAAAAAGAGTTTCTAGTGCTGTCACCAACAACACTTTGGTTTTGTAGTAATACATTGTATGAACATTCATCATTTGGAATGAACTCTTCCTTGTAAATCACCTCCCATCCAACAACAGTTATGTCCCACATTATTGTCACTCCAGTCTAGACACATCAAAGAAATAAATTAGAACAAAGGAAAGTCCAACATGGTTCATAAATAGAGTAAATATCTAAATTGGTCTTTGAAATTATAGGACTGTAACAACCTAATCTCTCACGGTATCGATATTCCAAAATGGTCTCTGAAATTGCAAAATTTTATAAATCATTCCCTCCATTGATATATGTAGGGACTAGAGTCTAGAGTGGCATTAAGTTGGTAATATCGTGAATGAATTTGAACCTAAGTGAATAATATCAATGATGCATCCGATAACAGATTCAGATAGAGGGACGAACTTGATTAACATTTTGCAATTCCATGAGTCATTTTGGAATATTGATAACACGAGGGGCTAAGTTGAAACAAATAGCAAATAATATCAAAAAAAATTGTTGAGCACCTCATTGACTGGAAATTCAACTGTTGAAACAGAATTTGCTCTGATTCTATGCTCTAAAACTTTATCATCAGGAGAAAAATCTTGGTCATTATTCCTCCTTAGACCACCATATCCAGCTGGAAGATGCTCTGGGCCTATGTACCTGTGACATTTCATAATGTTAACTATAATTGAATAAAATAAAATTTATAAGTAAGTTGAATTTTATGTTATACTTAAGAACACTCACCTGAGAAGAATTGGTGTGACCCTTTGTGGTCTTGCAAGGATGAACTTCTTTTTGTTTCTCTGGTTCATAAACCTTGAGAATAACACTTGTGAAGTGTAGAGCCAAAATGGTGCATTTACTACAATCTGCAAACAATTTTCATATATACTATAAGCTATTGTCATAAGCTGAGAACAGCTTACGAATATTTATATCAATAGATAAGCTCAAATAAGTCAATCTAAACGATACTAACATTTTTATAAACTATCTCCGGGTAATAGCTTTGAAACAACATAAGAGCCTTTTTGCTGACGGAGTTGAGCTCTTTCATTCCTTGAATTGGTGCACTTTTCAAATCATAAACCTGAATAATTCCATCAACACCACCTCTAAAACTCAACTTCTTAATAGCAAATTCCATCAATTGAATCCTCCATCTCAAAAACAAGTCACATTTCTTTTGTGTTCCAAATGTCTTCTTGTACAAATTCTTGTCTTTGAAAACCTCGTAAACATAGTAACAAACCGGTCGACCTTCCTTATCTCTACTATCCAAATATCCAACTTTTTCAAAATCAGAACCCAAATCTTCATCAAGAATTTTATCAACATTATTCTTAATTCTCCAAACCAATGTCTTCTGTAACATGTCAAATGCATCATTGACTTTGTAATCTTTAGCCTTTAAGAATTTCCTCAATACAATATCAGTACCTTCATGTGCTCTACTTGGTAATAAAGGAACACCCCATAATGTAATATCTCTAAGATTTTCCTTTGGCAATGAAATTTTTTCTCCTTTTTCTCCTTCACCTAACAAATATTTTCCAATAATTGCTTCTTGAATTTTGCAACGAAATTCCAACAATGATTTCTTTCTCTTGAGCCTAATCTCTGCAGGACTTGGTGTCCCTACCTCATCATCATCAACCAATTCTCGTTCCACATCACTAACAAGATCATGATCACTAACAAGATCATGATCATCTTCGTCCTCATTGATAAGGCGTATTTGATTTTCATTGAAATCTAAATGGATATAATTATTTTTGTTCCCATGTTCATCATTGCATTCATCGGTATCACTCATGGCCTCTTCCCTGATCGGATTTTCCGGCAACGAGAATTTGCCAGAAAACTGGAGCATGGAAGAGGGTGCAGAGGATGGGGAGGGATCAGGAAAGATGGTGTTAGAAGAAACTTGTTATGATTTGTGGCAACTAGATAATTTTTATGTGATGATGGATCAGTTTGTTGAATTGATAATTCTCAACCGTTAGTTGAGTGGCGCCAAATATAGAGAGTGTAGCTAATTTAATTGGTTTCATTTTCATTGGCAATTCATGTCTTATAGGCCAACAACTGTCTACCATGCATTATAATTTATTTATTATGATTTTACATCTTACATGCATTATAATATATATAAAGATCAAATCAAATCACATCAAAATCAAGTTGCATAATAACGTCGTTGCTTTCTCTGTTTTTTAATCTTTTTTTTTTTTTTTTGAGCAAACTGTTTTTTAATCTTTAAAAGAAGGTTTGATTTGAACAATATGATAAGAAACAAGTTTTTGTAAAATGGTGTCAACTTTGAAAGGTCCCTCCTTCAAAAAAAAAAAAACTTTTTTTTTTTTGAAGAAAAAAAAAAACTTTGAAAGGTCCCTTCAATTATTTATTAAATGTACATTCGAAGTTATTATAAATTTTCATTTACTATTAAAGATTTAAAGAAATTCTTTTTTTTTTGTCAAGAAAATTATAGGATACTTACAATAAAAAATCTCTAAGATTATTTATAAGATTATAAAACAAACTAGGGTGGCCTAACTTTAGATATTGTATGTAATTCTGAAATTTTGGTGTAGTCCCCTCCAGTTTGTACTTCTTGCTTTATTTTGGTTTATATATATATATATATATATATATATATTATTGTATGTAATTTTGAAATTTTGGTGTAGTCCCCTCCAGTTTGTACTTCTTGCTTTATTTTGCTTTATATATATATATATATATATATATATATATATATATATATATATATATATATATATATATATATATTTGTGTTGGTTGGCTTTCTGCCACCGCCCATTTTTTGCGGAAAAAAAAAAGATTAAGTGGTATGTATTACATTAATATTCAATCATATTTCTTCAATTTGATATTGATGTTTGACCCTTTTTAAATAAAAATAATAACTACGTAATTTTTATTGTAATTTTTATTGTGATTAGTGTAAAACAATTTACAGCACCCTTTCATCTCTAATTATTCTTAGCTATGGACAATGCATAAAATATACAAGGTCCGGGGTTCGAACCCCGGCCACCACCAAAAAAATAGATAAGATCCCATTCTTTCGAACCTTTTAGTTTTCAGAACATAAATATAGAAATACAATTTAAGATAAAAACACATCAAGATATTTAAAGAAATTATGTTAATTTCTAAAGAATAGTATTTCGAAAGAAAACAGAAAGACTATTAAATCTGTCTTCAATTAAAACAAAGTGACAAGGAGAGAATATTAAGTACTCCCACAAAAAGTGACTAAAAAAAAAATCTCAAAATGAATGATTCATTTCAATTGAATATTAATTACTTTTCAATTATACACTCTAATTAATATTAATTTAATCACTTTCAATTCAATATCTTTCAATTTACATTTATGATAATGGTGAAAGTATTATTTATCACCTTATTATAAAATAATATTAATTTGAACATGCAGTGTGTGCTACTTAACATACTTCACGTCTTATTTTATATAGTTCATTCATAATAAACAATGTGCTTCAGTTTTCATGGCCGTTTGACTTAAAGGAGGAATGCATGCATATATAGCAGTAATATTACGAATACTAAGTCGTGGCAGAGAAGAATGTTCAATTAATTCAATACATTTACCAACAGATATTCTGCCACCTAGTCTAGCTACAAAGCACTTCTAGTGAAGGAAAAGGCATCTAATCATCTACTATGAGGTGATGAATTCCTATTTACACAATAAAGGAGGCAACTGGTAATTTAAACACAAGATGGACAAGAGGGGACGAGAGTATATCAGTTTGAAAACCATTAAACAAGAAATAAAACTGCAACCCGAGCTCTGTACATCGAAAGCAATGTATATTATGTATCCAATGGATGAATTTTAGGACTCCCGATATTTGAGTAGATCAAATGAGAGAGTACTCGAACAGCTGCAAAGAAAGCAGAATTAGTATACAATGCTGCATATTTTAAAGAAACTAGGTTAAATAGAAAAGATTTGATTTATGTCATCAACCTATTGTAAAGGAAAAAAATACTACTTTAATATCATTGAATGATGTGAAGAAGTTTACCCTCTTTCAGAGTCCCTGTAAACCCCAACTAACGCTTCAGCTTTGTCATAGAAGCTGTCTTTAAGAGATATTACAATACTCTGAAAACCAGATCCGGCATCAGCATCCTGATTAGTCCTTGCTCCTTCACAAGATTTTGAACGAATAAAGCCAGCAACCTTTGCAACATTCAAGTTGTCCAATGCAGCATCAACTTCATCCAGTATGAAAAATGGTGAAGGCCTAAAACTGAAAATATAAGCAAGTGGAAACCATGTTAATGGACATGTGGACCAAATCTCCATCAAACTATTTTTAGGCAAAGATGTGTCAGTCTATTACTTGAATGAACACTTCCCAAAATTTAAACAACCATCTAAAATATTATTGTTCAAACATATTTTGTCTTCATGTTTGCATATACAAATCTTTGAAAACAGAAAACAAGGTAAAAACAATGGATGGTTTTATGATTGGGAGCCCCTAATATGCACCAGTTAGAGTAAGGTTCATGGGTGGACCATTGAAAAACCAGTTGGCACATTAAGGAAAAGAAATTTATTACTTTATACGGATGTACCCCTCTTCTTCCTCTTCTATTCCCATCACCACACCCAATTGCCCCTGTCACCGTCATTACACAACCACCACCAATCTCAGTGACCATGTTTATTGTGAGATGTTTGTTCAAAACATGGATTAAATCTATTTATTTGGATTTTATATGATTGACTATTCTCAGCGAAATGTTGTCTTGCTTAGATCATGATTATGTATTGAATCAACCTGGCAAAAGACTTTTTAAGCAATCCATGCAATTTCGAATGAACCAGAAAACTTTTACTTGTTATGACCCAGATTTTACTTGTTGACTCTCCTTTATTCTTTAACTTCACATTCATTTTACTTGTTGACTCTCCTTTATTCTTTAACTTCACATGCAACACAACAGGTACCCAGTTAAGCTATCAGGCAACATAATTTCTATTTATTCCTCCTGTAATAACCAATTCTTCATCCCTAAACCACAAATACGTATTAAAAATGTACTCCTTGATTATAACCATGTATATTATTCTATGAGTCCTACGTGTTATAAATAATCTTCCGAAGCCGTAGAGAGTTCTCACTTCCTCCACATTCCTCCGATATCTGCTTCCGTTTCCTCTAAATCATCTTCCTCTCCACATCGCCGCCACCTATTAGAACTCTGTCGGGTGGCCAACATCGAGTAATTCTACCATTCGGTGGCGAAGAAAGTTCTTATTAGCTGGCGAGGCAATACAAAGAAGCAGACGCCGTTGGTTGAGGTAGAAGAATTTAGGAGCATGATGCCTCTGCACGAGTTTCTAAAGAAATTGAATTTTCTCACATATGTATCCGCACGAGTTACACAAACATGGATGTAACACAACCCCCAATTCCCATAGCAACACCGAATGGCTGGAATTTTATAAGAACATTTGGGTTTGTTGCACATGGGTAGAAAATTGTAGCAGAAAAAAGGGAATAAAATTGGACAAAGATAAGATTAGAAAAAGAAGTTATAACCGGCTATAGCAGGTACGATATAATGGGTTCACCGGTGGACCTTTTTAAATGGGACCATATTAGGGGCACCCTTTATGAATAAAGGTAAAAAAACAAAATATATTTTCTCAAAACCAAATATGCTCAACTAGAAAGATATCTTAAATTCTACGAGTACAAATAACTCTACCTGTGGATGGAGAACAGCAACGCAAGCGCAGCAACAGTCTTTTCGCCGCCAGATAGTTGTTCCATGTCGCGGAACCGCTTTGTTGGTGGCATAGCAGTGTACTTCATGCCATGTAGAAATGGATCGTCTTCATTTTCCAAATTTAGGTATGCTGTTCCACCCAGAGGATGTGTGTTGCTCTTTGTAAGTTGTTTGTAAATTTTATCTATATTACCAGCGATATGGTTGAAAGCCTCCATGAACAAATCATATCTGCATTCAACATATAAATAAACACTGGACTCACAAAAAGGCAGATGACAAACAATGGAATATAAATATAGCTAATTATAAAAATTACACATCGTTTCTTTTAGTTCCTTGTTTTCCTTTTTTTTTTTTTTTTTGTGTTAACCCTCTGGTTCCCAAGGAAAAGGGGACATGGTAATCCGGAGTTCGGTCATGAGGTAAGTATAGTCTGGCCAATAATTGTTCCATTATAGTAAAAACGGCTTTATATTGTTTTTGTAGTTTTTCCTGCAAGGCTTTAAATATAGGAAACAAAATGAAAACTGGTATTTTTAAAATTAAAACTAAAAACATGAAATTAAGGAGCAGGAATAGACCAGTCAGCGACGGGGGCCTATGACTTAGCGGCTAAGTCTTAGCCTACATCAGGCCCATATCAAGCTAGACTTATTTTAGGCCCAAGCCAGGTCAAAGCTATTTTTAAGTCAATTTATTTAACTAAAAATGTTAAGCGTAATGTCATCTGAAATGCATTTCAAGCGTAACAGGTCAGCCTATTCAAGTAAATAAAAAAAAATAACTTCGATGTTATGATTGCAGTAGAGTTATGATTAAAACCATATGTTCATTGACCTTATCAATATTTAATTACGATAGTTCAACTTCAACATATAAGCTTGTTCAGGGATACATTTATGAGAGAATTATAAATGCCTTGTTACAAAATAATCACTCAATTAAACTTCTAAGAAGATTGGGTTACACTATTGAAATGTTTACATCATAAAAAAATAAAAATAAAAAATTAACTTGGACTATAAAGCTCAGTTTGTTCATTCTGAACGGGTCAAATCATGCTTAAAATAAAACCTATGACGGTTAGGCCTTAGATTATTTTGACAGGCAAGGACTATCTAAGCAAAGTCTTGCTTGTCCCAACCAATTCTCACCCCTAGAGGAAATGAACGCAGAAAAAGTTTCATTTATCAATGCCTTATGGTGGACCATGATGGGAAGCTAAAAGTCTGCCATAGAAAGCTGGCATAACACGCCATGGCAACACCATCCTTACCGAATTGGCCATGGCAATCGTTAAAAAATCCGGCACCGCAATCCACCATGACCGATATGTGACAACATGTTTCAGAGCTAGGGAGCTTAAAGCAAGTTATAAACTACTACCTCACTAAACAATAAGCAAACAAATTATTAAAGTCATTAGTCATCAAATGATACCCAAGTTCTTGCTCAAAAAAAAAATGATACCCTAGTTGGTAATAGGGCCCTATAGTCGCACTATTGTGCCAGAGCTGTCACAGGCTGGCTATTTAATGTATGTCGCATCACAATTTCATGGTGTGGGCTTGCCAAGGTAGAGATTATAGCGGCGATTTTCACCACAATAGCGGCCGGAGTGCACAAAGAAGCTATGGAGTTGAACACCCAAAACCATACATGCCCAAACTATCGGCTATGTACTAATATTATAAATAAGACAAATAATGACAAAGTGAAAGGAAAAAAAATATTGCACCTCTTCTGCTTTACTTCATTAAATCTATCGGCTTTTTCCTTCTCTTCTTTCCTGACAGCTTCAAACTCTTCAGTTACAGCTCTTTCTTTTTCAAGCAGAGCCTCATACTGGTCCAATGCCTTCAAATTTGGTGCTGTTCTTTCAATCTCAGATACCAATGCATCCATTTTTTGCTTAAAGTCTACCTCTATTTTACCCCTGTCAGATTGTCTCCTATCTTTTAGTGTTCTACTGAGCTTATCAAAGTCAAATACTGGACCCGGTGTTGAAGTATCAGTATCCATAGGATCTTGTATGATTGGAAGGCTAATTTGCTCTAGTTCACACTTTTCTACGATTTCCTGCTTTTGCCCAATCAACTGCTCAATCTGTGCCTCCTGTAACGACACTAAAGATGTTGGCTATCTATGCATTATGCATGAAAGTACACACGGGCATAGAAATTTCACCCATCTAACCTTTGAGCTAATCAAACGATTAAGTTTGGCTAAGCTTGTTGTGGCTGCCGAAGCCTTCTTCTTCCATTCCTGGATTTCCTTTTCACGATCCTCTGACTCTGATTTCCACTCTACAAGGGCAGAAAAACATAGAAACCATAAAACTCCAACGACAGAAACAATAAACGGAAAATTGAAATGATGATGGGTCCGCTTCAGTCAAGATCAACAAAGTGTGTTCCTGTTTATTTCAAATGGTAAACAGCAAAGTACTAAACAGAGAACCAATCTATCACAACAATAGCATCCCCAACCTCAGAAAAAGGAGAGAGAGAGAGAGAGAGAGAGAGAGAGAGAGAGAGAGAATGCAACAAAAAACAATGATGAGGCGTGGTTCATGTACCTTTAACTTCATCTTTTAACTGATTGATCTCTTCAGTAACTTTCTCTGCTGCTAACTTTGCTTCAGCCTCTTTGGTCTGTACCCCTTTTAAATCAATCTCCAAAGCACTTAGGGAAGATTCCAATTCTTGAATTCGTGAACTCATGTCCCGATTTTGTTCATACTCCAACCTGAAGAATAATTTCAATAAGGAATATTAAATGTATGCATAAAACAATTCAAGAATAAATAATAACTAGTTGGCAAGTACAAAAGTCAAAAACTGAATCTTGAATAAGCATGTAACTGATTTTTTATATATATAACTAAAGATTATTAATAGCATACTATAAAGTATCATCACTGTAAAATGAAACGGCTGTACCTCATTTAGTGTTTTCAATTTAGTATCAAAACAAATAAATTAAAAAAAGTTAAGAGACATGAGTAGGAAATGAAAAGGACTGACTATTTCTATTTGATGGAATTAATTTGTTTCTTTATCAAAAAAACCATTAGTCACTTTCTCTAAGCCAAGTTAAACCGTAAATGATACTACTAACTATATTTAATTCTTCCAGTATCTTCTCAAGGTTTCACTGTTTCTGTCATTATCCTCTAGTTACTTTTTTTCTCTCCCACTTGGTCTCTCATGAGGACACTTCATCTTCCACATCATGCTTTTTTAACTTGCTTGATTGGTGGGTGAATTTTCCGAATTTGATGAGAACCAGCAAGAACCAAAATCACAACAAAACCATTTCACTGGACTAACCCATAAGGCTTGTGTTGTTGTATAAATCTATAATTTACTAAAGGTGAAATATATAAAAATAAAATAAAAGGGCAGCCCGGTGCACTATAGCTACGCAGGGTCCGGGAAAGGGTCCCACCATTTTGGTACACAGGCTTACCCTGATTTTACACAAAAGACTGTTTCCAGGACTTGAACCCGTGACCTTTCAGTCACATGACAACAACTTTACTGTTGCGCAAAGGCTCCTCCCTCTAAGGTGAAATATATACTAATAATAAAATAGGTATTGCAGTGAAAAATACAGACAACCCATCCACTTAAATGGGACAAATAACAATCATACAACCGTAGACTTCTATGCATAATCCAAAAATTAGTGTTCTGTCCCCGAAATAATATAGCAATTTGAATCAAAACAGTAAAAATATTCACAGCTAGCATCCTAGACTAGGTAGAACTTAATAATATTCATAATTTTCTTCTTTCCTCATTTGCTTCCAAAGATTATTTTCTCCGATTTGACAGAGCCTAATGCTGAACTAGTTGGTTTTATAATAAACTGTGAGCAAAACATATACATGTAAGTATTGTGTAATGCATAGGTTGTGTTTGCAACCAATAACAGGAGAGATGATTAGGAAAAAATGGGAAGAAGGAACATACTGATATTTTAATTTCGAAAGTTGGCTACTCAGTTTCAGCTTCTCGTCTGCTAGACTTTGAGCATCCTTGAGTCGATTTTCTTCATACTCACGAATGTTTGCAACCCCAACTGACTTGCTGAATTCTTTGTAAATCCGATCAGTGATTTCATTTATCCTCTTCTCAAGAGTATGTAATTCTTTATTCCTCTTTTCAACAGCATCTCTTAACTGCAGCACATAAACAATAAGTAACAAGTTCGGTATACAAGAATACTGCTATGAATAAACAAAGGAATTGCCAATGTCACCTTCTTCAGTTCTGGACTAATACGTTTAATTTCTTCTTTGATGGCCCCCTTTTCACGACTAAAATCTGAAAGTTTATCTTCAATGCTTTTCTGGTAAAAGGTGAAACCAAAATAAAATTCAAATATTCCAAGAGGAACAGAAGACAGAGAAATCACTAATGAAGAAAGGTTCTCCTATCCATACCCAACCAAAACTAGCATTTATCCAGCCACAGATGCAAAAACAAAAAGAAACTAAAAATCCAAGCACTGAATAGTATCATAATACCAACAATAAAGTCATAATCCAATAGTGCAAGCTCTCCTATGTGATTAAATATGGAGGATGAGAAAGAAAGAAAAATCTCCCTGTGAAGTATTAAGATCTAAATATGGGGAAATCAGGCCAATCTGGGAAGATTTCTAAATGGTGGTCAGATATATGCAATAGAACGAAAACTCGGAGAAGGGAAATTGATATTTCTGAACATTCTATTCTGTATTCTTAACTACTAATCTTCACTAACTTAGATGCTAACCTACATACTCTGTAACAGACTCTATTAAAAGTTACAACAAACAGTGCTTATGTGGCACTTCACAGACTGTTAAGAACAGCTAATCTAAGACTAACTCTTCCATTTATGTATATCAATTAATAATAAGTTAAGTTAGAAGTAAGATAAAATAAAAGGGGAAGAATAATTACTCCACCCACATCATTAGCAATTTATATTTAATATATTTATTGTTAGAATTCAGTTCTCTGTAGTCCATCACGGAGCAGACTCGTAGTCCACTGCAACATGTTCTACAGGCTACCCATCTCCTGCAGGTACAGTGTTCACGGCTGCAAACCACAACCAAAACACACCCGAATAGCATTGGTGTGCCGCAACTGGACCGATTGTTTGATATATCTAATTTATCCAATCTTAAATCCGTTAAGCTTCTTCATTTTAGAGTTTTTGGCCATTTCATTATATCATAAGTGTGGCCCTACCTCTAGCAGCTACCCTGCTAAACGCTTTAGCAGTTTTACCGTCTGACGTGGCCACTATCTGGGATTCACAATATAGATTTGGTTTATTATATTGTTATTATGCTTTAATAAATAAATAAATAAATAAAAACAAAGAAAAGAGCAGCCTAATTGAGACTCCGGCAAATCAAAACAAAAACACTAGAGGTAGGGCCCATATGGCCCAATTCTCGCTTTAAACCTAAAATCTTTCATTCGGGCTTCGGATGATTATAAACCTAAGCGCTGTTGAGCTGCATAAGAGAGGATACAGAGGGAGAGTCAGGAACAGAGCAGAGAAGGAGGGAGAGTCACATGCAGCAGCAGTGCAAAGAGGAGGTGTCGTCGCAGGCCCAGAGCAAGGGAGAGATTCAGACAGCGAAATGGACTAATGGTCAAGCGAGTGGAATGATCGAAAGAACGAAGACAGCGTGATCAGGGTTTTCTTTTTGAAAACCAGTCATCTTCTGAAAACTTGACCCAGATCTCAAAACAGGTTCACTATAGCGCCTTTCCATCTTCGATCCCACGATTTTGCCAGAAAGTATTCCATTATTCTCAACAAAACCACACCCCCATCTGATTGTGAAACACATACATAGCAAGCACATAGAAAAAGATAAATGTATCCACACAATAAATGATACAAGCTTTTCGTGCTTAATTATGTCACATAAAAAACCTTCAAAGGCTGGCGCAGCTTGCATGCCAGAACAATTATTATATTATTATGAAAAAATGGTGAAAATCATGAAGTTACCTTTTCAATCTCAGCATATTGAATTTTCTTCTCAAGTCCACTTTTTTTCCCCTCTGTTTCAGACTCTTTAACGCGCATATCTCTTATTGATCCTATCCCTTCCAACTCCGACTCATACTCCTCTTTCTTTTTGACATATCCTGAAAAACAGAATGCAAAGTTCAAGAGCAAATTCTTTAACCTAAATTTATATATATATATATATATATATATATATATATATATATATATATATATATATATATATATATATATATATATATAAAGAATTTAATACAAACCTTCAAGTATCTTGTCATCCCACTGTTTTGACCTTGCTTCCATTCCACCACTAGTGCCACCAGTCATTGTGCCGGATTTTGTCAGCAAAATTCCATCCACGGTTACAACTGATCAAATTACATATGGAAATGTTCAATAATTTGCATTCGGCCAAGCTTCGAGGCACCAGGAATGCAACACATACATGGTAGGATTCTCAAAATGCAAAAGGGTGGTTAGAACCTCTGAAGCATGGGTACTCCAAACATGGAGAAGTACCGGTACAGGGTACGCACCCGTACCGGGTACGCGTATGGTACTCGTAACTTAGTACCGAACCGTACCTATTTTTACTTAGTTATTTCGTCGTAGTTGGTGCAGCAAAAATGTACGGGCGTTGAAAAAATAACCAAAATTATCTTGCTTTTGATGAAAATAGTAGAGGGGATGCTAAAAAATAAAATAAAACTCTCAAGCAACATGATGATGGAAGTGCACTTGAAATTTTTTTTTTTTTTTTATACCAACGTACCCGTACCTATGCATCATAGGTTAGAACTGAAGACAGCAACAACACATCAAAAAATTTCAAGGTGTGAAGATCATAGAGTTGAGAAGAAGTTCTAAATTTGACTGAACAAACAGAAAGCATAACAAGAAGCCAGAGAGAAAAACAGGAAGGAGAATCCATATATCCCCTTTAAGTAATAAAGATATGTGTTAAAAACTAGAATCACCATTGATGAATGTGTGAAGAGCTTGAAGCTCAGAGAGAGAAAAGAGAGAGAAAGAAAAGTGCAACTGAATTCAGTTATTCTATTATTGCTGATGAATGAGAGATTGATTACAGATATTTATAATCCCTAGGCTTGTGAGACAGCTGTTAACAGCTCACTAAATCTTACACAGCAAGCTAACAATAGATTTCTCTAAGCATATCTAGTATAGTTAGACTGTGAATATTATATACTCTAACAGATAATATCAAAGCATTGTTACCTTTAAACCTCTCCCCACTCCAGCTTAAAATTTTGGCTTCCTCGAGGTCTTCACAAACAAGAGTATTCCCAACAGCAAATAGAATTGCCTTCTCCAAGGAGGGATCAAACTTGCACTAGTTAAGTTCAAAAGCTTTAAACACTTTTAAGTTCACTATAGGCATATAGATTAGTTAAAACAAAATTCATCAATACAAGTAAAAACTTCACGATGAAGTATTCATATAAAAGGGGAAAGAATACAAGAACAGGTTATGTTCAATGTTTATAGACTGTAGTTAAAATCTATTAGTGGAATATCTTTATAGGAACACATTAAATTGATAGACCGTACAATAGCATTTGATGAAAGAAAATCACTGAACAAAATAGTGTTTTTAAAAACTGCGTCTAATTAGGGAGAAGATTTGATTTTAGTGAGCTATGGAAAACAGCATGCATAAACAGAAGATAAAACATAAATCGGTACAACACGAGATTAGTGAGAACAATGTACTAATGGTAAAGAGTTGCAAATTAACAAAAGAATCGAGACTGACAATTTTTTGATAATGCAAAGATGACTACCAACTGCAGCTCTACATATCACCGTGACTGACAAGGTAACACCAACAAAAACAGACATTTATATGCTTTTCGTTTTTAAATTTGTTTAAACAAATTCCTGTAAAATTTTGAAATACCATCTAAATTTAGCAGGAAGCATGTAAACCAAAAATAATTTGTAGGGAGAAAACCACTGGACAAACAATTGCAGTAAATAAAAAGGTAAATAGTGTACCGATGGATGGTCACCTATCACCTTTTTGTGCTTTTTCGAATTGAGAAATTTTCAAGTACAGTGACTGACATCAAATCATATATTGTTTATTTTTTAAATCCATTAAACAATAAAGTCTTGAAGGGCAAGCTAGCTTAAAAGGTAAATTTCAAAATAGATATATAAACGAGGTGTTAGAACAAATTCAAACAGCAAAATTTGAAGCTTTTGTAGACGGGTTAGGATCCTTTCCATTTTGTCTCTCCATTTTCCCTCTCCATTACTATAGTTTTGAAGGGTTTTGAAGTGTACAAAAAATAATCAGACCCGCCAAATGCACATCATTGCATTTATATTTCCAAAACTTTGGTAATGGAAAAAATAGAGGGTGAAAAAAAAATGGAGAGGATCTTGACCCTTTGTAGACACCCTCACAACCAGTTCCCTCAAAGTAACCACTAGTTAAATAAGGATATTGAATCACATCGAAAACCAGTTTTGCTGTACCCCCTAATGAGCGTAATCTTTCCATTATTTGCTTCACCCGAATAGATTGTAGAGGAATAAATGTCTGGGGAGGAAGCCTCTGCTCTTTTAAATACTGTAGAGAAGCAAAAAAAATAATAAAAATTTCAATCAATATATAGAACTTCAAAGTTAAAACAGGAAGAATTGCATATATTTACACCAAAGATATAGCTTTTCAGCAGTTACATAGGTTCCTCAAAGAATTACATCGAAAAGCATGCCTTTCAACAGTAACAATTATATAACAGCCTTTGAAAAAAATAATATAACAATCTTGTAAAAAAACCAAAGAAATAGGAAGTGACGTATAGGAAGCAATAGCCCTACATCTTGTATTGTTACACAAAAACTCTTCTGAATAACAGCAATCTTGTCATTGCAACTAAAGAGATGGGTCAAACAAAACCCGCTGGAATGGCAGAAGGCTAAATGTAATTATTTAGGTCCTCAGAGACGAAAAGGCAACAAAATGTAGGTCCACCAGCTTGAAAGCCCTAGTTTCATGTTTGGGCTTTCAGTTCACCAGGTTTATGCTTCACATGACTTTCTACCTTATTTTGAAGTCCATCAAAATTTGTGTTCCTATATAGATACATTACTAGGCCTATTATAACATGGACCACAGTGGACCATCATTAAGCAACATTGATTAATTTGGTCATCACAGTAATAGGGTAGACCCTACATACCGGATTATCCTCTCTTCCTAACCTTAATACCCTTCCACAGCAATCACACGCCTCCCTGAAACCAGAAGCTTCACCACCCACCATGCAACCTCAAACAGAAGCGCCTCTGTCACAACTGGCACCCCACCACGGATCTCCCATCTCACTTCCTCCAAGAGTAATACCCAGCTGGGTTTGATTCCAAGGAAGGATGTGGAAGTTGCAACCTTCTAACCCATTTTTTTCGATTTTATGGCTTCTTTTTCTTCCATCTTTTTTATTTTTGCTCGTACTGTCGTAGACTTGGAGGCAAGGGTTTTTTTGGAGGAGAGGGGAGCAGATGGGTGCCCAGCAAGGGTTGGGAATGGGCTTCGACGATTTAGGGTGAGGCCACTACAAGATGGATTGAGGAAGGGGTAATTTGGTGTGGAGGGTGTGGGATGCAAGACGAGAAGAATTTAGTGGCCAGAACTAGTGGCACATCAAGAACCACCATCTAGGTGGTCCATGTTAGAATACGCTGATGCCACCATACTTATTAATGGTTCTCTAGCTTGTTTCCTTTTTTCTGAGTTTATTCACTGTGTATAAACTATAAGAAAAATGTATTAAAATCTAAAGCATAAAAAAGCCATCAACAGCAAACAGGAACAGAGTCTAACTTCTTAGCAATCAATAATCATAAAGTTTTGAAAAATAAAATGGCACAAACTAGGATATTGGGAAATATCACTAACCTTGATGCATTCCTTCCCGGTCTTTTCATCCTCCACAACAACTGCATCCATTAATTTACCCATAGCAACAGTAACGGCTAGGTTATACTTCTTCTGTGTTGGCCTACAAAGATCAGTCATGCGACCATGGACTCCTTGAAACAAGCGTTTCAGAGTTGCCACAGCCTGAGACAATTTAGCATCTCTCTCGTTTTCATAGCGATCCGCCTTCAGATCACGTAGTTTATTTTCTATTTCGCCAATTTTTATCTTCAAGTTGTCATACCTTCTCCTGCAGAACAAAAGTAGCACATATCATTTCACAAATGTCAACAATGAAGACTGTAATGCAGTAGGATACCTTAAATTAAAATGAAAAAAAAAATGAAAAAAGAATAACAAGTTGATTTACTTGGATGCATTATGTTCTTCTTTCATCTCACGCAATTGTATATTCAAGCCTTCAACTTCATCCTTATTCTTTGCAGAACTATCAAGAATTTTTTTAAGCCTTTCTCGCATCTGCTTTTCCTGTGAATCCAGCTCAGCCTCCCGGTTTTTTAATTGTTGAAGATTTTCTTCCAAATTATTTTGAGCTTCACTATCAGCATGTTGCTGCCTATCTAGAAGTTCTTTTTCCTCTCTAAGCTTTGCGGTTTTCATCCCAGCTTCCTCTTTTCTGTAATAACAAGATTATCATCACAAGTTCCCAAACAGAAAGAAACATCAACAACAAATTAAAAGTTGAAATTAATGCTAACTACCAAGTACTGACAACACATGGCCAATGGCAAATAACAAGAAATCGGCCACTGAATAAAAGAAATACCATATGCAGCTAACACCATCTGCAAACCTCCGCCTGATATTAGGCAAAATATTACTAATCCATACATGTTCCAACTTCAGGCCAGTGATATTTGTTTTTTTTTTATCCGTTTCATTTTGACATTGACCAAATAAATGTGCAATTTAAACCGATGAGGAATAAAGACTTTCTTCAACAAGGAGATAAAAAAAAATAACATGATACTAAAACAGTTTTACCTACTATACCTAAAAGTCAACACATTTTTTATCCCACCAGCATGACCAAAAAACATACTCTTACCGGTCTTGATTATAAGCAAAAAGAAAACATTTACTAAATACCCTTCAATTAATATAGATTTTATTTTTCAATAACCACTTCATTCTCATGGAACAAGTTCTCATGAAGTGAAAAATACAATTACTTTTTTAAATTATGAAAATTAATTGCACTCAACTAAAATTCTTAATTAGCATGATTTTAGGTATTTTTGCTTAGAATCGGGACTAGAGGAAGAAGTATATAGTGGGTAAAAGGCAGATAAGATAGTTGGTGCAACCCAAAACACAATACGATTTCCCAGTTTCTGGGTTCCAGTTCAATCAGTGTCTTTGTGCACTGGCTCTAACTGTACAAGGGTTGGAATATCCACTGTATTCCTTTCTATGTATTTATTTCTTTGTTGTTTAAAAACATAAGATTTTAGCTCACTCCGAGCGTTAAGAAATTATCCTGTTCTACACGAAAAAGAACAAAATATAGAATGGTGATGCAGCGGATAAACACTCACATTCTAAAATATTCTTGCAAGTCATTATCATCTAACTGAATCTGATCGCCAACATTTCGACCCTTTTCCTTTAGGTCTTTCATTTTCCCTTTAAGATCCTCAATACCACTCTGTAGATCTGCTATATCTTTGGCGTGCCCCTTTTGCTCTTCCCTTTTTTTGCCAAGCCCTTTCTTCCCTTTTTTAATTTTTGCATTGATGCGAGACATTTCCTCCTTTAACTTCAGAAGCTCAGGTTGCTGCAAGGAGGACAGAAACCAGAAAAATCCCATAAATGACAAGGCGCATAACAAATAAAATCAACAGAGGGAACAAAACTAAAAAACTTAGAAAGATGATTTTCACATAGTCCAAGATATATATTTCATTTTTGTTTCCAAAGGAGTAGGAAACAGCTCAAAAGGGAGGATTCAAACTGTAGTCCTTATGTATAAGTCACACTATAGCCTATTAAAAACGAGCAATGTTTAAGATGCATAGCATAGGATCAACCTATGTGAAAAGTTCGATGGCTAGAGTTGAAAATTAAGTGGTTAATTCCCAAAACCCACTCCAAATATAGAAGAAAAAACACTCACAGTCTTGTCAAGTCTATTGCTTTTCTCAGCTATTTTCTTCTCACGTAGCATAACTTCTTTCAGATACTTGGCTTGCTCTTTTTTCTTTTTGCCGGCTTCATGTTCAAAATTTTCTAATTCTTTAATAACACCTTCACGGCTTCTTTTATCAGCTTCAAGTTCCTCGGTTGTTTTAACAACATCATTTTCAATATTGAACAACTGCCACAAGAAGTGATCCTTCTTCATAGATTTCTGCAAGGGAAAAAAACAAACATATTTGAGAATTTCATTTTCACCATAAGCAGTCGGATAAAGATCACGAGAAAAACTGAAGAGAAAATAAAAAATGTATGAAATATCGCCTTGATACTCAGCCCCACTAATTCCATTTCACACTCCTGCCCCCCTTTGTTACTTCCCCTTTTATAAGCAATTATTTTATGGTGAATACTCTGGTACCCTAGAGTTTTGCTGGGTATGTATCCAACATCCAATCATTTCATGTCATGTCATATTTTTATATTTAAATACTTATAAATAAATTTAAATTTTGAATTGATTTTGCCTTTAGGGCACTGATACCTCACAAACTCCAGCATAAAAAAAAATTCCTTTTTTATTCGCCTGTCCTCCATATCAATAATGTGCCTATGAAGTATACTAATACACAAACAAACATAAATCAAAAGCAGATAAAGTTACCAATTGATCCTGCAAGCGAATATGTTTCTCCGCCTCTTCCTTCTGTTCTTTCTTCTGCTTCCTCTCCATCACCATCGTCTTCTTCTTCTGATAAACAAGCGCCGATTTCTCTTCAGCAGAAGCTTTCTCTTCTTCAAACTGCTCATAATCTCTCTTAAGCTCATCAGATCCAGATATCTGCTCAATAAGCCCAGTGAGCTCCTTCGGATTCTTCGACGCAATTGATTCCACATCACCCTACAATAAAAAAATTCACCATACTCATCAACCATTCCAGTGTGAAACAAAGATAAGCTTTCGAATATAGCTAATAAAAATAGCTTATAGCTTATAAAAACAGCTTATAGCCAGGAAAAAAAAAACAGCTTAGTGCAACTTCATTTTATCTTAAAAGCTGTTTGGACAACCTTTTTCGGCCATATTGGAAAGCTTGGATAAACAGCTTATTTTAACATAGGTCCTGTTTGGATAAACAGCTTATTTATAGAAAAAGATAAAATAAAGTAAATTGTTTTTGTATATGCTACAAGCTGTTTTTATAAGCTATATTGTAGCGCAGAGTCGCCGACACTTCCCATAGAAGCCCTGTCTGACACTAACACATGTGCTTGCACTCAATTTTGCCATTATTACAAATTATAACCAGTGTAAACGTGTCTGTGTGTCGGTGTAATGTCTGGTGGAGGTGCTAGTAAAACACCATCAACAAGAAATTGCAAAGAAATTAAAAAAACAAATAAGCTGTTTTCAACTTGTTTTTAAAAGCTCTCCATATAGCTTATAAAAACAACTTATAACATACGCAAAAACAATTTAATGTTGTTTCATCTTTTGCTATAAAAATAGCTTATGTAACCTTATACGTAAGTGCTTATCATCAAAAGCCTTTGTGCTATAAGCTGCAAATAAGTTGTATATCCAAACAGGTCCATAGTAAAACACTATCAACAAGAAATTACAAAGAAATTGGGAAGAAAAAAAAACCTGAAAAACCAAGAAATTGCGTGCTTTGACAAGAATCCCCAACGATTTGAGTCTCGCATTGTAAACATCCCAATTAACAACACTATCATCAATCCGATACTCACTAGCACCAGCAGAAGTAATAGTTCTAGTGAATTTGATTTCGGATTCATTCGCAAGCTGATAAACCAATCTCACGAAAGCTCTTCGACCTTTCTGTTCTTTCTCACGATCATGGAAAGCGTAGATGAGATCTTTCAACTGAGCGCCACGGAGTTGATTGGTGCGAACGCCGAGGACGAAGCTGATAGCATCCATGAGATTGGATTTTCCGGCGCCGTTGGGGCCGATGATGGCGGTGAAGTCGTAGAAAGGGCCAATTTGTTGGAATCCTTTGTAGGATTTGAAGTTGGAGAGTTCGAGGCGGAGGATTTTGCCTGGAGATTGTAGCGACGGCATGGTTGTTGCGGTGGTGGAAGAGAAACCCTAGCGGAGAGGGAATTTGGGGGGAGAAAGAGGGGTTAGGGTTTGGAAGTGAAAATGAATTGGCGGGATTGTGAATTTCAGTGATTGTGGAATTTTGATTTGGTACGGTTATTATTATCGGCTTTTTTGCAGCATGATGATGCGTTTCTAAATTTGGTGACGAGTGTGCTTAGGAAGTACTGTACTGGATTAACCTCACTTGCTTAGGAAGTTACTGGATTAACATCACTTGAAGTAATTCTACGAAAAAAAAATCCCCCCCCCCCCCCCCCCCCCTTGAAAATGAGGGTAATTTGGGTTGATTTTATTGTTGATCAATGGTTAAAAACACAAGTGCAAAAAACTCACGGTTCAAATGTTTTTTTTAAGAACTCACGGTTTTTTTTGAAGGAAGAACTCAGTTCAAATGTTGTTTACAACATGTGTCTTAGCAATTTCTATATTTTTTTGAGTAATGCAGAACTATTTTACTTAACACATTAAACAAGTTCATTCATAAATATAAAACCCCTTTTGTGTCCATTAATATAAGATCATTTTTAAAATTTCATATGCATTGCCCTTTTATTATACGTCACTTGATTGCAACATTCACTCTTCATTCTTCAACCTTGTGGTCATTGGTTCGAGACGATCTTTTCGAGACTAAATCATAGGTTCAAAATTTCTTTTGCATTACTAATTTCTTTACTACAAAAATGTGTCTATTTAATTTATGAATCTTGAAGTAAAATTTTTCTCTTTCTTTTGAAGGTCAAAATGATATTATCTTTTTAAAAGGTCAAAATGGTAAGGATGAATATGAAAAAGTAACATATTTTTAGAGCTGAAAATGAGTCGAGTCGAATCAAACTTGTCTGAGCTCGGCTCGACTCGATAAAAATTGGTCCGGCTCAAAATTTGACTCGAGTTCGATACGAACTTTTTTTGTAAGCTCGAGATCGGCTCGTTTAAAGTTCACGAACAACTCGGTTCGGCTCGATTCGGCTCGTTAGGCTCAAATCATTAACTCAAGTCACTCAATTTAAAAGTTTTTTATTTTTTTCAAAATTTTTACATCTTTATCCTTTTAATTTATTGGGTTAAATATGTTTTTCGTCCTCATAAAATTAGCGAATTTTGGTTTTCGCAGCTATAAAAAAAAAATCCATCGTTTTCGTCCCTACTTAATTTTTCCGTTTCGTCCCTCCCGTTAAGTCAACTAACTGTTGACTGACGGAATGCCACCTTAGCATGCCACGTCAGCATTAAATAAAAAATAAAAAATCTATTTTTCCTATTTTTTTTATTTTTAATAAAAGAAACATAAATTGAAAAAAAATTCTATTTTTCTATTTTTTTGGTTTTTAATAGTGAATCTGGAATTGGACAGACCTGGAACAGGGTTACAACCCAGATTTGCAAGATTTTATGTGTGCTTTGATGGATGTAAAAAGGCTATAAAAAATAGTTGCAGACCATTCATAGGTAAATTTTTTAACCAAAGAAACAGGTAAATTTTTTATTCTCTTCAAATAAGTTTCTGATGGATGTAAAACACAAGGGAGCCAGATTGTTAATCAACCAAAGAAACAGATAAAAATTTTATTCTCTTCAAACAAATGTATTTCACATACCAGATGAATTTTACATAATAAACTTGTTTGTATGAATAATTAGGGGAGAGATCTAAGGGTCCTGCTATGAAGTTGCTGCTGAAACACCACTTCAAGAACCTGCTGAAGTTTCAGTTCCGAAACCTGCTGAAACACCACTTCAATTTTTTCAATTTATGTTTCTTTTATTAAAAAATAGAAAAATTAGATTTTTTTATATTTTTTATATTTAATGTTGATGTGGCATGCTTAGGTGGCATTCCATCAGTCAACAGTTAGTTGACTTAACGGGAGGCTCCAAAACATCCATTAATTGAAAAAAGCACGCACCTATTAATTAAAAAAATAGAAGTCAGCAAAAGTAAGCAATGGCGGAGAAAAGTGTAGTTGCCTTTGCCTTGCACGGATACTATTGTAGTACTAAACATTTATGAGTGTGTGTCCAAATAAAATTAATTTAGGGTTGTGTCCAAGTTAGAATTTCTCATTCTATTCTTCTCAATAATGTGATTTATGAATATGCTTGGGGGTACACATATCTTAAGCAGAAGATGTGCATATCTATAATGTGGTTTAATGAAATACACATTGGGGTATGAGAAATTCTAACTTGGACACAACCCTAAATTAATTTCATTTGGACACACACTTATAAATGAAGAAAAAATAAAAGAGAATGAATTTGAATGATGTGACTAAATAATTTTTCTTTAAATTTATTACATTTGTGTGTGTGTGACCAAATAAATTTGATTTGGGTCTGTGACCATGTAAGAATTGCTCGAATAGAATAACAATGAGAATCATAGAAAATCTAGACGCATTAATAATCAAACAAGACAAAATTTGAGTCTGATATTTCATAAATTTGAAGGGTGTTCAGATGAAGAAAGATAGTTGAAAGAAAACAAAACAAAACCAAGCACAACAATATGCAGTCTAACAGAGAAGAAGAAAATGCAAATAAAATTCTAGTATCCTCCTTTGAGATCATTAACGACATCATATGGAATTGGAGTAACAGTCTCCAATGTAGCACCTTCCACCATGAAACCAGGTTTGGGGCCCTCTGGCTTGCGCTTGGTGCTTATCACCTCTCCCTTGGCCTTAGCCTCGGCCTTCAATTGATCATTCTTGATCTTCCTCAATCTGAACTCCTCAGTGCACCTTGATGGCATAACATGCTCCACTCGGACATGAATCCTCTTCCTCAATATCTTGTTCCTAACCTGAAACATAAATAGCAACATTTTAAAATTGAGTAAACAATATATTTACAAGCAAAGCGGCACTTGCAGAGAATATAAAAAAATTGAGATACTTATGCAACAACCATACATTCTATCCAAGAGATTCTCTGGAAATTAAAAATGTTAGTCTCAATCTCATTTACCTTAAGACCTAAAAACTTAGAAGAATTTTGTGTTAAATATGGTTCGAGTCCATATAAAACATCATGTCAAGTTCAGTCTCTTCAAAAACCTCATATATGGTGATTTTGATGAAAATTTTCATAAATAATTGTTCCAATTCCAAGTGAGAAATTGGAGACTTGACATAAATGAAAGTATTTGTAGGAACATAAAATGGGATAAAATGGTACTAGTATATAATATATGAGTCAAAATTCGAGTCTTTTAATAAGTTGGAAAACAAAAACTTAGGGCATGTTTGGATAAACAGCTTATAGCACAAGTGCTTATTGTCATGATAAGAGCTTATTTTTGCTGCAAATGATAAAATAAAATTGAATTGTTTCTGTATATGCTATAAGCAGTAAGCTATCTTAGAGATAAGGCTTCTGAAAACTCAGAAGCCAATCCATCTAAACAAAACTCAAACAACAAAATGAATCAAGGAATGAAACAACAATAAACAATTCATTTGTAACATGAACAACTTAAACTAGATCCTGAATATACTACTAAAGCAAAGAAACATACTTGCAACAAATACATAACAATTCAAAAGAAAGCTCGAAATGAAACAAAAAAAAATATCAATCGAACAAACCATAACACCTATCACATCACATATATTTGCAGATATAACACTAAACACTAAAATCAATCATTAACAAATACGAATCAGTGAAAAAACAAAATGAAAATGAATCAAACAAGTGATGAATATAAGAAGATTTGACATACTTGCTTGTTGACTTCGACACCAATGGCCCGCTTGGTGACATTCCAGACACGACCGGTACGACCGTGGTAGAATTTGTGCGGCATACCTTTGTGCACAGCTCCATTAACTCTAATGTCGACATAGTCACCGATGTGATAAGTCCTGAGGTAGGTGGCTAAGGCTATTGTTCCCTTCTTGCGGAAGGGACGAGAGAATGAATCTCTGGTGCGGGATCGTAAACCATGACCTGCAGGCATCTTTTCTTCTTCTGCTTCTAGTCTAGGGTTTCTGTTGTTGCTGCCGCTCGAAATCACACTAGGAGAAAGAAGAAAGGAAGAACCCTAATATTGCTTTTTATTGGGCTTTCTTTTATGGTTTCTGTTAATGGACCGGGCTTTCACTCTTACTGTTAAAACATACATTCTTTTGAGAATTTCTTTTCCCACCAGACTCATTTCTCATGTTCACTCCACTTTAAAAGTTTTCTTTTACCATTGTTTGAATTTTATAATTTGAACTGCATTTTTCATTTCATAATTTGAACTATGTAATATGTTACTTATGTATGTGATAGGGGGTTTTCGCAATTCATTTATTTTTTTAATAACAAAGGTTAATAAATAATTGTTAACTCAAATCAATTGAGCTACCATTTTAACTTATTCGTTTGGGTTTGCATCTATAATCCTCAACCATTTTAACTTAAATCGATTGAGCTACCTACCTTTTCAAAAGAACTAAACATATTTTTATTCTCCTTCGCTTTCATCTCCTCCATTAATAAGTTTTCCCTTCACTTTTCTTCAGCCCCATGACTTGGTTAATGATAAAATAAAAAATTGACAAATATATTTTGTTATGAAGACGTTTTTTAAAGGAAGACTCTCTTTTAGTTATTATCTTTTTTATTTTTTTTCATGCGCAGAAAGTTCATAAAGTAATTATTTTACTTGAGAAAAAGTAACATTATTTTTGCCTAAAAAAGAAAATATTATAATTCTTTTTTTTTAGGCTTAATAACAGTTTTGGCCCACTAACTTTTCTAAAGTTGCGATTTTGGCCCCCTAAGAAAAAACTACAAAACAGCCCCCTAAGTTTTACATATGTGGCAGTTTTGGCCCCCAAGGTCAATTTTGACTCGGTCTACGCTGATGTGGCACCCTAAGCGAGGTGCCACGTGTTTTTTTTTTTGTTTTTTTGTCTTGGGGCCAAAACTGCTACATTTGCAAAACTTAAGGGGCAGTTTTGTAGTTTTTTTCTTAGGGGTCAAAATCGCAACTTCGTGAAAATTAAGGGGCCAAAACTGCTATTAAGTCTTTTTTTTAATATCTGCCACGTTATGCAATGAGAAATCACAAGTTCTACATTTTTTGGGGGGGGTTTAAGGGAGAAGAGAAAAGAGTTGTTGTCTGTGTTCGTTCTCCAACAATGGTTTCCTTCACAACGTGGTGTCGCTACCTTCAATCCAAAGCTCAATACACCATCGATCTCGGCTACAAGGTCTCTCTTCATTTCATTTTAATTTCTTTTTTCATTTCTCTTTTAGGGTTTCATTTCAAGCGAATGTGTTTCTTCATTAATCTTGTTCAATTATTGTGCTTTCGTTACAAATTTTATTGTTAAGCTGTTTTGAATGGTGAAATTTGATTGACAGAATCATAAAGGAGGTCATGTGAAAGATAATGAGCTAATGGATTTTATTTTCAAGCATTTCACTAATGGAAAGATGACCTTTTTGCATTGGACTAAAGGAGAGGAGATGGCCCCTACTATTGATGCCAAAGGAGCTACTCTTCTTGTTCGTAGATTACCGATTCCCGACCAAAAGTAATTAATCATACTCATTCATTTTGTGTTCTTTGTCCTTTCAATTTGTCGTGTGTGGTGTCCGTGTTAGTGCTTCGATTGCAGAGACACGGATGTTAAGATAGATTAGTAGATTAGTGCATCAATTATTAGAGTAAAAGCTTGCATTTTGGAAATGATGGCAGAGTTTTATGGTAGTCTGGGTCCGGGTATGTGCGGAGATGTTGTGTAACAAGTTTGAGTTTTCTGGTAGTCTAGAAGTCTTATTAGAAAGGTGGAGGTTGAGCATTTATTTATAAGTGAGAGGATCCATAAACCCAATGTCTTTGAGTGAAAGTGTAATTTCTCTCTCACTTGTGTGGTTGCTCTGAGCCCAATGTGGATGATCCTCCGTGCTCCCCTCATTACCCAATAGGAGAAGACCCTTTGACGCACCAGTAAGGAGGGTAGTTCTGATTGAGGACTGTCTGATAGTTACATGTAGAGGGAGTTCAAGGAAAACTATAGGTCAAACAATTGCTTAAATTTGGATTTAAATATTGGAGCATTAGATATGATTTATGATAGGGTAGGATATTATGACATCATTTGATTCGTCGATTCCACCTAGTAAGGAAACACTTTGGTTGGTGTTATTCTTCTACTCAAGAACGTGCTCAAGGGTGAGCCTTTCTGCAACGAATAGGTTGCTTTCTTGTTGCCTATAAGTCAGGTAGTAGTTGTATAAACAAACGTTTGTTTTGGAAATTGTTATTTATGAAGTTATAAATTAGCTGGTTCCAGTGGTTTCACTAATTTCATGCTCATCCCAGGCAGTGGTTATGTGTTAAATTTTTTTTTTTTTTTTTACGGTGCAATTAAAATTGTTTTGAAGCTAATGGATGGTGTAAGTCATGATCATCACCCTCCACTGTAAAAAGATTACCAACTTACTGTGTCAATTTCAAAATTTGAAATTGGTCTGACTCCATTTTGTTCTTGTTATTCCTAAGTTCCACAAAAGTTAGTTAAGAGATTATCGGACAATGGACTTTTTCATATGCGCCCCTTATGTACACTCTCATCTCCATTATTTGTTAGTGATAGACATTTTTCTTTGACAGACGTGTTTATGTAGGAGATGTTGTGGTCTTGAAGAACCCTGAAAAGCCAGACGACTATCTAGTCAGAAGATTAGCTGCGACTGAAGGTTATGAAATGGCTTCTACTGATGAAAAGGACGAATCGTTTGTTCTTGAGAAGGATCAGTGTTGGGTAGTGGCTGAAAATGAGAAATTGAAAGCCAAGGTATAAATGGCTTTTAGATATAGTCTATATTTACATTGACAATATACTATTACTTTTATGCTATCAATAGGTGGGTCATTGTTAGGCTGTTACAATCTGAATCATTATTATTATTGTATATTCATGTTGAGATATAAATTTTAGATATAAATATCATTTTGCTAACTATTATTAGTTACATATCATTGATATGCGTGTATTTAAGGCGGTACTATCTTCTTGTTTGAATGTTCTGAAATTCAGTGTGTGATATTAACATGATACCTAGGTTTAACTAATGGTTTGATTTTTGGAGTTATCAGATTGTGTATACCAATTTTTACATTTGTCAATAGATGTTGACATTATTGGCAGGATCTAGATTCTGGACATCAGTTGCCATCGGCAGTTAAACCCCCTTTTCTTAACAAATAAAATAAACCACAGTTTTGCACGTCTATTAACTTAAGCAGCTTTTGGAATTCTGTGTATGACTTTGATAAGGTTCAAGGCCGTGTATGCTTGTGATCTGGGTTCCTCAAGTGAAAATTCTTAATTCCTGATTTAACCAAACTAGGTACTTCCTAAATAATAGTAGCTGCAATGGTAACCTGGGTTCCTCAAGTGAAAATGCTTAATTCTTGTTTTAACCAAAATAGCTTTTTCCTGATAATAGCTGCAATAGTGAGCTGAACTTAATTGTGACCTGAGTTCGTAAAGTGAAAATGCTTAGTTCCTGTTTTAACCAAAACAGTTTCTTCCTAAATATTAGCTTTAATTGTAACCTGAACTCAAGCTAATGATTTCAGTTGTTGGCTCTTAAGTTTTTCTATGTGGCTTTCTGTCTCTGTTAAGTGAAAACCGATAAAATTATTTGAACCTGAATTTTTTGTCCTTTTCTGTCTTTTTAGTTTTTACAGCTTTGAAATTTTGTAACTAAACCATATCTAAGTATTAATAGAAAAGTTTTCACAAGGAATAGTATAATCTTATATTGTATATTGGTTATGTTTCTCGACTCCTTAATTTCTTGTAAACAAAGAATGATTATGATACTTGATTCAATGCTCCCAACACATATGGCAGGAAGCAATTGACAGTCGAACATTTGGTCCAATTCACATGACCAACATCGTAGGCAGAGTCCTATACTGCCTGCGAAATGCTGTAGACCATGGCCGTGTACAGAACAGGTAATCAAATTTATGAGATTAGTACATTGTGCACAAATGGCGATGGTTCTTTTGATTATTGATATATTTTACTTCATTGTCAGTCCTTTCAGTATGCAAAAGGATTCACCAGTGTTGGAAATGGAACTTGATGTTGATGAGATGGTAAAAAGTCACAAAGCCTGAACTTTAGTTCAGAGAAGCACTAACTTCTTGAATTTATCAATCCTTTTGTTTCTTGTGGATTTTACTTGAAGCAAGGATGAAGAATAAATATATGAGTTTTAAATTGTTGCTATGGGATGGTTACATAAGTCTGCATATTAGACAATTTATTGAATCTTTTCCCAACCAGAAAATCTGAAGCGGCCTGTGTTACAGATTTAGTTTAACATTGTGTTGTAAGCTGAGGTTCTGGCAAATGACTCCTCTGTTTCTTTTTCTGTTTGTATGTCATTTGGCTCTAAATTTTGTTGACCAATTTTTAGTATTTTTTTATGGTTGATGATGATAAAATTCTACATTGTGAGAAAACATGTTTCCAGCTTATTTTCCTTTCTTCTCTGCTTAATGACAGGAAGGTGTAAAGTCCTAGTGCCACTTTTTTTTTATTATTCATTTTTTTTAAGTTAAATTAGTCCAACTAAATTGAGTTTATTTATTTTATTATTACTGGCAGAAAGACGTGGTGTTTCTACATAGTGCAATCAAATATATTTTTTTGCAAATAAAATTAAAATAGGCTCTTTTGATGGTCAAATATTGCTCATGTATTGTTGTTTCTATTTCAAACGGTTTTAACAATCGTTTTTATAATTAACTGTTCTTATTTTTTTTAAATAACAAATATATTTTCTTCATAGTGCAATCAAATATATTTTTTTGCAAATAAAATTAAAATAGGCTCTTTTGATGGTCAAATATTGCTCATGTATTGTTGTTTCTATTTCAAACGGTTTTAACAATCGTTTTTATAATTAACTGTTCTTATTTTTTTTAAATAACATTTTTAATTCATAATTTAAATATTAAAGTACAAGGGATAAAATTGTAAATATAATAGTTTAAACAAATGATAAAGTTAAAAGTGAAAAGGTTTCTCCAAAATCACGTATTAATGTATGTGTATGTTTGGAATAATGTTGGGTATACCAAATTCACAGTGACTCGCCGTGATTGTGCGAAAGCTACATAGTGTAGCTTTTGAAAAATCACGATGGATCACCGTGATTATGACATACTCACATTGACACCGAACATAAACTATATATAGGTATAGATTATTTCGATTAACTTTTTATCTTCTCCATTCAACCTTTTATTAAGACGATCTTTCCATCATTCTATGTCATACTTCCTTTTTAATGGTAAAATATGTTTAATTTACTAAAACACATCTATTAATTATAGTTAGATGATTGAAATGCAACAAATAACAGTGTTAGTGGAAAATAATAATATATGTTAGTAGAGCCATTCTTTCAAATATGGTTATTGCATTTGTATTGCTTCGTGACATAAGTGATCCTTCAGCGGTGGCATCTAGAAGCAATTTTGTTTGTTGTTCCAACCCACTTCTGAATATGTGGATTTGAGTAACTTCATCAAACTAATGGTTTGGATAGTTGTGTGGTAAGGCTTTATACAGCTCCCATGCTTCGCAAGGTGATTCACTCTGAGCTTGAGTGAATGTTGAGATCATCATTCTTGCCTTCATGAATCTATCTTGAGAGAAAAATCTTTGAAGAAATATTTCTTCCAAGAGATACCATTTTTGCTTGACATGCAGTTGTTGATCCAGATACCACTCATTTGCCTTCTCGATCAGCGAATGTGACAATAGTTTAGCAAACATGCCTCTTCTTCTTCTGGGGCCCCAATGGTTCTAGCCAATTCGTAAAACCTTGACATTTGTGCATAAGGATCCTCACTATCCAATCTTAGGAATGGATTGGATTACATCATTTAAAGAAGTCTTGCTTTCATGGGAGTATTGGTATAATGTTTGGGTGACTTTAGAATGAACTTTGATGATGTGAATCCAACATCTTTTAACATCTGTTGTGCTAACCATTATAATTATTGTGGTTTGTTGTAAGAGGGATGTTATTTGAACAACCTTTTGTGGGACAATTTATATGACAACCAAATATATACAAAGAAAAGTAGGTAGTGGTGCGAAAACCAAAGCAATAGAGAGAGAAATTTAAAACACAATGTGAGTATGAGAGAAAAACTATGAGAGAAAAACTATGAGAGAAATTCACTAAGCACAAAGCTTATGCTTAGTGCAAATCACAGGACAGAACTGAACAAAACTATGTTTCTACAAACTCAAATCGAACTAATCAGACGTAGTCCCCAAGTCCCAACAACGGCATCGTTTTGATAAAAGGAAAAACACTGGTTTTGTAGTTTTCAAGTACAATGGTAAGTATGTTGGTTTTTATCAAACTAATAAAATATCGCATCCACAAAGACCGCGCTTAGTTAACTTGAGTTCATATCGACAGATTTCTGGACAAAGTTTATATAAAAGGTTTTGGTGGTTTGAATGAAAGTAAACTAAATATATATAGATAGAGTTGTACTGGATTGAATTTCAATAATTATTCCTTATATGATTTAATCGATTGTACACTTAAAATGATCGTGTATCTCACACATCATATCATAAAAAGATCATATTGATATAAACTTTAGACCAGATTTAATTTCAACTTTATAATCACATTCTTACATTTGAAGCAATCTCAAATACAATGAAGCCTACACTATAAATTTGTATAAATCCTTTAAGTGTATTTATAGTTCAGTTCCACTTTCTAAGTGAGATCATATTGAAATTTATGAGATCGGAAAGATCATTGTGAGATCATAACCACAAACAACATATTGTCGTAGGTTTTAGGACATCGCCAATCATCTTTTGGGATGAAAAAGTGGATTGTGTAGTTGTAAGAGTCTGAGCAGGTTGTGAAAAAACTTATAAGGTCGGGTAGACTAGAAAGAGAAAAGAGTGCATAAGCGGATAGGGTATCTCAAGTGCCTTATTGGATAAAACACGTGACTGGACTAGCCCATTTTAAACGAACCAGTTGATTTTTATGACAATACAATAGGAATCTATAGTGGGGAACCTTTTAAAAAAAAATCACAAAAAAAATTACTTTTTGAAAATCGTATGTAAAAAGATAACGACTAATGAACTCACGGAGACTAAACGAAGGAATTCAAAGATCAACAATGTGTTCAAGTTACTTGATTCAAACATTTAAGTCTATAATTATCCATTAATTGGAGGACTACGCAAGTAAAATAAATATTAAGCCATATTAATGAAAATACATTGTTGATAATTGTTCTGGACCAGTTTGAAGGCCAATTTTATTATGACACGTAGACTAAACATCCATCAGACTACGACACGTCGCCTGAAGGAGCACACCAATACCAATACACCTTACTCCACTGGAGCACGCCTTTGTGCATCAGACCCCATACAAATTCCTTTAACCGTCTCCTAATCACACGTCGCATCTCACAGATGCAGTTATTCTCACACACGCTTATATAAGGGTGAGTTAGCTTCAAGGTATGATTCACTTTTCCCACACTTTATACACACTCTTTCTCAGTTACAATACTTACATGAGCGTTGGAGTGCTAACGTTCCTGCATGCACCTTTTGTCCCACCGTGAAGACTCCTCGCCACCGTACTGGAGCACTTTCCGTCACTGTTGCCTACATCGGTTCCTCACCGGATTGGTCAATAATGCTTCAATAAAATATAACACTGTATATACACAACTAAAGTGATGCTTTATGATTTGGTCCCCTGCTTACAAAAAAATTGATGAAAAAAATTAGGAAAATGCTAACTTATGTGTCATTGGGGCATAAGCTAAGAAACCAACTATAAAAGTTTTTTCTTTGAGATTGGCATTCAATGTCTTAAAATTTTCAAAAGTTATCTTTTTCAATATAAAGTTTATTTTTTAATTCTATTTTAAGCTCCTTAACTTGTGTCATCAAGGCATAAGTTAGCATGACCCAAAAAATTAACATTAAATTTTACATTTCAATATCTGCATATATAATTGATCAGTTTTCCTTTTTCATTATCCTATTAAAATTTGTTAATTACCTTATACCAAACAAAAAATTCTTTAATTAATTAGCTTCGCCCTTTCATTGACCTTATTTAATTAACCATTGTAAATTTATACTATAATAACCTGTGAAGAACATGGAAGAATATATTGTTGCTCAACTTATGAGGGTGAAGAAGATTTAAAGGATAATCTATACTATATTATTGTCTTATTTTATAATCATTGTGTGTGTGTGATTTTCGGACTTCTTCACTTTCTCTAAGCAATTCTTTGATTATCTTCTCTTTTTTTTTGGTTACAAAGGAATAACAAAACAAAACAAGAGGAAAAAAGAGGAAGAGGCCGAAGCCTAAGCCCTAGGATAGAGAGTTCCTATAGCATCATTCCTGATATAATCAAGGAGATCATTGGGGGGAGAAGCATGAATCTGATAACCTTCATTAGACGACGCTCCCAACTTGGCCATAAAGTCTGCGCATTGGTTTCCTTCCCGGAGACAATGGCGTAATGTGAAGTTGTGCGCAGACATGAGATCTTTAATATCTTGAATCAAAACAGCGTAAACGTGGTAACTAGATGCCTGGCCCGTAATAAGGTTTATGGAGAGAAGAGAGTCCGAGTAGCAGACCAGCTCTTGAATTCCCATGGCTGTTGCCATTTGATATCCTCGATGAACAGCATAGAGCTCAGCAAGCAGTATGTCTGTAGAGTCAGGGATGAAGCCAGAAAAGCCGGATAGGTAGAGACCAGCATTGTTTCGAAGTACTCCCCCAAAACCAGCACGGACTGGAGAGCCCATGCAACTGCCGTCGACGTTAAGTATGTGGCACTGGTGGTTGTCTTGGTTCCACTTTACCATACGATCTAGATTGCTGCCATTAGTCTTCTGGAAGCTGGTTTCTATGATATTAATTGAGTCCTGAATCTGGAAACAAATCCTCGATAACGGCCAGGTTTCATTGCTTAGAATCATGTTGTTTCGGTGTCTCCATGACCACCAAAGACCTGCGAGGAAGCTGATAGCACAAGGGCCATTGGAGTTACTCTTAAGCCAGAATTGTGCGCAAGTTTCAGAGAAGAACGAAGTATCAGCGAAGCCAATTCCATTCCATATGGCTTTTGAGAACCTGCAGTCCCTGACACAATGCAAAAAGGTTTCATCATTCTCTCCACATCGCAAACAAGTTGCAGAGTTGGCAATATTTCTGTGGTGCAGCAATGAATGAGTAGGCGCAGCATTGTGACAAGCAAGCCATATCAAAAACTTGTATTTTTCAGGGATTTTCAAACGCCAAATCCACGACCAGGAGCTAACGTTTTGTGCCGTTTCCGAAAGAGAGAGCAGCCAGGAGTAACCGTTTTTGGCGGTGTAAATTCCACTCTTGTTATGTCTCCAAATAAAAGTGTCTTCAACATTTTCATTAAACCTGAAGTGAGAAATATTAATGGTGTCAGCTATGTGTTGCGGCAGAGTGGTATAGAGGACATCCGTGTGCTGACCGGCAGTGGTGAAGACATCTTTAACAGTGAGATGAAGGTCGTGTATGTCGATGATAGGGACAAGGGAACCAAGGTAACCATGGTGACTCCAGCTGCTGAACCAAAACGAGGAATTGCCCGCACCTGGACGCCAATGATACCCTATTTGGAGGATGTTCTTTGCTCGAATAATTGAAGACCACGTAGGAGAGCTGCTGTTGGTCATGCTTGCATCGAGGATTTTAGGCCCTACCGAATATTTATTAGAGAGAAGGTGAACCCATAGTTTATTTGTTGACTGAACCATGTCCCAAACAAGTTTCCCAAGAAGACAAGTATTTGCATCTCTTGCGGAACGGACACCCAAACCTCCAAGATATTTAGGGCTAGAAACCGTCTTCCAATTGACTAAATGGATCCCTTTATTATTCGTACCCTTCCAGATAAAATTGCGGGTTGTTCGATCAATGCTATCACAGATGTTTTGAGGCAGCCAATTGATCTGCATGTAATAAGTAGGAATAGATGATAAAACAGAGGTTGCAAGAGTCAGTCTACCTGTTCTATTCAAGAGTCGGTTCTTCCAAGATGCCAGTCTAGTTTGCATTTTCTCAACAATGAAATTAAAATCACTTCTTTTAGGGCGACCATGGAGCATGGGAAACCCTAGGTACTTGCCAAGAGAAGTTGTGCTTTGAATACCTGAGATTGCAGTGAGGGAATTGATTTTTCCATTTGGCATTCCAGCAGAGTAATAGGCCCTAAACTTTGAGAAATTGATTTTCAAACCTGAAGCTTGGCTGAACCTATTCAGAAGACTAGATATGAAATGAAGTTGGGAACTTTTAGCCTTCGTGAAAAGAAGAACGTCATCAGCAAAAAGAAGGTGAGATATCTTTGGCCCGTCATTTGTGATGTGAATTGGGTGCCAACTCCCGTGGTGAACAGCATTATTGATCGCAACTGAGAGCTTCTCCATACACATGATAAAGAGGTACGGTGAGAGAGGGTCACCTTGTCTAAGGCCTTTTGTGGGTTTAAAGGGGGGCATCTTGTTTCCATTCCATAAGATAGAGTAATTTGCTGAGGAGACACAGTGCATGATGAGCTTGATTGTGATGTCTGGAAATCCAAAGTCATGGAGACAATAGTTGAGGAACTCCCAATTAACATTATCAAACGCCTTTTCCAAATCAAGCTTGAAAGCAACATAGCCCTTTTTTCTTTTGGATCGCTTCATGAAATGAACAATTTCCTGCAAAACAATAGAGTTGTCAGATGTGCCCCTACCAGGCAGAAAACTACTTTGATAGGGGCCAATAATATTATCAAGCAGTGGTCTCAGACGGTGCACTAAAACCTTTGTGATGATTTTGTAAATTATGTTGCAAAGGCTAATGGGTCTGAAATCTTTGTAAGTGTTCGGAGGATCAATTTTAGGAATGAGTGCAATGAGAGTGTTTGAGATTTCCGGATCAAAATGACCTGTTAGGAAGGCGGAGTGGACCAAATGGAAGATATCGTCACCTACAATGTGCCAATATTGTTTAAAGAAGATGCAGTGGAAGCCATCCGGTCCAGGGGCTTTGTAAGGTTTCATTGAGTTTAGGACAGCAAAAACCTCATGTTTGGTAATGGGGGCGGTGAGAGAGTTCTTGCCAATCTCATCAAGGGTGGGGTGGTTCCCTTCATGGAAAATGTGGTTGTGGGGGGGCTGGTTTTCGCAGAAAAATCTCTTGAAATATTTTTGGGCTTCTTCTTGAAGAATAGTGCTGTCAGAAGTTGTGATACCATTTGGTAGCTGCAGCCTGTGTATTTTGTTTCTCTTTCTCCTGATAATAGTTTGAGCATGAAAAAAAGAAGTGTTTTTATCTCCAAACTTCACCCATTGTTCTCTAGACTTTTGGTACCACAACATTTCTTCTTGGAATAGGATATGGTTGTATTCTTGTTGCAATTCCTTTTCAAGAAGAGTATGTCGTAGAGAATCAACTCTCTCTAGGTAAAGTTGGATGCCTTTGAGCCTTCTTTCCACACGTTTTTTACGTTGGAAAATATTTCCGAAGACCTCTTGGTTGAAAATGATAGAGTTCTCCCTCACTTTGATTAAAGATGCGGTTGTGTTGTTAATATAGGTCTTCCAGGATCTTTTAACCACATCCATATAATCATTGTGATCAATCCAGGCTGCTTCAAATCGGAAAGGCCTTGGCCCTCTAGCAAGAGGGAGTCCTCCAAAACGGAGAAGGAGGGGATTGTGGTCCGAATGCAATCTACAAAGGATTTCAACAAAAGCTTCAGGGAAGGAAATGCGCCATTCAACATTGGCCAGGCCTCTGTCTAGCTTTTTAGAAAGTATACGGATCCCATTATTATTTCTGTGCCAAGTAAAGCGACCACCAATTGTAGTAAGGTCAAGCAAGTTGCAATTATTTAAAAAATTAGAGAAGATGGCAGCTCGGTTGTGTTGGAAGATGCCTCCTCTTTGTTCACTGGGTAGAAGAGTTTCATTGAAATCACCTATGAGCATCCACGGGACATTGATGTTTTGGTTTATGTTCATGAGATAATTCCAAAATTGGGGGCGCATGGAGGAGTTAGGGCTGGCGTAGATGCAGGTGCAGGCAGTGATGGCAGTTCCACGTTTGATGCTGAAGGTTATGGAGTGTTGGTTGAGGTCAAGAATGGTTGTGGTGATGTTGGTTGCAGAGTGTTTGAGGAGCCAGATGCCACCAGAGTGACCATTTGCTTCAATTATGTGCACTGGGGTATAACCAATATTTGTCCAGAAAGAGGAGAGTCTTGCAAAAGGAATGTGCGTTTCATAGATAGCCATGAAAGTTGGACTGTACTTTCTAATCATATCTTTCAAATGTCTTCTTGCATTGTTATTGTGAGCTCCTCGGATATTCCAGGAGATGATTGAAGTATCAGTTAGAGCTTCCATAACAAAACTTGAAAACAAATAGGACCAGATGAGTGAAGTTCTACGTGGCCATGTCTTCATCACTAACACCATGATCATCATGACTGTCATCATTAATAAAGTAATCATCCTTTTTGTTGTCATTGGTATCATCATTGTGAGTAGGGGTGAGGTTTATATGATGGACAGTGACGGTTGGAGGGTTGGGATGCGCAGAAGATAGTGTGGTTGTAATTTCTGGATTTTGGTCAGTGCTAACAGCTTTGTTTTGATTGTGATGGGAGAGGATAGATGTAACTTGGCTGTTGTAGCTTCTTGGATTGGTCTTTGCCACGTAAATTGGTGGTATGTTCTTTTTTGGGGTATCACTTGCTGGCTTAGGGTTAGGGTTAATGAATGGAGAGACAAAAGAAGATTCAATGTTGGGGTCATGATTATTTTCATCTTGCCTGCGCCTTTTTGGATCATTTTTAGGGTTATTGGCACGTGTTATATCATATGGGTTAGGGCGTGGGGGAAATTGTTGTGGGGGTGGGGCAGGTCTATTTTTGTGATACGTAGGTGTCAGAGAGGTGGGCCTATTTGCTTTGTTGGTAACGGTTTTAGCAGCAATTAAGGTGTGGTTGTTTGTTGACTTCTTCTTTCTAGTAACCAACAGCCAATCCCCATGAGGCTCTTTACTGCCCTCATCAATGGTAATAATGTTGCCTTGAATAGCTGATAAATCATTAGGAATGTTATTGAATGACTTACCGTTATGGGAATCTTGCAATAATTGAGACTGATCTGTGACCTGGAGCGGTGGTTGACTGTTATCTTGGTGGCTGCCGGAAGCTTGTTGTTGCGGTTGCGCAATAGGAGTGGTGTTGGTTGGCTTGGTGCAATTTCGACCTAAATGGCCATAGCAGCCGCAATTTGTACATATTAGATGGAGGCCCTCATACTGAATCTTATACCAATGGCCATTCACCCAAATTTTCCCTACAACTGGCAGTGTGAGGTCAATTTCAACACAAACCCTTGCAAATTTGCCTCTTTCGACTTTTAGAGTGTTAGTGTCTACTTTTATTGGCCGGCCAATTGCTGAAGCCATGGCTAGAAGAAAGCTTTCATCATAATAGACAAGGTTTAGACCTGGAAAACGAACCCATACGACAGTGCGTTCCACTTTGGCATTTGGAGAGGCGAATTCTGTTGACCAATGCGTGACTGCTAGACAATGATCGTAGATTAGCCAAGGCCCTCCAGTGATGACTTTCTCTTTGTCAGCTGAATGATCAAACTTTACCATATAGAATCCGTTGTCATTGTCCATGATTTCGAAGCCTCCTTGGAGTTTCCATATTTTTTGTAGCCGATCTCTCATCGTGTTGTAGCCTAGGTTTTTCCCCCAACAACTTGACGACGAGGGCATCTTTCCATGGTGTGCAGAGTTCCTGGAAGACCGTAGGTTCCAGATAAACCTTGGGGAGAAGTCGGTTTCCATCTTCAAGTTCGATTCGAACCAGTTTTTTTCCGATCATGTTTTCTTTCTCACGGATTGGTAGTTCTTGAGTGGATCCCAAGAGCTTATCACGGAAGGAGGGCTTTGGGGTTGTTGGCTTGGGAGGGTCAGGTGGCTTTTTTGTGTGGCGAAGGGTTGGGTCATCTTGAGCGGAGAAGACAAACTCAGAGCTCCTTGCACTCATTCCTGTCCCTTTAAAATAGCAATGCAACAAATTATATTATATCAAGGTTAATTGTAATGTTTTTTGATTATCTTCTTAAATTGTGTATGATAATTTTTGTTTCTCTAAGCAATTCTTGGGTGATATTTTTGATTGTGTATGATAGTTTTTATTTCTCTTTTTTTACTCTTCACACATGTCTTAATCTTCTTTGTTTTTTTTTTTTGGTAGGATAAATGGACTCAACTTACTCTATTATTTAGATCGGCCAAATGCTATAGCTCGATTATTTATTTATGTAATGTTTGTTAGTCTAATGTTTTAGCTTTATTTTCTATTGTATTGCTTTAATTGTATATGACAATTTTTCCATGGAAATGATAAGAAGACGATAAAGCAGGCTACATTTTTTTTTCTTTTGTTGCATCTTTCATTCTAGAGAAGCATACGAAAATATCGATAACACTTAAATAATTTCATTTATAGACCCTTAATTTTTTATTTGGAACTTATTTATGTATTAATGATTTGTTGAATCAATAAAAATATTTCAATGATTGTTATTAAAAACAAATATATGCAACAATCATTTGTTCATTTCACTAATCTTTCAACTACCTTTTTCTTTCTTCATATTCCAAACTATTTATCACTATCTCACTCAACACTATATTAACGCAAAATTAAAATTAATAAATTGATGAGTTACAATTTTTTTAATTGCTTATTATCCTATTCACTTTAACAAGCCAAAAAAGAAAAATTGAGTAAACAAAAAAAACGGTAAGCCAAACAATAGACTAAAAAAATGGGACTAATTCCACTAGGTAAAAGTTTGAGAGGAAAATTCAAAAAAGTCGTTATGCCAAGATAAAACTACCAAATATTTCAATGATTGACCTTAATGTTTTATTGAATTGCATTTTGAATAAATGTAAGAGAAAAAGAGACAAAACAATCAAATATGAATCACATCTTATTTCAATCCATTTTATGAGAAATATATTGACCGAGAACCATAAATGCCTCTAACTCTGATTAAAAAGAATCACTAATATCAAGATCAAAAAGAAAACAACATGCGACTGCGCAATTGTGATCCATAAAAAGAAAAGTTCTTATATGATTACACTATTAAGATAAAATATGAATTTTGATGTACCACTTCAAACTTATGAAATATTAATAAGACCCGCTAAGAACTATATTAATTATATTTAAAATATTTTAAATAAGTATTAATTCTCATATAGTTTCTAAACAACTCCCTTATTTTTAGTATAAATTTATATTAAACATAAAGATATCAACATATTTTACAACATTATCAATTATTTAACTCTTTGTAATTATGCTTATCGTAATTATTATTTTCTCATTTGTAAAAATATTTTAGGTATGTATTCTAATCAAACCCGTGCAACGCACGGGTTATATACCTAGTTAGTGAATTAAAAGTAATTGAAGCTCCCTATCATTTTTTTCTACTTCATTGAGGAAATCTACTTGGTTATGTTTCATTCAAAGATTTATTTATGTAAATAGTGATTAAATGTATATTTAACAAACCTAACTCTTTTCATTATTAAATAATGAGGAAATACAAGGGGGTCGTAATTATGAACTTGGTGGCCAACATAAGAATTGACGGCCCTAACTAAACCATGAGCTATCAAATTTGCTTACCTCTATAAACTTTACCTTATAGTTACATTGCAATTATAAACAACAACTAATATTCTTAACTATTATATTAAATCAGGATATCCCTTCAACCCGAACATGAATTACATCAACAAGTATCTTGGAATCAGAAAATAGGGTCACACTCGAAATTTGGAGTTGTTGCAGCCATTCTATTGCATTCAGCATAGCAAGCCCATCCCCTTCATGAATCTACATCTCGCTACACTCCCAACCAAACAATGCCTTAATAAAATCACCACCTACACCTATGATGCATGCCAAGACCAGTGTGATTGCAGTCCTGGAAGAAACTGGCATCAACATTACAAGTTAGATTTGTACCTATCATAATCGACTGCTTATCAACATTGCTCGTACTAACACCAACATTATGTTGTACCTGTTGCACTGATTTCCATTCTGCTAACAACATTTGTAAACTCGTAACAATATGAGGTGCCTTGTACATAGCTTGGTTCAACACACAATTATTCTGCCAAATTACCATCAATGTCCTACAAATAACCTATCCCAATGTAGATATTATATGACTTAAATTGTTTAGCACCAGTGCACTTTTAATGAAGTTGGCTGAAAAATGGTTGACAATGTAAATATTCTATGACTTAAACGATCAATTTGTAACAAATTTTTTTGAAGGACCAATTGGTAGCAAAAAATAAGATTAATTTGTTATAAACATCTAATTTAAAGAACTGCGAGAGGTATGTGACCTTTTTTATATGATAATATATATATATTTTGTTTTAGTTTAACAATGTTACTTGAACAATCATTTTTTGGATAATTTATGAGACAATCAAATATACATAAACAAGTCTCCCATAGTTTTCTCTCGCTAAGTTTTCTCTTTCATTTTCATCATTGAGGGGGTGGTTTTTGTTCAATTGTTGACCCAAAATAACCCCTATTTATGTTTCAATTTAAATAAGTGATTTTCACACAAATGTAGATTCTTTCTTCGTGATTTCGTCATCTGAGTGCGACATTGTTGTTTTTCATCTTGTGTAATATTGTTTTGGTTTTCCGTCTTGTTACGGTGTTCATTGGGTTCATGTTGACAGATCGTTTATTCAATCAATGATTTATGCGTTAACGTTGCAGAGCAAAAGACATTAGTATTTTGATCACTTTAATTTTATCATATTATTTGTAGGTATTTTATCATTTGTATGATATTAACTTTTTATTGTTTTAGCTATGTTGAATGATGTATTTTATCAATTTAAATGAATTAATATCGTTTTATTTTTGTCATATATATATATATATATATATATATATATACAAAAAATGACTTACACATATAAAGATAGATATATATAAAAAAAATAGATATTGTCACGAAAACTAAAACAATAAAAAGAGAAAAATGATTTTTTTTTTGACGGGAGAAAAATGAAATTAGTATAAAAGAGTGTTCTTTAAAAACTTGTCACAAACTAATTCTACTAACATCATTTGTTTATTTTCCCTAAAAAAAAAAAAATCATTTGTTTATTTTAAATTTTTAATTGATCTCTCAACATGGAATAAACTATCAAATTGGTCGTCTATATCTTTGTAAATCACTGTTAAATTAGTGCATAACTCTATTATTTTGTCAATTAAATCTCTATCTTTGTCACATCACATCACGAGAGATTTAAATTTAAATTTTTAACAAAAGAATTAGTTTAAAATAAAACAAAGAGTGTAACACAATAGTGCTGCAGCGCAATTCCGCAGCAATGGTTTCCTGGCGGACGCAGTTACGATACCTTGCAAGCAAAGCTCAATACGCCTCCTCTCTCGCCTTAAAGGTCTCCTTCTTCTCTTGTAATTGTCCCATTTTTCAGTCTTGTGATGTTATTATCATTTTACATTTTTAAGTTTGTTAGTATGTTTATGTTGATGTGGCTACTGCACTGCACTGGAATCATTTAGAATGTTTTGAGTTATCCACGAATTTTATCTGTTCGTCCCTAAAATCCATTATTCCGGTCTCAATTGGCCGCATTATGGCTGCTAAACACAATATGTGGAAGATTTTGAGTGCTTTCAACAAGATGGGGAAGAATTGATTTTGATAGATAGTTGATTATGTAGAATTGATTTTGGTTAAAAGTGACTCTCACTAAAAGTGATTTGTGTTTCGATACATTCATGTAAAAGTGAGTTGAACTATAAATTTGTGTGTGAAAATCAATTCTAGAATCAAAAACTACAGTTCCTTAGCTTCAACTAGAATCATCAGAATCAATTCTACACCTCCAGAATCAATTCTAGTCCTTCTAGAAGTGGAACCAAACTTACTCTTAGTTTATTTGAACTTAGATTTTGAAGGCGAGGTGGCTTCTTAAGGCCTATCTTTGTGTATGCTACATAATAAAGAACCATAATGTAAAGCATTTGGAACAATGGTGAAGTTATCAACAGAGCAACGGCATTTACAATAACATGTTTCCTTGTAGTTTGAGTCCCACAGCTGTGTATCACATTTTAAGCACTTCAAAGTTCTCCTTAGAAGTGTCTTCTGACTGATACAATGTTGAAATTGGACAGAACCGTATAGGAGGTCATGTCAAAGAAAACGAGGTAGCAACTTTTATTTTCAAACACTTCTGTCATGGAAGGATGACTTTCTTGCACCGGAACAAAGGAGAGGAGATGGCCCCTGCTATTGCTGGAAAAGGAGCAATTCTTCTTGTTCGGAGATTACCGATTCCAGACCTAAGGTAATCTGACTCATCTAATATATCATACGTTGCCCTTTTGTGCAATTCTATTGAATTCTATTGCAAGATGTTTTTATTGCTTGAGATAATACAACAAAGATGCTTTCAATTCTACATGCTTTTATGCAAAAGTTTTGACTCTTGGTGTGTTGTATCATCAACCAGTATTGAATAGCATGCAAGCATTGCTCAGAAAATCTTTTAGTTATTTTTTTTTTTAAGTGTGTGTTTAGATAGTAGACTGCCATTTTATGTTACCAGCCCTTCACATATTTGCCAAAGTTTAACTCTTAAATGGAACTGAGTGTACACATGATGAAGAAATATTTACATGTATTTGCCAAAGTTATCTTTTATGTTGCGTCTGCATGTTATGGTGAAAACCATTTTCCCTGTATAACATTTTGTTAAATTGTATTTACACCGTGCAGTTTTCTGCCGCATTTAAACCATTTGTTTGGTTTCTGCAATCTACTTCCACAGCATTAAATAACACATACACGTCTGATTTGTATCCTGAATGATACAATGACGAAACATGTCTAATTTAAAAATTAGTTTTCGGCTTCAACATGGTCATTTAAACTTTGAATAAAAATACACATACAGAGATTGGACCTGTTTTAATGTTCTAAGCATTTTTTTAAGGGTTAAATAAGTTTTTGGTCGCTAAACATATAGCGAATTTTGTTTTTAGTCACCTGTACCCACTTTTTAGTCCCTGAAAAATACAAATAGTATACTTTTAGCCCCTCTTTTAGGGACTAAAACATGTAGTTTTGTATATGCAGGCACCACAAAGTGGGTACAGGGACTAAAAACAAAATTCGCTATATTTTATTAGGGACTAAATTCGTTTTTGGCGTTGTACTGATTTCATTTCCTACAACTTTTTATTTCATCTTTGCACACATATTGTATAACTTATCTGTGTGTTTCATGTGTTGTTTCTCCTTTGAATTTGTTGCATTCTTGTTTCCATTCAATGGTTCATTTCATTTCATAGGTCATGAATGACACATGAATTTGTAACGACTTTAGTTATGTTTGGAAGTAATACCTTGCTAGTTCATCTGCTCAAATTTTTCATATTATATAGCAGCTCGGTTTGGATGCACCATAAAAGATTTCGTTTTATGTTTTGGCCTGAATGCTTCAATCTTTGTTATAACCAGGTTGCTTGTGCAAAATTTGTTGATATTCTTCCTTAGTTCCTTTCTCTGTTATGTTGTAATGTATTATTAACTTGGTCTGGACTGTTTTCCATTATCATTATTAATTTTCTATTTATGTTTTTGTTCAGTCGGTGTTGCTAGACAAAAAAGGTAAGATAGATGAGTAGACCAGTGGTTCACCAAACAATATAAGGTTATGAATAAATTGTTGGAAGGAACGTTGTGGTAGTTTGCATTTTGGAAAAGATGTCAGAGTTTTCATTTTTGGTAGTCTGGGTGAGGTGGAGAAGACCCTTAGAAGCATCATTTAGGAGGGTAGATCTGATAGGTTGTCCAATAGTTAGATGTAGAGATAGATCAAGGAAAGCTATAGTACTCGAACCATTGCTGAAGTTTTGGATGTGAATATTGGAGCACTACTGCATTAGATACATTTTATGATAGGATAGGACATTACGGCTTCATTTGATTTGCCGATTCCACCTAGTAGGCAAATACTTAGGTTGTTGTTTTTCTTCTATTCAGTAACGTGCTCAAGGTTGAGCCTTGCTGCAATGATAAGGCTGCGTTCTTGTTACCATTGGTCAGGTGGTAGTTGTGGAAACAACCTTTTCAGAAACATGTTTGTTTTGGATTTTTTTTTTTTTTTAAGTTATAAATTAGCTGGTTCCAGTGGTTTGACTGATTTCATGATCTTCCCCGGCAATGGACAGTGGTTATGTGTAGATTTTTCTCTGCGGTGCAAAGAATATTTCTTTTGAAACCATCTTACTGTGTCGATTTCAAAATATGGAACTGGTCTTAAATGCACTTTGTTCTTGTTATTCTTGAGTTCGACAAAAGTTAGTTAAGAGATTAACTGACTATAGTCATTTTCATCTGGAGCTTGTTATGCATATTATCATCTCCATTATTTGTCAATGACAAATATTTTACTTTGACAGACGACTGTATGTAGGAGATGTTGTGGTCTTGATGAACCCTGAAAAGCCAGAAGACTATCTAGTCAGAAGATTAGCTGCGACTGAAGGTTATGAAATGGCTTCTACTGATGAAAAGGAAGAATCGTTTGTTCTTAAGAAGGATCAATGCTGGGTAGTGGCTGAAAATGAAAATTTGAAAGCCAAGGTATAAATGGCTTAGCTATAGCCTATATTTAAATTGACAATTTATCAGTACTTTTATACTATTAGTAGTATGGACCCATGTTACAATCTGAAACACTATTACTGTTCATATTGCAATATAAGTTTTAGATTAAAATATCATTTAATCAACCTATTATTAGTTATTATTTATTAATTGAATTTAAGGTGATACATACTTCTTGTTTGAATGCTCTGAAATTGAGTGTTAATATTATAACATGATAACTATGTTTAACTAATGGTTTGATTGGTTAATTTTTTATTTTTTTAGTTATCATATTGTGTAAACCAATTTTTACACCTGTCAACAGATGCTGACATTGTCGACAGTATCTGGATTCTGGACTTCAGTTGACATTGCCAGTTAAACCCCCTTCCCTCAACAGATGAAATATACCACAGCTTCCCTAGTCAATCCACTTAAGCAGCGTTTGGAATTTTGCTTATGGCTTTGATAAGGTTCGAGGTCCTGTATGCCTGTGACCTGGGTTCCTCAAGTGAAAATGTGTAATTCCGGTTTGAACGAAAATAGCTTCTTCCTAAATTGTAGCTGCAATAGTAAGCTGAATTTAATTTTGACTGAGTTCGTCAAGTGAAAATGCTTAATTCCCGTTTTAACCGAATTAGCTTCTTCCTAAGTAATATATCTGCAATAGTAACCTGAACTTATGTTAGGTATCGGGTGGTATTGATAGGGTAACCGCTGATGCAGTCAGTTATTTTAATATATAGTTATTTAGGAGCAGTTAGCATTTTGTATAATATGCAGTATTTGTATTGATTAGGAGCGGTTACAGGCAGTTTATGCCCTTAGTTTGTATAAATAAGACCATTTGGCCACAACAGTAGGGGGAATTCAGAATTATTAAATTAGGAACCTTATTGGTTTTGGGCAGAGAGAGAAATGTCTCGTATCTGAGGAGCTTTTGCTCTGGGATTACAGAGGGATAATCTTCTGTAATATTTTCTTTTCAATCAATAATACTATTTCTTTTGTTTCTCTTTAATTCGGGTTCCTAACAACTTAGGTTAATGCTTAGTGGCTAGCTCTTAAGTTTTTTATGTATTGTGGCCCCATGTTAAGTGAAAACTGAGAAAATAATTGTTTGAACATGAATTTTTTAGTCCTTTGATGTCTTTTTAGTTTTTACAGCTTTGAAATTTTGTAACTAAACTATATCTTAAGCATTAAGTGAAAGTTTCCGCAAGGGATAGTATGATCTTCCGTGGTATACTGATTATGTTTCTCGACTCCTTTATTTCTTGTAAACAATGAATGATTATGATACTTATTCAATGCTCCCAACCCAAATGGCAGGAAGCAATTGACAGTCGAACATTTGGTCCAATTCACATTACCAACATCATAGGCAGAGTCCTATACTGCCTGCGAAGTGCTGGAGACCACAACCGTGTACAGAACAGGTAACCAAATCTCTGAGATTAATACACTGCACAAATGTGACTGGTTCTATTTGATTTTTGATAAATTTTTCTCCCGTGCCAGTTTTGTTAGCATGCACTACGATTCACCAGTGTTGGAAGTGGAACTTAATGTTGATGAGATGGCAAAAAGTCACAAAGCCTGAACTTTAGTTCCGAGAAGCACCAACTTCTTGAGTTTACCTGTTCCTCTATTTCTTCTTATGGATTTTACTTGAAGTAAGGATGAAGAATAAATGTATGATTTTTAAACTGTTGCTATGGGATGGTTACATAAGTCTGCATAATCGACTTATGTTAAGGATATGTTCTGCAATAGTTTAGTTTTTCTGGTCATGAATGGATTATCATTGGGAATTTCTTTGTAATCTCGGTGACATTTTGTTGGTTTAGAGGGGTTTTGGATAGGCATAATAGATTCAAGTTAACTTAATTATCTTTTCTATTTGTTTGGTTTTGGATGAGACGTTTGTAATATAGCTTAATTTTTGTCGGATTATTGGGTTAGGATTTGAGAATGTATTGGTGATATGTGTATTGGAGACTGCTCTGTTGTTGATCTGCTACCTTCTCACACCTTGTGATTGGGTTTTCTTCTAATAAATTGCTTTGCTTATTAAAAAAAAAAAAGTTTACACATTAAACAACTTGTTGAATCTTTTCCCAACAAGAAAATTTGATGTTGCATGTGTTTAAGATTGAGTTCAACATTGCTGTAAATCGAAGTTCTGGCAAAGGACTCCTTTGCCTCTTGCTCTATAAGTCATTTGGCTCTAAACTTGGTTGATCAATTTTTAGTCTTTGTTGATGGCTAATGATGATAAAAAGCTACACTGAGAAAACCATGTTTGCAGCTTATTTTCCCTCTGTTCTCTGCCCAATGACGAAAAGAAGTGAAGTCCTAGTGACATTTGGCTGATGTTATTGTGATTTGGTTTGCCGGTATATGAGGTATTTGAAAATCAAGAAATGATAAGTTGTTTAAAAACAAGGATACTAGTATTGATCAAATGATTGATGAGGTAAAAATGTTCTCTTGGAACTAACTGAAGCTCTAATCTAATAGCACAGATTACGACATTGTGCAATGGCTGGAGCATGTCTTGGTTGTGTGGACTAGTGCGTGCCTTGCGCTTTGATTGGAAGATGTTGGTTTAGTGGGTTGTTATCATATGGACCAGTGTCTGATTATTTATTATTTATTTCTCATATTTTGGTTTGGTGTTGTTGTTAAGATTGCTTGGTTTTGGTAGTTCTCAGTGTGGATTTCTGTCATCAAGGATGAATAAAATTTTGATTTGTTCCCTGTGGAGTGCAGTCTATGCATCAGGGAGTTAGGTCGATTGTAATGTTTATCAAAGTGCCTGATTCAAATTTGGGAATGGTTTTAATTTTGGTATAGGTGTGGTTTGGTGTTTGTCTAACAGTCTAAGTAGCAAATTTTGGTTTGTAATTTTTTATCCTTTGTTTCGCTAAAGCGGAAAGTCTTGACGTATCTGTAAAGTTGTTGTCGCGTGATTAAAAGATCACGGGTTCAAATCCTGAAAACAACCTCTTATATAAAAAAAACAGGGTAATGCTGCATATAATACACGAAAAACGGTGGGACCCTTTTTCGGACTCTGCGTACATGAGAGTTTTAGTTCATCGGGATTCGCTCAAGCTAGTGTAGGTTTTTTGTGCTTGTTGTGTTAAGGCATGTAGTTTTGCTGTTTAATTTCTCAAAAATTATAATATTTGCTTGTATTTTTTTGAGGAAATATTTGCTTGTATTCTTTTGTCCCTAATACTTTGTGGGTGTGCTATTAATATAATCATCTTTGCTTGTTAAAATAAAAATAAAAATTAAGCTCATAATTCTCACCCGTTAGTTCCAAGTAAATTCTTATCTATTCATGAGACCTGATAGGAATCGAAATTAGATTCTCCCAAATGATTCATTAGGAAAGCTTTTTAAAGTTTAATCACTTGGTTAATTGCATGGATACCACTTGTGTACCATTATGATACCAATGTTATATAACATTGGTCAATGAAGGTGTGCCACATAGAAAGGTGTAAAGAGGAAAGAGAAAATATGTGCATATATTAACACCAGGATTATAAAGTGAAATAGTAAATTGAGAAAATTGAGCATTGGTATTTCAATCACTCACGTTTATTACACATAAACATAATGCATTCACATTCCTTGTAGTGCAGAGCGAGTAAATAAAAAGGAAAAAGAAGAAAAGAGTTTTGTTCCAACAATGGTTTCGAGGTGGACGCAGATTCGGTACCTTATGGCCAAAGCTTGTTACACCCTCAATCTCAGCGTTAAGGTCTCTCTCTTCTCTCATTTTGATTCTATTAGCTTTGAGTATTTGTATGTTATTGTTAATTATTCATATATATATATATATATATATATATATATATATATATAAATAGGAACTTAGGAAGATGGAGAAAGGATGTCCTGCAAAATTCAAACATGACGAGCGCTTTGATTTTTTCCGAAAGGAATTCTTTAATGGAAGGATGACCTTCTTGCATTGGAATAAAGGAGAAGAGATGGCCCCTCTTATTTCTGGAAATGGAGCAACTCTTCTTGTTCGGAGTATACCGCTTCCAACAGACCCACTGTAATCAATCATACTATTGCATCTTCTGTGTTTCTTGTGTTCTTGTTTCCATTCAGTACTTCATAGCTCATCAATCACACAAATACTTTGCTCGTTGTTGCCTATGAAGCACAAACACCTCTAGGACTAGCTGTGTCGCGGTGTCTGACACGTTGGTGTCTTACACTCCTATGACACTTGTACGATAGGTGTAGGACAACTAAGACCAGTGTCATAAATAAAATTATTTTTTTCTTTAGACTGGTGTCCGACACCTATATAGCACTCATATGAGCCTTGCCGGACAATTACAAATATCTAAAACATTTTTTTTTCTCTCTCGCTTCCACATATCGTAGATACAAGAGTTACATATGTTTTCAGAAATGTAGATCAATTAGGGTTATAGACATTAAAGTTGATTATAACATTTTTAGCTTTCTTGATAATAGATGAATAAATAAAGATCAAATACTATGATATCTTGTTTTAGAACTTTTTCTAATGAAATAAATTTTTCAAGTTAGATGCTTATGTATGTATTTTGATTTTCATTTTAGACCGTCTATAAATAATTTAACATATATGCAGCGGTGTCGGTGTCCTATATTTTTTACATTAGTGGTGTCGATGTGTCCGTGTCAGTGTCGTGTCAGGTGTCTATGTCGGAGTCCATGCTTCAAAGGTTGTTGCTCGAGGGAGAGCCTTGCTGCAATGATAAGGCTGCTTTCTTGTTAGCTATAAGTCAGGTGGTAGTTGTGGAAACAACCTTTCCAAAGACATGTTTGTTTTGGACATTTTCGTCTGGAGCTCGTTATGTACATTATCATCTCCATTATTTGTTAGTGATAAACATTTTTCTTTGACAGTGAAGTTAATGAAGGAGATGTTGTTCTCTTGAAGAACCCTGAAAAGCCAGACGACTATCTAGTCAGAAGATTAGCTGCGACTGAAGGTTATGAAATGGCTTCTACTGATGAAAAAGATGAATCATTTGTTCTCAAGAAAGATCAATGTTGGGTACTAGCTGATAATCAAAAATTGAAACCCAAGGTATAAATAGCTTCGCTACAGCCTATACTTTTATGCTATCCTTAGGTGGATCACTATGCACCCTTGTTACAATCTGAAATAATGTTACTATATTCTTGTTGGAATATAAGTTTTACATTAAAATATGATTTAATCAAGCTATTGATAGTTATTCATTGTATGCAAGTATGTAAGGTGATACATACTTCTTGTTCGAATGAACTGAAATTTAGTGTGTAATATTAACCTGATAACTAGGTTTAACTAATGGTTTGATTGGCTAATATTTTTTTTTTTTGAGTTATCAGATTGTGTATACCAAATTTTACATTTGTCAATAGATTTTGACATTGTTGACAGTATATGAATTCTGGACTTCAGTTGCCATTGTCAGTTAAAACCCCTTTCATTAACAAATGAAATATGCCATAGTTTCCCATGTCAATTCACTTAAGCAGCTTTTGGAATTTTGCATATGACTTTATTAATAAGGTTTGAGGTCATGTATGCATGTGACAAATATGGATTCTGGACTTCAGTAGCCATTGTCAGTTAATACCCCTTTCATTAACAAATGAAATATGCCATAGTTTCCCACGTCAATTCACTTAAGCAGCTTTTGGATTTTTGCATATGACTTTATTAATAAGGTTTGAGGTCATGTATGCATGTGACCCGGGTTCCTCAAGTGAAAATGCTTAGTTCGTGTTTTAACCTGCAATATTAACCTGGGTTCCGCATGTGAAAATGCTTAATACCTGTTTTAACCAAAATAGCTTCTTCCTAAATAATAGTTGCAAACTTGCAATAGTAAGCTGAACTTAATTTCTTGTATACAAGGAATGATTATGATACTTTATTCAATGCTCACAACTCAAATGGCAGGAAGCAATTGATAGTCGAACATTTGGTCCAATTTACATGACCAACATCGTTGGCAGAGTCCTATACTGCATGCGAAGTGCTGTAGACCACAACCGTGTACTGAACAGGTAACCAAATTTATGAGATTAATACATTGTGCACAAATGGAACTGGTTCTTTTGATTATTGATATATTTTACTCCCTTGCCAGTAAGGGGAGCATGTACTTTGATTCACCAGTGTTGGAAATGGAACTTGATGTTGATGAGATGGCGAAAAGTCACAAAGCCTGAACTTCAGTTCTGAGAAGCACCAACTTCTTGAGTTTACCTGTCCCTCTATTTCTTCTTATGTATTTTACTTGAAGCAAGAATGAAGAATAAATATATGATTTTTAATGTGGCAATGGAATTATTCTTGAGTTCAACATTGTGTCAGAAAATTGTTGCTACGGATTACATTGCCAACTAGAGTACAAATAGCTAACATTGCAATTCTTTTTAGTGCTAAACCACCCCAAGACAAAATTATTTCTCTCCAATAAGCCATTAATGTCAGCAACTCCTGCAACGTAAGCTCGATAAAAACAAACCATTTCAAATCATGAAAGAATTAGATCATACTAATGAAACTTAGTACTAAGAAACATACTATTTGCAAACACAGATCACAACAATAACATTGTGCAAGAGTTTTTCCTCTTACTTGTTCTTATTAGGGGCAAGGCAGTTCATTCTTTCATGGAAATCAGTGCATATTCTGCTACTGTGTTATATACTCTCTTTTCTGTCAACAAAGGATGATGCCCTACCAATCAACTTTCTGACTGCAGCTTAGTGCAGTGTAAACTGACAATAAAATCATCTGAAAACAATTTCGTCAGCAACGTGCACAGTCTCATCTGTCAAAAGGCCACATCATAGCCCTTTTCGTCACTTATCAAGCCCCATAAGAGTTGAGATGTGAAAATAGAGAAAACATGAGACAGACAAAATTGAGAGGATCCATTTCCACAGGGATCCAAGCTCATGTGTCTTATTTCCTTCAAGAGAAAGGTCTTTCAAATTCTTAAGCAACATAACATTTTCTCTTGATTCAACACTCCAAAACAAGTATAAAAAAAAAAAAAAACAATAGGCAGCATTCTACTAATACGATCTTATCAACATGTTGAACACTTGTAATTTGATAGATACCTCAAATAAACCATTTTCTCTGTACCTGTGAGAGTTGTTCTTCTTGATTCTGTAGGGTAGTGGGGGTGAATGCAGAATGATAGCTACCATTTTCCTTTCCCTGCCATTTCCTAGATCCCAAGCTAATGTTATCATAATATATATCTATTATGAACAAGAATGTTATCTTATAATATTGCAAACACAAGGTACATATAGTCATATAAATTAAAGCTTGAATTCTACCAAATTTAGTTTGATGGGAAGTATATTATTTATATCCTCCCTTAGTCCCTAATTACAAGATCATTTAAAAAATAAATAAAAATTTGTCCTCAAATTACAAGTCCCTATATAAATTTGTATGGAAAAATCATGTTTATAAATGAAGTATAATACCATGTTGTATATTGGCTATATACATCAACATAGAAATTAGGTGATAGATTCATCATCGATTTCAAATTAGATGATACACTTCATTTATAAACATAAAAAATGCATACAAATAATACGATGTTTTTTCGTATGTTTATAAGTCCCTCTATAAATTTTTATCATATAATTTGTATGTATTTTTTATGTTTATACATACAAATAATATGATGTTGTATTTGATGTACTCTATCAATGAATACATATCATTTTTGTTTTTGTAAAAAAAAAAAAAAAAAAAAAAAATATTTATATGTTTTAAAAATGAAATGACATGACAGTTTTGCCCCTAACATAAGAACATATTACCGAGAACACCCCTTATCAAGCGAACTAAAACCTACGAGAAAAGAAGTGAAACTGCGAGTGTTCTGTCTCCAACACAACAAACCAACAATGTCGCAAACGGTTCATCTCATCGTCGCCAATAACGTTGGTTAGTATCTCTCTTTTCCTCTTTGATTCAAGACTGTTCTCATATTAGTTTTGGAAAAACCCCTTCAATTTCTAAAACCCCTTTTATTTGATTGGTTTGATATACAAATTTTACACTAGGTTTTAAAAACCGTATGTTCAATTGGGTTTATTTTCTTTGTTTTTTCAATTGGTTGCGGTTTTCTCATAGGAAAGGTTCAAACTTTATTGCCTATTATTTTCTGGGTAAATCATGTTATCTTAGTGGGTTGAAGTTTTTTTTTTCTGTGACCAATATTTGACGTTTCAATGACCAATTGTAACCTTGGTGTAGAATTTTAAGATGTAGGTGTAACATTACTTGTTATTAGAAGTGCCCTTTTCTCTGGTTTAGGTTTTTCACTTTGTTTTGAGTCTGTACTATGTTGTTTTAAATTTTCTCAGGCATGAAATTCTTATGTGTTACATGTTAAAAGTCAGAACATTGTGGATGATTATGATTAAAATTTGGGTAAACCAACACTATAGTATAGTATATGAATCTATCGAAATTGCAAACGCATCCACAAGCGTCTCTTTTATTGTTACATGTTTCTGGGTAGCCAATTTAGTCCTCAAATATATTTTTTGTTGTTCATTTTGTTGTTCAATTTAGTCCTCAATTAAGTCAGAACTTACTTACATAAGAGGCATCAGAGATTGTTGGTAATTACAGGACATTTAGGCTTTGTTTGGAGGGTAAGGGAGGGGAGGGGTTTGAAAAAAAAGGAAGGAACAAGTAGAAGAAATAGATGACATTCAGAAAAGAAGGCTTTGGGGGTTCATTTTTCTTCATAATACAATGGGGGAACTCAAAAATTGTATTGCATATGGGTTTTGGGGAGTTTTGGAGGGTTTACATGAATTCTTCAATTTTAATCTATGTAGTTATGATATTTTTAAAATTAAAAATATATTAATCATAAAGTATTAATTTATCATTCTCTAAAAAATTATTCTTTCAAAAAGTGTGAAAGATTTTACCATTTTTCCATATATTTCCAACCTTCCAAAGCCTTCCCTTCCCCTCCCCTCCCTTCCAAACTCCCAAACCAACTCTTAGAGACGATAGTAATAGTACATCACATATTCTAGGACCAAAATGGTGGTTTACCCTTTTTAGTTAAATAAGTCTCTACCATTCATTTATTTTAAATAATAAATCAATGGTGATAAAAGAGGATAACTGGTGTGTCCTTTATGATGGAGTACATTTTAGATTGAGCCTTCTTTTTGTAACGCATTTTACCAGTAAAAAGTAGATACTCAAAGTTCAACATGTAAATTTAAAATATGCTTTTTTTATGGATACTGCATATGTTTTTTATGACCCTTAGAGGGAACCTTACCAAGCTGGATTTTTTTATTCTTGGATGATTGAACCAGTTTAAATTAGCATGTTAATCTATAAGCTGCTTGTAGATTTTCCACAAGTCATGGTCATTGTAGTGTGATTAGTTTGTCTCTAAGCTGAGTTTTCAACAGTTGGCTCCCTAATCTATCATAACTAAACCTAGAGGTTGATAGTTTGCTACCATAGGGCACCGTGTTTTGTATAATTTGATGTCTTCCTTTACTTTTTTCGTCCTTACACGATTATCTTTGTGGTTGTTGAGTTGGGTTGATATATTTCAGGTTGTGGAATGCCAGAAGACAAGTGTTTCCCGTGTTCACGTGGTTTTGGAAGAACAACTGTTGTATATTCATGCACTTCTCTAGGTCGTCGTAGAATTCATTCTCATGTCAAAATTGGAGGACTAAAGTATGGTTCAACGGCTGCATCTTTTGTATGTGAAGCAAGGAGGAACTCAGATTTCTCAAGGCAAAACAATAGGCATGGGTCATCAAGAGGCAGAAATAGGAACGATGATGGGAGAGATATCTTTGAGAATTTTGAAGAAGAAGATATGTTATCTTCAAAAAATGGACCATTAGTATCGCATAATTCAGGAAAATTCCAGGCCACTTCATCCCCTGGCCCCAGAGAGAAGGAGATTGTTGAATTATTTAGGAAAGTTCAAGCTCGGTTGCGTGAGAGGACCACTGTCAAAGAAGAAAAGAAAGTTGAAGCACGCCGAGGGCATGTTAAAGAGCAAAGTGCTGTAGATTCCCTCCTCAACCTATTGAAGAAACACTCTGTTGAGCAAGGAAAGAGAAGTAATGGAGAGGACGATGGAAAAGACCTTAACTCTGACCAGTTGCAAGAAAGTAACCAATATAATGGAAGGCAAAACTCTAAATTTTCTGATTCAGGTGCTCCAAAGGGCGAGTCTCGAGAAGCCAACATTGCTTCTTCGGCTCGGCCTCGGTCAGTTTTCCAAAGAAAGTCTCCTGTTCCACGTGTTAGGTACCAGCCTCTCTCTAATAACTTGGCTGATACTAATGCAATACCAATAGGTACTGAAGATAATGAGAACATTCAGGATCAATTAGATTCGAAACTTGATGTCGAGCCAGAACCTAAACTTGTGTCTGACATTGATCTTGATACAAAGGATGAGACGTCTTTCCCTGAATTTTCTGATGATGATTCTCATGACTCCGAACAAACCTATAATAATGAGGGTGTGGATGAGCATGTAGTGGTTCAAAATGAGGATTTGAATGCACTGAAGATGTCTGAATTAAGGGCACTTGCAAAGTCTCGTGGCGTGAAAGGGTTCTCCAAAATGAAGAAGGGAGATCTCGTGGAGCTACTAACTGAGAACTGATTCTGAGTAAACGGTACGAGAAGGAAAAGTAATACTAGAACGGATAAACAAATTTCATGATAAAAAAAAATGTTTTTCCTCTGCTTTTAACTAGATGTTTCTTTTAGTTCTTTTCTTTTTAGAATTTTTTTAATATAAATATTCCGATCCAATCACCTGGGTTCGAGTGTAGTTGGTCATTAGAGTAATCACCGTGTCTTTGCCTTGGTGGTTTTTAAAATTTTGTAGTTTGTGTTCACATTATGAGACATGTGAATTATTTTCGGTGACTCAATCTTGTGGCCTGTAGTAATAATCTTATCAGGCTAGGGAAATTTACCATCATTATCCTTATGTGCTTCGGTTGTCTCTCTTTTGGTTGTCCGGCTTATGGAGTAAATTGTTTTCCAGTATCTCGTAAGTTCTATAATTATTTTTCTTTTTGCATAATTATCTTGTGTTGTATCTTGTTTATGCTGCCATAGATCACTTTTCGTTAAAAATCAAGCTGACATAGACACATAAACAGAACGATCTTGTAGATGATGCAATTCTCATGTGTGTATATCTTGATTCTTGATGATTTGAACCTCTAGAAGTGTGATGGTGAAAGCACGGTGATGGTATATGCCTGTCTCTTTCATTTCTGTGAGACTTGATTAGATAGCCCGTGTTACTATTCTAGTATAAATAACCTTAGAACTGGTTAAAACTAGAAGAATCTATGTAAGTATACCATTTGATTTGAATTAGGAACCTCTAGTTTGGAACGAGTATATGATTTTCTCGTGAAAAAAGCAGCAAGAACGGATGTAGAGTGTGCATTTGAAGTACTTTAATATCGGTTGTGTGACCCTTTGTGTTTCACATGAATACAATCGAAACAATGATATTATCTCTCCTAATAACATGATTATTATTTTTATTATTCTTATGATCATCAAAACAATGATTTCTTAATAACGGTCATCATCCAAATTTTTCACCTTAACTATAAAGAACACAAATCTTTCACCTTAACTATAAAGAACACAAAATTAAGATTGGAGAATTCATTTTTAACTTTAGAGAGCCTTGTGAAGCATATTTCAGAACATTTTGAATGTGATAGTCAACAAAATTTAATACATTGTTGGTGCAGAAAGTTTTACATTGTCGGCTCCATCACATAATTTTTGTGTGTAAAAGTAAGACAAATGTTAACAAGATTTGTCAACAAATTCTACAAGGGTACAAGTTAAGGAAACAAACCTATGATATAGGCACAACCTATGATATTTGCATAGTGTAGGCACAATCTATGATATAGATCAATTTCTTTTCTTTTTTGTTGTATTAAGTACTAAGGTACCGTTTGGCCCGGCTTATTTTCAGCTTCTCTACATTTTTAAGGAGAAGCTAGGTCAAACACAATATCAATAAAGTACCTTCTAAAAAAAGTACTTTTTTTAGAATGCATAAAATTGAATGGAATGAGCTTTGACCAAAAGTTGTTGAATGCTACTTCAAAAAACTACTTCTCAACAATTTATTTCACAAGCACCTCTCTTCAAATCACGCCGGCAACCTTTTATTTTATTTTTTCAATATGTTTTTTCTTCCATTTTATTTTATTTTATTTTTTTGAACCGGTCCATTTAATTTTTTTTAAGGAGGGTCCATTTAATTTTATTATCTATTTTTAAGGAATTTTATTATCTTTTTATCACTTATATATTGATTTCAATATCTTTTAATTATCACAACCTCGCAAATATTTTTATTCACGCTGTCATTGAATGACACCGAATATTTTAATTCTCTTTCTTCAACCTCGGAAATACACACACACACACACACACACACACACACACACTAGGGTTTAGAGTAGTACTTTATGTCCGTCTGTATGTTTTTTTGTTACACTAATGCGTATAATTTTTGTTAGTGTTGCGTAATGCATATAATTATTTTTATAAAATTTTAATTTTAATTAAAAGTACAAGTGTAGTTGCCTAAAAAAATTATACTTATATAAATTTTACACATTTGTATTGTAACAAACTATGCATATCTTTTTCTTATTAAAAACACTAAACATATCTTTTTCAATGACACCGGCAATGTAACAAATATAATATTATATAATATAAATTCTTACCTTTTTGACTGACACTAAAAACATGGTATTCTTATAACAAAATTTGTTATAGAGTATAATTGGAAAAGAAAAAACCAACTATTCTCATTATATATACACGCACATATGCATATTATAGATATATTCATAATAAATTCAAAGTTTTGTCCTTGTGAACTTATCTCAGTTGATAAAGATAACGCATAAATTTGTACATATTTTGCCAAACAACTTTTAACTTAAAAATAACTTTCAAACTAAAAAACAATAAATAAACCAAACAACTTTAGCTTCTTCCTTAAAGAGCTTTATTTTAACTTTGTTTTAAAGTAGCTTTTAGACCGAAAAAAAGCCTGGCCAAACGGTACCTAAAATTTGTTTATTTTCCAAAACCAAGTGCAGGCCATTAGGTTCGTCCCTGGATGTGGATGTTCATATTTCCTATACTTTATATATCCCTTAACTTGTGTGTGTAAATGAATTTATTCATTGTTATTGAGATTTAATATTATAACTCTTTATGCACATGTGACATTTATATTGCAATGTACATGTTAGACTTGTGAATTAATATACTCCCTCCGTTCCTTTTTAAGTGTTTTTTGGGCTGAATTTTTCGTTCCTATTTAACTTTCGTTTTGGTATTTTAAGGGTGTGATTTGTCAATTATACCCTTTGTCAATTATTTTTATATTTTTCAATAAAACTAATTAATGCTATATATTTGGAAAACTAAAGTTTGTTTTTTTAAACAAAGTTTGTTTGTTTTTTTTTAAAACGAAATTTGTTTCTTGTTATCTTCAAATTTAAATTTTTTTTTGTTATCTATGATAATAGTTTCATGAAGAGTTAAAATTCTATAAATAACATGAGTAGTACTTGTTAAAAATTTCAATAGATATGCATAATATTTAGAAAATTGAAAATTGTTTGTTATGAGAGAAAGATAAAGCGCGCAAAAAAATAGGAATTTGATGGAGAAAGAGAGTAGTAACTAACAATTGTTTGTTACATATTAAATTTATTGGAAAGATAAAGTGTGTGCAAAAAAATAGAAAATTAATAGTGGATTAAAATGAGGGTATAGTAGGAAAAAGTGTGCAAAAATACACTTCGCTGTTTTTGTGTTAAAATTCTAAAACGACACTTAAAAAGGAACGGAGGGAGTAACATACTCTCTTATTCTATCTTTATCGTACTCTCTTATTCTATCTTTATCCCTTTGTCTCTATTCTTCTATAATTTACAATATTTATCTTGTAAATTTTTTTTAACAGCATAAATATCTTAATATATAATCCTAAAGTACATAATGCATACCATATTTTGAAAAACCCTAATTTCCTGGGCGGGAATGTGCATAATTAAATGCTGAATTTGAATTTCATATATCCCACAATTAGGTTAAGATACAAACCCTGTTTTAGTTTGGCAGAAATGTTGTTACCAATGGTGCATTAATGCAGATTTAGAAAGCCACATCTCATGTATGTAGGTTACGATGATAGCAGTAATAAACTGACTGTTTATATCCCATATGCATTTAATTGATCGCATCTTCCCAAAGGAATATAAATCAGCATGCTTGCAAGCTATCACAATACCTGGAGTTGTATATGTGCTCATCGAGAACCATCAATCTGACATAACCCCCTCTCTCTTTTTCTTTGTGATTCTTCATCTCTCTCCCTTTTCTCTCATACTCACGGCCGACTCTCGCCGCCAGAACCCTAACGGAGCTCCGCGGTATCACCACCATCATCCGTGGCAGCACCACCTCTGACCAATTCCTCACACTCAAGCCTTTTAACTTCGTCGCAGCTGTCTCTGATTCTGACCCAACACTTTCTTCTTCCTTTGATCCAAACGGTAAGCACTTATTTGTGTTAATTGATGAATTACATATAGTAAGTTTTCTTGAATATGACCTAACCTCCTAACATTGAGTTTCCTCTCTTTAGTAATTCACTTAACTCATCTGTTTCCCATGCTTTACCTTTTGGTCTCTCTCTCATCTCAACTCTTCTTACGACTCCATTTAAAATTTTGAGACGCTCTGATTCTTTTCTCAGTTTTTTGTCACTTTTTTCTCAATTTTATTCTTATTATCTCTTCTTTTATAGGGTATCATAGGAGCAGACTAATATGTTTTGTGTACCTGGAAACCAATGAATGAAACAATCACAGGTTCAAGCATCCCATTTTTATCAGTTGTTTCTATATATCATAAGCATCCCAATCTGTTTGATTTTATGCAAACTAACCCCAATTAGTTTGTTTATTATTGTATGAAATCTATCCATATTAGTATGTTGTTTGATATTATTAATGTGATGAATATGTTAAGTCATTGAAATTTTACATTATATTTGCAGCTATGTTTTATTGTCACATCAGATAAAAAGATATTGAAAGTTGAATTTGTATCTAGCTTTCTTAAATATGTTGATCCTGTATTTTTTTCTTCTTCTTCTTCTGCTGTTTTGGCGTTTTAGTGGGCACTTTTGTTTATTGCCCTGCTATTTTTGGTTCGGCTGTGGCTAGGCTGTGCATTTTTTAAACTGATTTTTTTGGTTTGGCATTAAATAAGTTTCCTTTGTCCTAATTGTGCAGCCTATAAAGTTTTGTTTGTAGTTAGTGTTAGTGTATGGTGTTTACTTTTGCAAAGGAGCTGAGTTGTTTGGTTGCTAATCAATTTGGTTCTAATTAAGTATATTTTTTAATCAAAAAACATTCTAAATGTTATTTATTTTTGTGATTTTGATTTTTTCCTTTTCACATACACAGTGCCAATGAATATTGAAGATGAGCATGAAGTGTCAATGTGAAAAAGTATGGTGAAGCTGCGCACGTATCATAGGTAATTTGTTATCTCATATATAAGTGAGCATTTTATATGTGTATGATTTTGTTAATGGCGTTGTTATGGTGTATACATGAGTTGGATATGAGAAGTGGTAGTGTTATGTTTAGTGACAATCTTTTGATTGTTTCTTCTTATATTGTTGAATAATAAACACCATTTTTTTCCTCTACTCTTTTATATGCTTCACTCTGTTTTCTTTACTCTTTTTAGGAGGCAGAGCAAACATTGATCTACCATTTTAGGAGTCCGATCAAGCATTGATCTACCAGATAGAAAAAATCAAGTGTTAGCCTGGTCAATTTCATGTTAATAGTACTAATTGGTCCACTTTACTTTGCATATGTGAGTATGGTACTAATGTAAGGCTGACTTAGTTTGTTGTTTCTTAGTGATTTATTGATTTTGTTTGCTTTGACCTCTAAAATGGTTTAAATTTCTTCATGAAAGCACATACATATGTAATTAATCTATAAATGTTCCCTGATGGTAATTATTTTAAATTGCATCGAAGAAAGTGAACTGGTAGTTGAATGAAGTCGTATCTTGGAGCTGTCCTACTTAAGGATCATGAAAATGAATGGCAAGTATCTTAGGGTTCATGGAAGAGCTAATTATTCAGATATAGCATGTCACTATTTTCAATACAATATTTCCTTTTATAATTCCTTAACCAGTGCACCGGAGTATTGGTTAACATTTCCCTAAAAAAAAAATTGGACTGCATGAAATATTCCAAACCATAACATCTTGTGATGAGAAATGAGACAGAGAGTACTAATTGGGTGTGGCACAATTTACCGACAACGGGGTTTGGTATCTGATTAAATAAATTTACTCTCATAGTCTATTAAAATATATGCATTTTATACAATAAACATATAACTTTTTAATAAAGAAGTGTTGTTTTTCAATACAAAATCACTATTTTTAATTATTTTAACATGTGTAATATTGCACATGTTAGACAAAAAAAATAATGTCTCTAAAAACAAAAGCAATTGATTTTCGTTATGCAAAACTATCAATCTATCTATCATTAATCTTCAATAGTCTCCGAACTTAAAAGTCAACCCTTATTGCTTGAGCTAAATGGGACTTATATTATATATTAAATATTTAGATTAATTTATTTTTTTAGGGTAAAGTATTCAGATTAAGTAAGTTTTGGGAAATACTAATAAGTGTCTTTGGGTATTGTTTAAGGAAAGGAACTAAAAGTGGTAATTTTTTCATAAAAAAATTATGTAGTTATTACTTTTACAATTATTTGACTTATGGTTTCAAGATGAAATTTCTTATAATGAATTTTTTAAACAACGCTTTTAGGACACTTGTTAGCATAACCTCTAAGTTTTTGATCTTTATAAAAAATTAAAGTTTCTTTTTAATCCCTCTAAAATCTTTTATCTATTTTTGGTTGTTCGAATATTTTCTGTCATTGTATTTAGTCTCTGCTTTTAAGTCAAATCATGCACATGGTTTAAAATTTTGAATTTTTTCGTAGTAATGTTTAGTATATGAGAGGATTTTCTCTTGCAAAAGTTTCGAATTTTTTAACAAGGGATGTATTAATATAAATATTTATGTTTTTGGCACTTAAAAACTTGTGTTTTGCGAGATTCTTATAATATATTCTAAACATTTTTACAAGGATCATTCAAAAATATTAAAGGTATACATGACCTGACTTAAAGCAAAATTTGAAGTACCAAACATTTAAAAAAAAAATTAAAAGAACTAAAAGCAAAATTTTGAAATTTTATAGAGATTAAAAACTTATTCAACCTTAGATATTTTATCAAGGATTGCGTATTAATTGCTTATCTTGTTTGCCGTATACGTCATGGTTTTGTATTAGTACTGCTATAGATCCCTTAAAGGATCTGTTTTTCCTTCTAAATGCGATGGATTAAATTTGGATAGAAAACATTAAAATGATAAACTCATCATATGTTCTAAGTCACAAAGTCATCTCGGGTCAAAAGAAAAGCCTCAAAATTAACTACTAAAAAAAATCCAAACAATATCTTTTTAAATTTGAGATATATATCATTAAGACCGTTAAGAGTCCCACATCGAAACTCGAAAGTGATATGGCATGAACAACTACAATTGTTTATAAGTGATGATAGTAATCACCTTACAGATTGATTTTATGAAGATGTATTAGGTTCAACCATAAATTTTAAAATAATATTAGAGCTTATTCAAAATCTGTTGGATCACATGTTATTATGCCATCAGATTTCTGTTATCCGACTTTGAAGATATATCTTTTATTCATCACATTATTGTTGATGCTACATCTTTTCATTTTGATGATGTTGGTCATAATGAAAATCAACATATTTTTGTTTTTGTTTTTGTTTTTGTTTTTCTGATGAACAAATTATTAATGATTTTGTTAAAAAACATTGTATATTTACATAGTTAATGGCACATTATTATCTCTATTTTTACATGACACTCAAAATTCATAAATGAGTTATCATTGTACTAATCATTCTCTTTCTTTTAATCATTGCATTTCTTAATATGTGTGTAAACACCTAAAACGACACTCATTTTGAAACGGAGGGAGTAGCATTTATCTTCATTTGATAAATTTTCTAAAAAAATCTGTATTTGATAAATGAAAGACTTTCTTAAATGAAGTGCTAGTTTATATTGAACTTATGAAAACCAAAGCATTCATAGTGGACTCAAACAGGGGATAGTCCTTAACCTATAATCAAACCGAAATTGCAGATAAAATTGACGGCTAATTCATTTATTTGACCGAAACTAGATAGTTATGTTAAAGGGAAAACATTGTATCAATAATTTAAGGGTCTCGCTAACCAGTGCCCTAAGGGTAATGGTTGAGAATTTCATTCATAGAAACTTTGTCTTGGAAATACGAGTCTTTACTTCTTTCTTAGCAATAATTACACCATTTTCGATGCAAACTTACTTATTTTAGTACTTTAACCAATACTCTAAAGGCAATGGTTAGCATTCTCCATGATTTAATTAGTTGTACTAGTTTGTAGTAATTAGATAGTCCCCGATCTACCAAAAAGAAAGACATGCATTTAATTGTGACTTGTATGTAATCCTAACTATGTAAGGACACAAAAAGTTGTTTTTTCAATGCTAAAAACTAACTCCGAAACATTTGCTAAAGAATTTAATATAGAAATGTTGTGTTGAAAATACTCCATCCGTCCCTATATCTAAGCACCTATTTAATTGAAAAATTGTTTCTAAATGTAAACCCCTTTTCAAATTAAAAGATGCATTTATTATTTTTTTCCTTAACATACCTGTAATTAATATTACTAACTTTGTCTTGAAATATGAAAAGTCAAATTTAATACATATAAACAACAGACAATTTGGCAATATTAACACACAAAATAGACAATTAATTACACTAACTATTTTTCTTAAGAAATGTGCAAAAAGTACTTGATTGTATGGCGGACTTGCAGGCGATTGGGAAGTGGTCATGGGGAGGGATGACCTTAGCTTACCTGTACGATTATCTGGATGATTCTGTTATTCTGAATAACAGAACGATGGCTGGATGTACGACTCTTCTTATGGTAATAATTTAATATTTATCTTCATTTCTTTATGAATTTATTTTATAAATTTTATCATCATGTTAGATTATTTTATAATGTATTAGATTTATTGAATATTTAACTCTAATAATTATTTTTGTGTATTATTTATTTTGTTGCAGGGATGGATTTTGGAGCATTTTCCAGGTTCGTACCAAGGAAGCCTAACCTGAGGTGGATTTCCGAGAGACCATGTGCTAGGAGATGGCTTACTAGCATAGGGCATAAAGATGTGCACCATTACCGCTTACGGCTGGATTGCTTTGAGGTGGATGACGTGAGGTTTTCTACTTATGGTGATCACAGAGAAGTGCACCCTTTTCAGTTTCTGTGCACTTACTCTGGATGGCTGATGTGCGGGAAGGAGAGGGTGTACCGTCATTTACCTGAGCGGGTGAAGAAGTAGTTTTCCTTTGTACAGGACGTTCCCAGACATCTGTCATCTGTCGTTCAGGTGCCTACGCAGTTGCTGACCACTATGTTGAATGACGCTCAGGCGTGGTTCTACCCTGATTGGGCACATGGGTGTGAGAAAGCATGGCATCATGAGCCTGGCTACATGGCTTGGTATGCCAAAGTCTCTCACCCTCGTATTCTCCCACCTGATGAAGGATCTCCTCCCAGGTCGGCGAACGTGGAGCCGATCATAAAGGAGGAGCATGCCAAAGAGATGCCTGACACACTGACGATCATCTGGGATGTGGTGCATATAGCTGACGATATTGTGGCCAGGCAAGCCGACATGACTAAATAGGAGATTGTCCAAGAGGTGATACGGATAGCCGGTATTGGTCGCCTTGCCCTTACGTATCAGATTGCCAGGCGGCGCAGGGGGCATAGGCATGGTAGGCAGCATGGTTGATTATGATTAGGTTTTTTTTTTTTATGTACTTTTTGACTATGATGATGGTGATGTATAATAATATGTTCCTTACATTTCGTATTTCTATGACATTTTCCGACATACCTTTTATATTCAGTTTCTTGCGTTTTAATATTATTCTGTTCCTGTTAAATATTGGATGAATCTGTTTAGGTATCAATTGGTTAATGGGTGAAAATTTTAGATGAATTTGTTTAGGTATCAAAGTAGTTGGTTAGGAGAGACAATGGAAAATGAGCCAGAAACGCAGCGGTAGTTAACAACCGCTGGATGTAGCGGCAGTTAACCACCGTTGAACACAGCGGCTGTTAACTACCGCCGGTTTGGTAGACGGTTGTTAACTGCCCCTGGAGACATTTAGGTATTTTACTTGTGTCAATGTGAACTTACCAATGTCAGAAAAGCAATTTTGGAAACAAAATCATTACACATCAACTTTGTGCTATAGTGTTGGATGTCTTTAAACTTTTCATAAAAACATAGTACAATACTAAACCCTAATCCAATCCCAAATGCAGTCTTCATTCAATACTAGGCATCTCATAACGGTTCATTATTGACTAAATTAAATTTTGCAACTAAACACAGCAAATTTGCAACCATATATGTATATGTAGCATTATGGACCCACCTAATAACCCTTTATTTAATTTTTTATTTTTGTAATTTCTTCTAAAAAGAATTGCCCTCTTGTTTGTAGTTGTTGGACCCTCTTCTTTCCTTTCTCTCAGGCTTTTACAGACAACTTTGTTGGAAAAATAATGAAATGAAGTGAAGAATGAGGATCAACAGTTTCTGTTACAATGCTTTGAATTCTTAAATCACTCTATTTTGGAAACTTTCACTCATTCTTTATGGTTTGAAGTTGATCAGGATCTGTTTTACTTGTGTCGGTTTTGAGTTTCACAACCATGCATATAGGTATGCAAAATGCAATAATCTAAAGCTTATGTTTTTGTTTTTTGTTTTTGCTTAAAAAATGGTGTTTTTATGTTGATTTCTTAGCTACCATGTTTTTTGTTTTTGATTTATAGGTGGATCCATTCATTTTCTTCCATCATTTATACTTAAAATCTGAACTTTTTGTTGGGTTGTTTCTGTGGAAAATTTGGGTGTTATAAACTTTGAAATGTTTGATGAAAGCTATTTGTCAAGTTGGTAACTTTTGTTTGAGTTGATTGCTATTGATTTGTTGGATTGGTTAATGAACTTATACATTTACCATTTTGGTTTTTGGGGTGAAACTGAGGAGAGGTTGTAAAGAAGGGATGTTGAATTTGATTAGGAATGTTTTGTTTATTGTGGTTTGAGATTTGAAGTTGAATTATGTTGATTTAAGTGGAAGTTGTTGTTTTTTCCACTAATATTTTTTTACTACTTTTGAACCAAAAGTTCTTTCTTCTTCTGTGGACTTTGACTTGTTTTATATGTCATTTTCATTGGGGTTAGGCATATATGTCAACACAAAAGGTAAGGTTGCATTGCATTTCCAGACTCTACAATGGTGGGAGAGATGCGTAGTGGGCCACCCTTTGTTTGATTTTTTATAACCTCTTTTGTAATTTTGTGCTAGACCTGTGTTATAAAGAGTCAGGTCTTAATATGTGTTTATAAGTGGGAGGTAGCCCTTACTTTACAATCTGGTTTTATGGGGTTTTTATGCCGTTCGGATTCTAAAATCCAAACTGCATAGGGTGGGAAAAGAAACAGTCTCTGGTTTAATAGAGTTGAGTAAGGTCCAATGCAAATTCTAAGATGATATTAGAGCTATCCAAGATCTATTAGGCCATCCGCTATGCCTCCCTGGTTATGCTCCAGATGTCCAGTCCTGGGCGTGTGAGGGGGGTGGGGGGTAGTTAAGAGGTTCTCATTCGGTCGAGTTAGAGACAACCCAAATTTTAAGAACATCTTGCTTCTAAGAACATGTCTAGTGCTCAGCGTGAGGGGTGTGTGTTAGGAGTCCCACATCGGATGAGATAATGTTTAAAAAATGAGTTTATATGTGGGAGGCATCCCTCACTTTAAGCCGGTTTTGTAGGGTTGAGATAGACCCAACCTATTCTAAGAACTTATTCTTCCTTCATGTCAATTCCACCTATCTACCTTTGGTTTATAATACTATTGGTTTCAATTTCATCAAAATTTAAGTACATTTCCTTTTTAAGTGCGGTTTTCAAATATGTATTTGTACTAGAATCATTAATCGTGATATCTGTTCTTGCATGAAGAGAAACTTGTGGTACTTCAGTTTGAATATTTATCAATAATGATAATGATTTTGCCATGAATTGGAATTACATTGAATTATTGTAAATGAATATAGGACTAAATAAGGTATATCATATACATTAATGCCATTCCCCAGTAAATCATATATTGCTTCATTTCGTATTTTTGTAACATTAGTTTGCTGTGCGATTTCACTTAAACAGGTCAAACGGATACAGCGTCAGTAACATGTCTGATCAACAGCATTTCTCGATTCGTTCATCTAGTTTCTTGCCAAACAGTGAAACCTATGCCCTTCCAGAAGATCTGCAATAATATGGTTGGGGTGTTAAAGCGTTTGAAGCCAGTACTCGACGATGTTATGGATTACAAAATTCCTTTACATCAAAATTTATGTAAAGTATGTGAAGAATTGGATATGCATGTTAACGAAGCAAGGGATTTCATTGAAAAATGGGGTCCAAAGATGAGCAAGATTCACAGTGTAAGTAATTACTTTTATTCTTATAAATTTATAGTCAAACTAAGTCTTCTGTTGGAATCATTCCTATTTTCAGGTTCTACAAAGTGGTACATTGTTGATCAAGTTACAAAGCACTTCACTTGACATTTGTCACATGATAGTTAAATCCTTAGAGTCACCACCATCTGCATCGGTTTTGGCTAACCTCCAGGTATGTGCAAAGTTGGAAGGTTCCTCCTTAATCGCTTCTGTTGAGTATGACTCTTAGTTATTGACAATGCCTCTTGCTGTACGGTTTAGGGGTAATTGTTGTAATATGGACCATAGTATTTAAATACAAGTTGTACACTTTAAGTTTTAAGCTTGAAATAATAGAAAGTAAACTGTTGCCACTCTGTAGTTGGAGACATGGGCACAATTGATCAAACTTCGTTACCAAACATCGTGTGTTTATCTGTTTGTGTTTTCATATCTTTATTCTTTTGAACTGGGATTGGCGGTTCTAACAACTTCTTATTAAGAAGATTATTTTAGTTTAATTGCATCCTGATAAAATTAGGAGCATAAAGTATTATGGTCGCAGTTAACTTTTTAGTGTGTCTTTTTGATCAAAACAAGTGTGAGACTAATTTCTAGCAACTTTTGCAGCACTATATCCAGGAACTTCAGTGTCTCAAGAAGGAAACAGCAATGGTCTATATAGAAAAGGCAATGAGAGAGCAAAGAGATGATACTGAACCTTACAAGGAAAATCTAAAGGAAATGATTGAGTTACTTAAATTGACATCAACTCAGGAGCTCTTGAAAGAGACTATTGCTGTGGAAAAGGAAAGATTGAACGCTGAAGGACATAAAATGAAAAGCGACTTGGAAGAAATCAATGAAATTGTGAATCTTGTCCGCGTCTTACGTGATTATGTGATGAAAACTGAGTACTTTGCAGTCAAAAGTGGTTTCTCATTCCCTCCGTACTTTCGTTGTCCTTTATCATTGGAACTCATGTTGGATCCTGTTATTGTGGCTTCCGGTCAAACATACGAGAGACAATCCATCCAAAAGTGGCTTGATCATGGGCTGACTGTTTGTCCAAAGACTCGTCAAAGACTTACTCATACAAATCTCATTCCCAATTATACTGTCAAAGCTATGATAGCAACTTGGTGTGAGGAAAATAACACCAACCGTTCTAGTAACTCTGAGCATAATACTGGAAATGCATTTGAAGAACAAAAAGGCGATATCTCTTTCAGATCCAATGGAGAATGCAATGGATGCCAGAATATAGAAATAGAAAAGTGGGAGCTACAATCACCATATATTCACAGCAGAAGTGAATCCTTTTCAAGTTCAATTTCTAGTAGTGATTGTCTACTTGCCGTTTCAAAAGATGTATCAAGGGTGTCTGGTAAGTATCAAATTACGAAGGTGTCGTCCGTAGATGCGGGAGGGATAGAAAATGGAAAAAATAATAACAGTAATACTACTAATAGTCATTCAAGAGTTGATTCACATCTTGTTTCAAACTCGGGATTGAATGAATTGACCACCTCGTCTCATGTCAATAAATTGATCGAAGATCTCCAAAACGAATCAATTGAAGTGAAAACTACTGCTGCAGAAGAACTGAGGCTCCTTACAAAGCATAACACAGAAAACCGTATCATTGTAGGGCAGTGTGGGGCTGTCATGCCTTTAATTTCGCTGCTATATTCAGACGGGAAAGTAACACAAGAGCATGCTGTGACAGCTCTGCTTAATTTATCAATTAATGAAGACAACAAGGCCTTGATTATGGAAGCGGGGGCTATTGAACCCCTTATCCATGTTTTAAAGACAGGAAATGATGGTGCCCAGGAGAATTCTGCGGCAGCTCTATTCAGCCTCTCTGTAATGGAGAACGGTAAAGCAAAAATCGGCCGTTCCGGTGCAATTAAAGCATTGGCGGAACTTCTTGCCTCAGGAACACTTAGAGGAAAGAAGGATGCCGCTACTGCTTTATACAACCTCTCAATATTTCATGAGAATAAAGCTCGAATAGTTCAAGCTGGAGCTGTCAAATTTCTGGTTGAGTTAACGGATCCTGCCAATGGAATGGTTGACAAGGCTGTTGCCGTTCTGTCAAACCTGTCGACAATTGCGGAGGGAAGGTTAGAAATTGCAAGAGAAGGTGGCATCCCGTCATTAGTTGAAATTGTTGAATCAGGTTCTCAGAGGGGAAAGGAAAATGCTGCTTCAATTCTCTTACAATTATGCCTACATAGTTCCAGGTTTTGTACACTGGTTTTACAAGAAGGAGCTGTACCTCCCTTAGTTGCATTATCTCAATCTGGTACTCCAAGAGCAAAGGAAAAGGTATGGATCTTATCATTCTTTTCCTTTGCTATGCTTATGAGTGGAAACAAGAAATTAAGTGTGTTAAGTGTCCCACACTAGATGAGATATGGCCTATGAAGCAAAGACGCAGACACTGGACATGACACTGACACATCAACACTGCTAACAATTTGAAAATGAAACTAATTGAATGTTACCACATGTGGCTATGTCGTGTCGCTGTCCGATAGCGACACATGTTGAACACCGGACACTCCTTTAATCCGAAATGTTAGTGCTACTGCTACATTTGATACCCGAAAATGAGTTTATAAGTGGGAGGAATTCCTCACCTAAAAAACTGGTTTTGTAGGGTTGAGTTCGGTCCAATTCATATTTTAAGAAAGAAAAACAAAGGGTGTTTTTTCCTATACTACTAGTGAAGTCATTTTGTTGAAATTATGGCTAAAATCTTGTTTGAGTGTGTGCCTAACAATTCATTCCTTTACTTCCATAACCCCTTTTCCCAAAAGTATTGTAGAAGGAAGTTCTGATCCTTTTGTCTGGAGTTATGTTTAGTATACTTTGCATTCTATCTGAACATCGCGAATAGTATCTCAGTTAATGAACATAATCTGAATTATGCAAGAGAAAATGCTAACTTGTTGTAAACATTCACGCAGGCACAACAACTTCTCAGTCATTTTCGTAATCAACGGGAAGCAGCTACTACCACAAAGGGAAAATCATGAAGATAGAAAGTTTTGGTTATTTCAGTACTCCCTTCTCCTAGCCTAAGTAATTTTCTATAATGATATGCCTCCTGATTCTATAGATTTAGGATTTCATGAATCCTTTCATTTCATTCTTTTAATTTTTTACATGTATCATTCTGGAAACGGTTTTTTATCTTAGCGGTTTTTTGTACGGGCTTTAATTTTCTTTCTACTTTGGTGGCTGTACTCGGAGGAGGTAAGCTAGTTTCTGAAGCTTTAGCTTGGCAAGATGTAACACACAATACTATTCTACTAGAGCATAACTCATATGGTCCCCCAACTCCCAAGTCAGTTCAGTGCATATATTTGTACATATAATATAGAATCTTGTGATCTACTATAAATTAGTGTACCTTATATTGTTCATGGAGCTTTCTATTACTAATTATTCAACCATGCCAATCTATAATTTTTAGTCTAAAACTCGATAAATTGAGGTGCAGTAAATCCTCTTTGAAACATTTTAGAATTTACGTTGGATTTAACTCAACCTTACATAATCGGCTTGTAAGCACATCTCATCCAGTGTGAGTCTCTCAACACACCTTACTCAAGTTCATGATTGGACATCTAAAGTGTGATTTGGGTGGTCGGTAAGATGAGAGATGTCTTTCATTTATGAACATTTTTTATGTCACATCTCATAATGTGAGATTTTTAATAAAACTGATCAATAAGGGCTTGTTTGATATTAGAAAAAGTTTTGTTTTTGTTTGTTATTATTACAAAAGTAGCACATTGTTTTCTATCTTGTTTCAAAAATTCTGCACAGAAAAAAGTGAAAAAAAAAGTGTTTTTCACTCTTGCTACACATAATTGAAAATGGAAACAAATTGAAAATAAGTTGGTAGTTTCATAAATCATAACTGAAAGTGGAAGTAAGAAATGAAGGGAAAAACATTCTCTCAAACCAGACAGATTCCTAAAGCATTCAAAACCACATGTTGATGCCTGTTTTGGAGCTTTCTATTCATGCATGAGGAGGTTCAAATTATATGCATACATAAGAGGTTTCTTAAATTTTAGCCATATTTGTACAATTTGACTTTGACCATTGCACTGTCTTGCTTTATTTGAGAGCCAAATATGGTTTGGATTTTATATTTTGATCTGCGGAGTTGTATTTTAGTCAGAGGAGTTCATTTGAAAAGATATATGTACAAGGACTCATAATTAATGTAAGAAGAGTACATGTGGAAATATGTGTACTAAGGCAATTTTGGCCTCTTGCTTTTGTACCTTGGTTTTGCACATGCATATATAGAATACATCCAAGATGGAGTAATGATGCTTGTATTTTTAGATAGTATTGTCATAGTCAATACAGAAGAGATAAATGGAAGACAAGCTTTGCAAATACATTGAGCACAATTGTGCAAATAGAAACAATATTATTATTTTTGGTAGAAGTCATTGATATAGAAAAAGTAAAATGGAAATTATATTGATAATAAGATGATAAATTACATCAAGAGGGTACATAAGACTTATATAGCCAAGGAGAAGAAAACCAACTAGTGTAACTCATATGGTACGACCGCAAGACATTTGATATGCTTAGACATGGGTTAAATCCCACAATTCTCGACTTTTCTGCATTTGATGTGTGAGTTTTGCAGCTATAAATTTAGAACCATGAAAATATATGATATTAATAGGACATTTAGATACCCCAAAACTATAGTAATGGATATTGCCATTTATTGTGGGAAATTGAATGGATGTCAACTCAAAAAAATTATGCGACATTTATGACTTAGCGAAAAATATTTTCAAATTAATAATGAAAAGACAATGGGCAAGGGGTGTGGTAGGGGCCATTCTAGATCTCATAGCATTTCACAATTAAGTTGCAAATGTTTTTTTGAGGTTTGGTTTGAATATGTCTCATGGAAATTAGGAGAGTTTCCTTATTGTCCCCAATTTTACTTGTGTTGTGTTAGAGGATAGAACTATGTTGCTTCTCCTAGGGTTTTTAGTTTGTTGCTTTTCTTTTGTTGTGGTAGCTACTTGTTGTTGGAACTTGTGTTGGGGGTCTGCTGCAATAACTTGACCAAGAAGATGATGAAGATGACTATGATGAAGTGTGCACATAAATTCCAAAGATTTGTTGTATATCTTGATTGTTGGGAAGAATGCTGCTGTACTTGAAACCTGGAAAGATTAATGGTTATGCATGCAAACTCAAAGCGTATGGGGTTGCCATACTAACCTTTAGGTTCGATTCGCCCCCACCAATAACTGTATATTGGATGCAATAAGGAATGACCGGCGAATCCCCTTCAGGATACTATGAGTTCCTTGACGTGTATTGCACAACCACACCAAGCGTATCTCCTAACAGTATTTTACAGATTTATGGTTCCAGCAATTCACTCATGCATTAGAGAATTGATGGATGATTTAGAGTAAGAGAATGATGGAGAATTATGTTGTTGTTCTTTTTTGTGTGTGTTCAACTAATGCCCAAATGTCAAGCATTTATAGTGCATTATATGACCCTTCATATGAGAGAAAACACCCCTTTGATTTGAAACAATGTTATGGTTCATTAAACATCCCTTTGTCAAAGGTTATAATCATATACACTTGAATCAATGCAAAGGTTCATTAAGCACCCTTTTGTCAAAGGTTATAATCATATACATTTGAATCAATGCAAATGTTCGTTAAGCATCTCTTTGCGAAAAGTTCCAATGTATATGAATGATTCCCATGAAGAGTTACAACTTTTGATTTAAAGTGATTCCATTATTTTGGAAATCACCAACAATCCCCCACCATTTTCAAAATACTAAATCACATAAATCCGGAAATTCCATGCCTTCAGATAATGGTATCTCGCGATTTGAACCATTACTTAGTAAGTTAAGTTTTCGCTCATTCCCAAATAGTATGGTAGGCAAGCTTTGAACCAACTATCCATTAGAACAAGTGTGCATAACTTACACATAGAATCTCGGTACCATTGATAAAGAGACTTGTAAGATGACACATTAAGAAGGCCTTGTGTCATATATCCCTTTTCATGAGAATTTAAGAGTCAAACCCTTGAACTCCGTGAAGCGGCCAAACTTCATTCTCACATAGGTAGACTATATCGGAAATGCCCCATAAGTATGCATTCCAGCAAATATATGCTATATGTCCATTAAGAGGAAAACCTCATCCTACCCTTTTTCTTCTTATGGTCCAAGTACTTTTGCCCCTTGGGATGTATCTATTGTCAAGTACTTCAATCACTCTAATAGTGTACTTTCACCATTGAACCCAAGACTTGATGCTACTCAAGTGTGGGTTGAGTTTCCACCATTGGTGATCAATTAGATTTGGGTTTGTACCACATCCCTAATAATGTCTTCAATGTATTCAACATCATTTCCAAAGACATCATTCCTTGTCAATCATTTCGTCAAATAATTGCAAGATTTTCTTTTAACTTTTATAAACTTTGAATATTCAATTCTTCACATAGATTTTGTATTCTCATAGCTATGTCTATGGATCAACTTATATACTCTTGATAGTATTCACCAACTATCATCAAACCATGACACTTTTGTCAATTGAGTATATTGTAATAATACACAAACTTTTATGTCATTACACCTTTGCTATAAAAATATTTAACATGCATTTCAATTCCAACTTCAACTTTTCTTTTATATCTAGCCAAGATATATCATACATTGAATGCATTAAACATACATAGCAAAATAAAACTTGATCATAAAAGAATGTCATAACCAAACTTCATAAAATGGGATTAAACATGCAAGTTATATACTCCACATAAAATTAAATATAACACAAACATTTTGATTTTAGTTATCATATAACTAATACATATATCATAAATTCATTGTGTTAAATTCAAGTTTATGTTTAAATATGTTCAATACTAAATTTCAATAAATAATGACATAGAAGAATAAACAATGAACCAAAATCATTAATATTTTCTATGACTTTCTTCCATGAACATATATCAACTTACAATAATTCAAAACATACCCAAATTATTTTAATATCATGATAAACAAGAAATTAACCATTACTTTTCATATTATCATGTACATATAATATCAACACAATATTAATGATAATAATTTCTTACACAAAGTAAATAATATCATTAAAGCAACCACTTGATATTTTGACAATTTATCTACACTACTTTCATAAATAAAATAGTGTTTAAACATTCTTAACGTATTACTATACTCATCAAAATTCATATACTTGAACAATTTCTAAATCATGCATATATATGTCACCACATGTTAAATCTAACATATTCATATTTTACTTAGATACTATACACATGCATTTAGAACACTAAATATTTCATAATACGTCATCACTTATATGGATATTATCTCATGTTCAAATTAACATTAAACAGATTTCAAACGATAAATTTTATACATATCAAAATTTATCATGCATATATTATCTACAACCACATGTAAATTTAACATAAACACATCACATATGAAATATTTATCCATAAATTTCCATAACATATATTCATAAAAGGAATTTGTTTACCGTTCACCGTAGTCATGAATGAAAATGTAAGCTTTCATCTCACCAAAAATTGCAGCCATTAATCACAAGTAAATCATAAATCGAACCTAAAGATTGTTGGAACTTGTGTTGGGGGTCTGCTGCAATAACTTGACCAAGAAGATGATGAAGATGACTATGATGAAGTGTGCACATAAATTCCAAAGATTTGTTGTATATCTTGATTGTTGGGAAGAATGTTGTTGTACTTGAAACCTGGAAAGATTAATGGTTATGCATGCAAACTCAAAGCGTATGGGGTTGCCATACTAACCTTTAGGTTCGATTCGCCCCCACCAATAACTGTATATTGGATGCAATAAGGAATGACCGGCGAATCCCCTTCAGGATACTATGAGTTCCTTGACGTGTATTGCACAACCACACCAAGCGTATCTCCTAACAGTATTTTACAGATTTATGGTTCCAGCAATTCACTCATGCATTAGAGAATTGATGGATGATTTAGAGTAAGAGAATGATGGAGAATTATGTTGTTGTTCTTTTTTGTGTGTGTTCAACTAACGCCCAAATGTCAAGCATTTATAGTGCATTATATGACCCTTCATATGAGAGAAAACACCCCTTTGATTTGAAACAATGTTATGGTTCATTAAACATCCCTTTGTCAAAGGTTATAATCATATACACTTGAATCAATGCAAAGGTTCATTAAGCACCCTTTTGTCAAAGGTTATAATCATATACTCCCTCCGTCCCGGAATATCTGACCCATTTTCTAAAAAAAAGTGTCCCAAAATAACTGAGTCATTTCAATTTTCAATGCAACTTTCATCATTCCCAATAAAATATAACACTAAATAATACTACTTTTATCATTCCCAATACAATATATTCCACTTTCCCCTTTATTTATACATTTTTCTTAATCTGTGTGAAATGAGCCAATGGGTCAAATAAATTGGGACGGAGGGAGTACATTTGAATCAATGCAAATGTTCGTTAAGCATCTCTTTGCGAAAAGTTCCAATGTATATGAATGATTCCCATGAAGAGTTACAACTTTTGATTTAAAGTGATTCCATTATTTTGGAAATCACCAACACTTGTTATTAAAAAGCAAGTGTTAGGAAAAGAGAATAATAAAAGGTGTATCACTATCACTCTTTGATGTTTCATTACTGGGATTTTATAGTAAAAAGCCAAACAAAACTGGGCCAGTGGACCTTCATCTATTCTAGAGGTGTGAGGGCCATTTATTCAACAAAATAAATGCTGAGAAAGTTGTTCAATAAACACTTCAATTTTGCTTCTGATCGTGTTGTAACTTCGCTTTTGATCGGGTTGTAACTCTTGATCGTTTTTCTTTTTGTCAAGTGAACAATTTTGTGATGTTTATTGAACAAACATGTAATGTTAAAAGAAACGTCACATCATATACAACAGGAATTAATTTATGCTTCATTTTGTGGGTCACTATTTTGTGATTCAGGTCACACGAGTGGTTGTATTTATATATACAAGTGGTTGTATATTTCCTCAAAAAAGAAGGGGTTGTATATCAATAATTGTCCTCTTCTTCAAAAAAAATCAATAATTGTCCACAAAGTCCCCTAAAAAAAAATTGTCCTCAAAGTGACGTGTGTATTATTAATTGCCCAAGAGCAAAAAAGCACATGAATGTGTTCTGTTCTTCCTTAACCTCCAAATTAAAGAGCTAGAATTAAGCTTGGAATTGTCTTAGAATATTTTTTTTACACAAATTGTATTAAAACATTGAACCGATTAACCTCCAAATTTCAATATTCTTGTTAACATAATTAGAATTTTAATCTTAGTTTTTTTTAGGGGAATCTAAGTTTTTTTTTGTTACATTAGTTTAATTCCGTAGAATTAATTATAACTATTTTTTATGCTGCTTTAATTCTTAACTGGCTCATACTTTAATAATAATAATTATTCTAAATACAAAATGCAAAAGTTAAAAGATACTACTTTATTCATTATATTTGCCGCAATGTATTCTAAAAACCACTGTGCTCTTGATATTGTTGTTCACGTATTCCAACTACTACTGTCACTGTGATTGTACCGTCTTTTTTTTTTTTTTTTTGGTTTTGAACCCCGGACCTTCCATATATTATACATTGTCCCTACTAATCGAGTTAAGTTCACGAGGACAATTGTAGTTGTAGCGTTTTTTAGTTACGATCATAATCACCGTCCTTAATTATTTATTGAGTTTAATTTATGTACATTGTTTGTGTATAAAAATTTTACGCATAATTTCTCAAAAATGAAAAATTACACATGTATTTTATTTTTTTTTGAATAAGAAAAGGCTAAAATGCACTTTTGGTCCGCTAAGTTTGGCCAGGTAGCGATTTTGACCCCCTATTAAAAAAAATGACTTTCCAGCCCCTCAACTTCATCCCCTTCTGCAACTCATAGGCCCCTTCTGATTTTGACCTGGTCAAAATCCAAATGGCCAATCATTGGACGCCACATGGATAATTTTTTAATTAAAATTTTAAAAAAAGCCACATGTGTATTTTAAAAATAAAAAAATTAAAAAAAAGAAAGGGCAAGGAATGGCACGCGACATTCATCCCCTTCAACAACATATTCATCATCCTTCAACTAAAATTTCCAGAAACACAAGACAACTACCTCACTTTCATAACTTTGAGCATATTTGCGTCCATATTTTCTGCACAGTGGATCCATAGCCCAAACCCATGAATCTGCTATATTTTCTGCCAGTGATACTCCTGTTAATACATACAGGCACAGCAATGCTTGAACAGCTTCACCTTCGTTATTGTTCAGTTCACGCCCCCAGCACAGCCTCCAACTCCAATACCCGCAAGACAAAACAATCCTGAAAAAATGTCTTCTAAAATCGAAGAGCAAAACCATTTATCTGGCCAGAACATGGTGTTATCACCTGATCCCATCTCTTAATGAAAACAGATTGCGGTTAATCCCATGCCACTTTGTGCCACCTCCACTTTGTGCCATCTCTTAATGAACATGGAGTTGCAGAAGGGGATGAAGTTGAGGGGCTGGAAAGTCATTTTTTTTAATAGGGGGTCAAAATCGCTACCGGGCCAAACTTAGGGGGCCAAAAGTGCATTTTAGCCATAAGAAAATTACACATGTATGACAAATCATGTGTTTAACTTCTTACATAACGTGATGCATGTGTAAAAATTTCGTACACCGACAATTATAGAAACTAAACTTTTTTTTTTGTGATCAAATTAAACTCTTATTTACTTGTCACAAATTATAAATTTCTGTTTTTATTTTAATTTGATTTACTTGTTAATCAAGTTCAATTTGATTTCAAATTCCGCAGAGAAACCATGGGAATATTTTTGACAAAATAAACATTAATGAAAAAAAATTCTAACAGTAAGAACGAAAGTGAATATGGGATACTTTGCTTTCACATACTTGAATACTTTGCCCATATAGATTTTAAGCCAATCTCAACCTTAATTGAGGAATATAATGCATTGTGATATTTCCTAAAAAAAAGAGAAAATAAAAGTTGAAAAATTAAGAAAAGATACCTCAAACTCGAAGGCATTACCTTTTTGCTTTTTCAATGGGATTTGGTTAAAAAGAGACACTTAAATTGGTTAGAAAGAGACCAGGTTGATAAATGGTCTGATATAGGGACATGTTTTTATAATTTTAGATTTTTTTTTAATTTACTCATTTAAGTTGTTTTTTGTCGAAATCTCATTTTAGTTTCATGTTATCGCTTTTACTTCCATGTGTTGGTCTTTGCTTTGCGCCAAGCCATATGCACTCTTATTACAAGATACAAAGATTGTGTGAAATTGCTCTTTTATCTTCAAAAATTGCTCTTTAACATCCCTAAAAAGGTTTAAATACTTCTAGTGACAGTTAACTACCGCTCTCTTCCAACTGCACATAAGTGTCGCACGCTAAGCATTCCAACGAAAGTAACTACCGTTGTGTTATGGTATATTACAGAACAACAAGTGCAGTTAACTCACTTTTCCAAAACTTAAAACACAAACATTTCTCCCTCTATATTCCAACAACCCAATTTCTTTAACTTCAAGCAAATCAACTTCAACTACAAGTAAGTGTTCATGGGATAGTTTATTTGTTTTAATGTTAGATTATTTTCTTTAAATTGTTAAAATGATAGTGTATAAGGTTTATGTAAAATTTGAATTTTGTGGTGGTAAATGATCAAATGTTTGCATTGTGAATGTTGCTTAAAATAGGTTTAATTTCAATGGGGTAGTTTAAAACTTGAAATAACACAATGAATCAATGTTGTATGTTTTGCACTCCAAGTGTTTAATGAAATGCATGACTGAGTTTTTTTTTTTTTTTTTATTGTTTTTCATTGTTTTTTGTTGTATAAGTATGTCTGAGAACCCACATAGGTGCCGAATGGGCAAGAGGACCATGAATTCTAGCGCACACAGGGAGAGAGTGGTTGTGAACCCTATTACTAAAAGGGGACGCAATCGTATGACTAGCATGAAGGGGACTTGACAGACATGTGTATCCTAGGTTATGAACCCTCCTCACGACAAGTACTACGTCACAGGGGAGCAGCACTACAACGCCACTCATTTGTAAAACCTTAAAACATTGAGTTTAAAACCTAGTTTATAAGACGACGAATCCTATCAAGTTAAAGGTTTGAATCTAAAACTCAATGTGATCATGATGGGAGTCAGTGGATTATCCGCATTTGGGAAAGAACAATCATTCAAGTGATTCTTACATCATATTTTTATCTAAAACCTTAAAACATTGAGTTTATGAGTCCTCTCACGTATATATTACTACTCAACACTCACTTTTTTATCCAACGTGAGATAAAAAAGTGTGAATCCCTTAGTTAATTATTTCCCTTAGTTTATGAATCACTTTTTTTTTTATCTAACTCGCATTTGATACACAACAATATCTCCCTCAAGTGTGAATCCCTTAGTTAATTATTTCCCGCTTAAGTGGAAGCTTGCACCGCCGTTGCCTGATGCACGCAATGGGACCTGCCGCCTAAACACTCTTGGTCATAAAGCCTTTAGACACAAGAAGTCGGTTGAGCTCTTGTGAACCATAAACTCTAATACCATTGTTTGGTCATAAGCGGAGTTCAAGGATTATCCATGTTGTCGTCTCATTTATATATTATCCAACACTCTATTTTCTATCCAATATAAAACTTCTAACTCACATTTGTCACACATTGTATATTGCTTCTAACCTAAGATCCCAAAAACCTTATCAATGTTGAACACCAACGCACCTTCAATATTGTCGATCTGATTATCATCTTTCATCAAGTTGAATCAAATAATTTGAAATAGACCAAGTCAAACCAAACTCTCTTTCATTAATTTTATTCATTTAACTCATATAGTTGTCGAATTATTGAGGCTGAGAAATCAAGATCCTCCAGACATATAACTCCTGTGTAATACATGTAATGTTATGCATAAAGTGGTTAACGACATGTCTCGTGCAAAAAAAAGAAAAAAAAGAAACGATTCCCACGATTTTAACTTACTATTAACCACTCAATAACTAGAACCGTACCTTCTCCCTGACAAAAAAACATAAAAAATAAAAAAACTAACCTTTATTTATGTCTTCCACTTCAGTAAATTTTGAGACAAATTGAATTATACTAAAATAATAATCCCTTTACTTTACTTTACTTTACTTTAGTATATAAAATAAAGTAATGTGATTTTGTCCTAATTAATGGTAACAAACATATATAAATTAATGTGTGACGAGGAAGATAACAGTGAGTTTGATCAGAGATCCAATGAATGAAGCATTGGGACAAAAATTGAATGCCTTTTTTTACAAGTTATTAGGATTGTACGATCTTTTCAGAGGTTCACTAGCACTTCTAGCAAACAGTAAGCACAAGATTTAAGGGCAACAAACAACGTAGTAACTGTACCACTTTCTGTTCATATATTCTTTTCAAAAATCCTTAGCTCTTCTTGTTTTTACACCACTGTTCCTTCTGCAACTAAAAAAAATAACACTAGTAGTTCTTTCTAACTTTTGTTTATATTATGTTGGATTAATGTTGTTTCTTAGCTAGTTATTTATTATTTATTTATCTAAGGTGATTTAATTTGACAATGTTTATTCAGCTCATAGAAGAGGGCGTAAGTAAAGGAAGAAAGACTAGAACAGTGTTATTCTCCTATATATATGTGTATTGGTCTTCATTAATATAACTAAAAAACCTATCTATATTTATAATGGAACAGTAAATTTTGGGAAGCATCAGTAGATGTTGATGTTTTTAATTTATTTGAACATTTTTTAGCTGCTTTCCAAAAAAAAAAAATATTATTATCTATTTTTAAACAAAAAAATGTATCTATCAGCTGTAAAAAGTTGATCACATTTCATGAAAAGTTGACCATATTCAATTCAAGCTGAGAAATTGACCAATATGCAAATCAATTTCAACCAAGGTGCTTATTCGTTATGTGTGATCTACTACTGTATATTTTTGTTTTGTTGAAAACAAAGTTAAAATGATTTGTGTTCCAATACTTCATGAAGATTATAGCAAATCTCTCAGAGATTGGACCAACATGTCTTGATTTCAATACGATATTTTCGTATTTGGCTATCTGTGTAACAAAATTATACTACATATACCTTAATGCGTAAACATTACATCACTTAATATAATTTTATTATTTTAATAAAAAAAGGTAAACATATTTTTAGTTTTTTTAGATAGACGAAATGATAAATCATTATACATAAATTCACACACACAAAAGTGAAGGTATTGTGGTTCGAACCCTGATCATGTCGTTTGACCTAACAATTTCAGCATTTTATCAGTTGAGCTAGGATTTGTGGACGGTAAACTTATTTATAGTTAATAATATAGTAATCATTAAGTGGTACCAAATCTACTAACATTATATAAAAATCGAAGTACATCAAAATTTCACAATCGTCCTTATTAAAACTCATGATCTCCTTAATTTTATGTGCATAATGATCATTTTGTAAAATTTATTTTATTTGTTTTAAAAAAAAATTAATTACGGATAATGCTCATCACAACTATAACCAATTTTCAAGGATAACTATGAAACTAATTTATTTGTTTTGTAAAAAATTAATTGTAGATAATGGTCATATCTACTAACAATATATAAAAAATAAACATTTGGTGCAAACATTGAATAGTGTTTTGCATATAAAATAAAAATTTAACTAATAGAAACATTGTATTAATTGTTATAAAACCTACAACGAGAGCGATGCATGCATAAAAAATTTCTTATGCATATATAAGAATATAAAATCTTCAACGAGTGCGGTTTAAATATTAAAAAAAATTATTTAATAGACACACTACATTATTGTTGATATAAGTACATAAACTTTTATCATATCGACTTTCTCAAATATGTATATAAAAATTTGTTTATGCAGATATAAGTACATAAAATCTACAACGGGTGCGGTGCAAACATTGACCAATGTTTTGCATATAAAATAAAATTTTGTTTATTAAGAACACTACATTAATTTTGATTTTAAAAATAGTCATGAGTTTTTAAAATTTTATCATATCGACTTTCTCATATATGTATATGAATTTTTTTTATGCAGATATAAATACATAAAATCTGCAACGGGTGCGGTGCAAACATTGAATAGTCTTTTGCATATAAAATAAAAAGTTATTTAATAGAAACACTACATTAATTTTGATTTTGAAAATAGTCATGAGTTTTTAAAATTTTATCATATCGACTTTCTCATATGTCTACATGAAAGGTTGTTTTCGCATGTATAAGCAAATAAAATCCATAATTGGTGTGAGTTAACTATTTTACAATTTTCTGTACCATCGACAATGGTGGGTGCTTCATCTATTTAACGCCATATTAAATAGGCACCCTCATTGTGGAGTATAATACATGGGTGGCTATGGAGAAGGGTGGCTATGGAAGCACCGTCTCTCTCTTCATTTTTCACGGGGTCCATTTAATAAATCTAAATAAAATAAATAAATTTTGTTGAAATGTAATGATATAAAATTATTTGTAGAATCTATTTAATAATTTCTTTTGAGGTGCTGGATTGGAGAAAATCGGTGCTTATTAAGTATTACCGTAAAATGAGTTATGTGGGCATATGAAATTAATTTAAGCACCCAATTTAAGGTGCTATGTTGTGGATGGTCTAAGAGAATAATAGTTAATAGAAACATTACATCAATACTCATAATTTTCATTTAATATCTATAAACATTATATAGTTAATATTAACAATCTAATTATTATTTATATAATTATCGCAATGTCGCACGGGTCTTTTACTAATTAATTATAGATAGTCAGAATTTCTTAAAAAAAAGAAAAGTGGCGGTACAAGTAGAAAGGCGAGGATGAATTCTCTCGATTAAAGTTCTTTTAAGTTTTTTCGATTATCTCGACCATAAGAGAGAAAGGGAGAGTTAAAATTACAAACGAAAATATGAGATTGAGTTTTTGGTTAAGATAACAATTGAGAAAAATGACCATTTAAAAAAAAAAGTATTAATAATATTTTGGTTTAAATAAAAAGTATTAATAATATTTTGGTTTAAATGCATTTATGATCCACTTGTTTTGACCGAAACATAATTCTAGCACATCTCCTATGACAAATTTATATGGAACTCAAAGTTGGTTTCATAACCCTAGTAAGTGGCTGCCACATCACACTTACGAAACTCTAAAATAATTTGCTCCAATGATAGAAAAATTAAACAATTTTTACGAAACTCACACTTTTAATGATTTTTTTTTTGTATACAACATCTAATTTGAAAAAATAAATCAAATCTTAAGGTTCCTCCAATAAAGAGAAAAAAAAAAGAAGAACAATTTATCATTCTATAAAACTCACTCAAATACCATCAATTGAAATGCTTAGCTAGAAGTTTTAAAATTTCAAGATTTTTTGCTTCACAAAATACATTTTAGAGTTTTTTATGACGTGTCATTTTCCTTAATGATGTGACATTATTTATTTAGATCAAAATTTTATTAGATCATTTGTTTGCATATTCATTGATCAAATGTAAAATGTTCTTCTAAAATCAATTATTATTTCCAATCCAAATCAACAATGTTACATCATCAAACATAATTCAACATCATTGATGAATATAATACAACAAAAAACAAAGACCAAAATTGATATGTGGGAAAAAAATCATGAAATATGTGAAATAGGAGGATTAAAATCTTGAATTTCAAAATGAGGAGACTAAGATCATGCATAGATGGACCAAAAATGCATTTTTGTATAAATTGTTTTTATAATTGTAAATTGAGTCGGTCAAAAACTAATCCAATCAAAACCGCATTTATAACTGGATCTAATATTAGATTAGGTTTTGAAAAGGAGTAAAAAAATCATATCAAACACGTGTAATTTTAATCTTTGAATCCGGTGATTAGTCTTTATCTTAAATTTTGTTGGATCATGAGTAGTGTGTGGATCATCCACATTATGCCAAGAACAATCACATAAATAAGATAGACACCACGTTTTTATCCATAATTTTAAAGTATTAGATTTATGAGTCATCACTTATATATTGTTCAACCTCACATTTTCAAACAATATGAAATTTCAAATTCATCTCACATTTATCACAACAACTTTGATCCAAACTACATCGCAAATCCTCAACCTTAAACCAAAACCACACATGTTAATTTGGAACAAAGTGAGTACTAGTTAAAAAGGTACAATGTCAAATTAATGAGAAATCAAATGACGTGTGTATGAATGTATTTGCCCTAAAATTACCCCGTCCTTTAATAGCGACTGGTAGTACCACTCTAAGTAGCAGTGTTTATAATGTAATCTAATCTGACCTATTTGTTACAATAGATTCTCATTGCATTTTCCAAAGAGTTGCTGAGTTAAAATAATCGCTATATGATGTGTTTGATGGAATCAATTATCTATTTTATGATGTGAGAGAGGCACGTCAAGAATTGTCAAGTGTACTTTGAAAGCTACATTTTTAAGAAATTTCAAAATTAGATGCCCTATAATTCTTAGATCAACTAGCTAGAATGGTCCACCCACTTATTAAAGCTTTGTTGAGGTGCTTATTTACTTGCTCAAGTCTTCGAAAATATCCATACGGTTTTTAATAATGTCTATTTGTTTCCAATTTTATGGGTGTACATTTTCAATTTAAAGGATGAGAATATGTCTTATTAAATAATCTGGTTACTGTTTGGGAAGAGTGATATCGTAGCTAACTTCTTTAAAAAATAGTTTAATCTGTACCATTTATGTTTGATCTAAAGGTTCACAAGTATTCTCATCATTCTTATATAAGATAACTATTCTCATAGTATATGTCATATATATATATATATATTTGACAAAAATAAAACGATATTAATTCATTTAAATTGATAGAATACATCATTCAACATAGCTAAAACAATAAAAAGTTAATATCATACAACATTCAAGTTAATATCATACAAATGATAAAATACCTACAAATAATATGATAAAATTAAAGTGATCAAAATACTAATGTCTTTTGTGTAAACTATATCATGGAATCCATGGATATTTTTAAATTGGCATGACTCTCTTTGAATATTTGTAAATTAATTAATAATTTGGAATGATTCTCCATGGAGATGGAGAAATTGAATTAAAACACAAGCATGATTAAGGTGATTAAGGTGAAGAAGCAGTAGGATGGAACCGTAACTCCATCGGAAGGGAGATTAAACAAAAAAATTGAGAGGAAAAAGTCAGTTGAGATAGAGAAGATCAGGTACATGAGTACCGTATTAATTGTTTTAATCTTAGTCTTTGATTTTAATCTGATGGTTGTAATTTATTCTCATCATTCTCACATGTAAATGTCATTCTCATGTGATATGGCCCATATATATATATATATATATATATGGGGTTTGCTACAATAGACCCACCCTTTTTCATGAAGGTCTATTTTAGCAAGCTGCACCTTTTTCTTTTGACATAAATACCCTTATTTTTGCTTTTTGAGAAAGAGAAAAGGAAAGGACAAAGGTGTAATTATGCTTTAGTCATTAATGTTTTGGTTTCTTCAAAGGTATATATATATATATATATATATATATATATAAATTAGTTTTGGTTTCTTCAATTTTGATAGAATGGCTAATATTATTAGCTATGGCTTTAATATCCTCATGACTCATATTTGTCCACCATTTGTAAAAGAAGTTTCTTTGAATAATGGGCATATTATGCTTGTCTCTTGAAATAGTTAAATCCCATCTCCAAATCCATGGAATTTGGAATTTACTAAAATAAAGGCATGGACATTGTCCATAAAACATCTTGCTAGATGTTACCTTTGCAATTAAAGGACTTTTATCACACCATTTAGTGTACAAATTTTGTAATTCTTCTGGAAGAATTTCCAAAGATGGACCAAATTTTAGCCACCAATTGAAAAACTAAGTTGGAATAGGTTTTTCACCAATGTCAAAAAGAACCATGAATGTTTATTCTTAGGGTTCTGGTAATAAAATGCATGTGTAAATGCTTTGATATAATCCCAGTAGTTGAAGTAAATATTTTTACTTTCATCAATTTTTATGGCCTTTTCATTATTAGGATTAAGACCCCAATCTTTAGGAGGCAATATCTTATTGATATGGCATTTTGAGAAGCTAATGAAGCTTGCTGGATTTTTGTTATGAAAATTATGTGTGATAGTTATTGATCCAGTAGCTAATAAAAGAATTTCTAAATTAGGTCTAGCCTTTCCATAAAGACCAGGGTATCCCCTAGATTCAAGATATATTTCCTTAATTGACCAACTATCATTATTAGTCAAAGAGAGATCCTCGTTATCAATATGCATAACTTCTTCTGTGACAGGATTTTCAAAGAATTCAGAAATATTCTCTTGAGATGGTTCTTCAAGAGCAATTTGTTTGTAAGATATTATCTTACTTGAGGATGAAGAAGATGCTTCATTTTTCTTTTGAGACGGTTGCCTTCCTCTATTATATGGAACTGTAGTCCAATCCCCTATTAGGGGATCATTAGATTCTGAGTGAGGTAGTATATTACTACTCCCAAATCCCATACAGCGGCCATATTGACCACGACCTCCTCTGCCCCTATAAGGGGTCGTCATTCTCCCTGCAAAAATTCACAGGTCAAATAATCAGCAAGTGAATTATTTTCACCTTTAATATACTGAATATCAAATTCAAAGGCAGATAATTGGGCTTGCCATCCTGCAAAGATTTGCTTTGCAACAAGGTTTTTAACATCCTTTTCAATAATAGATTTAGCAGAACTACAATCAATTCTTAGTAAGAACTTTTGATTCAAAAGATCACTTTGAAATTTAGAAATGCATTTTATAATAGAAAGCATTTCTTTTTTAATCGTAGAGTAATTAGCTTGAGTGGAATTCCACTTTCCAGAAGTAAAGCGAACTAAAACTTCTTTATTGTTATCAGGTATAACCTGTTTTAAAATTCCTCTGTAACCTAAATTAGAAGCATCAGTTTCAACTATTTTGAAATATTTAGGATTAGCCAAAGATAAACAAGGTAAACATTTTACTTTGTTCTTAATTCTTTGAACGGCATGAGTATGATCCTCTGTCCAAGGTCTAGGGTTTGCCTTTAATCTATTATATAAAATAGCAGTATCCTTAGACAAGTTTTCATAGTAATCTGAAATAGAATTTAGACTACCCAAGAATCTTTGTAATTGGGTTTTGTGAGTAATAATGTCGGGAAATTTTGAAGCAAATTCAATACTCCTATGAATAGGAACAATAGTTCCTTTATCAATTTCATGACCTAGAAATCTAATTCTAGTTTGGAAAATTTTCATTTTTGGGGCTGAAACAACTAACCCACTACGTTTGATGACATCTTTAAAATTTTTTAAATGTTTAAAATGTTGTTCTATAGTTTTAGAAAATACTAAAACATCATCAATATAAACAATTATAAAATCAGAGTAAGGATTGAAAATATCATTCATAGTATTTTGAAATTCAGATGGGGCATTTTTAAGCCCAAAAGGCATAACAAGCCATTCAAAATGTCCAAAAGGGACAGTAAAAGCAATTTTATATCTATCAGATTCTTTAATTTGAATCTGCCAATATCCCGATTTCATATCAAATTTTGAAAATATACGGGCAGAAGAAAGTCTATCTAACAAATCTTTTTTGTTAGGAATTGGATATCTAATCCATTTTAACACCTTATTAAGGGGTTTGTAATTAATAACTAACCTAGGAACACCTCGTTCCTTTTCAGCCGCATTATTAACATAAAATGCAGTACAACTCCAAGGAGACTTGGATTTTCTTATCAGTCCCTTATCAAGGAGACTTTGAATTTCCTTTTTACATAAATCAAGATAATTTTGATTCATCTGAGCTGGTCTGGCTTTAGTAGGGATTTGATTTTCATTAAAATCATCCACATAAGGTAAAGAAACAATGTGCTTCTTTCTATCCCAAAAAGCATTGGGTAAATCATGACAAATATCACTACGTAATTGTAGTTCGAACTCCTCAATTTGTCTCTTAATATCAGTTTTATTAAGTTGTTCATTAATATTAAGAATATTAACTTCTTCTTTCAAAAAAGATAATTGTTTTTCTTTTTTAAGAAGAAGGTTTTTAACCTCATTTATCATCCTAGTATGAGGATCAGAAATAAATTCAAAAGTAATTTCTTTATCGTTAATAAAGGTGGTAATCCCCTTTTGATCAATGTTAGTAATGGGCATAAGATTTTGCAAAAAAGGAGTTCCCAGGATAATTCTATGAGTCAGGTTTTTAACCAAAATAAAATGAGTGGGTAAACAAATATCTTGTTTACAAATATAAGTATTGGGTAATTTATAATTTACTTGGAGCCTACCACCTCCGGCTTGAGTGAGGGATTGGGTAGTTTTAGAAAAATATTTAGTAGGAATAATTCCTTCTTGGATGCAGTTAAGGTCTGCACCACTATCAACCAAAGCAATTTCATTTTTTAAAATAAATTCTTTATTAACAATTAAAGTAATTTTTATAAACCATTTTTGAGAAGTAACTCTTTGAAGAGCATTCAAATAAGATTCAGAACTTGAAGGCATATCTTCTTTGGGAATATTAATATCTTTAGACTTTTCTAAGATAGTAAGTCTAGAGGATAATATATTATTATCTTTTTTAATCTGAGCTATCTCAGATTTTAAAAGATTTATTGCCCTTTTAAGATCATTAGTAGAAACAGGAGTTTCTCTAATCTTAGATTCTCGAAACCTAGATAAAACTTCACTAATTTGATAGGGAGCCTCAATAATTTGAGGAGATTCCTTTTTGGAATTATCTTTTATAAGGAACTCAATCTTTTTTCTTCTCAGATTATTATCTAGAATGGACTCTAAAATTTTTAAAGTTTTGTCTTGTTCTTTAGTAAGAACAATTAAACCGTTCATATTAACTATTGATTTCCAATAATCAATTTCATCGCCACATTGGCAACTATTATTGTCAGAAGAGGATTCTTCGGAAGAACATTCATTAATGAAGTCAACTTCATTATCAGATATTTCTGACTCAGAGTCGGAATTAATTAAGAGAACCTTTTCAAGTTGAGCACGAAGATTATCATCTTGGATTTCATTTAAGGCTTTTTTAGTCCAACATTGATTAGCATAATGCCCAACCTTTCCACATTTGTGGCAAGTAATACCTTTAGAAAACTTATCAGCTTTCCTTTTCCTATTAGATTTAGGAATATCTTCTCCAAGTTTATTCTTAGAGTAATCTTTTTTATGTTTCTTTTTTCTAGAAGATCTCTGAGAATTTCTCTGAGATTTATGTGTTCTATCCGTAAAACGCTTATCTTTACCCTTGTTTTTATTACTGGGTGGTTTACCAAGATCAAAGGCAAATTGTTCACAGAATTCACCCAATTGGTGTTTTTCTGTTAACTTCTGCTTTTTAAGCTGGTTCTTAAGCTTTATGTCATTACATAAGGCTAATCCTTCTTGAATATAGGTGTTGGTTATCATACCATAGGTAAGGTTATCATAGTTGATGTTAATACCGTCATTTTTATTTCTGAGGGTTTGTCTAATTCTTTCGGCAAATAAATGAGGTAATCCATCTATGAATTTAGCTTTCCAATGATTGCTATCACAACCTTCAACCATAAATAATCTGGATAAAAAGGTATCTTTATACCATCTAAAATGTGTCAATGAGGGGCATCTAAGGTTTTGGAGTAAGGTAGAAATTCTTTCTCCTACTGGAACACCTGTTCCCATAAAATTCTGTAAAATAGCTAAACACAGCGTATAAACTGCATCTTCCTCATTACCAACATAAACTGGGTTCTCACTAGTGGAGGTTTCGGTTTTAACAAGTTTCTTATGGGAAAGAATTTCTTTCCTCTGGGTATCATTGAGGTAGAAATCCCACCATCCTCTAAGTTGGCCCACAAATCCAGTTGTAATGAAAGCAGCTATATTGCTATCATAATTACCATGTTGTTTACAGATAGTAGAATACATAAGCATTTTTTGAGTAACATCAACAATTTGTTTTTCATTTAAACCATCTATGTTCCATTCATAAATGGATCTTCCAGAATAGGAGTTTTGATAAAAAATCATTTTTCTCATAAAGTAAATCTTGAGGTGAAGGTCTTTCATAATAATATTTATCAACAGACCTTTTAGTATAAACAGGATTTACTTCAGCATTATTTCTATTAATGTCCTGATTAGCAAACATGGCAGTTAATTGAACAATTTCTTTTTCGCTATCATAATTATCTGAATTCTCAGAATTATCAGAGTTATCTTTGTGTGAAAGAACATTAAGATTCATTTTCTTAAGTTTTTCTTCAAGAATAGAGATGAACTCGTTGGAATCACTATCAAGTTTAAATCCTTCTATATTAATAGGAGGTTGAATTATGGGAGTTTCTTTAATAATAGGAATAGAGACATCTTCAATGCTTTGAGACGTATTTTTCTCAATTTTTTCTAAAATCAAATTTTGATTAGCAATTTGCTTATCCATCAAGGTTTTTAAATCGGTGATCTCTTTTTCAAGAGAAACAAAATGATCTCCTATACAGGTTAAAAAGACATTAGTAAAATTTTGAGATCTAACAATTGAGTTTAACTCTTGAATAGTAACATGAGCATCATTAACCTTTTGACCTAGATAAGTATTATTATAAGAAATAACCTCAGTATTTTTTCCTAGATTAATGATTCTAGCTTAGGGGGGAAAAGAGCATTATCAATTTCTCCTCCTAAGAAAGTCCAAGGTTTGGATTTTAAAACCATAATTTCAGATTTAGTTTTTTCAAGAAAATATTCAGTAAACCAATTAACAAAAGGAATATAATTTTGCTTAATAACAAGATTATTATAATAATCCTCTTTGAACTGGGCTAATTCTCATTCAGCAAATTCATTGAAATACCATTTCCGAAATTCAGAATATCTATTAGTCATTAACTCGTTGATGAGTTTTCTCCATTCACTCCCTGGACTTAAATCCATGAAAACTCATTACAGATTCTGTAGGAGATTTCCCACTTTCACTTGAACCAGAATATATTCCCTGGGGAATTTTATTTTCGCTTATTATTATGTGCTCTACGGATTCTAAATCCTCTCTAATTTTAGATACTGGTTCCGATATGGAAGATCTAGAAGTCGAAGGCCTAGATAGATTACTAGTAGCCGAATAAAATTCATTAGAAGAATACCGAGAAGATATACTTCTAGGTATCTTAAAACTTCTTTGAGAATTAAATTTAATCTCAACTTCCCCTTCAGTTGTCTGGATTATTTGACCTATTTCTCTATTAATAATATGTTCAGGTTCAGTCGCATGTGGCAAAGTCCACGTTTCAGGAAAAGTTATTTCATTCCATTTTATCAATTTATTGGTAGCAATATTGGATGTCAACAAATTAGTTTGAACAAGAGTAGTAGATCCTTGAAAATCAATTTGTTTAGCCTTAGGGTTTAAAGTATTTAAGATCTTATAATAAACCCTGTAACAAACAGCCATAACCTCACTCCCCTTTTTAAAATCATACCCATCCGTATGAATATTCATTTGCAAGGCATTAAATAAATGCTTTTCAGTTAAAGATAAGCTCAGATTAGGAGATATTTCAAAATAAACTGGGCCATGACAAAGGCTGGTTTCGACAGCAAGCGATTGTTGAAAATTATTACATCTACCATCTCTGACATATGCCATGAGGCTAGTATTTAGTCCAAGTAAAGTTAAAGGTTTAATAGCAATTTGTATTAACCCAATATGAACAAACTTATACTTTTTAAAAGATTCTAAATCTTTTTGTTTCAACAAATATATAGTCTGAGTATTATTAGAAACTTGAACAGTTTGTTCAATAGTCTTGACTGCAAATCTAGCCATTAAGTCGAACATTCCCTGTTTATAAATATGATTTGAGGGAACAGATGGGATAACCCATTTATTTAATTTTTCCAAATTTTTTGGATATTCGACTAATTCTTGATTTTTGATCAGACTATTCTGATCATGTTCTTCATAATTTTCTTCCATAAAGAAGATAGGCAAACAGTGTTATGATTAGTTAAATAACAAAGTAGAAACAGAGTATGTAAGACTTTCTCATGATCTTATTACCAGGTAAATGAAACATTAAAAACCTTCTAAAAGCCTTTAAAACCTATCAACCCGAAGGGATAGAAGAGCAAAGCCTTTAAAACCTATCAACCCGAAGGGATAGAAGAGCAAAGCTCTCAACAAGACTTCGAACATTAATCTGACAAAAATTCAAGTTCGAAGACCTAACTCTAACACTTCCTCCCCGAAAAAAAGAGTTTGTGGTCAAGAACAAGAACACCAGATTTGTCCCAAAATTCTTTTTGTTTAAGTTAAAAGGTAATATGATCAGGACAAATTTTCACATACTTAGTTTTAACTAAGTATTTAACTAAACCATAACAAATGTTTAGCCTCTAATTGTCATAACAATTAGAGAAAATAAAAGAAAAGGAGGTATATATATATATATATAGCGAAGCAGGACTTAGAAAAATGTCAAGGACAAAACATCTCTCTCAAAGAATCAAATTGTTTGCATTGCCCCACTTGAACGTATGTAACTACGTATGTATGGAATCGTAAATAAAATCGCTTGGTTTCTTTGTTATTTGAGTAAATTATTCATCTTTTGAGTAAATTTTGATAAAACAAAAAATCACTTGGGTAAATTAATTTTGTGAGTGTTTTATATTGTGCAGCGATATAAAATTAAAATCTTATATAAGATAAGATGCACATGGATATGGAGTACACTCATATATTATAACTTATTAATCATTTGTATTTTGCCGTTTTATGCTATTAACATGGATACTGTGAGTCTGTTCACAGATTCATCCTTTTTGTTTTTAGCGAATTTGCACTATATCGATATACTCTATCAATTTGAATGAATGAATATCATTTATTTTTGTCAAAAAAAAACTTATTAATTAGTTACTCCTCTATCTCATTTTAATTGTTTTTTAAACATTTTTCCTATACGTTATAACATTATATAATTAATATATATCTACATACAATATAATTTTTTTAGGGATAATAATGTTATTTACTAAATAAAGCTCTTTCTTTACTCCCACTTTCTATCCACTTATACGGTCACCAAACAACCAATAAATAATTAATCTAATTTTTTATTCACTTTCTTTTTACGTTCTTTTTATTAACAGTCTTTCTTTTCACTTTCTTTCTCAATCCAAACAAAGTCTTAGCTAAGGGATATGGTTTAAAATGGGTACATTGATCACGTGGATGACAAAGCTCTTTTTCATACATATAAAGAAACTTGATGTTGAGCAAAATAAGTCGTTCAAACTTCAAACTACACTTGGAATCAAGGTATTTTCTTATGAATGCTATCACCAAAAATGAATGCGAAATTGTGACAAGAGTGGCACAAAGAGGAGTTCTTTGATTCATTATGCTTAAGAGAAATGATATTTGTACAACCATTTTGGTACAACTTTTGGACAACTTTCTCTCTCATACTCACATTATATTCTTATTCTCTCTTCGTTTTTTCTCTCTCTATTGTTTTTGACCAATGAGAAGAAAGAATAACAAGGTTGTCCCAAAAGTTGTCTTATAAGGGTTGTACAAAGAATTCTGCTCTTTACCCAAATGATTTTGCTCACTCCCAAAGTAAAAGTCTATAATGCCCCTACACATGTTAACTCACGTGGCGTGAGTTAACTTACGCTAGTTATAAGGTGAACGTGACTTAAGTCACGCTACGTGGCTTAAATCACGCTAGTTATAAGATGAACGTGACTTAACTATCGCAATTTTTATTCTGATTTACTTTATTTGAATTTATTAATTCAATACGCAATCGTGAAATAAATGCGACAATGAACAAAAATAAAGAAACAAAAATAATAAATATAAAATATCATTTTATTAATATAATTCTTATTACATTTACAATGGGGTAAAACTAAAACTACGAAAAAATAAAAACCACCAGAAAACCTATCTTCCTGGGGTAAAACTAAAAATAAACCACAAGAAAACCAACCTTCCTGGGGTAAAACTAAATCTGCACATTTAGTTTTACCCAATGTGGTTTTTTGCCCAAGAAAGCTGCTCACTACTTATATTTTCCCTAGCATTCCCACTACTTATCATTCTTTCTCTTTTTACACCAAAATAAAGAAGGAAAAAAAGAAGGAAAGGAAGAAGATTCATAGGGGGAGAGAGTGAGAATGAGAGATGGTGTGAGGAAATGGGGAAGTTTAGGGGTGTATTTATAGGGGGAGATTGTAACATAGGTTATATCTACCATAAATAGGGTCAAAAAACGTGTAAAAACTTATCAAAAACGTGTAAAATAAAGAAGGAAAAACTTATCAACCCTTGAGCTAAATTTAAATCTGATTTTTTTTTACCACAAGAAGTTCTTTTTATCCACAGTAAAAAGTTTCTGCGGTTAAAAAAGCAGATTTAAAATTATCCCACGGGTCGATCACTTCCCCAAGTCGGCTACTCACTATTTTACCCCGACGAATTTTGATCACTTTTTACCCCAAAGAGAATATTGAAAAAAAAACAAAGAAAGAAGAGAATTAGAGGGAGAGAGTGGGAGGAGATAATGTGAGGAATATGGGAAGTATGTGAGGGTATTTATAGGTAGAAATATGAACCTAGGTTGTATCTAACATAAATGTGGTAAAAAAAAACGTGTGAAAGTGGTAAAAAAATGTGTTTCTTTGATGTTGAAAAGCTGACCAAAGTTGGAAAAACGTTTGTTCTTTACCGGCCAACTAGCGTGAGTTAACTTGCGCTAGTGCTAAGTGATGCGTGACTTAAGTCACGTTCATATTAAGTCACGTTCATATTACACTAACGCATGTTGAGTCACGTAGCGTGACTTAACATACGTACAAGATACACTAACGCATGTTAAGTTACGTAGGGGCATTATGGACTTTTACTTTGGGAATGAGCAGAACCGTTTGGGTAAAGAGCAGAATTCTTGTACAAATATCAGTACTCTATGCTTAAACTATGGACCAGGCCCAAAGACGGATCTTAGTATTTTAGTAAATTTAATAAAATATTATATATGTTCTCCCTTTTGAATTATTATCAAATTTATTTTAGGCTTAATTGCAGTTTGGTCCCTTATGTTTATTTTAGTTTTCAAGTTGGTCCCTTATGTTTTGAAAGTTTCAAGTTGGTCCCATACGTTTATTTTAGTTTTCAAGTTGGTCCCTTACGTTTTGAAAGTTTCAAGTTAGTCCCTTATGTTTATTTTAGTTTTCAAGTTGGTCCCTTATGTTTATTTTAGTTTTCAAGTTGGTCCCTTATGTTTATTTTAGTTTTCAGGTTGGTCCCTTATGTTTTGGACCGACTTGAAAACTAAAATAAACATAAGGGACCAACTTGAAACTTTCAAAACATAAGGGACCAACTTGAAAACTTTTAAAACGTAAGGGACCAACTTGAAACTTTCAAAACGTAAGGGACCAACTTGAAAACTAAAATAAACATAAGGGACCAAACATGCAATTAAGCCTTTACTTTATAATAAAAATAGTAAAGGTTTGGCCCTTTGACAAGGTTCATATTAGACATATGCATACATAATTATTTAATTTTTCAGGTCAATCTAATATGGACATTTACAAAATTGTCTAAATATGAACCTTAATATTTTTCGTAAAAACATAATTTAAAAATAATAAAAGGGAAATAAACACAATATTTACTAACATATTTCGAAAAAACCAGCTTATAAAAGAAAATCTAATAGCAAGTCCACCTTTGAACCATATTCATATCTTTTTACCAAATTATAATATTTTTATATATAAAATTGATAAATTTCTTTAAAAAGATAAATTGATTCATTTCATTGACAAAGAAAATCGCCTCTAGACTTTTTTTATATAAAAAAATGGATGAATTACTAACCATTCTTGGACCGTCATAATATTCCTAAGGGCCTAAAAGCCCTCTATAAAGGCCCAGGCCCCCTCCAGAAAGGCTCATGGAGCCTAGGCACACCCTTCCTGGGACGTCGCCTTAGCCAGCTTCTAGAAGCATCCAGAACCGAATAAAAAGACCTAAAGCCCAGCTTACTTGGAGCTTAAGTCACACTAAAACAAGCCCACTGATAGACTTTTAGCAAGTGTACTAAAACTATCAAAGTAATAAAATTTATAAGTTCGTATCCACAAGAACTGTGTTAATCTCAATTTAGCAATAAGGTTAATATCTAGGATGTGTAAATTATTTTAGTGCCCGAGGCAGTAGTTTTGATTGCATGAAATTAAATAAACAGAAAATAAAGATAGTTTTGGAAAATATAAGGAGAGAGATGAGATCAGGTCTTTCGAATCCTCTGAGTCCCCCTAATTGGTATACTGCACCTATTTTTTACGAATGATTTTCTACTTTCACGATGGTTAACAAAATAGCCCTGATCAATCCCTTGACTTAGGACCCTCTTCTCAGAGTACAGCCCTTAATTCCTTAGGTGGTCTAATACTCTTTGAAGGTTTTAAAAACGTTAACTTAATATCACAAATAAACGATTATCCATTCCTAGACTAACCCTGTTTATTTGAACAATTCAATTAGGTCTAAGTTGAAAGCTATGGTCAGTAGTCATTCATTCTTACGGAATCATGTTTATATGGTGTCAATATATAAAAAACATTAAGAACAATTGAATTGAAAAAAACTAGATTGTCATCACCTTTTGATTTGAAGAATATATTTTTGCTCAATATATTTTGAGACAATATATTTCCACTTTTGGATTTGAAGGAAATGTTTTTTGCTCAAAATATTGAGACAATATATTTCCACTTTTTGATTTGAAGAAAATATTTTTAGCTCAATATATTTTGAGACAATATATTTCCACTTTTTTATTTGAAGAAAATTTTTTGTTCAAGATATTTTGAGACAATATATTTCGATTTTTTTATTTGAAGAAATTTTTTTGTTCAATATATTTTGAGACAATATATCTACACTTTTTGGTTTGGAATAAAAAAATTTCAATATATTTTTGGACCGAATCTGAATATATGTAAAAAAAGAATAAATCATTGAAAATTTAATAGAAAAAGAAAGATGAGTAGAACACAAGAGACAATATCAAGTAAATAGAAGAAATACTACTCTAGGTACCCGGTGGCAGAAGTAAAGTGTAGTAATGTTAAAAGGTCACATATGAGGGATTCTGGCGAGGAAAGCCTTGGTATTTAAGAGGTCAGAGTGACCCGCCTGTCTTTCCTTGGAACCCCTCTCATGTACCATTTACTTTACGAACTGAACTAACTACTTAGTAAAAACATAAATAAATGGACTAATAGTGACTAATAATGGACTAGTTCCAATACCGTAGAAAATAAGTCAACAAGCAAGTTAATTTCAAGTTAGTAAAGGAAGAAAAAGTATAAAATAAAAGAACGAAGTGGGCGAGTTAGTTCGAATCTAATAGGAAAGTAGCACACCATAATCAAGTAAGAAAGTTATTTTAAATCTCGTAAGAGAATGAAAAAGAATAGTAAGAGGGGTAGAAAATATGAGCGAGTTAATAAGAGGAAGCAACGAGTAATTAGTTCCCATTGAATATGATTGCATGCAATTAAAATATCCATTTCTTCATAATACTCATTACTTTGGAAATGTGGAAGTACTATTTTGGATAAATCAAAATCAAGCTCGCCAAGGGGGAGATGAACGAAAGGAGAGAACTTATCGAACAACACGCTGAAATTTAAATGTGAAAAATGAAATATAGAAGCAACGGTCCCGCCATTACGAACTTGAAAATGAAACACGGAGTTATTCTAACCTTTCTCGACCTTTGAGATTTGTTTTGCAGGTTTTTAAAGAGGCACCCTACTTTCTAAAAATACTTTGTCATTTCTGTTTGTTATTTTGTTCAGATGCTACTACTATAATATCTACGGAAAATCTACGATCAAACACGCCCTAAACGTCAACCTTGTGAAAGGCTCTGACCCGGCGAACTCTACAAAAAGGTCAAACACGCCCTAAACGTCAACCTTGTGAAAGGCTCTGACCGGGCGAACTCTACAATTAAATGAGCCTAAAACGTCAACCTTGTACAAGGCTCTGACTTGGTGAAATCTACAAATCAAGCGAGCCTAAAACGTCAACCTTGTACAAGGCTCTGACTTGGAGGATTCTGCAAACAAGTGCGCCTAAAAACGTCAACCTTGTACAAGGCTCTGATGCAGCCAATTCTACATTCAAGTGAGCCTAAAAACGTCAAAGGCTCTGACGCGGCCAAAGTCGACTTTTCATCAACCTTACAATAAGGCTCTGACGCCAACCTTCCAAACAACCCTAAAAAGGGGCTCTGAGCATCATCGTTACATCAATCAAGCGAAAGAGCAATGTTATAACTAACCATTTCGCCTTGACCCAAGACTCGTGCTTGGGGGGTTGTGCACCGTTAATGTATAATTAAGGGATCAAACGCCCTCCAGAAGGACCAAAAAATGGCCTTAGGCGCGTCCTCTTAAGGGTTCCACCTCAAAAGGCTTCTAGAAACATCTAGAACGCTCTAACGCATCCTATACGATCGACCTTTCAGATTCATCACTTCGCCTTGTCCCAAGACACCTGCTTGGGGGGCTATGGACCATCATAATATTCCTAAGGGCCTAAAAACCCTCTATAAAGGCTCATGCGCCCTCCAGAAAGGCTCCGGGAGCCTAGGCACACCCTTCCTGAGGTGCCGGCTTAGCCAGCTTCTAGAAGCATCCAGAACCGAATAAAAAGACCTAAAGCCTAGCTTACTTGGAGCTTAAGTCACACTAAAACAATCCCACAAGGGGCTATAAGTACCATCTTTGGGATCATTCTCAAGGCATCTCTTAAACAGTCTAAACCCTAATTCTATTATTGTACTGACTGCAAGTAGAATTCTAATCGTTAAATGGAAGGATTTGATTTAATTCATTAACAATTTATTATATGATAGGATTAGACGAATGCTAGATAATTTGATGCAATTGTCTTTTTTTTCATTTCTTTTTTAGATGCGACGCAATTGTCATATGTTTTTTTTAAGGATGCAATTGTCATATCTAATATGTAGAAGGATTGCGTATGAATTTAATTTTGACAAAAAATACACATGAATTTGAATGCTTTCATAAAACATGATTACTATTCATCGATACATTTAGGCTTACCTTTTTGGTCCTCTAACTATTTAATTGGTATCGGATTGGTCCACTAAATAAAATTGATTTATTTCGGTCCCTTAAGTTTCTCACCGTTACTACATTTAGTCATTTCCATTAAATTTAATTAAAAAACGTTAGGGTTCATCAATTTCTGGAAAATAGGAAGAACACCATCAACAACAGCAAGAACAAAACTCAACAACATGAACAAACAACAACAACAAAACCCTACAACAAACAATCACAACAACCCATTAACCACAACAACAAAATCGAGCACTACCAACATAAAATTAGGGTTCTAAAAGGGGGGCAAACAAAAAGGGATAAAATTGAATCTGATAAATCTACTTTGCTTGAATGACATAAAACGAATTCTATACTCAATTGCTAACCTTTTTACGATTATGATTCCTTGTTGAAAGACAAATTAAATTCAAAATTGATATGGGGTTTCTTCTTGAATTCGATTCTGAGTTTGGGGGTTTGAGATTTTGGTTGATTTGGTTGCTGGGATTTGATGAAGATGATGATGAAAAGGAAGTTTTTTTACTGGGTTTATTTTTGTTTGTTGCAGTTTTTCTACCTCCTATTGGCTCGTAACAACTTGGGTTCTTTAGGGAGGTTGTTTTTTAGCTTATGCATTGTTTGTTCCTTATCTTTATGCCTGGGATTTTGTTTTTGACAACATTTCCATTTTCTCATGGAGTTGCTTGTTTTAATTTATTGGTTGTTCAAAAATAAAAATAAAATAAAAAAAGAGGAGGAAATAATATGGAAGAAGATGAATAAAAGTTTTTCAGAAATTTATGTGTTTGTGGGTTTGAACGAAGAAGAAGATGATGATGGGGTGGATGATAATGATGTGATAAAGATGATGTTGAAGAAGGGGAAGAAGAAGAAAAATTAGGTGTTTATAGAGTAGTGATTTCAAGTTGTATGAAGAATTTTATTTTATTTTTCAGATTTTTGTTTTGCTGTTTTTTGATGAAGGTGAATGAGGAAGATGATGAAGAAGTTGAATGAAGATGATGATTGTATAAAACCTAACGTTTTTTTTAATTAAATTTAATGGAAAGGACTAAATGTAGTAACGATGAGAAACTTAAGGGACCGAAATAAATCAATTTTTAGTTAGAGGACCATTCCGATATCAATTAAATAGTTAGAGGACCAAAAAAGTAATTTAGCCATACATTTATAAAGAATATCCAATGGCCACCCTTTTTTTTAGGACCCTTTTATTATTATATTTCACCTTTTACAAAATGTAGTCAAAATTGAGTTACCAAAGAAATGTAGTCAAAATTGTGAACATAATTAAGTGCAACCCGACCATCTTTCAAGGAAGAATTTTGTATGTCTAATCTTTAAACCAAAATGTCCGTCATATTATGGTAATTTCATTTCCATATATAAGTTGAGGTGTGAGTTGTTAAAAGACACCTTTATGGATGACTTCTAGCAAAACTCACACACACACACACACATATATATATAGGGTTTTGCTAGAACACACCCACTAATTTTTATGTGGGAGTGTTTTAGCAAAGCTACACCTTAGGGTGTAATTAACCACTTTTTAGTTATTTACTTGCTAAAACACTCCCACATAAAAATTAGTGGGTGTGTTCTAGCAAATGCCTATAGGATTTGTTAGAACACACCCACTTGTTATTGTTAGAAGGTGTGTTATAGCAACATACACCTTAGGGTGTATTTAACCACTTTTTAGTTATTTACTTGCTAAAACACTCCCACATAAAAACTAGTGGGTGTGTTCTAGCAAACCCCATATATATATATATATATATATATATATATATATATATATATATATATATATATATATATATATATTGGCTGTGAGAAACAAAGATAGGGACAAAACAGAATAAGAAATTAAAGTTTTCTTTTTCTCTCTAGGGAAGGGAAATAAAATGGTACTCCATTCGTTTCAAAATGAGTGTCGTTTTAGGTGTTTATACACATATTAAGAAATGCAATGATTAAAAGAAAGAGAATGGTTATTTTACCAAATTATCCTTATTAACTATTGGTTAGTTTTAAAAGTAATACTTTGGAAGTAGTGTGCAAAGTATTAATTGGAGGGTATAAATGAAAAGAAAAAGTTATTATTGTATTGAAAACAGAAAGTGACATTCATTTTGAAATAATTTGTTTTAGTTAAAGCGACACTAATTTTAAAACGAAGAAAGTAGTAAAAAGAAAGAGGGAAATTAATAGAGGCATACCAGTCAATGAGAAAGGAACTGTCATTCAAAGTTTCAACCTACAGTGTGAAGAAAACAGAATCATGTTCTTTACCCCAATTTTTACCTTTCAGGCTTTTTCCTGTCGCCATCTCAAACTACTGTACATCCCTTGTTTTTCTATTTTCATAAAATGCCCTAGCAAGTAGCAACAGCATCCATTTCTCTGTCTATTCACCAACATAATAAAGGAATATTAATATTGCCATTAATATAAGTGATGAAAGTTTGAGTTTGCACCACCATTTTAAGGCAAAAAATAAATAAAAGTTAAATCCTAAAAAAACCACATAATTCAAAAGAAAAATGACTACATTTTAACAATTTTCTCTCTTATACTTATATTTTGTTTTTATTATCTTTCTTTCTTTTTCTATTGTTTTTTACCAATAAAAAAATAGAAAAATAAAATTGTCTTAAAAATTGTTACAAAATGGTTTTACAAATATCATTATTCAAAATCCCTTTTCTTCTTCCGTATCTGCTTATTTTGACAACTTTTTAGTTGGAACACTCAATATTTATTCGATACAAGTACCATTTAAACAAACCATATCATATTTTTTTCTCTAATATCGATCCTAGTTTTTTAGTGAGAGAAACTATATTTTCTCTTTAAGTTCTATTTCTCCTTTGTTCATCGAGAATGTGTGGTTTTAGGTCATTTTTTGATCAATAATCACTAAGCCGCATCTCTTTTTTCTCTTTCTTTCAATTCTAAATAGGTGATTTCCACATATATCAAATTTTTTCTTATGTTTTTTTCTCGTAATTTCATCATCTGAGTGCGGCATTGTGTTGTTAGTCGTCTTGTGTAACATCGATTGATCTTGCATCTCATTGCGGTGTTCGTTTGCTTCCTATTGAAAGATCGGCTTGAATCAATTGCAAATTCAATCAATGATGTGGACGTCAACATTGCAGATTTGGAAGCATAGATATTCCGGTGACTGAGATTTTATCATATTATTTCTAGCTATTTTGTTGTTGTATGCTATTAACTTGAGTATTGTGAGTTTGTTCGCATATGCATCTTTTATATTTTTAACGATGTGTGAACATGTTATTGTATCTGATGTGCGTGCTTTATCAGATTGAATAATTGGACATCGTTTTCTTTTTATCAAAAAAATGTACCATTTAGTTTTTTAATTATTTTCTCTCTCATCAAATTACATCATTAATTATAAATGATATATTTTTATATGATGTTGAAAATAATTGTCAATTTTTAAGTTGTTCAAATAACATCACTCTTCTTCTCGTATTGCTCAACAAATATGACTCACTTGTAGATGAAATTTCGAACACTCACATATTTAAGAAATCAATGACCGTTCAATCAAAATCAAACACATATGCTCTAAAACTCAATATTTTGAATTATAAAATTAAAATATACATCTTCAGATCAATTGATATTAATTGGATGATCGTCAATGTCTCGAATGCAAAATTCTCAATCACCTTGATATAGGGAATCCAATTTCATTGTTCAATAAAAAATACAAGAGTAATAATATTTATACAACCATTTTAAAAATACTCCCTCCGGTCCTTATTATAAGAAAATTTTCAAAAAAAATTTTGGTCCTATTTATAAGAAAAAGTTGACTTTTTAGGTTCATTGAATAATTAATGTATCTTATTGTAAATATAGACTAGATACATCACTTATACAATGAACCAAAAAAGTCAATTGTTTCTTATAATAAGGACCGGAGGGAGTATTGGTGAATGTATTTAATGGTTCACAACTTTCTATAGGGGTATATTTGTAAAATTATTTAAAAAGTTGCAACAATTAATGATTGTATTGGTTTTTACGTTTTTTGGTTTTTCTTCTTATATTAAGGACCGGATGGAGTAACTTTTAAGACATAATATAAATATGAAAGTTTTGTCACAAATGAACGTACAATTATCATTTCTCCAACAACAAATAGTAAAGAGGAAAAGTGGAAAAGTTCAGTCACCCCTCCCATCAATCTCATCACATATCCTCATTTAACATAAAAAATCTTCTTGCTTCACCACTTGAAGAGGTCCATACCATATACCATCTATCTCTTCAATTTCTCTCTCTACACAAAAAAACAAACCAGTCTGTAAAATCAATCAACCAAATCAGAGTTTGTTTCCTTTTCATTTTCTTTCAAGGTAGTTTTTTTTCTAAAAATGAAAAGACATTAAAAAAATATTATTATTATTTTGTTCTCAAAGAACAACATCTACTGTTTCCCAAATTATTAGTACATCAAACTTTCATCTTCTCAGTTATAAATCATAATTTCCATCCTATATTCTCACTCCCTCACTCACTCTGGTCACTGTCTTAAGGAACCCTAGAACAAATTTTTTTCTCTTTTCAAAACAACACTGGATCTGAAAATTAAGCTAGAAAAGGATTCAATCTATGGATTCAATTCAAGATTTTATGGATTCATGTAACTCTGACAACAGTTGCAGCCTCACCAACAGCACCATAACTACCCACAGCAGCAACAACACCATCAGCAACGCCATAGTTGGTAGCTCTTCACCTTCTGGCTCTACCACCACAAGCAGCCGCTATGAAAACCAGAAACGCCGTGACTGGAACACTTTTGGCCAGTACCTCAAGAATCACCGTCCTCCTCTTTCCCTCTCTAGATGCAGCGGTGCTCATGTTCTTGAATTTCTCCGGTACATACCAACAAAAAAACATGAAATGAGTCTCTCTAATTCAGTCTTTATTTTTTTATAAACAAGTTTTGGTGAATCAATATTTTGGTGGAAGAGAAATATTTAGAAGTAGAGATTGAATCCTGAAACCTGGAAACATCTCTTGTTCTTTGATATATAAGAAAATTAGTGTAGATTTTTTTTTCCCTAACTAATTATTAGGGTATGATATCTTTCTTCTACAAGAAAACATCTCTGTAATTCTTCTACATGCCAATTTTTTCGATATTTTTTTTTTTTAAAAATGATCCTTTAATTTCTAACAAGTACATATTCATTCAACAAATGGGACATACAAAAGATCGATCTAGGGTTCAATTTTTGCTAGTAAAATTTCTCCATATTCAAGAGAAAATAATGATTTCTGAAACCTAATCTTGTAACAATTTTTTGGTTGAATTGTTGTTAATATTGTGATGTAGGTACTTGGACCAATTTGGCAAGACAAAAGTTCACACACCGATTTGTCCATTCTATGGACATCCAAACCCTCCAGCACCATGTCCATGTCCATTAAGACAAGCTTGGGGTAGTCTTGATGCACTGATAGGTCGTTTAAGGGCAGCTTTTGAGGAAAATGGAGGGAAGCCAGAAACAAATCCATTTGGTGCTAGAGCTGTTAGACTTTACCTTCGTGAGGTTCGTGATCTTCAATCCAAAGCAAGAGGTATTAGTTATGAGAAGAAGAAAAGGAAGCGTCCACCACAACAACAACCACAACAGCTTCAGCTTCAGCAGCAACAACAGCAACAACCAATGCAATTGCAATTGCCTCTTCATCTTCATCATCACCATCAACATCAGCTTCCACCTCCAGGTGCAACTCAATAAAATGGCTATTCTCTCATATTCCATGGAAAAAACTATCTTTATTTATCTCAAGTCATGAATATTAATTGTCTAATTAAATTTTAAGTACTAGTAGTAGCTAGTAGGTTTAGGTTTTATTTATTTGTCAGTTAAATTTTGTGAAAGATTTCTGGTTGTCATTAATTTGTTGTATTGTATGTATGTATTCTGCTTGATGTAGCAGAAATTAAAGATAAGATTATGAATCATCATGTTTTATAATGACAACATTTAATTAATGGTACTTGTAGTAATCTGTTAGTTGAAGTAGCAGAAAAGTGGTGGTGGTGCTATGAGAGTTAACTAATTGATGTACATGGAGAAGGACATGATATCCCACTGATGAAACAAAAGCTACTCATCATAATTATATCTTCATGATTCTATATTTTGTTTTTTTTTGTGATTTATTCATAATTACATGTATGTATGCTCCTCATCTTCTTTGTTTATTTTTTATGGTTAAAAATTTTCAGAAAATAAATAGGATGTTCGAGATTCGTCTTCTAATGAACTAAGCTAAGGAAACTGTATTCTTCACATCTTCTATCATATGTTGTTTTTGGTAAAATATGATTTTTTTATTTATTTATGGATAAATATTTATAGGAAATCTGACCAACAACTTAAAACTCCCTCAATATTTTTTTTTTTATTTTTTTTAAAAGAACTCCTTCAATATCTGTTATTAGCTTTTTGAGGGAGTATCTCTTATTAGCTAACGAACTGAACTATCTATAATATGCAGATTATTATATTATGTGACCTTAAATTGATTAATTATTGTGGGGTGCATCTAATATGGATTTTTAAAAGTACTTTAAGATGGACTCTTAAAATTTTTAATAAATTTTGATCAAATAGAGTTATCTAATATGAACTAGGTCAAACAATGAATCTTTTTATTTTTAGTAAGTTTTAATAAAATATTTTTGGTAAAATTCATTTTTTTTACCAAAAAGAGTAGAGGTCTGCTATTTAATTATTTTTTAGAGATTCATATGAGACATAAACATAAATAATTAATCTTTTCATTTTTTTTACCATTATAAATTTTATATATTATTTTACTAAAAATGCTAATGGTCACATCTTTAAACCTTTTGAATGAGGTCCATATTAGACAAATATCCATTTTTATCTTCATTTTGGGCTCCATCTTTATTTCCTTCACTTGAATTCCTCAATTTTACTAGCAAATTCATTGACCTATCTTGAGCAATTGTTTGAACTTAATTTGAAGGTATAGCTAGGTAGCCAATTCCGTACAACATCATGTCAATCATATTATTATTGCTTGCATCTTTTATATACTATGCTATTTTCTCTCTTCATTTTTTTCCTTGTAAGTTGCTAATTTTATCTAGTACTGAACTCTTGTTTAAAAAAAAAAAAAAAAAACTATAGTACTTTACACATTGTCTCCTTCAAATGTGATAGGGGTCCTTTTATTAAAGAATGATAGGGCCCTTTAAGCTTAATCAGAAGACATGAGACGAGTTTCTTTTGGTTTCTTTCTCCCATCAATTGAAGAGTTACTGCTGACCGTTTACCTTTGGTCAATTTGATTGATGATATGATACTATATACTGCTTCATATGTTTTGCAGTAGTGCTGTCACTTCACTTGAAGAGAAATGACGAAATAAAGGAAAAACTAATGGCAGACAATGTAATTAATAATTCCTGTCACTAAAGTTTATTTTTATTTACTTACACATTTTCCATTACATATATACTTGTCAATATGTGCATATACACCGATTCTAGCTAATTCATCTCCTTGGTTTACCAAGACTTTCAAGTAATAGTTATAACATTAATTATCGTTTTCAATTCAGTTAGGTTATGCCATCCATATTAGAGACATTTCAAATCTCACTCTACCTACTAGTGAATATATATTGAATGAATGGTATACTAACTCCGTCTCTACATATACATAAAATTCATTTGACTAAATTAGTTGAATAACGAAAGTTGATTTGCCATTAAAAAAAGGAAATTTGATTTGTCATCTTAAAAAAGAAGTTGATTTGTTTAAATGTAGACTTAATTACATTTTTGATTTATTTGTTTTCACTCATTCACGGAATTGGTCCCTCTTCATCTAATTTGTGTATGTAAGAATAGTGATTTAACACATTTTAAATGATGTGACATACGACTTGATGATGTAGAATGATCTATATTCATGAAATTTAAAAAGTCATTTTTAATCTAATAGTGGAAACAAAAATTAGTCATTTTAAATAGGGTGACCAATTTCGTGAATTATTGAAAATAAAATGACAAAATGTAACTAAGCCTTCAATTTACTAGTCTATTAGAATTTTTTTACTATTCATGAGATATTTAATTTATCTTTTTCATTTTACTATATTCACTATCATGTTATATAGAAAATTGTCTTAAACAATTCATCGAGCGGACAAACCTGTCTAAAAAAAAATAAGTATAATTTTGGTCATCGATCACCCCTTCCCTACTTTTGGGTTTTGTGATTAATTTAGGTTCAGAATGAAGAATTTCCGCAATCCCTAAGTTTTATGAAGAGACGCCTGTTGTAACTCTATTAATTTGACCAACTAGAAGGAAATGCACAATAGGGCACACGATAGATGCTAGCTAGGGATTAGCGAACCTTCTTTATTTTCCTTTTGAGTGATTCTAGTGGGGTATGTATGTGACCACTTTGAGACATAGAGGATCTATTCCTTCCTCTAATCATTTAGGTATATTAATTGATTGAGGAGTGATATTTTGACAATCAAAATCAAACAACTTTAATGACAACCTTTTTTTCTCTCTTCTTATTGGACAATAACAATAGAGAGAGAAAAATGAAGAGGGAGAATAAAAGTATAATGTGAGTATGAGAGAAAAAGTTGTCACAAAAGTTGTTTAAAAGTGGTTGTTCAAATATCATTTCTCTAATTGATTATTGGTTTAAATGTGCTATTAGTCCCTGCAGTTTCATCACTTTTTGGTATTAGTCCCTGCACTTTTTTTTGTTTGGATTAGGTCCTTGCACTTTGAAAAAAAATTAATATAAGTCCTTCTGTTAATTCAACGTTTAAAAAAAAAATCAAAACTAACAGAGTGCCACGTGGCCCAATTATTTCATGCCACGTGGCACCCTGCAAAAAATAGATTTAAAGCTAAATGAGTTCAAATAATAATTATTATATAAAATTATATTTATTCAGATTTAATTAATTAAGTATAATAATTGGGAAACTCTAAAACTGCGGATGCAGCAATGCCGGAGACAACAACGTACTGTTTCTGGTTAATATTGATTTTGCGGTGCCATTTAGGCCAGATTCGGGTAGGAGGGATCATGCGCCCACCACAACACATGTTACCGAAAGCAGCTTGACCAGAACGGCGGGTTTCGCCTCCGGCAACACGTGGGATACAGGAGACAGCACGACCAGTACCCAGGATTCGGTGGATACTTGGTGGCCGGCTTTGCGGTTGACGGCGTAAGTTTGGCGGCTGTTTTTGGAGATCTTGGAGTAACAAAGTTGACAATGTACGGATCGAAGCATGCATGACTTCCGGGATAGGGAGGGTGGTGGGAGAATCGGTGGCTATCTCACCTTCGACGCTTGCTGTTTTTCCTTTCTATTTTTACTTCTCGTGTCTTCTTCCCTCCTTTCAATGAGGTGTCTTCATTTTTCTTTTTCTTTTTCTTTTTTTATTTCTTATTAAATATTAAATAACAACAATGATTAAAAAATAATTATTTTAGTTGGGTGCCACGTGGCATGAAATAATTGGGCCACGTGGCACTATGTTAGTTTTATTTATTTTTTTTAACGTTGAACTAACAGAGGGACTTATACCAAAAAATTTTCAAAGTGCAGGGATCTAATCCAAACAAAAAAAAAGTGTAGGGGCTAATACCAAAAAGTGATGAAACTGCAAGGACTAATATCACATTTAAACCTTGATTATTTGGTAAGTTTAGAGTATACACTACACCATTTTTCTAACAAATGTTCACTAAGAAGGATCACTTTAAAATACAAAGCACTATACGGCTAATGCTTTATGTTGATAAGTAAGGATATGTCACAAGAAATTGATTTTGTGAAGATTTTTTACTCTTTTTTTTTTTGGATTAAAATGTATATTATCTTCAATTGGACATTCAATAGAAACATGTCTACTCATACCATATTTTTCATGAGGTAAAACATTAGGATCATGCATATTTTTTTTATCCATTTCATCAAGTTTGTGAAACAAGAGATCAAAAACAGGTAAATTGCTATCATCATACCGTTTTATTGATGAATATGCATCCATTTGACGCTTTATTTGTTGAACCTTTTGCTGTTCTTGAGTACTATCACTTGTCATATTAAAAAACAAGACAAGACAAAAAGAGAAAAAAAAAGAAAAAAAATTCTAAACTAAACCAATTGGAAAAACTACATTAATAATTCAACAAGTCCACGACAGCGGCGACAAAATTTGATAAGCTTGCAAGTCTGTGGTTTTATTGCCGTTCGTAATAAAAAAATCAACCCACATACACTTGTGTTTTAAAATATGAAATTTATATAATATGTCTTCGAATTATTGAAGTTCATCACAACACAACAATGAACAATCTAAACTTGAATCCTTTTTAATGTTATGAGAATTCAAAGCCTAAGGATGAGGTAACTCTAAAGTAACATGTGTCCTCTTTAAAGGCACAAATATGCGTCTTACCAACATAACCCCCTATTCTCATGGTAGTTATGTAGTCAAGAGACCTTAAGTCCCGTTACCTATGTCACCCAATGATATTTATATTATTCTCATGTTTTAAACCTATGTCACCCAATGATATTTCCATTTCCTTCTTCTACTAGCGTGAGACTAACTTTCAATAAGGCCACTTCATTATCAGAAAACCTTAACCCACTCATTTTCATATTGCATCGAAAGAGAAAAATACCCTAAAAGTTAAGTCCAGTTTGGATATTCACATTGTATTTGTTGAGACCGTAATATTTTGAACTTATTGGTACGATTGCATTCGATAATGTTGTGTATTTTAAATTTGATGATATTAATGAATTAAGATGATGATACTTGTTTGGTTATGTTTGAAAGCAAAAATTATTATTTATTTTTTTTGAAGGAAAAGTAAAAAATTATTATTGTTAGTTTTGTTAATTCAAGTTTGAATAAGTGTTTAGTGACTTAATCAAGGTTGTTTGATTAAGATCACATAGTAATCACAATTAGTTTTAGTTGGTTACTAGTTTGTTATATTTTTCCTTAATTTTAGCATAAAGTAGTCAGGGCTAAGTGATTGCTCGTCCCTTAAGCCATCTAACTTTTAGCATGTATATAAACCTATGTAATGTGATTCACCAATTAATGAATTCACAATTTCATAAACTCTATTCTTCTCATTCTCAAAAATCCAATAAAACAAAACCCTAGCTTGTGAAACAAGTATAGAAGTTGCGCTAACAATTATTGCGCCTTATCGTTAAAATAAAAATAAAAAACTGATTATAGTCATCATAAAATACGAAAAGTTAATTGTAGTCCCTCACAAAATAAGAAAAAGTCATAATAGTCCCTCCAAACTGGATAAGTGAAATACATCAATTTTAGAGAAAAAAATATCAATAAATTATGTCATTTTGATCTTTAAATTAGAGGAAGAAGATGCAATTATATTATTTATGATTTTTTTTATTTAAAATAGGAAACTTTATGACGTTTTGGGACAAAATTATGAACAAAATTTTATGTCATTTGAATGGAGAAACAAGAAAGAGTAAACGATGAAGGAGGAAGAATATTAAAAAAAAAAAAAAATTAGATTCTGGTTAATGTGGATGTTCAACACGTTTAAGAATACGATATGAACAAATCATGCAGTTTAGATATTTCTACGGAGAAACAAGAAAGAGCAAAGGAAGAAGATAAAGTTTTCTTATTTAAAGATTTTAGGAAAATTTGGGGAACAAATTGTCCTCACATATTTTTGTTGCAGGGACTTAGGAAAATTTGGGGAACAAATTGTCCTCACATATTTTTGTTGCAGGGACCTAAATATCGGCTATGTTTAGTTTTAAATACACATGACAAGCGGATTACCACATTAGCTATGTTGCAGTTCAATAATGCTCAAAAGAATCGATTGTATAAAAACACATGACAGGTGCATTACCACATCAGTCATGGACCTAAGTATCGGTTATGTTAGTTTTAAATATGTTGAAACAAAATGAGTTTTTTTGGAACAATGCCTCTAAAGTTTTGATGATAACAAAGTATTAAAAAAACAATTGTATCTGCTGGTATGTGTTCAAGTTTGTATAGATTAAAATTTACTTAGTTTTGAACATATATGAGAGCATCTGAAACATAAGAGAATCTAAAGACTTTTTAGATGAAGAAAGGTCAACCAGAATTCAACGCTTTGATCATAAGTGGAAATGCACCCATAGGCTACTGAAGGTCATACTCTGGAGCACAAGCATCTGAGTCACCCAGACTCCGAAAACATTAGACTCTAGAGACCAGAAGACACGTCAGCTTTGTCTTCTTCTGAGGAAATGTCATTTTCAACATCTAACCAAGTACAGTTTGTCTTCTTCTGGATCACATGCTAGGTCAAAATTCAAGGACAAAAGGAATGGAACAGATAATTCCAATTGCATCAAAGAAATTTCAAATGTTTTTTCAGCGACATTAACCAAATCAAGGAACATTCCAACGTGTATGATCAAGCTTCTCAAGACTCTAAATTAACGCTGACTTCTCTCCAACGTCTCTCATATCCTTTCCTTTATAAGGAGCTAAAGGCTTGAAGAAATTACAAGACTCTACATATTTTGAAAGTGTCCTTACTCTGTTAAAATTAAAAGCGCGTTTGAACTTGGAATTTCTTACAAACTCATTATCTTAGAAATCCTTAAGTCTTAGAGTCTACTCTGTTTTGTAATTGTTTACACCTTTGATTGTATAACAAGTATAAAACCAAACATTCTTTTATTTGATTAAGTTAGATTATAAGCAGTCTCTTTCTGTTGTGATTGAGCATTAAAAGTCTCTTGCTTTTGTGCTTGAGCATTAGAAGTTTATTGCTTGTGTGTTTGAGCATTTGTAGTCTTTGTGGTTATAATGAAAATCATTTAGAAATGCAAGAGAACTTAACTACTCTCAACTTGTGAGAAGAACCAGTATAATTGTTTTGTATCTCCTTTTCTTTCTCTCTGTGTTTGATTTTTTTCCGTTGCATTAACTAAAACACTTAAAAAAAGTTTAAAAAAACCAACGTAATTTAACCTCCTTCTTATGTTTTTTTTTTTCTCACCTTAAAAATATACATGACAAAGGGATTACCACATTTAGCTATGTTGCAGTTCAATTAACAACACTAAACTAAAAAAATCGATTTTATAAAAATATTGACAGAATGATTGAAATGTTGTGCTTTTTACTTTGATAAATCGAGTGACATTTTTTTTTTTAAGGATCAAAATGATTTTATCCAATCCATCTATTTTGACACCTTCTAAGAAAACTAATTAAAACCAAACTATTATTTAATTTAATCTTTAGATTGAATGAAATGAAACCTATATTTAAATCAAACTGCATGCAAAAGTCTGTTATTAGCTGTCTCTATTAGGTCACATAATTCATTTTCAGTTGATTAATTTCCCTCTCCCTCTCTTTTCTCTTTCTAATTCCAATTGCTATAATTGGCTTTGCAAAGTTAAAAAGAAGGCTTAAATGCACTTTTCACCCCCTATGTTTGAAAAAGTTGCGATTTTGGTCCCTTTAAAAAAATGGATATTTTGACCCCGTAACTTTTGGCCCTCTTTTGATTAGCTGATTTTGATGGAGATTATGACAATTTCTCAGTCTTTGATGGTGTAAACTGGCATGGAGATAGAAGGATGCTGATAAGTGGAGTCCAAACTGGCATGGTGTAACTTTTGGCCCCCCCTAAAGAAGGATCCACTTATCAGTTTGGACTCCACTTATCATGTCAGTTTGGACACCATGCAAGTTTGGACTCCACTTATCAGCATCCTTCTATCCCATGTCAGTTTACACCACCAGAGACTGAGAAATTGACATAAAATCAGTTAATCAAAAGAGGACCAAAAGTTAGGGGGTCAAAATATCCATTTTTTTTAAAGGGGACCATAATCGCAACCTTTTGAAACATAGGGGGTGAAAAGTGCATTTAAGCTTAAAAAGAAAGGAAATTAAAATTTGTTTATCTTAATTCCTCACTGGCATGTATAATTAACCAGTGTTATGTAGTCTTGCACCTAAGTTAGAGACTTAGAGGAGAGACACACAAACCCATTCTTTGATCAGTTAGTACACTAGTGGTGTTGTTGGAAAATAATTGGTCAAAAATATTTAGACACTGTTCAAACACACTCACACATTTGAGAAAAGTTAGAGAGGAAAAAGAAAAAAATTATCTGTGTTTTTAAAATAACTAAAAGATGGAAAATGTTAACGAATGTTCTGAGAGCATTCTTTAAAAATTTTAAATAATAAGTTTTTGGGAAATGCTAAAGAGTGCCCTTGGGGCATTGGTTAAGATGATAAAAATAGAAACATTATATTGGAAAACGGTGAAAAGTGAAGAATTTAACTTTTTAAAAGTTAAAACATTGTTTCCCTAAAAAAAAAGTTAAAACATTGTTAAATTCAATGTAAATATACTACTTTTAGTTTTCTTAACCATTGCCCTGAGGACACCGGTTAGAAAAATTAATATTTTTGGGTGTATGTCCAAATTGTATGTTTAACAGTTTAAGTCATGTTTGTGATCATGCAAGATTTCTTGAGTGGTGTTAGTGTACTACCACTCATACTACGAGGGAACAGATCGGGCAATTGAAGCCAAAAGAATCAGTAAAGCTGAACAAAGTTTACCTTCCCCATAACTGCTTGATTTAAGCCTAGTGACTGCAATTTCTGATTAATAGAAGAAGAAATAGGTTTCTCCAATCCAAGGGACTAGCCACTGCACGCTGGTGTTCTCTTTTCTGACTACTCAACTCAATTTCCACGTTATCAACAGTAGCAATATTTTGCTGATCCAATTGCAGAAATCACCACACAATTATTGTACTGCAGAATTCAAATCTTTATCATCTCTAACCTAAACAAGAGGTGAACAGTAACACTCTACTCTGTACACCTTAGACAAATGCATGTTAGTTTGTGTTTACAGTTGCTTAATGTTTGGTTATCCAATGCCAAAAATTTATTTTAAATGAACTGACTTTGTAAAATTAGTAAACAAATGTAAATTAATCCTCTCCTTAAAAAAATGTAAATTAGTTCTCTTTGAGCTGGATATTGAGTTTTAAAAAATAATTCAAATTGAACTAATTTTATTAGGCTTTTTGGTATTTGAATTTGTTTTTAATCAATTTAATTCTTGAATGTGTTTTCTATTGATCAATTTGGTCCATAAAATTACTAATAAAAAAAGGTACTAGGATGTGTTTTTCGATACATTTAGAGATTTTAGTGACAACTTCTCATACATTTAGGCTTTGTTTGGGAGTTTGGAAGGGAAGGAAGGGGAGGGCTTTGGGGGGTTGGAAATATATAGAAAAATGGACAAAAAATTCATATTTTTTGAAAGAACAGTTTTTTAGAGAATGATAAACTAATACTTATGATTAATATACTTTTAATTTTAAGAATATAATAACAACACAGATTGGATTTGAAAAATTCATATAAACCCTTCATAACCTCCCAAAACCCTCCCCCAATACAATTTTTGAGTTCCCCCAAATGAGGGGGATTTTTTATTATGAGTAAAAAGTTAACCTCCAAAGCCCTCTCCTCCCAATGTCTTCTATTTCTTCCACTCGCTCCTTCCTTTTTTCCAAAACCCTCCCCTCCCCTCCCCTCTAAACTCCCAAACAAAGCCTTAGAGACTAAAATAACTGTTTATTCATAAGTAAATGTCTCACGAGTTGACAAAGATAAACCAATTGACATAATTATAATATTTTACATCTCAAAAAACAAGAAATGTAAAATATAAAAAAATACAATAAAATATTATTATCATCATTAAATAGACCAATATGTTTTCTGTTTCGATCCCTTTTTTTAGAGTTTGTTACATACATCAATAAGTGTTGAGTAAGGTTTATATGTTTATAAAAGTGAGTTAAACAATATATTTTAAGTTGCAAATCAATTATATTGTAAAAAACTTCAAACTCTAACTTTAAATTAAAATGAATTCTAGATGTAAATTCAATTACACTCAAGATCACTCAACCATATAAAAATAAATACTAGTCATCTAAGATTTTCTCATCCAAAAGTAAAACCAAAGATAAAGCAAGTGCCAAATAATTAAAATGCCTTATTGCATATTTCTCCTCTTTTTTTTATTATTTATTTATTTATAATAATGTATGCCACACAAGAAATGTGAACATAGACTAAGGGTGCATAATATATCTCAATGGTGTTGGAATAGGTATAGTTATACTTATTCCACCATTCATGGAAAAGGAATTCACCCTGATAAATTCATATCCTTATCTTTATTTGGTACTCCCTCCGTTCCGGAATATTTGACTCATTTATTAAAAAAAAGTGTTCCAAAATAATTGACCTATTTCAATTTTCAATACAACTTTCATCATTTCCAATACAATATAACTCTAATTAATACTACTTCCATCATTCCCAATACAATATATTCCACTTTCCCCATTATTTATACATTTTTCTTAATATGTGTGAAAAACCAAATTGGACCAGATATTCTGGGACGGAAGATGTATATGTTACTAGAGGGCACAGACAAACAAAAAAGGTTAATATAATATGTGCATGCCTTTTCATATCTGAATGTGATCTCAATCACAACCAGTAGTCCAGTACTATTATTTATAAGCATATAGTTTAAAGCATGTTCTCCAAAACCCTACCCCATAAGGATATCCGTACAGACATACTCTCTCCGGTCATATTTATAAGCAAAAATCACTTTTTTAGGTTCATTGAATAATTAATGTATCCGGTCACATTTATATGTTAGATACATTAGTTATTCAATGTACCTAAAAAATTGTTTTTTGCTTATAAATGTGACCAGAGGGAGTAGGTAACTATTTCTGTTCCCTTACCCAAAGACTTCCATTTCTTCTTATCTTTTTCAATAAATAAAAATTGTTCTTTTTTTTACTGATTCAATAAAAATTGTTGATTCTATTTATATTTTTATTTGTCACTTACATAATTAAGGACATCACTTGGATGGCATAATGTCACCGTAACATTAAATCTGGGCCACACAACACACATTGTCATTTGCATCTGGGCCACACAACACATCCACGAGTACATTTGTGTGGCCCAAATTTTAATGTAACGGTGACATTATGTCACCCAAGTATTTTCCCATAATTATTACATAACTACACAGCATTTATTTACATTTACATTTGGTACAAATATACATTAGCTATTCAATTTCTTAAATCATTGGATGAGATCTGATTTACATGATCCACCAATTATATATCAACTTGAACTTAGATTTGGGTTAATTAAGTTTTTAGTCCCTATAAATATTCACAGTTTTGTTTTTAGTCCCTATAAAATAAAATCACACTTTTTAGTCCCTGTGACATTTTCCTTAAGCATTTTAGGGACTAAAAATGCTGATGAAAAAATTTTATAGGGACTAAAAATGCTGTTGGAAAATTTTATAGGGACTAAAAATGTTGATGAAAAATTTTATAGGGACTAAAAAGTGTGATTTTATTTTGTAGGGACTAAAAACAAAATTCTGAATATTTATAAGGACAATTTACTTAATTAACCCCTTAGATTTTGTTCACAAAAAAGTTTAACTATAGAGTTATCTAGTCCTCTAGGAATGAAATGAAGAAAATCTCTTGTTGTTCAAGAGTCTTGTCATACTATCCTTCAAAAAAACAAAGAGTCTTGTCATACTACTACAGAATATAGTAAGCAACATAAGCCACAGGTGTGCACGTGGGATATCCACACACAGAAAAGTGTGCATGTGGGCTTTGCATGTTTGTGGGGTCACTACTACAAAATATACATTTAACATCAGAGGGGGTTTATTTTTCACATCAGCACGGAAAATATCTGAAGAGAAAGATACACACTGTGAGATTTTACATCAGTTGACATAAGCACATGAGGGGAATTCTTAATAGCATATAACATTTACATCAGTGGAAAATTGAAATGATGGGAAAAACACGCGGTGGCATTTTCGCAATTCGGGTGAAAACTTTAGCTAATTTTTTTCACATCAGTGGGTGAAAACTGCCTGAGGTAAAAAAACAAATTAGATCATTAGCCTTATCCCTTCATCTATCGTACAAAGCATCAGTGGATGCTTTTTCACTCTCGTTTTCCTTGCAAGCTCAATCGTCCACCGTCAACCCCTCACTGTTTTCCTTGCTATTCAATTGAAACCTCTCACCGTCCAAGCTCTGTTTTCCCGGTGACCTCTCTCTCTCTCTCTCTCTCTCTCTCTCTCTCTCTCTCTCTAATTAGGGTTCATGGTTCTAAACTTACAGAATGTGAAGGATAGATTAAGATTCAATTTGATATATTCTCTTGCCTCTTTTTCGCCGACGTTCCCCTCCGATCCCGAGTTCACTCGCTCCGCCTCTTTTTCCGACTCCTCCGCCTTCATTCTTAATTGTTATTCTTGCCGGTCATACCCGTTCTCAACCGTCGCCCGTCATTCTCGCCGTTCGTCATCCCTGGCTGTGGGTTTGCTTCTTCCTTCTTCTTGGCTTTTCGCCGTTATTGGGTTTTGTTGTTGCTATTCCGAGTTGACTCAGGCTTCTCAACTCGTTCTCTCTGCATTTTCTTCCCTCTCTTAATTCGGTACACACACTCTCTCTTTGCATTTGTGTTTCAGATCTGTATGATTTGTTCTGATTTTGTTGCAAGTGATTTGTTCTAATTTATACACTCTCTCTTTCTCTCTACATGTTTGCTTCGTATCTGTACCATTTAATTCGTTATTGGATTATTGCTTCTGATTTGTACCTCTCTGCAGATTTTTAATGTTAGGTTTTAGGATTGTAATGTTAGTGTATTTGTTCAAGAAGATTTAAAGATCTTGATGTTACTCAGTTCCTTTGATTTTGTATTGAATCTTTTGATTTTGTTACTAAATTGCTTTGATTTTGTGCTGAATTTGTTAGTATTTTTATTGATTTTGTTCTTTTGGTTTAATCTTTATGATTGATTCGTTAGGCTTTGGATGGCGTGGAGAATGAGGCGAATTCGCTCGCAGAATTTTAGATGTGGGTAACTTTGTAAGCCCTTTTGGAGATAAATAACTAGGCTCACAAGTCTGTATGGTGTAGAGCGTGTGTATGTGTGTCTTTGAATGTTTTTTTTAGACTTTTTGCAAGAATGCTCTGATAACTAAAGATGATGAGTAATAGGTTGTAGGAATAGTAACAAGTTTCAAATCTCATGTATCTACCTCAACACTTTGAAAGGCTTTTCTTTTCTACCATATTTCAAAGGTTGAGTCTTAATGGTACTCAACCATTGTCAATAGTGGCTGATTCAAACTATTAGAAGCTGACTAAGAAAAATACAGATGAGTGTAAATAGTGACAATAAATTAGAAGCTGATTCAGATTTAAATTGGATAAATTATTTTCCAAATTCAAACTATTATTCTTAACTATCTGAACAAACTTCAAAATTTGCGGCTCTGCTGTTTGGAAAGTGACTTAGTGGCTGTTTTTGTCTTGGATTTTGCTACAGGAGCTGCAATTTTGTGCCGATTTTCTGGTTTTTATGTCGTATATTGTTGCTGTTGTTTCCCTTCAGTTTTGGGTTTCATTTTCTTCAGTTTTAATGCAGGTTTTTGTGATTTGAAGGAAAAGTATTACGAGGGATAGCTCAATAGTTGATAATCAGCAAAAGTATCATGAGGGAAACTCTGCAGCAACTTCAGCACCATTTAGTACATAATTACTAGTGAGTTTTGATCTATGTTTAGACTTTAGACTATGTTCCTTAGCTTCCATGGTTTAGACTGTCCTACAAATTTAGGAGTATAACAATGTCAATTTAGTATGAATGACTCTTTATCTCAATCTCTTTTGGTTTGTTATACTGCATAAGTAGTTTTTATCTGACAAAGTAATCAAATTGCTTGAACAGACCCGGTTAATTGACCTTGAATGTACAAATAAATAAGTAAAAGCAATACACAAAGGAAACATAGTGCATGCATATGACAAGCCAAATGTATTTAAGTTCAACCACTATTTTTTCATTGGATCACCGTTAGTAAAATTAAAAAAAAAATTACTAAAGCAAAAGACAAACATGAACATACATGGATATCAGGAGCATAATGTATTAAGCATCAAGTATGTGCCAATTACATTAGCTCAATAAAGTTTTCTGAAATGAGATATTTCTACAAACATTTAGTACATAGAACTAAAGATCAATCCAATATGCCATAGAAAGATAATAAACATTAAAATAAATCTAGTGAAACCAAACAAGTACTACTTGCTATTGTCTAATACATCAATGGTATCTATGTTATGTAATGTAAAGATACATATTTAGAAAAGTTATGAAATTCCTTAGCTAATTTGTGATTTTGTCTTTAGTTGTTATTTTTTATTTTTTTTGCATTTGAAGTTCAAGTTGGCTCTGATAAGGTTCGACTCGTTCATGATTACTTTTTTGTATTATTAATTATTGCAATTTGGTTTATTTTGGTAGTTTATGATTTTGCCTCTCAAGCTTTGTGCAACTTAATGAAGAACTTGAAGAAAGGAACAAGAAGTTGAGGGTGATATATACCATGATCGTGAGAATCCAATGGAAGGTAACACCCCTACTAGTTAACTACATTTCATACTTTGTAAGCTCTTATAAGGAATGACTATATATATAAGAGTAGAACTCATTGGACATAATAGCTAGTCTCTTGCATACTGCTCATAGTTACTAGTTAACTTTCTATGGATTTATTTGGTATGTTTCATGGTCCATAACAGAAGTTGACATTTGTAGAGAGGATAGAATTTTGAACGGACTTGTAGTTGGCTTAATCAGTGGTGGTTTGGGTGTATGAAGTGCTTTTCTGCAGTTGAGATAACTTTTTCAATTGATTTTTTTCTTCTTTCCAGCTAGAAATTGATTCTGATGCGGCTAAGATGAGATGATATTGCCGGTGCTTATGGCTGTGATGTCGTGGCTATGCTTTATAGCGGCATGTATACAGTGATGATTCTGCTGTTGAATTTTTTATTTTTTATTTTTGAAAATATTCTTCCCAAAGATGTTATATGGCTGAATGTTGATATTGGAATACTCCTAGCAATATTGCATTCATATGTACTTTATATATATATATATTGGAATATTGATGTGGAAAGTTGAGGATTGATTATCTAATATAGCTTCCTTTTTGGTATTAAAATTATCCATATTTGTTTTCACTTTTTTAATATAAATGAAAAGAGCAGGTGTTAAGCTTATTTGTTAAGTCATTTAAAAAAAAAATATTTGTTTTCACAACAGTGTCTATCTTATAACTGATGTGAAAACCCCATTATCATTTTTTAAAGTGCGTCTATTACAACAGTGGAACATAAACCTGATGTAGAAAACAAGATTTCACATCAGTCCAAACCTGATGTGAAAGGGTGTGGACTTACCACATCATGACACCTTACATCAGTTGCCACCTGATGTGAAAACTCATTTTCAACTGATGTAAAAACTCCATTCTGTAGTAGTGGGTCATAAGTGCAACTCCTCTTCATTTACGTTTGGCTGAACTGCTCACAAAAATAATCTTCATATTTTTAAAATCAAATTACAGTATTGGTTTTTTAAGTATCACATTTTTTATAATTTTCAGCTGAAATTTTTGGGTCACAAGAAGAGTACGAGGATTACAACATTGAGCTTTAAGCAACTATGTGGAATTTGAACACCACATTCTTAACTCAACCATCAAGTATATGGGCCGAACATTCATTTTTATATTCAATGTAATATTTTTACTCACACTTAACATGTTAACAACCTCTCACTCAAGTGTAAATTCATCCGATCAATTGGAATTGCTCATCCTCAAACGAATGTTTTTCATCCACATTTCAACATTGTGACATTAACATCATCAGGACGTGTTGTCTAAAACCATTGTCATAAGTAATTTTGATACAAGGATCTGACTCTCTTTAGGCAAGTTATCGTTTGTTATATCTCGATTAGATCATGAGGGGAGAATGAGGATCATCTCATTGTATTTTGAATAGCCATATAAGAAGAAGGTGGCATTTAGTTTGCACCATCAACTAGATGGGTCCAACTTGGACCATTTAATTTGAATCATCGATCAAATAAGACGCACAGATCTTATCATAGTTCATACACACATGATTACTCTCTCACTCTTCTATTTCTCTCTCCGCCGAAACACGATTTTCAGTTCCACCATGAAAATCAATTCCACGTCCATGGCTCATGTCTCTTTTTGCTGCAATTGAAATGCAAAATCATAATGATATAATTATTATTTTCCTAACTTGAATTGCGGTTCATTGTTGATCAATTTTAAGAATATTCACATATCAGAAAACCAGTTTTATATGTTCGATTTCCATAATTTTCAAATCATAATTCCATTCACCTCGTACTGTTGCTATTTCACGACCAAGTTGTTTCCAACGTTTTAGGTTTTGAAAATCCGCATGAAACTGAGTATTAATAGAAGTATTGGAGAATCCTTCTATGAATGAAATCTTGTCCATGTTGCACTTGTCTCTCACACCACAAAGCTAAATAAGAAGAAGGAACAAAAAGAAATCGATTGCAATTTTTGAACCATTGTTGAGGAAAGAAAAAAAACCACCATTGTTGAAGAAGCTCAAAGGAGAGAGAAGAATTAATGGAAAAGTGAGGAGTTCTTTTTGGTTCAGGAGAGAGAGTTGCAGTGAGAAAGAGATGGAGTTAATGTGTTTGATTTGGTGTGGATGGACCATGGAAAGATTTGGTAGTATAATCTAATCTAACCATGAAAAAAATGGTCCAAGTTGAACCCATCTAATTGGTGGTGCACACTAAATGCCACCAAGAAGAATTGGACATCACATCTTAATCCAAACTTTAAGATATTTGATTTCTTATATTCTCTCACTTATATGAAAATCAACATTCACTTTTTCAATTCAATGTGAAACTCTTACTCACACTTGAAATACCAACAAATGTTCATTTTAATCCTTAAGCCAAAATGTGAGACCTAATTTGATCTGTGAAAAAAATGAAAGCAACTTGTAATTCCACATAAATTAAAAATATCAAGATAACTTAGTCCTTACATGAATTGGTATCATAACATTGACAATTAGGTCCCTAAGAATAGATAGTTAAAAGGGGACCATTTGACCCCTTTTTTAACATTCACTCTAATGTCTATGGTGTCATGTAAATTTTGGTTTTAATTCAAATGAACTTTTTTTTGCGTGGTTTTCGTTGTTTATAAATTCAAAATTGCTATTTTTTTTCTTTCTAAAATGCGCAAATTTTGATTTGGTTCCTATAAAAGAATATTCAATTTTCATCCTTTAAAATTCTAAAACTAGTTCTATTTGTACTGTATATTTTCTTTTCTGTGAAAGGATTTGGATATTTTTTTAAAGTTGAAGCAATTTATATATGTTTCTTAGCATTCATTTTGGAGCAGATAAATATAAAAAATTCTAGGAATTTAAGGAAAAAAAATCAAGGGATCGATATATTTACATGACATTGGACATTAGAGTGTATATAATTCAGAACCGAAGACCAAATGGAACCAAAGAAGTTACAATACAAAAGCAGATGATTAATATCCTTGTTATAGCCGCAATCACCCAGACAAAGCTCCTGTTTTTTAAGAAGTCGCCGCCGTAATAAATCACCTGAATTAGGAATGTGATTCCGAACAAAATTAAATCAGGATGGAATTTGGGACGGAATGTGCGACGAAATAATTTAGTTGCAATAATGTTCGTCGCAAAAATTTGGGGACGGAATATTACTATCCATCGCAGCGTTGGGACGGAATTGGGGACGCAAAAAGAAATTAAAAAAGAAGGAAAGAAAATAAACTGGGAGAGCGGACAAGACAGACTTCAGAAGGACCAATCTACCACCCATAGATAGATTTTTGCTCTTCCAAATTGATAGTTTAGCCTTAATAAGGTCAACCAAAGGATACCAAAAATTTAATTTGTGAGAATCACCGCCAATTAGTAACCCCAAATAAGAGAAGGGTAAAGTTCTTGTTTTTTAATTCACACAGATGAAGCCTCAACGAACCAAGAAGCATAGACATTGACTCCCACTAATCGAGTCTTGTGGAAATTCGCTTTAAGACTTGAAATCACCTAAAAAAGAATAAGAGTTGCATTGAGGACTAAGTATTTGTCCAAATTTTCTCACCTGTCAACAAAGTGTCATCTGCAAATTGGAGGTGGGAAGAAATCAGAAAACCAGCAGAATCTCCCACCTTGTAACTAGAAAAGAGCCCTGCATAAACCTAAGGCTTTCATCATTACATTCAGTCATTTGGTTGCTATAAGAAAAAGAAAATCAGAAAGGGGACCTCCTTAACGGAGCCCTATTTAAAAAGAGAACTCTACAATAGAGCTTCCGTTAACAAGAACTGATGTTTTGGCAGTACCGATGCACACTTTAACCCACTAACTCATTTTAATTAAATTCATTTTGATGGAATTTATCCATTAAGTTGTGTGTGATTTTATTATCATTTTGACATTGTTTTTTTTTTTAAGAAATTAAATTTAAATATATTAATTGAATCACTTAATCTTCCCACCACAGGGAGTGCCAATAAAAAATTGCCGAAAGACAAGTTCTTTAAAAAAAAACTCCCAAACACAAAAGGGGAATGAGCCACCGCATATGAAAGTTGAAAGCAAAATTAACATGATTCGCCTTCAACCTCAAAAAAGATTGGAGCTTAATTTTTTCGGGAAGATGATAAATAGAGTCTCCCTTTTTCGAAAAACGCAGGTATTTCTTTCTTGTCAAATGACTCAAATACATGACATCCAAATCAGACGAAGGACCGAACGAATATTTTTGAAGAAACCACCCAACGATCCGAATTGAAGTAAATGATCTGAATTATTTTGACATGGTTACCTTGAAATTGATTTAATTTTGTCCTAATCTATTCAATTTATAGATAATGTATCATAAGTGACAAATAAACATCAAAGTAGGAAAAATATTAACAATAACAGTACTACTTGAACATTAAAAATTTGAAGAAATTTATCAATCTACCTTCGCTTGTTCATTTTTTTTTTCTTCAGAGAGTACCTTTTGTAGTTCATATATTTATATGAAAAATTCTTTTAAGTTTGTTATACCCTAATTTTGGACCTAAAAATACTAGCTCAATTCCTCTTTTCTTGCATTATAAGTCATTTGAACTATCTCTAATCAATTGCATCTTTCTCTGCATTTTATTTCAATGTTATTTGCAAAATTCACATGCAAGGGTATTTTAGTCATTTCCTATGTCAAAATTTCCCTCAGTCTTTCAAAATTTTGTTTGAGTCCTTTCAAGTAGTGTGAATAAGTCCCTGTTTCATTCTATGTCTCCAAAAATTGCATTTGAAGTCATTTTAAAGTCAGTTTTGCCCCTAGGGGCATTTTAGTCTTTTCATGTGATAAACCCTGTTTAAATTCTAAAATTTGTCTCTGAGTCTTTTAATTTGTTTGAATAAGCTCTTGCTTCAATCTCTGTTAAAAATCCATTTTTAAATTTGCATCTGAGTCATTTTCAGTCGTTTTAGCCCTAGGGGCATTTTGGTCATTTCACACGAAATTTCGGCAGAGAGGTACTTTAAAGTACCTCATTTAGGCCATTGGTTCATTTTAGTCCGTTTTGTCAAATTTTAGTCGTTTCACTTTACGTTTATTTCCAAATTACGTTTTTTACCAATTTTATTATTAATTGTTTTTAAGTCCTTTTTGTCATCTTTTGCATTTCAGTCCTTTATTTTTAGTCATTTGCAACTTAGTCCAAAAGTTTGTTAAGTCCTGTACACATGTCAGCTTGTCATTCATCCAGTCAGTTACAGTCCAGTGCCATGTGGCCTCATTCTATTGGTCCAGTCATCACCCTGCATCAGCTATAAAACTGACACATCACAGTCAAAGAGTCAACACTTTCACTTTTTCTGCACATTCCCCAAAAAAATCTGAGAAACAGATTTCACTCTTCTCTCTCTCTTCCTCACGAATCAAAACACCAAGAATCACACAAAAATATCAAGAACATTCATGAGTCTCATGAGTGTTCAAACCCTAACCGCCTAGAACCACCGCAACAACTTTTTCCGGTCATCTCTAACCTCCTAACCACCGCCATAACAACACAAAAAACCACCGTAATTTTCAGCAATATCATCACAAACTCAATTCTGCAAATACGAAACCAAGATCTATACAATATCAAGCCAAATCGGACTCAACCACAAGCAAAACGGATCGGCCAAGGCATACATCACAAATCACGAATTCGAAAAGGAAGAAGAAGGAGGCGAATCCGAACGGTACAAAAGAGAAGGTGGACGAATCCAACAAGAAGCTCACGATCCAGATCGGAGTAAGGACCGGTGGAAGCTTTCCGACGTGGTCATCTTCTCCAATCTAACAGAGGTATTTTCCTTCGTACATGCTTCGATCCGTTCGTTTCAGTTCATGTTCATGTTGTTTGTATGTGAAGAGAGCTTTGGATAATGTGTAGATCTAGGTTTCTTTCGTTTTGTTTTCAAAATTTCGAATACAGATTTGAGCAGAGAAGACGAAGACGGATCTTTCCGTCTAAAATTTTTTTCGAAAACGGGAGTTTAAGTTTCCGGCGCGGTGGCGCCGCCACTTTGGCCGGCCGACCACCGCACCGGACCACCTGTCTTCATCTTCTCCGATCTGCATTAGTTAGAGAGAGGAGAGAGCTTTTTGTGTCTGTTTGAAAATTAGTGTTTGAAAATTAGAGAGAGAAGTGGTAGATGGAAATGAAAGAAAAGAGTCCAAAAAACCATTATATATTGTCTAAAACCCATGGATTCGGTTGACCCGCTCCATACCCGCTCCATACCCACTCCATACCCGCTCCAGTGGCCTGTTAAGGCCCAAAGAACAACTGCCATGCCATGCTGCTATGCGCACCCCCCTATGCTGTGTGTTTCTTGCTGTTTTTTGCTATTTGCACCATTACCAGTTCAAATTTCTTCATAAAAACTTCTAATTTTTTTTTCTATGTGTTCTTAATATTTCTTTTAACATGTTTGTGACTTTTTTTTGTGCTAAAAATTGAGAAAAATATTTGAAGCTTTTTTTTCCTATTCTTGTTAAAATTAGCAATTTTCTTGCCTCTTTTTAGCCTAAAAATCCTTTAAAAATTCCTAAATATTTTCTTATGTGTTTTGATCATTTTCTTGATATTTTTGTGATGTTGTCATATGTTGGATCTTGGTTAAAAAAAAATGTGTGGTATTTTCTTGTCAATTGTTTCCTATTTTTGTTAAATCTTGTGAAGTTTTATATATTTTTGTGTCTAAAAATGCCCTAAAAATTCTAAAAATTTTCATGCATGTTTCTTGATAGTTTTGTGGTATTTTGGTGATAATTGTTGCATGTTGAAATTGATAAAAATATATGTGGAGTTTTCTTGTGATTTCATGTTACTTTGTGACAATTTCTTGTGAAAATTTTGCATGATCTTGGCCCTTAATCTTGAGTATTTGATATGGAGCCTTGTTATATGAGTTTTATGAAATTTGTGATTGTGAATCCATGAAATTGGTGCTGTTTGTGAATATGTCATTAATGCCTTGTGTTCCAAGTTTTGTTTGTGAATAAATAATGTAAAATTTGCCTAATTTTTGTCTTAAATGCTTGGTAGTGTATATTCCTTTAATCCTCTTTGTGAAAATTGAATTGAAATTCTTTGAAAACTCTTTGAAGTATGAGGATTATAGGTCATATTCAAGCCTTGCATTGGTGATGATTTTTAGGCCTATTTCACATTTGTTTTTGCTTGTTTTTCTTATGTTAATTTTCTTACTTTTGTTATGATGGCTTTGACTTGCTTTATATCTTGTGCTACTAACCATTTGTTCATTGTTTCATATTCATCATAAGCATCTTCATTTCATCTCATATTCATCTCTATTTTCTTTCTTGCAACTTAATTTGTACCAAAGTTAGAATGTAAACACTTAGGAATTCTTGTAATATTTTTCCTTTATGCACTTTAATTTTCTTGGCAAAGAGGCCATAGAATGTATCTAGGGTACGATGTAAAGGACAATGGACTCTAATAATGTACACCGACACAAGCACCGACACATGCACACACACCACTATAGCTAGAATATGCATGTTTAGATGTATGTTTAGGATTGTATGTTTAGATGAATGCCTAGGGTTCATACTTAGAGAAAACCAATTTTCCAAACAAATGTGAACAACTTCACTCAAAGCTTTTCCAAATAAACCTTGGGATCCAACATCCCATTGTATTTTCTTTTCCATTTTCTTAATCAAATTTCAATGAACTCTAATCCTACTTTGACCATATTTTGCAATTCACTAATTCAACCTCACTATTTCCTAATCTCATGCCCTTGAGGCCTCTTTCTATTCTCCAAAATTTCATTTTCAAACTTAAAATCAACCAACAAAAACAAAAGCATTTTTTGAGAGAGAACTACGGTGGATTTGATCCCTTAATCGGGTACGTAGGCAAGGAACAAAATTCCTTCAATTCAAATAAAATAAAAATTCAAACACTTTCTTCTCCCTCCAATTCTTCACTTAGCAAATTTTAGGCGTAAATAACATTTTCAAATAGCATTTAAAAATAAAGCGCGCGCGTAGAAATTAAAGACGGTTCCTATAGGTTACTATAGTCGTTATGGGTGCCTAACACCTTCCCGTAGCGAAAACAACTCCCGGACCTCGATTCTCAAGGGTTTTGCTTACTTTTTCCCTTCCCAAGAAAAAATAAGATATCACCGGTTTAAAAGGTTCAAACGTAATCAATGTTTGACACCCGAAAACCAAGATAAAACAGCTGGCGACTTCACTGGGGAGATTCGAGAGTTACGCCTAGTCTTTATTTCCACGTTTGCGCTTGTATTTTTACTTGTTTCTTTTACTTGCTTCCTTATGTGAATAAATGCTTAATTTCTTGCAAACGTGTGGGGTGAGAATATCAAAAGTCCTGCACCCGGGCTGAGTGAACTTAGGATTTAGGGGGGATATAATCGACAATTCATTCCGGGGGTTGCCTCGTGTTTTGGATTATGCGATCAATCCCACATAGCTGAGGCATTTTGGGGGGTGATGTTGTCGGCGCGAGTTGTCGCGTTTAGGCACTTTGCTTCTAATTGTTCTATGACGCTATGAACCGTAGATAACCAAACCCATCCATGGCCATTTTCTAGGATGTAGTGCGGAGGCTAAACCGGGTGTTGTCTCGAGTTTTAGTCGTCACGCGATACTACACTCAAGTTAGACCTTCCACGTATAATCATGGAGCGAGGGTTGTCTCGTGACACCATGAGATACGTCGGAGAAGTTGCAACTTGGGAACCTTTTTAGAACCCGGTTACTATTATCCTAAAACCCTAGTTTCACCGGACACCGTGTCCACCCATGACTCCTCGACTTTGAACTTCAAACCCACCATGTTTTCTCCGAACTTGAACATAATCATGCATTCATGCATACATGCATACATGCATAAACTTTTTCCATGCATTGTTATCGAAGGGCTTAGACAAGTTGAAATTGTAAACATTGTAGGGATGAAGATGACTAAATCCTACAAGTTCAAGGAAGTGGATTTGGCTAGTTTGAGGGATTTGGCACTCAAGATTGAGGATCCGACTGGTTTCCGACGCCGTTACGGGGCTTTACTTCCTATTCTCCATACTAATGTGGATGAGAAGCTTGTGCACACTCTAGTGCAATTCTATGATCCGGGGTATCGGTGCTTCACTTTTCCAGACTTTCAGTTGGTGCCTACTTTAGAGGCTTATTCTTCCTTGACAGGTCTATCTATTGCTAAGGGGATACCTTTCTCGGGACCTGAAGATCCTCCTCCTCCATTGGTTATTGCTAAAGATCTCTATCTCAAGACCACCGATGTTTCCAAGAATCTTGTCACTAAGGCACACATCCGAGGGTTCACTTCAGAGTATCTTCTTGGGAAAGCCAACCTCAATACCACTTGTCAAGACACTCTTGAGGCTATTCTTGCACTTCTCATCTATGGGCTTATTCTCTTTCCGAATCTTGATGGCTTCGTGGACATGAATGCTATTATGATCTTCCACTCCAAGAATCCGGTTCCTACTTTGCTAGCTGACACATACCATGCTATTCACGATCGTTCTAGCAAAGGTCGCGGATACATTCTTTGTTGTGTGCCTCTCCTCTATAGGTGGTTTATTTCGCACCTTCCGCAGTCTTTCCACGACAATCCGAGGAATTGGTCTATTTCACAGAGGATTATGGCTCTCACTCCTAATGAAGTGGTTTGGCTCACTCCCGCTTCTAGGGTCAAGGAAATCATCTTTGGTGGTGGAAAGTTTCTTAATGTACCTCTTCTTGGTACCCGGGGTGGAATCAACTACAACCCGGAGCTTGCTTTGCGACAATTCGGTTTCCCGATGAAGGATAAACCCATCAATCTTGCTACAGCTCCTTATTTCTTTCACTACTCCAATGCTCCCACAGGCATTAGAAAAGATTTCATGCAAGCTTGGACCAAACTTCGGAAGAAAGAGGTAAAGCATATGGGTGTGAGGTCCGGTATCGCTCATGAGGCCTATACACAGTGGGTGATAAACCAAGCTGAGGAGATTGGTATGCCTTACCCCTCTATGAGATATGTGTCTGCATCTGTCCCTACCATGCCTTTGCCTCTACTCCCACCTACCCAGGAGATGTATCAGGAGCACCTAGCTATGGAGAGTCGGGAGAAGCATCAGTGGAGGGCTAGATACTATGAGGCTGAGAACTTGATCATGACTTTGGATGGAAAAGGTGAGCAGCAGACTCATGAAGTCTTGACACTGAAGAAAGAGTTAGCTAAGGCTAGGAGAGAGATTGAAGAGAAAGATAGGTTGCTTATGAGGGACTCCAAGAGGGCTAGGAGTGCCCGTGACTTCTACGCACGATACTGCAGCTATGAGTCCGAGGACGACGCTTCCACTTCCTATGCTTGAGGATTTCCATTTCCTGTTGTTATTTCCTTTTGTTTATGTTAAAATTGTCTTGTAAAACTACATGTTGTTGTTTGTTTCCCGTTTACGTTAATTGTTGTTTAGTAATGTTTACGAGTTCATAATTTGTCTAAAACCCTTCGATAACCTAAAAAGAGTCTTTTTGCATATACATCAACACATTTCATGCATCATATGCATTCATTGACCACAAAAAAACTTCTCTCGTGCTCATTGCCTCCTGGTTTTGTCCGCCGCAGTCTGAAAGGTGGCTCGTGTTCGCAAAGTCTACCAACCAGATAGAATTCATCAGACAAGATTTCACAAGAGAAGGATAATGGCTAACTTTGAAGAAGAGAATGCTCAGCTCCGTGCCGAATTGGCTGCTATGAAAGAAGACTTGGCTAAGGCTCATGACGCTATGTCCGCTATGATGGCTGCACAGGAACAACCAGCCACTTCTGTTCCAGTTACTGCTGAGGTGGTTCCCTCTATCCCACTATCTACTGTGGCTACTGATGCTCGTTTTGTTATGCCCAATGGCCGTCCTTATGGCCTCTCAGCTTACTACTCTCCTAATACTGCTGCTGGTGTCTCTGGTTTTGCTGGTCAAGGACAGATTCCTGTGTCTACTGCTATGCCTCAAGTAACCACTGTTGTTACCGACCCTATTGTACACACTGTGCAACAGGTAATTGATGTTGATACTCCGCGTGGACAAGATCCCGCAATAGAAGCTATGAAGAGACAGTTAAGGGAGTTGGCTGGAGAACTCCGTGAGGTCAAGGCTAGCCGGGGAAACAATGGTGCTCCTGCTAAAGCTCGTGATCTATGCTTGGTATCCCGATTTGAGGTTCCTAAGAAATTCAAAGAGCCAGAATTTGACAAGTAAAATGGGACTTCTTGCCCACATAACCATGTTATCCGGTATGTCAGAAAGATGGCTAACTACGCCGACAATGATGCACTGATGATCCACTGCTTCCAGAGTAGCTTGACAGATGATGCAGCAGATTGGTACACTAGTCTGAGCAAAGATAACATCCATACCTTTGAGGAACTCGCTGCTGCTTTCGAAGGTCAATATGAGTTCAATACCCGTCTGAAGCCAAACAGGGACTCTCTTAAAGCCCTATCTCAGAAATCAGATGAGACCTTCCGTGAATATGCTCAGAGGTGGAGAGGGGCAGCTGCCCGTGTTTCTCCTCGACTTGATGAAGAAGAGTTGACACAGACATTCCTAAAGACTCTAAAGAAGGAATATAAGGAGAGAATGATAGTCTCTGCTCCGAACAACTTCTCTGATATGGTTACAATGGGAACCCGTCTAGAAGAGGCTGTCCGAGATGGTATTATTGTCCTTGAGAAGGGCGAATCTTCAAACAGTGCACCAAAGAAGTATGGCAATGGTCACCACAAGAGAAAGGAATCTGACGTAGGAATGGTGTCTGGTAACCCATCTGCAGCTGCTACACAATTACCCCTGCCTTATCACTACATGCAATACTCTCAGCATCCTTTTTTCCCACCATTCTACCAGCAATATCCTCTGCCACCGGGTCAACCACCAATGCCCGTCAATGCTATCCCCCAGCAAGCACAACAACAGCCTCCTGCTCAACAGCAACGGCAGCAACAACAGGGTCCCCGACCCAAACCTTCTTTTCCAACGATACCAATGCTTTATGGTGAGCTGCTCCCAACTCTACTTGCTAAGGGACACTGCGTCACCAGACCAGGCAAGCCTCCACCTAATCCATTGCCTCCCAGGTTCCGTCAGGACTTAACATGTGAATTTCATCAGGGTGCTCAAGGCCATGATGTCGAAGGTTGCTTTGCTCTGAAATATATTGTGAAGGATCTAATAGAAAAGGGACGGTTGACTTTTGAGAACAGCGTTCCTCATGTCCTTGACAACCCGCTTCCAAACCATGCTGCTGTCAATATGATTGAGGCCTTTGAAGGGGTTCCCGTTCCTCAAGAGGATCCCATGTTGGATGTCCGCAATGTCGTTACTCCCTTGGTGCCATTACATGTCAAGCTTTGCCAGGCTTCTCTGTTCAAACATGATCATGATTCTTGTTCAGAATGTCTGCAGAATCCTATGGGCTGTTGTGTTGTGCAAAATGATATCCAGAGCCTGATGGATGACAAGTACTTGATTGCCAGTGATGTATGTGTGATTGTGCCAGTATTCCATGACTCTCCTGTTGAAAGTGTATCTCAGGTAAAGAATGTCGAGCCTTTGGTGATCAGGTTACCTGGTCCGGTATCGTATACCTCTACCAAAGCAATTCCCTACAAATACAATGCAACCATGATTGAGAACGGAGTGGAGGTGCCTCTCGTATCCCCAGCTACAGTTGATAATGTTGCTAGTGAAGTTACAACTCTGAGAAGTGGAAAAGTCCGTCCACCGTTGTTTCAAAAGAAGGTAGTGACACTCATTGCTACGGTAACTCCACCAGTTGTCCCTCCTGTTGACAAGAACACCGGCCCAGCAGGCCAATCTATTGAAGAGTCCAATCTGGACGAAATCCTGAGGCTTATCAAGAAAAGTGACTATAAGATTGTTGACCAGCTGCTACAAACCCCATCAAAGATATCCATTTTGTCTCTGCTCATGAGCTCTGAGGCTCATAGGAAAGTGTTAATGAAGATACTCGAGCAAGCTTATGTTGACCACGAGGTCTCTGTGGATCAGTTTGATGGGATAGTGAGTAATATTACTGCCTGCAACAACTTGGGGTTCGGTGACGATGAGCTCCCCGAAGCAGGGAGACGCCACAACTTGGCTCTACATATCTCAGTACATTGTGGATCCGACCTGATATCCAACGTATTGGTAGACACTGGATCATCTCTGAATGTAATGCCTGAATCAACACTAAGGCAATTAAGTCATCATGGAATTTCCCTGAGGGGTAGCAGCTATCTGGTTAAGGCTTTCGATGGATCCCGCAAGGATGTTCTCGGGGAGGTAGACTTGCCAATTACCATTGGTCCTGAGACATTCCAAATTACCTTCCAAGTCATGGACATCAATGCTTCCTACAGTTGTCTCCTCGGAAGACCGTGGATCCACGACGCTGGAGCAGTCACTTCTACTTTGCATCAGAAGCTCAAGTTCATGAGGAATGGTAAGATTGTCACTGTGCACGGTGAAGAGGCATTTCTGGTTAGCCAGGTATCATCTTTCTCTTGTGTTGAAGCAGGGTCCGCTGAAGGGACGTTGTTTCAAGGCTTGACTGTTGAGGGTGCAGAGCCCCGGAGGGCTGGTGCTAGCATGGCTTCACTGAAAGATGCCCAGAAGGCTGTTCAAGCAGGGCAAGCTGCTGGCTGGGGCAAAGTGATTCAGACTCTGGAAAACAAGCGTAAAGAGGGCCTTGGATTCTCTCCAACATCTCCTGTTTCAAAGGGAACTTTCTACAGTGCTGGGTTCATCAATGCTATTACTGAAGATGCTGCTGAAGGTGGTTATGTGCCTGCCTTTGTTATACCAGGAGGCACTGTGAGAAATTGGGAAGCCATTGATGTTCCTTTAGTCATGCATGCTTCCATGTAATGTGTTTTGTTGCTCATGTTTCTTGTTTTCAAAATAACAATCCTTTCGCTCTGCCCAAGGCGAAAGTGATATCTTTGTAAGGGCATGTTTGTTTCGGCATTGCCGTTAATCAATAAAAAGTTGTCGTCTTTCCCACGACTCTTTGTTTTTTACTTTTTAGTGCCTTTTTCTTGGAAATAATGGTAATGCCAGAAAAAACCAAAACATCTGTATTTTCTTATTAATTTCAAAAATCTGCATAGAAAAACTTTTTTCTAAAATCATCCCAATCATACTATGCAGATTGAACCATAATGAACCCGTTGAACACAGTGACCCTATGGTTCCTCCAAATTTTGAATTCCCTGTATATGAAGCTGAAGATGAGGATGATGATTATGAAGAGATACCGTATGAGATCACTCGACTGCTTGAGCAAGAAAGAAGAGCCATTCAGCCTCACCAGGAAGAGATTGAGCTTATCAACCTGGGTACTGAAGAAAACAAGCGAGAGATCAAGATTGGTGCTGCACTTGAGCCAGAGGTGAAAAAGAAGATCATCCAGCTTCTCCATGATTATCCAGATGTCTTTGCATGGTCCTATGAAGATATGCCGGGTCTAGATCCCAAGATTGTGGAACATCGGATACCGACAAGACCTGAATGTCCTCCTGTCAAACAGAAATTGAGAAGGTCTCGTCCAGACATGGCTCTTAAGATCAAGGCTGAAGTACAAAAGCAAATTGATGCGGGTTTCCTCATGACAGCTGAATATCCTGAGTGGATTGCCAACATCGTACCAGTACCAAAGAAAGATGGGAAAGTTCGAATGTGTGTTGATTACAGAGATCTGAATAAAGCCAGTCCGAAAGATAACTTCCCATTGCCTCATATTGATGTGCTTGTTGACAGTACTGCTCAATCTAAAGTGTTCTCTTTTATGGATGGTTTCTCTGGTTATAATCAGATACGAATGTCACCTGAAGATAGAGAAAAGACGTCCTTCATCACTCCATGGGGAACATTCTGTTATAAAGTGATGCCATTTGGCTTGATAAATGCTGGTGCTACCTATCAAAGGGGTATGACAACTCTATTTCATGATATGATTCACAAAGAGATTGAAGTATATGTTGATGATATGATTGTGAAGTCAAGTGATGAAGAGCAGCATGTTGTGTATTTGAAAAAGATGTTCGAAAGACTGAGAAAGTACAAGCTGCGGTTGAATCCTAACAAGTGCACATTTGGTGTAAGATCTGGAAAGTTGCTAGGCTTCATTGTCAGCCAAAGAGGCATTGAAGTTGATCCTGACAAAGTCCGAGCCATCAGAGAGATGCCGGCCCCTCAAACTGAGAAGCAAGTCAGAGGTTTCCTCGGACGACTGAACTATATTTCAAGATTCATATCTCACATGACTACTACCTGTGGACCAATTTTCAAATTGCTCAGAAAGAATCAGCCTGTTGTATGGAATGATGAATGTCAGGAAGCTTTTGATAGCATTAAAGAATACCTGTTGGAGCCACCTATCCTTGTCCCGCCAGTGGAAGGAAGGCCTTTGATTATGTATCTGTCAGTGTTAGATGATTCAGTGGGCTGTGTTCTCGGTCAGCAAGATGAGACTGGTAAGAAAGAGCATGCTATCTACTATCTGAGCAAGAAATTCACCGACTGTGAGGCTCGGTATACAATGCTTGAAAAGACTTGTTGTGCTTTAGCTTGGGCTGCCAAACGCCTGCGTCATTATATGGTGAATCATACAACTTGGTTGATATCCCGAATGGATCCAATCAAGTACATCTTCGAAAAACCTGCTGTTACTGGAAAGATTGCACGTTGGCAAATGTTGTTGTCTGAATATGACATTGTATACAAAGCTCAGAAGGCAATCAAAGGAAGTGTCCTTGCGGAGCACCTTGCTTGTCAACCTCTTGACGATTACCAGCCAATTAAGTTTGATTTCCCTGATGAAGAGATTATGTATCTGAAAGCAAAGGACTGTGAAGAGCCACTGATCAATGAAGGGCCAGATCCCAATAGCAAGTGGGGATTGGTGTTTGATGGTGCTGTTAATGCTTACGGTAAAGGAATTGGAGCCATCATTGTAACTCCACAGGGGCACCACATTCCTTTCACTGCCCGAATAACTTTCGAATGCACAAACAGCATAGCTGAATATGAAGCATGCATCTTGGGCATTGAAGAAGCCCTTGACCTGAGAATCAAACACCTTGACATCTATGGAGATTCTGCACTTGTTATTAATCAGATAAAGGGTGAATGGGAGACTCATCATGAGAAGCTGATCCCATACCGTGATTATGCAAGACGTCTGTTGACGTACTTTACAAAGGTTGAGCTACACCACATCCCTCGGGATGAAAATCAGATGGCTGACGCTCTTGCTACTCTGTCTTCCATGTTTCGGGTGAACCATTGGAATGATGTGCCTGTAATCAAAGTGCAACGTCTTGATAGACCCGCTCATGTGTTTACCATTGAAAATATGCCAGATCAAGCTAATAAAGATGTGAATGACAAAAAGCCTTGGTATTACAACATCAAACAATTCTTGCAGAATCGTGAATATCCACCTGGTGCTTCCAACAGGGATAAAAAGACTCTGAGACGATGGGCTAGCAAATTCCTTCTGGATGGAGAAGTCCTATACAAGAGGAACTATGACATGGTCTTGTTGAGATGTGTTGACAAACAAGAAGCTGAGAAGTTAATGCATGATGTACATGACGGTACTTTCGGGACCCATGCTTCGGGTCACACCATGTCAAGAAAACTGTTAAGAGCCGGCTATTACTGGATAACCATGGAACGTGACTGCAACAGACATGCCAAGAGATGCCACAAATGTCAAATTTATGCTGACAAGATTCATGTGCCTCCACATGCTCTCAATGTTATCTCTTCCCCGTGGCCTTTCTCTATGTGGGGCATTGACATGATCGGAAGAATTGAACCGAGGGTTTCCAATGGACATCGTTTCATTCTAGTGGCAATTGATTACTTCACCAAGTGGGTTGAGGCCGCTTCCTATGCAAATGTGACCAGGCAAGTGGTTGTCAAGTTTATCAAGAATAACATCATCTGTCGATATGGTGTTCCCAACAAGATCATCACTGACAATGGTTCTAATCTGAACAATAGCATGGTGCAAGCTCTATGTGAAGAATTCAAGATTGAGCATCACAACTCTTCTCCTTATAGACCTCAGATGAATGGTGCAGTTGAGGCCGCTAACAAGAACATCAAAAAGATTATTCAAAAGATGGTCACTACTTACAAAGACTGGCATGAAATGCTACCTTTTGCCTTGCATGGTTATCGTACTACAGTGCGCAGTTCAACCGGGGCAACTCCTTTCTCTCTGGTATATGGTATGGAAGCGGTTCTCCCTCTGGAAGTGGAGATTCCATCCCTTCGAGTGATCATGGAAGCAAAGTTAACTGAGGCTGAATGGTGTCAAAGTCGGTATGATCAATTGAATCTGATTGAAGAGAAACGTATGGATGCTATGACTCATGGACAGTTGTATCAAGTTCGAATGAAGAATGCTTTTGACAAGAAAGTCCGACCTCGAGAATTCAAGGAAGGCGAACTTGTATTGAAAAGAAGGATAAGTCAGCAACCCGACCCAAGGGGCAAGTGGACACCTAACTATGAAGGTCCTTATGTTGTCAAGAAGGCTTTCTCTGGTGGTGCTTTGATTCTTACACACATGGATGGTGTTGAACTCCCAAATCCTGTTAATGCCGATATAGTCAAGAAATACTTTGTCTAGAAAGAAAAGAACAGCGTGGTAGGTCGAAAACCCGAAAGGGCGGCCTAGGCAAAAATGCGCTTCCCGGTGGATCGAAAACCCGAAAGGGCGATCCAGGCAAAAGTTAGGGACAAAAAAAAATGAATATGAAAAAGCTCGCTGAGATTGTACGCAACTCAGGCAGGAATGAGCGCCTCGATGAGCCGAAAACCCGAAAGGGCGGTTCATGCAAAAATGAGGTTGACAATAAAAGACAAGTAACTATATCTGGCAAATCACCATCACCCCTTGGGGCACCTGCAACTGTCAATGATCTTCTTCATCAGAGGCTTATATACTTGTAAATTCAAAATTTCTATGAAATGTCGCGGTCATCGTGTTCAATGTATCACCAACCAATAAAATTACCATTTTCCAAGCTTTGTAAATCCGGGAGTCATGCCTTTGGCTGACTTTCACTCTTCTACATCAATTTGAGCCTTTCTGTTGTTTGAAACTCTATTTTTCTTCCTACTTTCAATGCTCTATACAAATATTTTCTTTCTATTTGATGATGTCAATGTCTGAAACAAACATTCTTGAAAATTGAAAATCTTTTTCTGTCTATTTTGAAAGCAAACCTGAGCAATAGGGTACATTTCAATGAAACATGCATGAATGAATGAATGTCAATGCCTATTTCAATACATACTACAAGCAGGTTACTCCCCAGGATGATCTGTGGTCAATGGCAAGAATGAAAAAACAGAATGAAAATGAAAAAATTGGAAAAATGAAAATAAAGAGCTCGCTAAGTTGAAAACCCGGAAGGGCGGCTTAGGCAAAAATGAGCACCCCGCTGATTGACAACCTATGAAGGCAATTCAGGCAAAAATGGGGCAATGAAAAGAATTCTACTCCCCGGTGAATCGAAAACCCGAAAGGGCGGTTCAGGCAAAAATAGGGGTTTGAAAATGAAAGAATGAAATGTTGAAAAAAGCATTGACCACAGATGCGAACATCCAATGTTTACCCAGCACTGACACGCCTAGCAACGGCGACCTGTATCCAAGAACCTTCCGAGGGTCCTCCTTTACAAGTTTTATTGCCCTCAGCCATGGTTGCGATACGTCTCCCAACGACGGTCTCTCCAAAAGAGGTTTTTCCCCTGTGAATATGTTGCAGCACGAGCCACTACGTGCCCAATCTTCCAATGTTTCGTCTGCCTTTGTGAAACTTCTCTGTCAAACTGTCAATCAATCATGCATTTCAAGCATTCATACATGCATAATCATGCATTTTATGTGCTCATACATCCAATAATCTTGCTATACCATACATACATGTTGCATATCCAACTTTCAACTGCCAAATTCAATGCAAGTTTCCACTCTCCAACTTCAATTCCAATCATGTCAACTGTCAAATTCGAAGCAATTTCCAATCTCCAATGTCAATCCTAACCTCAATTTCAATGTCAAACTGTCAAATTCAACTCAATGTCAATTGTCAAATTCGATGCAATCTCAACCTTCCAATCTCAATTCCAAACCATGTCAAATGTCGAATTCGAAGCAATCTCAACTTCAATAACAATGTCAATGTCAATCTCCAATTCCAATGTTGACGTCCAATGACAATGTCAATGTCAATCTCCAATTCCAATGTTGACATCCAGTGACAATGTCAATGTCAATCTCCAATTCCAATTCCAATGCTAATCTCTAATTCCAATTCCAATGTCAATTTCAATGTCAATTTCCAATTTCAATCCAATCCCAATGTCAAAATTCCAATTTCAATCCAATTCCAATGTCAATTTCCAATTTCAAACCCAATGTCAATGTCAACGTCAATATCCAATGTCAATGTCAATTTTCAATCCAATTTCAATCCAATTTCAATGTCAATTGCAATTCTCCAATCCAATGTCAATGTCTATGTATCAATCCAATTCCAATTTCCAATCTCAACTTTCAATCTCAACTTTCAATGTCAATTTTCAACTCAAATCAATGTCAATTTACTCTCAATTTCCTCTTGGGCCAACAAAATTGGTCATGTCTATTTCCAAATCAAGTCAATGACAATTTACCCTCAATTGGTATCTTGTTAAACCAGACTTTCAATTTGTATCTTGTTACTGGTCAAGTGCCAGGTTCGATCCAAAAAAAGAACCACTTGTACCTACTTGTATACCTATGCTTCCGGACAAACGGCAAGTTCGATAGAACAGTTTGTACCCAGCTTATGCTTTGTTATTGGTCAAACGGCAAGTTCGATTTGAAGAACAGTTTGTACCCAGCTCATGCTTTGTTATCAGTCAGACGGCAAGTTCAATCTGAAGAACAGTTTGTACCTGGCTTATGCTTTGTTATCGGTCAAACGACAAGTTCGATCTAATATAACAGTCTGCACTCTCCCACATGATGTGGTGATGATCCAACAAGCAAGTTCGATCCAAAGAAACAGCTTGTATCAACCCTTTTGTCTTTAGCTCCAGCCAAACAGCCAGTTCAATCCAAAAGAACAGTTTGTGTCTACCTATCTGTTTGTATCTTCAACCAAGTGTCAAGTTCGATCCAAAGAACCGCTTGTATCAGCCTATATGTCTATGTTTCCGGTCAAGTGCCAAGTTCAGTCCCAATAGCAGCTTGCACCTATCTCTTGTTTTGTATCCCTTGGTCAAGTGACTAGTTCGACAAACGAACAGCTTGTACCTTATTCTCTATCCCTGGTTTGTCTACCCTATCAGTGGCCATCTGAATCCCCAGTAGCATGATAGGTTCCATAGACTCCAGTTGTTTGTCTTGCATTCATAATCAAAATGTTGCATGGCATTTACATTTTTGAAAATATGGAAACGTATTTTTATGTCCAAAAGCAGTGCAAATGTTAATATTTAAGTATCTTCGTCCCGTCAACTCTAAGACTTCGTCTCTTGACTCTCCGGACAAAGAAACTTAAATAGGGGCAGCTGTTATACCCTAATTTTGGACCTAAAAATACTAGCTTAATTCCTCTTTTCTTGCATTATAAGTCATTTGAACTATCTCTAATCAATTGCATCTTTCTCTGCATTTTATTTCAATGTTATTTGCAAAATTCACATGCAAGGGTATTTTAGTCATTTCCTATGTCAAAATTTCCCTCAGTCTTTCAAAATTTTGTTTGAGTCCTTTCAAGTAGTGTGAATAAGTCCCTGTTTCATTCTATGTCTCCAAAAATTGCATTTGAAGTCATTTTAAAGTCAGTTTTGCCCCTAGGGGCATTTTAGTCTTTTCATGTGTTAAAACCCTGTTTAAATTCTAAAATTTGTCTCTGAGTCTTTTAATTTGTTTGAATAAGCTCTTGCTTCAATCTCTGTTAAAAATCCATTTTTAAATTTGCATCTGAGTCATTTTCAGTCGTTTTAGCCCTAGGGGCATTTTGGTCATTTCACACGAAATTTCGGCAGAGAGGTACTTTAAAGTACCTCATTTAGGCCATTGGTTCATTTTAGTCCGTTTTGTCAAATTTTAGTCGTTTCACTTTACGTTTATTTCCAAATTACGTTTTTTACCAATTTTATTATTAATTGTTTTTAAGTCCTTTTTGTCATCTTTTGCATTTCAGTCCTTTATTTTTAGTCATTTGCAACTTAGTCCAAAAGTTTGTTAAGTCCTGTACACATGTCAGCTTGTCATTCATCCAGTCAGTTACAGTCCAGTGCCATGTGGCCTCATTCTATTGGTCCAGTCATCACCCTGCATCAGCTATAAAACTGACACATCACAGTCAAAGAGTCAACACTTTCACTTTTTCTGCACATTCCCCAAAAAAAATCTGAGAAACAGATTTCACTCTTCTCTCTCTCTTCCTCACGAATCAAAACACCAAGAATCACACAAAAATATCAAGAACATTCATGAGTCTCATGAGTGTTCAAACCCTAACCGCCTAGAACCACCGCAACAACTTTTTCCGGTCATCTCTAACCTCCTAACCACCGCCATAACAACACAAAAAACCACCGTAATTTTCAGCAATATCATCACAAACTCAATTCTGCAAATACGAAACCAAGATCTATACAATATCAAGCCAAATCGGACTCAACCACAAGCAAAACGGATCGGCCAAGGCATACATCACAAATCACGAATTCAAAAAGGAAGAAGAAGGAGGCGAATCCGAACGGTACAAAAGAGAAGGTGGACGAATCCAACAAGAAGCTCACGATCCAGATCGGAGTAAGGACCGGTGGAAGCTTTCCGACGTGGTCATCTTCTCCAATCTAACAGAGGTATTTTCCTTCGTACATGCTTCGATCCGTTCGTTTCAGTTCATGTTCATGTTGTTTGTATGTGAAGAGAGCTTTGGATAATGTGTAGATCTAGGTTTCTTTCGTTTTGTTTTCAAAATTTCGAATACAGATTTGAGCAGAGAAGACGAAGACGGATCTTTCCGTCTAAAATTTTTTTCGAAAACGGGAGTTTAAGTTTCCGGCGCGGTGGCGCCGCCACTTTGGCCGGCCGACCACCGCACCGGACCACCTGTCTTCATCTTCTCCGATCTGCATTAGTTAGAGAGAGGAGAGAGCTTTTTGTGTCTGTTTGAAAATTAGAGAGAGAAGTGGTAGATGGAAATGAAAGAAAAGAGTCCAAAAAACCATTATATATTGTCTAAAACCCATGGATTCGGTTGACCCGCTCCATACCCGCTCCATACCCACTCCATACCCGCTCCAGTGGCCTGTTAAGGCCCAAAGAACAACTGCCATGCCATGCTGCTATGCGCACCCCCCTATGCTGTGTGTTTCTTGCTGTTTTTTGCTATTTGCACCATTACCAGTTCAAATTTCTTCATAAAAACTTCTAATTTTTTTTTCTATGTGTTCTTAATATTTCTTTTAACATGTTTGTGACTTTTTTTTGTGCTAAAAATTGAGAAAAATATTTGAAGCTTTTTTTTCCTATTCTTGTTAAAATTAGCAATTTTCTTGCCTCTTTTTAGCCTAAAAATCCTTTAAAAATTCCTAAAAATTTTCTTATGTGTTTTGATCATTTTCTTGATATTTTTGTGATGTTGTCATATGTTGGATCTTGGTTAAAAAAAAATGTGTGGTATTTTCTTGTCAATTGTTTCCTATTTTTGTTAAATCTTGTGAAGTTTTATATATTTTTGTGTCTAAAAATGCCCTAAAAATTCTAAAAATTTTCATGCATGTTTCTTGATAGTTTTGTGGTATTTTGGTGATAATTGTTGCATGTTGAAATTGATAAAAATATATGTGGAGTTTTCTTGTGATTTCATGTTACTTTGTGACAATTTCTTGTGAAAATTTTGCATGATCTTGGCCCTTAATCTTGAGTATTTGATATGGAGCCTTGTTATATGAGTTTTATGAAATTTGTGATTGTGAATCCATGAAATTGGTGCTGTTTGTGAATATGTCATTAATGCCTTGTGTTCCAAGTTTTGTTTGTGAATAAATAATGTAAAATTTGCCTAATTTTTGTCTTAAATGCTTGGTAGTGTATATTCCTTTAATCCTCTTTGTGAAAATTGAATTGAAATTCTTTGAAAACTCTTTGAAGTATGAGGATTATAGGTCATATTCAAGCCTTGCATTGGTGATGATTTTTAGGCCTATTTCACATTTGTTTTTGCTTGTTTTTCTTATGTTAATTTTCTTACTTTTGTTATGATGGCTTTGACTTGCTTTATATCTTGTGCTACTAACCATTTGTTCATTGTTTCATATTCATCATAAGCATCGTCATTTCATCTCATATTCATCTCTATTTTCTTTCTTGCAACTTAATTTGTACCAAAGTTAGAATGTAAACACTTAGGAATTCTTGTAATATTTTTCCTTTATGCACTTTAATTTTCTTGGCAAAGAGGCCATAGAATGTATCTAGGGTACGATGTAAAGGACAATGGACTCTAATAATGTACACCGACACAAGCACCGACACATGCACACACACCACTATAGCTAGAATATGCATGTTTAGATGTATGTTTAGGATTGTATGTTTAGATGAATGCCTAGGGTTCATACTTAGAGAAAACCAATTTTCCAAACAAATGTGAACAACTTCACTCAAAGCTTTTCCAAATAAACCTTGGGATCCAACATCCCATTGTATTTTCTTTTCCATTTTCTTAATCAAATTTCAATGAACTCTAATCCTACTTTGACCATATTTTGCAATTCACTAATTCAACCTCACTATTTCCTAATCTCATGCCCTTGAGGCCTCTTTCTATTCTCCAAAATTTCATTTTCAAACTTAAAATCAACCAACAAAAACAAAAGCATTTTTTGAGAGAGAACTACGGTGGATTTGATCCCTTAATCGGGTACGTAGGCAAGGAACAAAATTCCTTCAATTCAAATAAAATAAAAATTCAAACACTTTCTTCTCCCTCCAATTCTTCACTTAGCAAATTTTAGGCGTAAATAACATTTTCAAATAGCATTTAAAAATAAAGCGCGCGCGTAGAAATTAAAGACGGTTCCTATAGGTTACTATAGTCGTTATGGGTGCCTAACACCTTCCCGTAGCGAAAACAACTCCCGGACCTCGATTCTCAAGGGTTTTGCTTACTTTTTCCCTTCCCAAGAAAAAATAAGATATCACCGGTTTAAAAGGTTCAAACGTAATCAATGTTTGACACCCGAAAACCAAGATAAAACAGCTGGCGACTTCACTGGGGAGATTCGAGAGTTACGCCTAGTCTTTATTTCCACGTTTGCGCTTGTATTTTTACTTGTTTCTTTTACTTGCTTCCTTATGTGAATAAATGCTTAATTTCTTGCAAACGTGTGGGGTGAGAATATCAAAAGTCCTGCACCCGGGCTGAGTGAACTTAGGATTTAGGGGGGATATAATCGACAATTCATTCCGGGGGTTGCCTCGTGTTTTGGATTATGCGATCAATCCCACATAGCTGAGGCATTTTGGGGGGTGATGTTGTCGGCGCGAGTTGTCGCGTTTAGGCACTTTGCTTCTAATTGTTCTATGACGCTATGAACCGTAGATAACCAAACCCATCCATGGCCATTTTCTAGGATGTAGTGCGGAGGCTAAACCGGGTGTTGTCTCGAGTTTTAGTCGTCACGCGATACTACACTCAAGTTAGACCTTCCACGTATAATCATGGAGCGAGGGTTGTCTCGTGACACCATGAGATACGTCGGAGAAGTTGCAACTTGGGAACCTTTTTAGAACCCGGTTACTATTATCCTAAAACCCTAGTTTCACCGGACACCGTGTCCACCCATGACTCCTCGACTTTGAACTTCAAACCCACCATGTTTTCTCCGAACTTGAACATAATCATGCATTCATGCATACATGCATACATGCATAAACTTTTTCCATGCATTGTTATCGAAGGGCTTAGACAAGTTGAAATTGTAAACATTGTAGGGATGAAGATGACTAAATCCTACAAGTTCAAGGAAGTGGATTTGGCTAGTTTGAGGGATTTGGCACTCAAGATTGAGGATCCGACTGGTTTCCGACGCCGTTACGGGGCTTTACTTCCTATTCTCCATACTAATGTGGATGAGAAGCTTGTGCACACTCTAGTGCAATTCTATGATCCGGGGTATCGGTGCTTCACTTTTCCAGACTTTCAGTTGGTGCCTACTCTAGAGGCTTATTCTTCCTTGACAGGTCTATCTATTGCTAAGGGGATACCTTTCTCGGGACCTGAAGATCCTCCTCCTCCATTGGTTATTGCTAAAGATCTCTATCTCAAGACCACCGATGTTTCCAAGAATCTTGTCACTAAGGCACACATCCGAGGGTTCACTTCAGAGTATCTTCTTGGGAAAGCCAACCTCAATACCACTTGTCAAGACACTCTTGAGGCTATTCTTGCACTTCTCATCTATGGGCTTATTCTCTTTCCGAATCTTGATGGCTTCGTGGACATGAATGCTATTATGATCTTCCACTCCAAGAATCCGGTTCCTACTTTGCTAGCTGACACATACCATGCTATTCACGATCGTTCTAGCAAAGGTCGCGGATACATTCTTTGTTGTGTGCCTCTCCTCTATAGGTGGTTTATTTCGCACCTTCCGCAGTCTTTCCACGACAATCCGAGGAATTGGTCTATTTCACAGAGGATTATGGCTCTCACTCCTAATGAAGTGGTTTGGCTCACTCCCGCTTCTAGGGTCAAGGAAATCATCTTTGGTGGTGGAAAGTTTCTTAATGTACCTCTTCTTGGTACCCGGGGTGGAATCAACTACAACCCGGAGCTTGCTTTGCGACAATTCGGTTTCCCGATGAAGGATAAACCCATCAATCTTGCTACAGCTCCTTACTTCTTTCACTACTCCAATGCTCCCACAGGCATTAGAAAAGATTTCATGCAAGCTTGGACCAAACTTCGGAAGAAAGAGGTAAAGCATATGGGTGTGAGGTCCGGTATCGCTCATGAGGCCTATACACAGTGGGTGATAAACCAAGCTGAGGAGATTGGTATGCCTTACCCCTCTATGAGATATGTGTCTGCATCTGTCCCTACCATGCCTTTGCCTCTACTCCCACCTACCCAGGAGATGTATCAGGAGCACCTAGCTATGGAGAGTCGGGAGAAGCATCAGTGGAGGGCTAGATACTATGAGGCTGAGAACTTGATCATGACTTTGGATGGAAAAGGTGAGCAGCAGACTCATGAAGTCTTGACACTGAAGAAAGAGTTAGCTAAGGCTAGGAGAGAGATTGAAGAGAAAGATAGGTTGCTTATGAGGGACTCCAAGAGGGCTAGGAGTGCCCGTGACTTCTACGCACGATACTGCAGCTATGAGTCCGAGGACGACGCTTCCACTTCCTATGCTTGAGGATTTCCATTTCCTGTTGTTATTTCCTTTTGTTTATGTTAAAATTGTCTTGTAAAACTACATGTTGTTGTTTGTTTCCCGTTTACGTTAATTGTTGTTTAGTAATGTTTACGAGTTCATAATTTGTCTAAAACCCTTCGATAACCTAAAAAGAGTCTTTTTGCATATACATCAACACATTTCATGCATCATATGCATTCATTGACCACAAAAAAACTTCTCTCGTGCTCATTGCCTCCTGGTTTTGTCCGCCGCAGTCTGAAAGGTGGCTCGTGTTCGCAAAGTCTACCAACCAGATAGAATTCATCAGACAAGATTTCACAAGAGAAGGATAATGGCTAACTTTGAAGAAGAGAATGCTCAGCTCCGTGCCGAATTGGCTGCTATGAAAGAAGACTTGGCTAAGGCTCATGACGCTATGTCCGCTATGATGGCTGCACAGGAACAACCAGCCACTTCTGTTCCAGTTACTGCTGAGGTGGTTCCCTCTATCCCACTATCTACTGTGGCTACTGATGCTCGTTTTGTTATGCCCAATGGCCGTCCTTATGGCCTCTCAGCTTACTACTCTCCTAATACTGCTGCTGGTGTCTCTGGTTTTGCTGGTCAAGGACAGATTCCTGTGTCTACTGCTATGCCTCAAGTAACCACTGTTGTTACCGACCCTATTGTACACACTGTGCAACAGGTAATTGATGTTGATACTCCGCGTGGACAAGATCCCGCAATAGAAGCTATGAAGAGACAGTTAAGGGAGTTGGCTGGAGAACTCCGTGAGGTCAAGGCTAGCCGGGGAAACAATGGTGCTCCTGCTAAAGCTCGTGATCTATGCTTGGTATCCCGATTTGAGGTTCCTAAGAAATTCAAAGAGCCAGAATTTGACAAGTAAAATGGGACTTCTTGCCCACATAACCATGTTATCCGGTATGTCAGAAAGATGGCTAACTACGCCGACAATGATGCACTGATGATCCACTGCTTCCAGAGTAGCTTGACAGATGATGCAGCAGATTGGTACACTAGTCTGAGCAAAGATAACATCCATACCTTTGAGGAACTCGCTGCTGCTTTCGAAGGTCAATATGAGTTCAATACCCGTCTGAAGCCAAACAGGGACTCTCTTAAAGCCCTATCTCAGAAATCAGATGAGACCTTCCGTGAATATGCTCAGAGGTGGAGAGGGGCAGCTGCCCGTGTTTCTCCTCGACTTGATGAAGAAGAGTTGACACAGACATTCCTAAAGACTCTAAAGAAGGAATATAAGGAGAGAATGATAGTCTCTGCTCCGAACAACTTCTCTGATATGGTTACAATGGGAACCCGTCTAGAAGAGGCTGTCCGAGATGGTATTATTGTCCTTGAGAAGGGCGAATCTTCAAACAGTGCACCAAAGAAGTATGGCAATGGTCACCACAAGAGAAAGGAATCTGACGTAGGAATGGTGTCTGGTAACCCATCTGCAGCTGCTACACAATTACCCCTGCCTTATCACTACATGCAATACTCTCAGCATCCTTTTTTCCCACCATTCTACCAGCAATATCCTCTGCCACCGGGTCAACCACCAATGCCCGTCAATGCTATCCCCCAGCAAGCACAACAACAGCCTCCTGCTCAACAGCAACGGCAGCAACAACAGGGTCCCCGACCCAAACCTTCTTTTCCAACGATACCAATGCTTTATGGTGAGCTGCTCCCAACTCTACTTGCTAAGGGACACTGCGTCACCAGACCAGGCAAGCCTCCACCTAATCCATTGCCTCCCAGGTTCCGTCAGGACTTAACATGTGAATTTCATCAGGGTGCTCAAGGCCATGATGTCGAAGGTTGCTTTGCTCTGAAATATATTGTGAAGGATCTAATAGAAAAGGGACGGTTGACTTTTGAGAACAGCGTTCCTCATGTCCTTGACAACCCGCTTCCAAACCATGCTGCTGTCAATATGATTGAGGCCTTTGAAGGGGTTCCCGTTCCTCAAGAGGATCCCATGTTGGATGTCCGCAATGTCGTTACTCCCTTGGTGCCATTACATGTCAAGCTTTGCCAGGCTTCTCTGTTCAAACATGATCATGATTCTTGTTCAGAATGTCTGCAGAATCCTATGGGTTGTTGTGTTGTGCAAAATGATATCCAGAGCCTGATGGATGACAAGTACTTGATTGCCAGTGATGTATGTGTGATTGTGCCAGTATTCCATGACTCTCCTGTTGAAAGTGTATCTCAGGTAAAGAATGTCGAGCCTTTGGTGATCAGGTTACCTGGTCCGGTATCGTATACCTCTACCAAAGCAATTCCCTACAAATACAATGCAACCATGATTGAGAACGGAGTGGAGGTGCCTCTCGTATCCCCAGCTACAGTTGATAATGTTGCTAGTGAAGTTACAACTCTGAGAAGTGGAAAAGTCCGTCCACCGTTGTTTCAAAAGAAGGTAGTGACACTCATTGCTACGGTAACTCCACCAGTTGTCCCTCCTGTTGACAAGAACACCGGCCCAGCAGGCCAATCTATTGAAGAGTCCAATCTGGACGAAATCCTGAGGCTTATCAAGAAAAGTGACTATAAGATTGTTGACCAGCTGCTACAAACCCCATCAAAGATATCCATTTTGTCTCTGCTCATGAGCTCTGAGGCTCATAGGAAAGTGTTAATGAAGATACTCGAGCAAGCTTATGTTGACCACGAGGTCTCTGTGGATCAGTTTGATGGGATAGTGAGTAATATTACTGCCTGCAACAACTTGGGGTTCGGTGACGATGAGCTCCCCGAAGCAGGGAGACGCCACAACTTGGCTCTACATATCTCAGTACATTGTGGATCCGACCTGATATCCAACGTATTGGTAGACACTGGATCATCTCTGAATGTAATGCCTGAATCAACACTAAGGCAATTAAGTCATCATGGAATTTCCCTGAGGGGTAGCAGCTATCTGGTTAAGGCTTTCGATGGATCCCGCAAGGATGTTCTCGGGGAGGTAGACTTGCCAATTACCATTGGTCCTGAGACATTCCAAATTACCTTCCAAGTCATGGACATCAATGCTTCCTACAGTTGTCTCCTCGGAAGACCGTGGATCCACGACGCTGGAGCAGTCACTTCTACTTTGCATCAGAAGCTCAAGTTCATGAGGAATGGTAAGATTGTCACTGTGCACGGTGAAGAGGCATTTCTGGTTAGCCAGGTATCATCTTTCTCTTGTGTTGAAGCAGGGTCCGCTGAAGGGACGTTGTTTCAAGGCTTGACTGTTGAGGGTGCAGAGCCCCGGAGGGCTGGTGCTAGCATGGCTTCACTGAAAGATGCCCAGAAGGCTGTTCAAGCAGGGCAAGCTGCTGGCTGGGGCAAAGTGATTCAGACTCTGGAAAACAAGCGTAAAGAGGGCCTTGGATTCTCTCCAACATCTCCTGTTTCAAAGGGAACTTTCTACAGTGCTGGGTTCATCAATGCTATTACTGAAGATGCTGCTGAAGGTGGTTATGTGCCTGCCTTTGTTATACCAGGAGGCACTGTGAGAAATTGGGAAGCCATTGATGTTCCTTTAGTCATGCATGCTTCCATGTAATGTGTTTTGTTGCTCATGTTTCTTGTTTTCAAAATAACAATCCTTTCGCTCTGCCCAAGGCGAAAGTGATATCTTTGTAAGGGCATGTTTGTTTCGGCATTGCCGTTAATCAATAAAAAGTTGTCGTCTTTCCCACGACTCTTTGTTTTTTACTTTTTAGTGCCTTTTTCTTGGAAATAATGGTAATGCCAGAAAAAACCAAAACATCTGTATTTTCTTATTAATTTCAAAAATCTGCATAGAAAAACTTTTTTCTAAAATCATCCCAATCATACTATGCAGATTGAACCATAATGAACCCGTTGAACACAGTGACCCTATGGTTCCTCCAAATTTTGAATTCCCTGTATATGAAGCTGAAGATGAGGATGATGATTATGAAGAGATACCGTATGAGATCACTCGACTGCTTGAGCAAGAAAGAAGAGCCATTCAGCCTCACCAGGAAGAGATTGAGCTTATCAACCTGGGTACTGAAGAAAACAAGCGAGAGATCAAGATTGGTGCTGCACTTGAGCCAGAGGTGAAAAAGAAGATCATCCAGCTTCTCCATGATTATCCAGATGTCTTTGCATGGTCCTATGAAGATATGCCGGGTCTAGATCCCAAGATTGTGGAACATCGGATACCGACAAGACCTGAATGTCCTCCTGTCAAACAGAAATTGAGAAGGTCTCGTCCAGACATGGCTCTTAAGATCAAGGCTGAAGTACAAAAGCAAATTGATGCGGGTTTCCTCATGACAGCTGAATATCCTGAGTGGATTGCCAACATCGTACCAGTACCAAAGAAAGATGGGAAAGTTCGAATGTGTGTTGATTACAGAGATCTGAATAAAGCCAGTCCGAAAGATAACTTCCCATTGCCTCATATTGATGTGCTTGTTGACAGTACTGCTCAATCTAAAGTGTTCTCTTTTATGGATGGTTTCTCTGGTTATAATCAGATACGAATGTCACCTGAAGATAGAGAAAAGACGTCCTTCATCACTCCATGGGGAACATTCTGTTATAAAGTGATGCCATTTGGCTTGATAAATGCTGGTGCTACCTATCAAAGGGGTATGACAACTCTATTTCATGATATGATTCACAAAGAGATTGAAGTATATGTTGATGATATGATTGTGAAGTCAAGTGATGAAGAGCAGCATGTTGTGTATTTGAAAAAGATGTTCGAAAGACTGAGAAAGTACAAGCTGCGGTTGAATCCTAACAAGTGCACATTTGGTGTAAGATCTGGAAAGTTGCTAGGCTTCATTGTCAGCCAAAGAGGCATTGAAGTTGATCCTGACAAAGTCCGAGCCATCAGAGAGATGCCGGCCCCTCAAACTGAGAAGCAAGTCAGAGGTTTCCTCGGACGACTGAACTATATTTCAAGATTCATATCTCACATGACTACTACCTGTGGACCAATTTTCAAATTGCTCAGAAAGAATCAGCCTGTTGTATGGAATGATGAATGTCAGGAAGCTTTTGATAGCATTAAAGAATACCTGTTGGAGCCACCTATCCTTGTCCCGCCAGTGGAAGGAAGGCCTTTGATTATGTATCTGTCAGTGTTAGATGATTCAGTGGGCTGTGTTCTCGGTCAGCAAGATGAGACTGGTAAGAAAGAGCATGCTATCTACTATCTGAGCAAGAAATTCACCGACTGTGAGGCTCGGTATACAATGCTTGAAAAGACTTGTTGTGCTTTAGCTTGGGCTGCCAAACGCCTGCGTCATTATATGGTGAATCATACAACTTGGTTGATATCCCGAATGGATCCAATCAAGTACATCTTCGAAAAACCTGCTGTTACTGGAAAGATTGCACGTTGGCAAATGTTGTTGTCTGAATATGACATTGTATACAAAGCTCAGAAGGCAATCAAAGGAAGTGTCCTTGCGGAGCACCTTGCTTGTCAACCTCTTGACGATTACCAGCCAATTAAGTTTGATTTCCCTGATGAAGAGATTATGTATCTGAAAGCAAAGGACTGTGAAGAGCCACTGATCAATGAAGGGCCAGATCCCAATAGCAAGTGGGGATTGGTGTTTGATGGTGCTGTTAATGCTTACGGTAAAGGAATTGGAGCCATCATTGTAACTCCACAGGGGCACCACATTCCTTTCACTGCCCGAATAACTTTCGAATGCACAAACAGCATAGCTGAATATGAAGCATGCATCTTGGGCATTGAAGAAGCCCTTGACCTGAGAATCAAACACCTTGACATCTATGGAGATTCTGCACTTGTTATTAATCAGATAAAGGGTGAATGGGAGACTCATCATCAGAAGCTGATCCCATACCGTGATTATGCAAGACGTCTGTTGACGTACTTTACAAAGGTTGAGCTACACCACATCCCTCGGGATGAAAATCAGATGGCTGACGCTCTTGCTACTCTGTCTTCCATGTTTCGGGTGAACCATTGGAATGATGTGCCTGTAATCAAAGTGCAACGTCTTGATAGACCCGCTCATGTGTTTACCATTGAAAATATGCCAGATCAAGCTAATAAAGATGTGAATGACAAAAAGCCTTGGTATTACAACATCAAACAATTCTTGCAGAATCGTGAATATCCACCTGGTGCTTCCAACAGGGATAAAAAGACTCTGAGACGATGGGCTAGCAAATTCCTTCTGGATGGAGAAGTCCTATACAAGAGGAACTATGACATGGTCTTGTTGAGATGTGTTGACAAACAAGAAGCTGAGAAGTTAATGCATGATGTACATGACGGTACTTTCGGGACCCATGCTTCGGGTCACACCATGTCAAGAAAACTGTTAAGAGCCGGCTATTACTGGATAACCATGGAACGTGACTGCAACAGACATGCCAAGAGATGCCACAAATGTCAAATTTATGCTGACAAGATTCATGTGCCTCCACATGCTCTCAATGTTATCTCTTCCCCGTGGCCTTTCTCTATGTGGGGCATTGACATGATCGGAAGAATTGAACCGAGGGTTTCCAATGGACATCGTTTCATTCTAGTGGCAATTGATTACTTCACCAAGTGGGTTGAGGCCGCTTCCTATGCAAATGTGACCAGGCAAGTGGTTGTCAAGTTTATCAAGAATAACATCATCTGTCGATATGGTGTTCCCAACAAGATCATCACTGACAATGGTTCTAATCTGAACAATAGCATGGTGCAAGCTCTATGTGAAGAATTCAAGATTGAGCATCACAACTCTTCTCCTTATAGACCTCAGATGAATGGTGCAGTTGAGGCCGCTAACAAGAACATCAAAAAGATTATTCAAAAGATGGTCACTACTTACAAAGACTGGCATGAAATGCTACCTTTTGCCTTGCATGGTTATCGTACTACAGTGCGCAGTTCAACCGGGGCAACTCCTTTCTCTCTGGTATATGGTATGGAAGCGGTTCTCCCTCTGGAAGTGGAGATTCCATCCCTTCGAGTGATCATGGAAGCAAAGTTAACTGAGGCTGAATGGTGTCAAAGTCGGTATGATCAATTGAATCTGATTGAAGAGAAACGTATGGATGCTATGACTCATGGACAGTTGTATCAAGTTCGAATGAAGAATGCTTTTGACAAGAAAGTCCGACCTCGAGAATTCAAGGAAGGCGAACTTGTATTGAAAAGAAGGATAAGTCAGCAACCCGACCCAAGGGGCAAGTGGACACCTAACTATGAAGGTCCTTATGTTGTCAAGAAGGCTTTCTCTGGTGGTGCTTTGATTCTTACACACATGGATGGTGTTGAACTCCCAAATCCTGTTAATGCCGATATAGTCAAGAAATACTTTGTCTAGAAAGAAAAGAACAGCGTGGTAGGTCGAAAACCCGAAAGGGCGGCCTAGGCAAAAATGCGCTTCCCGGTGGATCGAAAACCCGAAAGGGCGATCCAGGCAAAAGTTAGGGACAAAAAAAAATGAATATGAAAAAGCTCGCTGAGATTGTACGCAACTCAGGCAGGAATGAGCGCCTCGATGAGCCGAAAACCCGAAAGGGCGGTTCATGCAAAAATGAGGTTGACAATAAAAGACAAGTAACTATATCTGGCAAATCACCATCACCCCTTGGGGCACCTGCAACTGTCAATGATCTTCTTCATCAGAGGCTTATATACTTGTAAATTCAAAATTTCTATGAAATGTCGCGGTCATCGTGTTCAATGTATCACCAACCAATAAAATTACCATTTTCCAAGCTTTGTAAATCCGGGAGTCATGCCTTTGGCTGACTTTCACTCTTCTACATCAATTTGAGCCTTTCTGTTGTTTGAAACTCTATTTTTCTTCCTACTTTCAATGCTCTATACAAATATTTTCTTTCTATTTGATGATGTCAATGTCTGAAACAAACATTCTTGAAAATTGAAAATCTTTTTCTGTCTATTTTGAAAGCAAACCTGAGCAATAGGGTACATTTCAATGAAACATGCTTGAATGAATGAATGTCAATGCCTATTTCAATACATACTACAAGCAGGTTACTCCCCAGGATGATCTGTGGTCAATGGCAAGAATGAAAAAACAGAATGAAAATGAAAAAATTGGAAAAATGAAAATAAAGAGCTCGCTAAGTTGAAAACCCGGAAGGGCGGCTTAGGCAAAAATGAGCACCCCGCTGATTGACAACCTATGAAGGCAATTCAGGCAAAAATGGGGCAATGAAAAGAATTCTACTCCCCGGTGAATCGAAAACCCGAAAGGGCGGTTCAGGCAAAAATAGGGGTTTGAAAATGAAAGAATGAAATGTTGAAAAAAGCATTGACCACAGATGCGAACATCCAATGTTTACCCAGCACTGACACGCCTAGCAACGGCGACCTGTATCCAAGAACCTTCCGAGGGTCCTCCTTTACAAGTTTTATTGCCCTCAGCCATGGTTGCGATACGTCTCCCAACGACGGTCTCTCCAAAAGAGGTTTTTCCCCTGTGAATATGTTGCAGCACGAGCCACTACGTGCCCAATCTTCCAATGTTTCGTCTGCCTTTGTGAAACTTCTCTGTCAAACTGTCAATCAATCATGCATTTCAAGCATTCATACATGCATAATCATGCATTTTATGTGCTCATACATCCAATAATCTTGCTATACCATACATACATGTTGCATATCCAACTTTCAACTGCCAAATTCAATGCAAGTTTCCACTCTCCAACTTCAATTCCAATCATGTCAACTGTCAAATTCGAAGCAATTTCCAATCTCCAATGTCAATCCTAACCTCAATTTCAATGTCAAACTGTCAAATTCAACTCAATGTCAATTGTCAAATTCGATGCAATCTCAACCTTCCAATCTCAATTCCAAACCATGTCAAATGTCGAATTCGAAGCAATCTCAACTTCAATAACAATGTCAATGTCAATCTCCAATTCCAATGTTGACGTCCAATGACAATGTCAATGTCAATCCCCAATTCCAATGTTGACATCCAGTGACAATGTCAATGTCAATCTCCAATTCCAATTCCAATGCTAATCTCTAATTCCAATTCCAATGTCAATTTCAATGTCAATTTCCAATTTCAATCCAATCCCAATGTCAAAATTCCAATTTCAATCCAATTCCAATGTCAATTTCCAATTTCAAACCCAATGTCAATGTCAACGTCAATATCCAATGTCAATGTCAATTTTCAATCCAATTTCAATCCAATTTCAATGTCAATTGCAATTCTCCAATCCAATGTCAATGTCTATGTATCAATCCAATTCCAATTTCCAATCTCAACTTTCAATCTCAACTTTCAATGTCAATTTTCAACTCAAATCAATGTCAATTTACTCTCAATTTCCTCTTGGGCCAACAAAATTGGTCATGTCTATTTCCAAATCAAGTCAATGACAATTTACCCTCAATTGGTATCTTGTTAAACCAGACTTTCAATTTGTATCTTGTTACTGGTCAAGTGCCAGGTTCGATCCAAAAAAAGAACCACTTGTACCTACTTGTATACCTATGCTTCCGGACAAACGGCAAGTTCGATAGAACAGTTTGTACCCAGCTTATGCTTTGTTATTGGTCAAACGGCAAGTTCGATTTGAAGAACAGTTTGTACCCAGCTCATGCTTTGTTATCAGTCAGACGGCAAGTTCAATCTGAAGAACAGTTTGTACCTGGCTTATGCTTTGTTATCGGTCAAACGACAAGTTCGATCTAATAGAACAGTCTGCACTCTCCCACATGATGTGGTGATGATCCAACAAGCAAGTTCGATCCAAAGAAACAGCTTGTATCAACCCTTTTGTCTTTAGCTCCAGCCAAACAGCCAGTTCAATCCAAAAGAACAGTTTGTGTCTACCTATCTGTTTGTATCTTCAACCAAGTGTCAAGTTCGATCCAAAGAACCGCTTGTATCAGCCTATATGTCTATGTTTCCGGTCAAGTGCCAAGTTCAGTCCCAATAGCAGCTTGCACCTATCTCTTGTTTTGTATCCCTTGGTCAAGTGACTAGTTCGACAAACGAACAGCTTGTACCTTATTCTCTATCCCTGGTTTGTCTACCCTATCAGTGGCCATCTGAATCCCCAGTAGCATGATAGGTTCCATAGACTCCAGTTGTTTGTCTTGCATTCATAATCAAAATGTTGCATGGCATTTACATTTTTGAAAATATGGAAACGTATTTTTATGTCCAAAAGCAGTGCAAATGTTAATATTTAAGTATCTTCGTCCCGTCAACTCTAAGACTTCGTCTCTTGACTCTCCGGACAAAGAAACTTAAATAGGGGCAGCTGTTATACCCTAATTTTGGACCTAAAAATACTAGCTCAATTCCTCTTTTCTTGCATTATAAGTCATTTGAACTATCTCTAATCAATTGCATCTTTCTCTGCATTTTATTTCAATGTTATTTGCAAAATTCACATGCAAGGGTATTTTAGTCATTTCCTATGTCAAAATTTCCCTCAGTCTTTCAAAATTTTGTTTGAGTCCTTTCAAGTAGTGTGAATAAGTCCCTGTTTCATTCTATGTCTCCAAAAATTGCATTTGAAGTCATTTTAAAGTCAGTTTTGCCCCTAGGGGCATTTTAGTCTTTTCATGTGTTAAAACCCTGTTTAAATTCTAAAATTTGTCTCTGAGTCTTTTAATTTGTTTGAATAAGCTCTTGCTTCAATCTCTGTTAAAAATCCATTTTTAAATTTGCATCTGAGTCATTTTCAGTCGTTTTAGCCCTAGGGGCATTTTGGTCATTTCACACGAAATTTCGGCAGAGAGGTACTTTAAAGTACCTCATTTAGGCCATTGGTTCATTTTAGTCCGTTTTGTCAAATTTTAGTCGTTTCACTTTACGTTTATTTCCAAATTACGTTTTTTACCAATTTTATTATTAATTGTTTTTAAGTCCTTTTTGTCATCTTTTGCATTTCAGTCCTTTATTTTTAGTCATTTGCAACTTAGTCCAAAAGTTTGTTAAGTCCTGTACACATGTCAGCTTGTCATTCATCCAGTCAGTTACAGTCCAGTGCCATGTGGCCTCATTCTATTGGTCCAGTCATCACCCTGCATCAGCTATAAAACTGACACATCACAGTCAAAGAGTCAACACTTTCACTTTTTCTGCACATTCCCCAAAAAAATCTGAGAAACAGATTTCACTCTTCTCTCTCTCTTCCTCACGAATCAAAACACCAAGAATCACACAAAAATATCAAGAACATTCATGAGTCTCATGAGTGTTCAAACCCTAACCGCCTAGAACCACCGCAACAACTTTTTCCGGTCATCTCTAACCTCCTAACCACCGCCATAACAACACAAAAAACCACCGTAATTTTCAGCAATATCATCACAAACTCAATTCTGCAAATACGAAACCAAGATCTATACAATATCAAGCCAAATCGGACTCAACCACAAGCAAAACGGATCGGCCAAGGCATACATCACAAATCACGAATTCGAAAAGGAAGAAGAAGGAGGCGAATCCGAACGGTACAAAAGAGAAGGTGGACGAATCCAACAAGAAGCTCACGATCCAGATCGGAGTAAGGACCGGTGGAAGCTTTCCGACGTGGTCATCTTCTCCAATCTAACAGAGGTATTTTCCTTCGTACATGCTTCGATCCGTTCGTTTCAGTTCATGTTCATGTTGTTTGTATGTGAAGAGAGCTTTGGATAATGTGTAGATCTAGGTTTCTTTCGTTTTGTTTTCAAAATTTCGAATACAGATTTGAGCAGAGAAGACGAAGACGGATCTTTCCGTCTAAAATTTTTTTCGAAAACGGGAGTTTAAGTTTCCGGCGCGGTGGCGCCGCCACTTTGGCCGGCCGACCACCGCACCGGACCACCTGTCTTCATCTTCTCCGATCTGCATTAGTTAGAGAGAGGAGAGAGCTTTTTGTGTCTGTTTGAAAATTAGAGAGAGAAGTGGTAGATGGAAATGAAAGAAAAGAGTCCAAAAAACCATTATATATTGTCTAAAACCCATGGATTCGGTTGACCCGCTCCATACCCGCTCCATACCCGCTCCAGTGGCCTGTTAAGGCCCAAAGAACAACTGCCATGCCATGCTGCTATGCGCACCCCCCTATGCTGTGTGTTTCTTGCTGTTTTTTGCTATTTGCACCATTACCAGTTCAAATTTCTTCATAAAAACTTCTAATTTTTTTTTCTATGTGTTCTTAATATTTCTTTTAACATGTTTGTGACTTTTTTTTGTGCTAAAAATTGAGAAAAATATTTGAAGCTTTTTTTTCCTATTCTTGTTAAAATTAGCAATTTTCTTGCCTCTTTTTAGCCTAAAAATCCTTTAAAAATTCCTAAAAATTTTCTTATGTGTTTTGATCATTTTCTTGATATTTTTGTGATGTTGTCATATGTTGGATCTTGGTTAAAAAAAAATGTGTGGTATTTTCTTGTCAATTGTTTCCTATTTTTGTTAAATCTTGTGAAGTTTTATATATTTTTGTGTCTAAAAATGCCCTAAAAATTCTAAAAATTTTCATGCATGTTTCTTGATAGTTTTGTGGTATTTTGGTGATAATTGTTGCATGTTGAAATTGATAAAAATATATGTGGAGTTTTCTTGTGATTTCATGTTACTTTGTGACAATTTCTTGTGAAAATTTTGCATGATCTTGGCCCTTAATCTTGAGTATTTGATATGGAGCCTTGTTATATGAGTTTTATGAAATTTGTGATTGTGAATCCATGAAATTGGTGCTGTTTGTGAATATGTCATTAATGCCTTGTGTTCCAAGTTTTGTTTGTGAATAAATAATGTAAAATTTGCCTAATTTTTGTCTTAAATGCTTGGTAGTGTATATTCCTTTAATCCTCTTTGTGAAAATTGAATTGAAATTCTTTGAAAACTCTTTGAAGTATGAGGATTATAGGTCATATTCAAGCCTTGCATTGGTGATGATTTTTAGGCCTATTTCACATTTGTTTTTGCTTGTTTTTCTTATGTTAATTTTCTTACTTTTGTTATGATGGCTTTGACTTGCTTTATATCTTGTGCTACTAACCATTTGTTCATTGTTTCATATTCATCATAAGCATCTTCATTTCATCTCATATTCATCTCTATTTTCTTTCTTGCAACTTAATTTGTACCAAAGTTAGAATGTAAACACTTAGGAATTCTTGTAATATTTTTCCTTTATGCACTTTGATTTTCTTGGCAAAGAGGCCATAGAATGTATCTAGGGTACGATGTAAAGGACAATGGACTCTAATAATGTACACCGACACAAGCACCGACACATGCACACACACCACTATAGCTAGAATATGCATGTTTAGATGTATGTTTAGGATTGTATGTTTAGATGAATGCCTAGGGTTCATACTTAGAGAAAACCAATTTTCCAAACAAATGTGAACAACTTCACTCAAAGCTTTTCCAAATAAACCTTGGGATCCAACATCCCATTGTATTTTCTTTTCCATTTTCTTAATCAAATTTCAATGAACTCTAATCCTACTTTGACCATATTTTGCAATTCACTAATTCAACCTCACTATTTCCTAATCTCATGCCCTTGAGGCCTCTTTCTATTCTCCAAAATTTCATTTTCAAACTTAAAATCAACCAACAAAAACAAAAGCATTTTTTGAGAGAGAACTACGGTGGATTTGATCCCTTAATCGGGTACGTAGGCAAGGAACAAAATTCCTTCAATTCAAATAAAATAAAAATTCAAACACTTTCTTCTCCCTCCAATTCTTCACTTAGCAAATTTTAGGCGTAAATAACATTTTCAAATAGCATTTAAAAATAAAGCGCGCGCGTAGAAATTAAAGACGGTTCCTATAGGTTACTATAGTCGTTATGGGTGCCTAACACCTTCCCGTAGCGAAAACAACTCCCGGACCTCGATTCTCAAGGGTTTTGCTTACTTTTTCCCTTCCCAAGAAAAAATAAGATATCACCGGTTTAAAAGGTTCAAACGTAATCAATGTTTGACACCCGAAAACCAAGATAAAACAAAGTTGATTTTCAATGACATCCATTTTTCAGATAAAAAATCCTGAACAACATCAAATGAATAGATGAAGAAATAGACCAAGTTAAATAGCTCACCGTAAAGAAAAAATATAGATGATGATGATATCTTGGGCCAACATCCAAATAAACCATGTATTTTTGAGAAATTTACTTGTCACCTCAGCTGAACCTTCCCACCCCCAAACCCCTAAAAGTCTAAAAATTCCCTTTTAACCAATACAGTAAAAACAAAATTTACCATCCATGTTAAAAGTTTTGGATTTTCGACATAGATTGCAAAATTTTATGAATTTCAAAGGAAAAACATCCAGAACAACTAGTAAATTCTAAAAAAAAAATCTTAATTTTCAAGTTCCTCGAAATGCCAAAAATGCTCTTTAAACACCTTTGATTGCTCACAAGAACCTCAAAATGCCAAAAAAGCTCCCTTCGGGTCATAGTTTCCGATCGCCTGAGATCGGGAGATAAAATTTGATTTGCCTTGAACTCCATTTACTACCAGATCAGGAGTTACTCCTGGAACATGGATTGGGAGTTAGGACATGATCCGTTTTCTGAAACACATTTGATGGAACCAAGCATAAATTTTCAGAATTTTAACAACAATATAATTCAACAACCACTAATTTTTCTACAACAATTAACTCGCTCATAACTTAACAACAACATATCATCATTCATAATTCAACACCAATACGCCATAACTTCAAATTTGACAACAATACACCAAAGATTAAAATTCAACAACCACTCAACATTATAGAAATTGACAACCCAATATAAAATTACATCAAATCTCTACTAACACTTTGTACACTTGCAGTTCGAACGAGTCCAAAGATATAACACTCGATCTTCAGATACCGTCCAAGAGAATATGGAATTTACTCCACTACGTATCTATGTTATTATCCGTCATATCTATACCTGGACAACAAAATGAGACATGATATGATTTTTACTAGCTTCATTATCAAAATGGTTAAGTTGCGTCTTCAACGCAGCCAACATGTCGATGGGTGTTAAAAACATCTTAACCGTCTTCTTCAAAGTTTCGTATCTGACATAAGCTACCACTTGATCTACTTGAGACATGTAGATACGTATACAAGAGAAAATATCATAAAGAAATGAAATAAAAAAAAATGAAATGAAATGTAAATTCACTAGAGACATATATTCATATGTGGTTCAATATATCCACATAAATTGTCGTTGTATTGTGCACCACATAAAACATATATTTATATAATGTTAGTGATATATTGACCACACAAAAAATGTCAGTGCATTTTCTACCACAAAAAAAGGTATAAAGCCCAAAAAAATTGTGGATGGACTATAATATTATATCCTATATATACACCCGTCATATCATTTCTAGTGAAATCGTTTTTTCCTCTTCACTATCGACCATAATCAGATTTTTCCTCTCCACAAAGGTATCTTACCATGAGTCAACTTTATTTTCTTGTATTTTTTTCCACTCGGCACATGAGGGGTAGTGGTCACCCATTCTTCAAAAATACATGAACAAAATGACCTGAGATTAATCCTAGGTTAATAATGTGCAAATTTGGGTTATGTGGTGGATGACCTCTAAATGGGAAAAATATTTAAGAAATACCATTTTCAAGTTTTGTCAATTTAACTGCAACTTTATTGTAGCAAGTTGAAATAATGTGACCCGGTAACGTCAACCGCTTCTCTTTTGGTGCTATTCCACCATTATTTTGCGAGGGTACATTACCATCGCTGATATATTTATACATGCCTCAGAGCCAAATATTGACCTATAATCCGTCTTATGATTATTTAACTCTTTAAGAGGTGCGTAAAAAATTATGGACTGAATATTTTCACCCTTACTAAGATGCTGAACTACAACTCCGAATCCACATTTACCTTCACCTCGGACATCCACAAATTTTCAATATATGGATGAATGGACAAAGACGCATTTCATAAATATGGGGTATGTTTGACCGTGGAACCAAATTAGGCAATTCAATTACCATTGCGAGCACATTTTTATTTTAGGGATTGGCGACTTTGTAACAATTGACTATCTGGAAATTGGGAGTCGACGTGCTCCTGTTATACCCTAATTTTGGACCTAAAAATACTAGCTCCATTCTTCTTTTCTTGCATTCCAAGTCATTTGAACTGTCTCTGATCAATTACATCTTTCTCTGCATTTTGTTTCAATAGTACTTGCAAAATTCATGAAAAAGGGCATTTTAGTCATTTCCTATGTTAAAATTTCTTTCAATCTTTGAAAAATTGTTTGAGTCTTTTCAACTGGTTTGAATAAGTCCTTATTTCAATTCTATGTCAAAATCCATTTCAAAAATTACATTTGTAGTCATTTTGAGTCAGTTTAGCCCCTAGGGGCATTTTAGTCATTTCCAATGTTAAAGCTCTGTTTAATCTCTTAAAATTGTCTCTGAGTCTTTTCATTTGGTTTAAATAAACTCTTGCTTCAATTCTCTGTTAAAAATCATTTTAAAATTGCATCTGAGTCATTTTTAGTCGTTTTAGTCCCCAGGGGCATTTTGGTCATTTCACACAAAATTTTGGCAGAGAGAGATTACTTTAAAGTACCTCATTTAAGTAATTGGTTCATTTTAGTCCGTTTTGTCAATTTTAATCGTTTCACTTTACGTTTTTTCCAATTTACCAATTTTATTTCAATTTTATTGTTATTTTCATTTTTAGTTCCTAAACTTTTAGAAATTGCACTTTGGTCCTTTTATGTCATTTTATTTCTTTTAAGGTTTTTTTTATTTTAATTTTTTAGTCCTTCAAGTCAATTTTTTGTTTTAAGTCCTTTTTTTGGGTCAATTGCAGTCCAGTCCTCTAATTTCCTTAAATCGCAGATTGGTCCCTTAAAGTTCCAAAATTGCAGGATGATCCCTGAGTCCAAAAATACACCAAGGCCGAATCAGTTAGGGTCCAAGTCCACATGTCAACATTCTATTGGAGCATCAGGACACATGTCAGTTATATAAAAGACCCCAATCATTACCATTCCATTCAGAACGCAACAACTCAGCAAAAATCACCACAAACACACTTTCAATTTCTCTCTCCAAAATCAAAGATCAAAAATCCAGAAAAAACTCAAGAACAGTTTGAAGATTCAACGAATCTTTAAACCCTAACCGTCTCAAACTCCCCAATTCCAGATCAAAATTCTACAAATTCACACTAATTTTCAACCAATTCCATAAGATACAAGCTCAATTCACGTTCAATTTCACAGAATCCAGCAAAATTCAACGAATTCGAAACAAGTTCTCAGAGGTTCTTCGCAAGAACTTTCATCATCGAACTGATCCCTGCAATTCGAGCATGAATCCGCCACCGAAGTGACGAATCACACGATCACAGAGAGTATAGAGAAGAGAAGAAGAAAGAATCGAAGAATCGGTGAATACAAAGAGAAATGATTCAGCAAGATCAAGTTCAACAAAGATTCGAAGAAAGTTCATCAAAATTGAACTAGCTCCATCCAAGCCGAATCAAAACTTTCAGCAAAACCAGTTCAAATTCCAATTTGATCTAATCCAAAACCCTAGGGTTTCGGATCAAGTACCAAATCGAAGAACAACAGTGAGAGGATCCCAAATCGGCGAGAGGATTGAACGGTTAGGGTTCGAACATTTTCCAGAAAGCAAAAGACGAAGAGAAGATCAAAGCGCTCCACCGTCTTTTCCCTTTCTCCAGTTACAACGAGGTAAGCTCTCAGTTCCTCTTCCTTCGTCTTTCATTTTCTTTCATAAATTCGAACATCTAGGTCACACACTTGTTTGCTATTCGTGAATCAGCATAGATCGAAGGTCTTTCTTCTAAAAAAAATTGTTGTAAAGAACTCAAATAGTTTCGAAATCGTGAAAACCTCCATCGATCTATGATGATCTATGTGTTTAGATGGATATTCAGGCTTAGATTCATGCTGTTAGGGTTTATAGAACAAGAACGAGAGAATGAGAGAACGAGAGTTTGAGAGGAAGAGAGAGAAAGGAGAGTTGGAAGTGATGAGGAGACCGGTCCACACGTTTTTATAGGAGGGTGAACCGAACCGGTTCATCTCGACCAGTCTGGTTCACCTCCAAACCGGTCACTTATCCCCCTTCCACCATCAGATCCACTCTGTGATGACGTGTAAGCCTGTGATGTGTTGATTCTATGCACCTGCTTTACCTTACCATGTGCCTTGCGTTCTCAACCACTAGATCTAGGGTTTTGAGGGAACTGGATCAATCCAACGCCTCTGAGGCTCTTGGATGATCCAGATCCATCAGCAACCTTGGGCCTGGACCTATTCTTGTTGTTATTTTCGTTTTTATTGTTTTTTTTGCTATTCTCCACACTGCTTGATGCTTTTTACACCTTTGTCTCATTAAAAACCCCTTAAAAATTTCCTAGGAAATGTGCAAATTATTTCCTTGATATTTTTTTGATGAATCTTGATGTATTTATATATTAAGTATTGATCAAAAATGAGGAAACAATCTGTTCTTTTGTCAATTCAATTCTTTCCCATTTCTTGAAAAAATCTTGTCAAAGCTTCTAAAAATTTCTGTGAATTCTCTTACAATCTTGCTTGATGTTTAATTTTGGCCTCTTATGATATTTTGACACATAAAGTTGGGCAAAAAGTAATAATGTGTTGTGTGTTGCCTTATCCCTTGAATTTTAGGTTAAGAATTTGTGAAAAAATGTTTAGTTCTTGATTCCAATCTTTAGTGCATGCTTGTGAGTTGGAATGTGGGGATTGGGGATTGATTTGCCACTGTTTGAATGTGTTCCTTATTGTATGTGAATAGGTGTGGTAGATTACTTGCTTTATAAGTCATGTAAATATTTGTGTATGAAAGAAAAGTGTAAAATAGGCCTAGAATGTTCCATAATTGCTTGGCTTGATATTTTTCTCTAACCCTCATTGTTAAAACTGAAATGAAACCTTTAAAGATTGATTGAGATGTGAGGGTTATGAGTTGTGTATTGGCTTTGCTTTTATGGTCAAGTTTTAGGCATGTTTTGCCGTTGTTTTTGGTGTATCTTGAAATCTTGTGAGGTTTACTTGCTTGAATTTTCTTACCATATTACATATTATGCTACTAACCCTTTCATTACATACTACATTCATCCATAAGCATCTCTCACTCCATCTCCTCCTTCACTTTATTTCTTACACTTTAATTTTTACCAAGGCTTAGAATGTAAAGACTTAGGAATTTTGTAATATTCTTCTTATGTTTTTACTTTCTTGCAAGACCATAGAATGTACCTAGGCCAATGATGTAATATGGACTATGGACTCTAATGATGTACACCGACACAAGCACCGACACATGCACACACCTCACTTTAGATGTATGGCTAGGATATGCATGTTTAGATGTATGTTTAGGATTGCATGTTTAGATGAATGCTTAGGCTTTACACTTAGAAAAAATCAACTTTCCAAAAAAAATATGAACAACATCACCCAAATCTCTTTTCATAATAAACCTTGGGATCCAAAATCCCATTGTATTCTCTTTTATTTTCTTAATCAAATTTTAATGAATTTTAATCATACTTTGACTTTCATTTTGCAAAATAACTAATTCCAACCTCACAATTTCACAATCTTATGCCCTTGAGGCCTCTCTCTCTCATTCTTCGAAATTCCAATTTTCAAACTTAAAATCAACCAACAAAACAAAAATATTTTTTGGAAGAGAACTACGGTGGATTTGATCTCTTAAACGGGTACGTAGGCAAGGAATCAAAATTCCTTCAATTCAAATAAAATAAAAATTCAAATATCTTCTTCTCCCTCCAATTCTTGACTTAGTAAACTCTTAGGTGTAAATAACACTTTCAAATAGCATTTAATAATAAAGCGCGCGCGTAGAAAGTAAAGACGGTTCCTATAGGATACTATAGTCGTTATGGGTGCCTAACACCTTCCCGTAGCGAAAACAACTCCCGGACCTCGATTCTCAAGGGTTTTGCTTACTTTTTCCCTTCCCAAGAAAAAAAGGTTCAAATGTAATCAATGTTTGACACCCGAAAACCAAGATAAAACAGCTCCCACAATGATTCTTCTTGTTCCTAGCTGATGTTACTTCTTCGTTTGGATAATACGAGATTTTTATTTGCATGTTGTAGTTTATTAATGCAATCTTTCTATGTAAATTTTATGCATTGTAATGTTACTTACATTGAAATAAATCAAATGAAGTGGACTCATTTTCTATATTTTCTCGGCTTCATAGTGATGTGACACACACCCCCCCCCCCTCCCCCCCAAAAAAAATATAAGTTTCGTCAATTAGCCCCCTAACATTAACAAAACTTCAATTACCCCCCTCCCCCCCGAAATTGCATAATGTTAGTCAATTTACCCCATCCGTCAATTTCCTCCGTTAGTCAACATGACGTGCCACTACCACGTGTCATGCCACGTCACAGGGGGTAAAAAAAATTTCCCTTAAAATTTTGCACTTATATGGAAAATGCCCGATGAAATTTATAATAATCAAGCAAATTGGTCCCTGCGACAAAATTTCAAGGGGGTATTTGCACATAATGTAAAAAGAAAATCCAGAATTTTTTTACCCCAGTGACGTGGCATGACACATCAGACACGTGGCAGTACCACGTAGATAGTCAAATGCCACATCATGTTGACTAATGGAGGAAATTGACGCGGCGGGGGGGGGGGGGGGGGGGGCAAGTTGACTAATGTTATGCAATTTCATGGGGTAATTGAAGTTTTGTTAATGTCAGGAAGAGTAATTGACGAAACTTATAATTTCAGGGGGTAATTGCCTATTTACTCAATGTAAATTCCACTAATACCATTGCATCATATCCATAGACAAGTTTGAAGGATGGTTCCTACGTTGATGATTGCGGTGTATGTACATGCTCATAGCACTCCAACAAGCTCCTCGGCCATTCCCATTTTGCTCCATTCAATCGCTTCCTCATTTTGTTAACTCAATGAAGACTAGGATTACCAGAGTACGTGATGTGAACTTTATGTCTGAATGTTAAGTATGTGCACGTAAAGCGTCTAGAATCGACGCATTTGATCATATGCCCCTTCTCCAAGCGAGGGGAAGTACATGCAAAGACACTATAATTCCAAAATAAGATAGGGTGTTTACAAATAGATGTTATGTAAGTGAAGTAATGAGTATGCTCCATGATACTATTCACATTGCAACGATCATTGAGATCGTTACTAAATAAATGCAGTTTGTTAGTGCAATTGAATTCGGAGATAGTAAGTGACGCATGTCTAGTTTGAGTACGCTCCATGACGTGTGGAACGGATGGAAGCACATCGGTGCTTTTAGATCTCTAACTTGTAGGTGTGTTTGTTTCCTAGGATGAAGTTAGATGTAGTTTTGTTCGACGCGTCATCCTTTTCTTCCGAGGTGAGTACCTCGAGTCTTCTTTGCATTTGGACCTCGTAATTGGTCATGTTTTCTTCTTTTAAAGTGTGATTTCTTATTGGACCATCCATAATATTTTTGGTTTATTAGGAAATCTTACGCCCATACCATAACAGTTTCCCATTTATCTAAATTACTTGTTTCTCAAAGATCATATTCCTCTCTACCATCAATCACTCGTACTTCACCTTCTAATCTTCCTAAAAATAACTCAACCTCAACTCTTATAGAGTTGTCAATTGTCATACTTCAATCTCTCTCCCTCCAGTACAACATTTCTACACTAATCCTCATTGTCCTGAACTTATACTGACCACACTATATCATAACTTATCAATCCACTGCCTCTCACCTTGCTAAACATGGTAAATCTTCTCAACCTATGATTTCTAGAACTAAAACAGGCAATCTAAAACCCAAAACATTCATGCATCATGTTGATCAAAGTAATATTATACAAGTCATGTCTAATCCGAAGGTCAAGTGCTATGAAAACATATTTTTAAGCAATTCTTAACAACAAAACTTGGAGCCTTGTTCCCTTACCACAACCGAACAACGTTGTTGGTTGTAAATGGATTTGTCGTGTTGTAAGAAGATCCATAGAACACCCTCAACAAGTACAAATCGCATCTTGTAGCCAAAGTGTTGCATCGACCTATAGGTTTTGATGCTAGTAGTACCTTCAGTTAGATTCCATTGACCGTTTTTGTTATGTATTGGTTATAGATTTAGCTCAAGTGTGATGTGTGTTCTTCATAAACGTTGTGCACCTTGTAATTTAATTCAATCAAGAACTAAAAAATGGTTGAGAGTTTCACCTAAATCCTCGCAATTCAATTTGTTAATAGAGTTTAAGGGATATCCAACTCGTTCCAAAATGTACAAAATAATGGTGTTAATTAATTAACCACTTTGCAAGCAAGCTAAATAATAATTACAACACCAACTGAAAAATACCAAACATGAATTAGACTTGATTAAATTTGCTAATAAACCAATTTCAGAATAAAGTTTTGATATACTTATTCAGTACTTTATCAACATCATCAAATCATTCTTTTGTTTATCTGACTTGTGTTCCAACGTTTAAGAAATGTTCACTTAATTATATATAGAAAAACAAAATGTACATATCACGAATGAATCATAATCATAATCAATATTCCCCCTACAAATGCTAATCAATGTGTATAACCCCCTCCCAATAACCAAATGAAACCCTAACCAATCACACTGAACACTTGAAAGAAAAAGAAAAAAAACCTATAATCCCAATCATGCACGTGGCATGCCCTATGAAGCCAAACACTATATATGATTACATCACAAAACCACAAATTTCCGTAACTTGAGAGATAAGAACCATATACATAATATATGTACACATCATCATACTTTTTATAACAAGACCATGCTATTATTATCAACCTCGAATCTCATTCCTTCCATGTCTGATGAGGCCACACCATCATGATGATCTTCCAAATCCATGTCCCACAAAAACCCATATCCATCATCACATTTAGGACTAATTTGAGTAACACTACTACAATTGTTGTTTGTTTCCTTAGAAAATTGAAGAAGATTCATCAAAGAATTATTTTGGTTCTCATTTAAATGACAATGGTGGGTTGTCATTGAAGATGAGAAAGAAGCAAATTGGTTGTACCCAATTGGCATGGTTTGGTTGGTTAGGGATGGGGCTATAGTCTCATACATTTCTTGTGGACTTAATTTGGCATTATTTTCTGTCTTGCCTTTATGAAATACTCTACACAAAACCCAGTCTTCCTGTAATCAACAAAAGTTTGAACTAATTAGCAAAAAATGTGAAACCAAAATAACTAGATTTTTAAAGAAGCTTTAACATCACACCTAAAATACGTGAGAATCATTTCTTTTCCACTTATGAAATATTCTATTCTATCCAATTCAATCAATGACAACAATAAATCTCTTAATTAAGATTTGGACCAAAAAAGTCCTCACATACACATTGTTTTCCTCTATCTCAAAAAGATGCTAAATCCAATCACTCCTCCAACTTTCTCACCTTATTTTAAATAGCTAGCTCTTGAATTTTGTTTCCACGTCAAGTTTATTAAAAAAACTTAATTAGAGATTCTTGTAAGAAAACTTGAATTTATTCTACATTGATGTTTTTTATACTTATAATTAGTCAATCATTTTTAATTAATGTTTTAATGTTTTTTGAAATGGAACTAATGTTTAATTAATTAATTAAATCATTAGATCTAGTAAGATAAAATATCTCCATCAAGGTATAATAGTAGTTCTCAATTCTCATCAAAGCGCATTAGCTTTAGTGGATCCTCACACTACTAAATGGACATTTTAATTTCTTTTGAAAAATAAAAAAGATTACAACTTGCTTCTTAGGTAGCCAATTTTTTTATTTATACCTAATAAAAACTACACATATAAATGACTCTTCTTATTAAACCCTCACAAACCATAGGCTTCATCACACTCCCTTTATTATGTGGCAATTACATTATGCAAACGCGTAAACTTAAAGATAATAATAATCGTGATATAACCTATCATTGTCACGTTTGAAAATTGATTGAAAGGTAAAGAAAAAGTAAAAATAAACGTACCTTAGGTGGCATATGTGGGGTCTCCAACCTAAACTCATGCATGATCCAACCTGTTTTGATTCCATTTGGAGCTCTATTCCTATAGAACACTAGAGTTTTCCTCATTCCTACAACCTCATGTGTGATTGGATCAAACACCGTTCGATCCTTTCCTGTTGCTTTCCAATACCCAGATGTTGTTGCCCTATTGGTTCTAAAACCTGTGGCATATTTACGGTCACGAAAGCTGAAGAAGTACCATTCAGTTGCGTTGAGTTTAGCCACCTCTGAATAAAAATAAAAAAAAACAAAAGCACGCATGCATGAATAGAGATAATAGGTCAATTTTTAGTACCATATGGAAAAACATGTGACTTAGGTAGGTAAAACAAGGGTGTTAGATAGATAAGAATATAATCTAATATCATTGTGTGCAAATAATTAATTGTTTCTAAGTACGTATTAGAATAATTATGACAATAATGACAAAAATAATTTGGTTTTGTTTATGTATGAATATGATGATCACGTTAATTAGCGTGTCAATTAGTTCATAAATGACATGTAATTTTCAAGTTTCCAATTGAGACGGATAAAGTGACCTAAGCATGTTATTTTTGGGGTTTCAATTTTCAAACGTGATTTGCTATATATGTGTAATTCCGTTCTCTTTGTATTTTTCAGTTTCACCCCATTTACAAAAAGAGGAGTTTGTTTTTAACATGAAAAATTGCTTATTGGTATCTAAAATAAGCACAAATTATCTTAGAACTAGCTAGAAATATTTCCATAAGCTAATGTTTGATTAATTTCATGATTGTGTCTAAATTCAGAAACTAGTTGAAGAAGATACAAGCATTATGCACCTTACAGAATATTCGCAAAGCATGCTTAAAAGATAATGTTGATTATCTATGTAAAATTACTGAGAGAATAACGTCCAATTTTACCATCAATAACGATAATTTTTTTAAAAATAATTGTGTATATTTTGTAGACTTTAATGGTAGACTATCAAAGCAAAACAATAATTTACACTAAATTCCTATTTTGTATACACTTTAAATTCCTATTTTGCTTTGATAGTGTATACACTTTAAATTCCTATTTTGTATGACGACTTTCTTTTTTAAGTTTATATATTGAGTGAATATATATTAACATAATTTCTAGTTATATATTTTATGTTACAATTTATGACAAGGTATGGAAGTAACCTCAATTATCATTCACAAAAGAAGTAGCAAATGAATGCAAAAGCCCAAAACATTTGTGTGAAAGATCAAATGTTGTATGGAACAGTCATGTGCATGTGTATTTAATATAGACTTAAATACATGCAGGAATCAGAAAATAAAAGATAAATAGATAGATAAACATAGAGAAAAATAGTAAGTTTGAAAAAACATGTAATAATTAATCAAATGAAAGTGAAAGGATAGAATATTAACCACAAAAGTAAAATACCTAGAGAAGCCGTTTTAACCGCATAAAGAAAAGCAAGAAGAATATTTAGAATCTTCATAGTTTGATTTTCATAGAGATCATAATAATATTGTTTGGGACGCGTTTACAGCAGAAAAAAACAACTAGGTACAAACTTCACAAAAGACAAAAGCAATTATGTAAAACGGCATAATCAAATAGTACCATATTATATAAAAAAATTATTTATTGGAAGAGACAAGTATATTGATGAAGAAGTTTCCCTTAATAGCCTTAATCATTGAAGAACTGAACAATAAACTATTAACCGTAACGTAACTGCAAAACCCCATAACCAATTTTCTCTTTTATTTTATTGCACTCTCATTCTCATGATCTCATATGCTTTCTGTTATATGCAAGAACTTGCACCTTTAATTATTTCTTCTTCTTTTTTTTCCAAAGTTTCCTTCTTTTAAAAAGGCAAATATATTTCAAGTTTCAACTCATAAATAAATATAAGGCTCAAAACACAACTAAAGTTGTTAATAATATTTCTTCCAAGTTAATTAATGATGCCGTACACCATGTGTTTGTGAATGTCAATTAACCAAAGAATTAATATATGGTTAAATAAGCAATAGAAAACAAAGACAACTAATTAATGAAACTAAAATTAAAGAGATCAAGTGAAAATGATGATAAATATAATATATACCAGGAAGTTGCCAAGGCTCGCATGTATGCAAGTCAATTTCCTCCAAGGTACCCTTGAGAACATCCTCATTTGTGATTTTTTTGTAAAGGTAATGAAGGACCAATTCTTCATCACTAGGATAAAATCGAAAGCCAGGGGGAAGTGAAGCACCGACATCTCTAAGACCCATGATTAATTTTGTAAGCTAGGGAGAGAAAGAGGAAGATATATTTTTGAAATTTTGGATAGGTAGTGGGTTTATGGATATATATGGTAGAGGTGTGGATATATATAAAGTATTGAATCTATATAATTGAAGCTATAGCTATGACAGATTGCTTGTATTAAGGTATTATTATAGTAGAAAGGATGGGTGTATTTATACGGTAAGAGATGTCTTTTAAAATTTCTTTACTGTATTATTCAGGCAGGGGCATGATAGGTGTAATTTATTGCGGAAGTATTAGGAGGTCACAATTATTCAAACGTAATATTTAAACACACTCACATATTTGAAAGGGTCCTTTAAGTTTTTTGTTTTTCCCAAAGTGGTTCTTTAAGTTTCAAAAGTCTCAAATAAGTCCTTTTAGTTTTTGAATCGTTTCAAACAAGTCCTATTGTAGATAGAATAGTTGGTAATTGCTTCCTTGAACTCATTATTGGTACCAAATCTTGCTCCTAACACCCACTTAAAATTAGTCATCTTTTTAGGTATGGCAAATAGTGGATAATGCTCTTTGTTGCTATCATCTAAATCATCACCATCATCCTCTAAAATGACTTGTTTGAAACGATTCAAAAACTAAAAGGACTTGTTTGGGACTTTTGAAACTAAAAGGACTTGTTTGAGACTTTTGAAACTTAAAGGATCACTTTGGGAAAAACGAAAAACTTAAAGGACCTTTAGATGCATTTGACCTATTTGAAAAAAAGATAGAAAGATAAATGAATTAAATATATGTATTTTTAAAATAATTAAATGATAAGAATTGTGTGTCCAAATAATTGTGATCATCCAAGTATTTTGTGAGGGGATGTCGTCTGTATATGGTGCCTCTTTTTATTGTATCTTCTCTCAACTCGTGTTTGTACTTCTTGTGCAAGTTTTTGCGTTGTTGAATAAATTTTGCCGTTCAAAAAAATATTTTTAAGTATTTTCAGTAACTTAATTTGTTAGATATATGGTAGTACTCAAGTTTCAAGCAATACGGATACATAAAAATAGAATTATTTATATTGTGAGTTTATCAGTATATTCAGTGATAAAAATTATCATATATACTCCACCATTTAATCACATATGACCATATAGATATTTGATGAGTTATTTTAGCTATTAATCAATAGTGGCATCTTCCTATTTTTAGTAAAATAGTGGATTTTCACGCAGGGGAAATGATGATATTTTTCACGACAAAATAATGATATTTATTAAAAATGGTAAGAGTCATCTATAAAACTTTTTTTCTTGATAGAGAAATATGGCCAAAACCCAATCTATAAAACAATTTCTGGTCCATTCTAGAGCATTTTCAAATTTAGTCTGTTAAGTTTTCTAAGTGGTCTCCATATGTTATATCACATAATTAAGCAACACTTGATTAATTTACTCTAATGTTTAATTCCTTAAAATGTCACACATTAATATTTTAATATTCACGTTTAAGTGACGATCACTTGTGTGACGGTCACTTGAGCTTAAGAGATATATAAGTTTTTTTTTTTTTTGACAAAAGAGATATATAAGTTATGAGCACTAAAAATGTATATATCTCTTTTGTCAAAAAAATAAATAACTATAAATTTTAGTTAAATGCATTCATAATGATATATAAAATTGAATTTAAGTGTAATTTTTTATACTGTCATGACAGTGCATATAACTAAAATTTATAGTTATTTATTTTCAGCTATGTGAAATTATTAAGAAACCCTCCAAAATACAACTTTTTATTTGATTGTTATAAAGCTATCATTTACTCGTTATCTTGTGCAACAAGAATACGTGTCATACACATATATACTTTTTTGAATATAAAGGATTCCCTTTTTACCTAGAACATTATCTATTTAACTTTTTCTATTAATTTTTTTTTTTGTGTTCATTTTTAAAATACTAAGTTTACGTTTTTTTTTTTTTTTTTACCTTTTCTTGATGACGTTCGTTAACAATCTTCCGTTGCATCTATAAAAAATGATCCTGTCTCCAAGATTTCTGTTGAGGATTCGATGAGAAAACCACACCAATAACAACTTGATGTGTGGAGCAAGGGATAATTAAGCAACCAAAATCAAAGTGTATGGAACAATTAACACAAGCCAAAAGTAGAAAACAACAGCGAAAGAAAAGGAAGAGAGAACACAAAGAATTTGTTGACCCAGTTCGGTCCAAATTGACCTAGTCTGGGGGAGAGAGCAGCCCTCCGTTCCACTATATGATGAGTAGCGTTACAAAGAGATTGATTACAAGAATAAGTCTCCCGCCTAATTCTACCCAAATCCCAGCCTCTTCCCGTAACCAAGAGACTCAATCCTAATAGTGTTTCCCAAGGTGAATCAACCCACAAACCCTAGTTTTGTTGCCAAGAGACAAACTCTATACAAACCCTAGTTTTGTTGTTGCCTTTCTAAACCCTTGTTTCAGCCCTTCTATCTCTCTTAAAATAGTCTGATACAAGGTCTATATTTATAGTAAAAGTTTTGCTTAAAAATTGGAACAAATCTGCACCAGAAAATACGTTTCTGTTATTCGCTGCCAGCACACCATCGTGCCACGTTGCGACCCCATCGTGGCACGAAAAATCCAGTGACTTGCCTCACGAAATTCTTCAACCATTGTGGCACGTTGCTTCTCCATCGTGGCACGTTGCTTCTGCAAAATCCTGATTTTAAGTTAACTCTCACAATTTCAAGCAACGAGACCTCATTGGCAGTAATCCGACGTTTTTCTCATTGGAGTAGTTCATTAATCAGTATGCATTTAAATTTAATCTCATCTTAATTATAAGTTGATTTCACTTGACCCACATCACATAGTTAGTCATTAATTAATTAGTTTTTTTTTTGTTGAGAAAAGTCATTAATTAATTAGTTAGTTATATATGTTAATTTGTTTGGATTATTTGAACAAAATGTGTTTACTTGTAAATCATCCCAAAATCACGTTTTTTTGCGATAGGATCTTTTTGCATGCTGAATCTGTCTTCGTGGCGCATAATTTAGTAAACTTTGCTTCATTTAACAAAGTACCCACTTGGCTCTATCTGTTTGTTTTATTAATATCGATGTCGGTGAGCAGCCATAGGCGTATAACTATGTCACACTATAAAATTTAAATAATTAACAATAACCTGAAGCATGAATTTAATTAATTTCGTGAGCCCCGCTAAAATATAGACAGCTCTAAGAAAGAAAACAAAACAAAATAATTCATATTAATAGCTGGAATTATAATTTATGTAAGTTAAAGTCTTCTTGATACGTACTACTCATCACTAAATTATTTAATATCATATCATTTTTTATATTTAATTATTTTAAATAATCATACAATCGCGTCAGTATATTTACCTAGGGTTCGATTCTTGGTGGTCGCAATACTTGATTTTGTGTTCCAATGATTTAGTGTTAATGTGTACGAGGTTTTAGGTTCGATCCTCACTAAAAAAAAAATTAAAATTTTAAATTAATTTTAACTACATAGTACCATATCCAACAAAATCTAAGTATCAAAAATATTTCCTAGAATTTAATGCCAATCATAAAACTTGCAATATGTTTCATTTTCTATCACAGAATAACATTTTGGAACCATCCGTGTTGTGGGGTATGCGAATTTCTTTGATATGGGGTCTGCTGAGGACCTAGCTTATCTAAATTTGAATTAGTTTCTACATTATATGATTTTTCTTTCCTCATTAATTTGTTTCTCAGTGATGGAAGGTGCAAATAAGTTAGATGAGGACAAAAGGATATTTGTCACAATTTGTATCATCTAATAAATGACAATAATTGGGGGAGCATATTTGGCAGATGATGAACCACTAGGGTCCCTGCCTCTCTTTCATTCAACTATTTGATCGTACAAATAATTAAATGTGAAGATACCTTCAACTATTTAATCAATCATATAATTATTCATAAACTTCTTACACGTCGGTCTTTATATTTTCAGTTTTTAAATTTTATTTAATTTGATCTTTATGGTGTAGGATCAAAGAATCATAATTAAATCAGTGTTAAAACCACGTAGCATGTACTCCCTCCGTCCCGGAATAACTGACCAATTTTCTAAAAAAAAGTGTCCCAAAATAACTGACCCATTTCAATTTTCAATACAACTTTCATCATTCCCAATACAATATAACACTAAATAATACTACTTTTATCATTCCCAATACAATATATTCCACTTTCCCCTTTATTTATACACTTTTCTTAATCTGTGTGAAAAACCAAAGTAGGTCAATTATACCGGGACGGAGGGAGTAAACAAGAAGAATATTCCAGGATTACTTGTAAAATTGGTCACTTTTCAGTTTTCATGGTCAGATGAGGGACCCTTTTTTGCCATTGCAAGAAATGTGAAGTATGTGGTCCCAAGAGTGAAGTTTTGTAGAAACGATTAGACGGTTATTGAAAGGGAAACTGTGGTCATTGATCATCCAATTATGTTCCTGATGGAGAAACAGTGTCCATTATGTAATTTGAGATTACACTAATGTGCATCCGATCCATTAAATAATTGCTAAATTGAACTAATGATTAATTTATGAGAGTAGAAAAGGCCTCAATTTGTTTTTTAATTCACGTCTTTCTCTTTGTAAATTGTCTGTGAAGTTATTTTTATTGGACTAGCTTATTTTTAATGATATCATATTCCCATATCAATTGAATTTTATTCAGAGGTGCAGCATTACTAGCATACATCATAACATTATTGTGGATAAGTAAATTGTTAACTTCATGTCAAGAATGAAAAGTAAGAAATTGATCATGTCCAATAAAACTGATTTAGAGAAAGTTTATGACCGGCTTAACTGAAATTTAACCGAGCAATGTCGACACGACTATAAGTTTCCGTCTAAGCTTATTCGCGTAATTCACCAATGTATTTTGCCTCCTTACAAAAGCATGTGAAATGGGGAGAAGACATATAATTTTAGTCCTTTGAGAGGCATAAGGAAGAGTGATCCTTTGCTCATTAGTTATTTGTTATATGTATGAAAAGTCTTTTAACACATTATAGCTGACTAGGTGGAAGCCAAAGTGTACAGACGGGTATGGTCTTCAAAATTTCTCATCTTCTTTTTGTTAATAAATTTCTTATTTTTGCAAAGGCCGTTATTGAACAAGCTCAGTATGTTATGCATTGTCTAGATCTATTATGCCAAGCTCCAGGTTAACACTCGAAAAATGAAAATTTATTTCTCTAAGGATATTGATAGTCGGCTCCGCTATGATATTTTACTACATCTTGGTTTCCTAGAGGTCGTTGTAAACACATTGTCTAGAATAGGCTCAATGGGTAAAAACAACTATGTCTCAGTCTTCCAGAGAGAATTACTCTCTCTAAGACAGTTATTAATTCTACTTAGTACAACCATATGCAGTTTACGAAGATTCCCAAAACCATTTATGATGAGAATTAGAAAATTCAATGAGGCTTCATGTGGGGGCACTAAGCAAGGGCATAAAGCACGTCTGATGACTTGAGGTATATGTTTTCAGCTAAAGTATGATGGTGGTCTAGAATTTAAAGACCACGTCTTATGAATGAGGTTTTACTTATGAAGAATATGGAACCTTATTAACAACCCAGATAAGATTTGGTGCAAGTATTTCAAAATATGATTGACGAAGAGATGTATGGATAATTAGCAGATAATATGAGCAGAGAGGGATCCAGAACTTTTATGTAGTGGCGACAAACTCATACCTAAATTTATAACATTAAAAGTATAAAATCATTTTTTAAACTAGAATCTCAATATGTAGTGATTTCTCTCTTTTCAATGTTATAAAAATTTCTTTTCTTTATTTTTTTAATAAAAGATGCTTACAGCTAGCATTTCATTAAAGATAAGAGTAGCAATACAATGGGGTACTTCTAAATAAATATTGGAACTAGCATATAAAGTGGCTTCACTCGCAAGAGCATGTGCTACCTTATTATCTTTACGTTCAACTCACTTTTAACACAAATCAATTCTACAAAATCAATTGTCACCCCCGCAGAACCAAACATTCACTAAGTAATATCCACTAAATCCAAAATACAAATAAATGTTTAGTTAGTGTGACTATGAAAGTCTAAATAAGTTAATAGGTAGACTCACGGGTATATATGGGATAGTTTTAAAAATATCTTCAAAATATATTTGGGCTTTAAGGATTAAATTGGTTGAAAAGCTTAAATGTCCAAATAACTTGGAAGTAAAAATACGATTCAATATAAATGACATAAAGTTTAATAGGTGGGAATGTAAATGATTTGAGAAAGAAAATGTTTAAATTGAAATGTGAACAAGAATTTAAATTGCTTGAATTTTAAAAATTACAGAAAGATAAAGGAATTTTTAAGACAGTGGAAAGGTATACTTAATGTTATGGAAAACTTCAATATCTTTATGGTTTAGGAGTAGAAAAATAAGTATTTGATTATTAGTCATTTTGTGAGAACTATTATTTATAAATGAATTAAATTAAGTAATTGTCACTTGAAAGACAGACCACAATTGTGGTTACCTTGTTGAACAAATTTCAATAAAATATGTGCTTGAAACCGATACACATTTTTGTCATTTATCATAGTCCCCTGAGGGTTGTATAGTTTACTCCCTCCGGTCTCAATTGTAAGAAACAAAAAAAAAATGCACACATATTAAGAAAGTGGATTGATCACATTTAAGTCATTATAAAAAGTGATATTTTTCTAATTTTACCCTTGTCTTGGAGTAGCAAAGACATTAATGAGGTGGGTTTAGTGAGGGTAAATTTGGAATTGTGGCATTTAATAGGTTCATTTTACTATACTTTTTCTTATATTTGAGACCACCAATTTTATTTTTTTGTTTCTTACATTTGAGACCGGAGGGAGTAGGTACATAGATCATGTTCTCCACTAACCTTATTCGTTGTAGAAATGTGTTGTGACCCGACATATGTTTAATTCTTGCTTTCTTCTGCCTTCCTTTTTGTTTAACTTTCCTTATTTGTTGAATCCCTTCATCTTTTGACAGCTCATAATTGCTGATAATCATACCTTTTATAAATTGTTTGAATTTTGTACTGATGACACTCATTTAAATTTTTATTACCATGGACTTAAGCAATTCACAATTATTTGTTAGAGGGTTAGTGCCTCTCTTATTATATACAGTATCTATTTTTATTCAAAATACACTCACATGTTTAAAGCAAATGGAATGAAAGAAAATGTTTGAATTGAAATGTTGATAAATTTCTTGAAAGTTTTTTTTTTTGTGACAAATAAATTTCTTGAATGTTAAAATTTACCAAAAGATAAACGAATTTTAATGACAATGGGAGGCATACGTGATATTATAGAAAGCTTTAAGGATAGTTGTTAGTTATTTTTTTTTTCTTAAAATTCTAGGTGAGTTTGGTCTTAATGGTTCACAACATCACTCTAAACCTCAAAACTTTTAGGCTTTGTTTGGGAGTTTGGAGGGGAGAGGAGGGGAGGGGAGGGTTTTGGAAAAAAGGAAGGAGCAAGTGGAAGAAATAGAAGACATTGGGAGGAGAGGGCTTTGGAGGTTAATTTTTTACTCATAATAAAAAAATCCCCCTCATTTGGGGGAACTCAAAAATTGTATTGGGGGAGGGTTTTGGGGGGTTATGGAGGGTTTATATGAATTTTTCAAATCCAATCTATGTTGTTATAATATTCTTAAAATTAAAAGTATATTAATCATAAGTATTAGTTTATCATTCTCTAAAAAATTGTTCTTTCAAAAAATGTTAATTTTTTTGTCCATTTTTCTATATATTTCCAACCCCCCAAAGCCCTCCCCTCCCTTCCCCTCCAAACTCCCAAACAAAGCCTTAAGGGTAGCAATTTATCTTTTTGCATAAAAATTCATGTGAATTGGGTTTAGAGGGCTTTTGAGATAAACATTAAGAGATAACACTTAAAAAGATATTTACGTATTGTTCATCAACGAGGTCTTATCGTTACCACTAAAAGTTAAACACACGTCCTTATAGAGTATGAGTCAATTTTTTATCAACTATGTACACCCTCCGGTCACAAATATAAGCAAAAATCCATGTTTTAGATTCATTCAATAAATGATGTATGTGGTCTTTATTGTAGACAACATACATCATTTATTGAATGAATCTAAGATATGAATTTTTGCTTATATTTGTGACCGGAGGGTGTATACATTAATATATATTATAGGGTAACCGTTAATGATTAAATTAGCCAAAGGTTTGCTAAATTCTATCAAACAATAGAATAGCATGATGAAAGTGAAAACAACCATGCATGCATGATGGATAGATATTACTTGTAAGACTGAATTTAACTTTTTGTCTAAAATCCTAAATCAACGGGACGATGAGCATGCGCTGGAGGACACGTCAAACATATTTAGGACACATTACACGTCATTCCGACGTAGAAGTAGAAGATCATTCTAAAATAACATAATGACTATCCCTACCAAAGAAGAAAATAATATAAAAATATATTAATGATTGCAAAGATGTATTGTAGGATGAACTATGTTATTGTTAAGTTAGGCGAAGGCTCAAGGAGAATGTTATTGTTGGAGGATGAGTGACGGCTTGTTACTCCTCTCATAGCTTTAGGGCCAATTATTTATTCCCAGCTGGCTCTTTCTTGATTGCATGTCTACTATAACTATAAAAATTAGATGGTAAAAAAATGGAGACATATTTAAATGTTGGAAGGCAACTTCAAACTAACATGTTTCCTTGGTGTGTGAGATTAAATTAAAATTAATTGATACGATGTCGATGTAATTTTTATTTCCTAACATATGTATTTAATTTAATCATATTTTATGGAACTTGATTATATTAATTTTAATGTATGTATACAGAAAAGATTATACGACCAATGCATATCAATTAAACTATTTTCTATATAATCTATTTGCTATTATTATAATTAAAAATTAGCACATTTATTAGTGTAAATTATTCATAAAGTTAACTAACTACACTATAATTTAATATTAATTTTTGAATCATATTATTATATTCAATAATAATTTTTATAAAGTACTCTACAATAATAATATGGATTTTCCCCTCAAAAAAATAATAATATGGATTTTATTTTTAAAATTTGTAGGTATTTTCATTAAATGTAACTACATCCTTTCAATTATTTTAAATAAATAAATAAATTTTGTCAAAATAAATTCACTATCAGCTTGAATTCATATATCTTTACTTATAATTTTTATGAGGATAAATACGAAGTACATACTCCACTTTGTTTCGAACAATAAACAAAACTAAAAAAAAAAAAAAAAAAACCTCATATTTACTCCTCTAAAAAATGAAACCTCTCAAATTTATTGTAAAATAATCGATTAAGTACACTAATTTTTTTAATCTCATATGAAAACAAAGTGGGTGTATTTTTAAAAGTACTCTTCGTGATATTTATAACGGAAAGATGTTGAAAAAGAAATTTTAATCAAACAAGGAATGCTATAAAATTAATATGATTAAATAATGAAGTGTTTTTTTTTCAAAGATATTAAATAATGAATTTAGTCCTTCAAAAAAATATGATGAATTTAGTGACTAACAAACTGATTATTAATCGTTATATGAGAAGGTATACCATTCTCTCACACGCACATACATATGCATCTACTCTCTAAAAAATACATATGCATCTATCATAGCCTTAATATCTAAAAATAATATATATCACTTATTATATTGGTTTTAAAGATGAAACTCGTCGCTAATTATAGCGAGGGTTTTAACTTGTGTCGTGGCATATCAAATGTTATTACTATATTTTAACATCTACGTTAGTTACGAGATATAAATCTTTTATATTGTTCACAAAATTAATTTTTAGTTTTTTTTATCAAACTCAATAAATTAATCTTTTTTTTACTGTTGAATTAATCAAATTGATAAACATGATTTATTGATAAATTAATCAATTTAATTTGAAGCGGGCCCTATAAACTATAGCCAAGTCAGCATCAAATAGCAAGCATACCTATGTGGCATTCTCCTTACATTGGCGCCCAACTAATGTGTTCATTTCATGTGCGGCGGGCTTATATCAACATCGCAACCCACTATAATGGGATTATATTGTCTGGGCAATTTCTAGTGGGATCATATGTTTGGGCAATTTATAGTGTACATTTGAAGATTAGTTTGTTGTATATTGAAAAAATACTCGAACTTTAAATTAATAGTTTAAAAAAAAATTGAAAAAAAATTCTATCATTTACAATTATATTAATAAATAGTAAATATTCCTGACCAAAAAAATAAATAAATAGTAAATATTGATTACTTTTTACGATAAAATGTAAAATATTTAGTATGATTTTTATTAGCAATGAAACAGTGTTTTTTTAAAGACTCGATATTTTCTAAAATATAAATGTTCATAAAAAAAACTCACTTGGGTTAGCATGGTGGTATTGACTTGAGATTGGGAGTGTGCAATCTCATGTTCGATTCTCTCCGGTGCCAATTTAGGTGGGCTAATTTAACTTCTTCAAAAAAAAAAATGTTGATAAAAAGTTCTTAATTTTATAAATATAATGTGAATTTATTGTTATAGGAAGCGAGTGTATCTTAACACTTCACTTTGCAAGTGTACCGTAAAAGCTCCCTTATATTTGTATATATTTTTTTAGCTATATCATTGTTCCGGACTAGACCCAATGGTCCATCTCATCATGACTCATCTCCAAATCACACTAAGCATAAACCTGGTCTAATTAATGGACATAGGATTCATGCAATCTGTAGCGTCTCAACATCTTCAATACCTTCCCACAACTATACGGCCAGACCATTGAAGAATGTCGTTTGTAACGGTCCTTCTTAAGTCCTCAATGGATCCTCTGATACACTACATATATATCTTTTCTCACAACAACACAATTTACACACTTATTTCTACTTTTTACCTCTTACTCTTTGTTTTTACACTAATTTGAGCGTCAGAATGCTTACATATACTCCCATTTCCCCCATTGTCAACATAAACAAAATGTTGCTCCAATTTAGCAAACCTTCTCGGTCTATCCAAATAGTGGGGGGAATTGGGTTTCCTTCATCCTCCATGGTCAAAAAACACTCCAACCCTTGAAACTTCAAAGATGGCCAAAGAGCAGCTATGTCCTAGCATCAATGTTTGCCATACTACCCAAAAGAACGAACGACCTACCACACCTTCACCCTTCACCGATCATGGAGAAGAGGTTGCGCATATTCCTCCGGTTGCAAGAATTGACAAAATTCTTAGTAATCTGGTCCAACTTATGCATAACCAGAACCATATTATTCAAGAGCAAAACTCGCGTCTTCAACGATTTGAAAGACAATAATATTCACCGGAATAACAAAATACTCTCGTGTACCTAGAGCGATCAGTCTGATCTCGTTGTAAGAACGACATTTCTTCCCATCATCCTTCTAGAATGAGAAGGCATTGAATTCACATATATTCACTTATAATTTTTATGAGGATCAATACGAAGTACATACTCCATCTTGTTTCGAACAATAAACAAAACTAACAAACCTCATATTTATTCCTAAAAAAAAACTTCATACTTATCGTAAAATAATCGATTAGGTACAACTAATTTTTTTAAGGGAAAAGCTACTTTTAGTGAAAAATGATCCAGCGAAAACATCACGATGATTGTGGCTAATTACCCTCCTTCACATTTTACTATTTTAACCCACCCATCCATCCATGTTTTCCAATAACTACATAGGATCCAACGATACAAATGTTTCGTGAAACGCTCTGGACGTTTTTTATTGCACTTCTGTTTTTTTAATCTCATTTGAAAACAAAGTGAGTGTATTTCTAAAAGCACTCTTCGTGATATTTATAACGGAAAGATGTTGAAAAATAAAATTTTAATTAAATGAGGAATACTATAAAATTAATATCATTAAATAATGAAGTATTTTTTTTTCAAAGAAATTAAATAATGAATTTAGTCCTTACAAAAAATAATGAATTTAGTGACTAATAAATCAACTACTCTAATAAGAAATTTGATTACCATCAAATTTCCTTAATTAACCTCTTTAAAAGTGACTAAAATCTTTCTTATATAGTTATTTTTTTAACGTATTATTTTTTGAAGTCTACTTCCTTTCACTTTCTTTATTGACAATTTAGCATAGTGTTAGTGACAGCTGCTTCCGGGAGTATAGAACCATATATTAGATATTGGATAAGATTTTTAACAATGGAATATAGGATTTCAAGATCATGGTGTATATTATCTATCCTCAAGATAATGTTTCATCAAAAACTTCTTTAATCATAAATACGTCAATCAATTGCACTACGATTACATGAAAACACTTTTAGAAAGATAGGAATCGTATTTCACTTTTTTTATATAATTTTGCAGTTTCCTTGATTAAATCGTGAATTCACCATTGGACTGGCCTTTACTTTTTCCCAATATATTTTATTATAGAAACTTTTTCCCAACATTACAATCTTCATGAAAGTAACTTGATTAAAGAATCAAGCAAAAAGAAATTTCGGTTTCGTACTTGGGGTTCAAAAAGCAACCCTTGTCCCCTATTAGTGTGTGATTATTATATCCTTGTAGATTTTTTTAGAGGTATAGCCCTTACAGCTCATTAGCTCATTAGTCATTCAGTGTATATATATTATCCTAAGTGGTTTAGGTTTGTGATCTACAAATGTGTTTCGAATCCTCTAGATTCTAGATGATAACAAATTATGTGTCGGACAAGCTCATATAAAAACTTGATCTTGCTTCAATTAAGTCTCAATAGTGGATAATGAATCGATTTTCAGATTAGTTGATCTTTAGGTCGAATACCAAATAAAAAATTTCCCTGCTCAAAATTTTCCACCGATTATATAAGTATTAAATAATTATAAAAAGTTTGATCAACTTCTCATTAGTGGTATGTATCTAATTAAATATTTTTAGAAATATCGTTATCTATGAAAAAGAAGAAAGCTAGTTTTCGAATCTTTAGCCATAGCTCTTTTGTCAAAAAGGAAATGTAGCATAGCATGCCTTTTATTAGCTTGGCAACATTGCAAGGAAGTCCACCATCAAAAAGGAATTTTATACGGACCACCAAAAAAAACTTGATGACTTGTGAATAAGATCCATGGCTCTCTGAAATGGATAACTGATCTGTCAGAAAGACACACAATTTAGGACTTCATGTCACTTTCAATTTAAATATATATATATATATTTGGTATGATATGAAAAAAGGGTTTAATTAAGAAAAGATATTATAACGATACAACATTGAAGAATCTTCTCTGATAACTTCAAAGTGCATGAAATTGATTTCTACAAGTATAAGCATCATCCCCGTCAAAAAAAAGTATAACACCATTAGTATCAATCAAGTACAGTGAGGCCTGGAGTATGATTGGGTACATTAAGAGTTGAATAATACATGGATCATACATAACAATCAAAATTCACAATAATTAGTATTAAATATGTTTCGAGTTTATTAAATTTATAAAAAAAAAATTAGTTTTTACTTTTTAGTATTTTTTTTTTTTTAAGTCCTCAGATATTATCGCTGCTAAAAATATATTGAAAGAACTGGAAATAAAAATAAACTTTGTTACAACGCATATTTTAATTGACTTGACATTTACATGGCAAGTAATCTTCTCCCTCTTATCGGCTTCTTCTAAAATACAAGCTCTTAACAATGTTCCAATGATTGAATAGTTCTTTTAGTATGACCATCTGTGTTGGAACACTAGTCATTCTAGTGAAGAAAGTTGGAAAGAAAAACACTATGAAAGAACTAGTGTGTGGGTGTGACTTAAAAATGTCCCACATTGGAGAGTCACCCCAACTAGTAAGTGTTTATATAAGGGTGGGGTGACCTCCAAGGGTGTGCCCTTGGGGTGCCCATTTTTGTGAACGGGTGAACGCTTACAAAAATGTATATATCACACGCGTGACGACGCCGCCGCCGTCCGACCGGCCGGGCCGGGCTTGGGCTTGGGCTTGGGCTAGAAAAATTGATATATATATTTTGTCACTTGAAAATGTTAAATTAATTAATTAATTTTTCATTATACGAAAGCGTTACGCGTAACAAATTGATGTGTTACATTCCGACCCGTATCCAGAAGCTTCCGGATATTTCCAATTAAGAAAACGCGTTTGCTTGAGGATTAAACAAACTTAATCCCCAAGTCACGCGTTTGCTTAAGGATTAAGCAAACTTAATCCCCAAGTAACTCTGCCTATAAAAGGAGAGCTCGCCCTACTCATTCTACACACCGAAAATTCACAGTCGATGCTTCCTGTGTTTTTTCCTCTCTTCTCCCTCCGACTTGTTTTTAACAAGTTTCTTCTGCTTCTACTCCTTTCTGTCCCTTCGGTATTAAGAGTGTTCTTAAGACCATAGTCCCTTGGTCTTAAGTTCATAGTCCCTTCGATAATATATGATTCTTCGGAATATATAGTACTATTAAGATCATATTAAAGAATGATCTTAACAGTATGTGTGTGTGTGTATATATATATATATATATATATATATATATATATATATATTATTTTAAAGAGAAATGGTGGTATCACCATATTTGAGTGGTCGTAGTGCCATATTCATGTTTTGGAGAAGTTAGAATGGTTGTAACACCATATTTGAGTGGTCTCAGCACCATAATAGAATGGTAATAATACCATATTAATTTGAACGGTTTCGAATAGAGCGGTTACGTACCGTATCGAGTGGCTTCGATCAAACGATTGAACCATATTTTGAGGGTGTAATTCTCGAACGATTTTTCTACAGTGCAGTAGTTAATCTAACAGTTGTAGCTGGGCTTGTTTTATCCTGGAGGCGGCGTGGTTGATAGTCTACCTTGCACAACTTTGGGTAGTGCCACGAAACGTCTTAAAGAGAGCGACCTGGTCGTGACTCAACCTAGTAACAACTTCGGTAGATGATAGAATTTGGAAATTCAAATTTAACAGTTTGGAAATCCAAAAACAACAATTTTAAGACGTTTCTATATGCTATGTCTACCGAAGAAGTTACATATTGAGGTTAAGTTGTCCCTAAATACATTAAGGATAAATCAAGCTATAGATTTACATCTTTCGAATGAAACGACGAAGTGATTGTTGTCTCAATCAACAACACTAAAAATTTATTTGATGAAAACAATAATTTGTTACAAAACAAATTATTAGTTACTAAAAATTTATTTGATGAAAACAATAATTTGTTACAAAACAAATTATTTGTTACAGAACCAAACAAGTTTAGTTTGTTACAAAACATAAAAAAAATTGTTTGGAGCAGAAAATAAAATAATGCAAGGCCGTTATTTTGTTATGGTGAATTCTAAAAGTGTTTTGTTAAACATTGATATCACGTACTGGTTTTCAAATCTTTAACAAGAATTGATAAACATATGCATCGATCGCTTTACATAATCCAAACTTGTAAATATGCAATAAGGAAAATAAATGGAATTGTGAAATTCTATTTATGTTTAAGAAAGAATCTGAATTTCAGATTTCTATTGAATAAGACTGAGTTGACTCAGACTTAAAGAGAGACTTGTGTACCATGCACTCTTGTGGAAAAAGATTGCACTTTGATGGTATGTTAAAAATTAAATTCTCCTTCTATGTTATTAGTTGTGTGATTTTAATATTTGACATATCAAAATTGATCACGAACAAGTGTTTAATTTTTAAACTTGAGTAACTTGGACTTAATTCCGAAGTTATATAATTAAACAATTTTATTTATTGCAGTCAAGATATATGAATCAAAAGTTCATATAAATTAGAATTTAGAGGATATGAATCTCTAAACATAATGATATGTGTTAATTTGATGACACATAAATTAGAAATGATAAAATAATATTTTTATCATATTTATTGATGACTGTGAACTTTGGAAAAATAAAATTGATATGCTTGAATGTTCAATTTTTTATAACGAAAATTGAAATTTATAGAGTACCCAAGTCTAAGAACAAAAATTCTAATTGAGAAATTTTTGAAGAAAAGACAATCCAACTTGTCTTATTTTTCGAACTTGGGATTGTCTGGACTATATTAAGATCCTAGACCCCAAGAGAGTTGAACTCACTAGTAGAGCCTATGAATGTGTATTCATCGGGTATACGATAAATAACGAAACATATAGGTTTTATGACCTAAATGTTAAAGTGATCATAGAATTTAAAAGATGTCGAATTCTATGTAAATATTTACCCCTTTAACTAAAGAATAGTGGGGGCACTAGTGGGGGCTCTAATGGGAGCACGACATTAGTGGGGGCAAAATAAATTTCCCTTTAAAAAATTAAGAACTAGTGGGGGCACTATATCTAATCACATTCATGTAATTAGAAATAGTTATGAAAACATCATACAAGATGTTATAGAACCTCAAGGAGGTAAGAAAGCTAAAATTGCTAAAGAGTATGAACTTGGTTTATACATTGGAAGAAGATTCATTAAGCCTTAAAGAAGTTATATCCTCATTGGATGCTGAATTATGGCAAAAGCAATAAACGATGAAATGAATTTTCTAGAGTCTAACAAAACATGAAACTTGGTTGACTTGTCTCATAGTTGCAAAACCAATCGGTTGTATTTGATTTTTTGAAAAAAAAAAAGGAACTAAAACCTGATGGTACGCTTGATGAATACAAGGCTTTCCTTGTAGTCAAAGGTTTTAGACAAAGAGAAAAATATAGACTTCTTCGACATTCATTCACCAGTCACTAAAATCATATCCATAAGAGTACTAGTCCCTTTAGCCGCCGTTTATAACTCGATAGTACTCCAAAAGGATGTGAAAGTTGCCTTTTTATGGTGAACTAGAAGAACAAGTCTATATGGAACAACCTGAAATTTTTTGCAATTCATGGACAAGAAAACAAGGTCTGTAAGTTAGATAATTATTTGAATGGTCTAAAATAAACTCCTGAGGAATGGCATGAAAAAATTTGACATTCTAATGTTATCGAATGAGTATAAATTGAATGAAAGTGACAAATAATATTTGCACGATCATATGTCTCTATGAAGACGACTTGCTCATATTTGATTTAAAGATTCATGTCATGAATGATGTGAAATCATTGTTTATCAACAACATTGATAAGAAAGACCTAAACAAAAATTGAAGTAATTCTTGGTTTCAAGATTACTAAATCAGAAAAGATAACTTTTTTGATAAATCTCACAAGTTGAGAATATCTTAAAGAAATGTAATTATTTCACCGTAAACTTGCAATCACATATTATGATCCAAGTGTAAGAACACTTGAGATGGATTTAGAAAAACAGAATATACGAGCATCATTGGCAGCACTTAGGTATGCCACTGAATGTATTAGATCCGACATTGTCGATGTCGTGAAACTCTTGTGCAAGTTTACTAGTAGACGGATGGAAAGCATTGCCATGCTATAGAAAGAGTCATGAGAAGACTATGACTCTAAGATTACTTCACTAGGAGTAACATATTGAACCTAAATGGTACAAGATATAAAAATAGAACGTCTTTCAGATGAATATTTAGCGACTAGTGTTTGCACATTGAGCATCACTAGAGGAGTTGTTTGTTAAAACAAATGATATTGACTCAGTCCACTATGGAATGAATTTGAGATGAGAACACTAGAGAAAAACTAGTGAAGAAGCAAGTTGGCTAAGATCCTTGCTAGCTGAAATCCCCTTATGGGATAAACCGTTGTCAGCTGTGTTAATTCATTGCGATAGTACCGCGGCTATTGTAAAGATTAAGAATCGTTATTACAATGGTAAGAGACTACAGATAAGGCGAAAACACAGCACGATTAGAGAGTGTATCTCTAAATGGAGCGGTTAGAGTTGATTTTGTACGTACGAATGAAAACTTAGCTGATCCTTTGACGAAAGGACTTAATAGAGAGAAAGTCCAAGAAACATCCAGTAGGATGGGACTAATGCCTATAGCCCACAAATGATGGTAACCCGACCTATATATGACTGGAGATCTCAAGACTTAGGTTCAATGGGTAAAAACAAGTCATGAAGTGGTAGAACATGCTATGAGAGAAAGAATTTAGAAAGCATGATCCTGCAGCGAAAGAAGGATGAGGTAATAGTAACTCTTAATGAGATCTATACTCTATGTTGAGTGGGGTACACAGCTACAGGAGTACCCTTGATAGACTCACCTATACGAATGTGGAACTTAGGCCGGTCCTATGGAATTTCGAGGCAGAATTCCTAGAGCATTCGTTAAAACCGGGATACACGTGCAGGGCCTTAAAACGCACGGGCTTTTAGAATACACCTATGAAAAGGTTTGTGTGTGGATTCTATGTCTGAGATAGAGTTCAATGCAGTAAGCAACTCTTGTTAAATCAGAATACCTTCCACTATGCAAAGGTTCAAGTTGTTGGCGGCACCTTTGTATATTAGCAAATCTTATGGAAACGTTTTACGTTATTTCTCGAAACCATTTTGAAGTCAAGTGGGGGATTGTTGGAACACTAGTCATTCTAGTGAAGAAAGTTGGAAAGAAAAACACTATGAAAGAACTAGTGTGTGGGTGTGACTTAAAAATGTCCCACATTGGAGAGTCACCCCAACTAGTAAGTGTTTATATAAGGGTGGGGTGACCTCCAAGGGTGTGCCCTTGGGGTACCCATTTTTGTGAACGGGTGAACGCTTACAAAAATGTATATATCACACGCGTGACGACGCCGCCGCCGTCCGTCCGACCGGCCGGGCCGGGCTTGGGCTTGGGCTTGGGTCGTGGGTTAGAAAAATTGATATATATTTTGTCACTTGAAAATGTTAAATTAATTAATTAATTTTTCATTATACGAAAGCGTTACGCGTAACAAATTGATGTGTTACATTCCGACCCGATCCAAACCCGTATCCAGAAGCTTCCGGATATTTCCAATTAAGAAAACGCGTTTGCTTGAGGATTAAACAAACTTAATCCCCAAGTCACGCGTAAAACGCGTTTGCTTAAGGATTAAGCAAACTTAATCCCCAAGTAACTCTGCCTATAAAAGGAGAGCTCGCCCCACTCATTCTACACACCGAAAATTCACAGTCGATGCTTCCTGTGTTTTTTCCTCTCTTCTCCCTCCGACTTGTTTTTAACAAGTTTCTTCTGCTTCTACTCCTTTCTGTCCCTTCGGTATTAAGAGTGTTCTTAAGACCATAGTCCCTTGGTCTTAAGTTCATAGTCCCTTCGATAATATATGATTCTTCGGAATATATAGTACTATTAAGATCATATTAAAGAATGATCTTAACAGTATATATATATATATATATATATATATTATTTTAAAGAGAAATGGTGGTATCACCATATTTGAGTGGTCGTAGTGCCATATTCATGTTTTGGAGAAGTTAGAATGGTTGTAACACCATATTTGAGTGGTCTCAGCACCATAATAGAATGGTAATAATACCATATTAATTTGAACGGTTTCGAATAGAGCGGTTACGTACCGTATCGAGTGGCTTCGATCAAACGATTGAACCATATTTTGAGGGTGTAATTCTCGAACGATTTTTCTACAGTGCAGTAGTTAATCTAACAGTTGTAGCTGGGCTTGTTTTATCCTGGAGGCGGCGTGGTTGATAGTCTACCTTGCACAACTTTGGGTAGTGCCACGAAACGTCTTAAAGAGAGCGACCTGGTCGTGACTCAACCTAGTAACAACTTCGGTAGATGATAGAATTTGGAAATTCAAATTTAACAGTTTGGAAATCCAAAAACAACAATCTGTTTGCATAAGATAGGCTATTCTAGCCCAAAATCAATTCTCTACAGTGCCAAAAGCAATTCTAGCCAAAAACAACGTGTTTGGTTCAGCTTTTCAGAATTGCTTTTATCCTCCAAAAGCAATTCTCCATGAAGCTACAAATCCTAGCTTCTAGCTTTTCTAGAATCAATTCTCCTTAAACAACGTGTATAGGTTTGTATATTTTATTATTACAACATGTTATTTTACTTTATTGCCCTTTATCAATTCTCATTCTTTATCAATTCTCCTTTAGCTATGTCTATTTTAGTAATTATACATTCAAAAGCAATTCTACATAATTGCATCCAAACATAAATCATTTTGTTTAATCAATTCTACATAATTGTATCCAAACATAAATCAATTCTCTCAGAATCAATTCTGTCAGAATCAATTCTATCAGAATCAATTCTCTCAGAATCAATTATATTCAAAGCTGAACCAAACGGGCACTAAGCTCTTCATTGGCCTGGTTCTCAATGTGTGATATTGACTTCCCCAAAATTTCAGAGTTTATGTTATACTCCCTCCGTTCCACAATAGATGACCTATTTAACAATATATAATATTGACTTAACATATTTTGACCGTATTTTTTTACTAATATACAAAGATAAACATTATCATGTAAGATGTTGTTGGATTCGTCTCGATGAGTATTTTTAAAATATTAAATTTTTATAATTTTTTCTAATCGAGAATTAAAGATATTAAAGATAAAAAATATGCATTGATATATGTGTCAGAGTCAACTGTGTCAAGTAATATGGGACGGAGGGAGTACCATTTAATACCAGATTTATTTAAAATAAACCAAAGCTTTTTTAGTTGACTTGAGTTTTAAGGTGTTAAAAAACATAAGAAGGGGGTGGAGTTAAGTCGAACGGAAGGTGAAATTATTGATGATTCTTCCAATCAATCCGATTTGTATACGTTCAAGGCGGGATATTTGTCTTCATAAAAACTTGAGTCATGTTAATTTGTGCCCTAAGGGCGCATGTTAAGGAACCCAAAAAAAGCAACTTTGCATTGAAAAACATGATATTTTAACTTTTTAGAAGTTGACTACACGACTTTTGAGGCGTATATTTCAATAAAGAGCTCTGTGCCCTAGAGGGCACAAGTTAACATTTGCCTAGAAACTTTTGTGGGTTAAGTGGGTGGGATATTTATAAACCTAAGAAGGAAGGAAATTTTGAAAGCAAAATATGTATTAGAAGGTGTAGAAATTTGGGGGGCCTAACGGTGAGGATTGCTTCCTCTATATAAACTCTTATCAAGAGTCTTATCTATACGATGTGGGACATAGAAGGAGATGATGATTTTAACTCATTATTGTTTTATTCTAAGAAAGGGGTCCAAGTATACTTTCCAATGGTGGAAAGACATTTGTGATCTTGGAAAGGTAAGGTGGTGGATCAATGTTGTTTTTTTTTATTTTGGTAAGAAAAAGACAAAGAATGGGGAAGCTACTTCGTTTTGGTGTGATCTTTGGATAATAAATTTGCCGTAAGCGAAATGTTTCCAAGGATCTTTCCTACGACAAATAAAAAAAATAATCTTCTATTAGTGAGATGGGGAGAATGGTCGATGGGTCTTTTGGTGTTGAGGTTTTTTGTGGCGGAGAAATTTCTTCGAATGAGAAAAATTACTTTTTGATGATCTCAGCGGGGGTTAATTGGTGATTGTCAATTGAGCGATGGGAAGAATTTTGGATTTGGAATCTTCACCAATCTGAAAAAAATTTGGTAAATTTTTTGTATTTATAAAAAAAAAATAAAAAAAAAGTTTCTTCCCAATAGCAATCTAAATGCGGGTTTGAGAAGAGGCAAGAAAGCTAATTGGCTAGTTTGACGACGACTAAGGTTTAAACTTTTGCTTGACAATTGTTCCTTCATAAATTATCAACCCGTGGAGACCTCTCAAAAAGGGAGATCTTTCACGGCGATACAATGGCGGATTGTGTGGGTGTCCGGAAAATTTAGAGGAAGAGGATCATCTTGTTTTTACTTGTCATTTTTTCGGCAAAGTTCAGTACCATATTTTTCAAATGGGTATGAACAAGGGTGATTTTGCTGGGAACAATTATTTCTCTTTTTGAACATATTTTCTCATCCTCTTTAAATTTTAAACATTGTAAAAGTTTGATGCTTATTTAGCATTCTACCATTTGGGAGATTTGGGAGGTGAGAAATGGTGTTATCTTCTCAAATAAAAGTCCGAGTGTAAAGGAGATAGTGGACGATATCAAATTTGCCTCTTGAAAGTGACTTCTAGCTAGGAAGAAATAGGAACCTTTGGTTGTATTATTAGTGGTTTTTGAACCCTCTTCGGTGTCTTTTGATTTAGGTGTTTGTCGTTGTTGTTTGATGGGTCGAGTATCCTTTGTACTTCTCCCCGATAGATGGGTCAAGTATTAATTGTAATTTTATCACTTTTTTCAATAAATTTCACTTTTCCATTAACAAAAAATAAGAAGGAGGTTGAATTGTGTTAAATTTAATATATATATATATATATATATATATATATATATATATATATATATATATATATATATATATATATATATAGGGGTTTGCTACAATAGACCCACTCTATTTTATGAAGGTTTATTTTAGCATGATGCACCTTTTCTTTTAGACACAAATACCCATGTTTTTGTTTTTTGAAAAGGATAAAACTAATGGACAAAATTGTAATTTACTATCCTTATTAATTTTGATCCCATCTCTTTCTCTATCCGTATTCATTGCTGTGAAAAGAAACTGAAGAAACAGACTTAATTTTTGGTGCATATTCTCTTTCAACAATTTTTGGTGCATATTCTCTTTCAACATGTCGACCAAATCCCTCTCTCACTCTAACTAAATCCTTCTTCTTCTTTTGATCAACTTCTTCAATTAATCCATGATTTTACAGATCACCTTTTTGACTGATCTAGTTTTAGAAAACATGAAAAGTAGACCAGGTCCTATTTTTATCGATTCAAATGGAACCACACCATCCTGCAATTATAGTGACTTATTCAAATAGCAATAATTTAAAACCTTGTCCAATATCTATTATTTGGAAAATGGAGATTGTTGCAGGTTTGTTGGAATGAGAAAAACATAAAGGGATTTTTTTAATCCACATACAAGTGTACAACCTGCATCATATTAGAAAATGGAGGAATCTTGGTAATACATATGAATTGAAATTTATTTTACGATACAGCTACTACAACGATACAACTACTACATATGATATGTATTGAAGGATAAGGAAGAAAAACAAAAACATGGCAAGTGAAGAAACCAGAAGAGAGAGAACGAAGAACAGTTTTCAATAATAAATAGTACTCCCTCCGTCCCGGTTTAATTGACTTACTTTGGTTTTTCACACAGATTAAGAAAAGTGTATAAATAAAGGGGAAAGTGGAATATATTGTATTGGGAATGATAAAAGTAGTATTATTTAGTGTTATATTGTATTGAGAATGATGAAAGTTGTATTGAAAATTGAAATGAGTCAGTTATTTTGGGACACTTTTTTTTAGAAAATGGGTCAGTTATTCCGGGACGGAGGTAGTACTAATAAAGACAACTAATCTTGGAAACCTTAAAAAGTAGAAAATTTAAAATAAATAAGAAAACATTTACGTGAATTACAATTTTGTCCATTAGTTTTATCCTTTTTAAAAAAGAAAAACATGGGTATTTGTGTCTAAAAGAAAAGGTGCATCATGCTAAAATAGACCTTCATGAAATAGAGTGGGTCTATTGTAGCAAACCCCATATATATATATATAGGAGGGATCCATTGACTCCAAGAGTAAGTATAAAGAGTTACTCCAAATCTTGACCATTAAATTTGATATTAATTGATGGTTGTGATTAATCACTACTAATCCCTACCATAAAATTCTACTACTCCTTCTTCCTGAACAACCCAACACCTATATGGAAATCTCGATTATCAAATAAATGGCTTACTTATTTTTGGAATTTGTTGTTCGTATGACTCTTCCTCAAAGAATAATATATCAACAACTATGAATCTTAGAAAATAACGCAATTTAGTGATACCTTACTATTTATTAAATAACTTTCTTGGATATTATGATTATCTACATCAATAAGTAAATGATCTGAAACAATCAACATAATACCTATGAAGCCCCGATACTTCAAAATGGATGACGTACCGTATCCCCTGCGTATCCTGCACCGATACCTGCCCGATACTTCCCGATACGTATCCGGAGAGTATCCAAATATTAAATTTTATTTTTTTAAAAATTAATTATCCGATACTTTCCGATACGTCCCGATACACACGGATACTTGTGTTTTTTATATTATTTTGATTTCTGTAAAAAATAAGAATAAAAACATTTTATTACTATAATATATATACATTTCCTTTATCTTTCTTTGGTGCCAGTACGACCCACACCACACAAACAATTGCATCTTTCCCTTTCTAAGAAATTAGGGTTTCAACTTTTTCTTCCAAAGTGGTCGCCGTCCACTTTGGCCACCGTCGAAGTCTTGGTATCGGACAACTTTGGCATATATTGCGTATGTAATTGACTAATGACCACTCTCTTAATCGTCAATATTATTTATATTTATGTTAATGTGCTACGAGCCTGGTTTCTTGTGTTTGTTAATATATTTGCATATTAAAAAAATGGTTATAATTATATAATTTTTTTTATTAACGTATCCCAGCCGTATCGTATCTTGATTTTTGAAATTTTTCCGTATCGACGTATCGGTGCAGTATCGTATCCGTATCGTATCTCGTATCCGGGCTTCACAGCATAATACTGATCTTCTAATAAAAAAAGGCTTAATTGCACTTTTGGCCCCCTATCTTTTCAAAACTTGCGGTTACAGCCCCCTAACTAATTTAAATACAAAACACCCCCCTAAGTATTGAATCTTTGGCAGTTTTGGCCCCCAACGCTGACGTGGCACCTTAAATGAGGTGTCACGTGTCATTTTTTTTAAAAAATTTTTGGCCTTGGGGGGCCAAAACTGCCAAAGATTCAATACTTAGGGGGCTGTTTTGTATTTAAATTAGTTAGGGGGCTGTAACCACAAGTTTTGGAAAGATATGGGGCCAAAAGTGCAATTAAGCCTAAAAAAAATGATTCAATTAAATTCATATTTGTCCATCGGATTCAATAAAAAATTGTATACTTCTTGCAAAATTCACAATTTAATAATTCACAATTGAATCAGATTTTTATTTTATTTTAATCAGTCTGCACTCAAGGTTCACAATAGACTCAACGTTTCAAATAAAATGGCTTTAGTTTATGTTTTAGTTTAATTGCAAGAGTTCGTAATTGGATACGCAGTTTATTTGGATTGTTTTAACCTGTGGAGTAAATAGGCAATCCCCCCCCCCCCGCGAAATTGCAAGGTTTGTCAAATATCCCCCTGTAGTAAACGAAACATCAATTACCCCCCTGAAATTGCATAACGTTAATCAATTTACCCCCTCCGTCAATTTTTCTGTTAACTGTTTACGGTTATGATCAATTACCCCCTGAAATTTTACACTTATGTGCAAATGCCCCCTGAACTTGAAAAATTTAAAAAAATTGAAAAAATTATGGAAAAATATTAAAAAAAATTAAAAAATTCTGGAAAAATTAAAAATCAATAAAAAAAAATTGAAAATAGATTAAAAAATTATGGAAAATTGAAAAATTAATAAAAATGAAAAAAATCAGGAAAAATTAATAAAAAAAATCTGAAAAATTTTTAAAATTATGGAAAAATTTAAAAAAAATCTGAAAAAATTAATAAAAATAAAAAATGATTAAAAAAATAAAATAATCTAATAAAATGAAAAAAATGAAAAAATTCTGGAAAATAAAAAATATTCTGATTAGTATATATGTCGAAATTTCGAAATTCTGGAAAAAAATGTATTTTTCGAAATTCCGAAATTTTGATTAGTATATATGTCGAGCTTAGGTTTTTTCAGTGTATTTTTTCCCTTATTCTCGGTTTATAAATACACAAAAAGTTCCCGGTTTATAAATACACAAAAATTCCCGGAAAAAATACTAATGAAAATTTTGAAATTTCGAAAAATACATAAAATACCTAAGCTCGGTTTATAAATACACATATTTTTCCCTTATTCTCGGTTTATAAATACACAAAAATTCCCGGAAAATTTTTGAGAAATACTAATGAAAATTTCAAAAATTTCGAAAATTAAAATTTCTTTTTTCGAGAATTTCCAGAATTTTTATTTTCCAGAATTTCATTAAAATTTAAAATTTCGAAAATTTCATTTTTCTAGGATTTTAATTTTTTTAGAAATTTTGAAATTTTATTTTTTTCCAGAATTTTTTAATCTTTTTTATTTTTTTTAGAATTTTTTCATTATTTTTCATTTTATTAGATTATTTTATTTTTATTAATTTTTCCAGATTTTTTTCATTTTTATTAATTTTTCAATTTTCCAAAATTTTTTAATATTTTTTTTATTGATTTTTCATTTTTCCAGAATTTTTAAATTTTTTTTTAATATTTTTCTAGAATTTTTTCAACTTTTTTAAAATTTTTCAAGTTCAGGGTGCATTTTGCACATAAGTGTAAAATTTCAGGGGGGTAATTGATCATAACCGTAAACAGTTAACAGAAAAATTGACGGAGGGGGTAAATTGATTAACGTTATGCAATTTCAGGGGGGTAATTGATGTTTCGTTAACTACTGGGGGGTATTTGACAAACCTTGCAATTTCGGGGGGGAAATTGCCTATTTACTCTAACCTGTATATTATTGTTTAGGAAGAAGGAGTAGGAAACCTTATGGTAGGGATTTGTAGTTATTAATCATAACCATGAATTAATATGAAAATTAATGGCCAAGATTTGGAGTAACTCTTTATACTTACTCTTGGAGTCAATGGATCCCTCCTCATATATATATATAAAGGGCAATATACTTATTGGCAATTAAAAAAAGTGGAAGGGTATTTTATGTCAAAAGTAGATGGGTGTAGGATGCTAATGCACACCTTCTAAAATTAAGGTGGGTGTGTATTAACATTCCCCATATATATATCATTTAAATGTTCTTTATCAAAGAGTTTTTCCTCTTTTTAAGAAAGACGTTAATTAAAAGGCTGTGAGAAAAATGCATAGAGGATGGTTGTAGACAAAACCAGAAGAGAAAGGATAGATAATAAGACATGAAGATTTTTATACTAATTCATAACAATTGTTGCTACAATTAGTCCTCTCTCTAGTCTTCTTAACAATTTTGGTAAACTTGCGCCGTTGAGAAAAGAGGAGTTTGTATCACTACTGAGAGACTTTACAAATGGTGTGAGTTTGTTATGTGATACAAAATCGAGTTTAAAATTCTTACTCTCAAAGAGGAGATAACAATTTTACTCCTATATCAATTCAAGCATATTAGATTTTATTTTTTTCAAAGGATTAAATATTTTTCATATTATAGATCTTAAAAATGATTTTTTTTTGAAGACCTTTTAATCCTATTATAGAAATATTTGAACGAAAACAAAACTACTATAGAATAAAATTATTGAACATTACTTCTTTTTTTTGTATTCTATCGCGTTTTTGCATTATTATTAGGTAGGTGAGCTTAAACCCATCTCGTCCATATATAGAGGCTCTGTAATTTTGTATTTTTGTTTGTGTCCACAACACTCACAATCATTTGAAAGCTTTGATTTCATACAATCATTTGAATGCTATTTAATAGGAAAAACTATTTTTAATTGAAAACCCGTTTTAAATAGTTTTGATCGTGTTTGTTTAAGCTTCTAAAATAGTTAGAAGAGAGTGTAAATGAGTGATGAGCCAATAAAATGCAACGATATATTAAAAATATTGCCAATCAAAAGTAATTTTACTTTATACAAAACAATGTTTGAAAACATGTAACAAGTTGTTTATACATTTGATTTTGTATTGAAAATAAAATTTTATAAAATAATTAATAAGAAAATCAATTTTATTTTGTATAAACATGATTTATTTATTTTTTTGGCTTTCGCATTGGTTTCCGACCCACCAAAGGTGGACGACTAATCCGGCTCGTGCATAGAGGTTGCGCACCGGCCAAGCATTGTTCTCCCTGAAAATTGAATCCGGTATTCCCCGAATACATCCTTAGAAGGAGCTCCTTGTCACCGGAGCCCAAGCAACTTGGTTTGTATAAACATAATTTATGTTAAAAACATTAACAGCCAAAACTTTGCAATAGATAAAGTATATAGTAATGGAACAATTTTCTTCAAAAAGCATCGGCGACAAATTATATCCGACAAGATCTAAATATAACGTCCGACAGAAAAAGCATCTTGGCTACGGGACAGGATTGCAAGTGCGTACAATAAGCTTTTGAAAGAGACGTTACATGTATTTCTAGACCTAGTAGATGTTACATGTATTTCTAGACCTAGTAGATATGCGTGGATAGGTTAAGAATCACAATATTTTCCTTCAAAATGATGGAATTTAAATGGGAAAACAAATTAAGGAAAATACACTTTATAGAGAGTCTGGTTTACAACAATTTGGTCATCATAAATGATATTCTGGCATCAACGTTTTGATGTCAAATATGGTATCGTTTGATTTTTATGTATATTTTTTAAGGGAAATGATATATGCAGTGAAAAACGGAATCACGAAAGCATCGCGAAGATGTATAATTACTCAGACTTATCTTCTATCCTCCCATGATTTTTGTTTAATAGTACTTTGATTGTTTGACTACTGTTTTAAAAAGGTGACATGTACTTCCTTGCGAGGATCCTGATTGGCATGCTTCACTGCAAATAGCAATCCTCATTTTTAAAATGTGTGTAAACTATAGAAGGGAGATTTAGAGCCTGGTTGTTATAGTTTTTTTAGGGAAAAAATCACTTTTTTTAAAGAAATAATCACTTTTAAGAGTTTTGCATCTGTTTGTTACAGTTTTTTAAAAAAATCAGAATCTAAAAAAAAATCTAAAAACAGCTTCAAATGAGAAGCTGTTAAGAGCAACTTCTCCAAAAATAGATTTTTTTTAGAGGAGAGAGAAAATATGGTTTAAAAGATTGAACTAATTTCGTAATAAAAAATCTCTTTCATATAGTTGTATCCAAACAAATAATATTATTTGTTTTAAAAAAGTGATTTTTATTGTGCTAAACAAACACAAAATAGATTTTGATTTTTCATAAAATCTCTAAAATATAATCTCTAAATTATTTTATGTGAAAATCACTTTTATTTTAATCCGTAACAAACGGACCTTTAGATCCCGTTTGTTATAGCTTTTTTAAGAAAAAAAATCACTTTTTTAAACAAAATAATCACTTTTAAGAGTATTGCATCTGTTTGTTACAGATTTTTAAAAAAATCAGAATCTAAAAAAAATCTAAAAACAGCTTCAAATGAGAAGCTGTTAAGAGCAGCTTCTCAAATAATATTTTTTTTTTAGAGGAGAGAGAAAATATGATTTAAAAGATTGAACTAATTTTGTAATAAAAAATCCCTTTTATATAGTTGTATCCAAACAAACTAGATTATTTGTTTAAAAAAAGTGATTTTTATTATGGTAAATAAACGCAAAATAGATTCTGATTTTTCACAAAATCTCTAAAATATAATCTCTAAATTATTTTATGTCAAAATCACTTTTATTTTAATCCGTAACAAACGGGCCCATAGTCTATGTTTCGATGTACTTTTTTTTGCAGCTAACACACGTTTACAAGCCATCCACCGTGAAAATAAAGAAGCTACTAATTGTAGCTTCTATGCAAACGCACGTCTACTTGGTTTCTAACGCCCGAACAAACAGACACATAGTCTATAAACATATACTCCCTCCGGTCACATTTATAAGCAAAAATTAACTTTTTAGATTCATTGAATGACTAATGTATATGGTCACATTTATAGGTAAGATACATTAGTTATTAAATGTAGGGTTAATTATGTTTCTAGTTCCTATAAAATAGCGACCTTGTAAGTTTAGTCCCTACTTAATTTTAATAGCATTTTTAGTCCCTATAAAAAAAATTTACTTATAATTTTAGTCCCTGCTAAAACAAAGTTTGATTAATTATCCTTAAACTCTTAAATTTTTGAACGATTTTTTTGAGACAAGATTAGAACACTATGAAAGGTTCGTTTACTAAAATTTAGAATTTTCTGACATGAAATGAATTAAATATGAATTTTTAAAACGACAAAAGTTAAAGATAAAAAGTAATAAAATCTGGATGTAGAAATCAAATTTTGCGATAATTTTTTGCGGACGAACTTTTAGTAATGTTCTAAACATGTCTGAAAAAATTGTTCAAAAATTTAAGAGTTTAAGCATAAATTAAACAAATTTGAATTGAGTAGGGACTAATACTCAGTGCAGAAAAACAAAATTAGGGACTAAAAATGCTATTAAAATTAAGTAGGGACTAAACTTACAAGGTCGCTATTTTATAGGGACTAAAAACATAATTAACCCTTAAATGTATCTAAAAAGTTACTTTTTGCTTTTAAATGTGACCGGAGGGAGTATCACATAGGGTATCTGTATTTTGATATTTAAATAACACGATTTTTAGGCATTTTGGTTGCTCAAAAACGAAATTAATTATCTTTACATATGGAAAGCTAAATATTTAATGAATTTATATATTCGAACAAAAAAAGCATGAATTGAAGGTGGATGGTGCTAATTTCTCTATGTTTATAAATATATACAACAATTTGATGAATAAAGGTGATGCATACTTTACTAACGGGGTGAACTCTAGTGAAAGATGTTATACTTCTAAAACGTGATGAATCAAAGTTTGAGTTGCGATTGAGAGATATATTCATATTTTGTGTTTGATAAGATAACAGGAAAGCAAAAAAAAATATGCATACCTAAAATTAAATAACGAGGTTGCTACCCTACTATTCTAACACCCTCAGTCTACATAATTTTTTTCTATAATATTCCTTTTTTTAAAAAAGGTGACATTTACATTACCCATCAACAAAAGGTTAGTAGAGTTACTCCAGTTGAGTGTATACTGTACATCAATCAAACCTCAAACTTATTCATTTGTCTTCCACTATTTATGAATGACTTTGAATATGAGTAACTCTACCCATCTTTTCTTTTATGGATAGATAAAAAAAATCTTTAAAAGTATACATTCAAATATATAAATTCGTTCAGAAAATTATTTTCATAAACTATTTATATATTTTGAAAGTATAATCTTGAAAAACTTGAATATGTCTTCTAAAATTTAAGTCCCATAATCTTTAAGTTTTAAAATCTTGGCAATTTTTTATACATTTTAGAAGTTAAGATTCAAAATGAAATTTACATTTTAGAATTGAACTTTTGAAAATTTTGTATATTCAAAATGTTTTAACATTCTCTGTGATTAGTTGTCGACTGTTTATCAATTTTCGTCTATTAGCCTATGTAGCTCACATCTTCTTAGCATGAACTGGAACCTCTATATATTTGGTCATCTTTGCAAAGGAAGGAAACAAAAGTAGTCCTATACAACAACAAAATTGTCTTCTTTATCATTCCCTAGATTTGATCTTCGTGACTATGTCTTGCGGCATTCTTGAATTCATGTTGCATGGATCACAGGGTGGAGACTGTGGCTGGAGAATATGGTTGTCAAGGAACATTGGAGAATTGAGGGAAAGTGAAGGTCTTTCGGAGATGGGAAAGAAGACAGAGAAGTAAAAGGGTGATAGTTCTCCACTATGCATGATATATTCACTCCTCATTAAGACCTTTATCAAACAAACAACTTAATGAGTTACAATTACTAAATGCAAATTTACTATTCTTATGACTCCTTTTAGAAAACAGAAACTGAGTTAACATAATGAAAATTGCTTTTCTGACATGGAGAAGTTCACATTGACACAAGTAAAATACTAAAATGCCCTCAACGGCAGTTAACTACCGTTGAGGACCCGGCGGCAGTTAACTACCGCTTAATTCATTTCTTCAATTCACTTTCTCTGTCTTCTTTTCTTCTTCTCCATCTTTGTTGCTGCTGAGCCTGGGACTGTGAATTCTGCATCTGTTGTTGCTGATTTGTTGATCTAATCCCATTAACATTCAAAGGCAAATTAGTAGGACTTTGAAGACCAACAAGTGGATCATTGGTGCTGAGCCTGAAAAGCCAAACCCAAATTACCATTATTTCCAACATTACCAAGATCAAGAAAAACACCATCATTTGGCTTAGCATCTTCTCTAACAACACCAGCTCAAACCAAAAACTCTTCCAAAGTCATCTCCTCCAAAGTTGGTTGTCAGCACTCCAAATATTCTTCAACAATTCATCCCTTCACTTCAATATGTGATATTTAATTGAAAATTAATCATCATTAAACTTCTTCAATTTCTTAAATTAATCATCATTAATCATCAGAAAATATCTCTGATTGAATCTTTGGAAAAAAAATTATATTTAATTGAAAATTTCACTAATATCTCCTTCACTCAGATTGTATTGTACCATGGTTGGTTCAGCATAACACCTGCCGTCAAGAAATGCCACAACAGAGTGGAAGAAGGAGAAGAAGAAGAAAAAAAGACAGAACGAAGAAGAAAAGATGACAGAGAAAGCAACAAAGATGGAGAAGAAGAAAAGAAGACAGAGAAAGTGAATTGAAGAAATGAATTGAGCGGTAGTTAACTACCGCTGGGTCCTCAACGGTAGTTAACTACCGCTGGGGGTATTTTAGTATTTTACTTGTGTCAATGTGAAGTTTTTTATGTCAAAAAAGCAATTTTCTAACATAATTGCACTTTATGAACGGAAACTAATATGGGCTTCAATTGGTCCATGTTGATAGCTGATGAAAGTATTTGCCAAGTGTCAGTAAACTTTTTCCTTAATCAAAGGATGAAATAATATTTCATCTACTCCGGTCCTAAATATAAGCAAATTTGACTTTTTAGATTCATTCAATTAATGATGTATGTGGTCCATAATATGAACCACATACATCATTAATTGAATGAACCTAAAAAGTTAAATTTGCTTATATTTAGGACCGGAGGGAGTATATAATTGTCTCACATGTAAAACAGACATTTGAAGTGATATACACCAATTATATATCCATTTATAAATAAAAAAAATTGTCAATTGTAGATCCAAAGCAATAAGCAACTAAATCTCTTCTTTAGATTAACAGCAAAAAGCAGCAGACAAATCATTTCATGGATCCAAGTAAATCAATGACTTTCTGGATCTCTAATCTTTTGAGATTTTGATGTTTATACCAGTCGGAGTCTGGTCAGATCTGAGATGACCAGAACCAATCAAATCACGAAGATGAAATCTCATATCAAGTGGGGACATTCGAAGACGCTTCTTTTCCAAAACGGCCAACATCATCTCCTTATATTGACGACGACTGAGAAGGGAAATAATTTCCTTCCTTCCCTGAACAAAGTAAAACAATTACATTATAATAAAAAAATACTTCCTAAAGACCAAAATACACAAACATTATAAATTTCCATGGAAAAAGTAACTGAGCATCTCTCATTATGTCAAAGAGTACAAATTTGAAAGTGTGTAAATACTACCCAAATCATACCCCAATCAGAATGAAATAACTCAATCCCCACAGACTATCCACCAGCCACTACATAGAATAGATATATCCGGCAATAGACATCAGAACAAAAATGGACTGGCCACATCTGTTGTACTAGTGGTGCTTAACAGTTCAACTCAACCAACAGAGATCAGAATTACGATGTAATCTATGCTTAGTCATTCAGTTGACAACTCTCCTGATATTTATTTACTGCCTTGTGAGCTTGAAATATGTACGACTTTAATGCTTGCAAAAAGAATAATTGTTTTTCAAAAATAAATTAATCCAAACAAGTGAGATGAGCGTTCAATTTAGAGGCTACCCACCTCTTCAGGTATTTCAGAATATCTGAGGTAGTTAACAAAGTTGAGATGTAATACAATATGCATTTGATCGAATACCCACCCACCTCACTCACCTCCTCCTTCCTAACACAATGCCCTTAAATTCCATGTAGTGGATTAAACCTCAAAATAGCAACACGTATTCAAATATTGAACAAACAATTGAAGTACATGCATTAATGTCAAAACATATTACATGAATGAATAATAGAATGGTTGTACTATGCACCACCTACTAGTAGTGCATAGATACACCAGAATGCCAAAATGCTTCCTCCTTCCACCCCCAACCTAACCAGCTCCCTCACCCTCTGGTCTCTCCCAACTCTTTGCTGCCACCCTCCTTCATCCCAACACAATGCCCTTAAATTCCATGTAGCGGATTAACATCGAAATAGCAACATGTGTTCAAATACTAAAGAAACAATTGAAGTACATGCACTAATGTCAAACAGATTACATGAATGAACAATAGAAGGATTATACAATGCACCATCTACTAGTGGTGCACAGATACACCAGAGGGGTGAAATGCTTCCTCCTTCTACCCTCCCTTTACCTTCCCAGCTCCCCCGCCCTCTGGTCTCTCCCAACTCTTTGCTACCACCCTCCATTGTCGCAACCTCTTTCTCCCACCATCACAACCTCTTTCAATCTCTCGAGAAATTTGACCAGGATTGATCAATTTGACCAGAAACGATGTCATTTACCCAAGTACTGTCAATTACCTAAGCCATCTCAGGAGCCACTTTCTAGAAGGTATGAAGCGAATTCTGAGGGCGAAATTTGACAGTGTTTTCTAGCTATTGTTGTTTATTATTTCTGCTTTAAAGCAGAAGTAAAAAAAGCAACTAGATGTCATTTTCTTTGAATTTTTTGGATAACTGAAACGAACCTGAAATCTGTGGGATAATTGATGGCGGAATTCTGGCACCAGATCTAGTGGTGCCACCCATGGGATTGGAGGTTGGACATCAGATGGGCACCATATGGAGCAATGCTCTTGTATTTGAGGAACTGCACAATGTAGTTGTGCATTTTGCTTCAGAGGGTGCGGTTTGAAACCAAAAACTAAAATGATAGTGTGATGAAGGGGGTGAAAGCTGGAGGGGGAGAGAGGAGTTGGGGTTTGTGGAAGTAGGTTAAGAGACCTGCACTCTCTTATTCTTAATTACTATATATTAGAATGTAAGAAAATATCCTTTCATATCATTTGATATTATATTAGAGTACCTTAGTTTATTTCTTGGAACCAGTTTATATTCTCAGAATATCTTAGATTATCACCTAAAATTAATTTCCATATTACTTAGTTATTATAATTTGTTTCTTGCTTTCTCATTTAGGATTTGAAGTCTCAAATCCCTATAAATAGGAGATAGTGTTTAGTCTTTTGTATGAAGCTATCATCAAAGTGTTGAGAAATACTTATATAGCCCAACACCAAATCAAAATCATTTAGGCACACACTCATTAAAATATATCATTTAATTATTTCAAAAAAGTATATTATTCAATTCCTTTCTTTTTCATACTTTTCCCTTTTGTGTGTGTGTGCCTAAATGACTTATATTTATGCTTGTGACCAAGCACGTGTATCTCCAAAGTGTTTAGTGTTTAGTCTCATATCCCTGTAAATAGGAGATAGTGTTTAGGATTTGAAGTCACATATCCCTATAAATAGGAGATAGTGTTTAGTCTTTTGTATGAAGCTATCATCAAAGTTATTACCAATAATGTTCAAGCTCTTATTATTTCTCTCCTTTTATCTAACACTCTTAACTTCAAGACTAAACCACCCTTTTACCTCTATTTAATCGGACGGTTTATTTTAATAGTCTGAATCTGAACATCTAATTACTCTTGTTTTGTGTGCACCAATAGACCATTTAAAAGATGGTCCATGTTATACATGACCACAAATGATATAGATTAAACTATATAGCAAGCATCCAGACATAAAGACATGGTAAACGTCAAATATTCGTACCTGAACAAGACCCTTAAGAAGCGAGCCAATATTTGGAATTGCTATCCAATACATGTTTGGATCAATAAGTTGCCTGGTCTGAAAAGTATGCACCAGAGTCATTATACATAATTATTAAATACTCAACCAAAAGAACATATATACGCACACATGTTATGGATGCAACTAAACAGGAGGAGATAATCAATATAAAATAAAACTACAGAAGTATCACATAAACAACGTTAAAGTAAAAGGGAAATTTGTGTGGATAGAGATTCCTAGCAGTTATAAATTAAAGATGCATATAATCAACATAAGCAGCAGGATAAATATTATATGCCTAATCAAAGGGAAAGTTTGTCTTGTATTGTAGGACTTCAAAGCATGAAATAAGATAAGGAGTGGCACCAAGATTCTCAATGCAGCTAATAACATTTAATGTTAGTGATCGAAAACAAAAAAAAGAAAACAAAAAAAACGCTTAAAGGATTTTCAATGATGTCTAAATAAATCAACAATTTCATGTAGAAAAATGCATGTGAATGTACGATAAGATCAAACAGGAAACTGGCGTGTTAGAATCAGGGGACAATTCTCTTTTCTTTTCCGAATGAAAGAAAGATATGACAAATGAGTGTATAATTAGGTGAAAGTACTTGTAAAGACCACAAGATAACAGTTGTTTCATACTTTTCAGAAAAGTGAATGCTACTGATGTTGGTATTGTAAACCACATTGGCAAAAAAAAAATATGAAGTTTACTTGGCCATTTACAGGAAATGAAGTTGAAAAAAGCTTGTATATGATCAAAAACCTCCAAGCAAAGTTGTGACAGTTTAAAACAGAAATGTTTTTGAATACAACCAAAATGAGCAATGATGCAATCCATTTCACTTACAAGGATGCCTGCATTAATTAGAAGGGAAATGTGACTGTCCTTCACCTTTCCCCCAAGTGATAAGAGTGAGCACTGCATCCAAACAAACAACCATCAGCAAAAAAACTCGTTTAGTAAATATCCTGGGCTAAGATATATATTGACCAGCCTACATGATTTAAAATCAAAGTAAAAATTTAACATGGCAAACTTGAAAATGTCTGTCGTGATGTTAGTATTTAATATATACCACTGTATATGTGAACATGTCAGATTAGTGTAGTTAGTATCCCACGATACATATCCCGATAGGATACGAAAACAGCCGTGGGCAATACGTATCAGGGTCTGTATCCCAAATGACATTGTATTCCAGGCGTATCCCATATATCACGGGAGTATCCCATGTACCCCGATTCAATCTGGTATCCTACGATACTGTGACATTTTCGTTTGTTGCAGAAACCAGGTCGGGTTGCGCAACCCACCAAAAGTTCCAAAAAAACAATTCCGTTTTTTATGGATCAGTCCTGAAATCGGGTTGGGCTTTGCATCACCCTCCAGAAAACCCCAAATTTACACGGTTCCCTTGGGTCGGGTTTATGTGACACATCAGATATTGCAGGTGAACCATTTTGTATTCAAGAGTTTTGTTTAGTAAGCTGCCAATTAATTTGGAGCTATTCCCAAAAGCCACTCACCTTCTCTTTCTTTATGGCTTCCAACACATACACAATCTGTTTCTCTACAGTCTGCATGTTTGATTTTTATTGAATTAAGGATGCTTTATGTTATTTACTTTTGCTTATGATTTGAGTTTTGACTTTTGAAGTATCTTGAAGTTTACATATTATATTTGAAGTATTTTGTAGCTTATATATGATATTTTAAGTCATATTTTTTTTGTTCATGTATCTTACAATACACGATACGATACACGATTCAAAACAGTGGTCAAGCGATGCGCATACATATCCCGATTTGAGTACCATGTGTCAGATATTCATATTGTGCATGAGCATTCTCCCAAAGCCGGACATTAGCCAGATTATAAAGATTTCTGATGAGTAGACAGTAAAATGAGCAGAAGTGGAAATGATTAAACAGTATAGGCTAGTTTGCATATCTTACTCACAAGCTCCTCATGTTCGATGCCAGTATCCAGCTTTGAATCTAGGACATGGGTTTTGAACCACTCAAAAACTTCACATTCTGCTCCCGTCTTTCCTTCCATTCTTTTAACAACACGATCTATCTATGCATAAACAGTTAGAAGAATTAACACGACGGTTCATCAACAAACTTTCAGAATCAAACACAGTTACAATAATATGACCATAAACGCCAAAGACATCCAATTTTAATTATAAAAGAAGGGGCATAAAAGAAGATAAAAATATCTAAAATGAAGGCACTGGAGTAGCACTCGGTCTGAAACTAAAATGATAGCTGACAATCGACACTCAACCCCAACAATACATTCTTGTGACCGAAGACATATATACATACAATATACAACACCAAACAACCAAACATTTGTCAACTAGGAGAGGTTGACAACGTGGGTCAATCAATATCATAAATCCTTATCACGTACATTTAAATATAAACCATTTACTCCGGCTCTGCTTGGATGAACAACTTAACTAAGCACATATAACACAATCGCTTATCCTAAATGTGCTTATGTACATGTAATTTCTATAACAAGAGATAAAATAAGCCACAGTTTTTTCATATGAGCTATATAAGCTGAAAACGACTTATAGAATATGGACATGTCATAGCTGTTTCCATAAGCTCAAACAAGACAATTCAAACAAAGCCCTAAATCTCTCACAGTAGTTTGGCCAGACTGACAACATACATTCATATGTATAATTAAACCAACCTGTTTCAGGTAGTCATCGAAAAACATTACAGCATGATCATCTTGTCCGGTATTTAATTTAAAAAGCCGAAGCACTTTATCCCTCCGTAGCAACTGCACAAATAAATTAACCTTAAATCTTAATACAAATCATCACATTACCAATCCATTAAAACTAAAAAGCTTAAATTAGCAACAACACTAATGTTTAGTAGCAAATAAAAAATCAAAATCACAAAATTCCTAAACAAACAAACCTCTAATTCCCTATCCACTTGTGTTCTATCCTTCACACTGCTATACAATTGAGACTTCAATATAAACGGTTCAACCGAAACCTATAAATAAAATAAACATCATTAATCAAAACTTAATCATATATAATTAATTAATTAGTTAATAAAAAATTCAAATAGTTAATGTTGTTTACGTTGGGAATTTGGGGAAATTGAGCTCGCATGATTTGAAGAGCGAGTAGTGTATCGGTGAATGTGAGATCGTTTTCTGCGAATTGGAATAGAGATTAAGTGAACGTGTAAAGAAAGAGAAATGGAGGTGTAGAATTGAAAAGGAGTGTGTACCGAGTGATGATGAGGTGTTTCCGGCGTCGGAATTTTCAGTTCGCCGGCGTTTGGTGCCCTTCGATGAAGATTCTGAAACATTCTCCATGCGTCGTGAATTCTGAAGAGTGTCTTTTTCTCCTTCTTCCTTTGTTTGTTTGGATAGAAAATGAGAAGAGACCATCGATTATTTTTTATGTTAATTAATCTTCAAATGTTTTAATTAAATTCAAGTATTATAAGTTTATTTAAAGGAAAATGATTTATGGTACGACAACATTTGTCGCACAATTTGCACGATTGCTTATTTCTTGTTCAATTTCTCTCTTTCTTAGAGTTCTATTCCAGCCATCTTTCTTCCTTATTCTCCATTAATTTAAATGATAATTTAAGTCCTTATCACTTCAACATTAAATTTTGGTTTTTGGTTACTGCACTTGCTTTTGATAGCAGAAAAATAGAATGACTATGTTGTTCTGTGTGATACATACACCGTACAGGCTTTGGTGAATTAACGCTTCAATGTTTTCAAAGGATGATACATGTAACCTGCCAAGTTTGATAACACTCCTGACTATTAATTTATTGTTGCAGGAGCACCACTGCAAACTATATGGAAAATCGGTGGAAGCGGTTGGTGGATAATATTTTGTAGTAAATCCATAACAAAGACAACACAATTCATATTGAGAAACAAAAATTTAGTTTATTATTTATTTTAGGCTTAATTGCATGTTTGGTCCCTTATGTTTATTTTAGTTTTCAAGTTGGTCCCTTACGTTTTGAAAGTTTCAAGTTGCTCCCTTACGTTTTAAAAGTTTCAAGTTGGTCCAAAACGTTGCTCATGTTGGAATAAGTTAGTCCTTTATGTTTATTTTAGTTTTCAAGTTGGTCCCTTATGTTTATTTTAGTTTTCAAGTTGGTCCCTTATGTTTTGGACCGACTTGAAAACTAAAATAAACATAAGGGACTAACTTGAAACTTTCAAAACGTAAGGGACCAACTTGAAAACTTTTAAAACGTAAGGGACCAACTTGAAACTTTCAAAACGTAAGGGACCAACTTGAAAACTAAAATAAACATAAGGGACCAAACATGCAATTAAGCCTTTATTTTACCTATGTCAAAAATCAATATTTTAGTGTACTTTTGTCAAATAGCATCATGTGTGAGTGCATACAAGGGCTAAAGCAATTCGTGCGACAAAATTGTCGTGCCATATAGCACTATTCTTATTTAAATACTAAAATCTGATTCAAAATGTTGGTTAGACCACTATAAATTTAAGGGTTATAAATGGTCCCTATAAATATTCAGAATTTTGTTTTTAGTCCTACAAAATAAAATCACACTTTTTAGTTCCTATAAAAATTTGGGCTAATTATGTTTTTGGTCCCTACAAAATTGCGACCTTGTAAGTTTAGTCCTTACTTAATTTTAATAGCATTTTTAATCCCTACAAAAAATTTTCTGCACTCAATATTAGTCCTTACTCAATCCAAATTTGTTTAATTTATGCTTAAACTCTTAAGTTTTTCAACAATTTTTTACAGGCGTGTTAAGAACGTTATTAAAATGTCCTCTGAAAAAAATATCGCAAAAATTTGATTTCTACGTCCATATTTTTGTTACTTATATCTTAAACTTTTGTCGTTTTAAAAAATTCATATTTAATTTATTTCATGTTAAAAAATTATAGATTTTAGTAAATGAACCTTTCATAGTGTTCTAAACTTGTATAAAAAGAATCCTTAAAAAATTTAAGAGTTTAAGGATAATTAAACAAAATTTATTTTAGCAGGGACTAAAATTATAAGTAAATTTTTTTTGTAGGGATTAAAAATGCTATTAAAATTAAGTAAGGACTAAACTTACAAGGTCGCAATTTTGTAGGGACCAAAAACATAATTAACCCTAAAAATTTACATCAGCATTTTTAGTCCCTATAAAATTTTTCCATCAACATTTTTTGTCCCTAAAATGCTTAAGGAAAATGGCACAGAGACTAAAAAGTGTGATTTTATTTTGTAGGGACTAAAAATAAAACTGTGAATATTTATAGGGACTAAATTTAATTTAAATGTTAGAGTTTTCATAATAGAATTTTATTTAGTTATATGATTTTCGTAAAGTTTTTTTTGGTTACAATGATTTTCGTAAAGTTGAGCGTTGATGAATCAATTCATTCTATTTTTTTATCGGTTTAAACATGGTAGACTAACTTGATTTAAATGGTCTAAAATTTTAACTTATTTTGTGCAAAATAACAGGTTAAACAAATTGTTGTGTAGAGTTAAACCTATTTTGTCATCTATATCTATTAGGGTTAAAAAAAATATAAGAAAATAAACAAGCATAAAAGTATTTAAAAATATCCACAAGTACAAAAGGAATAAATATTCATTGGTACCAAAACCAATAAGTGTATTACAAACAATCACGTGAAGAGGAAGCTTGAGGGAAGAGTAGCTCTCCAAACTAGATGAAACTAATAGCAGTAATATCATGTTAGTGATTATGTCAAAAAGTATTATAATGAAATGTTTAGTTGAATCTGGTTTCGAGGACTCATCATGATTAGGCAGATATCAATGCTCGAATATATTTTTTTAACATATTCAAAGATCGTTGATCAAAATATTTACAAATCATTCATTAAAGAGATTCTTTCGTTAGAAATGAAAGATGAACTACGTTCTTACGAGGTATGGTCAACATACTTACCCGTTCAACCAATCTTCACTACCATGATTATGCCAATTTCACTCTTTATTAAGAATGTTGACTTTAATATTACTTGAACGTGGTTGATATCCCAAACCAAGCTAAAGGCTTTGGGAGAAGGCATTTGCATTGGTTATTTATTTACTTGAGGATGGGGCAAGTTACATGGCAAAGTAATGTGTTTAACATTGGAATTCACCGATTTTAATAAGAGCTAGCCTTATAGGGTTTGTTTTCTGGGTATGGTCATGCACACTAGTACCACATGTTTTCACTATGGGCATTGAACTTCATTGTGTTCATCTCATCCTCGTGGAGAACAATAAATGCCATAGACACTTAACTTGGATCTGGATCTTAGCCATAACATTCAGGATTGTGATTTAGTTAACATTAAGTAACCACTTTGTCGTGATCATTATGCCTAAGATCATTTCTTTTAGTTCCAACTGAAATCCAAGTGTCTTTTTCTTTAGGATTTGGTTTGATTCTGTTTAGTTTTTAGTGGCATGAGAATCTAACTCCTATCAATGATTTTTGTGTTCAACTTTTGATAAAAAAAAATATATGTTTCTTTTTTAGGCAAATATTAATTTGTTAGTATATTATTAAAGGGGAGGGGGAAATGTTTTTTTTTTTTTTGAAGGGGAGGGGGAAATGTTAGCACTCTTAGAAAAAATGTATTGTGTCGTTAATTTGTTAATTTCTTAGTATATTATTTTGGACTTTTTTTCTTAAACTTCAATGTCTCATCGCACCTTATACACTTTGATTAAAAATAAATGCTAACGATACACAAATTCTAGAACACTAAAAATTTACTGTATCAGTCAAATTTATATGGGGTTCATTTCAAGAAAATTGTTGTTGACACATATGCATTGGCTGAGACACACCAGTAAATTACCTAAATACCCCTCGGCAGTTAACTGCCGAATTCTGAAGAAAACCGGCTGCAGTTAACTACCGAGGAAAACCTCGGCAGTTAACTGCCGAAATTCAGTTTCACCCATCGGCAATCAAGTGCCGTGGAAACTGGAAACCATTTCGTTCAATTAGATCCATGAACGATGCATATAAGTGATGCCAATAGCATATATGGATAATGTCTTTCCACAATTTTTTATATTTTTCTAATATTTAAGTACAATTGTTGCTATATTGCCTCAAAATAAACAAAAGTTATTAGATCCATGAACTACATATAATTCTCTGTGTCGATTTGGTATTATATAGCCATTGTGGAGTAATTAATTTATTTTGGCATGACTCTCAGTTCATAAACATCATAGAGTCAACTTGCATGTATGTCAATTTTAGATTAGATAGTATATGTACTACAATTCCTGAATCATGAGTCACATGATGCGTGTCCATGAAAGACAAGATGTGGAGAATTCTTGAATCATGAGTCACATGCTGGTGCTGCGTGTCCATGAAAGACAAGATGTGGAGAATTAGATAGAATAATATTGTCAAAATGGTACAAGCCATGAACTTCTTGTGGGTTTTGTGAACGAAATTGAATTTCGGCAGTTAACTGCCGAGGTTTTCCTCGAGAGTTAACTGCAGCCGGTTTTCTTTAGAATTCGGCAGTTAACTGCCGAGGGGTATTTGGGTAATTTACTGGTGTGTCTCAGCCAATACATATGTGTCAACAGCAATTTTCTCATTTCAATTTAAAGAGGCATATGTTGTTTTTTTAGTCAAATACTTTTTGGTGTAACTATAGAGACTAAACCATTGAGTCAAGGTAAACGGCAATGAGCAGTGGCGGAGCTAGAAAAAATATCGAGGGTGGGCCGGCAAAATATATTCTAATATATAAACATAAATTTTTCTGTTGTAATAAACGTGAAGCACAAAGTTTCTTCAAACTGTGATGATAAATAAATCTCATTGGGCTTCTTCAACTAAACTTCAAACTGTTATGTAATTTCTACATCCATGGAGTATTTTAGTAGCAAGTTAACACAAGCATAAAATCCTGTTAACAGATACTTTAACAAGCTATATTGTTACACAATCCACCATCTCTTATACACATATATACATACATTAGTGTATGAACCTAAGCTTTGCAAATTAATCTAAAAAACTCATTCATACATATGTAACAGAGGAATGGGAAAAGGTTGGGTGGGCCACCGGAGAAAAATAAAATAAGCCGAGGATATTTTTGTAATTTCCCTATAGAAAAAAAATTGTTTCTTTTTAGGGTGGGTCGTGGCCCACCTCAGCCATACTAAGCTCCGCCACTGGCAATGAGTGTCAGAGCTTTCTCTTAAGAGAGTTAACTTTAATGTATTTTTAAGGTTGGATTTGAACTCAAGACCTCTGATTAACCTGTAAGAGATTCATCACCATCTCATTCAAGTATTATTGGGTTATATGTTGGTTTATTTTAATTTGGCGTTACTCGTTTAAATTTCAATCATTAAATCTAGTGTCCACATATGCGTTGATCCGGTAAAAAATAAAGCGGGACACCCCTTTTGGTAAAAGGGCTAAAGTTCGGGGGTCAAAAGTCTTATTTTAAAAGTTTAGGGACCAAAATTACCGGTTTGTGAAAGTTAGAAGGTCAAAAGTATAATTTATTCAATAAAAAATAAAGCGGGACACCCCTTTTAACAAAAGGGCTAAAGTTTGGGGGGTCAAAAGTCTTATTTTAAAAGTTTAGGGGCCAAAATTACTGATTTGTGAAAGTTAGAAGGTCAAAAGTACAATTTATTCAAAATAGTACTTCCTCTATTCCAAATTATAAGTCGCTTTGGAAAAAAATTGTTCCAAATTATAAATCGTTGTAGAGCATCCACAATTGATAAATCCATTTTTTAGTGCATAAATGGGTCTCACATGCATGCATAATTCATTTATAACTTTTTAATAATATTACCTAATAAACACTCAATCTATCCAACCTAGCATCTCGCACAAATTTCTTAAACGGAACCCACTAATCATTTATCAATAATTCTATTCATTACATTTAGTTTTTTTTTAATATTATAGATATGTGGACTCGTTGAAAAATAGGATGCTTATTTGAGACCTTCAATCTCATTCGACACTCAAATTTTTCACAATGGTGGTACCTAATAGGTACCAAGTCTTATGGATATCCCCGCCGCATCCTCATCCCACAGTGAATCTTTTTTTTCGAGCCCCGAGGAAAATGTTATACTGCATTTTTCAACAATATGTTAATATTCACATTTCCATGACCGGATAATTTGGTTGCTCCTTTAAATTTCAAAGGCAATTATTATAACATGGCAAATCTCAATAGGGAATAAAGTAATTTTCTACATTCAAGATGAGTTTGGGTATGTGTTCGAGGCAGATATGTATATCCATGTTACCCATCTTGTACCCGTGTTGAGAAATCGGAGAAAACATAAACTCATACCCAAACTCAGTCAAAGAGGAGAACCCCGTCAAAGTGGGGTGGGTTCGGGCGGGTAAACGCGGGTACGGGTTTTGTTGTCATGCATAGTAGAAAGTCTTATAATTGAGGCAGAGATGGTAATGTGTCAAGTGTAAGTTGTTCCACATTGAATGCAAAAGTGGATGTTGAGAAACATAGAAGTGATGTAACCCATATATCTAAGGCCTTAAGGTTTACGGTGAAGATGTGGTGTCAAAATCGGTTGTGTGGATTCTCCTAGTTTGATGTGATAAGAAAATTCAATGTAGGATCCCCTGGAAGTCATGATATTATGATGAACTTTTTTTTAGTTTTTGGACGTCGTTTGTTTAATTTTTTATCTTTAAATTTAGTTTTTGGATATCTTTCTTTTTCCTATGAATTTGTTCTTTCAGCCTTTATTATTTTAAATTTATTCATTTTTTATTTTTGGTGGCAAGTGATAATGGAAATTTGCATATGTGTTATGCTAATTTGACAAAATACATGTTTATTACACATTTAAAATTATGTGGCGTTATTTTAATTGAATCTATTTTTTTTGGTAAAATAATTACGCAAAATTTTCAAACTCTTTCAACAAACTCATAAAATTACCGGCAACTCACACTATTTTCGATACTATTACAAACAAATGCACACTACTTTTTTTTTTCTTACCTTCTTAGATGTTCAATTTTTTTTATGCTCTTTTTCTTCGAATATCGTTTCCTTCTTCTCTTGAAAGGAATAAACAAAAATCTCCTCCATGAAACACCATGAACCAACCTTTTTGAACATGTTGTGTCACTGTTTGACCTTATTTGACTATATCACATAATTACGGACGCGGAGAATTACACGGTTGATTAACAAATGTTAATGTATCAAGTGTGAATTGAAGTTATATATTAGATGGAATAGTAGAATTTGAACAATGAATAAGTGAGATGACCCATATAACATGTCTTAAGGTTTAGGGTGAACATGTGATACCCAGAAAGTTCCGAAATTATAATGAACTAATTTGTTAATTTTTAGATATTATTTTTTTTTATTTTTTCATCTTAAATTTTAGTTATTGGATGTCATTCTCTTTCATGCTATTATTTTTATTCAACCTCCAATATTTCAAGTTCATTGGTGAAATCTAACAATAAAAAAATAAAGATGTGTTTTGTTGAATTGAAAAAATATATGCTTGTTTGAAATTTTAAAATGATGTGACATTTTTTTTAATTGAATCTAATTTTTGATAAAATAATTATCTCAAAATCTTCAAATACTTCAAAATAAAACGTGCAAAATTAGCGTCAAGTCATTTAATTCCTTATACTATCACGGTTAAAGTACACATTTCTTTTCGTCTTTTTTTCCTTATCATTTTGTTCATGTTATAATTCATTTTTCATCGTCTTTCTTTTTCTAATTTAATTTCTTTACTCTCATGAAAGAAAGAAACATAAAACTACCTCCTTAAAACCACCACCAACTACCTTTTCTACCATATTGGAACTCAGCTTAATTTTATTTGGCAATGTCCCAAGATTAAGAGAAATGTCTTATATGTCATATCTGAGGTAAAGTTCTACATTGGATGCAATAGTAGATAGTGGGGAAAATATAAGTGAAATGACTCATACACCTAATGTCATAAGGTTTTTGGTGAAAGAAATGAACATAAATCTCCCTCTTATCCTCTTTATGTTTCTAATTTATTTTCTCTCTTATCATGAAAGAAATGAACATAAACCTCCCTCCATTAGCATGTCATATATGAATTCAAGTTTTAAATTGAACCTAAGAGTAGATGGTGAGAAATATATAAGTATGTTGACTTGTACCTAATCCCTTGAGAATTTTGATGTAGATATGGTGTCATTCTCACTTGAGTGGTTGTTTTTAGCCTAATGTGATTATGCAACTCAGTTTAGGCCCTTTGGAAATCCAAACATTATGTTGATATATTTTTATTTTATTTTCTGTTGACTTGACACTAATTTTGAAAATCTGTTTAAAATCTATATTTTATTCAACCTTCGTTATTTTAAACTCTTTTACTTTTGATCTTTGGTGGGATCTGATTGTGACAAAATATAGATGATCATTTAACCTTCATCATATTTAACCACACACTTCTTTTTATTTCCTTATCATTTTTTTTGAAAGGATTTCCTTATCATTTATATCATGTTAAAATTCAGTTTTCATATTTTCCCTTTTCTGAATTTCCTTTCTTTTCATGAAAGAAGGGAGCACAAATATTCTTGTATTAACCACCACCAACCCACTTTATTTAGCAAGTTGTATCTATATTTGACTTTATTTGGCTATGTCTCTACATCACTTTCGCATAAATTCTCGCACTTAAGGGAGAGATGATAATTGTGTCACGTGTGAGTTAAAATTTCATAATTGATATAAAAGCAGATGTTGAACAACATATAGATGAGAGGACAAAGAATAGGTCATTTGTCATGATTAATTTGATATAAAAATCCTTTTTTTAGTTCATCGCAATTTTTCAATTATAAAGGTTTAGTCTAGTAGTAAAAAGATAGACTTTGGATCTATATACATTATGGGTTTTGAGCCCTGCTAGTACCCTTAGAGATAGGTAAAGGTTAATGACTTTGTGATTTCCTACCTTGTATAAAATCAACATTCTCCCAGCTTTAACTTTTTTTACCAAAAAGAAATTCATAGTGATTTTTTTATTAAAAGCAATAAATGACATGCCTCAATAATCATCATTAAGGAAATATCCCATATACAATTTTTTTGGTCAAGTATCCCATATACATTTTATTTATAAAATTAATCATAAATGTATTACATATATTTTTTCTGTATTAAAAGACATTTATCCTATCAAAAAAAAGGAATTTATGTGCATTATGGTATTAAAAGACATGACATACTTTAATTTTTTTTTAAGACAACCTTTGTAAAGATTTAGTAAAATTGAAATTTGAAAAATAATTGGGTTACTACTCAAATTTGATTTTGAGTATCATTCAATCCTCCTTCAAAATATTGTCGTTATTACTATTTATATAAGAATTTATCAAGAAAATGTCTCAACCAATTAAATTTGTTATTTGGCAGAAATTAAGGGAGGTAATGATGTGAAATTAAGGAAATATGTTAGCAAATACACTGTCTTGAAATTTTCTTGATAAATTTTGTCACTGTATATATCATTTCCCTTTATATAATTATATTGTTTTCCATGTTTGTGTCTTGTGAATAATCTTTCTTTTAGAAAATGCCAAAATTGAGACTTTCATTTTGAATTAAAAAATTGAGGTTTCTAAATGATTATTATCATAATTTTCACTTCAAATAAAACCATTTTTTATGATAAAAAATTTAAGTGAGTTGAGCTCCGAGAACTCACCAGAGTCATGTCAGACTTCATGCGTCAACGAGTGCTTATCGAAGTATTTATAGATCACACACCAAAGAGGTCCTCACACTTACAGTGGAAATTAAATTCACAACCTTGCGCTTGAATCAACTCATTGCAAACTGATTCAACTTTCATTGGCAATGTTATTATAAGTAATAATAGCAAAAAGAGTGAATCAAAGACATGTTAGCATGTCCAACTTTAGGTTTATGTCTCTTTGAAGGTTTTGGCTTGAGTTCCCCCTCTTTTTGTATGCTTTTCTCTTTTAATGAAGTTAAGAGGTTGCAGTCTTTCTATTTGTTAAAAAGAAAAAAGACATGTTACCATACTTAAAAATAGAACAGGATAGAACATATTAATAATATTAATATAATTTAGTTCTCCTTCAAAATGTTTCAATATAATTACTATTTCTATAATTATTTGATTTTCCATGTTCTTGAATAATTTATAAAAATGTTAGTGATTTATTATTTAAACAATTTTTTTACACTATGAGAGAACGTCCTTCCTTTATTCAGTTAATGGCATTCGAATCTTGATTAATTCATGATTTCATGATTGTGTTTGTTGTTATTCATGCATATCCTTTATTATAAAAGCTAGACTTGCTTGGCTAGCATGTTTGCCCTAATCCTCCCTATTTTGCCCTAATTCCCTAGCTTTTTTCCCTCCTAAACATGTAGTAATTGCTCGAGTAATCTCATCCGTTCAAGCATTTGATCACATCCGTTTATTCGACCTTGAAAAAAGTTCTCTCACTTCGTTAATGCAATTGAATACCTTTTTTTTTTGGCTAAGCAAGGAGAAAGGACAGGCATCAGGAGACATCGTCGACATCCCAACTAGGTTGGCACCCCGAGACGCCTCCATCCTCTACCGCCAAACTCAAAGAAATTTTATTAAAAAAAAAGGAAAAATATTTACAGAAGGAGGGGGGACTAGGGCAAAACCCTCATAAAAACAGCAGAAACAACAAAAACAGAAACATACAAAAAAAACAGACTAAGGAAATCTGTAGTTCTGTAAACCACATCTGTCCCGAAAGAACTCTAGCGAAATAGCATGAGGGAGAGTGTCTAGCCAAACTGCTCCAACCACAGAGTGACCCAAATGTGACAAATAATCAGCACAACAGTTACCCTCGCGGAAAATATGTGAAGCAATCACCTGAACCCGAAGATTTCGAGCATTGTGCCATCGGTTACGTAACAATACGGGCAGCAAATGAGGTTTCGAGAAGATCATGATAGCACTAGTAGAGTCACTCTCCAACCAAATATTCCTCCAGCCATGTCGGTCAGCGAATTCAATGGCAAAAATAATGGCCAAAACCTCTGCATAAAAGACAGAATGCATTCCAATATTACAAGCATATGCTCCAAGAAAAGATCCTCGGTGATCCCGAAACAGCCCCCCACAAGCGGCATAACCACCTATTACTGCCAATATTACAATTGAATACCTATTAAAGCCTAATCAAGTCGAAACATGTACTAATCACTCTACCAATTACTGCCAATTGAATACCTATTAATGCTCACTTATAATGGCAATTAAGAACGTAGTTAATGGCTTGAAAACGTTGTTAATGGCCATTAAAAATGTTTCACGCATACACATAAACATCCCTAAGTTTATGGCAATTGAAGATGTTTTGCGCATACATTTTTTAGGCCTTGGTGTTTCACGCATACACGCCTTGTTGTTTCATGCATACACTAATTCCTGTCGCATTAGGCTACTGACATTTCAATGTTTCACATATGGATTATTTACACCATACTGTGCTATCTGATACAGAGTGGTAGGAGGATATGCGTTTCAAGGTGAAATTTCCCTCGAATTTTACCACTAAAATATGCACTAATCACTCTACCAATTACTACATATTAAAATTAATTATGACGTACTTATTTCAAAAAATAACACGTATCATGGTTGATCCGATTTTGAATAGTAATTATTGCGTACTGTTAATGTCAATTAAGAACGTAATTAATGGCTTGAAAAATAACACATATCATGGTTAACCACTCTACCAATTACTAACTATTAAATACAAATATGACATACTTATTTCAAAAAATTATTGCTGTTTAAAGGTTGATTCGAATTTTTTTTTTTTAGGGAAGGTTGATTCGATTTTGAATATGACGTAGTGTTAATGGCAATTAGAAACGTAGTTAATGGCTTTAAAACGTCGTTAATGGCAATTAAAAACTTTTGAATAGTAATTATTACCTTTAGAACACTACGATTATTCACATTTGAAACTGACAAAGAGAATTGCCAATTACCTATTTAAATACCACTTAGTTGTGCTATTACAACCATTCTCTACTTTAAGCAAATATATATCAAATATAACTCTTTCTTGCACTTGCTAATATGGAAAACACTTTCACCCCCATCTCAGCTGTGACAGGTGGAAGGAGGGATTTGAAGTTGATTGTCCGTGTGGCCCATATATGGCTGATCCGTGATAAGGAAAATCCAGACGATGTTATCTTCATGAACATGATATTGGTTGATGAGAAGGTATATTATATGTTTTGATCCTTTATTATAAAAGCTAGACTTGCTTGGCTATCATGTTTGCCCTAATCCTCCCTACTTTGCCCTAATTCCCTAGCTTTTTTCCCTCCTAAACATGTATTACTTGCTCGAGTAATCTCATCCGTTCAAGCACTTGATCACATCCGTTTATTCAAACTTGAAAAAAGTTCTCTCACTTCGTTAATGCAATTGAATACGTATTAAAGCCTAATCAAGTCGGTCAACATTCCTATACACTAATTGCTAATCAGAAATAACTAATTCCCCTACACTAATTGCTAATCAGAAATAATATAAACATCCCTTAGAAAGCGGCAATTGAAAATGTTTCACGCATACATTTTTTACTGTTTCACGCATACACTAATTCCTATCACATTATTCTACTGACATTTCAATGTTTCACGCATGAATTTTTTTACACTATAATGTGCTATTCGATATAGAGTGATAGGAAGATATGTGTTTCAAGGTGAAAATTCCCTCGAATTTTACCACTAAAGTATGCACTAATCACTCTACCAATTACTACCTATTAAAAGCAATTATGACCTACTTATTTCAAATATTAACACGTATCAAGGTTGATTCGATTTTGAATATGAATTATTACGTATTGTTAATGGCAATTAAGAACGTAGTTAATGGCTTAAAAATGCCGTTAATGACAATTAAAAACTTTTAAGTCGCATATTTTTGTATAGGAATTACTTTTAATTGCTTTTATGCATTATGCACCAATCACTCTACCAATTACTACCTATTAAAAGCAATTAACTACGTACTTATTTCAAAAATTAACACGTATCAAGGTTGATTCGATTTTGAATAGTAATTATTACGTATTGTTAATGGCAATTAAGAACGTAGTTAATGGCTTGAAAACGTTGTTTTATCTTGGTTTTCGGGTGTCAAACATTGATTAAGTTCGAACCTTTTTAACCTTGGATATCTCATTTTTTCTTGGGAAGGGAAAAAATAAGCAAAACCCTTGAGAATCGAGGTCCGGGAGTTGTATTCGCTATGGGAAGGTGTTAGGCACCCATAACGACTATAATATCCTATAGGAACCGTCTTTATTTTCTACGCGCGAGCTTTATTTTTAAATGCTATTTGAAAATTGATATTTACACCTAAGGTTTACTAAGTCAAGAATTGGAGGGAGAAGAAAGCGTTTGAATTTTTATTTTATTTGAATTGAAGGAATTTTGTTTCCTTGCCTACGTACCCGTTTAAGGGATCAAATCCACCGTAGTTCTCTTCCAAAAAATGTTTTTGTTTTTGTTTTCGATGGTTTAGTTTTTAAAACATGTGACATCTATTAAGCATTTATGTGATTTATACACATAAAATTATAGTAATGGTGCTCTCTATTTCTTTTAAGAAATTGAATGGAGGGGATCTTAACCCTAAATGAATATGCTAAGGACTAATTTGATTGTAAGTGGATAAACAGAGAACCAATTGATAGTATAATAAGTTGATATAGAGAACCAAATTATTAAAATACAGAGACTATTGATAGTAAGTTGTCAAACATAGAGACCAATTTGACAATTTAACATATCGAGAAACTTTTTGAAATACTCATAATCTCAATCTCAGTAACTTGTTAACTTTTAATTTTCAAAGTGAGGAAAGATCATTTTTTTTAAGCAAGTGAGGAGAGATCATTGATAAGTCATATTTTTTGTTCATGCAATTCTTTAATATTTTATACGAATTGAGATTTTTCAAGTAATTCTTGCTATTCAAAAGAATATATAAATCATAGAGTCATGTAAATTACATGATGTAATCAGCTTATTCCTTTTAGGATCTTTTTTATCATGAAATACATAATAAATGAGATGATTAATCAACATAATTGAAAATTAAATAGCATTTATGATTGAATATTCTCCTGTTTATTACTCAAATCGAATGGAATGAAATTATTTGAAATTGATCATATAGGATGACATATTTGGCTTCACTTGATTTCCAATTAAAAAAATTTGGTTGATACTCCTTGCATCAATCATTTTTCAAAAAAAATATTATGAAGCACATATGATTTCGCATTGCATAAAAAGAAATATGAATAAAAATTGCTAGAAAAAATTTGAAAACAATTTTTCTTTATTTTAGTGTTAACCCTCCAGTTCAAAGTGTAATTGGACCAATGTAATCTGAAGTTTGTCACAAAGTTATTTCACTAAGAGATCACACTTGGGTTATTCAGAATAATTGATATTTATATTATTAAATGTTCATGATATATTTTAAATTATTGTATTTTCAAAATTTGTATGGATTTTTACGTCAACTTGATTTAATATGATTGCACTCGCTATTTTGATCATGCAAAGATCCAATATGAATAATATCATATATCTATTGCTTACTGAATATCATGCACAAATTCCGTATTCATTCATTGGGTTGTTATATCAATACAAAAAATTAAGATGAATTGTAATAGCATTTTTTTTAGGAAAATGAATTGTAATAGCATAAAAATAAAGAGAGACTTGATTGTTAGAACCTCGGCATTTTTTTTATATATAGTCAACTTTCTAAGATCTTGTAGAAGAAAAAAAAAAACTCTCATAAGAAATCTCATCAACCAACACTCACAATGGTCTACATCAAAAACAAAAATATCTAAAATGAATCACATCAAAATAAATAACATCAATTATTCCAAAAAAAAAAACATGGTTTTTCATACTAAAAAACATGATGTACTTTGATTTTTTTTTCAAGACAATTTTATTAGAAAATTACTAAAATTGGAATTTGAAAAATTAATGGATTTTGCTTAAATTTAATTTTGGGTATCATTGATTTCTTCCTCATAATCTTGTTTTTTTTTTGACAACCTCATAATCTTGTTGTTATTACATTTCTATAATTATATGATTTTTTTTTATGTTCTTGAGTAATCTTTTTTCTTTTAGAATATCAAAATTCAGGCTTCCATTTTGAACAAAAATTTGAGGCTTTTCAACGACAAATATCAAAATTTATATTTTAAAAATATGATTTTTTTTTTATGTTCTTGAGTAATCTTTTTTCGTTTAGAATATCAAAATTAAGGCTTTCATTTCGAATAAAAATTTAAGGCTTTTCAACGACAAATATCAAAATTTAAATAAGTTTGGTTTTGAATTTATCACTGACGTCATGACATGTCTAATGATTCAAAGAGCGCTAACACAAACACTTGAAAATTATCCATCAAAGTGGTTCTCACGCTAACACACATGTATATGTATGTGTCTGTGTGTGTGTGTGTGTCTATATCTATATATCTATATATATATATATATATATATATATATATATATATATATATATATATATATATATATAATATTAGCAAAATAAAAATAATCAAGATAATTACATTTTACGAATTTCCAATATTTATTTTATATTAAAAACGAAAATGCATTTATTTTAAGGATAATAGTGCTTAATGTCTGATGAATGCTACATTTGTTTTGGCAAAAATGCTACATTTTTTTAAAGTGATGAGTACTACCCTTAAATTAATTAAATTTGATTTATTTTATGATCATGTTAATAATTAGTTTTGACTTTAGTTGCAGATATATCAAAATAAAATTATTCTACATTACTTATTCTTATGAGTTTTGATAGTAATACAATGACAGATACTACCCACACCCCAAATAATCCAAGTTACACCCCAAAGTTACTAATATACCCTTTATTCATGTTCACTGCACATTAATTATGTATATGTAAATTCAGTTTACATAATGTATGTAAACTCAGTTTACGTAGTGTATGTAAATTCAGTTTACGCAGTTTATGTAAATTCAGTTTACATGAGTTAAGTAAACTGAGTTTACATACACTACGTAAACTGAATTTACATAAGTAAGTTAAGACTGAGTTTTTAGTTCATGTAAACTGAGTTTACATACACCAAGTAAACTGAGTTTATGTGTATGTTATTCTTTTTAGAATATGTACGTAAACTAAATTCACGTGAGACCTATATGTAAACTTAAATTATGTTACCCTTCTACGTAAACTTAAATCAAACAAATCGATGTCTATTGACAAACGTGAAATTAACAACAACTATAAACATCCATGGTAAAATTAACAACATCGAATAAATCATAGAGCAAACGATAAATAGAAACTCGAAGAAATTTATGAAATTCACTTACTTGTATTAATCGAGTACGTATCAATGGAAGAGAAGTTGATTCAATTGACGATTTTAGTAGGTATTGATTGCGTATCCATGGTGGTTTGTGGGTGAAAAAGGGGTGAGAGTTCAGAATGATAATAAAAGAAGGGTTTTTAGAAATTTAGATGAAGAGGGCAATTTTGGTATTATTGTAGAAATTTTAATAAATTTGGGTGTAACTATGATTATATGGGGTGAAACTAGAAAGAGTCTAATACAATTTGTTTTTTATGTCCTCTAAGCTTTTATACTTGTTTTTATTTAATATATTTTTCTTTGCTTAAAAAAAGATAATAATACAATCACATCAATTGATACAAATTTCCTTATCTAAAAAGAAAAATAGTACTCATTAATGAAAAGATATATATTAATAAATGTAAATCAATCAAGATCGAAATATTTTAATACCCTAAAAAACAGTAATTATGATTATTTACTCTAAAAAAGTTATTACAATTATTTATAAGTATTTATGTGTTTTAAAAAATTTCATTTTACTTTTTTTTGTAAAAAAAAATTCATATTACTAATTGATTCAATTCAAGTGAGATGATTGTGTCCACCATTATTAATTAGTAATAATATTAATAAAACCAATTGACTGCTATTTTAGTGATGTATACAATTTTGAGGCAAAATTTTTGTTTTGTTTTGTTGAGGTGAATAATGCTTGCAAGTTAAAGAGTCAAAACAAACAAAAAAAGTTATATAATATTTAACAACACAACTTTATATTGAAGAAAAACTACATTGTATTTGACAAAAAAAGAAAAACAGACTCAGAAAAGACTTTCAATAGAATGAATTACCGAAACTCATAATTCTCTTACATATATCAAATAAGAGAAATCAAATAAGTTTTTACAATACATGTGTCATGGAAATTAATAAGAAAAATGTTTAAAAAATTGACAATGTAACAAAGAGAGAAAATAAAGGTTTGGAGAAGACTTTCAATAATATGAATTGTGAATAGAGAGTGGCGTGAAAAGTGTGAAAGTCAAACCCGATATTTATAGCCAAAGACATAAAGTAACCAAAATAATCAAGTACTTCATTCAAGCATACAATCACGAAAAAATAATATTGTATATTAATATTCATCAACTGGTACATTTGATCTTAGAAACAAAATCGCAGTAATTCAAACTAAATGATTTTATTTTATTGATGACCATATATTTGACATTTACACACACTATTTTTTGGCCAAATATATTATTATTTAATTTAAATGTGTAACAAAAAAACTAAAAATGCGTATAAACATATTATATACCATAACATTCATTTCATGTTTCATAAACTATGGAAGGTGTTGCAAAAATTTAGAGAGTTGTCTCTTCGTTGAAATATTTAAAAAGAAATTTGTAATAAAAAAACGAAAAATAAAGAAAAAGAAAACAAAATTAAAACACAATGCATGAATAAAGAAAACGAAAGCTAATAAAATTATAAACATATTTGTGAAAACAATACTTATGCATCAATGATGTAACAGCCCGATTTTCAAAACAGGAGTGCATTTTTTTTTCTTTTTTTTAAAACAACTCAATGCCATGCACTAAAGGATTCAGGATTGTCTTTAATTTAAAATCAGAGTAAGTAAAACATTTTGAAAGCATTACCAACAATACAATCTGAATCAAATGTCATATTTTATAAAACAATATTAGGCAATGAGCTTTTACTATCAAATCATGCACTACGGAAGCATAAAATAATGTTCAAGTATTCATTTCTCATGGTAGTATCATTTACGGCGGTGCCCAAACAAAAGAAGTAAAATTACATAAACATAAGACACCACAAGTAAAACATCTAAGCTGATCCTTAACTCTGAACTGGGATGACATGGTACAAGATCCCACCAATGACATCAAGCCTGACTGCCAAACAGCTACACCTCCAATGCCTTTGCTATTCCTGCAAAGCACACTCCCTATTTGGATATGGGGCAAAGCCCGATCCACGGATTAATGTAAAGGGTCACGATCTAATAACAACATAATTACAAAAATACTGCAGGCATATATACTAGCATGGTAAATGGCATCAGCATAAACATTCCTCACACAAAATATAATGATGCACAATTAGCCTAGCAAATGCAGACTCTACATGTGTGATACAACCTCCACTTGGCCTATCACATGCAAATGATTCCGGAATAATCCACTCTGCAGAGGGTAAGAAAATCATGATTCTCATAGATTTAAGGTGGGTTCCTTCACGGCAGTCCACACCCCGCGCGTCCGTGCGTCTCCACAGACTACCGCGTACTATAAGACCAGATTTAAGGTGGGTTCCTTCACGGCAGTCCACACCCCGCGCGTTCGTGCGTCTCCACGAACTACCGCGTCTTATAAGACCCAATCTCATAGATTTAAGGTGGGTTCCTTCACGGCAGTCCACACCCCGCGCGTTCGTGCGTCTCCACGAACTACCGCGTACTATAAGATCCGTGCGTCCAACGGACTAACACGTACCATGAAATGCATGAGCATATATTGCCCACTCAATATGTGCAAATGCAACTCTTATACATCATTCAACATATGTAGTATAAAAACATGCCTCAACTTGCAGTTCACATATTATCTTTCAATTCATATCAACCAACATTTCATAAATCAACATGCATTTCATATATTTATTCACAAATCATATGAAAGCAACGCACATCAACATATCATAATCAAGTTGATTGCAAACAAATCCCACACTGGGCAAACACATTCACTTAACATATCATATTCACAATACACACAATAACACATACACCATCCAGGCATTTAAGTAACTATGATGTTGAAGAAAGTGCCTTTACCTGAGCAAAGCATTCCTTACAACGTACTGCTCTACACTCGTAAGCATCTACAACAGGAACGTCTCTAAACCCTCGAGCTAAGTATCCTAGCAGATACAGTGACTTAGGTAAATATCGGCTCTAAAGCATTCTACCCATTCTAGGTGAAACCTTAGCAATTCTCGATAATACGATCAAAATCGATATTTTCTAAAACATAAATAAAATATTTTCCAACACGACATTCATCTCAAAATCCTTGAAAATACTTTAAGTTTTATCATGACCATAAACTTTCCAAAAGTGAGTCCAGGGAACTTTTTCCCATCAAAACTTTTAAATTGTGAAAATGATTTTAGCAATGGATTTGCATCGTCGAGACGGTCGAAATGGACCTATGGTTTGCAGCGTTTCGACGACGAATGAATTTATTGTGAATTTCTGAAAAATAAAATGTGTCTGAGCTGACGCTGGAAGTGACTGCTGACACTATCAGAGTTCGAATTTTTATGTTTGAACTGTTGAGTGGTGAAAATATTTTGTCTGTGAATTTGTGTTAGGTTGACTGAGCCAGAGGCTCTGGTAGGCGATGTAAACACAAAGGAGACTCTGTCGAAAATTCGTCAGATTCATTTTATCTTATTTTTGAGTGGTTTTGAAAAGAGGTTTCAAAACGGATAATATTTTGGGATTCACCTGAACATGAAAAGTATTTGTCAAATTGTTTGGAAATCTTTAAGGTCTCTCAGAAGACTTAGAGTATTTGAGAAAATATTTCCTTGGATGATTTTAAGGAAAAATGCAATTTAAATTAGTCTCATCGAAGTATTTGGAAATGTTTTAGAAACACTGTTATTTTGAGATTTTGTCTTGAGAACAAAATGTTTTGTGTAATTGAGTATTTGAAATAAAAGTTTCTGATGGGAAGGAGTTCCATGGACTCACTTTTGGCAAGTTTATAGTCATGATAAGACTTAAAGTATTTTCAAGGATTTCGAGACGAATATGGTGTTGGAAAATATTTTATTTATGTTTTTGAAAATATTGAAGTTGATCGTATTTTCGAGCGTTGCTAAGGTTTCACCTAGAATGGGTAGAATGCTTTAGAGCCGATATTTACCTAAGTCACTGTTTCTGCTAGGATACTTAGCTCGAGGGTTTAGAGACGTTCCTGTTGTAGATGCTTACGAGTGTAGAGCAGTACGTTGTAAGGAATGCTTTGCTCAGGTAAGGGCACTTTCTTCAACATCATAGTTACTTAAATGCCTGGATGGTGTATGTGTTATTGTGTGTATTGTGAATATGATATGTTAAGTGAATGTGTTTGCCCAGTGTGGGATTTGTTTGCAATCAACTTGATTATGATATGTTGATGTGTGTTGCTTTCATATGATTTGTGAATAAATATATGAAATGCATGTTGATTTATGAAATGTTGTTTGATATGAATTGAAAGATAATATGTGAACTGCCAGTTGAGGCATGTTTTTATACTACATATGTTGAATGATGTATAAGAGTTGCATTTGCACATATTGAGTGGACAATATATGCTCATGCATTTCATGGTACGTGTTAGTCTGTTGGACGCACGGGTCTTATAGTACGCGGTAGTTCGTGGAGACGCACGAACGCGCGGGGTGTGGACTACCGTGAAGGAACCCACCTTAAATCTGGTCTTATAGTACGTGGTAGTCTGTGGAGACGCACGGACGCGCGGGGTGTGGACTGCCGTGAAGGAACCCACCTTAAATCTATGAGAATCATGATTTTCTTACCCTCTGCGGAGTGGTTTCGTCCAGACAACTTTTTTCAAAAACTAATCGGTTGAATCAACTCATTTACTTGTCTAAAGCATAAATATCAAATAAAATTCACATTTCGACACTTTTCGAAAAACACTAAAACTTTAAAATGAACGGATCGTAAATTTTCTTTCAGATCTATACTCATACGGACTTACCCAACAACATTAATACATATATAAAGAGAAAAAGTGTGTGTGAAATGAAGATAGAGGGAAAGGATGTCATATTACAATGAAGATGAAAATGATGACAAACATATTGACTATATATAGGAAAAAAAAACCTAGGTAAAGGTTGTAACGCCCTCCTTTTTTATTTAATTATTTTAATTAGTTTTAGAATATATTTATATATTTATATGATGTATATGAGGGATATATGATTTGTTGAGATTAGATGTCTTTTTATAATTTAGTTAATATATTTTGTTGAGTGATATTTTGTTATGTTATATGTTTGTATTTACTAGCATAATATATTTGTTAATTGTTATAGATATATATTTGTTATTTGGTGTATTATTATATATTTAGTAGAGAAATATTATTTATTAGAATATGAGGATTATTAGTGTGAGTGGATTTGGGGGTTAGAATAGAAAGAAGAATAAGTTGTTGGGCCTAAATAGATTTGGGAAGAATATTTTAGTATTATAAATAGAGAAGCTTAGGTTGGAAAGAGTTTACCTTAAACCGTTTTTTGGAAAAGAGGAGAACAAGAGAGAAGAGAAGAGAAAAGTCAAGAGAAGAGGAGAAGACTTTAGGAAAGAAGAACGCTGCTGCTGATTCAGGAATTAATCTAAGGTGAGGGTGAGACTATCTTGCATTAATATTAAGTTGTTAAATCATTAGATTACATCTAACAAGTTGGGGAGAGTTTGTGAGGATTGAGGAATTAGGGTTTTAAGTGAAGAATTGAGGATTAACCGATGAAAAGTTGTTAGATTGATGTAGAAACTGTGTACAGACCTTAGATAATCCATAGGATGATTATTGGATATAGTTTTGAGATTAGAACCATGGAATTGGATGAGATGTCGGTGAGTTTAAGAATTAGGGTTTAAGAATTGTAATAGGTTGTTAATAGATTTGAGAACTCTTTGAATTTGCATACAGTAGGTTGATGAATAATTAGTGTTCTAATGATAGGGTAATCGTAGGGTAATAATTAGGGTCAAGTTTGGAGAGTATTGGATCGAAAACGAAGTCGAAAAGATTTCCCCAAGGCGAAATCGCAGCTGAACTGCGATTTTACTGTCAGTGTGCAAAACGCGTTTTTATTGTCTCAGTTTGACAAGTTTAAGTTCCGAACTGGGTTTAGGTGTAAACACGAAAGTTGTAGGTATGGATGTTAGCTTTCTAATGCCATTGGTCTCACGTCAAAACGATTTATAGAACTTGAGTTATGGTCAAATTACTGCACGTAGGTCACAGTGAATTTTTATGGACTTTCAGCACAACTTTTCCGAATTTAAAATAAAAACTGGTATTGATCGGTACAGAATTGGTCTTAGGCGTAAACATGAAAGTTTTAGATAATTTTGTTAGCTTTCCAGTGGCTTTGGTTTGACGTGAAAATGATGTTTGGTCTTTGAGTTATGATGAAAATACTACAGGGAGGTCTTAGCGAAATTGTATGGTGACAACATTCTCTGTTTCATGTTTTTGCGTTTTGTTCATATGTTTCTGTTTTGAATTGATCTTTGTTGTAAACATGAAAGTTGTTGATATTTGTGATATCTTTCCAGTAGCTTTGGTTTGACATGAAAATATGTTGTGGATAATTTATTATGTTTTTACAAAGATACATAGTGAATTATTGTTGATGTTTAAATACGATGTTATATGATGTTGTTGATGATTGATGAATAATGATATTATCATGCGAAGATGTTGTTGTCGTCAATGAAGTCGAAGTTGTTTAAGTTGTCAGTTGTTATGAAGTCGAAGTTGTTTAAGTTGTCAGTTGTTATGAAGCCGAAGTTGTTAAGTTGTAAGTTGTTACGAAGTTGAAGTTGTTAAGTTGTTGAGTCCATTGCATACTCATATAAGTTGGTTGGGGGCTTGATGCCCTGGAATGCTTAGCCATTCACACGATGGGTGAGGGCTTGATGCCCTGGAGCTTTTGCTCACTATGTTGGGGGCTTGATGCCCTGAAGAGCCTATTTACGCTCATATAAGTTGGTTGGGAGCTTGATGCTCTGTATTGGTACCAAATGCATTTGCAAGATGTCTAAGATGATTTAAGATGTTAAGATGTCAAGTTGTTAAGATGTCAAGTTGTCAAGTTGTTAAGATGTCAAGTTGATAAGTTATTAATGAAGTGCTATGATGAATGAAGACGAATGATTATGACGTTTATGTTGATGAGTGATTATGATGTTATGTGATTTATGATAAGATGTTACGTGAACTATGATATGAATTATAAGTGATGTTTTATGAATATATTTATGATGATGCTTATGATTATATTTGATATTAGGTGTTGATGCTTATAAATAATGTTTGATGAAATGTGGTGACGTTTGTGATTAATATTGATGCTATGTGATGATTGTCGGAGACTATTATTTGATGTTATATGATGATGTTAAGATTAATAATTGATAATATATGAAGATGTTTATGATTAGTATTAAGATAGTTTTATGACTAATGTAGGGAGAATAATGACACTAGTTAAGGAAGTTTAAGTTGTTGGATATGATTAATGAATTATAAGTTGTTTAAGTTGTTGAATGTATTTTATATGATTTATATGTTTAATATTTTTGTTTTGAGAAATTTCACCCCTCTGCTTGGAAATGTTGCCCTTCGTATGGGTAACTTGCAGGTAATCAAGGTTAGCTGCAGTCGTGGGTGGCTATCTCTCACAGTGTCTTTAGGTGCTCTGATACGTAACGGGATGTGACTTGACTTTACTTCTATTCCTTACGTATTGTTTATGAACTTTTATGAATAAATATTGAACTAAGAATTATGAGATTTCCTGATGAGACCTGCGTGCCAAAGACTTTTTATGTTGAATGAACTAATTCCGTTAGGAAGTTTTGAATTACTTATGTTAAATGATTTTGAAGAATAAATTGTTATTTATTCAGTTTATGAATTTTTAAGAAGTGTAGCATTCCGTTTAAAGTTGTTAAACTCTGATTTTTATTAAGAAATTTTTATATTGGGAAAACGGGGTGTTACAAAGGTTAGAAGGATGACATGTATTCTCAAATTTGATTGGTTGGTAATTTCAATCATGAATCATGATTGGCTGGTAATTTAAATCATGAATCATACTCAAATTTTATTGGCTGATAATACAAAACGTATTCATGATAGACTTTTTTTGGTAGTGTATTCATGATAGGATATTAAATTGTTTATAATTTCCATTTTGGTTTTTAATAAATTAATTGAAATAAATGAAATTTGTTTGAGTGATACAAAAATAAATATTTACTAAAAAACAAAAAGAAATATGATTGGTTCAACAAAATACATATTGTCAATAATAGTGTGGCTGAGATTTGCTGACCATTTAAAATATAAGAAATATGATTGGTTCAACAAAATAATATTGACATATAAAAAATATTTTCTCATATTGTTAACAAAAACATTGTCTCACATCATATTTATTATATTATTACTAAAATAAAAATACAAATAAAAATTAAGATATTGATTTTTTTCATAATTGTTTGGCATTCAATAAAATATGTTATTAAATTGTCTCACAATTCACAATATTATTATTATTAAAATAAAAATAAAAATTAGTTTGTTTCATGAAATCATTAATTTCATAAATTCATTAGTTCATATTTACATTTCAATAAAATATATTTCACATTTTTTTGAAAGAGAAATATATTTGAAATAGTCTTAACCAAACAAATAGTGTCACATTACTATAATTATTCTGAAATAAAAATAAAGATAATAATTAGTTCATTTCATTAATCCAATATTTCTTTATTATTCTTTTTTTCATTAATTGTTAAATGCACGAAAATGCTTGGTTTGGTTTAGACGCCACATGTCACTTTAAAAAACAAATGTTTGGTTTGGTTTATGATGTCACATGTCAATACCAAAAGAAGAGAAAATAACTTGACATGAAATAGGTCCTAAATTTATATTATATAGATTAATTTTTTTGAAGAAAATTTAAGATTAATTAATTACTATTATGAATATGTGACCACATGCATTAACCCATGTAAGGAAAAAATGACAAGATTACAGCTAGATGTTGTTACTTAGCTCCTCAACATTGGTAAATGGACTTACCCCCTTTTCATCATCTGAGAAAAAAGTTTGGGATTTAGATCTCACCATATCCCAATCCCAATACAATACCTGTGACTTTGATGAATGAATAAAAAATGATAAGATTCTATTGTTCACCCTTTAGCAACATTTTTCATCGTTTGTTTTCTGTTCCAAATCCATTACCTCACTTTCACTCTTTCTAGCAAGGTACGTGCTTCAATCTTCTTCTTCATCACCATTTCTCAGATCCATTTTCATCCTCTTATTCATACTTTCTTGTTTTCAATTGTCACTTACATTTATAAAAATGCCAACTTTTTCCTCTTCTTTCATCTTCCACTTCAAATTCTTTGTGTCATCAATATCTGTTCAATCACTCAACTATATTCATCAAATGGGTCATTGAAAGCTTGCAACTTTCGGTGATGCATTTTCCACCCCACCCCACTTTTTCCCTCTTTTCCTTTGTGCAATTTCTATGGATTTCATTTCATTCACGTACAAGTAATGGATTGTTTTGCTTTTAGCTATTAGAAAATACTATGATTGCCACAGCTTGATTTCTATTGTATATTCATGTGCTGTAATCAGTTAGTTAGTTAGTTAGTTATGACAGTTTGGTTTTTTACTTTTTCTGTTGAGCCAGTTTTGTGGTAAACACTATTTCTATGTAAACTTTTATCTCATGTTATGAATTCAAGAATTTCATTTCTGCCTAATCAATTGTGTTTTACAAGCTTTCTGTTATGATAGTAGTGTTATTACTGATTCATTGATTTTAATTTAAATGTTGTATGCAGTTCTTGCTTTGTGGTTCTCAACTGTATCACCTAGGTGATTTGTGGAACTTGAGTCATTAAGTCGAGGGCTTCTTGGGTGATATTTGAATCAGTGAGTGTCTGAGTTAGTGTGGTGAGAAAATTTTGGGATTGTTATTTGACTGGATAGTTTTTTTCATTGAAATTATCGATTTTTATATTTGGTAGTTGAAGTTATTGAAATGTGATTTTTGTGTAGTGGCAAGAATGGCTAAAGGAAGAGCAAATGGGAACCCGAGAAAGCGATTGATCACAACCATGTTCGTTTTATTCATTGTTGGTGGTTTAGTTTACCTGTATTCTCGGAATAGTGGCTCATTATCTTCTATTGAGTACACTAGCAAAGCTTTAGATGCTGGAGGAGGAGATGACATTGTTGTACCGAGGACCATTCCTGTGAGTTATCTCAACCTGAACTAAACAACTTTTACATTTTAAGCAGTGTTGTCAAATAGCGGCTATAGTGTTATAGTGTAGCAGAATTTTAACAAACCACTATTGTTCTGAGATATGCGATTTAGTACAAAATGTTGTTAAGTAGTAGCTATAGCAGCGCTTTAACTCTATAGCGTAGTAGAATTTAAACAAACCGCTATTTTTTGCAATCCGTGATTAATTCTGCCCTTCCCGTTAGCCTCAAGTGTTGGTGTCTATTACAAAGCATTCAAGTTAGTTTACTCTTTTCACTTTTCAAGGTTTGTGATGATCGGCACTCGGAGCTAATTCCCTGTCTAGACAGAAATCTCATATACCAAACAAGATTGAAGCTTGATTTGACTTTGATGGAGCATTATGAGCGACATTGTCCAATGCCCGAGAGGCGTTATAATTGCTTGATTCCCCCTCCTCCTGGGTATAAGGTTGATTTCTCTTAGACACTGCTTATATGGAATTAAGAAAGTTCATTATAAAATTTGAAATTTTCAATGCTTAGAGCTTTTAGTATCTTGTGTTGTTCTTGATAATAATAGATTCCAATCAAGTGGCCCAAAAGCAGAGATCAGGTATGGAGAGCAAATATACCTCATACACATCTTGCAACTGAGAAATCTGACCAGAACTGGATGGTAGTAAAAGGTGAAAAGATAGTTTTTCCTGGTGGAGGAACTCACTTTCATCGCGGTGCTGATAAGTATATTGCATCAATTGCCAATGTAAGCTGGTTACTCTTGTGATTTTATTTGAGTTTGACTAATTACAAACATAAAACTCTTACACATCAAGAAAAAGCAATGACTTGATATTTTTGATTTGGTATTACAGATGCTCAATTTTCCAAATAATATTATAAACAATGGAGGAAGACTCCGTAATGTTTTTGATGTTGGCTGTGGCGTTGCAAGCTTTGGAGGATATCTTCTTTCTTCCGATGTACTAGCAATGTCATTAGCACCGAATGATGTTCATGAAAACCAAATCCAGTTTGCTTTAGAGAGAGGAATTCCGGCATATCTTGGTGTTCTAGGGACATTCAGACTACCTTACCCTAGTAGATCTTTTGAACTTGCTCATTGTTCACGTTGTAGAATCGATTGGCTTCAAAGAGACGGCATACTTCTTCTTGAACTGGATAGGATACTCAGACCAGGAGGCTACTTTGTTTACTCGTCTCCTGAAGCTTATGCTCAGGATGAAGAGGACCGGAGAATATGGAGAGAAATGAGTGCTCTTGTAGGGCGGATGTGTTGGAAAGTAGCTGCCAAGAAGAACCAGACTGTCATATGGGTCAAGCCTCTAACAAATGATTGTTACTTAAAAAGAGAGCCCGGTACACAACCTCCACTCTGTAGTTCTGATGATGATCCTGATACTGTTTGGGGAGTTAAAATGAAAGCTTGCATAACACGTTACTCTGATCGTGAGTGATGTTTTCCCTATTTCATACAATGATTTGTTTTTCTTTAATCCCAATATTACTTTTGTTGTTCTTGATAGGTCCATGTTCTTTTTTATTTCGTTATATTTGACACTAGTTACACAACTGCATATTTGCATATGTTAGTGTTGCACATTGTTCTGTTACATCAGCAATTTCCCGAATTAATTCATGACTATTGTATTATAAGTTGAAAAATCAATAACCAGATATTCTCCTTGACTATGCAGAGGTGCATAAAGCAAGAGGAAGTGATTTGTCTCCTTGGCCAGCTCGATTGACTACTCCACCTCCTCGTCTTGCGGACTTTAACTATTCTAATGAAATGTTTGTAAAGGACATGGTAATTTGAAATATATCCTTTTTTTCCACATTTAATCGAAGACATGATAGTTTCATGGCCAGCTTGTCTGATCGTGGGTATGACCCGACTAATTTTGTGCAGGATGTTTGGCAACGGAGAGTTAGTTATTACTGGAAACTGCTAGGCAATAAAATAAAACCTGACACAGTTCGGAACGTGATGGACATGAAGGCAAATTTGGGTTCTTTTGCAGCTGCTTTGAAGGACAAAGATGTTTGGGTTATGAATGTAGTGCCTGAAAACGGGCCAAACACACTCAAGATCATATATGACAGAGGGCTGTTGGGAACAGTTCACAACTGGTATGGCTCTTATATAGATCTTCTCTGCCTTTATATTAACAACTATTCATGTCTAATTTATTGCTTCATTTTTTAAAAATATTATACCTTGTTGCAAATAATGAATATAAAATGCAAGATACCCATTTGAAACCACCTATATAATATGAACCTTAAAATAAAAGAAGAGGCCTGTATCAATTGAGTTTCATGCTCTAGTTAAAGATGTATCGTTCGGGAGAATCCGAGTTCGAATCCTAACTGTAACAATCATTGGTCAGGCTTTATTTACCTAAGCCGCACTCCGGATTACCAAAGGGTCTTCCCCTGGGAACCCGGAGGTTAAGACCAAAAAAAAAAAACTTTTTATAACCTTGTTTTGTGCATCAATGTAACAACAGGTGTGAAGCATTTTCAACTTACCCTCGCACGTATGATCTACTCCATGCATGGACTATATTTTCTGATATCATCGAGAGAGAATGCAGTGTACAGGATTTATTGATTGAGATGGATAGAATACTGAGGCCAAAAGGTTTCGTAATTATTCGTGATAAGCGATCAGTTGTGTTGTCTATAAGGAAGTTCTTGCCAGCATTGCACTGGGATGCAGTGACGAAACCTAATGTGGAGCAAGATTCAGGTACAGGTGAGGATGATGCAGTGTTAATAATTCAGAAGAAGATGTGGCTGACAACCGAGAGCATCCGGGTTTCAGAAAAATGACATACTCCAACAATGGGCAAACTCTTAACCATTTCACTTGAAGTTTAAAACTTCAGCAACTGAGTGAGAAATGAGCACATCATTGTGAAAATTTGCTTTCATATGATGTAGGTGTTCCTTTTTATGTTGTTCCTCTTCTCTACGCTACAGGCTTGAGTTACAATGAAAGCTCATCCTAAATCGTCTTTTTGAACTTATTTGATTTTGAACACACCTTGTTATTGTGATTAGGAAAATTAGATGAATCTGAGAAGTAGTTTTACACTGTCAGTGCATAGAGATTAATCTACATCGAAATTGATTTGAAGTTAGTGGATATATATAGAAGCTTCAATTATTTCTGAGAATAATGCTTTGCACAAATAAGAGCATATGGTGCTGCCATGATAAAGCTCTCAAATTAAATGACACGAGTATTCTTTTTAGAAAAATGTAATGTGATTATTTTGTTCGAAAATTGACATGGGAATTGGAAACATGCAAATTCTTTTACCATCGTTTAAACGGGTTATGAATGTTTCAATTTTTTTTTGTACAAATAGCACATAAAATATTTTGATCTCCCATTAACATCTTCAAACACGTCTGCGTGAAAATAACAGGGTAGTCCAATAATATTGAAAATCCAAACTTAAAGTTCATTAGACACCTTTACCGTGGGAGTTGCGATCTAAAATGGGTTTTACACATTAATATTCCCTCAATTATATTTTGAAAAAAATGGAGATTATTTCTGCTTTCTAGGTCTATGTCTAACCTTTATCCAGAAATTACAGTGCGTTGTCTTACAAATTTTTTTGAGATCATACACATTCAATGTGTTAGATGGCTTTAGAGCGAGTATGTATTACGCAAGTACTAAAAACTTTCCTCATTTCAAATCTTGTCCACCCTTACATACCTGAGACAGCTTAAACGTACAATCAATGTAGACATCTATCTATCAAATATCAATACCATTAAAGTAGTAAACAAAAGCATGTTACTGCATGCAACATTATTGTTGGAAAAATATATAGTAGTATAACGTACTAAGATTATGATAGATATATTGTGCGTTGCGTATGCAAGAATGTTGGTAGTATAATTGTGTGTAGTGATGTATATGTGTGTATTGGCACAACACATGGATGGAACTTTCCCAGAAATCGAAGCTAGATCGAGAAGAAGACGAGAGTGGTGGGTCAACTGTGTTAGATGGCTTTAGAGCGAGTATGTATTACGCAAGTACTAAAAACTTTCCTCATTTCAAATCTTGTCCACCCTTACATACCTCAGACAGCTTAAACGTACAATAAATGTAGACATGCAAATACCAATATGGTACTAAAATTTAACAAATGGTAAAAATTACTCCAATATTAAGTGATAACATGTGCAAGTAAATTGCTTTATTTGTTCAACCTTCAGTCTGATACGTGGAAAAAAAAAATGCTTATTGTTTCCTTTCTTACATGTCATGTAATTTCTCCCTTTCATATTTAGCAGGGCTCTATACATAAACTCAAACGGTTAAAAACAAACACGTATATAATCCCTAAAAAAAAAAAAAACGTTGCGCATAAATTATATATCAAAAAAACGCATTGCGCATAAATTATTATATCATAAGAATTAAGATAAGGCCTCTCTAAAATGAACTCGCCCTTTAATTAATTAATTAAGATAAGCTATTTAACATCAAATGCAGGTAGCATAAGCTAAAATAGGTGGTTTGTGTTGATAGCTTCATCAGAATAAACCATGATCAAGTTGTGCAATATAATGATCTCTAAACTTGTTATAACATAATACAACAAAGGTCCTACAAAATTGGATTAGTACCATCTCTCTAGAGGGAAAACTCAAATTTTCTATCTCTTTATAAATAGACATTTTTTGTTTTGCTCATGCCGATTTCAACTTGGCTGATGTTGAAGCAAGATGGGAAAGAATCCTGTGTCCAACAATCATCGTAAAAGCTCCCAAAAGACCAAGTGTCTTGAGTGTGGTAAATAGGTCCAGCTGCACAAGAACAAAAACGGTAAGAGAAAAAATTGGATGAAACTGACAACATAACACTGCTCCAATGAAAAACCTGACTTAACCAAGTTTAATACGTATAATCTTAAATGAGCGTAAAGTGGACATACCTTCAACCAGAAAAGTACATAAAGCAACAGAATTGCAGCAAGACCAAGATGGAAAAGAGTGGCAAATGAAGCAGGTACTGTTGAACCAGGGAAATTCTTCAGGTTCACCCCCAATCGTAACAACTGTAAATGATATAAAAGAGAGCATATAACGTTAGTTAACTACCAAAACTAAGATCAAATCAAAAGAAAATAAAGCAGTGCAACAATCATTGTTGTTTGATACAGCATAGAATGCAGGAGCCAAAACATCCTTTCACTTTTCGCTCTATGCATACGAAGAAGGTAAATATACCTATATATTATCAACAGATACCACTGCCAGCCTTGACTGACAATAAAAAGCTTAAACGCTAACAACATCAAACCATCAATAGACCAGAGGCTCCGAAGAGGCCTAGTTTTATAAAGATCACTCAAAATTTTGACGTTTTAACTTTTAAGCAGCTTATTCAAAATATTACATGTTAAATTTTGAAAATATTATCCTCTATGTCATGCTCTAAACTTGAAATACTAAGCACTCAAGGAAAGACCATTTCCCCTTCGTAAGCCATTTGCATTTCCGATAGATCTTATTGGGAACTGGGAAGAATGTTCAAAAGGTAACATGAGAGATAGAGTGATAGACTATTCAATTTGGGTCTCAGTAACCTAACTTGAAATCACCAAGCATTTTTTGTTCTAATTTAGTTTTAATCCTAAAAATTCCAAAAAACTACATTACTGACTTGTTGATGGTTTGTAGATTACATTCATAAAAGTAACTTTACCATTAAAATAAATAGCATGTCTAAATAAATAGGCACAGCACAGTACATTTGTGCTGTTCTCTAGCTAAGATTATAAGACGACTTACCCCGACCAAAAAGCCAATGAATGGCAAAAGGATCAAACCCAAAAATACGAGAGAAAGTTTCTGTGGTGGCCGCTTTTCAGGAGCCCTGAATATGTGATTAATCTCTGCTTTGGGGCCATATCTTGAGTAAGGATCAACAGGTGGTGCAGGAGGACGTGCTGCTTTTTCAGGAGCTTCTGGAAGATCTAATTCGACATGGCCTAGTAGTCGTGAGAAAGAGTTCTCCTGAAATAAAATATTTTTATTCAGATTTCCTGTAGAATATTAGGGGAAGAAGAGGACAAGATCGGTAACTTTAAAGTAGGAAGTTGTGCACAATACCATGACAGCATCACCAACAGTCAGCTCAATGTCATATTTGCCAGAGAGATAAAAAAGTTTTTCCACCAAGCCAAGAAAATCCTAAGAGCCAAGTTGACATGTCAGCGGGAAAAAAATGGAGGAAGATGAGAATCAGACTAAGATACAGCCTTTCCAGATAAGTAAGGGAAATAATATAAGCAGTTATCGCAGCCAAGCTCAAAAACAGAGTGATTTATTACACAATGTAATCAGTTGATAGTGTACTCAAGAGATCGTTAAACCTAGACAATGAGACAGGTAATAAGAGATATACAGCCTTTCCAGATAAGTAAGGGAAATAATATAAGCAGTTATCGCAGCCAAGCTCAAAAACAGAGTGATTTATTACACAATGTAATCAGTTGATAGTGTACTCAAGAAGAGATCGTTAAACCTATACAATGAGACAGGTAATAAGAGATATGAGATGCTTACAAATTTAATCTCAAATTTCTTGCCCTTATTTCCAACCAAGAACACATGTTCAATCTTTGTTTCATGTCTTAATGTTAAAAATGCCTGCCAAACAAAAAAAAAAAAAACTCAATAAACAGAGCATTGAAATAACATTCATTCATACAGTTTTAAGAAACAACTGCAGACCTGATGAGGCTTGAAAACACGACCATCAGGAGTTTCCAATTGTAAAGAAAGCCTCAACTTCTGTAGGTGGGTGGCCGAGAGTGAAACAACATCATTTCCAGCCAAATCTAGCCTGGATAGGAAAATTGTGGGTGAAAGTTGAAAATGAACAAATTCAAACCATACGTGAAGCAGGTACAAACAAGAATACAGCATTAAGATATAAGTCTTTATGTTATGCGTACGTGATTCAAATGCATGACATGATATAATGAAGAAAATCATAACATTGACATACTAACCAGAAATCCAAAGTATCACTGCAGAAAATTTACAAATAGAATGCTTAACAAAAATAGAAACATACGTCTTATGGGTTTCAACATTTCCAAGATCACTGTCCAAAACTGCTAATTCTGCACTGCCAACTTTAATAATTCCAGTGACGTATATTGGCACATGAATTTGGCCCCCAGTAGCATAAATTTTGTCACTTTCAGAATCTTGTAGCACAATCTACAAAGTAGGGTAAATTTTTAAAACAATAGGTTGAATCAAACATACCCTGATGCAACTGAAATGGAAAATATATAACTGAATCACGCAAACAGGAATACCTCGAAAACAAAAACATATGTTCCCACATCAACATTGTTTGGGAAGGAATCCAAGAAATGAGATCCACTTTTTTGGTCATACTGAAGCTCCTGGATCAAGCAAAGTAAAAGGCACCAGAAATAAGAAAAGATTCCTAGTATACTAAACAATTGTATTATAAAGAAAAGATTCTCAACTCACAACCCTCAAAAAAGTTGATGAATCATCACTGACCTTGCTTTCAATAACAGCTGAATCTTTTGCACCAGTGCTAAAAGCTCGGACAAGCTTGACTGTCAGAGGTGGTGCAGCTGAACCAAGCACTGTATTGACCTTGACCTGATTGATTGTGTAACGGTTATATATCCTCAACAATAAAAACTAATATAAATGCTGCACAATCACACCTAATAGTGTGAAGAGACGACAACAGAAGATTAAAATTGTCGGACAAAAAAGCAAAATGTCATTGTTGAGATCCCACATCGACTACATATATAGCCAAAGTAATAAGGCTTTGGCAATCCTCCCCTCTTGACTTAGATTTTGGGGTTGAGAAAGGCCTCATGCTCATATTCTAAGATGATATCCGAGTCTATCATAAATCTATTATTGGGCCACTCATATTTGAACCTCTGGATGTCCGGTCCTAAGCATAGGGGGTAGTTATTAGGTCACCGTTGTTTGTACATGATCTAGATGTATAGTCACAGGCGAGAGGAGGTGATGGTGTGTGTTGACATCCTACATTGACTAAAGATATTACAAAAATAGGGGCAATCCTCCTACTTGAGCTAACTTGAGTTGGGTCTAAAGCCCAAATTCTGAAGTCCTGATAAGGCAATGTGGCTGTGATTATTGGTATCTCACAATACATGTGTTTCGTATCTTGATTCGAAACAAAACTAAACTCAACACAACAAAATGACACGTGTCTATTTTGGAATGAATCTCGGCAGGAATCTCAATTCATTGTGGTGAATCTTATGAATTGCCACTTGTCCCTGAATCGCATGTTTCACGTTCAATATCGGGTGCAACTTTGAATCGAGACATGTTGTGTGGCCCAATTTCAAAAAGGCTTGCTGAGGTAGTTCTTTTGCTTTTATTTCTTTTGCAAATAACCCTTCTACACTGCTTTTTTGAACCCCACACACCCCCACCCACCACCACACCAAACACGGAGTGTTATTCTATTCTTCCAGCCTACATAGTGTTTTGCACCCTTTCTCCTTCATTCTTCCCTGTTTTTGGTCCTCTTGTCTAGTTCGGAGACAATGCACTCTCTTCAATCCCCACTTGCTCTCTAACTACATGTGCTTTGTTGTTTTTTCCTCTCTTATATCACTTGGTTTTACTTATAAATGTTGCTTTTATTATTATGCACCTTACAATTCATGATAAGATTTGATTCACACACAACACAAAAAAACAACCAAGCATTATACCACTAAGTGGAGTTGGCTACATGAATCAAACGATGCCACATTGTTCTATCAAAAACCATATCCCACTCATTAATATCTAGATCCCTCCTTGATAGTTTCTCTTATAGTTTTTCTACAAGAGGTTTTCCAGTTCACGATTTGAATCTCGATCCGATAACCATGATTGGGACAAAATCCCAATGTATGCTGCCAACTAACCGTCACATTTCATGTTCTTGGCAAAAAAATAATTATAAATACTAGCAAACTAAGGATTCTAAATCCATTAATTTAGTTGCATACCTTAAGCTGCCCTTTTTTGGTCAATGAATAAACTGTTTCAGGAAGTGACAAAATCAAAGGAATGGAAATCCTACACCACAATAAGAAATCCCAGTTAAATATTGTTGCTGAACGATAGAGGCCAGCATACCAGCACAGAAGAAAAGGGAAATATCTCCATGAAGCTGTAAATTAAAATAACAAATTGATGCTTGGAAAGCACTTGCCTGTTGCTCTCTAAAAAAGATAACGATTCAACTTGATGGAAGAAGTCCTTGGCATCTCCTGGGATTCCAATGCCGAGGAAAAACTTTGCTAAACCCAATATCTCCTGGGATGGAACCTGGAAAATGCAAAGCCAAAACATTAACAATAAATTCCAACATATTAAAACATTAAATAGCAATTCCTCGTTCCTTACTCACATTTATTTTCCCAGACGTTACTGCAGAAAATGCAGTAACCCCTCGAACAACTGAAGAAGTCGTGGAAAGAGAACCTTGATGCTCAGATCCTCTAACAGTTTTCTCATCAAAATAAAATGCTCCATCATCTGAAACATGACAGGTTCATCTAAGTCCGATATGATAAGATATAAAGAATGGCAGGGCATCTATGCAATTCACAGATTTTAGGGAAACAAATTTATTTAGGTAGAATAGGGGGGGAAGACTGTTCTTAATACACAAGAGCTTCAAGAAAGTTATGTCACTTGATGTCAATTGGCACTCTGCAGAACCAAAATGCATTGCAAAATTTCAAGCCTTAAAAAATCTAAACCCTACAGGATAAGTAGAAGTTTGTTGTAGGTCTTTAAGATTTAAGCAATTTGAAGAGGTGTACCTACTCTCTTGAAGATACTTGGTTCTTAAAACTTAAAAGCAGGGCCTAAGTTTCTCAAATAATACTAAGGTTCTGTTAACCGAGGCAGTTAATCCAAGAGAAACCGTCAATTCTAGTAGTTTCCACTAAGGAAGCTTACACCCACAGTCCCGCATTATCACCTTAGAGTTAGATCTTAAGGAGGTCATTACAACTTAATCAACTTTTAAGCATCCCCTCCCAAAAAGAGAAACAAAAGAGAAACAAAATGTGATGATACAAAATGCAACAAACATGACACCATGGCTACTAAATCCAAGCTAGGTAATTCTAAATTTATAAACAAACATGAATATATGTCGCTTAGAATGAGTTAAAAGGTAAAGGCTTCACATACCATATTTCTCAATGCTGTCGAAAAGCTTCACTATACCATTGTTTACTATACTGACCTGCCAATATGGGGCGAATATAAAATATTGATATAAGTGCCAATATAATAGTATGTAGGTAAAATTTATCAAAAGCTAGATAAGTATGTGTAGCAAAGGCTAAAATAGATATTCAGCTAGATGCAGCAACAGCGCTGGTGAATTTAACTTTAGATTCACAATATGGCCCATAACATACTGTGTAAAATACAATTCCGTGCACGAATTTCCGGACAGTATGAAATTATTGTTCAACTATAGGAATTAGGAGCTTTAAAATAGTGAAGCAGTCACTGAAAGATTAGGAATTAGGAGCTTTAAATAGTGAAGCAGTCACTAAAAGATTTAGAACTTTACCTTACTCTGATCAATTTCAGAAGATGCTAGTGAAATCACTCCAGCAAGTGCTTCAAGTGCTAATCCTGTGAAGTACAAGATATGATATAATGTAAGAACAGATAAATGATAGTGATTGCAATGTTTTGAAGGACCTCAAAATGCTAGTTTCAACAACAAAAGTGTTACATATATTAGAGAAAACTAACATACCGGTTATTATGTGAGTAGATGTTAATTTGTATTTATTTATAATTATAAAAATCACTTTTATAACATTCTCATCTACCACACTTCGCTATTTCTCAAAAACTACTCGAGGTAGCTTTTCTTTATAATCAGATTTCACAATTGTACATTAAAAAATCCTCAAAAGTGATCATTTCTCAAACACAAAAGGCTGTTTTTCATAAACAAAATAATACTTATAAACAAATGAGCTCTGAATATCAACATATTTTCATGTGAAATATTACCAGCAGCATGGATACTAGACTCTGGATTATTGGAGCTGTAGCGCCATCTTCCATCACTTTGGCTTAAAGCCTGCCAAGATTGAAGGACGTTGAATCAAACGTGCACTAGGCAGTTTAAATTGAAATTGCAGAAGAGTAATCACGAAAAAGCAACCCTGTTTAATCTCATTTCATAAAAAACACGATAAGTACGGACCTTAATTGAATGAAAAATGCCATTAGCATCAGTAAGAAGAACATCAACATTAGAAGCCTGATCCTGCATACAAAGAAGGTAAGGAACGAGGAGTGAGGACCGTAACAGAACATAATACCACATAACAACCCAAAAGCCACACCAATATATAACTTGTCTTTACAATCAAAGAGAAAATTAGGATACACTCCGCATAAGCTGAAAGACATAAGGAGATTATGAAAATTAGGGTACATTCTGCATAAGCTGAAAAACATATTAAAAGGACTGCTCCATTAAAATAAACTGTCTAGAGGAGTTTATGTAAATAATATGAGTAGCTTATAAACATATCATAAGCCATTTACATGAGCTCTCACGAACACTTGCACAAGTGCTTATGTCATACGATAAGTCCAAATAAGCTCTTTCAAACAACTCATAAAAAAAAGTAATGTGCCAAATATCTAAAAATTACATAAGAATGTTTTGTACATTCAATGAGTAAGAGATACCATAACCATACGGATGGGTGAATATGTAATAACCTTCGTTAACACAACAATATTCCCAAAGGATTCTAATAAAAACTGGTATGAGTGCTTGACGTAGCCCTCTGAGCACAAAGAGTAAAGTAGAAACCAGATAATTACCTTGATAAGAACCAAGCTTCCAACTGAGTAGTATATGTCAAGCAAATTGCTTGCATCATTGACAGTGGCTTTAAGTCTTGAGGCAATATCCTTCACAAAAACAAATAAATAATACTGACATCAGTTTTCAGCAAACTAAGCAACGACGCAAAACAATTAGAATTACAATCAAAGTAATGATATTTAGACACAAAAAGTTGACACCATATACAAACACCATATAGAAATACACCCAATTTTAGTGTTGATTTGATTAATTAAAAAAAATAATAATAATGTATAATGTACGATGATAATGTCAACATCTTGTGCCAAATTTACATTTTTGTAACAATAATGCAAGTGGAACGAAAACAAAAAACAAATACCTTGAAAATCGCAGCATCAACCTTGCATTTTAATATGCCATTAACCTTCAAGGCATAGAATGCATCCTTGAGAGGCGAAGAAGATGAGCCTAGAGTTTCCAACACTTTATCGCAAGTCTCTTTGGTAACAATTGGCTTCTTCTCAATTGATAGAATCTCAAAAACTCTCAACGCCTCATACGCATCTTCCAAACTGATAATAACATGCAACAACAACACATCAATTACGCATTTCAATTCACTTCAAAACAAATCGATAATATAAATCTAAATCTAACAATATTTCCAATGTAATTCGCATAGATCAGAATCAAACGCTTCATTATCGTACAAAATGAATTGGAATTGATGGAAAAGAATGAAATGCAATGGATCGGGAATCAGGAAATGAAATTGGGATGAAAAACGAGGGTTTAAATTAGGGTTTTGTTTGTTATGACTGACCTGGGAGAGACTTGGGTGAAGAGATTGGAAGCAGCGGATCGGTGAGAATCGGAGATCGGTGGAGAGATGGAGATGGAGAAAGGGAGAAGTAGCAGCAGGAGAATCGCTGCTGCTCCAACGGCGGTTGTAGCCATGGATGAGATGAGATCGGAGAGAGTGTGTGGTTTGTTACACTTCGAAGACGAAGACTTCTACTACTGACTGTGTAATGCGTGATGTAGCTAGTTAATTATACCAATTGATTGTCAGAGAAAATTAATCTTGTCCAAACAATCATTTTATTTTTTATTTTTAATTTTACTATTTGTACGATTTAGTATGCTTCCGAAAATCGCTATCAAGTTTTGCATCATTAAGATATTTTCATCAAGCTCTTTAATAGATGTTTACCTTAATGTTTGATGTTAAGTTGGTATGTTCAGATTTACCACACTCAAAAATAGGTTTCATAGATGTATTAGTTGGTTTTGATTTAAAACAAAATTGATAGATTATTTGATTTATAATATTGTTGATGAAATACTTGTATTTAAAATTAGGTTTGAATTTAAAAAATAAAAAGAAAATGTGTGTAACTAATCATATCATGGTTCATAAATTATTTTTAACAAAGTTGTGGTAAATATTAAACTACTTATGACCAGTCTGTACCAAACATAAAAACTCAAAAGGACCAAAATTTAACAAACAAACAAAAAAAGACCAATTTGTAACACACAAAAAAAACAAAAACAAAACTTAAAGGATAAATTTGCAAACAAAAAAAACTTAAATGATCAATTTGTACCCAAAAATAGTTAAAAGACTGACTTATTATTTAACTTAAAGGTCCGTTTGATTCAGCAGATGATAGAGGAGGGAGAAATTTTAATAAAGGGAATGGGATAGAATGGAAGGAATTTTAATTAAATACGAGTTTGGTTCAAAAGATGGGAGAAGAGGAAAAGGGAGAGATTTTAATTAAAGGGTTAAATATATTTTTGGTCCCTATAAACTTACTAACTTTTTGTTTTTGTCCCTTTGAAATTTTCCTTCAACTTTTGGTCCCTGTAAAATTTTCAATCACTACTTTTGGTCCCTATTTTAAAGTAAGTTTTTGTATTTTTTAATAAAATTGTACATAAATGTATATAATATTGTAAAAATCACTCAAAAAAATTATACTTTTTTAACAAAACATAAATTAAATATGAATTTATTACCGTAAAAAATATAAAAATTCATATTTAATTCATGTTTTGGTAAAAAATTCTTTTTTTTTGGAGAGATCCTTATAATATTATAAATTTTCTGCACTATTTTGTTCAAAAATATGAATTCTACATATGAATTTACTTTAAAAGAGGGACCAAAAGTGAAAATAATTTTTTTTTAGAGGATTAAAAGTTGAAGAAATTTTTTAGAAGGACTAAACGAAAAGTTGACATATTTATAGGGACCAGAAACATATTTAAACCTTAATTAAATATGTGTTTGATCCATGAAAGGGATGGGAGAGATTTAAAATTAATTTATAATTTAACCTTTAAAATAATTAAATATATGACAACAGAAGAGTGATGTAGTTTTTATTTGGGTATTGTTAACCGGTGCCCCGGGGTTATTGGTTAAGGAATTCATTAAAAGAAATTTTGTCTTGGAAATATAAGGTGTTAATTTTGACTAAATAATGATTATATCATTTTTTTAAAAAAACTTTTTTGTTTTGTATGTTTAACCAAGGTCTGCGGGGACACTGTTTAGAATTCTCCTTTTTTATTTTTATTTTTGTCAAGTGGCTAGGAACCTCAACCCTTGCATATAGTCATGCATATATTTGTCAACTGAGTTATATCCACTAAGACAAAGTGAGGTATTTTTTAATGTAATCATTCTTTTATCGTTTATAACTACGTAACTCTTTTTTTTACAAGGAAAAATAAATAAATGATACTTCCTAAAAAAAAAACTCAACACTTTATATTTTTTTATAAAAAAAAAAAGCTAAAACACTTTTTTGGTCACTTATCTTTATTACGAGTTTCACATTGGTCCCTTGTTAAAAAAAGGTGCAGATTAGTCTTTTTATTTGTTTAATTGGTATACGTTAGTCTTTCCCGTCTAATCCGTTAATCAAAGTAAAAAAAAAAACAGTTGGGACCACATGGCACATATGTGTCAATTGAGAAACAAAAGCGAAGAATAAGCAAACCAAAGGACAAAGAAAGGAAAGGATCATACAATACAAAGGAAGGAAAAAATGAAAGGCTTTGAGAAGAAGATGATGGGGGACAAAAATTCATTGGCTTCTTAAATCAAATTCATCATTCATCGCGTCTATTTGTTTGTGTTCGCCAACAGTTTGTGCCGCTTCAGATCAAGGTAATGAGTTATGGGTTGTGATAAAGTGGGTTATGGGTTATTTTATCTCCTCCATTTTTAGGGTTTTTAAACTTGAATGTATTATGTTAAAATTGGTTAATGGGTTAACAGTGTGTTTACAATCGTTAACCGTCTCTTTTTATTTTGTCTTCTCCATTTTAAGGGTTTTCAAAAATGGGTTATGGGTTATGTTATGATTTTTAAGGTACTTTTGTCTATGTTTACGATATTTTCTTCTCCATTTCGTTCATTATGTTCAGTTTTCATATAAAATTCAGGGTAGTTTTGTTGACGTAATAAAAACATTAATTGCTCTCCTAAGAAAAAAAAAACGACAATTTAGGGAGAAGCAGAAAGTGGTGTTAGGAGGGATTTTTGGCTCCCCTCCCATTCTAAAAATAGAACCAAACTTAAAATACTCCCCCCCCCCCCCCCCCCCTAAAACTCTTGATCCAAACCAACCCTAATGGACCTTGGAAGAGATTTAGCTTATTCTTATTGACTTAAATAAATTTTTCGTCCTTTATCTACCAGGAAAAAAATTGGTCCTTTATCCAAAAAATCATCAAATAAGTTAACAAAAGTAGTGAATGTGATAATCACGATGTTAACCTTAACCAAGGTGGCATAGAAGATAGGAAACGACGTCGTTTGAATTAGGAGAAGTTGCAGACACATTTGACCAAAAAATCTGGGAACTAAAAGACATTGAAGTTCTCTTAAACTCATCCAAACAAAATTACACATAAAATTGGAGAAATGTGATTGCAACTCTCTCAAACACGAAGACAAGGATTAGGACGCGATTGCAGATCTCTCAAAATAGGTGACCAAATTATATAAATAAGGATGCACTAGTGCAAAAAAAAATGTTGCATTGGTATTATAAATTCACGGTTATTTTAAGACAAGAAAATATTGGAACAGTTATTTTAAGACGGTGGGAGCACTTGGGAATATGTTGCAATTGGAGTAATATATTATTTGAGTGACAACTATATATCTTTTAGGAAGTGAACAACCAAAACTAAAAACAATTATATGTTATCTATAATTGATGATAATGCGTATGTACTTCAATTGTCAAAATAAACTTATTATAATTAGTGTTTCATAATTTTTTTATTGAATTAAACCATCTAAATCGTAGAGCTTGGTATATTGTATACATGTATTATTTATGCTACATAAGTTATGTTTTCACACCAGACCGATAATATAAAGACATCTATCTAAGCCTCCTTGGGAGATTTGGTGGCCTTAGATGGAGTCTTACTATAGTTAGTGTTTCATAATTTTTTTATTGAATTAAACCATCTGAATTGCAGAGCTTGGTATACTGCATAGATGCATTATTTATGCTAAATATGATATGCTTGCACACTAAACCGAGAATCTAAAGACATTTATCTAAGCCTCCTTGGAATATTTGGTAGCCTTAGATGATGTCTTGCTAGCAATTGCGGCATTTTTTGGTCTTCTTAGACAAAAGCACATGGTTGATGTCAAGAACATCACCACCATGAGCAATGGTAACTCCAGCCTGCAATTTACCAAGCTCTTCATTGATCCTTATCGCCAACAACATATGCCTTGGGATAATCCTAGTTTTCCTGTTGTCATGAACTGCATTTCCAACCAACTTAAGCACCTTAGTTGCAAGATATATAGCCATGATATTCACTAGAAATTGTTAACAATAACAGTTTGATAAAATGATCATATCATTCTCAACAAATGATATACTAATAAAAATTATAATGAGAAACTAATAAATAAAACAAATTAATTAAAATCAACTAAACACCAACATAACCACAAATCAAGACACATATTTTTTTATCCAAACAATTTTGATGAAAATCTCAACAACAATGTTACCGTAAATCCGCAAGTGCACGGGTTTACCGTAGTAGTAATAAAGAGAGAGTATCGATCCACAGGGAGTTATTTAAATTCCAATCAAAAGTAGTAAAGGTTAGGGAGAAATCGATAATTAGGGTTTCAAGGTAATCTAAACGACGGTTGAAAACAATAGCTAAAGGCAACCTAGGGATTATTGGTTCATCCTATGGTTGACCTAACATCCTAATCCTAATCCTTGTTTATGTAAATCCTAGTTTCTAAGGACGAATCTCTCTAAAGCCTATCCCCTTCTTCGTTCGATATCCGGGGAGTGTATCTCTCAAGGTGTTAGACCTATTCTCATGGCTAACTCCTATATTAAGATCCTTGATTGTACGAGATTCTATAAGTTCCAAGGTTCACTAGGCTATTCTCATGCTTCGCAATCCTTGTCTAAATTCACTTGTTCGGTTATTAAGACTTCTTCGTTCGATTCATCACCTTAATAACTAGGGTAACGAATTAACAAGTACTAACCCTCCGCGTTCGCATCCAAAGTTTGGTACTTGTTAATATCGTTGTGAAGAACGGTGAATTTAGATAAGAAAAGTAGGGTTACATAAACTAGGGTTTCGGATTAGGATTGTTGGATCAAGCCATAGGACTCTCCCAACAATCCCAAGGTCTAAGGGAATTACTCACTCATGGTTGGTGTTGCCATGAATGAATAAGAAGAAAACAATAAGAACAATTGAACAAAAACGAGAACTTTTATTGAGAAATAGTATTCTGTCACAATACAATATTCAGAATTCAAGATCATAAAACAAGGAGAACAAGCTCTCTATTTATAGCCTACTAATGACTTAAGCCCTAAGAAATAACTGAAGGAATATTCTCTGAAGATCCATGGGCTTTATCGTCAAAGCAGGCTGCGTAAAAAACTGTTGTTCGGAGCAAAAAGCAGCTAAAAGGGATGCTGGCAATCGCGCACGGCCGTGCGCCTTGCAGGCGTGGGCCGTGCGCCCTTCACTGACTTGGGGGAGCGAATTCTGATTTCTTCAAGTGCATATTTTGGTCCCAAATCTTGGAAATCTCCTATTTTTGTGCTCCAAATCCCTTTTCTTTAGCTCCAAGCCTTGCAAATCTTATATTTGATCCTGAAATATAATATTGGATTCTTTGAAGTAAAAAGCTCTTAAATATAAATAAAAACACATAGAACCTAATTAAATCTAAATAGAATTAAACTAAATAACTTAATTAAAATACGTAATAAATCTACTTATCAAACAACCATCACAATTAGATAGTGGTAATTTGATCCACCAATCCAACAATCACCCCCTTGTTAATCCATCCAATTGACAAACAACTGGTTAATAGGTTGAATTGAATCTATTTATTTCAAAACGGTGGATTGTTAATGGATTATTTTAATTCATCCATTGACATTCAAACTCAAATTCATCAAATCCATATATTTTACCATTCCTAATCACAATATAATAACTGCACTAAAAATCAGAGTGTCATTAATAACTTGACGGATGTATGACATGAACTATATATTCTTATAAATCGTTTCTCAATGCAACAATTAAAAACATATATTATCTTAAAAAATGAAAAGCATAGATGAAAGATTGTATTATATAAAATTATACAAATGTAAAATGTTTTAAAAAATTAATAGTCAATTACTAAACCATGTCAACGGATGGAATAACTTGCAAATTCAAATAGAAATACACACTACTTATCAGAATAAAATCAATCTATTCAGATGGTAAACACGAAGGTTAAAATATAAAAAGTTCGTGATTATTACCTTTTGGAACAAGGCAAAATAGTTTCATCATTTATGTCCACGTTTTACCCATATTAATCAAAGAAATCACACTCGTTAGAATTATCATAAAAAACGATACAAGCATAGCACATCACAGAAGAAGTAGAAATATAAGATATCGTTGTCGATTTCCATGGATTCACGGTTGTGATGATACTTCATGAATCGAGTTTTGGTTTGACGCTCATAGATCTGGTGGATAAAAAAAACACAAAATCAATAGGTGAAAATAAACCCCAGAAAAAAAAGGGACATAAAAATATTAATAACATGGAATTTATCGCATATATAGGAGAAAACAACCTGAGTTGAGTAAATTCACAGTTTGTATATCTTTGGATCTCTAGAACATCATCATACTCAATTCAATAACTTGATAAATATGTTGAATATCTTTTATATGAATGGGCGATGAATAGATAGAGAAGAAGTGAATTTGCAGCTCTATACAGATGCAAGAAATACAACTAGATATAGTGATCTTGATAGAACCGTCGTTGCTCCTCACTACTTTTGGCAAAGTGGTGAGCATAGCTGCTCTTATAAGGGCAAACCCTAGGGTTGTACGTGGGTCGGTTTGGCCTGGGTTTGGCCAACCCAAGACCCAAACCATATATGATACTTCGGTTTGGGTGATAAAAAATAACCACCAGTTATACCATTGGGCCAGTTGGGACAAACCCACTCATTTCTAGTTTGGGTTGGGTTGAGTAGTGGGTTACCTAAATTATTTTTATACTTTTTTGTTAATATTAAATTAATAAATGATGAATCCTCATTTTTTCATCAAAATTAATCAATTTTTTTTTTTAAATTGTGTAACTTATTTTCACTATATTTTAGCCTCATATAATAATAAATGATAAATCAAATAATAAATGACATAGAATTGCATTAGCATCAAAATAACCAAAAATTGCAACATCTTAATTTGTAACTCTAACATGTTTTGATTTTCAATATAGAGATGTCTTGTGTCAATTTTGAAAATTAGATTGATTTATGACCAAAACTTTGTTTTTGAAAGATTATGACCCAAACTTTTGGTATTCTACTTCCTCCATATGAAAATAAAAATTAAAATGTTGACATTATTAGGTAAGTGAGTTTATTGGGTATGAGTCTCGTTTTATCCGAAACCCATCATTTTCAAATACCTCTTAGGAAGTTTTACCTTTGTGCCAGATAGTCTTTTAAGTTTTATAAATTTTAAACATGTCTTTTAAGTTATACAACATTTTCAACGTTGTCATTTTCCATCAAAGTCCGTCAAACAATAATTATGCGGCAATTTGGATGCTTACGTGGCACATCCACATCATCAAATTTTATTTTTAATTAAAGCTTACTAAATAAATAAAAAATGTTTTTCTTTTACAAAGGAAAATAAAAAGGTTAGATTGTTTATATTCATTCATCTTCAATTCATCATCATCTTCTCCACCATCGTCATCATCACCACCTTCAAAGTTCACACCCAAAAATCCAAAAATTAAAAATTCAAACACAATCAAACGCATAACCACTGTACTGTCTCTTCACCATTGCTCTCCAAAGTTTCATTCCTCATTCGAGTCCGACCGATTTTCCCCAGTTTCTTCTCCTTCGCCACCCTAGAAGCCGCTGCAGCTGAATGCCATCGTCACAAGTAACGTATTTGTATCACCACCTATTAGTTTGAAGGTTCCGAGTTTAATTTTTTAGGGTTAGAGATAGAAATCTCAAAAAATAGTTTGAATAAAATCATAGTTAAAAATAAGATATTTGTCAAATTTAAGAATAACTCAAGTGAAGAAAAAAAATTGATTTTAAGGAACATGAAAGGGGTGAATGAGCACTGCCCCATTTTTCGCATCGAAGAAGAGTTTTTTCGTTGTTGTTGTTGAATGAGATGGATTTGATTTTGGTTGAATGAGTTGTAATTCTCAATGGGTAGAAATTGGATATAGGGAAGATCGATGATTCAATTTTATCGGTTTGAAGATGAAAATGGGATGAAAGTTTATGGTTTTGGATGATTTAATTAACAAACCATACTTTTGAATTGAGGGTTACACCTTTCTAAAAAGGATAACAATACATTTTTAAAATCTCAATGATTATCAAGCCAATCATTTTTGTCATTATGCTTCTTCTGTACAATTTTTGAAATGAAATATTATTGTCTTATCTTGATCCTCGTATAAACCAATATGAACTTAAAGTACAAGATGCAACTCATCTGCAAAGTTAAGGAAACCAAATATTAGCTGTCAATTAATGCTCCAAACAAAATGGATGTCACTCTCGCATAATTTAATATTGAAAACGAGTCTCAACCGTGCATGAAGCATGATAGACCAATCAATACCAAATATAAAAAACTTCGAACAAGAAAAGGAGTTGAAAGGAAAGATAACTCAAATGATGATGTAGAAACTCTAATAGAGTCGCCTGACGTAATTGATTTCTATGTTTGAGAAGAACAAATACACTCTCGGACTTTGGCCCTCAATGTAATAAAAAAACGGATACACTCTAATTATCTTAGAGTGACGAAAAGCACCCACAAACCTGAATCACCATCGTCACCAACGCCATGAATCATGTGTTAATTCCTTCGGCTTGTCTTGAATCACAACCAAAAGAAAAAATCATATCATCAATAAACATAGTCAAACTAAAAAAATTGCTCAAGCCTTGAATAATATTTGTGAGACACCACTAAGTTAATTGCCTCAACCTTGTTTCAAAGGTTACATAATTTATACAATGATTATGAAAGATGAATATCAAACTTGACATGCATACAAGCATAGTCTTCACGCTCACATCATTTGACCGAAAGACGGAGCACTTTTGAAGATTGATGCCTTGTGAGCCAAGTTATTGCCATCTGGAAGTCATTGAGCAAGTGTGGAGTGACATCTCCTGGTGAGGGTTTTTATGAGTTTTCATTTTCTTCCCTACAAAATGTTCAAAGTGTTAGAGAGATTGGATCACGGAACATTAGCTTTGGTTTTCTATAAACTCTTTACTCGGAGATTTGACTTTGACGCTAGCATGAAACAACAATCCAAATCTCAAGAGCATTGGAGAGCGAAGATACTTTTCGCTGTTGAAGAAAGTATTGGTACCAAATATGCACTGGTTCTACCACAAATAAGTCAATACTTGACAGAACTTTTGCTCATTTTGTTCGGGTGTTAGTGGACATGGAGCTCAAAATTTAACCAAAATAGAAAATACTTGTGTAAAGAACAATATTTTCTTTTATTGCTGAGATTGAATATCAAAACATGTATGACTTTTACAACCATTTTAACTATATCCATCATCATGTAAGTTATTGCAAAAGAGTCAAATTTACACCAGTCCAGGAGGAACACGAACTTATGAACAAGATAGAGTCTAGAGACAAGTGTAGAGGAAAGCTTTTGTGCAAACTAAAGATAACATGAAGGTATAAAACAAGAAAACTGAAATCATCAATTTGGAAGGTTCAAATTCAAGATTTAAGAAACCACTTGAAAGAACAAACAATTTGGAGGGTAACATGGCTCCAAGGGTCTGAGGAAATGTCAATCTTGATGAAATCAAAGACTATTTTAAAATTTTGATACATTCTTTTATGAAATATGATATTTGAACATTCATTTTGTGACAACTTTTGAACATCTATCTCTCATACTACGTTATGGTTTTATTCTCTCTTGTTTTTGACCAATAAGAGGCGAGAAAAAAAAGATTGCCAGAAATGGTTGAACAAATATTACTATTCTTCTTTTATTTTGGTACAAGAGTAACAAGTTTTTTATTATTAAAAAATAGGGTTAATAATGCTTTAGTCTGCTGTAATATAGGTCATTTTTTATTTTCTTCACGTAATTTTTTTTTTTAAGATTTCATCCTTGTAATATGAAGATCCTTTAATTTTAGAACTTCAAGACAGCTGATTGTACATTTGTGCTTACAACCCTAACTGAGTCAACATTTTTTTATCATGTGGAATGTTGATTGTGTAGTTATTAATTTTTTTACATTAATGTTAATTCCAATTGATTTTTCATTCATATTAGTTTAAAAATAAAAAACCAATTTTAAAAAATTGAAAATTAATTTTCGAAAAAATTAGAAAAAACAAGTTCAATTTTTTTTCTAAAAGAAATAAAAATTTCTGGAAATTAATTTAAAAAAAAAAATTCGAAATTAAAAAAAAGTTCAGATTTTTTTCGAAATAAAAAAAAAGTTTCATTCTTTCTACAAAAAATAAAAAAATCAGTGATTAAAAAAACAAAAAAGTAGGTAATATTTTTCGAATATAAAAAATAGAAAATCTATCTTCAAATTTTTCTTTCGAAATTAAAAAAATCTGGAAATTAAATGAGAATTAAAAAAATAGTTTTTCTAATTCATTTAATAATGTGCTGAGTGAGATTCGGAAAATACTTTTTTAATTCATTTAATAATGAAAAACCAATTGGAATTAAAATAAATGTTAAAAAATTAATAATTAAACAGTCAATGTGCCACATAATAAAAAAATGTCGACTCGACGCACCACATAAGAATAAATATACAGTCAACTATCATGAAGGTCTAAAACCAAAGAATCTTCATATTAGTGGGATGGAATCAAATAAAAATTTCTATAGGGGAAAACCGAAAATAGTTTATATTACACGGGATAAAACACTATTAACCCTAAAATATAAGTTTTTGTGACTTAAAGATAAAGCATAGATGTAGGAGTAAGGCATGAAAAGATAGAAGATAGACGCAACATATCGGCAATTGTTCTATCTTTCTCCCAAAACAGTTGACATTGGGGTGTTGTCCCACACACTCCTTGTTGTTTGTGAAGTCGTCGTCTACAAGATCCTGCCACAAACAACCTCCAGAGGCTATAAATGCGGCGAATTGCTCCAATCAAAAAAGATTTGGTCCAACCTTCTTCAACATCCGAGTCATTGTCAGAATCTTCATTAGATGTCAGAGCAACGAACTTGGATTTCCTAGTTGGTTCATCTCCAAGAAGCTCAATCTCATGACTATTGAGAGAGCTTATGAGACTTTCCAAGCTTAGCTTATTCAAGTATTTTGCTTCCTGAATAGTCGTAGCCTTTGGTCTGAACCTGACAAGAAGACTCCTAAGAATTTTCTTGACATGATCAGGTACATAATAGCTCTTTTTTCAGAACTTGAAGTTCAGACACAAGAGTTTGAAACCTTGAGTACACGGTTTCAATATCTCAATCTTCCTTCATTTTGAATAGCTCATATTTGATATACCAATTGGTTAACTTTAACTTCCTTAAGTTGTTGGTTTCCTTCATAGGTAGAACATAGAGACTCAAAGATATATTTGACAGTAGATTTGTCCACAATCTTTGTATACTCATAATGAGGTAGAGCTTCCACAAGAATACCACGAACTCTGTGATGTTTCTTACATAGTTTTTTTTTGTTTCAGTCAAACTTCTTCTGTTAAGAGCAATACCTTCTGTATCAACCTCAAAACTGACACCATCTTTAATGATGTGCTACAACTCATCATCAATACCAATGATATGGCTGTACATCTTGCTTTTCCACTAGGAAAACTAAGTAGCATCTCCATTGAAGGGTGAAGGCCTCATAGAGTAATTGTTCTTCTCAACATTGAGAGCATTATAATCTTAGTGAGCAAATGACATGTTTCTAGCATCACTGTTTTCTTCACCATACATGTTATTCTATGTGGATCTTTAACTGTGGAATGGTTAAGTGGCTAAGCACAAACCGTGCTATGATACCAACTGAAGGTGAGAAAAACACAAGGAGGATGAGTTGAATTGTGTTAGATTTTTCTAAAATTTTTTCTAAGTGTTTCAGAATTGGTTAGAGTCTAATGGATTTAGAGTATGTATACGGCGACGGAAATATCAAACACAAAGATGAGAGAGAGAGAGACAGAGAGAGAGAGAGAGAGAGAGAGAGAGAGAGAGGGAGGGAGGGAGGGTGGGGGTTGGGGGGGGGCAGACACAACAATTTATATTGGTTTCTCCCACAAAATAGGAGTAGTCCAGTCCCCTTGCACTTCAAAAGATTTCACTATAATCTCAATAGATTACAGATGCTCAAAGACTCTTCCAAATGTTCAAGCTCACTTGCAAGAGCCTTCCAATGTTCAATCACAACTGAAAGAGACTTCAACTGCTCAAGCACGTAAGCAGGAGACTTCTAGGTGTTTTTTTTTGACAAATTCTAGGTGTTTATAAATCAACAAGATATGTTATTACACTTGATATACAATCAGATGTGTAAACTTAACAAATCAAAACAAACTCTAAAGACTTAGAATTTCTAAGATACAAATTTGATAAGAGAATTTTAAGTGTTCTTGCCAATTTCGTCCATCAGACATCCAATTTATGTCCAAAAATATGTTGCAATCGAACCTCTGGCTATTTAATTAATATATTTAAATACCTTAATACTTACACAAATCCATTGATGATGCATAGATTTGTTTTGGGACAAATTTAACATATTTTTTAAAAGAATATTCAATGGTATTTTGTTTTGGGACAAATTTAACCTGTTTTTTTGTCAAATAACTCAGTGGTTAGAAATTCACTTAAATGAATAATTGTTTGATTGTGATTTTAAATTAACGCTCGATTAAACCTTGAAAGATTACAGACTCACATAAGGAATTAGGGGGTTGTATTCTTAGAAGAAGGCACTGAGTCAAGAGATTGACCAGAGCTATTTTGTTAATTATCGTGATGTTAGATGAACTATTGTAGAAAATGCGTACAATTACCAAACAATGAGAATTAATTGATTAATTCGAAAGATTTGATCACTTTAATCTCTCATATTTCCCAAAACAATGTATTTTTATTTTTTCGCTAAATAAAGAGCATAATGACATCAAAGAGAGTAGAAGGTAATACCACTAGACTCTAATAATTTGTCAAGCGCTCCTATGTATTATGAAAAAAAATACATAAAAAACTGAAGGACATAAGTCTAACCTAGTATATCCACAAAAAAGTGTAGGTCTACCCAAACAGGTAATAAAAAAAAATTAAAAACAACACATGTGAATCATAACAACCTCTTAATCAGAGGTCTCCATTGTAGTGAATGGACCAACCGTCAACACGAAAGAAAATTCACATATCATCAACTTCCTGCAACAAACGACATCAAGTTAAACACTCTTTTGAGCCCCAACCTAGGTACCAAATAGTACCCTCCTTTCGGCGTGGAGGAGGAAGACTAAAAACAGTTCAGAATCACAACGACCATCTAGAAAGGTCTGGAGCAGCACAACAACCCGACCCTTATCAAACCTTGAAGAACGACGTCAACCTTAAAGATGACAACAAAGGTAGTTTGGGAATCCACGCTGAAGCTTGACCGCATAAGAGGAAAATGTATAATCTGACCCCTACTCAACAATGAAGCGACCACCCATACGATCCACAAATCATAATAGGACCACCCTTTTGAGTTCCACCAACCAAAACCGCAACGAGCAACATCATAACATGTCGGCGACAAGGCCTTACCAAACACAGAACCACTGGTGCGGCAACGACAACCCAAACACCTTGATAACTGCAAATCTCAACATATTTGGAAAAATCAGAGATCAAAGGTTAGTAACAACCACCGACACGCAACAATACTGACATCTTCCTTGAAACCTCACACACAGAACCGACATAGTGGAAACAAACTGAAACATGACACATCAATATGACAATATAACCCGATTTCACTTGAATCCACAAAAACCGTCACCACCTCCAAGAAGAAATTAGCGACGATTTTTAAAACAAACAACCGAAACCACCGCATAACTACGACGAACGACGACGACATAAAGACCCGAAAACCTTCCTCACAAAAGCGAGGATGACGACCAACAAACTCAAAAGGAAAGACTGAATGGTTGAACGAAACCCTTACTCGTTCATGAATCTTAGATCCATGAAGTCGAATGGGTTGATCCACCCCTGATGGGGTTTGATGGTGTCATAGCTAGGATGACAGACCAAACCACCACAAGTCTGTGACCACATCTTGAGAAAACCAGTTTGGATTGAGGGGTGAAAATGGTGGTGGAAGGCAATGAAATTGTTTAAGGTTAGGAGAGAAAAAAGAGCTTGCGGAAGAGAGAAGAAAAGATTTGTTCATTTATTATTATTTTTATTTTTTATTGACTCAAATATATGTTCTGCATACCATTCATTTATTAAATTATTATTATTTTTATTTTTTATTGACTCAAATATATGTTATGCATACCATTCATTTATTAAATCCTATTTATAATTAAATTTATGAGTTGGGATTGAAACAATCCCTCTAAGATGAATTTATTTATTACTTCAATGATTTTTTTTAATATATTTGTTAAAAGGTCTTGCTAACCAGTGTTCGCATGACAATGGTTAAAGATTCTACAAATAGAAATTTGTATTGGAAATGCAAGATGTTACATTTGACCAAGTAATGATTACACAATTTAAAAAAAAAAACTTGCTTATTAAAAATCATATGGCTAATGTTAACTTGTGCCCTCAAGGCACAAGTTAAGAAGTAAAAATAGAAATGTTTTGTTGTAATTAATGTATTTGAATTTAACTTTTTGACTTTTAATTAATTGAATGCACAAAATTTAAGAAACAATTTCTACTTTTGGGTTGCTTAACATGTGCCCTAAGGGCACAAGTTAACATGACCTCAAGGCACAAGTTAAGGATTCAAATATAGAAAAAACTTATTGGGATGTGTGCATTGCATTCAATATTTTACTTTTTAATCATTTAAATGCACAAAATTTTAAAGAATGTTTCTTCTTTTAGATTTCTTAACATATGCCCTAAAGGCACAGGTTAACGTTAACGGTATCCTTTATAAATAATATCATGTCCATTCCAACTCACGTATTTTTTATCACCGTAAAAAAGAGTTTTTGTGACTTAAAGATAAAGCATAGATACAAGAGTAAGACATGAAAAGATAGAAGATAGTAGCAGAGCATATTGGTAACGTGATATTTGTTCTATCTTTCTCCTAAAACAGTTGACCTTGGTGTTGTCTTTGTGTTTGTGAGAGTAACAAAGACAAAGACACCACACCAATAACGCGTTTCTCAAATTCAATTCCATTCACATTAAACTCAAACTCAAGCTCAAATTCTAACTTCACCAAAACGATGTCGTTAGAAGAAGAAGAAGAGGGCTTCGACCACACACTCCTCGTCGTTCGCGAAGTCGCCGTCTACAAGATCCCGCCGCGAACAACCTCCGGCGGTTACAAATGCGGCGAATGGCTCCAATCAGACAAGATCTGGTCCGGCCGTCTCCGCGTCGTATCTCGCCGTGACCGGTGCGAGATCCGGTTAGAAGATCCTAACTCCGGTGATCTCTTCGCTGCGTGTTTTGTTTTTCCCGGTCAGCGTGAGGGTTCGGTTGAACCGGTTCTCGATTCGTCGAGATATTTTGTTCTGAAGATTGAAGATGGACAAGGGAAGCATGCGTTTATTGGATTGGGGTTTGCGGAGAGGAATGAAGCTTTTGATTTCAATGTTGCACTTTCTGATCATGAGAAGTATGTGAGAAGAGAACATGATAAGGAGTCTGGTGATGCTGATGCCGCGGAGGATTCACAGATCGATATTCATCCTGCTGTTAATCATAGGCTTAAGGTAGTTTCCATTAGCAAATTTGTGTGATCAATCTAATTCGCTTGATTATGCAGTTGAACTTTAATTTATTGTAGCGGTTATTGTTATTATGATGATTTGCTTACTATTTTCAGTTGAAAAATAGTTTATTTTTAGTATCATAAATGAAAGATTAGTTTTTTGTGTATTTTTGGTTAGTGTTAATTGTTGTGGATAAGTAGATCACTTAGATGCTTGTGTTATGATTACAATTGCTTTATGATATAATGATGATCATGGTGAATTGTCCGAGGTTATTTTTTGCCCAAATCCGATGTTTAGAGTAGTTTCTAGTTGTGTTTATGTTTCTCCAATGTTTTAAATCATGGTTGTGGTCGCATCATGATTGTTGCTATTGCAAATGATCGTGGGCAAATGGGGCCAATGTAATCTCAATAGTGACTGCAGAGACATCATATTTCATAAACCTTGATGTTGCAACCCAGATCGCAAACCCTTTTTTAAAACCATGTTTACAAATCACGGTCTTCTCTTAACAGTGTTTTTATATTTCTCGTTGTGAATCCTTGCTTATCCTATGTTTGAAGTATTTGTCGATTGGCCTGTAGGAGGGAGAAACCATCAGGATTAATGTCAAGCACAAGGCGGCTGGTGGAGCTGGCATGCTTTCAGCTGCTGGCCTATCGGGTGTGCATGTAGCAACACCGAAGCCAAAAGTATTGAACCTTGCTCCCCCACCGGGTGCAGGGAAAATCAGATCCGCTCTTCCACTCCCACCAAATGATCCGGTTGCTGCTCGGATTGCTTCTACCGGTCCTGTATCTAGTGTTAAAGGGACAAAAGAAGGTGTGAAACAGTCTACTGATTCTCTATCGGATCTTTCTCAATTACAGGTATGCTGGTCCTGCTCATTCCTTAAGAGCCTTTCCTATTTCCACTTCATTTGTTTTTGCAATCAAATGTTTTAGAACTTGCAAATTATTGCATGGCTGGGCAACTACATTGTTTCTTTTAGACAGATTGAAGATTATTCTGCTAAATTTTATTTTGAAGATTCCGTGTACCTATCTAAGATTATGCTATGCTGCTAATTAAGTAACAGTCAACACTGAATAGCAAGAATACTAACTCCATTGCTTTGTTTATGCATATAAAATGAATGTTCTGATTTGTAAAACAACAGTTACATTGGTTATGCATATCCGTGATCATGTTACTTTGCCAGTTTAATTTCTCTATATTGTTGTAGTCCCAGACACTGTTTAATATGAATCATTTGTAACATTTCATGCTTGCATTTACAGAAAAATCTTCCCTCATCAGCCACTCCTGGATCAACACCTGCATCAGGATGGGCAGCCTTCTGATTATATATACAGCCACTCTTGGATCGACAGCTGCGTCAGGATTGGCAGCCTTCTGATTATATATACGAGTATCTTAACTAAGAGGCTTTTATTATTCTCTGATTTATTTTGGGGGTTTTTCATTTTGAGAAAAGAAATATTGAAGGAAGCTGAAGAAAGAGGTGTCATAAGTATAGTTAGCGCAGGATATTGAGTAATTTGATTGCTCGAGGAATGTCCTGGAAATATTGATGTTTTTCCTTGGTTTGTAATAACATGTTTCTATATCATATAAAGTTAATTTCTCCCCAATCCCTTGATCTCTCCCAATCTTTATTGACTGTGGCGTGCTTATGATTTTTGTGCTCAAAGGAGCGTTTCTTATGCATTTCATCAACCATCAACCCAAATGTATTTGTCTCAACTGTGGGAGAAAGTTATTGTCAAATCTGTTAACTTTGCAAAAAAAATAAAAAATAAAAATACAGGTATACTATTATGGTTTTTTGAACCACTATATTGGTATTAATTTTTAATAAAAAGTCAATTTCAAAAACTGATGTATGTAGGCACATCTGACCAAATGCAACAGCTATGTGTGCACTACGTGCATTGCATTAAAGTTGGGTCTATTTTATTTTAGGATTCTTATTTATGATTAATTGTATTAAAATAGATAATAAATAGTTTGATAATACTAAAATATCATTCATATTAGTGGAGTTGTTAATTGGTTTGAAATACAATAAATAATGGTAAATTAGTGGAAAATGTAAATGAATATTGCGTTTGTCATATTTGAGACAATTATTGTAAAAAGAACGTTTATAATGGGACTGAGGGAGTATATTTTCATCCCAGATATTTACAAGACAAATAATTTGTAAAAGGTTTAGGTCGTCATAGAATCGATGGAAGATTGTAGATCAGTGAACGATTGGTCAAAAATTGATCACATACAGTTGTGTTTCTTTTGAATTTGGTTAGTTGGAGAACACTAGTTTGTCATCCTCTGTTTGGTACATGACCTTCAGTCAGATAACATGGACTTTGAGCTAGATCTAAACGAAGTAGTTAATGATAGTTTCAAAGTTCTTAAAGAAGACGTGTACCCTTTTAATAACTGTAATGAAACCAATGAAATAATTTATCCTTAATTAGTTTCCATTTATTTATTTAGTTCCCCACTTGTATTGGGCATATTGTTTGTTGCTAATGAAATTATCTAAATTTATATTTATAAAAAAAAAAAAAAAAAAAAAAAAAGAGTTAGGATCCCCTCCATTTTAGGTCTCCATTTTCCCTCTTTATTTCTATAGTTTTGAAGTGTATATTAAATAAATAAACGGGTCCATCAAATGTCACATGATTGAATTTATATTTTCTAAACGTTGGTAACGGAAAAAATGAAGGATTTGACTAAAAAAAAGTTCAAATGTATTTGCAACTAAAAGTTAATTGGAGATTGCAATCCCATGCTTATAATTTAAATTTTACAACCTCAAAATTTCTTGAATGCACCATGCATAGGTTAACATTCATGTGATTTGGATTTAACAGTTACTGCATGGAGGCAGTAATTGATCTGAGCCGTCCGATTAGAAATGAACGGCTGAGATCTCACTATGTTAAACTACCGAGATACAGACTGTGTATAGAGTCGTTGGATCACAGATGACCGGGATTCACTACTGCGGCAAAGGGTGTTAATTCGCTACTGCAGGGAATCCATGTCCCATATCCATGTTCCCTCCCTTTAAAAATGTTCACACGAAACCAATAACATCACAAGTTCTTTTTTTACGCACATACATTTTTTGTCTAAGAAAGAATTACCCATACCAGAACCAAATAAAAGAAAGAGGCTTTACAAACTGCCATTTGCAGCATATTCCCAAGTACAAAATTGTGGCAAGAAACCACCGATATGCAATTGTGCATTCTTCTCACCCATATCCCAACAAAAACTTAATCAGTATACAAAAAATTAACCCGTTAAAACACTAGGAAAGCTTCCCTGTCTAATGTTCAGTCTACGTAATGAGTATCCCCTAAACTTCTGTGATCAGCAGTAATGAGCAGTTGGCATCAAAGTAATGCAAATAACATACTATACTTGATAGTCTGGCTTCAGAACCCAATGGGAACCATTTGACCCTTTATGCAGAGTCGCTATTTCCTTTAACATATTCTTGAACAGGGGAAGATCTTTTGAGGGAATCCTGTCCTTGAAATGCTGAACTATGCTGTCTGAACTACAACTGCCACCTTTCTGTTGGAAAAAGGTACAGATTTTCCGAATCATTACTTCAGGTTGGACTCCAGATGAATTTTCAGGAGCCCTGGAAGTTCTAACATCTACAGACCTTGACTGACCAAACTGATGCTCAAGCCCGGCACTGATGGCTTTTTCTTGATTACCTCGAATTTTGGATAATATTTCAGCAGAAGATAATGCCTTACCAGAAGAAGCCCCAGCAGCATATCCATTGAATTTGTTAGATCCCCTGCTTGGCGATTCATCAGATGCTTTGCTATTGTTTAGCAACTGGGGTTTCACAGTTGAACCAAACTTCCGCCGAACAGATGATGGTGCACCAGCAGCTCCTGACCTTCCTGTCCATGTAGGAACCGAGACGCTTTCATGATTTCGGATCATTCTTGACTGACGTAAAGCTTCTGCAGCTCTTTGTGCAACCTTGGAAGCTTCCTCGTCGAGTCTCATCTTCTCCTCATCATGGGCATCCATGATCAAATCATGGTTCATGGCACTCTGACATCATATAACAAGTTTATCAGAGGAAACCAGTACATTGAAAAAGGGAGTACTAAAAGGACAAGAACAGACCAATATGTACAATCTAATATAGTCTGAATATGTGGTAAAGATACTTTATAATTCTTGTACAAATTAATATACGCTTGCTTGTACAAAGAATGTAGTTTCCAATAATATGCTCAAATAAAAGTAATGATGCACGATAATTTAGATGCAGGTTGAAAAATACAGAAGAAGCTTACATGTATCCCATTAGCATCAAAAAGACTTTTCAATATATTTGCTTCTTCGTCAACCCCATTACTTTTGTCAACCTGCTCTTTCCCTTTTCCTCTTGAAGATCCTCTGCGTGATTTGCCATCATCACCAACTGCATCATCTTCAGAACCCAGTTCAGCAGTTTGACTATATTCATTATTATCCTGATTTTCTTGATGTGCCCCAATAATATTTACATCTTCAGATATTTGACTGAAAATATTTGACGTTTCTGTTGACCCAGTTTCTCCATCCACATTCAAAACAAAAAGATCCTTCATATCTCGGGCCTTAAAGAACCTTTTCTGCTGTGGGTTCTTCAATATCTTATTTGTAAGAAAATGTTTGTAAATCTGACGATGATATACTTTCTCCTCTATAGTTCCACGTGTGATTAACCTATATATAGTTACATCCCGTTTCTGACCAATTCGCCATGCACGCTCTCTAGCCTATATAACATTAGTCTCCATGAGAATCAAGTTGATACAACTTCACAAACAAAAATTGAATCTGAAAATTATCAGGGGCATCAAAATTTAGAGTGTATTTAGATTGATGGAAAAGGAAAGAAACTGAATGAGGTGATAAAGGAGGCCATTGTCCATGCCCCCTTCCATACCCCTTCCATCCTCTCTTCCCCCACCCCCACCACACACACACACCGGTTTTCCCCATTTTTCGTTTCCCCCTTTAAAAAAACATCCAGACACAACTAGCAAACTGGTCATGGAAAAACAGTGAATAAAAGGTTTTCAGCCATGTTTCAATTTCAACTACTTCAAGAGTAAACCGACATGTTAGATACAAACATACCTGCATATCAGTCGAAGGATTCCAATCAGGGTCAAAGATGATCACTCTATCTGCACCAGTAAGATTTGTCCCCAACCCCCCAACTTTGGTTGTTAAAATGAAAACAAAAATCTCACTGGAGGCATTAAACTCGTCCATTAAAGCCATTCTCTGTTTTACAGGAGTGAGACCATCCATTCTCCGGTAAATATGTCCACAAGTGGTCAAATATTTCTCAAAAATGTCAAGCATTTGTTGGGTTTGAGTAAAAAGAAGAACACGGTGGCCCTGCTCCTTCCAAACGTTAAGCACTTGAGCTACAACTTTCATTTTCCCACTGCGTTCAGGATTTCCATAATCTGGATTGCTGAAGGCCTGTTCCCTTTCAAGTAGGTCTGGGTGATTGCAGATCTTACGCATCACATCAATTCCATAAAGTGAATTCCTGCCTCCATCCAATATTTCCTCCACCTCAGTGCTTGCCAAAAATGCTCTATAAGAAGATACTTGCTCTGGTGTAAGGCTGCAAAACAGAACGTGCTCAGTTTTCTTTGGAAGCTGAGCATTTACATCAGCCTTCATTCGTCGGAGAAGATAAGGCATAATTAAATCACGCAGCACCACCGCACACCTGTAAACAACAAAATAATATTCAAATTATTTGGTATGTTGGGGGGCATAAAAAACAAACTCAATCCCTATATGAAATATGCCAACAATCTAATTAATAACATTCATCTACATGCTTTGATAACTTCATCTTTCCTGGACATCCTAGGATCTCAATAGGTGAATGTGTTGTTATTCATAACTAATTAAATTTTATCTTTGAAGGATTACAATTTAGAAAATTCTGGGGAAGTATGTCCAGTTTATGAGTAATAAAGACTAAAGTTTGATGTGTTTAGAAAATCTAGCGCCTAATTTCAAATGTGGCCAAGCTGATTTTTTTAATCTACCCTCATCGAAACCAAAATAAAAGAAACATTGGCCCACCTGTATGCTGTGGATACTTGTAACGGAGAAGCATTTGAATATCCGCCAACTCTTATAGGAACTGCAAATTCGGCTTCAAACACAGGCAAAACACCCAATTTTCCAGGGAAAACAAAATCGAACAACGACCATAACTCACTCAGTTTGTTCTGAATAGGTGCACCAGTCATTATTATGCGGTGTACAGTTTGTAGCTGTTTGCAAGCTAGGGTAACTTCGGCGTTTGGATTCCTAATTTTATGCCCTTCATCAAGAACTGCATAACCCCATTCAATGTTAAGCAACTGGTCTCCCAATATCCTTAGCTGCTCATAAGTGGTGATGAGTAATCCAGATTCTGATCTCATGACACGATTTATTAGGGTTTCCCATTTTCTTGTATTTTTAGACGGTACACTTTTCTCATAATCATTGTCACTTGAACTATTGCTTTCAGAGTCTGTTCCATCGGATTCAGCTCGCTTCTTTTTAGAAGCCAGATCCTGAGCAGAATCGTGTAAAAGTTCAACATGGAATTTAGGATACCACTTTTTAGCTTCCCTTTTCCATTGTCGCAGGAGTGTAACAGGACAGACAATAATGCTGGGTTTGTAGATGCCACTAAAATGCAAAGCACCCAGAAATGACAATACTTGTATAGTTTTACCAAGACCCATCTCATCACCAATAATTCCACCAGCTCTTTGGCAGTGCAACTCCCACATCCATTGAACACCAACCTTTTGATAGTCAAACAGAGCTTCAAATATGTTATCAGGGATTTTCAGCCCACCTTCTAATGTTACATACGAAGATTCATGTTCAGAAAGTTCGACATCATTTACTTCTTCTAAACTTTCACAACTGGAATTGTCCAAGCAACCATTAGCATTTTCTGCAATAAATTTAATTAACTGAAATTAATTGAATTTGACTATGAACATAAATAGAAATGTGATAATAATAACACTACAGCAAGCAAAGTAGTCTGGGGGAGTGGCATGAACTGCCACCAGTGTATGGTGGGTCGTAAGCCAACCTTCTCCATCAGTGACAGAGGGCGCTAAGACATATCTTTCAATTCATCATCATTGGCTATCAACATGCAAATTACCGACTTGCATACTACTCATAAAAAAAAGATATGAAACTGACATTTTAACGTTGCATGCAAAATAGACGTCCAACAATAAAAACAAAGAATCATTACAAAAGAGGACATATGTCCAGATAAACAAACACCGATAACAAACAAAAGATATTTATGTGAACCCTTACATTTTTAAATTATATAATAAAGGCATTGTTAAGTTTCAGATAAATAAATATCAGAATCAACTCCTCTTAAGAATCCAGATATACCATCAGGACTGCCAATTTATTACCCCTATTGGAGTTATATATAGAACACCCACTACCTCAATTATTCATATTCTATTACTATTCTACTTTGACCTAGATAAATAAGAACATGACATACCACTTTCACCCAGTTGTCTATCCTCAGAAGAAACACGCTTGGTCCATTTCCTACCAGGCCCAGGTCGCTTCTTTTTCCTTTTTGAATCTGTATTCAGATCCCCCTCATTGTCGTCTAGAGGTTTGGGTAATTGCATTGGTTTCTTGAGCCTGCGAAAAGGAATGGTGGGTGCATCAAGCTTCGGTACCTCTTCAGGCCTAAGCAGCTTGGAGGTTGGGCGAGCTTTTGCAGCCTGAGAAAATGATCTGGCAGCTCTTTCAACACTGGAATAAGCAAGATCGTTGGTATTTTCTTGCTCAACTGCATTACGACTAGTTGATGCTTCAGGTTGTTGAATGCGGCGCTCAAACCCCTTCAACTTATGAAAAGGGGTGAACATTCCTTTTCTAACCAATTCATCCCTTTCCTGAAAAACAAACAACGAAAATTAGTAGTTCTTCTATTTAGAACCACCAACTATATCCTTTAAAGTTCAAATTTGATTCTTTCCTAGCACACTATGCCATCCAATATATTATTGATAATATGAGTTTAATTTCTATGCACTTTCAGTGTAAAAAGTTTTGCACAGTTAGTCCATCAAAATTCACAACCAACCACGTGGGTGACTCTAGAAGTGGAAGATACAAGTTAAATGCACGGTTATGATTAATTGACAGTGTAAAATATCTTTACAGTGTTAGTGCATATGAGTTAAATCCTTATTGTACAAACTACAAACATTAGTTTTGAACACGAAAATAACAAGCATTCAAGTAACTCACAGTTTCAACAAATCCAGCAGAGGCTGCATCGAGAACAGCATCAAAATCATCATCATCATCAAATGAGACCGTCTTAAACCGCTTCGCAGGTCTTTTACTTACTTTCGTATCATCTATAAGCTTCTTCTTCGGTCTTCTATCTTCCTTAACTAAACTAAAGATAACTTTTTTACTCTCAGTACTTTTCAAATCACCATCCTTCGACAAACTTTTCAGCTCTTTCTCCAATTGAGCCTTCGTTTTCTTCAAACTCCTCAACCTATCGGCAGCAAGAACACGCTGAAGTTCCGAACCACCACCCTCATCAATCCCTTCGTCCAAATTCTCATTCTCCTCACATTCTTCACTTTTACCAACATCTCTCGGCCTTTCAATTGTCGAAGAAACTGCACCAATTTCAAATTCTATTGCTCTCAGCTTCTGATGAAGTTCAGCTTTAGCTTTCGATAACGGATCAGCATTTTCAGTCAAACCTTTACATTCATTTTCATCATTATTCCCTTTATCTTCGGTAACTGCAACCGAATCATTCCTAGCCTACAAAAATCAACACAGTCATAATTTAAACTTTGAAGTAAACAAAACAACATTGATTTCAATATGAACAATGAATTTAAGTGAAGTTGAAGATAAAAAAATTACCTCATCGAAAATGTGGCGTTCGATGTCTTCGGGATTGGCAGATTGAACGCCTAAAGTAGAAAGCAGAATTCGATCCTGTTCTTCTTCCATTGAATTGTTTTCGTCACATTAATAAGTTATTGTTATACGGTGGTTATTATCGAAGTGAAAAACCTTCTTTCCTTTGAACTGAGTTAGGTTTGAATAGAACTCAATCGCATTGGATTTTCAATTCAAAGGAAAACAAGGTTTTTCGATTCCCAGTTTCCCAGAGAGGAGAGGGTTCTGGGTAATGCTACGTTGTTTCGTCGTAATGCTGAACCCTTGAATTTTTCTTCTTCAAAACGATACTTGCTCTTTGTAAATTCCGAAATAAAATTATTTTTTGTATATGGAAATTCCGAGATAAAATTATAGAAATATATATTTGTTTTTTTTTTGTTTATAAAATTTGGTTAAACAAGATTTTGGTCTTCTCTTTAAAAAAAATAAATTGGTCTTTGTATATATATATATTTTTTGTTTTGAGAGGAAATTTTATTAAAATTTTAAATTTTGCTTTTAATCCTTTCAAAACAAAATTTCGCTTTTAATCTCATTAAAATATTTCTTTAATTTAGGTCTCAAAATACTTTCTATCACCACTTTGATCTTTAAATTTAAGTTAAAAAATATACATGTTTTATATTTTTGAATGAATTTTGTTTAGCAAAATTTAGAATATTATAAATATCTTTTTTAAAAAAAATCAAAATTTTAAATAATACACATGACTTGACTTAAAAACAGTGAGGTAAAATATTTAGAGGACTAAAAACAAAATTTAAAATCATAATGACAAAAATCATATTTAACCCTATAAAATTTTCATGTAAATGTAATAAATTTTTGTATAATTACATATTAAACTCTATGTTATGAAAGTTCATGTGAATATATTATAATAGTAATCAACCATCATCATATTTTCATCCTAGGAAAAGTATTCATAGGAACCAATATAGTAAAGTTAAAACAAACACCCAAAAAAGTATATTTTTGATCACCTCTCAAAAAATCGTGAAATTCATAATTTTTCAAGCCGTAATCAGAAATGTGGGTGGATACCACTTACAAGTTTACTTGCAGGGTCTCGTTAACCAGTGCTCCCGGACACTGGTTAAGGAATACAAAAGTAGAAAAGTTGTTTTGGAGATATAAACTGTTACTTTTGACTAACTAATTATACACCACTTTTTAATAAAATCTTACCTCTTTTAACTGCTTAACCAATGCCCCGGAGGCACTGGTTAACATTCTCCTTACTTATATGACTAATGCTTCCCTCAAAAAAATAAGTTTACTTATATGATTAATGCTTATTGATTTTTGATAACTTACCCATAATTTTTTAAAGAGTATTCTAAACATCACAAATAATTTTAATTTTTTTAGAGAATCGAATACGCAAATTTTAATACGTTACTAGTTTAGAGACCCGGCGTTGCCCGGGTTAGATATTAAATAAGTTTTATAAGTTTGTGTGCACGAATACACGTGTCAGTATATTAGATTGAATTTATTTAAATTTACAATTATAATAATATCATAAAAATAAATATAAATATTTCAAAAAAAAAAATTAAAAATAAATATAAATGATGAGATGAATGTCCAATGCAAGAATAAAAAGTGTAACAAAATCAATAATGAATTAGTCCAAGTGGTAATAGTTTTGGGTCCTTTAAACATGGACTATTACTTTCCCACCCTATTGCCTTCTCCCGCGCCCTGTAAAATTTCTAAAAATGCCCTTGTGCATTTCGGATTTTAAAATTTGGATTCATGTTTACTATTTCGGATTTTATAATACGGACAATTCTTATGTATAATCAGTCATCAGACTCTCTCACATTTCAATAGTTTTGAGTTTTCCTTTTAAAAACAACAAAAAACTAAGTAAAAAATGCTAAAAACCTGGCAAATAAAATCATAAAAATATAAAAAAAAATAGTACCAAAAAATTCTAAAAATATTAGTCCTTGAATTTTTTCTGATTTTCTGGGGATGTTTCGGAGCAATCTGATCAAGTAGCCCGAAAACCCGATTTTTGTTAAATAAAATATTGGTTTTTAAAAATAGAAAAAATAATAAAAATATTGAGAATGAATGTGGAAGTGACATGTGGCATAAAAAACCTTACTTTATATATATACTATTGATTGATTGATTGATTGATGTGTAGTTTGTTGAGATAAAAAATACTGAATGTATAAGATCAAAAGTTTGTTGAGATATTTATGTTAAATAAAATAGAAAAAATAATAAAAATATTGAGAATGAATGTGGAAGAGACATGTGGCATAAAAAACCTTACTTTATATATATACTATTGATTGATTGATTGATTGATGTGTAGTTTGAATACTGAATGTATAAGATCAAAAGTTTGTTGAGATATTAATGTTAAATAAAATAGAAAAAATAATAAAAATATTGAGAATGAATGTGGAAGTGACATGTGGCATAAAAAACCTTACTTTATATATATACTATTGATTGATTGATTGATTGATGTGTAGTTTGTTGAGATAAAAAATACTGAGTGCATAAGATCAAAAGTTTGTTGAGATATTTATGTTAAATAAAATAGAAAAAATAATAAAAATATTGAGAATGAATATGGAAGTGACATGTGGCATAAAAAACCTTACTTTATATATATACTATTGATTGATTGATTGATGTGTAGTTTGTTGAGATAAAAAATACTGAGTGTATAAGATCAAAAGTTGAGATAAAAAATACTGAGTGTATAAGATCAAAAGTTTGTTGAGATATTTATGTTAAATAAAATAGAAAAAATAATAAAAATATTGAGAATGAATGTGGAAGTGACATGTGGCATAAAAAACCTTACTTTATATATATACTATTGATTGATTGATTGATTGATGTGTAGTTTGTTGAGATAAAAAATACTGAGTGCATAAGATCAAAAGTTTGTTGAGATATTTATGTTAAATAAAATAGAAAAAATAATAAAAATATTGAGAATGAATGTGGAAGTGACATGTGGCATAAAAAACCTTACTTTATATATATACTATTGATTGATTGATTGATGTGTAGTTTGTTGAGATAAAAAATACTGAGTGTATAAGATCAAAAGTTTGTTGAGATATTTATGTTAAATAAAATAGAAAAAATAACAAAAATATTGAGAATGAATGTGGAAGTGACATGTGGCATAAAAAACCTTACTTTATATATATACTATTGATTGATTGATTGATGTGTAGTTTGTTGAGATAAAAAATACTCAGTGCATAAGATCAAAAGTTTGTTGAGATATTTATGTTAAATAAAATAGAAAAAATAATAAAAATATTGAGAATGAATGTGGAAGTGACATGTGGCATAAAAAACCTTACTTTATATATATACTATTGATTGATTGATTGATGTGTAGTTTGTTGAGATAAAAAATACTGAGTGTATAAGATCAAAAGTTTGTTGAGATATTTATGTTAAATAAAATAGAAAAAATAACAAAAATATTGAGAATGAATGTGGAAGTGACATGTGGCATAAAAAACCTTACTTTATATATATACTATTGATTGATTGATTGATGTGTAGTTTGTTGAGATAAAAAATACTGAGTGCATAAGATCAAAAGTTTGTTGAGATATTTATGTTAAATAAAATAGAAAAAATAATAAAAATATTGAGAATGAATGTGGAAGTGACATGTGGCATAAAAAACCTTACTTTATATATATACTATTGATTGATTGATTGATGTGTAGTTTGTTGAGATAAAAAATACTGAGTGTATAAGATCAAAAGTTTGTTGAGATATTTATGTTAAATAAAATAGAAAAAATAACAAAAATATTGAGAATGAATGTGGAAGTGACATGTGGCATAAAAAACCTTACTTTATATATATATTATTGATTGATTGATTGATTGATGTGTAGTTTGTTGAGATAAAAAATACTGAGTGCATAAGATCAAAAGTTTGTTGAGATATTTATGTTAAATAAAATAGAAAAAATAATAAAAATATTGAGAATGAATGTGGAAGTGACATGTGGCATAAAAAACCTTACTTTATATATATACTATTGATTGATTGATTGATGTGTAGTTTGTTGAGATAAAAAATACTGAGTGTATAAGATCAAAAGTTTGTTGAGATATTTATGTTAAATAAAATAGAAAAAATAACAAAAATATTGAGAATGAATGTGGAAGTGACATGTGGCATAAAAAACCTTACTTTATATATATATATTATTGATTGATTGATTGATTGATGTGTAGTTTGTTGAGATAAAAAATACTGAGTGCATAAGATCAAAAGTTTGTTGAGATATTTATGTTAAATAAAATAGAAAAAATAATAAAAATATTGAGAATGAATGTGGAAGTGACATGTGGCATAAAAAACCTTACTTTATATATATACTATTGATTGATTGATTGATGTGTAGTTTGTTGAGATAAAAAATACTGAGTGTATAAGATCAAAAGTTTGTTGAGATATTTATGTTAAATAAAATAGAAAAAATAATAAAAATATTGAGAATGAATGTGGAAGTTACATGTGGCATAAAAACCTTACTTTATATATATATTATTGAATATTATTGATTGATTGATTGATTGATGTGTAGTTTGTTGAGATAAAAAATACTCAGTGCATAAGATCAAAAGTTTGTTGAGATATTTATGTTAAATAAAATAGAAAAAATAATAAAAATATTGAGAATGAATGTGGAAGTGACATGTGGCATAAAAAACCTTACTTTATATATATACTATTGATTGATTGATTGATTGTTGTGTAGTTTGTTGAGATAAAAAATACTGAGTGTATAAGATCAAAAGTTTGTTGAGATATTTATATTAAATAAAATAGAAAAAATAATAAAAATATTGAGAATGAATGTGGAAGTGACATGTGGCATAAAAAACCTTACTTTATATATATACTATTGATTGATTGATTGATGTGTAGTTTGTTGAGATAAAAAATACTGAGTGTATAAGATCAAAAGTTTGTTGAGATATTTATGTTAAATAAAATAGAAAAAATAACAAAAATATTGAGAATGAATGTGGAAGTGACATGTGGCATAAAAAACCTTACTATATATATACTATTGATTGATTGATTGATGTGTAGTTTGTTGAGATAAAAAATACTGAGTGCATAAGATCAAAAGTTTGTTGAGATATTTATGTTAAATAAAATAGAAAAAATAATAAAAATATTGAGAATGAATGTGGAAGTGACATGTGGCATAAAAAACCTTACTTTATATATATACTATTGATTGATTGATTGATGTGTAGTTTGTTGAGATAAAAAATACTGAGTGTATAAGATCAAAAGTTTGTTGAGATATTTATGTTAAATAAAATAGAAAAAATAATAAAAATATTGAGAATGAATGTGGAAGTTACATGTGGCATAAAAACCTTACTTTATATATATACTATTGATTGATTGATTGATGTGTAGTTTGTTGAGATAAAAAATACTCAGTGCATAAGATCAAAAGTTTGTTGAGATATTTATGTTAAATAAAATAGAAAAAATAATAAAAATATTGAGAATGAATGTGGAAGTGACATGTGGCATAAAAAACCTTACTTTATATATATACTATTGATTGATTGATTGATGTGTAGTTTGTTGAGATAAAAAATACTGAGTGTATAAGATCAAAAGTTTGTTGAGATATTTATGTTAAATAAAATAGAAAAAATAATAAAAATATTGAGAATGAATGTGGAAGTTACATGTGGCATAAAAACCTTACTTTATATATATACTATTGATTGATTGATTGATTGATGTGTAGTTTGTTGAGATAAAAAATACTCAGTGCATAAGATCAAAAGTTTGTTGAGATATTTATGTTAAATAAAATAGAAAAAATAATAAAAATATTGAGAATGAATGTGGAAGTGACATGTGGCATAAAAAACCTTACTTTATATATATACTATTGATTGATTGATTGATGTGTAGTTTGTTGAGATAAAAAATACTGAGTGTATAAGATCAAAAGTTTGTTGAGATATTTATGTTAAATAAAATAGAAAAAATAATAAAAATATTGAGAATGAATGTGGAAGTTACATGTGGCATAAAAACCTTACTTTATATATATACTATTGATTGATTGATTGATTGATGTGTAGTTTGTTGAGATAAAAAATACTCAGTGCATAAGATCAAAAGTTTGTTGAGATATTTATGTTAAATAAAATAGAAAAAATAATAAAAATATTGAGAATGAATGTGGAAGTGACATGTGACATAAAAAACCTTACTTTATATATATACTATTGATTGATTGATTGATGTGTAGTTTGTTGAGATAAAAAATACTGAGTGTATAAGATCAAAAGTTTGTTGAGATATTTATGTTAAATAAAATAGAAAAAATAATAAAAATATTGAGAATGAATGTGGAAGTTACATGTGGCATAAAAACCTTACTTTATATATATACTATTGATTGATTGATTGATTGATGTGTAGTTTGTTGAGATAAAAAATACTCAGTGCATAAGATCAAAAGTTTGTTGAGATATTTATGTTAAATAAAATAGAAAAAATAATAAAAATATTGAGAATGAATGTGGAAGTGACATGTGGCATAAAAAACCTTACTTTATATATATACTATTGATTGATTGATTGATTGTTGTGTAGTTTGATGAGATAAAAAATACTGAGTGTATAAGATCAAAAGTTTGTTGAGATATTTATATTAAATAAAATAGAAAAAATAATAAAAATATTGAGAATGAATGTGGAAGTGACATGTGACATAAAAAACCTTACTTTATATATATACTATTGATTGATTGATTGATGTGTAGTTTGTTGAGATAAAAAATACTGAGTGTATAAGATCAAAAGTTTGTTGAGATATTTATGTTAAATAAAATAGAAAAAATAACAAAAATATTGAGAATGAATGTGGAAGTGACATGTGGCATAAAAAACCTTACTATATATATACTATTGATTGATTGATTGATTGATGTGTAGTTTGTTGAGATAAAAAATACTGAGTGCATAAGATCAAAAGTTTGTTGAGATATTTATGTTAAATAAAATAGAAAAAATAATAAAAATATTGAGAATGAATGTGGAAGTGACATGTGGCATAAAAAACCTTACTATATATATACTATTGATTGATTGATTGATTGATGTGTAGTTTGTTGAGATAAAAAATACTGAGTGTATAAGATCAAAAGTTTGTTGAGATATTTATGTTAAATAAAATAGAAAAAATAACAAAAATATTGAGAATGAATGTGGAAGTGACATGTGGCATAAAAAACCTTACTTTATATATATATACTATTGATTGATTGATTGATTGATGTGTAGTTTGTTGAGATAAAAAATACTCAGTGCATAAGATCAAAAGTTTGTTGAGATATTTATGTTAAATAAAATAGAAAAAATAATAAAAATATTGAGAATGAATGTGGAAGTGACATGTGGCATAAAAAACCTTACTTTATATATATACTATTGATTGATTGATTGATGTGTAGTTTGTTGAGATAAAAAATACTGAGTGTATAAGATCAAAAGTTTGTTGAGATATTTATGTTAAATAAAATAGAAAAAATAACAAAAATATTGAGAATGAATGTGGAAGTGACATGTGGCATAAAAAACCTTACTTTATATATATACTATTGATTGATTGATTGATGTGTAGTTTGTTGAGATAAAAAATACTGAGTGCATAAGATCAAAAGTTTGTTGAGATATTTATGTTAAATAAAATAGAAAAAATAATAAAAATATTGAGAATGAATGTGGAAGTGACATGTGGCATAAAAAACCTTACTTTATATATATACTATTGATTGATTGATTGATGTGTAGTTTGTTGAGATAAAAAATACTGAGTGTATAAGATCAAAAGTTTGTTGAGATATTTATGTTAAATAAAATAGAAAAAATAACAAAAATATTGAGAATGAATGTGGAAGTGACATGTGGCATAAAAAACCTTACTTTATATATATATTATTGATTGATTGATTGATTGATGTGTAGTTTGTTGAGATAAAAAATACTGAGTGCATAAGATCAAAAGTTTGTTGAGATATTTATGTTAAATAAAATAGAAAAAATAATAAAAATATTGAGAATGAATGTGGAAGTGACATGTGGCATAAAAAACCTTACTTTATATATATACTATTGATTGATTGATTGATGTGTAGTTTGTTGAGATAAAAAATACTGAGTGTATAAGATCAAAAGTTTGTTGAGATATTTATGTTAAATAAAATAGAAAAAATAATAAAAATATTGAGAATGAATGTGGAAGTTACATGTGGCATAAAAACCTTACTTTATATATATACTATTGATTGATTGATTGATTGATGTGTAGTTTGTTGAGATAAAAAATACTCAGTGCATAAGATCAAAAGTTTGTTGAGATATTTATGTTAAATAAAATAGAAAAAATAATAAAAATATTGAGAATGAATGTGGAAGTGACATGTGGCATAAAAAACCTTACTTTATATATATACTATTGATTGATTGATTGATTGTTGTGTAGTTTGTTGGGATAAAAAATACTGAGTGTATAAGATCAAAAGTTTGTTGAGATATTTATATTAAATAAAATAGAAAAAATAATAAAAATATTGAGAATGAATGTGGAAGTGACATGTGACATAAAAAACCTTACTTTATATATATACTATTGATTGATTGATTGATGTGTAGTTTGTTGAGATAAAAAATACTGAGTGTATAAGATCAAAAGTTTGTTGAGATATTTATGTTAAATAAAATAGAAAAAATAACAAAAATATTGAGAATGAATGTGGAAGTGACATGTGGCATAAAAAACCTTACTATATATATACTATTGATTGATTGATTGATGTGTAGTTTGTTGAGATAAAAAATACTGAGTGCATAAGATCAAAAGTTTGTTGAGATATTTATGTTAAATAAAATAGAAAAAATAATAAAAATATTGAGAATGAATGTGGAAGTGACATGTGGCATAAAAAACCTTACTTTATATATATACTATTGATTGATTGATTGATGTGTAGTTTGTTGAGATAAAAAATACTGAGTGTATAAGATCAAAAGTTTGTTGAGATATTTATGTTAAATAAAATAGAAAAAATAATAAAAATATTGAGAATGAATGTGGAAGTTACATGTGGCATAAAAACCTAACTTTATATATATACTATTGATTGATTGATTGATTGATGTGTAGTTTGTTGAGATAAAAAATACTCAGTGCATAAGATCAAAAGTTTGTTGAGATATTTATGTTAAATAAAATAGAAAAAATAATAAAAATATTGAGAATGAATGTGGAAGTGACATGTGGCATAAAAAACCTTACTTTATATATATACTATTGATTGATTGATTGATGTGTAGTTTGTTGAGATAAAAAATACTGAGTGTATAAGATCAAAAGTTTGTTGAGATATTTATGTTAAATAAAATAGAAAAAATAATAAAAATATTGAGAATGAATGTGGAAGTTACATGTGGCATAAAAACCTTACTTTATATATATACTATTGATTGATTGATTGATTGATGTGTAGTTTGTTGAGAAAAAAAATACTCAGTGCATAAGATCAAAAGTTTGTTGAGATATTTATGTTAAATAAAATAGAAAAAATAATAAAAATATTGAGAATGAATGTGGAAGTGACATGTGGTATAAAAAACCTTACTTTATATATATACTATTGATTACTCTATTTGTTTTAAGGATATTTGTTTTTTTTTTTTGTCAAATAGCTTAGTGGATAGAACTCACACAATTTAACTGTAGAGAAGTGGGGTGTCCGGGATTCGAACCCCGGCCCCTGCATATAATAGCAATATCCCTACTAGATGAGCTAAGCCCACGAGGATAATTCTTTTAATTTCTTTTATTGTAGCAATATAAATGAGCGGGAAAAAATTAGGTTAAATTGCTGCAGACCTAACAAAATTAATAAATAAGGAAAAATTAGGTTAAATTGCTGCAGACGTAACAAAATTAATAAATAAGGATAAGTGTAGAAAAAAGGCAAGAGGATAGAATGAAATTGGTGCGACGCATTTTTTTAGATGAAACTTGTTAGGTTAAATAATTGCAAATCTAATAAAGCAATTGAGCGGGAAAAAATTAGGTTAAATTGCTGCAGACGTAACAAAATTAACAAAATTAATAAATAAGGAAAAATTATGTTAAATTGCTGCAGACGGACGTAACAAAATTAATAAATAAGGATAAGTGTAGAAACAAAGGCAAGAGGATAGAATGAAATTGGTGTGATGCATTTTTTTAGGTGGAATTTGTTAGGTTAAATAATTGCAAACCTAATAAAGCAAATGAGCTGGAAAAAATTAGGTTAAATTGCTGCAGACATAACAAAATTAATAAATAAGGAAAAATTAGGTTAAATTGTTGCAGACGTAACAAAATTAATAAATAAGGATAAGTGTAGAAAAAAGGGCAAGAGGATAGAATGAAATTGGTGCGATGCATTTTTTTTATGGAATTTGTTAGGTTAAATAATTGCAAACCTAATAAAGCAAATGAGCGGGACAAAATTAGGTTAAATTGCTGCAGACGTAACAAAATTAATAAATAAGGAAAAATTAAGTTAAATTGCTGCAGACGTAACAAAATTAATAAATAAGGATAAGTGTAGGAAAAAAAAGGCAAGAGGATAGAATGAAATTGGTGCGATGCATTTTTTTAGATTGAATTTGTTAGGTTAAATAATTGCAAACCTAATAAAGCAAATGAGCGGGAAAAAATTAAGTTAATTTGCGGCTGACGTAATAAAATTAATAAATAAGGATTAACTAATTAATTAATACGGAATTGAGTAGTAGGTGGAGCGGTGGAGAGAGCGACGTGGATTATGGTTTATTCATAGGTTCCATTTACACTAACGTGTTCGTTTTGTATCGGCGCGAAACTTCAACTAGAAAAACTTAAAAACCAGGTTCCATCTCATTCATCTTCATCTCCAATTACACTTTCAATAGTTACAATCATCACAATTCCAAATTCGAAATCACAATGGCAATAGAACAAAAACAAGAAGATAATGACGATTCCTCGAGCGGAATCAGAGTCCAAGGAATGCAATTCTCCTACAACGACATCCAACAACAACAACCACCGCTCTTCGTCGATTTCAACCTCCACGTTTCTCCCGGATCCAGATGCCTCCTCGTCGGTGCTAACGGATCTGGTAAAACTACGTTGTTGAAGATTCTGGCTGGGAAGCATATGGTTGGAGGAAAAGACGTTGTTCGTGTTTTGAATTGTTCCGCTTTTCATGATACGCAGCTTGTTTGTAGTGGTGATCTTGCTTATTTGGGTGGATCTTGGAGTAAAAACGTTGGTTGCGCTGTGAGTATTCTATTCTTTTTTATTCTCATTTTTAATGTCGTTAGGAAATAGGGTTAGGTTTCGCTTTTTTCGCATTCGGAGATTTTGTGTCGAGTGGTTAAAATGAAATGCTGGTGATTTGTGATTTTACTTATTTCAATAGTCAGCATTGCTTAAACTTTTGATTACGCACTGTAATTTATTGGTGACTGTGAGGATGCTTTTCATATATTATGGCCAGCTTAATTAAGCATTCTATGGCCGTTTGGATTAACTTATTTTTGAGCTTATGTGAATAAATAACCGTTTATGTTAATTCATAAGTTCTCGCTAACAAAAATTGTATATTCATAACCTGTTTTTTCATTAACTACCTTGACAAGCTTATGGCAAAATACATAAAAACTTATTTATTTGCATAAGCTGTTTTCCATAAGCTAAATAATAAGCCAATCCAAACGGGCCATTAGTAGTATATCATAAAATACTAAAATTGTTTCATGTAACCATAAGTAGCTCTATCTTGGAAATTGATGGAGATAAGCTGAAAATAACTTTATGGACATATCATAAGTTATTTCCATAAAATCTATTAAACAGTCCCACTAGTGCTTATGCTAGGAAATAAGCCGAAAACAAATTATGGACATGTCATAAGTTGTTTCCATAAGATCTACTAAACAAGATTAAATAAGTTATAATCCAAGCAGACTCTATACGTATTTGGACCATGCTTGCACACTTTAGAATTAGGACTTGTATGTTGGGCTTGTAACTGATGTTTCAATTCCAACCAGCACTTAGTGTATGAGGTTTTAAGCTCTGATAATACATTGGGACTTGGGAGAACGAGCAAGTATTTTTTGCTGCGCTAGTGTTTTTTTTTTTTTATCTTGTTTCCCTTGACCCTGTTTCTATTCCTTCTTAATGGGAGTTTTTACTGATATAATCTTAGTTTCGAGGATAGGTTTTACTTACTCAATCTTCTATCATATGATTTACCTATTACTAATACCTATATAAAGTATAACTCTTCCAAAAGTAGGGTGGTTTTCAAATTCTTAAGACAAGGTCTTCTGCAGCATGGGTGAATGTTAGGCCTTTGTATTTACTTTGAATTGATTATGTTGCCCTCACTTTTTAGGAACATTTAAGGCAAACATTTTGGTTTTTGATAAATTTTACGAGACTAAATGTGGGAATCATGTTTCTGTTGTAGTACAGATGCACAGCCCTTTATGTTCTCTTAGCCAGAACTATAGATTGATTTCCTTTAAAGTTTGGTTTTGTTTTGTACATGAGCCACACATGTACAAAACATAGTGGGACAGCAAGAGCTTGATGATCATAAAACACGGTGGCCCACTTCGGACCCTTAGATCTCTAGTAGCTTTCTTTTGACATAGCTTTTATTTTACTGATGTTTCTTCATGTAACTTAGCTGAGATTTTGTGTTTGTGGAATTGAGAATTGTGCCTAAAACTGCACCCTGACTCCTCCTGCTAACCTGTGCTGCCTTTGCTTTGATCAATTCCTTTTCAAATATTAATGTCGTTGCTGTTATCCAGGGAGACATTCCACTGCAGGGAGACTTCTCTGCTGAACATATGATATTCGGTGGTGGGTTTTCGAACATGATTTTCTTTGTTATCAAATGTGACTGCATCTCCATTTTTCAATTTATAATTATCATGAGAGAAACTAGTCATACCATAGCATGGAGTCCTTCAATGAAACCCTATTAAGGACAATATTTATTGAAAAAAAGAACGCTGAAATCATGCTATATATACAAACGTTGCATGCAGGTTCCATGTAATGTTTGGCTATCTAAAAACAATTGCTCTTTAGCCCTGATGCATAGAAAAACTAAGATGTTCTTCTGCTTTTGACAGTTGAAGGTGTTGATCCTGACAGGAGAGACAAGTTGATTGAGCTGCTTGATATAGATCTGCAGTGGCGAATGCATAAGGTATCCGATGGGCAGCGGCGTCGAGTGCAAATCTGTTTGGGTCTTCTTCATCCTTATAAGGTATCATGGATTGAATAGCCTAAGGAATTTGCATGTGGTAGTTATGTTGTTGTGGACAATGTCAGGGTCAATGCTTTCACCTGAGTTTGAACTTTATATACTTTATCCTGGCCACCTTTTCTCGAAATAAAAGATCCCTCTTTAATCTGAATTCTAGTAATTCGTTAGTGTCTTTTGAATTACACACACACACACACACTTCAAGAGTAACTCTTGCCAAATTAACTTTTTTTTATTACATAAATTTACTATTTTTAAAAACTCACAATATACATTAAGTTTTATTAATCCAATAAAAACTCACAATATACATTAAGTTTTATTAATCCAATAGCCAAATATTGTGCTATTATCTTAATGATCATACACATTAAGTTCTAGATGAAATTGAACATTTGTAGTTATGTAATCTTGTAGTCGACATTTATTTGAAATTCAAATACATATTATGCAGTAAATTGAAGTGTTTGGTGAAGTATCAGATGATTTTAAAATTTTATGACAATTTGTAGACTAGGGTTTGCTTAAAAAGAGCTTTTAGCTTGATGGCTTGATTGTTAATGTTTTACGAATACAAAAAGCTATTAAATATTTTAATTTCAACAAGAATTACTCCTGGAGTAAGCAGATGTTCAATATGATATCTAATTATTGGTTAATGTTTTTTGACTTATTTATGTGTGACAGTCTGAGTGTGTTTATGTATTTAATGCAGCAGTTCAAATGCGATCAATCTAAAACTGTAGTGTAACCCTTGATTGGCATTTCAGGTTCTCTTGCTGGATGAGGTAACAGTTGACCTGGATGTTGTTACTCGAATGGATTTATTGGAATTCTTCAAGGAAGAATGTGAGCAGGTATTCACCAGCTCTGTATATTTGTATGCTGAAACACACTGAATATAAATTTGAGAAAACTGCAACGGGATGTCCCCAATGCAAAACAGGATGATAGTTGATCCTAGTTGGAAATAGGGTAAAAGCAATAGCTAAGCCTTTTTCCACCTAGTGGGGTTGGTTATATGAATTAAACAATACCATAACCTGCTCATGAATCCTAACTAAAAAAGACAATTTTTAACAATAGACTAACGAGTTTGATCTTTAGTTTCTACAAGAGATAAAGTACTGTATATTGTCTCAATCTGTTTATTAAAGTATTCCTTTTTTGTAGAGAGAAGCTACAATTGTATATGCAACTCACATTTTTGATGGACTGGAGACATGGGCAACTCATTTGGCATATATACAAGAAGGCGAATTGAGGAGAGCAGAAAAAATATCAGATGTTAAGGAGTTGAAATCTTCAATTAACCTGCTGTCTGTTGTCGAGTCCTGGCTCCGTGCTGAAACAAAGCTTGAAAAGAAGAAACCTGTCCAGAATACATCTAATGCTCAAGGGAATTCTTTTACTAGCTCTCCGTTCTCTTCATCATCCAGACACATGGCATACTATCGATAGTCTCTATCAACACCAATTGCAAATGAAAATAATTTGAGAGACGAAAATATGTACTGTAAGAATTAATTCGCATACGGTATATGATTGATTATACAACACCAAATAAAAATTTAGCTAGGTTTTGCATCTGTCTTCATCATGATTTAATCTGTAATCTTCCCTTGTTTATGGCTATGTAATCCCCTTCAAGCTCCAATTTAACAGCTTTTAGTAGTTTTCTTTTTGGTTTCTCTTTATTATGTATTTTTCTGCACTTGATATATGTTTAATCAAGGTTGCTTTAGGGGGATGTATTGGATTAGGATTCTATGGGATTTTAAAAGACTTTTTAATTATGAAAAAGTCTTGTGGTATTCAATCAAGACTTTTTGCAACTTAAAAAAAGTCTTGTGGTATTCAATCAAGACTCTTTGTCATTTTAAAAAAGTCTTGAGGTATTCAATCAAGACTTTTCATCACTTAAAAAAAGTCTCATGGTATTCAAAATCATTTAAATTTCGAAGGATTGTTTAATAAATTGGATTTTGATGGATTTTGTGGGATTTTGTAGTGTAATTTTAACAAGAAAAAGTCTTTCATGAAAAGATGAGATTTCTTGGGATTGTTTTCATTTAAAAGTTACTATCTCTTTCTTTTCCCTTCTCTCTCTCCCCTCCCCCCTCTCTCCTTTTTCTCCTCGTCTCTCTATCTCTCCATTCTCTCTCTCTCTCTCCCTCTCCCTCCTCTCTTCTCTCTCTCTCACCTCTCTTAGAAAAACTCAAACGACTTCTCTAATTTCAAACACAAAATGAGGGCTGACACAATATTTTTTTTTTGAAAGATTTGTAAGGGCTGTCATAATTTTAAATATGTACAATTGAATTTTGTGGGAATAACATTTTCAACAAACAAAAAATGTGTATGGAGAATAATGTGTTAAGAGTGTTTTTTAGTCCCTTAAAATCTTATAAAATCCATAAAATCCTTAAAATTTTAAAATCAATAGTAAAAGAATTTTTTATTGGTTTTATTTTTCTTTATTCAAACACTAGAATTTATTTGTTCATTATTTTTATCATTCACACTTGTAAGTTTGTTCTTTTTTCCCCTAAAATTCATTGAATCCTTTAAAATTTTAAAATCCCATAAAATCCTTTGAAATCCTTAAAAGTCAGTGTGATAAATCCATTAAAATCTCACAAAATCAATACAATCTCACACAGTCTTTTAAAATCTTAAAGACTTTTTTTTATTAAAATAGTCTTTTAAAATCCTAATCCAATACACCCCCTTAATCGTAGCTTTATAATTTGTTCAATGTACAATAAAATCACGTGGGGCTGGCTTAGGCCAGTAACATAAATATATATTATATAATTTTTTTTTCCCTTGGTTACAAACGGGAAGAGAAAGTAGACAAAGGAAAGCAAGAACAATAAAAAGGCTAGTAACTAACCTGTGAATAGCTTTGGGGTGATTCTGATTAGGAAAATATGGAAGTTAAGGTTAATAACTTGTAAACTAGAAAGCTTGTAAGGTGAAATCTTCCATATATTCTGTGCGATTACCTATTTCATTCTATTCCTATAATGGTTAAATAAAAACACAGACATCTTATGTGTCATCATGTTGTCTGTAACTTTCACTTGCTCTTTAAATTTCCTGACTTGCACATTTTAAAAATGCAAACAAAAATCAAAGAAGCTACAATAAACACAAATTTTTTAAGGAAAATGCTAACAAGTGCTCTAAGGACACTTGACAAGCGGTTTAAATTTAAAATTTTATCTCGGGATTTATGTATTGAACACATTTTTAGTCCCTACAAAATCATGTTTTTAAGTTTAGTCTCTATAAAATTTTAATGGTAATTTTAGTCCTCTAAAATATTGTAGTTTGTAGAAATGGTCCATATTTTGAAAACTTTTTACACATTAGGGACTAAAAGTGAATAATTTTTTTATAGGGACTAAACTTGAAAGCTTGTAATTTTATAGAGACCGAAAACATAGTTAACCCTAAAATCAATATTCATACATAAAATTATTGTTGAAATATGAGAAATATTCATAATTGTTAAGCATGCTAAATTAGGAAGTTATTCTTTAAAAAAGTCAAACAGTTCAATTTTTAATGTATTCCCGAGGCACTTGTTAACATTTTCCACGATGAAACTAAGTATGATAATATGATCATGTCATAATAGTTGGTAAATATGATACATATGAAATTAAGGGAACGATGGTGAGCTCTACTAGGATTTGATTGATACATACCCAACCAAACTTCGAGAGGGATACCACTACGTAGTGACTAAAGTGAGGAGGATCTTCTCCATGGTAGTAAAATGGGTCAGAGAGGAAGAGAGCGAGACAATGGTGTCAACTACTTACTTGGAAAAGTTGTTGAACATCAGCAAAAGAATCCATTGCTGTTGATGAGCTGTTGTTTTTGGATTTCCAAACTATTGTATTTGGATTTCCAAATTCTATTATCTACCGAAGTTGTTACTAGGTTGAGTCACGACCAGGTCGCTCTCTTTAAGACGTTTCGTGGCACTACCCAAAATTGTGCAAGGTAGACTATCAACCACGCCGCCTCCAGGATAAAACAAGCCCAGCTACAACTGTGCGGTTAACTACTGCACCGTAGAAAACCGTTCGAGAATTACACCTCCAATATGGTACAAAGACCACTCTTTTAATACTGAAACCACTTTAATATGGTATTATTACCATTCTATTATGGTGCTAAGACCACTCAAATATGGTGTTTCCACCATTCTAACCTTTAAGTTCTCCAAACTATCAATATGGTACTATGACCACTCAAATATGGTGTTACCACCATTTCTCCTCAAATAAAATTATTGAATAATTTTTATATACCGTTAAGATCATTCTTGATTCCGACGGGACATTATTATTTCAAATAGGGGCTATGATCTTAAAAGTACTCTTTATTCCGAAGGGACATATATTACCGAAGGGACTATGAACTTAAGACCATTCTTAATTCCGAAGGGACATTAAACCGAAAAGGGACTATGGTCTTAAGAACACTCTTAATTCCAAAGGGACAGAAAGGAGTAGAAAAAGGAGAAAGACTTGTTAAACAAGTCGAAGGAGGGAGAAGAGATGAAAGACTCGTCAACACAAGTCAAAAAAGGGAGAAGAGAGAAAGAGTTCCCGACAACTCAATGAAACTCTTTGGTGTGTGGAATGCACTGTGTGAGCTCTCTATTTATAGAGAAAATTCACAACTAATAAGTGAGAAACTTTGGGAACAAGTAATATGAGAAACTTTGGGAACAAGTAACATATTACTTTGCGATTAAGTAATTCACATATTAGATCTAGTACAAAAATATCTTAATTTAAAATATATTAAATTTAGTACAAAAATATATTATATTATGTACCAAAATATTTTAGCAAAACTTGGGGACTAAGAAAGCACTTTCTAATAATGATTAAATTAATTATTTAATTTATCATTTCTAAATGATAAAATATATATCAATATATATTTTTTCTCTAGTGCTTATGTACCCCCATTAATTAGAGGTACACCCCCACTATATAAACACTACTAATGTGTGTGTTCCATCCGATGTGGGACTTCCACTTTTTTCAATTCACACAACACTAGTTCTACCCAACATGGGAATTTGTGTTTATAGTCTTTTTACTCAATTTCCACACATGTTCCAACAATCCCCCACTTGAATTTAAAAAATGGTTTCATAAATAACGTCAAAAACGTCTCCATAACGTCAAAAACGTCTCCATAAGATTTGCTAGTAAACAAAGGTGTCGCCTACAACTTGAACCTTTGCATAGCGAGTAAAATTCTGATTAACAAGAGTTGCTTACAGCATTGAACTCTATCTCAGACATAGAACCCACACACAAACCTTTTCATAAGGTGTATTCTAAAAGCCCGTGCGTTTATGGCCTTGCACGTGTATCCCGGTTTTAACGAACGCTCTAGGTATTCTGCCCCGAATCCCATAGGAACCGGCCCTTAGTTCCACATTCATATAGGTGAGTCTATCAAGAGTACTCCTGTAGCTATGTACTCCACTCCAAATAGAGTATAAATCTCATTAAGAGTTTCTATTATCTCATCCTTCTATCGCTGCAGGAATCATGCTTTCTTACTTTTATCATAGCATGTTCTATCACTTGTGACTTGTTATTACCCATTGAACCTATTTCTTGGGATCTCCAGTCATGTAGGTCGGGTTACCATCACTTGTGACCTTTGGGCATTAGTCACATCCTATTGGATGTGTTTAGGACTTTCTTTCTAGTAATTCCTTTCGTCAAAGGATTAACTAATTCTTTATCAGTACGTACAGGATCTACTTTAACCGTTCCTTTTGAGAGTAGCTAGCTCTCTATTTCTCTATGTGTTCGTGCCTTAATAATCGCCTCTTACCATTGTGGTAACGATTCTCAATTTTGTAATAGCTGCAGACTATCACAATAAATTAACACTTCTGGAAACGGTTTTATCCACTAAGGGATTTCAACTAGCAAGTATCTTATCAACTTGCTTCTTCACTAGTTTTCTCTAGTGTTCTCATCTCAGATTCATTCCATAGTGGACTGAGTCAATATCATTTGTTTCAACAAATAACTCCTCTAGTGATGCTCAATATGCAAACACTAGTCGCTAAATATTCATCTGAAAGATGTTCTATTTTATATCTTGTACCATTTAAGTACAATCGGTTACTCCTCATGAAGTAATTCTAGAGTCATAGTCTTCTTAAGGCACCTCATGACTCTTTCTATAGCATGGCAATGCTTCTCATCCGTCTACTAGTAAACTTGCACAAGAGGTTTACGACATCGGCAATGTCGGGTCTAATACATTCAGTGACATACCTAAGTATTGCCAATGATGCTCGCATCAGTTTTTCTAACTCCATCTCAAGTGTTCTTACACTTGATCATAATATATGATTGCAAGTTTACGGTGAAATAATAATATTTCCTTAAGAACTTCTCAACTTTGTGAGATTTATCAAAAAAGTTCTCTTTTCTGATCTAGTAATCTTGAAACCAAGAATTACTTCAACTTTGTCTAGGTCTTTCTTATCAATGTTGTTGATAAACAATGATTTCACATAATTCATAACATGAATCTTTAAATCAAATATGAGCAAGTCGTCTTTATAGAGACTTATGATCGTGCAAATATTATTTGTCACTTTCATTCACTTTATACTCATTCGATAGCATTAGAATGTCAAAAAATTTATGTCATTCCTTTTTAGACCTCACAAAGAATTATCTAACTTACAGACCTTGTTTTCTTGTCCATGAATCGCAAAACTTTCAGGTTGTTTCATATAGATTTTTTCTTCTAGTTCACCATAAAAAGAGGCAACTTTCACATTCATTTGGAGTACTATCGAGTTATGAACGGCGGCGAAAGGGACTAGTACTCTTATGGATATGATTTTCGTGACTGGTGAATGAATGTCGAAGAAGTCTATATTTTTCTCTGTCTAAAACCTTTGACTACAAGGAGAGCCTTGTATTCATCAACCGTACCATCAGGTTTTAGTTCCTTTTTCCAAAATCCAAATACAACCGATTGATTTTGCAACTATGAGACAAGTCAACCAAGTGTCATGTTTTGTTAGACTCTAGAAGATTCATTTCATCGTTTATTGCTTTTTGCCATAATTCAGCATCCAATGAGGATATAACTTCTTTAAGGCTTAATGAATCTTCTTCCAATGTATAAACCAAGTTCATACTCTTTAGCATTTTTAGCTTTCTTACCTCCTTGAGGTTCTATAACATCTTGTACGATGTTTCATAACTATTTCTAATTACATGAATGTGATTAGATATAGTGCCCCCACTAGTTCTTAATTTTTAGAAGGGAATTTAGTTTACCCCCACTAGTGCCCCCACTATTCTTTAATTTACAGGGGTACTTACTTCATAGAAATCAGCATCTTTTTAATTCTATGATCACTTTAACATTTAGGTCCTAAAACCTATATGCTTCGTTATTTATAACATACCTAATGAATACACATTCATAGGCTCTACTAGTGAGTTTAACTCTCTTGGGGTCCTGAAGCCAAATATAGTCCGGACAATCCCAAGTTCAAAAATAAGACAAGTTAGATTGTCTTTTCTTCAAAAATTTCTTAATTAGAATTTTTGTTCTTAGACTTGGGTACTCTATAAATTTCAATTTTCGTTATAAAAATTGAACATTCAAGCATATCAATTTTATTCACAGTCATCAATAAATATGATAAAAAACATCTTTTTATCATTTCTAATTTATGTGTCATCAAATTCACACATATCATAATTTATTATGTTTAGAGATTCATGTTCTCTAAATTCTGATTTATATGAACTTTTGGTTCATATATCTTGACTGCAATAAATAAAATTGTCTAATTATATAACGTTGGAATTAAGTCCAAGTTACTCGAGTTTAAAATTAAAATTTTGATATGCTGAATATTAAAATCACACAACTTATAGAATAGAAGGAGAATTTAATTTCGAACATGTCATCAAAGACGCGGTCTTTTTCCACAAGAATACATTGTACACAAGTCTCTCTTCAAGTCCGAGTCAACTCAGTCTTATTCAATAGAAATCTGAAATTCAGATTCTTTCTTATTTTGGAGCAACTAGCTTCAAACGGAATTCAGCTGCATATACTTTTATAGCAGCCAAGTTCCCATCTCTTTAACACTCTCTTATATGGACGCAAATTTTGCACATTCTTGCATATGGTTATTCCAAAGTAGTATAGTGCAATTCCACTTAACGTAATAACAGAATCAATGCCAAGCAATTCCATCGGAAGCATTCATTTGTTCATTATTTTTCTTTTTCGGTCCAAAACATTTTTTTAATGTTTTGTAGCAACCAAAAAAAAAAAATTACAACATATCCTTTTTATCATTATTAATGATCGATAGTCCTTAAACAAGTAGTGTTCGATTCTTTATTCACAGTGTGGTTTTGATTTTTGAAAACAAATTCAAAGTCACATATGTGAATTTCTTAGTATTGTTGTTTATAACAACAATCACTTCATCGTTTCAGTCAAAAGATGTATTTCTATAACTTGATTTATCCTTAATGTATTTAGGGACAACTGAATCTCAATAAGTAACTTCTTCGGTAGACATAGCATATAGAAACGTCTTAAAATTGTTGTTTTTGGATTTCCAAACTATTGTATTTGGATTTCCAAATTCTATTATCTACCGAAGTTGTTACTAGGTTGAGTCACGACCAGGTCGCTCTCTTTAAGACGTTTCGTGGCACTACCCAAAATTGTGCAAGGTAGACTATCAACCACGCCGCCTCCAGGATAAAACAAGCCCAGCTACAACTGTGCGGTTAACTACTGCACCGTAGAAAACCGTTCGAGAATTACACCTCCAATATGGTACAAAGACCACTCTTTTAATACTGAAACCACTTTAATATGGTATTATTACCATTCTATTATGGTGCTAAGACCACTCAAATATGGTGTTTCCACCATTCTAACCTTTAAGTTCTCCAAACTATCAATATGGTACTATGACCACTCAAATATGGTGTTACCACCATTTCTCCTCAAATAAAGTTATTGAATAATTTTTATATACCGTTAAGATCATTCTTGATTCCGACGAGACATTATTATTTCAAATAGGGGCTATGATCTTAAAAGTACTCTTTATTCCGAAGGGACATATATTACCGAAGGGACTATGAACTTAAGACCATTCTTAATTCCGAAGGGACATTAAACCGAAAAGGGACTATGGTCTTAAGAACACTCTTAATTCCAAAGGGACAGAAAGGAGTAGAAAAAGGAGAAAGACTTGTTAAACAAGTCGAAGGAGGGAGAAGAGATGAAAGACTCGTCAACACAAGTCAAAAAAGGGAGAAGAGAGAAAGAGTTCCCGACAACTCAATGAAACTCTTTGGTGTGTGGAATGCACTGTGTGAGCTCTCTATTTATAGAGAAAATTCACAACTAATAAGTGAGAAACTTTGGGAACAAGTAATATGAGAAACTTTGGGAACAAGTAACATATTACTTTGCGATTAAGTAATTCACATATTAGATCTAGTACAAAAATATCTTAATTTAAAATATATTAAATTTAGTACAAAAATATATTATATTATGTACCAAAATATTTTAGCAAAACTTGGGGACTAAGAAAGCACTTTCTAATAATGATTAAATTAATTATTTAATTTATCATTTCTAAATGATAAAATATATATCAATATATATTTTTTCTCTAGTGCTTATGTACCCCCATTAATTAGAGGTACACCCCCACTATATAAACACTACTAATGTGTGTGTTCCATCCGATGTGGGACTTCCACTTTTTTCAATTCACACAACACTAGTTCTACCCAACATGGGAATTTGTGTTTATAGTCTTTTTACTCAATTTCCACACATGTTCCAACATGAGCATCTTAAAAGGAAGAGGATAGAAATTAATAAAGATAACTATTGTTTCTTCATGTATTTCCTAACATGCAAAATTATTTTGGTGTTGGTGTGGCTGCAATTTTCTCAGAATTCTTATGTGTGAATGCAGAAACCAAACTTTGTTGCTCTCTTCTTCAAGATAGCTTCATAGTCAAGCAGATGGACGTTCAAGTAATATTTGGTATTCGTGGAGATAACTTGTCCTACAATCCTCCAAGTAATAAATATCTTTATCAAAATTTTCCATGACCTTAATGTGTGAAGAATTGTATCATTTTGAATTTTATTATATTAATTTTGCATTTGCACTGGATCTCATGTTTGATTAGGAAAAATGTTTGAATAGTGGAATTTGAATGGAGAAGTGAAGTGATACTGTTGTCGTTGTTATTAGCCACAATTATAGGGTTTTGTTAAGTAATATTAGGGAGTTATTGTTTGATTAGGATGTGGGATTATGGTTAAATGAGCATTTAATTCTACGAGAAAGGAGGGAAACAATTAGGGTAAACGATAGCTTACCAAGCAAGATTTTTTGAGAATAAGAGAAGAGAAGGAAGAGAAGGATTATTCACGGAAGGGAAAACAAAACCACGAGAATGAGAAAGGGGATAAGAAGCAAAACCATGAGGAAAAGAGAAAACCGCCGTCGCCGTCGCCGTAGACACGCATCCAAAGTATATAAGCCTCTACCTATTTCTCCACGGCTTGTTCCCGAACCTGAGACTTCCGATTGCCCCGTTTACCGTCAACTTGTCAATCTCGGGTTTTATTTGAAGAGAGAAAAGGTTGCTGATTGTCTTGACGAACTAGGGGATTCGTTAAATTTCTGCAAAAAAGTGGATATCTGTTTCCAGAAGTTTCTGTTTTCCGATCTCAAATCTTGTGGTAGTGGTATACCTCATCTTCTTGGTATTGGTATAGAAGAAGATCTCGAAACCACTCTCCATGGTCCCTTCATATTTCAGGTTTCAAATTCGTATTCTTCATTTATTATTATTATTATTATAATTATTGTTACGGTTTTCTGCAATTTATTGTTTCAATTCTGTTGAATTTGAGTGAATCTCAAATTGGATTAGATTAATGTAAACTATGCTCCTATATGATATGGACATTGGATCGCTTAGATGCTTGCTGTTATTAATGTATTGGCAGGTCGATGAAATTATCAATATCCGTTGTCCTCCAAAACACAGGTATCAACAAGCCCCTCCAGGTCCAGGGATTGAAAGCAGGTGCCTGCAGTTGACATTGACCGATGGTGTTCGTGAAGTCTTTGGAATGGAGATGGAGCCTATTGAAGCCCTTCAACCTTGTGCAAACCCTCGTGGATTAAAGGTTGCCACGAGACATCCTTTTCATCTCAATACATACATATACACTGCTTTTATTTGCTATTCTCCTCTCCGAGTAAGGGTGAACTTGACAGATCTATTGCTGCTTGTAGGTCGAAATCTCCTTTATAATTACGAGAGATGGAAGATTGATGCTGGTTCCTCAAAATACTAGAGTATTGGGGGGAGGACTAGCTGATGATCTCAGCGGCTCAATGTTGTCTCAATATCTTGCTCCTAACTTATGGAATAGAGAAGTTAAAGCTGTAGGACTTCTTGTGTCCAAGCATAGGTAAGGACTCTTGTGTCCAAGCATAGGTACGGACCATAAACAGAGGAAGATCTAGGACTAGGTGTCCATGTGATCATATAGTAATAACCATGATTATAGATAGGTTGATTTTAATTTGTCCATATTATATCAGTCTGTCATGGTTGCCGCATTTAAAATTCTGCCACAATGATGATACTCAGAAATATATGTGATAAATGTCTTTTTTTTTTTTTTTTTTTGGTGCTAAATCGTCTCTGGCTATGGTTGAAGGTATTTGTTGAGCATGCTGGAACGAGAAGTGAAATCCCAAGCATTGACAAGAAAAAGTAAGATGTTGTCTGTCCTAGTATTTGAATGAGTTAGATTTAAATTTTTTATCATATTTTCTTAACATTATTATTTATGTAAAGTTGCAAAATAATTTGGCCATACCAAAAAATTAAATCAAATAAGTTAAAGCACTACTGTTAATTACATATATATATTTTTGACAAAGATGACTATGTGTTGAGCTTGCTTGTTAGCTGATGAACTGAACACGTGAAAGATAAAAGTTTAATAAATGGGTCTAAATTCTTAATTTATCAAGCCATTGTGAATTTAGTTGTGATCTAGGATATGAACTGGTTTGTCTCATCATCAATTCTTCTGCATGAAGGTCATCATGGATTCATGGTTGGTAATTTCCATGTTATAGTTGAATTCAAAATACAAGTAGTTTATGAAGCTTGGCTATTAGCTATTAGGTTGTCATGATACCCGAGTGAAATGATTCTTCTATTTAATACTAATTAGCATAACTTAATAAGGATGTTCTGTGGTATTTCACACTTAAATATATCTTTTTTCTTTTTTTTTTTACTTCCCTAGAGTGCTACCAGTAAAAAAACTTGAACCAACAATTCATGTTTTGCAGGTAAATCTGATGATCTCCTAACAGAAGGCTGCAACGAAACAAGTGAACTGGTTGTTTGTTTTGGTGAAATGTTAATAGGTTCCATGCCAATAGCGTCTTTGCCTGGTTTCAAGGAAACTCCTAGTGGTGCTCCTGCAAACGTGGCAGTCGGCATCTCTAAGTTAGGTGGTTCATCTGCATTTATAAGCAAGGTGTGCATCTATGTCTATTTATTGACATGGTTATTTGGTTTCTTGTTACATTTTTTTTTGAAACAGATTTGGTTTCTTGTTACTATCTTCAGGAATTCCATGTTTGATTTGTTCAAATCTTCATATTTAAGAAATATATCTTTTACTTGTATTTTCTATTTTACATTCCCATCGAATAGAAACCACGTTAAAACCTAACCAACTATAACTTCCCATTTCCACCCCATTCTACCTTTTTCCCTTTTCTATTGTTAAATTAAATAAATTTAAAAAATGTTCCTAGAAATATCATGTATTTACTTGTAGATTGTACCTAAGAATAAAACTTCTTGTAGTAGTATTCTGAATGTTAGGAATGTGAATCTATGTTGGCTGAGTAAATGATAGCTTAACTCCTTACCATGTGTTTTAGGTTGGAGCAGATGAATTTGGGTATATGTTGGCTGATATTTTAAAGCAAAATAACGTTGATACATCTGGCATGCGGTTTGATTCTAATGCCAGCACCCCATCGGCTTTTTTTACAATTAGAGCTGATGGCAAGCGCGAGTTCTCGTTTTTCCGAAATCCTAGTGCTGATATGCTTCTGGATGAGACAGAGCTTGATTGTAACCTCATCAAGAAGGTGCCTTTAATTTCCATCTCTGTTTATAAAATGTGGCCATAAAAGACCTATTGTTTAATTCTGTATAATTTAATACTGATTGCAGGCCAAAATATTCCATTATGGTTCCATGAGTTTGATTCATGATCCATGCAAGTATGTTCATCTTGCTGCCTTGAGAATTGCTAAAGACTCTGATTGCATCCTCTCGTATGATCCGAATTTGAGATTGGCACTATGGCCAACAGCCTGGGATGCTCGAACTGGTATAATGAGCATATGGGATCTAGCCGATATCATAAAGGTAAATTTTATTTGTCTAGTTTTTTACTTTTATACAATACACTTTATAAATGCCATTGCATATCATTCTTTCTTCTTTCTCTGTGTCTATGTGAAGTGTTATTTTCTTATGTGTTGCAGATCAGTGAAGATGAGATTACTTTTTTGACTTGTGGTGGTGATCCTTATGATGATGATGTTGTATTAAACAAGCTTTTTCACTCTAATTTGAAGCTTTTAATTGTTACTGAAGGGTTGGGAGGTTGTAGATATTACACCAAGGTAAGCTTGCCAAAGTCATTTAACTCAGATTTTAATTGTCGGAATAGGTTTTATAATTCCTCATTTTATTATTTTCTTTGCTCTTTATTCTGATGAGTGGACTGAAATGTTGGTTGTGACTTGTCGAATGTAAATTAACAATTTCGACACTCAATGACGGATAGCAGGTTGTAAAACTTGAGCAAGGTTCAAGCATTCAGCTAATAGTGATTACTAAATTTTTGTGCAGGATTTTAAGGGCAAAGTTAGAGGTGCCAATGTTGAACCTTTTGACACAACTGGTGCTGGTGATGCATTTGTTAGCGGGATTCTCTACAAAATAGCTTCTGACCCAAGTATTTTTGAGGTAATTCAGATATCTTTACACATTCTAGGTGTTGATTTAGAAAAAAAAATTGTGTGTTTGGATTTGATGAAGTTATTTTGTGTGACAGGATGAGGAACGTCTCCAAAAAGCGTTATATTTCGCCAATGTATGTGCTGCGATCACAATGATGAACTGGGGGGCAATTCCTGCATTACCTACAAAAGATGCTGTCCTGCACTTTGATGCAAATAGGAACATTGTGCAGTTATAAAATGTAATATCTGTTGACACAGAGTGATTAACCTTCTTACTTGGTTCCGATTGCACTAATTTGTGAAGTCCTGGACTGCAACATTCAGGCTGGAACATATCAATACGTTGAGTTGGATTCCTCTTTTGATTATGCGAGTTGTCACACATGTTTTGATCTCATTGTTTTGAACTCATAAGTATTGTGTTATCTTCTTCCAGCTTGACTCACCCTCATGGTAATATTTGATGAAACAACGGTTGTTGCTTCACAAAATTTGGATAGAGCCGATGTGAAGAAACTAATTTCATGTTTGGATTGGTGAATGTAAAGTGAATAACAACTGTGATAGAATTCCACTTTGGGATTGTACATTAATCAATGGAGGGAAAATCTATTACTAGTTGTCCTCATATTGTGTGATAGAATTTTAATTTATAATTGAATATAAACCGAAAAGAGTGTGTTTACCAAACACATTGTCCATTTAACAATCAAAATGAAGAAAAAAAAAATCGATTTTAAGGATTTGATAGAAGAAAATGTTGAATCTTAGACAAACTAAAGAAAACAGGTTTCAAGAGGAACATGAAAGGGGTGAATGAGCACTGCCCCATTTTTTCGCATGAATTTTATTGATTGAATGAGATGTAATTCTCAATGGGTAGAAACTAGGGAAGATCAATGATTTAATTTTATGGGTTTGGAGATGAAAATGGGATGAAAGGCGTAACCTCAAAGCTAACAAGATCTGATACAACCCAGTAATTGGAAGCACTGTTAACTACTGAATATGAATCATCATTTGAGGTCTCATCAACGAGTAATGCGCAACCATGTAACCTTGATTGAAAGTGATAATTCTCACCAATAAAAGGAGGGAATGACATTATGTATTTATTTATGGTGTATCAAACGAAATCACATCCCCAAACTCCTGATATTCATATCTACCTTTTCCATCTACTCAAAATACATTTCTTACACGATCTTCATAATCTAAATCAATCGCATAAAAAAATCTAAGATTTTCTTCTTGCAAAAGCATAAAACACTCCAACATTGCAGTTGCATCTCCTGACTCTAAAGCCAAACGGCGACTTTCATCTAAAAGATTTCTAATGTCTTTCTCCAAGCAACCAATGTTTTCATATCATCCATGTTGTTTTGCCGCGGTGACGTAAATTTTGGTTGTTTTCTCCCCAACATGTTTCAAAGTTTCAATACAATTCTTTTGAGCTTTATTGATTCTTCTATGGCAAAGAAAATAATGTGCATATGCTGGAAAAACCTCATGATTGTGATCTTTAATGAAGCTACCAACAACCCATTTTCTATTGCAATTTATTTTAATGTGCAAGCTGGCCTCACAATCCACCTTCAAACAAGGACGTGGGTTATGTGCAGTGGATGCTCTTCTTTTTCTTTTTCATATCTTGTACAAGCATAAGTCACATCAATAAATTCCATAGAAACCTTTGAGCAACGACTTGTTTTCTTGTGACTCAAACTTCATTCTAATGGAAGATTTTTGACTATCATTAGCTTCTGAATCATCAACACGTGAATCATTATTGGTAGTCTTGTTAACAACTTGCTCTCCATTTCCATCAACAAGTTCATCTCCATTACCATAAAGAGCTTCCATTAATGCCTAATATATGGTGACAAGTATTAAACACATGACCTTAACTTATAAAAATGATAGCTTAAAATTATAAATGTATAAAAAGTTATGATTAATAGTAACGATAACTTATGTATGATATGAATATCATTAATGTCTAAAAGATAGCTTAAATAGTAACGATAACTTACCTGTGATGTGAATATCATAATAAACCAATATATAAGAAAGGATGACAACTCATATATCATATATGATATGATAATAATAGTTGTGATTTTAACAATAACGAGAAAAGATGTGGAACTCGAACATGGCTATGGTGAGAATTAGAAACTAATAATTAATAATAATTAAAGAGAGAAAACAAGTGAGGACAAGAACATTATTTCATGTACGCACCTCCTCCTAGAGAAAATAGATTTCGTTGTGAAAACAATCATTTTTTTTTTTTTTTTACAAAGGAGAACATGAAAAGACTATATTTGTGGTAGGTTGAGTACAAGAGATGAAAAGTTAAAGTCTAATTTAATCATGAAAAATAAAATAAACAAAGAATGTTTTAATTTAGATTAATTATAATGGAGGGAGTACTTAAGTTTAGGTTTTAAAGCAAATATACAAAGTTTATTTTTTACATTAAAAAGGGCGGCGTTAAAGTTGAATCTAGTTTCTCGGCGGGATAAAATAACTACCAACTAATTTTTAAATGTTAAAACTAGAAATAGAACATTGTCTTCTTTTTGTTCCCTTTCCTATTTTTGATTTGATTTTTAAGAATAATAAATACAATCTCCTTTATATATTGAGTGTTGCAGAAAAAAAACATAGAAAATAACTTGCACCAACATAATGAGAATTAAGTACTTTTGTTTTTGTTTCTAACAAATAAGCTTACATGTAAAGAAAATTATTTTTTTACATCATTCATCCATTCTACGTTAAGAGATAGAAATAGAGAGAGAGTGATGTGATATATGAGATAACTAATTTAATAAGTGAAGTGATAGAAAGAGAAACATAAAAAAGAAATAACGTGTTGAATGAGTATAAGAAAAATGAAGATCTACGAATACAATAACTGTATTATAAATTCTCATTTGTTCTTGATAGCGCATTTCTTTTTGGTTTTAAGATCTACGTGGTGAAGCCCTTCGAAGGCTCAGGTGGCCATGACCCATCCCACAAAAAAAAAAATTATTTTTTTTATAGGGTAAACTATTAAAATATTTGACTTTTAATAAAATTACATTATGGCCTATCTACTTCTCCATTTCAGTATGCATTTTTTTTTTTTGGTAACAAGACTAATCAAAAAACAGCAGAAAAGGAAAAACAGCGTGATAGTATGCATTACTATCACGCTTTCAAGTCACCCATTCTAAATTTTTAAGGCATGCAATTTAATTTTTTAATAATCAATTTTGTGTTTAATGCTTATTTTTATTTTTTTAGGAAGTGTTTGATGCTTATTAAAACATAAATTTTGTGTATATACTATGTATTATAGTTTATTTTGTGGTCCATCTGAACTTGTTTTTTTTGTCAAGTAGTTTAGCGGCTAGAGAATTCACCTTAAAAGTGACTAAGTGGGGTGTCTAGGGTTCGAACCCCAACCCCTACATATATTATGCATTATCCTTTACCATGCGAGTTAAGCTCACGGGGACCATCTAAACTTGTTTTTATATGGCTCCGCCACTGGTTTCAGTGACAATACATGTTTGTTTATTAAATTTTAAAAATACCATAAAATAAATATCATTTTATATTCTTAATATAATATTAAATATTTGATCATACGATGATGAAGATCGACTCATATTTTTTAAGAAAAATGAAGATTGATTCAGTTGATAAATAGTTGACACACTTGTAAGAACGTGAGTTCAACTCTCATTGTTATGTGATAACTTTTTAACGAATTGTTAAACACATTTGTTAACGTCGTTAAACATCAAGGTCTATTTTGATCCTCGGCAAGTTTATCCAAAGAATTTAAGGATATAAAAATACAATAAAATAATAAATTATTACTTTCTTTAAGAAATAATAATATTTTTTTTGAAGGTAGAAATAATAATAATCAATAAAAGAAAAATGATTATGATTGCAAAGTTGGTGTGAAAATGGAACATGCATGATTTCCATTAATTTCAATTTCATTTTCATTCAGCAGAAAGAAAAGACAAGAACATCGCACAGAAAATCACGCGCATCTCATCCGAAAGATACAATACATCTCTTCCTCTTCCTTTCTCATTCGCCATTCGCAATTTGGATTTTACGCTTTCCGAAATGCCCCAAGCAATTCAATTCAGGTACATACATGGAAGATTATTATTATTTTTTTAAAATTTTCACTTTTTCATGTCAATTTTGGAAAAAAGATTCTGTTTTGGAAAATGGGTCATGTGCAAATTTGGTAATCGAATCTGGGTTTTGTTTTGTATGTAATTTTTTTATTTAAAAATCATATTTTTAGAAGTTATTTGTGCTACTTCTGATTTTTTTTTTTTGTAATTGGGTTTGAACATGCATAGAAGGAACAAGGAAGGTTGTTGATTATCGAGACAAAGAAATGGATTCTGCGAGGAGTTGGCTTTCGAAGTTGCAGCCTCGTGATAAAATGAAGGCGAAGAAGAGGGATGAGGATGGTAATAATGATGGAAATGGAGATTTGACTTCACCTGTGGATGATGGGTCGCTTTCTGATGTCACGAAGCAGAAGGTTGCGGCAGCAAAGCAGTATATCGAAAATCACTACAAGGAGCAAATGAAGAATCTTCAGGAGAGGAAAGAGCGGTATGATTCATTTTATTTATGTTTATGATAGATACTGAGATTTTTTATATATCTGAAAACATCGAGTAATGAGATTCGCTTGCCTTCATAGTTTTGTGCGGAGGGAAAAATATCATTAGAATTTGAGTTTGGAGGACCAATGGAGTAGAAAAACTGCAGCATTTTACTTTGAGTTTTTGGTAGTATGTGAAAAGTGCTAATTTGTGATATTCATATCATCGAGTTCTATGAACCTTGTGCCTTGTGCTATTTGTTTTTCAGCATTACTATTGCATCTTTAAATTACTGCATTATAATTCACATAGATACGAGTTGTACTGCAGAGTAGTTAAATGATTAAATCTGGCACATGGCTGGGGTTTCTCAACAACCCTGGGTGAATATTTAAATCGAGTACCGAGTCTGTAAATTGAACAGAGCTTATGCTGCCTCATTTTGAGTTCTGTTTTGTGAGAACATTTTTGCTTGTAACTCAAGTTTGACAGGGATGGTTATATTCCTTGCATGGTGTTTAGATGTTTTTTGGAGAACTATCTATAAAAGGAGTAGATCAGATGGAGAGTACTGTAGTCAAATAACTAGAGGTAGAGGAAGACACGGAACAACCAGAAGAGAAACTGTTAAGGATCTACAGATTAATGAGTTGGATAGGGATATGATATATGACAGAACATTATGGCGGCGTTTGATCCGTGTAGCCAACCCCATTTAGCGGGATACGGCTTGGTTGTTTTTGTTTTATCCATAAAAAGAGTGAGTTACTAAGTTATTATTTTCTAAATAAAAGAAACCAAGATGGTGATATGCACATGCATATTATGGATTAAAGTTATCACTCAATGATGTTTTTAAGAGGGAACTGGCTCATCATATCACTAGCTATTGCCCTATAGAAACTACAAAGTTCTAGTTTCTTAGTGGACTGTGTTGATAGTTCTAAATAAGAAATGAGTAGAGACTGGGAGAGAAAGAATAAAGTCTTTGAATTGTGATTATGGTTATATATCTTATGACATCATCACTTGAACAAGTATTTGGAATTGGAACAACTTATAAAATAGTTTATAATATGTACCAAGTTGTTATGGACTTACGCTTAGTTTACCCTAACTCCATTTTCAACTGTTGAATCAACTTATAAGCTCCTCTAAGCTATTTGGAATTTATAAGCTCCTCTAAATATAGAGTTTCTGCTGAGTTTACTGAGGTTGGTATGTATCATAGCCCTGGATAGTTCATCACAAAATGGTTCCACCTTGAGATAGGAGAACTCACCCTTGGTATGACTCTCAATCGGGTACCGGTGTGAATCATAGCTAATTCATCACTAATACATCACACGTGGTCAAGGTTAGTATAGGCCAAACTTCATCTGGAAAACCAGAATCAAGTTTAATACAGGATATTTGGGGTCAGCCATCATTTTGGATAGCCAGGGCTAAACTGCATTTGGAAGGGAATAGCTGGGGTCAAGGCTGCTAGAAGGACACAACGGCAAGACAAACTAATCCAAGGCTTTTGAGATAGGTTGAGAAAGTGGCGAACAGAAAACTCCACACTCAAAGAAACTACGAACGAGAGATTGGACTTTGTGCATTAACAGCGAGAAAATAAGTTATGGAGATAATGACATGTTTACGACAAATCCAGACTTTAGGGAACTCAACAGTAAAATAGTCACAGAGGGTGATATTGCTGTAATATCATGTTTCATGTTGTAGACTTTTAGATATGAAATGGGGGAATGGAAAAGACGAAGGTTGTGAATTGTGATTATGATTATTATTAATTATTAACAGTTGCTACACTACTACTAATCCCAATTGAATATGAAAACAAAGTATGAGATATGGAAATCGCTCCTAAAAGATAATCTAAGATATTCTAAATTACTGAAAGTTACAATTAGACAACCCAAATATTGTGTGGTATTTTCCGTATATTTAACATTTAAAATGTAGTTATGAAAGATGGATTCCTCTCAATTTTTTTTTTTTTATTGAGGTGCACTCATGATTATTGTGATAAATAATGCCTCTTTCCTCTCTCATGGTTTGAGTGCAGCATGTAAAGAGATGCTGGAACTGAAAATGTCTTTTTTCTTGAATGTTAATGTTCATTGTGTTAGTTACTCTGATAAAAGGTGCTAAAATTTTATAACACCTCACTTGCTTACAACAGTCGAACCATCTTGGAAAAGAAGTTGGCTGATGCCGAGGTCTCCGAAGAAGATCAAAACAACTTACTTAAATTTTTAGAGAAAAAGGAAACTGAATATATGCGCCTTCAAAGAGCCAAGATGGGTGTTGATGATTTTGAGTTATTGACTATGATTGGAAAAGGTGCATTTGGGGAGGTATGTTTATAATTGTATGTGATGAGAATGAGTAACATGACATGGCTGATTATGCTTTCTTCTGGTTTATGGTTATTTTCTTCTATGTATAAAGTTAAATGTAACGGTGGATCGTATTATAGTGTCTATTCATCAAAATTTGAAATCTAATCTTTTTTTTTTTCTTGGTAATTTGGTATATAATATTCATTTTGTTCGTTCTCTTGATTCATTATGTGCAACTTGATATTACCATTGATGTGATTTTGAAGAGATATACAGAATAAAATATTGTAAATTGTAATCGGTAACGTGGGCTACAAAAGCGTCTATAGCCTCGCATATTATTGTAATAATTTTTGTGATGTTTTTAGTAATAGTTTTTTTTAGGGATCTCAATATATCTTCTCTATTAAAGCCTTGCATATTATTGTAATACTAATATGGTATCATGAGTATTATTTGGGTCTATAATTGATCTTGGAATCACCCCATCTCTTACACTATATAACCTTTCTGCTTTGTTGAAATGGGATTAAATTATTGTTGAGCGAAATAATTTCTTCTCTCCACTCTCTCACAAGCTCCAAATAGATCTAGCTCACTGGTACTGAAAGAGTCTGTAGATTGCATTTTGCTGAAACATCCCTTTTTTCTTGAACCACAAGCTCATTCTTAGACTTTTCTGTGTTTAAATGCTGCCAGAATATCCCAACTGATTTTGTTTTCGTTTTTGTATGTTTCCTTTAAGTGCCTTTGTCTGAAACAATCTGTCTCTTCCTAAAATTTGAAATCGTTGCAGGTCAGAGTTTGCAGAGAGAAGACTACTGATCATGTATACGCAATGAAAAAACTAAAGAAATCAGAGATGCTTCGCAGAGGACAGGTTTACAGTCATCTGTCTTTCTATATGTTATTCAAGAGAGTGACAGTTTTTATGCATAAGTTTAATAAAGTCATCATGATTCATACTCATTCCCTTTCTCGCGATTTTTTTTTAGGTTGAACATGTCAAAGCGGAAAGGAATCTCCTCGCAGAGGTTGACAGCAATTGCATTGTCAAACTTTATTGCTCTTTCCAGGATGACGAGTATCTTTATCTTATTATGGAGTATCTACCGGGTGGAGATATGATGACTCTACTTATGAGAAAGGATACCTTGACTGAAGATGAAGCCAGATTTTATGTAGGAGAAACTGTTCTGGCTATTGAATCTATACACAAGCACAATTATATACATAGGTATACATATTTTTTTTGTTGCTTCGAATGGAGACCAGTATACCTTTAAGTTAACTTCCAGGACACACTGCTATGACTCTTATCATGATTGCTGGCAAAATCATTTTAAAATCATCCAATGCTGGAAAATGTTCGATGTACGAAGTCATGAATGGAGTCATATTTATCATGATCACTGAACAGTATAAGTTTATCTTTTCAATGTTTTGTGTTGCAGGGATATCAAGCCTGATAACTTATTACTTGATAGATATGGACACCTGAGACTGTCTGACTTTGGACTTTGTAAACCATTAGATTGTAGTACGCTTGAAGAAAAGGATTTTTCTGTGGGTCAGAATGTGAATGGATCTACACAGAGTGAGGAGCGCTCAGCTCCAAAACGCACACAACAAGAACAATTGCAAAACTGGCAAAAGAACAGGAGGACGCTTGTAAGTTTACTACTTTATGTTTTGATATTGCTTTGTTAATTGAGAGTAGTGTAGTTGCAAAACTTGATGTACCCGTTTAACCCTCTCTGCCTGCCCAACCAAAAAAAGAAAAAAAAAGAAAAAACAAATTGCTGATTTCTACTGTTGAGGGTCTCTATATGGAAACACCTTTCTTTACTTAATGTGTTTAAAATTCTGTTCCTTTTGTAATTGTGAATGTATAAATGTTCTAGGCTTATTCCACTGTTGGTACACCGGATTATATTGCGCCAGAAGTTCTTTTGAAGAAAGGGTATGGGATGGAATGTGATTGGTGAGTTTTCTGCATCTTGGCCCACTTAAACCATACTATCTGAGTTTATTCTTTTCATTCTTAACTGAGTGATATGTTTTCAGTAAGTTCCAACCTATTTTGACATTCAAATTTCTTACTTGATTACTTGTTCCGGACTTATTTCTTCCACTTTTTGTTTTGTTTCCTATTCAATAATGATATTTTTTTGAAAACATCAATCATATTGGATTTGCTCCATTTATATTGGACTTGTGAATAAACTCCAATAAGATCAGAGTTAAATGTTTTATAATGACAGAACGGTGTTGTTATTAAATTCACAGGTGGTCACTTGGTGCTATCATGTATGAAATGTTGGTGGGATATCCACCTTTTTATTCTGATGATCCAATGACAACATGTAGGAAGGTAATCTTTCTTGATCCAAATGATTCTTGCAACTAATGATTGTTTGACGTTTACTTTTGTTTTTATAACCCACTACAGGATACTTTTACTATTAATTATGACTTGTGCGGTTATTGAATTTGATTTTTTTAGATTTCAGTTAATATGTTTGTCGGCTCTTTGTATTTGTTGTTTCTTTCAAAGTCTATCATTCTACGTCAAATCGGTGGCTAGATTGTTCACAATCATTGATAAGTTCAATTTCATAAGTCCTGTTTAATATCTCTTGGCATGTTCGGTGATGGTACCTTCTTTGGACAAGACATACATGATACCAGGGATCCACTACATTGCAGTATGTACAAAATAAAATGTGTGCCATATCACATATATGATAATAGCCATGAGGCTGAAAGTACTGTCCTCTAGTCATTAATTCCTTTGGCAGAACTCTTCCTATAGTCCTTTATTTCTCTGGCCGAGTTTGCAAAATAAACTTAAACGCAACAACATATGTCTTTTTTCTCCTCTTGCCTCCGAAGCTTCTTTTACCATATCACCTGTTTCCCCTTCAGACATTTCATGTGAGCTGCCAAACTTTAATCTGTTTTCTTGTTTAAGATGGGTATCATGGGTTTGATAGTGTAGGGGATCATGACCCATTCATACTCAGATGAATCTTTAACGGTCTGTAGCCTTAACTGGTTGATCATTTAGAATTAAAAAGCAATTGCTTCTTTTCAAAAGAAATGAAACTTGTACTTGTGGACTTCAGTATCAAAAGTAAGGATGCTGGAAAAATGCTGTTGAAAGACAACCAGACTGAAACTAGCTACTTAATTCAAGATTTTCTTTTCACGAATTACTAATAGTTAAGTTTTTCTACTTCATTTTAGCATGGTATTTTTTTCATACTTCATCTGATGCATTTTGACAAGTTTAATTTTAAAATGGACTAGGCTTCTCTACGATGTTAGGTGTACACTTTCCATAATGTGCAGAATCGATCCTACCTATATTGTAATGGCGATGCTTTAGAGTGAAACCTCCTCTCTAGAGTAAGCAAGTCCAATTAACATAATAATTTAGATCCTGTTTGGTATATTCTTTTCCTATTTTATGCCACCTTCTGTTCACTATATTTCATGTTTGTTAAAGAACACAATGGAAATAGAAATGAAACAAAATGACATTTTTGTAATTAAAAGTAAAAACAAGATACGAAAAAATTTAAACAGAAACCAAACAGACGGAGTTTTTCTTTTTTAAAACAAATTTATTGAGCATGATAATTTTATCTTGGTATCTCTTTATTGCAGATAGTGAACTGGAAATCTCACTTGAAATTTCCTGATGAAGCTGGGCTATCACCTGAGGCTAAAGATCTTATCAGTAGACTTTTATGTAATGTCAACCATAGGCTGGGATCAAAAGGTGCTGATGAAATAAAGGTGTTGTACTTGTACAGTGTGTTCTTCTTTGAATTATTATATTTTTTATATTTTATATTTCAATATTGGAGTTTATCTTTATGTTGCATTCCGCTTCAGGCTCATCGGTTCTTCAAAGGTGTTGAATGGGATAAACTATATCAAATTGAAGCTGCATTTATACCTGAGGTCAATGATGAATTAGATACTCAGAATTTTGAAAAGTTTGATGAGGTATTTTAGTCTATCATTTTCTTGCTTTTGTATAGATATTTTTCTGCCATTTTCATTGTCCATTTTTTCTAATTTTACCTCTTGCACCTGCAGGCTGACAGCCAAACTCGACCGTCGTCAAAAGCTGGTCCATGGAGGAAGGTAATCTTTGATGTTCCCTCTGCTGGAAATTTTCACCAAGTTATCTGTTGAGTTGGTGTTTGAATAACCTATTATTGGTTGATATGATGATCAAGTAGTATTCTGTTAAATCCCTAAATTTTTGCAATATACGGAAAAACAAAGAAAATCAATAGTTGTCATTGTTTGTACTTTTGAATTACTTATATGGAAATTATGGTATGTCTCTACTGTTTTAAAAATTAATTTCCTTTCACTTGCATGTCCACGAGTAGGCTGCCTTTTAGTTGCTATGAGGTGAATTGATGGTTGAGAAGGTATAAACTATAGGCAGGGCCGTATAGTAGGAAATGTCTTGCTAATTCTCGAACTGGCTCGGGTTTCCCATATAAGAAATATTATTGCCCTCCTTTTTGTTTTTAGGCAGATTTTGACTTTTGAAGTCACTTGAATAATATTTAAGTGAACATGCTCTTCTTCAGATTCTTGATATGAATAAATGTATTGGTGTTGCGGTACGGCTAGAAATACTATAATAATATGTGAGAATACACTGTTATTTGAATTCTTAGGAAGCTGAAATTATGACTCTCTACTAGAGCCTAGGAACACTTATTATTGATCTTGTTAAATGTTCATGTTAATTCAATAATGTTTAACTTTCTGAATATAAAATCACTATTCAACATGTACTAGGGTTGTATGTATTTGCGCGGATATGAAATAACGACTTTATATTCAACAACACTTGTGTTAGATTTTTTGTTTAACTTCCTTTTAGCACTGGCCAACAAATATAACTTCCTCAAGTTCCAATTGTTTGTGAACTATATTAGACAACAAAATTTAATTTTTTTTCCTTCTCACTGGCTTACAGAATAGTTCTCAATCTTCAAATTTTTTAATTTCTTATGTACAGCTGTTCTCCACCCCCATCCATTTCCTTTTTCTTATTCTTTTGTTGTTTGACGGGATGTTGCAGATGCTTTCATCTAAAGACTTAAATTTTGTTGGATACACATATAAGAACTTTGAAATTGTCAACGATTATCAAGTTCCTGGGATGGGTACGTTTCTTTTTTCTCTTTCCACTCATGTATATTATTTTATATAATGTTTATTTCCTTTGAAATGTACTTTCGTTTGGGATGAAGTATATTAAGAGAAAAGGTCACTGTTAAAGATATATGTTTATTTGTTTATTCTTTTAAGATATAGAAGAAAGGAAATGCTTAGAATGACAAATTGTATTAGTCGATGTAACTATTGTTTTTACAGAAGACAATGCACCTTATTTGTTATAGATTAAAAAAAGTAATTTTTACTTTATATTTTTAAAACTGATTTTTATGAAAACTTACTTAAAAATAGTAGAAGCTATTTTGAACTCATCTGTTATAAATTAAAAGAGTAATTTTGACATTCAGCAACTTAGATATTCATTGTTAGAGATTTTCTATTTATATTTTTGGAATATTCATTGTTAGAGATTTATTTAACATAATAAAAATCACATCTTTTCAAAAAAAAAAAAAATCACATTTTTTTTTGAATTTCATTATCCAAAAATAGTCATAGCAAAATGATGAAATACTTCTTTTTTTTAAGAATAAAATGATGAAATACTTAAAATGTCTTTTTATGAGAAACTATTTAAACCAATTTCTCATCTGAAGTTTTCTTTAAAAAGTTCTTTGTTAAAATTATAACAATAAAATGAAAGACTATAAAAATCATTTAAAAAAAAAAAACCTAACCCGAACTGGCTCTATATCAGTGATTGTCGCGACCAAACATTGACTGGGATTATTGAGGTTGGTTTACGTTCGGGAATGCATCCGGGGTAACCAGGGCCTAATTCTATGAGACTATAGTGATTTAATGCATTTCTTATAGCATGGGCCATATTGTATATGGGATAATTGGAATTAAAGTTAGACGAATTTATCTAAGCCTTTTAAAACAGGTTTTGAGAGAGAAAGGATGGGTAGAACTTGTACATAGCCGATTACAAGAAAAGAATCATGCAGATAATGGCATCATTACAATAAGCTCCATATTTTGGAAACTCGACATCATAACAGTGACGAGACTGATCATAAAGTATGGCACCACCCTAGAAACGTGTTAAAGTTTTAGTGTTTAGTCTATTAGGTATAGAGGGAGAAAGAGGAACACTCAAGAATACAATTATATTCAACTTACTCGTTAAGGATAATCTAATTAAGATAAATGACATATTTTATGATAGAATAATGATATGGTAAAATATTTTTAAGATACCTTACGATTACAATGTTGGATGATCAGAAGTCCTCTAACATTGAAAGAAATGATATAATACATTTGTTGGTCACTGAACATAAATGCAAATAGAGATTAGTTAATCTACATGACTACCCGGACAACCATTATATGCAAAACTTAGTCCAGATGAAGAAATTTTACCTTATGATTCATTCCATCTTCTGTTGTTGGAAGGCCAAGATAGATCATTGGAACAATATATCAAACCACAGTTTCACATCAATGCTGTTACATGTCATTTTAGGCAGGGTTGTGGAAGATAAATTGGCAGGGTTATGTTGAAAAGTAAAATTGTTTTATTTTTGGTTTGTTTGGGGTGCTGATTAGATTTTACATTCAAGAATATATTGCACTTTTGTGTTGACTTTACCATCCTTTTGCGTTGCAGCTGAGCTGAAGAAGAAGCCCTCCAAATCAAAGAGACCATCCATTAAGTCGCTTTTCGGTAGGCTCTTACATCTTTGTGGCTATTTGATTCTTTCAAACTGTTTTCTTAGTTCATGATGCTCTATGCACATCTCTGTTTCTTGCATGTAACCATAATTCTTTTCATCGAATCATACTGGTTAACACGTATATGATAGATTCCGAGTCAGAGACGTCAGAGTTGTCTGAGGTTTCTGATACGTCTGCAAGTGATCGACCTCAAGGAAGCTTTTTGAATCTTTTGCCACCCAAGTTAGAGGCATCTCATAGTGAGAGGAATCTTACTCATAAGTCCTAACAACGCAATATCATGATCTATCCAGTCAAACAGTGTAGGTACCATAACTCATGCATATATTTGACAATTCCCGTATTCTAAATGTGACTCTCAATGCAATTCCACATTTGGATTTGTTATTGGTTACGCTAATTAATGGTTATGAGAAAAGGCAAGAAGAAAGTGCTGCGTCTTGAATCAAGTAATTAACCTCGAGCAAGCTGGCTTGGACAAGTCTTTTCTGGCAATCACAACTATTGAATTGTAAATTTCTTTCAGTTTATTGTCAAATATGCTACACTGTAAACAGATTCCTGGTGTCATTGAATTGTGGATACTCTGTAAATTTCTTACAGTTTATTGTCATTCATGTTCTCTTTTACATTAATGATAACAAAGCATTTGTCTGTAACGCTGGAGTCTAATGGTTGACAAGTAATTTTGTTGTATAAAACCTGCATTAAATTTAAATATATTACTGTTCATTTTGATACAGATCTTAAAATTCAATTTTTCTCGGTATTTATTTTCTTTTTGTACATCTAATCTAATAGTATTTTTCAGGTAGATTAGTGTTTCTATGAGAGGGTGAGAGGAGTATTTCTATGATCAAAATTGTGGTGTACTACCATTTTTGATATTGTAGAGAATTGCAGTTAATTGCTGATACAACCTTAATTTAAATCATAAAGACATCAAAAAGCATATAATATTGTGATCCAAATCACATTCATGACCTATTTTTTGAGACCCTGTATATATAATCACATTATGACTGGTTCCTTTCGCAAAGTTTGAACATTTGGTTACTTTACACACTGCACTATTTTTATTTTTTGCACTTGGAATGGTTCCGTCACGTGCTTTCCCATTCTTTAACTAAATATAGAATGATGGTATTAACCTATTCCAGTGAAGCTGTTGCATGTAAGGCAGCTAAATCTGGAAAATGTCAAAATTACATCAAAAATAGGACAGACTAAAATGACATATGCATAAGCGCTGGTGGATTTAGATACCATTTTTATTGTGCCGTGTTGTTTAAAGCATACTATACAAATCGGCAAGCTTATAAATCAATCAATAATTAGAGCAATATGTTCTTTAATGATCAAAGAGAGATCCATTTGAATAAAGACTAAGCAATAAGGTTTGTATATTAAACTGTCCTTGTAGCTTGGTAAAATAACTTATGGTCGTTCAAAGCCCCTACAGCCAAAATAAATTAACATAGACATCACTTTCACCTAAAAGGTGGTTTAATGATTAACCTTATAAAATTAATATATTAATAGTTTAATCAAAGGCTTACGGAAGGTGTTAATCCAGTGGTTTTGTTAGGCATTTGGTATATCTTATTACTCAAATATAAACTTTTTTTACCACTCTAAACAGTTCTAACGACAAGACTAAAAATATTCTCAATGGATTTGGATTCACTATAAACTTTTTTTTTTTTGTGTGTACAGGTAGTGGTATATTCCTACACTGGTTAAATATAAGATGCCGATACGTTCTAGTAATATAGAAAAGTGCAAACGTCCCTCTTCAACCGTTAAGCCATGTATGATTAATATTAAAAGGAGGAAATTAGGTGTTCATTAATATATGTGTTATTTGTCTTTTTTGGTAACAATAGGTGTTATTTCACTTATTTGTCTTTGTTCATCAATTATAATATATTAGGCTGATTAGTTTTTTCAATTAAGCTAGAATTTAAGAGATCCTATTCATATTAATGAAAACACAGTTTATGTAAAGAATTATGTTATGGAAAATCAATGTGCATCAAGGATCTTAAGAGAACATGCACACAGATATTTACGTGGGTCAAGACTTCTTATCTATGTCAACATAAACGTCTCGACCAACTTTTTTCATTATCTCGAATATGATTACAACTCAATCCAAATTATGAATCATTCTACAAACACTCATTCAAGAGTTAAAAAAAAAAATGATAAAGTTTTATAAGACCTCCTATTTATAGAAGATGATAATAGCTTCGTATTGCAGTTCTTCTACCTCTCATACTTAACATTCTTCGTCTTATCCATCTTTTAGATTGAAATTTTTCGTTGAATCATAATAACTCTTGTGTTGATTTTCTTGCCAACTTGGATCACCGTTGCTCCTCCTTCTCTTGGACGATTCTTCAATCTCCTTGTTCATCTTTAGCTCACAAGCTTCGGTTTGATGTAATGGAAATGGACTACCCCTAGATTTGTTTTGCAGTCTTTTGTAGTTTCCTTCTATCCTAAAAAAAACTTTCATTTATGAATGTGGCATAATAAGTACTAATTATCTCACATTTTCAAAAAAATTTCACTTCATGATAGTTCTCCAAAAATATAAATTATTCTTTCAATCTCTTGAATCATACACCATCTTGTCACTATTATAAACAAAAATCTACATTTTAGATTTATTAAATAAATAATATATGTAGTCTATATTATAAACCACATGCATTATCTATTCAATGAATTTAAAAAGTTGATTTTTGCTTATAATAATGACAAGATGATATATCTAGTTTTGAATATCCACTCTTTGCATTAATAATTATTGTTGTTTAAAATTTGTAATTGATTTCCTAACCAATTATGATATGAGAATAGTAAATACAACACACGAATGTCTAAATATAAGTTTTTTAGTATTATTGTCGAAAAGAAGTTGATAAAAATTTTTTAAAAAAAAATGTAGTATCAAAAGCTTGATAACGTTAGCTTCATTACTTTAATTAGTTAATATAATTATAATTAATATAATAATGGGAAAATCACTGCCAATTCGAGGTGTAATGATTAACTTCTAGTGACTTGTCTTTTTCCAAATGTCTTGATTATGCCGGCCATCAACAGGAATTGGCAAAGCTTATTGAGTCTATTGACAACACCACAATTCTATTTAATTTATTAGTTTTATAAATTTAATTATTTGATCATGAAACTTTCCCTTATAAAGTAACATAATCCTCTTCTTGAAAACCCTCTCTCACATTCACACTCCAACTCATCATTTTTTTTTTCTTTTTCTTTGTATTTTGTTTTGCTACATATTAATTTTCATAACATAGTAGCTATAGATTTTAAGCATTAATTTGATATCTTTGTTTCTATGATGAAAGTAGGATTTGAAGTCCTTCATGCAAATCCAAACATGATTCATCCACACATGCATGAAACATGGGACTATACAATCATTGCAAATGACTTATTATTGCCACCTCCAATCCAAACAAATCCTTATCCAAAACCACCAACAGAAAATCACTCCCTAAACTTGGGAGGACAGAATAATGAGGTGAGTGATTGGGTTGAACACATTACTAAACACTTTGTTGAAGATCAATTACCACAAAACACTTCTGATAATAATAGTTACAATAATCTTCAACAAATTCAAACAAACACCTCAGATTTAATTCAAAACCATAATAGTAATAGTGGTTATGAATGTGATCAAGGGTTGAATTTGATAACCCTTCTAATGGAATGTGCAGTGGCAATTTCAGTTGAAAATCATGGTGAGGCTCATAGAATGTTACTAGAGTTAACACAATTAGCTTCACCTTACAAAACTTCATGTGCTGAACGTGTTGTTGCTTATTTTGCAAAAGCTATGATTAGTAGAGTGATGAATACATGGCTTGGAGCATGTTCTCCTTTGATTGATCATAGAACCATTCATTCTTCTCTACAAGTGTTCAACAATATTTCCCCTTTCATCAAATTTTCACATTTCACTTCAAACCAAGCAATTCTCGAAGCCGTGAACCGTTGTAATAGCATTCATATCATTGATTTGGATATCATGCAAGGGCTTCAATGGCCTGCTTTTTTTCACATACTCGCGACTCGAATGGAGGGTCGGCCTTCAGTTCGAATGACCGGGATGGGAGCATCGATGGAACTTCTTGTTGAGACGGGGAAAAATCTTTCGAATTTTGCAAGAAGGCTCGGTTTGTGTTTAGAGTTTTACCCTATAGCATGTAAATTTGGTGAAGTTGTTGATGTTTCCATGTTACAAATTAGGCCTAATGAGACACTTGCAGTTCATTGGTTGCAACATTCTTTGTATGATTCAACTGGACCTGATTGGAAAACTTTGAGACTTCTTGAAGAATTGGAACCAAAAATCATAACTTTGGTAGAACAAGATGTTAACATTGGAGGGTCATTTTTGGACCGTTTTGTTGGTTCATTGCATTACTATTCCACCCTTTTTGATTCACTTGGATCATATTTGCATAGTGATGATTCTAACAGGAACATTGTTGAACATGGTCTTCTATCTAAAGAGATCAACAATATATTAGCAATTGGTGGACCTAAGAGAAGTGGTGAAGAAAAGTTTAGGCTTTGGAGAAGTGAACTTGTTGCAAGAAATAGTTTTGAGCAGGTTCCAATGAGTGCTAATTCAATGGCTCAAGCACAGTTGATATTGAACATGTATTCACCAGCTCATGGTTATAGTCTTGCTCAAGTTGATGGCATGTTAAGGCTTGGTTGGAAAGATACTAGTTTGTATACTGCTTCTTGTTGGACTTGTAGAACTTCTAGGTAGCTTTGTTCAAGGTTGTAAGGTTTTTGAGTTTCTTAATTTGTTTGTTTTGAGGTAGATAATTGAGTTGTAAATTGAGCAAATTTAGTAGAAGTTATTTGATTGTAAACAATTATTATGTAACCATATATACATGATTTATTTATACATGTTTAAATTTAAAGGAGTTCATATGTACCAATTTTTTTTAAAGGAGTTCGAGTTCTATAGAATAAAAAAAGCATCACGGTATGTGTGTCTAAGTGACTCAAATTTATGCTTGTGATCAAGCAAGTGTATCTCCACAGGAGTGTTAACGTGTTGTTGGAACCACTTTAGACTTTTATGTGCAATCAACTTGAGTTCACCTTCTTTACCTTCGTAACCAAGCAATCACCCTCACATCACATGGTTGAAAATGTTGTAGATTTACTTAAGAGAAAAGACGATGACGATTGAAAATATTATTTCAATTTAAAGGTATTTTGATTATTTTGGAGTGTAATTGGACATTTAGGCAGTGTTATTAGAAAAAAATTCGTATTTTATTTTGTGCACATATTTTTTCATATAACTTACTTCTTATTTTTTTTTTTTTACAAATATATATATATAATATTTCTATAATATAAACTTTTTTTTTGAAGAAATATTTCTATAATATAAACTATCAACCGTGTAAATGAGAGTATAAGACATGAAAAAATGCCGACAATAAATAAACATACTTTAGTCAAGAAATAAAATAAAATATTTATGATTTAATGAACTTAGCTCAATTGATAGGAATATTGTATTATACATGCAGGAGTCGAGATTTGAACCCTGAATACCTCACTTATTCTTCTTAAAAAAAAAGTGAAAATTATTTAGTTTCCTTAAAAAAAATATTTTGTTTCATCACCATTTTTTTTTTCAAAAAATGTGAAAATGGTTACATGTGAATAATATCCGAGTCAAAATAGTTTATTAACTTTCACATAAAAAATTACTTTCGATGCATTTTGTATGATAAAAATAGTTTTTTTAACAAAAAAGAGAGTTATTGTCTAACTTTTTTAATTTTTTGACAAAAAAGGAAAGTTTAATGGGCAGGATTCGAACCTTAACCTCTGTATATAATATTATGCAATCTTTTACCACCTGAGATACAGTCACGCAACGTTATCGTCCAGTTTTTATTATTTGAAATAAAATAGATAAAGTTACTTAAATAGAAAGACAAAATAATAGTGAAAGAATAAAAGTTACCCAAAAAGATAAAGAAGAAAGCCATCCTCAATACTTTATCCTTACACAAACAAAAGTCATGACCATCATCAAATGCTTTGACAAATAAAAAGAAGAAAATTGACTTGAGAATCAAATACACAAAAAGTGGATAAAGAAAAAATATATTAAAAAACAATAAAAATAGCTTTTGTCTACTATTGTGACAGCCCAAAGGCGGAGAAGGAAACTGATAACCTTCAATCCTCATGTTACTGACTTTTCTCTAAAAAATCTAATTGTGAAAAAAAAATTAAAACATTTGAAATTTATTTTAAAACACTTAAATACATTTCATTATGAGTTTTTTTTCTTATGATTCTTAATTTAATTGCTTATTATTAAATCTATAATCTTTTTAGGTGAAATTTTAATCTATAAGTTTTTAAATTATAGACGCATATCTATAAATAAAAACTTAACTTAATTGGTAGATATAATGCATTGTAATATGTAAGGGTTGTAATTTGAACTTTGACATCTCATTTATTCATTATTAAGAGATAAATTTTTAGTCACTTAACTACTAAAAAAACATTTAAAAAATTACTTATGTTTTTGTCCTTTTATGAATTACATTCTTTAAAAAAAATGAATTACATGTTATAAATAAAAAGTTTTTTCTCTCAAAAAAAATGTTATAAATAAAAAGTTTTTATCATTTTTTTTTACAAAAGTATAAAGTTTTCATCGCTTTAACGACTCATCTATATATTATATAATATGTGAGGCTCATACAAGGTGAATTTCCACTCCAACTACATTTTCTCTTTAATCGTAACTTTTTATGTGTGTAAATAGAGTATCATTTGCGAACAATTTTAGAGATTAATCTATCGAATTGGATAAAACTAAAAAGTGTGATGAAACATTTTTAGCAAAAATTCAACATTGCTAGACTTTTAGTTAAGTTCGAAGAGATCAATTGTATTGTTTCCTCTTTTAATTTTTTGCGTTAAAAATAAGAAAGGAATAAAAAAATATAGAAAATGAATTTAAAAATCAAAATTAAAAATATAAAAAAAAGACAGCCGAAAAAAGTGAGAGAAAAAACAATAATCACATTGATTCACAGAAAACAGAAGCATTATTTCTGTTGTCATTCATTCTTTGTCTTTTAACTTTCTCTCTCTTCTTTCTCTCTCTTCACACCAAACAAGACCCACTTCCTCCGTTCATCTCCAAACTTGTGAAACTACTTTTGTCTGTTCCTCTTTCATCCAGCACACCACAGATACCATCTCTTTTCCTACCTTATTCTGTTTTTCCAAAAAAAAAAAATATCATTTTTTTATTTTTTATTTTTCCCTTTGTTGTTCTTGATATTGATTATTCTGGGATGATTGGTTTTGGTTCTTTTGGGGTGAAGGAATGTAGTTGGAAAAAGTTGTTCTTTTGAATAATTCCTCATTCATGAGGATGTTTCAAATTTCTTAAATTTGATTCATTACCCCCAATTTGCATTTAATCTTGATTGTTAGATTGTGAATTTTTGTTGGGTTTGGTGAATTTTGGAAGAAAGTTAGGATTTTTATTGATTCAGGTTTAAGAATCTGTTGAAAATCAATCAATTTGGTCTTTTTTCCTTCCTCTGTTTGAATTTGTCCACAATCAAGGGCTGAATTCAATATTTGAAGGTGATTTTATCATGGATCATGTGATTGGTGGAAAGTTTAAACTTGGAAGGAAAATTGGGAGTGGTTCTTTTGGAGAGCTCTATTTAGGTTTGTTCATCTTTATTCCCTTTTTTTTGTTTTTAATTCATTTATTTGGGTACATTGTATTGTTTTGTTAATATTAACATGTTCATTCTATTGTTTCTTATATCAGCTGTTAATATACAAACTGGAGAGGAGGTGGCTGTTAAGCTGGTATGTGAAGTTCTCTTCAATCATTTGACTCATTTTTATTTTTTATTGTTGAATTCTTTTATGAATTTCTAGAATTTGGTTGATTTTTTTTTTCATGTTGGTTCTAGATGTATTATTAGGATATTATCTGAACTATTTAGGGTCAATGATGATCCATGAAATTGAGCATGCTTGCGATATCATTTATCGAAGGAAATGGCATGAGATATGTTTTAAATGTTAACTTTTGGTCAATAGGTGGATGATTGGTTCTTGAAATGAGATGTGAAATGGCACATTATGTTTATCCTCACAATTCTGTTTTGCAGCTGCTAGATGCTCACTTCGTATCATATTTTTATAATACATTTTCTGTTGCATTGTTGATCACGTTTTGCTAGTTTGTGAAAGATTTTTTTTTTGTTATCAGTTAGTGGTGGCACTTCATGTGACACACTATGTTTTTCCAATTTCCAATTGTCTCACGGTTCTGTCAAAAATATTCCAGGAATCTGTGAAGACCAGGCATCCACAGCTTCACTATGAGTCAAAACTGTATATGATTCTTCAAGGAGGAACTGGAATCCCCCACCTCAAATGGTTTGGAGTTGAGGGAGAGTACAATGTCATGGTCATCGACCTTCTTGGACCCAGTCTGGAAGATTTATTCAATTATTGTAACCGGAAATTCACTTTGAAGTCGGTGTTGATGCTTGCCGATCAATTAGTAAGTCTGTCTGTCAAGTTGGCGAAAGTTATTTAATATGGTTCTTTATATAATGGTACTAATAGCTTATTTGCCTCACACTTTTGTTTGTTTTTTCAGATTAACAGAGTTGAATACATGCATTCAAGAGGCTTTCTTCACCGAGACATAAAGCCAGACAATTTTCTGATGGGCCTCGGACGTAAAGCAAATCAAGTATGCGATTATTGTCTGTTGAAGATTTCTTGTTTTTTTTTTTTTAATTCCTTTGTCTATTGTGGGTTCAATATGCCTTTTGAAAAGTTTGATAGAGGAGTATGGGAGAAGCCTAAATTATCTATATATGATTATTATTGACCTAGAAAATAATTATGATAGGGTGTCTATAGACAAGTATAACACATGGTAGGGCCCATTTTAAGCTATTATGTTTTTTCTTTGGTATTAAATGTTCTTACTAGCATATCCAGGAGGTAACGCTGTCATATATTTTCTTGTGTGGGTTGTATGGTCATAGTTGAAGAGTCTAAATAGGAATAAATGGTAAACTAGAGTTGTGAAGAGAAGCTTAAAATCACATGATTTATGATTAAATATAAGAAAATCTTGGGAGTACATTTGTTGAGTCCCACATTGGATATGGTATGACCTGAATATTAAGAGGGGAATATTGGAGGTCATATTAATGCCACAACACAAGGTGCACAGTTTCGGCCCCTTGAATCTATCATACCAAGCGACGAAGAAATGGAGAAAGATATAAATCGTAGGATTCAAGTGAGTTGGATGAAATGGAGAAATATTTCAGTTATTTGTGTTTGAAAGGTACCTCTCAAAAGTTTGAAGGAAATAAAGTTCCAACAAGAGAAGTCAAGTGTTTTAGAGATGAGAATTTTGCAGGGGATGAGTGGACATACAAGAAAAGATATGATTGTGCAATGGAATAACACCTGTCAGGACTACGAATTTACAACCCAAGAGAGAGTAGGAAAAACACTTATTACCGAAAAAATGATAGAATCTTGTCTAACATGTGAGGAGTCTAATAGAAACCCTGGTAAAAAAAGTTGATGTTAGAAACCTTGAAAAGAACTGAGCAACAGAAAAGATGATTTTTATTGATTGAATTGAACTGAGTATATAGTTAGTGATTCAATAATAGCATCTACAGTTTCTGTATTATATTGATATTGATAGCGGCACTTCTACTTGTATCTGTTAGACATGTTAGATTCCGTTACATAGTGCAATCAAGCAACTGCAAGCTAGTCAGGTTCTTTAACTAACATTTTAGTTGCAATCAAGCAGCTGCAAGTTAGTTTTTGACAGAATGCAACGGCGTCATTTGATTCGTGGTTTTAATGGTTGTGTAGTTTGGATGATTTTGGTTTTTATTTTCCTGTCTTTGATATAAATAAAGAGTTACCCATTATAATGAGTCTTCGGCATTCAATAACATCAAAATACAAGCTTGGTTGAGTAACATTTGAATTGGCAGTGTCCTGTTTCCATGTTTGTCCTTGAGTTTTTCAAGAGTACTCTCACTTTATTCCTGGACCTTTCCTTTAAAATCCTAAGTTCACCAGTCATTTTACTTATTTTCATATCACGTCTATTGGTTTACTTCATAATCTATCATAGTAATATTTACTTTTTGGGAGGGTGTGTTTCTCCTTTAGTTCAATGACTTACGCTGTAGATACTGTTGCCGTTCATAGCATAGATCCCTGCACGACAAATTTAGGAAATAAATGTACTGCCCTTGAGTATAATGTTGAGTTGGTCTTACTTGAGAAAATGTCTGCTTTGACATGTGCACACATTTTGGCATGCAAGTGACTTTATGTTGGTATCAGTTTATTGATTTCATCGTGGCATACCAACCATACAGTGCTAATTATAACATGATTAACTTCTAGTGAGACTAGATTACCTAGCGTTAACACGATAAAATGAAGCCTAAACTTAACCGTTTGTATCCTTTAAAAGACTTCATTTTGTAGTCTCCTTGTTGGTCAAAGCAATTGGTTTCTTTAAGGGTGGGAATTTCTTAATCGTTGGATATGCTAAGTTTGTACAGCACGTTGAGTTAATATTCTTTCCATTTTTTATTTTATTTTATGGATGTTATAGGAGTGTTTCTGTTTGTCTATCTTTTATTTCAATTTTTTATTTATTTTAATAAATTTTTATTCTCTTGTCCAAAACTAAATATAATCGACTGATACATCACACTCTGTATCTCATTTCAGGTGTATGCCATTGACTTCGGCCTTGCGAAAAAATATAGGGATCTTCAGACTCATAGGCACATACCGTACAGGTTGGTTTTGTGATCATAATTTTAGGAGGGAGCAATATTAGGTTAAGCTAAACAATTAGGCAAACTAAACCTTATATTGCTTAATAATTGCTTAGTTTTTTTTAATTTTTTTTTCTACGCATTTGCATCCCTTTAACAGGCTGTTATGCCATTTTTTTTACTGGAAATCACTACCTAAATGTAGATAATATTTTAGTATACTTTAACTAAAACAGTATCAAACTTGGTCCCACAAATTCCCATTGATCTCAATATATTTTGTAAGTGATATTTTTCTTCTTTGCTTAGGGAAAATAAGAACCTTACAGGCACGGCACGCTATGCAAGTGTCAACACCCATCTTGGAATCGGTAAGTGATATTTTATGCTGGTTTGTTACTTTCTCGGTTAGGACTATTCAGTTCAAAATGAATTATTACATTATTAGGACTGAATGTGTTTTCTATATACTAATTGTGTGATTGTGGTGGCAGAACAAAGTCGAAGGGATGATCTGGAATCTCTTGGTTATGTGCTAATGTATTTCTTAAGAGGAAGGTTAGTTAATTGACAAACGCATCTACAACTTTATAGTTTATTCACACTATCAACTTTGTTTCATACTTTTTCCTTTTTCAGTCTTCCCTGGCAAGGACTGAGGGCTGGAAACAAAAAGCAAAAATACGATAAAATCAGTGAGACGAAGGTATCAACTCCAATAGAGGTAATTATGACTTGACTTCCTGCATCTGTCAGTTTTTTTTTTTTTATATTTTTTTAATGAAATTAAATTAATACCAGTTATTGAGCACTATTGCATGTTTCTTGTTTATTAGAAATTGGAATTAACTAAACACTCTCAAGTTGATGTTTGCTTTTTTAATTATTTACCTATATTTCCTGCATTCAACTGTTGGCACTTAGGGTGTGTTTGGATGGAGTGTTTAGGAGGGGAGGGGAAGGGAGGGGAGAGTTTACTTTTCATTTTTAAATTACGGACACTATGAAATTTTTTTTTAAAAAGTTAACATATTAACATGATAAACGATCATGTAATATTTCAATCACACTCAGTGGCGTAGCCAGAAACTTTGAATAGTGGGGGCACTATATATAAATTTGTAGCATAGCCATCATCTTAAATAATTTGGATCTTAAACAATATAGACGTCGATGTACAATACTAACTTAGAGGTCGATACCAATTTAGAGTTGTCATTTTGGTCTCTAAATATATGGCGTGTTATCACTAAAATATTTGAATTTTATCAAAACTATGAGCATATCTTCAAATGTTTCATTTGTTATTAATTGTATAGACCAAATTGATTAGTGAAAAATATATATAAAGATTAACTTAGCTAACTAAAGACACATTTAAAAATTAAAATGACTAATAAAAACTAAGGTTTGTTTTTGGTAATTTTAATAGAAATTATTAATAACCCATTTTAATTCAAAACCTTCAAGTTTTTCCATAATATAACATTACATAATCATCATACATTAATTATTAGGAAAATGAAACCAACACAACAGAAAGTGTTGAGAGATGCAGCCAAGCGTTTTTGTTTAAAGGCTCCATAACATCTTTAGGAATGCTTGGTAAAACTTTTTACTAAATATTATACATAAATATATAATATATGTATTAGTGTGTATATATGTAATGCATGAAGCAACTTTCAAAAATTAGTGGGGGCACAAGCCCACAGATAGCTTAACGTGGCTCCGCCACTGATCACACTTAATTTATTTTAGAAAAACATGTTCTATAGTCCGTAATTTGAAAAAGAAAAGTAAACCCTCCCCTCCCTTCCCCCTCCTAAACCCTCAATCCAAACACACCCTAAAATGTTATTTTCATAAAACTTTCCTCTTCATTTCCCTTCTGTCTCATGTAAAATCTTAATTTTATCGCTCTTGTTGATAGAATTACGTGCTTTTATAAAAATAGGTGCTCTGTAAATCATATCCCTCTGAGTTTGTATCATACTTCCACTATTGCCGTTCGTTGAGGTTTGAGGACAAACCAGATTATTCATATTTAAAGAGACTTTTCCGAGACCTTTTTATTCGAGAAGGTATGTTACCCAAAATAATGTGGAAAATGCATTCAGTATATTTTGCTGGAAATTCGGTGGTTGTGAATTGACGTGGGCATTGATCATGCAGGCTATCAATTTGACTATGTTTTTGACTGGACTGTATTGAAGTATCCACAGAGTAGTGGCAGCTCTAGAGGACGGGTTAGTATTTTATCTATAGATCTTGTTGTTTTACATTTTTGTTGGTCGCTTACTGTGGTTGTTGTAACGACAGCATGGCACTGGCAAGGCAGCTATGCATGCAGCTACACCAGTACATAAAGCACAAAAGATTCCAGGTCTGTTGTCTTTCAGCTGAATAAGAATGAAATTCGGTATCCTGCTAATATGTGCTGTGACAGAAAATAAATGTTTGAACTGAAAGCATTCAACTGAAGTTATCTTTTTCGTTGTTCTCATCAATAGTAAAAATATTGTACTGTTTTCAAAGTCTGTTGTATAATATTTGTTCATGCTATTTGTTTCAGTTGGGAGAGAGATTCGGGAGAAATTATCTGGTGCTGTTGTTGAAGCATTCACCCAGAGGAACCGCGCAAATTCTAGCCCTCATCACGGTGAACACACCAGACATAGGACTTATGATGATGTGGTAATACTCTTTCACAACAATAAGAATTTTTAAATCATCATATGAAGTTTTCAAATGAGAATGTTGTTTCCTGTTTGGTTTGACAAGACGTTTTCTAGTTCCATTTCATGTTTTTTCACATAATTACAAAAATGTCCCTTTTTTTTACCTTGTTTACCATTTGTAAATATTTGTACTTGAAATTATAAGCACGATAAAATATTGCTTTCACCGTTTTATTTACAAATCTAAAAATTAAGTAATGAAGTGAAAGAAAACAAGTCTGTTTTTAATAATTTACAATGAGAACAGAAAGTGTTTTGTCAAATCAAACAAACGTATTCTCTTAATATTTAGTCAAGTCTTGAGTGTAACTATGCATTTGTTTATTGAGTTATTATTCTTATGTTTAACGTTATCTTATATTAACAGCACTATGCCCAACACAATTCAACTCGATATGGAAGCAGTTCAAGAAGAGCCATGGTATCATCAAAGCCAAATTCCTCAGGTGACCATTCTGGCAGGATGGCCACAAGTGGGGGCCGTCCATCTGGCGCACATAGAGTTCAACCTGTGTATGATACGAAACAAGCAACTTTTGCTCGCAATGGGTCTATGAGAGGCCACCGTGATGATCCTCTGAGGAGCTTTGAGCTCCTCACTATCAGGAAGTAATCTCAAGGGTGTGTTATTTTGTTCTTCATTTCTAAATTTTGGCACACCTGGGATTTCAAGAAGCCTTATGGAAAGAAACAAAAGATTCAAGTTCATGGATATTAATGAATTACCATTGAGGTCACAATGGCATGACATCCCGACATCATTTCTAGATCCCCTCAGAAGATTTCTTAGCAGCTTTAATGTGTTCTTATAACGCGTCAAAGATGTAATTCAAAGAAAAGATTATTTTTATAAATAAGTATTGTACTGTATGAAACTTGAGTTGTAGCAAGTTTTGTGGATATGCAATGTTATTTGTGGATATGCAATGTTAATTGTTGACAGTGAATGTAGTTTAACAAGGCTACTGTGCTGAATGATCGATGATGTTATTTAAAGCAACGAATGATATGGTGCTGTAGGATTAAAAAACCGAGTTACCATATTCATAGCAATTAAAAATAAAAAAAATTATGTACCATTGCTGAATTATTATTATTTTTGTTAAAACAAGCCACTTCAACGGTTGAGTACTTTAGTGCTGCATAACATTCTGAGTTCTCGACGGCAATTGAATTTATGAAAATAAAAATAATTTCTGTCATAGAATGTTCGATATATGTAGGAATATCATGATATGACTCGTGAAAATGACCAAAAATGTCATAGTTCAGTTCGTAAAAAATGGCTTCAGTTCGGTTCGAAAAAAACGAATTGGTTCACCGAACCATAACACCGGTTTGGTTTGGTTTGGTTATCTCAAACTGTAAGCATGATTCAGTTTGGTTTGAATCCACTCCCCTAGATTGCCCTAGCCAAAAACGTGAAAATTTAAAATGAAATACATCAAAAACTTCAAGGACGATATACACAATGAACTTCTGAAATCCCAAAAAAACGTGGGAGTTCTGAAAAGAATTCTAGTAGTTTACAACTGAGTTTGAGAATCACAATTCTAGACAAAAAGTTAGGGGTTTCTAAGGGCCGCCAAACGCTTCTCGATGTCATCAATTTCGGAGCTGCAATGGCATCAAATTTCAAAGGTCAAACAAACTGATAAAGAAAAAACAACATTTAAAGAAGTTTCACAAGAAATTCACATGTATGGTAAACATAGATGTGGATTCGGAACTTTAAATGCACAATTCCAAGTAAATTCTTCACAACTTATAAGTTGCATAATAGAAATTTATATCTTTAAACTTATATCATTCTCTCTTTTTTGAACTTTCTTTAAGACATAGAGGGGGGACTGTTGGAATGGATGGGTAGATACGTACTGACATTTTCAGTATTCATATTCATATCATCGTCTAAACTTCTTTAAAAACTAAGGATGGAGGAAAAATGGTGACAGTAAGAAAATGCAGTATGGTATATACCTGCTGACATTTTCAGTATTCTTTGTTTTGATACTTCCTTTTGGAGCTGCTGATAACTGCCAGGAGTGTAAATAAAACAGAAATTAACTTGAGCACAAAACATACAGATTTAAAAGAGTACAAACGACTGGACTACAGAGATTAATAACAACTAATTCCAACCAACCTGTGAAGCAACATCCACGCCGATTTCATCGAGTACCTGCCAAAAAGTAAATAAAATTTCCATCAATTGTTTTTTGTAATTTTAAAAGTAAATGTTACCTCCGTAGAATCATATGTGCAACTTCTGCCCATCTATACTCTTACTTTCTATGAATTCGACATTATTCTTTCTAACCCTTGTCAATTTAGCTATTAGCCAACCAAAAATTTAAAGTATTTTTAAGGTGCACTTGATTTGCTTAAAAATTAGGACAACACAGAATTGTTTCATGTTTGATATCAAAATAGTTAAGGACAAAACTAAACAAAAGATGAAGTCCTAGATAAAACAAAAATTGTGTTACTCATTAAACCAAGTGTGTGTGTGCGCGCGCGCATCTAAATATATGTTAACATTATACCTAGATACATTTGCTAATGTACTCCCACTTGTTTTTAGAAGTATATTAGCAAATTACAATTTTAGGAATACATTAACAAATTTTAAAGTTATAATTTGCTAACGCAGTCCAAAAAAACAAGTGGGACTATATTAGCGACCAGCTGACTAAAATACTCCCACGTGTTCTTTAGAAAAAATATATTAGCAAGTTACACCTTTAGGAATACCACAAAATTGTAACTTGCTAGCTTTTTCTTTTTACAAAATGTAACTTGCTAGCTTACTTGTTTTAAAGTGGCAGTACATTACTTGGTATACATAGAAGCAGTAATTTTTGGGTCCTATGTCTTTATGTTTGTGGTAAATAAAATAGTAAATTTAGCATTATTTTGTCCAATACTTATGCATGATACAACATCACAAAATTGCTTGTGCTGAACAATGTCTACCTAAAATCATATAGAACAAACAATTGTCATGTCGCTCAACTGTTTGTCCTATGTTGTTCTACGTGTGTTATCCCTGGGGTGCATAAAATGCAACCTTATAACTCTTAAGAAGGAAATACTATGGTTTATAGGCCATGTAATTTTCTATTGATTTCAAATTTTTTATGTCTAAGAGAATTGTAAGCTTGTCTCAGCTGAGTCACCTAACTGGATTATGGATTACTAGCAAGCAATTAAAGCTAAGATTTAAATTTGGACCTGCATTTCCTAGCACTATTAATTCCTAAGGGATCGGAACACAGGATGTTACAGGCTTATAGTATTTTCCATGTAAATAACCAAGTAAGAAATTAATTAACCATGCCCAATGTATAGCTGAGATTTTCAACAATTCTGGGAAATTAATCAGGTTTAAGCTCTGCAGAGATTTCAACACATTTAAAAAAAATAATTGCAGTACGAAGAGTCCTTAGTACCTGATTTGTCAGATCTTCTGTCTCGTCTTCAGCCTCATCATTATCCAAGACATCATCGATGGCATCTGACATCATTTCAGTCTGTACATGAATTACAGATTCTGCCATTAGATGTGGAAACACGAACAATGTTTCAAAATTTATGCTCACTTTGAAAAACAACTTACAGTTATATCCATTTGTGCTGATTGTTTCTGGAACTCTTGAATAATTTTGGCTTGCTTTGTAGGCGCCATTTGCTGCAAATAATTTCTTTAAATTCAGCACAACGGAAATGGATTGAAAAAATATGACATCACTACAGAGTAATTTATGGATCCTAATGTCAATTTATGCAGCGTTAGGTGAAAGTTAAAAGAACAGCTAGCATATCAATTCTGCATTTCTGCCTTCCCAATGCATTAATTTCCTTTTAGCAAAAGAACAATCTCATCCTTCACGATCATTCATTGGAAACTTTGCAATCTTAAAAGGCCGGCAATAACCTATAAATATCAACTTTATCTCCTAACCCTTAACCTTGAACAAGCTTGGACACCATTCCATTAATAAACATCCAATTAAAATGCACCAATTTGTAAGACCTTCCGCAAAACAAAAGCTTCATTTTCAATCTTTTGCAGGAGAGGTATCCAAATATCATCTTGCTATTGTAGCATGTGTCCAATACTAAAATAAAACCAACTGCAGCAATGTATCATGTATCGGGCCATGGACATCAAATATAATCAAAACATATGATAAATCATTCTACCTTATTCATAGCTTCCATTGCCTTACTAGCACCTTTCATGCCGGCAGAAATAGAAGACTGAGCATACAATGCCTGCATGAATAATAAGCATAGGTAAGAGAAAAAATCACCCACCCCCTGATAACAAAGTACCAAAATTAGCATCAGATGGACCACCACTCAAGCAATGTACCTGTGTGTGAGTTGCTATGCCTCTCATTTGAGCTCGACTACCTTGAAGGTTAGCAATTTGTTGCCTAAGCCTAACCAACTGCCTGGCTAATATTTTAGTCGCAGCCTGCAAAAGGTGCATGATGATAACTTACGAGTGAAGAAAATATCAACAAATTTTAATAGAACTTATCTACTAACATAAGCACTAGCTAATACATAAACATTTGTAGCTTATGAGTCTGTTTAGAAAAGTTTACGGAAACAACTTATGACATGTCCATAAGTTGTTTTCAGCTTATTTCTATACGCTCTCCAAGATGACTTATGAAAACAACTTATAGCTTATATGAAAACAATTTGACTTTATTTTATCTTTCGTTATATTGATAAGCGTTTAATTAAGTTGTTTATCCAAACAGAGCCTAAATCACTAGGAACAAGATAGATGAATGTTTGTTTAAACCTCATTTCCCGTCTTAGCAGTTTTCTTTATCTCAGCAACTAGCTTCTTTTCCTAATCATAAAAAACATGAGAAACTTAAACAATAGGATATACATAAATAGTAATGATCAGCTGTACTAGTAAATTAAGAAAACATACTTCGAGTTGTAATGCTCCAATTTCTTTTTCTATGCCTGTGGAATACATCTAATTAATTAATACAGTAAGGGATTATAAGTGGAAATGTAACACCAAAAAAAAAATGTAAATGTAAATGTAAATGTAATTGAGTAATGTAGTAGTGATGAAGTGATCAGTAATTACATTACCTCTAGTGGCATTGGCCATTTCACGTTTACTCTCTCTGAGAACCTCTGCATGGATAGAGAAGGGGGGTGTTAATAGAAAAAGGGTTGTTTTAATCAAATAAAGCGAAATTGAATGACGGTGGAAGGAACAGAAGAGAAGAAGAAAGACAAAACATGAGAAAGTGAGTGATCGAATGAATGATAAGGAAAGGAAGGAACCTTTTGGCTTAGGTTTCTTGGAGAAAATATTGAGATTCTTCATCATCGTATTTCTTGTCTCCAAATTCTTCACACACTCTGTCTGTGATCGAATGAATGATAAGTGATTAACCAGCAAATTCTGTTTCTATGGATCTTATGTTTTTTTTTATACTTTCTTCACTCCATTTTTTATTTTTATGAAACAAAATTTAGGTGAGGTTTTTCTATAAAAAAAATGTTGACAAAATATATTTTGATAACAGAGGATCTTTCTATTAAGACTTGATATCAATGAGATACTTTTCTTTAAAATAACATATTTTGAATACGTAATAGAAACAAGTGGAATCTCCTGACAAAAAAAAAAAAAAAAAACAAAGAAACAAGTGGAATTCACATTTTTTTTATTATTAGAATATTGAACTGAAATGAATATGTCAATAAATGATTAATGAGTCTCATTTAAGATGTTTGATTGAGCTACTGGTTGGAGGGATTAAGTGTTTGTGAGGTATTATTGTTAAAAAAATGGGGAATGTTAACAAGTTGCATTATAAACTATGAAAATATATGATTTAATCATGTTGTTCAATAAATAATTCAATTGTTTGTCCGTAAATCAAAGACCTAACAATGATTATTATGAGTGAAATATCATGAGTTTGTTTGTGTTAAAAAAATAAAAAACCAATGCGTAATAGAAATAGACTATGAAAATGACACTAATTTGTTTTTTTAGATACATTGATGAAAAATCCGAGTTTTTTAGATACATTGATGAAAAATCCGAGTAATGGAGAATTCCATAAACTATAATAAGTGGTTTATGCAATTCCATTGTCAGGAATATATCTTGAAGGCATTTTGATGATTATAAACTCTACCGTACTAGATTTTTGTGACAATGTGGGACTATTTGTAGGACCCCTTTCTTGCTTTTCTAAGCTTCAGAAGTAGATGCATAAAAAATAATTCTTCAAGTTTATGCCAATTTAATATAACGTGTATCACTTAAGTATCTTAAACTGAATAATCATATAGGACAAGGTTTGAATGTTTAAATTCAATTGGTCATCTCTGGAAGTTTTTATCTTAACTCCTTAGATTGGTTTAGACTCCACATATTATGGTTGCTGAGGATTTCCAAATGTCAGAAAATAATTGGCCAGACATGTACTAGCACATGGTTCCTGAATGAATTGTTGCAAGTTAGGATAACTCAAAAGGGATACAAATTTTAGCTTCTCTTTAGAAATTGGAAACATTCATGAAATATATTTTTATGATATTTGATTTTATGTTTTTATAATGTCAATTTTGGCTAGTAATGCTATTTTCTTGTAGTAGAATATAATAATATAGAGGGCATTTCTTCTAATACCATGCAAGTCACTGGAATCACAATTACAAATAAGCTAAAGGAAACAAATACATATATCAAATGGATCTTTTGGTGACTTTCACCTTCATGCCGTGTTTCATGCCAAGAGTACTATAAAACCTTCGAGTTACAGGATGACCTTGCAGACATCTTCATTTCAACGAAGCTTGTGTATATACAAACATCTTTGGTTTAACTATTATCATTGATCTCTTCAATAAACTTGGCTTCCGCGACATGATGTTGTCGTGTATGTCGCTTGATCCCTAAACTCGCATGTCAACAACTAATATACAATACATAATCTTTTTTCCCGGTTGTCTTGTCCCATTGGGCTCACATGAATGTTATGTTGTACGACACCAACACATACTATTAGTCCTTTGGTACACGCTACTTTTTTGCAATGTTTTTGGGGCGAATCAAGGATGGTTCGGTACACACATCTCTTCTTTGTTGGTCAAATTTGAATTCTCATTCCAACATATTTTCATATTTGATTTTCAAATTGAAATACAAATACAACCAGGGATGGGTTTTGCCAGTTCGGCATCAGAATCAATTTTAAAACATTGGTCTGAACAATAATTTAAAAGAGATCAACATTGATTGATTTAAATTCCTTTGTTTCATTGCAGAAACAATCAGGAATATCATAACTTATATGCTAAGAGGATTAACAGTTGCATCAAAAAACAAAAAAGAGGAGAAACATATTCATATAACAAGGTAACACTACAAGAAACATTCAAGTTAGCTAGGAAACATTTCCTAGGAATAGAAGCAAAATTCCTAGGTAAGGAGGCTTTCCTAGGAAGTTTCCGAGGAATTACTTCCTAGGTATATTTATAGTTGTGCCTAGGAAATTTCCGAGGAATCACCGAGGAAGTTGTTAGCGAGGACACACCTAGGAAAATTTCCTAGGAAACGTTCCTGCCAAAACTGCCAATTCCTGCCACCACTGTCACAGTTCAGTCGATGTGACAATTAAAAATAAAAAACAAAATTTAAAATTCAATTTAAAATATATTTAAAAATAAATTTCGAAATTCAATTTAAAATATTATTGCGCCAAAAATTTAAAATTTTTAAAATTGCGCCAAAACATTTTTTGAACCAAAGAAATTTGAAAATTTTTGGATATTTAATTATTTGTTTCCTAGGAAATATTCCTCGGAAAACTACTAAAAAATAAAAAAAAAATAGAAAAAATACAAATTTTCCCCTAAAATTATGTTAATTAAATAATAATTTTAAATATTATTTTACATTTCCAATATCCAAATAAATGGAAAATATATTCATCGACGAGAGAGAGTGTAAGACACATCTGCAACTCGCGGAAGAAAGTACAAAAGGGACCGTATATATGCGGCACACCTAAAACCCAAAAACAAGACCCAATCATGATGCAAGAATATACAACATGCCACAACAAGCAAAAACGATGCCGGCAATAGCATATCCCTGCATCAAAATCGAACACAAAGGGCCACCAGCCAAAATAGAACCAAAAAACTGCCACTGCAGCATCAACAACAGCCAAAACAGAAGAGCATAAATGCTGCAATATCAAACTGCAGCATTCACATAGTCCACAAAACTAGCCTAAAAGTATCTAAAGCATCATATTTGCCAAAACAGAAGAGCATAAATGCTGCAATTTCAAACTGCAACATTTACATTGTCCACAAAACTAGGCTAAAACTATCTAAAGCATCATATTTAAATAAAGAAGTCAAAATATTCTTCTCATCTGAAGCATCATATTTAATTGGTGTCATCACTTTCATCCTCCTCAATGTTGGGATTGTCCGACTCATCTGAACCATCTTCTTCAACACCCGGTCTCCTTGATGTGCTTGCAATGAATTCCTTAAACCGTCGATCAACGCTTTCTTGAAATGCTCTATATTGCTCAGCGTCCCGTTCCATCTTGTCCTGCAACTCTTGCTCCATTAGCTTACGAGCCTGTAACTCTTGTGTCAATTGTTCTATCCGGGAAATCAAATGAGGCAACGTTTCCTGGTTACTTGAAGAACCTTCTCCAAATGAAGGCTCATTGATTACAGATCCATGCTCCATGAGGGGAGCGTACCGACCAAGACCATACCACTTATGCGTTGTTCCGGGTCCTGATACCTTCCTCCAAAGTTCTAGCTTGATCGCATCAGGCAATTCTTCATAGGTCGAATATTCTCGTGACTCTTCCAAGAATAGTCGTACCTCCTCCCGAAAAGCTACCTGTATACATAAATAATAAATGGAAATTGCTTAATAACTCTTAATTGCAAAACCAAACAGCACAAACAGTCCAAACCAGAACAGCCACACTACACAACAGTATATGCACATTTCTTAAAGAGGTGAAAACTATTTTGAATTTTCACTAGCCATATTTCTCTATGGTTTTATAACTTCATTTGTAAATGACCAAACACCCTGCAAAGATAACATTTAAATTTAAAGTTACTAATTCATTTGAGGCGTGTCGGCGTAATAAATGTGGGTAGCTCTCCCAACCGGGATTCAAATCTTGGTTCACCACATTGTGGAAGTCTAGCACCCTGCGTTAGAGGAGTCGGACCAAACAAAAATGAAAGATGGGAAAATTAAGGAACCAAAGTCTTGGTTGCAAATTACATTCCACAAACTTCACAATGTCATAAGATTTTGGATTACTGTATTAAATATCCACCCTATACAGTTATCAATGCTCAAAGAGACACTTAAAAGCTACCTATCAATTCCAAAACAAGTTAAAAATAACATTAAAAACATAATAAGAAATGCCAAAATATCAACCAGGAACAGTGTCATCAACATCACATGCACAAAATGCTGCAAGATGAAGGACAAGTAAAAATTCAGTCTATGAATCAAGAAACCATGATAATCCTATCCCCACAAAATAACCTATTCGTCTTTGGCTAATTTACTGAAACTGATAAGATTCTTAATAAAATAACAGACATGAAGAAAAATAATTGATTTGAACTAAGCCACAAAGCTTGAACAGGGCCAGGTTATTATTATGGTTTCGGATGCAAAATAAAATAAAACAGAAAACTAAAAATAGTAACATGAATATTCCTGGCAGAATGTAATGAAAGTTCAAAAACATCACACAACACCCAGCATACTATCAGAGTAGAAATTCACCTGTGTATTATAGGAGCGATCATCAACGTAGACATCCGTACCATGTATAATATGGTTTTCTCGATGAAGCTCGTCTACATAGGGATCTCTTCCAAGATCTTTTGCCTAATTTATCACAAAAAGCTAATTAATTACATAACCTGACTAATTAAATATATACGTATATATAAAAACATGTACAAAGTTCATATACTTTTACCATATGTCTCCGGTGGGTTGCACCAGTAACAGACCCTTGTGTGTGGCGAGCTTGTCTAGAACTCGCTCTATTCCTTTTATTAGCCGTGGAGCGCTTTCTATATCTCTCATTTGTAGCCCAATAGGACAACAAGGCACGCCAATCTTCTTCGCCCATCCAATGAGGGCGATAAGAACGGTCTTCAGCAAGATTCTTTCGTTCATCATATAGCATATCTGACAGACGCGTACTTGCTAAACGATGAAAAAGGCGCTCGACATCAGATTCGTATTGAGGATCCCACACACAGTGTCTCTGCAAAAAAATAAATGAACCATATATAAAATAAATATAATGATTAAAGATTTATTTATTAAAAATTACTTTTTTTAAATCAACCCCATAGAAAATAAAAGATTTAATAATTTCTTTTTACCTTAAATTCTTTAAAAACTTTATCCCCAATTTCTTTCTTAAGATCCTTATACACGGGCCACGGCTTTTTATACACTGCTTGGATTGCCTCCCTTATGTATTTTGCAGAGATTTTCGATGGCTCCAACCTGAACATTTAAATGGATAATTAATATATTACTTTAAAAAAAAAAGTATGAAATGAAAGTAAGTAGCAGATTAATTTGTTAATACTTACGAGTCACCCTCAATTTTAAGTAAATATTTCTTCTTGTACATTGGTACCACTTCATAATAGCGACGTCTCACCCGGCTTTGTCGTGCTGCTTCTCTTTCTTGTTGGCTTTGATGTTCTTGTTCACATTGTTGCTGTTGCTCTTGTTCTTGTTCTTGTTGTTGTTGCTGTTGTTGCTGCACCTCGGGTACTGGCATAAATCCTCCATTAATACCAAGCAAGTCTAAAAAACGGACATCTGGTATATCTTCTAATGATAATGTAGGAGGTCTTGCAGAGAAATGAGTGTTACTATATCCTGGTGAGTGTGTATGTAGTGGAGGAGTAACACTAGACATAGTGCCTCCAGGGAATGAAACTCCATTTATACTAGGAGATGGAGTAGGAGGCCTTGCAGAGATGGGGTTGGTAGTATGTCTTAGTGAGTGCGTGTATAGTGGAGGATTAACACTTGACATGGTAACTCCATGTATACTAGGAGATGGAGCAGGAGACCTTGCAGAGATTGGATTGGTAGCATGTCTTGGTGAGTGTGTATAGAGTGGAGGATTAACACCAGACATAGTAACTCGAGTGAATGAAACTCCAGGTATACTAGGAGAAACTCCAGGTATACTAGGAGATGGAGTAGTATCACGATGGGTAGGTGGACATGCCGTGGAATGATCCGTGTGTGGAGGTGGATATGTCGGTGAAGGAGATCTGTGTGGAGGTCGACCATCACTACTAGGCTCACGAATAACAAGGCTCTGTGACCTTCTTGCCCAAATTGGCTCCACTTCCTCTGTAATCGTATACTTTGATTTTTTTTTACTAGGCTCTGCAACCTTCTTGCCCCTATCTTCTTTCCTAGACATAGCTGTCATAATACAATGAAGGAGTTTACAGTATCAATTATGGACTATAATATTTATAAAGGAACCCAAAATATATGGTACAACATTGTAGTCTATACAATAATTGCATAAATGTAATCAGATGGCATCTTTATACTTTTTTTTGAAATGGCAAAACAGGGAAAATACAATAGGAGCCGTATATATACGGAACATCGAAACACCACCATCAGAAATTAAGGAACAATGCATGCACTTGTTTTTTTTTTCTGTTTGTAAACAGCAAAATTAATAATAAAACGCAACCAGAACAGCTCAAAACCGAGGCAAAACCGAGCACCAATAGCAGCACAAATAGATGAGAAGGTTGCTAGTGTGCATAGCAGCAAAACAAAAAATGCAAAACACCTAAACAGAAACAATAAGTACTCGTACACAGAAGAACATTATGAGTATTAAGTATTGTACTTGTACTTTGTCATACCTTTCAGATGAATGAAACCCCTAACCACTTTTCATACTTAAGTGAATGAAATGTTTAAGAATTCCTTGAGCTAGTATTTCTTAGTTTTCTTTCATGATATTTTGGTATATAATAATAATGATCAGAAGTAACTATTTTACAGCTAGATCACGTGTTGAATTGTCTAATGAGAGACATGTCATATGCTTATTGAAAGAAAGGTCAAGAAGTACATTGAAGTATTTAGCTTATGTAATTTCTAGTGAGGGGTGGCTATAGACCTTTACTTTTAAGGAAGTAAGTTAGTGTTTCCAGACCAAACAAGTTTAAGTTAGAGCAAAGGATATCTACCTCCGACCATTGCTTGATGTTGGCACACTACAGTTTTTAGAATAAGATTTTAAGGTTATTTTCAAATTTTCAAATATGGCTCCTAAAATAATAAAGTTATCCAGTGCAGCAAAGAATTGAAATTGCAGGTTTTGGTCTCTAAACCAGAATCTGTAGACTCAAGCCAAGTACATGAAGTCATGAAGATATTCAACATTACTCTACTTACAAGGAGTTATATATTATCAGACTTAATTAAGAAAGTATACTTATTATTCTAAACAACTATTCTTTAACGGAGTGCATGTATGACTTCAAAATCAATAAATATAAATATATTCTACAAATTAAAAGAACCCAAATCAAATTTTCTGAATAAAAACATAGCATCAAATAGAATTTAAAGCAAAGGTGAAGGATTACATTAATCAAAAAACCCAAACCAGAAACCCTAAAATTTTAAATCACAAATTAGCAGATTGAGTGAGAAGATTGAGTGACCACCTTTTGAGCACCGTTTGAGTTCCGATTGAGTGAGTGAGTGAGAAGATTCCGAGATTGAGCTCCGATTGTGAGACTTGAGGAGTGAGTTGACCGATTGTAGCACCGATTCACAGCTAGGTTAGGGTTTGGGAGTGAGAAGAATCGAGACTGTGTGTGAAGCTTGAGCACCGTTTGAGAGAGTGAGAAGAATGAGGAACGGGTTAGGGTTGTTAGGGTTGGTGCTGAGTGGTGAAGTTTGAGTTTAATTTGGGGGTTTTGGGGGAAAATAAGAAAGCGGGCAAATGAAATTTTCAGTGTAGAGCGTGAATGAAATTTTCAGTACAGTGTTCCCGGCTAAAACTATCTTCTATTTTTCTTTTTTCTTTTTTATTATAATAAAAAATTGCAAATAGTTTTCTTATTTTCTTTTTTGTTTTTTATTACTGATTATAAAAAGTTCAATTAAATAATAAAATAGTTATAATATGTATCATTAAAACACTTAAAATGATAAAATAGTTTCATTAAACATTAAATACTTAAAATGATAAAATAGTTTCATTAAACATTAAACACTTAAAATGATAAAATAGACATTACATTAAATAGTCTTCAGGGTTATTTGCTTCTTCCAAATTGTCTTCAGAGTTGCTTGACTCTTCAGTGTCATTAAACAACATGTCATAGTCAATTTCCTGACCATCAACTTCTCTGTCGACCAAATTTGTAACCGGGTCGACTTCAATCACCTCTGGAACATGTGACATTTCATTGTCTTGGTAAGCTACTTCAATATTTGGAATTATGTCATCTGTTTCAATTTGACCCCTTGGTTTTGTCTTGATAGCAGCACACCATCCCTGTTTGCGCCGGTGATGAGAAGGATATGGTACATAATACACTTGAGTAACTTTGCTTGCCAAGATGAACGGGTCAAATGCGTTATATCTTCTATCCATTCTTATGTCAACAGTTTTGTACTTTGGATCAATTTTAGTCCCATTCCTCGGGTCAAACCACTCACAATAAAATAACACAACTTTGTTGTCTTGTTCAACATATGCGTAAGTCAATTCAAAAATGTGTTTAATCACACCATAGAAGTCATCTTCACCTCCCTCACTGACTCCTTTAACGTAAACACCACTGTTAATTGTTTTTTTGCCTACCGTCCATGATTCGGTATGAAATTTAAATCCATTGACAAAGTAAGTGTGCCATTTTTTTACACGTCTATGCGGACCATCAGCTAATCCTCTCAAATGTAATATATGCATATTGGGCTCAACATTTAACACTTGATCTTTAAACCATCTTGGAAAACTAGTGTATATCTCCCCAACATTTAATACTTGAAAGATGTGAAGGTATGGTCCAACTTCATGACAGTTAATCAACACATGAACTTCGGCCGACCGTAACTCTGCATCGTTCATCCAGTACTCTTTCCCAGACCCAGACGGACGACCGAGAAGACGAAAGACTGATAAGGTTGACGGACTCCATTCACTTTCGGCAATGGCTTCATTTCTAACACTTATTGGTCTCAACATCAAGTGATTGAAGTAATGAGAACAAAAATTCAAGGCTTCCCGAGCACAGTAAGCTGCAATTATTGATCCTTCAACCCTTGTTTTGTTGTTCACCGTTCGCTTCGAATCACCCATAAACCTTTCAAATGGATACATCCACCTGTATTGAACAGGTCCGCCGAGCCAAGCTTCGTACGCGAGATGTACCACAAGATGTTCCATAGAATCAAAGAAACCTGGGGGAAAAACTTTCTCCAATTTACAGAGAATGATAGGAATATTATGATCCATTTTAATAAGTTCATCCTTCCTCAATGTTGAAGCACACAAGTCTCTGAAAAACTGACTAATTTCAGTCAACGGATTTATAACATGGTTAGGCAATGAAGAAAACGCAATTGGAAGTAAGCGTTCCATGAGAACATGAGAATCATGACTTTTCATCCTGCGCAATCTTCCAGTGTTTACGTCGGCACACCTTGACAAGTTAGAAGAATATCCATCTGGCATCCTTAATTCTTTTAACCACTGACAAACAGATTTCGCTTCAGCACTGGTTAAGCTATAAACAGCCTTGGGTTTCAGATATTTTCCATTTGGAAGAAGTTTTAACTCCATATCTGGTCTCTTACAATACTCTGGCAAATCCATTCTAGCCTTCTCATTATCTTTTGTTTTACCAGAGACATTCATCACTGTGTGAACTATATTGTCACAAAAATTCTTTTCAATGTGCATAACATCAAGATTATGTCTTAGTAAATTGTCTTTCCAGTAAGGGAGATCCCAAAAAATACTTCTTTTGGTCCAATTGTGGTCTTCACCATATCCTTCGTATCTGACTCTTTGGCCAACATCTGGAAATCTCCATAGAGTGCTGACTCTACGAAATATTTCATCTGATGTTATCTTAGGAGGTGGACCATCTTTTTCTACTGTGTCTTTCCTGAACTGATTCCTCTTCCTCCGGAATTCATGATCCTCTGGTGTAAAGCAACGATGACAGTCAAACCACGAATTCTTTCCTCCGTTTTTCAAGTAAAATGCCTTTGTATCTTTCATACAATGAGGACAAGCTAATCTACCATGAGTTGACCATCCAGACAACATGCCATATGCAGGAAAGTCGTTAATAGTCCACATTAAAGCTGCCCTCAATGTGAAATTCTCCTTCTTTGCAATATCGTACGTCAATTCACCAACCCACAACCTTCTCAGATCATCAACTAAGGGTTGTAAAAACACATCAATACCGTCAGTTGGGTTCGATGGTCCTGGTACAATACAACTCAAGAACATGTAAGGTTTTGTCATGCACATCTCAGGAGGAAGATTATATGGGGTAACAATTATTGGCCAGCAAGAATAAGGCTTAGCCCACGCTGTGTTATACGCAGTAAATCCATCAGAGCATAATCCAAGTCTCACATTACGTGGATCTTTTGCAAAATCGGGATGTACAGCATCAAAGTGCTGCCATGCCACTCCATCACAAGGATGCCGCATCACCTCTGAATTAGTTTTATTGTAATAATGCCACGTCATATGACCAGCCGTGCGCATTGATGCAAACAATCTCTTCAGTCTTGGTATTATTGGCAGGTAAAACATTGACTTGACTGCGACTCGTTTCTTCTTACGATCAACATCATCCCCGCTCACTTCATACCTTGGTGAATTGCAAAATTTACACTCCTCCAACGCGCCATCATTCTTACCAAATTCATTGTCGTAAAACAACATGCACCCATTAACACAACAATCAATCTTTTTTTCTTCCAATCCCAACTTCATCACTAATCTCTTTGCTTCATAATAACTTAATGGTAAATTTTCTGGTAGAGGAGTCGAATCTCTCATCATTTTCGTGAAGTACTCTGCACAATCTTCGGGTACATTCCAATTTGACTTCCCAGTTAATAGCCTCACACACATGGATAACTTCGACTCAGATGACCCTTCAAACAACGGTTCGTTTACTTTTTTCATCATTGAGTAAAACTTCAACGCCTTCTCGTTCGGGATTATTTCCTCTTCAATGCCCTCATTGTAAGACAGATTCACCCCGAGAGCGTCACCGACCATATCTTCCATCAGACCAAAGTTTTCACACCCTGTATGCGCTCCACTGCTTGAAGCCTGCATATTAACATCAAACTCATCCGGCTCTTGTTCACCATGATGTCTCCACACATAATAATCCTCCATAAAACCAACATCCTCTAAATGTTTTATGACATCTTCTGGGCTCTGAATCAACCTACACGTACATTTAAGACACGGACATCTAATTCCTCCCTCGCTTCTAAAAATATCTTGTGACATGGCGAAAGCAACAAATTCACGAATTCCTTCCTTAAATTGAGCTTTAAGTGTCCTTTTCCCCGGTCTTTTTCTATCATACATCCAACTTCGATGAAGAATATATTGATCCATCTTCTGCATCATTGACATTAATTCAAATTAATTTATATTTTCTATAAGAACATATTTCTTTTTAATTAACAATCTAATTCCTTAGACTATTATTTCTATTCTAATAACAATATCGTTAAAATAACATATTTAGACTATTATTTTTTATACTATTCTATTTTTTCGTTGTCACAATCTAATTAACATATCTCTTTTTTTTTTTTTTTTCTAATTAACATTGTTACTGACCTACCTTTTAATAATAATAATAATAATAATAATAATAACAACAACAATAACAACAACAACAACAACAACAACAACAAGGTTATAAATGAGTTTTCAAGTTTAGTCCCTATAAAATTTTAATGATAATTTTACTCCTCCAAAATATTGTAGTTTTCAAGAATAGTCCTTATTTTTGTAAAAAGTTTTTAAAATAAGGATTATTCTTAGAAATTATAAATTTTTGGAGGACTAAAATTATCATTAAAATTTTACAGGGACTAAACTTAAAATATTAATTATTTTTATAGGGACTGATTGTTCTAACAATAAATAAAAAATACTAGAAGAAAAAAAGCACCGGCAAAAATAACTAAAATAATTACTAACCTAACATTATTTTAACTAACTAATATTTTTATCTCTGCTAAAAAAAAAGAATATTTTTATCAATAACTAAGACAACAATTTTACTATCATACATCCAACTTCGATGAAGAATATATTGATCCATCTTCTGCATCATTGATATTAATTCAAATTAATTAATATTTTCTATAAGAACATATTTATTTTTAATTAACAATCTAATTCCTTAGACTATTATTCTAATTCCTTAGACTATTATTTCTATTCTAATAACAATATCGTTAAAATAACATATTTAGACTATTATTTTTTATACTATTCTATTTTTTCGTTGTCACAATCTAATTAACATATCTCTTTTTTTTTTCTTTCTAATTAACATTGTTACTGACCTACCTTTTAATAATAATAATAATAATAATAATAATAATAATAATAATAATAATAATAATAATAATAATAATAATAATAATAACAACAATAACAACAACAACAACAAGGTTATAAATGAGTTTTCAAGTTTAGTCCCTATAAAATTTTAATGATAATTTTAGTCCTCCAAAATATTGTAGTTTTCAAGAATAGTCCCTATTTTTGTAAAAAGTTTTTAAAATAAGGATTATTCTTAGAAATTATAAATTTTTGGAGGACTAAAATTATCATTAAAATTTTAGAGGGACTAAACTTAAAATATTAATTATTTTTATAGGCACTAATTGTTCTAACAATAAATAAAAAATACTAGAAGAAAAAAAGCACCGGCAAAAATAACTAAAATAATTACTAACCTAACATTATTTTAACTAACTAATATTTTTATCTCTGCTAAAAAAAAAGAATATTTTTATCAATAACTAAGACAACAATTTTACTTCCTTAAAAAAAACAATTTTACTAACATCTTTTAATAGTTATTAACAAACAGTTTTAATGCCAATCACAACATTTTTTACTAATACTAATAATTTTAAATAAATAAGAAAAACTAACCTCAAATAATATAATTTGATGCTAATGCAGATCGGAAAAGTAGCAGCCAACAGCAAGAACAACAACTTGTAATAGGAAATGAAACCAAATATTAACTGCAAAAAATAATGTAACATATATTTCATTAACATTTTATTTATAAATATAAAAATTGAAATGTTAAAAAAATAGTTACCTTATATGAAAATAAATATGCAAGAGCAATTGTTGAATGGTATAGATAGAAAATAAAATTGAAGTGAGAAGTGTTAAAAATATGGAATGAAAAATATAATAGAGAAGTGTTGAAAGACATGTATATATATACACACAAAAACCCAATTAAATAACCCAATATGGGTTGTTCAACGTCCACCTGCTAAGCAATTGAATATGCCAGCCTTTTTTCACTGTCTCAACGTTAATATATATAGAGTTGTCATGTTACCTTTTCCTGCAAAGGCTGCTGCATTCTGTACCATGTGTTTACCTAGGAAATATTTCCTCGGTAACCACCTAAATTTCCTCGCTAAGCATCATCTAGGTGGTCAAACGGTCAAATATGCTTACCTAGGAAATATTTCCTCGGTAACCACCTCCATTTCCTCGCTAGGCATGGTCAAACAGTCAAATATGCTTACCTAGGAAACTTTCCTCGGTATACACTGTCCATAGCTAGGAAGCTGGATTCCTAGGTATAATTCCTAGCTAAATGGATGATTTCTTGTAGTGTAAAACAAAAAGTTTAAAAATATCTATGATGTATTATTTAGCTTGGAGAGGTCATCTCCAATAACTTAAAAATAAAAATATATATATCAACCGTTCACCTAAATCAGTTTATTACATTGAAACATGCTTTTTAAAATAAAGTTTATATAATATAAAATACCATATAATATAATATCACTAGACCATAAGAATATTTGACCAAGACATAGAGAGCAACAATGTCAAATGCATCTTTTAGTAACCTTGACCTTCAAGCCATGTTTCATTCGAAGGACAACAGAAGCCCTAGGGGTTACAGGGTGACCTTCCACCACCTGTATGTGAAACTTCCATAACAAGGCAGCTGCAACCATCTTCATTTGAATGAAACTAAGATCTTTACCCATACAACTTCTAGGTCCTGTATTGAAAGCTATGAACTTGTAAGATGGTACATGTATAATGTGTCCTCTCTCTGATACCCATCTCTCAGGCTTAAATTCCATGCAATCTTCTCCCCATATTTCTTCCATCCTTCCCATAGCATACAAAGAGTAAATTAACTTGGTATTTGGACTAACATTCTCTCCACTAGGTAGTATATCAGATTTGATTGCATTGATAAGCTCAAAAGGTACAGTAGGATACAGCCTCATGGATTCACATATAGCTCCATGGAGGTAGACTAGCTTATCAAGGCTTTCCACCATTGAAGTTATCCAATTCTCATGTTGTGATACACAATTATCTTTGATCTCTTGAATAATTTTTGCTTCCACAATAGGATGAGTTGAAACAAGCCAGAAAAACCAACTGAGACTTGAACTAAGTGTGCCATTACCTGCTAACAAAAGAGAGAGTGCATTGTCTCTAAGATACTTCTCACTCACTGCCTCATTTCCAGAACCTTCCTTCATCAGTGCTTTTACAAAGTTGAAAGAACATTCATCCATTTCTTCACTGCTGCTGCACTTGCTTTTCTCTTCGCGTTTGGCAAATGTTACACTTTCATACAAGAATCGGTCAAGATTTTCTTGAGCTACCTTGTACTTCTTTTCTTGACCAACAAGAAACCATTTCTGCAGCTTCCATAAACAACTAGGAATGAAGTTCCTATAGAATAGCACTTCCTCTATCACAATAAGAGATTTTTGATATGAAATTTCTCTAAGATCACTAATCTTATTTGGAAGCCAATTAGGATCAAATCCAAATACAATAATGCAGATGCTGTCAAAAGTGAACCTATTCAAGATATCTTGCAAGTCCACCTCAGAACCTGCTTCAGATACATCATTAATAAATGGTAGTAGGAATTTCTCCAGCTTTTTTTGACTAGTTTGTTGGAACAAGCTCTTGAAGCTTTTCCTTTTGAGAATTGAATGAAACATTGTCCTCTTCTCTTTCCATACGTGGGAATCAGAATTGACAATACCACCTCCAAAAAATTCAAAAATTTCTTGGAAGTTATTAGACCCCCTCCCATAGTTGCCAAAATTCTTGCTTGCGATGTGGTTAACGTTCATTGGATCAGCAGTAGCGATAAAGCTTGTGTTTGTGAACCAGGGTCCTTCAAATCGAAACGTTCCTCCATGACGTTTCAAAACTAAGGTGAAATGGTCATTGAAACTTGACAGATGACGCAACACCGACAGTAGCATACCGACTATTGGCCAATTCGGCATAATCTCACTGCCACTGTGTCGCCAATAGTAGATGTAAATGAAAAAGAGGATAGCTGCAAATCCTCCAATACATTGAATCATACACATTGTAGATTTACTTTAGGTATGTTTCAAATTGCATGTGTTTTAGATGTATGCTTATAAAATGTGTACATGCTTTTACACTTTTATAGCCTTTAGTTCATGAAGAGAATTTACCATTTCACCCGCCCCTTGAAGTGTTGCACTTTTCCACGCTGACTATATTTCTTAGAATGTATAAACACAAATGCAAGCTTAATTAACTTGCTTTCTCCTTTGGTGCATGACATTTAAATGGGTGGTTGAAACCCACTTGTATTATTCCTAAATATATTGCCTCAAAAAGGTGTGAACACTATCTTCTTAATCCTCCTGTCACAATCACATGCCAGAGAAACCAATGACATTTGACAATTGTAGTGCTCAGAAATTGATCCTACTCTATATCAAGCTCTCCTTCAAATTTGGTTGAATCATCCCAAACAAGTATTGCTAATAAATTTCCTAGACAATATTGGTTCAAGTGGCTATTAGCTTGGCCTTTTAACCATATGTCTAGGGTTGGAAGAGGAGTTGTCCTATAATTTGTCCTCTACATCCTCAAAGGAAAAAAAAATGCTATACAATGCTTTGGAAGTTCCTACGTCAAAATGAGGGTGTTAGAATCAACATAAATCCTCCAAGAAAACGAGAAACTATCTCAAAATACAATCAAGATGATTTATAAACCACTCATAGAACATACATTGACACCCCATCATCTTCCCTAATAAACCATTGCTAAGACAAATATTTAATTGAGTCCCACCATTTCTCTTAGGAAAAAAGGTGTGGTTATTAATATGATAGTTAAAATTTTATGATATAAATGTATTTATGACTTTACAAATACATTATTATTATTTTTCTTTTTTTGGAGATAATACAATTTTTATCATACTTAATTATAAATATGTATTTTTTTCGTGAAATATAAAATATATTTTTAGTACTCCTCTTTATAAATCTGTGTTATAATTGTGAATTTACTATATATTATATACATGTTATGAATTTTTTTTTTAAACAAGCAATCCGGTTTAATACAATAACATTTTTTTTTTTTTGGAGAAACCGAATCATAAGATTAAAGATCATCTGATTCAAATTCAATCACGTGGTTTGACCAATAATCTAATAACTTGATCGGATCGATGACCGATCCAATTTTTAAAACATTGATTATTAGGAATGAAACACCGAGTTTGCTTGAGTAAAAAAAACTGTAAAAATTAAAGACACTAACTTAGACATAACAATCACTCAAAGAAAAAACTTACCAAAAAAAAACTTAGACATAGCAAAGCTGAGTTATTTAAATATATATAATTAAATATAATGATGAAAACCTTGGAATTAGATTTCGTCTCCGCGAGCTTAACTTAGTTGGTAAATATAATGCTTAATATATGCAAGGTTCGGGTTCAAACCCTGAACACCACCAAAAAGATTTTGTGTAAATTTGTTTATGCAATCCATAATCAATTACATATCATGAAGGTACCTTGACGATTATAAACACAATCATACAAGATTTTTCTGTCGATGTAGGACTATATGTAGTTCCCCTTTCTTACTTCTTTAAGCTTTTATCCAATGCTTCTTAGAAGTTGAACTCATAAGTTTATGCCAATTTTACAGAACGTGTATCATTTATTATGTTAATCGCTTATAGCTACAAAAAGATGATATTTCCACAAAAGTATCTTAATGTTAGAATTAAATTGGTCATCCCTGAAAATTTATCTCTTAACATATTACATTTGTTTATTTTTCTTATTTTCAAATATATGAGGATTTGTATTCTCAGCTGTTTAATCAAACAACACCAAATTCGAACCCAAATTTGCCACTGGTTCTATACTCAAGGTGGAAGGTATAGCAGTCTCATTTTTTGAACCAACCTCACTGATGTGGTCATAACATATACTATTTTGCTTCTAATTAGTATGACACAAGTAATTGACGAAAATGTTTTTGGGATTAAAATTTGCTTCTTTTAAATGGTACAAGGTGAAGTGTGGTGGCAAAAGTTCCACAAGGGGCAGCTCAGTTATACATTGCCTTACCTGATTTAAATCATGTACTATAATAATATTCAAATTAAGAAATTGAATGCATACCAACTATTGGCCAATTTGGCATAATTTCATCGCCATTGTCTCGCCAATATTGTGGACATAAATGTAGAAGAGGATGGCTACAAATTCTCCAATACATTGTATCATGCACATTGTAGATTTAATTTAGGTATGTTTCGAATTGTATGTGTTTTTTATGTATGCTTATAAAATGTGTACATGGTTTTACACTTTTATAGTCTTTATTCTTTAGTGCATGAAGAGAATTAACCATTTCACATCTTGAAGTGTTACCCTTTCCGACGCTTACTATATTTCTTAGAATGTATAAACACAAATGCAAACTTAATTAACTTGCTTTCTCCTTTGGTGCATGACATTTAAGTGGATGGTTGAAAGTTACAAGTAGTAATTCCTACGTAACACTCAATTAATAGGTATATATGATAGGATATTAGAATAAGGAGCAATAATATGGTGACTCAGCTAGTTCTAGAAGTTGTTATGACTCACCTTAGTCTAGAAGGATCTAGAAGGTATATTGTTAGGGGATAATATTGAGTATGTTCGGGTGCACTTATCTTATTATGAGTATGCACAAGTCTATATAAGTATTGTATGCCTTATTATGAGAATCAATGAAAAATAATGAATTTCCTTTCTTTTATCTCGAGTTTTCTCTCTTAATTTCTGGAGTGTGATCCCTACTCGAATTGGGTCGTATCATTTGGTGCTTTCATTCTTGAACTTCACCTTCCATGGAAAAACCCCTTTACACTCCTCCATTTTACTCCACCTTCACTCACTCGTATTATTCCATTGTTCCTACCATACATACTCCATCGCTACTGTCCAACCCTTACACACCGTACACAACGAAGATGTTTCCTATTTTCGACGGTAGCAACGAAGATGCCTACAGATGGATCCTCTCTACTGAAAGTTATTTTAGGGAAACCGGAACATCTGAAGGGACAAAGATGATGGTAGCCGCACTGGCTATGCGTGGTGGTGCTCTCAGATGGTGGCTGTGGTGGTCTCGCCGTCATCCACAGTCAAATTGGGACACCTTTACCACTGATCTCTTATGGCGCTTCAAGCCTGAATGGCGGCATCTCTTGCTTGTGTTAGATGAAGAAACGGAGGAAGCATGTGAATCCTCAAAGTTGGAGGTGAAGACTTCCCGAGTTGCCGATTGTGTTGTTGATCTCGTACTAGACATTGCAGGTGAACACAATCAAGATCTTCCACCATGCTCGAAGGTTGTTGAGAAGCCTTCCGATTTGGTTGATTCTATCACTACCACTGCAAGTGAACTAAATCTGGAGTTGGAAATTGCAGAATTCAGTGGTAGCGTACTACAGAGGAGCCTCTTCGTTCCAACTGGAGACAAGAAATTCAACATTCCTTCTCTCGGTCCACCATCCCCTAAACCACCAGACACTGTCTCAGCTCCACCATCATCAGAGGTTGAAAATGGGAAAAATGGGTTTTCACCTTCTGACTTCTCATTTTGCTATAGCAGTAATACGATTTCTCTATGCGAGCCGGACAAAAACACAACACCGGCACTGTCACCAAAACCACCAGAAAAGATCTATGATCCACCTCCGATGCCGTCTCCGCCGTCGAAACCGCCGAAAGGAGTCTCGGTTCCACTTCGAGTACCACCATCGCCGATCTCTGATCTACTTCCGCCGCCGAAACCACCGGATCGAAGTGTTGCTACAGGTATCAATCCTTTATGCGCTCATGTAACTTTACACAGTTACCCACCACCCACTGTATTGTTATTTGGTACCGCAGAAAACTCAACACACTTGATTTCTATTCCATTTCCCTTCCCCGTTGTTGATTCTCCAACGATGGAGCTTCAATCACCACACGTCGTTTTTCTATTCGACCCTGGGGGATCTCAATTTCTGAATACATCACACTTCAAATTGAACAAGGATGTTGTCACAAATGTGGTTCTGTTTCAATGGTTCACAATCATTTCAGCCGAGATTCCCCCACCGGAGCCACCCGACAGTGCTGTTATTCCACCACCACTGCCCACCACATTAAACACCTCTCTTACATTTGTTTCTTGTACTTGTACTAATGTGGTCCCTAGATTTTTTCATGGTGAATCTTTTGATTTTGGAACTAATGAATCAAATGAATCTGTGCAAATTGAGTTCTCACACAACCCCTACTACATGTTTGCTATAATGCCAATTAGACCCTATTTCTTTCAGAATGCTAATCTCTTTCAAGTCATCTTGGGAATACTTTCTACTATGTTTCAGAGTATATATTTACAGTCATATATATTCTCCTTGGATGATGTTTTACCGGTTGATGGAAATTTTAATCATTTGAACCTTGAGTTAAGTTCTCTTGCTACTGTCGGCTTGTCCACATGTCCATATAATCTATATGTTAATGGTGCTTGTAGTTGTTGTGGTAGATATCCAAATCTTCTTGGGCTCTGTTACAGTTTTGAAGGTATATGTTATCCATGTCTTGCTTCCTACTATGGAGAGGATATCCTTGTGGGAGCTTCTGACTTTGGTAATTGGTTTGACAATGATGGCTTTAGAGGTAATTGGATGACATGGAAAATTCCAATTAGTTGGGAAGGAACTTGTGATTCAGGACAATTATTCATTGAACCCATTCACGATGTTAAATTGATTAGTGCTGAATATTTTATCAAGGACATGATTGTTGGAAATTTTATGGTTCCAGTAAGCATGAACACAGCTGGTGACACCGTGGTAAATAGGACTTATGCAACATTCATTATTGCACATAACTATGTTGATAAAGTGTCTTCTTTTAGCTCTTCTAAAGGGGTAACCATAGGCATTGCACCGAGATATCAACTTGTCTTATCCAGGGCCTTTTGGGAAGTGTGGTTTGTAACATCTATTGTCTTAGTTGGAAGGCACATAGCTTGTTTTGGTGATACATTGGTTAAAGTTGTGGTGTTCCATAATCATAGGCTATGCCAAATTTTGCTTAAGCCTACACAATTTATGATCTTTTATTGGAAGATTCCACATAAAGTTCTTGATGGGGCCATTCTTGCAGGATACATTCCCATGGGTGACCTTGTTGATGCTCTAGAACAATTTGTTTTGAAATTACAAAATTTAAATCACGGTCTTGATTTCCATAAATTGAAGCTTCTTTTGGTTTGTGATAAGCACCATGGGTTTCTTGGTGCCCCAAAAGTGCTGGAAAATATTGTTTTTTGGGGTAAGGGAATGACTGCTAAGGTGGAAAATAATAGTGTTGGCTTACTTCAACAATGGCTAGATAAATTTAAATGGTCAAACTCACTATGTGGCATTGGTTCTGAGGTCATTCAAGGTGATGTAGCAATGTTTCATTCTTATGCAATAACAACTATTGCTACTTTTCTTTATGCAGTCACTAATGTTGCAATAAGAAGTGGAATATCTAAATTTTGTGTTGGTCCATCAGCTCTCAGGGAGTTAACATACAACACAGTTGGCATTAGATTGAATGTTGCTAATGGTTATCATATAGCACTACATGGAGTTGCTTCATTTTTTGAAATTCAACATGGTCTTATCAAACATCATGGCTTAATTGGTAGTGTGTCCAATGTTGTCAAGTATGAACTTTTTGGGCTGATGTGCTACCTTCAAGGAATAGCAGTAGTCTACAATCAAGAGGCTTATTGCTCCTTGAACTTCATTTGTGAACAATGGGATCCTGGTGGCTATTTGGATCTGAATATGTCTACAATAGTGGGGTTTTCTCAGTTCAAACAGTGGGATCCAGGGAAGTTTATGGCAGAAGCTGGATTTTACAACCTTGAGGACAAGGTTGGTCTTGAAGGGGTCGGTAATGATATGATATTAGAATAAGGAGCAATAATATGGTGACTCAGCTAGTTCTAGAAGTTGTTATGACTCACCTTAGTCTAGAAGGATCTAGAAGGTATATTGTTAGGGGATAATATTGAGTATGTTAGGGTGCACTTATCTTATTATGAGTATGCACAAGTCTATATAAGTATTGTATGCCTTATTATGAGAATCAATGAAAAATAATGAATTTCCTTTCTTTTATCTCTAGTTTTCTCTCTTAATTTCTGGAGTGTGATCCCTACTCGAATTGGGTCGTATCAGTATACTACATGTTTAGGTTGATATAGATTGTGGAAGAGTAAAAGAAATGTCTCTTATGATGCAGAAGCTAAAGGGGTTCATCATTGATGGTCTAGTGCGTATGGTCCATGGTTGGTGAACTTAGCAGATGGGTTGGAAGAGGAGTTGTACAACAATGAGTTATCTGCCGAGGTTGGAATGACTTATCTTGCACAACACCAACAATGGTCGGGTTCCACACCCTTCCTTCACCATATTAGAATTATATTTTCTACTTAGATGAGATTTAAATCATAAAATATGATTAAATATAAATAAAATAAATAAGCATATGTATAAAAATTACTAACATGGTGGATTTAGGTACGAGTGCAAATATCAACACCTACACCACCCACAACCGCTCTCGATACATGAAGGAAAGGGAAAATCTCAACACGCACTCCCACCTCGGTAAAGTTGGGAGAATTCAGGTGAGTGTGGATTTTTTTTTTGAATCAGCAAATTTTATTTAAAAACCAAATCTCTGCTCAAGACGAATATCGATCGGTAATTCAGCGAATACAAACGAAAGGCGTCGTATATAGGCGGAACACCCGAAAAATAAACACCATAAAAGGCATCCCTACACACATCACCTAGTCAAACCCTACCTGACAACACCCACCAAAATAAACATCACCACCTAAAAACTCCTTCAAGAAACGACCACTGAAAAAACGATATCCATAACCATTCATCGCCGCTACTCAACCCAAAATAAATCACTCTGTCCGCATCGCCTAAGCTGAGCCACTATTCTAAAGATCAATCAGCTTCCACTACCTCACCACCTCTGGTACACCGAAAGAACACAAAAAAAAGCCCAAAATCAAACTTGAGCCAAAGAACTGACTCTCGATCTCGAATCAAAAGCGATCGGCCCACCAGACTTCAGGACCCAACCAGACGGGCACCCCTTACCCCGGTCCACCAGAGAATGACCGTAGCCAGCCAAACAAGAATGCAGCTAGACACCGACTCCCAATCTCGAAGCAAAGTAATCGGCCCACCAGCATCCAGCACACACTATGTAAGACATACGACAAGATTTTCGGTAATGCAAACATCAATCAAAAAGGAACAAATGCTCCACTCGAAGAACAACACCCTCTAAACCACCTTAAACACCTTAGCAACCCAAAACTCAAACAAGAGGTAGCAACAACGAATATGGACCCGAATCACAGAGGCGGCCTCCAAAAGGAATCACCCACAACAACCACCACAAAAGCACCCACCTCCTCACCTAAGCAACACCAACCCCCTTTTTCCGAATCCCCATAACCACAATTGAACCACCACCAACACCACTACCTCACCACCACCACCCCTGCATCACCACCACCACTGCAACACCACGATTCACAAGCAAAAGAGCAAGACAACTAGGTTGAAGCCAAAACTACATTGCCAAACCACCTCACCAAGAAACAGGCAGCTCCACAAACACATCAAGAGGAAGATGCAACCCAACAACAAAACACAGGCAGCGACGCCGGTCTGAAGCGGAAACACGACCCAGGTCGTAAACAGGTATCCACCGGAGACAAGGAGAAGGCGTTCGACGCCGGAATAAACTACAACCTAGCCAAAAAGCGAAAAGAGCCCATTAACACGACCCAAAAAATTCTGAAGGTACATAAATGACTACTACCGCCAACACGGAGCGTCTACGCACCAAACTCTTTCGAGCAACATCTGACAACTCAAGATCATACAGATGAATCATAACTTTTAAGGAACCCCAGAACGCACAAAACCAATTTATTAAAAACAAAAAAAGGAAAGTAAGCAACAACACAACACACACAACAACACGGACACCACAACACGAAACCAACCAAACCTCCGGCAAGGTACAAGCACCCACGACACTACCGCCGCAAAATGGAAAACTGCAACAAAAGGCAAAAAAAAACAGAAAGAGTTCGGCCACCAAAAACAGTGGTGTCGCGAAAAAAAAGCCGCACAACTCCAGCGAGCACCAGACAACTGACGGACCACAAAACAGTGCAGAAAGTGACACCCAAGCTCGTTAACAGCCACCTAAACGGCGACGGTGGAGCTGTTTGTCGACAAACGTCGAGAGGCGACGAGATCTGAACAAAGAGGACCGCGAGAATTGATGTCGGAGGAACGACGGGAAGACAAGACAGACGCCAGAGGAAGGGGGTTACAACGGTGGTGTGAAGAGCAACACTCGACACACCACCCTCTCTAGATCTACATCGCGGAGGAAAATTTGGAGATGGGGAGAAGAAGCTGTGTGTTTGGGTTTAGAGAGATGACAGAGAAAAAGTCTATTCAGGTGAGTGTGGATTATGTTGTTATGTTGGTTTATCATAAGTTTATTGCAATTATGGGAATAAATTAAAGGATTAAATTGATGAATGGAGCATATGGTCCAACTAACAGGACAAGACATGATCTAATTTATTTGTTGAATAAGTTAGGTTAAAATTTAGACTGAACTGGATGGTTCAATCGGTTAAGATGTGATCGACACCATCAATAGTTAGGTAAATTTGATTGGTTCGTTTTAAATTTCATCATAGTTTAAATAATTTTAAAAAGTTGAATCACAATTTTGATGTCTTGCCAATACTATACTCATTCAGAGCTTAAGGACACGATTTCAAGTTCAAATAAAACCACCCCTCCATCGGGCGAAGAGAATTAATACTTTAGAGACTATTTCCTTTCCCACTCTTTCCTATTCTCACGTTCTATGCAAAAAAAGACAAAAAAAATCCTTGGTTTGGATTATATAATCTGAACCAGATTGTAAGAAGTTTTCGAATTCTAAAATTCAAATTATTTTGAACGGTAATTTCAATGTTGTATTTAATGTCAAAGGTCTTTGCTGATCGTCGTAGAATCCCCGCATAAGCTGCAAAACAAATGCATGGATTCTACGAACGGTCAACAATGACCATGACAGAATAATCACTCCTGAAAACTAAAAAAATGTTTAAGAAAAAGTAAGAAAAGTGGTGAAGTGAAGAATGAAAAATTTTGTTGAAGATAGAATCCTATTTATAAACTAAAACAAGTCTTAGATCATAACTACGGTCAAATCAAACGTTTTCCACCGTCCAACCGTTCAAAAAAAACATTAAACACACCACAAACCGTCCAAACCTTTGGTGAAAAAATCTTTAGGAAAATAAGATCATGCCTGCATACTAACCAATACATTTTTAAAATGGTACAATTCAGTCCATCCAATTGTCAACGATGAAAGAAAGCGGGATGTTGAATCCATTTTCTCATCTCGACTTTTCTTGTTGTCATTCTAACATATTCAATCATCTCGTAGTAAACAATTCATTTCTATTCTCTGAGTCTATTCTTTGACTGAAAGACTACAATTAGTCAAATTTCATTGATAATATTTTTAACGTTTGGTTCCTATAACCACAAAGTGTTATTAAAGACTACAAATTAATATGAGTCATGTTAACTTCTACATGTTAAACAATCCAAAAGGAGCAACTTTGCATTGGAAAACATAACATGTCAGCTTTTAAGAAGTTGAATGCACGTCTTTTGATACATGTATTTCTATAATAAGTTTCTTAACATGTGTCATTCAGGGCACAAGTTAGCATTACCATGCCCACCTTTAAATGTTCATGTGGCAATGATTGTGGAATGTAACACTCACACTTCATATTAAAGATGTAGGCGTCCGACACATGTTAATGCCCGAAATGATACTGATATTAATAGTTACTTTCAATTATACAATTTTGCAATTTATTATTGGTATCGACGTCTCAGTATTAGTGTCTTGTCACATGTCCTTGTGGGTATTTCACAAAAGCCATCATAGAATTGTCATTAAAAAAAAAAAAACATCATAGGTAAGTTATGACAGTAGTAGGCCTCTTTTTGTTTCTTTAATAGAAATAGCAAAATGCATATTACTAGCACACCCAAATGGGAATATAGTTTATGACATTCAAATCATGTCTATGACCATGTGGGAAAATATATTCGCTATTGTTCCTTCTCGTTTTTACACCCAGGTTTCTTCATTTCTCTTTAACTAGTTATTTTCTAGATAAAATAAATATATACTCCCTCCGTCTCTTAATAATAGTCGTTTAAAGTTTGTGCACGATTATTAAGGAAATAATTAATTGTATTGATTTCAATGGTAAAATTAGTATCATTTACTAAAACACCCTTATTAATTGTAGTTAGTGGAGTAGATAAGTTGGATGAAATTCAATAAATAAGAGTATAATAATGAAAAAAATAATAAATGTTGCATTGGTATTCTAAAGTGACAATTATTTTGAGAAAAAGAAAAAATGCTAAAAAGACAAATATTGTGAGACGGAGGGAGTAGTATACATAAAATGAAAATAAAAATAAAATAAAATTTTAGCAAATAAAATCAATTAATAATATAAAAAAGATAGTACAATTAAATAATAAATTTAAATAAAATTTATTATAAATTAATTCATATAAATTTTATTATAAATTAAGAATACTTTTTATGTCATTTAATATTTATCTTGTAGTTGATCCATTAATTTTACGAAATTAACCCTTCCTCCAAAATAGGACATTGATGAAAATGAAGACAAATAACCGTTAAGAAAAAAGCTTATATATAGAATCATAGTATTGTTGTCTCTTGTTCTGTTCTAACACCAATCACAATCTCAAATCATTGTTCCATTTTGCGGATTACTCTATTCAACACTCATTCCCTTCTCTCTCTTCCTCACAATCTGCAAAAAATTTCATTCACCATTTCTCAAATCGCAAAGGTACTTTCCTTTTTCCTCAACTGGGTATTTTTCAGAATCTTCTTAGAGATGCAGGATCAGATATAATCGGTAACGATGAAATTGACCCTTTTGATTTTTCTCCCTATCATGAAAGAAAAATTTAATTTTTTTTGTTGGGTTTGTTTTCAATGTGCAGAAAATGATCGTGATGGGTCTATAGCAAATAGAAACATTGTTGGAATTGAAGAGGGTGGAGTAGTTGATGATTGGCTGTGGTGGATTGTGTAGTGTTCTTATGATGCGTTCTGGAACTACTGAGTTGAATGATTTCTACCCCATTCGACCAGAATGCAAAGCTGATGTTCCAACAACTCGATTTAAACCAAGGGTGAAGCTTTTGTTTTTTATCCCAAATGCACTTTTATTTCAAATGTTTCATTGTATGTTTGTACCCTTTTGGATGTGTTCTTTTTTGGTCAAGTAGCCTAGTGGCCAAAGTTTCACCCCCTAACGTGAATACATGGGAAATCCAGGATTCGAACCCCCGACATATTTCAATTCTGGATGTGTCAAGCAATGCCCTAATAAATAGTATGCTATTGCATGATTGAAAATTTATGCTAAGGTCAATATTGTCAATCTCGTATCGCACAAAATAGAAGTTTGTTAGAAGTACGATTTGATAACACGTTTTATTGCATTCCCACTATAACTGCTATTTGAGGACTGTTTGTACTAAAATGATGTATCATCGAACTATGACGAATTTTTCAAATTTTGCTATGCTAAACCAGCCATTTGACAACATTGGCTGTGAGTATCTCCAATTGTGAACTTCATTGGAGGTTTTTAACTCTTTTTTGGTAGGCCTGCTATGACACTTCATATTTCAGAACACTTACCAATTTGTTAGTCTAATCTTGTAACTCTTTAAGAACTCAAAATGAATCCCACAAATATTGTTATTATATATACTTGAGCGAGGTTGTGGTTTTATTTCTCTATATTTTTTTCTTTGCCGTTTTGATTAAAATTTATCTTGTGATTTATACATTGTTTTTTATTTCCGCAGTCTGGCAAGACTTTAAGTGCAAGAAGATGGAATTCAGCATTTAATGAAGAAGGTCGTTTGGACATTGCAAAAGTTCTGAGACGAATACAGCGAGGGGTAACTTATATTCTTTACTCGTATATCGTTTATCATTGCATTGCTGGCCTGTTTGTGAGTTTTTCTGTATGTTTGTGGGTTTATAATTATTCTGATAACTACCGTTTAATTGTATGGTGACTCTTTTTCAATAGTTTGTAGCGTGTAGTGATACTCCCAACTTCCATTTGCATCAGACATTTTTCTATGTGAAAGAGGCAGTATATCATGTGATTCATCATAACCATTTGATGTGCTGTGTGTTTTTATGACAACACATGTCAGTAAAAGTTACAATCAATCATTGTCATATACGTGTGTCTCTGTGTGTGTGTGTGTGCGTGTGTGTGTGTTATTACTATAGTGTTTCCGTTCCTTCTGATTTGTGCTTATGCTGTGTTTCTTTCTATACATTATGTAGGGTGTCCATCCTTCAATCAAAGGGGAGGTATGGGAGTTCTTACTAGGTTGTTATGATCCAAACAGTACATCTGAAGAACGGAATGAGCTCAAGCAACGCCGGAGGTATATTTTCAATTAAATATGTTTATGTAGGATTATAAGCTATAACATAAGATAAAGAGGAATAAAATAATATGTTTCTGTTCATAGTATGGCTATATAAGCTATAACATAAGATAAAGAGGAATAAAATAATGTTTCTGTTCATAGTATATGGCTATATGCACAAGATAAATTCTCGTTTCCTGCTGTTGCATTGCCTTTTTGTCCTAATCATTGTGGTTATTTCCTATTTCTATTTCTGTGATTGTGACCATTGCTACCTATGAAGCACGGACACAGGCACGGACACCGGACACGACACGGACACCGACACGCCGACACAAATAATAATTTGAGAAAACGATATAATTTAGTGTAATCATAAGTGTCGTGTCGGTGTCGGTGTCGGACACCGACGCATGTCCGACACGGGACACGCCTAATCCGAGGAGTGTCCGTGCTTCATATTTGCTACTACTGCACTGTTGTATTATACGAGACTAAATTTTTTACCTCTTGGATGGCCACGCTTCCTATTAAGTTCATGTTTGGTGCTTCATAGTATATGGCTATATGCACAAGATAAATTCTCGTGTTCAAGTTATAGGGTGTTAATAATACAAATGCAAAATAGAGAATGGGAACAACAATGGAGGCTAGGGTTTCATAGAATACCAATAGCTTGTCAAAATAAGGGGTTACAATAGAGAGTATATAGTAAAACATAAAATACTAAACTACCCACAATCCCCTAGCCTAATTAATTTTACAAAAGGCTTATAACTTATTATCTAACACAGGGTTTCAGATAAAGAGGGAAAAGAAAGAATAAAGACTTTCAATTATGATCATGGTTTGATATGATTGATGATTATGATTTTATATAAAAAGATTAAACACTAAACCTTATATTTATTCTAGACAAGATTCTAATTCCTAGTTGAGTAGCAAAACAAATTATGATAATAACAAAGAAATATGGAAACTAGTCTTGAGAGATACTCTAAGAAAGTCTAGGACAAGAAACTAATCCGATTTCAAAGGGATTTTATGTAGTTCAGGATTCTACTAACGATCCAGATCGGTAAGGCAGAGCAAAATCGCAAAATCGTGGGTTTTTAGGATTCTGATTGGGATTTTAACAACAATGGTCTAAAGTACTCTAACATAATATCAAGATCTTTACAGATCTTTTAAAAATCTGATCTCCCAAAGAATGTGAGCATAATATTGGGTGGCTTCCCATGTTTCCTCCTAATAATCTTGTACTGATTTTTCTAATACGCATTTGGTGGGACAAATTTTTTAGGGTGTTAATCCCAAGTCTTTTCCTCCTTTTTTTTTATCTTTATTTTGATTGAAAACAAACAAAGCATGAAATCTATATGTAAATTATTATCCAGGGGGCAGTATGATATGTGGAAAGCTGAATGTCAAAAGATAGTCCCAGTCCTTGGTAGTGGGAAATTTGTTACAACACCCCTCGTCGGTGATGATGGCCAGCCAATAGATCCTTCTTTGGTAAAGATCAAGACTTCAGATAAGAAAGTTGTGCAGTGGCTGCAGTTATTACATCAGATTGGTAAGTATATGATACTGTATAAAAACTCGATTATATTTTTTAGGAAAACGCCAATGAGGGCCCTAAGAGCATTGGTTAATAAACTAAAAGAAGTAAATTTGTATAAAAATTGGTGTAATTATTACATTCACAAAAGTCAAAACTTGTATCTTCAAGACAAATTTTCCTTTTATGGAATTCCTTAACCGATGCCCTTAAGGCACTCGTTAAGAAAATCCTGTTTTTTTATTATGTCTGGTTTAATAAGCATAATAAGCATCTGTAATGGCAATTGATTATTTTGCATTGTAGGTCTGGATGTTGTTCGAACAGACCGAGCACTTGCCTTTTATGAAATTGAAGCTAATCAATCAAAACTTTGGGATGTTCTATCGATTTATGCTTGGTTGGACAATGATATTGGTTACGTACAAGGTAGATGACTATATCTTTCGATTTTTTAACGTTAAAGTGCAAAAGCTTAAGAAATTTCAGATATTCTTAATGGATTATTTCATTTGCAGGAATGAATGATATTTGCTCACCTTTGGTTATTCTTATTGAGAATGAAGCAGATTGCTTTTGGTGCTTTGACCGTGCAATGCGAAGGATGGTAGGCTACATAACACACTAACATGAACATTATGTTGCTCAACAGAAAAAAAAAATTACTGTTCAGTTTGATAACATTAGGCCTTTAAATCTGTTGTTAATTTTGTTTTTATTTGGAGACTGAAAAATGTTTAATCTCCATCTGAGGGAGGCCTTGTTTGATAGGAGGAAAAATATTTTATTTTTATTTATTTTTTCACCTTTAATTAGCATGCCACTTTGTTTTCCCTTTAAAGCATGTTTTTGAAGTTTTGTGTAGGAAACACCACAACCACAATATTTTATTCTTTTCACCGTTTCTTATGCAAATATCTGAAAATAGAAAACAAAGTAAAAAGGTGGCACTTTTGTAATGTAAAGTAAAACAGAACCTTTTCTCAAACCAAATAGACCCGTTGTTTTTACTTTCTACATTCCTGCCTATGTCCCATAACAGAGAGAGAACTTCAGGGTCACGGCAACTTCAATGGGGGTGCAAACTCAGTTGGGCACACTCTCACAGATAATGAAAACAGTTGATCCCAAACTTCATCATCACCTTGGTATGTAAAGCTTGTTTATGAAACTTCTAATATGCATGAGTAATAGTTTCATGGTTCAGATTCTTCTAATCTTTATTTCCAATCAGAGTCATATGCTTCCACGTGGTGGAAGTTTTTTTTTTAAGGGGGAAATTATAACTAGTTAAAGTGACACTAATGGTCATTTTACAACCGTTTCTTAGGAGTTTTCAACTCCGTCCCTTGAGGTTACAATGTCAACTCTGATCGCTAAGCTGATACCCCCATGGAAGTTTACGGAAACTACTTATCTCTTTTGACAATCATATATTCATGTTGCAAGGTTGCTTTTGATAACAGAAAAAGGACATACACACAACTGCATGCTGTTAATAGTTGTTGTCTGTAGTTGTTTGGGGACCTCTCCCTTAATTGGGAGACATTACCTGAGACCTTGTTTCAAATCTGTCTCGGCATGAAGAGCTTTCTTCTGTATAAATGTAAGTAAGAGTAGGAAACCAACCTTTATCTCTTTTAATTTCGCAGAGGATTTAGATGGTGGAGAGTATCTCTTTGCGTTTCGCATGCTGATGGTTCTTTTCCGAAGAGAATTTTCTTTTGCAGACACTTTGTATCTTTGGGAGGTAAGGATCAATTCCTTTGACAACATAAATTGTCACTTTTGTTTTGAGGAGCTACTGTTTTCTGATTCTTTTGATGAGATAGAGTATTTGAAATTTATAGCTCATTTTAAGACATAATATAGATTGTTTCCAGTTGATGTGGGGCATGGAATACAACCCAAACATCTTTGCTAAGTACGAGGATCCAGATGGTGCTAAAACAAAAGCCCCGACAACTGCAGTAAATAACAAAGTTCTGCAGCAATATGGCAAGTTCGAGAGAAAAATTGTAAAGACAGGCCGCACAGAAGAAAATAGTGCACTGGCTATTTTTCTTGTTGCTAGTGTTCTTGAGACCAAGAATAAGCGGATTTTAACCGAGGCCAAGGGTGTGGATGATGTTGTCAAGGTCCTCTCTCTCTTTCCATCCCTTACTTATACATGTGCATATATGTTATGTTCTTGCATTGCGTTTCTGCATGTATCTCACATGAAACTATCTCTTCAGATCTTGGGTGACATAACCTCAAGCCTTGATGCTAAAAAAGCATGTAAAGAAGCATTGAAAATTCAGGAAAAATACCTGAACAAGGTAATTTCATTCCTGCTGAATTTTTTATTTTATGCCTTTTTGGTGTCAGTTTGATTGGCTTTATTTAGTATTTTCGCCTTTAATTACAAATTGGGAATTTTTGTCAGATTGTTTTATGTTTTTCATGTATATGTAAAGGAAACAGTAAAAACAAACTTTCTTGTACAAATATTTGAAACAAAAAGAAAATCTAAAGTGAAGTCACAGTTTTTTTATTAAAAGTGAAATAGAAAATCATAACAGAAAATCTTTTCTGCATAAAACAGAACCTTAATTTTTCAATTTTGTTTGCAAGCTTTTTTTTGTAAGTAGCATATTATTTTGAGAGCGACTCACACACAATCATATTCATATGTACTTTGCTACTACATTTCTTTCTGTTTTTGCATAAACAAAGGAAAAAATTTAGTTTCATTATGTTGCTCCTTACTAGATATGTGAAAATTTGAAGTGTCTGTTTACTTGTGCAGACAAAGAATCCATGACCGAACAACATTAGATTTTCTGTAACGATATGATGGCAGCTGTGGTTGCGCGTGATCTTCCCAGGTTTCAGTTGCTCCTGACAGGCCATTATTTTCTTTATTTCAATTTTTTTTTTCTCTTAGCGATAGCAAGCAAGTCCTCAAGTCGATTCTAAATCTTTGAATTCTTCAATACGGATGTCGTTAGATATTGAGAACCAGAAACATCAGTTTTATTAGATATTGCTGAGATTGTTAGGGGGGAAAACTTTTATTTATTGTATTGGCTTATATAATATAAAATTACTTTCATAAGTTGTAACATAGGAAAGAAACATTTTTCCAGAAAGCAGCATTTATCACCTTAATGCTCACAAAATTGTCAAATAATGTTTTTTTTTTTTTGGTACTTAATAAGTGGTAGCTAGGCATGGGTTCAACTCCTAAGGTATGGTTTTTATCCTATATAAAGTCATACTACAAGCGTTGTTACTAAAATGCAGTCATCGCCCGGGGTTGTCGGGTGATTTCCGAGAGTAGGGTTGCCCATCAATGAGGCATTATAGTGAGGCCAACGTAATTTAACTCTGTTTAAATTTTAATCTATTGGGAGGAAGCATGTTTGAAAGGGTGTTTTAGAGAGTAATGCAAGCATTCTTAAACTTTTAGTTTTTAACTTGTGCTGGTCGTGTAATTAGTGTTTACTTTCCTCCTTCTATCACTCTTATGTTTTATGATTCTTCCAAACTCCACTCCCACATATCCAAATTCCTCGGCTCCAATTCCAAATATCCAAATAAACTTTCAATCTTACGACCAAATTGTGATTTTTTTTTTTGGTTACGCAAAGTTTAACTACACTTTTTTTTTGGAAGAAAAGTTTAACTACACATAAAATTTCAATCCAATTGTCAATTTTAAATATAAAATATGTATCGAATCAATGTTATTGGACAGTGTCAAATCGATTTAATTTAATCTCTATTAAAATTAAAAACTAGATACAACTTATAACTAAACTAACCCTAGTTGAATTCATGTTATCTCCGTAGCGAAGTGTTTGAATTCACTCATACTAAAAGTTTTTTTTAGGGGTCATGCTTAAAGTTTTTGTCACCCTATCTATATATCTATATAAGTTTCATAAAAGTCCATTAGGCTCCTGTATGGTACTACTCTTGTAGATTCCATTTTTAATTTGTTATTTATATTTTAAGCAAAATATAATTAAGTTCTTTATTTAATTTTTAACATTATTGAGTTAGGCAATGAAAAATTGCATTATAATATTGTTTATGAGGATTCCTTCAAAAGAAAATTATGAGGATGACATAATATATCTATCTCATCACATTGTAATAAGATTCTGTGTGAAACTTGAAATAAAAAAATAGTTGAACAGCTGGGTATGAGGAGGATGACATGCCAAAATCAAATCAAAATCACACATCATGCAATCTTTAGCAGTCGTTCATAATCACATGCATGGTCATGGTCGTATTATTAGATTACCAGAAATAGCGCTTATCACTTTATCCAATGGCACTTCTAAAAATGGATCATTTGATTGTAAACAATATTGTTTTACTGTTTCAAAAAATATTGTTTTACTTTTACCCCTAAAAAAAATATCGTTTTACTTTTATATTTGATAGATAAGATATATATATTAATTAATGCTGGCCTCCTAAGTTCACTATAACTAAAAATCTAGTTCGATAATTGGTGGAAACATAGCATTTTTGTTAATAGGGTCTAGAATAGAAAACTTCTCTTTTCTTTTTTAAAAAGAGAAGCTTGATTGTTGAAACTTGAAAATATAAATAAAACTCAATCATATCTTTTTCTTTTGATAGAATATATAATAATACCATTTGTAAAAAACTTTTACTAGTTTTGATTTCATTTTCTATAACCACTTTTTTGTGAAAGCTTTTCCAAAACCTCTTTTACTCCTTTGAAACAAGTTTCAATGATTTTTTTTTAAGTACAACTACTTTTTTTTTGGGTAGTAAAGTACAACTATTTTTATAATTAAACCAAGAAAATTAAATGAGACTACCCACTATTTTCTATATGTTCTTAAAATTATAGTAAGTGTTATATTGAAAATATTTATTTGTCTCAAATAGGTTTCATAAAATAAAAGAATAATAGTAATATACTCCTCCGTTCGTAATTGTAAACAACCATGGGAAAAAAATATGTCCTCAGATATAAACTCATTTTCAAGTTGCTATGTGAATGCATTATTATGTTTTCTGGACATAACATTAATTAATACTATTATTTTGTTTTAAAATGTGAAAAGTGAATTGCAAATACTACACTATATGTTCTACAATGAGTTATCTCAGTTGATTGGTTCGAATATGTCAATACATAATTCTGACATTTAATATTTTTAATTACTCCCTCCGTTTCAAAATGAGTGTCGCTTTAGCCAAAAAAATTTGTTTCAAAATGAATGTCGCTTTCAGTTTCCAATGCAATAATAACTTTTTCTTTTCAATTGTACCCTCCAATTAATATTCTGCACACTACTTCCAAAGTATTACTTTTAAAACTAACCAATAGTTAATAAGGATAATTTGGTAAAATAATCATTCTCTTTCTTTTAATCATTGCATTTCTTAATATGTGTGTAAACACCTAAAACGACACTCATTTTGAAACGGAGGGTGTATATATTAACGAAAATTATAAAGTTAATAATTAAAAAAAGGGTTTGTTAACAAGTATCCCCGAGACACTCTTTAAACATTATAAATTTAGTAATTATTTTTGAAAAATATCAAACTTTTCAATTTCCAATGCGCTGATTACACAAACTTTCATAAAAATTTACCATTTAACTTTTCCTTTTAAAAAATTTCATTGAGACAAATCTGATTGCATCTTATGTGCTATCATTTACTCCCTCTGTTCCTTTTTAATTGTCACATTTTGACTTTTTACACAAACCAAGACAACAAATACTTTTACTACTTTTGATACAACAATTTTTCTTTTTCCTATAATAACCTTAATCATTTAATACTTCATTTCATACATTTCTCTCTCTGCAATAAATATATAGGGGTAATATAGGTAAAGCCACATTTAATAATACTTTGAACTTTGAAAACGACAGTTATTTAGAAACAAAAATTTTATGCAAAAGTGACAATTATAAAGGAACGGAGGGAGTATATATTAGTAGACAAAATATGATCAAAATATATTGCGTTAATTGTGCAGGTAAATCATATTAAATTCTTTATTGTGAGCCAAAAGAAGTGGTAATTAAATAATAATAATAATAATAATATTAATAATTTTTTTACAAACTAATAGTAATAACAATGATAATAATACATAAAGTATATACATTAATTACACCATCAATCTTTCTTGAAAAATGTATATGTCTATGAATGATAATAAAAAGGAAGAGGGAGGGAGGGAGGGAGGGAGTATTATGAAGGGAGAAAGGGAAATAAAGGTGAGAACAAGTTTGGCTAGAAGTACCCAAGAGAGTGATGAGATGAAACGAGTCACGTGATGTGCATAGTTTGTGAAGAGGGCGTTACATGTCGCTCTCTTAGCCAGTATTAGGACTCTCGACACTGTTCTGTAAGTCGGCTAATGCGGCGCATTCCCTTCCTTGCATTGCAGCAGGTTTCTGTCTCATAAACCACACACCACTCACAACAATAATCTTTTTCTTCTGCACCTCCCTTTCTTTATTTTTCGCATCTTTTCTCTTTCTTTTACACTACTTTTTCCATCCACATTTATTTTTACCATAATGTACAATCCAACCAAATAAACTTTCCAATCCTTTATAAGGCTACTTTTGTAATTTCATAAATCACTAGCAGCCAGCCAGTAACAGAACAGAACAGTCACAACAAACTCTGTCCCATCCCATCCCATCCCGTCCCATCCCAATGACTCAACATATTAGTATCATACTACTACCACACAATCCTCAATAAACACAAAACCACATTCTCTTATTCTTATTCTTCTTTTCTACTCCCAAAAAACCAACCAAACATTCATTCCAATTCCAATGGCTCTATTTTCAACTTCAACAACACAAACACTATTATTATGCTTATACTCATTCATCTTCTTGTTCTCACTTTCACTCTCTCAAGACCAACCTCTCATTGACCCAAAAGAACAAACAGCACTCTACAATGTTCTCACTTCCCTCAACCCAACCATACCATGGCAAACACTCTTCCCCGATGATCTCTGTCTCTCCGCCCCACACGGCGTCGTTTGCGACTATGACCAAAACCAACCACAAAATGCACACATTGTTGAACTCAACTTCGGCTACGTTTCCGATGAAACACCAACCCCACCTTGTTCCTCTAACGCCACTCTCAACCCACTTCTCTTCACCTCTTTCACCTACCTCCGAAAACTCTTCTTCTACAAATGCTTCAACAACACACAAAACATCATTAACATCTCTCTTCCTTCTTTCCCTTCGTCTCTTGAAGAGCTTGTGTTCATCGACAACCCTTCTATTGTTTCACCTGTCCAACCTTTTCTCACCAATCTTACCTCTCTCAGAAGACTTGTCTTGATCGGAAATGGCTTCCACGGCGAACTTCCCTCACAGATTGGTGGTTTTTGTGACCTGGAAGAACTTACTCTTTCAAAAAACAATCTCTCAGGCGAGGTTCCGGTGAGTTTGGGAAAACTGAAGAAGCTGAAGATTCTTGATCTTAGTCAGAATGAGTTTAATGGGTGTGTTCCAGAACAGGTTGAGAATTTAACTTCTCTTTTGAAGCTTGATTTAAGCTACAATGGGTTTAGTTGTAAAATCCCAGAGAGTTTTAGCAACTTGAAAAAAATGGAATTTTTGGATTTAAGTTTCAACCTTTTTGGTAATTTTGGTGTCCCTTTGTTCTTAGGAGAAATTCCCAGATTGAAAGAAGTTTATTTAAGTGGGAATTTACTTTCCGGTAAAATTCCAGAAATATGGGAAAATCTTGGTGCTATTGAAAAAATTGGATTTTCTAAAATGGGGTTGGTTGGTAAAATTCCAGTTTCAATGGGGGTTTATTTGAAGAATTTATCATATCTTGGGCTTGATAACAATAAGCTTGATGGGCCTGTTCCTAAGGAATTTGGGCTTTTGGAGTTTGCTAATGAGATCAATTTGGAGAACAACAATTTGAGTGGTAGGATCACTTTCTCAACTAGAGTTGGACAAAAGTTAAAGTTGGCAGGAAATGTAGGGCTGTGTTTGGGAAACAATAATAGTAGCTGTTCTGAAAATGGAGGTAGTTTGGGTCAACTTAATCCCTGCAAAATAACAGATGTTGTTTCTGATAGTGAAGTCCTTTTCAATGGGGCTTCTTTGCTGCTTTTTGATCCTATTAAGCTGGTTTTGGTCATGTTGTTTGTTTTCATGGGATTTTGAGTTGGGAAAGGTGAAGATATGTTTTGTCTTTTTTTTTACCAGAAAAGAAATACTCCTATCTGTTTACTCTTACTAGGAAAAGGGTTTTGAATTCAACAAATGTAAATGGAAATGATAGTGATGGTAGTGTAGTAGTGAAGAAATGTTATTTAGAGTATGTATGCTGAAAACAAAATTTCATTAATTACTTTATCTTTTTACTCAGATATGTTTATTTTGTTAGTCACTTTTATTTCTTTCTCACTTTAATTTTACCTAGTTAAATTGTTGCAGCGTAATTTTTATAGTACTAGTATAGAGTAGTATATGCTTTATTTTATTTGATTTTTGCAAACTTGAGTTTATGCTCAAACTAAGGTCAAGTCTAAAAATTGTATGGATGGGATAAGATCATAAGATCATATGCTAAATTTGATTTCCTCTGCAAATTTTACCTAACATTACTAATTTGTTTTTAGTACCTAACATTACTAATTTGTTTTTAGAATTGAAAGGTAATGAGACAGTGTAGGGTGAGGAAAAAAGGAGGAGGGAGAATCCGTTGTAAACCAGAAGTAGTACTAGTGAGTAGTAGTAGTAACTAATTCTGAAAATGTAGCAGCAAAGTTCTTTTTTATAATTGGTAGTAGTGACTAGTGACACTGACAAGAGTAATATCGAAATCGTAGCAGGATTGCATTGTGATAGCTGGCTAAGCTTGAAACAGTTCAATAGTATAGTATAGGCTGCTAATACAGCACACAAGAATGTAGAATCCATTAATAACTCTGAATTCACGTATTATAGCGCTCAATATCCCATGTTTGTGCCTCATTTCTTTTATGGATTGTATTCATAATCATATTGCATTCTGATAGATGGCTAAGCTTGGGACAGTACAATAGTATAGGCTGCTCATACTGCTTGTAAGATTTTATTATATTCATCATGCTAAAATATTTATTTACACTAGTATTTTGTTAGGGTGGATAATTTCTCGAGCTACGCACAATTTTAAGGTTGGAGATTGACTCTCTCAGGTTAAACATATTGTTAACATTCATGAAAATGTTTTGTTATGTCAACTAGTTCAAAATACATTTTGTTGTAATTGGTACTCCCTCCGTCCCGGAATATCTGAGCCAGTTTAGTTTTTCACACAGATTAAGAAAAATGTATAAATAAAGGAGAAAGTGGAATATATTGAATTGGGAATGATGAAAGTAGTATTAATTAGAGTTATATTGTATTGGGAATGATGAAAATTGTATTGAAAATTGAAATGACTCAGTTATTTTGGGACACTTTTTTTTAGTAAATGGGTCAGATATTCCGGGACGGAGGGAGTATATATTATCAAGTTCTAAAAATCAAACTCAACACTTAGGAAGTTTGTAGTAGTGTCTTGTTTATTAATGATAAGAGTACTTGAATGAGAAGCGAAAATTTGTACACAAATTTAATCAATAGTTCAAATTTAATCAAAAACCAAATAAACGAAATTTAAAGAGACAATTGAATTTCGTTTATTTGGTTTTAAAAAAAATATCTAAATTTCGTTTATCAAATTTAGATTTTCAATTTAGATTATGACAATTGAATATTCAATTTAGATGTTTTTTAATCTTTAAGGCCTTCTCTATCTTAGATTATGACACATTCTCTTCCACCGAATATTTTTCAAAAAATAATCGCTTCTACAAAATCATTTGTTTTTTGCCCCCATAAAAGCACATTTTTAGTCCTATCTTACAAGCATTTTAATCATGTCCATAGGTGGTGGGGGAGCTCGCAATTCGATTCACTGATAGAGGGTTTGTTAAGTCAAGGAGAATTGTGATTTGGGGGTTCGGATGATTAAGGAGTTTAATTTGGAGTAGTTAGAGAAGTGGTGTTGGAAGTTGTATGTTGATCAAGAAGGGTTGTCAAAGTGTTGGTAGCAAAGCATGGGGTTGAATATGGTTGTATTCGGAGAGGTGGGAGGTGGGCATCAGCGTGGTGGAAGGATTTATTTGATATTAGGGAGGGGAATGAGAGTGGCAAGGCGAGTTTGGTTTAAGGAGAGGGTAGGTCGAATAGTTGGTGATGGCGAGAGCACGTCTTTTTGGTGTTAACACTAGGAAGTGGAATGAAGAAATTATTTGTCATGATATGTGTGAGGGATGTGAATAAAATTTTAAAAATACCACGTCTTAACCTATGATAAATAAATTGGCGGTTTGCTAAAAAAGATTTATATCCAATTAAGAGTGCTCGTAGGATATGTGTGAATGTGTTAATAAATCGAGATGATTGGAAAATGAAAGGTGATTGGAATAGATTATCGGTCACTATTTATTCATTCTAAGTTAAAGCATTTTATGTTGCGTCTTGAGAGAGATTGTTTGTCTAATAGACGAAGGTTGATGAGTAAAGGTATCGATTGTCAATCAAATTGTGTAGTGTGTTAGACATATACTGAATATAACTAGCATATTTTCATTTGTTGTCATCATCGTATTGCATGTTGGGAGAAAATTAACTTAGGGCACAAAATAGAACCATTAATGAAAAATGCAGAAGGTTTTGTCGATGTATATAATCAGGTATTGTACAATCTAGAGAAATCCCATCTCATTAACTTTTCTATGGCAGAATAAGGATGGATGAGTAGAGCAAGTTGTAGGTAGAGCATGCAGATTGCTCCATTCTTCACAGTATTCACGTCGAAGCAATAATTAAGCTAGTGAGAGACAACATCATCCAAGGATCATTATGTGGTAGGCACCACCCGATGGTCATTTAAACCTCAATGTTGATATGACTTTGAGTTGTCGTAATTAGGACAGTTTTGTATTGTCGTATGTATATATGACTTTGTCTTGAGAATTAATATTGCTCATCTTTCCATATAGAAAATAAATTAAAAATTGTTTCATACTATATTATATTTCATGACATGTTACAATTGACACTATTGGTATGAATTTTTTTTGCTACAATTAGTGCCAAGAGTTTTACATTGAATGATATAGGACCTCAACATGAAGTTATAAATAAGTGTGATTTTATCTTACAAGTCGATTTTATAAGGTTAAGTTATACTCAACTTAAATTTTAACATGTTATTAGAGTTTTAGATCTTTTTGACCACTTGTTGATTATCTGCTGAACTTTCTTGAATCACACTTCGAATGTCTAGTCATAGACGTGAGGGAGTGTAAAGTTTGTAAGGTTGAATTATATCCGATGCAAATTGAATAATGAATGAAATTTACAAGAGATAAATAAACGATATGCTCTAGGCATGGTGGAGATTGATCAATCCACCAGTGACTCATTCAATCATAAAACACGTCAATTAGAAAAGATGCTTTAAGAATATACGTTTGATCTATTTAGTTAACTAAATAAGAAAAATACATAAATTTCCTAAAATAACTCATAAATTGTTAAATGGGAGATTTCACATCTATTCAAGCCTAGTAAATTTCCTGAATTTTTTTCCAACCGAGGTAATATTGTATGCGTTTTTTATAACGTGTACAATAAAGATGGGTTTGATAACATGAACATTAGGAGACGCACATATGAACTTACATACTCCATCTCCAACTTAATTGTGATAGAAGGAGTACAAGTGGTTACTTGTTTAATGATGTTTTAAGGAGCACCAATCTCATGGTGCTCTAAAAAAAACAACACATAATTCCTTTATCAAGCTGTGAGACCAAGGGTGTGGCATGTTAATTGTTGCAGCTTGTCAAGTAAATTGGCTGCAATTTTTTATTTGTGAGTTGATGATTGATCATAATCTTCCGATCAAGCTAAAGACCGACAACAAATTTGCCATAAACCTTCAAAGAATCTCATTTGCGTCATTTTTTGGAGCAAGAACAAGATAGGAGAGTAACCAAAGGGAGATGAGGACCAAGTTTGAAGAAATCAACATCAATCATTTTCTCATACATTCTTGTTATGAATTGTAAGGTTATTATGTATAACTAATTCTCTCAATTGTTAGAATTATGTTTTGTTTGCTATGATTTTGATGTAGATATTTCATCTAACTAATTATATACAACTTTTGTTTCATTATATTGATGAATATATTTATGTACTTATATTTTCCGACGTGAAACCAATTATTTGATTATATATGAAAGTGATAGATATAAAATTTTCATCTGAGAAACATGAAATTGGTTCATCTGTTGATATGAAATTAGTTCATTAACTTCGGATTTTTTGAATTAAGAAAGTTTATTTAGATGTAGTTCAAACTAGTTTCAGTTAGTTAGAGATTATTAGTAGTTAATTGATATATGTTACGAGTTAGTTATAGAATGGAAGTTAACTGCTTTGTTTAGCGGCTTTCTTGCTATGCAAGTTATCTGGTGTGTTTGTTGTAATTACTCGCATATAAAAGGTGGTGATGCATCGATGTCAATTAATTCATTTGAAAAATCGGTGATATGCTAAAACAGATTTCTCAGTTTTGCCCAAAATTAGTGCTAGTTTGGTACGTAATATATTAAAAATGGTAGCTTGGATTATTTGTTTTGGTGGCACACAAAAGGAAAAGAAAAAGCCTTATTCATTCTTGTGTGCTACTATACTAGTAAGACTAAATGAACTGCATATGCATGTTACTACTATTATTAACCTTCTAATTCTATCATTCAATTCCAATTTCCAAAAACAAATTAGTACTATTAGTATTGTTATGCAATGTAAAGGAAAGCTAACATACGCATCTTCATCACAATTCCATCCATACAATTTTGAGAGTTGACCTTTGTTTGACTACGGATTCAAGTTTGCAAAAATTACATTATACATATACTACTATACTAGCAAATAAAACTGCAACAGAGAGGTCTGAATAATAAAACAACAATTCTAATTTTTCATCAACGTCTCAATTGGCACAAGGCTTACAACATATAGGAAAACTGACTAAATCTCTGAAATTACATTTCTGCTATTTCAGGTGTCACAACAAGTGACTTTTAGGGAATTCAAACAAACAGACATGAATAATAAAAATCCTAATTAACTAGGAAGTACTTAAAAATAAAAGCCTTTGAGCCAAAAGTACTTCTATCAGAAACTATCATTCTTTTTCTTTCCCAAACAGAGATTTATTTGTCCTAACAATTTGCAATTTTTTTTCTTTGAATCTTGTTGTTTTCAGAACTGTTGGTACGAAATTCTCATAATCTATATGTATTTTCGCTTTGTAGACATGTATACTTTTTATTACTTGTTGTTAACTCTATGTTAGCTTTGATTATCTTAAATCCAAGCTGAAAAGGTACCCAAATTCGTAGTTAGTTGATAATGTTGATATATGAAGGTATTCAGGTATCGAAAGAATGCACTTAGTTATGAATCTAAGGTATTGATGTACACCCTCTTAGCACTATATATTATAAGCAAAAATTCACATTTTAGATTCATTGAATAAATGATGTATATGGTCTTTAATATACACATATAACATTTATTGAATGAATCTAAAAAAAATACATTTTTGCTTATAATGGTGATCGGATCGGATGGTGTACGAAATTATAGCTACATTAAGTTTCATGTTTAAGACTATTTTGGAGTTCTAGCTTAAACTTATAGAGACGTGCGTTACTACTCTCATTTATCTAATTTTTCATGTTTCATTACTCAAAAGAATGTGAGAGGGTCAATAACTATCAAAAAATTGACTCTGGTTGACTATGACCTGATAATTTTTTTGGTTTGAAGAAATAACTCAAATCCAAACTCATCTTTTCTACTATTACTTGTTTGTATGATGGCATACCTTTATCGTACGCCATATATTTTTTATTAATTTAATTCTATTTGGCTTTTCAATGCTTTTTTTTATGTTTTGTCAAAAAAAAAATGCTTTTTTTATGTAGACGAAGTGGTAAAGATCACTTAAACTCACTCACATTGCAAGGTTACAGGTTTAAACTCGAGTAAGAGCGTCAAACATAATAATTTTGCCATTGTCGGATCAAGAGCCTTCAACTTTTTCAGTGCTCCCAAACTCGCCGGAGAGATTATTTTACAATTTACATTGAGCCGGCGGAAAAGTGATAATAATGTAAGAAAATAATGTTTTAATTCAGGTACACGAAGATGGATACGAATTGGTAAAAATAATTGGGAGTATGTTATTCCTTGGCCTCATTTTAAAACCGTTATACATATCTTCAACATAAAATCAAACAAATGCTTATTGATACTCTATCTTATGTGGATGTATATAAACAAGAAAAAAAATATTCACCACAAAATAAAAGCAAGAAATATTTCATTGATCATCTAAAGAAATAGTGATCATTCTATCTTATCGTGTATTATCGTTATCTTATCGTGTATTATCGTTTAGTGTAAGCACGAAAAAATAATTTTCCATATATAATTTTAACCGAACATTACGTACTACCAGACCAAAACTTTGCACTGGGATTGTCTTGCACTGCAGCCATTATGAAAAAATTAGGAATATTTCTTCTTGCTAGTTTTCTTAGTAAATATGTCTCACTCTTGTTCCTTCAAAAAATTTCTTTATAACAAATGATGTGAATACCATCATATAGTATTGGTGCTAGTTTGATACATGATATAAAAATGATGCTAGTTTGGATTAAATATATTTTTGTCATATAGAAAAGAAAAGAAAAAAGCCTTATGTTCATTCTTGTGTGCTACTAGTATGACCATATGAGCCTATATTTATCCCAATGCAATTCTGGTACGTTATTTGCTCTTGTTAGTGTAACTACTCGCTCCCTATGATTATAAAATATTGTTGCTATATTGTTCAGGATTAATTACTCCATACTACTATTATTAACCTTCTCTAACTTTCAATTCCAATTTCAATTTCAAAAAATAAAATTAGTAGTATTAGTATTGTTATGGATTGCAAAGTAACGCAACTATGACATACGCATCTCATCCCAATCCCATCCATACAATTTTCAGAGTTGACTTTAATTTGACCTTCAATTCAAGTTCACACTATGCATTCATTGCTAAAAAATAACACTGCAATAATTTAACTGGGGTAAAAAAAAATTCAATTCCGCGAGAAATAAAAAATCATTGACCAACGATATATAGTAACATATTCAAATTGTTCTGAGTAGAAGAAAAAGTAGTAATTGCTAATGCTCTGATTTCTCATTAACTTCTAAATTGGCTCAAGGCTTATAACAACATGAAGGAAAACTAATTAAAAATCTGAAATTACATTTCTGCTATTTCAGGAAGTACTGTCACAGAGTGACTTTAGGGAAATTCAAACAAACAAACAAGACATTAATAAAAGAAAGCTTTACTAGAAAAATACTTAAAAGAAAAAAGCCTTTGAGCCAAAAGTGCTTATATGAATCAGAAACTATCATTCTTTTTCTTTCAGAGACTTATGCGTCCTGACAATTTGAAGTTTATTAATCATTCCAAACTCGGCAAATGAGAAGGAAGCCTGAATGGGAGAAAGGTTGTCGATGAAAACGAGTTGTTGGAGAGTTGTCGGGAAAGTGGAGAGAGAGATGATGATAGGGTTTTCTCGGTTGTTGAAGCATTCACGGAAGACGAGTTTTCGAAGGAAGTTGAAAGGGGTGAAAAGAGTTGAGTTAAAGGTAGCATTATGGGAGCAAGGCAGGGTGGGATTTTGTTTTTCATCGGTATCGTAGTTGCCGAAGTTGATCTCAACAACGTGTGATCTTAGTTTGTGAAACTTGAGAAGATGAAAGTAGGAGTAACGGCAAACGAGGCCGGGTGGTGGTGAGCGACAGTGGTCGCCGGAGAAGCGAGTAGACAAATCAGGGTTGATGGAATTGAGAACATTGCAGAGAGCTTTTTGTTCGGTTGGGTGAATTGGCGGTTTGTAATTCTTGAGAAGGATGATTGATAAGAAAATGTATGAGAAAGCTAGTATTATCAGTGCTTGTGTTGTTGAAGCCATTGATTGAGTGTTTTGGAATTTGGGAACTGGAAAAGATGAATGAAATAAATGTGGGTGGATGGCTCTGTGTGTGTGTTGTTATATACTACTGGCTCTAATTGGTTAAATTACGAATTTCACCTTAATTTTCCAATACAATGAAAGGGAAATTGATGGATATAATAGTAAAAATGATTTTGAAGAGAATGTAGAAAAAAGAAAACGACAAACAATGTGGCTGCATGCATTTTATTAGTTAAGGTCCAATTTATTTATGGCTTCTAAAAAATTATATATCAAGATGATTTTACAATTGATTTACATTAAGCCAAGAGAATGATAATGTAATAATGTTTTAAATTCAAGTTAAGTACACAGTAGATGGATAACAATTTGGTTTAGCAACAAATGAAGAAAGATGAATACGAATTGGAGTCTTGTTATCACTCACTCACTCACACAAAAATCGGTTGAGGTTGCAATTGGGAAAATCTGTTTCCTACAACGCCTTGCATCCTTGATTCCCGCATTACTATTAACAGAATTTGCCAGCTCTCTCCTTCCACCTGTCCTTTCCCACATTTTATGACACCATTATACAGTACATAACTTCACAACAAATGCTTATTCATCCTCTATCTTATGTGTGTTTGTAAGAAGAAAAAAAATATCACCAAAATAATAAAAGCAAGAAAAAATAAATTTACTGTAATTTAATAATTTTTTAAGTGTTTACTACATTTAATATGAGATAGAGGAAGTCAAAATGGCTTAAAAGTTAAAATAGGTAATTATACTTCATTGATTTTTTTTTTTTTATCAAGTAGTCTATTGACTGTAAATTCACTTAAACTTTTTAAGGTGAATAAATATTGTGGCTGCGGTTAAAACTTCGATCACTATGTATATCATGAAATATCTATTACCAACTGATACAAGCTCATGAAGACTACTTCGGTAATCTTTCCTAAATGAGAATAACTTCTATGTCCTGACAAGGTAATTTTTTCCTACACGTATATACAATTAAATCAAATTATATTATCATTTTTATAAGTCAGTTCTTAAAATATTTTCACAAAAATCTATATTGCTTGATTTGATTTAAAAAAAATTACACCGTTAGAGTAAATCAGTTCTAAAATGATTTAGATACATTTTTTTTTGTGATAATTTACATACATTTTTAACATTTCACTCTTATTAAAAAAATTATATAAATGAAAGAGCAAATAATTTTTTTACAATACTATATATAAAATACTCCCTCCGATTTTTTTTTTTTTTTGGTACAATTACTCCCTCCGATTTTACTAAAACAAAATACTAATCAAATGCGCCCTCTGATCCTATAGATGGACTGTTTTAGTGTACTAATTTTCTATATACAATTTTAATTGAACATTAATTACGACCAGACCAAAATTTTCGTGACCGAATTGAGATTATCTAGCACTGCAGCTCTCATAAAGAAAGAGATAACGCATATATCTTCTTGCTAGGTACTGTAAATATTATTGTATTCATCTCATATTTACAGCAGTGTCAACTATAGAAATATTGATTGTGGTTAACCATCACTAGATAATTTTAGTTTGAAGGAATAACTCAAATCAAAATTCATCTTTTCTATTATTATGATTTTTGTTTGTATGAAGGCATATTTTTACCTTGTGCCGTTTAGTTTGATTAATTTAATTCCTTTTGGCTTTCTATTTTTTTATTTACACTTATTTTTTAGAGGATATACACACACATAATATTTTATTTCTACACATATTAATATTACACACATTTTTTTCCTGTCACTTTCTACTCAAGTTTCTCTCTATAATATCAAACAACCAAAATAATATCCCCTCACTCTCTACTCTTTTTCCTGTTACCTTGTGGAAAGTGAGTTTTCGAAGGTAGTTGAAAGGGGTGAAGAGTATTGGGTTGAGTGTTGCATTATGGGAGCATGGAATGGTTGGTTTACCATCATCGGAAACGCAGTTGCCGAAGTTGAGTTCAAGAACGTGTGATCTTAGTATATCATCGTGAAAATTAAAGAAGGAGTAGTCGCAAACGACGCCGGGTGGTGGTATGAGACAGAGGTCGCCGGGGAAGAGGGTCGGCCATGGGTAGTCTGAGTTGATGGTTTTGAGAACAGTGTAGAGTGCTTGTTGTTCGGTTGGGTCAATGGGAATGCGTTGGTAATACAAGAGATTGGTGAGTAATAAGAAAAAGTATACGAAATACAATACTATTATTGTATTAAACATTAAAGAAGAATAAGCCATTGGAGTGAGGGAATGAGTGTTTTGGATTATGGGAATGGAAAATAAGAAGGGAATGTGGGTGGTTGTGTTGTTATATGCGGGTGTGGTTATCATGCATAAGGAATTCTTATGCACCCTCATTAACCGGTAGCCCAACATAACTGCTTCCTACACCCTCAAAGAAAACCAAACGCGGGACCAAACAAAACGAACCAAACACGGAAACAAACTGAATCATCACCGTCGTTCATCATCATCACCACTGGAATCTTCAATCTCATCATCAACACCGTCGTTCATCATCATCTGTTTTATCTTGGTTTTCGGGTGTCAAACATTGATTACGTTTGAACCTTTTTAACCGGTGATATCTCATTTTTTTCTTGGGAAGGGAAAAAGTAAGTAAAACCCTTGAGAATCGAGGTTCGGGAGTTGTTTTCGCTACGGGAAGGTGTTAGGCACCCATAACGACTATAGTATCCTATAGGAACCGTCTTTAATTTCTACGCGCGCGCTTTATTTTTAAATGCTATGTTGAAAGTGATATTAAGCCTAAAGGTATTCTAAGTGAAGAATTGGAGGGAGAAGAATGTGTTTGACTTTTTATTTTATTTGAATTGAAGGAATTTTGATTCCTTGCCTACGTACCCTTTTAAGGGATCAAATCCACCGTAGTTCTCTTCCAAAAAATGTTTTTGTTTTTGTTGGTTGATTTTAAGTTTGAAAATTGGAGTTTTGAAGAATGGAGATTGAGAGGCCTTAAAGGCATGAGACTTTAAGAAAAGGTGAGGTTTGATTAGTGATTTTGCAAAAAAAAGGTCTAAGTATGATTAAAATTCATTAAAATTTTGATTAAGAAAATGAAAGGAAAATCAATGGGATTTTGATCCCAAGGTTTATTAAGAAAAATATTTGAGTGATGTTGTTCATATTTTTTGGAAAAATGATTTTTCTAAGTGTAAAGCCTAAGCATTCATCTAAACATACAATCCTAAACATACATCTAAACATGCATAACCTAAGCATATATCTAAAGGTATCTATGTGATGTGTGTGCACGTGTCGGTGCTTGTGTCGGTGTACATTATTAGAGTCCATTGTCCTTTACATCATGCCCTAGTTTACATTCTATGGTCTTGCAAGAATTTAAAAGCATAAAGTAAAATATTACAAAATTCCTAAGTCTTTACATTCTAAGCTTTGCATGAATTTTAAAGTGTAGGAAGATAAAAACCAAGAATGTGAGATGGAGATTGAAATGCTTATGGAATGTATGAAATATGAAATGAAAGGGTTAGTATCACAAGATGCAATAGGATAAAGAGATAAGGCAAGAAAGTGTTAAACAAAATCAACAAGAATAAAGTGTTAAAATATACTAAAAGTTTACCATAACTTCTCAATATGCACACGACCTATAATTCTCTCATCATAGCACTTTTCAAGAGACTTTATTGCAGCCACAATGTGGTAATTATAGGCACATATTCAAACCAAGAGTTATGACACACTTTTAGGCACATTTTACACTTTATTTTTGCATAGAAATATTCACATAACTTGTAAAACACGAAACTAACAAATCAAACTCCAAAACAGTAAAGAATAGCACCAAATCAGAGGCATACACATTGCAAATTCTCATACCAAGGGTCAATATACCATAGCAAGATTTTAGGATCAAGAACATGCAAGAATTTCACAAGAAATTAACAAAAAGTAACATAAAATCACAAGAAAACTCCACATATATTGTTATCAATTTTCAATAGGCTAGAATCATTACAAAAATACCATAAAACTACCAAGAAATGTGTATGAAAATACTTAGAAATTTTTTAAAGGATTTTTGGACACAAGAGCACATAGAACTTTCACAAATTTAACAAACATAGTAAACAATTAACAAGAAAATACTACCTATTTTTAATCAAGACTCAACACATAACCACATCACAAAAATGTCAAGAAAATGATCAAGAACACATAGAAATTTTTTTAGGATTTTTATGAAAAATTTTGGACAGGCAGGGGTGAAAATAGCAAAAATATATTACAAACTCACAAGGGAGAGGGGTGTGCAAAGCAAACGTATGAAATTTGGGCCCAACAGCAAGAATCCAACGGGTTAGGGTTTGGAGGCGGGTTAAACCATGGGTTAAACCGGTTCATTGGCCTATATAAGGCCTTGAACCGGTTTTGGTTCATTTTTCAACCCTACTTCTCTCTCTAATGGAAGCTAGAGAGAGAGAGTCTGCAACAGACTCCTCTTCTCCGACCGTCCTCACCTTTTCTCCGACGTGGTGGCCAACGGTGGCGCCGCCGCGTCGGAGCTCCAAACCACTCCATTTCTAAACCTAATCACATCATCTTAACGCTCTTTCTCTCCTCTACGTGATTCTGAAACTAGTTTTCTAAAAAGATTCTTGGATCGGTGTAGATCTAGAAAAGAAACCTACGGTTTTGATGTTTTTTTTTAAAAGCTTTCTTCGGATCTTGTTTGATCTATATTGGTTTGATGATGAACATTACACATATTGGTTGAAAACTGGGAAAGTAACAGTGAGTTTTGAGAATTTTACCTCTTTGAAGTTTCGGAGATGTGAACGAAAGATCCAGAGAAAGCTTTTGAATCTGAGAAGAGCTTGATGTTCTTCGTGTTTCTTTTCACCGGTTCAAGGTTCACTTCGCTCCCTCTTCTTCTCTGATTCGAATCTTTTCGATCTTTCTTCTTCTCTTCGTCACTGTGATCGCACAATCCGTGCTTGAATTGCAGTGGCTGGTATTCGATGATGATGATTCAGTTGAATCTCTGAGAATCCACACTCCAATTCGTCGCAATTGATTGCTGCTTCTTAATTCTGGAAATTAGGGTTTACGTGATTTCTTGTGGATTCCTTGTTTTCTTGTGAAATTGAACCAGTTTTGATGATTGTGATGGTTCTGTGATATTGAATTTGGCGTGAATTGATTGGATTTGGATGGTTTTGTGGTGGATTATGTTTCTGGAAATTCAGTTAGGGTTTGAAGATGATGAAGCTTTTCATCGTGTTCTTCAGATTTTGGCTTTTTGATCTGTTTGATGGGGAGAGAGAAAAATGAAATGTGTTTGTGAGTTGGCAGAAAGTGAATGGGCCTCTGTACTATTGCATTGATGACACAGCCTTATATAGGCTGACATGTGGACCTTTGGACCAATATATGACTGCCACGTGTTTGGACTTGCTGACTTGGACAATAACTTGGACAAAAGGGCCAATCTGCAAATTCTAAGACTAAAAGGACCAACCTGAAAATTAAAAAAATTACTCTGCAAAAAAAAACTTGAAATTTCGAAATAAAAAGGACTTAGAAAATAAAATTTGAAACTAGGACAAGGACTTGAATGCAATTTTAGAATTTTTAGGACTAAAATGAAATTAAAATAAAATTGAATTAAAATTGGCAAAAAATGGAAAATAACGTAAAGTGAAACGATTAAAATTGACAAAACGGACTAAAATGAACCAATTACCTAAATGAGGTACTTTAAAGTAACCTCTCTCTGCCGAAATTTCGTGTGAAATGACCAAAATGCCCCTGGGGCTAAAACGACTAAAAATGACTCAGATGCAAATTTTGAAATGGATTTTTAACAGGGAATTAAAGCAAGAACTTATACAAGCAAAATTAAAAGACTCAGAGACAATTTTAAGAGATTAGACAGAGCTTTAACACTTGAAAAGACTAAAATGCCCCTAGGGGCTAAACTGACTCAAAATGACTTCAAATGCAATTTTTGAAATGGGTTTTGACATAGAATTGAAATGAAGACTTATTCAAACTATTTGAAAGGACTCAAACAAATTTTTAAAAGACTGAAAGAAATTTTAACATAGGAAATGACTAAAATACCCTTCTATGTGAATTTTGCAAATAATATTGAAATAAAATGCAAAGAAAGATGTAATTGATCAGAGACATATCAAATGACTTGAAATACAAGAAAAGAAGAATTGAGTTAGTATTTTTATGTCCAAAATTAGGGTATAACATCATCACCGTCATTCACCATCATCATCACCGTACCGAAATCATCATCATCATCATCACCACCGTCATTTATCATCATCACCGTCAATCAAAATTGTATATGTTAGTTGGAAATGGTTTCAGAGTGTTGATTTGGTTCAATGACAGTCACAAATGTCCTTAATAGTATGTTTTGTATAAAATTATGTCAAAACCATTTTGCTGTGGAAATAGTTTCTGTGAGTTGGACTCCAAAATATTTTGTTGTGGAAATGGTTTCTGTGAGTTGTACTCCAAAACCATTAGATGTACTAAATAGCAGTGAATGAACCTAACTGCTTTAACAAACTCACGCATAGCACACATAAATCGTAAAAATGCTAATATAGAATTTATTACTTCAACATAGGCTAAATAAATCTATTTTCATTATTTACATAAATCGTAAAAATGCTAATATAAATTAAATTGACCAACATAGGCGATGACTCACATAATATTTTATTTTTTAAATTTGAATATATATTCAACTTTAAAAAATTTAATTCAGCAAGAATTCAAATAATTGACCAACGAAATAGTAACATATTCAACTTGTTCTGAGTAGAAGAAAAAGTAATAATTGCTAATGCTCTGATTTTTCATTAACTTAATTGGCTCAAGGCTTACAACAACATGAAGGAAAACTAATTAAAATTCTGAAATTACATTTCTGCTATTTCAGGAAGTGTCACTAGTGACTTTAGGGAATTCAAACAAACAAACAAGACACTAATAATAAAAAACTTAACTAGAAAAATACTTAAAAGAAAAAAGCCTTTGAGCCAAAAGTGCTTCTATCTTTGAGAAATAAAGATCCTTACGAATAACCCATTTAAAATTCTAATGCACTACCCCTGTCAATAATAGGAAATAAAGCTTTGTCCAGGATTCTGCATTGCCCTTTGCCTCTTTGTTCCTTCGTAACATGATTGAGCCATTGTTTCCCCAATCACTTCCCCAACTATTCTGGACGTTGAGGAATTCAGCATCATAGCCTCTTAGTATCCCACAATGATTGTTGAGATAAAGTGGCTCAATCTTACACTTAACAACATGATGGCAAACATCAGTGTCAAAAATTGTTCCTTTCTTGTATCTTGCCCACTCACGGCCACTGCATAGGGTAACCGCGATTGGACCTGTAACGCCCTATTTTATTATTTATTTATTTGATTGAGTTTAGAGTCTTTTTATAATTTAATTAATATATTTGATAAGTGATATTTTTATTATGTGTTGATATTTATTAGTAGCCCCTATTTTATTATTTAGTGGAGAAATATATTTAGTGGAGAAATATATTTAGTGGAAGAATATATTTAGTGGAGAAATATAATTATTTAGAATAACGAGGCTTTGGGGCAGAATTGGAATTAAGAGAAAATAAATAGGTTAAGGTTTATATAAAAAGGAGAGCTAGAGTTAGAAAATTATATTACGTGCAAAACTGTTTTGGAGAAAGAGGAGAAACGTAGAGAAAGAGGAGAAACCTAGAGAAGATAAGAGTCAGAGAAGAGAAATCTGTAGAAACCTTGCAATCAATCAATCTAAGGTAAGGGTGAGACTAACCTTCTTTAATCATAAGTATATGGTTCTGAAATAGGGTTTAACATGTTTGTTGTTGTTTTATTTTGATGATTAGAGAAGTTAGGGTTTGAAAAGAAGTTAGGGTTTTGAATTGCAAATTGATTGTTGAAAGAGTAGATAATCCATTGAATTAACGTAAGGGTGGGATTAACTTTCTCTAATTTTAGGTTGTATAATTCTGAAATTGAGTTTAACATGTTGTTGTTTGTGAATTAGGTTTTGAAGTCGTTATTGGTTGTTAATAGAGTAGAAAATCCATTGAATTTGTGTATAATCGATGTTCAGGTTGTAGCATAATCATTTGTTAAGTTTCCTATCAAAATTGGGATTTTGGTAGATGAAATTTGGGTTTTTGGGTGAAAAATGGAGTTTTCCCGAGAGCCACCTCTGACAGCATACCATGTTTCATGTTTTTGAGTCTTTTTCACACATTTCTGTTTTGAATTAGCTTTTGGTGTAAACATGAAAGTTTTAGATAATTTTGTTAGCTTTCCAGTGCCTTTGGATTGACGTGAAAATGAGTTTTGCTTTTTGAGTTATGATGGAAATACTCCAAGGAGGTCTTAGCGAAATTGCATAGTGACAACATTCTCTGTTTCAGGTTTTTGCGTCTTTTTCGCACGTTTCTGTTTTGAATTGGCCTTTGGTGTGAACATGAAAGTTTTAGATAATTGTGTTAGCTTTCCAATGGCTTTGGTGTGACTTGAAAATGATTTTTGGTTTTTGAGTTACGATGAAAATACTCCAAGGAAGTCTTAGTGAAATTTTATGAAAATTCCGCATAACTATTTCTAAGTCAACCCAAAACTTATGGATTGTCTCCAAACGTCAAAGCTTGTGTACTATGAGTTCAATTAAGGCATTTTAGAGTATTTAACCTATGTTGTGATGAATCTAACTTGGTTTGACGTGAATATCTTTGATTGATGAAGTATTATATGAAGGTATATGTTGATGGATATGATGTTATATGTTGTTCATGATTGATGAAGTATTATTATGTGAATGTATATGTTGATGAATATATGATGTTGATTATGATTAATGAATTATAATATTGTAATGCAAAGATGTTGTTGTCGTCGTTGTCGCTGTTGTCGTGAATGTCGTTAAAGTTGTAAGTTGTTGTTGAAGTTGTAACTTGTCGTCGAAGTTGTTGGTTGTTGTTGCGGAGTCCTTGCATACTCATATAAAGTTGGGGGCTTGATGCCCTGTTGAATGCTTAGTCATTCATATTTAAAGTTGGGGGCTTGATGCCCTGTTGAATGCATTGTCATTCAAAAATAATGTTGAGGGCTTGATGCCCTGTTGAATGCTTAATCATTCATATTTTAAAGTTGGGAGCTTGATGCCCTGTTGAATGCTTAGTCATTCATATTTTTAAGTTGGGGGCTTGATGCCATGTTGAATGTATATCATTCAAATAAAGTTGGGGGCTTGATGCCCTGATGAATTCTTAATCATTCATACCACGTTGAGAGCCTATGCTCTATAAAGTTGGGGGCTTGATGCCCTGATTGGCACCACATGCATATAAAGTTGTCAAGTTGATGCAGTTGTCGTTGCATCGTCGTTGAAATTAAGTTGTTAAGTTGATGTTGAGTTGTCGATTTAGTTGTTGTGTTGTCAAGTTGTCATTAAAATTAATGAGATGATAATAAGTAATTATGTGAAGCATTAACGTTGTATAATTGTTATTTATGATGTTAAATTTGTTGTTATCTATGTAGTTAAATTCTGTTGATGAATTATATGCTTATTATTATTGAATGTGAATCTCACCCTTTCTGTTTGAATGTTGCCTCTACGTGGGTAACGTGCAGATAACCAGGATTAGCTGTTGATGTGAGTTGACTCCCTCACGCGTCGTCTTAGGGTTGCTCTAATACGTAACGGGAAGGGGATCTTTGCATTGTTTTCCATTTGTTACGTATTATTATGAATTATGTTGATGAACCATTTGAAATGGAATGTTTAATAATTTGTTTATGATGTTGAGGCCTTTAGTGCCAAGTATTTGTTTAAACATTTAAGAATTTTTCCGCTGCGATATGTTTGGAATTATTGACAGAAGTTGTTTTAAATAAAGAACAGACTTTAACTCTATTTATATTTGATTTATATTTTGAAGAACGAAATGTGACATCCTGTTTGTGACGAACTCTGATTTATTTTATAATATTTATATGTCGGGAAAACGGGGTGTTACAATTGGTATCAGAGCAGGTCGGTCCGTCCGCCCAAGTAGTTGAGTCGTTTGTGTCGTGTGACGGTTGAACACAGTCGTTGTGTTTTCTAATTAATGGTTATGTTTTTTTTATGTGATCATGTTTAACTGACTAACTTTAATGTGATTTTTGTGTATTGTCTGAAGTTTCTATTTTGTTATATATAGTTTAAGATATTTAAGCAATAATTAAATTCATTTTCTCCTGTGCTCTGAATTTCGAGAACGAAATTCTTTTAAGTGGGGGAGAGTTGTAACGCCCTATTTTATTACTTATTTATTTGATTGAATTTAGAGTCTTTTTATAATTTAATTAATATATTTGATAACTGATATTTTTATTATGTGTTGATATTTATTAGTAGCCCCTATTTTATTATTTAGTGGAGAAATATATTTAGTGGAAGAATATATTTAGTGAAAGAATATATTTAGTGGAGAAATATAATTATTTAGAATAATGAGGCTTTGGGGCAGAATTGGAATTAAGAGAAAATATATAGGTTAAGGTTTATATAAAAAGGAGAGCTAGAGTTAGAAAATTATATTACGTGCAAAAATGTTTTGGAGAAAGAGGAGAAACCTAGAGAAAGAGGAGAAACCTAGAGAAGATAAGAGTCAGAGAAGAGAAGTCTGTAGAAACCTTGCAATCAATCAATCTTATGTAAGGGTGGGACTAACCTTCTTTAATCATAAGTATATGGTTCTGAAATAGGGTTTAACATGTTTGTTGTAGTTTTATTTTGATGATTAGAGAAGTTAGAGTTTGAAAAGAAGTCAGAGTTTTGAATTGCAAATTGATTGTTGAAAGAGTAGCTAATCCATTGAATTAACGTAAGGGTGGGATTAACTTTCTCTAATTTTATGTTGTATAATTATGAAATTAAGTAATTATGTGAAGCATTAACGTTGTATAATTGTTATTTATGATGTTAAATTTGTTGTTATCTATGTTGTTAAATTATGTTGATGAATTATATGTTTATTATTATTGAATGTGAATCTCACCCCTTCTGTTTGAATGTTGCCTCTACATGGATAACGTGCAGATAACCAGGATTAGTTGTTGATGTGAGTTGACTCCCTCCCGCGTCGTCTTAGGGTTGCTCTGATACGTAACGGGATGAGAATCTTTGCATTGTTTTCCATTTGTTACGTAATATTATGAATTTTGTTGATGAACCATTTGAAATGGAATATTTAATAATTTGTTTATGATGTTGAGGCCTTTAGTGCCAAGTATTTGTTTAAACATTTAAGAATTTTTCCGCTGCGATATGTTTGGAATTATTGACAGAAGTTGTTTTAAATAAAGAGCAGACTTTAACTCTATTTATATTTGATTTATATTTTGAAGAACGAAATGTGACATCCTGTTTGTGACGAACTCTGATTTATTTTATAATATTTATATGAAGGGAAAACGGGGTGTTACAATTGGTATCAGAGCAGGTCGGTCCGTCCGCCCAAGTAGTTGAGTCGTTTGTGTCGTGTGACGGTTGAACACTGTCGTTGTGTTTTCTAATTAATGGTTATGTTTTTTTTATGTGATCATGTTTAACTGACTAACTTTAATGTGATTTTTGTGTATTGTTTGAAGTTTCTATTTTGTTATATATAGTTTAAGATATTTAAGCAATAAATAAATTCATTTTCTCCTGTGCTCTGAATTTCGAGGACGAAATTCTTTTAAGTGGGGGAGAGTTGTAACACCCTATTTTATTACTTATTTATTTGATTGAATTTAGAGTCTTTTTATAATTTAATTAATATATTTGATAAGTGATATTTTTATTATGTGTTGATATTTATTAGTAGCCCCTATTTTATTATTTAGTGGAGAAATATATTTAGTGGAGAAATATAATTATTTAGAATAATGAGGCTTTGGGGCAGAATTGGAATTAAGAGAAAATAAATAGGTTAAAGTTTATATAAAAAGGAGAGCTAGAGTTAGAAAATTATATTACGTGCAAAACTGCTTTGGAGAAAGAGGAGAAACCTAGAGAAGATAAGAGTCAGAGAAGAGAAGTCTGTAGAAACCTTGCAATCAATCAATCTAAGGTAAGGGTGGGAATAACCTTATTTAATCATAAGTATATGGTTCTGAAATAGGGTTTAACATGTTTGTTGTTGTTTTATTTTGATGATTAGAGAAGTTAGAGTTTGAAAAGAAGTTAGGGTTTTGAATTGCAAATTGATTGTTGAAAGAGTAGGTAATCCATTGAATTAACGTAAGGGTGGGATTAACTTTCTCTAATTTTAGGTTGTATAATTATGAAATTAAGTAATTATGTGAAGCATTAACGTTGTATAATTGTTATTTATGATGTTAAATTTGTTGTTATCTATGTTGTTAAATTATGTTGATGAATTTTATGCTTATTATTATTGAATGTGAATCTCACCCCTTCTGTTTGAATGTTGCTTCTACGTGGGTAACGTGCAGATAACCAGGATTAGCTGTTGATGTGAGTTGACTCCCTCGCGCGTCGTCTTAGGGTTGCTCTGATACGTAATGGGATGGGGATCTTTGCATTGTTTTCTACTTGTTACGTATTATTATGAATTATGTTGATGAACCATTTGAAATGGAATGTTTAATAATTTGTTTATGATGTTGAGGCATTTAGTTCCAAGTATTTGTTTAAACATTTAAGAATTTTTCCGCTGCGATATGTTTGGAATTATTGACAGAAGTTGTTTTAAATAACGAGTAGACTTTAACTCTATTTATATTTGATTTATATTTTGAAGAACGAATTGTGTCATCCTTTTTGTGATGAACTCTGATTTATTTTATAATATTTATATGTTGGGAAAACGGGGTGTTACAGGACCGTACTCTACAAGTGCCCTCAACAGTTGCTCTTCAGTAAAACACTGTCGGTATCCTTTGATTCGAACTCTATGTGTGAAATTGAGCTGACAAATGTTACAGCGAGATATTAAAATAATAACAATAATAAAAAAAAATTCTAGATTCTTTCAAAAAAAAATAAAAAAAATTCTAGATAGAAAAATAATTTACATTCTTATCATCGTGGCGAAATCTGTGTCTAGCCAAATAGGGGTAGTTCCATTCCATGGACACCCCATATTTAGAGACATAGTCTAAAGCAGTATCTATCCAACCGCCGCGGTGATTTTTGTTGTAACACCTATCTAACAGTTCCTGTTTGCTGATTTCAACATGGATGTCAGCGTGAATCTTCAAATGAGACTCAATGGTTCCACCTACCGTGAACGCCCAGAGAGAAGCTGAAACACGTTTTCAACCATTATTAAACAGAGTATAATTATAAATATTATTTAATGACGAAACAAAGCACTGAATTTGAATATACCGCATCGGCCTTGATTTGCAACAAGAGGCAAGACTTTCCTTTCGTCATTTCCCAAATCAAAACTCTCAAGGAGTTTCTCCCCTCTTTTCCAACCACTGTAAAATCGTTTTGTCGTGGTCTTCAAAGGTTTCAGAACATGGGTCAACACTCTTCCAATGTTCCTAAAGAAAAATAGAATTAAAGATAATAAAGAATGAGAAAAACAGTTCAATGAGAAATTTTATGGTGAATGTGTTCCTAAAGAAAAATAGAATAAAAGATAATATGGGTTAACACTCTTCCAATGTTCCTAAAGAAAAATAGAATAAAAGAAAAATAAAGCTAATAAAGAGTTCTCATTAAAACAGCTCAATGAGAAATTTTCAAGGTGAATCAATGAAAGATAATAAACAATGAGAAAAATAGTTAAAAGTTAATAACTTTAACGAGAAAAATAAAGAATGAAAGAGTTCTTTTTAAACAGTTCAATGAGAAATTTCATTGTGAAACAAAACGTAAAAACAAAGAAGGAGACTATTTACATTTTGACAATGTCGTTTTAATAGTAGAGAAGAAAGAGAACATGAACCCTAAAAAATGTTACAAGAAATGGGAATTGTGATTTGTTGAGATTTGTGATGTAACACCCCATTTTCCCAACATAAAAATTTCATAACAAATAATCATTGTTTTTTTTTACATAAACGGAATGCTACACTTCTTAAAAATCATAAATGGAATAAATAACAATTTATCTTTCATAAATTGGTCAACATAAATATTCAAAACTTCGCAGTGGATTTTAATTCAACATAATTATTCTTGGCACGAAGGCCTCATCAGACATCTCGTAATAATCCAAAAACTAAATCATAGTCATGTAAAATCATAAGCAGTACGTAAGGAATAGAAAATAGCCACAAAAGTTCTCATCCTGTTACGTATTAGAGCACCTAAAGACACAGTGAGAGATAGCCACTCACAACAGCAATCAACAGCAACTTATTCTCGATCACCTGCAAGTTACTCATACGAAGAGCAACATTTCCAAGCAGAAGGGGTGAGATTCACAAACAATAATGTTAAGCATATAATTCAACAATTATATTTAACAAAATAAACATCATCAACATATCATAACAATGGTCATGTAGCATCATTATCATCATCATAATCAACTTCATAATCAACATCAATATCAACTTCATAAATCAACTTAACAACTTGACTCGACAATGCAACTTAACTCGACTTTGCAACTCTATCATTTTACTCATGCATGTGGTACCATTCTAGGGCATAAGCCCTCGTCGCTTTTGAGCATAAATATACTCCTAGGGCATGAGCACTCGTCGCTATTGAGCAAAAGCTCCTAGGGCATGAGCCCTCGTCTTTATTGAGCAAAAGCTCCTAGGGCATGAGCCCACGTCTTTAAATGAGTATGCATGGACTCAACATCTTACAACTTAGACATCATGAACGTCTTATATGACTCCAATAATTTGGATCAACATCTCTCATCTTAGACCGACACATGCAACTTTAATCAATAGTAAACAGCAACATGGCAGCACATCAATAATCTCAAGATATAACATTATCAAAATGTAATCATTGTCTCAAAAATCACTTATAATTCACATAATGCATATACGATTATATATATCATCAGTAACAACATTAAATCATCTTATAACAACTTCACAGATCATCATTAATATTATATTCAAACATCAACAATTCATCATATAACATCATATTCAAACATCAATAATTCATCATGCATCTTTGTAAAAACATAATAAATTATAAATAACATATTTCCATGTCAAACCAAGGATACTAGAAAGATATCACAATTATCAACAACTTTCATGTTTATACCAAAAACCAATTTAAAACAGAGACGTGTGAAAAAGACGCAAAAACATGAAACAGAGAATGTTGTCACCGTACAATTTCGCTAAGACCTTCTTGGAGTATTTTCATCATAACTCAAAAACTAAAAGTCATTTTCACGTCAAACCAAAGCCACTGTAAAGCTAACAAAATTATCTAAAACTTTCATGTTTACACTCAAGGCCAATTCTGTACCGATCAATACCAGTTTTCGTTTCGAAATCGAAAAATTTGTGCAGAAAGTCCATAAAAATTCACTGTGACCTACGTGCAGTAATTTGACCATAACTCAAGTTCTATAAATCATTTTGACGTCAGACCAACGACATTAGAAAACTAACATCCATACCTACAACTTTCGTGTTTACACCTAAGACCAATTCTGTAACGCCCCGGATTTTGGTCCAAGACATTACGCCTAAATCATTTTCTTTTTCTGAAAAACACTACTATTTTTTTTTTACTTCATCAATAATAAGTTCTTAGCTAAACCTATACAAAATTCTTAAAATAAATTGTAACACCCACGTCGTGGCTTTCGATATCCCGCTAGGTGGATACGAAAGGTTCCCGACCTAAGGGGAACGGTTTAAGCCGCAAGGGACCCCCACGACAATAGTAGGAACCAAAACACATCGGAATGAGAGGGATCCGGAGGCCGTGTAGGTATGGGACTACATGGTTGAAGGAAGGCTTATAAGAATTGTTAGGTACTACCCATATAAACAAGATGCATCTTCTTTTCGGGAGCTCAATCCATAGGAACTCCACAGTTAAGCGTGCTTGGCTTGGAGTAGTACTAGGATGGGTGACCTACCGGGAAGTTTCCCGGTAAGCATGTGAGTGAGGACAAAGCATGCTGAAAAGACTCGTGTTGGTTTGTGGGGTTAGTCGGCAATCCTGTAAGCAGTCTGGGATGTTACACTTGGTATCAGAGCAGACCTCTCCCAGTACGGTGTGGTTCGGGGACGAACCAAGCGGAAGCTGGTGGGCATGTAACACCCACGTCGTGGCTTTCGATATCCCGCTAGGTGGATACGAAAGGTTCCCGACCTAAGGGGAACGGTTTAAGCCGCAAGGGACCCCCACGACAATAGTAGGAACCAAAACACATCGGAATGAGAGGGATCCGGAGGCCGTGTAGGTATGGGACTACATGGTTGAAGGAAGACTTATAAGAATTGTTAGGTACTACCCATATAAACAAGATGCATCTTCTTTTCGGGAGCTCAATCCATAGGAACTCCACAGTTAAGCGTGCTTGGCTTGGAGTAGTACTAGGATGGGTGACCTACCGGGAAGTTTCCCGGTAAGCATGTGAGTGAGGACAAAGCATGCTGAAAAGACTCGTGTTGGTTTGTGGGGTTAGTCGGCAATCCTGTAAGCAGTCTGGGATGTTACATAAATATCCTTCAAATCGGCAATCCTGTAAGCAGTCTGGGATGTTACATAAATATCCTTCAAAAATGTCTTCCAAAGTTACAATTCAATCAAAAACCCAATTTTTATCCCCGCGTACGCATTCATCACACATCAAACTTCATATATCATCTTTGGTACCTACAACATTATATTAATGTAAGGGTCAATTTCCTTATCCAAATTGGTTCATACTCAAACACCAAAAACAATGTCATGAAATAGATAATATCAAAACTTATCAATCAAAAAGAAATAAGAAAAATACATTTAAGTCTTTAAGGTAAAGTTCATACACATTTCTTTTGCATATATAACAGTTTAATCACTTATCAACACACAGATGTATAACAGACCCAATGCAATGCAATGATGTGTAAAATGCATGCTCTTATAACTATATGATCCGGATATAATTCCCGCCACACAGGCATCCACACAGAAATATAATTGCAATTCCCGCCACACAGGCATCCACACAGAAAATAATTGCAATTCCCGCCACTAAGGCACCACACAGATGCATATGCCATGCATGATCATGAAAATGCAGACTAAAACCCGCCACATAGGCACAACAATGCAATATGATATTATCCCGCCACTAAGGCACCACAAAGAAATATATTATTATAACCCGCCACACAGGCATCCACTAAGAAATAATTGTAACCCGCCACTAAGGCACCACACAGAAAATAATACCACATCATGCACACGACAAAAGAAGTCTTTCATAAAAAGCTTATTTCTCTTATTATTTCAGTTCGATAACAATCTCAAATTTTACGTGCAACATCCATGAGCACATACCCACACATAAAAGAGAATCAAACTTCATATAACAAGTCATAGGCACACATATTTCATGAATAATAAGCAAGCACCAATTTTATAGTCCACCAAACTTAGCTGCACAAGCATTCAAAATAGGGAGGCATTATCTCATCAAGTATAGTAGTGTACTATCTCACTGCCATAATCCTACAAAAAGTGGCTCCCGAAGTGAAAAATATTAAGACTATAGTATGTTTGCTCTAAACGATAATTAGTCACCCATATACCACAAATTTAGACATCTATTAATTCATTCAAGAATGATTTGGAGCACTAAAGCTATATCTTCTTATAACACATATTTTCATCTTTTTCCTTTCTTTAATTTATCAAAAATTTATCATTTCTTTCCTAACATCACAAAAACATAGCAAGCATAATAATATAAAACATATCAGTTCACATCATACACAACTTTCGTATAAAACATAATTAAGAATAATCACTATTAGGAAGGATTAAATTTTACCAAGAAAATACATTTTTAATTATTTTCCTTTTTAAAAGACAAGAATTGCTACCTCTACTTAATAACAAAGCCCTAGCACTTAGTATGGACGTATGGGGAAAAAGCCCTTACCTCGTATGTTTTCTTCCGAAGTCACGACTCTAAATCAAAGCATACCGGTCCTTATTCCGTTAGATCTATACTTGATTTTCGTTGGACAAAGCAAGGAAAAGATTATGCGGTGGATGATCCAAAGCCTCCACAAATATACCATGGATGAATAGAACTCCAATTATAAGGCAGAATTTGGTTCAAAAGTGATGTCGTGAACTCCAAAAGTTTGAGCATGAAAAGGAAATGTTAACCTACTGATTGTGTAGTTTGGGAATGAGCATGTTGGTAACCGACCATGACCATGTGATAATTCCAAATAGAAAGAAGTGGTTTACGGCATTATCTCAAGATTAAGAAAGGAAGCATTAAATAAGGAGTAGTATATATGTGTTTAGAGACATAGGAAAATTGAGGGATAGTGGTTTGTGAAGTGTTTTTCTAAGCAATATATCAAGAGAGGGTCAGGTTAGTTTCCAATTACTTGTATAATAAAGGAGAAAGGTGAGAGTTTTGAATTAGACAACAGAACCATGAGGACTATAGGAAAACGTGAGGTAGAGGCATTCGGCAGCCCTTAATATGGAAGCAAACAACACTTAGCCATACGGTGCATATTGGCAGAGAGCAGGTTACGAGAGATGGACAAATAATTAAGGTGGTTTGCAAAATGAATTACAATAGACTAAGATAACAAATTAAGAGAATAATCCACTCAATCGACTCAAAACGTGGGTTATGGTAGAAAACCGTAAATCCCACTAACTATTCCTAAATATTAGGAATTAACTAATGGCATGTTTCTAATTTCCTAAACCACAATTATATTATACTTATTTATTATTAAAGGATTTCTTTATATTTCGTACTACAATTATTTCTCACATAATTTACCAAGTCAATGACATTTATAACTTATCAACTTGATCAAGACAAAAAGATAACTATACACATAGTAAAATAAACAGCTACGGGTTCTAACTAGTTAATTAAGAAAATGGTGCTACAATTTTCTTAAATTCTTTACATATAATATAAGTCATCAAATAATTCATAAATCAAGAAAATTACCACGAATGACCTATATAATTTTTATAAAACATTGGGATGTTACATTATTACCCCCTTAAAAATAGTTTCGTCCTCGAAACTAGAAAGTCACAAAACTATTAGGGTAAAGTTTCTTCATAAAAACAAGATCAAAGGATACTAGAATAATTTTTATCATGAATAGAGACAAAATAATTCTAAATAAAATTTTGGGGTCTTACAAATTCTATACAGATCAATACCAGTTTCTATTTCAAAATTCGGGACAGAGATATAAAAAAAAATCATGAAAAGCAACTTATATTATTCAAACTTCACATTCATTCAAAATCATCACAATCAACAACAACAACTCAACATAATTCATACCTAATTCATAATATGACATTAACAACAACAATCATCAACAAACACAATTCAACAACAACATAACATAAATCATCAATTATCACTCTTAACCCTAATTCTCCAATTCTCAAAAACTAAACCTACAACATGTTAAATGAAATTTTCAGAATCATAGACTCAAGATTATTGAATGATAGTCCCACCCTTACCTTAAGAAATCGAAATCGCAGCCTCTTGGTCCTTTTCTCTTCTCTTGACTTTTCTCCCTATTCTCCAAAAAAAAAAACAGTTTGCACGTAATCCTTATTTTCTAACTCTGACTCTCCTCTTTATAGATAAATCCTTAACCTACTTATTTTCTCTTAATTTCAATTCTGCCCCAAAGCCTCATTATTCTAAATAATTATATTTTTCCACTAAATATATTCTTCCACTAATTATATTCTCTCACAAAATATATTCTTCCACTAATTATATTCTCCCACTAAATATATTTTTCCACTAATTATATTCTCCCACTAAATATATTCTAATAAATAATAAAAAAAAGCCACTCAATAAAATATCAACATATCACATAATTAAATAAATCATATAATTCGACTCTATCGCAAGAAAAATAATTAAATAACAAGGAGGGCGTTACATGTAACGTCGCATATAAAGAAACCAATACACCACAAATGAAGAAAAGATGGGCATTCTAAATTTGTTGTATGTTTTTGTGTACTCCAAATCAGGAAATTGAAAAATTATGATGGCCAGGATTTGTTTGAGGAAGGAATGATATAAAAAATTTGTCCTTTTGTGTGTACTACTCACCATATGATCGTTGGTGTATTTTCTCTTTATTTTGTGTTTTGAACCCACAAAGAGTGGAATTGTGAATTGGTTATTTGCTCTACTTTTGTGTGCAGAAAACAGAGGAACGTGATGACAAAGTAATGTTTGTTTTCAGATTGTACTATACAAAAATAATAAAAAATAGAGATGTTAAATAGGTTGGATCGACCCGACCCGTATCGGCCCGGTAGATCAGCAACCCAACCCATGACCCACATGCACTTTACTTTCCCAAAATCTTACTCTCGGTTTAATTGCCTCTACTCGCCGATTTTTGTTGAAAATTGTTGTTGACACATATGCAAAGGCTGAGAAACACATGTAAAAGGCGAAAATACCTCTCGGTAGTTAATTGCCGAGGAAAAATTAAACCAGTTGCAGTTAACTACCGAGGTTTTCCTCGACAGTTAACTGCCGAGGTTTTCCTCGACAGTTAACTTCCGAGGTTTTCCTCGGCAGAAAACTGCCGATGCGTCCTGAAGCCAATGCAGAGGCAGTAGTTTCATTTTCTAATCTTGTAATGTGTTTCAAACACAAAACACAACATATTGACCTTTTTTTTTTTACACACAATGGTTCAAATCACAAAACAAAATTGGCGCAAATGCACAACTTAATTAAAAGATAATAAAGAATGAGAAAAACAATTCAATAAGAAATTTCATGGTGAATGTGTTCCTAAAGAAAAATAGAATAAAAGATAATATGGTCAACATTCTTCCAATGTTCCTAAAGAAAAATAGAATAAAAGAAAAATAAAGTTAATAAAGAGTGAGAAAAACAGTTCAACGAAAAATTTCATGGTGAATGTGTTCCTAAAGAAAAATAGAATAAAAGATAATAAAGAATGAGAAAAACAGTTCAATGAGAAATTTTATAGTGAATGTGTTCCTAAAGAAAAATACAATAAAAGATAATATGGATCAACACTCTTCCAATGTTCCTAAAGAAAAATAGAATAAAAGAAAAATAAAGTTAATAAAGAGCGAGAAAAACAGTTCAATGAGAAATTTCATGGTGAATGTGTTCCTAAAGAAAAATAGAATAAAAGATAATAAAGAATGAGAAAAACAGTTCAAGGAGAAATTTCATGGTGAATGTGTTCCTAAAGAAAAAAAGAAAAAAAGATAATATGGGTCAACACTCTTCCAATGTTCCTAAAGAAAAATAGAATAAAAGAAAAATAAAGTTAATAAAGAGTGAGAAAAACAGTTCAATGAGAAATTTCATGGTGAGGATAAAAGGTAATAAAGAATGAGAAAAACAGTTCAATGAGAAATTTCATGGTGAATGTGTTCCTAAAGAAAAATAGAATAAAAGATAATATGGTTCAACACTCTTCCAATGATTTTTAAGGTCAAAACGGGCTTTTCATTTTAAGGTCAAAATAGATTTTTTTTTTGATAAAATGATTTTTCTGAAAATCCAAAACAAACACTTAAAAATGAAAAAAAAGTGATTTTTTTTTTTAGAAATAATCCCAAACAAACGCACCCTTATTCCTTCTAAAGTAAAGCATTTTATGTGGCGTCTTGAGAGAGATTGTTTGTCTAATAGACGAAGGTTGATGAGTAAAGGTATCTATTAACCATTGTACATATCTTCAACACAAAATCAAACAAATGCTTATTGATACTCTATCTTATGATAAGCAAGAAAAATATATTCACCAATAAATAAAATCAAGAAATAGGTAAATTATATGTCATTGATCTTCTAAAGAAGTAGTAATACTCTATCTTACGTGTATTATTGTACAAGGTAAGCACGAAAAAAATAATTTTCCATACATAATTTTAACTGAACGTTACGTACTACCAGACCAAAACTTTGCACTGGGATTGTCTTGCACTGCAATCATTATGAAAAAATAAGGCATATTTCTTCTTGCTAGTTTGGTATGAATACCATTATTATTGTACTGGTTCAAGTTTGGATTAAATATATTTTTTCTCCTAAAAAAAAAAAAAAGAGGAATTAGTCACTTTAGTCCCTGAATGGGAAAGGAGTAGTCACTTTAGTCCCTGAATGCAGAGAAATTGCAAAACAGTCTCTGAATGTAGACTCTGTTAGTCAATTTTAGGGACTAAAGTGACTAACGGAGTCTACATTCAGGGATTAAATTGACTAACGAAGTTTGCATTCAGGGACTAAATTGACTAACAGAGTCTACAATCAAGGACTATTTTGTAATTTATCTGCATTCCGAGACTAAAGTGACGACTCATTTCCTATTCAAGGACCAAAGTGACTAACTCCCCAAAAGAAAAAAGCCTTATTCATTTATCCCAATGCAATTCTGGTACGATATTTGGGGTGAAGATCCTCTCCATTTTAAGTTCTCTCCATTTGTTCCATTACCAAAGTTTTGGTGTATGGCTTAAATATGGAAATGGTCCCTGCAAATATCTGGCGTTTTGGTTTTAGTCCCTATAAAAATATTTTTTTGGTTTTAGTCCCTGCAAATATAGAATATTTGGTTTTGTCCTTGGTATTTTGTTTTGATCCTTGTAAAATCATTTCATATTGAAATTGGTCCCTATAATATTCATTTTAGTCCTCATTTTGAGGGACTAAAATCAAATATTCTACATATTACAAGGACCAAATCCAATATGAATCAATTTTACAAGGACTAAAACAAAATACCAAGGACCAAAAACAAATTAGTACGATTAGCATTTAGCATTGTTATGGATTGCAAATGAAAGCAATTATAACACACGCATCTCATTATAACATGATATTAAAAACACTGCAACAATTCAACTAGGTAAATTTAATTCAACAAAAATTCAAATAATTTCCTTCAAAAAAAAAAAAATTCAAATAATTGACCAACGAAATATAGTAACATATTCAAATTGTTCTGAGTAGAAGAAAAAGTAGTAATTGCTAATGCTCTGATTTCTCATTAACTTCTAAATTGGCTCAAGGCTTACAACAACATGAAGGAAAACTAATTAAAATTCTGAAATTACATTTCTGCTATTTCAGGAAGTGTCACAGAGTGACTTTAGGGAAATTCAAATAAACAAGACATTATTAATAATAAAAATCCTAATTAACTAGAGACATACTTAAAGAGAAAGAGAAAAGCCTTTGAGCCAAAAGTGCTTTTATGAGAAACTATCATTTTTTCCCAAACGCAGTGCCAATAACCATAAGTTTCTTCATCAATCCAAGCTCACTGACTGAGCTGATTGACACCCGAATGGGAGAAGGGTTGTCATAGAAAATAAGATGTTGTAGATTTGGAGGGAAAGGGGACAGAGAGAGGTTAATGGGGTTTTCTGGGTTGTTGAAGCATTCACGGAAGGTGAGTAATTGAAAGGGGTGAAGAGATGTGGGTTGAGAGTGGCATTATGGGAAGAGCATGGTAGTAGGGTTGGTCTTTCTTCAAAAACGTAGTTGCCAAAGTGAAGTTGTTCAACGTGTGATTTAAATTTGCGATACTGCAGAAAATGAAAGTAGGAGTAACGGCAAACAATGCCGGGTGGTGGTGAGCGACAGAGGTCGCCAGGGAAGCGAGTAGTCCATGGGAAATCTGGGTTGATGGAGTTGAGAACAGTGTAGAGTGCTTTTTGTTCGGTTGGGTGAATGGGTGGTTTGTAATTCTTGAGAAGGATGAATGTTAAGAAAATGTATGAGAAAGCCAGTATTATCAATGCTTGTGTTGTTGAAGCCATTGATTGAGTGTTTTGGATTTTGGGAAATGGAAAAAGATGAATGAAATGTGGTGTGGTGTGGATGGCTGTGTTATATAATATACTGGCTCTAATAGGTTAAATTACGAATTTCACCTTATTTTATTTTGTCTCAAGACTTTGGTAGTTTTTCAGATACAAGGAAAGAGAGATGTGGAAATTGATGGGTATAATAGTCAAAATGATTAAAGGAGCATAGAGGAGTATAAGATTCCAAAAAATACTTGATATTCAAGAAAACGACAAACAACAGGATTGTACGTACAATTCCCATGTGTGGCCCTATGCATTGTTTACAAATTAGGTCCAATTTAGTAATTACGATCAAGATGATTTTAAAATTTGTTTACATTAAGGCAGGAGAATGATAATGTTTTAATTCAAGTTAAGTACACAGTACATGGATAACAATCTGGTTTAGCAACAAATGAAGATGGATAAGAATTGGAGTCTGTTAATTATTCACTATCAACAATATAAAAGAGCCTCACACATACAAATTCATTGAGGTTTGCAATTGGGAAAATCTGTTTCATATGATACCACGCCTTGCATCCTGGATTCACGCATTACTATCAACAGAATTTGCCAGCTCTCCTTCCACATGTTCTTGCCCACATTTTATGACCATTTATAGATAACTTCAACAAGAAATCAAACAAATGCATATTTATCCTATATCTTATGTGTGTGTTTATAAGCAAGATGTGTGTGTTTATAAGCAAGAAAAAAAAAATTCACCAAAAAAATAAAAGCAAGAAAAAGTTAATTTACTGTGAATTCATTTTTTTAAGTGTTCATGAGTAATATGACCCCTCAAAAAAATAACATCTAATGAGATAGAGGAAGTCAAAATTGGTTAAATTAGATAGTTATACTATGTTGGTCTTTTTTTTTTGGTAGTGTTAATAATATACTATGTTGGTCTCCTAAAAGAGAATAATTTCTATGTTTCGACGGGTAATTTTCTTTACACATGTATCGAATTAAATTACATTATATTGTAACTTTAATAGGTTAGTTCTTTAGATATTTTCACAAAAATCTATATAGCTTAGTTTGTTTGAATGCACGTCTAAAAAAGTTATGCACCATCGCATACAAACTAAATCATTTCAAAAATAATTTACATACATATATTTGACATTTCACTCTCATTAAAAAAATTATATAAATGAAAGAACGAATAATAATTTTACTATATTATCAAATACTCCTTCTGATTGTAACAAAAAAAAAATACTCCTTCTGATTTCAGTGGAAAATAAAATCACACACTCCCTCTCTGATATAGATAGAATGTTTTAGTGTCCAATATTAATTTTCTATATAGAATTTTAATTGAACATTAATTACTACCAGATCAAAACTTTTGTGACCGCATGAGACTGTCTAGTACTGCAGCCCTTATAGTAGAGAGGGGGAAATTATACTTGATGAGACTTGAATTATAAGTCAAACTATTGCATTGAAATGAAACATCTTAAACAATTTGCTTTTTTTTTTATCTTCATTTTACGATTTTATATAATTATATAAGGTGGTACTTCCTCATATAGAGCAACAAGAGTTATTGTCGCTACATTGATTTGATACACAAGATTGTCAAGCTTAAAATATGGATATAACAAGACAAGATGAAATTTGATTTAGAGTCTTTGTGATTATGTTGAAAAGTTAGCTCATAAGTGATTAAGGGCTTCTTTATTTGATTTGGAAGGTTTGATCCTTATCATGATGTCCATAATACAACTATTGGTTATAGTGGAAACAAAGAATGACTAACCCTCTCTCAAAAAAAAAAAAAAAAAAAGAATGACTAACCAGTAATTTCATATGTATGGATTAAATAATTCATGCAAATTTTTCATTTGAATATTGTTCTTTTTATTAGAACTGTTAGTAAGAAATTCTCATGATCTCTACGTATTTTTGCTCTGTAGACATGTATACTATTCATTACTTGTTAACTTTATGTTAGCTTTGATTATCTTAAATCCAAGTTGAAAAGGAAGCCAAATTCTTAGTTAGTTGATATATGAAGACGTTGAATTATTTATTACGAAACCCAAATATCATTGTAAGAATGTATTGAATGACAAAACTATAGCTACATTTCGATTCATGATTATAATGCTTCGGAATTCTAGCTTAAACTTATGAAGAAGCGCGGTACTACTTTTGTTTATCTAATTTTTCATGTTTTATGACTCAAAAGGATGATGAGAGGGTCAACTATAGAAAAATTGAATGTGGTTAATTAACCATGACCACAGATAATTTTTTTTTTTGGATAATGACCACAGATAATTTTAGTTTGAAGGAATAATAAATCAAATCAAAACCCATCTTTTCTATTTATGTACTTGTTTGTATGAAGGCATATTTTTACGTTGTGCCGTTTAGTTTGATTAATTTAATTTCATTTGGCTTATTCACACACTTATTTTTTAGAGGATATTCACACACATAGATTTTATTTTTACACATATACTATTAATATTACACACTTTTTTTTTTATTCACACACATAAATAGACATTTTTCCCTCTCACTTTCTACTCAACTTTCTCTTTATAATATCAAACAACCAAAACAATCCCCTCACACACTCTACTCTTTTTATGTCTTTATTATACAATCATTTCTTCCTCTATCATTTACCAATCAACCAAAAGTGTTAATTCAAATTTCCAAAGACAAATTAGTTGTATTAGTAATGTTATGGATTGCAAAGCAAAGCAAGTTTTAAACGCATTCATCCCAAAATCCCATTCATACAATTTTCAGAGTTGACTTTAATTTGACCATAAATTGAAGTTCACAAAAATTACATTATGAATATTCTATTAGAAAATAACACTGCAACAGTAGGAAAATTATTGACCAACGAAAATAGTAACATATTCATATTCAAAGATTCTGAGTAGAAGAAAAAGTACTTTTTCATTAACTTGTTAATTGGCCCAAGGCTTACAATATAAAGGAAAACAAACAAAAACTGATTAAATCTCTGAAATTACATTTCTACAATTTCAGGTGTCACAACAAGTGACTTTAGGGAATTCAAACAAACGAGACATTAATAGTAAAACACCTAATTAACTAGAGAAATACCACTTAATTAAAGAGAAAAAGCCTTTGAGCCAAAAGTGCTTCTTAATGATCATTTTTACACAAACAGAGCCCTGTATTTCCTGCCAACTTCAACTTCTGTCCAACTCTATCCGAAAAAGTGATTATAGTTGTTCTCCAAATTAATCTCATCAACAAACTCCAAAAGCCCAAATTCCTCAGGAACAGACCCATGAAGCTTGTTGTAGCTTAAATCAAGCTTCAAAAGAGAAATGAGATTCCCAAGCTGTTCGGGGACACACCCTTCGAATTGGTTACGACTCAGATCAAGAACCTTCAGCTTCTTCAGCGCTCCCAAACTCGCCGGAATCTCCCCGGAGAGATTGTTTCTAGCAAGAGTAAGCTCTTCTAAGTTTTCAAAACCACCAATCTGCGGTGGTAGTTCACCGTGAAACCCATTTCCAACCAAAACTAGCCTCGTGAGAGAGTTGAGATGATGAAGAAAAGGTTGGAGAGGTGAAACGATGGAAGGGTTGTCGATGAAAACGAGTTCTTCGAGAGACGAATTAGGGAAAGAAGGAAGAGAAATGAAGTGTAGTTGTGAATTGTTGAAGCATTTGTGGAAGGTGAGTTTGCGGAGGTGGGTAAAAGAGGTGAAGAGAAGTGTGTTAAGATTAGCATAAGGGGAGCAAGGTAGGGTTCGAGTTTTATCAGAAACGTAGCCAAAGTTGAGTTCCACAACGTGTGATTTTCTTGGTTGACCATCAGAAGAAGGAAAATGGTGGTGGCAAACGACGGCGGATGGGGGTGAGCGACAGAGGTCGGCAGGGAAGCGAGTGCCCCCCCATGGTGTGTCGTCTGTGTCTGGGTTGAGGGATTTGAGAACAATGTAGAGTGCTTCTTGTTCGGTTGGGTCAATGGGTGGTGTGTAATTGTAATTGTTATTCTTATTCGAGAAAATGAAAAGGTATAAACCAAAAAGAAAGAAAATGTAATATTCGAGTTCCATTGTTGTTCAAGTTTGGAAAAGGAGAGTTTTGGATTTTGGGAATGAAATGTGCGGGTGCTTGTGTTGTGTTGTTGTTGAGGATAGTGTATATATACTAACAGTATGGTGCTAATATGGTAAATTACCAAGTTAGCCTTATTTTGTCGTCTCAAGGTTTTGGTTGGTAGTTTTCTGATAGTACAATGAAAGGGAGATGTGGAAATTGATGGATATAATGGTAAAAATGATTGTGGGTGATTGTACGTACAATTCCTCTATGTATGTATGTGACCGCATGCATTTTATTATTTAAGGTCCAATTTATTTATGGCTTAATTCTAAAATAATATCTATATCTATGTGATATTATAATTAACATCAAACCTGAAGAATGATAAATCTAATAATGCTTTAATTCAAGCACACAGTGGATGGATAAGAATTGAACTCTGCTATTATTCACTGTCAACAAAATACAAGAGCCTCACTCACCTACTCACACAAAAATCAGTTGAGGAGGTTGCAATTGGGAAAATCTGTTTCTTACCATAGTACCTTGCTTTCCTGGAATCCCGCACTACTATTAACAGAATTTGCCAGCTCCTCCAATTTGTCCTTGCCCACATTTTATGACCGTTTATACGTAACTTCAATTCAACAAAAAATCAAACAAATGCTTATTGATCCCTTTACTTATGTGTGTTTATAAGCAAGAAAAATATTCACCAGAAAATAAAAGCAAGAAATAGGTAAATTATATTTCATTGATCTTCTAAGATGATTAAAGAAAATCATTTAAATGAAAGAGCCAATAATAAATTTATTATATTATCAAATACTATTTCTACCCAAAAAAATATTACCAAATAGTTTGTAATATTTCTATTATCAAATACAAAATTTCTATTTTTATGCTCTTACCCAATGTCCAAGTTCTAATTATAAGCAAAGTTTAGTTTTTGTAAATATCCTCACTCCGATGCCTTTAACCAATGTCCTTTATAAATTTTAGGAAATGCTAAAGAGTGCCCTTGGACCTTGGTTAAAAGCATAAAAATAGAAATATTGTATTAGAAAATGGTAAAAAATGATGAATTTAACTTTTTAAAAGTCAAAATATTGTTGAATTTAATGCAACCATACTACTTTTGGTTTGCATAACCCATAAATTTTTAGATGAATAGAATTATTATTGTTTTCTTCTAAAAAATTTATAAGAAAAAATAGAGAAGGGAAATTATCCTTGATGGGACTTGAACTATGTCTCTTGATGTAAAAAGACTAAACTTTTAACATTGAGGTTAAACCTCTTAGACAATTGTTTATTTCCTTCTCAATTTTGTGATTTTCTATAAGTGGTTCCACGGGTGGAGCAACAAGAATTATCGGTGTTAAAGATAGTGATCGAATGCTACATTGATATTGACACTCAAGATTGTCAACGTAAAATTTGGATATAACAAGTCAAGATGAAATCTTATTTAGAGCCTCTATGATTAGGTTGGTACTTGGTATAGGTTGAAAAGTTAGCTCATAAGTGATTAACTGGTTCTTTATATGATTTGGAAGGTTTAAATCCTTATCATGATGTCGATACAACTATTGGTTATAGTGGAAACAAAGAACTAATAAGTTTATATGTATGGATTAATATTGCATGAAACTATTTTCTCTGAATATTGTTCTTTTCAGAACCATTAGTATCATAATTTATATAGGTTATGTATTTTCACTCTGTAGACATGCATGCATGATGCATACAATTTACTTGTTGTTAACTCTACGTTTGCTTTGATTCTATTACATCCAAGTTGAAAAGGAACCAAAATTTGTCGTTATTATATGTATGGAGTATATAAGGTATTGAATGAAGGCATTGAATTATGAACCTAAGGTATTGATGTATGACGGAACCCAAATACCAATGTATGAATCTATTCGATGACGAATCAAGATTACTGAGGGTTTAAAATTTAGAGCAATTCTCAAACACAGCAGAAAATTCTAGATCAAAAAAGTGAATTATTCATTGATAGAACGAATGTGATACAGAGTTGATGAATCTTATATACACATATGAAATGCCAGCTCATCATTAATTGTCCTTAACTTACATGAGCACCAAATTATGAAATGTAAATGTGAGATAACTTGTAATGCAAGCTAAGTTTGTTAAGCCAGCTTCAAGTCCTTTCTCCATTTAATTCCAATAAAACTGTCCCATAAGAGTTTATTTGGGCACTGCATTTTTCTCACATTATGTTAGTTGATATATAAACGGGTCAAACATACACAGTATCATGCATAAGTCTATATATTCTATTAATTGATTAATAAATCACATTATATTTAATTTAATTTAATTTAATGGCGAGACAATGATTTAATGGTTGAAACAACATTGTGCAAAGCGTAAGATATATTTTTCGTTAACTTTTAGAGACGTGAGACATATCTTCTTTCTACACCATAAGTTTGACCATATAAACAATGCTAATCTCTTTTATTATTTCTACATTCCATTTCATGTTTAGACTACTTTGGAGTTCTAGCTTATAGTTATGGCAAAACGGTACTACTTTGATTCATTTAATTTTTCATGTTTCATGACTCAAGGTTGCGAGGGGGTTGACTATAGAGAAATCGATTATGGTTGACTATGACTTTTTTTTTTTTACTATGACTGAATACTTCTTATTTGAGGGAATGTTGAAAATAATGATTGTAAATTTGATTGCGGCTTGTTTTAGCTTTGGAGCTTCTATGCTTATTTTAGTATTTATTTATTTGTATCAATATGAGAGAAACTTAGAATAAAAATGTCAAGATAATAAAAATTGGTTGTAAATTTAGGTTTTGGCTTATTTCTCTTTTTTGACGATAATGTTTCTAATAGATACTATAATTGCAGTCTTATTTGACTAAATATAATTTGAATTTTATTTATACGAAAAAAATTGAAGGGAGTATATTTTTTAAAAAATTTCTAAAAGTTACTAATTGTTAATTGCTAGATTAATATTTAATTCTTTGTTTGAAATTTTAAACCAGAACATTCCACTCTTTCTCTTTAATTCAAATCAGTTGAGTTACTCAATCCTTCAATTAGAGGGAGTATATATGTATGAGTTAAATTGTTTTATGTAAAATTGAGCTCCCGTGTCTACAAAAAATAATAATAATTCAGCTGCGAAAATCGGTCATGCTAAAACTGATTTCACACTTTTGGTTAAAATTATTATTGGATGTAAAATGAAAGAAAAGAGCAGTCTTATTTCATTACAGAGGAGTACTATAGATTTCCATGTTTGTGCATCCTGTTGTCCAAAATGCCAACAATTCTTTCACCAACAAATAAATGGAAACTCGCAAACCAAATATAAATGGTAGTTATCAACGCTATGCTTGTACTCATTTCTAAATAAGCAATGTTGATAAACAACTTGGAGATATGTAGTTCAAATGGTAGAGCGTTCGCTCTACATACGAGAGAAGTAGAGTTTGATCTTCAGCATCTCCATTTTTTTCATTCCGTAAATACGTATACACCATTAAGAAACATGATAATCTATAAAACAAGACAACTTAGGGATTATATGACCACTAATAATTTATTTTATATAATACTTTGTTTGCGATATTATGAATAAAGTTTTCATGTAAATTTAAATATTTGTAATGCTGCATTTTAGCTATTTGATGAGACAAGTTTCGTCCTTCAATATAATTAATACATGTTTAGAATGTTGTATTTTTAATGTTTATTAATTTATTTAAAAAAAATAGTAATTCATGTTTAAGGATAGCTAGAAGACAAGGTTTTTAGCAACTCATTGTGGAATGCGACTCCAAACGGCTAGTGGACATGGTAACGGGAAATCGCAAGATTTATGGGGTTATCCCCGTTTTGATTCGTTGAATCCAAGATCACATCGAACTTTTTGGGGAGGTTCGAATAAACCTCACCTTGCATGAGGAAACATAAGTGCGGATTGGTTAGCTGCATATAGTCTTACATAAGATTCTTTTGTGGCCATTGTTTTAGAGGTCCCTCCAAGGGAGCTGCAGAGTATTTTGTTTGAGGACATTTCCGGGATTGCATGCCTAGGAATGTTCGTTTAATTTCTTAATTTTTTTTCTTTGGCCTTTGCCCTCTTTTATGTACCAAAAAAAAATGGTAATTATCCATAAAGTACACATTATGGTAATTATTTATTAAGGGTAAAATTGGTCTTTAATTCATTCCTTCATTTCAGTAACTGCCCACTATCTATTAGGAATGAGGAGCAATTGTTGCACATATTATAACTTTTTGACGACATAAGTTATATAAAGGCTTGCAATTAATCAGTTTTGGTTCCCTAGCTTAACATATCTATTCAAAAACTTACACCATCAAAGTGAGATTGTAGAAAGTTCAAAAGAGTCTCAACATCTTCAAACATGAGGAGCAATGGCTAAAGGTATTCCTTGATCCCTTAATTTTAGTTTCCGCCATTAAATGTAAGATATTTCTTTGAAGTCTTCAACTAAAATGAAAAACTTGCAATTTATCTTACACAACTAATTTGAACAAGCTACACACATGATTTTTTTTTTTTTTTGATAAAGTTACACACATATATATGTTATTTCTACACATATAATTGACACACATTTTTTATTCACACACTTAAATAGACATTTTTTTTGTCTCACTTTCTACTCAACTTTTTCTATATGATATCAAACAATCAAAACAATCCCCTCACTCTCTACTCTTTTTCTTTCTAGATTATACAATCATTTCTTCCTCTTTCTTTCCTCCCACTTTCACTTTCCAACCTAACAAAGTGTCAATCCAATTACCAAAAACAAATTAGTAATAGTAATGTCATGGATTGCAAATAAAAACAAATTTAACAAACGCATCTCATCCCAATCCCATTCATACAATTTTCAGAGTTGACTTTAATTTGACCCTGAATTGAAGTTCACAAAAATTACATTATGAATATACTACTAGAAAATAACATGGCAACAATAGGTAAAATAATTCAGCAAGAAATATAATTATTGACCAACGAGAATAAAAAACATATTTACATTCTGAGTAGTAGAAAAAGTACTTTTTCATTAACTTCTTAATTGGCCCAAGGCTTACAATATAAAGGAAAACAAACAAAAAACTGAATAAATCTCTGAAATTACATTTCTGCTATTTCAGGTGTCACAACAAGCAACTTTAGGGAATTCAAACAAACGAGACATTAATAGTAAAAAGCCTAATTAACTAAAGAAATACTTATAGAGAAAAGCCTTTGAGCCAAATTAAAAGTGCTTCTTAATGATCATTTTTTCCCAAACAGAGCCCTATATTTCCTGCCAACTTCAACTTCTGTCCACCTCTAGCTGAGAAAGTGATTCTGCCACTCAAATTGTTGTTCTCCAAATTAATCTCATTAGCAAACTTCAAAAGCCCAAGCTGTTTGGGGGCACACCCTTTGAAATGGTTATGACTCAGATCAAGAGCCTTCAGCTTCTTCAGCTCTCCCAAACTCGCCGGAATCTTGCCGGAGAGATTGTTTCTAGCAAGAGTAAGCTCTTCTAAGTTTTTAAAATCACCAATATTTGGTGGTAGTTCTCCGTGAAACCCATTTCCAACCAAGACTAGCCTCTTGAGAGAGTTGAGATTATGGATTAAAGGTAGGAGAGGTGAAACGATAGAAGGGTTGTCGATGAAAACGAGTTCATGGAGAGACGAAGGAAGAGAAATGAGGTGTTGTTGTGTGTTGTTGAAGCATTTGTGGAAGGTGAGTTTGCGAAGGTAGTTGAAAGGGGTGAAAAGACTTGGATTGAATGTTGCATTATGGGAGCATGGTAGGGTTGGTTTACCATCATCGGAAACGTAGTTGCCGATGTTGAGTTCAACAACGTGGGATGTTGGTTCACTGTCCTTAGAAGAAAAGATGAAATAGTGGCAAACTACGCCGGGTGGTGGTATACGACAGAGGTCGCCGGGAAAGAGTGTGGTCCATGAGATTTCTGGGTTGAGGGAGTTGAGAACAGAGTAGAGTGCTTTTTGTTCAGTTGGGTCAATGGGTGGTTGAGCATTCATGATAATGAAAAACAATAAGAAAAGGTATGCGCAAAACATTGTCATTGTTGTTGAAGTTGAAAACAGAGCCATTGGAAATGAAGGAATGAGTGTTTTGGATTTGGGGATATAGAAAAAAAGAAGAAGGAAATGGGAATGTAGGTGATGGTTGTGTAGAGGGTTGTGTGGGTATATATACTACTAATGGCGCTAATATTTGAAACTACAAATTTGACCTTATTTTGGTGTCAAGATTTGGTAATTTTTCGATACAATGAAAGGGAAGGGTAGAAAAATAAATTAAATATATTGGATAGAATGGTAAATATGATTGAGGATGTGTGAGAAGAGAGAGGATAGGACAAAGGGTGGTGGTAGGGCGGAATGCGCATAGAGGAATAGGACAGGTGGAGGTGGAGAAGAAAACGACAAAACAAGAGATGATCATTCCCTAGTGTACCATCAAAAAAACTAGATGATTAATTTCTAGTGAAGGTCCAATTTTATGGTTTCTAATAAATATCAAAGTAATTTTACAATTTACATTGAGCCGGTGGGAGAATGACAATGTAATAATGTGATAATTCAAGTACACAAAATGGATAAGAATTGGTAAAAAAAACAAAGAATTGAGTCTGTTATTCACTAGCAACAACGTACACTCGCACACAGTCGCTTGAGGTTGCAATTGGGAATTCTGTTTTGTATCACACCACCACACCTTTTGCTTCCCGTACTATTAACAAAATTTGCCAGCTCTCCAAAAGGAACCAATATTTGTCGTTAGTTGATATTGTTGATACATGAAGGCATTGAATTATGAACCTAAGGTATTATTGCATGAATGTATTTAAGATAGCTTAGAGTTTTAAACTTCAGGGCAATTATCAAACACATAGAAGAAGATTCTATAAATCAGAAAAGTGAATATTATTCTTTGATAGAATGAATGTGATACTGTGTTGAATCTTATATACACGTATGAAATGCAAGCTCATAACTACCCCAACTAACTACGTGAGCACGAAATTACACTAAAAGGCTAAATGTAAATGCGATATAACTTGTAATACAAGTTAAGTCTCTTAAGCTGGTTTTAACTTCTAAGTTCCTTCTCCATTTAATTCTAATAAGAATTTATTTGGGCATTGCATTTTTCTCGCGTTATGTGGATATACAAATAGGTATTGTTAAGTAAATTACTCTTGCACTATGTATAAGTCTATTTTCTATACTTTTATTAATAAATCAAATTATATTTAATTTAATAGTGATACTTATTGAATCAATGGTGAAAACAACCTTTTGCAAAGTGTAAACTTATTTTCGTTATGCACCATAGACTTGGCCATATAAACATTAATGCTAATCTAATTTATTATTTCTATATTCCATTTCAATTGCTTTGGAGTTCTATCTTAAAGTTGCGGCAACACGATACTACTTTGATTCATCTAATTTTTGAGTAAAGATCTTCTCCATTTCTTAAAATAAATGGGATTTCCATTACTATAGTTTGGTGTATAAATATCCAATTTATATCTCTAATTCTAAATATGCGTGCATTTATATTGTTTATTTATTTCAAAACTATAGAAATGTAGATGTACATTTATTTTAAGAAATTGGTAGGATTCCACTCCAAAATTTTCATGACTCAAAAGGATGTGAGGCATAGTTTTCAGACTCGGCTCGGTCATCGACTCGGCGAGGGTACTGGGTCACTGGGTCAATGGTCGAACCACTGGGTCGTTGGTCGAACCGCATGACTGAATCGGAACCACTCGGATGACTCGGTTAGATAACTCGGTCCTTAGATTAAATTTATATAGTTATTTAACCGGATTAACTCGGATTGAATCGGTGACTCGGTCACTTTAAAAACTAAAATAATGACCCCTGTAAAATAAGATAAAAACTATCCAACAATAATAATTTCATAGGCTAATTGCTCAAATTCAAAACATAGTCATAACTCAAAATACATCTTGGTAGTAAAAATCCAAATAGATCCCAAAAAAGTATGATTCCAATTCCAACATAAATTCAAATAAGAGATTGCCCCAGTTGTAAAAATCCAAAAAGATCCAAAGAAAGTATAATTCCAACACAAGTATTATCATCAATAACATTTAATTCCAAGGAGTCAAGATTGATTGAGCAAAACGACGTCGTTTCAGACTTTCAGTTAAGCAAAAAAAAAAAAAAAAAAAAAACCGGTCTGACCTATGACTCGGCCGAGTCACCGGTTTTTACCGGTTTTGACCGGTTTTGACCGGGTTTGACCGAGTTAACTGCATGGCCGATCCAAATGTTGGCTCGAACCGGCTTACCCACCGGTTCACGGTCCGACCGGTCCGACCGGCCGGTCCGAGCCGAGTCTGAAAACTATGATGTGAGGGGTTGACTACAGAGATATTAACTACGGTTGACTATGACTATAGAGAAAAAAATAACATTATGTTGTCGTTGGCGTACTAGTTAAAGAAACAAAAACAAATGTATTTAAAAAAAGTATTTTTTACACTTTCAAAAGTTTGATTACGCATGTTTCAATATATTTTTACTATATTTATTTTCTTAATTAGTATCTCAAAGACATTCGTAGGTATTTTGCTTATTTTATTTTATCCTATCTAGACTATGATAGAAACTTAGAATAAAAATTGGTTGTAAATTTAGGTTTTGGCTTATTTATCTTTTTTAAGGTAATATTTATTTCTTTAATCGGATTTGAATCTAAGACATTCAACTTTTTATTCAAACTAATTGAACTACCAAATTTCACAAAAATAATTCAGTTGCGAAAATCGGTGATGCTAATACTGATTCTTCACTTTTGGCTAATTTTTTTTAGGGACTTTTGGCAAAAATTATCGGATATAAAGTGATGCTAGTTTGGTACTGATTTTTTGTTGGCACTACGAAAAAGAACAACCTTATTTGTTCTTGTATCAGGAGTCTTATTTACTATATATACTCCATGTTTATGCATCCCTGTTGTCCATCATGCTGCTACGAATTCCTTTCATTTCAATGCCAATGATTCGTTCACCAACAAATAAATGGAAACTTGCAAACCAAATATAAATGGAAGCTATGAAAGTTATGTTTATATTAATCTTTGAAAAAGCAACATCAAATAACAAGTTGGGGATGTAGCTCAAATGGTAGAGCGCTCGCTTTGCATGCGAGAGGTACAGGGTTCGATACCCTGCATCTCCATTTTTATCGAATTTGTTTTGAAAGAATCACTGCAACTGTATACGTGAAAATTGAACGGGATCAAATAATTGATTCATTTTTGAACAAGTGACGCTAACGTGAATTCAATTTACACAAATCAATGAAAACTGAAGTGAACAAGTTGCACTGGTTAGTAATTACATATCATCAATGGTGAAATAATACAAGAGTTTCTATTTAAAAAAGAAAGAAAGAATACTCAAATTAAGAAAATCACATTGAAATTTAGAATTTGGGAAGAAATGAAAGGAAAAAAACATGGTTAGGAAAGTGTTCTAGTTTTTAAGAATTATATCTATGCAACACTCTAACTAATAATAGCATAAAATTACAACAACAATTCCTCAAGATATTATACTCGTTCCTCTTTCATATTGCTCATTTTCTTCAAATGACTTTGGTTTGTTCCTAGACTTGGAAGATGGAGATTCATACTCCAAATTTGGATCTGATGATTGTTGTGCTTTGGATCTCAATTTGGATGATGATCCACCACCTGAATTTTCTTTATCTTTCGACTTCTTCCGACGAGCCTTTCTGGGAATTTCTGGAAGATTTTCTCCCTGTGACCCATCTGACTGGATCAATGAATCATTGGAACCATCTGAAGAATCTTTAAGGTTTGATTGTTTGTTGGTTGATGACCTTCTTGATTGCCTTGTCCTTTCCCTTGTTGGAGAATCTGTGATGTTACTATTCATTTGCCTTCTAGATCCTTTTGGCAATTCAGGCAAATCCCTCCCTTGAGTTTGAGAATTCACACCCCTTGTACTTCTTCTCTTTGTATCTATGTGCAAATCAATCAATCCCATTTGTTACTTTTTTTCCTCCCATGCACATTATTAAAATTTTAACCAAAAGAAAATGAAAATGTTAAGATAAACTATGTTCCGACTATTTTAACCAAAAAGTGGTGTAATTATTGCTAAGTAAGAAGTAAAGACTTGTATTTTTAAGACAAAGTTTTTATTAATGGAATCCTTAACCAATACTCTTAGACATGAGTTAGCAATACCCTTTTATATAATTCAACTAAACTATAAAAAAAAAAAAAAAAAATGGATTTGATTTCTCTCTATTGCCTTCTAAATTGATGAAGTTGTGTTGAGAGAGAAAGACACAACAAAAGCAAATTTGATAGCCAATATATAAATTCAAAGTACTAATTATAAAGTTTAGGGTTTAACCATCCAAAACACATTTATTTTTTTAGGGTGTAGACCGTCCGATTCCTTAGGAAAATGAACACTAGTAAATTAGAGTTCGATCAAGAGACGTGTAAAGTGTAACTAATGATTTTTCCGACTAACATTGAACTCCGCTAATTCCAAATCATTTTGGAGTAATTTTGAAATCATTTGACACACAATGTTTAAATGAAAAAATTATACCTTCAGAGGTCCACTTGACAGTGCTATCTTGTGCTTTGTTTTGAGCATCTCCCGTTAGAGTCATGGGTGCTGAAGCAAATCCTGGAGAGGTTTTAAATTCGCTCATCTGAAAGCAAAAAAAAACACCAAATGCTTTCTTTTGTGAAGGAAAATCAACTTAGTAAAAGCATATTGATAAAATTTTATTATTCTACAAGTTTGAACATTAATTAACAGTAAAAAAATTAAGAAAGTTTTTATAATTACCCAGCTGGGAGAATTTACGGAGGGACCGTCCCACCCTATATGGGCCACATGCTTTACATCCGTCGGAACTCCAATCTGTATTTCTTGTTCTTTTTCATTTTCTGCATAAGTTACATCTTATTTAATTAACATAAAAAAAAATGGAGATTTTTTAAAGAGAATAAGTAATCAATAAATGTTATTTTTCATTATAATTATTTTTTTGAAAGAAATAACGCATTAGGATTTAGAAAAATGCAAGAATAAATTAATTGCATGAAAGAGTTGTTTAGTTACCAAATATTTGAGATATGTATCTAAGGCCTTTAAGAAGACCCTTCACCTTCTTGCTGGACATGTTCAAAGTTGGAATTTTCTCTTTTAACAAAATTATCAATATGTATATATTTTAATAAAATCTGGAAGAGAAAAACCCAACATTGACTTTGAGACTCAAAAACAATTAGGAAAAAAAGACCTTTCTCAGATGAATTTCCACCTATAGAAAGGTCAACAATAAATTACAAATTTGTATCTTTGAATGGAACAAATGCTCCAAATAGAGCCCATAATAGAGGACTAGATTTTTTTTTTTTTTTTTCAGAGGGTTTTGTGCTTTTTTGTTATTTGAAAAAAAAGAGAGAGAAATAATGGTTCAAAAACTAAAGGCAGTTTTTGACAAACGAATCATGAAGGTGGCAATGGTGAGAAAAGGGACAAATCTAACAAAAATGTTTTGTTGATTCGATGGAAATTGTTAAATTTGTCTGTTGATTTTCATAGTTAATCAAAACCATTAGTTTGTCGGAATTTTAGGTGTGACAATGAGAAGGATAGTATAAACTACATGTAAATATGTAAACCTTTCTGAAGTTTGCTAAATTTAGTTAATTTTTAACAGGTCATTTCTAGATGAAATGAAGTCCATATGAATGGATACAATAGTACTTGGGTATTGCTTGTTCCTAATTTCCTGGAAGAAAAATAACTAGAATGTAAGGTATAATGTATAATATTCTCAAGAAATTGAAACAACAAATCCATCCATACATATATACACTATAAACTTAAGATAACTAATAACCACTAAAATTACATAACAATCCACTACTATTTTTTTTTACTCCTGTTCTTTTTCTTTTTCAATTTTATTTGCAAAATAAAAACTCACCATTAATAACTCTTCTTCTTTGAATGTATTATGTTCTTTTCACATTATTTTCTTCAAGATAACAAATGTTAGGGTCACTCCTTCTAACACTCTCGTATTACACACTCCAATAGAAACTATACACGTCATTCACTTTCTTTATTCTTTTACCTTCTAACATGTTTCACCTGGATAGTGTAACCCTTGTTTTTTATTTTTTGTTTATTAACTTTTCATCTTCCCTACTTATCCTCTTTCATCTTCTGTACTTATCATCATGTCAAGACGATTTCTTCATAATTTTGTCGGATGTTGTTTTCACTCAAATTGACATCTCCCATATATCAATTTGATTGTTGCAATTTATGTAGAGTTCTAATTGCAGTTCCCACTTCTAATCACCTTCTGTTTTAATGGATCCCAACTTTGACCGCAATTTCCAGTTTTTAATGGAGCCCATAAGCTTTATTTTTAATCAAAATTATCTAATTAGAAAACCATAACTATATAGTATCCATTATATGAATGTTTTCATACACAAAGATAGAACCCAGTTTGAAAGGGAAAAACAGAACCTAACATAGATTACTCACGATATACCAGATTAAATATTTCCATTATATTTCAAATCATTCAAATCAGTTTGGGTCGCTCATGAACAAGACACCAGCGACCGCAACAGCTTGCGACAATTACGCTATACACCGAAAGAGTGTCGTCACGGTCTCACGGATATGGTGGTGGGTGATGGAGCACAAGTTATGACAGATTAAACCTCGCGAGCAAGACAATAGAGATTGTGAAAAATGAAAGAGATTGCAATGGATATACAAGAGGTTCTGATACAAATTAGAAAAGAAGGAGAAATGGAAAGAATAGAAGGATGGAGCTTGCTGAGAAGACAGTATTGTCGTTAAATTCTTAATAAGAAAATAAAAAGAAATTACAAACAAAATAAAAACAACTTGTTAATCCAGTTACAGGTAAAGGAAAAAATAAAGTAAGTGACATGGTTAATTTTTATTAGAGTGTGTTAGAACGAGTGACCCTAGCATTTCCCAAAAAACTATATACGTTGGAAAATCATTTTCTTCGTTCTCAATAGTTTGTTACTGTACAACGAAAATTCTAGGATGAATCAGAATGAAATTGGGTAATTATTTTCACAGGTAAACTTAGAAAGTACAGGATAACCCAAATGCTTATATTAATAGTCTAGATAATTTCACTTCTTTTTTTGTGGTACAAGCTTTTAACTTCTTTCTAGTAATGCGCCCAAATAAAATATTGCATACATTTATTTTATATTTCAAACAACAAAATAAACTTAAACCTTGAAAAAAAACTATACCAAATGGAACCAAATGTAAGATAAAAACTTTACATTAGAATGCCAATTAAACATTCAAATTTGAAAATCCTCTACCAAAATAAATTGAAGATCCTCAATTAAAATCAGCCGTTTTGTCCAATCGGTGAACCATGTTCAACAGACTGTATTTTCATGTTTACTGGCATAAAAATTAACGAGAACTCAACCTATCTTGAAATGTAAGAGAGAAGCCATGCAATCACATGCATAAACCTAATTGAACAATAATGTGGAAAGTGTTTACTTATTGGAAATGCTTTAATAGCCACTACGGATTCAATGAGAAGATTTCTTGCATCTATTCCCTTCTCGTCAATAATTTGTAACTCAAGAAAAATAGTGTTGTAACTAAACTGGTTTTAAAAATTTACGAAATTAACTCTTCATTTGTAAGCTTTCACTGCTTTTTGAGCTGCATCATCCAAATCTTCAGCCGTTATTAATGCCATACCACTTTCCTGTTGAAACATTCACAATGAACATAATAAGCAATTGAAACATTATTTCTTTTACGAAACAATTGAAACATTCTTGCTTCCTTTTTAAAAGAGATGGTTTGTTTATATTAATTAAATAAATGTAACATTTACCTTCAGAATGCTTTTCCCTTGATCAACATTGGTGCCTTCAAGACGAACTATTACTGGCACTTTTAGTGCAACCTAAAAAATAACAGCAAGAGAAGTTAATGTTCAATCCCAACCCCAGTGCTTTAAAAATAAAATAAAAAAAGGAAATGAGATAGATGATGAATAATAATTCAAAACTTGTATAGAAATTTGCCAATATCAAGAATCTAAACCCACGTCATAGATCAAAATTAAAATCACACAAAGCATCAAATATAAATAATTTGCATGTTATCCTTTCAATATCAAATAGTTCCAAACAAAACCACTATATAAAAATGCTTCAAATAGTTCCAAACAAAACCATTATATAAAACTGCTAATAAGGATAAAATTAATATAAGTTAACTGCACAAAGAAATACCCTGTTCATTCTCTATCATATGTAGGAGAAAGAATAAAGCTGTTTTTAAACGGCGTCAATTTTGTTTTGGCATATGCAAAACATAGCTTTACTAACCTGCTTTGCAGCATTCACTATTCCACTTGCTATAACATCACACTTCATGATACCACCAAAGATGTTCACCAAAATCGCCTTCACTTTGTCATCAGCGGTTAATATTTTAAATGCTTCAACCACCTGATTCACATAATTACAGTAAATTTGAACAAAAACATCTCAAGGCAGAGAACAAATCATTGAAGGTGGTATCTAGTGAGTAGCAACAACTAAGGATGCTTTTCTAATAAAAACCCTTGGAATTTCAGGTTAATGCCAAAGCAGACTACAAACTGGTGTGTGATATAGGAAGAAATATGAGCAATCATATCAATCTTATTGATGTAGGAAAAATACCAAAATGAGAGCAATCTTGTCTGTAATACATTACCTGGTTTTCAGAGGCAGCACCACCGACATCCAGAAAATTGGCAGGAGTACCGCCATGCAACTTAATTATATCCATTGTGGCCATTGCTAACCCTGCTCCATTCACCATGCAGCCAATTTCTCCATCTAACCCAATATAATTTAAATCTGCCTTTGCAGCAGCCACCTGATCCAGAAAAAAGTTAAAAGACACAAATAATGTTGCATTTAGTCATTTAACTGATGATAAGAAACAAAAGGATGTAGAAAGTAAGATTTTAATAATCAGGCACAAATACATCATGTGAAATCTTGGTATTGCCATTTAGAACCTCACTCCACTCCTTAACTGTATCATAAGCACAAGCTCCAGATATCAAAAGCATCAGAGTACAGTGAAATAAATGTATGTAGCTAATTAAGCTAGGCTTTATGTTTAGGAGTGCTTATGAAACAGGATGATATCTTGGTATTGCCATATAGAACCTCACTTCACTCCATAACTGTATCATAAGCACAAGCTCCAGATATCGAAAGCAACAGTGTACACGTAAGTAGCTAATTAAGCTAGGCTCTAAGTTTAGGAGTGCGTATAAGACAGGATGAGATGGGTTTCACGTAACAAAAAAATGAGCACAATCCAACATTTTATTCAGGACAATTTTGGAGACAGACCTTGTCGAAATAATAACTGGGCCAACCCAATATTTGGTTTACATGCAGATTTAAACATTATGAAATTTAAAATAAAAAAAGTATGCTACTCTATATCACAAAAAATGAAGTACATCAATATAAGTTATTATTGTGTGGAGTACAGGTTATTAATCAAAAAAGATAATTATTTATCCCTGATTGTTACAAAAGATGTTCTACAATATTGAGCGGGATAGTGCCGACTTCGGCTTACCCAAAATGTGAATTGAACCCAACCCAAAAACATATCAGGGCTGGCTAGAAAACCCCTGGACTCAAGTTGTAATGACAGGGTGGGTTTAGGGATCATATGTTCAATTCCTGTGTAATATAAAACAGAAATAAAAGAGCATTTAACTATACCTCTCGAGGATCCTCTTGTGTTGTATCACGAAGTTTGAATATCTCTTTCTGGCGATATGCGGCATTATCATCGAAATTCAACTTAGCATCAGCAGCTACTAGTTGGTTATCAGCTGTCTCCGCCATGGGATTGATCTGTGAAAGATAATTAACAGTCATTATAGAGATTCTTAAAAAACGAAGAATGTGTATCAAGTGCAAATGACTAAAACATGCATATGCTTACTTCCAAAAGAGTGCAGTCAGAATCAACAAAAAGTTTATACAAATTCTTCACTTGTTCAATTGATTGATTTCTATCAGCCACTTTAGGAGCCAAACCATCAACAACCTTTGCAGCATCTTCATCAGTAAGTCCTTCAAAAACATCAACAGGTACCTACTAGAAAGAAGGAATGCATCAGGCTTATCTTGCAAAGAATACTTCACAGAAAAATGTCAAGAATAACAAACCTTAATAATCATGTCTGGAAATTTTTCTGCAAGGTCTTCAATGCTGGTTCCTCCCTTTTTACAAGCAATAATAAGCTGCAAAAGTGTAATGAAAAAAATGTAATGAGCAACGTAGCTGTTTATTATTGGTCAAATTTAGAGGAAACAAAATTAGATAAGTCATACAATGAACAAGATATAGAAGTTACAAGAATTTGAGTATTTGACTTATCACAAAGTAGATTAAAGCTAATATACTGACATAGGAAACTTACCGGACCAGCAGTCTTACGATCCAGAGTTATAGCAAAGTACATTTCATTCACAAGCGACAGCTTCTCACACAAGTAAACCTGTAAAAAAATTAGACAATTGGATGTCAAACAATCGATCATCGAGCAACAATACGTCCCCCTTGCATATATATTCTACGTATGTAAAAAAATAAAAAGTGGTTGTTGTCATTTTGTATGCATTTTAAAATAAAATGGAAAATCGAGAAACCATGAGCAATTCTTAAAGTGCTTGTGATATCCAATTGACGAAAATTTACTTCCATGATCAATACAAAAACCACTTAGAATCTAACGGAAGTACATATAGATATAACAATTGGATAGCCTACCAAATACCATAAATGGTTTTAAGTGTATAACTTGGATAACAAATGTCCAGTTGGCCACTTTTAAAAATAAAAATAAAAAATTCAGTTGGCCAGTCCAACGATGCCATTTGTATCGGTTTGCCAGTTTCAAGTGCTGGATGGTTCATGAGCTGAAATCCAACGCCCAAATTGGTCTGGTGTTCATGAGCTGAAATCCAACGCCCAAATTGGTCTGGTGTTCATGAGCTGAAATCCAACGCCCAAATTGGTCTGGTGGCCAGTTTACCAGTCCAACCAGCAGGATCAGTCCAGAAAAAAATGACTAAACTTTTAAGTACTGTTTTGCAAGAAACAATTTATCCTCTCCGACAGACATATTGCATGTAAAGAAAAAAAGTCCCACGGTGGGATCCAAAGGGTGTAAATTTCAAATAGAAAACAAACAATAACGACTCAAAAATAACTTTTCTGTGAAGTTTGATACTGTTGAATTGTTTCACCAGAATTTCGATTTTTAGAGAACAAAATTGTTTGGCTATATTAAAAATGCTAACATATTTACAAATACAATATTGAATAATTTCACACCTTGCTAACAATTTTTCCCTGAGGACCTGACTGTTTTGTAACTAGTATCTGCCCAAGCATCTTCCCTGAAAAAACAACAATGACAAATGACGATACCAAACCAAAAAAAAATCACCAAAAAATCTAGATTATCAAGTATTATATCCTATAACCTCTCTAAATTCAAATTGAATAAATTAATACTTATGAATGGATTGACATCTTATATAGAATTAGAAAGGCATGGACATGAAATGAAAACAAGGAAAATTGAACTGAGAAACAACAAAGGGATCATGCATTACCAGCTATATCTTCAACCTGGTCAGTCTTAACAATGTGCACTCCTCCCTGAAAACCACTTTTGAAAGTCCCCAATCCTCGTCCACCGGCTAAAATTTGACTCTTAACCACCAACTGCACAATAATCCCAGTTACACCACTCCTCATCACAGTCAAAATTCTCCACTCATGTTCAGTATCACTGTCGGTTTGCCAGAGTCACATTGAGCCATTGTGATTTTGTAAAAGCTACAAAGTATAACCTTTAAAATTCACGGTAGCTCACCGTAATTCTGACAAACCCGTCGTGATACCAAACATGCATTAAAACATTTTGCAATTATGGAAAACTTCATAACAAAGGCCTCAATTAGTTAAACAAAAAAATCAGATGAAAACGAATTGCAGTTTACAATTTTACAATTAAAGTATTCATTTTTTCAGCAAACATCAAGTGATGGTGTGAATTATGGTCTACAGAATCATGGATTACCTCGTTTTGACCGGGGAATGCATCTTTGATGGCTTTTCTGACTTCTTCAACTGAGGAAACCGCTACGCCTCTGGGAACGTTAACTCCATATTTGCTCATCAATTCAGCACCCTAATTTCACGAAAATTGAAAACTCGATCGATTTAAATAAACATCAACGATTTAACAAATTACAGATTCAATTAAACTAAACACACGATAATTATTATTATTATTGTGAATAAACGAATCTCGAGAGGGACCTGATACTCGTGGATGTTGAGACGGCGGAGCTGTTGATTCTGCCATGTGCCGGCGACGGAGAGAGAGCGAGAGACGAGTTTGTTGAGCGATCCTCTGACCATTGTTGTTAGGGTTTTGGATCGGATTCGATTGAGGAAAAATGGAACTTGATTCGATCGATATAGGTCTTTCTTCAACTATGGTTGTTCAAAAAGTGTGTGCTTCTGAACGCCAATACTACACCCTAGAATTTTTATTTTTATTTCTCTTTCTAGAATGTAAGAAGCCCTTGAAAAATCTTTTTATGAAAAAAATTAATATTGAATATTATAAACTTTTTTTTAAGCAAATTATAAACTTAACAAAAAAAAATGAGTAATCACCACCTATTCATCCTCTTGAATTTTGTGAATACGTAAAAAAAATAAAAAAACCTGATTTTTAATGATGTCAAACAATGTAGTATTTTTATTAACTTACTCCCTCCGGTCTCAAATATAAGAAAAGATTCATTTTTAGGTTCATTGAATAATTAATGTATTTGTTTTACAATGTAGACCAGATACATTAACTACTCAATGAACTTAAAAAAGGAATCTTTTCTTATATTTGAGACCGGATGGAGTACTTTGTTAGGGGTGTGAGTGACTATCGTAAAAATTGTGTATGTGGTAAGTCCAATTGTAAGTCACATACAGTAGAAACTCTTTAATTTAATACTTGGTAAATTAATAAACTCTCTAAAATAATAAATTTGTCCGGTCCCGACTTGGGCCAATGTAAAAAATTGAAAAACTCGATAAAATAATAAGATAATAATTTTTCGGGAGATCCCTTTATAATTTTCGGTCCCAAGAAAATCATAAATTAATAATTCATAGAAACTGAAAAAAAATATATTAAGAATACATTGAGCACATTTGTTCCTCTTGTTTACATTTACTGTACTTCAAAAGTCATTATTGATTTCCAATGCATATGAACACAGTAGTTACTAATTTACGTTGAGTCTCAAGGTTCGTTGCAACGTAATTCTAAGAGGCATAGACTAATTTGCCTTTTTGTTTGGTATGTACAATATAATTACTTAAAAACTCTTTAAATTAATAATTATTAATTTATCGATAAATTAATAACTCTCTAAATTAATAAAATTTCTCCGGTCCTGACATTATTAATTTATAGAGTTTTAACTGTAATTGCAACGTAATAGGGCTGATGTGTCTAAGAATTCTTCTCTTCAACTGAAATGACCAAAATGTCAATGCGTGAGTTAACTCACGCTAGTGTAAAATTTGCGTGAGTTAAAACATGCAGCGTGAGTTAATTCACGCCAGTGTAAATTTAAAAATATTTCAACGTGAGTTAACTCACGTTTATTAATATGCAATTTTTTCTTTTTTTTCTGAATTTATTTAATACGCAATTTTAATAAACTCATAAAATAAATGCTAATATAAATAAAAAGAAAGGAACATAAATAATACGCAATATTATTTAGATGACAAAATCATAAAATAAATGCTAATATAAATAAATAAAAAGGAAGAAAGAAACATAAATAATACATATAAAACCTCATTTTATTAATAATTGATACATTTACAAAAATTGATACATTTTATTCGAAATTACTAAATCTGCTTCTTTGAGGTAAAAAGATATCAACTTTGGGGTAACAGAAGATCAAGGTTGGGGAAAAAAGAGACCAACCTTCTTGGGGCAAAAAGACATCAACCCTTGGGGTAAATATAAATCTGGTTCTTTTTATACCCTGAGAAAGAGTCTTTTTACCCACAGTAAAAAGTTTTTGGGGTAAAAAGAAGCAAATTTACTTTTACCCCAAGGGTTGACCTCTTTGTGCCCCAAGTTGGTTGGTCTATTTTTAACCCTCTCTTGCCCTTTTTTAACCCCTCGATTGACCTCTTTTTACCCACAAAAAGCAAAAAAGACAAAGACTATATAAAGGTGAGAGGGTGAGGAGGAGGAGGAGAGAATGCGAGGAAATGATGAAGGTTTGAGTTGTATTTTTAGGGGGGAATGGTAACATAGATTTTATATGTAATCAAAAAACTGTAAAAAAAAACGTGTAAAAATTGTGTAAAATCAAGGTTGAATAACTGACCGCCGTCCAAAAAACGTGTTCTTGGTGCATGAACAACCGACCAACTAGCGTGTTACCCAATGTAACGCCCTCCTTTTTATTTAATTATTTTAAATTAGTTTTAGAATATATTTATATATTTATATGATGTATATGAGGGATATATGATTTGTTGAGATTAGATGTCTTTTTATAATTTAGTTAATATATTTTGTTGAGTGATATTTTGTTATGTTATATGTTGGTATTTACTAGCATAATATATTTGTTAATTGTTATAGATATATATTTGTTATTTGGTGTATTATTATATATTTAGTAGAGAAATATTATTTATTAGAATATGAGGATTATTAGTGTGAGTGGATTTGGGGGTTAGAATAGAAAGAAGAGTAAGTTGTTGGGCCTAAATAGATTTGGGAAGAATATTTTAGTATTATAAATAGAGAAGCTTAGGTTAGAAAGAGTTTACCCTAAAACCGCTTTTTTGGAAAAGAGGAGAACAAAAAAGAAGAGAAGAGAAGAGAAAAGTCAAGAGAAGAGGAGAATACCTTAGGAAAGAAGAACGCTGCTGCTGATTCACGAATTAATCTAAGGTGAGGGTGAGACTATCTTGCATTAATATTAAGTTGTTAAATCATTAGATTGCATCTAACAAGTTGGGGAAAGTTTGTGAGAATTTGAGAATTAGGGTTTTGAGAGAGATTTGATGATTAGATGATGAAAACTTGTTGAATTGATGTAGAAATTGTATACAGTCCTTAGATAACCCATATGATGATTATTGGATGTAGTTTTGAGGTTAGAACCATGGAATTGGATGAGATGTTGGTGAGTTTAAGAATTAGGGTTTAATAATTGTAATAGGTTGTTAATAGATTTGAGAACCCTTTGAATTTGCATACAGTAAGTTGATGAATAATTAGTGTTCTAATGATAGGGTAATCATAGGGTAATGATTAGGGTCAAGTTTGGAGAGTATTGGATCGAATACGAAGTGGAAAAGATGTCCCCAGAGCGAAATCGCAGCTGAACTGTGATTTCGCTGTCAATGTGCAAAACGCGTTTTTATTGTCTCAGTTTGACAAGTTTAATTTCTGAACTGGGTTTAGGTGTAAACACGAAAGTTGTAGGTATGGATGTTGGCTTTCTAATGCCGTTGGTCTCACGTCAATAGGATTTATAGAACTTGAGTTATGGTCAAATTACTGCACGTAGGTCCAGTGAATTTTTATGGACTTTCAGCACAACTTTTCCGAATTTAAAATAAAAACTGGTATTGATCGGTACAGAATTGGTCTTAGGCGTAAACATGAAAGTTTTAGATAATTTTGTTAGCTTTCTAGTGGCTTTGGTTTTAAGTGAAAATGATGTTTGGTCTTTGAGTTATGATGAAAATACTACAGGGAGGTCTTAGCGAAATTGTACGGTGACAGCCTTCTCTGTTTCATGTTTTTGCGTTTTGTTCATATGTTTCTGTTTTGAATTGATCTTTGTTGTAAACATGAAAGTTGTTGATATTTGTGATATCTTTCCAATAGCTTTGGTTTGACATGAAAATATGTTGTGGATAGTTTATTATGTTTTTACAAAGATACATAGTGAATTATTATTGATGTTTAAATACGATGTTATATGAAGTTGTTTATGATTGATGAATATGATGTTTTAAGATGTTGTTTATTATCATTTGATATTGTTATATTATGATACGACATGAATTATTTATGTGATCCATATGTTGTCAAGATGTTAAGATGTTAAGACGTTAAGATGATAAGAGTTGTTAAGTCGTCAAGTCGTTATGAAGTCATCAAGTTATTAAGATGTTATGTTGTCAAGATATCAAGATGTTAGGATGTCATAGATGTTCATGAAGTTGTCTAAGTTGTAGGAAGTTGAGTCCATTGCATACTCATATACGTTGGTTGGGGGCTTGATGCTCTGGAATGCTTAGTCATTCACACGATTGGTTGGGAGCTTGATGCTCTGAAGAGCCTATTTACGCTCATATAAGTTGGTTGGGAGCTTGATGCTCTGAAGAGCCTATTTACGCTCATATAAGTTGGTTGGGAGCTTGATGCTCTGTATTGGTACCAAATGCATTTGCATATCAAGAAGTTTTAAGATGATTTAAGATGTGAAGTTGTCGAGTTGTCAAGTTGTTAAGTTGTCAAGATGCTAAGATGATTTGAGATGTTAAGAGTTACATAGTCGAGTTGAGTCGCATTATCGAGTTGAGTGAGGTTTGATTATGAAGTTTGATTGTGATTTGATGATTATGATTTAATGATGATGTTTGTTTATGAAGTTGATTATGAACTTGATTATGAAGTTGTTTTCGATAAATGCTATGTTTTGATAATGATACTTATGTGAATTATATGATGATGCTTACGATTATATTTGGTGTTAGATATTGATGCTTATGATCATGATTTAAGATAAGATGTTTTATGAATAATAATTGAGATTACTTGATGAAGTATATGACTAATGTAAGAAGGATAATGACACTGGTTAAGAAAGTTTAAGTTATTAGATATGATTAATTAATTATAAGATGTTTAAGTTGTTGAATGTACTTTATATGATTTATATGCTTAATATCATTGTTTGAGAAATCTCACCCCTCTGCTTGGAAATGTTGCTCTTCGTATGGGTAACTTGCAGGTAACCAGGATTAGTTGCGGTCGTGAGTGGACTCCTCACAAGTGTGTCTTAGGTGCTCTGATACGTAACGGGATGAGATTATGTCTTCTATTTCTATTCCTTACGTATTACTTATGGATTTTTATGAATAAATGTTGAACAAGACTTATGAGATTTTTATGTTGAGGCCTGCGTGCCAAAGATTATTTTTATTGTTGAACTAATTTCCGCTGCGAAGTTTTGAATTACTTATGTTAAATAATTTTGAAGAATAAATTGTTATTTATTCAGTTTATGAATTTTTAAGAAGTGTAGCATTCCGTTTAAAGTTGAAAAACTCTGATTTATTTATGAAATTTTTACGTTGGGAAAACGGGGTATTACACCCAATACCCACAGTAAAAAGTTTTTGGGATAAAAATAAGCAAATTTACTTTTACCCCAAGGGTTGACCTCTTTGTGCCCCAAGTTGGTTGGTCTATTTTTACCCCTCCCTTGGCCTTTTTTAACCCCTCGATTGGCCTCTTTTTACCCACAAAAAGCAAAAAAGACAAAGACTATATAAAGGTGAGAGAGTGAGGAGGAGGAGAGAATGTGAGAAAATGGTGAAGGTTTGAGGGGTATTTATAGGGGGGAATGGTAACATAGGTTTTATATGCACTAAATGCAGTAAAAAACTGTATAAAAAAAAACCGTATAAAAATTGAGTAAAATCAAGGTTGAATAACTGACCACCGTCCAAAAAACGTGTTCTTGGTGCATGAACAACCGACCAACTAGCGTGAGTTAACTCACGCATGGTTTAACACTAGCGTGAGTTAACTCATGTTGCATGCATGGGGCAGCGTGAGTTAACTCACACTACAATGGTGTGAAGTTTTTTTTTTTTTTTTTTAAGTTTTTTCACGCTTTATATTTGCATTTATTTTAAGATTGCATATTGAATAAATAAATTTGAATTAAAATTGTGAAAAATAAATAAATAAATTCGAAAAAAAGACTAATAAAACTTAGTGTGAATTCGAATGAAAATTGCGTATTAAATAAATTCGAATGAAGTTACGTATTAAATAAATTCGAATAAAAGTTACATTACATAAAGTTCTTAAATATGTCATATCGTTACATTAACTTCGGATAGAGATACGTGGTACAACAATTGTCTTACCTCTGAATTTGGGTAAATTCAAACTTGCCAAACAACAGCTCTCAAGCATTCACCCCGAAGTTTTATTGTTCCATTCAAAACAACATGAATTATGCATAATCAACTATATATGTTATCACATCGAATTCCCTCATATAAGACGAGTCATCACATAAAGAATGAGGTCCATTTTGTGACACTCATCTTATATGAAGGAATTCGATATCATAACTTATATAGTTGATTCTTCATAATACATGTTGTTTTTACCTAGCATAATTGTTAGATACAACCTAGACTTGCATTTCCCCTATAAATACTCTTCCAACCTTCATCATTTCTCACATTCTCTCCTCCCCACTCTCTCCTCCTCTTCCTTCTCCGATATTTGCATTATGTAGAAATGTCTCAGAAACAAGGTGATGCTGCTCAATTAAAAAAATAGGGTGAGAAGAAGAATGGAAAATCGTCGGTGACATGGCACGGAATCAAATGCGATGGTTCCGTTAAAAAAAGTGATTCGAAGGTGCCGGTGTACAACCAGTCCAGGCTGAGGAGGAGCGTAAGGACATGTTGTAACACCCTACTTCTAATAAGCGGTAAAACGCGCGAATACATCAGACATATTCTAGAAATAGATGTTACGTCTTCGAATAAACCACAAAACATACATGCATAAAGATCATGTTACTTAACATAGCAGCGGAATATACATATAATTCATAAACATCTCCAAGTCTCAACTTAATACAAGTGTATCCTCCAAATCTCAACAACCATAACATCTCAAATCCAAATACATAATCAAATAAAACAACATGCAATAACTACCCTAGATCAGAGCCCTAATCTAGACACTTGCATAGATAAAAGAGGAACTCCACTCCTCGGCAACATCAAGCAAAACAGACTAAGCATCCTGCACTCCATCTACCCGTCCATACAGAAAGGTAGGTGGTAAACCACTGAGGGTTAGCATTACATCATCATAATCCATATAAGGTTAACAAGAACTTTGAAAATGAAAGATATAATCAAGGATAAAGAATGACAATTCATACATAATTCCACAATATTCACAACATATAAATATTCCAAGATCATTCAATATCATCATACCAAGTTCATATCCACAAGTGTATCATACACCTATCACAACCTCACCTTGTCAATCAACAATTAACAATTCAATCCGCAAGTACAATTAGCAATAATCAACCATCAAACACATCTTAATGCAATTCAATCCACCTACAGTTTATGCAATGTCTCTAGACTCATCTAGATGCATGTGGTACCAAAACACCTCAAGGTCGTCACCTTCGATGCAACAAAAACATCGTAATCACCTCCATTGGATATAAAATCCACCACCATCAGTCATGTATGCATGAACATATGACTCAACTACAAATGCATATGTTCACACAAACAATAATCACCTCACCATCACCAATACTTGTATATATGCAATCATTAACAATTCACCACCACATATCATATATACAATCACCAACAACATCCAAAAATCACACAACATGTAGTTGTCACATAAATACACCACCAATCATCTTCACATAACATATAATAACTCTCCATAAAGGATTCACAATCAATTGATTCTCAAAAGTCATCTTTAGTCAAGTTCGTCTCTCAAAATCACAACATTAAATTAATTGAACATTTGAGTCAAAACCAAGTAAACAAGCTCAATTGCCTATGCCTTGTATTCTCACAATTCACGTATGTGTGCAGTAGAGGTTACATAAGCATTTCATCGGCCGAATGCGAAGAATTCACGAAAAACTCAAAGTTCGTCTCATTTTATCACTTTTCACAAAATTTTCCATTTTCAAAGCAAAATAAGTTCAAACTTGATGGAACCAATCACAACCATTTTTAGAAATCATATAAACATTATACAACTCTAATCCCACTTCAATTTCCGAAGAAAACGGGTTTTGGAAAAATCGACGTTTGGACCGTTTTTACAAAAGTTAGACGATTTTCACAAATTCAAGTCCAAACCAAATCAAATCATGTTCCAGTAGGATTAAAGGTGTAAACAGAGGTTAATTATGTCCAAAGAAACATTTTAGAAGTATCGGATTGGTTCCCAAGTGCTCGAAAACAAAAATCAAAAGTTGCTGAACTGGGGCTAGGACGCTTAAGCGTCCTCTGCACGCATTAGCGTCCTATTTCCAGAAAGTCCTAGAACAGCACGCTTTTGGGACGCTTCTGGGACGCTGATGGGATGCTTTAGCGTCCTAAGCACGCGAAAGCGTCCTTCATTAGAATTCCAGAACTCTGTTACGGGTTCTAACCCATTTTTACCTCAAAATCCAATTTTCATTCCCCCAATTCACCAAAACAAGTTCCAGAAAGTGTTTATAGGTCAAAATAGGTTCAATACACTTAAACACATACAAGTTTTAGAATTAAATCATCAACATAACAAAATTCACCAAATTATCACCACTTTCTCAACTTTCAACAATAATACAAAATCTCTTCATCAATTCATAAATCTTGATACCCAAAGCACCAATTCAACAACAACATGTTCCAAATCAATAACAACAACTAATGAGCACAAATTCATGCACAATTCAACATCACAACATCAATTCTCATCAAATTTGCTCAAGAACACAAAACACCAACAACTATGCATTTAAACATGTTAATTCACATACTAACATGCAATTATCATATAAATCATGTTCTCAAACATAACAACAACAATTATGCACGAATTTTACAACAATTAGGTTCAATTCATCAATTTAACAAAAATGGGTAAAGAAAAAAAAGATGAATTATGGTTGAAACCTAACCCTCTTACCTCTAGCACCAAGATTCTCTAACCCAAGCTTCAATTTAGCTCCTAGATGATGAATCCTCTCTTCAAGCTCTAACCCTTGATCTTGTTCTTCCCTATAGCCTCTATCTCTTATCTTCTCAAATGAAAAATGAAATGAAAATGTTTGTAACCCTATCTCTTCACTAATCATTAGTTTATAAAGGCTCACTTAATGGGCTTATCTCACATACCTTAATGGGCCTAACCTCAAAAATGTTACTACTCACTTACCGGTAAAATATAACACTAATTGTCACTTAACGGTAAATAAAATATTTACTACACCCTCTAGTAACTTGGTAAAATAGTAACTCTCACTAAACACTAAAAAAAATAACTTCCTGTAAAATTACAAAATTACCCCTACTCTCAAAATGACCAAAATGCCCCTACGTCCAAAATGACTAAAATACCCTTCTAACACTGAATTCTATGATTCCCAACCAAAAATATACACAGAGGCAAACAATCACACATGAGCACATATAGCACACATAAATAATAAATAAAATAAATCTAGCGAAAAATCGGGCTGTTACACATGTTATTTCAGTCCTCAACCAAAAGCATGTGCCCCAGGGACTGTCGAGAACAACCCAATTGACTTAAGCGACGAAGGAGATAATTAAATGTAATAACTTGTAATAAAGTTGGATGTTTTTCTACATTTCTTTCTAATGTAATGGCTTGAAATTTTTTGAATAAAGTTGCGTTTAGAATAAAATTGCGTATTAACTAACACTAGCGTGAGTTAACTCACGCAGAAAACACAACTAGCATGAGTTAACTCACGCAGGAGCAATATGGTCTTTTCAGTTGGGAGCGAGTAATTTCTGTAGGGTAAAGAGCATAATTCTTTGTCTAAATTTGACAACTTCTGGATAATATTTTATTCAATTTCCCCTTTTTTTCCTCTCATTTTTTCATTTAACATGTTTTCTTCTTCTCAATTCTCACTCCACTTGTGAGAGTCCAACACCACCTTACTCTCCTTTGGTCGTTGATTTGCATTTGTTATAGTTTTTTGTTTATGCGTTTATTATCTTCTCTCTTTTAAAAAAAATATTTCAAAGTCTTATCAATGACATATCATCAAACATAGTATCTTCAAATGTGTGGCATTTTTTCTTTCAAAAAAAAAACAAACAAACATAGTATCTTCAAATGTGTGGCATTTTTTTTTTTGACGTTGGCATGAATTTTAATAGAAAGTGGGGATTAAATCGATAAAAAATATATTTAGAGGGACTATAATTCAAATGAAATTTTTAGAGATTAAAAGTAAATAATATATTTAAAAAGATAAAAAAATATTCAATCCATTTGATTTTATGGAGCCTTTTAAATAATCTATCTTTTTAGATAAGAAATTGTTTCATCGATTGGCGCGAGAGACAAATTGGAAGGGTTTTGTGATGTCTCTTCCTCCTTATTTTGTGGCGTTCTCTCCCTATTATTAAACTCAAACATGGAATATAATTGCCTTTGTGTTTTTTCAAGGGAATTGTCTTTGTGTTGTTTAATCCCTTACAATATTTTTTCGAAAGTATAATGGCTCACTACATTTTGAATGTCAAATTCACAGAAGGGCTCGTTTAAATGATTCAAAGTCATTATCATTCACAAGATTTTTAATGACTCCAAAGCAAAATGTTTCATTTCAGATTCAATAAATAATTGATATATTTAATTTAAAATATAAACTAAATACATAAGTTATTCAATAAACCTAAAATAATATTTTTTGCTTATAATAATGAATGACCGGATGTAGTATAGTATAATAAAAATTTAAAACATATTTAGTTTATATTTGAGATAAATATGTTTTTGTTTTTAACTTTTATTTATACTTCATATCATCATTTTTTTCAAAATAATTTATTAGAGATTCAAAATTTCATAATAGTTTACTTATTAAAAAGTTATATATTTAATATAAAATACACAAGTTCTACGATAAACTTGTCATTTTAAATTTTTTAACATGCGCAAATTTACGCATGATAGAAAACCCATATAGTTTATTAGGCTCTAATATAACATTTATAACTTCAATGCCATGTTGTTATTATTATTATTATTATTAATTAAGTAAGGAATATGAGAACGTCAATATGATAACAAATTGAAAACTCGTGACTATTTTCAAAATCAAAATTAATGCAACGTTTTTATTAAATAACTTTTTATTTTATATGTAAAAGATTGTTTAATGTTTGCACTGCACTCATTGCAGATTTTATGTACTTATATCTGCATAAACAAATTTATATATATATATATATATATATATATATATATATATATATATATATAAAAGAAAGGTAATATGATAAAAGTTTGCGTGCATTTAAAGTGGGTTTTAACTCTCAAACCAGGGTCCATAATAAATTAGGAGGTAGAAATCCTCAGTTTGGGTTAGATTTAGGACATGTAAAAAGAATATTATGCGTGGAGGAAAGAGTGTTGTCACTAGTCTGATTAAAATTTTGTCTTAGTCAGAACCATTATCATGCATCACTATGGAAGCAATTTTTGTACAGGCTCTCGTACAACTACATGCTCCAGGTTTGGTGAAGAATCAAGCCAAGAAATAAATAGAGGATCAACATAGTGATACATTTGTATCCCTGATATGAGTGCTGTAGGCTCTTGCAGTGATGTAATGACAAAGAAATACCATAATCAAGAATACAGGAACAACATTCTTATGTGGGGATCTTTTTAAATTTTATTCTTATTTGTCATGTCTTTTTATTTTATTGTGTTAGGTTTATGACCCAGGTCTTTTGTTTTCTTTTTTCGTAAATGAATTTGTGCACTTAAAAAACTATATATAATGTTTTTTTAAGGGATCTATATTTAATAATTTTAGTGGTCAAACTTTGTAATAATTTGATAATGTATAATAAAATTTGATATTAATAATATATTTTGATACTGCCAATAATATTTGTTAAATAATTTAATCTTATTTCATAAAAATCCTTACAATCTCTCTCTCTTTTTTGGGGTGAAAAACCTTATAAATATCCTTAATATCACAAAATAGGAAAATAGGTACATAATAAAGAAAATTTTGTAATTAATGATTATTATTATTATGTAAAAGGTTACATACGTTAGCAAAAATCTTCAATAAATATTTGTTTACAAATTTATTGAAATAAAATCAACATAAGTTATAACAAAGGAACAAGGTATTGAGCTTAACTCAATTGATATAGACAATGCATAAAATATACAATGTCCGGGGTTCAAATCCCAGCCACCACAAAAAAAAGAAAGGAGCAAGGTATTATAGAGGGTTTGATAGTTTTACTGATTTGTGTTAAAGATTAAATTAGTTAATTGGTTAAAAGTTTAGAGTTCAAGTTCATAAAAAAAAAATAGTTATTGCTTTTATAAATTTTAAATCAATTTTGTGTGTGTGAACATTTAATCAAACATTTAAAACCCCTCAAAAAAAATCAAACATTTAAAATCATTTTTAGAAATAGAAAAAAAAATCTGGATTTTTTTTTTAACAGAAACAAACTTAACTCATTTCATTCATAATAACAGTTTCAATACAAGATGGCGTATAATCATGAACTTGGGAACTAGTATAAGATAATGACGTCCTAGCTAACAAGTGGGGAACATTATTTGCTTGACTCCTAATTAAATCTTAAAGTTTTGATGATTCGTAAGTGAAACTTTGCAAGTATTCAGAATCGCGCCGAACATGGAATTGGTGCTGAGATGGCTTGAGATGCCGTCGACCACTTGATTGCAATCAAGTTCTATAGACACCGAAGGAAATCTCATAGTACCAGGATATTTTATCGCTTCTTTTAGACCTCTTGCTTATGCTTCTTTTGGTTGTGGGAGACCTTTGTACCAATATATAGGTGAAATGAATAAATCATACAGTGTGTATAATTAACGATATATAAAAAATATAATATAATATAAAAAATATAATATGTATGATATCCACATATTTTATCCAATAGAAGTAAATTAATTGGTTAGGTTAAATAGTGTTGAACTTTTGAGAAATACGGTATTTCGATCCTCTCATTACACAATCTAAAATAGTTTAATGATTGGTCAAAATCAAAGTTTTTGATAATAAAATCTACCTAGCATCGACGACCTAAACATCAATAGTGGCTTTGTAGAAAAATTTAAAATAAAAAACAATTTTTTCTCTACAATATTAATGTGAAGTTTTTTTTTTTGGTAAAATATTAATGTGAAGTTGAATTAACATTAAGATTGTCAGAATCATGATAAACGATTGCAATTTTGATAAACACCGCAACTTGAATTTTCGGTAAAACCACAAGAAATGGGAAAAAAAATGTTTGAGTAATTTAATCAAACATTTGCTATATTGCATTGTCAAGAGAAATGGAAAAAAAAAAAATGTTGTTGACAGTGCATTGACAAAGCATTCTGCTGCAACCACTTTTTCTAGAATATTGAATTATTACTATAAAAGTAAAATGAATAAAAAATATTATAAATTATATATATTAAATTTTATCACATAAGAATATATAAAAAAATACAATATGTAATGATATCCACATCTTCTGTCTAATAAGCGCACCTCAACTGGTTAAATAATGTTGAAGTTTTGAAAAAAATCGTGATTCAGTTTTTCCGTTACACAATATGAAGGAAACGTGAAGATATTTAAAAATGCGGTGACCAATATTCACAGTATTCTCAAAAAGGTGAAGATGAACTCATTCCTATGGTTGTCTTCACATTTTGTTCATATTGCTTTTGGTTATCATGATTGGTGGAGACACCCACTTTGTTGTATGGGTGTTTTGTAATTTTTATTGTTATTGCGGTGGCGACCTTTTCATAGGTTCCTTGGTTTGTATCAGATTTTTGGGTGATTCATCATTTTAGCACACCTTATGCGGGTTGAATCACTCTTTCAGTTGAGCAATATATATCATTTTGATTTGTTCAAAAAAAAAACGTGAAGATATTTAAATTGCGATATAATCATTTTAGTGGAGAGTAGTCAATTATTTTTTTTTTTTTTTAGGGAGAAAGTAGTCAATTAATATAACTCAACGGTGAACATCTATTTGCATGGCCGCGAGTTCGAACACGTAACTTCTCATTTATTCACACTTAAAAAGCATAATATGTTAGCCAATAAACCATAAGCAACTTTTTTAATAATTGGTCAAACCCAAAACTTTTTTTTTATAAAAACCCAAAACTTTTTATAAAAAGATAAGATCTAGAGAGCAACAAATATCTAAAACACCAATAGTTGTTTTGTAAAAATACTCAAAGAAAAAAAGGAAAAGAAACTTCCTCAACAATTTTACTTAAGGAAAATCTTCCTCAACAATATTAATGTGTCTTCGGATTGACGTTGAGATTCTCGAAATCACGACAAGCCCTCATAATTTTTTTTACAAAAACTACACGATTTCTATAAAATCAAGTGTCATGGTAATTTTACCAAACTACCATCAGTCCAACATAAACGTATTTGGATGGGTTCATATCACTTATTACCGGTCTATTCTAGACATTATCATTATAGCATTAGGCTACGGATGAAAACTTATGCTAATCATGCCATGCAATTGCAGTGTACATTTTATTTACCCAAATCGACCTTAGCTTGTTGAAAATGGCAAGCTTAAAAGGGAAAAGACATAAGTTTGCACCCGTACCTAGGGGTGGACAAAACCCTGCAACCCGGGAAAACCCGCCCAACCTGGTCCGTAAAAAGAGAAACGGACGGTTTAAAATGGGTATGTGGGTCTAACAAAGCACACTTGCGGGTTAGACAGGGTTCATACGGGCGAGTCCGGGTGAATTAAATAGACCCCTCGATACCCGAACCCGCCCGAAAATGAATACTCCCTTCGTCCCATTTTAACTGAGTTTTTTGCTCATTTCACACTTATCAAGAAAATGTGTATAAGTGAAAGAGAGGAAAGTTGTTTTGAGTGCCCTTATCAACTATTGGTGCATTATTCTTTATCATAAATTCAAAGTATAATATATTGAATTGAGAGTGGTGAAAGTAGTGTTAATTAGAGTTATAATTGAAAAAAAGTAATTAATATTGTATTGAAAAGTGAAATGAGTCAATTTTTTTGGGACAATATTTTTTGCAAATGACTTAGTTATTATGAGATGGAGGGTGTAGTATAGTGGAGATATGAAATGATTTCCTAGTGTTCTGTGTAGCTTTCTTCGAGAAAGGCTTTCAGTACACATTCCAGTCACTATTATAAGCAAAAATCAATATTTTGGATTCATTCATTAAATGATGTATGTGGTCTTTATTATACATCACATACATCATTTAATAAATAAATCTAAAATGTTTTTGACTTATAATAGTGACCGGATAGTGCATACACCCTCTAGTCACTTTTATAAGCAAAAATCAACATTTGAGATTCATTCATTAAATAATGTATGTAGTCTTTATTATAGACCACGTGCATCATTTAATGAATGAACCTAAAATACTCCTCCGTTTCAAAATGAGGTCGCTTTAGCCAAAAAAAATTGTTTCAAAATGAATGTCACTTTCAGTTTCCAATGCAATAATAACTTTTTCTTTTCAATTGTATCCTTCAATTAATACTATGTTACACTACCTCCAAAGTATTATTCTTTCTTTAATAAAAAACAAACCAATAGTTGATTAGAATAATTTGGTAAAACTACTATGACATTTGACTACTTTATTTCATTCCCTAATCTATATGCAATTGGCTAAAGCGACACTCATTTTAAAACAGATGAAATATTATTTTTTGCTTATAATAATGACCGAATGGTATATTAATTGTCTAATGTTTCTTTGACTAGATATCTACGAAAGTAATTACATAGGAGTAATGAGTAGTACCAGTACTAGATTTTTGATAATAACGATACAAATTGTTTTCTTTAACTTCAAACATTAATTTTAATAATGTATAATAATAATAATAATAATAATAATAATAAATAATAATAGTAATAGTAGTATAATCAAAATGGTACTCCCTTCCGATAAACACTATATTACCGTTTCACCTTCACTATATTTATTTATTTTCTTTTAACCATTTTTGTTTTTCTTTGAAACCGTAGAACCTAACTCTTTCACCATAAAGTCTCACCAAAACCAAAATCTTCTGCACTTGGATTCCTCTCTTCTTCACAACACTTCTTCTTCTTAATCCCTTTCTTCTTCCGTTTCTTCTTCTCAAATCACATCCTTTTCACAGTTTCTTTCAAGATTTGATTTTTTTCGTTGGTATATCACAGATCTGAGATTGTTAATATTGTTCCTTTTTATTTTGTATTTTGGATCTATGTTTTTCTTCTGGATTTCCTTTAATTGTTGGTTGTTTGAGGTAATCCGCCCATTGTAGCCCACCCCTACCCGTACCGTTAAAAGGGGGGCAACATAGTCATTTTGATGACATATTGGCATTTACGTAATATACGTAACTTTCCAAGGGTAGTTAACGAGAACAACCCCTATAAATACCATGCTCTCTGTCCCTTTGGCATTCTCCTCTCTCCCTTATCAATTTCACATTTTCGCCTCTCTCTTCTCTCTCCCAAGTCTCATTTTTTCTTAATTCTTCAAAATATTGCCAGATTCCAGCAACACTTTCTCTCTCATCTCCCTCTCCTCCGGTAAAATTTTCTTCACCCTAGCCACAACATATTTTTCTCCGCCAAATTACAATTTTACCCCTTCATTTTTCACTGTTTACCCTTTTACCCTCTCACTTTTACCCTATGAAGCCCGGATACTCCAAAATGGAGACGTACCCGTACCAGATACGTATCGGATACCGATACTCCATGGATACTCGCGGATACGCACCCACGAAGTATCCGAATTAATTATTTAAAGTTTTAAAAAATATTTTAACGGATACTTATACGATACTCCGCAGATACACAAGGATACTTATAAGATACTTCACAGATACGTATCCTAGAAAAAGATGAAGAGTAAAAAAGTGAGACGATGATGTAAACCTTCAGTGGAGATATATATGATTCAATTTTAGATATGCATCACTAGAATTGTTTCTCGATGAACCGCTTAAAATTATACTTCTTGTGAATGAAGGTAACGAGAGAGAGATGATTCAGTTAATCAATATTAGATAAAATTTGTGTTGAGTTCTTTTAATCAATGTTTATTTTCTTCAAGTATTTTACATACATATAAGTTTTAGTATAAAAATTTTGTTGACGTATCCTAGCCGTATCGTATCCTAAATTTTGAAAAATTTGCGTATCCGCGTACCCGTATCGTATCGTACCCGTACCGGTATCCGTATCTGGGCTTCATAGCTTTTACCACAAGACTTTTCAGTTTTCACCGCAATGAGATAAACCTTACTGTTGTTTTTTTTTTTTTGAAAATAATATTATATTATTTTTGGCGTGGGTTGGTAGTGACGTGGCATGTGGATATAGAGCCATGAATACCAAAACGATGCGTTTACCCCCTCGGCGTGTGTTGACACCTAGCACCATAACAACAAGCAACAAGCGAGAAGAAAGAGATGACCCAAGCCCATTTCAAAGGCCCAAGCCCAACCTATCCGAGCCCAGTTCAAAATTACTCAAGACAGATAAACGACTTTCAAGAACCGGCTCAGCACCGATGCCGTCCAATCAGCTCCTAGCGGGCTACCTGGCCCACGAGTACCTAACCAAGGGGACGTTGTTGGGTCAGCCGTGGGTCCAAGGGAAGACGAAGGAGTTGGAGGATGACGATGGAGAGGAAGGTGAAGGCGTGACGGAGACACTGTGCCGGAGCACGGAGATGAAGAATCAGATGGTGGAGAGAGAAAGGTACGTGGAAGTGACCGGTTTGTTAATGGGTGGTGGGACCCACCTTCAAGGCGTTGTGAACCCCACCCAGCTTGCCCGTTTTCTACACTTGTGATCTAAATATGAGACACAAAATTAGCTATTTATTTCTTTTTCTTTTTTTAATTTATGATGCATGCAACTTGTATGTGTCATGTATGTCATCATCATCGCTCTCATGATGTATCTATTGTTGTTGTTTACATGCAAAATGCATGCGTTTTGTTGAACAATTTTTTTTATCTATTTTCCTTGATTTGTTTCCTCCGTCTTTTAATTATTATGGTAAGTATGATTAAATTAATCTGTGTGTGCTTAACGATTTGCTTAATGCAACGTGTGATTGCTTAATGCGAGTGCCACATTTTGACCCTTTTTCATGTAGCATATGTTAAATAATTGGCGCGGTAACGGAAAATTTAGTGATTAGTAAAAAAAATAAAAATTCAGATTGTTTGTTATTTAGGGTGAATTAAATCGGATAGAATGTGAGTTCTGAGATTTGTTGTCTTGAGTGAGATACTGATGTTTTCTTCTTTCTTGACTTTGGGTACGGATCATTGTTACATAATCAGAATCTGATGCGAATATTAAGATATTATGCACGCTTTTCATTTATTTAATTTATAATTTGTGATTCATTCGGATGGTTTTGGCACGCCATATTAGATTTAGAACTTTTCTTTAGTAGACGTAAAAGTTGGTTGTTTAAAAGTTTAAAGCAATATGGGTCTCGATGCTTGGTTTATTGTGATGAGAATTTCGAAGCTGCAAATCTTCATCTGATACAGATGGAGCTTGGAAATGGCGAAGGCTTGGCACTTGTCCAACTCCATGTGTTTGTCTAAAACTGAGATAGATGTACGTTGTATTCCCTCATATCTCAATTATAAGTTAAAAAAAAAATTACATGACATAGTAGTTATGACCAACAAAATTTAGAGTATCAGAGAGTATTAAAATAAAAAAAAAATAGTATATAAAAATCCAATTTGCCACCATCCGAAAATGTGGAGCCAAGGATACTTTGCATGCAATCCACTAGGCGTGAACACATGATCCCTCCCTACATAATGGTGCTTTGGGTGCTGCAATCACAAACCCCATATGGATAAAGTCGAGAGAATGCTTCCTAAAGTGTACCATGGATTGCGTAACATATGCTACTTATCAGAAATAACATATGCTACTTATCAGAAAACATGCTTTTGTAGTTGTATTGGAGTTTGTATTGGTAAATTTAGTTTTGCCCACGCATCTTGGACACTTATCCTTTAGGTTCCACACACCCAACAGCCAACATTATTCAGTTTGGTTCATGGTGGGTATAAATGATGGGCGGTTTAAAGGGATGTCTCACACGGTCACACCATTGAGGTTGATGCGTGGTTATAAATGATGAGTGGTGCTGTCAATAAACATGAATGACACAATATGTTTATGTATTTTGCCTTATTCAACCTTACAAGACTAATTTATAAAGTGAGATATGTCATTCTTTATGAACTCGTTTCATACCTTATATTTCAGATACATCAGAATTGAGTTATTTTCAATATATGTTTACATTAGTCAAATTTCACTACAACTGGCTTTTGAGTATGATATTTTTAATGTGCATTTCGAGTCGAATAGCAAAGTGGTTGTTGACGCATTCAACGATTCGAGATCATTTGACAATGAGTTAGTCTTAACTATATCACTAGGGGTGGGCATGGTTCGGGTTAACCATATTAACTGAACCAAACCGAACCGAAGTGTTGAAATGGTTCGGAATAACCAAACCGAACCGTTTAAGGTTTGGAACTAACCGAACTGAACCAAAGTTATGGTTCGGTTAACCGTTTGCTTACCTATTAACCGAACCGAACCAAAACCAAAATTTTTAAACGAAATGTATTTTTTTTATCCTTTTGCGAATTTAATTGTGTTACTTTATCCTTTTTAAAATTTAATTGCAGGGTATTCGAAACATTATGATTATATTAAGTGTAATCCATTGATAAATGTTTTTGTGAATAATGGTGGAGAAGGAAAAAGTCATTTACCAATTCAACTCCAGCATCTTCCTAACGTTTTGTGGCAGTTTTTATAGTCACCATTTACTTTCTATGTAGTACACAGTCACAGATTCATTCAATCACTTAAACCAATTCACACGCAACACAATACAATTATAAACAAGGAAAAATCAAAGAACATCAAGAGCAAAAAACATGATCCAAGAACAAATGCTGCACCACTTCAAATTCTCTACCACTGCCTATGTATTCTCTTGCTTCACACTAATTATAACCATAATAACAACTCAAGCAGCTAAAGACCTATCCTTCATCCAGAGTTACTGTCCAAACACAAACATTATTTCTCCAAACACAACCTACCAAACAAACCTTAACAAACTTCTTTCCATTCTTTCATCCAATTCCACAAACAAAAATGGTTGAAATATAAACACAAAACAATACTCCACAGCATAAACCATAAGCCAGCATAAGATATCTTCATATCATTTCATTACTTAAGAAAGCAAACAATCAAATAGATATATGGCTTGAAGACATTCTAATGACATGAAACAACTAGCTCATAAGATTTAAAATCTATACAAAAATATACACATATCTGCAGAAACAAATGCACAAATACACTTTCAAATTTATAGCTCCATAGCTGATTAGAGGATCACACTTTCAAATTTATAGCTCCCCTATTATAATTCATCACACTGGTAGCGCACACAACAAAAGATGGCACAATGCTTTCACCAACAAATTTTATGGGTTCTCAACAGTGAGCTTCGATCGAGATTGAGCTTCGATGGAGATTTGAGTGAGGTGAATTTGATTGAAATTGAAATGAAATTAGGGTTTAGAAAAAGGGTTCAGTTCATATGACATGATTTTTGTGTGAAAAGGAATTAATTGAGTTGTAATAGTTCGGTTCGGTTCATAACAATTAATCGCGGTTAACAAAAATTTGGTTCAGTTAGTGAATTGTCTTTAAAATAATTGTTCGGTTAGATAACCAATATAATGGTTCGGCTAATTTTAGTATGGTTCGGTTCAGTTAACCGGTTCGAATTGGTTTTTGGTTATTTTTGCCCTGCCCCATATATCACAATGAGTAATGCTAACAACACTCTTCTAAACACTCACTTTTTTATTGGTTTAAATTAAGGTGAGTCTCACACTTTGAAAATTGGTTCAATCTAAAGTAGTGGAACATACATTAATTTCATCCAATAAAGAAGTAAATGTTAGAGATAATGTTTTAAAGAGTGTCTCTAACATTCCTCATATCACAATATTAATATTGTGCTATTTTACCCAATCACGATGATAATCAACTTTCTTTAGTATGGAGACAAGTTAATAGTGTTGTTTATAGCGTGGATAACTCATCATAGAGGCTAGCCCAAGACTAATACACCATTTTGCTTGTGTTTTTGTTTCTCATTTTTTAAGAAAGGAAATTATTCTATTATGCCCAAAAAGTTAGAGTATTGCAGTGTTTGATGGAGGATGAAATAATTTTTTAGTTTATAAAATACTAAAGGATACTTTAATCCAAGAATACTTCGATAAAATGGTTAGAGTTGTCTTTTAATTTAACTAAATGTTTTAGATTTGTAGAAGTGTTGTTGAAGGAGAATTTTCCTCAGAAAATAAAATTGAAGGAGAATTTTGTCATTTATTACGGAGTTTTTTTTTTAAAAACCCTGTTCCCAAAAAAAAATTCAAAACTGACCCCCTATGAGACTTATTTTCCAAAAATGACCCACTTTCAATTTTTGTTGATTTTTTTTTTGTCGTTTTCCTCATTCCCGCCATTTGAAACGGCGGGAATGAGCCGCCATCTGACACATGTCACATCGTTACTGGTCATGCAGGTTTGACTTATTTTTTTTGAATTTTTTTTTCGGTCCCGCCATTTCAAACGGCGGGAATGAATATTTAATTTTTTTTTCGTTTTTTGTCAGCCGTTTTTTGTTTTGTCCTGTAGTGTATCAGAAAAATGTTTTGTCCTGTAGTGTATCAGAAAATTGAGAAAAATCGTTTTTTGTCAGCCGTTTTTTGTTTTGTCCTGTAGTGTATCAGAAAATTGAGAAAAATGTTTTGTCCTGTAGTGTATCAGGATGTATCAGGAAATTGAGAAAAAATTTATTATTTGCTCCCAGCAATTTATTGTCGTTTTCCTCATTCCCGCCATTTGAAACGGCGGGAATGAGCCGCCATCTGACACATGTCACATCGTTACTGGTCATGCAGGTTTGACTTATTTTTTTTGAATTTTTTTTTCGGTCCCGCCATTTCAAACGGCGGGAATGAATATTTAATTTTTTTTTCGTTTTTTGTCAGCCGTTTTTTGTTTTGTCCTGTAGTGTATCAGAAAAATGTTTTGTCCTGTAGTGTATCAGAAAATTGAGAAAAATCGTTTTTTGTCAGCCGTTTTTTGTTTTGTCCTGTAGTGTATCAGAAAATTGAGAAAAATGTTTTGTCCTGTAGTGTATCAGGATGTATCAGGAAATTGAGAAAAAATTTATTATTTGCTCCCAGCAAGGATGTATCAGGAAATTGAGAAAAAATTTATTATTTGCTCCCAGCAATTTATTATTTGCTCCCAGCAGGAGTCGAACCAGGCACGCATGGGACAAAGCAATCCTGTGTTGCCACTTAGCCAATGTAGAATTGTTGTGAATTTACGCATCCAATAATATATATACCATCTCTTAAAACAGTTTTACACACCATGAACCATCCAATTTTTCATTTTTGTTTTTTTTAATATAAGTCTTATAATATATATATATATATATATATAGGAGTTTTTATAATTTTAATTGGATTCTAGATTTTATTTTGAAAAATTTGTCCGACGAATAGTTAGATGTGACATGTGTCCGACGAAAAATTTGGCGGGACCGAAAAAAAAAATTCAAAAAAAATAAGTCAAACCTGCATGACCAGTAACGATGTGACATGTGTCAGATGGCGGCTCATTCCCGCCGTTTCAAATGGCGGGAATGAGGAAAACGACAAAAAAAAAAATCAACAAAAATTGAAAGTGGGTCATTTTGGAAAATAAGTCTCATAGGGGGTCAGTTTTGAATTTTTTTTTGGGAACAGGGTTTTTAAAAAAAAAACTCTTTATTACGTTTTTATCCGACTCAAAGGATTAGTCTCTGTTAGTATTATGTGCAGAGTAAATCCAGTACACACAAAACAAAAAAGTTATAAAAAATAAAATAAAAGGATACTTAGTTTGTACATATGTGGATTTTTTTTGAGAGGTCTATTATATGTGGAAAGTTGATGCAGGTGGTGCTCTCATGATCTAGTCATATTTTAGTATTCTTTGCTTCTCTAAACGCGCAATGCTGTGTCTGCATATCCTCTAATTTCTAGATGCTCAGAAATTGTGCTTTTATTTTCTAAACAATTTTTTGAGTTGAAAAACAAAAACAAAAAATGTTGGGTAGGCGAACTCTACAACTGATTTTTCTAAAGGGAAAATATTGATATTTTATTTTGACGCAAATTTCACAGAATTTCATAATAGTGGTGGTCAATGCACTACTAGAGAAATTAATGTTTGGGAATTGCAGTAAATGCGAGTATCTTTTCTGTTTCATTTTTAATATTCCTTGTTATAGGAAAAATGTTCGTATTTATCTGTCATATTTAGAATTGATACAGTCTATTGATAAAAAAACCTTGTTATAGGAAAAATGTTCGTATTTATCTGTCATATTTAGAATTGATACAGACTATTGATAAAAAAAGAATTGATACAGCACTGTCGCAAAAAAAGAAATTGATACCGAAAATAAATAAATTTTGTTTTGGTTACATCCGAAAATAAATAAATTGATACAACGTTAATACTACCCTTAATTATTTATAGTAGAGAGACATATAAAGATGATACTCCCTCCGTTTTAAAATGAGTGTCGATTTAGCCAATTGCACACATATTAAGGAATGAAATAAAGTAGTTAAATGTCATGGCAGTTTTACCAAATTATCCTAATCAACTATTGGTTTGTTTTTCATTAAAGAAAAAATAATACTTTGGAAGTAGGGTAACATAGTACTCCCTCCGTCCCGGAATATCTGACCCATTTCCTAAAAAAAAGTGTCCCAAAATAACTAAGTCATTTCAATTTTCAATACAACTTTCATCATTTTCAATACAATATAACTCTAATTAATACTACTTTCATCATTCCCAATACAATATATTCCACTTTCCCCTTTATTTATACATTTTTCTTAATCTGTGTGAAAAACCAAACTGGCTCAGATAAAACGGGACGGAGGTAGTATTAATTGAAGGGTACAATTGAAAAGAAAAAGTTATTATTGCATTGAAAACTGAAAGCGACATTCATTTTGAAACAATTTTTTTTGGCTAAAACGACACTCATTTTAAAACGGATGGAGTATAATAAATACTTAATGACATTAGAAGGAAAAAAACCATTCTTTTGAAAGTAATAAAATTGGCTAAATTGCATTTTTGGTCCCTTAACTATTTAGGTAATATCGCTTTGGTCCCTTAATTAAAATTTGATTTATTTTGGTCCCTTAACTACTCTCTGTTACACATTTTTGTCCTTTCCGTTAGTTTTAATTCAAAATCGTTAGGTTTTCTTCATCTTCTTCTCCTTTTTTTCATCTTCATATCATCTCCATCAACCTTTAACAACAAGAATCCCAAAAAAAATTCAGAAGAAAATGAAGAAAACCTAACGTTTTTGAATTAAAACTAACGGAAATGACCAAAATGTGTAACGGAGAGAAGTTAAGGGACCAAAATAAATCAAATTTTAATTAATGGACTAAAGCGATACTACCTAAATAGTTAAGGGACCAAAAATACAATTTAGCCTAATAAAATTAGTATTATTTTATTGGGAGGAGTAACCTTTAACATATCCTCAAAAAAAAAAAAAAAACTTTGACATTACGCATCTCCTACATGTTTCCTCTAAAAAGCTTAAATCTATCTCATTAATTACAAAATTACAAACTGACTAGTGACTACAGTTTTAAATATTTTTTTGAAAAAGGACTACAGTTTTAAATATATCAAACCCTTTAGAATATCCTTTTTTTTAAAAGAAAAACCTTTAGAATATCCTATATATATATATATATATATATATATATATATATATATATATATATATATATATATATATATCGCACTTCTAGTCTAGCAATAAAAAGAAGGTAAATCACACAAATATATAGTCTCATCTTAGTCTACACTAATGTATTTTGTTCTTAATAAACTACTTGAGGTGTTAGTTTAGCGTAGCGTCAATAGCTTAATATTACTCCATCCGTTTCAAAATGAGTGTCGCTTTAGCCAATTGCACACAGACTAAAGAATGGAATAATGCTGTCCAAAGATATGATATTTTTACTAAAATAGTCTCGCTAGTTATTGGTGCATTAGACATCATTATAAATTAAAGTACAAAATGATACTTTGGAAGTTGTGTGGATAATAATAATTAAGGGTACTATTGGAAAAAAGTAATTAATAGTACATTGAAAAGTGAAAATGACATTCATTTTGAAACAAATTATTTTTGCTAAAGCGACACTCATTTTAAAACGGATGGAGTATAATTTTTCTTTTGTGGAGACTTGTTTGGATGGAGGAATGTTTTGAGGGAATGTAATGTTACGAGGAAATTCAAATACTTTGAGGTGAATTCCATTGTTTGGATGAGGGAATGTAATGTAATGTTGAAGAAATGTAATATCATGAAGGAATTCAAATACTTTAAGGTAAATTGCTAGAATTTTAAATTCTTTAAAAATTCCAAATTACTTCATCCAAACACACTACCCCTCCATTCCCTTTCTTTTGATGTTTTAGCTCTTGACACAAGTTTTAAGGAGTAATTAAAGTATATAAACATTTGTGTGTGTTTTACTTAAATGTCCTTATTTATCATTAAATTCACATGTGATAAACCAAAGGTCACAGCTACTTTATTGTGTTTTCCAACGAGGGTAAACTAGAGATAACAATAATAAATTCACTAAAACATCAAAAGTTTTGGAATATAGTTGAAGTTCTAAAACATCAAAAGAAGAGGAATGGAGGAAGTATTAATCTTATAATTTATCAGAAAGAATGAAAAAAATAGTAGACCTGCGTGAATTAATCTTTAATGACCAATCGTATAAGTCTGGTGAGTGATTAATCTTTAATGACCAATCGTACAAGTCTGGTGAGTGACGTTGCCCAATAATTGTCGCGCCCCACCCGAGCAACTGTCTTTGACCTTGGAATACAAATTCGGTATGTGATTATAGTATCATTTTCTGAGGGGCAGGTGTGTGCTTATATCCAATTAAGCAAATACGGTTCATTCTCTAAAAAAGAAATCATATATGGTTCATCACTTTTTTCTAATGAACAAAAAGTTAGTGCTACTATGTTTCAAAAAAAAGAGTTAGTGTTATTGTAAAAATAAAAATAAAAAGTTAGCGTGAAGTGATGGCCATTTAGTACATCTTTATGTGCAAATGAAAAAATTAATTTTTCACGCGGAGAGAATTGTAACAAATAATGCATTTTTATGACTATATTTGAATTCTGAATTTTTAGTTAAACTGAAATTGATCCATTATCATCACATTCAAATGGTCTCGACGGTTTGTTAGTATTTTGCTATTAACTTAAATGAAGTGATGATATCTTCTTTAAGAAGATTAGCGAGACCTCAATTCAAAAAAACTTAAATCTAAAATATGTATTCTTTTTATCATTAGATAATCTTTTGGAATTTACACCCCATTTGTTCGTTTTTAAATGCCATTTTTTTTGTTCTCGTGAGCTTAGCTTAATTGGTAAGGACAATGAATAATATAAGTAAGGTCTGGGGTTAAAACCCCGACCACCTCAAAAATATGACATTTTTTAAGATTTTTTTTTATTACTAAAAATATATATTTATTCGTTTAAATTGGTGGGATATAGATATAAACACACACAAAACTCATTGTTGCTAAAACGAACAAGGATGAATATATGAATTGACTCACAATACTTAAGTTAATAGAATTAAACGGCAAAATAGCTAAAATTTGACAAAATCAACGTGACGGAAATACCCAAAGCTTCGATACATGTAAAATTGACTTCTAATTTATTGATCAAATAGATAATGAAACTAGATTGATCTATCAATTTCAACTAAACAAACATTGCAACAAAATGAAAAAAAAATCAAACGTTGCACAATGATGATGAAGAAACAACGTTGCACTCATGTGGGGAGATTCTAGACAAAAGAATGGCTCAAAGTAGTGCTAATTATTATTTTATCAAAATTCTTTCAATTTTTTTATTATTTTATCAAAATAATATCTTACTATTTATCGCAGGTAATTTTTTTTTAAAATTTCAATTTTTTTTATTATTTTATCAAAATAATATCTTACTATTTATCGCGGGTAATTTTTTTTTAAACGAGATGATAAATAGTTAATGATATTATAAGAAAAGAAAAATAATTGTATCAATAGTAACAAAATTTATTGGTTATTTTACTTATTTATTTTTATTACATAAATAATCTTAAAATGACAATTAAAGAAAAGAACGAACATATTATTTACTTAATTAAAACCTTTATACCATTTGCACGATATCCATCTTGATGCTCAATAGACTCTTACAGTACCTATATGTCGGTATCCCATCAAAAGGCATGAGACTATTGGACGACTGAGCCACATGATCCCTTGGGATAGCCGGACTCCACTTGTGTAACATAGTGGATTTCTATGTTATATAACATTATCCAATCCGTGTATGACATGTGGATTTTATTCTCTTAACCTTTTAAATCGGTTAAATAAAAAAGCGTTTTTAAAAGACTTTTGTCTTTTCTGAAAAAATAATATTTTTATTTTTATTTTTATTTTTATTTTCATCCCTTAGGATTGTATTACTGGCTCTGATACCAGGTTGACGGCAAGGTCGCCAGCGGAATTTTCTCGAACTTGATTTATCATTTGTTCGATTTTATATAAACCTTGAAATGGTTTTAAGAGCGTTTTAGCTCTTTCTTTTTGTATAATTGTAAGATTTTCTAAATCTTCTGTTTCTTTTAGAAAATCATCAATGTATTCTATATGATATTTTACTAAGTCTTGAGCACAAAAAAGAATTTGTTTTAACACAATTCTTTCATTATAAAAGTTTATATCAAAAATTATTTTTTCTGATCTCTTTTTAAAGAGTTCTACTTCTGTTTTTAGATTTAATCCGGGCATTATTGATTAGTCGCAAAGTTTTCCAAATTTTTGGCCTCTTTTAAGAGTGATTCGATTTGTGTTAGAGCTTGAAAAGGTTCTAAAAGAATTTTCGCTCTTGTTTTTTGAATCTCGGTGAGATTATTTTCTTGAATTTCTTCTAATAGATTTTCAATTAAATCTATATGAACCATTGTTATAGTTTGAGCCTTATAACAAATTTGTTTGAATACTATTAAATCATAATACCATTCAATATCACTGACTATGGTTTTTAGTCTCTCTTTTAAAATTTCTAATTCTGTTTTAATTGTTAACCCAGACATTATATGTTTGAACTTTCTAGAATTTTTTCTAAAGATTGTTCAAATTCAACTATTTTTTGAGATGGCCATAACAAAGTTGTGGCTCTTTCTTTTTGTATAATAGAAACATTTTCTGTTTCTTCTAATTCTTTTATTACTTCATCTACATATGAAATTTGTAGAATCATTAAATCATGGATTCCCCAAATTGCGTTTTTCATTTCTATCCTAAAGAAATTTTCTTCTATTTTGTTAACTAGAGTATCTAGTTTTATTTTGAATAATTTTAGTTCATTTTTTATTGTTATTCCTGGCATTATAATTTTTTATTAATCTTTAAAAGTTCAGTTTTTATTTCTAATAAATTTTTATCAAACTTTATACTGTCTAATGAAGTTCTTGGTGGTAGAAACCTTGGTTCACTAGTATTTTCCTCTTGTTCTAAGAGAGGTGTTCGTTCTATTGTCATAATAGACTTTGATCTTTTTAGTGGCTTTAAAATCGGCGATTCTAGTTTTACTAATGGTGCAAATAGTTCATCTATTTGTATTTTTTCTCTTCCACTAAACTCTACACTATAATGAGAGTTACTTAGTGCATAATTCATTTTATAACTTATACTAAAAGGATGATTTCCTGGTCTCATAAGTTTTTGGTCTTTGAGTTTATAATGAATTACTAAAGATCTATTTAGATCTATATCATTTAGACTTAAGCCTATTTGTAAATTTATATCAAATTTTATTTTTCCACCTTTTAAATTTCCTTCACCTTGGGTTATTAGTGAATGTTTTTTATCTAACCTAGCATCTTCAATAAGAAGTTCTAGTTCTGAATTTATACCTTTCATAAAAGTACTTTTTATAATTATTTGTATAGTCGATATATGAATATATCCTATCTTCTGTCTTTTTTCTAACGATAAGTGTTTTAACCTCTCGTTTATTTGTTCTTTATCAATCATAGATATTACAACAGATCCATCTGTTGATTCCATTGGTATAGGAACTTCTCCTATCATCATTCCATATTTTAGAATGTTTTCTCTAGATAGTTTTTTCTTTTATTAAAGAAAAAATACTTTTTTGTTTGAAGTTTTCTTCTGGTTTTAAGGTAAAATCTACCTTTTCTATATGATCTATCAATACATCTGCCATAAAACCAGATGAATTTTCTTTTATCATACTATATTCCATTATGAAATGTAAAAATTATAAAGTATTTAAAATATTTAAAATCATACCTGACTTTGTCTTGGATTTTTGATAATTCTGATCTTTCGATCCTTTGGATTTGAAATAATCTTTCGATTATTGATATTGAGAATTAAAATCTTTTGATTTGGTTATGACAACCTCAAATCCTGCGAAGCCCTTTCCCACAATGTTTTTCATAAACTAAGGTACTTACTTCATTGATTTAAGTCGTAATTTACAAGTGAGCATCGAGGCTCTTATTTATAGAAGGAAAGGACTTACAAGTGGTTCACCTGTCCTTATCCATGACAGCAAAAAAGAAAAACAATTGAAACACGCAAAGGAAAAGAAAACACATTATCACTTAAAGTGATAATATTCTTATCTCTAAGTGGATCCCATCTGACTCAGATGATAAGGTTTCACTATTACATCATGATAATTATATGACGCGTGTCTAGGCTTTTTCTGTAGCCTTATCTTTTGTTGCTGAAGTTGTCGGTATTTTGTCTTCTTCTGCCGACACTTTGTCTTTTGCACACCATTTACAGATATGCCCTTTGTAGGTTGAGAAGTATTGGCAACATTCCTGTTGTACTTCGTCTGGAATCCTGTGGAGACCATTTTCGAATCCTGAGAATAATTCTTCGAATTGAAGTGTTTGTTTGAGATGCTCTGTAGAGACCTTTTTCTTTGAGTCGCAGACCATGAAACAATAATCTGAGACATATAAGACTTTATAATTGGTAATGGATGACCCATATTTGATTAGATAGTCATAAAAACGTTTCATTTGTTGAACAAATGAGATTAATGTCCATCCAACACTTGTTGCATTTGGTTCTAGATAGATTTTGTTTGAGATACCTATCTTTATAGCTGTTCTTGGTCTTACAACCATCTGATTATTTTCTTCTTCGAACCATGGATATGTCTGTTCGAATTGGAGAAATATTTCTCTTCCTTTGGCAAGGAAGTCATTAAATCTTTTTGCTGTATCACCAATCTCTTTTGGAAGATCAGCAAGTTCTTGAAATCTATAACCTTCTTTTTCCTCAAGATATACAGTCTTGAGCATTCCATAGTCATAGAATTCTTTAAGTAATTCCTTGGATATTCCTGGAACTGTATTTGCCTTTACCCCATGTTTGGTATTAACTGGATAAAAACATTCAATTGCTAGTTCTTCCTTGAAGTTGGCTAGCCATCTCCACTTTCCCATGAAATCATCGATGGTCTTTATCTTGTTTTTTTTCTTTTTGGAGGTTTATAATTGATCCCACTGAAACCTTCTTTTTAGATTCCATTTTTGATGGTTGGCCAATTCCTTTAGCAATGGTCATTTCTTTATATGAGGCTTTGTAAGCTTCTTTTGCTTTCTCCATTGTTGGATAAGCTTTGTGTCTGACATTTTTGCCATTAATATGAAGGCTTGCAATTGCCCAATTGTTGTAGATGCCTTTCATCGGACCATCAAAGATGACATACACATTCTTTTCTGGTTGTAGATCGACAACATCGCTTGGTTGGTCTAAACCATTTTTTGACTCTCTATCTTCTTGTTCAACTTTTTCAGCCCATGACTTTTTTGTATCTTCCTCTGGCATAGAACCTGCTGAAGATGTTGATGAAAAACTTTGTTGTTCATTCAAAGTTTTTGTTGGTTCTTCTGTTGTTGTTGTTGGAGTTTCAACATTTATGATCTTGGTTAGGCTTTCGATCATTTTAATCATCTCCCCCCTCTCTGAAGAGAGTTGTTTTAGCTTTTGGCTATGAATTTCAATCTGTTCATCTTTTTGCTTCAAGCTATTGTAGAGAACTTTTAAAGCTTGCTCCATTCTCTTGTCAAAGTATCTGCAAAACAATTGTTTTCTGATTTTATTAGTTGAATATAAGGATAGAATTGTTGGATGCGCATTTGCCATCTAACAAGTCTTCCTTGTTTATGATCAACTTTTAAATTGTAGCGCCAAAATCCGCTAGCATAAGTTGAATCAGTTCTTAATAAAAATCTTGATGGAATTAAATCCATTCTCCATTTTTCTAAAACATTTAAACAAGAAAGGGTTTCTTTCTCATTGATATGATATCTTGTTTCAGCATCTTTAAAAGAGCCTGAAACATACTTGCATAAAACAAGATCTTTATCCTTAATTCGGATATTATTACTTGAATAATCAAGTTTTGAATCAGTTGAAGCTGATGTTTTATCTGATCGCCCGTTAGGGATATCTGATTTTAACTGTGGGGTTGCGCCCACAATGGTATAGGATTGTTGTGGGGTTTCATCCTCAACATATCCATTGAGATTTAATCCCAATTTTTGTTTACCATTAGGTAGAGCTCTCATAACTCCAGCCCAAGTAAACTGGTTTGCATCAACATTTACAACCAAAAAATCATTTTCTGTTGGGTTGTATAGTTGTGGTAAAACTTTTAATTTTTCTTTTAAAGATTTTACAGCCTCAGTATCTTTTTGTGTCCATGACCATGGCACTTTTTCAGATATCTTCCTCTGTAAAATTTTTCTATCATTTGCTAAGTCTTGGAGAAATCCTTCGTTAGCAACATAATTTAAACATCCCAAAAATCTTTGGATTTGTTTTCTATCTGCCAATTGATCAGGGAAAAGTAAAATTTTTTCTTGAACATGTGGTGATAGATCGAGTTTTCCTCCTTCTCTTATGATAAGACCAAGGAATTCGATTTCTTGTTTCAAAAGTACTGACTTTTTTCTGGATAAAACAATACCTCTTTCTTTTATTCTGTTTAAAACAGTCGTAACATCTTTGATATGGTGTTCTTTACTTCCTTTAGTAAAAATAAGAATATCATCAATGTATACAAAGCAAATATGATCAAGACCTTTAAGAGTATTGTCCATAAATCTTTGGTATATTGATGGTGCTTGTTTTAAACCAAATGGTAAAACATTCCATTCGAAATGTCCTTCTGGACAACTGAAAGCTGTTAAAGGTTTAGTTTCTTCTGATAACCTTAACTGCCAGTACCCAGATTTTGCATCTAAAGATGAAAACCAATTACATCCTCTTATTTTTTCAAAAATGTAATCTTTTCTTGGTAACTTATATGAGTCACTTATAGTTTCCTCATTAAGTTTTTTATAATTGATCACCATTCGAGCTTTTCCTCTTTTTATTTCATTGTGTTTTCTGACATAAAAAGCTGGCGCTGAATGTGGACTAATTGAAGGACTTATTAATCCTTTTTCTAATAGTTCTGCTATTTCTTTTTTAAATTCTTCCTTATCTTCTCCTGAGTAAGGGATCTTGTATAAGGCCTTGACTTCCTTTTTAGGATCTTTAAGTTTTACAACAATTAAATCTTGTATTTTGTTTACTATAGTATCCAATGGATTTTCAGAACAAACTTGATCTAGATGATGTTCTAGATTTTGTTCAGTTGTTAAGTAAAACTTTCTTTTATCCCACATACATCTAAGTATGTTAAGATTTTCTGAAATTGCCTTTAAAATTTCATTTTTTGTTATAATGTTTGTTGTAACAAATTCACTTTCTTTTGGATTATTGACATCAAACCAATTTAATGTTATAGTGTCAGTTTTTTGAATAAAAGGGTTATATAACTTTAAAAAGTTATTTCCTATTATCAGATCTATTCCAGAGTCATGTTCATAAATTGATTTTACGTAGAAGTATTTATGTTCAATTTTTATAAAAACATGTTTTAAAACAAACCAAATTTGGTGTTTTTTCTTATCAGCAAAGATAATTTCTTTTGGTTTTTGTAGTCTAATCCAACCTTCCTTTATTATGGATCTCCTACCAAAACATAAAGTAGCTCCAGTATCAATATAACCCATAATTTTCTTTTTATTCAATGTTATTTGAATAAATGTTGCATTAGGGTTTCCATTTTTTAAAATTTTCCTACTCATTCTTCAATTTCTTCTTCAGTAGTATATTCAAAAATACTACTTTCGTCAGAGTCTATATCTGATTCTATTGGTTCAAAACCTACTTCCCAAATTAATTTCAAGGTTTCTTTTTTAGAATCTTTCTTTTTAGGACATTCATTTGCATAATGTCCTTCTTCATTACACAACCAACATGTGCATGTTTTCTTTCCTTTAGGACATGAATTCTTTTTAGGATATTTTTTATTCCTCCTAAAGTATTTTTGTTTATTAAATTTCTTAGGAAATTTCCTTTTTCTTTTATATTCAGAATGATTAATTTTCCTAAAAACTTTTTTCTTTTTCTTTCTTCTAGGTTTACTACAACCGTAGTTTCCTACTTTATTTTGAATTCTATCACAGCAAACATTTATTTTTGCTTCTCTTTTAGCAGTTTTTTCCATGCATTTTTCGGATATCCACTTCCTTAATGCAGTTATTCTTGTTCCTAGTGTATCTTCTAAACCTACAAATATTTCTAGGTGTTGTTGGATTTCTTTTTCCATTATTGTCCCTACGGATGATGGAAGTTTATTGTAAAATAATCCTAAAAGATTGTATTGTAATCTTTTTTGGGGATTTATTGCATAATAATATTTGCTAAACTCACATATAAATGGTTCAACATAACACATATCACATATTCTTAGATTAAAGATTCTATGGATGTTTGTATTCATTAGGTCTGCTTCTGCTTCTGGCGCATCAAAACCTACGAATTCTTTTTTCAGAATTGAATAGACATGATTTATAACTTCTTCGGTTGTTGATGGAAGTTCTGAGTCTGATTGTTCAGACATAAAACTCCAAGCATTTCCTATGGTTTTTGTTTTTAAATAATTGAAAATACTTTTTGAACTTAATTTTCCTAATGTAGGATCTAATTGGATTGTTACCATGTGATCATGATACCAACTTCTTAGTTCTTTTTTAGTATCCTCACTACAATCAATATTTAAAACATTATCTTCTTTGTGACGATTTATTGTAGGTATATATTTAGATGGTATTTGTTTGAATTTTCTTTCATCCATTTTATTTTGAATGATTTGTTGGTCGATAAATTCTTCTTTATCCTCTTGACGTCCTCTCTTACGTCCTTGTTCTGACGTTTCAGGTTGTTCATTAGTTTTCACAAGTCCTACTTGTGGTTCTTCTTCCATACTAAAAGAACTATCTGAATCAAAGTCGTAGACAAATTTGTATCCGTCATCAGATTCTTCGGTAATTTGGTTTTTTCTATTAATGTCTAAAGAAGCCATTAATGTTTGCAATTCATTTAGCTGGTTTGCTATTTCTTCTTCTGTTTCGTCCATATTAAGGTAATGGCGCGTGTTATACCCTAATTTTGGACCTCAAAATACTTGTTCAATTCTTCTTTTCTTGCATTATAAGTCATCTGATATGTCTCTGATCAATTGCATCTTTCTCTGCATTTTATTTCAATGTTATTTGCAAAATTCATGAAAAAGGGCATTTTAGTCATTTCCTATGTCAAAAGTTCTTTCAGTCTTTTAAAATTTTGTTTGAGTCTTTTCAAGTAGTTTGAATAAGTCTTTGTTTCATTCTATGTCAAAACCCTTTCCAAAAAATTGCATTTGAAGTCATTTTGAGTCAGTTTTGCCCTTAGGGGCATTTTAGTCTTTTCATGTGTTAAAGCCCTGTTTAAATTCTAAAAATTGTCTCTGAGTCTTTTAATTCGCTTGTATAAACTCTTGCTTTAATCCCTTGTTAAAAAATCATTTTAAAATTGCATTTGAGTCGTTTTTAGTCGTTTTAGTCCCTAGGGGCGTTTTGGTCATTTCACATAAAAACTCTCATCTGCTTTGTTGTTTTTAATCGTCTCGCTTTACGTTAATTTTCAATTTACTTTTTCAATTCAATTTTAGTTTAATTTTCATTTTAGTCCTCGTACTTTTGTTATTTACATTTTAATCCCTTTTAAGTTTGTTAGAGTCCAAGTGCCATGTGTCCAAATGCTATTGGTCCTTAAGAGTTTGTTACAAGTCCAAGTCCACATGGCATTGTTTCATTGGTCCAAGCATTCCCACATCACCTATATAAGTCAAAGTCTTGGTCAATTTTTCACATTCAATCATTTTTCACAAAAACTCCAAAAAATCACAAAATCATTTTAATTATTTCCTCTCAATTTTTTCCCTCTTTTCTAACTAACTTTCTCATCCTCTATCTCCACCCTAACAAACTCTAACCACCTTCAACCACCACCTCTCAACTCTAACAACTTTTCACCACCACCAAAACCACCCTAACTAACTCCTCTAACCTCCATAACCACCACAAAACCTCCATAACCACCACTTTCTTCATCCTTAATCCATCTTTTATTCTTCTTTTTTCTTCAACAATTCTCCCCTCTATTCAATTTTCAAACGATTCCGACGGATTCGGTCGAATTAAACACCGATTCAATTCATTCAAAACGCATCAACAACACTGATTTCCAGAATTGTTCAAACGCATATCAACACGAAGCTGTTTCCGACTCCAGCCTCAACCGTTCATCATCATCTTGACATTTCCGTTTCCGAACGAGCTCAATATCACGAGCAGAAGCAAGGCGCGAAGAACTGAGTTCAAATCTGAGATGTTAAAGAATCAGAGATTCAATCGGCCTTCAATCCAATCCTCGCAAGCGGAACAAACAGAATTCGAATTGGCTTCACCACGAGCATAATTCGACGTACCACAGCTTCAACCGGATCGGAGAAATGAATGGAGTAACCACGCCGAATTCGTGAAGAAGAATGAAGTGGATCCGAAGCTCTCCGTTGCGTTTTGTTCACCTCCGATCCAAATAGAGATTTGTGCGTCTGTGCTCGCTTCCTTTGGAGTCTAAATTCAAGCATGAACATGGAAGAAGTAGGAAATAAGAAGAAGATTATGTGTTGTTGTTAGGTATTGGAAAGAAGAGAAGAGAAAGTAGCATATTGCTGTGTTAGGATGAAGAAGAGGAATTGCCGCAAGGAAGAAGAAGAAGTGACGGTGGAGGAAGGAGGGAGTGCCGCAAACCAGTAGAAGGAAAGGGGAAGAAGAAGAAAAGAAGAGTGCTGTGTGTTGTCACGTGTTCTGAGTGTGGGCCTGGGCTTTGTCCTTGTTACATTGCTGTATTTTTGCTACCTGCACCCCCCTTCTTGCCAAATAAGTCTGCTTGCCTCAAATTGCTTGGTAAAGTTTCTAAAATTCTTCTAATTGTTTTTCTTGATAGCTTTGTTAAATCTTGGTGTGTTTTACGTGTTAGAATCGCTTAGGAAAATATATGTGTAAAGTGTAATTGGTATTGTTACTTTTTTTTAATTCTTGATAAATGTTTTTTGTTAAAATGTAGGTAAAATTTCCATATGTTTTGGTTCCTTTTGATCGTCCCTTGGCCATTCTTAGGATTGAATCTCGTTCTTGAAAATGTAAAAAATGTGTATGCTATCTTTTGTTAGTTTCAATTTTATTTGCAAGTTGTTAACAATGGTTCTTTTTTTACTTGCACTTTGTCCGATTTTTCCTTGCCTATAAAAATGTTCCAAAAAATAGACACCACGCCTTGTAAATTTGTCCTACCTTTTACTTGTGATTTGGTTAATTTTTCTACACTTGAAAATGATCCTAAATGTGTGTTATGATGGAGTTTTTCTACCCTATTGTTTTGGTACTCTTTCGGGCCTTAAAAATGCTTCAAACATGTGCTTAATTGCAATATTCTTGTTCCATGACTTGATTGAAATTCTTGCTTCCAAGATGTGTGAAATGCCATATGTGAATTTGCCTCTTGTATTTTCAATATTTCTATGCTCTTTGCCATTTCTTTTATGCAACGTTTCCATCATTTCATGTATTTTTGTTCACTAACCCCTTTATTTCCATCTTGTGTTTTTTAGCTTTATTTTCCTTGCAATTTAAAATTCATGCAAAGAATTAGAATGTAAAGATTTAGGAACTCTTGTAATATTTTACTTTCATGCTTTTAATTTCTTGGCAAAGAGGCCATAGAATGTATCTAGGGTATGATGTAAAGGACAATGGACTCTAATGATGTACACCGACACAAGCACCGACACATGCACACACACCACTTTAGATATATAGCTAGAATATGCATGTTTAGATGTATGTTTAGGATTGTATGTTTAGATGAATGTTTAGGCTTTATACTTAGAAAAATCATTTTCCAAAAAAAAAACTTGAACAAACTTCACTCAAATCATTTTCAAAATAAACCTTGGGATCAAAATCCCATTGAATTTTCCTTTTTCATTTTCTTAATCAAATTTCAATGAAAAATAATCATACTTGACTTCTTTTGCAAAATGACTAATCAAACCCCACTTTTTCTTAAATCTCATGCCTTCAAGGCCTCTCAATCTCTATTCTTCAAAACCCATTTTCAAACTTAAAATCAACCAACAAAAACAAAAACATTTTTTGGAAGAGAACTACGGTGGATTTGATCCCTTAAACGGGTACGTAGGCAAGGAACAAAATTCCTTCAATTCAACTAAAATAAAAATCCAAAAACATTCTTCTCCCTCCAATTCTTCACTTAGAAACTCTTAGGTTTAAATAATACTTTCAAATAGCATTTAAAAATAAAGCGCGCACGTAGAAATTAAAGACGGTTCCTATAGGATACTATAGTCGTTATGGGTGCCTAACACCTTCCCATAGCGAAAACAACTCCCGGACCTCGATTCTCAAGGGTTTTGCTTACTTTTTCCCTTCCCAAGAAAAAATAAGATATCACCGGTTAGAAAGGTTCAAACGTAATCAATGTTTGACACCCGAAAACCAAGATAAAACAGCGCGAAAAAGTTAATTTCTTTCTCTGATTTTTCAATTTTTTCTGAAATTTCTACCATGTCTCCCCCCTCTTTTTTGACAAAAGTTTGTAATTCTTCTAGGGTTAAACATTTGTCTCTAATGGGTAAAAATTTTAGTAAATCAATTAGATCATCTATCTTTAAACAAATTTTTTCATCTAATAATTTTTGGTTTACTTCTAGATCAGATAATTTTTCTTCAAGTTTTTCTCCAAACTTGTTTTCTAGTAGAACTTCTACTAATTTATCCAACTGTTTTTGAAGTGCTGTTAGATTTTCACAAATATCTTGCATTTTTTCACTTACACCTTTATTAGCCATGTATAAACTTTTGTATTTTAAGGCTTAAAAGATTTGCAAAATTTTCATACTCCCAGTATGTAGAGTAATTATCTTCAAATATTAGAAACCAATATGCTGTTTCTCTTAACCAATTAATTTGGTTTCTCATTCTAATTATATTATTATAATTGGGTTCTAATATGAATGGTTGGGGTATTACTTTCCCAAATGGGTTTATAAGACCTTCCATAAATTATTTAATTTCAGATATTATCTAAATTATTTTATTTTGTTTTAGACTTTTAAAGCCGGTTTTTATGAAAACTGGTTTTAAAAGATTTTTGACATGTGTCAAAATTTTACTGGCCAATGGTACAATGGTACCCAACTATTATGGTACGTAAGTGTTTTCCGGGATAGCCATCCTAAGGGAATGACACATGCGTGGAGAATATGGAGGGACCGGTCAGATCCCATACATGTGTGAGGAGATTGGTGTAGACAAATGGTAACTTTGCTTGACACACGTTAATAAACTCATTATAGAAATATAAATATTAAAAGTCGTGCATTTAATTTCTTAATAGTAAAAATATTATGTTTTCAAATGCAAAGTTGCTCTTTTTGAGTTTCTTAACGTGTGCCCTTAGGACACAAGTTAACATGACTCATCACTATATAACATCTCACCTAGTATTGTTGCATCATATCTAATCACTGCCTTCAAGGAACAGAACATTACTTCGAAGAGTTGTGATATTTGTACAGCCATATCTAATAACTTTGATGACAACTTTTATTTACTCTCTTCTTATTGGTCCAAAACAATAGAGAGAGAAAAAGGAAGAGAGATATTAAGAATATAATGTGAGTATGAGAAAGAAAGTTGTCAAAAAGTGGATGTACATATATCATTTCTCTATGCCGAACCCGCACTCCTAGGTTCATACGAAGACAAAACTCCAAAACACCCACGATATATAGAGGACTTAACTTATATGGTGGGCGACCTCAATACTACTACTACACACCCAAAAAATCTAGGAAGTTATCCCTCATCAAGGGGCAACCCCTAAGACTATGTGTTAGACTAAAACATTGACGGACACCCACCGCGGTGCTACGGTTAAACTATCCAACAACCTAGTTACACAAATCCCATCATCAACCCCTCCATATCTCCAACGTTGCGCAGTGGTAAAAAAAATGGCGCCAATGAATGTAATTACAACGTCGTGTTCACATACTTTAGCAACAGTGAAAATAGAATCACATATTAAATCGAATCAAACTAGAAGTTTAATTTGAATGACATGAATCTGATACAAAGGCAAACATAATCATAATCAAAGAAATTGAATCAAAAACTTGAGAGAAAAAAAAACAGCAAGGAATAAAATTTTCCCGATAAAGGGAAGAAGGAAAATGAAGGAGAAATTGAATGAGACCGAATTTTTTTTTTGAGAAAATTGAATTTTCTCAAGAAAATACAGCGGAAGAGCAATGCTAGTTGCAGTTGCTTGGACAGTCACTGTTAAACACATGCTCATGTATTGGGCCACGTAGCAATTTTTTAAAAATTGGTGACCAGTTTACAAGCTCTCTGTGTTTTCTTTCTTACACTTTTTTTTTATATATTTATTCTTTCAATTCATCGTTTCCACCAACGCCACCAAACAACTTCCACCGCCTTGTTACTCTTTCCCTTTTGTAGAGAACAGCCCACCATCAACCTGGAAGAAAGCCACCACCATGAACTTCAAACTCCATAAAGGAGGTCCAAACGTGTTTACAACAACACCACTTTAAATCTCCCATCATTGGCAGTCAAAAGACTCACCATCAACTTCTTGTCTCTCGTGACCATGTCTATAACCGGCAACCAACTGCATAAGTCAACACTTCTTCGCCATCCTTGTACCCACATTCAGATCCAGAGTATCTCTTATTCTAATCGAAATTTTCAAATGAAATGGTCATTATTGCTAAAAGAGAGTATTGCAAGAAAAAAAAAAGATTTAGATTTAGAAACATATGTAGCTATGGTGGAATTATGATTTTTAGGTTGTATTTTTTAAAGAGTTATGCTAACAAGTGCCCTTAGGGCACTTACTAAGAAGCTACAAATGAAAATAAGCGATAAGTTCAAAATAAAAAAAAGTCAATTTCTAAAGTTAAAAAAATATTAAATGCATGGGGAAGACTAAATATAAAACTCCACAGTCAATGCACCCTAGACAAATCCACAACAATACATTATAAATGCCAACAAAAAATAAGTTCATGGTCCCACCCACATAAAAGACATATGTGATCATAATGTTTTTCTAAATATAATTAATATGCTTAAATATGTAGATCGTCCCTTCAAGATGAATACCGATCGTCGTTTTCGCCATAGCATTTCTCCCATCTTTCTCGGGTTATAAACTTGATATAGTGACTATAGTGGGACATGAATTTAATGTGTTTTTGTGGGAATCAACTTCCTGGGTTTGGAGTATGTTTTGTAAGAATATTCTGGGTTGAGTTTGTGTAATTGTATAAATTTCTGAGTTTTTTGATTTTGGAAAAGAATTGAAAAATAATCTTTTTCTTGTTAGTTGGATTTATTAAGGGTAAAATCATCCATTCAAATCATTTAATCTGAATCAGTAATGGTTATCCACAGTCAATAGTTGCTACGTCAATAAAAATCAAACATTTTAAAAAAATGAGATTAAATACCGAACCAAAATGATTATTAATTGTAAGGTCTATTTAAAATAATAAAAAATTACATAGACCAAATGCCAAGTCCACCATATTTAGAGGGTCAAATGCATGTTTAAATGTGTAAGGTCTAATGAGATATTCATATGAGCAATGATAAACAGACACAAATTTTAAAACACAAATACGACACCAAGGTTATTTTCGTAATTTCCAATAAAGTGCAGGGGCAAAATTGATTTTTTTGCTGAACCTTCTCTCTTTCATCTTCCTCCTCTCTCCTTCCCTCTGCGTTTTCTTTCTGTTTCTCCCAACCACCATCTTCCACAACACCTCTGTCTTCCTCACCATCCTCAACCACCCACCGTCCTCACTACCATCGATGTGCTCAGCATCCTCAACCACCACGTCCTCACCAACATCAATCTGCTCACATCTGTTCTCTCTCATCTCTCTCATGCCGTCGTCGGCATCCTCTTCTCGCCGGTGAATACCTTCTCACAACACTACGACCACGCCGGTGAAGACCTTGCAACACCGCCTTCACACCATCTCCTCACGCCGGTGATCTCGCAAAACCGCCTTCCCACCATCTCCTCACGCCGTTGATGACCCGTTAAGACCTGCAAGTGACGGCGACGGAAAAAGACAACACCGGTGACGATGCCGGTGGTCGCGAGAGAGAGAGAAAGGCGTGTGAGAGAGGAGGCCTTTTTATTTGTTTTTTGTTACAGAGAGAGGCGTATGAAAGTTCAAAGAAAAAAAATGATTTTTTATTTTTTTTTAAATATAGGTATAAAGGAACAGTAAAGATGGTGTCTGTATTGTGTTTGTATTTGTGTGTTCAATTATCATTTCTGTATTCATATTGATGAAGTGGAAAACATGAAATGTGTGGGTGACAATGTAGTTTTTTTTTTTTTTTTTGGAGGGTGACAATGTAGTAAATGACCGTTTTTATTTTAATAATGTCAGTCAGCAAAGCCAGGCTGCCACAGCACACTCCAAGTCCAAGTGGTACAAACAACTGATCCCACGTGGCTACTAAATGTAATTACCCTCCGTCTCCGTCAGCAGTAAATACTAAAATCATCCACTGGACCCCACTCTCTCACAAACCAAACCAAACCAAACTCCAAACCCCTCATCCGTGCGAACCTTGTTCTTCTTCTTCTTTCCTAGATCTTCCACTTTACTTACAATTTCCATCTCATTTCATTTCTCATTCCATTCTCTTCATTTTCTCTTTACAAAACTCAAAAAACAGCAAAATACTTAACAATTACAATAATTCCTATTGAAGCTATTATAGAAAAGTAATTAAGGGAGAAAGGTTCTCTTCGGAGGGTTTTCGTTGAAGGGTACGTTTTTTTATACTGGTTTAGAGTTCTAAGCATTTTCCCAGCTGAATTACCTCTATTTTTTGGTTGTTCCTGTTTTATTAACTTGGTTTTATTTTATGCATCTCAATTTTCTGCTGTCGGTTGTCTTATTCATGAACTATCTTGATGGATTAATAAGAGTTTAGTTTAGGGACTAAATTGGAGTGTCTTACTTTTTCCTTAATTTGCTCATATCATATGCATCAACATAGTGCTGAAAGTTCTGAAATGGAAGTTTCTAATCTATGGTGCCTGTGTTTAAATTTTGATGTGATAGATTCTTGAGTGAAGAGAAACAGTATGACATAGGAGAAGAGGTGAATCTGGACAAGGAAGGACAATGAAGTTCCTACGCTCAGGGGAGCAATTGGGAGGAACATATGAAACACAACCTACATCCGAATCTCTTGTCACCAGGGACTTCTTTTCAGGAAGTGATCATTCTTTCCTACCTGGAAAACTTGATCACAAGTTGGACACCGGTAATATAGAAGAAGCAGAATTATCTCTGCGAGAAAGTGGCGTGTTAAACTACGAGGTTCGTTTCCTCAAAATACTTCACTTTTTTAAGTTATCATGTGGATTTTTGGATATGCATTTGGATAAACAACTAAATTCAGCGTTTGTAGAATTAAGGCCTGTTTGGATAAACAGCTTATTTACAGCTTGCGTAAGTTCTTTTTATAGCAAAAGATAAACAAGAACGTTAAATTGTTTTTGTATGTTGCTATATAAGTTGTTTTTATATGCTATTTTGAAGAACTAATGAAAATTAGTTGAAAAAAGCGTATGAAAATTGTCATAAGCTGTTTTCATAAGTTGTTTTGTGTGTGAGTTTTCAAGTGGTAAATGCCATTCCGTCTATGTACCCAAAAAAAAAAAAACTATTGTTTTAAATTATTAGTGATTGTAGCTACTATTCTAATTTGGAGAAAAAATATGCATGCAATCTACAGGAAGCTAGAGCATTACTAGGAAGATACGAGTATCAAAAAGGAAATTTAGTAGCTGCATTACATGTCTTTGAGGGAATAGATATAGGTGTTGTGACTCCTAAGATCAAAATTGCCCTTTCCAGAAACAAAGAACGCCGCAAGAAACATTCCCAAAATCATGGTGAACCGGAAATGTCTATACATTCTGTGGGCTTACTGTTTGAAGCACTCTTTCTAAAAGCAAAATCGTTGCAGGCTCTTGAAAGGTTTAAAGGTAACCTTGCTGGTTTTTTGATTCTTAGTTTTTCTCTCTTTTTTTGTATGTCAAGGAATTTGTGGTTTTTCGCTGCATATGGTACATCTTTTACCCGTAATCTACCTTGTTTTGCACTGGTGAGACTGTTTGGAAGAGTTTTTTGAAACATCTCAGTGCATGCTAATAAGTTGTTTTCTGCTTATTTCCATTAGATATCCAAGATAGTTTATGAAAACAAATTAAAATTTATATGAAAATTGATTGACTTTATTTTAACTTTTGTTATAGAAATAGCATATACGAAAACAGATTGGTTTCAATAACCATAGGACATTAGTCAAAGTGTAATCTAATATTTCAAATCATTCTTGCAGAAGCTGCCCAATCTTGCAAAGTTATTATGGACATAGTGGAATCTTCATTGCCTGAAGGCTTGCCTGATAACTTTGGTGCTGAATGTAAATTGCAGGAGACCGTGAGCAAGGCAGTTGAGCTACTTCCAGAATTGTGGAAGCTTGCTGATTGTCCTCGTGAAGCTACTTTGTCTTACCGGCGAGCACTTCTTCATAAATGGAATCTCGATCCAGGGACTGTAGCAAAGATTCAGAAAGAATTTGTTGTTTTTCTTCTATATAGTGGAGGGGAAGTGATGCCCCCTAATCTACGTTCTCAAATGGACGGCTCGTTTGTTCCGGCAAACAACATAGAAGAGGCTATACTTCTTTTAATGATTTTGCTCAGAAAAGTCTCTCTCAATAGAATTGAATGGGATCCTTCAATTTTAGACCACCTTTCATTTGCTCTGTCTGTTTCGGGAGACCTATCGAGTTTAGCCAATTATTTGGAAGAATTACTCCCTGGGACTATCCATCGAAGTGAAAGATTCCATGATCTAGCTCTTTGTAATTACGGAGCAGGTAAGGACTTGATGGCAATGGATCTTTTAAGAAAATTGTTGAGTGATAGAGAAAGGCCGGAACACGTTCCCGGTTTGTTAATGGCTTCTAAAATTTGCTGCGAGAACCCTAGTCTTGCAGAAGAAGGGGTAAGCTTTTCTCAGAGAGCACTTGAGAGCTTGGACGGAAGATGTAAGCAGTTAGAAAATGTTGCAAAATTCTATCTTGGTGTTTCATCATCTGCACACTCAAAATTGGCCATTTCTGATTTCGAGAAATTCAAGAGACAATCTGAGGCACTTCAAGCCTTGGAAACTGCTGGCAGAACGACCGGAATGAGAGACCCTTCAGTACTATACCATCTCAGTTTAGAATACGCTGAACAAAGGAAGTTAGACGATGCACTTTATTATGCAAAGTGCGTCATAAAACTGGAAGGTGGTTCCAATGTTAAAGGATGGTTACTGTTGGCACGGATATTATCTGCTCAAAAACAGTTTTTGGAGGCTGAATCTATTATCAACGCTGCTTTGGATCAGACTGGGAAATGGGATCAGGGTGATTTGTTGCGAACAAAAGCTAAAATTCAAATTGCACTTGGACAGTTAAAGAACGCCATTGAGACGTACACTCAGCTTCTCGCTGTTCTTCAAATTCAGAGCAAAAGTTTTGGTTCTTGGAAGAAGCTATATAAGGTTTGTTGTTGTAACCACTTGTACTGATTGAATATTTCTGCAGAATGGAATGCGTAACTCTTGTGACTATAACTATTAAAATTGGATAAATGTTTCACTGGTATAATTTTTTATGAGCTTGTTGTTTTTTCCTTCTGTTCTAGCTGTTTACCTTTTATCTATACCATTTGTGATAGGGTAACCGAGATCGTGCTAGGAACTTGGAAGTGGAAATATGGCATGATCTTGCTCATGTGTACATCAGTCTTTCCCAGTGGCATGATGCAGAGGCGTGTCTTTCAAAATCTAAGGCAATCAAACCGTATTCTGCTTCTAGATGTCATGCACTCGGTAAATATATACAATGCTCTCTCTTTTTTTTTTTTTTTTTTTTTTTTTTTATCTTTGAGCTGCATATTATTCCATTTAACTTTTTCTTGAGATGGCAATGACGCCAACAGATTATTATCACTTGAACATAATTGACAGTTGTTGTATTATATTTTATGATTTTTCTTTTCAAATTTAACAGGCGTAATGTATGAAGCAAAGGGCCTTTACAAAGAGGCTCTAAAAGCTTTTCGCGATGCTTTAGACATTGATCCTGGCCATGTCCGCAGCCTAATCTCCACTGCTGAAGTACTTAGACGCTGCAGTAATAAATCAAATCCTGCAGTCAGAACTTTTTTGACGGATGCTCTACGGCATGACAGATTGAATGCTTCTGCTTGGTATAATCTTGGCCTTTTTCACAAGGCTGAGGGTAAAATATCATCATTGGTCGAAGCTACAGAATGTTTTCAGGCAGCACACTCTCTTGAAGAATCTACTCCACTTGAACCTTTCAGATGACATATTATATAAAACCTCAAAGGGTTGTGTTCTAGAGGTAGAAGCAAAACAAAAAATGGTGACAAAACTATTCTAGCAGTTTTGTGATGTTGCGATTTACGCTTAGTATATTCATGTGTAATATTCAATTTTATCACAAGTCAATCAAGAAAGCTATAAATAAATAAATAAATAAATAAATAAGGTGGTACCATAGAACTTGTCAAAATATTTGTATGCAGACAATTTTATAAGCGCCAAAGAAATACAAATTGACAAATATGATTTGTATTTGGAATATGAAAAGCACTTGCATCTATAACTTTCCATAAAAATAACGTGATTTAGGTCCCACTGCATGATGACAGCAAGGTAAACTGAAGGCTTCAAAGGTGGCATGATAGAGAAGCATCACCAATTCACCATGACAAGTTTGACCGTAGGAGGAAAACAGTGCAAGCTTTGGAATAATTTTGAGTACTCATCAATTTTTTTACCAATATATTCATTGCAAAAATGAAATGTACTCATATTTTCATGGTTATGATCCTCTCCATTTAATTGTTAAATTGAATATAATAATATTATATTCATTGTGTCTGACTCTTTCTAAATATTTGTTAAATGAAGAAGAGACTCATAATTTCATGCCTTTCTCACCAATCTTGCAGACAATTAAAGATTTTTAGGCCCACCTGGCTTGTATGGTTGTGCTGTGCTGCTAAATTTTTCAGGGCTACTTAACCCTTACTCCAACGTTTTTCTTGCGAGCTTACCATCAAGCATAAAATAAGGTCAATATTTCATTATGGTATTAAATAATGGGTAATGTTAACTAGTGCCCCGGGGCACCCGTTAAGAAGCAAATATAATATATATTGTATTGGAAATTGTGTTGTCAATCCCTTAAAAGTCAATAAAGTGTCCTTTTCAATTTAAAACTTTCTCTTTATGGTTTTCTTAACTAGTGCCCCGGAGGCACCGGTTAACATGACCCAAATAATTCGTTGTCTTTTTTTCAATACATGTTAATGAACATTAAATTGAATTCAATTTGAGAAGTTTTTCATGAAAAAGTCTTATGTACAATTACGTTAAATGAAATAATCGGGAATGAATTCTCTCATGTGTATAATTTACACGTGAGAGGATAAAATGTGATCTTTAACCATTCGATTTCATTTTTTTTTAGGTGGTGCATTCAATTTCATTTTATCTAAATTCTTCATGTGTTTCTTTCCCTTAAAAATGATGATAGGTTACACTTTACTTTCTCATGTGTGAATTACACGTGAGATGATCCATCTCGTAAAGAATCAATTCGGGTGTCTTAAAGATAAAAATTTAAGGATTATTGGATTTAATTTATTTGAGAAATTGTATTCATCTTCATTTTCAAATATGAAAATGTATTTTACTTTACAACATTTTTGTCGTTAAGACAGTTTTAGAGGTCTATTTTTGTGACCTTAATGAGGTTTGATTAATATTACTGGTTTGGATGGAGGAATATACTCAATAGTCAATGCTATAGTGCGAATAATATCACCCGAAACAATTCCATTAAGTTTTCATAGGATTTTTCTTCCTACAAAATAGACAGGGATGTCGTTTCTGGATTGCTAGGAATATGTTTTGACATTCTTGTTTTTAATTTATAATAATTGATTTTTTTTGTACGGAAACAATCTTCCAAGAATTAGAAGATATCTTGAGTTTTTTCTTCAAAAAAAAAAAAAGAAGATATCTTGAGTTTTGAAAAAACTATTTCTACACATAAAGGGAATAAAATCCACTTTAAATCCTTTAAAACACTTGAATGGTACGTAAAACTTATGTTTGAAATTTTTATGGAGAATATAGAATCAAATAATAATATACTACTTTAAGATCGATTCTTGAAAGCAAATCCTTGTAAAGATCCGTGAGCTTTCAACAGGAAAAAGAAAATAGCACCTTATCAATACTCCACCATTGCTGTCACTTGCCACCACATACACGACATAGTAATAGTCAACCATGTATTAGAGACTACTCAATTAATTCAGCTACCCCCTATTTTCCATTGCGTCATGCTTCAAATGTTCTCTCTGTTTTTTTTTTTGGTTGACGCAAATGTTCTCTCTTTAATTAAACAATCCAAGAACAATATATATATATATATATATATATATATATATATATATATATATATATATATATATATATATTCGAGCTCCAACTTTGCACAATATGTTAAGAATTCATACTCAGTTTTAAATGAATTTATATGTCTTCGTGAGCTTAACTCAATTTGTAGGAACAATGCGTAGTATATGTAAGGTCTGAAGTTCAAACCTCGACCACCATAAAAAAAATTAATTTATATCTTCAATTTTAATCACATGTATTAACAAACATATGGATATATAGGGGGTTGGATAGCTCAACTATTTGAAACTAAGTGTTAGAAAAAATTGAAGAAACCGAGTACTGAAGAAATATATTAATGTTAGTGAGATACTAGCAATATATATAAATCTAAGCATTTCATTAGAAGGTAACTATTTCATTTTGTAATATTTCTACTTTGATTATAGTTAAGAGTTTCAAGCTTTCTCTCTATATTTTCTATGGAAAACATGTCTCATAACACCGATTTCAAATTATAGTAAAGAAGAAAATACTAACGAAAATGCTAATTTACTGACATTTGAAAATCATTTTCACGGCCATCCAAAAAATATTTTTTTATTAACATTTGTTAATAGAAAAATAATACTTAGAGTTGATAAAACCACATGAAAAAATGCTTCGAAAAAACTATACGTAAGTAGAAAGTTTCATTACTTTGATTCTTCTACAATTTAGTCACTTAAATATATAAAACGTCAATTTAATTAGTTAATAATATCAATTAAATTAAAACCAATGAAAGACATAATATTTAAAATTGCAGTGCTAATTTTATAAAAATAATTTGTCAATTTTTTTTTATAAAAATAAATAAATCAATTTGACCGACATTATTAAATTTAGACGAGTCCAAACACGAGTCAAGACTTAGATTTAGCCTCCAAATTCTGACCTAAAATAAAGGTCTCGCAACTAGGGCCGTGTACAAGAATTTTGAGGCTTGAAGCGAAATATTTAAAGAGGTTTAATATCATTAAATATTATTATTTTTAAATGGATCTTCTAATATTTAAAGAGATCAAAAACATATTTAATCATTAAAATTACAACATAATTTATATGTTATTAAAGAAAAACATATGTCAGAATCATCCTTAAAAATCTTTGGAGTTTGACACAACTACATATTTTAGAATCCACCTTGTTCCTTTGACCGATGTGTTTTATGATAAATAAATTTAAAGAGGCATATTTTAGAATCACCTTAAAAATCTTTGGAGTCTGACACAACTACATATTTTAAAAACCATATACACCAAACTCGAGTATAACAAATTGTTTTGGTATCTATGTTCCAAAACAGTGCAACTCATCCCAAAAGAGACATGTATCTCGGGTAATTGCAATTTCAACATTATGTTCATCTCGTCCCAACCTCTAATTAAATATCCCTTACTACCCATCAAATATTTCTTCAACTTACCATGTGCAGATTCAACTTTTTTGGTGGTTGTGTTGCCAAGATGTAAGACACGGTCTGTCTATGCCCTAGCAATTTTTTAATTTCAAGGGATTCAAAATGCTACTTTCGACATAATTTAGGAACTTTATCAAGTTTCTACACATTTCTTGGAATTGTACAACAACTTCAACATATGATTCTTCATAAGTAAATTTCACCATATTTTCCCGTACACATCCATGATGGTGTTCCATAATTTCATGGACTTCACCCGTTTGGCCTCTTTTTCTTTGGCATCCATCTCTTTAGCATCCACCCTTTTGATATCATTGACTTTACACCCCGTCTTGCATCTAACTCTCACATTTTTCAAATATGATACCGACAAACAAACACAATAGAAGCGAGGAAGATAGTTGCAACAACATCAATGCGGGAAGATAGTCTCTAGATGTAAAAAGATTAAGACACGTTTGTAGAGCTCTAGTGAAATTATCTTATTTTTCAGACGTTAACCAAGCAAAACCGAAATAATATGTCAACTGGGTTGTGGTGATCGCTACTATCACAAACAATGACATTTTGTACATATTTGTTTTACAAGTGAAATTCATCAACAAAACAATTTCAAAATTGTTAAACATTTTTACAGATTCAAGATGTGCTTAGAAAATATCTTGAACAGTTGTAGACTCACCCACAATTATAAATTTATTAACATAGTCGTGATTATCCAAACATTTCATCGTAACAAATGTTGCATTTATGACATTTCAACTCTTATTGATTTTTTTTTTTTTGTATCTTTGATGTGATTTGTAAACTTGCTTTATTACCATTACATTGTCTTTTCTTTTTTCTTTCAAAGTCTTCAAGATATTCCTTGGTTCCATCATATTCCTTATCATGTCATCAACCAACTCATTCTCTATCTGATTCAAACTACCGATAAGAATATGACCCTCTAACTTTGTCTCCATCGGATGGTTGTGCACTCGAGAAACAATACTAAGTGACCATTCATTTAATTTGAACAAATAACCATGCGACCATAATGAACATTCATATTTCCTTGACTATGTGACTTCTTGCTTCAATTTCTTCTTGGTTCATCGCCACACACCACTCCTTTCACAATCCAAGACTAACTTTAACGCTCTTTGTTCAACACCGTAATGAGATTTTTCTATAATTAAGGAAAATTTGGCCTTTGATGGTTACGACGAGCCCATTTAATCAAATCATCTCTAACTTTATATTTCATATTTGTGAAAAAGTATTTTACTGTATCAACTTCGTTATTACCAAGTTTAGAAACATCAGGCTTAACAATATTCTATTTCGAATTAACATTTGATTTACCATGATGTTCACCATGATTTTTCTCTAATTAAGGTAAATTCGACCTTTGAAGCTTCAACATTGTTTGATTTTGGATCAACAAGATGTTCAACCATAACCATAAATAAAGCACAAAACAAAATAAAACAAATAAATGATAATTTAAAACATTAAAATATGCAAATAAAATGAGAAAATCCGGGTGCTAAACGGATCATGAGTTAGACCTCGATCTAGGATCGGATCGTAACTCTTAGTTAAAGTTAGTGCATGTTAAAAAAAAAGCAAAACAACAAAGTAACCAGTTTAAAAAATGTAATACATGTTCTTTAACGTCAAATGAGTGTAGAATTTTTTTACCAATCGTTCAGTGATGAACTTGGATCCACTTTTTGCGCAAAAAAAAATGGAACTTTGGACGGGAAATGAAATAGGAAGGTAAAGTCGTATAACAAAAGTAGTGCAGTACAAGGAAGGTAGCCTGATAGTTATGTAAAAGCAGATCGGGTTGTAAACCCCGAACTTAAGCGATCGGTAGTTATGGCCCAAAAGGTTTGGTTCATAACTCCGAGTAGAGACATTTTTGGATTTTTGAGGGGTCTATGAACAATTAACGAGGCCTATTGAGCAAACAGAGATCATATTTCATGTCCAGTAAGTGGTGAATGTGAGATTGCCCATCTCTATTTTCTCTTTATGATGATATTGCTCTGCACAACACAAACACATGGTTCGGCTCAAAAAGAAAAGTTTGCTGAACTTGCATATTGGACGATGCAATTCGGATTTTTTTTATTATTATTTTTTATATATTGGAGGGAATGCATTAACTAAAAAGAAAACTGAGAGGTTGAATCTCCAACATCATACATCAAGAGAATTTAAGAGTGGAGCAAATGCTCAACGATAGAAATCGAAAACGATGCAATTTTATCAAGTGGCCTAGTTGTTAGAAATTCACCTCTTAAAATGCGTGGAAAGCGGAATTCAAACCCACCAATTCAGTTCACGGGACTCCGACATACTTTTAATTTATGACTGTCTAATATATTCTTAATTTTTAGTAAAACTCGTTTTTATGTTATTTTCCTTTAAAATGTATTGAGCCGGCTAATTTAGGAATTAAATTACTATATAAAATTTTTGAGAAAAGAAATACTGATATAGGACAAAAATGCTGACTTACCTATCAGAGAATTTTCTGAAGTTTCTTCTCACTTGTCACTAGTCAAAACATTCTATCCTCATGCAGACACAGAATAAGACAGACACACATGAGTAGAGTAGAATACAAAATGGACTTGCAATAAAACAAAGGACATGTACATGCAAAATATAAAACAAAAGCAGTTGTTAATTGACGAACATATCAATGAACAAGTATTGATTCTTACAATGAATTAAGCCTTAGCGGAAATACCTAGAAACAGAACCTTCAAATAACCATATAATGAATTTCTTTCTTCACTTTTCATTAACACCAAAAAAGTTATTGCTAATATGCAAATGGAATCTTCATCTGCTCCCAGGTTTCGGTTCAGAGACCACTCACTCCCGGAGTCTCGAAACTTGATACACTCTTCAGAGCCGAGCTCCGATGACGTGGTTTCCGTCCTCTCACTTTCTAATTCTAATAACAGTATTGATCAACCTGATGACAATGCCAAACTTGATATTGAATCCATCACTGGAAGGGTACTTTCATATATAATTAATTTTAATTTATTTTATAAATAACATAATCATCACTGCAACATGTTTCATAATACATGTTTTGGCTTAATAATGATGATGACAGGGCATCAAACATCTGTGTGATGAACTTCAAGAGCTCAAGGAAGCAGCAAATCTAGATTTACATAGAAATATCTTTGCTAACTATTCCTCATTCCTTAGGTAAGGTAATTAATTAATTTTATTTCTATGAGCTACTTTACAGATTTTCATTTATTATTTTATCATCATTATTTTTATTAATACTCCCTCCGGTCCTATTTACAAGAGAAAATTGACTTTTTAGATACATTGAATAATGTATGTATCTAGTCAATAACCTAAACCAAATACATAAATTATTTAATGTATCTAAAAAATAAATTGTTTCTTGTAAATAGGACCGGAGGGAGTATATCCAAACACTACTTGATTCATGAAAATATACCTTTAGAGGTAGGTTTATGAGCTTAGATATCAAAATTTGTTGCTAAATTTAAACCATATTTCAAATTACATTTACTATTATTTTTCTTTCAAATATACCATTGATTGATCTAATACTAATTTGTGTTGAAAGATAAAAAGTCATAATTTGACACATCTATACACAAAAAAGACAATTTAGTAATATTCATACATTACATACACATTAATAAACTACAAACTTTTCTTAATACTACATATGAGAAAAGTATCAAAGGGGCTTATAAAAAGAGAAGGACTAGTATTGTTCATTCATGTTTATGAAGGATATATCTTTGTTTTCTCATGTGTAGAATACTAGAGGAAGTGACAGGGGTGGAGAATGAGCTTGTGCACCTAGAAAATCACTTCTTATCCCATCAAATGTTAGTCAAAGATCTTAAAGATCGCATATATCCTAAGATATTGTCCATAAACTCAACCATTGAAGAATCTATAGATTTTGTCGTACCATCTCCGCCAAGCGAATTAGAAGCTCTTATCAATGATGTTTCAGAAAAGCTGGATATTCTCATGTCAGAAAACAAACTAGATGAAGCCTTACAACTCCTAGAATCTGCATACGAAGATGAATCCCTAACTAATAGTGATGATGAGATAATCTTATACAACACTATGATTTCTGAGAAAAAGTCCATGGTTATAAAACAATTGATACAGATAGTTGAGAACAAAAGAATAGAAGGACCAGAACTAAAAAGTGCACTGGCTACACTTTGCAGGCTTGGTGATACTCAACTTGCTATTCATCTATTGCTTAAATATTACCATTTGTGTATTGTAACTGGAACAAATAATTTGCAGTGGGAAAGTTCATCAATAAATGAGATATATATCAGAAAGCTTGCTAGGTTTGTGTTTTCTAGGATCTCACAAGCGGCTAAGAGCTTTGTGATGTTATGTGGAGAAACTTCTGCTTATGCCTCAGAACTTATGTTGTGGTCATATGAAGAAACAATGTCATTTATTACTTGTTTTGAGAAATTTGTTAAATCCACATCAGAAGTAAGTGTTGGTTTGTCCTCTGCCATAAAGGCTGCGAAGTTTGCAGTCATGTATTGTTCTTTGTTAGAAAATCAGAAGTTAATGCTGCTGCCATACTTAGTAAAGCATCTCTTTCCTTGCATTGAAGAGGTTTTGAATACACACATAAACCACTTTAAGAAAGTGATTCCTATATTCTCAGTAAGTGACTCTTGGATTTTAGAGAAATACCTTGTGTCTGGAGTGTTTGGTGGAGCTGGATCTTCAACAGGACAACCTGATTATTGTCTGCTAACTTCTAGTGGCCGGAAGGTTCTGACACTATTACAGGTGTGTTCAATTACCATATAATATTAAACATTATTGATGTGTTTTGATGCTAGGTTCAACTTTATAAAAGAGGCATTTAACAGTTGATACACAACATTTATGTAGGTCTAATCTCTAATGTGATACTATAATTTAATGTTGAACGTCGTTTCAACTTAACAACTAACATAAATTATTTTTAAGACCTCATCCTATTGCGTTGCACGGGTTCATAATACTAAAACATAACATATTTGATTGACAATAATCAGGCCATTGCAGAAGACATTTCTCCGTTAGTTGAACTTGAAATGGGAAATTTAGTTATTAGCGGACTCAAGAATCTCTTTAATGAGTATATTATCATACTTGAAAGAGCCCTTACTTATGAAACAAGTGCAATGGATCAAGATAGTTCTAGAATCAAGTTACCTGAGTCACTTACACAACAGGTTTCTATTTTGGCCAATTTGTCAACATTGATGCAGTTTCTCTCTACTATGGTCAAAGATATCTTTAGCATGGACACACAAGTGGTGGAGAACCACTCAGTTGGTCTTAAGCATCATGAACTTGATGATTTTCTGATGTTTATTGAAGACGGCTTCAATAAGTTGAGAAATGTGTTCTGTCAGCAATTAATTCTCAGAGCGTTGTCTACTTGCAGTAGCCATGAAATAGCTTCAGCTATTCACTATAATGACCAATTTGATGCTAACATGATCCACAATCCAATGCCTTCTGCCATATTTCAGGTATTTTTTCACTGATAATTCCCTAACAAATAGTTGCTTCAGATTTTGCATCTATATATGCTTATGTAAGGTTTTATATTTAGTATAAAGTCTAGTCTCGGTCATGTGCAGGTTTTATTTTTAGAGCTGAGGAAAATTGAAAAACTTGAAGAAGAAAATGTGTTTGAAGTGAATTGGTTGATGGAATTACTGAGAGAGGTGATGGTGTGCATGTTTATTTGGGTTTCCAAGAGCAAGAAGATAAATGCAACAACAGAAGAGCATGTTAGCTTACAAACTGATGAAGCCAAACAGGTTTCCACTTCCCTCCCTTCTGTTTATTCTTGAGAGTTTTATGAGCGTTTTAAAAACAACATGATTCTCAATTTCTCATCCATTATCTTTATTCCTTGAGCAGTTTATTATGGATGTGCAATTCCTAGTGGAAATTGGAATGTATGGAGGATATTTCTCCACTGATCCTTTACTTCTTCTCACTGTCATGAAATCAACCTTTAACTCAGCTGGACTTGACCCTTTCAAGTAAATGCAAACAATGATTTCTAAATTCATTTTTTTTTTTATTATTCTTAGTTCTGTTAAATGTTAACATTTTGATCACAATCTCAAAGTATTCTTTACATGACTAATTTCAGAGATGCAGATAGTGATGATTGGGCTATTGATATTGCTACTAAAACAATTCAAAAGCTGTTGGAGATTGAGAAAACAAATTTACATCGAAATGAGTCTATAGTTACCATCAAAGACAAAGAGGAGCTGCATGAATGTAATTCTTCTGAAATAGGTGATAAAAATTCTTTAGAGGATAATGTAGACGAAGAGGAGCATGAGTCAGAAGCTGCTTTTGATGCAGAAACAGATTCATCAACATTTAGTCCTAGGGAGGGATCATTAGAAGAGAGAGACTATGTTGATATAGACGATGACGATTTAACTATGAGACAACTTAGTAACAGCTATATGCAATTAGAGAACACTGATTTTGAAAAGGCAGCAGATGCAGGAAATTATGAATTGACTCTTACACCTTCCTCAGGTGTGGAAGGACAGAGTTCTGATCAAACTGAATCAAAATCAGAGGAGTGACTTACCACTGTATAATTTCTTCAAAATATATCTACATAATTTTAGCTTTCCACTTTTTTTGAGTCAATTTTAGTTTTCCACTTTAGTCTAAAGCCTATTTGACCTATTTGATGTCTTCATGCTAATGTAAATATGTGCATCACACCTAATCTCACGACCCAAATCCTCTAGGAGGACAAATCTAACAACCAAACTTGACAAAAAACAAAGTTCCCAAAATAAATTTAACTTGAAAATCTCATGACCAAAAATAAATGGTACTGAACTTTGACATGTATTTTCAACATTTTAAAGTATCATAATTCTATTTACAAACATATACTTCCAACAGCAATTTTTAAAATGAGATTCTTGAAGACGTTATGCACCTCAAAATAAAGATATCACTAGACTTCAAATAGCTGTAGAATACAAAACAACCAAAAGGAGTTCTTATAGATGATGGAGGTAATTTCTTGTTTGCTTTTGAAGCAAAGCTGCATCCTTGATTCTTCCACCACACCGAACACCTGTGGATGCTACTCACCGGATTTTTTACAACTTTGGCTTCATTTTTTCGGATCCATCTATACAGAGAGGTTAACATGTGGCTGCTAATTTTTCGGATCCATCTGTACACTAGTTCTACTACAAATAAGCCAATATTTGATAGAACTTTTGGTCATTTTATTCGGGTGTTAGTGGATATGGAGCTCAAAATTGAACCAAAATATAAAATCCTTGTGGAGAGAACAATATTTTCTTTTATTGTTGGGATTGAATATGAAAACATGCATGACTTTTACAACCATTTTAATTATATTCGTCATCATGTAAGTTATTGCAAAAGAGTCAAAGTTGCACCAACTCAGGAGGAACACGAACTTATCAACAAGAGAGAGCCTAGACAAGTGCATAGGAAAGCTTTTGTGCAAACCAAAGATGACATGAAGGTACAGAACAAAGAAACTGAAATTATCAATTAGGAAGAAACCACTTTAAACAACAAACAATTTGGAGGGTAACATGGCTCAAAGAGTCTCAGGAAATGTCAGTCTTGATGAAAGGGCACAAACTAGTGGTACAAATATGGAGCAAGACATTGAGGTAAATGCAACTAATAATGTGAGTATTTAACACTCAAATTGTCACACCACAATACACGTGTTTGAGGTATTTCAATTTATTTCCTATAATATAGACCGGATTCGAGCTCCTTCTGCTGCAAGATCTGCTAATGCCTTGTATTGTGATTCAGCGCTAGAACTTAACACAACTTTTTGTTTTCTAGAGGGATAAGTTATCAAACTATGTTCCAAAAATGTATAATAAGCTTCTACCTCCTCCCTATGGCTACCTCTCTCTTATGTCCCTCTTCATTGTAATCTTCCTGATGATTCTACTACCTCCTTCCTATGGCATTATAGACTATATATTTCTAATTATTCTATACACACAAATAAAAGTGTTGTTTTATTACAAAACTATCAATTACAATAGGTTGTTAAAAACTATTAAATTAACATTAGCAACAACGCAGAGAACCAAAAATATGATAGTGAGACACTATGCATCCATGAGTAAGATTAGTGAAAAGCAAGTAAAGTTTGTTTTCAACCATCATAACGAAGCACATGGGATGATGAAAAAAGAGCCAATAACTGCAGCCAACGAAGGGAATCAAAGGAAGACGCAGGTGAACGAATTGATGAAGGAAGAAAAAAAAAGTAAAAAATAATTTCGACCATTTCTCGATTTGTGCGTGTCATCCTTGCGCATGGGCCATGCCAATCTTCTCCGTATCATTCCAATTTTATCGGATGTCCCCGAAGTGATACTAGAAGAAGGTATTTCCGTGTTATATAAAAGCTAAATAATTGCAAAGGTTAACCGATGTGGGAGTTATTTGGTGCGTGCGTGCGTGCGTACGTGAGACAACTAGGAAATAAAATACAAACATACACTGCACTTACTAACCAATCAATCACTTTAATGCATCGCAGAATAAATGAAGGTTCGTTCGTTCGGTTTCTCCATTCTCTTGAAAAGTGAAAACTACTATACAGAGATGTTGTTATTGATATTTTTAACCAATGTAAAACCATTGTTGTATCAATATATGCATTTGATGAAAGGAAATACGATGTTAAGCAAGAAATAGCGTATGCGAAAAATTTAAAATTAGACATTAGCAAAATAAAATAAAGTAAAGCAGTAAGTCGACAAACATTTTCGGTACCAAAAATAGCTTTGATGGTGCTGAAACCGAAAACAAAACATTAAAAAATAATCACATGCATATAACGTGTAAAAGCAAAAAACAAAAAAATTAAAAATACCTCCAAATTCAAAGTGATAAACCTCACGTCCCCTCTTAATTGTGCTCCAAACTGTGGACCTTAGTCATAACAACTTCATGTCAGTCCCATATGATTGCTTTAGAGTCATGTTAGGTTTAAGATACCTAAACATTAGCAATAATTTGAATCTCATAGCAATGGATTTTTCCTTGTTTGAGTGATTCCAAGTTACTCCACACCATTGATTTTGAAGCTACTAATCTGATGCTTCATTACCACCGGATATGTTCGAACTGTTTCCAAGTTTGGATACAATTGTGCTTTCCCACAACAATTTGAGTGGATTGCTTCCCCTCTCACTTGGTAATTCTAAAGTGACGTGTTTACGGCTCAACGACCAAGGGGAAGGTGCTGGGTTTACGGGTAGCATTACATTATAGCATCATAGCATTAATGATTTCTCTATATAGTAGTTTTCACAAATGTATGGAAACAAATTATACAAACATCTCTGTATAATAGTTTTCACTTTTCAAGAGAATGGAGAAACCGAATGAACGAACCTTATGCGATGCATTAAAGTGATTGATTAGTTAGTAAGTGCAATGCATGTTTGTATTTTATTTCCTAGTTGTGTCACGCACGCACGCACGCACCAAATAACTCCCACATCGGTTAACCTTTGCAATTATTTAGCTTTTATATAACACGGAAATACCTTCTTCTAGTATCCCTTCGGGAACATCTGATAAAATTGGAATAAATTGGAATGATAAAGAGAAGATTAGTATGACCCATGTGCAAGGATGACACACACAAATTGAAAAATGACCAAATTATTTTTTACTTTTTTTTCTTCCTTCATCAATTTGTTCACCTGCGTCTTCCTTTGATTCCCTTCGTTGACTGCAGTTATTGGCTTCTTTTTTCATCATCCCATGTGCTTTGTTATGATGTTTGAAAACAAACTTTACTGGCTTTTCACTAATCTTGCTCATGGATGCATAGTGTCTCACTATCATATTTTTGGTTCTCTGTGTTGTTGCTAATGTTAATTTAATAGTTTTGAACAACCTATTGAAATTGATAGTTTTGTATTAAAACAACACTTTTATTTGTGTGTATAGAATAATAATTAGAAATATGTCCTATAGTCTAAAATGCCATAGGAAGGAGGTAGTAGAATCATCAGGAAAATTACAATGAAGAGGGACCTAGAGAGAGGTAGCCATAGGGAGGAGGTAGAATCTTAATTAGAAATATGACCTAGTCTACAATGGATGCAGATTGACAAAGAACCGGTTCGGCAGTGGGTTGAGTTGAAACATGATTTGTATTTGATGATCATGAATCCAAGTGTAGATGAATTGTATACTTAACCTACTACCCGGTCAGTTATCTCTTTCACCATCCGACAATTGAGTCAACATGTCTCCGATCCTCAACCAACAGGTTCATTCACTACCAGGCCACCATCAGAAGATTACAGTTTTTTTTGGTTTTGAAGATTCTAATTCGGCTACTTGCCCTGCTTCTAGAATGTTTGTTACTGGCTATCGCGCCTTAGCAAAGTTTACTTGTGAGCTGCAAGCCTGCAATGGCTCCCATTTCCGTTTGAAGATTTCTGCATTACTTTTGACAAACCCGCCTTCATCTACTTAGCTCACAATCCCACATTTCATGAAAGAACCAAGCATGTCTTTATAAATTTCCATCTTATTAGAGAAAAGGTCCAGCTTGGACTATTGTTTTCCCATAAAGATATCATCAGACTTGGACATCTCACGATTTTCAGATGAAGATTGGGCAACCAATACATAGGACAGAAAATCCCAATACATAGGACAGAAAATCGTTTGCAGGTTATTGTATGTTTTTGGTACAGAGTTTGATAACTTGTCCCTCTAGAAAATAAAAAAGTTGTGTCAAGATCTAGCGCAGAATCAGAATACAAGGCATTAGCAGACCTTGCAGCACATGTAGCTTGAATCCGGTCTATGTTATAGGTTGAAATACCTCAAACAAGTGTATTGTGGTGTGAAAATTTGAGTGCTAAGCTTTTGCTTCTAATCAAGTATACCATGCCATGTCCAAACACATAGAAGTGGATGTGCACTATATCAGAGATCAGTTGTTGAGTAATAACGTGACTATAACCTATGGTCCAACCTCAAATAAAATAGCAGATTATTTGACCAAAGCTCTAACAACAACGAAGTTTAGTCAGCTAAGGAACAAGCTAGGAGTAGTCAAACCATCCTCTAGCTTGAGAGGGGCAGTTAAGGAATGATCATAGCCAGTTTGAAATTGTCTCCAATCGATAGCATTATATCTTGATTTAAATTTGTAGAATTTCTAAATCTCTTATCTCTTATCTTTCATCTGTAATTTGGTATCGTGTTATCTTATCCTAATTATTCTGTCTGTAACAATGATTTGTTTTTCCTTATTGTATTTATACCCTTCCAACTGAAGCAAATAGCATTTATATGATTCATTCCGCCTTCTGTTTTTTCTATCTTGTAGAATATATTACTCCTTTAGTTGCCCTTGAAATGGAAAGTCCATTAGTGTGTGGACTTAGGAACCTATTCATTGAGTATATTACCATATTTGGAATTGAAAGATCCCTTATGAAACAAAGTGCAACGGAGCAAGATAGTCCCGGAATCAAGTTAGCCGAGTCACGACCACAACAGGTTTCTATTTTGGCCAATGTGTCAATGTTAGTGCAGTTTCTTTCTACAATGTTCAAGGGCATCTTTTGCAGCTGCAAGGATTTGATGATTTCCTGTTATTTATGAAGAAGGCTCCAATAAGTTGTGAAATGCGTTCTGCAAGCAATAAATTCTCCAAGTGTTATCTACTTGACGTCGCCAAAAAATATTTTCACCTATTTACTTTATGGATCAGGTTGATGCTAACACCATCCACAATCCAATGTCCTCTGCAATGCTTCAGGACTTATTTTCATTGATAACACCCTGATTCAACATCAACATATTGCATGAGCTATTGCCAAAGATATATTACTTTTTTGTTTTTAACATCAAACAAATTTACTAGATAAAAATGAGAGAAGTACAAAAAGTACAAAACCCACAAGCGAGGTATAAGTACAAAGGGTATTTTACGCATCCAAAAAACGTCCATCAAAACAAAGCAGAAAAAGCAAAGAAGATTAAAAAACCAGTTATACATAAAAGTTCCACTTCTTTCCTAACAAGAAACGACCTCCAAGAGGTGGTGGTTTTAATATCGTCTACAAGATCCTCTACAACCGAAACCTTTGATGCAAAGATAGTCATGTTTCTTGCCTCCCAAATCTTTCACACGGTAACATGTCAGATGAGAAGTCTAACCTTTGACATGTTTCTTGTTACTAGACAATGAAGAGTTAGACCATACATGCCAAATAAATTACTAGTTGAATTTTGTACCAAAAAAAAAAAAAAATTACTAGTTGAATTAGATAGTCAATAGCTAATTAGTGTAAACAACTATTATTTTCACGGCTTCATGTACATAATTTTGAAAACATAAAATAAAAACAATGTGACATTTTGTTATTAAAGCTGAAAACAGGAAATTAAAATTAATTTTGTCCTATACAAAAATTTCCTTTCAATTATAAGTTTCTACTTAATTTTATGTTTTAAAAAATTTATAGACATGAAACCACAAAAGCAACTTTTCTTTCATTATTATTTTCTAGTTTTTTGGGACTAAACAATACAAAAAATAGTTGAACTTTCTTCCTTTCAAAAAAAAAATAAAAATAGTTGAGAACAAAAATAAAGTGAATCATTTTTGTAATAATAAATCTATAAAATAGGAAAAACAAGCCCTTCCATTTTGGTTTATCAAAAGAAAACATTTTCAGCTTTTGTTAGTTAATGATATTTTATTTTACCTTATGGTTTAGAAATCATAAAAGAGAGACTGTAATACACAGGATTTGAATTTTTGGAGCGCAGTGAAATAAAGCAGTAGTGTGCATGGATTATCTGAAGTGAAGAGTAGTAACATTAATTATAGTATTAATATGGAATGACGTAAAATATCAACATCGGGGTGGTGGCGCAGTTGGCTAGCGCGTAGGTCTCATAGCTTCTGAGTTATCCTGAGGTCGAGAGTTCGAGCCTCTCTCACCCCAACAATCTTTTTTTTGCTCTCACCCCAACAATCTTTTTTGTAACTTTTAATTAATAATTAATCTCTCGTAGTTCCAAGAAAGGGACAGTTTTTTTTGATGAAGAATGGAAAAATTGTACCAAAAAGCAACTCATCACGTCGTTTAGGAAGCTAATAACTTATATTTTTATTTTTGTTTTGTTCATTTTTTTATTTTATAAATTACTTTTTATTCATTTTTTATTTTATAAATTACTTTTTATTCATTTCTTATTTTATAAATTACTTTTTATCCATTTTTACATTATAGTAAGAATAATCTGTAAAATAAAATCTAAGACATGTGGATATATGTATCAAAAAATTAATCTCATTGCATCTAACTTCATAAGGACAAGAATGAAAAATAAGAACAACAATCTACATAAAAGAAGCATCATGCTTAGCAAGTCAATTTGCGCATGTGCTGCCTTCATAAAAAGTGTGGCTAAAGTTGAGATTTCAATCATAAAACAAATATTTCTTGCCTGACCAAAAAAAAAAAAACAAGTATTTCTTGACACGGGATACTAATGACGGATATGAGTGAGTCAAGGGATGATCATCTTCCAAAACATGCAACATTGACATTAAGTCAGACTCACATATAATAAAAAATCCAACGTTCCAAGCCAAATCTAAACTGTGGTCAATAGCAAATAGTTTAACATTCATGTTTGTAGTGTGATCACAATAACCAAAGCATCCAATAAGCCAATCGCCACTAGAATTACGAATGATTCTTCCATAGCCAGTCGTTTATGGGTTGTCAAAGGAACTGCCTCCATATTTAATTTATAGATATTTGAAGGAGGTGATTTCCAACAAACATAATAACGAGGAGGATTCCAATAAAAAAATGTTTGGAAGCACAAATATAAAAAATTTAAAAGAGAATGATTAAATGACGTGACAAAAAATATTTTTTTATTTTTTTTATTTGTGTTTGTGTGTTCAAATAATTTTTATTTAAGATTGTGTCCATCCATATAAAACCTACTATGTCTTGAAGTGGTTTACTAATTGTCAAACTCCTACAAAAGAGCTTTGAGTTTTTCGATTGCATCGCCTCTGCCGGTGTTCCAATGTGTAGTTACTCACTTTTGATAGTTATATAATTCGATGATCTATAATTGGGCCAGTTAGGTTTATTAGAAACAAAAACAAAAGTCCGGAGAACTTCCTTAAAAAAAAAAAAGTCTGGAGAGCTTTTAATCTAGCACAGTAGATTAAAAAGACAAAAAAAAAAAAATCACAAAGATGTCATTTCTATATTCTTGAATATATTTTTTCTCTATCACTACTTCACTCAAAGAGCTAACAATTCAGATATTTATGTTGCTCTCAATTCCTCAATCACTTTTTGAACTCACATTAATTTAAGATTTATCCGTTCATCCACTACAAGATAATGTTTTTACTTAGAGCTATGATATATGAACAACTCAAATGAGTTGTCCGGTATCAACACCGTATGCTGCCTTCCAAAACCATGCACTGCACGCAAATCTAGGTGATGAAACAATTATTAAAAAAATCAAAAAGCACATGTATAGCTATGTTAATATGTTGTAGGACAACTTATAGGTTGTCAAAATATCATTTTCCTTTCACTTATATGCGTGTTAAATCTTTGTAAAAGAGGGAACTGAGAGCAACATAATGATGAGAAAGTTGGTACCATAATTCCCCCCTCATAAAAAAAATATTAGATTCAATTTTTGCGGTCACTCAATTAAGAGATCTATAATTCCCCCCTCATAAAAAAAATATTAGATTCAATTTTTGCGGTCACTCAATTAAGAGATCTAACCCTAAAAATAATCTGATGTCTTATTTTTTATTCAAAAATTATTCTTATGCATCTTCTATATGATTTTTTTGCATGTCATATGCATTTCGGATTTTAGAATTCAAACAACGTAAATACTTTATAAAACCCTTGTAAAACACTTTAAACATATCAAATTATAAAATCCAAATAGGATATGTAACACCCCGTTTTCCCAACTTGTAAAATAATACTCCCTCCGTTTCAAAATACATGTCCAATTTTTGCAATGTGCACTATTCACTTGACTTACTTTGACCATACTTTTTAACAAATGTATAAATACAAATATTAGCATGTAAGATGTTGTTTGATTTGTCTCAACAAATATTTTCAAAATATTAAATTTTTATAATTTTTTACTTTAGATAATTAAAGATATTAACGGTCAAAATTGTGCATTGACATATGTGAAGTGGTTGACTTGGACATGTATTTTGAAACGGAGGGAGTACATAATAATAATCAGAGTATTCAACTTAAAACAGGATGTCGCATTTCTTTAAATCATAAATCAAATATAATTAGAGTCAAAATCTGCTCTTTATTTAAAACAACTTCTGTCAATAACTTCAAATATGTCGCAGCGGAAAAATTCTTAAATGTTAAACAAATACTCGGCACTAAAGGCCTCAACATCTTAAACAACTTATTAAACATTCCATTTCAATGGTTCATCAACATAATTCATAAAGACACGTAACAAAAGGAAATAAAGCAAAGATCCCCATCCCGTTACGTATCAGAGCACCTAAAGACACAGTGAGAGATAGCCACCCACGACAGCAATCAACAACTACTTATTCTCGATCACCTGCAAGTTACTCATACGAAGAGCAACATTTCCAAGCAGAAGGGGTGAGATTTCACATTCAATAATAATAAGCATATAATTCTTCAACAGAATTTAACAACATAAATACATCATCAACATATCATAACAATGGTCATGTAGCATCATTATCATCATCATAATCAACTTCATAATCAACATCAATATCAACTTCATAAATCAACTTAACAACTTGACTCGACAATGCAACTTAACTCGACTATGCAACTCTATCATTTTACCCATGCATGTGGTACCATTCTAGGGCATAAGCCCTCGTCGCTTTTGAGCATAAATATACTCCTAGGGCATGAGCCCTCGTCGCTATTGAGCAAAAGCTCCTAGGGCATGAGCCCTCGTCTTTATTGAGCAAAAGCTCCTAGGGCATGAGCCCTCGTCTTTAAATGAGTATGCATGGACTCAACAAAAATACTTTGACAACCAACAACTTCAACGACATCGACAAACAACTTACAACTTAAACGACATTGACAAACTACTTACAACTTTGAAGACATTGATGACAACTGTGGTAACGACAACGACAACGACTTCACATCATAATTTCATATTCATCAATCATAAACAACGTCATATAACATCGTATTTAAACATTAACAATTCATCATATAACATCGTATTTAAACATCAACAATTCATCATATAACATCGTATTCAAACATCAACAATTCATCATATAACATCTTTGTAAAAACATAATCAATTATACACAACAAATTTTCATGTCAAACCAAGGCTGCTGGAAAGATATCACAATTATCAAGCAACTTTCATGTTTATACCAAAGACCAATTCAAAACAGAAAACGTGTGAAACAGACGCAAAAACATGAAACAAAGAATGCTGTCACCGTACAATTTCGCTAAGACCTTCTTGGAGTATTTTCATCATAACTCAAAAACTAAAAATCATATTCACATCAAACCAAAGCCACTGGAAAGCTAACAAAATTATCTAAAACTTTCATGTTTACACCCAAAGCCAATTATGTACCGATCAATACCTTTTTTCATTTCAATTTCGAAAAAGTTGAGCAGAAAGTCCATAAAAACTCACTGTGACCTACTTGCAGTAATTTGACCATGACTTAAGTTCTATAAATCATTTTGACATCAGACCAACGACATTAGAAAACTAACATCCATACCTACAACTTTCGTGTTTACACCTAAGACCAATTCCGCACCGATCAATACCAGTTTTCATATCAAAATTCGGAGCAGAGATGAAGAAAAAAAATCCGAAAAAGCAACTTATATTATTCAAACTTCACATTCATTCAAAATCATCATGATCAACAACAACATAACATAAATCATCAATTGAGCATAATTCATCAAGTATCCAAATACATATACCAAGAGCATGCAATTTCATCATCAACAATTCATTTATCAACAAATTAACATACCCAAACATATCACTACAACTAGAGCACGAATTTCATCAATTAAATTGCAATTCAAAACCCTAACTTCTCTAATCATCAAAATAAAACAACAACAAACATGTTAAACCCTATTTCTCAAAATCCAAAAACTCTTAACCTACGACTTGCTAAACCCAATTTCAGAATCATATGACTTAGAATTAGAGAAAGTTAGTCTCACCCTTACCTTAGATTGATTGATTGCAAGGATTCTATAGACTTATCTTCTCTGGTTCTTCTCTTCTCTAGGTTTCTCCTCTTTCTCTAGTTTTCTCCTCTTTCTCCAAAAAAACAGTTTGCACGTAATCCTTATTTTCTAACTTTGACTTTCCTCTTTATATATAAATCATTAACCTACTTATTTTTTCTTAATTCCAATTCTGCCTCAAAGCCTCATTATTCTAAATAATTATATTTTTCCACTAAATATATTCTTCCACTAATTATATTCTAATAAATAATAAAATAAAACCACTCAATAAAATATCAACATATCACATAATTAAATAAATCATATAATTCGACTCTATCTCAAGAAAAATAATTAAATAACAAGGAGGGCGTTACAAGATACACGAGAAACTCGTAAGATGAATAAAGTAATAACATGTGTTACCCAAAAAAAGTGATAACCTTATTCTTATATCATATTTAAGGGTCTTGCTAACCAGTGCCCTCAGGGCAATGGTTAAGGAAATCAAAAACAGTAGTTTTACATTGGAAACTACAATTTTTAAACTTTTAAAAAATTGAATTCATCACTTTTTATCACTTTCCAACACAATATTTCTATTATTGTTCTCTTAACCAATGTCCTAAGCGCACTCTTTAGCATTTCCTCATATTTAAAATAGAGCATTGATATTTGTACAACCGAAATTGACGACTTTTTCTCTCATACTTACAATATATTTTTACTTTATCACTTTATTGTTTTTGTTTCCGTGTCAATATCTACTTTTCTTTAAGAATATATAGATTGTCACACAAATAATTGTTCAAATAATACACCTCTTAAAATATTTTAGCCGATTAATATCGGATTTAGAAAAAGTTAAGTGTGTAGTGTAGGGTACAAGTTACAACGGGTGAGTTATAAACACCCGCGGAAGACAAGACAGCTTTCATCAGTTCGGTTCAAACCCGTTTTCATTGTAATAATCGTCACAGATAAGATACCATTAATTAACAACAACAATATAAAAACGAAGAAGAGAGGAAAAAATAGCAAATTCCAGAGTGTAAAGCACTCAACGATGTTTATAACGGTCGTTTCCACTTTTTTCAAATAATTATTTAATAATAATATTATTGCGGAAAGATACGCTTTTTCTTCGTCTTCTTCTTCCTATTGAAAGGGTTTCAATGTCACTCACCAACTCATTCTTCATCTGAGACGCGCGCTCCTTCACTCCTTCAATTTCATGGGTTGTTTTCTTGGTTGCTTTGGTTCCTCCAAACCCAAAAAACACAACCGCAACAACGTGCTTCAAGTAAGACTCTTCATACCCCCCCTTTTTACTTTCTATTTTCTTGCTTTAATTTCTTATCTCAGATCAAAATTTGATTTTTTTTTCAATGACCCTTTTCTTTGTTTACTTCCAATGCTTTCTCAGCAGCAAAATAGAGCTAAATTTTTTAGGTTTTAGGTTTTAACCCTTTATCTTAATTTCTTTTACAGAGAGATGCTAATAGTAGCAAGCCACAGCAATACAATGTCCCTTTGGTTCAGGATCACTCCAAAACCCTACATACTCCTTCACTAGAATCACCACAATCACAGTAAGCAATTATTTTCAACTCTTCACTCACCACTTTCTATTTTTGGAAGCTTCTAATTTACATGAATTTGATATAAGAAATAAATAAATTCACTTTGTTTTTTTGTTGTTGTGTAGGGATAAAACTGAACAGGAACTTGGTTGCTGTAGGGATAAAATTGAGGAGGAACTAAGTGTTACTGTTAGAAAGAAAGTAACTTTTGACTCCAATGTGAAAACCTATGAGTCTGTTTTGCCTGAAGAAGGTGGAAAAGAGGAGGCTTTGGCTGGACCAAACCATTCAAAGTCGTCTTCTTGTGAAGATAGTAGTTCCGTGACTTCGAATTCAACTGGGTCTTACCCTCCTAATCATAGGTATCAGAATTGTAGGGATAGTGATGATGAAGAAGAAGAAGTACTTGATGATTGGGCTAGTGATCTTAGTGATGATGATGAGGAGGAGGAGGATGGAATTAGAGAAGAAGATGATGAATTGGGTGTGGAGTTTGAAGAAGACGGAATGGAATACTCGAAGTCGAGGAAGGTAAGAGATGATGTTATTGATCATGTGTTTACTGAGGAAGTGGAGAGTCCTATGCCTACATGTGAAAGGGATGTAAACTCTATTGGGGTCAATTCCAATGCTAGAGACAGAAGTGTTTATGTTCATTCTGTGCTGAATCCGGTTGAAAATATGGCTCAGTGGAAAGTTGTTAAGGCTAAAAGAACACCACGATCAAGGCCTCAGAAAGAGAATTTTGTTAGTACCAACCATGATACAGAGGTTTCATTTCGTGTCAAGGAAATTTCGGAGGCCGGCACACCAAAGAAGTTGAACCAGGAAATCCCAGTTGATGCTAGCCTATCGAATTGGTTGGGTTCATCCGGGACAACTACACCTGTTAACAAGGCTTGTTTGTATGCTGGTGGTGGCATCGGTACTCCTGATAGGAGCATCTCACAACAAGGTTCAAATTCAGTGATAAGCCTTGAAGATAGGCCTATTTTAGGTGCTTTAACGGTGGAAGAGATTAAGCAATTTTCCGCTACATCGTCCCCAAGGAAGTCTCCTTGTAAGAGTCCAGATGAGATGCCGATTATAGGAACAGTTGGGTCCTATTGGAATTCTAATGAGGGTTCTGGTTCACCTTCATCCTTTAAAGGAATTCCAAACACAACTAGCAAGTACAGAGAGGTAAAGACGAAGTGAATTTTTGTAGGTTAAATTTTCACTCATTAGTTTGATGGTGAATTCTTATTTGGATATTTAACTGGCTGTGCAGGATAAGAAGGTGAATTGGCATGCTACGCCATTTGAGACAAGGCTAGAGAAAGCATTGAATAGAGATGCTGCAGAAGCTGGTTCTACTTGTGCTCCTCATGCATTTTAGAAAAGTTTGCAATACTGTGCAAGATAAGTTTTTTTTTTGTTGATAGCCAAAGTTATGTTAGTTTTTAAGGTTTGACCTCATTTGGTGTCCCTGCTCACCAACCGAGCTACTTGCTTAGGACACTACCCTATTTGAGAAAAGGCTATAGAAAACATTGAATAGAGGTGCTGCTACAGAAGTTGCTTCTACTTGTTCTCCTGTATTTCGGAAAAGTTTGCAATGGTGTGTTTATTTGTGAGAAGTTGTGTTGAGAATGCATTGTTTGATTTTGATTTTTTATGAATGAGATGATGTAATGTGTAATTTTCTCTTGTAATTATATACTTGGCTTTAAAGTTTAATCTATGATGTGTCCCTTGAATAACTTTTTTTCTTCCAAGTCCAGTGTATGCCACAATATGTTTACTTTTTGTTGCCGATTTTCATCTTTATATATTCTAAGGCTCAGTAAGTTTAAATAACTCAAGTTTTGCCTCCTGTTTTCACAATGGTTATTATGGTAATGGTACCATCCTGCTCACAGCTAATTCCTCCACCTAGTAGTTACTCTGAAAGTTTCTTGTAGCTTAACACTTCCTTTGTTATCAAGTTGCATTGCAAGATAGCTAGTGTAGGCTTTGATATCATAGAAAGATAGATTGATAGCTTGTATCAATCGAAGGAGGATATGCTTCAGTCATTGAGATAAGAAATTATCTACATGAATCTGGAGGTGTACATATTTCATGCTGCACTAATAACAATTAACAAGCAATCATATATCATATCATATATGTTACAAAGCAATATTTAGTTTTAAATTTTTAATTAACCGGTGAATCTTGCACCATAATTCATATCATGCTTCAGTGATAACAATAAATCATATCATATGTTACAAAGCAATCTTGCACCATAAATGATATTCATGCTTCTAGGATGTAAAGAAATCGTATCTGATGGTTACAAAACAATATTTACTTTTCAATTAACTAACAAATCTTGCATCATAAATCTTGACTGTAACTGTCTCATAAGGGTAAATACTCCAGTGAAACAACAAAGATCATCAGATAAAATGGGAAGATCGCTACCCTCACTTCTGTACGATCTCAGCATTCTACCCCACATTGTGCGAGTACAGGGCCTGTTTTCTTGGGCAAAAAAATATCAATTCGCACCCAAATCATCGAGAAAATCAATGCTAGAAGTGTTGCCCAGAGAACTACTATGACAGGAGTTCTGTTTTGCCTTCCCAGTAGACCTTTGAGGAAAGGATACAAGTGCACAATGACCCACAAAGAGAAAAAAACCTTCCCAAATAAAAGTCCCCATGAGTTATAGCCACTGTTAATGGCTTCAGAGACTCCTGCCACAATTCCCACCATATTCAAGATTACAATACTTGTTGGTGGAATGAGAAGAGTGGTCCACTTGAAGAGATGGAGCTGTCCGAATGCAGCGTCATCTGCTGATTTTGTTCTCACGGCGAAACTAGTGTCGCGTCCTGCAACTTTAAGGAGGCCTTGAAACACTGCAAAAAGGTGTGCAGAAACACCTCCAATGACCCAGAATTGCTCGTTGCGCCACCAGTCTTGAATGTTAACCTTACTCCAACGAAGCTCGAGCACACAAGTTAAAATGATGGAGATAAATAGAGTCATTAACCAAATGCTTGCAAGGCTTGTCAGCTGCACAAAAGAGAACTTTTGTTATAAGACATGAATTTGATATACCCATAGCTGTTCTACTGTCATAAATCTAATATCAGTATGGCTATTTTTTCTTCTTTTGAAAGTAATTAGGATCATGTTGTGAATGAGGGTGGCCAAAGTCATGTTGTATTCACGTTAAGACCATGATTGGATAAACAACTTAATAAAGCACTTATAACAAACACGCTTATCATAGAGTGCTTATGCACAAGCTATTTCTATAACAAAATATAAAATAAAGTCAAACTGCTTTGATATAAGCTATAAGCTGTTTGCATAAGCTATCATGGAGAGCTTATGGAAATAAGTTGAAAACAATTTATTGACATGTCGTAAGTTGTTTCTATAAACTCTTTCAAACTGCCTTATATGTGTTTACGCTGGTAGGTAAACTCAAATAAGTCGATTCAAACTTGTCCTAACTCCTAAGGGTCTATTTGGATTAAGATGCACCTATTAATCAAATGTAATAAATTTATTATGTACTTACAGTGGGGAGGATGAACTTTCCAGTCAGAAGGCAGATAGCTGGAATTGTGCAGTACACTAAAAGAGGGATAGAAGAGAACGGATAAACGATAGCATTCGTGTAAGCCAGTCTTTGAAGCCATTTGAGTTTTCCACTGTAGCCATACCACAATGGACAATAGCCACTAAAGAAAATTTGAGTAGCACCCAAAGCCCATTTCAGAACTTGGTGTAATCTGTCTGATAGGTTTATAGGTGCAGATCCTTTAAAAGCCGCTCTTTTTGGCATACAGTACACTGATTTCCATCCTCTACAATGCAGGTTAAACCCTGTCAATATGTCTTCCGTGACAGAGCCATAAAGCCACCCTATCTGCATAGAAAGAATAGTCAATAAATGACACTTTGGTCGACAATCATGAAATGTATACATTCTTGTATTGACTGGATTAATTACCTCTTTGCCCCATTCAGTTTTCTCTTCATAGCCAACACTTATAACATGAATGGCTTCCTTCATTAGTATTCGAGTATTAGTTCCTTTCGGAAGTCCACCATCTTCCATCAATGCAGAAGCAATGAAAACTGGTGACTCTCCGAACTTTTTCTCAAAAACTTTGACAGACATGATCGGTGATTCCTCTTTCTCGTCATAGTCTTCAAGTCCATCATCAATCTCTTCAATGTCAAATGCTGACCGAGAGTCACCAGAACAACAGCAACAACATGAGAAGTTTGTCTTTCGCCTTTTGTCAGATGGTGGCTTATAGCCATATAACGCCTGCCTGTTGAACACACATCCCGTACCAACATACACTGGACCTTGAATTCCATCAAGGCATTTCATGTTGATCTACAAACAAGGAAAAGTTCAAGGCAGGAGTTAAAGATTTGTTAATGAAATTGCAACTTTTACTTTAGTTCAGAACAATGTCTCTTACATCAAAGAATACAATGTTGTGGTTAGCATATCTATCATTATCGTCGATGCCATCAAACCTTCGTGGAAATTGGACATAAGCGGTCTTCTTTCCAAGTAGAGGGTCCATTAGGAAGCACATAGCCTCCCTAAGAGCCTTGCTATTATTGATGTATTGATCACAATCCAGATTCAACACAAAAGGTGCATTGCTAAGCACAGCAGAAACTCGAAGCTTTTGAGGAAATAAAGCATTTCAAGAGTTATTAAATGGTTTTTATAAATGTTTTTATAACATGATGAAATAAAACTTTACTACAAGTATAAACTATGAACTAGTTACCAAAGAATTCATGGCTCCAGCTTTGTTATGGTGTTGATAGCCAAAACATTTCTCGCGTGAAACATACACAAGCCGGGGAAGATTTTTCCCTTCATTGTCCAGAGCACCAGCACTTCCCAGACACACCTACAAAGGCAAGTCCATATGTTATAGTTCTTCATCTATTGTCATTAACCAAGGTTTTGAACAAAGATAGGCTTGATTTTTCCTCTAGTTTCCTAACAATCAACAAGAGAACACAAATGGCAAGTTTGGATTTACTTATTTGAGTTTATCTACTGACATAAACACTTGCGAGACTATTTAGGAGAGCTTATAAAAATATTTTATGACATGTTCATGAGCTGTTTTCAGCTTATTTCTATAAGCCCTCCAGGATAGTTTATGAAAACAACTTAAAGCTTATATGGAAACAGTTTGACTTTATTTTATCTTTTTTGTAAATGAAATTGGAAAACCTGAATCATTCCTGGATGATCTTCGGTGTTGTTCCCAGGCCATGGAGTACCATCTTGCAGAACCCACCCCTCTTCTGGTTTTTTCTGAGACTTTGCAACCAGTAGATTAATTCTCACCTTGAATTCTTCATACTCTCTCTGCAGAATTGCAAAGAAAAATGATGTAAGCCTCACATAGAAAAATAGAACAAAATTAATATTAGAAAAGAAGAAAATAAAAAAAAAATGTCATATTTGATTGCTTAATTTTATGTAGTATTTACCTTCATAGCCCTGCGATCCTTTACAAATGTTGGATGTACCTTGTCTTTCAAGTAATCAACTTTCTGAGAAAAATAAGACTCAGGTGCCCTTGGCTCAATGTTATACTTTTTACAAAATGGAATCCATATTCTTGCAAACTGAGAAGTTTGTGACAAGGTATCAAAGAGGAGCATAGATGCACTGTCATCTGATACATAGCAGCTTACTTTGTCAACAGGATAATCAACAGATAAGATTGATAGAACTGTGTTTGCTGTTATAATCGGTGGTTCCTTCAAAGGGTCTGCAGTGGTAACAAAGACATCAACTGGGGCTAAAAGGTTCGGTTCCCCTTCACGCTCAAACCTCATGGACAAGCGCTCCAAGTAAGTTTCACGAGTCATGGGGAACCACTTGGGGAACTGGTCTACTATCCAAGACAAAGAGAGCCATATTTCGCAGACCACAGAGATTATCCATAAGGCAAATGCGTCGTGCACCGGAGTTGTGATGCGAAAGTGGAAGAAGAAAACTAGGACAACGAGACGCATGACAATGACTATGCGATATGGATTGATTAGGCTCGAAGCTATTGGTACTTTGCGCCATAATGGTTGCCTTGACTCAGCCAAACTGCAATATCATATTAACAGAAGAGAAACATCTTAAGTAAGAGGTGAAAAGAAGAAAATGAATATTCTGATTCACTAAATTTCGTAGCTTTGAATCGTTGATAGAGTGAGTATTTGAGACAAGAAAAGTTACAGGTAGTCATCTTCTTCTATTTCATTGCTCATAAGACTTCTTTTTTCTTGCTTTACTTTCCCTTTCTCTTCATTGTAGTTGAATGTTTTCTGCTCTTCAAAATCCTTACTTGCTACTACAGAACAGCTCAGAAAAGTGTGCATAAAATTATTAGTGTTTTTTTTTCTTTCTTTCATTCCAAAATTAATTTACCAGAAAAAGATGCTCACCACTTCCCGCCAAAGAGAAAGCATAATCGTCGTGTTTCCGTTGCTGTTGAATATTGCAGTCTCCATTTTCCTGTAAAACACAGAATACAACAACAAAGCCTTAATCTCATAATCCTTCTGATTACTTACATAGTCCAATACACTTACATTCATTCTAATGTTATTAATGTTTTAGTTATAAAAAATTTATGGAACAAAAAAGATTAAAGTTGAACCGGCAAAGTACAGTGTAAGAAGAAGCACACTGAATACCTCATCTGAGTCATCAAAGACTGAGAAACGGTGTCCATTTCGGGAGTGAGTACCAGTGGTTAAGGCTATTGAGGCCATAGAAGAAAGAGAAGGTTGTGGAGTCGAGGATTGCAGAGAGAAGAAGTGAAGGAGGGTATTTATTATAAGAAGGAGAGAATCTAATGCATGAATGCAGTAATATCAGAGTAACCATCAAAATATTTTGGCACACTATGAGAGTTGAGAGGTCATGGATTTGAGTTGAAATGTATTGCATGATGGCATTGCTTTTGTTTATGCATATTCATGCATGTTTGTATATTATAGACATAGCTAACCTAAACTCTATCCAAAACATAGTTTCTGTTTTGATGATTAGGAGTTAAATATTTTCATTGTTCTTTACTGTTAAATGTATATCTAATTAGCTATAAGATTAAAAACTAATTAAAGTAGATGAAAACCACATATATAACTGAGCTAATGCACTAGGTAGGAAAAATAATATTTTCAAATGTAGATCACTTATAGCTCCATAAGATAGAAAAGAAAAGGAATTAAAAATACATTGAAGATGACTTTTGCACCCCGTTGTAATATATAGGATTTGGATTGTATGCATCTAGATTGTCCGATCAAAATCAGACGGTCCGTATTTCAATTCAGATTTTGATTTCTTTTAAATTTAAAATAGTGAGCTTAAAATTTAAACCGTTTGATCTTGATCAAACGGTTCAAAAGTGACTGACTGCATGACGTTATAGGATTATGACTACACAGGACCCCTATCTTTTGTAACATGGTTAGGGACACTGAGTGTAGACATTTTGCTACAACAAAAATTTCATTTTACATTGATTGGATTGTCTGTGAAGTAGAAAGCTGATGTATATACATGTCTATACATTATTATGTTGTATTGGATTACTCTTGATGGAAATTAGAATCACTCTCATTTGTCTTATGCAAAAGATATGTAATATAAAAGATAATCATGCTTTTGTTAACAATTCTATGCACTTGCACCTCTTGGGTGATTGTTGGATATTAATGTCAATTTTAAGTTGGCACATCATAATTCTTGTATCTTTTATTGTTAACTTCCTTTTCTATGGGTTGTTAAGATAACAAAAGGAAAGTGAGCAAATCTATTTGCGTCTTTTTCATTTTCTTTTTAGCTTTTCTGAAAACCCATTCATGTACTAGTACTAAACTTTTTTTCTTAGAAAATGCCAACAAGTGTTGGGAAACTTGATAATTAAAAAAATATATATAAATTAGGATTTGTGTATTCAACGCATTGAAACATTAAAAAAAAATTACTACATAAAAATTCTCAATTATTTCTATTTTTAAATCTTTAACAAATAATGTCCTAAAAACACTTGTTAGCAAGACTAGTTTTCTTTTCAATTTACATCCACCACTTATATGATAGAATGTTGGTGTATTTTATTTTATTTTATTTTTGACAACGAAAATGTTGGTGTAACTTTTTTTTTGGGGGGGGCGGGCGGGGAAGAGTTTGTTTATTTATTGTCAAAGGCTCGAGTATTTTGTTAGTGCCTATAAACAAAAGCTGCCTTTGTAAAAAAAAGAAAAGGACCTTTTAAATATTTTTATATTGTATTTTTTTTGGAGCTATATTATAATAAAATATTTGTCGAATGCAAAAGTACTTTATTTATTCTAATTTTAAATAGTTTTTTTGAAGAAAATTCTAATTTTAAATAGTGCTTTAAATCTTTCTTTTTTTTAAAAAAAAAATAGTGCTCTAAATCTGTCTCTTTAAAAATGAATAAATTATCATTTTAGTCTCTGAATTATCACTCTTCAATTTAACCTTTAAACTACATAAATATAATAAATACTCTTTAAAGTATTTTAAATATGTCAATTCAATCTTTGTTAGTAAGATGATTTGGACTAAATTGATAAATCTCTATCTCTTCTCTATTATACTAGTATGGACACCCGTGCCAAGCACGGGCTAGAATTTTGTCATAGTTGAGGGAGACAATATTATGATGTATCTAGTGTCAGTTAAATTCAAACATGGGATAAAACAACGAAGGTTTATTAACTAATAAGAGGGAAAAAAAACTAATACTTAAGCATGAAATTTTTGGATGAAGACGCAATATCATTCTCACTTATGTGGTTGCCCCATCTCAAATGTGTCGATCGACCGGTGCTGGCTCCTCCAGAAAATCCAACGATGGTATGTTATTTATGTTTAACATTGCGGAGGAGAAGTTCTTGGTGATGGAACACAGATATTGTGTCAAGTGTTAGTAAAAATTTCACTTTGTATGAAATAGTTTATGTAAAGAAACATATAAGTGAGGTAACCCATATATCTAATGTTTAAAGACTTCAGGAGAAGATGTGATGTCAATTTCAGTAGTGTAGTTAGTCTTAGCCCAATGTGATGATACAATCAATTGTAGACTCCCGCATAAGTCCTAATATTATGATGATTTATTTTGTTAGTTTCTGAGTGTCATTGAATTCTTTTGGTTTGAATTTTAGTTCGTCATTCACTTTCATGCCAGTTTTTTTTATTCAACCTCTGTTATTTCTAATTCCTTCACTTTAGGTTTTTGGTGGGATATGACAATGGAAAAATATAGATGTGTTATGCTGAGTTTACAAAATACATGTTTATTAGATATTTTAAATTGATGTTTTTTAATGAGACTAATACTTTGGTAACATAATTACTCAGTAATCTCTAACACCTTTTACAAATCTATATAATTACATGCAACTCACTCTATTTTCTATACCATCACGGATAAAACACGCACTCCTTAATTTTTTCACTTATCTTTTTTCTCGTGTTCAAATTCCTTTTTTTATCTTATTTCTTTTTCTAATTTACTTTATATCTTCTCATGAAAAAAACAAACAAAAACATTCATATATGTAACCGCCACTAACCCACATTTTTACCATGTTGTGCCTCTGACCTCATTTGACTATCACACCATATCAGATATACAAAGAGTCTTACATTTAAGGAAGAGATGTTAATGTACCATGTGTGAGTTAAAATTATAGATTGAATGAAATAGTATATATTGAACAACATATAGGTGGGAAGACTAATACATCTAATGTCTTAAGCTTTTAGGGTAAAGATATGGTGTCAATCTAACTTGCAGGATTTTTTTCGTAGTCAAATATGATGCTCAAACCCATTATAGGCTCCCTCAGAACTTTGAACATTATAATGAACTTTTTTTAGTTTTTAATTGCTTAATTTTTTATATTAAATATAAGTTTTTGGATGTTGTTCCCTTTCATGCAATTTTTTTTATCCAACCTCTACATTTCAAGTACTTTCACTTAGGGTTTTTAGCACGATCTGACAATGAAAAATACATATGTGTTATGTTTAGTTGTAGTATATGTTTATTAGATATTTTAAATTAATGTGAACGTTTTTTTATTGACTATAATTTTGATGAAATAATTACTCATAAATCTCTAACTCCTTCAAATAACCCAAAAAATTACCATTAACTCTATTTCTAATATTACCATGGACAAAACACGCTTCTTTTTTCTCGTATCATTTGTCTCATGTTCAAAAAAAAAATTATATTTTTTTTCCTACTTTTCTTTCTCTCACTTAATGAAACATGGGAACATAATAAATCTTCATCCATGAAACCATGATCAACCCACCTTTTCTACAATATTGTGCCTACGTGTGATCTTACTTTACTATGTCACCATATCACAAACACAAAGAGTCTTACACTTAAGGAAGATATGTTAATGTGTCCATTTTGACTTAAAGTCCCACATTAGATGCAAAAATACATGTTAAGAAACATATAAGTGAGATGATCGATATACCTCATACACTAAGATTTTGGATGATGATGTGCTGTCAATTGTATGGTTAACCTTAACCTAATGTGATGATCCAACTCATTGTAGTCACCATCAGAACTCTGGACCTTTTTCTTTTGTTACTGAACTCTGAACATTATGATGAATTGTTTTGTTAGTTTTTAGATGTCATTTATTTAATTTTAATATTAAATTGAAGTAGATGTTGAACAACATATAAGTTATATGACTCATATACCTACTACTTTAAGCTTTAGGGTGAAGATGTGGTGTCTAATCACTTGTTTGGTTTCTTTTAATCTAACGTGATGACCAAACTCAAAGTAGGATCCCCCGAAACTCACAACAATATGATGAACTGTTTTTTTAGTTTTTGGATGTCATTTGTTTAATTTTGGCTTAATTACAGCTTTGGTTCTTCTATTTTCACTCACTCACGGAAATTGTCCTTCCATTTCAAAATTACACGGTCTTGGTGCCTCTTTCAGATTTTTGAACTTAAAAATGGTGATATGTCATATTTAAATTAAAACTTTAAAGGAGTTTTCATGTAATTACATGGGTATTGATCATTCTACATCATCAGACTAAATGCAAGGTCATCTAAAATATGTCACATCATTGTTTTTTAGTCTAAAAATAGCAGAAAGGGACCAAAATACCACTAAAAAAACAAAAATTAGTGAGGGATAACATGAAATCCCTCTCTGATTCTGTTACTAAATTTTGCGACCAAGGAATTTATGAGGGATTTGATTTTTTCTGTCACTAATTTTTCTCCCTAATTTTGCTTTTCCTAGCAGTGAAGCTGAGTGATTTTAAAATGAACGGACCAACTCATGAGTTGCGGAAAATATGGGACTAAATCTGCAATTAAGTCTTTAACTTTTCAATCTTAAAATTTAGTTTTTGAATGTCATTCTCTTTCCTGTGAATTTTTCATTCAACCTCAATTATTTCAAATTTATTTACTTTTGGCCGTTTGTGGTAAATGATAATGAAAAAATGTCAATGTGTTATGTTGGGTTGATAATTATATGCTTATTAGATATTTAAAAATATGCGGTGTTTTTTTAATTGAATCTAAATTTTTGGTAAAATAGTTGTCCAAAAAATCACCAACTCCTTTAGTAAAATCATAGATTTATCATACAACTCACACTGTTTTCTATACCTTCACAAACAAAACACACAATGATTAGTTTTTTCCCTTATCTTCTCTCATGTTCAAATCCTTTTTTCGTATCTTTTTTTTTACTTCTAATTTCCTTTCTCTCTTCTCATGTGAGAAATGAATATAAACCTCCCTCAATGAAACCATCACTAACCAACCTTTTTAAACATATGTTGTCTTCATTTGATATTATTTGACTATGTCACGTAATTATGGACACAGAGAGTTACAAACTTGAATAAAAGATGATAATGTGTCAAGTGTGAGTTAGAATTCTATAGTGGATATAGAAGAGTTGATTTTGAATAACATATAAGTGAGATGACTCATATACATACTACTGGCTTAAGGTTTTGTGTGAATATGTGATATCAATCTCACTTGTATGGTATCTCTTAGTCTAATATGGTGATAAAACTCAGTGTAAGATCCCTTGGAAGTCTCAAAGTTATGACGAATTGTTTTGTTAGCTTTTATATGTCATTTTTTAAAAAAATTTATCCTAAATTTTGATTATTGAACGCCATTCGCTTCCATGCTATTTTTTTTATTCAACCTCCCTTATTTCAAATTCCTTCACTTTTGGTCTTTTGTAGAATCTAACAATGGAAAAATGCATGTGTTCCACTGAGTTGACAAAAACATACTTATTAAAAAAATTAAATTGATGTTGCGATTCTTTAATTGAGTCTAATTTGTCGTAAAATAATTACCCCAAAACTCCTAATTCTTCAACAATCCCGCAAAATTACCAGCAACTCACATTATTCCATATACTCTCACGGTAAAAGCACACACTCATTTTTTTCCTTATCATTTCCCTCATGTTAAAATTCCTTTTTTATTTATTTCTTTTTCTCGTTCATTTTCTCTATACTCATGAAATAAATGAATATAACCATCTCTTCTTGAAACCCCCATCAACCAACCTTTTCTACGATGTTGTGTCTCAATATTACTTTATTTGGTTATGTCACCAGATTACAAATGTAGAAAGTCTCATATTTAGGAGAGAGAAGTTAATTTGTCGTATGTGAGTTAAAGTTTCATATTGGATGCAAGAGTAGGTGGTCAAAAAAATTATAAGTGAGATGACACAAATAACTAATGCCTTAAATTTTTGGATGAGGATGTGGTGTTAGTTTCACTTTTATGGGTGCTTTTACCCAAATGTGATTATCCAACTCAGTTTAGGCTCTCCTTGAAAGTCACAACATTACGATGAACTGTTTTGTTATTTTTAGATGTCATTTGTTTAATTTTTTATCATGTTAAAATTTTAGTTTTCGAATGTCATTTGGTTTGACGCAATTTTTTTAGTCAACCTTTATTATTTTAAATTACTTCACTTTTGGTCTTTGGTATGATCTGAAAATGGAAAAATGTAGATGTGTTATGCTGAGTTGGCAAAATACATGCTTATTAGACATTTCAGGTGAAGATGTGGTGTCAATCTCACTTGTGTCATTGCTCTTACCATAATATGATGTTCCGACCCAATGTAGGTTTCCTCCGTAGTCCCAACATTATGACAAACTAATTTATTGGTGTTTTGATTTCATTTGTTATTCTTTTTTAGAGTTAATTAAGTAAATGGTCCCTATAAATATTCAGAATTTCATTTTTAGTCCATACAAAAATAAATCGCACTTTTTAGTTATTGTAAAAAAATTCGTCAGCAGTTTTAGTCTTTGTCAAGTTTTTTTATCAGCATTCTTAGTCCCTGTAAAATTTCCATTCCGTGTTTTTGGTCCCTAAAAATGCCAAATAAAAAAGTTACAACGATTAAAAATTTGCAATTTTTTTTCAATAAACTAAAAAAAATCTTTATATTTATAGGAAACATTTACTTAATTAACCGTTTTTTCGATAAAACTTCATTTGTGGATGTCAATCGCTTTCATTCTATTCTTCTATTCAACCTCTATTTTTTCAAACTCCTTCACATATGGTCTATGATGGGGTGTGACAATGGAAAATGCACATGTGTTATGATGAGTTTATAAAATACATGTTTATTAGAAATTTTAAAATGATACAACATTTTTTTAATTAAGTCTAATTTTTTGGTAATAATTACCCAAAAATTTTCAACTCCTTCAACAAAACCACATAATTACCGATAATTCAATCTATTTTATGTACTCTCACGGATAAAACACACAGTACATATTTTTCACCTTAATTTTTCTCTCATGTTAATTTTTTTTCTTGATATTTGTTTTATTTTTCTTTCTAGTTTCCTTTCTCTATTCTAGTACAGTTGATGAAAGGAATATAAACCTTCCTTCATGAAATCATCATCATTCAACTTGTTTGAACATGTTGTGTCTAATTTTGACCTTATTTGATTACGTAACATAATTATGGACGTAGATAGATGCACAATTGATTAGGATATGTTTATGTTTCAAATGTGAGTTAACGTTAACATTGGATGGAAGAGTAGATTTTCAGCAACATATAAGTCAGATGACCAAAATACCTAACGTCTTAAGGTTTCATGTGAAGTTGTGGTGTCAATCTCATTTGTATGGTTGCTATTGACCTAATACAATCATCCAACCCGGTAAAAAATCACCTGGAAATCCCAACATTATGATAATTTATTTTGTTAGTTTTCGGTTGTCAATTGCTTATTTTTTATTATCTTAAAATTTAGGTATTGGATGTTATTCTCTTTCATGCTATATTTTTTATTCAACCTCAACTACTTCAAATTCCTTCACTTTTATTCTTTGGTGAAATTTGACAAAGGAAATAAGCATATGTGTGTTGTTGAATTGACAAAATAAATGCTTATTAGAAATTTTAAAATAATGTTGCGTTTTTTTAGTTAGTCTAATTTTTTGGTTAAATATTTACTAAAAAATCTCCAACTCCTTAATCAAACCAGTAAAATTATAGGCAATTCACTCTATTCCTTACACGCTCATAGAAAAGCACACACTCCTTATTTTCCTTATCGTTTCTCTCATGTTCAATTTTTTTTTTATCTTCACTCCTTTTCTAATTTATTTCATAACTTCTCATGAAAGAAAGGAACATAAACCTACCTCCATCAAATCACCACCAACCCACCTTCTTTACCATGATATGTCTTCATCTAATTTTATTTCGCTTTGTTACCAAATCATAGAAGGGAAGAGTCTCACACTTAAAGGGAAAGATGTTAATATGTCTTATATGAGTTAAACTTTCAGATTGGATGCAAGAGAATATAGTGACAAACATATAAGTGAGATGATCCATAAATCCAATTCCTTTAGGATTTGAATGAAGATGTGATGTTAATCTCGCTTGAGTAGTTTCTCTTAGTCTAATGTGATTATGCAACTCAGTTTACGCTCCCGCGAAATTCGTTACATTATGATGAACTGTTTTCTTCCTTTTTGGATTTCATTTGCTTAATCCATTGTTTCTCATGAAAGAAAGGGAAAAAACCATTTGCATGAAACCGACATCAACCTACCTTTTTTAGCATGTCGTGCATCCGTCTAACATTATATTGTTATGTCTCTATATCAGGGTCGCAAAGAGTCTCATAGTTAAGGGAGAGATGTTAATATATCAAATGTGAGTTAAAGTTCCACATTGGATGCAAAAGTAGATGTTAAACAACATATAAGTGAGATGACCAATATACCTGATGACTTAGGGTGTGTTTGTTTCAAGGTTTGTAATATGATTCCCGGGAATGTGACATTGGAAATGCAACATTCCCATGTTTGTTTCAAGTTTTGAAAATTTGTTCCCAGAAATGTTATTTGCACATAATTTCTTCTATTGTTATTCCCATGCTTAAAGGATGAGAATCTAACATTCCCATGAGAATAGAACTCAGCTTGCCATAACTTCCCACTACCACTCACGTTTCGTTTCATTTTTATCTTTTTAACTAAATAATTTCTAAAACATTTCCATGAAATCTAAATTTTTAACAAACACATGAGTTGGAATGCTATTCCTAGAAATATCATTCCTAGGAATATCATTTCAAGGAATGTAATTTCTTACTTTGAAACAAACACGCTTAGATTTTGGTTCATTATGTGGTGTCATTTTTTTAACTCCTTAAAAAAACCATAAAATTACCAACAACTTTCGGACAATATGTTTGACCAACCAATCCCAATTAGCACGAATGATTAAACCAACACATTCTTTCAGTAAAAAAAAATTATGATTAGAGATGGTTTAAGTATAAGGTGTAACACCCCGTTTTCCCAACATAAAAATTTCTTAATAAAAATCAGAGTTTAACAACTTTAAACGGAATGCTACACTTCTTAAAAATTCATAAACTCAATAAATAACAATTTATTTTTCAAAATCATTTAACATAAGTAATTCAAAACTTCCTAACGGAATTAGTTCATTCAACATAAAAAGTCTTTGGCACGCAGGCCTCATCAGAAAATCTCATAAGTCTTAGTTCAATATTTATTCATAAAAGTTCATAAACAATACGTAACGAATAGAAGTAAAGTCAAGTCCCATCCCGTTACGTATCAGAGCACCTAAAGACACTGTGAGAGATAGCCACCCACGACTGCAGCTAACCTTGATTACCTGCAAGTTACCCATACGAAGGGAAACATTTCCAAGCAGAGGGGTGATATTTCTCAAAACAAAAATATTAAACATATAAATCATATAAAATACATTCAACAACTTAAACAACTTATAATTCATTAATCATATCCAACAACTTAAACTTCCTTAACTAGTGTCATTATTCTTCCTACATTAGTCATAAAACTATCTTAATACTAATCATAAACATCTTCATATATTATCAATTATTAATGTTAACATCATCATATAACATCAAATAATAGTCTCCAACAATCATCACATAGCATCAATATTAATCACAAACGTCACCACATTTCATCAAACATTATTTATAAGCATCAACACCTAATATCAAATATAATCATAAGCATCATCATAAATATATTCATAAAACATCACTTATAATTCATATCATAGTTCACGTAACATCTTATCATAAATCACATAACATCATAATCACTCATCAACATAAACGTCATAATCATTCGTCTTCATTCATCATAGCACTTCATTAATAATTTATCAACTTGACATCTTAACAACTTGACATCTTAACAACTTGACAACTTGACATCTTAAAAACTTGACATCTTAACATCTTAAATCTTCTTAGACATCTTGCAAATGCATTTGGTACCAATACAGAGCATCAAGCTCCCAACCAACTTATATGAGCGTAAATAGGCTCTTCAGGGCATCAAGCCCCCAACATAGTGAGCAAAAGCTCCAGGGCATCAAGCTCTCACCCATCGTGTGAATGACTAAGCATTCCAGGGCATCAAGCCCCCAACCAACTTATATGAGTATGCAATGGACTCAACAACTTAACAACTTCAACTTCGTAACAACTTACAACTTAACAACTTCGGCTTCATAACAACTGACAACTTAAACAACTTCGACTTCATAACAACTGACAACTTAAACAACTTCGACTTCATTGACGACAAAAACATCTTCGCATGATAATATCATTATTCATCAATCATCAACAACATCATATAACATCGTATTTAAACATCAACAATAATTCACTATGTATCTTTGTAAAAACATAATAAATTATCCACAACATATTTTCATGTCAAACCAAAGCTATTGGAAAGATATCACAAATATCAACAACTTTCATGTTTACAACAAAGATCAATTCAAAACAGAAACATATGAACAAAACGCAAAAACATGAAATAGAGAATGCTGTCACCATACAATTTCGCTAAGACCTCCCTGTAGTATTTTCATCATAACTCAAAGACCAAACATCATTTTCACGTCAAACCAAAGCCACTAGAAAGCTAACAAAATTATCTAAAACTTTCATCTTTACGCCTAAGACCAATTCTGTACCGATCAATACCAGTTTCTATTTTAAATTCGGAAAAGTTGTGCTGAAAGTCCATAAAATTCACTGTGACCTACGTGCAGTAATTTCACCATAACTCAAGTTCTATAAATCGTTTTGACGTGAGACCAACGGCATTAGAAAGCTAACATCCATACCTACAACTTTCGTGTTTACACCTAAGACCAATTCCGCACCGATCAATACCGGTTTTAATATCAAAATTCAGGGAGAATGCAGATTTTCTTCAAGTTTCACCTAATCTCATGGTGCTAACCTTAAAACTACTTCCAATAATCATCATATGGATTATCTAAGATCTGTACACAATTTCTACATCAATTCAACAAGTTTTCATCATCTAAATCATCAAATCTCTCTCAAAACCCTAATTCTCAAATTCTCACAAACTCTCCCCAACTTGTTAGATGTAATCTAATGATTTAACAACTTAATATTAATGCAAGATAGTCTCACCGTCACCTTAGATTAATTCCTGAATCAGCAGCAGCGTTCTTCTTTCCTAAGGTCATCTCCTCTTCTCTTGACTTTTCTCTTCTCTTCTCTCTTGTTCTCCTCTTTTCCAAAAAGCGGTTTAAGGTAAACTCTTTCCAACCTAAGTTTTTCTATTTATAATACTAAAATATTCTTCTCAAATCTATTTAGGCCCAACAACTTATTCTTCTTTCTATTCTAACCCCCAAATCCACTCACACTAATAATCCTCATATTCTAATAAATAATATTTCTCTACTAAATATATAATAATACACCAAATAACAAATATATATCTATAACAATTAACAAATATAGTATGCTAGTAAATACCAACATATAACATAACAAAATATCACTACACAAAATATATTAACTAAATTATAAAAAGACATATAATCTCAACAAATCATATATCCCTCATATACATCATATAAATATATAAATATATTCTAAAACTAATTAAAATAATTAAATAAAAAAAGGAGGGCGTTACAACTCTCCCCAACTTAAAAGAATTTCGTCCTCGAAATTCAAGCACAATAGAAAATAAATTTAGTCATTACTTCTTCAAACAAAACACAAAAACCACATCAAGTTAGTCAGTTAAACATGATCACATAAAAAACATAACAACTAACTAGAAAACATGACGACACGACACAACGACTCATCTACTTGGCCGGACAGACCGACTTGCTCTGATACCAATTGTAACACCCCGTTTTCCCAACATAAAAATTTCTTAATAAAAATCAGAGTTTAACAACTTTAAACGGAATGCTACACTTCTTAAAAATTCATAAACTCAATAAATAACAATTTATTTTTCAAAATCATTTAACATAAGTAATTCAAAACTTCCTAACGGAATTAGTTCATTCAACATAAAAAGTCTTTGGCACGCAGGCCTCATCAGAAAATCTCATAAGTCTTAGTTCAATATTTATTCATAAAAGTTCATAAACAATACGTAACGAATAGAAGTAAAGTCAAGTCCCATCCCGTTACGTATCAGAGCACCTAAAGACACTGTGAGAGATAGCCACCCACGACTGCAGCTAACCTTGATTACCTGCAAGTTACCCATACGAAGGGAAACATTTCCAAGCAGAGGGGTGATATTTCTCAAAACAAAAATATTAAACATATAAATCATATAAAATACATTCAACAACTTAAACAACTTATAATTCATTAATCATATCCAACAACTTAAACTTCCTTAACTAGTGTCATTATTCTTCCTACATTAGTCATAAAACTATCTTAATACTAATCATAAACATCTTCATATATTATCAATTATTAATGTTAACATCATCATATAACATCAAATAATAGTCTCCAACAATCATCACATAGCATCAATATTAATCACAAACGTCACCACATTTCATCAAACATTATTTATAAGCATCAACACCTAATATCAAATATAATCATAAGCATCATCATAAATATATTCATAAAACATCACTTATAATTCATATCATAGTTCACGTAACATCTTATCATAAATCACATAACATCATAATCACTCATCAACATAAACGTCGTAATCATTCGTCTTCATTCATCATAGCACTTCATTAATAATTTATCAACTTGACATCTTAACAACTTGACATCTTAACAACTTGACAACTTGACATCTTAAAAACTTGACATCTTAACATCTTAAATCTTCTTAGACATCTTGCAAATGCATTTGGTACCAATACAGAGCATCAAGCTCCCAACCAACTTATATGAGCGTAAATAGGCTCTTCAGGGCATCAAGCCCCCAACATAGTGAGCAAAAGCTCCAGGGCATCAAGCCCTCACCCATCGTGTGAATGACTAAGCATTCCAGGGCATCAAGCCCCCAACCAACTTATATGAGTATGCAATGGACTCAACAACTTAACAACTTCAACTTCGTAACAACTTACAACTTAACAACTTCGGCTTCATAACAACTGACAACTTAAACAACTTCGACTTCATAACAACTGACAACTTAAACAACTTCGACTTCATTGACGACAAAAACATCTTCGCATGATAATATCATTATTCATCAATCATCAACAACATCATATAACATCGTATTTAAACATCAACAATAATTCACTATGTATCTTTGTAAAAACATAATAAATTATCCACAACATATTTTCATGTCAAACCAAAGCTATTGGAAAGATATCACAAATATCAACAACTTTCATGTTTACAACAAAGATCAATTCAAAACAGAAACATATGAACAAAACGCAAAAACATGAAATAGAGAATGCTGTCACCATACAATTTCGCTAAGACCTCCCTGTAGTATTTTCATCATAACTCAAAGACCAAACATCATTTTCACGTCAAACCAAAGCCACTAGAAAGCTAACAAAATTATCTAAAACTTTCATCTTTACGCCTAAGACCAATTCTGTACCGATCAATACCAGTTTCTATTTTAAATTCGGAAAAGTTGTGCTGAAAGTCCATAAAATTCACTGTGACCTACGTGCAGTAATTTCACCATAACTCAAGTTCTATAAATCGTTTTGACGTGAGACCAACGGCATTAGAAAGCTAACATCCATACCTACAACTTTCGTGTTTACACCTAAGACCAATTCCGCACCGATCAATACCGGTTTTAATATCAAAATTCAGGGAGAATGCAGATTTTCTTCAAGTTTCACCTAATCTCATGGTGCTAACCTTAAAACTACTTCCAATAATCATCATATGGATTATCTAAGGTCTGTACACAATTTCTACATCAATTCAACAAGTTTTCATCATCTAAATCATCAAATCTCTCTCAAAACCCTAATTCTCAAATTCTCACAAACTCTCCCCAACTTGTTAGATGTAATCTAATGATTTAACAACTTAATATTAATGCAAGATAGTCTCACCGTCACCTTAGATTAATTCCTGAATCAGCAGCAGCGTTCTTCTTTCCTAAGGTCATCTCCTCTTCTCTTGACTTTTCTCTTCTCTTCTCTCTTGTTCTCCTCTTTTCCAAAAAGCGGTTTAAGGTAAACTCTTTCCAACCTAAGCTTTTCTATTTATAATACTAAAATATTCTTCTCAAATCTATTTAGGCCCAACAACTTATTCTTCTTTCTATTCTAACCCCCAAATCCACTCACACTAATAATCCTCATATTCTAATAAATAATATTTCTCTACTAAATATATAATAATACACCAAATAACAAATATATATCTATAACAATTAACAAATATAGTATGCTAGTAAATACCAACATATAACATAACAAAATATCACTACACAAAATATATTAACTAAATTATAAAAAGACATATAATCTCAACAAATCATATATCCCTCATATACATCATATAAATATATAAATATATTCTAAAACTAATTAAAATAATTAAATAAAAAAAGGAGGGCGTTACAACTCTCCCCAACTTAAAAGAATTTCGTCCTCGAAATTCAAGCACAATAGAAAATAAATTTAGTCATTACTTCTTCAAACAAAACACAAAAACCACATCAAGTTAGTCAGTTAAACATGATCACATAAAAAACATAACAACTAACTAGAAAACATGACGACACGACACAACGACTCATCTACTTGGCCGGACAGACCGACTTGCTCTGATACCAATTGTAACACCCCGTTTTCCCAACATAAAAATTTCTTAATAAAAATCAGAGTTTAACAACTTTAAACGGAATGCTACACTTCTTAAAAATTCATAAACTCAATAAATAACAATTTATTTTTCAAAATCATTTAACATAAGTAATTCAAAACTTCCTAACGGAATTAGTTCATTCAACATAAAAAGTCTTTGGCACGCAGGCCTCATCAGAAAATCTCATAAGTCTTAGTTCAATATTTATTCATAAAAGTTCATAAACAATACGTAACGAATAGAAGTAAAGTCAAGTCCCATCCCGTTACGTATCAGAGCACCTAAAGACACTGTGAGAGATAGCCACCCACGACTGCAGCTAACCTTGATTACCTGCAAGTTACCCATACGAAGGGAAACATTTCCAAGCAGAGGGGTGATATTTCTCAAAACAAAAATATTAAACATATAAATCATATAAAATACATTCAACAACTTAAACAACTTATAATTCATTAATCATATCCAACAACTTAAACTTCCTTAACTAGTGTCATTATTCTTCCTACATTAGTCATAAAACTATCTTAATACTAATCATAAACATCTTCATATATTATCAATTATTAATGTTAACATCATCATATAACATCAAATAATAGTCTCCAACAATCATCACATAGCATCAATATTAATCACAAACGTCACCACATTTCATCAAACATTATTTATAAGCATCAACACCTAATATCAAATATAATCATAAGCATCATCATAAATATATTCATAAAACATCACTTATAATTCATATCATAGTTCACGTAACATCTTATCATAAATCACATAACATCATAATCACTCATCAACATAAACGTCATAATCATTCGTCTTCATTCATCATAGCACTTCATTAATAATTTATCAACTTGACATCTTAACAACTTGACATCTTAACAACTTGACAACTTGACATCTTAAAAACTTGACATCTTAACATCTTAAATCTTCTTAGACATCTTGCAAATGCATTTGGTACCAATACAGAGCATCAAGCTCCCAACCAACTTATATGAGCGTAAATAGGCTCTTCAGGGCATCAAGCCCCCAACATAGTGAGCAAAAGCTCCAGGGCATCAAGCTCTCACCCATCGTGTGAATGACTAAGCATTCCAGGGCATCAAGCCCCCAACCAACTTATATGAGTATGCAATGGACTCAACAACTTAACAACTTCAACTTCGTAACAACTTACAACTTAACAACTTCGGCTTCATAACAACTGACAACTTAAACAACTTCGACTTCATAACAACTGACAACTTAAACAACTTCGACTTCATTGACGACAAAAACATCTTCGCATGATAATATCATTATTCATCAATCATCAACAACATCATATAACATCGTATTTAAACATCAACAATAATTCACTATGTATCTTTGTAAAAACATAATAAATTATCCACAACATATTTTCATGTCAAACCAAAGCTATTGGAAAGATATCACAAATATCAACAACTTTCATGTTTACAACAAAGATCAATTCAAAACAGAAACATATGAACAAAACGCAAAAACATGAAATAGAGAATGCTGTCACCATACAATTTCGCTAAGACCTCCCTGTAGTATTTTCATCATAACTCAAAGACCAAACATCATTTTCACGTCAAACCAAAGCCACTAGAAAGCTAACAAAATTATCTAAAACTTTCATCTTTACGCCTAAGACCAATTCTGTACCGATCAATACCAGTTTCTATTTTAAATTCGGAAAAGTTGTGCTGAAAGTCCATAAAATTCACTGTGACCTACGTGCAGTAATTTCACCATAACTCAAGTTCTATAAATCGTTTTGACGTGAGACCAACGGCATTAGAAAGCTAACATCCATACCTACAACTTTCGTGTTTACACCTAAGACCAATTCCGCACCGATCAATACCGGTTTTAATATCAAAATTCAGGGAGAATGCAGATTTTCTTCAAGTTTCACCTAATCTCATGGTGCTAACCTTAAAACTACTTCCAATAATCATCATATGGATTATCTAAGGTCTGTACACAATTTCTACATCAATTCAACAAGTTTTCATCATCTAAATCATCAAATCTCTCTCAAAACCCTAATTCTCAAATTCTCACAAACTCTCCCCAACTTGTTAGATGTAATCTAATGATTTAACAACTTAATATTAATGCAAGATAGTCTCACCGTCACCTTAGATTAATTCCTGAATCAGCAGCAGCGTTCTTCTTTCCTAAGGTCATCTCCTCTTCTCTTGACTTTTCTCTTCTCTTCTCTCTTGTTCTCCTCTTTTCCAAAAAGCGGTTTAAGGTAAACTCTTTCCAACCTAAGCTTTTCTATTTATAATACTAAAATATTCTTCTCAAATCTATTTAGGCCCAACAACTTATTCTTCTTTCTATTCTAACCCCCAAATCCACTCACACTAATAATCCTCATATTCTAATAAATAATATTTCTCTACTAAATATATAATAATACACCAAATAACAAATATATATCTATAACAATTAACAAATATAGTATGCTAGTAAATACCAACATATAACATAACAAAATATCACTACACAAAATATATTAACTAAATTATAAAAAGACATATAATCTCAACAAATCATATATCCCTCATATACATCATATAAATATATTCTAAAACTAATTAAAATAATTAAATAAAAAAAGGAGGGCGTTACATAAGGGATATTTCATTTTTCATGATTAATTTGAAATAAAAATTCATTTTCAAGTTCACGGCAATTTTCCAACTTAAGGGTTTAACCTAGCAGTAGAAGGACAAACTTTGAATTTCGAGATTCAGAGTTTCGAACTCTGTTAGTATCCTTGGAGATAGGTAAATATATTTTTGAGCGCTCTTTTATCTCTAAGACTATCCAAAATGGTGGATACTTAATCTATTTAGCACCATACTAAATAAGCACCAAATTATGGAGCAAATAAATATGATGCTTGTAGAGAAGGGTGGCTATGGAAGCACCCTCTCTCTCTCTTCACTTTTTTGAGGCCCTACCTAAATAAATTGTATAAAAAAATTGTTGAAATTTAACGATTTAGAGTTATTGGTGGGACTAATTTGGTCATTTTTTTGTGGGGTGCTCGGTTGGCGAGATTGAGTGCTTATTCAGTTTTAATATTTAAAAATTGTAAAATTGATGATGTGTATATATATGACCCACTTAAGCACCTAAAATAGGTGCTCCATGTGGATGGTCTAAGGTCTTTCCTACATTGGACATAATGAACACTCTCGCACCATAAATGTTATACCCCAAGAATCATCATGGTGCAATAATCATTAGTGATATCTCGTGTACATTTTTCTTTTTTAAAATTAGTCGTAAATGTATTAAATAGTTTTTCTTTGTATTAAAACACATTTACGTGCATTTGTTATTAAAAGACATGACATAATTTAAAAAAAAATCAAGATAAACATTGTCGAAAATTCGTAAAATTGAATTTGAAAAATCACTGAATTATAGCTAAAATTTAATTTTGGATATCATTCAATTCTCCTTTTATATTGTGTTTGTTATTGTTATTTCTTTAAAAAAAGTTCATTTAGAATACGCCCATCAGACTTTAATTTTTCATAAAAAGATTGAGGCTTTTCAACGACTACTATCGGAATCTACAATTTACAATTTAAACAAAATTGTGTTTTTTTTATTATAAAATATTTAGGTGAGTTAGACTCTGGAGAACACATCAAGGTCAGGACATGTCTCATGACTCAATGAACACTTACAAAATTACCTAGAGATCCCCTGTCAAAGAGATTATTACGCTAGTAGCGGGGATTGAATGCACGCCCATAAGAATGAGTCAACTCATTATTAGTTGAGTCAACCTTGATTATGAATACTATTATTAGTACTAATAGCAAAAATAGTGAATCAAAAGATGTTACCATATAATGATATCATTTAAATAACATTTTTTTAATCTGATCCAATAAATGAGACATTTAATAGAATCATTTTAATTTAAATGACCACATTAATGACTCTTAATTTATTTTATCATGATTATATTTAATAAAATGAAAAAAATCACAAAAAGAAAATATTAAATATGTCAAATTATTCAAATTATAGTATTTGAAATTTAGAGATTTGTTTTTTTTGAAAATTTAACGATAATTTTTTCAAATACATGAAATATTCCCAAAAGACAAAAAATATTTTTGTTTTTTGTTTATTTAAAAAACTTAAAATATTCAATAGTTTTTTTCCAAGTAATCTCAATTATTTGAATTTCGATAGCACATCACTCTTTCTTTGCAATGTAATTTAAATTTTTTATTTTGTTTAATTAATGGCTACTGTAACACCCATACTAGAAATTACCTAGGATATCTAGTATGCTCGTTAAACTTGGCATTGGATACATTAAAATTACAATAATAAAATTTCTTCTGAACATATCATAAAACTACTTGTCTATACATTTAAAATAGTACCACTGACGTGTACAACATACATGCAATGACAAGTAAATATAATTGTCCAACTTCTTCTTCTACTTCATCACGAACTGCCCTGCTTGCGATCCACCTGTGTCTCTGAAATAAAATAAAAGGGATTGGGGTGAGACGGGATGTCTCAGTGAGTTCCACCTATCCTAGGCTGTAGGCAATCTCAGGGAACCTAGGATCGCCATTTGTCTCTAAACTCAACCATTTTGGGTTTATGCAGTTTTATCATGCATAACTGAGCGATCGGGGGATAACTAGGATCGCTGTCTAAAAGACTGATATAATCCTGATACTAATACTCAACTCATAATCATAATTATAATCATAATGTCTGTCATATTATGTTAGAAATGTTAGCGTTGAACAAACAATATTATCTGAGTTGATTTTACGGAATAAACCCAGGTGGAGTAACCCCGGAATTTATTCCACTCTGACCGGTATATATATAAATATTTCCAACTGGCGGGAACCCAACTGACGGGGATACCGGACTCCTCTAATTATTGTGGGGTCATCCTCGCGGATAGTGCCCGTTCCAACTGGCGGGAACCTTTCGTATCCAACTGGCGGGATAGCGAAAGCCACAATTTAAACATGTTTTAATATTATAACTTGATCTGATTCTCTGATAACTGAGTCAATCCTCAACTCCACTACTGACGGGGAGATAGAGAGGAATAACTTATCTTAACTAATTTTCTTTTAATGAAAACATCCTGAAACTGATAATAAAGACGTAGTGATTCCGTCTTTATTCTGAAATTATTTCTGATACTAACCTATTCAGGTTCTAGGCATATCGTTGTCATATGCCATTTCTAAAAGGTTATAAAATTTTCTCCATATCCTGATAAATTAAATTCGACTAATTAAGCCGAACTTCCATACTTAGAATTCTCTACTTTCCAATGATTGGAAATTTACCCATGAATAATTTGTTCAATAGCTATTTTACTCTAAACATTACTTTACACAAATAAATATACACTATGGTAGTGTATGATTAGAGGATATGCATAATACAATTTCGGCTACATATTCGGCAATAATGAGAATTGGAGTCTTAGCTAAGTCAAACCATTATATTACCTTAAAAGTATAATTTATATTAGCTAAGAGTCGAAATAAAGTAATAAAATCAAACAATTCTCACTTTACGTAACGTTAGCCGAAATTGCATATTTATTCATTCTCACGTAAAACTTATCATAATATTTTTCCTCTAACTTCTACATTACCATAATCATATTTATCAACATAAAAGTTATTTTAGAGTACTCTAGCAAGGGTATAAATCTTAATCATATTGTCACTAAATTATGTACTAATGTACTAAATCATATTCTATTATTCTAAAGGCATAATTTAACTACCCAAAGGGAAGTTTTCTAACTAAAGGAACTCACCTCATCTTATTCCAAACTCTTGAACAATTATAAGCATCAATTCAGCATCTTCACCTCATATTCATGGTTCAGCACAAATCCTACTTCTGCCCCCAACTTCAAAATCATCTCCAAACTTCAATACTGGACCAAAATCAATGAAACTGGTACCGGAACGTCCGTAATTTCGTTAGCTAACCATAGCATTAAAAATCACTTGATTCCAAGTTACAGAGAGAAAGTGCTTACCGTTTTAGTGGAGCTATGTCCCAAAACCCGTAACCAAAAATCCAGCAGAATTTACTCAACTTCAAATGCACTTTCCGAGATCATCACTAATCCAAAACACATGAAATCTATATTCAAACTGAAGGGAATTAAATGGAGAATTCAAAAATCCAATAATTATTCGATTATGGGTTACACAGCAGTATATACAGGCCAGTGAAGATCATACGAATTTCGTCTCAAAATCATGAATTTCTAGTATTACCTCTTATAACAATATCAACTACCACTCAAAATACATCAACAACAATTCATCAAAGTTGTTATACCCCTCTTTCCATAATAATTCCTTAAATCCAAAGTTTCTACTTTTCAACCCTTTTCTCCAAAAATTCAACTTAGTATTAACTCACCTTGAATGTGATTCCATAGCTCCTTATACATCAAATAAGTCACTACCATAATCACCCACAACATAATTGCATTCCTAAAACATTTAAATGAACAATTCAACAAAAGACAATAGAGGTAAAGGTGGGTGGATTGAATTCCATGGGAAAGGAAGAGGAGGAAGAGTTTTGATACTTACTTAGTGATTAACCATCATGGGTGCTCCAAAAACAACTTAATTAATGATTTCCATGAGATTGGGAAGAAAATTGGAGTATTTGAGAAGAAGAGGGAAAGGGGCGGTTATGAGGAAAATGGAGGGAGTATGAATTTTTGAACCATGATTCTTGCTTAGCTCACTTCTATTAACTCATATTCCATGGTAATTTTGGTGAAGAATTGAGAGATTATGGTGGTGGTGAGGTGAACCGAATTTGAGAGAGGGAGGAGAAGAGATTAATGTTTTTTTTTTTTTTTTTATAAATGGAAAGATGTAGAAGAATGAAGAAGAAATGGTGGGTTTTTCTACTTAAAAATCTCAAATGGCCAGATTACCAAAATGCCCTTCAAGTAAAAAGTCACAATTACCCTCCGTTAATTCTTAACAATTTAATTTCTCGAGTCCGTAGGGATAATATGTGAGATGTTTACCGAATTTCTTTCCGTTTCTTAATAAATAATCAACTCTTTAGAAATTATTTATGTTCTGACATGTTGAACTGATACGACAATTTATTTAAAATTCTGCGGGATATTACACTCTACCCCCCTTAAAGAAATTTCGTCCTCGAAATTTAGATTTTACCTGTTAATAAGTACAAACTTTCTTTATACTTTCAACTTTAGGTTCCAACATACGTCCATTATTAACTGATTCTTTCTGACCGACTAAATTATCGGTTTCCCTTATTATATAAAGTCTCATGACTACATATCCATAAATATAACCGACTTGAAGTGATAGGTCAAAACTGATTTCAGGACATGTCTTCCAATCTTATGTCGAAAGGATCGATAATAACCTCCTTATCTGTGAGTTGCAGAATATAGTATACACCTTATGATAGTGGAACGCAAAACTAATCAATGTGTCTGATATTCTTCGAGTAAATTCTTGGTTCCACATACTCTTTTTAAATCTGTCTTAGGTTACTAATACTTGTTTATCTTCACTGAGTTCTAGATAAATATCATACACTTGTTGGAGTAACACTTTTATCGACTTCGTCGATTTCTTTATCTTGTCTAGAACAGATATGACCTTTGAGTGATATTTCATGTTATTTCTGGTCCCAACAAAATTTTATTTCTGAACTATGCCCCAAATAACGAGGTCTTATAATGATAATCATATCATACTCTGTATAAGATCGTCCTTACTCTGAGCAATATCTGACGTCAAGTTTATTTCATCAAAAGTAAGAATTGTAATACATAAATAGGTAAATGTTACTTCTGACGTCTGTTATGTTTTATCTGAATAAACTCAACATTGTGCTACCTCTAACATCTGTTGGAAGTACTAACTGACGAGTACAATCCATAAATCAGATTTAAATACATAGTGTACTAACTGGCGAGTACATTAAATATATAAATCTTATATGAGAATGGTGCACTGACTGGCGAGTACACAATACACGAGGTAGTACAACTGATAGCTTAATACATAACATATATTTGTAGTCATTCAACTTTGCTTCTTCTATACCAGAATTTAAATCAATCACGATACACCTTGATCATATTAGGATGAGTAAAAAGTATCATCATAGATCTTCTCTTGAACTTATATGTTCAAAATATACATTTCATTCTTGAACAATATTGTTATAGCTGTTACTCTAGGGAATGTCTTATCATCTTTTTCTTAATTCCATACTCATAACCTGAACATGCATAGTCCCATACCGTAGCTCACATAATTTTTCTAACTTGTGTGATATCAATCTTTTCTTTATCTCAAAAAAAAATATGGAGTTTAGATTCCTGAACTTCACGACTAAAATTGCATTCAAGCATTTGCATTCATATTCTAAATAGTATATGTTCCCTCAGATACATGTTAATATACCTGATATTCCATGATAGTATTTCAAACCAAAATAAAAATAAAATCTTCAAGATACAACATTTATATCTTTGCCTCATACATGACTCCTTTTAACTAATCTGATACTTCTAAGTCATTCTTCGAAATCATGGCGTCGATTAACCGGGTTACATACTATAGGTGATTCCAATTTCTTATATTTAATAAGGTAGGAACACCTTCATCCTACTCTTACTACTTGAACTTTTTATATCTTTGAATCATGCGGTTTGGAAAATTGTTTAATTCGTCTCTTAAGATTTCCCATGAATATCTCATTCAAAGTCTTAAACTTTTGCACATTATGTTACTTCTTGCTGATTAATATCTCGCTGCGCTACTCTGATTTATTAGTTCACTTTGCTTAGGCGTACTACTCCAACCATACTGTAAATTTCTCCATCTCATTACTACATGTTATGAACATGGGGCTAACTTTACACTTCTTGCTATTTCGAGCACCGACTTATAATCACTGACGAGTCATTTTCAAATACTGCAATTTTTTTTTTCTTTAAACATGCACTACATACTTGTTTTCTCAAAGTGTTCCTTGAATGATTCTCACATTCACATTATTTATGAACTAAAACATACTTGAATCTTCGAGGCTTATTTCCATTTAGTTTGTTCTTGTCTGTATTGACAGTTACATTACACTTACGATCTCCTCTGTAATAACTTCGACTCCCAAAATTCGATCTAGTTAACAAAATCATTCTTTTGGTTTTCAAGACATTTGCATCAGAAAAATCATCAGATAAAAATGTTTAATTGCTCAATACTTTACTTCATTCTTAACTCTTTTACACTAGCGACAATTTTTCCTGTAGCAGAACCTTAAAAAAATTTTCAAATTCAAAAATCTTGATTTAATCTTTAACACATCAACCTATTGTATTCATGCGTTAATACATTCTTGTCCTCGACATTCCGTTGAAAGAGCTTGACATCATTCGTCCATTAGTTCACTGAACTTCCGCAACTTATTATTATTAAATCTTTATTTTCCGTTCCGATCGAAAATTTACATCTTGTCTCTGACCATTACTGGGATCTCTTTCCACTTACTGTTATACTTGTATTTCTTAGTCTAAATCAACTTAATAACTCATGATAAACGTATGGGGTCTGATTCAATTTCCTTAGTGTACTACTCCCGTTAGTCTAACTTCTCTTGCAATTTCTCATCAATAAGAATACATCTGAATCGTACTTTTATCCGTAAAAGATTTTTCCACTACTATTTATTCATCCTTCTTGACACATATGATGCATAGCATCTTCACTTCCGGATTCATAAATTTGGCACTTTAAATTCGGGTGATACGACTAACCAGACATGATTTATCTGGCTTGCGTTGTCCATTAAATGCTTGCGTTGAGGAATTATCCTTATCTTCTCCAAAATAATTTACTTATTCCTTAATTAGTTCACTTAACAGTTCAAGCATCAAAATCCAGCTCGTTTCGGCATTCAAGTCCTTCACTTCTTACATACTCTACATCCACCGAGAGCTTTTGGATTCCATTAATCATCTGACAATTTTTTTTCATACCTTACATCATACTTCTCATATTGCGACTCTTGTTAAGGTTACAATCATCCCTGAGTCTCTTCCTTCTCTTGTATCCAAATACGAAGTGCAGTTTAATAATATCAAAGTACTCCGTCTCACTCATAACATTTTCTATCCATTCCTGAGGAATTTCCATCTTCACAAATCACCAGCCACCTTTTGGCATTAAATACTTCTTTATCAAGATTCGTTATAAAACCTGACTTTCCTTCTTCGTGCGCTTCATTCCTCATAGGTCCTATTCAGCTCTCAGACATTTGTTCTAACTATCATATACTAGTTTGAGTTGATCAGGCTCAGCTAGATACGACATTTAGAATAAATATCCGGAACCCAATGGTCCCACTGCATTTTATTGAATTCTAATGACCCAAGGCACGATCTGAATCGACCTGCTCTGATACCAAATTGTAACACCCATACTAGAAATTACCTAGGATATCTAGTATGCTCGTTAAACTTGGCATTGGATACATTAAAATTACAATAATAAAATTTCTTCTGAACATATCATAAAACTACTTGTCTATACATTTAAAATAGTACCACTGACGTGTACAACATACATGCAATGACAAGTAAATATAATTGTCCAACTTCTTCTTCTACTTCATCACGAACTGCCCTGCTTGCGATCCACCTGTGTCTCTGAAATAAAATAAAAGGGATTGGGGTGAGACGGGATGTCTCAGTGAGTTCCACCTATCCTAGGCTGTAGGCAATCTCAGGGAACCTAGGATCGCCATTTGTCTCTAAACTCAACCATTTTGGGTTTATGCAGTTTTATCATGCATAACTGAGCGATCGGGGGATAACTAGGATCGCTGTCTAAAAGACTGATATAATCCTGATACTAATACTCAACTCATAATCATAATTATAATCATAATGTCTGTCATATTATGTTAGAAATGTTAGCGTTGAACAAACAATATTATCTGAGTTGATTTTACGGAATAAACCCAGGTGGAGTAACCCCGGAATTTATTCCACTCTGACCGGTATATATATAAATATTTCCAACTGGCGGGAACCCAACTGACGGGGATACCGGACTCCTCTGATTATTGTGGGGTCATCCTCGCGGATAGTGCCCGTTCCAACTGGCGGGAACCTTTCGTATCCAACTGGCGGGATAGCGAAAGCCACAATTTAAACATGTTTTAATATTATAACTTGATCTGATTCTCTGATAACTGAGTCAATCCTCAACTCCACTACTGACGGGGAGATAGAGAGGAATAACTTATCTTAACTAATTTTCTTTTAATGAAAACATCCTGAAACTGATAATAAAGACGTAGTGATTCCGTCTTTATTCTGAAATTATTTCTGATACTAACCTATTCAGGTTCTAGGCATATCGTTGTCATATGCCATTTCTAAAAGGTTATAAAATTTTCTCCATATCCTGATAAATTAAATTCGACTAATTAAGCCGAACTTCCATACTTAGAATTCTCTACTTTCCAATGATTGGAAATTTACCCATGAATAATTTGTTCAATAGCTATTTTACTCTAAACATTACTTTACACAAATAAATATACACTATGGTAGTGTATGATTAGAGGATATGCATAATACAATTTCGGCTACATATTCGGCAATAATGAGAATTGGAGTCTTAGCTAAGTCAAACCATTATATTACCTTAAAAGTATAATTTATATTAGCTAAGAGTCGAAATAAAGTAATAAAATCAAACAATTCTCACTTTACGTAACGTTAGCCGAAATTGCATATTTATTCATTCTCACGTAAAACTTATCATAATATTTTTCCTCTAACTTCTACATTACCATAATCATATTTATCAACATAAAAGTTATTTTAGAGTACTCTAGCAAGGGTATAAATCTTAATCATATTGTCACTAAATTATGTACTAATGTACTAAATCATATTCTATTATTCTAAAGGCATAATTTAACTACCCAAAGGGAAGTTTTCTAACTAAAGGAACTCACCTCATCTTATTCCAAACTCTTGAACAATTATAAGCATCAATTCAGCATCTTCACCTCATATTCATGGTTCAGCACAAATCCTACTTCTGCCCCCAACTTCAAAATCATCTCCAAACTTCAATACTGGACCAAAATCAATGAAACTGGTACCGGAACGTCCGTAATTTCGTTAGCTAACCATAGCATTAAAAATCACTTGATTCCAAGTTACAGAGAGAAAGTGCTTACCGTTTTAGTGGAGCTATGTCCCAAAACCCGTAACCAAAAATCCAGCAGAATTTACTCAACTTCAAATGCACTTTCCGAGATCATCACTAATCCAAAACACATGAAATCTATATTCAAACTGAAGGGAATTAAATGGAGAATTCAAAAATCCAATAATTATTCGATTATGGGTTACACAGCAGTATATACAGGCCAGTGAAGATCATACGAATTTCGTCTCAAAATCATGAATTTCTAGTATTACCTCTTATAACAATATCAACTACCACTCAAAATACATCAACAACAATTCATCAAAGTTGTTATACCCCTCTTTCCATAATAATTCCTTAAATCCAAAGTTTCTACTTTTCAACCCTTTTCTCCAAAAATTCAACTTAGTATTAACTCACCTTGAATGTGATTCCATAGCTCCTTATACATCAAATAAGTCACTACCATAATCACCCACAACATAATTGCATTCCTAAAACATTTAAATGAACAATTCAACAAAAGACAATAGAGGTAAAGGTGGGTGGATTGAATTCCATGGGAAAGGAAGAGGAGGAAGAGTTTTGATACTTACTTAGTGATTAACCATCATGGGTGCTCCAAAAACAACTTAATTAATGATTTCCATGAGATTGGGAAGAAAATTGGAGTATTTGAGAAGAAGAGGGAAAGGGGCGGTTATGAGGAAAATGGAGGGAGTATGAATTTTTGAACCATGATTCTTGCTTAGCTCACTTCTATTAACTCATATTCCATGGTAATTTTGGTGAAGAATTGAGAGATTATGGTGGTGGTGAGGTGAACCGAATTTGAGAGAGGGAGGAGAAGAGATTAATGTTTTTTTTTTTTTTTTTTATAAATGGAAAGATGTAGAAGAATGAAGAAGAAATGGTGGGTTTTTCTACTTAAAAATCTCAAATGGCCAGATTACCAAAATGCCCTTCAAGTAAAAAGTCACAATTACCCTCCGTTAATTCTTAACAATTTAATTTCTCGAGTCCGTAGGGATAATATGTGAGATGTTTACCGAATTTCTTTCCGTTTCTTAATAAATAATCAACTCTTTAGAAATTATTTATGTTCTGACATGTTGAACTGATACGACAATTTATTTAAAATTCTGCGGGATATTACACTCTACCCCCCTTAAAGAAATTTCGTCCTCGAAATTTAGATTTTACCTGTTAATAAGTACAAACTTTCTTTATACTTTCAACTTTAGGTTCCAACATACGTCCATTATTAACTGATTCTTTCTGACCGACTAAATTATCGGTTTCCCTTATTATATAAAGTCTCATGACTACATATCCATAAATATAACCGACTTGAAGTGATAGGTCAAAACTGATTTCAGGACATGTCTTCCAATCTTATGTCGAAAGGATCGATAATAACCTCCTTATCTGTGAGTTGCAGAATATAGTATACACCTTATGATAGTGGAACGCAAAACTAATCAATGTGTCTGATATTCTTCGAGTAAATTCTTGGTTCCACATACTCTTTTTAAATCTGTCTTAGGTTACTAATACTTGTTTATCTTCACTGAGTTCTAGATAAATATCATACACTTGTTGGAGTAACACTTTTATCGACTTCGTCGATTTCTTTATCTTGTCTAGAACAGATATGACCTTTGAGTGATATTTCATGTTATTTCTGGTCCCAACAAAATTTTATTTCTGAACTATGCCCCAAATAACGAGGTCTTATAATGATAATCATATCATACTCTGTATAAGATCGTCCTTACTCTGAGCAATATCTGACGTCAAGTTTATTTCATCAAAAGTAAGAATTGTAATACATAAATAGGTAAATGTTACTTCTGACGTCTGTTATGTTTTATCTGAATAAACTCAACATTGTGCTACCTCTAACATCTGTTGGAAGTACTAACTGACGAGTACAATCCATAAATCAGATTTAAATACATAGTGTACTAACTGGCGAGTACATTAAATATATAAATCTTATATGAGAATGGTGCACTGACTGGCGAGTACACAATACACGAGGTAGTACAACTGATAGCTTAATACATAACATATATTTGTAGTCATTCAACTTTGCTTCTTCTATACCAGAATTTAAATCAATCACGATACACCTTGATCATATTAGGATGAGTAAAAAGTATCATCATAGATCTTCTCTTGAACTTATATGTTCAAAATATACATTTCATTCTTGAACAATATTGTTATAGCTGTTACTCTAGGGAATGTCTTATCATCTTTTTCTTAATTCCATACTCATAACCTGAACATGCATAGTCCCATACCGTAGCTCACATAATTTTTCTAACTTGTGTGATATCAATCTTTTCTTTATCTCAAAAAAAAATATGGAGTTTAGATTCCTGAACTTCACGACTAAAATTGCATTCAAGCATTTGCATTCATATTCTAAATAGTATATGTTCCCTCAGATACATGTTAATATACCTGATATTCCATGATAGTATTTCAAACCAAAATAAAAATAAAATCTTCAAGATACAACATTTATATCTTTGCCTCATACATGACTCCTTTTAACTAATCTGATACTTCTAAGTCATTCTTCGAAATCATGGCGTCGATTAACCGGGTTACATACTATAGGTGATTCCAATTTCTTATATTTAATAAGGTAGGAACACCTTCATCCTACTCTTACTACTTGAACTTTTTATATCTTTGAATCATGCGGTTTGGAAAATTGTTTAATTCGTCTCTTAAGATTTCCCATGAATATCTCATTCAAAGTCTTAAACTTTTGCACATTATGTTACTTCTTGCTGATTAATATCTCGCTGCGCTACTCTGATTTATTAGTTCACTTTGCTTAGGCGTACTACTCCAACCATACTGTAAATTTCTCCATCTCATTACTACATGTTATGAACATGGGGCTAACTTTACACTTCTTGCTATTTCGAGCACCGACTTATAATCACTGACGAGTCATTTTCAAATACTGCAATTTTTTTTTTCTTTAAACATGCACTACATACTTGTTTTCTCAAAGTGTTCCTTGAATGATTCTCACATTCACATTATTTATGAACTAAAACATACTTGAATCTTCGAGGCTTATTTCCATTTAGTTTGTTCTTGTCTGTATTGACAGTTACATTACACTTACGATCTCCTCTGTAATAACTTCGACTCCCAAAATTCGATCTAGTTAACAAAATCATTCTTTTGGTTTTCAAGACATTTGCATCAGAAAAATCATCAGATAAAAATGTTTAATTGCTCAATACTTTACTTCATTCTTAACTCTTTTACACTAGCGACAATTTTTCCTGTAGCAGAACCTTAAAAAAATTTTCAAATTCAAAAATCTTGATTTAATCTTTAACACATCAACCTATTGTATTCATGCGTTAATACATTCTTGTCCTCGACATTCCGTTGAAAGAGCTTGACATCATTCGTCCATTAGTTCACTGAACTTCCGCAACTTATTATTATTAAATCTTTATTTTCCGTTCCGATCGAAAATTTACATCTTGTCTCTGACCATTACTGGGATCTCTTTCCACTTACTGTTATACTTGTATTTCTTAGTCTAAATCAACTTAATAACTCATGATAAACGTATGGGGTCTGATTCAATTTCCTTAGTGTACTACTCCCGTTAGTCTAACTTCTCTTGCAATTTCTCATCAATAAGAATACATCTGAATCGTACTTTTATCCGTAAAAGATTTTTCCACTACTATTTATTCATCCTTCTTGACACATATGATGCATAGCATCTTCACTTCCGGATTCATAAATTTGGCACTTTAAATTCGGGTGATACGACTAACCAGACATGATTTATCTGGCTTGCGTTGTCCATTAAATGCTTGCGTTGAGGAATTATCCTTATCTTCTCCAAAATAATTTACTTATTCCTTAATTAGTTCACTTAACAGTTCAAGCATCAAAATCCAGCTCGTTATACATCAAATAAGTTTCTACTTTTCAACCCTTTTCTCCAAAAATTCAACTTAGTATTAACTCACCTTGAATGTGATTCCATAGCTCCTTATACATCAAATAAGTCACTACCATAATCACCCACAACATAATTGCATTCCTAAAACATTTAAATGAACAATTCAACAAAAGACAATAGAGGTAAAGGTGGGTGGATTGAATTCCATGGGAAAGGAAGAGGAGGAAGAGTTTTGATACTTACTTAGTGATTAACCATCATGGGTGCTCCAAAAACAACTTAATTAATGATTTCCATGAGATTGGGAAGAAAATTGGAGTATTTGAGAAGAAGAGGGAAAGGGGCGGTTATGAGGAAAATGGAGGGAGTATGAATTTTTGAACCATGATTCTTGCTTAGCTCACTTCTATTAACTCATATTCCATGGTAATTTTGGTGAAGAATTGAGAGATTATGGTGGTGGTGAGGTGAACCGAATTTGAGAGAGGGAGGAGAAGAGATTAATGTTTTTTTTTTTTTATAAATGGAAAGATGTAGAAGAATGAAGAAGAAATGGTGGGTTTTTCTACTTAAAAATCTCAAATGGCCAGATTACCAAAATGCCCTTCAAGTAAAAAGTCACAATTACCCTCCGTTAATTCTTAACAATTTAATTTCTCGAGTCCGTAGGGATAATATGTGAGATGTTTACCGAATTTCTTTCCGTTTCTTAATAAATAATCAACTCTTTAGAAATTATTTATGTTCTGACATGTTGAACTGATACGACAATTTATTTAAAATTCTGCGGGATATTACAGCTACAATTAAGGATATTATTTAAAGAACATTTTAATTTTTTGGTTGACCTCTTTAAAAAAAATGTCTGTCCTATTAAACGATACAATTTAATATTTATAGGATCAACCCAATTAAAATGACGCATAAAATATAATTATTATAAATTATAAAAATATAACATTTCAAAATTAATTACAAATTTTTTTTGTTTGTAAATTAAATAGTACCACAAAAGAAATGAAGGTAAAACATTAATAAAAAAAGGTAAAAAATTCAAATAATTCAGTTTTTTTTTATACGAATAGAAAAATTGAACTTTTTGAATTTTAAATATCTTTCATTTATTTGATATAAAATACTTCAATATTTGTTTGTTTCCATCTTTTTTTGGTTTATTTGTTTCCTTTAATTAAGGGTTATAATTAACGCTGTTATTTAATTTGTTTTCTTTTTCCTTCTCATCCACCAAATGAGGTATTTTCATTCTTAATAATTAAATGAGACATGTTAACCTTTATGAAATCATTCTAATTTAAATTAAATGACATATTAATTACTCTTAAATTGTTTTATCATTATTATCCTTAATAAAAGGAAAAAAAAAAGAATATTTGTGAACTATATAAAATTATTAAGTATACAAATATATGAAACTTTCGTGTTAATATAATTCATTTTGGCTTGTTAATAATACCAAATACGTGAAACTTAGAAAGAAAAAAAGAAAACAAAAAGAAAAAAGACACGACATTGAGACAAAAGATTGAAATGAATACATTTTTTTTATTAAAATTGTGCATGGAATTGCTTGCAAATGGAGGTTATTTATAATACAATGTAGATAGCAAAATTAACAATATTTTTAATAGTCCCTGAAAAAAATTATTTAATAATAACTATCTAATTGACAAATCAAAGGAGAAAAAAAGTCATATATTGATTGTCAAATAAATGAGATGAAATGACACTTTGTCAAAAAAAATAAAAAATAAACCATGATTATTGATCAATGGTTGATTGAAGCTTTTGATACATTCTATTGAAGAAACTATGTTAAGTGAAAATCCGTCATAGTAAAACATGATGAAGTTTATAGATGTCTTCTTAAAAGAAAAGGTTTGTCCAAATTAGATGATGTGAACCAATTGTATGCAACCTTTAGGATGATGTTTAACATATCTGGACATGTCTGGAGATGTGTTTAAAAGCATCAATTATGATTCATCAAATAAGAGTTCATGTGTAATATATCATTTGTGTAAGACAAAAGTTCATAAAATAAATATAGATAAAGACTAAATCAATTTATTGAGATTAGTTTTTCGACATATCAATTCATTAAAAATATTCAATCACCCTAAGGTGTCTAAACTCTAACATCTTGATTCTATATCGAATACAAAACATTGTCTTGACTAAAAATTATATTATTGATGTTGAACGTCTTGAAGTCGTAGAATGTAGACACATGCTCTCCAATGGGACCCTGAGAAAGTAGCATCAACAATTAACAATTAGATACAAATAAAAAAGAAAATCAACCCTATAATCTACAAACAAATGGTTAAACTTCTATCTTTTAAAACACATAAAATACTTGTTATTACAAAATAAAAATTATGGGGGAAGAGACACATGAAAATAATGAAAAACAAATTGTCTATATATAGGGGAAAAAATCAAGGCATGATCAATTTTGATTGGTTGATGAAAACTAAATTAGTCATGGTTCATCTTGATTGGCAAATAAAAAGATGAATGAGTCATAATTCAATTTGATTGGATGATAAGAAAGCATTAAATGAGATGAAGAATGTGAAGATGCCACATGTACTCTTCAAAAAAAATTAAGGCAAATATATATAATAAAGATATATTTGCCTTGAAAAATTGTAAAAGTACACATGGCACTCTAAATTGTTAATCATCATTAATGCTCTAATTAATGCTCTAATACAACTAAAACTTCAAATTTCAACTTGATATTCCATTTGAAATTCAAATTTCAAAGCTTAGTGAAATAGGTAATGACAATCTGACCATTAAAAAAATTAATTTCATTTAAATTGTTTTAAGGTATGACTTTGATATTATTTTTGTAAGTTTGAATAGAAATAATAATAATAATAATAATAATAATAATAATAATAATGATGATGATTTATTGTTATAACATTATTTAGATATCAAGTATCTATATGCACAACAATTATTGAATTTGTTTTAATGTATAAAACTTATAAAAAAAAATATGAATCCTTACATTTTTTAAAAAAAATTACTTTCTTATTTTTTTTTTTTTTGTAATTTAAAAAAAAAACCCAAAATAGAGAATAAAAAAAATAGGGGTTAATAGGCTTTTACCCCCCTGTAATATAGGTGACTTTTGGTTTTGCCCCCAAGGAAATTTTTTTTTTAGATTCCGTCCTCGTAAAATGAAGATTCTTTGGTTTTGCCCCCTGACCCCAATGAGTCAGCAGAATCTCCTATGTGGCACGCTGCGTCAGCAGATTCTGCTGACGTGGCGCGCTGACTGTATAATTATTTTTATTTTTATTTTTTTATTGGGGTACACGTGGCATTTTTTATTTTTTTTTAAAAAAATATTTAAAAAATTGAAAAATTAATAAAAAAATATAAAAAAATTAAAAAATTCTGGAAAAATGAAAAATTAATAAAAAATTGAAAAAAAAATAAAAAATTCTGGAAAAATGAAAAATTAATAAAAAAATATTAAAAAATTCTGGAAAATTGAAAAATTAATAAAAAAATTGAAAAAAATATTAAAAAATTCTGGAAAATTGAAAAATTAATAAAAAAATTAAAAATTCTTGAAAATCGAAAAATTAATAAAAAATCTGGAAAAAATGAAAAATTAATAAAAAAACTGTAAAAAATATTAAAAAATGAAAAATAATGAAAAAATTCTGGAAAATAAAAAATTTCTGGAAAAAATTCTTGAAAATATTTAAAAAAATTCGAAATTTTCAAAAAAAATTAAAAAGATTAATCATTTTTAAAAAAATGAAATTTTTGAATTTTTCATTCGTATTTTTCGAAATTTTGTTTTCAACAATGTCTACTACATTCGTTGATTCATGTGTTCTATTATCGCCCATTATTTCCCCTTTTCTCGACCATTTAAAAATTACAACTTATTAGTATTTCCTGAAATTTTGCCGGTTGTTCTTCTATCGGGTGCAATATCGAACTCTATTAATCTAGCTTTCTCATTCACTAATGTTATGACATGTTGGTTCGTTTTATTTCAATTGCATGTCTTCAAATTTAAACTGGACCTAATACAACCATACAAAACTAAATTTTAAAGTGATGAATGCATATATACTAATCAAAATTTCGAAAAATACGAATGAAAATTTAAAAAATTTCATTTTTTTAAAAATGATTAATCTTTTTAATTTTTTTTGAAAATTTCGAATTTTTTTAAATATTTTCCAGAAATTTTAAATTTTTTCAGATACTTTTTTATTTTGATTAATTTTTCCAGATTTCTTTAATTTCTTTAAAAAAAAATTCCAGAATTTTTTAATATTTTTTACAGTTTTTTTATTAATTTTTCATTTTTCCAGATTTTTTATTAATTTTTCGATTTTCAAGAATTTTAAATTTTATTAATTTTTCAATTTTCCAGAATTTTTTAATATTTTTTTATTAATTTTTCAATTTTCCAGAATTTTTTTTTTTCAATTTTTTTATTAATTTTTCAATTTTCCAGAATTTTTTATTTATTTTTTAATATTTTTTTAAAAAAAAAATAAAAATGCCACGTGTACCCCAATAAAAAAATCAAAAATAAAAATAATTATACAGTCAGCGCGCCACGTCAGCAGAATCTGCTGACGTCACGTGCCAAGTAGGAGATTCTGCTGACTCATTGGGGTCAGGGGGCAAAACCAAAGAATCTTCATTTTACGAGGACGGAATCTAAAAAAAAAATTTCCTAGGGGGCAAAACCAAAAGTCACCTATATTACAGGGGGGTAAAAGCCTATTAACCCAAAAAATAGTTTGCTTTAGAAGTTTATTAAAAAGGATGATGAACAATATCAATATAAATGCTTGATGGAATTAGCACAAAGAGAGGTTACAAAATTAAAAGAAAAAGATTTCTAATGATTTCGTTATAAAGACTCCTTTTTGAATGTGCTTGGTATGAAACAAAAATACTAAAATACCCTTGCAAAATTGTCTATATAAATGATATTCGAAAGACCATTGCAAATTACATTGCTTCTTCCATGTATTCTCTTTTTCTTATTAGTTTCTTTGCTTCTTTTTTTTTTTTGTCAATCGTTGGTTGCTAATTTTTTTTTGTCTGAATGAGAAATATTTTGTTTGCCAAACAATATTTGATTGTTTATGCAATTTATTTATTTTTGAAAAAATATGATCTTTAGTAATAATCGTTAATAAAGATCATATTTTTAAAAAAATGATCTTTTTTTTTTATAGAAAAAAAAATATGATCTTTAGTAATAATTGTTATTTATCTATTTTTTTAACTATTGTGTTTTATTTATTTTTTTGAGAAAATCCATGTCACTGTTAGAGAACTCTCATAGTATGATAAGATACAGAGTTAGGATGAGAAGATTAACGACGTTGTAATGGAAGATTATACATTTGTATTTTAGTTGTCATCTATTTTCATATTCAACCAATTCATTTTTTTGAAGGATCCAATTCATTTGTTTGCTTTACATGTTGTAGTTTGTAGCTATATTTTGTTCTTTTTTAATATGTGTTAGATACACTTTGTTTTTTCATATCATGTTAGAGAAATGAGTGTCATCTTTATAAACATCAAAACTCTTTTGTACATAATGTTTTGTATTATTATTTATTATTTAATCAATTCAATATATTTGTTTATTTTAAAAAATGCTTACCTTAAAATAAATATTTACCTTATAAACTTCTGTGGTCAATTTAGTTTATTTGTTTATTTGATTTCAATATTGTTTTATCATATTACTCGAATTATTATTTTACAAATTGAATGATGATATTGTTTAAGAGAGGAACTTATATAATTACAAAACAATTTGAAAAATATATATTATCTAAATTTTATTATATTTTTACACCAAAAAAGAACTTATGTATATTGCCTTTTTTTGGTCACACATGTGTTTTTGATTGAAGTTAACACTGTTATATTGATTTATATTTAGAAATATCATAATAAAAAATCATTAATGTAAAACTTATGTATATTGCCTTTTTTTGGTCACATATGTGTTTTTGATTGAAGTTAACACTTTTATATTGATTTATATTTAGAAATATCATAATAAAAAATCATTAATGTATTTGTTCAAAATAAAATTTGTAATCAATGTTTGTAAACATAAGGTCATAAGTTTCTCATTTATTTTTTTTAAGGAAGTTTCTCATTTATTTATTAATAAGTTTTTAATTTTTTTTTGTTCAAATATGTTTTTAAATTTATTTATTAATATGTTTGTAAACATAAGGTCATAAGCTACCTTTTCATAATTTCACATTTATTTTTTAATATGTTTTTTTTAATTTAATGAAACTAAATATGCAAAAGTACATGTGTATTGTTTCTCCCTAATTAACTGCTTGCGTAATTTTTTTTTTATTCACAAATTAATATGACCATTAATACGCACATTAAACACAAATGGTATTCTTTTTATCTTTTTTTTTATCCCCTATTCTTTTTATCTTTAGCAAAACATATTCTTCATCACACATTCAAATTTGTCAATGAGATTATATATTTTAAATGTCCATCAATTCTTAATATTTATGTTACATAAAAAAGACAATCTTAACATTTATGAAATATTATACACTTTTTCTACTCAAAAATGAATCAAATTGTTCAGCGCAAATTATTAATGCGCTAATTAAAGCATGAATCATAAGTTCCGGTAAAAATAAAACATGAATCATAAGCATTCAAAATTAAAATCAATTCAGAACGTGTATCAAAATTATTCAAAATGCACGTATACGGACCTAATCATTAAGGGGAAAATTAAGGTAATTTCTTTTTCATCGATCCAAAAAAATCAAAATTACTAAGTTAAATAATCTCTTAGCCATGAAAGTTGACTCAATTGGTAAGTAATTGACTCATCCAGATGGTTGAAAATTACTTTTGTAAGCGTTCTAGGAATCCAATTCACTTATATTTATTTCCAAAAAAAAAAAATTTGATGTTAAATTTGTAAATTCATACGGTATAAACATAACTTTTTTTTTGTATGATTTTCTCTGTAAAAAAGACAACAGTATAATGTTTGCTTATATTTTTCCCTAATAAATACATTTGCTTATTGTGTCAAAACAAAATACAATTACTTATAGATCGTGACATTTTTTACTATAGCTAAATGTGTAGGTTCCAAAATTTTATACAATTTACTCATTTTTTAATGACATGTTTGGGTACCTGTCTATAATCATCCTTACAGTTTTCAAAATTTTATACAATTTATTTGTGATTGACTCTTTTCCAATTATAAAAAATTTATACCTGTTATTCAAGGGTATTTGGATGGAATGGCGAGATTCGCTTAAGCTTCATCAAAAATCATATGTTCAAATTCCTTCAAAAAAAATCATATGTTCAAATATAGCCTAAAATATACAACAATGTTAAATCTCCTAAGAGAAACCTTTCCCATTCATTGTGGTCTTACTCGACTCCATTTACGCTTAAAGGATACACGGTAAAAAAAAATAGTCAATACTTGCTTGATTAATTTCCATGAATGGTAGTTACTATAAACATTGTTGTATGTTTAGAACATTAAAAAGTTGTCATCCAACAATAGTGCCAACCAGTTGGGTAGTTTATTGCCTATTTTAGTAACTTTACATTTTTCAAGTTTTTTTTTTTTGTAAGCCGGGAGAAAGGACAAATATCAAGAGGAAACAACGGCATCTCAACTAGGTTCGCATCCCGTATCCTATGCCGCCAAACTCAAAAAAATTATTAAAAAAAGGGGAAAATATATACACAAGAGGGGGACTAAGCCAAAACCCTCAAAAGCTAAAAATAAAAGAGAATGAAAAATAAAAGGGCAACAATTTCTGTTAAACTTTTAGCACGAGTCTCTGGAATTGCAAAAAGTCAACATCACCAGCAACATGGCTTTGATTTTCATCAAATCCACCAAAATCATCAATAAACATTCGGAACCTGTTTGACACCGCGAAAATCAAAGATTTCGCAATAATAATTAACAATGGTTTATGAGACAGAAAGCAACTCCTGTGTCCGAGTTGCCAATACCTTAAACACTCCAATATAGGACAATCATTGGACACTTGGAGTTGAAGCACCCCGTGAGCGGGTTCTATACGGCGGTTTCCCAAGTACATGTTGTTGTCTCAATTTCTGTTTTTGCTTCTTAAACAAAACCAGTGTGAATAGATATATTTAAGTTTACATATATAATATATATTTAAAACAATTTTATAGTTTGAGAAAATGAGTCCTAAAAATTTCTAACTCAAATAATAAAAATGTCAAAATTGTTTCATCGGATGTTATGATTGATATTCGATCTCGGACTCTTTCATGGTGTACACAATTTTTTAGGGGAGTGAACACATTTTACAAAGAAGATCCACAATAGAAATCCCATTTTATGTACCTAAGTGGATCTTAAATGTATACGCCGTCTATTTTATAATATACATCTAACTTACAAGAGTTTCAAAGTACACGTTGCACATAATCTTGCTTTCTATCATTAGTTGCTTTCAATTGTTTTTTTCTAATTGCTACCATTTGTTCATGTCTCTATTGCTTTAGTGGTCTATTTCTTTTTTGGTAATGATATCTTTGGTACTAATATTTTATAGAAGTTGTCGAAGTCAATGCAATTTTTTTTAATGTCTTCCCTTTTCACATTAAAAGTATTGAATGCAAATAAAAACGTCTGACAATAATTTTGTATTGATTTTGGGTACCTATTTTGTATTCAAATTTATAGTCATCTCTTCACTATATATACTCACGTTACTCGAATTATTTCTGTACTTTTTCTTTACTTAGTCTCTCTTCACACACATCCAACGAATTTTTATTTTTAATTTACAATTTTTTATAGGTACAAAACATGGAGTACACTTATAAAAACAATTTTTATATTCATGACATATGCAGAATTAAATAAAATATGCAAAATTATTTTTCTTGCACATTATTAAGTATATTTTTTTAATCTTGGAAAATGTTTTGATAACTTTTCTTATTCTCTTAGTGTTGAATCATTCACTACACGATAGATTCAGCCACTTATCAGCGTTCACTCTGCAACTGATTCAACCACATATTAGCTTCTTATGTTTGTTTTGATTCATGTTGTGCTTGATTCTTAAGCCCGTGTGTGTGTCTCTTATTTTTTTCGTTCAACTTTTTGTGTGTATTGAATCAATTTATTTTGGTTTCATAAGAAGAATGACTACAAACGATTGATACGAGTAATGATGAAATTAACACTGTTTTTCAACTATACAAGCAATATTTGAATGCTTGTCATATTTCTCTATACATCGTTTTTTATTACAAAATTCATGTAAATTTATTATTCATTTAATCAATAAATTCTTTTAAGGTTATTTTACTATCTTTTGATAATGTACATATCCATGAAGAAGGCTCTTAGACCATCCACAATGGTGGGTGCTTCACCTATTTAGCACCACATTAAATAGGCACCGTCATTGTGGAGTATAACATATGGGTGCTTAATTTAAAAAAAAAAAAAAAAAAAAACATATGGGTGCTTATGGAGGAGGGTGGTTATGGAAGCACCCTCTCTATCTTTTCATTTTTCATGGGGTCCCATTTAATAAATCTTAGTAAAATGAATAAATTTTGTTAAAAATGTAATGATATAGATTTATTTGTAAGGGCCTATTTAATAATTCCTTTTGAGGTGCTAGGTTGGAGAAAATTGGTGCTTATTAAATATTACCGTAAAATTGGTGATATGGACATAGGGGACCCACTTAAGCACCCAATGTTGGGTGCTCTGTTGTGGATGGTCTTACATTCACAAATATGGAATGAATTTCGATTAGAAATTTCTACCTCAGGTCTGGGTTAAAGGATATGAATAAATATTTGTTTTTTCTAGCATTTGTTCTTCTACTTCGTTTACTTCCTTTTTTTTCAAAGCATTATAATGTATCATTGATGAAAAAGTTCTTGGATGGTCACAAGGATTTAGACACTTCGTTTGGTCGCACACAAACAATGCTTATGATATAATCATTTAAAAACTAATGATTCTTTAATTATTATTTTTCTATTATTTTTGTTCTTTTTATGTATGTGATATCAAATGAAGTGTCTAATTCTTTATGTTCACACAATAATTCTCTCACAAATGTCATTAAAAAGCATTAACATGTATTCAAGTCAAAATTCAAAAAAAAAAATTCATATTTACTTTCTATACCTTTTTTTCTTTCTAAAATATATTTTGTTGTCATATTTACCTTTTTTTTATGTTGATTTATTCTTTCTTTTATATAAAAAAAAAAAAAGAGATTCATTCTTCTACCAAAAAATAAAAGAGATTCATTCTCATATGTTTTTATCTCTTCCGATTATTCTTCGTTATCTATATCTTTTTTTACACAATCAATTTAAATAAAAATAACACCTTACGAGAAGGAGAATATTACTAAGTGTTCCTGTTTTCTTGAACAATTGTTCTCTTTTACATGTTAAGGGGCAACATATATTTTTAATAGGAAATGACACTTCCAACCAACTCTTTTGTTCTTCATTATAGGATTGGTTGAATTTTTTTCTCAGTTCACTATTAACTTCCATGTGTATGATGATTTTGAGATATTTTGTTTTTAATTTGTCTAATAGTGTATATTTTTAGTTTAAATTAGTAGCTTAATTGATTTGGTTTCGAATCCACCTTTTTTTTGGGATTTCCTTTTTATTCAGAGTAAGTTGGTCTAAAAGAAGGTGTATTTATCGGATAATGTTAAGTTGTGTGTCAATTTTATAATCCTATATGATAATCCCTTCATGTATATTTGACTTCTTCTGGATTCTTTTTCACAAATAAAAGGTCTTTTGAAATTAGGAATTCACCTCAAAAGACAACAAATAAGATGTTGATTTCAGGAACGAGTGAGCGATGATCAACAAAAAGTTATAAATGTGGAAAATTATCAAGTTACAGCAAAATTTTACTTTTGCAAAAATTTGCATCAACAAATTAATCAATCTATATAATTTGTTTTTTTCTTTTTCATTGGTAATTTTTTTTAACATATCTTTCTTAGTGTGAGACTATCTACGTTTGTGATTTGGTGACATAGTCAAATAAGGTCGAGCGGAGGCCTAATATGGTAAAAAAAATGTGGGTTAATGATGGTTTGATAGAGGTAGGTTTGTGTTCCTATCCTTCATGAAAAGAGCAAAAGGAAGTATCAAAAATAGAATGAGTTACTGGTAATTTTGTAAGTTAGTTGAAGGAGTTGAAAATTTATGATTAATTATTTTATTAAAAAATAGACTTAATTAAAAAATGCCACGTTATTTTAAAAGAGAAATGCTTCTTAGTACGGAACGAAAAGCTAAGGGAAGAAAATGCATTACGTGGCAGCCAATTTTTTACCCCCATACTGCCTTTATTCCATCCAATACGGAATTATAATTCTCCCAGCGTGAAACACCTATGAGTTTCGTCTTTTTTCGTATGCAAAGCTCCGTACTATATAGCATAACTAATTTTAAAAATGTCTAATTAGCATGTACTTTATCAATTCAGCATAACATATCTACATTTTTTCATTGTTAGACCCCACCAAAGATCAAAAGTGAAGATATTTAAAACATGGAGGTTGGATAAAAAAATTGCATGAAAGCGAACGACATCCAAAAACATATATTTAATATTATTTTTTTTAGCAAATGACATCCATATATTAAGTAAATGGATCATCACACTTAAATAATAGAAACCCCACAAGTGAAATTAACATCATATATTCACCCAAAACATTAAGACATTAAGTGTATTGGAAATCTCACTTATATGTTGCACAATTTCTACTACTGCATCAAATGTAGATGTTTAACTCACACATGACACATTAACATCTTTATCTTAATTGTGTGACTCTTTGTGTCTGTGATCAGATGAGATAGCCAAATAAGATCAAAGAAACAACATGATAAAAATTATGGGTTGGTGACGGTTTCATCATATAGGGATATTTTTGTTCCATTTGTTCTTGCAAAGAGAGAAACTAAATTAAAAAAAGAAAGAAAATGAAAAAGTAATTTGAACATGATATCAATGATAAGGGAAGAATTTAAGGGGTGTGTATTTTACCTATGATAGTATATGGAATAATGAGTTTCTGTTAATTTTATGAATTTGTTGAAGGATCATTGGAGATTATTGGGTAATTATGTTACCAAAATATCATACTCATTTAGAAAATGCTAGATCAATTTAAAATGTCTAATAACTATGTATTTATTAAGGATAATAATCATATATTTTGTCAACTTAGCAAAACACATATATATTTTTTCATTGTCTGATCCTACCAAAGATCGACGGTAAAAGAATTCAAAATAATAGAAGTTGAATTAAAATGAATGATATCCAAAAACAAAAATTTAAGATAGAAAATTAAACTAATGATACCTAAAAACTAACCATATAAATCATCATAATATTGAGATTTATGTGGGAGCGTACATTGAATTGCATCATCATATTCGGTTAAGAGTAACCACATAAGTGAGATAGCCATTACATCATTATTCACAGTCTTAAAACATTAGGTATATGGATCATCTCATTTTCAAAGTCTTAAAAGATACATCGGTCATCTCACTTATATATTGCTCAACATCTAATCTTGCATCCAATTTAAAATTTTAACTCGACACATTAACATCTCTCAGCTAAGTGTTGAACTCTCCGTGTGTGTGGTCCACCACCAAGAACCACTCCTGCTCCCCCACAATGTTGAACTGGGATATGATACAACTGTTGGGCCTTCTTGAGGAGTCAACATTGTTGTGGATCGACACGTTGAAGAAAGAGAAAACACACAAGTGAGAATGATGCACCGTCTTATCCAAAATTTTAAGGCTTAGGTATGAGTTTTTTCGCTTGATTTTGGTTCGACTTCCACTCTTTTATCCATTGTTGAGCTTTAGGTGGCACTTGATAAATCACAATATTCTCTACCTTGAATATGACAAAATTCTAGCCCGTGCTTGGCACGGGTCCACATACTAGTTTTCATATACTTTACAAACTAAATTGACAAATTTTAAATACATTAAGGACTATCTTTTATTAGAGGTAAGAACTCAACTACTTATTTTATGTATATAGTTTATGACTAATTGACAATTTATTCCTTGAAAATTCGTAGGGGGGTAATCATTAATGAAATGATATCATGTGCTATTAAACCATTAGAAATATTAGACTTTTTCCAGTAACACCCAAAAAATATTTGGTTACATCCAAATCAATGTAAAATTTAATCATAATGGCGAAATTACCCTTATGTATATAGCTTTTCCAAAAACCCTTTTTTATCTCTTAATTTTATCTTCACCCTCTATCACAAACATCTATAAATGTGTGATCTAAATTGATGAAAGAGTAAATGTTGAACTCTATAGTCTTCTATTAATACTCCATTACACATATAAGTGATTTTCTGCAATTTCATTATTTATTTGAATTCAATTAAGCCTACACAATCTTAATTCACCTAACAACTAACAAAATCCAGAATTTACACGGCTGTCGTGAAGTAAAGTGAAATTGAGTTCATATAGGTCAATTTTTTTTAAGAGTATTACTTTTTCCACCCTAAGTCTTTCCTCGCGCGCCCTATTTTTTTCCAATTTTACCCCTGGTCCGGATTTCATATTCCGGAATGAATTGTTTGTATTTTTCAGATGATTCCGGATTTTAAAATCCATAATAGTATTTTAGCAGAACTTTTGCAATTTTAAGCTCTACAATTCGTAAAATAAAATATGAATAAAATAAAAAACAGAAATAAAAAGACACAAACATAAAAACAACTCATTTTATTAATATATGAACAATACATTACAATAATTTTCAAGCTTTTTAAGCTTATTACATAAGATCCTAAATCTATTTCTAATCTCCTAAGAGTCTAATTCTAATCTCCGAAGAGTCTAACCACTGCTATGTGATAGGACATAGCAGTAGCTTGGCTATTGGAGGAAAACCGGAGGAGGGGGGGAAGATGAGGGCGGGAAGAAGAAACCAATGCCCCTGAGGGAGGTGGGGGGTGCTCAGACTTACGCCCATACAGGCGAAGCTAATAACCACACTGACCCATATGACCCTCAGATGAACCGCCCTTCGTTGCAGCGCGGTTCCATCCTCATTGACCGTTCATACAAACCCTGAAAGTTTTCAACGAGGCCCTTATCTATGAAAGACCAACGATGTAAAACCATGGTTGTAGAAGGAAGAAGAGGAGGAGAGGAATGGTGTGAGAAATGGTGGGGTTTGGAAGGGTATTTATAGGGAGGGGTGGGTGAAAAATGGTTGGAAAACCATAAATGCAGTCAAAAAACGTGGTAAAACACGTTTTTTTTTACTTGACCACTGTCAAAAACGTGTGGTGCAGACCACCGGCCATGGCACTGAGGAGTTCCGGAATATAAAATCCGGAATGCACCTTTGTTTTCCGGAATATACTTTCTGGATTAATGCGATTATGGTGAAAGAGGGAAAAGTTGGCACTTCTTTGTAGGGCTAAGGACATTCCAGAATGTATAATCCGGAGTGATTCAGCACTTTTGAAAGAGAACCATCAATGTGGGTTTGGACGGTTACAACCACTAACACGTTTTCATTGACTGTATTAATGACCTAGGACTTTTTTTAGGCTATAAATAGGCTTCCATCTTCAACAAATACCTTCATTCTTCACTCCACCTCTTTTCTTCCATTCTCTTCAAATTTTTTAAGTTTTGTAGGAGTGTATGTGGTGTCATGGTCATTGTTGACCGTTCCTATGAACCCTGCAATTGCATTGCAGCTTGTGTGGGGTTCATATAACGGTCAACAGAGACCCTTGACATCAAAGAAAGACACAAAATATTCATATCGTTTTTGTTCGGATTTAATTTTCCGAAAATCTCTTCATCTCTTTTCTTCAAATTTCTTCAAATGTTTTTAGTTTTTTAGGGGTGTCGGTGGTGTCATGGTCATTGTTGACCGTTCATATGAACCCTGCAATAGCATTTCAGCTTGTGTGGGGTTCATATAACGGTCAACAGAAACCCTTGACATCAAAGAAAGACACAAAAAAGCGCACAACATATGGTCCGGATTTTATGTTCCGGAAGTAACTAACAATCTGGTTCGAAAAACATAATCCGGACCAGGGGTATTTTTAGAATTTTTACAGGACGCGCGAGAAGGCAGTAGGGTGGGAAAAGTAATACTCTTTTTTTAAAGTTACGGGAATTAACACCCATATACATCTTATCCCCTTGTTGCAATTCACATACGTGATCTTTTTGTATTCATCTAACAACAACAACAAATTAAAAAAGTTATACGTGATCCCCTTATTGCAATTTTGAGATTGTGAATTGCAATGACAACAAAGAAGAATTAGAGGTGTTTTTGTCATTTTGGGATATAATAAATAAATACTTCGGTGTAACCAGAAAAATTGATATATTACCAATACACGGGTTTCATAATAGTCTAACTTTAAAATTTGGCTTAATACATGTTTTTGGTCCCTTAACATATTTTCAGATTTCATTTTGGTCCCTTAACTTTAAACTATCTCAATTTGGTCCCTTAAATCTTACACCGTTTACTATTATGGTCCTCTCCGTTAGTTTTTTTGTAAAAACTGTTAACCTTTGCCACATGTCAGTTTTGATTGCTGATCAATGGTTGGATTTGAAAGGCACACATGGCATACTGTGGACTAACATCATATGATCATTCTTATTATTATAAAAAAAAAAAAAAAACACAAGGATTCTGCTCTCTCTCTCTCTCAAAAGTCACGTTCCTGGAAAAGGAAGATGAAAGTTCATCTTCAAGCTCAACTCCGACGAGCTACTTGAACGCCGGCGCGGCGGCTGCCGGCCCAACAGGGCGGCGCCACCGCGCCGGAAAATCCAAACACCTCCCTTTTCAAAAATAACTTCGGAAACATCATATGATCATTCTTATTCTTCTTATTTCTCTCAAAAACTCATAAATTTTTTCCAGCAACATATGAATTTTTTCCAGATTTATATTTTCATCATTTTCTCTCCATTAATATCCACTTTAATCTAGAAATTTTCAACGAACAAACCTAAACACATAACCAACAAACTCAATTCAATTTAACCATCGTTTTCTCATCGAAGTTCAAAATCGAATCCAAGTTCAAATTTTATCAACACCGTACAATCTCAAAATCAAATCCTGCAAAGATGATGGTTGAGAAGCATCCACCACCACTTTCGATTTAACCCATTTCAATTTATAGAATCCAAAAAGAAAAACAAATACAACTTAACCCATAAATAACAACAACGAATTCAATCGATTTTTTCCAGCTTCAATTAGTGTATGACATGCAAGAAGAAGAAAAAAATGAAGAAGGAAGAAGAGGGGTGGACTTCGGACTTCTTATTCAACAATAACAACAACAACCTCAATTGAATTCAATAAGCTTCAAATTATTTTCAATATGTGGTGAGTTCAGATTTGAGTTGAAAGGTTTGGACTTTGGACATGTTGATGAGTTTTAAACCCAGTACAAGATTAGTGATGGTTTGTGTGAAATGAAATTGAAGATAATGGAAAATGGTTTTTATTATAGATTGTGTGGTATGTAGGTGTAGATGGTGTGAACAATTAGTTTGAACTTTTACTGGGTTTGCATTTGAGATTTCATGGGTTTGGTTTTGTAGGTGAGATGTGAGTTTGAAGGATCTGAATTTTTTAAAATTATGGGTCTTGGTGAGAAGAAATGAAGATTGAGTTTTTATAAAGAAGATGGTGGAGTAATGGTGGCTGGTGTAATTTGATGGTGGTTGGAGAGGAAGGAATTGATGCGCGTATAAAGAAGAAGAAAAGAGGAAATAATTATTTTTTCTTTTAATGAAATAATAATAATAATAATAATAATAATAATAATAATAATAATAATAATAATAATGATGATGATCATTCTTTCAAAAAAAAAGATCATATGATGTTAGTCCACAATATGTCATGTGTGCCTTTCAAATCCAACAATTGATCAGCAATCAAAACTGACATGTGGCAAAGGTTAACAGTTTTTACAAAAAAACTAACGGAGAGGACCATAATAGTAAACGGTGTAAGATTTAAGGGACCAAATTGAGACAGTTTAAAGTTAAGGGACCAAAATGAAATATGAAAATAAGTTAAGGGACCAAAGCATGTATTAAGCCTTAAAATTTTGTTGTCAACGAAAATAATGGTTTCAATGTGAATAGTGATGAAGATCACCACCATAACTAGGGTGGCGTTTAGCCTGGGAACGAAAAGTTCTTTCCCACCATGGGAAAGTATCCTTTTCCCTGCCACCTGTCAGTTGGCAACCGGATTTAGCAAAAAAAATAAAAACATTGAAATCAGTTTTTTAATATTGTTTGTACTTTATGCACCACACACCTCCCCGTTTACTATTGTCTGACCAGAAATTACCATCTTTTCCAAAACTTGTATAATCTCATTTTCTTCTTCTGTTCTCTCACCCATAAAGCCAAAGATTACCCATCAAAGTTTTCGTTTTCATCTTGTTGTTTGAATTTTGTAAGGCAAATTCGGAACTGGGTGTATATCAATTTTTCATTTTTGGATGTGATTTGAGATGAGGATCAATTGATTTTGCAATTTAATGATGTACCAGAACTGGGTTTGATCAATTTTGCTTTTTAGGATGATATTTGAATTGGATTATGGTCAATTTTCCTATGTTTTATCTCTCTGTCTTCTAATACTTTCTTCCCAAACATGCTCATTGTTCTCACGTTTGTGTGTAAGTTAAAGGTGTGGGATTAGAGTGAGGTTGTTGTGATTGGTCTGAATTTGTTTTCATATTTGGATTATGGGTTTCAATGCATTTTTTAGATTCACAATAGAAGCTTCAAACGTGTTGTCATGCTGGTATTTTTCACTCCTTTTGAGCTTTTGTTTTAAATCTCAGATTCAACCAAAAACACATGATATTTTATGATATTGGGTTATTTTTTTTATTCTCATTTCCTGGATTTAAGTTTGATTGAGTTTGCGGTTTATAATCATAGCCTATTTAAAACACAAAAACACACAAAAAATATTATTTAAAACTGTACCCAATTTTTAAATTAATTAAATAATCACACCAGAAAATATAAATCTGTAACTTATTAATGGCCAATTTATATATATATATATATATATATATATATATATATATATATGTCGCACAATAGTTAAAAATGTAATCTACTTTTCAAAATTTATTAATTGCTTGTCTAATGACTTTTCTAATTTAAATTAACATCAAAACATTTTAACAAAATGGAATGGTATAGGCTATTCCGGAATTCTTAGGTCTAACCAGCAAGCTCAAGTACACAATAGATGGCCCACGATTTTTTTACAAAAATTACCAATAATTCAAACAAATACAATATTGTTGTTTAATATTGTGGTGGGCCCATGTTTTTTGTATCCCAATACCTTACAAAAAGTCACAACCCCTTAGCAGGTAATGCATCTCAGCCATCCGAATAAACTAATATTAAATCTATGGCTATTGTTCAACTTTCCCATCTTGGGAAAGAACTTCCCTTTCCCATACTAAACCCCACCCCATAACTAGTAGTGGCGTTGTTTGTGTTTCCACAATGATGAAGAGGGTGATGATTTATCATCTCAAGAACTAATTGAATTAATAACCAACATGAATTTTACAGCTCTCCGCATAATGGACTGGGTTATTGTCTTCATTCTTCCGGTTTCTCAAGTGATATTAATGACTCATTCTTGCTTCTTACATGCCTGCACGTCATAACAACAACTATATATCAACACAGACATGGACAGGGCATACTAGCACATACGCTGACATGTAGACACTAATAATAATATGATAAAATGAAAGCAATTGAATGTAGATGATTGTCATGTAGGTGAAGTGTAAACATAGTTAAAATATGAGTAATGCATTATAATGACGTCTTTGTACTCTATTACTATTTTGCTAGAAAAGAAGAAAAAAAATCATATGATTCAGACAAACATATCAGCCTAGGGGTGGACAATCGGGTCCGACCCGACCCGAAACCGTGAAAACCGAGTGCATTTAAGGGGAATGGGGCGGATCGGGTCGGCTGGGCGGGTTATCCGGGTGACTTAGTCAGTTTTGTTTGGATAACTGTGGTGCGGACCGGTTATAGATATATCATTATAACCCGTAACCCGACCGAATGTATATCTATTATTATTATTATTTTAATTAATATATGCAACGGTGCCGTTTTGTGCAATGGTTAAAAACTCAGACTTGTACTCAACACACCACACTTCACTCATTTCAAACCCTAGCAGCCGCTTATCATCCTCTCTCCCAAGAACAAACCCTAGCCACCGGCAACACAAGAAACATCCCAGAAAATGGCTGAGATAACACCACACCCACCGTGACTCTCATCTCCATTCATCATATTTGTTTCTCTACTCTTTTTTCGTTTTTTTCTTTCATTCACGTCTCAATCTCAAACACCATCATATTTCAGTTTCGTTTTCGTGATTCTCATCTCCAGATCTGTGATTAAGGTAGTTTTTTTAGCTTTAAAACTGTTATGTTCATGAGTTTTTGTTGATTCTTTGATTATTCATGCTTTGATTCATTCTAACCGTTCTATTTTATTTTTTGTTTACATGGTTGGTTTGGTTCTTGGATCTTGGTTTTGTTTGACCCTAAAAGGTATGTTATTACCCTCTGTTGTTTTTTTTTCTTCTCTTCTTTTCTGTTTGTTTTTCTCAGTTAGTTTATCCTTTCTAATACTTCAGATCTATTTATCTAACATTTTTTTTTATTTGATATTGTGGACCTTGGATCAGCTGTGAAAAAAGACTATAGAAGGTATTATTTTTTCACATTTTGTGACTTCGTGTGAGTGTATTTATTTTGCTTTTATGTGGTTTTCTTCTCTTTTAGTGTTTTTTAATTTAAGTTGAATTACCATTTTTAGTCTATCAGTTTATTTTTTGTCAACTTTAGTACTAGTCAGTACTAATAAATAAATAAAAGTTTTATTCTCTTTCTAGTTAGTTAACAATTACTAATAGTTTGATATTTGTTTTGCAATTTTTTTTGTCATGATTGTGTTCTATGTTGAACTATATGAATACAAATGGTTTGATATGATATGTTGTATTCTTATTAAATAAGGTTTTCATTTGTAATAATGTTTTTTAGTGTATCTAATTGAATAAGGTTTTCATTCATAATAATGCTTATTTGTCTAACAAATTGTTCTTTGTTTTGCTTTTACATGTTTTAAACTTTGGTTATTCTTGATAAAAGAACTTCTAAAGTTACTATGGAGCAAGGAAGACAAGGAGTTACAGAGAAAGGTAAAGGACTTATGGAGAAAGGTAGTAGTAGCTTCCAAGGAGAAAGGCAAAGACTTATGGAGCAAGGTGGTAGTAGCTTGCAAGGAGAAAGGCAAGGACTTATGGAGCAAGGTGCTGGTGGATTGCAAGGAGCAAGACAAGATGGTAGTGGCTTGCATAGTAAGTAATAGTATTTCTCTCTCTATTTAAGTTCATGCTTTATTTTATTGTTTTGTTTAATGAAGTAGATGACTCTTTAATTTAACTCTTCTACTTGTATTTTTTTTAATTCAACTTTTCAACTTGTATTCTTTTTAATCTAAATTTTTTTAACTTCCAATCTTTCTTCATTTCCATCAACTAAGTAAGATTATTCTTGTTTATGCTTATGTTCTTTCTAAAACTGAACTCCTTTTTATGTGTTTGCTCATTTTTATGAAGATCATGCTTGTGAGTTTGCTTTCTATGGAAACTTTTGTATGCTGCTTGTTTTGAACCTATGTTTATATGCTTATGTTAATTCTGTTTGAAGTCTCTTGATATATTGAATTGAGGTTTGTTTAACAGTTTACAAACTATTGTTTTGGTTTTGAACTCCTGCTTGTATGCTTTTGTTAATTTTGTTTGAGTATTGAAATGAAATTTGTTTAACAGTTTACAAACTATTGTTTTTGTTTTGAACTTCTGCTGTATGCTTTTGTTAATTTTCTTTGAAGTCGCTTGATATATTTGTTTAACAGTTTACAAACTATTGTTTTTGTTTTGAACTTCTGCTTGTATGCTTATGATGATTATCTAAGACTTAGTTGCTTAAATTTTTCAGTATTGGAAATTTATTTACAAGACCCTAATCAACCATCAACAGAAAATGCATCTCAAGTGGCACCTGAAACTGCAGCTGAATTAGTGAATGTCAGCCCCCTTCCACCTGTTGTCCCTCAACCTAAAAAGAGAAAACCTAATGCAAATGGTCCCTCTAAAAAATCTTCTTGTTGGGACCACTTCATTGAACTAACTGATGTTCCTGAACGAACAGCTGCCTGTAAACATTGCCATAAAAAATACAAATGTGACCCTAAAATACACGGAACATCTAGTTTGCTAGCCCACTCAAGAGTTTGTAACAAAAACCATATCTAGCAAATGATCTTAAACAAACAAACCTTGTTTTTGCAAGTGGGGAGGGTGGTGGGTTGGTCTCAATACACCCAAAATTTGATAAAGAAGCTTGTAGGAGGGCAATCACTTTATTTGTCATCCTTGAGGAGGGCAATCACTCTAGATTTCTTATAAGAAAATGTATAATTAAAAAATATTTTTTAGATATGGCCAGAAAAATAAAATTTTCTGCCCAACAAAATATTAAACTAGCATTTTTATGAAAATAAAAAAAAATGATTTTAATCAATTGGGCCACAATTTTTAAGTCCAGAAATGGCCCCATCCGTTTTACCCGCTCCGACCCATCCGAAGTACCTGAAAACCCGAAATCCGACTAACCCATTTTTAACATCAGTCGAAAATGGGGCATGTTATGTAATCCGCGGTTTAGCTTGGATTGGGCTTTTGGGCCCGAACCCGCCCGGACCCGCCCGTTTGTCCACCCCTATATCAGCCTTCCTTATACTCGATTCTTTTGCTTAAAAAAATCATATTGTCTTAGGATCTCATCGTACTTCTCAGCCTTCTTTTCAATCTCATTTATTTGGGCCAACATATCAGCAGGTTGTAGCTTCAACTTCTTCATATTGGGAACACTCCTTGCCTGGAGAATGTTACACAAGTGGTTACATATACATGAACTCTATCGACATAACAAGTGGAGACATATACACAAATTTTAATGGCATAACAAGTGGTTACATATATACAAATTTTTGTTGAAAAAATATAGACACAAGGATTGCATTACAATCAATATTCCTTGAGAATAAAATTGATAACAATTATTTCTCCTTATTTTATTTTCAAAGATTTGAAATGCTAATTTCCACAGCCTCTTAATGTTTAAACTTACCTTGACTTCATTAATGAGTTGAAAAACTCACCTTGACTTCTTAAAAAAATGAGTTGAAAAACCTAATGAAAAATATTACATATTAACTAGGTAAAATATATAAAACATTACTAATCACTCACTAAAACATATATCAACAAGATTACTTCAAGCTAATTCAAATAAAACATGTACTCCTAAAAAATCAAGTAATACAAAATAAACTACACAAGATTAATGAGATTATATATTGATTTTTGTCATAAAAATAAGATTATATATAAATTTCAAAATCATTTATATTTGAGACAAAATTGTCTTTTCTTTCACACATATCATCTCTCCATATTTAATCAAAGAAATCACACTCGTTGGATATTTATTATGGACATTGCAATGAACAATAAAGTAAATCATAATAGATAAGGTGTACATGTATAAGTAGCCATGGCAATGAGGCGGGGGTGGGGACGGGTTTTACCTTCCCCGTCCCCATACCCATATCATATTCTCATATACTTACCCATTACCTACCCATACCCAACGGGGATGAGAAATCAAATCTCATCCCCGTCCCCGATGGGTTCTGATATCCCCGCCCCATCCCCTTCTCTGCAGTGGATAAATGACGATTAATTGCTATGATAATGCATTATCCGACAAAGAGATAATGACGATCAATTGCTATGATGATGGAGAAGATAGAGGCCGAGATTGTGAGACATGAAAGGAGAAAACATGAAAGGAGAAAAGAGAGAACTATGATAAATAAGGGTCAACTGAAAGACTGAGACTATTGGATCTTGCACATTAAGGCGTCATTCAATTTTAGCCATTGATCATCTTACTTAATGCCAGCCGAATTTTGTTATCAAGTTTGCTATAATTTTGGCCAGCCGAATCCTTATTTTTTTTTTTTTTGAATTCATATCCTCCTTTTTTTTTTATTCCTATCCTCCTTTTTTTTTCGAATCCTTATTTTTTTTTTAATTCCTATCCTCCTTTTTTTATCCCTATCCTCCTTTTGGCCAGCCGAATCCTTATTTATTTATTTTTTTAATTCCTATCCTCTTTTTTTTTTATTCCTATCCTCCTTTTTGTTTTTTTTGAAGCAAATATTTTCTACACTTTTAGGTTTGCAATTATTTAACATAATAAATTCCATCTCAAAAAATGCATCGCACCAATTTTATTCCTATCCTCTTGCCTTTTTTTTTATGAAGCAAATATTTTCTACCCTAATTTCCATGTAAACTTGGTTATATATACGAAGCCCTAAACCTGTTTCTCTCAATAAAAAAAAAACCCTAAACCGTGGTAAATTTCACATACAACACAAGAATCATATATTTTAATATTTAGAGGTTTGCAAATGGAAGGACGTGACCTTACAACTTTCCTCTCATACCACTCCTTAACCGGTAACTTTGATTCAATTCTGAATTTTTTTTCTTTCATTTTTTGGATTGTTATTATTAGTGTTTTTTCTTCCATTTTTTGGATTGTTATTATTAGTGTTTTTTGAATTATACAAATGTCATACTTTTTGTAACATGTTGTTTTCCATTGATTTGGTAGGTCCTTTGATGACTCATCCTGTTACTGAGATGGACGAGACTCTCACCAAACTTCAATTGAAGTACAGAACATACATAGTCGAGTACGACACAGAAGATGTAATTTGTCATTTTCCTTCCTAACTTCTTGCTCTTTTTTTGTTTTCCATTGTTTAATATAATTTTGCTTCTCTCAATTGTTATAGTTAACAATTTTAGGGTGATGTCTTCCTAACTTCTTCCTAATATGTTATTTTTTAGGGCACAAAACATGTTAAGTTGTCGTTTTCCTTTCTAAGTTGTCGTTTCTGTTTTATTTTAGGGTGCTGTCAAGTTACCAAACATGTTTGCAGCTGATTTCGGAGACAAAATTAATCGTTTGGTCAACCTGGTCGACGGAAAGAACAATAAGTTTCAAGTTTTGGTTGATAGGATTTCTGGTTCTTTTTTTCTCGCCAAAAAATGGAAGGCAATCGGTGATTTTTATGGGCTAGGATTAGGTGCATGGGTGAATTTGGTGTTTGTTGCTTCAGGTCGGTTCGAAATGGTTATAAAAGACCGGTTTGGGAAGGCTATTAGGTGTCCTTATTTTGATCCTCCCATGCGTTTTGTGATTGATATGTCTGATGTCAGTCCAGTTTTTGACAATGATCTCCCCCCCGTTACCTATGCTCTATCTTATCGCCACAATTTCACCAATCTTCAAATTGATTTTGTGAAAAAGTTGACTGAAAATGATGTGAACAAGGGGTTTTTGGTATGAATATACATATGTTTTTTGTTAATTTTGATTCAATTCTGGTTTTTTTTTTCTTCATATTCTAACGAGTGTTCTATTAAATGTTTTTTACTCATGTAGAAGCTGAGGTATGAGGGACGATGTGAGTAGATATTTCACAGAGTTTCCACAACAGTTAACATGGTTGATGATTGTGGGAACATTTGGGAATGTGTGATGACTTATGGCTTTATTCCTTACGAACACATCAAGATAGGTGGCGGATGGAAGCGTTTTGTTTTTTTCCTGAAGACAACTCCTATTATTTGATTATGAAATATAACTAATAAATCGGCTAATTATTGTACCTGATTAATGTATGACTTTTTTTTGCTTAACTATTGTGTTCGAAGCCCCACAGCCTGCAATTATCGTCAGCTTTCCTTATGCTAATATCATTATGTTAATTAACTGTGATAACCATTTATTAGTATTGTTGTGAATATAACAGTTTGGCAAAATAAATATATCGATTGATATACAAAATTATGTGATTTTAAGTATTTTATATTGCTAAGTATTATTTATTCTATATTAATAAGTATTTGTTAATAATTCTACCACAACTTTTAATTTTTGATTTCATGTGTCTTATATGCATATGTCTTTCAGAGTTGGTGTTAAGTGATGATCAGTTGAAAGCATACGCTCTAGCAGAAATTGAGATGTTGTTACAAAGCTGTGGGAAAAGTTTATCTAAATATCCTCCAATGCCAACAGTCGATCCTTCTTTAGTTCCAGACGTGCAAAATAGAATTGTTCATGAAGAGATGAATTATAATAGTCATGTTTTGTTAGAAGAACACAAGAGAATGATGTCAACCATGACTGCAGAACAGCGAACAATTTATGATTGAATAATGGCAAGGGTTGACGAGGGTGGGCATGATTTATTCTTTTTTTACGGTTACGGTGGCACAGGGAAGACATTTATCTGGAGGGCTATGTGTGCTGCATTGAGATCTAAAGGTGAAATTGTTTTGGCTGTTGCATCAAGTGGAATAGCTGCATTGCTCATACCAGGTGGAAGAACTGCACATTCAAGGTTTTGCATTCCTTTCACTATCGACGAGTGTTCAACCTGTACAATTGAACTAGATTCACCACTGGCAACCTTGATTGCTAAGGCAAAGCTTATAATCTGTGATGAAGCACCGATGATGCACTTGTATTGTTTTGAAGTTGTGGATCGAACGTTTAGAGATATTCTTAAAAAAAATCGACCCTCGAAACAAGTATATTCCATTCGGTGGTAAGGTTGTTGTATTTGGTGGTGACTTTAGACAGATTTTGCCTGTAGTACCCAAAGCCCCTAAACCTGAAGTTGTTCATGCGACAATTAATTCTTCACCACTTTAGAGGTTTTGTGAGGTACTTACTCTAACTAAAAATATGAGGATTCTCCATGGTGCATCTGAATCAGAAATTGAAGAAAGAAAGCTTTTTTCGGATTGGATATTGAGTATCGGTGATGGTACGGTTGGAGAGTGCAACGAGGTAGATATCTCAATTACTATTTCGCCTGACCTGCTGATTACAACTTCAGGTGATCCCATTGCTTCCATTGTTAATAGCACTTATCCTAATTTGTTAGGAGATATGCATAATATGAACTACTTCCAAGATAGAGCTATATTGGCTCCAAAAAATCTGATTGTTGAAAAAGTCAATGAGTATGTATTGGATTTGTTGCCAGGAGAAGAAAGAATATATTTGAGTTATGATACCCCGGTAACAAGTAAGATAGGTGCCGATGTTGTGGATGATGTTCATACGCCTGAATTTCTCAACACAATTGTTGCTTCGGGACTTCCAAATCATAAGTTGCGTCTGAAAGTAGGAGTTCCAGTCATGTTATTAAGAAATATAGATCAGAGTTTGGGATTATGCAACGGAACGAGGTTGATCATTACAAGGATGGGTAGATTTGTGCTTGAAGGACAAGTGATATCCGGCAGTAATATAGGTGACAAAGTGTGTATTCCAAGATTATCTTTAATCCCGTCTGATATCAAAATTCCTTTCAAGTTTCAAAGAAGGCAAATTCCAATAGCTGTTTCTTTTGCAATGACTATCAATAAAAGTCAAGGCCAGTCTCTAAAGCATGTGGGAGTATATTTACCATCGACTGTCTTTTCTCATGGTCAATTGTATGTGGCATTGTCAAGGGTGACTTCAAGAGATGGTTTGAAGATATTAGTAACCAATGATGATGGTGAAGAGACGGATGTAACGTCTAATGTGGTCTATAGAGAAGTTTTTCGTAATATATCCTAAATTGTGTCTTTTGTTTGAATTAACCATGTTATAGTCCATCTCTTTGTATGACTTATGTAATACTCTATCTTTAAATCTAAACTTTTTCCTTAGTGTTGAGTGGTCTATTACAAGTTTACATATTTTTGTTAATTTTTAAAGTTTCGATATGACCTGTGCGGAGCACGGGTCTAAGTTCTAGTCATCAATAAAAAAGAAACTAAAGCCAATTATTCATTTTTTGTAAAAAAGAAAATCTAAGGCATATAACTAACAATAATAATATATATTTGAAAAAAAAATATTATATAATAATAGTGAAAGAAATCAAATGAAGATTTGATGGGTCTTTGACATTTGAGAAAAGGGAGTGGGTACTCCTACTCATGGATGTTGTGAGGCTATTGCTAAAGAGAGTTCGTTGATAGTAGTCCTACTCATATAAAGCTTCTCAACTATTGCAAAGTGCCATTGACATTCTGAAGCTAGAGATATAGTGGAGGCTTTTGTTATTTGGCTTGTGAGAAGAAGAAAAAAATTAAAGAATAGTCTCACATCCAATAGCAAAACCACGTTGTTAGTAGCATTTCATTGTTTTTACAAGTCCCACATCGGAAGTGGGTAAGCAATAGAGGGAATGCTTTGCCTATAAATGGAAGAGTCGTAGAGTCGTGTATGTCATTGATCATAGTAACAGTTGGGACAACATGGTAACAGTTGGGGCCCTATTCACAACTGTTGGATTTTGAGCAAAACAATGCCCCAAAACTCTAAACCAATCCCGTTGTAAAAAATTAAAAAATAAACTTCCGATTAATGTGTTGTACCAATTCCAATTTGTTTATGTTAAAATTGAATTGGTTGAAGTTTATTTTTTGGTTTTTTTTGAACGGGATTGATTTAGGATCTTGGCCAAACAAAATAAAAACTATTAGGCCCTTTAGTAAAATTTTGATTTATTGGGTCCTGAAAAATTTGAGGTTACATGGCCGAGTTGGGTTATATTGGGTTATTCAATTGAACCTAACGAGCTGAGTCAGATTACTCGTTAATTTTAAACAAGCCGAATATGAGCTGAAAAAAAAGGTTCGTTTCAACTTGAGTTTCGAGTTGAACCAATTCTTAACGAATCGAGTCAAGCTTAGATGAGTTCGATTTGACTCGGCTCATTTTCAACCCTAGCTTCAATCACAACACTTTCAAACTTCCGCAACTAAGCTAGCATTCCGGCTTGATGTTGAAAATACCTTCGCGTGTTCTTCATAAATCTTGATGTCTCGCAGATAATGGGATATCATCTCTAGTCTCTAACCTCTAATGTCCTGCTCAATTAGCTAACAGTGAAGCCTTGTTTTGACTTGATGGGGGAACTGAAAAGATTTCTGGTGATGGATCAAGAACGCGAAGAGTCTCACACTTTTGTGTTGTGTCAATTGGGAGTTAAAGTCTAATATTAGATGGAAGAGTTGAGGTTGAGCAACATATAAGTGAGATGACTCATAAACTCGGTGTCTTAAGATTTTAAATAAAGATATGATGTTCAATTCACTTATATACTCCCTCCGTTTCAAAATGAGTGCCGCTTTAGCCAAAAAAAATTGTTTCAAAATGAGTGTCGATTTCAGTTTCCAATGCAATAATAACTTTTTCTTTTCAATTGTACCCTCCAATTAATACTCCACACACTACTTCCAAAGTATTACTTTTAAAACTAATCAATAGTTAATAAGGATAATTTGGTAAAATAACCATTATCTTTCTTTTAATCATTGCATTTCTTAATATGTGTGTAAACACCTAAAACGACACTCATTTTGAAACGGAGGGAGTAGTTGATTTTGATCTAATATGATGATGATCTAATCCAATGACGCCCCACTCATCCCAACGCCAAGTTGAAAATTCGTAGGGAATGGGTTTCGGGTGGGGGGATCACAAAGAAAGAAATGAAAGTTATAGTCAACAATGCAGGAGTATGAATCCTTCTAGGGTAGTAGTTTTGTCTTAGCAACTAGTTGTGAGAAGATCCCTACTAGAACTTTTATTAAAGAAGGGTCATTACATATACAATACTTGTGCGCTTGGTTTGGAAGTTCACGAAACATATTTACATTTTCTCCAGGAATTCAGGGGTAAAGGTCGAAAAAATTTATCATTAATTTGACACTTAGTATTTTGAACTACTTAACAGTTAAAAATGGAGTTATATTTCCTAATGGTGGCTATTATTGGGGTAGGGTCCTTTTCATTTTAAAACTCATTTTGGAGAGGGATTCAAAAAAAAATATAGATAATTAATAATGATGGAACTCGCTTTATGGCGGAACCATAATATATTTACAAAAAATGGTCTTGAATAAGAATATATAGGGACAATATCTATTTTAAATGAATAGTCCATAAATAATCTTATGGATTGTTTGTCTAAGACATAGATAGTAATGGTTTGTAAGTCCGCTAAAATGTATGCTCCAGCTGGTGGTGGACCGGTGGTATGGTATAATGTTGCTATCTCATTTTTGAATGTGGGTGTGTACTTTATCCATTATTAATATACTTTTTACCATTCAAAAAATAACTTTTATTCTTATTTTGTATTTTGGTTGCATGGGTTTGACTAGAGAAAAATATATCAAAATACACATATATCAAACAGAATGATCAGAATGAAAATTGTTAAACCTTTGGTTGTTTTTTCATGTCATTGGATGCTACGTACCGGAAACTATATTATTCGTAGGTAGTTCATGTCTCACTACAATGGAACACAGAAAAGTATCATATATGAACACTAAAATACATAAAAGTAGCTTTTAATTGATCAAATTCTCAACTGAGTATTTATTAGTTTCTTATTGAGTACTTTGGTTACTCTTTGTACTTTGTGTCTTGATCCTTTTTATCTATATTATGTTTGTAATTTGTTCAAAAAAATGATAAGTAATTAACTACATGAATAGCAATTTTGGTCATCTCGAATTATTTACAAAAGGCTACTAATAACTTGCAGAAAAACCATGCACTAATGAAGTTGATTATGATGAATGAATTGAATTAAAATAGCTAACCCTTGAACATTCAAGAAATTTCATCAGCAGCATTATGCGGTGTAGTACTGGCTTAATCACTGGTTCTCACTCCCGAAATGTAGCCCATTTATAAGCCATTAATTAACTAGCTCCAAGATCATCTCAACACCATCTACAAGCATTTATTTCCAATTATCCATAGAAGTTGAAATTAATCCAAAGCATGACAAATTATAACATTAATATATGTAGTCAATTACCATCAAACTGAAAGGAAAAGAAAGAAGGGTCATAATATATAATATATCAATACCTCAATATATAGTATAAGTCATCAGAGCTAGTATTGCATGCTAGAGATGGGATTCATTTCGGGAGTGAGATCCAGTGATTATGCTACCAACAAACAACAATGGTGAATGAATGAGGCCAATAAAATTATTAAGTGGTGTGGTATTGATATTGGTATTGCTAGTTAATAGTTATATATGTTAGGATATTAATTAAGAGAATTAGCTATGAGTGTGTGGTTGAATTCAATTATTAGGACAAGAGTATCTATCAAACAGTGAGTTGGGAAGTCAAGTCGTGTGTGATTTGAATCTAACATGTCACTCGTCTATTGGTGATGAGTTGAGATTTTTTTTCTTTTTTGATCATGATAAGTTGAGAGTTAAATGTCAAGTGTTTTTTAATATAATTCTTCTTTTCTATTGCTTTGCCTCAAAGTCCTCTTTTATTTCACGGTACACGAAATTAATTAACCATTTTATGAATAATTATCACAATCTCTTGAATATGTGGTTCTCGACATGATGAGACTTGAGCGGTTAGTTTGGCTACTAAAGTTGAAACCTGGCTATATATGTCTGATTATATATGTCTAATATGTTTTTTTTTGGTAGAAATATATGTCTAATATGTTTAATTAAAGGTTTAATGTTTTTAGGGTTAAATATGTTTTTGCTCTTTATAAATATATTAACTTTTCATTTTAATTTCTCTAAAATTTTCCTTCAACTTTTAGTCCCTATAAAATTTTCAATCACTATTTTTTGTCCCTATTTTTAGTTAATTTTTGTATTTTTTTTAATAAAATTGTGCAGAAATGTGTAGAATATTGTAAAAATCACTCCAAAAAGAATTAGAACTTTTTAACAAAACATAAATTAAATATGAATTTTTAACTGCAAAAAATATAAAAATTCATATTTAATTCATGTTTTGTTAAAAAATTATAATTTTTTTTTGGGAGATTCTTATAATATTATAAATTTTTCTGCAAAATTTTATTCAAAATTACATATAAGTTTACTTTAAAGAGAGACCAAAAGTGAAGATGTAAAACTTTTGGAGAACTAAAAGTCGAAGAAAACATTTAGAGGGATTAAAACGAAAAGTTGACATATTTATAGGGATCAAAAACATATTTAACTCATGTTTTTATTTTAGTAATATTTATGTTCTTTATTTTAGAGGTAAGGTGTCAATGTTATGATACACCAAAAATCCCACGTAATCTAATATATAAATAAGACTCACACTCTTTAATATTGTGGACTCATCAAAAAGGGTTTAAAGATGAATCCTTAAAGGTCTTAGTAAAAAAAGATATATAACAAAAAAACTACCAAATAGACTAGTTTAGAAAAAACAAAAGTGGAGTTAATAACTTGAATAAATTTCAAACCAAAAACGATGAGAGAGGGGCAGAAAGAGAGAGGTGACGATATTAACACATTTGATGCATAACCAAACTAAGTATGGACTCCACATGTGTAACACTAAGGAGGAAATGTCATTGCAATTGATCAATCTCGACGCATAATTAAACTAAGTATCGACTCCACATGTGTACCACTAAGGAGGGAATGTCATTGACATTGATCAATCTAATTGTGACACATAAGTCAATTCAACTATGTTTTTTTCCCTCTTTCACATGTTTTCAGCTTTAAAGAAATTGTTTTGCCGCGTATCACACTTAAATTGGTCAGTATCATATGACATTATGTCATGTGACATCACACAAGTGCAATCCAGTAAGTATAAGAGTATATGGCGAAATAGATTGAGTGAAATAGAAAGAAAAGAGATAACATCAATTTTATAAATAAATAAAAATAGTATATAAATTCTTTTTGGTTACAAAAATAGTATATAAATTCTATTCCCTTTCACCGTATATCACGCATATAAACATACTCTAAATTACAACAAGCAAGATACAATTTACAATTCAATTCAGTAATTGTTCCTCTTCCACGTGACGCATTTACATCGATTAATTAGCAACAAACAAAAAAAAATCCCGAAAGATAAAAGAGTGTGTTTACAAAATCTTAGAACGAGAACATTAGAACATCATGCACACAAACACAAGTACGGTTGTTTCAAAACTACACTACAAGATCTCTTTTGATAGAATCAAATATAAATACAAAGCTTCCTTCCACCTATATTGCAATTGACTGCTTGCCTATCGATATTATTAATTAGATTAGATGCGGTGGTGGAGACGTCTTTCTCTACAATTTAAGGTTGGTCATCAGTTCCCTCACACCCATTTCATGCTTGACTGGACCATATATAGGTAGATTATAAAAATAATACAAACCTTCCTTCTACCAATAAATAGTTGTTCTTAATTGGTAGATAATGTCGTTTGTTGCACAAAAGTTTGATGCTGAAATAAAATATTTTGGAGAAGATTGCCAAAGTTTTGGAAGTTTCAAACTGATCTTGCATTTAAGAAAGTCTAAGCAACCAATTTTGAACCTATTCTCCAACAAAAAAGTTGGTCGAAGATTAAATTAAGGATGTACTTAAATTAAGGGTCTTGTTAACTTGTGCCCTAAGGGCACAAGATAAGAAACTAAATATAGAAATTCAGTTTTGGAAATTGTGCATTCATAACCTTAAAAGCTTAAAAACTTATCTTTCCAATGCAATATTTATTGTTTAATTCTATTTTAAGATTCTTATCTTGTGCCCTAAGGGCACAAGTTAGCATTTCCCTTAAATTAATAAGTATGAAAAATGCTAAACAGTGCCCTTAGGGCATTGGTTAAGATTAGGGGTGGGAATAGGCTAGGCCGAGCTAGGCTTTGCAAGGCCTGAGTCTGGCCTGCCATATTTTTTGAAGGCCTAAGCCTGGCCTACGGCCTGTCATAGGCTTACTTTTTAGGCCTGAGTCTGGCCTTCTGAAAGCCTGATACGGCCGCTAGCCTGTTTAAAAGCCTATTTCATATGAACATCTTTTAATAAGCAATGTGATCTAAATTTAAATAGACTAAGAAACTAATATATCAACTAGATTAAACTCTTTTTTGATAATCAAGATAAGTTTTTAGCGAATTTGACTATATATTGTATCATATTTCAATTCTAGTTTATAATAATACATTTAAATATGCAAAAAATTAATGTATGCTAATAAGCTTAAATTAATGAATAAGTTAACAAACTTTTATTTTAATTCAAATTACAAAATATAATATAATAATAAATAATAATATTCATATTTACTTAAATAGGCCGGCCTAATAGGCCTAAGAGGTTTTTTCAATGGCATGTGACCTGGCCTTTTAAGCTAAATAGGCTTCTAAAAACGCCTAGGCCTTCTCTGTTTAAGAAAAAAGTCTGGCCTGGCCTGACCTGTCGTAGGCTAGGTCGTAGGCCCCTGTAGGCCGGTCTGGCCTATTCCTATCCCTAGTTAAGATGATAAAAATAAAAATATTGTATTGGAAAATGGTGAAAATTGAAGAATTTAACTTTTTAAAAGTCAAAACATCGTTGAATTCAATGTAAATATACTACTTTTAATTTCCTTAACCATTGCTCTTGGGGCATTGGTTACCAAGACCCAATTAATATTTAAGAAAGAAAAAAAAGTGCGTTCCTCGGTAATGAGTTTTTTTTTTTTTTATAATAAAAGAGGGATGACGTTCGGTTATGAGTTTATTAACTTGTCCAAAAATGTTAAGTGTGACAGTAGATTTTTGTGAATTAAAATACTAAGTAAAAGTAAAAGTAAGTAAAAAAGCAAGGCAGAAAAACATAGGTTAAAATAAATTGGTTGATTGATTGAATGTATCTACAATAAAATTTACGGATGGTATTTATAGACCAAACTAAGCCTCATCAACCATGATCATCATGGATTCTTTCAACAAAAAAAAAAACCATGATCATGGCCGATTAAGATTGGGGTTTTAGTGCCGTTACTCTCCTCCAAACTCTCATGATTGTGTGTAAAATCATGGTAGTAGTCCATTGTATGTGTGGCGCTATCGATTGGCCATTACATCGGTGGGCAGGTGGTTCTATTAAATTTGGTTTTAGGGGTTATTCCAAAGTTTTACATGTCTTTCCTAAAAATGTCGAAAAGTGTGTTGATTAAAGTTGTTATGCTTCAAAGGAAATTTTTGTGGGGATGTTTGTTGGGGAAGAAGAAAATATGTTGGGTTAAGTGGTGCGACATTCATAGACCGAAAAGGAGAGTTGGATAAGAGACGATACACTTATCATTTTATTATTTGTGCGGTTTGGTGCACTTGTTGAATTTTTCAACACTCACCACTCGTGAATAAATAAAAGAAGAAACAAACAAAAATAAAAGGAAAAAAATTAAAAATGAATGAATGAAAGTTGGATGGAAAACTTCTCTGTTTTTGTTGTAAACGTGAAGGGAATGATTTTGTTGTTGTGCAGTGCCTTTTTCAATCTAAGCTTTTGGCCGGTCACTTATTCTCCTTAATGTGAGTTGTTATTTACACCATTTTTTCTTAATACATTCTCATTTCCTTTTTTTCAAATTATTTTGCCTAGATTATTTATAATCAAGGTTAACTTTTGGAACCCTTCTCCACTCCTATTCCTTATCTTCTCTCCTTGCATCACTTAGGGATGGCAAAACAGGTTTAATCCAACGAGTTGGATTGAGGTTTTGAACCTACCTCCTATAATTGGCCCACCCTGTTTAGTTGCTGAAAAAGTGGGTCATGGCGGGATGGGGCGAGATGGCATGCAGACTCATTACAAAATATTTATTTAATTTTTATTGTACTAATAAATAACATGTGACCCCATTTTTAAGTTATTTTCTCCTAAAAACAACTTGGTGATTCTTTAAGGCACAAAACGATTGGATAATTCTTTATTAACCAATTGTTTTTCTCTTTAGGTGAGACCAGGATGAGAATAAAATGATTATGAGAAAATAAAAATGGCTATTTATAACGGTAACATATTTTTTTAATAACAATTGTCCCAAAAAAATTGTTAGATGAGTCATCATGCCAACCCCTCAGTTCGCCTCTTGGCGGAGCGGGGTGTGTGTTTGAGTCCACCACCTGAAGTTGGTCCGCCCCTCCCCATCCTGTTTTTGGCGGGCTAATAGCGGCTCGGGCCTAAATGGGACAGGTTCGCCCGCCATCCCTAACATCACCATTTTCCTCAAGGTTATGTTTGGCAGTTTAAAAAGAATAAAAAAATAATATGAAACCTATGTAGTAAGCAATTGTGATAGAGAGGAGATTGAATTCAGAGACAATGAAAAACAGTAAAGTTGGCATTTTCAAAAAAGAAATTAAAATGCTAAATCTGTTTTTGGAAATTGTAACAGAAAATGGTGAGCAAAATATTATACCTACATTCTCTTATGTTTATGTTATATATGAAGAGAAAATGAAAACATGGGAAGTAAACATGCCTTAGTTTTTACTTTTTACAAAACAAATTGTATATTTAGCTCAAATTTTATTAATTTACTTTACCACTTTACTTCTTTTTCTCCATCATTAATCGGTCATATAGTTTTTATGGAAATATTGAAAAACGGAAGTAACTTTTTTTAGATAAATTAGGAGCTCTCAAGCATCAAATGTTGAGTAAAAAAATAAACATCAAATGTTGAAGCTCCATAAATTAGTTACTTTACCGCTTTACTTCTTGTTTTGAGAAGGTTCAGCATCCAATTGAGTATTCGGTACAAGTACCAAGTCTTCTTCATTGTGAGCATTATCTTCCACAATAGGAGTGATTTCAATTTCAGTTGTGTACAACGGAATGCCTTCATTTTCATTTACATAGCCAACAATATCATGCTTACCAGAATTTTGATTAGGAGGAGCCCCGGAGTTATGTCACATGGCAGTCTCAACCATAGTAGTAACATAATTCGCATTCACCTACTAAATAAAGGATAAAAGTTTGAACTATTATTAAAATAAAATAGAGTAATAGCCATTTTGATGATGAATATGTCACAAATAGTCATAGCACAAAATCAGAGACTATTCCTTACACATTCAACACCACAATGAGTATTACCCCAAATAAAAAATTAAATAAACATACAGTTCAAATGCACGATGCATTTGAAGACGTCAACACCATTTTTTACTATAATGTGTATCCTCAAATCCAAATAATTTGCAATACATTTGGTTGCTTTTATAGATAGGTTTCTTCTCTTGTTTTCTCAAATCTTCCAATGTGGGACTTAAACAACAGCATTGTGCATTTATGCTACTAGCTTCCTGTCAACTTTGATGAGGCTTATTATTCTTTTTTGCATGATGTGGCTCATTTTATCATATAGTGATGGACTTATTTCATTTTAGTATTATATTCCGAACCGACGCATACCAAAGCTTTATACCCCCTTACCGAACTCTTCACATACCGCGTACTATGAACTCTACCTGTACCGCATACCAACGCAAATTGCAAATTATATGACTACGGTCTCAACATTTGAAAATGGATCATCAATTGGGACATCTTCATTTGTATTACAAACATTAACAGTTGCATTAATGATATTCGTGTTATCAATTATGACATGAATATCTTCTATTGGAATATCAATGTTAGTATCACTAACAATGGCTTCTGCACTAGTGTTAGTATCAATTATGACCAACAGAGCTTTCCATATTAGCAGCTGCATTTATTATGTATAACATGATATGAACCACTGGTGCAGTGGGCATTACCAGTTGCAACACAGGTTCATGATGGATTCCAAGTGTACCATGTGCTATGTTACCACTCACATCCTCACAAGCGAAATGAAAAGAAGTAGATGCTTTGCTTCCCTTATTAGTGTCGTCCATGGGAGGATTTGCTTTCTCAAGAGCTGGTTTTTCAACAAATTTTTGGATATCCTTCTTGACTGTGACTTTCTTCTTGCCATTTCATCTTTGGGGACTTGATCTCTATCCAATAACCTTGCAATTATGACAAAAATCTGGAAACTTTTCATATATTACCTTGACATTGAAGGCATGACCCTCCCTCATCAATGGATAAGGGCGTTCCCACAGCACTAGCAATCTCAAAAAGAGTTCTTTCTCTCCAATATTTCTCAGGGAGTTCCATGATTTTGATTGACACCTGAGCATGCGTTTATCGTTGAGTACAAAGATTAAAATCATTGGACCATTTAAATAAACGCAAGAAACCAAGCTTAAGGTTCCATGTTCCCATGGATCATACTCTTCTCATATCATCATAAGAAGAAAATTGTAATTCAAAAAAAAAACCTCTCCCAAGAGAGATGAGCTTCCATTGACCTAATGGTTTCCACGAGACTGATAACTTGGTTGTCTAGTCCCAAGCTTAAGGGTTTATCACCCTTATTCAACAACGGAAGTAATTATTTATGCATAAATGTGATAATTTAAATCAACATTTCAGCTACTGATGAGGAATGGGTCAAGAAAAGGGTTAGACTATCACATGAACTAATACTCAAACTTCAGCCGAGAGATGTGTCCGCATTTAGTGTCTGTCGAAATTGAAGTGAATCAATAGAAAACCCAACAAAAAAACATTTCAATTTTCAACTTGTTAGGAATAGCAAGTCTCTTTTGTTATTTAGCAATGACCATTTATGAATCAACATTCTTTTTGAAAAATATGTTAAGTCATATTTGCCATCAAATGTATAATGGATCATCCTTTAACCATTGGTTTCCCACACACATACCCAGATTAAAACATGTGAATTGAATGGCAAATAACGTGGTAGATAGAAAGATTTGCAAGAAACGCATGAGAAACCAAACTAAGGTTAAAATTGTCTGTGTAACATAACACTTTTTTTTTAAAAGAAGCTTAAATTAGTCCACCTAAATTGACACTAGAGAGAATCATCAAATGTATAATGGATCATCCTTTAACCATTGGTTTCCCACACACATACCCAGATTAAAACATGTGAATTGAATGGCAAATAACGTGGTAGATAGAAAGATTTGCAAGAAACGCATGAGAAACCAAACTAAGGTTAAAATTGTCTGTGTAACATAACACTTTTTTTTTAAAAGAAGCTTAAATTAGTCCACCTAAATTGACACAAGAGAGAATCGAACCTGAGACCTTAAGGAGGAGCACACTCTCAGATCCTAAGTCAATACCACTAGGTCAATCCAAGTGGGTTGTGTAACATAACACATTAGTTCTAAGTTTCAACCAAACTCTTCTCTAAGCAAAACTTATTGGATAACAAAGATCTGGAATCAATTTACAATTATTCAACTTGTGTAGTATTTTATCATATGATTACAGTACAACAACAAACACTAGATCAACTTAATCACAATTCAGAAAAATAGAGAAAAGATTAAACGAAAAGATCATCAACAAACACGAGACGGAATCATACGATCATTTGAAGTGCCATCATCAAAGTTGAGACAGTAGCTTTGAAGATCATAGCTATACTGCGGAGTGCTCCTTTTCCACCCAAGAGATTGTTTCCAACAATTCTTCAACTTACAAAATAGTTTCTTTACAATACATGACAAAGAGCGACACTCAAGTGTCACGCTTCTTTGAACATTATTACCTAGTGTCACTGAAGAGGTAACTCTTGTTTTCCTTTGAAACTTCATCAATTGATTTCTTTGAAAGCTATACATCCTTGAGAGTTTCATTGTATTACTAAAACAAATGAAGCACCTAGTACTTAATGCCACTTTCTAATTTGTGGTTGATAAAAATAAAAACAATATTATCATGAATAGTTTATCATAGTTTACTTTTGCTACCTTCTGCTCAATAATGATGGTCCCAGCTTGGTGAAAGGATTGAAGAGTGTCCTCTAGTAATGTAACATCAACGTGGTTTGTTCAATTTCAATCACCTTTTGAAGACAATCTTCTATGATTTTATCATTGTGATTAATTTACTTGTGCTTTACTCAAACATTTGCCAAGATTCCTAGTATGCTTCTACGAAGGAGTACTAAATTATGGTCGTCATAATTAAAGGTACACGCTATTTCTACGTAAACAGATCAAAGTTCACTAGCTTTTTCTTCTAAAGCCAAAAGTTTATGAACACACTTTATACAAAAAAAAAAATCCAAAATGAATTTCAAGTAACATACAATTTGAGGGACAGATCATATCATGCCGACATGCTAACAATTATTAGAAGGTTAAAAAGAAAAATTGCAAATAGTTTACCATACAATTTATATTTTGCCAAATCCAGTGCAAACAAAAACATATAATTACAAGCTCGTGTTTGGATAAACAACAGCTTAATTAAGTTCTATAGCATAAGCACTTATTATATAAGTGTTTTATGTATAAGTTATTAGTTATTTCTACACCAAAAAATAATCTAAAAGCAAATTAATTTATATGTTATAAACTATTTTCATAGGTTATCTTAAAAAACTTAAGGAAATAAGTTGAAAAGAACCTATATACATTTTATATTATAAGGGTTTTAATAAGGTCTTTCAAATAGTTTCACAAGTGATTGTGTCAGCAAATAAACTCATGTATGGAAAAAAAAAATAACATTATATCCTCTTATAAAAAAAAACGGATAAATTATTATCATGTAAAAGTTTCATCCTGTTATTGTACCAAAGTTAATACTACAAGTCACTATATCAGTGATGAACATTTAGAATCAAAAGTCAAAAGTAGTTATGGTGGTCATGATATTGATGAGTGCAAAATAAATTAACTCCGTTAGAGGAATTGGTTGAGAAATTCCATCAAATTGACAGCTTACCATTGGACATCGATTGACAGGGCTACAAAACTAAACAAATCTCTTACCTTTGCCTCTTGTAAAGGTAAATGTAACTTAGGAGAGAATGTTTGTTAAATGGAAATGCAGAAAAATCAGTCTATTACATCCTAATAGAAAAAAACCTTGCTAATAGTTAATTCCATTGAGTTACATAAAATAATCAAAATGTATATAACATTTATTTAAATCCGTCTATGTCAACAATTGTGACGTGAGAATGCTGCAAAAGTAAGAACAATGAAGACAATAGTTTTACAACGTTTCTAAGGTGATTCACTTTCTAAGGTGATTCACTCTCTAAGGTGATTCATCTATGTACACTAAACTAAACGTCAGCGTGATTCACTTTCACCCCCTATCTCCAAACCGGGTGCGCTAGTATGAATAGAGCATTACGATATTTTGAAAGTCCTTTGATATAGATTGTACACTCACTATCAAATGTAGATTATAGAACAATGGTTTTTCTCTGTGAATAAGATGAAAAAAGGAAGTGATTCATAACGATAAAAATAGCAGAAATTCCGTATTACTTTCTTTATGAGGTTTTTGTTTTTTTGGTATCATATGGAGTAGGCATGTTAATAGAGAAACGTGTAAGCAACGTGTACTACTTAATGAAGAGAAACAATCACGATGATTGTTCTTTAGGCACATAACAATTGCTGCACTCAGACACCTAAAATTAATTAACTAACGTTTGGATAGCGTTTTAAATCGGTTAAACCGATTTTGAAAAATGATTAACCGAACAGTAGTTAACCACCAATAGTTCAATTGTTATGTACCTAAAGAGCAATCATCAACAATCACACATAACTGCGAGTGCCTGTCACTCTCACAAATTCTTCACTTGAAGTTTTAAAATGGGACATAGATGCTGGTTTTTTTAGCTCCCGCGGCGCAACCAAGCCTTGGCATGCATGTACATACATCAGGAATTCGAAAGATGAGTTTGTCAAAGTTAGAACCCTAGGTACCAGACCAGATCAGCAAAGGAAAAGATTGAATCCACGAGGTTATCTTTGTAATTAGAATGGATTCATTGTTATTGAGGCTTGCTAGTGTAAATTATGTAATGACTCATTAATGACATTAGTATCTCAATGGTTGATGATGACCATAAAAACGAGTAAGGATTTCACTCCAAGCTAAAACAGTCTGGTTTGACCAGTACAATGCAACAGGCTAGAAAACTTCTTGGAAAGCAAAAGAAGATCAAATACAAAATAAACCGCATATGTACTTGACAAACCAGGCAAACAATAACTATTGTAAGATGGATGTGTGCCACCCCCCACAAACAAGCATTAGACCTCTCCGAAATCCCAAAATGTTTCAAACGTCCATACAAATTGATGAATCGCCCATCCATAGATTTGAGTTATCACAAACTTATTCATTAAAACATCCAGACTCTAGAGACAAAACATGGATGAACGAACTTGGAAAGAACAGTAATTTGCGTAGACTAATATGATAATAGCTAGAGCAGTGTTAGGAACACGTAGTTATCCAACCAATTAATCATCTTCTAAATCCAACCAAATATCATATATCCAAAAGATACTTAAACATAAGTCAAGGAAAGACAAAATGGTGACAAAGTTTAGGCATAAACAAAATCTCTTGCAAGACCTAAAAACATAAAGATAAGTTTCTCTTGTATTAAAATTAAAATTGCCACACAATGGCATCGGCACTACTTGCAATCTTGAAACAGAATCCACACTCATACAATGGCATTGGCAGCACTTGCAATCCTAGGCCAAAGATCAGCACATTCCTTAGCAATTGGACCGGTGATAGCAGAACCTACAATGAACAGCATGACATAGACATCAAGACACGAACCGAATACCAGCAATGAATCAATTAGACAAAACGGTACAAAGGTAACAATGTAGCAAACTAACAAAAAGACAGGTGGTGTAATGTTTTTTTCTTGTGAAAAAATAACACAGAAGCATTACCACATTGTAACAATAGCCAAAAGGCACTGAAGCAAGTGTATTAATTTAATATTACACTTTAAATTACAAAAGAAAGTAAACATATTTGCATGAGCATTAGGTCCTAAGTATTTACTGTATTTACTACATAGAAATCAGATAAATGAATAAATGATACCTTTCATTTCTCCCTTAGGATTCACAATGACACCAGCATTATCTGCAAAAACCAATACCAAATATTAACAAGAGTACACCAGCATTAAGACATAATTAAAACTGAGAGCACTACAGATTGAATAAGTTATGTTGACAAAATTTGATATTAAATGAATTAATTCCGTACAATGATTGAATTGATATTAGCTAAAGAGAGGTTGATTTAGTAAAATTAATTCGAGCTAAAAGTGAGTTTAAGTAAAATGATTATGACATGTTTAAGTGTTAGAATCAACTCTAGCCTCAAAAACTTCCAATAAATAGCTTCAAGTTACCCAGAGCAACCAAATTTGATTCTAAAAGTGTATAATTGATTATGACATGTTTGGTTGCTTTGCTCTGGAGTAGAATTGATTTTCTACTCGAATTGATTCTCCTGCTCTTGATTCTAAAATGTATTTTCACGCCCAAATTTTATGTTCAACTCACTTTTTGCTCTGGAGTAGAATTGATTTTCTACTCGAATTGATTCTCCTGCTCTTGATTCTAAAATGTATTTTCACACCCAAATTTTATGTTCAACTCACTTTTATAAATAAATGTTATCTAGACATAAATAACTTTAGATTCAACTCACTTTTAACAGAAATCAATTTCAAGGAATCAATTCACTCAATCAATTTTAATCAACACTTATATATAAAACGAGATTTACCAGCAGACAGGTAGCACAATGAAACAAAATTACACATCATGCTGTTTAAGACTGGCAATAACACAGTTATATGCTTCCCCAATATGAATGACCAATCAGAACACAGATCACTCATCATAAATTTACAGAAGCAACATTTCAAAATCAAAACACTACACACATAGGTACAACAATCAAAACAGCGTTTGTTACCTTCGAAGTACATGAAGACACCGTCCTTTCGGCGCCATGGCTTACGCTGACGAACAATGACAGCTGGCAAAACCTTCTTCCTGAGATCAGGCTTTCCCTTCTTCACAGTAGCCATCACCATGTCACCAGCACAAGCTGAAGGAAGACGATTCAACCTACCCTTGATTCCCTTCACGGAGATGATGTACAGATTCTTTGCTCCAGTGTTATCAGCACAGTTCACCGTCGCTGCCACTGGTAGACCCAGTGACATACGGAACTTGTTCCCCGCGGAACCACCACGACCTAATCAGAAAATAGGGATACAAATCAGAAAAAGAGAACAATTGAATCTGAGAAAGGATTCAGAAACACTGTACATACCTCTCTTCGACATGGTTGCGTTCTTTGTTACCACCGCTCTTGTTGCTCTTGCGTTTGCTTATATATGCAAAATGAAGATTAGGGTTTTTTCAGTTTTAGGGTTTATTTGGGTTGGGCTTTCTATAGCTTATTTTCTTGGGCCTTACATCTTTTTATTGACAATTGTTTTTCTCACATACCTGATTGCTCTCTCACGCTAGTAAAAGAGCATTATACCCCCAACGGCAATTAATTGTGGCCGGGTTTCCAACGTAAGAGTCAGCAACAGTTAACTGTTGATGGGGGTGTAACGCTCTTTTACTAGAGTGTAAGAGAAATTGGTTATGTTATAAAAGCAATTTTTTATTTTATTTAGTACAACTCGAATTATTATTTTTTTAGTCATGTTAACTTGTGCCCTTAGGGCACATGTTAAGCATTAATTTCATTCCATCAATGGTAAGAATTTAATGAAGAAAAAAAATTAATATTAAATATTTTGAGCAATAAATTAACACAATTTACAATACATAATTTCTATTAGTGGAATTCTTAACACGTACCCTAAGGGCACAAGTTAACATTTCCATTATTTTTTGGTAAATTAAACAATAGCAGAGTCAGGAATTTTGAATAGTGGGGGAACCATTTCACGAAATTTGTTGGGAGAGAGGGCTGGTGTGGTTCATTTTACGGTTACATGAAACAAGGAGGAATTGTTTTCATTTTTCTCATTAAGAAAGAGAAAAAGAGATGATCGTAGGTGGTTTAGAAATAAAATCTCAAAAAAACGGCATGTGAGGTTAATATTTCCTCACTTATAAACACTTATTCATGTCATCTCTCAACCGATGTGATAAACATCAACAAATAGTGAGATGGGGTGTGATAAATTGCTTATTTTAATTTAAATATATATATATATATATGAGAGAGAGTGTAACAGGTTTTGTTTTTGTGGTGGGGAAATCAAACTAAAGTGAATTTGTGTGCAAAATCTAATACATATATATTACAAGTATGGTGGGGGATGTTAAAGATATGGAATTATGCTCTTTACCAAATGATTTCGCTCATTCTCAAGCGAAAATACCAAAATACTTCTGCGTGAGTTAAGTCACCCTAATGTTAATCTCTGCGTAACTTAACTTACGCATGTGTTAAACTCTGCGTGAGTTGACTCACGATGGCTTCTTTTCATCCACAACACAACACAAAATACAAGAATGCTTTTTGCACTGTTTCTTTTCATCTTGGATTAACTTCCACTTTTGCCTCTTCTTCATCTGTCATTAATAATATGCTTTGGATCAGTATTAATCTAGAATGATTGCATACGATCTCTGTCTTGTGGTTTGGATCAGATATGACCTCCTAATTTATTATTAAACGAATGAAAAGAGTAATCAAATGGGTTTTGAACTTTTGATCATTCAATTGAGTATTTGGCATGTTTCTCATGATTTATATAATATAATATGTAAAAACATGAAAAGGGATGGAGTGTGGGATCATTTAATTTTTCCCTTGTTCTTGTTCTGCTTCACGAACATTTAATTTTTCCCTTGTTCTTGTTCTGCATCACGGAATAGAAGATCTATAAGGGACAGAAATTAATTAATAGATAGTGGTATATTTCGAGTATACCTAAGAATAACCAACGCCATTTTTCACGTAAAGAAACAGTGCAACAAGAAGCAGAATTTGTCATAAATGGAAGAAAGAAGAAGAAACCAGCGTCAATGGAAGAAAGAAGATGAAATTAGCGTGACTCAACTCACACAGGGGTATTTTGGTATTTTCACTTGGAAATGAGCGAAACCGTTTAGGTAAAGAGCAGAATTCAAAGATATGTTTGTGCAGGCCCACACAACCTTGTATGTGTCTGTACGCACTATTGATTGAGATCTGTTGCTTAGGATGGAAAAAATATCATTTTGAAATTTTTTAAAAAGTCAATACGATAAACATTAAATTTATTTAGCTAATCAAAAAATATTATACTTTTTTTTATTTAGCTAATCAAAAAATATTATACTTTTTTATTTGTCTTAAAAAAGGATCCCAATAATTCATAAGTCATAGCTCAACACATAAAAAATACCAAAATTATTACGTTGAATATCATGATCAGAGTTCGAATTTTGGCTCCTCCAACTATGTGTGTGAGTTTATATGAGTATTGTCATTTTGTTTATATACGATTCAAAGGATCCCAACATTTCAAATTTAGCTACAATCTTTTATATTTTGTATGCACTTTGTTATGAATAAACCATACGAGGTTTGCTCACAGGATATCACTTACTCTTAAAGCTTATTAGGTCTAGCTTATCACTAAACCTAATTTTTTTTCCCTCTAATCCCTTATTCCTTAATGTTATTAGGTCTGCATTAATTGCTCTAAGTGTAGCCCTAAAAAATTCCCTCTATAAATCAAGATTTGAATTTCAAAAAGAATTCCAATAATTCCAATAATTGAATTCAGCAAAATGATGTTAGGAATCAGATAAATTTTCTCCTATTTTTCCTCCAATTCTCAACGTGCTATGTTGATACATTGTACTGCATTAATTTTCATAGAATACATAAATCTCTCCACTCAGCAGTTCCTTTTGTTTTCCCACACATTTACACCGTTTATCCCACTTATTTTTTTCCTATAAATACATGGATATCATCTCCCTTAATCATATCATTCGGTTCTTGCTTTCACTGTTTCACTCGAGTTTTCCAGAGATAGCAGAAAAAATGTCACGACCAAAAGCTGAAACCGTGTTGTCATATCATTGTCTCACTGGTAAAGATTAGTTATTGTTTCTTATCATTTCCTAAAGTATTGTCAAACGCATAAACCAAATCCTTATAGCACACTAACCCTGTTTTTACGTGTTCTTTAGTAGGACCTTTGGTGAGTAATCCAGCCACTGAATTGGATAGGGCTGTCAACAAGTTGCGAACAAAATACCGTTCCTATATTGTTGAATATGATGTCGAGGACATGGGTGTCTTTATGTTTCGTTTTATGTTATCTCTTTGTCTTTGATGAAAAAATGCCATTTTAGTTTTGACGTTTTGTTATTTATTTTTTTTTGGTTTTGGTCAGGGTGTTGTGAGGTTACCAAACCTGTTTGGTGCTGATTTTGGGGATCAGGTGACCCTTGGCAATGTTGATCGATTATAAGGAGAACTAGTTTGAAGTCTTGGTTAAAAGAATTAACTGTGCATTTTCTCTCAAAGGGATGGAAGGCGCTTTGAGATTTTTATGGGATTCGACTTGGTGCATGGATCACCCTGGTGTATGTTTGGCTCACTGTACGAGCTAGAGCAAATAATTGTTGGTTTCAATGAGGGTCCTTTTAAGCTAACAAGACATAAATATAAAATTACCATGATGCATAACTCTAGGTGGTCAAAAATCCAGAATGATGTCAAAATACCGCTAAATAGTTTTGATTTTGAATCTTTTGCATCAATCCTAGCTTCAACAGTTGAAGAAAAGATAGTTGGTAATGTAGTTTGCTGTGAATGCAATCATTTTCTCTATAGTTTTGTACAGTGTTTTCATACTTATGACCTATTTGTTTTGGATTAGATATGTAATTCGAAATGTCTGAGGTATTATGAGCTATTTGATGTAAAATTCACGTCAAGTCTAAGAATTACAAACATCACCAATTTATTACTTTACTACTCGCTCTGGTCATATTTATAAGCAAGTTTTGCTTTTTCAGATTCATTAATTAACTAATGTATTAAGACTATATATAGTCCAAATACATCAATTATTTAATGAATCTAAAAAGTGTAAAGTTGCTTATAAATGTGACCGGTGGAAATATTATCTAGGATTCATATGTAATACTGATATTAGATTCCATATACAACGGTTCTAATTTTTTCTTCGATATTATTACATGTCATCTTTTGTAAAAGTTCCAGTTATCTAAATCCTTATTATGATGGGAAGTAACTTATAGCTCATAAGACCCGTGCGGCGCACGGGTCACCAATCTAGTAAATTTATAATTTGCCTTATTAGAAAATGTAATTAAATTTAAAATATTTAAGTTTTTTGTTCCTATAAAATTCTCAATATTTATTTTTTTGTCCATATAAAAAAGAGACATGTTTCCGTCCCTACAAAGTTTCCCCTCACGCATATTTGGTCCAAGTCACTTTCAAAATTTAATTTAGTATTCTTAAGCTTTTAAATTTTTAAATAATTTTTTAAACATGTTTAGAATATTATAAAAAGTTTCTTTACGAAAATTTAGAAATTTTTATGATGGGATGAATTAAATATAAATTTTTTTAATTTCAGAAGTTAAAGATAAATGTAACGAAAATCTCGACCTTAAAATCAAAGTTTTAGTTCATTTTTTGAAGGAAATTTTTAGGGTTAAATATGTTTTCGATCCCTATAAATATATCAACTTTTCGTTTTAGTCCCTTTAAAATTTTCCTGCAACTTTTAGTCGTTATAAAATTTTCAATCACTACTTTTTGTCCCTGTTTTTAATTTAATTTTTGTATTTTTTAATGAAATTATGAAGAAATGTGGAAAAAAATTCTAAAAAAATAGAATTTTTTAACAAAACACTAATTAAATATGAATTTTTAACCATAAAAAATATAAAATTTCATATTAAATTCATGTTTTATTAAAAAATTATAATTTTTTTGGGGATAGATTCTTATAATACTATGAATTTTTGAGCAAAATTTTATTCAAAAATATTCATTCTACATATGAGTTTACCTTAAAGGAAAGACCAAAAGTGAAGATAGGAAAAAATTTACAGACTAAAAGTTGAAGAATTTTTTTAGAGATATTAAAATGAAAAGTTGAAATATTTACAGAGACCAAAAACATATTTAACCCTTTTATAATGTTATAAACAAGCCTGAAAAAAGATCATTCAAAAATACATATTAACTTACCAACAAAGGCTAAAACTATGTGCTAGAAAATATTGTTGGAATGAAAACATGTCACTTTTTTTCACGAGGACAAAAAAACTTATTTGACCAAATATTAATTTCATAGAGAAATTTTTTAGAGATATTTAAATGAAAAGTTGAAATATTTACAGGGATCAAAAACATATTTAACCCTTTTATAATGTAATAAACAAGTCTGGAAAAAGATCATTCAAAAATACACATTAACTTACCAACAAAGCCTAAAACTACGTGCTAGAAAATATTGTAGGAATGAAAACATGTCACTTTTTTTTTCATGAGGACGAAAAAACTTATTTGACCAAATATTAATTTTATCATAATTAATAGTCGCACAAAGTATTAATTTATTTCAAGCATCATTGAATTGGACGAAAAAATTTATTTGACCAAATATTAATTTTATCATAATTAATAGTCGCACAATGTATTAATTTATTTCAAGCATCATTAAATTCATTTAATACGAACATTTATTTATTTCAAGTCAAAAAGTATAACCGTCCTCTATAAATACGATCATATCTCTTCCTCGATTTCCAACAAGAAAGAAGGTTGTGAATCATGGGTCGTAAAAAAATAGGTATTGAATTTGTTGAGAACAGAGATGCAAGGTATGTCACATTTTCTAAGAGAAAGAATGGTCTTTTCAAGAAAGCAAATGAGTTATCAATTCTCTGTAATGCTAGAGTTGGTATAGTTGGTTTTACCCCTGCTGGTAACCCATTTGCTTTTGGTTCTCCAACTTTTCTAGCTGTGGTCGATGAGTACCTTCGTGAAACACAAGGTGAATCATCGAGGCAAAATCTTGAGCCTTCAGGAAATGGAAATATCAACGTGCTTGGCAAAGAACTTATGGGTGTGACGAAAGAGCTGAAGAAGACAGAGACAATTGACAAAGGTAAACTACTTATTGCCTATGATGATCTTGATGTAGACGGACTTAAAAAAGTGAAGGCTTCTTTGGAAGAGCTCCGTGCGGATATTGATGCAGCATCGGCTTTGCTTCTCCTTGCAAAGAAACCTATGTGATCAAAACGGTCAAGTCATCAAGAGGGTCAAGTCTTTGGAGCATATAAGCCTCCTTAGTTTGCAATGTAATGTAGGGGAAAATCCAATGTTATGAAAAATAATCACCAATCAGAGGTTTTGGTTTGTTCGATTTAAAAAATTTATAATGAATAATTTGACCTAGTTTTGCTTAATCAATATTTTATAATTTCTATGAATTTGATTTGAATTTATCGATCTTGAAATCTTTATTACATCAAGCTGCTTTGCTTAATCAATATTTTATAATTTGTATGAATTTGATTTGAATTTATCGATCTTGAAATCTTTATTACATCAAGCTGCAAATTTTGAAATTAGTTTATTGACAAGAACAAATGGGCAAATGAATCGTGTGTGGATCTTATCAAATGTCTTATAAGAATGTAGATATCTTTTAAATTTTAGTGACCTTTGTTTTTTTTTTAAACTAGGCATCCGACCCAAGGACCGACTAATTCAGTTTTTAAAACTTGACATCAAACCCAAGGACCGACTAATTCGGGGGTCCACTCACATCCTCCACCTGCCAGGTGAGGGGGATATTTAAAGTCAGGGCAAACTTATGTATGAACTAACCCATCGAAATTGACATTAGGGAGAATCAAACTTGAAACCTAGAGAAGAACACTTCAAGATTCTAAGTCAACACCATTAGGTCAACCCAATTGGGTTTATGTTTTACTTTCTTTGTTGCTATTTTGCAATTAGGGTGAAAGTCCTTGTTTTGAAATAAATGTGGATTCGAAAGTCCTTTTTTTTTTACAAGCTAGCTTATGAAAGTGAAGAAGGCCAAATTGATATTCCAAAAGATTTATGCATTCAAGTGTGATAACTTCTCAATGACATTTGTTAATTTGTTTATCCTAATACAGTATACAAATTAGAAACTTGAAGCCTATTTTAGTTTGCCTTGGATTTGTAGAGAAGAAAAAAAATACTCCCTCCGGTCCTAAATATAAGCAAATTTGACTTTTTATATTCATTCAATTAATGATGTATGTGGTCCATAATATGAACCACATACATCATTAATTGAATGAACCTAAAAAGTGAAATTTGCTTATATTTAGGACCGGAGGGAGTATTTTAGCAATGAGTCTCCATTAAGTTTCGATGAGGATATTGAGGTTCCTGGAGAATGATTTATCTTTGATATTTTCAATGACATTGAATGTCCAGGCATACCGAACCAATTGCTTAACACTAAAGGTTGGCGTTTCTATCATACCTTTAATGAATATTGATTAAGCCAATAACTTATGTAATGATATATTCCCTCTGGTCACTATTATAAGCAAAATTCAACTTTTTAGGTTCATTCATTAAATGATGTATTTGGTCAATAATATTGACCAAATACATCATTTAATGAATGAATGTAAAAAATTGAATTTTGTTTATAATAGTGACCGAAGGGAGTACACTTTTAAGTCAACAAACTTTGCAAAAATATCACAACAACAACTTTTATAACTCCTTTCAAAAAAAAAAAAACAACTTTTATAACTAGGAAGAGTATCCGTCGTAAAATATTGATTCTCTAATGCTATGAATTTCCTTTCACATTTCATAGAAGACAAAAACATGTATATCTCTATTTTGCTTTGACGATCAACATGAGTGAAGGACATCACCTTATGAGGTTGGACCGTACATACTGCAACCTGTATATAGGTAATGAAAAGGTTAACAAAAATAGGTAAGGAATTATTAGAGAGAGAGAGAGAGAGTAGGTAATGAAAAAGTAAGATAGAGAGGATGAGTGGAAGGATAAAAACTAAATAAAAATGAAAAACAAGAGAGAATAAAAATATAAAGGGAAGAATACACCTCTCTAGTTCCTTCTTCTCGAAAAAGCCGACCCTAATTTTCTCTCTTTAAGTTCTATATTCCATTTTCTTCATCGACGATGTGGTTTTGGGTTAACTTTTTTACCTGAACTAACTTATCTTCATCTTTTTTCTCTCTATTTCAATCTAAGTAAATGATTTTCACATAGATCTGGTTTTTTTCTTCGTGATCTCGTCTTCTGAGTGTGGCGTTGTGTTGTTCGTCGTCTTGTGCAACTTTGTTTGATATATCGTCTTGCTACGGTGCTCACTTGTTTCCTATTGAAAGATCAAATATCCAATCAATGATTTGAGTGTCAACGTTGTAGGTCGGAGGCATGAGTATTCCGGTCACTATAATTTTATTATATTATTTGTAGGCATTTTGTCGTTGTATGCCGTAAACTAAGGTGCTACGAATTTGTTCGTAGATTCATCGTTTACGTTTTTAGCAATGTTGAATGATGCATTCTATCAATTTGAATGAATAAATATCGTTTTATTTTTGTAAAAAATAAAATAAAAATTAAGGAGCAATGGCACATACACATAATTTAAGGAAGGTTCCGCACATTGAACTCTAACGGATCACGCCGCAAAATCGAGGTCTACCAACCAAATGTGGGGCACCACATATCCTCTCAACGAGGGGAACATATGCATTAGACGCGCAAATAGCCGAACAAGGCTACAAGTTGCAGGCCATGTCGTTTGATTATTATGAACATTTTTTTTCATTAATTTTTTTTCGTTAATACTCATCTTGTACAATTTGTAAGACACATAATCAATCAAACTCAACTTATTTACAACTTCATCCCTTTACCTTCATGCCTTTATCTTTATTTTTCACATATTTTTTAATTCAATAGCTAAAACCCCAAAATTATCATACTTAAAGCTCTATTGAAATAGTTAAGGAACCTACAGCTTAGGGACAAAATACTTTCCTCATCACAATCGTTTGAAGAAAGAGAATCACAATTTAGTATTATCAAGCAATACCTCAGTTAAATCTCGAGTTTGATGACATAAATAAATTTATTTCTTTTAGTATATGAATTACATTTATCTATAGTTCATATCCTTTTCATATTATTGTAAACCCATTTTGTAAAAGCAATACATTGAAATTCCATAATTCTTCTCTATTGAGAATACTTTATTTATTTTATACCGTTATAAATTGCGCATTTGCGATACATTTAATAATTTTACTATTACGACATATTATATATATATATATATATATGTGTGTGTGTGTGTGTGTGTGTATGTGTAAATATATATATATATATATATATATATATATATATATGTAAGTATGTCCATGAGTGTGTGTATTATTGATATTCTTTAATACTTATAGAAGTTTTTTTTTGTCAAATAGGTTAGTGGTTAGAGTTTCACCTTTGAAGAGAATAAGTGGAAAATCCGGGGTTTGAATCGTGCCCCTACATAACCTTATGGAAGTTTATGATTGTTTTTTCTTATAGCCTTGATAATAATAAAATATAAGTCTTGTTTATTTTCGATGCGTATAACTTGATTATTTCTGAAATATGTCTATAATTGTAGCATTTGAATTTTGAGCGAGTTATTAAAATTTTGTATATAATTTTATATCATATTTTATAATACTGGAGACTTAATCTCACTCATATGATGATAAGCTTTTGTATAATCATCGTACTTTATTATATAAAGGTTACTATATTTATAAAATTCTTTTAGATATTTTTTTTTCAAGAGGAGATTTTATGCTTTAAAATTCTTAAGTGAAAATTTATCATCTACTTAATTCTAAATGCACAATATATAGTTAACTACGAAACATAATTTTGATAAAAAAAATCTATTGATAAATTATGTGTATATTGGGTTTCACATTATCATCAATTCATCATGTTACCACTTGAGTTAATGAGTATGGTATATTCATGTGCAAAATACGTGGTTGAGTTTGTGAAACTCAATTAATGAAAAAAATAAAAATTATATTACCGCTTATTTCATAATTCTGTGTAATTAAGTATGTCACTGTTAAATAGTATTACTACATTGATTTTAAAACGAACGTCGTTTAAGGTTTTTACATATAAATTAAGAAATGAAATGATGTTGTCAAAAAATATTACAATTTTACAAAACGAACCTGAATCACTATTGGTGGATTTTCCGCCATCATAAATGCAAATTGAGTATAATGCTTTGAAAATGCACTTAATAATTATTAGAGGGTAACGTTGGAAGTAAAAAAAGTATTTCTTACATTGTAAAGTGTAAGTGAAATTCATTTTGAAACAATATTTTTTGTTGAAATGACACTCGTTTTAAAACAGAGGTAGTACATGATTATAATATATATATATATATATATATAAGAATGTTTATTAATGAACTGTAATTGGAAATGGGTCGCGATGAGTTGTGTTACTTTTCACCATAAGTCCATTGAGAGATCCAAACCTCTACTAATGAGTATATATACTAATCATTACGCTCATCGATAAAGAGGTAGAATAGCTATCAACCTTAACATCTCTCAAGATTGCTACTCATAATTCCAATGATCCTTGGAAATCTACTACTCCCTTCGTCTCATTTTAACTGAGCCCTTGACCCATTTCACACTTATTAAGAAAAAATGTATAAGTGAAAGAGAGAAAAAAAATGGTTTTGAGTGTCCTTATCATAAATGCAAAGTAGAATATATTGAATTGGGAGTTGTGAAAGTAGTATTAATTAGAGTTAAAATTGGAAAAAAGTAGTAATTGATATTGTATTGAAAAGTGAAATGGGTCAATTTTTTTGGGACAGTATTTTTTTACAATTGACTCAGTTATTATGGGATGGAGGGAGTATATTATATTATCTGCAAATATGCCGTAACTTTGTATTTATGATTTGGACAATTCTCTTAAAATACCCAACATAAATTTGTTTGGCTCATCCAAGATTTTGTTTGTGTTTAATTTATGTTGTGGTAAAAATTAATATAATAGAAGAAATGTTAGTCAATTTTTTGGTGTGTTCCATTTTCATATATTTAGGCTGAGAAGTGCTAATATGACATATATTAAATCACGTCTCATACGTTGTGATGATGTAAAATTATCTCCAACCAAGAAATTACCAATAAAAAATCTAAAAAATACTCCCTTCATTTTAAAATGAGCGTCGTTTAAGATTTTTATACACATATTAAAAAATGCATTAATATAAATATAAAGAGGGATGTTATTTTACCAAATTATTCTAATCAAAATAATGGTTTGTTTTTCATTGATGAAAAAATAATACTTTGAAAGTAGTGTATATAGTATTAATTGAAATGTACAATTAAAAAGAAAAAGTTATTATTGCATTGAAAACTGAAAATGACTTTCATTTTCAATTTTTTTTTGTTGTTAAAACTCATTTTAAAACGGAGGGAACATGTAAAATGGACAAAATATTGATGATCAAAAGCCGAGTAATATTTTTTTTTTTAAAAGCCGAGTAATTTTAAATGAAAGAATCAATTTCGTAAAGGCAAATACTAACATGTAGTCATGTACTCTAAAGACATATGCTAAGGAATTTAAAATAAAAATAATTATCTTAAAAATCGTAGATTCAACATTTTATTAAAGTCAAAGTTTTATTCTTTTCTATAAAAAAAAACTTTTATTCATTAACATGTGACCTAAGACTAAGATAACAACCTTTCGGAAATGAATGAAAATAGATAGATGATCAAAAATGTAATTAAGCTTGTTTAAACCCTCAAAATATTCGATATCTTCACAAGAAATGTCGATGTTGTGCGCTTCTCCCTCTTCCTCACACCACCTTGTCGTCATTCCTCCGACAACCACTTTCCGCAACCGGAGACTCACCGGAAGTTCCCTCATCCGTTCTCGCCTGACTATGTCCCTTGACAACAACAATTCCTCTTCCCTACTAAGTTCTGTTACAAAACTTCTCTGGGGTCGGTCCCTCCCACCGGGTCTTCTCGTCACAACCGTCCGCACCGCCTGGAACTCCACGTGGCAGCTCATGATGTCTCAGCTCGCTCCCTCCGACCCCACCGGCGGATATTCCAGACCCGCTTCCAAATTCCGATTCTCCGGTCCACCGCCGAGTGGTCTCCACCTCTACGTTGGCCTGCCATGCCCGTGGGCCCACCGTACTCTCATAGTCCGTGCACTCAAAGGCTTGGAAGATTCCGTACCGGTGTCAGTGGCATCGCCGGGAATGGACGGGTCGTGGGAATTCAAACGAGTTGGCGATACGGGTCGGGCAATTAGTCCGAGTTTGGATAAGGCGAATGGTTGCAAGACTTTGAAGGAAGTTTACAGGCTGAGAAGTGGTGGGTATGATGGAAGATCCACTGTGCCAATGTTGTGGAACAAAGACTCCAAAGATGTTGTATGTAATGAGAGTTATGATATAATTCAATTGTTTAATTCCGGGTTAAATGGGTTGGCCCATAACCCGGACTTGGATCTTTCACCACCCGAGTTAAAGGATAAGATTGAGGAATGGTATCAAGTGATATATCCAAATGTGAACAATGGTGTGTATAGGTAAGAAATGCTAACAACTGCGTGCAACTTCTGTAATCACGATGAGTTTGAGAAAATCATGGTGACACTTTTGGTTTTGTTCAAAGCATATCATTGTAGCAAGTCATCCTGATTTTGTTTAACTCAGCGTGATTCCAAACATGCTCGAATATTTTCAACAACAGTTAGACCTCCCTTTGGATGCTTCCAACTCATACCATTGGAGTAGACATTCATCATTAATTTTGCTTCTGTCATCATTGATTATTGAATTGGGTATTATTGTTGCAATTTGCATTGCAGGTGTGGGTTTGCACAGAGCCAAGAAGCATATGATAAAGCGGTGAATGAGTTGTTTTGTACATTAGACAAGTTGGAGAATCACTTATCAAATTCTCGCTATTTGTGTGGAGACGCGCTCACACTTGTTGATATATGTCTGTTTACTACTTTGATTCGGTTTGATATTGCTTATAATGTTTTGTTTAAATGCACCAAGAAGAAGTTGTATGAGTATACCAATCTACATGCCTACATGCGTGACATTTATCAGGTGCTTGCTTTGCTCAAAAAATGTTTAGGTTTATCTATCATTTGTGTTGTTTGTCTACTAACATAGTATGTGTTTCGAGCCTTGGACAGATTCCCAAAGTTGCAGATACTTGTAATTTTCAAGAAATTATGGATGGTTACTACAAAACCCTTTTTCCTCTCAACCCAGGGAGCATTAGACCAATTATGCCTTCAACTTCAGAGCATGAAATTCTTTGCATGCCTCATGGCAGGGAATCCCTATCATCATCAACTGAACCAGTATTTGTTAAATAGGCAATGAACAAATCTTTCATCCGTTGGTTCTGTTCTGTATGTAAGAATAATAATATGCAATTCAACGCTTATAGGCAATGCAAGTGTATAGCTATATCATACTTTACTAAATGTAATCATGTACTGGCTGGTGATTAGCGCCAAAATTTTCCCCTTTTTTGCAACTCAAACCACACTTTCAATTTCATCTCTGGCTCTCACAGTCCCAGCCAGCTCAAATCAAATGATTCTTCCTAAGATCATTTCTAATGTACCAGATTGCAAAATGCTATGTATCCCCTCTCAGATAAATGACAATATTTCGGCTTTTAAAAGTTATATATTTTCAACCAGAGGAGCAAATGCTAAAATGTAAAAAAAAAAAAAAAGCTCCAAAACGAAAACATATGCTAATAAAATTTCGCAACATGATATATCTTCATATACGACACAGCAGTTAGTTACATATACTTAACGGAGCTCCAAACTGAAGATCAAACTACAAATATTAACGAAGGACCAAAATGAAGGTTAATTCATTTGTCTTTTTTGGGTAAGACTGCCTAATACTTCCCATAAAGCTATACAAAGTAACTATAGCTCAACCGCCAACGGTAATAAGCTCCCAAAAAAAACCAAAACATGCATCCCTGAAGTAAGCTGGGTCTTGTTACGACTCATCCAGGACCTGGGTGAGACCACAAAATGGTTCAATGCAGCATGTTTATCATCCAGAAATTAACGCAGACCTAGTGGATCCTGCATCAAAAGAGTAAAATTAAATACGGAAATCACACATCAATAATGGCGAAAGTGGTGGTGTCTGCATACATGGTGCGTGAATTGAAACCAATCAGAGCATAAGCTATAAGCGCATTATTAAACAATCCAAAAGGCAAATAAGTTGCCTCTCAAGTTCTACAACAAAGTAAATTAAATTTAAAAATTAAAAAATCCAATTTGACATGTGTCGTGGCCTTTTCAACAACTATCAATCCAGCAAAAGATTAAGTAAAACAGGCTGTTTGAGAAATTGAACCTACTGTTTGATCGCTTCATATTCCTGCAGAACTTACTGCCACATTTGCACTGAAACAGTTTGACAGGTTGATCATGGTCGTCAAAGTCAATGCCATAATCCTGCAGAAACAAAATAAAAATAAGTTGATTATAGATTAATGAAATGATTTGAAGAAAGTAAACTACAAAAATGAACAGGCACTCCTCAGTATAATCTTACTAAATGGTCTGCTATCCACTCAAAGTACATAAGCATTTCTCAATTAAGTAGCCATGAAAAACTAGAAAATAAGTTTAGCCGTAAATAAATTATCCCAACTGTGTTAATCGTTGCTAAGTTGTTCATACTTAAAAAGAGTAATTAGTAAGCACCATAAAGAAGTGAAAATTTTATACAATATAGGAGGACCCAAGTGTAGAAAATTTCATGAAAAACCATATTACATAACAAAACTTACCCAAGTGAGCTCTTCATGCGCTGCTATGTTTCTGGTGGTAAAAAGGGCGAACTGCAAATTGTAAAACATCAAAAGCATTGGTAAGCAAAATTGCCACACAGATTAGTGTAACAACAAAAGGCAAGTAAAACAGTTTTTCAGACTTCAAGGATTAGGTAGCTTCTCACATGATAGTAGTAATGATCTGGACACTCAATCTGAATTGGGATTTCAACCAAGTTTGCATCAGAACATCTGAAAAATTAAATAGTTATTACAAAATCTCCTAAATAACCAAAAAACATTCAAACATTTGCCGAGGCACTATTTGGCAGAAGTCAAGAGTTAACATAACACAGTCATAAGTATTGAATCATCTGAATACACAATCAACCATTAGAAGCATGCAAATGAAACAAAGATTGATCCTTTCACTGCTCAGCTAGGAGATAAGTAATAATATTTGAGTTGAATGTATAAAAATAGCATACAAGAAAGTAAGCCCAGTTTTATAAAGATGGGAATATTGCGATAGATAAACAGTTATGCGAGGCAAGTTAAGGAAGGTAAATCAGCTCAAGGATATTTAAACAGTTTGGGGTAGGGAGAGATCAAGGAGAAGTGTAGTTCAAACGATTAAAATAATTGTTATTAAATGGTCTATCATTACGTATGAGCATAGTTTGAGGATCCATGCTGCAGACTCACCTGGTGGAAAAAGGCTCCGGCTCATTTTGAACATTGTAATACGTATTTTAATTTATGATGAACTAATTATTTCTCGATCATGACAATTACATAAAAAAAATTCTTTTCTCTTCGGATGTTTATAATTAGAAGTGCACGTGTTTAAAACAATATGAACTACAACCACATTAAACTCAAGCTATTTTTCTTATTCCTATAATATTATAAATACATACAAACTTTGATGAAACATCCCAATATCTTCTTTTTTTTCTAGATGCATAGTCTGTATGATTAAATTTTCCTCCCTGGTTATGTCTTCCTATGTTGGTAATCTCATATTAAAAACAATTATAGTATAAACTATGAAAAATGAATACTGTCTTATCAATGAAAAGTGCAAACAAGTAATAGGGTCCCAACTATATCCTCCATTTTTTTTCTGAATATCAATGGTTATGTCCTCCTACTTTGTCTTCTCGCATTTTTCCAGATATCAATTGTTATGTCCTCCTATTTCTCTGTTTTCCCTAGCTTGAATTTTAGGGTGCCAGCCTTGAAACAATAGGTGAGAAATTCAATACCTGTGATTGATAAATCTAGCAATGTTGCCAAAGGACGCTGCATCTAAGCATAGAGCTTCTTCATCCTTCACAAATGTTGAATCCCAAGCCGCATCCAGTAGAACAGGGTAAGTAGATTTCCCATTTTCAGCACATTTCATGTTCCTCTCATGCAACTCTTTAATGGTTAAAATTTCTCCAGCAAACTCACACACAAATGCTCCTTTTGGCAGTTCCTCTAAGGTACGAAGTCCCCATCCTTTTCCTTCGGATGTGAAAAATACCTAAATTTAAAATATTAATTAGAGAAAACATTTTAAAAATGTACTGGGGAATAACATTATAATACATAGGAACTTGGACCTGCAGATACATAACTTGACATAAACAATAAATTCAACGTGTAAGAACTTTTTAATAAAAATTATGAATCAATATTGGAGAAAATGTATTTGTTTACTAGTGGCAGAGATTACTGAAACACTCACCTGCAAGTTGTATGTTATTCCACGCTGGATAACGCGATTTCCACATTGTTTCCCACAGCCACATTTGCTCCAACATTCTTTAATAAACTTTCTCTTCAAGTGTCCTTTACATGGTTCCAAACAACCATCACTCTTTGACCTTTCAAGTGGACAATCTTTGCAGTAAAAGCAATGCTGTTGAGGGTTGTGACTGATAGCAATACACTCTTCCAAAAATTCTTCCTTAATTAGGCCTTGAGCTGTATATGCAAATTTGCCCCCAGTTTTATATGTACAGGCACAATGTGTGTCTGACAACAAGATGCAACTTCCTATACAGGAACAACTGTCCTCAGCCCCAATACGAGATAGAGAAATGTTAACAGAAGCATCTCGGAACACAAGGTTTTGGGGTATGTAGTTGAAAGGTGGTGGAAAGTCGTTAGTAGATGATTCATTCACCCATGAAATTTGATTATTCTCTTCTCCTTTTGTAAGGTCACTAACATCATGATAAGACCTTATACGATCTTCTGTAGACTGGTGATGTGGAACAACTACTAAACTGAGTGAATTTGGAGACACGGGATCCTCCGGCTGCATTCTAACATCACTTTGTGGAATATCAATTGTTCTGTTCATCTCGGAAACCAGTACAGCATCATCCAAACTGCTCTGATGGGCTGGTGAAAAGGGGCCTCGAGGTGAAACCAAGGCAGAAAAAGAATTAACTTGGATTGATCCATTTGATGAGTGAGAACCCGTGTCCAAATCCTTACTGCCCCCAATGGCGGGTGTGCCATCAACCTCTGATTCCTTTGACACATCTATGCTTGATTTTGACATTGAACCTTCTTGTGAGTTATCGTTTGAATCAGTACTAAATTCCAACATGCAATCACATATATCTCTCAACATTTTTCCGACAGAAAAATTTGGGTCGATGATTTTATATGATCGCAGACATTTATCCTCCATCATCTTTAGAAGTTGTTCTTGAGTAGGCATGCGGAAATCTGGTCCCTGGAGAGCTGAGCTGCAGCTCAGAGAAAGTTTTACTTCTCCCTGAGCTGAAGAGGCTATCACAACATCAGAAACCACTTCTTTACGTGTGTTATGGTGTGATGGTGTCATGGAGACATGGGCACCTTGCTTTTCAGTAACACCATTCTTCCTTGAATAGCGCCTTAAGCTTGATGGTTCTGCATTTAAAAAAATATATATATCTTTACAAGATGAATGTTAACATGCAACGAAAGAACGATATGAAAAGTGGCAAAACAATGTTGAAAAAGAAAAATAATTGGTCAGATTCAGAGGTCAAACTCTGCCTTCTAAAATACAAGCAGTGCCTACCATAGAGTATCTTATGCAAACTTTCTAGAAACTCATAAATCAGTAAAGGCTTGCTTGCATATTGTTTATGGAAAATAGTGCATATGATCAATGTGCCTCGCCTCTATCAGTTTCAGCTGACAACATGATGCAATTATGCAATGGTAGTGTCAAAAGCAGTTAAACTAATAATTCGTGCATTGACTTTATTCTTTTCAAGTACTCTGACAATAAAGTTCTGTATCTGTATTTTGTAAGATGTATACATCTATCTTATCGTACTAGCAATCAGATACATCACATAGTTCCATCCACAAATAATACATTTAGCAAAACCATAGTTGGGTGCGTGTGTGTGAGCATGAGTTTGAATCACAATCCATGGTTTGAAAAGAAGAATAAAACAAAGTTACTTTTCTGATAAATTAAATCAAAGTTTGCAAATTATAATCCAAACATGCCAATTACAACTAAGATGCCAAAAACAATAAAAATAATATTAAGGGATAGTTCATTGAATACCAGGGGGAACCATTGCAAGGGGACGCCGCTCATAATCTTCCTCATCAACGGGCTCAGATTTAGGTACGGTCAATTCATAAGAAGCATGTGGTGATGCAGGTTGCTTTCCCCTGTCATAACTAGCATCTCGCATGGGACGTGCTGCAACCCTCCCATTCACATCAGATGACACTGCGTTGTTTCGAGGCTGCTGTGAGGAGCCGCCTTCAAGTGCTGTGTCCTTTTCTATGTGAGACTTCTTCAACGGGGAAGAAGCTGAGCTAGGGGAATTGTTCTCTTGTCCTCTTAATCTCAATCTTTTCAAAGGTCGAGCAGATTCAACATTTAACGGAGCTTCCTCGGCCTCCATCTCTTCTTCCTGGTTATATGAAAATGCAGAATACATATTCAGCAGCTATAGACATAAAATCGATAAAGTAATGCAGATAAGTTGCCAACAGAAAATTATGAATGTTACGTACATTCACTCTCTTGTTTTTCTTTTGTGGTTCTGGCTCCTGTCAAATAAAATCCAACAATAGAAGTAAGTTTGCAGTGTGTGCGCAGCCACAGGGGAGAGGGGTAAAAATAAAGCGAGAAAAACACCTCAAAATCATCGCCTTCTTCAAATATAGCATCCAATAAAGCTCTATAGTTCTCTTCCTCGATAAGTTGCCAGTTTTTATCAAACAACTTAAGGAGTTTCTTTAGCGCCCGTTTCACTTTTGCTTCAGGAATCCCAAACTCTGTCATTGCCTGGAGGGCCGCTGCTATTTTTGGATTGGGCCTTGGCGCCATTTATAATCAGTGAACTGTTACTTTTGCTACAGACACCCAAATGAAAAACACCCTTAATTCCAAAGATTTCCAAGATATAAATAAATACACCATAAACATTCTTCTACTAACAAAGAAGACCTAACCATTCTTCTAACAGTCACAGCTAAAATTCAGTTACCTAACATTTCAAAGTGAAAACTGAGCACAAAAACAAAAACCAAGACACCGGTTAAGAAAATAAATTAAACAACAAAAAAGTTTACATTTTGATGTATGTAAAGCTTTAAAAAAATGATTATTTCTAAAATCACTTTTTTTTAAAAAAAAGAAGCATCCAAAGTCATGAGTGAGTCAAAGGGGTTATAAACTTCTGCATTACCCTAATCTTTATATTCTTGAAATTCCATGAGAAAATAAACAACAGTACATAAATGGGTTAAGCTTTAAAAAAGGGATTATTTGAAAAATCACTTTTTTTTTCAGTCATTTATGTTTATACATGTGATAAAAGTCATCTAGAGAACATGCAATGATAGAATCGTAGATAAAAAACATTGATCTTACCAAACAAAAACCCAAAACCACAAAAAAAAGTACAATACACAAAAATTCAGAGTCTAAGAAAAGAAAGAGTGAAAAGAAATGGACCTAGGTTAGAATCGGAAGAAGAGTGTGTTCAGCGAGATGAAGCAATGTTGTGAGCGAGGTTTCGTAGCATGATCTGGTGAAGGAAGAAAGGAGCGAAATGAAGCTTGTGAAGTGAGAGATGTTGTGGTTAGATTAATGTGAAATGAAAAGGGAAAAAAGAGTGTTGAAGATGAAAGGGTTTACCTACCTGGGTTTTCAACTGACTGAAGTGCTTAGTGTCATTTTGTTGTTTCTGGGGGAGTGTGAGTGAGACTGAGAATGAGAGTGAGAGGAACGAGGAGGTTTGAGGAAAAATAAATAGGGCTCCACACTTTGCCTTTGTTTTTTGGCTTAAATATTACATTGGTCCCTGCAAATATGGTCCGGTTGAGTTTTGGTCCTTGTAAAATAAAAATTCAGAAATCAGTCCGTGCAAACTTTCCTGTCTGTTAAAAAAGTCCCTAGGCCCACTGAAGCTGCATGGTGGCACTCCGATGCTGACGTGGCACATGCTGACTGTGCATAATTGCCACGTGGCATATAAATTAATTAAAAAATGTAAAAAATCTGAAAAATTAATTTAAAATCCGAAAAAAATCTGAAAATTATAAAAACAAATTTAATTGAAAAAATCTAAAAAAAAATTCGAAAAATTTAAAATAGAAAAAAATGGAAATTAATAGAATTTTTTTTTTTTACAAATTAAAAAAAATTAGAATTTTTGTTTGAAAATTATAAAAACAAATTCAAAATTAAAATATTTATTTTTTATTTTTTCAGAAATTAATTTTCGTAAATTAAAAAAATTCTTTATTTAAATTTGAAAAATCTGAAAATAAATTTAAAAATCAAAAAAAATTTACATAAAAATCTGAAAATTATAAAAAAATTTCGAAAAATCTAAAAATAAATTTATAAATCATAAAAAATTTCTGAAAAAATCTGAAAATTATAAAAAATTTCCTAAAAATCTGAAAATAAATTTAAAAATCATAAAAAATATATTGCAAAACGAAAAATATTTTTAATTTAAAAAAACAAATGAAAAATTATTTTTTTCTAATATTTGGAAAATATATTTTATTTTTCGATTTTTGTAATCCTGAATTTTTTTCCAGATTTTGGAAAATGTATTTTAAATTTTTTTAAAAAATAAATTAATAGTTTTAAATTTTGAAAGAAAAATCTGAAGATAAATTTCCTATTTTTTTTTAAATTTTTTAAAAAAAATCTAATTTCTTGTTCTTTTATGAAAAGTCTAATTTTTTTTTTGATAAGTCAAGGGTCCAACGACATAAAAAAGGAATAGAAGACAGTCCAATAGAGTTGTAGTGTCTTGCAGATTTCAGTCTATGTCAGGTGCTCATATATATATATATATTTATATATATATATATATTATTAAAAAAAAAGAAAAAATAAATACAAAAAAAAACTGGGGGGACATAAACCTAACCCAGTTAATCCATATGCCAACCCAATCGGGTGATACAAAAAAATCAAAACAACACTGGTGGATTCTAATTTTAAAAAAAATATATTTTTTTCAGAAATTTCAGAATATATAATATACAAAAAAAATATTTATTTAAAAAACAATTTTCAGAATTTTTAAAATATTTTTTAAAAATTTAATATTCGAAAATTTTTCAGAAATTTTTTATGATTTTTAAATTTATTTTCAGATTTTTCTGAAATTTTTTATAATTTTCAGATTTTTTTCGGAAATTTTTTATGATTTTTTAATTTATTTTTAGATTTTTTAAATTTTTTTTTATAATTTTCAAATTTTAAATTAATTTTTCAGATTTTTTTTCGGATTTTAAATTAATTTTTCAAATTTTTTACATTTTTAAATTAATTTATATGCCACGTCAGATGCCACGTGGCCAATTATGCACAGTCAGCATGTGCCACGTCAGCATCGGAGTGCCACCATGCAGCTTCAGTGGGCCCAGGGGTATTTTTAAAAGACAGAAAATTTTGCAAGGACGGATTTCTGAATTTTTATTTTACAAGGACCAAAACTCAATCGGGCCATATTTGCAAGGGCCAATGCAATATTTAAGCCTTGTTTTTTTTGGTAATAGCAAGAACATTTAAAAAAAAAAAATTGTCCTTAAACATCTATACCTATTAAATAAATCTTAGGAAATGTTAACGAAGGTCATAAGAGCATCCACAATGGAGACTCTCATCTTTGAGGTCTCAAATGAGTCTCATATTGACATATCACTTTTTAATAATTTTTTAATAATAGGTACTCAACCACTCCAATGGAGACCCTCTAACAAAATGTCTAATTGGGTCCTACCAATATTATTTATTTAATATACCATCTATTTTAATACACTTTTTAATTATTATTTTAATAAAAAGGTGATGTGGACCCATTTAAGAAAGAGGTCTTAATTTAGATCTTGCATCTTTTAAGACCCTCACTTTTTTTTTCCATAATGGGTGTACCTATTAGGTATCAGGTATTAAATGTTTAAGACTCTCCCATTATGGATGCTCTAAATCCCCTTTTTAAGTGTCTAAAATGGAGTAAGTTAATGATCTTGAAATTTTGAAAATTGCATATTTAATGCATTGAAAATTGAAGTGTTTAATTTGTTAGTGAATAATTTTTGAATGGGTTAAATATGTTTTTAGTCCTTACAAATATCAACTTTTCATTTTAGTCCCTCTAAAAAATTTCTTCCACTTTTAGTCCTCTAAAAAATTTTCATTTTCACTTTTGGTCCCTCTTTTTAAATAAACTCAAATGTAGAATTCATATTTTTGAATAAAATTTTGCATAAAAGTTTATAATATTATAAGAACCTTTAAAAAAATAGAATTTTTTTAACAAAACATGAATTAAATATGAATTTTTATATATTTGGCGGTTAAAAATTTATATTTAATTCATGTGTTGTTAAAAAAAATCAATTTTTTTGGGAGAGATTTTTACAAAATACTACACATTTCTGCACAATTTCATTAAAAAATGCATTAGTTGGCTTAAAAATAGGCACCAAAAGTGGTTTTTAAAAATTTTATAGGGACTAAAAATCGAAGAAATTTTTTAGAGAGACTAAAACAAAAATTTGATATATTTATAGAAACCAAAAACATATTTAACCCTTTCTAAATTAAGAATTATCATAAATATTTCCTCCGTCCCAAATTGTAAGCAAAAGAAACTTAATTCACACTTATTAAGAAAATTAAAACATACTCCATTTTAGACAATTGAAATGAGTATAATTTTTTGTGTTTTCTTTGAAATAAGTTTCATGGAAAGATGTAAAAACACTTTTCATTGGATATTACTTATGGAGAAAATTGAAATTAAATTGCATTTAATTTCATAAGAATAAGCAACAGTTTTTTTTTGAAAAAGATGATTAAAAAAAAGATTAAATAGGATAAATTTTTTTTTGAGAATTTTGTTATTAAGAAAAATTTATTGCTACTTTATTAACTTTATTTATACACAAAAGACAAATTTACATGACTTTGTTTTTGGTTAAAGACAAATTTATATGTGTAACAAAAAAAAAAGACAAATTTACATGTATTTATTATTCTTTTTTTTTTATACCTTTAATTAATATTATTAATGTATATTGAAAAGTGAAAAGTTGACATTAAATGTATTTATTATTTATTTTTGTTGTTAAATAGTCTGGTGACTAAAAAAAATGTGAATAAGAGAAATTGTTCTTTGGCATCAGTGGAATTGCTCTTTTTTGTAAGTACCGTAAGCTTAGCGGCAATCGCAACAATCGAACCAAACCAAACCCTATGCTTTTTTATTTTACGGTTCGGATAACAATTTAACCCCAAAACCGAATAAAACGGCATCAAAAACACCACTAAGCACAAATAAGAAAACAAACATGCAATAGTTCTCCCTCACCTAATCTTCGGTTATAAGAAAATTCAATCTTTTTTTCAATCTTTATCTCACTCTTTTTGTTTTCTTCTTCAAAGAAACTCTTTTTTACCTATTTTCTTTTGCAAAGAGACTCCTTTTTCCTATATTTTTCTTTTTATGTATCTGTTTTCTTTCGTTTCATAAGCACACTCCAATTTTTTCTCCCATTTTCTCTAAAGATCTTTTCAACTCTTTTTGCCTATTTTCCTTAACCTATTTTCATAAAGGTATTTCACATACACCCTTCGTTACAAAATCTCTGATATATATTGGCATATTCTCTTTGACCAACAACATGTCATGGGTGGATTTTTCTACTATTTTTTAAATAACAAATAACCACACCACTTGTGAGATAATTTGGGCAGCAAGTTGCAAAAATCAAACACACACAATAGAAAATAAAAGTTTTTTTGGTTTATATAACTAAAGATGGAGGTCATATGAACATAACTATTTTAGAATATTCCAATTTAACTTGTATTCAACTTGGACATGAGGTGTGTGTGACTCTCTCAAGAGCATTCTTCTCTGAGTGTGTTAGCGTACACTTGGTTGAAGTTAGTTAGAATGCTAGAATACAACTGTTACTAACTAACAATTGTCGTCTATTGTAACCTGATATAGCAGGTAGGATCTCAAAGCATATATAAGCCTGAGACCTTCGCCAATTGTAATCATCATTTTATAATAACAGAATTCAATAACAGAATATTCTAGAAGTTCGATATGGTATCACAGAGTTAGGTTATGATCACCCTTATGCTCATTTGTTTGATAAAATTTGTTCATATATGTTGAGAGATTGGAATGTTGATTTTGTTCATAACTTGCGTGAAGGAAACTCTTGTGCAGACTGGTTCACTAAACTTGGCGCCTCACTTATTCATGAGCTTAGGATCATCCCTACTTCTCTATCTCCTTGACTACGGTTTAGAGCTTGAACGTGGGCCGTATCGAGATATTGTCTAGTTAATGTTATGGGAACTCAGTTTCTTCATTTATAGTTTTTTTTGTTTGTCCTTTTGATAAAAAAAAAAGAGTTAGGTTATGATCCATGGCAGGTCACACACCACACCACCACCACCGCCACCATATCCACCATCACATACAGTGTCCTTTGGTTGAAGCTTCACCGCTACATTCTATCGCGCCTCTCTATGTTTCGTCTTCGCTGCAATTTTCTTAAAAAATCAGGAAGAAACTCAACGAACATAACTTACATCAATACTTGTAATCTCACAAGTATGAGATTAGAAATGTAAATACATAAATTTACAATTCCCCTTTATTCATTAGTCAGAAACAACCCATTGGTTTTGTCAAAAAAAGAAGGAAAAAAAAGAAACAACCCATTGGTGATAATGAATTATCCTTGATAACTTGTTCTATATATTTTTTTTCTTTTTATTTCTTTTTCTTTTCATTTTTTTTCTTTGTTACCAAGGTATTCTTATTAAGAATCACAAATCTCACTTGAAATGTAAATAATTTTTTATTTGAATGAACAATGAAGTTTCAGGTTTTCATAATTCAAAATAATAAGAATTTGTGTTATGATTCAAACTAGAACTAGATTTGGAAAACGTGACAGATTTGCTGGACGAAATAGGCTTGCCTTGCAAGTTTGAAAATTCCTGAATTGATGTAAATTCTGTCAATTTGGCTCAAATGAGCTATCAAATTCTCACATGATAGGCTATATTTGGTAAAATGATTATGCTCAATTTGCAGAAAAAAATTGTCTTAATCATGTCAAACACAACAAACAAATAATTAACAAGATTCATCATAAAACAACAGAGTTAAAACACAAAATTGTCGGTCCCATGTGTACAGTAAAATTGTAAAGCTACCTCACATTTTGGCTAGTTGCAAATGGCTCAAAGTTAGACATGTTATTGAGGAGCAGTGATAGAAATAAACTTGCACAAAGCAGTAACATTTCAAAGTCGTGCTAAAATTCTAGAAAAGTCATAAACACGTGACTTGACTTTAGCAATTCAAAAGAAAAATTAGCATGCATTGCTATTGATTAATCAAAACCTAAACATTTGAATCCTATGCATCAAGCTCTAACAAAAAAAAAATCCAGCCATTCTTTTAAGATAAATGATAAATATGTAAAATCGAGTGAAATAATTAAAACTTTACTGATGTTTTGGCGAGCTTTAACAATATGCGTCTACTTCTACTCTCCTTCCCTTCCATGAGAAGTGGACTTTCCACATGACGAGAAAGTGAACATGCTTATGATTGATATATTTAGAAAGTAAACATGCCTGCACTAATTTAAGATGAAAATCACAGTGTCAAAACTTTGTTAAATTCGACCAGTGAACAATTTTTTCGCTTAGGCTTTGTTTGAAAGTTTGGAGGGGAGGGGAAGGAAGGACTTTGGAGGGTGAGAAATATAGAGGAAAATTGATAAATTATTCACATTTTTTTGAAAGAGTATTTTTTAGAGAATGATAAACTAATGCTTTGTGATTGATATATTTTTAATATTAAGAATATTATAACAACATGGATTAAATTTGAAGAATTCGTATAAACTCTCCAAAACCCTCTTCCAATACAACTTTTTAGTTCCTCAAATGAGGAAGGTTTTGTATTATGAAGAAAAATTAACCCCCTGAAGTCCTCCCCTTCCAATGTCATTTATTTCGTCCACATGCTCTTTCATTTTTTCTAAAACTCTCCCCTCTCTTCCCCTCTAAACTCGCAAACAAAGCCTTAGAGACTATCCATAAAAGGTTAGTTTTTCAAAAAAGAAATATGGTGATCCACTATGTAACGCCCGTCGTAATTATTTAATTATTTTGATGAGTTTTAACATATATTTATATGATTTATATGTGTGATTTATATGATTTATGAATTTAAGTAGTTTACATGATTTATAGGTAAATTGTGTGATTTTCAAGATTGATGTGAAGTATGTGATTTTGTGAAGTTATAATGTTGGTGTGACTTATCTTTATATAATATAAAAGCATACTTCTATGGGAAAAAGTACATGTGGCATCTTCACATTCTTCATCACATTTAATGTTTTTTTATCACCCAATCAAATTAAATTATGACTCATTTGTTTTTTTATTAGCCAATCAAGATGGACAATGACTCATTAAGTTTTCATCAACCAATCAAAATTGATCAAGCCATGATTTTTTTCCCTATATATAGACAATTTTTTTTTCATTATTTTCATGTGTCTCTTCCCCCATCTACAAATCATTATTTTTTTCATTATTTTTTATGTGTTTTGAAATCATAGAAGTTTAATCAATTGGTCGTAGATTATGGGGTTGATTTTCTTTTTTATTTGTATCTAATTGCTAATGGATAATGTTACTTTCCCAGGATCTCATTGGAGAGCATGTGTCTACATTCTACGACTTCAAGATGTTCAACATCAACAATATAATTTTTAGTCAAGACAATGTTTTGTATTTGATATAGAATCAAGATGTTAGAGTTTAGATACCTTAGGTTTATTGAATATTATTTAATGAATTTATATGTCGATAAACTAATCTCAATAAATTGATTTAGTCTTTATCTATATCTATTTTATGAATTTTTGTCTTGCACAAAAACGTATATTACACATGAACTCTTATTTGATGAATCCTACACATGAACTCTTATTTGATGAATCCTAATTGATGATTTTAAATACATCTCCGGACATGTTAAACATCATCATAAAGGTTGCATACAATTGGTTTACATCATCTAATTTGGACAAACCTTTTCTAATAAGAAGACATCTTAAATCATCATGTTTTACTATGACGACTTTTCACTTATCATAGTTTCTTCAATAGAATGTATCAAAAGCTTCAATCAACCATTGAGCAATATACATGGTTTCTTTTTTATTTCTTTTGACCATATATGAGATAATACACTATCCTTTAAGTGTCATTTCATCTTATTTATTTGACAATCAATATATGACTTTTTCTCCTTTAATTTGTCAATTAGATAGTTACTATTAAATAATTTTTTTGTGGGGACTATTAAATAATATTGTTAATTTTGTTATCTACCCTTTATTATAAATATCATCCATTTGCAAGCAATTCCACCCACCATTTCAATCAAAAATTGTATTATTTTCAATCTTTTGTCTCAATGTCATGCCTTTTTTCTTTTTGTTTTTTTTTTCCTTTCTAAGTTTCGCGTATTTGGTATTTTTAACAAGCCAAAATGATTTTTTTTTTGAGAAAAAAAATCCATTTAATATAGTTCTCAAATATAACATAAAATGAATTATATTAACACAAAATTTTCATGTATTTTTGTATACTTAATAATTTAATATAGTTCTCAAATATAATTATTTTTGCATTTATTAAGGATAATATAATGATAAAGCAATTTAAGAGTAATTAATATGTCATTTAAATTAGAATGATTATATAAAGGTTAAAATGTGTCATTTAATTATTTAGAATGAAAATGCCTCATTTGGTGGATCAGACAGGAAACAGAAAAAAATTAAATGATAGCGTTAATTATAACCCTTAATTAAAGGAAACAACTAAACACTACCAAAAAAAAAAGGAAACAACTAAACCAAAAAAAAAAAGATGGAAACAAACAAATATTGAAGTAGTATATTATAACAAATAAATGGAAGACATTTAAAATTCAAATAGTTCGATTTTCCTATCTGTATAAAAAAAATGAATTATTTGAATCTTTTAACCTTTTAATTAATGTTTTATATTCATTTGTTTTAAGGGAATATTTAATTTACATAAAAAAGTTTTTGACAAATTCACAAAAAAAAAATTCATTAAATTTTGATTTTTTTTTGAATGGATTAAATTTTGAAATTTATATTTTTATAATTTAAAATAATTATATTTTATGTGTCATTTTAATTGGGTTGATCCAATAAATATTAAACTTTGTCATTTAATAGGTCAGACAAACTTTGTCATTTTATGTGTCTCTTATTAAGTTTCTACTTTGCTGCTTTTTCTATTAAAAATGTATTTATGTGCTACTTGAACTCTTAGAGAATGATTAAAATTTTAGTCTTTTGTATTTCTTACAAAATAGGAGTACTTTTTGTCCACGTTTTAATTTGGTCTACGTAGTTGAAAACATTGTTGGATGAAAATAAAATTATAATGTTGGATTAAATTTAAAACATTCCTGAAAATATGTTGTGTTTTAGCTTTTTAATTTGATTTTAAAGTTGAAAACAAAAAAAAATATTATTGTCTAAAAAAACCGCACCAACCGATCCAATCCAAACCGGATTGGTTTGGTTTGGTTTGGTTTGGATTTTATTTTAAAAGTCAACCGAACCAAACCAAACCACGTACTTATTTATCTTGCGGTTCAGATGACTTTTACCCTTAAAACCGAACCAAACCGCACCGCGAACACCCCTACTAATACTAATAATAGCATTCCTAATCAAGATTGGTTTTGCTAATAATGAGTTGACTCAATTTCAAGGGTGTGGATTCAATCTCCGCTATTAGAGTGAAGATCTCTTTGACAAGGGATCTCTAAAATTTTTGTAAGTGCTTATTGAGTCATGAGACATGTCCTGACCTTGATGTGTCCTAAATTTTTTTTATGTAAAATTAAAGTCTATTTGCCAGATTCTAAAGGAATTTTTTTTGTCAAATAATAATAACAAAGATAATTTAAAAGAAGAATCGATTGATATCTAAAATTAAATTTTACCAATAACTTGGTAATTTTTCAAATTTCAATTTTACGAATTTCCTACAATGTTTATCTTAATTGTTTTTAAAAATTATGTCATATGTTTTAATAACAAATGCAGGTAATTGTCAAAAAAAAATAACAAATGCACGTAAATGTGTTTTAATCAATATAATATAAATTTATGACCTATTTCATGTCCCATTATGGAAGTTATTTTCTCTTCTTTTGGTTATGACATGTGGCATCATAAACTAATGAACCCCTCAAAGTATGGTTACGACACATGGCACCATAAACTAAACCAAGCATTCTTATGCATTTGATATTTATTGCTATTATTTTATGTTTATTTTTTTATGAAATATTCTAAATTGATGCATTGTTTTTCCAAAAATAATACTATTATTAATATGACATGAACCGAAAATGGCAATATATATTTCATATTGATTTTTTTTTTTTTGGTTACATATTTCATATTGATTAAAATATTATTGATATGATTTGGTCAAAGAATTATGCATTTAAATAATTGGGTAAATACAGACTTTGGTCCCTTAACTTATTTTTGCGTTTCATTTTGGTCCCTTAACTTTAAACTGTCTCAATTTGGTCCCTTAAGTATCTCTCCGTTTACCAAAATGGTCATTTCCGTTAGTTTTCCGTTATGTTTAATAAAAAAAGTTAAATGTGATACACGTGTCATTTTGCCATTTGTTGAGATTTTTTATTTTTGTTATTTTCGTTATATTAATTTAGAAATAAAAAAATCTAAAAAATTTGAAAAAATTGGAAAATTAATTTTCAAAAATTTATTGTCTGGTATCATTTATTTTCTTTGAAGGTGTAGTGTTTGTTTGAAGCCTTTGTTTCTAGATCTGAGTTAAGGTGTTTCGAATCTGGATTTTTAACGAGGGGACGGTGATGAGTTTCCACCGGCGACAGTGATTCACCGGCGACGAGGGGACGGTGATGATTTTTAGCGTGGTGAAGGAAGAGAGATTCGACTGAGAAGAGAAACAGGGGGGCTGGGTTTTGAATTTTTGTTTTTTTTTGTATTTTGAAGAAAATAACACGTTAAAAAATAACAAAATAAATTCTCAACAAATGACAAAATGACACGTGTACCACATTTAACTTTTTTTATTAAACATAACGGAAAACTAACGGAAGGGACCATTTTGGTAAACGGAGAGATACTTAAGGGACCAAATTAAGACAGTTTAAAGTTAAGGGACCAAAATGAAACGCAAAAATAAGTTAAGGGACCAAAGTCTGTATTTACCCTAAATAATTTTAACATGATATCTTTTTTTTTTACATGACCTGTGTTTATTTATTTTTTAAAAACCGAGTTAGAAAATGTAATAAAAAAATAAAGAAACATATACCTCTATTTTGTTTTAACCGAGTTAAAAGTTATAATAAAAAATACAGACGATTTCGAAATATCCCAGTTAAAAACTCAAAATTCAAAATAAAACTAAAATTATTAAATAACTATTTTTTTCCCAAAAAAAAATACTTTTTTTTTCTTTTCAAATTCATATTTAAGTATCGGTAAAAGAAAAAGTTTAGATATGTTTATTTTTAAGTATGGACAACCGCACATAAATGGGTGATTGGCAAAGAATATAAAAAATATGAAAACTTATGATTGTATTTAAGGACTTGCTAAAATAAACGTTAAACCTTCCCTAAAAAAAATGTAAATCACATTCTTCATCTCATTTAATGCTTTCTTATAATCCAATCAAATTGAATCATGACTCATTTCTTTTTTATTAGCCAATCAAAATGAATCATGACGCATTTAGTTTTCATAGACCAATCAAAATTGATCATTCCATGATCTTTTTCACTATATATAGATAAATTTTTTTCCATTATTTTCATATGTCTCTTCCCCCATTTCTTCCCCCATAAAAGAATTCATAAAAGAAAAGAATTTTCTATGTTTTTAAAGCATGGAAGTTTTTTGTCAAAAAAAAAGCATGAATGTTGAATCACTTTGTTGTAGATTATGGGGTTGATTTTAATTTTTATTTGTATCTAATTGTTAATTGCTAATTCTATTTTCTCAGGGTCCCATTGGAGAGCATGTATCTCCATTCTTCGACTTCAAGGCGTTCAAAATCAGCAATATAATTTTAAGTCGAAGCAATGTTTTGCATTTGATATAGAATCAAGATGTTAGAGTTTAGATACGTTATGTTGGTTGAATATTACTTAATGTATTGATCTGTCGAAAAACTAATCTCAATAGATTGATTTAGCTTTCCCTAAAAAAACATATTGATTTAGCTTTTATCTATAACTATTTTATAAATATTTATCTTGCATGAACTCTTATTTTATAAATATTTAGCTTAGAGTTTGTATTACACATGAACTCTTATTTGATAAATTCTTAACACATCTCCCGATATGTTACACATCATACTAATGGTTGCATGCAATTGGTTCAGATCATCTAATTTGGACAAACCTTTTATAATAAGAACATATTTTTAACTTCATCATGATTTACTATGACGGCTTTTCATTTATCACAGTTTCTTCAATAGAATGTATCAAAAGCTTCAATCAGCCATTGACCAATAGACATGGTTTCTCGAGACACATAATCGCGACTTCTAACTCTAAAGAAATGTTCCAATTAATGTAATTAATGGTTTCTTTTTGCAACTAATTACTAACATTTGTCATTAAAAAAATCATTTGTTTTATATGTATCACTTTTCAACTATGATAATGAATAAAATATTATGTCATTCATTTGTAAATAGTATTCAAGATAGTTTTTGTATTTAAAATAGCAAATTATATTTGTAAAAAAAAATAGCAAATTATAGATATTTTAAGCATATTTTTTAACGAGCTTTTTAGGCTAAAAATTTATTAAGAAAAAAATGACAAATAAAAAAAATTAAAGGACATAAACCTAGCCAAATAAACAATTATGGACATAAACCAAATTCAAAGAAAGAGGCAGCATAATCTTTTCCATTAATTTCAATGATTGTCTTTGTCCCAATTATCTTTACTGTCACCTTAATTTTCATTTAAAAATGTTATGACATTTAATCAAATTAACTTTACACTTAATGGACATGAAATGAAATTAATTTGCGATGAAAATTTATATGTATGCAATAATGCCTTAAACTTTATTGACATTTTTCAACTCAGTATAAAAATTTCTTATACGTAGCACTATCATAACTAATTATAGTTTACATATTTTTTGTTTTGCATCATTAGAATTGATATAAAATTTCGTCTCTATTTTTTCATGTGATTTGAAAAATTTATGTGAGAAAATTAATGTTTTTTCTCTCTATAAGATAAAAAAAAATTAAAATTAAAAAATATTGATAGTATCTAAACTAGGCACAAGATATGCAAAAAAGAGATAAAAAAAACAAATATAACATGTACCAACTATTTTTTTTTTTTGAAGGATTACATGTACCAACATAGTAGCTATAATTTAATAAGGGAGCAAAAATTAGTAGAATCAATGTCTATATTTCACATAGGAAACATCATTCAAAGCAAAACATTTTTGTTTTTCTCCATAAAAAAGTTCATATTATTTGTAGAAGCAAGAAAATAAAAAACAAGTGTGATAAGAAGGGTCAAAGAAAAACGTTTTTTTCTTTGTATATAAGGACTGATTAAATTAATGGTACATAAAAAACATTATTTAAGTTCATATTATTTATAAAAAAAATAAAAACATTTGTGATGAGAAAAAAATAAATTACTCATACTTTTTTATCTACTCATATGTTTTTAAAAACAACTTAATACTTTTTTTTTCATTTTCAAATGATGTAATTTTTTTATAAAATATATTATTAATTATTTTTGCAGTAAATTTTGGATCCATATGTTAATGTAGTGATTTTCTTGAATTTTTTCTAGATATTGATTCTAATTTCACCATTCTTCACACAATGCCGATATTGAACCAAAGAATTCAAAATTCTTTTCAATTTTATTGTATTTTTTAGTTTTCAACAATACTCACTATTTTTTACAAATAGTGAGTATAGTTATTTCAAAAAACAATACTCACTATTTGTAAAAAATAAAAAAATACTACTCTCATTTTTCAGTGGGTCCGAAACCATTAATCTTAGAGTTTAGTTGTTCGTCTTTTGCTTGATTTTGATGTATCAAATTGTAAGAGCATCCCTAATGGAGACCCCCAATTTTGAGTTTTTAAACGGGTCCCACATGTACACATCATTCTTTTATAATTTTTTAGTAAAAGTACATAATAAGTACTCAATCACTCCAATGGAGATCCTTTAACAAAAAGTATAAATGGTTCCCACCAATAACTCTTCATCATTTAAATTTCAACACTAACATATTATTTTAATAAAAAAAGTATTGTCGGGTCCACTTATGAATTGGGGGTCTCAAGTGAGACTCTCGGTATTAGAAGACCCTAAAAAAAAATTTCCCATGGGATACCTATTAGTTACCGGATCTTAAATGGTGAAGATCTCACCGTTGGGGATGCTCTAAGCATCTATTTTTATTAGACATCTATTGTCACCGTGTATTCGATTAGTACACATGTTTGTCTTCATTTTCAATTATTGCAGTGTCATACAAGCACATAAAAAGGAATCGTACGAAAATTTTTGGGAAGAAGAATATAATAAATTGTACGAAAAGTATTGGGAGGAAGAGATAAATAGAGAGAAAATTAAAAAGCGCTTTTATTTTTATTTTGTCAACTAATCATAACACATTGGCGTTTTTCCATGGTTTGTTCCCCACCAAAGAGCAAAAGTGAGGGAATTTGAAATAAAATAAAAAATTTAATTTTTTTAATTAATATAAAAAATTAAACAAATGACATAAAAAAAGATAAGAAAGCAATTCATCATAATGTTCAGAGTTTTGATGGAGTATACAATGAGTTGGATCATCACATTTTGTTAAGATAATCCTCAAAAATTACATAACACCATATTTTGACCCAAAATCTTAAGACATTAGGTACATGATCCAACATAGATGTTTAACTCACACATGACACATTAACTTCTCCCTTTTCAGTGTGCGATTCTTTGTATTTGTGACTTGGTGAGATAGTCTAATAAGTTCAGAAGCACAACATCGTAAAAAAGGTGGGTTGGTAGCGGTTTCAAAGAGGGATGTTTTTTTATTTCATTTATGAGAAGAGAGAAAGTAAATTAGAAAAAAATAAGTCAATTTAGGTGAGCTAATTTAGCTTCTTCAAAAAAAATATGAAAAAGGAATTTGAACATAGAGAAATAATAAGGGAAAATAATAACTTGCTGTTAATTTTATGGGTTTGTTTAAGGATTTGGAGATTACTGGGTGACTATACTGCCAGAATATTACACTTATTAAAAAATTTCCATGTCAATTTTAAATGTATATTAAACATTTATTTTGTTAACTTAGTATAACACATCTACGTTTTTCTTTTGTGAGATCCCGCAAAAGATCAAAGGCGAAGATTTTTTTAATAAATGAATAGAATGCAACAACATAAAGAGAAAGGCATGACGTCTCAACTAGATTGGCACTTGATAACTAACTTTCTTCTTTGCTCACACTCTAAAAAAGGCGAAGAAATTTGAAATAATAGATGTTAAAAAAAATATTGTCATGATAAAAAAATTGCACGAAAGTGATAAATCAAAAATATAAAATTTAAGATAAAAAAGTTAAACAAATGACATTCAAAAAATAACAAAATAAATCATTATAATGTTGGTACTTCTCATGGAGCTTACATTGGGATGTATCATCGTATTAGACTATATGAGAAACCTCCCAAGTGAGATTAATATTATATCTTCATTCAAAATATCTAGGCACGTAGTGTTATGCAGTAGGTTTGCATTGGATTCAACAATTTTTTAACTTTTTTTTTAAAAGAATAATATTTTAACTCATTTTCCAATGCAATATTTCTATTTTTATCTTCTTGACCAATGTCCTAAGGGCACACTTTAACATTTCCTTATAATTTATGTTAATTAAATTTTATTTATTTTTTAGAATAATCGCGAAGTAACTTCTTTAGCCAAATCCTCGTGAACGAACATGGGTACAGAAGTTAGTTCATGAGAGTAGGATTCTCATTTTGAAACGTGGTCTATAGAAACTCTTAACAAAAAAAATTATGAAAATAGTGCACACTCGCTAGGAGGATGAATAATTTTATGTGTCTACATAAAAATATATGGGTGTGTGGAAAGGAGAACAAATTAGATATTTCAGAATTTAACTTTTGGTATACTGCAAAGTTGGAACGAGAAATGGGGAAAGCATTATTGTGGGTAAAGAGTGGAATAAGGATGTTATTGATATAAAAAGGTTGGGAGATAGGATCATAGTCCTACATTTTGTAGTGGAATAAGATACCTTTAATGTTATTAGTGCTTATGCACCTCATGTAGGGTTAGAAGAAAACCTTAGAGTAAAGTTTTGGGAGGATTTATAATACTTAGTGCAGGATATACCATTAGGAGAAAAGATTTTAGGAAGGGATCCAAATGGTCATGTAAGGAGAGTTTTTAGAGTGTTTATACAGCTTGCATTGGAAGGCTTCATTGCACACCGCCTGGGATATAGTTGACCATTCAGAAGGGTTGCATGGGATATAGTTGCATAAAAACAGTTAATGAACATACCTATGACACGTTCCAGGAAGCATGCTCTGCTTTGGGATTACCTGATGACGACAAAAAGTTTATAGATTGTATAACGGAAAATGGTGAGTTAGGTTCGGGTCAACAACTACGTTGGTTGTTTGTGCATCTCTTAACCACTAGCACAATGATGAGCCCTAATATTGTATGGGATGTGACATGGCAGTTCATAATGATACGTTTAATGATACGTTTAAATATAAAGGCTTCTCATATAAAGCTAATATTTTTTTTTTCTCTTCAACGTGCACACAGATGCATGCAAAGATGTTAATATTAATTTTGTAACTTTACATTTAATATGCAGATCTATGTATCAGTGAAGATGACTTAAAGAACCTGTGTTTGATTCAAATTGAAATGCTGCTTCAGGAAAATGGACGGTCGCTTACTGAATTCAATTCTATGCCAAGTCCAAATGCAGTAGACATGCCAACCTTCACAAACAAGCTTATCGTTGATGAGCTAAATTACAACAAGGATGAACTGGCAAAGACACACGCTGACATGTTTTGATGCTGACTGATGAACAAAGATGTGTGCATGACAAGATCATGGACTCCGTTGGTTCTGACGACGGTGGTTTCTTTTTCTTATATGGTTACGATGTACTGGAAAAACCTTTATATGAAAAACATTGTCGACTGCTGTTAGATCAAAGGGGTTAATTGTATTGAATGCTGCATCCAATGGTATAACGACTCTTCTATTACCAGGTGGAAGAACCGCACACTCAACGCTGACAGTCCCTGTTGAGATTAATGAGGCATCATCTCTGACCATGGATAAGAATAATCCTAGGGCAGACCTGGTGCGTGCTGTTAATGATGCACCGACGATGTTTTGATGCAGTTAACCAATCGATGCGTGATATCATGTCCAAGAATGATCCCGTTAACGAGTTTAGACCTTTTGGTGGAATGACTGTAGTTTTAGGTGGTGATTTCAGGCATACATTTCCTATTGTCCGAAAAGGATTGATGCAGGATATTGTTGATGCATCAATCAATTCATCAAAGATATGAGCTTATTGTAATGTGTTGAGGCTCACTATTAATATGAGATTGAGTGTATCTTCGGTACCTGCAGAGCAGGAAGAAATTGCTAATTTTGGCAAGTGGATACTCTCAATTGGAGACGGCAACGACGCTTCAGATGAGAATGGTGAAATGAAGGAAGAAATTCTTGAAGATTTGCTCATATCCGACACAACAAATTCGTTGATGTCACTAATAGACTTTGTATATCCCGGGTTTGAATGATAAAATTGGTGACCCACTCTTTTTCCAAGAAAGGGGAATACTCGCACCAACGCTTGATTCAGTTGAGCATGTTAACGAATATATGATGTCACTGATTCCAGGTGAGGAGAAAGAGTATTTAATCTCTGATTCTGTTTGTCGATCGAGCGAAAATTCTGATGTCCAGAGCGAGTGGTTCACAACGGAATTTCTTAATGGTATTAAGAGCTCTGGAATTCCAAATCACCGGTTGAAACTAAGGGTAGGATGTCCAGTTATGCTGATGAGAAACATTGATCAGGCCAATGGACTGTGTAATGGTACGAGGCTGACAGTTACTCATCTAGGGAAGAGCACGATAGTTGCTACCGTCATTACAGGAAAAAGGGCAGGTACCATGATATCCATTCCCAAGATGAATCTTATTCCGAGTGATCCAGGAGACGCATGCAATTTCCATTGACGCTTTGTTTTGCAATGACGATAAATAAAAGTCAGGGTCAATCTTTATCTTGAGTGTGAGTTTATCTTCTTAGGTCCGTGATCACGCATGGACAACTCTATGTCGTTGTCTCTCGAGTTACTTCTAGAAAAGGTTTTAAGCTGCTCATATTGGACGAAGATAATAATGTTTGCAAGGAGACCACAAATGTTGTGTATCGTGAAGTTTTTCAAAAAGTATGATCATTGATTATGTTTTAGAATTGTTGTTGCTATAATTGAGAAAACTAAAGTTGCGTACTGTTTGTAGGTCGTATTTTTTTTTATTTCGTTGTAAGGCGTACTGGTCATTACAGGACATGCAATTTCTATATAAGCAGATCCTCCTGCAATTGACTTTTAATTGATGCACTTTTCAGGTATAACAACCATTGGAATTTTTATTTTACATCGTTGTTACCCTAAAATACAATATTTACATTAGACCATTGGTTTTGTAAAAATAAAAACAAAGAACAATCGGCATTTGTGTAGCACAAACTATGTTTATACACATCCGTAAAAAATCTAACATTTGCATTCACATACTGGATCTCTACATCTGACACTGACTATTTTATAAAAAAAATACAAATATTTTAGTTTTTATGATTAATATAATACATTATGTCAACAAATAATAATATATAATACGTCGGCGTATTTTTTGCAAAAATATTACATGTGCTAAGTTTAACAATGAACAACCCTTAAACTACAACTATATTTTATAATTATAAATCCTAATACTTAATCATTATGTGCAATGTTTAGATATTTCAAAATATATACAAAATTAAGATGATATTTTTTCCATATCAAATTTAAATTATAACCACACTTATAACTTTAAGATAACATAATATAAAATCTATACATTTGATAAAAAAAGTTTTTTATTTCCCCGTGCTTGGCACGGGTCACTACACTAGTTTTATTATTAAATAAAATAAGATATGAAAAGTAAAATAAAAATATTAAAAGTGGCGCTGTTTGGTGAGAAGAGTAAGTTTAGAGGTGAGTAGAGTAATACGAAAAGATAAATAGTGCAGACATAAGTTAGAAACACAGTACGTAATAACCAGAAGAGAGGAGAACAAGAGGAGAGCTGCGATTTTCTGCAATAACCAGGTAAGGGTGAGACTAATTCTCAATATTATTAAGGGTATGATTCTGAAAAATGAATTTAGCATGATTAGGTTGAGTTTTGGTGAGAATTGAGAATTAGGGTTTGAGTGAGAATTGATGATTAGGTGATGAAAAACCGTTGAATTGATGTAAGGGGGAACTTTCATCTTAGGATGTTCGAATTATAAATTGATTACTTGTTTATAATTCTATGGACCTTGGTGGTCTAATCATGTTGATTGATCTATGTGAAATTTACTGATTAATGTTGTTGAATGATAGAGACTAGAATTGTGAAACTAGGACTAGAGAAGTTAAATATGGAGTTCGATCACGTGAGGAAAAGTCAAAATATGGGGTTTCAGCCATTACGGCTCTGAATAGAAAATTTGGCAGAATAGAAAATTGAGTGTATTATCCTCTAAGAACGTGAGAAGCCTCATAGATTCTAACAGGAACTATTTCTAGAACACTTTGCGAATATCCAACGAATACGATTCAATAGGGTTAATAGTAATTCCAAATTACTTATGATGCACCTGTTACTTAATCATCAATCAAATAGGCTATTGTTTTGGAAGTGTAAAGCTAATTGCGTAACTCATAATTGAGTGAGTGGGATTCTTTTCTAAAAATTATACACAGTACTCTTCCTATGGGAATACACATATCTGCTAAATAAATATTATGTTTTACTATGGGGGAATATAACCTAATTATAATTGGTTTATCAAAACATATTATAATATTTTTTAGGCTTAAATATGTTTTTCGTCCCTGCAAATAGGGGTCGCTTAAAATTTCGTCCCTGCAATCGCTAATCCTTTTTTTTTGCCCCTGCAAAGTTTAATCACTTAAAATCTCGTCCCTTGACCCAGTTAATTAATGCCATGTCATCTGATTACTGACGTGGCACTGTTAATCTGGTTTTCACTTGTGTGACTCAGCAAATGGGCACGGGAATGGACAAAATTGCCCCTCAATAAGTCAGCTAGCTCTTCTTCCTCCCTTCACTCTTTTTCTCGCCATCTCCCTCCATCCCTTACACACCTTCGCCGCCGATTACATCCTGCCGGCGGTAACATCCTCTTCTACCTCCTTCCACCAAATCAAATCCCAACTATTCCTAATCCAATTCGAACACAATTACTTCTTCTTCTCTCTACTATAGATCTGTTCAACTTCTTCCTCTCTCTTTTTCAACAACCCTCATTTCTTCTTTCTCTTTCACTTTCAGAAATCTAGTTTTCTATCAAATTCAATCAAAAAAGTTGCATCCTTCCACTTCCATGTTTCCAAAAATCAACTATAAATTCGAAGAACACAAATTCACACAAATTCGAATTCTGGGTTGGGGTAATTTTTTTTCCCAGCCACTCCTATTTTTCTCACAAATTCGAATTAATTGAAGCTTAGATAGATTGCAAATTTAAAGAACACAGAACAAATCGATTTCGAATTCTGGGTTAAAACATTTCGATTTCGATTTCGAATTCGATTTCGATTGCAATTTTCGAATTCTGGTTTTAAAGAACACAAAATTGAAGCTTTGCTTACTTCTCAATAACACTATTTTCGAATTTTGGGTTATTCATATTTTGTATTCAAATTCGAATTCTGGGTTCAAAATCGAATTTAAGGCTTATCAATGGAAGGCTGATGCGTTTCAAATTCTGGGTTGGATTTGGTTTGAACGTATTATGAAATTGGGGGTTTTGATGTTAGGGATAAGAGAAATCGAAAATAGATGAAGAAATTTGTTATGGATAAGAGGAATTGAAATTGGTGAATGAGTCATGGCTCAATTTTGTGGCTGTTAAATTAATTTTGGTGGTGGTAATGGTGGTTCTGTTCTTGAGTGTAGAGAGAGGAGAGGAGGAAGAAGAAGAAAGGGAAAATGAGGAAGAAGACAGGGGTATTTTTGTCTTTTCGCACTGGTCTGAGAAGAGGATGGGTAAACAGATGACGTGGCAGTGATTAAGTTGGTCAAGGGACGAAATTTTAAGTGATTAAACTTTGCAGTGGCAAAAAAAAAGGATTAGCGATTGCAGGGACGAAATTTTAAGCGACCCCTATTTGCAGGGACGAAAAACATATTTAAGCCTTAATAAGTTAATTTTACAAGCATGTATGATGTAATCCTCTATGTATAAAAAGCCTAATTTTTTTATATTAATATATATTAAGGAGATACGAGTAGTACATCCTTATAGCACAATAAATTTAAAAATAGATAAATATATGATATGACATTGTAGAGTACATTATGATGAGTTTTGAATCTCTATAGCCGACCCGTTAAAATCCTAATAGGAATTTAGAATCATCCACAATGTCTAAATATTATTTGATTGTATATAGTAGTTCTAGTTTCTAGAGTCAGAAGGTGAATGAATAATGGTTTATAATGATCGAGGATAATAACAATGATAAAATGATTATTAAGCTTTATATATGGTACATTATTTGATGATGTGTATTGATGTGTTACTTAATAAGGAGCATAGCTACTACGAGGTATTTTCGTTAGAATTAAGATAATGGTTATTATATGGGAGAGACCTCATTAGTGTAATTGTGAATTATTTTTGTGTAATTGATGTGTTATATAAAGATGTGTTACTATTTAAAGATCGTGTAGTTTTAAGATGAACTTGGAGTAGGAAATGAAGGATGTCTAGATTATTAGAAGATGTCCAGGAAGCCTAAGTTAAGATGTGGTATGTAAAAATGAGATATTTAAGAAGTATAGTTGATGTATTATTTGACTAAGTGTAATTTGTGAATTATTTGATGATGTGAAATTGATGTGTTAATTGATGATGTATAACTGAAGTGCTATTTAATGATGTGTATTTGATAATGATGCTATTTAAAGATGTGTTATATAATGAAGTGCTATTTGGAAGATATGTGATTTAAATATGTGTTATTTATGATGCTTATGTTGATGCGATGTTTAAGATGTTGATGTTTATCGTTTGATGCTATTGACCATTAATGTCATAAAGTTGTAAGTGTCGGTCTAAGTTGTGAAGTCGTAAGAAGTTGTCCAAATTATTGGAATCATATAAGTTGTTTAAGAAGTTCAAGATGTCTAAGTTGTAGGAGTTGAGTCCATTGCATACTCATTAAAGATGGGGGCTTGAGGCCCGACAGCTTTATGCTCAAACTATGTTGGGGGCTTTAGGCCCGACAACTTTATGCTCAAACTATGTTGAGGGCTTTAGGCCCGACAGCTTTATGCTCAAATACGTTGGGGGCTTTAAGCCCGGCAGCTTTATGCTCACTTGTTGAAGAGCCTAATTACGCTCATATATGTTGCTGAATGGTACCACATGCATTTGCATATCAAGAAGTTTCACGATGATTTGAGTCGTTAAGTTGTTAAGAGTGGCATTGTCAAGTTGAGTCGCATTGTCGAGTCAAGTATCAAGTTGTATATGATGTCTGATGTTGATTTAAAAGATGTTTTATTATGATTTAATGATGATATTTAATGATGATATTTGATGGTAATATTTGATTATGAATTGATATGATGCTAATTGATAAAGGTTGACATGTTAAGATATTTTGTGTTGTTAAATGCATTTTGATGAATTATATGTTTAATTTGTTGACTGTGAAATCTCACCCCTTTGCTTGAAAATGTTGCCCTTCGTATTGGTAACTTGCATGTAATAAAGACTAGAGGCGTTCGTGAGTGGACTCCTCACTTTGTGTCTAGGTGCTCTGATACGTAACGGGATGGGGCTTTTGCTTTCATAATCTATTCCTTACGTGTCTTTTATGAACCTTTTTTATGATTAAGTATTGAACTAATTTATGAGATTTTCTGATAAGGCCTGCGTGCCAAGACTTTTACCATACTGAACTATTTTCCGCTGCGTAGTTTCAGATTTTATGATGTTGAACTTTGAAGGATAATTATTATTATCTATTTATGATTTTTAAGAAGTATGTGACATTCCGTTTATGAAATAAAGTACTCTGATTTATATGAAATTTTTATGTTGGGGAAAACGGGGTGTTACACACTAAGTGAACATGTCCCCGTCTAACGAATACAACATAAAAACATAACCCATTCAATGCAAGTTTTTGTTTTATGCACAAACTTTGCCTCTTCCAAAAGTATCTTTAATTATAAGCGCTTATTTTACGTCATTAGCTTGACATCGTCTTTGTTAGGATGACTAGAATAAGATGGACAAAACATTATCCTTTGTCTTCCATTTATTTCGGAGGAATTTCATAAACTTGAGATACAGATGATGTAGGATCCATGTTATCCAAAATTGATTTTTGTTGAACAAGACACATATTTCATTTATTATCCTGTCAATCTCTTCCTTGTTCTTTTTCACCCACTTGTGCAAATATTTCATTTATAGACACACATAAACACACACACACACACAGCAACAACATCAAGGGGCATCAATGAGCAAATAAAGGCATCAAGGGGAAACGAAGCATCCCAACCAAGTTGACACCCCATAACTGCCCTTGTCCTATACCATTTGCTTGAAAGATTTATTAAAAAAGGGAAAAGTGTACGAGAGGGGGGGGGGGACCAAACGAAAACCCCCGATAAAGGACAAAACAGAAAGAATAAAGAGTGAGAGATCTAATTAATTAAAGGGTTTGGAAGTCCGTGAATATCTCTAAAAAAAACCTTCCTAATAAACAAGGAGATTGTTCGTACAAACATTCTCGAATTCCGCTCTCCACCCAGCACATTTTGCTCGCGCCCTGCAACCGTACCAAATTTACCCTTGCGCTAGTTAACTAACGCAGCGCAAGTTAAGATGCGCAAGTGTAAAACAAACGTGACTTAGTTTTCACACATGCGTGACTTAAGTCACGCTGGAATTAACACATGCGTGAGTTAACTCACGCTGGTTTTGTTTTTGCATATTCACAAAAGTATGTATGTCTATTTTTTATTTCTTGCTAATAAATTCGAATCTCTCTTGATTGCACCACACAAGCATCTTGACCTTCACTGTCCTGTCTTATTCGTTTACAATACAAGTAAGGGTTCAGAGCATAGGGAAATCCTCTCCAATCATGCTCTGTTTTAACTCGACGAACAAGCATGTGATCCTCACTATAAAATTCATGTGCATGCATGCTATTTTGAGTTTATCCTACTTTTTTGCAATAAAATCATTAGAGAAAGCCAGCTAGTATTAAAGCCTACATTGCTACACGGTGTAAAAGTGTTTACATATGATCAGGATCGGCTTAATAATCTTGAAACATTGTGAATATGTAAAAACAAAACCTGCGTGAGTTAACTCACGCAGTGTGACTTAAGTCACGCATGTGTTTTATACTTACGTTACTTAAGTTGCGTAACGTATGTTAACTAACGCATACATTTACACTTGCGTTAGTTAACATGCGCAAGGGTATAATTGGAACGGCTGCAGGGCGCGAGCATAATGTGCAGGGTGAAGAGCAAAATTCAACATTCTCATCATTGAGAAGGAAGAGAAGGAGCACCCTTAGAATGGGTTCTATAAGCTTCTCCGTTGAGTTTTTTCTTCTAATACTTTGTAAAATAAGGTGTGAAAGGCGCCTTAGGATAAAAAAAAATTTATCACCAAGATATGCTGAATAAGATCAAAGTATTTTAAGAGCACTAGGAAAATTTGTGAGTTTGCTCCTATCTCTTGTTGTGTTTCAGGAACCAACTCCAGAGGGGTGGAGACAGTTGTTGCATCGTAATTACTAGGAGAATTATTTCCTGGTTAAATAGTTTGAACTGACAAAGTCAGAATTGGTTCCAAAATTGTTAAGTTTTGCTCAAGTTGTTGAACCATACCAATAGTATCAATATTATTCTGAGTCACCTCGTCAGTTAAATTAGCCAACGCAAAATGGAATGATGCGGTTGTTTTAGGATTCTCAACAACCTTTGGTACCTAAATCGCTTTTTCCACAACCAGTTTCCGCATGGGAACTTCAAACTGTTGTTCTTCATAAGTAGGTATTTACTTTGGTGTTTCATATAGTTTTTCCTTGTGAGTTGCCTCATCTATTGGATCCTCAACAATAGCCAATGGTTGCTTCTCAAAGGACTTTTCTATAGGAGCCAAAGGCTGCTCCTCTCGAGGGTTCGACGTGGTAGCCTTGTCAACGTCAACCTCTATTTTACTACTAACCAGGGGAATTAATTTCTTAGTTACTCACTGACAATCGGCAAAATAGTTGGTTGTCATGTTGTACTTAGCGTCCATAACGAACAAGAAATTGAGTGATTGCGTTGCCGAAGATATCTAATTAGTATGTATTTAAGATTTTATAGTTTTAAGTTGTTTTTAGTGTTAATTAATCATTTTGAACAAGTAATGGTTGTTGTGGATGTTTGATGATGTAAGATAAGGAATGACTCTGAAGATACTGGAAGCTGCAGTGTGGACCAGGATTGTTTCGCTGAAGATTTGAAAAAATGCAGCTCCCTGGATTGCTAGCTCTCTTGAGATATTTATGTTACGTAAAATATTAGAAATTTATCTCCAGAAAAAATAAATATTAGTAATTAACTAAAAACTTAAATAAAATATACAGTGCATAAGATCAAAGTTATATATTTAGTTTGTTGAGATATCTATGTGAAAAAAACAGTTTTAAAAATTAGAAAAAAATAATAAAAGTATCGAGAAAAAATTTGCAAAGCAACGTGTGATTTAAAAAACTTTACTTTATCTATACTATTCTATCTATACTATATATAAAGAAAACTACCCCTTTCAGCATTTTTGGGTTGGATTTTTCTTTACAAAATTACCTTCAATTTTCAATACAAATAACACATGCAACAAATAGATAAGAATAAATTTAAATATTAAAACAAATGTAACAAACACGATATGAATATTTTTTTTTTTGTTTTTTTTCTTTATCATTTAAAAAGTGTAACAAACTAGATATGTATATTTATAATTACTTTTTTATCATTCTAATTATACCCTTAAACAACTTTTGCTATAATAAAATTGTTGTTGGTGTCATTAAAAAAATAATTTAGATTATATTTTTTTTTGTTATATTGTTTTGTTATCGGTGTGGTTAAAATAAATAATTATGGTTAATTTGATTTTTTTATAACTTAAAAGCAACAAACATTTATTTTTTTTAGTTTTAATCAAAATCAAAATTTTATAAACAAAACATCGTTCATAATTTTCAAATGTTAACGCAATAAAAAGAGCGGAAAGAAATGCCCGTCTTTTTGGAAGTGTACATACTACTTGATTGATTGATTGATATTTGTCATTTAGGATAGAATAAAATTCCTTGTGAATTTTTTTAAAAAGTCAATACTATAAACATTAAATTTATTCAACTAATTAAAAAAATATTATAACTTTTTGTGTTAAAAAAGGATCCCAACAATCCATAAGTCATGGCTTAACTCGGAAAAATGTCAAAATTGTTGGACCGAATATCGTGATCGGAGTTTGAATTATGACTTATCTATTTGTGTGTGTTATTTTTCAACGAGATAGTATTGTCATCTGTATATCATAAAAAAGATCCCAACATATCAAATTTCGCTACAATCTTTTACTTTTTAATATGCAGTTTATTTTGAATAAACCATATGAGATTTGTTAATGGGACATAACTTTATAATATGCCTTATTAGAAAATATAATTAAACTTGAATTAATATATTTTTCGTTCCTAAAAAATTACCAAATTTTGTTTTTTCGTCCCATAAAAAAGCAACACGTTTTTGTCCCTACAAAATTTCCCTCAATCAAATTCAATCCAAGTTGTTTTTCAAGATTAATTAATTATTCTTAAGCTTATAATTTTTTGAATAATTTTTTTAGCATGTTTAGAACATTATGAAAAGTTTCGTTGCAAAAATTTAGAAATTTTTATCATGATGAATTAAATATAAATGTTTTAAATTTCAAAAGTTAAAGATAAATGTAACAAAAATCTCGACCTAAAAATCAAATTTTTAGTTTTTTTAGGAACTTTTTATAATGGTTCTTTTTAAACTCGGTATCTGATCCAGGAACCGACTAATCCGAGGAGACCAATCTCATCATCCACTTGTAGGGGCCCCGTTTAAAGCCAGAGAAAAGCTCTCAATGGACTTGCCCACCGAAATTGGCATCAGAAAGAATCGAACATGAGACCTTGAGAGGAGCATACACCAAGATCACTAGCCAACTACTAGGTCAACTTTTACAATGTTATAAACATGCCTGAAAAAAGATCATTCAAAAATACACATTGACTTATCAACAAAGACTAAAACTGCGTGCAGAAAAACATTGTAAGAATGAAAACATGCCACTTTTTTTTTTATTAGGAACGAGTTTGGGACATTGCTAAGATTGAATCTTTGTTTTCAGATGATATGGTGCAAGCTATTCTCGACACACCACTGTTTGCAGAAGTTCAGAATGATAGAATAGTGTGGATGATGGAACGTAGCGGGAGGTATACTGTTAAGACTGGTTATAAACTAGCTATGATAGAGTTGTTACACACTGACCGGTTCCATGTTGAGGGAGAGTGGCATAGAATCTGAAAGGTGAATTCCCCTCATAAAGCACGTAATTTGTTATGGAGGATTTGCAGGGGGTGTGTTCCTACTCGTCTCCGACTTCGATCACGACATGTACAATGTGAGGTGATCTGCCCCTGGTGTGATACAGCTGTTGAGGATGATTGGCATGCTTTTGTGGGTTGTACGACAGCGCGTGAAAGTTGGTATTGGGTAGTACTTTCAACTGTGCTGCAAACGCGAGTTGGAATTGAGAGCAGTTTGGCAGATTTTGTTTTTGACATATGTTGTTCTGAAAGCCGAGACATTGCTGGTCGGGTGGCTTTACTTCTTTGGCAAATTTGGGTTGCACGTAATGATGTCATTTGGAATGATGATCATCATACTTCAACAAGCATTGGAAGGAGAGCATTAGATACATGGCAGCAATGGCAGGAGGTTCATAAACATCCCTCACTACCGGTTGTGCAACACGGCCAGAATAGAGTGCAAGGTAACAACTCAGTGTGGGAGAAACCGAGCGAGACATGGTTGAAGTGCAATGTGGATGCTGCGTTCCATGACCGTAACCATCTTACATCTTTTGCGTGTTGTGTTAGAGACTCCCGAATTCAATTTATTCGGGCTCAAACGAAATGGCAACAGGCAAATATGACAGTTTTGGAGGGGGAGGCAGTAGCCTTACTCGATGCTATTCACTTTGCTGAAGTGAATAGATGGGACCGGGTTGTCTTTGAGTCTGACTCTGCTACTCTGGTGCAAGCTGTAACACCCCGTTCTCCCAACAACGTAATATTAATTAATATAATCAGAGTAAACCATACAACGGAGTGTCACACTGCTAATCAAAATTTCATAAATAGAAAATAGCTATTTATTTAAATCAACATTTAAAATATCTCCAAAACTGCAGCGGAATAATTCTTTAGAAAATACTATTTCAACCAAATCCAACATAAAGGGAAAATCTTGGCACAAAGGCCTCAACGTAATCAACATTATTTTCGACAACGATAAACTCCATTATTAAGTCTTTTACCAAAAATATGATACATTAAAGAAATGAAGAAAACGAAAACAGTTGCGACGAATCCCCATCCTAATATGTATCAGAGCCCTAGACACTTGAGCCGACCAAACCTACAAGCCATCATTACCTGCAAGTTACCCATACGAAGGGCAACGTTTTCAAGCAGAAGGGGTGAGAAACTTATCCAATAATAATAATATATAATTCATCAAATTAATGAAAACAACAAATCATATCACAACAGGCATCATTAGTAATGTATATAAATAAATACATAAGCAACAACATAATTATTTTCAGCAACAAGGTACAACAACAACAACATTATCCACAACGACACCGACAACTCGACCATGCAACAACGACGACAACAACTCGACAATGCGACTACAACTTCAACAACAACTTAGACAAACTCAACAACAACTTAGACAACTTCGTTATGCATGTGGTACCACCAGGGCATTAAGCCCCCTTCGCTAAGGTCATAATTGGACCTGTCGGGCATTAAGCCCCCATCGCTAAGGTCATAAAGGACCTGTCAGGCATTAAGCCCCCATCGCTAAGGTCATAAAGGACCTGTCAGGCATTAAGCCCCCATCGCTAACTATGCAACAACGCAACTCTAAATGCAATGGACTCAACTAGTGTATATCAACATACAACTACAACAACACCTACAACAACAACATATGTGCCTAAAACAATTATGACACACTCCCCAACTTCGACATTAGACGATACAACAACGTCAACAACGGAAATCAACAACATAACATATATATAAATCAATTACATTCATCTCAAGGTTCAAAACATCCTTCAATAGCAATTAAGTTTTGATCAATAGAACATAAGCCAAATACCCATGAAACACCTCAATTAAATCACTAACACTTAAGTTTGAAGTTGGGAAACCAACCATAAGTTTTTGGACTAACTTGGGATTAGTTATGCTAAGTTTTCTTAAAGTTTTCTGAAGACCCACCTGGACTATTTTTATCATAACTCAAAATCTACAAATAATTTTCTAGTCACTCCAAATCCATTAGAAAGCTAACTCAATTATCTACAACTTTCATGTTTACGCCGAAGGCTAATTCAAAACAGAAATGGGTGAAAAATGTGAGTATTTCCTAGATTGACCTGTCAGAAAATCGGTGGCCGATTTTGACAAATCGGTGGCCGATTTTTCCAGAACTAAAACTGGAAATTTAGATCAGAAAATGGTGGCCGATTTTGACAATTCGGTGGCCGATTTTGGGCTTCTCAGCAGTTCAAAAATCAGTTTATCAATGCGTTTTTCGCTTAAGAATCACTATTAAAAACCAATTTTCAATCACCCAAACCCCCAAAATGATTTAGAACAATGTTTACAGATTCTATATACAACATAGCAAGTAAAACAACATATAACCATGCATTCAACAACATAATTCATCATAATTCATCAATTATCATAACTTCTCTAACCCTAACCTCAAGAACAACAATTCACCAATTTTCAGAATTACATATCAAAATTATTGAAAGGAATCCCACCCTTACCTTAGATTAGTTTTCTGAATTCCAACAGTCGCGTTCTTCGTCCAATTAGGGTTCTCTCTGACTTCTCTGCTTTCTCTCCTCTTTTCTCAGTTATACGCGTTATGTTTTTCTTTCCCATTTACTGATTTTATTCTTTCCCTAATTGCTCTTCTCACCACAGTCCTACTCTTTCCCTTAATAATTAATTATTTCTACTAATAATAATATTTCTCCCCCAACTTAGAAAAATACCTATTTAATAACTATTAACATATATTTCACCAATATAACATATATTAATAATATTTCACATAATATTCTAATAAATCAATTCAAATAACAATTATGAAAAAGTGGGCGTTACACAAGCTCTATCGTCTCCAGACCGTGGTGATTCAGAATTCTATGCTATTGTTTATAGAATTATTTATCAGTTATTTTTACATTCCAACTTTGAAGTGAAGTTTGTTAGGAGACAAGCGAACATGGATGCTCATACTTTAGCTAGGGAGGCCTGTTCTTGGGCTAGTCACCGTATTTTTAATTCTTATCCTTCTTGTATTGAACATTGGTTGATTAATGATAATAGTTAACTTTTTCTTGGTCAAAAAAAGGACGAGAAACTTATTTAAACCATTATTTTTTTATAATGATTTATAGTCGCACAAAATATTAATTCAGTCCAAGCAACATTAAATTAATTCATTTAATACAAATATTTATTAATTTCAAGTCAAAAAGTATAACCGTCCTCTATAAATACGATCACATCTCTTCCTCTATTTCCAACAAGAAAGAAGTTTGTGAATCATGGGTCGTAAAAAAATAGCTATTGAATTTGTTGAGAACAAAGATGCAAGGTATGCCACATTTTCTAAGAGAAAGAATGGTCTTTTTAAGAAAGCAAATGAGTTGTCAATTCTTTGTAATGCTAGAGTTGGTATAGTTGGATTTACCCCTGCTGGTAACCCATTTGCTTTCGGTTCTCCCTCTTTTCAAGTTGTGGCCGATGAGTGATGAAGTAGTTTTGCATCAAACAAGATAAGTATTTGTGTATCGTCTCCACAGGGAATAGTGCGATATCAAGGACAATTCAACATCAAATATCATTCCAAGTATTAAGAGTGCTTGTTTGTTTGAATTCTAACTAGATTAACTAACTTGCAAAAGTAAAGTTGAGATAAATAAGGCTTGAAACTTGTTAGGAGTAGAGTTCCTTAACCAAGCGTCACACATAACCAAATGATCCATACGAATTCTAGCTTTATAAACAAAATTATCACAATCATTTCTACAATACCCTTCGTGTCCAAAGTGATATCATTATCTCTAAGGTATCGTTTAAACATTCGTGTCCAAATCCCTTAAACGATCACAAAGACGATTGGATAACTTAATCGACCGTGTCCATCCTGACTAAATGTCCGAAAGCATTAAACTCTTGATTAAAAGTGATTATCAAAGATTACCAAAGATGTCGAGTAAGTTAACCTAAGATAGATTGCTACTCTAGGTCTAGATTCAAGAGTTCGTGTCCAAATCATCTTGAATCTCATTGAAAGCATTAACAACAAGAATAACAACAATATTGAATATAAATTGCTAGAACCATATATTGCAAGATCAAAAGATTACATGTTAGCAAGAATCAAGTACCTCTCATCCCAACAAAGGATATTTAGCTACACATCGTCATGGAAGCCTTGCAAGGATGGATTGAAAAGGAAGGATTCATTACACCTTGTGATGTCTCAACAAAGGAAGAAGAATCCAACTTCCAAAATCACTCTCACTCTATATGATCTAACCCTATTTCTCTCTAAGATATTACAATGAAAAGCTAAGAAAAACTAAGAGTAAAAGATCCTAAAAATATCTAAGATGATCCCTCATAATCCTCTTCAAGGAATAACAAGTGGGCTATTAATAGCATTCTGTTCTGCTTGAGCTCGCAGCTGCGAGCAGCCTCACTCGCAATTACGAGTGCTTCTTCTGGACCAATGAGTTGCTGCCACGTCACCTTTTGAGTGGTCAAACCGCCCTAACTCGCAATTACGAGTAAATGAGCTCGCAGTTGCGAGTTGCTCGCATTGGTACTCGCAGTTGCGAGTTGAGTGCGAGTTGCTACTGCCTCCTAGATCAGCTTCTGCCATTTTGCACTTTTTCATGATTTTTGGTCTTTGCTCAGTGTCTTGGGGAAAATTCCTGCAAAAAAAGATAGAGTAAGATATATAAAGCGTAATAAGGCATTTAACACTTATTTCTCGGCTTTTCCTTCAATAACTTGCAAAGCAAGTAACAAAAAGTGCATAAAATACAACATGAAATTAACACTTCTTGGCATTTATCAATGAGCACCTTCGTGAAACACAAGGTGAATCATCGAGGCAAAATGTCGAGCCTTCAGAAAATGGAAATATCAAAGTGCTCGACAAAGAACTTATGGGTGTGACGAAAGAGCTGAAGAAGGTGGAGACAATTGACAAAGGTAAACTGCCTATTGCCTATGATGATCTTGATTTTGATGGACTTAAAAAAGTGAAGGCATCGTTGGAAGAGCTTCGTGCGGATATTGATGCAGCATCAACTTTGCTTCTCCTTGAAAAGAAACCTATGTGATCAAAACGGCCAAGTCATCAAGAGGTTCAAGTCTTTGGAACATATAAGTCTCATTAGTTTGCAAAATTGCAATGTAATGTAAGGGAAAATCCAATGTACTGAAAAATAATTATCAATTAGGGATTTTGGTTTGCTCAATTTCATAATTTTATCATGAATAATTTTACTTGGTTTTGCTTAATCCATATTTTGAAATTTATATGAATTTGATTTGAAATCTTCAATCTTGAATTCCTTATTACATTAAACTGAAAATCTTTAAAACAGTAAATTGACAAGAACAAATGGACCAATGAGTAATGTCAGGATCTTATCAAATGTCTTATAAGAATGTGGCTATCTTCTAAATTTCAATGACCTTTTACTTTTGAGTTTTTTTAACAAAAAAAAACTCGATATCCGAATTAAGGACCGATTAATTCGAGGGGTCCAATCACATCCACAAATTGTGGTGGTGGTGGTGCCGGGGAGGGGGGGGGGGGGGATTTAAAGTCTTAGCAAAAATCAGTATGGACTAGCCCGTCGAAATTGGCACCATGGGCAACCAAACGTGAGACATGTGGATGCCCCCAAGGTCCAATCACACTCGAGAGATGTGGAATCCCCCAAGGCACCATGGTCCTATCACACTCCAAGATCTTAAGGCAACACCACTAAGCCTTTGACCCACCCCCCCCCCCCCCCCCCCCCCCCCCCCCAAATACATGTGGATATAAAAGTCCTCTTTTTTTACAAGGTAGCCTATACCAACATATTTATGCATTTCACATTATGTTGACTTATCAATGGCGTTTGTTGGTTTTGTTGATCCCAATATAGTGCATAAATTAGAAACTCGAAGCCTCTTTTACTTTACCTTTGATTTTTGGAGAAGAAAAAAATTAGTCATTACACTCCATATAGATACGTTAAGGATTTTAAGGTTCATGAAGAATGGTTTTTCTTTGATATTTTCAATAACATTAAATGTCCAGGCTTACTGAACCATTGCCTGAGACTAAAGGTTGAAGTTTCTATTATACTTTTAATGAACATTGATCAAGCCAGTGTTTTATGCAATGGAACATGCTTTAAGGTCAACGAACTTTGCGAAATTATCATAGCAACAACCATTATAACTAGGAAGGAGCGCAGGTAATCTTTTAAACCATTTAAGTAAAATCTTTGTCATTTCCGCCATTAATCTCTTAAACCTAAAAAATATGAAGGAGCGCAGGTAAAAGAAGCTTAATTGACCCATAACTAAAATAGTAGGAATTCACAGTAAATTGGGTTTTTCGTTCTTTCCTCTTTTACTTGCAAAACAAGTTAACAAGTGTCATGTAAATAATCCGAAAATTGGCACTTATCATTACTTAAACCAACCCATAAGATTAGACAACCAACAATATCCTCATAATTACACAATTTTCCCTTTAAACTTGTTGTAAATAACATGGTGTCTACAAAGCTAGACAAAATCAAACAATACACCAAACACGAACATAATAAGCCATGAAATGTGTGTTAGAACTTTATATTATTTAATATGTTTTTGCGTAACGTTTCTTTTTGATGCATCTTGAGTTTGAGGGTAGGTGTTGGATAATAAAGTAATGAGCTTAAGTTATTGAGTCTTTATATTAGTAAGTTTGAGTCCATTAAGTTTTATTATATATTCTCTTATAACTTTTTGTAATGTTGAACTATTGGTATTCTATGAGACTCTAGCCGTCTTTGTTAGCCTCTTTGTTATTCTCTCTAATTATCTATATTGTTAACATGCCATCAAGAGCATGGTTTGGCACTCCTTGAATTATTCGTTGTTTTCGCTGGGGAGTTCCCAAAACCAAAATTTTGGGAATATTGTGTGATACATTTAGTTTGGTTTTTTTTTTTTGTAGTTGGTCGACATGTGCAAATCACCTTTGTCACCGCATCACATTTGCTAATCTGGTTAGTTGGTTGTTCTTTATTTGATTATCTCTCTTTTGTTGGTCAGTATACGAAGTTTGGGGGAATCTTGATGTTGTTGTGTGGGAATGCTGATGTCACCTAGAGTTTTGTTTCCTCTGTCTCTGATTTGTTGTCTTAGATCAAAGAATGACACTCAAGTTATGATTGCTTGATTTGCCTTTTGTTTTGGTATTTCATGAAGCGGCAGTAAAGCAATGGTTAAAGAGCTTGGAAATCTTGCATAGACAAAGTGGGTTTTTTTGAATTTTTTTTTGGAGTCTACGATCCTCTCTTTGTGGGTTGTTTGAGTTTTGGGGTGTTTTTATGACTTTTGGAGTGTTTGGGTTTAGTTTTGCATACTTCCTACATGTCTTTATTGTTCTTTTGGTTTGGTCTTGTTTGATTTGGTTCACATTGGTTTTTTTTGAATTTCTCTTAGTTTGGTTCTATTTGTTTTGTTTTAATTTGGTTTGATTTTGTCCGGTTTAGTTTGGTTCATTTTGGCTAATATTGGTTCGTCAATTTGTCTTTGCTTGGTTGTTTGTTTGGTGAGTCAAGTGCTCACAACGAAGTAGATATAATAGTCACAAGAAAGGGGGTTTGAATTGTGACCATTTTTAAAATTTAATTTTGTACTTAAAAGGTACTTCTCAAGTTGAAATTTGGAAGAACATATTTAAAACATAACTCAGAACGTTTTGAAGTGTTAGTATAAAACAAAATATTAAAGTTAAATAATTTTGTGTGTGATGTGAATCTTGAAAGTAAAGAGAATAAGGATAGAATAATAAAACACAAATAAATTATAGTGGTTCAGCAATATAGGCTACTCTAGTCCCCACCTTAGGTGAGATTTTTCACTATGATGCTTGAGACAACCTTATCAACTCTTGCACCTTACAACTATGTTCCCTTAGAACAATTACAATCTGTATTCTCTAAGCCTCAACATGCTTACAACTTTTCTTGTTAATCACTCAGGACTTTACACTTTTCCTTTTACTCAACTAACACTTTAACACACTTAAAGCTAGATGAATTTTTCTCTTGCAATGATTTGGAAGTTTGAAAGAGTTAGGACAAGAAGAAGAGGAAAGAGATTATCTTTGAGAAGATAAGAGAGGACTGTTACACACTCTTTAAGATTTTATGAATCTTGAAAGATGATTTGTGCAATCAGTTTAGCTTTGAAGCTTTAAACACTTTTAATAAGTTGTTTAAGTATGCTTGTTAGATGTGTATATTCAAAGTGAGTCTTCTTATCCTTTTGCAGAGTTTCTTGACCTCATGTAGTTGTTAGAACGTGTCCAACAACTTTCGCTTTAAAGTCTGGAACAACATTATGAACTTCAGAATGTTTCTGGGTTCATCAGTATGAACTTCAGAACGTTCCTAGGTTCATGTGTATGAAGATCTGATGAATTTATGGGTTTATCTTATGAACTTTGTTCTTCGTATGAACTTCAGTGAGTTTCTAGACCCATGCCTTTGCAGACCTGTCTTGGAACTTGTGCATGAGAGAGGAAAGTGGTGTTGTCACCTCATACCCATGTTTTAGGGGATTTTGTTGATCTTGTACATGGCATGCTCCCATACGTGTCTACTTATTATTGAATAAGACTTAAGCTTACTTTTTGCTTTTGTACTTGATGTACCTTTATGTCATATAAAACACGTGACTGAAACGAATCTTTTGAACTCATAATGTTCATTTGTTTCACTTAGGATGATTTGTAAGAATTTCATTTGATGTAATCAAATCATAACAGTGTACCATCAATGAAGCGTAACATGTATAACATCTTGGATGATATTCTTAAAGGAATATTCCTAATGTTTGTACTTCATTTGTTCATAAGTCTTTAATGAATAATGAATATGCATTTTAACTTTTATCCAAATAAATGCCTTTAATCCTCGATTGATCCAAAGCCATAATACTTTTATTTATGTCACGTGAACCTTGAATATTCTTGACATTGTTCATACATTTATGAGCTTGTTCTTGATAAACCATAAGATCAACCTTCTGAACTATCTTCAAACCTTCTGAACTTTGACTGGGTTCTTAAACTTTAATGTTCTTTGATTACTTTCTTCTTGGTTTGATTTATACTTAGTACCTGTCTTAGTTAATCCCTCAAAAACACATATTAAATACCAAGAAACTAATCAAAGTCCATTAATCTTTTAATCATCAAAGTTTGTTATCTTTAAAACTATTTAGAGATTTTGCCTCAACATATGAATATTTTCTTCTTTTTCATGTTTGAATTTAGGATTTTTTTACTCCTTCAACACCTTTTCTCAACTTAAATCAGCTGAGCAATATATCTTTCCATGGATTGTGTACTTAAATGTACTTTTAGTTGATAATGTAGTTGACTTGTCTTTGAGTAACATAAACACAACTCTACTAGTTACACTAGTAACTAAAACAAACCAAATATAGTATGAGTATCTTGTGCACTGGAAAACAATTAGATATCTTGTTTCAAGACTTACAACGTTATTATCGGATGACGAGATTTCGAAGTTTTAAAGTTTATAACGTTATTATCGGATGACGAGATTTTGAAGTTTCAAAGTTTATAACGTTATTATCGGATTACGAGATTATGAATGTATCATACTCGTCTTTAATTTCAGGTTTTGCAAAATCTCACCTTATTATGTTTAAAGCTGTGAAGAAACCCATCAGCATCTAGCTAGGGTTTACTTTCACCGCCGTTTACATTCCAATTTTCAAACACTACAAACAAAAACAACTCTGTTCTCTCCATTTGAATTTTTCCATGGCGGGGGAAGAAGACAACAACAACAACACAGTTGCTTTCACAGGGGAAGAATCCATTCCTGATAATCAAGAAACCATAGCTGCTCCTGATGAAGCTTCTGTTGATGCTGCCGCTCCTCCGGCAAAGAAACGTGGCAGAAAGAGAAAAATGGAGAAGGAAGCCGAAAAGGGCGAAAGTGTGAGAAGGAGTGAGCGTGCTAGGAAGAATAGTAGATCGTTGAATGAGGATTACTTGACGGATGTGGAGGAGGAGCTGGAACTGAAGAAGATTAAGGGGAAACGTGGTAGGAAGAAGAAGGTGGCAATTGGTGTCGGTGTTTCTGATGAAATCAATGCTGCTCAGGAGGGGGAGAAACCTGAATGCATTGAACAGCAACAGATGGTAACATCATATGATCTTTTTTGCTAATTTTTATTTAATGTTGTAGATTTATGTTTGAATTTGGAGTTACATGTTGTATGTAATTGTGGTTCTGTTACTGTTTCTCAATCAACAGGGGATTGAAGATGTGTCCTTATTGGTCTGTAATAAGGACACTAATTGCCATCAATGTAAAAGAAATGACAAGGGCAGGGTTGTGAAATGCACGGAATGCAACCGGAAGAAATTTTGCATACCCTGTATTAACAGTTGGTATGTACAACTACAACTTCCTTAACTTATGTTTTATTCTGTTTAACTTGCTTCCTATTTGTTGGTTATCTTGTGTGGGGTCACGAGGGGAGCCTTGGGACCACCCCCATTGGGCTCAGAGCAACTAGACAAGTGAGTTTGGACATCACACTTTAACCCAAAACCTTAAGGCATTGGGTTTAAGGGTCCTCTCACTTGCTACAGAACAATCTCCCCTCAAGTGTGAGTTTATCAATTCATTTATGCCCCCCCTCAAGTGGAAGTTCTTTCATCCACATACACTGGCACTTATACTTGCACCGCCATTGTCAAAGTCACCGTTGGAACCCATGACCTGAACTTTCGATATAAGGAGCCGGTTGATCCCTTGTCGAACCCTGACTCTGATACCATTGTCGGGTCATGAGAGGAGTCTGGGGATTGTCTACATTGGGCTCAGAGCAACCACACAAGTGAGTTTGGATACCACATTGTAACCTAAAACCTTAAGGCAATGGGTTTATGGATCCTCTCACAGAGTGCCCAACCTTCACTTTTATAAACAATGTAAGACTTCTTCTCACACTAGTGTGCCACACAACGTCTTGTTATTGAATGAGACTGGTTCAACAGCTGAGGAGGTGAAAAACATGATATTTTAGGGATATTTGGATAAAGTTATTATTATTAATATATTGTTAAAAAAAATATTTATTATCGGTTTGGATTTTGGATGACGACATTCTGACCAGTGTATGTTTTTGCTGTCTTATGAAGGTATCCTGACTTGAAAGAGGAGGACATTGCCAAGAAATGTCCAGGATGCTGTGGTAATTGCAATTGCAAAGCATGCTTGGACTCACCTGCACTTATCAAGGTCAGTTCTCCCCCTTATAGATTAACTATTCCTGTGATTTGTTGTATTCTACATTTGAAATGTGATAATCTGGTTCACTACAGGCAATTAAAGAGAAGCCAGAAACCAAGAATGACCATGAGGTTGAGCTCTCCAAGTATATGCTGAAAATACTTCTTCCGTATTTAAGACGATTGGATGAAGAACAAATGGCTGAGAAGGAGATAGAAGCAAAGAGACAAGGTATTTTTCCTCCAAGAGTCTCACTTCTTGCAATTCATTTCTTCTTGCTTTTTCTATCTATCCTTTTATTAATGTGTGTTGCTTTTCTCATGCTTCATGGTTTTGACTCTTTATTTTAGAGTTAATTTGTTTCTTTACTCCTCTTCTTCTTTCTTTTGGATTACTTACATAATCGATAACCTGCTTCACACTATACTTATATATTCTTTTTTTTCTCTTCTTCTTTTTGATTATGTGTTAATTTTTTTTTTTTTGTCTTTGGGATGAACATTGCAGGGATCTCACGTTCTGAGCTAAAAATAAAAGCCGCAGATATCCCTAAAAAAGAGCGTGTGTACTGGTAGGGGCTTATTTCATATATATTTGTTTTTTCAGTTATACTAATTCTATATTGTTAATGACTTTACACTTTTTGTAGTGACAACTGCAAAACGTCAATATTTGACTACCACAGAAGCTGTACAAAATGCTCTTTTGACATTTGTCTCCTTTGTTGCTGCGAGCTTCGTGGTGGGAAGCTTCTAGGTGGTGCAGATCCAATCGAGTTTGAGTTTATCTTCCGAGGGCGTGATTATCTGCATGGTGGAAATGGTAATGAAGAGAGAGTAAATGAAAGTGAACCTCGTGCTGCTGCCCAACCCGAGATTCGTGAATGGTCAAGATCTGGATGGCTTGCAGACAGTGATGGTAGCATTCCCTGTCCAAAAGCCGATGATGATTGTGATCATGGTTTCCTTGAACTGAGAAGCATACTTCCACAAAATTGCATCTCCGAGTTAGTATGTAAAGCAAAAGAACATGAAGAAACAATTAAGCTTCAAGTTGCGGTGGAGACTTCTGATAGTAGGTGTTCTTGTTTGAAGCCTGTTTTGAATGCATCTGACATACACAATAGCACAAGGAAGGCAGCTTCTCGTGAAGATTCCAGTGAGAACTTCTTATACTGTCCCAGGGCAGTAAATCTACGTCATGAGGATTTAAGACATTTTCAATGGCACTGGAGCAAAGGGGAGCCTATAATTGTCAGCAATGTACTTGAATGTACATCAGGTTTAAGCTGGGAACCGTTTGTCATGTGGCGTGCATTCCGTCAGATACGTAATACCAAGCAAAAAACACTTTTGGATGTGAAAACTATTGATTGCTTGGATTGGTGTGAGGTTTGTTCAATTTCTCAATCTTGAGCATGAATTTTGTTCGATTTCCATATCTTGAGCTTGTATTGTGATCTTTGCTAAAATTTGGAATTTACTATAATTTTACTTTATTTAGGGAATAATTTAGTTACAATTTTTTGTGCAGTTGAATTTCATACATGTTTTCTGAATTTGGGTATTTCCATCCTTTTGGGATTAAGAGAAACTTAAACGTATTTAATTTTGTTCATTACTCAAGTCATACTTCATATCTGTAATGAATGTCTTGAAAAGATGTTGGAGTACCAAGTTACTGTTCCAACTAATTTTTGGCGGACAGTTGCTTATTAAAAAAACGTGTCTAGACTAGATGGTCTGCTCTCTGGGTCATGAAGAGTGACCAGCACAAGGTTAAAGTCCTATTTGTCTGCAAATATACAACAGCAACAACTTCCCAACATTATCAACAAATTTAGATATCGTGAACGTAATTTGTACAGCCTTAATTATAACTTCTCTCATCTTTCTCTTAGTCATAGGCCTCAGTGTCTCTCAATTTCTCACTATCTTATCTTTCAGCACTATCTCAATTTCTTGTATTCTAGTGTCCCTGTTCTTTTTGCTTGATCTACCCAAGTACTTTTTGTTGCCCTTGCATCCCCTAGTTGTATTCATTTTCTTTCCTTTCTATATAGTTTGTCACACTAAAGTAAATTCTATCTGCTTAGTTTTAATAATTTTTCTTCCTTTACATGACATGTCTATCTGTTGCCAGTAATTTCTGCAATTTTTATCTGAGATGTTGATTGATGCAGGGAGATCTTAATTTGCACCAATTCTTTACTGGGTACACAAAGGCTCGCCTGGACTGGCTTAATTGGCCTCAGGTTTTGAAACTGAAAGATTGGCCTCCTTCTAATTTATTTGAGGAAAGTTTGCCCCGTCATTGTGCCGAGTTCATATCTTCCTTGCCGTTCAAAGAATATACAGATCCTTTCAATGGTGTTCTAAACCTTGCTGTGAAGTTGCCTAAAGATGTTTTACAGCCAGACATGGGCCCAAAAACATATATTGCTTATGGATTTGCTCAGGAGCTTGGGCGGGGTGATTCTGTGACTAAGCTCCATTGTGATATGTCAGATGCAGTATGCTTCAATTCATAGTCTTTCTAGCATTGGTTTTTCCACAATGTCTTATGATATTTTATTTTATGTTTACTGTTATTTTTATAATTGAGTATCATATTGAAAGGTGCATAGTTTTTAGGACGTATACAATGCCTTTGTAAGCTGTTACACCATGAGCTGTTAGCCTTGTAGTTTCAAGTACATGCCTTACTTTTTTGCTTGTTGCACCGTAGTGTTCTTTGAAAATACTATCATTTGATTATATATTCAATTTAATTTACTTTGACGTGTTACTTACCTTTTGTTTTGGTTACTGCTAATTTTTCTTATTTATTTATTTGTTCATGATTAGCTGCATCATTTTATAAGGTATCTTTTGGACTTGAAATATGATCAATGCCTATACTTATTAGCAGATCCATTGTCCTTCCTGGCCAGTTCTTTGTCTGTGCTTCATTTTTTTTTTTGGATTCGTGTCTTTGAATGCATACTCTATTATGAGGAAAATGAAACATGTTTCTTGTTTAATCTGGCTTTTTAGGTAAATGTGTTGACTCATATTGCTGAAGTGAAGCTGGATTCTAAGGGCATTAATGCCATTAAAAAACTGACACAAAAGCACCTTGAGCAAGACAAGAGGGAGCTACATGGTGATAATCGGGACGGAGAGCCCAAGATTGACATGCTTGATAATTCATCTTCTTCCATAAAGGCTTCATACGAGCAAAATAGTGTTCGATTTGTGGAAAATGGAAGTGGAATATGTGATGAAAAGGTGGTTGATCCAGAGCTCAAAGAAGTTGATAAAGAAAATAGTTTATTGGTTGGGGGAAATTCTTTAGACGGTGCTCTCTGGGATATCTTTCGGAGAGAGGATGTACCTAAATTGGAAGAATATTTAAAGAAGCATTTCAGAGAGTTCAGGCATGTCCATTGCTCTCCTTTAAAGCAGGTAAAATTAGTTAAGATAATTTTCTATTATCTGTTGGGATGTCCCATTTTAACTTGAGTCATTAACTAAACTTTGTTGCTCCCAGTTAGTTTTACTTTCAGTAACATGCTCTATAATTGTCACTGTATATGTAATATTAGGAGTGCACACCATGATAAAATTGATGCTATCTCTCCTTGTCGGACACACACACAATTAATCAAAAGTGTCGGTGCAACAGAGTTGTGGGTACATACTGGTACCCAAGAAGTACTCATGTGTATCCAAACAAAGTACCCAATTTTTTCTTTTGAAAAATAATTTTTGGTACATACTTGGTACTTACACACGAGTACCGGGTTTGGGTACATCTTGAATGTTGGAGTCCCATGCTTCAGAGCTGGTATCTTACCTGGGCTCTATCTCCAGCTCAGTTTATTGTTATACATGACAGTCTTTGGGTCAGGGATATGGAGATAAATCACCCACCTGCATTCACTCAGTCTCCCACCATAAGTTCAGGGGCTGCTGGTAATACTTGTGATTAGTTAGTTTTGAATATGTACCGTCATGACATGAATAAGGAATTATGTTGATGTAGTTAGCAATATTGAAACATATGATATGCAGGAAATGTCTTATAGTCACCCATTGAGTTGATAATCTTAATATCATTCGTTTTACTGTTTAAAAGTTCACTCGACAGACGAAGGGCCTGCTGTATGTAGATGGCTAGGAAGACTGATGGTCGTCCACTCTATTTGTATTTAATTTCTTGAATAACACCTTCTTTGATATTGTAGGTTGTTCACCCCATCCATGATCAGACGTTTTATTTGACTATCGAGCATAAAAAGAGGCTTAAGGAGGAGTATGGTTAGTAATAATGTTTATAGTTTTTTTATATTGTTTAGTTTGAGCAGTATTGATCAATTGACATGTGTCATTTTGTTGACAATTCAACATTGACTTGTAGGAATTGAACCCTGGACTTTTGTTCAGAAGCTGGGAGATGCTGTTTTCATTCCAGCTGGTTGTCCCCACCAAGTCCGAAATCTGAAGGTATAACATACATATATTATGGATTTGTTTTCATTCTAGCTTGTAATGTTTCCTTGTTTGCCACAAAGTGTATATGTTGCGGTTGTGAGTTTTAGGTAAAAGACAGAAGAGAGAGAATACATATAGGTTACAACCCAAGACTGTGATTCCCATCAGTATATTCATGGGGACTGATATTCTTGGGAGTAGAGTTACATGATTTAAAATAGATGATCAAACGGAATAACTTTCTTGAATGGTGGCTTCTTCAAAAAAAAACTTTCTTGAATGGTGCCAACCGTGAAAGAAAATCTTCACTACAATTTCATACGAATTGCCTAAATTATCTATCACTAGCTCACTTGTTATGTCTTTGTTGCTTTTCTTTCTAATGCTCGAAAAATATGTCTAAATGTCAATGATAATGTGCATCACCGTTTTGCAGTCATGCACCAAGGTTGCACTTGATTTTGTCTCTCCTGAAAATATTGGCGAGTGCTTTCGTTTGACAGAGGAATTCCGCAAACTTCCAGTAAATCACAAGTCTGCAGAGGACAAATTGGAGGTATATTCCATGCTACATTTGTTGATTTGATTATGCTGTTTATACACTTATCCAATATTGAGATATTGCATATCCTGTTTTGTTATTAGCTTCTTTCAACTAGATTTCATTATAGCCCAATAGCTGTTTTAGAATCTGGGCTTGGCTTATTGGAACAATTTGGACTGTTGTTAGCTTTCAGTTACACCTAGTGATGTCACTGTCATGTTGCGTTTGTCCAGATTCAAACACTAATAGGTTGAACTGGTTCAAGCATACTATTCACATTTGCTTGATTCGAATTGCTTAATTCAAACATTTTTTTACGTCTTGATTCTAAACCACAAGGTGCTAACTAAGTCACTCTAGTAATTGTAATCTAACATATTAATTGTCATCCAACTGTTTTTACTTGTTGAATTTTAAAAGTTTTGATTTTCTACCTATTTCAGAACCTATGTTACTGTATCATACTTGTCCTGTCATATCAAAAGATTGTTATTGATATTTTGTGTATTGTTTTTTTTATCTGATTGCTGCTTCTTTTGGTAAAAGGTGAAGAAAATGATTATGTATGCTATGCTTGATCTGGTCGAGAAGTTGGAGGAAGCAAGGTTAGTGATTGCAAACTTTAGGCCTATGGTTATGGATTTGTGATACTTGCATTTTTTGAATGTATGTTGTTCACTTTGCAGTCAAAGACGTTGAAAATAATATCTTGTCATTGTACATAACTTTAGTTTCTTTAGGCTCACGGTTCGTCTGTTTATATCATGAAATTGATGTCTGTCATTCAATTTACAGGTCTGGAGAAACCAAGGTTCCTATGTAAACTGTAGATGTATCTCAGAGATTGAATCTGGATAGGGATGTAAATTTGAGTCGCGTAGTTAGGTGTGGTGATCTTGGATTCTTTGTATTGCAACTGTAGAGGCAAGAGTCCATATTTTGTTATGTCTGGCACACCTTGAGGAAGCATTTTTTAAACAATATATGACTTGTAATGGTGTTCTTACAAGGATCACCACTTGTATATCCTGTGTACTAATTTTCGGGTTTGTCTGGATTATTGCAGAAGCTAACGCTAGCACTGTATCATTAATCTTTTGAATGCATTAATGAGATGATGAGATACTAAGTTACCTTGATGCAAAATGCTGTAGTTATTGATTTGAAGTCGTGACCTCGATTGTTTTTGTCACTACAAGTAGTTTTATCAAGTGTAAAGTGAAGTGAACTATGTTCGATGAATCCTAATGACCTTTGTTTTTGCCGCTAAAAGGTAGTACTGGTAAGGCTCAAGTCATGTGAACTTTTCATATGTTGGGATCGTGACACACTTGGGCACATTAATGTTTTTTACAATTAAAGAATAAAACATGGTTGGTGTTAGAATTTTGTCTTAATTTGTTTTCAATAGACATGAACATCCCTGTTTGTTTTTTAAGGTATGTTATCTGAACAACTACTTTTATGATAACTTATGGGACAAACACACACACACACACACACACACACACACACACATATATATATATATATATATATATATATATAAAGAAAGGAAAATGCCAACGCCCCTGAGGTTCTAGTTATGAAAAATTAGTTATGAAAAAGTATAATAAGAATTTCTTGGAATTTGTGTAATCAAATACTTAAAAGTGTAGAAAATGTTGTTTTCAATACAAAACATACATTTTTTTTTTTTTGTTTTCTTAACTAGTGTCCCATGGATCAGGGACGGATCCAAAAATTTCAATAAGTGTGGGCAAAGTCATTTATCATAAAATCTATAAATTCATGACAAATAAAATAATGAAGTCATTATTACTAAGCAAAACATTGCAGACTACAATAATTATACCATTGTATATCCAAAAACTAAAGACATTTTAATATCGAAGAATTATAATCGTCCTATTCGTAACTCCATATTTTGATAGTGTTTAGGATTTTTTTTTCTTTTCATTTTCAACATTAGCAAATATATCACTCTATATGTATGTTATTTGACAATGATTCAAAAAACTCATCTTGCATACGGTTGTGCATCTGATGCTTCACAAAATTCATAGAAGAGAAACTCTTTTCAACAATTGCAGTTTTCGCGTGCAAATAAACAATTCAATACTCACCATGGTAAATCTGTTGTTAAGCTCTTGAGGTTGTCTGTCAATCACTTGATAAAATACCTCAACTTAAAAATGATGCAAGTTTGAAACCTTTTCTAGTTTATGCCTTGAGATTTAGATTGTGACTTGGTATTGTAAGTGGGTAACATACAACTACAAAGTCTTTAAACTTTTCGTCTTCCACTAGACAATGAATACCAATTTTCTTTATATCTTTTTTTTTTTTTGTGGCATTTTCTTTTTTCCTTTAATTAAAAACCAAAGGTCAAGTTAAAGGCTTAAAGCCTAACGAGTAGTGAACCATTTTCCAACATATAAAGTAAATTAGTAATATAACTAATTTTTTTTTTATTTTTGGTCAAGATATAACTATTTTAATACATTCAATATAATATTAGTTTATAGGAGAGTATAATATGTTTAGTGTATTAACTGAGTTATGTCATTATGTGTGGGCAAGATAATAGTTAAAGTGGGGTCAACATAGAAAAATACTACTCCCTCCGTTTCAAAATGAGTGTCGCTTTAGCTAAAAAAATTTGTTTCAAAATGAATGTCGCTTTACATTTCCAATGCAACTTTAATTTTTTTCTTCCAACTTTACCCTCTCAAACTTTTCTCTCACACAATTTTCAATGCAACTTTAAGTTTGTCTTTTTCTAATAAAGTAAGGACAGTTTAGTAAAAGCATTATATCCAATGATTATTTCATTCCATTTCTTAATCTGTGTGCCAAAGCCTAAAGCGACACTCATTTTGAAACGGAGGGAGTATTATTGGTTGAAAAAGCTAGGTGTGAGGTCAGCTGACCCCAATGTGCTCTACTTGCATCCGTGTCTGGCGGGGACAGTAGTTAGCTTGACCCATAAAGAAATGTAGATATTGACAAGAACACCAAAACAATAGAGAAAAAAATGAAAAACACAATGTGAGTGAAAAATAATTGTTTAAAAAGTTGTCATAAAATAATTGTAAAAATATTATTTCAAAATTGTTACAAAATAGTTGTACAAATATATTTCTGTTGTTTTTTTCATTTAAAGTGTATGTCAATGTAGACTTGTTAGTTCCAAATTTTCTATCCGTAGAAAAGAGTACCTAGAGTACCCTATGTAACCTGTAAATTGTATCTATCCTCATTTTTTTTGGGTTAGACCGTCAAGTAGTAGTAGAGTCACACAAAGGAAGAGATGTCAAAGTTTGAGTTGATTATTGATAGTTAGTTGTTCATCTTTCCTTCCTACGAAGAAGCTGGAATATAAAAACACTAGATTAAACTCTATCTTAAACGTAAATGTAGATAGCAGAATTCCCTCTAACTAGATGTAATGGGGTCAACATTTAGTCAATTCTGAGTTCTCTAAACCCGTTGCAATGAACATGAATGGTGTCCGATGGCTGGAGCACTATTAATATCTTGTAGATGACATAAATAGAGGAAGTTGAAGACACTCTCGTCATTGTCACAAGTGTACTAATTGTAAATGAGAGGGTAAAGTTTAATCTAGCACCATTCAAACTTACTTTATTTAAATTTTTTATGAGTTTCTCTCTCTTAATGAATGGTGAGAGATCACACTTTACTATCGCATGTGTAAATTACACATGAGAGGATCCATTTCATTCTTTTACCAGAATGTATATAACTACAAAGGAATCAAAATATAAGCCAACGTTTGTTTAATTGAGATTATAATTCACATGTTTTTTCTTTTAATTACTAGGTGTTCATGTATGAACAAATGATGTGTACCTTATGAGCAGAAACTATGAGGTGTGGACTTCACACCGATGATTTGATCCTTCACGTCGTCTGCTCTAATAAATATTGCACATTGTCGTTGAATAGAATTTATATTAGAATATTTTGAAAAAGTTTATTTCATACGATCTCCATCTTCAGTTTTAGCAACAAAAATAGAGTTATTTTATGTTGTGAGTGTTTGATTTCTGAAACTTGCTGCCCAAATCATCTCACAAATATATGAGGAAGAGAAAAGAGTATACTTTGCTAATTTTACTAGTCAAAGGCAAACCCCTTACTCGCATTACTCTTGGTGCCAAAAAAAAAAAAAGAGCATTACTCTTGATGGTTTTTTAACATCCCTATTAATTGGCTCTGTCTACTCTTGATGAGATGGGCTATGGAGGTTACAAAACTATCAAGACTTCTAGATGTCTAAAACATCTAATATATTTGACTCTTCTCCATTATGCTTCCATTGACGTGCGGAAAGCTTAGAGAATCGTCTACAATTAAGAATAATCACTCGATAAAACAAATAAGAACAACTGCATTGGAAAGTATCTTGGACATTTGAATGAAAACTTTTTTTAGTTTTTTTTTGAAGAAATTGCATGAAAACTTTGTTAATGAGCCACTTAAGACTTAATTGGGAGGAGTTACACTAACTAGTCATTAGTGTGGCAGTCTCACTATATTTAGGCACTGTTACTTACCAATTCGTGGGATATTTTACAATGTAATTGTTGTCTTGCTTCTTTATCCCTTATTCTTAAAAGTTGTTACGGGATGCAACAACTAAACCCTACAAATTTGCCTCTAATTTTGCTGCATTAAATGCTAATCAGGTTAACCCTAAAAATATTTCCCTCCTAAATTCATGCCAATTTGAATTTCGAATTTTTCCTTTAAAAAAATAATTAAGAAATCGGTGGCATTTAATTCATTCCAACTTACGAGAGTTGTTTTCTACTCTTTTAAATTTTTTGTCTCTTCATTATCATATTGGAAAATTGTCACAATTATTAATCGGTGACCGCTTTCCAAGTTTCTCTTCATTTTTCAAGTTCTACTTCATGACTCATTCTCTCAAATTCCACTTCTTCTTCTACTTCATGACTCATTTTCTCACACTCCTCTGCAATAATCTTCTGCAAAAGTTTGTTTTTGTGATTGGAGATTGTTTTCTTATACCATGTTTGTTTGCCCATTTTCCATGAACTTTTAGATTACTCTTTTCTATATTTTTTCTTCAAAAAGATAGCCTTTTGTTCTTCCCTTTCTATTTGTTCTTCGTCGACAAACGTGCTCTATTTAAGGTGGAAGTTAGTGACGCAAATTTGTTCCTCAACTGGCAGAGTTTTACTGTGAAGAAATTAACTCTTGATGATGATACCATCAATCGTTTCCTAACATTACACGGTCTTAATGTAAGAGTTATCCTTTCTTTGCGAAATCACGTTTGTAAAAGATCTATACATTTGTTTTCAGTTCTCACATAAGACAGGCCTGTGATGATTATATTATCGTTCTATAAATTTCCATTACAGCATATGATTGTCATAGTAGCTAAACCCAATTCTTTGAACTCTGTATGTGGCATATAAGAGAATCCGATGTGCATATTAACCCTGCATATTAATGTATTGATTTTAGAAGAGCTATGACTGCAGGTAATATGATATTTTTGGACTAAAATGGTCATACTCAGGTTTGTAGCAAGCAATTTGTTCTAATCTTGGTGGTCATTAGAACATGTGCTCAGCTATCATCCCATCTGTCAATATTTCTTCAATTGGGGCTACTTTCTAAATAAATAGATAAGTCTATATTGTTGACTTCACAACATTTATACCCTGTAGAAATGAAAGAGCACACATGGGTTGATTATGTTCTTAGATGGCTTTCATTAAGGTGGGTGAGATCTACAATCATTATAATTATTTTTGCAGTTTTACGCTTATTTTATGAGGTTATTATACGTACTCAACATGTAATGTATTGATCCTTGATTTATACATGATTTTGTTCCAAAGTTATATTGTGAAAGAAAGAACCCGAAGAATAATGAATGCCAACAAGTCAATGCTTTAAGGCATCATTGGATTTAATACTAATTCTTTTAACACCAAGTGACTCTTAAATATGTTTAGTTTACCATTATCTACAAGCATGATCATTGCAAAACATTAATTATAAACCATACTTATCCTAGATAATATAGCTATAGGATTTCACATTGTTTTAATTTATCGTCTTTCATGTAATGTTGAACTCCTAAATTTTTAATTTATTGAGTTCATATTGACCCGTGCGATAGCACACGGGTCGGCGATCTAGTATATGTAATTTTTGAAATCTCCAAGGGAATCGGATATTTTTTAAAAAAACTTGTGTTTTCACAATTGAGAGGTTTGTGTTTTCTTGAGTTGTTCATCGCGCTAAAAATCTGACTTAGCTAGAAGCTAACAACTCCTTGCAACGTCTTCGTACAGCTAGGCAATTTCTTAGTGAGTTGTGGTGCATCCATTTCTTTTTTGGACATACATAAATTTCATTCATTTAAATGTTAAAATAGATACAATACAATAAAAAAGATCATGAGTTGTGGGACAATCCATGTTGATTAAGATTATGCAATTGTTACCAAAATATTTAACTTAAAATTATATAACTATTTTTATATTCCATAATTCCTAGAGGTTGTGTTAGCTTCTTGTAACCAACAGTGCAAATGTTATTCTCAGAGTACTTTTGATTATAATAAGAATCCTGTTCAGTATATACTCTTCATCCCTTACCCATATATTCCATCTATATGAGAATGTTCACACTGAGATATGAAAATTGAAGTGTTTGTACAGATTGAGTTTGGAGCAAACAAGTTAACAAGATGCAGAGTATCAGAATATAGTGCCTGTGCAAACCGGTGGAAGATGTGGCGGTGGACCAAATTGAAGTAGTGTTCATTATGAGTTGTTTAAAGATAATCACACAAAGTACAAAACCCAACCACAAGTTCATTTTATTTACTATGCAGAGAAATAATAGTTTAACAGCACCATTGCAATTTACATAGAAGAATGCAATCTTCATGTAGGGTATGTTTGGATTGACTTATTTGAGGATCCGAATTTGCCAACTTTAAGGCGGAGAAAGTCACGATGACTACATTGCTCTTTCTCTCTCTCAACAATCATTTATCTTTTCATAAAATACACTTAAGTGCACTTAAGTAACCATGACTTTCCCGGCACAAATTCACTTAATCCAAATACCTTATGAGTTTATCTATTGACATACGTTTTACGAGACTCTTTGGGAGAACTTATGAAAACTTCCGACATTTTTCATAAATTCTCCAATATGGCTTATAAAAACAGCTTATAGCATATGCACAAAATAACTTAACTTTATTTTATTTTTTGCTATAAAAATAGCTTAGGTATACTTATACACAAGTGCTTATCATAATAAGTGCTTCTGCTATAAGTTGTAAATAAGCTACTTATCCAAACGGGGCCATGTCTCAATATGTCACAAGAAAGTCTTTTATCACATGTCCTGTCTGGATTCAACCCCAAACCCATGCATTATATCCAAACTAAGTTACCACATCATAAACTACAAAAGCGTTTACAAAAAACAATCCAATAAAATTGAAGATGAAACATGCGTTATAATGCTTAAATAAACTTGTTTAACCAACAAGATAGATCATATTGCATTATTCAAAAGAAGAACAGAGATTCACATAAGATCATTATTATAGTAATTAGCATTATGTAAATCAATCAAATCAACAATTCCGCACTAAACTAAGTCTAAAAATACACAAAATCATAGAATTATTCAAATCATAAACACTGTTTTCAATATCAAACCCTAAATCAAGAAACCGACGAAGATCACTTGGGAGGAGTACCAAGAATACTAGCCTGCTGAAGTTCAAGATCGTTAAGCTGCTGTTCGCGATCCATCTCGATGATGAGAGGAACGACTAGGACAATGAAGGTGGTTCCAGCGATCCAAGCAGCTTTACCGGTGCTTTTGAGGAGTTTTCCGACGACGACGGAGGTACTGGCGGCGGTTTCCTTGGTCCAGGTGACGGCGGGAGTGCGTGAGAACTTGGTGAGCCAGGAATCGGATGGTTTGGCAGGTAGAGAGATACCGCCTCTTCGAGCTACAGTCGCCATAACGGAATAACAGAAGAGAAATCGCAAAGATTGGAAGAAAGAAAGAACTAGGGTTTAGTTTTGCCCCTTTTCTGATTTTTATTTACTACTGATGAACGTAGTGTTTATTTTGTGATGTGCCTTGCTGCAAAAGATTTTTATTTATTTTTTTTTTAAATAAAAATGAAAGAAAATAATTTATGGTAAAAAAAATTATGATATTTAGTTGACGTGATTTGATTTACAATAATACAATCAAATCAAATCCAAAATAAAAAGTGTAACCAATTTTGTCTTTCTAAGATTTGGGGCAAAATTTAATTAAGGAAAAAGTTTTAAGTTAAAAGGTACTACTTTTGTGGATTAAAGTACTTTCAATATGAAGTTTGTTTTTTTTCTTTTTCTTTTAAACTTACATGATGGTAGGAATGTCAACATTGTGAGGCGAGAAGTGTTTCCGTACCTGATTTATGTCATCAAAAATATTTTCCACTTCGTCTCTACTCTCTGATATACATGGAACACCCTTAACCTCCAATTTAAAATATTTTGCAAAATAGACTGGTTTCGAAAAAGATTTGCGGCAGATTTTAAAATGAGTATTACAATTTCTTTTCAAATATATAAGGCTTAGGATGCCACATTTTTCACAATCACAAAGTCCTAAATTAAATTCTCAAAGGTTTATCAAATCAAATCAAATCATATACAAATGAGTACTTAAGGTATATGCTTTTACAAACAATTTAAACCACACTAAAGACAATGAACACTTTCTCACCTGAAATCACTTAAATCAGAGCATGGATCATCGACACATGCAACGATTGTATTTTTGCAAACGTGCACACGTCAACAACAAAGCACGAGTAATCGAGAATCATGGAAGACAAAATGCAAGTGCGAACAATAACGACTTATACACATAAAACATATGACAATGAATGAGCATTGCATGAGCATATGAGGTATTTATGGCATGTAATCATTAGGGACGTGATGATGCACAATAACATGTCCTTCGATGACATTTTAGGATGCGTCAACACATATCAACAATTAGAGAATGTGAAGCAAGTAGAAACATGTGAAGCATTTAGGAACATGTTATAACATCTAAGAAGGTCCATTGAATTGACCATGTTGCAAGCATGAAAAGGTTGGTAAGGAGTTCGCAATTTATATAAATTGCTAGAAAAATGGTGTCAAAGTTTAAAAACCGATAGAGAGGTTTTGTGGTGTAAAGTATTATTGGCTTATATGTACAATTTGAATTAGGTAAAAAAAAAAGGTACAATTTGAATTATTTCAAAATAATGAAGCCACCGATTCTTCCAACGACATACAATTTGATAAAACGTGATTTTATTTTTTGAATTAATCACATCTATGTGTTGGTGGTGGGTGTTAAAGAATTATCTTTTTTGAATGTCCTTTTTTTTGGCTTGTGGAGTAGTGTCTTATTGTGGTTTTGTTTTAGTAGTTGCTTTGCCTCCTTTGCATCATGCAATTAATTTTGTGGCTTAAGTCATCCATCATTATGGAAAAGGGCTTACGTGATAAGTTTAATATAATTTGGTTGGCTTACAATAGAGCTATTTGAAAATATTGTAATGGTATTATTTTTGGAGAAATGATATCTGAACATATTTTGTGATAAATTTATCTCTCATACTCACATATCTCTCTATTGCTTTGGTTTTCATGCAAATACTTACTTTTTTTTTGTAGTTGTCTCATAAATTATCAACTAAATAGTTGTTCAAATAACACTCCTATAATTTCCGCCGAGAAGAGTTCAATGTTTCTTTTCTTATTGACAAAAGGTTAAATTATTGCCTTGATGTTGGTTGAAGGTTTAAGACATGTGTCTATTATGATTATGTAGAAAAACACATTATAAACCGTATTTGACATTAAATTTTTAATGTTAAAATATGATTTCTCTTTCTTATAGTAAATTGGTGGGGAACTCTTACTTCTCATTGGTAGTAGCATAGTCTATCATATTTGATTGAGGCCTAATTAGTTATGTTTTCAACCAAATTTGAGGCTCAATTAATAGGATGTTATAAAATTGATGATTAATTCTCACTCAATGCCACTCACATGTAATCTGAACAATCTTACCTACTTGATGTTTAAGCAAAGAAACATCATTGTCACTTTTTTGTTACTTCCTTTTTACTCATTTAACAGGGCCAACAATAGCTAGGTTGTAAATGTGTATGAGGCTCATCTTTATAAACTAGAACAAGTGTTCAACTCTACAACTATCCTCTATCAATTTTCAACATCAGTTCTATTTCAAACAACATATTCAAGTGAGTTTCCTTCAAATATATAGACACAACTAGTAACTTAAAGTGTTAATCAATTTTTTCCTCACTAACTTAAACTTGTGCTGTTTTTTGAAGTGTATCCAAGAGTGAAAGTGAGGGTCACAGAGCAAGAAGACTATGTTTATCCTGAAAATGATAGTGGAATTTTGGCTTTTTTGAAGCTCATTGAGTCGTTACACTTTGAAGGTAATTTGTCTACATGGAGCTTTTGATTTGGTTTAGCAATAATCTCTATTTTTTGCGAAATTGAGAGAATCTCAAGTTCTAATTTTTACCTTTGCAATATTCTTTTCCGGCCAGCATCGGCTTCAAACATGAAATTGTTAATCTTTGAATGCAGAAGAGGAGAATCAGAGTAAAAGTCAACAATCGATTTCCAAAAACACAAAGGTTTTTCCTCAACATATAATAACAAGAAGATTCACTCCTTCAACCAAAGGTTGAATTCTACATCTAATGTCAATTTAGCTTTGCTTTCTATTGGTAAAGGAAGTAACGATTGATGATATTTCAACTTCCACAGGAATATTGAAGAATAGCAAACAAGCTGGTGAGGTTGTTCCAAAAGAAAATGCAAAAGCTAGTTCTGTTATCCGCCCCCGTGCAGTCCTATCTAGTCCCGGTAATACTACATTTGTCCGTATATATAAGTCTATTTTGGTATTTTTCACGTACGTTAAAAAATTGATAGGGTAATTAATGTGTATGTTTTATTTTTTCACGTACGTTAAAAAATTGATAGGGTAATTAATGTGTACGTTTTATATATGATTATTACTAAATTGTTATGTGTATAAACATGATAATTTTCATGAATTTTGGTTTCAGATAATGATGAATTAATTGGAAGTATACATGATCTGAACAACAATGTATCCTTAACTAAGAGAAATAAAGATGCAAGAGGGACCATGGGAGGTCATGCCAAGGTTTTGGCTAATCAAAGGCAAAGGCAAAGCTCCTCCAAAAGCAAAGTGCACGTTTGAAACTTTTGATCTTAAAAGAGGCCATGCTTGAAAGAAGGGGCATCAAAATCAGTTGGAATATGATTCCTATACTACTATGTTGTTCATTGATTTGCCCTTTTATATGGTTAAGATTTTAAATAAGAAAGTTTTTGTAAGAGTGAAATTTTGGCAGATCATACATGCCTTTTTGTGTGCATGGACAGTTTGTTTTATACTGAAGACACTAGTTGTTTATCTTACTAATGTATTCTGAGATATTCATGTAACATTCTTAATTCAACATTTATTATTTTCATTTTGAGGCCACTACCAAAATCTTGTAGTTGTAGATAATATTAGATACCTCAAAATAGACACTACAACATTTTTCAATTTGTCAAAAAAAAAAAAAATCAATTCAGGAAACATTCTTCACACATTGCATAAGAAAATGGCGTGAGATACAACAAATTTTGTAGCTATCCATCACTTAAAGTCATTCGTGTATCCGACCATGTAACTTTGAGTAATGGTGATTAGAAATTCAAAATCCCCTAAAAAATATTTATGTAATTACATATACACCACACCACAGACACATGATTAAGGGTGTTTGTCAAGTCCCATCTTTGAGCTTAAAACTTACGTCGTATAAGCTTATTTGACTAAAATAGACTTGTTTGGTAACCACCGATTTCTCATGAACTTATATCTTATACCATTTTTTGATAAGTTAATTTTCAAGCAGCTTATAGGCTTGTTTGGAAAGAAGTCCGTAATATTAAAAGAAATTAAAGATTAAATTAAATATATTATTTTTATGTCATCTCATATTTAAAAACTAATTAAACCGTTAATTCATAAGCTCAACTATAATAAACTATCTTATGAGCTGTTCCCCATATTTTAGCAAACTAAGAAACGAAAGCAAAAGAAAAACTAACCGACACTTCTAGTCTAATACTCTCTTTATAATCTTTTATTTTGCTTTTCATATTTAGAAGGTTTCTCTGTTAATCTCAATCAACAACCAAATCCTCTTCATTTTACTTCTTATCCAACTGCATTGCTTTGCGTTGTGTGTGTTTCTTGATTAATTCTTTAATAAACCTTTCCTTTTCTTTTCAGCACAGAGACACAATCTTCCTTCTGCAATTATCTCAAAGGGAGCTCAAAAAATGGCCAACATGCCTCCTCTTGGCAACGTATTCATTCATTCTTCATTCGTCATTTTCATTTTTTTTTCTTGATTAATGATGATATGTATTGATATTAATGTTATAATTTCTGTGTGTCACGCAGTTTGCTTCAGAATACCATCGACTTCTTTGTAGTGATGCTAACAACATGCATTACTTCTACACCGAAAACAGCACCATGATTCTTGTCATCAACGGCCACACCGTCACAACCGCTACCGACCTCAACCAAATTCATAATCTTATACTGTCACTCAAGTTCGATACTATACAAACCAATACAGTGCACTTTCTTGGACGTTGGGGTCTTGGTGTGCTTTTTGTTGTTTCAGGATTTGTGAAAATCAAAGATATTGCAGAATATCGCATGTTTGTTCACACCATCTATCTTGCTCCACAAGGAAATGGTAATGGCTATTTTATAAAGAATGATATTCTTCATATCATTACTCATCATCATCTTGTAGCACATGAATCAAAACCAGTAGCCCCAATAGCATTCAAAGATATTGATCCTCGATTTTATTCCGAGCATCCACCTCCATTTGGTAATTATTTACTTTTTGCTTGTATTTAAGATTATACTTTATAATATTATTTTAATTTCATACTATAGTCTATAATGTAGCATCAATTTTCTAATTATTTGGGTTTTATTTTAATTATGTGTTACTTTTTGTTGTTGTTAGTTAAGTTCAGTAAAACTCCATTTAGGTTACTGGGCCGTTCTGATCCTAAAATTGAAGGTAGGGATCTCACAGAAGATTTAAAACTGTTAATGTCTCTAACATTGAAGAAGAACATTCGGTTGCGGGGCCGTGATGATCTTCAAATTCAACCTTATGTCATGGAAACTCCACATGCACAGGAAGAGGCATCTTCATCAAATTCATCAGGTGTTGCTAATGCTGATGAAAACATGGATGCTCTTGAGATTGAAGAACCTGTGGCTGCTCAAGAGGAGTTTTCACAGGTATCTAACATGTCTATTCTATGTACCTCTAATTAATTTTAGTATAATTTAATGTTTGCCATGATATTTTCCTGAATTTGGAGTTTAAGTTTTGTGATTTTATTCAAATTTGAATTGAATAAACTATTAATAAGGTCCACATCAAATCATTGAGGTAACTAAATTTTAAATACAAAGTTATATATATGGTTGATTAATTATCAGTGGAAAAGCCTTTAATCAAATGCTATATGTTCTCTTAATTATGTTATGAATGTTAATGTTGCAGTCAGATACAAGGGAGTGTGATTCTGGTGGCAGGGACAACGGAAAGAAAAAAGCCCAAGATATTGATCCTCAATTTCGTTCCGAGCATCCACCACCCGGTAATTATTGATCTTTTGCTTATATATAAGACTATAGTTTATAATATATTTTAATTTCATACTATAGTTTATATATATATGTACCATCAATTTCTTGATTCTTTGGATTTAATTTGAATTACGTGTTGTTTATTGTTGTTAGTTCCGGACAACGCAAAATTGGATGAATCAGAAGTGAAAAGGTTTGAACCGTTAATGTCTCTGGAGGTGAACGACATTCAGTTTCCAAAACTGCAACTACAACCACAAAAAAAACTAAAGGGCCGTCATGATCTTCAAAAGCAACCTATTGTCTCGAAAACTCCAACTGCACAAGATGAGGCATCTTCGTCAAATATGGCTGTTCAGGAGGAGCCTCCTCAGATACCTGACCGTTCTAATGTAAGTACCTCTAATTTATTTCAGTATACTATAATGTTTGCCATAATATTTTCCTGAATTTGGAGGTTATGTTTGCCACATCATTAGAGTAACTAAATTTTAAACACTAAGGATTAATTATCAGTGGAAAAGCCTTGGATCGAATGTTATATGTTCTCTTAATTCTGTGATATGAATGTTAATGTTGCAGTTAGATAATACAAGGGGGTGTGGTTCTAGTGGAAGGGTCAAGAGATCAAAGAAAGGAAAGGACATAATATCCACGAATCAGCTTCCGATTCCAAAGCCACAGGCATCGTCATGGAGAGGCAGCGGCAATAATACAAGGGAGCGTGATTCTGGTGGCAGGGACAATGGAAAGAAAAAAGCCGAAAACTGATAGGGAGACATGGCCACGATTATCCAGCTCAGCCTAGTTCACAATTGGAATATGTTTTGAAAAATATTAGTTATCTTGTTTTATATGTTAAAGCATTTGAGACCCTGTTTTCTTCTTTTGCAAGCAAGCAAGCATAGATCAATTTGTTGTTCTTGACTGGTTTCTATTTGTAGTCTTATGTTAGGGATTGTGAGGCATTATTCAATGATGATAGAGATGTTAGAAAAGGGAAATTTTGTTTGAACCTAAATTGATGCAACTTGTGCTGAATTATCTGTTGTTCTGTCACCAGAGTAATTTTTTTACCAATTCATGTTTACTTTGGTAAAACTTGTTTTAATATTAACCTTAGCTTAGACTATTGTATTTTACTAGTGATGTTTTTCTCCAAACAAGTATTGCAGTCTAGTAAAAAATAGTAGGATTGCATTGATCTCAACTTGGGGGACCGCCTTAACAAATCTCTGGTAGCTGCAATCTTACAGTTCTACTATATCATGCATAATTAATGCTCTGCCCCTAGGTAGGAATGTCAACATGGCGAGGCGAAAAGTGTTTCCATACCTGATTCATGATATCAAAAATATTTTCCACTTTGTCTCTACTCTCTGTTATACGTGAGGAGGAACACCCTTAACCTCCAATTTAAAATACTTTGTAAAATAGACTAGTTTCGATAAAGATTTGCGGCAGATTTTGAAATGAGTATTACAATTTCTTTTCAAATATAAGCCTTAGGACGCCACATTTTACACTATCACAAAGTCCTAAATTAAATTGTCATGGGGATTAAGGTTTATCAAATCATATACAAATGAATATATTAAAGAGTATGTTATGAACCACTAGTTAATCTGAACAATCTTACCTACTTGATGTTTAAGCAAAGAAACATCATTGTCACTTTTTTGTTACTTCCTTTTTACTCATTTAACAGGGCCACCAATAGCTAGGTTGTAATTGTGTATGAGGCTCATCTTTATAAACTAGAACAAGTGTTCAACTCTACAACTATCCTCTATCAATTTTCAACATCAGTTCTATTTCAAACAACATATTCAAGTGAGTTTCCTTCAAATATATAGACACAACTAGTATAGTGTTAATCACTTTTTTCCTCACTAACTTAAACTTGTGCTGTTTTTTGAAGTGTATCCAAGAGTGAAAGTGAGGGTCACAGAGCAAGAAGACTGTTTATCCTGAAAATGATAGTGGAATTTTGGCTTTTTTGAAGCTCATTGAGTCTTTACACTTTGAAGGTAATTTGTCTACATGGAGCTTTTGATTTGGTTTAGCAATAATCTCTATTTTTTTTGGGTCAAGATCCTCTCGATTTATTTATCAATACTCTATTTGTATCTCTTTCAAACATATAATAAATGGAACTTTCTATTTCTTTTACGAAATTGAGAGAATCTCAACTCGTAATTTTTGCCTTTGCAATTTTCTTTTCCGGCCGGCATCGGCTTCAAACATGAAATTGTTAATCTTTAAATGCAGAAGAGGAGAATCAGAGTAAAAGTCAACGATCAAATTCCAAAAACACAAAGGCTTTATAATAACAAGAAGATTCACTCCTTCAATCGAAGGTTGAATTCTACATATAATGTCAATTTAGCATCACTTTCTTTTGGTAAAGGAGTAATGATTGGTGAATGATGTTTCAACTTCCACAGGAATATTGAAGAATAGCAATCGAGCTGGTGAGGTTTTCCAAAAGAAAATGCAAGAGCTAGTTCTGTTATACGCCCCCGTGCAGTCCTATCTAGTCCCGGTAATACTACATTTGTCCGTATATATAAGTCCATTTTGGTATTTTTCACATACGTTAAAAAATTGATAGGGTAATTAATGTGTACATTTTATATATGATTATTACTAAATTGTCATTCGTGTATAAACGTGATAATTTTAATGAATTTTTGTTTCAGATAATGATGAATTAATTGGAAGTATAGATGATATGAACAATAATGTGTCCTTACCTAAGAGAAATAAAGATGCAAGAGGGGCCATGAGAGGTCATGCCAAGGTTTTGGCTAATCAAAGCCAAAGGCAAAGCTCCTCCAAAAGCAAAGTGCAAGTTTCAAACTTTTGATCTTAAAAGAGGCCATGCTTGAAAGAAGGAGCATGAAACTCAGTTGGAACATGATTCCTATACTACTATGTTGTTCATTGATTTGCCCTTTTATATGGTTAAGATTTTAAATAAGAATGTTTTTGCAAGAGTGAAGTTTTGGTGGATCATAAATGCCTTTTTGTGTGCATGGACAATTTATTTTCTACTGAAGACACTAGTTGTTTAACTTACTAATGTATTCTGAGATATTCATGTAGCATTCTTAATTCAACATATATTATTTTCATTTTGAGGCCACTACCAAAATCTTGTAGTTGTAGATAATATTACATACCTCAAAATAGACACTACAGCATTTTTCAATTAAGGATTTGTCAAAAAAGAAAAATCAATTTAGGAAACATTTTTCACACATTGCATAAAAAAATGTTGTGAGAAACAATAAATTATGTAATGAGAGTTAAATTGATACCCAAACTACAAGAAAAGTGACTTTTAGTGACCATTACTATACTATCCATCACTAAAGTCATTCGTGGATCGACCCATGTAACTTTGAGTAATGGCCATTAGAAATCCACAATCCCCTAAAAAATATTTACGTAATTACATATATACACCACACACACATAATTAAGGGTGTTTGGCAAGTCCCATTTTTTAGCATAAAACTTATGTCTTATAAGCTCATTTAGGCTTGTTTGGTAACCGTTGATTTCTCATGAACTTATATCTTATACCATTTTTAGGTAAGTTAATTTTCAAGTAACTTATAGGCTTGTTTGGAAAGAAGTCTGTATTTATTGAAAGAAATTAAAGATTAATCAAATACAAATACATTATTTTTATGTCATTTCATATTGATAAACTATTTCAACGTTAATTTTAGTCATCATAAGCTCAACCGTAACAAACTATCTTATGAGCTATTCGCCATATTTTAGCAAACTAAGAAAGGAAAGCAAAAGAAAAACAAACCGACACTTCTAGTCTCTGTCTCTTTATAATCTTTTATTTTGCTTTTCATATTTAGAAGGTTTCTTTGTTAATCTCAACAACCAACTCTTCTTTATTTTACTTTTCTTTCTTTCTTCTTCTTCGTAAGTAGTTTCCAAGTAAAACAAAATTTCTTATTCAGCAACGTGTGTAACGTCGGTGTCGATGATGATATTGAACCCTCTATCACTTAACTCCTTTAAGCTTTCTATGTGATATTTGTTTCTCCACTCAAGTTTTTTTGTACTTAGTTTAGTCAGCAATGGTTGTCCTCTTCACATGCAAGTTGCGACGCCCCACAGTTGATAAGAACCTCCAATATTTTCAAATGGCCTTTCCTCATTCCTGATATTTCAAATCGAGATTTGAGGTGGTTATATGCAGTTACTGGTATCAATCTTAGGTGTTGTAGACTTGTAGTTATCTTCTTTTATATGTTAAAGCATTTGAGACCACCCTGTTTTCTTCTTTTGCAAGCAAGCAAGCATAGATCAATTTGTTGTTCTTGACCGGTTTCTATTTGGTCATTCAGGGGGGAAGTTTTGCGCATATTTCTAGTCTTATGTTAGGGATTGTGAGGCATTATTCAATGATGATAGAGATGTTAGAAAAGGGAAATTTTGTTTGAACCTAAATTGATGTAACTTGTGCTGAATTATCTGTTATTCTGTCACCAAAGTATTTTCTTTTACCAATTCATGTTTACTTTGGTAAAACTTGTTTTATTGTTAACCTTAGAATATTGTATTTTACTAGTGATGTTTTTCTCCTAACAAGTATTGCAGTCTAGTAAAAAATACTAGGATTGCATTGATCTCAACTTGGGGGACCACCTTAACAAATCTCTGGTAGCTGCAATCTTCTAGTTATTGGTAAGGAAAACAACAGAAGAATATGAAACTGCTAAATTCATAAAGAAAGAACTATTAGCAATGCTTTCAAATATAGATACAGCCAAACCTGGACTAAATCCCTTTGTATGGGATCAACACTGCATGCTTTGAAGAAAGAAATAATAAATAGAGGTCCTTAAACAAAATGGAAAAGAAAAAAAGAAATAAAAGGCTGCAAGCCATTGTTCAATAACAAATAAAAAAAAAAACTTATGCCAAATGTGGACATGAATCTCCAAGTTCTTGCATTTTGAGGCGTAAATATTTTAAAGCATCTTGGCCTTGACATTAAAATCTGTAAGACACCATTGGCATGCAATGGATCAAAACATATGTAAGTGTCAAGACAGTGGAATTACCATAAACTTGGTACAAACCATGAAGGATAAGGGACATCGCCATGCTTCGATGTCTCCACGGGAAAGTATTTGATGCTGCTATCAGTCAAACAAAACATCCCCAACTCTAAACCTGACCATGGATTTATAGGACATGGAAAAGTAACAGCAAAATAAATGCTATTCCCTCCAATCCTCAACTCTTTATTGCAATTAAGTACATCCCTTGACATAACCATACTCTTGTAGCTACTAACAAAAGACAAAAAAAAAGACACTCTATCTTCCAGCTTCACATTCTGCCATCCAATAGAATCCTTGTCCGTGTCCAGCTTGAAGACTTCAAAGCTGTTAATCTGAGGCGGCTTAACAAATGATGTGGGTATTTCCAAACGGTCAAAGACAACATGTTGATTTTTAACCTCTCCGTTACTTAACATATGAATCAAGTATAACTCTCTTAACACTTCATCTTTAGCTAGCAAAATGTAACACTGGTTACTAGTTATACTTGATTCTTGTGGCATTATTTCTGGAAGTTCAATCAACATTTTAGCCTTTGGAGGTCCATTAATGGAGTCTTTGAGATCATAAACCAATATAGAATTTGAGAACCCGTCACATGCATACAATTTTGTACCAATAATTTCCACATCTATAAAATAAGTCCTTGAATCCTTATCTGGCTCAACTATAATCCATGACTTATCAAAAAGTTTATAAATTGCAATGTGACAATCATCACCTAAAAGACCGACTAAATAACAATCAGAACCATCACAATTTGGTTTGGAAGAGGCCACCATTTTGCTCACATGTAACTTTCCATCACATTGGGCGGAAGGGGGCAAGTGCAGCTTTGATGGTATCGTGATTCTAGCATCAGTCACTGGATTTGAGAAGAAAAATTTTGCAAAACCCTTTTCAGAAAAGTCACCCACAATCAACCAACCGTCAACTGAGCCAAGACATCTATTGTTGCGCCCTAATTGTGGTGTTCTAATGCGATATACACTTTTTGTATCCAAGCTATAAATGAACCTTGATTTTTTGGATTTCAGGAAAACTAATGGCAGTTCAGGTAAATGGCAGCAACGCTTGTTTTCAAAGAAATTAGAAACTGTTTTCCTACAAGAACGACAGGTTGCCCTTAATCCAAGCCAATCTTTAAGGGGCAAGCGGTTCATAATCATCAATTCCAACACATCGACCGGTAGATTTGTCAATATATTGTTTTCTTCCATCTCGTATGTATTTCTCACTGAGCCACTGCAGAATGATTGCCAGCATGCAAATATTAGTGTTATAAAAGAACTGTAAGGTTCTCTTGATTTTGATATAAAAAGGCTAATTAGTTGAAATGTGTTGACATCACTATATAAGAAAAGAAATTCCAACTATGTCAAAACCTATCATGTAACAACCATAACACTCACACTAAATCAGCAGCCAATATGGCAGAAAATTGATAAACCATAAAGGTCCACTATCAACCCAAAAATTAGGAATCGAATAACCCTTGATATCTAATTGAAGTGTCCCGACACTTCAAAACGTAATTCATCAACAAAGCTCTAAACATCAGATATCATCAATCATCATGATCATCATCATATACTGATAATAATAGTAATAATGATAAAAATAACAATAATAATGATAATAATTATTAGAATTCAAACTTTAAACATTATTAGAATTCAAACTTTAAACAAAAGAGTACTTGTTCTTTTGCATTCAGATTTGCGATAAATGTATCAAACTGAACAGCACAGCAACGGCGGCAACAACAATAATAAACATAATAACAACACCCTTAAAAAAAAAAACATAATAACAACAAACTCTAAAATAAAAGATGATAATAGGTATTAACCATTATTCTCGTGCATTCAAATTTCGCAACATCATATCAATGGTAGAGACACTTGTGTTTGTTGCAATGATAAATAGATGGATTCATTGTATATCGTGTATTAAGAAATTCTTTGAATAATACACGGTTTAATTTAAACAAAAAAAAAATTAAACAACTATGATAGAAAATAACATAAAAATCAGAGATGCATATGCAAGACAAGAATTACGAGGATAGGTCAAATTGGTTACCTCCACTGAATAACCCTTTGATAACGTTGATAAGAGAAACCCTTGTCAATGTTTATACACTTAAACTTTCGCACTATTTATAAAGAGACCCAGTTGTTTTATTCTGCAATTTTTTGTTACAAAGAATACGATAGACTTCAGGGAGATTTCGGACTGATTTTTTGTTATTTTGATTATAACCTTAAACAAATTTTCCTATAATAATGTTATATTGTTGGTGTTAAGCTTTGTTTTATTAGTAACAAAAAAAAAACTTTGTTTTATTTGTTATACTGTTGTTGTCACTAAAAAAACATAAACATGGTTTGTTGAGTTTGTTACATTTAAAAGTCACATATATTTATTTGGCTAAAACACACTTTTTGCCCGTTTGCAAAAGTTGCAATTTTGACCCCCTATTAAAAAAAATGGCAAAAGTGACCCCATGTCTACCCCTTTTGCAAAACCTCAATTTTGACCTGGTCAACGCTGAATGGCATGCCACATGTGTAAATTTTTAATTAAAAAATATTAAAATTGCCACGCGTTTATATCAAATATTCTGGGTTTTTCTTCACTATCCCCAGCAACACAAATCAAATATTCTGGGTTTTTTTCTTGCTATTTAATCGGTTAATTTGAAGGAATTAGAAGAGAAAAAAAGAAAGAAGAAAAGGGAAAAGAATATGTTGGAAGCTTCAGTTTCACCAATGCTCCAAAAACGAGTGAATCATAATGTTGAAAATAACATGAACAACACAACACGTTGCTGAAAGAAGAAGAAAGCGAGCGTCCTTTGGTTATTCTACAGAAAGCGGGCGTGAACAAACCAACACGTTGCTGCATAGAAAGAAAGCAAGCGTGCTTTTGCTGTTGCTGTTTGTTGTGTGTGAAGAGAGGGAGAAAGAAAAGCATGAATAACATGAATAAATCATCTTCCAAACCCACCACCCACACCCTTTTTATTCTTCTTTACAACAACAACACTAAATGTTCGATGCATTAAGCCTGCTAATTGAATGCTTTGTAGTAAGTTAGTCAAATATCCCTACGTGAAGCTAATTGAAATAGGAAAGGGATAATTATAATTTTCCAACCATCCTTTGTCAACACCGTGCCGGAAAACAAGGAGTGATTTTTTGTTAAGGAGAAAGAAGGGGTGAAGTGTGAATTTTTGTTAATTGATTTATTGTTGCTGGAAATCTATTGTAATTTCATGTTAATTGATTTTTTTTTTGTTTTGCTGGATTTGGGGTATGAAGAAATGAAGGAAGAAGATGAATGATTTAGACAAAGAAGATGAATGTCACGTGCTGCCCTCCAATCGATCCTTTTTTTTGAGGAAAATGCTGGAGATCACGACAAAATTTAAAGCGAAGTTATCACGACCACCTTTGTATTGTGTATCTTGATACTGTAGCATGATGTCATCTTTTTTTCCAACCATCCTTGATTAATGCCAAACAAAATCTAACGGTGGCCTTGAATTCACGAAGGCTCGTGAAATTGCTTCTCGCTAAAATTAGCGCCCTTTTTTTTAATTCTGTAAACACACATGTGACTTTTTTTTATTTTTATTAATTCAAAAAAATACCCAGGTGGCATGACACGTAGGATTGACCAATTCAAAATTGATGTTTTGCAAAAGGGGTAGACATAGGGGGTCACTTTTGCCATTTTTTTAATAGGGGGCAAAATTGCAACTTTTGCAAACTTAAGGAGCAAAAAGTGCGTTTTAGCCTATTTACTTATCTATATTTCTATATCTATACTATATATAAAGAAAACTAGTCCTTTCAGCACACTTTTGGGTTGGACTTTTCTTTCCAAAAATACCCTTAATTTTAAATACAAATAGCCAATTATAAAATAACACGTGGATTAGTAATCCATGTCACTAATCGTCTCCGTTAATGCTCTTTTACCACCGTTAATGCCAATTATATTTGCATTCTTTATTCTTTATGTCTCTTCTCATGAAATCAAATCGATCCAGAATTCATCATAGTAATTATGGGTATTTGTTTGCAATCCAAAATTGATCATATTAATATTATTAGTTGTGTGAAATTTATGTTTTCCCTGCTTTATTTGCAGGGTTAGTAGATTACTATTGTTAGAAGAATGAATGAATCGGAATTTGAGAAAATCAAAGGTGAACAATAATCACTTATGCAAAAAAAATAATCCGAAGTTTAAGTTTTTTTCCTGCTTTATTTCTCACGAGTCTATGAGTTTTTTTAAATTTTTTTAAACAAAAATAATAGCCGAAAAATTTCAAACTAAACAAAATTTGAAAGGAAAAAAAAATCGAAAATCCTATTTTCTTTTCCGATATCACTCTCAGTTTAGAAACTAAACCCTCACTCTCACCGAAGATAGAAGAATTCAAGTCACTCTCATTCTTTGATCATTTTGAATGCAGACTGGAAATAACACAGGCAAGATAGCCGGATGTTGTTCCAAAAACAGAAACCGATTGAGCAAAAAATAATGTTAAAGATTGGACCTTAAATCCTCTAAAAAAAAGATTAGTAACAAATGTGAGCAAAAAATAATGTTAAAGATAGGACTTTAAATCCTCTAAAAAAAGATTAGTAACAAACGTTAGCAAAAAATAATGTTAAAGATTGAACTTTAATTCCTCTAAAAAAAAGATTGGTAACAAACGTGAGCAAAAAATAATGTTAAAGATTGGATTTTAAATCCTCTAAAAAAATATTAGTAACAGACGTTAGCAAAAAATAATGTTAAAGATTGGACTTTAAATCCTCTAAAAAAAATATTAGTAAAAAACGTGAGCAAAAAATAATGTTAAAGGTTGGACTTTAAATCCTCTAAAAAAGTATTAGTAACAAAACGTGAGCAAAAAATAATGTTAAAGATTGGACTTTAAATCCTCTAAAAAAGTATTAGTAACAAAACGTGAGCAAAAAATAATGTTAAAGATTGGACTTTAAATCCTCTAAAAAAAGATTAGTAACAAACGTGAGCAATAAATAATGTTAAAGATTGGACTTTAAATCCTCTAAAAAAATATTAGTAACAAACGTGAGCAAAAAATAATGTTAAAGATTGGACTTTAAATCCTCTAAAGAAAAGATTAGGACTCAAAATATTTTAGAAAAAAAATTTGTTAGCACTATATTAAATAAAGGTTCTCACAATTCATAGTTCGCTCCCGCATTGTTTAGTTTTTCTCAACCTCTCTCAGCCCTCTGCATCAGAATTCAGAATTAATCTATAAGTTTTTTTTTCTTTTTCTTTCATGTTACAACTAATCAAAGTCGATTAATTTTATGGATTATTTGACATTGTTGGTTTATAATTGATTATATTTGACCTAGCAATCTAAAATTAGGCCAAACAGTGTATGTATTCAAAGAGAAAGTTTTATTAGCAAGTTATTTCTAATAAATAAAGGCACATCGTAAAAATTTATTAAGTTATTAGCAAGTTTGTGAGCATTATTCATAGAGAGCAATCAAATAATTTCTTTGATTTAGTGCGAAGAATTCTGGCCTAATTTTAAGGATTCTGGATCAAATTTATTAAGAACATTGAACCATGGTTTTTTTTATCTAATTATTAAATAAAAATCATTATATGTTTAATAAAGGTAAATGCGAGTTCAGGACTTCCCTTTGTGCTTAGTAGAAAATAGTTTATCTTTAGACTAAGTTTTGCTATTACTATAAATAAGTCACAAGGGCAGACCATTCCCAATGTCGGAATCTATCTTCTACGGCATGTTTTCAGCCATGGTCAATTATATGTAGCTTTATCAAGATGAGTTTATCAAAATTCACCAAAAGTTTTCATTAAAGAAGGGAAAATAGAAAGGAGAAGATGGAGACTTTACAAAAAATGTAGTTTTTAAAGATATTTTTTAACAATGTTTCTTTTACATAACATGTCATTTATACATTTATGTTATGATGTTACTAATTACTATTAGAATAAACAATAAAAGATAATTATTTTATACGCAAACAAACTAAAATATGTTGAGTTCATAAATAATTGTTATATGCCTTGACAATATTTTGTTTATAACTCAATATATCAATAATTTTCATTAATATTTAAAAATTAAAAATTTTAATCAAAATTATACAAACAAACATAATAAAATAATCACATGTGTTAGCGCAGTAGAAAGAGCGGACAGACGGGAGCGATAGTGTCCGTCTTTCCACTAGTTATATATAAAGAAAACCATCTCTTCCAACACTTTTGGGTTGGATTTTTCTCTCCAAAAATACCCTTAATTTTCAATAGAAATAACACATCTAACAAATAGATAAGAATAAAATTAAATATTAAAACAAATGTAACAAACACGATATGAATATATATATATTTTGTTTTTTTCTTTATCATTTAAAAAGTGTAACAAACTAGATGAATATATTTATACTTACTTTTTCATCATTCCAATTATACCCTTAAACAACTTTTTCTATATTAAAATTGTTGTTGGTGTCATTAAAAAAAGGGTTTACATTATATTTTTTTGTTATATTGTATTATTGTTGGTGTCGTTGAAATAGATAATCATAGTTAGTTTGAATTTTATAACTTGAAAGCAACAACCATTTATATATTTTTTTGTTTTAATCAAAATCAAAATTTCATAAAAAAAACACCGTTCATAATTTTCAAACGTTAGCGCAATAAAAAGAGCAGAAGTACTATATATATGGCTTAAATGTGTCATTGGTCCCTGCACTTTTACCAAATTTTGGCATTGGTCCCTGCACTTTTTTTTGTTTGGTTTTAGTCCCTGCACTTTGTAAAAGTATTGTTATTGGTCCTTCTGTTAATTAAAAAAAGTTAGAACTAACAGAATGCCGCGTGACCCAATCATGTTACGCCACGTGGCACAGAAAAACAAAAATTAAAAATTAAAAATAAAACAAATAAAACAATTGATTTTTAATTAGTTTTATTATTTTTATTATTAAATTAGACAAAAAAAAAAGGAAATGAGCATGAAACAAAAACACGATTGAATATTGAGAAAGGGGAAATGGATTTTAGGTTTTAAATTGAACCCCAATTCATTTTCAGCAACCCAAATTGTTGTTTGAGATCCCAAATCGATCATTATTTCGATCTCCATCATCAATCTGATTTCGCGTTTCTGGTTTCCCTTTGTGTTTCTGATGTCGTTTATGTTCGTATATCGCTGAGCTACTTTTTCTATAAAATAGCTTTTGGGGAATACTATGTTTTTTATGTTGCAGATCTTTTAATCTTTCACAGATGCCTTGTTTTTGCTGTGGTTATACTATGCAGAACCTATGTTTCATGTTGCTTTTTATACTGCTCTATCATACCTGCTGGTTTTGTTGCTAGAGGAGTAGTGGCTTGTTTGTATGGTTTTACTTATTAGTGTTTGAGGAATGTTAAGCTGTTCTATGTTTAGCTGTTCTATTAGTGTTTGGGGAATGTTTGTATGGTGGTAGTGATAAATTGAGGAAGAAGATGGATTAGACTTTGGTTCCGTGCGTCAAAATAATTATTATTATTTTGTTTATTAAAGGAGATTTTATTTTGTTTTTTTTTTAGGGGAATTTTGTTTTTTTAAACAGCCGTTTATTATTATTATTATTCTAAATAATATAATTTGTTAATAAAATAATTATAAAACAGATTAACAACAATTCTGTTAGTTCTAACTTTTTTTTATCAACAGAAGGACCAATAACAATATTTTTACAAAGTGCAGGGACTAAAACCAAACAAAAAAAAGTGCAGGGACTAATGCCAAAAATTGGTAAAAGTGCAGGGACCAATGACACATTTAAGCCTAAAGAAAATTATCCCTTTCAACACTTTTGGGTTGGATTTTTTTTCAAAAATACCTTTAATTTTAAATACAAATAACACATGTAACAAATAGATAAAAATAAATTTAATTTAAATATTAAAACAAATGTAACAAACATGAGCAAAAAATAATGTTAAAGATTGGACTTTAAATCCTCTAAACAAAAGATTAGTTACAAACGTGAGTAAACAAAAGATTAGTAACAAACGTGAGCAAACAATATTGTTAAAGATTGGACTTTAAATCATCTAAAAAAATATTAGTAACAAAGTGAGCAAAAAATAATGTTAAAAATTGGACTTTAAATCCTCTAAAAAAAGATTATGACTCAAAATATTTTAAAAAAAGATTTGTTAGCACTATATTAAATATTAAATATTAATAAGTAGGATTCTCACAGTTTATGGTTCGTTCCCGCATTGTTTAGTTTTTATCAACCTCTCTCAATCCTCTGCATCAGAATTCAGAATTAATTTTTTCTTTTTCTTTCATGTTACAACTAATCAAAATCGATTAATTTTATGGATTATTTGAGTTTGCTGGTTTATAATTGCTTATACAAACTAATAGTGTGGTTTTTTTTATATAAAGAGAATCATGGTTTTTTTAATTATTTGTTTAATAAAGGCAATATAGCTTCAGCAACATATGTAATGTCGGTGCCGATGATGACATTGAACCCTCTATCACTCAACTCCTTTATGCTTTCTATGTGATCTTTGTTTCCCCATTCAAGTTTTTATTAGTTAGTTTAGTTAGCAATGGTTGTCCTCTTCACATGCAAGTTGTGATGCCGCACCATTGATAAGTACCTCCAATATTTTCAAATGGCCTTCTCTCATTCCTGCTGTTGTAGCATAGCCGCAGAACAATCTCGCATTTACATTAGCTCCCACATTCTATTTAATCTTAACACTTAAATTTATTTTGGCGACATGTCACACATCTATGGCTTGAAATTGGGTAAATAGAGCACACCTAAATGGAGCAATGATATGGATGTCACTGTTTGGACAAATATCACAGTCATACATTGATAAAAAAATATTAAAAAGTCATGCCTTCTTTTGTTAAAAAAAATTAAGTATATGATGGTACTTTTACTAACTCTTTCATTATTACCCCTTTAAAACAAAAAACAAAAATCTCTTTCATTATTAATTATTAATCTTTTAATTTTGACGGTTCTTATTAAAAAATGGGAAATAGCAAAAGTCAACTATCGAGGGAGGATCACCAGAAAGTAAGGACAAATTATGAAAGGAAAAGAAAACAGGAATGGACAATGAGCAAAACAACAACGACTACTTCAAAGACGAGAAAATTATAAATGACGGAAAGAAAAAGAAAAAGGAAATGAAGTTGAAATATCATGCACTAATGATATCGTTGAGCCAAACGTGCCCAATCAAATTTTCACAGCTATGAATTTTTCAAATACACACTTTTAAGGAACCCATGACAACTAAGAAGAATCAAGTACCATACATATTAATGACCCAACACTTGGTTAGTGATGAAAACAAAATTATATAGTTTTACACTTTTTTTTTTTAGGAAAAAATTATATACTTTTACACTTATTTAACAATTACTATTATTTATTATTATATTGTGATACTTTTTTTTGTCATAAATATTCTTATATATTTATTTTAACTACCAGATCTTAATAATGCATCAACTTTTCAAGGAACTCATGATAATGAATCAGAATATGATGAACCAAGATATTATGAACAAGAATATGGTAACTTCAATGCTTTTGTAGAATATATCAAATATTTACATTTGTTATGTCATAAATTATAATATCACTTTGGTCGCCGATAATGTGGAAGTTGATGAAAATTTTGACAATGCACAAATACAAGATGTGGATATGGAAGACACAATTAATGAAAATTTTGGAGATGCACAAATACAAAATGTGGATATGGAGGACACAGTTAATGAAAATTTTGAAGATGCACAAATACAAGATGTGGATATAGAAGACAGAGTTAATTTTACATCGTTGCGTTGTCGTCGTTGTCAAGGTATGTCGACTAAATTAAATAATCTATAGCAATGTTTCTTTTACATAACATGTCATTTAAACATTTATGTTATGATGTTACTAATTACTATTAGAATAAACAATAAATGATCATTATTTTATCTTTATTTTATATGCAGGCAAACTAAAATATGTAGAGTTCATAAATAATTTTGTTATATGCTTTGACAATATTTTGTTTATAAATCAATATATCAATAATTTCTATTAATATTTTAAAATTTAAAAAATTTAATCAAAATTATACAAACAAACATAATAAAATAATCACATGCGTTAGTGCAGTAGAAAGAGTGGACAGACGGGCACGATAGTGCCCATCTTTCCGCTAGTAAATATAATAAGGAGAACAAATCAACTCCTTATTTACAAGGACACCCTTGTTGAAGCCCTCTTGCCGGGGTGATAGGATTAATTTAATTCAATAACCGTTGAAAAGAATATGGTAGTCAACCGAGGTGATGCACATCATCATCCATGATATCTAACGATCACAAAATCCTCCAAGATCATCCCAAAAATGTTGATAAAACCCCGCCTCAGTATATCTTTCAGTCGTATCCAGTGTCATTTAGGCTTTATTAGATTAGTCTCCCTTAATTGCAGAAAAATGTAATAATAGTGATGCATTGTACAATTGAACAAAGTATTTGAAGAAAGACGAAGGAATAAAGAAGAAAGATAAATATGAATTGTAAATCCAATTTTAGGGATCAAAATATCCCCGTGAATTTTTTATTATTGAAAGAGGCCATATTGTCTCTTAAAATGTAGATATCAACACAAAAAACTGTTTTTGGATAGAGATTGAGCCAAGAATTAAAATAAACAAGTTCTTTTTTAAGAAATGAAAAGTTGAATTTATTATTATTACTAAAGAAAAAGGTTGAATTTATATTTTTAAGGACCAAATTAGATCTTTGTTTTTTTTTCTTTTCTTTCTCAAGCAAATGAATGGGACTTCACTCATAAAAAAAATTACTATATATTAAGAAAATGATCAATAAGTCCAAGGTACCTAAATCAAATATATCACATAGTGATTAGTAGTACTTGTAAGTTGCAAATAAACAGTTAAAGGAAGGAAAAGGAAAGCCCCGCCAAAACTAACCGTCACAAATTCTAGTCTCTTCAATATTTTGAAGGTGCTTTCTTTGTTAATCTCCACAACCATATCCTCTCTATTTTACTCTTCTTCCTAACTTTCCAACAAAACTAAATTCCTATAAACCACACCATTTTCTTCATTAATTCTTCAATCTCTCTCTCTCACTCTCTCTCTCTCCAGTGCAAAGACACGTTGATCCATCCTCTTTCTTGCAAGATACCTCAAAAATGGCTGGCATGCCTCTTCCTCAAGTATTCATTCATTCTTCATTTTCATTTCTTTTTATTTCTTGATTAATGATAATGTAATGATATTAATGTCATAATTTCTGTGTGTCACGCAGTTGGGTGAATCCTTTGCTTCACAATACTATGGACTTCTTTGTAGTGATGCTAACAACATGCATGGCTTCTACTCCGAACACAGCACCATGATTCTTGTAACCGACGAAGGACCCGCTGAATCAGCCACCGGAATCGACCAAATTCAGAAACTTATATCGAGACATTCCGTTACAATAGAAACCACATCAATACATACTCTTGAATGTGAAGAAAACCCTAATGGTGTGCTTTTAGTTGTTTCAGGATTTGTGAAAATCAAAGATACTGTGGAATGTCGCAAATTTGTTCACAGCATGTATCTTGCTCCATACCGAACAGGTTATTATATAAAGAATGATATTCTTCATATCATTACTCATGATCATCAAGTACCACATGAATTAAATCCAGCCCCAATAACATCCAAAGATATTGAACCTCGATTTTATTCCGAGCATCCACCACCCGGTAATTATTGATCTTTTGCTTGTATTGAAGACTATAGTTTTATAATATATTTTAATTTCATCCTATAGTTTATAATGTACCACCAATTTCTTGATTCTTTGGATTTAATTTGAATTACGTGTTATTTTTTGTTGTTAGTTACGGACAATGGTAATTTGGATGAGTCAGTCGTGAAAAGGTTTGAACGGTTAATGTCTCTGGAGGTGAATGTCTCTGGCCGTGATGATCTTCAAATTCAACCTTATGTCATGGAAACTCCACATGCACAGGAAGAGGCATCTTCATCAAATTCATCAGGTGTTGCTAATGCTGATGAAAACAAGGATGCTCTTGAGATTGAAGAACCTGTGGCTGCTCAAGAGGAGTTTTCACAGGTATCTAACATGTCTATTCTATGTACCTCTAATTAATTTTAGTATAATTTAATGTTTGCCATGATATTTTCCTGAATTTGGAGTTTAAGTTTTGTGATTTTATTCAAATTTGAATTGAATAAACTATTAATAAGGTCCACATATATCATTGAGGTAACTAAATTTTAAATACAAAGCTATATATATGGTTTGATTAATTATCAGTGGAAAAGCCTTAAATCAAATGCTATATGTTCTCTTAATTATGTGATATGAATGTTAATGTTGCAGTCAGATACGCCTACTACACCAACATCGACAGGCAGAGGCGGGGGCAATAATACAAGGGAACGTGATTCTGGTGGCAGGGACAACGGAAAGAAAAAAGCCCAAGATATTGATCCACAATTTCGTTCCGAGCATCCACCACCCGGTAATTATTGACTTTTTGCTTGTATTTAAGAAGAGATGAAATATATTATAGTTTGATTTCATACTATAGTTTATATATAATGTACCATCAATTTCTTGATTCTTTGGAATTAATTTGAATTACGTGTTATTTTTTTGTTAGTTGCGGACAAAGGTAAATTGGATGAATCAGAAGTGAAAAGGTTTGAACAGTTAATGTCTCAGAAGGTGAATGACATTGAGTTTCCAACACTGCAACAACAACAACTACAACCACAAAAAAAACAAAGGGGCCGTTATGATCTTCAAAAGCAACCTATTGTCTCGGAAACTCCACTTGCACAGGATGAGGCATCTTCATCAAATTCATCACGTGTTGCTAATGCTGATGTTACAACCCCAGAAAACATGGATGCTGTTCAGGAGGAGCCTCCTCAGATACCTGACGGTTTTAATGTAAGTACCTCTAATTTATTTCACTATAATGTTTTCCTGAATTTGGAGGTTAAGTTTTGTGATTTTATCCAACTTTGAATTGAATAAACAATTAATAAGGTCCACATCATTAGAGTAACTAAATTTTAAACACTAAGTTATATGGCATTGATTAATTATCAGTGGAAAAGCCTTAAATCGCATGTTATATGTTCTCTTAATTATGTGAACATCAACATTGACAGGCAGAGGCGGAGGCAATAATAGAAGGGGGGCGTGGTTCTGGTGGAAAGGTCAGGGGATCAAGGAGAAAAAATACCACAGTTTTAGAGACGCGTGGGCTTCCGAAGTTACAGCGATGATTATCCAGCTCAGCCTAGTTCACAATTGGAATATGTTTTGAAAAATATTAGTTATCTTGTTTTATATGTTAAAGCATTTGAGACCCTGTTTTCTTCTTTTGCAAGCAAGCAAGCATAGATCAATTTGTTGTTCTTGACCGGTTTCTATTTGTAGTCTTATGTTAGGGATCGTGAGGCATTATTCTATGATGATAGAGATGTTAGAAAAGGGAAATTTTGTTTGAACCTAAACTAGTTACAAACCCGTGCTTCGCACGGGGGTTCAGTAACGTATTTGACAAAATATTATATTGGAAGGATAGATTGTGAAATGACAGATAATTATAAACCATAATACAATATTTAGAGTACTCTTACATTACGGATTACAAAATTAAATCTTTAAAATGGTTTGATCACAAGTAACAAATGAAAACATATTTTGTCAGCTGTAGAAACATTTTTCCAGTAATAATTGATATCTATCTATAAACCAATGAAAACCCTATTACCAAAGCTGCCTGATTTATATCATTTTGACTTTCAGCTTCAACATATATAAATCATTTCACATGATCTACAGCAAAGACAGATATTAACTGCAATTTAGTATCTAGTTCTTTCAGGCGAACAAACTTCTGCATCAGATAGATAGCTGAAAGCCTCTCTACCTAATTTATATCATTTTGTGTTTTTAGCTTTAACGTATATAAATCTTTTCACATTATCTACAGCAAAGGCTAAGGATGTCAATGGATACCCATGGGTACGGATAATATGATACCCGTCCCCGCCCCGTTGGATAAGTATGATACCCGTGCCCGCCCCGTATCCTCGTGGGTACTCACTATACGGGTACCCGTGGGTATTGAGGTATCCATGGGTACCCATGGAGTTTTGAATTTATTTATTTTTTGGTACAAATAATAACTTTTTTTAATTACCAAAAAACTTCAACTTTTAAACATCCATACATAATCCACTCAAAATTTCATAAATCATACATAATTCATAGAAAATTCATGATTCTTATATAATCTATATGTTTTTTGATGTGAATGAAGTGGAAACGGTGAACTTAATAAGATGAATTAAAAAAATTTAAAATAAAAATAGGTTATTATTGAGGATTTTTAGGTGGGGGGTAAAATTTTCTTCAATAAGGTACCAACTTTAAGTAATAAGATATGATATATAAAGATATATTAGTAATTTACTTAATTTATTATCGGGTATGGGTACCCATAGGTATGGATACAATCCAATCCGTGTCTGTGTCCAGATAATAATGGGTAGTCAAATACCCGTTTATTATACCCGTGGATGCCAGTTTAGCTACCCGCTCCATACCCGTGACGGATTTTACCCACGGGTACCCGTGGGCATGGGTATTTTTGCCACCCCTAGCAAAGGCAGATATTAAATGCAATTTAGTACCACATATATAAATCCTTTCACATGATCTACAACGAAGGTAGATAGTAACTGTAATTTAGTATCCATTCCTTTCAGGTGAACAAACTTCTGAATCAGACAGATAGTTGAATGCCTCTCTACTTGATTTATATCATTTTGCCTTTCAGTTTCAACGTATATAAATCATTTCACATGATCTACAGCAAAGGCAGATATTAACTGCAATTTAGTATCGAGTCCTTTCATGTGAATTATACGCACTTTTAAAAACTTGTTTTAAAGGAGAGATGTTCAAATTACGGAATATTACCATTCTTAGTAAATTTGAGAATGAAGTTCGCATAATCCAAATATTTGTGATGCATGGTTTAAGGCATGGGGTTCAGTAACGTATTTTGTAAAAAAATTGTTCCGAAGGAAAAATGAACAAATTAATGAATATGGCACAAAAATTAAGAAACTTTATCAAAATATTTATGAAAGCTTTATCAAGAGCAGGAAAACATCATAAATTACATAATAGTTAAAATTATAAAAGTGAGCGCTACTGTCATAGAGTTACCAAAAAGGGATTAACACCAATATTTATATGACACAAAATGAACGAAAGAAACACATTAAACTCTTTAGCGTCTTGTGTAGGAACTTGTTATTAATATTTTGACCGTTAAAAAATAAAAAATCTCTTTGACGTCAAAAAAGTAATATCAACAGAGCAATATTCAGTCTCTTCACATATGCTTAGTAATATTCAGTCTGGAAGATTACATTGAAAGGATAGATGGTAAAATGACGGATAATTGTGAATCATTGTAATATGTCAAAATATAAACCTTAAAAACCATGAACCATCAACTTAGTTTTAAATAGTTAAAAATAAAAAAATTGTAAAATAGTTAAAAGTTTTTAAAAATATAAAAATTGGAAAATATTTAAAAAAATTGGTGAGGTAGCACTCAACCAAGCAACACTAAAAAAATTATATGCATTAGCGTAACAAAAAAACAGACAGACGGACATAAAATATTACTCTAAACGTTAATGTGTGTATATATTCGCGAGGTTGAAGAAAGGAGATAAAAATATTTGGGATCATTAAATGACAGCGTGAATAAAAATATTTGTGACATTGTGATGATTAAACGATATTGAAATTAAATATATAAGTGATAAAAAGATAATAAAATTCCTTTGAAAAAAGGTAATAAAATTAAATGGAATCTCCTTAAAAAATTAATGGAACGGTTAAAAAAAAATAAAGTTAAATGGAAGAAAAAAACATATTGAAATATAATATTAAAAAATAAAGAAAAAGTTTCTGGCGTGAGTTGAAAAGAGGTGCTTGTGAAATAAATTGTCGAGAAGTAGTTTTTTAAAGTAACATTCAACAGCTTTTGGTCAAAGCTCATTCCATTCAATTTTATGCGTTCAAAAAAATACTTTTTTTAGTAAGTACTTAATTGATATTGTATTCGGCCTAACTTCTCCTTAAAAATGTAGAGAAGTTTGAAAAAAAGTCGGGTCAAACGATACCTTAATCTCCCACAACGGCAATGTAGAAGCAATTGAATTTGGGAGGAAAAATTGAAAAAATAGTTAAAAATATAAAAATTGGAAAATAATTAAATGTTATTAAAAATATAAAAATAAGAAAATAATTAAAAAAATTGGTTAGGGGCAAAAATGGAAATTCATAGGTCAAACCTTAAAAAAAAAAAAAAACCTCCAATAATTGAATTACCAAAATGCCCCTCATAGGGGCAAATTGGTAAATTCAATGGACATTTCCTTTCTTATATATATAAGTAGATTGATGCAACTTGTGCTGAATTATCTGTTGTTCTGTCACCAGAGTAATTTTTTTTAGCAATTCATGTTTACTTTGGTAAAACTTGTTTTAATATTAACCTTAGCTTAGACTATTGTATGTTACTAGTGATGTTTTTCTCCAAACAAGTATTGCAGTCTAGTAAAAAAATACTAGGATTGCATTGATCTCAACTGGTAGCTGCAATCTTCTAGTTCTACTATATCATGCATAATTAATGCTTGTGGTAATGAGACCAATCCCTATTGTCACCATCCCTACAAAACAACAAAATATTGTAACACATTGACATATTTTTTGGTGACTAGGGGGGCCAATTTGGGCTCAAACCAATAGGGAACTTTGATGGGCTCAAAATTTTGGAAGCTAAAAGTGAAATTTAAGCACTAATCAGTCACAGGGTCCCAATGTATGAATTTTTGTATATTTTTATCGACTGTCGAGTGTGTATGTAACCTGCAACTTAAGCTAAGGTCAGCCTCATCCTATGTGATATACAAGAAAAGAGATTGGAAATGTATATAAGAATATATACGCAGCATATCTAACTGCCAGCCAAATTCATTCATTCATCTCTCCCCACATATCCACTAAATCGAAAGCCAAGTTTATGAAATGGGGAACCCATATCTTCTTCATAAACAAAAGTTCAAAACAGCCTTTTTCATTTATTCTAGTAATTTTTTTTATGAGTGAAGTAATTTTGTATTCATTGAATGAATTTTATACTCACTCAATTTCCTTTTGGTTGCGTTTTAAACATTCTAAACATATGTACCAAAAAAAAAACATTCTAAACATATCAATATCAAAAAACCAATAAATTTTGTATGACTCATTTGTCTTTTCCTATAATGACAATGATTATTTATTATCTAATTTCACTCATTTATCTCTTTTCAATAAATAGTAAAGAATGTTATTCGTATAATCATAATTAATGTTGAATTGTCCTCGTGAGCTTAGCTCAGTTGGTATGGACAATGCATGATATATGCAAAACTTCAACGACCACAAAAAAAAAACTTATGTTGAATTAAACTTTGAAAAATGATAAATTAATAGGAACAATTTCTTATTTACAAAAGAAGCAACTAAAAAAGAAGGGAAAATGTATAATTCACTTTGAAACATAAAATTCATTTTTTATTAAAATTTGGTTAAAGTTCACACAGTGAAATTTTTTCATAAAATAATGTGCTATTATGTATGTCCATTATGTTTTCGTTTTACAAAAAATGTTGTTATAAAATAGTAAAGTGGAAATTTTATTTTTTTAAGGAAAATGGTTTATGGACACTTGAAAGAGATAAATAAAGAGAGTGGTCTGATAAGTTAATTATTTATATTTTTAATCTTTAACATGTGCTCTTAGAAAACTTGGTAATATAACTCATAATTATTAGATGAACTTTGTATTCAAAATTTTGGTCCTTAAATCACCTTTGAAAGAATAAAAATAAATTAAATCATGTTAAAAATACAAATTTTTAACTTTTATTAAATGAATTGAATACCCCACTTCTACTATGGAGAATTATTTATACACCCTGCATTTAATTATAAGTGTTTTTTTGGATCATTTGTTTCTTCCTAAATAAAGATCATTAGAAAGGAGACTCTTCTTTTACTTGCTCTATAATCAAATGAAATAGTAAGTCGTAAATGTTTCTATTTCTTTCAAAAATCTTGTTTTTTTTCCCACTCACTTTGTCTAGCCTTATAGGCTTCTTATTTTATCTCCATGTCTACACAAAACATGGATGATTTTATAGGCAAAGCAAGAGGAATGGGTCACGACCTGATGGTGTGGTGTGGTGTGGTGTGGTGGGCTGTCCCCATTCCACACGGCCACCATACTTACTTACTCATCTAATCTCACAGGTTGTTTTTCTTGAGAAAACGACAGGCTATTATGTTTCTTTTCCCGAGCCGTGTGATGTTTGGTCCCCTCCTTTGTCGGCTTGTCGTTTGGAAAGCATGTATGTTGGTCCCCTGGGTCCTACCACACTTGCATATCTTTTCTGTTTTGATTCTACCCTATCTATTTTCTCGCCAATATCTCATCTCTTATCTTCGCTCGCTCTGCTGTATATCTGCAGAGAAAAAAAAAAAAATCAATAATCACAAATTTTGGACATGTGTCATTTAATTAGGGGTAGGAAATTTGTAATAAAAAAATCACTAGGTTTTCATTAAAGGGTCCTCTTAACTTGTGCCCTAAGGGCACAAGTTAAGAAGTTAAAAAAGGAATTAAAAGATAACTTCTGCATTGAAAAGATTAAACTTTAAAATTTAAATGCATTGAATGCACACTTTTCAAAAAAAAGTTACTATGTATAGTTTCTAAACTTGTGCCCCAAGAGCACAAGTTAACATTTCCCTTCATTAAAAAGTCTTGATGATCAGTGTCCTCAGAACAATTGTTAAGGAATCTTCAAATAAAAATTTTGTCTTGGAAATATAACATATCAAGCAATAATTACATAACTTTTTCATGAAAACTTATTTGTTTTGAATGTTTAACCAATACATTTGGGGCAGTGGTTAACATTCTCCTTCGTGAAAAGGTTTGTCTATTACGTACAATATTTCACATGTTAAAGAAACTAAAAGTAGCAATTTTATATAAAAAACAACAGTTAGTAAAAAGTTGTATATTCAATGTAAAATACACAAGCTTTAAAACAAACTTATTATTTTGAATTTTCTAACATGTGCAAATTTACCATTATAGAAAAATCCCTTCATTAAATATCCCTCTAAGATTTTTTTTCAAAGAAAGTTCTCCCTTTAAGATAGACGAGGAAAATGTTAACTTATGCACCTAAAACACAAGTTAAAAACTTAAAGATAAAATTATTTTTTGAAACTCGTGTATTTAATGTTGTAAAAGTTTAATAATTTATATTTTCAATAGAACAATCAAAATACATGAAGTGCTAAGATTGAAAAGATACAAAAAACAAAAACACCAAAACACAATGACGCTACCAACCTAAACAAGGGACAAGATAAGACAACTTCAGTTGTACTGTATTTGATTTTAAAATTGTTCCGACGATATGACAAATTTGGGGGAAATGGACATGACAAAAACTGAAATTCTTGTTTCTCACTAAACTACAACATAAATTTTTATCCAAATTACAAGTTGTCTAAAATACCAAAATAACATTTTGTTCACTAAACATCGTTTAAGACAAAAAAAATGTTCAGTACCGTAATAGTTTGTCATGCGTTGTTCTGTCTTATACAATCAAATTTTAGTAATGGTCACACAATCTAAGTGGCCAAATACTCCATTGATATAAATTGTTGAAGAAACCCTCATATTTAGATTTAACCAAAGACCAAACTATAAGTTGGTCAGGGTCAGGTGTTATAAAAACCAATTTTAATCTGGTCAAAATATTGAAGGTTAGGTCTGACATGTATATCATAAACTTATTTTTAGGTCTAAGACTGACTTTTTTGAAAGTCTGTTACGGCTTGTTAGTCTGCTTAAAGACATATTTCACATGAACTTATTTAAATAAGTAATCTATCATATGTTTAAATAGACTAACGAACTAACTGATCAATGATATATTAAACGTCATTTTGATATTTTACATGACATTTATATTATCGAATTACATGATATCATCTTTCAATTATATTTGACAAAAATACACATAATACTTAAAAAAAAAAACTAATGTAGATTAATAAGTTTAAACTATTCAAAATGTTAGCAAATTTATAATACACTACAAGAAATCATGGTCTTAATTGCAATTTAAAGCACACGATAACTTCTGACGGTTATTTTGACATTAGCGATGCCCAAAACCATCGAAAATGTGTTTGAGTTTTTTTGGAAGGTTTGTCCATAGAAAGTCTTACTTTATGTTTAAATGAGGTCTTCACGGAGGAAGAATGAGATTGAATCAATCAAATTAGTCGGTCATTTGATCGGATACTAAAGTTTAAAGGAAGCGATTAGTTTATTTAATTTAATTTGTTGATTTAAATTTTAGCATAGTTTGATAGAGAGAAATGAATTTGTGCGATATGATCGAGGAGGAGAAATTGAAAAAGTTAGCAGAGCAGAGCGTAGAGTATAGACAAAGACAAGAGAGAGAATCTAGAAGAAGAGGAAAGAAAGATAGAAAAGTTGTACCACCAATTTAAAGCAAAACCATTCATTGATGGACGCACAAACAAACTAGACCAGACACGTGGGGCCCACACTTCTTTCCTTTCCTTTCCTTTCCTTTCCTTCTTCTCCTTCTCTTCAACTTCACACTATTCATTCTTCTCACCTAACCATTTATTACTCTCTCTACACCCTTCAAATTCATTCACCCTTTTCTTTCTCTTCTTCTTCTTCTTCTTCTTCAAATTCTTCAAAAAAATCAAATTTTTTCACTACCCAGTTGATTTTTTTTTTCTGTGTTGGGTCATGTCTACTGTGTCTAAAGATGAAAACTTGACACTTTCTTCTGAGGATTCTTCTAGCCCAGATGAGTCTGAGCTTGAATTGGGTCTTGGGTTAAGCCTTTCTCACCCTGCAAAATCACATAACTACCATCATCAACATCATGGTTCTTATGCTAGAATTTTCACTGCTAAAGATTTTTCTTCTTCTTCTTCACCTTCCTCTGCTGGAACCAAAAGACCTGCTGATTCTCTTGATGCTACTAACCGTCCCAGGTTTAATTACCATCTTAATATTGTTTTGTATATTTTGTTTTAGTATATTATTATGTTGCATAATCAATGTTATGATTTGATCTTGTTGTTTTTTATATCTGGTGTTGTAGAATATTCATAGATATGGCCCATATGGGGTCTTGTTTGTATGTCTGTCCAAAATTTAGTTTTTTTGTCGCTAGTTTGTGGAATTAAGGGTCACATGGTGTTACTTACCTTAAGAAATTCAATTCAATTCAATTCAATTCAATAGGCTAGAATTGGTTTGGAAAGTTCAAAGACTAAATGACTTTAGGGGTTAAGAGAAACCAATTTGATTTTACTTGATTGGCAATTAGAACTCTTTTTGTTTCTGTATTGCTGTAATCTGCAAGAGGATTTTTTATATTATTTTTTGTATAAATCTGCAAGAGGGTTTACTTGATAGTAACTGTGAAAAGGGATGGTAATGGTATTTTCAACTTGCTATCTATGCTTTAAGATGATCTAGACCTATTTGGTTTCATTTATGTGTCATAGATTCATACCATTAATTCTCAACGCTGTAATATTCAACTCTGAAGACCAATAGTGCTGTAATTTTCTGTAGATTTAACTGAACTTATATGGTATTGATTCTTGATTGGTTAATTATTGTTCCAATTCTATTGATGAATACACAATCTAAAACATTTCATCTAATGCATAATTAAGAGTTTCCTTATAATTTGACTCAGCTACTTAAAAATGTAAAGGGAGTGTATGTGGTATCATGCTGTCCCCTTCTGTAGAAAAACAAATTAATCAAATATTTACTGATTTTTTTTCCCTCGGTCCTTCACTGATGGGGTTGTCGTTTCTTTTGTGATTGAATTTACCAAAACAGTCAAGTAGTTGGATGGCCGCCCCTTCGATCATATCGAGTGAATAGCTTTAATGCCAACGCTAAATCAACTGAAGCATTCAACTCTGTGGCCGAGAAGAGCAAGAATAATAATACTGTGGTAAGGAAGAGTACTGACAACGGAAATGATGATAACAACATTAATATCAAAGAAAAAAGACACCTCAGGAAATCCCCGTTTGTCAAAGTAAATATGGATGGGATACCTATTGGAAGAAAGGTTGATTTGAGTGCCCACAGTTCCTATGAAACATTGGCACGGACGTTGGAGGACATGTTTGACGAATCAACTACAAGCGTCACTTGCAAAGGTATATTTTCTTGGTTTCTATACTCATCATAAGAGAATGTCATTTCTTTGAATTCTGTCATGTTTTCAAGATACCAAGAATTTTATCTTCATGGTGAATATTTTATCCATTTTATACTTTTTTTGTTACTGCTTTAAATATAGCTTAATAGTAAGGTATTGTTTCATTTGTTTATGAAGCAACTTTTTCTTTTTTACGTTTTCAAACTGCACAATGGCATTGGGCATAAATGTTAACAAATATACCACAATATGATGGTTTATACCATTAAAAAAAATTCTTGTTGTTAAGTATAGTTATTGATCGAGATATGATCTCAACACTCGTGCATGCAGCTTGCCATACTTTCTATTATTGTCTATATCATATTTCTATTTTGAAAAGCAAAAAAACATTAATTTTGTGTTTTCCTCTTTGATGTGTTTTATTACTTTTTTTCTCCTAATGGTATTGAAATCATGGTCAATAGGATCAAATGGGGAGGATCACAACATGACTACCAGAGGAGAAAGGCATTCAATACTGTTGGATGGATCGTCCAAGTTTGTACTCACTTATGAAGACAAGGAAGGAGATTGGATGCTTGTTGGAGATGTTCCGTGGGGGTAAGTAAACTAGTTTTCTATTGCATTAAAGTTATAGATAGTATATATCACACATGTCTCTCCTTCCTGTCCCCAACATCTCCAAATTTAAAAACTTGTCATTACAACTTGCTTCTTCCACTGCTTCTATCTCTGCATTGTCCCTTCTTTCATCCATCACCACTCTGATATCTTCTCTTGTTTCTTCTGTTTTCCGTTTCCTAATTTTTGCACTCTTAAATTGTCAATATGATGGTAGCAATAGTTGGTCGTACTTTAGAAGAAAAAAGATAGCCAGAGGCATTGTTACAGTTTGAGTTTGAGTATTTGATACAAAGATTTCAACTTTATGCATACTTTTTAGCCATTTGCATAGTAGTACATATATAAGCCCATGATTTTGACTTCCCCAATAATATGGCACTATCGAAACTAATTTCATTATTCGGCTCCCTGTTCCATCTTGAGAGAAGGGGTCTGGCATGTCAGATGACATAATTAAATTTTCATGTTATTTTTTACTTCAAACTTTTAGTTTCAATAGCCAAGTTTCAACTATTTGATATAAAAGGGCACAGAAACAATTGTTAGGCCGAAATCGAAAGTTTTTACTGGACAATTGTGAGCGAGCAAAGAAAAACTGAAGGATCAAAACAGGAAACAAAAAAAAAAAAAAACACATTGCGAAGAGAGGAAGAGACACGGTTGAGAGAAGACATAGTTGTTCATCACATGAAATAAGAGTCTAATGGGGGCTGGGAAGAAGAGACGGGATGGTCTTAGACAATTTTAATGGAGGAAGAAGAATAGGTGGGTTGGGTTAATGGAAGAGGAAAAGCCAAATTTGTTGGCTGCAATTTTGCTGGGATAAGGTTTTGAAAAAGGTCATGTGAAGTCTCTCAATGAACTTTTCAATCTTAGCCATGCATTTTAATATTAAGTCTAATAAAAGTCCCTCTCACTCTGATAAAATCTCATTCTCACCAGATATGGTTTAGCAAGTGAATGGGTTAATAGCCTGTTCCAATGTTTAACAAAAAATCATGTGTTTAAAGCTTGTTTACTGGATTGATTCTCTTGGTTAATATCCTGTTCAATGGTTTAGCAACTGGTCTCTCTGTAGGGAGACTGTTTTCATGTCTCTGCAGGGATGGCTTTACGTGCGAGCATTCATATGTCCGCTTGCTTAATGTGCAGGGACACTCATTCTCATGGTTCTATAATATCACTAGTTTCAGAAATTCAAGCTATAGGCAATAATATATCACAATTTATTACTATTTGCACATCCTATACTTATATTTGCAAAACTTAATCCACCATTCAGCACAATCCTCCAGCCTATTACGAGTCCACAAAAATCAGGACTTCCTATATTAGATAGTGCCTGTGGCTTTGTTCTGGAACCTGGGAAAATATTGCTTGTTTGTAGTTTCATGTTAGTTTGCCTTTATGTGATTTAATACTGAAGGGATATAATGTTTTCTCTGCTTTGATATTTATTAATCTCCCTCTTGCAAATAACATCAGGATGTTCCTTAGTTCTGTGAGGAGGCTAAGAATCATGAGGACATCCGAGGCTAATGGACTCGGTAAGCAGATGCGTAGTTATACTTAATACGACTTAACTTACCCTAAACATTTTTACTTTGCTAATTTGATTACTTTTTTGCAGCACCAAGATTGGAAGAAAAGAACAGAAAACAGTAAAGCAAGCCCATATAAATATTGTTTTCATGGCTAAGGATAAGAGGAACTTACTTATCCACCTTATATGTAACACAAATAGAAGGAAGAAAAAAGTAATGAAGTACAGCAAGTAAATGGATTTTGAGATTCAAATGATAAAATCGTTTTTTTTTTTTGTTTTTTTTTTTTTTTTGGGTTTTCCTGATTTGGTTTTTGGTTGTTTACCTTGGTATTTCTGTCACTGCCAATATACATCATCACTTAGATGATGCCGGCGTCATAAATTTTCATGTAATACTACTAACTAATCATACAAGTTAGTCTATTTCTTAATGCTGTAAATGTGAGGTGCTTGCTAACTTCCTCAGCCATCTAGTTTTAATTGAACTTACCTTTTCTGATTGTAATTCAAAGTTTCCTTTGACAGAACACTTATTTTCAGTAGGATCAATTTTGTCATGTTGATTATTGGTCCTTTACTTTAAAATAGCACTCATTGAAAATTGAGGCTAATAATGCTCTAGTGCAAAACATACTCAAGTGATTCATGGTTGTTGCCTTCAGACAAAGTTAGAATGTGTCTTGTGATATGTTTCTCCTCAATCTTGTGGTTTAGAACTTAAAGCACACACAATCTTGTGGGTTTAAAGGGTTACTTATAACACACGCCAAATAATTGGATAAAAATTTGTTGTTATTCAAGTGATGGTAGGTACAATTGTTTTATTTGATTTTCTGGTTTGAATATATGCAGCTGCATCAAAACCATGATACACATAAAAATGTTATTTGCAAAAGTGAATCCATCTTGATGTACATAGTTTAAGAGCAACTGTTAACCACTAAATTGATTACTCCCTCCGGTCGCTATTATAAACAAAATTTCACTTTTTAGATACATTGAATAATTAATGTATCAAGTTAATAAAGACTAGATACATTAATTATTCAATGTATCTAAAAAGTCAAATTTTACTTATAATAGTGACAGGATGGAGTACAAAATTACACTAAATGAACAAAGTTAAAGCTCAAAGTACAATGGAAGATTTGAGTTGCTGGCTTGGAAAACTCAATTAATGCAACATTTTCTAAACACAACTTAATTAATGCAACATTTTCTAAAGACTCACTCGCAACAAGCATGCTCTCCACTAATCTTCAGAGTTTTAAATTTCTGATTTTCAAATATTAAAAACAATCATTACAAAAAAAAAATTAAATGAAATTTGAAATTCAATATTAAGAATTCACGCCATCCACAATGGCGGGTGCTTCATCTATTTAGCATCATATTAAATAGGCACCCCCATTGTGGGGTATAATATATGGGTGGCTATGGAGAAGGGTGGCTATGGAAGCACCCTCTCCCTCTCTTCATTTTTTATGGGTCATATTTAATAAATCTTAATAAAATAAATAAATTTTGTTGAAATGTAATAATATAAAATTATTGGTAGGATTTATTTAATAATTTCTTTTGAGGTGCTGGGTTGGAGAAAATTGGTGTCTATTAAGTATTACCGTAAAATAAGTGATGTGGACATATAAAATCAATTTAAGCACCCAATTTAAGGTGCTCTGTTGCGATGGTCTCACAATAACCGACATTCAATTTCTTTCATTAATGTGCACTCAATGATTTTAATAACAAAGTAATTTTCACTAAAAATAAATTATAACAATGAATGATGTCTCAAATTAATTTTCACTAAGGCTTTGTTTGGGAGTTTGGAAGGGAAGGGAGGGGAGGGCTTTGGGGGGTTGGAAATATATAGAAAAATGGACAAAAAATTCACATTTTTTTAAAGAACAGTTTTTTAGAGAATGATAAACTAATACTTATGATTAATATACTTTTAATTTTAAGAATATTATAACAACATTCCTTCAAAAAAAAAATATTATAACAAGATAGATTGGATTTGAAAAATTCATATAAACCCCCAAAACCCTCCCCCAATACAATTTTTGAGTTCCCCCAAATGAGGGGGATTTTTTATTATGAGTAAAAAATTAACCTCCAAAGCCCTCTCCTCCCAATGTCTTCTATTTCTTCCACTTGCTCCTTCCTTTTTTTCAAAACCCTCCCTTCCCCTCCCCTCCAAACTCCCAAACAAAGCCTAAGGTAAGAATATGAACCAACTCTAAAGAGGTTCAAAGGCGCAACGTAGACTTATTCATTAGTTTATTTTTTCCTGCAATTTCGCTTCAATAAGTTTAAGATTTCTTGTTAGAAACAAATTACTTCTTTAATTGCTGCTACTACTCATTATTATTTCAATTAATTTTTTTTCATAATCTATATAACCTTTCAATTTCAAAGTTTCAAATTGTTTTAGTCTCAGAAAAGTTGTTTCAGAACATTTGCAGTAGAAAGCTAGCTTACCCGCGAAGTTCAAGAGCACGATAACTATTAGGGCTTAATACGGAAGATACTCATAATAATCACCACCTCTTTTTTGTATAGCATAACCGGCGAGACTTTGAGCCAAATATATTCCACTCTTTTACTATACCAAGTGATATTGGATTACCTTTTAAGTTTACGAGAAAATAATTATCTCAAAATGACAAAAAATAAAAGTCATGATGAACCAATTTCTCATATTTACATTTATCTTCCTAAGTCAGTGTTCAATCATGGACAATTATACGTTGAATTCCATCACACAATTGTTTTTCACTTTACATTCACTAATCCACACATGAAAATAGTTTCTTCACAACTCAATTTTGTGAACAACCGTTGTTTCAACAATCATATATTTACCATAAGGGGGAGTCAAAATGGAAGAAGATAACACAATACTTATGAGTTCAAAACAACAAGATCAAAACATATGCGCGACAGCTGGCATCATCAAAAGAGAAATCCAACTTAACATAATGATATGTTCTTCTATCTAGCCTAAATGTTGCAATGAAGGACTTCACAAATTAGTGCCATCAAAACCAAGTTAGTAGGTTAATCACCGATGTTACATTTTATAAAATTGCAGGACGACATCTTTTGTCGGTAATGCAGAAATTGCCCCTCTCGCCGTCACCATGATTGCATCACATACATTGGCGAAATATAACGCATTTCGGAGAAGTTTCTCATCCTGGCACACTGACAACTTTTTTTCTAAATCAACAACTAGAATGTGTAAAGATGTCTGAATTACCTCGAAAATCAACAACTAGAATGAGGGATTATAAAACCTATTCAGACAATTAAAATATGAGTTAAATGACTTTGGCAAGCTTAATATCTACAACCCTCTGACCCACCGGTAACAATTAGAAGCTTAAGATTTGAGTAAAAGAGCTTTTCTAATACAACATCATCATCATAAAACCCAAGTTTGCCACGGTGATGGGAGACGTCCATTAATTCATCGTCAGAGATTTCAACAGGTTCTGAGGGAACTTTTTCAGGTTGAGGCTGAGGCTGAACTACGGTGGCTGAGGCTGATCTACGACGGCCACGGAGAATGCGTTTTTCTCTTTTTCTTATGGTATTTCTTCTTTTCCCGATCATGGTTTTGTTTTGTTTCTTTGTTTTATCTTGCATGAATAATCCTTCTCTTCCTTATATGTAAAGCTTGTTAGGTTTGCAATAACCCTTTGCTCTCATTCCCTCTCATTTCCTTCATTCAAATTTGGCCCCACATCCCATACAAAACATTTTTTTTTTTTTGAGGGAATTCCATACAAAACATAAGAGGTCCTTAGAAATAATATTTTGTGCTAATAATTTAAACGTTGAATTTATTTATGCATGGTAAATATTCCATCCGTACTAAATTATAAGTGGCTTTGGGGAAAAAATTTTCCAATATTATATGTCCTTTTACAATACTATTGAAGCATTAATCATATTATATATATCTTGAAATATTTATTACATTTCTTATTTTTTTTATCAAGTAGCCTAGTGGCTAGAACTCACACATTTTAAACGTGGAGAAGTGGGTGTTCAGCGTTCGAATACCGACCTCTGCATATATTATGCATTGTTATTGCCAACTGAGCTAAGTTCATGGGGATAAATTAGTTACATTTCTTAATGCGTGTGAAATGACCAAAGCGTCTTATAATTTGGGACGGAGGAAATATATAAAAGCTTGCACAGCAAAATTCAGAAATTAGTGTTTAGTGTCATCTTTTCTTTCTTAACTTGGAAACTGAGTCATTGGTCTTCTATTCAATTTCTTTATGTTTTTCTGTTTAGGTGTTAAGTAGGGTAGCATATATGGTCCGATTAATATCCAAAAGTCAGTCTCATTTCTAATTTTGTGGGTTATAATTACCTCATTCTCCAATACTAATATCCCTAATATTAGGGAACCTGATTTAGAACTTACCTTCTGTTTTCATAGCCATATTTTCTCCATTCTGAATCATCATTAGTTCTACTTCTAATGAGTAGTATGGTTGCAGGTATGAGCAAAGCTTGGCGATTCTAAAACATGCAAAACAAAGGAAGTAGGGCATGGAGAATCTGATGATGAGGTGAAGGAAACAATGATGGGTTTGAGGGCCATAAATGTGGATATTCTGACTCTTGCTCAGTATTTGCAGGTTAGCTTATATGAAGTTTTTTTGGTTCTTCCCATGGTTACAGTCTACAGATGATGCTAATTATTCACACAATCTTACTATATATTGCATGTTAAATTTAATTTATGCCTAGATTGTTTTGGATTGTACTAATTTATTAAAAATGATATTGTTGTAGCCGACTCCTTTGCACTTGACAGTAAAAGAGTATGTTACGCCTGACAAGTTTGCTTTCTGGAAAGAAAATGGGGAGTCTATCAGTTTTCGTTATGTACCCAGCGGCCCACTGGTAAGCTCTTAACAGATGCATTAAAATGTCATTGCATTTGCACCCCTTCTTTTGGTTTATGACTTGGTAACAATTAGCTTACAAATCTTATGCGATGCGATCAAACAACAATTCTACCTAAATGGACAAAAGGAATATGCAGTATGCCTCTAACCATCCTCTTGGATATATACCATCTTGATTATTAAATTGTCCAAACATTTTGATTATTGTCGTCGTTGAACTTTCGTCATTTTGATCGTGATCCCCATATTTGTGCTGTGCAGGTATGATCTTCGTACAGGGCTGGGGATCTGTTTGTTTGTCCAGACAATGGTAAGAGAAAAGGCCAAGAGGGCAGATGGCTCATTATTGTAAGTTGTAACTCTTGGCTCTGTGATTATGGATATATAGCATGCAGCAAGAGATGATGAGATTTTTGCTGCTTGTGCAATTGCTGCACAGAAAGATGGTTAGCTTAGCTATACAGTTGTCTTCTATTGCTTTGGAGTGAAGATATCCAGATTTTTTGTCAATTATATGAAATATTTTGTTGCAGTGAAAAATCTATTCAATTAATCCTTAATTTATTATATAACATATGGTTATTTGATAGTTTTAGTTTCTTTTTTCGATACGATAACTGTGGATAGACTTGAACTTATAACATGTTGTAAACCATTAACCATTTAATATTTTGTCACATACTACTCTATGTACTTTTTATTTATTCATAGCAAACATATAAGTAGTAAGAATAGTGTCAAAGTAGTCATTGAATAATACAACAATGATTAAAAAGGCGAGCTAATACAAGGAAAAACAAGAGCATGCCTCAGCCAAGAACCACCATGTAATTATACAATCCTATAGGGCTTAAATATCACTCATAAAAGAAGCAGTGGCCACTCTTTAACCTAACCCAGAACTACTTCCATGATGCAACCTTAAAATGAGTGAAACTCTGATTCTTGATGATCCATACATAAAACAAAGAGTGCCCCATCCACTTGGGATGCAGGCACCATAAATTTTCATGTAATACTACTAATCATGCAAGTCAATTTAGTTCTTAATGCTGTAAATGCGAGGTGATTGCTAACTTCCGCAGCCATCTAGTTCTGATTGAACTTTCTTTCCCTGCTGTTGTAATTCAGAATTTCCTTTGAAATAACACCTATTTTCAGAAGGATCAGTTTGGCCACATTGATTATTGGTTCCTTACTTTAAAATAGAAATCATTCAAAATTGAGGCTAATAAATAACCATGTAGCATTGCCACTTCACATTGAAGCCGTGTCCAGTGTCTGACACGTGTCAATGTCTGACAATGACACGGCAATGACACATGTGATTACATTTGATTCTTCTACTTTTTCAAATTATTACCGATGTCGATGTGTCATTGCCATGTCAAGTGTTTGTATCTCTGTTTTAGAGATAAATAATGTTCTGGTATAAATGCAATGAAGTGGTTCAGGGTTGTAGCCTTCAGACAAAGTTATGATGTGTGTTGGGATATGTTTCTCCTCAATCTTGTGGTTCAGAACTTAAAGTACACTCAATCTTGCGGATTAAAGGGTTAATTGTAAGTTGTAACACGAACACATGGCAAAAGATTGGATAGAAATTTGTTATTGTTATTCAAATGATGGTAGGTACAATTGTTTTATTTGGTTTTCTGGCTTAAATATATGCCGCCTGGCGCCAAAATCATGATACATACAATTATTTGCAAACATTAATCCATCTTGATATACAAATTTTGAAAGTAAATGTAAGCAGCTAAATTGATTACAAAATTACAGGAAATTAACATCTAAGTACAATGGAAGATTTGAGTTGCTGGGTTGGAAAAACTCAATTTTTAGTTAAAGAAGGCCATTAACTGGTGATGTGCTAGTTACATGCTCTCTTTGTTAGCAGTTAATGTTTCATTTTTCTTGCCACCTTTCCTCCTTGGTTTTGCCTCTCCTAGCATCATTATAACATCCCTCATGGAGGGTCTTTCTTTAGGTAGCTTAGCAGTGCAAAGAAGTGCTATTCTGAGAACTAAAAGCATCTCTTCTTGAACATGCTTACAGTTTCCTACACTTGGATCTAATGCCTCTTCTGGAGAATTTTTGTCAATCTTACTTCTAATCCACCCTACAATGTCTACAGATTCTCCAAAGTCCGGATCTATAGGCCTCTTTCCTGTAATAAGCTCCAAAAGAACTATTCCAAAGCTGTAAATGTCAATCTTTTCATCCACCTTCAAGGAGTATCCATATTCTGCCAAAATAGTAAAGCATTAAAATGGATAGAAATGTGAATATTGTAAATCGAACAATGAAGAAACATTGCGTACCCTACAAAATAAAAACAGTCGGTATTGTAAGGAGTAACTCACCAGGGGCAATGTATCCATAGGATCCGGCAATCATGGAGACTGTTTCATTCTTGCGAACCATCATCTTGGCTAATCCAAAATCTGCTATCCTTGCCTCAAGATTTGCGTCAAGAAGTATATTATTCGACTTGATATCTCGATGGATAACAGGTGGATGACAGTCATGATGAAGATAAGCGAGTCCTTGTGCGATTCCTAGAGCTATGTTATACCGTGAAACCCAGTCTACAAGCAATCTCTCTGATTGTTTACCATGCAAGGCATCTCCAAGGTTTCCATTGACCATAAATTCATAAACTATCATCACATCAGTGTCATTATAAAGAAAACCTAGTAGTCTAACAATGTTCCTATGCCTTAGCCTCCCTAAAAGATTCACCTCTCCAACAAGATCATCACCACTTCCTACTTCGATATCAGATTCTGTTCTCCATAATTTTTTGACTGCCACAACTGTACTTGATTGCGCAATCTCAGCCTTATAAACAACCCCGGTCCCTCCCATGCCTATCACATTTGTTTCCTTGATGCAGGATAAGATATCAGTACTTGTAAAATCGAGTCTCTGAAATGCCATCAATCTCCAAGGCCATCCCTTGCTACCTCCATAAAATCTTCCTCGAAAGCACAATCCTTCAGTGTACCACTTCATGTATATGGATCTTGCTACCAAAGCAGCAACTCCAATGGCTAAGATGGATGATATTCCAATTATCCATCCTACAATAATGTGCTTTGTGTGTGAGCTTCCGTGCCTCATTGTATATGCTGAGGTTTTCCCACATGGAGGGAAGAAACCACCGCAAAGGCCAGCATTTCCCACAAGATCATTTGGATTTATTGCTCTTAGCATGCCATTTTCCGGGACAGGACCTTCTAACTTGTTGTATGAGACATTGAATGTTTCCAGAGCTGGAGACATACCAAAGTTATCAGGTATTTGACCAGTTAGAGAGTTATTAGCAAGATCAAGAATGGACAATGTAGGCATGCTTGCTATAGCTTTTGGAATGCCGCCCGTCAAAAGGTTGTTTTGCAGGCTCAATTTTACCAATTTCTGACACGAAGCAATGCTTTCTGGAATGACTCCAGTGAAAAAGTTTGATGAGAGATCCAAAACTCCAAGTGAGGGACAGTCTTGGAATTGGTCTGGAATATCCCCTTCCAGGTTGTTTTCAGAGACGATGAACGTCTGCAGATTTGAAATGGAAATAATGGTGGAAGGAAGAGAAGAGTGGAGGTTGTTTCTGGAGAAATCAATGAACGAAAGAGATGTGGAAGAAGCAATGTCCTCAGGAATTCCACCAGTGAGACTATTGTTAGCCAATTCTAGCCTCTGAAGCTTCTCAAGCTTACCAAAACCAACAGGAATTGTACCAGAAAGAAAATTGTTTTGAATCCGAACACGAACGAGTGAAGGACATTTTGATAGGCTTGTTGGAATCGGACCCTTGAAGGCATTGTTGAAAAGTATAAGCTTGGTGAGATTTCCCTTAGTACAAAGAGTTTCTGGAATCTCGCCGGAGAGTGAATTGGACGATACATCCAACCACTGCAGCGGAGAATTCTTGCCAAGGTCTCTAGGCAATGGCCCTGACAAAGAATTGTTCCATAACTCAAGCACCTCTAGTTGAGGCAAATCTCCAAGGCCAGAAGGTACAGGACCAGATAGCTTGTTCCTCATGAAGTTCAGAAGTTGCAAATTCTTCAGCTGACTTATTTCAGCTGGAATATGTCCTGATAACATGTTGTCTGAGAGATCAAGCAGCACCAATGAAGTCATGTTTCCAATAGTTGTTGGAATCTTTCCTTCAAAACTGTTCTTGTATAAGAAAACTGTGTTCAATAACTTGAGTTTTCCCAACTCATCAGGAATTTCACCACCAACATTGCCTTCTGCTAAATCAAGATACTTCAGCTCGGTTAAATTACCGAACTCCTTTGGAATTCCACCTTCAAATTCGTTATAACCGATGATCATATACTCCAGCGACGAAAGTTTACCAATCTCAGCCGGGATTTTCCCGGTGAGATTATTCCCAGATAGACCAAGGTACTTCAGATTACTCAAGTTACTGATGGATTTTGGAATAGACCCTTCAAAGAAGCTGCCTCTAAGATCAAGTGTCTCTAAGGAAGAGATATTTCCAAGGTCCTCAGGAAGAAAACCTGAGAAATTGTTGCTTGATGCATTCAAGGTAACAAGTTCCGACGCCTTTCCAAGGCCTAATGGAAAGTCGCCGGTGAAGAAATTCTGGCTTACGTCAAGACTCTTTAGTGAGGTGAGGTTGGTTATGTGTTTTGAAAGTGATGACTCAAATCCATTGCAGCACAAGTTTAAAAAAGTTAGACTCTTTAAACTTTGTATCTCATTTGAGACACTTCCACTCAGATTCATGTGTGAGAGATTAAGCTTCTCTACAGCTCCAGCTGAGTTGCACTGGACACCAGTCCAGTTACAATGAGCTTGAGCTGCACCTGCATCCTTCCAACCATGTAGGCTATTCAATGGATCAATGAGACCTGCTTTTATAGAAAGTAAAGCAGATGCTTCATTATCTGCTTCTGTAGCACAACAAATGCAACAGAAGAAGAAGAAGAAGAAGAAGAAGAAGATGATGAAAGACTGAGTTTTGAGCTGCATTTTGTTGTTGTTCTTCTTCTGCTCGATCAGTGTCTCAGTTTTCTACCATTTGCACTCTCTAATGAAGGACAATGGTGTTGTAAGGAGTAGACATGACACTGACAGAGAGTGATATCTCTTGATTTTGATAAGGAATTGATTGGAAGGATAAAGGAGGATATGGTTAATGTAAATATGATTTGATATATAATAAGGTTGGGTTAGTTATAAACCATTCATTAATTTTGGTCATTTTTTTAAGGTTTGTCAGGTTTATGGATTAGTATTTGATAGCAGATAATAATGTTAACATAGTGACAGTGAAGGTTTGGAATTATTGGAAATTTCTCCGACATAAAACATGGTAGAGAATGTGACCCTTCATGCCATTTAGTTCCTACTTCTTTTATGTGTTTTCATTGTCAACTTGAAGAAGGAATAGAGATGTACTTTTTTTCTTTTATTTAAAATTAAAACCAATTGTTTCTCTTATTTGTTTATTATGAATCCCTTTTTACAGCAAAGATATGAAAGAATTTATATCATCAGCATACAGTTTTACCCCTATATTAACTGTCAATGGTAACACTGACACTTTAAATTAAAGACGTGTTAGTAACATGTTAGCGTCTGACACATGTCAATGTTCGACACTAACTTATGTGATTAATTTATTCATTTTCTTAAATTATTGCCGGTGTTGAGAGTATTTCATGTGAAAAGGTAGTAAAAGGAATTAAAAAAAATGTAACTACTAAGCTACTACATAGTTAAGTAAACTTTACAAACTCATTTGAACTTTAAGGATGAATGTTTTTAGAACCTTTCCTTTTGGGAAGCTAATAAACAATATTCAAACACAAAAGATCTTGTCATGGCCCATGACAGTGCATTCAATAAAAATATTTATTCTAAGTATAAGAAAATAAAAGTATTCATTAAGCTACTTCAAGTGTGTTTCATGATTGTTAAAGTTGAATTTGTGGTGGACTTGAAGGGTAACTTTTAACTATGACAAAGATTCAGAAATGATGAATAAAATGGTCCAAACTAACATATTGGTTAAAACTTAAAAGTAGGATCTACCTAACCTGAACAATTATGTACTTGTGATTATCTTAATATGAAAATCTAAACCAAAAGAAATATTATAACAAATGAACCATTATCCATCCCCACTTGATGGTTTTATCCTCACAAATGTTAATTATTCATAATGATTTAAAGGGAATCTTTCCATGTTAGAGGGAGAAAGAAACATGAAAAAAAGACAAATTCTACCATTCACTCACTAATTGCTTTCAAAGAAATGAAAGAACACAAATGATTGTGGGAATGTGGGGTATTAAGAGTAGAGCATCTGTTACAGTATCAACTATAAACAGGAAGCATAAATACATTTTGGTATTTTTGCTTATTCACAAATTTTATTCCCTAAGCTCTAATTTTTATACTTTCATAAATTTTCTGCGCCAATAAATTTTGAACTTATTTTTCGCTGAGGTGTCATGTTGAATAATGAGCTGGCAAGTCGTTAGATTTTTTTTTAATGGAGTCGCTAGGTAAAGTGATGAAGCATACTTTTCGAGGAATATAATTTTATTACTCCCTCCATTCCTTTTCTTTTGATGTTTTAGAACTTAAACTTTATTCCAAAACTTTTGATGTTTTAGAATTTTTAATACTTTTTATCCAATTCTACCCTTGTTGAAAAACACACTTTAATAGTAATTAAATAAGTTGGGACTATTGACTTATCACAATTGAATTAAAAAATGGGTTAAAAAATTTAGAAGGAGTACAATTGCACAGCTCCCACGTTCAATTTAAAGTCACGTGATAAGTTTGAGAAAATTGGAAGTTTAAATAATAAATGCAATTTGTGTGGTGAGTGTCAATAATTAAGGAGATTAGAATTTTGAGAAAAAAAATCAAGGAGTAAGTAAGGGTATTTTAGTATAACCATACAATTATTCTTTTAATTTAATGATTCCTTAATATTTGTGCAATCACCTAAAACATCAAAAGAAAAGAAATGGAGGGAGTAAAGTTTTTTTGTTTTTTAGTTTTAAAACAATACTTCAGTCATATGAAAAATAAAGCAATAAGACGCAATCAACAAACGTTATCAACTTATTATTCAATTTAAAACATGAACAAAACAAGGCTCAAATTCAGTTCTTTCAAAAAAAAAAAAAAAAAACTCAAATTTAGTAGTAAGAAAATTTTAAGAACTTTTAAAACTTTGGAACTATATTTTCAACAAAATTCGGAGGATCAAAATTGTATTTAACTCAAATAATAACATGCACAAATTATATCCTTTTAAAAAAACATGCAAAAATTATCATTTGCATCATATTAGAATTATATACAAAAGAACCTGTAGCCAACAGAGGAACCCAAACAATGTAACCAAAAATTTATAGTTCTACAATTTGATATATAGTACATTAGGTTAATTTCCGAGGGAGGTTTATTTTTCTTTCACCTTTTAAACTTTTTGAATACAAATAAAAAGGACTCAAAACTGCAGTACTAGATAAAAGTAGGGTCAAATGCCAATGTCATTAAGAAAGTATAATAGTAAACTATTATAGGAAATATGAAACAGAAGAAAATGGGGGGAGAGTGGTGCACTTAATCAATCATGGCATGATGAGAGTATGAGCCCACCAACTGCCACTTCTTTCATATCAAAATTCATTATTTTTTGTTTTTTACTTCTTTTCTCTCTTACAATATTCACATGCAAGCATGTGGTGTGTTGGATTTAGGTAAGTGATACACATTACTAGTACTACTACCGTTTCTATTGCCCTATAACACATTTGCCACCTATTATATGATCCATCCATATACTGAATCATATGGAAGGCATGTGAAATAGCAGCTTCCTAGTGAAGTACATTTTCTTTTCTCATTATTTTTTGACAGAGACAGTGAGGATTTTAAATAATCAATTGGTCATGGTGCTGAATTATTTGATGGCTGTTATTTCTTTCTTATAATTTTTTTGTGATGTTCTTTCTTATAGTTATATATACCATTATTTTTATAGGAATCCAAGGGGTGGTATATTGGAGAATGTTGAAAAATGAAAACTTTGCTTACGTGCGTCCACATGGGGTTTCATGCCAAGCATTCACATTTTTTAAAAAGAAAAGAAAAAGATATGTCATATTATTACTATTACATACAGCAAAGAGATGCTAAAACGGGATCAAGGTGCTCCTAATTGCACATGTATATGTATGATGCATTATATTTCTTTTTTGACCAAGTGTACATGTATGATGTATGTACCCTAAAAAAAATGTATGATGTATGTAATGCATGTATATTGGTTTTCCAATAATCCTTTTCCACATATTTTCAATCTTATTTCTTTTTGTTTTTATGATTTCGTTGTCTTATCATTACTTTGTTTGTTTTGATTTACCGTCTTTGTGCGGTGTATTTTTTTATTTCCTTGTCTTAGTGCAATGTTTATTCTATTGATCAGGTTGAAAGATTAGTTTTGATCAAGTGCAGATTCAATCAATGTCTTACGAGTCGTCAACGTTGCAGATCTGAAGACATGAATATTCTGAAGGCTTGAATATAGTCATATTTGTAAGCATAGACACACTGTCGTTTTATGTCATTAACATGGATTATGTAAGTTTGTTTGCATATGATTGTACCTGATCAGATGGTAACTGCCGGTGCTTTGAATGCAGTGGCTTGGATGGTGGTAGAATGCGTCAAGAATGCTTCTTGGAACGGCGGGGGGTGTGTACCTGCAGGCGCTTCGACACTCAAGTCAGTAGAGATCAGAGAGTGGGGGTTAAGAGAGAGAGAGAGAGAGAGAGAGAGAGAGAGAGAGATAGCTTCTACCTTGGGGACTGCTGAGAGTCCCCTATATATAGAGGTGGAGGGCTGTAGAGCCATTGTAATAGCACACCTGGGTTTGGCGGTTACGAAATCATGGGAAGTGTAACCGCCAAAGAAATAATTGCGGGAACGTGCAGAGAGACGTTGTGGTTCGTTTGAACCGGTCCTGCTTGCTCCTTGCACCCCCCTCGTGGTGTTTGGGCTTAAGTAAATGGGCCTAAGGTCCTTTTGGCCGGTCCAGAACAGCATATTTGTCATTTTTTTGTTTTTAGCAACTTTGAATTTGTATTGTAATGATGTACTTTATCAATTTGAATGAATGAATATCGTTTACTTATGAAGAAAAAAATTATCCTTTTCCTTTGCTCCTTTTATTTTTTCCTCATTTCACTTCCATTTATTTTATTTTTAAACGGAATTTCCCTCCCCTTTATTAAAACCTTTAAAGTTGGGGTACCGTTCTTCACTCATCTGTTTTTCCTCATTCCCGTTAAAATAGTTGAGCGTGAGTTAACTCACGCATGTGTATTCTCAGCATGAGTTAACTCACGCAAGTGTATTTCTCAGCGGAAATGAGCAAAAACAGATGGGAGAAGAGCAATTCCCTCAAAGTTGATATATGTCGGTTTGGGCTTGCAAAGTTCAATACAAGCATGTCAGTTAGCACATTTAATGAACTTTTGGAACCCAACAATTAGAAAATGACTATTACTTTTTCCACTCTGCTGGATTCTAGCGCACCCTATTTTTTTTTCAAAAATACTCCTAGTCCGGATTTCATAATCCGAACTACTTTTGAATTATATAATCCGGATAATTTTGTGGATTTTGGAACTTGAAGCATCCTGAAGGCTCTTGATGTCAAAGTGCATTGGATAGATTCAGATTATATAATGCAGACTAATTTTACACTTTCCGGATTATGCCTCAACATGAGTTTCCAACATATAGTTAACAAAATGTTTATTTTATTTATGTATTGATGTCAAAGTGCATTGGATAGATTCAGATTATATAATGCGGACTAATTTTACACTTTCCGGATTATGCCTCAACATGAGTTTCCAACATATAGTTAACAAAATATTTATTTTATGTAAAAAAGAAAAATAAACTAAAAAAAATTACTTACCCTTTTATTCCACACTCTACAAGCGATATTATTGTCCTACTATTTAAGAGCACAATTGGTCCTCTACCGAAACATGTCCAGACTCCTCATGCTCCTCATCTTGGTGTAACATTGTGTCACAAAATTAGTATCCCACTGTCTCATCCTCTGCATTTGTTCGCCACTGTACTATTTAATTAAATAATTTAAAAGAAAATACAAATTGGTAAGCTTCATCCAAAGTTTAACCTTAACGGTGGAGTTTAACATGGGAAAGGGTAATCCTTTCCCACCATAGGTCAATTGGGTTTTTACCATTTGATCAAAAGAAGACCACAATATAATCCTGTTCCCTCAACACTATATTTTTTCCTAGTTTCTTCTTTCCCAACCACTATCTCTCCTTCATGTTATTAACATATATGTTCCCACGCCATTGCAACCCACCATCAGTCCACTGCCCAGAAATCAATTAAAGATAGATAAATAACTCCATATTAATTTCAATAAATAACTCATACTGAAATCTGGGCAAGATATTGACCGAAAATTTCATGCCATTAACTAACAACTCCATTCTTTCTTCCTTCAAAAAAAAACAACTCCATTCTTTCAAAAAAAAAAAAAACTAACAACTCCATATTAATTTCAATAAATAACTCATATGAATTAATTTCTGTAAAAGAAAAATCATATATTAATTAATTTCAAATTATAGTTCAAACATCATGATTTTTGGATGGGAAAATCTTGGCATGATATTGACCAAAAATTTCCTGAACGGGAATGGCAGTGGTATCACAAAAGATTGTTGATGAATAATTTAGTTTTAAGAAATTTGCAAAATTGACTTTCGATCAACTTGTTTTTTTGTTTTTGTTGAGGAAAAAGCTTTTCAACTGTTAGATCTAGAACAACACCAGTATAAAAAATTTGCATCTTTGAGTGAAATGTAGTTGTTATAAGTTTTATGACTTGGATATTTGAGTTTGATGATGATTAATGTTTACATTTATTTTTTTGGTTTTCAATTAGAAGCCATTGGTAAGTGACTAAATGATATTGTGATAGTGAGGTTGTTGGTGGTGGATGAGTTGCTGCAAGTGGTGGTGAGAGAGAGGAGAGAGAATGGTTGGGGAAGATGATGTGAAAAAAATATAATGTTGAGAGAGCACAATAATATCATGGTCTTCTTTTGATCACATGGTAAAAACTCAATTGACCCATGGTGGGAAAGGATTACCCTTTCCCATGTTAAACTTGAACCGTCATAATATTCCTAAAGGCTTAGAAGCCCTCCAGAAAGGCTCTAAGACCTCCAGAAAGGCTCAGGCGCCCTCCAGAAGGGCTCCTGAGACTCTGGCGCGCTCGCCTTGAGGCACCGCCCTTCTAGGCTTCTAGAAACCTCTAGAAACCGCCTAAAATACATAAATACCCCTGTTGCTTGGGAACCAAGCAACCGAAACCCAAGCCCATGACAGGCTATAAATACTACTCTTGAGAGCATTCTCAAGGCATCCAATAATCAGTCTAAACCCTAGCATACGATTCTTAACCCTAGAATCCTTACCGTACTTTTTGCAAGTACAGTTGGCGCCGTCTGTGGGAAAAGGTAAAACTAACCTTGACCACGTTTCTGAATCGAAAATCACGATTTGGAAACCCTAAAATCCTTCCAAATCACCAGATCGCCGCCGCCGTGGTTTCACCACGCCTCCTTTCAATTTTTTCATCGTGTTTCCCGCATGAATGTTTCGCCAGGTTTTCTCTTCGATTTTTTATTTTTCAATCTGCTACGTGATCGTTTGATTCTCATGAATGGTAATCCAATCAATGCGTGCTTTAGATTCCAATTGGCTATCTAATATACCTCATACGTAAGCGTTTTTGGTTCTTATTAATTTTAATCCTAGTAATTATTATTCATGGTATCATTTTCTCTTTCCTATAAATTCATGTTTCTTATTCCTAGTAATTATTTGTTCGAGGCTTATTCCTTGTACTCCCATTATTCCATTGTTTCACGAAGCTTTGTTACTTGTGTTATCTTCATGCCTTTAAGGACCCTAAATAAATTTATAGGATTGCTACTTTCATATTTTGATGGAAGACGAATTAAAATCGTTGAAACATCTCTCTCTGTCATATAATATACTACTATACTGTTATTCTAGCATTATTATTATGAAAATAATTGTGTTAAAAGGTTGCATATTCAATTAGGGGATGATTGCTTTGTCCAGTTTAAACTTTGTTTGTTTTTTAATATATGTTGTCTATGTTCGATCATCAGAGCGAGCATATACCGAAAAGGACTAATTAATTTTGACAAGAATCAATACTATTTTGCGTGATCTTCCACTTTTCGGAAAAGAAATCATACGCTCTGTGTCTCTAAATTTTCGTATACAAACTATGTATATGATATTATAGGAGTTTTTACAATTAATATGAACGCAGCTAACATGATTTGTTCACACTATGTGTGTGATATCTTTATAAGGAAAATTCTACAAAACAAGGTTGGACGAGGATTTCAACGAAAGTGGCACTCTTCACCAAGATTAAAGCTGGAACAATTACGCCGTTTTGAAGACACGAGATTTTACCGATCAAGTGATCTATCCGCCGTCAAAGTTCGGGCCATACATATTTGAAATCAGATAAACAAAATCTATAAAGAATTGAACAAATTGGAAACGGAGAATTGGTGCACTGATGTTAATTGCCGACAGTATGAACCCCCCCTTCTCGTCTAAAAACAAAGGGGTAGAGCTGACAGAACGACGCCATTGGAAGAAAATTAACAAACAGGAATTCAACATAACAAGGTCGGGCGAGGACGTCAACGAAAGCGGCAGGTTGGATGAACGGTTGGCTTGGTGAAGTAGCACTCATCCACATCAACATCAGTTTATAAATTGCAATAAAATTGGTTGGTGAACTAGCTCCAGCGGTGCGATAACATGGCGAGTTCTACAAAAACAGCTCCCTTGAAGCCATCTCGTATTAGGTACTATTGTTCCATTAAATTTCGTTGAGCACTACCTTTGCCAAGGTACTTCCTCTCTTTCTCTATCTTCATCGGTGATTTAAGGCCAAGATAGCACTTATTCAATTAGTTTCAAATTAACCATGTTCCCACTGTTACTAATTTTGGAGGCACGGTTCTACTTCTGCTATATGATAAAGGAAGCTTAGTTGTATTAAATTCGGTATTTCTACTAAAAGGTTTAGGAAGAGACTTTTTGTTGAAGAAAAGACATAGAAAATAATGGAGTGAGCGAGTTAGTTCGGATTTAATGGGAGAATAATAAGTTAATAGGCGAGGTATTCAATTAGAAGAGTGGAGAGGAAAAGGAAGAAGAGTACAAAGCGTAGGCGAGCTAAATAAGAGCTAAATAAAAGAAGACAAAGAACAGTTAGTTCCCATTAAATATAATTGCAAATGATTAAAACTCTTTTATTTATTTATTTACTTTGGAAGTTCGGAAATAACGTTATATTTCAGATGAATAAAGTTTGGAAGGAAGACAAGCCCGCCAAGGGCGAGGTTAAACAAAACAAGAAGAACTCACCAAACAAGGCGCCATGATTAAAAATGCAAGGAAGCAATCGTCCCACCATTAAGAACAGGAATATGAAACTCTAAGTTATCCTAACCTTTATCAAACTTTGAGATTTGTTTTGCAGGTTTTTAACAAGGATAAAAGCCTTCTCAGAGTGAAGCCTTCCCTCAGAGTGGGAAGCATGATTAAAGCCTTCTCAGAGAAAAGTCTTCCCCCAGAGCGGGAAGCAAAAGTCCTCCTTCAGAGTAGGAGGCGCCTTCCATCAGAGTTGGAAGTGAAAAGTCTTCCCCCAGAGCGGGAAGCCAAAAGTCCTCCTTCAGAGTAGGAGGCGCCTTCCATCAGAGTTGGAAGTGAAAAGTCTTCCCCCAGAGCGGGAAGCCAAAAGTCCTCCTTCAGAGTAGGAGGCGCCTTCCATCAGAGTTGGAAGTGAAAAGTCTTCCCCCAGAGCGGGAAGCAAAAGTCCTCCTTCAGAGTAGGAGGCGCCTTCCATCAGAGTTGGAAGTGAAAAGTCTTCCCCCAGAGCGGGAAGCCAAAAGTCCTCCTTCAGAGTAGGAGGCGCCTTCCATCAGAGTTGGAAGTGAAAAGTCTTCCCCCAGAGCGGGAAGCCAAAAGTCCTCCTTCAGAGTAGGAGGCGCCTTCCATCAGAGTTGGAAGTGAAAAGTCTTCCCCCAGAGCGGGAAGCCAAAAGTCCTCCTTCAGAGTAGGAGGCGCCTTCCATCAGAGTTGGAAGTGAAAAGTCTTCCCCCAGAGCGGGAAGCAAAAGTCCTCCTTCAGAGTAGGAGGCGCCTTCCATCAGAGTTGGAAGTGAAAAGTCTTCCCCCAGAGCGGGAAGCCAAAAGTCCTCCTTCAGAGTAGGAGGCGCCTTCCATCAGAGTTGGAAGTGAAAAATCTTCCCCCAGAGCGGGAAGCCAAAAGTCCTCCTTCAGAGTAGGAGGCGCCTTCCATCAGAGTTGGAAGTGAAAAGTCTTCCCCCAGAGCGGGAAGCAAAAGTCTTCCCTCAGAGTGGGAAGCGCCTTCCATCAGAGTTGGAAGTGTAAAATAAAAAGTCTTCCCTCAGAGTGGGAAGCACGCCTTCCCTCAGAGTGGGAAGTGCGATTAAAAAAGCGCTACTACTACGACATCAACGAAATCTACAAATCGACAAGCGCCCTAAACGTCAAAGGCTCTGGCGGGGTGGAAAATCGGCAAATCGACTCCATTAGAAAAACAAGAGAATGGAAAAATAAAGTCTCCAAATCGCCAAACAAATGAAGGTCAACCGAGCCGACAAAAGTCGCCGGAACATCAACGCCAAATGTTGAGAATCTGAGGTGACACAGTCACCGGAGCATATAAGAAAATAAGCACGACAATTCAAAATCGTTGAAAATCGCCGAAGCATCAAAAGTAATAAAATTGTTTATGTAAATCTCTAAAACGAATTCGGCAAACAAAATTGATGCAAATTTAATGAGGAATCGCCATAAAGAAGTCAACTCGTCACGACGTACAAACCACTTCGCCTTGTCCCAAGACTCGTGCTTGGGGGGCTTCGAGAGGTCGACCTATAAAACAATTCGAATATATACTCCCTGGGGGTCTCCGAAGAAAACGTAAAATCACCCTAGGGCGACTCTCCAAGTTCAGACAAACGACGCCCATAGGCACATACGTACTAAAAACAAAACATTAAGCAAATTCAAACACTTCGTCTTGTTCCAAGACTCGTGCTTGGGGGGCTGTGAACCACCAAAACCTTCCTAAAGACTTAAATGACCTCTAGAAGGTCCAGTCCCATGTTATCATCACTTCGCCTTGTCCCAAGACTCGTGCTTGGGGGGCTGTGAACCGTCATAATATTCCTAAAGGCTTAGAAGCCCTCCAGAAAGGCTCTAAGACCTCCAGAAAGGCTCAGGCGCCCTCCAGAAGGGCTCCTGAGACTCTGGCGCGCTCGCCTTGAGGCACCGCCCTTCTAGGCTTCTAGAAACCTCTAGAAACCGCCTAAAATACATAAATACCCCTGTTGCTTGGGAACCAAGCAACCGAAACCCAAGCCCATGACAGGCTATAAATACTACTCTTGAGAGCATTCTCAAGGCATCCAATAATCAGTCTAAACCCTAGCATACGATTCTTAACCCTAGAATCCTTACCGTACTTTTTGCAAGTACAAAACTCCACCAAGTTTAACGGATCATAATTTTGATTTTTGAACCAGTAAATTATATTCAAGTTTCCCGATTCTAAATTATGATAAGGTAAACTTGGAGCAAGTTTACCGGAGTAATGTTATGTTTCAATAATTTTGCTTCATGTTCATCGGTTCAAAAGTTGTGTTTTGCTAAATTCACTTCAAGTTAATCTTTAATACATTTTTTAACTCAATAATTTTTTTGGTAAATTTACTTCAAACCTATTGATTTGCAGATAAATAACTTTTTTCTTGTTGAAGTTAACGGCAGACAAAAATATGTATCATAAACTTCAAATTTATTGTAGCCCGTAAATTTGAAAAATGAAAAACAAAAAAGTGGGAGTCAGAGAAATGAAAATAGAGGTGTTATTTTTGGAGTTGAATATGTTTCCAGTTCCTCTAGGCATATTAACTTTGATTTTTAACGTCAAAAAAAAAAACTTTGATTTTTAGTTGAACTCAATTTAGAAAAGAAAATAAACCTTAAATAGTTAAATGTCAATGATATTTCAAGATTTTAACGATGATATGTCGTCAAAAAAGCTACTCTAACATAAAACGTGACTTTTTGTAAAAAAAATAATTATTAACATTGGTAATAAAAAACTTGGAGAAACAAGATTAAAATTGCATTTTTAAAGGGATAAAGAATGAAAGTCGTTATCTTTACAGGATCTAAAAACATGTAACCTACTTTTTAATACAAAAATATTAATGGGACAGATAAATGATATTTTTAAAAATAAAAAAAAATGTTAATAAGTATCCTTAGAGCATCCAATATCAATTGGCTATTAGTGTCTTTTCACCAAACCCGAAGACATTGTACTAAAGTAACAACGATATTTATCTTTTTGGCAATGACATAAAATTGCAATCGTTGTCCTGCAAAACAACAACGATGTTTTTGTGCTTTGTTGAATTTATAAAACAATGTACCTCAAATAATGAACTCAAAGGGTGCTATGTATTAAGAATTTATAATGAATTGTATGAATATTTAAAAAATGTAGTTTAATTTTTTTTAAGAAAAAAAATGTTCAATTGATTAAATAATTGGGAAGTATGAAATAATATAAAGAATTAAGTGAGATCCATTTAAGAAACTCAATTCTTCTTGAGGGGTGAGGAACTCAACTCAATCCTTCTTTTACGTAAAGAACTGTGTATTTTTTACTATGACAATTGTTTGACTTGTATTTTTTAAAACACATTTTTTTTCATAGATTCTTTAAACAGTACTCTTGGAGCATTCGTTTGCGTGATTTTTTTCAAAGGCTTAATTACAATTTTTTTCCTCCAATTTTAACCAACTCATGAAATTCATCCCCCATTTTTAAATCACGTAATTTTGGTCTTTTTTCATTTATTTATTTTTACTTAGAATTGTTGATATCATATATTTTAAATGACATGTCATACGATCAGGTGATATAGAATTATCCACCACCATAATGTTATCAGAGAACTCTTTAAAAACTTCAATTTAAATATGATAAATCAGAAATCTAAAATTGAAAGTTAGCATTCTCATAAAGAACATAGAGTGTGAGACGACACACAGAGCATAAATGTTATAGTTCATGCCACGTCTATCATTTGCTGATTGCAAATGCCATGTCAGCAACACCAATGGATTGTCACAAATCTGATGGACTCACATTCTTAACATTATCATCACAAGTGAATGGCTGTGTTTGTGACACAATAGACATTCTGTGGACCACAATTTTACTTCTATCTTTTGATTTTATGACAACTAGAGAAGCAAGGTGTTGAGAAGAACTGCTTCTCTCTTTTTCTTGGCAATGGCAACTATGCACTCTCTTGCATTCTCCTCTCCACTCTACAACTCAATTCAGAAGCCACGCTCATACTCAGGTACAAACACTCTCTTCAACATTACTTTCTTTGTTTGTTATTGTTTTGTGGTTCCTGTGAAATGTTTTGAGAACTTATGTTTGGACATTGTTTGGACTATACAATTTTATAACAGTTGTCAGATTTTTAAAAAAATAACAGTAAATTCATAATATGAATCAGGTTAACATTTTTGGGGTTAAGGCCTTATATAGTTTGCTCCAATTGTTGACTTGTAAATTAATGTGCTTTCCAGAATGCCAAATAAACAAAACAAAAGATGGGTGACATTATTTTCTTTTGTTTATCTTTTTGCCAACATTTTTTTCTTGACAACATTAATTCTTGCATTGTTCAGTATTTGGAAACAATAATTTAATATAGCTTCCACCCTGATGGTATGTATGATGTTCTTGGCAACACTCTATGGAACAGAATGGCATTGGGAAGTTTTGAGTTATACTTGTACTAGAATTGTGGAGTAACAGGACAATAGAAAATTTGCAATTAATAACAAAATTGTACTTTTGCAATGTATGAACATGAAGTAATCTTAGAATTCCCATTAGTTTCAAGTATTCTTTATACATGTAGAGCAATTTCTAGTATATCATTGCTTCCCTTGACCCCTGACCTTGAAATCTTGAACATATGATTTCTTTGAAGATTTTTAGCCATAGAAAATAAAAAGTGATGCATATGATATATGATATGCATGATGAAAATTATAGACTATTTGTTTATGCAGCCACTTCTTTAATTATCCATGGAAGTTTGAACTTAAATTCCTCATTCAATGGTCAACATTTGCATGTGCCAAGTTTGAGGTTACCGATGATTACTCAAAAAACTCCCATGCACATGCCGGTTATCATGATGGCGGGGAAGCCCAAAATTCAATTCATTCAAGGAACTGATGAACTGACAATACCTGATGTGAAGCTGACAAAATCAAAGGATGGAACAAATGGCATGGCTATCTTCAGGTTTGATCAACCCTCAGTTTTTGATTCTTCTGGAGAAGTAGGCGACATTACTGGTTTTTATATGATTGATGAGGAAGGAGTCCTTCAATCTGTTGATGTAAATGCTAAATTTGTCAACGGAAAGCCCTCAGGGATTGAAGCCAAGTATATAATGCGGACTCCACGGGACTGGGATAGGTTCATGAGATTCATGGAGCGATACTCTGATGCTAATGGTTTGCAATTCATAAAATATTGAGTTGATGTGCTAACTTTTTCCCTTCTATTCTTTTGTCCTCTGTCAAGAAGTTTGTTTTCTGTAATTTAGTTACCACCATGTAACTGCTTTCCTATAGATCCCAAAGCTTATTGTTCTACACTTCTACGGCTTTCTTTTATTATGATTAAAAAAGGCAAGAGTTTTTGTTAGGAAATATTGTAATACAAACATGCAGCTGCATTGCAATTCTTTGAGCATGTTTTGTCTGTTGTTTTTCCTACTGAGCTTATTTGTGGGTGACTATTTACCGGTTATCGTAGTAGAATATCTCCCTAGCTAATAGAGGAGGAAATAGTCTAGAATCTAGATGCTCTAGCCAGATTTTATCGAATTGGAATGATACAAGTTTTGAGTACTAAACCCTGCTAGGATCCAAAAGGGACTTCACCACTAAAAGGGATGTTGAGTTCTATTTCTCACATAGACACATACAACACCAATGATCTCTACTAGTGCCATTATCATTAAGGATTTATTATATACTCCGAGGTTGTAAACTTATAGCGTCAATACATAAAAATTAATTTGTATATCATTAATAAATACAGGATAACCCTTTTCTAGTGGTTGTCTTCTACTCAATTCCTATGCGCCTGCTAAAAAAGAAAATGACATCAGATAAGAGAAGTATTCGTATGGCTCTAGCCTCTATGTACAGGATTTTCCTTGTCAATCATTTTTAATATGTGACATGTTCAAACTATTTGATTATGGATACTTCTAGACAGTGGGAAAATCAAAACCACGTACAACAACTTGTTGTTCTGGACCTTGTCCGTTACTGAAATGATTTATTTTCTTAAGGATTAAGCACAAATGGTTTTAACTATACCTAACCATAGTTTTCGCATAGTTGAATGGATCAAATCAAACTATTAGAATTTAGAATAGTCGAAGATGCTTTAAGGTGAACATTACCCAATAAAATAATCATACTCAGCAGGAAGTGAAGTTTACCAAACCTGGTAGTTGCTAGCATTTCCTCCATAACAGACAAAATTGTCATTTGCCAGTGTCAAGTCATGCAAAAAATAATGCTACAAGATTTGTCCGAAAAGAAACTTCTGGTATCTATCACTATGTGATGAATTATTTCACAGATGCTAATCTCAACATCAACATGGAGTATACATTTCATGCATAATTGCACATCAAAAAATGAACCTTGCATACCTTGGAAGAGAATTTCACTGCAATTTCTTTTCTACCTTCGATTGTTTAAAAGTCATTTAACAATTATTGTTTAATAATATCAACTGGTTCTAGTTCTAAAAACGACTACAGAAAAGTTTAATTAATCAAGTGGTAGACTTCACAAAAAATTTACCAGCAGAAACTTCAATTGTACAAAAACCAGAAGCAGCGGGTGACAAAAGAAACAGCTCATAATTTTATCTAGTTGAGTCCATTATAAAGTAGCATGACAGTGATAATAACCTATTCACGCAGCTAGCTATAGACAGAAAATGAAGTGCCAGATATACTCAAATAAAAGCGCCATTATCAAAAGACAAAAGATAGCCACGTCCCAACAGAACAAGTTCTTTCCTGATTTCAATGACAAACTTGTTGGTGTTTACCATTAACCATGATAAATTTGTTTATTTTTCCTATATGAATCAAATGAACAAAAATATTACATAAAAGAAAATTTAAACCTTATAAAATGCATTCTTTTTTTTTTTGGTAATAAACCTTATAAAATGCATTCTAGTAACCACTAAGTAGAATACATGAAGCAGAAATCAGGAAAGCCGGTAAACAAAACGTGTAAACCAAAAGATTAAGTCCCCGAGCCGGGGTTTTCAACAAAGGAACCCGCTCAATATGCTTGGACACATGTTCAGCAGTAAGTTCACAGCAAGATCCCAACAATAACTTGCAGTTCTTCCTCAATTCAGGGAAAGCATATCTCAATCTGAATTAAACCTCACTGCAGCCAGTGATATAATCTTTTCCCATTCTTTTACAATGGATTTCTTTGCTCATTCTTCCAAGAATTTTTTGCAGCTTCAGCAGATGAATCAGTGGACTCTCCACTACCATCATTTTTTGGTTTTGAGAAGAAAGGATCCCATTCATGAGGACCAACCTCGTGTTTTCCCTCATCCAACAAAGCATATTTCCAACTGTTCTCCTCAATGAAGTTTTTATCAATACGATCTTCAATAATATCCTTCCTCAAATGTGTAACTTTGTCAATTACTGCTTGTACAGCAACATCGAATGCGTCTCTAAGAGTTTCTAACTTGGAGCGAGGGTCAGCATATACTAGTCTTGGAATGAGACCAATGACCTCTTCTCTCATGATTCTCACTTGTTCAGGAGGTATCTGACCAAGTATTTCCTCGATACTCATGTTCCTCTTACGAATGTCATCCTCTGGAATGAAGACAGAATACTTGGTATAATTCTTAGGAAGATGCCAAGTATACTGTGTGTATGCCGAACCTGGATGGAAGAAGACAGGTATACAGCCAGCCAACATGGAATCAAAGGCAGACCTTCGAGTGTATGAATCACCCTGAGGTTGCAAGCAGAACTGTGAGCTTTGAAACATCTGCATTATGCTGCTGGGAGAATGACATTTGCTTTCACCAAAGTCACATTCCAAAAGCTTACCAACCGGAGAACTTCTACATTGCTCAATTAACTGACCCCTGATTGATTTGGCATTGTCAGGACGGGGAGCTCCAGCAAATGAGAAAAGCCACTTCCTCTCTAATCGCCTCATTCTGTCCTGCCAATTGAACACATCAGCATCTTTTGCAGGGTGGAAGTATGTAGGATAAGGAATACCAAAATCATTTGCATTCCACGGACTCGACTCTACCACAAGCATGGACATATTCTTTGCTGCCGGTAAAAACAGAAGCTTATTCCCCCAGTCTGTTTCTTCCTCAGACAATCTCCGAAAATCCCACGTTATCCTCCCCGCAACAAGAAAATGATCCTTCCCATTCATTATACTCCACTCCGGCCTCTTCATAAGCCAGTCAACCAGATCAAGCGAAGCCGCATCCCTCCTCGAGATATTATAACCCCAAAGATAACGTGCAATATCAAACCCAGCATAAAACGGAACAAAAATCGCAGCAGCAATCGAAGAATCCTCAGTCAAGCACTCATACTGCTTCATCCTATTGCTAAATATAACATCAACCGCAAACTGATTTGTCGCATACCAACCCGTATCCGAGAAAACCCCTTCAACATTCTCAAGCGGCGGCCCAAGACCAGCATTGGTAGTAAACTTACACATATTAGTCCAAAGACTCAAACTTTTACACTCCTTCAACATATCCTCATTAAACCTTGAAGGAAGATCATGCACATAAATATACCTCCCCCCACAAGGATCACTCTTATTTTCACCGGTTTTCAACGCTTTCATAAAAGGAAAACTCTTCTCCTCCTTCTTCTCCTCCTTCTCAGGGACAGGGGTGTCACTCTTTACCGCAACAGGGTCAGGGGTGTCATTCTTTATCACAACAGGGTCAGGAAACCCAATTTTCCTCGGAGGCGGTTGCGATGATTTAACTCGAGGTTTATCAATTACATCATGGGTTGATGTAGATTCATCAAAATGAACAGAAACAGGTGTTGATTTGGTAATGTGATCATCAACAAATTGAGTGGTATTTGTAGTAGTATTATCAGCTCTAAGGAAGACAAAATGAAAGTATAATAGAAAAATCCATAGAAAAGCTGATAAAGAAGCTAAACAACAAAGACGTGAAGTTTGATTCTTTGATCCCCCTTTTTCCATTTGGTCAGGGAGAACGCCCGCCACAGGGCGCCGTCTCATTTGCATTCAATCAACAATTCATTTGTTCATCAAATCTTAACCTAAACCTAACCCTAACCCTAAATCTTAATAAAAACCTAAACCTAAGAAGTATGATTAGGATTAGAGATTAATCTGAGATGGAACAAGATTTTGAAGCTAAGGTGGTAAATAATAATAATTGAAAGAAGGATGAGTTTTGAAACAAAAATGAAAATGGAGTTGATTGGATGGAATGAAGAAGAAAGGGGGATTCGAGACTTACAGAGATGGAGATTGGAGAGAGAGATTGAAGGGGGAGAATATTGCAGAGAGAGAGAGAGAGAGAGAGAGGGGTTGAATAATCAACGAGGGAGAGAGAAGGAGCGCAGGTTAGTAACGTGCGCCGAGATTGTCTCTCATGATTAACGTGTCGGTGCCGAGTTGGATTTTGACGCGTGTTTATGAGAGTGTGTGTAATGTGGGAAGTGTTTCCTCTCCTTGTACATTGCATCAAATTGTGTTCTATGCTCATGCTCCCAAATACCAATGGGGAATTTTTTTTTTGCAGGCTCTCGTTTTCAAAAAAAATATCCAATGTGCCCTAGTTTGAAAAAAAATATATCTAATATGCTCTACTTTGTCATTCCCTTACATAGCTTCATCTGAGATGGCACTATGTATCCTTTAGGATGGCTCCATCTCATATGGAGCCATCCTACCTCCTTTTTATTTCGATTTTAAATTTTTTTTTTTTGCTTATTATTTAATATCTCCTTTAAGGTAGCTCCATTTCAATTGGCAAAATCCTACTAGCTTCTTTTAATTTTTTTTGTTTAATTTTTTGCTGAAAATTTATTAAATTAATTTATTAAATAGAAATAATATAAAATAACTTAATAATATTGATTGATACATTAAAAAAATTAAAACAACATTATTATATAAAATGATAAATATTACAATGAAAAGTACTACTGACGTGCAAGATTAAAATTAGGGCAATTTGTGCGATAATGACCTTCGCCTCGACACAATTTACATTTTCTTGGAACCTTTTCAACTTCATCCATTTCGGTCCTAATGAGAGTGGTATTTGGACGACCCTTTTTCGGTCTTTGCGTAAACAAATTCGGGCAAAGTACAAATCCCACATACGGGGGCCAATAACTCTGGTGGTGAACAGGGTTGAAGCTTCTGTTGTAAACAGCGTATACTCTCTTATTTCGGAAAACTGGATCTATATAGGAAGAATAGTCATGACTGAAGCTCGAACATGCACCTATGACATGTGAACATGGCATATGTAGAGCTTGGAATTTTCCACAGTCACACCACCTTGCTTGTAGGTCGACCTTGTATTCTCCCTTCGCCATTCCTTCCTTATGATCGATAGTTTCACGAACAGAGAAGGTGTATCCCATTCGATCAAAATGGGTGACTTCGTGAGTGGTTGACTTACTCACCTCTTCCTTAATCAAATCCATGCACTTTTCTGCAAATTGCGCACCAGAACCTATTGTTGCTCCTACCCCATGTCCTCTTAATGCAAACAGCGCCGCTGTCCTATAGTAGGTTGCTTTGACCATAGCTGAAATTGGCATGTTGCGAATACCTTATATATATATATTGTTCATTGACTCAACAAGGTTTGATGTCATGTGGCCTCATCTTCGACCTGCATCATACGCTTAAGCCCACTTCTCTTTTGGTAGATCGTCAACCCAATTTGCAGCTTGCTGGCTTCGTGAAAGTTGCAATGAAGAAGAAGAAGATGGGGACGAAGAAAACGAGGAACCAATAATTCAACAACAAAAGTCCTCTCGTGTGCCGATACCTAAAACATGTGGTACAGGCGGACATAAAGTAGTTAGAAAAACTAGAAAATAATGTAATATTTATATTTAAATACTTTTTATTGTAATATTTTATTTAAATATCATCTTATATAATAATGTTGTTTTAATTTTTTTTAATGTACCAATCAATATTATTAAGTTATTTTATATTATTTCTATTTAATAAATTCATTTAATAAATTTTCAGCAAAAAAATTAAACAAAAAAAATTAAAAGAAGGTAGTAGGATGGTGCCAACTGAGTTGGAGCCACCCTAAAGGAGATATTAAATAATAAGCCAAAAAAAATTTAAAATCGAAAAAAAAAAAAAAAAAAAAAAAGGAGGTAGGATGGCTCCATCTGAGATGGAGCTATCCTAAAGGATACATGGTGCCATCTCAGATGGAGCTATGTAAGGGAAAATGACAAAGTAGGGCATATTGGATATTTTTTTTCAAACTAGGGCACATTGGATATTTTTTTTTGGAAACTAGGGCCTGCAAAAAAAAAAATCACCAATGGGATTACCAAAACTAGGTAATACTACTCCCTCCGGTCACTATTATAAGCAAAATTCTACTTTTTAGATACATTGAATAATTAATGTATCTAGTCTCTATTATAGACCGAATACAATAATTATTCAATGTATTTAAAAAGTCAAGTTTTGCTTATAATAGTGACCGGAGGGGGTATCATTTTCATTCTTTATTTTCTTTTTAAAGTTATGTTTATATAAAATGGACTCTAACCCATAATATACTTTGTACATGTTTGGTATTACAGTTGAGTTGATGTGTCAAAATTATGATGATTTATTGTGATTTTTTTAAAAGTTACACTCTTTAATTTCAACAAAATTATGGTGGTTCACCGTGATTCTGCCATATTCATCATGATATGGCTTAATTGGTTACAAGCATTTGAGCATTCCATTTAGACACATAATATTTTTAGTGTGAATTATATATTTTACGCACGCAAGTTCATATACTAATGTCTCAAGTCAGATAAAACCGCAATATATGACAGAGCACTCCCTCAAGAAATTTAACATTGTTGTATTAGGACTTAGCAGGGCTTGGATTTGAACTCATGCCTCTAGTTAAGCTAGCAGAAATTTCTTACTATCTTATTCAAGTGTTTTTTGGATAGATTCATGGACAGACTATCTCTTAAAATAAATGAATTTATCTTCGTCAAGGTTGCAGATATGGAGACTTGAGTATAATTATATTTGTAGGTATATATGCATTCTACCGTTTTATGTTATTAACATAAATGTTCTGAATTTGTTCACATATTGTATCAGCGTATTCTAATAATTTGAATGAATGAATATCGTTTATTTTTGAAAAAAAATAAAAAACATTTTCAATGAATATTTTGTTTTTCTCTCCATGATATTAACTATTTGTGCTTAGGCTCTATATATTTTTCTCTGAAAATCAAGTAGAAAAAATTTTCGGCATAATATTTAGACATATACAAAAATACACATTTTACAATTATTTTTTCTTTCTATATATTTTTTAAAAATTTAATAAATGTGTCAAAAGTCTTGCAACCGAGTTTCTCTTTTTCTCTATGCAAAAGTAGTCAAGAATACGATTGGAATAGTTTGAAAACAATGTCCGCAAGTTCTAGCTCAACGACAAAAATACCGAAATTATTTAGGTCAGACACCATAATTAGGGTTTGAACCCCTCTAATTATGTGTGCGAGTTTCAATAGTTTTTTTTTTTTTTGTCATTTTACCTGTCTATAAAATTTATTTAAAAAATGAGAAAAAATATATGCATCTCTCATCTCTGACTTTATTTATAGGGTCTTGCTAACAAGTGTCTCCATGACACTCATTAAAGATTTCTAATAAAGGAATAATTCTTTAAAAAAAATCAAAGATTTTGATTTCTAATACAATAAACGCATAAATTTTGATAAAATCTTACTACTATTTTACATGCATAAAGAATGTCACATAACACTCATTAACATTTTCCTCAAAATATAAGTAAATGTCAACTATCATTGTTTCCAAAATATCCTACATTAATTAAGCGTGGATTGAATTTTTTCTCATAATTAAGGTTAATAAGTGTGGATTGATATTTTTCCTCATAATTAAGGTCGCAGCCAGAGACGCGGCATTGTCTACTTGTAAAAGTGCAACCGACACACATACAACAACGCTTTCAAATCTTTCTATTTTGCACAAATCATTTTAAGACGTCGTTGTATCATCATTATCACCATCACCATATCAAACATCAGATCCACCATGATTCAATTCAATTATTAACGACCGATGTTAGAACCACTAATATTAACAAATAAAAAATATATATGTCCTCACAGCAAGGATCCTGCACGTACTGGGACCAATTGTGAGTAAAGCTGCTTTTTATGGAATAATAATGTCCACATTCCTTTATTGCATCCGGGGTCGAGGGGATCTATTTATTTATTTGTAAGGAAGCTGAAAAATGAAACTGGTACGTGATGTCCAATTGGATATTGAGATGAATGTGTAAGGGGAGTCGGTGTAAAGCTGTGCAAGACTTTTGTACATCTTATACCAGTTTTCTTACCGTGTCTAAATGAAATTTGGAGAAGTGATATTTCTACAAATTTTTGCATTGTATTATGACTATTGTTTTTGTCTTAAGAAAAAGAGAATAAGAAGGTTATGACTTATGATTGTACAAATATCATTTCTCAAAATTTGTTATCGCTTTGCCAGGCAAAAAAAAACTTCAAACATTGAACTTTTAAAACCCAAACATCGCCTAAAAATATTTCACATAATTGAATAAGCACACATAAAAAGATCGGGAAACAAGTATTTTGATGTTTAAAAAATTTAAAAGTTAATTAGCTTATTCTTAACACTTAAACATCGTTTAATTGTCCTCGTGAGCTTAGCTCAGTTGGTAGGGACAATGTATAATATATGCAAAGGTTGGGGTTCAAATCCGGCCACCACCAAAAAAAAAAAAACGTTTAATTATCTTTATGCATTATGACTAAACGCTATGGAATTCAAACGAGACAATTATAATCTATTTTATTAAGTACAGTGCTAAACTTCTCCCGTCACTTACTTATGCCTTGGCTTTTGTTTTGTTTTTTCTTAAAAATAAAACCTCCTCCTCTCTGTTTCTTCCTGTTTTGATATTTAAATTTATTGAATTACTATTAGTTGCTTCTCTTTAGATATGCATAATTTGTTTTTCCTGGAGCTGTTGACGACAGGGTTAAGCACGGTGGTTGATTCGAGGTTTGAAACTGATTCAGGACTAAACGAGTACATGAACATTAGATAGCATCCAATATTACAATTAGAAATATAACTTTGACTTTGATTCGAAGCCGTTTTCAGAAATCAGGTATCTGGATTTTATTATCGTCATCAACAAACATGGTTACCCACTCTACATTATGAAAGGAAGGTACAAAAAGTTGAACTTTTCCCATCACTTTTAAATAGTGAAATGAAATGGTGATAGTACAAGCAAAAAAAAGAAAAATGATTCAGGCCCAAATATCCAAAGAATCTTATGGCCAAGCATCTGGAGAGACCTTTTCACTGATTGTGGAACCAAATTGTGGACCTCCTTTCCTGTATTGAATAAGAAACTCAATAGGGTATCCCTTCAGCTTATGAGGAACAATTCCAAGATCATTGAATGTCAAAGCTGCAAATTTCAACAAACAGAAAATGTCGGACACAAGACAGTGAAAGATAATTGCAGAATAATGTCTTGAAACAATGAATCAAAGACCTTGTGAAGACCTTGTGATTAAGTAAGGAACTCACCATTTTCTGAAACAACAGTATCTGCAGCATAAGCATGGATCTGATCCAGATTGAACATCTCAGGCTTGGGTAGTGGAAAGGGAAGCTTGTTTAAGAATAATTCCCTTGGTGTTGCCAATGCCTGAAATCAATCATGTCCCACACAACGTTGGCATACAATGATGACATTAGAGTGACATAATTTACTCTTAGTAGGAAACAGATTATTCCCCTCCCATGCACAGCTAAAAGAAAAAGGGACCTTGTTCCAAAATAAAATACTAAAACAACAGAAGAGAACCAACTAATAGCTCTCTTCCAAGTCACGTATGAGATTGTGAGCTACTAACCCAGATATCCCCAAATAGCATATAAAGCGCAGAAAATTAACATAAATCTATACGAGTCTTTGACTTATCTTCAACTGAGGAAGATAGCTTCATTGCAAGAAATTATATCCCTCCCCAATTACATATTTAATATAGGATTACTGGATGCGTTAAAAAAATGAGCTAAGGATGCATGAAACTCTAAATGTGAGACTTCTGGAATTGCATTGTATAAAAATATTGAAAGCATTATAATAACCCCAGCAGACCAAAAATATGCCCATTAATGGCATTTCATTAGTAAGTAAGTAGACAAGTAATCAACTAATGAACAAGTGATGAACCTACCTTTGCAATGGGAAGAGGCACGTTTACATATCGAGGCCATTCACGAATCACATCATACATAATCTCTGCCTGCATTTAACATAAAAAGATTCAACATCGTTAGGAAAATACTATTAGCTAGCTACTACGACATCCGTCCCTATTTATAAGACCCTTTTGCCAAATTTTGTTGTCCCTTTTTATAAGAACCTCTTCAAATATCATTAACTAATTTTTCACAAAAATACCCCCAATTAACGAAGAGATTTAAAAGATCAATCATTTCTCCCTCTTAAAAAAATGAAGGATAAATTTGGAAAAAGAATGTACATTGTTGACAAACTTAATGCAAGAACATTTTTTCTTAATTCTTTTGCTTTTATCAAAAGGGTCTTGTATATAGGGACGGAGTGAATTGCTGAGATGTTAAACTCGGGCAGCTTGTTCCAGAAGCATCTATCTTCTAGTAAAATAGTTAGTGCTGTAACTAATTAAGTTGGTTAGATAGACTTCTCGATAAATACTCTAATCACTGTAGATTCTGTAAATTTTGTAATTTCAGAAACAAAAGGATTACAAACACAGATATGACTTTCTCAGTTTTCCTCACTTTCTCTCAACTTTCTATCATACATCATTTCATTGATTTCTTCAACAAATTTTTCCTAACAAGCAATATCTCTTGTTTTGACAAGGCATGCACGAATGAAGGGATAAAGTCAAAGATTACCAACTGATGCACAGTAAAGATCTCAGGACCACCCAACTCATAAATCTTTCCCATGCTAGTGCCATCATCCTTCAAAGCTGTAGTAAGTGCGGCAGCGACATCAACAACATATACAGGTTGGGTTCTGCAATAATTGAATGTAAAAAATAAAAAAATAAAAAAAAAAGTAAATTTCAATGCCAAAAGGAAGAATCACTAACTATACACTTCACTTCAGTAAAAATCATTGAAGTTAAGAGTAATTGTTTGATAGATTTACTCATACTTTGTGTTCCCGTTCCCCATCAATGGAATAAAGCCATACTTCTTTGCAAAATGAGCCCATCGGTTTAAAATCCGGTCCTCTGTACCAATCATAACAGCAGGTTTGAAGATCGTGGCCTGTTAAGTGTGATATTATGAATTCTCAAATTAATGCTCTTGCAAGATAGCAAAGCATGATGATCACGATATTTTAACTGTATTAATGCATATGATTTTCATTTCACCATTCACAGAAGAAAAAAATGTATGTCTCTATTTTGTTATCAGATATATACAGTGCATCAGTGCTTAAACAGGGCAAGATATACTTCCTGGAGACATTTTGAAAAAGTAGTAAGAATGCTATCAAACTTCCCTTTTACTTGATATTCAAGACATTGCTAGATAAACCAAGACCAAGACAATTAAGAGTCAATTATATTTAATTTACCATTCGCTCATAGAATAATAAAAACCAAGACCAAGACAATTAAGAGTCAATACTTGGGTGGTAAAAAGTATTATTGATTGGTCTTTGACATCTATCTCTATCATTGAGCGTTATTTTTTATCAAATCCTTAATCATTTTTGTTTCCATCCAAAAGCCAATGAAAACAAGAGACAAAAAATATAGCCTTTCTTTGCTAGGCTTCAAATGTCAACAAAATATTAGAGAATAGTTGCTCCTTTTACATATGAAAACGAAACTAGAAATAAATTATTGGCCTAGAGAGTGAGAAACTAAATGTACCTCAGGTAATTCTCTTAAAACCGCTTCTTCGGCAGCTGCTTTACATCTAAGCATCCTGGAAGAAGATGACGGAGATGCACCTAAGCAAGAAACTTGAATGAACCTCATGATACCACCATGCTCTTTTGAAATCTGCAACGACTCAATATGAATATCAAATATCAGATCAAATTTGGGAATTACAGATATTACAATAAAAAAAAAAAAAAAAAAAAAAAAAAACATTCAAACTAAACAAAACCAAGCTTTGCAAGGCTTGATATTGGCTCACTTAACATGCACTAAGGGCCCGTTTGGTACGACCTAAAAAAAAGTGATTTTAATACTCAATATTTTAGAGATTAATTTTTAGAGATTTTTAAAAAAAGCAGAAGTTTCTGTGTTTGTTTGCCATAATGAAATTCACCTTTTCTTTAAAAAATCTGTTATAAAAAAATTGATTTTGCGAGAAGCTACTAAAAACAGCTTCTCATTTGAAAAAGTGATTATTTTATTTGAAAAAAAGCTGTAACAAAGGGGCTCTAAACCTCTCATTATTGTATGATTCAACCAATACTCAAATCCATTGGAGATATCACCTAAAGTTTGCAAGAGGCTTCTGAGCCCATTGAAACTGCTTTGAACCTCTAAACTGACTGCTTTCCTCAGATAAGCTGATAACTCAATCTAGTGAATCTTACAATTTTTCAATTGATTCGATAATCATTTCGGAAGACTTTCTTTTAAATAATTGAAACCCTGTTAGGAATGGTTGCATTACATAACACAAGAGTCAATATGCAGTTTGAGAGTCGCACTGAACAATTTGGAGATGTTATATTTTTTATGCTTGGTATCAAATTTAGTTGACCAGATCCCATAATACACAATAGATTCTTGAGAGAACATTATGGTAACCATGTCGAGTTGACTTTCTTTTTCCCCTTTCTCTCACAACTTCACGAACATCCTAAATTTCAGTTAGCAGTGTGTTTATCAACATTGGAGGCTACATTTAAATTCATTTTCTTTTAAAGATTTAGAATGTTCTGTTATTATTGAAAATAAACGCCAATGTACAAACACTAAGCAAATAAAATTCTCGGAGAAAGTAGTGAGTGCTTCATAATTTAAGAATAAGACATTAACATGATGATATGGGATGAGAAAAAATTAACAAATGTGAAAGAACATGCCTTTGCAAGTTTCTCGGCCATGTGATAGTGCACTTCCTCATAGCTGTAGTTTCTTGTCTCATAATCCCTTCCTGCCAACAAACAAATAAGCCAAAATGAGTATGTGATTATGAGACAAAAAATCACATACTTTCCATTATGTGAGATTATGTGAGAATTATGTGAGATTTACCAATAAGATTGATGACAACATTGGCTCTAGCCATTACAGCTTTAACCGAACTCTCATCTCTTGGATTGAATTTCATGGGTACAATCTGGGCATATTAATCATTGGATGATTAGCACAAATAGTGAATGGAAATAGCCCACAAACATACCACTACTTACTTTCCATTCTAATAAGGAAGAAAGAAAAGACAAAAGTGGATTCTTCACAAGTATTCAAATGTTTAAAAATGTTACCTGTCCTAAATCTCCCATCAGTTTGAGATGACGAGGAGAATCTTCAGAGCCTCGGAAAGGAACTAAGACTTGAGATCCCATTTTAGCTGGAAGAGGGGAATGACATCCCAAAAAACAAGCAATACAAGATTTAAGCTTTCTTAACAATATTCGGGTAAAAATTTCGTTGAAACAATTACATAACCCACAAACTTACCAAGTTGTTGAACAACATAACGACCAAGGAATCCAGTCGCTCCAAATACTGTAGCAACAATACCACTGCACAAGGAATTGCTTTCAAGATTAATTTACCAGCCATTTACAAGAACATTTAACACAGAGCAAAACCTTCCGAACCCTATACTTACTCAAAAAAGTAATGGAAAGCAAGTAAACCAAGTAAAAAGGTGAAAAGAAGATTTTGATCCGAAGTATGATCCTAATCTTTAGGTTAATGAGGTTAATAAACTATAATTCATACTACAAGAAAAAATTTCAAAATAACCATTTCTATTAATTCAGAACGCGAAAAAACAAAGTTGAACACCTCCCAAGGAAAATCAATCCTAGCCTTAAAACTGCAAGCATACATTCAATAAAAGAGAAACAGTCATGATATAACTTCAAGAAGGCATAATATTAAACATCATACATTACACTAAATAATGAACTGATGATCATACAAATGATTATTTACAGTGTCTAGTCCTTCCTAAACAAATCTTAAACATTTTCACAGTTTGATGAACATCAGTATGTACTCAACAATGTAACTTCATTTCGTGAAAACATTATTTCAGATTGTCTCAAGTGCAGAAACTACATCCAATTAGGAAAACTTATCAAATCTTCTTCTATGGATAAGTTAAGAGATGGAAATATCAGCTATAAAATGTGTCTAGACTCTAGACCACACAAATATAGGAGCCAAAGTTAACGAACAGTTAATGGTGAAATCACTAGCAGTAGGCTTCATTGCCAGCTATGGAGCACGGACTCTAACACAACACAGATACTGCAACATGGCTAATGTCCAAAATATAGGAGACTGAGACACCGCATACAAATATATAATTAACATGACAAAAATCTAAACTGAGAATTAAGATTAAGGCCCTCACAAAAGAATATTAAAATTACGAGGAATCATTTATAATGCAATTCTATTCTTCACATATATAATCCTAAGATAAGAAGATGAATCGTGTCTTTAATAACAAAAAGTTAATCCTATGATAATGAGCCTAAAAAAATGATATGAGACATCATTGTTGTATTTGTCTCAAAAAGTATACGATATAATCTAATGTTAGGGAGTTCGAGAAGTGTAGCTCAGTCTCTTGACATGTATCTAACCATCTTTTTAATCGAACACCATTGAGAGGTGTTTGACACGTGTTCAAGGTGTGTCCGAGAAGTGTCGGTGTTTGTGCTTACAATTACAGCTTTAGTTTTTGTTTCTTGCTAATCCAAGATCTAGCAAGGTCAAAACACTAGGTCTGCATCTATACCAAAAGTCCTACACCATTCAAATATCTCTCCACATGAGCGGATTCAATAAATCAATGACTTTTACCATACTCATTTCTCTCAACAACTTCCATCAAATTCAAATACCTCACTCAATAGCTATCTAGCTCAAAACTCATATACAAAATGTAGAACCTAAACTAAGAGAAATGAATATTATAATAAAATTAAAAAATGGAAGCAATGAGGTTAACCTGACAGATGATCTTCCACCAGTACCCTTGCGGACGAGGTGACCAACGCCCTTGGTAGCTATAGTGGAAACATAACGCTCGTGATTTACACCATAATCTGCAATTACAATTAGTTGATTAATTAATTAAAAATGGAATTGAGAATTAAGGATGATGCATTACATTGGAGAAAACGTACAGTGATCGGAAATTGGATAGATGGATTTGAGCAAAGTTGAGGATTTCAGAGAATCGTGACCTAAGCGTCTTGTAATGGCTTGCATCTTAGCGTTACCACAACAACGAAGAAGAAGAAGAAGAACCTAAGCAGAAAGAAAGATAGAGGAGAGAAGGGAACACAGAGAGAAATGTTGATATGCTATGGAGGCCGGAAGGTGCACGATATTTGGACTAGATCTATTATTACCACCTCTTTTATTCTAAAATACACCCACCCCTTTTTCTTTTTTTATGAAATAGAAAATAGATATCTCTACATGCAACTGCAAAGATTAATTCATAGATCCGGTAAAACCACGGTGGGTGAAAAAAACTCTTTCTCTAGAAGAGATATAACATTATTGCATTTTATGGTTAGATGCAAACACGTGACATTTGGTTAAGCTGAAAAAATCTCTTAGGGTGTGTTTGTTTCAAGTTATATTTGTTGATTCCCGGGAATAAAAGGATAGGAATATATATGCTTATGTTTGTTACAAGTTTACTAAATTTTATTCCCGGGTATAAAACGTTCCTGGGAATATAAAAAATTTCCCAAGGAGAAGGGTGGGAATAAAGTTCCCATGGAGATGAGAATAAATTCATAAATAGTTACCTATTATAATCCCTATTTTTATGGTTCCTAGGAATATTATAAAGTTAACCAAACATATTTTTCCTAAATACCTTGGAATAAAATTCTCATCTTTATATTCCAAGGAATGTTATTCCTAGGAATTAATTTGGTAAACTTGAAACAAACACACCCTTATCGAATACACTCTCCTTTAACTAAACATTACTATGTTTTTCCATTTCATATTTTTAATCATTTATGGTTTTTCGACAATGGTAAACAAAAAATCCTATCATTAATTGTTGGCTTAAATATGGTATTGGTCCCTGCAAAATAGGCCAGTTTTGGTTTTAGTCCCTGCAAATTTTTTTTATAGTTTTTGGTCCCTGCAAAAATAGGTCAGTTTTGGTTTTAGTCCCTGCAAATTTTTTTTATAGTTTTTGGTCCCTGCAAAAATTTTTATTTTTGGAAATAGTCCCTGACCCCATTTATGTGATGATTTGTCACTTTTATAAATTAAAAAATAATTATTGTCTCTGTTTTATTATTATTTTTTAATTAAAAAAAAATTATTGTTATATAAATTATAAAAAAATAATATTCTTTTTATTAAGTAAGCACATATGCCACATATGCACAAAAGTGACAAATCATCACATAATTGGGGTCAGGGACTATTTTCAAAAACAAAAATTTTTGCAGGGACCAAAAACTATAAAAAAAAAAAAAAAAAATTGCAGGGACTAAAACCAAAACTAGCCTATTTTTGCAAGGACCAAAAACTATAAAAAAAATTGCAGGGACTAAAACCAAAACTGACCTATTTTTGCAGGGACCAAAAACCATAAAAAAAATTTGCAGGGGCTAAAACCAAAACTGACCTATTTTGCAGAGACCAATACCATATTTTAGCCTTAATTGTTTTACAGATTCTTATTTTTCAAACTCTTAAGGTACAGTTCAAAACAAAATGTGTTTGTTCCTTCCTTCAAAAAAAAAACAAAAACAAAATGTGTTTGAAACAAAGATGGAATGCTATTGGCAAATGAACTTATAAAATCTACAAAATTTGATTTTCAGATAAAATACGGACGTAAAAGGTTAATTTTTGGTACACATTTATACATTCTCAAATTCTTAAAAGGTATACAACCATCTCCAAATTTTTATGGAACTCATAATTTGATAGGACACATGTGAATTTTAATCAATCAACAAGAGAGGTAGCATTCTTTGTACAAGTTAAGAGCACTTACAGGTAGTTGCTAAACCAGCAAAGTCACTAGCTCCTATGATTTTAAGTTACTAATATGTATAATAACTTTAGAAATAGTTGTTATTAAAATATTGAAAATGTAAAAATATTTACACATACAACGTAAATTAAATTCGTAGAGTATTCATAATATATAATATCATATTGCAAAGGATAGTTCACTAGCAAATTATGACATTGTACAAAAGAGTTGATTACAGATGATAAAACAAAACTAAACAGCCAACTATGCAAAAGAGAAAATATAAGCAATGTCATTTCTGTGGGATAGTAAATGTAGTCAAAACTTCAGCCTAGAAACCGGCTTGATTCTGCATTGCTACTAATAAGAAAAACGTGGAATACACAAGACTAGTTCCAACTCTAAACTTTTCCAAGTAAAAACTCTACTGCCTCATTCTCAAAACTACTTTATTGTACATAATTGACGATCCCAATTCAGACACCCCATGTCAACCTTCCTGTAACAGCAGATCATCTTACTTTTTTCTTGTAACAAAACATGTCAACCATGCATGAACTCCTCAAAAGGATGAATCAACTCATAACACTTTCAACCAGGAAACTCGTTTACTCCCCCGCTGGAGCGGTTGATGGACACGTCTGTTCATTTTATGTCTCTGCGTGTGCCAATGCAGCAGTGGCAGCAGCTTAAGCATCACCACTGTTTCCGCTTTTGATTGCCTCTGCCTCTGAAGGTTCTTAATATCTTTCCACCACTAACTCTGAATATTTTCAGACATTCTCAACTTGTTTAAAAATCCGGCATGCCAGTTGATCGCGATGAATATTCAGTCACCAACTTCAAAAACATGGATGACTTATCTTCTAATAGCTTCAATGGAGTGTCAAACTCTGCAACTAGACCTGCAAAAAATGTCAAAAGCTAACATCATGAGCACCTAGTAGTGAAACATAAAAAATAAAATAAAAAAAATCATTTCCAGCCATCCCAAGCACTCAATTTAAAATCACATCTGCGCTCTATTTCCTTTTCATGTTGAGCATGATATGGGAAGATAAAGAAAAGAATTATATAGATACATATTGCTACCTGACAGATTTAGAAGTGAGCAGACGCATGTAGTAAAGTAACACGTAAGCGCAATCATAAATTGAACACATTGTCAGCTAATTTTACTATTTTTGGTATTCCGTTGACTAAAATACTAAATGGATTTAAAACTGACACTATAACAGAATCTCGCGTTATAAAAGCAGAATCTACAACCTGCTGAACTTTCAACTCTCTTATATGACTGGTATTTACTTTATCAGAGATGACATTTTGACACAAAATTTTGACAACGATCTAGATAGTTAAAACAGTTTTAATATGTGGTTAGTACTGTCTGATGATGGTTAGTGAATATGACAAGGTGTCGCAACTCACTAACCATCTATTGAACGTAGTTAAGCATGATTTTCAATGTCGTTAACCACAAAAATTTTGGTGTTCAAATATACTTAATATCCTTTAACCATCCAAATTGTGTTTAAATATACATGATATTGATATCCATTAACAACAAGTTTTGTTTAAATATACACCAGAAAAGAGTAGTTAATGACATTTAAAATAATGGTAAATTATATCCAGTGGATGGTTAATGAGTTGTGACACCTTGTTATATTCGTAAACTATCCACTTGAATGTAATTAATCGAATATTTGAACTATGTTACTATCCAAATTATTGTCAAATTTATGTGTCAAAAAACACAACTCATACTTTATTTTGTTTGGGACATGAATGTTTACTTTCATGGAACAATTTCTCAAAGCTGCAACAGGAAACAAAGAGGTATATTGATGTGATTTCAACATTAAACTTGGAAAAAATTGTTTACTGTCCTGTTAGACAAAGCAAAGCCTATAAGCATTTTACTGCAAAAAAGAAAGGAAAGCCAAAGAACAGTATAAAACAATACGTACCATCACTGAGTACCAGGACAAGATCACTGTCAATAACAGTAGGAATACGATGAGCAATAGTGCACACAGTACAGTCTCTGAACTCCTCTCGGATAACCTTCTGGATAAGATTATCAGTAGCACTGTCAACAGAAGCTGTTGCTTCATCAAGTACAAGTATCTTTGACTGCTTGAGCAGAGCTCGGCCAAGAGAAACAAGTTGCCGCTGTCCTACACTCCAATTATCACCATTTTCTAGCACTGCAAATTTGAAACAAATCATAAGATACCCGTGACTCAATCTTTTACCTTCCCTTTTTCTTTTTTCAGGGGTTGGTGAAGAAAAGATACCGGGAATATTCCAGTATTTTGGTGGTCTCTTACCTGGTGTATCAAGCTTTTGTCCTTTCTCACGAATGATCTCTCCAAGCTGAGACTTATCTAGTGCCTGTGAGAAGTTAAACACAAAGCAATCAAAATTAGAACCACCTACTCTTACATAAGATAGCCATAATTTTCAAATAACACGGACTATTCAATTATTTTTTTATGCTATTAGATTTAGAAAAGGAGTGAAAATTATAAGCGGATTCGGAAGTTAATTCAATCATCTAACAATAAAATAGCATTACTAAGTTAAAAATTACACAATTTGTGCAATTATTTAAACGAACCTATCTATCTAAATAATACTATTATACTAACCTCCCAAATCTCTTTATCAGAATGCTCTTCAAGAGGATCCAGATTGCCTCGAATGGTGCCTTCAAATAAGGTCGGATCTTGTGGTATGATACTCAAATGGCTCCGAAGGTCATGAAGGCCAATTCCTGAGATATCAATGTTGTCTATAAGGATACTCCCGGCTGCTGGTTCAACCAATCGAAATAATGCCTGAATCAAAGTAGATTTGCCACTGCCAGTTCGCCCAACTATTCCAATCTTCTTCCCACCAGGAAATGTGCAGGATACTCCATGAAGCACCAAGGGAAGATTTTCCTTGTAACAAACCTTCAAGAGAGAGACAGTAGAGGGAAAATGAGGTGGATTATCGCCAGAAAGAGGCAATTGCAGTAGAAAAATCACAATAAAATTTTTGATGCAATGCACATTTCTAAGAGTTTGGATTAGACTCTAATGTTGTGCAACAGAAGAAAACATAAGAATCTTCCCGCACTCAAAAAATTTAAAAAATAAATAAAAATTATAATGGCTAAAATCAAAATTAAATGCAGTAGAATAGGCATGAACTACTTGGTGCTGAACAAAGAACAAAGAGCATATTTAATGTGAAACTTAGATGGTACCTTCAGATCAATTAGTTGGATTGTCCCATTCACGGGCCATGAGGGTGGAGGGCGAAAATCTTCAATAAGTGGTGGTGCTTCACTAGGAATTTGACTGTACTGATAAATCCTTTCAATAGATATAATTTTATTTTCAAGTTTACAAAAGCTAAGTATCCAGCGAGACAAACGTCCATTTAAATTCAGGCCATACGTTACAGCAAGTCCGGCCATACCTATAAGCAGAAAAGTAACAGTAATTAGCAACAGAACATTGTTTACTATTGCATTCTGCTCTGTTCCAAACCATGACTTAAGCCCTTTCCTATAATACAATCTAATACCATATACACCTCCTTTAAACGAAATTGAAATGCAAAAGAACAAAATCATACACCAATTATGAGCTATCAGTAGACTATTCCATGTGATAAACAAATTCAACAGTAAAGACCTGAGTCATGACAATAGTGCGAAACAACTATGTGAACAGAATCAAAATAGTAACGATGCCATAGGAATCATTTCTAGTAGTAACTTCAAATATACTACATAACTCAATCCTCCAGGATTTGACATCATGAAAATTGGGAATCAATCAGGAAAAAAACTCACTGGGGTCAATACTTCCACGGGGAAAGCTCACAAGTAATACCATGCAGAAAGCAAATACAAAAGTTGAAAGCAATTCCATGCGTAGGCAGAGCCACTCAATAGCTGCAAGACTGCAGAAGAATGGTCGTGCAAAACAATCCAGAAGATAGAGGTTCCTCTTCAAGAACCTTTTTTCTTGTCCAAAACCTCTGATGGTGGCTGCTCCAGCAATTGATTCACCAAAAAGTTGTATAATTGGAGATTTCTGGATGCTTACAATACGCACAAGTTCCCTTGAAGAAGCCATGTAGTATTTCTGCAATTAATTAATGGTCAAATATTAAGCCACGGCATTGGGAGTTAGGAAAACACAAAATGCAATATATTAATGGAGGATTTCTAGTCCTTTGTCAATGTATCTTCTCTGTCCCCCTTGAATAAAAAATTTCCTTAATAGTAAAAATGATGAATAGGAACTTTATAGTAAATGGGGTTTATTTTATCCTTCATGGCTTGATTTTCAGCTAAAGAAATCTTTTTGAAAAGCAGATTGAAAGATTAAAAAATATGCTTAAGATTTCCGATTACCTGCATCCACAAACAAACAATTGCCATTGGGACTACTAGGAGCAAAACTTGCCATGTAACTTCTGACATTACAGCAACAATGCCAATAAGTTGTATCGTTGATGAAGCAAACCCTCCAAGTCTAAAAGGAATGTCAAGATCCACAACACTTTGATCAATTGAAACCTGAGGGAATAAAGGCAGTCCATTATATGATGTAGAGAGACAAAAACAAAAGAGGAGTGGGAAACAACGAGAAAACTTACACGATTCAGGATCCTTCCAGCTGGTGTAGAGTCAAAGAAAGACATTGGTGCATGGAAAATACAACTAAGCATGTTGAAAAACAGCTTCTGTGCTGCTTCTAAACCAAATGTAGCCACGAGAACGGCCCTAACAAATATGAAGCATGAGCTACCAAAGGCAAGGGCCATGTAAACAAGAAGAAGAGTCGTGGGAGTTACTTTGGGCTCGTCTCCTTCAGTTTGAGGATTCGCCCAAGCCATCCACCAATTGCTGGCAATCTGAAGGAACTGAAATAATGTTTGTGCAATGATTATGAGGGGAATCAGTAAGCCTTTATAGGCGGCTGCCATGTAGGTCAGGTACACCTTCATGCTGACTCTACCTCTAACCCTCTCCTCTTCTTGAACAAGCTGTTTTTTTCTTGAGCGTTTTGCCTTCTTCTTTTCCTTTATTTCTGACGATCCCTCGTGAACTTCCTTCGCCAAACTGGCAATATCATTTACAGAAGAAATAGATTTCTTACTGGTCCTAATAGGTGCCTCCAACGACTCATTTTCATCTGAATCTTCTGATGATGAGTGAGTAGGAATGTCCATTGCCTCTATTGCTTCATGGTGAGCTGAAACTAGAGATCTAAAATCTGTGCCTGCCTGTAAAAGGTCATCATACTTTCCTGCCTGTATGATCTGGCCTTCTTTAAGAACCTTCAAAATTGGACAAAAAAATAATAGTAATTGAGAAAACTACTTTCATTTTATATCAACCACATTTTTAAGACGTAAGATAATAAAGGATTCTTCTTAGTCTTTGAAAGAATTAAACATCATTATAGACAAAGATAAATAAGACATGTAGGCAACTAAAGAAACTAAGGATCATTGTTAGAAAGTATCAGCAATACATTCAATTACCATAATGGCCAATTGATACGAGTAACGAGTTTCTCTCAGGAGGAAGCTGCTATAAAACAGAACAATATCGGGTTTCACTCCTGAGCCTTAGTGTTGCACAAAGCAATTAAACATGGACCCAAAAGTCATACGTTTTCCTCCTGACTTGTATTATAGCTGTCAACATCTCATGTCATATCCTATATATAACAATAATTTCACAAATCAAACCTATATTTCACACATGTTTCCCTACAATATCTCCAAAGTAGTAAAGAAATGACAGTGTAAACTTGCCAGAGTCTGATTTTTTTTCATATTAAAGAAAAAATCAACCACAATTCCAGTTATTACACACATACAGCCTATAAATTTGACAGACTAATTAACTCAAACCAAGATCATAATATAAAGAGAAAGAATTAAGAACCCAACCAGGATATGCAGGGAGAAACAATGCATCACACTGAAATAGTAGAGAGCAACAGCTACCCCTGATCATGCAGGGAATATATAACTCTCAAATGCAAAAGAGTTATACCGTAATTTAAAATAATTTAAAAAAAAAAAAAAAAAAAACTAAAACACCTGAAATGAAGCATAAACATCAACTAGGCCTCTTAATACACAAATGAAAGACAAAGCCATAGAGCCATACCAGTATCATATCAGCAGCTGGAAGAAATTCAACTTGGTGGGTCACAAAAATAACTGTTTTATCTGCTAGTTCCGACAACACATACTCCTGCAGTTACATTACATGTCATAGATTAAGAAAAACACCCAGAACCAATTAAGTTAAACAGTGTCATTAATTATTGGGAGAAACTAACTCTGAACAATTCTGATCCAGTGTGGGCATCAAGTGCACTAAAGGGGTCATCAAGGAGATAAATATCAGCATCTTGGTAGAGTGCCCGTGCGAGCTGAATCCGCTGCTTCTGTCCTCCACTCAAATTTATACCTCTATCACCAATAATTGTTTGATCTCCATGTGAGAAAAGTTCTAGGTCCTTTTTCAGTGAACAAGCATGAATAACATTCTTGTACTTTCGTTTATCCATTGGGTTTCCAAACAGAATATTTTCTTCGATATTTCCTGACTGTATCCATGCTGATTGGGAGACATACGCCGCAGAACCACACACTCTTACCTGCAAAATAAATCGGTTACATCTTGTCAAAGCTGATATAAACAATAATAGTATCCTATTTCAAATGCCAAAGAAAAAATATAAAAACAGTATAGGTGGAATTCTATCATTATGAAAAAGAACAACAACATACTTCACCAGAAAGCTTGGGAATTTCTCCAAGGATGCAAGAAAGAAAACTTGATTTCCCAGAACCAACCATGCCACAAACGGCTACACTCATCCCCCTTTCTACTTTCATATGTATTCCTGAAAGAGTAGGCTTAGAGGAAGAAGGGTCCCAACAGAAGACACCGTCCATGATTTCTATGGCAATGCTAGAAGTTCCACGCGGCAAGACAGTAGTTGCATCTTCCCGCAATTCTTCATCCTGCAGGAAACCAGATATGCGATCAAGAGAAACCTTTGTCTGAGCCATTGTTGATACCAAATCAGGAAAATTTCTGAGAGGTTCTTGAAGAATCCTGAAAGTGGCTAGAGCAGATAGAACACCACCTGCAGTCAGCTGAGTTCCTAAAAATACGGTTGTGGCAAATGTGACTGCTGAAACAAATATAGGTGAACTCCAAAATATGAAAGTTACACAAGCCTGAGAGTAAAGTGCTTTCCTTAGCCACTTGAACTCTACTCCGCGCATTTCCTCCAACTTTATTCTATATCTATCCTCCCAAGCTTGCAGCTTCAGAATCCTCATATTTCTCAGACACTCTGATGTTTTCCTCATCCTTTCATCCTTGGCAGTCATTAACTTGTCTTGATATTCTTCTTGTATCCTAGCCACAGGAACAGTGACAACAATGGAAATGATTGTAGCTATCAATGTTGCAACGAAAGCAATTCCAACATTCTTATACAAAATCACAAGGGCAAGAACAATCTGCAGAGGAAGCATCCACATATCATGAATGTACCAAGAGTAGTCCCCTACCCTCTGAACATCAACAGCCATGTAATTGACAATCTCGCCACTTGTGTGACTTTGCTTGGCTAAGCTCGAGAGTCTGAGTCCCTTCTTATACACCATTGCAGTGAGAGCTGACCTAACATGCATACCTAATATATCCACTCCTAGATACCACTGCCTAGTTGTCAGTGTCTCCACAAGCTTCGCCGCAAAGAATATACCAGTAAGGATATAACCCTCATGAGCAAAAGTCTCTTTCCCACCCAAGAAATCAACAAAGTAACTTATCAAGTATGGACCTACGTACGAAACCAAAGTATTCATACCAGCAAATACAGCATTCAAAGCTGCTTCCTTCCAAAATGACTTGAGAAGAGCCCAAGCTAATGAAGGTTGCTTAGACGAATTTTGATGTTCAGCCTTCAATTTCTCCCAGTTAGAATTCACAGCCTTGTAACTAGCCTTGGCTCTATCACTTGGTGCAACAAGTGGAATGTCCTTAAGCTCAAGTGGTCTCTTTGCACCAATGGAAAGAAGTGGATTCAACCAAGAAAGTGTAGCTAAGCTAAAAAGTCCAGCATCCCTATATGGAGTAACCTTGAGACACCCTAGCTCTTCTTCTTCAACAAGTAACGGTTCTTGAAGATCCAAATTTCTACAGACTTGTATACCGCTAAGACCCCTAACCGCAACTACGCCTAAAAAAGCAAGTGCTGGCGTGGCAGCAAAATTTGCAACAGCATGAGAACTAAAATACTTAGAACCTTCCAACAAAAAACCTCTCCCATCAACATATAAAGTACACAAGCAAATAACAAATGACAAAAACCACCAAACTCTTAACAAAAATGGAAACTTCTCTAACACCTTGAATTTGCAATTCAAAGCTGAGAAGCTTAACACAGACCAAGCTAAAACCTGTGAAGCTGGCACAGAAATAAGTGACCAGTGTAGAACCTCACCCCAAATGATAGCACCTACATCAAAACTCAACACCAAAACTTCCACAAACAAAACATAGAAACAAGACAACACAGATAACTTGAACCAAACACCTATTGAAACATCACTCGTTTCTCTATCAATAACACTGCAAAGTGGACTATCATTTGAGGTAGTACTGTCCTTAACGATTCCAATTCTCTTGTACACAAGAATCTTTCTAACAGAGACAACAAAGAGAAACAACAGAACAAGAGTCAAGTTCACGCATATTGCTGCAAGTTCCAATACAGACAATCCCAGAATCGTGCTGGAAAGAATTTGCAACGATCCTGAAGATTGAGAAGTTGATAAAGCTGAGATTTTTTCGAGAAATTGGGCAATACCCATTATTGAATACGGTGTAAAGATGAAGATGGAACAAATTCAAAAATGTTGGGTCAGCGAGAAAAGCATTACAGAATTTGGGAAATGAAGATGAAGCAATAAAAATGAAATTTTGAAGATAGAGAAAGAAACCCAATAGAGAAAAATGCAAAATTCAGGAACTGGGTTGTTGTGCAGAATTGTGAAGCAAGCTTGTTATGAATGGTGATGAAGTTGTTGTTGAACAAGCTTCACCTCTGAAATGGTGATTGCCAGCGATGATGCTAAGCGTGTAAAATTGTAAAACAATCAAAGAGAGAGAAAATGAGAGAAAGAGAGAAAGAAGAAAATTTTGCTTCTTCTCCTCTGTTCTCTGTTATATAATGTGCACCTCTATGTCCCACACACACTTGCTCATATTTTTATGTTAATAATTTCACACTTATCGAACAAAATATATTATCCTAAGAAATAACATACTCCCTCCGTTTTAAAATGAATGTCGTTTTAGGTATTTACACATATATTAAGAAATGCAATTATTAAGAGAAAGAGAATGGTTATTTTACCAAATTATCCTTATTAACTATTGGTTAGTTTTAAAAGTAATACTTTGGAAGTAGTGTGCAGAGTATTAATTGGAGGGTACAATTGAAAAGAAAAAGTTATTATTGCATTGGAAACTAAAAGCGACACTCATTTTGAAACAATTTTTTTTGGCTAAAGCGACACTCATTTTGAAACGGAGGGAGTATAATTTATTAATTTATTTTGTTTGTGATAATGTAAATATTCATCATTACTATTAAATAAGTTTGGTGAAATGTAAATGATTAACTAGATATACAATTAAATCTTTAAAAAAAAAAACTAGATATACAATTAAAAAAAGTATTAATATTAAATTAAAATTAATCCTTCAAAAAAAATTAAAATTAAGTTGAAAACAACACTCCCTCTAAAAAAACACTCAATGTAACAATTTTAAAAAAATAATATTGGGAGTACTAAATTTCTGATCAATTTGTTATTACAACTGAAATATATTTTTTAAGATGAAATTTGTTATTGCTCTTTATAACATGGTGTCGTGTGTTGTTTGTAATATGGTTCCGTGTGAGAGTGAGAAACCTTTCAGTTGCATTGAAGCAGGTGCCGAAAAATATTTGGAACTTTCGGTTGATGAAACAAAAAATGTCAAAAGCAAAATGACTCAGCTGTGTGGTGGTTATGTTCAATGGTGGGACCAAATTTCCTTTTTATGCTTTGGTGTAAAAGGTTTCGTCATCTCCTCTCTAGGTGAGATTAGCTTAGTAGTAACATCAAAACTATCGCTTCATTTTAACCATTATGTGTGCTGGGGACAGTTGGTGTTTGGCAAGTACAAAGAAGACACAAATCTTCAACCTTTTAACTTTTGTCTAGGACGCTAGCTCTCTATCCTCAAGGGAGAGATCTCCCTTTCAAGATTTGGTACCTATTAGATATCTCAATCATAAAAAAATTATTTTGAGTATCCGATATAAACAAAGTTTTAATGTAGACCTCTAATCTTAAATGAGACCCACACTTTTTAATATTTGAATATTGAAATGTGATGATAAAGAGTTATGATGGATGATTAGTTTATCTCGTTTAAAACATTTGTGTTAAGTTTTGAGTTAGAAAGATTGAATGTTTATTAAACTATTACTAAGAAAAATTTCTATATTTAGTTTCTAAACTTTTGTCCCAAAGACACAAGTTAACATCTCCTCTGATAATTATATGTCTCCATTGTGTAGATATTTTTAGACACACAATTGATATCTCCTTTATTGACGCTTTTAAACAATTATCTTGTGTTATACACAAATCTCTTTTCCACCATTGCATCTAAAAGTTGCATCGTATTTTAATGGTAGAAACTGGTTTGCATGTCATAGAATTAATATTTAATCTAGATGTTGAATTTATTGATACAATATTAAAAACTACTGTTATACAAGCACGATACAATTGACCTCTGTTAAAATATTAAAATAAGTTATTAAGAGCTTCAACTTTAGACGGTTGATTGTTTTTAATTTATTTTATTAGACCGTAAGATATTATAAGATATAAGATATGTATATATAATACAGTTGCACCACAAAATAAGATGCTTATGTAATTGAATTTTATTTCATTGATAAAGTAGTTAAATATTCTTTCAAAAAAAAAAACGTAGTTAAATATCAAAGACGGTGGCATTTAACATGGGAAAACCTAAAACTTTCCCACCATGGGAGAGTTCATTTTGGCCAATGGATTAATTGAAGAGCACAATATTATCATACACTTCCAATACTAGATTATTTCTTTTACACCTTTCACCATGTTCTCTCCTCCACCGCCAGCAACAAACACACCCTTCTCTCTCCTTCACACTCTCAGCTAAAGTGAATAATTATGATGATTGTTGCAATTGTAATGAAAAAAAATTCTGATTCAATTGAATTCAACCAAAATCAACTTGTGTAACAGTAACATCGAATCAAATCAGCAAAAACTACAAAAACGAAAGAAGAAAAACACGAATCAAATATTATCGATCTATCGTTATTCGTCGCTTCCGGTTGAGAAATTAAAAAATCGAAAATCTCAATTGAGTTGAATGAAGAATTCTTGATTGAGTCAAGGAATTGAAAGCTACAATGACAGCAGCGCTTCATTCTCATTTTCTATTAATATAATAAATGGGAAAGTGATGACATCTTCATTGGTAGTATAGTATGAGACTTTGTTTGATTTTTCTTCATTCTGATTGAAGGAGAATTGTTGGTGGTGGTGACCGTGAAAGAGAAACAGAGGAGAGAGAATTGTTGGCAAGGGAGGAGAGAAGGATGGTGGAAGGGGTAAAAGGAAAAATCTAGTGTTGAGAGTGTATGATAATATTGTACTCTTCAATTAATCTAATGGCTAAAGTGAACTTTCCCATGGTGGGAAAGTTTTAGCCTTTCCCATGTTAAATGCCACCATCAAAGACATATCAATGATGGTGGCGTTTAGCCTGGTACAGTTAACTTCTTTCCCACCATGGGAAAGTTGAAATTTTCCTGCCAGCTGACGGTATAACCGGTTGTTCCAATTATATTAAATTTATATTTTAATTATTATAATATCAAAAAAGAATTACCTTTTTACACCTCCCATTCCACACACCAATACATCTACTCCTCTCTCATTTACTCAGCTTTATTCCCTTTTTCATATATATGCAGGAAAAAACAAAGTTAAATCACATCTATCTCTTAGCTTCTCTTTGTTTTATTTTTTTACATATTTAGCTTCTCTGTGTTAAACTCCATTTATTGTGTGTATATTTCTCCATCTCTTTGAAATTATCCCATTGAAAATCATTTCTATTGAACCCTTAATCAAAGCTCCATGTTAATCCTGTCTTGAGGAGCAGTTTGTTCAGATCTAGAATAGAAGCTATTTATTTGATGTAAAAAATCAGCTCATAGATTGCTATTTGAGAAAATGCAACAACTTCATATAGATCTTAACCCATTTGAGAAGAGTGTTATGCTGATACAACCAAAGTATTGAGATCGAAGGGATTATCAACACCAAAATGGAAACACCGTTTCTCTAAGGAGGAAGAAGAGGGAAAATTTGCTTTACTGTTCACATATGACTTTTTTTTTACTAATTTTTTGCACTGTTTTCGTTGTTTTGTTGAAGGCTAATTGGGTGACCCCAATTTTGTAGTGATCAGAAGAGAGAACTTGAAGTTCCAATTCTAAATGTTAAATAAAAATGATCCAGTAGATGTTCCAATTTTTTGTATTTTACATTTATCAATTTTTTTTTAGTTATCAACATTTTTTCCCTTTCCAAAATAAAGAAAAAAACAAAAGATATTGGTGAAAAAACGTTATGCTATCATTTTGATAAAATTATTTTTTTTGAAGGAATTTTAATAAAATTATTAACAATTTGTGTTATTCAAATATGCTTAATAAATATAAATTGGGCCTGCATTTTCGTGGCCAGCATTTTTTTTTGTCACACAAAAGATGTCTTATTATAAAAAACAAAAGATATTGGTAAAAAAAAAACGTTATGCTATCATTTTAATATATCTTATTAAAAATACCACATCATTTTTAAAAATGAAATAAAATAAACACAAGAAAAAAATGGTACGTACTTTTTAAATAAAATAAATATATGCTTCAAGAAATAAAAATGTCACTTATTAATATTCAACAAATTTATTTTATGTCAAAGGCCCATGATTTAATAAAAAAAACAGTATATCAAACAAATGAAAAAAGAGATATTCTTGCATGAACTCTTACTTAAGAGATTATTCTTACATCCAACCAATAAAAATATGACACATGTTATTAACTTTAAAAAAAATGTGATTTTAATTAAGGAAATGGAAACAATAAATGGTGGTGGGTGGTTTTTGTTGGTTAAAGAAAGTGGAAAAAGGAGAGAGAAATATTAAAAATAATGAGAAAAAATTATGATATTAATTATTTTTATTATTTTAATGAGATGTTTGATTTTAATTGGTTGGGTGTAAGAATGATTTCTTAGGTATGAGTTCATGTAAGAATTTCTCATGAAAAAATATTATTTAATCATCTAGTGGGGTCCACGTTTTTGGCTCACAATACTCAACAAAAGGTAACAGCCATTACCAGGTAATTGATCCTAACCATCCAATTAAAATAATATTAAATCTATGGCTGTAAAGAACACTTTCCCATCATGGGAAAAAAGAGTCATTTCCCACACTAAACGTCACCATCAATGATATGATATTTTTTATGGAAATGAAAGGAATATTCGTTGCATGTGGTTGTATGGTATAGGGGTGGGCATAGGGTCGGTTCGGTTCGGGTTCGGGTCCAAACCCCAAATCCGAGCCAACCCCCGGGTTGTAGACAAAGACCCAAACATAACCTTTTAAAATTTCGGATTACTCGGGTTCGGTTTTTCGGTTTTCCGGGTTTGCCGGTTCGGTTTTCGGGTTGGCCCCTTCATCTTTTTTTTTTTTTTTTTTTTTTCAAATCAATTTATTTTTTTTTCATATTTTGTGCGAGAGAAGGGGAACACAAAAATGAAATTAGAAGACCCAAGAGGAGAAACATCTTTCAGTTTCATTAATTTTCTCTCATATCATTACCAACATGAGAATATAATATACAAGAGAACAACATAGATCTAGCAGTAAAGAAGAGATATGTCATTGAAGTTGAGAGGATGGAGTGGTGGTTGACTGATTGAGAGAGACAATAGTTAGGCTAGATTAAAGTGTTTGAGATTTAGGCTAGATTTCTAAAGGAAGAATAGTTAAAAGAAAGAAATAGAAATTTGTGGTGTTGAACTTGACAGAGCCGCCGAGTGAAATGAGGGAAGGTTGAGTGAAATGAGGGAAAAGAGAGTGAGGGAGAGCATTTAGGGTTTGATGTTATTGGGCCAAAGTGTTGGGCTTATGTGTTTTTTTTTAGGGAGTCTGGGCTTGTATAATAGGCGCTAACTGCACCTTCTCCAATTTTTTTAGACTAGCTAGGATAAAACTTAAAAAAAAAATAGTTTAGTTGGGTTGGTCGGGTTAGTTAGGGTTCCGACGGGTCCGAAATGAACACCCGAACCGAACCGAACGTACCCATAACAACCCGTAAAATTCACCCGGCTAACCCGTAACCCGCATTAACCCGAACCGAATGTGAAAAATTACATCGGATTGGTCGGGTAAATTCGGGTTGACCCGGAATTGCCCACCCCTAGTATGGTAGATGAAATTTAAGCGTGAATGGTGACCAATAAGATGTCGATATGTGATAGGGATTTTACGATTGTGTTTGCTAAAATAGTTATAGTTATAATACAATTTTTCTACTTTTGGATTCCTTAACCGGTGCCATGAGGCACCGGTTAACAAGACCTTATAATATAGGGTCTTGTTAACGGGTGCCCCGGGGCACTCTTTAAGCATTATAAATTAAGTAATTATTTTTTAAAAATGTCAAAGTTTCAATTTTCAATGCACTTTATTACACAAACATTCATATAAAGTTACCATTTCAAGTGATTAACCAGTGCCCCGGGAGCACTAGTTAACATTTCCCTTTATAATACACATTGGAGCTACATACATATATCTTTGAGTCGCCAATCGCCATTATAAGTAAAAATATACTCTTTAGATTCATTCGATGATGTATATGATTTATACATTCAATGATGTATGTGGTCTATATATAGACTACATACATCGTTTATTGAATGAGCTTAAAAAACATATTTTTGCTTATAATAGTGAATGGAGGGTGACATGTAAATGTCACCTCCCTCCATGTCGACCACCATATATTTCGAAGCTCCTTTTGTGGCCAAAGTTGGTATTCTTTTCGAGTGCATTAAATCGTTTTCTAAATATACATCGTATAAGGGATATGTTTTGCGGGCCCAACACCTTTTAGATGTGTTGTGTGGCGAAGGTTCTGCTATAGCGAGAGATCTTTTACATGTTGTTACTTCAATGGTTAACAAGTTGCTAGGAGAAAAATATCCAATGAGTTTGACAAAGTTTGTAGTGTCTGAACCTTTGACACTGTTATTAAGGTCTAATGGTGGAATATGTCCTATTGTAGTAGGTACTATTTGGAGGCGTATGATATCCAAGGTTGTTATGAAATGAGTCGGTAAAGATGTGGCTAAATATCTCCATGACTTATAGTTTGGTGTCAGAGTACCAGGTGGTGCAAAGGTCACTTTGCATAGTGCCAACAAGATGTTTGAGCCAACGACATGGATATGGTTCTTTGTCTATGCTCACAGTAATTTTGATGAATACTTTAACCTTGGTAGACATGTCAGTATTACCATGTGAGGTGAGGGTGACATGTCCAACTATTTCTTTATGGTCAGGCAGCGAGGTTATACATTGGGGTGGACGTATCATGTCGGTCGTTGGAGTGCAACAAGGCGGTTTGTTGGGACACTCCTTTTTGCTCTTGTGTTACACCCTCATATTCGTCACATCAGAGGCATTTGCAAGCTTCTCCATGCTTGTCATATTGACAATGAGACTATTTTAAAGGATTATAGTGGATAAGTTGTAAGTATTTCCAAATCCTAATTTTAGTTATTCAAGATCCAAAGTGACAAATAACAAAGATAAAAGTACAAGGTTATAAGGCGCTAAAGTAAAATGCATAAATAAATAAAACATGTAAAAAGGATTTACATATTCAAGTGAAAATGAGTGTTTAAGAAATTAACTTGGTAAAGATAGAGGTTTACAAGTAAAGCTACAACTCTAAGTTATGGAAGCTACAACTTCGTACATCTTCCCCAAGATTTATAGAGTTATGGCTTCGTACATCTTCCTTTCTTAACCAAAATATTGCCCAAAAACATCATAAAGTAGTTGCAAGGACAATACAAGAGGCCAACAAAGAATAATCATAGTCAATATTGCAAACTCTTTGCATTATCAATAAACCTCAATAGACATGATGCATGGTAAATCAACAGCAGAGATTAGTTACACGCCGAAAGCAAGAGTATTTATAGAAACACAAGAGCACGTCAATTGTAATGAAAGACATTTAAAACAATGAAAACATCTTGATCGGCGATCCATAACGGAAAAAACATTTTTTTTCTCTTTCTGATTTTTATTTTGACCCCTAACATTCGAGTAAACTTTAATTTCAACCCCTCAATTAATGTTAGAAAAAAATTTGACGCAAATAAAAAAAATTGCCACATCATAAAAAAAATACACGTTGTTGCAGGCACATGTCAAAATTCACTGCCACGTCAGGGACTCATGCATGACTAGGTTGGTAGATGACCATAATACGAAGAATCCAAAGTTATAGTGGTCAAATCTATGTTTTTTTTTACATGGTGTATTTTTAAGCATCACTCAAATTACACAGGCTATTTGAAATATTAATTTTGTTTATATAAAAAGTAATATTTGTTAGGGTTAAATGGTGTTTACGCCCTTGCCATTTGAGCAAGTTTTGGTTTTCCCCCTTTAAAAATATTTTGTATTCCAACTTTGTAATTTGAATATTCTTTAATCTTGAACCTTCGTGAATTTTGACTGTACATAATAGATGATATGACAGGGGTAAACCAAAATTCACTCTAATTAGAGAGGACGAAAGTACCTTAAATTTTGAAATTTAATGTCATGAAAGTCCAAAGTCGAAAAACTTCAAATTATAAAGTTGAAATCCAAAGTTCTTTTTTTTTAGAGGAGGATAAACCAAAACTCGTCGGTTCTTTAAGAGGAGGATAAATCAAAACTTGCTAAAATGACATGGGGTAAACATCATTTAACACTAATTTTTTTGGTTACTCATTTAACCCTAATTGTTAATACATTCATGATACATATTGTATATTAATTTATATTATCAATATATTAAATATGTTTGCTAAGATTTAAAAAAGATTAAAAAAATAAAAAATAAGAACCAAGATATTTATTTATTTACTTGTATTTAAGATCCAATCTTGAATTTGTTTTTTTACTAATAACATGATAAAACAATATATAAAATATTAAGCTTTATAAATAATATATGGAATTAAAATATTAAATTAAATTTACCAATAATTTTTATTGATGTAATATGTCTACTTACTACGATATTTATAAATTCTTTTTTTAAGTTACGATATTTATAAATATTTAATATCATTAATATGCATTGATTTTTTTTGACTTTTTTGAGAGATTGATTTTTTTTGACTGACTTTATACACAATGTTTTTATATTAATACTATTTTAAAAACATACATTTATATGATGAATTTTCACATTATTATTTAATGTCTATGACAATTAATAATGTACAATTTAACTTTTTCAAATATAGTAATACTAAATCATAAATATAGTAATACATTGTTAAAATAATTTTTTTGACGAACCTAAAACACTATATTAGTAGTAATAAAATATTGTATAGTTATTATTAAAATGGTTAAACAAGTTTTTGGTCCTTATAATTACAGTCAATTTTATTTTTAGTTCTCGTAGAAACAACTAACATGTTTAGATTCCTATAAAAAAAATTAACATGTGGTTTTAGTCATTGTTAAATTAAAATTTGTTTAATTATACTTAAGCTTTTAAATTTTTGAACAATTTTTTATAGACTTTTTTATAACATTATAAAAAGTTTCTCCACAAAAAATATGCTCAAAATTTTATTTTAAGGCCCAACTTTTCATTACTTTTTTTTTCAAACTTTGACATTTAAAAAAATTCATATTTAGTATAATGTTCTTAAAAAAAATCATTAAAAAGCTTAAAAGTTTAAGCATAATCGAAAAAAATTAATGTAAGAGAGACTAAAACTACATGCTAAATTTTTTTATATAAACCAAAAGAGCAATGCTAGGAACACTTGCTCATACACTCTCTTTAAGCACTCTCTCAATGTATGGTGCCACGTTTCCCTCGTTTTCAATTTCTTACCTACTAACCGGTTCAACAGGTTGAGATACTTTCAACATTTTTTTTATTCTCTACTTTTTTACACGTTTTCTCCCCCTCTTATGACACTTCATCTAAACAACCACGGCGGCTCCAAAGACCAACACACCGGAGAAGACAAGAGTGATGAGAGGAGGGAGGAGCAGTGGAGGAAGACGACGGAACAGTCATGGAAAATGATGACGGCAGAGAAGACGATGGGATGAAGTTGAAGTGGGATTTAATAATGGAAGACAAGTGAACATCTTTCCCCATTGTTGTGGTTCCCGATCTACTTTAATGGCCTCTCCGCCGGCCAAATTCTTTGTGTGCGGCGGAGCTTGATTGACTACAATAGTAGATCTCGTCCTCCCACCAGTACAGCCCAGAAAAAATTGGAGTGATGCTGATATTTCAAATCAAAATTGATAGAAGATTTAAGTGTGATTATGGCATCTTTTTCGTTAACAATAGTTGCCTTGCTTTTTATAATTTTTTTACTAACCGATGATGACAAACGACAAGTCCGATTTGAGTGAAGAAAATGGTACTAAATTGATAGGCATACTTTTTATATTGAAAAAAAAAAATCAAAAAGGAAAAAGTTATGGAACTGAGATTTGTGCATGGCGGTTGTGTAATCCTTTTTCCATACACAGAAGCCATTGTGATTGTACATGACGGCGTCGGATTGCAACCGTTTGCGAACTGACCTTTCTGCTGGTAATTATTAAAAATAAAAATAAAAATAATAAATTCCCTTACATTACTTTAAAAACCGGTAAACAAGTGAGGACTTAAAAATTTGGACATGTGGCACCATACATTGAGAGAGTGCTTGAGAGAGAGTGTATGAGCAAGTGTCCCTAGCATTGCTCAAACCAAAAATGTCACTTTCTTTATGAGGACTAAAAATAAAATTCACTATATTTATAGGGACTAAACATTTATTAACCCTTATTACAGTTGTGTTAATTATTATAATCTAACTTTGTATTTTTTTTTATACTTCTATAGACGAATAAACACCACCTAAAATCCACTCTCTCAATTGTAAAATCTCAGATTCAAACTCGAATGTAAATGTACAACCTAACAGTATCGACATTGCCAATTAAGCAATGACCTACAAACTATCACTTTGTATATTTCGTCGTTAATATACTGTAAGTCGTGTATGAATGTTTGAAATATCTCAACATTGAACAACATCATTTTTAAAATATATACAATTTTTTTAAGTTTAGGAGATAAAAAATTATTATTAATTAAATTGGTACTAATAACAATTTTACAAACACTCCATAAAGAATTTGAATTTCGCTCATTGAGGTCACAAGATCAAACTCTTATCACTCGTCTCATGTACGTTTTTCTTAAATATCGGTAAATTGATACTATCAATTTTATTTTCAATACTCTTTTATTCTCATGGAAAATGTTCATGTCCATGATACCTTTTTGAGAAAACACATATTTTATACTTATAAATAAGAACGAATCGACCAATGTGGATAGATAAAATATACGTATCGGTGGTGTCAAAGCACCCTCGTATCCTTTGAAATCTTTTAGTTGCGGGTCACAAATGATTTGTGTTTTTTTTTCCTCCACCAATGTTAGTATGTATCCAGTCTCGTAGCTCAAAACAACAACGACATCAACAACACCTTATTCCCAAATCATTGTCCTCCCTCTGCTGCGAACAAAAAAATACAGTCTTTTTGTTTCAAGGTGATACCAAATTCAATTTGCATCCTTCCTTACATTACATTTTGCAGGTAATATTAATACATCGGTACACAAGCATTCAAAAATTGATCGACTTTCCAAGTGTAACACCCCGTTTTCCCAACATAAAAATTTCATTTAAAATCAGAGTATTTAATTCATAACGGAATGTCACACACTACTTTAACATCTCAAAAAGATAATAATAATTATCCTTCAAATTCAACATCATGAAAATCTTAAAACTGTTGCAGCGGAAAATAGTTCAACATTTAAAAGTCTTGGCACGCAGGCCTTATTGGAAAATCTCATAAATTAGTTCATAAAAGAGACACGTAAGGAATAGAAGTAAAAGCAAGCCCCCATCCCGTTACGTATCAGAGCACCTAGACACCAAGTGAGGAGTCCACTCACGAACGCCTCTAATCTTTATTACCTGCACATTACCCAAGGTCTAGGCAACATATACGCAGAAGGGGTGAGATTTCATAATCAATACATTAAGCATATAATCCAATAAAATGCATTTAACAACTTAAACATTAATAACATATCAACAATTAACAATTAGCATATTTTTCATTTCATAACAAATACAATCATCTAATACCATTACTAATTTTCATCACAAATCATAATCAACTTAACACTCAACTTGACGACACAACTCACCTTTTACCATGCAACTCTATCAACTCAACAACAACTTGACAACACAACTCATCTTAGACCATGCAACTCTATCAACTCAACAACAACTTGACAATCTTAAACATCATGAAACTTCTTGATATGCAAATGCATGTGGTACCAATCAACAATATAATGAGCATAATAGGCTCCTCAACGTGTGAGCACAAAGGCTGCCGGGCCTAAAGCCCCCAACTTTAATGAGCACAAAGGCTGCCGGGCCTAAAGCCCCCAACTTTAATGAGTATGCAATAAACTCAAACTTCCAACAACTTAGACAACAACATGAAAAACTCATACGACTCATAATCATGGACAACTTCTTACAACTTACAACTTAGACCAACATATAGAACCTCATGACATTAATAACCAACATTTAGGACAACATCTTGGATAGACTCGTACAGCTTAATTCAGTAAGTGACATCAACATGGCAGCACAGAAACCACATCACAATATAACAGTATCAATGATAATCAAAAACATCTTAAACGTCTTATATAATCCACATAATACTCATATAACAATACCACATTATGGCAAAAGAAACTACTACTATAACCCTTAATTACAATCCCTCTCATTAAGGTTATTGATTTGGGGTCTTACTATACATCTTAGGACCCCTTTAGAGACATGAAAATAGGTCAAAAATAGTCTAAGTCAACACTTCATCGTGGCACGTTGAGGTATCATCGTGGCACGTTTGGACAGCCTAAAAATGGTTTCGTTTCTGGAAAAATCGTGGCACGTTGGACCTCCATCGTGGCACGTTCTTAGTTCGACAGACAACATCAGATTTTCTACCTTTCACGTTTTCGTGCATAAAACCTAAACCGTTAATCCATTTTCGATGCCGTTTTCGCCTACGCGCTCCTGACACTAAGCTCTATCATATTCTATAGAAAAATTCAAGTTTAACCCACTCAAAAAAATCGTTTTCCAAAACCCCACTTAGTCACTTATTCTCAAAAACGCTTAACATCAATATTTCACATGGAAATCCCGAATTCATCTACCCAAATCCCAAAATACTGATTAAAACATTGTTATAGGATTAATCTATGAACTATAAATCATCTATACATAGTTTTAACAACTTCTATACTATCAATAATCTATAACAACCTCAAAACCCTAATTCTTAAAGTCTCACCAAAACTTAACCTAATCATGCTAAATTCATTCTACAGAATTATACCCTTAATAATATTGAAAATTAGTCTCACCCTTACCTGATAATAGCAGAATCGCAGCCCTCCCTTGGTTCTTCTCTCTTTCTGACTTTTCTCCCTTTTTCTCCAAAAACGTACGTACTATTTTTCCTAACTTATGTCTGTCTATTTCTCTCTCCTTTTTACTCTTCTCACTACTAATTGCTCATCTCACAACACAGCCCAATTTTTAATATTTTTATTTTATTTCTCATATCTTATTTTATTTAATAATAAAATAAGTCATAACAACATAACAACTTCACCACAACAAAATACTCCACATAATTCAGTTATAAATCATATAACCCACTCAACTTCATGAATCATAAAATTCACACATATCAATCATGAAAATCACGTAAATCATATATATAAATATATTTTTAAATAATCGAATAATTAAGACGGGCGTTACAACTCTCCCCAACTTATAGAATTTTCGTCCTCGAAAATTTACCTCAAGCGAACAACTCTGGGTAAGACTCCATCATCTTACTCTCCAGCTCCCATGTCAGGCTTTCACCAGTCGTTCCACTCCAAACAACTCTCACTAGAGGTATCTCCTTGCCCCTCAACGTCTTCATCTTGCGATCATCAATCCTCAAGGGTAAGGTCTCTACCGTAAGGTTGTCTCTAACTTGCACATCATCACTCTGAATCACATGGGACGGGTCTGGAACATACTTCCTCAGCTGCGATACATGAAACACGTCATGCAAATTCGATAAATGCGGTGGTAAGCCAACTCTATAATCCACCGTGCCAATTCTCTCAGATATCTGATAAGGACCAATAAACTTTGGAGTCAACTTCTTTGACTTCAATGCACGACCGACACCGGTCGTTGGAGTAACTCTCAAGAACACATGGTCTCCCTCTTGAAACTCAAAGTCTTTCTTACGCTTATCATGGTAACTCTTCTGTCGACTCTGCGACGCTTTCATCTTCTCTTGAATCATTTTCACCTTCTCAGTAGTCTGTTGAACAATTTCTGGTCCTAGAACCACACTTTCACCTGTCTCAAACCAACACAACGGAGTCCTACACCTCCGACATACAAAGCCTCGAAAGGTGCCATCCCAATACTTGAATGATAGCTGTTATTATAAGTGAACTCTATCAACGGAAGATGACTATCCCAAGTTCCACCTTGCTCAAGTACACAAACTCTCAACAAGTCTTCGAGTGACTGAATTGTTCTTTCCGACTGACCATCTGTTTGAGGATGATAAGCCGAACTCAATCTCAACTTAGAGCCTAAAGCCTCTTGCAAACTCTTCCAAAATCTAGAAGTAAATCTTGGATCTCTATCTGACACGATGCTTGAAGGGACACCATGCAATTTCACTATGTCTCGAATATAAATCTCTGCCAACTGAGCCACAGGAAAACTAATATTAATCGGAAGGAAATGTGCCGACTTCGTCAATCTATCAACAATCACCCAAATAGCGTCATTTCCCTTAGGAGTATTCGGCAAACTCGTCACAAAATCCATGGATACACTATCCCATTTCCATTCTGGTACATCTAACGGTGTCATCAATCCAGCAGGTTTCTGATGCTCTTCCTTCGACTTCTGACAAATCAGACAAGAGTACACAAATTGTGCTACATCACGTTTCAATCCAGACCACCAAAACAACTTCTTTAAGTCATGATACATCTTTGTAGCTCCGGGATGAATACTTAAGCTACTCTTATGACTCTCTTCAAGAATCATCTTCTTTATCTCGTCATTGTATGGAATACAAATCCTACCTCGAAACCTCAACATACCCTGATCATCGACCTTAAAGTCACTATCTTCAGTTTGATTACTAGCAACCAACAAGTCCACAAACTTAACATCAGCTTTCTGCGCATCCTTAATATCTTTTAAGAAATTATTATCAATTTTCAGCATTCCTAACTTAACGCTCCGAGACGACATTTCACAAACTAAGCTCATATCTCTAAACTGTTCAAGCAATTCAAATTCCTTCACCATCATAGCAGACATATGTAAACTCTTCCTACTTAAGGCATCCGCAACAACATTAGCTTTACCCGGATGGTAATTCAAACTATAGTCATAATCCTTCAACAATTCGAGCCACCGCCGCTGTCGCATATTCAATTCTTTCTGATCAAACAAGTACTTCAAGCTCTTGTGATCACTAAACACCTCAAATCTCGAACCATACAAGTAATGTCTCCAAATCTTAAGGACAAATATGACTGCAGTTAATTCAAGGTCATGAGTAGGATAGTCTCGTTCATGAGTTCTCAACTGTCTTGATGCATAAGCAACAACTTTACCATCTTGCATAAGCACACCGCCTAAGCCCAATTTGGACGCATCACAATACACCGCAAAAGGTTCATCAGGTTTTGGCAAAATCAAAACTGGAGCCGTCGTCAAACGCTTCTTCAATTCATTGAAACTGTTCTCACAATGAACATCCCACACAAAGGTTTTACCTTTACACGTCAAATGTGTTAACGGAAGTGCTAACTTAGAAAATCCTTCTATAAATCTTCGGTAGTGTCCTGCCAAACCCAAAAAGCTTCTAATCTCTGTAACTGACTTAGGAGTCTCCCATTGTGATACTGCTTCAACTTTAGATGGATCGACTGCAATACCACTACCAGAAATAACATGGCCCAGAAAACTTACCTCGTTCAACCAGAATTCACACTTAGACAATTTAGCATACAACTTCTTCTCTTTCAGCACTTGCAAAACGATTTTCAAATGTTCTGCATGTTCTTCTTCTGTTTTAGAATAAATCAAAATATCATCGATGAACACAACCACAAAGCGATCCAAAAAATGCATGGAAAATGTGATTCATATACTCCATAAACACGCCAGGCGCATTACTCACACCGAAAGGCATCACCTTATATTCATAATGACCATATCGCGTCCTAAAGGCCGTCTTCTGCATATCTTCATCTTTTACTTTAATCTGATGATAACCCGACCTTAAATCAATCTTGCTGAACACACGTGCACCTACCAGCTGGTCCATCAAATCATCAATTCTGGGGAGGGGGTATCTATTCTTTATCGTTACTTTGTTCAACTGATGATAGTCAATGCACAACCTCATACTTCCATCTTTCTTCTTTACTAGCAACACCGGTGCTCCCCAAGGTGATACACTTGGCCTTATAAACTTCTTGTCTAACAATTCTTTCAACTGTTTCTTTAATTTTGCTAACTCTGAAGCTGACATGCGATAAGGCGTCATAGACACAGGCTTCGTTCCCGGAACAAGATCAATATAAAATTCAACCTCTCTCTCCTGCGGTATATCAGGAATTTCATCAGGAAAAACTTCAGGGAATTCGCACACCACTTGCAACCTATCAATCACTGCTTGACTCTCCAAGGATAAGGATGCCATCAAAGAAAACATTAAAATTCCATCACGTTCTGACTGCTTCAGCTGCTTATTAGACAAAAACTCTGCTCCACTTTCTTCTTCGGCGGAAGAAAAGTACACCGACTTACTAAAACAATTAATACGAACATGGTTGCACTCCAACCAGTTCATATCAGGGATTGCACAACAACAAACAACAATTAGGACAACATAATGATAGTACAAAAACTGTCACCTGACACAATGCGACTCAACTACTTGGCCGGACGGACCGACCTGCTCTGATACCAATTGTAACACCCCGTTTTCCCAACATAAAAATTTCATTTAAAATCAGAGTATTTAATTCATAACGAAATGTCACACACTACTTTAACATCTCAAACAGATAATAATAATTATCCTTCAAATTCAACATCATGAAAATCTTAAAACTGTTGCAGCGGAAAATAGTTCAACATTTAAAAGTCTTGGCACGCAGGCCTTATTGGAAAATCTCATAAATTAGTTCATAAAAGAGACACGTAAGGAATAGAAGTAAAAGCAAGCCCCCATCCCGTTACGTATCAGAGCACCTAGACACCAAGTGAGGAGTCCACTCACGAACGCCTCTAATCTTTATTACCTGCACATTACCCACGGTCGAGGCAACATATACGCAGAAGGGGTGAGATTTCATAAATAATACATTAAGCATATAATCCAATAAAATGCATTTAACAACTTAAACATTAATAACATATCAACAATTAACAATTAACATATTTTTCATTTCATAACAAATACAATCATCTAATACCATTACTAATTTTCATCACAAATCATAATCAACTTAACACTCAACTTGACGACACAACTCACCTTTTACCATGCAACTCTATCAACTCAACAACAACTTGACAACACAACTCATCTTAGACCATGCAACTCTATCAACTCAACAACAACTTGACAACACAACTCATCTTAGACCATGCAACTCTATCAACTCAACAACAACTTGACAATCTTAAACATCATGAAACTTCTTGATATGCAAATGCATGTGGTACCAATCTGTTATACCCTAATTTTGGACCTAAAAATACTTGTTCAATTCTTCTTTTCTTGCATCTCAAGTCATTTGAACTGTCTTTGATCAATTGCATCTTTCTCTGCATTTTATTTCAATATTACTAGCAAAATTCATGAAAAAGGGCATTTTAGTCATTTCCTATGTTAAAATTTCTTTCAATCTTTGGAAAATTGTTTAAGTCCTTTCAATGGGTTTGAATAGGTCTTCATTTCAATTCTATGTCAAAATCCATTTCAAAGATTGCATTTGAAGTCATTTTGAGTCAGTTTAGCCCCTAGGGGCATTTTAGTCTTTTCATATGTTAAAGCTCTGTTTAATTTCTAAAAAAATTGTCTCTGAGTCTTTTCAATTGGTTTGAATAAAATCCTGCCTTGATTCTCTGTTAAAAACCACTTTTAAATTGCATCTGAGTCATTTTTTAGTCGTTTTAGTCCCAAGGGGCATTTTGGTCATTTCAGACGAAATTTTGACAGAGAGAGGTTACTTTAAAGTACCTCATTTAAGTAATTGGTTCGTTTTAGTCCATTTGGTGTTTTTTATTGGTTTCACTTTACGTTGTTTTCAAATTAAACTTTTTTTACCAATTTTATTTTTTATTACATTTTAGTCCTTTTATTTTTTGCACTTTAGTCCTTTTATTTTTGATCAATTGTGTTTCAGTCCTTTTAAAGTCCTTTATTGTTTTTGCAGTTTGGTCCTTTATTTGTTATATTTTGCAGAAGAGTCCCAAAGTCTTAAAAAATTGCAGATTGGTCCCAAGAGTTTGTTACAAGGTCCAAGCATACGTGGCAGCAAGCTACTGGTCCAGAAGGCCATGTGTCAGCCTATAAAAGGCCACCTCACTGAGCAAGTCAGGGTCAGTCCCATTCACAACGCAACAACTCAGCAAAATTGAGGGCCACGTCACCAAAAAACACTTTTCTTTCTCTCTTTCCAGAATCATCCAAGATCAAACCCAACGAATTCAAAGAAAAGAAGATGAACATTCAAGAACATTCATCCCCTTTCTAAACCCTAACCGTTTTCCAGCAACACAATCCAACACAAATTCGTACCAAAATTCATCATCGAACACACAGTTCAACAACAAATTCCACAAAAACGAATCAAACAGCTTCAATTTCTCAATTGATTGAGAATCATTTCGATTCTCAGATATCTTCAACGAAGATTCGTCATCGAATCATTGTCCTCTCCCTGCAATTCAAACCCTAAGGTGATCACAGGAAGAAGACAGTGAGAGAAGAGAAGAAGAAAGATCGAAAAGATTCGAAGCAGAGAAGAAGAAGAGGAGTTCACCGGTTCGTTTTTCAGTTCACAACAACAAGGAATCTAGCAGACACATCAGGAAGGATTCACGAAGAATATCCACATCAGATCCAGGTATAACACAAAGAGCCTTCTCATTTTTCTTTCTAGTCTTCATCGAAGGCTCAAAATCAAAAATAAACGGTGAAACTGAATAGATCAACGAGCTTTTAGACTGGTTCTTTCGAAAAAGTTCGAAAAAGATTGGGAAAGTTCAAAGTCGAAACTCTAACATGTAGATCTAGGATGATTCACCGTTTATTTTGAGAAATCAAGTTCAAATTCATAATCAGCTTGAAAAATAGAATAGATTAGGGTTTTGTTGTGTTAAAATCAGTAAAGTTTCAACCTCGTCGGAATCTGGAGGTGACGGCGGTTTAGATGAAGATTCCGGCGGAATCATGAAGATTCCGGCCGATCTTCATCTTCTCCGACCAGTTTCATCCATAAACCGGTGAGGAGAAGAGAGCAACGTTTGAGAGAAGAGTGAGAGAGAGAAGACTTAGAGAGAGAAACGAAGAAGTGAAATGAAACGAACCGGTCCACAAATCCTTTTATAAACTGCTGAACCGGTCTGGTTCAGTCTTGGTTCGTTTGGTTTTACATCTTAGCCGTTGGATTTGGGGTTTGATCCAATTGGATCAATCCAACGGCTGTGTTTGCTCCCTGTGATCCAAGTCTGTTAGGTTTTGGGCCTGGACTCTTTTTTTTACTGGATTTCGTCCCTGCTTGATTTTTTGTGCTATTTGAATACTGCCTTTTAGTATTTGCACCTCTATTTCATTAAAAATCCTTTAAAAATTCCTATGTGTTCTTGATCTTTTTCTTGATATTTTTGTGATGTGTTATGTGTTAAATCTTGATAAAAAAAATATGTGTGGTATTTTCTTGCTAATTGTTACTATTGTAATTGAAATTTGTGGAGTTTTATATGTTCTCGAGCTTTAAAAATCCTTTAAAAATTCTATAAAGTTTTTTGTATGTTTCTTGTCAATTTTGTGATACATCTATGCATTTAGTTCACTGAAAATTTTGCCAAGAGGTGTTAACACATTTTCTTGCATTATTTCTTGTTCTTTTTATGTGAAAAACCTCTAAAAATTTGTTCAATTCTATGCTATGTCCTTAATGACTATTTGATATACATGATATGTGTTTCTATGAATCTTTAGCCACTGTTTGTACATAATTTTGATGCTTGTGTGTGGATCTTGGTTAATTGCTTGGTTTACAAGTCACATTTGTGAATAAATAATGCATATATGTCTAAATTCACCTTAAAATGTCAAGTCCATCATATTGCCCTAATTCTCACTTTAAGACTTGATTCTAAGCCCTTGAAAAATGTATGAGAATGTAAGGATTTTAGGCAATAGGTTTCTTACATTTTGTGGGTGAATTTTAGTCATATTTTGCACTTGTTTGGCTTTATTTTGTGTTAGTTTCCATACTTTTGCTATAGTATTCCTTGCCTTATTTCCCTTTATATTATCATGTGCTACTAACCATTTTCTTGTGTTTCATGTCTCATACATTCCATAAGCATATTCCACCATTCAACCTTAGCTCCATCTCTTGCACTTTAATTCCTATGCTAAGACTTAGAAATTTTGCAATTTCCTTTATGTCTAAATTCTTGCAAGACCATAGAATGTATCTAGGCCAATGATGTAATATGGACTATGGACTCTAATAATGTACACCGACACACGCACCAACACACGCACACACATCACATAGATAGCTTTAGATGTATGGCTAGGATATGCATGTTTAGATGTTGTTTAGGATTGTATGTTTAGATGAATGCTTAGGCTTTACACTTAGAAAAATCCTTTTCCAAAAAATATGAACAACATCACCCAAATCTTTTTCACAATAAACCTTTGGGGTCCAAAACCCCATTGATTTTCTCTTTTATTTTCTTAATCAAATTTTAATGAATTTTAATCATACTTTGACTTTCATTTTGCAAAATAACTAATCCCACCTCACGTTTTTCCAATCTTATGCCCTTGAGGCCTCTCAATCTCCATTCTTCAAACTCCAATTTTCAAACTTAAAATCAACCAACAAAAACATTTTTGGAAGAGAACTACGGTGGATTTGATCCCTTAACCGGGTACGTAGGCAAGGAATCAAAATTCCTTCAATTCAAATAAAATAAAAATTCAAACACATTCTTCTCCCCCCAATTCTTCACTTAGAATACTCTTAGGTGTAAATATCACTTTTCAAATAGCATTTAAAAATAAAGCGCGCGCGTAGAAAGTAAAGACGGTTCCTATAGGATACTATGGTCGTTATGGGTGCCTAACACCTTCCCGTAGCGAAAAACAACTCCCGGACCTCGATTCTCAAGGGTTTTGCTTATTTTTTCCCTTCCCAAGAAAAAATGAGATATCAAAGGTTAAAAAGGTTCAAACGTAATCAATGTTTGACACCCGAAAACCAAGATAAAACACAATCAACAATATAATGAGCATAATAGGCTCCTCAACGTGTGAGCACAAAGGCTGCCGGGCCTAAAGCCCCCAACTTTAATGAGCACAAAGGCTGCCGGGCGAAAAGCCCCCAACTTTAATGAGCACAAAGGTTGTCGGGCCTAAAGCCCCCAACTTTAATGAGTATGCAATGAACTCAAACTTCCAACAACTTAGACAACAACATGAACAACTCATACGACTCATAATCATGGACAACTTCTTACAACTTACAACTTAGACCAACATATAGAACCTCATGACATTAATAACCAACATTTAGGACAACATCTTGGATAGACTCATACAGCTTAATTCAGTAAGTGACATCAACATGGCAGCACAGAAACCACATCACAATATAACAGTATCAATGATAATCAAAAACATCTTAAACGTCTTATATAATCCACATAATACTCATATAACAATACCACATTATGGCAAAAGAAACTACTACTATAACCCTTAATTACAATCCCTCTCATTAAGGTTATTGATTTGGGGTCTTACTATACATCTTAGGACCCCTTTAGAGACATGAAAATAGGTCAAAAATAGTCTAAGTCAACACTTCATCATGGCACGTTGAGGTACCATCGTGGCACGTTTGGACAGCCTAAAAATGGTTTCGTTTCTGGAAAAATCGTGGCACGTTGGACCTCCATCGTGGCACGTTCTTAGTTCGACAGACAACATCAGATTTTCTACCTTTCACGTTTTCGTGCATAAAACCTAAACCGTTAATCCGTTTTCGATGCCGTTTTCGCCTACGCGCTCCTGACACTAAGCTCTATCATATTCTATAGAAAAATTCAAGTTTAACCCACTCAAAAAAAATCGTTTTCCAAAACCCCACTTAGTCACTTATTCTCAAAAACGCTTAACATCAATATTTCACATGGAAATCCCGAATTCATCTACCCAAATCCCAAAATACTGATTAGAACATTGTTATAGGATTAATCTATGAACTGTAAATCATCTATACATAGTTTTAACAACTTCTATACTATCAATAATCTATAACAACCTCAAAACCCTAATTCTTAAAGTCTCACCAAAACTTAACCTAATCATGCTAAATTCATTCTACAGAATTATACCCTTAATAATATTGAAAATTAGTCTCACCCTTACCTGATAATAGCAGAATCGCAGCCCTCCCTTGGTTCTTCTCTCTTTCTGACTTTTCTCCCTTTTTCTCCAAAAACGTACGTACTATTTTTCCTAACTTATGTCTGTCTATTTCTCTCTCCTTTTTACTCTTCTCACTACTAATTGCTCATCTCACAACACAGCCCAATTTTTAATATTTTTATTTTATTTCTCATATCTTATTTTATTTAATAATAAAATAAGTCATAACAACATAACAACTTCACCACAACAAAATACTCCACATAATTCAGTTATAAATCATATAACCCACTCAACTTCATGAATCATAAAATTCACACATATCAATCATGAAAATCACGTAAATCATATATATAAATATATTTTTAAATAATCGAATAATTAAGACGGGCGTTACACCAAGCGTACGTGTACATCCATTAATCAATAGTTGTGGTTCCTGCTTCAATACACAAGGTTTGCAGAATTTTTCATGTATTAAATTCAATGAATTGATTTTTTTTAGTTGTCAAGCTGTCGATGTGTACTTTAGATAGTTTTGAGTTGATATTTTACGAAATAGGTCTCTCCTGATAGTAATTTCTCTTAATCATACACTTTCCTCTAGGCAAGACCTAACATAAAGGTCTTAATGGCTTTACCATGTGCTAGCCCTAATAGTGAATGCTTCGCATGTCGTCTTCTCTATTGTCACATGTATGACTGTAAAAGCCACAAGATACACCGTCATCACAATCATACAAGAGGCATGTTTACTCTTGTAAAACATCATTGTCATAATTAAACGTGAGATTTGCTAGCCTCATTTTTTCTTTCAATTTTAACCCTTGCGTAGCGGTACACATGACAATATGTTTATTGTCACATGTATGACCGTAAAAGCCACAAGATACACCATCATCACAATCATACAAGAGGCATGTTTACTCTTGTAAAAACATCATTGTCATAATCAAACGTGAGATTTTCTAGCCTCATTTTTTCTTTCAATTTTAACCCTTGTGTAGCGGTACACATGACAATATGTTAGGAGTTAAATCCTTTAAGGCTCTGGTTACAATATAAAATATGATCGGGGAATATAAAATACACATTGAAAAGGGATAACTTAATATATCTATATATATATATATTTTTGACAAGATATATATATATATATATATATATATATATATATATATATATATCATTGGTTTTTGAATTTGAATTGTATTTTGTTGATAATCTCCACCATAATCATTCAAGTATCGACACATCAATGATTGTTGGATCGAGACCTAACACTCAAGATTTTGATGCAGATCTTATTTTTTTAAAACAAAAATACCGAGTTTGAAACCCTGATCGTTTGATCTCGATTCAACAATCATCGACGTATCTACAACATTAGTATATGAGATTGTCATGTAATTAAAATTCATGTTTTTTCTCTTTTATTTATTAACTTTTCTTTAACTTGATCTACATACTATGGTCACTTTATGGAAGGAGATCTAATAACACATTTGTACTTACACTAATCAACATTTTAAGGAATTCAAATTGCATGTAATGTTGTAGTCGGGACATATTTGACCGTCTAATATGGACTATGGACTCTAATAATGTACACCGACACACGCACACACATCACATAGATAGCTTTAGATGTATGGCTAGGATATGCATGTTTAGATGTTGTTTAGGATTGTATGTTTAGATGAATGCTTAGGCTTTACACTTAGAAAAATCCTTTTCCAAAAAATATGAACAACATCACCCAAATCTTTTTCACAATAAACCTTTGGGGTCCAAAACCCCATTGATTTTCTCTTTTATTTTCTTAATCAAATTTTAATGAATTTTAATCATACTTTGACTTTCATTTTGCAAAATAACTAATCCCACCTCACGTTTTTCCAATCTTATGCCCTTGAGGCCTCTCAATCTCCATTCTTCAAACTCCAATTTTCAAACTTAAAATCAACCAACAAAAACAAAAACATTTTTGGAAGAGAACTACGGTGGATTTGATCCCTTAACCGGGTACGTAGGCAAGGAATCCAAATTCCTTCAATTCAAATAAAATAAAAATTCAAACACATTCTTCTCCCCCCAATTCTTCACTTAAAATACTCTTAGGTGTAAATATCACTTTTCAAATAGCATTTAAAAATAAAGCGCGCGCGTAGAAAGTAAAGACGGTTCCTATAGGATACTATGGTCGTTATGGGTGCCTAACACCTTCCCGTAGCGAAAACAACTCCCGGACCTCGATTCTCAAGGGTTTTGCTTATTTTTTCCCTTCCCAAGAAAAAATGAGATATCAAAGGTTAAAAAGGTTCAAACGTAATCAATGTTTGACACCCGAAAACCAAGATAAAACACAATCAACAATATAATGAGCATAATAGGCTCCTCAACGTGTGAGCACAAAGGCTGCCGGGCCTAAAGCCCCCAACTTTAATGAGCACAAAGGCTGCCGGGCGAAAAGCCCCCAACTTTAATGAGCACAAAGGTTGTCGGGCCTAAAGCCCCCAACTTTAATGAGTATGCAATGAACTCAAACTTCCAACAACTTAGACAACAACATGAACAACTCATACGACTCATAATCATGGACAACTTCTTACAACTTACAACTTAGACCAACATATAGAACCTCATGACATTAATAACCAACATTTAGGACAACATCTTGGATAGACTCATACAGCTTAATTCAGTAAGTGACATCAACATGGCAGCACAGAAACCACATCACAATATAACAGTATCAATGATAATCAAAAACATCTTAAACGTCTTATATAATCCACATAATACTCATATAACAATACCACATTATGGCAAAAGAAACTACTACTATAACCCTTAATTACAATCCCTCTCATTAAGGTTATTGATTTGGGGTCTTACTATACATCTTAGGACCCCTTTAGAGACATGAAAATAGGTCAAAAATAGTCTAAGTCAACACTTCATCGTGGCACGTTGAGGTACCATCGTGGCACGTTTGGACAGCCTAAAAATGGTTTCGTTTCTGGAAAAATCGTGGCACGTTGGACCTCCATCGTGGCACGTTCTTAGTTCGACAGACAACATCAGATTTTCTACCTTTCACGTTTTCGTGCATAAAACCTAAACCGTTAATCCGTTTTCGATGCCGTTTTCGCCTACGCGCTCCTGACACTAAGCTCTATCATATTCTATAGAAAAATTCAAGTTTAACCCACTCAAAAAAAATCGTTTTCCAAAACCCCACTTAGTCACTTATTCTCAAAAACGCTTAACATCAATATTTCACATGGAAATCCCGAATTCATCTACCCAAATCCCAAAATACTGATTAGAACATTGTTATAGGATTAATCTATGAACTGTAAATCATCTATACATAGTTTTAACAACTTCTATACTATCAATAATCTATAACAACCTCAAAACCCTAATTCTTAAAGTCTCACCAAAACTTAACCTAATCATGCTAAATTCATTCTACAGAATTATACCCTTAATAATATTGAAAATTAGTCTCACCCTTACCTGATAATAGCAGAATCGCAGCCCTCCCTTGGTTCTTCTCTCTTTCTGACTTTTCTCCCTTTTTCTCCAAAAACGTACGTACTATTTTTCCTAACTTATGTCTGTCTATTTCTCTCTCCTTTTTACTCTTCTCACTACTAATTGCTCATCTCACAACACAGCCCAATTTTTAATATTTTTATTTTATTTCTCATATCTTATTTTATTTAATAATAAAATAAGTCATAACAACATAACAACTTCACCACAACAAAATACTCCACATAATTCAGTTATAAATCATATAACCCACTCAACTTCATGAATCATAAAATTCACACATATCAATCATGAAAATCACGTAAATCATATATATAAATATATTTTTAAATAATCGAATAATTAAGACGGGCGTTACACCAAGCGTACGTGTACATCCATTAATCAATAGTTGTGGTTCCTGCTTCAATACACAAGGTTTGCAGAATTTTTCATGTATTAAATTCAATGAATTGATTTTTTTTAGTTGTCAAGCTGTCGATGTGTACTTTAGATAGTTTTGAGTTGATATTTTACGAAATAGGTCTCTCCTGATAGTAATTTCTCTTAATCATACACTTTCCTCTAGGCAAGACCTAACATAAAGGTCTTAATGGCTTTACCATGTGCTAGCCCTAATAGTGAATGCTTCGCATGTCGTCTTCTCTATTGTCACATGTATGACTGTAAAAGCCACAAGATACACCGTCATCACAATCATACAAGAGGCATGTTTACTCTTGTAAAACATCATTGTCATAATTAAACGTGAGATTTGCTAGCCTCATTTTTTCTTTCAATTTTAACCCTTGCGTAGCGGTACACATGACAGTATGTTTATTGTCACATGTATGACCGTAAAAGCCACAAGATACACCATCATCACAATCATACAAGAGGCATGTTTACTCTTGTAAAAACATCATTGTCATAATCAAACGTGAGATTTGCTAGCCTCATTTTTTCTTTCAATTTTAACCCTTGTGTAGCGGTACACATGACAATATGTTAGGAGTTAAATCCTTTAAGGCTCTGGTTACAATATAAAATATGATCGGGGAATATAAAATACACATTGAAAAGGGATAACTTAATATATCTATATATATATATATTTTTGACAAGATATATATATATATATATATATATATATATATATATATATATATCATTGGTTTTTGAATTTGAATTGTATTTTGTTGATAATCTCCACCATAATCATTCAAGTATCGACACATCAATGATTGTTGGATCGAGACCTAACACTCAAGATTTTGATGCAGATCTTATTTTTTTAAAACAAAAATACCGAGTTTGAAACCCTGATCGTTTGATCTCGATTCAACAATCATCGACGTATCTACAACATTAGTATATGAGATTGTCATGTAATTAAAATTCATGTTTTTTCTCTTTTATTTATTAACTTTTCTTTAACTTGATCTACATACTATGGTCACTTTATGGAAGGAGATCTAATAACACATTTGTACTTACACTAATCAACATTTTAAGGAATTCAAATTGCATGTAATGTTGTAGTCGGGACATATTTGACCGTCTAATATGGACTATGGACTCTAATAATGTACACCGACACACGCACACACATCACATAGATAGCTTTAGATGTATGGCTAGGATATGCATGTTTAGATGTTGTTTAGGATTGTATGTTTAGATGAATGCTTAGGCTTTACACTTAGAAAAATCCTTTTCCAAAAAATATGAACAACATCACCCAAATCTTTTTCACAATAAACCTTTGGGGTCCAAAACCCCATTGATTTTCTCTTTTATTTTCTTAATCAAATTTTAATGAATTTTAATCATACTTTGACTTTCATTTTGCAAAATAACTAATCCCACCTCACGTTTTTCCAATCTTATGCCCTTGAGGCCTCTCAATCTCCATTCTTCAAACTCCAATTTTCAAACTTAAAATCAACCAACAAAAACAAAAACATTTTTGGAAGAGAACTACGGTGGATTTGATCCCTTAACCGGGTACGTAGGCAAGGAATCCAAATTCCTTCAATTCAAATAAAATAAAAATTCAAACACATTCTTCTCCCCCCAATTCTTCACTTAAAATACTCTTAGGTGTAAATATCACTTTTCAAATAGCATTTAAAAATAAAGCGCGCGCGTAGAAAGTAAAGACGGTTCCTATAGGATACTATGGTCGTTATGGGTGCCTAACACCTTCCCGTAGCGAAAACAACTCCCGGACCTCGATTCTCAAGGGTTTTGCTTATTTTTTCCCTTCCCAAGAAAAAATGAGATATCAAAGGTTAAAAAGGTTCAAACGTAATCAATGTTTGACACCCGAAAACCAAGATAAAACACAATCAACAATATAATGAGCATAATAGGCTCCTCAACGTGTGAGCACAAAGGCTGCCGGGCCTAAAGCCCCCAACTTTAATGAGCACAAAGGCTGCCGGGCGAAAAGCCCCCAACTTTAATGAGCACAAAGGTTGTCGGGCCTAAAGCCCCCAACTTTAATGAGTATGCAATGAACTCAAACTTCCAACAACTTAGACAACAACATGAACAACTCATACGACTCATAATCATGGACAACTTCTTACAACTTACAACTTAGACCAACATATAGAACCTCATGACATTAATAACCAACATTTAGGACAACATCTTGGATAGACTCATACAGCTTAATTCAGTAAGTGACATCAACATGGCAGCACAGAAACCACATCACAATATAACAGTATCAATGATAATCAAAAACATCTTAAACGTCTTATATAATCCACATAATACTCATATAACAATACCACATTATGGCAAAAGAAACTACTACTATAACCCTTAATTACAATCCCTCTCATTAAGGTTATTGATTTGGGGTCTTACTATACATCTTAGGACCCCTTTAGAGACATGAAAATAGGTCAAAAATAGTCTAAGTCAACACTTCATCGTGGCACGTTGAGGTACCATCGTGGCACGTTTGGACAGCCTAAAAATGGTTTCGTTTCTGGAAAAATCGTGGCACGTTGGACCTCCATCGTGGCACGTTCTTAGTTCGACAGACAACATCAGATTTTCTACCTTTCACGTTTTCGTGCATAAAACCTAAACCGTTAATCCGTTTTCGATGCCGTTTTCGCCTACGCGCTCCTGACACTAAGCTCTATCATATTCTATAGAAAAATTCAAGTTTAACCCACTCAAAAAAATCGTTTTCCAAAACCCCACTTAGTCACTTATTCTCAAAAACGCTTAACATCAATATTTCACATGGAAATCCCGAATTCTACCCAAATACCAAAATACTGATTAGAACGTTGTTATAGGATTAATCTATGAACTGTAAATCATCTATACATAGTTTTAACAACTTCTATACTATCAATAATCTATAACAACCTCAAAACCCTAATTCTTAAAGTCTCACCAAAACTTAACCTAATCATGCTAAATTCATTCTACAGAATTATACCCTTAATAATATTGAAAATTAGTCTCACCCTTACCTGATAATAGCAGAATCGCAGCCCTCCCTTGGTTCTTCTCTCTTTCTGACTTTTCTCCCTTTTTCTCCAAAAACGTACGTACTATTTTTCCTAACTTATGTCTGTCTATTTCTCTCTCCTTTTTACTCTTCTCACTACTAATTGCTCATCTCACAACACAGCCCAATTTTTAATATTTTTATTTTATTTCTCATATCTTATTTTATTTAATAATAAAATAAGTCATAACAACATAACAACTTCACCACAACAAAATACTCCACATAATTCAGTTATAAATCATATAACCCACTCAACTTCATGTATCATAAAATTCACACATATCAATCATGAAAATCACGTAAATCATATATATAAATATATTTTTAAATAATCGAATAATTAAGACGGGCGTTACACCAAGCGTACGTGTACATCCATTAATCAGTAGTTGTGGTTCCTGCTTCAATACACAAGGTTTGCAGAATTTTTCATGTATTAAATTCAATGAATTGATTTTTTTTAGTTGTCAAGCTGTCGATGTGTACTTTAGATAGTTTTGAGTTGATATTTTACGAAATAGGTCTCTCCTGATAGTAATTTCTCTTAATCATACACTTTCCTCTAGGCAAGACCTAACATAAAGGTCTTAATGGCTTTACCATGTGCTAGCCCTAATAGTGAATGCTTCGCATGTCGTCTTCTCTATTGTCACATGTATGACTGTAAAAGCCACAAGATACACCGTCATCACAATCATACAAGAGGCATGTTTACTCTTGTAAAACATCATTGTCATAATTAAACGTGAGATTTGCTAGCCTCATTTTTTCTTTCAATTTTAACCCTTGCGTAGCGGTACACATGACAATATGTTTATTGTCACATGTATGACCGTAAAAGCCACAAGATACACCATCATCACAATCATACAAGAGGCATGTTTACTCTTGTAAAAACATCATTGTCATAATCAAACGTGAGATTTGCTAGCCTCATTTTTTCTTTCAATTTTAACCCTTGTGTAGCGGTACACATGACAATATGTTAGGAGTTAAATCCTTTAAGGCTCTGGTTACAATATAAAATATGATCGGGGAATATAAAATACATATTGAAAAGGGATAACTTAATATATATATATATATATATATATATATATATATATATATATATTTTGACAAGATATATATATATATATATCATTGGTTTTTGAATTTGAATTGTATTTTGTTGATAATCTCCACCATAATCATTCAAGTATCGACACATCAATGATTGTTGGATCGAGACCTAACACTCAAGATTTTGATGCAGATCTTATTTTTTTAAAACAAAAATACCGAGTTTGAAACCCTGATCGTTTGATCTCGATTCAACAATCATCGACGTATCTACAACATTAGTATATGAGATTGTCATGTAATTAAAATTCATGTTTTTTCTCTTTATTAACTTTTCTTTAACTTGATCTACATACTATGGTGACTTTATGGAAGGAGATCTAATAACACATTTGTACTTACACTAATCAACATTTTAAGGAATTCAAATTGCATGTAATGCTGTAGTCGGGACATATTTGACCGTCTGATTTAAATTGAATGGTCTAAATTTATTACAAATTCATTTTCTTTATGTTGTAAATTAAAAATTCAAGTTTTAAATTTATATCGTTTAATCGTTATCGAACAATCAAATCTATTACGACTGCTCTAGACAATTCAAATCCCATTCTAAGGTATAGTGAGTTAAATTTGATAATAATAAGGGCGTTTTAGGGCGAAAACAATTTTTTTAGGGGAACAAAATTATTATTATTTTTTGAAAGAAGGAACAAATTTATTTATTTATTTTTTTTTTGACAAAGAAGGAACAAATTTATTATTACTATGAGATAATAATAAAATTGGAATCTTCAGGGCTCGTGTTAAGTCTAGGGGAGGAGGGAGGAGGTGCGGCTGTGGAGAATGTGTAGAGGTGTGGTGCGGAGTGGTGCTAGAGGCGGGGGGGGGGGGGGGGGTGTTAGAGATGAAGGTGGTTTCATGGAATGTGAGGGGGTTAGGTGGGTTGGAGAAGAGAATGGAGGTGAAACAATTGGTGAAGGAAAAACGACCGTTTATTATGTGTATTCAGGAAACAAAATTAATGGTGATTGATGGTGCTACGAGTGCGTCACTGTGGGGTGATTCAAATTATGATTTTTCCTTTCGCCCCTCAGTAAGGGCTTCCGGAGGGTTGCTTACTATGTGGGATACTTCGAAGGTGGAGGTGTGTTCGTCGTTTTCTCAGGAGCACGTACTTCAAATTCATGGCAAATTTATTAAGACAAATGAAGAATTTTTTCTATTCAATGTTTATGCACCGTGTGAGGGTCGAGCAAAGCGGGAGTTATGGGCCTCTTTATCTGTACGTTTGCAGTTGTTTAGTGGGCGGAAGGTGTGTGTGTGTGTGGAGACTTTAACGAGGTTAGATATGCGGAGGAAAGACGGTCATTAAGGGGGGATGGTGCCGCAGTTGCTACGCAATATTTCAATGTGTTCATAACCGACAATGGGTTGATAGATCTTCCATTATGTGGCCGCAGATTCACATGGTATAAAGGAGATGGGTCTTCGATGAGCAGGATTGATCGTTTTTTGTTGTCTGAAGAATGGCGTGTTCAATGACCTAATTGCTTTCAGGTAGCCCTTCTCAGGGGCCTTTCTAATCATTGTCCGCTTCAATTATCGGTAGATGAGGAAAATTGGGGACCACGTCCGACTAGAATGTTAAAGTGTTGGCAAGATTTACCGGGCTATCGTCAGTTTGTGAAAGACAAGTGGAGTTCTTTCAGAGTAGAAGGGTGGGGGGGTTATGTTCTTAAAGAAAAATTGAAGTTATTAAAATCAGCCCTGAAGGAGTGACATACAACACATGCTCAAAATTTACCGGCAAGAATTGATTCGTTAAAATCTCGGCGGTGGGATTTTGAAGAAAAAGCCGTCGAGGAGGAGTTGTCTATTGAAGAAATCGAGGAATTGAGGGACATAACACATGAAATTCATTCTTTGTCTCGAGTGAACACGAGTGTAAGTTGGCAACAATCGCGTTTACATTGGTTGAAGGAGGGAGAACAAATACAATTGTATCGCTTCTAGTGAATGGTTCTATGGTTGAAGGGGTGCAACCTATTCGGAATGCAGTTTACTCCCATTTTAAGGAGCACTTCACGGCTTCAGACACAAGTCGGCCAGGGGTAGGTAATTTGGCTTTCAAAAAGTTATTTGTTGCGGAAAGAGGGGGTCTTACTAAACCGTTTTCAGTAGATGAGGTGAAAGCCGCGGTATGGAATTGTGATAGCTACAAAAGTCCCGGACCGGATGGTGTGAATTTTGGCTTTTTGAAAGATTTTTGGGAAGAAATAAAAGGGGATGTCATGCACTTCATAACAGACTTTCACATGAATGGCAGGCTAACAAGAGGTATAAATAACACATTTATTGTTCTCATTCCTAAAGTGAATAGCCCTCAGCGTTTAAATGATTATCGTCCTATTTCTCTGGTTGGGTGCCTCTACAAAATCCTATCGAAAGTGTTAGCTAATCGCCTACAGACGGTAATGGGGAGTTTAATATCCGAGACTCAGATGACATTTGTAAAAGGTAGACAGATATTGGATGGTATCCTTATAGCAAATGAGGTGGTAGATGAGGCAAGAAAAACAAAAAAGGAATTAATGCTCTTTAAGGTTGATTTTGAAAAAGCTTATGATTCGGTGGATTGGGGGTACTTGGACGCGGTAATGAGTAAAATGTCGTTTCCGGTGTTATGGAGAAAGTGGATGAAAGAGTGCGTAACAACCGCAACGACTTCAGTTCTGGTTAACGGTAGTCCTACAGATGAGTTTCCTCTAAAATGGGGGTTACGTCAAGGTGATCCTCTCTCGCCGTTTCTTTTTCTTTTGGCGGCTGAGGGACTAAATGTCATGATGAGATCGATGGTGAACAATAATTTATTCACTGGTTATGGGGTAGGAAACGCAAACTCAGCTGTGGTTTCCCATCTTCAGTTCGCAGACGACACGCTGCTAGTTGGTGTCAAGAGTTGGGCCAACATGCAAGCTCTTCGTGCGGTTTTGTCTTTATTTGCGGGTATGTCCGATTTAAAGGTGAATTTTCACAAAAGTTTGCTGGTTGGTGTTAACATTGCGGATTCTTAGTTGAACGAGGTTGCGTCGGTACTGAATTGCAAGGTTGGGAAAGTTCCGTTTATGTATCTGGGTTTATCGATTGGGGGTGATCCTCGGAGATTGGCATTTTGGGAACCGGTTTTGAACACCATTAAATCTAGATTGACGGGATGGCACAGTCGTTTCCTTTCTTACGGTGGTCGATTGGTTCTTCTTAAATCTGTCCTGTCAGCACTGCCTGTCTATGCCCTTTCCTTTTTCAAAGCTCCGTCAGGTATAATCTCTTCCATTGAATCTATTTTTAATTTTTTTTTTTGGGAGGGAGTGAGGACAACAGGAAAATTTCCTGGATTGCTTGGAGCTCTATTTGTTTACGTAAGGAAGATAGGGGTTTGGGGGTGAGACAGTTAAATGAATTTAATCTTGCTTTATTAGGAAAATGGTGTTGGAGGTTGTTAGTGGATAGAGGAGGTTTTTGGTATAGTGTTGGTGGCGAGGTATGGTGAGGAGGCTGGGAGGTTGATGGTAGGGGGCCGGAGTGCTTCGACTTGGTGGAGAGAGTTAGCGAAGATTAGGGATGGTGTAGGTAGTGAAGGTGGGAGTTGGTTCGCTGACAGGGTAGCTACTAAGGTAGGGACGGGAATGAATACTTTATTTTGGCAGGATAGGTGGTTAGGAGACGTTCCTTTGTGTCGGCGGTTTAGTCGCCTGTTTGATTTGTCAATTTATAAGTCAAGCACGGTGGCTGAGATATTCTCTCTTGGTTGGGAGGAAGGGGGAGCGGCGTGGGGTTGTCGGAGACGTCTGTGGGATTGGGAGGAGGAGATGATAGGCGAGTGTCGTGGTTTACTTGATAATTTTGATTTGCAGTCTGATGTTCCTGACATGTGGCATTGGCTTCCCGACCCTGTGGCCGGTTATACCGTCCGTGGAGCCTATCATATTCTTTCAAACCAGGCGCATTCTATTCGGGACGACATAGGAGAGCTTGTTTGGCATAAACAGGTTCCGTTGAAGGTCTCTATCCTAGCCTGGAGGTTACTACGGGACAGGTTACCAACAAAAAACAATCTTCTTCGACGCGGTATTATACAACCCACAGCCATTCATTGTGTCACAGGGTGCGGCAATGATGAAACAACTTCTCATATATTCTTTCATTGCAGTATTTTTGGCCCTTTATGGCAGCATATTCGGCATTGGCTTGGTATATATGGAGCAGATCCGTATTCTGTTCATGATCATTTTTTGCAGTTTACATATGCTTTGGGATCATCACGGAAACAGAGATCTTTTTTGCAGCTTATTTGGTTATTGGGTGTGTGGATTTTGTGGACGGAACGAAATAATAGACTCTTCAATAATGTTCAAACTTCCATGTTAGATTTGTTAGAAAAGGTCAAGTTTAATTCGTTGTGGTGGCTTAAGGCCAATAACGTTACTTTTGTCTTAGGTTACCAAAGGTGGTGGTCAGACCCGCTACTTTGTTTGGGTATAGACTGACACCTATTTATGACTTTGTAAATTGACAGCTTGTATTTTGGGGCGTCCTCTTGAGCATACCTTGTACTAGAGGGGAACGGCTGCCGTTATTATTATAATTCATTTTTGATTCTTAAAAAAAAAATAATAAAATTGGAAAATATATAGAATTTCAAGAGAAGAAATTATATCAAGAAAGAGAAGAAATTATATTTCTTTTATTTTCTTACACACACTCTCTCTCTCTCTCTTTTCCATTTCTTTCTTTTGCAATTTTTTGCATTACACACAGAAGCCTCTCTTTCTCTCTCTCACACACATCCCAATTCTCACGGCTTTGCAATTTCTTTCCTCAAATTGAAGCCACTTTGCCTGAAAATTCCACAATCTCAAACCCAATCGAGCAAAAAAATCCATTTTCAACCCCATTTGTTTTTCTCAAATCAACCTATTCCAAATTTATTAATTTTTCTCCAAAAATAGAAGGGGAAAATCTTGTCTCAAACATGAAAAGGGATTCTTTAATTACTCTTTAAGGCACCATAATCGACCAATTTTCACACTTTGCTGTTTTTTATGTGATAATTCACATAACCCAGTACGAGGTTGTTCTAAAAATTTCAACTTTTTGATGTTTCCTAGAAAACCTAGTTGTTTTTATTTATTTATTTAATTATTTATTTTTGGTGTAGTGTTGAAGGCATGCCTGAGGTGTTGGAGATAAGTTCTGATGAAGAAGAGGATGTGAAAGAGGAATCCAAAAACACTGATTTTGAATGGATACAAGAATTGTTGTTCAATTCTGATGATGAATCTGATGGTGGTTCTGATGATGTTGTCTTCATTCATGAGAAAAAAGCACCAGAGAAGAAGTCAAAGTCTTCAACTTTGTCTGTGAAAGATGTGAAAGATGATGTTGATGATGATGATGATTGTGTGGTTTTGGAGGGTGATCCTGAAAATGGTGTTACTTCTGTTGATGAAGAGGATTCAACAGAAGGGTCAGATGATTTGGTTGTAGTTGGAGAGAAGGGTCAGGTATGTTCTTGAGTTTGTTTATTACTATAAATAAAATGGTAATTGTATGCTTGTTTACTTGAATATTATAAAAGTATAATCTTTGTGTTGTTTATGGGATAGAGAAAGAGTACAAATTCATGTTATTGCTTTGGGGAGGTTTATTGTGGACCCAGCTTGTGTTATTTCGTATTTCCGTTATAGGATTTATAATTACATGTGTTCAACCAAGTACTGGTAGGAGTGTCCAAAGTACGATGTTGTCAAATTGTTATTGTTCCAGAATACACTATCTAGTACAAAGTGTTGTCAAATTAAAGCAGCGGAATCTGAACAAACTGTTATTTTCCACAATTTGCAATTGACAACACCAAGGAAACATGTTTTTGAAGTGTTTATTGCTTTTAGTGTGGATTGTCTTTGTTCACGAAATGACATGTGAATCTAATGGGGTTGTATGTGGATTTTATACATCTATGGTTGTATCTCTAAACTATCATGTATGTGCTTTTGATCGTTCTTTTGGAAGTGGGGGAGTACTTTCTCCTAAAGTGTCAATTTGTCACACAAGATGGTACACCGTGCACCATTGCCAAGTTTAGCCTCATAGCTAATTCTTGCAGGGTGTGAAATTACCACGAGGCAAGTTAAGATGGCTGAGGAAATGTTCAAAAAGGTAGAAGAAGACCTTGATCTTTGGCCATGCGTCTTGGCTATTGTGTATGCGAAAACACTTTATTTGTCTTCTCAAACTTACTATTTTAATGCTTCTCTTTGCTTATGGGAGAAGATGTAGCCATTGTATTTCAGATAGAGGCTCATTTTGTTTTTTGACTTGCAGGTTGCATGTAGAGACTATCCTCATGCCCGACATCTGTGTGCTACATTTCCTTTCTCATCCACTCCTCATGAGAGACACTGTGGCCAGGTAAAAAACAACTAAAGATCACATATTGGACTATGTCAGGATTCACTTTTGCTTTAGTTTTTTATTTTTTTAATTCACTACTGTTTATTGTGTGTTATTTGATTCACTCAACATTATCCTTTCTGTCCCTCATTTATTTTTTCGATGACATGCAGTGCCACTGTTATGTCTGCGACTCCTTGGCACCATGTCTAAAGTGGGGCATTGGCATTTTGAGTTCAGATCATTGTCATGCAAATGATAAAACTGAGGTGTGGAAAATTAAGAGGAAAGATTTCAAGCGGACCCTGAGTTCCCCACTACCAGCTTCAATTAGTTATGGCACTTCACTCGGTATGGTACGTTCGCAAAGTAACGAAATTCTTCCTCGTGATATCGTTCAATTGTCTCCGATTTCCGTGTTACGTAATCAATCAGCCAGGTCAACTGCAATGCACACTCCCTCACTCAACTGCATGCCTCAAAATCAGGTTTCTCGGCCAAAAGCAACGTACAGCCACATCTCAGTGAATTCTGGTATGCAGAATCAGATCACTAGACCAATTAATATACCTGTATCCAAAGTCCCTAACCTAACAATCCCAAATGGTGCAAACCATGGTAGATATCTGGAATCAAGATCCGCTTTGTCGAGAGACAGAAACCGGCCTCACTCTGTACCAAAGCAGTCACTGGGTGTACGTAGTCATGCCATTCAAAGGGAGCGGGGAAGGGGTGCAAGCAGTTTAGGACCACAGCTCCTCCGTTCTCCTACGATGTCAAAAGGGGCTGTAGGCAGTATGGGGCGCACATTGGCAGCGAATCACCCGTCTCGTGGTTCATCTGGCTTCAACAATCATGTTAATTTAGTACAACAACCTTCCAGTTTTCATTCTGCTACAAGATTCTCAAGTCCCATGAATTTATCAATGTTCTCACAATCAAGTTTAGGAGGGGTCAGTTTTAGTGGTGTCAAGCTGCATACCAGGACTCCTGAACCTCAATATGGCCAAGCATCGTCCCAATTCAACGTTAGCCAGAATTTCCATCAAACATATATTCAGGGTAATGACGCTCCTCATGGAGCATGCCAGAATAGCAATCAGCATGGAAATGAGCTGCAAGTCAAAAGTAAAGATGAAATTGCTAGTGGAAATATGACACAAAGTGGAATTACAAGTCAAGATACTAGCCAATCAAATCCACAAGAAGAAAGTTCAAATATATCTGCCGGAGAATTTTCTGCTTTTGTTTCAAGTTGGACAGAGAATATCAGTCAAAGCACTGAACCTCTCATTGAATTTCCTCCTGTACAAAGCTCAAGATCTACAGACCAACCTCCTAATGTCGAGAATTCCATTACTCAGTTTATTGAAAACGTTGAACCGGTAAATGAAAGTTCTCGTATACCTTCTTCAATTGATGATTTTGAAAACTGGCTTTCGGGAAAAGAAACTGGGCCAATGACAACAGACGATGTTTTGCCATTTGAACTGAATGTACCTTCTCCAGATCCTAGTCCATTTGATGAAGATCCGAGTATGCTTTTATCTTCATGGTGGTGAATAAGTTAAACGTAGCAAGCCAAGTGCAGTCTTCAATGGAAGTGCTCAGACTTGTGTATAGTGGAACGATGCCATTACAGTGGTCACTTATTTTTTAGTGGCAGTCTTGTGACTGAGTCATTTGTGTGGCAAGTTTCATTTTTAGGCTCATCAAATGCGCTAAGAGGTGATTTGTGTTGTATGTTCACTAATCCCCATAGTTATTAATACTAAGTTAGATCTATAGGTTCTGCTAGCATAACCTAATTTAGTTTTGTTATGTTTAGTTGGATGTAGTGAAGTCTTTGCTTCTAGGGTAATGGATGTGAAGGTCAGAAGGAAGCAGAGTAAAACTAACACAATCAAAAAGTGTTTGTTTTCTATCTCATGTATTTTATTTTCATTTAAGCAGTAATTAAAGTTTCTATTTATCTAAAATTTGCGTGTAAAGTTAGTTAAGTGTAAGAGTAGTGTTATTTGAATGGAATCTCTTGCTGGCTTTGATTTACAGAGAAATTTGACATATTTTATTTCAGTACTTCTACTTCCAAGGGCTTAGTTCTAATTGCATCAAGCCTGTTTGTCTTTCAGGCTGGTGTTCTGGGTTGTGTATCTTATGGAATCAGAGATCTGATTTCATCAAGGTCGAACTCCAGGCTCTTATCCGGGGAGCTGTGTACTTTCCGAAGTAAAGTTATGACCTGATACTACTCGCCTTTTAGTGCGTATTTGGATCGACGGCAGTTTAGCGCAATCATAGTATGACAGTGATTTTGGTAAAACCACGGTGTCATTGTAATTTCATTAGTGGTTGGAGACCGTGTAGTCTTTGATATTGCATTTGAGTGTGTGTTTGGTTTTGCGGTTACAAAAACTGATTCTAAATGAATTGATTTTGTAAATTTGATTTTATTAAAAGTGAGTTGGATACATTTACATAAAAGGAGATGAACAATAAAATTTTAGTGTAAATATCACGATATCACGTTTAGACTCTAAAGATACTCCTATAACTCCTAGCTTTAAGTTAGAATCAATTTTACTTGAGAGCAATTCAATTTTACACTGCTCCAAACGTAAAAACATAAGCTTCGTTGAAAACAAACAAAAAACCATAAGCTGCATTGAAAAACTTCTAACATAATTCCATTAACAATACACTCACAAAACTTTAAACAAATTTTATAGAGCCATTTATCACATTATAATATTTTTTTTAAGACACCGGCATAAATATTTATAAAATTAAAATATGTCTGAAGTAATTGTATAAAACTACTTATTTACATTAAAAAAATAATGTTTTTCATCCGTTTATAAATATTTTCTTTTTGAAAAAAATGAAAAACTAAAAAGAAAAAAACTCTAAACATTGCTTTTAAAAAGCTGTTTTGAGTAGTTTTTGTTTTTTAAAAATCTTTTTCCATGGATGATTTTTATTTATTTTTAAATAATTTTTAATTTGAGTTTAATGGATGTGTATTGAAATATGATAAATTCTAAATTTTGGTGTTTTCCAAACCAAAGATCCACTTCATCGTACACAGTTATTGCTTCCAACGAAACTGCGTTTAAGGTTTACTTTAAAAAACAAAAACTGCGTTATTGTTTGTGTACTGTCTCAGAGCAAGCAAAAAGAGAAAAAGGGCAACGATGGCGCTATGGATGGAAAAGGGTTCTGAGCCTTTAACCGAAAACGAGAAAGCAGACCTTGAAGCCATTGCTGCTATCAAAGAATCTTCAGCTTTAGAACTCAAGGTAATAATTACTCTTACTTATTCACTGTGTTTTTCAAAAAAGATTTTGATTTCACACTCAATAATCTTTTTCAGGAAAAGGGTAACCAATATGTGAAGATGGGTAAGAAGCATTACTCTGATGCCATTGATTGCTACACAAGGGCAATTGATCAGAAAGCTTCGAGTGACTCTGAGACTTCTATTCTTTTTTCAAATAGAGCCCATGTTAATTTGCTACTTGGAAATTTTAGAAGGGCTCTCAATGATGCTAATGATTCAATCAAGTTGTCCCCTTCAAATATAAAGGTGTGTACTTTATTATGGCCCTGTTTGGATAAACAACTTATTTGCAAACTTTGAGCTTACATAAGCTATTTCTATAGGAAAAGATAAAGTTAAATTGCTTTTTTTATATGTTGTAAGTTGTTTTCATAAGCTATCTTGGAGAACTTACGAAATTAAGCTGAAAAAAGCTGATAAAAAGTGTCATAAGCTGTGCTTATAAGTTCTCCCAATTGGTCTTACAAAACTTATGCCACTAGATAAAGCTCAAATAGGCCAATCCAAACAAGCTCTACGTGTACTACATTGTGAGCTTGTTTAGATTGATTTGAGCTTATCCACTGTCATAAACACTTGTGAGTATGTCTATGAAAACAACTTTGAAATGTCCATGTATTGTTTAGGATAACATATGAAAATAGTTTATAACTTATATGAAAACATGTCGACTAGGCTTGAGACCTTGGACTGCGCTTCTATAAAGGTCTCAGGTTTGAATCCTCCCGGTACCAATTTCTGTGGGCTAGTCCATACTGGTTTTAAATGGTCCCCCACTAATGGAAGGTAAGATTGGTCTCCTCGGATTATTCGGTCTTTGGGCCGCATACTGAGTTTTCAAAAAAAAAAATAAATAATTACTTATATTATATATGATAATCACTTAATTAAGTTGTTTATCGAAACGGTACCATGTGTTTGTTTGCTTCTTGTAATTCCTTGGTCTGATGTTTCAATAGTAATAATGGTAACTGTGATTTATTAGGCGATTTATAGAGCTGCCAAAGCTTCCTTTTCGTTGAATTCGTTGGATGAAGCACAAGACTATTGTCAAATGGGTCTTCATTTGGATCCCAAGAATGAGGAATTGAAGAAGCTTGATAAGCAGATTGAAACTAAGATACTGGAGAATGAAAAACATGAGGCTGAAGTTTCTAACGCTATTGCAGAGGCAAAGGTATATAAGCTTTGAACTGTTTTCTTTAGTGGCAGAAAATAGCAGTTTTTTCAAATTCCACTATGCCTCAGTAGCGCCTCTATAGCCCCTATTTGACAACATTTTGTACTAAATAGTATGTCTATATCGCTGAGCAATAGCGGTTTGTTTAAATTTTGTTATGTTATAGCGCTACAGTTCCTTTATTTAACAACACTGGTTTTCTCATGTAACTTGTAATGTGGAGACTGGAGAGAGACTCATGCCCTTCTTTAAACATAAATTGTGCAGGAACTTGTTTCTGCTATAGAAAATAGAGGCTTGAAGATTGGAAAGCCTATGTATCGAGAACTTACTGGGTTAAGGAAACCTGTGTTAGACAAAAGTAACATCCTTCATTGGCCTGTTCTTCTTTTGTATGCAGAAGTTATGTCCAGTGACTTCATTGAGGATTTCTGCGAGACCGACATGTTTTCGGTTCACCTTGATATGATATCCTTTTATATGAAATGTTTTGTTCACATTTTCTTTATACTAGTTTTGTGTATATATGGCCGTGTTACACCCTTAGCTATCAAACGTATTTTCAGAAGATCAGCCGCTTTCATGGGATGTTGAAAACAATTACAAACGTGAATTTATTGAGTTATACTACGAGGCAAGCTTTCTGCTTCCATTGAAATTGTGTACTTTTAGTTACTAGTTTGACATGGTGATATTTTTTGGCAAAATCGTTCATTTTGGCATATTTTGTGTCAAATGTTGGAAAAGTTATACCTCCAAAGCAATTTCCCACCTCACCCCTTATTCCTTGTTTTATCAGGCTGGTTCTGGACCTCGTCTATCTAAGCAAAAACTCCTTCAATATCTATTAGAGGGAACTGCCGCAGCTACTAGTGGGGAAGTTATTGGTGATGAAGAGAAAGACGCAGTTGAGGATTTTAAGCTAAACAAAAGTATGTTACTCTTGAAGTTCATTTTATCCTTCGTTGCAATTGATTTCTGGTTTCTTTGTTTGTATGACTTCATTTCCCTAATATAATGGTTCATACTGTGTTAAAGTAATAACTTGGGCGGTAAGGATATAGACAATGAGGAAAACACCTATTGGTGATGATTTATAGCGAGCCATTTTTATTATGGTTTTGGATGATAAAAGTAGTTCATAGGTGTTAAACTAGTTTTGTGAGTCTATTCATTCAATGTTTTTAAATTCTTGGTTTAAAATAGTTTTAATATTACATTTTGGTAAATTTTAGTGAATCTCCTTTTAAATTTAAGATAAATTAAAGAGAAGAATGGTCAGAAGAACTTTTTCAATTCAAATAAAAACTAGTTAGTGAAATCTATGACTAGGGTATCATCTCCCATAGTCATAACTCTAAGACTGATCCCCTAGGTTGAGAGCAGTTTTGATAATGGCGGAAGGCCAATGATCTTCCATACAAACACGCCATTGCGGCCTATGGTGCCGCCATGGCGGGCATCCCTTCACAGATTGTCTATGGTGGTTGTCAAAAGATCTGTCACTGCGAAGGTGGTGTTTATGTAGAACCTTTCCCAAAATATGACTCTTGGAGGTCATGTGACCGGCCAACCACTATTCCACTGTGACCAACCACTGTTTGGTACAAGAACTTATTAGTTTGAAAACCAATTTTTGAATGGATTTCTTTTTTTATTTTTAACTGAAAAATTGACAATGAGAACTTGATTCAAGTGTCAAATGATTTCAAATTACCTAACATTTTAAAACCATCCCCATCATGCTAAGCTAGGCAAATGCCTCTTTCACTAGATTTCTCCTTTTTATAAAGCAAAAAAGAAAAAAAACTCCCTTGGCACATCATAAGTTTAACTTTGTACTCCCTTGTCACATATGTTTAACAAAATGAGGACTCTTGAACCAACGATAAAGAATGTATTTAAAAGATTGTTGCTAGCATCATTGTTAACAGAATGTATGTTCATCAGGCTCCCCGAAATGGATCAAAGTAAATGAAAGGAGAACACTCCATGATGTTCTGAAAGAGCCTAATTTCATCATTCCTGAGATCCCAGGTGAAATGGTTTTCCACTAGAAGACATACTTTTGTTTTTTCCATTGATTCTGTTTAGAGTTTCATCTAACTATATATGATGTATTTGCAGTCTTTTATGTTGTTTCTAAGCAGTCCAGCTTTTATAGCAAATTCAAAGATGGAAAGTGGGCTCCTCCAAGTGTATGAAAGGAAGCAACAAGAATCTGACATGTTTTGCAGTAACTAGATTCAAGATTTCTGGCTGTAGTAGTTCTCTCAATTATAATGCTAGAATTGGAGGAACCTCGCATGGATGTATCTATTCTCTTTCTCATGTAATGTAGTTAACAAAGATAATTTGTGTTGTTTTGGTACATGTATAATTTGGTAGCTTTGATTTCAGATTTTTACAAGGTTACAGGTGCATAATACTTCTAATATTAGAATTTTCAAATTTCGTTTTTCACTTGGGACACACACAGACAAGGGATAACTGACCATTCTAGTTCCCGTTTTGATATCAATCCTTACAATTTGCCTTTTTAGCTCTCTTTATCCAATGCAGCACAACTCTGAGAATTTGCTATTAAGAATGACTATATACACTGATACGTAGAAAAACTAAAATGCAGGGCATTAAGTGTATGTTGAAAAAGAGTAATGATATTTTGACATGAAAATTGTGATGTCAAATACGATGTCCTTTGATTTTTGTGTATTTTTGAAATATACATGGTGTTACATATGATATTAGTATTTTGATGTCCATATAACACATCTCGTTGGAAAAATAGTCATGGCAAGGATGTGTGTCTAGCCGCCTCTTGAATTTGTAGCTTCATAAATTCACTATAAATCTTGTCTTTTGGCGCAAGATTTACAAGGCTGACATGAAACCAAACACTACATAAAAAGGGTGAGAAACAAATCAAAGGGAATAGCTTTGTAACTTTCAGATGCGTGATTTTTGCATTAAAACAGGTAGGGAGAATAGCATAGTCATAATAATACAAAGATATGCTCTGCATCCATTGCAATGGCTCTTCAATCACACAACTTTGCAAAGAGTGTCCACACTAAACGTGCGGATTACACTTCAAAGGTCTCAAACTCATCGGTCAGAGACCTAATCATTTTGAGAAAAAAAATCAACAATAACATACATCCTCCAAAGCCTCCCATTATCAAAGAAGTGATATGGAGCCCTCCTTTTGCTAATCGGATCAAATGTAACACAGATGGAGCATCAACCTCTTCAACATCAGTTTGTGGTGGAATTTTTAGAAACAACAATGCAAACTTTCCGGCATGCTTTGCAGATAACCTTGATGGAGGGTCTGCCTTTCATTCTGAAATTTATGCAGTGATTAGAGCAATTGAAATAGCTAGCCAGAGGAGGTGGAGAAACCTTTGGATTGAAACTGATTCATCCCTTGTGCTCATGGCTTTCAATGCTAAATCCAAGGTGCCTTGCAACTTAAGGAACAAGTGGCAAAACTGTATGTTGATGTTGCCTGAAATAAACTATGTAGTTACTCTCTCTCTCTCTCTCTCTCTCTCTCTCTCTCTCTCTCTCTCTCTCTCTCTCTCTCTCTCTCTCTCTCTCTCTCTCTCTCTCTCTCTCTCTCACTCACACACACACACACACACACACACACAAATGTGCAGATAAGTTAGCTTCCATAGGTTTAACAATCATTGAACTTACTATTTCATAAAAAAAAAACACATTGTTACTAATTTTGAAACAACGTAATAAAATGAGCGGAAAAACGTGTCCGTCTTTTCGCTAGTGCTTAATAATATTATTTATTATACCCTTAACAAAAAAATAAACAAGATAGTAGGATAAGAATTGTACCGATCCTTTTGTCAAAAAGAAGAATTGTACCGATCCGATAAGAATTTGTACTTACTATTACACTATAGTTAGTTAGAGTACACTATAGTTAGTTAGAGTGTTTGAGAAGCTTGGTTAAGAGTTAGCTAGAGTTAGTTACTTAACTAATCTCCATATATAGGAACACTCATGTATCATTTCAATCATCTTCTATACAATTGTTTCTTTATGATGACTCCTAGAGAGCATTATGCATTCTATCTTTCCATTGTATGGGACCTTGATACCCGGCATCCTCTGATTCATAATACAGAGCTCTATGGAGATAGCGATTTCGATCCAGATTCTGATGAAGAAGATGGCCACGATGGTGACGAAGAAGATCTTGAAGCTTCCGCATCAGAAAATTCTTGTTCTTCCCATGTATATCTGCAAGATGTTCAGTACTTCTTCATATGTTACATAATTGTTTGTTATTCCCATGTTTGTTTTGCAGGTTAGAGTTTTGGGAATTAAAAGAGCGTGGACTTTACAGGAGGACAATCTGTTGAAAGGTTTTGTAGAGAAAAACAAAGGGAAGAATTGGAAATTCCTTCAGCGGGACACGAGCCTACAACATACTGGAGAATGTGGCTGGGGGCGTTGGCACGATTATCTCCGCCCAGGTTTGAAGACAGGGCCCTTTGATGCCAACGAGGAAACACTGATCTGTAAACAACACGCAGCTCTAGGAAATCGCTGGATAGAAATAGCAAAAATGGTAAGCATTTTTAATGAGTTTCTAATGAGTTTGATGAGTTTCTAATGACTAGTGCATGCCATTTAAAAACACCAGTAATTGTGTTTATTTTGATATGCAGCTTCCAGGCCGATCAGGTAATTCCATTAAAAATTATTGGAATACATGGAAAAAAAAGGTGTAAGCGGGATAATGTTCCGTTGTATCCTTCTGATATGCAGCAGCCACAAGAGCACCCTTCGATCCATAGTTTTGAAAGTCAGTGACTTTTATAACTTAAGTCTGTATGTATTTTATTTGGTAAAAAAAAGAAGACAGTATGTATTTTGTACAACTGAGTTAACTATCTGGATGCTTTAAAATGCAGGAAACATTGAAAAATCACTTGGTATTGACTACGACTTATTAGTAGGTCAATCAACAGAGGAATCGTCTTTCGAAAAAACACCATCTGGTTTTGTTTTCTGTTAATTTTCAATGTCAATTGTTTCAGAGCAAAAATACAATTTTGGTCTCGAATTCGTTGCAACAACAAATAATTACATAAAAAGTAACCCGAGTAAACAATAATAAAATTATTAGGCTTTGTTTAACAGTTTGGAAGGGAAGGGAGGGCTTTGGGGGTAAGAAATATATAGAAATGTGTGCGCGCACGTGCGTGCGTATGTGTTAAATAAATGAATATTCCAACCACCCGTTAATTAATGGATACATATGCAAGTTTAATGGTACTTATGTCAATGATTGTCTATACTCGTTAAAAATTAATAAAATTACATACATTTTTTTAAAGAATAAAATTACATACATATCACTTATTAAATATAAACAGACTGAATTTGAAACTATTGTAATATGGTTAAAGGAAGGAAAAAAAATGTGATGTATTTTCTTTTGGTTAGAAATTTTGTGTTGAGAACGAAATGTGTGAAAATTTGTATGTATTAATATTTTTTGTGTCTATAAAAGAGAATGAAAAAACTCAAGTTAATTACAAATTTTTATAATGAAATCCATTTGACATTAAAAATAAATATATTGATCACTCATTAAAAATAAATAAAAATCTATTTGACATTTTTGAAATCTTATATAAAAACTTCACATCATAATTCGTTTTAGGCCTTAAAATATGTTGGGTTGAATGAAAATCTTACCGTTATCTAAACTAGGGTCATTACAAGCATAAGACAAACCTTCCCTCAAAAAAAAAAAAAAGCATAAGACAAACCAAATCTTGTGTTAGAAAAAAAGAGTAGATTATTTTAAGGGATATAAAAATTAGATTTATAAATCTTTAGGCATTTGAACAAAAGTAGTAATAATAATAATAATAAGTTGAAACTTTGTATAATGTCCACGCAGCTCAGCTGGTCAAATCAAATTTAGGACATATAGTTATTCTTTTGATGTTGACTTTAAGCTTCCAAATACATTGGACCGACCTAAACCAAACCAAAAAAATTGTATTAAATTAAAAACAAGAAAATAAATGGCATGAACTATATGAACATGAAAGAATCCAAACTCCTGAGTAACTTAATAATTTTTTTAAATTATATTGGTTCTATCACCGTCATGTGTTTCATCAAATCAATCACTTGAATTTTACTGCTGAATGGGATTATGGCATGCCCTGGTCTTGAATCTCAGGGACAGATTGAATATTTGACCAACAATTAGTAACAAGTTTCTCCATTGCTTTTTATGTTATATTTACTTGATTTGTACTGATGGTTTGGTTTTATTCATGTTGATCTTTTGTTACATTATTGTATTTGTGTAATATTGAAACTCTGCTATCAGATACACTGGAATCTTATTCTCAATCATATTGATCATTTTGCGACAAATCGGTGACTGGATCAGAGTAATATTGACAAGTTCTTAGCTCCCCTTGTTTTCAGCAACAGCTTCTGATAGCAGAGTTTCAAGTTCTCTCATTTCATGTACAGCTTAAGTGTATCTGCACATTACATGTATTGGAGTTTATAAGGTTATATGTTCTTTACAGAAAGGACTTTGGAGTTAGATGAAAAAACTAGTATCAGACTTCCTCACAACCTGTCTGCAAATAGTAAAGATCACCTTGTATACTTGTAGATTGTCGCAAACATAAAAATGAAGAAGGATTTAGTGTGGGAAATTTGGTCGTCTAAAAACATTGCATTGAAAATTAGGTGGCAATGCCTTAGGAAGTTAACGTTCACATGTCATAAAATCCATGCATGATCATAAGAATTATACCACGCATGATTGTTTAAACTTCAAACGAAAGGCAGCATAACACAGCTTCCATCGCACACAACACTTTCACAGAGCTATCATCAGATCACTTATTATCTCATGCATGCATTGCAAGCACACAACGGAGGCATCCTCCTTCGTGCATGAGGTCAAATGCATTGTTGATATCCGCAAGAGTCAAATTGTGAGTAATGTATTCATCAACCTTGATTTCCTGCAATATGAGATAAATATTGTGTTAGGCCCCTTATTAGTAAGCATTAAAATAGAAGATCCAAGGTGTGTGGGTCGGTAATTCGAAGTTATTTTTCAGTCTGGTTAGAGGTTAATATGCAGTTTATATAAACAGGGAGGTCATGCAGTTTGTGAAATAGGCAATTAATTGGGACTGATTATTGATTGGGAGAGACCAAACTCTTGAATTCTTGGAAAGGAGAGACCGATGACTCTCGAATTTCTCGGGAACTCATTGTTAATCCTACTTTATCATTAGCAAAAATCAATTATTACTATTAAATTAAAATCTCCATGTTTGGTACCAGTTTCTATCAGATTGCTCACTCCTAAGTTTAATGTATGGAATGAAATGGAATGGAACTGCTTAATGAATTTACCTTGTTTAAGTATTTGTTTACAAGCCAAGGCACTTGTGATCGGCTCTTGAAGCCACCAAAAGCTGTTCCTTTCCAGACGCGTCCGGTTACCAACTGAAAAGGTCGAGTTGATATTTCTTGCCCTGATGCTGCAACACCTACAATAACTGATGTCCCCCACCCCTGCAAATTTGCAACACCAAAACATATTATATATTGTTACACAAGTTGCTAATTTCTCATCATAACCATTCATGGTTTTCATGTTGTAATATATGAGTGACTGAGGTAGCAGCAACAGTCACCTTATGGCAGCATTCCAAAACAGCCCTCATTACAGAGACATTTCCAATGCACTCAAAACTATAATCAACTCCACCATCTGTGAGATCAACTATGACCTGCTGAATTGGTTTCTCATGTTCTTTTGGATTAATAAACTCAGTGACTCCAAAGTTCTTCGCTGCAAAGTAAATAAATATAAGAAATTAAGGTATTGATAACGTGCACACTTTAGCTTTAGCATCATATCCAATATATATTCCTAATACAAAAACCGAATAGAACCAAAGCCGAAAAGCAAGTAACATTGATATGTACCTCTTTCAAACTTATTACTATCAATATCTATGCCAATAATCCTTGATGCACCTGCAGCTTTTGCACCCTCAGCAACCTGTTCAATGTAAATTCTAGGTAATGATACAAGCCAACAACACTAAGCTAATATGAAAATCTAGCTACTGGTTTTTTTTAGAAACTCACAGCAAGCCCGACAGTTCCAAGACCGAAAACAGCAACAATTGACCCTGCTTCCACCTTTGCAGTGTTCCAGACAGCTCCAAGGCCTGAAACATTACTCAAAATAATAATTGTTTCAAAATCTACTAATGTTGTCTACTAGACTGAATTGGATCAAGAATAAGACTAAAAACACTGTTTCAAGATTTCAAACAAATTAAATGAATAAACTCCCTTTTAATTTCTGTCAGCTCAGTAATCTCTTCTACACTTTCATTCAACAATACAAAACATACCCTGTTAGGATATAGAATATTGAATAATTAGAGTAGTTAAGAGCTAGTTAGTAGAAGTTAGTTAGTAAGTTGATATTAGGTGGTTGCTTAAGTTATTCTTAGAAAGTCTTCAAATAGTCCTCAATTGGTAGAGGGGAAAGATAGCTTTGAATAATTAAATTTAGTGTCTAGAGAATGATCTAGTGTGAAAGGAGAGTTCTCCTTTGGGGTAGCCTTGAGTGCAAGGTTATCGTCTTCAGTGTAAACCTTTTGTATCTTCTCTTTCAATCCTATAATCCCATTCAATTGATAGTAACAGAAAGAAATTCAAAGAATTCTTCTTTTCTCAAATTTTTTGATCAATCTTTATTCTAGTTAGAATCATTCTCTTGTTTATTCATTTCTGCCAAGTTTTGAATTTTTTTTCGATATACCAGAAGAAGGTCCCTAACATACCCTAATCTCATTTGAATATATCCAAAGTCATGTATTACTATTAGAGTTAAGTGGAAATGGAGTAAAAATTCCATGAGTAATTCTTGCACGAGTACTATTTAATGTACACTCAACACTTCATATCGAACGTTTGTCCGAAGTCTGACACCAACATATTTGGTTACATTCAATCACTTTAATTTTCTCAAATTATGAACGGTGTCCATGTATGTGTGTGTGCTATACTAGGCAACACCAATCAAAATTAGCTCAAGAAGATACATTAAAACAATTATAACAGAAAAAGACGAGTCATGTTGAGATTATTTATATTATCTTGAGATTTCATTGAATTGTGCCTATATGTGGATATTAGACAATACACTCGTGTAAGAATAATAACTTGAATTCGTAGCAGGGTTGGCTAAGATACAAAGGGGGTTATTCTAGAAAACAATTTCAGTAAAATTAGTCACCCTGATGCATGGTTTTAAAATGCAGTCCACATATGCAATTATGGATGCAATATAAATGATTTGGAGATCTTTCCAACAGCATTGCAACCGCAATTTCAACCACATCGATCACATTTTCTCACAATATAAAAGTTCGCACCACTGCCACGAGTGCAACCACAATTTAAAACCATATCAGATGTACTTTGATGGCAGATCATATGAACACTAGTAACAAATGATGGATATAAAAGATAACCAAGCTCTTTTCTTATATAACATGCAAAATCTCAATACAATTTCTATATTACCTAATAATATAATCATTAAAAACTTACCAGTTGGAACACCACATCCAAGGAGACAAACTTTGTCCAAAGGAGCTATAGGGTCAATCTTAGCCACACTAACATCATGAACAACAGTGTACTGACTAAAAGTGGAGGTTCCCATAAAATGATAGATAGGCTTTCCATTGACAGAAAAGCGACTCTGGCGATCACTCATCATGACTCCGACTCCAGTAGCAGAACGAACTTTGCCACAAAGATTGGTTTTGCCTGATTTGCAAAACTTACATTCTCCACATTCAGCTTGGTAACAAGGGATGACATGATCCCCTGGCTTAACTTCAGTAACACCTTCTCCAACACTTTCCACAATCCTTTATGTACCAAAAACATACCATCATAATCATAATCTATGAATCATTGACACAGACATGGACACCAAACAAAATACCGACCGACACTAACACATCAACAACAATAATAATTTTGAGAAAATAAATAAGTTAGATGTAATAATCACATATGTCGGTGTCAGATACTAGCATGTGTTGGACACCGGATACACATTCAATCAGAAGTGTCATTGTTTCAGAGATCATAATAGTATTATTATTGATAACAAACTGAATATGAACAATCAAACAAGCAAGCATATATATATATATATATATATATATATATATATATATATATATATATACACACACGGTTTTATATACCCACCCAGCAGCTTCATGACCAAGTATACATGGGAAAAGACCTTCAGGATCCTGCAAAAGCAAATCAAGATGAATTCAAATACTTATGCATAAAAATATTACCATTGTTATAAAATGGAGATGGTCAACAAACAACACAAGTTATTGTTATATTTGTACCTTGCCGCTCCAAGTGTAAGCATCAGTGTGACAGAGAGCAGTGAAGAGAATTTGGATTCGAACCTCACCAGCCTGAGGCGGAGCCACTTGAACGTCCTCAATGATCAGTGGTTTGTTGGGTTCCCAGGCCACCGCAGCTACACAAATATATGTATATGATAACAAGGAAAAAGAATGTATTAGGCTATTGATGTGATGATATTGAATTGAGATGAATAGAAGAAAGGAAAGAGAGAAAACCTTTGCAGGTGATGACTTGTCCTTGAGTAGCCATCGAAATGGAATAGAATGTTGATTGTAACGCACAGTCAAATGTATGAAATGAAATCACATGAAAGAGACAAATCCCTGATTTTGTTTCTAATGATAGTATTTTGTGAACATATCGTATTCTTCTAGAGAGTCTGCTGAACTTTTAAATAGATGTGATATATGAAATGTTGAATGAGGTAGAAAAAGAAATATATGTTCAAATATAATTGCTCTTTTAAATAATTTGTTCCATACCATATTATTAAATAGTGATATTTGTACAATTATTTTTGTGATAACTTTTGTAACAACTATCTCTAATATTTACATTGTATTTTAAATTATATTTATGATAGTTGTCTCAAAAATTGTTCTATTATTATTATTATTATTAAGTGATTCACATGTACCAAAAAAACTGAAGTAACAAAAAATAAATTGAAACCAAAGACACGATTTTAACATCTCACCTAAGTTAAGAGAAATGTATAAATAAAAGAAAACGCACAATGATCACGTGAATATAACTCAATTGATAGGGACGTTGTTAGAGTTCGAATCCCGACACCCCAAATATTCACCTTATGAGTGAATATCTAATCATTATACTATTTGACATAAAAAGAACGCATAATATTTTTGCTAAATTGCTGTGATAAAATGTTAATTTATTCATACCATAATGAATATAAAGTGAAAGATATTAATTTAAGATTTAAAAGTGACGAAAAAAATATTAATTAGAGGTACAATTAAAAAAGTAATTAATGTTTGTTTCAAGTTATATTTGTTGATTCATGAGAATAAAATGATAGAAATATATATGCCTATGTTTGTTACAAGTTTACTAAATTTTATTCCTGGGTATAAAAAGTTCCTGGGAATAAAAAAATTTTCCCATAGAAAAGGGTGGGAATAAAGTTCCCATGAAGATGAGAATAAATTTATATGTAGTTACCTATTATAATCCCTATTTTTATGGTTCATAGGAATATTATAAAGTTAACAAAACATATTTTTTCTAAATACCTGGAATAAAATTCTCATCTTTATATTCCAAGAAATGTTATTTCTAGAAATAAACTTGAAACAAACACACCCCAAAATTTGTCTCATAAAATGTTGTATTGAAAATTGAAATTGTCATTTATTATTTTGTAAGTAAATATTTTGGAAACTTCCTTAAAAGTGATTTTCTTTTGCCCATTGAACATTAACTCGATTGATAGAGATATTGATTTATATGTGCAAGGGACAGGGTTAGACCTCGATTCTCCACTTATTCATTTTTGTGGTGAAATTCTAGTCATTGTTACTTAACATAAAAAATATTTTTTACCAAGCAGAATCATTTTTTTTTGCTATTGACCGCTTCACACACACAAAAGAGACACAACAATTGCCTTGAACAGGATGACCTCAAGCAGGAAGTGGAGAAGGCAATTTTAAAACAAAGAAAAAGGAATTGTAATTGAGATTTGAGAGAGAAGACATGGAGATGGGTTTGAATTTTTGTGGTAGAATTTGAATGATTCAATTAACAAAAGCGTGATTATTTTGTTTTAGGGAAGGAAAAAAAAAATAGAATTGATTCCATGAACAAGTGGTGCCACTGGAAAAGCCAATGAAGAAAGGAAAATTAAAAGACGAAGAAGAAAGGAAATGAGGTTGAATATTATGTGGTGATTAAAATTAAATAACACAATAAAGATTAATCTAATGGTCAGCATCTAACTCTCTCATCTCTCACAGTAAAAAGGTCTCTCACTTGATATGACCTATATATATATATATATATATACTAGAATTTAGACCCGTGCGATGCACGGGAAGTTGATTATCTCATTGACGAATAAATGCGGTAGTTGATCATGAAATGAAATAATAGTTGTTGTTGAGCATGAGTTAATACTTTCAAAGAAGATAACAACAACAACCAAACATTATCCCACTAAATGGGGTTGACTACATGGATCGAAATATGTCATATTGTTTTATCATAAACAATATTTAAATCCAACTCATTAATCTATAAATCTTTCCAAATAGTTTCTCTTAGGGGACGTTTGTTTTAGGGAAACACAAATTATTCCTAGGATTAACATACCCGGGAATGAACATATGAAAATTTGATTCCTGGGAATTAGTTAAAAAAAAATGTTTGGCAAATAACTTCACATTCCTGGGAAAATTGGAAGTTATAATTTTTTTTTTCAAATCAATGCAGAATATCATGGGAATGCACATTCTCATCTCTTTACATGAGAATAATGGAAGTTATGAGAAGTTACATCATTCCCAGGAACCTTTATACCCAGGAATATTTTTTTCTCAACCTCATAACAAACATGGGTATAATCATTCTCTAGCCATGTTTTCCCGGGAATATCATCCTTAACCTTGAAACAAACACCCCCTTATCGTTCTTCTAGGTCTTCCTATACCTCTTGTAATTTTCTCACGAAACAACTTTTTTGGCTCCAAAAAAGTTGTCTAATAAACTTAAGAACTTTTATAAATAAGATAAGATACGCGATCATTTTCTAAAAATATAGAAAAACAGCAACAAAATTAGGAATGAAATGTGAAACAGCTTTTTTGGCTCCAAAAAAGTTGTCGAAGAGACTTAAGAACTTTTATAAATAAGTATTCCTAGGATTAACATACCCGGGAATGAAAATATGAAAATTTGATTCCTGGGAATTGGTTGAAAAAAAGTGTTTGGCAAATAACTTGACATTCCTGGGAAAATTGGAAGTTATAATTTTTTTTTCAAATCAATGCAGAATATCATGGGAATGCAAAGTTACTTCATTCCCAGGAACCTTTATACCCAGGAATATTTTTTTCTCAACCTCATAACAAACATGGGTATAATCATTCTCTAGCCATGTTTTCCCGGGAATATCATCCTTAACCTTGAAACAAACACCCCCTTATCGTTCTTCTAGGTCTTCATATACCTCTTGTAATATGACTATCCTCTATTTGATCTACTCTTCTTACTATAGAATCTACATGTTTTCTCACGAAACAACTTTTTTGGCTCCAAAAAAGTTGTCTAATAAACTTAAGAACTTTTATAAATAAGATAAGATACGCGATCATTTTCTAAAAATATAGAAAATCAGCAACAAAATCAGGAATGAAATGTGAAACAACTTTTTTGGCTCCAAAAAAGTTGTCGAAGAGACTTAACAACTATTATAAATAAGATAAGATACGCGATCAGTTTTTAAAAATATAAATAAACAGCAAAAAATTAGGAAGGAAAAGTGCAACAACATTTTTGGCCCCAAAAAGTTGTCTAAGAGACTTAAGACCTTTTATAAATAAGATAAGATAAGATACGCGATCATTTTTTAAAAATATAGAAAAACAGCAACAAAATTAGGAATGAAATGTCAAACAACTTTTTTGGCTCCAAAAAAGTTGTCGAAGAGACTTAAGAACTTTTATAAATAAGATATAGGACATTTCAAATGAGAGGATGAGAGGACTCATTAATAGCCATTAGATCAATTGTACGGATTAGATTAAAAGCTTCATATTAAATTAATTGCACATGATTATTTTTCCCTTCTTTTTATCTTCTCCCGTTACCCTTTCTCCTTCCTCCTTCTCTGGTTCTGGTTTTCACCTTTCTTCTCTCTCTTGCTCCATCACAACAACAATGGACTTTATATCCCTTGTTTCTTCAACTTCATAACAAGAACAATAGAATTTTAATCAAGTCTACACCACAATTCGAAGCCCATTCATAGTTTGATTTTCTCAACTAAAGACCCGTTTTTATCTTCTTCAATTCCAGATCCAGCAGCTATGAATTTTTCAATCAAATTGAAACCCATTTACAGTTTTGGTTATCTTAGTTAAAGACCCCTCTTTCTTCGGCCTTGAATTTTGTAGGATAGATTTTCTAGCTTAATTTTTAGAGGTAGTTAACCAACAATTATGGTTCGTAGAGCAAAGAAAAAATAAAAAGAGTAAGTGGATTTGATTGCTTTTGCAAAGACTTATCTTCAACAAATTTAGTAGTAACAAGAAAAACTGCATTCATGAAATAAATAAAAAAATCTGACTGTGTTTTTCCTCTTCATCACCAATGTTGGCTTTTGCAGGAAGAAAAAGTCTCGAAACAAACATCTATCAGATACATGTGTTGTTTTTGTGACCAATATAATCCCAACCGTTTATTTCAATCTAATGGTTAATAATTAACCCTCTCACCCTCTCATATTAAATAGTCTTCTCACTTGATATGTCCCCTATAATATATATATATATATATATATATATATATATATATATATATATATATATATATATATATATATATATATATATATATATATATATATATATATATGGAGGGGGAATGTGGTGACACGGGCTTGAATTTGGGATTCCACGGAAAATGTCCCTACAACTAAATTGTTAAACCATCACAACAAGGACAATAAATTATTATGGTAGATATAATAAATTAATAATAACCAATAATAGAAAATACTTATGAGCACTTAGATTTAATGTGGTAAAAGTTCTCTTTGAGCTTAACTAGAGGTTCTGAGCTCGAATTCAACCTTGAGAGCATAACATTGTTAAATTTTTTGAGGAAGAACTTTGTGATCATTGGAGTCTTATCCAGCCTGAGGGATTAGTCTTTGTAGTGGTGCACATAGGATTGGAGGTCTCTATTAAGACCTTGTGTCTCATAGGTATCAAAAGTTATTTCTCCTAAATGGGGGTACCTCATAGGTACCAAGTTTTAAAATTTGAGACACCCCATTAGGGATGGTCTAATTTGTTATAAACATTCAATTTAAAGAACTTATACATGTACACCTTTATTTTTCATACCCCGTCCAACACCTTAATTTCTCTATATCTCTCTCTTCTTATCGTATCATCAATCTATCACATCTATCATTTTACTCTATTTATTTATTTCTATCTCCAACGGTAGATTGAATATTGAGTGTTTATGAATTAATTTCCAAAAAAAAGTTTCGATTCCACCATGACATATCAAATTCTTTATTTTATTTTTGATCCCTCATTTAGTCTACGTTATAAGCATCTGCCTATGTGTTTTCATGTTAACTGATATCTTTTTATGACGAAAACGAAACCATATTCATTTATTTAAATTGATAGAGTACATCATTAAACATCACTAGAAACGAAAAGATGAATCTGCATACAAGTTCACTACATTCAACTTAAAAGCATTTAACGACAAAATAAGTACAAATAACTAGATAAAATTAAAATGACCGGAAAACCTGTGTTCTATGATGTTGATGTCTTAATCATTGATTAAATAATCAATTGTTCAATAGAAATTAAATAAACACCATAACAACTAACAACACAATCGTTCAATGAAAAACAAGCCTACTAACTTGTACAATACCAACTCAACTAGTCTTGTTAACCTCCCCTAAATAAAATAATCTTGTGAACCAACCACAAAGCTCTCAAGTGTCAACGCACTCAAAAACAAAATCTTGTCATTCATCCTAAGCAGGCAGCAGTAGGAAGACGAGGGAGGGGTAACGTTATATCACGCGCTATGTTCCGCGACTCGACTTCTGCACAATAGATATGCAATGCAGAGATCACGTAAAGCTCGCATGGAATTGGAAAGAAGACCTTCTCTTCTTCATAACCCCATTTCTTCCTCTGCCCAAAGTTTCCATTTTTATCAACTTTCTCTGCTTTTTGATTTGTGGGTTTTACTCTTTCTCTTCAGCTTATGGGTCACTCACACAGGTACTAACTAACTAAATTCCATCCTTTCTTGTTTTGTTTCTTTCCATTCGAGGCATGGTAGGACTTATAGGCTGATGTTAGTGGTTAATTTGTTCTCGGATGAGGAGGGATTTGTTGGTATCATAGCATAGCGGAATTTGAAAAAATAGTTATTGTATCGCAATGCGCTATTTAGCACAAAGTGTTATCAAATAAAGGCTATAGTGGTGCTATAGCGCTTCAGCATAGTCTTATACTTTGTGGTTGGGCTTAACTCAACCCCAACAAACCGGCTTGTGAGGCGAAGATTGCCCTCACTTATGAATACTTGCTCAGACCATCTGTCATCCAATTATTTTTACTTCGTTGCAGACATACGTCTCATAATCTTATTGGTCAGTTTATTATTTTGTATGTAGATGGATCTGAAGAGCTTTCAGCTGGATTATCAAATTGGAATCAAGTTAACCACGGATTTTGTGAAATATCTGATACTGTTGATAAAAATTGTATTGAAGAAAGTGATGCTTGCGTTCCGTCAGAAGCTTTATTATACTCTAAAGGTGGAGGTGCTGAGGCTATTGGTTTAGTTGGTGAGTCACTCACTGATAGAGAAAGTGGTGTTTATGTGCTACTTGGTGGTTGTAATAAAGAACATACTGATTCGGCCAATAAAGAGGAGCATGTAGTTGAGAGTTCTGAATCTGCTGTCAAACATGAAAATGATGTCAAAAAATCTGATCTCTTATCTCGGGCTGTGCCTCTCGGTCTTGATGAGTTCAAGAGCAGGGCGATCAGTTCGAAAGTTAAGTCAGGCACTGATCAATCTGGAAGTGTAATACATAGATTGGAGCCTGGAGGTGCAGAATACAATTATGCTTCGGCATCAAAGGGAGCCAAAGTTTTAGGTTCCAATAAAGAAGGGAAAGGTGCCTCTAATATCTTAAGCAGGGATAAAGACAAGTATCTTCGAAATCCGTGTTCTGTGGAGGAGAAATTTGTCATCATAGAACTTTCAGAAGAAACCTTGGTAGATACTGTAGAAATAGCTAATTTTGAACATCACTCTTCCAATTTGAAAGACTTTGAAATCCATGGAAGTCTGAACTTTCCAACAGATGCTTGGGTTTTCCTTGGGAATTTTACTGCCTCAAATGTGAGGCATGCTCAAAGGTTTGTTCTTAAAGAGCCAAAATGGGTAAGATACCTAAAGTTGAATCTTCAAAGCCACTATGGTTCCGAATTTTATTGCACACTAAGTGTTGTTGAAGTTTTTGGTGTGGATGCCGTTGAGAGGATGCTGGAGGATTTAATTAGTACTCAAGACAATCTATTTGCATCTGGAGAAGGCAATGATGATAAGAAGATAGTATCACCCCATCCCGATCCTGCTGAGAGTGAACATGTTCAGCAAAACACTTTTGAGGGGATGAATTCCCACCCTGCTTCAGGTATCCCTTCTTCCAATCATGAAACGGCAAACAGTAATGTTCCTGCTCCAGTTGAAGAAATCCGTCAACCAGTTGGCAGGATGCCTGGGGATACTGTTCTCAAGATTCTAATGCAGAAAGTCCGTACTCTAGACCTAAATTTAATTGTTTTGGAGCGGTATATGGAAGACCTAAACTCCAGATATGTCAATATTTTCAAAGAGTACAGCAAAGACATAGAAGAAACAGATGTAGTTCTTCAGAAGATTAAAGAAGGCATTAAGAATCTCATTGACCAGCAGGATGTTATAGTGCGTAATTTTGTCATGGATATTGTTCACAATATTTGTATTTGTACTTGAATCAAATTCATTACTATCCTACTCTATTCATTTTGGAAATGATTCGTTGCTCGTGCAGGCAAAATATGCTGGTGATCTCAATTCTTGGAAGTCTCAAGTTTCTTTGCAGTTGGATCATATACTCCAGGACAATGCTGTTTTGAGGTGAGAATTTTAAAATACAAGCTTTTCATAATTTCTGACCATATGAACTCAGGAGCTCATTCAGATTCAGTACCTAGTGTAAATATTAATTGGCCCAATAGACAGGGCCCAATATAGTTTATTCACATGTATTAGAATAAGGATGGGCATTTATTGCTAATCGGTTGTTTATGTTGGAGAGACTAGGCTCGAATTAGAGGAATTGTTAGTTTGCAGCAGTTAATATATGATGTTTACAGCAGTTTGTAATTCCCCTGTTGTGAAATTGTCTCTGTTGGACAGTTATCCAGAGAAGTTCAATAATAGTGCAAGTACCATTTCCATTATTATATTTAATTCCTTATTCATCTATCAGTAAACTTCGGAGGTCTTTAAAACAGTAGAGTAGTATTTGTGTCTCTCCCTGCCTTAGTCTTTCTATCGGAGTTCTATGCTAAGACCCGACTGGTCAGTGACAAAAAAAATAGTGAACTACTGACAGTGGGTAAGACTCAGAATAAACTAGCCAGATCTGGCCCAACAAGTGAACTTCTATTGAAACATGGAAGATTCATTCACATACTGTCATTATCATTAAGAATTTAACTTTACAATAAAGTAATGAAAGATGTATTCAAACTTGACGTTGGAAATTCCGCCTGAATTGCAGTCCCCTCTAGCCACCTAAGTGCGGCATTTGGGTTGCCTTTGTTGCAGTTGTAGTCTCCAGCACCATTGTTTTGGGTGTGAGGGGATGAATTTAGTCCTACATTGCCTAAGGCCTAAGTTGTGCTTATATAGTTTGGGCTGTACTCACTTTACAAGTTGGTTTTATAGGTTGAGTTAGGCCCAACTCAAATTTTAAGATCCAGCATCTGCCGATTTTGATGACGAGCTTCTGCTACTAAACCAAAATTTCAATTTTTAGGATGGAAAATAGTTATTTTTATTTACGAACTGATGCATCGGTTCCATAAGTTACAGAAATTACAATTAAAAAAGTTTATGTTAAGTACTAAAAAAGTTTGAGTGAAATTAAAAATTGTGTGATTCAAAGGCTCTGCTGATATTGGTACTCCCTCGAAAAACGGAGGGTTGGACGGACCGATTGATAGATCATTTATGATTGGGAAAAATTTCTGAAAGAAAGACAAGGAAAAAGGGCAACCTGGTGCACTGAAGCTCCCGCATACGCAGGGTCCGGGAAGGGGTCCCACCATTTGGTGTATTGTACGCAACCTTACCCTGTTTTTACACAAGAGGCTGTTTCCAGGACTTGAACTCGTGACCTTACAGTCACATGACAACAACTTTACCAGTTGCGCCAAGGTTAAGGAAAGAATCAGAAAAAACCCAATTGGTTTTGCTCCCAAGGAAAGAATCCACTTTTCAACGGGAAAACAGTTTGTACAATCTAATTTCCTAAACGACTCTTAGGTGTACTACCCTAACACATATCTATTTACAACAACTGATGCGACCACTTCAGCTAAGTAGCTAACTCTCTTTACTTTGTAGTCATTTGTTAGGAACCCAGAATTGAATTGAAAAGAGTGAACAGTTTTATTGAAATAATGAGAAAGGATAAAATAGAATATGAGAGAAATCTCTCCTCCAAGGGTTTCCCCTTCACAAAGAGTCACTACTCTATTCACTAAACTTTACAAAATACTCAATGCCCCCTCTAACTCAATAAACCTCCTATTTATACAGGATATCCTACTGTATGACGATAATACACTTAGGAAAGTTGACATTATTTACTGTTTCTGGTCATTGCTCTAAGTTTAGTGGTTGCTGCGTTATTTGTTGAATGCCTTTTTACCACCATAGTTTATTAAGAAATAGAAAGTAAGATTTTTTTCTTCTTCTTAATTGATGATGCTACGAACTATATAGTTATTTGGAATCTGAATTTTTTTTCTTAATAATTCAGGTCCGAGGTTGAAAAGGTCCGGGAGAAGCAGGTTTCTTTGGAAAACAAGGGTGTGATTGTGTTTCTATTATGTTGTATTTTTTCATTGATTGCTTTGTTACGGCTATCTTTGGATATGGCTAAGAATGTTTATAGAGCACTTAGTGTTGATAGAACAGTTGACTCCAGGGAATTTTGTGTGGGTAGCTCTTCCTGGTTTCTTCTATTATTGAGTTGTATCATTATCATTTTCATATTAACCTTTTGACAGTCCATTTTTGAGATATCTTGTTATCTTGTGTGAGTTGCATAGTGATGAAGTCGCTTCTTTTTATATTGATCTAAAATCTTCAAGGTTCAGTTCGACATCACTTAGAGTGGATGCAATAACTAAGGTGGTGAGTTGCATAGTGATGAAGTTGCTTCTTGTTTAACACCTTTCCTCTGCAACTGTAGATAAAAACTAAGTCGTTTTCTTCATTTGCCAATATCAATGTATCATCATTCTCATAAAGTTACATTGGCAACAGTTTCAGTCGTTGAATTTCAAATGCATATTCACAGTCGAGGTGATGATGGTGATAATAATAATAATAAATCTATTAGCTATCCAACATCACAACCATTGATCACTGTGCATTCTTTCCTCAATTTTATGAGGATAAATAGTTTCCATAAGCACATTGGTTGCAATGCTACTATTCCACTGGTGTAAACTTTGCAAGATGAAGGGAAATGACAAATCTTAGATCTGAAAAATAATCATTAATAATTTACTATGCATGTATCGATGATACACAAGTTGATGAATGAATCTGAGAACTAAAGAAATCATATATGCGATTCTAAAATACCAAAAGAAGCATGTGTGTTACACGAAGTAACTTGAAAAGACAAATGTTATATGTGTCCTCAACCTTTGGGATTTCAAGTTAGCGTTGTGGCTGACGATTCATTCATTAACAAAACAGAAGTTGAATTGTGAACACTTATAAAATGCATCTCCTATTCACACGATGGTTTTCTAATATAGCAATGGTTTTCTTAGATACATTTTCAAATTCAAGCAATTGTGAAAACATGCATCAATTGTGCTAGACACATGGTTGAATTTTCTGCTCATATTTGTTGTAATTATTATTATGTTTAAGTCTGAAATTCTTGCAATTGGTTGATTGTATTTAAATTCTATCATAAGATGTGTCTCCCTTAATCTAAATTATCAAAAGATTTATGATAGAATTTATGATAGAATTGGTTGATTGTATTTAAATTGGTTGCAACAGACGTAATCTTATCAAAAGGCCCTTTCAAGTGAGTATGGTTACGCATATTCTATAAATACTTTTGCTTCTCAATAAGCTTCTCACGTGGTCTGAATGGTGCTTCTGTTGGTTCTGCCATCCTGCATATGGCCAACAGTTATCTCATAAATGCTTTTCCCAAAATTGTGGTTATTATGTTCAAAACCCTGTGGAATCATTTTCGGCTCTTACTCCCTCTGTCCAAACTCTATATAATACCAAAATATGAAAATAGTTCAGTTGCAAAAACATAGAAAATAGAAACTGAGCAAAAACAAGTCTTTATACAGTTGTTATTTATGTATCACTAGTTTGCTTCAATTTGACTCATTGCCTTTATGTACATTGTTTGAGGCTTTGTTTAATCATAACAGCTCATATTTCCATCCCTGAGTTGGGTTTCTGCAGACCTACTCTCTGTAGTTCCCACTTCCCTCTAAACTTTAATTTTGAGATATATGCACAACTTGAACTACCAAGGAAAGACTGACCTGAGAGTGTGTTTGGATGAGGTAATTTGGAAATTTTAAAGAATTTAAAATTCTAGTCAATTTACCTTAAAGTATTTGAATTCCCTCATAACATTACATTTCCTCAACATTACATTACATTCCCTCATCCAAATAATGGAATTCACCTCAAAGTATTTGAATTCCCTCGTAACATTACATTCCCTCAAAACATTCCTCCATCCAAACACACTCTAAGACTTACAAGTCAAGACACTTTTACCATATGAAAAATGTATGAAAAATCTTCGTCTCAATTTCCAAACCTAAGAACTATTGCATTTGCATCTTTAACTAAGGAAATTCCAAAGCTGAAGGAGTCTATTCCTTCTACATTTTCTTCACACTGCCAAACCTATAAATCCATTGAATGAAACACCAGTTCTGCATAATCATGCAGAATGTGCATGCAAGTCTAAAAGAGGGAAGTTTAAGGGAGAATCATGGTGAATCAAATGATATGAATTGGCTAATAAATGCTGGTACTTTACCAAAGTCTGTGTATTGTCCAGTCAGTTACCGAAACTACAAAGTAAACTACAAGAAGCTTTATACTTCAAAAAAATCATTCATAAGAATGCAAAGAAATGAAAGAAGCTTTAGGCTTCCTAGTTCCTTACACCTTTTTATAATCAAGAGGGTACGAGCACATCATCCCTTGATTTATAAGGTACGCAATTGAACTATATGCAAGGCAACATCACTATTCACATCATCCAAACCTGGTGTTGCCAATCGTGGATAGGCTATAGCGCCACTAAAGCCGCTATTTGACAATATTTTGTACTAGATGGTGTACTGCAGAACAACAGCGGTTTGTCCATATTCCGCTACCCTATATGATAGCGCCACAATAGCTTTTATTTAATAACACCTGTCGAAAACTAGTATATTAGGGGAGGGATAAGCCATGATATAATTGTACAAGAGGATAACCAATCAGACATACACTTTCCATTCAATCAAAATGCAACTAACTGGATAGTCCCGTAACTAAAACTGGACATTCCCATAACATGTTAAGACTCTAGAAATTATTTCGATAACATAGAGATAACTTATCCAGTCCTCAAATATATTCAAAACAAAAGCATTCACAAAAAGTTCAAAATTTGAGGATTACCAAGCTACTAATAAAAGTAAAGATTTTTCTACCAAACCAAATTAACTCCATTTTGCCTCAAATTTAATATGTGGATCTCTAACATACAGATATTCATTTATAAATTTGTATTTGGTCAAAAAGTATTATATAACAAATGAAAACAGAAATCATGTAAGATCATCTCAAACATTCCAACCCAATTCGATCAAAATCATGATCATCACAGAAATTTGCAAGCTTTTAGCTATATGATATTCTAAATCATTCCGATCCATACAAAAACTAGATGATTTATACCATTTTACAAAATTCGAAATCAACAAATGGATGAATTTCATAATTCTAAATCCGGTAGACATAAGCAATAAAAAACCATAAATCGAGGATTTCAAACAATAAATCGCTATAGTAAGGATAAAATCACAAAGAACACCAATAATATTCGCAAAAACTCAAATTTTTCAGAAACTCTAGATCGAAAGGCAGCGTGAATTCGCGGAGAACGAACCTGATTGAAAATGAAAGTATGTAGATGTAGAAATGAAACCCTAGAATTCTCTCCTATGCGCGAATGTGTAATGTGTTTGTGAGAGAAAATTGTGGCAAGTTAGAGAAGTGTTTTGTTATTTTCATTAATTTGGAGTGAAAGAGATATTTGAATGCCAGTGATACAGAAAGAGGGAGATATTTCAAAACTTTTTCATAAGCATGGTAGAGCCATGACATCCACGTTCAAGAGATGATTATAATCTATAATTTCCTATTCCTATATCTCTAACAATTTTCACAACCTTTAATACATTCATTAATACTCCAAATTTGTTGTGGGAAGTTTTGTTGTGGGTAGTTTCTTCCACCCAATTTATTTAATCTTTGAATAAATGCTAACAACAAAACAAGCAGGTAATGGCAATACCATTCAAGAGTCCTACAAAGAGTCCAACAATCCTACGAGGCTACGACAAAACTTGGAGGCAAATGCTAAACTCAATAGCAGGGACATGAAATAAGCAGGACCCACAATTTAATCCAATCCATGTTGCTTTGATCTCACCCAAGACTCAAGAAATTTTAATTAGTATAGACAAGAACATATACTAATACTACAAATATTTTATACATAAACGATAAAATTCTTAAATCATTATAACCAAGCGAAAAATTGATTACAAAACTATATCATTTTGTACTACTAAAAAATATAAGGCACCTCAAACTATTGTTATGGCATGGCCAAAATGAACATGTTGATCGCAGTGTCTTAATAAGTTGTTACAGTTGGTTTCATTCAATTTTTGTATTAGAGTTAGATACTAGCCATAAACAACTTGATATGCAGGTTCTGTTCAGCAGTTTCAGCAAGACTTGTTCTGTGTATTAGTATGGTTGTCGCTCATGTGGGAAGAAGGTATGTAAAGGTCTGGGTTTCCTTGTTTATGTAAAATTCTTTAAATTTGTAAAGAAAATTGTAATGATTGAAAGATCAAGGGCATGTATAAAAATGTGATCGTTGCGTTCACAAATCCTAGTTCAACTGACAAATATCAAAATTGTTATGTTGAACGCCGTGACCTAGATTCGACCCTAAAATCCTTCCCCTGTGGGTCAGTTCGTCGATCTTATCCAAAAGAAAAATTTCATCGATGCAGTTGATTGAAAAACCTACTCGTAGAATGTTATACAATCATTGCATTTTGTTTTTCCTGTTTTATCAAATAGGTCATGGATTGAGTGATTCATCAGTTAAAAATAGGTCGGCATTTTTTGTTTGAAAATCTGGAGGTCACGTATGATTCCAGGCAATCATAAGTAATGGGGCTACTATCATTCATAGATATGCAATTCTATAACTTGAAATTGTAAGTTTTTGACTATATATTTCCATGTTTGGTAGTGAAATTTTTAAGGAAGTTGCTGGAAATATCAAGAACTCCAAAACATTGTGAGAAAGATATTTCTGATAATAGGATTCCTTAAAATATCATTCCTAGAAATTCTCTATAACTTGAAATAAACACCTCCTTCCGATATCTTAATCCTCTCTAGTTATCTAAGATAGCACCTGAACACTCTTGCTGAGATTTAGGGACGTTTGGAGTTGAGAGGCAGGGTCCAGGAATTAGAGGTTATCTTGAAATGTTTCATGTAACAAAAATGTAGGACTTTTATAAACTATTGAAAAATGCCCAACAATTGTCTTCTGTAGAAATTGTTATTCAATTCCTTGAAAGTCTCAGAAATTATTTTTTTCGACACAACATTTTTTCCCCTCAAGATTGTTAGTTAGCAAGACCCAACTTTATAAACCTGCTGAAATTCAATGAAAGACAGGTAAAATCTGCCAGTCTTCGATGAATCACCTCTAATGATGGTTCCATGCTATAAGCCACCACTATGAGACAGTTGAAATGTATAACAATGTATTAGAAAAATAAACTGTCAAGCTTGTCTAGTCAACCGCATGCAAATCAAGAACCATAACTAGAAGGAACAGTTTACCAAAAACAAGCAAGAGACCCAAATAAAAAACCAGTAGTTTGAGTCATCAATTAATTATATCAAACAAAAAAGAACCATTTTAACTCAAGTTATAAACCCACAATGGTGGTCAAACTCTGCAATTATGCAATTTTATTAAGAGAAAAGAATGGATGCAAAGAAAATCTCGAGTCCATAATGAGGAGGTTCTGTTCGGTCTGCGCTGCAAAACAATCACCTCCTGCATCAGAAATAGTCAAGTCATTCCTTCTTTCCTATTCCATGCGACATATTATAGATCCCTCGTCCCTGAACAAATGCATTAAGTATTGTTTATAAGGATATGGCTATAAAGAAACAAGTGGAGACACACTGTCAATAGCAAAATATGAAGCAAAATAATTCATATCACAAATGAACTTACAATCATAAAAAGTGAAGCTGCAGTCAAAGCAAGTGGTATTGCAACAGACGTAATCTTATCATAGGGCCCTTTCAAGTGAGTATGGTTACGCATATGCTGGAAATATTTTTGCTTCTCAATAAGCTTCTCTCGTGGTCTGAATGGTGCTTCTGTTGGTTCTGCCATCCTGCACAAGGCCAACAATTATCTCATAAATGTGTTTCCCAGCTATGTAAACAGAGGAAAAGGAAGAAAGCATTGCATGAAATGAAGTGGAACAGAACAACACATATATTGTATCATGGTCCCCCCTCGTTCCTTTTCTCCCCATCTCAAAAAACAGAGATAAAATGACGTTAAGCCTTAAACTAACGCCAAGTGTGGAAAAACGAAAACAAAAGGATGTATAGTGTATAAGTAAAACCACACATATTTTCATACTAAATGTGTGATCATGCATCAAAATATCATAGAGATGATGCAGAAATAGGCAGCATCCCTTACTAAGTAGTATGTATTAATTTACATTAGGAGAAAAGCTACAGCAAAAGAGCTACATACTTGTTACACATCTCCGTATAGAAAAACTGATGCCCAGGTAGGACTAGTCTTTCTATAAAAGCTCGGGTAATTTCTTAGAAATATCTGAAATATAGGATGAAACCCTCAACCAAAATTGCAGACAGCTCTACCAAACTCAGTAAGCTAACACATGTTTTCAAAAGTACTAGTCATCTAATTCTCTTATAGGTCTAGATCCCTAAATTATGGCCATTATGTCTAAACCTCTGGAACCATTTTCGGTACTTACTACCTCAGTCCAAACTCAATAATACCAAAACATGAAAGTAGTTCAGTTGAAAAAACATAGAAAAACAGAAACTAAGCAAAAACAAATCTTTATATGGTTGTTCTTTAGGTATCACTAGTTTGCTTCAACTTGACTCGTTGCCTTTATGTAATTTGTTTGAGTCTTTGTTTAATCATACCAGCTCATATTTCCCTCCCTAAGTAGGGTTTCTGCAGACCTACTCTCTGCCGTTCCCACTTCCCTCTGAACTTTGATTTTGAGATATATGCACAAATTGAGCTACCAAGGAATGACTGACCTAACCTACCGTCACAAAATATTTACTCCGCGCCACAAAATAACTATTAATACAAATTAATACAAATTTAGATTATTGATTAATAACTATTACTTAGTACTACACAATCACAACCACAAAATATTTAATCCGTGCAGGGCCTCCGCGCTACCCGTGCTGAGGAGACTTATGAAAAATGTATGCAAAACCTTGGTCCTAATTTCCAAAACTAAACACTATTGCATTAACTAAAGAACTTCCAAAACTGAAGGAGACTATTGCTTCTACATTTTCCTCCCGCTACCAACCCTATAAATCCATCGAATGAAAACACCAGTTCTACATAATTATGCAGAATATGCAAGCCTAAACAGAGGAAAGTTTTAGGGAGAATCATGGAATCAAGTGGTATGAACTGGCTAATAAATGCTAGTACTTTACCAAAGTCTGCTGTCTTGTTCAGTCACTTACCCGAAACTACAAAGAAAACTATATGAAGCTTTATACTTTCAAGAATCATTCCTAAGAATGCTAAGAAATGATAGAAGCTTTAGACTTTCAAGTTCCTTACACCTCTGTACAATCAAGAGGGTACGAGAACAACATTCCTAAATTAATAAGGTACGCAATTGAACTATACGAAAGGGAACATCAATCCATCCATGTCGTCCAAAACCGGTGCTGTCAATCGCAGATAGCAAAATATAGCAGATTAACAAAAAAAAAAAAAAAACTGCACAGCATAAGTGTTATAGGCTATAGCGCCGCTAACTCCGCTATTTGAGAATATTTTGTACTAAATAGGGTATTGAGGAAAACCAGCAGTTTGTTCAAATTCCGCTACCCTATAATGATAGTGCCGCAATAGCTTCTATTAAATAACACCGGTTGAAAACTATCAAATTAGGGGGGAGGGATAAGCCATGATACAATTGTACAAGGAAGAGAACGAATCTAACCATACACTTTCCATTCAATAAAAATGCAACTAACTGGATATTCCCGTAACTAAAAATGCTCTGTAAATTGTAATGTAACTTTCGCGCACATCAGAGGCTGAAACATAACTCTAACATGAACATATGCCAAAAGCAGTATGATCAAGCATAGGAACCAGTAACTTTTCCGATTATTTAAACATGTTGTAGAGAAAACTCTACTTAAATGTAAGGTCATCACATAACATGTTATTGTTAAGACTCTAAAAATTATTTCCCTAACATAGATATAACTTATCCCGTCCTCAAATTATATTCAAAATTTCCAATAAATGAATAAAAGCGTAAAAATCCAATTATCAAATATTCTTCTTCATTTTTTGCAAAAAACGTATCCTCCTTCATTCAAAAATCTAATATCCTCCCTAAAACTCTTATGCATCAATCAGAAGATAAAGAGTTTATTAGTTGGAAAACAAAAAAATGTTAAAGAAAGAGAAAAAACGAGGTCAAGAAGTTACCAACCTGAGGAACTGCGGCGGTGAGGAACGACGACGATTAACGGTTCGACGGCGGCCGGCGTTTTAGGGTGAGAAGATGAACAGATCGTCCGGTTTGCTGAGAGAAGATGTGTTTTAGGGTGCGTAAGAATGAAAGAAGGAAGAGAAGCTGAACTTTTCATGGTTCGATCAAAATGTTAAAAATACCCTTGTTTTTTTTTTTTTAAAAAAAAAAACCAAGGACAATCTTGTATTTTCTCTTAAAATTAAACAGCGGTTGCAAAACCGCTACCAAGCGTTGCGCCGCTATCTCACACCGCTTATTGTGTAGCCCTCCGGGACCGCACCGCACCGCGCTGCCGCTACAGCGCCGCTATGATTTTTAGCTTTCAGAATATTTATTTGGACAGTATTAAGACGAATGCTGGTATTGTATACTCTAACTACTGCTATCTTTATTTGGGTCTGATATAGACTTGAAATTGTGCACTGCAGGCTTTGTTTCTATTAATTGGAGTGATATTTGCATTTTTACCGTTGCCATTTATTCTGTTATTGTTAGTGTTGTTTTGTTGATCATTGCGGACACAGGTTGCTAAACCTGGAGTTCTTTACTCTCCTTTATTGTTTCACTGAGTTTTGTATTTGAACCCTTTAAATGAGTTAGTTATATGAGATATCTGTCAATTTTGTGAAAAAAGGTAGAAGACGAAGCCGGGCGAGTTTTTTGAGATTATATGCCGTTTTTCTACCAGAGTAAAAATATAAATTGTTTGAAACTCCTTTCAGTAAAGCTTCCTTTTACAGGATATGCTATCGATAATCTAAGTTTTTTTTCCCTTATCTTTTTATACTCTCTTTTCCCATGCCTTTTGGCTTCTACTCTCTAAAGTGTACCTTGCATTTCAAGCAACCCATATCCCACAATGACATAGCTGAAATCATATTTATGACTGTTCAAAAAACTTAAAAACTGAACGGAACCACAAAACCGAACCCAACTGCACTAAAATGAACTGAACCATTTCTATGAGTTACGAACCGTACCTATGGTTCGAACACAGTTTGCTAATCTGAACAGTCCTAAATAACCGTACTCAAACTGTAATAACCAAACTAAATAAAATAATAATACTCAATTATTATCAAGTTTCAACACTTCATTTTCAAAACACAATCACATTACAAATCAGATTTCTCATTTTCAAGAATCCTAAAATGTACGAACCTTCTATTCTTCACAATCATTTTCAAGTATTTTTGATTTTGTATGAGTTATCATCCAAGTATTTGTTTGGTTTGGTGGTCATAGAACTCTTTTTGCGTGCCAATGAATATTTGCCCAAATTTTAAGGAAGCTCCGAATGGGTAGATTCGGGCCAATGTGGTGATGCGATATTTCACCATGAATACAAACATACGCTAAGTCAAGAGACGTCTTATTGAATTGCAAAATATAAACACAGACTACTGTTAAGACTTGTAGTGAACTAGTGGTGATATTTTTATATTAAGCTATCAATTTTGCTTGCTCTTGAATTTACCCAAGTGCAATATACAATCCACTAATGGTGAATATAATAACATGATTAATGCAAACTCTTAGATAAAACATTACACATATGAGTTGCTCTTGCCCCGCATAGCTCTTAACAATTGCATTTTTATTCCTTCTAAATGGGTGATCATGAGGTAGGAACCAACCGCGCGAGTCAAACCATGATGCCTTCCCACCGAATTTTAATTTAAATGTTTTTGTATCTTCAATGCAAGTAGGACATGTCAATTTACCATGAGTCTCCCATCATATCAACATCTTATAAGCAGGGAAATCATTAATGGTCCACATCAAAGATGCTTTCATCATAAAATTTTGTTTTCTGGAAATATCATATGTCAAGACACCACCGCACAACTTTTTCAAGTCATTAATCAAAAGTTGTAAACAGATATCAATATCAGCTGTTGGATTAGATAGCCTTTGGAAAAACAAATATGATCAACTTCTTTGCAAACACACCAATTCTTGGGAGCTTGTCTTAAAAAAATGCTTAGTTATTTCAATCTTCAATTGGTCAGAACATAGTTTGGGCCAAACTAATTTGGAACACTTGGATTTCACCCTCACCCTGAGTCTCTAATGGTGATGAAAATCTTGCACCACAAGCCTCCAACTTATGACAACCTAAGGGACACCTCAATATGCAACCTTTGTTATGAACAAGTTGAAGATTCATTACACCTATTCATTGATTGCAAGTCTGCAACTCACATTTGGAATTGGTTCATTGACACTATGAACTCAAGTGTCAACCTCTCAACTTTTCCTAGATATCTTCGAGACCTGCTATAGAGGATGTTCTCCAGTAATGCAAACTGGGCATCATTGCCTCAATCATCAATATATCCTCAATGCAATTTGGTTCTACAAAAACCAAATGAGATTTAACAACATGAGATTCAGTTGGAGATCAACTATTGCCATGATAGTTTTCAACACAACTTTATTCGGGAACAACACAAAGCTGACAGGATCATCGTCTAAGGTGCACTTTATTGTTCTGAAGGCTTTTGATTTCAACAGTCTCCCTCCCAAGCCTCCTCTCATAAAAGAAGTTATATGGAAACCTCCTTTGGTGAGTTGGACAAAGTGTAATTATGATGGAGCAGCTCTAGGCATCCCAAACATGGCTGCTTGTGGAGGCATATTCAGAAACCATAATGCTGTCAACCTTGGTTGCTTTGCAGTTAACAATCGTATCAAGTGTGCTCTCAGTGCTGAACTCATTGGTGAATTGTATGCTATTGGAATTGCCTCTTTCAAAGGATGGAACGACCTTTGACTTGAAGCTGATTCAACTCTTATTACCTTGGCCTTTAAGAAACAATAATTAATGCCTTGGGATTTAAGAAATGAATGTTGTATTCATTTGATAGCTTCATGAATTTTATAGCGTTTCATATATATGTAGGGAGAGCAATCATTGTGCAGATAAAATGGCAAGAATAGGTTTAACCATACTTTCAAATATTTGGTGGAATGACGTTTGTGATAGTATTGGAGAGGACTATACTAGAAATAAGTTAAGTCTCCCTTACTGTAGATTTATAAATCTTTATAGCGTTTTGGTTTGGCCTCTTATCATTTCTTGAGGTCACTTTTTTGTTCCTTTTCAAGATAGGGCTCTGCAGCTTTTTGCAACCCACCTTTGCTTTTAAAAAAAGTATACAAAGGCTTGTAATATAGAGTATTTATGTTGTTGTGAAAGGCCATGCTTAATTGCTACAATGGAAATTTTTTTTTTAAGTACAATGTGTGTCTTGTGTATTATCATAGTTCAAAATAGTAAATTTGTATTGAAACTTGTAAATTTTCTATTAAATATGACTTTATTAATAAATGATTGTTTTTTTCAATAAAAAGTTACTACTTTGAGTTCTTTTAACATGTGTAATATTGTATAAATTAATATAATATGAATACAATAAAAAAAAGATGTAAGAGATTGTGACAAAGCAAAGATGAAAGAATTGCTAACATGGTGATAATAATCAGTGGCGGATCTTGAGTTATTTTGTTGAGGGTGCCAAATATTGATAGAATATATATTAAACAGTTTCAAAAAATTACCGAGACTATGAGTTGTTGTGGTGATTTGTTTGCTTGAATGTACATGGAGAATCGAACACACGCAGAGACGATTAAGGGGTTGTCTAACCACTATAACAACCATAAAACATGTGATATGTTACGACTAATATGCTATTAATAGAGAAGTTGAGGGTGCAGTGGCACCTGCGGGTCTCCAAGGAGATCCGCCATAATAATCTTCTCATCCAAACTCTTTTTTATGAATTTTTGATCCATGTTTAACCTACGTAATTAGAATCCACCTACATGAGTAGTTTTAATTTTTGTGTGTAAATAGGTATATATTCCATTTGGGTTTTTTTCCTCCCCAATCATTTAAAATAAAAGAAAACATGATTATTAAAAATAGAAATAGAATATAACTAAATTAAAAGGATTTAAATAATTATTAAATAAAAAATAAAGGGTCATAAATTCGTTCCTTTCGTTCTCTCTTTCGCTCATTCCATTTCCACCCGTATCCGTGGGTGTATGTATGTAACTCTCAACCTCACTCGTATCTTTCCGATCGCCACCGCCACCGCCGCCGCCGCATTCGGGGCTCTCTTCCTGACGCCTAACTCACAAACCTCACCATAAACTCCAAACGCCATCTTCAAAGCTGTACGTGCTTTACACTTTTACATTTTGTGCACACCAACTGTTTGAATAAAAGCTTCACTTAATTTTTTGCACATTTTATTTCTTAGGGCAACTTCTTATCACTATCCATGAGGCTCTATGAAGAATTCAAAGAGATATTAAAGATTCAGAAGCTTCGAAGATGCGTATCCTTTGCTGGATTCTACGGCTTCACTACACTTATCATCTATGCTTACGTTAACAATACGTACGTGGGTTGCAAGCAAAAAAACATCGTTCCAATTTTGATTTTGTTTACTGGTCCTCGTGTTAATATCTGATTTTGGTGTTTCAGAACTAGGGCAGGCTATTCTAGAGCTGATCAGTACTATGCATCATACCCGGCTGGCACCGAGCTTTTAACCGACACCTCAAAGGTCTTTGCATTGTTACAATCTTGGAAGTGTCGTATATTTGATGTTGTTTTTGTTCTGAAGTATGATTGTAGTGTTTAAATTTGTTGTTAGTTATACAAAGCTGCTCTTGGAAACTGCTTTGAAGCTGAAGAGTGGGGTCCATTTGAGTTTTGCGTCATGACAAAACACTTTGAGCGTCAAGGAAAGTCACCATATGCATATCATGCTGTGAGTTATTTCAGAAATCCTTCATATCTTTTCTTTATCTTGTGTTAAACCAAGTATAACAACTATTTTTCCACGTGATATTTTAATCTTTGAAGATATTGATTTATGAATCCCATTTGTTCTTCAATTGCTTGACAATTAAATGCTTTTGGTTTTTTATATGCCTCCTCTTTGAGTTTTAGCAGCGTGCTTAAGAATATATGACAAATTCTTTTAACTCTTTAATAAATAAATGCTGGTTAGACCTTATACTTTTTTGGGAATGAGAATTTATCTCTATATTGGATTAACAAATAGTTTTATGATAGGATTTTTTTTAATTCTGCATAGAAAACTGGCTAGCCGACCCCATTTATTAGGATAAGGCTTGGTTGTCGTTGTATAGAAAAATGGCTTCAGAAAACATAAATTCAATATTGGTGAAGATTTGTAGTGTTGTTTTAAGCTATTTTATCTTGAGGTAACCAGAATGTTGGCAATAACATGAAAGAATGCTCGTGACTTTAGTCCTTATTTTGAGGGAAAAAAAAATTAGGCTTTGGTCAGTACGAGTGCTCTATCTCTGTTCTTTTGTAATGTAACTATAAGGGTTGATAGTTAAAACTAGGGGTGGGCAATTACGGGTCAAACCGAATCTACCCGACCAACCCGATGCAAATTCACACGTTCGGTTCGGGTTAAAACGGGTCACGGGTTGGTCGGGTTCACTTTGCGGGTTATTGTGGGTACGTTCGGTTCGATTCGGTTTTCTATTTTGGACCCGTTGGAACCCGGACTAACCCAACCAACCCTAATTTTCATTCTGTTCTCATAGCCCCAAATTAGTTATACTAAGCCCAATTCTCCCTGGCCCAAACCCAAATATGTTTCCATTTCCACTATAAATTGCATACTCCAGTCTTTTTCCATCATTCAAGCAAACCCTAGCAGCCACACCACAATCTCTACACCAATCTCATTTCATTCATGTCTTCCCTTGAATCTTCTTCTTTTAATTTTCCCTCATCTTCACTTTTATGACTTAAAAGTTTTAATCTTTTTACTCACGTCTGATGAAACCATTTATGTAACACTGTTTTTCCAGAATCAATTGATTCATCAATTCATTCATGTCTTCACTTGAAACCGTTTATTGATCCTTTGAATTATTAAATCAGTAACCTATGATTTTCCTGGGTTTTAGTTTGTGATTACTGTGATTTCATTGTGTAATTTTAGTTTGTGATGTTTGCAAAAAAAGCAACCAAGTTAGAAACTGATTTGTAATTTCAGTTTGTATATCAATGGCCAACAATCAAGACAGATCTGGACATAATAGAAACTGATTAAAATCAACAGCTAAATTAGGAAATGATTAAAACATAAATTCATATCAATTGTGGCATATTTTTAATTTAAAAATTTGAGAACAACAATTGAAAAAAAGAGACAGATTCGGACAAAAAAATGTTGCAACCCGTTAAACCGAACCGGGGAACCCGACGAACCCGGTGAACCGAACCCGAAAAACCCGAAAAGAAATATAGTTGTGTTAGGGTTCTAAGAGACAACCCGTGGGTTGGCTCGGATTGGAGGTGTGGGCCCGAACCCGGACCGACCCGAACCGATGCCCACCCCTAGTTAAAACTGAATTGAAGTTGATTGGACAGTGCAATCTAATCAAGCCGTTCAATCCACGGAAACAGTAAGCTGAAATGTGGGAGTTATAAGGTTGGTTTGGTGGTTGGGGTGGGAGAGTTAAGGAGCGAAGTAATAAGGGTGGTCTCGGGTTCAATTCCCACCTCTAGCAAATACTAACAAATTAACAATTAATATACTAACATTGACTATGTAAAAAAACGAAAGTAAACTGAAACATGAAATGCTGAACAGAAGGAAATGACAGAATCTTAATATGGAATCTAATCCATCTAGACAAATCTTAGCTAATAAAGAAAGTCAGAAGAAAAAATCCAGAGGAAGAGGGAGTATACGAGGCAGACTCAATTTCAGCATGCCCTCTTCATTCCTTTATTTCTCCAAATATCACATAATCATCAGCATATTTTCTGCCACCCTTTCTATCTTTATCTCCACGTTTTACTGATTAATTGGATCAACAGCCACCTGTTTAAGGACCTCAACAGATTCTGTTATTCCAGGTTGATTGCAACATGCACTCTTTTAGTTTTAGGTCTTAATAATAATCATCCAAAAAACAAAGATGCAATGCAAATACTTGCCTTAGTTTAAAACCTTCAATAATAGTCTTTACCACGTTTCCATGCTTGTTGAATTTCATTGAATTGTATTCCATTCTTTTGGGTCAGTGAAGTGTTAAGGAACCAGTTTTGAATTCCTTTGGTTGTCTTTTACATGTCAAAGATATACACAACATGTTCAAGGGATTTTTTTTCAGTATTTAAATGAAAGTAGTATGCAGCGAGTTCTCTGAAATCAAGTGTAATTTTTTTGATGCTGCTTATTATATATTGGATGTTAACACTATTATATTTTGTTTTAACTACAATGTGTTGGGCATGTTACAGCAATACATGGCACACCTCCTTTCCCATGGACAGCTTGATGGAAGTGGTTAAAGTATGATAGAGTGAAAAGTTACAAACATATGAAGACTTGTAAAGCCAAACGAGAAAACTTGAAGTTTAAGTCGGGTTTTGAACTGCTTTATATTCTATAACCTTGTGTTGTTTTATAAATAATGGTAAAGTATTTGATTTCACTCATGCTATTTACCATGCTATTCAGTCATACTAATTTATCTTTTTCTGAATCGTGCCTAGGTGCATTAGATTGTTTGAAAAGTTTAGTGTAAGTAATAGAGTCCAAAATAGTGACATGATATTATTTTCAGTGCAAAGATATCAATCTTAATGTTTGTTATTGAGTAAAATCCTAAGTTCTGGTTTGAAGTTCTTTGTTAAAATACGAAAAGTTGTGTTACAAAAATAAATATATGAATTTGTTTAGGCAAATGCTGTTTATAGTGAAAATTCAATCCGCTGAAATACTTCATGACCTTGAAAATGCAATATCCTTTATTTTTGGTAATTAACATATACGTAAGTGGCCGTTTTTTTTTCTGTTTTTGCTACCAAAGCATTTTCCTGTTCGTGAAACATTCGTGAGATTTCTCTCGTGATATATAACATTCCCTTTTTTATGATAAAAAAGGTGCTAAACCTCGAGCGAAAACATGAAGGAAAAAAACCTAAAAACTCCTAGGAAATAGTGTAGCAGATTTATAAAAGCTAAATAGCACAATGAAGGAGCAATATTATACAATTGTGTATGCTATGGTTCAGACACGCTTCATTATTCATCATTGTCTACAACAAAGAGGAGTGCTTGGGACACTTTCTTTCCAACACTAACTCTTAACATTTTTGACATTATATTATAACCACTCAAATGGTCTCTTAAGAATTTTCAATCGGGTTTTCATTATGTTTTTTTGACAGTTTTCATAACTTTTTTTTTTAAGGAAATTTTCATAACTTTTTAAATATTTTTACTTTTAAGATATATGTGACCAAATAGAATTATGTGAATTGATGTGAAAAAATGCATTCACATTTCTCGTAGTTAGTATATTGGTAATCGTTAAACTGAGATTGAACTGTCTAGGTTTTAATATATATTTTGATTTAAAACATGACGTGCCAATTTTAAATTTTAAATCGTTTAATTTCAATCAAACAACCATTGTTTGATAGCTATAGCAAATCCAAAAAGATAAAACCGCGATAGATCTGAATGATTAATTGCTTTACTGAATATGTTTGGACGAGATTCAACAAGTTCCTCTATTAGAGCTTGTTTTACTGAAAGCCTTCAATGTCAAAACTCGCATCCGAAGACTCTTGTTACCAAAGAGGTCAGCTTGTGGTGGAATCTTCAAAAACAGGTTTGTTGAGGATCTTGGTTGCTTTCCAGTGAATATAGGAGTTTCTAATGTTCTTTATGCTGGATTGATCGGAGAATTGTAGCTATTGATACTTGATAGCGCTCATAGCAAAGGGTGTTGTCGATCTTTGGTTGGAATGTGATTCCAAGTTGGTTAATTATCTTGGCCGTCAACTCTCATCACATAGTACCATTGCGTAGACAATTTGTCAATGTTGGCTTTTACGTTTGGTAAAGTCACTTGCAAAGTTTTTCTCTTCCTCATTTAAACGACCAACAAAAATATGACTTTTCAACGTTGACTCCATCTGATGGTTGGGTGCTCTAAACACAACATTGAGACTCAGTTCTTTGGATGTCAAAATAATCATGCAACCTAAATTAACATTCAGATTTCCTCGACCCTATGTCTTCTCGTTTCAAATTCTTCCTGGTTCCTTTGTACACACCACCCCTTCACATCGGGAAATACTTCAGTGCCATAGCAATGGTGCCATTGGTGCCATAGAACCAATCTTGGCCGTTGATGTGTGTGGGGATGTGTGTGTGGTGGAGATGCAATGGTATGGTGCCATTGGTGCCATTAATGGCACCAAAGTGGAGTCCCTTCACATCTCAAAATAAAATATTACTTTCTTTGATCGAATCAAATTTACCGTAATCCTAGTTTTGTTGCTTCAGAAAGAATCCAATTAATCAAATCATCACAAATATGAGACTTATTTATCATTTAAAATGGACCGAGCGGAAGAAAACTTCCAATAGCATTGAAATGTAGCATCCGGGACATTTTAGGAATTTTTGGGAGCATATGAGCAATATGGGGGCGTAAACAGAAATTTCAATATTTTTTTCTTGTGAAGCAAAACATGCCAAGCCCACTGAAAAATCTTCTCATCCCTAACCTGAGATAAACAGACAACAGGGAAAACGCAGCTTCGCTCATTACTGTTCGTTCAATCTCTACCAACACTCAACCTTGCTCGCTCGTACTCTCCGATCGCCACCGCCGCATCCGCCGTGCTTCACTCTCTCATTTCATCTTATCTGCGACATTTCGGAACAGGTGAGTAGCAAATTTACCAGCCAACACTATTTTCATATTCTCAATTCTAATTTCTCGCATTGCATCTCTTTCATTATATGTTCGTTCATTTCGAATGCTTTAACTAATAATTATATCATTTGCTTGCGTAAGAAATAAATTATTGTCACTACCGTCAATACTAGCACAGTCTTTCAGCTTTTCTATTTTGTATATCGATTTTATTTTATGTTCCCAATTTTCTATAATATGCCACAAGTTAGTTGAATTTTTTTGTTTTCGGTCAAGTTGACTAGTAGCTAGAATTTCACTGAAGTGGGGAATCCGGATTGCAATGCATTACAATTATATTATAGTGAAATTGTTACAATAGTTTAACTGAAGAGGGTAATTAGAATAATGAAAAAGTCGGCAGCACAAAATCTCATCTGCTTTTATGTATTGTTATAGATTTTATTTGCTGTTCCTTCTAATTTGTCTTTGAAAAAAATAGCACTTTAATTTATCTTTAAACAATTAAAATCGTAAAAGGCTAAAACAACAAAATTCAGAACTTTAATTGTAATAAATAAACAAAATGAAGGCGCTGTCGGGTTGCCCTTGCATCCAATACAAGTTGGCGTCCTAGTGATCTCAACACAGGCAGCCAGCCAGCCAGAATCAGTAAGAAAGTCATCTGTCTAGTCTAGGTTTAGATTTTCCTTCACCTCTCATCCTCTTGTTGTACTCAGCAACGCAATTGATGCAAATGTTTGTTTGTTTGTTTGATTGATTTCAGGTTCAGATAAGAAACAATTAAGTATGCCGCATAAAACCCGACCCATGACTGCAATCTTGTTGTTTACAACATTAAATGCAGTTTTGTGTGCAACCATCACTCCAGTCTACGATTTTGTTTGCTTTCTTCCTTACTGGGAAAGAAGGGTCAGTCACTTACTAACATTTCTCTTTTTTTTTCTTTTTCTTTCCGAAGTTCATCATCATCGTTATTGTTGTTGTTGTTGTAGAAAGGAGAATAGATCTTCTACCTACAACAGTAAGGAGATTAGATTAGGTGGAGGATAGTCAAATTGTTAGAGGCAGATAATTGTGTAGAAAAACCATTAGTAAATATGAGTTAGATAGAGATACGATATACGACAGAACATTATGGTGTCATTTGACTGTCGAATTGAGAATAATTGTATTTCCTGATCATACAATAACATTTATTGTTAATGTGGCTTTTCGATCCAGAATTGGCCAATTCTATGTGATATATTATTGGAGGCTTTGTATGTAGCATGTTTAACTGCCACTTGAAGAGAAGTAAATAAGCTTTGTTTTCTCCTTCAATTGCCATCTGATTTTGAAATATGCATTATTAATTAGGATTGTTTAACTTAACTGTTTGAGAATCATATTGCAGTTTACAGTAACTGTGAACCAAAGCCATGTCATCATGTGCTATATATATATATGCAAAATTCAACGAGGATAAGATATTTGAAAAATGCAGCTCGGTCATTGTAGAGAGTAATAACTTATAAGGATAGTGCTAAATAATACTTCCCTTAACCTGGCTGGTTCCAGTAGTTGGTAGTTTTTCAGGAGAATTTGTCTAGATCCCTTTCCGCACAAAAAATAAAATAAAAAAAGTTACGAAATGAAAAGAACAGAAAAGAAAAAACAAATGCAAGTTGATTGAATTTGTAGCAATAGGTGTAACATATTCTTCGTGTAGCCTAGGCAAGATAAGCACTGTCTGTTAGATGTATGGAAATGGGCAATCCTAAAGTAATTCAGTATGTGTGTGGCATTTTGCTTGGTGATGACTAGTTTTACAACTATATGCAATTGATTTGTTAATTAGTCTGTTTGACTGATTCTTTACATAATCTTATTTACAGAGGGAGAGGCGTCGTCTGGAGCGTGAAGCTTCTAACCGTGAAAGGATCTAGCCTTTTAATTGTATATTTTTCCTCTCGTATATTTTTCCTCTCAAGTGTCAAAATAATCTCATAATTGTCTTTCATCTGTGATTGGATTTGAAGATAAGCAGCCAGCTGTAGGAAAACAAGGAAGGGGTAAAGCTGACAACTTTATCCACAAAATTGATTTTAGCTAGAGTCGATTTTGAAAGAAAAGGAAGTTTGACTCACGTTCATAACTGGATACCAAACACCAAACCATAAAATCACGTTTGTTTGATGCAAGCAAGTTGCAAAACCATAAATTGAACGTATTGTGGATTGATTGTTTCTTATGTCCCTACTTGTGGAATCCATGTTCAATCTATCAATATATATGTAAAGATGGAACGTAACTTGTGGATCAATTGTTTCTTATGCACTGTGGTTTTTTTTTCCTCGTTTACTTGTTTTTTTTTTCCTTGACTATTTAATCTCCTTGTTGAAGAATGTTGATCACCTCTGATTTTTTACCTCCACTACTACATACACTCTGTTTCTCTAACATATCTTCCTTTCTTTTATTTTTTATTTTTGAATGATTTGTTTGACACATCCTTTACAATAAAGCAATGGGTTTTAAGCTTCAATTTGTATTGTCAGAATTCTCTATTAATTTTTAAGACATGGATGGATCAAATTTCAATTTAGTTATAATTATAGCAAGGGAGTTACATGAAGCCAACAGCTATCAAAACAAGGCTACGTAACTTGTAGAACCCATATTCCATCTATCAATATATATGTATGTAGGAACATAAATAATCAACACAGCGAGTAGCTAATCTTTATAAAAACCAAAGAAATCACTAATCAGTCACCCTTTTATAATTAATGGCGGAGAAGGGAAGCCAAATTGAAAACACGAATTCTGATTAACAGCAAAGTAGAAGTAGAAGGAAGTCAATTTGAAAAATATAGTCTCTCCGATTTCATTCTTGAAGTCCCACGTTGAAAAAAAAAATACTCTCTTTTACTCTCTTCTCCTATATAAAAAGTACACCATATTGGAATTTTAATTTTACTCTCTACTCCTAAAAAAAGACACGTTTTCATTATAGTTTCTTTTGTTTTTCGTTACATTTGATTCGGTCTATCAAGGCAAACCAATTTATTTTGCTTGATCGAGACGAGTTTGAACTAAAAAAATGTTTGTTATAAATTTAAATTGAGTTTTGAGTTGATATAATTTTATTGAGTCGACCTCAATTGAACTAAGTTCGACTCAACTCATCTTATTTTCAACTCTATTATACATGAATATTATTACGTTTTGTTAAATAAAAGGAAAGGAAGTGAATGTGATGAACATGAACTATTGTTAAATTGAGAGAGATGAATGTGATGAAATTTTGTTATCAAATTTTAGATAATTTAAAAAAAAAAAAAAAAAAAGTATTTATAACTTACAAAAATCAATTATAAAAGTTATCTATAGATACTTATAAATACACATATGTATCTCAAGATCAATGAATTACCCGATTTAGCGATATCTATTTTCCAGTGAGTGTAGTTTGTTTGTGATGGCAATGCGTGGCGGAACATCGCGAAGGGTTTTGGGTTCCATTTACCGAAGCATATCAGATAAAGCTTTTCCACCTCCTCCTCTTGTTTCTTCCCGAAGAGTAGTTGTCACCGGTTAGTAACTCCCTCTCCTTCTCTCAAATTATGCATTCATAAAATAAAATCTCATGTATTCGTGGCTTTTTGAATTGTATGTAGGTTTGGGCATGGTGACACCTCTTGGTTGTGGAGTCCATAAAACATGGAAGCAATTAATTGATGGCAAATGTGGAGTAAGGGCACTGCGTTTGGAGGATCTCAAGATGAATGCTTTTGATGAAGAAACTCAGTTTACTACATTTGATCAATTGACTTCCAAAGTTGCTGCACTTGTTCCTACTGGAACTAACCCCGGTGAATTCAATGACGAACTTTGGCTTAATTCTAAGGTACAACTACAATATTATATATGTATGTAGAATAGAATTATAAATTGACGCTATGTTTCGATAAAACAAATTCAAACTGTTTTCATATAAGGTATAGAGAAAAGTGTAAACAGGTTTTACACTGTTATCTGATAAGAATTTAGTTTGACAGTTATTTTTTAAAAAATGGTTGTAATATAGGCTTACATGACAATAGGGTTGCTTCATATTGCAAAACTATTTTACACCGTCTCTTCATAAGCTATGCTAGAGAACTTACGGAAATAAGCTAAAACCAGCTTTTGGACATGTCATAAGTTGTTTCATAAGCTCTTTCAAGTAGTCTCCTAGGGGACTATGCTAGTAGATAAACTCAAATTAGTCAATCCAAACATACTCTAAGACCATGGTGCAAAGCTGCCATTGCCATAAGTTCTTAGAGGAGAATATGAAGTATTTGACATATTGGTAGTTTGTAACATTCTATTTAAATTAAAAGGAAAAGTTTCTTATTTTTCCTGACTTGAAAGAAAGCAATCTGCATCTGCAGTGCGAAAAGTATAAAGAAAACAAAGTTGGATAAGTGTTATTATAAGTTTCTTTTGGTATTTGATGTTATCTGTTATTGCTTTGGTTTTACTTATATATGCTGCATCCGAACAACTATTATGCTTATTGGTTGATGCCATTGTAGTATTGTGACATTTCCCTTAGGAACATCGATCCGTGACAAGGTTTATAGCATATGCGCTATGTGCTGCCGATGAAGCTCTTAAAGATTCTAATTGGTTTCCCACTGAGCAGGAACACAAGGAAAGAACGGTATGCAAATTTTTATATGGTTAATTACAACTAATTTTTTCTACAATTTCCTTGCATTGTATTTTAACTTCAAAATTAATCAGGGGGTGTCTATTGGTGGGGGAACTGGAAGCGTTAGTGACATGTTAGACTCTGCTCAACTGATATGTGAAAAGGTCAGTTCGTGGAAAGTCACTGATTCTGAAGTAGTTTGCTGGTCTTTCCTCATTCAAGTTTTTTTTTCTTTTCAAAGTGTTGTAATTTTGATTGAAAAATGATTTGTTGATTTAAATAAACTATTGCATTTGATTTTTACCTATTCTCCCCTGTATGCAGCGTCTTCGTCGCCTTAGTCCATTTTTTATACCACGGATATTGATAAACATGGCATCAGGCCACGTTAGCATGAAATATGGGTTCCAGGTAAAAAACTACTTTCGATTTATTGGTATTCTATACTACAGATATAATGAGCTCCTGTAGTTGCTGGACAGGCAACCACATTGTCCTTTACTAACTTATGTAGATATACTCTTTTTTTTTTAAAAAAAACTTCTTTAGATATATAGAATGCAGGTTATTGTATTTTAAGCATGAAGATTATTTGTTCATTACACGATAAATTGACCTTGTGTGAAACTGATTTAGAAAATATATCTTCTTGATTCCATGCTTCTTACTCTTTTAAAAATTAAACTAACACCATATCCAATCAGAAAAAATTAGCGACCTCTTGAAATAAGATAGAGCTCTCCTTCCTACCTGTCACTTCGGATATAATTATGTCAACCATGTTTTAAGAGATTGGTTAGTCAATCAGGACATATCTCAGGTGGAACAATTATAAGTTTTTAACTCAAATGGTTGCAATTTAGAGATTGGTTAGAAAATTATATCTGAAAAACAGGGTATTAAACTGGTTGTTGTTGTTGTTGTGGAGATATTCACATATTTTTCTTTATTAACAACTGTATTCATTATTAATCATGAGTAGATTTTTTCCCTATTCCTGAATACAGGGGCCAAATCATGCTGCAGTCACTGCTTGTGCTACTGGGTCACATTCTATTGGTGATGCAATGAGAATGATTCAATTTGGGGATGCAGATGTTATGGTGACTGGAGGCACCGAGTCCAGTATTGATGCATTATCAATTGCAGGATTCTGCAAGTAAATTATAACTAGCACCTTGTGTTTTATGTTAGTGCCAACCACCTTATTAGTTATTTGTCTTTGTCCCTCTGATACTTAAAAACTGATATTGGAATGCAGGTCTCGAGCCTTGAGTACAAAATATAACTCAAGCCCACAAGAAGCATCGCGGCCCTTTGATAGTGGTCGAGATGGATTTGTGTGAGTAAATCAACTCTGCAGATTTATTTCTTATGATGATCATCCATTTATTTTGCTTAATGTTCACTTTTTGGCTTCAAATTATTGCTCTGTTTGGCTTGTTGCTTATATCCAATTTATGTTTTTACTCAGGATAGGTGAAGGTTCTGGAGTCTTGGTCTTGGAGGTAAGTTAAATTTTTTGTGTGGATCATCTATCCTTCCAATTCCTGTTCTCCTTCTTTGTTTATAATCTGACCTTTTTTTGTTTATTCATTTCCCTATTGTTTAGGAACTTGAGCATGCTAAAAACCGAGGAGCCAAAATCTATGCAGAGATTCGTGGCTATGGGATGTCAGGTAATTTATTGTAGGATATGTAAAATCTTCTCCCCAGTCTTAGTTTTATTTGTGGTTGATTTCATTTCATATGGATTTTGACTAGGGGATGCATATCATATTACTCAACCTCCTAGTGATGGGAGAGGTGCCATTCTGGCCATGACTCGTGCTTTAAAACAGGTTCTTTCACTATCCTATGTTGCTTTGTATTTGTTATGCAGCATTATAAGTTTTATGTTTGCTAAGCTGCGAACTTATTATGTATGAATAAGTGGGAGGTAACCCTCACCCCATGAGCTAGCCTTTGGGGTTGAGTTAGACTCAAGTCCAAATTCTAAGAGGTCGAGCCTCAAGCCTTAGCTCTTGCCCTCTCCCAAAGTTTTTTTTTTTGTTGGAATGAAGTGATAACACTTGTTTTCACCCTCAACTCTAACTTTGGCATAACATTGACATTGACCACTATTCAAGCATCGAGGTCTGGCGGTTTTGGCAATGGAAGCTTGTCCACCCTGGTTGACGACTTGACATCACCCAAAGGTTTTAGAGTTATAAAACTACAACCATCTCCCCCTTTGTCTTTTCCATCAATGTCACTGTGGCTACTATATAAGCTTGGCTATTTGGCGATGGAATTTGAGTCTTCATGCATCTGAGCTAGAGTTTCATCATTGTCATTCGCCCACCCACCACTCTTCACAAAAGAACTATTGGTTGGTGCAGTGTTATCAACTAGCAGCTATAGCGTAGTGGATTTTGAATAATTCTCTATGAAAACTGCAATGCCATTCTAGTTTTGTTATTAGGGCAAGAGCAGCAGCTATTCCAGTTTCAGCCATAGCAGTTGTAGTGGCAGTAGTGGTAACCCAGAATTTCTAGGGTCCGCAAATCTCCCTATGTCCAATGCGCCAGCTCACTCAAATGACAGTATCCCTCTCATTCTCTATTTATTGGCAACCTGTTCTATTTCTCTTATTATCCCAGCTTCCAACTACTAACAAACACTCCGTCAACTAACAAACATATTACACTACCTTTTTAACTTTAATTGTCACTATGAGATCTATCAATTGCAATAAGTGTGTGCACAAGATTGCCAAACTTTTGCCACAACCAGTACTGGTTAGATATTAGCAAAGTTTGAAAGTGAATAAAATTAGTTAGATATTAGCAAAGTTTGAAAATGAATAAAATTAGTTAGATATTAGCAAATTTTAAAAGTGAATGAAATTATCATGTGAAGGAGTTTTTATATTCAAGTGCTTTTGGCATATATTATTTCAGGGTGCTCTAGATACCTATTCAGAAGAAACTAAGGGTGTGTTTGGATGGAGGGTTTAGAAGGGGAAGGGAGGGGAGGGTTTACTTTTCATTTTGAAATTACGGACACTGAAATGTTTTTTAAATAGTTAACATATCAACATTATAAACGATCATATATACTTCAATCACACTTAATTTATTTTAGAAAAACATGTTATATAATCCGTAATTTAAACAAGAAATGTAAATCCTCCCCTCCCTTCCCCTCCTAAACCCTCAATCCAAACACACCCTAAGTGTTAATGATATCAAACTTTTCTTCCATATTGTATTGTTGTGTTTTCTCTCTGCATTTATGACGTATCTATTGTCTCAACAATCTTCATTTTAAATGATTTCCTTTTCATATATTTCAGTCAGGTTTTCATCCTTCTGATGTAGATTACATCAATGCACATGCTACATCTACACCTTTAGGCAAGTGAAGCAGATCCATCCTCACGGATTCCAGCAATTTAAGTTTGAATATTAATTATGTTTGAATACTACAACAGTGGATGACTATGCTTATGTTATGAAAGTATCTCACCAGAATTCTTTATACAGGTGATGCAGTAGAAGCTAATGCTATCAAAACCATATTCTCTGACCATGCTAGCTCGTCTTCTTTAGTTTTCTCATCCACCAAGGTAAGAGTGGTTGCAAGCTGCGTGACCAACAAATTATATGCTCATCTGTTTGGCTGTCTTATCTAAGTACTGTCCCCCTCTTAGATGAAAGCTCTCATTCATGGGAATGGAGATGCCATTAAAAATTTAAGAGAAAAATTTGAATGGGGTGAACATTGACAACTTGATTCAAGTCCATAACTGTTCCATAATTTCACTGATTTCAGGGGGCTATTGGTCATCTCCTTGGTGCTGCTGGAGCTGTTGAAGCAATTTTTTCTGTTTTAGCAATCCGACATGTAAGCAACGTTTTGACATTTTGTGTGCGAGTCACGGGGAAGCATTTTCGCACATACCGTGAATTTGTGCTTAATCTATAGCCAGACCCTGTATGCTTAATCTAATAGTGCGGCTCTTTTGATGTTCTTATCCCAGGGAATCGCTCCATCAACTCTTAATTTAACAAGGCCAGATTCTGTATTTGGTGACAATTTCATGCCATTGACTGCTTCAAAGGAGATGCCAATTAGAGTAGCTATGTCAAACTCTTTTGGTTTTGGAGGAACAAATGCTTCCCTACTTTTTGCTTACTCTGGATCGGACTAGTAAGATAGGTGCATCTCATTCATTCCCCAGGCGTTATTCTACAAGAGCTAACACATCATGCTGAGGAGAATTTAATGGCCTAAAAGCTTTTTGTAGCATATATACATATGCCTGAAGTACGAGCTTTTCCTTACATTTTAAAACTGCTCTGTTGCTTTTGCTAAGCAGTTTTTCAATGTGATTAGCTTTTAATTATTTATAACCCTCTTATGATTATTCCAATTGCATTGTGAGAACATCTGGCCATGATGTATGGTGCAATTCTAAATAGGTCAGGAATCAGGATGGTTGAGTTGAAGTTGACAAAAATTTTGTTTTGTAATTTAACTCTGAAATGAAATAAATATTTGGCTAAAATATGGTTTTAGTCCCTGCAAATATGTCTTGTTTTGGTTTTAGTCCCTGTAAAAAAAATTGTTTTTGGTCCCTGCAAATTTTTTTGTTTTTTAAAATAGTCCATGTAAGACGTTTTAATAGATCAAGACCATCCGATTTAGATCAATGACCGAGATCATTTAACTGTGTTAAAACTTGTTTGTAATCCGTCTAACCTGATATCAATGATTGTGATTTATTACAGCGTGAAACGGTGCTTTCCTAAGGCACCAAATCCAGATCCCATCATATTGTCAACGAAAATGGAGATTCACTTTTGCTTATCGTAGTGGAAATAAAGAAAAAAATTGAATTTCCTGCTACTTCAGCTCAAACAAGAACTATGTGAATCAACACAACTTTATTTGCAAAACTACGTTCATAAAAATTCAGATATACATGCCCTTCATTTCCTATAAGCATCTTTTGCATATAAGTAACGTAGTGATTATTCATGCCCTTGACAAATAAAATACAAGCTACACATAACCGTTGTAAGTGACTAAGTGTGATAAGTTCAATTTTTTTGAGACATAGGCAACCGGCAAAATCAAAACGTTCATGGGAGAAGATTTTTCACCGAACGACGGAAAAATCCCTCACATGGATAGCGACAGTGCTAACCCTAGGAGTTTTTATAGTAAAACAATGAAATTTTTGTCAAGCCAACAGAAAAGGATATAAAAAGTCGCCTTAATTGATCATTAATCAATTTTGTAAAAAAATAAATAATGACAAGTAATTTAATTTTCCTAAAAACATAATACAAAAATTCAAGCAATATTGCAATCTATAATTTGAGGGTTTCTCGGGAGCAACAGAGTTGCCACTAAAATTATTGAAATAATATATATATATATATATATATATATATGAAAATTCTTGTAATAAAAATTTCAAAAGAAGAATATTACAAGTTTGGGAGTCAAGTATGGGCAAAAAGTATATTAACGATCTACAATATCGTTTAAAAATTCTAATTTAGTCGTGCAAACGTTGTGTTAACTTAAAAACATTTATTATAACTTTGCATAAAATACAATGGATTAGGTACTTAGACCCTTAAGCATGTGGCCAAAGGTTCAATTTCTGACTCATGCGTATGAAAAATCTTGTCGAGAGGAGAGAATCTACCTTATCTGTTCCAATGGTGAAAACTTCATACCAATATTATGGTAATCCAAAAAATATATCTAAAATTCAATTTTAAAAATTCAAAATCGAAAGCTTGGTAAGGATTGTCCCATGCTCCAACTTATCTTCCAATGCAATAGAGGATTCAAAGCTTATTAAGGGGTGTCTCATGCTCCAATGTATCACCCAATGCAATTGGATGATACAATATAATTCCACACACGCCCTATTCAATATTGACCATGACCGATGAAGAAAGGATTGTGACTATATGATTAAATAGTTGTTGCCTTGCGCCGCGCATCAAGAGTCAGATGAACCTATACAATGCATTGTGAAATAGTGAACAAAGATGTGACTATTGGCCAGTGTCAATGACAACGATGGGCTTCTAGCCATTTCATATTATTTATCCTTTTCTCTATATTGCCATTGTTTTTTTTATTGGATTTTGAGTTTTACTTGCTAAATTTCATCAAAATACTGTGTTTATCGAATCATTTATTGTTCACATGAAATTGGCAATGGGTTAATTGCAGTATCGACATGTCATATAATCTGGAATTAATTAAAATCTAGCAATTAAAATATAAATAAAATAAATGGCATGAAGTCCATTGTTTCGGGCAGTGTGGTCAAATGGTCATCCACGTTCAAAAAACCAAATGCCATTCTATAGTTACATCTCCTCTATCATGCACGACCCAAACAAGACTAGATCTATAGTACTCCCTCCGTTTCAAAATGAGTGTCGTTTTTGGTGTTTACACACATATTAAGAAATGCAATGATTAAGAGAAAGAGAATGGTTATTTTACCAAATTATCCTTATTAACTATTGGTTAGTTTTAAAAGTAATACTTTGGAAGTAGTGTGCAGAGTATTAATTGGAGGGTACAATTGAAAAGAAAAAGTTATTATTGCATTGGAAACTTAAAGCGACACTCATTTTGAAACAATTTTTTTTTGTTAAAGCGACACTCATTTTGAAACGGATGGAGTATATGTTTTCATCATCGGTTATGGTCGTTATCATTTGGGCGGCAGAATATAGATGTATGAAAATTTGTGTTTCTAAATAGCGAACATAGACTTGTAGAGGAAAGAGGACCTCATTAAAGGGCAAAAAGAGGATTGTAAATAAAAAAAACGAGAAAACATCCATTTTTTGTGTTTTAAAATTATACAATTCCTAAATAAATAAAATGGACAATAAGATTTTATCACATTATTTTCTATTTTATTCTTAATGGAAAGAATCCTCTCCATCATTCCCTCATCTATTTAATGGAGTAAGTAAATGTGGTTTTTCTCAAACACAAAAACAATACTCTCTTTATTTGGTCCATTTTATAAGAGACAATGAGTCATTTTTTGGGTCCTTTTTTATAAAAACAATTTTCAAATTTCAACTCTAATAATTATCCAATTTTATGTATACCCTTATTATATACTCCCTCCATCCCTTTTTATAGAAAGAGTTTAAAAAAAGTTATATATAAATATAAGATCATATAAAAAATTTTAGAAGCATTGATTATGACGGAGGAAGTAAAGTTAATGATACTCAGTCTCATATTAGATGACTTGTTTGACAATGTGCACTTTTGACATTACATACTTTGACCATATTTTTCTACTAAGATGTTGTTGGATTCGTCTCGATTAATATTTTAAAATATTAAATTTTCATATTTTTTTTCAATTACATAATTAAAGATATTAAAGATAAAAAACATGCATTGACATGTGTCAGAGTCAGCTAAGTCATCTAATATGGGACAGAAAGAGTAACAACAAATACCAACTTTCAATGCAAGTGCCTTGGAGATATACATTTCATTGCACGTTGATTGGCTTAGAGGTTGAGTATTAATCATAGGAGTAGTTCCATATTATAAGGATAGTTTTGGTATAAAAAAAACGTTTAAAATCATTAATACAAAAAAACGATTTCTTTGATCCAGGTGTGTGATTGTGGAATTGTCTCCTATAAAACAGACAAGAGAGAGTAGTCAATAGTTAAATGAAATAGGAAAAATATGAAATCAAAATGCACACTCTACTTGAACAAAAAGAAATGATGAAGCTTGATAAAAAAAATTAAATTAAAAATGAAAGGTACCACCAACACTCGTTAGCTTTTTTTCTAAAAGAAAACACTTGTACAAAATACAAAAAACAAGAACCAATCCAAAGAAATAGAAAAAGAACCCAACAAACCAAATTGCACATGCATTCATAACATCAAAACCTCCATCAACATTAACAAGTAAATGAAGAAAATTAAGATAGTAAACAGTTACTGGAAGAAGGAAGAAACAATAAAAAATGAAAGAAGAAACAGGTTGCTGAGCTTTGTATCCCTTCTCTTTTGTTCTGATTTTTATTCATATTTATACTCACAAAGTCGCATGTTAGATCAGGGCCATCTTAGACATTTCAAAAAATAGGTTAGGAAAATTTGATACGAGAAAGATGCCAATACTTGAGTAGTGAAAAACAACAAAATGTACCATCTCCTGCTTCTGGTACAGACTCTGCAGGTAGTAGATAAAATTGTACTATTGTTAGTTAGCAAGTGCAATAGATAAAAACAAAAAATAACCATATGCTTTTTGGTCTCCTCATTAATCAAGAAGGAAACTAATATATGCAAACAATGATAAATGTGTTTCCCTCCTTGCTTCTTTCGTGAAGCCAAGTTTAGGGTTCAATATTTCTCTTTCTTTATTATTTTGCTTTTGTTTTTAGTAGGAAAAAAAAAAGTTTATGAAAGCAAGATCTATGTTAGTTATGGTGGACCAAATTTAAAGAGTTGGATGAACAAATCTCTCATTTTGATCGTTTTATAAACTTTTTTCAAGAAATTATTAAAAATGACGATAAACATTACTCTTTCCTTTCCACATTAATCCATATGTATTTCACACAATTTTTAAAAAATTAAAAAGTGAATGAATGAAACAGAAACATTACTCTTAATTTTATATTATACTCATTTGCTATATTACCATCTGGTTCATAGTAGGTAGCAACCACCATAGCATCAAACATATGCTATCATAATGGAACAGTGTGTTTGATCAAAAAAAATCTTCACTCTATACGAAAGGGTTGGGAGTAGACCATATTCAATGCGGAAAATTAGTGTAAGTTTTAGTTTTAATTCTATTATTGATTGATGATTTCAAGTCACTTAAATAATGCAAAGCAATACTATGCATTTCTCGTGATGCACCATAGTTGGACAACCACCAACTTGGATACTTCGTAGTGCTTCACACATTGCAACAATTGCAGAGTCGTTGGGTCTAGTAGGTGCAATTAGATTTTAATCTAAGATTCAATGATTTTGTAGTGATTGCACTATGTGAAGCAATGATATAGGTTTCACTTGTGTGATAGATACAATAATAGTCTTTGAGCAATATTTACCTACACATGACAAATTCTTTGTTGTATTGAGCGATATTTTTATTAATAACAGAAAATCTAGAAATTTGTAATTGACCCATTCCATTCCCTATTTCCCGCTTCTTTCTTGACCAAATTAACACTCCTATGATCCTGAGTGGAGGCGACCTGAGAAACGTTGGAGTTTCTCCATGAAAGCGGTGACATACCTGCAAGCAATATGACGATCGAGTCAATAATTAGTCGTGAGTATGAGATTTTAGGGTTTAGAGGATGTGTACTTAGACCAAAGTCATGAGTTAGTACTTATATAGGAGAGAAACTACGGTTGCTTCTAATTGGGAAGCTGTCTTAGTTGACAGTGATGGATGAATCACAAAGTAACCTTCATCACACGACCTTGATTGGGTTTCGGATAGGAGTGTAACAATTTGGTTTTCAGTCAAAAAATGTTCACACCCACCTCACATCATTTCGATTTGGTTTGTAGTGTTTTCCAGAAGTGAAACCGAACCAAGTTAAATTAAACCGATTACATACAGTTTGGTTTGGTTTGATTTATCAATCCGCCTAAAAAGACAATTAAAAAAATATTTTTTCAATCATATTCAAATTGCTTCTACTTTCAATTAACTATAAAAAAAACTAAGAACACTACTCTATTTTTTAAAACTCGTTATCTGGTCCGAGGACCGACAACACTAAACTCTAAAGTCAAAATTAATGTCTTGAAGAATAAAATAGAATTTCAAACAGAACAAACAACTACAAATAATAGAGCAAACTAGAGAGCAATTTCAACATATCAATTTAAAACAAAATTTGTTCAAATCTTTAAAATAGAGCAAGAAAAAATGTTCACATTACATAACACAAAAATTAACGACAATTATTTGCAGTTCAAAGTCCAAATTTCAGCTCATTTATCAAACATTGTTATTGAGTGCTTGATAAATCCATTCGTTGTTTGTTGTTTGATTGAAGGGTGATAATGAAATGTTGGGTCTGAGCTAAGTCAAGTAAACCTATCGATCCATTAGTAAACTTAATTCACTTTCCTTTTGGTTTAGGTCATCCACAATGATGTGTGCTTCACCTATTTAGCACCATATTAAATAGACATCTCCATTGTGGAGTATAATATTTGGGTGCCTATGGAGAAGGGTGACTATGGAAGCACCCTCCCTCTCTCTTCACCTTTTGTGGACCCTATTTAATAAATCATAATGAAATAAATAAATTTTTGTTAAAATGTAATGATATAGAATTATTTGTGGGACATATTTAGTAATTGGTGCTTAATAAATACTATTGTAAAATGAGTGATGTGGACAAAGGGGTCTCATTTAAACACTTAAATTGGGGTGTTCTGTTGTGGATGGTCTTAGTTTGATAAACTAAGTTTGAGAGAGGGTGGGGGTGAGGGGAGGCGAGACCTAGTTACATAATCTAATCTACACATAATTTTAGCATCATCCAGAATAAACTATAAGTTTTATTCTAATGGGGACATACATTCATATAACAGGACGTAAATTACCTATATAAATTGAGATGATCTTGACTCATATAAATGTGGAAAAAAAACTTAAAAGAACGAATCTTATACAAAAAAAATTTGAAGGAAAACTACTCTTATACAATTAAACAACTTAAAGTAGCAAAAGTCATGCAATATTTCTTGACTAGCCGATTTCGGTATTTAAAATCAAATTTATCCTAAATCAAGTTTGAAAACTCTAATGCAGACCGCATCATTTCTTCCTTTCAATTGCCAAACAAAATTATTTTGAACTTATTTGTCCACTTTTTGAATTAGCCTATTTGGCAGCTGTTGGACGGTGGTAAATCTTTTTGCACATTTTGAGTATCTGAGTTTGAACCAAAAAAAAAAAAGGGAATCCTTTAACTTTTTTATTTTATTTTTAACTGCAGAGATAAGTTACACATGGTCGACATTGAGAGCTTTTTTTATTTAATTTTCTTTTATAGTAGTCATTGAGAGTTTTTTTGACATTTAGTGTATGTTTGATTATACGGTAATAAAAATTGATTTTTGGTGAATTGATTATGTAAAAATGATTCTGAATAAAAGTAAGTTGAATGTATAGTGATTTGTGTTTGGATACATTCATGTAAAAGTGAGTTAAACCGTAAGTTTGTTTGTAAAAGTCAATTTTAGAATAAAAAACTACAAATTCTAGTTTCATTTCTGAAGGCGTAATAAATTCTATTTGAAATCAATCAAACATGTCAAAATCAATTCTACATCTTCAGAATCGATTATAATCCCTCTAAAAACAGAACCAAACATACACTTACCATATGTCCGCTTTTTTATGCATAATATCATTGGTCTACGGTCAAAAATTTCACGCATTTATGTAGTCATTACATCAATGGTCATTTCGTTGAAATTTAAAGGTCAAAGTTTTAAACCCGATATTTAGATTTCTAGAAAAAACAAAATTTGCATTGAAATCTAGACGTTTAATCTTGAACCACTTGTCACCGATGTGTTTTTTTATCACTGATGTGTTGACTACATAAATACGTGGAATTGCTCACCACATGTCAGCATCCAATCCTAATTTCACACTTGATCCATCTTAAGAATTTGGAATTATAAGAACAAACTGATTTATTATTATTAGCAAAAAAACGGACACTAACGTGCCCATTTTTGCGCTCTTTTTATTGCGATAGCACTTGAAAATTATGAACAATGTTTTATTGTTTTTTATGAAATTTTGATTTTGATTAAATGTATAAAAACAAAAGTTTATTACTTTCAAATTATATAAAACCAAACTAATCATGTTTATCTATTTGAATGATGCCGACAATATAACAAAAAATACACTATAAATTCTTATCTTTTTAATCACACCAACAACAATTATTATTATTATAGAAAAAATTGTTTAAAGGTATAATCGGGATAATGAAAAAGTCGGCTCAAAATCTCTTATTTTCTTTATTATATATAGTGTAGATTAATATAAAACTATAGGTTTCTGTACAAGTAATTGCAATTATAAATCCATCTACATAGAACCTGGTATATTTTTAATCAACTAATTCTTATATTCCTTTTTATTTTTAGAATAGAATCTTATTCCTTCCAATTACATATCCATATTCCCCACGAGGTGAAGTATGCATTAAATGATTTTGTTGAAAAAAAATCAGTGATGCATAGTGGTCATGATGTGATAGGTTGTTTCTTAAATTACATGTACTCCCCAACCCAACATCCTCATATAATTCAACCTCTCTTATCCTGTTCTAACACTGCACAAAGATTCCTTTCTTTTTTTCTCTTCAAAATCTCACAATATTTTCATGTAACCAAAAAACATAACACAACACATAGTTTTCTTTCTCACTGTGTTCTGCTATTTACACCCTCTTCCTTAATTTGCTTCCATGGCTTCTGATTCCAATTCAAACCTTAGAATCACCATAGAAAGCAATCCTTCCGAGCCACGCTTAGCTGAATTGAACATCAAGTGCTGGCCCAAGTATGTCTATATTTTCTCTCTTAATATTTTTTTTTTTATTAATACATGTTCACAATATGCTTATAGAAAAATATATATTTTTGGTTTTTGATATTCTTTTCTTTTTCTTTGGGGGGTGTGTTTTGCAAAAAAATGAAAAGATGGGGGTGTTCACCAGGTAAATACCAATTAAAGTTTGATGCAGAGGAGACATGCTATTTGTTGAAAGGAAAGGTAAAAGCATACACAAAAGGGTCATCAGAGTTTGTAGAGTTTGGTGCTGGAGATCTTGTGACAATTCCAAAAGGACTAAGTTGTACTTGGGATGTTTCTATTGCTGTTGATAAGTACTACAAATTTGAAGCTTCATCTTCTTAATTATTTAATTAGTGTTGTGATTATAGATTTAGTAGCAGCTTTTTCATTTATGGATTTTTTATCATTTCTTTCACAGTTTTGCCTATTATGTGAAAGAATTGGAGGATTTGGTTTTTGGGTTAATTACGTTTCTAATCCCTATAAAATAGCGACCTTGTAAGTTTAGTCCCTACTTAATTTTAATAGCATTTTTAGTCCCTATAAAAAAAATTTACTTATAATTTTAGTCCTTGCTAAAACAAAGTTTGATTAATTATACTTAAACTCTTAAATTTTTGAACGATTTTTTTGAGACAAGATTAGAACACTATGAAAGGTTCGTTTACTAAAATTTAGAATTTTCTGACATGAAATGAATTAAATATGAATTTTTTAAAACGACAAAAGTTAAAGATAAAAAGTAATAAAATCTGGATGTAGAAATCAAATTTTGCGATAATTTTTTGCGGACGAACTTTTAGTAATGTTCTAAACATGTTGCAAAAAATTGTTCAAAAATTTAAGAGTTTAAGCATAAATTAAACAAATTTGAATTGAGTAGGGACTAATACTCAGTGCAGAAAAACAAAATTAGGGACTAAAAATGCTATTAAAATTAAGTAGGGACTAAACTTACAAGGTCGCTATTTTATAGGGACTAGAAACATAATTAACCCTTGGTTTTTTATGTATGTTTGGTTGTCAGGGGAAAGTGGCAGTCTTAGTCAAAGTAGGAACCAATCAGTCAAATGAATTAATGTCTTGTTCAAACAAGACCTCATTAAAGTGTTCAATATATTAATAATATTAATATTAAAATACAGTTTTTTTTTTTTAATGTTTGTTTGACTCATCAGCAACTGTTAACCTATCGGATCTTTTTCTTATAAACAAATGATGAATAGTACAAAATAGAACGTGACCGAAACTCTACATGGCATCTTATAGTATTTTTTTATGGATTCAATAGTAATCAATCAGTCCATGTACTTTTTTGAATAATATCAGTTCATATATTTTGTTAAGAATGTGATTTGATAAAGAGAAATATTATTTGAAGAACCATTTTTAACAACTTATGAGACAATAAAAAATATAAAATGTAATGTGGTGTTTTAATTATGTTTTTTTTGTTTTGTTTTGATTTTTATGTTAATACGTATATTATCTTGTATATTTTTAGTTGTACCATAATTTGTTCTAAAATAGATGTTCAAATAATATACTTCTTTGATAAAATATTCTCTCTATATACTCAAATACATGGAAAAAAAACCATTATTTAATAATTTAAAATATAAATGAATTTCAATTAATTTTATTATATTAACAATTTAATTCGTAAACTTTTTTAAAAAAAAAATTAGTGTGTAAAGACATCACATCTTTGACATTTCAACTATATTGGCATTCCATCCTTAAAAAAAAATTGTGTCGGTGCTCCAAAAATATCAAATATCATTTGCAACACCATAATAAACTTATTAAAAAATATAAAAAAAAATGATGAAACAAACACTTGTACACACCCTAATATCAAATATTAAATATCATTTGCAACATCCTAATAAACTATGTTGGACTAGACCAATACCGAAGATGAAAATCAAAAGATTATTGTGAAGATGAAGTTGCTTTTAGTCATAGGTTTGTGTTTTGATGATGTCTGTTAGCTAGGTTTATTTGATGTTTTTATGTTGATTAGTCCTAGCTTAGAAACTTGTTAAAGCATCTAGTAATCCTTGTCTCATTGTGTCATGTGATTCTTAGTAGTCTCATGTTTGTGTCAAAATCCTTGCCTCATTGTGTCATGTGATTCCTAGTGTCTTGTGTGTTGTTTTGCATAGGAATCCTCATTTTGTGTGTCAAAATCCATTTTTATAGGTATTTGAATTGAGTCAAAATTGTCTTGAATCGTATCACTTTGAATAGATTCAAAACAATTTGAATCGTATGATGAAAACTCTCTGACTTGTGTTGAATCGAGTCATAAAAGCTTGAATCGATTCAACATTCATCCTAGGTATTCTGAATCGATTCAAATATGGTCTAATGTGTATCAATCTTCATTGAATCGATTCAAACTTGGTCTCATGTGTATCAATCTTCATAGTTCATCTGGCTTATCTTGTAGTTGTCTTAATCGATTCATGCATTTAGTGAATGGATTCAATATGCTGTTTTTGGCCGAATTATTGCACTTATCACCCTTTTCTATATATAGTCACTACCTCATAACATCCAAAACATTGAATCGTTTGCATCTATTCTCTCTAGAGTCTCCAAACCTCATTGTTCATACATTCTTCAAGATTAAACACTTTTTCTTAGAATCACTTTGATCTTTGAGTCATAATTGCTAGAGTGTTATAAGGATTGTAAGTTGATATAATGAAGTGAATAATCTTATTCCATCTCCAAAGGTCTTGGGGGTTCTTTCTAAAGTTCTGGTGTTCAAGGGGATCTAATTGCCGAACGGAGCATCAAAGAGTTCGAGTGAAGAAATTCAAGGGTTGCACAGGTGATTGAAGATTCGAAGACATCAAGAAGCACCAATTTCAAAGGTTATTTGAAGATTGGGGGAGTGATCACATAGGAATTGAAGAACTAGGGTAGTTTCAAGGAATTTTTGTAATCACATTGTAATCAAACATTATCATTTTAGTGGAGGTCCTCGGTGGAGACGTTTTCCATCGAGAAGAGTAGACGTAGCCCGAAGTGAGGACGAAAGGACGAACTACTATAAATCTCAGTGTCTTCTCTCTTCTCTATCCTTTTTAATTTTGATTAATGGTGTATTTGAGCCTTGAAAAATTGCTAGCGTAGAGATAGTGTGATCTGGGTTTAAACCATTAAACTTGAATTTGTTATTTGAATTTGCTTCATCCTACTTTACTATTAGATCAGACTTAGTTTCAATTCATTGTCAATTTATCAAACACTTACACAATTGTGTTCATTAGTATAATTGATTAATTGCTCTTAGGTTTGGTTTGAGATTGTACTTGTTTTGTAACTTGTGTGAATTTTATTAATATTAGATTGTGTTAAGATTACTTAGAATATCTCAATTCAAAGTGAATCTTATCATTTGTGTATAGTCTTAATAAGTTTGTCATAGCCATTGAACCTTGCATAAATCCAACAAGTCGTAAATCGCTTTTACTCAAAACGTTTTCGCTATAAACACGATAAATTTTTTAAACGTTATTCACCTCTCTAACGTGTATTAGCTTGTCATATCAACCAACATATTGAACAAATCCCATTTGTTCGCACTATAAGCTAATAACAAAAAATTAAATCAATAACTTCAAAATAGTTATAAATGAAATCATTTCTTTAATAGTATAGCGATTATGATCGATTAACAATGTGAACAAAGGCAAAGACAGATGTGTGAAGCCTCTCTAAGGCCCGACCCATATAACTTTTTCATGCTACTGCCATATTACACACATACATAATGATTTTCTAAAAATTAATTGGAGAAGGGAAGAATTTTTATTTATTAAAGTGACGTTGTAACTAAAATAAATAAATTAAAGTGACATGACCATTGTCCTGTGAGCATAACTCAGTTGGTAGGATAATGCATTATTATATGCAAGGGCCGGGGTTCGAACCCCGGACACCCCACTTATTCACCTTATAAGGTGAATTCTAGCCATTAGGCTAGACATGGCAACCGGGCGGGACGGGGGCGGGTTTTGACACACCCGTCCCCGGCCCCGTTTCACACTACCCAGCCCCGCCCCCGCCCCCAGACCCGGCGGGGATAGAATCTTTACCCCCAGATGTAACGCCCCATTTTTATTCTATTATTTTTAATAGATGTGTGAATATTTTTATATGACTTTATTTATTATATATATATATATATATATATGATTTTATGTGAAATATATATTTTATATGATTTTTGTGTGATAAATGTTATGATGCTATTTTATTATATGATTTATGGAGTTGTATTTTATTTGAATGAATGTTGTTATTAGTTGATAGAAATAATATGAGAAATAGAAATATTATAGAAATAGTATTTATTTTTGGTTAATGGAAATTAAGTGGAAATTAATAGAAATTAAGGGAGTTGGGTGAGAAAAGAAAAGAGAGATATTTTTGAAGTAAAAGAAAGAAAAGGGAGAGAAACATTTTTCACGTAAAAACATTAGAAGAAAACTGGTTTTGGAGAGAAAACCTAGAAGAGGCCAAGAGAGAGCTAGGAAGAAATCGATTACGGTAGCTTGTCGTTTGGTGTTGCTGAACTAAGGTAAGGGTGGGATTCCTTTCAATAATCATGGTATATAATTCTGATTTTTGATGATTGTGATGTTTTGGGCATTAGGGTTAGAAAGTTTTAGGTTAATTGCTTAATATGATGAATTGTGTTGTTGATGCATGTTTCTATGTTATTTGATTGCTATATTGCCTAATTGAGCCTGAAAACTACTGTTGAAACGTATTTTGGGTAATCAGGGATCAAAAATTGGGATTTTGATTGAAACGTCGGTGTCTGAATGTTCTACAGACAAGTGATTATGTGAGGTTGGGAAAACGATTTTTTTGAGTGGTTTAAACTTGAATTTTCCTGTAGAATATGATAGAGCTTAATGTCAGGAGCGCATGAGCGAAAACGGCATCGAAAACGGATTAACGGTTTAGGTTTTACGCACGAAAACGTGAGAGGTAGAAAATCTGATGTTGTCTGTCGAACTATGAACGTGCCACGATGGCATCCCAACGTGCCACGATTTTTCCAGGAACGAAACCATTTTTTAGGCTGTCCAAACGTGCCACGATGGTACCTTAACGTGCCACGATGAAGTATTGACTTAGACTATTTTTGACCTATTTCTATGCCTCTAAAGGGGTCCTAAGATGTATAGTAAGACCCCAAATCAATAAACTTAAGTGTTAGGGATTTAGTTGAGGTGTTTTATGGATATTTGACTTATGTTCTATTGATCAAAACTTAATTGCTTTTGGGGGATGTTTTAGACTTTGAGATGAATGTAATTGATTTATAAATATATACTATGTTGTTGATTCCCGTTGTTGACGTTGTTGTAACGTCTAATGTCAAAATTGGGGAGTGTGTCATAATTGTTGTAGGCACATATGTTGTTGTTGTAGTCGTTGTTGAAGTTGTATGTTGATATACACAAGTCGAGTCCATATGCATACTCATGTTCTGTTGGGGGCTTATGCCCTGGAATGTTTATCATTCAAATTGTTGGGGGCTTATGCCCTGGAATGCTATCATTCACCTGTTGGGGGCTTATGCCCTGGGATGCTTTAACCATCCAAATCGTTGGGGGCTTATGCCCTGGAATGCTTAGCATTCAACGCGCGTAGATTGGTACCACCTGCATGATGCATTAGTTGTTGTTGTCGTAGCATTGTCGAGTTGTTGTTGTCGTTGTAGCATTGTCGAGTTGTCGTCGTTGTCGCATTGTCGAGTTGTCGGTGTCGTTGTGGATAACGTTGTTGTTGTTGTTGTTGTTGTTGCTGTACCTTGTTGCTGAAAATAATTATGTCGTTGCTTATGTGTTTATTTATATACATTATTAATGATGTCTGTTGTGATATGCTTGTTTGTTTTCATTAATTTGATGAATTATATATATTATTATTGGATAAGTTTCTCACCCCTTCTGCGTATATGTTGCCTCGATCGTGGGTAATGTGCAGGTAATGATGGCTTGTAGGTTGATTGGCTCAAGTGTTAGGGCTCTGATACATATTAGGATGGGGATCGTCGCGAGTGTCTTCTCATTTCTCTTATGTATCACATATTTTGGAAAAGACTTGCTATTAGAATAAAGCTGAATTATGTTGTGGCCTTTGTGGCAAGATTTTTATTGATGTTAAATTTGGTTGAATTTATATTTTAAAGAATTATTCCGCTGCAGTTTGTAAGATAATTAAATGTTGGTATTTTAATAAATAGACAATTTTCTATTATGAAATTTTGATTAGCAGTGTGACACTCCGTTGTGTGATTACTCTGATTTTATTTATTAATATTACGTTGTTGGGAGAACGGGGTGTTACACCAGACCTGCCCCCAACGGGGACGGGTTTCCCAGACCCGCCCCCACCCCCACCCGTGAAAAGTGTAGGAAAAAAAAAATTGCAGTAAGCCTGAAGAACATGAAGAACACATAAACTTTTCCAGAATATAAATCAACCACCATTAACACATACAAATCGGCTCACAAACTCGAATCCATCCCCACAAAACCAAAATAACACCACTGTTCGTCATTATCCAGAAAATCATCATCAATCAATTCGACACAAACCATCACCAACACTTCATTTTCGAAATCCAAGGCAAGGAGGAAGGTGTAACGAACACAACAAAGCTCGGAACAGAGGGAAATCGAAGAACAGTAGAAGGAAGACGGAAGGTGAATAAATTAATGTCATATTAGAACATTAGAAATCAAAAGCTTGTAGAGAATGACTCAGATCTGGTCTCCAATCCTGTAAATAGTCCTTGTGGTAGTCTGAATTCTAGAGAGAAGTGAATTGTTTTTGAATGAGAGAAGTGAAATTGTTTTTGAGAGAGAGAAGTGATTCTCTGGAAACTTTGGTTGATGAAAGTATGAGGTAATGAAAAACAATTCTTTAGCATGAAAGTATGAACGTAAATGCCAAAATGAGAAGGAAGGAAGGTTGAAAGTATGAGGTAATGAAAAATGAAAGATGGATAAGATTGACGGAGGTGGGTCAGTTGCAGACATGAAGAGTCTGACAAATCAAAAAAATAAAATAAATGTTTTAACAAGTAGAAGTGTAGAACCGGTCAGCAGGTAAGTTATAAAAAAATATAGGTAACGTGGCATGCTACAAGTGGGTGTAAATTCTCGTGTACGGGTGCGGGGCGGGGGTGGGTGCGGGGCGGGTGCGAGTATCCCCCGTCCCCGCCCCCGCCCCCGCCCCCGCATTAAACCTGCGGGTTTTCCCCGGACCCAGTTAATTCGGCTTTTCCCCGTTAAAATCGGGGCGGGGGCGGGGGGGACCCGGCGGGTACGGGTTGTTTTGCCATGTCTACATTAGGCTACCTGACCAAAACAAAAAAAGCTTATAAGGTGAATTATAAGGTGAAGGCTACCTGACCAAAAAAAAAGCTTATAAGGTGAATTATAAGGTGAATTCTAGCCATTAGACTACCTGACCAAAAAAAAAAGTGACATGACCATTTTACAACCATTTCCATGATATTATATTTTATGTTTGAGATTACAAGACTAACTTCTTATCATTAAAGAGCAGTATTTCTTATTGAAATTTGGATCATGAGGTGAACTTGAGGATCATCACATTATGTCAAGTAAATCATACATACATAAAGATTGAAGTGCCAGTCAAGTAAATAATAATGATTTAATCATTTTTCTACTATAATGATTTAATCATTTAACTACATATATACAATGTTTTTTTATTGAAAGCTCGTAAACATACATATATGACTAATATTATTATTTGAACAAATATAATATTCCACTCCGTTCGCTTTTAAAATATTCAAACAACTATTAGTTTATTATTGATCCATAATAAAGTTTAGTAGAGTTAGTTGTGATTAACTTTACATTTGGATAAGTTTTGTTAGTTAGTTACAAGAAGACTTGTTCTCTAAGTCATGTATATAAATACCATGTAAACTCTCAATTCATCAATCAATGAAATCATAACAACTTTCCAATACTCTCTTCTCTCTCCATAACAACATCTAATTACTCTCTTCTTCTTCTTCCTCCCTAATTCATTCATAACCTAGCTTTGATTACAATGCAAGAAACATATGTTGCGCTAATAACAACGCCTAAAGATGTTGGAAATATTAAGAGTAAACTAGAATTGAGAGAGTTAAGAAAAGATAGAAGAGAGTTGTTGTTGTGCCGTGGCCAAAACCACTGCCCTGAAAGCAAAATTCAGGTGGACCTCCGGTGCAACCCAATAACCGGTTTTGATCCCCAAGGTTTACACAACTACGTGTCTGAGCTCGTGCACTCGAGGTCAACACGTTGGAGCTTCACAAACAATGCCCAAGTTTAGAGTAGAATAGAAAGCTATGAATATGATTTTTGCCACTTCTAGCCACTGCCATAGTTTCCATACACGTCCTTGTATATATGTTGCAATTGGCTACATGCTTTTTCACGTCCACTGTTCCTATATCTTTATCCTCGTATATATAGAGAGAGACCAAGGTACCATATCTTACCAAGCTAATTCCATATTTACTTTTCCTTCACAATGCTATTCATAACCGAAAGAGTATATACCATTGAAGTGTACTAATGACAATAACTTTGACCATAGGATCCGTTGGTATATTTCATTAACATAAAGGAATTGTACCAATCGGTTATAAGAAGAAAAGATAATTAAAGGAGTAAAAGATAACTGATTGTCATTATATCCAACAATCCCCCACTAATGGCAATCAAGGAAAATTGAATTGAAGCATGGACAAAGAACAGAAATTGAAACATTGGGCAAGGAAAGGTTTTTTTATGCTTAAGTGTTAATGTCACAAGGATTGAATTAACACGTAGTGAAGTGAGACAACACCTTAAATCTATAAAGTGAAATTACTCTTGAACTTAATAGATTTTAGATGAGACCCCCACAACACGCACTTTTACCTTTAAAATTGTGATAGCTCCGCGATAATTATTTCCACAATACATAAGACCTTTATTACCTTGGGTCTCTCATGAGTGCTCTTGAAAGATTGCCCAAGTCTTTCATAGAAGGTGGTCTAAGCCTTCACACTCAAGTAGGTAAATTCATCAAGTGCGTCTCAAAAGCACCACCATAAAAGGCTATGAATTTATTAAGAACATAAAAAAATGTTCAACCTCAAATTTAACAAGCGGTGAGTCCATCAAGTCCGTCTCTTAAGGACCACCCAAAAATTAGGGCTATGAACTCATTTAAGAGCTAAAAGCTCAACCTCACATTAAGCACTACCACACGTCATAGGGATGAAAAATGTAGTGCATATAGGAGTATTCATATGGCTTCGTTTGACCACAAATTGGGTATCAACCATATTTTCCTCCACTCAAGGCTTTAATTCATCCCCCTCGACGTATCCGGGACAACTTTCCTGGTTAATCCTTTCACATAAGGATCTTAAGTTTTTTTTTTCTTTTCTCACTTCTCATATAGTGAGATAACATTATTTTTAATTCTTTTTGCAAAAGAATTTGTATCGTCTCCTGTAGACACTATTATTAGTCACATAACTTATAGCTTGTGAACACAAAATATTTAGAAGGTGTGGATCTCCTCAACAAAAGTATCTCATTAACACTAAGTCTTTCATCTATTATGCTTCTTGACCTACAAATTCAAGAGCTGAGAATTTTGATTCCATTAGTAAATTTGACCATGCATAATTTGCTTATTTATTTCCAAGAAATATCACATCATCATGAAATAAATAAGTGTTTCGCAATGGAACTCACCTCATCCTTATTGGAGATCCAATTTACAATATAAAATCCTTCTAAGGGTCTGTTTGGTTTGGCTTCTGAGAAGCAATTCTAGCCCAAAATCAATTCTCTACAGTGCCAAAAGCAATTCTAGCCAAAAACAACGTGTTTGGTTCAGCTTTTCAGAATTGCTTTTGTCCTCCAAAAGCAATTCTCCATGAAGCTACAAATCCTAGCTTCTAGCTTTTCTAGAATCAATTCTCCTTGAACAACGTGTATAGGTTTGTATATTTTATTATTACAACACGTTATTTTACTTTATTGCCCTTTATCAATTCTCATTCTTTATCAATTCTCCTTTAACTATGTCTATTTTAGTAATTATACATTCAAAAGCAATTCTACATAATTGCATCCAAACATAAATCATTTTGTTTAATCAATTCTACATAATTGTATCCAAACATAAATCAATTCTCTCAGAATCAATTCTGTCAGAATCAATTCTATCAGAATCAATTCTCTCAGAATCAATTATATTCAAAGTTGAACCAAACGGGCACTAAGATAAACAATCATCAAAATGTAATATCCAAATTACTTTTTAGATATTTTAGAATACATGATTGTCCATTCAAATAATCATTGAAATCATGAGTCTATATACTCAATCTAATCATTATATCACATGCAATGTCACATCTAATATAATTTATAAAATACACAACACAATCAATTATCTCACACTCAAATTGAGAGGTTATCTTTTGAAATTTCACTTACTATCTATAAGTGCCCGTTTGGTTCAGCTTTGAATATAATTGATTCTGAGAGAATTGATTCTGATAGAATTGATTCTGACAGAATTGATTCTGAGAGAATTGATTTATGTTTGGATACAATTATGTAGAATTGATTAAACAAAATGATTTATGTTTGGATGCAATTATGTAGAATTGCTTTTGAATGTATAATTACTAAAATAGACATAGCTAAAGGAGAATTGATAAAGAATGAGAATTGATAAAGGGCAATAAAGTAAAATAACGTGTTGTAATAATAAAATATACAAACCTATACACGTTGTTCAAGGAGAATTGATTCTAGAAAAGCTAGAAGCTAGGATTTATAGCTTCATGGAGAATTGCTTTTGGAGGACAAAAGCAATTCTGAAAAGCTGAACCAAACACGTTGTTTTTGGCTATAATTGCTTTTGACACTGTAGAGAATTGATTTTGGGCTAGAATTGCTTCTCAGAAGCCAAACCAAACAGGCCCTAAGATTATATTATCTTAAAGCAAATGCATCCATTTCAAACCATATTTATCTTGAAATGTAGTTCTCTACAATTGCCTTCGTTTTTAAAAATAAAATAGAATTTCTTAATTCCATTAAATCCTCATAGATCGTAAAATATCTTAAGCATAGACTTTTATTCTTAATTTATCAACATCTTCTACTCCTACCAATAGGAGAAAATTATACAATCAGTCCTTTAGAGGTAAAAAAATATATATATAACCATCCCACACATAAAAGAGAAAGTTAAACATAAATTATACGAATATGTAAATTCATCAACAATGCATCAAATGTATAACTTTCTCATCAACAATACATCAAATGCATAAACTAGTTCATGCATAAGAGCACAATCCAAATATCACAAAATGTTTATAGACAATATAAACAATCACAACTATATTCATTCCCACACAATTTATTTTATATTTCTTAAAATTGTGAAATGGAGCTACTTTCAAATATTGTCAAATTCAGCCATGACAAGACCAATAAAATATTCAGAAATTTGCAAGAGGTTTTCTTAACAAATAAATAATCAAATTCATGCCTCTACTCTTCATAAAAATCTCACAAATTTGCTTATAATATTTTCGAAGAAAGCCATGAAACCGTATACTTTACTATCAATGTTTCCAGTTTATGAATCATTGTATTACCATATCAAAATTCCATATGATATAATTAACACTACCGATGTAGAAATTTTCATATAAATCATTTGACTAATTTTTTTTCCGATAAAAAAAATATTTGGATAATCTCTTGCAACCATGAACATAAAAAGATCACACTTTTAAATTCAACATCTATATGCATAAACAGCTTTGAGTTTAAGGCTTACTTGAACTCGAAGGTCACCTTTTTACCTCAAATTAGACAACAATTTCTTTGAATTCTCACCCACAGCGTTCTTTATCATCCATTTGATGAGGGCATCGAATGAGATTCTTTCCATACGATTCGAACCAACATGATACAAAGAAAAATCACAAAGTTAATATTTCCAAATATAATTAAATAAATTTTGCTTTCAGAAAAGATATATATGTTTGGATGAAGTGTTTTGGATGGAAGGAAGAACTTATTTTACTCTTTAAATCACCTACACGATAAAATATATTTCTATAATCAATTAAGTGTGATAGAAATATTATATTGATAGAAGCATTATTATTTTTTTGTCAAGTAGTCTAGTGGCTAGAATTTACCTTTTTCAAGGTGAATAAGTGGGGTGTCTGTGGTTCGAACCCCGGCCCTTGCATATAACAATGCATGTCCATGCCAACTGAGTTATGTTGACGGGCACTATTGATAGAAGTATTATATCATGTTGTCATATAGATTCAACCCTCCAAAATATACCCCTAAAAAAAACTATCCAAAAACTCCCTCTCGGACAGCCTTTAAAAAAAAAAATAGGAGTGTATGCATGAGTATGCTAAACAACACACTCATCAATTAATAATAATAAAGCAGATTGAGAGTCAGATTAATACACAAATGACCTCGCTAAACATTGTTTCCGAATATTTTGAACCCATGTGAAATAGCTTGAAGGATAGCATTTATATTTGAGGTAAAACCACAAATTCCAGAGAACCCAATGAGCAATTCACCACTTGTTGTCTTCACAGAATTAACAATAGATTTGTCAAGAGTAACATGGAAACTCTCGGAGGACCGATGTTACCGAAGATCTTCGTGGTTGAATATAAAAGATTGCTTCGGTGTGAGATTTTCATATAAACCAATACATGACTACAGCGGCGAAGCTAACACAATTTTTATGAGGATGCCAAATATAAACAAGAAATATAATATATTTTAAAAAATAATATATTAAACTTAATCAATAAATAAAATAAATTTACAATAATTTTTACTTATATTTAATGAAATGACAACGAAGAAAATAAAATCTGAAAATAATTATGTATAAAAGTTGAGCTCTATGAAGTTTTAATAAGTCAAATTTATCTATAATTGACATTAAACTAAATAAATTATCAATATTTTATTAATATCATCCATTTTTAAACCAACAAAATTGTTTGGAGTAGCCAAGTAAAAAAATAATGGGGTAGCTACTTACAAATCTATACTAATTATTGAAGTTTTTTCTCTCTTTTGGGGTAGCCAATGCTACCCCATTCATATGCAAGCATTCGCCCCTGCATGACTAGTATTGAATCAAAGAAATGCATATCAATTGAGTTATACTCATGAGTCGTGAATTTTAGATTGTAAATTTGATTCAGTCTGTTTGACTAATTAAGTGTTAGGCCGAATTACTTTGTAGATGTTTAGTCTAAAAAATTAGAGGAGTGTCGAAGTAAATAATAACCAAAAGATATAACATTGAATATAAATAGTTGAGAGAAGCATGTAAAACTTCTGCTTGAAGTGCGTGGAATAATATTTTTATGTATATAACTCTCCGTGAAGCCTGTAAAAATAAGAGAACTTGTCATTTCTAAAACATAAAAAGTAAGTAACCAAGCAAACAATAGTAAAATATATTTTTCCTTCTCAATTCCTCCCAAAAGCCACCATAGTCTTCTCCTTCTCCAACATGTTGGAGGATAAGAAATATAGATCATTGCATAAATAGAGTTCTCATATTACTATCCAAATATAAGAATGATAGAATAGTTTCTTTATTTTTTCTGTGTATATTCCAACAACATTTACTCTAATCAAGTGCATCATTATTAGAAAAACCAGTTTTCACTAAAACAATAAGATGAACATTGGAAGAAAAAAAGTCACGCTAATTACCTCTGAGTCCTTATTAAAAAAATAAAAGTAACAATAAAATAAATTTTACATTAAAAAAAGAAACTCTTTTTCGACTTTCAAAAAGTAAAGTACGCAATTTTTAAAATAATATTTCCTTTCAATTCCCTAACTTGTTAGCATGGGATTTAGTATGGGAAATGATAGTTTTTTCCCACCATGGGAAAGTAAATATTGACCATTAGATTAAGTAAAGAACATGGTCTTATGGTACACTCTAAACACTAAATTTTTTTTCACTTTAGCTTCCACCACCACTCTCTCTTCCATCACCATTAACCCATCAACAACAACAGCATCAAAATTTCCTTAAAATGAAAACACGGTCTCCACTCACCCACCACCATCAGTAATTATTACACTTCAATCATCATCTTAGTCAATTGAGAGATGAATTACCAATTTCATAAATCATCTTCTTAATCTTCACTCACTCACTTGTAACAAAACCCCAATTTATTATTCTATCACTCACCTTTTCTCATAACTCATCTTCTTGTTTAATTTGATTCTTCTCACTTGAATCTCACATTAAAAATGAGAAATTTTGGAGTGATGGGTTTGAAAGGATTTCTCAGGAATATGCTTTATGTGATGATGAATATTGTTGTTGTTTCTAGAATAAAAAACTCTTCGGTATAATTAGCTAGTCTATTTTCATTTTTCAAGCCTATTATCAACAATGGATGTTTCCAGCAATGTTGAAAAGATATTCAGCATCAAACTTAGTATCACTATGGACATGAGTTGAATAAATCTCTTGCAAAATGTGTTCATCAGAAAAAGAAAAAAAAAATCGTTTCCATTTTCTAGACTTATTTCCTTTTTTGAGATCTTATTCTGTTTGTTTGAGTAGTTTAGTTTTAATTTGATTTATGGAACCCATGTGAAGAAGAGTTTTTCTGTTCTGGTTGAAGATTGAACATGACAATGAAGGAGAGATGATGGTGGAAGATAGGGAAAAAAGATAATCTAGTGTTGAGAGTGCACCATAAGACAATGTTCTTTGCTTAATCTAATGGATAAAATTTACTTTCCCATGGTGGGAAAAAACTATCCTTTCCCATACTAAATCCCACCCTCATTTTCCAATATTAAATTTGAGTCCTTATTCTTGAACATGAAATAATTGGAGTACATGGTATTCTCTTTTTTATGAACTTCTCTCGTGGTAAAGTCTCTTCTTTTTATTGTAAAAATAAGTCGAGTAAATAACAGAATTGTCCATTCCTCAAAAAAAAAACAGAATTGTCCATGAAATTTGAACTTGCATCAATCTTTGTTGAAATTCCAAAAGACTTTGACTTCACTAAACGTTAATTTGCTTTTCTCCCATCGTCAGTTTAGTGGTGTAAAAATAAGTTGTCAAGGTCCTTCTTAATTTGTCTTTAATTAATTAAGTTAACAATTAATCCTGCCAAGGCCGGTCCCAAGCCCGGGTAAAATGGAGAGGGTTGTGTTAGGCCTCGACAGCCAACGTAAAACTTTGTCGAATCTCTATGACATGGACCAAGAGGTCAATGAGTTGGATCCAAATATGGTCTTTGATAGAACATTATGGCGGCATTTGATCCATGTAGCCGACCCCACTTAGTGGGATAAGGCGTTGTTGTTGTTGTTGTTGATGAGACCAGCATTAATTTATGTTAACAAATACCCTTAGAAAAACAAAATAGAAAATAAAAAAATTGTGTGTGAAAATAATATTTTTTAGACTTGAAAAAATAAAACATTTGACTACACAACTTTTAATATACTCCATTCGGTCCTATTTATAAGAAATATTTGACTTTTTTGATTCATTGCATAAATGATGTATTTGGTCTATGTTATAGACAAGATACATCTATTACTCAATGAATCTAAAAAGTCAAATTTTTCTTATAAATAGGACCGGAGGAGTATTCCTTAACAAATGTCTTAGCATTTTTCCTTATACTAATACCCCATCCATTTCTAAATATATATTGAAGTCAACCACTACACACATGTCATGTTATTAATATCTTTAATTATCTGCAATAAAAAATTATGAAAATTTGATATTTTAAAATGAAAATATTTATCGAAACAAAGTGGACATAATAGTTTAAAAATATGCATATTATAAAATTGCGGCTTTGTATTTAGGAACAGATGGAGTACAACTCTACAATGGATTAAGGTCAATTGAAAGAGGAAGAAAAAAAAAACTATATGAAAAAGGGTGGATCCTAAAGTGAAGGTGCAATTAAGGCCCTGTTTGTTTTGAATTTTTTTCAAAAAAAAAATTATTTTTTTCATTTTTAAGTGTTTGTTTAGGATTTTTAGAAAAATCATTTTATAAATAAAATCTATTTTGATCCTAAAATGAAAAGCTATTAGAATTAACTTTTCTCAAAATCTATTTTTTTTTTCAAAAACAAGAAGGTAACACATGTACACGTTAAAACTAGTTTTTTAAACAAAAAAAATATAGATTTTTATGGGTAGTTGGCAAACAAAAATAACTTTAGATTTTTTTAAAATTTTTTAAAAATTAATCTCTAGATTCTTTTAACATAAAATCTATTTTTTTTTTTTTAAGCTAAAACACACGCATCCTAAGTCTCTCACTGGTGGTTCATTAACTTTAAACGTATTAAGAAGGCCTGTGTGATTTCAATATTGATTGCCACATTGGATTGCGGTACATTGTTTCTCTCTCTCGCAAGCCGATTTCACTCTCTATATCTCCCGTTCATTTTTGTCTGATTTTCTGCCTCCTTATGCCAAAGAAAAATCAGAGTTTCAGACCCAATTGGATTAATTTATCATTGTCATTTGTTTCTTGCTAATAAACATTCTCAAATTTGATTAGGAAAAAAAAAAGACGGAAATGGTGACTCGGGTATAAACATTCTTCTTCCTAATAAATGTCTCTGAATAAACGAATTAACATATAAATGTGTTAATTGAATAATTATATTTCTGTTAACTCTTATACACACTAGTGTTATGACATAAACATAACTTCTGTACAAGCAGCAAATTTTAAGGAATTTATGTAAAACACTAGAGGTGGATGGAGACAGAATGGTAGATGGTTGTTTAGCGGAGATCTAGTGGCGGTGGCTAGATTTAGGGGTAGAGTCAGTGAACGGAGAGGGAGACGGAGGAGCAAGGATTGCGTGAGGAAAGAAATGTATTCTCACTTTTTTAATAACTCGTCTAAACCTTTAAATAAATATGATGATATATGAAAGTGGACCACCGGTGAGGAACTTAAGCACCCTCACCCTAGAATCCACCATGAAAAAGCCGCAAAATACAACAAGGAAACAAATTAACACGTCCCCTCAAAAGCTGATATCATATGTGCCTCATCCGATGATATGCATTGCTTGCAACACTATTACAAGCAATAGTTGGAAGTTGGAACAATTGATTATCATGCTATAAAGTTTAAAACATTAATAGCTATTCATGCTAGAAAGTTTAGAACATCAATAGCTATATGATCCAGCTCTAAATGTATGCACCTTGGCCTCATATAACATTGTGATTTAAAAGGTACATGTTTGAAATTAAACATACCAATAATAACAGATATGCAAACAATACAATTAGCAACGGTTCTCTAATTTTCAATTAGTCATCAGATTATTCTCCAATTTTCAATTGGTCATCAGATCATGCGAGAGGGAGTGTTAGATCAGGACTCACATGGGGAGGGAATAGGTCGATAAATGTATGTTTGATGATTCGAAAATACTTGCACACATCACATTAGTATCCACATGCAACAAAACCAACATTTAAACTCACATCAATTCTCCATACAGATATATGAAAGCCTGATGAAACTTTAAACTCACGTCAATTCTCCAAAGATAATATGTGCACACAAGTACACTTGCTATTGCTACAGATATATGAAAGGCTGATGAAACAACTCACATCAATTCTCCATAGAAAAAAATATGTGCACACAATTATACTTGTTACTGATATATGAATCGCTAATGAAATAAGACAGGTGAAGTAGAAGTGATCAATTATTGGAGGCAAGATGTTAGTGGTTAAAAGAGCAAACGAGTACTATTGGAACCAATGTGCCAATACTGCTGCATCCACATCCTTCTCCCATGCCGCCTCATTTGATTGCATCGTTATGGCGGAGGGCGGTGTAAGTGGAACAATATGGACAGATTGATTCGAATCGTACAAAATCATTTGCTCTGTTGAATATTTCCAACATCTAGTTGTCCAAATTTGAACCCTTCTACTTCTCATCTAACTTTTGACAAGGTAATTATCGGATCACCTCAGCAACACAATGTTAAAGAAACTGAAACTGACAGAGACCAAACTAATTTTTTTTTTGTGGTAGCAGGGGTTCGAACCCGGACCTTGCATATATTATGCATTGTCCATACCAACTAATATTTGGTAAAGCTAAGAAGGTTTTGGAATTCATCAAAGCAAGGACTGAATTGATAAAACTCCCAAATTTCAGGGACAGCTTTAGGTATTTCATCCGTGATGTCTATGTGTACCATTTCATCAGTGTCAGCAGGGCAGTTAATGCGACACCTCGACACCACTGTGTTAACTAGACCAGACTAATCAATGTAAGGGACTGAATAGATGAAACATTGAAATTTCAGGGACAATTTTGGTGTTCATTCAATGAAGTCGTGTCTTTTCACATTAGGAATTTAAAAGCCTATATACAACAACAACCAAGCCTTATCCCACTAAGTGGGGTCGGCAATATAACAGGCATAAAAGCCTGTACAACGGGCATTAAAAAAAAAAAGAAGCAAAAGCAAATATTCTTTTAGCACAAAAATGTAAGGCCATGACTTTAAAGTAACATAAAATTATGGCTTATTCATAGTGAAATATTCGAGGAACATGTAAAATTAAGATGGGAAAAGCCAACATACAAATGATCGTAATTACATTACGATTTGACGCTTTGTTGCACAAGCATGAAAGTAGTTACTATGACAAAACAATGCCGGGCATCGACCTCTAAATATATGTTAAGACATCAGAATATAAAGATGTTATATTATCTTGTTTACCGAAGAAAAAAAAACCTTGTTAATGACTATTATAAGTTGCAACAAATTTCCCAATTTTTTTTAAGAAAAAGTTCATTTCAGTTGAAGTTGAAAATCAAGTCATTAGGCAAATCAAATTAGAACACACATAGAACAAAGTGAAAAGATAAGAATCGAAAAAAACTAAGAATAATGAAAATGTGTGATAGTGATATTAACAATAATAGAATATTTACAAAATCATAATTAAAATATTCTTTTATAAATTATACCAATTCTTGAAATTTTTAAAATTTAAGTTTTTAATACTTTTTTTTCTTAATCATCCAACTCCCAAGGAAAAGGGCCCCTGATAATTCGAAGTTTGATAGAGGGGCAAATAAAGTCTAGCCAAATATTGCCTCAGCCAGAGATCAAACTTGAGTACTCATGATCAATTCGACCTTATCGACTTGATTAACCACTCAAACCCCAACCAATTGATTTATTATATTTTACTTTTATTAATACTAAACTAATTTTCTAAAAACATTCATCTTTTCAAAATATTTTTTCACGTTTAACAAAAGAGCACCGCATAATGTACAACATACTTGCTAGTTCTTTATAGTTTTTGAACTTCTACAACACCTTACATTTTCACATGTAACTTACATGCGAAAATCAATATATCATGTGTCCTGAAAATGGCCATGATATAGAAACCTTTCTTACTTTGACTGTTCAATAATTAACCAAGAGCAGAAGGAAAGGGTGAAAAATTCACTTCCATCCACAGGAAAATAAAATTAAAATCATCTAAAAAAGTTAGAAACCCCAAAAATATGTAATGTATGACACCTTGCTCATTGATCGACTCCAATCATGTTCTCCTCAGGGAAGTAACCAGATCCAGTGCCATTCACATTACAAGTACGGTCAAACTGGAAGACCCTAAGCTTTCCTTCCTACAACCACCACGAGCAAAGGGTTATCAATCAAATAATATAAGTGAAAATTTTCAGTTTGCATTCAAAAGCATACCTTGGTTCCATAGACAAGCCCTCCCCCAGGAAAAGGATGAAAGCATGCCACATTGACCTCATCCTCTGCACTAGAAAGCACCCTGACAAGTTCCATATCTGATACTCTATATACCTAAAACACAAACAAATTCAAAGGCACGAAATTCAGCTCAAAACATCTTTCATTACAACAACAAATACATGAATGAGATGACTGGGAACAATCAATGATAGTTCAAACACAAGAATAAATTACTATCATTCACCAGCCAACACAACAACTAAACATTAATGTTCCATAAATAGTGCCTACTTGTTGACCAATAATTATATAGAGATTATAATACGTAAATGTATACTCACTCCAAATTTGATTGTAAGCAAAACTAAATAACTTCACACTTGATAAGAAATTTGTTTAAGTGAGATTAATTTTCTTGATCCCATAAAAAAAAATAAGTGCATTCTAAAAATGTCGTTCATGGAAACTTGTTTCATGAAAATAAGAATCTCTGAAAAATAATACTTCCATTAAATTAGAGGTATTTAGAAATGACAACATTAAAAAAATATGAATATTTTTTTCTTTTATTCGAGACATGAGGGATTCTATTATTATTGATATCACAATGAAGTACAGTTCACATGATAAGATAATTTTAGATTGAGAAAAGGAAAACCATTTTTACCTCCAAGACTGTATATATTGATGATGTTTTTTCTCCATCAATGACAATGCTTTTCAGAAGAGAGCTATGACGTCGACCATAGGCGAGCAGAATATGCTCAGATGTAGGCGAGAACTACATTTAAAACAACAGTTGCACAAATTCAATCCACCAAGAAAAGTAATTTTTTGATTATTTGCTAATCAAGTGAAATGTGACTGTAGTAGCTATTAATATTTAAATGACCCATGCAACTTCAAGACAAAAATAGGTAAGTAAACTATTAGGATAAGTGTGATAACAATTATAGTGCCAATGGATTTACCTTTTGTTTGTGTAATACAAACTGTGTGTGTGTGTGTGTGTGTGTGTGTGTGTGTGTGTGTGTGTGCGCAGGAGGGAGGGACAGAGATATGGGAAATTATTCATCATGTATTGATAATATTGAAAAAAGATGCAAACATGTAAACGAAAAATAGAAATATGATTATGAGGATTGAGGGCATATGCTGAACATAAATTAAAAAGGACGAAACAAACTGTTGTAATATTGTGATGAAAAAAGAGTAAAAAAAAGTACAAACTGCATAGCACCTACAATGTTAAACAATACAGTAATAACTTGCTATTCACAAAATATAAATTAAATAGCTTTCAACAACAATACATTTTTGTGTCAAAAAAACAAGGGTTAAATATTTTTTTCATCCCTACAAAATCACCAACTTCCATTTCTCGTGCTCATAAAAAAAGGTGGCACACTTCGTCGTCCCTATAAAATTTTCCTGCACGCACTTTTATTCCCTACTGTTAAGTTAACATGTATTTTTGAATGATTTTTTTTTTGCAGACATGTTTAGAACATTATAAAAGTTTCTCTGCAAAGAATGAGCTCAAAAATTGATTACTAGGTCCAGATTTTCATTACTTTCATATTGAACTTTTGGCGTTTAAAACATTCATTCATATTTAATTCATCTTATGCTAAAAAATTCAAAATTGTGGTAAAAGAACTTCTTATAATGTTCTAAACATGTCTACAAAAAATAATTCAAAAATTTAAAGGTTTAAGGATAATTAATCCAAATTGGTTTTAGCAGGGACTAAAACTGGGCGCAGGAAAATACTGTAAGGACGACAAAGTGCCTCTTTTTTATTTTATTTTGAGGACTAAAAATGAAAGCAGGTAATTTTCAAGGGACGGAAAAACATATTTAACCCAAAAAAAGAATAATGTATTCAAAATGTAATTATTTTAAGTTTGCATAATTTACATCAACCAGGTGATAAAGTAAATTAACTGACCTGGATTGAAGTCAGGCAATGAGCAGCTCTAATTGGTCGTGATACAAGCACCGATCCAAATCTGTTAAAAGAAATGTATATACATAAATTTTAATGATATGCTTGGACTAGAGTACATCTGAGAGGAATAATTAAATACTAGCAACAATTGTTGAAAGGAAGAGTCGTACGTTGCTTCCTCCAGGGAATACATCCGGAGCTCATACATTACTTGATGTGCTGAGATTGGATGTCGAGTTGGTGATGTTGGAAGTCCAGGCTCCTGGTGTACAAGAGTTTGTAATCCTGGATCAGCTTCCATATGAGGGTGCATACATGCAACACAGGCGGCTAAAAATCTACCACATGGTGAAAAATGGGCACCCATTTCACTGCAAACACAGTTGCAAATTAAAAATCTAAATACAATCGAGTATAGTTCCACAAAGTCACTCCAAACATTTCTATAACAACTTTATAATATTAATCAATTTCCATCAAGTAATCAGTCTATGTTCATTCACAATAAAAAAGAAAAGCACTCAATTCACATTATGCATGCAAAAGCAAAGAAAATTAACAATAACACTATATCAATCACATGCTGGAGCAGATATGATAGGTTCATAACTTCAGAAGGTACCTGCAGAGGACGACATGTGGTATAGTTAGACGGCATCTTTGTAGTGGGGCGCAGGGATTTTTTAAGTCATATGACCATACTTTTAAGTTAACAGTGCAAGGTAATTCTGTAGCAGCTGCAGTGGCCACTGATTTGGCAAGTTCCGACTGGATTCGATTTATAATGGTTTGGCTATCAAACCCATCATGCGGCAAATTAATAGAAGGAACGAGATTGCCAAAATCAGTTACAGGTAAACGGGATGGTGAAAATTGATTCTGTAAACCTGATTGTAAAACTGCAGGTATGCTGATGCCATTGGGCATTCCTGAAGGTGGCACAGCTAGCTCAACATTGGTGGTGAACAGATTAGATGGCATAGTGAAAGAACCAATCTGTTGAGGAAGCATTGAGGGAACACCAACTTGGCTTTGACCGACTAACCATCCTTGCAGAAAAGGCAGCTCCCATCCATTAGAATCTGGTGACGGAACAATCTGAGGAAATTGACCAAGCTCAGAGAGTTCAACGCGTTTTACAACATGATCAGCGTTTTCATGTTGGCTTGCTTCGGCTGGTTCTGTTTCATAAGCCTCCCTACCACCCATTGTGAGGTTATTGATGCCAATTCTCATTTGATTAGGCAAAGTAGTATGGCCATTATATTCTGCTCCGGTTTGAGAGCTAGTGGGTATCTCGGAGTTTGACAATCGAGTACCGTATTGTTCAACCTGCATGCTACTCAAACCAACATCGTTACTAGCATGCTGCAATTCAACTCTTGACACTGGTGGTTCACTTGACATGTTGATCTGCGTCCTGGGATGAACATTTGTGACAAAAACAGCCGGTGGAGGATATTCTAAATGACCATGAGATGTTGCCTCTGTCATTGAGCAATCTGAAGAGTTGAGATCATTGACCTGCACATCAATCCAAATATGGTGACAAAAAAGAAAATCCAAAAAGTAATAGTTTTTATAGCACATGAAGCCAGTTAATTAATCCAAGTCAGTTCACTCACCTGAGCAGTTAAAAGATATGGTGCCCCATGCGGGTGAAAATGCACAGCCCGTAGCGAGCGCCTTGTCTTCAACACAAATACTGGTGAAGATAATTCCCTTGCATTTTTGTAGTGCCACACGTACAACTGACACAGTATTCCATCCAAATCACAATTAAACAAAATAAAAAAATAAAAAAACAAAGGTAGAACATGTCACCAAAGGTTATAACACATGGCAGGTTCTCGGTAAAAACACTACACTACATTGTTACCTTGTGACCTGATGCAACAGCAATTATTTCCCCATTGGCATGGAAAGCGAGAGATGCAATAGGGCGATCTGAGAAAATAACCCATTAAGTTCATCAAAGAGAAACCAACAACAAATTCAGTAATAGCTTCAAATGTGATTAACAATAGAAAAGGGGAGATGGGTAGTGTAGTTACAAAAATAGTGAGATAAAATCCACTCTGATGAGCTAGCATCCCATAAACGAACTTCTTGGTCCAAACTCCCACTAGCAAGTATCTGTCGTTGCAATGGATGGAACCTAACCTGTAGCCGATTAACACATTATTCCAAATGAAGACTATAAAAACAAACACTAAGACTGTGCTAGGATTTGAAGCACCCATCAGGACATATGCCTAGAACGGTTCTCATATTCTGTAACTATGGGCACAAAACCACTTGGCATTAGAGATTACAGGGAATCAAAAAGATTATATAATTTGCATTGCCTCTTTCATAGAAGTACTCATGCAATTTCCCAAAAAGTACAAAAGAATCAAAGAAAAATATTCAACAGCACATATTTGTCGCACACTTGAATTGAAAAGTGCCAAAATCAAACTCACTTTACAAGCCATGGGAAATAACATGGTATAAAATTGAATGCAACGGCAAAGAAACATGAAATTAATTTTACATGACATATCTTCTTAAACAAAATAAAATCTAGATTATTGAATTCTTGAAGTACACACTAACAACCAAAATTGAGTAGCTGGTTAGTGCTTTGATAGAAATGAAAAATCTATAAACTCAACTCCATAAATTGGCTCGTCTTCTGGATATATCTCATCAAACTTAATGGAAATATATTAATTCTGTTAAGAGTTAATATTTCTATTTCATTTCCCAGTACAGATTTCTTACTTAACTTCCTTTTATTAGGACGGGTATGTAACTCATAGTGTAGCTCTACTATAGGAAAGTAGTAATTAGTCATATATAATACATGCTCTATCGTACAATTATAATCATTAATCAACAACAACAAGTAGTATTCAATAAACTAATTGATCAAGTCGGTATCAAATCTTAGATCCGATTCAAGGAGACATGGGTTATGGGCCCACAACACTTTCAGGAGGTGTTGAGATATAATATAAAATTATTATTCACTTGGTTCATGACATTGTCTATAAGTTATAACCAGACAAAAAGAAATGAAAAGGAAAAAGGTAGAGACAAGAAATTAAGCCAAAGCTTACCACCCAAGGCGTCCTTCTGTGGCCAACTAATACCTTCAAGCAATTTCCAGTTTCACAATCAATGATCTTAACTGTGTGGTCACCACTGCACATGCCAAAAGCACACAAAAATTCAATCATAAAGAGTCTGTGATTCAAATTGGCACAAGAGAAGAAAATCCAATTGCAACTTACTGTGTGGAGGCAAGAATTTTCCCATCTGGACTAAATGCTGCAGCAATAGTAGACCGTGGGGCAGGCAATAAAGGGCAATACTTGGCTGACAAATGCTGCAATGACTCAGCCTCGACCCTGGAAATCAAATTTAAAAATGTCAGTCCTCGTAATTGACTTTCCTAGAGAAAGGAAACAAATTCACAGTCGACAAAAGGCTTTGTTTTTATTCGGTATAAATTATACACTGAACGGACTAAAGTTGTGTAAGTACCATGAGAGGAGACCACACTTTGCATCTACCACTGTTCTAGAACGAGAACATCCAGATTTTGATTCAGAAGATTCTCCCCAGTGACACTTTCGTACATGCTTGTTTCTAGGTGAAATCTCTCTTTGAGCTAGCAAACTGAAGACATTTCTACCACTGCCCAAATTTAAAAATAAAAATAAAAAATCATGTGAGGAACATTGTAACAAAAAAATACATACTTCAAATTCACAATAAACAAGGTGGGTGGATCTGTTAAATGCCACAGCTAACAATAATGAATTCGACATTGGCTGTTCAATTAAGCATGCTAAGCATATGTATGGTGGGAATAAATATGGTCTGATATCTAACAAACAAAGCAGCATGAGCATAAATTTCAAAAAAAATTTACCCTAAGTTGTCAACGAGTTTAATCCTCAACAATCATTCAACAACATGTGTATAAATTTCCTGTGACTGTCACACTATCAAGCATTTATGGTCATTAAATTCGTGTATTTTTCATCCGGGCCAATTTTTTTTGTTATCATCCCAATTAACTTGTAAAAAATGATGCAAATCAGATGTCAAATTAGTTTGACCTAACCCTCAAGCTAAGTTCAAATAACTGAGTAAGCCCTAGTTGAATCAATACAGTGAATTAAAATTACTTCAAAATACTTAGGTCCAATTCAACTTCAAAATTTAACAACATAGATTCATATAATATAAAACCAACCCTGAGAATTAATAACCACATAATTATTTAGGGTTTAATCAAGCTTCAACCTAAAAATCTCAGCTAACTTAACAGCAACAATAGTAAAACAAGATTAATATAATCACAAAATGTATATAACAACTTAAAAAAAAAATACTTAGGTCATAAAAATCATAATAACACATCAAAATTCACAATCAAATTACTACTACAATCCAGAATTGAATATCATATGTATCAAAAACTGAATCAAATTGAATATTAACAAAGAAGATATGGAAAATTCATACCTGGTGTTGGAATTCTGGGAGGATGAGGGTTGATCATGACACAGAGGATGAAGTTCCGCTGATTCCATGGAAAATTCCATGGAGAATTGAGATTAAAGAAAGAAGGATCAAATCTGAGAAATTGGTTCTTGATTGAATTTATGGAAAGCGCCGTTTGTGTTGTTAACGAAACAATTCGAAGAACACAAAGTTTCTCTCTCTCTAAGGTCCTCTTTCTTTCTCTCTCTATATCTATATATTGGTGCTTAGGAGGAATAACGGAAGAAAAACTGAAGAACTAGAAGAATCGAATTTGGGGTGGAAAAGATAATTTTCAAAAGTTTTTGGGTGAGGATTTTGATAAAGATGATGACGTGGCGTCTAGGTGTAAATAGTTTTGTTGAAATTATAGTTCTAGTTGTACTTTGAATCAAAGACATGGATGATGTTGGAATTTAACATGATGATTTGCATGTTTCATGTTTGTTTGGTCCTCTAATTGATGGTCTTAGAAGTACTTCTCATGTTTATGTCTTTGATGAGTTACTACATAGTGAGAGAGAGGAAGCATTGGGAAAGTACCCTAACTTGTTTTCTTTAACACTTAAATTAGGATTACTACTTTCTTAAGGTCAAATGTATTTGGTTTAAATGCCTACCGAATACATTTGATAATTTGATAATGTTTAAATTGGATGAACTAAAGACTTGACATAGTTCATCCATTTTAAAATGAGTGACATCTAGATGATTGTTTCACATATGTTAATATACAATTTTGATCTTTAATATTTTTAAGGGTTAATTAAGTAAATGGTACATATGAATATCCATAAAATTATTTCTAATACCTAAAAAAATTGCACTTTTTAGTCTTGTAATATTTTTCTTTATCATTCTTAGGGACTAAAAATGCTGAAGATTTTTTTTTAAAGAAAGTAAAATGTTGATGGAAAATTATACATTGACTAAAAATGCAGACGGAAAATTTAAGAGGGACTGAAAAGTGCGATTTTTTTATGGACTAAAAATGAAATTCTGAATATTTATAAGGATCGTTTACTTAATTAACCTATTTTTAATTATCTATTAGAAAAAAATATGAAATTTTAAAAATGTTCATCTAAACAAACCCAACAACATCTTTTATTCTACTGTATGTTTTTATTATATATTAATAGAAAAATATGGGTAAATTATGTCACGTGAATAATGAAATAATCAAACTATATCACATGTTTTGAGAGGGACCGAGTACAATAGTAACAAAATATGTAGCATTAGAAAGATACCCTAACTTATTTTCAATGCTTACGTTGGTTCTTCCTCAGAGTCAAATGTATTTGACCAAGTTTGAATCAGATACATTTGATAATTTGCTTATTTTAGTCCATCTGAATATACATTTAGTTAATTAGTTTTGACTAAAAGAATGAAAAAAAAGGACTTAATACATTGTTTCTTTTCATTTATATATAGATAAGAACAAAAGATAAATGTGAAAACATTCATGTGTTACATGAACAAGATATATACTAAATAATTATTACTATGGTTTTTTTTTTTTACAAAAATTATTACAATAGTTTTTTTTTTTACATAAATCATTACAATAGTTTAACTTATATCTTAATAATAATTGGAATAAGTTAAAAATATTTAATTTCAAATATTGGGAAGCAACACCAAAAAGAAAGAAAAAAACCAATTTGTAAAAAAAAATGTGACACATGAATGTTATTGAGTCCATCTTTGCTCCATTTAGCCTTGCTCACCCAGATGCAAGGCGGAGGCGGTGGTGGAGAGAGAGAGGCGATGAGAAGAAGAGAGATGGGTGTAGTGTACCAGGGATGGGGATGATGAGAGGAATAAGATGGATAAGTGTTTATGTTAACCTTTTAATCTCAGCCTTTGGATTTATTTTTACCATGTGTCACACATCCATGCAATAAAATGGAATAAATTGAGCAAAGCTAAATGGAGCAAAGATGGACTCTATATTATTGTCTTGATATAATTGTCTTGATATAATTATTGTCTTGATATAATATGATATAATAAATTGATGTCTTAAATAAATTTGAGAGAAATTTGAGAGAAACTGCTACATTGTTTTTTTTTGAAGAAGCTAAATAGCTCACCCAAATTGGCACTACAGAGAATCGAACCTGAGACCTTGCGGAGGAGCACACTCCCAAGACCCAAGTCAATGCCACCAGGCCAACCCAAGTGGGTTGAAACTGTTACATTGTTATTTGAATAGCAGAAGAAAAACTGAAAAAACTAAGTCAAATGTGTGTTGGCCTAAGTTTGAACCAAAATGCATTTGATTATTTGTGTATATCAAAGTTCGAGTGGAATATATATTTAGTTTTGACTAAAGTGTATGTTTGGTTTTGTTTTGACAAAAATTGATTTTAAGTGAATTGATTTTGTAAAATTTATTATGAATAAAAAATTGAATGTAAAGTGATGTATGTTTGGATAAAGTCGTGTAAATGTGAGTTGAAATAAAAGTTGAGTGTAACACCCCGTTTTCCCAACGTAAAAATTTCTTAAATAAAATCAGAGTTTTTCATCATAAAAAGGAATGTCACATTTCTTAAAAAAACGTAAATGGAATAATAATTTATCCTTCAAAAATATAACAACATAATCTTTAAAACTTCGCAGCGGAATAGTTTGACAACTTAAATAATCTTTGGCACAAGGGCCTCAATATAAAATTTCATAAAACTTAGTTCAACATCAATTCTTGAAAGATTCATAAAGTAATACGTAAGGAACAGAAAGTAAAGACATAATCCCATCCCGTTACGTATCAGAGCACCTAAGACACACTTGTGAGGAGTCCACTCACGACCGCAACTAATCCTGGTTACCTGCAAGTTACCCATACGAAGAGCAACATTTCCAAGCAGAGGGGTGAGATTTCTCAAACAATAATATAAAGCATATAAATCATATAAAGTACATTCAACAACTTAAACATCTTATAATTCATTAATCATATCTAACAACTTAAACTTTCTTAACTAGTGTCACTATTCTTCCTATATTAGTCATATACTTCATCTTATATTATCAATAATATCACATACATCATCACATATCATCATTAGTAAACATGTAGCATCATATCATAAATCACATAGCATCATACCATAAATCACATAGCATCTTATCATAAATCACATAGCATCTTATCATAAACAACTTCATAATCAATCATCATAAGCAACTTCGTAATCAATCATCATACACATCATAATCATTCATCATCTTAAGCATCATAATCATTCATAAAGCACTTCATTAATAGCTCATCAACTTGACATATTAACATCTTAACATCTCGATAACTTGACATCTTAACAACTTGACCTGACAATGCATCTAGACTCGACTATGCAACTCTTAACGTCTTAAACCATCTTTGATCATCATGAAAATGCAAATGCATGTGGTACCATTTTAGGGCATAAGCCCTCATCATCGTGGTTGAGCATAAATATACTCCTAGGGCATAAGCCCTCATCGTCGTGGTTGAGCAAAAGCTCCATCGTCGTGGTTGAGCAAAAAGCTCCATCGTCGTGGTTGAGCAAAAGCTCCAGGGCATGAGCCCTCATCTTTAAATGAGTATGCATGGACTCAACATCTTATGTCTTAGAAACTTTATGAACATCTATGACATCCTAACATCTTGATATCTTGGCAACATAACATCTTAACAACTTGATGACTTCATAACAACTCGACGACTTAACAACTCTTATCATCTTAACGTCTTAACATCTTGACAACATATGGATCACATAAATAATTCATGTCATATCATAATATAACAATATCAAATGATAATAAACAACATCTTAAAACGTCATATTCATCAATCATAAACAACTTCATATAACATCGTATTTAAACATCGACAATAATTCACTATGTATCTTTGTAAAAACATAATAAATTATCCACAACATATTTTCATGTCAAACCAAAGCTACTGGAAAGATATCACAAATATCAACAACTTTCATGTTTAGAACAAAGATCAATTCAAAACAGAAACATATGAACAAAACGCAAAAACATGAAACAGAGAATGCTGTCACCGTACAATATCGCTAAGACCTCCCTGTAGTATTTTAATCATAACTCAAAGACCAAACATTATTTTCACGTAAAACCAAAGCCACTAGAAAGCTAACAAAATTATCTAAAACTTTCATGTTTACGCGTAAGACCAATTCTGTACCGATCAATACCAGTTTTTATTTTAAATTCGGAAAAGTTGTGCTGAAAGTCCATAAAAATTCACTGTGACCTACATGCAGTAATTTGACCATAACTCAAGCTCTATAAATCCTATTGACGTGAGACCAACGGCATTAGAAAGCTAACATCCATACCTACAACTTTCGTGTTTACAGCTAAACCCAGTTCGGAACTTAAACTTGTCAAACTGAGACAATAAAAACGCGTTTTGCACATTGACAGCAAAATCGCAGTTCAGCTGCGATTTCGCTTTGGGAAAATCTTTTCCACTTCTTATTCGATCTAATACTCTCCAAACTTGATCCTAATCATTACTCTATGATTGCCCTATCATTAGAACACTAATTATTCATCAACTTACTGTATGCAAATTCAAAGGGTTCTCAAATCTATTAACAACCTATTACAATTATTAAACCCTAATTCTTAAACTCACCAACATCTAATCCAATTTCATGGTTTTAACCTCAAAACTACATCCAATAATCATCCTATGGGTTATCTAAGGACTGTATACAATTTCTACATCAATTCAACAAGTTTTCATCATCTAATCATCAAATCTCTCTCAAAACCCTAATTCTCAAATTCTCACAAACTTTCCCCAACTTGTTAGATGCAATCTAATGATTTAACAACTTAATATTAATGCAAGATAGTCTCACCCTCACCTTAGATTAATTCTTGAATCAGCGGCAGCGTTCTTCTTTCCTAAGGTCTTCTCCTCTTCTCTTGACTTTTCTCTCCTCTTCTCTTCTTTCTTGTTCTCCTCTTTTCCAAAAAGCAGTTTCCGGTAAACTCTTTCTAACCTAAGCTTCTCTATTTATAATACTAAACGCTCTTCCTAAATCTATTTTGGCCCAACAACTTATTCTTCTTTCTATTCTAACCCCCTTCTTATTTCTCTTACACCTCAAAACTACTCTATTCCTCATAATCTTATTTATTTCTAAATTAAATATATCTCTCCCCCACTTAATAATAATAATACACCAATAACAAATATATCTCTAACAAATAACAAATATATTTCTACACCAAGTAACAAATATATCTATAACAAATAACAAATATATTTCTACACCAAATAACAAATATATCTATAACAAATAACAAATATATTTCTACACCAAATAACAATTATATTATGCTAGTAAATACCAACATATAACATAAGAAAATATCACATAAATCATGTAAATCATACCAATCATATAAATATATTCTAAAACTAATTAAAATAATTAAATAAAAAGGAGGACGTTACATTGAGTGTTAAAATAAATTTTAGAATCAATAACTCCAATTTATAGCTTCAAGTAGAATCAATTATGGAGGCAAAAACCAATCTTATTTGAGATCAACCAAACATATTAGAATCAATTCTACATCTTTAGAATCAAATTTTATCAATCTAGAAGTGAAATCAAACATAAACTAAAATAAGGAACAAAAGGCTTAGTACATTGTTTGTTTTCATTTTTGTATGGGTAAGAATAAATATGTGTCATAAATTCAAACAAGAGATAAATGTGTGTCACTAATGTAAAAAATGAAAAGTTTTATGTGTTACATAAATAAGATAAGATATATACAAAATGATGATTACAATAGTTTAACTCATATCTCAATAATAATATTGGAATAACAAGTCATGGCGATCATAGTTCAGTTGGTAGGGACATTGCGAAATGCTTGGCTAGGGTTCGAATCATGGATTCCCCCACTTATTCAGTTTAAGAGGTGAATTTTTAATCACTAAACTACTTGATAAAAAAAAAGTATTGGAATGACAAATTTTAAAGATGAGTAACACTCTTTTCCAACACTTACTCTAACACTCACTCATTTAAATATTAAAAAAAATCAAATTAACTCATCGCAATTGACACCGACTATATCGAACCTAATAGCTTGAGAGAAGTATACTTCAAGGTCCCAAGTCAAGACTACTGGACCAACCCAAACAGGTTAATCCACATTTAAATGTTTTAATTTTATAGTATCCATAATCATATAATAAATTGATGTTTTAAATCAATTTGAGAGAATTTTTACATTGTTAGATGTTTATTTGAATATTATATTAAGACTTACTTTGAAATCTAACAAAAGGAATTTATCCTTTTTATAATACCAGCAAAGACATGAACGATATTAAGACGGAAACTATCAATTTATCAAAAGAAATGTAAAAGTTTATGTCAAGTTATCAATTTATTATATTATCTAAATTAAATAATATAATAAATTGATAATTTGACAGAAACTTTTGCATTGTTATGTATTTATTTGAACAGTACAAGTAAGAGTTACTTTGAAATTTAACAAATGAATTTATCCTTTTTATAATGTTGGTATTATCTATATATCAAACATAAATCCAATGACTAGTCGTTGTGACTAAGAATGAACAGAAACCCTCAATGTATCGTATTTTTTCAATTACCCGTTCAATATAACATTTTTAAGGAAAAAAACATTTTAAAAAAATAATATAAATCGCTTGTTATTGCATCCATTTGTTATAGTTTAAAAAAATAAATAAATCACCACCAAGAATCTACAAAAGATCTAAAAACAACTTTAAATGAGAATCTGTTAAGAGTATTTTCTTAAGAAATACATATTTTTTTTAGAGAAGAGAGAAAATAAAAAATCTTTTTGATATAGTCATATCCAAACAAACTTCTTAAAAAAATGATTTTTATTACTACGAACAAAACATACATGGAGAAAGATCTCAACTCTCCACACTAATTAGCATAACCCTTAAGGAAGGAACAACCCCTAATGTTGACCAAAGGGCTCCTTCCCTCCTTCAACGTACGTCTTTTTGTGAATGAAATGGACCCCGTATCTTGATGCTGTACATAAGAATGAGTTTGTGCTTTATGGATCCGTTTCCATGCAATTAAGTTGGGAATTATGAAGAAAAATTGTGTTGTTATGTGCCTAGCATCATCTGTACACAATTTGAATGATTAAGAATTTTGTGATAACATCATCAGATATCAGCTTTTGAATCTTACAAAAGAAATTTGCAATATTTGACACTCCCTCGGTTCAACGGTGTAACTTGGCAATCAAGATGATAGAAAAGCACTTGGCCACCCAGAATGCTATAGCCTCAAAAGCAACAAAAAATCATAATCATGATAAATATAACTATAAAATGTGAACAAGTATAAACCCTAACTTAAACCCATATGTTTCTAGTTTCTGCACCAACTAAAGGGCAAGATTGATTTACAGATAAAAATGTACGCCAAAATTCCTGCATGGACAAATCAGGACTTTACAAACTCATACTGAACAACTTGAGGTGGGGCAAAATAATGTAGGGTTTATATACAGTCATAACCTAATATGCACTGTGTTCAACTGATCTATTCAAGTTGCATTCTTTTCTATAAGCTGGGTCCCCATATACGAATTGTATGATCATCACTTGCAGATGCTAACATTTGTGGCCTTTTAGGATTCCAACTCACACAATTTACAGTCAGGGAGTGCCCAGATAAAACCTCTATTGGCTTTGAACTCCGAGAATTCCAGATGTATACCTGCATGACATAAATTTTGGGGTGCTTCAATTAATGACGAAAAAATACAGCGTGTGGATTACGGCGTATATTGATTGTTAATTAATTAATACACTTAAGAATGGAAACTACCTCTGAATTTTCACTGCCACTGGCAATAAATGTACTATCTGATCCACCAAAACAGGACCTAATCACATATTTGCACTGTTTGTGACCAGTATACCTCAGTGGCTTCTTCCATGTACCGGCTACGTCCCACATATGGATCTCCTGGCTGTTCAGATTGACAATGAAGAATTTACCATCAGCAGAAACCGAAATGGATGTGATAGGGTGCTCCTCTGAAATGACTCGTTCCGCATTGGTTGCCAAATGTAAAATCCGAATTTCTTTATCCAATAATATGCTGATTAGATACTCTCCGTCTGGAGTAACAGTAAGATCTACAACTTTGGGCATCCTCATTCCTCTCCATGCTCTTAGTTCGTTTCCATCACAATCCCACATGCAGATGCCCTTTTCAGGGTCAAAACTGCCGCACACAAATTGTGTTGAGTTGGGAAACCAGGCACATGAGCTGACAACAAAGCCATCATTCCCAAATGTATGCTTGCATGTGCCAGTTTCAACATCCCACAGCTTCAAAACTTCCATGTTCCCACAAGTGAGCAACTTGGTGTCATCAGGACTCCATGCCACAAAAGATACAGCACGTTGATGCCCGCTGAGTGTGTGTTTCAATGTCAATTTCCCATCTTCTTGCACCTGTCATGAGTATTTCAGAACATTAGGAATCAAACTACTAAACAGTCCATTACCAATTTACCACATTTGAGCTTGGAGCATAAAACTATAAATCATATTTAAATTTTATATATTTTTATTACCTGTCTGACAAGTTGTATAAACCACTAGATTGAGATAGTTTGGCAGAACTTAAATTTGATATATTGACGTCAATTTAGCGAGATATAAGAAGAATTTGACCTTCCTTGACAGTCAAACTATCAAACATCTTGTGGTATTCTCCGAAAGATATCAAAACATATATCACAGCAAGATTTTTTTGCTAACATATCACTACAAGAAGGTTTTTTTTGGTACCATATCACCGGAAGAAGTTTAATATATAAATTCCAGATAACTTTTATCGCACATAAGTTGTCTAGTTATATAGACTACCTGATACAAACTATTTTCGTAGAATCAGACTTGGCAATTGCTGCGACCAGTCTCATGACAAACTTAAAAATTCGTTGAATTGGTGATTTTTGTGTCTAAATCAGATCACACAAGGCTGTATTTATAATAGGATCAGAATGAATACAAATATACAATAAATGTTGATTGATATGATTGCTCAATCTAATGCTAAATCCTAATCACTTATATGATGCAGATAAGGAATAATAGCATGTGATCAATTCTAACAACATGTGACTAAGTCTACACTTCCCCTCAAGCTAAAGCTTACTAAGCTTTAAGCCTGTCACAATGGGAGGATGTACCCTAGAAAATAGAAACAATGGGGGTGTAGCTGCAGATGGAAAGTTGTAGCACAGCCGGAGGTGACTGTAGCAAAGATGGTTGGGCTCGCCGGAGGATTCCAAAGGTGAATGTGATAGTTGTCAGAGAATAGATCTCACCGGAGAAGGCGCGTGTGGTCGAACTACAGCTGAATGCTGAGAGAAACGCGCCAACAAGAAAGAGAACTTGATGAAGCACAGTGAACTCACGTAGCAGGATGGAACCAGGGCAGTACAATTGACCAGTTGAAAGGGAATGACAGGGCAAAGTCTGAACCCACACACATATTGACATGACAGCCTGCTTCTATTTCCATCCTTGATCAATTCCAAATCTTGAGATTGGCTGCCAGGCCAACAATCATCGCATATTGAGGCTAATATAGAACTATTATTTTAGAGCTAGTCTTTAATGATCAACTTCTTCCATCATTATTTATTCATTCACTACATTATGTTGTAATGAGGACTCTGGCAAGGAATCATGTAGTGAACCTCCAGTAACTAGGTTTAAGTAAGGAAAATGCTAACAAGGGGACCCTGGGGCACTAGTTAAGGAAACAAATATAGTAAAAACATCTTGAAACTTCTGTAGTCAAACTCTTAAAAGTGTAAAAATGCGCATTTCAATACAAAATTTACTCCTTTTGTTTCCTTAACTAATTCCCCTGGGGCATTAGTTAGCACGCCCCTCTAAGGAATTATGAGTTGGGAGTCTGCAATGATGTAACAGTGACCTCTCCATGATAGCAATAACATCTAATGAAACTGCAGAGCCTATTCTTTTATCTTTCGATATTACCTTGTAAATGGACCCTAACATCCTATAACGTTCCCATACATATTAACACCTAACCAAACAAGAGACATCCATTATATGTTATTCCAAGGAACTTCCAGACAAGATAATGAGCTCCAACTATCCTTTATTTTTACAGGCACACTCTATAGCAAGTCTTTCCTTTTTGTCTTCAGGTCATAAACCTACAAAACTCTTAAGATACACAACAAATATCGCCAGTCCCAGGACAAGTCTCCTAAAATGTGAACTTTTTATTACACGGCTTACATGATATTTGAGGAGAGGTATAAAAGATAAAGTGCTATAAAAAATAATCATTTGAAGTTTCCCCGACTTTTAATAGCTCAGCAGCACTTTCGTCGAATATTGACATCATAGATGCCTGAAAGACTTTCCCATCACTAGTCATGTAGAACTTGACAAGGAATTAATGACACCACCAAGGAAAAGATGTACAAAACACAAATTTTCACTAACCCATATATAAATGTGTATATTATCATGCCCATACTAGTTAAAGGAATTAGTATTTGAAAATCATGCCATGCACTACAGGTTGTAGTGAATAACTGGATATTGTACGAATGTGAATTTGCCAATTCCATTCTTGTTCGGCATATTGTATTATTGTGAGCTAAAACACAGAAATTTAATCAAAGCCAAGAAAAAGAAAGACAATTATATTGGAAGAATCATCTAAAGCAAAAACAGATGTGTCATATAATGCCAATAACATAATACCTTCCATATGATAGCTGTACAATCATTGGAAGAAGAAGCTAGATAGTCTCCACTATTAGAAAACTGAACAAACCAAACTTCATTTTTATGTCCAGTCAATATCTGCAGCGATGGCAAAAGAGAAAAGTATTATTTGATAAGTAAAGCATGCAATATCAAATGTTAAAAACTAGAAGATTAACTTGGACATTTATCTTCATGATCGCAAATCTGATTCATGCTTTATTTCAATATCATAGCAGCCCAAAATAATTAATATCTTGCCATATGGCCCTAATAGATCAATTCTGTAGAGGGAAACAGACAGACAAGCAAACAGTCTTTCTACATGCTCATAATGTACAGGAATATGGAAACTACGTAAATGCGAGAAACATATGGATGGTAGACACTAGAGCACTGTTCCTTATTACGTAAGAAAAATAAATCACTCTTACGGTTAAACATAAATGCTTAACTAGCTACACATTATCTCTATTTCACAGAAATCAATTTTCTAGTTTATACACAATTGGACACTGTAAGAAGATGGAAACAATGCAATTTCCCCTTTCTATGGTATATAATGATGTGAAGCTAATCCTCACAAAGGAAGCTATAGAAATAAAATCTAAGCTCTAAGCCCCTAACCAACAAGAACAAAGATTCTTTAGAACCTCAGCCGACAAAACATACAGACATAATATTAGAAAAGGCAGGCCCAATAAGCAAACACAAGAAAAACACAAATAAAATTATATAAATTGATTGGACTGAAACATGAATTCATGTTCATCAGAGTTACTAAAAGACGGCCAATACCAACATAACTCAGTTTGCATTTAGAGAAACCAGTGATTCCATAATTTTTCTTAAACGGGACAAGTAAATATGCATTATAGAATACAGAAATCATTGGTGAAATGAAATATGGATGAGCATTACATTGGTCTAAACGTGAAATTCAACATAGCTTTTTTTTCTCTTCAAAGCTTTCTCTTATTTTACAAACACAATCACATGTTTAAAGCAAAACATAAAAGTATCCATCAATCACTTATGCAAAGAAAACCAAATAAATTACTTTTGTACAACCTAAAACAGCATGCCACAATTCTCAGTTAAACAATCTAAAAATCACAAAACAATTTATCTCGAAAACAGTAAAATAGTCCCCACACCTGAGTGGTTGTAGTAGGAAACTGATCTCTACCACAAGAATGATCCTCATAAAGCGAAACAGGATTCGACGAACTATGATACAAGCACGAATCAACCCAAGCAGTTACAGTAGTTTCAACCAAATGCTCCAACCTCCCATCCGGTATTGAAATCGACGGAGGCAACAATTTCTCCAAATCCATCAACAACTTCCCCCTTAAATCACCATCCCCATCATCATTCAAATTGACCACACTATTAGCCAAACTATGAACCTTAAACCGATCCACACGCAACGCAGAAACGCGTTTCCTCAACACATCCAAAGCTAAACCATCCTCACCACGCTTCAAATACTCCATAACAGACTGTCTAAAAACAAGAAACAAAGCAGATTCTACTGATTCACCGAGAATTTCAGTGATGGAATTGAGAAAAGTAACACAAGCATCCCAATTTCCATTGAGAACATGAGATTCAAATAATTGAAATTCACTGGACTTGTAAGAAACCCCAGATTCAGATTCTAACAAAGAAGCGGTTTTTGTGTAACCTAATGAATATAAAGACTGGAGTATGATACGAATGAATTCATGTTTTTTGATTAACCCTTTTGAACCAAGTGTATCAGAAGGATTATTCTTCTCCATTGTTTCATGCGAATTGAGAACGAACGCGATCGAATGAAGAAGAAGAAGAAGAAGAAGAGAAGAGAGAAGAGGAGTGAGAGTGTGTTTTTGTTTTGGTCGTTGGTTGGTTCCCACTGTGTGTGTGTGTTATGTTAAAAAGACGGTTTTATTGTTATCTGCTGAGTGGGTCGTCTTCTGCTTCTTATCCACCTCACCATCGCCATCATCATAGGAGTCGTGCCTAGATTGTAAAAACTGTTTTTTCTTAGGACATAAAACAATTTAAAAATGTACTGTATCTCGTACAAATTTGAATTAAATACATTTCAATCTTTTTTATCTCTCTCATTCTTAGGAAAATAGAACTTAATAATTTTGAGTTTAGCTAAAATGTAAGTAAGGTTTAGTTAAAAATTAGGGAAATGTTAACCGGTGCCTCCGAGGCACTGATTTAGGATGCTAGAAAAGGAAATTTTATAGTAATTAATGTAGTGAAAATTGTGTAATTAATCCATAAAAAGTTAAAAAAAATTTCTTTTTTTAGTAATGCTTTTTTTTTTAATGGTGTGCTTAATCAGTGCCCCGAGGGCACCAGTTAGCATGACCCTAAAAATTATTACCACAATCAAACTCATGCTTTTCAAACGATTTGTCTTAGGGGGGAACTCGTTAACGTTAACCGCTTGAATTCAATTTCGACTTTTGTTTTAACAAAAGTAAGAGCATATATTTTATAAAGGTTTTTCTATCGTGTTCAAATTTGCATAGTATAAGAAGTTAAATAAGATTAATTTTTGGCTAAATTACACGAGAGTCCTTTAAGCTATTTAATTGTAACAAATTGATCCTTTAATTATTTTTTTTTTGTATAACTTAGGTCCTATAAGTTAACTAGTTGTAACAAATTTGTCATTTAAGTATTTTTCGTACCACTTAGGTCCTTTAAGTTATTTAATTGTAACTTTTAGTCTCAGAATAACCTACATTTTTAAGATCTGAAATCTCCCAGATTATTACGGTTAAATAACTTAAATGGCCTAATTGGTATGGAAAAAAAACTTAAAGGACCAATTTAAAATTTGATATAATATACAATGTTTAAGATAAAAGTAAAAATTTGAATTTTATATCCCATGTGCATAACTCAATTGGTGCACATCCATTTGCAGAGGGTGCAGGTTCGAACCCTGCGGCTCTCCACTTATTATACACATTCAAAAAGTGTCGTATTCTAATCACTAAACCACTTAGCCAAAAAATTGAAAATTATTATAAAAAGATAAAATATATGATGACTTAAAGTCATACAAATATTAAAGCTAATAATTTTTTTAAGGAATTAAAACTAAGAAATATATGTACTTTTTGAACATATGTAACTTTATTTAGATTATACAAATACAAAAATTATAATTTAAAAAATTATAAAATTAAATATGTGATTAAATGTATTTAGTCTGAATTTTGGGTGAAACACATTTGACATTTTGTATGATTTTTTACTATATTTTATTTTAGAGAGTATATTCATACAAACATATTTTAAGGTTGTTTGATATGCACACAAAAAAAACTTTAATTAATAAATTTTAAATTCACCATCATACTCCTTTTGTTCTTATTATAAGAAAAAAAATCACTTTTTAAGAGGTTTAATGCAAAGAGGAAAATAATTAGAATAAAATAATAAATATTTAAAAGTATGATAGAAAAAATAAACAATTTCATTAAACATATAATTAATACATTTTTGGAATATGTAAATAACACTAAAACAACAAGTCAAAACTAAAGAGATTTGTCTTGTGAACTTAATTCAGTTGGCAGAGATATTGCATAATATTATATGTCTAGGTCGGGGTTTGCACCTCGGACACCCTATTTATTCACCTTAGAAAGGTGAATTTATAACTATTATGACAAAAAATAAATAAAAAGATTCATTATTACTCATAGTAATAAATAATTAAGAATACTACATGTTTCAATTCTTTCTATTCGGTCCCCAACAATTTTTTCTTGCAACCCAATTTAGTTTCTAATAAAAAATGATATCGATGGAGAATAATATCTAGGACTAATTTGAGTAGTATTTCTTTTGAAAACTAAATTGAATTGATGAAAAAGTGTAAAGGATTAAATTGAGTTTTCACACTATTTATTAGGTTTTTCTTTGTTTTAAATTATTTGTATCGTATGTAATATTAGTACAACATTTATTATTCTTTTCTATTAATATATTTTTATTTATTGTATAATTAACAAATATATTTTACTAAATGAAACACCATCCATTTTAAATTAGGGTGTCAATAAAACATTTATTATTATTTTTCACCAACATATATTCATTACTACATTTCAATCATTTAAATACTCAAATAAATATAATTAATAAAAGCATTTTAGCAAATCAAACATATTTTATGATTAAAAAAGATTTGTTTTCGTATGGAAGGAAGGAGTTTGAACCAATTAGAGAGTAGAATTGTTTGAGTGAAAGGTAGCTGGCTTTTTGAAAAGCGTCAGAAAAAACGCATACTACTTTACTGAGTTCAAAAGGAAGGAAGGAAGGAAGGAAGAAGAAGAAATATGATTTTCCATTTTCCAATTTCCAATATCCAACGTCAGAAAACGCCTTTTCTCCCTTGAATTGAATTGAATTGAATATTCTCACGCGCGCCACCTTCACAAAACAAAACTCATAGTCCCCAAAATTCAGTGTCCATTTCTTTTATGTCATCACTCTCTCTTTTACTGGGTCAGTACATTGCTTACATTTTCTTCTTCTATCGTTGCACAATGCATTTCAGTTTCTCTCTTATTTTCTTCCCTATTTCAGGGAAGAAAATGTCTACAACTTCACTTTTCATCATCATCTTCTTTGCTTTCATTCACTTCCTAATTTACTCTTCTCAAGGTAAATCCTCTTGCAATTTCATTCATCATCGATCATCAACTACGATTTCATTGTCAAACTTTCTACTTATTTTCTCACCTCATTTTTTTTGTTTTTAATTCTGAATATTAAAAGGATGCGAGCTGTACTCTATTGTGGAAGATAATCTAAAATGATCGTATAATTAAATTCGTTGCCGATTACCATGTTTTAATTCTTTTATGTTACTGTTCAGTAATCTGAATTAAAGAAACTTAACTTATTATTAGAGTGTGAGTTCATAATGTCATGTTCATTTATTAATTGCTTCTCAATTACTGTTCTATAATTTTTTTTTTTCTGTTCAATAATTTTGTGATTTTGATTACGTCTTGAACTGCTTTTGTAATGTTTGAACCTCACATGAAATGAAACCCATTTTTTTAATTGCATCTTGTTTATATTGGCTTTTGCTGGAAGATAACTAACTATTCTGCTGATCCAATTGATTTAAATGTAAATTTTAGTACCCTCGCAAGTGGATGGTGGGATCAGAAACCTTGGATTATTCAGTCCTTAGGTCGGATACCGAGTTTTAAAACAAATGTAAATATTAGTACTCAATATTTCAGAACTGTCAAAAAAGTATTGATTATGTAAGAGATTTCTTTTAGGACTTATTTTGTATACCAACATTACATTGGTCTGAGTAGAACTAGGACTCAGATTTCTTAAGCAAGGTCTCGGGTTCGAACCTTGTTGATGAAACAAACGTGGTTGGAAAGGGAGATCCCACTAAACGTGGTCAGTAGTCATCCACAAAGTCAGTGGATAATTCGTATAAGTGACATGGTTACTAAAATATATGCTATTATGTATGATATTTTGGCTTCTTTTCCTGCAGCGAAGTTGGTTTCTATGAGTGTGTCATTTGCTTCATCTGAACCATCTAAAGTGTGGTTAGTTAAACCTTCGTCTGGGACATCTTCTGCTCATGTGTCATCTCAATCTTTTCAAGGTATATACTATCATATTTATCGAGAACTTTCTGTTACATATCATGTTTTCAATGAGCCTCTGAATTAATCTTCTCGTGTTTTAGCTCCTAGCGTGACTCCAGGACCAAAACATCCTCACCATCCCAGACAATACCATCCTGTGAAACCTTATGCCGTGTCTCCCTCCCCTTCTGAAGGCCAAGGTAATTTCTTGCAGTTAGACACCTTTCTTCTGCTTCTACTTTTACCAGAGTGGGACTATTATGATATCTCAACGTCTTTTTGGTCTTTAAATAATATTGTAGCCACAGTCCCTTGTTTTCCCTTCCTTTATATGCTTGGCGATGAGTTGATCAAGGGAATCATGAGTAAATTTTTTGTAACATGTTGGAATGTTACAACATAACCTAATACTCTGAAATTTTGTGATTTGTCTATAGTAATTCTTTTAGTGCATGCTATCATGTTAAGCGGTAAGATGCTATAAATAGGCATACTCTCAAAAACAGAAATATTGGAAAGAATTTTTTGAATCTAACTAGTTTAATGATTTGGATTAAAAATAACGCGCAAAGAATCAATTTATTTGCTAGATTTTATGGTTTTATATGTAGAAAGGAAGTTATTTGAAACTAAATTTACCTCTGGATGTTCATTGAAGTTTCGTTTGGTTTTTTTAAAAATTATTGTCTGCTTATGTACATCATGATAATGTCTAACGGGTTTAGCTAATAGAGTGGACTGGAGTGGTGCTGACTTTTCATTTTAATGGAAAGTCCAAAGTTTACATTTCAATGAGATTAATCATTTTTTTGATTGAAATACACGTAGTTCTGTGAAGCAGCATTTTTTCAGTCCTTTTATTCCTTAGTACCATACACTACACCAAGGATTGCATTTCATTACATTTTTCATGGAACATATTACCATGCACTCATTCTTCAAAAACAAATTTCTGCAGAATGTGGCCTAAGCTGCAGGGATCCACTCACAACAACTCCCTTTGGTTCACCTTGTGGCTGTGTATTTCCCATGAAAGTCGGACTTTTACTGGATGTAGCTCCTTTGGTTGTTTTTCCTGTAATTCGTGAGTTAGAGATTGAACTTGCATTCGGAACATATTTGAAGCAAAGCCAGGTGAGGATAATGGGTGTTAGTGCTGACATTCAAAATCAAGAAAGAACCGTAGTTGATATTTACCTGGTTCCACTTGGTGAAAAATTTAGCAATACAACTGTGGTTCTGATATCCCGAAGATTTTGGCACAAGAAAGTTCCTCTAAATAGGAGTCTTTTTGGTGATTACACAGTTTTGTACACTAATTATCCAGGTAGGTAATTGTTTTGCTTACCTGAATTTTACATTTTTCCTGTCATATGTTACTGGTTGAGACTGAAGCAATTAGTATCAGGAATGCCATCATCGCCACCACATGGAACAATAACTGGGAGTGGTCCTCTTCCCAGTGGAAGTGCTGCAGGTCTTCTCCCATTCACTGCCAACTTTATCAACAAGAACGAGGAAATGGCTCTGAGGACCATAATCATTATTTCTGCATCTTCCATTATACTCTTTCTGGGTTTGGTTGGAGCATTTTTCATCATTTTTAAGCTGAGAAAACTCCGGAGACCATCAGGTGCTGTTCACCCACCATTCACATCATCTCTAAACAAGAGCTCAGGTACAGTTTCAGTTTTCTTTTGTGTGTGTGTTTGTTTTTGTTTTGTAAAATATTTTTCAGATGCTTGCATAGAAATTTTGAGGTTTTTCTAAGCATTATCTTGTGAATTATTCTAGGTTAGGTTGTTGCTTACTTGCTTAAGAGATGATTCCTTACGTTAAGATTGACTCTTTTTGCACTTCATTTCTATCAGTTCAAAATATCTTCATTAGAATCATTACCATGTGCTAAAGATTATGTCTGTTATATTCTATTTCTTGAAAAGTAGTTGCAAAAGACTGTCTTTTACACTTTTACAAATTCATAGCTTGATGATCTCTGGATTTCATTTTTTCCCAATATTATTTGATCATCAAATGTCAACTGTGCCACAGTTCAATTAGCTTTCCGTGATTTAAATGTGTGTGCTTTCTAGTGATTTGATTCGATTCAACAATTAGAAAGCAAATTTTTTGACCAATACATATTAGTATTACTTGGGGACATCGCCTCCTGTTTAAGGGCTAGTTGAATAGCCTTCTTACAAGGGGCAAAAATCCTTAAAGAGAATCCTCTGGGATCCCTGGCATGCCACACCCTTATTAGTATGTTTTCAACCAATATGATAGTGGTATTTGTCTACAAGATTTATAAGATCAGCGGGATTTTCTCCGCTTTAAGTGGCTATATCGATAACTTTGTGATTCAACAAATAAAGTAATGAAATTAACGTTTTCTCATTTATGATAAAAAAAAAAATCGCCTTTACCTATTTTGTGGACTTCGGTTGCTAAGTGGGATGCAAAAATTGTTGCAAATTTGGTACATTGTCTCTTGCATTAATGGCAAAACTATTATGTTGCCTTGGACTCTTTGCTGTCTACTTTGTTCAGTATATCATATCAGAATCGAGGTTAAATAAAAACGGATGATTGATTGTTTTGCAGCCATGGAGTCTATGCTGTCTAGCAGAATTACAAGCTCATCGTCAGTGTCCCATTCATCCAACTTAGCTACTTCTGCTCTTTCTGTGAAAACATTTTCCCTTTCTGAGCTTGAGAAAGCAACAGATAAGTTTAGCTCACAAAGATTATTGGGAGAAGGAGGATTTGGGCGTGTTTATCATGGGAGATTGGATGATGGAACTGATGTTGCAGTTAAACAACTAAGGAGGGATATTCATCAAGGTGGAGATCATGAATTTATTGTGGAAGTTGAGATGTTGTGCCGTTTTCATCATCGTAATCTTGTGAAACTCATCGGTATATGCACAGAAGGGCACAAACGGTGCATGGTGTATGAGCTTATTCGCAATGGTAGTGTCGAGTCTCATTTGCATGGTAAGTGATGACGTATTTTTTCCGGCTTCAGTATGCATCTGTTGTTCAATTTACATTGCGTTGCCATTAACTTAATTTAACTCATGTTATTTTTCCTTGCAGGTGTTGACCGGATAAATCACCCTCTAGATTGGGAAGCACGAAAAAAAATTGCCCTTGGAGCTGCGAGAGGATTGGCCTATCTTCACGAGGATTCTAATCCTCGTGTGATCCACCGAGACTTTAAAGCTAGCAACGTGTTGTTAGAAGATGACTTTACCCCCAAGGTTTCTGATTTTGGATTAGCAAGAGAAGCAACTGAAGGAAGTCGTTCTATTCCTACAAGGGTCGTGGGGACTTTTGGGTAAGTACAAGACTTTGTCTGCCACAATTGATTTAATAATTCTTAAAATGTTATACCCTGGAGAGTATGGTTGTTAATCCAACTTGCATAATAGATGGGGGTGGTACATACATGATGTGTACCTTTTCCATTTCGTAAGCATTATTGAGTTTGGCCATGATTAAGATATTCGATATCTTTCAATTTTTAACAGAATAATGATTAACTTGTACTATATTTTACGTCAGTTAGCCAATAATTCTGTAGACTGTCTTTTCTTCTCTACTTAATAGTTTACCAAAATTATCAACTGCATTAATTGTAATTTCTGTATCTTATAAATTGCGCGTGATTAACATCAGTGTGTGACGTCGTTATTCCTGGCCTTCAAAATGATACCATTTTTATCTGTTTGGTTTTGCAGGTATGTCGCCCCAGAATATGCAATGACAGGCCACTTGCTTGTTAAAAGTGATGTTTATAGTTATGGTGTTGTACTGCTTGAACTTCTAACAGGAAGAAAGCCAGTGGATATGTCTCAACCTCTTGGAGAGGAGAATCTAGTAGTATGGGCACGTCCACTTTTGAAAAGTAGGGAGGGTTTAGAACAGTTGGTGGATCCAACATTGGCTGGAACTTATGACTTTGATGAAATGACAAAGGTTGCTGCTATCGCTTCAATGTGTGTTCACCTGGAGGTCACTAAGAGACCCTTTATGGGTGAAGTTGTGCAGGCTCTTAAGTTGATATTCAATGATAACGATGACATGGATCGCTACAGCCGGAAGGAATCTTCTGGTCAAGAGTCTGATTTTAGAGGCGACCTTTCTGATAGCAGTTGGCGGTGTGATGAGCCTGAAGATATAACCTGTCGACTAGGTTTTAGGCAACCATTAGCATCTTCCTTCATCACAATGGATTACAGTTCTGGTCCACTTGAAGAACTGGAAAACAGACATTTTGTAGCTTCAGGTTTTGTGGGAGATGATATGTCTTTAGCAAGTAGACTCGGGAACAGATCAGGTCCCTTGAGAACCGGCCGAAGAAGCAACCTTTCCTTTTATAGGTTTAATGGAAGTCAGAGTGATCCTGCAGTACTTCCTTCCAAGCGTGTTAGGAACGAGGGTTACTGGCCTTGAGGTTTCTTCTAGTGGCGATTTTTAAAATTGTACAGTTTCAACATGGATCCAAAGTGTTTGATTGGTGGTAGGTAAGGCGTCTCAAAGTCCTAAAGTTTTCTAGTGTTTTTGGTATATAAAAAAAATCCTACAGTTTTCTTGTTAAGATTGGAGATATGATGGATTCTAATTTTAAAATTTCGATTTAAATTATACAGGGAGAAAATGTAATTTGAACCAAACTTGCGTTATAAAATGTAGGCTTAATTACATTTTTAGCCATTTGGTTTGGTGTTTGCATGATTTTCATCGTCATATTTCTAATTGCTTGATTTTTGTCCCAAATACTTTTGAAGGGATGGACCTTGAGATTTTCGTGGTTATACCCCGGTACGATTTAGGTCCAAACATGGTACCCCGGTACGGTTTAGGTTCAAACATGGATTTAGTTTAGGGTTTAGGATTATAGCCAGTTTGCAATATTAGGCAGATTGACTTCTTATAAACTCACTGATTCTTTTTTCTTTCTTTAATAATCAGAATATATTTTAAGTATAAATGGTACTCTAACCCATGGTACAAAAACGATCAAATCAAAAAGATTGCACCCATCCAATAGGCTTTTACCACCCTTCAGAAAATTTCAATCCTGAATTTTTCTCCACCCGATTTATAAACCATCCCAAGAAGTTTTATTTGAGATACGACTCTGATGGGATCAAATGTTTCTCCTTTAAAGATGATTACGTTTATTGCCTCCCATAGACACCACACCACGGCTAGCCAAATTAAAATTTAACCTTCTTTACTGACTTGCCAGGAACCAAAGAACCAAAGTGTACATAGTGTTATGTGATTTTATTATAGGATGTTCCTAACACCCTCATCCAGGCATACCTCTCATACCAAATTTTATGAGAGAAAGTGCATGATAGAAAGAGGTGACCTGTCTCCTCTTCTGCTCGAAAACATAACACACAAGAGGTTCCTGCTTGTGAATTGATGCCTCTTTGCACCAGTAGCTTTACAAGTTGGTAATTCATTCGCAAACAAATGCCAAATTAATGTCTGCACCTTTGAGGGAACTGAACCACAATTTCTTGCTCAGTTGTGTTGGTGCTGGTTTACACTCCCACCAAAATTGTTCACCAACAAATTTTGATATGCTGATTTTATTGTGTAGCAGCCACTGCTATCACAATCCCAAATGCATGAATCCAATATGTCTAGCTGAATACTAAGTTCCTGCAACGAAAAAAAGTCTGCAGCTTGACCCATTGCTCTTCATCCCAATCAAAAAGAGTGTGTCTCAAATTCCAGTTCCAATTCCGTTATCCCGGCAACCCATATCATCAATATGACCACACCACAGTTCAGACCAGACAAACATGTCACCATTGTTACCTAACTTGTGAGATACATAGCCAGAGAACTATGATAAGTTGTGTTGTGTAGTAGCAGGAAAGTCCTCGATGGAGGCCAGATTGCGCCACCAACTTGAGCATATGTTGTTGTCACTCATATGCGCTGTAATGTGACATTGTACTTGGCATGCATGACAGGTAACCAATATGTTGTCAGTCTTCATTTCCATTAGCTCAATAAAGATATATTAAATCATTCAAGTTCCATCTCCCCTAGCCCTCCCTTATCTTTAGGAAAACACACCTTTCTCCAGCTAGTATAAGAAGTTCCTCTAAATTTTGATAAATGCTTTGGTCACATCTTTGGAAGCTCTGCAAAAAGAAAAATACAAAGACAAGCAAGCCAAGATCGACTTTACCAATGTAACTCTCCCTTCGATGGATAGTTGGTGACTCTTCCAACTAACCAATTGTTTTTTCGGACTCTTCACCAGTGGCAGCCAAGTAGCCTTAAGCCGAGGGTTGGCTCCAACAGGCATACTTAAAAACTTGAAAGGAATAGAACTTACATGACAAGATAAAAAGATGGAGGCTTCCTGCAAGAATTCGTCATTCACATTAACACCAAGTTGTTCTTAGCGAAATTTATTTCGAGCGTTTGAATATATAGACCATCCAAGAGTGTTTAGATGAAATTATTTAAGTCTTTTCTAGCTTAACTAAAAATCATGGATTCGAATCCAATCCCTGGAAATAAAGCATCGTTAAAACTCTTGTGCAAGAGCTTCTCTTATTGTGGTCCTACTCAAATCGGATCAATGAATTAATCTCTGCAATTGAGCGCAATACATAGTTTACTCCATAAATATAGACCAATTTTTTTAAGAGTATTAAGTGTTGGAATTTTTTTTTTATAATTTTTTTCTGTTAAATAAAAATTCAACTATAAGGACATAGTTTTGAAGAAGAAAAAAATTAACATTCACTTCTAATGCTTCAATTCCTTTCAATTAAATGGTTAACACTTAAGAGGAGGCTACAACCACGTTCTTACTAACAGAACACTCAATTCCTGATGAAGGAATATAGCATTATTTATCATCTTTCAAATAGATCATGCACTTTTTTTTGTTACTTCGAGTAGACCATGCACAAGCCAACTAAACAGAGTTAAATTTCTTACGCAACGGTTTACAATTAATACTTTTTTAGGTTCAAAAAACCCCACTTTTGAAATTTAACCACATATATTAGCTCAATAAATGGCAAGAAGAAGGTCTTTTTTTAGTTTGATTTTGCACTGGTTGCAATTTCCTTTTCATTTGGAACGAGAGGGGGGTAGGGTTTGGACACTACTACCAACTCAATAATTTGAGTAAAAGACCATGACCTCTCTTTTAGGCTCAATTCAAAGGTGTACAGTTTAATATACTCCCTCCGGTTCTATTTACAAGAGAACCCACCCCCCCCACACACCCCCCCCCCCCCCCCCCCCCCGCTCTTCTCTCTCCCCCCTCATAAAATGTAAATTTCCAAGATGCGACCTTCCAACATGGTTTATGTTTTGTTGATTTTTATTTGGCTTAATTGCATGTTTGGTCCCTTATGTTTATTTTAGTTTTCAAGTTGGTCCCTTATGTTTTGAAAGTTTCAAGTTGGTCCCATACGTTTATTTTAGTTTTCAAGTTGGTCCCTTACGTTTTGAAAGTTTCAAGTTAGTCCCTTATGTTTATTTTAGTTTTCAAGTTGGTCCCTTATGTTTTGGACCGACTTGAAAACTAAAATAAACATAAGGGACCAACTTGAAAACTAAAATAAACATAAGGGACCAACTTGAAACTTTCAAAACGTAAGGGACCAATTTGAAAACTTTTAAAACGTAAGGGACCAACTTGAAACTTTCAAAACGTAAGGGACCAACTTGAAAACTAAAATAAACATAAGGGACCAAACATGCAATTAAGCCTTTTTATTTTTATACTCTCTCTGTTTCAAAATGAGTGTCGCTTTAGCCAAAAAAAATTATTTTCAAATGAATGTCACTTTCAGTTTTCAATGCAATAATAACTTTTTCTTTTCAATTGTACCCTCCAATTAATACTCTGCACACTACTTCCAAAGTATTACTTTTAAAACTAACCAATAGTTAATAAGGATAATTTGATAAAATAATCATTCTCTTTCTTTTAATCATTTTATTTCTTAATATGTGTGTAAACACCTAAAACCACATTCATTTTGAAACGGAGGGAGTATATTTTTTTAACTTTATACGGGAAGGTTTCATCCTGCCATCTATTGATTTTTTTTGGCTTTAAACTTGTGAAGCAGGGCCGCATTATGGGGATGCGGTCTCCAACCTGCACCACTTAAAAACATATAAAAAAAAATGCTTTTAAAAGACATAGCCATGTTGGGAGGATGCGATTTTGTGAGGGTGAAAAAACAATATTTTGGTTTTTAATTTTAAAAGTGGTGCATTTTGGATTTTTTTATTTAAAGAGTGATATTAAAAAAAAAAACTACACTCTGCCTCTCAAGTTCAAACTAGAAAATTGTTAAGCCTGAAATAATACATCGTTTTTCCAAAATACAATGAATGCCCAATCAACACAAAGTCGTGGTTCATACACGTCGAAAAAATGGACATTGAAAAAAATATATTGAATTGTTTCCTCTATACCACACCTCTCATGCACGATCTTAAATCAGATTGTAAAATATCACATTTAGTAAGACCGTTTTTTGGTAAGACCGTTTTTTGTATGAAACCTATTATTCACCAATCTCCATGCAAACAACGATACCTAAAAAATGAACAAATTTATTCCAAATGAATGCACCGAAAGGAGAAACGTCACTTCATAAGATCCTCCACAATTCATTGCAAGCATATTAACAAAATACCAGTTTTGAACATTATCCCCATTTATATATCTTTACATTATCAGCAAAGTAAAGTTATCCAACAATAGGTTTTCAACCTTAAATACAATTTTCCTAATAGTGTAGCATTAATCACACACAAGTTAAACCAAACAATTGGACTCAACTCGTTAATAAACTTCTGAATTTGATTTCTGAGTAGAACAATTCTTCATAATTTTAACAAACGGAAAAAAAACGCACACGCAAATTACATATACTTTAATTATCATTATATTATTTAATTAAACTAAACAACAATTAGTTTAAAAAAGAAAAAGAAACAAATAATGGTTAGTTGTGAACTGATACCTTAAATATTAAACTGTACACCTTTGAATTGAGCCTAAAAGAGAGGTCATGGTCTTTTACTCAAATTATTGAGTTGGTAGTAGTGTCCAAACCCTACCCCCCTCTCGTTCCAAATGAAAAGGAAATTGCAACCAGTGCAAAATCAAACTAAAAAAAGACCTTCTTCTTGCCCCCACAGTTTAAAAAGAAAATGCTGGATTACAATTTTAATATACACGCATGGATTCAAATAACTTTACCAGCGATTCTCTAATTCCATCAATGACCTATTAACCCTATTAACCTCCTCCCTCCAATCACATTTACAAATAAAAATCAACATTTTAAATTCAAATACCTAATGTATCTGTTTTATATATAGGTTAGATACATTAGACGTGAGTTCAACTAGTTCGTTTTTTTAAATGAAATAAAGAAGCTAAAGGCTCAAGAGTCAAGACGATCTAGAAACTTCTAGGGGAAAAACACCGGCTAAACACCTAAAGAGAGAGTCAAAAAATAAAGAGCAAAATTATAAATCTTAACGGAAGTAGTTTGACTAAGTTTAAACTTGCAAGAGAGCCTACCATCTAATTTGCTTCCGTGGAAATACGTTACCACCTAACAACGGGTAGCACTTTGGTGCCATTAATGGCACCGTGCCATTAAATCTGGGCCATTAATGACACCAAGATAGATGTGTTGTGTGGCCCAGATGCAATGGCAATGTGATTGTGTGACCCAGATTTAATGGTACGGTGCCATTAATGGCACAAAGTGCTACCCCCTAACAACACCATTAGGGGAACTAAGGAAAATATTTTAGTCCCAATATGAAGGAAGACTTTAGTTACACTAAGAGCATCTTTAATGAGAGATGTTTTGCCTAATAACATGTAGAGTTTATTAACTACTTTCGTTGGAGAAGAAATAAGAAGTAGTGCTATTTAGAATAAGGATTGTGCAAGCATTATCTCTCTTGCATTATTATGGTCTCATTGCATACTCTATTTAATATTCAATAGTTTCCTCGTATTTAAAAAAAATGTTGGGCAAATATATTAAATTATTAATTGTTTTTGAAATGTACTGATGTAAAGTTATTAGCAGGACCCACCTAGTATATTTTAAGAGTTTTTGGATTGAAACAAATGAATGCTTATTAGGCATTACTTTTGAAAATTGATTGAATAAATGATGTGCAGGCGTGGAGGTCACTTTAACTACATCTTAATAAGAGACTCGAAAATGTTCTAACTTCATCCTCAATCATAAATATCTAAGGGTGTGTTTGTTGCAAGTTTACCAAATGTATTCCTAGGAATAACATTTCTTAGAATATAAAGATGAGAAATTTATTCTAAGGTATCTAAGGGTGTGTTTGGTTAACATTATAATATTTCAAGGAACCTTAAAAATAGGGATTATAATAGGTAATTACACATAATTTTATTCTCATCTTCATGAGAACTTTATTCCCACCCTTTTCTTTGGGAAAACTTTTCTATTCCCATGCATTTTATACCTGGGAATAAAGTTTAGTAAACTTGTAACAAACATAGACATATGTATTTTTATGATTGTATTCCCACGAATCTACAAATATAACTTGAAACAAACACACCCCAAAAGCTAGAATCATATGAAAAATCAATATTAAATACACATTATATGCAAAGAACAATTTAAAAATATCACCACATAAAATAGACACATTAATTATATTATTGATTTTTCTTAATATATGTAAAATTTACAACGGGGGATTTAGCTAAAACATTGATTATATTTATGGACGGTAATATAGATTTAGCTAAAACATTGATAATTATCCATAATTGATTTTGAGTAAAATTATTCTTTTTTTTCTTTTTGGTAGAACTGAGTAAAATTATTTTACAAGTCCCTTAATTTAACATTTTACCTTTTCATTTATAATTTTATATAATTATTAAAACGTGAATACAACTTTGTACCAAACAAAAAACGTGAATACAACTAGCTTTATCATCATTTTACATGTACCTCACACTTTTTGATCAATTATTTTCTTGAGATGATGTGTAAAGTCAAATCCAAACCGATGAACACGAACTGCATTCGATTCAGACAAAACGGTCCATTCCTACCACCGCGTATAGGAAGGGCCATTAACCTTCTTCAACTTTCACAAGTCAATTGCATGGCAATTTAGCTATGAAAATAATACTAGTATTGGAGTAGTTAGTTGATACTAATAAATTTAAGATATGACTCTTGACCAATTTCACCATGGCAGAAATTAACAAGCTTCTTTATTGATTTCTTCGTCCAAATAATACTATACAATAATATTCTCAACACCTTCCATTTTTTTTCTTTTCTTCACGCTACTCGCTATACTATACCCCCCCAGGTTGGTTATTATGCTACTGGTACTATATATATTAATGTTGAAATCATATGATTGCTAACTTTTTTAATAATAACTTCTCTTTCAGTTTCCCTGGCAGGAGCAGAAACAAAACAAACACTGAAACCTTAATTAATGTCTTCCAACACTGCTTTTCCTCTCCCTGAAAATCCTGTCATTGTGAGTGTCTTCTTAGTTCTTGTTACTGTTTTTGTTTTCTCATTCTGGATATATGAATTCAAATTGAATGAATGAAATTGTTTGTGTGGCAGGTTGGGTTTGGTGGGGTTGGAGTTGATCTTTTAGCAACAGTTGAATCTTTTCCAAAACCAGACACCAAGAATAGAACCACTCAATTCAAGGTTCATCCTCTTCCTCTTTTCCTTGTGTTTTTATTATTACAATGAAGTTCCATTTGGACCAATCAAAATTAGTTATACCTCACAAAAATCAATGAACTCATTTGTCAAAAAAATATAATTACGGAACTCCATGCTAACTAAATTTGTCAACAAGTGTATATTACTAGTTTTTTTAATAATGAATACTATAGACAAGGTAAATTTAAAAAAACAAATCTTATGTATAAGGACGGAGAAAAAAGTATTACAACTAGCACCAGCCTTAACTCTTAAGACATGAGGAATGCTAAGGACAACCTCTCTCACACTCTCTCTCAAACACTCCCTCAATTATTGGTCCACATCATCAACTTTTTAAAATCAATTACCTGATAACCGGTTGTGCTGGTTTACATTCACTCATGTTGTTGTTTTTTTTTTTTTTTTTTTACAAATTAAAAAAAGAAGGAAAAGAAAATCTATCGCACATGACCTTCTTTCTTTGTGCCCAGATCTGATTTCTGAGAATAGTCAAAATCAACCATCCTGCCCAAACACAACTACACATCTCAACAAGCCAAACACATTCTACTACTCCCTTACAAATTAAAAAAGGGTTTTTGACTATTAAAAAAAATCAGGTTCTTTGATTTTCTGTAAATAATTACTTATCTCTATCTCTATTTCTTAATGTTTATATCATCTGCAAAAATCCAATATCCATCCAGAATAAATTTGCTTGAATTTAACATGTTTATATCTCTTTCTTTGTACCAATTTTTTAATATTCACATGCCTTCATCGCATTCACAATGCAAAGGATTGAAGCACTTGTTCTTTGCTTGCCACCATTTTTATGAGCTTGACGAAGAAAGATTTCCTTGCCACTAATCTTGTAGTTTCCGATTGCTATTGTGGCTTTGGAAAAATTAAACACGAAGCATAGTAATGAAAAGTCAACAAAATAGGTTTTTTTTGTTTATTTATGTTTTAAAATTAAAATAAATTGTACCAACTCAGTCGGTTGCCAATTGCAAGGCAATTTAATGTCAATGATTTGGACCAATAGTGGAGTGTGTGTCCAAGGGCATCTGTTAAAGCGACTGTGCTTAGCAGTCCTCCTTAAGACATTCTTAAATATACTTGATAAAATAGACAACATTGTTTAACATTTGTTGTTGGTGTACTCATCTCTTTGGAATCAATATGTGTGCTTTTTGGCAACATGCTAACAAATTATTAATTGAAATCTCCGTGGGAGTCATTGGATGTGCAACTTCTGTGGGTCCATGGATTTTTTAAGGACAATTCTATCTAAAAAAAACACACTTTCTTTTTGACACGAAAAAAAAATCATTATTTTTATTGCGTTAACCCTCCGGTTCTCGAAGAAAGAAATCCTGGTTATCTAGAGTTTGATTGAAGGTAAGTATAATTTGATTAAGAATTGTTTCACTTAAGAATTAAACTCGAGTTCTTCTGAACAATTTATCATTAGTGAAGTTCATCATTAAGCACTTGAACTCAATTGCTTCGTTCATATGTCTCTTCTATACATCTCTTTCACGCTAGAAAAAAAAAAACCCACTTTAACTACACTCTCTCACGCTTGGATCTTTCATAAATTCATATATCTCTTGAACTTCATATGGTTGCTCTTTAAGTACTCTGTTGCGTTGCACAGAACAGAGATAAATTTAGAAAGTTCACAACAATGTGGAGATCCTAAAGAACTATTAGCAATGGTGTTGCATTTTTTTTGCTCTACCATTAAGATAGGGTAATATTTTTAAATAATAAAATAGAGTGAATATTTTGTTGTCGTTTTGAAAATTAAAATGATAGTAATCTGCTGTATAATTTTAGTCAAAGTGGGCCTAGCTTTTGTTTGATAGTGAGTACTATTATGGGCTAATTATATTTTAAATATTGGCGTGGTGCTACTTTCTTAAAAAATGCAACCCATTTTCTTTCCCACGTCATCTCGGTCTACTTTGATTTTGATAGAGATATATATATTTTGAAGTTGATTACATCGATTTCATTAAAATAAATTTTGATAGAGATATATATATATACTCCCTCCGTCTCTTAATGTAACCCCTCTTTACTTTTTTCACATTTCTTAAGAAAAGTTGTCAGTGTAATTAATGTGTGTGTTTTGTGTATTAATATTACCAAACTGTCGTTTGTTTGTATGTATAATAAATTTGACTATTCATATTTCAAGACAAATTAGTAGTATTAATTAGGGGTATGTTTAGGAAAAAAGTAATAAATGCATCTAGTAATTTGAAAAGGGGATTACATTTAGGGACAAAAATAAAATCAAATGGATGGTTACATTAAGGGACGGAGGGAATATATATATATATATATATATATATATATATATATATATATATATATATATATATATATATATATATATATATTGAAGTTGATTACATCGATTTCATTAAAATAAAAGTTGTTTACTTAGAATCAATATTTCTTAATGATGTTGGAATTATACTTCTCGTTAAAAGAGTTTCACATAGGATAAAATATGACATAAGCATGATATCAAAGTCTTTTAAGATCTATTGGGCCACCTGCCATCAGGTTTCCTTTATTGTGTCACCCATCATTTATCTCTATGAATCAAGCCCAATAGTGATGATCATGAGCGTGTGTGTTGAAGAGTCTCACGTCTGACAAAATATGACCAAAACATGTGTTTAATATAAGTAGTGACAATTCTTACCTCACATACCAGTTTTATAGGATTGTGTTAAGTCCAACCACGATTTCTAACACAATTTCTAAAACATACATGCACTAATAGTAACTAATTAATGAATGTGTGTTTGCAATATAGGTGCAAGGTGGGGGAAATACCGGAAATGCGTTGACTTGTGCTGCTCGTTTGGGCTTAAAGCCAAGAATAATTTCTAAGGTTTTTGTTTCTGTTTGAAATGCTTTCTTTGACAATGTACTCAAAAACCTTATGAATGTGGCTAATTAATTTCTAATGACTAGGTTGCAAATGACGCTCAGGGTAGGGTTTTGATAGAGGAGCTAGAAGCTGAGGGTGTGGATACTTCTTCATTTGTGGTAAATGATTTCAAAAAATAATCTAAAGCAAACAGGCCAAAATTTACTTCAATTTTCAAAGTTCATAGTACATAAATCACATCTAAAAGAAATTACTTCAAAAAAAACCATATCTAAAATAAAATATGTCAAATCAAATAAATTTATCAAGACCAACATCATAAACTTGCTATTTATTTTTTTGTCTAGACATTTGATATTCAGAAGTTACATTAAACTCTTGTTTCCTTTTCCATTTGTTTCCAGGTCTCAAAGGAAGGGACTACACCATTTAGCTACATTATTATTGACAACCACACGTATGTACACCATTACTTAAATGATTTTACATAAATTTGTGTTGATTTTACCTTTCTCCTAATTTTTCACTTGTGGGGCTTTGAAAAGACAATAATATAAGTATATGAAAGTTATTGGCATTACACAATCCAAAAATTATAATTAAGTTAAATTTAAGCACTAGGAGTATTAAAAAGGAACAACCAATAACATAATGTCTAGTGAGACATGCTTGATTGATAATTAGATTTCTTAAGCATGTGGTTTGATAATCAGTCTCATTTGATTCGTATTCTACATGAAGTTATTAGAGATGTAATTCAACTGCTAATTTATTCTACAACGTGGAACATTCAGGAAGACACGAACATGTATATTCACAGAAGGATCTCCTACAATGGTACCGGAAGATCTTTCGCGTGCAAAATTGTTATCTGCATTGAATGGAGCTAGAGTGGCCTATTTTGATGTTAGGATGCCTGCAACTGCTCTTGTCATTGCTAAAGAGGTAATTAGATATTAGTTGTAGCATAATGTAATATAGGATTATCATAATTCTAAATAGATTCGGAACAATTCAATTTTCTGTGACTTCTATTAGTACTTTTCTCAAGTGGTTTCTAAGTAAATTCTCATTGTTGGAGGTGACAGAACATAACCATGTACCAAATATTGATAAGGAATACACATGTATGTTCATCTAATTGCATTTGATATATAAAGAGAGATCCATAAACCAAGCTAATTGAATTTCGCTCTTGCAGGCATTTCACCAAAATATATCAATCTTAGTTGATGCTGAAAGGCCAAGGGAAGGATTGAATGACCTTTTGGACTTGGCTGATTATGCTGTATGCTCAGAAAAGTTTCCTCAGGCAAGTTACTCATATCATAGTACTATCATGAAGTAGAATTAATAGTTATGTAAAGCAAGAACATACATAATTTAATGAGAATTTCTGAAGTAATTCTTTCTGACACATTTCACAGACATGGACAGAGGCATCATCTATGCCAAGAGCACTAGTTTCAATTCTTTTAAGGCTTCCAAGACTTAAATTTGTGATTGCAACTTTGGGAAAAGACGGCTGCATAATGCTTCAGAAATGTGCAGATGGTAAACATACCTTTTTGCCACCCCTTTTGTTTGATCCTTGTCATGATGCATTTATATACAAGAATGGAGAGAAACTTTAGCATGTTGTTTTTCAATTTACTTTCTAGCAGAGGATTCTCACTTAGAAGAAGTGGATGTGGACGACTCTATGAAATCATTAACAATGAGAAAGGATGATAGCACCACCATGCCAACCTGTGTTGCCTCGGTAATAGCTACGTAAAACTTACTCCCTCCTTCTCATATAATTCTTAAGTGTTACATTTGATATATTTCACTGTCTCATATCATTTGTCATTTTAGAATATCAAATATTACTCGTATTTGTTAAAGTAGTTGTAAGTATATGGTGAGTTAATAAAAACTGAGAATATAGGGATGTTTTTTTTTTCAAAACATACTTTACATTGAAAATAGGTGTAACTTGTAAGTAATCATTTTCCTAATAATTGTGCATTATCATGAAAGATAGTTAATATGAGAAAGCGAACAAAGTATATTAACTTATATTTGTAGTTATTTCTTCCCTATTTTGGTAACCTACATTGCCACAAAGACTCATCACTTATTCCTGTCAATAGCAACATACAAGCCTTTTTTTTCCTTTCTAATCATTGGTGCTATAATTAGTCAAATTTGTTGATCTAGCTAATATTATAAACAGGTTTTAAGTAGATTTTGTCTACAGAACAATATCTCTTGTTAGATTCAACTTAGATTGATCTTTTTTTGCTTAATCTTCCTAGAATGTTACAAAATTTAGAGCGGACGGGATAGGATCAGTACGTGGGAGGTTATATTATGGGACATCTGAAAAGATTCCACCATCAGAGCTTATTGATACAACTGGTGCTGGGGATGCATTTGTTGGCGCAGTTTTATATGGTATGTTCAACCTCTTAACATTCCATGAATTAAATGCGAGACACATTTATTGATCTTGGCCACCTGATCTCAAATTTACGATAAATAATATTTAAAGATGATTTTGTTAAAAAATGTAATGTGAAACGATCGATTTCAAATTGATGGCCTAGATCACTTTACGAACTGTTGTTTTATCTTCTAAATTTTTGATTAATTCACCAAACAACTATTTTGTTTATATTGTTAGTTTGATGATACAATTTATAGTTAACAATGCCTTATTTTATTTGCAGCTATCTGTGCCAACTTCTCACCAGAGAAAATGTTGCCTTTTGCATCTCATGTGGTAAGCAGCATAAGAAACAAGCAATTACTCAAATAGCGATAAGATGGCATAATTAAGATTTATAGTTGGCACTTTTTTTTACGCAATTTATTGGTCGGTAATGGACATATAAAAGATTGTTTACATAAACGCACATCATTAAATTAATAAAATCTTGTTGTTTTTCATACCATTTTAGAGGCAATTTAACTGAAATTAGGAGAAAATCAAGGTCACAGACCATACCTGTGTTTATTATTAACTGCTATATATGAATGTTTTTGTTGTTGGCATGTGATGGTATTACAGGCAGCTGCTCAATGTAGAGCTCTTGGAGCTAGGAGTGGTCTTCCATATCGCACTGATCCATACCTGGCATCCTTTATTAATTAGAGCCTCAAATATTTGGTCATCAAAATCCTCAGCATATTTTAGTTTACAAAAGTTAGTTATTCATTTAGTTGAAATGAAATGCTTGTACTTCTATGTTTCTTTTTTTGGTACAAGCTTGTTTTCTTTGTTTCTTGTTGTAGTAAATTAAATTTAAGGATTTAGTGTAATAAACTTGTGATGCAAGTCACAGTTATTTGGTGATCTACTACAAATGCTATAAAGTGTCACTTGGTAGATTGGAATCAAATTTGTCTTCCTAAAGAAGTTGGTGGTCTAGGCTTACAATGTACCGATAAGGATCTTTTCGTTTTCTCTTGAGAAACTCGCGTTGAAAATGATCCGTGGCATAAAATTTGCAGCCAAACTCAATTAATTGTGAACGAAATCATTCAATCTTCTGGTTTTATGGAAGATCGACAAACAATAATTCATATTGCTTTGGTCTCTACCTCCATGGAATTCTTTCAAAGTCAATGTTGATGGTACTCATAATAGGATATTACTGGTTTATATACTTGTGGTGGAATCATAAGAAACTCAAATGGAAATTTCATCAAAGGCTTTGTCTGCAATTTGTGAATTTGCTCTGCTCTTCATACTGAACTCATGCTATTCTCCTTTTGGTTTTAGATCTGCTTGTGAGCTTTAAACCTTCATAATTTTTTGTTACTTTGTTAATTTATAAGTTTTTTGAAATATATTCCTTAAAAATAAAAAAGATTTTGAAATATATATAACTGGTGTACATCACCTCAATTTTTTATATAAAAAACACTCATCCGACTGAAACAACTTTTTATCGGATTTACTTATTTTTTTCTTTTGAACTAAGAGACCCTGTTTCTCTTTGAAACGAAACAAAACACTCTCATTTTCCTTCCTTTAATTACACTCAAGTCATCCTTGCAAATAGAGAGAATAGTTGTGTCATTACTCATTTGGACATATCTCAAAGGAGTTTGTGTCATAGCGTGAAATATAATGAAAATTTGTAAAATAAACATAAAAAATAAGATTGTAATAATAAAAACCTAAACAGCCAGTAATCGCAGTTTTTTTTTTAGAATAATAGGTAAAAAATAAAATAAAAGCACGAAATTGTTGTTTAAAGAAATATTGGAAAAAGAAAGTATTTTGGTTAGATTATTAATTAAAATAAAATTGGTTCCCATGACCTAAGACCATATTTACAATGGCCTATTGAATGCCATTTTCAACATATTGAAACCTATGAAGCCCGGATACTCCAAAATGGTGTCGTACCCGTGTCGGATACGTATCGGATACCGATACTCCGCGGATACTCCCGGATACGTATCCCAGAAGTATCCGAATGATTTAATTTAATTTTTATTTAAAAATATATTGGATACCTTAAGGATACGTTAAGGATACTCCCGGATACGTATCCCAGAAGTATCCGAATGATTTAATTTAATTTTTATTTAAAATTTTTATTTGTATTTTGATCACAAGTATTAATTTTTGTAAATTGGGATCATTATATTGGCCATTACTTGAAAAGGGTGACTATCTTCATACTACCTTGGTATCATCATAGTGCAGGTTGTTTATATGGTATGTTTTGGTTTAAAGGATATCTTAGTTGGTGAATGGTCCAATGTATTTTGACTTGGTGTAATTAGTTTTAAGATTTCACGCTATTTATTTTTTGTGCGTTTATGTCTAATATATATATATATATATATATATGTATATATATATATATGTGTATATATATATATATATATATATATATATATATTAAAAAAAATTGTAAACGTATCCAAGCCGTATCGTATCCTAAATTTGAAATTTTTGACGTATTCGCATACCCGTATCGTATCGTACCCGTATCCGTATCCGTATCGGGGCTTCATAGATTGAAACCATTGGAGGGAGGGTATTAAAGATGAGCTGGAGGAAAGAGTAGATGAATGCCTTCAACATGTAGAAATATGTCCCCGCCGTGCCACGCGTCGCGTTTGGTTGGTGAAAGCGAGCGCGTGTAGTGCACGCGCCGCCAGGGCGCGTGTGGAGTAGTTGGACGCGGAGAGAGAATGCTTTTTGGATAATGTTGTGACACATGGCTTGCTACGATTGGCTGCTTGGATTTTTATCTTCTTAATAATTTGGACTCAATTATTTCATTGCAAATAATTTTATTTTATTTTACCAAAATTCGTGATTTTTTTTCTCTACAAATAGAGACTTGGATCATTTGATTTGGACACAGAAAAAAAACCAAGTTTTTCACTCTCTTAATCTTATTATTAGTTTTTCTTTTGAAGTTTTAGTCTTTCATTAGTGAAATGGATCCCAATAACAATCAATTCAACACCCAAAATTCTTCTGATTACTCATTTAGCTACCAAAATCCCAACAATTATCAACACCCAAATCAATTTCCCAACCAACATCCTCAAAACATGTCTAATTTTGGTTTTGCCTCAAATTTCAATCACCCATCCTCTGTTCCAAACAACTTTCATCCATATTCTAGATCTATGATGGGATATCCATCTCAAACACCCCCATTTAATGGTTATATGCCAATGGTGAATGAAAATTTTCAGAGTGTTGGTGAATATCCTGAATTTTCATCACAAATAAATCGTGGTGGAATGACAAGAGCTAATGAAGTCACTCCAATTCCAGAGGATACAACTCCTAAGAGCAAGAAAAACCAGCAACCATCATGGAACACTGAACAAAATTTGGTGTTAATTAATGGGTGGATAAAATATGGAACATGCAGGGTTGTCAGGAGAAACCAGACAAGTGAAGCATATTGGGATAAAATTGCTTAGTATTGTAATGAGCATTGCTCATTCGATTTTCCGCGCGATGTAGCTGCATGCCGAAACCGTTTTAATTATATGAGTAAATTAATAAATAAATGGGTTGGTGCTTATGATGGGGTTAAGCGTTTGCAAGGAAGCGGTTGGTCGGAAGATGATGTTTTGGCAAAAGCCCAGGAATTATATGCATGTGGGAAGAATGTTCAATTTACTTTAAAGGAAGAATGGCGCGCTCTCCGTGATCAACCACGTTATGGTAGTCAAGTAGGAGGAAATGTTGGCTCAGGAAGTAGTGGATCTAAGAGATCTCACGAGGACTCTGTAGGATCTAGTGGACTCTGTATGAGCAAGTGTACATGAGAGCACCAACTCAAGATGACCTTCAAAGAATACTACATGTTAGTGAAATGCGGGGGTTTCCAGGGATGATCGGGAGTATTGACTGCATGCACTGGGAGTGGAAAAATTGTCCTAAAGCATGGGAAGGTCAATTTACCAGGAAGGATAAGGGAACCACCACAGTTATTCTTGAAGCAGTTGCATCTCATGATCTATGGATCTGGCATGCCTTTTTTAGATGTCCAGGAACGTTGAACGATATCAACGTTCTAGACCGGTCACCGGTGTTTGATGATGTGGAACAGGGAAAGGCTCCAAGGGTGAATTTCTTTGTGAATCAACATCCCTATAATATGGCATACTATCTAGCTAATGGTATCTACCCTTCTTATCCAACTTTCGTCAAATCGATTAGACTTCCTCAAAGTGAACCCGATAAGTTATTTGCAAAACATCAGGAGGCATGTCGGAAGGACATCGAACGTGCATTTGGAGTGCTTCAAGCTCGATTTAAAATCATCCGTGAACCAGCTCGCTTGTGGGACATAGCCGATTTGGGTATCATCATGAGGTCATGCATCATATTACATAATATGATTGTTGAGGATGACCGAGATACGTATGCTCAACGTTGGACCGATTTTGAGCAATCTGAGGGAAGTGAATCTAGTACACCGCAACCATACTCGACCGAGGTGTTTCCCACTTTTTCAAATCATGTGCGTGCTAGATCCGAGTTGGGTGATCCAAATGTTCATCACGAATTGCAAGCAGATCTAGGGAAGCACATATGGACAAAGTTTGGAATGTTTCGTGATTGAAGATGATTTGTATCGTACTAAATAAATTACTTGTGTGTTGTGTGCTTGTTTGTTGTCTTGCATTTTAAGCTATTTGTGTCTCGCGTGCTTAGTTTGTTGTATTGCATTTTAAGTTAAGAAAATAAAAATAAATTATTTAAATAAATTTTATTTTTACAAAAAAAAAATTGTTAAGTGTTTCTTTATTTTAATTTAATTATAATCGATAATTGTAATTTTATGTAATTATAAAAAACAAAAATATAAAATTAAATAAGAATAAGAAATAAAAGGTGACGGGGTAGAGTGTTGAATGAAAAAACCATTGAAGAGGTAAAAATTGAATGGGTGTTGAATTAAGAGAGAGAAAATGATGTACAATATTGAAAATAAAAAAGTGGGTGTTGAGTGTTGTTGAATGTATTTTACCATTGTAAATGGTCATAGCTCAGTTGGCAAGGGAAAAAAAAAAATTGGCAATTGAAGTTGAAGCAAAGCAAACGAACGGCGCGTGGAAGAAAGTGATGAAAAAGTTGATCCACTTCACTCACTTTATGGCCAATCACCACTCATTCATTCATTTCAACCCAAAACACAAAAATCAAATTTCAATTTCAATCTTCAACAGCTACAAACCGTAACCATGTCGAATCTCTGCACTTTTTCTTCTAATATTTCTGCTTCTTCAACTTTCATCTTCAACAATATTCAACATCTCAAATTCTACAATGTAAATATATTTACTTCACGCATTATTTTTCTTTTACTCTCTTAAGAATCATGTAAATTCAATTATTTGTATTCATTTGTTTAATTTCAGTTAACAAGGAATCATCGCAGTAGAAATTTGAAGGTCAAAATGTGCTCCTCCTCCGTTCCTCAAAGCGCCACCGTTGTGCGTTTCCCTCTCTTTCTCTCTTTCTTTCATTCCCGCCAAATTTTGAGGTTTTTTTATGTCTCTTTACACATACACGCACGTGCTTATGCAGGTGGGTTGCGGATCAGTCACCGTCGATTTCTTGGCTACCGTTGCTGCTTATCCTAAGCCAGATGATAAAATCAGAACAACCGCTTTGAAGGTTGCTTCCTTTTTTTTTTTAATAGTTTTAAGCTAGTATAGTGCATATTTGGAATTGATTTTTGAATGAATTGATCTTGTAAAATTAATAATGTAAAATGTTTATATTTGGATATATTTGCGTAAAAAAAAGAAGTGTAAAAAATCACTTTTAGACTCAAAAATTACAAATCCTAGCGTCAAGTAGAATCAATGCTGGAAGCAAAGTCAATTCTACTCGAGAACAAATGTCTTTTACACCTCCATAATCAATTCTAGCAGCTCCAAATGCTTTAAAGAGTGGCTTTTATTATGCATTGTAATTTTCAGGTTCAAGGTGGTGGTAATGCCGGCAATGCTTTAACCTGCCTTGCTCGTTTAGGTCTAAACACAAGGCTCGTTTCTAAGGTTATCTATTTTAACTAAACCCTCTCGACATTGCTTATTTAATTAGGCGCTGTTTGGACCGATAAACCACTTGTTTAAGTGCTTATAAAATAATATTTTATCATATAAGTGCTTATGTATACTTTATTTCTTCAACAAAACATAAAATGAAGTTAAACTCTTTTCATAGACTATTGTGGAAAGTTTATGCGAAATATGCTGAAAACAACTTATGGACAAGTCATGAGTTGTTTTCATAAGCTCTCCAAAACAGTCTCACAAGTATCTATGTCATTAAATAAACTGAATAAAATAGGTCAGTCCAAACAAGCCTGAGTTTTTTGAAACCATTGTGTATGCGTGCATTTTACTAATGTGTTTGGTACTCATTAGATTGCGGATGACAGCCCAGGCAGGGGCATATTAGATGAGCTACAGACTGATGGCGTGGATACATCTTTTATTGTGGTAATGGTTTTAACACTTTTTTCTCTTTAATTGCATTTGCAATCTTCATGAAGCTTGAAATTTGGTTTATTGCATTTGGTATCTGTAGTAAGATTTGAATTTGTTGCTCATGCCTTTTAGTTATGGGCAACAATATAATCATCTGATGAAAGTACATGATCCCTAGTCTGCAGCTGATTTCTCCAAGTCTGTACCTGATTTCTTGCACATCCACTCTCAAATCTCAGTATTTTGTTGACACTCCCCACCAACTGATTCGAAGTATAATTTCCCAAGGGTTATCAATTAAATATGACCAGACAAATCGAAATGTAGTTAATTAAGGTTTTATATAGATATGAATTCATTCCATCGAGAATTAAAATTAATTAGTGGGGTTCTGGACTGCCAATGGCCTCTACTATTTTATTAATACTTTTTTTTTTTTGTGGTTATGCTCCCTGTTATTTGCAGGTATCTAAAGAGGGAACTTCACCGTTTACGTACATTATTGTGGACAATGAAACGTAATGGTCATTTTCTTACATATGGTTATACTATCTTGACTTCTTCTCTGGATATATTCATGAGAGGGGGAGGGGGGAGCATGAGTTAGGTGGATCTAGTTGAGGATCTGATCATTGCTGTCTTCGTTCCTGTCTTTATCATCTTTGCACACTTCAAAATAGCTAAGACTTGTTTCGACCAGCAATGCGATGCATAAATTGGATGGAGAAATTGTTTATCATTAAAATGAATAAAACAAAATTATGTGCTATAGTTATTCATATTTATATGAAGATCTTCAAGCATTTCTGGCAATGAAGCTGTTTAACATTTTAATTGTAACTTGAATCATTCTAAGTTAAGGGGAGCCTTAGCATAACTCGCAGAGTTGTTGTCATGTAATTAATTCAGTGTTGTCAATTGTGGATCGCAAGAAATAGCGGTTTGTTCAAATTCTTCTATGCTGTAGTGCTAGAGTGCGGCTATAGCCTTTGTTTGACAACACTTTATACTAAATCGCATATCACGGAACGATATCAGTTTGTTAAAACTCCGCCACTATATAGCACTATAGCACCACTATTTGACAACACTGATGTAATTAAGAGACTAATTGTTCAAGTTGTGGAATAGCCTCTTGCAATTGCAAGGCTTCCTACAATATATCCTATATGAGTATGACCCTTCTTTGTATGCTGCCATGGCAGGAGATCCATACTTTATAGCACCAGGTTGCCCTTTGACTCATTCTAACTACTTTTTCAGGAAGACTCGAACTTGTATACATACCCCTGGATATCCTCCAATGATACCCCAAGATCTTTCAGAATCGAGTTTGTTATCTGCATTGGATGGAGCAAGCATTGTATATTTTGATGGGAGATTGTATGAAACTGCTCTAGTTGTTGCCCATGAGGTTATCACCTATATATTTTACTTGCAATTCTGATGTTAACTATAAGAGCCTAGTCATATTTAGAAGTCAAAGCATCAAGGATTTTATCAAAAAAAAACATATACTATTATACAGTACTTAGTGGAAAGCCAACTTTGATTAATGCTAATATTTTTTTTATTACAAGAATACGAGCTCATCATCCCAATGCCAATGGTTGAACATGAGATAGTTCAGAGTACTGACTTAAAACGATAGAGTGTGAAAAGATGATCATATTTTGAAAAATGTAATCTGCAACCCATAGTGGATATTGCAAATGCATTGATGAGTCAAGTCAAACCAATTTTTCCTGTTATTACCTTTTTTCACCCTTACATTCGTTCTTTTTCTTTAGTCATTATGTATGCTTAGTGCATTTTTTTATTCAACTTGTAAATCCTATTAGAAACTGTTACATGATTTCGCTTGCCTATGTTTTTGGTGGAGAATTTCAAAATTCTAGGAAATTGAAATTACAGGGTATCCAACCAGGTTGTTTTATGAATCCTTTTTTTTTAAACCTCAAAAATTACATTCCCTTGAGATTATTATGCAAAAACACACTTGCTGTCTTTTACTACTTTTCAGTTATTTTCTTTTGCTTGTAAAGGAGATTGGTAGTGGGAGAAAATAAAAGAGCTTAACAGAAGGAAGTAAACGAAATCTTGTATTTTTCCAGTGCAGGCAGCTAGGAAGAATATACCCATCTTAATTGATGCAGAAAGGCCAAGGGAAGGGTTGGATGATCTCCTAAAATTAGCTGATTATGTTGTATGCTCAGCTAAATTTCCAAAGGTGAATGCGTTGTTTTATAAAATTGTTGTTGTAAGAAATATATAATACTATGGTTCTCTCACAAACCTTGTTTACATGTGCATAAATGTTGAATTGATTTTAACAGTCTACTTTTTTGTTCTATAAGCCAGGCAGTAAATGTACTATTTACTGAGTAAAACATATGCTGTCTTGAATGACTTGGCATCTAAAGAAAATACTATAACTTTTTGTGGCCTTGCCCCAAAATATATGTTAAGTTGTGCATATGCTATTTCAATTATCTATAAGCTATATTCTTTTTGTTGTGGGAAAGATATATTTTTCTGAAGGTGGGAAAGATATATTGATTTTTTTACTGCTGACACCAATGGTACCCTTTTCCGGTTGCCAATTTTTTTTTCATTGTAGATAAATATCTGTCCATTTTTTTACTGAAAAAATTATTTTTACTCTTCTCTGTGGGGTTGAGTTCCTTTTAAGCATCATCAAATGCACACAAGATAACCTTTCTTTGCTTACAGGCATGGACAGAGGCATCAACTGTTCCGCGGGCACTTGTTTCTATCCTTTTAAAGTTGCCCAACGTAAAATTTGTGGCTGTAACTTTGGGAAAAGATGGTTGTATACTGCTCGAGAGAAGCGTCAATGGTATGTACAGATATGATTATGGGCGTAATTGTTGTATGTTGCATCCGCTTTTAATGTAAACAGGTTTTAATTATTTGACCTTTTCTGGCAGCAAGTCCTACCACAGAAGAAGTGGATGTAGACAACTTAGTGGAATCGCTGGAGTTGAGAAAGGATAAGAGTGCATCAATTCCAACCTGCATATCATCGGTAATGCAAATGAAACTCAATTCCAAATCTTTCTGCGAAGGCCATTTTTGTGGTCTACAAGCAGACTAGTGCATATGAGGAAATTTTAAATAACTTGAATTTAGCAGTCCCTGCCATTCTTTATGTTTTAATATATTAGTACACACTACAAGTCTACAATGTTTGACCTTTTTTGACAAATACAGTGTTCGACATAATCTCTACTAGACGTTAATTTATTTATTTTTTCTGAGCCAAAATATCAATTATGCAAGCTGATGATATGAATGTGTTACAGAGAAATAAAATTTCTCTAGACACTCATAGTGACGTACTGAATGACTTGGATCCCTGAAGTTCTAGAAACAGGGATTATAACTTCAATAAAATATCACATGCTTATTTATGTTCTTGATCAACATTTTAGTCATTACTTTTTCCCTTGCATCCAGTCAGTGGCAAAATTGAAGGCAGAAGGAATAGGAACGGTTATCGGGAAACTATACGTCGGTACAGCTGAGAACATTCCACCCTCGGAGCTTGTTGATACCACTGGTGCCGGGGATGCATTTATTGGATCTGTGATCTATGGTAATGTAACAACTTTGTTATATTTTTCTCTTATGGTCTTCAATAGGCCACCAATTTGTGTCTTACGCAAAGGTATAATATATATTAAACTTAATGATAACTTATGAAATATGTTCTGTGCCTGGTTTGTTTTCAGCTATTTGTTCGAAGTTCTCACCAGAGACAATGCTACCCTTTGCTGCTAATGTGGTATGTTAATGGTCATTATATGCTACCCTCAGCTATATATTCTACACTGCCATATGTTAGTGTATAATGATGAGAATAAAATTTGAACCTCTAACCTCAAACAAACTTATCCAAGCACTTCAAATGTATCCTAATTCGTATCGTGTGTGTGTAGCAATTAGTGAAATTTATGTATTGAACCTATTGGAGATGAGTTAGGTACTCAAAAAAGCTTATGCATTTTAATGGGGATTTCAGGCAGGTGCCAAGTGCAGAGATCTAGGAGCACGAAGCGGTCTTCCATACCGCGCAGACCCACGCCTAGCGTCCTTTATTCAGTAGATTTTCCAGCATTGAGCCAATACAAGGGATGTCTTCAGTGAGGTATTTGACTGAATTGTTTATTGATGGAGTTAATGATCTTTGAGATTTACCCTCTTAGATGTTTTGGTTTCTTCTAGATATTTGATTTTTCACATTTATGTAAGGGAAGGGATGGACGTTCCCTGCTTATAATTTTTACTTTCAATGAAGTTTCAATCATGGATTAATTGTAATGAAGTCGCATGATAGTTTTACGTGTATTGCTGTCGCCAGAGAACAAAAAATTTGAATGGGAAATAATTTAGTCAAGAGTTGTTAATTTCATTTGATAGATAACAAATTTCAAAAATTGAAAGAATCTGAACTGTAAAACTGAGTTCGAAATTGATTGTGTATATAAATTGGCAGAAATTAGGTTCCATTTTAAACAAATGTAGATCATTACATGGAAAAAGGTTAAAACAACGTGAACTAAATATTTACAAATGGAAGGACTGATAAAAAAAATAAAATTAAATCTTAAAACATGAGTTTTGATGGTTATAGTTGGTTTAAGTTATATAAAATTATATGACAAGGAATCAGTGGCACTGTTATAACCAAAAACTATATTGAGAGCAGTTAATATTCTTAAAAAACTGTAAAAACTACTATAATATTGTATCCAAAAAGGAATCGATGATAAATCGTAGATCCGATCTAATTCATGTCCAATATTTTCTTTGCTTCCACTATTGAGCATGTTTTGTGAAATTGATTTTGTTGAGACGTAATTTCAACAACCTATACATAGAGAAACTTAGGATGCCTCATTCCATTGCAGCCAAGAGGTTAATGACGATGTTCAAGGGACTTTGCAGTGGGGAATTTTGTTTCAAGTAGAAAAGGATAGCGAAAGTGCAGAAATGTTTGGCTATTCATATGCATCTTGGTGTGATAACTATGTATCAAATTTATATCATCCATTTACTATAATCAAGTATTTTGTTTTTCAATTGAAAAATGAATAAATTAAACTAAAAAGATATCTGCATATGGATGATATAAAATTAGAGTAAAATTAATGTTGAATATTTCTAGTCGAAATAGGACTACGATGGTTGCGACTTATGATGGAAAGTCCTGCAATTTTATCCACACACAAAATCCTATAGTTATTTTTTTTTTTTTAAGTGAGCGTTGTTTTTTCGGTTGAGCTATCCTATGTAGACTTAGTTAGTTACTCATTGTTTTGCGTTAGTTACATTACATGCTGAAAAAGTCTCATGTGTACCTCATTCGTTTGTTAGTTGCTGCGGACATGTCATAACGGGGTGGTGGCTAAGTAAAAGGTTTATTTTATCACCAACTATAACTATAATAAGTTTTTTTTTTTTTTTTTAGGAAAATAACTATAATAAGTTAACAACTCAAATGTCTCCAACGTTAATAGTAATAGGAGAAATGATATTTATACAACCATTTTATAATAAATTTTATACAATTTTTTCTTATACTCTCATGATGTTTTTAACTATCTTTTCCTTTTTCTCATTTTATTGTTTTTGACCGGTGAAAAGAGATAGAAAGAATATTGTTACAAAAATTGTTAACAAATTATTGTACAAATATCATTACTATTACTCTATTAATAAATGTTTAATTGCAGTTTTTATTATCCCATTATCCTATATATTACATTCAAATCATAATTTTAGTTCTCTTTTTGATGTTGTGAACTCCTATTTTTTATTAATTAAATAGTTTTGTTGCATCTAACAAGTTTCTGTGTCAAAAAAAAAAAATTGTCATCTGATTATAGAGATGCTGATGATAGTTAAGTGTTGACGTGTCAAGTACATGTAGAACGAAAATATTCATTAATTAGGTGCTAATGTGGCTGACCTGATATTAACATGGCGTTACCCTTTGGCCATATGTCCATATGCATGGAAGTAATTTCAAAGATTGATCATTATCGAAGGCTATGAAGGGGAAGAAAGCTTTTTATGTAGATCAATTTAGCTAAGCCACTAAGTGTGTGATTGGTTGTGCGGTGGCGAAAATTGATTTTGATAAAATTTATTTTATAAAATTAATTTTGGTTAAAAGTAAGTTGAATATAAAGTGATTTATGTTTGGATACTTCAAAACAAAAGTGATTTTTATGAAAACCGGTGTTTGGATATTTTGCATCATAATTGCTTTTGGATGTGTGAAGGACCAAAATCGGCTTTAACATGTGTGTGAAAATAAAAGTTATGAGTTGAAAGGCAATTAAATTCAAGGGCAAAAGAGAGAAATTGATTGAAGCAAAAGCCACGGTGAGAGAATTGATTTCAAGAAGCTAGAGCTTCATCCAAATTGATTTTGAAAAACTCACGTTTTAGCTGTCACGCCGGGCAACCAAACATATACTAAGCATGGTTTTAGGCCTCAGGAGTTTAGGTTAAAAAAAGTTTCAAAATAAATCAATTTAGCTATAAGTATAATATGATATATTGATAATTAATATTTATTTAGCTTAGTTGATCAATTTTAAGGCCTCAAATCATTTTGGTCCTAAAGTCAAATATTGGATTCAACAAAATTTGATTTATTATGCTTTTAATAAGCATTGTGTTATTTTATTTATTTATTTCAAAAGGCCTGATTATAAAATTTATTTTAGATCTTTTGACATATTAGGTCAGCTCTGGATACAATCTTCTTCTACTCTAATTCAATGCAATTAACGGGGGACATTGGGAAATGAGTTAGGGTTTATTCAAGATGAAAAAAATTGGATGTTACGTTTTCATGTCACATATGTCTCTCATTACATGGATAACATATCATATGAGAAATAGTTCCACTTATGGGTCTCATGTCTTGAAAAAATTGTAGCGCTTCATAAAAGAGAAATAAATAAAAAATGGATGTTGGGATCGAAATTCGCTAACAATAAAAGGGTTTAAAATATTTTTTATTCAGCTAGGAACTATTATATGACATCGTATTTGTCACTTTTTAAGGATAGATAAAAATGATACATTATAAATTATAAACATAAACGTTATTAAGGGTCGGGACTTTTACGGTTGGACAGACAACCTTAAAAAATGCGTCAAGCAAAATGACCAAACATGAGAAAACGTGTTTTGACAATCAACATGCTTTTATACCATTTGTTTTTGACACTTTCGTTTTTCTAGCACCAGAGACGGTTAACCTTCTATATAAAGTTCAAAGGGTTATACATAATAATGTCATGTCAAGTTCATAAATGTTGAGTGTAAATTTTACAGTGACATCCATTAACAACCGTATATTCTTTCAAATCATTTTATTATACCCACTTTAATGGTATGACATAGTTGTTGTATAAAAGTAATTTACATCAAGAGAATATATCCATCTATATAATATAAATTTACGACCTGTTTCATGGCCCTTTATGGAAATGTTTTTCTCTTCCTATTGCATTGACATGTGGCACTTTTGATAAACTAATTTCTCTTCATATTATATTGACATGTGGCACTCTTAGGAAAACAAGCATCCTCAAGCATTTGGATTTCAATAACCTTCCATATAGCATTCTCAAGCATTTGGATTTCAATAACATTCCATATTTATATTTGTGACTATATATATCATTTCATTTATATTATAATTTAATGCAATATTAGTATTAATAATATTTTTTTCTAATACAAAATATTATTGTAACATTGACCGATTGATACCCTATCAGATTTTTTTTGACCAATCGATGAATTTTTTTTATGAGGTAATGAAATTAATGAAATGAACTAAATTTATTCTTATTTTCATGATGATAATGTACTGATATTATTGTGAGAGAATTTTATTATCATATATCTCATAATTGATATGAAAGTATTTTTGGTGTTTCTTTTCGTAAACCAAAATCAATCAATAATTTAATATTTTTCCCTAATTGATTTTGTGTTGACAAATGGTTAGCTTAATTTGAAAAGAAGAAATAGAGGAGGGAAAGAATACAGAGGTTTACACGGGGTTATGGGACAGGAAAAATAATAACATAAAGGCTGATTGGAGAAAAAATGCAATTGGATCTGATTTGAATTAAATTATTGATTAATTTTGAATTAAAAAAAACGTTCAACAAAACAAAAAAAAAACATTATTATATTTTGCTTAATAGCTAAGATATGAGCTCAAATATGATTGGCCAAATTAAATGTGGTTGTTTTATATAATTGTCCTCTGAAATCTACTATAAATTAAACCTATTGGCCAGCACTTTTTTCACACCACAACTACAATTTTGCAGTTGACTTTCTATTTTATTTCTTTTTCTTTGTGTCAACTTCGTATCTCTCTATCAAATCAAAATGGTTGCTTGATGTATACGAGGTAAGTCCATTCAGTACATATATGAAAATATAAATTATTTATTATTGAAACTAAAAAAAGTATAAAAAAAAAACAAAATATATGGTTGAATTAGTTCATAAAAATTAAAGTATTAAAATTTCCATTACCATTATTCTGCACAATATATTTAGTTTTTATACAAATAACATCGAATTAACGTTTACTTTTTATTTTTAACCAATTGGGATAGTGTTATATGGAAATACATTTTTTTAGGTGGCAAATAGTGTTATATGGAAATACATAAATGCATAGTATCTCCTTAAAAAAAATAAATGCATAGTATCATGCATGATAAATGGAGGATCGTACGTTTTTAATATTGTATTTTCTTTCATTTTCAAAAAAAAATAATTGTAGTTTCTTCCTTTCATTTTTTTTTTGTTAATGAAAACTGTGTTTTACTTTCTTAAATACACTTTAATTGCATCATCACTGGTATTATAAGCCAATCATATTTTAACATGTATCATAATTGATTTTGTAAGCCAACTAGATTCTGACATGTGTTGCATTTTCGTCATCATATCATTATGTATTATGATTAGGGGTTCAAACGTAATTTGATAGCATTTTTTCATATATATAGTTGATCTGTCTTACATAATTTTCATCGTACTGATTCCTTTCATATAATCTAACTTTGAAAAATTGGCATGGCACCAAAATTGAATAACATGTCTGAGATCAACCAAAGAGTCAAGAAGTATAGTCGTGCGATCTCACAAAACATGACTGGCACCCCTTCTCGGTACTAGACATGGTTCCGAAGAAACTCATTTATCATGTATTTGTTTTTCTAAGTGCGTATATTACTAGACTAGATGAAACTTACTTATTTAGAGTTTGTATATATTTCCTCTTTCATAACCTATATGATTTCACTATAGCTTTGTTGAGAAAGGAAAAAACATCAAATCACGTGTTTATGTCCTTCGTCCATTGGTGTTAAGAATTAATTTTCTCAAGTTGGATATTTGATTTTGATATATTTTACGTTTGTTGTAGTATTAGATTTTCAAAATCATATATATATATATATGAAATGCAAATTATATTGTTAAACGTTTCTGTCTATGCATATGTAATTCTCATGTTATTCTTCTACATGACGTAATTTTTTCTACACTTACGGGTCCAAAAATAACTATGTTATATGGTAACATAACATAACCACTAAGCGACGTGAAGGAGGTCTTAGGTTCAATTTCGAAAAACTAACATAATCACTAATCTTTATAATAAACAAATGACTTGCAAAAAATTTCCATGAACAATCTCAATTCGTATAAAAAAAATAAAAGAACTACATGAACAAAAAAAATATGACTTATCAATGATATCTCCTCACTATAAAAATTAAAATTCAAAAAGGTCATTGAAATTATGAGTCTTTCAAAAAGTTTCTCTCTATGTTAAACTGTCAAATTGGTCTGTGTTTGATAATTTACTATCAACTAAGTCTCTATATTTTAACAATTTTGTTTTGTATATCAACTTTCTATACTGTCAATATGGTTCGCTGTATAATCACTTACAAATTACAATTAAATTAGTCCTTAGCATATTTTTATTTTATTTTTTTTAACAAAAATTAGTCCTTAGCATATTCTTTGTGGGTTAAAATCCCCACCATTCTATTTCTTACAAGAAATGGAGAGTTCTATTACTATAATTTTGTGTATAAATCATATAAATGCTAAATAAATGTCACATGTTTTAGAAATATGCATGAACAACAATTAACCCAATCACCAAACTAGAATGAACTGAGAGAGATCTGAATGTCATTAACTGAACGAATGAAAGACGTTCTCTCATAGTGTAATTTTTTTTAGTAAAATTGTTTAAATAAATCACAAACATTTTTATAAATTATTCAAGAACATGAGAAAATCAAATATTTATAGAAATAGTAATAACGACAACATTTTAAAGGAGCATTGAATGATAGTAATAGTATTAGTATGTGCTAGCCTTTTCAATTCATAAGTGTGGTAACATGTCTTTGATTCACTCTTTTTGCTATTAATAATAACATTGCTTATGAAGGTTGAATAAAATGGTAATGAGTTGACCACAAGGTTGGGATTCAATTCCCGTGGGAACCTCTTTGGTGTATGATCTATATAACTCGGTAAGCACTCATTGACACATGAGGTCTGTCATGCCTTTGATGAGTTTCCGGAACCTAACTCACATAAATTTTTTTATCATAAAAAATGGGTTTATTTGAAATGTAAATTCTGAAAGTAGTCATTGAAAAGCCTCAAGTTTTTATTCAAAATGAAAGTCTCAATTTTGGCATTTTTAAAATTAAAAAAAAGGTTATTCAAGAACATGGGAAAAATTATATAATTATATTAATAGTAATAACGACAACATTTTTTAAGTAGGGTTGAATGATTCTCAAAATCAAATTTGAGCAATAACCCAATGATTTTTCGAATTCCAATTTTAATAAATATCTACATAGGTTGTCTTTAAAAAAAAAAGTATGTCATATCTTTTAACAGCATAATGCACATAAATGCTTTTTTTTTACAATAAATGTTTTTTAATACAAAAAAATTATTTAATACATTCTGTGATTAATTTTATGAATAAAAATGTATATGGGATAACTCATTAATGATCATTGAACTATAATGATTCTTGAAGTATAACATTTAATGCGTTTATTAAAAAAATAAAAATCTCAATGAATTTCTTTAGTAAAAAAAAAAAATTTAAGTTGAGAGCATTTTGATTTTGTACAAGGTAGGAAAGACCTTAGAGATAAAAGAGAGATCATAAAAACATTTACCTATACCTATAATCTCTAAAGTTGAGAGAATTTTGATTTTGTACAAGGTAGGAAAGACCTTAGAGATAAAAGAGAGATCAAAACCCATAATCTCTAAATCCAAAGTCTATCTTTTTACTACTAGACCCCTTAGAGTTGAGAAATTGCGATGAACTAGAAAATGAATTTTTATTTCAAATTAATCATGATAAATGACCTATTCTTTATACCCGAATAATTTCTCATCTTGATATTTTTATTGAAAAATGCTATTGGTTTAATTGTTTTTGCTTATTGGGATTGCTCGGTCAAACATATAATAACTAGGAAATAATTTATAATAACTACGAAATAATTCATAATAATTAATTTTTATTTCAATAACTAGAAAATTTCTCTCACTTATATGTTGTTCAACACCTATTTTGCACTAATTTTAAAACTTTAACTCACACGTAACACATTGTCATATATCCCTTAAGTGTTAGACTCTATGCGTAAGTGATATGGAGACATAGTCAGATAAAGTATGACATAGAGACAATGAGGGAAATATGAAAATTAAATTTTAACATGATATAAATGATAAGAAAAAAAAGTGTGTGGTTTGTCCGTGAGAGTATAGAGAATAAAGTGAGTTGCTGAAATTTTTATGTTTGTTTAAAGCTCTGTTTGGGAGATTGGAAAAGAAATGAGAGGAGGACTTTGATGGGACTAGATTTCAAAAATTTGCTTAAACCCTCGAAACTCCTCCTCCAACACGATTTAGTTTCCCAAAATTATGGAATTTTGTATTATGAAGAAAACTAAACTCCCCAAAGCTCTCTCCTCCCTAAAAGCCCGAGAGAGAGCATAAGAACTTGGCGATTTTTTTTATTATTTTACAAAAAAAAAAAATTAAACTAAATGAAAAATGCCACCTCATTTTAAAATGTCTAATAACCATGTATTTTGTCAACTAATCATAACACATGCATTTTTTCACTGTCACATTCAACCAAAGACCAAATGTGTTGAAATTTGAAATAAAATACGTTTAATAAAGAAAATAGCATCGTGTAAAAAAAATAGCATGAAAAAGAATGACATCCAAAAACTATATTACATGATTAAAAAATGGGACCCAAACACTAATTATCATCATAACATTATGAATTCGAGAGAGGGGTGAATGGTACATTGGGTTGGGTCATTATATTAGGCTAAGAGTATCAATTCAAATGAGATTGATATCACATATTCACTTAACATGTCTAATAAGCAAATAGTTTGTTAGATCGGCATAACCATCTATATTTTGTCACAATTAGATCCCACCAAGGATCAAAATTGAAGGAATTTAAAAAAATGGAGGCTAAATAAAACAATAGTATCAAAGTGAATGACATATAAAAACTAAAATTAAAAATAAAACAATTAGGAAAATGATATCCAAAAACAGAAAATAAAAACAGATCACCATTATATTTGGACTTCCAAGGGGATTAGGTAAAATAAGGAATGTTAACCATGAGTGTATATAGAATAAAACGAGATGATAATAATTTTGCGGTTTTTTTTTTGTTGAAGGATTTGAGGATTTTGAGCTAATTATTTTACCAAAAATTATACTTAATTAAAAAAACATCACATCATATATTTTTTCAACTCAACTTAACACATCTATATTTTTCCATCGTCAGGTTCCACTAACGACCAAAGTTAAGGAACTTGAAATAATAGCATGAAAGCGAATGACATCTAATAACTAAAATTTAAGATAAAAAATGAAATAAATTACATCTAAAAACTAACAAAATAGTCCATCATAATTTTGGAACTTTCTAGGGATCATACATTGACGTTGATCACCATATTAGATTATGAGAAACAACATAACTGAGATTGATATCACGTCTTCACTCTAAACCATAAGACATTAGTTGTATGGGTCATCCCGCATATATGTTGTTCAAATTTTACTCTTACATCTAATATATAACTTTAATTTACACTTGATACATTAACATTTGTTAATCAACTGTGTAACTTTCCACGTCCGTAATTACGTGATATAGTCGAAACGGAGGCACACCATGTTCAGAAAGGTTGGTTGGGGGTGTTTAACGGAGGGAGATTTTTGTTCGTTTCTTTCATAAGAAGAAAGAAACAATATTAGAAGAAAAAACATATATAAAAAGGAATTTGAACATGAAAGAAGATAAGGGGAAAAAAATAAGTATTGTTTGTTTATTTGTTTGTTTGTGAGTATAGGAAATAATAATATGAGTTGCTGGTAATTTTATGAGTTTGTTGAAAAAGTTTGAGATTTTTGTGTAATTATTTTACCAAAAAATAGACTCAATTAAAAAACACATAATTTAAAATGCGTAATAAACATATATTTTGTCAACTTAGCATAACACATCTGCAAATTTCCATTATCACTTGACACAAAAAAAAAAGAATGAATTTAAAATAATAGAGGTTGAATGAACAAATTCATACGAAAGAGAATGACATACAAAAACTAAATATAAAGATGAAAAATTAAATTAATGACATCCAAAAAATAAAAAATAAGTTCGTCATAATATTGTGACTTTCGGGGGATCCTACATTGAATTTGATTATCACATCAGACTAAGAGAACCAACACAATTGATTCTGACACCACATGTTCACCCTAAACCTTAAAACTTTATGTATATGGGTCATATCATTTCTATGTTTCTATTACGCATGACAGCAATACGCGTACCCGTGACTACCCTCTCGAACCAACCCCAATTCAACAGGTTTTCCCTACTTTGACAAGGTTTGGGTTTTCTCAAATTTCACAACACGAGTACGGGATGGATAACAGGGATATATGTACCCACCCCAAATGCATACCCAAACCCATCTTGAATATAGAAAACTACTTTATTACTCATTTAGATTTGTCATCTTATAATAATTTCCATTGAAATTTAAGGGAGCAAACAAATTATTCAGTCAAGGAAATGTTAAAGTGAGCATGTTGTTGAAAATGCATTACAACATTGCCTTCGGGGATATAAAAAACTTCTTTTTGTATAAAAAATGATTCGCTACGAGGATGGGGATGGGGCGTGGATACCCGAACCCGTCGGGGAACGAGATGCGATTCAATTTCTCATTCCTGTTCGGTATGAGTAGGGTAACATGTAAGTATATGGGAGTCGTGGATGGGGACGGGGGAAGGTAAAACCTGTCTCAATCTCACCCCATTGCCAAGCCTACTTTATGCATCCGAGATTAAACCAGACTATGATACCATCATTGAACTTTATGAGGAAGTTAACACTGGAGTTGATAAACCTATTGAACATACAACAACTACACAAATGAGAATGATATTACATTTTCTCCCAATATTTTAAGTATGACGAAATTCTGACCCGTGCTTGGCACGGGTGTCCATACTAGTTAAACTCAAATACAATTGCTATTAAACACAGTTATAGGAAAGTATCCGTAAGTTATCACTTGGACCATGATAACATGAGTAGTGTCTCAATCGGTGGCATTTAGGGTGGGAATGGGAAAAAGTTTCCCACTATGAGAAAGTTGTTTTATATCATTAGATTAGGAAGAAACATTGATTTTATCATGGTCTTCCCACACTATATTTTTTTTCCTTTCTCTTTCACATTTTCTTTGAACTTTCAGATCTAGAATTCTACCCAATGCCTCGTTTTTTTCTCTCGGCACAATTAAATTGAAACAAAATCCTTCATCCAAGTGAATACATCTTGCATGTGTGGAATCCCCCACCATCCTCTCTTTACTTTTCGGTAGTGTCCCCCTTTTAATCTTCTTCAAGATGGTTCTTTTCACAAACCAGTTGCTAATTTGTTTTTATGGGTTTCAAGATGTGAAATGCGATACATTTCTTTTGTTCGCAAAAAAACTACTACAACAATGGAATACTTCATAGATCTGGAATCTTACATTCATGTATACAATGGTTTTTCCCTCAAAAAATGTCTACAATGGTTTTAAAAATTAAGGATTTGAGTGTCTTCATTCTCTATGTAAATGATACCAATTTTCAAAATAAGTTTTAAATCATTTGCCGTTTGTTAGTGTTGTTTGGGTTTAGTTAGGGGATCGGGAGCTAGGGGAGAGAAAGAATGGCAGCGGGCTATGATGCAGTGAAAGAGAAAGGAAATAAATATAGTGTGGGAAGACCATGATAAAATCAATGTTCCTTTCTAATCTAATGGTATAAAACAACTTTCCCATAGTGGGAAACTCTTTCCCATTCCCACCCTAAGGGTGTGTTTGGTTGTGAGAAGAAAGTGAGAAGAGAGAAATAGGTGAGAGAGAGTGTGAAAAGAGAGAAATAGATGAGAAATAGAGTAGATTTGATGAGTTGTTTGATATAAGAGAAAGAAAAGAGAAATAGAAGAGAAAGAAGTGTGTTTAGATTTTAAAAAGACAAAAATATCCTTGCATTTAAAATTGATTGATTTTTTATTTTAACATAACTTAATTTTTAATTTTGTTATAATTTATATAATTAATTTAATTATTATTTTAGTAATAATACATATCATTTACAATATTTTTTTTGTGCAAAATAATTCATATAGTAGTTTTTGTTATTATTATTTCATATTCTTATACACATTCAATTTGACTTATTTTCTGTAAATAAATGTTTTTTTAATTCAACTTTACTGATTTGAAATGATAATAACTAGGGCTTATATTAACAAAATGTATGGATTCGTTTTGATCAACAATTAAAAAAAACTTACACTTACCAACAACAAAAAAGATAAAACATTCACGTAGTAAGTTGGTAGATTTGCACCGCATAAATTGAAAACAAGAAAACAAAAGGCTAAAAATGGAAAAGTAATGATATTATTTATCTCTCTCGTGTTTCTCTGCTATTTTGGAGAGATGAAAAAAAGTGTGGGTCCCAGCCCATTTTAATCTATCGTCCCAATTTCTCTGATGCTCCAAACTGCAGAAAGGAAGCATTTCTCTCCAACTTCTCTCGTCCATATCTCTCTCTCATCTTCTTCTCTTCTTCCAAACAAGCCATAAATGCCACCGTCTCAATCAACTGATGAAGCACAAATTGTACTTACTTGTAGGGTAAAGGTTAAGGTGGGGCGTCATAAGACCCAAATATTGCAATTGGCAAGACACCGTATATCAAGGCGTGACCTTACTTGCTTCGTTTCATAATTCATTCATCCATCGTTTTGACAAGCTGTGATCCCACAAAAGTCAAAGTTATTCCCACAATTGCTCATCGCATTCATCGGCCAAAAGCATATTCTTTTCTTTTTGTAATAAAGCTAACAAAAGCCTTGCTTTTTTAATCTCTTCAAATTTCAAACTACCTTCCGTCCTAAATTATTTTTAATTATTTGCAACACTTTCGAATTATTATATTTTTGTTAATATTTGTGACAATAGTTTTTTTTTTTTTTTGAAGAAAATTTGTGACAATAGTTAATGACCAAAAATTAATCATACGTGTTCCTTATAAAAAATAATCATAATTAGTGTTTGGTGTAAAATCATTTTACATTTTTCTTTGTTAAAATGTTAAACTATCTGACTCAAATTGACATTGAGAAGACTTAAATTTAACACTTAATAATATTTTTCCCTAAAAAAAAAAAAAAAAAAAAAAAAAAAAAAAAAAAACTTAATAATATTTACCACATAGTGACACAATGGTTATATATGGTTTTTTATAACAAGAAGTCAAAGTCTGAAAAGATAAAGTAACTACAGCTTGACAATTCGTGGACACAATCAACTAAATATGTAAATATGTAATGATTTATTTTACATTAAGATAGTATATCAATTAAATTCCAAAAATTTATGTTTTTTTTACCGGAATAAAGATAATTTTTATCTTACAAAATTAATATTATTACATTGTTCAGCTCATTTATGTTATCTAATTTTTTTTTTTTTAAGGAATGTTATCTCATTATTATGTTCGTTTATTTATACATCCATTCTAAAATTTGTTAGAGACAAGTAGTATCCAAACATCTATTCTAAAAATGCTTTAAAATCTGGATCTAGCTATAAACAAAAACAATGGATCGTGCAACAATCACGTTGAAAATCTTAAAGAAGAAATTAAAAAATAAAGAAAATATGATGCTTTGTTTGGTTGCACCCCGTGAAACAGTGTATGAAGAGCTGTCCCGTGTTAAGAGAGGTTTTTCTCCATATTATTCTTGCATTTAAACAATTATTTTGTGGGCTCCATTTAATGTGTGTGGGTCCCATTCTAGCAGCAGACATGAAATATGAAACGTGGCATACTAGGTTCCTCTTTATCTTCCTTATGTTTTTTTTTAGTTTTATTTTTGGTCTAATTAATATGCAAAATAAATATGAAATGATTTAAAAATGATATAGCAATAAAATAAATCATATATATACTAAAATAATAAAAATAGTTTATTAGAGGAGAATGATAAAAATAGTTACTGAATTAAAAAAGAAATAGTTACTATTTTATGTTTTTCTGTAAGTATATTTTTTTATAGTTGAGTGTAACTATAGAAAATAAAGAAAATTTAAATGAATCTACAAGTTTGTTCTTTGTTAAATGGTAAGAACATAGAAATTGGTAAGGCATATACAAGTTGTACAAGTTTGGTTTAACTAAATCCTCAATTTAGAAATTGTCAAAAAAAAACGTCAATTTTGTACAATTTCATATTGAACTAATTTGATGTGATGTTAATTGAATTAACTCAATTTGATGTGTTTTTTTTCATATGGCCACACAGTTCTGCGAATTTACCAATATGCCAGGTTCAATAAATAAATAATGAGTAAATTTAAGTACAAGCATTGCTATGAGGAACATGATTAATGGTGCGAATTGAATTTCGTTGAAAACCCACGAATAATTCCCCCTTGAGTTTTCAATTCAATTTCCTTATAAAATGAAGACGTGGCAACCCGCTGGTGCTTTGAAACCTTGAAGTTTTAATGACTAAAAATATTTTATTTTGATAAAAGGTTTATAGACAAAAGTTAGAATTTTTATTTATTTATTATTTTTTGGTTAAGTAGTCTAATAGTTAGAAATTTAATTATAATATGAATAAGTGGGATGTCATGAGTTCGAATTTCGATCTATGTATATATTACGCAATGTCCCTATCAATTGTGTTAAGTTTACGAGAAGGAAAAAAAACTTAGAAATTTTAGGGTTAAGTATGTTTTTGGTCCAATAAATATACGAAATTTTCGTTTTGGTCCCTCTAAAATTTTCCTTCAACTTTTAGTTCCTATAAAATTTTCAATAACTACTTTTGGTCCCTATTTTTAAATTAATTTTTGTATTTTTTAAATAAAATTATGCAGAAATGTGTAGAATATTGTAAAAAAAATTAGAATTTTTCAACAAAACATGAATTAAATATGAATTTTTTACCGTAAAAAATGTAAAAATTCATATTAAATTCATGTTACGTTAAAAAATTCTAATTTTTTTTTGGAGAGATTCTTATAATATTATGAATTTTTCTAAAAAATTTTATTCAAAAATATGAATTCTACATATGATTTTACTTTAAAAGAGGGACCAAAAGTGAAAAAGGAAAATTTTTAAGGGACTAAAAGTTGAAGGAAAATTTTAGAGGGACTAAAATGAAAAGTTGGTATATTTATAAGGACCAAAAACATATTTAACCCGAAATTTTAATATGAACGATCTTGACAAATGGTCCACCATGGAATAGTACTTCCATTTTTTTTTTAAATTTTAACGACGATAAACATCATCTCTTGGTAGTAAATGTTAGTGGTGTTTTTCAATTTTACGGTTAAAATAGTGATGTACTTAGTATCAATTTGATTAAAATAACATAAATAAATATCTCGTTTATATTCAACAGGCATCAATCAAGTCACCGTCTTAACCGTAAATGTGAAAAGAGTCATAAGTTTTTATTTTTGAAAGACAATAATTTATTAAGAAAAAATACATTGACATCTTGAAAGATAAACAACTAATTTGACAAACATCCTTTAAAAGTTGGTCCAAAAAATTGGACTTCTTAATCATGTAGTTAGGGATTCGATTCTTGTTTTGGGAAAAATCTAGTTGGAATAAAAGAATCCACCTTGTATATTCTATAGATTTTCCAACAAATATTAATCATTGTTTTTTTTTTTTTGCAATATTAATCATTCTTATACGGCGATAAAAGTTCACATCAATACCTTAATAAAAAAAAAGCATTAAAATATAGCAAAAAAACAAAACCAGCTATAAGAAGGGAATAGACGAGATATACTGTGCATTGGAAAGCATGTTCGTGCAATCCACGCGAAAACTTTTCGCACCATTTAGCACTGCTCTATTATAAATAAGAAAAATGTTGTTTGGTGCGAGAATTAATTCGCGGGAATCACACGAAGTAGTCAAATAAGGATGATTCACACTAAACAAGCCTTTGACTACTTTTTTTGTTTTTTGGTGTAGCTTTTGATTACTTTAATTATACTGAGCTATATTTTGGCTTTGAGAAATATAAATAAATTTTATGTTAAAATATCTTTTTAGTCCCTATAAAATTAAGAGTTTTTAACTTTAATTCCTATAAAATTTTAGTGGTAATTTTAGTCCTCCGTAATACTGAAGTTTATAAAAATAGTCCATATTTTAAAAACTTTTGACAAAAAATTATACTTTTAGTCTTCTAAAATAGTCTCTATATGATGTAAATAAGGACTAAAAGTGAATAATTTTTTTTATAGAGATTAAACTTGAAAGTTTGTAATTTTATAAGAACTAAAAACATATTTATCTCATCAATTCACTCTTTTACTTTGAATATGCAGCCAAGCAAGATATAAGATTAAGATGCAACAAGCGTGTTTGTCAAAAAAAAAAAAAAATATGCAACAAGCCTGAAAAATATTGAATGTTTTAGCACACAAGTAGTGTTGGATTGCACATTCAATTGCACGGTCGTGCCTTTTACGCGAAAAACCATTCGCACCACCTAGCACTACTCTTGCTGGTATGAATGCATGTTTGGTAGATTAAATTATTTTGCTATCGTGTGAGTGTGCGACACACGTTTGCAACTACTCTAACCTCAGGCAGAAGTTTAATCACGTACATCCACCGTAATAAACATAAGGGATAAAATTATTTTGCACTAACTCATGAGTATGATGTAAGATGGTATACTCTGAAAGCTTGCGATTAGAATCAAATCGCTCTATAGGATGCGGCGATTGAATTATTACGAGGGTTGAATATTATTTTTCTGCGATCGCTAAACTACTCTTATTCATCGTTTTTATGCGATCGTTAATTTTTTCTCAGGGTTCAGGGTTCTGAATCGCGATTCCTCCATAACTAAATTGATTCAACAACACAACTCATAAATCAATTTCAACGAATGATCTAGCTGCTCCAAGTCAGTGTCTTTGTTTAATCTCTCCTCTGTGAGAAGTTTTCCGTCCCTTTTCTTCCTTTTTCATGGCAAAGCTTCTCTTTAACTTTTCACAGAAAACCACTATGACCCTTTACCCTTCTGTCATTGTATTTCATCACTTCTGCTGGAACACGTCCCATAAAGTCCCCCTAACAAGCATATATCAAGCTACATGATGGGTATCAATTTATTCGCTAGCTGTCCGGCCACTTCCTAAACCGCCCCCAAGTCACAAATTAACCAGTGATCTGATCCCGAGCCGGCCCCCTCGAAAGCCACCATGGAAAAGTTTTATTTGGGTTTCTCTGCTATCTTCCCGTTTGAGAGTGTGGTTTGGCTCCATGTTTTTGATTCTCAGTTATTTTATTTACTGTTTTGTTTGCTTTTTGTTTTTGTTGGTTTATTTCAAGTTTGCATGTCATGTGTTTGTTGAAATGCTAGTGAAGGATTCGTCTTATCGGTACTTTGTTATGAGTAAGGAATTCCTGGCGACAATCAGCAAACTCATCATCCTCTCAGCCTCACATAGGACTTTTCAACGTATGGTTGTATTGGTTATCACAGAGACCAATTATAGTCAATATGCGCGAACAACAGCACAATCTTTTTTCTGGAGTTGGATGACATCAAAGACTATGGATCTCAAAAGTTTGGTGATCTTGGACCATAGGTGGAAGGAATTAGTCTGGTTGTTAGGGTATTGTTTTTGGAGTATTGTTGCCCTTTTGTTTTCTGAACTTTATAGATGTATCGTTAGGATGTATCCTACTATCTTGATTGTTAGGTCTAATCTCAATTTATGGGTGTGGGGAATGTCCCAACTATTAATCGATTGTATTATTTTTTGCCTTTGAATGAATGAAGTTTTTTGACTGTAAAAAAAAAAATGATGTAAGATGGTGTTAATTTTTTTCCCACATAATATGGTTTAAATTTATTTTAGTTTAATAAGAAAATCAGTTTACTCAAAAGATTTATCTTGATATTGATTGTCCGTTGTGTTTTAGCGACTAATGAAATGAGTTTTCTATTCGTTTTTGTTGAAATATTGTGTGATTGTGCCTTAATTGTATTGATTTATCTTTCTTTTAGTTATTTTATCCCCTAGTTTTTGAAAGTGATTGGGAGCATCGTGTCTATATATGGTTGTCTATTCTCCTCACGTGAGACACAATGAATATATGTTTCAGTCTAAAGTAAGTTCAAATCTAGAGCTAATTAAAAGCCCTAGTTTAATTTTCTTTGGTCGTTGGTGTCCAGAAGACACAATTGTTTTTTTTTATCTTGCCGTCGTCATCGAAGCTCATACCGCTATCACCAACAGTAACACTCGAACTTCCATTATGATCAAAAACCTATGATCTTCTACCATCTAAAATCGATCATCCAAAACAGGCGCCACATGCCTCCACACACTGCCAACCTCATCTCTTTTTTGGCACATGTATGTCACGCGCCGCTACCCTCAACTGATCCGTTTTCGTCATTGTTTGTTTCGTAGTCTCGTTTTTCACTCTTGGTTTTGTTGGGACCCCTTCTAGTTTTGGGTCTTGCCTTGGAGGTGTGTTTCAGTTGTTTTTTTCTTCGTCCATGTTGGTTTATTTCACTACTCGGTCAGTTCACGTCAAACCTTCAGGTTTGTTCATTGTTTATGCAACTCAGAGTTTATTAATTGGTATTGTTGCATCGTTGTGTGTGGAAATATCATGTCAGAAGTCCCATCAAAGGAGGCTGATCACGTGACGAAAAAGAGTTTAATTTAATTTGCACTTCAAGGAGCACTAATTATCACAATATAAAAACTAAATGGTATGAATTATCTGAACTGGTATTTTGCTGTCGAAATTTGGTTTTTGGGCCTATGTCTTTTTGTTCATATTACTAAAAAAGCGTCGGAGATTGATGCTAAGTTGAAAAATGATTGAGAAGCAATTAATTATCAACTTGTATCTCTGTTGTGGAATTCAAGCCTAAGTTGATGGCACATTTTCGTTTGTATAAGACATGTTGTGAGATTTTGAATAAGGCTAAAAACCTTTATGCTAATGATATTTAGAGATTGTATGAATTTGTTCGTAACTTGGCTACTCTTCAAAAGACTGGTAATAATTTATCAAAATATTTGACTAGAGTTCAGTCCACTATTGATATCATCAAACTTATGCTGGATGGTGATGATCTTAAGAAGATGACATCTATCGTGCATGATGATACTTTTTCTCCAATTACAAAGATGTCATCTATTTTTCTCTTTTTAGCCATGCCTGCCATGAAATGTTGCCCTTTATTTCAGTTGGATATCAAGAATGTATTCATGCATGGAGACTTGGAGGATGAAATTTACATGGAGCAACCTCTTAGTTTTGTTTCTCAGATGGAGTGTAATCTTTTATGCAAACTGCATGCGTCTTTGTATGGTTTGAAACAATCATATCCAGAGCCGTTCCTTGGCATGTGCAAGGAGCTCTACGGAGTCGAGCCTCCAATTTATGGGGGGCTCAGTTATTTGTAGGGGTATGAGTATAATTGTTGGGATGTAGGATAATATTTTCTTTTGTTATGCAGGTCTAAATCAAACACTTATTATTTGACAAAAATAAAGAGTAAATTGACAAGTTAGGTCAAACACACACATCTATCAACAACAAAAAATCAACAAAACAAATTAAAATCAAAATAATGCTTATTGTTAATTTGCAATTGTTTAAATTATCATTAATTATTTTTATTAGGGGTCATTTTTAATATTAGAGCCGAGCCTCCAATTTTATTGGAACGGCCCTGATCATATCATGCACGATTTAGAAGATTTAACAGAGTCCTACAACAATTTAGGGTGATCCGTTGCGAGGAAGATCACTCTATTTTCACTAAACGTTCATCATCAAAGAAATAAACATATATAGTGGCCCAATATGATACTTCCACAAATATATTCATCCAGTATGAAAGTAAGTTTATCGAATAAACCTTACAGTTCCAAATGACCATAAAGTCAAGCTATATACTTTTACCTCTATGTCAAATATGGTGCACTTATAATTACTTCAATTGCCACTTATTACAAATAAGATTAACAGTAAGCAAAACAACTTTAGAAACAGTCGTAAAGTCATAATTAAACCGTTTGAGATCGAATCATGTCAACCATGACGCGATTATTACATTCACTAATTGAGCATTCACCATCACAACTTATATGTAGGATCATAATACTTTTCAAAATTGTTCCATTTACTTTATTGTTGAACTCTTTGAGCAAATTCAAAAATTTATGCCTCATGTCAAATACACATATTCACATATATTAAGTATGTTGGTAGTGTGGTAGTGCAGTTGATGTAAGAGAAAAAAAAAATATATGTAACAAACATGTGTTTAGTGGTTTATATAAATCTTCTCTTGTCTCAGACAGAATCCTCTAAAGTTACTAGCAAACACACTTACCATTGCATGACTTGCCCTAATGCACTAAATCAAGGCCATTTAAAGCAATTTGGATTGTCTATTATGAATGAATGTTATGTCCACATGCTCTAATATGTGGATAGATGTCTCCTAAGGCAATTGTCAATACAACTAACGGTCTCCACCCGATTATACACTTTTCTATCATAAAAATTTCACATAATCAATACATTTTCGCTTGATCATCAAAATGTTTGCAGATACAATATATTCTCTAGTGAGACAGAGGAGTTGTCGTTGCAATCCATCAACCTCATCACATCATCACTTACTCCAAAGGCCAAAGATCTCCCGTTCGGTTGGAGTACTATAAACCATAATAAAATATTTTGATAATGTATTGAATAATTTTAGACTTTTGTTATGAATATAACTTGTATACATCTAGTAGAAATATTCAATTCAAGTTATTTTATACAAACACAGTTAGTATATGTATATATGATAAGTTTTACATCTATATAACTGAAAGTTTTATTTTTACATTTGCAAGAGACACATTTCATATCGTCACTTTAATTTTTTTTTTTGAAGAAACACTTTAATTTATTTTTATTAGACTAATTAAACAAATTTCCAAAAAAAAAAAAATACTGTATATGACCAATTTACCTTTACTGTAATAAAAAATATGAATATAATAATATTAAAAAAATGAATTAAACTTTGGTCAAAAAATAATAATATTAATTAAATTAAAGTAAATAAGAAGTAGAAAATAAAACTTAAACTCGAAGAGAAGAGAAGAGAAGAGAGAAGACGGAAATGGTGGTGGAAGAAAAAGAGAAGAAAACTCGAAGAACACAAAAAGACTTCAACCAAAAGTTACCACACCAAAACTCTTGTTCAAAAGTTTTCTTGTTTTGATCCAAGAGTTTAAGCTTTTCATTCAATTTCATATACTCAAACAATATTCTTTATTCACTCGATTCATATACATTTTATTATATTTCATCATTCCAAATTTCGAAGATCTTTCAATTTTTTGAGTTTTGCTGTTCCCATTGGAGCTAGATCCAGAATCATCACAACAACAACAACAACCAGATTATTATTTTATTCATCCGATCAATTTATCATCATCATCATATAATTAATTAATGGTAATCACTTTTCATTCTTCTTAATTCATTTTTTTTTGTACTCGTGATTCAGTCAAATCCAAGTCTTATTTTCTGACATGGAATTCCACTTTCTTCGCGATTTTTACATTTTCTTAATTTTGATTTTATTTTTTATTGGTTTATTATGTATTAATATAGCATGAGAAGCCGAATTAAGATCTTTGTAATGAGAATTTGTATAAGTAATGGATTTTGATGTCAATGTTCCGATTTGTTTGCTTCAGCTTCATTTTTTTTTATTTTTTTTATTTTATCAATGTGCGACATTGTAGGAGTGCGATTATGGTGGGTTGTGTCTTTGAGTTGTTTGTAGAAACACACATGTTCAAAATTTGTTTTTTTTCCAGTCAATTTATTTATTTTTTATCTGTTTATTTATGTTCAAAATTGGTTCAAAGGTCAATGCTTAATAGAGTATCATTAATGGTATATGTCATTGATCTATGTATAAAGTTATAGAGATGTTTCTTTAAATAGGAACTATAGGCTATGGACTTCTGAGCTGATTATTATAACTTCATTTTTGTTATGGTTATTGCATCACCTATTGATTTACATAGATTTTTAATGATCCAGGTGATGATCTTTCTATTTTATTTTATTTTTTGGTTTTTGAATTTTATTAATATGCAATTTTTCTGAGCTAAAATTAGCTTAAAAAACACGGTCAATGCTGTCCACAAGTCCTAGCTCAACTGATAAAATTGCTAGGCCGGATACCAGGACCAAGGTTCGAACCCGGCTCCTCCTCCATTTGTGCGTGTGTGAGTTTTTAGTGGCTATCGCCATTTTGTCTATCGTAAAAAAAAAGGGCAGGGTTGATACCTTGAAAATGCTGATGTTGACCTTAATAGTAGTAACATAATGTGTATATGTGGATTTTTAGGGCTTAGGAGAGAAAATTTTATCTTTTTTTTTTACTGTGCTTGTGACTAAATGTGGCACTTAATTGCGCAGTAATCCCCTCTTCATCAGAGTTTTCTGTGTGATTTGTTTTGACTCAAACCAAGTTACTGTATTTTATTATTCATATAATTTGAGATATAATCAGGAAGATAGTTAAAATCACTGCGAGGAGCATATGATATAGACGCCCATGCTAAGGAATGAGCACTATTATTAGCGTGCCGCCTAATAAAAAACAATCTGAAAATTGTTATAGCTAGCTAAAATGGTTCTATATTCATCTATTATAGAACCGTATTCTGATCTAAGATTTTGCCATGTAAAGTATCACCTACAACTTGCTTACAATCTAGTTAAAAAATGGCGTAAGTTTTTTTCGTGAAAGAATTGAGTAATCAGTCCTTTCATATATCTGTTGCTTTTGTCACATCTTTTCCTTTTGGCCTGTCTTGTTCAAAATAATATAACACAGCATAAATCCTTCAGGCCTGTCTTGTTAATTAAGATCAAAACATAAAGTCATGTGTCTTTCTTAAGTGGTCATTTAATCATTAAATAACTCTTAATCCTAACCATCTATGTAATGATTAACTCTAAATGAAGTACGACCTTACATAGATGGTTAGGATTAAGAGTTATTTAATGATTAAATGGAGTACGGCCTAATGATATATATAAGTATATCATACTCCATTTATATGTATATCAAGTCGGCCCTTAAATGTTAATTTTTGCCGTTGAGTTAGTCCTTAAAAGGATACCAAAATAGAGTAAAGCACGTCTCTTCTTTATTTTATTTATAACTGACGTCGCTTGCCTCGTTTTCATCGAAGCTTGACTATGCTGTGTATTGCTAGTTAGTTTGGAACACGGCCTGTTTTTATTAGCTTATTTGAGCTTATCTACTTGCATAAGTTTTGTGAGACTGTTTGAGAGAACTTATAAAAACAGCTTATGACAATTTTCAAAAGCTTTTTTCACCTTATTTTCGTAAGTTCTATAATGTAGCTTATAAAAATAACTTATAGCATACACAAAAACATTTTAAATTTATTTATCTTTTGCTACAGAAATAGCTTATATGAGCTTATCATAAACTTTTATCAAGATAAGCGCTTGAACTATAAGCTGCAAATAAGTTGTTTATCCAAACAAACCCTGTTTCCATGCTTACCTGCATTGACTTAAGTACAAGACGTTGTCTTCTGATTCTTTTTTCCACCACCCTTTCATCCCATAGGTGTCAGTTAAGTTGAATTAATTATTTTACAAATATGAGATTGATAATTGCAATTTTCAAATGATGCCATTATAGCAAATGTGAAGCGTTGAGTTACGATATAGGAACCAGAACTCCAACTGTGTCTTCAAACACGTTCTTTCTATCCAACATATTTTGGTTTAAGTAGCAAAGAGCTTGCTTTTCTTGAAGTGTAGTATTGGGTTTAAGACTTCTGAATAGAAAAAAAAGGCACTGAAAGAGTTTTAACCCCTTAGTTAAGTCAACTTAGCTCAACTCAGAGTCGTCTGATTCCAATTGACTATTTTATGATTTATGAGGCATCTGTTGATGCTTTCAAACCACATGAAATTTGTGGGATTTATTGCGTACAACCTGAGACAATCTTTTAGGTTATTTAGAGTCATTTCTGCTACAGACACCAAGCAGATGTTGGTTGGTTATGCATTCATTTTATCAGGGAGAATATGGATCATATCGTTTATTTTAGTTCTGACACTCTGCATTGTAGGCCACTGCTGCCACTCCTATTGTTGGTGCCCAGGTTTGGGTGGAGGATTCTGATGTAGCTTGGATAGATGGCGAGGTCTTGGAGGTTAATGGGGAAGACATAAAAGTCCTTTGTACTTCAGGAAAAACGGTGAGAATGCTTTGTATATTATTTATTAAAATCCCTTCATTTTTTTCAGCAATTTATTTTCAAGTTCTTTGAAACTACCACTTCAGGTTAATGGTATGAGAGATTTAAAACCTTAAACATGAATGATTGTGGGAATTTAAGAGTAGAATAATGAAGACAGGGTAGCTTTGTGCTTGTAGTATCCTGCAGTTTATTTGGAGTACTAAATATAATTTTTTGAAGTCGATTCATAACTAGGAACTGTCTGATGTTTTAACTCTGAATCTTTGCTCATCTCTTTTTCATCTTATAATTTGTAGGTTACTGTTAAAGCTTCCAGTGTTTATCATAAAGATACAGAAGCCCCACCATGTGGAGTGGATGATATGACAAAGCTTGCTTACCTGCATGAACCTGGTGTCCTAGATAATCTGAGATCAAGATATGATATCAATGAAATTTATGTGTGTATTCCAGACGCTAACCGTTCAAATTTTGTCTCCCTTGTATCGTATCTTAATGTTTTTATACTCATTTGACATGCTTATACTGAATTTTGCTTCCAGACTTACACAGGGAATATATTGATTGCTGTGAACCCTTTCATAAAGCTTCCTCATTTATATGATAGCCATATGATGGCGCAATATAAAGGAGCAGGCTTTGGTGAGCTAAGCCCACATCCTTTTGCTATTGCTGACGCAGCATATAGGTATATCCTCTGCAGATTAAATTAATCAGTTTACTAGTCTGACCATCCACCTAGTGGAAAAATTCTTCAATTGTTGGTAGTCTGACTGTATTGTGGATGTAGGCTTATGATCAATGAGGGAATCAGCCAGTCAATATTGGTTAGTGGTGAAAGTGGGGCTGGTAAAACAGAAAGCACAAAGTTACTTATGCGCTATCTTGCTTACATGGGAGGGAGAGCTAATGCTGCTGAAGGTAGAACTGTCGAGCAGAAAGTCCTGGAGGTAAGATAATTAGTACTTTGTATAGTTGGTATTTTGGCAAGCTGTTAGACTACGATTTATTTATGTTGTTTCTCAACCTTTTCCTGCATCTAGATTAGTGGAAACCTTACGTCATATCCTCTGAATTGGCCTCATTTTCCCCCCCTTTTATGATTATTTTCAGTCCAATCCTGTTCTAGAAGCCTTTGGAAATGCAAAGACTGTTAGAAACAATAATTCAAGGTAGGAGGTTTTTGTAAACTTTTCCTCCCTTATATTGATGCAGTGCAAATTTTACGCTTGCATCTTATTTGTACTATTTTTTCATTGTCACTTGTGACTTCTGCAGTCGTTTTGGTAAGTTTGTGGAGATTCAATTTGACCAGAAGGGAAGAATTTCTGGAGCTGCTATCAGAACTTACCTGCTGGAAAGATCACGTGTTTGCCAGTTGTCGGATCCTGAAAGGAATTATCACTGTTTCTATATGCTTTGTGCTGCACCTCAAGAGGTAATTGAATTTCTTTTGCGCTGAATCAAAATTAAGGTGACAGAAAGATCGGAACCAATCAATATGTAAATGTAGAGCATTTGTTTATGTATACGTTAATTGATTCCTAGATTGAATCATAAATATAAGTAACTCACCATCTGAGTGAACTGTCGGGCAATGTACCCGTATAGTGGTTTGGTAGAAAACCAGAGTTGGTTTCTTTCCCTTTCATCATTTTTATATATAATTTAAAACATTTATTGTTTGTTGTAAGATGTGTCCTTTTGGCTTAATTATAATAATTCTTGCTGTTGTAACTGTTAATATTAATTTGTTCATAACATCTTTAGATTCCTTTTTTTTTCTTGATATTTTATTTTTTTAATTTTTGGCAGGTTGTTCAGAAATACAAATTAGGAAACCCAAGAACATTTCATTATCTAAATCAAACAAATTGCTATGAGTTGGATGGAGTTGACGAGTTTAAAGAATATTGTGATACAAGGAGAGCAATGGATGTTGTTGGAATAAGTTTTGAAGAGCAGGTATTTCATAGGGAGCTTTTGTAGTTTCATTATGCAGTTCTTAAAGTATGATCTGTGTTTCAATTTTTGTTTTTTTCCTGTCCTGCCTCCCAATCACCATTCAGGAAGCTATATTTCAAGTGGTTGCTGCAATTTTACATCTTGGAAACATTGAATTTTCAAAAGGAAAGGAAATGGACTCGTCTACGCCCAAGGATGAAAAATCTCGGTTTCATCTACAGACTGCCGCCGAACTTTTCATGTATACAAACATTGAAAGCTTGTATTGATTATTCTTTCATTAAGGTTTACATTTCGTATCCTCTCCATGTGAAATCTTGTTTTATAATTTTTATCCAGGTGTGATGCAAAGGCACTTGAAGATTCTCTTTGCAAGCGTGTAATTGTTACTCGTGATGAAACTATTGTTAAATGCCTGGATCCAGAAGCTGCTACACTGAGCCGAGACGCTTTAGCTAAGATTGTGTACACGAGGTTGTTTGATTGGTGAGTTTTTGAGCAGAATGCACAAAAATATGGCTTGAACCATGTATTGATTTACTGATAATTTGGTCAATTTGTCCCAAGTTCCGTTTTTGTAAAATTTTGTCATCTTTTGCAGGCTGGTAGATAAAATTAACAATTCAATTGGTCAAGATCCTGACTCGAAGTCCTTAATCGGCGTGCTGGATATTTATGGTTTTGAGAGTTTCAAGACTAACAGGTGCATTATTTCCTTCACATTTTGTTGTATAGTTAATGTGTATTAGGTTTTATATTGGGCCTATCTCATCCTTAAAAAACCAGCTTGTAAGGTGAGGGGTGCCACTCTTTATAAAATCATTCCAAGTCTTATCTCTATTTAATGTGGGACTTGAGTTTTTCCCAATAATGTGGAATGATTTCTTCAAGCGAACATCCAAGAAAGGCTTCTATTGAGAATCAAGTTTGTAATCCACTGCACTTAACTCCAATGATTACCATCATGACTACCAAGCAATGAAGATGGTCATTCTTTTATGTTTTCACTCCACTGTATTTCGAACCGCTCCAACTTGAATTACTCCGCTTTTATCCCCTTATAAAACCCAATATATTGTTAATTAAACTAATTTAAAAAAAAATGTATTTCGTTGTCATCAATTAGTATTTGATAGTTTACGACGTATCTAATAAATAATGGTAGAGCTGTAGATTTCGTATTTAATACCTCGTTGTTCTGTGTACATTGCAGTTTTGAGCAATTCTGTATTAATTTGACCAATGAAAAGCTCCAGCAACATTTTAATCAGGTTTGTTTGTGAGAGGGATTTTATTCTTGTTCTTGATAATTTTTGGCATCTCTAGTTTGTATATTCAAAACAGAGACATAAGGATTGTTGAAGTTATGGGTTTTATATAATGAGACGAGAGAAATAAGGACTTTGAAGATTAATAATAACTTGATGATAGCTTGATAGTAACTTAATACAAGGGATACAAGATCCCTAATCATAAATAAATCGGGAAATAAGGATGTAAGAAACTAATCTTAGGAGATACAGTAAGATACTCTGTTGTAATATGAAGATATTATAAAATATTTTATTCTATTCTAACAAAGAGATTTATTTCTACCCGTTTGACTTGTGCTCTTGCAATGTTTGAATATGTATTCTGCAGCATGTTTTCAAAATGGAGCAAGAAGAATACAAGAAAGAGGAGATTGATTGGAGTTACATTGAATTTGTTGACAATCAAGATATTCTGGATCTCATTGAAAAGGTTTTTCCTGCTATCACCATAACCATTTTGTTGATTGGCTGTCTCTTTTAACAAACTTTTCTGTAAGATGCCCATTTCTGTTATATGCACTAAATGTGGAGGGCGATGGTTGCAAAATTTGGTCGGGTCTCAATTAGAGAAAGTAGAAGGGATTAGCATGCATACTAGCTTGTGATAGAAGGGTAGTGTGGCTTCCAGAATATTTTCCTGGATGGTGACTTGAATGGTTTTGTAGCATCATTTTTACCAGAAAACCAAGTCTAGGCATGTGCATGCGTACCTATTTATTTAATTATTAGAGAAAAGAGTGAATATAAAAAGTTAATATTTCAAATATTTGCTCTATCATAATGACATTAACTTTTGAGGAGTTTCAGAATTTTAAATTTCTACTTACTATATAGTTCCCTTTTCAGGATAAAATTTATATTTGAAGATACCGTGACACTTTTCCTTGTTAGTATAAAAAGAGATAGGAGATAAAAGAATTGTGTGGGTTTACCGTTAAACTAACTGCAGTTGCTTTCAAGAAAGTATGCTTAACATCAAATGTTTAGATGGGTGAGAGACGGGGGACATGGTTGATGACCATGATTAAAGGCATGGTAAAATGTTTTAAAGGGATGACATTTTTTATTTTTTACTCAGTAGTTTCAAAAGGGAGACCTTTATTTGTAAATGTGATCTTTGGAGTAAAAAGGAGTTGTTTCGTATTTTAAACATCTTTGGGCCTTGGAACTTTTTTTCTTTACTAATCTTTAAAGGATTCCTTCCGTTATATAATTTAATTTTGAATAAAAATAGTTATCAAAATGTATGTAATCTTAATATATCGTATATCAATTTTTTTTGGAGGGGATATCATATATCAAATTGATGACTATAACTTTTGTAATTTGATTGCTTCATAAAGAACTCTCTAATTTGAAGTGATTTTTATTTTATTATATGGTCAAATCATTTTCAAAAAGAAAAGTAGTTAAAATTATTAATGTGATGATCTTATTTTATTTAATAATATCAAATTTCTTCAACAGTTGTTTAGTTAGAGTTTTAATCCTCTTTTGGTCAAATCATTTTCAAAAAGAAAAGTAGTTAAAACTATTAATGTGATGATCTTATTTTATTTAATAGTTAAAATTATTAATGTGATGATCTTATTTTATTTAATAATATCAAATTTCTTCAACAGTTGTTTAGTTAGAGTTTTAATCCTCTTTTGGTCAAATCATTTTCAAAAAGAAAAGTAGTTAAAACTATTAATGTGATGATCTTATTTTATTTAATAATATCAAATTTCTTCAACAGTGTTTTAGTTAGAGTTTTAATCCTCTTTTTATGAACCTCCTTAACTCTCGTATATAGAAAAGTAGTTAAAACTATTAATGTGATGATCTTATTTTATTTAATAGTTAAAATTATTAATGTGATGATCTTATTTTATTTAATAATATCAAATTTCTTCAACAGTTGTTTAGTTAGAGTTTTAATCCTCTTTGGTCAAATCATTTTCAAAAAGAAAAGTAGTTAAAACTATTAATGTGATGATCTTATTTTATTTAATAATATCAAATTTCTTCAACAGTGTTTTAGTTAGAGTTTTAATCCTCTTTTTATGAACCTCCTTAACTCTCGTATATATATAGTTAGAGTTTTAATCCTCTTTTTATGAACCTCCTTAACTCTCATATATATATATATATATATATATATATATATATATATATATATATATTGAGATATTGCTTTATACTCTACCCAACATATTTCTTAGAATTTGTGGTTGGGCCTAGCACAACCTCACAAAACCGGCTTGTGTGGTGAGGATTACCCCCACTTATAAACACTTGTTCAGGTCATCTTTTATCCGATGTGGGTCTTAAACAATATTGTATTTTTTGAAGAATCAATTTTGTACTGGATTCTTGTTTATAAAGTAATTAAATATAGTTGCTTATCTTAGGAATATTTTTGTGTTTAAGTCTCAGATTTAATTTTTAAAAATAATAAAATAAATATCGATCTTCAATTATAATTTTCCCCGTGGATTGCACAGGCACATGCACTAATTATTTTAGAAAATTGTTACATTGATGATTTTAGACATAGCAACATGTTTTTAAAATCCATTGGCAAGAGCACTATTTCTTCTAGAAATCTCGATGATTTAATTCTCCTTTTGATGCATTGATATTTGTTTTCGTTATTTTAACAGAAACCATTCTGTGACTAAATTAGTTACTATTAGTATCATATAAAATAATAAACACAAAAACTGATATACGATTCCAATTTTAGTTTTATTTTCTATTTTGGATAAATTTCTGTTAGTTCTGTAAAACTTATTGTTTACCTCAGCAGAAAAGTATATTGCTTTTGAAATGGGCGAAGTTTTACACGTTCCTGGGAAGTCAATAGTAATCGGCCATTGAGGTGCTGAGTGATGCTTAGTCTTATTTTCTTATTTAACCTTTAGGATGTATCCATACTTAAACTTCACTTGCACTTTTTTTCATGTACCTTTCCTTTATTTATGTGTCACACAAGCATGACACTGGTAATTTTGATAAGCTTGAATGACATTATTATAAATTGATGGCGTGTTGAGAACAATGAAGCTTTACATTTTTGTGTAACAAAAGACTAGGTTTTGAACAAGGTCAATAAGAAGGTAATGGAAAATGTGATAACCTAAAAATTGTATTTGCACGTTGAATATAGTTGGATTTACATAATACTATCAAGACATTTTAAATGATTTTGCCATTATTCTTTAAAGGCTGATAACATAATTGTGTTTGTGCAACAATTTGACATTAGATGATTTATTATTTATCAATTTTTTGTTTTATATATTCATCTTTCAGAAACCTGGAGGCATTATTGCTCTTCTCGATGAAGCTTGGTATGTATACCCTGTACTGTCCCTTTGAACTGGTATTGGTATTATGGATATTAATATCTCTGTACCTATGGTTTAGTTTATTCATTCTATTCTGCCATAAGTTTTGACTATTTCTGCTGATGCTTAAATAGCTTATGTGCACTTATTTTGCAGTATGTTTCCTAGATCAACAAATGAAACTTTCGCGCAAAAGTTGTATCAGACGTTCAAGAACCATAAAAGGTTCAGCAAGCCCAAATTGTCACGCAGTGACTTCACAATTGGCCATTATGCTGGCGATGTAAGTTGGGAGTAGTTTTTACATATTTTCATATATATATATAATTATAATATGTAGGGTAGTTACTTGATTGAATAGCGAAGCAGAATGCTGAATATGATTTATTTCTACATTGGAAAACTCATGCGTAATATGTGGAAATTTTAGGTCACTTATCAAACTGATTTATTCCTGGACAAGAACAAAGATTATGTTGTTGCCGAACATCAAGCACTTCTGTATGCTTCCAAATGCCCCTTTGTATCGGGTTTATTTGTCCCCTCACCCGAGGAATCATCTAATAAATCAAAGTTTTCTTCAATAGGTTCCCGGTTTAAGGTTGGTGATTTTTTTGCTTTCCTTTTTCACCGAAATATGATTTGGTTTTCATCCTTATGCACTTTTGATATCCCTGTTCATATGTCCTGCAGCAACAATTACAAGCACTACTTGAAATTCTTAGTTCTACTGAGCCACACTACATTCGTTGTGTTAAACCCAATAATCTTCTCAAGCCAGCAATTTTTGAGCACAAAAATGTTTTGCAGCAACTGCGCTGTGGAGTAAGTCTTGCACTTTTCCTGGTTTTGGACCATATAGTTAATGTGATAGTTGAAGTTTAAATTGTAGCATGTAGCATGTGAGTTTGTGCTTACTACATAGTGTGTCTTCTTGTAGGGTGTCATGGAGGCAATCAGGATAAGCTGCGCTGGGTATCCCACCAGAAAAACGTTTGATGAATTTGTGGATCGATTTGGGCTTCTTGCACCCGAAGCTTTGGATCGTAGGTATATAAGTTGTTAATCTTCCTTCCTCGTCAAGGTATTAGCTTTTTTCATTCTAAAAAACTTGATTTATTTTACATTTTGCCAGTTCTGATGAGGTTACTGCTTGCAAGCGGATTTTGGAGAAGGTTGGACTTAAAGGATATCAGGTAACAATTACCATGTGGTCCACCTACTTTATTCTTTGAGCGATTTCTTGTTGTGTTTGACTTTTATCAGCGAAGTTTAGAATATGTTTTTTTTGTTGTTATGGGTGTAACACTTTCCTATCAATTAGCTAAGGTTCACTTGGATTAGAACATTGCTATGTTTTGTTCAGAATTTTCGTTAACTTGAGTATTGACAAAACTCTCCAAATTTTATTCTTTTAAGTTTTAATAATGCTTTACTTTTTGGGAACTAATGACAAATTTTTTATCTGGTTGAGTTTCTGCTGGGACTACAACTATTATTTTCTTTTCTTTGTGCTTCCATGTTTCATGACCATTAGAGCCACAAATCTCGACAATATAGTTTAGGTTTAGGAATGAGAACTATTGTGTCTGTAAGTGTGTAAATGAACTCTAATTTCTATTTTTGGCCATCAGGTAACTGCAGATATATACCTTGTGAATTATTTTAATGCTTCTCTTTATTGCGGCAGATTGGTAAAACCAAAGTGTTTCTTAGAGCTGGTCAAATGGCAGAACTAGATACTTGTAGAAGTGAGATATTAGGAAAGTCAGCAAGCATTATTCAGAGGAAAGTTCGCTCCTATTTGGCCCGCCGAAGTTTTGTCTCGATTCGCTTATCTGCTATACAGTTACAAGCTGCATGCAGAGGTATCTGCTTAGTTTCTCGAAATATTATCCTACTAGTACTATTTAGGGGAAGCTTAAACATGAGAAGACTCATGAGTTCTTTTATATGCTGTTCACAGGACAACTTGCTCGGCAAGTATATGAGGGATTGCGGCAAGAGGCTTCTAGTCTGATCATTCAGAGGTGTTTCCGCATGCATATTGCTAGGAAGGCATATAAAGAATTGTACAGCTCGGCTATTTCTATTCAAACTGGTATGCGAGGGATGGCTGCTCGCTGTGAGCTGCGCTTTAGGAAGCAGACCAGTGCAGCTATTATCATTCAGGTAGAGAACATTTTAAAATCCCTCTTTGTAGGATATTTTAACGTATGTATTTTTGTTATTGGCAAATGTCCATACATTACACAACCATTGTTGCTAATCTTGGATTTAATTTTATAATTTTTATTTATTTTAGTTTTCCTTTGTGATTGTGTATTGCAGAGCCACTGCCGGAGATACTTGGCACACCATCATTTTATGAACTTAAAGAAGGCAGCAATTGCCACCCAATGTGCATGGAGAGGAAAAGTTGCTCGGCGAGAACTAAAAAATCTCAAGATGGTAACTACCTCTTTCTCCCAGGAAAACATTTTTTAATCCATCAATGAGATGTTGTAAACTTTTAAAATAATTTGGTAAGAATATAAAAATTACGGATAGGACACAATATAATAGTTTATTAAAGTGAGTTCACTTTTGGGCATTGTTAGAAGGAAAAATGTTCAAGTTTAGATAGATACCTAACACTAGCCGCACCTTATTGCTTATTAATGGAAACCATGTTAAGGTTCTTCATTTCCAAGTTCACCCCATACTCATTGTACCATTGCATGAATCTCACCACATATACAATACATTGTTAGTTTGCATAAATCTCAGTTGCACTTGGCTGCATTTTGACAAGGGAAGGAACAAATGCCATGATTGTATTATTCTTGTTTATGTGATGTTTTCTTTTGAATTATTTAAGCAAAAACCACTTATATTTTCACCCATGCGCTTTTTGGTTTTGGAACAATTAATAATATCCCATTAATTTTTGATCCACCATTTTTAGGATAAATGTCACCCATGCCTCCATTAAGAAATACATAACGTAGAAAAGTATGTGTTTCTTTGTTAAGATATCTCATGGATCCAGTACCAAAGCTCTGCAGGTCATTTGTCTGCTAATTTTGTATATGCATTTTTCTGTTTTGTTTCTAGTTTAAAACCTTGAAACTCAATCAAAGGCTCTATTCTTCAACTTTTCCTTGTCCTGCCATAGACTTCACCCTTACTAGACCTTCTTTTTCCTTATGTTTTGTCTATCTCCATATGTAAGAAATATTTGCACCGGATTGCATAACTGTGCAGTATCAGCTGTGCACTTCTAGTTTACTTGAGTATAGCATTGCTCATGAAAAAGTACATTAGGACTACAACTATCTGCGATCGTTGAACCTTATAATAATAGAATTAATTATTTGTGCATTTTGTTAGGATTTTTACAGACCATGCTATTTTGTCTGTTGGAAATGGCGTTTGTTTTAAAGCTCTTGTTATGATTGCAATCTATCCACATATTTAATTTGTTATTCAGTGATTGAAACTTTTATTTTATATCAGGCTGCAAGAGAAACCGGAGCTCTCCAAGCTGCCAAAAATAAGCTTGAAAAGCAAGTTGAAGACCTTACATTGAGGCTGCAGCTTGAAAAACGCATTAGGGTAAATAACTATTATTTTCAGTGTGAACTGCCAACTGTAATTGTTTTATTTTACCAAACTGGCAGCCTGATCTGTGTTAAGCACATCAATCAATTTAAGTTATTTATTGTAGTATGGTCGATTAGCTCTAGACAATACTTATGTGGAAACTTTAATAGGTGGAGTAAACTTGACTTGTACACAATATTTTTTTTTAGACAGAAACACACTGTCAAGGGTCTTCCCTTGCAAAGCTTCTTAAATCTCTTTAAACAAATGTAGGTTGACATGGAAGAAGCAAAAAGACAAGAGAATGAAAAATTACAATCTGCTTTGCAAGAGATGCAACTTCAGTTCAAAGAAACTAAGTCATTGCTTCAAAAGGAGCGTGAGGCCTCAAAAAGAGAAGCAGAGAGAGTGCCTGTCATACAGGAGGTTCCTGTTGTTGATCATGGTTTGATGGAGAAGCTAACTAGTGAAAATGAGAAACTCAAGGTGAGCTGATTATGGGCATTAAATTGTCCTCTGTGCTGAAACATAGTATTGGTTATACTTTGAATTTTCATACCATTAATCCTGCACTACCTGGAGTCCATTGCAGACCTTGGTGAGCTCACTGGAAATGAAAATTGACGAAACAGAGAAAAGGTATGAAGAGGCTAATAAAATCAGTGAAGAAAGGTTGAAGCAAGCTTTGGATGCTGAGTCGAAAATAATCCAGTTGAAAACTTCTATGCAAAGGTTTTGATTTGTGATTAAAGCTTCGTTGTTATCTCGTACATATATTTACATCGTTTAAAATATTTCTTGCCTTAAGTCTTTGAAGCAGTATCCATTCATTGAAACTATAAGATGTGTACCATTATGACCTTTTTTTTACTTACATAAATTTTGGTAGGCTTGAAGATAAATTCTTAGATATGGAAACCGAAAACCAGGTTCTTCGGCAACAGTCTCTGCTTAACTCATCTGTGAAACCAATGTCAGAGCACCTTTCTACCCATGTATATGAGGTAAATTGTGCTTGCTTAAGTATGAATTTTCGCATTCTCTGTATGCAAATATGAACCTTTTGGGCTATTGATTTTTATCTGCAGAAGTTGGAAAATGGTCACCATATGGTAGAAGATCAGAAAGCTGCTGTAAGTACATTACTTTCTTCTCTTGTCTACATTCTTTTTCTATAACACGCCAGCTTTTTTGTTAAATGGAATCTAAAATGAGTTAACTTTGCAGGAAACACAAAGTGTCACACCTGTGAAAAAGTTTGGTACAGAATCTGATAGCAAATTAAGGAGATCCTACATTGAACGTCAACATGTGCGTGCTTAATAAATTTGACATTTAATATGTCAGTTCTTTATGCAATTATGTTCACCTTTTTAACTCGTATTTCAAACGTAGGAAAATGTTGATGCCCTTATCAATTGTGTTATGAAAAATATTGGATTCCATCATGGAAAGCCTGTTGCCGCGTTCACCATTTACAAATGTCTTCTCCACTGGAAATCATTTGAAGCGGAAAGAACAAGTGTATTTGATCGCCTTATCCAGATGATTGGTTCGGCAATTGAGGTACTTTTCTATTTAGAGATATAAAGTATAATACTTTGAACCTTCACCTAATAACTTGAGCTTTTATGAAAATTCATCCTTGAAATAGTATCAGAACCTGTATAACTAAATGGTTAAGAGATCAATTGTTTCCGTCGATGTCATAATTGCACTGATTATTTTAAATTCCTAACTTAGTAGATTCTAAAACAATGATATGTAGTCTAGTGGAATGTAGTATTCATCTTCAGTCTATAATTGCTGTATTAGGTTAGGTGTTCGTGTTTGCATGTTTGTGTTTAGTTCTATCTATTGCATCGATATGATCACCATTTCAAATTAAATGTTAAAAGTTAATGAATACAAGTGTAAATGTTGCTTTTTGGCCCTGGTAGTTTCATGGTTCAAGTTCAACTGTTATAGTTACCCTCCAGCAGTTTTTCTTAAAAGAGTTATAACTTATAACATCTGATGTAAGTTATTGTCACATATGTGTTATTAAATGATACTCCCTCCGGTCCTATTTATAGGAAACAATTGACTTTTTAGATTCATTCAATAATTGATGTAGACCGGAGGGAGTATTATTCTAATTTTCAGTGAAAGTCTATAGTTATGATTTTTTCTTTTATTGTAAAATTAAGTAATGGATCCCTTATCCAATATAACTTTTTCTTCCACGCTCACTTTCCAGAATCAAGATGACAATGATCTTATGGCCTATTGGCTGTCAAATACGTCTGCACTATTGTTTCTGCTTCAACAAAGTTTAAAATCTGGTGGTTCGACTGATTCAACCCCAGTTAGAAAACCACCAAATCCGACATCCCTCTTTGGAAGAATGACTATGGTAATAATCTTATTGCAGTGTTTGTAATCTATTAACTCTTCAAAGATTTCATATTGATTTGATGGCTGAATTGCAGGGTTTTCGATCATCTCCTTCTTCTGCCAACCTTCCTGCCCCGTTGGAGGTTGTACGCAAGGTAGATGCTAAGTATCCTGCTTTGCTTTTCAAGCAACAGCTCACGGCTTATGTGGAGAAAATATATGGCATCTTGCGGGACAACTTGAAGAAAGAGTTGCAATCATTTATTTCATTATGTATCCAGGTATTTTGAATACAATTGTTTAATTGAATCTGGATGGAATGAGTTACGTGTCTTATTATATTCTACACAGTTCTCTTATCTTGTGCATATATACTATCTGCCTTTTGGAAATACTTTCTTGTTTCTGGAAATTTCTAAAAGATTCTGGTCCTCCATTGTGTTCTACTCTAGTCACATAGGTTTTTAATAGGTTTGTTTGGGATATTTGGCGGTCCCTGAATCAAAGGGTATTCGTCTTTTTTTCTTTCTGGACGGTCATAAAATTCTAGTGGCGGTAAAGTTGAAATCCTGGAATTTGTTAAGTGCAAAGTGGACTGGTTTCCGATATCCGGTTTCGTTTCTTTATGGTTCACTAATCCCGAAGGCCATAGGATGCTTGAGGGTTTCTGATTTGTATTAACAATTAGTGGCGGCATTATCTTGTTTGTAGTTGTTAGGTCGCTGGTACTGCTATATGCGTGTTTGGGTGGGTAGGTGTGCTTATTCCTGGTTTACATTCATTTCTTGTAATTGTCTTCTAAGTTTTGGCACTTGTTCTAAAATTTGGTGTTTTAAATAAAGTTTTTAGCTTATAATTTTGTTTAATACTGTTACTCATGCATTTCATATTGCTGATATACAGGCCCCAAGAACATCAAAAGGAGTCTTAAGATCTGGTCGATCTTTTAGTAAAGATTCTCCCATGGGTCACTGGCAGAGTATCATTGAATCCCTCAACACCCTTCTCTGCACTATGAAAGAGAACTTTGTAAGAAAATAAATTATGGTTTATTTACTTTTTGAGTATTGTGTAATTACTTTTTTTGCCCATTTATGCTATTTATAAAAATTGCTTATACATGATATATTGTTATGGGTTTCAGGTGCCTCCTGTCCTTATCCAAAAGATCTTCTCTCAAACGTTTTCATATATTAATGTTCAACTCTTCAATAGGTAAGTAGTTTCTGCATGCATTCTTTGACGTAGTTGTTTTGGTTGCCATGGTGCTTTTATCTTAAAGTTTAACATTATGTTTTTAATAAATGATTGGCAGTCTTCTTCTGCGGCGTGATTGTTGCACATTCAGCAACGGAGAATATGTTAAGGCTGGTTTAGCAGAATTGGAGCTATGGTGCTGCCAAGCAAAGGAGGAGGTATTAATTTTTGTTTTAGATAGATTTTGAGTTAACCCGCTTGGGTTGGCCTGGTGGTATTGGCTTGGGATCTGGGAGTGTGCTCCTCCTTGAGGTCTCAGGTTCGATTCTCTCTGGTGCCAGTTTAGGTGGGCTAATTTAGCTTCTTAAAAAAAAAAGATAGATTTTGAGTTATTGCACATATTACTTGGCTGTAGTAAAATTACGTAATTACCTATGCCTACTCTGTATGGCTTTTGGGTTTGGTGTATGTGTGTCTTCAGAAAGTCTAACCAAATTGTCTTGGGTTTGCAGTATGCTGGGACATCTTGGGATGAGCTCAAACACATAAGACAGGCAGTTGGATTCTTGGTAAGTGTTTCTTTGTTTCATAACATGGCACCATTTATCTTACTGATGTTGTTTCAAAATTTTGATAATCAATGTGGTTACCAAGCATCATGTTATGCTCCCAGTCCACTTGCTGTCCACTTGCTGTAATTAATTAAGATCTGACAATTTCGCCTTGGGTTTATCATAGGATAAATCCTGTCTAAATACCCACGTGGCATTGCGTCGTGCTTCACTTAAATCTTTTTAACCGTCAAAATGAATTTTTTATTGGTTTTAGGATAAAGATCATGCTTAAACAAACTTCTGTAAGTTTAAAATATGATCTAACAAATCTTACGTACCCAACTTACTAGCAACATGGATAGCGGTGACACAGGTTTTGGCAACACAGTGATTAAGCTTTCTTTTAGAATTTTTGTTGGGCCTAACTCAATTCCATAAATCAGCCTTGTGAGGCGGGGAGCGCGTACCACTTATAAGTTATAACCACTATTCAGGCTATATCACTATGAGACTTATAACACATTTGAAAATACCTAACCCATTACATCCATGCCATCTGCTACATCAGATTGGGGAAAGGAATATTGAAACCCATTGAAGTTGTCCGACGATATTAGTTCATAAGAAACTTCATCCTGTATATTATTTGAAAAGCTAAACATAAGGCCGTCCTCTGTGATAAGTGATTTTTTTAACCTCCCAATGTTGAAGCTAATGGTTTTAGCAGTTTATTTTTCTAAATAACTAATCTTTACAGTAGTTCAGGTTTGCTTGGTAAACTAATCTTATAGCATCTATCTTTGTGATGATTTTACTTAAGAACACTAATGCTGACAAATGTCTTAACTCTTAGTTGAATAAGACACTATGAAAATTTATTGTTTTTCAAAATAAACATTTTTTATGTGATTAAAATTCAATGTCTTAATTATATTTTTATTGGTTTCATTATTGTCATTTTTAACAGGTTATTCATCAGAAGTATAGGATTTCCTATGATGAAATCATCAATGATTTATGCCCCGTAAGTATCTATCCATCTGAAGCTTTCTGTGATAGTATGGGGCGTGCATCTCATTTATTTGTTCATATTATTAGTTGCCTGTCTTTGATACAACACCCAACACTGTCTTCCATGAGTTGACGGGCTCTTGAAATTTGTGTTGATTTGATTTCTTTTTATTTGTTGCTAAGGAAACATCATGATTTAGTATTTTTCTTTAAGTAGCGATTAAGGTGTTTGCCTATATTGTTTATCACATTAAACTTGGAGATTGCATGAGGCTACTGTTAAGACTGAATTTCAAATTTATTTCTGCATTTAGTCCTAACGATGGATTGGACAAGGAAATCAATTTTTACATTATACTAAATTAATAATCTCTTGCTATTTGCACTCATGCTCTTCATAAATGTCTTTTCGAGAGTGTTTCTCTCGTGCCTCTTCCTTATTCCAACAAATTTTCTGCATCAGATCATGAGTGTTCAGCAGCTGTACAGAGTATGCACACTTTACTGGGATGCTAACTACAACACTCGAAGCGTATCTCCAGATGTAAGTTTTTTTTCCTTTCTTTTTCCGCTATATTTTGCTCCAATATCAGCAGGCTATTAACACGCTGAAATCATTCAGGTCCTTTCAAGCATGAAGGTACTTATGGCTGAGGACTCTAATAATGCTCAGAGTGATTCTTTCTTGTTGGACGATACTTCCAGGTGAGAGTGCTTGTTTATGGAATGCCAATTGATGCATTTTGATCTTTAGAATCATGATAGTGAGAATATACCTGCCATTGCTATGAGAGAGGAAAGTTTATTGATATAATTTCTTTGTTGTTTGACACGGGAAAAATAGATGCAGCATAAGTTGCTTCTATTATTTATTTATTTATTTATTTTTGGATCATCCTCAGAATCTATAATCAATTCATTAATTATTTATCAGACTTATAACTCAATTATTTGTGATTTTTATTTAATTGATATAAATTCAATAAAAGAAGATACTATTCCAATTATTTACATGTTTACTAACTTTTACTTCTTACTACAGCATCCCATTCTCAGTTGATGACCTCTCTACCTCACTGCAAGAGAGAGATTTTTCTGAGATGAAACCAGCAGATGAGCTTCTCGAGAATCCCGCCTTCCAATTTTTGAATGAGTAGGCGGCAAGGGAAGCTTAGTAGTATACATTTATCATAGTCATTAAGGAAGGCAACGAAATCCGTTGCTGGTCCTTGCATAGCGGTTGTATATACAATTCTGTTTTCATTCTTTTTTCTTTCTACATAATTTTGTTTTCATTTTACCATCCTGCTGCATCTTGTTTATCATGTCCCTGTGTCCCTGCATTGCGTGGCTCTGATGTAAAGTTATTTTTTCATTCTTTTCTTGACATTCAATTGTAAAATCTTCATTTTAAAGAGGGGATAGGGATATTATTAAGATTAGTGAGCTTGCCTTTGTATGTCCATTTTCGTGATTCTGGTTTAATCTAGCCAGAAAACCCTTTAAAAAGTGAAGCTGAGCTGCTTACAATTGTGTTTGTGGTCGAAGCTCACTTTCCACATTTTGTTTTGCTGTGTAAAGTGATAAGAATGAACATTTACACATAATCAATAGATTGTTCATATTCTAGAGTCTGAACTCAAGCATTGCTTTTATTTTCTTTTCTCTTGTCCTGAGAGCCCCCAAGTGCAACATCGCCAAACAGATTCTTATACTTAATGAAGTCAGACTTTGTTCTTATCACCGCAAAAATGAACTTTTTTTTGTTTAAGAAAATAAACTTGAAATGGAGAAAGTAGCAAGATCAAGATGATCATAATTTATAATTTGGGTTTAATATGCATAAGTTAGACTTGTAGTGAGTTCAACAATTTCTTAACTTAGCATACGCTGCAATGTAATTAAATGAAAAAAAAAAAAAGTTTCCAATGGTAAGAAAGTGCATTATTTTTGGCTGAATGCATGAAACAAATATTCTCATGCTGTGAATAATATTAATATAGTACTATTTCAATTCATTTGCAACAATAAATTGTCTTTAAAAAGGTGCTTGAAATGAAAATAAGAATCAAACTTGGAAGTTGGATAGAAGCTTTTTCTTTTAATTTTAAGATGAAAAACACGTGTGGTTTTTCAGGGAACATTGTTCTAAAGAAACGTTTATCGTTGGATATCTCATGTGTTTGCTAATGTAATCAAATCATCATTAGGTGATAAGATAATACTCCCTCCGGTCCTATTTATAAGAGAAAGTTAGGTCAACAAAAGTTAATGTATTTAGACTGAATTTTTAACTAGATACATCAACTTTTGTTGACCCAAGTTTCTCTTATAAATAGGACCGGAGGGAGTACTATCTTTGTAGTTGCAAAATTTCTCCATTTGATGCATTAAATTGCCTCAGACAAACATTTGAAAATCTTAAAATTCTTCACACAACCAGGTGGACATTGTGAGTCGAATGTCATGTCAATTAATTCCGTCACCACAACGTAAATTTGGAGGAAAATGAGAAGGTAACTACCAAATTATAAAAGAAAAAAAAATCCAAAAAATCCAAAAAACCAAAATTGCACAATTGTGATATTTGAGGGATCAAACTGAATTTAAACTTAATATATTCTCCTACTAGATAAATATGTTTTTTTCAATTCAAAATTACAAGTTTTAAAATTTAGTTTCTCCAGAGGAACTAAAAACAATTATTTTTAGAGTAAGAGCATAATTATCGGTGCAAAAGCACCGTGGTATCACACTAGCCAATGCCACCATATTAGAGTGGTATGGATAATTGGCATGGTATAGAGTCTCTTTACATTTCCATAATGTCTTTGCATTACAACGGTGGTTTTCCTGCCATTACTTGCTTTTTGTTGACTTTTATTATTTTTTAATTAATAAATGTGTGTTTTGATTATAAATTTGAAGTATATTGTAAGATTAGTGGAACCCATTTTAAAGTTTTGGAGAATAGTATGAATATTTAGAAAATGTAGTTGAATGATTTAAATAATTGAAAAATGTGAAATAATATAATGTATTCATTGGGACCCATTTATACCACCCATATGGGTGGCATTGGATGTGGGTGCTCTAAAGATCCAATTTGATCTCTCACAATTTCTTCGCGGTCAATTTATGGATAAAATAATACACAAATTAATGCATGACATTTTCATTTCGGAGACAAGTTAGTAGAGCCGGTTTGAATAAGACTTATTTTGAGCTTAAGCAAAAACCTTATGCAAATAAATAGCTTTTATGTATCTCTTACTTATAAATGTTAACACGTCTCACTATACTTAACCTAATTTTTCCCTCCACACTTTTGCATTTAGTGTTTATCTATAGTAAAATAAAATTATGTTCCTAGTTATATGCTATATTTTTTGGAAAGGAATAACCGATAACCCGTCTCACTATACTTAACCTAATCTCTTACTTATAAATGTTAACCCGTCTCGCTATACTTAACCTAATTTTAACCTAATTTTTCCCTCCACACTTTTGCATTTAATGGTTATCTAAATAAAATAAAATAATGTTCCTAATTAGATGCTATTTTTTTGGAAAGGAATAACCGTTAACCAGTCTCGCTACATCTCTTACTTATAAATGTTAACCCGTCTCACTATACTTAACCTAATTTTAACCTAATTTTTCTCTCCACACTTTTGCATATAATGTTTATCTAAAGTAAAATAAAATTATGTTCCTAATTATATGCTATTTTTTTGGAAAGGAATAATCGTTAACACGTCTCGCTATACTTAACCTAATCTCTTACTTATAAATGTTAACCCGTCTCGCTATACTTAACCTATTATGTTACGTTACGGTATCAAGGATGATGTCATGGAAATATTATGTTATGGTACAGTACCAACGTCTATGCTTCTTAATATTATGAAATACTATATGATAATCATGACATTCATCTAAACTATTTTGTTACATATTACCGTCAAATATTACCTTCCATATGACACGTGCGTTAGCACGGGTCGATGGTTTAGTTATTTATAAGTTTGTCAACATAGTTTACGATAAAACAGTTCAAAAAGATACAATTTTCGTTAATAAACCCTTAAAAGAAAGAGAAAAAGAGAGTAATATGATAAATACAATGTGTTGATAAAAAAATAAAAATAGATTTTTTTGAGGGAAAAAATAAAATAGATATAAAATAAGATATTAAATAAGTGTATAAAACTTAGAGCTGTTCATGTAACATTGTTATTGTTGTATATTCAAGTCCTAAATTTTATTACCGAGTTTAACAAAAAAATGTTATTGAAGATTTTGTCTTCTTGTCCATAACAATATAACATGCTACGCTGTTGTTGTACTACATTTTTCATGCCAACAACGTTGAAGGCTGTAGCCTCCACCACAAACCGACCTTTTTTTTAAACAAAATTGCTCATCTTTGTTGGTTTAACTTCAAACCCATCACAGTTTCTTAGTAAAGATTCGACCTTTTTGAAACAATGATGAAGATGAATGAACAATCATTGAATGATGCCATGATGGAGGTGAGGGAAGATTTCATGGTTTCACCAGCTGGTGACAGTGAACCAACACACAGAATGGCACATTTTCTTAAACCCGTTGCAAATGGTGTTCTGAGACCAACAGTTTTGTGTTTCCATTTGGTGAAGCAACAATCACTTTGGAAGATGTCATATGGTTTTGGGGGGTTACCCTGTGCTTGGTGATCCTGTTTTCATCTCACTTGAAGAAGATAAAGAAATGAGAGAGGTGGAAAATAAATTGATACTTGCAAGATATCAACTTTCTAATGACAAACATAGCCAGGCTACCACAACAACATGGATGGATAATTTCATTGATAAAGGTAGTGAAATTGAACATGAAGCATTCCTTGCTGCTTGGTTATCAATGTTTGTTTTTCCAGATAGAATTTCGGTCTTGCTGTTTTTCTTGCTAGAGGGAATGCTATTGCTCTAGCACCGGCCGTTTTGGCCACCATATGTAAGGATTTAACTTTGTTTAAGAAAAAATTGTTGATTTTTCAAAATATCCTGTTGGGGGTGATAGATATCCTTTACAAGTTACTCTTCATTCAATCACCCTTGTTCCTTCCATATCTGTTGAGGATTGTCAGCATGTGTTGGACAAAGGTATAATTATGAGTACTAAATAAACACCAACACGCAAGAGAGACAATGAGACCTATCAAAGATATCACAATCCCCCAACTATAATGAAGCCACTAAATGAAAGTTAAAAAACAACAAGGCCTAAATCAAAAGAGCTTTGACCAAAGACTAATAACCTAGAAGATAAATTAAAAAAGGTATGATGGTGGCCAAGACAAAAATCCAAGAAGCAGGAGCAGCTTCACGTGACATAGAGCATTTGCAGGACTCCAAAAGATGCTATAGCAGCACATTGGAGCAATCAATACAAGCGTGGCAAGCAAAAAGACAAAACACCATTCTCCAAAGTTCACGCACACAGAGGCCCACAAGGCAAAAGAAACCAAAAAAGATGCCTTCTTTAGGAGCTACCACCACCAACCCAATTAAACATATACCAGCAATCCCTACACGCAGCTGCAAAACTTTGTCAATAAGAAAGGAACCCTCTAACTGTAACACCCCGTTTTCCCAACATAAAATTTTCATTTAAAATCAGAGTATTTAGTTCATAACGGAATGCTACACACTACTTTAACATCTCAAAACAGATAATAATAATTATCCTTCAAATTCATCATCATCAAAAATCTTAAACTGTTGCAGCGGAAAATAGTTCAACATTTTAAAGTCTTGGCACGCAGGCCTTATTGGAAAATCTCATAAATTAGTTCATAAAGGAGACACGTAAGGAATAGCAGTAAAAGCAAGCCCCCATCCCGTTACGTATCAGAGCACCTAAACACCAAGTGAGGAGTCCACTCACGAACGCCTCTAATCTTTATTACCTGCACATTACCCACGGTCGAGGCAACATATACGTAGAAGGGGTGAGATTTTATAATCAATACATTAAGCATATAATCTAATAAAATGCATTTAACAACTTAAACATTAATAACATATCAACAATTAACAATTAGCATATTTTTCATTTCATAACAAATACACTCATCAAATACCATTACTAATTTCATCGCAAATCATAATCAACTTAACACTCAATTTGACGACACAACTCATCTTTGACCATGCAACTCTATCAACTCAACAACAACTTGACAACACAACTCATCTTTGACCATGCAACTCTATCAACTCAACAACAACTTGACAACTTAAACAACATGAAACTTCTTGATATGCAAATGCATGTGGTACCATTCAACAACAAAATGAGCATAATAGGCTCTTCAACGTGTGAGCACAAAGGCTACCGGGCCTAAAGCCCCCAACTTTAATGAGCACAAAGGCTGCCGGGCCTAAAGCCCCCAACTTTAATGAGCACAATGGCTGCCGGGCCTAAAGCCCCCAACTTTAATGAGCACAATGGCTGCCGGGCCTAAAGCCCCCAACTTTAATGAGTATGCAATGAACTCAACTTCCAACAACTTAGACTACAACATAAACAACTCATACGACTCATAATCATGGACCACTCCTTGAATTCTACAACATAGACCGACTCATGCAACTTCAAGACACTAACAGTCAAACGCAGGGAACAGCAGCAAGATACAACATTTAATAACACTTGAATGCGTTAACATCCTCAAAGGAAGGAATTACACCAACATAAGTATCATAAAGCATCATTATAACATTCATGCAACAACACTACTAATCTCAGTCACCTGAACAAACTTCTGGAGCTTATGAAAGTATCCTAAACAGCTCTCTTACTTACTTCTAAGGTCAACTCAAGACTACATGTGCGAAAGGATCGCATCGGGACAATTTTGGGCAACTAACAGCCTAATCTCGCAGTTGCGAGTAACTTTGCTCGCAATGGCGAGCAAAGCTTGCATTCTGGGTTCCTAAGTCTTTACTCGCAGTGGCGAGTTAGTCTGCTCGCAATGGCGAGCTTACAGGTCACTCGCAGTTGCGAGTTAGATTGCTCGCAGTTGCGAGCTCTGGGTTCTAGCTCGCAGTTGCGAGTGTTCTTGCTCGCAGATGCGAGCGATGAATGTCAGTACGGCCAGAAACCTAAAAATCACAATTTTTCACCTATATTCATGATTCCTTCATCCAAATAGCATCTAATTATCATCTTAAGTAATATCTAAGGTCTGTACACTAATTTTGCATCAATCGAACATCTGTTCATGATTCAATCATCAAAATTGATCCTAAACCTAATTCTCAATTCTCACCAAAACTTAACCTAATCATGCTAAATTCATCCTATAGAATTATACCCTTAATAATATTGAGAATTAGTCTCACCCTTACCTGATAATAGCAGAATCGCAGCCCTCATTTGGTTCTTCTCTCTTTCTGACTTTTCTCCCTTTTTCTCCAAAAACGTACGTACTACTTTTCCTAACTTATGTCTGTCTATTTATCTCTCCTTTTTACTCTTCTCACTACTAATTGCTCATCTCACCACGCAACCCAATCTTTAATATTTTTATTTTATTTCTCATATCTTATTTTATTTAATAATAAAATAAGTCACACCAACATAACAACTTCACAACATCAATATACTTCACGTCATTCTAGAAAATCACATAATTTATCTATAAATCATGCAAACTATTTAAATTCTTAAATCATATAAATATATATATAAATAAATATATAAATCCTCATTAAATTAAGTAAATAATTAAGACGGGCGTTACACTAACAATCTCTCTCCGTTAAAACCCTATAGTACAGAGCCACTGCCGCCTGCCTTAGTCCAATTCTAAGTGTTAACATAAGCAGATCCTTCTCTTCAAGGCTTCTTTCAATCATTGTGTTTGAGAGAGGATCTCTCAAGATTTGGTAACCCTACAGAAATAGAATAAGTTAGATTAACTTGGTTGTATTTTTGTTGGGTTACTTATCTTGAGAAGATTCTACTTGAAGAGAAAGATCTGCTCATGTTTATAACTTATATCATCTATATAAGGAGCTGCTCATGTGATTTCCTTGATTATGATGAATCTGAGCAAGGGAATAGAAGATAAGTGGATGAGTAGAGAAAGGGAAAGGGAAAGGGAAAGAAAGAATGGAAGCGAAAGAGAAGAAAAAGCAAGAAGATGGATGAGGGAAGGGAAGCTAAGAGAAGGGAAATGGATGAGTACAGAGAGAGAAAGGGAAATAAAGAAAAGAAAAAGCATGAATCTGATTAAGGAAGGGAAGATGGATGAGTAGAGAGTTTGTTGAATATCTTGCAACAGTTTAGTTGGTTTGACATGATCAAGAGTGTTAAGAGTTTGTTGATACTCTTCAATAATATTTTGAAAATACATAATTATCTAGACTATATAGACTATTTCTTTATTTTCTGATCTTCTCTTTCTTGTTATTTTTCTCAAACAACTATATCTTGTTATTAGCCTCTTGTTAACTAAATCAATATTGTTGTTCTGTTTCTTGGTTTTTACATTATGAAAATGTCAAAACATAAAACAAAAAACCACCTCGAACGAGGGCCAATATTCCCTTAAATCCATTTCTGTTTTTATGTTTTTCTATATTTTTGTTTCATAGTATGGTTTTTGGATAAGAGTGGATAATTGTTATTTTTTATTTGTTTTCTTGAATTTGTGGTTTTTCTGATTTTGAGTAGAGGAAACTTTGAGACTGTGATGATGTTTGCAATGTTTTTTATGTGGATATTGATGCACCTGTCCTGATATTGAGTGGAAAAAGATTCATCAGTTTTGGAGTTGCTGATTACATATAATTCCACTGAATACCATGATCATATATGAGTGACAACTATTTGTTATGTAAGAATTGAGTGGTAACTAAAGAACTTTGAATGAGGTGTTTTTACTTATCTCGTGTATCAAATTCAAGAAATGTGTTGTGTTGTGCCTATGGTTATCATGTTCGACAAATTGGTAGGTACAATAGTATATAGGTCATGACTCATGAGTGACCAGACAACTCCTCAAGATATGAATGTGTTTACCATTATACTATTATGAAGAATGTAGTAGTTTTAGTTATATTATTTTCCTTGATAGTAAAAATGCAACAAGTTGATGTTTTGCAATTTGTTCTTTGCTCTTGGTTTATTATTTATCTTTTTTTCTTCTTCTTAGTAAACCTCTGATACATATGTTTTTGATGACGGTATTGTGATTTTTGCATGATCTTTGAGCAGTGAAGGCTGCATGATTTGTGAAAATGTCCACAAACTTGGAGATAAAAAGCCAATTGGAGAATATAAATACCCCTGCATTTTTGGAACCAAATGTTCTTGAGCCTGGCGAAAACGGAGGGGGTGATGATAATGATAGGGAAATGATACCAATTGAACAAACTCCTTTGTGCAATGGAGATAAAGATGTAGAAGTTAATATCACTGAGTGCAAAAATTCTGGCAAAGCTTTGACGGTGTTAGTTTTCTGTGAGGATGTCACTGAGAGTTCCAGCTCCTTTGGTGATACAAGATCAGGCTCAAAGAATGCTGTAACTGCTTCCTTCGGTGATCCAGAAGTTGAATCATAGATGTCCTCTGAGAGTGCATTCTCATCAATGTATGATGACTGACATGAATCACTTCGACAAAGGTATATTTCATGTCTATTGAGCATGTTTCTTTAGTTTTGTTAGATCTTAGAGGAGGTATAATTATGAGTACTAAATGCTACATTCACAAAAATTATAACTTGCTATTTGGGATTGTTGACAAATGGTGTTCTGAGACCAACAGTTTTGTGTTTCTGTTTGGTGAAGCAACAATCACTTTGGAAGATGTCATGGTTTTGGCGGGTTACCCTGTGCTTGGTGATCCTGTTTTCATCTCACTTGAAGATGATAAAGAAATGAGAGAGGTGGAAAATAAATTGATACTTGCAAGATATCAACTTTCTAATGACAAACATAGTCAGGCTACCACAACAACATGGATGGATATTTTCATTGATAAAGGTAGTGAAATTGAACATGAAGCATTCCTTGCTACTTGGTTATCAATGTTTGTTTTTCCAGATAGAATTTAGGTCAAAAGTTCTTTGTTTCCCATTGATGTTCTTCTTGCTAGAGGGAATGCTATTGCTTTAGCACCGGCCGTTTTGGCCACCATATATAAGGATTTAACTTTGTATAAGAAAACAGTTGTTGATTTTGCAAAATATCATGTTGGAGGTGATAGATATCCTTTAGAAGTTACTCTTCAATCACCCTTTTATTTGGTTCAAATTTGGGTGTGGGAGAGGTTCAAAAATTTACAACCACAACCCATGTTGATCAACCACGGGGACCCTTTTTTGTTTAGGTGGAATAAGGTTAAGGCCTGGAAAATTGACAACGTTAAGTTGGCCTTAGACTCGGCTATGGATGACTTTCTTTGGCGTCCATATGTTCGATATTCTGATAGATATGAAATGTTTTATCCAAAGGATGAAATTTTGGTACCATTTAAGAAGGATTTGGATACACAAATTCTCTCATTTGTTATATGCCTTAGAGTTTCTGAGCTAGTTGGATTTGAGTCTATAGAGCAATATTTACCACATAGAGTTGCTATGCAATTTGGAATTGATCAAGATGTTCCAGGTTATGTGGCTAGGTTCAATGAGACTAAATACACTGCTTGGAAATACTACTGCAGGCCCATATATGACAAGAACTTCTATTTTCCACCAAGATTATTTGAGGCAGATGTTACCACAAGTTACACAAGGTGGTGGAAGCCATCAGTTTTGGCTCACGGTGATTTTGAAAAGAAAATTGTGCGTCGAAAGAGAAGTTCAAGTTTAATGAAACATCGACGTCATGTAGGAAAATTTAACAGAAGTGGTACTGAAGTTGGTGTTCTACCTGGATTTTCTCCCAATCTTGTTGATACTCTTATTTTTGGAAATGTTTGTGATGATGGCTCAAAAGCTAAAACTAGGAAGGTTAATGAATTTTGTGTTGATGTTCCTTATGAAAATTATGTTCGTGATTGTTTAAGAGCTGATCAAAATGTTGATGCTGATGGTTCTTCTAGTCTTCCTCCAAAACATAACACTTTTGTTCCTTCCATATCTGTTGAGGATTGTCAGCATGTTTTGGAAGAGTATAGTTGTATTAGAATAATCGATAAATGTAAGCATTTAGAGAAAGATTTGAAAGACACAGATGGGAGAAAAGAATCAAGGATTGCCAGTGACAAAGTCTATTTACTTGAGACTCAAGGTGATAGTTGTAGTTATGCTATCAGAAACAAAGTCTCATTGTCTAATTCAGAATTTGGTGATTTTATATCATCAAATGTGGATGGTGAAATAGCTGGATGTTGTGATGAAGATGAAACCAAGAGTCCATTTTTTTATGATAGAAATGATGTCAATGACATCAATGGGGAAGATGTTGAGCCTTTTACACTAGACATGGAATTTGATCTTGAAAACAGGATTGAGAAGCTTGAAAGATTGGTTTCTAAGCTTAAAGAAGCAAGATTTGGCCAAAAGGTTGAAAATGTTTGATCCAACAATGCTTTTTTGCTGGTATAGAACCTCTTAAATGGTGGTTGGGCCTAACACAACCTCACAAAACCGGCTTGTGAGGTGAGGATTGCCCCCACTTATAAACACATTGTCAGGCCATCACCTATCCGATGTGGGATTCTTAACAGAACCAACTTCATATTCCTAATTATATGCAATAGTTTACAATTATTTGATTGCTAATAGTTCCTTTTTTCTTGTGCAACCTATGATAGTAGCTTTCAATTGTAGTAATTAGTACTAGTTGATTTATATGAAGGTACTAAATTTAGGGTTATATTGTAGATCATTGAAATATCAAAGTGAATGAAGCAAATTTTGGATTTGTACTGATAAAGAACATGTGCATCATAAAGTAGTTCATTTTCTTGTTAGTGGACTAGCATAATTTAAGCACTATTTAATGAAATCAAAGACTAGTTCTTCTTTGAAGGTGATGAAAAGTGATGCTGAATGAAGCTGCAGTAGTTTTTATTGAATTTTTTTTGACCATGTGGAGATTCTGTTGCAGCAATCCTTGATACTTGATAGTATTTATTTTCATATATTTGGTGACGCAGAGACGTAATGAAAAACTTTTTGAATCTCCACTTTATACTCGGTTCTTCATCTATGTTATGTGGACTATTTGATTGTTTGGTTGTCCCTTTAGTTTATGTTTGAAAATGAATACTGGTTTTTTTTGCTCCTATGCTTTTCTATTTCATTCCTTCTTTACTTTAGATTTTGTTCGCTGAGGTGATTTTAGCTCCTTGTTAAATAAGGTAAAAGATGGTAGTAGTTGATATCCTTGTAAAAAATGTATGATTATAATAATTTTCAGTTTAGCTACAATTTAAAATTGATATGCTTAGTTTATAATTAGATTAGATGTCATTTTTTTTTACCAATGATTGGATGACATTGTTTGTAGTAATCTTAGTCAAATCTATCTGTCTATATACAAGCTCTTGTTAGACTTGGGTAATGCCTCGTTGGTAAGCAAATCATAACTGTTACTAATATTTTATGTTAGTAGTCAAAGTTTGAACAGCGAGTCTCCTTAAAGTCATCCGAGTGTTCTAGTTCAACTATCTGAGCTATGCTTTGGAGGCATATGAATTAAATACGTTAGGGACTAACAAGAGTGCTTTGTCAACTTGAATGTACATGACCAATCTTACTGAAGTTGGTTTAAAGGATCTTTGACTATGATTCATAGTAATGTTTCAGATTTCCGATGATGAGCAATACCCATTTCTACTATGACCAACGTTATCAATTCTTACTGTCAGTTATGTCAAATGAGTGTTTACTTTTCTCTTTTCTCCAAGATCAAGATTCTTAAGATAGGTTATCAAAGTGTGATGTTGTAACCAAGGTCTCTGTCTTGACAGTGATGTTCAGAATGCACTCTACTTTCACGACAATGTCATAAAGAGAACTCTTCTCAAAGTGACATGAATTGAAAGATGTGATAATGTACAACACTTTCATTGATTGTGTCTTGATGCAGTAATGTATAACACAGTCATGAATTTATTGTGCAGAAACAAATTTGTAAATCATGTTTGTGAGCTGTGTTCTGTAACATATTATAATATACAAAAGAATGTAGCTTTATGGATGTATAGAAATGTGTCTAAGTATGTAGTTTATGGATGTATAGAAAGGTTAGCGGTGCAGTTTGTTGAGCGCTTCTTTTACTACATGTAATTCTCTGTATATATTATGTCCACATATTGAAAGAAGACATTGTTTTATTCTGAATGAAATGATCTTTAAAACCATCAATCCACATTGTAATGAAGGAAATGGGAAGAAGTTAAAAAATGTGTTAGCTGTGATGATGAAAGAAGATATAAAATATAACGATTTTACTCATAATGCATTGATGGATGAGTATTGTCTACATCTAACCTTGTTTGAAATAAACAAGGCCAAAAGTCAAAAGGGGAGAGTAACACCTAATGTTGTATAGCAAATTTAATTGCCCTCTTTCTTCCCATTGATTTGTTGATGTTTTTACTAGGCCCTGATCATTTTTGGTGCTTCAAACAACAAACTATGATGAGATTGTCATGATGTTTGGACTCTGAGATACGTTACTTCTTATAGTTGATTCTATTTTCCTCAAATTATTGTTAATGGTATTTTTTCTTTTTCAGTTTGCTGTAATTTTTTAGCAGACCTGTTAGAATTCAAATCATAATCATATTTTGCTTGCATTATCTGAGTAGACAAGGTGTTGTTAAAGTTTCTAAGATTTTTGGTCTAGTAGTTGTTGTTCAATTAAATGGAGCCTTTCCTTTAGCTATGGTTATTCTTTCATGAATCTGGTGTCTTTCCGTATGACTATGGTTTATGTTACACGTGCTTTTGGCATGTCATCTCTTTGCAAAACACCTGATAATTGCTGAGGGTATAAGTTTTAACTAAACATGACTTGGGGTTTGACGCTTCTCAGCGTAAACCTATGAATCACGGACACTCCTCGGATTAATCGTGTCCAAGTGTCGGATGCATGTTGTGTCCGACACCGACACAACACTGACACATATAATTACATTGAATTATGTGATTTTCTTAAATTATTAGCGGTGTTAGCGTGTAAGTGTCTGTATCCGTGCGAAACTAAAGGAATTAACATCTGTCTTTACTGTTTGTTTTGAATTTGGTTCCCCTAAAGCGAGTAGATAGTAAACTGATAAAATTAAAGGTTGTTATTTCAACAAACTCATGATTTGTTATGATGAACCTCTAATATCAATCGTTGATTTATTCATCAATGATTGATATTCCGTTAAACTCTAAAGTGAGTTGTTCACTATGGAGAAGTTGGATCCGTTGTTTCACATTCTGTCATCGGTAATTAGATAATGAGTCAGTGACCAACTTCTTTCCAGAATATCAAAGAAACATAGAATTAAGTGATTTCATGTTTAAGCTTTTTATTTCTTGATGCTAGGCTAGGCTATGCTAATACTGTATCCTTCAACATGAATTGACCATCAGCATTCTGTTTTCTTGATTAACACATAACACCGTTGAATACAAAAGTTTTAACTGTTGAGTTCAGATTATTTATAAGTTATAATATCTACAATTGGTTTTGGAATAACAAGATATAGTCTGGAAACAGGGAAAAATACAGTTTTTTTCGTACACATGATTGGTTGTTTGCAGGGTAGAGTCCCCAGTTTTTGTCAACTGTTTATTGTCAATTGAGCTAACCTTGTGAAGGCCTCATTGGGTTGAACCATTTAAAGGTGCTTATCAACAGCGAACGATAGTTAACTATCATTCAACAATAAACGGTAGCTGACTATCTTTGGAGGTATTTAAAAAAATTCGAGGTTCTTGTGAACAATTACTAGGTGTTGAAGAGCAATACTCAATCATTAATGACATGACAATACTAAACTTTTTTTTTTATAAACAATCAAAATAGAGCCTTTTCGACATCCTACAGATTCATTTGTCTTGCCATAAGTATGACAAATCTGTTTCACAATCCATTTCCAATAGTCTACGAATTTGTTGCACAAACTTGATTCCCGCAACACCAATCTTTGTAATGTTACAAGACTTTTTGTTTCCATTGAAGTGTGTTAATTTCTTTAACTCTTTCGATATAATTGTAGTTATCATACATTAAATTGCCTCTAACAAACATTTGAAAAATATAATTTTTTCTAAGATAGAAGTTTTTCTCTCTGGCCAACCAAATAGGAATTGACATGGCTCTCAACCCTAGCAACAACTTCAAAGTTCAAAGATGCAACCCAAGTTGGGCAACGCCGAAAGTATGGATTGGGACCATAAGTTAGTATTGCATTGGACCACCCTAATTAATCCTAGAAAAATATACTATGTACCTCACTTATTCTCTCTACCCCCATAAACCATTGAAATACCAAAAAAAACCCTTCAAGTAATTAAATAAAAATAAAAATTTGGTTTAAGAAAAATTGAAACCCTAATTGTTAGTTTTTGTTTTTCAAGCTGATTCAGACGACACATTCACGAGTCACTAACCGTTCGAGCTTGGCATTTTTGAGCGATAAAGTAAAAAAAATTAAAATCAGTATTTTATGGACTGTTCGATCAAAATCGGACGGTCATCGAAGCATTAACTGCGTGATTGCAGAATATTTTTTTACGGTAAGAATCCAATTTGTAGTCGGCACAGGCAACTGTGGAGGAAAACGTTTTATGTGGCTACTGAGTACGTAGTACAATAGTACAGTACAACTGTACAATAAAAGTTACTCCCCAACTATATATGGGCCAAAAAATTTGGACGTGTTGAGTGCCATTTCTCTTTTATTGTACTTTTTGCTTATAAATTGAAAAAAATCACATCTGCCAAAAATATGTTTGTTATTAAGGATAATGAATAACCTCTAGTACATTATTTTGAGGATAAACAAGAGAGAAAAAGTAGAGTCGAATTGGGAAATTAACTAACCTCTAGCACATTACCGAAAACATTGTTCCTATATATATAGAAACTTTATAAACGAACACTATTAAGCCTACGTATTATATAACCTTACATCAATCAAAATAATGTCATTAAATTATGAATATATTAATCGTGTGACAGCCATAACCAATCATCAAGTAGCCAACTAGGCAGCAGAAGCAATCGTTTTCATCAAATTCATTGTCACATTTATAATTCGTGATATTCTTTCTATACTCTTTCTTTATTTTTGTTTTATTTGTGATATTAATTTGATGAGGACCCAAATGGAAAATTCCAAATTGGTGGTTACTTTCAAATTTCAGTTGAACCTGGCTCCAAAAATTAGTCCATTGACGGGACTTCCCATAATTTTTATATATATATATATATATATATATATATATATATATATGTATATATATATATATATATGTATAGATATGTATAGATAGATAGATAGATAGATAGATAGATAGATATGTATGTAATTATGTATGTATATATCCCTATCTCATACAACTTTCACATATCTGATCCTATTTAATTACACTTAATTTGTGGCCTAGGGTTGATGAAATGAACAATATATATTTCCATTTTGAGTTTGGCCTCTATACGATTTATGCTCAAATTTGAAGAACTAAATATTGGTAGACATCGTCGTCAAATTTAATGGGTGATTAATTTTATCATCAAATTATAAATGAGTCAGCTAGCTGCTACATTATTCTAAACAGAGAACAATGATTTTGACCTTCAGATTTTTCATAAAAAAAAGTGTGTCGAGGAATAAATGTTTATTTTAAGTTTTGATATTTTTAGATAAATTTCATGTCAACGTATACTTAAATTGAATATTAATTATAAGATGCGATATATTCAATGGTACATAGGAAGCCCCTACATACCCAAAAGTGCTTGGATAAAATATGATTGAAGACTCTTTTAATTAAATCGTGGGATCGAGTTTGAATTTAATTTAGAATTTTTTTTTTGTTACAAAATAATAAAAGGAACAAACATGAAAGAAAAAGAAAACAGAAAAAACAAGCTAACTATTCCCTAAGGAAGAAAGTGTCACCGATATCGCTTCCAAGGAGATTGATGAGACCAGCAGGGGGCGACTCATTAATAAAGCCAACATCATAAGAAAATTCGAGTTTTGCAAGAAAATTCACACATTAGTTCCCTTCTCTGAGAGTGTAACAAACTGTGTACTTTGAAGAAGCAAATCTTTTATGTTTTAGATAAGAACCACATAAACACGGTATTTCTTCCGAGACCATTAATAAGATTAATGCAAAGAAAAAAGTCAGAATAACAAACTAGCTCCGAATAACCCAAATCCTTGGCCATGATCAGACCATGATATATAGTCGAAAACTCAGCCAACATGATATCATCTAAGTCTCAAATAAAACCTTGAAAACTCGATAGAAACAACCCTGCATAGTTATGCAGAATTCCACCAAAGCCAATATACATTTTTAGAATTTAATTTAGAATTAGCAGTATACATTTTTTGTCGTTGTCTATGTGAATTTTAGCTCGAGAAATTAGTGTATATAGTTAGATGAGAGAATACCTTATTTATAACAAGAAAAAGAAGCACCTATAGATTTAAGGTGAAAATAATCTGTGCACAAGCATGATTCAGAACTTGGAGAGAAGTACCCTTTAAAAAAATAAACTGGGAGAAGTGTAGCATGCATCATGCATGCATGTATAGTGAACGTGTTAGTTAAATTTCAATGATAGAAATTTATGAAGACAAATTTGTTGGTGAAGTAAACCAATGTGGCAGATCTATCATCGAGGTCAATTATTTGATTCTTTTTATGCCAAATTGCATTATTCTTTTATGGTTTCCTTAGATAAGCTTTGTTCAATATATTCTGACACATAATGATGAGTTTTCAGCAGGGCCGTCCCCGACAATTCGGAGGCCCCGTTATAATCTTGACAATTTTTCATTTAAAAATAACTGAAAAAAATCTAAAGACTTTTACCCACAGACAAATAGGCATTTACCTATGGATAATGCATAATTGACAGCAAAATTGCTGTCTTTTAGACTTTTACCTACGGAAAAAGGACATTTAGTGACGGATTTTGGCCGTAGGTACAAGTTTTTTTTTCGTTTTTTCCAAATTTTGAGGCCCCTCTAAGTTTTAGGCCCTGTGCCAAGGGCCTTGATGCACTTGCACAGGGCCGGCCCTGGTTTTCAGTAAGAAATAGTTAGAAATCACACATGTTGAGATAACTAACTAACTAACATCCCGTTTGATAAAGAAACCTGAAGCATCAAATTAGGTGATAGGGAATTAAACCATGCATTGTATCTGCTCATGATTCCCTAGCTATTTCCTTCACTTCAGCTGCATGCCATTCATTTCGATCTATGGGTTTTTATTTGCTCACTACTTAATTTCATGCCTTACCAACATTATATATATAGCAATTATTGGCACCAAAAGCCCAAAATAATGATTTTGACATTTACAAAAAATAAATAAAAATTTAAAGGGTCCAGCTACAACTCTTGTCATTATCAATCCAAAAAAGTCAAACATATGTGTACCTCTCCCTAGCTAGGACAATTTTTTTTTTTTTTTAGAGTAATTAAGTAAGTACAAAGGTCAATTAAAGAGGTTTTAATTAATCAAAAGACACTCACTTAAAGTCTAAATATTCCAATTTGCAAGTTAAGAAGCCTTCCATGTGGTCTCATGTGTTTCTCTCGGGAGTCTACACTTCACCCTCTTTGGTGGTTATATATTTTTCTTAAATATATGATCAAACTTATTTCATATGATGTAAATAATAATCGTTCGTATAATAACTAATCCTTTCAGTCATGTTACCAAGTTAGTTGATATTTTTTTTTTTTTGCAACCTAGTTGATGTCATAATTGGATTGTTCTACAAAAGAAAAAAATAATTATTCGGTTGTTTATAGCTTTTCCGTTATGATAGTTGTTTTTGTTAGTTAGTGGTGCTATAAGAATAATAAATTGACTCACTCTTTTAATTTTTGATTGGATGTTCGTTTTTAGACGATTATTTTTGGATGGCCTGTATCTTTGTTGAAAAATGTTATTTGAACACACATTTTAAACACAAATACAACCAACACTTGGGCAAAGTGTTCATAAAAAATTGACAAAAAAGAAGCACTCTTCATGATATAAATACAGTGAGCAATGCGTGAGGTGTCGTAGTGTTGTCTATAATTTATTTTCAAATAGCATTGATGATCTTTGTTGCTAAAAAAATGTGCGACCGTTGTCTATAAATGTGAATAATATTTGTACAACTATTTTTTGACAACTTTTTGATAACTTTCTCTCTCATATTTATGTTATTCTTACCATCTCTCTTCTTTTTTCTTTCTCCATTGTTTTCGACCAATAAAAAGAGCGAAAAACATTTTTTTTTTGAAGGAAGAAGTGAGAAAAACATGATTGTCACCAAAATTGTCATTAAATAAATGTACAAATATCATTGCTCTGTATAAATTATGTCGCAATAACGACGAAATTAAACTCCTTTAACTTTTACATTTGTTTAACACATCATTTTTCCTCTCTCTTAAAAGTGTTTAATTGAAGTATGAATATCAACAAAACATGTTTCTTATGCGGTATACAGTGGACGTAAATTGCTAGTCTAGAAAATTATAAATGCTACAATAAGAGCAAGGTCGATGATGATGACTTATATTTGACTATATATTGACAACAATACTGATGATTATTCAAAAGAAAAAAAATACTGATGATGATTGGTTCATATATAAAAAGAATACTGATGAAAATAAATGTTTGGCTTAAGTGCACTTTTGGCCCCTCTATTTTAATTCAAACTGGATTTTACCCCCTATTTTAAAACTCGGAATTTCACCCCTTGTTTTACATTCCAGGATTTTACCCTCTAATTAAATTTAAACTCATTTATGCTGATGTAGCATTGCTATGTGGATTTTAAAATATTATCTTATTATCCACCTAATTAGTTATTTAAATTAACATATCAAAAATTAATTATTTAAATTAAATATTTTATTAATTACCAAATTTTGAATAACTTTTTTAAAAAAATCGAAAAAAAAAAAATACTATAAAATGCAGAACTGCACTTAAGTCTAAATTCTTTCGGTTTGAGTCAAAATAGAGGGGGCAAAACTCAGTTTGAGTCAAAATAGAGGGGACAAAACAGCACTTAAGTCTAAATTCTTTCGGTTTTTCTTTTCTTTCTGGTTTGTGAAAATAAATTCTCGAAAATTGATTGTAATGTATTCAAGAAAATAAATTCACAAAAAAATAGATACTCCCTTTATAGGGATGAAAATAGGTAAGACCAACTAATGGAGATCTATAAAGCCAGATTTAAGTCTATAAAGCCTAGATCGATTCAATCTTTCTCTCTCCTATCCAGGCATCTCATCATAAATGAACTAGACTATATTACATTATGACAAACGAAGTTTCAAACCTCAACCGTGATAATATATGTATTTAGTGTTTTTTTTTTGTTACATCTGTATTTAGTGTTTCACATACCTCGAGTACGATTATATTGAGAAAACAAAAAAAAAGTAACAATTTTATGAAATTTTCATCTTTAGGCTAATCATGAAATTTAAAATCATCGATCTCTTCTTTCAAAAAAAAAAATCACCCATGTCTAGAAATTCATAAAATTTAAATTATTCATGCGAAAAAAATTTATAACTATAAATTTCAGTTCATCTACTGTATAAATTTTGATAAATAACAGTAACAAATTAAATAAAGCCAAATGATAAAGCTATACATTTTATTTGTTTGCCTAAAAAAATCCCTCATATTTAATTTACACACAAATACCGTATAATTTTAAATTATTTATCTCTTAACTATTTTTTAATATTAATTTTAAATTTTAAAGTATCATGAAACTTATGAAATATTTATTTACTATAAACGGTTGGTAAATTCTTTATAAGAGAGTCTTTTCACTTCATATGCTATTGTATTGCAGATACAAAGAGTATGTAAGAGGCTTGTATTGTATTGCAGATACAAAGAGTATGTAAGAGGCTGGTTTTGAAAGAGAAACTCATATCCTTTGTGAAACACATTTTATAGATAAGAATATATAATTTGATATTAATAACGGTGTGTTGTATTTACACGGAGCATATTTCTATTGTGGTCATTATATTAATACAAAAACCATTCACACTTGTCTAACAGTGTATTAATATGCACTCGCATTGTAAACTAGTTTTACATCAAAGTCAAATAAAAATAACGTGTTTGGCAGTTATCTTTAAAATACGGTTAGAAAATACAAAGTAACCCTACGGGTTATGTTGCATAGCCATTAAATTAAAAAAAAAAACATAGCACAAAACTTAGGTGCATTTCCTTAAATGTTTTTCGTATCATTCTTTGTGTAAAATTCATTTTTATGGTTATAACAAACATTAAAAAAAATTGTAAATTTGAGAAGTCATGGATAGTTATGAGCATTTTATGTAATGAACCACACGAAATGCAAAAAATAAAATAAAAAATAGTACGTTTAAAATTGAGTTTTTGAAGTTTCAATTTATGAGTTATGGTCGTTAGGGAGAGATAAAATTGAAAATGCAATAACTTACAAGACTGTTTCCGTTGTCTAACAATATGAACAATATATTAATAAGAAAGAAGCACACCGTTAGGGTGCAATATATTAATAAGAAAGATGGCAATATATTAATATATTACGTTTAAATTTGTTCATGTTGAGTGATATAACCCTAATGCAATATGAACAATATATTAATAATAAAAAATTTGTGTTGTAACCCTAACTCATATTGAGTGATGCTATTATTTGTTCATATTGTTAGACAAGTAATTTGAGATTAATAACGGTGTGCTGTATTTAGACGGAGCATCTCTAAAATGGAAATGTTGTAAATTTAAGAGGTTATAGTATCTATTAATCACTACTTATATACGATCATCATATTAATACACCAGAGCCTCCATTTGTAAGAGTATGATTGCGTTTTGGGAGTTAGAGTGGTGGAAAAATTGGATAAAACATAACTTGTTTAACATTAATTGAATAGATATAGCTTATTAGTCTGCTATTACAGTCATAGGATCCTTGCAACAAAAAAAAAAAGTCATAAGATCTGTCAAATGTAAAATGCTACGTTGTTTCCTCTACATGAATCTGGTTCAGTACAATTCACTCTGTTAGTTCCAGTTGGGTCGTAACAAACCCTCACGTCCTAGATTTTTTTGGCAATCCACTATTGCCGTCTCCTGAGCATTTGAATTGTGGTCTAGCATTACCAAGAGAGCTCTGAATAAAGCTTCTAATATCATTTAAGTTATGAGTTAAATTGGCATCGGGACTATATAGTTAGCAAATAAATTAGTAAGACTAACATCAGCATGAATGTATATGGCCGTATCAAAATACCGACTCTGGTCCATAACTTCATAGGTACATTTACCGTGGACATTCCATTGCTTGTACCAAAAGTCAAAGTTGTCCCCGAGCATATTCGGCCAAGCGTCCTTCAAATACCGATATCTCGAATTACACTGTAAAGAAAAACATTTTTATTCATCGTACGAATGAAGAAATATTTAAATTATTTGAGGTTAACTCAGTTCATGTTTAGGAATTTTGGAATCTCGAGTAGAAATTTAAAACCACTAATATTATTAATTATCAACTTTACATTAACACTATAAGAAAATTTACTTTGTAACTAAGAGTGTGTACATTTGATAGGACTATAAACATTCAATAAAACATTTTTATTTTATAGTAATTTTCTTATTAGATCGTGAAGAAAATAACTACACTAAAACGTGAAGAGACCCCTACTTACTACGAAAGGTACAAAAGAGCTACCTTGAACGCAATAGAACGGACTCCAACCCTTGATTTTGCTGGGCCAGAGGCCATGCAAACTAAAATACGGTCTAGGAGGTTTTGCGCATGGTCTTGATGATGCCCTGCAAACTGCGGGCTGCCATTGGAATCAGACAACAAGATAATCATATCTTAAACCTACTGTACTTGTGAAAAAGCAAATAACAACAAAAAAAATATAAATGGAAATTTCATCGTTGCTTTGTGTGTTTTTTTTTTAAACATAATATGAATGAAGTGTATTAGTGGAAACAAGGGATGATTCTGAGTGATAACAGACTCCAAAATCCAAATTGCCTGGAGGAAGGCCTAGCAGTTACATCAAACTGAAAGTTCACATAGAAAAAAAAGTCCAAATTGAAAATCATCAAGTCAAATTCTTCCAAAAGCACCATCACAATCTCAACCTACCATCACAATCTCAACCTCATCAATTGTTATCTTTAAATGCCCAAGCCAATTGCTCCCTTAAAACGTGTTTTTGTTCTTCTGTATAGTCATTTTTGATTCCATAAAAATTGCGGGAAATACTCCGGACTCCGTTTGTGAAGCCTGCCTGCAATGATTTTAGCTAACGAAGATAGAAGATCGGTTAGCACTAGGTAATCAGCAGTTTTAAGCAGATCTTTTAAATCTTCATCGGAAATCTCTTTCACATCGAGTTCCTGATTTGCTTCAAGTTGTTTGAAGAGGATTATTATACTGTTTAGGGGTTTGGTACCAAGTAAAATTTTAACTTCAGCTTTAGTGTTAGATGCAAGTGTTGATTTCTCCTCCAGGAAACTTTTGATCAAATTGCTCTTCATCGCAAACACTCGATCAACATGGAGAGTATCTCCATCCTTTGTTTTGAGATAGATACCGCCACCAGCAGCTTCCTTTTCCCGTTTGGAATTTTCGCCAGCCACCTCAGGTGAGAACTCTTTGCGTTCATTGGATCTGGATCTGGGGGACTTCTCCATTTCTCTAGGGTTTTCCTTCTTCCTCTTTTTCTCTCACTCTCTTTTTCTCTAAAAAGAACGACGTACTAGGTCACTTCTCTTTGAGCGTTGCTTTGTGTTTCAAAATGCCTCAGAATGTGTTCCCTATTAATAGTATATAAATTGTTGAAGTAGGAGAAAGTTTGGGTGCACAACTTTCATCATTCATATAGATGTTGATGAGTAGTTGGTTGAAAAAATGTATTATATGTTAGGATGTTCGTTTTGTTTTGTTTATGATGAAAATCAAACACCCCAAAATAAGTATATATGTTAATTTAATTTTAGTAAAAAAAAATGTTACTTTAGTACAATTTTTAATTTTTAGTAGGATCTTACTATCATTGTTAATTAAGATGCTACATTTATGTTAAATAAGTTATGTTTTCTTCAATTTTTTCACCACTCCAACTCCCAAAACGCAATCATACTCTTACATATAGAGGTTCTGGTGTATTAATATGATGATCGTATATAAGTAATGATTAATAGATACTATAAGCTCTGAAATTTACAACATTTCCATTTTAGAGATGTTTCGTCTAAATACAACACACCGTTATTAATCTCAAATTACTTGTGTAACAATACGAACAAATAATAGCATCACTCAATATGAGTTAGGGTTACAACACAAATTTGTTATTATTAATATATTGTTCGTATTGCATTAGAGTTATATCACTCAATATGAACAAATTTAAACGTAATATATTAATATATTGCCAGCTTTCTTATTAATATATTGTTCATATTGCATTAGGGTTATAACACTCAATATGAACAATATATTAATATGAGTTAGGGTTATATCACTCAATATGAACAAATAACACCGTTATTAATATGAGTTAGGGTTACATCACAATTTGACATTTGTTCATTTGTGCTGTAAACGTTATTAATATATTGTTCATATTGTAAAACGTTATTAATATATTAATTCACCGTTATTAATCTCAAATTACTTGTCTAACATTTCCATTGAGTTAAGGCACTTATCAAGCACATAAACATCTTTATTACTTGTCTAACAACATTGTCTACAAAATTGATCCTTTAACACCGCACCTGTTCAAGAAGCATACCAAAATAATGAATCTCTTTCATTATCAATAAACTTTGAGCATTTCTCCCAACACAATGAGTTTCTACCAAAACCCTCATCCACACTACTATTTACCAATACTTGTTTTTTTTGTTTGCAAAAACATTAAACCAAAAACCATTCTTCTCCACTCTCAACATGCAACACGATTTTCCTAAAAATGTATAAGTTTGCACATTACGAGCACCTAGCCCACCTATTTTGTTTGCTAAACACGTCTGTCATATTCGATCCGATGAATTTTTCTAACTTCCTCGTTACCCCTTGTAAAAAAATTAAACTATGATTCAATCTTAAATATAATACATGTAAGAGTCTTGGAGAAGAAAAGGAAGTAAACTAGAAGTGCAAACATGACATCTTTCAAAAGAACAAGATGATCTCCCATGGATAAATGACGAGATTTTCACCTAAATAGATAATTTCAATTCTTATAATCATAGGATCTAAAAAATGCAACCTCGTAGGATTGCCACCAGTTGAGAGACTAAGGTATTTAAAATAAGCCTATGCACTCTACATTTAAGAGTCCAATATTTCTTCTACCAACCAAAATGAATTAACAATAATTTCCACTAGTATACTTCTTTGGAAATTTTTCTTCTTCTTGTTTTTTTTTTTATAACAATTGTGGAAATTTACCTTAAGGCCCAAAGCATTGTAAAAAGTAATAAAGTTGTCTGAAATGTTAGGCCAATATTTTTTGCATATGATCAAAGTATCATCATCAAATTATAGGGGAGACACTCTAAAATCGCCCCCTTCACCAATTGGAAAGCTTGATAAACTTTCAATTTCTATTGTGGTCTTCCTTCATTTGTGTGGAAGGGCGTAATAAAAACTTTATTTTCTCATATTGGTGGTTGAACCCAATTGTATGTCTACTAAACATGTAATTTTTCGACTTATTGTTAGGCATGACAATTGGGCGGGGTAGAGACGAGTTTTACATTCTCCGTCCCCATACCCGATTCTCATATACTTACCCGTTAACAGTGGCGGAGCCCTTCATGGGCTGAGGTGGGCCACGGCCCACCCCAAAAATTAAAAAATCAACGATTATAGGTCTTTTTTGCGAGATTTTATACAATTTTGTGTCGGTTTTAGGTTTCGGTTGATCCAAATTCCCGCAAAGTGATGTAGTGGCCCACCCGAAAAATTTAAATAATTCAATTATAGGTCTATTTTGCGAGCTTTTATACAATTTTATGTCGGTTTTAGATTTCGGTTGATCCAAATTCCCGCAAAGTGATATAGTGGCCCACCCGAAAAATTTAAATAATTCAATTATAGGTCTATTTTGCGAGGCTTTAAACAATTTTTCAACGGTTAATTTTAATGGCCCACCCTAGCTTTTTTTTCTAGCTCCGCCACTGCCCGTTAACCAACTCATACTCAACTGAGATGAGAAATTGAGCCCTATCCCCGTCCCTGACGGGTTCGGGTATCCCCGCCTCATTCTTGTCCCCACATTGAATAATTTTTTTAAATAAAAAATAGAAGTTTTTTTGCAACCCCTTGAGAAATGTTGTAATGCATTATTCAACAATATGCTCACTTTAGTATTTGTTAGACCGGTTGATGTAGTTGCTCCTTTAAATATCAATGGTAGTTTTTATAACATGGGAATTATCAAACAAAACAACATGACATATCAACATAAAGTAATGTTCTGCATTCAGGACGAGTTTGGGTATGGGTTCGGGGTGGGTACCTATATACCCGTTACCCGTCCCATACCCGTATTTTGAAATCGGAGAAAACTCAAACTCATACCCAAACCTGGTCAAAACGGGGAAAACCCGTCAAATTGAGTTTGGTTCGGACGGATAACCACGGGTATGAGTTTTGTTGTCATGCCTACTTATTGTATTGGGTTTCAAGTATCTCTTGTACTCATTTTAATAAAATCTTGCTTATAAAAAAAAATATAAAATTTGAAATTATTAATTAAACTTCGAGGAACACCATATTCAACTGATCACATTATTTCCTAAATTTTATAATTTCAATGCGAAGACAAGATGGTTTAGCTGTAACTATGGACAAGGAACTCCTAGGGTAGTGGAACGCAGAATGAAGAAGGAGAAGAGATCCAATTAAAAAACTAAGCACAATTTATGCATACTCAAGGAGAGAAATGTTGTTTGCTTAAAATAAGGACATGGCCTGCCACATGCAAAGCCATAGTTGCACCAGGTGCAGTGTCCCAAACATGGTATTTAGATGAGTACTAGATATGGACATTACTTCAGAATTAGTTTGAAGATCTTTCAAAGATTTGATCAATCCAACATTACTCTAGGGATCTCAGACATCCAATTAAAAATTGGGTTAAGTTTTAAAAAACTATATATAATTTACTTCCTACAAAATTTTAGTCCGCACACAATTTTTCCTCGTCATTTTTTAGTTTATATTGTTTTTCTTTTTTACAATTTTTAGTTTATGTTATTAAGTCTACTCATATGTATCTATTAAACTTGGAATAATAATTGTCCAGAAATGCTTAAAACATTGTAAACATATCCTCTACAAAAATTTAGATTTTTTTAAAATTGGATGATTTAAATATGAAATTTTTTAGCACCAAAGTTCATGAAATTATAAAGTCAAATGGATCTTGAGCTCCTTCAAGTTTAACTTTTGTACCAAACTAGTCCTTTTAGGTTTTTCCATTTCAAATTGATTCTTTAGGGGGTCTTTGTTTCAAGTTTAAGAATGACTTTCTCATGAATACATGACTAGGGAATGACTATACACATGTTTGTTATAAGGCTGATAAAAAATTATTCATGACTATAAAGGTTCCTACGAATGCAGTAACTTTCTATAATTTTTTTTATAAAAAAAATTGTAACTCACGGGGAATTCTATATAATTTTTTTTATATATAAAAATTGTAACTTTCAATATTCCTAGGAATGTGAAGTTATGTGACAAACACACTTTCTATAAAAAAAAAAATAGCTAGAAATCAAATTTTCATATTTACGTTCCTAGATAAGTTTTCCCTGAGAGTAATTTTTTTGTATCAGTGAGACAAACACCCCCTTTATATTAGTAAAACTGTACACCTAATCTTTTTTTAGTCAAATAGTTTAGTAACTATAAATTCATCTCTTAAAGATGAATAAGTGGGGAGTCTGGAGTTCGAACCCCGGTCTCTGCATATTTTCCTCTTGAAAAACTTATACTTTTAGAACCTTATTTTCCTCGAGTTTGAGAACATTCCAAAAAATGAGTTTTGTTTTGTTTCTTATTGAGAACATTTTGTTGTTCAAACATTTTAAAGTGGGAGGGCTGCACTCCTGAATCGTTTTAAGAAAATTATCATTCAGGGCTTTAAGCTTCTCTTTTTTGACTCATAAATTTGTTTTTTTTTTAAAGTAAACCACACTTTTGAGTTAAAATGTTTGAATAATATAATAGATTATCAAATTGATATTAACTTATTTTTACACGGGGGACGTAGTTATGAGATTCAGAAGATTGTATTGAGTGGTGGCCCTGAGCATGGCGCGTGAGGGGCGGCCGCCCATAACACTATTTTTGTTAGGAACACTAAAATTATAATTTTTACTTACTAGTTTTTTTAGTCAATTTTTAACTTAGCAGTCTGTTTATATATATATATATATATATATATATGAGGAATGCTAGGGACACTCTCTTTTCAACACTTTCTCTAACACTCACTCTCTTATTGGAGGAAATTAATGTATGTCCCACTATTTTAAGTGGAACCCATTTCTAAAGTGTGAGACCCATCTTGATCTAAACCAATAAGGAAGTGAGTGTTTGGGAGAGTGTTGAAAAGAGAGTGTTGCTAGCACTACTATATATATATATATATATATAAACTTGTTTTGATTAATTCTATTAAAAATATTTTGTTAGATAACCCTATTTTTGAATGGATTTTTTACAACATAAGATGTAAAAATAAATATATTTGAATAATTAAAAAGACATAATTTTATTGATTCCTTCAAGATACCAAATAGAACCGACCTGGATTGTACTATTGTTTCCATTTGCCGTCACGGTGGCCGTGCAGAATAAACTTCTAGTCATTTGTTTCTCATTTTCTTGGTTTGTGGTGCGGAATAGTTAGGTTCTTTGTTTTTTTGACAAGAGTTAGGTTCTTTGTTGTTAACCTAAATTTAATCCTTTACGAATTATTTTTGATTAAAAAAATATCGTGTTAAAAGATATATAGCTAATTAATACTCAAAAAGAAAAAAGATAGCTAGTTAATCATCACAACCAGTTCTAGAAAGCTTAACTATATATTTTCATATATGAGTTGGACGAAACTCGTAGGCATTAGTCATTTACTAGTTGCTATATATACATTACATCAAATTAATTAAGACAAACAATGATTATGTGAGAAAAGAGATTAGTATTTAAATCTTTTGACATCTTTAAAGCAAAGATTTATTTAAAAAAAAAATCCTTAAAGCAAAGGTCCTAGCAATATGGGATGGCTCCCAAGCTGGCTGTGGAGCAGAGTGCAAGGCTGGTAAGGGAAGGTCTAAAACTCTATCATATCATGAATATGGGGACATGATCACTAGCCAAAAGGTTAAAGGGTGTGTAGGTATTTGGACGATTGCTTTTGGAGCATTTCAAAATATAGTATATATAGTATACTATAGGTAGGAGCAATTGGAATATTGATAATGGCTAGCTATACTATATGAAGCATTCTTTCACTCACCCATTCCATATCATTCAACAATATGGATATGCATGCAAAGAATTAGAGAAACGCCAAGCTCGTAGCTTCCAAGTTTTTTTTCATGAAAAGAAGAGATCTCCATATTAAGTTCGAGGCCTCATGCACGCACGCGCACATGCTTCACTCTCTTTCCCATGAAACTTTTAACCACTTCTAGAGGTTGAGAAGTGGGGTACACTATGATTTTCAAACTAGAAGATATTTATATTCATATATTGCGAATCACAAAGTAGTAATTGCATGTATATGGCCTATTGGTGCGTATCACTCATAAAAGTGATCATTAAAGTTGAAATCTAAATTATTAAGGTGAAGGTATCGTAAAATTTTAAGGAATGGAGTATCTTATCCAATCACACTAGCGGAGTTAGCACAAATTTTATGAGAGGTCGATGCAAATTTTAGCATCAAATTTTAGCACAAATTTTTAACTAATATATTAAATTTAACTAAAGCAAAAGTATTCATGATTATTTCAAATTATATACAATGCAAATTAAAGCAGCACAAAGAAAATTAGAAATTGATAATAACTATTTAGTTTCAAATTATATACAATGCAAATTAAAGCAGCACAAAGAAAATTAGAAATTGATAATAACTATTTAGAAAAGTTGAATTACTTCAAATAGTTCAAAATTTATATTTGTCTTTGCACATAACGTACTACTACTCAGCATTGCATTTTTCAACGTAAAAGACCAAGTTATTTGTAAAAAAATTATCGTCCATTTTATTTGAGTCTTATTTTAAAGAAAAAAAGTACTAACAAAGCTCTCTTTCCAATTGCTATTGAAATCAAAAGTGTCAATACAAAATGAATCCAATTGCTATTGAAATCAAAAGTGTCAATACAAAATGAATAAATTAATCAATCAAGTGATATTTAACTTTCATATTCTTAGCAACCAATTTTTGGTAAATAGACTTGGAGTAGCAATATATATTGGATACTCATAAAACATATTTATTTATGGGAAATGCTAATGAATGCCTTGAGAACACTTCTAAGGACTTTAAATAGTAAGTTTTTATGAAAACTTGTGTATTTTATGCATATTAGACTTTTCAATAAATCATTTCTTAATTGGGAATCCTTATAGAGTGCTCTTAAGACACTCGTTCCTTTACTTATTCACACAATTATCTTTTGGGTAGCCCAAGCTATCCCGTTACAATACAAGGCTCCGCCATTGTAGAATCATTTATAATGTTATGTTATATTTTTTAGTATATTTAATATTATTTTGAAATAAATTTTGCCTATAGGACACCGTATACAATAAAACTTTGGAAATGTTTAAGACACAAGTTAATGAGTCAAAAGTAGAAATATTTTGTTGTAATCAATGCATTTGAATTTAATGTTTACTTTTGATTAATTAAATGCATAAAATTTAAGAGAATGTTTCTACATTGGGTTGTTTAACATGTGCCCTAATAGAATGACCTATAAAACTTTAGTGCACCAATTTTTCCCCATTAATTTAAGGTCTTTTATATGATGCATGAATACATTTAATCAAGATTGTGCATGCAAAGTTATGTTGGGAACTTAATTCAAAGAGGCTGATCATATGTTTGTGGATAACAAAGCCTGTTGCGGTTTTTTAGTTAATTAAAAAAATACTACTATAAAGATTGTGTGCAATGCACCAAAAGAGATTTCTTTCTTAGTAAAAAAGAAATGTATACGTATCTTTCAATAACTTCTCCCAACCATGCATCAATGAAATACATGAATTACATTAACTCAAAGTACATATATATGTCCTTCCAGTCAAAGTACATGAAACCTAAACTATGGTGCATTTTGCTCAAGAATAACTTAACCGTGTGTGAAAGCTAATTAATGGCCAAACTAAATAAATATCTAACCAAGACTAATGTAGTACTTTATGTGTAGGGTTTGTGAAGTAATTGATCATATTGAGGCAATACAGATTACCAAATCATTATTGATGATTCACTCATATTTGTGTTTAGGTCAGAGTTTCTAAAAGGACATTGAAGGATATTTTTGTTTTTCTCTATTTGTTGGAAGGTAGAAGGCAAGTGTAGAAAAGGTAGTGAAAATATGTATTTGGTAATGTGGGACCTTGCGCAGTGTGAAAATCGGGTTGGCAGAATGGGTTTTGTGGGTTGAAACAGCCCTAAACTCATACAATCCAATGGTTTTGGGATCCACCATACCAAGTCACGTGAGCCTTTAATAGCAGAAAAATTTTCCCCTTACCACAATTATATTCCTATCGACACAAATCCTCTAAAATTCCTGATTCACCCCTGTTGAAGTTTGTTGTATGTCTCACATCGCTCAGGTTCCCGGGCTGTCGAGTGTATAAATATACTTGAGTTCCCTCCTCCTTTGAGCTAGCTTTTGGGATGAGATCCAAGCTTATAACATGGTATCAAAGCCGGGTTAAGGATTGCGATGTGGGAATTTGACCCAGGCCCACGCTAGGTTCCACGCTAGCCACGCTAGGTCCCACGCTACGCGTGAGGGTCCCGGGCTGTCGAGTGTATAAATATAATATACTTGAGTTCCCTCCTCCTTTGAGCTAGCTTTTGGGATGAGATCCAAGCTTATTTAACAACCCCAAATTTTTAATACAAAAATTGTAAATACTCTTACCCTCACAAGATTTGACCCAGGCCCACGCTAGGTTCCACGCTAGCCACGCTAGGTCCCACGCTACGCGTGAGGGTCCCGGGCTGTCGAGTGTATAAATATAATATACTTGAGTTCCCTCCTCCTTTGAGCTAGCTTTTGGGATGAGATCCAAGCTTATTTAACAACCCCAAATTTTTAATACAAAAATTGTAAATACTCTTACCCTCACAAGATTTTAAATGTGTTCTAGGAAACTCAATTTAATGAATTATGGACAACTTAAATTAAGTTTCCCAATGCAATTGTTTTTAGAGAAAACAATAGTTTTGGCCAATAGGTATGTGAGATATTGTCGTTATAATTTTATACTTGAGTTCCCTCCTCCTTTGAGCTAGCTTTTGGGATGAGATCCAAGCTTATTTAACAATCCCCAAATTTTTAATACAAAAATTGTAAATACTCTTACCCTCACAAGATTTTAAATGTGTTCTAGGAAACTCAATTTAATGAATTATGGACAACTTAAATTAAGTTTCCCAATGCAATTGTTTTTAGAGAAAACAATAGTTTTGGCCAATAGGTATGTGAGATATTGTCGTTATAATTTTATACTTGAGTTCCCTCCTCCTTTGAGCTAGCTTTTGGGATGAGATCCAAGCTTATTTAACAACCCCCAAATTTTTAATACAAAAATTGTAAATACTCTTACCCTCACAAGATTTTAAATGTGTTCTAGGAAACTCAATTTAATGAATTATGGACAACTTAAATTAAGTTTCCCAATGCAATTGTTTTTAGAGAAAACAATAGTTTTGGCCAATAGGTATGTGAGATATTGTCGTTATAATTTTATACTTGAGTTCCCTCCTCCTTTGAGCTAGCTTTTGGGATGAGATCCAAGCTTATTTAACAACCCCCAAATTTTTAATACAAAAATTGTAAATACTCTTACCCTCACAAGATTTTAAATGTGTTCTAGGAAACTCAATTTAATGAATTATGGACAACTTAAATTAAGTTTCCCAATGCAATTGTTTTTAGAGAAAACAATAGTTTTGGCCAATAGGTATGTGAGATATTGTCGTTATAATTTTTACATGTATAGAAATTGTAGTATATTTTCAAGTTCTTTTCGCCTGGGAATCATGAGACACGGAAGAAACGAGTCAAATGCTCCAGGACCACAAGAGATGGACAGTGGCGGAGCTAGCAAAAAAAATTTGGGGTGGCCGCCATCTCGCCATCAAAATAAACTATAATATATAAATCATATTAAACATAACACATTTAAGTCGTAGTAAACCAACAGCAAGATCAGAAAGAGTAGTATGCAAAATAAGCAAATCAAAATAGGAACATAACAGCAAGATCAGAAAGAGATATAATGAATTTATAAATTATAACAAATCAGCAAGATTAGCAACAATCAAAGTAGGTACATAATAGGTTCAAAATAGGAACATAACAGCAAGATCAAAGTAGGTATGCCTCTGTTTATTTTGGATTTCTAAAACAAATTTGTAAAACTACCATCAACAAAATCAAACTTCTGTAATACAATATATAAACTATATTTAGGAAATGGAAATTTGTAACATTAAAACTATATTTAGGGGATTAAGATTAACCCTGAACTATGATTTCACAATATATAAACAAATAATGCTAAAACTGATATTATAAGTTTAAAACTCAACCTCGCTTCTAAAATTTCTGCAGGTTATACGAGTGAAGTCACATTCCTCTTTTTTTACTTCATGATATTCAAATCTTTCCTAAACCACACAACCATTTTGATCTCATGACCTTTGAAAATATTACTGATTAACTAGTTTTGTTTGATAATCAAACATATTGATTTTGTTATGATGGAATTTGAAATAAAGTGTTTTACATTTGGACGAACTTATTCTCAAAGCAAGTTTGGAATAACAGCTATTATGATTTTCTACTCCAATGCAAAGGTTGCTTTGTATGACTCTAGTCAAAGTGATAATCAAAAGCAATTAGCAAAGACAAAAACCAAATTTGTAAAACTACCATCAACAAAATCAAACTTCAATTTCACATTACCTAATTTACCTTACAATTTACAAGAACTAGGGTTTGTGGAGAGAGAGATGGAGATAGCTCTTTAAACACAACAGAGAAGATGGAGGAGGAGGAGGAGTAGGCGAGTAGTCGCGGCGGCTGACCGGCGGTGGTGTGGTGGTTGTTTGTGGATTGGATCGCGATTTGCTTTGTTAGGGGAGAAGAAGAGAACGCGTTTCTCTGTTCTCACTTGATGAAAGAGAAAATTGGATGACCAAATGAAAATTGGATTGGAAAATATTAGTTTTAATGAAGAGCATAATAGTAATTTCCATAAACGGATGGGGTGGCGGTGGCTCCCCCTTGCCACCCCCCAGTTCCACCTCTGGAGATGGAGGCGTCATATTTCCACCAAAAACCTTACGACATTAGGTATATAAGTCTCTAGCAATTTATTTAATCATAGACAATGTGAAACTTAACCGCTCACACTTTGAAACTCAACATCCCCTGACCCTCTCTCAAATGTGAGTTTCCACCTCCTATAAACAACACATACCACTTATTAAGGAGTCTGAGGGCACAAGAGCAACAACGGGTCAAATAGAACCACAAGAGAAAGTCACATTATATCTCCATCCAAAACTTTAAGACATTCGGTATATGAATAACCCTCTCTCATATATCCAACATTTCATAAGTTGATCGTCAATATAAGACTTAATCACTCAAACTTAAAGCACAACACTCCTCAATTAATTAGACGCACATTCTCAAGTGTCCATTTAATTAATATTTTTGTCCTTGAATCTACATTTTAGGTTTTCAAATATGTTTATTGCTATTCTTTTTTTATTTTTTTGGTTAAACCAAATATAGGGGTTGACATATCCCAACAAATAACTTTCCATATATATGCATCGGTCATGAATCAAACAACCCTGAACCAAATAGTTAAGGGGTCTAAGTATCCACCACTTGTGTCACACTATTTTGGTGTCTTATTACTCAATTTAGTCCCTATTTATTTTTTTAAAAATTTAGTTGGAATTTTGATGCATTCAAGGATTAAAATGAAAATTCCTCACAAAATTAAGAGGGGCGTTGGTTTAGCTTAGTTCTTAAAAAGATAATGTTTCAAAACACAATGTGAAAGATTTCCGACTCTCTTTAGAAGAAAAATTGTTCTGAAATATAAGCAATTTCTTTTGAGGTTTATTAAATAATCGATATATCTGATCAATAATATAATTGAAGTATTGTCTTATAAATGTTCTTTAAACCTTAAGGTCATCATTATCTTAAACTGAAGCATCATTCTCTCACTATTATAATGTATATTCAAAACTAATTATATGTAGTTAAAATATCAATAACTAATTTTTCCCCTATTAACTACCAACTTTAGAGGAGTCAAATTTCAAAATTAAGACTTACCATTTTATCAAACTCGTGATTTGTCGATATAAATTTAAATGTAATATTTATCTTTAATTTAATTAATGATAATATTCATTTTACACTTTTTCATATGTATAGTTTAGATGATAAAATCTGCATGAACATTTGATATGATGAGATGTGAGTTCGAACTCACAATATTTTTTACTTCTTTATAATTAATATGTGCAAATTTAATCGCTACACTATTTGGAAAAGGAAAAAAAAAATCGCTGGAATTTTAGTTTGAGGAAAGAGCAGTTGGAGTTTTTTTATGGACCAAATAAATGGTTATGACCCAAAAAAAGAATAAGATGGTTTTTAAGACTGTCCACGTCAACTTCGTCTTGATACTTCATCATCGAACTTACATTTAGATTAGTTTGTGAGCCTCTCATGCAATCATGTGCGGAGGACTAATCACTATCATTGCCTCTTAAATCTCTTTTTATTTATTTAATTGTTTGTTTGACTTAAAAGGTTTTTAAATTGGGTCATTTGGTTTTATTTTAACATTTTTGTGGTGTTGATAATATTTCTTTTTTATTTCTTTTGTCATACCTATCATTATCATGAATCATGCTAGCCTTCTCTCAAAAAATGAATCATGCTAGCCTTGTATAATTTATGCCATAACTGCAAAGATATTTTAGAATTTAGTACTACTGTTTTGTATGTTGAATATTATATAGCCTATTATATTTTAGAGAAATGATATTTTGACAACCACTTTTTGACAACTTTTGGACAACTTTCTCTCTCATACACACATGATGTTATTATCCTCTCTCTTCCTTTTTCTCTTTCCATTGTTTTTGACCAATAAGAAGTGAGAAAAACAAGGTTGTCAATAAAGTTGTCATCAAATGGATGTCAAAATATCATTCCTCTATATTTTATGCACTTAATCTAACCAAAAGAATCTCACATAAATCTTACCTAAAGGATAACATTACATTGCAAAATACAAACTGGTCCTCACAATTCCCATATCTCTCCAATCTTTATTGACTATTACCAGTTTGTACAGATGTCATGCAGGGGGATTGAGTGCATGAGAATCGCAAACATCTATGTGCCATTACAACTTCTACCTAACTTCTTTTGTACACAGAAAGAGAGAGGGAGTAGCCAGTAAGGTGTCAAATTTGGTATGCTTACCTTTTTTTTATTTTATTTTAAGGAATTAACTACTCTACATATTAAAATAAAGAGTAATGATATTTTGACATCTATTTGATGACAACTTTGTTGACAACCTTATTTTTCTCATTTCTTATTGGTCAAAAACAATGGAGAGAGAAAAAGGAAGAGAGAGGATAACAATATCATGTGAGTATGAGAGAGAAAGTTGTCAAAAAGTTATCAAAAAGTGATTGTCAAAATATCATTTCTCTAAAATAAAAGAGAAATGATGATGAATGCCCTGATACCACTCTCTAAGGATTTTAGATAATAAGATTTTATAGTAATTTATGCATTTACTGTATCGAAAATTGGAGCATCAAACCTTTTAATGGATAGTTTCTTAATTGAAAATCCTTAAAAAATGTCCTTAAAACACTCACGGGAAAAACCCTAAAATAAAAGTTGATAAACCAACAGGGTTGAATTTAGTGGAATAGATTAGATTCCTATAACATACTTATTGAATCAACATCTAAATCTAAAATAAAAGTTTTTTTTTATTAAGGAACAAGCTTAACTCATTTCATTAATGATAAGAGATTCAATACATGTTGAATCATGGAATGTTATAATGTATACGGAAACTAGCTTCCGACGCAGCCGCTTTAGCTATACTATGAGCAGCTTCGTTTGCTTGTATCCTAATAAACTTAATTAACATTAGAGTTCATAAGATCGGTACCAAGCAGATATGCACAATTTCTAATTACATCACTAAATTAATGCATCGAATAAAATTATTTTTAGATGGAGTAACATATGGATCGATTGCTATGAGCCAATGTCAAGATGGATATCTACATAAAGTTTTATATCAAGTTAACTTGTGGGTGGTTTTACTTAAAACTTACATTTGTCTATTAAAAAAACTTATGATGTGGTTCTTTTATCTGCGTACCTAACTCCCTTAGCTTGCATAGAGGTAAGTGGCTGACTGTGGATGCAGTAAATTGTTGTGGTTCATTCTATGGGTCTGTTTGCTGAACACCAAAAATGAGCTTTTAGATCTTAGCTTCTAGCTTATAAGCTCATTTGATAAAAAAAAACTCTTTTTGGTAACACTTTTTGACCATGAGTTTATAGCTTATTTCACGATATAAGCTATTTTTCAGAAGCTATTCCAAGTAGCGTTTGAGCTTATAGCTTATAGCTTCTCATATTTTTTTTTCCACTTTTACCCCTATTGTTTTATCTAAAATCCATTTTTACCCTTTTATTATAATTTAATTCAAACCTACAATTCCCTAATATACATCCCTCGTTTTTTTTCCTAATAAATATACATCCCTCGTTATATTATTTTTTTTTGACAAATACATCCCTCGTTATTATTTATCTCACTTGCCTTATGTTGCTGACAATATATATACCTCCATTTATCTTTTGCCTTATGTTGCTGACAATATATACCTCCATTTATCTTCTTTTTTTTTGACAAAATACCTCCACTTATCTCTCTTGCCTTATGTTGTTGACAAAAAATATATATACCTCCGTTGACAAAAAAGTATATATACCTCGTTATACTTAAATAAATTTTTTAGTGAATAAAATTTAATTTACAATATAAAAGATATATTAAATTTATAAATTTCAATTACTTTTTAAAAAACAAAATTGAATTAAGAATTCCTGAATATTTAAATATCAAGTTATATAAACTTTATATTTTGAATTAATAATACCCTTTTATGTCATTTTACATTTATCAGCTAGTTAAACCGGTAATTTTACCAAACACTTCAACTAGCTTATCAGTCATGAGTCATCAGCTAGCTTATCAGCTAAAAGCTATCAGCTTACTTATCAGCTAAAAGCTATCAGCTAGTTTATCAGCTATCCGCTATTTTTACCAAACAGAGCCATATATGTGATTTTCATACGTGAGTAATCATCTAATGTATTTTAGGCCCACATGCGTGTTAGAGGTACGGAACAATAATACACTACTTCATCTATAAAATAACTTTCAAATTTAATATTTTTTTAACGATAAAAAATGGAATATATTAGAAACGCAAGAAAATTCTCAAGCACAAGGTGTGCTTAGATAATGCTCAAAAGTACACTGTTACAAAGTTAAAGAAAAGTGAAAAAAAAAGGTTTAGCCAATGCGCAAACAAATTAGGCCGAATAGAAATATTAAACGACTTCATCCATCAAAATGACTGTAATTTGACTTTCTCTACCAAATGGTGGATGATATTCTTTGTATTTTTTAAGATCCTGCTATGTCTTTCATTCCACACGACCCACACACAACATAACCAAATAAGTTGCATAAGAGAACGACAAGTACGCGAGCCACTTGCAGAGTAAACAAACGGATAAAAGTGCTCTGACACTCGAAGAGGATCGACTGAAGATATCCCCAACCAGGACCGAATATTGCCCCACAGAGCTGCAAAATACGGACATGATAAAAACATATGTTGAACAGTCTCGATATCGCCACAGCCCGCCACACAATTGTTATTGCCGTGAGTAATAACACCACGAACAAACAGATTGTCCTTCGTCAACAATCTATTCCGGAGGAGGCACCACACAAACACAGAGACCTTCAAGGGAACCTGTTTATGCCAGATAAAATTTGATACCGCTTCTGCTGTCTGAACTGGCTGACTGGTAAGCAAATGGTAAACACCACTAACAGAGTAACCATTCGATGGATCAAGCCGCCACACCCACCGATCTGTAGAATTATGCTGCAAAGAAATGTTAGATAGTAAAGTCTTACACTCCCCTAGCAACTCCTCCTCGCACGACCATAACCGCCAACGCCACTGCCAAGCCTCCCCACCTTCCTCCCACCCTGACAAAAACATGTCAGCCACCGTGATAGCCTTATTCACTGCTAAGTCATAAACGCGGCTAAACTGCACACACAAAGGCGCTGCACCCACCCAAGGATCCAACCAAAACAATGTGTTTGCCCCGTTACCAACCTTATGCACTACATTCTCCTTAAACCAACCATCACCTACCTCTCCTAACCTGTCGCGAATACTCGCCACTACCCGCCACCTCGAAGAAACACTCCGGCCCCCAACCGCCAACCTCCCATCCTCCTCGCCATAACGAACTACCAACACCCTATACCACAAACTTCCTCTATCAACTAATAGCCTCCAACACCATTTTCCTCACAGGGCAATATTAAACTCCCTCAACCTCCTCACCCCTAATCCTCCAGACTCTTTACTAACACAAATATCATTCCAGGCAACCCATGAAATTTTTCTATTATTTTCACACCCACCCCAAAAAAAAATTATAAATAGAGATTCAAGGGCAGAAATTATACCTGACGGGGTTTTGAAGAAGGAAAGAGCATATACAGGAAGGGAGGACAGGACATACTTGAGGAGATCTAGATTACCACCAAAAGACAGAAATTTACTACGCCACCCTAATAGTCTCTTTTTAATTCGATCCAAAACAGGCTCCCAAAACAATAATCGTCTCAGATCTTCACCAATCGGCAAACCCAAATACACAAAAGGAACCTTCCTCGCCTTAAAACCAATAACTAATGCTGCTTTAGTCAACCATGAGTCTGAAACATTTACCGCGACCAACATACTTTTATGAAAATTCACTTTCAGCCCCGACATCGCCTCAAAGAGAAGAAGGACGACCCTCAAAGCATGGACATTTCGCCAACTTTTAACCCATACAAGGAGAGTATCATCCGCAAACTGAAGATGGGAAACCACAGTTGAGTCATGTGCCCCCACTGAATAACCAGTAAAAATATTATTTACAACCATAGACTGCATCATAACGTTCAACCCTTCGGCGGCTAGTAAAAACAGAAACGGGGACAACGGGTCTCCTTGTCGTAAGCCCCTTTCTAACGGAAATTCAGGAGTTGGACTACCATTAATCAGTACTGACATTGTAGTTGTACACACACTCCCTAATCCACTTCCTCCATAAAGTCGGGAAACCCATAGAACCCATAACCGCATCAAGGTAACCCCAGTCAACATAGTCGTAAGCTTTTTCAAAATCAACTTTAAATAACAGAAGCTCTTTTTTACATTCACGGGACCCATCAACAATCTCATTTGCAACAAGAATTCCACCAAAAATCTGTCTATCTCTCACAAAAGCAGACTGAGACTCGGAAATGACACTTCCAATAACCAACCATAGTCCATTTGATAAGAGTTTAGACAAAATTTAATATTAAATATTCTTTTCAATAATACCTTTTAGCTGGTAGTTTGTACAATACTCATAATTTTTTTTTTTACAATACACTTAGTTTAATATATTCTACATTGTATCTATATTAATAATGAATAAAAATGTTATTGAAGTAGGATTATGGATTGACTTGCACAACAATGTGTTTGTGACTAAGGCCCGAATATGTATAGAGCTAATGAATGATTTAGGTCTTCTTGCTTAGTAGATGATCTATTTATATTAGTTATATTGCTAACTTAATCCCATAGCATGCAAGGCCTCTCAATATCATATAACCTCCCACTAAGTCGTTCATGCCACACCCACATTCTAGATAGGCTTGACCGTAGGCATGGCAATGGGGCGGGGTGGGGACGGGTTTTACATTCCCCGTCCCCATACCCGATTGTCATATACTTACCCATTACCCTACCCATACCCAACGGGGATGAGAAATTGAACCCCAACTCCGTCCCCAACGGGTTCGGGTATCCCCGCCCCATCCCCGTCCCCACATTGAATAATTTTTTTAATAAAAAATAGAAGTTTTTTTTGCAACCCCTAGAGAAATGTTGTAATGCATTATCCAACAATATGCTCACTTTAACATTTGTTAGATCGATTGATTTAGTTGCCCCTTTAAATATCAATGGTAGTTTTTATAACACTGACAATTATTACACAAAATAACATGACATATCAACATAAAATAGTTTTCTGCATTCGGGACGGGTTTGGGGTGGATACCTATATACCCGTTACCCGTCCCATACCCATGTTTTGGAATCGGGGAAAACCCAAACCCATACCCATACCCAGTCAAAACGGGGAAAACCCGTCAAATTGGGTTTGGTTCGGGTGGGTAACCACGGGTATGGGTTTTGTTGCGATGCCTACTTGACCTAGTAAGAGATATGATCTTATCGTGGTCTTTCTTGATAGTATTATGGTAAAGCGATGTGGTTTACAAATTTTGGGCTTAATTAAGCGAGTCAAGATTCTCTCAATTTATCTCCTTCTCTATTTCTTCTATTTAGAGATAAAAACACATAAAGTTTTGAAAAAAGTAAAAAATAATTAATGATAGTGGGACTTACTTAGTTGTAGGACCCACGTCATATTTTTGTGTGTATCTCTCTCTAAATGACATCTTCCATTTATTTTCATAAATGGAGATGATCTTTACTCTAATTAGGCCCCTATATTGTAGTGAGCCAAGTAAATAAGTACATTTATAATGGTCCACAACCTTCAAGCATATGACATGTAAGGACTGGCTATCCAAGTGAGTGTAAACATATAATTCATGATGTTATGACAGTCCAATTTGGTAAAATTATTATTTCTCTGGTAGGGGTCAAAGCCCAACCCCACATATGTTCTAAAAGCTCCTCACGCAAGGAGACGTCGTGGCACATACCGCACATGGACCAAGTGTAATAGCTACACCTAAAAATAACATGGTTCGTGGCACAGACCTCTCACATGACCAAACATTCGTAGTTGTCCCTCAAGGACTACATATGTCCCTTAAGAACAGTTGTCCAAAGTAAAGGAACAAGGACTAAACTTCTTAAACCTACTCTATTAATACTAGCTCAAGGACATTAGGTCAAGTAGCTCACCTTACCTACATATATCTATCATTCCACGACACTACTGACTTGACTGTCGGAGTGTGTGCAGGTACACCACCCCATTTACCAGAAGAAGAAGACTTTTGCTGAGGAAAGTGCACCAATTAAAGGTCATTCATGTCATCAACTAATGATCTCAAGTCTGGAAGGATCAATTATTTTATTTCTTTCATTTGCAATTTTTTCCTTGATATACTTTAAATGAACAAATGCGTCGCCGAAAGGAGTATATTTTTTTTTAATGGAAAATGTTAATATGTTAGTTGTTATATTAACATTTTCTCCCTTGCCAAGATTTGAACATTGGACCTTCAATTCCCTAACTTCTTTAATCTCTTGACTCAACTAAATGAGTTACTCACCCCAGAAGGCGTACAATTGAATGAGTAGATTGAGTAATTCTACTTTCATAAAACTTATTAATCATGTAAATATTTTATTTTTGGCACAAGGTGTTAACTAATCTTTACTCAACTTAGATATAGATCCAAAGACTAAATGTACTATAGTTGAGAAATCAATACATGTAAAGTTAGTGTTGAAAATTATATCATTCTTTTCATTAGGAAAATGACTAATATTGATCTCATTGCAATTTTGATTGTGATCACTTTGATAGTTTATATATATATATATATATATGTGACTTGTATGTAGTTGTGAAGACTAATTTCTTTAGTTGATCAAGAGCACATTAAAAAAATCTTAAAAGATGTGTTTCTACATTTTATAGCTGAATTCAAACATGAAACCACAAATTAAGTTAAGAAAGATCTAAATTATATCAATTAAACAATCTACAATTATTAAAATAAAATTTAGGTGAATTAGATTTCGAAAACTCATAAAAATAAGAAAAATCTAAAGTTCAAAGTACACTAAAAAAACATACTTACAAATCCACCAACAAAATCTTCTCATTGATAGTGAAACTCAAAAACTCTTGTGTAATATTAGCTGAATTCCTACTAACTAAATCAATCAATATTAAATCTAAAATCTCTATCCATGAAGTTTTTTTATAGTAAATTAGGCAACAACGTGGTGAAGAAAACTTTAAAAGGAAATAAAAAGTCCCCACCAAATTATTGCTAACTCAGGGTACAATTTTTTATGCAGACCAACTTAAAAGGATCTAATATAATAATGACACAACATATAATAATGTCATAAAATATTCATTTATGAAAAATAAAAACTATACTAAAACTTCTAGTGATGCAAAAGAAAGGAAAAAGCACATTAACTCTCCACTTCATCAGACACCTAAATCCTCTATTTAAAGTCCCTCTACCCCCCCTCCCTCTCCATTCATTCCAAACTCACATGCTCAATTCTCAACCTTAGTTCCTCTCTCTCTCAACCTCCAAACCTTCTTCATTCAAATCAAACCACTTCCAACTTTCACAAACAAAATATTTTCAAACATCTTAAACAAACTCAACACTCTCGCCGGTATCTTCTGGTCGAACTCAGGATTATCAAACATTTTCTTCTAAAAACCAGAGGGTTAAAACAAAATGGAGAACTTGATTCGCCTAGTCGATAACGAAGAAGAAATAGTCTCACATCGTTGCATTTGGGTAAACGGTCCTATAATAGTAGGAGCAGGACCATCAGGTCTAGCAACAGCAGCATGTCTTAAACAACAAGGAGTACCCTTCATGGTGCTTGAAAGATCAAATTGCATAGCTTCACTGTGGCAAAAAAGAACATACGACAGATTAAAACTTCACCTCCCTAAACAATTCTGTCAACTACCTAACTTTCCATTCCCACAAGAATTTCCTGAATATCCAACAAAGAAACAGTTCATAAACTATCTTGAATCCTACGCGAAACACTTCGAAATCAACCCACGATTCGACGAGTGTGTTCAATCTGCTAAATATGATGAGACTAATGGGTTGTGGAGAGTTGAGACTGTTTCCAATGGAAATGAAGTTGAGTATATTTGTAGGTCGCTTGTGGTTGCTACTGGTGAGAATGCAGAGTGTGTTGTGCCTGATATTGAAGGGTTGAGTAAATTCAAAGGTGAAGTTATTCATGCTTGTGATTATAAATCAGGTGAAGGTTTTAGAGGGAAGAAAGTTTTGGTTGTTGGTTGTGGTAATTCTGGAATGGAACTCTCACTTGATCTTTGCAATCATAATGCATCACCGTCTATTGTTCTTCGTAGCTCGGTAAGTACTTGAAATAAGTCAATTTAGTCTCTGAAATAAACGAAACTATAAAAAAATAATTTCTTGAAAATCTTTGACTACACAAGTTTTTTCGAGTCAGTCAACTTAGTTTCTAAAATTGCTCTGAAAGAACTAATGTGGTCGAAGATTTTTAAGCTTGGGGAATAATTATGATTTTGTTTATTTCGAGGACTAAATTTGTTGACAAATTTTTTTAAGAAAAATAATTTGAGGATGATTTTTTTTTTTTTTTTGTACTAATTAAGGTTGTTGTGTTTTTGGTTGAACAGGTTCATGTTTTGCCTAGAGAAGTTTTTGGGAAATCAACATTTGGATTGGCAGTTATGATGATGAAATGGTTACCCGTTTGGATAGTTGACAAGATTCTTTTGATTTTGGCTTGGTTAGTGTTTGGTAATATAGAAAAGTATGGTCTTAAAAGGCCATTGGAGGGTCCTTTGGAGCTTAAGAACACAAAGGGTAAGACCCCTGTTTTGGATATTGGCACCTTGGAGAAAATTAGATCTGGTCACATAAAAGTTGTGCCTGGAATTAAGAGGTTTACTAATGGCTGTGTTGAACTTGTTAATGGTGAAAAGAGTCAAGTTGATGCAGTTGTTCTTGCTACTGGTTATCGTAGCAATGTCCCTTCTTGGCTTAAGGTGAGAAATTAAATTTTTATTTTTTTAATTTATTTTGTGTGTTTGTATAAATTTTTAAAAATTGAACCGAGCAGTTCAAAACAGTTGAACCATGATTCATAGGTCTTGCAAATTTGATGTTTGGTTCGGTTTTGAAACATCGTTGGTTTTGAAACCTTTTTTTGGGTCTTATCATATGTTTCTCTTTTTTCTTCCAATACATAAAATAATTTTTTTATGTTGTTTTGAAGTTTTAGAAGCTTCTTTTTACCTTTTTCCCCTTTTGGAAATGGAATTAGTATTTTACTATTTTTGTGTGGAGTTAATAACTAATCTTATTTTGGTTCATTTTTGTGTGTAGGAAGGTGAATTTTTCTCCAAGAATGGATTTCCAAAGTCACCATTCCCTAATGGTTGGAAAGGAACTGTTGGACTTTATGCTGTTGGGTTTACAAAGAGAGGGCTCTCTGGTTCTTCATATGATGCTAAACAAATTGCTCAAGATATTGCTCAAGTTTGGAAACAAGAGATTAAGCAAAAGAAACACTACACTAATGCTTGCAATAAACGTTGCATTTCCCAATTCTAAATTGCACAAATTGTTAACAACAAACATTAGGCATTAGCAGTGTTGTTTCTTTAGCTAGGAATTTATTGGTGTATAAAAAAAAATTAACAATATTTTTGTAAAAAAAATAAAAAAAAATACACAAATAATAGATAGCACATAAGGATAATTGCTCTTCTCCAATCTGTTTTTGCTCATTCCCGCTGAGAAATACACCTGCGTGAGTTAACTCATGCTGAGAATACACTTGCGTGAGTTAACTCACGCTCAGCTATTTTGACGGGAATGAGCAAAAACAGATGGAGGAAGAGCAGTACTCGCACATAAGAGATCGAGCCAGCCCTCTCCAAAGGCCCAAGTTTTGATTTTGTTCTTGTTTTTGGGCCTTTCTTTTGAAAGACCAAGGATGATGAGGCTTTTTATAGTTTAACCAATTTTCATGTATTGATTTACTACTTTTTCTATACATGTAACACAACTTCAGCAATCAAGTTATAATCAACTTCACTTCCAATTTCTCTCTACCTTGCCTTTACCTTTTATTTTATTTGTATGTATATTTTTATCTTTATTTAACAAACAAATTATGTTAGTGGATTAGAAGTGGAAATGTTTTTCTTTCATTATCAAATTTAGTATGCAAGGACGAATATGCATAAAGTTGGTTATTTGTGCCCAAATTTGTGAGTTGCGGCCAACATTTTTTTATCAAATATAGAAATTCCAAACTTGATGAAAGCAAAAACAGTAAAGGTCAATAACTGTTTTCTATATTTAGGCTTTCATCTTAGATTTCTAAGCCTTTTTCTTTCTTTTCATTTGCTTTAGTGATTAGACTTTCCAACTATTCTAATTGAAGAATTTTCAACATAGACTTTCTCTACAAGTTGGTGAAGATTTTAAGTAGCTACTATCTAGCCAACAAATTAATTGATCTCCTGGCTTAGTATCTAACATTAGATCTTCATGTGATGTGATATACGGTTCATTATCCTATTCATAATCATATGACACAAATCAATGTTAGATTTTCTATCATACATTGTCATTTCTTAAAATAGTAGAGAAGTTATCGAATGGATACTCTTAAAATGAAATTCTCTCAATTTTTTTCAATGGTTATATCTACACCATTAAACATGAAAGAAAAAAAGAAATATAATATTTAAAAAAGAAGAAGATTATATTGAATATGTGGTTGAGATGTAACAATTGAAAAAATTAAGATGATTACTTCGAAGAATTCGTTTCTAGAAGTTATAAATTATAATGGTCCACATTTTCACTGAATGTGACGACTTGGGCCACTCTATCTCTCTTTACCTCTCTTGGCTATATGCCTATGATTCAAAATAGATTCCCAATAGTCAAAAGTTGATCATAGGAACAATTTGTAGGGCTATCTCCCTCTCTTAACTAAATAAATGACGGATCCAAAATGGATTTCCTACATTCAAAAAGTGATTCTAAGACTTAATGATTTTTAGTAATAATGCGATTATAAAAATTGATTTGTCAAATTTATGAATAAGTCGTCTAATTTTATACAAAGGATAGATAATGCGATGATAAAAATTGATTTGTCAAATTTATGAATAAGTAGTCTAATTTTATACAAAGGATAGTGATTTGTCTAACCCCACAACTTTGGAGAATTAGAATTTGTGGCGGTCGGTAAATTCACACATTCACAAAGTCACTACCTCGATTTAGATTTAAATACATATTTGATATGTTTCAAATAATTTTAAATTTAGATCGTTTAAATTTTGAGCTTGATCCAACAACTACTTGTGACTATGTGAATGTGTAGATTGATATGCGTAGCAGATCCAAATTAGTGTGTCATGTATTTACATATTTCTTTTAAATTTGTTATATTGGTTTTGATGACCCACATGAAGATTTTTTTTTATTTATTTAAAAAAAAAAAAACTGTTTAGTTTGATACAACAAACATTTGTTGCATTGCACATGCTCAAAGCTTATAGCAACAAAGTTTAAGGCCTTAATGTGAATTGCATTCAGATCATTTCTATAAAGCATAGGTACTACCTAGAGTACAGTTCACATAACTTGGAACCTAATTATTAAGTCATGTAGAGTGTGAGTTGTTTTGGCGTTTATCAAATAAACTCATAAATAAAGGTTATGCTAATAAGTATACTAAAAATATTGTTTAATGAATCCATAAACAAAAATATTGTATTGAAAATATTAGTCAAATCCTACATATAAAAGTAATAAATACATAACTTTTTTACACAAAGTTACAATTTTTAACCATTTATCCAATACCGTAAGAGTATTTGTTAGCGATGTTTTAGGGGAAATGCTAACAAATGAGTAAGATACAATAAATACTATTAATCACAAGGTTCAGTATCAAGTACTACACTTCAATTTAAAAATCTAGGTAAGATTTTGCTTTCAATAAGAGCAGTTTGGTGAGATTTATGGAAGAAAATTGGTTCCAGTGTAATAAATAACGCGTGATACTATTAATTGTAAGCAAATGTCAATTGTGAAAATAAAAACAAGTCTTGATTCTAACTTCTAAGCCCTAGGACTATGACCAACTTCACTAGCTAGGTCATGAGGAACGTGTATTTGCAGTAAATTAACTGCATTTTACCAGATCCAAACACGAGCTATAAACAGTAATTTTTTTAGAGAGGGAAGAACATAAAATTATTAGACCAAATACGGTGCATGATTACACCCCTAAAATATTTACAGAATACCTATAGATTATAGGGTATATGACTAATTGAAGAGTTCGTCGTGTAGGACTAAAAAAGCTTTAGATTTTGAAACGTCTTTATTTTTTTTTTCCTTGATGAAAAAATATCATTTTCTTATACCTAACCATTCGTTTTTTTTTAACTCTCCGTTCCTAATCCTAGGTACCAATTACTTCTTTTATAGGCACAAGACGTCCCCTTAGCAACAAAAAACCTTAATACAAACAGCCCTATAACTAATCCTTGTTGACATGCACGCCAAAACTCATTCAACTACTTGCTTCAAATTTCAAAAGACGTATCACCAAGCCAATGTTGGGGAGTCTGGGGCGGCAATGGACCAAACGTCCAGGACTAACAAGAGACTTAAACACTACATCTTCACCCAAAACTTTAACCTATAGATTTATGGATTCTTTAACTTATAAAGTGTTCAACCTTCACTTTTCTATTCGATGTGGGACATAATTGCTCACACTTGCACACAAAAGCCAATACTTCAAGATATGGGGTAATGATCATCTTCGACCATGAATGTGTAAGTGTAGTCAGTCACAATAGTTCTTTAATCTATTAAAATTTTAAAATAGTCTCTAATTGTGCACTATGTTATTCAAAATAGTCTTTTACATTAAAATGTTTCGTTAATATTGTCATATTAGTCCTTCAATATACTTATATTAGTCCATATAAGTACTTATTTACTGCCATATCATTAGAAAATAGCTAATGTCGGCATCAAGGGACCATTTCAACATTAAAGATTATTTTGACTAACGAAATGCACAATCAAATACTATTTTAAAATTCTATACATTCAGAAACAACTATATTACTCGTTACGTATCCAAAAACTAAAATAAGTATCACTCCTTCAAAATATTTGCAACAATACACCCTAAACTACAAAAGTTCCATAGAACCACCACAGCACTCCATTTCAATCCATAATACACATTTTGGCAATAAGTCTTGCACACCACCAACCCGTAGAAAATGATGAATTTATCAACAGTTATAAGTAAAATAATTTTCTATGGGAATACTCTAAGCTATAAAGCACAAAAACTCTCAAATGGGAAAAGTGCTGGCGTCGAATACGTATAAGATATTAGGGGAAATATTTTTTAGGATTAAATATATTTTTGGTTGTATAAATAAATCAATTTTTCATTTTAATCTCTCTAAAATTTCTCTTCGACTTTTAGTCCATGTAAAATTTGCAATCGCCATTTTTTGTCCTTATTTTTAAGTCAACTCATGTATAGTCTTTGTATTTTTAATGAAATTATACAGAAATGTGTAGAATATTATAAAAATTTCTCCCATAAAAGATTTTTTTTTTTACAAAACATGAATTAAATATGATTTTTTTTTTAACTTTTCGTGATTGTATTTTTAGTGAATATTATTTTTTTTAAGATGAAATGTGAAAATTTTAGTATGATTCTTATAAACAATGAGATGGTATTTATTCAAATTAAATGACATTTCCTACAATATAAAAGTCGACAAATAACTTTTTATTTCATAAAATTAATTGTTAATTTATTGAATTAGAAAACAAGTATAACGATACACTTCAATTTGTGAATGTATTGTAAAACTCCCAATTTGTTAATGTATCTAAGCCGATTTGTGACGTATTTTAAAATTCAAAAATTTCTTATATTCACATATTCATGTCTTGCTTACCAATGTTCGTGCTTCCAGGCATTTGAGATGGTAACGAGAATTGTTAACATGATGTGGTAAATCTATGTTAGATATATTTCTTTGTTTCATCCTAGTTCCAAAAGTCGAAGAAAAATATGGGTTGCAAGTTCACAACACGAAAGGAATAATCAATCGAGAGAAAACAGAAAAGAGGAAAAAAGAATTAAGCAGAGAGAGAATGTGAAATTATAACGCTTTTTTTTTTCATAGAAAAAGAGCTTCTATTAGAAAAAATGAGACAAGTATAAGAAATACTCCAACCCACAAGTCGAAAATAAGTACACGGGATATTCTCGATCTACTTAGAATAACGCTTTATTAATCTCATCTACTACTTTTTTCACTTCTGGAGTTTTAGATGAAAGATGATTCCATTTTTCGCTTCCCAAACCTTCTATAATGTTGCATGCCAAGTAGAGCCGGCCTTTTCCAATGCTTTTTGTTAGGAGAAGAGGAGTAAAAATAATCACGGAGAGTGGCTACATTACCGGGTAGTAAAACTCTCATTCCAACCCACCTAAAAATATTATACCAAATACTTCCAACAAAGCTACATCTACCAAATAAATTATCTAAAACTTCTCTGATACTCGGACACCACACACAACTCGATTCTACCCATTCCAACAAAAACAAGCGGTAAAAGAAATTGTATATCGTTAGTGTATATAAATCAATATGTTAGAAATGACATTCAATTAATTTAATAGTTAGGAATTTAAATAAAAATTGAAATATGTGCATGTTTGGGGAGGATGGATATTAAAGTACAAGTATTCATACCGTTCCATTTTACGGTAATCATACACCCTAATACATACATTGCAGAATTTGACCTATCTATCATGGATATCTTTTACGAATACCTAATAAATACGAGCCTAATTGCCATCCATACCGAGCTTCATAGATTTGAAGCAATCAAATGAATATATCACATCTTAATCGAATACAAGTGTGTTTTGTAGTGATTCAAATTCAACGACCACATAGATAAAACTTAGTTGTTGTTGTACTTTTCATATTACATATATTAATGGAGTTGTTAATATTAGATTAGAATTTTATGTGAATCCTCATGATTTTATCTTTAAAGATGCATCAATGGATTAGGAAGAAGCGTGAGTACTTATACTTTTTTTATTCGATTTCCAAGCACCATAAAACATTTTTCATTCAGCCCTAATGAGGGATTTGGGGCTTCCTTCTAGAACTATTGTAACCTGGTCTTACTAACGGCTCTATTATCATCAAACCTACATCAAATATGCATACAAAAAAGGATCTAGTACTTTGCAAATCATTGATAGTTGTACTCCACTAAAATCTAAACGTGCCTTAGCTAAGAGACATTCTCATGTTCAAATGAGAGCTTCCCATGTTCACAGAAATTGTTAAAAACTAACAAAACTATCCACACAGAATCTTTTCATAGTAGAAACGGGAGCAGTGTACCCCAAAATAAAGGTCCAGACCTGCTACAGCCTGGGTATGAATATGTTAAACGGTGTTTGTTGTTATTGCTGAAGTTGTTTTTATTAAGGCTTTTTTCCGTTCATTTAGTTCCTTTCATTCATATACTCGTGCCTCTCTTAGAACGAGGATAGTTCTATCTTTAATGATTTTTTGTGTATGATGCAGTTCTAACAAAATGCATATCCACTATCCAATTCATATCCAATTAAACAAACTTCAAACAAAAACAGTGAATGCCTTCCATTCTTCTCTCTCATTTCATTTAGTTTTCATTTTAATTTTCAGAAAGAAAATTGTTTTTACCGTGCTATCTGTTCCTATTTCCCAAATTTTCAGCCAACACAGTATCAAAAAACACACTCATACACAATGCCTTTTGGTTTAAAGGATAATGTTAAAGGAAAAAAAAATTAAAATGACAAACCATACTCGGTGATAACTTATCAGATCTAAGTAATCGATGACAACAAGTAATTAAATAGACAAACAAGTAAGAAACCAAGTTCAGATGTATTAACAGGGCTTCTTTTATAATTTTACACTCTTGCAGATCATGTTGTTCTGAATCACTTCTCCTTCCTCTGACTTACAAAAATTGATTGGTCGGGGTCATAAAAATGGCACCCACTTCTTGTATTGAAGTGGTAATTGTTCTTTAGAAGAGAATCAATTGCAAATTGATTTTGTTGGAGATGTGTGTTGATAGAAGAAGATACTAAAATATAAAGAAAAGAAGTTATTGAAATTTATGCCACCAAATATTTTAGTTATTTACCCAAAAATGATTGTCAGAAGGTTACTGGCTATAGCCAGTCATACTGTGAGGTCCACAGCTGGTCCCTTAATTTTAGGGTCCATATTAGGGGCCCTCGAAACTTTATAGGGCTAATATATGACCCAATTCACCTTCTTCAACAATACAAAGCAAGTAAAAACAGACCATATAAGTGCCCATATTGCTGGTCAATTCACAAATCACAATCTATAAGGAGAAAGAAAAAAGTGTCGAAAGGTGTAGTTCAATGGTATTATTTAGAGCATTGAAAGAATATTAAATATGATATTTAGAGCAAGGTTGTCAGACTCGAGTTTTTACCTCTACTCGTTTTGCCTAGGTGAAATCGACCCGTAAAATCGTATAAGTTTGACTAAAATTAAAAGGGAAATGCTAACTGGTGTTCCCAGTGCATTGGTTAAGGATATGAAAAAGGAAATTATATAGTAGTTAATGCATTGAAATTGTGTAATTAATTTATAATAAAGTCAAAAACAGTTTCCTTTTATGGTAATAATTATCTTTTATGGCATGCTTAACCAATGCCCCGGGGGCACCGGTTAGCAGGACCCAAATTAAAATTATATTAAAGTTATTATATACATGATATATACACTTACTAATATAATACTGTAAGTAGGTAAATTATTAAAAATATTAACTTAATTATACAACACAAATATACATAATCACCAATATAAAGCGACATGGTCAACCTTGTATCAAAATAAAGCGTTGAAAACTTGTAGCCTTGCTGTGTCGGAATCTTGCTGTCTTTAGGGTTTCGCCATTTCATAATACTATGTCCCTCATTCGTTTGAGTGTAATGGGTGGGAGAGGAGTCGTTTGGTTACCGCAAGCACTGTGCTTACACACATTAAATGGGCTTATGGGCCAAAAAGAAAGAAAAATTGAGCCAAATAGAATACTTTTTAGAGTGTTACTTTTCCCATCCTATGCCTTTCCTCGCGCACCCTATTTTTTTTTTCCAATTTTTCCCCTTGTCCGGATTTTGTTTTCCGGATTTCATTGTTAGAAATTTGCAGATATATCTGGATTATATTACCCGGAATAGTGTTTTACCAAAACTTTTGCAATTGTAAGGTCTACAATTCGTAAAAGAAAATGCAAATAAACTAAAAAAAACATAAATAAAAAGACACAAACATAAAAACAATTCATTTTATTAATATATGAACAATACATTACAATAATTTTCAAGCTTTCAAGCTATTTAAGCTTATTACATAATATCCTAAATCTATTTCTAATCCTATCCTATTACATAAGCTATACCAATGGCTCCAGCTCTAACTCCAGCCACTGATGAAGAGGAAAGAGGGTGGGAGGAAAGAAGATGGCGGGGAAGAAGAAAATCTGTTGGTGGGGAGACAGAGGGGGCACAGGGGCCTCTAGGGAACAAGAGACCATGATGGTCAACATGACACCCAGACAAACCCACCTTAGATTCAGACTGACCCCTACCCTATTGACCGATCATATGACCCCTGATGGATTTCCAAAGAGGCCTCTTTCTATGAAAGGCCAACAATGGAAACACATCGTTGTAGAAGAGGAGAAGAGAAGAAAGAAGGTGTGAAATTTTTTGAGAAAATGAACCATATTTATAGGGGAGGGGTTAAAAAACGTGTGGGAGGCCATCAATGCCAGTCAAAAAACATGTTTTTACACTTGACCACCGCCCAAAACGTTTGAAAAACGTTTTCTTTGTGGTGCAGACCACCGGCCAAAACTTCTGGTGAAGTCCGGAAGATATAATCCGGATTACGCATGCACTTCGGATTACGTATTCCGGAAAAAGACGATAATGGGGTGTCCCAAAGTGAAACTTTGGACGTTGTGTATGGTGAGGGTTGGTTCGGATTGTATAATCCGGATTGATTCAGCATTGGATTCTTCTGTGTGGCCTGCATTGTACCGACAATTTTTGTGGTCCACAACGCCCAAATACCTCTATAAATAGGGGTCCCTGTTTTCATTACAAGTAAACTACATCAGAAAAAAAAAATTATGGAATTCCCTGGCTTTGATCCGAACACCAAGCTAGCGGCAGTCTACTGCAACGGTGGAACACCACCCCATCTGTTTAGGATTCGCGACGATGTCACCCTATCCGGGCTGAAAGATGAGCTGGATCAAATCAACCGTCAACTCAACCGCAGGGACACTAGGAGGGTGGTCGGTGTTGAATATCGATGTCCATTGTCCGACTCAGCCGGATCTCTACGCTTCAGCCGGATGAAACTCACAAACGATGACGACGTGAGAACCATGTTCTCTGTCTTTGGTCAGCACAGCGCTAAAGGACCGATCGAGTTGGACGCTTCGTTGGTTAGATCTGCTGAACAAATCCTGAAAAGTTTGCACCGGCCCAGGAACTACGAAGAGATCAGGGCTCTGCTGGAGGGACCAGAGAAGGAAGAAGTTAGTTTAGATGATCCGTGATAATGTGTTATGTTTTAATTAACCACGTGTTTTATGTTGTTTTAATTGCGTGTTAGTTATGTGTTGTTGAATTAAGTCGTTGCTTTATGTTTTAGTTACGTGTTTTATGTTGTTTTAATTGTGTATTAGCATATAACCCAATATATGCTTTTCGGATTACAAAATCCGGAAATACATAGGGCGTCAGTGTATTCCGGAGAACGTAATCCGGAATGCTTCAGCATAGGATTCTTTTGTATGGACCACATTGCACTAAGATTTTATGTGGTCCAAAACATCCAAGGACCTCTATAAATACACCCTCTCCGGTTTTGATCTTCAATACCAGCAAAACACACAAACACACCAAAGCAAACCATGCAAATTTTTGTCATCAAGCTGAGGATCTTTCTAATGTTGTCGTGAATGGATGAGTTAGCTCTCTATTTGACGGCATTATGAAGATCCTCAGCATACTGTCAAAAATATATAGATAGTCCTTGATGCCTCTTTGATAGATAGATAACTCAAAAATATCAAGAGGTTTCTATGAGTTAGATCTTGCTGCCTGCCAGATAATATGTCATTTGGCAAGGCAGCAGGACCTAACTCAAAGAAATCCTCTTGAAAACACCTTGCCTTTCTTCATTGTGTTGCAGATCTAACTCCAAAGAAGAGGTTCTTATGAACTCGATAATGTCGGCCTGCCGATCGTAACATGTCAGTTGGCAGGCCGGCAGGATCGAGTTCAAAAGCTCCTCTTCTAAAACCTTCCCAAAAGATTCATCATTTATGTTATTATGGTTTTTTTTAACTGTTTATTTGTCTTATGTTGCTTTTATTTATGTTATGTATCTTTGATCTATTTTTTTCCAACGCATTCGCAACGAAAACGATCCAAATAAAGGGTCTGATACAGTTCGGACTTTACACTCCGGACAAACTGCATACGTTCCGGATTGTATAATCCGGAAACACTCAGTAACATTTAGGCCGGTGACGTTTCACCAAAGGTTAGGCCGGTTAGTGGAGTTTGAATGCATTTTTTTACTGTTTTGAATGTGGAACACATTTTATTTGACTGTAATTAAGACCTATGACTTATATAAGGCTATAAAAAGGCTTGGATCTTCAACATTTTCCTTCATTCTTCTTCACCTCCTTTCTTACATTTTCTTCAAAAATTTTAAGTTTTTTAGGTAGCTTTTAGGAGTGCTTGTGGTGTCATGGTTATTGTTGACCGCTCATACGACCCCTGCAATTGCATTGCAGTTTATGCGGGGGTCGTATAACGGTCAACAGAGACCCTTGGCATCAAAGAAAGACTCAAAATATGCATATCGTATATGGCCGGATTTTATATTCCGGAAGTTACTAACAATCTTGTCCGGAAAACATAATCCGGACCAGGGGTATTTTTGGAATTTTTGCAGGGCGCGCGAGAATGCCATAGGGTGGGAAAAGTAACACTCTACTTTTTAAAAGTAAAATCGCAAACTCATTTAAAATCGGACGAGTTTATCCGATTTTACTACGAGTTAAATCGCTCAAACTCGATTTAAGCTCTGTTTTCATTGAAAACAAGTTTACAATCGAGTTAACACTAAATTGACACATTAAAATGTAAACTCGTACTAGTTTACGAGTTAACAATAATGTTTGAAAACACTAGATCACACCCTAAATCAGGGTGCGATCACGCTGCTGACAAATTCCCCTCCTCCTATCAAACTTTCTCTCCCCTAACAAATTAATCGTTCACCTTTGCTTAAAGAAATATGCATATAGAAAGAGTTTCAAACTGAATGTCCCATTTAAATTTTTACCACAACATCCCCAAATTCAGTTAGACATTCAGTTTAATCCAAACATGTCAACATTTGACTGTATTCTATCTGTCTTGTATCTCTTCGGCTTTTACTAGACGCCTCCAACATTTTCTCATTGGAGACATTCATTGATAGACGCCTCCAACATTTTCTCATTGGAGACATTCATTGATAATAGCATTAAAATTACACACATGGGATGGCCACTATTGTTTTCACCACAAGGGTCCATTATTCTTCTACTTGCTCAAAATATACTAGATGCTTGTGTAACAGAGCTTGTTCTCTTCACATGGTATTGTCCATAATGAATTTCAGAAGAAGGTGGACCTATGAAAATCCACAAAAACATACCTTTGTGGCTAAGTGGCTAAGGGTTGTGTTGTAGCCTTTTAGATACAAGCAAAAAAAAAAAAAACAATTTCTTAAAGAAATTTGATGATTAATGCAGTATATTGCAAAGAAGGAGCAGTATATAATCTACAATTTTTAAGTATGTCTCGACTCTCAAGTTCTTTGAAAGCACACTAAATGCAATGGAATTTGCAATAACCTCCTAAACAGATACCTTGGTTGTGAGTTGAACAATGTTGAAGGAGTTTTAATCGGGAGATTAAGAATTTAAATTCTAATTGACATAATCACTTATTTACTAACACTTATCGATAAAAATATTAAGGATTAAATATATTTTTCGTCCTTATAAAGTATCAAGTTTTGTAGTAAAAAAAATTGCACTTTTTAGGCTCTATAAAATAAATTTTCTACCCAAAATGTTGGAATGATACTTTATCCAATATTACCAACCATTTCAAATCAACCTTCCATTTCCATAAGACAGATGTACGATTCCAACATTTCAGAGAGGAAATTTATTGGTCGTAATTTTGTCCGACTCGCACTTTACTAGTCTTATTGTGTCAACTCGCAAACTGATTCCTCTCGCCTTGTTTGTGGAGGATCTATCTCTTCAAATAAATGAGATTGACATTAGTTACCAAAACATTAAAATTTAGATACGATGTGGTGTCAAGGGACCATCCATATACATGAATTAAATACCACATCTTTACCCAAAACTTTAAGACGTTCGATTTATGGTTCAACTCACTTATAAAGTGTGTTTAACTTTCACTTTTCTAAGCAATGTGGAAATTTTAACTCACATTAATTGCTACACAACACTATTCCATTAGACTAGTATATAAGGAAAATATGTATATTAGGAATCCTTTTTTCCCTTGAGTTGATTTTCACCACTCAATCAATGATTTTGTTTGTCCCTTGTAGGTGTTTCTTTCCAATCATAGTTTGAAATTGCTGCAGTATAAACTTTTTAGAGTTTTTGCAACGATATCGCAACGGTAATTTCAGCCGCATCGACTGCATTTTGCCGCAATATAAAAGTTTGCATTGTAACCTTAACCGTAGTTTAAAATCATGTTCCTCGTCACATCACAAGTTGGTTACAAGCTAAACCTTCAATTGTCCTCCTTAACAACCAAACATCCTTAAATATCAGACAACATCAAAAACATTGACATGGTATCATGACATGTTTGGTAGACAGCAGCAGTAACCCTCATACCAGGGCTGCCACCTTTAATCAAGCAGACATAGTTGTCAGTCCATCCTTATGTTCACTAGAGGACACAATGGCTTCACTTTATCATCTCAATTAAGTGTTATGTTATCTTCAATGAAGCTATGCCAAAAGTGGAACATTCACAAACTAAGTGTTCTTCATCTCAAACGCTGTTTAAACTTTTAATCTGCTTCCAAAATTAACCAGCTGTGACTAAGATAGAAAATGACACACTAGAAAATACAATGGATGCAGAATGTATTCTTATGGATGTTAATTAAGGGAAATGCATGAGAAGGATGTATATATAATTCAATGAATATTGAAGTAATGAGAGGTTGACAAAAAATAAAGTCATGAATTTCTTATCCATTATGGGGGACAAGCACCTTGGTCACCGCATTAATATGATCACAAGGAAATTTTCAATAGAACAAACAAAGAATTGATAGTAGCATGTGAAAAAACAGCTCCTTTGAAATGACTATACAGGCCACTGACATGTTCGGATTATTCTCGAGTAATTCTGTTTTAAATAATAGACTTATCCAAGTTTATAGGTAGTCCATCAAGAGAATAAAAGTAGCAATTCAGTTGCAAAAGTTTTACATTTTAATCTCAAGACAAGATATAAAAGTTCAAATTCTCTACAAAGATTGTTGTAAAATAGTCATTGATATCATTTTAAGTAATTTATATCCAGAATCTATAACAATAAAAAAGGGTATATCTTTTGTTTTTGGTATAGCCTACTTTTCACTACCAAAATTACCTGTAACAGTAAACGTTTAAATATTTTATTAAAAAATTAGCGAAATTTCAAGATATAATAAAATAAATATTCAATTAATGTGTCCCCGTCAGTTGGTAGAGACATGTATTATTATATGCATGGGTCGGGTTTGAACCCCGGATACCCCACCTATTCACAGTGAATTATAACCACTACGCTATTTGACAAAAAAAAAAAAATCAACTAATGTCTTTTTGTACAAATAAAAAGAAACCAATACATATCTCCTAAGTTTTTTTTTTTTTTTTTTTAAGATCTCTTAAGTCTAAATAAGTAGTTTTCTTTTTATTATATAGACAAAATGTTTGTGGTTAATTTATTAAGGGGGGGAATCTGTTAGTATGAGAGATGCTCCTAAATTGAAGACTTTTATTTTTTATAACTTTTAAATTTTTACTATTGAATCCCATATATATCATAAAACTCAAAATTTAAGTTATACCTGATTTCATTAAAATTACACAATTTTTAAAAAATTAATATTCTGTATTTGAGTTTCACTGAGTATACATACATTTATTCTGTAAAACCTTTCTCATAATATGAAGGGAAAGTTCTTTAAAGATTGCTCTTAGGCATCTAGAAAATGTTAAACGGTAATGAACTATCGTTCGACATACTTTTTAAATCGATTAACCAATAAAAGTGCCTTTACCGATTCAAAAATGTTGAGCGATAGTTAATTGTCGTTCAATAGGTGCATGTGAACAATCATTAGGTCTAAAGAGCAATTATCAAGTTATTTTTTCGATTCTTTGATTTGGGCTTAGTCGTTTGTTGCCAGATAGCAGTCTGTTAATGACCCAAAAATAAATAAATTAAGCACCAAAATATCAGGAGGGGTGTGCTATCTACACCCGCAAACACTTCTACCCACATGACTCCTTTCAACTTTGTTATTTTTAGTAAATTACATTTTATATGCTTAAATTATATTATTCTATCTTTTATGTTAAAATATATTTTTTCCTGATAAATTTGATGTATTTTTTTTAAAGAAATTTGTTGTTTTTTTTTTTAAGAAGAAAAAGAAATTTGATGTTAAAATCTATTGTTTCCTCTCCTGAAATATATGATTGAATGATAACATGATATTCTTTTTTATTTTACTTTTTTTACTTTAATAATATGATATTTGTCTTCACTTTTATGTTAAAATCTATGCTCCTCCTATCTCGATAAACATTTTATTCCATTTTAGTATAATCAAAATTTTAATACATTCTTTTATCTGCTTTTGGTCCACAATATCATCATTAACATATAATTTTAAACCTTATAATAAACTATGAAGGAATGCAAAACTAAATAATTTTTTTTATAAAAATACTAAAGTTGATAAAATTTTATTTAAATTTGATTTGTTTAAATAAATTCATAAAATTAATAAAATATTCAAAATTAATTATCAATGATATTGAAAGCTATAAAGAAATATTGTTTTCTTAAATGTTAGCTTAAAGTTAATTTCTATCGTAAAAATATTTATTTATGTCGGCTTAAAGACATTTGTTGTTTTGATATTCTGTGGTGATAAGTGTTGACTACAATAGAAAATAGAATTAAAGCCTACCATATCAATTAATCTAAGCCATTAATCAAAATTGGATTTAAAGGTCAAGATTTGGAGTTAGTTATTACACTTACTCTTGGAGTCAAAATATCCCCTATATATATATATATATATATATATATATATATATATATATATATATATATATATTAAACTCTTAAAAAAAGAATAATATAATACAAACATCTCTTAAGGGAGGAAAGTATGATTTACCCTGTATATTTACTTCTCAATGGAATTACTTTAACATAAGAGTGAAGAGTGTGATTCAAACTTTTTTCATAAGAAAAAATATTAGTACTCTAACCGTTACTCCAACGTATTTAGTTCTGACCCAACATCATTGCGGAAAAATAGGCACAACTCCTGCTATGAAGGGTTACAAAGATCTCACTACATCATGAGCTTCAAAGTTATCAAATATTAAATATAGAGAATCCTTCTCGGTTTCGTTGACGTCCTAAGTTAAAATAATACATATTTTAATCACTTAAAGTTCTATAAACTAACTCTATTACTTTTTTTAATACAAAACATGGTTATATTAATATAAATAAGTTAACCCACTTGAGTTGGTTTAGTGGTATTGGCTTGGGATTTGGGAGTGTGCTCCTCAAGGTCTTATGTTTGATTTTCTCTGGTGTCAATTTAGATGGGCTAATTTAGCTTTTTTTTTTTTAAATTAATATAAATAAGTTTTACACTATCAATTTTATTATTAAATATATTTTACAATATTCATTTATTTTTTGGATTGTAAGTGTTTATTCCATTGATTTGTGGGTTGTTAGATAAGACGGTTGACGAAGGTTAAACACATTGTATAAGTTGTTCAAGTTTGTTGGGTAATATCTTCAGTTGAGGTATGGGATGAGAGTGAGTTTGAATTCATGAGTGTAAAATAAGTGTGATGAACGGGAAAAAAAATTATTTTCATCAGGGGATCGTTGCGAATGGTCTGAGCCATTTGAGAGGTAAATTAAATTAAAGTGAAAATATGGAAGTGTGAGATTAAAAGATGAAATAGAGACATTATTAATGTCTTGATTGATTTAATTATTTTGAATGTGTGAAAATTGATATCTTTGATAAATTTGATGTTAGCTCATGTTTGATTTGCAGCTAATACTTGATTTGTTGAATTATTTGATGATCTGATTGTGATGTGACGTACAGTCGAAACTCTTTAATTTAATACTCGGTAAATTAATAAACTCTCTAAAATAATAAATTTGTCCGGTCCCGACTTGGGCCAATGTAAAAAATTGAAAAACTCGATAAAATAATAAGATAATAATTTTTCGGGAGATCCCTTTATAATTTTCGGTCCCAAGAAAATCATAAATTAATAATTCATAGAAACTGAAGAAAAAAAATATATTAAGAATACATTGAACACATTTGTTCCTCTTGTTTACATTTACTGTACTTCAAAAGTCATTATTTATTTCCAATGCATATGAACACAGTAGTTACTAATTTACATTGAGTCCCAAGGTTCGCTGCAACGTAATTCTAAGAGACATAGACTAATTTGCCTTTTTGTTTGGTATGTACAGTATAATTACTTAAAAACTCTTTAAATTAATAATTATTTATTTATCGATAAATTAATAACTCTCTAAATTAATAAATTTCTCCGGTCTTGACATTATTAATTTATAGAGTTTTAACTATGTGATGTGGTGATAATTGTAACCAATTGTAAGATGCGAGGTTATATGACAGTGATGTATGATTGATTATTTTGATGGTATGATTTTGTGATGAATGTATGTTGATGAACCCTTATACAATGAATTGGTGGTAGTTTTGAATTGTGTTGCATATAGAGCTACTAAGGAGTATCCTAGCCCAACGAGGGGGAGGGACTGGATGTTAGAGATTGATAAGGAAATTGTGGTGTCATATAACTTGAGAAAAGTATATGACTCATGGTAGCTATGATGCAGTATCGCTTGAAAGAAGTCTCATAATGAATGCGGCACAAGATCACTTGTGAGAAGTAACCACATAGCGGTGTCGTATCAATGAGAGAAGCACTCCCAAATTTTTGTATAGGGTGCAATACAATATCACTAGAGATAACTACACAACACAATATCACTTGAGAGAAATACACCCATATTGGATCATAGAATTCATAGTGCAATATCACTTAAGAGAAGCACTACCCTCTACAGAGTGGCGTTAAATTCTAGAATCGTTGACACTGATATTGTATTATAAACTACTAATTGAGTACTTTAGAGTAGAATAGTAATAAGGATATAAGAGGAGTTTAGAGTCCAGGAGCATGCATATAATTCTTAAATGGTAAATTAACTTGTTGGGTTTGTAGTTCATAGTAATGTTACTTATGCTTACTATTTATAATAAATGCGAGTTGATATTACGATACTAGATATTTTGGGAGAATCCCACTTTGATAGTGACAATGGGAAAGGGGTACAGTTATTAAATTTGGTTTTGTTTTTGAGAAAATCCTTATTTGTAATGTAAGCAATAGTACTTTCAAAAATGAATGATTTTGTGTCATTACTACTATAATTTTAATAGATAAAAATATGGATTATGTTGAGTTATGAGTTAATATGATGTCCTGAGCATTATGAATGATTTATTTATTTTTAAAAAAGGTTGCTAATCCAAAAAAAATCCATTGTTTATTAAACTTATTTTTTCTGTATAAATAGTAGTAATATTTATTTTGGGGCGTAGAGTGTCACATTCCACTTGTAACTTTGTTCTATACAATTAGACTCTTTTCAAAATGGAGTATGCTGCAATAATATCATATTGCTAACCGCCTTCTAACCCTTGCACAAATCCCCCTTACTATCCAACATATATCTCTTCAACATACCATGAGTAGATTCAACTCTCTGTTGTTGTGTAGCTAAAGTATATAACCATATCTATTCAAACCTTTGTCATTTTCTCCTTTAATTATTTCAATATGGTGCTTTCCACATATTTGACTAACTTTGGAAAACTTGCACACACATTTCTAAATTTCACAATAAAGTAATAATATAAAAAATTGAACTCACAGGGACTAGGGCGCTATAGCTTTCCAATAATAAACTTGTTTGCAAGAAAATAAAATAAATCATTTAATGTCACATTAATAAAATAATGATTGAAATAACAGTTTAGGAAATCAGTTAAAATGGTTTATAATTTCTCAAAGGTATAAGCATGGTTTGAACAATGAATTAGTTATGATAGAGCTTTGCTACGATATACAAAGATATGGCTTTCTATGGCTCTCTGGCAACCTGGTGACCTTTGAGATCTTTCAATTCAACCATCATGTTAAGCATGAGAAGACACGTCTTTAAGGGTACAATCAGAGTACTTAACATGCAATATCACTAGGTCAGGTGATCAGTAACTCTCCATCATAGGAAAAGTTGATCCGTGGCCTATCACAGGAATCCTAGATAGATATTGGCGCATATCGAGGCATTTCCAATATCTGATTTAAGTTCAAGCGATCATTCTTGTTCCTGTCTCCTTCTAGTACTTAGGGATGTAACTCATATCAAACAAAGATGTCCATTCCCATCTCCTTTTAGTCTCGGGAAATTTGACAATAAAAATAAAAGTAATCATGTTTTACTTTCAAAGATTGACATTAAAATAGTTTGTTTGAAGAAGCCTAAAGTTATAGCTCTTTAAATCTCAAGCAAAGAGTATCGTAACCTCATCATGTCTAAATCACGAGAAGGGGTTTAATTGATGATGAGCTTAACCACAAAAACGGAGATGGAAGAAGACATAAATGAAAACATGAAAAAGCAAAATTAATAGATAAATAAGAGTTATGGATAGATTACACTCCAACAAGAAAATAGGTGAGCTTGAAGCATCACCCAAGTAATCATAACTCTAATTCACTAAGAACTAGCACTCATGCTCATCTATGAAAAAGATAAGATAGAGTGAGAACTATAGTGTCTACTAACCCTAGCTAAAACTTGGCTGCTTAATTCAACTAAGCAAAGTTCGGACCGTTGACACTAACATGTGGTTGTCCTTTTATATGACAAGTCCATCCATTACAAATTCTACCCTTTGGTTATTTCTCCTATGAGGTGTCCTTATCTTATCTTGTTAGACATAATGTATTCCTTTATTCCTTGTGATGTAATGATTTGTGTCGGTTCATAAAACTTAGTGCTTAAGCAATGATATGTAAGGGCCCCATGAGTTCGTATAATCGTATGACCATCCTGGACGATCCACATCGATATATCTTCAGACCATTTCCTAGTGTTGTATCTTCACACTTCGCCGGACTCTTCTTTCATGGTGTATCTTCTTATATCTCCAGAGCAAACCGTTAAATTGTTCCTCAAAACCTTCCACAACGAGCGTTACTAGTTCAAAAGGACTAAAAACTAATTAAGACCATGAATTCCTAAATAATCACCGATTAGATGCTACGTGCCTTGCAATCACGCAATTTATTATAGATTATGGGGGATAAGTGCAATGTAATAACCTACAAATTGTTGATTATCACCTGAGAAAAAAATTTGCAACATCGTTCATCAATGCAACATCTCGATTAGCGATGAATTTTTTTGGCATATTATATGGATCCTTCAACAAATTACACCACATATCTAAAGTTTAAGTAACATTATCCTCATTTTCACAATCCATATAAGCAAACACAACTGAATATGTCATCTCTAAAGAATTGAAAATAACAAACTCAATAGAAGGTAACCGGTATTCATTGGTTTTATAAGGGGAATCCATATAAGCAAAAACAACTGAATATGTCATTTCTATTTTTTCTCGCCATGATGATGAGTGAGTAGTTCCCTTTGTATCTAATTCTTCCTAAAATTTAGTCAGAAGGTCTTCCTAAATTTTAGTTTATCTCACTTCATATTATGTGGGGGAGATGTGGCGCTCGTGTAACAGAACTGCGGGGGTTTGTCAGAAGGCCTTTATTGTGCTAGGCGCCTGAAATTTTGGTTTGTGAAGCTTCATATTGACTCTTAAGTGGTGGTTAAAATATTGACAAGTGACGAGGAGTTAAGTCCTTATTGTCGAAGCTTGATTCAAAGGATTCGACGTCTTATTTAGTTGAATTGGAAAGTTAAAGTTCATTACAATTATCATGAGGCCAACAAGTGTGCTATGTATTGTGTTGGGTAACTTGAGTTGTGATTTAGGTGCTCCTTTAGTTTTTTATGAGTTGTGCCCGTCTTTTATTAGTCACTTATTGTATGTTGACATGATTGTAGTTTTTACTCCTCGGCTAGTTGCTTTGTAATTTTCATTTTCGAGTCTCTGGCCTTTTTTTTTTCTTTCAAGACCTTGAGCCCTCTTTTTCACTCCTTTTATACATATAAGAAAAAAAAGAAAAAGAAAAAAAAATGGCATGGCAGAATTAAGAGGCAATTGGAATGAATTACGACATATATAGGGCCATATTCATAGGAAGTATGGATGTGTCACAATGCTTCACCACTAAGGAAAGGCCAATGACAGTCAATGGAAACATATATAATGTATTTATTTTATTGTTAGTTTTTTGCTCAATTTTTTTTATTGTTAGTTTTTTTTTTTCTGGAGAGGAAAAACATATATAATGTATTTATTTTATTGTTAGTTTTTTGCTCAATTTTTTTTTTATTGTTAGTTTTTTTTTTCCTGGAGAGGAATTTTGTTAGAATCTTATCTTAACTAAAAATACCTGAATATACATAATTTGTACGGCTAGGCTATAATAGGCTATGAATTCCTCTTTGAATAATTTTTTCAAGTTATGATAAAAATCAACGTAACATATATTTTTGGCACAAGAGTAATTTAACGTTAATATAATTACTGATGTATTATTGATTATTTCCAAATAAAATATTTCGAGGGATACAACTGCATTGTGTTGAAGCTACTAGAGTTTGATCTAGCATACATGAAGTCTTAGGGTCAAATCTTATTGACTTCATAACACCAAAAGATAAATAAATTACATCTTGTTGAATCTCAACATAGAATTTAATCTCATTGTCATGTTAACTTGAAGTCATTTTCAAGACAAATCATATTTTTTAATGTTAATACTTGATAAAATTTTCTCTAGCTCCTTCCCTTATCAAGTCAACTTTAATTTTATCATATTATTTGTAGGCATTTTGTCTTTATATGATATTAACTTGAATCTCATCGTGTGATTCATGGAAATACAAACATATAATAATAATTATATGAAAATGGATTCCTTGCAGACAAGCACCGATCGCAAGTAAATTTCAACCATCAATCGTTAAATTTGTGCTGTCTAATTATTTTTAGACTATATGTAATATGTATTACGTGAGTGCACTATTTGTCGACTACATAGAATTCCGGTATATAAATCTATACAATATATAAAGAAAATACAAGATTTTGAACTGCTTTTTTCATTTTTTTAATTTTACTATTTTATCATTTTTATAATATTACTTAAATAATATTAATAAAAAAATAGTTAAATGCCTTCAAAATAGGAACAACCTTACTATAAGAACAATATTATCTAATATATAAGTGGATTGCGAGATTTTGAGCTAGATTTTTCATAATTATAATTATACCTTTAAATGAATTTTCCTATAAGAATTATCTATTGGTCTATTTTAAAATGATAAGAGTTTAAACGTCACAAACATGTATACTTATAATTTTAATTAAAATGTAAATTTTATGAAAAAATTGTTCATTATTTACACGTGTTAGTGCAACAAAAAGAGTAAATATTCTTTTTGTTTTATGTTAATATATGTTTACCTTATGTAATATTGGCGGTTTCTGGTTTACCTACTGTAAAAAAAAACTGTTTAGATTTCAACTCTATAATTTAAAGATTCTTTGGTTTTGGACCTTCATGAATTTTGATTGTACAAAATTGATTATATGATAGGGGTAAATCGAAATTCTTTCACATTACAAGGGTCGAAAGTACATTAAATTTTGTAATTTGATGTCATAGAAGTCGAGAACCAAAAAATCTTCAAATTACATAATTGGAATTTAAACAATTTTTTTTACATGATAAACCAGAAACCGCTCATATTTCAAAATAAACATATATTATTTTCTTGAAGGAGAAAAACTAGTAGATAGATATACACATTACTTTCTTGAAGGAAAAAGCTAGTAGATGATACACTCCAATGATAATAAAGAAAAAAGAAGGCACATTTTAACACAAATTTAATAAAGGAATTAATTAAGTTGAGTTAATTTGGGTTTAGCTTAAAATTAAAAAAGCAGAAGACTTTAGGTGATTGGTACGGCACCTTCCTTCGTTCGACCATTATTCATTCATTCACAGAACAGGAAAGTGAATAATGGCTTCATCAATGGCGAACACTTTCACTCTTCCTCGCTACTTCAACAAAAACCCTTCTTCTTCTTCTTCTTCATCCTCTATCTCCAAAATTTTCACTTTCTACACCCCCATTTCCACTCCTTCACCCATCATCATCACCAATGCATCATCACGCCGCGCACCCACTTTCCCTCGAGCCATGTCTTCTTCTTCTTCTTCATCTCCTTCTCCCTCTTCTTCTTCTCCTTCTTTCGGCTCTCGTCTCGAAGAAACCATCAAAAACACCGTTTCTCAAAACCCTGTTGTTGTTTATTCTAAATCCTGGTGCTCTTATTGCTCTGAGGTCAAATCCTTGTTCAAGAAACTCGGTACTCAACCATTGGTCATTGAATTGGACGAATTGGGTATTCAACTCAACCCTAATTAACCTCAATTATTGCTTGCCATTGCAAATTTATTCATGGATTTTGTTTCTATCTTAATTGATTTCTGTGTTTAGGTCCACAAGGTCCACAATTGCAGAAGTTATTGGAAAGAATCACTGGCCAATACACTGTCCCAAATGTCTTTATTGGTAAGCAAAGCAATCACTCACTAGAGTTTAATTACTATACTGTGACAGTGCAAAATTATTTTACACATATATGCTTTGCCGGTATGTGTTTCAGATTCAATAATTGACGTGACAACACATCATTGGATGTAAACGTAAAATAATTTTACACTTACTGTGCATAATAATTAAATTCTTACAGAGTATTATCATGTCTTTATTTTGTTCCTTTTGTCAAATATTAATCCTAATTTAAACCCAAGGAACACCTTGTTTGGATAAAAAAGTTTAATTAGGTCCATATAGTATAAGCGCTTATCATGTATGTGCTTATGTATCAAACGATAAAATAAAGTCAAATTGTTTTCATAAGTTATCATGTAGAGCTTATGGAAATAAATTGAAAAAAGCTTAAGGACACGTCGTAAGTTGTTTCTATAAGTTTATGCCAGTAGATAAGATGATGGAATAAGAGCTTATTAGTTATATTAGCTTGTATATTTTAGTCATGCTGATTAGGTTATCATAACTTAGGTATTGAAAAATCTTGTGCAGACTTCTGTGATTGAGAGTGGTTATATTAGGTAGGTGTATATTGAAAATTATACTATATATAGGGATATATAAGTAGTACTTCTGGGTTGAAGGCATGGTGAACATGCTTAATATCTCTAGTGATTTATGAAACCAAGAATCTGTGTTTGTGCCAGAAAAGTGAGAGGGAGAGAATTGTATAAGCTCAGCTGAAAGTGTTTACTATTTTTTTCAATAGCAAGAGAAATTTCATCTGGGAGAAGAAAAAACATCTTCTAAGAAAATAGAGATGTAAAGATATAAATAAAAAATGCACAAACTCTCTTGAAACAACCACGGGTTTCCCAATGAGTTTGTTAAGGAGGAACTTTTGAATATTTGGTGACTTTGAGAACGATTGGGAAAAATAATAAACCACAAAAACCTAAATTTTAAATGCTTCACGTCATCATTGTTAGCAAAATAGCTGAGGAGACCTAGTAGCAGAAGGGGTTGTGAGGGAACCCTAAGGAAAAGCCATTGAGGAGACATTTTGAGCCCCAAGTATCCTCCAAGAGTTTGATACAAGTGTTGCATTGAATGTATTAGAAATCATTAGATCCAAAGGAGAAGTTCATCTAGCAGAATGCCATTGCCATTGCCATTGCCATTGCCATTGCCATTGCCACCTAATTTCCAATGCAATGTTTTTAGACAACTAAATTTCCCAGGGTGAATCCCTCTTCATTTCTATGTTTGCAACAATCTACAAGCACACAAGCGATCTCTACTATTTGCACATGGGTTGTGAGGCAGACTGATACTAGTTTTTTGATCTAATTCCAAAGTCCTTTCTGTAAAGAACGTATATCTTAGAAACTCCAATACATGTAATTGTAGGCTCTCTCGAAATCCAACTTAAAAAATTAGGCCACACTCACCATTCACAATCGCAGAAAGTTTTCACAGTCAGATCCTGATATAGTATTTCAATTCTTCCCATGCCTTGAACTATGGATTAATATAAGGGTAATGTTAACTGGTGCCCCCGGGGCACTGGTTAAGGAGCAAATATAGTAATATTACATTGGAACTCGTGCAGTCAACTCATTAAAAGTCTAAAAAGTATTTTTTTTAATTTAAAACTTTCTTTTTTTGGTTTCCTTAACCCGTGCCCCGGGGGCACCGGTTAACATACTGGTTGGGCTAAGGGTTGAAGAAGACAACGGGGTTCAAAACCGGGAGAAGGAGAAAATGTTAATATACGAACAACTAATCACTAACATTTGCCTATAAAAAAAAATCTAATATAATTTTCCAAAACAACATAAGTCTGTTACCCTGCATTTAATTTTATCTTTTGAACAGAACAGTTTATTTCTGACCCTAAAGTTTTCTTCATTGCAGGTGGCCAACACATTGGTGGCTGTACAGGTATATTTTCCTTGTGCTCTTGTTGAATGATTGATTATTTAACTGAGGGGGAATGACTCTTGACTGTTCAAAACATTAGTTTTTTCCTCAGTGACTGAAGCATTATTCTTTTTATTTTTTTTACACTCTTCTACTTTTACTTCAAAATGTATATGACCGCAAATGTAAATTGTCTGCATATATGAATTTCAATTTGATCAGTGCTAATTATCGCGATAATTTGTCTCACGGTTTCCAGTTAACCATTTAAATCCTCTTATGGCTGGAAAACATGCTTGTGAAATTGCATTAATATTGTGCCACATTATCAGTTATGCATGTATGACGCTTTCATGGATCCTCTCATTGTGACAAATATCATTTCTGTTTGGATTTCTTGCAGTTTCAGAAATACCAACGTTACACAGTTCCATAAAAATCTTAACAGTGAAATTTCCTTTGTCTTCTCCTTTTGTTTCCCTCATTATTTTTACTTGTGCAGATACACTTAAGCTGTACAGGAAAGGAGACCTTGAAACTCTGCTATCAGAAGCTGTTGCTAAAAATAAGGGGAGCTAAGACCTTGTCAATATTACTCTCATCCTAAAGGGAATCTGATCCGGTTGCAATTTGTCGCATATAGACCCTTGAAAGCACTGAGTTAATACATCGATTTTTAGTCATTAGACCCTAATAAATCTGTGGTTTGAGGGTTTGTATAACTGAAATAAGCACCTTTTGTACCTGAAAACTGAATTCGTGTAATGATTCTTAAATTGGTCATTTAAATGCCTGGGAATTAACACTGTAAGAACTAATTAGATCTGTGGTTTGAGTGCTCCAGGCAAATGAAATTGATGAACATGTAGTTGATCTAATTTTTTGTTACATCGTGACAAGTTTTAGGATTCCTTCTGTTTTATGAGCCTCTTCTTTTATATCTCATAATCAGCATTCCCCATTTATTTTTGTTTTATTCATTCCTAATAATGGAATTTCTTTTCTCTTCATACAATTTGACCCGAGCTCCTTGTATTCTGCAAAAATTTAACTTATAGACCTTTTTAAGATCTTATCTCTTACACCCTCCGGTCACTAATATAAGCAAAAGTTTGATTTTTAGATTCATTTATTAAATGACTACTGAATTTAAAAATCAAACTTTTGTTTATATTAGTGACCGGAGGGTGTACGTTCTTTCCCTTTCTTTACTTTTTCTTTTTATATATTTTGCTTACCAAAAAGAAAACAGATCTAATCTCTAACTTCATTGGTTGACATTCGACACAGTCTAGGGTCACATAAGTACAATAAGTCAATGATGCAACAAAAGATCAACGTGAATAAAACCAAACCATCATTACAAATCAATTAAACTCCATGCAAGACAAACAAACATATAACCAATCCTTAACCTATTCTATCTAAATTGAATCAACACATACTTTCCTATCATATGATTTATTGAAAAAAAACATTAAAGTAAAAATAAACAAACTAGCATCATCACATTCCAGTATCCCATTTATAAACCAACTCATCAAGTCTTTGACTCAAATTTTTCAGATAAACCCCATCATCTTTAGCAACCCAAATGCAGTTCTTCCAATCACACTTATTGAATAGACGCTCATCATACCGGAAAGCCTCGAAATTAAGAGAAGCACTATCTTTGGTCACATAGCACCAAAACATTGTTGAGTGGAAGAAATCAGTCCTAAAACTCCAAGTGATATTGGAACCTGGAGACAGGTTATTGATGCCAACATCATCTTCTGATGATTTGCAATGTGTGAACAAAATCTGGTTGTAGCTCAACGAATTGACAACAGATACATGCCACTTTATGAATTCTGGGAACAAATGATCTTTTATTGCATAAAATCTTGAAGCACTCAAAAGGGTTGGAAAGGTTAAAGCCAAAATGAACCCTAGTGCCAAAAGATAGCGGCTTGAATTTTCTTTCTTCTTTTCCATGTTTGTTGTTGTTGCTGCTTTGTAGAACTTGTGTAATAGTAGTATATAATGTGTTAACTATTGCATGCAATTGCAAAAGATTGTGAATCCTTTTGATTGAGATTTTGGTATTTATGATGCAGCATGCTGCATTTTAAATAGATATGGGAAGTTTTTACTTCAAGGACACGGGTAAGGATTCATACATAATCAGTGGTATAAAATCCAAGAAAAAGACTAGAAAAGTAATATTTTCTCAATTTTGTTTTTGGACTGAACACTGCAGAAAATGGAAGATGTATGATATTTGGCACATTTGATATATGAATATACATTGTCGATTATTTATATTAGAGTTGAAATGACTCTTAAACTATCATGCATAATTGCAGCGTTATAAATACTTATTGCTATACTCTATTTCTAAAAACTGAAGGCTAAATAATAAATTTCATTTACTCAAAAATAAAATCATGACTTCTCATATAACAAATAAGTGGCTTTTGAGATTATAGTAACATACAAAACTTTTCAATTTCCTGATTATTTACACATTTTTTCACATAACTTTTGCTGATGGTATTTTAAATTGGGTGTGCCAGACCACATATGCAAATGCAATAAACAGATTTTGTCAAAAAAAAAAGAATAAGCAATAAACAGATAAACATATTGTTAAATTGGTGCATACCAAATTCTAATCAAACCTAAATCCGGTACTGAAAATATGTTTCTGGCCTCGCACACAAGATAGGATCACTTTCAATTTAGTTAATTAATCTTTCATTATTATAATTAATAATTAATGGCAATACCAATAGACAATATTAACCAAATTATTAACACCATGGGTTTTTTTTTTTTGCTGTGGTCAGGGTCTAAATCCGGTACTGAAAATATGTTTCTGGCCTCGCACACAAGATAGGATCACTTTCAATTTAGTTAATTAATCTTTCATTATTATAATTAATAATTAATGGCAATACCAATAGACAATATTAACCAAATTATTAACACCATGGGTTTTTTTTTTTTGCGGTGGTCAGGGTTTGAACCCCGGACCTTTGCATATATTATTGTCCATACCAACTGAGTTAAACTCACGAGAACATTAACACCATGGGTTGGGGATCAACTAAACTTTTTTTTTCTATTAAAAAATTATGTGTTTAAATAAGGCTTAATTACACTTTTGGTCCTCGTGTTTTGCCAAACTCGCGAAATTGGTCATGCCCTTTTAAAACCTGACAAAACTGGTCCTTCAGTCATCATTTTTGTTGCACTTTTGGTCCTACCCATTTCCTCCAAAAACGCAGATGTGGCAGATTTTTAGCTGATGTGGCATTGCTGGTGTGGATAATATCATTTTTAAATTGATAAAAATGAAAAAAATCTGAAAAAATAAAAAAATTCTGGAAAAATTAATAAAAATAAAAAATGATTAAAAAAATAATATAATCTGATAAAATGAATAAAAAATAAATAGAAAATATTAAAATCTGAAAAAAAAACTGAAAAATACGGAAATTTTTTTAAAAATCTGGAAAAATTAATAAAAATAAAAATGATTAAAAAAATAAAAAAATCTGGTAAAATGAAAATTTCTGAAAAAATTAATATAAAATAAAAAAATCTGGAAAAGATTAATAAATATCAAAGTTTTCTAAAAATTAATATATATAGAAAAAAATCATATATCCAGAATTTTTTCATATATATGAAAAAAATAATCTGGAAAAAAATATAATTTTCATATATATGAATCTGGAAATATTTTAACAAAAAATAAAAATTTAGATTCTTTTCCATAATTTTTTTAAATTTTTCCTGATTTTTTTAATCATTTTTACTAATTATTTCAGATTTTTTTTATTTTTTCAGAATTATTTTCTTTATTCTTAATTTTTATTAATTTTTCTAGAATTTTAAGATTTTTTTTTGTAAATATGATTAATCTTTTAAATATGATATTTTGAAAAATCTTCAAAATTTGGTAAAATCTTTTTTAAATTTGATTTTAAATTTTTCAAAATCTTCAAAATTTCGTAAAATCTAGAACAATATCTGAATTTTTTTTAAATTTAAAATTTTCGAAAAAAATATGAAATTAAGATTTTAAAAATTTAAATAAACTAGATTTTTTATAATCTGAATGTTTTTTAATTTTTGAAAAAAAATATTATTTACGATTTTTTAATTTAAAAAAATATTTTGAATTTTTTCAGATTTTATGGATTTTTAAAATTTTCGAAAATTAATTTTTTTTATTTCGAATATAATCTGAATGTTTTTATAATTTTTGAAAATTTTTTTTTTTTTGATTTTTTAATTTAAAAAATATTTTGAATTTTTTCAGATTTTATGGATTTTTTAAAATTTTGAAAATTAATTTTCAGATTTTTTAAAAAAAAAATTCATTTTTTTGAGTTTTTTAAATATAAATGAAATGATAAAATTGTTTTTTGAAATTAAAAATCCTTGTTTTAATGACATGTAAATAGTATTTTCCTAATTGGCAATGCCACATAGGCCTTCATGTGCCGCATCTGCGTTTTTGGAGGAAAAAATGGGGGGTAGGACCAAAAGTGCAACAAAAATGATGACTGAAGGACCAGTTTTGTCAGGTTTTAAAAGGGTAGGACCAATTTCGCGAGTTTGGCAAAACACGAGGACCAAAAGTGTAATTAAGCCGTTTAAATAATAGAACGAGTGGCGTTGCCATAGTCCTAAAAATCAGAGGTAATACCATATTTGTGGCTGATGATATGGACCTAAAGTTTCTCTCTATATTTGATGTTGTTGGGTAGTGGGAGACGCGCCGTGAACAACAACCCGTCAATGCTTTAGGACTATATCTCTAAAAAAAATCTTAAGATATTAGATATATGAGTCTTTTCTCTTATGTATGAAACATTTTGTTGTCGCAAATGTGAGTTACAAGTTCTGCATTTGATAAAAAAGTTAGGGTTAAACAACATATAAGTACTAGGTAACCCTGAATTTCTATGTTCTTCTTTTGCTAAGGAAGATTTCTTGTTTTCTAAACTATGTGTTGTCTAGTCAGATACGTGTGTATGCTAAGGAAGGTTTCTGGTGGCCTTGGACGAACTAGGATCATCAGGACTTGAATTGTCAGACCTAGAGCAGGTATAAGAAGTTCCTGAAGTACGATACAATTTGAAAACATGTTGATTTAAGTCTTTTGTTGTCTTTGCTAATACATGGGTTCAATTGGTTCAACCGCTAATAATCTACTCCCTCCGTTTCAAAATGAGTGTCGTTTTAGCCAATTGCACACGGATTAAGGAATGGAATGAAATAATCGTTAGACGTAACACTTTTACTAAACTGCCCTTACTTTATAAGAAAAAAACAAACTTAAAGTTGCATTGAAAATTGTGTGAGAGAAAAGTTGGAGAGGGTAAAGTTGGAAGAAAAAACTTAAAGTTGTATTGGAAATGTAGAGTGACATTCATTTTGAAACAAATATTTTTGGCTAAAGTGACACTCATTTTGAAACGGATGGAGTAATATGTTCCATCGCTTTAGTCTTTTATGGTTTTAAATGTATTAGGAAATCAAAATACTCTTTTATTAAAACTTGGTTGATCGCAAGTTTGCCCATTTGTGACTTACTGATGTGGAGGATATGTTGTGTGGTTATGGGCATCAAGTTTCCAAGGTTATTATTTCCATTTAGTTGTAATCTATGTTAGTTTAATAAATATAAAAGTGATTTGATAATGATTTCATTTCTAGCTTAGGTAGCCCTGAATTTGTATCTTCTTCTTTTTTATAAGGAAAGATTTCTGGTCCTCTAATATCTCTTTGTTCTCCCTTCAGATGAGTGTGTATGTTTACAATAAGGATGTTCATATAAAAGGTTATTTTCAGTACCAGATTTGTGTGTGGTGGGAGAATAAATTACCAAAATTTGTTTTATTCTCCAATTTAGTTGAGCACCATATGGTAGCACACAATCTCTTCTCCCACCACACACAAATATGATACGTAATCATGTGACCCTCACCACCCCACCTAACACTCTTTCATATGAGGCGAAATTATTAAAAGATCCTTTCACACGAGGTGTATAATGGAGTAAGGAAAAAGGGTGTCAATATAACATTATTGTAAAACACAATGTGAAAGATGGTCGGACATGGAAGATCTACTGTGTGGTTTATAGCATTCTTTCAATTTGCACGACATGTTTCTCGTGCCATTTTTTTATTTCAAGATCAAACACATCTTTAAACGAGTACTTTTTTCCCCTATTTCTTAACCATCAATCACTCATGTGCATGTTTCGTCTTGTGAGCATAACTAAATACTCTTAGTTTGATGCTTTCTAAACAATCATCTTCACGTTTTTAGTTTAATCTCTACATGGTATAAATAGGACATAAATTTCATAGTAAAAAATAGAGACTTTTACAACATACTCAAGCCAAACTAAATCCCAGCTTTCTTCAGCAGAGCTGATACATGACCACGAAACCCAACCTTAATTGTCTGTTCTTTAGGTAAATCACCAATATCAATATCAAGGGCCTTCTTGTTTATAAGACCATAGATCTGTGTCAACACTTTTGTGAATGCACTTTCAACGTTCAAGGACTCTTTCCTCAAAAAAAAAACGTTCAAGGACTCTAGGGCAGATGTTTCCATAAAAAATATATCCTCCTGTTCAGCAAATTTTGCTCCTTCCTTTGTCGAAACCTATAGCAAATGACGCTTGTACGTCTGCTTTGTTTTCTACAAGCATCACAATAATGTTGTGATCTGCGTGATCTCTCAGTTCTTTTAGCCACCTCTTCACATTTTCAAATGTAACACGGCGTGTAACATCGTACACTAATAAAGCACCAGCGGCTCCACAATAAACAGCACTCGTTTTTGCTTGGTATGTTTCTTGACCAACATTATAAATTTGAGCCTTAATAACCTTATCAAGGATACAAATGTTTTTGCTGGCGATCTCAAAGCCAATGGTGCAGTGGCGGAGCCGGATTTTTTTTTTAGGGTGGGCCACCAAAATGAACTATGATATATAAAACACAATTTATGTCGTAGCGTGCATTAAATATAAAGTTGAAAATCAAAAAATTAAACAACATATATTAAAAATTTAAAATAATTCTCTACACATTCCAAAATACTTGAAAACATATAAAATAGAATAAAAACTAATACTTATAAAAACTTATCTTTCAAGTTTCAATATAAATATTCATGCTATATTTAGAATTAATGTCTCAAAATTAACGTATTATACACTTCTCAAATAAATGAAATATCAACCATTTGATGAGATCCAAAAATATATAATTTGTTCTTAAAGTAAACAAATCACAAATCATACACATAAAGGTGAAGATAATTGAGTGGACCAACTTGAAGATTGTATTTAAATTTAATGGTATATTTATACTTACACATATATAAAAAAAATAAAATTGGGGGGTGGGCCGTGGCCCACCTCAGCCCAAGTGGTGCTCCGCCACTTGTAGCATCAACTGGTCTCTCACTTTCTGTTGATGCTTCATATGACACCATTTGCAATTCTTTTCCAGCTTCAGTATCCTCAAGACTAGGCATGAGTTGTCACCAAGGGAGTCATGGCAAGAAACATAACTAATTTCACGTCTATCACGATGGCTCTCTTTAGGGTCATCGTCATATGCACGGTGATTTTTAGATTTCACTTGAGTGTCGTTGAACTTTGATGATGTATTCATTTTTATCTCTCTTGATCAATTGATTATCTTTTATCTAAATACATTAAAGTCATGAACGACACCAAAGATCAATAATAAAATAAAATCTTGAGTGAAATTGTTCTATAACTCCGAATTTCTTACTTATAAATCATTTCTAACTCTAAAAATAGTAACTGTATCTTTTCTACGCTTTAGTTTAGATGTAAAATTAAATTTATATTTTAATGTTATATTTATCATTAAATTGATCTATTACAATTTTTTTTTGAAGGATTACATTTTGTTTTTTGTTTTCATTATACTATTATTTCTATAACTATAGATTTCACATTTTCTTTTCTATTCTTAAGTTTAGTTGTAGAATCAAATTTTTGTTTTTATATTATAGTTGTAGAATCAAATTTTTGTTTTTATATTAAAATGATAAGTTTTTTTTTGAGCAAATTAAAATGATAAGTTAACATTCTTTTTATCTTGTTATTTTATATATTAATTATAGTTATTGATAAAAAAATATATTTCAATTTCTACACACTGAGCTATCTTCTTACTGGTTGATTTTTATAATTCAATTATAGGTACATTGATAATTTTTTAAAATAAATTAGGGAAAGGGAAATTTTATTAATAATGGCACTAATGACCAAATTACAACTATCTTAGGTGGAATTTGAACATTGTCCTTTGATGGACAAGGGTGGCATCGGAGATGGCGTCTTGCTTGGGATGGGAGGAGGATTTGTTGGAACAATGTATTTCTTTGTTAGATAATACGTTTTTGTAGGATCATGTTGTTGATAAATGAGTTTGGACTTGTAACTCTGTCGAAGAGGCTTATCAGATTCTGACTCAAGTTGAGCAAGCCAACATGGATGTTAATTTGTTAGCTCACCAATTTGGTGGTGCACATATTTTCAAGAAGGATATTCACTTTTGTTTTCAGGTTGAGTTAAATATGTTTTTGGTCCCTATAAATATATTAACTTTTTGTATTAGTCCCTCTAAAAAATTTCTTCAACTTTTAGTCCCCAAAAGTTGTTCATCTTCACTTTTGGTCCCTCTTTTAAGTAAACTCATATGTAGAATTCATATTTTTGAATAAAATTTTGTAATTTTGCATAATTTTTTTTTGTGGTGTCCGGGATTCTTTTTTTTTTTGTGATGTCCGGGATTCGAACCTCGGACTTTGCATATAATATGCATTATCCTTACCAACCGAGCTAAGCTCACGAGGATTGCATAAAAGTTTATAATATTATAAGAATCTCTCCCAAAAAATAGAATTTTTCAACAAAATATGAATTAAATATAATTTTTTATATTTTTGGCTATTAAAAATTCATATTTATTTCATGTTTTGTTAAAAATTCTATTTTTTTTTGAGATTTTTACAATATTCAGCACAATTTCATCAAAAAATACAAAGGTTACATATGAGTTGACTTAAAAATAGGGACCAAAAGAGTATAAAGAAAATTTTAGAGGGACTAAAAGAAAAAGTTGATATATTTATAGGGATAAAAAACATATTTAACCCTTTGAGGTAATATGAATGTCTTGTATCTAGATTATGTGGAAGAAGTGTAATTCAAGAATTTTCCGTAATAAAGAGTTGTCGCTGAAGCAGTTATTAAATCACACTAAACTTCATTCTTGGTGGTGGATGAAGTCTCATAAGCTTATTGCCTCTCGTTTTTAGCTTGTGATGGTCTACTCCTGTTTTGTGCTTATCCTAATTACTGTGTGTGTGTGTGTATATATATATATATATATATTACCTCTTAAAAAAAAGTCAGTGACATGAAGTATGTGTTTGGTATACAGTCTGCATCCAAGAATCACGTTTATACACATATCCCAATGCAAATTTTAAAGCAAAAGCCAAACTCTATGTATTGAAGTTTCCGTGCAAACGGAGTTTTTTTCAATTCCACCGCTATAACAAACACAGCTGAAGTCGATTTTAATGAATTCAATTGTGCCACATAAGTTCTATATCATTAGAAGAGGTATGGGTTTAGAAAATTTTATTGACTTTTTAAATAGGGGATTAAAATGTTGGTTATAAAAATAGGATTAAAAGTTAAAAAAATATATAAATACAGAATTAAAATTTCATTTAAGCTAAAAAATAATATATGATAATATTGATAAATAGATTCCAAAATTATGGAATGTAGTTGGGGGATAAAGCGTGGCAATACCATAATCATCCAACTAAGGAGATAGATGTGTGACCTCAGGATGATCAGTTAGTTCAGTTTCACTTTCTTTGCATATGGCAAACTACTGAAACATTCACTTTGGAACCAAACCATGACATTAACAACGTTTGGTTCTACTTCTGCTAACTCTAACACTTTGTTCCTCACTCTCCCAACACCACCTCCATGTTTCATCCACAATCATCGTACCAATTTTATGTTCAGTTCCTCAAGACTCAGTTATGGTCACACTCACACTCTTTACTATTCTCACCAAAGATCTTCTGTTCCCACTATTGTTTGTTCTGCTTCCAATAAACAATCTAATTCTTCTCAAATTAGGTACACTTTTTCTCTCCTCTTTTTGTTTTGTGAAAAATGCTTTTGGTTATGATATGTTTATAGAATGTTGCTTTGTTACACTGAACTGTTGAGGTAATTGTTTTAATATGGTTCCATTGACGAGGGTTGGATAGCTCAATTGGTTGAAGGGCCGAGGTTCGAATTCTGATAAAAAAGAAAATATTGACATAACAGCTAATATATTAATAATTTTCTAGAGATACATGACATTACCATACATAACATTATTTGCACTATTTAACAAAATACAAATAGTATAGATCTATGAATTGATCATGAGAGTTGATGTCTAGAGTAGCATTCAATTAATGGCCACCAAAAATCAACTAAATTTTAGTTGTAAAGTTCAATTTTTTACCTACTACATTTTATGTGTTACCTCACCCTTCTTATGGTTCTCATGTCTGGCAAAGAATGAGATTAGGATCAAAGAAGCATTGTTTTTTTCATTGGAACCATCTTGTTCTCTTACCATTGGTGTACATGTTTTAGATTTAGTTTGTGGTAGAACATCAACATAGTTCAAAAGTAAAAAGATATGAAAATTGCAACGTCAAAAAAAAAAAAAAAAAGATATGAAAATCGCAAACGGATAACACACGGTATTTGATCACGGAGTTGGGCTAATTGTGCTCAAATCTCCGACTGCGGAGCGGGCTGCATAATCAAGTTTCTGAACATAATATCATGAATCTTTATATCTGCAATTTTGCTTGGTTATTTTTTCCCTTCCTTTTCTGCTTTTGGGGCAAAGCAAACCTTTGAAATCAAATGAATGCAGAATTCACTAGAGTTTCTTTTCTTATATGTTCCCCTCTTTATGCAAAGCTTCTTTCATCAAGTTTTATTTTCCTGCAGTGATGCTTCTTCAATCAATCAATCAATCATTAATCATATTTGTTCTTCAGCTCTACAGCCAGGATAAGGAGTGAGGTTCTATCTCCCTTTCGGGCAGTTAGGATGTTCTTTTACACCGCTTTTGTTGCAAGTGCTTCTCTCGGGACACTCATAGCAATCTCACAACTAATTGGTGCACTGTCTAATCCATCACGAGCCTCAGAAGTTTCCGAAATTCTCAAGGGTCTCGGCATTGACATTGGAGCAGTATCTTTGTTTGGTTTCCTATACTTTAGAGACAACAAAGCCAAGAATGCACAAGAGGCTCGGCTCTCAAGAGAGGAATTTTTGTCAAATCTTAAGCTACGTGTGAGCGAGAAGAAGATCATTACTGTTAACTCATTGAGAGGAATTGCTCGACTTGTAATATGTGCCGGCCCAGCATCCTTCATAACCGAGTCTTTTAAGCGCAGTGAACCTTTCACAGAAAGTCTTTTGGACAGAGGAGTTCTTGTTGTTCCATTAGTAACGGATGGAAATTTGCCTGCTTTGGAATTTGAGACTGAAGAGACTGATGAGGCAAAGCAACTTGCCACCAGAAGGAAGAGACTATGGCAGCTGGCTCCAGTTATCACCTCCGAGTGGTCCGAGTATGTCTATGACAACACAAAGTTTTATATGCAATCGAAATTGTTTTTCCAATTGTTTTAATTTTTTCCTCGTCTTGTTTAATAGGTGGTTAGATGAACAAAAAAAGATGGCAGGTGTATCCTCTGAGTCTCCGGTGTAAGTACTATCCATATTAGTGCTAAAATGTTAAATGTGTAGATATCTCCTCTAATTTTTCAGCTAAAGAAAATATACACGATGGAAAATTCTATCAAGAAATTGTAGTATTTAAACACGATTTGTAATCTGTAACCTAAGTTTGAATAATAGAAAATCACTGCAGCCACTATGTAGTCGGAGACGAAGACACAGTTGGTCTAACTCCGTTGTCAAATCTTGTGTATTCTCTATTTCCGTTTTTCGTATCTGTTTTCTTTTAAACAAGGGCTGTTGTTCTAACAGTTTCAATGTGTAGGTATCTATCTCTACGCTTGGATGGTCGAGTTCGTGGAAGTGGTGTTGGTTATCCACCTTGGAATGCTTTCGTTGCACAATTACCGCCGGTAAAGGGAATCTGGACTGGCCTACTAGATGGCATGGATGGCAGAGTTTAGAAGTTCTTTTCCATACTCTTGAAGGATCATCTCTCTCTCATATACTTCTCCCCCTTATACAAGGAGTTCAGCCCTAGGTTTATTTCTTTTATTTTTGCCTCTGGTTTTGTTTCCCTACAGTGCATATTCTATCAAACTTATATATTTAATGTACTTAAAATCATATATTTAGTTTAGGACAAACTATGTCTCTTTTAATATTTAATGTATAGCTTATTTTTTGTTGTTTATGTCTGATCTATACTATTCTCTGCTTGATCTATTCTTCGAAAACACGAGTGCTTGTCTATTTTCAACTTCAACAAGAATGCACCAACAAAATATCCTTTATATAGATCGCGTGGCATAAACTTTGTCAAAAAAATTACTAGTTCCAGCTTGTTGATCTAATCTCAATATTAATGCTCTTACAGGTCTTCCTATTCATGCTCTAACACATTATAACTATGCACAAAATTTACTTTTAAGCTTGCGAAATATTTTTCTGTTGCATGTCATACCGAAGATTTTCTGTTTTATTCATCCTACTGGGATGTTGACATATATCTATCTTCCCATCACATAGCATGATGCATCCATAGTAATTAAAATGTGATATTTGGGATATTGAATATTCTTCAATTTTCCTTGTTATGTTAGAATTAGTTTGTTCTTTGCTAAACTTAGGGCATGTTAACTTTATGAAAATATCTGCCTAAAAAAAACTTTATGAAACTATTTTTTTGGTTTTGTTTTCTAGAATATATGTTCATCTTCATCTTAATTTGGTAATAGTAAGATGAGATACTTTTGGAGTTGTTGTCATAGAGAAAAGATAAAATGCTAGTTAGGGATGATGCATTTTCAAAAAATAATAAAAATAGATTTTCTTTTTCCTTACATTTTCATTGTTTTCAGTTATGCAAGACAATTTATCATTTCAAGAGTCTCTTTGTCCATTGATAACAAGTAAAACTAACAAGTTTTAGAAAATAAAAATAGAAAATGCTTTCATAGAATAAACGAGACCTTATTCCGTATAATCTGTTTTATTTCTACTTAAACAACAATGTATTTCTAAAACATGTCACAACATCTCTAACTTTTCATCAACCTCCTATCGAACTCTAACTAAGAATATATCACCCACAAAAAAATTGCAAGGTAGTACAATTTTGAAATAGTTTTCACTCATTCGCAACACCAATGTCACTCATTTGAACTTACTATCATAAGGATACTTGGGAAAAGTTTTCAGTTTCATTTTTAGGTCAATTTCAGTTGGTGCATTGGCCTTAAATGTACGGCACTTACATGCCTAATTAGGCATTTAGGAGTATTTCACTAACATGCCTCATTTGATTACAATAAGAAGCAAGTAAACTTTAAGATTATGGGCAACTGCACAATGAATGGAGTTTCTAGAGATCAAGAACATAGATATCAGACAGAATATGATACAAATATTTTTGACATGAAAAAACCTTAGGCTAGTAACTTCAATATCATAACAAGAGTTGAAATTACAATTAAATTTGTCTCATTAAACAACTTCTTCAATCTCATCCAAAGCATAGTTATTTGTCGATACATTGGCGTAGTTCACTTTCTGGAATCGAACCACGACAGGGTAGCGAGTCTTGGGGTCCTGCACAACAAAGAGAAATCCGTTAAACAAGAGCTGAGTTACCAATGGATTATGAGGAAAAAACTTAAAGGTTTGGTTGAAATTTGAGTTTGAGGTCACTCACTTGATCAACAGCAACAACTGATCCAGTGCCTTTGTACCAGTAGGATTCCTTCCTAAGAATCTTCACCTGTTGAGTGCAAAGAAATATCATAAGCTATACTTGTTGCTAGAGAGCTAGTTCAATATAATTTTCACCCTCGTCAATTTAGACCGGTTATGAGACTAATCACCGATTTGACCGTGTAGACTAGCTAAAGATAGTTGAAATAGGTAATTTTTTTTAAGAAACTAAACTAGTCCACCTAAATTGACACTACGGAGATTCGAACCTGAGACCTTGAAGAGGAGCACACTCTCAGGTCTCAAGTCAATATCACCGGGCCAACCCAAGTGAGTTTTAGTTGAAATAGGTTATGCATCTTAATGTTTCCAAAAACACTCTAATATATCTTTTCATGAAGATCTATGAATCCACAAAGTCATAAGTAGTATCATTTTATAAATGAAGAATCATAAATTAATTTGAATTGAAAAGCTTTGATACACCATAAGTAAATTCAAACTAAACCAATGTATAATTGCAACAAGAAACTACTTTGATACAAAATTTTAAATATATAATTCTATGTAGTCTATCTTAATATGATAATGAAATGAATTACCTTAGAACCTCTCTTGGGGCCAATTGGTGGTGGCTTGGGTTTAGGAGTAGGAGCAGCATCACCAGCTGGAGCAGTGGAGGCAGCAGGTGCAGCCGGGGCAGCCTCATCGGTTGCCCTGACAACAAGTCTAGAAGAAGAAGAACCAATATTGTTGGACTTTAAAGGGAACATCAACATGGTACTCCTTGATGAAGTTGTGTTGTTGGAAGCAACATTAAGTGACAACAAAAATCCAGTAGCTGCTGATGCCATGCTGCTGCTAGCCATGACTATCTTTCTTTCTGTGTGTGTCTCTCTTTTGATAATCTTAATGTGGCAAAAGGACAAGATTGGATTGAGGTATGAGAGGGTTTGAGTGAGTGAAGTGTGTTAGTTTGGTTGTTTATTTTGGAGGAGAATCATCTCATCCTCAGAAACTTTGGTGTCAATCGTTTCCTCCACTTGGGTGATGACACTTGTGCACCATATCCCAATCCATTGGATAATGTTGTCACTACTTACAACTCATTCGTTTTCCTATTGAAAACAAAAACCAAAATACATGCTGCTGTTTTCAAGATGATGAATGATATTTTGACATCCAATTTTCAACAACTTTTTAGGCACAACCTTTTTCCTCCATTCTTATTGGACAATAACAATAGAGAGAGAAAAGGAAGAGAGAGAATAAAGGTATAATGAAAGTATGAAAGAGAGTTGTCACGAAAGTTGTTGAAAATTGGTTGTCAAAATATCATCCCTCTTTCAAGATAGATGCTTATAATAAGTTGGTCATTTAATTTTTATGTTACAAATTAATCATTTAAGTCATAAAATATCTATATTATTATCATTTTTTAAGCAAATTCGTTAAATATATTTACATGAACGTTTAATGTTAAATGGTTCGGAAACTTTTTTCTTTTATGAAGTTGGCTAAAAAAACAATAACTGAAATAATTTATGACTTAAAACGCTAATTTGTGTTGGTTATTTCCAAAATAATGGAATCACTTAAGAACTAAACGTTGTAACTCTTCATCAAGAGTTGTAACTCTTCATGAGAACCATTCATATACATTGGAACATTATTATTTATTATAGATAATGAACCATGACATTGATTCAAGTGTATATGATTATAACTTTTGGCAAAAGGGTGCTTAATGAACCATAGCATTGATTCAAGTGTATATGATCATAACCTTTGGCAAATGGGTGCTTAATGAACCATAGCATTAATTCAAGTGAAAGGGGTGTTTTCTCTCATGTGAATGGTCATATAATGCATTATAAATGCTTGACATTTGGGCATTAATTTGGACACACAAAAAGAACAAGAATTTTGTTGAATTAACAACATAATTCTCCCTCATTCTCTTACTCCAAATCATCCACCAATTCCCTAATGCATGAGTGAATTGGTGGAACCATAAATCTGTAAAATACTATTAGGAGATATACTTGGTGTGGTTGTGCAATACACGTCAAGGAACTCATATTGCATCCAATATACAGTTATTGGTTGAGGCGAATCGAACCTAAAGGTTAGTGTGGTAACCCCATGCGCTTTGAGTTTTACATGCATAACCATTAAACTTTTCAGGTTTCAAGTGCAGCAGTCTCTTTCCAACAATCAAGATATACAACAATCTTTGGAATTTATGAGCACACTTTATCACATTCATCTTCATCATCTTCTTAATCAAGTTATTACAGCAGACCTCCAATACAAGTTCCAACAATTTGTAACCATTTTTTTTTAAAAAAAATTAACTTGTTATAAAGATATGATTTAAAGGAATTGACTCTACATGGACAAAAAATCACCAAGTGAACTATGTGGGGGTTACTCATTGTGCAAGGTTACGGTAGTGTTTCAAAAGCTAAAAAATTTAATTGATATAGGTGGTAAAATAAAAACGTGAAATCTTTCCACTCACTATGTGTAATGATTAGTCATTTTAGTCCTTCATTGTATCAAAATTTCAAAATATTTTTTGATTGTGCATTATGTTAGTCAAAATAGTCTTTGACACTAAAATAATCTTCCAATGCTCACAATAACTCTTTTCATATAGGGACTAAAATGACAATAAACATGTACTTATAAGGACTAATATGACAATAAGTAAGTATATTGAAGGACTAATCTAACAATATTAATTAAACATTTTAACATCAATGACTATTTTGACTAACAAAATGCATAATCAATGACTATTTTGAAGTTTTGATACATTGAAGGACTATTTTGACAACTCATTACAATTTCAGGGATCAAAAGTGACTATTACCCCCTAATGGAAAGGATGTGAATGAAACCAACAAACAAATAAATAAGGCTTAATTGCACTTTTGCCCCCTATATTTTGCCAATTGTGCGATTTTGCACCCTATATTTTGCCAATTGTGCGATTTTGCACCCCATTGTTTCAAACGAGCGATTTTGCACCCCATAGTTTTCCCCCTATCTGATTTTGCACCCAAAAAATAAAAAAAATATTCTGTTTTTTTCCAAAAAAATTTAAAAAATCGAAAAAAATTTAAAAATTAGAAAAAAAAATCAGAAAATATAATCAGATTTTTTTTAAAATTCTGGAATTTAATTTTCAAAATACAAAAAAATTAAATTTTCAAAATTTTAAAAAAAGGTCAGATTTTTTTAAAAAAATTCTGGAAAAAAATTTAGTTTTTAAAAATCTAGATACCAATTTAAAAAAATGTCAGATTTTTTTAAAAAATTCTGGAAAAAAATTTAATTTTTAAAAATCTGGATACCAATTTAAAAAAAGGTCAGATTTTTTTAAAATTTTGAATATTTACTTTTTTTGTATTTTGAAAATTAAATTCCAGAATTTTAAAAAAAATTTGATTATATTTTCTGATTTTTTTTCTAATTTTTTAAATTTTTTTCGATTTTTTAAATTTTTTGGAAAAAAACTGAATATTTTTATGATTTTTTGGGGTGCAAAATCAGAAAGGGGGAAAACTATGGGGTGCAAAATCGCTCGTTTGAAACAATGGGGTGCAAAATCGCACAATTGGCAAAATATATGGTGCAAAATCGCTCGTTTGAAACAATGGGATGCAAAATCGCACAATTGGCAAAATATAGGGGGTAAAAGTGCAATTAAGCCAATAAATAAATAAGGGAAATATTAAATAATAAGATTTTATAAAGATTTATGTATTTGATTGGGGAACTTCAAAAATCTGTAGCAGAAAACGAACAAAACTCTAGCGACCTATTATTACAGCAAAGTAGAGAACATGGATACATGCATGCAACGCCAATCTTTGAGTTTGATCATCGGGTATGTAAATGTTATTCATCTTCTCCAATTCCATTGCTTGTTCAGTATTCCACTGTTACGCATCTCAATTCATTCCAAATCACTCTTTTACATTAACTACCTTTACTAAACCAACATTTTCATCTCAACATGCCCTTTACCTGTTTGTTGAAATATTTCTTCCCAATGTTTAACTTCTCGTGCATTTTGTGCTTAAATTTTGAGATTTCGAGATAGAATACAAAATTTAACTTACTTTCGTTGAAGGCTCAAATTCAAAGTGCTATGTTCTATGATAAGTAGAAAATAAATTGCTTAAAGTAGTTCATAATAGATTATAAAACCTTCAAAGGTTTGACGGGTGAAGAATGTAGGATTTCCCACTTTTGAAATGTCACACAAAACCATAATAATATATTTGTAAGTTTTCATTTTCTCTGATGAATTCCATTTTTTGAAAAGATCCAATGCATAAAATACAGTGAGGTTATTGCAGCTAACAGCTAAGCCTCCTTCCTTTTATCAAAATTAAAGGGAAAAGTTCAAATTTCAAACAGAAAACTTCTTGGCTTTGACAGAAGCCCTGATTTCAATAAATTTGACAATAACAAGAAAATACAGAAAAAAAATGGGCAAGGACGAGGACAATGGTTAAGGTCTAGAAATCACCCCTGCCCCAGGAAATAGGAGCATAGACAGAAATCCACAAGTAGTTTATGATGCATAGTTTAGGCTTGCATTGCTTTATCAGAAAATTCAGCACCAATCTCTGCATTTATGGGCTTGCATTGCTTTATCAAAGTGGATTCTGATGCATAGTTTGATTTGCCTATTGCATTTATTTCTCACAAGTCACAATAGAACTATGGTATTCAATGTTGATAACATTCTGATTTGAATGTTCTTTTGCTTCAGTCATGATCAGATTACATAATGAGATCATATTGGATGTTAGAAAGAAATATTATAAACTTGTTTAGTGATGACATGCGATGAAGATAAGAGGTGTAACTGTAAACTTCTTTTTTCCCCTTAAACGATTGTCTGAAGTAACTTATTTACAAACTAAAACTTTTCATGTTAGGGCATTTGGTCTAGTGGTATGATTCTCGCTTTGGGTGCGAGAGGTCCCGAGTTCGATTCTCGGAATGCCCCTTTTTAAGGTTTAGGAGTTTAAATTTTCAATACTTTCAATACAATAAGTTCAGCTGGAAACTGTCAAAGTTGACTTACTAATAGGTTAGGAGTTTAACTTTTCAATATTTTTAATCAAATACAAATAAGTATCAGTGTTTTTTATTTATTGTTCAAGATCTGGAAGCTGGCAAAGTTGACTTATTAATTTGTTAGTTAAATACACATAAGCATCGGTTTTTATACATTTAGTTTGTTTTTTTTTAATATGTACTTTTAGTTTTTTTATTAAGATCTGGAAGCGGTATTGGCTGAAAAACATGTTGGTCATAGAAGATTGTTGTGAGCCATAGTTTATCAAACTTTATCTTTATATAGATAAATCCATAATTGATATTCTCTGATAATTTTTTTTTTGGTAAACCAAATTATCCCGAGTTGTTGTTTCAGCTATAAACCCTGCCATGATAACCACTCAACGTGCATTGTTGGGTCTCTTTGATCTTAAATTTCATGACATGCTCTATAGTTTTTATCACTAGTGAAACTATAATTAATCTTATGTCTCCTTGTCTCTGCAAGTTTAGGTAAGTTGAAAATATGTTACAAAACCTCAGATATCTGTGGACACAGGTTTAAGGCAGTCTCTGGATAGCAAATCGAATCCAATCCAGAACAAGTGACTCGCACATCATTTACATCTGGAGGTCTCAATTTCGAGGAAGTAAATCTGACATCTTTTTACAATTTCGTAGTTCTGTCCGGCTAACTTTTAACTAGGTAGGAATACTGAATTTGCCATCAAGATTGCATTTTTTACTTAGCTGCTATGACTTTGTTGAATTTTATTTTTGTATTGGATTACAAAACCAGTTCTCAGCAAATGTAATGGAAGCATAATATATTAAAAAAATTAATTATGTAGCAATGTTCTGTACTTGTGTTTTATTAGATTAGATATATTGTTGATAGTAATTTCTGGTTTGGATAATAAGTTTAATATAACAAAAAAATAAATTAATCAAGAATCATACTGCAAGCCGTATTATTATAATCTTTCAAAAGAAATTAAATCAAGCATTATCCTGCAAGACTTTGTGTGATATTCAATAGCTCAGCTACAAGTTGTGGGATCTCCTTCACCTATCACAACCTGTCCAAATTCAACTTTATCATCCTGTAACCCCACTCGACTGATATTCAAACAACCTACAATTAGAAGGCATAAAGATATTCAAAATCATCTCATTGCTCCTCCACTGCACATTGTAAGCAATATTTTATGTACCCTTGTCTCCCTCACAATCAAAAGGTTAGGAAAAAAATGGTTGTGTAAAGGGCTTAAAGATTTGATCAAAGACATAGCTTAGTAAAAAAGAGACTGAACATATATAAGCCAGCTTGAAAACCTTGCGAAAATAAATTGAAACAACTTATGAATATAATCATAAATTAGTTATGTAAACACGTTAACAAATACGTATGATATGATATATGCATAAAAATTTCTTACAAATCTTACTAAAGCAATGCTATTTGGAAAACAGAATTAGTGTTGAGTGTAATCGAGAAAACACGGTTTTGCACTATTGGTTTGGCACAAATTATTCAGTAAAATAATATTGCATGCCTAAATAATGCATGCAAAATAGGTATGATAAATGTTGGAAGCAAGCTTCGTTTATATAAGCAGCGGTCAAAATTCACCCAAAAAAAATAATACGGTATGACACGGCCAGTTTGGCTGTATGAAATCAACCACGATGTTATCTGGCTTGGAGAATATGTCAACCAACGCTAGAATACCTATAGCAGGAAAAAAAATCAACAATGATCCATGCCTTCTGTTTTTGTTTTTGTTTTCCTTAACATGCCCATACATCCATTTGAACATGGAGAAAAGCGAAAGTTGCCAAATCTTATATCAATACAACTGTGTCCTCCATACAATGCCAATAGGCAAATAATAATGCCTCGCACTTTTTCAGTAACCTTGATTCAGAAGGAAAGACCAAGAGCCATCCATAGCAGCCCAGGCAGATAGAGGGTACCTATGCAACCTTTCTGTATGGACACCGTGTTATGAACTACCTTCATACTATTCCAATGAGATCTAACTAGCTCAGAACAAAAATGTCATGTCAAACTGCAATGTATCCAACTCACAACTTATTAAATATATATTTCTTCTGTATAAACTCATTCGTTTCTCCATCATGCACTGTTGCTGTAATTTGAAGACCGCAATTATAGAAAAATATGAGATCAACTACTCCGTTTGTCCACTTAAAGCTGCTTCTTCTTCCTCAGCATCCAATTCTTGTTCCACACCTTTGACCTGTAAATGCAGCAAGCAACATTGGAAGATTGTTTCTCAATATTATATAGTTGAACAATTCATATAAATTGGAACTCAGCCTTTTAATGCTGCTTTAAATAAAAACTCAATAATCAATACAGCTTTGTCTATACTTTTTAGTATGCACAGTGACAAATAGGTCTGTTTAATATAAATTCGACAACTTGCATGCAACCAATCCTGTAAGATAAATAGAAAACCTAATTCAATGGAGGACAACTAGCATATCTTATAAGTTAATTGGTCTCCAAGTTTATCCTTGTAATATGCCCTCAAAATCAACTTAAGAATGCCATAGGAAAGGTACAAATGCTTCATTACAGAAGGACGATAAGTTGAGGATTTCAATCAATTCAATCACCATAAATATAAATGGAAACAACAAATGGATCAGTTTCATCGCAAATTATAATGCCAACTTGTTACCTCAGGTACATAATGCATCAGCATATTCTCAATGCCTGATTTCAGTGTCACCGAAGAACTTGGGCAGCCACTACACGCTCCTTGCATTTTGAGTTTGACGATCCCCGTATCTCTAGAGAAAACAAACATATAAAAAACAAGTAAAAGAGGAATTCTATAATGTAAAACATTAGCATTGTCAACAACGATATTGTCTTGGAAATTTGCTCATTTAATTTGGTTAATTTCACTTTTAGTATGATTTGTTAGCATGTTGTTGTATGAGATATCATCAATTATTTTTTAACACGGAGATCCTAAAATAATGAGATAAAGTTCAACCCACCTAGGCAAAGGTAGAATGGAACTTTGGAACTTCTATTTTGTTAAGAGTATAGATTATTCATTGAGGTTAAGTGCATGTAACATTGAAACCCAAATAACAAGGGGGAACTTACGGATCAAAACCACAATACACAATGTCCCCACCATCATCCTGTACAGTTGGTCGGATACGAGTCTCCAAAAGTTCCTTGATCATCGCAACTGTTTCAGAATCATCCTGTATGCAAACAGGTAAGCATACCATTCAGTTTTGAGATCTTGAAGGTGTCAAAACCTAGACAAATCTCATACTCCCGAGCACATGGATCGTGAATTGGTAATAAATTTGACCTTTTATGAAATTTAAGTAAAAGGCCAAATTCCTTGAAATAAAATTACAGCAATATCAGCATAGAAATGAGAAAAACTTACATCGTGGATTGCTGTGTCTTTGGAAGCGGCAGCTTGGGAGTCTAGAAAGAGTGGTTCACCTGAAGAGTAGAAATCCATAATAGCAGCAAAGATTTCAGGCTTAAGGAATTCCCACGATGCATCTTCCGATTTGGTAACAGTGACAAAATCAGATCCAAAGAAAACACGAGTAATTCCTGTAACAATTAAAAAAACAATCAGAAAACAGGCACAAATAAAAGAAATGAAAGGAGTGGAGAGAGGGGGGGCAGTACCATCAATAGCAAAAATTGATTTAGCGAGAGGAGAATTCATGGCGGAACGAGGGTTAGGGAAATCGGCGCTACCAACATCCATGACAGGTTTACCAGGATGAAACATAAGAGACTCTGGATTTGGCGTGGACTGTGTTTGGATAAACATACTCCTCCTTTGCCCGGTGGAAAATGGAGATGGAAATGGTGAGGCGGAGGAAGAGAAAAAAGCATTGCGGTTGTAGTTGCAAGGTTGAAACGATGGCGTTGCACCCAGACAGCGAAAACAATTTGTATTTAGATCATTGTGATTAGTCTCTGATTTGAGGGAATTGAAGAGTCCTAGTCGTAATCGTTTTCCTAATCGGAAAACAGTACGCCTCACCACCGTCATCCTTCACAGTTCAGTCTTCTGCTTTGGTGATTGTTTTTGCTATGTCCTCCTGCTCCAAACCCTCAAGCTTCCTTCATCCACCCAAAACAACTCTGTTATTGTTATGTTACAAAATAAAACATGTCAATTTGACCCTTTTTATCTTATTTTTGGGTTTATTGTAATAAAGCAAAAGTACAAAGACAAATATGGGAAACAATTAAACATATTGATACAAATTATTACTACATAATATTTCTACACATATTTGTTTCAAAGTTCCCACTATTGAAACAACAACAACCAAGTCTTATCTTATCCCACTAAGTGGAGTCGGCTACATGAATCAAACATTGTTATAGTGTTCAATCAAAAACCATATTTTTATCCAACTCATTAATTGTTAGATCCTTCTTGATTGTTTCTCTTATAGTTTCTCTATGTCTTCTTCTACCTCTAGTGATTTGACTCCCCTTCATCTAATCTACTCTCTTTACTACATAATCCATGGATTTTCTCTCTACATGCTCAAATCACGTAAGTCTAGTTTCTACCACTATCGAAACAATAGTTTTAAATTGTGGACGGCAACCGCAACTGTGACTACAAAGTAAAGGTTTGGAGCCTTCCACAATCATATCGCAATTACAACGGCACTGGCTGCATAATTTTGAATTGCATGCACTGCAACCGCAACTGCGGCTGCATTCTGCAATTTAATTGAAATACATACATATATTACCACTTACGACATGTCCATAATTTTTTTCCAGTGTATTTCAATAAACTCTTTTAGATAACTATTGAAAATAGTTTTAACACTTTTGCATAAAAAACAAGTTTGGCTTATCATCGATTTCGCATGACAAATTGAAATATACAAATTTTACAGCCATATTTTTCAACACCTTATCGTTGCTATAAACTACAGAAACTTGAACATTATGCTACAAACAAAAGAATTTGGCTAAGTTAAGTCGGTGCAAAATTAGAGAAAACCAATGTTACCTTGGAAAAATGAATCCGAAGATTTAGGAATCACAGGAATCTTCGATTGTAGAAGGAATCGTCGAAGGAATTGGGGTTCTTCGATGCGGATTGTAACAGTAGCACACAATTTGAATTATTATTAACACAAAAATAAAATTCGAGATAAGAAGAAGAAAAAGAAGGAAAGACGGGAAAGTAAAAAAGAAACAAATGCTATGAATTAATTAACTGATTAACAGAAGGGAAGAAAAAGACGGTGAAGATTAGCAAGTAAAATGATAAAAATAATTTTGTTTATTTTGTCAAAAAAAATAAATAATTGTTTATGTTTATTACAGGTTTACTAAAAAAAATATTTCTGTTTATAAATTGTTTTTGGATAAAAAATATTTTCAAAGAAAATGGTGGGAATAAATTCTCATAAAGATGAGAATAAATTCATGTTATTTTAATCACTTTTGATGTTAATATTATAATGTTAATAAAACATCTTTTTTTAAATACCTGAATGAAATTCACATATTTATATTTCAAAAAATAAATTTGATAAACTTAAAACAAATACATCCTAAAACTTGAGCATAGTTTTAAAAATTGGCTTGTCGTTGACTCGGCAGAGGTATTGGATCACTGAGTCAATGGTCGAACTATCAAGTCATTGGTTGAACACTGAACCAAATTAAACCGGATAACTCAATTAGTTGATCTAGTATTAAGATTAAATTTTTATAGGCATTTAACTAGATTAAATCGGATTGAACTGATGACTCAGCAACTTAAAAACTAAAAAAAATAACATGTAATATGTATATTAATATTTATATAACTGATAAATTTGTTTAAACGAGGTCTTGTTTTTTCGTTTTTGGGGGGATTCTATTCTAACGTCATGTTATCTTATAAATCACATGCCTTCTTCGGTTTTAGGTAATCAAATCCCATTCTTGGAGACCCTCATGTGAAGCCTCGCACTCATTGATCTCTTCAAACTTACTACCACCATCAACCACCATCTGTTGTGCATGTTCCAACACCTGTTCCAGATACTGAGGTCAATCTAGACTCTCCTTTGTCGCCATCGCCTTTGTTGGATCCGACCATGGATGTTCCTATTGCTATTCGTAAAGGTATACGTCCTACTAGAAATCCATCTTCTCATTACATTGACTTGTGTTATCATCGTCTTTCCCCTTTGCATTATACTTGCTTGTCTTCTTTGTCTTCTGTTTCTATTCCTAAATCTCCAGGAGAAGCATTATCCCACCCTGAGTGGAAAAAAGCAATGATTGACAAGATGTGTGCTCTCCAAAGCAGTGACACTTGAGAACTAGTTCCTCTACCTTTTGGAAAGTCATTAGTAGGTTGCTGTTAGCTTTATACGGTGAAAGTTGCCCTGATGGTAAAATTGACCGATTTAAGAAGCGCTTGGTGGCCAAGGGATATACTCAGATTTTTGAGTTAGATTATAATGATACATTCTCACCTGTCTACAAAATGGCATCTGTTAGACTCTTTTCCTCAATTGCAGCTACTCGTCATTGGCCACTCCATCAACTTGACATTAAAAATGCCTTTTTGTATGGTGATCTTGAAGAAGAAGAAGTATATATGGAGCAACCACTTGGGTTTGTTGCTCAGGGGGAGTCATCTACCATGGTTTGTCGGCTGCACAAATCCTTTTATGGTCTTAAGAAATCTCCTCGAGCTTGGTTTGGCAGATTCAGCACAGTAGTGCAACAATTTGGTATGATTCTTAATCAAGCAAATCATTCTGTTTTTTTATTGTCACTCATCCCAAGGGTGCATTTATCATATTGTTTAGGTCTTAATACTCCAGTTAAAACAACATCTTTCTGATTAGTTTCAGACTAAGGACCTTGGTAAACTCTGTTACTTTTTGGGTATTGAGGTAGCCTAATCCAATGATGGTATTATGATTTCACAAAGAAAATATGTTATGGATATTCATGAAGAAACATGTCTATTGAATGTCAAGCCAGTTGATACTCTTATGGATCCAAATGTCAAACTTCTACCTAATCAGGGGGAGCCTCTATCAGATTCAGGAAGATATGGGAGATTGATTGGAAAATTAAATTATCTCATAGTCACTCGTCCAGACATTTCCTTTGCAGTTAGTGTGGTAAGCAAATTCTTAAATTCTCCTTGCCAAGAACACATGAATGCTTTAATTTGGATTCTTAAATACATCAAATGTGCTATGGGAAAAGATCTCATTTATGAGGATAAAGGACACACTCAAATAGTTGGTTACTCAAATGTTGACTGGGCAGGTTCACCCATTGATAGACGGTCCACTTCTGGGTATTGTGTACTTGTTGGAGGAAACCTGGGAGAGTAAGAAACAAAATATAGTTGTAAGATCAAGCGTTGAGGCAAAATATAGGGCATTGACCCTAGTAACACGTGAACTCATTTTGTTGATGCAGTTACTCAAGGAACTTCAATTTGAAGAAACACTACCAATGACACTTATATGTGTTAATCAGATCGCATTGCATATTGCCTCAAATCCAGTGTTCCATCTGAGGACCAAACATATATTGAGATATACTGTTACTTTGTCAGAGAGAAGATAGAATTAAGGGACATCGTCACAAGTTCTGTTAATTCAAATGATCAGTTGGCAGATGTTTTCACAAAATCCATGTAAGGACCCAGAATAAGTTATATATGTGGCAAGCTTGGCGCATTTGACTTATATGCTCCAGCTTGAGGAGGAGTGTTGATATTTAAATAAATAGTAAATGATTATATTTACGCTGTAAATATATTTTACCTTACTCTCTAAGTTACTTAGCATATAAAATTATTTAGAATATTCTTTCTGAAAATATATCCTAGCTTAGTCTCTAAACTACTTAACTCCTATATAATAAATCTTCCATAGTGTTATTTAGTCACACGATATTTCAACGTATGTCTCTCTTTTCTCTTCTAAACATTTTGCTATCTAATGTGATGATGGTATGCGGATAATTTTAATTCCAAGATATGATTATTATACATAAATGTTTAAATGCAAACATGTACCAAATGCAACGCCTGATGTAGTGGTATAGGTCTGGATTTGCAATCAAGTTACATTTTTCACTTAATTGCTAGATTTTTTTGAATTTTATTTTGTATTGGATTACAAAACATGTTTTCAGCTTATGTAATGGGAGCAGATTATACTAGAAAATTAATTACGTAGCATTGTTCTGTCCTTGTGTTTTATTAGGTTAGATATATTGTGGGTGGTAATTTCTGGTTTGGATAGCAAAAAATATATTTCAAAATTGACACAGGTAACGATTGCTTGCTTCAGCGGAAGTTTTAAAAGGTAGTTTCTTTTTAAACATACAATTTCACATCGATGGTTTGCTGTGAAAATCCTCTCCTACATATATTCAGAGTTCTAGAGTATTGTGTTAAAGGATGTGTAACAGTTACATCATAATCCCGATGATGTGGTGAAATATCTATAATTCCTCTATTGTCTGCTATGGTTAACGAACCGTCGAACCCATTGCCGCTCCCAGCGCTCACCAAACTTCCCAACAATAGAGTTACATACACACACGTAAAACACTCAAGTAACATGTGTGTTGACATGTTTTGAGGAGCAAACACATTTTACTACAAAGAAGGTTAAAATATGGAGCACAGTGACACAAAATTAGTGCAGTTTGTATAATGGATGAGTGTACACACTTTTTTTCTTTTTCTTAGTGTAACCAATAAATTTAAAGAATGAAAGGTAGATTAGAGAGGGCTAGAATAGGAAAGTCCACACATAAGAATTTATTTGGCTAACATCACACATGACATGATAGCAGTGACGCACGTTTGTATCATTGTTCCTTTTTTTTTCTTTCTCTCAACTATTGTAACCAACCATTGATATTGATGGTGAGAAAGACTTGTGTGGACCAGGACCACACAATTGGGTTTGGTCACACACATAGTTTTTTCTTTCTTTCTTTACTTTTTCCATTTTCTCTCTTCTCTCTTCTCTCTCTTCTCTCCCATTTCTTTGGTTGTGACCACACAATGAGGTTTGGTCCCTGGTCCACACAAGTATTTTTCATTGATGGTGGGGTCTGTGGTTTTAATTGTAATAGGTACACCCTCCGGTCACAAATATAAGCAAAAATCTATGTTTTAGATTTATTCAATAAATGATGTATGTGGTCTTTATTGTAGGCAACATACATCATTTATTGAATGGATCTAAAATATGGATTTTTGCTTATATTTGTGACCGGATGGTGTAATTTTAATTGTAAGAGTTAGGGATGGCAATACGGGCCAGCCCGCCCGTTTAGGCCCAGCCTGCTATTAGCCCGCCAAAAACAGGTTGGGGTGGGGCGGGCCAACTTGAGGGGGTGGGCTCAAACTCACACACCGCCCCGCCTAAAGACGGACTAGCGGGTTGGCGGGCTGGCCCGTCTATTTTTTTATATATTTTTTTATCGATTGTTATTAACAAATACACTGCTATTATAAAAACAATAAATTCAATATAAAGACTCTAACATTAAACAAATCTCTATTATATATATTTGCGCTATTTTTTTTTAAAGTACACGTGGCAATCTATTAGTGAAAGACTCATTTAATGTTATTGTTCATTGCTCATTGCTTATGTACACACAAGATATGATGGAGTTTATAATAGGAAAAAAGCAAACAAAATTGGAATCCAAATTAGGTAACTGAAAATGTTGTGCAAAGAGTCAGAATTTGAAATTGTTGTTTAATGCACCAATGTTTTCTTTTATGTACATAATAAATATGAAAAAGTTTATAATAGAAACAAAAATCATAATTTGATGAATTATCCTAAAATGTTATCTCTATTTTATAAGAGTATTTAATTTACCAACGATGATCAAGGCTTATTTTTTTTTTACAATACATGGCATTGATGATGCTTTTTTTTTGAAACAACAAATTTTATTAAATGACCAGATCTCTGTTCAAGAAGAACAAAGATCAGTGAAACTGAGCATACAAACAAAAGGCGCCGTATATAGGCGGAACACCCGAAAGAACAAAGATCGCTTATTATTTTTCAATATACGCAATATCAATAATGTCCAGGATGGATCATTCAAAGCATATAACAATCAGCCAATTTGTTAAAAAAAAAACGATTAGCTTTATCGACCGGTCAAACATTTCAATTGCAACATTTAACCATAAGTTTTGGTACTTATTTTTAAACCAAATACTAATAATCCATTACACAATTCCGATGGGAGAAAAATCAAAACAAATAACTAGGTAGAAAAAAAATTATTAAAATTAATTCATGTCATTTGTAAATATTCGTCCAATATTACATTGACATGTCTCAATGTCGTTCTTTTAAACCAATCATGTTGCAACTATTTGATGTTATTTTTTATTTTCACATTGCTTCCACTAATATTTTATTTGTGCAATTAGCCTATTTATACCAATGTTTTCTTCTGTTAAATCATCCGTCTACTTCTCTTTCCTCTCAACCTAGAAAAAAAAAAGGTATATTCAAATGGCTCCAAGATCAGATAACATATATGAGATCAGTCCGGTGAAGGAATCTTGGAGCATAGTTGTACGGATTGTCCGTGCTTGGTTTGTTCGTGATGTCAATCGTGATGCTCATCCGTTTTCTCTCGACATGGTTCTCATGGATGCATCTGTGAGCATATTACGTTGCTTTTTTTTATTATTAATGTTTTGGTTTGTGTTGTGTTGTGTTATTGATTATATATTGATTGTTTTATTCCTTGCGTTTTCAGGGAAACAAGATTCACGCCACTGTACGAAGAAATCTAATCTACAAATTTGAGAAGGACCTGCAAGAGGGAAAGGTTTACACTATGAGTGGCTTTGGTGTGGCTGCGAATCTTGGATCTTATCGCACCACAAAGCACGAATACAAACTAAATTTCCAGTTTAACACCAAAGTGAAATTGTGTGGCAAAAATGGCGTGCCTTCCGATATCTATCCGATATCGAATCCTATTGATGTTTTCAATTCTGAATACGACACCGATTACTTAGTCGGTATGAAATTTAAAATTTAATTGTCTGTAATTTTTTTAATATATATTGTTTATTAATTGATTAAATTTCATTTGTACGTAGATGTCATGGGTATGTTGACCGGTGTTGGTACGCAGAGGGAATATGAACGAAATGGAACCAAAACTAAGATGGTGGCTATGGAATTGGATTACGATGGGTTGGTGTTTTTCATAATTTTTTGTAAATGTGTTATTGGTTTTATCGTGAATATTTAATTTTAAGGGTTAATTTGTTTTGGTTTTTTTTTGTTAGGTTTAAATTTAAGGTCACTCTATTTGGACAATATGCTGAGGAACTTAATGCTTTTGTTGCTGCCGGGGAGACCGATAACGTCGTTGTGGTTGTCCTGCTGGCCAAAGTTAAGATCTAGCAAGGTAACTGTTAAAATACTTTGATATGTAGAACTTTTTTGTCGCCCTAAATTTCCTTTTTTTCTTTTTTTTTTCTTAATAAATATATGTGAATCCATAAACTGTTAAAATACTTTGATATGTAGAACTTTTTTTTGTTCTTCCCGTATAACCTTCTTTATTGATACTATAATCCTCTTTTTCGGCGTAATTAACTTTTTACATAAGTCACTAATGACATTAATTTTAATTTTAATACTATAGAATTGATTCAATAAGTGAACCCATAATCATTGGTAGATGAGAGCACGGCGTAAATTACATTCGTTATTCGAATATAAAAACATTAGTTTGTTTTTTATTTTTTTACTTATTAATATTTTAATTATATGTATCATATTTTTTTATATCTTATGTAATTGTTGTTTGTATGACCAGTCTGATGAGAGCGGAACGTTGCCTAAAGAAATTAGCTCCTTGGTTGATTCCACCTTTTTGTTTAAGGTGGAAACTAACATAAGCACCGATGCAAGGTTTGAAAAATCTTATCGGGTTCGCAGGATATCGAACAATGTAGAATTGCTGAAAAAATTCACTGGGGTACCCACTGTATGTGCATTATTATGGTTAAAGTTATTTATAATTTCATCTGATTTGCACTATTGGTATTTTTTTTTTATGGTGTCTTTGTCCTAAATTAATTTTTGGCAATTTTTTTTGCAGGAGGCTACAGTGGTTGAAGGCTCTTTTGAAGCGGCTGAAAATGATTCCTCTATCAATGAGGTAACGTAATTCATCTGCATTATGTTCATTTGCATGGTATGTTTCCAACCTTATATTCTAAATAGTTTACACACGCAATTAACTATTGGTCTACGCCATTTTTTTTAAATAGAACCTGCTCAAGAAGTTCGGTGAATCGGAAGTGGTTGGGACTAAGGATGTTGACGCTAAAAAGGCTGTTGATCTTACCACTGATGAGGTTGATGTGACTCCTGCGAAGCGTTCATGCCCATTTGATGGTGAAGGCAGCGATGGCAACGGACCGATCAAGTTGTTGAAGAACATCAAAGTGGAGAAGGACTAGAAGTTTTATTTTTATTTTGCTTTCATGCCTTTGTTGTTTTGAATTCCGTCAGTGAACCTCTCAGTTTTTTTTTTTAATGTGTTGCTTTGTTATGTTTCGTCGTGCTCCTGATTGCATGACCTTTGGATAATTCACATTTGATTTTAATGTCAATTTGTATTTGAATGCAGCTTTATAATTTGTTACCTATGTCTGCGAATTGTTTCTGCGATGTTAAGATTTTGTTTTAATCGACAGATCAATTCTAATTTATGTGGTGTTGATTGTTTATTGCTACCTAAATAATGATTGTTTGTGGAGATTGTATGACTAAATGTGGATGGGTTTCTAAGTCTTACATTATTTCCTTTAAAATTTCTTTAAACATGTATACTATAGTCTCATAATCTCCTTATTTGTTTGCATGAAATATTGTACTTGAATCTGATACAATATAAAGGTCAAAATTGTTGCCTAAAATTAAGTTACGAGGAGACAACTTTTTTATTCAACGGTTTTCGCATATTTATCGAATAGCTTCAAATTTCATTTTTTAAAATCGTACTAATTATTCGTTTGACAAACGTTGTGTATATCAAATATATATATGCCGGTATTGAGACTATAATTGATACAAATTTATATTGTTGTAATTTTCTAGCATGAAGTTCTAAATTCTTTTGTCGAAGAATAAGGTTCACATTTCTTTTATTTTTTGACGAAGGAACTACATGGTTCTTATAATATTTATGGCTGTGACTATGTCCTGCATTTGTTAATTGTTGAGCTCGATATTGTGCCGTGGAAAGTAATCGTGATGAATTCCAATGAGCTTTTTAATGCTTTTCAATTTCACATGAATGATGTTGCCTATTTTGAAGAAAAATAATGTCCAACATGAATGGTGTTGCCTTTTTTGTCAAGCTAAATCAATGATGTTTCCTTTTTTATTTTGGACCGAGTTTTTTAATTTATTAGCTATTCATTACCAATCTATCTCTATTATAAACGTTTCCCCTATTTTATTTTTATAGTACACGTGGCATCTTCACATTCTTCTTCTCATTTAATGTTTTTCTGTCAACCAATAAAAATGGATCTTGAATCATTCATTTTATATTAGCCAATCAAAATGAAACATGACTCATTTGTTTTTTATTAGCCAATCAAAATTGATCATGTCATGATTGTTTTCCTATTTATACATAATTTGTTTTTCATTATTTTCATCTACATCTTCCTCCCAGAAAAAATCATTGCTTTCAACCCATTCTCTTTTACTTTATTTGTTTATTTCTTATTTTTTATTGTTTGTTTAACATTTCTTATTCTTATGTTACTTTTTATTGTGATTTCTTTTGTTTCTATTTTGTTATTCATATTCTCTTTTAAATTTTTCTTTTGGTGTTTATTTCTTCTTTGTTTTGAACCGAATCTTTATTTTAGACATGGAAGTCAATCAAGAGAAAAGAAGAAATGCATGATGTATCAATTAGAATATATATCAATGATTTCTATTTGTCAAAAAAAAGATCAATGATTTCTATTATCACGTTCAAATATAACCACTTTCATCCCCTTTTGATACTCGCAAATTTTTATATGTCTTTAGCTATAAATATTTCCTTTGAGATTCGAAATTTTCACACCAATTCGAATTGCATTACAATTTTTCATAAGTATTGTCCAAATTCCTATTTTATTTTAATCTTACATTTTTTTAGTTATCTTAGATGGAATGTTTCAGATAGGCATTTTAATTTGGAAGTAATTTATTGGTCTAATTAAATTGGTTATAAAAGATTCGTGATTCATAAAGTAATATTAATACACCTTCTTATGACCCACAATTTTTTTTTATAAGCAAAGAGAGTGGACAAGCATCAAGCGGTATCATCGACATCCCAACCAGGTTGACACCCCGAGTCACCTCCATCCTCTGCCGCCACACTCAAAAAATTTATTAAGAAAAGGGGGAAAAATAATTACAAAAAGAGGGGGGACTAGACCAAAACCCTCAAAAGAAAAATGTAGAAGCAAAATAGAAAAAAAAATACAGAAACAATAGACCCCGAGAGACCACTCAAGGGAATCTGTAATTCGGAAGTCCACATCTATCCCTAAAGAAGTCAAGACCCACACTCGAAATATGATGATCTCCACAATCAAAATAATTAATAAGATTTAATTAATTTTGTTAAAAATAGTTAAAATTAAATTAATTTCACTATATCATTATTAGTACACCGCTTTAATTTTGACTGATAACAAGAAATATTGTGACTTCAATACAGATATTACAGGATTTGAATAGTTTTTCAATATAATTTTAAATTAAATTCGATTTTTTTAAAGAAAGTTTTTACATTGCTCAAAATTAAAAAATTTGACTTGATAACAAGCAATATATCGACTTCAATACAGATATTACATGGTTTGAATATTTTTTCCATTTAATTTTAAATTAAATTGGATTTCTTTAAAGTAAGTTTTTACATTGCTGATAATTCAATATTGATAATTTTAAATTAAATAAGAGTTTAATTAATATTGTTGAAATCAATCTGTTACATGTGATTTATTTTTTATTGCTCATAACTTAGACTAAATTGCTCATAATTTTTATCGTTTTTTTATTTGTTTAAATTTTGAATTTACAATCTTGATACCATTAAAAACCTTACATTATTGTTGCTAAAAAAACCTTTTTATTTCTATAAAAAAATTGCAAAAAATTCCATCGAAATATTTTGTTAATGAAATACCATTCATTTCGTAAAATAATCCGATTAATTGATATTATACCAAAATAAAAATGAAGCAGGTATTACATGAATGTGTGATTGATTCGCATTTAAGCACAAATTGAATTAGAGGAAGTACAGTTTATATTAGTAGATGCAAAAGGGCTTACTGCACATATTATTTTTCTAAAGTTCACTCATGGAGAAATTTATTTCTAAGCTTAGCTAAATCCAAGCGACAAATTTATTTTGAATTCCCTTATTGGGTGAGCCATTTTCTCTTTGAATGGTATATTAAAATTTTTTATCGTTCAAACATGTCATATCCAGTACAATTTAACTGAGTCTTACAAATGGGTAATGACAATTTTCTTGATGTAAATAGATATAATAGAGTGACTTTCTACCATAAGCTAATTAAGCTTTATGTACAGGAGAATGTCATGTTTACTCTTATATACACCCTCCAAGACCTACTACTGATAAGTTTGGACCATAGATAATTTTATTTTTTTTTGACAATATGCAACTCATTTTTTAATGCATATATATGGAACTCATTTATCATCCATCAAATTATTACCTTAATTTACCAATCAATGTCTAATAAACATGCATTTTGTCAACTTATCATAACATATTAATGTTTTTCCATTGTTAAATCGCACCAAAAACTAAAAGTGAAAGAATTTTAAATAATAAAAGAAATTAAGCAAATAGCATCTAAAAACTAACAAAACAATTCATCAGAAAGTTTGGAGTTCTAAGGAAGCTTACAATGAGTTAGATCATTACATTTGTCTAAGAGAAACCACACAAAAAAGATTGACACCACATCTTGATAAAAACTCTTAAGAAATAATATATATTGGTCATCTCACTTATATTTTGCTCAATATTTTCTTTTGCGGCAAATGTAAAAGTTTAACTCACACATGACATATTAACTTCTGTTCCTTAAACTGAGACTCTCGGTGTCTATGATATGGTGAAATAGGCAGATAAGGTCATAGAGGAACGATTTTACTCCTTTCTTTAACGAGAAGAGCGAAAGTAAAATGTAAAAAGAAAGAAGATAAAAACGAATTTAAACACGAGATAAATGATTACGGGAAATACAGGGTTTCTGATAATTTTACTGTGTAATTATGCTACCTAAACATTAGAATCATTAAAACTATGATATGTCAATTCAAAATGTATAATATACATGTATTTTGTCAACTCAATATAACACATCTACATTTTTCCTTTTTTTAGATCTCACTAAAGACCAAAATTAGAGAAATTTAAAATAATAGCAGTTGAAATTAAAAAAAAAACACTGCCTTAACCAAAAAATAATTGCATTAAAGTGAATGACATCGACATCGAAAATTTAAAATTTAAGATAAAAATTTAACAAAATAAATCATCAAAATGTTGGGACTTCCTCTGGAGCTTACATTGAGTTGCATTTTGCATTAGACTAATAGAAATTACGCAAATGCGATTGATACCACATTTTCATCCAAAATCTTTAGACACATGCATATGAGTCATACTCAAAATGTTGGGACCTCTCTCTCTCTCTCTCTCTCTCTCTCTCTCTCTCACTCTCTCTCTCTCTCTCTCAAGTGTCCGACTATTTGTGTCTGTAATTATATGACATAGTCAAATAAAGTCAAATAGAGGCACACCATGCTCAAAAAAGTGGGTTGGTGGTATTTTAATGGATCGTGGTTTCTTTTTCTATCTTTCATGAGAAAAGAGAAAGAAATATGGAAACAGAAAAAATCATGAAAAAAAAAATTGAGATTGAGAGACATGTCAATGGTAAAAAAAAAAAAATTGTGTGTTTTGTCCATGATGTTATAAGGATTAGAGTGAATTGTTGGTATTTTATGAGTTTGTTGAAGGAGTTTGAGATATTTGGGTAACTAAATTACCAAAAAACATGACTTAATTAAAAAAATGCGACAATATTTAAAAATATCTAATACGCACGTATTTTGTCAACTCGACATGACACATCAACATTTTTCTATGTTTAAATCCCAACAAAGACCAAAAGTGAAGGAATTTGAAATATTAAAGATTGATTAAACAAACAGCATTAAAAAACTAAACAAAATAGTTCATCATAACGTTCAGAGTTTCGAGGTAGTCTACAATAGGTTGGAATAAACAACATTAGTTCACATTAATGTTGCTCAATATATACCATTGCATTAAATGTAGAAGTTTAATTCACACATGACACATTAACATATCTTTTTTAAGTTTGATACAATTCGTGTTTGTGCTCTGATGAGATAGTGAAATAAGGTAGGAGACACAACATGTTAAAAATGTGGCTTGATAGCAGTTTCATAGACAAATTATTTTGTTTCTTTCCTTTATGAAAAGAGAGAAAGTAAATTAGAAAAAGAAATAAGAGGAAAAAAAGAATTTGATCACGAGAGAAATGATAAGGGAAAAAAAAGTAAGGAGTGATTGTTTTATATGTGAGAGTATAGAGAATAAAATGAATTACAAATATTTATAGATTTATTTAAGGAGTTGGAGATTATTGGGTAATTATGCTACCAAAATATTAGACTCACTAAAAAAAATGTCACGACAATTTAAAATGTCTAATAAACATTTTTTTAAAATAAAAATATCTAATAAACATGTATTTTGTTATCTAAGTATAACACACCATATTTTCTATTGTTAGATCTCACCAAAATTCAAAAATGAAAGAATTTGATATACTAGAGGTTGAATAATATTTTTTGGCATGAAAGCCTTGAAAACTAAAATATAAGATAAAAAACTAAACAAATGACACTCAAAAACTAACAAATCAAATTATCATAATGCTGGAACTTCCGTGGAAGTCTATATTGAGTTGTATAATCACATTAGGCTAAGAGAAACTGCACAAATGAGATAAACATCACATCTTCTTGGAAAGTCTTAAGACATTAGGTACATGTGTCATTTCATTTATATGTTGCTCACATCTATTCTTGCATACAATGTAAAATTTTAACTCACACTTAACACATTAGCATCTCTTCATTAAGTGTCAGACTCTCCGTATCCGTCATCCATACCACATAGAACACTCTCTCGCTCCCCCACAATGTTGAATTGGGATATCATTCCACCGTTGGGCTTTATGGGGGAGCCAACACTGGTATGGATCGACACATTGGAGAAAGGAATATCACACAAGTGAGGATTATACCGTATTTCATCCAAAATTCCAAAACTTAAGTATATGTCTTTTCACTCTTTTGATGTTCTACCTGCACTTTTTTATCCAATGTTAGACTTTAACTAACATCCATTACATTTAATGTATTATCTCAAAATTTTAACGAAATTCTGGATATGGATTTGGTGCAAGCACAACACAGTTTTCATTTCAGCCATTGGATGGTTTCCTAAAATTACAATAGTACCATGCCAATAAAGATCCAATGGTCATAAATCAAAATTGTGTGAAACTGTTTGGTTTATTACAGCAGCAGATCCCGGTTCTAGCCCGTGCTTGGCACGGGTGTCCATGCTAGTATCAAAATAAATCCACCATACATTCAACATAAAACAAATTACAAAATAAATCCAACAACATGAAATAAGTCTCAATATAATGCAGTGGTGAATCAATTTTTTTCTAGAGGTAGTGGACTAGTGGTGAATCAGTTATCACTTATCACTATCAGAGAGAGTGGGACAATTTGAGGTTGAGTTGATATCATTTGGCCCAATTGTTTATGGGGTGTGTAAATTAAAAATTCGGTCACTAATAGTAAAAAAAGAATGTTTAATAAGCCCGCGGGCCAGCCTGCCCCACCCCGCTATGACCCGTTTTTTCAACGGGCTTAACAGGGGCGGGCCAACTAGAGAGATGGGCTTAAAATCTTACCCCAGCCCGCCTAAAATGACGGGTTAAACGGGCTGGCCCGACGGACCGGGCCCATTTTGCCACCCCTAGTAAGAGTACTTTATGCTGGACAGTGACTACAAATGTTTTTGTGCGGCATTCATAATGTCGGTGGGAGGTTGTTTAGTTTTTTTTCTTGTTGTGCCATTCACACACTTAAGTGGAAGCTGTTTAGTTTTTTTTCATGAAATAAATCATGAATCATGAATTGGCATTGAATCTTCCATTGTTGAAATAAGGTATGAAAGGTTATCTAGAACTGACAAATCAGCAAAATGCTAGCCCAAGAAGAAGTGTTCAAAAGAGATGAGAAGAGTTGCCACATAGGTTATACATTTGCGTAGAAATAACTCAAGTTTGTCTTATTCTCGTGGTCCATTGTGAACACACAATGCTGTCTTTGTGTGAATACAATTTACTTTAATTTTTTTTTCCAAAAAAATAAGCTTAACTCATCCTGCAGCATCCTTGCGAGTTAAATGTTCAAAAATGTTGTTGAGATATTTATTTTAATGGACAAAAGTCAAGCATTCTCTATTCTTTTCCAACTCACATCTCATTCTATAAATAAGAACATTTTGCACTCTTCTTTTCCATAACAAACACATAATATTAAGCTATTATCCTCTTTATTAATAGCTTAAATTCTAACATCTTAAGAGTGATAATCGCAAACTAATTAAGAAAGAAAAAAAGAGAATGGTGTTACTTGGGATATTTGCTTTGTTAGCAATATTAGCTCTCTTTTTTCTCCTGAAACTAATATTTTCTTGGTGGATTTCACCGATTCAAAGAAATCATAAGCTTCAAAGATGTGGGTTTCAAGGGCCAACCCCAAATTTTCCATTTGGAAATATTCAAGAGATGAAAAAGAAGAACGGTGTTGATTCTTCATCTGGGTCCTCAAAGCTCACCCACGATATCCACTCCACTGTGTTCCCCTATTTTTCTAGGTGGCAAAATTCATATGGTTAGTTCTCAATTAATAATATTAATATACATGGATAAACATTTAATGTCATACTTCAAATATTTATATTTTAACTATTATAAATATATAATTAGTAGGTTATTAAAAATATATAACTAGTAGGTTTTTTTTTTTTAAAAAAAAAATAATAATCATTCATTCAAATTCATCAAGTACATCGATACAATACAAATTCAAAATCGCTACAAATAGAAATGGTGAATTTGCGAACAAACTCATAGAATCTATGTTAATATATAACATAAAACGGTAGTGTACATAAGCCTTCAAATATGGCTATATTCAAGTTTCCAGAATACTCGTGCATCCAGATATACAATGTTGACGACGCTAAAGTCATTGGATATGTACTTGATCAAAGTTATTCTTTCAACTTGAATCAAATAAACACTATAAGACATGAAATAAAAAAAAAACACCACACAAATACCGGAAATCAACACAAACAACGACGAAATAACAAAGACATACAAAAGAAGACCGAAAATATGTAAAATCACTTATTTGACTAAAAGAAAAATAACTGGTGGGGTGATTTCAGGCCAAAAATTGACCCTAAATCACCCCTCTTAGTAGATCAAGAAGAAGAAAAGTAGTGATGGATAGAATTTTGCAATGAGAAGTAAGTATTGATCCCTACTATATCTTCGATATATAATTAGATCAAAAAGAAGAAAAGTAGTGACGGATAGAGTTTTGCAAGGAGAAGTATTGTTCCCTACTATATCTTCGATATATAATTGGTAGGCTATTAGTTATGATTTGTTTTCAATACAAGTTATGATTTAATTTATGCGTAAAATACACATTTACCGTTACATGTATAATTATAATGAATGCCATGCATAAATATTTATTTAAAAATATAAGTAATTAGTAAGATATGATTAAATTTTACAACGTGAACATGTGGTTCTGACATTTTCCCTCAAAAAAAAAAAAATGTGGTTCTGACATTTCTCATATATAACTTCCTCCGGTGGAGGGAACCTATTAAAAAAACATTTTAAATTGTTGTGTAAACTGATCTTTTACATTAATTAAAATCTATTTTTTACGGGTCACTAATTTAAATCTTCATTGCAAATGTATTAATTTTTTGTAATTTCTCTAAGCCAAACGAATATACATAATTTTTTTTTTTTTGCAGGAAAGGTACAATAATTAAAATCTATTTTTTATGGGTACACTAATTTAAATCTTCATTGCAAATGTATTAATTTTTTGTAATTTCTCTAAGCCAAATGAATATACATAACTTTTTTTTGCAGGAAAGGTTTTCATCTATTGGCTAGGCGCAGAACCTTTTCTCTACATTGCAGACCCTGAATTCTTGAAGAAAATGTCCACTGAAGTTATTGCAAAGAGATGGGGAAAACCAAATGTGTTTAGAAATGATAGAGAGCCCATGTTTGGAAAAGGTTTGGTGATGGCTGAAGGCAGTGAATGGGTTCATCATAGGCATGTTATATCCCCATTATTTTCTCCTCTTAACTTGAAGGTTTTTTATTTCCCTTACTCTCACTAGAGAAAATATTTTATAAATTGAGTTGCAATTTCAACTTTAAATCGTACATCAACTTTTTTTTTTGAAAATTCATGTCACCAAATTCACTTAATTTATTACTAATTATATATACAAATTATACGTTTAATGATCGAATAGGCAATGGTAAGCATTATGGTAGACTCTACAAAGCAAATGATTGATAGATGGATTACGCAAATCGACTCAGGAAACCCCGAAATGGATGTCGAAAGAGAGATCGTTGCAACTGCAGGAGAGATTATAGCAAAAACAAGTTGTGGTATGAAGGATGAAAATGCAAGGAAAATTGGTGAAAAATTACATACCCTACAAATGAAACTTTTTAAAACAACAAGATATGTAGGTGTTCCGTACATCAAGTGCATTGAAATGAAAAAAACCCTAGAGACAAAGAAACTTGGGAAAGAGATAGATAAGCTTTTGCTTTATGTAATTGAAACTCGAAAGGAATCAAAAGTTAAACATCAAGGTAGAGAAGATTTGTTGGATTTGTTGTTGCAAGAAAATCAAGTTGATGGAAAGTATGGGAAAATATTGACCACAAAACAATTGGTGGATGAGTGCAAGACCTTTTTCATTGGTGGCCATGAGACAACAGCATTGGCTATTTCTTGGACTTTGATGCTTTTAGCTATGCATAAAGATTGGCAAAATCAATTGAGAGATGAGATAAGAGAAGTGGTCGGTGATAAAGATGTTGATATTAATGTGCTTGCTGGATTGAAAAAGGTAAGTTAATCTTGCTAATCTAACTCGCTATATATAAATTATGCTTGTTTTTTTAAAAGTCAAAATTATATTGATTAAACTTTTTTTTGGTGGTGGTCGGGGTTCGAACCCCGACCTTACATATATTATGTCTTTATTAAAACTATTCTAGCATAAGGAGTGCAAAGAATAAAAAAAATTACAAAGATAAAGAAAAGTAAAAAGAGAGGAACAAAGAATGTAAAGAGGTCGTGAGACAAAGACAACCAAGTAGATTTATCTGCTACTAATGAAAATTATAAAGTTTTTTTTTTTTCATAGACTTAATCCACCATCAAACTTAAACTTTGGCACGATCGATACTTTGCTCCGGAGATAACTCGTTGTGACCAAAAAGCTTGTTGGTGTGTTTAGATCACATAATCCAAGTACAAGCCAATCAAATGGCATGAAAAACGTTACAATAGCCTTTGTTAAGAGCAAGAATACCACAATTAAGAACACAATTTCAAAAAATACCAAAAGAAGCGCAATCGAAGAAAAAATGATGGTGATTTCCGCCCACTCCACAACCATAAAAGAAAAGAGAAGAATATGAATTGATAATACCACGTTGAAACAAGTTGACCTTTGTTGGAAGTCTATTTTGAATTAGCCTCCAAGCAAATACTGACAACTTAAGAGAAACTTATTTGTTCCAAATCAAGTTGTGACGAGGTAAAGGCTCATTGTTTGCATCTTGAGAAAGCAAGTGATAAACTCCTTTGATGGAGTAGCATACATAAATAACTTATAAAGTGTAATTAAAATTAGACAAAGAAACAAAGTAATATATATATATATATATATATATATATATATATATATATATATATATGAGGAGGGATATATTGACTCCAAGAGTAAGTCTAAAAAGTTACTTCACATCCACACCCTCCATTTTATCTAAATTTAATGGACAATATTTATGGGTTATTAATAATCATATGATCTCATCTGCCTAATCATTTTTAGAATATAAATTATGATTTCCTTTTTTACCTCAAAAAAAATTATGATTTCCTTTTTGATTCAATAAATATCAATAATTACATGAGTTTTTTTTTTTCAACGCCTAACCTTACGTTACTATATTGTTACCACCATTTCAAAAATTAAATCATGTCAAAAAATTAAATCCATGGCTTTGCATCTCCACGATAGAAATAGACAAAAGGTTCCTAAAAAAAATAGACAAAAGATATGTCTAACTCAAATTCAAAGGCATGGTTAAATTTAATTAAAAACTAGGGTTAGCAACATAAAAGTCCACTGATCAATCCTCAAAAAGAATAATTCAACAATAATCATTTCTCAAAAGCACGTATGGATAATCCAAACAAAAAAAAACACATATGGAAGCATCAACACATTCCAAAAATTACATACTAATGGGTATTAAAAAAAATGTATGTAATTTACACAGTGAATCGTGAAATAAGTTGCAGCGAAGTTTCTTTTGGAATTTTTTATGAACAAGTTGCAGATGAGAGGAGTTTGTAAAAAAAAATTAGGGACTATATTTTCTTTACCAACTTACCAAAAATTAGTTGCGTTTATTCCCTAAAAAAAAAAAATTTGTTGTGTTTATAAAAGGTAAATATTCATGGAGTCAAATGATGAAAATTGTGATTAATGTGGTGAGATTGGTTAAGGTAAATGAGGTCACATGATTATTAATAAGCATCAAATCTAGTCCATTAAAATTAGATAAATTGAAGGGTGAGGATGTGGAGTAACTCTTTAGACTTAGGGTGTGCCTGTTTCAAGTTTATCAAATTTATTCCTAGGAATAATATTCATTGGAACATAAAGATGAAAATTTTATTCCAAGGTATTTAGGAAAAAGATGTTTGCTTAACATTATATATATATATATATATATATATATATATATATATATATTGGATGAGTTTTATATTTGTTTGTGAATAATCTATAACAATATATAAAAGAAATACACTCTTTTTGCTGAACTTTTCTTTCATTTTTACCCTTAATTTAAACTATTTTATCTTTTTATAATATTATTTAAATTATCAAATAAAAAAGTTAATTAAATCTCATTAGAAAGGAATAATTCACAATAACAGAAACAATATTGGACGTTATAAAAAATATATACTATTTTGACCTAATATAAAAAAATTATTGTGTTTTGGCATAATATTTTTTTCTTCCAATTTTACCTTTCAATTAACTTATTTTTCAGTATTTTATAATTTCCCGCCAGTAAAACGGAAAGACGGACACATTAGTGTCCGTCTCAATGCTGGTTTTAACAATAAATTTGATATATTTTGGTTATGATGTGGTGTTTTATAGCATTAACTAAGATATATCTTTAATGTGTTTGTTGTCCAAATATTCAGATGAAGTGGGTGATGAATGAAGTTTTGAGGCTCTACCCAACAGCACCAAATGTTCAAAGGCAGGCTAGAGAAGACATTAAATTTGATAATCTAACAATTCCTAATGGGACCAATATGTGGATCGACGTTGTTGCGATGCACCATGACTCATCATTGTGGGGAGAAAATGTAAATGAATTTCGACCAGAAAGATTCATGGATGATGTAAATGGTGGATGCAACCAAAAAATGGGATACTTACCTTTTGGATTTGGAGGAAGAATGTGTGTTGGTAGAAACTTGGGCTTTATGGAGTATAAGATAGTGTTAACCCTTCTTCTCTCTAGATTTAGTTTTAAAATTTCCCCAAATTATATTCATTCACCTTGTATTATGCTCACACTAAGGCCAGCTTATGGACTTCCTCTAATCGTTCAGCCGCTTTAAATCCATCCTTAATTAGCACTTTCTTCCCAAAATAATTTTGATGTACAATTGTTTTGGAATGAGCTAGAGAGTCCTTGTTGCTAGATAATTGATGCATGATTCAGTATCAATGTATTACTATAACTAGAAAGTCATAACTATGCATACGTGGGAAAAAAAATAATCAATAAATATTTTATTTTCACTTTTTGAAAGTCATAACTATTTTAATACTTTTCCTTACAAAAAAAAAAAAAACTATTTTAATACTTTGATTTTCTATATACTTTCATAAAAATGAAGTCTTTATTTTAATGAGTGATGAGTCAGTACGAAAAATTAAATCCAAAACATACTTTTTTTTTTTTTTTGAGAGAATCCAAAACATACTTAAGTGGCTCAAAGCAAAGTAATAGTTGCGGATGTGTGCAAGAAAATACTATATGCAAATGCAACTGGACAAGCAGATAAATTCTTCATTGCTCACTCACAGAAATTGTAAAAGAAAAAAAGTAGGTAAATATTGAAAACATGGACATGAACAACAAAGAAGGTTAAGAGACTCTGTATTGTTTAGATTGTGCTCTAGAATTTCTTCAAGCTAGACTCACATAACTGATTGTTGCGGAGAAATGAGGTTTACGAAAAGAAAAAAAAAACACATCATTTTTTTTAAATGCAAGAAGAAAAAAAAGGAATTTATTGATTAAAAAAAGGTTTAAAACCTCTTGCTGCCTATTAAGATTGAAAAGAAAAAAAAAATACTTCGTGGTAATTTTAAGTTTTAATTATATTTTTAAGGGAAGTTTTAATTATTTTTCAAACGCTAATGAGATTTTTTTTTAAGAAGTAGAAGCTATATATATTAAAAGTTAAACCCTATTAAGCATAAAATGTGCCTAAAAGTCCCTTCGGGGACATCCGATAAAATGTGTCTAAAAAGGATCAAAAGAAAGTGTCAATATACAAAAAAATAAAACAGTCTAAAATCAGCTGTTACATATTAGCGTAACCAAGACAAATTGACAGATTGGACCACCAAGAATGAAAATCATAAAAATAATCAGATCTGTAAGCCTTTAACCACCACTAAGAATGAAGGTTGATGCGTTCAAGTAGCTGATCATGAGAAACTTGCTTATTGCGAAAAATTCTTTTTGTTTAAGAAGCTAAATTGAAATTATATAACCAAACAACTTTACTTCCCCCCGCACAAGGATTGCTAGGAAAAAGTAAAGAGAAAAGTGTAGTTACATCAGATAACGAAATAAAATATCAAAAAGAATGTTAAATACTAATTATTACAAGCATAAAAGAGGATTGAGCCATCACATATGGTAACTAAAAGCAATATTGATGTGTTTCGCCTTCAGCCACTCAGAAGAATGTGTCTTAACTTTGTCAAGCAAGTGTTGGAGAGTATTATATTTATTCTTGAAGATTCTAACATTTCTTTCTTTTAAGATAACTCAAACAGGGGAAAACCAAATTAATTGAAGTAGGACCCGTTTGTATTTTGAGGAGCCTCCCAAAACGCTACACTATGATAAGTGATCTTACACATAATAAGATGTGATCATAACAAAGACTAATCAATCATAAACATATATCCAAAGCTGACAAAAACAGTCGCAATGAAGGAAAAGACGAAGCGCGTCTTCCAAATTACCACAACCTCACACGCAAGACTGGGCATGCTGAAATTACCGCCCTTTTGATCAAGTTGCCTTTCGTTGAAAGGCGATTGTGAAGTAAATGTCACATAAACATATTAACTTTCAAAGGAACATTCCGATGTCAAATTACATTATTATCATTTGCAATGTTTTGCTGATAGTAAAAAATTATAAGCACAACTAAATGTAAATTTTTTAGATGCTTATAATTTTTTATAAGCATGCAATCTTCACAATCACATGTCGCTAACCTCATCCTGCTAAACAATTGAATTCAATGACCCAATACACTCCCTCAGCTGGTCCTCCTCCCAAGCTCATAACCTCCTACACCAATACCAAGCCTCGCCACCCCTCACTCCAACCTAAATGCTACGTCTCAGCCAAAGTTGTCATTTTATTCTCGTAGAGCTCAAAAAGGTGGATGAACCTATCCTTCAAAACCTCTCCTTCCAACCAAGGATCCCACCAAAATAAAAACAAAGCTCCATCACCTAACTCACACAAATCCATTTTCCCACACCCGCACCAACACCTATTAATATTGATTAAATTATTCCACCACATTGAGCTCCCTTCCTCCTTGTCGCGTCATTTTTCGAATGTCAAGACTATTTGATTAGCTTTTGACTCACTTTTTTTATTCACGACTGAACTTTTAATTCTTTCAGAAGAAAGTGGAAAAAGGTTCAAATACCACATTTTTAGAGATTAAGGGTTCGGGGGTTGGTTACATAAAGGGAAGGTGTTAGCACCCTTTTTGTTCGTAGTACTCTACGAGAACCTCTTGATTTTATTTAACTTTTGTGCTTGAACTTGCTTGCTTTTTAAAAGAAGGAATTAAAGTGATAAAAAGAAAAGGTACATTTTTGTTTATATTTTTTTTATTGATTCTTTTTTTTTTCTCTTTTGTTCTCCCCTATTTCTTTCTTTCTCGTTTCCTTCTCCTTCTTTTTCTGTTTCTTTTCTTTTTTTTACACAATAATAAAAAATGTTTTAAACCTTAGATCTAAAAATTAGAAAGGAAAAAAACTACCTTTCACATTTGGATTGTGGTTGTATGGTTTGAATGGTATTGATGTGCTTTGGGTCGGTTTTGATTAGTTGTTGGTGTGTGTTGGTGAATCAAAATTTTGTAGGTTCTGTGTGATTTGTGCAGATTTCAGTGTCGTATGAAGTTGTGTGTTTTTGGCTGTTTGTGTTGTTTTTGGCTGGAAAAATTTTCTTCTGTTCTTGTGTAATTTTCTTGCAGGTTTTATGAGGAATTTTTGTGTGTGAATTTGGCTGTTTGGATCGAAATTCACCTCATCCTATTTGTGTTGTGTGCTCTTGGTTATATAGAGTTGGATGAGACATGGGGTCTATTAAGGAGCAACATAACCTGCATTGGTTTGGTTCAAAGGGGGACAGGACAGGCTGTGTGGAGCTGGCCTTGGATATTTTGGACAAAAATTCGGACTTTTATGGATATAAAAAAGAAATAATAATAATAATAATAATAATAATAATAAATAAAAAACTAAAAGTAATTAACTTAAAAATTTAAAAGTAATTAACTTATGGATATAAAAATTTAAAATTAATTAACTAAAAAAATTAAATAAAAGATGAAAACTAAAAGTAAATAAAAAATAGAAGAAAGGTATTTTAAAATTACTTCAGATGAAAAATTGGGGTATGACAGATGCCCCTATTTATGTTTTCTTCGTCCGGAGATTCGAAAAATAGAATATTTTGATTTGACGGGCCGAAGAGACTTAAATACAAAAGTGCACCAATTTTGACCTAAGATGTTATGAATGCTCGCGATGTAATTATGAATGCAGGACGCCAAAGATGATTTGACTAAGATGAGAAACAATGACGGGATACCCAAGTTCGTTGAAGAGAGGGATCTGACTCCGATAGGGTGAATGTAGTTTCACTGGGGAAATCGACTGTTCACTACCGCATTGGTTTGGAACGGTAACTTTAATGAAGACAAAGAAAAGAAAAAAAATAGTGACACCTACTTGTACAGCTCAGCTGGGGATGACACTTATGAAATTGAAATTGATTAGTGACACCAACTTGTACAGCTCAGCAGGGGATGACACTATTGAAATAGAAATTGAGTGGCGTCTCGTCATCCGACATACCGGGAGATGACACTATTGACATTCCGTCATCCGATAAACCGGAGAATGACACATTTGATATTCCGATAAACCGATAGACCGAGGAAAGATGCATTTGATATTCCGTAATCCGATAAAACGAGGAAAGACACTTTTGAACTTCCGTAATCTGATTAACCGACGAATGACACTTGATATTCCGTAATCCGACAAAGCGGGAAATGACACATTTGATATTCCGTAATCCGATAAACCGGGGAATTGAGACTTTGATGTTCCGTAATCCGACAAACCGGGGAAAAAAGTTTTGATATTCCGTAATCCGATAAACCAGGGAATGAGACTTTGATATTACGTAATCCGACAAACCGGGGAAAAAGTTTTGATATTTCGTAATCCGTTAAACCGGGGAATGAGACTTTGATATTCCGTAATCCGACAAAACGAGGAAAGACACTTGATATTCCGTAATCTGACAAAGCGGGAAATGACATATTTGATATTCCGTAATCCGATAAACCGGGAAATTGAGACTTTGATGTTCCGTAATCCGACAAACCGGGGAAAAAGTTTTGATATTCCGTAATCCGATAAACCGGGGAATAAGTTTTGATATTCCGTAATCCGATAAAATGGGGAAAGACACTTGAGAAGATAAAGTTTGAGTGACATCTCGTTTTTTGACAAAGCAGGGGCATAAACTGGGAAAATGAAAGGTAAATGCAAGATGTTCGTTGGTTGGAACTTGTCACTTGACATGTGTTTGATTGGTGACTGAACCGAAAGGATACATCCATACAAGACTCTGGGTGACTGATGCGACCATGTATGAACGATGTTGTGTATGCATGAATGTATGAATACATGAAAGTATTAATGTACGAATGTATGATTGTATGAATGTATGAAAGTATTAATGTATGAATGAATGAATGTAACTTGTACGACTGTATAAACTGTATATGACAGGTGAACTCAATGAGACAAAACACGACAGGTAAGATGGGAGAAGGACTGACATCGCAGTACAAACACTCGACAAACTTCCTTGGAGATGACATTATTGTGAACAAATTGAAGCACAGATGGGGTAAAGCCCAACACAAGGTAGCAACTGGTGCCTCCTGGGGATAAACCCTTTGTTGACCAAAAGTCTGGAATAAGTCGCCATTTGTAAACCAGCGCAGAGTGTCCTTCCACTGGTATGCCTTAGCAGTCATTTTTTTTTTTGAAAATCCCTAACTTTTACCTGGATCGCCCTTTCAGGTTTTCAATCCACCGGGATGCTCATTTTTGCCTAAGCCGCCCTTTCGGGTTTCCGACTTAGCGAGCTTTGATTTTTTTTGTATTTTTTTTGGATTGCGACTGCATTTTGCTCAAACAAGAGGTCCTCTCCATAGCGCTTAGCCATGTTTCTCTTCCGCAGTGTAACTGTTCTCGAGGCGGATGTTGATGTATGCTTCAACTACTCACGAGTTCAAAGAGAGTGTGTTTGTTGTTCACATTTTTCAAAAGATGTAAAAAAAAAATTTGTATTTTGAAAAAAAATTTGCTTCAAGTATTGCCATCAAAAATAGAAGAAAATTTGCAAATAGAATAAATGAGAGTTCCAAATAAATGGGCACAGGCTCAAATTTGATGAATTGAGTGGTGACCTGCCAATGGCATGACCCCACGGATCTTTGAAAAATTTTGGAAAATGGTAAATGTACGGGAAAGGTACATTGAACACAATAACCGTTATACTCCCTGACAACTTTGAATGCCCCTGTTCCGAGTCTTTGATATGCAAATGCTTCGAATCGGCGGTCTTTTGATAACTGGATGCCCCAAGTGGACTGTGTCTGACCGGATGCAGTTACTTTGTCTTTTGATCCTTAACTTTTGCATAGATCGTCTTTTTAGGTTTTCAATCTATCAGGATAATCATTTTTGTTCATGTCTCTAAGTTTTGCCTGGGCCGCCCTTTCAGGTTTTCAGTCCACCGAGACGCTCATTTTTGCCTAAGCCGCCTTTTCAGGTTTGCGACTTACCGAGCTTTTATTTTTGACAAAGTATTTCTTGACTGCATCGGCATTCACGGGACGTGCGAGTTTGTCACCATCCATAGTTGCGAGAGTCATTACACATAAGCCTTCAAAGTTAGGCATCTACTTGCCCCTGGAGTCTGGTTGGAAAGTAGTACACAGTTCCCTTCTTGAAATTCATGGGGACGAACCTTTTTGTTAGAAGCTTGTTTCAAACCTCTTTTGATATATTTGTACAAGGTCGTCATGCGTTTAAATTCGATCAAGCTTGGACTTTAGCAGAACTCCTATTGCCGTGACTTTGACCTTCACGGGAGGCACGACCTCTATGTTGTATACTGAGGGAAGGAGGGGGGTTGTCCCTGTTGAAATGTGTAATGAAGCACGATACCCATGCGAGGCAACTGTAACATATCATACCAGCCTTTGTAAATGACTGCCATCTTCTGGACAATCTTCTTGATTTTTGTTTGCAGCTTTGACGGCTAAGATGTCCCAGTATGCGAGAGACCTTGTCGGGAACTTCTTCATCATCCTCCTCTTTAGCCTTGGATATGAGGAACTCAAAGTTGAAAGAGAGTACATGGTTTAAGTGTTCAACGAGTTTAAAAATGCATGATTTGATTATTAATATAAACAATATGATTATGCAGGTATGTTGAACTGATTAAAGAAAAATAATTTTTTTGGTTTTTTGTATTACCATTTTTCCAGAAAAAGCACAAAAATAAAAACAAAGTCGGGATCAAAGCGACTTTTCATGAATGATGAAAATACATAAAGCAAAAAGCCCTAATCAAGTTCACCTTCGTCTTGGGTGGGACGAGAGGATCTTTTTTTTTTTGAAAAACATAAAGCAACAAACAAACATATTATTTTGAACAAATGAGTTGTAGAAATAAACATCAGCAAAGACCCAATTGCAGCTAAACATTCCATGTACCACCCGAAGCTCATGGACCTCTTGCTCAAGTTGATCCATCTTTTGTGTTTGTACTAGTGTTTGCATATGTGAGCCGAATTTCAATGAAGACATCGAACCATTTTATTGATCGATTGACACGGACTAGAAACTATGAATGCACATGATGTATGAAATGCTTATGCAAAAAAAGTACCAAATTTTTTGTTATCGAAGGATTTGTCAAGGTGAATTGTAAACATCGCAGATGAACATGATTTCATTTGAAAATTTGTAAAGATTTTGCAATCAGTTCTATTTTCAAAAGGTAAGAAACCAAGGAAGTTCTTAACAAAAGCAAAAGCTTAGTTAAGATTTCTTTTTTAAGTTTGTATTTCTTGGTGTTCCTCCTTTCAAGGTGGAATATCTCTGATGTTTACAAAAACTTATCTAAGTCCTTCGATGTTTTGATGAGAAAAGTTTCTATGAATGATGCATGATTATGCTACACAAATGGTGAAAACATGGTGTGGTTTAAGTCCATAAGTTGGAGCTAAGGATAACAACGCCATTTGGTAAGGACTATGGTTTAATTTGCACTTGTAACAAAGGTTCTACCAAGTTCCCAGAGTTGTCAACCACTTCCGAATGTCATTGGGTTGCGGAAATACTTCCGGTCCAACAACGTTCGTAAGAAAGTCTCGTCCGAGTGTAGTATCGCGTATCAACTAATTCAAGATTACTCTTGATCAGCCACCACACTACGTCCTAAAAAGCCAAGATGGGTTAAAGGTAACTAAAGGTCCTCAACTTCGACGGTTACTTGAAAATAATAGTGCCAAACACGATTACTCATGTCAACATAGTATTACTTCCAAGAACCTCCATTGAGCGGGATTATCACATGTACTAACACTCAAGATTCACTCTTGGAATAGCCCTTTGATTATATCACCATCTTATCTTAATGTTTCTCTCAAGTCTGGGTAATGGACTTATCTCACCACTCACGTTAGAAAAAAAGAAAGAAAGAAGAAAGGACATATATACACGTATTTTCATCTTTATTTTTTTGATTTTATTAAGCAAGCAAGTTATAGCACAAAATTTAAATAAAGCCAAGTTAGGCTCAACCCTCTTAGGGGGGTCCCCAGTGAAGTCGCCATTTCTGTCGCGTCATTTTTCGGATGTCAAGGCTATTTGATTAGCTTTTGACTCACTTTTTTTATTCACGACTGAAATTTTAATTCTTTCAAAAGAAAGTGAAAAAAGGTTCAAATACCACATTTTTAGAGATTAAGGGTTCGGGGGTTGGTTACATAAAGGGAATGTATTAGCACCCTTTATGTTCGTAGTCTCTACGAGAACCTCTTAATTTTATTTAAATTTTGTGCTTGAACTTGCTTGCTTTTTAAAAGAAGGATTAAAGTAATAAAAAGAAAAGGTACATTTTTGTTTATATTTGTTTATTGATTCTTTTTTTTTTCTCTTTTCTTCTCCCCTATTTCTTTCTTTCTCGTTTCCTTCTCCTTCTTTTTCTGTTTCTTTTTTTTTTTTACACAATAATAAAAAATGTTTTAAACCTTAGATCAAAAAGTTAGAAAGGAAAAAAACTACCTTTCACGTTTGGATTGTGGTTGTATGGTTTGAATGATATTAATGTGCTTTGGGTCGGTTTTGATTAGTTGTTGGTGTGTGTTGGTGAATCAAAATTTTGTAGGTTCTGTGTGATTTGTGCAGATTTCAGTGTCGTATGAAGTTGTGTGGTTTTGGCTGTTTGTGTTGTTTTTGGCTGGAAAATTTTTCTTTTGTTCTTGTGTAATTTTCTTGCAGGTTTTATGAGGAATTTTTGTGTGTGAATTTGGCTGTTTGGATCGAAATTCACCTCATCCCATTTGTGTTGTGTGCTCTTGGTTATATAGAGCTGGATGAGACATGGGGTCTGTTAAGGAGCAACAGAACCTGCATTGGTTTGGTTCAAAGGGGGACAGGACAGGTTGTGTGGAGCTGGCCTTGGATATTTTGGACAAAAATTCGGACTTTTATGGATATAAAAAATAAATAATAATAATAATAATAATAATAATAATAATAAATAAAAAACTAAAAGTAATTAACTTAAAAATTTAAAAGTAATTAACATATGGATATAAAAATTTAAAATTAATTTAAAATTAATTAACTAAAAAAATTAAATAAAAGATGAAAACTAAAAGTAAATAAAAAATAAAAATTGAGCGAAGAGGGCCCGACTCGGAACCAAATATGAGGTATTTTAAAATACTTCTTTGCCGAATTTTTTCACTGAAAAGTCAGAGACTGATCAGGGTCAAAAGACATGTGTCGGTGGCATCTTAGGTTAAAAATTGGGGTATGACACTCCTGTACACACAAATATGACATTCCTCCCCAAACCTGGCTGCTACCACTCTATACCACAAACTTTCATGCTCCTCCTTCAACCTCCAATATCATTTACCTATCAGGGACAAATTAAATTCCATTAACCCCCAAACCTCCGTTCTCCTTTTTAGAACAAATTGTTGGAACAAAATGTGTTTAACAATGAACCTTAAAGGGTTTTGATGATAACAAGGTATTAAAAATTGTAAATTGGACTAGCTAATTTTTGTTCAAGTGTACAGGACCATAATTATAAAGTTACATCATCATTGGTTCTGAATGAGCAAATAAAGAGCTATGGAAACAACAAAAATTTGAAGCTTGGACGCTCCTGAAGGCAACTTGCTACTGAAGAGAAAAAGCGCTCCTGAAGTCAAGCTGCTCCTGAAGAAATAGCGCTCCTGAAGTAAGCTGCTCCTAAAGAATAGTGCTTCTGAAGACAAGAGGTCCAGAAGCCACATCATCAGAAGTTGCGTCATCAGAAGCTGCAGAAGTCATATCATCAGAAGCTGCATCATCAGAAGCTGCCTCATCAGAAGCCATTTCACCAGAAGCTGAATATCAACTGGATTTGCAAAGAATCAAGAATTGAAGAATTATCAATGCAAAAGCTGTCTATTGGATTCGAAAACACAAACAAAGGATTAGTGGAGTTTGCAACGGTCATTTCAAAGGTGTTTGAAGGCGTGTGTTTGCAATTTGGACGAAAGCGTTGACATTGTACTTTGTACGAATTGTACAACCACGTTCTCCACTACTCTGTTTTGTGTCCGCGCTACAGGACAAGAAAACAGCTCCAGAATACGGTTTCGCCTGCATAGATGTTCCTTTGGATAAGGAATGGATTTCAAATTTGTTCTTCATAGGACAACAGCCAAATCAGGCAAAAGATTATTGGTGAAAGATCAAGCTTCAACAACGACTCTTTGGTGTGCTGGCAATTTCACAACGTCTCTTTCACACCACTATATAAAGGAGTGAAGACCTAGAGAATTGGTAATGCATGAACTCTGAACGAAAGACTCACAAAGATTTTCACAAGTACCAAACCTCTGCTGAAATTGTTCTGCATTCACTTAGAATTTCTGTGTCTCAAAGTCATATCTTAGAAATTCTTAAGTCCATTGAGTCTGTATCTGATTTGTATTGTGAGCACCTCTGATTGTATATCAAGTGTTCAACCTTAAACAATTTTCTGTGTAATTTTGTTTAGTTAGGAAGTCTCTTGCAGTTGTGCTTGAGCAGGAAGTCTCTTGATTGTGTTCTTGAGCAAAGGAAGTCTCTTGCTTGTGTGCTTGAGCATTGGAAGTCTCTTGCTTGTGTGCTTGAGCATTGGAAGTCTCTTGCTTGTGTGCTTGAGCATTTGTAATCAGATATTACTCATAGTGAAATCTCCTTGGAAGTGCAAGGGGGACTGGACTACTTCCGGATTGTGGAAGGAACCAGTATAATTGCTTTGTGTCGTTCTTCTTCTCTCTCTCTGTTTTATTCCGCTGCATTTAGATTCTGATTATCACTTCAGAAGCTGTCTCGCTTAGCTTCTGATCAGTGTGTTCAGTTTTTAGGAGAAACGAAGAATTTTTCTAAAACACAATTCAACCCCCCTTCTTGTGTTTTTCTCACCTTCAATTGGTATCTAGAGCCTTGGTCTGTTGTGTATCACTTAACCGTGCAACAGTCAAAGATCTGAGAAAAACATGTCTACTCCTACTCCTACTGGTCCTGGTGATACTAGCTATAAACATGTCTCACATGATTATAGTGATAGTAAGAAAACCAGTATTGGAAAAGTTCCAAAGTTCAATGGAGATGCTGAAGAGTTCTCTTGGTGGAAGACCAACTTTTACAGTTACATCATGAGCCTAGATGAAGAATTATGGGATATTCTGGAAGATGGTGTTGGTGATTTAGTCCTTGATGAAGAAGGAGCTGCTGTGGATAGAAAGAAACATACTCCAGAACTGAGGAAACTTTACAAGAAGCATCATATTATCAGAGGAGCTCTTGTCACTGCCATACCCAAAGCAGAATACATGAAGATGAGTGACAAATCCACTGCTAAAGCTATGTTTGCTTCTCTCTGTTCAAATTATGAAGGGAGCAAGAAGGTCAAAGAAGCAAAGGCTTTCCTGCTTGTACATCAGTATGAGTTATTCAAAATGAAGGATGATGAAACTATTGAGGAGATGTACTCAAGGTTTCAAACCTTAGTTTCTGGTCTACAGATTCTAAAGAAGAGCTATGTTGCTTCTGATCATGTAAGCAAGATACTCAGAAGCTTACCTGCCAGATGGAGACCAAAAGTGACTGCCATTGAGGAAGCTAAAGATTTAAACACTTTAAGTGTCGAAGATCTTGTTAGTTCTCTCAAAGTTCATGAGTTAAGTCTTAATGAACATGAGTCTACTAAGAAGAGTAAATCAATAGCTCTTCCATCCAAAGGCAAGTCATCAAAAGCTCTCAAAGTGGTTGAATCTGAAGAGGAAGAACAGTCAAGTTCAGACTCTGAACCAGATGCTGCAGAAATGGCCATGCTCTCAAACAGACTTCAATATCTGGCCAAGAAGAACAGAAAGTTTCTCTCCAGAAGGGGTAACTCCAGAAGCTCAAGGAAAGAAGATCAGAAGGGATGCTTCAACTGTAAGAAGCCAGGTCACTTCATTGCTGAATGCCCTGATCTTCAAAGAGAAAAGTCAAAGGACAAGTCAAAGAGGTCTACATTCAAACCAAGCAAATTCAAGAAGCAGATTAAGCAGAGTTTAATGGCAACCTGGGATGATTTGGGTAGTGAATCTGGATCTGATAAAGAGGAAGCTGATGAAGATGCAAAGGTAGCTGTTGGGTTGGTAGCAACAGCAACTTCAGAAGCTGGGTCAGATTCAGACTCAGAAGATGAAAACGAGGTATATTCCAAAATTCCCAGAGATGAACTTGTTGAGTCACTTAAAGAACTTCTTACACATTTTGAAGTAAGAACCAATGAGTTGAAGGATTTAAAAGAAAAATATGCTGATTTGGTACAACAGCAAAAATCAACTTTATTGGATCTGAAAGCTTCTGAACAAGGACTTAGGGGCTTTGACTTCATGTGTAAAACATATGAAGATCAGCTCAGGTTCTTATGTCAGAAGCTACAAGAAAAGTGTAATGAAAAACCTTTAAGTAACCATGAAATTGCTCTTGAAGATTTTATTATATCTGGCATTGACAGAAGCAGAGTGGCTTCTATGATTTATAGCATTTACAAGAACAATGGCAGAGGAATTGGTTTTCCAGAAGTGAAACTGGAGAAAACCAATCTAAAGTCTTGTTGTGAATGCATCAAGGAAGGTCTGAAAACATTCTTTGTACCAGAAGGGGCTGAGTTGGAAACTGTTGTTCAATCAGAACCTGAAGCTTCTAGTTCTAAGGCTAAGATTATTTCAAAGCCAAAGAACTCTAAGTCAAAGGCTATGATCAAATCTGATTCCAAGACTTCAAAGGTTAGGATCCTGAAAAGATCAGAACCTATTCCTCAGAGTCTGGTGAAACCAAAATCTGGGGTTCTGAAGTCTAAGTTTCAGAAGAAGACAGTTACTGCTTCTGAAGTACCAAAACCTAAGGTGATGGTTAATCAGAAGCAACCCAACTCACAGCACAAGGTACAAGAAGTGAAGAGTAAAGCCTTAAGTACTAACCTTCCAGGACCCATAGAACAATGGGTACCTAAATCTAAAAATGTCAATGATGCAGGTATGTCTAAGAGCAGTGCCAAAGCAAAGATCATGGTACCTAGACAGTGGTTGCTCAAGACACATGACAGGAGACAAGTCCATGTTCCTCAGCCTAACAATGAAAGAGGGAGGAAATGTGAAATTTGGAGGCAACCAGTCAGGCAAGATCATAGGTACAGGAACTATTGGTAACTCCTCTACCTCAATTAATAATGTATGGTTGGTAGATGGTCTTGAACATAACCTTTTGAGCATTAGTCAATTTTGTGATAATGGTTATGATGTGCTCTTTGAAAAACCCAACTGTACAGTAATCAACAAGGAAGACAAATCCATTGTGTTCAAAGGAAAGAGAGTTGACAATGTCTATAAAATCAATTTTTCTGAACTGGCTGATCAGAAGGTGATGTGCCTACTATCAGTGAATGATAAGAAATGGATGTGGCACAGAAGGTTGGGACATGCTAACTGGAGGTTAATCTCTAAGCTTAGTAAGTTACAACTTGTGAAAGGGCTACCAGACATTGACTATTATTCAGATGCACTCTGTGGTGCATGTCAGAGAGGGAAAATTGTGAAATCATCTTTTAAAACAAAAGATATTGTTTCAACCTCAAGACCTTTAGAATTACTCCATATTGATTTATTTGGACCAGTAAGTACTGCATCCTTATATGGAAGTAGATATGGATTAGTCATTGTTGATGATTACAGCAGATGGACTTGGGTGAAATTCATAAAGAGTAAAGATGTTGCGTGTGATGTATTCAGTAGCTTCTGCACTCAAATTCAATCTGAAAAAGAATCAAAAATTTTGAAAGTCAGAAGTGATCATGGTGGAGAATTTGAAAATGAGCCATTTGAAGCTTTTTGTGAAAAACATGGAATTTTCCATGAATTCTCTTCTCCTAGAACACCACAACAAAATGGGGTTGTAGAGAGAAAGAATAGAACTTTACAAGAAATGGCCAGAACCATGATTCATGAAAACAATTTACCAAAACATTTTTGGGCAGAAGCAGTGAATACAGCATGCTATGTTCAAAACAGGATCTATATTAGACCTATTTTGGAGAAAACAGCATATGAACTCTTTAAAGGAAGAAAACCCAATATCTCTTACTTTCATCAATTTGGATGTACATGTTACATTCTGAACAACAAGCTCTACCTAAAGAAATTTGATGCAAAGGCCCAAAGAGGAATCTTTTTAGGTTACTCTGAAAGGTCAAAGGCATACAGAGTGTATAATTCAGAGACACTCTGTGTTGAAGAATCTATGCACGTTAAATTTGATGACAAGGAGCTTGAAGATAAAACTTCAAAGCAAGGTGAAAGTTTTGCAGAGATACAGGTTCCTGAAGCTACTCCAGAACCTGATCAGATAGCTGAATCTGAAGATAGTCCAGAAGCTGAACCCACATCAGAAGCGCAAGATGAAACTGCTTCTGATGAAGCACAAGATGACTCACATCAAGAAGATCCTCCCAGAAACACATTCAAACACAAGTCTTCACATCCTGAGGAGCTAATCATTGGAAACAAAGATAGTCCAAGAAGAACAAGATCACATTTCAGACAAGAAGAGTCAATGATTGGACTAATCTCAATGATTGAACCTACAACAGTTGATGAAGCACTTTCAGATGATGGATGGATCCTAGCTATGCAAGAAGAGTTGAATCAATTTCAAAGAAATGATGTGTGGGATCTGGTACCCAAACCTCAGCACAAGAACATTATTGGAACAAAATGGGTATTCAGAAACAAGCTGAATGAGCAAGGTGAAGTAACAAGAAACAAAGCCAGGCTTGTTGCACAAGGGTATAGTCAACAAGAAGGCATTGATTACACTGAAACGTTTGCTCCAGTTGCAAGATTGGAAGCAATCAGGTTACTTCTTTCCTATGCAGTTAATCATGGCATAATATTATATCAGATGGATGTCAAGAGTGCATTTCTCAATGGTGTCATAGAAGAAGAAGTGTATGTTAAGCAACCTCCTGGATTTGAGGATATTAAATATCCTGACCATGTTTTTAAATTGAAGAAATCACTATATGGCTTGAAACAAGCTCCCAGAGCTTGGTATGATAGACTAAGTAATTTCTTAATCAAAAATGATTTTAAGAGAGGACAGGTTGACACTACACTCTTCAGAAGGACCCTTGGGAAAGATATTCTTGTTGTGCAAATATATGTTGATGATATAATATTTGGTTCTACTAATGCATCTCTTTGCAAGGAATTTTCTGAGTTAATGCAGGATGAATTTGAAATGAGCATGATGGGAGAGCTGAAGTTCTTCCTGGGCATTCAAATCAATCAATGCAAAGATGGAGTCTATGTTCATCAATCAAAGTACACAAAGGAGCTTCTGAAGAAGTTCAAACTTGTAGATTGTAAAGTGATGAACACTCCAATGCACCCTACGTGCAACTTGAGCAAAGAAGATGAAGGAGCTAAAGTAGATCAGAAGCTGTATAGAGGTATGATTGGTTCTTTGTTATACCTCACTGCATCTAGGCCAGATATTTTATTCAGTGTATGCTTGTGTGCAAGATTCCAATCAGATCCTAGAGAATCTCATATGACTGCTGTCAAGAGAATCTTCAGGTATTTGAAAGGAACAACTAATCTTGGACTCCTTTATAGGAAATCCTTAGATTATAAGCTAATTGGATTCTGTGATGCTGATTATGCTGGTGATAGGATTGAAAGAAAGTCAACCAGTGGCAATTGTCAATTTCTGGGTGATAATCTTATATCCTGGGCTAGCAAAAGACAAACAACTATTGCTATGTCTACAGCAGAAGCAGAATACATTTCAGCTGCAAGTTGTTGTACACAACTACTTTGGATGAAACATCAGTTGGAAGATTATCAGATAACTGCTAACAGTATTCCCATTTATTGTGATAATACTGCTGCTATTTGTTTGTCTAAAAATCCAATTTTGCATTCAAGAGCTAAGCACATTGAAATCAAACACCATTTTATCAGAGATTATGTTCAAAAAGGAATTTTAGATATACAATTCATTGATACTGAAAATCAATGGGCTGATATATTTACTAAGCCTTTAACTGTTGAAAGATTTGATTTTATAAAGAAAAATTTGAACATGCACTTTGTATCTGATTAAATGCTTGCTTGCTCCTGAATAGGATTTTAGGTTCTGAAGTTAGTTCAGAAGCAGTAGTCCATCAGAAGCTCTTTATTGAGGTTCTGAGGAAAACTCGCTTCTGATGATGACGTCAGCATCTGAAGTCCAGAAGCTGGATTTGTTGCTTCTGAATAGTTGAATTAGTGGAAACGTTGGAAGTTACCTTTTAAAAAGTAACTTCTGACCCACTAACTTGGTAGTTACTCTGTGAACTTCTTACGTGGCCTGTATGTGTTGGTGTATAACTAAAAGGGCAATGATGATTTAATAGCTTTGAAAGTACTTTTCACGCGCCCCCAATTTTGTCATTAATGTTATGTTTGTTTGTCTCTTTTGAATTGCAATCGTTTTACTTTTAACACTTTGTCAATTCACACACTACTCACTCACAACAAACACATTTGCTCTCAAACCTCTTGCGAAGTAAGCGCATTCTCTCAACCTTAGAACCCTAAAATCTTCATCTTCTTCAAATCTTCGTCAATCATCAAATGGCATCATCAAGCTCAAAAGTTTCAGAATCTACATCAAACAAGCAAAGCGTATCAGAATCTGGGTCCATCTACAAAGAGAAGACTATGGATATTCCATGGGAATCCTTAATAGTTCAAGTAGAGTCACCGGTGGATTTTGCTTCACTCAAGAAGTATGAAGTAAACATGGAAGGTTTGATAGAAACTCAGATGATGTCTGAGTATTTCAAGATGCTAAATGGGCCAACATATGTGAACTTGGTCAAGGACTTTTGGTTAAAAGCTGAAGTGTACAATGAAAAGCCTGCAAAAGTCGTAAGCAAACAAGCGGGGTCAAAGAAAGGGAAAATGGTCATGGATATGAATCCTACATCATTTGATAGCTTAGAAATAAGGTCTGAAGTGATGGACATTCCTATAACCATCACTGAGGACGTTATAGCTAAAGCTTGTAGGATGCATGCAGAGGGAAGATTCCAAGAAATAGTCAGGAAGGAAGATGTCCTGCTAAAAGGTTACTACAACTCTCTTCTGGGTGGGAAGAAAGATGCCAAGCCTTCAGAGATGGAGATTCACAACAGAATGTTGGTGAAATTCAGTAATGATTGCTACTTTCAAAGAGCAGGAGGGTCTGACCAACCCAACAACCAACAGAAGCTAGCAATTTATTTCATGACCAATCTTGAAAAGATAAACTTCCCCAGATATGTAATGGATCATCTCTGCTGGGCCATAAACGAAAGCACTACAAGAGGAAGAAAACAAGTACCCTATGGAAGATTGCTGTCTGAAATCTTTCATCAAGGAAGGGTGCTGGAGTTCTTAAAAAGGACAAGGAGTGCTTCTGATAAATGTTTCGAAGTCTCTACTGCTGAAAGGACTATCAGTAGCAGGAGCTTATGCTCTATGAAGTTCATCAAAGAAGCCCCTAAAGATGAAAAGTGGTTAGAGATGACAACTGCTGAAACTGAGATAATCAGGGACTTTCCTCCCATCTTTAAGGAAAGTGACTCTGATTTCCTAGTTCAATCAGTAGCTGAGTACGTCTTGGAGGAAGATGCGAGGTCTCAGGAGGAAGCTGCTCTTGCTAAAGGGAAAGGCAAGAAGGCCAAGGCAGTTGCTGTGTCAGAAGCTGCTGTTTCTGATGCACCTGAAGGGAAAAGGGCCAGAACTAGTTCTGAATCAGAAGCTGCTCCTACTAAAGGAAAGAAGGCCAGAACTAGTACTGAGTCAGAAGCTGCTAAACCTGTTTCTATCAAGGAAAAAGGAAAGATGCAGAAGGTTGGTGCTGCTTCTATTCCACAGAAGAGGAGAAAAGGTAAGGCAGACTTGGTAATCACTCAAGAGCAGCTGGATGAAGCTCTTGAAGAAATAGAGAAAGAGGAGGCTGATCCCAAGCTGAAGAAGAAGAAGGCTCCCCTTCAACTTGTGAGTCCTATGGTTGAGATGACTCGAATAAGGAAAAGGATGGCAGATGAACGTGCTGCTGATCTTATATCAGAAAGAAAGGATCAAAAAGCTCAATACATTCATCAAAGAGATGAAAAGCTCAAGGCCTTGGGTATGGAAGATTGTGATAGGTACTTCAAAGAGAAATTGGCTGAAGTAAGAGCCATTGCTGGTAAGCCTTCTGAAGACAATGAGGAAGACGATATGATGCTCATTTTTGAAAATGCTCCAGAAGAGGGAACTTCAGAAGCAGTTCCTCAATCTGCTGGTCCACAGAAGATCTCTTCTGAAGCTGGCCCTGCAGATCAGGCAATCCAGATTCCAGTCACCTCTATCCCCATTTCACCCTCTTCACCATCAGCACCTGAATCATTAGAAGACACTTCTGTCTTAGACAATCTTGCTCTCCACTACTCAGGTGAGTTACCCATAGACAAATCTACCTCAGAAAAGGCCTCTGAAACAACTCCAGAAGCAGCTGCTTCTGAAAATGTTGTTTCAGAAAACCCCCATCAACAAACACCTGAACCACAAAAACCCACAACACCCCCACAATCACCAATAGCTACTATTGACCCCCAACTCAACACTCAAACATCATCTTCACCACAACAACCATCAACTGAAACTGAATTTCAACCTTTACCTGAACACTCCCCAGAACCAACTCCCATGGATGTTGACATCTCTCTAGTCAATGTTCAAGCCTCAACCTCCACCACACACATTGATTCTGACCAGCCTTCATCTTCAAACACACAAACACACTTTACCATTCCAGTTCCTAACCCTGTTCAAGATTTGGAAATCAATGATTCTGATCTTGAAATCCTTGAACAACCACCCACAGACATCCTGGAATCTGGATATATTAATTCTGAGCTTCTGACAATTCTGAGTCAATTGCATAATCTGGTGGATCAAAGAGGGACAATTGATCTCACAGGTGCATATGAAGACTCCTGGGCATCTCTTCAGAACCGGGCAACTGAGCTAATTGAAAGCATAAGGGCTAAGTGCATCAGAAGCAAGGAAGCTACTGTCAGGAAGTTAATGGAGCATCTGAATCAGAGTCTCAGAGTAAGAAGTTCTACACTGCTCCTGGCAAACCAGCCTTTCTTCTTTGAAACGGATTACTTGACCAGAGAAGCAAGGTTGTGTAAGCTTCTGAAGAAACAGATGGCACAGCAGCAGCAAGAAGCTAGAGAAAGGGAACAAGCTCTTCTTCAGAGGCAACAACAACTTGAAGAACTGTTGAAGAAGAAGATTGAAGAAATGGAAGAGATGAAGAAACAACAACAAACCAACCCTTAGTTGCACACCCTTGTGTTTTTCTTTGTTTGTTGTCTGTTTTAAAATTTCTTAGTCCTTGCTTCTGAAACCATCTTGTCTTATTTCTCTTGCTTCTGAATGCTTACTGATTCTGACTGTTTAGCTGCTTCTGACAATTGAATATACATGTTCATATATTTTGCTCTGATTTATTTAGTTCATTGCTTAGTATACTCTCTCATGTTTGAGTTTTTCTCATATCTCTTTGTCTTTTATGCCTATATATTTCAATTTTTTTTTGATAATGACAAAAGGGGGAGTATATGTGACAAGTATTTAAAGGCTCTGAGCCCCATTAATGGCATTTGAAATTTTTGAAAACCTTCTATCATTTTTTTTTACCTTATTGGTATAAGCTATGAACGAACGAAGGAGTATCAAAATTCAAGTAAAATTAATTGAACCATTCTTCTTATCTATAAGTTAATTCTTTCAATGATTCAATTTTGTTTTTAAGCTCTGATAATATTATTGCGCGAAAAATGAATTTAATTAACCTGGATAGAACTTAGGGGGAGCTTACAAACCTCACCTTAAAGACTATCAGACTCAGGGGGAGTTTGAGCTTACAAACCTCAGATTCTGAGCTTACAAACCTCAGAACCCCAAAGTCAACTTGTTAATTAGATTAACAACAATTGATCAATTTTAAATACTTTTGTTTGTCATCATCAAAAAGGGGGAGATTGTTGGAACAAAATGTGTTTAACAATGAACCTTAAAGGGTTTTGATGATAACAAGGTATTAAAAATTGTAAATTGGACTAGCTAATTTTTGTTCAAGTGTACAGGACCATAATTATAAAGTTACATCATCATTGGTTCTGAATGAGCAAATAAAGAGCTATGGAAACAACAAAAATTTGAAGCTTGGACGCTCCTGAAGGCAACTTGCTACTGAAGAGAAAAAGCGCTCCTGAAGTCAAGCTGCTCCTGAAGAAATAGCGCTCCTGAAGTAAGCTGCTCCTAAAGAATAGTGCTTCTGAAGACAAGAGGTCCAGAAGCCACATCATCAGAAGCTGCGTCATCAGAAGCTGCAGAAGTCATATCATCAGAAGCTGCATCATCAGAAGCTGCCTCATCAGAAGCCATTTCACCAGAAGCTGAATATCAACTGGATTTGCAAAGAATCAAGAATTGAAGAATTATCAATGCAAAAGCTGTCTATTGGATTCGAAAACACAAACAAAGGATTAGTGGAGTTTGCAACGGTCATTTCAAAGGTGTTTGAAGGCGTGTGTTTGCAATTTGGACGAAAGCGTTGACATTGTACTTTGTACGAATTGTACAACCACGTTCTCCACTACTCTGTTTTGTGTCCGCGCTACAGGACAAGAAAACAGCTCCAGAATACGGTTTCGCCTGCATAGATGTTCCTTTGGATAAGGAATGGATTTCAAATTTGTTCTTCATAGGACAACAGCCAAATCAGGCAAAAGATTATTGGTGAAAGATCAAGCTTCAACAACGACTCTTTGGTGTGCTGGCAATTTCACAACGTCTCTTTCACACCACTATATAAAGGAGTGAAGACCTAGAGAATTGGTAATGCATGAACTCTGAACGAAAGACTCACAAAGATTTTCACAAGTACCAAACCTCTGCTGAAATTGTTCTGCATTCACTTAGAATTTCTGTGTCTCAAAGTCATATCTTAGAAATTCTTAAGTCCATTGAGTCTGCATCTGATTTGTATTGTGAGCACCTCTGATTGTATATCAAGTGTTCAACCTTAAACAATTTTCTGTGTAATTTTGTTTAGTTAGGAAGTCTCTTGCAGTTGTGCTTGAGCAGGAAGTCTCTTGATTGTGTTCTTGAGCAAAGGAAGTCTCTTGCTTGTGTGCTTGAGCATTGGAAGTCTCTTGCTTGTGTGCTTGAGCATTGGAAGTCTCTTGCTTGTGTGCTTGAGCATTTGTAATCAGATATTACTCATAGTGAAATCTCCTTGGAAGTGCAAGGGGGACTGGACTACTTCCGGATTGTGGAAGGAACCAGTATAATTGCTTTGTGTCGTTCTTCTTCTTCTCTCTCTCTGTTTTATTCCGCTGCATTTAGATTCTGATTATCACTTCAGAAGCTGTCTCGCTTAGCTTCTGATCAGTGTGTTCAGTTTTTAGGAGAAACGAAGAATTTTTCTAAAACACAATTCAACCCCCCTTCTTGTGTTTTTCTCACCTTCACAAATTGTATCCCAATTTATCCATGAAATTTTCCTAACATCCTCACTCCCAACCAAATGACTCAAACTCAAATATGGGCTAACCAAATCACCTAAAAGTTAAACCTAATATTCTTTGCGAAGACATACACGAGACCAAACCGTAGAGCATGAGAAATGAAATCAGCCGGATAAACTGTAATATTAATTTATTATTTATTCATTTGTTTGTTAGGATAATAATTTTTTTGTATGTTTTGCCACTTTATCAATTTTTAGTTCAGCTCATTAAAAATCTGTTACGCATTCTCTAAATAAAAAAATACTCCCTCTAGTCTATTTCTATTTATAAGAAGTTTTAAATTAACAAAAGATGAATTTGGACTAAATACATCATTTTTAGTTGACCTAATGTCTCATAAATAAGATAGGATTGAGTATACATAGAACGGAACACAGGTGCTATTAAATCTAAGAGGAATGATATTTTGACAACCAATTTCCAACAACTTTTGGTGACAACATTTTTCCTCTCTTTCTATTGGACAATAACAATAGAGAGAGAAAAAGGAAGAGATTGAATAAAAGTACAATGAGAGTATGAAAGAGAGAGTTGTCACAAAAGTTGTTGAAAAATGGATGTTCAAATATCATTTCTCTAAATCTAATTTCGTACTATGTTGGAGACTCTTCTGACACTAGTGAAGAATTTGGCGCGAAATCTTGTGTGTCAAAAACAGCCATGGCTACCACTCCACCATGCATCGTTCATTCAATGCAATGAAGAAAACGAGAATTTCCCGAACTAACCCGAACGATCCATCTCATCATCTTCGTCAGAAGAAAGCTAAGTTCATTGCTCCTCATGAAAAACAAAACCCTAGATTTGAAGAAGAACCAGATCATTCTTCTCGCATTCCATTACAGAGAGAAAATGTTGCAACATGTAAGCTTATGAATTTAACCTAATGCATGCGTTCATGGCAAATTATTTCGTAACAATTGTTAGAATTAGAATTGAATGACTTGAATTTTGTATATTGTTTATTTATGCTGAGAATTTGAGGTGTGATTTTGAATTATTCAGGTGATCCGAAAACTTCTGAGTATGCTTTCTTTAAGAAATTGAAGAAGGATGCAAGTCTCAGATTTTCTTCTGCTCCAGGAAAAAAGGATGATGATTCCTTATCATCCAAGAAGCCTGAATTTGATGACTGTTTCAAAGGTTGGTTTAACTTGAATTATGTATTTGTTTGGACAAGCAGCTTAATTAAGCGCTTATAGCATAAGTGTTTTTCATATATGTGTTCACGTATAAGCTATTTTTGTAACATAAGATAAAATAAATCAAACTGTTTTCATATAAGCTATTCTGGAAAGCTTATGGTAATAAGCTGAAAACAACTTGTGGTCATGTCATAAGTTGTTACCATAAGTTTTCCCAAATAAGGTTTGTTTCAATTGGGTTATTTGAGTTTATCTACTGGCATAAGCACTTGTGAGACTATTTGAGAGTCTTATGAAATGTTTTCAGCTTATTTTCATAAGCTCTCGAACATAGTTTATGAAAACAACTTATAGCTCATATGAAAACAACTTAACTTTGAAAATAAAGTTGTTCATCCAAACAAGGCTATAGTCTCACAAATCTTTATACAAGTAGATAAGCTCAAATAAGTCAATCCAAATTGGCCCTGAAACTTTTGGTCTAACAATGTCATCAGCTAACCCCCTTAAAGGATTTATGCTGATGGCAAGGAACCCTAATTGTAGATGTACTGAAACCATCACTTAAAAGATATATTTTATGTTGTGCAGAGAGAACTGATGATGTTATGGTTGGGACTAAGAAGGGCGGCAACTCTTCAAGGATCAATCAAGACGTATCAACTTTTAAGATGGATTCATTCCGTTCACCTTCTGTTGGAGCTATGAATAAGTCAGGTGTGTGTTAGAAGAGAAAATTCCCTAATACTTATGATCATTATGTTTCACAATTGACAAAACCAATAAATAGAAAATATGATACTCATGAATCGTTCCTTGGTGTGTTTGTTGCTGTCATTTTTAATTATCAATGTCTTCTCCTACTTGCTAGTTATTCAAAAAAAAAAAAAAACAAATATTTTGTATTGTGTGGCATTTTTCTATTTTTATGATTAGAACATGCTTGTGTCATGTATTAGGAAGACTTCAGTTGTGTGAACTAGAAGGTGGTGAAATATTGGAAACTGTTCCCACCTCCATAATTTCAATTTTCAGTTTCCTGCTAAACAACAATCCTGTGTCAAAAGATCTTTTTCCTCTTGGTGTATGCAGACATGTACTCTATGAGCAGCATGCTGAAAAACTCTCAAGGTTGTGGACCTTGTGGTGACACCATCAAACCCCAAGGATTTTCACATGAAGGTTTGATTTTCTTCTTATTGACTGCTACGGTAGTACGGGGTTATAGGGGAAAAATGTGTGCAACAGTTGGAACATATATAGTTTATGTTACTCAGTCTTCAGTGCCAATCTTTGACTGGATACCACTCATTTGTTAATTAATCTTCACATGTTAAATTCATAATTTTAAGGAAAATGTGTTTTATGTAGCTGAAGACGTCCCATTTACTGATTATATTTGAGAATGTATTGATATAGTTTGTGTGAGACAATTTACTTCATGGTACTTCAGGAAACCAGTATGAAGATGGAAACATCTTCTCTAGAAAGAGACAGAAACTACGACAGTGTGTTGCCGATACCTTATTTCCTGATACTGAGAAACCATGTTCGAAAGGGTTAGACAAGTTTTTTCATTGATATTGAATATTTTTGTCGTTACCATTTGAATAAAATAGGGATTTTTCAGGCTTGATATTGTTTCCATGCTTCTTAGTCGCCTGTTTCCGATGAGCGCTGACTGCACAGAAAAAAATGTATGTTTATTTAGATGTCCTTCGTAAAGCTATAAATCCTTCAAATGACTTTCCTTCCTTGACAAGCGTGATCTTCTGTTCAGAAATACGAGGAACCAAATCCAGGAAAAATAGAGAGTGCTACCAGATACGATTTACTTGATTCTCGAGAGTCGGATGTTCAATTTAAGGAGCACTGTCTGATACCTAAGAGGAAACTTCTTGAACTTGAACCAAGCTCATACTTCAATGATCATATGTTGTCTCCTATGTTTCTCGAATCGGGTGAGAAAATTACTCCACAGGCTGAGTTTCCAACATATCATTCTCAGAACTTTCAAGCTCAGTACAGTATAACAGCACCCAAGTGCAAACTGAGTGGAACTCCAAGTTTTAGCACCTATGTCAAGGGTGACAGTGACATTACTTCTGGATTTCTGTTTAACGAAGTAGAAAATACTACCAGATATAGTCTGCTTGATTCTCAAGAGCTAGATTTTCAATGTAAAGAACTCCATCAGATACCTAAGAGGAAACTTCTTGAACTTGAATCTGGCTCATACTTCAATGATCAGATGGTGTCTCCTATGTTTCTCGAATCGGGAGAGAGACTTACTCCACATGCCGAGTTTCCAGCCTATCATTCTCAGAACTTTCAACCTCAGTACAGTATAACAGCACCCAACTGCAAACTGAGTGGAACTCCAAGTTTCAGGACCTCTGTCAAGGGTGACATAACTCATGGATCTCTGTTTAATGAAGTAGATTTTCAATGTACTGAACTCCAACAGATAACTAAGAGGAAACTCCTTGAACTTGAACCAAGCTCATCCTTCAGTGATCATTTGTTGCCTCCTATGTTCCTCCGATCAGTTGACTTAATTACTCCTCACACCGACTTTCCAATCTATCCTCACATGTCTCGACCTGTGTTCCGAACTGAAGCTGAAAGCGAACTTGGTGAGCTTCCAAGTTACCTTGACAAAAATGATGTAACTCGTGGATTTCTGTGTAATGAGCAAAAGCATGAAACTTTTACACTGGATCATTTCAATGAGCTGGGGAAACTTGAGAGAGAACCGATTCCTCTTCTTCTGGAAAATGCTTTTGATTGCACAAAGGATGAGATAAAGTTACCTGTCACTTGTAATTATGCAAAACCATATATGGCGCCTGCATTATCAATTTTAGACCATGGTGAAGACCCGATATCAAATGATTCATTAGGCGACTTCCACTTTAGGCCCTCACCCTTATTACTTGACAAACCACATGACTTCAATTCAGTTTTGGATTCTGGTTTATTGAAATATCAAAAGCCCCAGTTTGGAGATCATCTTTACAAGGATGATGAAGAAATGGACATGAATTGTAACCACACAGCATTGTCCTTCTCACACAATAAACACTACTTTAAATTGTCAGAAAATTTCCAGAATGAAGCTTCATCTGTTCAGGACAGCATATACCTTCCACCATACCATCATTGGGTTAGAAAAGCAGGTTCCTGTGACTACCATCATCGTCGTGATACGGAAGCCTGGCTTTCATCTTCACCTGGGTGCTTATCCTTAACCAGTTCACGATCAAATTACCGAAGTTCGATTTCCAGAAATTTACAGCTACCCGAAAGCGAAAATATGTCTTCGCTTTTTCATATTGATGATCATTATGAGCCCAAGATCAACGGTGGAGATCAGGGGGAAGTTCTTTATCATTTAAGTGAAGCCTTTGTTCAAATATATAACTCCTCATGTCTTCATATGTCCATGCAAAGAGACAATGGACGCCCATTTTCTCTGGATGACAGCGACAATATCAATGAGCAAGAGCAAAGACATGAGATGCTCCTCTAGACTCTAACATTCTCCGGGGAGTTTAATCACATGTTTTTGGTTAATTTTGGGTTGATATGCCATTAGTGTGTGTCTTTCTGGGAATACTGTAATTAGAATATGATATAGTTTGATAATTTGGATCATTATCACTCTCTATCTACAAGTCAAATTGAAAAAAATGGTTGCCCAAGTATCTAATTTTTTTAATTGATTGTGTATAATTGTCACATATCTACTAAACTTTCCCGTGATTCACTAGAAAAAACAATTAGTTTTTGGCATTATCTCGTGAATGAATAATGCTATAACGTGAAAGATCATTGCGTTAAGTAAACACCAAACTTAAACTCTAAATTATCTACAACTTTTTTCAGTGGGATCCTTTGGAGTGATCTTCATGCTACTCAAGATTTGATGAATTTAGTTACGCTCTTCTTAACTACTCTATGTTGGTGTTGGAAGGCAAGATGCACGACGTGGGGTATGTTGCACATGAACAATTAATTAAAGTAGATTAATATAATTGTTTTCTTACAATGGTTAAACAAACCAAGCATTATAAGTAAGATTTAGATTTGCTGTTATGTTCTATTTAAAGGGTCACTTTCAATTGCATGTGCAACTTGTACGTCACTCATAAATTAGAAAACGATGCATGACCCATTCAATATTTTTTTTATTTCCCTGGATTAAAGGCTACCCTATGATACAAATCTTTTGTATTTACTCACCAATAAATCCCAATGTTTTGTATATCTTGTCACATTAAAGGTAGCCCAAACAAATAATTATTGCAAAGTCAAGCCAACAAAATGAGGAAAGTTTGTTGGGCCTCAACCGATTTTACTTCTTTCTTCTGCTTACTTGTTTATAAACCTTTCTTGTTATCATTACTCCTTTTAAGGGATCTGCTTTAAAAGTATCTCTTTTCTTATGACACTATCTAATTGGTAAATTGTTCATATTTGAAAAGAGCTAGACAAAATGTCACAAGTTCCCCTGCTATTAAGTCAAGTAACTCACTTTGTCTATGTATTCCAAAAATAAGATATTATTTCATTAATTTTCTTTATTCTATATATCATGACTTACTCAACATTTATGTTATCTTTACTTACCAATATCATTTGGCCAAGGTTAGGTGACTGAATTTTTTATTATTTTATTTGCATATAAAATTGTAACAACTTCTTGTTTTTGTTTCAATGCCTAATTCTGCTATCAAACATCACAATTGAACATCTAACTAAAATTCCATCAAAGTTAGTAGAGAAAGAGATAAATCAATGGTAGTTTGTTGAAAACTAAGAGGGTTAAGATGGAGGACAAAACACAGAGTTAAGCAAAAGTAGAGAGACAGAGACAGAGAAGGAAGAAGGACAGCATTACAGCAAGCCCCCCATATCTCTCTCTCTCTCTCTCTCTCTCTCTCTCTCTCTCTCTCTCTCTAGCTGATCTGTATCTTTGTGTGTCATAAGAAGCATTATGTTACCAGTTGGAGGTTTCTGAATTGTCTTTAACATTTTGTTTATTTCCAAGTTGTCTGTAATAGTTGTACTTGTGATTTCTATAGTTTTAAAATATTGTTATGCTATTATATTATTCCTATAATCATAAATTACTAAATTGTAGCACCTAATTGCCATGCAGCTTCTTCACTTTCAAAAACTCAATCATCAAGATAGAAAAATAATGGAGAACCTATTATCAAGATGCATATAGAATAGACCAAGAAATGTCCAAAGAAAAAAACTCCAAGCACAGTCCATCTAATGTAGTTGCTAAATTAATGGGGCTTGAAACCCTTTCAAAAGGAGAGCCGAATTTATCGGTGATTAGAAGCCAAACAAAAGATTATTATCAAGACATGTATGGTCATTTAGGGTGGCCATTGAAACATTGGAAAGTGGAAGATAGGTTTATGATGGATGAGGGAATGCTTCGTGAAGTTCATCATCCAAGCACAGAACAGGTTGATTACAAAGATGGATATGAAACATGGATGCAATCTCAGAGAGGAAGGTGGAGGGAAGATGTTGATGAGGGGAAGATGGCTCTCGTTCGTCAGAAATTCATTGAAGCTAAATATCTGTCAACAGATGAGACGCTGCGCCAATCGAAGCAATTTGAAGATGCATTGGATATTTTAAGCTCAAACAATGAACTCTTGGTCAGGTTTCTAGATTCACAAAATCTTTATCAAATTCCCTCTACTCCACAGGATGATGCAAATCACATTACTCTTATCAAACCTTTGAAGATGTTTGGCAATGACAAATCTTCTGGAAAGAGTAAGAAGAAGGATAGGTTGATTAAGAAACCAGAAAATTATGATCAAGCAGCTGTATGGGAGAACAGGAATTATGGATACTCTCCGGAATCTACTCGAATAGTGGTATTGAAGCCTAGTCCTGGGAGAACAAATGATCTTAAGGCTTTGGTTTCTCCAACAAATCCATCGCCTCAAAGTTTCTATCAGAGAAATGGAGATGATAATGTACTTGAATCCATAGAAGTGGCTAAAGAGATTACACTCCAAATGCATGAAGGCCTGAGAAGCTATCAAAAGAATAAAACTTCACATTCTTCGGTATTCTCCAGTGGCTATTCCAGTGATGAGAACTCATTTGACAAATCATATCATGATTTGGAAGCTATGTCACCAATGCCAAGGCATTCTTGGGATTGCATCCATGTATGTGGCAGTCCTTATTCTACACAATCTTTAGGGCGGGCAACGTGTTCTCCTGAGTCCTCGGTGTGCATAGAGGCAAAGAAACGACTTTCTGAAAGATGGAACGTCATGACATCTAACGAAAAAGGTCATCAAGAACAAAGGCATGTGTCGAGAAACTCTACTTTGGGTGAAATGCTTTCTCTTTCCCTTGTAAAGAAATCTGCAACATCTGTAATTGAGAGTACTAATAAATACCAAGAAGAACAAAGAAAATCTGTTTCTTGCACTGAACCTTTCAAAGAAAAAATGAGCATTGATGATTCTCCTCAAAACAATTGTGGGTCGAATCCTGACCCTGCATCTTCAACAGTCTATGAACCTAGCCTCGGTGTTGATGATGCTCACAAAGAACATGGCTCCAAGGTGGTGAAAAAGTCAAAGAGTAAGAAATCATCATTTAAAGGGAAAGTTGCAAGTTTCTTATTTTCAATGAGTAAAAAGTCAACCAAGAAAAAATCTAGTTCATCTCAATCGAAATATGAATCCGAAACTATTGCCACCGAAACATCAGTTCCATCAGTAAATTCATCTGGAGTCCTTGGAGATAATGTGTCTCAAAGCTTCAATGTTGGTGGATTTGACGAGTCTCTTGCAGCTTTATGTGAATCAGTCTCTAGTGAACCACAAGAGGACATGATCACACTAGAGGTAATAGCTAGCTACAATTGTTCTGCATATTTCAATATATTATTGATTTTGTTCATTATGCAAGTTTTGTTTCTTCTAGTGATATTTATTTAGGACCTATTTCAAACTTAACCATTATTTAGGATCTTTTATCTAATTGCTGTTTAACCATAATTGTGAAATCTTGAGTTTTCCTATCTGTCTCTTCTCTTCCTAATTAATGGAATTAATATATCCTTCTGTGTGTTGGAATGGTGAAACAAATGAAACTTGTTTTAATAAACATTCTTGTGTACTTGTTGAAATTAATATAACTAACTTTTCTTAGTCAGCACATTGGCCTAGTAGACAATCTCCTCTAGTTTTTTTGGTGTAATAAGATAGTTATTTTTTCCAAAATGCCCTTGATAAAAACTTGTTTTATAAGAATCAAAGATGTTACTGAAAAATGAAATCTAAATTAATTGAAGAGTATTTTAGAAATGACATTGTTAAGTAGACTAGAATAAATTGAGTTTTGCTTATATTTTGGACCATCAAACTCCAAACATTTTGTGTGGTCTGAATACTACAGACTTCCACAAACATAGGGTTTTTTAGTAGCTTATCACAGAACCATATACCAATGAAATCTTTGATTTGTTTGTTTTCACAGCCTGGACTGAATGAGTCAAAGCCCTTGGTGCCAGAGATTCCAAATGAAAAACAAGATCGGCCTAGTCCAATATCAGTGTTAGAATCTCCATTTGAAGATTACAATACAGCTCATGAATCCTTGGAATGCACGAAAGATGGTCACATGGGTAATACTTAGGCCTTACCTCTTTCTTTATCAGTGTCTTTCCATTCCAAGAAGCTCTTATTTGATAAAGATCCTTAACTATTTGCTACTTTCTATATCATGAATTTAATTCATATGTGTGAAAATATTTACGCTGTCGATCAATCACCAAATCATTAAAAATGTCTGACTTCTATCGGAACTATTTCCAAAGTCACATGTATGATTGGTTGTGATTTATTGACAATACGTCAAAATTAAGATCTCCTATTATTATTATCCGAGTGACACTTGTTTTGTATGTATAGGATCACTGGCGCCGATGAAGTCCAATTTAATTGACAAATCACCACATATAGAATCAGTGGCTAGGACCCTATCATGGGATGAAGATTCTTGTGGAGAGTTAGCAAGTCCTTACTATCCATTAAAACCTCTAAGGACTTGTTCCTTAGACACTAAGTTAGAGGATCATGAATTGCTTATCTTAGTCCAAAAACTACTATCAGCATCTGGACTTGATGATGATCAACAACAGTATGACTCATTTCACACAAGATGGTATTCCCTTGAAAGCCCATTGGACCCATCATTGAGGGACATAAATGACAACAAGGACTGTACTCAGCCTCTTAATGAGGCCAAGAGAAGGAAAATGAGGTCAAATCAGAAACTTGTATTTGATTGTGTTAATGCTGCACTATTGGAAGTTGTTGGCTATGATGGATCAGAGAATTACTTCAAGATGTGCAGTGGGACCCACAGAAGGCCCTTCTTTGTTCAAGAGGGTTCATGTTTAATGGACCACATTGTGGCCCAAATGAATGAATTAATAGCAAATGGGATGAAGTTTGTTTGGGGTGGGGACAGTCACAGCCTGGTTGTAGAAAATGTTGTTAGGAAAGAGGTTGTGCAGAGTGGGTTGGTTGAGGTTATGAGAATGGAGATTGATGCTTTGGGGAGGGAAATAGAAGGAAAGATTATAGAAGAACTCGTCGAGAATCTTGTGCTCGATTTTACAGGCAGATGAGACGAGGGATTTCTAAATGTTGTCAATAGCAGATCGCGGAAAATTATAGTTGTTTGTTCAAATTCTGCTACGCTATAATGTTATAACACTACACCACTATAGCCACTATTTCACAACACTTCATACTAAATAGCGTATTGCAGAATAATAGCAATTTGTTCCAATTCTGCTATACATCGATGCAGCGCCACTATTTGACAACACTCGTTTTTCTGTTTTTAAATAATTTAATAAATATTGTTGTGATGTAACTCTATCATTGTTGCATTTTATTATATATATCCACATGGCCCTGTTCACCTAATTTATCAGTGCTACGAAAATAACTAGTACATATTTGATATTAATGAGTACATGATTTACATATAAATTAGCTATGCAAAATCAATGTAAATTGGTACAGCAACACAGCAAATTATTTCCTCCATATGCAGTGAGACCACAACAATGTACTATAACATTGTCACAGGTCACAGTCTGTGTTAGTACTATACTTATTTAACGATAACATCCATCAGTACAATAAAGTAATATGCAACATGCACGATGAATTCAACAGAATCGTTGTCCTCTTGCAAAATCTTGTTGGCTAGCATTAAACCATGGTTCATGTCATTATGATTGGAATGACAACGCAGAAGTGCAAATCCATATTGATTATGGTAGCTGCTAGGTAGCCTAACCGTTAAACAGTTACAGGTTCACATTCATACCAAACCACAAAATATATCATTTTTATAGAGAAGATTCAGTTTCCCTACTCTTAGTCTATTATGAAATTCTTTTCTTTTTTGGGATGGAAGATAACAAGTTTAACTAGTTTACACAGTAGTATTAAATGTAGGGTTAATTATGTTTTTGGTCCCTACAAAATTGCGACCTTGTAAGTTTAGTCCTTACTTAATTTTAATAGCATTTTTAATCCCTACAAAAAAAAATTTACTTATAATTTTAGTCCCTGCTAAAATAAATTTTGTTTAATTATCCTTAAACTCTTAAATTTTTTAACGATTCTTTTTATACAAGTTTAGAACACTATGAAAGGTTCATTTACTAAAATCTATAATTTTTTAACATGAAATAAATTAAATATGAATTTTTTAAAACGACAAAAGTTTAAGATATAAGTAACAAAAATATGGATGTAGAAATCAAATTTTTGCGATATTTTTTTCGGAGGACCTTTTAATAACGTTCTTAACACGCCTGTAAAAAATTGTTGAAAAACTTAAGAGTTTAAGCATAAATTAAACAAATTTGGATTGAGTAAGGACTAATATTGAGTGCAGAAATTTTTTGTAGGGATTAAAAATGCTATTAAAATTAAGTAAGGACTAAACTTACAAGGTCGCAATTTTGTAGGGACCAAAAACATAATTAATCATAGCCTTTTTTCCAGCTAGAATTCATCAGCATGAGATTCTCCAACCAAACCAACCACACATGGGACGTCTGTCAACTAAGAAGTTAATTTGTGGTCCAAGAAATGAAACACACTGATATTGATATGCAGTAAAGTTCTTTGATCTCTTGTCATATAAATAGAAAGTGTAATTTAGGGTCAACAGAGAGATTATTAGAAAGAATGAAAAAAGTTAAACTTGAAGGAGTTCTAACATAATTATTAAATTACTAACAATTAATATTTGCCTATAGAAAAACAATTGCAGAGGCCAAAGCTTGTAAAACATGGATGATATCATATAATCACCCACTTAGGCTGTGTTTGGAACGCAAGAAATAGGGAAGAGAGAAAGAGGGACGAGAGAAGATGGAGAGAAATGCCAAAGTCATCCTGTTTGGTGAGCAGAGAAAGAGGGAAGAGAGATTAAACTTGGCATGGGCCCCACGTGATTTTGTTTCTCGCCAACTCTGCGAAGAAACAAGGAGAGACACAACTTTATTCATGCTTTTCCTTTAATACCCTCCTCAACATTCACTAGTTGCAATATTTATTTTTGCTGCTGTGCTTATTTTATTTATTTTTTTAAAAGTTGTTGTTATGCTTAACTGCTTATCGTTTTGTTTCATGCACGCTTATTGATTTTTATAATGTACTATTTGCTAACCGCATATTAATTCATTTGATCCATTTTTTACTTTTTTTTGGAATTTTCATTTCATCTAATAAAAGTTTAGTAGTATATTACAAATATGTTAACAATTTAATCAATCAAGAATTTGCTTATGTCAACAATTCTTTTACAGATATCTCAAAAAGTTAGATTTGATTAAATATAATAGTTTAATTAATTACTTTAAATTGATAAAAATAGTTTAGATAATTTAATTATATAAATTATATTTTATAAAATTTATTTTTTAAGGTTTTTTAATTGAGGGGTATTTTAGTACTTTTGAAAGAAATCAACACTTCTCTCTCTTCAATCTCTCTTCTACCAAACAATACATCAAATCTACTCTATTTCTCACGTAATTCTCTCTTCTCATACTCTCTCTCACCACTTTCTCTCTTCACAATTTCTCTTCCAATCCAAAGAGATTAACATTAGAGTATGGTGAACAGTACTATTTCTTTACATGAGAGAGAAATATAGGAAAAGAGAATCACACACAACTCTTTGCAGCCTGAAGACCATGAAGTAAAAAATGGACAAGTGTTTTTCCAAGTGGATCAAAGTATGAGAATATTCCCCAAACGACAATTTGGTAGGAAATTTTTAACTGCACTAGAAGCCAAAATTAAGTATATCTATGACTTAAGTCAAGACTTGTGACTTCAGTTCAGTTCAGTTCAATCCTTGAGATCCTAAATTGCAGGTGGATCTCAGTGTCTCGCATAGTTAGCAGCATCATACTGTACTATTGCAGTGAGAAACATAAATTATCATTTCTCTATTAAAGAAACAAAATGGGGCGAGGAGAAGCTTTTGCATGTGTTCAACTGTTTATTATTCCTTTTTTAAATTAAAGAGACTGGTCCTGATCTAATTATTGGTTTGCACTTTGCATCATAGACTCACATTACTACAATAAATTTTATTTGTGTTGTTAGTTTACAAATTAAAATTTCTTAATAATAAAAAAATTAACCTATTATAGTACTACTACGTTAATACACCCCCTACTACAATCCAATAAACGAGTTCAAATTACAAGGATATAAATAGGGCCGTCTTAGCAAATTTGTTGGCCCTGTTTTAGATTTTAAGGACTAACAAAAAATTTATATTTTGGGCCCCAAAATACTTAAAAAGGCACTATAAAAAAAATTATTAATAAAAATTACTCAATACTCAAGTATGTGTAATAAAAATTACTCCATACTCAAGTATGTGGGATGTGATGTGGGAGCAAATTACAAGGATATAATAAATGGATTCTGGCGTTGATCCCAAAGCAACAACACTGACGACTTCACATTTTTTGATTAAACTTGGCTCAAAAAATCTGGTGCATTACAATATAGAACAACCTATTAACAGAATTCAAGGCATCTCAATGTACAACAGTCAATTTCCTGTGCATATTCAATTGAGAAAAGTAACAGTAGACATATTACACCTCACCCCAGAATACAAAAACGAGATTCCTTAATTCTACCAAGTTAAATTTCACACTACAACATTCAACACACGAATCAAGCTTTCCAAAATCTGTGCAGAACTGAGATTTTCTTCAGAGAACAACAACAATTGGAGGCTGGCAATTAATATCTTCAGCTTTATTATATACAGTTACACACAAAAGCTCAAACCACAAACCAAAAAGAAGGAGAGGTGTGTTTTTGGAGTAAATAAAACAAAGTAAAACATTTAAGCAAGATATACATATGTACTAAGATATCAACACCACACTGAATTGCTTGACGGCTAGTAGCACTCATTGCCTGTAACTCACGCTTCGTAACTGTGCTTGTCACCATTGTTCAATCCGTACTGCAAAAATGAAATTATAATACCAACATTACCAATGTGAAAAAACACCAATGTAATCGAGCAGACTCTGTAATAACCTATTTACACAAATAGTAGTTTATAAAAAAGTCTACTGATCTGTGCAAAAGATTTGTCTATCCATTCTGTTATGAATCATAATGTAAATTGTAAGATTTGTCTATCCATTCTGTTATGAATCATAATGTAAATTGTAATTAAGAAGAGTTTAAACGAATCGCAATAGACAACACTGAACAGGTATGCGCATTTGTGCTTGACTGCATCCTTAACCATGACACACCGCAGAACACACTCATATTGGTTTTGCATCCCAGAGTAAAAATGGTAATTAGAAGTTCATATGAAGAATAAATCTAACTAAATGCTAACAATGAAATGAATTAACAAAGATACGATATTCAAAGATACCAAAACAGCTTGAAAGTTTTGATAGTTTATAGTTGATATTAAAAGCTCAGCCAAGTGTAGTCAAACACGAGATTGCAAGTAGGACTGGAAGGCCGATGAAAGATCGGAACACGATTGGTAAGCTCCTACTAAAGGACAAAATTGCAATTAAATACACACACACATAAACATAAAAATTATCATACATGAAAACAAAACCTCTAATTATATCTTTTATTGTTACTATATTGTTTGTGTATTATTATTAATACTATTCTTTACTAGGCTTTGTTTAAAAAAAAAAGAAGTACTCAAAGGCCCAATGCCTAATAAGCTGTTTATTCAACCCCAAAAAACAAAATGCCTGTATTATTATTAATACTATTCTTTACTAGGCTTTGTTTAAAAAAAAAAGAAGTACTCAAAGGCCCAATGCCTAATAAGCTGTTTATTCAACCCCAAAAAACAAAATGCCTTCTAACTTATAAGCTGTTTTTCTGTACATTGGGCCTTAAGGGCCCAGACTTTGTCTCCAACCATGACCTAGACCTAATCTAAAGGGATAGTTGACCGCCGCCTCACACAAACCAGCAGCAAGGAACGAAAGAGGAGATTTTGCGCAGCAGGGACGAAGCGATTGGGGGGACAGCGTCACAGGTTAAGGGTTTCTTTTTTGCAAATCGAAGTTTGAATGGAGCGAGAACGAATTTAGGGTTTTATTCAATTAAAGAAAACCAATTTTTTCCCCAAACCCGACCCAAAACAGTGACCCAAGCACAGTTTTGTTTACGATCTTGCCTAGAAAACTCGACCTTGATCATGAACTGACCGAACAGCGATCCTTCTCAGATCGCAGCACACTACGGCAGCCATGGCACATACTTTTACAATATGACTACAACCGGCTCAGCCTCTATTTTACAAACTCTTGACAAAAATTATTTTCGAATCATTAAAAGACATAAATTCCATTAATGATTATGCACATGACTACACTTTAGACCTCAGAGTAGCATACCTTCTCTCTCATCCGTGAACTCCAAACGTCAGAGAGGTTTCCTCTGATATCGCCTTTGCTTGACCCAGCTGTTTGGCCAGACTGATGATTTAATAGGGGCTCCCGACTTCTACCCCTAACATCATATTCCTCCTCGTCATCAAAATCTGCTCTTCGAGTAGAAACTGTGGCTCGCAATATTAGTGCTACCAATAGAGATAATGCCTGAGGTTGAAAAAAAAAAAAACAATTACAACAAGGTATGAAAAAGGAAACCCAGAAAATGCCTTTCATTCATGCAGTGCAATTGTGACATGATTCTTTAGTTTGTCAACTAATATTATTGTCATGATGATACAGTAACTTGTAAAATGCGACAGCATACACAATTAAATGTGCCAGGCAAAGCGTTTAATCTAGGTAGATTTATGTCCTGTTTTCCTATTTCAACCTTAACAAAATAAACAGAGTAGATATTATATTTCTTGTCTGTTCTCCATAGTCCATACTTACAAATATGTTGCACCCAACCAGTAAAGTTTGAAATCAAAAGCAGAACCTATCATCTCCTCAATTCAAACTAATTTGTCTGTACACTGAATCAATCCAAATGAAGGGGAGAGGGAGCAAGAAAAGTTCTAGATGGATGAACTTCGTAGGGAGAAGATTCAGTGTACACTCATGGCTCATTGATCAACAACGCCTCTAATATGTAAGAAGGATCACTAAAATAGTCATTGGATATACTCTGAAGTCTGAACCGATGGTTTACCCTCTTTTATTTCCAATAGCTATTACATATAATCTAAAGACCACAACCGAAAAAAAGTATGATTGTAATGTGTGTAAGCAATAGTCGTTTTTTTAGTGACAGATATTAGTTATCACTTGTCAGCTGTTACTTTGTTAGTAGGAAGAGTTGAACTTGTGCCCTTCATTATCACTCCAACGAGTCCAACCCCTATGTCCGACCCCTTAAACCACTAAGCCACCTTATCAGTCCTTTATATAAATAATAGTCTATAACTTACTCGTTTACCAATGAGTGGTCACAAAAAAGTAGGCCAAATGCCAATAGCAAAAGGCAGCAGAAATGAATATACCTGAACTACAAGAACAGCAATTCCAACCCATCTACATATATCTTGATTATCTTCGATGAAAGATCGAAGACTCGCAATTTGACCGGTTGGATCAACCGGAAGATCCTATAAAGGTAATAATCAACATACTACAGTCGTTAGAAAAGGGCATAGAAGTTAACTAATGCAACCATGTTTTTAAAGAGAGTATGGGGTGAGGAATGTACGAACCTCTTGCCATTGACGATCAATTGCAATGAATGCCACCAAAGCAGCCTCAAGTAGAACAAGTGCCGTGATTAGTACTGTATACTGGCATTTTCAAAAAGGTCAAGGAATCTAAAGAAAAATTAGAACAAAAATAAGAAAATCAAAAGTAAAGTAGAATTTTCTTCCAAGTATTCAACACAAATTAACACTCCGAACAAGAGATTATCCAAACTAAGATATGAAAATAAATAAAACTCCGCTTTAAGTAGGATACAAAACACAAGCAGCAACCATTAATAATCTCAGCTGCAATGCAACCAAAGAAAGCAATGCAGCACACCAATATTCCCACACCCATGAAAGCATAGATGAACCTATCATCATCAAGTGAAAAATATAGTTAGCAAAAAACAAGAATTTAAACACCAAATGAATAATAATTAATAACCTTCAAAACATCAAAACAAATCCACAAAGAAGCAGTGTAGATTCATTCATAATCATATTGATAATCACATTTCACTAGAGATGCTGCAATCTAATCCTAATTACACTGGTAAACCAAATTATTCATTCTTTGTGACACAACTGTAAAGACTAGTCACTCGAGGTATTGTCGAGCACACAGTGAGCACCTCTTGCAACATAATTTGCTCTATTCCACTAGAACCAACCCCCCCGTAGGTAAATTGGTAACAATTTATTTAATACAATTTCCATAATCACCCAACTCACAAAAGGATAATTGAAGTAAAAAAACATAAAAGGTAAATTTCCGTTTGAAAATTTACTCCAAGCATGACAAAGTAGTTCATATTTACGAATCATTTAATAATAAAGCATTTAACACACCTCACAGTACCCAAAACCAAAAAAAAAAAAAAAAACATTTTATTCATACAATTCAGTTGGTAGCTGCAGAGACATTTCAACAAATAATAAAAAAAATCTAAAAAAAGTGAAATTTCATGCAATTTGTGAGTGGAAAATGAAGGGAACGAACCAAGGAGCGGGAAGATTGATATCGGAAGTGAATTGAGGGGAAAAGGAGCGAGGAAGAGAGAGGGAAAGATGGGGAAGAGGTGGTTGAGGAGTGAAATGATCCCATTGATTGAGCATCCATATGGAATAGAGAAGAATTGAAACACCAACAAATGCTTGAAGAAAATTGAGAAATTTGAGGAGGAATGCTAAGGAAAAATGGCAGCAATGGAGTCGCATTTTTAGGGTTTCTGGTTTTAGCTTTTTCCTGAATTTTGATTTGGAAAGGACAATGAGTTAGATCTCTTCAATCACTCTTCGACATTGCCTATTTCATTTTCTCTAGAATAATCCGTATGCTTTTTTTTTTGTAAAATAATCTGAATACTTTTTGTTAATTTTATGATTAGACCTACTAGATAACAAGTGAGATGTCTATGATTCAAATTTGACCTTATAAATATTGTTTAATATTTATGTTTTTTTTAAGAAAAATATCTATGTTAACCGAAAGGTAAACTCATGTGGACATGTATGCTTCTATTTATCTCTGTAATTTTTTCTTTTATAATCCATAAATCATTCTTATATATCAAAATTTTATTTTATTTTTATTGCACAATAAAGATAATAAGGATACTAAGCATGAAGTTAATACTTGCTTGCAGTACAAGTTACATAATGATGCAGTACAATAGCTTGGCTTGTAGTACTTTTACATTCATGCAGTACAATAAGACTTGTATATATATACTTGATGTACCTTCATTCACAAGTTAATGAATCATTTTCTCTCTTCTATTACATTCTTAATATGGTATCAGTTTCTTTCTCTCTCTTCTTGAGAGAGTTTGTTACGATCCAAACCCTAGCTTCCGCCATTGAAGCTTGAGCTTTAAGCTTCATTTTCCTCTTCCTTTTCCTTTGATTTTCGCATGATTCTTTGCGAATTCTTCTTATTTCTTCTTGTTTTGATCTCAATTCTGCATTGAGAACCTTCTTTTCTCTTTAATCACGTTGTTCGTGATTTTGATCTTCATCTTCTTCGTTGCTCTGTTCTTCGCATTCTTCATCCTTTCATCTTTTTCTGCATTTCTGTTGCACTATGCCTCCTCGTAGAGCTCCGATTGTCGTTCAACAAGCTGATACTGATTCTGCATTCTACGTTCATCCAAGCGAAGGACCAAATTCAGTTACCGTTACTCCTCTTCTCAACGATTCTAACTACCTCGCATGGAGTTGTTCTATGCAACGCGCTCTTGGTGCGAAGAACAAGCTCGCCTTTGTGGACGGATCCATTCATATTCCTCCTTTTGATGATTTGAATCGTAGTGCATGGGAACGTTGTAATCATCTCATACATTCTTGGATTTTGAATTCGGTTTCTCCGCAAATTGCGCAAACCATTGTATTTCATGAATACGCCATTGATGTTTGGATTGAGCTTCAGGAACGATTCTCTAAGGTTGATAGAGTTCGTGTTGCTTCACTTCGTTCTGCTATTAACAATTTGAAGCAAGGTTCCAAATCTGTCCTTGATTATTTCACAGAGATGAAATCTCTGTGGGAGTGTTTTATCTTGGTTTTCGGGTGTCAAACATTGATTACGTTTGAACCTTTCTAACCGGTGATATCTTATTTTTTCTTGGGAAGGGAAAAAGTAAGAAAAACCCTTGAGAATCGAGGTCCGGGAGTTGTTTTCGCTACGGGAAGGTGTTAGGCACCCATAACGACTATAGTAACCTATAGGAACCGTCTTTAATTTCTACGCGCGCGCTTTATTTTTAAATGCTATTTGAAAATGTTTATTTATACCTAAGAGTTTCTAAATGAAGAATTGGAGGGAGAAGAATGTTTTTGGATTTTTATTTTAGTTGAATTGAAGGAATTTTGTTCCTTGCCTACGTACCCGTTTAAGGGATCAAATCCACCGTAGTTCTCTCTCAAAATGTTTTTTTGTTTTTGTTGGTTGATTTTAAGTTTGAAAATGGATTTTGAAGAATAGAAAGAGGCCTCAAGGGCATGAGATTAGGAAATAGTGAGGTTGGATTAGTGAATTGCAAAAGAAGTCAAAGTTTGATTATTTTCATTGAAATTTGATTAAGAAAATGGAAAAGAAAATACAATGGGATATTGGATCCCAAGGTTTATTTGGAAAAGGTTTGAGTGAAGTTGTTCACATTTGTTTGGAAAATTGGATTTTTCTAAGTATAAGTCCTAGGCATTCATCTAAACATACAATCCTAAGCATACATCTAAACATGCATATTCTAGCTATATAGTGGTGTGTGTGCATGTGTCGGTGCTTGTGTCGGTGTACATCATTAGAGTCCATTGTCCTTTACATCATACCCTAGGTACATTCTATGGCCTCTTTGCCAAGAACTTAAAAGCATGAAAGTAAAATATTACAAAAGCTCCTAAGTCTTTACATTCTAAGTCTTGGTACAAATTAAATTGCAAGAACATAAAGGGAAAAAATATGAGAAGGAGATGAAATGCTTATGGATGTATGAAACATGAAACAAAAAGGATTAGTAGCACATGATAACATCAAGAGATAAAAGCAAGGAGATATCACTATAGCAAAAGTAAGAAAAATATCACAAAACATGGCAAAAATAGTGCGAAATAGGCCTAAAGATTCATCAACAATGCAAGACTTGAACAAGGCCTATAATCCCCATGTCTTAACAAGTTCCCAAAGAGTGTCAAATCAATTTTTACAAGGAGGATTAAAGGAATGTAACATGTCAAGCATTTAGGACAAAAATTAGGCTTATTCCACATTATTTATTCACACACAAGACTTATAAAACGAGTAATGGGGCGCAAAAATATTCACATGCAGTAGTATATACATTTAAACAGTAAAGAAATATCACAAAGTCACACATCATGGATCACAAACACATATCAAGCATGGGGATTGGAATCGAACAATTTTCACAAATTTTTGTTAACAAAAAAACTTCAAAATTAACGCAAGAAATTAACGCATTATTTTTATCAAGTTTTTCAATACAAGATTATCATAAAAGGTCACAAAGATGACAAGAAATATCCATGAATTTTTATAGAATTTTTTAGAAGGTTTTAGGCGTAACAGGGGGGTGAAAAGCAATGAACAGCAGGTGAATAGCGAAAAACAAATAAAAAAGAAAATCTGCCCAGAAAGAGGCTTAAGCCCAAACGAAATGGGTAGGGTATGGGCATGAAGTTGGAGTGGGTATGGTTACCAGAAGCGGGTCAGGCTTAAACCGACCCATTAAACAAATATAAAAGAATTACATGGTGCAAAATTGCTTCCTAAACAAGCGCTTCCTCTTTCTAAACGGAACTGGGTTCCTCTTTCTCTCTGCAAACCGCCGCAAACGGAGAAGAAGAGCAAGGCCGTCGGAGCTATCTTGTAGCCTTTTCGAAAAACTCTTTACATCTAACTGCTCCTACTCTTCTTCTCTATATGAATCAAGGCTCACTTTCTCAAAAAAACAAACCAAACAGGATCCACCATGGAAGGAAAAGAATGAAGTGAGACCTTACCTCTGTTTGGTTCGGATTTGCCTCCTCCTCTCAATGATTCGCCGTTTGAATATGAAAAGGGACCGGTTCCTTTCTTTCAACTTCGAAATGTTCTGCTCGCGAGAAACGGATTCGTGGACGGTCGAGTCTCTGAAATTCCACGACGGTTCGATCTGGATGCATCTTCTTCCTTTTCTTGTTCTGGACGAATTTGTTGTTCGTTGGGATTGATGGAGATCACGAACTAAAAGGACCACTGCTTGTTTGTTGAATCGGCTTAGTTTTGAAATTAGGATTTGAACTGCTCCTTGAAAAAAAGTTTCGGATTCGAATGTTTATGGTTTGGTTACCGATTTGAAGCAGAGAACAAGTGAATTCAGATTGAATCACAATTGTTTATGCCACTTTGATTCGAAACCTTGAATATTGTTGCGAATTCGAAAGATATTGACGGTTTTGGTGTGGAGGAAACAACTCCGGTTTGATTCCGTTACCGATAGGTGGAGTTCGTAGGTGTTGATTTTTCGATTGTATTGATGATGAATTTCGGGAATAGTGAAGAATGTGGTGGTTAGAGCTGGTGGTTTAGGTTAGTTGTGGTGGTTGTTTGGGTGGAGTGTGGTGGTTGAAGGTGGTGGTGAAAAGTTGTTAGAGGTTGAAGATGAAGTTAGTTAGAGGAGAGAGAAAGTTTGTTAGATGGGAGGGAAAATTGAGAGAGAAAATAATTAGGAATTTTGTGATTTTTTGTGGATTTGTGAAAATGATTGGTGTTGTGAAATTTTGACCATAGTTTGACTTATATAGGTGATGTGGGAAAGCTTGGACCAATTAGAATGAGACATGTGGCACTAGACTTGTAACAAACTTTTAAAGACCAATAACATTTGGACACATGGCACTTGGACTCTAACAAACTTAAAAGGGATTAAAATGTAAATAACGAAAGTGCGCGGACTAAAATGAAAATTAAAACTAAAATTGAATTGAAAAAGTAAATTGAAAATTAACGTAAAACGAGACGATTAAAAACAACAAAGCAGATTAAAACGAATCAGAAATATTATGTGAAATGACCAAAACGCCCCTAGGGACTAAAACGACTAAAAACGACTCAAATGCAATTTTAAAATGATTTTTTAACAAAGGATTAAAGCAAGAGTTTATTCAAACAAATTAAAAGACTCAGAGACAAATTTTTAGAATTTAAACAGGGTTTTAACACATGAAAAGACTAAAATGCCCCTAGGGGCAAAACTGACTCAAAATGACTTCAAATGCAATTTTAAAATGGATTTTGACATAGAATGAAACAGAGACTTATTCAAACTACTTGAAAGGACTCAAACAAATCTTTAAAAGACTGAAAGAACTTTTGACATAGGAAATGACTAAAATGCCCCTAGGGGCTATACTGATAAAAAAAATGACTTAACTGATATTTTTGAAATGAATTTTGACATGAGATTGAAACAAGGGCTTATACAAACCAATTTAAAAGACTCAAACAATTTTCAAAGATTAAAATGAATTGAATGCAGGAAATGACTAAAATACCCTTTTATGTGAATTTTGCAAATAACATTGAAATAAAATGCAGAGAAAGATGCAATTGATCAGAGACATATCAAATGACTTATAATGCAAGAAAAGAAGAATTGATTAGTATTTTTAGGTCCAAAATTAGGGTATAACAGCTGCCCCTATTTAAGTTTCTTTGTCCGGAGGGTCAAGAGACGAAGTCTTTGAGTTGACGGGACGAAGATACTTAAATATTAACATTTGCACTGCTTTTGGACATAAAAATACACTTTCAGATTTTTCAAACAAACACGAATGCCATGCAACATTTCATTTATGAATGCAAGACAATCGAACCGGAATCTACGGGCTGTGTCACACCACCAAGGGATTTATAGACATCAAGGTAGAAAGAACGGGCAACAAATAGACAGGTACAAGCTGCTCTTGGGATCGAACTTGGCACTTGACCGGAAACATAGACATATAGGCAGATACAAGCTGTTCTTTGGATCGAACTTGACACTTGATCGGAAGCATAAACATATAGGCAGATACAAGCTGTTCTTTGGATCGAACTTGACACTTGGTTGAAGATACAAACAGATAGGCAGACACAAACTGTTCTTTTGGATTGAACTGGCTGTTTGGCTGGAGACATAGACAAAAGGGTTGATACAAGCTGTTTCTTTGGATCGAACTTGCTTGTTGGATTATCACCACATCATGTGGGAGAGTGCAGACTGTTCTCTTAGATCGAACTTGTCGTTTGACCGATAACAAAGCATAAGCTGGGTACAAACTGTTCTTCAGATTGAACTTGCCGTCTGACTGATAACAAAGCATAAGCTGGGTACAAACTGTTCTATCGAACTTGCCGTTTGACCGATAATAGAACATAAGCTGGGTACAAACTGTTCTATCGAACTTGCCGTTTGTCCGGAAGCATAGGTATATAAGCAGGTACAAGTGGTTCTTTTTTGGATCGAACCTGGCGCTTGACCAGTAACAAGATACAAATTGAAAGTCTGGTTTAACAAGATACCAATTGAGGGTAAATTGTCATTGACTTAATTTGAAAGTAGACATGACCATTTTTGTTGGCCCAAGAGTAAATTGACATTGATTTGAATTGAGAATTGACATCGACATTGACATTGACATTGACATTGACATTGGCTTGGCAATTGAAATTGACATTGACATTGACATTTGACATTGACATTTGACATTGATATTGGAATTTGAATTGGATTGAAATTGGAATTTTGACATTGGGATTGGATTGAAATTGGAAATTGACATTGGAATTGGAAATTGGCATTGGAATTGGAATTAGAGATTAGCATTGGAATTGGAATTGGAGATTGACATTGACATTGTCACTGGATGTCATCATTGGAATTGGAGATTGACATTGACATTGTCATTGGATGTCAACATTGACATTGTTATTGGAGTTGAGATTGCTTCGAATTCGACAGTTGAAATTGAAGTTGAGATTGGAAATTGCTTCGAATTTGACAGTTTGACATTTGAAATTGGAAATTGCTTCGAATTTGACAGTTTGACATTGAATTGAATTTGGAATTGGAATTGAAATTGGAGATTGGAAATTGCTTCGAATTCGACAGTTGACATGATTGGAATTGAAGTTGGAGAGTTGAAACTTGCATTGAATTTGGCAGTTGAAAGTTGGATATGCAATATGTATGTATGGTATAGCAAGATTATTGGATGTATGAGCACATAAAATGCATGATTATGCATGTATGAACGCTTGGAATGCATGATTGGTTGGCAGTTTGACAGAGAAGTTTCTCAAAGGCAGACGAGACATCGGAAGATTGGGCACATAGTGGCTCGTGCTGCAACATATTCACAGGGGAAAACCTCTTTTGGAGAGACCGTCGTTGGGAGACGTATCAAAACCATGGCTGAGGGCAATAAAACTTGTAAAGGAGGGACCCTTGGAAAGTCCTTGAATACAGGTCGCCGTTGCTAGGCGTGTCAGTGCTGGGTAAACATTGGATGTTCGCATCTGTGGTCGATGCTTTTCAATTTTTCATTCTTTCATTTTCGAATCCCATTTTTGCCTGAATTGCCCTTTCGGGTTTTCAATTCACCGGGGAGTAATATTCTCTTCATTGCCCCATTTTTGCCTGAATTGCCTTCATAGGTTGTCAATCAGCGGGGTGCTCATTTTTTGCCTAAGCCGCCCTTTCGGGTTTTCAACTTAGCGAGCTTTTCATTTGCATTTTTTTCATTTTTTTTTTTATTTTTTCATTTCATTCTGTTTTTTCATTCTTGCCATTGACCACAGATCATCCTGGGGAGTAATCTGCTTGTAACATGTATTGAAATAGACATTGACATTCATTCATTCATGCATGTTTCATTAAAATGTACCCTGTTGCTCAGGTTTGCTTTCAAAATAGACAGAAAAAGATTTTTCAATTTTCAAAAGATGTTTGTTTCCGGTATTGATGTTTATCAAATGGAAAGGAAATATTTTGTATAAAGCATTGAAAGTAGAAAGAAAAATAGAATTTCAAACAATAGCACAGGCTCAAATTGATGTAGGAGAGTGAGAGTCAGCCAAAGGCATGACTTCACGGATTTACAAAGCTTGGAAAATGGTAATTTTATTGGTTGGTGATACATTGAACACGATGACCGCTACATTTCATAGAAATTTTGAATTCACAAGTACAGAAGCCTCTGATGAAGACGATCATTGACAGTTGCAGATGTCCCAAGGGGTGATGGTGATTTGCCAGATATAGTCACTTGTCTTTATTGTCAACCTCATTTTTGCATGAACCGCCCTTTCGGGTTTTCGGCTCATCGAGGCGCTCATTCTTGCCTGAGTTGCATACAATCTCAGCGAGCTCTTTCATATTCATTTTTTTTGTCCCTAACTTTTGCCTGGATCGCCCTTTCGGGTTTTCGATCCACCGGGAAGCGCATTTTTGCCTAGGCCGCCCTTTCGGGTTTTCGACCTACCACGCTGTTCTTTTCTTTCTAGACAAAGTATTTCTTGACTATATCGGCATTGACAGGATTTGGGAGTTCAATACCATCCATGTGTGTAAGAATCAAAGCACCACCAGAGAAAGCCTTCTTGACAACATAAGGACCTTCATAGTTAGGTGTCCACTTGCCCCTTGGGTCGGGTTGTTGACTTGTCCTTCTTTTCAATACAAGTTCGCCTTCCTTGAATTCTTGAGGTCGGACTTTCTTGTCAAAAGCATTCTTCATTCGCACTTGATACAACTGTCCATGAGTCATAGCATCCATACGTTTCTCTTCAATCAGATTCAATTGATCATACCGACTTTGACACCATTCAGCCTCAGTTAACTTTGCTTCCATAATCACTCGAAGAGATGGAATCTCCACTTCTAGAGGGAGAACTGCTTCCATACCATACACAAGAGAGAAAGGAGTTGCCCCGGTTGAACTGCGTACCGTAGTACGGTAACCATGCAAGGCAAACGGTAGCATTTCATGCCAGTCTTTGTAAGTAGTGACCATCTTCTGAACAATCTTCTTGATGTTCTTGTTAGCGGCCTCAACTGCACCATTCATCTGAGGTCTATAAGGGGAAGAGTTGTGATGTTCAATTTTGAATTCTTCACATAAAGCTTGCATCATGCTGTTGTTCAGATTGGAACCATTGTCAGTGATGATTTTGTTGGGAACACCATATCGACAGATGATGTTATTCTTGATAAACTTGACAACCACTTGCTTGGTCACATTTGCATAGGAGGCAGCTTCAACCCACTTGGTGAAATAGTCAATTGCCACTAGAATGAAACGATGTCCATTGGAAGCTTTTGGTTCAATTCTTCCGATCATGTCAATGCCCCACATAGAGAAAGGCCATGGGGAAGAAATAACATTGAGAGCATGTGGAGGCACATGAATCTTGTCAGCATAAACTTGACATTTGTGGCATCTCTTAGCATGTTTGTGGCAGTCACGCTCCATAGTTATCCAGTAATAGCCGGCTCTTAACAGTTTTCTTGACATAGTGTGACCCGAAGCATGGGTCCCAAAAGTACCATCATGTACATCATGCATCAATTTCTCGGCTTCTTGTTTGTCAACACATCTCAGCAAGACCATGTCATAGTTCCTCTTGTATAGGATTTCTCCGTCCAGAAGGAATCTGCTAGCCCATCGTCTCAAAGTCTTTTTATCCCTGTTGGAAGCACCAGGTGGATATTCACGATTTTGCAGGAATTGTTTGATGTTGTAGTACCAAGGCTTTTTATCATTCACATCTCTATCAGCTTGATCTGGCATATTTTCAATAGTAAACACATGAGCGGGTCTATCAAGACGCTGCACTTTGATTACAGGCACATCATTCCAGTGATTGACACGAAACATGGAAGACAAGGTAGCAAGCGCGTCAGCCATTTGATTTTCATCCCGAGGGATATGGTGCAGCTCAACCTTTGTAAAGTACGTCAACAGACGTCTTGCATAGTCACGGTATGGGATCAGCTTCTCATGATGAGTCTCCCATTCACCCTTTATCTGATTAATGACAAGTGCAGAATCTCCATAGATGTCAAGGTGTTTGATTCTCAGGTCAAGGGCTTCTTCAATGCCCAAGATACATGCTTCATATTCAGCTATGTTGTTTGTGCATTCGAAAGTTATTCGAGCGGTGAAAGGAATGTGGTGCCCCTGTGGAGTTACAATGATGGCTCCAATTCCTTTACCGTAAGCATTAACAGCACCATCAAACACCAATCCCCACTTGCTATTGGGATCTGGCCCTTCATTGATCAGTGGCTCTTCACAGTCTTTTGCTTTCAGATACATAATCTCTTCATCAGGGAAATCAAACTTAATTGGCTGGTAATCATCAAGAGGTTGGCAAGCAAGATGCTCAGCAAGGACACTTCCTTTGATTGCTTTCTGAGCTTTGTATACAATGTCATATTCAGACAACAACATCTGCCAACGTGCGATCTTTCCAGTAACAGCAGGCTTTTCAAAGATGTACTTAATTGGATCCATTCGGGATATCAACCAAGTTGTATGATTTACCATATAATGGCGCAGGCGTTTGGCAGCCCAAGCTAAAGCACAACAAGTCTTTTCAAGCATTGTATACCGAGTCTCGCAGTCGGTGAACTTCTTGCTCAGATAGTAGATAGCATGCTCTTTCTTACCAGTCTCATCTTGTTGACCGAGAACACATCCCACTGAATCATCCAACACTGACAGATACATAATCAAAGGCCTTCCTTCCACTGGCGGGACAAGGATAGGTGGTTCCAACAGGTATTCTTTGATGCTATCAAAAGCTTCTTGACATTCATCATTCCATACAACAGGCTGGTTCTTTCTGAGCAGTTTGAAGATTGGACCACAAGTAGTAGTCATATGAGATATGAATCTTGAAATGTAATTCAGACGTCCGAGGAACCCTCTGACTTGCTTTTCAGTTTGAGGGGCCGGCATTTCTCTGATGGCTCGGACTTTGTCGGGATCAACTTCAATGCCTCTTTGGCTGACAATGAAGCCTAGCAGCTTTCCAGATCGTACGCCGAATGTACACTTGTTAGGATTCAACCGCAGCTTGTACTTTCTCAGTCTTTCAAACATCTTTTCCAAGTACACAACATGCTGCTCTTCATCACTTGACTTCACAATCATATCATCAACATATACTTCAATCTCTTTGTGAATCATATCGTGAAACAGAGTTGTCATACCCCTTTGATAGGTAGCACCAGCATTTATCAGGCCAAATGGCATAACTTTATAACAGAACGTTCCCCACGGAGTGATGAAGGATGTCTTTTCTCTATCTTCCGGAGACATTCGTATCTGATTATAGCCGGAGAAACCATCCATAAAGGAGAACACCTTGGACTGAGCAGTACTGTCAACAAGCACATCAATATGAGGCAATGGGAAGTTATCTTTTGGACTGGCTTTGTTCAGATCTCTGTAATCAACACACATTCGAACTTTCCCATCTTTCTTTGGTACTGGTACGATGTTGGCAATCCACTCAGGGTATTCAGCTGTCATGAGGAAACCTGCATCAATTTGCTTTTGTACTTCAGCCTTGATCTTAAGAGCCATGTCTGGACGAGACCTTCTCAATTTCTGTTTGACAGGAGGACATTCAGGTCTTGTCGGTATCCGATGTTCCACAATCTTGGGATCTAGACCCGGCATATCTTCATAGGACCATGCAAAGACATCTGGATAATCATGGAGAAGCTGAATAATCTTCCTTTTCACTTCTGGCTCAAGTGCGGCACCAATCTTGATTTCTCGCTTATTCTCTTCAGTACCCAGGTTGATACGCTCAATCTCTTCCTGGTGAGGCTGAATGGCTCTTCTTTCTTGCTCAAGCAGTCGAGTGATCTCGTACGGTATCTCTTCATAATCATCATCCTCATCTTCAGCTTCATATACAGGGAATTCAAAATTTGGATGAACCATAGGGTCACTGTGTTCAACGGGTTTATTATGGTTCAATCTGCATAATATGATTGGGATGATTTTAGAAAAAGTTTTTCATGCAGATTTTTAAAATTAATAAGAAAATACAGATGTTTTGGTTTTTTCTGGCATTACCATTATTTCCAAGAAAAAGGCACTAAAAAGTAAAAAACAAAGAGTCGTGAGAAAAACGACAACTTTTATTGATAACGGCAATGCCGAAACAAACACGCCCTTACAAAGATATCACTTTCGCCTTGGGCAGAGCGAAAGGATTGTTATTTTGAAAACAAGAAACATGAGCAACAAGACACATTACATGGAAGCATGCATGACTAAAGGGACATCAATGGCTTCCCAATTTCTCACAGTGCCTCCTGGTATAACAAATGCAGGCACGTGGCTTCCTTCAGCAGCATTTTCAGTAATAGCGTTGATGAACCCAGCACTGTAGAAAGTTCCCTTTGAAACAGCAGATGTCGGGGAGAATCCAAGGCCTTCTTTACGCTTGTTTTCCAGAATCTGAATCACTTTGCCCCAGCCAGCAGCTTGCCCTGCTTGAACAGCCTTCTGGGCATCTTTCAGTGAAGCCATGCTAGCACCAGCCCTCCGGGGTTCTGCACCCTCAACAGTCAAGCCTTGGAATGACGTCCCTTCTGCGGACCCTGCTTCAACACAAGAGAACGATGATATTTGGCTAACCAGAAATGCCTCCTCACCATATACGGTGACAACCTTACCGTTTCTCATGAACTTGAGCTTCTGATGCAAAGTGGATGTGACTGCTCCAGCGTCGTGGATCCATGGTCTTCCGAGGAGACAGCTGTAAGAGGCATTGATATCCATGACTTGGAAGGTTATTTGGAATGTTTCGGGACCAACGGTAATTGGCAAGTCCACTTCCCCGAGAACATCCTTGCGGGATCCATCAAAAGCTTTAACCAGGTAACTGCTACCCCTCAGAGAAATTCCATGATGGCTCAATTGCCTTAGTGTGGATTCAGGCATTACATTCAGAGACGATCCAGTGTCTACCAATACGTTGGATATCAGGTCAGATCCACAATGTACTGAGATATGTAGAGCCAAGTTGTGGCGTCTCCCTGCTTCGGGGAGCTCATCATCTCCAAACCCTAGGTTGTTGCAGGCAGTAATATTACTCACTATTCCATCAAATTGATCCACAGAGACTTCGTGGTCAACATAAGCTTGCTCCAGTATCTTCATTAACACCTTCCTGTGAGCCTCTGAGCTCATGAGCAGAGACAAGATGGATATCTTTGATGGGGTTTGTAGCAGCTGGTCAACAATCTTATAGTCACTTTTCTTGATAAGCCTCAGGATTTCGTCCAGATTGGACTCTTCAATAGATTGGCCTGCTGGGCTGGTGTTCTTGTCAACAGGAGGAGCAACTGGTGGAGTTACCGTGGCAATAGGTGTTACCACCTGTCTTTGAAACAAGGGCGGACGGACTTTTCCACTTCTCAGAGCTGTAACTTCACTAGCAACATTATCAACTGTAGCTGGGGATACCAGAGGTACTTCCACCCCATTTTCAACCATGGTTGCATTGTATTTGTAGGGAATTGCTTTGGTAGAGGTATAAGATACCGGACCAGGTAGCCTGATTACCAAAGGCTCAACATTCTTTACCTGAGATGCACTTTCAACAGGAGAGTCATGGAATACTGGCACAATCACACATACATCACTGGCAATCAAGTACTTGTCATCCATCAGGCTCTGGATATCATTTTGCACAACACAACAGCCCATAGGATTCTGCAGACATTCTGAACAAGAATCATGATCATGTTTGAACAGATAAGCCTGGCAGAGCTTGATATGTAGAGGTACCAAGGGAGTAACGACATTGCGGACATCCAACATGGGATCCTCTTGAGGAACGGGAATCCTTTCAAAAGCCTCAATCATATTGACAGCAGCATGGTTCGGAAGCGGATTGTCAAGGACATGAGGAACACTGTTCTCAAAAGTCAACCGTCCCTTTTCTATCAGATCTTTCACAATATATTTCAGAGCAAAGCAACCTTCGATATCATGGCCTTGAGCACCCTGATGAAATTCACATGTTAAGTCCTGACGGAACCTCGGAGGTAATGGATTAGGCGGAGGCTTGCCTGGTCTGGTGACACAGTGCCCCTTGGCCAGCAGAGTTGGGAGCAGTTCACCATACGACATTGGTATTGGTGGAAAAGAAGGCTTGGGTCGGGGACCCTGTTGTTGCTGTCGTTGCTGTTGAATAGGAGGTTGTGGTTGTACTTGCTGGGGGATGGCATTGACGGGCATTGGTGGTTGACCCGGTGGTAGAGGATATTGCTGGTAGAATGGTGGGAAGAAAGGATGCTGAGAGTACTGCATGTAGTGGTAGGGCAAAGGTAGTTGCATGGCTGCTGCAGACGGGTTACCAGACACCATCCCTACATCAGATTCTTTTCTCTTGTGATGACCGTTACCGTACTTCTTTGGTGCACTGTTTGATGATTCACCTTTCTCAAGGACAATAATACCATCTCGGACGGCCTCCTCTAATCGAGTACCCATTGTAACCATATCAGAGAAGTTGTTTGGGGCAGAGACTATCATTCTCTCCTTGTATTCCTTCTTCAGAGTCTTCAGGAATGTCTGTGTCAACTCTTCCTCATCAAGTCGGGGGGAAACACGGGCAGCTGCCCCTCTCCACCTTTGAGCATATTCACGGAAGGTTTCATCTGATTTCTGAGATAGGGCTTTGAGAGAGTCCCTGTTTGGCCTCAGACGGGTATTGAATTCATATTGACCTTCGAAAGCAGCAGCGAGTTCCTCAAAAGTATGGATGTTATCTTTGCTCAGACTAGTGTACCAATCTGCTGCATCATCTGTCAAGCTACTCTGAAAGCAGTGGATCATCAGTGCATCATTGTCGGCATAGTTAGCCATCTTGCGGACATACCGGATAACATGGTTGTGTGGGCAAGAAGTCCCGTTATACTTGTCAAATTCTGGCTCTTTGAATTTCTTAGGAACCTCAAATCGGGATACCAAGCATAGATCACGAGCTTTAGTAGGAGCACCATTGTTTCCTCGGCTAGCCTTGACCTCACGGAGTTCTCCAGCCAACTCCCTTAACTGTCTCTTCATAGTTTCCATTGCGGGATCTTGTCCACGCGGAGTGTCAACATCAATCACCTGTTGCACAGTGTGTACAATAGGGTCGGTAACAACAGTAGTTACTTGAGGCATAGCAGTAGACACAGGAATCTGTCCTTGACCAGCAAAACCAGAGACACCAGCAGCAGTATTAGGAGAATAGTAAGCTGAGAGACCATAAGGACGGCCGCTGGGCATAACAAAACGAGCATCAGTAGCCACAGTAGATAGTGGGATAGAGGGAATCACCTCAGCAGTAACTGGAACAGAAGTGGCTGGTTGTTCCTGTGCAGCCATCATAGCGGACATAGCGTCATGAGCCTTAGCCAAGTCTTCTTTCATAGCAGCCAATTCGGCACGGAGCTGAGCATTCTCTTCTTCAAAGTTAGCCATTATCCTTCTCTTGTGAAATCTTGTCTGATGAATTCTATCTGGTTGATACACTTTGCGAGCACGAGCCACTTTTCAGACTGCGGCGGACAAAACCAGGAGGCAGTAAGCACGAGAGAAGCTTTTTTGTAGCCAATGAATGCATATGATGCATGAAATGTGTTAATGCATATGCAAAAAAAAAGACTCTTTTTGTGTTATCGAAGGGTTTTAGACAAATTATAAACTCGTAAACATTACTAAACATCAATTAACATAAACGGGAAACAAACAACCAACATATAGTTTTACAAGACAAATCCAACATAAACAAATGGAAATAACAACAGGAAATGGAAATCCTCAAGCATAGGAAGTGGAAGCGTCGTCCTCAGAGTCGGACTCATAGTCGCAGTATCGTGCGTAGAAGTCACGGGCACCCCTAGCTCTCTTGGAGTCCCTCATAAGCATCCTATCTTTCTCTTCAATCTCTCTCTTAGCCTTAGCTAACTCTTTCTTCAGTGTCAAGACCTCATGAGTCTGCTGCTCACCCTTTCCATCCAAAGTCATGATCAAGTTCTCAGCCTCATAATATCTAGCTCTCCACTGATGCTTCTCCCGACTCTCGATAGCTAGATGCTCCTGATACATCTCCTGGGTAGGTGGGAGTAGAGGCAAGGGCCTGGTAGGAACAGTTGCAGACACATATCTCATAGAGGGGTAAGGCGTACCAGCCTCCTCAGCTCGGCTTATCACCCACTGTGTATAGGCCTCATGAGCGATACCGGACCTCACACCCATATGCTTTACCTCTTTCTTCCGAAGCTTGGTCCAAGCTTGCATGAAATCTTCTCTAATTCCGGTGGGAGCATTGGAGTAGTGAAAGAAGTAAGGAGCTGTAGCAAGATTGATGGGTTTATCCTTCATCGGGAAACCGAATTGTCGCAAAGCAAGCTCCGGGTTATAGTTGATTCCACCCCGGGTACCGAGAAGAGGTACATTAAGAAACTTTCCACCACCCAAGATGATTTCCTTGACCCTAGAAGCGGGAGTGAGCCAAACCACTTCATTTGGAGTGAGAGCCATAATCCTTTGTGAAATAGACCAATTCCTCGGATTGTCATGGAAAGACTGCGGAAGGTGCGAAATAAACCACCTATAGAGGAGAGGCACACAACAAAGAATGTATCCACGACCTTTGGCGGAACGATCGTGGATAGCATGGTATGTGTCAGCTAGCAAAGTAGGAACCGGATTCTTGGAGTGGAAGATCATAATAGCATTCATGTCCACGAAGCCATCAAGATTCGGAAAGAGAATAAGCCCATAGATGAGGAGTGCAAGAATAGCCTCGAGAGTGTCCTGACAAGTGGTATTGAGGTTGGCTTTCCCAAGAAGATACTCTGAAGTGAACCCTCGGATATGTGCCTTAGTAACAAGATTCTTGGAGACATCGGTGGTCTTGAGATAGAGATCCTTAGCAATAACCAATGGGGGAAGAGGATTTTCAGGTCCTGAGAAAGGTATCCCCTTAGCAATAGATAAACCCGTTAAGGAAGAATAAGCCTCTAGAGTAGGCACCAACTGAAAGTCTGGAAAGGTGAAGCACCGATACCCCGGATCATAGAATTGCACTAGAGTGTGCACAAGCTTCTCATCCACATTAGTATGGAGAATAGGAAGTAAAGCCCCGTAACGATGTCGGAAACCAGTCGGATCCTCAATCTTGAGTGCCAAATCCCTCAAACTAGCCAAATCCACTTCCTTGAACTTGTAGGATTTAGTCATCTTCATCCCTACAATGTTTACAATTTCAACTTGTCTAAGCCCTTCGATAACAATGCATGACAAAAAGTTTATGCATGTATGCATGAATGCATGATTATGTTCAAGTTCGGAGAAAACATGGTGGGTTTAAAGTTCAAAGTCGAGGAGTCATGGGTGGACACGGTGTCCGGTGAAACTAGGGCTTTAGGATAATAGTAACCGGGTTCTAAGAAGGTTCCCAAGTTGCAACCTCTCCGACGTATCTCATGGTGTCACGAGACAACTCTCGCTCCATGATTATACGTGGAAGGTCTAACTTGAGTGTAGTATCGCGTGACGACTAAAACTCGAGACGACACTCGGTTTAGCCTCCGCACTACATCCTAGAAAATGGCCATGGATGGGTTTGGTTATCTACGGTTCATAGCGTCATAGAACAATTAGAAGCAAAGTGCCTAAACGCGACAACTCGCGCCGACAACATCACCTCCAAAATGCCTCAGCTATGTGGGATTGATCGCATAATCCAAAACACGAGGCAACCCCCGGAATGAATTGTCGATTATATCCCTCCTAAATCCTAAGTTCACTCAGCCCGGGTGCAGGACTTTTGATATTCTCACCCCACACGTTTGCAAGAAATTAAACACTTATTCACATAGGAAAGCAAGTAAAAGAAACAAGTAAAAATACAAGCGCAAGCGTGGAAATAAAGACTAGGCGTAACTCTCGAATCCCCCCAGCGGAGTCGCCAGCTGTTTTATCTTGGTTTTCGGGTGTCAAACATTGATTACGTTTGAACCTTTCTAACCGGTGATATCTTATTTTTTCTTGGGAAGGGAAAAAGTAAGAAAAACCCTTGAGAATCGAGGTCCGGGAGTTGTTTTCGCTACGGGAAGGTGTTAGGCACCCATAACGACTATAGTAACCTATAGGAACCGTCTTTAATTTCTACGCGCGCGCTTTATTTTTAAATGCTATTTGAAAATGTTTATTTATACCTAAGAGTTTCTAAATGAAGAATTGGAGGGAGAAGAATGTTTTTGGATTTTTATTTTAGTTGAATTGAAGGAATTTTGTTCCTTGCCTACGTACCCGTTTAAGGGATCAAATCCACCGTAGTTCTCTCTCAAAATGTTTTTTTGTTTTTGTTGGTTGATTTTAAGTTTGAAAATGGATTTTGAAGAATAGAAAGAGGCCTCAAGGGCATGAGATTAGGAAATAGTGAGGTTGGATTAGTGAATTGCAAAAGAAGTCAAAGTTTGATTATTTTCATTGAAATTTGATTAAGAAAATGGAAAAGAAAATACAATGGGATATTGGATCCCAAGGTTTATTTGGAAAAGGTTTGAGTGAAGTTGTTCACATTTGTTTGGAAAATTGGATTTTTCTAAGTATAAGTCCTAGGCATTCATCTAAACATACAATCCTAAGCATACATCTAAACATGCATATTCTAGCTATATAGTGGTGTGTGTGCATGTGTCGGTGCTTGTGTCGGTGTACATCATTAGAGTCCATTGTCCTTTACATCATACCCTAGGTACATTCTATGGCCTCTTTGCCAAGAACTTAAAAGCATGAAAGTAAAATATTACAAAAGCTCCTAAGTCTTTACATTCTAAGTCTTGGTACAAATTAAATTGCAAGAACATAAAGGGAAAAAATATGAGAAGGAGATGAAATGCTTATGGATGTATGAAACATGAAACAAAAAGGATTAGTAGCACATGATAACATCAAGAGATAAAAGCAAGGAGATATCACTATAGCAAAAGTAAGAAAAATATCACAAAACATGGCAAAAATAGTGCGAAATAGGCCTAAAGATTCATCAACAATGCAAGACTTGAACAAGGCCTATAATCCCCATGTCTTAACAAGTTCCCAAAGAGTGTCAAATCAATTTTTACAAGGAGGATTAAAGGAATGTAACATGTCAAGCATTTAGGACAAAAATTAGGCTTATTCCACATTATTTATTCACACACAAGACTTATAAAACGAGTAATGGGGCGCAAAAATATTCACATGCAGTAGTATATACATTTAAACAGTAAAGAAATATCACAAAGTCACACATCATGGATCACAAACACATATCAAGCATGGGGATTGGAATCGAACAATTTTCACAAATTTTTGTTAACAAAAAAACTTCAAAATTAACGCAAGAAATTAACGCATTATTTTTATCAAGTTTTTCAATACAAGATTATCATAAAAGGTCACAAAGATGACAAGAAATATCCATGAATTTTTATAGAATTTTTTAGAAGGTTTTAGGCGTAACAGGGGGGTGAAAAGCAATGAACAGCAGGTGAATAGCGAAAAACAAATAAAAAAGAAAATCTGCCCAGAAAGAGGCTTAAGCCCAAACGAAATGGGTAGGGTATGGGCATGAAGTTGGAGCGGGTATGGTTACCAGAAGCGGGTCAGGCTTAAACCGACCCATTAAACAAATATAAAAGAATTACATGGTGCAAAATTGCTTCCTAAACAAGCGCTTCCTCTTTCTAAACGGAACTGGGTTCCTCTTTCTCTCTGCAAACCGCCGCAAACGGAGAAGAAGAGCAAGGCCGTCGGAGCTATCTTGTAGCCTTTTCGAAAAACTCTTTACATCTAACTGCTCCTACTCTTCTTCTCTATATGAATCAAGGCTCACTTTCTCAAAAAAACAAACCAAACAGGATCCACCATGGAAGGAAAAGAATGAAGTGAGACCTTACCTCTGTTTGGTTCGGATTTGCCTCCTCCTCTCAATGATTCGCCGTTTGAATATGAAAAGGGACCGGTTCCTTTCTTTCAACTTCGAAATGTTCTGCTCGCGAGAAACGGATTCGTGGACGGTCGAGTCTCTGAAATTCCACGACGGTTCGATCTGGATGCATCTTCTTCCTTTTCTTGTTCTGGACGAATTTGTTGTTCGTTGGGATTGATGGAGATCACGAACTAAAAGGACCACTGCTTGTTTGTTGAATCGGCTTAGTTTTGAAATTAGGATTTGAACTGCTCCTTGAAAAAAAGTTTCGGATTCGAATGTTTATGGTTTGGTTACCGATTTGAAGCAGAGAACAAGTGAATTCAGATTGAATCACAATTGTTTATGCCACTTTGATTCGAAACCTTGAATATTGTTGCGAATTCGAAAGATATTGACGGTTTTGGTGTGGAGGAAACAACTCCGGTTTGATTCCGTTACCGATAGGTGGAGTTCGTAGGTGTTGATTTTTCGATTGTATTGATGATGAATTTCGGGAATAGTGAAGAATGTGGTGGTTAGAGCTGGTGGTTTAGGTTAGTTGTGGTGGTTGTTTGGGTGGAGTGTGGTGGTTGAAGGTGGTGGTGAAAAGTTGTTAGAGGTTGAAGATGAAGTTAGTTAGAGGAGAGAGAAAGTTTGTTAGATGGGAGGGAAAATTGAGAGAGAAAATAATTAGGAATTTTGTGATTTTTTGTGGATTTGTGAAAATGATTGGTGTTGTGAAATTTTGACCATAGTTTGACTTATATAGGTGATGTGGGAAAGCTTGGACCAATTAGAATGAGACATGTGGCACTAGACTTGTAACAAACTTTTAAAGACCAATAACATTTGGACACATGGCACTTGGACTCTAACAAACTTAAAAGGGATTAAAATGTAAATAACGAAAGTGCGCGGACTAAAATGAAAATTAAAACTAAAATTGAATTGAAAAAGTAAATTGAAAATTAACGTAAAACGAGACGATTAAAAACAACAAAGCAGATTAAAACGAATCAGAAATATTATGTGAAATGACCAAAACGCCCCTAGGGACTAAAACGACTAAAAACGACTCAAATGCAATTTTAAAATGATTTTTTAACAAAGGATTAAAGCAAGAGTTTATTCAAACAAATTAAAAGACTCAGAGACAAATTTTTAGAATTTAAACAGGGTTTTAACACATGAAAAGACTAAAATGCCCCTAGGGGCAAAACTGACTCAAAATGACTTCAAATGCAATTTTAAAATGGATTTTGACATAGAATGAAACAGAGACTTATTCAAACTACTTGAAAGGACTCAAACAAATCTTTAAAAGACTGAAAGAACTTTTGACATAGGAAATGACTAAAATGCCCCTAGGGGCTATACTGATAAAAAAAATGACTTAACTGATATTTTTGAAATGAATTTTGACATGAGATTGAAACAAGGGCTTATACAAACCAATTTAAAAGACTCAAACAATTTTCAAAGATTAAAATGAATTGAATGCAGGAAATGACTAAAATACCCTTTTATGTGAATTTTGCAAATAACATTGAAATAAAATGCAGAGAAAGATGCAATTGATCAGAGACATATCAAATGACTTATAATGCAAGAAAAGAAGAATTGATTAGTATTTTTAGGTCCAAAATTAGGGTATAACAGGGAGGAGCTCAATTCACATCGTCCCATGCCTGTTTGCACTTGTCCCTTTCCTTGTAGATGTGAATCTATGCGTGCTGCTAGAGAATTTCGCATTGAGGATCAAGTGATTCAGTTCCTTACTGGATTGAATGATACTTTTTCAGTTGTGAAGACTCAAGTTCTTCTCATGGATCCACTTCCTTCAATAAACAAGGTTTATTCCATGGTTGTTCAAGAAGAGAGCAACAATACTGCACTTACCTCTGCTTCAAATTCTACTGAAGATTCAAGCATTCTTGTTAATGCTTCAGATGCAAGAAGGACAAATGCTCGTGGAAAATCCTCTTCTGGTTTTCCTCAATCTAAAAATAATTCAAGATACTGCAAGCAAGTATTAACTTCATGCTTAGTATCCTTATTATCTTTATTGTGTAATAATTTTTTTACCAATTTTTTTGTATATTTTAAAATGTGCATATTGTAAGAAAATAAAAATAAATAAGAGACAGAGATAAATTAGTAAAAAGTTGACCTTGTATCAAATAAGGGCTTGAGTCTAATTCTCGCACAAACATCCCAATACCTTTAATATAATTTGATATTTGAATAACACAACTATTTTATTAAAGGTTGTGAGCACAAAAATTTAGTTGTGCTACTAATCAATTTTGATAATTTATTAATATAAAAATGTACATTGTTAACCATTTTTTAAATCTATGTACTTTGTAATTTTTGATAATATGTAAAATAATTTATTAATGCTTGTATTTTTGTGATTAATGATGTACATTTAACAAATAGGTGGCGCAATGTTTAAGGTGAGTCCAAGGTCAAGGTGCCTAATCCGAATGACTATAACAAACCCCTTTATGAGTTTGTTGATGGTGGTAATTTTTCTCCTAAGTGCATGTTTGGATTAGCTTTTGAAGTGCAGATATCACGTCCTAAGGCAAGCTAGACGCGAAAACCCTAAAGCTACAAAAGCAAGATTTTGTAGAAACATGAAAATCCTTTGTGATTCTATAGAAACCACCGCTAAACCAAACGAACACTAAGTTTGTGTGGAATGTTGTGAATGATTTCCCTAATCTGGTGGATGGTTTGATCCAAAAGAAAGATAGAGAAAGAATAACAAAGTTAGTGATGTCGGAGTGTGTGTAGCTTCCTCTTCTTATCTTATATGATTTTTATGTGGTACCATTTATCTAGAATGCAATGTTTACAACAATGAGTATTTGTTGGATGTTATTTTTTGTTTTTTTAGACAAAAGGAAGATTATATTAAATAAAAAGAACGAGATACAAAGACTGGCGGACATTAAACCTGACCCAGGAACACAGGGATACAACGTTATAAATCAAACCTAATGATCAGCCTTAATCTATCATAACAAAGAATTCACTACTCACGAGTGCAACCTAGCGAATCTGCGCACGGGTACGAAATCAGGTTACCAAAAATATGACAAGTGAACATCTGAAAAAAACAGTTAAGGTTTAATTTCAGTGAATGGATTGACCGCCAACACAGTATCAAAATCCAAGTACCAACAGCTCCTTGAACAAAGCAACTAGCATAAAGCTCTTTCGAGCATAAAGTATCAATATGTAGCCGACAAGACGACTTGAAACTTGCATATCTCAACAAAGTTGGAAACATCTTAGACCATATGCAATGGTTGTTTAATTATTGTTGAAAGCCAAAATAAACCAAAAAAATCAGTCCAATGGTTGTTTAAGTTTGGTTGAAACCGAAAAATTGTTTAGCAGAATAAACAACTTTTCTCCTGCCAGCGACGGACACGCGTCCAGCTTTAATTGCTTCAATCCGGCGCGTGTGCTACACGCGCATACATAGGCGCGTGACAGCAGGGAGGGAGAAGAGAGAGAATCTCCAACGGATAACAATGGACACGTGGCAGTTTTTTATTGGCTGTCCGGATTCTTATCATTTTAATACTTTCACCTCAATTATTTCGTCCAAAATTAATTTAAAAAAATAAAAAAAAAATACCAAAATTCATGATTTTTTTTTCTCTATAAATAGAGACTTGGTTTATTTGATTTGGACACAGAAAAAAAAACCAAGTTTTTCACTATATTAGTCTTATTATTATCTTTCAATTAGCAAAATTAGTGAAGTTGTTATCTATTTTTGTAGTGAAATGGAGAACAATAATAACAATTTCAACAACCAGAATTCTTCTAGTTACCCACATGGCTACCAAAATCCCAACAATTTTCAAAATCAAAATCATCAATTTTTCAACCATCCTCCTCAAAACATGCCTAACTATGGTTTTCCATCAAGTTTCAACCCGACATCCTCTGCTCAAAACTATACTCAATATATGAACCCGTCATCCTCTGCTCAAAACTATACTCCATATGGATCTATGATGGGATATTCATCTCAAACACCCCCGGGATTTTCATCTCAAAGACCCTCGTTTGGTTATATGCCAATGGGGACTGAAAATGTTCAGAGTGTTGGTGCACCTGAATTTCCAGGATTTTCAACACAAATAACTCCTGGTGGCATGGCAGCTGCTAATCAAGTCACTCCTGATCCAGAAGATTCAACTCCTAAGAGCAAGAAAAGCCAGCAACCAGGATGGACCACGCAACAAAATTTGGTGTTAATCAGTGCGTGGATTAAATATGGAACAGACAGTATTGTTGGCAAAAATCAGAGAGGTTCAACATTTTGGAATCTTGTTGCTGATTCTTGTAATGAGTATTGCTCATTTGATGAACCACGCGATCATATTGCATGCCGAAACCGTTTTAATTATATGAGCAGCAAAATAAATAAATGGATTGGTGCTTATGAAAGCGCTAAGCGTTTGCAAGGAAGCGGTTGGTCGGAAAATGATGTTTTGAGAAAAGCGCAGGAATTATATGCATGTGGAGGGACTAATAAATTTATTTTGATGGAAGAATGGCAAGCTCTCCGTGATCAACCACGTTATCTGAGTCAAGTAGGAGGAAATATTGGCTCAGGAAGTAGTGGATCTAAGAGATCTCACGACGGTGATGCATCTGGCTCAAACTCTGTAGGATCTACTGCTCGTCCAATGGGTAGGGAGGCAGCTAAAAAAAAGGCTAAAAAGAAAAGCAAGGACGGTGGCGTGGAGGAGGTGGCAAAAGAGTGGGTTCAATTCAAACAAATCAGGGAGACTGAGATTGAACAAATGAAAGAGTTAACCTTGGTGAAGAAGGAGAAAAACCAACTAAAGAGAATGGAAATGTATCTAAAGTTAAGAGACGAAGAGCATCTCGATGACGAAAAGAAAAATTTGTTGGAAATGTTGAAGCGACAGCTGTTTTGAATTTGTTGGAAAAATTTGTTTGTATTCGGTCAAAATTGTCATTGTTGTCTAGTCCCGAGTGTGTGCTTTAATAATTATTAGTGTTGTCTAGTCTAGTCCCCAATGTATGCTTTAATAATTATCAGTGTTGTGTAGTCCTCAATGTTTTCTTTAATAATTATCAGTGTTGTCTAGTCCACACTGTTTGCTTTAAAAATTGTCAGTGTTGTCTAGTCCCTACTGTAATAATTATCCGTGACTTTATTTCCCATACTATCTCAATGTTTGCTTTAATAATTATCCACACTGTTTGCTTTAATATATCCACCACACAAATCTCACTAACTATTTCACCTACTATTCGTGAGAATGTCATCCACACAATATGCTTATATATAGAGACTCATACCTACTTCCAATATCACAAATCTCATTCATATCTACTTCCTATATCACAAATCTCAATCTACTTCCAATATCACAAATCTCATTCATATCTACTTCCTATATCACAAATCTCAATCTACTTCCTATATCACAAATCTCATTCCACTTCCAATCTTTCAAAAAAACTATCAATGGATCCTTTTGATGATATGGAAGCCTACACACAAAACCGTTATAATGAAGACACTTTTATGGTCAACCAATTTATTCAGCGTCGAAAAAATGCAGAGGAAAAGGAAAAGAATGCATCTCGTAGAAGAAAATATATCAATAGAGATCATGCAGCGGCAAACGAAAGACTAATTGAGGACTACTTTGCCAATGAGCCTACATATGACGATGCAATGTTTCGTCGTCGGTACAGGATGCAAAAACATGTTTTCCTTCGAATCGTTGAGGACCTTTCAAGTAGTGATGACTACTTCACCCAACGATTTGATGCAGCCTATAAAGAAGGTATATCTCCCTTAGCAAAATGTACCACAGCAATGCGAATGTTAGCATATGGTGTGGCAGCAGATGCGATCGATGAATATATCAAAATTGGAGGTTCTACAGCATTGGAGTGCTTACGTAGATTCTGTCAAGGAATCATACGATTGTACGAGCAAGAGTACCTGAGAGTACCAACCGAAGATGATCTGCAAAGAATACTACATGTTAGTGAAATGCGGGGGTTCCCAGGGATGATCGGGAGTATTGACTGCATGCACTGGGAGTGGAAAAATTGTCCTAAAGCATGGGAAGGTCAATTTACTAGGGGGGATAAGGGAACCACCACAGTCATTCTTGAAGCAGTTGCATCTCATGATCTATGGATCTGGCATGCCTTTTTTGGATGTCCGGGAACGTTGAACGATATAAACGTTCTAGATCGGTCGCCAGTGTTTGATAATGTGGAACAGGGAAAGGCTCCAAGTGTGAGTTTCTTCGTGAATCAACGTCCCTATAATATGACATACTATCTAGCTGACGGTATCTACCCTTCTTATCCAACTTTTGTCAAATCCATTAGACTTCCTCAAAGTGAACCCGATAAGTTATTTGCAAAATATCAAGAGGCATATCGGAAGGACATCGAACGTGCATTTGGAGTTCTTCAAGCTCGATTTAAAATCATCCGTGAACCAGCTCGCTTGTGGGACATAGGCGATTTAGGTATCATCATGAGGACATGCATCATATTACATAATATGATTGTTGAGGATGAACGGGATACATATTCTCAACGCTGGACCGATTTTGAGCAATCTGAGGAAAGTGGATCTAGTACACCGCAACCACCACCATACTCGACCGAGGTGTTACCTGCTTTTGCAAATCATGTACGTGCTAGATCCGAGTTGCGTGATTCAAATGTTCATCATCAATTGCAAGCAGATCTAGTAAAGCACATATGGGCAAAGTTTGGAATGTTTAGGAATTGAAGATAATTTGTATCGTACTAATTACGTTATTTGTGTGTTGTGTGCTTAGTTTATTGTTTAGCATTTTAAGTTATTTGTGTGCCGCGTGCTTAGTTTCTTGTATTGCATTTCAAATTAAGAAAATAATTAAATATTTAAATAAATTTTGTTTAATTATAATCGTTAAGTGTATATTATTTTAATTTAATTATAATTGATATTTTTATTTTTATGTAATTAAAAATATAAAAATATAAAATTAAATAATAAAATTAAATAAGAATATGAATTAAAAAAGTGGTGGGGTAGAGTGTTGGTGGGGTAGATTGTTTAATGTTGTTTAACCATTGGAGATGGTTATTTGTGAATGTTTGTTTAATGTTTAGGTGGAAGAGAGAGAAAATGATGTGGAGTGTTGGGAAGTGAAAAAGTGGATGTTTAAACAAAAAATGTTGTTTAACCATTGTAGATGGTCTTAGAGTTAAAGAAGTCAGGCCACCAAACACAATTCAAACAAACACGTAAGAACTCGGATTGAGGGATAATTCTAATACATTAGTAACCAAACCCTTTCGGGTTAACAGAACAAGACCCTTTCGGGTTTTGAGTCACAAACACGCAACCAATGCAAAAATAAGTACAAGTCTAAATCACCCAATCTTATATCGAACAACAAAATAAACACAAAAACATCATCTGAACAAACGGAATAATAAAATCACAGAACAAACTAGCGGAGTATTTGATGAGTCGATGATGTCGGCTAGATGATCAGGGACTTGAAGTCTGAGGTTGAGAAGTTGAAGAACGAGAAATCCATTGCAAAAAAGTCCAATAATGATTTGACGAAGCTCCTAAAGGTTTACCAAAAATCTTGTAAAAAGGCGGCCAAAGTTGTTGTTGATGTTGGCGTTCAAGAATATTGAAGTTGACAAGGCTTCTATACAAGTAGAAATTGACGCGCTAACGAAAATCAATGCCGAGTTAGTGAAGGATTACCATAACTTTAAGGTGAAAGTTGCAGTTGACTTCGTCGTTCGCTTTGATGAAGTTTGTGCTCATGCGAAAGTCATAGCTCTCAAGGTGGACTTCACTATGGAGATGACAACGATTGAGAAGATTCTGACAAGAAGGTTGAAGACAACAAGGAGTTCAACCTCATCTTAACGAGCAACTCGTTTTTTTTAGATGTGGTCATTTACAATTCACAACATAACTCCAAGATTTAGGAGAAACTTTTAAATTTTGAATTATTTCCCCTTACAACAATCAAATATTCAATGTAACGCTAAAGTACCAAAGAATTTTTCTTAATTTAAAATTGACTTGAAAATAATTCATTATAAAATATCGACCATATGGATTTTTTTTTATTTTAAAAACAACAAATTTTATTAAAGCAAGACATGGGCACCATATCCAACAAAACCCAAAAGGTAATCCTAGTTTTTTTTTTGTTGTCAGGTAGCCTAGTGGCTAGAATTCACCTTATAAGGTGAATAAGTGGGGTGTCCGGGGTTCGAACCCCGGCCCATGCATATAATAATGCATTGTCCTACCAACTGAGCTATGCTCACGGGACTCCTAGTCTTTAATTACCTCTAGAGTTCTTTCATTACCTCTTAATTAATCGACATCGACATAAAATAAATTTTTCTTTTTTTTACATCATGGTCATTGATTCCCTAATAAGTGCCTTAAACTATCCGTTGAGACTAATATTCAATTTGACGGTGAGACTTCTAATTTTTTACGAGATTGAATCACCTTTTAAATATGTGATTTGAACGAACCAAGTCTCCAACTAAAATTATTTTCACGAGGGAGGGTAATATAAACTCCACTATTTTATTTATCAAACACTATAATGGTTAGAAATCCGTTATTTAAAGTAAATAAATGAAGAATTCAAGGTTCAAACATGAGCTTTTACATATTGCAATGTCTCTATCAACTGAACTATATCTACAAGACAATAAATCATCAATTCTACTTCAGTCAATTAAGATCAATTTTAGTAGCAGGGCCGACCTTAGGCATAGGCCGGGGTGCGACGGCCTAGGGCCCATGCCGGTAAGGGGCCCAAAAAAATTATGTTGGGGGTGTATACAGAAATATTTGGTTTTTGGGGGCTGTATATCGCAAAGTTCAGTGAAAGAACCCAAACATTGACATGACAATAGGCTGGGTTGAAGTATGTTAATGTTTTTGGCGTGATTTGCTATATATACACCCTCATATATCACAAAGATTTCTATATACACCCTCCATATCAAAAAATTTGGTTGTTCTTAATAATGTGCCAAAAAAATTATTATCGAAGAAATTGGTGATATTTTTTTGAGCTTTTTGTTCCTAATAATGTGCCTCGCTAATATTAAAAATATTGGTCATATCTATTATCCATGAAATTGGGATAATTTTATTACAAAAAAAATGATATTTTAGTTAAAAATGGGTGTACTAGAGAAATTAATCTTAATCTTGTCTTTCAAAGGTTCGAAAAAAAATTAAATTATATCATTATAGTAATGTCAACTTTCTTGAACGGATTAAAAGGATTGCAAAATCATGCGAGACACATTCATGATCTTGAAACCGATGAGACGCATTTAGGATCATTTAACCCACTCATCTTTTTTTGTTTTGTTGTTCTTTTTTAGTAGTAAAAAGCGAAGAAAAAAAATCGAAATGAACACATGATAAAATCACAACAATGAGCTAATTTTTTTATAATATATTATGTAAAGTTTTTTTTTCTCATATTATGTCTAAGATCTTTAAAACTCGGGAAACGACCCTCTTTAGTAGTCAATGTAGTAAGTGTGTCATGTCTTGGATGTATACTGTGGCACGAGTTACATGTTAACGGCTGAATGATTAAAATAAAAAACAAGTAGTTACCAATCGATATGTGACACACTTATGGCCTCTCAAAAAAAAAAAAATGTGACACACTTATGGATAAATATTTCAGGCTGTAGTGATGCAATTTAATCAGCATCTTCCATGTGAAAATAAACTTATTTGAAAATTGCATAAGTGTCGATCGTACGATTTAGTTGAAAGTGTCTTTATATGGAGACTGCTCGTGCATGCTTTTAAGAGCAGATAAAAGTAGTAGCCGATGAATGTTGGTCGACCATCATTGAGGTTGTGGTTAAAAAACAAGAGTTTAATCCGCAGGTTCCTTCAAAAAACAGTTTAATCCGCAGAATGCACTCTTTTAGGGGAGTGAAGAGATTTATTTTATGTCGGGACCTAAACACAAAACATAGATCAGTCTCACCGTTGGTCCAAAGGGTTGAAAATTGTAGGGATGTTTTGTGTATATACTCATCTAGGATATGCAATTTGGTTGATATGTATTTGGTCAATTTAAAAGCAATGTATGTTTGTGTGATGTTCGGTTAACGACATCCGATTAAACATTGACAGTGGTATTGAATTAAGTCTAAAGTTAAAGGATTTTCACATGATCTTTACCCGAGGAGCACACAACCTTTAAGATGTGGGCGTTTGTTTCTTAGATGAGAAATTTATACCCAAGAATAATGTTCTTGAGAATTAAGAAGTGAAATCTTTTTTTTTAAGTAGGAAGAAGTGAAATCTTAATCGGTGTTTGGTTAATATTTATTACACTCCTAGGATTATTTGTAAACATGGGAAATATAGGTAGTTATTAGGTGGTTACCTAAGTTTTATCCCCTCCTTCGCTGGAATATTTTATTCCCATCCATTTTCTTGAGAATAAAAACATAATAAATGGGAAGTTATTTTATTTCTAATACTTTATACTCGGAAATTAATTTCCTAACTTTATACCAAATATAAGAATCCTTCTTTGTAACTTCCATTTTCATTGAAATGATGTTTACAACCATGAAACAAACATGTATAATGTATTTACCTATAATTTGATTGTGAACTTTAATTTTTGGCTTAATGGTGTCGTTTTTTGTTGCTTATTTTTGGCTTAATTTGGTTCATTAACTCAAAAAATAAAAAAAATAAAAAAAAGTTAGGTAGTTGAACATGAACTCCTATCACGCTAATTTCTATGTTCCTCCCTCAAATCACCTTAATTAACACATTCTTTTTACAAAATTATTGATGCAACTACTTTTTTTAATATATGAATTTTTTATCTCCAAGACAAATTAATTAGTAGAACTAATTAAGATATATTTAAAACAAAATAATAGATATATCTAATAATTTGAAATGAGTCTTACGATTAGTGACAATTTCTTTCTCTAAAAATTGCTTATGATCAGGAGAGAAGCAGTATATATCAGAAGTAAAAGTGGGCACAAAATTAATGTAATGTAACCAAACATTATATAGTGGATACAGTCATTCAATGATATTACCTAATGGGGAAAAAATGTAACTGTATGACTTTATGAAATTTTCTGCTCTATATCAACTACCCTGTTGACTTGTACTTTAATCAACTTTCTTAAATTTTGAAATACTCATATACTATTACTAGCTGACATTGTAAACCAATAATTTCGTATCATAATTTGACAGCAGAGTGTGTTGGTCACCATCATAAATTAGTCCTTAAATTGAATGAACAATAATTTCGTACCATATTTGAATAGAAGCATAGTTTCCAAATATATAGTGATCAAATATCAATTTAATTAATTTGATAATTTTCATTACACACTAGCTGACATTGTAAACCAAAAATAACATTCATTTTTAACGAATTTTAACCAAAACACAGCAAGTTAGCAATCAATCATTTTCACATTCCTTACTTTAGTTAATACAGGTAAAAGTAAAAATAGAGAATATGAATATCAGAGACTTATATAAACCCACTATCACATCACAATCCTAGTAGAATTCACAAAACAGAAAAGAGTGTTCACTCTCAACAAATTCTCATCTCATCATTATGACTAACATGAGATTGGTTCTCACTCTCCCTCTGGTGTTGGTCACCATCATAAGCTTGGTTGTGACAATGAGAGTTCAAGCTGCATCTCGTGCTTTCTTTGTTTTTGGTGACTCACTTGTTGACAGTGGCAACAATAATTATTTGCTAACCACGGCTCGTGCCGACTCTCCTCCTTATGGCATCGATTATCCTGGTCGTCGTCCCACCGGCCGCTTCTCCAATGGTGTCAACCTCCCTGACCTTATTGGTAAGTAGCTTCACCTTCTTCATCTTTAGTTAGTTCTTCTAGAGTACAATGTATGTTTTGAATGACAATGATTTTGGCTAAAACATGGTAGCGTTGTGATTTTGTTAAAATTGATTGATGCGTTTGTTTTAAGTTATATTCATAGATTTCTAGGAATATAATGATAGAAACATGCATGCCTATGTTTGTTAGAAGTTTACTAAATTTTATTTATAGGTATAAAATGTTTCTGAGAATAGAAAAATTTTCTCAAAGAAAAGGGTGTGAATAAAGTTCCCACGAACATGAGAATAAATTCATATGTAATTACATATTATAATACATATTTTTAATGTTGGAATATTATAATGTTAACCAAACATCTTTAATTTTATAAATACCTTAGAATAAAATTCACATTTTTATATTTCAATTTCAAAAAATGTTATTCAGAAATAAATTTGGTAAACTTGAAAACCCTACGGTGTGTGGCACAACATGATTATGTCAAATTCATGGTAGTTCTTATACATTACATATATTATATTATATTTCTAAGATCTTAAATATAAACAAAAAAAAAATCAAATAAATTTGATTTAATATATTAGATCCAAATACATTTGATTTTTTACTTTTTTTTTCACAAATTATCCTCAGTAACTACCAACTGAGCTACACTTATGAGACGATTTTTTACTTCTATGTATAATTAGATAGAGTACATGTTTTTTTTTATTGTTTATTTTGTAGTACACTTGAATAAATTCTGACATATGAAACATTATGGTTGAATAATGAATGTTGTAGGCCAGCATATTGGATTATCTGAACCCACGTTACCATATTTGAGTCCTCAATTGACCGGACAAAGACTATTGGTTGGAGCCAATTTTGCTTCAGCTGGGATTGGAATCCTTAATGACACCGGCATTCAATTTGTAAATTCATTAACTTACTACACATGTTTCAATTCTCTTACTATAAGTACACTAATCTAACCAACTACTAGTAGCATTGAAGGGATTAACATGAAACGTTAATTCTAAACAAATTTGGTATGCAAAGAGAAAATGTTTGACTTTCATTCTAACTATTAAAGTCATATATTCATTAGAATATTTCTCAAAAAAATAAAATATTAATTAGGATTACAATTATATGCAGGTGGGAATATTAAGAATGTTTCAACAGTTTTCGTTGTTTGAGCAATACAAACAAAGATTGAGTGGAGAAGTAGGGGCTGAGGAGGCAAATAGAATTGTTAATGGAGCTTTGGTACTTATAACACTTGGTGGTAATGATTTTGTCAACAACTATTTTCTCACTCCATTTTCAGCTAGGTCTCGTCAATTCACCGTGCCACAATACTGCACCTATCTTGTCTCTCAGTATCGAAATATTCTTATGGTGATTCTCTCTTTCTTTACCTTCTTTCATCTCAAGATTAATGGCTTAATGCATCCAATTTTAATGCCAACTTATAATGTTTTCATTTGTGGACAAAATTTTGAGCTTATAGCTTACGAATTTAATAAATTTATTTACTATAAGCTAATTTATTAGTTATTGCTGATACTTTTTACCGAACAGAGCCTAAATGGTATGTAAATTGTAATGCAGAGGTTGTTTGACTTGGGAGCTAGAAGGGTGCTTGTGACTGGAGTTGGCCCATTGGGTTGTATTCCTGCTCAACTTGCTACAAGGAGCATAAATGGAGAGTGTGTAAATGAGATACAACAAGCTGCTCAATTTTTCAACCAGCTTTTGCTTCAAATGACCAAAGACCTCAACTCCCAACTGGGATGTGATGTGTTTATTGTTGCCAATGCTTATCAAATGAACATGAATTTAATCACCAATCCTCAAAACTTCGGTATCATCAACGTTTACCTAATTTCACTCTTTCTCTATTCCTTGTTTTTAAAACTTTCTTTGCTACTTAATTTAGTTTTATTATTTGTAGCAATGACACTTGGTGTCGGTTAATGTTAATGTTTGACACCTTGACGATGCCGACACATGTGATGATATTTAATCAAATAGCTTCTTCTATTTTTTTTTCCTTCAATGTTTCTAGTTACATTGATTATCAACTAATCTTTAATTGTTGGTGTGAGCAGGTTTTGTTACATCAAAGGTAGCTTGTTGTGGTCAAGGACGTTTCAATGGCGTGGGACTATGCACTGCCTTGTCAAACATATGCCCTAATCGTGATCTCTATGCCTTTTGGGACCCTTTTCATCCAACTGAACGTGCCTTGAGATTTATCGTTCAAGACATCTTTAATGGAACCTCTGATTTTATGAGCCCTATGAACCTCAGCACCATCATAGCTATGGACTCCAACGTCTAATAAAAGGCCTTCAATTATTTATTTTGTGACTCTTGCATACAAGATGCGAGAATGTCATTGTATTTTTATTTTATTGATGAATGTATGGATCATGTTTTTCATCATATGTGTCTTGAATCCATTCGACTTTTCTGTCTGGTAATGGTAAAAAAAAAAAAAAAAAAAACTAATATGATATTGTTACTAATAATGAAATTAGTGGAATTGTTGTGATACCATAAAATCTTAATTAGGAATACATAACAAAGTTCAAGAGTTTTGATTAAAAATATCACAGTTTACCTAAGCAATTAGTATGATTTCCGTGTCATGCATCGGAAATTAACATATTTAGAAAATATTAATAAAAAAAGGAAAATGCTAACCAGTGCCACCGGGGCACTGGTTAAGGATACTAAAAAGGGAAATTATAGGTTAATTATTGCATTGAAAATTGTTTAATTAATTCATAAATAAGTCAACAAAGCTTCCTTTTATGGTAAAAATTTCCTTTTTTGTATGTTTAACCCGTGCCCCGGGGGCACCGGTTAGCATGACCCATAAAAAAATAGTTTTAAATTAATTTGTAAATGAATTTACACACACAAAAAAGTACATCTCAAATAAAAAGAGTGTATATTTTAGCTATTCGACATATAAGTTATTATACATTTAAGATAAATTTAGTAGAAATTATAAAGATAATAGTATTATTGTATAGTTTAAAAAAAATGTATTATATAGTTCTATTAAGATATTTGGTTTTACAAATATAAAGTATATATGTTGTAGAGGTGTGAAAACCGAACCAACTTACATTGAAAATCACAAAAAACAATGTTTAGTTTGAATGTGCTCAAGCCAATTTTTCACTCACCCATGCGGTTCGGTTTGGATTTTGGTTTTTGTTTTGCCACCCAAACTATTACATAGTGATATATCTGATGATAATATCACTTAGAGAGCTGTTACTTGCTGCGCAAGTAACTGTGCCCTAGGGTTTTACTTACATAAAGCTAGTGCATGGTAGCTTAGAATGTGCCCAGATTTTACTATATAAACATGTTGTAAGCTCTCATTTCATCAATAAGAATCATTTCTATTCATTTCATTGTGTTTCCTAATATGGTATCAAGAGCTCTTTCACAAGAGAAAGAGTTTGTTACGATCCATAACGGTTTTGTAACCGTTTTTCCGCTGTGCTCTGTTCTTCATTGATCTTCTTTCTTAGATCAATTTCTCGTTGTTTGTGTGTGAATATTCTTGATTTCACACCTTGATTCTTCTTTCTTGATCTCGTTTTTTCTCGGTTTGATTGAATTTCTTCAATCACATTTGATTTTTGTTGAATTTCTTCAACATCAATTTCAGATCTTGTTCTACTCTGTTCTTCTGAATTTTGAGCTTCATCCATGGCGCCACGGAACAATTCACCTGATACTGAATCAGTGTACTTTGTTCATCCTAGTGAAGGTCCTAATTCTCTTGCTATTACTCCAAAACTCAATGGTTCTAACTATATTGCTTGGAGTCGCACTGTTGAACGTTCTTTGGGCACAAAGAACAAGCTTGGATTCATCAATGGATCCATCCCTATGCCTGACGAAGATGATTTGAATCGTGCAGCATGGGAACGGTGCAATCATTTGGTGCAATCATGGCTTATCAACTCTGTTTCTGAATCAATTGCTCAAACTATCGTTTTTTGCAATTCTGCAATTGAGGTTTGGCTTGATCTAAAGGAAAGGTTCTCTAAAATTGATCGTATTCGCATTGCAAATTTGCGCTCTAATATCAACAACTTGAAACAAGGATCAAAATCTGTTTTGGATTATTTTACTGAAATGAAGACGTTGTGGGAAGAATTGTCTTCACATAGACCTATTCCTAATTGTTCATGTATTCATCCTTGTCGTTGTGCTGCATCTAGAGTTGCTAAGGTTCACAGAAATGAGGACCAGATCATGCAGTTTCTTACAGGGTTGAATGATCATTTCTCCATTGTGAGAACTCAAATTCTTCTCCTTGATCCTCTTCCTTCATTGAACAAAGTCTACTCTTTAGTTGTTCAGGAAGAGAGTAATCATGCTGCTCTTACTTCTTTGAGTGTAACTGAAGACACTTCAATACAAATCAATGCTGTTGACAACTCCAATAGAAAGCCTCAAGGACGTGGTAAAGGTTTTCTATCCAATAAACCTTCTAGACTTTGTACTTTCTGTAATCGTACAAATCATACTGTGGATTTTTGCTATCTGAAACATGGTTACCCTAATGTCAACAACAAATCTTCACCAAGAGTGAATGCTGTTTCTCAAGAAGACTCTGAAACTGGTGCAATGTCTTCTTCTGGTTTGGGTGCATCTGCAAGCTCTTCTTCTGCTAGTTTTTCTCAAGAACAATTAGCTCAACTTGTATCCATGTTACAACAATCAAATTTGGTTGTTTCAGCATCTTCTTCTCCTCCAGCCACATCAAACCACATTGCATCTGCCAGCATTTCCACTCCTGATCCTTCAGCAGGTATCTCTGCTTCTGTTTCTTCTTTAACAAGCAAACCTTCTTTTTGGCTTGTTGATTCTGGTGCTAATGAACATATTTGTTGTGACATTGCATTTTTTAGTTCATTCTATAGAATCAAACCTGTTTATGTCTCTTTACCCAATGGTAACTCTGTGTTAGCTCATTTTGCTGGTAACATATCTTTTAATTCAAAGTTTCATTTGAGTCATGTTCTTTATTCACCCCATTTCACTCTCAATCTTATATCTGTTGCTAAATGTTGTGAATCTTTAACATGTTTCTTTCACTTTTCCCTTGAAAAATGTCTTATACAGGACCAACAATCTTTGAAGATGATTGGTTTGGCTGAGCAGATAGATGGACTATACAAATTTTATCCATCATGCAAAACTTCTAATTTTGAGTCTCTTAATTTGTCTCAATCTTCTTGTAATGCAGTTTTAAATCCTCCTTGTAATAAAGCTACTCATCATGTACCTAATCATGCCCTTTGGCATTTTAGACTTGGTCATTTGTCTCATCAGAGACTTCATGTAATGTCAAATTTGTATCCTGCTATTACTCTTAATAATAATAAAGATGCTTGTGATCTTTGTCACTTTGCCAAGCACAAACATTTGCCCTTTACTTCTAGTTCTTCTTATGCTGATGCTAATTTTGAACTTCTCCATTTAGACATTTGGGGTCCTCTCTCAATTACTTCAGTTCATGGTCATAGATATTTTCTTACTATCTTAGATGATCACAGCAGATTTCTCTGGGTCATACTTCTAAAAACCAAAGCTGAAGTGTCATCCCATGTTAAGAATTTCATTACCATGATTCAAAATCATTTTCACACTACACCTAAGTTCCTAAGAACTGATAATGGCCCTGAATTCATGTTACCTTCCTTTTATGCTTCACATGGTATAGTTCACCAAATGTCTTGTGTTGAAACTCCCCAACAAAATGGGAGAGTTGAAAGAAAGCACCAACACATACTGAATGTTGGTAGAGCTTTGCTTTATCAGTCAAAACTTCCTCCTTCATATTGGTCTTATGCCATTCTTCATGCTGTCTTTCTCATAAATAGAGTACCTACACCTTTACTTCAAAACCAATCTCCCTATTTTCTTCTTTACAATAAACTTCCTGACATTGCCCTTTTCAAAGTTTTTGGTTGCTTGTGTTATGCTTCAACCTTGCATTCTCACAGAACCAAACTCCAACCTAGAGCCAGGAAGTCTCTTTTCTTGGGATACAAGTCTGGATATAAGGGTTTTGTTCTCTATGATCTTCAATCAAGAGAGCTTTTTGTGTCTAGACATGTCAGTTTTCATGAAAATTATTTACCCTACCCTCATTCTTCATCATCTACTTCTCCTGATTGGGAGTATTTCTCTCATTCTCCACCTTCAGATATTATTGAACATACTCCTTCAACTACTCAACCTCCTATCATTGATGATATTGTCTCTCCTCTTGATCCTTCCATCCCTTCCTCACAACCTCCCATTGTTACAGATATTGCACCACCTGTCATTCATAGACATTCCACCAGAAACACCACTACACCTTCTTACCTTAATGATTACATCTGCAATAATGTTCATGCATCTACATATCCTCTTTCTCATTATCTTTCACATCATAAACTCTCTACTAATCATTCTTCCTTTGTTATGTCTTTGCATTCTCATCCTGAGCCTACCACATATGCTGAAGCAAGTAAATATGATTGTTGGAAGCATGCTATGCAAGTTGAACTTCAGGCTCTTGAGAAAACTGGCACTTGGAAGCTTGTGGATTTACCACCCAATGTCAAACCAATTGGATGCAGATGGATTTACAAAGTTAAATACCATGCTGATGGCACTATTGAGAGATATAAGGCAAGATTGGTTGCCAAAGGATATAATCAAGTTGAAGGCTTAGATTATTTTGATACATATTCTCCAGTTGCCAAGCTCACCACTGTCAGACTTGTGATTGCTTTGTCTTCTATTCATAGTTGGCATGTGCATCAACTTGATGTTAACAATGCTTTTCTTCATGGAGAGCTTCAGGAAGATGTTTACATGCAGATTCCTCCTGGTATTAAAACTGACAAGCAAAATCAAGTGTGCAAGTTACAAAAGTCATTGTATGGTCTGAAACAGGCCAGCAGAAAGTGGTATGAAAGATTAACCTCTACACTTTTAGCTCAAGACTACTCCCAAGCAGCTTCTGATCATTCCTTGTTTGTCAAGAAAACTTCATCATCATTCACCATCCTTCTGGTTTATGTTGATGATATTATTCTTGCAGGAAACTCTCTTAGTGAATTTGATCATATTAAGTCAGTTTTGGATTCTTTATTCAAAATCAAAGACTTAGGGAAGCTGAAATATTTTTTAGGGATTGAGGTTGCTCATTCAAAACTGGGTATTTCATTATGTCAAAGGAAGTATTGTTTGGATTTGCTCAATGATTCAGGCACTGTCAGTTCCAAACCAGTTTCTACTCCTTCTGACCCCTCCATCAAACTTTATCATGATTCAAGTCCTCCTTTTGATGATATTGCTGCATATAGGAGACTTGTAGGGAGGCTTCTTTACCTTAATACCACAAGGCCTGACATTACCTTCATCACCCAGCAACTGAGTCAATTCCTATCTAAACCTACACAAACTCATCATCATGCAGCCTTAAGAGTATTGAAATATCTTAAAGGTTGTCCAGGCAAGGGTTTGTTCTTTCCCAGAAAATCTTCTCTCACTTTGCAAGGGTTTACTGATGCAGACTGGGCTGGTTGCCTTGATACAAGAAGGTCCATATCTGGTCAATGCTTCTTCTTGGGCAGCTCCATGATTTCATGGAGAACTAAGAAACAAATCACAGTGTCCAGATCTTCCTCAGAGGCTGAATATAGGGCTTTAGCTTCAGCAACTTGTGAGCTGCAGTGGATCCTATATCTTCTCAGAGATTTACACATTTCATGCTCCAAGTTACCTGTACTCTATTGTGACAATCAGAGTGCTATTCACATTGCTTCCAATCCTGTATTTCATGAACGCACCAAACACTTGGAGATTGATTGTCACTTGATAAGAGAAAAGTTACAAGCTGGGATCCTTAAACTGCTTCCTATTTCTTCTCAAGACCAAGTTGCAGATTTCTTTACCAAGGCATTGCTTCCCAAGACTTTTAATGTTCTTCTATCCAAGTTGGGTCTGATCAACATTTATCAGCCTCCAACTTGTGGGGGGATATTACATAGTGATATATCTGATGATAATATCACTTAGAGAGCTGTTACTTGCTGCGCAAGTAACTGTGCCCTAGGGTTTTACTTACATAAAGCTAGTGCATGGTAGCTTAGAATGTGCCCAGATTTTACTATATAAACATGTTGTAAGCTCTCATTTCATCAATAAGAATCATTTCTATTCATTTCATTGTGTTTCCTAATATGTGTTTCCTAATACAAACCTTAGACTTACTTAATTGGGGTGATTGGTATTTTTACCATGTTACCGTACATAGTAGTTTCAGGAAGTTTGTTTTGGTTGTAGTTTTCCTGGGTACAATTTGGTAGCTCAAATGATGTGTAATTAATCTTGCTTGCCCGAATATGACTTGTGATATGTGTTGTAGTTTAATTCTCATGTGTTCTCCTTTTAGTTCCTGATATGTTTTCTTTGTTTAAAGGATCTAGTGTTGTGTTTGAATGATTTTATGTATATTTTGATAGTTTCATTTAGTTATTTTAATGTCAGCAAGGGTGTTTAATGTTTGTTATCGTGTGGCGATTGAGATTTTTCGCCTTTGTGGATTTACGTGGTACACTTGACACAATATTATTATTATTATTATTATTATTATTATTATTATTATTATTATTATTATTATTATTATTATTATTATTATTATTATTATTATTATTATATTTTGTTTTAATTTTTTTAATGACCGTGATTCAATTGAAAATCATGTGATTAAATACAATGTCAATGTAAAGTTGTAATTAGTCTGACATCCAATCACAATTTATTAATTTGCGAAAATATGTTTGACAATTTTCAAATAGAATGCAATTATTTATTTTATTGTCGTGGCGACGAATTGTGATTTAGGATGTCATTTTGTACTCGTAAGTGGGGATCTCCAGCGGGGACTACTCCATTTGGGGTCCAGTAGGCGGGGAACTCCCCCCGCATGGATGAGATGGGGGAACGTCCCAGAATGGTGGTTTGAGGATGGGGAATTTATTTGACTTATTTAAGAAGACTTAATTAATCATTAAGGAGAATATCCTCATTAAAATTAATATGTATTCGAAATATTATAATATGATGACTTATTTAGGAATTTCGTAACTTTGTATCAATATTATATCATTTAATTTGCTTATAATCCTTTTAATATTTTAATTCCCTGATGAATTGCACTAATATGAAAAAAAAATTATATGACTATAATATTTAAAATCTTAGTAAAATACAATAAATATAAAAAAAATTATTTACGATTTTTTTACAACATTTTTTTATTTAGATTAAAAATGGATTAATATGTTAGAATAATCGATTATTTATAAATATATTGATTTCTTTATGAAATTTTTTGTTAAACAATTATTTCGTTTTATTTTTGAAAAACTGAAATTAAAACAATTATAGTTATAGTTTTACAAAATCAAAATATTTATTTATAATAAGGCTTAAATATGAAAATAGTCCCTGCAAATATCTGACATTTTGGTTTTAGTCCCTGTAAAAATATTTTTTTTCTTTTAGTCCCTGCAAATATAAAAAATTTGGTTTTGGTCCTTGGTATTTTGTTTTAGTCCTTGTAAAATTGATTCATATTAGATTTGGTCCTTGTAATATGTAGAATATTTGATTTTAGTCCCTCAAAATGAGGACTAAAATGAATATTATAGGGACCAATTTCAATATGAAATGATTTTACAAGGATTAAAACAAAATACCAAGGACCAAAACCAAATATTCTATATTTGCAGGGACTAAAACCAAAAAAATATTTTTATAGGGACTAAAACCAAAACGCCAGATATTTGCAGGGACCATATCCATATTTAAGCCATATAATAATGATAATTAAAACTTGATATTAAGGAGAATATCAAGATTAATTTATTTATTTTTTGAAATATTACAATGTGATAACTTATTTGCAGGACCACTAAAATAAGGGCTTTAGGCCCCCAAATTTGTTGGGCCTCACATTTAGCCCGAATTTTTTTCGCTTTAAATATATTTTGACTATTACTTTTTCCATCCTCCTCTGTTCTCGTGCGCCCTACAAAAAATACACAAATACCCCTGGTCTGTATTATGTAATCCGAACCAGATTATTAGCATTTCCGAAAAACGAAATCCGAACGGTTACAATATGTGATTTTTTTTTCCTTTGATGTCAAATATCTTTGTTGACAGTTATATAACCACTGCTTAATCTGCAAAGCAATTGCAGGGGTTCTATGAACGGTCAACAATGACCATGACAACACAAACACTCCTAAAAAACCAAACAGAAATTGAAGAAAATGTAAGAAAAGAGGTGAAGTGAATAATGAAGGAATTTGTTGAAGATGGAAGCCTATTTATAGTCTAAAACAAGTATTAGGTCATAAGTACAGTCAATGAAAACGTGTTTGTGGTGCTAACCGTCCAAAAATGCATTGATGGCTCCATTAACCGACCAAACCTTTGGTGAAACGCCACCATCCAAAAACAACTGAGGGTTTTCAGATTATATAATCCGAAAATGACAAAAGCATTACAGATTATATAATCCGAACAAAACCATAATACCTATTTGGAGGGTTTTTTAGAGAGATTTCATGGAATATGACTGTAACACCCATACTAAACGTATCTAAAAAGTTTAGCACGTGCGTTATTTTTAGTACTGGATACATTAAAATTTACAACAATAAAACTTCGAATGAATATTTTATACTACAACATGCGTTCGTACAATGATAATACAACTCTTTTCTAAAGTATAATAAATACGTCCTTGAATATCCATAAGATCCTGTTGCAGGTACGAACGATCACTCGTTGAAACATCCATTTGTCTACTAGCTTACCATCCATCCTGTTTATCTGAAACAAATAAGGATTGGGATGAGACATAATATCTCAGTGAGTTCCACCTAATCCTAGGCTATAGGTAACCTCGGGGGAAATCTACGGTCACCACGTGTCTACAATACAACATGCCGGTTGATTATACGTGTGTGGTCATGTTTTCCTAGACGGTAGTGCATGCTAGACCCGTCATAGGTTCATCTTACTTGTCATAGGTTTTTACTAACATCATACGTGTCATGGCGGTCGAAGGAACCTAAGACCACTGTGCCAAGATACGGTAAACACATCGAGGTTTACTTGCAACATGTTCATGACACGATACTAAACCGGACGATTAGGGAAACCTAAGATCGTCATCAGCATTACATAAAATATTTTCATTAAACTTTCTTTCCGTAATATCAATCCCCTGGCACGATCGACTGGTAATATTTCAATACTGACAGGCGGGATATTACAATGACATAGAAAATAATTAATAAATGCATAAACAGGAAAGATATTCTAGGATGGTGTTCGAAGAGGTGTTTTTGAACTTGATCCTGATGGCATGCCAATTGACATATTTCTATCGGAATGCCAGCCGGATCAAGCTCATAAAAACCTTTTCGGATTCAGATCTGCAACATAACGATGAAAGACAAGGTGTTTCAAGAGGATTGTTTTGAGTTAGATCATGTTACCTTGCCAACTGAGATATTTCTATCGCCAAGGCAGCAAGATCTAGCTCATAGCAAATCTCTTAGTATTCAAATATAGAGCAACCTCTTTGTATCTATATATTTTTGACAGCATGTTGAGGATCTTCATCATGTTGTTATATATAAAGCTATATATTTAAAACAACATGAACTATATATTTATACAGCCCCTCGACCACTTTCACTTTATTGGTGCTTAAGGGCTAACACATATCTTTTTAAACATGATCCACTCCTTACTTTGTTTCAACCACTTTCACTTTATTGGTGCTTAAGGCTAACACATATCTTTTTAAACATGATCCACTCCTTACTTTGTTAGGGTAAGCGAGCTATATCATAAGAAGTAAAACTTCTAATGGTTTTCTTTAAAAACGGTTTATCGGAGCAAAGCACGACGCTACAACTTTATATATCGCTGGAAATTAATAAATTATAATCTCACCATGTTTAAACCACTAGAGAGGATTTAACTCATGGTGAGCTGAACCATGGAAATGGAAATGAAGATGGAAATAAATGAAAACATAGAAAACTAAGTTAATAGAATAGATAGAGTTGTCACAAGATTACAATCCTTGAAGGAATAAGGTGAGCCAAAGCATCACCAAGTAAACTACTCTAAAAACTCTAGAATTTAGCTACCATGCTCGTGTATGGTAGACGATGATATGGAATAAGATCTCTAAAGCTGTTAACCTTAGCCGTAACCTGGACCTTCAATTCTCTCACAATTGCTGGACAAATGGGCACTAACACATGAGTGTCCTTTTATAGTACAAGGCCGCCTACTACAAGTTGTACCCTTTGATCATTTTACATGGGATGTCCTTATCCATCCATCCTTATCCAATCCTACCTACCTACTGGAATATCATTTTATTCTTCCAAGGATTTCAATCATTGGAGATAGCTCATATTCTTCCTCATTAAGTAATGGACAGACTGGACTCACACAACCGTGCTATGTACCACCTGTCAGGATGCTGCAGCTCTCCACGTCTTCAGCTATACATCTTCAATTCACGCTGTAGCTTCCCACATTTTAGAGCCATTCCTTAATCTACATCATCAAACAACATAAACAAACATTACTAGTTCCAAAGTACTAAAAACACTTAAAACTATAAAGTCCTAAAATAAACACTGATTAGATGTTAAAGGAAATGTAATCACTCAATAACTTATCGAACATAGGGGTTAACTGCAACGTGATAACCAACTTATTTTCCAGTTATCAGGCACTAGAGTGTCTATACCTGCACCCACACCCGTTCAAATTTGCAGATAATTACTCGAGCCCACGCCATACTCAACAATGCGAGTATTTACCCTCCTATCATGGATATTTTATGCAGATGCCCATTAGGCTTGGGTTCAATTATCATCCCTGACGTCAATCCATTCTAGTTACATAGTCATCAAATCAACATTTTCTAATTGCCAACAAGGATTTTATTCCATTCCCCTAAAGTACTCATTTCAAATTCTCTCATATTTAAAGGAGCAAAATAGTTGTGCAGATAATTGGAAGTTTAAAATCCTTTGATTTCTTTTGTTTTTTGTCGTAAACATTGTATCCTCCATGTACGCAACTGCAGTGACTAATCTCTTGAGTCTTGTGGGACCAAAACAAGCGACAAACTCTCCCTAAGGGTTTTAACGTTGCACCATGCCCAAGGCTGAAATTGAAGTTAGGACCTCAGTTAAACTAGAAGAGACATGTGTCACCTAATCTAAGTGTTCTTGGGATTTCCACTTCTGTGCCATTAAGGCGCGCTATGTCATGTGACATAGCCAATAAGAATGTGCCACGTGGCACATCAGATTTTTTAAAAAACAAAAGAAGCCTGTAACGTATAGAGAGAACAACCGCCCACTACCATCAGCTTCTTCCATCCATCGTAAACCAGTAATCAGATGCAATTTTTTATTTCAGAATCAGATGCAGTGCCGCTGACAAGCACCCTACTGTCTATTCGAACAAGAGCCACAAGCAGTCTATTCCTCCGTCAAGGCCTTTGCTCCGGCCACCATCGCAAAAAGGAAGGTGGTGCAGAAGGAAAATAGTGTTGCTCAATGGCGACAGCGATGAAGACACTTTGTTTATTACTGAGGAAGCAGTGCGACGGCGAAGATGCGGCGGTGGTGAAAGATAGAAACCCGAAGTTGTTTGCAATATCGATTGATTCGAGTGAATGAAAGGAGAATGAGAAGAACAGTGTGTTGAGGATGATGTGGTGTTGGGCCTGAATCAATCGGTTCATGTGGACCTAAAATAAGCGTGTCTATTCCACCAACGAATGATGAGAAGGTTGTTGCGGAGGGTTTGTGATGGATGTTGGTGGAAGACTGGAAGCTAATGATGGTGGTGGGGTTGTTCTGTTTTCTCTCTATGTTTTTTTTTAAAAAAAAATTGATGTGCAACGTGGCACATTCTTATTGGCTATGTCACATGACATAGCGCGCATTAATGGCACGGAAGTGGAATCCGTGTTCTTGGGTTATCCTTTCATTTCATTTATGACAGGTTTATAAGCATTTGACCAATATTTAAGCTCACATTTAATTGTTTTAAAAACAATGTCCGGTCAACTAATGCCTTTAGATTGAACTTCTTTTTTTTTTCTTTCAAAAAGTAATGATAGTAAAAAAGAAATGTTCAAATCGATTATAAATAGAAATATTTTGATACGTTTCAAAATTAGTGTCATTTACAGTGTTGACGCACGATATAAGAAATAAAATAAATTTATAATAAAACTTTATACTTTTTCTTAGCTAATCTTATTATTTATGGGTTTTTTTTAAGGAATTATCATTTATGCGCTTGTTTTCTTCAATATCATAAAGTCCAAATGAAATATAGTGTTTTGGGAATAGTATAATAGTTTTAAGGTAGAGATTTACAAATGTATTGTAACTTTAAATAGATTGTAGGTATATAATGCAAGGTTTATTCTTAAATCAATTTTGATTATTAAAGGGATTTATTTTAAGGTGAAAGCTATTTAAAAATTGACACATCATATAATTTTTTTAAGGAGAGATAAGAGACCTTGGAACAAGGCTTACTATATGCATTTTGATTAAATTTTCTAATATGTTTCACACAAATTAGAAAATAATGAAGTTGATGAAGAAGAAAAATATCCTTTAAAATTGTGCATTCAACTGTTCAAAAGTTAAAAGATTTTTATATTAAATACATATTTTATGCTTTTAGATTCTTAAACATGTGCCCTTAGTATACAAGTTAAAAATATTCTTAAAAAAATTAAAACCACCTTGAAAACAAGTTAATATCTTGTCAGAAAATAATATTTTTGCAAACGTCAATGTAGGGAGTAATATTTTATAATAGATACCAAATAGTAAAGATAATAAAAAAAATCTCTTTTCTTTTCAGATTTTATGTAAACACATTTATTGATGTGTATATTAAAGACCTGATCCATAGTTGGACTTTATTATTTTAGTAAATCTTAATAAAATATTACATATGTTTTCTACTATCTTCTATTATTTTAAAATTAATTGTATTACAAAATATTATAAAATTAAATGTAAGATTCTACTTTTAGTTGATTATGTTATATTGAAAGCATTTATCGAGTCAAGTCAAAGTATACACATTTATTGAGTCAAAAATTGAAATTTGTAACTTGGAAAAAAACATTTTTCGTTCATTAAGAGACATATGCTAACAAGTGCCCTAAGAGCATTGTTTAAGAAATCTATTATAAGAAATTTTATCGTGAAAACACAAGTCAAACACATGTAATAATAATAATTGCACAAGTTTCTATGCAAAAAGTTACTACTTATAGTTTCTTAAAAAATGCCCCAAAGACACTTGTTAGCATCCCCCATAATTATAATTAAAATATTTCTAATAATAAATGTCATTTACAGATGTATGCCTATAAATAAGTCATGTGACAACATTGAATAGAGATATATGAAATATAAACATTGAGAAAAGTTATGGCGATGAACAAGATGAAGAAGGGTATCATCGTGATCATGATGATGATGTTAATGGTCATGCTCGTTGTGACTCAAGTATGCAATGCAAATCAATCTCTAGATACTAGTACTAAACAATTTTGTGATGATTGTAGGTCGAAGTGCGAGAAACAGTGTTTCTATTACCCTTGCCTTACTGATTGTATGAATAAAAATTGTCGTTGTTGCCTTACCAAAGCCCCTGCTTGCGTATAATAATTAAGGCTTGGAGGCTCACAACAAGGTTAAGTAATTACTTGTTTGTTATTTGTTATGTGAGACTTCACAAAAGAAAATAAACGTAATAATAAATAAATAAATTTTAATTTATAATGTTTGTTGACCAATTTTAGTTATCAATTTCTTTTCATTTTATATTTTCTCTTTTTTGTTTATAGATTAAATTACACTTCACACTTCCTTTGAGAATCTATTTGGTTCGGGTAAAAATGAAGCAGAGGAAAAGGGAGGGGAGATAACATATATCAGTTTTTAGGGGCGAGGGATGATGAGGGGAAAAAATGGGTTTTTTTTGGAGAAGAGTGGAGAGGAGGAGAAACCTTGTCTTTAAAATCTATTTTTTTTTAGATATTGTCTTTAAAATCTTATTATGTTCTTAATATTATTCTCGGTTAATTTTTAAACTCCAAAATTGTCCTCCATTTTGCGCTTCTATTATTGCTCCTCCATGAAACATCGATTGCCTCTGTAATGTATTATTTGTTGCTTTCAATTACCTTCCTTTGCCTACAATACTTTGCATTTTAATATATATTATATTTGTTCACTTCACTTTTTCTTTTCGGTTTATGTTACTTCTTTGGTCTACTCACGTCACTTTTTCATACTTACCAATGACATTATGTTCATATTTATTTTTTATTTTGTTAAGCTTTCCAATTGTAGTTTAAGTTGTTGTAATCATTGTCTTTTATATTTTTGTGAATATTTTGGACTGGGCATCAAATTGGCGTTGGCCCAACATGTAGGGTCTGTTTGTTTCCAAGGAAAGATTGTGGGGAGGACAGAAAGTTGGACCTTGATTCACTGCAGTCGGTTAATTCACAAAGTCACTGCAGTCGGGAAATATAGACCATTAGATCAATCTTGTGTTTATTATTTCACCACCACCCATAGTAATTCACACATTATAGCATCCAATACAAGCGGTGACTCTTCTAGTCTTCTTTCGCCGACACTGGGTCATCTCCCTTCGTCATCTTGCATCGTAGTGACTCATCTTCTCCGTTCTCTTCCGCAACCCATAACCGCGGCGGAGCCATCCAACTCCCTCAATAGCACTCAATCGAGACCAACCCACTGATTCAACTGATGTCAACGCAACCCACAACAGTTGCAGATCCAAGAAAGAAGTTCGGTTTAAATTACTAACCATTGGAATTGCGAGAATTGATTTGCTTATAAGTTGTGAATTGAATTGCAAACAACTTATGATGTGCAATCACGGATTGCAATCACTTAAAAGTTGATTCACTAGTTTGTCTTCACTGTGCAATCAAGTATATTGCAGTTCACGGATTAACAAATTTGATAGTGGCAAATTGGCAAAATTGAGTATCGAGTTGCAGAGTACAGTTGGATTCACTGTTATATGGCAAAATGAAATTGAGTTTGTTTCTTTCCGTACAACTTATGCTGTGGTGAAATATGAAGCGCATGATTAATCTAAGGTTATATATTTGTCTGACTGCAGCGATTGCGTGAATTAGTCGACTGCCGTGAATCATGATCCCAGAAAGTTGAGGGAAAGAAACATTTTCTGCAGTTTGGAACTCAATAAAATGGCTAAGGAAAGAAAGAATCTTATGGGACCCACCATGGAAATCTTTCCACGCCAGTATGGGCAGAAAGGGTGAGGAACAATCACATTTTGTATGAAAAGTCCAAAGCACCCCTGCTTTTATTACATTAATTTATGTTACTATTCATTTGTTGTTTCTCTCTTTTTATTTTTGCACTTTGCTGTTTCAATTTTTTTCTTCCTATCCTAATTTGTACAATTCAACTTAGCCACATTTTCTTTTTTCACGAAGCATGTAATTTTATATATATATATATGTAATTATATATATATATATTAAAGGGGTGTATATATGAGGGTATTTATGTCAATTAATAAATATATATCTTTCTTTCCTTCAACTTTCTATTCCACTTTCTTTTATACCAAACAACCAAAACAATCCTCTCACTTTCTATTCTTTTTCTTTCCTCATATAATCTTTCCTTATTCTTTCTTTCCTTTCACTTTCTTTGATCATCCAAACAGACCCGTAGTGTTCGAATAGCTTATAATACTTCTCTAATCTAGGACTACAATGGACCTCACATGCGCTTGGCTGCACTGAAACTCTCCTTGTCGATAAAGATGATTACATAAAAGCTCTGTTTTGTAAATGAGGTTATCACCACTTTCATTGGATCATCTATAGAGTTCTCTCTAAAATCTCCATGTAACCAGACTATAATTTCATGGAGAACTACCTCTGTCGCGAACTGGTGTCGCTCTGTTGTATTGAAAAACCTCTTGTATACTTTACATGTATTGAATATACATTAATATAGTATAAACTAGATGGTTGAAGCTAAAAGAATAGGAGTAACTTCATTGCTTACTTCGATTAATCACGAATTTATAAATGTAATTGTTTTTCAGGGTTTTACCGATGGAGTAACCAATTACTCAATTTCATTGTGTTTTCTATAATTCATAAAACTTACGCTATTTTGATCAATAAAAATGAAATCACGTTTATAAATGACCCATTTTACTTTCATAAAGTTGCATTTCTTGTCTTGGCGCATGGATGACAATAGGTATCCTTTGGATAAGGTACTATAGCGCACATTCCCATGCATGCGTTTCTAAAAAATCCCCATATACGAGCTCATACCCTCGTGGGAACCAAGTTCGGTGTCCGTTTCCATATCTTATGGGTATCTAAGCGCCCGTAGCGCCCATTACTTGCACTTTCACAACAAAAAGTTAATAAATAACAAAAAATATCACAACATAATTAAAATATGATCTAAATTCTTTGAAATCAATGTATAAAATATTGCACATCATATTATTTAGCCAAATAAAAAGCATCTAAAATATAAAAAAGCAAGTGTATATTACAATAAATATCAAAGACATAAAATTAATTAACTATATTTAATATTAAATAACATTATTGGTATAATCTAATAGTCAATATAATGTGCAGGTGTGGGGCGGGGTGGGTACTAGAGTGCCTGTGCCCAATTGCCATCTCTGTCTTTACTTTCTAATTTCCTTGACATTTTGAACCAATCCAGACAATTTCATGTGTTTGACATTTAACTAGATCGTTGCCCCGTGCTATCACACGTGTCAATGATAAGCACAATCTATTAGTTTAGGACTACAACATCACATGAAAGAAATGAAATTAAAACGTGACATGTATTATAAGTGAAACTTCATTCCCTTATCACATGAGTAATACTAATATTAACTAACGAAAATTTAGGAACTCTATTTTAAAACTACATTTGATGTAGCATTTGTATCTTCGCCTTCCTCACCAGTTAACAATTTCTTCAAATCATGGGTAAAGCAAGCAAATCCAAAATTATGAACTTCATACAATGAGAATAACCAAGAAACATAAAGACACTTATTTAATAGAATATAATTGTATTTTTCCATCTCTTCCCTTTCAACTTTTGCCAATCGTTTGTCCAAATTATAAAAACAAGTCATCAACAAAGTCATATATTTTCAATGATTCAAACCAACCTATTGTTGAAAAACCAAAAACCTGCAAAACCAAATAAACTAATAAATGACAAACAAATGAAATGAGTGAGGTCAAGAATCTGCAACAAACTATTTATCTTTTATCTTTATGTGCTGTATTTTCGCTGCATTCAGACTCTGAGTCAGAATCTGCAACATCATATTCTGACCAAGTTTTTATAAAGAGAGTTTATTAATTTATCGAGTATTAATTTAAAGAGTTTCTACTCTAATTTAGCCAAAAAAGAAGAGAGGCACATGGATGGTTAATTTTTCAACCACCGCCACCTCATAACCATTGTTATCACTTTCTTTTTCTCCTCCTCCGCGTCCTTCATCTTCCCCACTCCCACATTCTATTATAGTCCCCACACACTCCATCTCTCTCTCTCTCTCTCTCTCTCTCTCTCTCTCCCTCTCTCTCAATTTACCATCTTTTCCTCTTTCTCTCTCTACACTCCCATTAGGCCATTACACTTCACTCTCTCGCACTTCTATAAACTTAGCACCCTAACTCATATGCATTTGAATTTGCATCTGCATTTCAATTTCATGCGGTGCTGAATCGGAGAACACCATAACCAGATCTGACCCACCACACACCAGATCCAACCGCTTCACAATGGAGGAAGCACTGGAACTAGCACGCGCGAAGGACGCAAAGGAACGCATGGCAGGGGTAGAGCGTCTCCACCAAGTTCTAGAAGCTTCTAGAAAAACTCTAAGTTCAACCGAAGTTTCATCACTCGTCGATTGTTGCTTGGATCTCTTGAAGGATAGTAGTTTTCGCGTTTCGCAGGGTGCGCTTCAAGCTTTGGCTTCCGCCGTTGTTCTCTCCGGCGATCATTTTAAGCTTCATTTCAACGCGCTTGTTCCGGCGGTTGTTGATCGGTTGGGGGATGGTAAACAGCCTGTTAGAGATGCTGCTAGAAGACTCTTGCTCACTCTCATGGAGGTACATTCCTTTGAATTGTATCTATTTGTTCGCGGTGGCAAAAATTGATTTCGAGTGAATTGATTCAGTAAAATTCTGTAAAATTGATTGTGGTTAAAAATGAGTTGAAGGTAAGTGATAACGAATTTGAGTGTAAAAATCAATTATAGAATCAGAAGCTCCAATTTATGGATTTATGTTAGAATCAATTTTGGAGGCAAAATCAGTTATAGAAATTAAGTGAATGTTAGATTTAGAATAGTAGCTTTTTGTGATGTAGAGAATCTAGGAATCTGCGTTTGGATTAGGAAAGTGAAAAGTAAGTGTTTGAGTGATGAGGATGAAAAACTGATAAAGGTAGTTGTTGGTTGGAATTTGAAAAAGTTAGATCAGGAATATACCTTTGAGTGTGCGAAGAGGAAACTCAATGATATTTTAATTTAATCATAACATTTATATGTAACCTTTAATTTTTCTAGGATTGGTGATTTCTTTTGTTTTCTTGAGGGGATTTTGAGTTATAACCAGTGCCAATGAAGATGTTATAAGGTTTCTGGCAATTGAAAAATGAAAAATCTGTTGATCAATGATTGTTTGATTATACAGTAGTGGTTGTTGACTCTTGAAAGATTTCCTAGTTCTAAATCATATCACCATATCTTAGATAAGAATTCTAACTTTAACCTTAAATCCTTACTTATGACCTTGCTGGGCTTTGTCATGCAGCTATGGACCATTGCCCGTAGCATTATGTTTTAAGTGTTGTTTAAGTGAAAATCATTGCACATGTGGTATTTAAAGCTTCGTCATGAGATTGTAGTAGTAGTAGTTGGATTAACCAAAAATCTTAAAAATGAAATCAAGAATACTCAATCATTTTGTTTATTAGCCATGTCAAAACATTCTCAAGCCTGCTGGCTGTTACATGGTTAGAATCTATGATGACATTGGATGCAACATGCCATTCTTTGAAAAATATAGGGTATAGGATAAATAGATTTAGGGTGCATATATATAAAATATAAAAATTCACAAAATATAGTAAATGAAAATTTGAATATGGGTGAAAAAATGGTGTATATATGTCTGTGGGGCTGTGGTGGGGATAGGAATTAGGAGCTGAATGGGTGATATAAATTAAATATACTCACTCATTTTGTTTATCAGTCATGCCAAATCACTCTCAAGCCCGCCGCAGTTATATAGTCAGAGTGAATTTCAATGATCTGCTGGTAGTAATGAATATTATGTTCGTGCACTCTGTATGACGTGCCTACCCAAAAACTTTTATCGTAAAATGTCTTTTTCCAAAATGACGTATGAATGGCATAGGATATGTTTATGCTTTATAACAAGTTATGCTGGAAGCTATTTAATAGGGTTGACCCTTGCTATATGTGTTGTACATACTACATAGTTATTGGTTTGTTACAATTTTTTATGTGGCATTAGGATGTCATATATCACCAAACAAATGGAGTTTTTCGTGGAAGATGTTTGTAAAATCTGAATTTGATTATCAAGCTCTTATTCTGTCTTGAACATTGCTTTTGGAATACCCAATCTCTGCATTCCATAACAGTTAAAAGCTTCAACGCACTTATAATGATTCTGTGTGTAGTTTTGGCATCCATGAATCCATCAAGTACATGTAGAATAGAATTACTGTAAATTTCGTAAGCTCCTTACAATGACATTCGTCATCCATGCCTCCTCTTGGGCCTGTTTTTGTTGCAGTTTTAAAATACTCTCTGGGTATCCTTCAACTTCCTTTCGCTTTTCAGTTATATTCTTCATCTTCTTATTATTGTTACTTATTATTATTGTAGGTTTCGTCGCCTACAATAATTGTTGAAAGAGCGGGGTCTTTTGCTTGGTCATGCAAAAACTGGAGAGTCAGAGAAGAGTTTGCACGAACCGTGACATCTGCAATCGGTCTATTTTCATCTACTGAACTACCCCTTCAACGGGCTATTCTTCCTCCTGTATGTTTGTTGGGTTTTACAAACAAGCAGTACAGTTTTTTTTTTGTTATAGAATTTTTGAATGTGATCTAACTCTTCAAAAACTAATCGATGACAGACTTTGCAATTGCTGAGCGATCCCAATCCTGCTGTCCGGGAAGCAGCTATTTTGTGCATTGAGGTAAGCATGTCTTATCCCGGCATATATTATTTGAAGTTTGAACTGGCTAAGTACTACTGCTTACTTTGTTAAGTTGATACCTGTTACCCCAAAAAGGATTAAATGCAAATCAATATTTTTCTTATCCAAATAAAGAAGAATGGAGTGCTAAAGTTCTGTGTAGTTTTTAGCTTAATGTTATGTTTATAAACACATTTATGCTGATGTGACTAATAATATCATTAACCACAATATTGTATATGAATATTAAGGAATGGGAAAATGGAATTGGTTCTAGTAGAGTCCTAGACAGTATGACTGATTCAATTTCAGATTAACGGCATGCGTGAAGTAAGATGCATATTTTAACTTTCACAGGAAATGTATTCACAAGCTGGGTCTCAATTTCGTGATGAACTTCAGCGCCACGACCTCCCTTCTTCTTTGGTAATGTTCAAATAAAAAATTGAGTTCTAGATTGCATTATTGTTTAAAATTCTATTCATTCATATGCATTTCACATCTGTAGTTCGGACATTTGAAGGTTCGTTTACATTTTTACATCTACTACTGTGAGTTTACGGTTCATTTTGCACTGCACCACAATGGTTTCAGGTGAAATATATTAATGCTAGGCTAGAGGGGATTCAACCAAAAGCTCAGTCTTCAAATGGTATTTCTAGTGGTTATATCACTGGAGAAATGAATCCTTTGAATGCTAATCCCAAGAAAAGTAGTCCAAAGGCTAAAAGTTCATCAAAGGAGACATCTCTTTTTGGAGGTTAGAATATTTGCAATATATGAATTTCAAATGTTTCTATTCTAATTCATATTTTATTCATATATTTTCGATCTCTTTCTTTATGTCTGTCATTGTTATTGTCCAATAGCATTATAATTTGTTTTTAATTATTACTAATTTCCTGCACAGTCCTGGAACATTTGCTAAATTTTGTGGTCAAAGAATCAAGGTGGATATCTCGCTAATTAGCATCACTAATTTTGTGTGCATTATAAATTCCTTTCACATACTTTGTTTGGTACTGTTGAAATTGTGAGATTTTAGATAAAAGGCAACAAAATGATAAGAAATATAATTATAGGGAAATATGCTTGTATTTTACTTGATTCAATACAACTGACTAAACACTAATCCCATAGAGATAATCTAAGATACATTACTGAAAACAGATTCTAAGGGATAAATTAACAAGATATTCTAGAATAATATGAAGACATTCTTAGATATTATTTTATATTCTAACAGATACCTTTAAAAAAAGTTCTGTATTATGCTGGTGTGTGGGACTGCTAGAGTTATAACTTTTGATGATAAGGATGCTATTCCAACTAGCAGTATATATGATCATTAGTGTCTTTTTGTATGATTACCAATTATTGGAATTTTAGGGTATTTTAGCTAGCATGTTATTACACGTTGATTCTGTATCTGACTGATTTTAGTAATCAAATGCCGAATATTTTAATCTTCACTTAAATGAAAAATTTAGGAAGTAATGACTCAAAGAAGATAAAGTGATATAATTAAAAGGTATAAGTAACATCCAAAGTCATACATTTAATTTTTTTTTCCACATATTGTATATTGTCGTGGTTCTGTGTCTGGTCATCTAAATATGTTATCGACACTTATGGTGCCCTCGTTAGCCACATTTTCTCTGTATTTTTGTGCTTTACTAATATGTAGTCCGTTTCTTGTTAAATATAAGCAGGAGAAGGTGATGTCACCGAGAAAGGCATTGAACCTATCAAGGTGTATTCGGAGAAGGAATTCATCAGGGAAATCGAGAAGATTGTATCTACCCTTGTACCAGAAAAGGACTGGTCAGTACGAATTACTGCCCTGCAGAGAATCGAACGTCTTGTTTTGGGAGGTTGGTTTTTCTCATCTTTTTAGGAGTGTATGTCGTATGCACAAATTTTACATGCTCAAATCCAATTTTTTCCCTTCTCTCTCTCTCTCTCTCTTGTTTAGGTACATTAGAACATTTGTCATTGTATGGACATCTTTAACACGAGGTTGGTGTGAAGGATGCCTGTAGTTTTCTTGGATGTATTTGGTTTTAGTTTTTACTTGTAGGCTTGTGGCTATTGACTCGATGTGTAAGTCTTTGTTGACTTAACTATTGCATCAAAGAGTTATGGAAATGAATATCCCATTGTTCACTGTTGGAAATTCCGCCTTAATTGCAGTCCGCCCCTAGTCGTCTAAATTGCGACCTTTGGTTTGCCTTCATTGCAGCCTCCAACACCTTCATTGTGTTGGCTTTGAGGGGGTGAATTTAGTCCCACATCGGATAGATAGGACTCTTGAGAAGAGTTTATAAAGAGGAGGCACTCCTCACCTTACAAGCCGGTTTTGTAAGGATGAGTTAGGCCCCAAATTTCAACATTAACAAATAAAGAGGTAAAAGTTGGGGCCATAAACCATAGGTCTGTGGGTGTTTGAGGGGCACCATTCAATTAAATGTGAGTCCATTTATAGAGGTGCGGTTTTTGGATTGAGTCCATTTATAGAGGTGCGGTTTTTGGATTCTATTTGTACAAAGAAGATCGAGCTCTACATCAGTTGCATTTTAAATTTGTATCTGATCAAAGCCAAACATTTTTTAAGTTTTATAATTTATTTGAGTTCTGTACTTTAGTAGTTTTAATTATTTACATTGTAAATTTCACCAAAATGTTACAATTGAAGAAAACAACATTTTTTGTTTGTGGCATGCATGATCTACATCTTCTGAGTATGCTACTTTTCAGGAGCTGCTGATTATCCGTGTTTTTTTGGAGTCCTAAAACAGCTTGTTGGACCATTAAGCACACAACTATCTGATCGAAGGTCTACCATTGTGAAACAGGTGCTCTGACAATCTCTTTTGTTTAAGATATTGTAACGTAGTACTGTGTTGAATTGCAAGTACAACAGTCTGTTATGCAGACCCTGTTTTAGGCAATTGGGAATATTCGTTGTTTGGCTAGGTAATAATGCCTTGCTCAATCCTCCTTTGAGCAAGCTTAGGCCTAGTTTGTTCAGTTACAATACTATACAACATGGTATAATAGCCTCTATGACCAAGTGCTCTAGAATTTTCAATCCTTGCCTTCTCTAAATCTTGTTAACAAACAATAATTGAAACTAAACACAAGTGAAATGAGATTTTTGAAGTAGCAAAGGTTTTCACAAGAGGGGTTTTCAATCATTGCTATAGTATAAGAGCCTCTATGACCAAGTGCTCTAGAATTTTCAATCCTTGCTATCTCTATAATCTTGTTAACAAATATAAATAAAACTAAAAGCAAATGAAATGAGATTGTTGAAGTAGCAAAGGTTTTCACAAGAAGAGGGGTTTGAATTGCAAACCTTTAAAATTTGAATAAAATTTGTAAACTATCTTGGTTCACCCTTAACATGGACTATGTCCAGTTCCCACACCCTTGTGAGTTTATCCACTATAATGTTGAGATACAACCATTCTCAATACACTTTCTTTGATCCACCTTAAATCTAAAGTGACTTTACAAACATAATAAACTCAATCAAACACGAAGGAATGACTCGAGGATGGTTACAAGTAATGAGGTAGTGTTTGGGATGTTGCTTGTAAAAACTTAAATCTAGTTTGAGAAGCAATTAAGAACAACTCATTAGAAAATAATCATCCACTAATGAAACTAAGAAAGCTTGAGTGTGAGCGGTGAAAGAAGAGTTTTATGATTTATAGACGAACAAATAATTGGTGATTTTGTGCTTGACTGTTACCCTTCAAGTGCAGCAACCACTGCTATTTATAGATGAAGGAAGCCTTCAGACTGCCTTGCAAATTTATAGCCTTGTGCACGCAAACCAAGTCACCTTGTAACATTAGTTATTCATTTTAGTGTAAAAGCATGCCAAAATGTTCTCTACTTCTGGCGAACATTCTCCAGTTATGAAGATGATGGAATAGATTCAATCATAAAGCTTTGCGAAGTCTTTGCATGTCTGAAAAGTGTTATAAGTTTGTAAAAGTAGGTTTCCACTTTTGTACATAGCAAATGCATCTTTTTTGTCTTTTAGTACATCTGTCTTGGAGAATGTTGGAGTTCATACATGCGGGCCTTCACTTCTATTACCTTCAGCTCTGGTCTAAATAGAATCACAATAGTGCTAGCACATGAGCATGGCAGCTTGTCTTCACGTGGTGTCATTACTATATTCCCTTTGTAAAGCATCCTAAGAATGTTCTTTTATCTATTTTCATTCTTCACCATAGACGATTTCTTTAATCCATAGAATCAGTGAAATGGCTTCAGAAGTAAAATTGATTCTTGTCCAATATCGAGTTGACTTGTGTGTATGAATAATGTGATACTTGAGACTTCACTTGAGAGAATGTTTCAGTAGATCAGAGAACGTTCTGTTACCTTGTTGATTTTACGGTTTCATCTTTTTGAGTTTATCATGCATGGATCAATACTAAAATGTGTCTATGATTAGAAATACCCGAGAGCACAAGTTATATCACAATATGCTCCGAATCATTAAAAATAGACTTTAAGATGTTTGTTATCTTTAAAACATCAAATTGAGATTTTCCTCAACATCTGTACTTTACGCAAGCTTCAAACCCAAATTTCTATTGCATGGAGGGGGAATGTTCAGATGCAATAAAAGTAAAAATCTTTTCACTAGTCTTCAGCCAAGAACTGAGATTTTTGGTTCAGGACAGAGGACATCTCACCCTTAGTATGTTCGCCTGTCTTGTCTCAGCATATGAAAACATAGTTTTGATTTCTTTTTTCCTTTTTTGTTCTTTTTGTTATTAGGGGGAAATTTTCATGACTTAGTTATGTCAGAATAAACAAGTGTCATGTTTGATTTTGATTGAAGTTGGGTGGGGGAGCTTATATGGATTTTGTAGGGCAGAAAATTACTGAGCATCATTAACAGTAACATAATCTCATAAAAGATGAAGTTTAAAACTAAATGCCTACCTTATAAGATATCTCTAAAATATTTTCGGTGCAGCCAAACCTGAGATGATGTTGAACCTCTCAGCTAGAGCCTAATAATTTTTTTTTAGCATATCTTGAAAAAGGTTCAACCAAAATATTATGTGTTAAATAAGTTTTTGGTCCCTATAAATATATTAAATATCGTTTTTAGTCCCTCTAAAGTTTTTCTTCAAACAAGAGCCCTTCAAATATTTTCTATTAGCATTTTTGGTCCTTTTTTTAAGCGACTCATGTGGACCCTTCCAAATTTTGAATTATGTTTTGCATTCATGTTTAATACATTATAGAAATCTCCCTTGCAAAAGTTTAGAATTTTTTAACAAGAGATGAATTAAATATGAAATTTTAAGTTTTTGGCGCTTAAAAATTCATAGTTAATTCATCTTTGTTAAGTTTTTTGCGATTAAATTTTTTAACAAGAGATTTTGTTACTGTTAATGATGCTCAAATGAAAATTTTTAGAGGGATTAAAAATGAAATTTGATATATTTTTAGAGGGATTAACCCAAATGTTAATTGCAGTTTCTTTTTGTTTCTTATTCTGTTGTTTGACTGGGTTTCAGTTTAGCTTAGATTGGAATTTTAATTTGGATGGAAGTGTTATAACTAATCTCTCCTTATAGTACTAATCCATGAATATTTTTTATTTGGTATTCGTTTTGTTCTAGGCATGCCATCTGTTATGTTTTTTGTCGAAAGACCTCTTGGGTGATTTTGAAGCATGTGCTGAAATGTTCATACCAGTAAGTTCTACTTTTTATCTATGTATATCATGTATTGAATGTTTTGTAATCTTAATTAATACATGATCCGGTAATCAGGTTCTTTTGAAGCTGGTTGTGATTACTGTGCTTGTAATTGCAGAGTCTGCAGATAACTGCATAAAAACGGTAATGAAATATGCTCTATGATTTTCTATGTTGTTTTATACGGTTGCAACATTGTATTTTCACATTTGTCCTCTATTTTCCAGATGCTACGCAATTGCAAAGTTGCTCGTGTGCTTCCTCGGATAGTTGATTGTGCAAAAAGTGACCGCAGTGCAATACTTCGTGCAAGGTATGAGTTACCTAATCTTGGGGATATATATGTGAACGTTTTGGTTTTTAATAAAACCATTTTTATTGTAGGTGCTGTGATTATGCTCTTTTGATACTAGAACATTGGCCTGATGCACCAGAAATACAACGATCAGCTGACTTATACGAGGATATGATAAGGTGTTGTGTTTCGGACGCAATGGGCGAGGTAGCTTATATAGTTTTTGACTATTTGATGTTTGATACATATAGATTTTGCATCATTATCATATTGCAATGTTGACTACTCTTCATTGCTTTGTCTTTTTCCATCATACAATGCAGTTGCATCCTAGCTTAAGTTGTTGAAAACAAAAGTGTCTCCTTGTATTTACTTTTTTGTTCTGTTGAAATATCATGACATGCAATATTTATGCTGAAATTGTGAAAAGCCATAATCAAAGTTATTTATTGGTTCACTTTGTGTCTTATTGTCCATGCGTGGTAAGGAATAATTAAAATTATGAAACTCTGCATGAGAAAACTCCTGTAGAATACCCTTATATTTTGATTATCTGTCTTTCAAATGGTTTCAGAAAGTTTGTTCAGTTTTACGTTCTTCCTTTGCAAATTCAATGACTAAAGATCAATTGACCAACATATCCGTAGAAAACAGTATCCAAGAGGGAGTTGTGTCGTGAAAAACTCACCACTCCTTGCCATCATATTCCTTACGGAGTCGGGTGACGTAAATTAAATCATCTTGCTTTCATACATCTATTAATTCATCATTTGCTATGCAAATTCTATACTAGTCAATATTTTTTTTTATCTTTGATTAAAAGGGATCCAACTGACATGATTTTTTATCGATTTCATCAAGATGGAATTGTGTTTTGTGAAAAACTCACTACTCACCTGCTATCATTTTTTTGAAAGGACTCACCTGCTATCATGTTCATTATGTACTCATGATCAGTAACGTAAATCATCTGAATTGCCTACGTCCATTAATTCATCATTTCATATGAAAATTCTATTACTTATTTATCTTTGAGGAAAGGTGTCCGAAACTCCGAACGATATATTTATTTTATTACTTTGTTTCAGCGTGTAATGTTCTCTATAAGATTTTCTAAAATTCTCCTGCATTATGCAGTTTGTTTTATATTTAATATGCGATCTTTCACTTTTTCCTAGGGAAACTTATTATTTTCATATATATAAGGTTTTATTGGTTTAAAACAGAAGCTTGTCAGCATATTAGTTTGGTTGTTGACATAGCATTTTTCATATTTGACCAAATTGTTGGTGCCAAGGAATGTTTGCATGAAAATGATTACAATGCGAAACTTGATAGGTGCGGTCAACTGCAAGGATGTGCTACAGAATGTTTGCAAAAACTTGGCCGGAGCGTTCCCGTCGCCTATTTTCATCCTTTGACCCTTCTATTCAAAGGGTATGTGTTTATTTGAAGTTGTTGTTCTTCTTTTATTTTGTTGCTTAAGTCATCTTTTGAAGTTAATACGAATCACAGTTAATAAATGAAGAAGATGGAGGCAAACATAGGCGACATGCATCGCCTTCCATTCGTGATAGAAGTGCACCAATGTCATCTTCCAGTCAAGCTTCAACTCCTAATCTATCTGGTTATGGAACTTCAGCTATTGTTGCAATGGACAGAAATTCTAGTTTATCATCGGGGACTTCTATCTCCTCTGGTGTTCTTCTTTCACAAGCCAAGTCACTTGGTAATGGTACAGAACGTAGTTTAGAAAGTGTACTGCATGCAAGCAAACAGAAGGTCAGTGCTATTGAGAGCATGCTTAGAGGCTTGGATTTGTCAAATAAGCATAATTCATCTGCTCTGCGATCTTCAAGTTTGGATCTAGGTACCAAATAAGTTAACCTGTTATATATTTTATTTCTATCTCACTATTAATGCTTGTTGCCATTCAATGGTCGATGATGTTAGTGTTATTTGTTTTATAACTTTTTGTGAGCGGCTAAATTTATCTCTTATTTCCCCTAGTGCAGGAGTTGACCCTCCCTCATCTCGTGATCCCCCATTCCCTGCTGCTGTTTCAGCCTCTAATCATCTGACCACCCCTTTAACAACAGAGTCACCTGGTTTGGGCGTCAATAGAGGCAGTATCCGGAACGGTGGTATGGGTTTGTCTGATATAATCACCCAAATTCAAGCTTCCAAAGATTCTGGCAAGTTATCGTATAATAGCAACGTTGGTATCGAGCCTTCATCAGATTTTTCATCATACACAAGTAAAAGGACTATTGAAAAATTACAAGGAAGAAGCTCTGTTGATGAAAACAGTTACATCCGGGAGACTAGGCGGTATATGAACCCCAATGTGGATAGGCAGTATATGGATGCTCTTTATAAAGATGGAAACTTTAGGGATTCACAGAATAGTTGTGTGCCTAATTTTCAGAGGCCACTATTAAGAAAGAACGTAGCTGCACGCGTGTCTTCTGGTAGAAGAAGGAGTGTCGATGATAGTCACTTATCTGTTGGAGAGATGTCAAATTATGCAGATGGACCAGCATCTCTTCATGAAGCCCTGAGTGAAGGACTTAGTTCAGGTTCTGACTGGTCTGCCAGGGTTTCTGCCTTCAATTACCTTCACTCGTTATTGGAGCAAGGTCAAAAGGGAATTCAAGAAGTAGTCCAGAATTTTGAGAAGGTAATGAAGTTATTTTTTCAACACTTGGATGATCCCCATCATAAAATCGCACATGCGGCTCTCTCCACACTTGCAGATATTATTCGTACATGCCGAAAGCCATTTGAAGGTTACATGGAACGAATGTTACCTCATGTGTTTTCTCGTTTAATTGACCCCAAAGAGCTTGTTAGGCAAGCATGCTCTACGACTTTGGAGGCTGTGGGCAAAACATACAGTATAGATTCCCTCTTGCCCGCATTGCTACGTTCTCTTGACGAACAAAGGTCTCCAAAGGCTAAATTGGCTGTTATTGAGTTTGCAATCAGTTCCTTTAACAAGCATGCAATGAATCCGGAAGGTGCTGCAAATATTGGCATCCTAAAATTATGGCTTGCCAAGTTAGCCCCATTAGTTCACGATAAAAATACAAAGCTTAAAGAAGCAGCTATTACGTGCATTATATCAGTATACTCTCACTTTGATTCATCTGCAGTTTTGAATTTTATTCTTAGTTTGTCAGTTGATGAACAAAATTCTTTGAGACGAGCCCTTAAACAGCGCACTCCTCGCATTGAAGTAGACTTAATGAACTATCTGCAAAACAAGAAAGAGCGGCGTACCAAGTCTTCCTATGATCCATCTGATAATGTAGGAACATCCTCTGAAGAGGGATATGTTGGTTTGTCTAGAAAAGCACATTACATTGGGAGATATTCTGGTGGTTCTCTAGATAGTGATGGTGGCAGGAAATGGAGTTCCCAAGATTCGAACCTGATTAAAGCCAGTCGTGGCCAACCAGCTTCGGATGAAACTGAGGATCATCTGTATCAAAATCTTCAGACTAATTGTAATAGTGATATTGTTGGTTCAAAAGCCAAAGATCTTGCTTACACTGTCGATTCAATGGATCAAAACTTTGGCTTTCAAGCTGACCGACTTGGATACGTGGATAGTAGCATGAACTTTGAAGGTTTGCCATCTGATGTGGATGTTAATGGTCTGATGTCATTAGAACATTTAAATATTGCCGAAGGCTTTGAACATCTTTCTGAATTGAACAATAATCATCACTCAGCTGAAGACGTGAAGGTCAACCACATGACAAACACAGGACTCAGTATTCCTCAAATTCTTCATATGGTGAGTTACACAACTACTAGAGCATGAATTAGATCTTTAATTTGTTATCCTTGGAATACCAAAATTTCGTTTACAAAGAGAGACAAATAGATAACGAGGGAGGGTGAAGTATCCTCTAAGAACATTAAAAAAAAACACAGCAGAAATATATAAAGTTGCCCCATTTTTGTTTCAACCTCGTCAGCAGAGATGGCTTTGTTTGACCTGTATGCTTATATACAGTCATTCTATAAGTATATTTTAACTGAGGTATACTTTGGATTTTCTCATGACTAAAGAGAGAGCTTTTGTCTGTGTAGATATGCAGTGGGGGTGATGGAAGCACTATTTCAAGTAAGCGGACTGCGCTTCTACAGTTAGTTGAAGCTTCTGAAGCAAATGATCATTCTGTTTGGATCCAGGCATGTTTGATTTGATGAGTGACTCTCTCCTTATTGTCACACTGATGTTTTTGATTTAATAGTTATTAATATTAGAATTATGTGATGCTATTTATCTTTACTTTTCAGACACCTTTTCCAAAATAAAATTTTTAGTTGCATATAATAGTGGTTTCTCTCTCTCTCTCTCTCTCTCTCTCTTTTCTTTATATTTTTCTGAGTTGTGCGATCAATAGAAAGAGAAGTTCTGCATGCATTATGATAAACAAAATTGACCAATATATTTGGATTTCTCTTCTTGGTTTAATGGTTATTTCATGGTATAATTGCAGTACTTCAATCAGATATTGACCGTTGTGCTTGAGGTGCTGGATGATTCAGATTCCTCAATCAGAGCGCTTGCTCTTTCATTGATAGTTGAAATGCTTAAAAACCAGGTTCTTACTCCTTTTGTGCCATCTTTTTGTTCAGATTAATGCTAGCTCATTTCTGTTCTTGAAACTGCACATATTTTTCCTTTTGTGGGCATATCGGGATATGCTAAGAGATTGTTTAATCTGTATTTGTTGTTTCCAGAAAGATGCCATGGAAAATTCAGTTGAGATTGTAATTGAAAAGCTGCTTAATGTTACAAAGGATACTGTTCCCAAGGTAACTGACTTAACTTAATCCCGTTCTAGTTTGTCTAGTACATAGTTTTCTTTCTTCTAAGGCTCTGAGTTTTCATCCTTTCTTCAGGTCTCAAACGAAGCGGAGCACTGCCTGACAATTGTTTTATCTCAGAATGATCCATTCAGATGTTTAAGTGTAGATATTCTTAACTATTAATTTTTCTATATTTTGGTCCTCTTTGCTTCTTTAAAAAGGTTTTGTTGAAAAAGGGAGTGGAAGTTTGTGTTAACTTAAAATTTTTCAGGTCATTATCCCTCTACTGGTTACCGAGGACGAGAAAACTCTAGTCACTTGCATAAATTGCTTGACTAAGGTAAAGTGCATAAAGGTTTCTGTTTTGCTTCTATGTAATTTTGGTAAATCATGTGTCTAATCAGTCTGCATGTGTATATTTATCACCTGCACAGTAATCAATGCTGTTGGAATGTTTTTCTGTTTGGATCCTGTCTTTGAGCAAGAAAGAATTTCTAGTGTAATGCTATAAAACATGTTCAAATGAATAAAGATTACAAACAAATGGAGGATTTCTTATTGGAAAATGATAACAAGTGCCCTTAAGGCATTGTTTAAGCATCCACAACTAGTAACTTTTATTTACATTGGAAATTGTGTAGTTCTGACTTATGACTTTGACATGTGTTTGACTTGTATTTTCAAGACAAACTTTCTTTTTGTAGGTTCCTTAAACAATGCCCTTAGGGAACTTGTTAGCAAAATCCTTTCTTATTTATGTAGAGAGAGATTGAAAGAGAAAGAGCACTCATCTAACAAACTAATCAACTAACTTCCTCCTATTAACTAACTCAACAATCCTAACAAAATCACAACAATCCTAACATAATCACAACAATCAGCAAAACTATTTTGTATTTTACATGTGCGAATTTCCAACATTTCCTCCTCAACTAATCTGTGTCACGTTGTAGCCATACTACATACGGAGTTACACATTTTTGTGCATATAAATTTTCTCAAAATTATTCTTGTTTAACTGAGTATTATTTCCCTTCAGATTGTGGGGCGGCTCTCTCAGGAGGAACTGATGGCTCAGTTACCCTCATTTCTCCCTGCATTGTTTGAAGCTTTTGGAAACCAGAGTGCGGATATTCGTAAGGTACTTGAGGTCTTTTGGTTGCATCTATTACTTAATGGCCCTCCTCTTAACACATTTAAAGAAGATTAAGTGGTAAATATTTCTGTTGTCTGAGAACATTGTGAAGTAGTATTTTGTTTCGGACAAATTCATCCAATTGGAGATTAGGGGTGTGTATGGTTTTGCAACCATGGTTTGAGTGAAAGTTGGTTATTATAGAAACTAGCATGGTTTGGGGATTTCAAATGCCAAACTGAGCACACCCTAAATGCTTGTGGCATATTTGGCACTTAATTAAAATATTATTTTGTTATAGTAGCATCCCTACTTGAAACTTGGGATTATTGAACAATACTTGCATTGAAATACTTCACCGCTTGTTTCTAATACTTCCCCGCTTTTTTCTAATACTTCCCTGCTTGTTTCTTTCTCTAATTGTTGGAATGTTGATTACATATCCTTTTTCTCTATTTATGTTACTGTCCTTTTCAATTATTCTCATTTTATGTTGATTGTGGATGGAACAGACTGTTGTTTTCTGTCTAGTGGATATTTATATCATGCTTGGGAAAGCATTCTTGCCATATTTGGAAGGACTAAGCAGCACACAGTTGAAATTGGTTACCATTTATGCAAATCGAATCTCACATGCAAGGACAGGAAAATCAATTGATGCTGCTATCGATTAGCAGGTTCACTGGGTAGTACATTTGTGGGTTTTGAATATATTCTTATTCATTCTTGTGTATGTTGTACATTGTGTGCATGAAATTTTTTGGTGGGTTTTTGTTGTTTCTTTTCTCGTTTGTCTTATATTATTTTTTTGGTCTTCCCTTTTCCCTTAAGATGAGTGTCAGATTTGGAGTGTTGGCGGTGGAATACGGAGCACAAATTGTAATTTACATTGAGTTGACATTGTAATTTACATCGATTGAATTATATGGTGAGGTTTTTGGTAAAGGTTATGGCTTTATTATTGTTTGTTAAGAAATGAAAAGGAAAGAAAAATTAGCTAATGCTTGCTCGGATTTTTATCATCATAAAACATTAAGGGTCCGTTTGATGGTCAGGATATGATACAGGCAGGATATGATATAAAACTGGATAGAGATAGGATATGATAAGGACATGTCAAACATTAATCATATCATGTGTTTGATGCACACATGATAACAAACAGAATATCATTATAATTAAATGAAAAAATTATACATGCTATCATTATTTTAAAAATGACTATTTTAAAAACGGCAGAATATTAAGATAATAAATAAGAAAAGATCTTCTAATCTCATCAGGATAATTTCTAACCCAGCCTTTATTCAGGGTAGAAATTACAAAGGAAAGTCAGGATATGATAAGAATGGTTTATTTTATCATATCCCTTTGGTGCATCAAACATGAGATTTAAGCAGGATATGATTAATGTATCATATCCTATATCCCTATCCTAACCATCAATGCTTACAATTAGCAAGTTATATAAAGTTTTCCATATTATTGTTGTATAGTTTTCAAATTAGATAATGATATTATTTTTTGTAATTTGCTACTAATTTTGTCAATAGATTATTTAGTTTCGAATAGAATATTTGCATATATTTTAATTTAGATTATTTAGTTGACAATAGTTACAATCAAATATTGTGACCAATGTATTAGATTCCCAGGTTTGAGGCAACTCGTCATTCAAAAATTATTGAAACTCAGATGTATGAGTGGAGTGGTCGGGGTTCTCGAGCTTTGGTCATGGTGTCCTACCTAAATATTTCAGCATTTTTATTGATTGAACTAATAATTATTGTGAACAGGACCACCATTATTATATTCGGTGAGAGAAGTTTGTCTCTCTAAATTTAATAGTCTCAGGGGTTGTTACACCATGCAGCTGTTGTAGAAAATCCCAACACAAGTCAAATACAGTAGATTTCATTCGAAATTTAATTTAAATTTTAGGGAGAAATTCAATAATATAGAAATCGGATGGAACTAACAATCCAGGTGATAATTGCATTTCCAAGTGATGATTAAATTAAGCCATTCGTACCTACTAAAATTTCTAGCAAATGCTAAGAATCAAAATAAAAAAATTAACTCAACTTTGTGTTTGGAATTTTTTATTTTCATTACTAAACTTTTATTTCTCAACATGCACCTTAAAATACTTTTACAATTGTATTGCTGTAACTTTTTTATAATTTTTTAGGTTTTATCATGTAGTCATTTCCGTACATACCGTATAACTAATTTATTCTTTTCTAGAGGAACCACACCGAACAAAAAAACATGGCCTCAAATACATGATATGTTGTTGAAAAAGCTACGGCTGTGTTTAGTTTGGCAGAGTCATCATCTACATGTTATAAAACAAAAGCTACTGCCAAAGTTATTTCTGTTGGAAAGGCACTTATCATTAGGAATTTACCCTTATCTTACTTTTGCACCAGAAATGTCTAATAAGTTGAAATTGACTAGGTTTCTTTTCATGTCTTTTCAAGCTTCATATCAAAATATATGTGTCATGACTTTTCTACAACTTTGCCGGTCGTCAATGATGCTAACTCATATATGTACTATATTGTTTTACTACATCTTTTCGAATGAAGTTTCTCGGCATTGGTTGATAGGATCAAATTCATCTTATGAAAGTGGTTTTTAAGTCAACATTTTGGTCATGCATGTTTCTACTACGATCGGAAAATAGAATCTATTATATGTGATAGTGTTAGAGACTTGTCGGGGGGTGTCAGTATTGGGGCCTTATGGTGTTGGGTGTTTTTTATCTGTTCTTCTTATACTTGGCTAGGGCTAGGGTATGCTTCTATCTCAAAGGTTGATTGAGTGTGAGTGGTGCTTTTGTTTTTAGTTGTTGTTTTTTTCTTTCTTTTCTGGTTGTGTTTCTATCATCTTGAGTACATCTTGTAAATAAATAAACGAGATGCTGCAATATGAGGTAAATTTAAGGTGACAATCCGTTAGGATATCAAATTTTCCTTGTAATGTCTTTCTACTCCCCAGTTTTTGCTTCAAGAAATAAAAATAAAATATCAATACAATTTCATTATTTGCTAAAAAAAATTCATCATGTAGCAGTGATTGACCTCTTCATATCTTGAAATTCATTATGTGTCCGTTCAGTTGCTTGGGTCAAAGAAAGGAAACTAAGATTATAATTTCCCGGTTGTAAATTTACAATAAATGTTGTCGATCTTCCCCTAAAAAAATAAATAAATGTTGTCGATCTAAATGACTGTAAAAAAGAAAGTTTTTCTCAAGGTATCTTATTAAAATGAAATTTACGATAAACTGTTGTAATTGTTTTCGACGGAGCTGTAGAATTTGTCTTATATTAATGACAGACTACTGTTTTTCAACTAAAATAAAGTGAAGCTATTACAATTTTTTTTAAGGAAATTACAAATTATTTGAAAGGTGAAAAATAATTGTTTTTTTGCTAAAATCTTTTGAATTTTTGTGATAGGGACTCAAAACTGTATAAATGAAACAACATCTTTAGTCTTTAGGTATTTCAAAAAAAAATCTTTAGTCTTTAGGTATTTCATCGTAACTTTTTATGTGACTGATCTCTTATATTTGACTATCGTTAAATTTCTTTTTTCTTTTTGGTTACTATCTATCGTTAAATTTCGTGTGCATAGATTAATTTAATGTCCATCTTTCATATGTTAAAATAAATTGAAAATATTATTAATAAATAAATTGAAAATATTATTAATAATATATTTAGAAGGAAATATAATAACTATATCTAACATCTTGTGAAAAAAAAAATATTTTAAAAGGTTTATAATTCCCCTAAAAGAAAAGTCTATAATTAGCTAGAGATCGAAAAAGTTGGAAGACAGTATAAGTTCAAGAAAGGGGAGAGCACTTTTTACTTTTGTTTTTTCATCCACATGTCTCTTGAATCAAATAAAAATCTTACTTTTTTTTTTGAAGGGAAATAAAAATCTTACTTAAAAAACAATATCCTTACTGCAAAAAATATAATTGTGGATAACAATCTCCTGATATTTTGATAAATTTATTAAAAGAAAATTATCTATAAAATAAAAAAGTCTACTCACTCCTTTATTTTTGCTGTCTTCTACACCCTGAATCTAGTTAGGCACTCACATCAATCTATCAACGATATGAAAATCATTGATCTTATATTATTTAATTGGCTATTTATGGAGAAAAAAATATATAATAGTTAAAAAATGAGGTGGCATGTGGCTACTTGCATTTCCTCAAAAAAAAAAATGTGGCTACTTGCAATTACGTAGAGCAATAATGGTAGACACCTTGGCTACGCTTCTTCATGACACGGATGATTTTTGTTGGACATAAACGGTAAGAAGAATCCTCTAATTTTTGTGTGTGGAAGTAAATAGAGAATTTTATCTGTAATGTTTGGAGGTATAAATACTTACAAGGGCTCATTATAAGAAATTACAAAAGATTAAAGAATTAATTTAGGGATACCACATCTCATTGCATCAAACTCAAGCGTAAGAGTTAAAAGAAGAATAATGAGATTGATCGTTTAAGAAAATGAACAGTCGTGATTGAAGTTGATAAAGAAATCAGATAAGTCAGACATTCTATATGAAAGATGAATAAAGCAAAGAATGTCGAGTAAAAGGGATTGTATGGTCACAATATGAGGGGAAGTGCGCGGAACAATATGAATAAATGCTTGAGAACCACATTTCTACAAGAAGAAAAGTAATACCTTTGATCATTAGCAAGCTTAAGACCCAAGTTAATGCCCTAAAACTCAACAAAAATAGTAGTAAAGGTTTCGGTATTATAATGAAATCATTTGATATAGTGTTGCCAAAATAATCATGGATTAAACGACTACAAGTCGATGAGTGAACAGTGGTATTATGAGAGCCATCAACATTAACTTATGAGGAGATGCAGGAGATGTCCCCCAATATGAAGCTCTATAATTTGATGTTGAGAGTGTAAAATGAGATGTGACTTGACGTGTCTTACACAATAAGATGAACCATTTTCTTGAAGGAGTCAAGAAGACCGCTATTTTTTTTGAAGAAGCTAAATTAGTCCACCTAAATTGGCACTAGGAAGAATAGAATCTGAGACATCGAGGAGGAGCACACTCCTAGATCCCAAGTCAATACCACTAAACCAACCCAAGTGGGTTCAAGAAGACCGCTATTAATAATAGCCTTACCCTTAGAAGTAAGATTGTTTCTACCTACTAGTCCAAAACCAACAAAACATTCAAGTTAAGGGTAGAAATATTGATGTCATTTAAGGAGAGATTTCAATACAACCAATCATAGACTCCAACTAAACAACTTGCTCAAATGCTCTTATTAAAGGGGATCCCAAACTTCTTAATTATGGTCGCAATCTCTAAGAAAATGCATAATAGTTTCCCAAATATGTTCGTTAATCGTCCTCTTTCTCAGCTAAGCAAATCACACACTCCCTTTCTTTTTCTTTGGACCTCTTTCTTTATCCAAAAAAATATATATGAAAGGAAATAATGATTATACATGTCATGTTACACAAGAAAAGACGACACAAAGAAAATGGAAAATAATACTAGTCAGTCATTTTGTATAAAAAAAATATTGGTACGTAAATTATTTTCTTAGTGAAGATACACTTTTGTTCATGAGAAAAATACAAACCGACCCTTTGAGAGAATTTTTTTTTTGAGGTCACAAATTCCTACATGAACCACTATTATAAAAGCGAGAATTTCGTCTTTGATAATAACTGAGAAATAAACAATTTGGCCCCAACAATAATTAAAAATGAGACAAATTGATCCCAAAAATTTGATTTCTATAATTAAGAAAGGGACTTGGTTGTACATTTTCTAACTATAGTCCAGTCCCTTTTTAGTTTCTCATAAGTAATTTTATTTGATACACTCTCAAACAAATAAATGTAGAGATATTTTTCAATCAAACTTGAATTCCAGTTTCTCACGTTTTGAGGGTCAAACAGTATTTTTAAAACCCCACCCTATCAGTAGTAGTCAATCATTTTAGTCTATAAAATTGAGAGAATGCCAATACTCTAAATATATTGAAATTATAAAAATATTTTTAAGCATATCTTCTATATCAATAATATTACAGATCAAACTGACTAACTGAATACACATATATAAATCAAATTAACTATATATATGCAAGGTCCGGGGTTCGAACCTGGCCACCACCAAAAAAAAAAAATACACTAGCAAAAGGTATGAAGAGGTATTTGTATTATTTTTATACATTTAAAAATTATTTTGATATGGTCTAGCATATTTAAAGACCAGATTGACTCAAAAAAGAATTTTTTAAAGAAAATAAATTTTCTTAATTAAATTTTATGCTGTTATAGTGAGTGTGACAGTAGTATATGAAATTGGCTTGAAATATTCAAATTCAATTACTCCATATTCAAATCATTTTTTTTTTCTTGCAAAAAAATCACGTTGTCATTTTTGAAGCGAAAAACGATATATGTTTATTTAATGTAATAATCTCTTAATGTTATTTTTGGAGTAATGAGATGCTAGAAACGAGTTTTCTGAAGATCAATGTTGCTTTTCGTTTTTCCAATGCTGTTTCATTTGCATTATTTTGGACATCAAAATAAATCACGAATAAGATGGTAAATTATGATTTGATAATTTTGTAATCGTCGGAATGTAAAAGTATATTCATGACGGAAAAAGAGCTCGTCTTCAGTTTTTTTTTTTTTTAAAAGAGTTTTTACTTCTTGGCATGAAGGAAGCAAATGTTGTTGATGATTATTTTGCAAGAACCCTCTATAGAGTCAACAAAATGAAACACTCGTGGATAATAATTCAAGCCAGTGATGGTTTATTGAAAATATTCTTATATGACTTCAAGAATCAATTATGTGGTATGCTCTATTGAAGATTCAAACAATGTTATCACCTTAATTGTTGATGAACATCAAAGCAACCTTTCTGTATTGAGCAAAGAATGAAATGTCATAAAGAAAAGACACCAATGCATATATGATATGCATTGGTGTCTCCTTCGTGCTGAAAGTCTTGGTACAAAATAGTTTGGTGAAAGGATTTCTAGGGTTAAAAGAATCATCAAATGTGCACAGTAAATGCATGATTAGAAATCAACACAAAAAACCATTCCCAGAGAGAGAGAGTACTTCTTGGAGAACTACTCAATGGCCAGAGTTTATACATGCTAGGGTATGTGAAATAATAAAGAAGTACAAATAGATGTCGAGAGTTTAGCTTAGTTTGGAAGTTGCAAGAAAACATAAGAAAAATGGATTTGAATTGTATTTTGTAAAACTGAAAGCTTTTTATAATCATTTATTTCTTTTGATAGGAGTGCCTTTTTATAAATTAGAGTATTTGATAGAAATAAATTTGCTACATTCGGCGAATTTGTTTTCATGGTGGGTTGACCCGTGAGTTAGTTTAAAAATAATTTTGTCATTTTTATTGCTTTTAGGCTTAATTAATGATTTGCCCTTAAGTTATTTGTTGGTTACATTTTGGTCCCATAAGTTATTAACGTTACAATTTGGTCCCTTAAGTTATTTGTTGGTTACATTTTGGTCCCATAAGTTATTAACGTTAAAATTTGGTCCCTTAACTTATTTTTTGGTTTCGTTTTGGTACCTTAACTCTTCCTTCGTCAACCACTCTGGTCCTTTATGTTATTAGAGTTAAGGTACAAAAACGAAACCAAAAAATAAGTTAAGGGACCAAAACGAAACCAAAAATTAAGTTAAGGGACCAAATTGTAACGTTAATAACTTATGGGACCAAAATGTAACCAACAAATAACTTAAGGGACCAAATTGTAACGTTAATAACTTATGGGACCAAAATGTAACCAACAAATAACTTAAGGGACCAAAATAGTAATTAAGTCTTGCTTTTATAGAGAAATTATTTGAATTACAACACAAAATCAATAGTTTTCTACTCTTAGTTATTTTGTTTGAGGTTTTTTTGTTGTTGGTAATAACAACAAAATATCTTGTGATTTACTCAAACTATTCTCTATTATGTGAGTAACAGAAGAAAATTATGAATTTTATGATTCATGCGAATGAAAAAACATTTTTTCGACGGGTTTTCATAATTCATACGGTTGAAAAAACATTTTTTTTGACGGGCCATCTCATCAACCCGCTAAGGGGTGGGGTGACAATTTAAACTCGGCCACCTATGTTGGTCCACCCCACTTCGCCCCATTTTTTACGAGTTAAAAGTGAGGTGGGCCTAAACAGGGAGGACCGGATCACATTGTCATCCCTAAGTATGGATATCCTAGAGAAAAAACCATGAGTAGAGTAAGGGCGGTACTTTAACAAGTTGTCATGTACAAAGTTGTGAGATTCAAGATGCTCTCTTGACTTTCATGATTAATCATCGTACATTATATTTTCCTCCGATGACTCTTCATTTTGGTATGAGCTGATGATGAATGCTTCTACTAGATCACATGTAGTGATTCATCTTTTATGGATGATTTCTTGATGTTGTGAACCAGAGGTTGAAGGCTCGTTATACACACTTATGGTAGGAGACAATGAACCAATCAGATGATAAATAATTTTTGTTGCCATAATATTGTAAAGTATTTCAGACTATTTCCATATGATCAAGGTTACCAATAAGAGTTACGTGTTTTACTTGTGTCAGCAGAAAGTATATCAATATACAATGTTTGATCCTTGGTGTGGAAGTATTCTATAGTTCTTTGTGTTTCCCAGAAGATCATAGTTACTTGTACCAATATCATGCCTTTTTGGATAAAAGGAAGGAGGAAAGGGAAATGATAGTCCCCCGGCTTGAATAAGGGGATTTTTTTTTCATAATACAAAATCATCGTAAAATTGGAGAACTCAAAAATTGAATCGAAGAGTAGTATTTTGGAGGGTTTAGATAAATTCTTCATATCTAATATGTTGTTATAGTATTCTCAAAATTAAAAATTTACTAATGATAACATATCATTTTCATTAAAAACACTATTTCATAAAATGTGGAAGAATTTTTTTTTTCCCACTACTTCCCTTCTCCCTCCCTTTATCCCCGTGAGCTTAGCTCAGTTGGTAGGGATATTGCATATTATATGTAGGGGTCGGAGTTCGAACCCCGGACACCCCACTTCTCCACATTTATATGTGTGAGCTCTATCCACTAGGCTACTTGACCAAAAAAAAAATCCCTCCCTTTCACCTCCTCTCCAAACTCGCAAACAAAGTCTTAAACAATTGATAAGAATAAAAAATAGAAACCTTATTATTAAAAATAACAATTTTTAAAATTTCAAAAAATTGAACACACAATTTCCCATAATTCTATATTGGGTTTCTTAACAAATACATAATGGGATACTTGTTATAACATACCCATATATTTTAAGGTTAAATAAGTTTTTCATCCATAAATATATAGCAAATTTTGATTTTAGTCCTAAAAAATAAAATAAAATGTTTTCATTTTGTTTTTAGACCCTAATGGGTGTAATGTTGACATGTTCTCGAATATAAAGTGTCATAATTTTAACATCAATGTGAACGTAAATTGGTCAGTAAGGACAAAAAACAAAACGAAAAAATTTGTGAGAAAAAAAATCTCATTTTAGATTTTAACAATTAAAATTAAAATTTGCTATATTTTTATGGACAAAAAACTTATTTATATTTTATCCCTCTCAAAGTAAGTGAGATAGCAAGTAAAACTGTTTTGTTGTACCAAAAAGTATGCTTAAAAATAAAGTATTTTAATTTATAATAAATTTTTAGTTCATTTAAATTTTATTTTAATGTTAACATTGTCTGGATCACTATATTCTAATTCCCCAATATATTCACGATAATATTATACTCCATCCGTTTTATAATGAGTGCCATTTTAGCCAAAAAAATTGTTTCAAAATGAATGTCACTTTACATTTTCAATACAACTTTAATTTTTTTTCTCCCAACTTTACCCTCAATAAACACTCCAACTTTTCTCTCGCACAATTTTCATTGCAACTTTAAGTTTGTCTTTTTCTTAGGCAGTTTAGTAAAAGTGTTATGTCTAATGATTATTTCATTTTATGCCTTAATTTGTGTGCAATTGGCTAAAATGACACTCATTTTGAAACGGAGGGAGTACTTGATAAGAATAGATATTTTTCTTTTATAAAAGATGTTAAAACTATTCATTCTATTTTATTTTTAATTCATGAAAATGCCTTAAATTATTATTATTAATAGTCCTTTTAAAAAAAACTTATATTATGGGATAAATGAATGCTTGTCAATGAAAAATTATGGGATGAATGAAGGAGTGCAATATAGGAGTATATAATTGATGATACAAAATTTATGGTGAAAAATGAATCAATAAAACTCGCAATGTGGAGTGAGTGAAAACTTGAGATTTAAGAGTGTGTTTCTTCCCATATCTAGGTTTAAATATTTTAGATTTTCATACTTCAATTGAACTTCCACTAATAGTTGATGAGATTGATTCTCTGGATTAATTAGCAGATCGATGATTGAGTCGGATACATGGTTAAAAAAATGAGTCAATAAATTAGTTAAGACTAATTATTATTATTTTTTGACAAAATAGTTAAGACTAATTAATTTTTATTTACTTTTTGCTTTCCTATGATATTTTTTTATTAAACTAGGATCACCTCAAACCAATAATCTAAGGAAGATTCTATGGTGAAGTCATAAAAATGACTTTTTTGGTGAAGTTAACACTATAACATAAAAAACGTAATGAGTAACACCCCACTATTTGTATAATGGCATCAAAAGTTCAGTCCTTATAGTATCATCAATTCATCAGATTAACAAAACTACACTTAATCTAATTTTATCCTACCTTGTTATAAGCGTAACACCTCTCAAAGTGTAACACTTAAAACTATCACATAATATCATCAACTTTGTTTGCATGTTAAAGATTCCAACGATAAAATAGTACCTGTAAGTCCAAGATGTTGCAAGTATTACTAGATGAATTACCATTGATCATTAATCACTAATCAACAATTTAAAAATGAATCAAACATTAAAATCAAAATTAACTTTTTCAAAAAAGTCAGTTTCTTGACTGCACCGTAGAAGCTCCCATAATCTAATGCATGCATTAAGTATTATAAATCGAACATTCGAAAGCAATGAAAAAACATTCGACTGATTACATGGACACAAGAAGAACCATATGTTAGTCGAAGACGATAAGGGTATTAATCACTTTAATTCAATTTAAAAAGGAATCTAGTACTAAATCCTAGTAATGATTGATGTCAACATTAAGTAGTATCAAGTACTCCTATATTATATGAGTAAAAAAAGTTTAATTATTGACTGTTAGCTTTAGCAACAGCATTGACTATCTTTTTACGGAAACATTAAGGAAGAAGTGGAATAAAAAATAAAACCGTCAAAAATACCCTTTCGTCATTTAGCACTGGCTTCTCATTCATTCATTCATTCCATTATTCGGTGACACACCTTATCTCTCTCTGTTCTATTCTTCTTTAACTTTTCATTTCACACAAAAAGCTAAATCAATACAACCACCACTCACTCTTCCAATCTAAATCAAATCAACCATACTTGTCTATTAATCTCGAATCATATAACATACACAACTCAATTCATTCAAATCATATATTAACTATCTCCACACAAATTAATCTTAGTTTAATTTGCTCACTATGTTCTCTATCAGCTACTAGCTTCAATAGTAAGTTGTTCATTTTTTAGAATTTTAATTACTATTCTACTTGATAATTTAATTTAATTTAATTTAATTACTTGTTATATATTTGTTTCCCTTTCAGTTCAATTCAACTAAACAGAAGCAAAATGAATTACCATGTTCCAGATTTCGATATTCAAATGGATGATGAAGAAGAATACCCTATACATCATTCAAAGAAACCTTTCACGTAATTATCATTCTGAATTATGATTATTAATTTATGTTTTGTAATTAATTAATTAATTTATTAAATCTGAAACTATGAAAATTAATTGTAACAGGCAACAAGACGATGAGATCATGGAACTATTGTGGCAAAACGGACAAGTTGTGATGCAAAGCCAAAACCACCGCCAATTTAGAAAACCGTCGGCACCGGCAACTACAACCACCGCCAGTCGCGTGATTCCTGATCATAGAGAGATTCGATCAACCGATGCAGATAACTACATGAATCAACACTTGTTCATGCAAGAAGATGAAATGGCATCGTGGCTTTTTGATTCAATGAATGAAGTTGAAGATCCTCCTTTCAACCGTCACGATTTCAGTTCAGAAACACTTTTTCATTCATCAGTCGGAAGCGCCGGTCAGAAACACGGCGGTGTTATACAAGCACAAGCCACGGAACGTGAGTCGGAGTTTGTTCAGCAAACGAGACCGGCAGGGGTGGCGGCTTCTCGGCCTCCGATTCATCCGGCGAGGAAACCGGAGATGGTGGTGAATAGAACACAGAAACCGGATATGGTGGTGAATAGAACACAGAATTTCGCGCATTTTACTAATACTAACCAAAGTAATGCGAGAAGTGAACCAGGTGCATCTTCGAGTTCGATGATTGCAGCGGCAAGAGAATCGACGGTGGTAGATTCATGTGATACGCCGGTCATGACAGCAAAAACGTACGCTGCTTCGAGATTATCGGAAACGATCAGGAGCGCGACGGCGGAGACTGGATGCGTGTGTGTGAGCACCACCGGAAAAGCTGCGACGACGTTGGATATGACAGTTACGTCGTCGCCTGGTTGTTCTAGCGGGAGTGCTGAACCGGTTCATAGAGAACCGGAGTTGGACCGGAAAAGGAAGGGACGTGAACCGGAAGAATCTGAGTTTCAGAGCGAGGTTAGTAGCATGCTTTTACTATGTTATTACGCCGATTTTTTGTTTGTTTATTTTCTTTTTCTGGTGTTTCATGGCCTTGTCTATTGTGCGCTGATGAGTAACATTGATTTGCGTGAACTTTAACAAATTTGCATTAAATTCAATTCTGGATCCAATTTTGTGGTGAGTGTGTGTGTCACATATGATATCGTTTGCTGTTACTACTCTAGTTGATAGCGGTTAAACAGAATTGTGCCACGTGTAAAAGGAAGATACAAAACTTGTTGATCATGATTTGGATGAATGGAGCGGCTTGTGGTGTAGAATCAGCCTTTTCTTTTTCTTCTGTCGTAAAGTATGAGATTAAGAATGGTGTTTGAGTTGGTATTTGTAGGTTGATGATCCAACAAAAAGTTCAGTTAGGCTTGATTTGTGCATTCGAATATTTTTTTTAAGAAGAACAAAGACGAGAAGATAAAAACAATGTGTATTTGAATTTAATTAATATCGAAGCCGTTTATGATATAACTTAGGTATGATATTAACTTCGTAGTTTTATTGTATGTTATTTTGCCACTTTTACAAATATTAAAAAAATATAGTTAATCCCCTAAAATAAATGTAGTTAATGTGTGTGAGAAAAAAAATTATACGAAAAGGATTTGAATCTTCTCCTTTACTATTTCTCTACATCTCTCTTAATCTCACTCTTTCTTCATTAAAAAATAATAAAACCATCAAGAGAGGACGATGTTAAAAGAGAGATAAAAAGTTATAGGAGAGTGGTGTAGATAATAGTGAATGAGATGATTCGTTTCTATACTAAATATATACGATGATGTAACCAAAAAAAAAATATATATATATACGTTGATTGTGGTGGTGATTTTTGCACACTCTAATATGAAACCCTATGTGACTTGACGCGGAAGAAATAATTTCAAGAACATAATATTTACACACAATTTTAACACACTATATCTGACATATACAACGAGTTTCAGTATGTTTGGATTCCAAGGAGTGAGAGAATTAATATAAAACCAGAAACCGTATGAAATCTGCTTGGAACACCGTGTCTGATGTCAAATTTTAATGTCTAAAAAGTATTCCTAAAGTGCAAATAACGGGGAAAAGAAGAAGCCTGTTTGTTAAATAGGGTCGTGCCTTTTTTTTTAGTACGATAGGGTGGTGCTTTAGTTCCTACATATACGAGTTTATGTTACCAAAAGATACACTAAAGGTAATCCATAACAAATGCATTAGCTAAACTAAGCCATATAGACATAGTTATATAAGATATTTGGAGTTAACCAAAAATATATTGGTCCAAATAGTAAAGGATTTGGTCACTTTATGCAAGTGATTATGATTTTGATCTCACACTTTCATGTATAAAGAAAATCCAGTTAAAAGGGAATGAATGGACCTTGTGTGTCTTATAGATTTTCCGATAGAGAGTCACTACTAAACGGCTGTGAAAACTTTGTATTTATAACATGATAAAAAAATTATTTCTAGTTAAATATTTAGATTTTTGTATTTGTGGGACTAGGATGATTAATAGTTTACGATTCAGAGCAGCATTTTTGGAAAATTTTCATGCTTTTTATTTAAGTTGTCTCATCTAATAAGAATATACACCAAGAGTGTATATAATAAGTTGGTGGCTTCCCATGAAAAATTGAAAACAGATTAATTACTGTCGTAAACCAAGAGTTTGTTGTCCCTTTTTTATTTTTTGCACCACGTATAATATACTTATCTCTGTTTGTTTTGCTGCAAAAGGATGTCGATTTTGAATGTCGGGAAGAAAAAAAACAACACCGTGGATCTACATCTGCAAAGAGATCCCGTGCTGCAGAGGTTCATAATCTCTCAGAGAGGGTATGTACATACATTAGTCCATAATTTGATGTTGTTTTTCCCATATCTGAGTGTTTTCATATTGTACTACATGCGCAGAAGCGTCGAGATAGAATTAACGAAAAGATGAAAGCTTTGCAAGAACTTATACCGCGGTGCAACAAGGTGAAACACTAAATAACATTTTACTAATGCTGGATTTGACTTCTGACTTCATAATTGTTTCTAATTTTTACTTACTTTATGAATTTAATAGTCCGACAAAGCTTCAATGTTGGATGAAGCAATTGAGTACTTGAAGTCATTGCAGTTACAAGTGCAGGTTAAGTCTTCAATTCTGCTTTAATTTACCTCTAGTTTGCATGTGTTCTTAAAAAGTTTACTTATACAACCTTTTTCCATGTAAATAATACCACTGTACTATTAGACAAGTCCACACTCTTTTTGTTAATTTTAAAGTTTAATGCAACATTAATTATTTGTGTCTTCATTGTATGTGCACACTTTAGAAGAAAATGATTATTTATATCAATTTTCAATGCAAAATAAATAAGATTAAGATATCATCGTACTCCCTCCGTCCTATAATATAAGCAAAAAAACTCATTTTCCGTCTTATAATATAAGCAAAAAAACTCATTTTCTTTGTCCCAAAATATAAGCAAAAAAGACAAACTTTTATCCTATTTAATCTTGTTTTTTTTTTAAATCTCTTTTCCAAGAAAAACTTTTGTTTATTCTCATAAAATTAAATGCAAATTACATTCAATTTTCTCTCTCTTTCATTTTTTCCATAACCAATAGCCAATGAAAATTGTTTTTACATCTTCCTATAAAACTTTTTTCAAAGAAAACACAAAAAACTATACTCCAAATTCTTATGTTTTAGTTTTCTTAATAAGTGTGTTTTTTTTTCTTCTTATAATTTGGGACGGAGTATTTCATTTTTTACTTGCAACTACATTAATAAATAAAAGTGACATTGATAAAGCGTAATAAATGTATTATATTGATATTATAAAATGGTAACTTACCCACCAACCAACCAATGAAAATAGAGAAATGATATTTGTACAATCATTTTATGACAACTTTTGTACAACCATCTCTCTTATACTCACATTATGTTTTTATTCTCTCTCTTCTTTTTTCTCTCTCTATTGTCTTTGACCAATAAAAAGAGAGAAAAAGAGGGTTGTCACAAAAGTTGTCACATATTGGTTGTACAAATATCATTGCTCATGAAAATAAACCTTTGTTAGTGAGGTCAATGGTACTTTGTGGGTGCCACCTGAAAATGTACTCACGTGGCTAATGTTTATTGGGTGGATAAATTACCCACCATTTTTCCATGATAATGTACTTGAAAATGTATATTGTTATGTGGCTAATGTTGGTTGGTTGAACAAGGCATGCTTGCATCAACTTCTGGTGGTGCAACAATGAACAAGCAATCTGCTTGATTTTGCTCATCCTCGCCTCAATTAACACAACCCTTTCTTATGTAAACAATGCATCAAGTACCAGTGGTCAAAACATGAACAGACATTCTTGATTTTGGTCAATTTATCTGCACCCACCATTTATATAATGTCTCTGAGCTTCAAAACAGTTTTAGGAGGAAAAGATATCAGACATTGAGAAGCGTAAGATTATGGAAAGACAAATCTAAGTTTTCTATGCAGGAAACTGTACATGCTTTAAGTGCAAAAGGCAGGGTGCCATAGCCAATGAGTTTGTTTTGTATCATTTGTTTCAATGATTTCAGTATTAATAATTGAAGTGTTTGCATGTTCTACAATTATCACTTTATGCATTTCTCGCCTATGTACACTACTTAGTACTTATACTATTTAGTATTTACATATTCCATGGTCGTGTATTGTCATTTTGACAATAACAAAGTGAAATTTCTTTATGCAGATGATGTCCATGGGATGTGGCATGATACCTATGATGTTTCCTGGAATTCAGCAATTTATGCCGGCGATGGGAATGGGTTTAGGGATGGAAATGGGAATGGGAATGAACAGACCAGTGATGCCATTTCCTAATATGTTGCCTAATTCTCCTTTGCCAGCAGCAGCAACTGTAGCCGGTCCTTTTGGACCAAGGTTCGCCATGCCTCCTTTCCATATGCCCCATGTTCCTGCAGCTGCACCTGATTCATCCAGAATGCAAGCAGAAAATCAATCAGACAACCCCCTTAACTCCCTTGGTTCTCTGCCTCCAGATCAATCACGCATTCCAAACCCAAACTTCACAGATCCTTACCAGCAATACCTCGGTCCCCACCAGGTGCAGCAATTAATGCAGGTAAATAGTATGCTCCTTAATGGTATTTATGATTGTTGGACATCATTTGAGGTGCTTTGTTGCAAGTAAACATACCAGATTCCTGCCACCTGCATTTCACCTTGGATCCATCATAATAATATAATACTCCTTCTGATCTTAAATATAAACAAAATGTATTTGGTCCACATTTAGATCAAATACATTCAACTTGTTACTTATATTTAAGACAAGGGAGTATGATAATATCATTTTTGAGATTATATGGGTAGTTGTCGAAGCCACATACTCCGTCCGATCTTAATTATAAGCAAAAGTCAAAACGCATTTAGTTCGAATTTGCGCCAAATATTTTTTGACTTTTGCTTATATTTAAGATCAGAGATACACATTGTGTAAAAATACGAACTTCGCCGCTCCATTTCTCATATATTATGTTCATATTTTATTCCAACACCCTTCATCAATAAGGAGGAGAGGGAAGAATATCTTTAGGCATTGACGTAAAACTTTCACATTGTTTAGAAAAGTGGTTTTGGGGAGGACAATAAATGAAGAGAAATACTTATTGGCACGACATTTTTACATGCACGACAATGCACGAAGCATTGAAGGCCGTTGGATCTTCTATTTTCTATAACTTATTAAATCTCTCTCGCATGTTTTGTTTTATATGTGCATGATTTCCGCTATTACTGTGTCGTGTGCTTTCGTGTCGTGCTATATAGCATATCTCATAAATGAATACATATGAGTAATGTTTTCTCGGATTTGAGAATATTATAAAGAGATAGAAAAAACTTTATATTTATTCAAAATCCTCCTAACTCTTCCCTTAATGCAATTCTTAGCTCCTCTAAAAGTACTAGTATTTTGGTCAAATAAACAAAGAATCTTTATGTAAGGTGGGTGACATTTTGACTTTGGTCATTTCCCCGTGATACTTAATATTATCACTTTAGTAGTGTCTCCTTTTTAAATAGGGCACAAAGATGTTAACATTAATGAGGTTCTGTTTACAAATTTGGAATCAGGCAATGAACCAGCAAAATGTCAACAGACCAGGTACCAGTGGGAGCCAAGATAATCCAGAAAAGCATTAGTCAGGTAAAATGCCAGTGGAGTTTTCTGATATTAATTTAGTTTTACTGTTTTCTTATGCTACATCTCACAAAGCATTCTCTCTCTTTCTTATAAAACGTTTACTATAGTAAAACATTAGTCACGTTTACGATATAAAAGATACATTCTATTTTCAAATCCATTTGGCCTAATCTTGCCTTTGGTTACATGAGTAGTAATAATATTTTGTTAGGTAATCATACTTAATTTTGCTGCATGTTTTATTTATTGACATGTGCAATCAACCAATGACTATTCGTTCAGCTCACTATTTTATGTCTAGTATCACTGTATCAATAACTCATACATTAATTAGTGGACTGCAATTGCAAGTTTTTTAGAGATATTGCTCAAAAAGAACAACTATCGTTAACAATGGATTTGTGTACATTGCAGGTTAGATTATCCGGCATACCATAGCAGCTGCCATGGTGGTGTAATGTGCGAGAACTAACATTTTAGCAGATCTCAGTAGCAAAAGCTAATTTATACACAACTAACATGTAAATTATTGTGGCCCTATAATTATTATTAATTTGCAAAGCTTTCGTGGTATTATTATTGTTCCCTTCCTTTTAGAAATAATTACACTATTTAATAATAATTATAGTCTAAGTACCAGATGCAAAATCAGAAGAGAAGTAAGGAAATAACTTAGGGGGTTGTATTGGATTGGGATTTTAAAAGATTGTTTTGGAAAAAAGAATATTAAAGATTTTAAAAGACTTTGTGTGATTGTATTGATTTTGATGGATTTTAAAAGACTTTATTCAAAGGACTTTTTACAATCAAGATTTTTAATCAAGATTTTAATGGATTTATAATATAAACTTTTAAGATTTCAAAGGATTTTATGAGATTTTAAGATTGAAATGATTGTATAATTCTTAAGAAAATTTCAATATTACAAGAGTGAATGAAAACAATTATCAAATTGTAATACGGTTAACAACAAAATAACATAACGTTGCCTTCCTTGTTAATGTATGGTAAAATAATAACAACAAAAAATATCTGCTAAAAAATCCCAAATAATCATAATAAATTAGAATAGCAAATTGACTTGAAAAAACTTTACACTTATGAATCTGTAATATTAATAGTGAAATGAAATATAATTAGTATGAAATACAATTAGTATTAGTAAGTAACATGCAAAGTAACATATTTTCTTGACTGGAACATGAACAACAATGAGAAGCAATAATATAAAAACTTAGGGCTGGAAAGAGAAAACAATGAACAACATGAACAACAATGAGAAGCAACTGTATTCTAATTACGATGAAGGAATAAGGAGTAATTACGATGAAGGAATAATAAGAATAGGCTATGAGTGTGGAAAGAGAAAACAAAAATATAATCTCAAGGTTTTTTGTGAGATTGTTGAATGAGCATGTCATGTGTATTTTTAACTAAAAAGTCTCTCAAAATCCATTATACAAAAGAATCCATTAAAATCTATAGACTTTTAAATACCAATAGACAATTCATAAGTAATGAGAAATCTCAATTGAATACCAACGGATTTTGTTGCCTTTAAAAAAAGTCATAATTGTCTTAATTGAATACCACAAGATTTGTTTACATTTTATAAAAGTCTTGATTGAATATCACTAGACTTTTTTATTATAAAAATGTCTTTGGTTTATTAAAAAACTAAATGAAAAAAAAGAAGTTATAACACCAGTATAATATTTCATGCAGCAAATAGAAAAACTAGATAAGTTTCACACCACTACAAAGAATTTGTTTCCATTAAATAAAAAATGCAAATTATTCCATTATCTTCTTTCTTCTTTTCAAATTGGCTCTTTAAATTTGAAAAGGACTATTGATTTTTTTTTCTTCCTTTTCCAATTCCTGTTATTCCGTTAAAAAATGCCTACATGTCCATTTCACTGATTACTAATTATGTAGAATACCATTAGTATTAGTACGAGCCCGCCATTTTATTTTAAAAATTCAAACAAGTGTTAATTACATTAACAGGAAAGGAATCAGGGGTTGGGTTTGTAGGTTCTTCCCAAATCCCATGTGCTTCTCAATGGCGCATGTCGATGACCGAAAACTCAGGAAGAATTTAAGGGTGTGTTTGGAAGTTAAATTTTGAAGGTTTTTGAAGGGGGTGACTTTTAAAAAATTGAAAGAACGATATGATACATGAACATACGACAAACTTTCAGTTCGGAAAGAACGTTGTTTTTTTAACTATAAGAAGTGAGATCTAACTCCTCCTCCCTTTCATTTCAGTAGGGTAGATTGGTGAATTCATATGACAAACCAAAGGAAATGACCAAAAATCAAAACTTCATACAATTAGGTCAGAGCATAGTAAAGACACTCGAAGGGGATGCATTATTAAGGGAGGGACGTTGAAATATTAGAGATAATAAGGTACAGGAGAAACCAACTATGAGTGAGTTTATTTGACATTTGTTGTGCTTTTGGATGGTGAATACATTGAGTTAAAAGGTAGATCATCTTCATAAGTGGTCTATTGTGGACTGGTATTTTAATTATAAATTTCAACGATTGCCGGTAATACTACTTAAAACGCAAGACTCTTCCCATATTTACGACTTGATTGATGTCAGTTCAATGCAAACTACATATTTAATTTTCATTGTTTTAATCAAATTGATATCAATTAAGTCAATATTTCAATTGTAAAATTGAGAAGAACCATTAGCATTTACTCCCAACAGAAGACATTTGTTGTCATTGAAATTTTAAATATTAATCCACGGTGCACTATTTGTTAAGATGGTCCATATTAAAATTTCTGGTGAATACCGTTATCTCGGAAACTCTAGATTAGGAAGAATCCACAAAACTCAGCACAAACATGTTTTCTATGTATTTGGCAAGAACCCTAATCTGATATTTTTAATCATTATTACTCAAAAAAAATAACAAAACTCTCATTTAGCAAGGTAACAAATGCATAAGTAGGGTAATTGACTACTTTTTAACAGAGTATTTAGAAACTTAAAAACTAAATGAAAAAGAATAGGACATTTCCAAAATTTTAAAAAGTTAAAGAGAGCTCCCGAATAATTTTACCAGTAAAAAAATAGAGACGTGTTATTGATATTTGATAACACTTCTGCAAATCAAAAGATTACCATAATAGCTTCTTATGGTTGGTATGTAGCATATCTAAAATAGGATTGAGTACAACATAAGTTTCCAAGAGATTGATAAATCATAAAAATGAAAATTCAATTTGATGGTCGTGCTTAAATTATTGCATCCACTTTTTTTTTTTTTTAGGGTAATGTTAACCAGTGCCCCCGAGGCACTAGTTAAGAACCAAATATAGTATATATTGCATTGAAAATTGTGTTGTCAATCCCTTAAAAGTTAATAAAGTGTCTTTTTTAATTTTAAACTTTCTCTTTATGGTTTTCTTAACTAGTGCCCCGAGGGCACTTGTTAACATGACCCTTTTTTTTTAGGATATTGCATCCACTTTCTGACTTTATCTTTTTCACCATGTTCAATAATTGAATAATGAAGCTGGCACATTTATCATTTGTTCATTATTAGCACACATACCATGACTTTATGTCCAGTTAAAATGAGAACTTCAATATATTATAATCAAGGATGCAAAAGGCAACACTTACAGATTTGGGGATTATATTATACTCGCAAAAAATCCAAGTGTATCGAAATTAATTTTATAACAATACATGAGCACAATGAAAGATACAAATGCTGAATAACAGGGTAGAGCTGTACAGATGAAAAAAGACATACTGAGTAACCCAAACCAGAAAATCGAGGCTTATTTGCTATTTCTTTCATATCTGACTTTCTTCCAAAAAGTCTTCTTTCAGCAACAAGTGCTTGCATTTAGGGGTTGATAGTTGATAAAATCTGGCATACAATGAGAACAAAACGAAGCATTAAGATAATTGAGTTTATTCAATGTTACTCAACTTTATAATGATTCAACATACAGTGGGAGAAAATACATATCAGATTCAACAGATAACAATACCTTGTCTGTGAACAAGCGAAATGCCTCGTCTGCCATAGCTTTATCAAGTTCCTAAAACCAGAGTAACACAAATTTTAAAGGATTTTGCTATAACTTATATTAAGTATTAAAATTAAAACTAGTACTACTTATATTAAGTATTAAAATTAAAGTAGTATTAATTTTTTGTCGTTGCAGCAAAAAGTACCCAATAAATGAAAATGGTGAAAATAATTTTAGAAGAGATGGTGATTTAGTGAGTGAGAATAAAGAAAGACTTGTCTGTCTTACAATCTCTGCATTTGGGGAACAATCGATTTGGCAAATTAGTTCTTGAAGGGCCTTATCATTCAAAGCATCACGAATCTCACTGGAAGAGGCTGCAGCAGAAATACGATCAGTTAAGAAACAAAAATTAACAAACTTCGTATTAATAGTGAAATTTCATTACTTCCATCCTGCACCTAAAACATTCTCATATTCTTTTATACAGGCGTAAAGTACCTATAGCTTCCAGTTGGAATTGTTGCAACACTTCGCCTGTTTTATCAACAACTAATGGCTTTTCTACAAGTGCTTCCACAACAGCATTGTCAACAACTGATGGCTTTTCTACAAGTGATTCCAAAGCAGCTGTTGAACAATAGAGAAATATAATATCAGATCACTGAAGTTCCTAAAACTAATTGATTATTACGTGGAAACTGAGTTCTATAAACCAAAAATTTTGCCCATATTTAAAACAATGTTGATGTTGATTGCTTCATTTTGACAGCAAAGTGTATTTTGCTTTGGGTTTGATGAGAGTATATCACAAGTTTTTTATTTAATAATGATAGTAATTTGTCCTCAAATCACAATAAGAATATCTATAAGTACACGCCACTTAAGTCTACAAACGAAAGCTAAGGTTACGGTGGAAGCAATCTCTTGTAAAAACAACATACATAGGCTAACTATAACAGACTATAATACTGGATTAAATCTTTATTAACGTCCCAGCGTGAAAATTATCAAGGCAGATAGGGGTAAAAAAGCACGTGTTAAATAGTATCATGAAATGATAAGTGTCCATCATTATCAATATAAAAAATACAAATTATAATATTCACCATGGGAGAGAATGACAAGAAAAAACCATCCTTGTGCGGATTACCTCGCCTAAAGTAGTTATTGAGGTGCATAAAATTCTTACCTGTTTTGGTTTCTGAAGGTGTTGGATTGACACATGGAAGTTCTGCAACATTGAAGTAAGACTGATTAATTCAGGTATCGCGTAGGAAATTCCGAGAAAAGTCCACATGGTTAAAGGCCTATGGCATCATAGCTATGCAGTGCAAATTAATATGAAATATCTCCCAATTTTGATATGTATGGCAAAGTCAAAAATAAACAAATCATGCAAGCATTTTGCAATCAAGCGGCACAAACGGATTAAGAACTTGCTTGGATTGACTTATTTGAGCTTATCTACTAGCATAAGCACTTGCGATACAGTTTGAAAGAACTAATGGAAACAGCTTATGACATGTCCATAAACCGTTTTCAGCTTATTTCCATAACCACTGCAGGGTAGCTTATGAAAGCAACTTATAGCATATATGAAAATAGTTTGAGTTTATTTTATCTTCGTTATAGAAATAATCTATATACAAACACTTATATGATAAGAGCTTAATTAAGCTGTTTAACCAAACAGGACCTAAATAGATGACATGCCCTCCAATGAGAAATCCAGGGCATTAACCTTTTTACTTTACTTGCATTACATCAAACATACAATAAGCAAAACAAATAACCAAGGAGAACATGAGTTAAAGAGCATAGATAATTATCACATACCTTTGTGTTTCTTGAAACAGGCCAGAGAACAACTACAAGCAGAAAAATACAACATCAAATGAGAGCATAACAGTCTTCAAAAATCAAATGATAATAACAACAATAAAAAAAATGTGGAGAGACAAGTGTGTGGGATATACTCACTAAAGTAAGTAACATTTAGGGCATTTGTACTTGGACTGAGCTTTGTGGCAGATTTGACATTGTTTAGGACCCATTGAACTTGAACTGAACACAAAAGGTCAAAAGGGTCCCTGAATAAAACCGAATCACATAGAATAAATCAACTATTTGAATGGAAAAAAATAAATAAACTCGAGTTTTGCAATTTTATCAAGTATTGCTATCAGCAGATAACAGAGAATCAACGAAAACGAAATTGTGAAAGGCATCGCCATGAGCAACTAGATTTGTCGCTTCTTTGCGTCTTAACTTTGGACAATTCAAAAGCGGAACAGCAAGGAAGCTGCAAGCATCATTCAAAAGAACTGAAAAATCCGCAACTAGGGTTTAGCAACCCTATCTCACCAACTTAATCAAAATCATGTTTTTCACCCTATGGTAAATAAACTCTGCAAACACTCCGTTACACATTTTTTCACAACCACATCTGAATAGCACGCTTCTCGCAACGGCGATGTTTTTCGTATATTTTTATTTTTTAGTAGTCAAATAGTGTCTGTCTTTACAAGCAAAGAAAAGGCAACAAAATATGAAGTTCAAAAGCTAAGCAATTCTATCAAACAGGTGGTATGCATGAATAGGAAAACTAGGAGAAAAAGAAAGATACAAGTAAGAGTACCTTGCTTGGGGTTTGTTTTACTTTTTCTTGACTTGTTTCGTTTTCAGTCTCTTCTTTCTGACATGCTCCTTTCGCTCGCAACTGAGTGAGTTATGAAACAGAATCAGCGAGAAGAGATTCTTGTTCTTCCGGGCTTTGTTGCTTGGGCTACAATGGGTCGGTTTCGGGATTTACTTTTTTCACCCTACTGCCTTCTCGCGCGCCCTGCAAAAATTCTAAAAATACCCCTGGTCCGGATTACATATTCCGAACCAAATTGTTAGTGTTTCTGGAATATAAAATCCGGACAATTACGATATGAATATTTTGTGTCTTTCTTTTATGTCAAGAGTCTCTGTTGACCGTTATACGACCCGCATAAGCTGCAATGCAATTGCAGGGGTCGTATGAGCGGTCAACAATGACCATGACACCACAAACACTCCTGAAAGCTACCTAAAAAACTAATTTTTTTGAAGAAAATGTAAGAAAGGAGGTGAAGAAGAATGAAGGAAAATGTTGAAGATCCAAGCCTTTTTATAGCCTTAAACAAGTCCTAGGTCATTTGGAAGTCAAATAAAACGTGTTTTTCATTCAAAACCGTCCAAAAAACGCTTTCAAACTCCACTGACCGGCCAAAGCTTTGGTGAAACGTCACCGGCCAAATTGTTACTGAGTGGTTCCGGATTTTATAATCCGGAATGCATGCAGTAGTTCCGGATTATATAGTCCGAACGACACCAGAATAGCATAAATGATGATTCTTTTGGGAAGGTGGTTCAAAGAGGAGCTTTTGAACTCGATCCTGCCGGCCTGCCAACTGACATGTTACGATCGGCATGCCGACATGATCGAGTTCATAAGAACCTCTTCTTTGGAGTTAGATCTGCAACACAATGAAGAAAAGCAAGGTGTTTTCAAGAGGATTTCTTTGAGTTAGATCCTGCTGCCTTGCCAAATGATATATTCATCTGGCAGGCAGCAAGATCTAACTCATAGAAACCTCTTGATATTTTTGAGTTATCTATCTATCAAGGATGCATCAAGGACTATCTATATATATTTTTGACAGCATGCTGAGGATCTTCATCATGCTGTTATATAGAGATCTATATATTTAAAACAGCATGAGAAAGATCCTCAGCTTGATGACAAAAATTTGCATGGTTTGCTTTGGTGTGTTTGTGCGTTTTGATGGTATTGAAGGTGAAAACCGGAGAGGATGTATTTATAGAGGTCCTTGGATGTTGTGGACCACATAAACTCTTAGTGCAATGTGGTCCATACAAAAGAATCCTATGCTGAGGCATTCCGTTTTCCGGAATACACTTACGCCCTATGTTTTTCCGGATTTAGTAATCCAAAAAGCATATATTTGGTGATTTTATCGATTAAATGAACATCTTTGCCGTAAATTAAAACATAACAAAACACGCAATTAATCTCAATAACACATAACTAACGCGCAATAAAACACGCAATTAAAACATAATGCAACAACTTAATTCAACAACACATAACTAACACGCAATTAAAACAACATAAAACACACGATTAATTAAAACATAACACATTATCACGGATCATCTAAACCAACTTCTTCCTCCTCTGGACACTCCAGCAGAGCCCTGATCTCTTCGTAGTTCCTGGGCCGGTGCAAACTTTTCAGAATTTGTTCAACTCGATCTGTCCTCTAGCGCTGTGCTGACCAAAGACAGAGAACATGGTTCTCACGTCGCCATCGTTTGTGAGTTTCATCCGGCTGAAGCGTAGAGATCCGGCTGAGTCGGACAATGGACATCGATATTCAACACCGACCACCCTCCTCGTGTCTATGTGGTTGAGTTGACGGTTGATTTGATCCAGCTCATCCATCAGCCCGGAGAGGGTGACATCATCGCGAATCCTAAATAGATGGGGTGGTGTTCCACCGTTGTAGTAGACTGCCGCTAGCTTGGTGTTCGGATCAAAGCCATGGAATTCCATGATTTTTTTCCTGGTGTAGTTTACTTGTAATGAAATTAAGGACCCCTATTTATAGAGGTATTTGGGCGTTGTGGACCACAAAAATTGTCGATGCAACGTGGGCCACATAGAAGAATCCAATGCTGAATCAATCCGGATTCTAAAATCCGAACCAACCCTCACCATACACAGGCGGAAGTTCTCCTTTGATTCACCCCATTATCGTCTTTTTCCGGAATATATAATCCGGAATGTATGTGCATTCCGGATTATATATTCCAGATTGCATCAGAAGCTTTTGGCCGGTGGTCTGCACCACAAAGAAAACGTTTTCAAACGTTTTGGGCGGTGGTCAAGTGTAAAAACACGTTTTTTGACCGGCATTGATGACTTCCCCACCGTTTTTTTATCCCCCCTCCCCTCTAAATATGGTCATCTTCTACAATTTCTCACACCTTCTTCTTTCTTCTCTTCTTCTCTTCTACAACGATGTGTTTCCATCGTTGGCCTTTCATAGAAAGAGGCCTCTTTGAAAATCCATCAGCGGTCATATGATCGGTCAATAGGGGAGGGATCAGTCTGAATCTGAGGTTGGTTTGCCTGGGTGTCATGTTGACCATCATGGTCTCTTGTTCCCTAGAGGCACCTGTGCCCCCTCTGTCTCCCCACCAACAGCATTTCTTCTTCCCCGCCATCTTCTTTCCTCCCACATTCTTTCCTCTCCATCAGTGGCTGGAGTTAGAGCTGGAGCCACTGGTATAGCTTATGTAATAGGATAGGATTAGAAATAGTTTTAGGATGTAATAAGCTTAAAAAGCTTGAAAGCTTGAAAATTATTGTAATGTATTGTTCATATATTAATAAAATGATTTCTTTTTATTCTTATGTCTTTTTATTTGTGTTTATTATTTTTATTCGCATTTTATTTTAATTTTACTTATGCTAAAATACGATTCCGGATTTTAAAATCCGGAAACATCTGAAAAATACTAACAATTCATTCCGGAATATGAAATCCGGATCAGGGGTAAAATTGGAAAAAAATAGGGCGCGCGAGGAAAAACATAGGGTGGGAAAAGTAATACTCGTCGGTTTGGTCGAGTGAGTCCAAGTTAAATTTTTTTCTTCCCATTTGTTTTCCTTTTTTATAAAAAAAAATTGCTCAAAATATGTGACTTTTTTTTATAATAAAATATATGATTCTTTAATAGTACTAGTAATTAAGATTAAGATCTTTAAAAAAATAATAATTAAGATTAAGATTATAGTTCCACACTAACTAGATAAATAATGATGTAGTATTTCATCTTAACTCATTTACAATGACCCGATATTTATAACATAATTTTTGTTTGTGTTAATCCTCTGATTTTCAGAAGAACGGGTCATTGAGTAATGTTTGACCGAGAATTATTTGATTTGTAGACAAAGTGATAAACACTGTTGAAACTCACACACACACTTTGACCGAGAATTATTTGATTTGTAGACAAAGTGTTAAACACCGTTGAAACTCACACACACATGACTGTCACATTCCGAGTTTGTAACTCGATGAAGATATCAAATCTAACAATATTGGTATCGTCAATTGAGTTAAATTTTATAAAATAGTGATAATATATATTTTTGAAACCGAAGAATTATATGTGTATTAACAAGAGGGGTACAAATTAATTCACTGTCTTTTGTTTTTTAGGTTTATGTAGTGTCTTTTTTTTATTAAAAGAGAATTATATTAAAAACACACATAAAAAAGTCATCCTAACACAAAGCGTACCAGAGAAACTAAACGGTCACAATATTACAAACCAAATGACCACGAAAAACAAAAGAAGAAGAACTAGGAAACAACCGTTAAACAATACAAAAGGCTATTCCTCCAAAAAAGATAATTGAAATCAAACAAAACATTACTAGCTTTCAGCCACCAATAAACCAGTAATTTGACATTTTCGCTTAATGCTTGAAAACGATTAGTCTTCTTTTGAAAAAGGGCAATGCTATATAGAGTGACAAAATATATAGCGAAAATTTCACGAACTTAATTTTAAGTACTAAAAGCTTGTTTGTTATATTAATTTCAAAAGGTAATGATATAATTGACTGTTTGCCACCGCCACACCACTTGGGTTGCATGCTAGACATGTCTTCATGTTTCCGTGCTCCAGCCTCCCACTAAATCAAAACAAATATTTTCACTTACAAATTTGGTCATAATTGTTAATATAAATCAAACTTGGAGGAGTAAAGGTGAACAAGCTATATAGTTAAAAGCATGATGATCAGTTTTTTTTATTCTATGGTGCCTCATTCGTGATTTTTCCGTGAAAAAATATTCGCGACACAAAGCATTTCCCTTTGAAAAAGTTTCAAATCCTTCTGTTCTTTTCCTTCCATATCACCCAAATAACAAAAATCCAGATAATAGTAAAGGTCATTCTAGCATTTTTTTTTTAAAAACCGTCAAGACAGCTAAATTGCAAAAGATTGTCCTGCAAGTTACCATGAAAAACTGTTGCAACACCTAGCCAGCTGAAAATATAACACTAAATGCTTCCAAACACAGTACTAATAAATGATGGATTTCCTCCAACACATATGTAATGTCTTTCTTAATAGCGTATTTGAGTTTTTTCTTTTTTACGTAATAGCCTATTTAAGTTGTTGCATTATAGTTTGACTTTTCTCACTCTTTTTTTCGAAGAGATTGTCCCCTAAAAAACTTAAAAAGAGGTCATACTCATCAAATAACTGGTCCATATCAAATATGACTATCCACAGGAAGCAGGCAGGGACGTGAATTTGGCACCTTATTAGCCACAAAATAAGCTTGTGTGAACATGAGACTTTGAGAACATGTCACAGACTTTTCCTCCTAGAAAGAACACTCCCCAAAAGTCACAAATAATTTATTGAACGTGTTACGTGGTCAGTCATGTTCACTCCAGAAGGATTTAAACAACAAATGATTAAATTACAAACACAATTGAGTAAATTACGTATATTAAGGCAGTTACTAGTTTGTTAATTCATTCTATTTAATTATATACACGAAAAAAGAATTAGTTTATCGTCTAAATCACCTTTCATGACTAAAAAATTGATTTATTGAAGAAAAAAAATTGAATTAGATGAGGAGTATTTTAGAGATATTATTTGAAAATTGTGAAGTAAAATTTGCTTAAAATTCATTAGAAAGATTATATACAAAGCTAGAAATTTCAAAGTTAGACTTCTTGCTTCCTACTACTAGTCAACCAATTTTGTTTGCCTCTTTACTTTTCTCTGACCGTGGAAAGCAATCCAGCTTCAAAGAATCCATAATATTTAAGACCATCATAGATTACTAGTTACTAGAACTTTTACCCGTGCTAGTTGAATTTTGTTGTCCCATTCTAAAGTCAAGACATGCCTCAGGCTCAGATATCCTGTAAATATAGGACCACCCAGTGGAATCGAACAAGCACTTTTTATTCTGACACTGGAATCCTCCCAGTTGGGCCAACCCTCGCGGGAAAGTATGATAATTCGTTTGACTATTCTTATAGAGTGCAATATTATGGAGGATTACACTTAGAAAGTTGCTTTTTTGACAAGGAATACTTCCAATTGACACATGGAAATGACATTAATACCCCCGGCGGTAGTTAACAACCGCTGGTAAACACGCCGGTTGTTAACTACAGCTGAGTGCCAGCGGTTGTTAACAACCGCTGTGTTCTGCGATTAAACAACACCAGAACCCTCATTTCTTCATTTTCCAGAAACACAAACACTATCAAACTCTCTTCCAAATTTCTCCAAACTTCAATTGCACGAATTTGAGCCCAATTTCTTCAATTAGATTACAAGTAAGTTCTCTTCTTCTTATTTACATGTAATGTAGTTTGTTTAGGGTGTTAGTTTTGATAATTTTGAGCAAAATGTTAGTTTTAGGTAGTTTTAGGTTAGGTTAGAAAATTGAAAATTATGCATGATTTAGACTGTTTGATGGATTGTTTATGTTGTAATTGTTGTTTAGAGACAATGTAGGTACAATGTAGCCCTTTAGATGTTCAAGTAACACTACTTATGCTCCTAATTTAGAATGCACATAAGGTGTTTGATAAAATGCATAAGTGAGGAAATCTTGCTTTTTTTGTGTAATTTTTTTTTCCAAATATGTTTAATTTTATAATGTATATATGTTGTAATTATTATAAGCTTGGATTTTGACATTTTTTGGCAAGTTTAAGTATGACATAATGTGGTATGTTATATAAAGTATGATGAATGTGTTATATTAAATTTTAGGGTAAAATATGCTTTTCGTCCCTGTAATTATAGGCCATTTGAATTTTCGTTCCTGAGCTTACTAATCCTCCCATTTCGTCCCTGTAAAAGTTAATCACTTGAAATTTCGTCCCTCGCCCCTTTTAATCACTGCCACGTCAGCAAATTACGAAAATGGCATGGGAAATGACGAAAATACCCCTGACTTATTTTTTTTCCTTGAACAAAAATTTCAAAATTTTGAAAATTCTTTTTTTAAATTAAAAAAATCTGAAAAAATAATTAAAAATCATAAAAAATTTCGGAAAAAAAATGTTAAAATTAAAACTGAAAAAACTGAAATTTTTCGGAGAAAAAATCGTAAAAAAAAATTAGGGAAAAAACTGGGAAATTTTTTTTTGTGAAAATTCTTTTTTTAAATTAAAAAATCTGAAAAAATAATTAAAAATCATAAAAAATTTCGGAAAAAAATGTTAAAATTAAAACTGAAAAAACTGAAATTTTTAGGAGAAAAAATCGTAAAAAAAATTTAGGGAAAAAGCTGGGGAAAAATTTTTTGAAGGAAAAAAAAACAAAAAAAATAAGGCAGGGGTATTTTCGTCATTTCCCATGCCATTTTGGTAATTTGCTGACGTGGCAGTGATTAAAAGGGGCGAGGGACGAAATTTCAAGTGATTAACTTTTACAGGGACGAAATGGGAGGATTAGTAAGCTCAGGGACGAAAATTTAAATGGCCTATAATTACAGGGACGAAAAGCATATTTTACCCTAAATTTTACGAATGCCTAAGTTTCATTTTTGATATGTTACATTATTCAATTTTTTTTTTTGATATGTTACATGTTACTTGCTATGTTCAATGCCTTAAAAGTTTTAAATACATTGTATGAATGCCTATGTTCGCCTATGTTCAATGCCTTAAGTAAATGCTTAGATACATTGTATTCTTAAATACATTGTGAACTTATTTATGTTTTTTAAAATTTGTTTTGTACAGATATGGCTAGGGATACAGATGAGCAGCAGCGGGTTATTAGTGTAACGCCCCATTTTTATTCTATTATTTTCAATAGATGTGTGAATATTTTTATATGACTTTATTTGTTATATATATATGATTTTATGTGAAATATATATTTTATATGATTTTTGTGTGATAAATGTTATGATGCTATTTTATTATATGATTTATGGAGTTGTATTTTATTTGAATGAATGTTGTTATTATTTGATAGAAATAATATGAGAAATAGAAATATTATAGAAATAGTATTTATTTTTGGTTAATGGGAATTAAGTGGAAATTAATAGAAATTAAGGGAGTTGGGTGAGAAAAGAAAAGAGAGATATTTTTGAAGTAAAAGAAAGAAAAAGGGAGAGAAACATTTTTCACGTAAAAACATTAGAAGAAAACTGGTTTTGGAGAGAAAACCTAGAAGAGGCCAAGAGAGAGCTAGGAAGGAATCGATTGCGGTAGCTTGTCGTTTGGTGTTGCTGAACTAAGGTAAGGGTGGGATTCCTTTCAATAATCATGGTATATAATTCTGATTTTTGATGATTGTGGTGTTTTGGGCATTAGGGTTAGAAAGTTTTAGGTTAATTGCTTAATATGATGAATTGTGTTGTTGATGCATGTTTCTATGTTATTTGATTGCTATATTGCCTAATTGAGCCTGAAAACTACTGTTGAAACGTATTTTGGGTAATCAGGGATCAAAAATTGGGATTTTGATTGAAACGTCGGTGTCTGAATGTTCTACAGACAAGTGATTATGTGAGGTTGGGAAAACGATTTTTTTTTTTGAGTGGTTTAAACTTGAATTTTCCTATAGAATATGATAGAGCTTAGTGTCAGGAGCGCATGAGCGAAAACGGCATCGAAAACGGATTAACGGTTTAGGTTTTACGCACGAAAACGTGAGAGGTAGAAAATCTGATGTTGTCTGTCGAACTATGAACGTGCCACGATGGCATCCCAACGTGCCACGATTTTTCCAGGAACGAAACCATTTTTAGGCTGTCCAAACGTGCCACGATGGTACCTTAACGTGCCACGATGAAGTATTGACTTAGACTATTTTTGACCTATTTCTATGCCTCTAAAGGGGTCCTAAGATGTATAGTAAGACCCCAAATCAATAAACTTAAGTGTTAGGGATTTAGTTGAGGTGTTTTATGGATATTTGACTTATGTTCTATTGATCAAAACTTAATTGCTTTTGGGGGATGTTTTAGACTTTGAGATGAATGTAATTGATTTATAAATATATACTATGTTGTTGATTCCCGTTGTTGACGTTGTTGTAACGTCTAATGTCAAAGTTGGGGAGTGTGTCATAATTGTTGTAGGCACATATGTTGTTGTTGTAGTCGTTGTTGAAGTTGTATGTTGATATACACAAGTCGAGTCCATATGCATACTCATGTTCTGTTGGGGGCTTATGCCCTGAAATGTTTATCATTCAAATTGTTGGGGGCTTATGCCCTGGAATGTTATCATTCACCTGTTGGGGGCTTATGCCCTGGGATGCTTTAACCATCCAAATCGTTGGGGGCTTATGCCCTGGAATGCTTAGCATTCAACGCGCGTAGATTGGTACCACCTGCATGATGCATTAGTTGTTGTTGTCGTAGCATTGTCGAGTTGTTGTTGTCGTTGTAGCATTGTCGAGTTGTTGTCGTTGTCACATTGTCGAGTTGTCGGTGTCGTTGTGGATAACGTTGTTGTTGTTGTTGTTGCTGTACCTTGTTGCTGAAAATAATTCTGTCGTTGCTTATGTGTTTATTTATATACATTATTAATGATGTCTGTTGTGATATGCTTGTTTGTTTTCATTAATTTGATGAATTATATATATTATTATTGGATAAGTTTCTCAACCCTTCTGCGTATATGTTGCATCGACCGTGGGTAATGTGCAGGTAATGATGGCTTGTAGGTTGATTGGCTCAAGTGTCTAGGGCTCTGATACATATTAGGATGGGGATCGTCGCGAGTGTCTTCTCATTTCTCTTATGTATCACATATTTTGGAAAAGACTTGCTATTAGAATAAAGCTGAATTATGTTGTGGCCTTTGTGCCAAGATTTTTATTGATGTTGAATTTGGTTGAATTTATATTTTAAAGAATTATTCCGCTGCAGTTTGTAAGATAATTTAAATGTTGGTATTTAAATAAATAGACAATTTTCTATTATGAAATTTTGATTAGCAGTGTGACACTCCGTTTTGTGATTACTCTGATTTTATTTGTTAATATTACGTTGTTGGGAGAACGGGGTGTTACAATTGGTATCAGAGCAGGTCGGTCCGTCCGGCCAATTAGTAGAGTCGTGTCGAGCCATGTAGAGTTGTTTGACAATTTATATTGTCTTAGTTGTGCTGATTTTTGTTGTTATGTAGAGTAAAGACCTGGAGGCTGCGAATATTATCTGTTACAAGAGAAATAGAATGGCTGGAAGAAACGATGCTGCGGTTGCTGCTGAGTTGGAAGCTGTAGCCCAAGCTATAGGACAACAACAAAATGTTGGTGCTGGTGTTAATGCTGATGTAAGAATGTTGGAGGCCTTTCTGAGGAATCATCCTCCTACTTTCAAAGGAAGGTACGACCCTGATGGAGCACAGACATGGCTCAAAGAAGTTGAAAGAGTTTTCAGGGTTATGCAATGTACTGATGACCAGAAGGTGCGTTTTGGTACGCACATGCTAGCTGAGGAAGCTGATGACTGGTGGGTGAGTCTCTTACCTGAATTAGAGCAAGGTGATGCAGTTGTGACTTGGGCTGTGTTTAGGAGAGAGTTCCTAAACAGATATTTCCCTGAGGATGTTCGCAGAAGAAAAGAGATTGAGTTCCTTGAGCTGAAGCAAGGAAACATGTCGGTGACAGAGTATGCAGCCAAGTTTGTGGCGCTGGCTCAGTTCTATCCACACTATACTGGAGATAATGCTGAGTTTTCCAAGTGCATAAAGTTTGAGAATGGTCTGCGTGCTGATATTAAGCGGGCCATTGGTTACCAACAGATCCGTGACTTTTCTGCTTTGGTGAGCAGATGCAGAATCTATGAAGATGATACTAAAGCTCACTACAAGGTGATGAGGGACCGTAGGGGTAAGGGACAGCAGAGTCGTCCGAAGCCTTACAGTGCCCCTGCTGACAAGGGTGTTTTATCTTGGTTTTCGGGTGTCAAACATTGATTACGTTTGAACCTTTTAAACCGGTGATATCTTATTTTTTTCTTGGGAAGGGAAAAAGTAAGCAAAACCCTTGAGAATCGAGGTCCGGGAGTTGTTTTCGCTACGGGAAGGTGTTAGGCACCCATAACGACTATAGTATCCTATAGGAACCGTCTTTAATTTCTACGCGCGCGCTTTATTTTTAAATGCTATTTTGAAATGATATTTACACCTAAAGTTTGCTAAGTGAAGAATTGGAGGGAGAAGAATGTTTTTGGATTTTTATTTTAGTTGAATTGAAGGAATTTTGTTCCTTGCCTACGTACCCGTTTAAGGGATCAAATCCACCGTAGTTCTCTTCCAAAAATGTTTTTGTTTTTGTTGGTTGATTTTAAGTTTGAAAATGAATTTTGAAGAATGAGAGAAAGAGGCCTCAAGGGCATGAGAATTAAGAAAAAGTGGGGTTTGATTAGTTGTTTGCAAAGTATGGTCTAAGTATGGTTATAGTTCATTGAAATTTGATTAAGAAAATGAAAGGGAAAATTACAATGGGATTTTGATCCCAAGGTTTATTATGAAAAAGAGTTTGAGTGAAGTTTGTTCAAGTTTTTTTGAAAAATGATTTTTTTCTAAGTATAAATCCTAGGCATTCATCTAAACATACAATCCTAAACATACATCTAAACATGCATATTCTAGCTATATACCTAAAGTGATGTGTGTGCATGTGTCGGTGCTTGTGTCGGTGTACATCATTAGAGTCCATTGTCCTTATTACATCATTGGCCTAGATACATTCTATGGTCTTGCAAGAATTGAAAATGGCATAAAAGTAAAATACAAAATATCCTAAGTTTTACATTCTAAGTCTTGGTGAAACTTAAAGTGCAAGAAGATAAAGGTGAATATGAGATGAGATGGGAATGCTTATGAAATAATGAACAAAAAGGGTTAGTGATAATAGGCATAGTATGATAGGAAAAATTGACAAGGAAATAAAGCATGATAACATGGTAAAATGGCAAGGAAAGATGACAAAATATACCTAACAAAATACCAAAATCCCAAGCACACAAAAGACTCATAACCCTCATATTATGACACTTTTCAAGGGGTTTTGGGGTCAGCCCTAATATGAGGGTCTCAAGAAAATCACAAGCCAAAGGGTCATGGTATACTCTTAGGTCTATTTTGCACTAATTCACACGCTAAAATTCAAGTAACTTGCCATGTAAGAAACCAATCATCACATATCACAAACAACACCAAATATTCCAAACTAAGCAACAAACAAAGCCACAAAGTTACTCTTCAAGCACCAATCATCATGGGCCAAGATTTTGGAACTAAAATGTACAAAAAAGCTTCACAAAATATGACAAGAACAACACAAATCCCACACAATCCCACATGTATTTTCCCATCAGTTTTCAACATGCAAAGGGTCACAAGAAACAGGTCTCAATTATTCAAAACAAATGTACAAGAAATCAAAAAGTTTTTTACAAGTTTTCAATAAGGTTTTATCAAGAATTGGAAAGAAATGAATTAATCAACAAACAAATATTTTTCACATATTCTTCGTAGTCTTTTGACATGCAAGAAACCACAAAAATGTAGAGGAAAAAAATTAAAGAACACATGGAAAATTATTTGGAGTTTTTATCATGAGAAATTAACACAGTAGGGGGTGCAAGAATCAATCTGCAGTATACGAACAGCAAGAACATGCACAAAACGAAATCAACAACAACACTAGGGCCCAAGCCCACTCCAAGATGAAAAAACTGGGTCAAGATTATGGGTATGGATCAATGGAACGGATTATGGACATGAATATGGCATGGGTCAAGATAAAAGACAAGTTGTTGTTGTTAATAGAGGACACACGTGATTTTTCTTCTCCATTCAAAAACATAACATTGCTCTTCTCTCTCTCAACAAACAGAGGTCTGCACCGCCCCCAGCCTCCTTCTTCAACAATTTTCCGGCGGCGGTTGGCCGGCCAGGGGTGGCGGCGCCGCCGCCTGAACTTGCTTCTTCTTATGTTATTGCTTTTTCTTACTTCTTCTCCTTATCCTATGTCCGATTCTACTCATCAAATTTCCCAAATCCTAACCTAAGAGCTCTGGATCTACGAATTTAACGCAACAATGAGAGAAAGCTTACCTCGGATTACGGCTTCTGTTATCGGACACGCTCACAGGCTTCAAGAGCTCGGATTTCTTTGTTCTTCTTCCCCGAGCAAGCTGCGTGGTTTCTTTGTTCTCCTATTCCAACCGACGAAGCTTCTTTTCTGTATGTTCGGCTTCAGTTTAATCTTCCTTCCTTCTTCAAATTCGGGTTCAGCTATTGAATGGTGTTGAAGTTGTGATTCCGATCCAACTACGTTTTGCTTGATTTTGCTTTGAACCTTGCTTCTTCTTTCTCGTTCTTCTCAGTTCAAAATCCACCTTCTCTCTGTGTGATTGTGTTGTTGTGATGCTTTGAATCCGAAAATGGAATGGATTAATGGAGGTTTATGGTGGAAATGGTGGTGACATGGCGGTGGTTTGTGGTGGTTAGGGCGGTTAGAGTGGTGGAGGAGTTTGTTTGTTATGGTGGTGGAGTTTGTTACGGCTGTTAGAGTGGTGGAGAGGAGTGGTGGTTAGAGGTGGTTAGAGGTGATGATGGAGGTTGTTAGGGTGGTGGAAAAAGAAAAGGTGGTGGTGGAAGATGAGGAAAAAGTTAGTTACGGTTGTTGAAGAAAAGAGAGAAAAAAAAGAAATTGATTTTTGTGTATTTTGTGATTTTTTGTGAAAAAATGTGATAATGATTGAATCTCTTGAAAATTGACCTTGACTTTGACTTATATAGGTGATGTGGTAAGCCTTGGACCAATTGGAGTGGGACATGTGGCACTAGACTTGTAACAAACTCTTAAGGACCAATAGCATTTGGACACATGGCACTTGGACTCTAACAAACTTAAAAAGGGATTAAAATGCAAATAACAAAAGTACAAGGACCGAAATGAAAATTAAAACTAAAATTGAATTGAAAAAGTAAATTGAAAATTAACGTAAAGCGAGACGATTAAAAACAACAAAGCAGATTAAAATGAAACAGAAATATTATGTGAAATGACCAAAATGCCCCTGGAGGCTTAAAACGACTAAAAATGACTCAGATGAAATTAAAAATGGATTTTTAACAGGAAATTAAAGCAAGAACTTATACAAGACTCAGAGACAATTTTAAGGGTTTAAACAGAGTCTTGACACATGAAAAGACTAAAATGCCCCTAGGGGCAAAACTGACTCAAAATGACTTCAAATGCAATTTTTGAAATGGGTTTTGACATAGAATGAAACAGAGACTTATTCACACTCCTTGAAAGGACTCAACCAAATTTTTTAAAAGACTGAAAGAAATTTTAACATAGGAAATGACTAAAATGCCCCTAGGGGCTAAACTGACTAAAAAAAAATGACTCAACTGATATTTTTTGAAATGAATTTTGACATGAGATTGAAACAAGGACTTATACAACCCAATTTAAAAGACTCAAACAATTTTCAAGGATTAAAATGAGTTGAATGCAGAAAATGACTAAAATACCCTTTTTCATGAATTTTGCAAACAATATTGAAATAAAATGCAGAGAAAGATGCAATTGATCAGAGACATATCAAATGACTTGAAATGCAAGATAAGAAGAATTGAGTTAGTATTTTTAGGTCCAAAATTAGGGTATAACAGCTGCCCCTATTTAAGTTTCTTTGTCCGGAGAGTCAAGAGACGAAGTCTTAGAGTTGACGGGACGAAGATACTTAAATATTAACATTTGCACTGCTTTTGGACATAAAAATACGTTTTCAGATTTTCAAAAACATGAATGTCATGCAATATTTGATTATGAATGCAAGACAAACAAAACTGGAGTCTACAGAGCATGTCATATCACTGGGGATTCAGGTGGACATTGACAGGGTGGACAAACCAGGGGATAGAAAAAGGGTACAAGTTGTTCTTTGGATCGAACTAGCCACTTGACCAAGGAATACAAAGCAAGAGATAGGTGCAAGCTGTTCTTGGGATCGAACTTGGCACTTGACCTGAAACATAGACATATAGGCAGATACAAGCTGTTCTTTGGATCGAACTTGACACTTGATTGAAAATGCAAACAGATAGGTAGGCACAAACTGTTCTTTGGATCGAACTGGCTGTTTGGCTGGAGATATAGACAAAAGGGTAGATACAAACTGTTCTTTGGATCGAACTTGCCGTTGGATTATCACCACATCATGTGGGTCGGTGCAAACTGTTCTTTTAGATCGAACTTGCCGTTTGACCGATAACAAAGCATAAGTTGGGTACAAACTGTTCTTTGGATCGAACTTGTCGTTTGTCCGGAGGTATAGGTGTATATGCAGGTACAAGCTGTTCTTTTTGATCGAACTAGCCACTTGACCAGTAACAAGATACAAATTGGAAGTCTGATTTAACAAGATACCAATTGAGGGTAAATTGTCATTGACTTGATTTAAAAGTAGACATGACCATTTTTGTTGGCCCAAAAGCAAATTGAGAGTGAATTGACATTGATTTGAATTGAAAGTTGACATTGAAAGGGAGATTGAAAGTTGAGATTGAGCAGAGACATAGACATAGACATTGGATTGGAGATTTGAAATTGACTTTGAGATTGAATTGGAATTGAATTGAAAATTGAAATTGACATTGACATTGAAATTGAATTGAAATTGGGATTGAATTTGACATTTGAAATTGAGATTGCTTCGAATTTGACAGTTGAAATTGAAATTGAGATTGCTTCAAATTTGAATTGAATTGAAATTGAAATTGGAAATTGCTTCGAATTGACATTGAATTGAAATTGAAATTGGAAATTGCTTCGAATTGACATTGAATTGAAATTGAAATTGAGAGTTGAGATTGCATCGAATTTGACAGTTGAAATGATTTGAAATTGAGATTGGAGATTGCATCGAATTTGACAATTGGAATTGAAATTGAGATTGGAGATTGCATCGAATTTAACAGTTGGAACGATTTGAAATTGAGATTGGAATTGATTTGAAATTGGAATTGGAAGTGGAAACTGATTTAGATTGGAAATGCAGCATGTATGTATGGCATAACAAGATTATTGAATGTATGAGCACATAAAATGCATGATTATGCATGTATGAATGCTTGAAATGCGTGATTGGTTTGTAACTTGACAGAGAAGTTTCACAAAGGTAGACAAAACATTGGAAGATTGGGCACGTAGTGGCTCGTGCTGCTACATATTCACAGGGGAAAACCTCTTTGGAGAGACTGTCGTTGAGAGACGTATCAAAACCACGGCTGAGGGCAATAAAACTTGCAGAGGAGATATCCTTGAAAAATTCTTGGATACAGGTCGCCGTTGCTAGGCGTGTCAGTGCTGGGTAAACATTGGATGTTCGCATCTGTGGTCAATGCTTTTCAATATTTCATTCTTTCATTTTTCATTTCCAAACCCCATTTTTGCCTGAACCGCCCTTTCGGGTTTTCGATTCACCGGGGAGTAAGATTCTTTTCATTGCCCCATTTTTGCCTGAATTGCCTTCATAGGTTGTCAATCAGCGGGGTGCTCATTTTTGCCTAAGCCGCCCTTTCGGGTTTTCAACTTAGCGAGCTTTTCATTTTCGTTTTTCATTTTTTCATTTTCATTCTGTTTTTTCATTCTTGCCATTGACCACATCTCATCCTAGGGAGTAACCTGCTTGTAACATGTATTGAAAAAGACATTGACATTCATTTATTCATGCATGTTTCATTGAAATGTACCCTGTTGCTCAGGTTTGCTTTCAAAATAGACAGAAAAAGATTTTTCAATTTTCAAAGATGTTTGTTTCAGACATTGACATCATCAAATAGAAAGAAAGTATTTTGTATATAGCATTGAAAGTAGAAAGAAAAGTAGAGTTTCAAACAAAAGCACAGGCTCAAATTGATGTATAAGAGTGAGAGTTAGCCAAAGGCATGACCTCACGGATTTACAAAGCTTGGAAAATGGTAATTTTATTGGTTGGTGATACATTGAACACGATGACCGCTACATTTCATAGAAACTTTGAATTCACAAGTACAGAAGCTTCTGATGAAGACGATCGTTGACAGTTGCAGATGCCCCAAGGGGTGATGGTGATTTGCCAGATATAGTTACTTGTCTTTTATTGTCAACCTCATTTTTGCATGAACCGCCCTTTCGGGTTTTCGGCTCATCGAGGCGGTCATTCTTGCCTGAGTTGCGTACAATCTCAGCGAGCTCTTTCATATTCATTTTTTGTCCCTAACTTTTGCCTGGATCGCCCTTTCGGGTTTTCGATCCACCGGGAAGCGCATTTTTGCCTAGGCCGCCCTTTCGGGTTTTCGACCTACCACGCTGTTCTTTTCTTTTTAGACAAAGTATTTCTTGACTATATCGGCATTGACAGGATTTGGAAGCTCAACACCATCCATGTGTGTAAGAATCAAAGCACCACCAGAGAAAGCCTTCTTGACAACATAAGGACCTTCATAGTTAGGTGTCCACTTGCCCCTTGGGTCGGGTTGCTGACTTATCCTTCTTTTCAATACAAGTTCGCCTTCCTTGAATTCTCGAGGTCGGACTTTCTTGTCAAAAGCATTCTTCATTCGCACTTGATACAACTGTCCATGAGTCATGGCATCCATACGTTTCTCTTCAATCAGGTTCAATTGATCATACCGACTTTGACACCATTCAGCCTCAGTTAATTTTGCTTCCATGATTACTCGAAGAGATGGAATCTCCACTTCCAGAGGGAGAACTGCTTCCATACCATATACCAAAAAGAAGGGAGTTGCCCCGGTTGAACTGCGTACTGTAGTACGGTAACCATGCAGGGCGAAAGGCAACATTTCATGCCAGTCTTTGTAAGTAGTGACCATCTTCTGAACAATCTTCTTGATGTTCTTCTTAGCGGCCTCAACTGCACCATTCATCTGAGGTCTATAAGGAGAAGAGTTGTGATGTTCGATTTTGAATTCTTCACATAAAGCTTGCATCATGCTATTGTTCAGATTGGAACCATTGTCAGTGATGATTTTGTTGGGAACACCATATCGACAGATGATGTTATTCTTGATAAACTTGACGACCACTTGCTTGGTCACATTTGCATAGGAAGCAGCTTCAACCCACTTGGTGAAATAGTCAATTGCCACTAGGATGAAACGGTGTCCATTGGAAGCCTTTGGTTCAATTCTCCCGATCATGTCAATGCCCCACATGGAGAAAGGCCATGGGGAAGATATAACATTGAGGGCATGTGGAGGCACATGAATCTTGTCAGCATAAATTTGACACTTGTAGCATTTTTTAGCATGTTTGTGACAGTCACGCTCCATAGTTATCCAGTAATAGCCAGCTCTTAATAGTTTCCTTGACATGGCGTGACCCGAAGCATGGGTTCCAAAAGTACCGTCATGTACATCATGCATTAACTTCTCGGCTTCTTGCTTGTCAACACATCTCAGCAAGACCATGTCATAGTTTCTCTTGTATAGGATTTCTCCGTCCAGAAGGAACTTACTAGCCCATCGTCTCAAAGTCTTTTTATCTCTGTTGGAAGCACCAGGTGGATATTCATGATTCCGCAAGAATTGTTTGATGTTGTAATACCAAGGCTTTTCGTCATTCACATCTTCATTAGCCCGATCTGGTACATTTTCAATAGTAAACACATGTGCGGGTCTATCGAGACGCTACACTTTGATTACGGGCACATCATTCCAATGATTGACACGAAACATGGAAGATAAAGTAGCAAGAGCATCAGCCATCTGATTTTCATCCCGAGGGATGTGGTGCAGCTCGACCTTTGTAAAGTACGTCAACAGACGTCTTGCATAGTCACGGTATGGGATCAGCTTCTCATGATGAGTCTCCCATTCACCCTTTATCTGATTAATAACAAGTGCAGAATCTCCATAGATGTCAAGGTGCTTAATTCTCATATCAAGGGCTTCTTCAATGCCCAAGATGCATGCTTCATATTCAGCTATGTTGTTCGTGCATTCAAAAGTTATTCGAGCGGTGAAAGGAATGTGGTGCCCCTGCGGAGTTACAATGATGGCTCCAATTCCTTTACCATAAGCATTAACAGCACCATCAAACACCAATCCCCACTTGCTATTGGGATCCGGCCCTTCATTGATCAGTGGTTCTTCACAGTCTTTCGCTTTCAGATACATAATCTCTTCATCAGGGAAATCAAACTTAATCGGCTGGTAATCATCAAGAGGTTGGCAAGCAAGATGCTCAGCAAGGACACTTCCTTTGATTGCTTTTTGAGCTTTGTACACAATATCATATTCAGACAACAACATTTGCCAACGTGCAATCTTTCCAGTAACAGCAGGTTTTTCAAAGATGTACTTGATTGGATCCATTCGGGATATCAACCAAGTTGTATGATTCACCATATAATGACGCAGGCGTTTGGCAGCCCAAGCTAAAGCACAACAAGTCTTTTCAAGCATTGTATACCGAGTCTCACAGTCGGTAAACTTCTTGCTCAGATAGTAGATAGCATGCTCTTTCTTACCAGTCTCATCTTGTTGACCGAGAACACAGCCCACAGAATCATCTAACACTGACAAATACATAATCAAAGGCCTTCCTTCCACTGGTGGGACAAGGATAGGTGGTTCCAACAGGTAGTCTTTAATGCTATCAAAAGCTTCCTGACATTCATCATTCCATACAACAGGCTGATTCTTTTTGAGCAATTTGAAAATTGGTCCACAGGTAGCGGTCATGTGGGATATGAATCTTGAAATATAATTCAGACGTCCGAGGAAACCTCTGACTTGCTTCTCAGTTTGAGGGGCCGGCATCTCTCTGATGGCTCGGACTTTGTCAGGATCAACTTCAATGCCTCTCTGGCTGACAATGAAGCCTAGCAACTTTCCAGATCTTACACCGAATGTACACTTGTTAGGATTCAACCGCAGCTTGTACTTTCTCAGTCTTTCAAACATCTTTTTCAAATACACAACATGCTGCTCTTCATCACTTGATTTCACAATCATGTCATCAACATATACTTCAATCTCTTTGTGAATCATATCATGAAACAGAGTAGTCATACCTCTTTGATAGGTAGCACCAACATTTATTAAGCCAAACGGCATCACTTTGTAACAGAACGTTCCCCACGGAGTGATGAAGGACGTCTTTTCTCTATCTTCAGGAGACATTCGTATCTGATTATAACCAGAGAAACCATCCATGAAAGAGAACACTTTGGATTGAGCAGTGCTGTCGACAAGCACATCAATATGAGGCAATGGGAAGTTATCCTTTGGACTGGCTTTGTTCAGGTCTCTGTAATCAACACACATTCGAACTTTCCCATCTTTCTTTGGTACTGGTACGATGTTGGAAATCCACTCAGGGTATTCAGCTGTCATGAGGAAACCCGCATCAATTTTCTTTTGCACTTCAGCCTTGATTTTAAGAGCCATGTCTGGACGAGACCTTCTCAATTTCTGTCTGACAGGAGGACATTCAGGTCTTGTCGGTATCCGATGTTCCACAATCTTGGGATCTAGACCCGGCATATCTTCATAGGACCATGCAAAGACATCTGGATAATCATGGAGAAGCTGAATAATCTTCTTTTTCACTTCTGGCTCTAATGCAGCACCAATCCTGATCTCTCGCTTGTTCTCTTCAGTACCCAGGTTGATAAGCTCAATTTCTTCCTGGTGAGGCTGAATGGCTCTTCTTTCTTGCTCAAGCAGTCGAGTGATCTCATACGGTATCTCTTCATTATCTTCCTCATCTTCAGCTTCATATACAGGGAATTCAAAATTTGGAGGAACCATAGGGTCACTGTGTTCAACGGGTTTATTATGGTTCAATCTGCATAATATGACTGGGATGATTTTAGAAAAATGTTTTTCATGCAGATTTTTGAAATTAATAAGAAAATAACAAATGTTTTGGTTTTTTCTGGCATTACCATTATTTCCAAGAAAAAGGCACTAAAAAGTAAAAAAAACAAAGAGTCGTGAGAAAAACGACAACTTTTATTGATAACGGCAATGCCGAAACAAACACGCCCTTACAATGATATCACTTTCGCCTTGGGCAGAGCGAAAGGATTGTTATTTTGAAAACGAAGAAAACATGAGCAACAAGACACATTACATGGAAGCATGCATGACTAAAGGGACATAAATGGCTTCCCAATTTCTCACGGTGCCTCCTGGTATAACAAATGTAGGCACATAACTTCTTTCAGCAGCATCTTCAGTAATAGCATTGATAAACCCAGCACTGTAGAAAGTTCCTGTTGAAGCACCAGAGGTTGGGGAGAATCCAAGGCCCTCTTTACGCTTGTTTTCCAGAATCTGAATCACTTTGCCCCAGCCAGCAGCTTGCCCTGCTTGAACCGGAGAATCCTGAAGCACTGGCACAATCACACATACATCACTGGCAATTAAGTGCTTGTCATCCATCAGACTCTGGATATCATCTTTCACCACACAACAGCCCATAGGATTTTGGAGACATTCCGAACAAGAAGCATGATCATGATTGAACAAAGAAGCCTGGCAAAGTTTGACATGTAGCAGTACCAAGGGAGTAACGACATTGCAGACATCCAGCATGGGATCATCTTGAGGAACGGGGATTCTTTCGAAGGCCTCGATCATGTTAACAGCAGCATGGTTTGGAAGCGGATTGTCAAGAACATGAGGAACACTATTCTCGAAAGTCAACCGTCCTTTTTCTATCAGGTCTTTCACAATATATTTCAGAGCAAAGCAACCTTCAACATCATGACCTTGAGCACCTTGATGGAATTCACATGTTAGGTCCTGACGGAACCTGGGAGGCAATGGGTTAGGCGGAGGCTTGCCTGGTCTGGTGACACAGTGTCCCTTAGCCAGTAGAGTTGGGAGCAACTCACCATACCGCATTGGTATTGGTGGAAAAGAAGGTTTGGGTCGGGGACCCTGTTGTTGCTGCTGCTGGGGCTGTTGAGCAGGAGGCTGTTGTCGTACTTTTTGAGCAATGGTATTAACAGGCACTGGTGGTTGACCCGGTGGCAGAGGATATTGCTGGTAGAATGGTGGGAAGACAGGATGTTGAGAGTATTGCATGTATTGGTAAGGCAAAGGCATTTGAGTAGCAGCTGCAGATGGGTTACCAGATACCATCCCTACTTCAGATTCTTTCCTCTTATGGTGGCCATTACCGTACTTCTTTGGTGCACTGGCTGAGGATTCACCTTTCTCAAGAACAATGATGCCTTCTCTGACAGCCTCCTCTAGACGAGTTCCCATAGTGACCATGTCGGAGAAGTTGTTTGGAGCAGAGACTATCATCCTTTCTTTATATTCCTTCTTCAGAGTCTTCAGGAATGTCTGTGTTAATTCTTCCTCATCTAGTCGAGGAGAAACACGGGCAGCTGCCCCTCTCCACCTCTGAGCATATTCACGGAAGGTTTCATCTGATTTCTGAGACAGAGCCTTAAGAGAGTCCCTATTCGGCTTCAGACGGGTATTAAATTCATAATGGCTTTCAAAAGCAGTAGCGAGTTCCTCAAAAGTATGGATGTTGTCTTTGCTCAAACTAGTGTACCAATCTGCTGCATCATCTGTCAAGCTACTTTGGAAGCAGTGGATCATCAGTGCGTCATTATCTGCGTAGTTAGCCATCTTTCGGACATACCGGATAACATGGTTGTGGGGACAAGCAGTTCCATTGTATTTGTCAAATTCTGGCTCTTTGAATTTCTTAGGAACCTCAAATCGGGATACCAAGCATAGATCACGAGCTTTAGCAGAAACACCATTGTTTCCCCGGCTAGCCTTGACCTCACGGAGCTCTCCAGCCAACTCCCTTAACTGTCTTTTCAAAGCTTCCATTGCAGGATCTTGTCCACGCGGAGTGTCAATATCAATCACCTGTTGCACAGTGTGTACAATAGGGTCGGTGACGACAGTAGTTACCTGAGGCATAGCAGTGGACACAGGAATCTGTCCTTGACCAGCGAAACCAGAGACACCAGCAGCAGTATTAGGAGAGTAGTAAGCTGAGAGGCCATAAGGACGGCCGTTGGGCATAACAAAACGAGCATCAGTAGCCACAGTAGATAGTGGGATAGATGGAATTGCTTCAGTAGCAGCTGGAACAGATGTGGCTGGTTGTTCTTGTGTAGCCAGCAAAGCAGACATAGTGTCATGAGCCTTAGCCAAGTCTTCTTTCATAGCAGCCAATTCGGCACGGAGCTGAGCATTTTCTTCTTCAAAGTTGGCCATAATTCTTCTCTTGTGAAATCTTGTTTGATGAATTCTATCTGGTTGGTAGACTTTGCGAACACGAGCCACTTTTCAGACTGCGGCGGACAAAACCAGGAGGCAATGAGCACGAGAGAAGTTTTTTGTGACCAATGAATGCATATGATGCATGAAATGTGTTAATGCATATGCAAAAAGACTCTTTTTATGTCAGAAGACTTGTCAAAGTGATTGTGAACATCACGGAGAAACATGGTTTTATTTGAAGAATCTTGAGCAAAACTAGAAGTTTAGTTGAGATTGTATCACTTGGTGTTCGCATCCGTGATGTTCAAAAGATGACTTGTCTAAGTCCTCCGATAAATGCATGGAAAAAAGTTTATGCATGTATGCATGAATGCATGATTATGTTCAAGTTCGGAGAAAACATGGTGGGTTTGAAGTTCAAAGTCGAGGAGTCATGGGTGGACACGGTGTCCGGTGAAACTAGGGCTTTAGGAAATAGTAATCGGGTTCTAAAAAGGTTCCCAAGTTGCAACCTCTCCGACGTATATCACGGTGTCACGAGACAACACTCGCTCCATGATTATCCGTAAGAAGGTCTAACTTGAGTGTAGTATCGCGTGACGACTAAAACTCGAGACAACACTCGGTTTAGCCTCCGCACTACGTCCTAGAAAATGGCCATGGATGGGTTTGGTTATCTACGGTTCATAGCGTCATAGAACAATTAGAAGCAAAGTGCCTAAACGCGACAACACGCGCCGACAACATTACCCCTAAAATGTCTCAGCTATGTGGGATTGATCGCATAATCCAAAACACGAGGCAACCCCCGGAATGAATTGTCGATTATATCCCTCCTAAATCCTAAGTTCACTCAGCCCGGGTGCAGGACTTTTGATATTCTCACCCCACACGTTTGCAAGAATTTAAACATTTATTCACATAAGAAAACAAGTAAAAGAGCGCAAGCGTGGAAATAAAGGCTAGGCGTAACTCTCGAATCTCCCCAGTGAAGTCGCCAGCTGTTTTATCTTGGTTTTCGGGTGTCAAACATTGATTACGTTTGAACCTTTTAAACCGGTGATATCTTATTTTTTTCTTGGGAAGGGAAAAAGTAAGCAAAACCCTTGAGAATCGAGGTCCAGGAGTTGTTTTCGCTACGGGAAGGTGTTAGGCACCCATAACGACTATAGTATCCTATAGGAACCGTCTTTAATTTCTACGCGCGCGCTTTATTTTTAAATGCTATTTTGAAATGATATTTACACCTAAAGTTTGCTAAGTGAAGAATTGGAGGGAGAAGAATGTTTTTGGATTTTTATTTTAGTTGAATTGAAGGAATTTTGTTCCTTGCCTACGTACCCGTTTAAGGGATCAAATCCACCGTAGTTCTCTTCCAAAAATGTTTTTGTTTTTGTTGGTTGATTTTAAGTTTGAAAATGAATTTTGAAGAATGAGAGAAAGAGGCCTCAAGGGCATGAGAATTAAGAAAAAGTGGGGTTTGATTAGTTGTTTGCAAAGTATGGTCTAAGTATGGTTATAGTTCATTGAAATTTGATTAAGAAAATGAAAGGGAAAATTACAATGGGATTTTGATCCCAAGGTTTATTATGAAAAAGAGTTTGAGTGAAGTTTGTTCAAGTTTTTTTGAAAAATGATTTTTTTCTAAGTATAAATCCTAGGCATTCATCTAAACATACAATCCTAAACATACATCTAAACATGCATATTCTAGCTATATACCTAAAGTGATGTGTGTGCATGTGTCGGTGCTTGTGTCGGTGTACATCATTAGAGTCCATTGTCCTTATTACATCATTGGCCTAGATACATTCTATGGTCTTGCAAGAATTGAAAATGGCATAAAAGTAAAATACAAAATATCCTAAGTTTTACATTCTAAGTCTTGGTGAAACTTAAAGTGCAAGAAGATAAAGGTGAATATGAGATGAGATGGGAATGCTTATGAAATAATGAACAAAAAGGGTTAGTGATAATAGGCATAGTATGATAGGAAAAATTGACAGGAAATAAAGCATGATAACATGGTAAAATGGCAAGGAAAGATGACAAAATATACCTAACAAAATACCAAAATCCCAAGCACACAAAAGACTCATAACCCTCATATTATGACACTTTTCAAGGGGTTTTGGGGTCAGCCCTAATATGAGGGTCTCAAGAAAATCACAAGCCAAAGGGTCATGGTATACTCTTAGGTCTATTTTGCACTAATTCACACGCTAAAATTCAAGTAACTTGCCATGTAAGAAACCAATCATCACATATCACAAACAGCACCAAATATTCCAAACTAAGCAACAAACAAAGCCACAAAGTTACTCTTCAAGCACCAATCATCATGGGCCAAGATTTTGGAACTAAAATGTACAAAAAAGCTTCACAAAATATGACAAGAACAACACAAATCCCACACAATCCCACATGTATTTTCCCATCAGTTTTCAACATGCAAAGGGTCACAAGAAACAGGTCTCAATTATTCAAAACAAATGTACAAGAAATCACAAAGTTTTTTACAAGTTTTCAATAAGGTTTTATCAAGAATTGGAAAGAAATGAATTAATCAACAAACAAATATTTTTCACATATTCTTCGTAGTCTTTTGACATGCAAGAAACCACAAAAATGTAGAGGAAAAAAATTAAAGAACACATGGAAAATTATTTGGAGTTTTTATCATGAGAAATTAACACAGTAGGGGGGTGCAAGAATCAATCTGCAGTATACGAACAGCAAGAACATGCACAAAACGAAATCAACAACAACACTAGGGCCCAAGCCCACTCCAAGATGAAAAAACTGGGTCAAGATTATGGGTATGGATCAATGGAACGGATTATGGACATGAATATGGCATGGGTCAAGATAAAAGACAAGTTGTTGTTGTTAATAGAGGACACACGTGATTTTTCTTCTCCATTCAAAAACATAACATTGCTCTTCTCTCTCTCAACAAACAGAGGTCTGCACCGCCCCCAGCCTCCTTCTTCAACAATTTTCCGGCGGCGGTTGGCCGGCCAGGGGTGGCGGCGCCGCCGCCTGAACTTGCTTCTTCTTATGTTATTGCTTTTTCTTACTTCTTCTCCTTATCCTATGTCCGATTCTACTCATCAAATTTCCCAAATCCTAACCTAAGAGCTCTGGATCTACGAATTTAACGCAACAATGAGAGAAAGCTTACCTCGGATTACGGCTTCTGTTATCGGACACGCTCACAGGCTTCAAGAGCTCGGATTTCTTTGTTCTTCTTCCCCGAGCAAGCTGCGTGGTTTCTTTGTTCTCCTATTCCAACCGACGAAGCTTCTTTTCTGTATGTTCGGCTTCAGTTTAATCTTCCTTCCTTCTTCAAATTCGGGTTCAGCTATTGAATGGTGTTGAAGTTGTGATTCCGATCCAACTACGTTTTGCTTGATTTTGCTTTGAACCTTGCTTCTTCTTTCTCGTTCTTCTCAGTTCAAAATCCACCTTCTCTCTGTGTGATTGTGTTGTTGTGATGCTTTGAATCCGAAAATGGAATGGATTAATGGAGGTTTATGGTGGAAATGGTGGTGACATGGCGGTGGTTTGTGGTGGTTAGGGCGGTTAGAGTGGTGGAGGAGTTTGTTTGTTATGGTGGTGGAGTTTGTTACGGCTGTTAGAGTGGTGGAGAGGAGTGGTGGTTAGAGGTGGTTAGAGGTGATGATGGAGGTTGTTAGGGTGGTGGAAAAAGAAAAGGTGGTGGTGGAAGATGAGGAAAAAGTTAGTTACGGTTGTTGAAGAAAAGAGAGAAAAAAAAGAAATTGATTTTTGTGTATTTTGTGATTTTTTGTGAAAAAATGTGATAATGATTGAATCTCTTGAAAATTGACCTTGACTTTGACTTATATAGGTGATGTGGTAAGCCTTGGACCAATTGGAGTGGGACATGTGGCACTAGACTTGTAACAAACTCTTAAGGACCAATAGCATTTGGACACATGGCACTTGGACTCTAACAAACTTAAAAAGGGATTAAAATGCAAATAACAAAAGTACAAGGACCGAAATGAAAATTAAAACTAAAATTGAATTGAAAAAGTAAATTGAAAATTAACGTAAAGCGAGACGATTAAAAACAACAAAGCAGATTAAAATGAAACAGAAATATTATGTGAAATGACCAAAATGCCCCTGGAGGCTTAAAACGACTAAAAATGACTCAGATGAAATTAAAAATGGATTTTTAACAGGAAATTAAAGCAAGAACTTATACAAGACTCAGAGACAATTTTAAGGGTTTAAACAGAGTCTTGACACATGAAAAGACTAAAATGCCCCTAGGGGCAAAACTGACTCAAAATGACTTCAAATGCAATTTTTGAAATGGGTTTTGACATAGAATGAAACAGAGACTTATTCACACTCCTTGAAAGGACTCAACCAAATTTTTTAAAAGACTGAAAGAAATTTTAACATAGGAAATGACTAAAATGCCCCTAGGGGCTAAACTGACTAAAAAAAAATGACTCAACTGATATTTTTTGAAATGAATTTTGACATGAGATTGAAACAAGGACTTATACAACCCAATTTAAAAGACTCAAACAATTTTCAAGGATTAAAATGAGTTGAATGCAGAAAATGACTAAAATACCCTTTTTCATGAATTTTGCAAACAATATTGAAATAAAATGCAGAGAAAGATGCAATTGATCAGAGACATATCAAATGACTTGAAATGCAAGATAAGAAGAATTGAGTTAGTATTTTTAGGTCCAAAATTAGGGTATAACAAAGGGCAAACAGAGGATGCCTGAGGAAAGGAGACCCAAGGGAAGAGATGTTCAAGCTGAGATAGTTTGCTACAAGTGTGGTGAGAAAGGCCACAAGAGTAATGCATGTACTCAACGGGATGAGAAGAAGTGTCATCGTTGTGGCAAGAAAGGGCATATCATGGCTGAGTTGCTTCAATTGTGATGAAGAGGGTCATCTTAGTTCTCAGTGCAAGAAGCCTAAGAAGACTCAGACTAGTGGGAAGGTGTTTGCATTGGCCGGTACACAAACGGCTAATGAAGATCGACTTATCAGAGGTACTTGTTTCTTTAATGGTACTCCTTTAATTGCTATTATTGATACTGGTGCTACACATTGTTTCATTGCTGTTGATTGTGCAAATAAGTTGGGTTTAGTTATGTCAAGTATGCCTGTGGAAATGGTTGTTGAAACTCCAGCTAAGGGTTCAGTAACCACATCGTTTGTTTGTCAGAGTTGCCCTATATCCATGTATGGTAGAGATTTTGAAGTTGATCTTGTATGTTTGCCATTGACGGGTATGGATGTGATCCTTTTGGTATGAACTGGTTGGAATACAACCATGTGCATATTAATTGTTTTAGAAAGACGGTGTACTTTTCTTCTGCTGAAGAAGAGAGTGGAGCAGAATTTTTATCTACCAAGCAGCTGAAGCGGTTAGAGCATGATGGAAACTTAATGTTTTCCTTGATGGCGTATTTGTCTGTAGAGAGTCAGTCGATAATTGATAGATTGCCCGTGGTGAATGAATTTCCTGAAGTTTTTCCTGATGAGATTCCAGATGTGCCACCAGAGAGGGAGGTTGAATTTTCGATTGATCTTGTACCGGGTACGAAGCCTGTGTCGATGGCTCCTTACCGTATGTCAGCCTCCGAGTTGGCAGAATTGAAGAAGCAGTTGGAAGAATTGCTTGATAAGAAGTTTATAAGACCGAGTGTCTCACCTTGGGGAGCGCCGGTATTGTTGGTGAAGAAGAAGGATGGTAGCATGAGATTGTGCATAGATTACCGTCAGCTTAATAAAGTGACGATAAAGAACAGGTATCCACTTCCGAGAATTGACGACTTGATGGATCAATTAGTGGGTGCTCGCGTGTTTAGTAAAATTGATTTGAGGTCAGGTTACCATCAGATTAAGGTGAAGGATGAAGATATGCAGAAGACGGCCTTTAGGACACGGTATGGCCATTATGAGTATAAAGTGATGCCCTTCGGTGTCAGTAATGCGCCAGGTGTGTTCATGGAGTATATGAACAGAATTTTTCATGCTTTTCTGGATAAGTTTGTTGTTGTATTTATTGATGATATCTTGATTTATTCTAAGACTGAAGAAGAGCATGCAGAATATCTGAAGATTGTGTTGCAGGTGCTGAAAGAAAAGAAGTTGTATGCAAAATTGTCAAAGTGCGAGTTCTGGTTAAGTGAAGTAAGTTTCCTTGGCCATATTATTTCTGGTAGTGGTATTGCAGTGGACCCGTCGAAAGTTGAAGCGGTATCGCAATGGGAGACCCCTCAGTCAGTTACGGAGATTAGAAGTTTTCTTGGTTTGGCTGGTTATTACAGAAGATTTATCGAAGGATTTTCGAAGTTGGCACTTCCATTGACTCAGTTGACCTGTAAAGGTAAAGCTTTTGTGTGGGATGCTCAGTGTGAGAATAATTTCAATGAGTTGAAGCGAAGATTGACGACGGCTCCAATTTTGATTTTACCAGAGCCGGATAAACCTTTTGTGGTATATTGTGATGCGTCTAAGTTGGGTTTAGGTGGTGTGCTTATGCAAGATGGCAAAGTAGTGGCTTATGTGTCGAGACAATTGAGAATACATGAGAAGAATTATCCTACACACGATTTAGAGTTGGCTGCTGTGGTTTTTGTGTTGAAAATTTGGAGACACTATTTGTACGGTTCCAGATTTGAAGTGTTTAGTGATCATAAGAGTCTGAAATATTTATTTGATCAAAAAGAGTTGAATATGAGGCAGAGAAGGTGGCTAGAGTTGTTGAAGGACTATGATTTTGGTTTGAATTATCATCCGGGTAAAGCCAATGTAGTTGCAGATGCCTTGAGTAGGAAAACGTTGCACATGTCGGCAATGATGGTGAAAGAATTTGAATTACTGGAACAGTTTAGAGACTTGAGTCTTGTTTGTGAATTGGCACCTCAGAGTGTGCAGTTGGGTATGTTGAAAATTAATAATGATTTCTTGAAGAGTATCAAAGAAGCCCAGGAAGTTGATTTGAAATTTGTAGACTTGATGGCTGTTAGTAATCAGAATGCAGATGGTGATTTTCAGGTTGATGATCAAGGAATGTTGAGATTCCGAGGCAGGATTTGTATCCCTGACAATGATGAATTGAAAAAGTTGATTTTAGAAGAGAGTCACAGAAGTAGCTTGAGTATCCATCCGGGAGCTACAAAGATGTACCATGACTTGAAGAAACTATTTTGGTGGTCTGGATTGAAGCGTGATGTCGCACAATTTGTTTATGCATGTTTGACTTGTCAGAAATCGAAAGTTGAACATCAGAAGCCTGCTGGTTTGTTGACGCCTTTAGATGTGCCTGAATGGAAATGGGATAGCATCTCCATGGATTTTGTGACTAGCTTACCAAACACTCAAAGAGGGCATGATGCCATTTGGGTTGTTGTCGATAGATTGACGAAGTCGGCACACTTTATTCCGATTAATATCACCTATTCAGTAGCTCAGTTGGCGGAGATCTATATTCATAATATTGTGAAGTTGCATGGTGTCCCATCGAGTATTGTGTCGGATAGAGATCCGAGGTTCACTTCGAGATTTTGGAAGAGCTTGCAAGAAGCTTTGGGCTATCAGTTGAAGTTGAGTTCAGCGTATCATCCGCAAACAGATGATCAGTCAGAAAGAACGATTCAATCATTAGAAGACTTGTTGAGGGTGTGTGTACTTGAGCAAGGTGGAGCTTGGGACAGTCACCTACCATTGATAGAGTTCATGTACAACAATAGTTACCACTCGAGTATTGGTATGGCACCTTTTGAAGCTTTATATGGTCGAAGGTGTAGAACTCCTTTATGTTGGTTTGAGTCGGGTGAAAGTGTTGTGTTAGGGCCTGAAATAGTTCAGCAGACTACGGAGAAGGTCAAGATGATAAGAGAGCATATGAAAGCGTCGCAGAGTCGACAGAAGAGCTATCATGACAAGCGTAGGAAGGACCTTGAGTTTCAAGAGGGTGACCATGTGTTCTTGAGAGTCACTCCTATGACCGGTGTGGGTCGTGCATTGAAGTCCAAGAAGCTGACTCCAAAGTTTATTGGTCCTTATCAAATATCTGAGAGAATTGGCACGGTGGCTTATAGAGTCGGGTTGCCACCACATCTTTCGAACTTGCATGATGTGTTTCATGTGTCACAACTTCGGAGGTATGTAGCGGATCCTTCACATGTCATTCCTAGAGATGATGTGCAAGTTAGAGACAACCTTACGGTAGAAACTTTACCTTTGAGGATCGATGATCGTAAGGTGAAGACGTTGAGAGGCAAGGAGATACCTCTAGTGAGAGTTGTTTGGGGAGGAGCAGCTGGTGAAAGTCTTACTTGGGAGTTGGAGAGTAAGATGCAGGAGTCTTATCCTGAGTTGTTTACTTGAGGTAATATTTCGAGGACGAAATTCTATAAGTTGGGGAGAGTTGTAACGCCCCATTTTTATTCTATTATTTTTAATAGATGTGTGAATATTTTTATATGACTTTATTTGTTATATATATATGATTTTATGTGAAATATATATTTTATATGATTTTTGTGTGATAAATGTTATGATGCTATTTTATTATATGATTTATGGAGTTGTATTTTATTTGAATGAATGTTGTTATTATTTGATAGAAATAATATGAGAAATAGAAATATTATAGAAATAGTATTTATTTTTGGTTAATGGGAATTAAGTGGAAATTAATAGAAATTAAGGGAGTTGGGTGAGAAAAGAAAAGAGAGATATTTTTGAAGTAAAAGAAAGAAAAAGGGAGAGAAACATTTTTCACGTAAAAACATTAGAAGAAAACTGGTTTTGGAGAGAAAACCTAGAAGAGGCCAAGAGAGAGCTAGGAAGGAATCGATTGCGGTAGCTTGTCGTTTGGTGTTGCTGAACTAAGGTAAGGGTGGGATTCCTTTCAATAATCATGGTATATAATTCTGATTTTTGATGATTGTGGTGTTTTGGGCATTAGGGTTAGAAAGTTTTAGGTTAATTGCTTAATATGATGAATTGTGTTGTTGATGCATGTTTCTATGTTATTTGATTGCTATATTGCCTAATTGAGCCTGAAAACTACTGTTGAAACGTATTTTGGGTAATCAGGGATCAAAAATTGGGATTTTGATTGAAACGTCGGTGTCTGAATGTTCTACAGACAAGTGATTATGTGAGGTTGGGAAAACGATTTTTTTTTGAGTGGTTTAAACTTGAATTTTCCTGTAGAATATGATAGAGCTTAGTGTCAGGAGCGCATGAGCGAAAACGGCATCGAAAACGGATTAACGGTTTAGGTTTTACGCACGAAAACGTGAGAGGTAGAAAATCTGATGTTGTCTGTCGAACTATGAACGTGCCACGATGGCATCCCAACGTGCCACGATTTTTCCAGGAACGAAACCATTTTTAGGCTGTCCAAACGTGCCACGATGGTACCTTAACGTGCCACGATGAAGTATTGACTTAGACTATTTTTGACCTATTTCTATGCCTCTAAAGGGGTCCTAAGATGTATAGTAAGACCCCAAATCAATAAACTTAAGTGTTAGGGATTTAGTTGAGGTGTTTTATGGATATTTGACTTATGTTCTATTGATCAAAACTTAATTGCTTTTGAGGGATGTTTTAGACTTTGAGATGAATGTAATTGATTTATAAATATATACTATGTTGTTGATTCCCGTTGTTGACGTTGTTGTAACGTCTAATGTCAAAGTTGGGGAGTGTGTCATAATTGTTGTAGGCACATATGTTGTTGTTGTAGTCGTTGTTGAAGTTGTATGTTGATATACACAAGTCGAGTCCATATGCATACTCATGTTCTGTTGGGGGCTTATGCCCTAAAATGTTTATCATTCAAATTGTTGGGGGCTTATGCCCTGGAATGTTATCATTCACCTGTTGGGGGCTTATGCCCTGGGATGCTTTAACCATCCAAATCGTTGGGGGCTTATGCCCTGGAATGCTTAGCATTCAACGCGCGTAGATTGGTACCACCTGCATGATGCATTAGTTGTTGTTGTCGTAGCATTGTCGAGTTGTTGTTGTCGTTGTAGCATTGTCGAGTTGTTGTCGTTGTCGCATTGTCGAGTTGTCGGTGTCGTTGTGGATAACGTTGTTGTTGTTGTTGTTGCTGTACCTTGTTGCTGAAAATAATTATGTCGTTGCTTATGTGTTTATTTATATACATTATTAATGATGTCTGTTGTGATATGCTTGTTTGTTTTCATTAATTTGATGAATTATATATATTATTATTGGATAAGTTTCTCACCCCTTCTGCGTATATGTTGCCTCGACCGTGGGTAATGTGCAGGTAATGATGGCTTGTAGGTTGATTGGCTCAAGTGTCTAGGGCTCTGATACATATTAGGATGGGGATCGTCGCGAGTGTCTTCTCATTTCTCTTATGTATCACATATTTTGGAAAAGACTTGCTATTAGAATAAAGCTGAATTATGTTGTGGCCTTTGTGCCAAGATTTTTATTGATGTTGAATTTGGTTGAATTTATATTTTAAAGAATTATTCCGCTGCAGTTTGTAAGATAATTTAAATGTTGGTATTTAAATAAATAGACAATTTTCTATTATGAAATTTTGATTAGCAGTGTGACACTCCGTTGTGTGATTACTCTGATTTTATTTATTAATATTACGTTGTTGGGAGAACGGGGTGTTACAATTAGAGAGGATAGGATGCGGAGAGGTAAAGAGGCGAGTACCGCTAGTGCTCGGAGAGAAAGGAGGGCTGATGACCCGTATGTCCCTAAGCCTCGGAAGCGCAGGGACCCGAGGATTCATGGAGAGGGCTCACAGTCACAAGCACATGTGGATGACTCCTAACAGGTGGTTGATCCGACACCAGCGCATGATTATGCTGGGTATGCGGATGAGGGTTTTGCTGGATATGATCGGATGGAGGAGGAGAGAATGTTTTATCAGCCGCCGCCGGAGGCCGAGGCACAGGATGAGGAGATGGGAGATGATGAGGGGGTTCCAGAGGATGTTGTGGCAGATTATATGGAGGCACAGAATGTTATTCCCGAGGGTGAGCCTGAGCGTCAGCCTCAGCCACGACGAGGTGGTCGTGTTCGGCGGATACCGCCCTATCCTGCTGGAGAGGCTCCCTTTTCTGGAGGACCTCAGACCTTGGCATTGTTGTCCGACTACTCGAGGCATGTGGCGAACCCTCTTTGGGTGAACCACAATAATGTAAGTGTTTAAATTGTTTAAAATTCTTTAAATGTTTTAATTAATTATATTAGGTAGCGTAAGTGATTTAATTAATTAATATAACGTAGCGTAAGTTGTTTAATTAATTAATATAACGTAGCGTAAGTGATTTAATTAATTAAAATTAGGTAGCGTAAGTTGTTTAATTAATTAATATAACGTAGCGTAAGTGATTTAATTAATTAAAATTAGGTAGCGTAAGTTGTTTAATTAATTAATTAATATAACGTAGCGTAAGTGATTTAATTAATTAAAATTACGTAGCGTAAGTGTTTTATTTATTAAATATAATGTAGCGTAAGTGATTTAATTTATTAAATATAATGTAGCGTAAGTTTTTGAATAATTTAAAATAGTGACAATGTCTTATTTAACTTGAATTTCAGATGTAGCATGATCAAGCGGGTTATAAGTGCGTAAACGCAGGGAAGAGGTTGAAGGAGCTTGATAAGCCGGAGGAGGATTTGAGATGGTTTTGGGAGCCTGTGGAGGGGTCTGGCCTCCTTGGTTTGATACACGTTGGGTATTCGATTGTGATCCATGCGATGATACGTGCTCTATGCGAGAGGTGGCACACGGAGACGGTTTTCATCTACCTGTGGGGGAGATGCGATCACTCTGGACGATGTGCATAATCTTCTGCACATTCCTATTTACGGCCGCATGTTGGAGCACGATGAGTCGATGGATCGGGACCGATCGATTGATATGATGACTAGGTTGCTGGGCATGTCAGATGCTGATGCCAGAGATCAGGTTAGGGATGAATCTCCTGGTCATATCAGTTATCCCGCACTGAAGCGGGTTTATGAGGAGCACCTGACTGAGGCTAGACGGCTTGAGCGTCCACAGTCGAGGGAGGAGATGCAGGAGAGAGCCAGGAGGAAGGCGTGCTGTGTGAGGAGTTTCCTTTTATATCTTGTCGGTTGTGCGATGTTCACTAACAAAACGAACAGACACATCGACTTGATATATCTGGATTGCATGGCGGACTTGGGGGCGATTGGGAAGTGGTCGTGGGAATGGATGACCTTAGCCTACCTCTATGATTATCTGGATGATTCTATTATCTTGAATAACAGAACGATGGTTGGCTCTGCTACTCTTTTGATGGTAATATTTATCTTAATTTCTTTATGAATTTATTTTATAAATTTTATTAACATGTTAGACTATTTTATAATGTTTTAGATTTATTGAATATTTAACTCGAATAATTTATTTTGTTAGACTATTATTTATTTTGTTAGACTATTATTTATAATGTTAGACTATTATTTATTTTGTTGCAGGGATGGATTTTGGAGCATTTGTCAGGTCCTTACCAAAGGAGGCATAACCCGGATTGGGACCCGCAGACACCATGTGCTGGGAGATGGCTCACTACCAAAGGCCATACGAGTGTGCACCATTACCGCGTAGTCCTGGATCGCTTGGAGGTGGATGACGTCAGGTTTTCTACCCATGGTGATCGCAGAGACGTCCACCCATTTCAGATGCTGTGTACTTACTCTGGATGGCTCATGTGCAGGAAGGAGAGGGTGTACCGTCATTTGCCTGAGCTGGTGAAGAGGCAGTTCTCCTTTGTCCAGGACTTCCCAGACATCCTTCAGCTGTCCCTCAGGTGCCTACACAGATGTTGACTACTGTGTTGATGGACGTTGCGGCATGGTTAGTAGGTGGTTGGGTAGATGGGTGTCAGACACCATGGCATTATGTTCCTGGCTACCTGGCTTGGTATGCCACAGTCTCTCACCCTCGCATTCTCCCACCTGATGAGGGATCCCCTCCCAGGCCGGCGAACGTCGAGCAGCTGATTGAGGAGGAGCATGCCAGGGAGATGCCTGACACACTGACGATCGTCCGGGATGTGGCGCACATAGCCCGATATATTGCGGTCAGGCATGGCGAGATGACCAAAGAGGAGGTTGTCCGGGAGGTCTTGCGGATAGTTAGTGCTACTGAGCCTGTCCTTACTTATCAGATTTCCAGGCGGCGCAGGGGGCAGCAGAGGCAGGCTAGGCAGGGCTGATTAGTATTAGGATTTACTTATGTATTTTTTGAGTATGATGATCATGATGTATTATTATGACATGTTCCGTACATTTTCCTATTTTTATGACATATACGTACGTTCGTTTTATATTATTTCTTGCTTTTTAATTTTACCATGTTCCTGTTAAATATTGGATGAATATGTTTAGGTATTATTAGATGAAAATTTTAGAAGAATTTTCAATTGGTTATTTGATAAAAATTTTAGATGAAAATGAAAGTTAAAATTGGTTAGGAAAGACACAAAATAAGGAAGATGGAAATGAGCTTCTGGAAAATGGGCAAGCACGTAGCGGCAGTTAACAACCGCTACATTCAGCTTCGGCGGTAGTTAACAACCGCTGGCACTCAACGGTAGTTAACTACCGGCGTGTTTTCCAGCGGCAGTTAACAACCGCTGGGGGCATTAAGGTCATTTCCATGTGTCAATTGGAAGTATTCTTTGTCAGAAAAGCAACTCTCTTACACTTATACTTAAAATTTAACAGGGACTAAACTTAAAAGCTCGTAATTTTGTATGTAACTTTGAAATTTATTTCAAAAGGAGAACTTGGAAATGAAAAGTGTATTTCTATGGATACACAAAAAAGACAATCAACTAACCAAACAAATAAGCTCAAGTGGTTAACGAGTTCCACCAAAGGTTAAATTGTTTAGAGGGATCCGAGTTTTGATTCTTGAGTGGAGCAAATCTTGTCCAGTTACTTACCTCCTGATCAGACACATTTACCATGAACCATTTACCATGAGAACTGGAGGGTTAACACAAAAAATAAATGAGATATATCATTGTGGTTAATTTTATTTAAAATGTGTTGTCGAAATGGCTGCGTCGATATATTTTACGAAATATGAGATAATTTAAAATAATATGGAGTGTAAAATTAATGATATTAGTTGCCAATTAAACTAATAACATGGTAACATTTTTTTGATAGAAAAAATATACATTTTAATTAAGATTAATTGGGGGGACCATAGCCTAATTATCCTTGATGAAACATTTTAAAATACTATAATTATCACTTATAAAAAAAATTATTGAAAATGTGGGGTGGGGGGGACCATGGCCCCTATTGGCCCCCCCAGTACCTCCGCCACTGTCTTTAAGGATGGCTTGGTGGGGTGTGGGAGAATTTAAGGAGTTGCGTAATAAGGAGATCAAGAGTTCGATCTTCACTCTCCGCATAATACTAACAATTAATAATAATACTAGGGGAGGGATAATATTACGACCTCATTTTCAAAAACCGCTTATTCAAAACAACTTATTTATACAAAACAGCTTATTACGACCTCATTTTCTAAAACCGCTTATTCAAAACAGCTTATTACGACTTCATTTTCAAAAACAGCTTATTCAAAACAGCTTATTTATGCAAAACAACTTAATTCGATCTCTTTTTCAAAAACAACTTATTCAAAACAACTTATTTATCCAAAACTGCTTATTACGACCTCATTTTCAAAAACCGCTTATTCAAAACAGCTTATTTATACAAAACAACTTATTACGACCTCATTTTTAAAAACCGCTTATTCAAAAATACTTATTTATGCAAAACAGCTTAATACGACCTCATTTTCAAAAACCGCCTATTCAAAACAGCTTATTTATACAAAACTGCTTATTACGACCTCATTTTCAAAAACAGCTTATTACGACCTCATTTTCAAAAACAGCTTATTCAAAACAACTTATTTATACAAAACAGCTTATTACGACCTCATTTTCAAAAACCGCTTATTCAAAACAGCTTATTTATATAAAACAGCTTATTACGACCTCATTTTCAAAAACCGCTTATTCAAAACAGCTTATTTATATAAAACAGCTTATTACGACCTCATTTTCAAAAACCGCTTATTCAAAACAGCTTATTTATATAAAACACCTTATTACGACCTCATTTTCAAAAACCACTTATTCAAAACAGCTTATTTATATAAAACAGCTTATTACGACCTCATTTTCAAAAACCGCTTATTCAAAACAGCTTATTTATCTAAAACAGCTTATTACGACCTCATTTTCAAAAACCGCTTATTCAAAACAGCTTATTTATCTAAAACAGCTTATTACGACCTCATTTTCAAAAACCGCTTATTCAAAACAACTTATTTATACAAAACTGCTTATTACGACCTTATTTTCAAAAACCGCTTATTCAAAACAGCTTATTTATGCAAAACAGCTTATTACGACCTTATTTTCAAAAACTGCTTATTCAAAACAACTTATTTATACAAAATTTCTTATTACGACCTTATTTTCAAAAACCACTTATTCAAAACAACTTATTTATACAAAACTGCTTATTACGACCTCATTTTCAAAAACCGCATATTCAAAACAGCTTATTTATACAAAACTGCTTATTACTTCCTCATTTTCAAAAACAGCTTATTCAAAACAACTTATTTATAGAAAACAGCTAATTACGACTTCATTTTCAAAAACAGCTTATTCAAAACAGCTTATTTATGCAAAACAACTAAATACGATCTCTTTTTCAAAAACAACTTATTCAAAACAACTTATTTATCCAAAACTTTTTATTACGACCTCTTTTTCAAAAAAAACAGCTTAATCAAAACAACTTATTTATTCAAAACAACTTATTACAACGTCTTTTTCAAAAAACAGCTTACTCAAAGGTTTAAAATAAATAAGTTGTTTTGAGTAAGCGGTTTTTGAAAATAAGGTCGTAAAAAGCAATTTTGTATAAATAAGTTGTTTTGAATAAGCGGTTTTTGAAAATAAGGATGTAATAAGCTGTTTTGCATAAATAAGCTGTTTTGAATAAGCGGATTTTGAAAATGAGGTCGTAATAAGCAGTTTTGTATAAATAAGTTGTTTTAAATAAGTTGTTTTTGAAAATGAAGTCGTAATAAGTTGTTTTGTATAAATAAGCTGTTTTGAATAAGCTGTTTTTGAAAAAGAGCTCGTATTAAGTTGTTTTGCATAATTAAGCTGTTTTGAATAAGTTGTTTTTGAAAATGAAGTCGTAATAAGCTATTTTGTATAAATATGCTGTTTTGAATAAGCGGTTTTTGAAAATAAGGTCGTAATAAGCAGTTTTGTATAAATAAGCTATTTTGAATAAGTAGTTTTTGAAAAAGAGATCGTATTAAGTTGTTTTGCATAAATAAGCTGTTTTGAATAAGCTGTTTTTGAAAATGAAGTCGTAATAAGCTGTTTTGAATAAGCTGTTTTTGAAAATGAGGTCGTAATAAGCAGTTTTGTATGAATAAGCTGTTTTGAATAGGCGGTTTTTGAAAATGAGGTCGTAATAAGCTGTTTTGGATAAATAAGTTGTTTTGAATAAGCTGTTTTTGAAAATGAGGTCGTAATAAGCAGTTTTGCATAAATAAGCTGTTTTTGAAAATGAGGTCGTAATAAGCAGTTTTGTATAAATAAGCTGTTTTGAATAGGCGGTTTTTGAAAATGAGGTCGTATTAAGCTGTTTTGCATAAATAAGTATTTTTGAATAAGCGGTTTTTGAAAATGAGGTCGTAATAAGCTGTTTTGTATAAATAAGCTGTTTTGAATAAGCGGTTTTTGAAAATGAGGTCGTAATAAGCAGTTTTGTATAAATAAGTTGTTTTGAATAAGTTGTTTTTGAAAAAGAGATCGAATTAAGTTGTTTTGCATAAATAAGCTGTTTTGAATAAGCTGTTTTTGAAAATGAAGTCGTAATAAGCTGTTTTGAATAAGCGGTTTTAGAAAATGAGGTCGTAATAAGCTGTTTTGTATAAATAAGTTGTTTTGAATAAGCGGTTTTTGAAAATGAGGTCGTAATAAGCTGTTTTGTATAAATAAGTTGTTTTGAATAAGCGGTTTTTGAAAATGAGGTCGTAATAAGTTGTTTTGTATAAATAATTTGTTTTGAATAAGTTGTTTTTGAAAATGATTGTAATAATTCAGTAAAGTATAAAATTGGAATTTTGAATTAATATGAGGGCAAAATTGTCAATTTGTATGTTTAACCCTCCAAAACCCCCCAATTTGGGGGAACTTGAAAATTGGACAAATGAAGCCCTTCAAAACCCCTCAAAACCTTTCCCCTGTTTTTTTAAAACTTGCAAACAAGGGTTTACCACTCCATAAGTCTTTCCTTCCCTTCCCCTCCCCTTCAAAACCCAACTCGCAAACAAAGCCCAAGAGTAACTCTTGTGTGAGTTACTCCAAATCACATCCCTCCATTTAGTTTTAATCCAACCATCCTAATTGATTATTAAACCATCCTAATTGATCACAACCCTCTATTGATCATTGCCTCGCCGTATGCGTAGAAAAAGTCTCGTCTTCTTCCTCCCATGCAAATCTTAAGAAACAATGATTTGAATATGAATTAATTAAATTCATTGATCATTGATAAGTTCAGTTTTTTTCTGATAAATTTCACATCTTTGTTTTTATGCTGCGAAAATTATGAATTACAATGTTTGCCACATTTATACCCAACCATCTCACCTCACCTCTTCAACCACAATTTTGCATAATAATTTAATGGTTAAATATGTTTTTGGTCCCTATAAATATGTCAACTTTTTATTTTAGTCCCTCTAAAATTTTCCTTCAACTTTTAGTCCCTATAAAATTTTCAATCTTCACTTTTGGTCCCTCTTTTAAAGTAAACTCATATGTAGAATTCATATTTTTTAATAAAATTTTCAAGAAAAATTCAAAATATTATAAGAATCACTCCAAAAAAAATTTAGAATTTTTTTAAAAAAACATGAATTTAATATGAATTTTTATATTTTTTATGGTTAAAAATTCATATTTAATTTGTGTTTTGTTAAAAAATTCTAATTTTTTTAAGGAAATTTTTTTAGAATATTTTACACATTTCTGCACAATTTCATTAAAAAATACATAAATTAAGTTAAAAATAGGGACCAAAAGTAGTGATTGAAAATTTTATAGGGACTAAAAGTTGAAGGAAAATTTTAGAGGGACTAAAACGAAAAGTTGACATATTTATAGGGACCAAAAACATATTTAACCCATAATTTAAATTTGAGAATTCTATTTCTTCAAATTTGAGAATTCTATGTTATTCAAAGATAAGGAGGATAAAATTATTGGAATCTAAAAATAATGTCGAAAGTCGCTAGATTTTTATGTAGTCCAAATTCTTTGTGGGAATCAAAGGGCATAAAATAGAGATCACGTAGACATAGAATTGAAATCGAAAGCCAATTTTGTTCATGACTATTGTTAATCTTTGAGAACATATGTGGAAGGATTGAGAAAATACCCTAACAACGTATTCAGTTTTCTTAGTGACGCAGCAACAAGGAAGTGATGTAGAGGATAATAGTGCGTGATCATGAAGATGATTTAATAATTAATTAAAGATCGTTGGATTAAAACAAAATAGAGGGACTTGATTTGGAGTAACTCAAAAGAGTTACTCTTGGAGTCAAAATATCCCTCCCCATAATACTAACATTGGTCATTTCAAAAAAAAAATAAAATTGAGAAACTTAACGAGTAATTATGGCAACTCTGAGGTTTAAGTAATTCATTCTAGACAATAGACTCATTACTTATGGCGTGTGCTAGTGATTTTCTTTTCAATAACTTTGTTAATTTGTTTGCAGACCATAGAATACTTACTTTTGCAGCCTGAAATAAGAACAGCAGCAATTGCTATGAACAGGTCAGGCTTCACAACTTTGGAGGTGTTAGATCCCTGGTCAAGAGATTTTATAAGCCTTAAAATTGAAGAAATGTTAATTGAAGTCGGTGTTCTAAGACCAGTATATATGAATTCCACGCCGCAACATGCAGCATCACAAAGCATAGCCAATCAAGAACAACCAAATCAATCTTCTAATCAAGAACATCCAAATGAAAGAAGGAAAATGTGGGAAAATTTTTGGTCCAAGTATCTACAATTCCAAGGTAATTGGATAGAAGAAACAAGGGCAACATTGATGCTGGTGGCAACTGTAATTGCCACAATGACTTTTCAATCAGCAATAAGTCCACCAGGTGGTGTTTGGCAAGAAAATACACATACTGGAGGACTCAATTGCACTACTTATGGTGTATGTGAAGCCGGCACTGCAGTTTTAGCTTATGCCTGGCCACATGAATTCATAAAGTTCATGACATACAACACCATTTCTTTCTTTTGGTCTCTCGGTGTTGTGCTTCTCCTTATTAGTGGATTCCCCCTTAAGAATAAGGTCATGATGTGGTTCTTGATATTCGCTATGACCGTGGCTGTCACATTCATGGCACTCACGTACGTGTTTGCTCAGGGTTTGGTCGCTCCTTATCATATTATTCAGCAAGTTTACAGCATGAGTTACCCACGTGTCCTTGTTACTTGGGGCATTTTGCTTTTAGTTGTTAGTTTGATTCACACACTCCGTTTGGTTTTTTGGGTCAAGAAGAGAACCAAATTGAAACTGCACAAGTTAAGACGTGTGTTTGCTAGAGCAAATTACCCAGCTGTTTAGCCATTTGCAAAAGAGAAACGCTAGCAAAATTCTTATTAACACATTTTTTATTTATCGATATTCACGAGACACAGAAGAATCAACGAGACTTGGTTCTAAGAGAGTAGAGTTTATTAAAAATTCAGTTTGTTTGAAAGAAAATGCTGCTAGCCCTCTATGTGGTATGTCTTACTTTATCATAACCCCATCCATGTTTCATGCCTAAAATGACTAGGACATTTAATCAGGTAGATTAGTGTTTACACTCAGTTTTACCTTTATTTTTCCCAAACTACTCTTACAAACAAATACACCTGAATTTTAAAGAGATGCGAACTACAAAATAAGTAATCTTTAACTTCCTGGATTAGGAGTATAAATCTTATTTGGGTAATATCTACAAAATAGTAATCTTCAATTTCATAGATTAGGAGGACAAATTTTATTTTATTTTTTTTAAGAAAGGAGGATAAATGCTTATTGGGCAATGTTAACGAGTGCCCCGGGGCACTCTTTAAGCACTCATGCTTATTTGGTTATAAATATACTCCTTCCATCCATAATTATAAGACACTCAAGTTTTTTCTTTGTCCCTTTTTATAACTTTGTCGCTGATTATAAGACTTATTTGAGTTTTTTTCCTTCCCTTTTTACAAGGCTATTTTCAAATTTGAACAATCAGTCGCTAGAGCAAGTGAGAGCTGATTCTTTCTCGAATCCACTCACTCAGAATGTGGGTAATATGATTACTTTCTTAGTTTAGCACATACCAACATGATAATGACTTATGATATCTTTTTTTTTTTTAAGAAACCAAACCACCTACTGAAATTGACACCGAAGAGAATCAAATCTTAAGAGGAGCACACTCCTAGGTCTCAAACAAACACAATAACACCAACCTTAGTGGGTTAATGAATTATGATGTTTAGTGTTAACCACATACCACTTCAGTTCAAGACCACTAACTCAAAACGGTGATAATATAACTACTTTCTTAGTTTAGCACATACCAATATTACAATGAATTATGATATCTAGTATTTACCACATAACAATTTTAGTCAACTCTGTTTGAAGTTGGTTTCTCAATTTCCACTGCAATCGCAATGAAGCAGAAACCCGTTCAACAACAAGAAATAACTTGGAATACTTATGAGCTAGTTACTTGCAATCAAGGGGATTTGGATGAAGAGTGGTGGAAGTAATTGGTGACAGACGTTTAATTTTCTACCATGACCCAAGAACCTGGTGAAGTTAGGAAATATGATGCATGAAATAATCATGAGCAGCAACACATGGATGAACTAAATTAATGAGCCGCAGCATACAGATGAACTAAATGCATGAGCAGTGGCATACAAATGAACTAAATTCATGAGCAGCAGCATAGAGAGACCTCAATCAAAATGGGATATGAAACAATTTCCAAAGTCGGTGAAATTTGAAAGCAAATATGTGGAACTAAAATGAATCATAGTTTACATTCAATTTCATCCACAACTGCATATGGATAAAGTTCAACTTCATAATACAAACGAATTGCCATTTGTTTGCAAAAGTATAACACAGAAGATCAAATAAAAAGAAAGAAGGTTGGGGATAATAAAGGATGTTACTTCACATATATAGTCCTTCTGGCACTCCTTCTTTCTTCTTAAACATCACTTTATCCTTTGCCTTCTTAAAGTCGGGATGAGTCACCTGAACAAGATATAAAAGCAATAGTAAGATATCATAAATTGGAGGATCAAACTTAAAATGAAGTGTACAAACCAAAAGATAATACAGACAAATCCTTTAAAAAAACATAAGATTGATAGGTAAAGATGGGAACTGATTCACTGAAGTAAAAATTGGACCTAAATATACACTCAAGCTACCTACAAAATGTAACTATAGTTAGAAAAAGTTTTGTGGGAGTGCATGTTGTCCCATTCTAAAGTCAAGACATGCCTCAGGCTCAGATATCCTGTCAATATAGGACTACCCAGTAGAATCAAACAAGCACTTTTTATTCTGACACTGGAATCCTCCCAGTTGGGCCATCCCTCGCGGGAAAGTATGATGATCCAAAAGAACAAAAGCAGGCTTGGTGTTTTAAAGAGGCACCAAGGAGTACTTTCCACGATTTATTTATTAATTAAAATAATTTGCTGAATTGATTTAATTAGAGTATGCTGCTTTTGCTTGCATATTCTCCACCCTAATATTAAAAGATGAAACAAACAGACTTCTTTCAATAAAAACTAAGTTGTAGTTGTTGGAACTGGGAAGAGGTGGAAAAAACTACGATGTTTTTGCTTTCTGTAAGAATGCTTTGTTTTCTTTTAGTATTAAGACAATAAGGATGCCATGCAAATTTTTTAGGTTGCTTACAATGACTAACTGTATATATCCACACCCACAGACAACCCTAACCCAATAAATGCTGTATATAAATGCTGTATATAAAAAAAATTATCACCATAACCAATCCACCCCAACTCGCCCTTAGCATAATATATTTGGGTCATATTAAAAAAACGAGCTTGTCAAAACTAGCAAGTTAATAGGTTACAAACAGCATTATCAATAGAAACGTGAATAAATTTTTAACCTTCATTCGGCGTTCCCTTAGAGCAAGTAAGCCAGCTTCAGTACATATTGCCTTTATATCAGCTCCAGAGAATTCATCCTTCGTCATAACAAATTCTTCCAAGTTGACATCATCAGCTAGTGTCATCCTTGATGTGTGTATCTTAATTTAAAAGCAAGCATAAAGTCATTCAGTTGCATGATCAAACAGAATATGCATATTTAAGATACCACATGGAATCAACAGAAACAACATTAGGATTCACAAAACTAATCATGTTTACCTGGAAAATACGTCTTCTTGTTTTGATATCAGGAAGAGGAAATTCAATCTTCCTATCAATACGACCAGGTCGTAGCAAAGCTGGATCAAGACTTTCAATTCTGTTGGTAGCCAGAATCACTTTTACATCTCCTCTTGAATCAAAACCATCTAACTGGTTCAGCAACTCTAACATAGTCCTTTGAATTTCACGTTCTCCACCTGAGTGAGCATCATACCTGTAAGGCATATTAACAATTAAACTCATGAATGTAAGGAGAAAACCTTAAAGAGCCCATGAAGTGATACAATGCATCACTCTTCTACACCCCCACCTATATGAATCCTAAAATTGTGGGTTCAGCAGCTTACCTCTTTGTACCGACCGCATCAATTTCATCAATGAAAACAATAGCAGGAGAAAGATCATCGGCAACTCTGAAAAGTTCCCTCACAAGTTTTGGACCATCTCCCAAGTACTTTTGTATCAATTCACTACCTACTACACGCAAGAATGTAGCTGATGTTGAGTTTGCCACAGCCTGAAGGCACAAGAGCATGTATTAGACCTAACTGATAGTGCATGTGATGGTGTGACAAATTACAAGCAATAAAAAATATAATATACGAACTTAGTAATTATTTAAAGAAGCAGCAGTTTTTCGGTTGCTTTTTCTTCAGATCAGTTGCTTCTTACTAATACAACTTGGTGTCTGACAACCACAGACAGAAGAGCAAACTGTATTCTAATTTTTTAAAAACATGCACACTCGCAAAGGATGAAAACGACATTGCAACATATGTCACCAGTATCAATACAGTATTTATCATCTTTAAATGTGTCTGCAGTAAAACCACCCCCAAAACAGTACATAAGGAATCCAATCCCCCCAAACACAGAGATTTTCATCTTAATCTTAATATCCAAAAATGAAAAAAATCATGTTCTTACAAAATTCCCTTCAGTACCTGTAAGCAACAGACAAATAGCAAATAACTAGAACTCCAGAAAGTAACATTGTAAACAATGCAGAATTGCAGACAAAGTCATTTCCAAACTCTACAGATCTGATAATCACACAAATTTATTTTGTACATGTAAAACAGAGAAAAACAATATAAATTCCACAGCATTGATTCATTATTGAACAAGTTAAGCAAAGTGAAAAAGTTCAAACCTTTGCAAGCAAGGTCTTTCCTGTTCCAGGTTCTCCATATAATATGACCCCCTTAGGTGGCTTGATGCCAATATCTTCATATAGTTCAGGATGTGTAAGGGGTAGTTCAACTGCCTCTTTAATTTCCTGAATCTGCGCATCTAAACCACCAATGTCAGCATAAGATTCCAAAGGAGCCTTCTCGACTTTCATGACTGAGACCATTGGATCAACTTCGTCTTGCAGAAGGCCAACAACCGATAGAACCTGATAAAAAATCAATCATAATCATCATATCATCTAGATCAAATTATACAGACAATAACAGGAGATGCCTAATTCTATAAAGAATATTTCAACCAAAACTTTTCCTAATTTTCATTCCAGGTTCAAAATTCAGATGCTCCCAAACCAATTATAGTATGGTATCAAATTAAGCTCATTACTTCTTCAAAAGGACACGAAGGCTTCTTTGATCATACAATGAGTATATTATTAGACAATTCTCCTCGACTCCCATTCCCAGTCACATTAAACAGCAACTACTCTGATTGAAAATGTGAGTCAAAGTCTAACAATTGAGTTAAAGTCCACTATCAACTCTCAACCGTCCCACACTTCAGTTGCGCTGCATCACACATAGCTAACGAGCCAAAAAGACAAGGCCTTGTTTGGATAAACAACTTAATTAAGTGCTTATAGCATATGCGTTTATCACATTTGTGCTTAAATATATATGCTATTTCAATAACAAAAGATAAAATAAAGTATAATTGTTTTCATATAAACTATAAGCTGTTTTGTAAGCTATCCTAGAGATAGCTAATTCTATAAAGAATGTCTCAACCGCAATTACAGTGTGGCTGGTATCACGTAAAGCGCATAAATTCATCGAAAGGAGATGAATGGGTATATTATTATACAATTCTCCACAACTCCCATTCCCAGTCTACCTTAAACAGCAAATTACTCCGATGCCTCGATTCACTCTAGTTTTATAAAAGGGTTAAAACTCCGCTCTCAACTCTCAAACAGCAAATTACTCTGATGCCTCAATTCACTCTCATTTTATAAATGGGTTGAGGAATTGCGAGTCAGATTCTAATAATTGAGTTAAAACTCCACTCTTAATTCTCAACCCTCCCATACTTTAGTTACATCAAACATAGCTAATAAGCCAAAAAGATACGGCCTTGTTTGGATAAACAACTTAATTAAACACTTACAGCATAACCGCTTATCATATAAGTGCTTATGTATAACTATGTCATATAAACATTTAAGCTGTTTTGGAAGCTATCCTAAAGAATTTATGAAAATAAGTCCAACAACTTATAGACATGTTATCAGTTGTTTCCATAATCTCCCTCAAACAGTCTCGCGACTAATTATGTCCCAAAGTAAATTCAAATAAGTCAATCCAAACAAACCCTTATAATTTTTTTTTTTGAAAGAAAACAAACCCTTATAATCAAAATCATAATGATAGAATTTAATATATTTCTTCATATGCATCCAATTCCAACAAAATTATAAAAACAACATATTCTCTAAATTAAAACCCTAGATCAACAATTCAAATTTCACACAAAAAATTCAACAATTAAGAAATACCTTATTATGCATCAAAATAGCACAACCAGGCTCCAATTGATCCTTATCAACAAAAGATAAAATCCCAACATAATACTCCGGCCCAACCGAACTCGAAACAATAGCATGATTCTCATCAATCAATTCCTCCAGATTCCCAACACTCATCGGCGAGCCACGTAGATCATCAACCTTAGATCTATCTTCCTCCGCCTTCTCCTCCTGAGGCTTCAACCTCTCTTGATACGCAACAAACTCTTCCTCCATCAACAAATAATCCTTCACCCTCTCAAGCTTTAACAGCCTCAGCTTGCACTTCGATACCGGAGTCACCGTCGGTAACCGTGAAGCGGCATCCGGACCCTTTTGTTTGCGTTGTTTACGACCTACACGCGCCGGTGGTGCTGCTGGTTCGAATTTCTTTTCTTTTTTATCGCTGCCGTCTTGTTTCCGGTCACCGGGATGGCCTTGTCGGTTCATGCCGCCGGGAGTTCCTTGACCCATCGTCGATCGATTTGGAAATTGAATGAGATGAAAGTGTAAAGTGTTTGGCACGTTCAAGGGTTTCGAACCTTTTGTTCACTCTTCTTTGTTTTTACTTTCTTTATTTATTGAACAAACTCCATTCTTTGTTTCGTAAACAACTAATGCAAATACGGTAATTTTACCTTCTTCTTTGTTTAACTTAATAATCAATTACATTTTATAAGAAAATAATATTACTTATAAAAATATATATAATACATAAATACGGAGTATTTTTTTTCATAAATGAAGTGGTCACCACATGAAAACATAATAAAATATTATATTATTGAAGTTTTCTAATTTATGCCCACTTATTTATTGTCTATGTAAATTAATAAGTTATACTTTAAAGAATTTTTCACAAATTTTTAATAATAACTCAATAATTTAAACTACTATACACATGTGGGTGTACGTTAGTTCTTTTAGGGTTAGTTTTTAAGATTAACAATTACACCTTAGTGTATTTAAGTATTTAGAAAAAAGATTGTATTTATAACTTGCTAATTTATATCCATTAAAAATGAGTTGAAGTTTAGTAAAATGAAAAAATGAGTTGAAGTAAATTATCAAACTTATATGTTATTATCAATTTATCATCGTTATTTTTACATTAACATAGAAACGACGCTACAGTGTTTGATGTACACATTCTTTTTTTATATAAAAATTAATTTCATGCAAAATTTTTAAAAGAAAAAATAGTTATTTTATTTAGTTAAAATTATAACATAAACGAAAGGTAAAATTGCTTATGATTGGGATTAAGATCAGGAATTAAACGCATTGCATTCCTTGTATATACGAGAAAATAAAAAACAAATCATTGCACTCAGAAAAAATAAGAGTGCCCAATAAGCTACTTTTTATTCACATCCAAAATGATAAAAAAAAAAAAAAAATGCATTAATTTGATTAGTAGTTTCCATGATAAAACACATAAAATATCAAGACAGTAGGCATATACAGAACACAAATTATTTACAGACTAAACCCAATGCATTAATTTGATTAGTGGTTTCCATGATTTGGACTAAGAAAGCAAAACAATAAATCCTACACCAAAATGTGTTTTTGAGTAGTAGCTACATATCAGGGGATGAAATTGGTCCCATATAATCCCCTTCCAAGCCACCCAACGCCTGAAACTCCCTCTCTGCCTGCATCCACTTCATGCCAATCACCACAACTCGAACCTTGACATCCTTCGCAATTTTGGGCATTTTCTGATTCATGGAGATTTGGTTTTCACTGAGAATGTACATGTAACCCAGCATCTTGCTACTTGAGGATAAGGATTCTTAAATGGACCAATTCTCATGAAAACCCCATGCTTCAACATCTTATGGACAACACCCTCTAATACCTTGCCCTTGAAAATCTCGAAGGTCACGACATTGAAAACAACTTGGAACAGAACATCCCCCGTATGTTGCCTAACTTTCCCGTCTCCAATTTTATCCTGTGTTGTCACCGCAAGAAAATACCCCATATCTTTTGTCGCCTTTTTTTGCAGTGAAGTCGCTTAGAAGGCGAATGAGGGTCGCTCGTTGGAGCTTGAGACTGCCTGGCTTCAGGTTCTCTGCAGCAATGATAACATTCCAAGGAAACTTCACTTTGAGAAATTCCTGAAAGTCAGGCAACATAGATTCTTGAAATAAAAAGTATACAGTAGACTCTAATAAGTAAACACACGAAGAGCAATATTGATTTTGGTTGTAGGAAACTAATGTCACCACAATCAATATTTTACTGGGAAATCATGGAGTTACGAATGTAGAAATTATCCAGTGCGCCTTTCAATTGTTTTAAAAACATATTGAGAATTAGCTATTATCCATATAAGATAAATTGGCATAACTATAAAATGAATTGATTACTTAGGATTTAGATGGACAATGTCCACATTCTTGGTTCATCGATTGAATTGGCCAATTAAGTTAACATCTTTGCACCTAAAGCAAGTTATGACTGTGTGACAGCACAACAGTGATTAATAAAATCTTGAAGGTGATGATGCCAACATTCTAAAATCACAGAACGGTACTGCAAACAAATGTTGGTTTTCATTCCCACCATCCATTAATTTTGTTGAGGACGCTTCATTTTGAGAAGATGTGAGAGTCCAGCTATTACATGTAAACGACTATTTGGGACAAACACGTTGAAATGAAACAAACATGTAAGAGATCACCTACAATATATTCTGAAAGATACAATCTTAATATTGAGATATTTTTCATACATCCTAACAGATATTAGTAGGCTGTAGGCCTATTCCAAGAGATGTACCTTGTTTCTAATTGGGGTCTCAGTTAATAGAAAGGGGTATGATTGTTGCAGCTAGGAAGGGTTCAATTTTTTAATATAGGTTATCTTCTTTTCCTATTTACTTGCAGAAGACCATCATTATTTTCACTGTGTTTTAGATCTCCCTGTCTATCCTTTTCAGTTTTCACTGTGCATCTCTTGTGTTTTGCTAAATAGCATATATTATCCTACAACCATTCAATATAAGAACTTCAGTTGATACACATTATCTTGTAGTCTTAAAGAGTCCCTAGGCTTTACCCATGAGGTCAAGACTATGAAAGAACTGATATACGAAGAATGTTGTCACAACTCATTTAAGAGATAAGAAACCTGCAAAGAGTCTCAAAGTGGATCACAAATCGAAGGACATTATGTGTGGTCAATGAATTCGAAGATGGAGATTTGGGTCCATGAAGCAGGTGGTAGAAATTGGACTGCACTACATGAATATACTAGGGTCATGTTTGGATTAAATTTGAGTTTATCTACCGGTATAAGTACTTGTGAAATTGTTTGAGATAGTTTTTGACAAATCCATGAGTTGTTTCCAGATTACTTCCATATGCTCTTAGGCTAGCTTATGAAAACAGATTTATTTTATTTTATCTTTTGTTATAAAAATTCAAACACTTACGCTATAAGCGATTAATAATTTATCTATCCAAACATGACATAATACCAATGAAAATTCAGTATATGTTACTACATTCAATGAAAATTAGAGGACAGGACTAATCCTAATTCCCAGGTCCCTTGTTAACTAGGCACTATTGTTAAATATGACAGACAACCAATGAATATGAACTGAACCTGATTATGGAACTGCATACATCATCATAATCAATGAAAATAAAAGCTGTTAAGCTAATCATTTTGAATGAAAATATTTTGTCAAAAATAAGATGCCTCTAAAGATACACATGCAGATGATTAGTGGCCGAAACAACAGCAGGGAACGGGGGATCACGAGATGAGGGAGGGTCAACTCCTGCTCTAGGGGAAATAAGAGATAAATTTAGCCGCTCACAAAAAGTTTTAAAACAATAGCACTAACATCATTAACCATTGAATGGCAACAAGCATTAATAGTTCGGCAGAAATAAAATATTTAACAGGTTAACTTATTTGGTACCTAGATCCAAACTTGAAGATCGCAGAGCAGATGAATTATGCTTTTTTGACAAATCCAAACCGCTAAGCATGCTCTCAATAGCAGTGACCTTCTGTTTGCTTGCAAGCAATACACTTTCTAAACTATGTTCTGTACTATTACCAAGTGACTTAGCTTGTGAAAGAACACTAGAGGAGATAGAAGTCCCTGATGATAAACTAGAACTTTTGTCCATTGCAGCAATAGCTGAAGTTCCATAACCAGATATAGGTGACTTTTATTAGTTCGTTGACAGCAGAAAATTTTAAAGGATAATCTGTAATTTATGTTATTATCACGATACTCTAATTGATATATGATGCGTATTAATACTTTGGACAGTTCCCAAACTTATAATTGAAAAGAAATAGAGGAGCATAACATCAAAATCTATATTGCCAAAATTAAAAGTGAAGGCATTCCAACTGCGGAATCTTAGTTCTAATTAACCAATATAATAATTTATGAATCTCATATCACTTCATATGTGATTGCAACGATTACCCCATCAGAACAAAGTCCAATAAAAGTCAAATATTCAACATGGAAACATCTTTGTCTTGAATTTTCAAGGCAAATATTTCAACCTAAGCAAAATATAATATTTTTTATTATATTCACTTAGTAATTTATATGATTTAATTGCTGCACAAAAGAGTGTTATAGGCAACTGCTTTAAGTATCAGTTCAGGAGGAAAACCAAGTCAGGGAAATATTTTAAGCAGGTTTAGCAAACCTAAGCTAGCACACACAAACTACCTAACATCAAACAACATTGGAAAAATCAATATTAATTCATCATTGCAAGTTTGCAACAACCAAATTAGAAGCAGATGAGTAAATGCACTTGAAAGTTTAAAAATGTATTTTCTATTTTCTCATCTGAGAGGTAAATCTTAAAACAAAAAAAACTTACAAAGTTCAATCAAACTTGAGCATAGCAGTTAGTTTGAGAATACTATACTAGCAAACAAGACATCCATGACGTTGCAAGAAGACTTTCCTCTTTCTGTCGCTAAAAGAAAAACCTAATGGAGCGATAATCTTTCTTAACGATGGCCTTGATAATACCATTAAGGAAACAACATTCGCGTTCACTTGATCACAATATCTCAAATTGATCTCCCTCAGTTGCGTGCAGTTTTGAACCACATGTTTCACTCCATTCTCTGTGACAATCGAACAACATTCCAGTAACAATTGCAAAAGGCCACAACAACTCGTTGAGATGATATGGAGTGATTTATCATCAACATTGGTATATGACAAGTTCAAATGCTTAATCTTTGTTGCGAGTTCGATGAGAAAAACACACCAATAACAAACTTGATGTGTGGAGCAAGGGATAATTAAGCAACCAATATCAAAGTGAATTGCAATTAAACAAGCAAAAGTAGAAAAATAGCGAGAGAAAAGCAGAGAGAACACAAAAGAATCTGTTGACCCAGTTCGGTCCAAATTGACCTAGTCTGGGGGAGAGAGCAGCCCTCCGTTCCACTATATGATGAGTAACGTTACAAAGAGATTTCAATGGGTTACAAGAATAAGTCTCCCGCCTAATTCTACCCAAATCCCAGCCTCTTCCCGTAACCAAGAGACTCAATCCTAATAGTGTTTCCCAAGGTGAATCAACCTTCAAACCCTAGTTTGTTGCCAAGAGACAAACTCTATACAAACCCTAGTTTGATTTCTAAACCCTTGTTTCAGCCCCCTCTATCTCTCTCAAAATAGTCTGATACAAGGCCTATATTTATAGTAAAAGAAACTCCCATAAAATTGTAACAAATCTGGCCCAAAAATACGTTTCTGAAAAATAACAGCACGCGAAATCGGCCACCGATTTTCCAAATCGGCCACCGATTTTTCCCGAACAGAAAGCCTCCCAAAAGGCAGCCAAAATCGGCCACCGATTTTCCAAATCGGCCACCGATTTATACTTTCAGCAAACATCAATTTTGGCCTCCAAACTCCAATTTTGAGTCACTTTCACAACAATCTCCACCTTGACTCCAAATTAGTGATGATGCCCATTTAACATCAACACCTTGCTGCTCTTTCCCTTGCTTCCCACTACACCAAGTAGCTCCACAAGTTTACACCTTAATCTCTTCAATCATCGGAATGCCTTCCGCCCCTTTGAAGATCCTTGTGTCCAAACTACTCAAGGAATTTTAGGTAGTTCCACAAGTACACACCTTAACCTCTTCAGCCATCGGAATGTCTTCCGCCTTCTCAAAGATCCTTGTATCCAAACTACACTAGGAATTTCAGGTAGTTCTACAAGACTACACCATACCTCTTCAATACGAGACATCTCCCGCTTCCTTGAAGATCACCTTGCATCCAATCACCCTTGGACTTTTAGGGTAATTCCACAAGCCGTGCTATACATTCTTCAACCTCCGGAATGCCTTCCGTCTTCATGAAGAAAACCCTTGCTCACCACTAGAGCATAGCACCCAAGGTCCTCCATAGTCGTACCACTCCCGGTGTGTTCAACTCCACCTAAAGCTGAGCTTCCAACCTCTCAACTAGCAAATGAGTACATCCCACTATGTCTTCCTTGAACCTCCACCTCAACCGGTAGATCATGAGTATTCTTACCACCGCCTCTCCAGGCTGATGTTGAGTGTTTAACGTCTCTCCAGACGATCACCGCTCTACCAGGCATCACCCCCAAGGTGAGAAACATCACCTTCATCCTCTAAACAGCACACCATCAAAGCACCTGCATCCTCATAACCCTCAGAGACAATTTGTACGGAATTACCAATCTCCGGACAATCCTTCTTGAAGTGACCCATCTTGTTACACTTAAAGCATTTAAACTTTGTCTTGTTACTACTCTTTCCCCGGTTACCTCTACCTCCACCATTCCCTCTTGAAACACTTAGGCCTTCCCCGTTTTCATCAACTCTCAAGTCCTTCGACTTAGTCAACTCCTTGGTTCTCAAAGCCGCTTGAACTTCTTCCAAGGTAACAGTGCCTTCTTTTCCATAGAGCATGGTATCTTTAAACGATTCAAAAGATCTAGGTAGAGCACACAACAAGAGTATAGCTTTATCTTCATCCTCAAGATTCACCTCAATATTCTCCAAGTCATCAAGGATTTTGTTGAACTCCGTAAGTTGCTCCATGATGGCCTTTGACTCCACCATCTTGAATGAGTAGAGTTGTTGCTTTAGGAATTGCCGATGAGCCAAAGACTTTGTCATATACAAAGATTCCAACTTTGCCCACATCGATGCCGCGGTTGGTTCCTTTGCTACTTCTCTCAAAACTTTATCTCCGAGGCACAAGACAATGGCACTCCTGGCCTTGTCCACCATCTCGGTCTTCTCCGCTCGTGTCATGGTGACCGGTAACGAACCTTCACCCTTCAAAGCTTTCTCACACTTTTGCTGTATTAACACCGCTTCCATCTTTACCTTCCATAACCCAAAATCGTTATCTCCGGTAAACTTCTCAATATCCCACTTCGAACCCATGGTACTTGATTATCCTTTGACCTTTGCCCCACGGTGGGCGCCAATTGTTACGGATTCGATGAGAAAAACACACCAATAACAAACTTGATGTGTGGAGCAAGGGATAATTAAGCAACCAATATCAAAGTGAATTGCAATTAAACAAGCAAAAGTAGAAAAATAGCGAGAGAAAAGCAGAGAGAACACAAAAGAATCTGTTGACCCAGTTCGGTCCAAATTGACCTAGTCTGGGGGAGAGAGCAGCCCTCCGTTCCACTATATGATGAGTAACGTTACAAAGAGATTTCAATGGGTTACAAGAATAAGTCTCCCGCCTAATTCTACCCAAATCCCAGCCTCTTCCCGTAACCAAGAGACTCAATCCTAATAGTGTTTCCCAAGGTGAATCAACCTTCAAACCCTAGTTTGTTGCCAAGAGACAAACTCTATACAAACCCTAGTTTGATTTCTAAACCCTTGTTTCAGCCCCCTCTATCTCTCTCAAAATAGTCTGATACAAGGCCTATATTTATAGTAAAAGAAACTCCCATAAAATTGTAACAAATCTGGCCCAAAAATACGTTTCTGAAAAATAACAGCACGCGAAATCGGCCACCGATTTTCCAAATCGGCCACCGATTTTTCCCGAACAGAAAGCCTCCCAAAAGGCAGCCAAAATCGGCCACCGATTTTCCAAATCGGCCACCGATTTATACTTTCAGCAAACATCAATTTTGGCCTCCAAACTCCAATTTTGAGTCACTTTCACAACAATCTCCACCTTGACTCCAAATTAGTGATGATGCCCATTTAACATCAACACCTTGCTGCTCTTTCCCTTGCTTCCCACTACACCAAGTAGCTCCACAAGTTTACACCTTAATCTCTTCAATCATCGGAATGCCTTCCGCCCCTTTGAAGATCCTTGTGTCCAAACTACTCAAGGAATTTTAGGTAGTTCCACAAGTACACACCTTAACCTCTTCAGCCATCGGAATGTCTTCCGCCTTCTCAAAGATCCTTGTATCCAAACTACACTAGGAATTTCAGGTAGTTCTACAAGACTACACCATACCTCTTCAATACGAGACATCTCCCGCTTCCTTGAAGATCACCTTGCATCCAATCACCCTTGGACTTTTAGGGTAATTCCACAAGCCGTGCTATACATTCTTCAACCTCCGGAATGCCTTCCGTCTTCATGAAGAAAACCCTTGCTCACCACTAGAGCATAGCACCCAAGGTCCTCCATAGTCGTACCACTCCCGGTGTGTTCAACTCCACCTAAAGCTGAGCTTCCAACCTCTCAACTAGCAAATGAGTACATCCCACTATGTCTTCCTTGAACCTCCACCTCAACCGGTAGATCATGAGTATTCTTACCACCGCCTCTCCAGGCTGATGTTGAGTGTTTAACGTCTCTCCAGACGATCACCGCTCTACCAGGCATCACCCCCAAGGTGAGAAACATCACCTTCATCCTCTAAACAGCACACCATCAAAGCACCTGCATCCTCATAACCCTCAGAGACAATTTGTACGGAATTACCAATCTCCGGACAATCCTTCTTGAAGTGACCCATCTTGTTACACTTAAAGCATTTAAACTTTGTCTTGTTACTACTCTTTCCCCGGTTACCTCTACCTCCACCATTCCCTCTTGAAACACTTAGGCCTTCCCCGTTTTCATCAACTCTCAAGTCCTTCGACTTAGTCAACTCCTTGGTTCTCAAAGCCGCTTGAACTTCTTCCAAGGTAACAGTGCCTTCTTTTCCATAGAGCATGGTATCTTTAAACGATTCAAAAGATCTAGGTAGAGCACACAACAAGAGTATAGCTTTATCTTCATCCTCAAGATTCACCTCAATATTCTCCAAGTCATCAAGGATTTTGTTGAACTCCGTAAGTTGCTCCATGATGGCCTTTGACTCCACCATCTTGAATGAGTAGAGTTGTTGCTTTAGGAATTGCCGATGAGCCAAAGACTTTGTCATATACAAAGATTCCAACTTTGCCCACATCGATGCCGCGGTTGGTTCCTTTGCTACTTCTCTCAAAACTTTATCTCCGAGGCACAAGACAATGGCACTCCTGGCCTTGTCCACCATCTCGGTCTTCTCCGCTCGTGTCATGGTGACCGGTAACGAACCTTCACCCTTCAAAGCTTTCTCACACTTTTGCTGTATTAACACCGCTTCCATCTTTACCTTCCATAACCCAAAATCGTTATCTCCGGTAAACTTCTCAATATCCCACTTCGAACCCATGGTACTTGATTATCCTTTGACCTTTGCCCCACGGTGGGCGCCAATTGTTACGGATTCGATGAGAAAAACACACCAATAACAAACTTGATGTGTGGAGCAAGGGATAATTAAGCAACCAATATCAAAGTGAATTGCAATTAAACAAGCAAAAGTAGAAAAATAGCGAGAGAAAAGCAGAGAGAACACAAAAGAATCTGTTGACCCAGTTCGGTCCAAATTGACCTAGTCTGGGGGAGAGAGCAGCCCTCCGTTCCACTATATGATGAGTAACGTTACAAAGAGATTTCAATGGGTTACAAGAATAAGTCTCCCGCCTAATTCTACCCAAATCCCAGCCTCTTCCCGTAACCAAGAGACTCAATCCTAATAGTGTTTCCCAAGGTGAATCAACCTTCAAACCCTAGTTTGTTGCCAAGAGACAAACTCTATACAAACCCTAGTTTGATTTCTAAACCCTTGTTTCAGCCCCCTCTATCTCTCTCAAAATAGTCTGATACAAGGCCTATATTTATAGTAAAAGAAACTCCCATAAAATTGTAACAAATCTGGCCCAAAAATACGTTTCTGAAAAATAACAGCACGCGAAATCGGCCACCGATTTTCCAAATCGGCCACCGATTTTTCCCGAACAGAAAGCCTCCCAAAAGGCAGCCAAAATCGGCCACCGATTTTCCAAATCGGCCACCGATTTATACTTTCAGCAAACATCAATTTTGGCCTCCAAACTCCAATTTTGAGTCACTTTCACAACAATCTTACTACAACATTTTAAAACTTGAGAAATAGTTTCTTCAGATATGTCCTTCCAATAGCTCAAATCAAGCACCTCCAAGTTGGGGAAAATGGAAGCAAACAATATGATGTTTTGATCTCTCAAGTATTGACAGTGAGCCAAAGAAAGAGACTTTACTTTCGGGCTTACGATGGCAAAAGAATTAGAATCCTCCCCTCCCCCTCCTATAGTCTCATTCCCAATAGTTGTGTATTCCATTTTGATATCACTAAGTGAAGGACAGTTTGTAACGAGCAAAAACAAAGCTGACTCTGTTAGCTTCCAACATCGAGTAAGATTTATAGACACTAAATGAGAAAGAAACAAAGAGAACTCGGCAACATGTTGATCATTGAGAAAATAAGTGTAACTAAGATCCAAATGTTGTATATACGGAGAGTTGGATAGGAGAGAGTTAATTCCATTAATGTGATTGTCAACGCACACGAACCCAGGGCGAGAAAGGTCAAGGTGTTTGAGCAAAGGGAAACAATCAGCAACGAGTAAGAGCTGGTTATGATCAGGATAAGCACGGCAACAATTGAGAGAGGTCAATGTTGTAACGGTTTGGCAGAAAGCGTGCAAGCCATCTGCGGGAAAGGCGGTTGGGACAGGGAATTTGAGTGATGTGAGTTTGCTGAATGGGAAATTAGAGATTTTGCAGAGAAGATCGTCCAGTGAATAGTTGTAGCGGGAGAGGTCGAGGGAAGTGAGATTGGTGAACCTTTTTAAAAGACGAGGGAGGTAATGACGCGATGCATCAGTGACAGAGAGTGAGAAACGAAGACGATTGGTGATGGAGAGGAACTGTTTTGAAACAAGCGATAGAGAATTGAAGTTGATTTGAGATAATTTTATGATAATCTCCCAACATTCGTCAGGTAAATATGATTCTGAAGTTCTCTTTGGACTTCCGGCAGGTGAAGATGGACAGATGGTAGATCGATCTTCAGCCAGTTTCGCCGGTGAAGATTTCAGGGAACAAGTACTTTTCGTTTTCATTGGCAGCAGGGTATGAGCGCAGCTGGTTCTCTTGGTCAGTTTCGACGGTGGTAAATTTTCTGGTGAAGATTTCAGGAAACAAATTCTTTTTCTTTTCATTGGCAGAGACGGTTCTGATGGTAAATCTTCGATGATGATTTTATGTTCAAGGGTTTGCTGGAGACTAAACAAACCATAATGGTTTTGGTGATGCGTGACATCAATATATATGGATTAGAGAATGGGCTTTCTTTGTTTATGAACTACTGTATCTTCCGAAAATTGCTCAATAGGGTGTAATTAGTTATCACTAGAAGATGCTACTCATTCTAAGATCTTATCTTTGGATTCAAATTTTTAAGGAATAATGCTAATTTTATGAAACACACACGCAAGAAACCGACGAGCGCTTTTTTTCATTAGCAATTTCACAGAGCAGGTGATTATTATGAAAAATTGAAAATACAAGCATTCTTGTGTCTCGTATGCATGTTGTTCGTAATTAATAAATAGTTCTCATTTTTAAATAGGTTTAATTAGTTATCATTTCTTTATCTTTTAATATTAAAATTGAATTTAAATTTCAACTATAAAATATTTTTTGTAAAAAAAAACTATTAAATAATTTGATTCAATAAATTTAATTTTAATTTTTTTGAAACAATACTTTATATGTATTTAATTTATTATGCACATGTGTTACTAACACATTTTTTTAATTAAAAAAGAGATTTTTTAGTAGTATAAATAGCTTAAAAAATTAAATAGCTAACTTATCATTATAAACTCCAAGTAATGATATCATTACTTTCACGTTTGTATCCACTGATTGAGAGTTTTTAAAATATCAATGTATGTGTATCCACGTATATCATGTTTTTTTTTTGTCATCCCTAATAACTGATACTGTTACTGTATCTGCTAATAACCACTACAATTTTTTTATCCATTAATTTTTTTGAAGGTTTATTATTCGTTTGTGTGTGTGAACCAAATATCATTTGCATGCAACTATATATACTAATCCTTCAAACCAAGTAGGACCATAATGGTTTATTATTCTTTTGTGTGTGTGAACCAAATATCATTTGCATGCAACTATATAGACTAATTGCTCTTGAGTGATAATTCTATTATATTAATATTAATATTATTATTATTATTATTATTATTATTATTATTATTATTATTATTACTACTACTACTACTACTAGCGAAAAGATGGGTAATACCGTGCCCGTCTGTCCGCTCTTTTTACCATGCTAACATGTATGTATATTTTATTATGTTTATTTGTATAATTTTGATTACAAATTTTAAATTTTCAAATATAATGGAAATTATTCGTACATCGATTTATCTACAAATTATCGTCAAAGCATATAACAAAATTATTTATCAACTCAATGTATTTTGGTTTGCCCGTGTATAAAATAAAATTAAAATTACAATCATTTTCTTATTGATTATATTTATAGTGACATATACTTGATCTAGGTTGTTACATTTTTTTTAAGGATAAAGGAAAAAAAATGAACATATACTCATATCATGTTTGTTAAACGATATATTTTGTGTGGTAACAAAAAAAAAGTTGTGTTTGTTACATCTTTTCTAATATTTGAATTCACTCATGAGTCTCATCCATTACCTTTTTAAAATGATAAGGAAAAAAATCGAACATATACAATTTGTTACATTTTGTTTTAATATTTGAATTTTCTCATATCTATTTGTATAAAAGATGATAGTAATTTTGGAAAGAGAAAAACTTAGTCCAAAATAGGCTATTTTCTCTATATATAGTATGATGGTAATTTTGGAAAGAGAAAAACTCAGTCCAAAATAGGCTATTTTCTCTATATATAGTATAGAAGTATAAATTATTATTATTATTAAAATTGATTGTAAATATATACAATTTTTTTGTTCTTTTTAAATATAATTTGACATTTTAATTCTAATTATTTATTTGTTTTTCAGTATAGCTTTCACTAAAACTCAATTTAAATTATATTAAACTCAAAATAGTTTTTTTTATCAATTTTAACAGATACTCCCTCTGTTCCCTTTTAAAGTGTCATTTTAGAAAATTAACACGAAAATAGCAAAGTGTATTTTTGCACATTTTCTTCCTATTATACCCTCAATTTAATCCACCAATATATTCCTATTTTTGGCACACAGTTTATGCTTCCAATAAATGTAATATGTTATATTTTTCTCGTAAGAAACATTTGTTTTTTTAAAAGATCGTAACAAACATTTGTTAGTTACTATTTTTTTCTCCAACAAATTCTTTTTTTTTACACTCTCTCATAACAAACAATTGTCAAATTTGCTCTTCCTTTTGAATATTCATGGAGTTTTTATTTTTTTACGAGTCTTCCACTCTTTCTTCCTTTTGAAAATTCATGGTGTTTTTATTCTTTCTCTCAAATCTGTTCTTTTACTTTGCACTTGAAATTTTTAACAATTATTCATCTAATTTATAGAATTTTAACTCTTCATAAAACCATTATTGCATGTAAAAAAAATTTTGTTTAAATCTGAAGATAACAAGAAACAAATTTTGTTTTAAAAAAAAAACAAACAAACTTTGTTTAAAAGAACAAACTTTAGTTTTTCAAATATATAACATTAATTAGTTTTATTGAAAAAATAAGAGTAACCAAACAAAGAAAAAGATACGAGTAATTGACAAAGGGTATAATTGACAAATCGTACCCTTAAAATACCAAAACGACAATTAAATAGGAACGAAAAATTCACCCTTAAACGACACTGATCAGTGCATTTTTAATGTACTTTCTTCTATCTTATGCTATGGCAATCCTATGATTTCTCCCTTTATTTTTAGTGTTTTTAATGTGTTTTCTAAGTTTAGTTTAGTTTTGCATTTATTTTATTTTCGCTACTTATTTTCTGAATAAACAGTAATTTGACAACTTTCATTGCGCAGGGCATAACTGGAGTTGTGTTTATAGGTTTGAGGCCCACGACCATGCGTTGGAAAGCTAAGAGAAAATGCTACAACTTTCATGTTGAGGCCAGAACCCAGTTCAGAGCGCACAGGAGTCAAATAATTGCATTTTGTTCCAGACGTTATCTTAAATAATTAATTTTGAGACAACTTATGTTTTTCGGCCTGATACTTTTAAGGCCCGTTTTTCCCATGTAATATAAAAACTAAAAAACACAGTTAGGGCTTCTAATTCACTGTTCACAAAATAGAAACCCTAAGGCAGCCGCTTGCTATGGAGAACTAATCTCTCTTTCGATCCATTGGTGAAGGAACTTTGTTGTTGACTCTTGAGGTTCGGTTTTAATAGAAATTTGTTATGTTTATGCTGATCATATATCAATTTTCGTGTCTCTTTTTTGTGTATGAATTTGTTACAATTGATGCTTAATTATTTTGTTTCATATTCATACCATTGAGATTGTTCAAATTAATTAATCGCTTGTTTAAATTAATTTGAACAAAAAACTATATATGCTTTCTTTTTTGATTGCAAAAAGGGTTGATCGAATCTTGTTATGATGTTAACTTTGTTCTTGGTGACGCTTGATCATCACCATAGTTAGGTGAACACGTATGATGCTTAATCAAACGAATTCTTTATAAAACTGGTTTTCGCTTGTTAAATGAGTTTTATAATCAACCAAAGCATAAACTCTTAAACAAATATTTTCTGAGAACCTGTGATAGATGATAAACAAAGTTTTCTAAAACCAGTGGATTGTTTTTCTATTAATTGAATTCGTCATCCTAATTTGCATTTTGTTCCGTGAAGCAAACAAAAAACCCCCAATTTATATTTCAGAATTCATAGCTGTTGTTCTTGTTATTGGCAATTGTTAAATCAGAAATCTTCGAGAGATGACCAAGGTTAACTACCTTGTACTACTTGCTTTAAAACACTTATTTTTGATCATGCACGACAGCGATCAAATTGGCCCTGTTGCCGGGGATCTCTGATTAAGGATAGCCAATTAAGAACCCACTAACCCCTTTAACATCTGTTTTGTGTTTATTTTTGTTGATTTTCAGGTGACCGTACTGTTTTTGTTGAGTTTCAGACGCCTAAAAAACCGGTTTTCAGTCTACTGTGTGCGATTGCTCTGAAACTTGGTCTGGAAATCCAGAAAAATTCACTGATCATGACTCCTTTAGAAGAAACTTCTAAAGGATTCTGGTGCTCAAAACCCCAAATTCATTGTTTTTCTATTAATTGAATTTGTCATCCTAATTTGCAATTTGTTCCGTGAAGCAAACAAAAACTCCCCAATTTATATTTTAGAATTCATAGCTGTTGTTCTTGTTATTGGCAATTGTTAAATCAGAAATCTTCGAGAGACGACCAAGGTTAACTACCTTGTACTACTTGTTTTAAAAAACACTTATTTTTGATCGTGCACGACAGCGACCAAACACTTAAAAAGGAACGGAGGGAATAATATTCAATGAATGTTAACTCAGTTGGCAAGGAGTTGACTCACGTGTATAGTCATGAGTTCAATCATCGTTGTCGATGTGAAGACATATTTGATGGGTGATATGTAATTACTTCTATTAACGCTCTTTGAGCTTGAGACCCTGATCCTAATGAGCACTGGAAGCTAACCTAAACGTTTTTTTAACCAAATCCTTTACTAGATAATTCATTTTTGTAAGAAGAAATTGGTAGAGAAAATTTAAAATAATTATTGGATTAAAATTAAATTATTTATTTTAATCAAATTTACATATAAGGAAATAATTTTTTTCTTACATGTAGTCCGTTCTATTTTTATTTTTTGTGTGTTGCTGATACCCAGTTTATTCATTCTAAACACACATTCTTGATTAAATATTTTAACTTACACAATTGGGATTTATTTATTTTATATTTTAGGTAGATGTTTTTTTTTTTACAAAATAGGTATATGTCTATAGTTCATTAAATGAATTGTAGGTTATAATATGAGTAATCTTTTTCCTTTTTTATTTATGAGATACATAATTTTTTTAATGAATAAGATATTTAATTACTTAAAACTTGGTATTTGACTCAAGAACCAACGAATATGAGAGGTCAAATCTCATTGAATACCACATATATAAAATCCAAACTTTAATAATATATATGCAACTCACACAACGTCGGAAAAATATGCTAGTACTTAGAAATAACAAGGAAAAAAACAAACTAATGGTGTTTTGGTACTCAAAGGAAGATAGCTTCCGATTGCATTAAAAAAAAAAAAACACGAATCGGAATAGATATGGGACATGTTTTGCAGTTGTATGCAATGGTGAGTATAAAGCCAAAAATAAACACTTTTGGTACAATCAATAGATTTTGCAAAATACTAGATTTTGAAGTGTCTAGTAGTACTAGCATGAGCCTTTAATTAGGAGGTAATAAGTCTACTTTAGTGGAGTACTATGACTTAGATATTGATTTTAATAAGTCCATTGTGGACTACATTAAATTTGAAGGGGGAGTTGTGGCTTGACGGTGTTTCGTGGGTGTAGAGTAGTCCACAATTAAGGTAGAGAGTTCATTGTCATTATCAAAACATGTAAGAGTTGTCATGGTTAAAGAATTCTTGTACGAGTTTGGTTTCGTTTAAGACAAATACATGTTGTTTGTTTCCGGTGAAGGTGTTATCCATCTCGGTAAGAAATCAGTTTTTCGTAGTTATGTTAAGGACATATTCTTGATACGTGAAGCTTTGCATATATGCTAGATTGTGAGTTAACTAAAGTCAATATTGGTGCTAATATGATGACAAAAAATATTCAAGTCTATTATGTGTCTCCACGAGTCATATTAGGGTTGAAATATTGAATATTTTGGTGTGAAGAATAGCCGCCACATAGAGAAAAGACGAAGAAATCAAGCCAATCTCATTTTTTCACCTTCCTATAAAATTGCGCTTCAACATGCATTGCGCTTCAATATGCATTGCGTTCATCGTTGAGCCGGGGTTGAAACTTTTACAGCGTGTCATATTAGAGTATAGTGAGAAGATAACTTGGAGAGCAAGTTATCTAGATAGTTTGGAGAGCAAGCAAGTTAGTTAGGAGTTAGTTATACTAACTCACCTCTATAAATAGCTCTCACCATTGTACTCATATTCATATCTTTTATCAAATCTATTGATTCTCCTATGAGTCTCTATGACTATCTTCCTCATGAATACAACTATGCACTCTTTCTTGCGGATCACTATGACTACTATCCCTGGGATTCCATGATTCGTAACATGGTATCAGAGCGATACCCTAGGGATGAAGATGATGATGCTTCCGCTTTCGCTTCCGGTTCTGACATTGATGAAGATGAAGATTTTGATGACGTAACCTCTGCTTCTGCAATTCAGGATACTTCAGCTTCTCATGATTGCATCCGATTCGGCAGTTTCGAGTCTCCAATTACTCCAGTTTGCAATCCTGTAATCAAACCAGAATTTGATAGATTTTCCATCAAGATTGGGGAGATTTCCTGTGTTCTTGTTCCTTCTTTCAGCAACATCATTGAAGATGAAGATTTTGTGTTCGCTGTTGAGAAAGACGAGAAATTGCAGTTTGTTGAACCAGAATTGAAGACTCACGAATCTGTTTACGGTTTCTTTGAAGCATCGGAAGACTTCGTCATACACACTGCTCCGGTGAGATTGAGGAGCTCTGTTTACGGCGTCGCCGCCTTGAGGCGTTCTGCCTTGTGGTTGTTCGTCAGAAAACAGACTGAAATGATTGCTTCTGCTGTCGACAACAAGATTCATTTCTTTCAATTACATGACGAATCAATCGTTGATTTCGATCCCGGTGGAAGTGTTGGTTCGTGTTCGTTTTTCTCTATTTTCATAGTTCTCCGTCAAATTCGTTTCCGATTGTGGTGGATACCATGGGATCGAGGCAAGAAAGGTCTATCTTCATTCAAATCAATACACGCCATTACAGAAGCTCGTGTTTTCATTTGTTTCTGCTTGGTTCGATTCAACACGCCATTGAAGAAGCTCTCGAGAGGAAGGATCATCGAGAAAATCATCTCGTTTGATTCCTATCACAAATTCGCATTTTCAGAATCACGTTTTGAGGAAAATGTTTTTTTTTTTGGCTAAGCAACTTCGATTCAGTTATTTGATGTGAGTTGTTTATGTTCGAAGAATCGCGTTCTCTCACAGTTTTACATGTTTGAAATCACATTTGCAACAAGCTTTTCTGTTTGAAGAAAGTGCATTCCAGAAGCGTGTTTCGAAATAAGTTGTTTTTGGTAAAGCGTGTTTGGAATAAGTTGCTTTGCAAAAGCACTTATTGAGTGGCTGATTGAAGAAATTAGGGATCAGGAGGGAGATGCAAACGAAACTGAATCAGACTTCTCACAAGAATTCTCAGTTGCCTTGGTTTTCTCACTGATGGGCTTGGCCATGGGCTTCATGAAGATTGGGCTACTGTCGCAGAATTGTTTTACTTAGTTTACCCTGCACTTTACTTAGTTTTTAGTATAGTGAATAAACTGTCATTTTCATTGTGTTTCAAACTCAAATTGGTGAATTTCCCCATTTTGAGTTTGAGGGGGACTATTAGAGTATATTGAGAAGATAACTTGGAGAGCAAGTTATCTAGATAGCTTGGAGAGCAAGCAAGTTAGTTAGGAGTTAGTTATACTAACTCACCTCTATAAATAGCTCTCACCATTGTACTCATATTCATATCTTTTATCAAATCTATTGATTCTCCTATGAGTCTCTATGGCTATCTTCCTCATGAATACAACTATGCACTCTTTCTTGCGGATCACTATGACTACTATCCCTGGGATTCCATGATTCGTAACAGGTCACAAACATAGAGAGTAAACCATCAAATTAACCATCTTTGACTTGTTAATATTTCAAACTAGTTTGTCATATGACGAAGGACCTGATTAAGAAACTTTTACCAAGACCAAGAGTAGTTTAAAATATTAATAGAGTATAGATTAACTTGAGAGTGACTTATAACCCACTTGGGTTGGCCTAGTGGTATTGGCTTGGGATCTGGGAGTGTGCTCCTCCTCAAGGTCTCAGGTTCGATTCTCTCTAGTGTCAATTTAGGTGGGCTAATTTAGCTTTTTCAAAGAGTGACTTATAAAGATAGAGATCAATACGGTGGTTTATTCCAACAGCTTCTTCAAAGAGTGACTTATAAAGATAGAGATCAATACGGTGGTTTATTCCAACATTTGGCTCTTTGTTTTCAAAAGTTGGATCGACAAAAAAAAAATGAAATGGGAGATATCTGTTCACATCGAACTTGCATATTTTTAATTGTTTTCTACTTCTTCCCTAAAAAAAAAAATTGTTTTCTACTTCTTGTTCATACGCGCAAGTATGTGTGCTTAATTAGTGATATTTTGACCCCAAAAAAAATATTTTTGGGTGTTGGCACAATTTGTGCACTATTTTGTATCCATATTGATGTACTCTCTTCGGTTTTTAATACAAGTAAAAAAAAATTAAAAATGGTTCTATTTATAAGAAAATTTTATAATTTTTAAGGTGTATTTATTGCATAAAAGACTTTTTAATCCTTTTTTAATGTTTGTCTTTTTAATTGAATAACAACAATTATTTATGAAAAAAAATACGTATTTAACATTAAATATACAAGTTTCAAGGCAAACTTGCTTTTTTAAACTTTTTAGCATGTGCAAATTCGTACATGTTAAAAAAACTTATTTAATACTACTTCACAAATGTCTATGAGTATATATATTTGTAAAAACATTAAAAATGTTGCAACAATTAATGGATGTCCTGGTTTTGATATATTTTTCTTTTGTTTTTCTTCTTATAATAAGGATCACATGGAGTAGACATATTTCTTTGATCTCGATAACATGCGTTTCCCGCATTTCTTTAAGGTGATTTCTTTAAGGAATTTTCATGTTAAAGTATTAATTAATGTCTTTTGCGCATTTAATTTGTTTTTATTTTAGAGTCATTTAATTTGTTATATTTGCTGTAAACATTTTTATTGTTGCTATGCACGTGCTCTTTGTAATTTGAGAGAATTTGTTTCTCCCGCCTATAACTTGTACTATTGTATTTATGTTGTTATTTCCTTATCACATTGTTCATAAATTAAAGAATTGATATCTCATGTCAGTTTGCATTTATGCGACACAAGGAAACAGGTGAGTAGCTTACCGGAATACAGCACATATATTGATATTCTTGTTTCAAAGAAGCAAAATTTTGTTACACCATTTACATACATCCCATAAAAACACCAAATGCTATGATTCTATTATTTGAAACTCCTTTTATTTTATTTGTTTCTTTTAGTGGACAGTAATAAAATTAAAAGAAAAGAATAAACATAGAACATAATTCTTCAAATTTGGTTTGTTCATCATAAAAGAGAACAATAAGAATAAGATAGTATGTATTTATAAAGTTCGAAAATAAACACAATTAGGCAGACAAATTAAGAACGTAGCTAATATTGGTTAGTATTACTAGTTGACCGATGTAGTTTTTGTCTCATTCAATATGAATGTGACTTACTATAGTTGCTAGTTCGACAATATAAATGGCATTGCCATTCACGGTTAGTTAGCTGAGATATCTAACTGTTCATTAATTTCTACCCTTTACCAAGCTTATTGATACTTTAGCCTCACCATAATAAATTTACAGTTGAAAAAACACGGGTATCTAGTTTGTACCAAAATTTTACTCTCTATTCCTCCATAAAGCTACACTAGAAACTTTTTCAAAAATAAAAAACAAAAAAAACTACACTAGAAACTAAGTTACACCGAGAAAGGGAGATGATGGAATGAGGGTCATTGAAATGATGTTCTTGCTAGAAGCTGCTGCTAAGAGAAAAAGTAAAATGGAAATTAGAGCATAGTAACTTACATCAAAGAATACACTAGACATATATAGCCATTGAAAATAACCAATTAATGAAGATGGTGTACCCATTTGGATTGGTCCGGTGATGTTAGTTTGAGACCTTAGAATGTGTTTCTCGTTGCGTCTCATGTTCGGTTCTCTTTGTGTCAATTTCGATGTGGTTAGTTTGACTTCTTTGTCTAAAATGTGTGTCATGGTCACAAATTACATTAAACCTATTAAACAAATAGCACGCATGGAGTAAAATGGGATTATGTGGATCATGCATACATATTAGACTTTTTTTTTTTTTTTTGCAACCGCGCGTATATTAGACTTTTTTCATTCAAGTAATGGATAGGAAGTTAGCAAATGTTTCAAATTAACCTGCAGGGGGGTGGATATATGATGTCAGAATATAATTAAATGAAAGATCAACTATCACAGAGATTTTTTTACAAAAGAGGACCACTACATATTTAAACATCAAATCTCTTGGTCCAATTAATGTTGTTCAACAACATACTGTAGCTATTAAATTCGAATAAATTTCAATTTTTTCATATCCTAGCTAACTTCTTTTTGTCATTAAACTACTCCTATATTAGTACTAAATCTACCAAAAAAAAAATCTATAGTAGTACTAGTATAGGATTAGGAGTAATCCTACCTATCGCTGTTCTTTTCACAAACCTTTGGAACATGATTTTAGTATAACATGAGCACTGGTTTTGTCATTATCACTTATATAAACTTTATTTAATTGACAAAATTGAAGATGATGTTGCTCCTAAGTTCTATAGTATTTTGTTGATTTGGATATGCTTCATATGCGGTAACTACCTGCAAATTGTATTTTGCATTTTAAACATAAAAGGCTCGCATTTTCTTTTGACTGCAAACAGTAAAAGGCTCACATTTGAACTTCAAGTTTCATTTTTTTTTTCAGATTAAAGGAAAAAAAACAATTAAACATATTTTAAGTTCATCAACGTTACCTCTATTACATTTGAACATCTTGTTAAACTTTCAAAATTGTCTTCACTTGGCCAAAATTTATCTATCTAGGACATTGTCTCAAAGTCCAGCGCTAGCTAGCAACACTCATTCTAACAATCTCAACTCATATCGGTGTCTCAACTTAAACAAAATTATTGTTTCTTTTATCTCCATGTAAAAATTCACTCACAAGGTTGCATAACTTGCATTCTTCTACTCTTTACGTTCTTTCTTTTCATTTTTTCTTAATTATTTTTTGCTGACAGAATGACAATCATATAAGAAATGTGTAAAACAGAAAATAAGACAAGAATATAATGAGTTCTAGAAAAAAGCATGCACATATTGCAAATATATAATACTTTCATATGCTTAAATTTAACTTTTATAACTAATAAATAAACTTGTACGTTAGAAGTACACACACGTTAGAAACCAAAATAATACTAGGTAGACTCTTTCACTAGATGAAAAATCTAATAAAACACTAAAACATTGTGATAACAATACTCCCAACTTTAATTTAGTTTCTTTTAAGAAAAGTAAATTGCATAGTAATTAACTTGACACTCAAGGTTGAGGAAAGACACCACCACCAGTACCACCAAGTCCTCCGAGTCCACCAGCACCGCCAAGTCCGGGGAGTCCACCAAAGCCACCAGCACCACCAAGTCCAGGAAGTCCACCACCACCACCACCGATTCCTCCGAGTCCACCAGCACCGCCACCTAGTCCTCCAAGTCCACCACCAGCATCACCAGCACCACCAAAGCCTACACCTCCAAAAGGCAGTCCATTGTTACCAATGCCTGAAAAAACACCAGCTCCAGTCATGTAATTCTTCTGATCCTTCAAACCATCTTCTCCAGCAGGCACATTTCTTGCATTTGTTGCAACCACAGCAAGAGCCAAAACAACCAAAATGCACCACTTAGACATTTCTCTCTTCACCTTTTTTTCTCTCTCACTGTTTCTAAACTTAAAGTTGATACTATGTTCAAATACACGAAGTGGGTTCTCCTTTTAAAGAGGAGAAAAGAAGATACAGTTGGGTGGTTGGGTAAAAAGTAAATGAACTTCAATGCTATAGCAGAGTCTTTTAGCTGTCAATTAACAAGATTGTACCAAATATTACTGTTATAAAGTGTACGTATGTTTTATTTGTTTTTTTTGAGGGAAACGTATGTTTTATTTGTTTTTACCATCTTAAATGGATTAAAATTAAAGTTTATTTAATTTCTTTTTTTGATTAGAAGTTTATTTAATTTTTTGTTAATTGATTCTTTTAATATTGCTGTTTGTTTGGAGCCTTTATTACACAAAATCAGAGCCAACTTGAATGTGTGACCATCATATCATGTGGCTGCGATTTAGATCAACGACTTAGATCACTTTACTATATAAAATTGATTGTGCGATATTAATTACATGATCTCAAATTAACGACTAAGAATAATTATTGCACAAAACCATGTGGTATTCGACTAAATGTGATCGGGGTCCGATTAGTGGCAAACGTACTTGCTTATTATACTCATTTTTGATGAAATCGTTTTTAAAATTGATTATTACAACTTAAATTCACAAAACTATAATACATAATTGTTTATATTTTTTTGAGAGGACAATTATTTATATTTTTGTAAAATGATATCGTGGCTAAAGAAAAATATTACACCATTGAGCTCCCAAGAATTCTTCTCAAACTGAATAGTGTTTCTAACACCGGCTTCGCCATTGACGGTAATTAGTAGGAAAGACATTCAAGTTATATAGTAAAGTGAGATTGTCGTGGTGGTTATCGGCTTATATACCCACAAGATCGTCGTCCTCTTATACAGTTGTAGTTCACATTCTTCAGCGCAAAGTTTCATATACCGACAATATGTTCGTTAGTAGTTGATCGAGCAAGGTAATCTTATACTCTCTCCGTCTCTATATCTAAGCACCTATTTGACTTTATTTTTGTCCCTAAATGTAAACCCCTTTTCAGATTACTAAATGCATTTATTATTATTTTCCTAAACATACCCTTAATTAATACTACTAACTTATCTTAAAATATGAAAAGTCAAATTTAATACACATACAAATAAAGGACAATTTGGTAATATTAACACATAAAATAGACACATTAATTACACAAACAGTTTTTCTTAAGAAATGTGAAAAATGTAAAAGGTGTTTACATATAGGGACGGATGGAGTATATATTATGAATATTATTTTGATTCTTTCACTCATGTTTCTTTTTTAAGTTTTTTTTTAAGATGGAAATATTATTATCGAAAATTTGACAATCTAAATACATTGTTAGGTTTTAGAGTCAGAACTATAAACCATGTGCCCTTTATTGATGATTTTAGTCTACGAAGATGTGGATCTATTTGATTGGCATATTAAAAGTAAAAATAAAGTGGTTGAAAATTAAAATGGATAAAAGGATTCCTAATCCAAATTTGATTTCTTAAATTCACTTGTAAACATGGAAAGTGTTTAAAACCATATAAAATTGTTACGTGTGACGTAATAATAGACCGCAAAGAAATGAAAATGAATCTTCTTTAGTCATACTAGTATGGAGCCCGTGCCAAGCACGGGTAAATAAATAACTATTAAGAAAATATTTCAATAACATTTAGTTAAATCACGTCAAATATTTTTTTGCAATGTTTTAGGAATTAACTTTTTTTTGTGGTGTTCTTTTGTGGTGTTCGAGGTTCGAACCTCGGACCTTACATATATTATGTATTGTCCTTACCAACTGAGCTAAGCTCACGGGGACTTTAGGAACTAACTTAAAAAGTAGTATCATGGTATAATTTAGTCGGATATACTGTAAAAGATATTTCTAGTATCAATGTATATAAATTAAATCTTTGGTTCTATATTATAGATTGACAAAACTATTGTCAAGAATGAGATTAAAATTCATTAACAAAATTATATATAATTTGATACTATGATTCATAAATCTCTATTTTTATACAAATATAAAAAATTAATCAAATTAATAAAAGGGTCATGGTCTATTGTTAGAGTCATTTTAGTCGTAAAGTGACGAACTCAACTTTGAATCCCGTCCTAAGATGATAGGTACATTATTTTTTTTCTTCATATTTTCTTACTTGTGAAAATTTTATTCATGTGTCTAGGGTTTTAAATATTAATCGTACTTAAAAAATATTGATCTTTTTAAATAAAAAGATGTTAATTATGTTAAAAAAAATTATTCATAAATATTCATCCCTTGTATAAATTTTTATTTATATAAAAACAAATTAACATTGCTAATTTTTTACTTAAAAAAACATTGCTTATTTTTAAATAAAAAAGTGTTAATGTTTTATTTTTACTAAAATATCAATTCATAGTAATTAAGATGATAATGTTAATTCATATAAAAGGTTCAAGAGTATTTTATAAAGAATTTGTTGCAAGTCGAGTCTATTTAGTTGATTGGTGGGATAGCATATATTCAAATATTTCACGCTTTAGTAACAAAAAAAAAAAAAAACATATTTCACACTTTTGAACCTGTCATGCTTCCTTAGGGTCCAATTGGTTAAATAGAGATGGGAGATTTTAATAGAGGGAATGGATGAGAGATATTTTAACTATACATGTTTAATTCATAATTGTAGAGGAGATTTTTAAAACTAAATTACTTTTTATCCTTAAAGTCTTTAATTTTAATCTAACTTACTTTTCTCCAATGTTTCTACCTTGCTCGTTTCATCCCTTATCTAATTGTCCACCACTCTCCACTATGTCGCCTGCTCTCTCTCTCTCTCTCTCTCTCTCTCTCTCTCTCTCTCTCTCTCTCTCTCTCTCTCTCTCTCTCTCTCTCTCTACAACATGACCCTGCCTCTCTTCCTTCTCTCTCTAGTCCCTCCTATCCTATTTCTCTCCCTCTCTCCCATCGCACACTACCACCCTTTCAACTTCTTTTGATCATGTTATCATTTTTTTTATTTTGTTCTTGAATGTTTCCAAAACATACAATTTGGTTTTGCTCCTATTTCAATCATCCAAGTTCTACTTAATATGAAATCTTCCAATTCCAAAATCTGAGAACGTTAAATTGATCATCATAGTTTGGCAATACAATTAACTAAATCGTGTTAAGCTCTCTTCAATTGTCTACGGCTTCTCCAATTTGAGCAAGTTCTATAACAATTGGTATGAACAACATGATTTTCTGATGAGTACTAATTTAGCTACTCCTAATCAAGAAAGTTTTTTGAAATCAAAAGATATTGTCGTTGGTTTAATAATATAGTTAATACCATTTTTGTTATTAAGTTCTTGAATGGGATTTCATCTTATCATTGGATAAGATACATAATTAAGGAAATTGCAGCTCTTGGTTTACCAATCAACAATCTTCTATCGATAATCCGTAACAGGAAAAAACAAAAAAGATAGACGTCGTTGTATCTTTAAATCATAGATGGCAGAGATATGTTGCTCATGGTCTTTTTCTACAATTCAATTATTCCTTATTTCTACCAAACTTGTCAAATCACAGGCAACCTTTTAAGAAAATTGACTCCATGATGAAATTCAAAATTGTTTGATTCAACTCAAATTTAACTTTTAAAGTGATTACTATAATGGTATAGTTTTATGACTTGAACTGATTATTTTAGGTATAACTAAAAACTACTCTGGATCAATTTATACTCATATAAATGTTACTATGATTGAAGGTAAACGGTGAAAGAATTAAAATATACAAATTAAAGAGAAAAATAAAATAAAATGAACATAATGGTAACTTCTAACAATTTTGAGTGTTTATAATGTACATCCAAATCATAAGAGAATAAATAAGATTATTTAGTATTTATCTACTTCCCATAATTCATATAATGAGTTGAAAAGTAATATATGAAATCAAAATAAACAAAGAATGGGAAAATATAAGTTAAATCAAGCATGATTGCAAAATGTTCTTGAAAGTTATGGTCAAGTAAACAATGTATCAATCCAGCAAAGCAATAATCAATCTAACAAATTGACCACACACTGCATACTACAATGTTCTACAACAAATCTGAGTAAAAAAGTAGAATATATTTAGTACCAAAATAAAGGCATCCAATAATAAGAATAAAAATAAAGAGTGTCTAACAGAGATCAAAAGGGTTTACCCTTGGACCATTATCTAAAAGGTTGGTATTACACGTACCTAAAATGGTGTAAAATAGTAATTATCATGTTACAAACCAAAATGAGTGTACAATATCGATTATTAAAAATTTACATAACCGGTCATTTTTATAAGAAAAAAAGTTATTCTAATTTCGTCATAAAGAAAAGATATTTATCAAAATATTTATTTCCATTCGATTTTATTTATTCTAGAGCAAGGGTATCTTCTTTCAAAAAAAGTATGCTAAAAGATTACTTTTTTTAACTTTTTTTTTGTTGCCCGTTCTTCTGTTAAATATTACCGCATGGTTAAAAAAGCTCAATTATATGTCAATTTGTCACACTATGTTAGTATGACAACACCAAACCTAGTCAAATATTGATATGTCAAATAACGAAAGATGTTTAATGAAACAATCAAATAATGAGAGTGATAAAGAAAAAGGGCAATTGCATGTTGAAACTTAATCATGACAGAATGAATTGAACTTGAATACCTCTTTTTTTTTATATTTGGTAAATTAAAGATATATTTCACACACAACTAATTCGGCGATCAATTTAAGATCTTTCATCAAATGTTTTTCCATATGTACCAGTCAAGAATTATTCCCCACCAAATGATTAATGAGTCTAATAACTACCGCTTGTGTCACGCTGTGTTGCTTCAATATCTCATTTTATAAGAAGTCAAAGATCAATTAAATAAATGGAAATTAATTCTCTTGTTTTTGAATCTCAATACTGTATCTCATTTTATAAGAAGTCAAAGATCAATTAAAAATCAATTTGAATGAAAGTCAATTAATAGGAATTAAATCATGATTTTTTTTTTCTTTCGGAAGGGATAAATCACGATTACTAATAGCACAAATTATGTTGCAAGTGCTATTAATTTCATATATTTTTTTGATTACATATTAATTTCATATATAATAGTACTGATTTTTTTTTAATTACACTTGGTGCTGATTTTTCTTAAGGAGTAGTACTTATTATTGTATGCTGAGAAAATCAAAAGTATCGAATAATTTGAAATTTTTGTTTATAGGTCGAAATATGATTACCATTCATTATTTCTGATTTTATTAGATTTTTTGTATTTTTTTTTTTGAAGGATGTTGAAATTTTTGAAGGATGGATATGCCTTACGATAATAGTAGATGTTTATGATGTTATGTATTGAATGTCTTCATGTTCTCCTAAAATGCCTTGTGTTGACGTGGGAATTTTTTTGAATGAGATAAATACACCCTCCGGTTACAAATATAAACAAAATTTCATGTTTTAGATTCATTCAATAAATGATGTATGTGGTCTTTATTGTAGACAACATACATCATTTATTGAATGTATCTAAAATATGAATTTTTGCTTATATTTGTGACCAGAGGGTGTATGTCATAACAATGTCACGTGTCCTTTAGAATAGAGGATGATCGATTTTTATTTTTTAGGGTTATAAGGGCAAATGTTAGAGATTTTACAAAACTTAATTTTCAACCTTTTGAAAAATAAATTAGCACAATTGCCAGTGCATAATTTCTAATTCCAAAACCTTATCGGCATTTCCCTTTTTTATATTGTAGAATTGTAAAACTGAAATTATAAACCTCAATAATTATTATTGCAGATTAGAGCATCTATATTCTCTTATTATTGACACCTCTAATTATTTTTGGATATATATCAAGCCAATGAACAGAGATCAACTTGAACCAAAGTCTCTAACAATGATGCCTCGAGTTTCCAAATTCCAATCATTAAACTATGAAAAATAAAAGTTCATTGCTAATTCAAATAAATCTTAAAAAAGAATTAAATGAGAAAGAAAAGGAACCCTGCTTGCTCCTTGAATCATCCAACATCGGAATCTCTTTTTGATTAAGTAGTATGTGCATGATGCAACCCATTCATGTTTTCAGAGTGATTGGAAAAAAGAACCTCAAATAAAATAAAATGTATAGTAAATTTATTCAAGCAGATGATTTGGAAAAGGGAAAAATGAAAATAAGAGAATGCAGAGAGAATAGTGATATGAGTTATGAACTTGTGATTGAAATTCCACCTACATGCCTTACATTCTGAAACCGTAATTTTTTCGTAACTGCCTTACATGCATTTCGAAATGATGATTTGAAACGAAAAACCAAATGAATACTTGCAATAACAATGTTTAATCATACTCGCTCCGGTCCTAAATATAAACAAATTTGACTTTTTAGATTCATTCAATTAATGATGTATGTGGTCCATATTATGGACCACATACATCATTAATTGAATGAATCTAAAAAGTCAAATTTGCTTATATTTAGGACCGGAGCGAGTATAATTAAGGAGAGTAGAAAATTTCAATTTCAAATCTGTAACAATTAATCATAATAATAACATTAAGTATTGTGTTGACCTTGAAAGCATTAATGATCATTAGGCCATAAGAATGCCACGTGTACTATAGAATAGAGGAGGATTGAATTGTTTATAGGCTTAAACGCACTTTTCACCCCTTAACTTTGCATAAGTTGCAATTTTGGCCCCCTATTAAAAAAAATGGCAAAAGTTACACCTCATGTCTACCCCTTTTGCAAAAAGCCAATTTTGACTCGGTCAACCATAGCTGGCACGCCACCTGTCAACTTTTTTAATTAAAAATTATTAAAATTGCCACGCGTATAATTTAAATAAAAAAATAAAAAAAAGGAAATAAAAAAGGGAGAGGCACGTGAGTTTTCTTCTTTCCATCATCCAACAACAACAACACATTGTTTTCTTCTTCTTTCCTTCCATGATTCTGATTCTTTCTCACTTAAGCCAAACAAATTATTGATTAAAATTAGCTCAGCAACGCATGAAGCCAACAATATATTAATTTTTTTTAGATCTGATTTTTTTTTTCTTCCAGCAACATATTGATTTTTTTCCACAAAGGAATTATTTTCCATCAACATATGAAGAACAAAACACAGAGAAACGGTTACAAAACACGGATTCGATGGGTTCCGACTTCAATCGACGAGTGAGAACGATTGCAGAACGAAGGAGAGAGGAAGGTTTTGGATGATTGAAAACTAATTGGAGGAGGTTCTGGAGAGAGCACGGTGGAGGTGAAGAGTTCGACGGTGGACGGTGGTGGTTGATGAGTTTGACAGTGGACGATGGTGGGTTGAAACGGAGAGTGGACGGTGGACTGTGGTGGGTTCGACGACAATGGTGGGTTGAAACGGAAAGAGTACAATGGATTGAGTTTGGAGAGAGGGCGATGTATTGGGTTTGGAGAGGTTCGACGGTGGTGGTTTGGACTGGGTTTTGGTGAAATTATGAGAAGAGGATGAGTTTTTTGAGAGGAAGAAATGAAGAAGAAGAAGAAGAAATAAAAAATTGAGATTTTAATCAATTTGCTAAGAAACTTTCAATCAATTTATTTCTAACTTTCAATCAATTTTTCTGTTTTCAGCTCAACTACTTCAGCAAGGGAATTGTAGTAGCTATTTTAGTAATCAGTTATAAAAATCATAAATCTGCTCTGCCAGGATATCGTGGGAAGGGAATCACATCTCTAATGTTTTGTTTTTCAAAATCCGAATCTGAGTAGGAGGTAGAAGAAGGAGAAGTGAGTTTTGGTTTGATTTGGGTTTATGAAAGAGCAAGAACAAAGGAAAAAATATGAAAGTTAGAAGCTGATGATGATGATGGTCTTTGAAGCTCTCACGTGCCAACCTTTTTTTTTTGTTATTTTTGGTTTTTTTTTAAATTAATTATACGCGTGGAATTAAAAAAAATACAAAATAAAAATAAATACACATGTGGCGTGCCACATAAGGTTGACTGGGTCAAAATTGAGCTTTTGCAAAAGGGGGTAGACATGGGGGGTCACTTTTGCCATTTTTTTTAATAGGGGGCCAAAATTGCAACTTATGCAAAGTTAAGGGGTGAAAAGTGCGTTTAAGCCTTGTTTATAATGTAGATGTAGATGTAGATATGTACACCCTCCGGTCATTAATACAAGCAAAAATCCACCTTTTAGGTTCATTCAATTAATGATGTATGTAGTCTATAATAAAGACTACATACATCATTAATTGAATGAACCTAGAAAGTGGATTTTTGCTTATATTAGTGACCGGAGGGTGTAGATATATTCCACAAAATGACAATTTGTTACTCCATCCGTTTCAAAATGAGTGTCGCTTTAGCCAAAAAAAATTGTTTCAAAATGAGTGTCGCTTTCAGTTTCCAATGCAATAATAACTTTTTCTTTTCAATTGTACCCTCCAATTAATACTCTGCACACTACTTCCAAAGTATTACTTTTAAAACTAACCAATAGTTAATAAGGATAATTTGGTAAAATAATCATTCTCTTTCTCTTAATCATTGCATTTCTTAATATGTGTGTAAACACCTAAAACGACACTCATTTTGAAACGGATGGAGTATTATGTAAATGAGTAAATTTACATCAAGAGAGATTTTCATGTCGAAGAATAAAGATAAAAATAAAATTCCCCCTCATTTCGACTCTAACCTCGTTTTGAGAGGACAAAACTAGGGGAAAAGATAGACATGAAACACTATATTTAGCAACATGGTTCCACTTTACAAATGATTTCTTAAGGGTGTGTTTGAATTGAGGGTTTAGGAGGTGAAGAGAGAGGAGGGTTTACTTTTCATTTTTAAGTTATGAATACTATGAAATGTTTTTTAAAAAGTTAACATATTAACATGATAAACAATCATATGTCTCGTGTTGAGCCAACCCCAACCTTTCCTCCCGTCATTTACGAAAGTATATGGCATATATATTCCATCCAAGGATGTTCAGAGAATGAGAATGCCTTGCACTTCTCTTTCGCTAAACGTATGAATGGAATAATTCAAGTATGCACCTATTCAAGTTTAGTTAGAATGTAGTGAGAAGTATTGAACCCCACGAGAGAGGCATTAATGTAAGGAAGAGCCAAGTTTTCCAATGCTTTAAAAGAAATACAAAATAAAAATTTGTAAAAATGAGAGGAAGATGATTTTGATTTTGAGAAAGAAAGCGGTTGATATATAATGGCCCTTATATAGCATTGTTGGTAGTTGAGGAGAAGATTACCACATTAAAACTTTATCATCCGACACGGCTAAAGTTCGTCAAAAGCATATAGTGACATACTATTCTGGTTTTATACGTAAGCAAAAGTTAAAATGTATTTAGGCCAAATACATTTTGACTTTTGCGTATATTAACGAACCGGAGGGAGTAGTAAAATAACAACCAAATCATTTTGACTTTTGCGTATATTAACAACCGGAGCGAGTAGTTAAATAACAACCAAATTGTTATAAATATTAATAGTGGATGTCCAAATAGCAAATTGGTTAATGGGCTATACTACTAGATCATTGGGCTTAGTCCATAAGCTATTTTATTTCCCTATAAATAGAGTTCATTTGTAACATTCTCAACCACACCAGAGAAGAATAACATTTCTCTATATTCTCTCTTCCTCTTATTCTCTCTATCATTCTCTCTATTTATTTAGTTTTATAACACGTTATCAGCACGCTCTAATCAACTAAGAAGGTGAATAGTTCTTCTTAATCTATTATAATAAGTTGTAATTTTGTATCGATGATTATAGGCTATTGTTGCAATTCCATAAATTTGGAATCAATGCCTTATAGATACATATTATTGTTATTATACAAATTATATAGTGTTTGTTTGTTTTTAATTAAACATTCATGCATCCCTGAAGGATTGCATAAAAGATTGATCACATCTATAATATAGCTCCCGAAGAACTATATTCAAAAAGGAACGCATCCCTGAAGGATTGCTTAAAAACTCAAATTGTTTTCCAATGAATTCCTGATGAATTCAAAGGTGCTGTATCCCTGAAGGATTACTTAAAAACTCAATTTTTTTCAATGAATTCCTGGTGAATTCAAAGGTATTGCATCCCTGAAGGATTGCTTAGAAACACAATTTTTACGGTGCATCCTTGAAGGATTGCACGAATGAATTGATTAGATTTATATTATTTTTTTTATCAAGATTTGATTTAGTATATAGTTCTTAAAGAACTTAAAAGAAACTATTTTTTCCACCATGAATTCCTGCAGAATTCAACGTCCATGCATCCTTGAAGGATTGCACAAGGATTAATTTTTTCAGAAGGCATAAGAATTTATCGCATATTGAGATATATTATAAAGTTCATGAAGAACTCAATATTATTCTGAGTGAATTCTGGAAGAATTCAATTCAATAGTGAAGCATCTCTAAAAGATTGTCAAAAGAATTGATATGATTGTGTAGAACTTGAACTCAATTTGTTTTTACAATAAGTAACAAGAAAAATTGATTTATGTATTTGCCTAGAGCAAATATATACATTACAGTTTATTACTATCATGTTTCAAATTATGATGATAAACTCCACCCAGATTTAATTTCCCTCTTTCACTTATTGGTTCTTTAGGAGAGAAATTGGTTTCTTGATTACATGCCTTGCAATTTTAAAATAGAAATATGTGACAAGTTTTCTTTGTTTTGCTTTTATTTGCATAACAATCATTATTCGAAATAAAAATGCCATATTAATTTGTTTTAATGTAATTAATTGACATTACAAGATAAATTAATTTGCCTTAATGTGATTAATTGCCTTGTTAATTTGTTAAGAGATAATATTCCTGTTTTTGAAATATTAATTTGTGTGCTTGTAATGAGAAGCAAATTTTAAAAGCATATAAGCAAATTTTAAAATAGAAATATATGTGGTTTTTTTTAATCAACGTGACAAGAAGTAAATAATTGATATGTTTTGTCGTGATTTTGATTGTAATAATTCTCTTGATATGCTTCTAAAACATTTGAATTTGTAATAAGACTTGTCTTTAAATATGAGATCACATCATTAATTAGGTCTTCATTTTCATAATTAAGATTTTATTATTGTAATTATTATTATTACTATTGCTTGGTTCTTGATCCTTGTGGACATATTTTTGAAGAAATAATTTTTTTTAATATTAAACCATATATGAAAGATTTCTCAAAGAATTATAATTGTTTATTAATATCATTTATGATTTAATCCCAAAGAAGTACAATTGTTTATTATTAGCACATCCTTGAAGGATTACTTAAAGAATGATTTTTCAAAGATCATTGGTTATGAACATTTGTGATATAGTTCTTGAAGAACTAAAATAAACATATCATTGGAAGCATCCTTGAAGGACTACTTAAGGAATGAATCATCTCAATCATTGTTCATGAAGATTTGTGGCATAGTTCTTGAAGAACTAATACCATAGTATCAAACACCTTTGTGGGCCATAAAAAGTGATTTTTCTTGGTCACCGTTTATGTAAATTTGATGTTGAGTTCTTGAAGAACTACACATTTAAATCATAACAGAACATAAATTTATAAGATCTATTTGATCATAAAAAAAAAGGAGGAAAATGTGAGACAATACATGTTTTTATACCACTCGTATATGCTCCTGAAGTAGCAAAATGAGTGAATATCTTCAAAAATATTTTTGAAAAATTACTCGCATTTGTAATTGAATAATGAGTGATTTTTGATCAAAATGGTGAAAGGTCACATTGAATGTCATTCCCAGAAGTGAATGGTTCATACTATTTGTGTTATATAACTAATATCATAGTTATGGTAATTGATTTAGTAAAGATTACTATTGATATGATACATGTCAAGGTCGTACGATTTCTTTAGTATGAACTTAGATCAGTTGAGAAATTACTACGTGATCAAAGATTTTATTGATATGATCATATTTCTATTATATGGATTGAAATTTGCAAGATTGTCTCCGTATTGATCAAAGTTTGGTTATGATTTTCTTCTATATGACTTGGATTACAAGGTAAGCACAAATTCTTCAAGATTAGTATCTCATAAATATTACATGTTAGATATATATATATATATATTTTCTCGTGATCTCACATGTAATTTACATTGTGAAGATATCAAACTTTTGAAATATATCTTATGGACAAATTTTTGTTGCGTAATTATTCACCTGAAAAATACATATGATTTATAAAGTTTTTTTTCTTGGATAAATTTTGAGTTTACCTCTTTTTATATCTATAGTAATACAAGAGATAAATCAAGACTTTATCATATTTATTATATAGTTTTATTTGGAAACATTATGGATAAGAACAAATGAAACACATTATTGTAAACCAGAAGTTTACAAATCATGTTTCAAACCTCAAATGGATAAAAACAAATGAAACACATATTATTGTAAACCAGAAGTTTACAAATCATCTTTCAAATGGTAATTCTTAAAAATATATAACAATCCCTGAAGGATTGCTCAAAATGATTTTTCTTGATCATTTATGATATAGTTCCTGAATAACTATAAAGATTACTCAAAGCTCCTGAAGAGCTAATGTATTGTTACATAGAGTGACAAAATTACACATTGAGGTTACATTTAATATAATTTTATTGAGTTTTAAGATATCCATCTAAATGGATATCATATTGAAAAATATATGTTAAACATCTCTATTACGAGATATACTATGGTGAAAATAAGCATAATGGAAAAATGATGTTGTCTACGATTTGTAATACGCTTATATTAGTGCAATGAAAGCACATATTATGTAAACTAGAAGTTTACTTATTATATTAAGTTTGTCGTTGGAAAGACCGGTTGGGTTATCCCGGATCTATTATGATGCAAAAATAGATAAATTTTAATGGATTTGTATTGAAGATCCAGTAGATTCATCAATCAAATAATTTTTTTCTTCGAGGAAGTAGAAAATTTGAGGATTTTAGTCCTTCAATACATGTAAATGTGTATACGGTGATATTTGTGAATAAATACACCGAAAATATGGATCAACTAAATGACATGTGTGGTTATTGTTAACTCACAAACCTGAAGCTTGTGAGATTATTCGACCAACAATGTATGATTATTGTTAACTTACAAACCAGAAGTATGTGAGATTATTTTGTCAACAAATTTGACAATGAGTTTATTTTCTGAACTTTTCAGAAAGCGTTTGATAAGTATCATTTGTCAATTAAAATTGATATTAAAAAATTGCTAGCATATGCTCATAAAAAAATGGACTTGAAGATCCATTCTTTAGACGTCTAAAGTTAAGTGTATGATTGATACTTATAAAACCACACCTTATAAACTCTATTTTGGGAATCAACAATCTTTGATGTTGATATATTTATTTGCATCAAGCCAACATATTATTATATGTAAGTCCCCCCCTTAATTCATCATTGTTTTTAGGTTAACAATCTAATATTTCCCATCTTAATAAATTTTTGGATGTGTTGTGTATATCACAATTGCTCCAATATAATGTACTAGGATAAATCTTGAAAGAATATTGGGAAAACATATTTGATATGAATCTCCATCTATCATAAGTTTTATTGAGTCAACTTGTTTACAACCCAGTAGGTTGATTATCGATTGATGGATTAGTTTTCCCAATATTAGGGGGAGATGATAAGCAGCTAAAAAAAATGTGAACCTGAAGTTCAAATAATTATTTGAAAGGAAATATTATTGTCTCATCATGATCCTCAAGATATAACTCATTTGCAAAGTTAAACAAATTGAATATCAGCTGCTAATGCTCCAAACGAAATAGATATCCATGTAGGATATTCTAATATTGCAAATGAGTCTCAACTGTGCCTGAAGCACGGTAGACCAATCGGTTCCAAATATATAGAAAGAAAAAAAAAACCTCGAATAAGAAAAGGAGCTTAAAGGAAAGATAACCCAAACGAGGATATAGAAACTCTAAAAGAGTGTTCTGACATAATTGATATTTCAGTTCCAGAAGAAACTGACCAGGTACCTGAAATTCCCGAAAATAAAGAGATCTCAGTAAATTATGACACTACTGAAATCCGATGGAACCGACATGAAATCAACGTTGATGATATTTTTGCAAACAACAAAGCGCTGAATGTGATAAATGATAACGAGGATCAAGAACCAAGGTCTATTAAAGAATGTAGACAAAGCGAAAGTTGGTCAAAATGGAAAGAAGCAATTGAAGCAGAATTAAACTCTCTTAATAAGAGAAAGGTATTGGACCTGTTGTCCGAACACCTAAAGGCCTGAAGCCAGTTGGATATAAATGGGTGTTTGTGCGAAAACGCAATGAGAATGGTGAAGTTGCAAGATACAAAGCAAGACTTGTTGCTCAAGGGTTTTCCCAAAGACCCGAAATTGATTTTGATGAGACATACTCACCTGTAGTTGATGTAAGTTGATGCAACTACTTTTAGATACATAATAAGCCTTATAGCTCATGAAGGGCTCAATTTGAATATGTTGGATGTCGTTACAGCCTACTTGTATGGCTCACTTGATAATGACATTTTCATGAAACTCCCTGAAGGATTTAATTTGCCTGAGGCAAATAGTTCAGTAACTCAGGAAGACTACTCCATAAAATTAAATAAGTCTCTATATGGACTAAAACAATCAGGACGCATGTGGTACAATCGCCTCAGTGAATATTTGCTGAGGGAAGGATATAAAAATGACTCCATTTGTCCATGTACTGTTATGAAAAGATCGGTAAAAGAATTTGCTATAATTGTTGTCTATGTTGATGACATAAACATTATCGGAACTCATGAAGAGCTTCCATAAGCCATAGATTGCTTAAAGAAAGAGTTCGAGATGAAAGACTTAGGAAAGACAAAGTTTTGTCTTGGATTACAAATTGAGCACGTAAAAGGTGGGATTCTTGTGCATCAAGAAGCTTACATAGCAGAAGTTTTAAAGCGTTTCTACATGGACAAATCTCATCCATTGTCTACTCCAATGGTTGTTAGATCCTTGGATGTGGAGAATGATCCTTTCATACCTTGAGAAGAAGGTGAAGAACTACTTGGTCCTGAAGTACCATATCTCAGTGCAATAGGAGCATTGATGTATCTTGCTGATAATACACGTCTTGATATATCATTTTTGTCAATCTATTATCAAAATATAGTTCTTCACCCACGCGAAGACATTGGAACGGGGTCAAGTATGTACTTCGTTACCTTCGATGTACAATGGATATGGGATTGTTTTATCCCAAAGTACCCAAATTAGAATTAGTTGGTTATGCAGATGCATGTTATTTGTCAGATCCTCATCATGGTAGATCATAAACAAATTACTTGTTTAGAAGTGGAGATACAACCATTTCATGGAGATCTGTAAAGTAGACCATAACAGCAACACCATGAAATCAAGCAGAAATTTTAGCATTTCACGAGGCAAGTAGAGAATGTGTTTGATTAAGGTCATTGATTCAACATATACAAAATAATTGTGGTTTATCTTCTGGAAGAATGGATGCAATCATTTATGAAGATAATACATCATGTATTGCTCAGTTGAAAGAAGGATACATTAAAGTAGACGAACAAAACATATTTCTCCCAAATTCTTTTTCACCCGTGATTTTCAGAAGAATGGTGATATCAGCATTCAACAAGTTTGTTCGTGTGATAATCTTGCAGATGTTTTTACAAAGTCACTCCCATGTAAAGTTTTTGAGAAACTTGTATTAAGAATTGGTCTTCTCCGTCTAAGAGATATTTGTCTTCATGAGGGGGAGAAATAAATTTGTTCTGCACTCTTTTTTCCTTCACCAAGGTTTTGTCCCATTGGGTTTTCCTGGTAAGGTTTTTAACGAGGCAGTTCACACTCAAAAGGATATTGTACTCTTTTTCCTTCACTATAATTTTTTTCCCACTGGGTTTTATTTTAGTAAGGTTTTAATGAGGCATATCCTCGATGGACATCCAAGGGGGAGTGTTATAAATATTAATAGTGGATGTCCAAATAGCAAATTGGTTAATGGGCTATACTACTAGATCATTGGGCTTAGTCCATAAGCTATTTTATTTCCCTATAAATAGAGTTCATCTGTAACATTCTCAACCACACCAGAGAAGAATAACATTTCTCTATATTCTCTCTTCCTCTTATTCTCTCTATCATCTCTATTATATTATTTGCACTATTTTATTTTGATAGTACACATGGCATCCTTATATTGAAAGGTGTATTTAATGTTTTGTGTAATTGGTACATATTATGTGATTTGTGCAAGACTTATGTAATTAACATGATTATGCAAGTTGACTAAAAGGCTTATAATGACAAAAAAATAAATGGAATATTTTATTCAAATTATTTTTGCTATTTAATGTGTTACTAATTTCATTACTAAATTAATGGCATAATTGATGTGACTTGCTTCTTTTTTCCTATAAATATTGTTTGTCCGTCTCAAACATCTTCACATCATTTAGAATTCATACTAAAATTTTAAAATTATTCTCAAAATCTCTCTTTTATTTTATTGAAACACTTTTCTTCTTAACATATTTTTTTCATCACTCTAATTTCAAAAATTGATTCAATTTATGATATTACTCCACTACATGTTGTATATATCCATGTATTTTGTTCAAATTCACATATTCATCCTATGATACCCTCGAGTTCTAACGGCTTATGACAAGATATGTACCAATTACATGTTGGTACATAATTCTTAATTATCATCCAATCAAATTGTAATCAACACATCATCATATTAAGTTAGCCAGTCTTGAGTTTTTTTTCCCTATATATAGTCAATTTGTCTTTCATCATTTGTATATGCATCTTCCTTTCGTACAAATTGTTTATAATATCATTTATTTGAAATGAAAATATTTCTACCTCCTGACCAATTCAATTTTATTGATTTCATTATTATCAAATTGATTTAGGCACCTTTTTTTTTCCTTCCGAATTTTGATTCCCTTTTATAGGTTTAGCTGTCGGCTCTGTTAATTTTAGGGTTTTCATCCCCATATATATTTACACCTTCTGAAAAAGTTTGCTTCACGTTTTAATGAATTTCATTATTTTTCTATTAATTTGAAGCGATGTAATTGAAAGACGTTTTGAATCAGATTTCTTCATTCCAAAACTATTTTTTTTGCCACTATTAATAATGAGAGATATGTGAAAGGCATGTCAATGTTTTGTTCTTCCAACGTTGAAGTTTTGCATATAAAAGAGAATTCTTCCTTAAAAAAAACAGAGAATTCTCAAGTATTTTTGGGTAACATATTAGTTGATAGTTCTCAATATATTATATTTTTATCTTACATTTTTGTGGTGCAAACTATTCATGTATTGTGTAGAACAAGACCGACCCCTGCGAAGATGTAGAAAATTTATTTTAGTTATTTTTTTTCAATGAATTTTATCTAAACCTCACTATTTTCTTTATTATTTTCATTTGCTCCTATTCAAAAGAACTGATTTAATTTATTAAGTTTTTTCGTTTCTATTGTCAATCACTCATTTTCACTAAACATGGCGTTGATATATATTATTTCACATAAATTATTTTAACATCAAATCTCATCCATTCATTTCATTTGATAAATTAGTTCACATGCATCAAATACTCTTTATCACCTAATCAAGCATTCCATTTTTATCTCCCCATATTTATTTATTTCTGCCATCAACACATACTCAAACTTCTTTGTTAATTTTTTTACAAATTGCATGATAAAACACATACTTATGGTTGTTTGAGTCACTCATCAACATCGATAATATTTATTTGCCTTTATTTCATACCCATATTTTTTATTTATTTTAAAATTATATTAAAAAAAAAAGACAACAATCTCGGCTAAACTATCAATATCTCTATCCGTATCCTTATCTACATCTACAATCTACATCTACATCTACAATATAAACAAGTGAAACCATTTTCATTTAAAAGTACATGTGGCATGTTATAGTCTCATTCTAATTAATTATCATGCTAATTAATGCTAGAAAAATTCAAATTTTCATTACATGGTATATGCTTAGCACCTGGTATTTCAGTCTCAACACATACTTCCATATACTACCTCTATTTTAAGAAATCATTTGATTTATTATTATGATCAAAATGATATCTAGAAATTTAATTGCCTGATATCAAATCAAACAAGAAACTGCCCATAAAAAAATCAAACAAGAAACTATCAACTGCTAATTAATGAAATTAAATTCAAATTATTCAACACTTATAACAGTCCTAAAAAAGAATGTTGACAATTGGTCTAATTCAAGACTATCGTTGAATTGTTTCTCACCTATTAAAATCAAATTAAAACCAAAATAAAATAGTGAAAGGTAATGATTCTTTTTGTCACAAAAAGGAAATAAAATAGCTCAGATCTTTATCTCCCATCCTATTCTCATCACTATTACTATTTTTCAAAAATGGTTTTGAGAACGGTAAGAAGATCAAGAACACCTTTAGTTCCTACAATTTCATCAAATTTTATTGTTGATTGCATCAGACTGTTCCCCTTCATCATGGTTTGTGACCATGGTTTAGGATTTTATTGCTAATAGTTGGATTTTTAGCTGTACAGGAGAAAATTTATTTTCCCATTTATTTGTTTACGGATGACCATATTGCTACTCAATGTTCCTCAAATTTACAAAGAACTTATCGGATTTATAACTAAAGTATATCTCAGTTTAATCGACTTTAATTCCTTCCAGTTTGGTTGTGTTTCTTCTAATTGGGAGGAAACTCAACATTATTGAAATTTCTTTTATTGGTTTTGTTTACAATGTGTTTATTATTTTGCAGAGACCTTTATAATATTGAGAACAAAGTAGTTTCCTATCTATATATTCAGTTCAAGGTCGCGCATCCTATATTAACTGTCAGAGCCAAACTTTAGTTTTTTTTGGTAATTTGTCATTTACTCATTTTATACCACGAATCATATGTAATAAGTGTGTATTTTAGCCTTTTTAAGGCTTTTGTTTATTTTTCTTCTTTGTGTTGTTTGGATTAGTGTTACATTATAAGAATTTTGAATTAGGGTTTCATTTTTCTTTGTTGCAGCTTCTCTTCTGGATTCTTAAGTTTCTTTTTTGACATATTCTAGATTCTTACGTTGCAAAAGTTTTTGTGAATTTTATTACTATGATTATTTCTGAATTTTGCTAAAAAAATCTAAATTTTTATTGCAACATTATTTCTGAATTATGTGTTCTCACGGAATTTCATATATTTTATTTTCAGTATTAAATAAATACAAACATTTGAAGAAAAAAAAATTCCTCTTTTATTTTTTTTGAGGGAATTCCTCTTTTATTTAAATGCAGTTTTGGTCGAACCAAACTGTACACCATCAATTCAGTTTGGTTCGTTTTCACTTTTAAAAATGATAAAACCCAAACCTCATTTGACTTTGAAGAACATGTAAATGGTAATTTAAAAAAATCATTATAACAATCAATATTTTGAATAAAACACGTTTACTCAATAATATAAGTATTGTACTACCTCTCATACAAACAAAGTTGTAAAGAGTGTATATACACATTAATCAAAATATATCTATTTTAAAAGGGGCACTAGCCAACAAATGTGTATTTTTTTTTATGTTAATTTTAAACTGAACCTCCACTAGATAGAACTAGAAAATTAGGTGTAGAACATATACAGTGGCTAGACCTATCGGTTTTTAGATGCAATATTGCACGTGTTAAAGCAACTGAAAGTAATAATTTCTTATTAAAAACAACTATTATTTATTAAAAAACTACACATTTAATATAAAATGCACAACAATTATTTATTACTAAGACCCATTTAATATTTTTTGAAGTGTTGAGTTTGAGAGATTTTTTATTTTTTTAGTTAAATGGGGTTCAATTATGAACCAGCTGCATCACTTTATAATTGCATAAATAAAAGGAAACAAAAACAAAAGGAGTTGGGGGATGGACCAAAACCTTCTCAATAAAGCTAAGCAAAAAGCTGACGGGCAAACACCAAACCAAGAAAAAAGTAAATAACAAGAAAATAAAAAGTAAAGAAAACCAAAAGAAAAATAAAAGGAACGAACTAAGAGAAAGTCCTTGAGTTATTCTGGTAACATATATACTCCTAGAGTTTGAAAGATTAAATCTTATTAAGTATTAATTATAAGAGCAAATGACATATACATAGAGACTCATTTAAGCAACCAAAAGGAGAGGTCCATTGTGGATGCTCTAACAATCGATTAACTTATTGATGAAAATTTTTGGTCGAAAATAATACAAAATAAATGCTTGCTGAAATTATCAATTTTTAAATATTATTGTTATAATTATTATTATATTATTAATAATAATAAATATTGATTTTTAATGTTTATTAGATATACTAATTAAATGTATCAATTAAGTTTGGTAACTAATTTTATATTTGATATTTTTTCGAGTTATCATGAAATTGGTATAAAGCTTACTTCACCGCTTAGCAGTGACTAATCTTAGTTGGAAAACCTGTGGGATACATAAGACGAGTTCTCTCATCTCAGCTGAATATTTTCCATACACATGAGGCAGAAATTGAACTGCTATCCACATACTTACGAGGCTCTAATCTATTATCAATTTGACCATTTTTTCCTAGGGTCATAGATTACATGTTAATTCCAGGTGTTCGTACAACCGGTTCATCCTTCAATATTCCATTGAAAATCGATGAAGCATTGATACATGGATTTGAAAAGAAAATACGAGACCTTAAAATTGATATGAAGGTAGCAGAGAGAATCAAACACGAGACCTTAAAAGTAGTCCCAAGCCAAAACAAGTGGGTTAGATCAAACTTATTCATTGTGTTCCCTTATTGACTTTGTTTATCCAAATAATTTGGAAAATATATAGATCTCCAAAAAAATCAAGAGCGAGGGATAATTGCTCAAACTTTGGACCCATTTGAGCACTTTAACAATATTATTCTATCGTTATTTCTAGAAAACGAGAAGGAAAATATTAGCTTTGATTTGGTTTGTCAATCTGACCAAAATAAAAAGCTACAAAGCAAATGGTATTCAATTGAGTTCTTGAATGATATTAACAGTTGCATATTTCAAACCACAAATTAAGATTTAAAGTTGGATGTCCAATAATATTGATGAGGAACATATACCAAGGTATTGTGTTTCAAAATGAGAAACCCCACATCTTCATCCAAAACCTTAAGACAATATGTATATTACTCATCTAATTTATATGTTCATAAATATCAAATCTTACTGGCAATATAGAATTTTTACTCACACATGACAAATTAGCATTTCTCCCTTAAACGTGAGACTCTCTATGTCTATGATATGATGAAATAGTCAAATAAGGCCAGAGGCACAACATGGTAAAAAAGGTGGCTTGGTGGTGGTTTCATAGAGATGTGTTTTTTTTTTCTCATTTATTTTATGAGAAGAGAGAAATTAAATTAGAAAAATTATTCGAACTAGAAAGAAATGACAAGGAAAACGAGTGAGTTGTGGGTAGTTTTATGAGTTGGTTGAAGGAGTTGGATATTACTGAGTAATTATTCTACCAAAAATATTAGACTCATTAAAAATGTCACATCAATTTAAAATGTACAATAAACATGTATTTTTCAACTCAGCATAACACATAAATGTTTTTACTTTGTCATATCCCACCAAAGACTAAAAGTGAAGGAACTTAAAATAATAGAGGTTAAATAAAAAAAAGTTATCGCCTTGACAAATAAAAATTGCATGAAAGCGAACGACTTCCAAAATATAATATTTAACATAAAAAAATTAAACAAATGACATTCAAAAGCTAACAAAACAAATCATCATAATTTCGGGACTGCAAGTGTAACCTACATTGGGTTGTATCTTTGCATTAGGCTAAAAGAAACTAGACAAATGATATCGACACCACAATTTCTCCCAAATTATTTAGGCACACGTTTGTGAGTCATCTCACTTATATCTTATTCAATATCTACTATTCCTTTCATTGTAGAACTTTAACTCTTATTTTACACGATAACATATCTCCCTCAAGTGTGACATTCTCTGTGTCCGTAATTACGTGACATAGCCAAATAAGGTCAAACCGATGTACAACATGATCAAAAAGGTAGATTAATGGTAATTTACTAAAAGTGTGTTTTTGTTCCTTTATTTCATGAGAAGAGATCAAATAAATTAGAAGATGAAAAATAAATTTGAGATTGAGAGAACTGATACCGGTTAAAAAAAATAAGAATTGTGTATTTTGTCCATGAGGTTATAAAGAACGAAGTAAGTTGCAAGTGATTTTATGAAATTGTTGAAGGAGTTGAAGATTTTTGTGTAATTAATTTACCAAAAAGTTAGATTGCGTTAAAAAAACTAATTTACCAAAAAGTTAGATTTGGGTAAAAAAACACAACAACATATAAAGAATTTACTAAGCACATATTTTGTTAACTCAGCATAACACTTAAGTGTTTATCTATGGTTAAATTCCACCAAAGATCAAAGGATAAGGAATTAAATATCTTAGAGATTGATTAAAAAATATTGTATGAAAGTGAACAACACCCAAAAACATAAATTTGATATAAAAATTAAATAATTGGCATCCCAAAACTAACGAAACCGTTTATCGTAATGTTGAGAGTTCTAAGGGTGTCTACAGTAGGTTGGACTATCACATTAGGCTAAGTGAAACCACACAATTGTGATTGACATCACATCATTATCCAAAACCTTAAGGCATTAGGTGTATTGATCATCTTACTTATATGTTTCTCAACGTCTACTTTGGCATCCAATAATGTGGAACTTTAAGTCACAATTTACACATGAACATATATCTCTAAAGTGTGAGACTCAATGTGTCTGTAATTTGTTGATAGTCAAATAAGGTTAGGCGAAGGCACAACATGGTTAAAAAAAATGGATTAATGGTGTTTTTGCGGAGGGAAGTTTGTGTTCCCATCTTCCATGAAACGAGAGAAATAAATTTAGCAACAATAAAATTAAATTAGAATATGAAAAGAAATTTGAACATGAAAGAAATGATAAGGGAAAAAAATAGTGTGTGTTTTATCCATGGAAGTATCGAAAATATAGCGAGTTACTGACAATTTTATGGGTCAGTTAAAAAGTGTTGGAAATTTAAGAGTAAATATTTCACCAAAAAATAGACTCGGTTAAAAAAACGCCACATCTTTATAAAATGTTTAATAATCATGTACTTTTTCAATTCAGCATAACACATTTCTATTTTTCCATTCGCATGTTCGTTCACCCAAAGACCAAATATGGAGGTATTTGATATAATATTGATTGGATAAAAAATTTGTATGAAAGCAAATGACATCCAAAAACTTATACTTGATATAAAAAGTTAAACAAATGAAATTCAAAAACTAAAATTTTTTATTATTTTTTAATGTTTAGAGTTCTGAGGGAGTCTACAATGGGTTGGACCATCACATTTGACTATGAGAAACTCCACAAGTGATATTGACATCACATCTTCGCGTAAAATCTTAAGACATTAGGTATATTGTTCTTCTCGCTTATACGTTACTCAATGTATATTATTGCACACAAGTTTAACTCACTATAATGTTTAGAGTTCTGAGGGAGTCTACAATGGTTGGACCATCACATTTGACTATGAGAAACTCCACAAGTGAGATTGACATCACATCTTTGCGTAAAATTTTAAGACATTAGGTATATTGTTCTTCTTGCTTATATGTTACTCAATGTATATTATTGCACACAAGTTTAATTCATATATGAAACATAAACATCTCTCCCTTAAGTGTGAGACTATTATGTATGTGATCTGGTGAGATATCACATAAGGTCAGAGACACGACATGGTAAAAAAAAGTGGGTTGACGGCAGTTTCATAGAGGGGTGTTTGTTTCTTTCTTTCCTGAGAAGAGATAAAGTAAATTATAAAAGAAAAGAAGATTAAAAATGAATTTGAACTTGATAGAAATGAAAAGAGAAAAAAAATAAGGAGTGTGCGTTTTATTCGTGAGAGCATAGGAAACATAATGAATTGCTGGTGATTTTATGGATTTGTTGAAGAAGTTGAATATTACTGGACAATTATGCTACCAAAATATTAGATTTATTGAAAATATGTACATCTATTTAAAATGTCTAACGAATATGTATTTTGTCAACTCATCATACATATACATTTTTCCATTGCAAAATCCCATGAAATACCATAAGTGAAGGAATTTGAAATGACAAAGGTTATTTTTTTTTGTGCATGAAAGCTAATCACATTCAAAAACTAAAATTTAAGATGAAAAATTAAACAAATGACACTCAAAAAATAACGAAACAAATCATCACATTAGGCTAGGATCCTACAATGGATTGTATTATCACATTAAGCTAAGATCAATCACAGAAGTGAGATTCACATCCTATCTTCTTTCAAAGTCTTAAGGCATTATGTATATGAGTCATTTCACTTATATGTTTCTCACATCTACTCTTGCATACAATACGGAATTTTAACTCACACTTGAGACATTAACATCCCTCCATTAAGTGTTAGGATCGTTGTGTCTGTAGTCCACCACCAAGAACAACTCTCGATCCCCCACAACGTTGAACCCAAATGTGATACCACCGTTGGGCTTTCTGTGGGAGCCTACGTTGATGTAGATCGACAATTTGGATAAAAAGAAACCACACAAGTGGTAATGATACAACAAAAACTCCATCTAAAATTTTAAGTAACACCTGATACATCACAATATTCCCTCCATCAAATATAACGACATTTTAGCCCGTGCTTGGCACGGGTGTCCATGCTAGTTCTCTCTATTTATTTAGTTTTATAACACAAATCAAGTAAATGCAATTTAATTAGGGTAATGTTAACCAGTGTCCCCGAGGCACTAGTTAAGGAGATTAATATAGAAAGTTTGCATTGGAAATTGTTTAAATGTGATATGTTCAACTTTTTAAAAATCAAAACTTTGTTGTTTTCAAGTAAAAATTTATATTTTTTACTTTCTTAACATAGCCCCCGAGGCACTAGTTAACATGAAAATTGTTTAATACATTCACATCGGCCACATTGAAAATTTACAAGTGTATTTACTCTTCTCTAAACTAACATGGAAGTTTTGTTAAACTATGGCTCCATTTAGGATTAAGGCTATAAGAGCATACACATCGCATGCTGTATGCTGTGGTATCACATTTCCCCATAGCAATATGTCAGGCTTTTTCATGGTACCGTGGTATTGCATTGCTACGGTGGTTTTTCTGTTTTCTTTGATAAAAAAAATATAAAATATAAATGTGAGAGATATTGTGATGTTTAATGGAACCTATTTTAAAGTTTTAGATGAGTGGTATGGATATTTAAAAAATGTAAGTGAGTGATTTAAATAATTAAAAAATGTAAAATAATATAATGTATTGAGTGTGGGTCCATTTATACCACTCATATGGGTTCTATGGATGTGGGTGCTCTAAATACCATGTTTTACACTTGCCCTTTTCACACGCCCATCAAAACCTTTTCTTTCTTCTCTATTTTCACCGTGTTTCTTTTTGCATTTCTCTTCAACACTTGGGAAACTTGGTTTCATTTTTACAAAATTTTCAATAAGACCTTTGTTTTCACTTTGAAAGACCTATAGAGGTATACTATTCATCGTTACCCCTCAACCCAACCTTGATTGCCAGAACCTTGTGTCATTCCACCTACGTGCTTGTAAAAAGAGAAACACAGGTTTTCTAATATTTTTCATGTGTATTAGATGCCACACGAGCCCTCTCTCTAGGTCAAAGACGGACAAAAATATTCAAGTAGTTTGTTAGCTGTTTCTAAAGAAGACTTCCATTTCGTTACGTTTTCCCTCCAAATGACCCCTCAACATTTGTTGTAGCTTGCCATATTCAACCATGTTGCTCATTTTTCTTATCTTTCACTACAAAGGAGTAAAGCAGGGTAAAAACATAATTTGTACCTTTATGATCTCATATATCACATCACATCTCTTCATCCAACAATGACTCTACAGGTGAAATATAATTTTTCTTGAAAGGTCCCTAAAAAAATCCTTAAAAGGTGTAAATAAAATGAAGTCCAAAACTAAGGTTATGCCGACATTGTTATCGGATGTAGTGCTTCATATTATTTATAAGGATCATGTTAACCAATGTCCCCCGGACACTAGTTAAACAACTAAAAATGTAAAGAAATGAAAAAATTAACATTAAAAACAACACTTTTTCAAGTTTCAAAAAGTAAAATACACAATTTTCAAGAAAATATTTTTTTTTATAATTCCTTAACTAGTGCACCGGGGACACTAGTTAACATTTCCCTATTTATAATTATTCATTTATTAATTAATATTAGGGATGACAATTGGACTCAGGCCCGATGTACACCCGCAATGGGTAGGGTAAAACCCCGCTTTTATGGGTATGGGCTTGGGTATGGGTAATTACCCGTAAATGTTGATGGGTATAGGTGCGGGTAAGAGCATTATACTACCCAACCTCGCAACCCGCATATACATATTTATATAATATAATAAATATTTTATTTATTTTTGGTGTACAATTACTTAATTTATTTAGCTATTTAAGCATATTCTCTCAATCAAACCAAAAAGCTATTTAAGCATAAAGCTAAACCTAAAAACTAATACGGTAATCGTTTCATCCTTATCTTCATAAGCTCACGAGCTACAAATTTATGATTTAAATCAATTTGATGTTTATTTTAGCATGCATTTTTTTTATATATATTTTGAATGTTTTTATTTAAATTTTCGAAGAATCTTTTGGATGTTTTTTATTTGGCTAAATAATGCGATTTCTACTATTTTATGAGTTGCTATAAAAAAATTGGATCATAGTTTTATTTCAAATGTGATATTTTTTATTGTCTTTTTATAATTAAAGTGCGGGTAATGGGTATGGGTATGGGCACTTAGGTTCAATAGGGTATGGGGAAGGACACTAAAGTTGTTATCCACGAGGGTAGGATTCGTGTACAGACATTTTTTACGGGTATGGGGAAGGGTACTATATTATCCTACCCATTGAGTATCGATTGCCATCCCTAATTAATATACTAAAATTATGAATGTCATTGAAACTCAATGTCACTCAAGTATTTCCCCTTCATATTTACATTTTCACTTGATTTGCTCTTTCAGCAGAGTTTAGAGCCAAAAGTACGGGGGATTTGATTTTTATCTTCTGTCCTTTGACATAACAATATTTTTGAATGTCAATTTACTTCTGTATGTAATATTTCAACTAGTTGCAATATTTGTTAAAACATCCTTTAAAACAAATATTTGTAAAAACATATGAACAATGAAGTCTCAGATTATCTTTTTCCATGTAACAAAAAAAAAAGATTATCTTTTTGCAGTCTATTATTATTTTTTTAACAAACCAAAATGAGATTAATTAATAACAAATGCAATTCATCCCGCACAAGGTGTGCAAATATGAAAGCACCCAAAAATTACAATGTCACTGATGCCAAAAAAGCGAAGGCATCATCAAAAAACAGCAATAAAAATTACATGTGGGACACCCATACACAAAAGCGGATGTTTCCATTAGTCATGAAAACTGTAATTGAACGACACCTGTTTTGATTTCATCCACAAGAAGGAATTTAGCTTAACCTTATCAATGAGAACTGATGAGTCTGAAACCATATGTTTAAAGATACAGTTATTTTTTTTCCTTCCAAAGAACCCAAACACAGGAAAGCCAAATAGATTTAAAGAATATATGTGAAGATCGCGGCATGCCCGCCATATAAGAAATTTGAACAAAATGATGTCGAAGCATATTAGAAGCAACGAAGTCTATACCAAGCCAAATCCGCTCGTGCTGCCAAACACTGTCAGAAATCGCACAACCTAGGAAAAGATGATGTGTCGTTTCTGAAGCACCAGAGTCTGCTACACACGCTTGATCATTAGATTGAAGAATGCTCCTTCGCGCCAAATTGTCTTTAGTTGATAATCTATTGCGAAGGAGACGTCACACGAACAAAGAAACCTTATAAGGAATATTTGCATGCCAAACGTTGTCAGTCTATTATTGCTTCGTGCATAGTTAAGAACAACATTTATTGATGAAAATTGCTCCTTTTGTATAATAATCCAACAAGTTAAAATTTTGTAGAAATATATGAATAAAGAAATTTCATTTCCATTTCTTTTCGGCCTATTATTCATATATTTCTATAAAATCATATAATAACATGCCTTTTTTTCCTTAAAAAAAAAATGGTATGTGAAACAAGCTAAGCTGACTCTCGATATAGGACGGAGGAAATACATGGATATATTATATATGAGGTTTGCTAGGATACTTCTACTGATTTTTATTAAGGTGTGTTTTAGCAAAGATATAATTAAAAAGTGGTTAAATATATATCTTAAGGTGAATGTTGGGAAAACACTCCTTCTAAAAAATAAGTGGGTGTAAGTTAGCAACTCCCACAATCATTTGTTAAAATACACCCACTTATTTTTTAGAATGAGTGCTTTAGTATGTCATAACTAAAAAGTACTCCCTCCGTCTCTATATCTAACCACCCATTTGACTTTATTTTTGTCCCTAAATCTAAACCCCTTTTCAAATTATTAGATGCATTTATTATTTTTTTTCCTAAACATACCCCTAGTTAATACTACTAATTTGTTTTGAAATTTAAAAAGTCAAATTTTATACATATACAAACAAAGGACAATATGGTAATATTAACACATAAAACAGACATAATAATTACAATGTCAACTTTTTTTAAGAAATGTGAAAAAAGCAAAGGGAAGTTACATTAAGGGACGGAGGGAGTAGTTAAATACACCCAAAGGTGCATGTTGCTAAAACACACCTTCATAAAAATTAGTGGGTGTATCCTAACAAATCTCATTGTATATAGCACCGCTAAACTAATAAGTAATAGTTGACCTAATAAGTTGTACTCCTTGAGTTTTTTGCACACAATCATTAAAAAAATATTTGATTTAGGTATATTGAAACACTCTTCAACATCTTCTCCTCCTCTTTTTTTAGGGTGACTATAACTATTCCTTTACAAATAATCTCATAAAAACAAATTATCATAATTATATTAAGGTACAACTGAAAAACAATGATGAATTAACTCTTAGCAGAGACCATTCTCAATGGGTCTCAAATTTTTAAGACTAGCACCCATTGGGAAGAAAAGTTTTTGGGATTTTGCAAGATCCAAGATCTCACTTAAGACATCAATCTTAAGTGAGTCTCATTTACGACATCAATCTTACGTGAGATTCACACTTATTAAATATTAAAAAATTAAAATGTAATGTTATAAAATTATTAATAGTTATTACCGGACTCCATTTAAGAAATTTGTGTGAAATGTTAGGTTGAAAGGATTGAGTGTTTATTAAACATTACAATTAAAAAATTATAACTTAATAATGTATACACGTGAGACCTTTTTAAATTATCAAAAATAAGTGTCTCTATTGTGGATGTTCTAGGTTTCTAAAACACCTAATATTGTTTTTAAGGATGCTATGTGTATAGTTCAACCTAAACAACCCGATGATCTTTTTGTTGGTGGAACAACCATCTAGCCAAATTTAGAGTGTTTCGGTCAGGTTTTCTGATTGGTTTTTACTCAGTATGCCCCCTTTAATTGTTCACGTTTTAGAAAAACATTCATCAAAAGTTACGATCCGATGCAATTTTACTCATAAAAAATAGAGAAGTTATATTTGATCAACCATTATATTATGTAACAACTTTTGTGATAAAATCTACTCACAAAATTTGTGACTTTATTTTTAATTGTAGTTCAAGTGTTTTTTGTTACTTAATCTAAGTTAACACACTTCGTTGCCAATAAGATTTAGAGTATATTTAAGAGGAAAGTGGAAAATCACTGCAAGGAGGGAGAGAGAAGGAGATGCAGATGGAGATGGAGAGATCATTTCTAAAGCATGAAATTTCTATTTTAGTGAACTGCTATAATTTTAAATTATGAAACTTAGTACGAGAGTTGTAACTTTTTATGAGATCAAATGTAATTTATAGGATTTTTTATGTCTTATGACCGGATGATCTGGTTCAAACTAACAGAAATGGGGTTGCTTCAAGTTTGATAGAAAAGCTACAAAAAAATTATCCAACAAGAATCAATAAAAATTGGATTGAATCGGATAATGAATCAAGTCGAATAATAGTGAATTAAGTCAAAATTGATCCAATTCACGTATATATACTTTTTTGTTTAATTGCAATTTTGATCTCTTATTTCCCTTCATAATTTTACATAATTGGTTCTTTTATTTTAAAATTTGATAGTTTGAGTCCCTTTATCAAATATTTGGAGGCGTTTGTTTCAAGTCATATTTGAAGATTCCTAATAATATGATAATAGAAAAGGTATATTCATATATTTGTTTCAAATTTTTAAAATTTTATTCCTGGGAATAGAAGTTTCCCGAAAATGTTGTTTTGTTCCTAAGAAAATTAGGAGGAATAAAGTTCTCATGAATGTGGGAGTAAAATCGTTAATTCTCATGACTCATCCTTATATTCCCAGAAAAATTATTCCTAGGGTTATATTTTGTAAACTTGAAACAAACGCTCCCTTGGTTTAAAAATGAAGATTTGACATATTTTAAATGAAGTTTTTAATGATTTTTTTTTTGCAATTTCATCGATATTGATATTTTTTAATTATATGATCATATATCATGACCATATCATTTAAAACATGTCGTATCACCAATTTTAGCTGAACAACACGGCGTAGTGGCCAATAGAGAGACCAAATCGGCAAAATTTTGAAAATGATGGGACCAGAACTACCATTAAACTTGAAAGTTTTTTTAGTTAAATAAAAGAAAATGCAAAAAACAATAGTGTGTTTAGAAAGAAATGAGCAAAACTTTGTACCAAAAAAGAGAGAGAAATGAGCCATAGAGGAGTTGCCTTTAATGAGAGCTCAAAGGCCGTATTGGCCATTTTGTAGAACGTATTTGGCCAGGGTTATGTTATCCTGGATTGGATTGTATTGTACCTCGTATAGGTGACAATATTATTTTTCCTTTAATATATTCCTCATACTTTTTTTTTTTATGTCGCACCATTATTTTCTTCTAATTTCCTTCGTATCTAACAATTTTTTTCAATGACAGGTCACGTGAGATTTTCAGACAGCACACGTGAGATTTTCATTTTATATAAACAAAATCCTATGCGAAAAAAGTGCTAGTATGTAATATTGTGAACATGGTCTATCTAATAAACTTGCCTTTTACATTATTTTTTTTTTTTTTGAGAGATTGCCTTTTACATTATCAAAAACCTAAAAAAAAGAATACCTGCCTTTTATAAGAGCTCAAAGGTCGTATTAGGGCCTGTTTGGTTTGGCTTCTGAGAAGCAATTCTAGCCCAAAATCAATTCTCTACAGTGCCAAAAGCAATTTTAGCCAAAATCAACGTGTTTGGTTCAGCTTTTCAGAATTGTTTTTGTCCTCCAAAAGCAATTCTCCATGAAGCTACAAATTCTAGCTTCTAGTTTTTCTAGAATCAATTCTCCTTGAACAACGTGTATAGGTTTGTATATTTTATTATTACAACACATTATTTTACTTTATTGCCCTTTATCAATTCTCATTCTTTATCAATTCTCCTTTAGCTATGTCTATTTTAGTAATTATACATTCAAAAACAATTCTACATAATTGCATCCAAACATAAATCATTTTGTTTAATCAATTCTACATAATTGTATCCAAACATAAATCAATTCTCTCAGAATCAATTCTGTCAGAATCAATTCTATCAGAATCAATTCTCTCAGAATCAATTATATTCAAAGTTGAACCAAACGGGCACTTAGCCAGTCTTGACTCTTGACCAGGATGGGTTTGTATTTGTACAGTTGTATTGTACCTACCACGAATACGATATCTTGCTTATATACGAAGATGGTCTGTTCAAAAATATTATCCTTTGGATCAGGACAGAGAGTCCTCATTATTTATCAAAAATAAAATAAAGAGATGGCTTAATTTATCAAACTCCGGATAAAGTTTGCTTAACTATGCGTGTTAAAAAAAATATAGAATTAGTGTCCCTACTCGCCACACACACATATGTCAAGGATTAATTACAAATAAATACTCCCTCCGGTCCTATTTACAAGAGAAAGTTGGGTCAACAAAAGTTGATGTATCTGGTTAAAAATTCAGTCAAGATACATCAACTTTTATTGACCCAACTTTCTCTTATAAATAGGACCGGAGGGAGTATAAGACAAGCGGGTATAAGTTGTTCCCCTAAGCTTTTTTTAATGACAAAATCAATCATTTTAAACACAACATTTATGATATTGTTGTAGATGACCATTTGAACTCTATAAAAGTAAATGATATAAAAACATGTTGATTGTCAGAACACGTTTTCTCATGTTTGACCACTTTGTTTGACGCAGCTTTCAGGGTTGCATGTTCTACCATAAAAACTCTGACCATAATCCTACAAGTGGTGAAACCTCAGTCAGATCCAGACATGTATGTTAGATTTTGCTAAAAAAAATATTAAATTTCAAGTTAACTAAATTTTTTGTTAGATTTTGTTAAAAAAAAAAATACTCCTTGTTAGCTTTGAAAAATGTATATGCATTTTGTCCTAAATTTTTTATTTAGAAATCGAGCTAAGATGATGATCAATTCAACTTTAACTGAATTTAACTAACCACTTAAATGTAACTACGTACTTAATTAGATTAGAAAACTTTGTAAGTATCACTTTTTGTTTTCCATATCATTTTTATAGGGCTTCTGTCTAATTCTCATTTAAGAGTTCCCCCTCATCTCTAGCCACTAGTCACATCTTTTTTATTCATCCTGTTTTCCCTCAAAGCACCTCTTATCCTTGGTGATTTCAACAGATCCATGGGAGAAATATGATTTTTTTTTTTGGTACAAAGAGAAATATGATTTTGTTATGGTTAATCGCATTTTCAATCCATAACATAACATATATTTAGGGAATTAGGGTGTAAATGAGTTGAACTACATCCGATTTTGTTATTTATATTATAGTCTTACAGAAATATGTAAAACTTTGTTTATTCTTGGGTTAAAGTTATTTTTTTTAGTCAAGATTAGCAAAAGTTTATACGATTATAAAAGAACTGAAAACATAAATGACTATAGCAAACCAAATTCAAGCTTTACTACTAATTTTAACAAGCAAAACTCAATTTCTTTTAGTTAAGCTCGTTTTTATAAATAAGTCAAACTTAAGTCATTGGTTTTTCTCACAAGTTAAACTCAACTTTTAAGTATTCGACTCAGTCCAACTAATTGTATATTAACATTTGGCATTTCAATTAATTTTTTTTTTCTTATTCTAAAAGGATACGTAAAGAAGAATCTCTAATATAGTGATAGGTGATAACTAATACCTTAATACTTGATTTCATGCGCCGCGTGTCTAACTATACAAATAAAATATTGATTTTTCCATATTTTATTTGTGTGTATATACACACACACACAAGCTTTTTTATTTAATTGAAATAATGTTCATCTTAGCTTTGCTACATAGGTGGATGATTAAAATAAAGTTTCAAAGATCTGGTTGCATCTCCCTTTCTCAATAATTGCAATAAAGAAATGGTCTTATATCATCGTGCTTTGTTTCTTCTCTCTTGCAGTTTTCATCTCATCAATGATATACCATAAACTAAAAGTGTTCTTCCTAACGAGACGCCACTTGTTCTCTCTCATATCTTTGCTTAATAATAACAATCACAATCATATTAACTAGTGAGGATGTCGTAAATATACTATGTATATTTTTAAATTTCAATTAAATATAACATTACAGAGCATGAATTTTAGGTGATGTTTGTCGGATTACAGTGATGGATAAGAGATGACCCGACAACATGTTTTTAAGATGGTATCAGAATCTATTCAAAATTCATTGGGTCGCCTGCTATCAGGTTTCTGTTATCAAATCACCATGAACCAAACTCAATAGTGTTGATCTGACAATATGTTCCTAAGATACACATCATAAGATGAAATTAGAATCAATTTTATAGATTAAAGGCCTGTTTGTTACGGATTAAAATAAAAGTGATTTTGACATAAAATAATTTAGAGATTATATTTTAGAGATTTTGTGAAAAATCAGAATCTATTTTGCATTTGTTTACCGTAGTAAAAATAGCTTTTTTTAAACAAATAATCTAGATTGTTTGGATACAACTATATAAAAGAGATTTTTTGTTACAAAATTTGTTCAATCTTTTAAATCATATTTTCTCCCTCCTCTAAAAAAAATCTATTTTTTGAGAAACTGCTCTTCAGAGCTTCTCATTTGAAATTGTTTTTAGATTTTTTTAAAATTCTGATTTTTTTTAAAAATATGTAACAAACGGATGCAAAACTCTTAAAAGTGATTATTTTTTTTAAAACAAATGATTTTTTTCTTAAAAAAGCTATAATAAACGGCTCTAAATAAATTCTAATGAGAATTTCGATTAAAGAACTTTATCAAAAAACAAATTGTTTAGAGGAATTTGAGTTCAATTCTTTAACGGTATAATTATTGGTCATGTTTTATTTATCTTTCGATCAAACTTCAAACTATCAGAGTCTATTTTCTTTAAAAACCGGAGGTTAACTAAAAAATAATTAGAACTTTTTTAAGCTGCAAAGTTAATGTGAATTAAAAGAACATAATGGTTGGAAACAGTGCTTCCTACGGTGGCAACTTGCGGTTGGCTTGAAGCTTTGTCTTTGAGCTTCATTTAAACACTAAACGCAAGGTTTTTTAATTTGTGGGCCAAAGGAGACTGTCAAATTTTTGTTGGTGTAGATCACTGCTCATGTTATGCTTGGATATATAGTACTACTCTTCTCTCATCTGTTTTTCCTCGTTCCTGTCAATATAGCTAAACATGAGTTAACTCACGCACGTATATTCAGTGGGAATGAGCAAAAATAGACGATAGAAGAGCAATTCTCTTGAATATATACACTATACACATAGGTATGACATTAAGTACACATGTTTAACATGAACATTTACACACCAAAAACATGGACATTTCGTCAAAAAGTGAACTCCCCTCAAAAAGGGTATATTTTTTTTTAACCGTTGATTTATTATTTAATGGGCTATGTACCCATTATCATTGATGTAATGTAAGGAAAACTTTATCTTTTTAATAACTAAACTAAGTTATAGTTATACGTCGCACTTTACATTGTGACTAATATGCTATGATATGATATCAACTTTGTTTAGTTGGAGGAGGATGAAAAGGGAAAAAGTGTCAATAATTGAATTATATAAATGATGCATAATTGTACCAATTTTAGGAAACGCAGACATGTATCTTATATTATATATATGTAGTGTAATAATATAAACCAAGAAGTATAAGGAACCAACATGCAAGGTTCCTCACAAATAATATAATTAAAGTAATTCGACTTTCCATCGTGATGCTACAGAGATATATAGCCCATCCCACCAACAAAAGAAGAATGTCATCGACTGGTAGGCAACGTATTCCTTTTGAGTTTTACTTTTGTGTCGTAATAAATAAATAAATAAACTATGACAACACTATTGTTTTTAAAAAAGAAAAACTATATTCTTCAAAAAAAAAAAACTATATATAATATATAACTTTTTTTAGGAAATATATTTAACTGTTTTCCCTTGCAACAAAAGTGCAGGCAAAAATATAACACCGTTTATTCAAAAGAAATAAAGTACCTCGTACCAGCACCACATATGTGTGTTTCATAAAAATAAAAAAAACATACAGGTATTTTATTTTGTTTTTGAAATAAAAATGATATCAAGTTGGGAATCAGGAATTTTGCATAAGGGAGAACAAGTCTGATGAACATAATTTGATTAAAAATACTATCGCTTAAATACAATTCAAAATATTTAGGGTAAAATATATTTTTAGTCCCTACAAAATCAAGAGTTTTTGTTTTTAGTCTTCCATACTATTGTAGTTTGTAAAAATAGTCTCTATTTTAAAAAAATTACAAAAATTGGATATTTTTAGTCCTCCAAAATAATTCTTATAAAATTTCAAATAGGAACTACAAGTAAATAATTTTTTTATAGGAGTTAAACTTAAAAGGTTGTAATTTTATAAAGACTAAAACATATTTGACCGAAATATTTAACACAAAGCTGATATTTAGTAAAAGAAACTTTTAAAAGAAATGGAAAAGCGGAATTAAAATATTATTAATATTAAAGATTGCACTAAGTTTTACAACCGTATAGATAAGATTTAACCATCGTTTTTTGAAGTTACAAAATCAAACTTTTGTCGTTGAGTTGACACATTTGAAACTAAAATAAATAATTATAAGAAGTACTAATCAACAAGTATAGCTATAGTTTCACTACAAGAATTCCTCTAATTAGTGACAGATTCAAAATTGCGTTACTGACGGATTTGGACCCTCAGTAATTACTGACGGTCTAAACCCTCACTAATGCAGAAAAAACCCTCAATAACATTACTGACGGAATAAACCCCTCAATAATTCAAAAAGTTACACACAGAAAAATAATTACTATTATTTTAATATTACTGGCAGATAAATTCCGTCAATAATGTTAATGTAGGACTATTTGTATTACTGGCAGATTTAAATCCGTCACTAATTCTTTAACAAAACAATAATCTGCCAATAATGCATCTCGTATCCTCTCTCTCTCTCTCAGCTGGCCTCTTCTCTCACCACACTATTTCTCTTTTCACAAGCAAAACCCAGTCCCTCTCGTTTCTCTCTCTGAAACGCATTCAGGATTTGCAGTTCTCACCTCTCTTCTTCTTTCAACCACTCGTTTTTGAAATTCTGACCCATCACTCTTCTTCAAATCCAGTCGTCACTTTCTCACAGTTCTCACCCACTCTAATCCAAGGTAAGTCAATCGATCTCCAATCTCTGCTTCCTTCTCCAATGGCTGATTTTAGGGTTTCATAATTGGGAATTGGGAATTGTTTAGGGTTTTAGAATTGGAGATTGGAAATTGTTAATTGGAAAATTGTTTTAGGCTTAATGAACTAAAGTCGATTAGGCTTATCTATGAATGTTGCAGAATTGTTCAGAACTTACTTTGGAAAATTGCGTTAAGTTTCAGACTTGCTTTAGGTACGAGAATTGCTTGTTTTTTATTTGTTTATGATAAGCCAGAATTGCTTTAAGTTTGAGCATTGCTTGTTTCAGAATTGCTTATTCCAATCTGTTATGCATTATTGGCTATACTATCAAAATGCATCATGTTTGAGAGCATGATTGGTCTAAATTTCATGAAAGTATGTGTTAGGTCATATCAAGAATATGATATTGATAGTAGTTCTTGTTTATGCCTTATATAAGAGAGGTTATAAAATTGATAAGTAATGAAAGATATGAAGACATATTATCCTGAATTTAGCATTCACGGGATAAAATCGATTCATTATTTAGTATACAGATTCAATTTTTTTACTTATAATTTTGCAGTTAGCATTCACTAGATCGATGTGCACTAGAAAAACTGTACTTGAACTGGCTGCAATAAGTAAGCAATCTTAAGCCAATAACATTAGAACTTGGAGGGAAATCGCCTTTCATTGTCTGTGAGGATGCTGATATTGACAAGGCTGTTGAAACTTGAAATTTCTCACTTTGCTCTTTTCTTTAATCCGGTTTATATTCCTTGTCATCTTTCTTATGCTTATAGCTTTTTGATTTCTAGTTCTGCTTATAGCTTCTGCTTATTGCTTATGCTTATAGGTTCTTCTTATTGCATATAGCTTCTAAATCTTTGCATATAAATGACAGTTTCTGAACACTGGTGTAGTTGATTTAATATTATTTAGGTGATGTGTTCTTGATGTTAATAAATGACACTAGTTATACAAGCTTATGTTAATAAATGGCGTTTTGGAACTTGAAAATGCAGGGAGGATCATCAAATAAAGTTGTGGACTGCATTCTATGTTTGAAAGGATATTATGAATGGAAACTATCTGGTGGAATTGGTGTGTGGAGGTATGGTGGAACTGTGAGGATTACTTCCTTACCGAAGATCTCTCCATCTTCCTCCATAGTTGGCAGTGAAAGTGCTGATGACTCGTTGGACGAGTCCGAGTCATCGCAGTATGAGCATCTGCTAGAATTTCTCCACCTATCCGAAGAGTTCTTGAATGAAGAAACCAAGACTACCAATGTTCTTGCTTTCCTTTTTGATCACTTTGGACTCAGACTTCTTCAGGCTTACCTTAGAGAGACAGATGGGAAAGATGATCTGCCTCTGAATACAATGGTCGGTAAGATCTTTACTGGTTTGTTGCAATGTTGTATATTACTGATTATTAGATGACTATGTAGAAAATGAGTATATTAATCACTAAATATGTATAATGTATTTATTTATAAGAGGGTAAGATAGATCTCGAGTATGACTCATATTCACCGATAAGTGGACAATAGCTCAACCAAGCGTCTTTCTTCCCTCTTTGTTTCAGGGGACGAAGGCAACTTTTCCGGCGACAGCAACAGCCGCCTTCAGCTTCTGCAACATTCTATGGGTTTGTTTTGTCCCTGTTCTTCGTCGTTTTGGTTTCTGCAAAGGTTGAAGTGAGACCAGTATCGTTCTCTCTTTGTCTGCGGTAATAGTGAGGCTATTTTAATTAGTGGTTAAGTTATGTTGGGCTTTTATTTTTATAATAGAAATTACACCTTAGGTTTTTTATTCTTCTTCTCTGGCCCAACTCAGTATTCCGGTTCTCCTTCTGGATACAAGTAAACTCTGTTCTTCTTCTTCTACAAAGCCCTCCATTTTCCTTTTACTTCTGAGTGCTAAGCCATATGCTTTTCCTCCATTTTTTCTCTATTTGTTTTGGATTCAATTAGTTAAGTTATCTTGGGTTTTGATTTGTTTTCTTTGATTGAAGGTTTTGTGATTATTAATGTTAGTGACAAATTAACAAAGTTATTTATAATTTATTAAGAAATGATTACCCGTTTAATTAGTGGTATACCGGTTATAGTGTTCCCCAAAGTAAAAGATGGAAATGATGGATTAAGTGCAAATGACCTTGTTGATACATTAAGGTCAGATGCATCTTTATTTCATTTTCTGCTATTGCATTTAACTTTTATTATTTAATGAATTTGATATGTGAATGCTTTACTTCAAAGTCGAAATGCATTTTCTTTTTAATTTAGCTATAACTAAATTTGCAAAAGGAGGATTAAAAACTAAAAGGAACTTTGATATGCTACATGTAGACATTGTTATATTATTAGCTCATGGTTCATTTTTTCAACAGGAGGTTCGAGGTTGATTTTGTTCTATTAGCTGGATACCTCAAGCTTATACCAGCGGAACTGATCCGAGTAAATTGCTAATTTATGGTACTTCATTTTCAAAGCCATTCGGAATATATCATTTTCTTCGGCCTACTTGCAGAGAGACCCTCTTCAGCTGCTGAAAGATTGAGGAATCTAATACTCAAGAAGAGTTGAAGGATTTTCAAGGATTTTGAGTTAGGAGGGAGATCAAGATCGAATTTTCCTGAATATTATGATAATTAGTTTATTATGTTAGTTTTTAGATTGTACAAATATTATTGATATATTTATCGTTTTGTACGAATATTATGATAATACACGTTGTTTAATTAATTTATGTCTTATTAAATTAAAAATTTATTTCATTAATTTCTCTGTGTTTAATAAATTTTATTTCTTTAATAAAAATTAAAAAGTGGAAAGGAATAAAAAAAAAAGTGAGAAGTACATTACTGGCTGAAATTTCCGTCAGTAATGCAGATCTGTATAAACATTACTGGCGGAATTTTCCCTCAGTAATGGAGAGGTAGTTCTGACAAAGCATTACTGAGGGATTATTCCGCCAGTAATTACTGGCGGAATAATCCCTCAGTAATGCTTTGTCAGAACTACCTCTCCATTACTGAGGGAAAATTCCGCCAGTAACATTACTGACGCTCATATTACTGAGGGACTCATTTCGTCAAAAATCCGCCAGTAATACACTTTACTGAGGGATTTTTGGCATTACTGAGGGATTATTTCCGCCAGTAAAAACCAAAATTCTTGTAGTGTTTTTGGTCCAATAGTATAAAAATATTCAAATAAAACTTAGAGAGAAAACAACAAAAGCATCCTCATAAAAAACAATAGAAAAATAATAACTAGTATATTTAAATGTAGCTTTAAAATTTGTCGCCAAACAAGAATTTGGAAAAGGTCCTTCAAAAAAAAGAATTTGGAAAAGGTTGTAAATACAAAATTGGAAAATTCAAAGTATATTTGCATGGACAAATTAATTGTAAAAAAACGACATTTGACGAATTAGAAAACTATAGGTTGTAGATATATTTTTTCATTTCATAAGCAAGATTTTATTAAAATGAATACAAGGGGTATTCAAAGCCCATTATAATAAATCAATAAATTACTTGCTTTGAAGACATACACCATAAATATGAGAAAACAAACTCTTTTACTACGCCTCTCTTAGAAATGAACAAAGACCACAATAGACGTTTTATGCGATCAACCACCGTCAAAGCATTTGCAACTTTATCTTTAAAGAGAATATCACTACTCTCCTTTTTCCTTTTTTCCCCTTTGCATACGTTGTCGAAAATAAGGAAACTTGACACCACTTCACTACTTCATCCATAAAGTTGAATACCCATCCATGTAAAAACCAAGGTCCACACCTTATTTTTATTTAGTTGTGCATATATAATTGTGAGAGACGCAGGGTCGGACCCTGGGGGGTGCAAGCAGCGCTATAGCACCGGGCCTCCCCAGGGTATGGGCCTCAAAAAAAAATTTATAGCCCAATACCCCCCACTAAAAAAAACACCCTTTCTCTGATACATACCAACGCGCGTTCCATTCCTCTCACCATCAGTGTTTCGTTTTTGTTGTTTTGTTTTAGGCCTATTAAAATTGAGTCCTCTTACTTTTGTTGTTAGGTGGGTGTTTTTTTGGGAGGGTGGTTTGAAGTTCTTCATGTATATGGTAGTGATTTTCACCTTTGGGTGTACCGCATATATACGATTTCTTGTATTTATCTTTTAAAAAATTTAAATAGAACATTGTTCTTTTAAAAAAAAAATACATCTTTATTTTATCACGGGCCTCATTTCACTTCCAGCACCGAGCCTCCAGATTCGTAGGAACGGCCCTGGAGAGACGTGAAGTGGTATTTTTGTAACACTAGAGATTTTCAATATAATATATTTAAGACTAAATTATATTTTCATCCCTTATTTTTATTTAATGTTTTATTTTAGTCAGTTTTTTTTTTTAAATTGTATCTTATTTTACAATGTTATATCACATGGTTCTTTCCTTTTAAATCGTGCTATGGGGAGAATCATGTAGGTATACCTTTACAAAATACGAGACAATTTCAAAACAGAAAAATGAAAGAAAAATCAAATTAAAACAGAAAATAAAGATAGGAGATCAAAACTATAATGTATCCTATATTAAACCAATAATTGTATAAAAAAGATGTAGTTGTGCCAACCTTTTTTTATTGATATACATGTGTGAAAGGACCCATTTGAAAAATTTGTGTTGACCCTCTGATTTTTATAAAAAAATAAAAATGAATCCCATTAATTCAGAGTTTGGTCGAGAAACAAGTAAAGTCTTCGCATTTGATGGAGCTCATCAGCTACTTGAACTCATTAAAAAATTGAGAATTGAAATATAAGCCACTAGCGAAGATAGTAACGTGATAAAAAAAAATCTAATACAGTTTTATTGTTTTTTGTAGGCATATAAAAATTTATTAAAAAACTATTCACTATATTTGTTCCGTTAAATGAATCATAACAAAAATTAAAAGAAGCATACATGAGTAGAGAGTAAAAAAACAAATCAAAGTAAATACAAAATGCATCCTAACATAGAATAATAGGATCGAACAAGTATTGTCTAAGAACATTTGACAAAAGCAACTCGCATTTCATTGGTTTTTGTAGAAGTTAGAATTTACTCTTGGCTTAAAAATAAAATAATTCACTCGCAAATGTCACAATCATGAACAACAATTCTATGAAAAAGAAAAGTTATAGAGGTTAGACTTTTCTCTATCTATCTATTTTAAGAAAAATCTCCTCCATAAATATGGAAAAGTGTTAGCTAATGGTTCTGTGGCTTCCTTTATATTGGAAAATAAATATTCATTGTGGTTGACTTCTATTAATCGTATATAAATTGAGGCTTATGCAGTTGCAATGATTTGCCTCATTCGGAGTGCTTGTATTTAAGTGATAGGCTAAAATGTGGTTTTAGTCCCAGCAAATATGTCTCGTTTTGGTTGTAGTCCCGGTAAAAAAAAATTGTTTTTGATCCCTGCAAAAAATTTTATTTTTTAAAGGCTAAAATATGGTATTGGTCCTTGCAAAATAGGTCAGTTTTGGTTTTAGTCCCTGCAGATTTTTTTTATAGTTTTTTGTCCCTGCAAAAATAGGTCAGTTTTGGTTTTAGTCCCTGCAAAATTATTTTATAGTTTTTGGTACCTGCAAAAATAGGCCAGTTTTGGTTTTAGTCCCTGCAATTTTTTTTTATAGTTTTTGGTCCCTGCAAAATTTTTGTTTTTGGAAATAGTCTCTGACCCCAATTATGTGATGATTTGTCACTTTTGTGCATATGTGGCATATATGCTTACTTAATAAAAAGAATATTATTTTTTATAATTTATATAGCAATAATTATTTTTTAATTAAAAAATAATAATAAAACAGATACAATAATTATTTTTTAATTTATTAAAGTGACAAATCATCACATAACTGGGGTCAGGGGCTATTTTCAAAAACAAAAATTTTTGCAGGGACCAAAAACTATAAAAAAAAATTGCAGGGACTAAAACCAAAACTGACCTATTTTTGCAGGGACCAAAAACTATAAAACAAAATTGCAGGGACTAAAACCAAAACTGGCCTATTTTGCAGGGACCAATACCATATTTTAGCCTTTTTTAAAATAGTCCCTGGAGGGACTATTTTCAAAAACAAAAAATTTTGCAGGGACCTTTTTAAAAAACAAAATATTTTACAGGGACCAAAAACTACAAAATGGATTCAGTCATCATGTGTCACGTAAGCAAATCATCACAAAAATGGGGTCAGGGACTATTTTAAAAAACAAAAAATTTTGCAGGGACCAAAAACAATTTTTTTTACAGGGACTAAAACCAAAACGATGCATATTTGCAGGGACTAAAACCATATTTTAGCCTAAATGATATTGTTTGCACAATATTGATGGGTGTTCCCTTCTTCTTTTCTCTTAGGTTGTTTGTTTTATGGATTGCAAATTTATTCTTAGGAATGTGATATTGGAAATCTTTGGTTCTCATGTTTGTTTTAAATTTTTATAAATTATGCCTAGAAACATTTTATTCTTATTAATAAAATTTACACATGACTTTTTCACTTGTTATTTCCATGTTAAAGTATGGAAATCTTTTATTCTTATGGGAATAAATGGAAGTTGTCTTGAAAGTTGTCACCAATGGTTGTTCATATATCATTACTCTAAGAGATAACCACCCATAACTTCCCACTCTCACATTATTTTAACTCTTTTATTTTTTTGTTTTAAAATATAAATTAAATATGTTTAAAAATATTCTTGGGAAACTGAATTAATTACCAAACACTTTAATAGGATTAAGATTCCTAAGAATAATGTTCCAATGAATATTATTCCAAATATTATAAATTTAATCCTTGAAACAAACACACCCTTAAAGGAAAGCCAAGATCATCGACCGAAAATATTATCGCGTAAGTGTCGTGTATTCTTTAGTGTTAACTATCCTTCAGTATTAATCACGTCTAATTTGAGGTTAACTATTAGATTTAGACTTATTGTTTGTAACATGGAAATCATGATTAAAATGACATGTAATGAATTATGAATTTTTTTTATGAAAACAAAACTATTCATTCATTTAAATTGATAGAGCACATCACATCAGATACAAACCCTTTTTTGTCTCATGTTGCTCCGTGGGGCGAGATGGGACAAAAAAAGGAAGCTCCTATCAACTTGTTCCGACCTAGGATAATAATCTTATGAGTGTCGTTCCACTTGTCACTTTACCATTTTTAAACAAGGAAAAGTCATCCAACAATTATAGATTGTTAATGGCTCTTCGCTTCTTTATGTTTATTGAGGTGTGAGGCAGTGTAAAACCAAACAACCCAGAAAAGTATTAGTTTTCCCTGAAAAGGAGGTGATCCAGTCGCACCTTCCAGTATGGCTACCAACATAAAGGATGTATCTGGAAACAAACTCACAACACCCAAATTAATAGCATACAACAACAAAATGCCTACAAATAATACGATAAAATCTAAGTCAGCGAAATTCTCATGCTTTCGGATATGCACTGTTGTCGCCCTAATCATTAATTTAACTTGTAATTGACTGATGTCGATCTTTCAATAAGAACTAAATGAACACAGCGACAGGACGCGAAATCAAACACCTCACAAGATGACTAACAACACAACGCCGCAATTAGACGACGAAATGACAAAAACACAAAAGGAAAAACTCGATATATGTGAAAATCACTTATTTAGATCGAAAGAAAAGATGAAAAAAAAATATAGAGGGGTGCTTTTAGGTTAAAAAAATGACCTAAAATCACCTCTCCTTGACGAATGAAGGAGAAAGAAAGTTTAGAGAGAAGGTAGAGTTTCTCTCACAAAGGGTACGAGTGTGGGTCTCCCGAGTTAGAAAGAAGATGATGAATATTATGACAAAGAAGATGAAGATGATGATGATTGTTCATATGTTGCTGGGCTTTTATAAATTTGAGTATATAAAAAATAAATAAAAAATTACATAAGATCCATGTTTAGAAAGGACAAAAATTTTCCTGTGCGGTCACACTTACACTAGACTTGATTTTATTGAACTTATACATCAGGTATCAGACCTTCAATCACAACCTTCCATATTAATTATTATTAAATCTATGGTCAGCTTTCAATTGGTCCAAGTTGGAGACCAACTTTCACTAGTCCAAATTAAAAGAAACCATTCACACAAAATAAAACTCATCAAATCTTTCTCTCTCATTGCATAGACTCCCTCCTTCATCCTTATCTTTGCCTATTGTCTTCTTCATTCTTCTTTTATCTCAAAATATTAAACTAGATACAAATGGTAGTTTTAATTTTCCATTAAACTGCGGCTTTATTCATTCATTCACGATAAAGTTGCAGATTAATCTTCACAAACGCCATTTTCCATTAATTTTGTTATTATGTATTAATTTTCAGAAATCAAAGGATGAATCTTGAAGTCTCCCATTAACTTCTGCATATATTTTCGGATACTAAAATATTTTTAAAAAGTTAATTTAATTTTTTTACCGCAACATCATTTTGTTCCTTATTTCTCAGGTGAAAAAATGGGGACTCTAACAAATTGCAATTATCGTAAAAAAAATGTTGCAATTTTTAGTATAAAAATAAATTGTAGTTTGATGCCTCTAAACTCAGAGTTCCGAAATTTGGTTCAATACGGTTCGCCGCACGGAACAAAATTCAGTGCCACCGCATGTGAAATCATGTCACTGCCTCAATTCACACTTAGCTTCAAAAGGGTAAATGATTTGTGTTTATGGTGAAGGGGAAAGTGAAGATATAATTCAGCTGCTTCAGCTTCCAACAAATGGACACCATTAATCAACAATTCAATTAGCTACAAGAAAGAAATTTCAATAAAAAACCGAACGCTGTCAACACATAATAAATTGATTGAAAATTTTGACAATCAATTGACCTACTTGAGGGAAACAACAAAATACATAAAAAATGAAGGAAAGGAGGAGATTGGGTATGAGATTGAGTTGGTGAAAGAGATAGACCTGAAGAAAGAATGAAAAGGAACCGAGGGAGAGAGAGAGAGGGAAAGCATGTGCATGCTAGTGAGAGAGTAATTCCATGCGGTTAGACTATTATAAAATCTGTGTGTCTCATTTGATCAATGTTTGAAAAAAACTGGTCCAAGTTGGACCTAAACTTTCACTGGTCCAAATTAAAATTACCCTGAGTTTGATATGGATGTACCAAAGAAGAGACCAAATTTTAAACAAAGCATTCGTAGAAAATTCAATTTTCTTTATCGCATTGGAAGAAGAAGTGTAATTGTTTTAGCTTTGACATTCATGTTTACATTAAAACAAACTATACATCGTCACGACCGTTTCTACAAATTCGGAGGCTCGGTTCTGTAGGTGAAAAGAAGCTCGTAATAAAATAAAACTGTATTTTTTTTAAGAACAATGTTCTATTTAAATTTTTTAAAAGATAAATACAATGTGCCATAAATAAGCGGTACATCCAAAGGTGAAAATCACTACCGTATACCTGAGGAACCTCAAACCACCCTCCTAAAAACACATCCACCTAACACTTAGCAGTTCTATTGGGCTATAATTTTTTTTTTAGCCTCATACCTTGGGGAGGCCCAGTTCCATTGAGCGGTTTGCACACCCCAAGATCCGGCCTTGTACATCGTAAACCGAATTTCATGAATTTTTAGGGATGAAAAACTTATTTAATTTAAAACTAAATGATAGCGGTTGCATTGAATCAATTTGGTCCTAACAAGCTTATCTATTGACATAGGCATTTGCCGTATTGTTTGAGAGAATTTATGAAAACAAGTTATGACATATTTTTATAAGTTGTTTTCTGTTTATTTTCATAAGCTTTCTAAGATACTTTTTGAAAACAACATATATAAAATAATTTAACTTTAATTTATCTTTTATTATATCGAAATAGCTTATACACAAAGCATTTACCACGATAAACGTTTATACTATAAACTATAAATTAAGTTGTTTATCCGAATATGACCTTAATGTAAATTTACAAATCCTTTAAATTTATATTTTAGGATATAATTAATATGCACTATCACCAAAAGTTATTTAACACATGTATACAATGATGTGTTGCCACATTTTTCAAATTTTATGAACAATATAATATATAATATATTGGGGAATTAGTCACTTTAGTTCCTGAATGGGAAAGGAGTAGTCACTTTAGTCCCTGAATGCAGATAAATTGTAAAATAGTCCCTAAATGTAGACTTTGTTGGTCAATTTCAAGGACTAAAGTGACTAACGGAGTCTACATCCAGGGACTAAAGTGACGACTCATTTCCTATTCAGGGACTAAAGTGGCTAATCTCCCATAATATATTAAACCAAAAGGAGATCCCAATCTACACAAAGAGTACAAAGATAAGACTCAAAAGTATTTACAAGGTAAAATACCAGGCACTACCAAAATAAAAATAAAAAAACTAGATAGAGAATATTAACAAAACACTTACTAAGCCTGTGTTTGGGAACACGTTTGCAATTGGAAAAAACGTGGTTTCACGCTTCCCAATGTGAAAAAACGTGAAAAAGCAGAAGCTTGCTTTCCTAGCTTTTGCGGTACCGTGATTTTCCACCGGCGTTTTGGAAAAATAAAGCCATACCAAACACACACTAAGATACAAGACTCAAGCCTTGGATAAAATTTAGTCACCAATGGTGAAAATCCGAAGTTGTGTATGTTCGTGTAGCTTTCAACTATTAGAGAGATAAAGTTCCACTTTATCAAAAAGTCGATGTATAGGCAATTATTTTTCTTGAAAAATACAACAATTTATGTCCTTCTAAATAAATCACATACACACGAGCCAAATTAAACAAATTGAAGATCAGATTTTCTTTGAATCACCTCTTGAGTTTCCAAAGTGAGTGAGGTGATTAGAAATATCGGTGTGTATGTTGAATGAATACATAACCATTGTCGAATGAGAAGCCATATAGATTTATGATTTCCTCCTTCCTACACCTGATCGAACATAAAGTAAAATTAGGTTGAATAATACCACAACGAAGCATATCACTTATTCTTAAAGCTTATTAGGTCTAGCTACAACTAAACCTAATTTTTTCCCTCTAATTCCATGTCATTAATTGCTAATCACTTTAACCCTACAAATATTTCCCTCCTTCTATATGTTAAATTTAAATTTCAAATTTTGCCTTGCCATTTGTGTTATTTTCCATTTACCGAGGCTTGAATTTCAAATCTCCACTCAGCACACGTTTAGTTGTTTCCAAAGCATATATATGTAGTTCTCCACCCTCCCTCTCCACTTTCCAAAACAAAATGGAATCAAACACATCATTATTTATTCCTTGAATCCTTGAATCTTCCATACCGAGAATATTTATGCACTTCATTTTCTTCAAACATAACCAGGTATCCTTAAAGCTTATTAGGTCTAGCTTATCACTAAACCTAATTTTTTCCCTCTAAATCACATCTCATTAATTTCTAATCAACCCTAAAAATATTTCCCTCCTTAGGTTTGAATTTGAATTTTAAAATTTTGCATTGCAATCTGTTATTTTTCCTATTTTTTGTGAGCATTAACTGAGCCTTAGTGATAGGAGTGTTTGTTGGATCGTCATATACAAAAAACAATGTGGTAGCATTTGTTACGCACATCCCACTTTCTATGCATTTATTAAGGAATTCTTTTAGCACAATTAGCTTCCGGTTTGAATTTCAAAACATAAGCTTCTGTTATTCCTCTCCCTTGAAATACCCCATGCACACTAACACATTTAATATCCACTCAGTAAAGAATGTTGTTCTGTCCTTCCATATGATTTGTGCCTCTCATAGAAACTTTGCATTACATAATCATTGCATGCTTATTTCATTGCAGCAACCGTTTTTGCTTATGGACCGACCAAATTTTTCTGATGAGATATTTGAGGAGGAAGCATTGAAAGAGCATTTTGAAGTTTTTGAAAAGAATCTTAAGGATATTGATGCTCAGATTATGGAGGTTAAAAATGCTTTGAGTTTGACATTTCTTCTCCCACAGCCATTATTCGAAACAAAGATACAAAGGTAGAACCACCTATACCTTAGTTTCTTTAGTTGAAATATAATTGTTACATTAATGGGTCTACTGTCTATCTTATTTTTGTTTTCTACTTCTCAAGCATCCTAATTTGCATTTTAAATATGTGCTTCATGTAATGAAGGATCTTGCTTGCAAATTATCCCACCATATAATTAATTATGCTAAATATCCATTATGTGTTGAGATTTAGAATTCAATTCCTACAAACTGCAAATTAAAAACCAAAATCTTAATGATATTATATTTTCTAAGTTTTTAATTTGAAAATACTTATTTTTGTATATGACAGGTTGGATGGTTAGAAGGCAGATATAAAGGAAGCCAAGAATGATATTAAATAATTTGAAGTGTTCGTAACTCACTTATTTCCTCTGTTAATATTTTTTTTTAAAGTTTGTGTGTTTTTTGTTTTGTTCTGTCTATAGCTTCAGTGGACAAAACAAATGCTTCTAGATTTAATTCTTTTTGGTTGTTTTAGTCATCGTGTGATTTTTTGAGAACATAGATGATATAGTCTTCAAGCTTGAAATTATTTTCATATAATGCAAGGGAGTTTGTGCTATAACAACAACATCATAATATGTATTATTGAGGTTCAAGCATCTACAGAATGCAAGGGAGTTTGTGATTTTGATTTCTCTATGTGTCATTCATTTTTATTTGGTCATTCATTTTGCATTCAAAGATACATGAGAAATTATGATTATCTTATAAAAGTGTTGATTATGTTGGAGTGTTACCAATGTTGAGATTTAGATTGAGAGGTCCATCTATGTGAACGCTAACTTTCTTCTCTACTTTTCGTTATGTATATTCCGGTGGCGAGACTACAAATACGATTTTATCGTTAAGCAACATGAATCCTTTGTCTTCGGCGCTCCATTGACTATGTGTCCATCCTATATTCAAAATCAGTTTTGTTCTATGATTAATTCACACTGTGCTTTAACTTATTGATGTAGTGATCAATCATCAATCATTGTTAAGGTTGTTTTGTGGTTCTACTACATATTTGTTTGACACTGTTTTGCCAAAAACAGCACAACAACTGTTTGTCACAATGGTTCATTAGATGACATTGATAAATCTAAATTAGGTGTACGTCCCTTAGTTAATTTTTTATTATAGTATTCTAAATTACAGCCACAAGAATATGCTAAACGGAAAAATCAAATTGTCCCATTCCTTTGCACGGTTTCTAATTGAATTTTGGAAATCATATATTAATTATTTCAAATCTATCCATGCTTTTTCAATTGTTATAAAAATACTATCATTTTAAATCTAAAATACTCATGGGTTGCACGGGTCAAAAGTCTATTTTCAAATAACTATTGCATTTTACTAATAGTGAATGCATTACAGCTCATAAGACCCGTGCGGCGCACGGGTCATCAATCTAGTTATCCTTGTTGATAAACGGTTTTGGAACAACCACCAAGCAAAGAAAAAGATCTTCAAAGGAGTCGCTTTGTTCCAAACAATATCAAAATTATAGGAACGATCTACCTGCTTCACTAAGGATAACGTGTGGTACGCGTCGCTAACCATGTAGCCTTTGCCTGTATCTAAATTTCAATCCCCTTTGTCCTCCATTCCATCTTGTAAAAAAATGTTAGACAATAAAAGACAAGACTACTCTCCCCAACTGCTCATCCGTCGAGACTAGATTCTCTGCAGTGACTGCAGGGTCCAGTGAAATCATGGCCATTGAAAAAAAGTATAGAAAATTAAATGTAGAACTCAAGATAGATAAAATGTTCAATGGTATTGACTTTGACACTGTAGAAAACTGTAGAAATTTTTACTGCAGGAAATTCATTCCCTCATCCGCCTATGTTAATAACCTTTGGCGCCACTCCCAACATCCTACCTTAAGGTACCCATTTTCGCCACCATCACCAATTCATTTTCTAATAAATCAAAAAGGCGCCTAAATTTATCTCTCAAAGTACTAACCTCCAACCACTGATCTAACAAAAAAAAAAACATTTTGGTCACATCACCCACCACCTTCACCAAGCTATCTTCAAACCAACTTCCCACCCCAACCCCACTCTTACAAATACTCACAATATCTTTATATCACCCAGACACATGGCCGTTCGTAGCAATTTAGAGACTCAGTTGTGTTCTTGACCATTTTCATTTAAAAAGATTTGAAAAGAAAAAAAAAATATAACACCAGTTACAGTGATATGTATAAGCATTGATTCAAACATGACTTTTACGCTTTTACCTACAGCCAAAGAGACACTTACCTATGGACAATGAATAATTGACAACAAAAACATATACTTACCAAATGACATATATTGTACATAGGTAAAAATGTTATTTTTTATCCTATACCCATCAATTACACCCATATTTCTACAAATATTTAAGACCCCCATAAATTAGAGGCCTAGCTCCAAAGAGCTCCTTGCTCTTGCCCAAAGACTAGCCTGCCTAGACACATCTACAAACGTGGTTGGATTATCAATTTATCATTAAATTAAATGTTTGTAAAAAAAAAATTCATTAAATTAAATGTTATTAAGGAAGAAATCTATATAATATAAATTTACGGCCGATTCCATAGCCCTTTATGGAAATGTTTTTTCTCCTCCTATTCTTATGACACGTGGCACTCTCATCCTATTCTTTTTTCAAATACTCTCACCACATTCATCCTCACAAAATACTCTCACCACATTCATCCTCACAAATTTGTATTTATTGTTTATGTATAAAAGGAAGTTTTACAATTTCAAATTCTAATATGCTTCAAATTTCAAATCAAACATTTCCTATTCATTCAAAAAATACGAATTCCAAATTATTGTTGATTTATTTTGTGAAAACGTATGCTTTATATTTGTAAAAATAATTAAATGTTTTTTCTTTCTGCTAAACGTTTTGTATTTTAGAAATACAAATACAAAAGGAAGTTTTACAATTTCAAATTCTAATATGCTTTTTTTGAATAATCAAATAATTTAAATTAATATATTTGAATTCAGATATTAAAATAAAACAAGTAATATCTAATTAAAATACGATTAATGAAATAATTATTTAAATATCAAAGAGATGAAATAATTGATATATGTCAAATAATAAAAATATGATTTGATTTGTCAAAAAAATGATTTGATAAAAGTGTAACTTTTTAAAATAATTTAATTAGATTTGGTAGTAAACCATTAATTTGTTATATAATTTAACTAGATACATTTTACTTGGTACCCAAAAAAAATAATATTTGGTTATTTTGTTAAGGTCATGTATGATACAAATATTTACTAGACTAAAAAGTATACGTTATTTTTGTCAAAGGATAAATTCCACCACAATTAATTTTTTTAATAAAACGTCGATTACCGCAAAAAAAAGAGGACGTAAACCCCATGTTTTTCTTATTAGATATTTCTATTTTTGGTAGAATCATGTAATTTAATTTTGGTTGAAATACAAAAAGAAAAATATTAAATGCTATTAAATTGGTTCCTCATTTCTTTTTAACGTAAATTGATTCCTCTTTTTTTTGGCAATAATATGAATTGATTCTATTTAATGGTCTTGCTAAAATAAACGTTGAACCTTCCCTTAAAAAATAAAGTAAGCCTTAAACAAAAAAAAAAATTATGAATTGCTTAATAGCTAAAAAAAATAATATTTCAAGACCTTTCCTCTAAAATCGCAAAAACCGTTGAACAGATTTCACAAAAAAAAAATTAATGAATTTCGTTCAATTGTTCAATGTTTGTTTTATGAAAGAAAAAGAAAATCGGATACTTTATTTTAGGACAGAAAAAGATTGGAATTGGAGGTATTTAATTTGAATTGAAAACGTATCATTAGAGAATATCAAAAATATGATTTCAGTTGATTCTATTTAGTTGACTGCTCTAAAAAAAATAAGCCTTAAACCAAAAAAAAATCGGAATTGCTTAATAGATAAAAAAAAATTATTTCAACACCTTTCCTCTAAAATCACAATGGCCAAACGAGATTATATCAATAAATTGGCAATGTTATTAAAAAAAATTCCCAACATCATTCAATCAATGTGTATCTCTTCTATTAAAAAAAATATCGCAGAAATATTGCAAAAAAATATTACATATGTGTATCTCTACATTTTGTTATTAACACGGTTCAAATATAATTTGATTTTTCAAATCATTATTTTTTATTATTTTATATTAGTTTTTATTTTCATTCATAAGAATTTCAATTCACACGTTTTACTTTGATAGTACACGTGACAACCTTATATTGAAAGGTGCATTTAATATTTTATTTCATATACACATCAAAATGTTATTTGCTAAAATTCGGAGGAGTATTTAATGTACCAGAATGACATCCGAAAATTTACATATGAAATTACTCTAATGAACCGAAAATTTTGAAGGAGTATTTAAACTTCTATTTTTATTCTTAAAAAAAAAATATCCCCACTCTATTATATTTTCCAAGAATTTTTTTTAAAAAAAAAGTGTTCAGTATGAAAAAATAATGTTTTTATTTTGATATTAGAAATTTATATTTTATACACATTTAAATTTTAAAAAAATGACATTTTCTGGGCGTTAATAATAATTGATTAAGACTTTGATGATAATTAATTGCATAAAGGGTTAATTGTCAGATGTTGATAATAATGTTCTTATATGGTTACGGTGGTACTGGAAAAACCTTTATATGGAAAACATTGTCAGATGTTGTTTGATCGAAAGGGTTAATTGTATTGAATGTTGCATCCAGCGGTATAGCGGCTTTTCTATTACCAGGTGGAAGAACCGCGCACTCGACGCTGACAGTCGCTATTGAGATTAATGAGGCATCATCGCTTACGATGGAAAAGGATAGTCCTAGGGCCGACCTGGTGTGCGCTGCAAAGTCCGATGGTGCTTTGAGGCAGTTGACCGATCAATGTGTGATGTCCAAGAATGATCCCCTAAACGAGTTTAGACCTTTTGGTGGAATGACAGTAGTTTTAGGTGGTGATTTCAGGCAGATATTGTCTGTTGTCCGAAAAGGAACGAGGCAGGATATTGTTGATGTCTCAATCAATTCATCAAAGATATGGGCTTACTGTAATTTGTTGAGGCTTACTGTTAATATGAGATTGGGTGCATCTTTGGTACCTGCAGAGCATGTAGAGCAGGAAGAAATTCCTAATTTTGGCAAGTGGATACTCTCAACTGGAGACGACAATGACGCTTCGGATGAGAATGGTGAAATGAAGGTAGAAATTCCTGAATATTTGCTCATATCAGACGCAACAAATCCGTTGATGTCAATTATAAACTTTGTGTATCCTGATTTGAATGATAACATTGGTGACCAGCTATTTTTCCAAGAAAGAGGAATACTCGCACCAATGCTTGATTCAGTTGAGCATGTTAACGAATATATGATGTCGCTGATTCCAAGTGAAGAGAAAGAGTATTTAAGCTCTGATTCTGTTTGTCGATCGTGTGAAAATTATGATGTCCAAAGCGAGTATTTCACAACAAAATTTCTTAATGGTATTAAGAGCTCTGGAATTCCAAATCACCGGTTGAAACTAAGGGTGGGATGTCCGGCTATGCTGATGAGAAACATCGATCAGGCCAATGGACTGTGTAATGGTACGAGGCTGACAGTTACACATCTAGGGAAGAGCACAGTAGTTGCTACTATAATTACAGGAGAAAGGGCAGGTATCAGGGTATTCATTCCCAGGATGAATCTTATTCCGAGTGATCCAGAACTACCCTTCAAATTCAGACGCATGCAATTTTCATTGACGCTTTGTTTTGCGATGACAATAAATAAAAGTCAGGGTCAATCTTTATCTTGAGTGGGAGTTTATCTTCCTAAGCCCGTGTTCACGCATGGACAACTCTATGTCGTTGTCTCTCGAGTTACTTCTAGAAAAGGTTTGAAGATGCTCATCTTGGATGAAGATAATAATGTTTGCAAGGAAACCAAAAATGTTGTGTATCGTGAAGTTTTTCAAAAAGTATGATCATTGGCTATGTTTTAGAATTGTTGTTGCTATAATTTAAAAAACTAAAGTTACGTATTGTTTGGAAGTCGTTTTTCTTTTTTAATTTCTTTGTAAGGCGTATTGGTAGACATGGCAACAAACCCCGACCCCGCAAGACCCGGCTGCCCCCGCCCCGAATTTAACGGGGAAAAGACGATTTAACCGGGTGCGGGTACGGGTGTGGGGGAAATTTGGAGTTTTAGTACGGGGGCGGGTGCGGGGTATGCTTACTCCCGCCCCGCACCCACCCCCGCCCCGCACCCGTTTTTTAAAACTTTCTTTCTTAAATTTTATAATCTTATTTCCATAAGTACCAACCTATTTTAATATAATATTATTCTTTAGAAACATATTTATTATAATTATTTTGCTCTTTTGAAAAAAGTTTATTAGATAAATAATTATTAATATAATTATTGTGTTTTTGTTGCTATGAAAAAATGAAAAAATATGCATTTTTTAAATATTTTATAAAAAATAAAGTTTTCGCGGGTGGGGGTGGGGGCGGAGCCGGGAGTTGAGGGAGGGGTTGGGTGTTCAATTTTTACCCCTGATATGGTTTGGGGACGGAGGCGGGTACGGGGGCGGGGACGGGGATTCTCAAACCCGCCCCGTTGCCATGTCTACGTATTGGTCATTACAGGACATGCAATTTCTATATAAGCAGATCCTCCTGCCATTGACTTTTAATTGATGCACTTTTCAGGTATAACAGTACGCAGAACTTTTTTTTTACATCGTTGTTACCCCAAAATACAAATGTACATTAGACCATTGATTTTGTAAAAAATAAAAACAAATAACAATCGACGTTTCTGTAACCCAAACTATATTTAGACACACCCATAAAAAATTTAACGTTTGCATTCACAGGCTATGGGTATACTATTATATAAAAAAATATAATCTTTTTAGTTTTTATGATTAATAAAATATATTATGTCAACAAATAATAATATACAGTACGTCGGCGTATTTTTGCATAAATATTACATATGCTAAGTTTAACAATGAGTACATCTTATACTACAAATAATTAGTATAAGTATAAATCCAAATACTTTAATCGTTATGTGCAATGTTTAGATATTTCAAAATATATACAAAATTAACAACATTAAGATGATATTTTTTTTCCATATCAAATTTAAATTATAACCACATTTATAATTTTAAGATAACATAATATAAAATCTATACATTTGATCAAAAAAGTTTTTTATTTCCCGTGCTTGGCACGGGTCACTATACTAGTAATATTGATATTTGATTGGTGAATGAAGAAGGGAAGACAAGATAAAATTGAAGACTAATACGATGATTATGATAAAGTAGACATACGAAGATGCACCGTCACTGTAAACAAACGGTGTGGTCCAAAAGGAAAATAGTAGGACGGTGTTATCCAGTGAAGGCTTCAACCTACGAAACTCTCCTTATAATCACACCTTCACTTACGCTTCTTCTTTCTCTCTCCACTCTTCTTCTTCATTCTCTCACTACAAAAAAAAAACACTTCTTCTCTGTTCTTTTCATACCTTCATTTCTCCGAAGAACAATAAAATTAGGGTTTTCTGTTTGTGAAAAAAAAAACATTAAATTAATGTAAAAAATTAATAACCATCGAAAATTTGTTGAAAATATGGTTGTCGATGATAATATGAGGTCCATCATCGCTGGCTATGGATGTTCCCGTTCTTCTCGTTTCTCTGATGCTTATCCCAAAAGGTAATAATATTAATAATCCTTCAAGATCTATCTCAATTGATTCAATTTCACCGTTTTTCTCTTGATGTTGAAGGGTTAAATATCGATTTTAGGTTTTTTTTTCCTTCAAAATTCACACAAATTTAAGAGAGATGTATAGATATAACACTGTTGTATACATATGTATATTTATATAGTTATGTTATTATTGATAAGTATGTTTATTTGTTAATTTATAGAGAAAATAGAAGAAAAAAGATTATTTTTTTTTTAATATATAATTTGGATTTGTTGATTTTTTTGTTTGTTCTCAAATTGAATTGATAAATATAGGGGTTTGATGGAAGGGAGATATAGTGGGGATTGATATGATGATGAAGGTGTTTATAAGGTTATTATTTTGTTGAATTTGTTTTTGGAAATGGCAATTGTGTATCAACCAGCAATAATAAAACTCATCAACAACAAGATGATGAGGTAGCATTGGCGATTTCTGTTTTGCTTCTTTGTCAATGGAGAATCATCATCCTTCAACGTTATTGTCAATGGATTCAAGTGCATCTTCTCATGAGGAACTTGACTTGGAAATGAATCGTCAAATCATACTTTCGCGTCCGCCTGATATTAATTTGCCGTTGTCTGCTGAACGTAGTCCGCCACCACAGTCGTGGAATTCTGACCCTTGTGATATTTTGGATGTTGGTCTTGGTACTCAAGGGTATGAGACTGAGACTTTTCTTACTCTGCCTAAAGTTGGAAGGAAATGTGCTAAGCGTGTTGATAGCATATGGGGTGCTTGGTTTTTCTTTAGTTTTTACTTTAAGCCAGCGTTGAATGATAAATCGAAGGCCAAGATTGTCAGGGATGGTAATGGTATTTCGGGTTTTGAAAAATCTGATCTTAATCTTGATGTTTTCATGGTTCAACATGATATGGAAAATATGTACATGTGGGTTTTTAAGGAGAGGCCGGAGAATGCGTTGGGTAAGATGCAGCTGAGGAGTTACATGAATGGGCATTCTCGCCAAGGGGAGCGTCCATTTCCTTTTAGTGTTGACAAAGGTTTTGTTCGATCCCATCGGATGCAAAGGAAGCATTATAGAGGACTTTCGAACCCTCAGTGTGTGCATGGCATTGAGCTTTTTCCTTCACCCAATTTGATGAATCTCGACGAGGATGATCGGAAAAGGTGGATTGAACTTACCGGCCGAGATTTGAGTTTCACAGTCCCACCTGAAGCAAGCGATTTTGGTTCATGGAGAAATCTTCCCAACACAGACTTTGAGCTTGAGAGACCTCTTCCTTCTATCAAGAGTGCTGCAAATGGACACCCAAAGAAGCTGCTCAATGGATCTGGACTGAATTTGTCAACTCCTCTGTCTAACCACACCAACGGTGATTTGTTGGACCTATCTTCTGCCAACGGCAAAAAGAGGAAAGACTTTTTCCCTCACGCAAATGGGAACGGAAATTTCCCACACGGAAGTGGGAATGGAAATGTAAACGGAAACGAGGAAGAATGTTACCTTGCTGTTAATCCTCCATCTGAACGGATCCAAGATATTGAAATGCATCCAAGTGAGCCGCACTGGTTGAATGACTTCAGCGGGGTGATAAAGAATGTGTACGGACCTGTCACAGCTGCAAAAACTATCTATGAGGACGAACAAGGTTACTTGATTATTATCAGTCTGCCCTTTGTAGACCTTGCAAGTGTGAAAGTTTCATGGAGGAACACTCTAACTCATGGTATCATCAAGGTTTCTTGTATGAGCACATCTCGAAAGCCTTTCATCAAGAGACGTGACAGGACATTCAAGCTTACAGATGCATCCTCAGAGCACTGCCCCCCTGGAGAGTTTGTCCGCGAAATCTCTCTCTCAACCAGAATTCCTGAAGATGCCAATCTGGAAGCATACTATGATGAGCCAGGATCAGTGCTAGAGATCATGGTGCCAAAACACCGTGTCGGACCAGAAGAGCATGAAGTCCGTGTTTGCCTCCGCCCTCATCTGGGAGGGAATGATCTTATGTTGACTTGAGATAGACCATTATAAAGTATTGTTAGGGATGCTGCTAGAGTATGGTGCTTTATCATAGTTTTTCTAACTTGTATCATGCAGTCTTATTTGTAATACAAAGGTGGTCTTAAGTTTGTCTGTAGCAGTTAATAGTTTAGCTCACCTATTGCCCTGGTACTTTTTTTGTTCCAGTGCATCTTCAAGCTTTTGATTGTAAGCATTTATCATTTATAAGAAATTATTATATCATACATTTGGAATATTTTTTTACTGAAATAGATGAAGAATTGAATGATTCATTTCTCAGTAAAATGATAACCTCAACCACTTAACCGCTTTTTCTGTTTTATCAGTTATACTGTCTTGTTATTCAATCTTTTTGGATAAAAGAATGAAATATCTGATTTCTAATGTCTTGTGTAGAAGAATGATACATCACATGCTAGAGGGTAGTTTCTCCTCCCAAATATTATTTGTTCTTGACACTATAAGCAGCATTTGCAACTTGCAATGATAACATGATTCAATAATAGAGTTAGCTTTCACTACCAGTACAGTGTAAAATAAACTTCTCCTATTTAGTTTCAACACTTTATTCCTCATGTTATGGGATTATTGGTGGTGGATTCTAACAGTAAAGTCATAGATGTTAAAGATAACGTCCACGCTTTTTCTAACCAATATTTCAATTCACTATACCCTACTTGGAATATCAGCAAAAAGACAAAGTCAACATTCATCATCTCTTGAGAGTAATCTTGAAGAAAATGTTACCCATACGGAGTAGCTATTTTATTATTATATTTTAATTTCAACATTGTTGTGATTGTGTTCTAACTTGATATGTTGACTTATTAACAGAAGAAGTTATCTTTTTGCTTATCCCATTACGTTACCAAGGAATCATTCCTGCTATAATAAAGCAAAAAACATGTCCCGTTTCAGTTGAGCCTATCATGTTGCACCTTTTCATAGGAAAAATACGCGGCGATGAAGGGCTGTTGATATTTTGGGTAATAGAGAAGAAGCAAACAATTGTTGACTAGTAGATGGAAATTAGATTCCCTGAGTCATGTGAACAAATTTTAGTGACAATGACATTTTGATCTTGATCAGACGCATTCACGCATTTGAAATATTGATAATCTTTTGATTTAGATCAGATTGTCGAAAGTTAAATTTTGTTCTTTAAACTAGAAAAGTTTAGAGACAATGACTTTTTGATCTTTATCAGACTTGATAATCCTTTGATTTAGATTAGATTATCGAAAGTTAAGAGAACCAAATTTAACTTTCAACAATCTGATCTAAATCAAAGAACTAATGTTTCAAATGCTTGTAATCCGAGCCGGATCGATTAATCTCATTGTGTGGTGAGAATATAGAAAACTTAAGTGACCTGAATAACTTTTTGATCTTGATCAGACGCATTCATGCATTTGGGACATGATAATCTTTTGATTTAGATCAGATTGTCGAACCAAACTTAACTTTCGACAATTTGATCTAAATCAAAATTATTGATGTCTCAAATACGTGAATGCGTGTGATCTGAGCCGGATCCATTAGTCTCATTGTATGGTGAGAATTTAGACAGCTTGAGTGACCAGAATGAGATAGAGTTGAGTCGTTGGCAGTTGTTTCATTCATGTGCTAATTGAGATGATTGTTTTCTCTTCCTCTTTTGACAAGTGGATATCGTTTTCTATTAACAACTTTTTTTCATCCTCTTTATGGGGCAATAAATGACCTTTCTCATTTCCGCGTTACCAGATCTATCAAGTAGTACCATCAACCTATGTAAGCAGTGATCGATGAGATCATAATCTGTGGTCCAATTTACTTTTTTGGCGTTAAGTTTTATAGGGGAAGCACTTGGGTGACATTATGTCACCGTGACATTAAATCTGGGCCACACAACACACATTGCCACACAACATCTGGGCCACACAACACATACAACACATCTGGGCCACACAACACAACACCTTTGTGTGACCCAAATTTAATGTCACAGTGACTTAATGTCACCCAAGTATTTTCCGTTTTATAGGAAAAGAATCACTTAAGGTATTACCTTTTTAATTATTTATAAGAGGAAATAAAAACATAAAAAGCACAAAGATACTAAACTCTTAATCTAATGGTTCCAATAGCATTAGCGAGCATACACATAAACATTTGATGTGGACACTCAATCGAAGTTTTGAGCAAAGTTGTCATTGGAGGCATCATCATGCTTAGCTAATCAATTAGCCACTTCATTCCTTTCCCGTAAGGTATGGACTAAAGTTTATGGATCAAGAGTGGGTCTTAATCTTATGGATATGATCAATTAAAGAAACGTAAGGATCATGAATAGGAGGAGCTTCTACGGTAAGGTTAAGAGCAAATAGAGAATATGATTTCAAGATGAAGTTCCTCATTGTCATGCGAGGGTGAGAGACCATTGGAAATTGGAAGTAATTCGGCCACTGAGTTACTAAGTATCATTTTACTATTCCATTAAAAAAAAAGTATCATTTTACTATTATTGTAAAAAAATAAAGTATCATTTTATCATTATTTATGTATGTATGTTTAGCAAGTCCTTATAAATAGTGTTGTGTTAGTATTTGTAGAAGCAAACTGGTTTTCTTTTTAATGAAAGTTCAAAATCATTTAACAAGTTTTGATCTCTGCGATTTACTCTTTGTTTGAAATTATTTGAAAATATTTTTATTTATTTTAATATATTTAATGATAAAAATGAAATTTACTCGTTTAAAATTGAAATATTTCAAATTTATATTAATTTAGTTTTATTTGAAATCCGTGTCTATCTATCATTTAAATGTAGTTCTTAATTTCTGAAAGAAATGAAGATCTTGATTGGATTGGGATATCGCGGTTTAATAGAGATCGTATTCGTTAAGGCTCGATCTCTTCAAGGATGAATGTGTAATAGAGCATATTATGCCCAAAGCCCTGTTCAACCCTAAAAAAAGATCAATGATATATATAGCATTATTCAAAACCTTTTGTGGAATTCACGCAAAGTTTATGGCAATGGAACAAATAATCATGGCTACGATCGAACCCACTTTAAGTCGCCTCAGCCTACCTCGCGAGCAACCCCTTTGTGCATTATGCCCTTCTCTTGGATTCGCTGCTAGCCTAACGCGAGATCCCTCATTAACTGCAACGTTTGCTTTTATCATCGTGCAACCACAATCCAAATGCAAAACCTTAATTAACACTTGCATCCTACACATAACCTCGCTCTCCTTCCTTTTTCTAGCTGCCAAAAATTGAATCTCACCATTTTCCCATCGTACCATGGTGCGACCTCCAAGAACCACCCTAAAAAAGCTTTGTAAGAAACCTACCCATGGTGTATACCCTTATAATTTTACCGCACATATACGATATTGCTATTTATCTAAGTCCCCAATATAGGTGTTCCTCATCATCTAACATATAATCACTCTAGAAGTCATCGACTTATCAAAAGTAACCTTTCACCATACCATTATTAGAAGTCGGAGGAGTTAAATGACTCAAATTCAAACTCCTACGAAAGAGAAATACTAATATAACAATTAATTATTAATAGTTATCAATCCAAAAAAAATATTAGAAGAAAAAATAATCTAAACTAAATAATAATGGTGATAGATAAATGAAAGAGGAGGGTCCAATTAATAATCCCGGTTCACTATCAAAGCAGGCCAAACTAAACCAAACCCAATCCGCACGGAACCTGTTTGGGTTCATTGAAAGACGGTTCATCACGCTTCTGCTTCTTCTCTTCCCCTATTCTATCTTTTTTTTCCATTTCACTATTCATTATTTTGACAACTCCAACAATTAAATTATTTATTTATTTATTTATTTATTTCTATCAATAAAAAAAAATGAAAAGTCTAGGGTAGAAAAATTCAATGTTATGCATGAAATGAAATGATGATGAAGCGCATAATCGGTGATTCGTCTTCAATTCCATTTTTCGATTCTTTTTCTCAAAGGTACTTGAAGATCTTCTTCCATTTTTTTTTCTCTGAATCTCTATTTCCAATCATAAATTAAGATTAGTGTGTATTTGTGTAATAATTTGATTCAAATCAACAATTCAGGCTAGGATTTTTTATTATTTGTATTAAAACTTGTTTTTTTTTTGTTTGATGTGTGAAGAATGGATTTTGTATGTAATAGTTCATTCACAAATCTAGGGTTTGTTTTTTTATTTTAATTGATGGGGTTGTTATTGTTAATGTTAATGTTTGGGTATTGATTTAAATGTTGACGGTGTTTATAAGGTTATTTTGTTGAATTGTTTTTGGGATGGCAACATTGTGAAACAAGCAGCATAAGAAGAAGAAGAAGATATAGAAAACCATATGAAGAGGTAATTCAATGGGTGGTTCTCTTCTCACTTGTTGTCTCTCAATGGAGAATCATCACCACCCTTCAACACTTTTGTCAATGGATTCAAGTGGATGTTCTCATGATGAGCTTGATTTAGAGATGAATAGACAGGTTATACTTTCGCGTCCGCCCGATATCAATTTACCCCTTTCGGTGCCGCAGCCGTGGAATTCTGATCCTTGTGATATTCTGGATGTTGGTCTTGGTACTCAAGGTGGTTATGAGACTGAGAGTTTGCTTAACCTTCCGAAAGCGGTGAAGAAATGCTCGAGGCGTGTTGATAGCATTTGGGGTGCTTGGTTTTTCTTTAGGTTTTATTTTAAGCCAGTGTTGCTTGAAAAGTCGAAGGCTAAAGTTACTAGGGATGACAGCAATGGTGTTTCGGGGTTTGATAAAACGGATCTGAATAATGATGTTTTTATGGTTCAGCATGATTTGGAAAACATGTACATGTGGGTTTTCAAGGAGAGGCCGGAGAATGCTTTGGGGAAGATGCAGCTGAGGAGTTACATGAACGGACATTCTCGCCAAGGGGAACGTCCGTTTCCTTTCAGTGTTGACAAGGGTTTTGTTCGATCTCATAGGATGCAAAGGAAGCAGTACAGGGGACTTTCAAATCCTCAGTGTCTGCATGGTATTGAACTTGTTTCGTCGCCTAATCTTTCAAGTCTTGACAGGGATGAGCAGAAGAAGTGGATGGAACTCACTGGCCGAGATTTGAATTTCATAATCCCGGCCGAAGCAAGCGACTTCGGCTCATGGAGGAATCTTCCGAACACAGATTTTGAGCTTGAGAGACCACCTCCTCCAATCAAGAGTGCTCCAATTCCTCACTCAAAGAAGCTCCTCAATGAATCTGGGCTGAATTTGTCTACTCATATGCCTAACGGTGATGCGGCTGACTTGTCCCCTATCAGTAGCAAGAAAAGGAAGGACTTTTTCCTTAATGGGAATGATGAAGAATGTTACTTGGCTGTTAATCCTCCATCTGATCGGATTCCGGATTTGGAAATGCACCCTAGTGAACAACACTGGTTGAATGATTTTAGCGGGGTGATGAAGAATGTCTGTGGACCGGCTACAGCTGCAAAAACAATTTATGAGGATGAGCAAGGTTACTTGATCATTATCAGTTTGCCTTTTGTGGATCTTCCTAGTGTCAAAGTTACTTGGAGGAATACTCTCACTCATGGTATCATAAAGGTTTCTTGTGTCAGCACATCACGAAAGCAATTTATCAAGAGAAATGATAGGACATTCAAGCTCACAGATCCATCCTCAGAGCACTGCCCTCCTGGAGAATTTGTTCGCGAAATCCCTCTTTTAACTCGTATTCCTGAAGATGCCAATATTGAAGCTTACTATGATGGACCAGGATCAGTGCTTGAGATCATGGTGCCTAAACTTCGTCCTGGATCTGAAGAGCATGAAGTCCGTGTCTGCCTTCGTCCTAATCTTGGTGGCAACCTGGATGGTAATGATCTCATGTTGACTTGAATTAGGCACTTATTAAAACTATTGGGGGTATGGAAATCATTTTTTTTTTACTAACATTGTGCCATACAGTGTATTTTATAGTACAAATGCGTATTTTGTAATTGCTTCTATCAATTTTTTTTCTCACTAATTGTGTTGGTTTTTTGGCTCTAGTATATTATCTTTCGATTGTATTCGTTGCTACTAATTGACCTCTATGTTATCATGGCACTGACAGTTATGGGATTCATTTTATGTCACACAAAACTGTGTTCATTGAAATGATTCCCGCATTAGATTCAGGATTTTTTTTCTTTCTATTTGATATGAATAGTCTGATAGGTGTCGTTAATTTCTGCCGTTATGTATTCATGTCAGCCTTATCTGGGGCACAACATATATTTGTAGGACAAAACTACTCTGAAGTGAACCATTCCCTTTAGAGAGTAAAGTAAGTAATATCAACCCTTGATTTTCTTACTTTACTAACTTTTAGCTTTAGAGGAGTCAAAATCATATTTGTACAGTGTCAATTTTATGTGTATTTCCATTCCAGTTCTTTCTCCAAACATAGTTTTCAGTGAGTGATAATATCTGCTCAGGTGACCGGCTATAGCTGCAGGATGCTTGCAAACTTGCAATGCAACCTGAAGTCCACCCACATGGAATTCAAATTATCTATTTAAAAACAACTCATAATTGATTTTTAATTCATTCACAAGCGTCAACCTTGTTCTTTTCAATTAAATTATGTGTCAAATGCAGTGATAAATTGCTTCTATAGCAAATGACTTGTTTTATATGCTCCTTGTTCCTTTCGACCAAGTTTTCTTTCCAAGTGCTACGATATTGCTTCTATAACAAATACTAGTAATTTGTTATATGGACACTGAATATTTATATGACTTTGAAGGGGAGCAAAAGCTTCGATCGTTTATTTGACCTTCGTTCATGATATTTGCAAGATCAGTTCTAGTGTACATATTCCTTTACTCAGGAAATTCTCTCAACTGTTTACTTTGAAAAAAAGGGTTTGAGATCAACTTACTCGGGTAGTAATTCTAGTTATTGTGACTCTTCCACAGCATCAGTTTTAACTTGAAAATCTAGGTTGACTTTTTGTTTTATGTTCTATAAAAATTTGTTGGTCAAACCTATTTTGGTTAAAAATGCCTGATTTAAAGGAACATTGTTGATGCTTTTGGTTTTAAGTTTTCCACCGGAGAATTTATGAAGATGTATTCTCATTTTATCTTGAACACGACAAGCACGATATTCCTCGTAATCTTGTATGAGTATGACTGAGTCCTCTCTAATGGTCTAATAAATTCGTTGAAAGAGAAAACCAATTTTCAATCTAACCAAAGTATGGAAGAATTCAGGTTCTTTGTATTGCCCTCAATATACAATCTGAGTTGTAGATGAGCGGTAATCAAATGGAGTAAATAACAGGACGCATGGTCTATGAAAAGCACAAAAGCAACCTATCGTCAAACGATAAATGCTAAGAAAAGGCATATCCAAGAACAAATACCAGGATAAGAAAAATGTGAAGTATTTATTTACTAAGCAATAGTAATAACATTTAGGGGTAGTATTGGAAAGGAACGTTATTTATTGTGCATGCAGCAACACAAGGAAGTAAGGACTAAGGATCTTGTCTATTAAGGTTTTCGGTGTGGAGATAAAAAAAAGTACGCAGGAGTGCATGTTGTGATTAATGTTTTGCTTATGGCATGATCATGATGGATGGCGTCATGAAAGAACTGTAGTAATATATTGGAAAAATTTCAAGTGAAGGAAAGTCGCATTCTATTTCTAGTTATGAAAGACAAGCATAAAATTGGAGAGTAAGGATTAAGGGGTGCTAATGCATACTTCTAGTTTGAGCTAATTGAGCTTCCCCGAGAATGAGAGAAAAAGTTGTTTTTAACTATTATTTATTACATTTTGCATGTTTGAAATGAAGTTTCAATTCATCCATGTTCAACGTATCCTTCGAGGTCTTCATGCAAAAGTGTGGAAAACCCACTTTAAATTCTCTCTGTTTTCTACATCCACAAGCATATGTTACTGGGGGTATGGAAATCATTTTTTTTACTAACATTGTGCCATACAGTGTATTTTACAGTACAAAAGTGCATTTTGTAATTGCTTCTATCAAATTTTTTCTGGCTAATTGCGTTGGTTTTTTGGCTCTAGTATATTAGCTTTCGATTGTAATCGTTGCTACTTACTAATTGACCACTATGTTATCATGGCACTGACAGTTATGGGATTCATTTTATGTCACACAAAACTGCGTTCATTGAAATGATTCCCCCTCTAGATTCAGGATTTTTTTTCTTCTCTCTATTTGATATGAATAGTCTGATAGGTGTTGTTAATTTCTGCTTGCGCTGGTATGAAATTCTCATGGAGAAACTGGAAAACGATTGAAATGTCTCTTTTTTTGGGGTTTAATTTAATTGGATGGGGGATTCACTTGTTCATTTAAGGGCTGGACTAGTTTCCGGTCGAGATTTTTAACTGTTGTGAAATTTATACATTTTGAAAATGCCTTTATTGTATTCTATCTTAACAGTTAAGGTATAAATATTTTGATCCCATTGTCGCAAAATCTGGTCGTGACCTAATTCCTGTTATGGTCTATGGATAAGCAACTAAAATTTATTTTAATGTTTTGGTTAACTATGGTTGGTCTTCATCTATGAAGCTTTCTACCAAGTGATTGCTTATTGTTTGTACACTGAATTTAACAAATTTTTTTTTGTCAGGTAGCCTAATGGCTAGAATTCACCTTATAAGGTGAATAAATGAGGTGTTTGGGGTTTGAACTCCAACCACTGCATATAATAATGCATTGTCCTACCAACTGAGTTATGCTCACGCGACGCATTTAACAATCTTACATTATTTACTTAAGATTAAATTACCAATGGCATACGTTGAAGCTGACATGAACTATGATAAATATGCATATTTACCCCCCTATCCCCTACATAATCATTGGTCATGGAAAATCTATTGATCTACATGTGTGAGAACATGTCTTTGGATGCATTAATTTGCACTTTTTTTTTACTGTCATTCACTAGAATTTACTAGTTCGTTAATATTTATTCTTTTTGCAAACCAATCAAAACAATAGTTTGCCTTCGCAAAACGTATGAACAAATCAAAATTTTCTTTAAAAAAAAAAAATCAAAACTATGCCTTTTGATTTTAGGGTTAAATATGTTTTTTGTCCCCATAAAATTGGACCTTCTAAGTTTGGTCCTTGTTTAATTTTAATAATTCTTTTAGTCCCTATAAAAAAATTCTGCACTCAATTTTAGTCCCTACTAAATCTAATTTTTTTTTAATTAGGTTTAAACTTTTAAGATTTTGAACAATTTTTTGAAGACGTGTTAAAAACATTACTAAAGCTCCTCTGCAAAAAATTGTTGTAAAATTTGATTTCTACGTCCAGATTTTGTTAATTTTATCTTTAACATTTGTTGTTTTAAAATATTCATATTTAATTAGTTTCATGTTAAAAAAATTCTAAATTTTAGTAAATGAACCTTTCATAGTGTTTTAAACGTGTCTCAAAAAAATCGTTCAAAAATTTAAGAGTTTAAGGATAATTAAACAAACTTTGTTGTAACAGGGACTAATGTTAGAAGTAATTTTTTTTTTGTAGGGACTAAAAAACCTATTAAAATTAAGTAAGGACTAAACTTAGAAGTTCCCAATTTTATAGGGACCAAAAACATATTTAACCCTTTGAAAAATGATGATATGATTAAGAATTATATGTTAATTTATTATATGTTTGTTCTTTATTTCAACTAACTTGGATCTTTCACTTGCTTCTTCTTTTTCTTACTCACGTGTGCCACTTGCTTGGAGGTCTCACTAATGAGCATTTTGGGTTCAATTATGTGAACATTAAAGAAATTTTATGTATTTCTATCTTCTTGGTCTAATTCTCTTCTTCTACGTCACTTATTTTTCAACAACAATAAACTGACAGTGTCACCAATACCCGTTTGCTTTCAAATTGCTTACAAACAATAATAAATTAAAAACATTCATTTAAATGTATATATTTTTTGGTTACATTCATTTAAATATATAATGAACAATTGTTTAATCTATAATATTTAGTGATATCAATTCAACAATAGGGATAGGAAGAACCATAATTCACTCATAACTTCATACCACTGTCATATTGAACAACTATAATTCCCTCGTAAATCTCATTCCACTAATCACATGTTAAAACAAACTATTCCTTTCATATTATTCCTATTTTTTTAGTAAACATTCTTATTCTTATAAATAGCAAATTAGAGCATTGTTATTATTTATTCAACTTAATTCTTACTACACTTCAACAATGGCACCAGTTTCTTTTTCTATTCACTTAACAACAATCTTTTGCCATCGAGTCTTTTTATTGATGTTCATGCACATTTAAAATGTCTACATGGCAGTGAATATTATTGCAAGCTTAATTGATTTGTTAAGTTGTTTGGTTTATTATGGTTGAATGATTTCGATGGATAAAAAAAGTCATCTGGACTTAATTGACACATGCAAATATGTATTTCATGGGCCATCAATGTAAGCTTATGACATCCCTCAAAGAAAAAAAATGTAAGCTATGTACATGGAAAGGAATAAACTATGTAAATCTCTTTCTCTTCTCCTATTTCACATGCTCAAACTTCTTTTTTATTTCTTTTATTTTGTTCTAGAATTGTAGGAAATTGGTTTAGAAGTAGACACATGAAAGAGTTAGCCGCAATGTTGGCAGCAATACTTATTAGAGCAAAAACGGGTGTATGTCGGCAATTCTATTTATGGATTTATTTGTCCTACACTTTTAGTTGTGTTTTTTTATTTTTCTTCCCATATTATATAGAAAGAGATTTAAAATTCTATGAATTTGATTATAGATATATGTAAACAAAATGAAAGGTAAACAAAGATGTAATTTGAGACCTTTATATATGTCTACAACTTATTATGTAAAGGATTATATGTATTTTTTTAAGCGTGGATTTGTGAAGACCTCGATTTTTAGTTATTTTATATGGCTATATTTTGTATTGTTAAACACACAAAAAATTAGTGCTATTTCTTATTTTATTTTTTTCCATTTTCAAATAGGCAATCTTATACAAGCAATGTTAGTTTTATAATTCATTTTGTTACAAATTTTTATATGGAGAAAAATGAAAAAGAAAACCACCACATCCCCACTTAACCCACGTTAACCCCTCCCATCTTTCTTATTTAATTATTTAATAAATTAAATAAGAGCGTGTATTTGTAAAATGTTCATTTAATTTTCATAAGAATAGGAACAATCAAAATTCATTCATAAACTTCTTCCCACTACCAAAAAAACACGTTAAAAAAATTCTCTTCATCTTATTCCATTTTTTATTAGTAAAGATTCTTTTTCTCCCCAAATTTATGGTTCTTCATCTCTTTCTCCTATTTTATATTATTTAATTCACTTCTATAAATTACCAACAATCCCCTCAAAAAACTATAGTTACCAAGAATAATACCAAAAAAAACGTATACGTTAATGACACACTTTCTAAATTGAACTCACAACTGATACCATAGACATTCCTACCAATATATTAAAAAAAAAACTATATGTTTAACGTATATATACTATTGGGAATAACTCTACAAATATTGCTCGTACGTCGCATGAGTAGAGGTCTAGTTATGAGATTATCTTTCCATGTTGATATTATATGCAATAAAAAAGGGCTTCACCCTTTTGCTCATAAAAAAAATATACAATAGAAAATAATTATTTCACATTGCTATTATTGTACTCGTTAGTATGATATAGATGGGTGATTTGTGATAGATTGCTGGTAATATTTGACTTGTCTAAAACTTCAATGACAATAAAATTTCTAAGCAAATTTATAGTGTTTTAAATATTTTTCAACTTTCGACCAAAAAAATATTGTTAAACTCATTTTTGCACTTAAATTTATATAAGAAAGAATAGGAGGAATGAGACAACATGTCATCATAAAGTTCCTTAACCATAAAAATATGATTGAAAATAAGAAAGGTTATTCAATAGAAAGAAACTTCATTGGAAAGTTATCGAATCATAAAACTAGACAATTAGAAACATATTGTTTCGAAACTTTTATGATACACACTTCATAAGTTGTAACTGCACGCAAACAAGTTGAATAAATTAAAATGGATATTATTATATTTCATAATTGTTTTAGATGTATTATAATACGTGTGATCGCACAAGACCCGATATTTTTAGAAGCAACAAGTTTTTGGGATCTTGAGACTTATGTGTGTATGTGTGTATGTGCTCGTGTGTGCGTGCATATGTGACTTATAAAAATAGAGGATATCACATTCATACTTAAATAAGACACTCAAACTCTCAAGGATGGCCATATATGCATTAATGGTTGAGTTCAAAAAAAACCAATAAATGTTACAGTGTTGAAGAATAATCGATAGATAAGATTGACATTAATGAAGTGGCATAGCATAACATACAATTCAAATGAGAGACACACCAACAAGAAACATGTAATTCAATAAGTTTTTTATGTTAATGAATGAATTAGGCTTGAGGCTCACACAATACAAACATGCATGTACGAATGGATTTGCATTATGCATGAAAACATAGTTATGTTTAATGCTTATACTTCATACTCCATAATTATCACCACCTAATTATCACTAAAAAAAGAAGGAAAAAAAACAACCACACCATCTACATTTAATTATGGATTAATAGGGTTTTACCCCTCCGCCATTTGGGCGACTTTTGGTTTACCCCCCTGTGGAAAAAAAAACTTGTAGATTCCCCCTTGTAAAATAAAGATTCCTTGGTTTACCCCCCCAAAGCCAACAGTCAACATCTGACTGGATAAATTTGATGATGTGGCGTGCTGACATGGTATTTTATTTATTTTTTGATTTTTTTAATTTCCATGTGGCATAATTTAAAAAAATGAGAAAAAAGAAAAAATTTAAAAAACAATAAATCCTTTTTATAAACCCAAAAAATCTTTTAATTTTGAAAAAAATCTAAACTTTTTAGTAACTACAACGAGTGATCAATTTTAATTAGTATTTTTTAATATCTCTAATTAAACACCGCGATTGTCTAAGTTTTATTAATATATTAATAAAATATATGTGGGTGTATGGACCATATATTAATAAAAATATATATGAGTATATGTTTGTTTTATGGGAATATATTAATATATTCTTATTTCTGAAATTTAATGGAAACTATATATTGATAAAATACAAATGAGTATATATTAAGAAAAATATATCTCACTATATTTTTTTTACGGGAATATTATAGTATATATTTATTTATGAAATGTTTTTTAATTATTAGCTTTTTTAATATCGTCAATACTAAAACAAGTACAATATTATAATATACTATGATTAATCATACTTCAATTTTTTCCGTTGTTTTTTTTTTTGAAAATGTATCACTAAAAAAATCATTGAAGTGTACAATTGTAACACGGGACCCATTTTAGTAACTACAACGAGTGATCAGTTTTAATTAGTATTTTTTAATATCTCTATTTAAACACCGCGACTACCTAAGTTTTATTAATATATTCAAAAAATATGTGTACGAACTATATATTAATAAAAATATATATGTGAGTATATGTTTATTTTACGGGAATATATTAGTATATTCTTATTTCTGAAATCCAATGGGAACTATATACTGATAAATATATATGAGCGTATGGACTATATATTAATAAAAATATATCTCACTATATGTTTTTATACGGGAATATGTTAGTATATGTTTATTTGTGAAATGTATTTTCATTTTTTTTAATATCGTCAATACTAAAACAAACAAAAAAATTATAATATACTATGATTATCATACTTCAATTTTTTCCGTTGTTTTTAAATGTATCAATAAAAAACCCGTTGGAGTGTACAATTGTAACACGGGACCCATTTTAGTAACTATAACGAGTTATCAGTTTTAATTAGTATTTTTAATCTTTAAAAAAAATAGTATTTTTTTAATATCTCTATTTAAACAGCGCGACTGCCTAAGTTTTATTAATATATTAATAAAGTATATGTGGGTGTATGAACTATATATTGATATATTATTATTTATGAGATCTAATGAGAACTATATATATTGATAAAATATATATGAGTGTATGGACTATATATTAACAAAAATATATCTCACTGTATTTTTTTTTACGGGAATACGTTAGCATATGCTTATTTATGAAATATATTTTACGATAACAATATTATATAATACATTAATTATGATTTTTCACGGGATGCTTATTAGTATTTTTCACACTGAAACATATTACTAAATAAAAACTATGATTATTTTTATTTATTAGCTTTTTTAATATCGTCAATACTAAAATTTAATATATATTTGTTCATATTAAAATTTAATTATTTTACAATTTTTCATTACTACCGATCAATATATACATTATTATGCTTTAAATACTTTACATATTTTCACCATGGATCAAAAAAAAAATATTACGCCAAGCGCAGCCGAGACGCGACACGCGGCGGAGCCGCGGCCATACAGCGCGGCGAAGCCGCGCTACCCGTGCTGTAGCACGGGTATCTCGACTAGTTATACTATAAACTAAAACTTTATTGGTTCTTATCCAAAAAAAAAAAACTTTATTGGTTCACAAATTGTTTTTAAAAGGATTAATCTACAAGAGTTGTTTTTTTTTCATAGATGAAGTGGGCGTTTCTACCGTACAGCGTGAGAGAGAGTCTCCTCTCCTCTGACTTATTTCTCTTCAACCAAACATCGCATTCATTCACACAATGGCTGATTTCACTCCCAGTTCTTCTAATTGCACACCCACACCTTCTTCTTCTTCTTGCTTCCAACGAACGGTTACATTATACGATTGGTGGCTCGTTAAATCATGTCAAGGAAACAACCACCGTTTAGCCATCTCCGGCGTCTCTTCCACAAAGTAAGTATTCTCGTCAAAATTATTATGCTTATGCACCCACCTGCTTGCTTCTTTGTTCTACTTGAAAATCCAATAATCTTGTTGAATCAGAAATTGGAGTTACTTGAGTTAATCGTATAGGCATTTAACTTGCTTTACTAGAAACAATGTCAGGTGCATTGTCCCAAACCTGACTTTCAATACTTAATACTTTTTGTTAATTTCATCGGTTTTGAATTTATGTTTGGATACATTATTATTTGTATGTGTTAACACTAAACTATAAATTGGCTGAAAACTTTGCATAGATTTTTCAAGCTAATGCAAAAGCATAGGTCACATACTTGTTTTTTACTAAAATAAAATGATCATTTTTGACAAATATAAAAACAGTTACTGTGGTTCTAATGTTTTCATTATTACACATTTAATGTTGTGATTCAGGGAAGAAGCGGTTCGGGTGTTTAATTCCGCTCCTATTATCAAAAGATATGATGAGGTTTCCCTTGAGACTGTCGATGGTATATATGTTTTGATTAGGGGTTTCATTAATAAACAGTGCACACTGGATAATGGTTTTACTCCCCAGGTTTGTATTCATAAGTGTCAATGTTTTTGGTGGTTAGTCTTGCAAGATATTGTTGATAATGGTGTTTCATTGCTACCCCTGATGGATTTTTGTTTTTTTCTTCTATTTCATGGTTAGATTTTCAAGAGTTTTTTATTTGGCTTTTCTGAAAACTGGGAAAGCTCTTTTCTAGCGTGCGTTAGAGAACAATCAGAAACCGGTACTGATTCGGGCAATGCTGTTTTGGATAATGAATTTGCATTTTATCAAGGAACTTTCTCTGACGGTAAATATTTCGATAATGGTTGTTAATGATTTGTTGTCATATAGTTGTTGTTTGTTTTGTTAGTTATCTCTTTATTCTCTATATCTCAATGTTGTTTTATTAATTTTTGTAGCAGGTGAGGAAAAGTCCATTCCTACTTCGTCGGTATTGCCTGAAGAGGCCCCAGAGAATTGCAAGACTCCATTCCCCGGAGATGAATGCAAAGTCTCAAAGAAGATGAGTGGGGTTGATATTGCTTGTGGTAGTGGTAAAAATAGACGTAGTACCAGGTTGCATAATATTAAAGTCTGTCAGCAAAAGAAGCCGAAGCAGCATCCTACATCGAGAGGTCCTCTCAAGCGTTCAGATGAAGAGCCAAGCTCTACCTCAAAGGCCGTCGAAAATCATGATCCGGATACTGTTGTTCCTGATAATGTACCAGCAAATCTTCCAGAAATATCATTTGATGGTAAATATTTAGACATGTTTATGTTTATTCATGTCTTATTTGTTTAATGTTTTATCATTTCCTATACCTACAGTCTCTATATCTTAGTATTTTAATTGTTGTCGCAGCTTTGGAAAATTCTGTTCCTACGTCTTTGGTCACGAGAGATTGCAATATGTCGTTCCTTGAAGATGAACAAGATATGTCAATTAAGATGAGTGAGGTCAACGATGTTCATGGTAGTGGCCGGACTAGACGTAGTGGCCGGTTGCATAGTACTAAGGACTGCCAGAAGAAGCAGCCTGCATATGGAGATCCTCTCAAGAATCCAGAGAAAGAGCAGAGCTCTACCTTGAAGGTTGTGGAAAATCATGATTTGGATACTGCTGTTCCTGATAATGTATCAACGAATCTTCCAGAAATATTATCTGATGGTAAATATTTAGACATGTTTGTAAATGATTCGTATGTATGTTTATTCATGATTTATTTGCTTAATATTTTATCATTTCCTATACCTACAGTTTCTATATCTTAATATTTCAAATGTTGTCGCAGCTGTGGAGAAGTCTTTTCCTACTTCTTTGTTATCACCGGATAAGACCATGGGAGATCGCAATAAGGCACTCCTCAAAGATGAACGGGATATGTCAATTAAGACGGGTAGGGTCAATGTTGTTCATTGTAGTGGCGGGAATAGACGTAGTGCCCGGATGCATAATGTTAAATCCTACCAGAAGAAGCAACCTGCTACTGGAGATCCTGCAACACATCCAGATAAAGACCAGATCTCTGCCTCAGCAGCCTTGGAAATGACTGATGGAGGACTGGAAAGTCTATCAACACCCGTTCAATCACAAAAGGGAAGAGTAAACACAATGTCTGGGCAGGTCACTAATAAATTGAGTTCCAGAATTTCCAAAACCTTTTCAGCAAAAACCAAAAGATGTTATAAGAAAAAAAGGGCGACAATTGAAACAGAAGCGGTCACACCTAAGAGAAAAATTATTAAACCTGCATCTTCTGTAAAATCTCCTCAAGGAAGGAATGTAAGTCACTCAAACAAGGGAAGTCAACAGAGATTATCCACAGTTTCTCCAGAGTCATTGAGTCTAAAAAAATCCAGATCTGGTAAATTTTCCAATCATTGTTTTTTTTTTACAAGATTTTCCAATCATTGTTTATTCATGAAGCAACACATCTTATTTCCTAATTGATAATATATACACTCTATTTTCTTTTCATGCACTGTCATTCTTGTTGTCCAACACTTCTCAGCCAATGCTATTGTTAGCATTTTTGTACATGGTAATTTGAAAAGTCGTTTACTTTACTCTATTCTTTATGTTTGGGTTATTTTGTAGGAAGGTGGCTTCTACCTCCCTTAGAGTTTTGGCGCAATCAACAACCTATTTATAACATGGTATGTGATATCTTCAACAACCTACTGGAAGATTTACAATCTACAATCTTTTAACTTGTTCTTTTTACATTTTACCGTCCAGGACCGTGAGATTACAGAAATTCAGGAAGGTTCATCTTTGATATCACCTTTTAGAGGCTCTTCATCATTGGGCAGGTACATATTTCTTTGTTGAGAAACATGTTCTAGTTAAATCTGATTAGAACTTTCACTGCAGAATGACATTTCCTTGTTTTGCGTAAGTATCTCTGCCCAACTAACTTAAAAAATTCTCACTAATACCTAACTGAGGTTCGGAAGAAGGGTAGGGTGAGCCCCAGCTTATTTAGAATGTTTCTTTATGTTATTTTTGAAGGAGATCTCCATTTCCTTTAGATTTTTTTTTTACTATTTGATCAGCTTTGTTATGGTTATTGCTATTGGTAATAGTAATTGTTTACTGGGAAATGTTTAAGCTGGAGAACGTAGAACTCTAACCCACCGGCTCCATTATTTAATCTTTGGAATAGATGATCTTATAATTTTGGAATGATACTTGGCACACCTATCTTGAATTATCGTCCCGATTTTGCTGTTGTACTTGTAGTCTTCAGTGGGTTAAGAGTTTAACAAGTATAACAAAGTCAAAGTTGTATTTTGAAACATGCCGGCTCATGCTTATATTACCAGATGCAAATCCAATGTTAGAATAGTAATTGTCTTCTATGAATTGAATATCTAATCTTTAAGTGTATGCGAGTTTTGCAATATATGGGTAATTAACTGGCTTCAATATTGGCTTGTCACAAATCTCCGGCGCTTGGAGAGGAAAACAATTCAGTGCCTTAATGTGGGTAAAATCGTGCTTTGCACAGAATAATTAGTGATGCCGTTCGGTATGAGACGCATAAGCTAAACCAAGCCTGTTTCTCCTCCTTTTTGAATCCACTGTCAGCAGATTAGATAAATGTATTTTGGTTTAAATGTTTTAGTTTTCCCATCAAAAATCAGTCGTTATTGACCAATTTCATCTGTCTTTGTTTTCTTTTCACATTGTTTCTATGTGGTTTCGGAAACTCAATCATAGGTTATTTTCAGCTTTTCTTTAAATACCTTACAGAGTTACACTTCAAATGGCCTGTCTTTATTTTTGTTAACCCTTAATTTATTTATTTTTCCAACCATATGTCCTGCTATCACTGATATTACAATTGATTTATTTCATGAGCTTTCTGAGTTTGAAATTCGTATACATTGTATGACTTATATTTTGAATTACCATCACCTTTCTTTGAGTATATTCAAACCACGCCAATTTGATTTATTTTTCTGTCTTGTTAATCCCAATTAACTTTTTTTGTATGACTTATCTTTGAACTGTTTTTTAACTTGGCTATGAAGTTTGTTTGGTGGTCAAGAGTTTTACTAATGCTTCATAGCAACGAAGTTGGACATACTAATGATTCGTTGTTTTTTATTAGGTGAACTTCTGAATCTGGTGTTTTGGATATGGTTTGGGGACATACACTTACATAACACAACAATTCGGAGCATAAAAATGTAAAACTCGTTCAAAGTATTCACTGGTCAACTTTTGGTTGTTTTTTGAAGAAATCAAAACAGCTTTTGGTTGTTAGTGTAGTCTGGATCATGATAGCTACTTCACTTACATGTACATGTGGAATGTCTTGATCAAATTAAGAGGATCTCAATGGCCCGTTTATAAGGTTTACAGCTATTATTATTAAAGTTATTAGCATTTTCATGTGTTGCTGGTGTTTATATTGAACATTATTAAATATACTGTTTAATATGAATTTGCATAAACCAATCTCCTCCATGTACGAGTTGATGTATTAGCGAAATATAGTTTGTACTCTCTAATTCATGTCATAGATATGTTACTGCCAAATACCAACTCACTGGTGACGACACCTAACAATTCACTCACACACATCACAGGGTGGGTTATTATAATTATAACTTGAGTCACTTGTGGTTCTGGCATAAGATGATTTTGATACTTAGAATTGAAAAAGTGGTTGTAACTTGCAAGTGTCACATCATCTTGCTCAATAACTTGGCATGTTTTACTCCTAGCAGTAAACACACGAAAAAAATGTGTAACGTGAAAAAACAGAAGAACATAGTCACAGTAGTATTTTTTTCGTACAAAAGTCACCGTGAATTTCATAGATATGAAATTAATTATTCAAGAACATTGCGATATCGATATGCATGAGTTGGGATTTGAATCCATTCTTCATTTTAAGTGGTGTATATTTTGTTATTAAAATGTTTGACAAAAAAAAAATATTTCTTTTGTATATAAAATATAGGCTAAAGTGCACTTTTCCCCCCTTAACTTTCAAAAACTTGCAATTTTGGCCCCCTAACTATGAAAACTACAATTTTGGCACCCTAAGTTTTAGCCCCATTGCAAATTTGGTCATTTTGGTCAATTTTGACCGGTCAATGCCCATGTGGCATGCCACGTGGGTAATTATTAAATTAAAAAAAATAAAAAAAGAAACTTAATCATTTTTTAATTAAATAAATAAAAAATATTAAAAAAATCAGAAAAAAATATTAAAAAATTCTGGAAAAATGAAAAATAAAAAAAAAATTGAAAAAAAATATGAAAATGAATAAAAAAATTGAAAACAAATTCTGAAAATATTAAAAAATTTTGGAAAAATGAAAAAATAATAAAAAATTGAAAAAAAATCCGGAAAATTGAAAAATTAATAAAAATGAAAAAAATTGAAAAAATACGGAAAATTTTTAAAAATTCTGGAAAAATTAGTAAAAATAAAAAATGATTAAAAAAATAAAATAATCTAATAAAATGAAAAATAAAAATTCTGGAAAATATTTAAAAAAATTTCAAAATTTTCACTGTAATATGCATATTTCAAAATTTTCATTGTAAAATTCCCGGTTTATAAATAAACAAAAATTCCCGGAAAAAAAACTAATGAAAATTTCGAAATTTCGACAAATACACAAAAAACCTAAGCTCGGTTTATAAATACACATATTTTTTCCCTTATTCTCGGTTTATAAATACACAAAAATTTCCAGTCTATAAATACACAAAAATTCCCGGAATTTTTTTTGGAAATAAATACACTGAAAAAACCTAAGTCGACATATATACTAATGAAAATTTCGAAATTAATTTCAAAAATTTCATTTTTTTAAAAATGATTAATCTTTTTATATTTTACAAAAATTTCGAATTTTTTTAATATTTTTTCAATTTTTTTATTAATTTTTCATTTTTCCAGAATTTTTTAATATTTTCAGAATTTTTTAATCTTTTTTATTTTTTTTCATTTTATTAGATTATTTTATTTTTTAAATCATTTTTTTATTAATTTTTCCAGAATTTTTAAATTTTTCCTGTATTTTTCAGATTTTTCCAGAATTTTTAAATTTTTTCCGTTTTTCATTTTTATTAATTTTTCAATTTTCCAGAATTTTTTTATTTTTTTTATAAATTTTTCATTTTTCTAGAATTTTTTAATATTTTCAGAAGTTTTTTTCAATTTTTTTATTAATTTTTCAAATTTCCTGATTTTTTAAATATTTTTAATTAGATTTTTTATTTATTTAATTAAAAAATGATTAAGTGCCTTTTTTTATTTTTTTTAATTTAATAATTACCCACGTGGCATGCCACAAGGGTATTGACTGGTCAAAATTGACCAAAAGGACCAAATTTGCAATGGGATTAAAACTTAGGGGGCCAAAATTGTAGTTTTCATAGTTAGGGGGCCAAAATTGCAAGTTTTTGAAAGTTAAGGGGGGAAAAGTGCACTTTAGCCTAAAATATAAAGTTGCATTTGTTTTTGATTCCTATAAATATTTAAACTTTTTTGTTTTATTTCTCTTAAAAAAATACTTCGATTATTAGTCTTTGTAAGTTTTCTATCACTACTTTTGATCTTTGGTATAAAGTATAAACCAACTCGTGCGTATCATTTGAAAAAAATTCGCAGGCATGTTTAATACTTCCTCCGGTCATATTTATAAAAAACAATTGACTTTTTAGATTTATTGAGTAATTGATGTATACAGTTTTAAATATAAATATAAACCAGATACATCAATTACTCGACGAATCTAAAAAGTCAATTGTTTATTATAAATAGAACTAGAGGGAGTATATTATAAATTATCTCTTGCAAAAGTTTAAACATTTTTAACAAAGGATGAATTAAGGGTTAAATATATTTTTTTTCTCTAAAATGTTTCAACTTTTCATAAATTTTTTCTCTAACTTTTAGTTCACAAAAACACAAAACAAAAATTTTATGGGACTATTGTCAAAAAAATTTAAAATTTATGGGACTAAAACACGAATAAAATTTTTAAGTGACTAAAACAAAATTTCTAATATTTCTAATTTCTAGGAACTAAAAACATATACAATCAATCAAATAAATATGAATTTTTATAATTTTGACGCTTAACAATTCATATTTCGTTTGTTTAATTTTTTTTTCTTCATATTTCGTTAAAAACTCTAATTATTTTTAAGAAATTCTTATAATATTTTAATCAATCATACAAAAGTTCATTCAAAATTTCGAATGTTAAACATAAATTGACTTGCAAACATGAATACATGATCAAACTGGCGTTTAAATTTTTTTAAAGACCAAATATAGAAGAAAAAAATTTAAAATGATTAAAATGAAAAGTTAAAATATTAAAAATATATCTAACCTACTCAAAACGAAAATTTTAGGCAACGAGAAGTTTGTTGCGGCTGCTCTCTCTCTTATATCGCTGAATTATACCGTATGCCGCCATATACCGTATTCCATTCTTGTTCATTAAAAACCCAAAAGGTGCGTAATGTCTTCGTTTATGAGATTTAGAACTATGTCTCTTTCAAAACCCTATTTTCTACATTCCTTTTCTTCAAGGTCTTTCTCTCACTCTCAATCTCGTTCTGTCGACGATGCTATTTACTTATTCAATTACATGCTACATTCCTCCAAGGCTCCTCCTTTTATCATAGATTATCTTAACCAGATTCTAGGTTCCCTTGTTAAAAATAACAAACACTACTCAACTGTTATTTCCCTTTCTCGACAACTAGAATTCCACGGAATTAGGCCTGACATTGTTACTATCAACACTCTCATCAATTGTTACTGTCACTTAGGTCATATCCCTTTCGCTTTTTCTCTATTCGCTAAGATTCTTAAGATGGGTTATCAACCGACTGTAATAACCCTAACTACCCTTTTAAAAGGCCTCTGTCGCAAGGGTGACGTCCAGACGGTCTTGGACTTTCATGATGACGTTGTTGCGAAGGGATTTCGCCTCAATGATGTTAGTTATGGGACGTTGATTTGTGGTTTGTGTAAAATGGGACAAACAACAACTGCCCTCCAATTCTTGAGACGACTAGGAATACAATCGGTCATGCCTAATGAGCTAATGTACACTACTATCATTCATAGCATGTGTAAAAATGAACGTGTAAACGATGCTTCTGAGTTATTTACTGAAATGGTTAGCAAGGGAATTTCGCCTGATGTTGTCACTTATAGTGCTCTGATCAAAGGCTTTTGTAATGTGGGTCAATTAAAAGAAGCCATTGTTTTGTTGAATCAAATGGCGTTGAAAAACGTACACCCGGATGTTTTTATCTTTAGTATATTGATTGACGCGTTTTGTAAGGAGGGAAAGATGAAAGAAGCTAAAAGTATGTTTGCTGCCATGATGAAACAAGGTATGGAACCTGATGTTGTTACTTATAGTTCTTTAATGTATGGGTATTACCTACATAATGAAGTGAACGAGGTTAAATATGTATTCGACGAAATGGTCCAAAGGGGAATCATGCCCGATGTTAAGAGCTACAGTATCATGATTGATGGATTTTGTAAGAGTGGAATGGTGGATGAAGCCATCAATCTCTTTAAAAAAATGTGTTTAAAAAATATGATTCCTGATGCGGTAACTTACAACACTCTTATTGATGGTTTGTGCAAATCAGGGAGAATTTCTTATGCGCAGTGGCTTGTTCATGAGATGCATAAAAGAGGTCAACCACCTGATGTCATCACTTACAATTCCTTAATACATTCTTTGTGCAAAAACAATCATCTTGACAATGCAATTACATTAGTCAAGAAAATTAAAGACCAAGGTATTCAATTGGATATGTGTTTATACAACACACTTATTGATGGTTTGTGCAAAGGTGGAAGACTTGAGGATGCACATCAAATTTTTCAAAAACTTTTGATTAAAGGATACCATCTAACTGTCGTAACATACACAATTATGATTTGTGGATTTTGTAAAGAGGGCTTGTTTGAAGAAGCATTTGGCTTCCTATCGAAAATGGAAGAGAATGGTTGTTTTCCTAATGCTATAACTTTTGAAATAATGATTCGTGCTCTCTTTAAAAGTGGTGAGAAAGATAAGGCACAAAAACTTGTTCGTGAAATGATTTCTAGAGGTCTACTATAAGAGTAAAAATAGGTATTTCTTATGATAGTAGAAGTAGGTATGATATAATGCTTTTTAAGAAGTCTTTGATTTATATAACATTTATGTGAAATGAAACATTTGCTTGATTGATTGTTAAGAATTATAACTTGCTTCGTTGTCAATATGTTGCTTGCATGTAATTGTTTTATTTTATGTGGTATGTTTTACAATGTCCATGTTAGTATGTTAAGGATTCATGTGTTGTAAAGTTTGGTGCGGGAAAATCTCATATGAGCTTCATATTTATTTGCCAAGTGGTACCTCCAAACTAAATATTTGAAGTCATATTTGAGAAATGAGACTTACCTTATTTTTAATATTAATAAAAAATATGAAAAGTGGACACACATGAGTTGGGATTTTCAATATTGTATATACTATATTTTGTTTAATGGCAAAATATATTGTATATCCTATATTAAAGCTAGTAATGTATTAGAAACTTTGTTATTATTTAATGAATTAGTATAGAGTAATTTTTAGAGTTGAACAAATTCTACCGAGTTTGTATTTTTATCCTTAAAAACAAATGTGAAAAGTGGACACACACACGAGCTGAAATTTTCAATATTGTATATCGTATATTTTTTGAACGGCAAACTATATCGTGTATCCAATTTTAAAGATGGTAATGTATTAGAAACTTTGTTATTATCCCTGTTAATGAACTAGTATACTATAAAGTAATTTTCAGAGTTGAACAAATTCTACCGAGTTTGTATTTTTATCCTTAAAAACAATTGTTGTTTTATAGTAAGATGCAAGTATAGACAAGTACTAAATGAAGCTTGGAATTTCACTAGACAAATTCTCTGTAACCATGTTTAAATGAGTTAAAGTTGTTGGTGATGCACCCAACTCTGTTTCAGATCAGCAGATAAGAGATTATTTGAAAGGGAAATATTGGTCGTTGGCAATATTTAGTACTACAATATTTAACAGACACATTTGACAATGTACCTGTGTATGCAGCTTTATGATCCAGGAATTTAGTATGTTAGAGTGGTATCCACTTTTGAAATTTTCTCTGTTTAGTGTTGTATTTTCTGTTATGCAGTTGTCAGTTGATTATTCAGTTACATAGACAGTTATAAGTTATGACTATCATCGCTGTTGGTTATTATAGATTCTGTATATATATGTACCTCTTGTGATAATGTTAGACTCACTTGTATCATTCTTTCAAAATGTACAGAGCTTATAGCATGAGAATAAATCTTTCTTGCCGATATCATGTATTGTTGGTACCCTAACCATCTTATTTGGGGACTAAGACTTTGTCGTTTATCTGGACTCCTAGTTGAAATCAAGGGACAAGAATAGCTTAAAGATTAAATAGTTGGCAAATATGCAATTTTCAATGGATACATAGAGGCTATTATTGCCTACTAATGATGTTCTAAGCATATGTTATTACTTAATGGTCAGTCAGGCTTTGCCAAATTGTTGCATTCTAACCATCAGGTTCATCCAAATAATTGTGTTTAAATTTGGTCCACTTACAATGTGAAATTTTCTACAGTTTTGTGCCAGCAGTCTAGCAGTTAACGAAAATTACCACATCTCATCATTACAGAAAATAAGGGTAGGTTTTTAATTTGAACCAACAATGATTAGTTTTTTGAGACAGTTTCTTTTTCTTTTCATATAAAGAGTTTCAGTGTTTCACAATATGGCTAACTGATGGTATAAAAAATTTCACCGTCCATGAGTCAATATTAAATCCTAGTTATTTTCTCAAAATTATGGGATACAGTGGCATCATCTTCAGTTTTCTCATCTGGTAAACCTGATATACCAGAAGCGGGGTCTTCTGTCATGGCTGTTGATTTGAGGACAGTGCAGTGTAATGCAGCAGAGGCAGAATCCTTGAATGTTCTATAAATTATTTACTTCATGATAAGCAAAAAAAAGACTTGATACTCAATTGGCCAACGGTTGCATAAAAATAAAACCATTAGTATGTCTGGTGTATCAAAGGAGCATAAATTAGATGGATATCAGTGGTAACACATATTTGGTAAAAGGAAGTGTTAGCAGGATAGAAGGTCTTGTTGTGGTGGATGCAAGAAAGAAGGGGTACAAAGAAGGAGAAAGAGTTTCCTTTTAGTAAAGCGTTGAGGATATGTTGAAAGAGTGTAAAAGTGTGAGTCTTTGGACTAATATGTGTAAATTTACCACCAATGCTGGTCTTGGGCCGCCACTTGAGAATGTTGAAGGGGTGTTCTCAGATACGGGTTGGTATGCGACGAATCAGTTTGCGGTTGATGTTATATTTAGTAATAGGATGAAGCAGTATGAGTGTTTGACTGAGGATATTTTTGTTCCGTTTTATGCTGGGTTTGGTATTGCACGTTATCTTTGGGGTTATAATATCTTGAGGAGGGATGCGGCTTCACTTGATCTGGCTGACTGGCTTATGAAGAGGCCGGAGTGGAGTATAATGAATGGGAAGGATCATTTTCTTGTTGCAAGGAGGATAACGTGGGATTTTCGGAGATTGTCTGAGGAAGAAACAGACTGGGGGAATAAGCTTCTGTTTTTACCGGCAGCGAAGAATATGTCCATGCTTGTGGTAGAGTCGAGTCCATGGAATGCAAATGATTTCGGGATTCCTTATCCTACATACTTCCACCCTGCAAAAGATGCTGATGTGTTCAATTGGCAGGACAGAATGAGGCAATTAGAGAGGAAGTGGCTTTTCTCATTTGCTGGAGCTCCCCAACCTGGCAGTGCCAAATCAATCAGGGGTTAGTTAATTGAGCAATGCAGAAGTTCACCGGTTGGTAAGCTTTTGGAATGTGACTTTGGTGAAAGCAAATGCCATTCTCCCAGCAGCATAATGCAGATGTTTCAAAGCTCACAGTTCGGCTTGCAACCTCAGGGTGATTCATACACTCAATGGTCTGCCTTTGATTCAATGTTGGCTGGCTGTATACCTGTCTTCTTCCATCCAGGTTCAGCATACACGCAATATACTTGGCATCTTCCTAAGAATTATACCAAGTATTCTGCCTTCATTCCAGAGGACGACATTCGTAAGAGGAATATGAGTATAGAGGAAATACTTGGTCAGATACCTCCTGAACAAGTGAGAATCATGAGAGAAGAGGTCATTGGTCTCATTCCAAGACTAGCATATGCTGACCCTCGCTCCAAGTTAGAAACTCTTAAAAGACGCATTCATTGTTGCTGTACAAGCAGTAATTACAAAGTTACACGTTTGAGGAAGGATATTATTGAAGATTGTATCGATAAAACTTCATTGAGAACAGTTGGAAGTATGCTTTGTTGGATGGGGGAAAACATGAGGTTGGTCCTCATGAATGGAATCCTTTCTTCTCAAAACCAAAAAATGACGGTAGTGGAGAGTCCACTGATTCATCTGCTGAAGCTGCAAAAAATTCTTGGAAGAATGGGCAAAGAAATCCATTGTAGAAGAGTGGGAAAAGATTATATCACTGGCTGCAGTGAGGTTTAATGCAGATTGAAATATGCTTTCCCTGAATTGAGGAAGAACTGCAAGTTATTGTTGGGATCTTGCTGTGAACTTACTGCTGAACATGTGTCGAAGCATATTGAGCGAGCTTCTTTGTTGAAAACCCCGGCTCAGGGACTTATTCTTTTGCTTTACATGTTAATTTTACCGGTTTTCCTGATTTCTGCTTCATGTATTCTACTTAGTGGTTACTAGAATGCATTTTATAAGGTTTAAAATTTCTTTTATGTAATATTTTTGTTCATTTGATTCCATATAGGAAAAATAAACAAATTTATCATGATTAATGGTAAGCCCCCAACAAGTTTGTCATTGAAATCAGGAAAGAACTTGTTCTGTTGGGACGTGTCTATATTTTGTTTTTTGATAATGGCGCTTTCATACGAGTATATCTGGCACTTCACTTGCTGTATATAGATAGCTGTGTGAATGGGTTATTATCACTGTCTAGCTACTTTATAATGGACTCAACTAGAGAAAATTATGAGCTGTTTCTTTCCTCACCCGCTGCTTCTGGTTTTTGTACAATTAACGTTGGTCAGAAGAGTAAAATCTACCACTTGATTAATTAAACTTTTCTGTAGTCTTTCTTAAAACTCTAACCAGTTGATATTATTACACAATGATTGTGAAATAACTATGAATGCTGTCTAAATGTGTATACTTGGTAGCATATGTGGAGTGGAAGGGGAAAACCTATTAAAATACACATGGTTGGTTGTTGGTCTGGACAATATTGGAGGCATAAAGAATGTAGTATAGATGATTTTTGGAATTAACAGGGTTGGTGCAGCAGTAAGCTAAAAGCACAGGAACACATTATAAATTGGATTGGTGTCTGTTCAGAGCATATGGTCTGCACTTGGTGACTGCATTATTATGGGTATACACACAGATCTCATTATATAGGGGAGAATGCTCTGACAATGGATTGAAAAGAGGCAGTAGAGGGTTTGGTGGAGTGTGCATGCTGTAAAACACTAATTTCAATGAAAGAATGACAAAAACTATTGAAAAAGGTATAATTTGTTAAAAATTAAGGGGAAGAGACAAAGAGGGCTTAAGGGGTCCCCCTCCCCTAATTATCATTTCAAGTTCCAGCATTTGGAACATTCATTTTCCCATAATGACCATTTTCTACCTACCTAGTGTGATCATCTTGTTGCTTTAGGATGTTGCATTACATCAGCTGTTTCCCCCTCAAACCGTGAACTTCATTTTGATGACAGAGTGCATGAGAATGACTTATAGAGTTATCATCATATCACCTCTGCAATGTGTTGTTTGGAAATATTTATAAGACTAAAGCTAGTTCAGGTACCAATTTGGATAATTTGTCACTGCAATATTATTTTACTTGTGTATCCTTAAAAGTACTATCAGGATTCAAAGGACTGCCTTTTTTACTTGAGAACCACTTGCTTACATTTTCATTGGGAATGGTGATAAGAATAGTAAATTTTAATTGAATGGCCAAGGAAAAGAGCTTACTCTAAGAATTGAGAAGATTCCACTGTGACCGTTTGCATGCAATATTGTAGACTGAAGAATGATGAGTGAAGTCTGGTTATTGTTTGATCTACATCACCATATTAGAGATAGTTTATGTGGAGGTTCTTATTTATTTATATTTGTTTATCTAATCACATATTAGTTATTGGGAAGTGAAAAAATGGTTTTGTTAAAACATCATATAGGCTGTTAGTTATATTAGTTATTGCTATCAACTTTTGACAGTTATGCTAAGAAAATAGATGTCTTATATTCCCAAATCGGATTATTGCAATTTCATTTTTACCTTATTCACACATTCAAGACAACCGTAGTCGTTGGATCAAGATCAAATGGTCTAGATTTTATTATTGATTTTTGTTTTTGTTCAAATAAAATACCCAGTTTAAAATTCAAACCATCCAATTTCGATCCAAAGACCACGGTTGTTCTAAATACGTGAAAATTTGAATGAGATAATCTGAAAAAAACCTGCTATCATTATCTGTTTTTTGTTTCTAAAAAAATTTGAATGACAAAATATCTCTGCTGATTTTCTACAGTAGATGGACAAACTGATCTCAGACATGGGGCTGATATGGTTCATTTGCTGAATATGTTCTGAAAATGAGCAATAGTTGTCAAAAGGAACAGATTATAGCATAGCAGTTATCACCATTCCATTTCAAACCCAAAACCAAACTACACTGTCGATCTCTCTCAATTTTCTTATTCAAGAACTTTTACAAATGAAAGCAACTAAACCAGAAAGAAAATAAATTCATAATTTAGCAATTTTCCTTCTTATATAGAAGATTAATGTCATGTAAATACGATCTTTCAAGTGGTCAAGAAAATGAAAATGAAAATAAGCATGCCTCCAAGTTCAAAACATAGCATACCAAATTCATAATTTTTTGACATAAAATCAAAATCTAGCATTAAAAGACAGCAAGTAAAATTTATATCTACCTACAAGATGGTGACAAAAGGATTGATAATAGAGTACAAAGGACGAGCTCTTGTTGACACCTTCAAGAATAACAAGTGCAGTGAGAATGAAGACAAAGGGTAACAATAAATGGAGGATCTGAACAAGCTAATTACTAGATATGGAATTAACGATTAGCACTAAAAAATACTTTGAAATGTTGAGCTTTCATTAAAAAATATAATTGTTCAAATTAAAAGCCTTATGTTCATCAACAACTAAACAAACTGTACACAACTTAGCCATTAGAAAAGAAAAAAAAAACTACACAACTTAGCACAAGGGGAACCAAGCAATTGAATTCAAGTGGTTAATGAACTCCACTAAGGACGAAGTTTAAAAGAATCTGAGTTCGATTCCTAGGTGAAACAATTTTTGTGGGCAACCATATTACACAGGAAGAAACTCCGGCAATGAATCTGGAGCATGACTACTACTGTTGAGCACAATCACATTTAACATCCACTAAAACATAGTCACCCTGTTTAATCTCTCTAGAAAGCATCTTCTTGGCCATGTTGTCTTCCAAAAGTCGCATTATAGCTCCTCTTAGAGGTCTGGCACCATAACTAGGATTATAACCTTTGTCGACCACTCTCTCCCTAAATCTCTCTGTCACCGAGAGCTCAATCTCTCTGGTTTTCAGTCTTTCGAACACCTCCTTCAGCATTATATCAGCTATCTTCTTAACCTCCAGTTGCCTGAAGACAATCATTTCATCCAGCCTATTCAGGAACTCTGGCCTAAAGTATTGCTTCAGCTCCTCGGTCACCAAGGTTTTGATTCGGTTATAATTATTGTCCTTGTCATCATAGTCAAGGTTTTGATGTCATTATAAGAAGTGTGTTCTTGAAGTTTGCAGTTCTTCCCTTACTATCTGTTAGCCTCCCATCTTCCAGGATTTGAAGCATCATGTTGATGACATCAGGATGGGATTTCACAATCTCATCAAAGAGTACAACAGTGCAGGGACAGCGCCGAACTGCCTCAGTCAGTTGACCACCCTCGGTATAACCAACATATCCAGAAGGTGAGCAGATGAGTTTGGAGACTGTGTGTCGTTCCATAAATTCACTCATGTCGCCGAATCATAGCATCTTCAGAACCAAAGTAGTATGAGGCCAATGCTTTGGCCAAAGCAGACTTCCCCACACCAGTAGGGCCAGAAAGGATGAAGCTGGAAATTGGCCGGTTAGGGTTCTTAAGTCCTGCACGAGCTCGACGGATAGCGCGGCTAATGGCTTCTACTGCTTTGTGCTGTCCAATAATGTGTTTGTGTAAGCTCTCTTCCATCTTGAGAAGGAGATCAGATTCGACAACCGAGACTTTGTCAACAGGAACACCAGTCCAGTCTCAAGTGCACCTATATCTCCTGTCTCACCCTCTGCCTTGCTCATCTCCTTGTTTTTTCTAAGTGCTGATGTCTGAGCCTTAAGATCCTTTTCTTTATCCCGTAGCTCTCCAGCATATTCAGAAATTAAGGTACCATCAGCCCACAAATTATTAGCCGAAAAGCAAAAGAATTTGGAGGTATATAATTGAAGGAAAAAACCACGACAATGTCTTCAAACAAAAACTAGAGACCAAAGTTGCTATAGAACTTTAGGAAAGATATAATAGCCTTAAATGGCTTACTTTTGTTTTAGAAAAATATAATGTAATCTCGTAATAAAAAAGGTGGTTGAGTATCCTAAAAATGTTGGCTAATGTTACAACTATACAAGATAAATCTTAAATTATGGCCTTACCTTTTCAAATTCTTGGTTGCGAACAGCTTCATCTTTCGCCTTAACTATCTGCCTAACCTCCTTTTCAAGCCCTCTTGCTTCTTCAGGTAACTGCAAGTATATAAATCCGGCCCAATCAGCTCAAAAATAGACGAGACTAAGAACGGCTGGTTCAGAGAATGGCAGATGAACAATATCTGCTCATGTTGAAGTCGGACTTGGGAACCAGCTTTGTCAGGCAAAAATTGATCACTGCAGAAGACATAATTATTTTATGAACTACAAAATACTTTAAGATAAACAACAGGTAAAAAACAACAAGATACAAGGTACAATTTGATTCTTTCATATTCACAACTATATGAGAGTTCCAAAATAATTGTTGTAAACAATTCAAAGGCATAATGCACAATTCCAAAAGATTTACTTTGGTCAAAAAATTCCCATTTAAACATGAAATACCAGAAGTATAAAAAATAAAAAAACTTTTCCACGGCATAAATTAAAATTGAAAATGAGGAGAGAATGTACATACGTATAAATTATGACAAACCTGATATATTGATGTGACATCTTTGCAGCAGCTACAAGAGCATCATTGGTATAATGGGGCTTGTCGTGAATCTCTTTGCGCCATCTAACCCCTTTTATTATTTGTATTGTTTCACTCACAGTTGGCTCTGGCACTTTAACTGGCTGGAATCTCCTCTCGAAAACTGAATCTTTTTCAATGTGCTTCCTGTATTCATCTAGTGTTCTGGCTCCTATACACGGCATAAGTATTTAAATCTATTTACTTAAGAGATGGAAGTTGTGGCAAGTTCAGCATTTGCATAACCATATATATGTCTTCAGTCTTTACATTTAATAGCCAGTCCAAAGTGACCATTCAGAATTTTTAATTTCTTCTATACTATTGATAAAAGAAATGAACTGTTGAAAATTTGTACACTTTTTTTCAGATAAAAGTATTCCAAAACTAATTATTGAAACTTCTGCAGATACATGGTCATTGATCTGCAATTCAAAAGTGAAATACTGTAATGTGATTCGAAATATAGTTTGAAGTCTTTACATTACTGAATTATTACTGTACTATATAAAATGTAGCGTATCCATTTCAGATGTCAAGAAAGTATTACCTGTAGTTCACCTCTAGCAAGAGCTGGTTTCAATATGTTTACCGCATTAATTGCCGCTTCAGCTGCTCCTGCTCCAACGAGAGTGTGCATTTCATCAATGAGAAGTATTATTTCATCACTTTGTTTGATTTCCTCCATTAAATTTTTCAATCTCTCCTCAAATTCTCCACGATATTTAGTTCCAGCAACAAGTAGACCCATATCTAGGGCTATAACCAAAATCATGCAGAACAAGGCTTTCATCTCATTCAAGACACCAAAATATATGCTAAAATTCCATATTTAAGAACTCTAAACAGACCCAAGACAGAAAGCCAAAACGATGACACAATCATATGACTAAGTACAGGGCAAGATGCTCCAAAACTAGTCTAACCATCTTGATGCAAGAAAATTACTTCTTAATCAAAATGTAGTATTAGAAGTAAATGGAAAATATGTTGAAATCCTATTGACTAAATGAGCAACTTGGAACATGTTTGTGGTGCTGAAAAGAAAGAGAAAATACCCTGAATCAAACCAACAACAATTTGTAGACTAGAAATAGAAAGAAAAAAAACAGCAACCTTCTTTCCTTCTAAGGTATCGGGGACATCACCATTTGCAATCAGTTGGGCGAGACCTTCAGTACCAGGTTCCACAATAAGACAAGCATTATGTTTGGTATGACGACCCAAGATTTGAGTAACACGTTCAATTTGTGGCTGCCTACCCACAACAGGATCCAATTTTCCCTAGGATTTTGAGATTTAGGACAAAGACAGAAGAGAAAATAAGCATGCTTCAACACATAATGATACGTCATAAAAAATCTGTCATTAAGAAAACTAGGATTGTAAATTACCTTCTCTACTAATTCATAAAATAATTGACCCACCTAAAAAATTATTTCTAGCTCTCCCACTGGGGAGATGACAATGACACTGAACTACATCTCATGTTTGGTGCATATGCACATTGAGGGTCGTCTCTTGGACCTCGATGACAAACTGACCAAGGACGAGGGGGGCACCAATTGATGGTTGAATTGATAGGTGTTGACCTGGAGGAGGCTGGCCGGGAAGTGGAGGCCACAAACGAGCCTCAAGCACAGTTTAGTTACCTGCCAGGCAACAAATATAGGTGAGCAGGAGGATGATGTAGTGGAGACACAACTTAACCGGTTGTACATGTTGTTCAAATATACCTATTGTACTTGGTCGGTGTCACTCTCTTTAGTAACAAGAGTGTCACATATGTTTATTTGAGCTATTTGGAGTACTTTTGTGACCTCAAGATGGTTCACGGCTTTCCATGGAGGACGCCTGGCTTAGCCTACTTCTACAAAGAGCTTAATGTTGTTTGTCACTATAAGACAATGCAACTGGCTAGTTACCTGACATGTTTGATGTAAAACAAACATATTGTTGTTTATAAATGTGTTATATTCTATATTGTTTACTTATTAATATATGTTGATGAATGCATATGAATATATCATCGCTTCCGCGGAGTTGGGGCCAAGGATTTTTTTCAAATGGGTACATGGAGGATTGATACCATGTGTGCTATGATTTTTACATGGATGAAGGGTATTGCTATCACATATACTTACCTAGAGCCCCTTGATCGAATTATGATTACTAAATATGACTTCTTACGAGTTCTCCAAGCTCATAACAATACTTTGAAGGGGGAATTGCTTTGTTGTAAATGATGTATGAGAAAAGATCATTGTCTATTGATCTTTGTGAATGAGAATATGGTAAACTTCTTTTACTAATAACCATCATGACAATCATGTCTCCTCATCCAAGTATCCGCTAAGTTACCCAACAAAGAAACCGGAAATACTTGGGTGTCATTGGCCTTTGGTGCCTTTGGTGCATTAGTTCATTTTAGATGATAGAGAATGATGGATGAATGAATGATTAAAATAAATTATTTAGATGAGAGAGAAATAGTAGTTAAGAGAGAGATAAGAACAATGACACCAATGACAAAAAACTAATGACACCCAAATGCTACCCCAAAGAAACACACTTTCACATACTTCTCCTTCCAAGCAAATAATCTTCTTCTCCACCTCCACCCTGGGGCAGTTTCACCGCACGGCGACCCCGGGCGGTCGCCCGGGCTCTGTGAAGCCCCAATACTTCAAAATGGATGACGTATCGTATCCCCTGCGTATCCTGCACCGATACCTGCCCGATACTTCCCGATACGTATCAGGAGAGTATCCAAAGATTAAATTTTATTTTTTTAAAAAAAATAATTATCTGATACTTCCCGATACGTATCAGGAGAGTATTCGATAATTATCCTACACCGATACCTGCCACAATACTTCCCAATTAATGTTAACTAAAATAACTTAACTCTTGAGTAAGTGCTTTTTTGGATCATATAGTATAACACTAACAATGTTCCTTTTGATATATAGTATAGCACTTACGGTGCTCTATTTGGGATATATTGTGTATGTAATTGATTAATCATCATCACTCTCTTAATCGTCAATATTATTTATATTTATGTTGATGTGCTACAAGCCTATGACTAGTTTCTTTTGTTTGTTAATATATTTGCATATTAAAAAATGGTTATAATTATAGTGTACATTTAATTATATAATTTTTTTATTAACGTATCTCAGCCGTATTGTATCTTGATTTTTGAAATTTTCCCGTATCGGTGCAGTATCGTATATGTATCGTATCTCGTATCCGGGCTTCATAGCCCGGGCACGATCGATAATTTTTGTACATTAGATCCAACCCAAACGTCCATTAACAGTGGCGGAGCCCTTCATGGGCTGAGGTGGGCCACGACCCACCCCCAAAAATTAAAAAATCAACGATTATAGGTCTATTTTGCGAGATTTTATACAATTTTGTGTCGGTTTTAGGTTTCGGTTGATCCAAATTCCCGCAAAGTGATGTAGTGGCTCACCCGAAAAATTTAAATAATTCAATTATAAGTCTATTTTGCGAGTTTTTATACAATTTTGTGTCGGTTTTAAGTTTCGATGGATCCAAATTCCCGCAAAGTGATGTAGCGGTCCACCCGAAAAATTTAAATAATTCAATTATAGGTCTATTTTGCGAGCTTTTATACAATTTTATATCGGTTTTAGGTTTCGGTTGATCCAAATTCCCGCAATGTGATGTAGTGGCCCACCCGAAAAATTTAAATAATTCAATTATAGGTCTATTTTGCGAGACTTTAAACAATTTTTCAACGGTTAATTTTAATGGCCCACCCTAGCTTTTTTTTCTAGCTCCGCCACTGTCCATTAACACACTTACAAAAAGAAAAATTTGGGTAAAATCTGAAAATTCTCACACGCAAATAGGCTCGGAAAAGACATTTACCTCCTAATTTTATTTAACACACTATTGACGGGTTCATCTCTCTTATTTTAACGGGTTAATTGTTCAAATTGACCCTGTAATATACATTATGCCTGGAAAATGACCCTTAAAATACAAAACATATGTTCTAGCATTGTAACTTGAATATCTTCTTATTTTTGACCACCCTATAATATACGCGTAGTCTAAAAATGTGACCAACAGGTTAAGTTTTTTCACTATTTTTTTCACACATGTTTAGCACGTTAAAATATAGCTTTACACAAAAAAAAAATTAAATTTCTTCGACCAGAGATAATTTAATTATGAATTTTTATTCCCTCATAATTATGAATATCTTAAACAATTTATAATTAATTTGTATCTAGTTTAAAAAGTACAAAATTTCATTGTGAAGGTTCATATCATGTTCTAGTCATGCCTACAAAATTAGGGAACTAAATTTGACTTGTGAGTATACGCTTACGTGGAACAAAATTTCAATTTTGCACGTTTTGGTTGAAAAATCAAAATAAATTTAACCGACTTCGAAATGCTCTGAAACTTTACAGATCCTTTGTATGTATTTTTATAGATGTCTCTGCAAATAATGAGCTCAAAATTCGATTTATAGGTCGAGATTTCCGTTGTTTTGTTTTTTGAGATTTTGACACTTTAAAAATTCATAATTAATTTGTCATTAGTCGAAAATTTATAATTTTTTCCTGTGTAAAGCCATATTTTAACGTTCTTAACTCCCCTCTAAGAAATCATGAAAAAATTCGATCTCTTGGTTGCTTTTTTGGACTTCGCGTATATTATAGGGTTTTAAATAATAAAAATCTTGAATTACTTCAGAATACATGTTATTTAATTAGAGGGTCAATTTTTCAGACTTCACGTATATTACATGGTCAATTTCAATTAATAACCCTATTTTAAATTGTACTTTTGTTGACAAAATGAGGAACCTCTTTTATTTCGATTTATAATTGTTTATATATTATGTCACATGAAAATTTGCGATAAATTTTTTGCCCGAGCTCCGTAAATTTCCTGGCTGTCCCTGCCCCTCAACCTGGCCTCCACATCTCAGCCACATGAATATTACAACCAACCCATAACTCAAATACTAGAGAAATAATTTTCTCATTATTTTCCCTCTTTATTATTCCCTAAAAAAAAACATCACATTATTATATATTTTTTTAGGAAATTATTATTTTAAAAAAAAATTGACGATGAAAAACACAAATATGTTTTGAGGATGTGTACACATTAAAACAAAGGAAATTAGTCATTTTAGTCCATGAATAGGAAAGGCGTCGTCACTTTAGTCCCTGAATATAAATTGCAAAATAGTCCTTGAATGTAGACTCTGTTAGTCAATTTAGTCCATGAATGCAGATTCTGTTAGTCAATTTAGTCCCTGAATGTAGACTCCGTTAGTCACTTTAGTCCCTGAAATTGACCAACAGAGTCTACATTCAGGGACTGTTTTGCAATTTCTCTGCATTCAGGGACTAAAGTGACTACTCCTTTCCTATTCAAGGACTAAAATGACTAATTCCCCTTAAAACAATGAAAAAGAAAATTGTTGACACATTTGGTTTGGCTGAGAAACACATTTAAATTACTCAAATGCCCCTTGGCAGTTAACTGTCGAATTTTATTAGAACCGGTTGCAGTTAACTGCAGAGAAAACTTCAAACCTTAATTATTTTTTGGCTAAAGTGCAACTTTGGCCCCCTATCTTTCAAAAAGTTGCGATTTTGGCCCCCTAAGTATGAAAACTACAATTTTGGCCCCCTAAGTTTTAGCCCCATTGCAATTTTGGTCCTTTTGGCCAATTTTGACCGGCCAACGCCTACGTGGCACGCCACGTGTGTAATTATTAAATTAAAAATAAATAAAAAAGCATATTATCATTTTTTAAATTAAATAAATGAAAATGAAATTAAAAAAATAAAAAAAATCAGGAAAAAATAAAAAAAATCAGGAAAAAAAATTAAGAATACAAGGAGATGAAGAAGGAGAGGCACGTATCATCTTCTCCCCAAACTCATCATCACCATACCACCATCCATCATCGTCTAATATTCATTATAACCATTCATCCTCATCACCAACACATATCATCTAAAAACTCTTCACTTTCTTGTTCTTTTTGTTCTAATTCCATCCCACTTGCAATTTAAATCAATAAATTAACCCATAAATTAACAAGAACAAAAAAACCCAAAGTAAAGTTACATATCAATTATTTCAGATCAATTACAAATTGATTTAGCAGTTGATTTATCAATTACAAATTAAGAACGAAGCTGAGGTTGAAGAAGAACAAAGGGTTTCCAAATCATGAAATCTGGTTGCAAATGGAGAACGAATTTGAGACTGTTGCTGGGCTGGTTGGCTGAGACTGTTGCTGTTAGCAGATGATGCGGCTAGCTGCGTGTGCAACTGTTTCTGTTTGCTTGTGGCAGCTAGGGGTGTGGCCAGTTTAGGTATTGGTTTGGAACAGCTGCTGGTGCATTTTTTGGGTGTGATGTTTTGGTTTCTCTGGTTTTTATTCCTGCTGTTTGAACTGAATTCTTCGTTAGAAACGGCCATTTTCAAGCTTGAAAGATAGTGTGCTGGTGAGTCTTGGTGGGTATGCAATATTGCCTTGGTTCCATGGTGCCTATCTGCAGATGGCATGAAATATTTTGATATTCTTGCTTCTTGGTTCCATGGTGTGTTTTTTGGGTGTGATGTTTTGGTTCCATGGTGCCTATCTGGATTGGACTGGATGAAATGAATGAATGTTTATTTTTATTTTTTTTCTGATTTTTTTATTTTTTTTAGTTTTATTTTTCATTTATTTAATTTAAAAATTGATTTTTTTGTTTTTTAAATTTTTTTAATTTAATAATTACACACGTGGCATGCCACGTAGGCGTTGACCAGTCAAAATTGGCCAAAAGGACCAAAATTGCAATGGGGCTAAAACTTAGGGGGCCAAAATTGTAGTTTTCATACTTAGGGGGCCAAAATCGCAACTTTTTGAAAGATAGGGGGCCAAAGTTGCACTTTAGCCTTATTTTTTTTGACAAAAACTAAATTGTCATTATTAATATTTATTGATTTTAATACTATTTAATTCATTGTGATTCTATGAGGAAACATAATCAACACTCTTTTAAGGTGGCATTTAACATGGGAAAGTCTAAAACTTTCCCACCATGGGTAAGTAGGCTTTTGACCATAAGATCAAAAGAGGAACACATTCTTATCCTACTCTCTCAACACTATATTTTTTCTTACACCATCTTCCATCACCATTCTCTTTCTTTTACTCACCCACCCACCATCACCATCAAATCCAGGAAGGTAAAATGGCGATATTACGAATCAGTTCATCAATGAAAAGCTTTACATCATCGTATTTTTTGAAGATCCACCCATCTTTAGCTTAATAAAATATGAAATTAAGCACTATGATATGAACAACACATAAGGGTTTTATTCTTAAAAAAAAAAAAAAACACGTAAGGGTTTTAATTTCCACACCTACAAAAATTTGTCAATCTAAAAAACTAATATTTGCAAAGAAATGTGGAAATTAAATCATTGAACATCCCTCCCCTCCACTATATATCAATATTACTTACGCATTTTAAGTGAAATTTGTTCATCTGAACAACAACATTGAAATGGACCATCTCCTCTCTGAATTGAAACACCGTCAATAAGTTTTTTTTTTGGAGCAAACTATTAGCAAGTTGAAACCACCAAAATCTGCTTGCTGCTGGTAATGTTGGTGGTGGTGGGTGAGTGGGAGCATAAAAGAGAGAGAAAGGTGGTGGAAGATGGTGTAAGAAAAAATCTGGTGTTGAGAAAGTATGATAAGAATGTGTTCCTCTTTTGATCTTATGGTCAAAAGTTACTTGCCCATGGTGGGAAAGTTTTAGACTTTCCCATGTTAAATGCCACCCTCTTTTAATGTCTTGAATTACATTAAAGAATTAAACAAGAAAGTTATGATTTTTTTTTCTTTTTAAAAAAAAAAGCAACAATAAAGGCACTGTAACTGTGTAATGAAATCAAAATTTGAGTCAGAAATAATACTCGATTTTATCAATCAAGGCGGTATATCTTTGCTGATTTAAATCATTAATTTAAAAAACAATTAAATCACATACAAATAAAAACATGAACCATATTTGACCATATTAAAAAATTTATTTTAATATTATTTACTAAAGTCATAATTGATTTTTTTGTTTGTTGCAATAATCAGAATTAATTCAGCAATTGAATGGCATCAATCAGAATTAGTGATCTTGATTCCATCCATGTCAACGTGCATATATAGAGGAAATAAATGGATTGTTAAGAGAAGTCAAAGCCAGGTTATTCTACAAGGATTTTTACGAGAAAGAATGGAAGAAATTTTTGGTTAAGATTTAAATTTCATTCTTATTAAGGTATGTATATATTGTTTGAAACGTACTAAAGAAATTATTGAAATAATCAAAATCAATAAATATTAATAATGATAATTTAAAGTTTTTTGTAAAAAAAATGTTTTTTGTCAAACAAAAAAAAATAAGGTTTGAAGTTTCCTCGGCAGTTAACTGCAACCGGTTTCTAAGTTCCTCGACAGTTAACTGCCGAGGGGTATTTTGGTATTTTACTGGTGTGTTTCAGCCTATTAAACGTGTATACAACAATTTTCAAAGAAAAAACAGTGATGTAGTAAAAAAAAAAAAACAGAGGATTTTTACTTCTCAATTCCACCAACTTAAGTCAAAAAAGTCAGGAGAAAACTACGTAAGCTTGCGTTTTTGAAGAAAGTGCAACATCACTCTCAATGGTTGATTCCACACCTCCAACTGCAACCATTTCTTCCAATGGCACCCCCACTTCTTCTAGTTTCCGACGAACGGTTGTTTACTCACTTTCCCCTTCACTCTCATCCTTCTTATTCTTATCTCTATCATCTCACTTCTTTTTTTTTTCTTTTCCTTTCTAGGTTACTTTATACGATTGGTGGCTCGTTAAATCATCTCAAGGAAACCGTTTAGCCATCTCTGGCATCTCATCCAGAAAGTAAGGGTTTTCACTTTTCTTACATTCATTGTTTCGCTATTAAAGTCTAAGTCTAGCTCATGTCTAAATTGTTAGGTTAGAGTTCCATCTAGGACCTCACAGTGTGTGTGCGAGTTTCAGTAATACTAAAACAATTATTGTTTGTATGTTTTAAGTTAGATGAAAACTTGGCTTAGGTTTTTGAAGCTAATGCAAAAGCAGAAGTCACATACTTCTGATTTTACTGAAATAAAATTATCATTTTTGAGTCGGTGAGCATAACTCACTTGGTAGGGACAATGCATTGCAATATGCAGGGGCTGAGATTCGAACCCCGGATTCTCCACTTATTCACTTTAAGTTGCCTGCTTAACAATTTTTCTTTTTTTTACCATGTTTGACAATGGTAAAATAAAGCTTCAATATGCAAACGGTCACCGCAGCAGATATCAAGAGTTTGATTTTAGTCCTTCTACAAATATTTTTTTTATTTTAGTCCTTGCAAATTTTTTTTTTTTTTACTTTTGGTCCTTATTGTTTTGTTTTAATAATAATTGTGAAATTCATTCATATTAGAATATTCGATTTGTGTCTCTCAAAAGAAGGACTAAAATGAATATTAGAGGGACCAACTTCAATATGAACAGATTTTGCAAGGACTAAGACAATACACCAAGTGCCAAAATCAAACGGTGCTAAATTTGCAAGGACTAAAAATTAAAAATAAATTACAGGGACTTAAAGCATATCTAAATCTAAAATCAATTATAATAGTTTTGTTGCCCTTGTCACCACTAACTCAGCATTGTGACACTTCAGCAGAAATGGTGACTAACAGTTAGCAGTTTGTTGGCTGTTTTTCAGCAGTTAGTTAGCTAGTCTCTACTGTTAGCTTGCACTGCAAGTTTCCTTTTCATGTATAAATGCTAGTGTGTATTCATTCTCTCATTTAGATCATTCAATACAAGATGATTCTCTCTCAATTACTATCATAAGAGGTTTCTAACGTTTTAAAAAAATACATACTTTATGTTGTAAATCAGGGAAGAAGCAGTTCAGTTTTTTGTTTCCACTCCTATTATCAAAAGATATGATGTGTTTTCCCTTGAGACTGCCGATGGTATATATGTTATCACTAGGGGTTTCATGAACGAGCAGCGCACGCTGGAAAATGGTTTTACTCCTCAGGTTTGTTGTAATAAGTGTCAATGTCTTTCGTGGTTGGTTTTGCAAGACGTTATTTATAATGATATTTGTTCCTTATTTTATGACGTTGAGTTTGAGTGCTAACTGTGATGGATTTTTGTTTTTTTTGCCTACTTTATGGTTAGATTTCAAAGAATTTTTTATATGGTTTTCCTCCAAACTGGGAAAGCTATGCTCTAGAATGCACCGGAGAAGGATCTGAAGCTGATATTGATTCGGCCAATGCTGTTCCGGATAGTGTATCTGCAATTTGTCAAGAAATCTTGTTTGATGGTAAGTATTTTGGTGATGTTTGTTAATTATTCGTGTCCATGTCGTATAAATGTTTTGACGATTATCTCTTTAGTCTCGATATATAAGTCGTTGGTTTTAATTGTTGTTGCAGGTGAGGAAAATTTCATTCCTACTTCGTTGGTGTTGCCTGACGAGGCCCTGGGAAAATGCAAGAAACCATTCGGTACAAAAGAATGCAAAGCCTCAAAGGAGATGAGTGGGGTTGATGTTACTTATGGTAGTGGCAAAAATAGACATGGTACCAGGTTACGTGCTATTAATGTTTGTCAGCGGAAGCAGCAGCCTGCATCTGGAGGCCATCGTAGGCATCCAAATAAAAAACAGAGCTCTACCTCAACAGAAGTGGAAACTCGTGATTCGGATACTGCTATTTCTGAAAATGTATCAGTAAATCATCCAGAAATATCATCTGATGGTAAATATTTAGACATGTTCGTAAATGATTCGTATGTATGTTTCTTCATGTTTCATTTGTTTAATGTATTATCATTTTCTATATATATATATATATATATATATATATATATATATATATATATATATATATATATATATATATATATATATATATATATATCTTAATATTTTAAATTTTGTTGCAGCTGTAGAGAAGTCTTTTCCTACTTCTTTGGTATCACCGGATAAGACCACGGGAGATTGCAATAAGGCATTCCTCGAAGATGAACGGGACATGTCAATTAAGACGGGTGAGGTCAATGTTGTTCATGGTAGTGGCAGGAATAGACGTAGTGCCCGGTTGCATAATGTTAAACTCTGCCAGAAGACACAGCCTGTTACCGGAGATCCGGCAACACATCCTGATAAAGACCAGATCTCCGCCTTACCAGCCTTGGAAAAGAGTGATGGAGGACTGGAAAGTCTTATGACACCCATTCAGTCACAAAAGGGAATAGTAAACACATTGTCTGGGCAGGTTACTAATAAATTCAGATCCAGAATTCCCAAAACTTTTTCAGCGAAGACTGGAGGTTGTTATAAGAGAAAAAGGGTGACAGTTGAAACAGAAGCAGTCGGACCTAAGAGAAAAAATATTAAACCCGCATCTTCTGTAAAATCTCCACAAGGAAGGGATACAAGTCACTCGAACAAGGGAAGCACACAGAGATTGTCCTCAGTTTCTCCAGAGTCATTGGGTCTCAAAAAATCAAGATCTGGTAAATTTTCCAATCATTGTCAATTCATGAAGGAACACATCATATTTTGTAATTGATAATATATACACTCTATTTGCCTCTCATGAACTGTCATTCATGTTGTCCAACACTTCTCACCCAATGCCACTGTTAGCATTTTTGTATATGGTAATTTGAAAAGCCATTTACTTCACTCTATTCTTTATGTTTGGGTTATTTTGTAGGAAGGTGGCTTCTACCTCGCTTAGAGTTTTGGCGCAATCAAACACCTATTTATAATATGGTATGTGATATCTTCATTTGGTAGTGCTTATTTTTCCCAGCTGCCATTATTAGATATCATATGCATACCATTTTATTTATATCTAGGATTTATTTTCTCTTTAAGGTGGGTAAGATAAACAAAGGGTGAAGATTTACAATCTATAATCTTTTAACTGGTTCTTTTTACATTTGACCACCCAGGACCGCGAGATTATAGAAATTCAGGAAGGCTAGTCTTTTATATCACCTTTTAGAGGCTCTTCACCATCATTGGGCTGGTATATATTTCTTTGTTGAGAAACATTTTCAAGTAAATTTTTTTTATCAGAACTATCATGTGGAATGACATTTTCTTAATTCGTTGAACTATCTCAGCTCAACTAACCTAACTAATTCTCTCTAACCTTGTTACAGGTCTGTAAAAAATGAGCGGAAGAAAAGAGTTTGTACTGAGAGCAAATGCAGAAGTTATAAATAGTGAAGACTGAAGTCTGAAGTGTGCAAGGGAGATAATTAATTAGGGTAGATTACAACCGAACATACAAATGGTATATGATTAACATGGCGGAGATTTAGGCATAATGGAGATGTGAGTAGGTAGCTAGGTGTATGTAAGAAAAATGGAGTAGAGCCATTGCAGATCCTTGCTGTTCAGTCTCTCTTTTCCTTTCTATCTTGTGTTTTGTTCTTGATTCTAGAGGATTCTCTTCCACCGTATGGAGCTGAGCTCCCTTGGTTAGATAAATTACACTCTTTGATCTTTAGTTTATATCATTTGCCTGATCTGTATATTGCTATTATGTTGTTGCTCGTGCTATTTGTAGAAAGTGGAGCTTAATCCCAGAAAAAGTTAATAATGCAGTAGAGAACTAAGATAAAACTTAAGAGGTAGGAGGAGCAACCAATAGTGTCTTCATAAAACTGATACCACCATTTAATGCACAATCAACTATCAACTAACAAAAGCAACATGTTTTCCTTTTCTATCAAAACTAAAGTTTAAAAGAAAAAGAAAATAGTTGCAGCTGGTAGGGCTGTGCAGAAACACTAGTGACCACAGCCATCTTCAAAAGCCTGTTGAACCGGTTTAACAAGTTTTCTTTTGGTATCAAAACTAAAATTTATATGTATATTATTCAATTTCGTGTTGAGCGAAAGAGGGATATTGTTGAGCTGATTTGTTCTGGGTTTTAATCGAGGCTGTTATAGAAACTGTGATGAGTGAATGTCATTGCCAATAATGATGAATATGTATTGGATGTAGCAAACAAGATTGGGATCATCTAATTCTAAGGTAGCACCTGGATGTTAGCCAGTTCTATCATCTATGGTTGTCATTGAAGGAAACTTTTGGAAAAGGGTTAAGTTCTACATTTTGTACTTTGTTGTTTTCCATATTTTGTTTCAATTGATGACACTTATCAGACCTTATGTTTCAATTTTGACTCGAGTTTTACTTAAGTTGACGATTGAGTAACTTCCTGGTTAAATGATGCCTCACATTAAACATGATACACAAATCTTGACTTGTTAGAAAGACTGATTGAGCTTTCTGATCGATCCACCAAGCTACTGCTATTTTAAATAAGAATGACTTGGTGTGGAATTCTTGATATTATTTTTTTCGTTATTTAAAAAAATTTCAACTAATTTGTGAATGCGTTGGAATAATTCCTTAATTGCTGAATGTGTTGGAATGATTCATGACATGTTTTAGTGATTTTTTTCATTTCACTTTTATGTTTGTTTTAAAAGAATAATTCTACATTCCTCTCAAAAAAGGAAAAAGCTACACTGATAATATTATAAAAAAAAATGTATAGAAATTAAATACAATCTTACTAATAAATAATGCATTGCGTATTTTACTGTTTTTTTAAGTCTAAAAAAATAAGTAATGTTTATGTATTATTTTCTTTTTTAAAACCCTAAATTGGTATTAAAGCCTATTGATTTAGGTCACACACGATTTATACATGCACCAAACCTAACAGTGATAAGCGTATTGAGAAAAACTCATGTCTCACGTTAAAAAGATATGACTCTTGGTTCATAATGAATTAGATCTCCTTTATTTTGAGATACTAGTTGGAGATGAAGACCGAATTAAAGAGCGGTCTTAAGAAGTGTGTGACGTTTTGTCGTGGTGTGAGGTTCAATATTAAATAATAGTTAAAGTTAAAAGGCATACATAAACTATCTGACATTCTTATGTCAATGATATTAAAGAAGTACTAATTAAAATTGGTCATTGATTATAGTTATTAATATGAGTTGCGTCTATCATAAGAGAAATACTTTTTTGAAAAGATCATAGGAGAAATATTAATACGGGTCATGTTTTGTCAAAAATTAATATGGGTCATGTGTTTCAATTGTACACTCCAACTATTTTTATAACTATCAATTTATAGAAAAAACAACATAACTATCAATTTATAGAAAAACAACATACAAAATTAGAAGTGTTTTTTTTTTTTTTAAGAAGTGTTATTTTTTTTTATTTTTAAGAAAAAATTAAACGTTCTTAAAAAGGAATACTTAATATAAAACTTTGAAACATTGTCTACGTAAAGCAGAAAATCGAGGAAGAAATTGCATACTGAGACAAAGAAGAAAGATGGTATAATAATTATTAACATGCAATCCAAACATCAAATGGATCTGTGGCGCAATGGTAGCGCGTCTGACTCCAGATCAGAAGGTTGCGTGTTCGATTCACGTCAGGTTCATATTGTTGCCTTTTTTTATGCCTTTTTATTATATCTTAGAAAAAATAATTAAAAAGAAAAACTTAAACCCCAAATAATAATCAATCTCCCTTGACCCTGATTAATTTCCTCTCTGATTTTTTTTTTTCTTCCTTTCTTCATTAGCAGCATTTAGGACTGCGGCATTTTCACGTCAAGGACGAAAATCAATAGCAACGAACCCAAACAATTTGATTTTAGATAGCGGCATTTTAACGCGCGGTGAAATTGAAGAGTACTCGTCGCACTTGAACTATTCAAAAGACGGTGTTATCAGCTACACTCACACTCTTCTTCTGCAACTTCATTTCATTCGCTTCGGCTCGTGCTTCACTTCTTCGTGCTAATTGCAGCCATGAGTGCGGTGAAGATCGAAGAACTCGAAGGAGACATAATCCCAACCACCGATCACTTCTTCGTCAAAATCGGTGAACCCGTTCCTCTTAACTCCAACGACTCCAATTTCGATCTCCAAACTCCACCTTCTCAACCTCTCACACTCTCCCAACGCTTTCGTCTCACTTTCGTTGCTCATTCTCAAGGTAACGCAAACGCACTTTTACGTTCTGAACGCGCTTTTCTTTTTAAGTTATCAATTATCGCGTTTAAGCTATTTTATGTTTGTTTTCAGGGTTTTATGTTGTGAAGACGAAGGACCTTATTGATTCCGGTAACCGAAGTGGTTCTTCCGTTGAAGAGCTGTGTCTTGTTGATGTTGCTGTTGGTAGGGTTCGGATACTGGCAATTTCTAGTGATAATTCGACTCTTGCTGCTTGTGTTGCTGGTGATATACGGTTTTACGATGTTAAAAGCTTTCTCAATAAGGTTAGGTTTTATGAATGAACAATGTCTTTTAGTTTTATTAGACATTATTGTTTTGTATAAGATTAGAAATTACTACGACTGCGTTAGAGAGATAGAGAGATGTAGAGGAGAATGAGCTTAGAAGTGTAGAGGAGAAATTGGAGAAGCTGAGAGCAAAAAATAAGAGGAAGGGATTAACGCTTAGAGTTAGGTAGCACCTTACTTATTTATGATTATTGGCTTTAGGGTTTATGACCATCGTTGACCTTTTCAGTAAGGGTATTGACATGCTAGTTCAAGAACTTAGGGACTAGACAAAGGATTTTGTATCAATAAGTAGAAAATGACAGTGTGTTCACTGGTTAATACTTAGGTTGCCTTAGACTTTATTATGTAGTAGTAAGGCAAGATGGTTAACGCAACACTTAAATGGCTTGTGTAAATAGTGAACTATGATATTATTACTTCATGTGCTTGAGCTTTAATTAATCCTGACTTTGAGTGCAAGAGAGTTATTAAACAGCAGGATGAATAACTTGCAAGATACAATTTCTTAACTCTCAACATTAACCAACAAAGTCATAGAAAACATTCAGCAAGCACATATGTCCAAAATCACTCTCGTACGGGTACGGGAGAAGAAAAATAACTAAGAACTCACTACATATTAATGTCACATGGAAAACAAATAACTAATAACTATAAGGAGATTAGATCAGATGGAAGATAGTAAGATCACTAGAGGTAGAGGTAGACCTAGAAAAACTACAACAGAAACTATTAAGAAAGATCTAGAGATTAATGAGTTGGATCAAAATATGGTTATGATAGAACATTATGGCATAATTTAATTCATTTAGCCAACCCCACTTAGTGGGATAGTGCTTGGTTGTTGCTGCTGTTGTTGTATTGTATGCATGATATCTATATTGAAATAGAACTAAAGCAAATTCAAATTCATTCAAATATGCTACAAATATGTTTTTAGGAACTGAAGCAAATCTTTTTCCGGTTCACTGAATGGTTTTGGCAAGGACACATGACATTAATATTTTTGCTGTATTATCATTTCCCAGGAAGTGAAACAATCCTTTTCCTGTTCACTCGATAATTCAACCTTTGTCAAGGACATGCGATGGACAACAGCATCAGAAAATTCTTATGCTGTTCTTTCAAATACTGGGCAACTATATCACGGCAGAGCTGGTTTTCCTCTTAAACATGTGGTGGACAGTGTAGAAGCTGGTATGCTTTATTCTTTTGTTTTTTACTCACTAGTTAAATATGTTCATCCTCATTGTCAAATGTAGCATGTTTTATGTTCATTAATTAGAACGGTCAAAGGGTACCAATTAACAAATGTTAAAATTTGAATTACGATTCAGTACATTGTACGAATGGTGCGTGTTATTATTTTAATTATCATCATTTATTTTTTTCATGCCGTGGTTGGGAGGTACTTATGATATTGTCTATACATTGTCAAGATGCTTCTCTCTATCTTCCTCCCTTCAATTCTCAGTCACCTCATATCTGAACTGGGTAGGGGCATTGGGTGTTTCCTGTGTATTGGAATATTCAAATCATATGTCTGGTTCAATGTATTTTGGCATTCTCAGTTACTTGTTTTAATTTGTTTCTTTGTGAAGTTGATTGGTGCATAAAAGGGACATCAGTTGCTGTGGCAAGGAAAAATGTTCTGAGCATTTTATCCACTAATTTTGAAGAAAAGGTTTCAATTTCACTACCCTTCAGATCCTGGATTGGTGATTCTGAGGAAAATGTCAGTGTAAAAGGTTTGTATTTTTTCCCTTCATTTTTTCTATTTAGTTTGTGTGTGGGTGTACATACAAATTATATTACAGTTCCACTTGTAAGTTATTCCTATTCATATATTTGCTTAATGCTCTTTTGGGCTAACGGTTCAATTAAAAGGATAGTTTGTCAAAGCTATGAAAATGAAAGTGGAGTCGATGAAATAAGTAACATCTCTCTTGTCTGATTCTTTTGTAACCTTGGAAACAAAATTTAGTGTCACTACTTGCAACCAAGATGAAATAGAATCTAGTAATGAAGCTCAGTGATGTGCGAGAAAGAAAGGAAAAGTGTAAGAAAGTAAGAGAAAAAAGCTCAGGGAGGGTGATTTGCTAAAAGTTCTTTTGGGTCCAAGATTCAATAAAAAGGATGGTTTGGCAAAAGCTATAAAATGAATAGTCTTAATTATTAAATGAATAGTATTTATTAGTATTATTTATATGATCAGTATTTATTTGATTATTTAATAAATATAAATAGAATAGTGGTCATCCCACACCTCGCTATCCACCAATCCTAGTTCTTGCGTGCTCCTCTCTGCTATCTGGTACTGATAAGTGATAACATAGTTTAGAATGAACACATAAAATTGTTAATGTCGTGCATTACATCTAATCTAAGTCTTTCTTGAACAATTGTACCAGTTGATTCTGTCAAGTGTGTTCGACCTGATGCGATTATAATTGGATGCTTTCAATTTACTGAAGATGGTCAAGAGGAAAATTATCTTATCCAAGTTATTAGCAGCAAGCATGGTGAAATTTCTGATGTAAGTGCAAAATCTCTGCAGGTGCTTAGTTAATAACGAATATTTTACCCATATCTACACCTCACCATTTAATGAGATCTTAGAAGGCCAAAATAACAGCCATATCGTTTAGTTTTTGGTGAAGCAAACATTAGTTCTAAATATTGATGCTGTATGTCCTACGCAACACAGCTATCTCTCTCTCTCTCTCTCTCTCTCTCTCTCTCTCTCACACACACACACACACACACACTATATTGATGCTACTCCATTTACTATATTTACATTTGTACTAATGTACATAATTTCTTACAGTTGTGTTTATAGAATGCATGAATTAAAATGCCGGGCAGCCAGAGAAAATTGCAGTTATTTATTCTCATGTAGCATTAAACTCTCAATTTGTATTTTCTCTTGCAGGATTGTTCTGAATTAGTTGTCCAATCATTCTATGATAATTACCCAGCAATGGTTGATGATATTGTGTCCCCTGGAAGTGGCCCCTACCTTTTACTGGCTTATTTAGAACAATGGTAAATATTTCCCATTTAAGTTTGTGAAGTTCTAATCTTGTCTCTTTATTCTCTGTTTCTTGCCCTATTTTTTGTCTTAACAAGTTGACATGCCATTACATCTTCCCTGTTTTAAGGTTTTTATATTGTGAAGTTGGTTATTATAATTTTTTTTTTGAGGGAGTTATATTTTTATTTTTAAGCATGCATGTAATCTGATATATGTTATATCGGGTTCCTTACACTACGGATTTCTCCAACTATATGAACAGAACCTGCTTTAGGCTAAAAAGTTTAAAGCCGATATTAAATCTGTTTACAAGTCCAGAATCAATGATTCATGAATAATAATGTCATATTAGTTATTTTCCGTTTCTTTCTTTTAATTTTCTTTGTGAGATCTAACATTATGGACCTTATCAGTTTGCCACCTGATCATTGTTTAAGAATTTAAGCATGTTTATATATAGTGAAAAAATTGGTTTTTACTTATTTTAACTATCTGCATGTTTTGAACATGTCTACCAGTTATCAACGTCATTTTTTATCTTCCATCTATTTTGTTGAATTTATTTCTCCATGAAACAAAACTTAGAAGACAAGTTAATGGCTAACTTTTTTTCAATACTACAGCCAACTTGTGATCAATGCCAACATGAAGAATACAGATAATCACATTAGCTTGCTTGGTTGGGCACAAGATGATGATAAGAGTGAAGCTGCAGTTGTTGATAGACTTGAAATTGACCGATCCAAGTGGATTCCGAAAATTGAGCTTCAAGGTACTTCAAAATTGATAATAATACTTGTTGCATGTTTGGCAAGAAACCTGTTATGTTCTTCAGATGAAGGCTGCCATCACATTTTTGAAGTCGATTTTCGTATGAGTTTTTTTTTTATTTTTTTTATTTTATAAAATAATAAATTTAACTGCTAAAATCTTCTCCTCTTTTGTCTGGGAAAACCCATTTCAAAAATCAAAATATCACATGTTTTGGATCCGACTCCTCTAAAGTAAACAACTCACTTTCGAGAATAATAAAGTGAGTAAATATCAACCGTTGATAAACAAATTGTTGATATTATGTACAATTGTATAGTAAATCTTTGGTGGTTAAATTATCAACTATCGATTTACTCACTTTACTAGTGGTCTTGGTTTTAGATTCTTCAATTGCTACTTAGAACTGAAGTTGAAACTTCTCTGTCTCTCCCTTTCTCCTCCTTTTAATTCATGGCGTGCCTACATTGCATGTTTATAGAACCTAATACTTATTAACTCTTTCCTGACCTAACACACCAACATCATAAACTTTTTCTTGACTTATATCTTGGATTGACTTTATTATTTTTCATAACTTTGCTTGCATGCTTCTTTTTCAGAAAATGAAGATGATAATCTTCTCTTGGGGCTATGTATTGACAAAGTTTCAATATATCAAAAAGTTAGAGTTCAAATTGCTGCAGAGGAGGAAGAAACTGAGCTCTCACCTTATTGTGTTCTTATGTGTCTCACGCTTGATGGAAAACTTGTTTTGTTCCATGTTGCCAGGTAAGTTTTTGAAATTTTTGCTATTGTTCTTCCATTTCATGAACAATATATGATTGATTGTGTTGGATAAAAATAGAAATGAAAGATGCATTTTGGCAACAAAATTGGTTTGAGATTACAGGCAACGTTTAAGGCGCACCATCTAAAACATGATGTATCAATGCACCACTTTTTGAATTTTTAATTCATAAAGGGTCCTGTTTAACAAGTGTAAAATTGTTCATATCTATTCTTTCTTCCTCACCTCCTCCCCTGCCCCTCTGTCCCCTCATGGCCCACCGCCATATCCAGGTCAAGCCAATAGCCTCCCCACATAACCACCGAGTGACATAGCTCTATGAAAAAGGAAAGTGTCTAAACATCATTTACCATTGTTAGCATGTAAAAAATGATGGAATGTGCAAAACCCAATACACTCAAAATGCTATGATACCCTTTAGAAATCAGAATTCTGAAGAGAAAAAATAGATTTTGGATCAAAGCCTCCAACAAGCATTAGTCAAGAAGATATTCAAAACTTGAACATGATGAGTGATATAAAAATTACTAAAAATAGTTCCAAGGAAAATTTGTACTGATTATATTTGAAACCTTTACATCTTTCAACTTGGATCTGCTACAAATTAACAAAAGGGAACAAAGTTTCTTGAGAACATACAGTCAGAAAGGGAAGAAATTTTAAAAATGGCATGAAAGAAAAGAAAATCAAAGATGAGATTACGGTCTTGTAAACCAAGGGGATGATGATGATATGAGCTTTTAAAAATCCACATAATAAAAGAGTAGAAAGAAGAAGTGATGAATTTCCAGACCCACACCCACATTCACACCCGTTTTTACAACCGCTACACTGCAACCTGGATGGTTAATTAAGCACAGCGTGGTTTCACATAGGAGGTGTGGTTCCATGCTTCGGCAGTGAGTTTCATATGTGGACGGGAGCAAGTTTTGCTCCCATATAATCACAGTTCATTCATGACGTTGTGATGGTTAGATGAAAGACACAGAGATACGGGATTGTGGAAAAACAATATACAAGGAATTCAGTTTTTGTCCATGGTGTACAGGTGAAGGGACAAAGTAGTCCACTTTATAATCTACCAATATTTAATCTTCTCTATGCACTTCAAAATTTTCATACTTCGAAGGTTGAGTAGTTTTTGTCTTTAGTCTTGCAGGAAGTAAAGTTTCTCCCGAGGTTGATTATGCTGAGCATGATGAGAAAGATGCTTCTGTAAAGCTACCTGTGGATGAAAGCTCCACCTTCTCTCATGGATTGCAGAAAAAGGAACGGGAATTGGATCAGGTATTTTTTGGGTTGTCAGTTTTTGATATTAAAAGGGAAAGAGTTAATCCACTGAATACTGATTGTTCGCGCCTTCTGCCAATGACTGTTCTTAAAAAATTTGTTAAAAAATTATGTACAGGATGTTGAGGTTAGTGAGGAGAATCTGAAGCCCAAGCCTTTTGCTGAAGATTACACCAAGTACCCTGAAGTGGGATCAGCAACAAATGTACAGTCTGTGAAGTCTGATGTGCTGCAAATGGTTCCAGGTGCAGATGTGAAGCAAGTTAATGGTAGTCAAAAGACTGCAGTACTTGGAACAAGTATTAGTTCTTTTACAGTAAACTTTAATTCTGCTGCTCCTGGTTTGTCAAGTAATAAATATTTTCAAGATAATACCGAGAGGACTAAGGAGCTCCCAAATACAAATAGTTCACGAGACTCACAGAGAGCTTCTTATCAATTGCCTGGTGAAACATTTTCATTCCCAAAATCATCTAACGTGACTTCAGTTTCCGGTTCAAGCTATGTTGATGGCAGTGGTTATCAAAATAAAAACTATGCTGTGGGCGCTACAAATGCTAATGCTGCAAACGTGCCTGGTAGCATTCGTGGAAAGCCTCTTTTTGTAAAAGATGCCAATGTTGAATCTCCTGTCCTCTATTCTGCTGCAACTATTCCCGGTAGCCTTGGTGGAAAGCCCTTTCTCGTAAAGGATGTGAATGTTGAATCTCCTGGCATCTCTAGGCCAGTTCAGAGTGGTGGACAACTAAGTTCCATAGGAGCAGAAGGTTCACATTTGTCATTACCTGGAAATTCTACAGCTGGAAAATCATCTATACGAAAGTTTCATTCTTCTAATGAGCAGCATGTAAATTCATCCAAGCCTGGGATATCAAGTTCTGATTTGTCAAAGCAGTTTGGAAATGTATTATTTCTGGAAATCTTTCTTAGTTTTTGCATAATTGATGGTAGATTTTTTTTCCCATAGTGGGCACTACTGATGAAGATGTGTGTGTGTGTGTGTGTATAAATATGGAAAAATTACACATGTGGTCCCTAAACTTTATTTCAGATAACAATTTGGTCCTGGATTTTTTTTCATTGCAATTTTGTCCTTTTGGTCCATTTGCATATGTATTTTCAAGCTTCAAATCAAAGATTCATATGCAAACATAGGTGAAAGACCATAGATTTGAAGATTGAGAGGCTATAAGAAAATTTGAAGCTTGAAAATATGTAAATGAACCAAAAGAGCAAAAATGCAATGAAAAAAAGATAAAGGACCAAATCGTTATCTGAAATTAAGTTAAAGGACCACAGATGTAATTTTGCCTATATTAATTTATCATCTATCTCCTCTCCTCTCTTCTCTGCTATTAAATTCTTATTAGTTATTAAATAGATTATGTATTATTAATTATAGCCCTTTTACATGTTCTTACTGTGTTATCATTTTTGCCTCTGCCCTAGATTAATGAGATGACCAAAGAACTGGATCTCCTTTTGAAGTCAATAGAAGAGCCTGGAGGCTTTAGAGATGCTTGCACCAGGTCACTACAAAGTTCAATTGAGGAAGTGGAGCAAAGCATGGACACACTATCTAAACAATGCAAAATACGGATGGTGATGTTTCTTTTGTTGCTTGACACTGTCATTTCATTGACTTGTTAAAACTTTGGATTATTTGTTTCACTTTCTTTTAAGATTATTTGTAATAGTAGTTGTTATGATTCCAATCTACATACATATCAAATGCATACAAGAAGAAGTGCATGGCTTATTCTCCCAACCGCTTCTGTCATTGCTTCTTTTTCCCCTCATCTTTCGCACTACTCTGCTCTTTCTCTTTCAATGTGCATAATCTGCAATCTAGTTGGTGCGGGCACGTGTTGGGCCTGTGTATCTTTCCGAAGTTCAATAGTAAGTAATGTCAGTTAAAAACAAATATTAGGGTTATTTTAAGTGCCTTATCCCACTTACTGGGGTCGGTAATTACTATATTTATTTATTCTCTTCTAATTAATATATTTAAGTCTTTTTATCTGACAGAACCATTGGGCCCATCTTTATTTATCCTTCTCTATCTCCCGTGATCAAGGGCATGTTACTAACAATACTTTTCACTCTATCCCCTATTAGAAAAATGTGGCAAAACATCTCATGGGCGTCTCATTGTCTAAAATCTCCAGTCCATCAGTGTTCAATTGACAAGCAATAGCAACCTTGACCACTATGCAAGTAGTGGCATGTTCAAAGCCCATACCCATGAAAACCAACAAAAACTGCAAGTTGAGCTGAAATAGTCAAAACCCCAATCTTCTCCCTTTGACCTTGTCGTATATATGTTTGGCTAGAGTATACTTGAAGTTTCATATTATATTATTGATTATAGTTTACAACCGATTGATGTTTCTAGTTCTGCATTCGTGTGTTAAATGCCTATTTTATTTAAATGTCATTTACTTTTTTTTGCTGTTGCTGTTCTCATGGATTTTTTATTAAAATGATTATATGAATTCAAATTTTGCCTGCTTCACTTTGCAGTGCCAAGTGGATCAACATCTTGAGGAGGTTCATTATCTTCTTAACAAGACAGTACAAGGTAGTATTCTTTTATAGGCAAGTTTTTTTTTGTGTGTGTGTGTGTGTGTGTAAGCATTACACAGGTTAATTGCTGAACAAGTGGTGTGGCTTCCCCGTCCACAGTTTCAATCAGCTTTCTGTATGATTTGTATTCAACTGTATAATTATTTTTCATGGCCCAAACTTCAATTTAGCCTTCCACAATTTATTCATTACACAAAATAAAAACTCAATTTTTATATATCAAAGACAACATTTTCTATCATGAGTCCCCAATATGCTAGTTTTAATTACGTAAAATCTTTTCTTTTTCTGATCAAATTAACTAATCAGTTTTTCCTGGTTTGACCTTAATGTTACCTGGTTGAATATCAGTCGTGGCAAGAAAAGTATACTTGGAAGATATATATAAGCAAGCTTGTGATAGCCGATATTGGGACCTATGGAATAGACAAAAGTTGAATTCAGAACTTGAGCTAAAGCGACAGCATATACTGAGTCTGAATCAGGTATGTGGGTTAATTTGCCAACAAAATATTTTCTGTTGCCTGGGAATTAACAAGTTGTCTCAATCATTATTTCAGGATTTAACTTATCAGTTAGTTGAATTGGAGAGGCATTTCAATGCCCTTGAACTGAACAAGTTCAGTCAATATGGTGGCCATCACATTGGTCGTGGAGCTTCTCAAAACAGATATGGACCTTCAAGGTATGGTTAACTTGTGGTGGCTTTTTCATTTAGTATAATCTAATGCTCGGACCGCTTAATGCAGTTCTTGTAATTTGAATTGTAGAGATGTTGGTTTTATCTAGATCAATTGGCCTGTTTGCCTTAGTATAGATCATTTACATACACTAGTCATTAGGCATAGACATTAGGCTGCCTTTAGGTTTCCTAACCATTTTTTTTTAATTTTTTTATTTTACAATCTTCAAAATAATCTATTATTTTGCCTTAAGATTTAAAGGTAATATTTTGGGTTGTGCTTAAAGCTAGTATGTTGAAAGGCCATTAGTTATTCGTGCTTATGTCTTGTCTAGCTGTGTTCCTCTTGTGAATTTAGAGAGGTTGAATGCTGTTGTAATGTGGCAGAATATAGAACAGATGTAATGCAACAAGGATGCTACTACTCTGCTCTGTACTTCGAATATTAAATCATTACTCCATCCGTTTCAAAATGAATGTCGTTTAAGGTTTTTACACACATATTAAGAAATGCATTAATTAAAAGAAAGAAAGATGTTATTTTACCAAATTATCCTAATCAACTATTGGTTTGTTTTTCATTAAAGAAAAAATAATACTTTGGAAGTAGTGTATATAGTATTAATTGAAGGGTACAATTGAAAAGAAAAAGTTATTATTGCATTGGAAACTGAAAGTGACATTCATTTTGAAACAATTTTTTTTTTTGGACAATCATTTTGAAATGGAGGGAGTAATAAATTTCATCTCGGGTTTGGTGGTGGGGTCTCTTATTTTGCCAATAATCAATTTGTTGATGGGTGCAAAATACAATGGATCAGATATAGAGATGTGCTGTCTAGATATGCATTAGATTCTAGCTTTTTTCAATTTTTTACTGTTTTACTAAAGTGACTTTAATTTATTTGCAGACACATTCAGTCGTTGCATACTTTACAGAATGCGATAAGGTCGCAACTTGTAGCTGCAGAGAATCTCTCTGAATGCCTTTCAAAACAAATGGCTACATTGAGTTTAAGGTCCCCATCTGAGGAACAAAAGAATGTGAAGGAGCTATTTGAAACGATAGGAATTCCTTATGATGCTTCTTTTGGATCTCCAGATACAAAAGCTTTTATGAAGACCCCTTCTAGCAAGAAGCTCTTGTTTTCTGATTTGACTAGTAATAATAAAGATAAATCAAAGAGAATTCAAGCCAGTGCTATGAAGAGTTGTGAGCCAGAAACGGCTAGGAGGAGAAGAGACTCACTTGACCAGGTTTGTTACTCTACCTTTGCTTGTTATACATATATATGCCACATAATTAAGTAGAAAGACTGGTTTGTGCTGCTCAGTTAGTTGCTTGAGTAAAGAATGTGTTGATATATTTCTACTTTGTTTCTTCTAATGTCACGAGTGAATGGTCTCTCTTATTTAATTGCTGCCATTAGATCAAGATTTCCACGACCTTGTTCAAAAAAAAAAAAAAAGATTTCCACGACCACATGGTACTTTTATGTACATACTTTCTTAGTCAAAATACATCTATCTATGAATTTTAAAGTCAGGATGAAAATTAGTTTACGATTGGCAGTTGAAGATGTGTAAAGAAGAAAAGAGAAATGTTGGGAATAGCCAAATTGTGTTTACAAGAGGAGAAAAGAATCAAACTCGTATTATCCTCAATGACCAATCCGTTTGCTATTGTTGTTGAGTTTTCTAGAATTTAGAATGCTATTATAATAATGTTATTATCTACATGATTCTTTTCTTTGCGTCGGCCATGGACATTTTCTGGCTACTTATCCCATCTCACTGATGAGTCATGCCTTGATGAAATTATTCATGGTTGTGATGCACATTAGCTTTAGTTTCAATTTTAAATTTAATTTTTAATTGAAAGCTTCCTAATGTTTTTCTTGGTGGATTTGGGACGTTTTAATTCATTCTGACTATAATTACTTGCCACAAGATTTCCATGGATGATCATTCTAGGTAGTTTCTTCTTGTTGGTCACAGGACACTCTTACCATCTTTTAAAATTAATGCTCGTTCTGGCCAGCTTGCTGAGTTTTTTATTTTAATATTTGGGTTGTACCTTATAATGATAGTGACTTTGAGCATCTTAAATTATTTCGTAGTATTGATTTAGTGTTCCTTATTGAAAACTCTGACTATTAAAACTACTACGGAGGAAAGGTAGAGTGAGTGTAATAAATTGAGAGTGTTTGCAGCAAGCCATCAGAGAGGAAAATTGTGTAATCGTTGGTAAGAGAAAAGGAAACGTAAATAAAGAAAGAAGGGGTGGGAAAAAGTGAAGAGGCATAGCTGAAGTAAATTGGTGGCCTAAATTAGAGAGGCAGAGTCTGTGTATATACTTGCGTTGTTATCCCTTATTTCTACAATTTTTCTGTTACAGTATTTGTTTCTGTTTGTAGCATAACTAGAGGATGGGCCTATAGAAATTATCCAAAGTCATTTTTTGGGGAGAAATCTCTAACCTCACCATGTGTGGTTCTGATAGTTATTGTATGTTTAAACAACCCTTGTGCAGAGTTGGACATGTTCTGAACCTCCTAAAACTATCATCAAAAGGATGCTGCTGCAAGACCTTCAGAAACCAAAGTGGAAAGAATCGTCATTTTCAAAAGAAAAAATCAAAACTTCCATGCCAGTGGAATTCGCTCCTCGTCAAATGGATGCCAGAATTCCCTCAGGTGTCCTCCCTGCTACTGAAACAAAAGGTAATCTGAAATTATTTGTTAACCTGATTCAAACTATGGTTTATAATGTCTGACACTCGTTTTATTTATTAATAATAAAAATGCAGCAAGCTTTCTGGATTCCCGTCTTGCACTTAAAGGTGTGTCAGAACACTCAAAGACATTTACACCGGATGGCAACCTCAAAGCACACACTCAAGCTTCAGATTCCAAGTCTCATGTTTTGCAAAGAAGCAATATCTCTGCAGTTCCCCCACGTCCTGCATTCCACTTGTCACCTGCAGTCATGCACGGTCCTTCCACAGAAACAAGAGATTTGGCTGCTGAACCTTCCACAGAAACAAGAGATTTGGCTGCTGAACCTTCCACAGAAACAAGAGATTTGGCTGCTGAAAAATTGAATGTTCAAAAACTTGATTCAAGTTCAAATAGCGGGAGCAAGCCTTCTTCACTCGCGGAAATGCCTAAAAAATTCTCATTCTCTACCCGTTCAACCACAGAAACACCTTCATCTCTGTTTAAATCGAGTGAAATGCCCAATACCAACAATAAAGTTACTACGGCTACAAGTTTCACGATGGGAGACAAACTTTCAGGTGCATTTACTCCTGAGTCTTGGAAAAAAAACATTCCATCCTCAGAGTCGCACTCATCCTCTATTTCTGCAGCTTCAACCATGGTTGGAAAAGTTACTGAGTTCAATTTTGATAAAAGCTGGCCTGAAAAGAATATTCCAGCTGTGCTCAATAGTGGTTCTCGTGAACCTCCTTTGTCTTCTACCTACAAAACACCATCAGTTTCTTCAGTATCATCATCTGTTTCGTCTATAGCTGTGCCTCCAGCAACAGTGTCCGTGACATTGAGCAATACCGCGACTAGTTCAACCATCAGTATAGATTCTAATCACACGTCAACATCTTCAGCATCAGATTCTATTCACTTAACTAACCAGGTCCCTAAACAAACATTGTCCCTGTTACCTAACCCTCCATTGAATTCAACATTGGAGAACCCCAAATCGGATATTCAAGCAGCTGCTGTACCTAATTTAAAGACTAATTCAGATGCTGCTGCAGAAGCGGTCACTCAGCTAAAAGAAACTCCAAATGGTGAATCTGAAATGAAGCTTGGATCTTCAAGAAATTTTAGTCTTACTAATGAACAGCCTGCCAACAAGGCAACAAATTCTGATACCAACACTGTCTCAGTTTCTCAATCAGAACAGCCTTCAGATGCACCTTTGCAACTTTCAACTTCTTTTCTTACTTCTACTAGTGTTTCAAGTGGGAAAAATGAGGGTTTGGATGTTGGAATCTCTCAGGAGGATGAGATGGAGGAAGAAGCTCCCGAGACAAGCAACTCACCGGAACTTAGTTTGGGAAGCCTTGGCGGGTTCGGGCTTGGCTCAACCCCTAACCCATCAGTTCCTAAATCAAATCCATTTGGGGGTTCTTTTAGTAATGTAGCAACAAGTTTATCAAGCTCTACAAATGCATTATCAGTTCCCAATGGAGCGTTGTTTCGACCACCATCTTTTACATTCCCAAGCACCCCATCACCTGAACCAACTCAGTCAACAAATTCAGGTGCATTTTCTGGTGGCTTCGGTGTTGGAGCAGCTGTTCCTCCACAAGCTCCAAACGCATTTGGGCAACCGGCACAAGTTGGATCAGGGCAGCAGGTTCTTGGATCAGTTCTTGGTACTTTTGGACAATCAAGGCACCTTGGCAGTGCTCTACCGGGAACTGGTTTTGCATCTCCCCCAGGTTTTGGTGGTGGATTTGCTGCCAGTAATAATACTGGTGGATTTCCAAATGCTGCTGTTGGTGGAGGGTTTGCTGCCGTAGCATCCACAGGTGGAGGCTTTGCAAGCGTTACATCCACTGGTAGTGGGTTTTCTGGATTTGGTGCTCCTGGCAGTGGATTTGCCGGTGCTGCTCCCGCTGGTGGTGGGTTTGCTGCTGCTGCTAATTCAACTGGTGGATTTGCAGGAGCTGGTTCTGGCGGTGGGTTTGGAGGAGCTGGTTCCGGCGGTGGGTTTGGAGGAGCTGGTTCCGGCGGTGGGTTTGGAGGAGCTGGTTCCGGCGGTGGGTTTGGAGGAGCTAGTTCCGGCGGTGGGTTTGGAGCATTTAGTAGCCAAGGAAGTGGTGGGTTTTCTGCTTTTAGTAACACTGGAGGTAATAAACCACCTGAGCTGTTCACTCAGATGAGGAAGTAGTATTGCATTGCATCTTATACTAGAAAGTTCTTACACTAAAACGATTGGAATGCAGTGAAACTCCATTATGGTTTTCCAAAAAGAAATAGATAGTAGAGTACGATATCTTCTAGTAAAGCAAAGCAAACGGTGCAATGTTAAAGTGTAGTTTTTTGTTGTCCTTAACTCTTCGATGTAAAACTTTTCCTGAGAAATACATGAAATTTGTAGTCATAGTTACGGTATGTTGTGTTCTGCTATGAAATCATCTCCGAAACTTGGTATAAAAAAAAAAAAAAATTAGTCCTCCGGGATGTACACGGATCTCTGTAGGAAATATTAATACTTAGAATTCATTATTTAGTCTTCATTTTAAGTGATTAATTAATGCATACTAATTTTATAATTGATGATACTTAGACGTGATTAATATGTGAAAAAATCAAACGTGGTGATTACTCCTTTCATTTCAAATTGTCATTTTAGCTAAATAACTCCTGAAGTAAGAAACGTGGGCTACCAACGAGAGTTGCGTTTTACAGAAGAGATTTGTCTCCTAGAATATAGTGATTTAAAGATCGATTGAATTTCTAGATGTTTATACCTGGTGTCCAAGAGTAACTCATATACAATTGACTAGTGAAAAATAACCTATGAAAAATAATAAACAACAATATCTTTGTCACGCTAGCACACATGATTTTTTTATTTTTTGTAAAAATAAATAGATGTTAAATTTAGCAACTGCAAAGTTACACTTAGTGGTGTTTATCCGTAAAAAAAAAAATTCAGTGGTGTTTAAATGAGTGGTTAAGACAAGCTATGCACATGCCACATCCTCCATTCGATCCAAAATTTTGCTTAGTCAAATTTTAATTTCAGACTTAATCCTAAAACCAGACAATCTCATTATGTGCAGGTCTAATTAGATCAGGTGTCCAGGTCGTGAAATGAAAGTTTAAGCGAAATAAAATTATAAAATGATCATAATATTAAATTGTCTATAAGAAAAATCATGTAACTTTGAGGGAAACGAATTTGATATCTCAATAGTCATACTTACGGCTAAGTTCCATGTCTCTCATTGCAAGAAACAATCACTTAAATTCTCCGCACCCAATCAATTCAGCAAAAGAATGGCTTTAAAGGTGAAGCATGCAAAAAAAAATTTTAAGAAATCGAAAATTTAGGTTCCTACCTTGGGTAAGAAATTACATTCCTTGAAATGATACTCACAGAAATAATATTTCTAAGAATAATATTTATATCTATATGTTTTTTATCCAAAAAAAAAAAAGAAATTTATTTAATTAAAAGAAGTGCAGATAATGTGAGTGATAACATGAAGTTATAGCAAGTTGAACTATATTTTCAAAGGAATGTTAGATTCTCATCATTTAAGTATGTGAATAACAATTGAGAAAATCATATGTAAATAACATTCTCGAAAATATAAAATTCTTGAGAATAAATTTTTAAAACTTGAAACAACCATGAGATTATTGTATTTTCAACCTCACATTCCAGGAATAACAATATAAACCCTGAAGCAAATAAATATACTATGTTGGCTCAAGCAGAGTGACAAAGCGATATGTGAGAAGTAACATACGAGTTGGAGGATAAGGTGTATTTTTTAATCAGAAGGGATAAGGTGTTGTGAATTGATTTTTCTACTTATATTTCTAACAAAATAATTTATTAATATTTGCAATTAAAAACAAGCTCAAGCTACCCAAAAAAGAAGCACAAGCTCTACAATAAGAGACGAAGTAGGGATGAAAGAATCAGAGGATGCATGTGAAGAGGGAAATGAGGTGTAATGTCTCAAACTAGTTTATATATTAGTGCATGATCAAATTCAATTTGGGAATAAAGAAAAGTGATACTTAAAGTATGAAATTGATTTGTCCTATTCAGCGTTCTCAAGTAAAATTAAATTATGCTCCATATTATATGTTTTATCTTCAAACTTTTTGACCAATTCACTCATTTTTAACATAAAATTCATTTTTAATCAAAATTAAATAACTTAATTAATAATAGATAATCATTCGAGAATATGAAATAATAATTAAAAATAATAAAAGTAAAAGGAATTGTTGAGAATGATGAAATTGAGGAGTGTAGGAATAGACCAAGATTGCAATTCAACGCATTTACAAAGATTGGATATGAAGTATGGTTCATATTTCAAGCTCGATGTTTTTATTAAAAAATCAAAATCAAAATCCAAGCCAGTCTTAACTAACGACCACAGTCATCATACTGAGTGCATGAATTCAATTTTTGGTAGGAATAGATTGTATTAATAGGGGTAGATCAACTAGTTTGATCTAAGTGTTATGCAGTTGAAAGTCTTAAGTTGACAAAGGATTTTATTCTTGAATGACAAATATTATTAGTTAGTTGCTAGATTAACATTTACTCATGTGTATGGGTTTAAACTAAAAATCTTAAACATTGTAACCCTTAGCTCAAACCAGTTGTAACCCTCCGACACATATGAATGAGTAGATATTAATCTAACTACTGATTTTCATTAAAAAAATTGTATTTGGGTGAAGCTGAATATGTACATTAAATAACAAATGGGGAGTAGCCCACATGAGTTAGTAGTATACACCTAAAAACTGAAATAAATGAACAAAATAAGTTAAGAAAAATAAAAGTGAGCTAAGAATATGGAAGTGGAGGAATATTGGGCATGAGCTGTGACCGCATGACTCATGATTGTTTCTATCTGAAATAACTTTGTTTGCACCTTATCAAGATTGTTATAGAATGCCAATGGTGTGTCTTTACTCAAGTATGTACTTGTGTTGGAAAGTCACATTAGGAAGTGAAGTTACCCCTTGGAGAAGTGACTGCATAAAGTTATACTCTAAGAACGAAATGAGTGAGTTATGATAATCTATTCTAAGTCGATGTATATGACCATGAGAGGTCCATGATTTTACCTTAACTAAATGACTTCAAAGTCTTGCATGTAAGTGAACTAGGCCTTGGCGATGTGAGTATGCAACAGAATCTTACGAAGATTAGAATACAGAATACGTATGAGTTTAAGTGATTCACACATAGAAGTACTTTATGTTAAATGAAACAATGAGAAACTATTTGATACACATAATAATGAAAACTATGAGAGACACAACGAAGGAAGAACTGCTTATTCAACATCAAGGCAATAAAACCATACAAAGTTAAATTAAGAAGCAACACATTCAAAACAATTCTGAAATTTTCGTCACAATACTGTTACATCGCATCGCAGATAGCACTGCTCTGAAGAATTAAGATTTGGGCAATTATGCCTTTCTTTCAACACTTGTAAATGTAGAACTATATTTTTCCAACCGGAGTTCCCAAAATGTTACATAGGAAAAATTACAAGTGGACAAAGTATACTAACCTCAAAAAAAACAATTCTTCCTGCACATAGGTTTTTGAGTTTAAAAGTGAAAAATACACTAATAAGTTACAGTTGACAGTCCTTTCACATGCATAGTGGTTTTAGGGGCACCATGGCTTTGCCTGGATGTCATCAGTCCGAAAGCTGCAGTAATTTTTGTCACCAATGGAACAATCTCGAGACTGGTAATGCGGATGGATGAAACCTGGTCCAAAAATTATGATATTTTTATTTCAAATGAGGTAGAAAATAACATACACTAAACAAAACAAAACAAAACAAAACAAAACAAAACAAAACATAAGTGAAAGAATCTTCTCATGTCTGCATCATATGACCATGTCAGGTTAAAGTATCTAAACCATTTATTTCCTTAATAGATAACCAACGGTCAGCAATTTTATAGGTTAGTGAGTGGCTTTCTAATTCAATTTCCCTTCTACTTGTCTGCAATGTCACCTACCTTCCACTCAAAGCTAGAAGCATTCTCCGCACTTAGCTGGAATTATTTAACACGACAAGGTCATATTAAAGGGAGAGATGAGAGGATCCACTCCCAAAAAATTATAACACTGATAACAATTTCCAACTCCAAGTAGCATGGATTATTCCTGAAGTTCAGTGGTCATGTAGGGAGACGAGACCAAGAGAAGAGATTGGGCAAAAATGTGTCATTTACAAAATGTTAAGTAGGGATAAAGATTGGGATGTGTTTTAAGAATCTATTTCAGTAAATCGTAATATCCTCTCATATACACAGTTATAGGTGTACGCCAGAAATAAAATGTGAAAGCCTACAAAAGATTTGCATGATCTACAAACCTTAGAGAAAGCCACCCCCTGTCCAAGCGTCATCTGATTTCCCATTATGTCCAGCAGCTTTCTTATTAGATGAACCTTCATAAAAGTTATCAAATCCATCATCTTTTGCATTATCCCAGCCAGCCCAACCAGCATCATTATTGTGGGGAGCTGATGCTTTAGCTGGTTCTTCCTTCCTAGAATCTTTGTGGTCCCAATCATCCCAAGAGCTGGGATTGTGAGTACCAGACTGCCCACCAGATGAATAAGGAGTTGATCCTTTATTAGTAGGTTCTCCCTTCCAACTATCTTTTTGGCCCCAATCGTCCCAAGAGTTTGAGCTTTGAGTTTTGTATTGCCCTGATGAAGATTGTTCTCTTCCAGTAGAAGAATTACCTCCTTTGTTCCCTTGATTGAAATCCTGATAGTAGCCATTTCTATCATTCTCATTTCGTTGCCAGTTATTAGTAGTCGAATTTGAGTTTTCTTTCGTGTACTCCTCAACCTTCTGTGAAGCCAAAGCCATGACCCCCTTCATTAAACCCCATGTCCTTTGACCAATCTCTGATGTCTTTTGAGTGACAACAGTGACAGTTTCGTTGACCTTTTGATCATAACCGCCTTCCTTGACCTGAAACAAAGAGCAAAAAAAAAAAAAAATTAGGCAAAGAAAAAATGGGACCAGCAAAAATACCGTGAAAAGCAAACAGTTAGCAGACGTATCTCGATGCCAGAGACAATCATGAAGGTACTTTTTCTTTTACTAATATACCAATTAATGCAAAAAAGGAAAGAAATTAATTGGGAGAGATATGTTGTTTTATGATTTTATTTCAATTGCACTGGACACTTTGTTCCCTATTGACCTCATTCAACAGCTTTCCTCTACCCCACACTATGCTAAAAGTCATAACTACATTTGAAAATTCCGATCCAATTAACATCCACTGTTCTGAGCAACGAGGCAAAACTAAATGAAGAAATGAAAATTATACACAAAACAAATATTTTATTCACACTTCTTAAACGCCAAGTTAACATTATCAATTCCCCCAAATACATTATCAATACACAAAGAAAAACATTCATTTTTGTCTCATTTCTCCCTTCATTTATTTCTTTTTAGCTGGCAAAGCGACAAATGAATGACTGCATTAAAAAGATAACGGTAAACCAGTATTGTCAATCACACATCATAGCAGACATAAACATTTGTTCAAATTCTACTAGTATGCTATAGCACTACAGGCTGTAGTCTATTTGATAACACTTATCTCGGCATATCACAAATCGTGGACAATAGCTGTTTTTCGAATTCCACGGCTATATCAGCTATTTGATAACACTGTAGTGGACTATAGAAGAAGCAACAAATTGAACTAATACATGGTAGAAATATCCCTAAGGTGCATTCCGTGAAACAAATACAAATTTTCATCATCAAAATATCAATAACAATCATCTCACCCCTTGAACAAAATAATCCAAATACCTTAGAAGTAATCTCTTTTGTGCCAGTCTGAACAGCATTAGCAGCAGATGCAGCAACCAATGACAACTTACCAATCCCCTGTGATAATTAAATACAATAATTAAACAAATAAGCAAACACAGACCACTATAAAGCATGCGCGCACACACACCCGGCACAACACTGACACCGGTAGTAATTGAATGTAATCAAATGTGTCGGAGTCATATTCATATCTACAAAGCTAATCAATTCATGACTCGTCGAAAAACAAAGGAACTCAAACAATTCAATCACCTGTGAAACAACAGAAAAATAATCATTTTGCTGTGGATTGCTCCTCTGTGAAGGCATCGGACTAGATCCGAACCCAACATACTTCCCACCTTGCGACGGTGGAAGTCCTTCCGGCCTTGACTCATTCTCCGCCATCTTCTTCGCAAAAAATCCCTCTTTACCCGCCGCAGAAGCTTCCAATTGCGACCGCGTATAAATATCCTCCGTCGACCTCGATCTCGCCGGTGCACCACCGCCGTTCAAATTCCTAAAATCCCCCGTCGACTTACTCCTCACATCACCACCCGAACCTCCTTCCCTATCCCAATCATCCCAGCCGGAATCATTACTCCGGCGACTCTGCCCCATCGGCGGCCTTCCCTTTGAACCTAAATTCTCCTTCACAACCGGAGGATCACGCCACGACCGACCTTCCGACAAAGCCTGAATCCGATCACGATAAACTGAAGCAGCGTTGGTGTTATACTTGGTAACAATATCCGTTTCCTTCGGAATTGAATACTTGGCAAGGAAAGCGTTGAGATTGTCATTACCACCAGCTTCCATTTTTTTGATTTGGATTTCGGACCAAGCATCCATGGTGACGGATCGGACGAAGGAGATGTGAACACCGAGACCACGGTGTTTTCCGGAGCATTCTAAGCACATGAAGATGCCGTAGGAGACTGATGCCCACTGTGGATTCTTCTGAGAGCAATCGACGCAGATCTTGTTGCCGGGTTGGGATTGAAGGTCCCGGAGCCGCCGTGATGCCGCCATGGATGATCGGAGGATGAAATGTAGAAGGATGGAAATGAGGGAGACAGACGTTGGGTGAGGTGTGAGAGGAGTTTGGAGAAAGTGGTTTGATGATGTGTCGTAGATTATTAACAATCTACTATACGTTGGATTTCGACGTTGATTATTGAAATCGGACGGTAAGGAATTTTTTATAATTATTATATTTTTTTATATAAGTTTCGTTTGTTTTTAATTGTTTTTTGCGTATAAGTTTTTGGTAAAGTGAAGGGGTACATAAAAGAATAAGAGAGTAATGCTAATTTTTATGTGCGGATGAATCAAATTAAATAATATTAAATTAAATAAATTGTTACATTCTTTTTGAAGGAATGCTAAATTGTTAATTTTTTTTAGGCAGTAAATTGTTACATGTTAGTTCTTAAAATATAATTGTAAATACTTGTACGGTATAATTTGATTGGATGGATGAGTAAAAAATTATGTCTACAAATTAAATCCAAGCAATAATACACATTGTTTAATTATAAAGTATGGATAATCATGAAGACGTATCTGAATCAAATACATATTGAAAATCAATAGTCGTAGATACATATTCATGAAGTATCAGAATTAATATTTTACACATCCACCCAAAAAAGCGTATATTACCAACCGAGCGACTAATATGATCGCTAAACCACTCTTCCCTACACAAAACATAAATGTCACGCCACCATAGGGAAACATCATGGCCACCCCCCATCAGCCGCCCTCTCACTATGCCATACCTAGCTGACAACACCCTATACCAAAGACTATGAGTGTCCTCTCCAACACCCTCCAACACCATTTTCCTAGCAAAACAGTATTAAACTTCCTAATTCTCCTTACCCCAAACCACCAACCTCCTTACTACTACAAACAGAGAGTAAAAATTTGGTGTTCTGTCTATTCAATTTGATACACAGTAATGTATCTTGAACCGATGAATGAGTTTAAATGTTTTGGAATTGCTTAATCTACCATGTATAGCCAAATTGTTCACTAACCTACGATTTTCCTTTTGTTATATGTTGTTTTCAAGGTGGAAGTGAGATCCTTTTTTTTTTTTACCTGACTTATTTGTCTTTGTATGTAGTAAAAGTGGCACTAGAAAAACTAAGACAACTAAATTGATTATGCAGTTTCTTAACTTTGTTGTGCAGGTGGTTGTAATAGAGTAGCTATGGAACAAGTTATTGAAGTCTTTTTTGAATCTAATCATGATTTAAGAGATCAATTTACATCCAGTTTTTTATATGCTTGATTGAATTTAATCAACTTTTAGTGACATTGGCCCATGCAATTATCTAGGTATAACAAATTCAAAGTGAATCTAACTCATATTTTATGATTATGTGTTCATATTTGAAGTATTAGAGTAAAAGTAAGCTTTTCTATCACAAGATGGTTGAAAATTGTCAAACATTATATAAATCAAGCGCAAGATTGGTGTCTAAAGACATGATTGGAGTCTGAAAGCAACAACATGACATGGATTGATCTGCTACAATTTTATTGAAATTGTAACTTTTAAGTGAATATGATTTGAAACAATGACAATTAATCATTAGCTTATGTCTAGTTTTATTATATTAATGAATGATTTTGTAACTTTGAATTTGTTTACGGTTTGGTATGAAATTTGATCTAATGATATTTTATATTAGTGGTCGTGTATGAAATTTTAGATTACTTTGTTAAATTCTGTATTATAATCATATATACAATGGTAAGTCTATGTGAGTTTAGCTCAATTGGTAAGGACATTGCATAATATATACAAGGTCTGGGGTTCGAACCCCGACCACCACAAAAAAAAATATACAATGGTAATAGCTACTAAAAAAAATTTAAGCCAATTATTAAGTTGGATCACATCATAGACTTGAAAACTGTGAATTTATTTGATCCTTTTTTATCCTTCTTGAGCCTTTTTAAGTGGGGTGACCCGACTTAATAAACATATTTTAAGTAGGGTGACCAGAGTTACAAAACGTTTTTATGTCGGACAATTCGTCTGACCTAAAATCAAAATAGTTACTAAGTCGGCCACCTATAAGTGGGATCTTCAACCCACTTAAAAAGTCATTTTCACCCTACTTAAAAAGTGTTTTCTATACTAATGAATGTATATTCAATGATATATTTCAGCTTTTGTAGTAACTAAAATCAATTTTAATATTACGTACTTTGAAGGATTTCGATGTCTCAACTCATGATACAATGACATATATATCCTATGAATTAGCACACATGTCTCTATTTTTCTCATACAATTTCTGCCAACAAAATTTCTTAGGCGACGAATCATAATTTTAATTTAACAAATAGAACATGCTTAATCATGTTCATATCATTCATTCTTAACTAATAATAGATTTTGGTTCTATAACAACATACAGTGCAACATGAATATGACAGGGTTTATAATTTTACCTCAATTTCTTCCTTTATATTGGAATCATGATATTATAACACACATGGATATACTTATTTTCGGCTAAATTATAAATGTGATTTCACTTATTTCAATTGAAATTTTTCTTGATTTGCTTCAACGATAAAACAACTATGTTTTTGTATATTAGATTCTCTCATTTATTGATATATGTATAACTCGTGACTATGCTACATTTATGCTAGTGGTGTTTAAATCAAAGCCGATCTAACTAAGAAATGTCACATCTATGTTAATCAATTGTTAGAAATATTTTTATTATGTTTTATTGGCAAAATTTTAGTAATTAGGATTTTTTTTAATCGGGACCCTTAACTGATATGATTTTTGTAATTAGTTTTATTTATTTTTCAAATGATTTGTAATTACGTTCTTATGTTACATTTTTTTTTGTGGTCGGGGTTTGAACCTCGGACCTTGCATATTTTTATACATTGTTCATACCAACTGAGCTAAGCTCACGAGGACAATTAATCAAACTTAATGAAAGGACTAATTACAAAAATGATAATAGTTGAGGGACATAATTACAATTTTTTAGATTAGAATTTAATCTAAAATTTCTCAAATAATTTAAGAGCATACTATGTAATATACGAGTGAGAGAGAGAGAGGTCATAGAGAGAGAAGAGAAGGGAGGGAGGGAGAGAGAGAGAGAGAGAGAGAGAGAGAGAGAGAGAGAGAGAGAGAGAGAGAGAGAGAGAGAGAGAGAGATGGAAGAAAAAGGAGAGTGCCATGAAAGGGTATAGAAAGAAAGTAGAGAGAGTGAGACGTAATATGGAATAAAGAAGAGAGAGGGAGAGAGAGTTACATTACTTAGTTAAAAACCAAATTTAGTTGTACCCCGGTTAAAAGAGATGGTCAAAAAGAAGGTACAAAAATGAGGATGAGTTCGAAGAATTATTGTAAGCATCATTGATGCATGGTTGGAGGGATATTTAAAAGAAATTATGTTAGAGTTTTATTTACAAATCATGTTATGTGTGCTACAAACCAATCAGCGTATATGTGTATTTAATAATGATTTCATTTTTAATCAAAAAATAATAATGATTTCATTTATATTGCATTACTACACAAAAAAAGTAAGAATATGATCAAATAATCAATCATGCCGACTTAGCTCAGTGGTAGAGCGCGTGGCTTTTAACCACGTGGTCGTGGGTTCAATCCCCACAGTCGGCGATAAGATAATGTACAGTCGGCGATAAGATAATGTAAGTAAATTTTTGTATTTTGTATTTGACTCTACAAGTATTTGACTCGACTTGTATTTGACTCTACAAGTATTTGACTCGACTCTACAAGTATTTGACTCTACTTACTCTACTTAGTGGGATATAACTTGGTTCTATTTGTATGAAAATCCAATTATTTTTGGAGGTTAACAACATTTTTTACTTTCAAAATTATTAGCAAATTAATAGTTGTAAATATATTGTTTCTTCAATTTAGACTCACGTGAATGCATTTTGCTCAAACTATTATGAAATCTAACCATACTGAGACCCGTGTGGATGCACGAGTTTGTAACTAGTTGTTATAAACATCGATGCATCATGTGTGCAAATACTAAATTTACACTTAAGGACCTTAGTTTGATCTTATCGTAAATAATGTAAGTAAATTTTTGTATTTTGTATTTGACTCTACAAGTATTTGACTCTACTTACTCTACTTAGTGGGATATAACTTGGTTCTATTTGTATGAAAATCCAATTATTTTTGGAGGTTAACAACATTTTTACTTTCAAAATTATTAACAAATTAATAGTTGTAAATATATTGTTTCTTCAATTTAGACTCACGTGAATGCATTTTGCTCAAACTATTATGAAATCTAACCATACTGAGACCCGTGTGGATGCACGAGTTTGTAACTAGTTGTTATAAACATCGATGCATCATGTGTGCAAATACTAAATTTACACTTAAGGACCTTAGTTTGATCTTACTAAAGACAACAATTAGACCATTTGGAAATAAACATAGTTTAGAAAACACATTGCATGAAATTTTCATGTTAGTCGTCTATATCTATATGTAATGAAGTTTATTGATGTGGTGGTCGTCGGGTTTAGCGATGACAACCTTGATTGTTCCATTGTTAATGTATGATGTGGAGTGTGGACCAATTGTAAAGAGAAGTCTAAAAATAAATAACCTTAGAAGTGCACTTAAATAAATCTCTTCTTAAAATATTTTATCCTAAAATTGAAGTATAATAGATATGAAAGTGAAAGTCATAGTTTCTTTTTTTCATCTGGTAAATCAAATGTATCATTTGTGCACAAGTACATAGACTAATCCTCTAAGATAACTCTTAAAATATTTTATCCTAAAATTGAAGTATAATAGATATGAAAGTGAAAGTCATAGTTTTTTTTTCCCTAGTAAATCAAACGTATCATCCACGCACAAGTACATAGACTAATCCTTTAAGATAATCGAGATCTATTTAAGAGGTTGATATCTTTCAACAAATATTTTACTATATGTATCGAGCAAGAGTGAAAGTCGTAGTTTTAATTGAGGGACAGAGTTTTAACTAAAGATAGTGAGTAATACTAGTACCCACTAACAATCAACTAAACTGGTCTCGCTCATATATTGCTCTTCTTGGAGAGGACAAATCCCAAAATGACTTGGAAGTAATGCAAGGAGACGTCGGAAATCAAGTAATATAGATTGCAACAGAGTTAATGTTCCGTCTAAATATTATTAGTGAGGCTTAATTATTTACCTGAAATTGGTTAAAAGAATAAAATCTGGCATTTCTTCATGTGTGGAGCAGCAAATTAAATTAAGAATGACTCTTATACCAAACATTCATCTTGTGGCTAAGAGTTTTTCTCTAAAGTTATTCTATTAAAAAAACGTGACGTCGGTATTGAGTATTAGACATAGAAACTCTAATTGGGTTGAGTCGTATACATGTCGCTATAAATTAGAATAATTGAACTTATATGAAGATTTAAGTGCGGTTTACGTAGTTCACTTGGTTGCAAGTTTGTACTTCAACCTTTGTGTACTAGGTTCAATGGTTGCACACCGAAAAAGTGTGGTTCAATACTATATGAAGGTTAAAGTACACTGTCTTTATATGAAAGTTAAGGTACAATTGGTTCAATGGCTCCCTATTTTATACAAAACAAAATTTGGTTCAAACTTAAAAAAGACAAAATTAAATTTAAATTGATTATATATGTATATTTGACAAGTTGATTATATATATATATATATATATATAGATAGAGAGAGAGAGAGAGAGATCAGTTTGATTTAATTTTTTAAACTTAAATTTCAAGCCAATCTAAAACAAATCAATCCAATTAAAATTAATTTAATTTGGTTATCGAGTCAAAATAATATTGAAAACTTACCAACACGGTGTTGAGAGAGTTGACAACACGACTATTTCCTAAGAAAAGAATTTATATTTGATTATTAAAGTCGTCCATTTGAGAGATAGTCAAACTTTGGTAAAAAAAAAAAAACTAGATGTATCGTTGTCGACTTGAAGATTAATCTCATAACAGACCCAAAGGATAAAATAGACCCCTCATGTTTGATTCAAACATGAGAGGACCCTGATCCAATTTTATATATTTGCTTCAAATTTTAATGATGTATTATTACCTTTTCAACTTTTCTCATGTAGTATTTTCGGTGCATGTTTGAATAAGGGAAGAGATTGACAAAATGAGGACTAGCAACCGTGACTTTGATAAAAGCCACACGTTGTAACTCGTAATTTTTCAATCTTAATGTTCATCAAAAAGTAAATAATTTTTTTTATACGTCAACCTTATTTACAAATAATTCAATCGAAAGACACATTTAACCCTTAATAAAATTACTACTCGTGTTACAATTGAAAGCGACTTTAAGGTTCTTAATAGTAGTATATGGTAATTGGGATATGTAGGAATAACAAAATCATCCCTATCTTAGTTCGCATATCGTGATCTCTCTAACTTCCAATGACATGATTTTCAAGGACACCCTTGACATGATGGAAATAAACGTGCAATAGTGGTTAGTTAACTTTGGTCTTATTCAAAGCTCGTAAGATGTAGTAAGAATTATGGAGATCTTATCTTTGATGATATATATGAGATTTACATTAATAAAAGTGTTAGTGTAGTTTTCTTTTCTGGGCTTTGTCATCTTTAGGAAACAACAAAATCTTATCTTTGATGATATCATGAGATTTACTGTACATGTTTAAAAGTGTTAGTATAGTTTTCTTTTCTTTTCTCGTGCTTTGTCATCTTATTAAAAAAGAGTTAATTGTTGAAATTGATCCTATAATATACACGAAATTTAGAAAATGACCTTGTAAAATAAAAAACAAATATTCTAGCTTTGTAATTTGAGATTTTTCTCATTTTTGACCATATAATATACGCGAAGTCCAAAAGAGCGATCTAGAGGTTGAATTCTTTTAAAAAAAATTCCATACATGTTTAGGACATTAAAATATGGTTTCACACAAAAATTAGATTTGTTCGAATAGAGTCAAATTAATTATGAATTTTTAAAACGCCAAAAACCTAAAAAACAAAACAACGGAAATCTTGACCTAAAAATAAAATTTTGAGTTGATTGTTTGGTGAGACATCTATTAAAACACCTAAAAAGGATATGAAAAATTTCATAGTATTTCTAAGACATTTCTATTTATTTTTACTTTTCAACCAAAACATGTAAATTACGATTTAGTTCCGAGTAAGAGTGTACTCAAGGATCAAATTTTGTTACCTAATTTTGTAGACATAGTTAGAACATCATAAGAATCTTCATCATGAATTTTTTTTAATTTTTAAACGAGAAACAAATTAATTATCAATTGTTTAAGAAATTTATAATTATGTGGAATAAAAAATTATAATTAATCCGTCCCCAGCAAAAAAAAATTAATTTTTTTTTGTAAAGCCATATTTTAATGTCCTAAAGATGCATGGAAAAAATCATGAAAAATTTCAACGGTCAAGTTACTTTTTTGGACTACGCGTATATTATAGGGTAAAAAACGAAAAGAATCTTAAATTATAAGGTTAAAATATGTGTTTTTTTATTTTTACAATGTCATTTTTTAGACATCACATTTATAACATGGTCAATTTAAACAATTAACCCTTAAAAAAAGTTTATCCATGAAGCATTATATGTACCTATTCTTTTTTAAGATCTTAAAGAATTATTTATGTATCTATAAGAAAAAGAATTATTTATGCATATTAATTAAAATTATTTAATTAAAAAAATTACATCTAAATTTACTCTTTTCGGTGTCTATAGGCCGGGGTTAAATCGCCCTCCTAGAGACTATTTTTGTTTTTCTTATATAAGGACTAACTTAGTCCAAATATGTTTTGTGGAAAACCAATTTATGAAGACAGTCTTGTATAGACATAGATACAAATAAAATTATTTGAACACACACAACAACAATGAAGAAATTCAAATAATAATTAAATTAAGAGGAATGCTAGCAACACTCTATTTTGAACACTCTCTCTAGCACTCATTCTTTTATTGGATGAGATTCATGCATGTCCCACCACTTTGTGTGGGTTCTATTTCCAAAGTGTACACTCACAATGATTTAAACCAATAAGAGAGTGAGTATTTGAGAGAGTATTCAAAAGAGAGTGTTGCTAGCATTACTCTTAAATTAATCACATCATTCAATATTATTAAACCATTTTATCTTTAAAAAATATTATGTGAGTGTGCTTAGATCTTTTAGATTTGAGTTTGTCCCCAAACAAGTATTTCTTCCGATTTATGCATTTACTTAAAAAAAAAAAAATAGTACGAGTTGTAAATTCCGCGCAGTAAACCAGTCCAAAGTAAAGTCGACTATCACTTTGATTGATAGTACAACTAATCCATTTGAGGAAAAAACGAACCATCTCGGTTGGGATTGTATCAATTGTTTAGAGGTGGTTTGTCTTTACTTTTTTTTCTCCAGTATCATTTGGTGGCCTTAGAGCATCCACAATGGTAGTTCCTTAACAAGGACTCCTTAAATGGACCCTACGTGACACATCACTTATTTATAATTTTTTAATAAAAGTATCTATTAAGGACTCAAGGACTCCAATGGCAATACACTAATAAGGACTCCAATGAAAAGTACTTAAATATGTCCCACTATCTTTACATATTAAACAAAAATAATTTATCTATTACTCATTTTTACAAGTGGGACCAAGTACTACACATTTTATTACTTCTTTATGCAAGTGGGACCAAATAGTACACATTTTATTACTTCTTTATGCAAGTGGGGCCAAATAGTACACATTTTATTACTTTTTTAAATGTGGGACCCGTTAGTTACCCAGGAGAGAGAGGGTCCTTATATAGTTGCCCGTTCCTTAACGGGGACTCAATTTTTCTTCCTCCAATGAGGGGTCCTTAACGGGGAGTGGTCCTTGTTAAGTAAGGACTCCCCATTGGAGATGCTCTTAGGGATAAGGAACCTAAATTGAGTTAAATTGAGTTGGTGTCTGTGTTGTTTAGGTGCTTAGTGGTGTGTCGGGTCCTATATTTGGAGTATTTAGCAGAGTGGGTGTTGTTGATTTTGGTTCATTGTAGTCTTTTATATCTGCTTTGTTGTGGCTTTGTTGGTATAAGTCTTTATCATTAGTTGAATTGTACTTTGTATTGTCTCATTCTTGCACTCTTTGTGCTTTGGGGTGTTACTTTAATGAATTTTTGCAAAGTTGGGGTCTTGGATGGAGTTGAAAGTTGCTTGCCTGGTTGGTGCTTTTTGTGGTGTCTGTGTACCCTAAAAACTCATCTTGGGGAGGTCTTTGTAGTTTGTAGGGTTACCACTTATCATACCTTTTATCTTTCGGGTATTATTTTTAGACTTAATTGCATATTGATTCCTTGTGTTTATTTTCGGATTTAAGTTTATCTCTTATGTTTTAAAAATTTTAAGTTGACTTAAAATGTTACTCATTTGAAATAAGTTAGTCTCGTTTTTTAATTTGACTGCTTGGAGACCTGAGTTGAGAATATGAGGTAGAAATTTAACTTATCTACAAAATCAATTTTAAAACATTTTTTTTTTGTTTTATTAAACTCAATATTACGTGAGTAACACCAAACTATTTATGTTTAGAACTCATTCTATATACATAACAAACAACATTTTTTTTATGAAAGAAAAATGTAGTTTATGAGAGTTCTACCGTGGTTCAAGGTCAAGGAGGTCCTAAACTCGGTCTTTGATCGACTACAATTTACTAACAAAATTTTAAAATATTTGTTCATAATGTTTTATTAAAACTTCTTTTTTATGATATATGAAGAAGATATATATTTTAAGTATAATCTATACTATATAAGGAAAACTACTTCTTTCAGCACTTTTGAGTTGAACTTTTCTTTTCAAAAATACCTTTAATTTTAAATTTTAAATACAAATAATACATGTAACAAATAAATACAAATAAATTTAATTTAAGGATAAAACTTACGCACAGTTCCTTATGAACTCTTCCTACTGTTAACCAATTATAAAATAACACGTGGATTACTAATCCATGTCACTAATTGTCATCGTTAATCCTCTTTTACCGCTGTTAACCACATATCAAACTCACAAATTAAAAACTAGCACCAAACAAAAACTCACGTTACTTTTTTTATCAATCGCTTTTATCTTGAACATCTATGTTGTTCCCCTCAACACAACCGACAAAGATTGCCAAGTATTTTCATATCCCTTCCAAAAAAAACAGTATTTCCATATTATTTTATTAATATAAGTTACTCTTCCTTAGCCTTTCATCAACTGTAACGAACGTGAGCAAAAAATAATGGTAAAGATAAGACTTTAAATCCTCTAAAAAAAGGATTAGTAACAAACGTGAGCAAAAAATAATGTTAAAGATTGAACTTTAAATCCTCTATAAAAATATTAGTAACAAACGTGAGCAAAAAATATTGTTAAAGATTGGACTTTAAATCCTCTAAAAAAAATGATTAGTAACAAACGTGAGAAAAAAATAATGTTAAATATTGGACTTTAAATCCTCTAAAAAAATATTAGTAACAAATGTTAGCAAAAAATAATGTTAAAGATTGGATTTTAAATCCTCTGAAAAAAATATTAGTAACAAACGTGAACAAAATATAATGTTAAAGATTGTACTCTAGATACTCTAAAAAAAAATATTAGTAACAAACGTGAGCAATCAAGAAATAATGTTAAAGATTGGACTTTAAATCCTCTAAAAAAAATATTAGTAACAAACGTCAGCAAAAAATAATGTTAAAGATTGGATTTTAAATCCTCTGAAAAAAATATTAGTAACAAACGTGAACAAAATATAATGTTAAAGATTGTACTTTAAATACTCTAAAAAAAATATTAGTAACAAACGTGAGCAATCAAAAAATAATGTTAAAGATTAGACTTTAAATCCTCTGGAAAAAAAAAAAAATTAGTAACAAACGTGAGCAAAAGATAATGTTAAAGATTAGACTTTAAATCCTCTAAAACAAATATCAGTAACAAACGTGAGCCAAAAATTATGTTAAAGATTGGAATTTAAATCCTCTAAAAAAAAGATCAGGACTCAAAATATTTTAGAAAAAGATTTGTTAGCACTATATTAAATATTACTAAGTAGGGTTCTCACAGTTCATAGTTCGTTCCCGCATTGTTTAGTTTTTCTCAACCTCTCTCAGCCCTCTGCATCAGAATTCAGAATTAACCTGTAAGTTTTTTTCTTTTTCTTTCATGTTACAACTAATCAAAGTTGATTAATTTTATGGATTATTTGACTTTGCTGGTTTATAAGTGATTAAGATTCAAATTGTTTACGATTAATTTGAAGGATTATCTGACTTTGTTGGTTTATAATTGCTTGTACAAACTATGATAGCGTGACTTTTTTTTATAAAAAAAGAACCGTGTTTTTTTTAATTATTAAATAAATCATTATTTTGTTTAATAAAGACAATATAGCTTCAGCAACATATATAACATCGGTGCCAATGATGATAGTGAAAACTCTATCACTTAACTCCTTTATGCTTTCTATGTGATCTTTGTTTCCCCACTCAAGTTTTTTTTGTAGTTAGTTTAGTCGGCAATGGTTGTCCTCTTCACATGCAAGTTGTGACGCCCCCACCATTGATAAGGACCTCCAATATTTTCAAATGACATTCCCTCACGTGCCCGTCTTTCTGCTCTTTCTATTGCGCTAACATTTAAAAATTATGAACGGTGTTATTTGATAAAGTTTTAATTTTAATCAAAATTATACAAAGAAAACATAATAAAATAATCACATGCATTAGCGCAGTAGAAAAAGCGGACAGACGGTTTCCGCTAGTTTGTTATAATATAAAAGTGCAGTAGCCTCACTCGAGGCTCTTCACTTTGCTGATGCGAACAGATGGGATCGGGTGGTCTTCGAGTCCGACTCTTTTACTCTAGTGCAAGCTCTATCGTCTCCGCGCCAGGGTGATTCGGAATTCTATGCTATTGTTTCTAGTATTATTTATCAGTTATCTTTACATTCCAACTTCGAGGTGAAGTTTGTTAGGAAACAAGCGAACTTGGTTGCTCATAGTTTAGCTAGGGCGGCCTGTTCTTGGACTAGTCACCGTATTTTTTATTCTTATCCTTCTTGTATTGAACATTGGATGATTAATGATAATAGTTAACTTTGTTTCGATAAAAAAAAAAGTGCAGAATATCTATTATCCATACCTATAATTTTAATCAAAATTTCATAAAAACTATTGTTCGTAATTTAAAAGTTTGTTATTCTTCAAAAAAATGTATATTTTGTTATAATATGAAAATACAAAAGTCTATATCTATAAATAATTATAATCGAAATCAAAATTTTATAAAAACTATCATTCATAGTTAATACACATAAACACGATAAAAATATATAGATCCATTCCCGTCTCAACGAGATCTTATATTTAGAAACAAAACTTTTTTTAATAAAGATTTTACAATTAATGACCGATGAAGTATTTATATAAACTACTGTAAAGATACAGTAATTTTACAACTAATCTACTGTAAAGATACAGTAATTTTACAATTAATGACCGATGAAGTATTTATATAGACTACTGTAAAGATACAGTGAGGTGCTAACATTCCCAAAACTGCTATTATCACAAGTGCATTGAAAAACGTAAAAGATTAAGTTGATTCACGTGGTGTCCATCCCATTCCATTGAACAAACAAGGTTCATGGTATAAGAAGAAAAAAAATACTACTAGTTGAGTAGATTGGTCGTTGAGGTTATTAACAACATTTCACCGGTGAGAATTTAATACACCCAATCTTATGTCCAAATATAAAGGTGATGGAGTACCTGCTATTTCCCAAACTATTCATTCATGCTTTTCTTCCCTCTTTCCAAACTAATCCAAATTTCCTTGCTAGCCTCATACTATACCTTCCTCATTAAATTTTCTTTCTTCTTATTTCAATCATATTCATCCCACACGTTATCTTTATTTGAATATATAAATAAATAGCTCTTTATATATTTTCCCAACATGCATATATACACATCAAGTTAACCACCATTACTACTTGTTCATTTAAGCTCACAAAGGAAAAAAACTTATAGCTTTCAATCAAGACATATTCATTTGATTATTTCCTTGGTTTGTGTGCTTTCTCTAGAATCAAAATGGTGGGTATTTTCTCGTTGGTCACAGGCATGGCTGGACCAAGTGGATTTGGATCCTCTACAACAGCTGAACAAGTTACTGAAGGAATTGATGCAAGCAATCTCACTGCAATTATCACAGGTCTGAATGGAATATACCTTCGTTTTTAATTGACCTTGTTTGAACATGAAAATGATGTGAGATATTTCTGACACCAAGAATATGGAATTAGTATTGTCATGAGTTTAATACGTTTATGTTTGTGCCTTCTTTTGTTCCTTTACTTTTTGCCACTCCTTGTCCTTCCTTTTCCTCTTTTGTTTGTTTTGGGGTATCTCTCGGTTTCTGTTTCTGTTTTTGTGATTCTGAATATTTGACTTTTTCATTTGTCCATATACACAGTGGATGTTTTATTTCTACATGAATTTTTTTTTTTATTTCTACATGAAATTCTTATAATACTTTCCTAAAAAAAATTCATTGCTTAATACTAAGAAGCGATAAATTATAATTAGCGATTGCACATATTTATGCATAGTGCCAAACATTAAGAAAGGAAGCAGGGTCCTTTGTGCATATATATAACTAAATCAAGACATGTTTTATTATGGTTCAATAATTTTTTTTCAATGAGTTCAATCTCAATATATCTAATGTAAAAAGTTTTATAGTGTCAACAAATTACATCTATATCTATGACTTTAGAGGTGATTATAATTAAAATTCAATATTTTGTATGTTCTAATGATTATAATTCTTAACGGTGTAAAAAATTTACATTGACTATACGTGTGTATTAAATATTTTTTTTTTTAAGGAGTGTGAGTTAAATCTTTATTATACTGTATAGTTGGTTAAAGTATTATTTAGAAGGTTGAACTCTTTCAACCATCTAACTATATATTCTGTCAAAAATTTATGAGGGGTCAAATAAGCATGGATCTCCCTATATGTATCGCAAACTCGACTTACAATAGTCGAGTTGAATGTGTTTGAATATTGAGGATTAACCAAATCATGTTTTATTTGTTCTTGATTAGTGGTGTTTGTACACACGTAGTGATTAATTATCATCTAAATTCATATTCTACTAATACTAAACAAATGCAGGAGGAGCAAGTGGTATAGGCTTGGAGACAGCACGAGTCTTGGCTCTTCGAAAGGTGCATGTCATCATCGCCGCAAGAAACATGGAGTCTGCAAAGGAAGCTAAACAAATTATACTAGAGGACAACAAGTCTGCTCGAGTGGACATAATGAAGCTCGACCTTTGTTCAGTGAAGTCTGTTAGATCGTTTGTTGAAAACTTCCTCGCTCTCGATCTTCCTCTCAACATCTTAATGTATGTTGATCATCCTCTTCTTTTCATTTTAACCGTATTTTAAAACTATATAGTATAGAAGTAATTTTTAAAAATAATGAGAAAGGAGAAACTATCATTAATTAACTAATACTAAAGGTGATTAAAACTATTTCGGAGTATTACTATGTCAAATTCTTACCACTGAGTTGATACGCCTTAGACAAATACATTATAGAAGTAAATTAATTATGTTTGTAGTGTATTCCAAATAGCGACTTAATAACATAATTGGCTTTTGATTTTCAGAAACAATGCTGGAGTTATGTTCTGCCCCTTCCAACTAACACAAGATGGAATTGAGATGCAGTTTGCAACAAATCATCTTGGTATGTACTATGTGGTGTTTCAACAATTGTGCATATCATCATTTATTTGGTTACATTAATTTGTGACACAAATTTTGTGTATTCTAGCTAATTGGTTGTATTTTTTTCAGGTCATTTCCTTTTGACAAACCTTCTACTTGAGAAAATGAAACAATCCGCAAAAGCCACTGGAATTGAGGGTAGAATCATAAATCTTTCATCAATTGCTCATACCTACACTTATGAAGAAGGCATTCGATTGGATAATATCAATGATCAAATTGGGTATGCATGTTAATTAATTTTTACACTTTAAATTCCAGTGACTACTACCTTTACAATAAAAATTTCCCAATATTTCCATAAATTTTTCAGTTACTCTGACAAGAAGGCTTATGGACAGTCCAAGTTAGCCAACATACTACATGCAAATGAGCTTTCTCGTCGCTTGAAGGTACTGCTGCTTCTATAATCTTTTTCATGTGACACAAAAAATAATACTATCAAAATATACTATTGGTGCATACAAATTGTATCAATGTAAACTATTGTAATAAATAAATCTTGGTGAGAGATATTAGTAATAATCATAATTAGTTGTTATGCCTACTAGTATTATGTTTTGGGGCCATGGGCACGTACCTAAAAGGAATTCATTCAATTTCAACTACCATCTAAACTCTACACTACACGTATGCATTGCTTACGTTCTGTTTTTTTTGTTGTCTATGACAATATAGTTCAATAAACTTCTTTATTTGTTGTTCATAAGAAACTTTTTTTTTGAGGAAGCCAAATTTGTGCATTAAATAACAACGTTTGATTTTTTGACATTGTTGTTTATAGGAAGAAGGTGTCAATATCACAGCCAACTCAGTACACCCAGGAGTAATAATGACTCCTCTTATGAGACACTCTTCTTTACTTATGAGTATGTCAATTATTCTCAAAACCGTACAACAAGAGTTAAAACAAAGAAAAACAGTTAGATATTCTTTTCCTTATTTATTATATGTCTAAGTCTAACACAATAATGCAATTTCAAACAGACTTCTTGAAGATGTTCACATTTTACATATGGAAGAATGTCCCACAGGTATTTATTTTAATTCCTTCTTATTCTACAATGTTTTATTTTAAATAAATGCACACAATAACCGCGACCTGAGCCGCGACATAAGAGTGTATGAGGCCGGTGAAAGTTTGCAAATGTTACCATGACGGTTATTTAAAACTCTGATTCTAATATTTGATAAAAATGTTACATTTGAGAGTGCTCAAGATAAAGTTACTAACCATATTTGTTGTTTTAATTTTTGTTAATTTTAAAATTGCAGGGAGCTGCAACAACATGCTATGTTGCTCTTCATCCAAGCTTGAAAGGGGTAACTGGGAAGTACTTTTTGGATTGTAATGAGTTTCAACCAAGTGCATTTGCGTCAAATGGACTCTTAGGAAGAAAACTTTGGGATTTTAGCAACAAGTTGATCAATTCAATTTCAAAGTCTTGATTGTCTTGGTCATCACTCTCATCAAATCAATTATTATACCCACTCAACTTATAAGCTATAAGTTTAATGAAGAAAATATTTTCCCAAAATCATATTCGTAGTTATATATGACTTGTATTATGTGCCCCTAAAATAGAAGCCTTCTTCTTTTGTGTGTGCTTTATCGAATATTATCTTTCAAGGTTAGCGGTATTAATTAAATTTTTTTTTTTTTTGACGTGGAGTATTAATTAAATGTTGGTGATAGCTCAAACATTAATTATATTCTCCTTCTCTGTTGTTTGAACCGGATCCTTTAATTAATTTTACAAACTTCTTCGACCTTTAGTTCAAACAACATGAATAACTCAACTCTCCTTAAGCTTTAATTTGTTAAATATTTTATGAGGGTTTTTTTTTTTTTGAGCAAATTTTATGAGGGTTATTTAAATGGAAAAGTGGATGATTTCACACAAGGTTGTCACAAGTTATTTAAATAGGATAATTTTAATTGTGTTATTAGGAGTTGATTTGTCAATGAGACAACATAGTGCATTCATCTTTTGTTGTAATTTGGAGAGGGGTATGGATGACATAAGACTTTGTTTTATTGTATTCTAAGGACATTGATACTAGTTGCATGATCTGGATTAAAGGGTTGTTAATATTTTGAATTAACTCATCATGAATTTAGGTATCAAAATTTCAAGTTAATTTGGTCCTAAAATCAAATTAAAAAAAATTAAACGAAATTGATTTTACTCGGCTAAACTTGTACTAAACTCGATAAATTTGAGTGAACTCGAATAAACTTGCACATAATTTTTTATCCATTTTTATTTATGTATTCAATAGATTAGAGTTGTGGTCAGCTTAAATAAATTCATAAATAGATACTCCATAATTTCATAACAGCCCTATAGTTTTGAGATCGGGGACTCCATTGCAAGGTGTAACATGTCTTGAGACCGAGGCAGAGTGAAGAAATCTTAAACTCATAGTTCATGTTTATACTTGATATTTTTTTAGTGTTTAATCATAATTTCTTTAGTTTAGTTTGACTTAGTCATTATACGTTTTGTGTTGGTTGACTGAGTCCTATAATCTAAATTAGATTATGGATTAGTTGTATTGTTATAGAGATCTAGCATTCAGTTATGGTTGTTAATCAGAATTTTCCATGATAAATCCCTTGTTAATCTCTTTGTATGAATTAACTTCAATCTCCAATCAATGAAATGTATTTATCATTTAGTAATTTTGATTTGTTTGTGTTATAATTTAATTGTTTAATGTATTTGCATAAAACATTGCAATTTAAGAAGTATTATAACTTTTGTCAGAAAAAGAAGAAACATAAAATCAATCAAATTTCAATCCACATATACAATATAAGTACTTCACATTTATCACACATACATGGTCATCCTTAAGAGTTTGAGTGCCTTGTTTAGTATGAATATGGTTTGCTTTATTTTTATAAGTCACGCATGCATGCACGCACGCACGAGTACAAACACGCGTATGTCTCAAGATCCCAACAACTTGTTGCTTCTAAAATATTGGGTCTTGTGCAATCACACATATTATATCACATTTACATCAACTATGAAATATATTAATATCAATTCAATTATTGCATGAAATATAATAAGGATTTTTTTTACCACTTTCAAAGATTGTTTTGATTGAGTACGCGTGAATATTTGAGTACTCGTTTTCATTCCATCGATGTTTAGTCATCGATATTTACTACACTACTCATTGAAATCATATTTGTAATGATAATGTATTGTTTAAGCAATTGCAACGCAAATACACAACTCATGCATTAAAGGTAATTTCATAGTCTCATAAACACCAACAAATTAAACTTTCAACATATTTACAATTAGTAGCACAATGACACTTTATTTTACGATAACTTGTACAATAACTCAGGCAACATTTTTGCTTGTCAACAACATATAAATGATGTGATACTGATGTGACTTTATAATTTATTTGCCCACGTCAAAGTCATTAGTAACGTAGAAAGGTTGTGATGTAAATACTATGGTAATTCCATTTCTAATTTGTTATATTAATAGCCAAAATTCAATGAGAGTATAACACAAATATGAAGAAAACACAGGCTATTCTCCAAGAAATAAGATGCCCAATGTAACAACAACGACCATAATGAGTGAATTGAATGTTGCAGAGTATACTGGACCTTTAGCTTTTGACACTACAGCTGATAAATATAGACCTAACCTGGAACAAAATATGTCATGTATGTGAAACAATTTAAATTAATTAAATTAGATTAAAAATGGTTTGCATAAAATTAAAAATTCACGAGTAACTAATCTTATAATAACTATTTATATAACATTGACGAATTTTGACTAATTGCTTCTATACAAACACCACTCTTACCGCATAAACAGCTGAAAACAATGGCATTTCTAGCTTAAAAATGGACCAGATAGAAGAATGTGACCTCCTTTCCATAATCATAGCGACTAGCCCAGATTCAAAGACACCCAAAATGCAAATGAGCGACGTAATGGGCAGTGGGGCTTTGACAGACCGATGAAGAATATCCTAGAAAAAGAAACAGAGTTGTGTTAGGCGAAACATGGTATATTTACCTCTCAAAATGATAGGCGAAAGGTGAAATGACAACCGAGGCAACTGCGTTATGGTAAAATACGAAAGAATAATTGTTTATTCCTTGGTTTAACGCCAATTTTGTGAAAAAAATTCAAACCAGCAAACACCACTTTCAACAACAGTACATATATGAGTGGCTTCCATCTCTGAAACCAATTTTTTTTGTCAATTTGTTGTTTCGTGAATTGTATATATTTCCTTGTGAAAGATATGGTTTAAGTGGATTTCATACATAGGACTTGAAGGGGATGGAGAAAATAAAATGCTCGGACATAGATATACTTGAAGGCATAACCGTTCAATCAACTTATCCAAAAAAATTACTTCATATTATACATATTATAATATGTTCCTTTGCATCAATTTATTCTCTCGTGTATATATGTCTTCATATTCATTCAAAGTAAATTCTCAAGCAAACATAACAGTCACAAAGGAAGATAATGGTAAAACATACCGTGAGGGCTAGAAGCGGCGTTTCTGACAGGGTTTCTAGTGGGGTTTTGCTCGACATTCACATCTGCATTCATATCAAGAAAAAATAGTAACTAATCTTTTCTTTACATTTTCGATCAAGTGATTAAGACATAACAAACAAAGTGATCAAGTGTCTTGTTTAAATATGAATATGATCTATTTTTATAAGTCACACATGCATGCACGCACGCACGAGCACAAACACACACATAAATCTCAATATTCCAACAACTTGTTGCTCCTAAAAGTATTGGGTCTTGTACGATCACATATATTATAATACATTTAAAACAATTATGAAATATAACAATATCCATTTTGATTTATTCAACTTGTTTGCGTGCAATTACAACTTATGAAGCATGTATAGTAAAATTTTCTAAACAATTTGTTTTTAATCGTCTACACACAAAAAATAAATGGTTAAACAACTTGTGCAAAACATTTGATTGATGTATGTGTAATATTTTTCAATGTTTACGACAAAACTAAATTGTGAATACACTTAATCTAATATATATATATATAAGCGGCATATCAAGTGAGAATGATATGTTTATGGTAAGAATAAATATCAGCCTTTAGATCAAAACAGACGGTTGTGATTAAAAGTTCCAATGATGTGACACCTCTCCTGCTGAGTTTGCTTCTCCAATTGTATACATAAATAAATACCCAGGACATTCCCCCTACATGACCCTTACCTCATAGCTAGGTTATCTATTCCTAGTAGTAAAACTGAATACAAATAACATGGTACCAATCCTACATACAAACTCTTCAAAAACATAATTTATTCCAACTTACCCTAAAATAACAGCAACCAATATAAAACTTACAACCGTAACTACATTCTGCAACGTAGTTGCTATAATCGCAGATGTTTTTTTCATCCCATGAAAGTACATATCCTGGTCAAATAGTGGCATGTCCATTGTCAAATTAAACATAAGTTAAATAAAAACGATTAATTAATAACTCAATGTGTATATTCAACAATAAATAATGATAAAATTATAACCCGAATAAGCTAAGGACGAATATCTTCCCGAATGTTGAAAGAGTCATATTTTGGGTGTGAAGCCTTGCATTTAGAGAATTGAACTTTTTTAAATCATGAAGTTCATCATCTTCATGATGATGATGAAGAAAATCAGAGAATTGAAACAAACATAAACAAAAGAGTAAAAGGATTATATGTACCTCCACTCAAAATAATAGGCAAGGGGCGCCATGGTAAGGAAACCTATGAAGTTTCGATACGCCACAAACACAAAGCTACTCATCTTATGGTTGAATGTCAATTTGGTCGACCCATTCGTAATTGCAATAAATGTTTTCAACATTGTCATCACCATCGCTCCAACGACAACAACAAATGTCATCACCATCGCTCCAACAATAGCCGGCAAAGTCCCGACCACTTTCGATTGACTTTCTCATAGTGGTGCAAAGACAATTGTTGGAGCAATGTTTGTCTTTGTATCATGCGTGAGCAGTGTTTGTTTCTCAAACCCCTAGGTATTTTTTCGAGATTTAATGTTAATGATTTTTTTTTATGATTATTTCTTGCAATACTAACATCAACATAAATTAAAATTGTAATGAGGGATTTATGCAATCTTTTAAGGAATAAGGAGTGATAAGATATAGACTGCATATAATCTTTAGAAGATCATTCATATATGTAATAATATTGAAAATAAATATTTTAATTTGTTATTTAGTGTACAAAATAAACATATAACTTTCATTTTGTTATTTCAATTCTTAAACTACCATATTACTCTAATGTTTAATTTAAAATACAATTATTAAACTATCACATTTCAGCAAACACATGAACACAAAATAGTCATACAAACTTGCAACATTGCAATAATACTTAACTTAAACTACGTTCACAATAAAAACTACATTCTAATCGATTAACAATTTTCAAAATAACCAAGGGTATTTTAATTTATAATCATATTAACCAGTTTTAAAAACTCTAACATATAAAAGGCAAATGAAAGATTCATAATTGTAAATTTAAGATATTTTATACATTTGTGTGTGCGCGCACGCACGTGCGCGTATTTGTATTTTTTTTTAAAAAAAACATATTTGTTAAACACTTATATGTATGTATTGGTTACAACAGTGAGAAAGGTGTTGGGATAATTGGTATGTATATATAATAGCCAAATGTTTGTTTTCAAATACAATACCCATATTATTGTTTTAAACCTATAACTAAATTGTTTTTTATAAAAATTTTGCTTGCACTGGTTCGTGAGATGCACTTTCTATTTAAATTGATTTTTTTTTTTGTGAAAAATTCAGTATCAAATTTTAGATTGTTTAATTCTGTTTGGTTTTAAAAAAATAAACATGGGCTATTGTAATTTTTTGGATATATTATATGCAGTTACAGTGAAGCAAAATAGTTTTATAAGATCAAGATCATTCATATATGTAATAATATTGGAAATATTATTTGCAATTATGAATGTGGTGACTAAATTGACGTTGAACTATAAGATGAACAGCTACGTGTTTGTAGTTTACAAAAATTTCGTAAGATTCCTCACAATAGCACCTATTGCTTATTATCTCGAGCAGAGGTATATATAATCCCCTTGTGTGTGTATATAATTTCTTACTTTTAGAAATCAACATATAATGTTTTTATTCTATAGGGATACCCTATCTTTTTTAGTTTGAAGTTTACGATCTTAGTATGCTTAAGGGCATGTTTGGTACGTTAGAAACAAGAAGGAAAGAAAGCATAGAGGAAAGAAAGTTTATGGAAAAACGGGCTTCCCTCGTTCGGTTGCTTTGTAAGAGTGGAAAGAAAGTATCTTTTTGGTGGGACCCATGTTCTGAAACTTTCTCCCCATTACAGCGAAGAAAGCTGAGGATTGAGTTTCAAAATTGTAAAATTTATTACATGGCACACGTTAGAAAACAGTTCAGCAAAAAAGAGTTGCATAGTATTTGCTTTTTATCTCCCTTCAATTCATTTTGGGGTTATGTTAACTTGTGCCCTTAGGGCACATGTTAAACAACCTAAAAAAAGCAATTTTACGTTGAAAAACACAATATGACAACTTTTAAGAAGTTGAATGCACACCTTTTGATATGTTTATTTCTATAATTCTTAACTTGTGCTCCCTTGAGGGCACAAGTTAACATTTGCCTTCATTTTGTGTGTCATGATGAATGCCTCTTCAACTTTCTATGTGTGTACCGTCTTGTCAAAATAATAATAATGTGTGTGCCGTAAATTTAATATTTGTTATGTGTACATACACACACATATATATAATGTAGGGATATTTTTGTCATTTAACAAAAAATATATCTATCTTTCCTTCAACTTTCTTTTCACTTTCTTTGATACCAAACAACTAAATAATCATCTCACTTTCCTTTCACTTTCTACCCACTTTCATTCTTTTAACAATCTTTCCTCTTACTATCCTTTCTTTCACTTTCTTTGATCTTCCGATTCGAACACTATTGCATATCTCTAGAAATTTCCACTTTGATAGTTTCTAGAAGGCATACAACTTTAACTTCTATGGGGTTGACATTGCAACACTTCCAATCATGTTGACCAAGGAGAAAGTGTCTTGTTGATTCTATAAAACACATCTCAAACTTAATTTTACTCCGCTAAACTTGAATAAACTTGTACAAAACTTGTATTGAACTCGAGAAACTCAAGTGAGGTAAATTAGTCTCATAAGTATAGCTCAGTTAATAACTATCAATGACATTATTTAGAAAGGTTGGGGTCCGAACCTCCCTACAGAAAATGAAATCAGGTAACGCGTAAAAAGATATCCTTAATTTAAGTGTAGCTCATCTTTTTTGTATTTTTCATCTTTCCCCACATCTTCACACGTGTAAATCTAGTCATTTAGTTGAAGACAAAAAAATAGGTAAATTCATACAAATCTACGAGTGATTTCACGTTAACAAAATAAGTATTTACGAACTCTAGATTTTGACAACATTGATCTGAATGAATGTATAACAGATAGCATGTGGAAAATGGAAACTCTAGAAGCAAACCAAGATTTGAAGCTAGTAGTAGTTGAAGCCAGTAGTAGTTGCACACAAAATCGCAACACTTTCAAGTGCGTATATCAATTTGATGAAAACGGTGGATTTAAAAAATGTGATTTTCCACGTTGCAAAAACTAAGGATAAAGAGGGTTAATACCTTTTCTTGGTACAAAAACGGTGGATTTAAAAAATGTGATTTTCCACGTTGCAACTACTAGACAGAAAATGAACCTTATGTCCTCTCTATCAGACACCACTGGAGTCTGGAGTGGTGGTAAACAAACAGATGGACTTGTGTGTTTGTGGCACATAAGTGTATTTTCAGGATCAACATATACACAGATTTGTTTGAACTACAATTTATTCTAATTAAGGAGAGCTGCATTTGAATTTCTACTAACAGTCCCAAGAAACTAGAATAGAACAAGTAAAAAAGAGTGCAAGAAACAACACAAAAACAGTTTTTATCAGGAGAACAAGTAAAAAAGAGTGCAAGAAACAACACAAAAACAGTTTTTATCAGGAGGATGAAAAGAATACAGCAACTGAAATGTTGTAATCTTGAAAAGTTAATTTAATTCAACAAGGTGTTGCCATGACTAATTGCTTCATTCGTGTTTAAAATGTCAAGTGGTGTACAAATCACAAACTATATCATTCAACTAACTTGTATGAACAATAAAAAGGTTTTCAATACAAGTTTCAGAATTACAAGTTCTCAAAAGGCACAGGCTACACCATATGAAGCATGGTTGAATCGAAGTTTTGGTTGGTTGGATACACAGGTACACCCCATCAAAATATGCAAAATCAAAACTGCTAAATACTCATACAAACACCATTAAGTAAAAGGTTCAATTATCTCAAAGATCATCAAATGTATTGGAGCAAAATTTAAGCAAAACTCTATACTTGGAAAAGAAAAGCTCAAAAACATCATCTCTTGAGCAAAGATTTCCTCGCATAATAAACAAGGATAGGAAAATGGTAAAAGTCGTATGCATGATAGAAAATCTAAAGTCTAGGACAGAGAACAAAAGGCTAGAGCAAGGATCTAAGCAAAAGAAAATCATAATTTAATCTTCATCCTCCTCATCACCATCACCACCAGAAGCCTTCTTGGCTGCAGACTTAAGGTTCTTTCGCTTGACGCGACCAGGAAGACCACCACCAAAAGGACTTGTGAGTGAAAAGTCAATGTGCTTCTGTGAATCAACCCTCACCATGAAGGATGGGATGTTCACCACCTGCCTTCCAACCCTATGAAACCAAAAATAATATTATCATACATTCCCAAACATATTTCGTTAAGACTAAATAAATAAATAAATAAACATTAGGGGACCAATAAGCATACAAAATATGAAAAATATAAACAAGGATCCATTCAGAGTAACAAAAAAAATAGATATTCTCTCCATCTCTCTTCTCTTCATTCACACTAACAATTGTAGTTTTAAGTGTAAAAATGATATTACACATTTCCAAAATCAGTGACATTTGAGTATTTTAATTAAACAGACAAGATCATATTACAGGAGCCCTCCATTACTTGAACAATGGAGAGGATCCTACTACCTTCGATACATAGAACATATTGATGAAAACTACCATAACAGCCGCTAGAAAAAAAATGCAAGTTACGAAAGAGAGTCCAGAGAAAAGCCAGAAAAGCAGCAGCTTTAGTCTAAAGTTCAAGTTGCCAGCAAAAATGGGGCAGTAGCAACAACAAAACATGTATAGAATTAAAGGAAACAAGCAAAGACACGTTAAGCCTGTATACTCCATTTCACATATACTTTCCTGTTTTTTCCAATTCTTGGTGAATACAAACAATAGATCATTAGACATTGCTATATAATAAATTAATACGCACCTATGACGCAAAGACATGGACACGACACACCGAGACCGATAATATTTGAGAAAATGATATAATTTAGTGTAATCATAGGTGTCGTGTCAGTGTCGCACTGTCCGACACCAAGAAAAACATAATCCAGGAGTGTTCGTGCTTCATAGATACCCACAAAACACAGAAAGCGAGTAAACCATACAACAATGCAAACCAAACATTGTTAGAGACAACCAATGATCTAAACATGATCTACTTTTCAGAACAACGACATTTAGTAAAACACTTTAGCAGAACTTGCAAAACTTTACACAGAAATCACTTGCACATGAGAATGTTTTTTCAAAATAATGCAGGGCCTGTTTGGATTGGCTTATTTGAGTTTGTCTTTTGGCATAAGTTTTGTGTGACTGCTTGAGAGAATTTATGAAAACAGTTCATGACAATTTTTATAAGCATTCTTCAACTTATTTACACAAGTTCTTCAATATAAACAACTTATAGCAACTAATAAAAACAATTTAACGTTATTTTCTCATTTGCTATAAAAAATGGCTTTTGCAAACTTATACATAAGCTGTTCCATAAAAAATCAGAAAAATTCATGATTAAAAGCAATAAAATGATAATTCAAATAATCAATATATACCTGATGTGTCTCTGCCTGATAAGAACCCTAGCATGATGAATGGACTTGGCCATACCAGATTTGAATACAAGTGTCTGAAGGCGGCGTTCAAGAAAATTCTCAACAGTGAGAGCCAAGACATAATCAAGTTTGTTCTGAGTTTCATCAAGAAGACCATGCTTAAACATCCTTCTCAATAGCGCTTCACCCTCAAAGATACGACGAGGGTTCTTCTCATCCAAGGTCAACAGATTCCTTGCATTGTTACGGATACGGCTCAGAGCATACTGAACCCTCCAAAGCTCCCTCTTGCACCGAAGACCGTACTCTCCGACCAGCTTCAACTCAGCATCCAAACGTTCCTTCTCATAAGGACGACGCGGCTTCTTGAATGTTTTCCCATCTGTGTATGTGTATTCAATTCAAACAAAATCAACCATAAATTCTGCGGCGAAGCTACCAATTGTTTTATGAGGTGGCCAAATGTAAAAAAATAAAAAATAAAAATATATTTTATGTGTTAATTTGACAATTTTTATTGTTAACAAAGCTCTTTTTGTAGTTGTTTATGGGATCGAAAATTTCAAAATAAGACATAATACATTATCAAACAAGTTAATGACTTTCTCATTTCTCCTAGTTAACAAAGCTACTGCATAGATATGCATAGCTTCGCCCCTGCATAAATTCAACAAAGAATTGTTCATATAACCACAGAATCAATTAATGATAATAATGAAATGGAAAATAGATACTCACAGTTCCGGTAGAAAGCAACTTTAACCATCACGCCACCGCTTCTCTCCTAGCCGCCGGAATACAGGTAGATTTTCGAAGAGAAGAAGAAGAAGGGGATGCTAGTCGTTTCAGCACCGGTTTTTTATTATAAACCCCATTGGGCTTTTCTTGTTTTGGGCTTTTCTTCAAACTTTCTACTATTCACACCAACCATTATAGAAATTTTGGTTGTCTGTATCAAAACAAACCCCTAATATATTCTTTAGGCTTAATACATGTTTTGGTCCCTTAACTTATTTTTGAATTTCATTTTGGTCCCTTAACTTTAAACTGTCTCAATTTGGTCAAAGCATGTATTAAGCCTATTCTTTAATACTCCTTAAGAAAAAATATTTTTTAAGTTAAGGGACCAAAGCATGTATTAAGTTAAGGGACCAAAGCATGTATTAAGCCTATTCTTTAATACTCCTTAAAAAAAATATTTTTTAATAGTGTCTTTTTAAGAATATTTAAAACATTATAAAAAGTTTTTCCACAAAATATGAGCTCAAATATGATTTACGCAACTTTTTTTACAAGCTTTTGCCATTATCTCCATATTTACGCAACTTTTTATAACATGCTTTTGGCATTCAAAAATATAATATATAATTGATCCCATTTAAAAAAGAAATTGTGGAGAAACTATTTCTATGTTCTGCTTTGAAAATATATGTACAATTAACAAATAAGGACAAAAACTGCTTGCATGATAATTTGATTGGGACTAAAATATACCATTTTTTTCTAGGAACGAAACATGAAACTTGATGATTTTAAAGGACTAAAAACATACTTAACTCATTAATTTTTTTGTTAGATTTGTATATAAATACTCTCAACATAAAAAATAAATAAATAAGAGTTTCGGTCTATGTATAATGTAGTGCAGAGTCTAGAGTTTCATTTTATTCAAAATATGGGCACTAGGCTTTTTTTAAGTAGAAGTATTTTTTTTTAGGTCAAGTAGAAGTAGTAATTTGTTTGTTGATATATCACCATGGTAAAAATGTTTGTGAATGGTTATGTAAATATAACTCAATTGGTAGCTGCAAGGATAAATAATATGCAGTGGTCATGGTTTGAATCTTTAATTTTCCACTTTATGTAAAGGAAAACATAGAAGAAAGTAGGAACAATATTTTCTTGATGTCTTTGTTTTAGTTATTTAAGTTTAGTTTAAAAAAGAAAAATGTTAATAAATGTTTCTAAGACACCGGTTAAAGAAACAAAATATAGTATGTTTTTACGAAGTGCAATGTCAATGCGATTTAAATTGTATCAGTTGTATTTTGAATGGAAAAATGATATTGGTGCATCTACTTTTTTTTGAAGAATTTTGTACATCTATTTTTTTTACCACTTTTGAAACAATCATCTCTCTCATATTCATGTATGTTTTTATTCTCTCTCTTCTTTTTCCTCTCTTCATTATTTTTGTCTAATAAAAAAAAGGAGAAAAATAGATGTCACAAGAGTTGTACAAACATCACTTCTCTTTTGAATGCAACCCAATGCAATAGTGCAATATCAAAGATTCCGATTGCGAAAAACATCTTGACACCTTGGGCACATTCATGTAGGCGTATTATTTTATATCTGTCAATGTTGTTGCTTACCTTCTGTTCTCTTAAAGCTAAGTGAATCAATGAAAAAATCTCCCCAACCGTGGAAGACCAAGCAATTTTTCGATTACATTACTTGGTAAGTAAAGCATGTACGTAAGGCTATTTTTTTAGTCCTAAAACTTGGATTAAAATGATTTGTTATTTAATAAACCTAGCGTGAAGTGAGAGGTTGCATTTTTACTATTCAACAAAACTAATGTCTGTAATAAACTAGTATGTGCTATAATATGTTTGTTTGTGTATGTGAACATGCATTTTTTAATTTTATTTAGTGGATCGAATTATAGTATCATTTACTTTTATTATGTGTCTACTAGATCGTAAACCCGTGCTTCGCACGGGACAACGATGATCCCAACATGTATATATGAAAAATGCATGGTTAATTGACATAAAAAACAACAAAATATGGTAATCAAAAAGAGATCGTACTCGAAGCGTCATTAGAATAGATAATAAGTAGCAACAACATTAATTAGCGAACATTTTGAAATACTTCTTTGTACACTACATTTGAGGTTAGATTTGTATCTGACACTCATCACCAGTCAACAATATCTTTAGCCCTTTTCTTAATGTAACTCTTGACATAGCAACATATAATTGCCCATGTGAAAAGACCGACTGCGGAAGATAGACACCAACTGACTAAGTGATTTTCCCTAACTTTTATTAATGGTCATAACAAATGAAACAACAATGGGATACTGTCGTCGTTGGTATGAGCATTATACTTTAACTATAGATATTTGGCAATGATTATTAGGAACATTTTTTACATCAAAGTGCTGCTATCTTGGAATTTATAAAAAAAAGCTAGGCAACCTCCCTCTCGGCTAATAATGAATTTATCAACAAAAAAAAAAAAACTCAGACTATTATACAAAAAAAGCGTACATACAAAAATAACAATACAATAGTGTGCATTTTGTAAGGATCAATCAGTACCATACATTGATGTTGTTAGAATGAAAATTAAAATTAGCACCATAAATTTTTTCTAGTGCAATCTGGTCAGAACTTAGAATTATGAGAATAATTAACTCTGATGGCATTAATTCAAATATAAAAAAATGATACAACTGGATTAAAGCAAGTCTTGATATGGTTCTCAACCAATAACTAATGTCAACTGCAATTACATAAGAGTTTTCTTCTTAAACTATACAATTTCTTTTGTGGTAATGAGAGAATGTTGTAACTTTAAATAATATGAAACTGGGAGACATTATCTACGTAGAGCACACTAACATATAGTGCTTTTTCTTCCTCATTTTCCATGTCCATGGAAGCCACGGTCTAAGCTCAGTATATTTCAGGTTCTGAGGTTCTGTTCGTTCTCAAATGCCACACTACCTTCATAAAATAGTGCAGATAATGAGTAAACAACCATATAGAAGTGATGAAATACTTGTGTCTTGGTTGAAATCATTGGACCACAACATAGAGAAATAAATACTTTGTAACCTCGTTATTATTTATTAAGATAACTACAAACTAACTGATCATCTATTTAATAATTTGAGGAGAAAAATTTCTCCAATAGACTCTAATAGTGACCAAAACACAAAGTAAAGGAAAACCGGTCCAAAAGCCTTATTAGCAAAGAAGGTAATAGACAAATTGTCAAGGTGAAAGGTGTTTGATCCAAGGCAGGTTTTTTTTTTTTGAACTGCAAATATTATTAAACCCAGCTTGTCTAAGACACACAAAAATCAAGGGTGAAAGAGGAACGATTACAAAAGTGCCGTATATATGCGGAACACCACAAAGGATTACCCAAAAATTCTGTATATCTGAGGAACCTAAAAACCAACCGCCCCTAAATAATCCAACCGGAAACTAAGTTCCGGATCCCCGAAAAAGGCCAAAAAAACAGAACACCAGCGTACCAACTGAAGATATAAAACCTCCCAGACTTCTCACTTAACTGCTCACCCAAAAACCACAACCAAGGCTGATAGCAGGCCTGCTAAACAGCAAAAACAGACCATCAAAACCCAAAAACAGCAGATGACAGCAGGCTGCCAGCACAGAAACAGCTGCTGAAAGCAGCATACTCACGGCTAACAGCCGCAACAAAACAGCCAAACCCACCCGAACCAGCCAAAAAACGGACCTGCAACCAAACAGTTGCTGACAGCAAACTGAAAACAGCTAACAGCCGAAACCAAAACAGCCATGACACCCCCCAATAAGACACTACTCGATTACCTCTTAAGGCATTCCCTGGGATTCCACCTCCACTCATAAAACAAACAGACCGGCATTTTAACTCGATCCATCATCCACCTCCAAGACAACACTTTTACTTCCTCCACAATCTCGTTTACCTCCATTGTGACATGCTGATTCAAAAAAAAAAAAAATACATTAAACTACATGGCAGAACCCATCTTTAATCTTGAATATATAACAAAAACAAACATATCTTAAGGACATGTGGAAGATTGATTTTCCTATGGACACAAATTCATATTAATAAACTCATCAGACCAAGGAGTGCTTCCCACCTAAATAATTAAAAGGGACACATGCACCTATAAATGTTGCATGAAAAGCTATCAACCATAAAAGGGATCCCAAAGAAATTTTGTTTTCACTTATACCACCTTTAGTTCAAAATTTTCAGCAGGTAATCTGATTAGCAGAAAAAGCTATCGATTAAAAAGGATGCTAAACAATTTTTTATGTATGCAGGGGACTATATAATATAACTACAATCTTTTATTTCATTCAACAATCATATGCTTCCATAAGGACCTCTAAACCCTTAACCATATGTATGTTCAACATAAAGATAAAACAAACTCAAAATAATACCCCAAAAAAAAAAAGGATTACTAAAGAAATGAAGAGAATAGACTACATAAAAGATGAAGAACACTACACATATCACATAAAATAATTAGTACATAGAGCTTAAAATGCAACTCTGAAAAGAAATGAAGGTTTGCCTTAGGATTCCTATTGGGTTAAAGATCTTAGTACCATACTTAATACCTTATTAAATGACTAACACACTTCAATCCAACTAATAGAATCACACATATTATGTTATCGTTGGCATATAAAAGATTGGATGGCTACAAAACATTCATTGATTATTCACATACAAAAAATAATCCTATGTTTTTGAAACCAAACTATGTATAAGTTTAGTACAGTGAAGTTCTCATTTGATACGGAAGTTATTCTAAAAAGAAATCTTCAAACAGGTTTTGTAATTTAGCTACTAACCTCAAACCCCATGTTGGTCAAATTGAACGAAAGTTCCTATTACATACCATTAAGCGATTAAAAGTGAAACTTGTATGCTACCCTTCCAATCCCCTATTCATGTGATTTTAAAGCATCGCATGTGAATTATATATACACAAAAGAAGGATTTGTACAACATATAAAAATCAAAATAAAAAAGGATTACAAAGAGGAGAGTAGACATGAAATAGTAGTAAAAGATCAAGGTGAAATGTATAACACCATGGTCATTATTTCAATTACCATTGAAAGAGTAGTAAAAGATCAAGGTGAAATGTATAACACCATGGTCTTTATTTCAATTACCATTCTTAATCATTACATGAAGCTAAAGCATACTATAACAACTTTTGCACCATGAGGGACATGCTGCTACTTGGTCTAAAATCAATTAATTGGCCATATTTTACATATAAAATTTACTTGTTCGGTTTAAACATGTGAACGAAAAAGCTCTCTGAAAGATTACGCACCATGAGCATGCCCAAATGTATTCAATCTCAAACAAAATGTATGGAATGTCCTTTACTTTTAATTGATGACAAACAATTCCTATAATTTCAAAATTAGGAGTCAGGTTGTTAATGTCATCTTTTATTATGTCTCAAATTTTAGAATTAATATGGTAGGCAATCAGGTTTGGTCAACAAATAGTTGAAGAGATTTGTTTAATCATTAATTGTAGGCAATCAGATTTGGTCAACAAATAGTATCACAACCTTTAAGGTTTCAATTGCATAGATTAAGTTTAGCAAAATTCATGTAAATCTTTCCTTTATCTCACGCCTCTCGTGTATTACATAATTAAAGGGTGCATACAGATACAACAAATCAATGGGTGAAACACATAACAGAACTGTCAAAGCAAATCATGAAGGAAACAGAGGTCATTTTGTATTTCTTTAACAGAAAAAAAAACCTCATATGAAGATGTACAAAACCAATTGAAATGATTTCACTTGGTGATATAACAACCTACAACCAAAGAACCGAAAGACAAACACATGGAAGTTTTATTTAGAAATAGAACCACGCTATAAAGAACAAACCTTAAATATAAATCGCTTAAAATCAAGTGCACGAAAGTATTGCAGATGCTCCAAAATCATGACAGAAGCACATGGCTGACAAATCAATCCTTTCTTCTCAATCCTGCAACATGAGCACATACATTCAAAACAGTTAATTTGAAATAATCATGAATTAATTAAGAGAAAAATAAGTGATTGTACAATGCTCACAATGAAGTCCTAACATAAAACATAAAAAAAAAAAAAAAAAGATTTCATCTTAGTGATGCACTTAGAGCGCTCAACATTGAGAGTATGATCAAGAACAATGGCCAGATAGAAATTAAAGTCCAAACGTGTTCGTCAAAACCACCAAGAGAACCAATCAAGATAAATAAAATTAGGAGAACTACTATTTAAAATCTCAATTCAATTCCAAAAATATCAATAATGATAAATCAAAGTTTGGAGAATGAATCAATCCACTGAAATAATGAAAATGAAGAGAAAAAAAATCAAATGATTGTAAAAGAAGGAGATATGGAAATCGAAAACCTGTATAGATTGATTATCATGTGTGAATGAAGCTGAGATTTTGTTGGATGGCCCAGCTAAAATGCAAAGTAGCTTTTATCAAAATTAATGACTCATAGATGATACAAAATTTTACACATCTAAAAGCATAACATTCCCATTTCCATGATTTTGAAATCTCTTTCATGGATGCCTTCACTACAGGTTTGGCAGCTACTTCATACACCTCGTCAGAGTTTGTGTGCAATCAAAACACTCTATCTGCCATAAATCAAATCAAAATTCTAACATCAACATCAACAAACTCTACACCAAAAGCAAGATTATCATCAAATGTGCAGTTAAAACCTAATTAACTTATCTCCATTAATCTGTCATAAATTTAAGCAGTAGCTATGTTTTACTCATTCCTCGTAATCTTATCATTAATGCATACCAAGCAATCTCGTCTCCTCTCTGATACTCTCTGTCACTGCGGACAAACAACACCATATCCAAAAATCAAACTACAAAATCAAATTTGATATCAAATGATTTCACAATGACAAAACCAAACAAAAAAATGATTCAGTTGCTCTCAAAGTTTCACAGGGAGTTAACTGATATCATAAGAGAAGCATATATAAGAGTTACCTCAACGATCAAAATCGAATCGTCACCGAAATGCTATCCCAATGCAAAGTGTAATAGGTTGACTCGTTGTGACCACCTCAACTCAGAGCTATGGATCAGACAATGAGTTCAGCGCCAACAAAGTTGAAAAAGGAAGACAGAGAAAAGTAGGAGTGTGAGATTAAAAACAGGCCAGAAAATTAGACTGCAATCGATGCCCATTATTGACAGCACAGCGTAACTAATTGAATTACAACACAACTCTTAATTCAGTTTTATCAACAACCATTCAAAGTTTTGAACTCTAGTTTCATAGTATTAAAATAAATAAGATATGAGAAATGATTATATAACCTAGCTTTGATTCAATGTCAAAAGCAAATGAATAATTGAAATTGAGAATTCAACAGTTTGAGATGAACTTGCTCGAAAAAACGGCCTGACATCTTCGATCAGCGTGAGATTCCAAACGGAGAAAAGATTGTGAGGCTGAGACTTGGATGTTGAATTCAAAAGAAGCATTTAGGTTGAGTCCATCGCATGAATTGGGGCAGCTGCGGTCTCAAAGTCTCCGGCGATGCACTTTGTAGTGAGTAGGAGAGAAAGTTTAGATTTTTGAAGGGAAAATTGAAAATGGATTTGGAGATGAGATGGAGAAGAGGAAGAAGGAGCTATGTTTACAGAGAGAAGCAGCTCTGACTCGTTGTAAGAAAAGAAAGAGAAAGAAGAAAGTTCTGTTTTGAGTGATATCCTATTGGTTTATTTTGCTTTTGTTAGCTTGCAAACCCTCTAAACCTGATTGGCTAATTGTATGGGGCGGTGGAGTATCATATCAAAGAATAGTTGTACTTGTTTCTAATTGACCAACTTTTGGTGGCAGCTTTTGAGTAGTTTGAATTTGAATTATCACATGGGCTTGCACTTTGGCTCCAAAGAAGGGGCAATTTCAGTAAATAAAGCCAAATTAATCTAGGGTTTTGCTAGGGTTTGCTAGCAATTTGTTATTGCATTTGTATAGTAAGATATCATATTGTATTATTAGTATCATCAAAAGTTGGGTTTAGCAAAGAGATTTGACTATCATAATATAGTGAATTGGATTATATGTCATAAAGTGCACATGTGGGAAACTAAAATACATCATTAATATGTAAGTTCTGTTGAAATATGGAAGATGTTAATCTAATCGTGAAATTGAACAAACATGGTAAAAAATGATGAGTGTGTGAAGGAGGTGGGGTTTAGTATGGGAAAGGGAAGTTCTTTCCCATCATGGGAAAGTTGAACCACAACCATAGATTTAATAGTTTTTTATTTGAATGGCTAAGATTTGTGACCTGGTAATGGTTGCAACTTTTTGCTTGGTATTGTGAACCACGGCGGTGGACCCCATTAAACAACAATTTTTTATTTGTTTGATTTTTTTATTTTTGTTTTAAACAAGTCATAGCCTGGCAATTTGATTTTTTACGTTAACACTTTTCCCAACATTTTATAATTTATTTTAATTGTTTTCTTTCTACATTAACACTTGTGATATAATTTCTTTTTCATTTATTCATACTTTTTTATGTGTTGTTTAAAAAAAAAAAAAAAATTTTATGGGTTCTTCGTGTTCTTCAAAGAACCTTTGATATTCCTTTGCATACTTATAGAAACTCTCAGCAATCCTTTTTCTTCCTTCCTTGTTCAATTGTAAATTTACAAAGTTATGGCATCCTCAAGCAGTACCTATTCAAATACAAATATGGACTTAGTTGGGAAATTTGACCAAATTGAATTATCTAAAAGACACAGGTTTGGGGCAAATACAAAATATCATCACCATTTCTGTTTCAAATCGAAAATTCATCAACATAAGGATGTAAAATTGTACCTTGATTTGTGTGTCGGACGAGATCGAGATCGGTAACAGATCTAATGGGTATTGCTTGATTCAACTCAAACTTTGTCTACAACCTCTGCAATTGACAAGAGAGAATATTGTTTGAAGTGCATATGAAGAACCAATGATGAGGTTGTTCTTCAGCTAAGCCTTTCTCTTGCAATTTGTTATGTTTCAGACCTTCAGTGTAGCTATTGGAAGGAAGGGAAAGAAATCCCTCTTAATATAAGAAAAGAGTATGTTGTGGAAAATAAATTTATGCCCCATTCTCTTTAAATGACACATCCCACATTAAGGGGTATTTGTTGTCTAAAATTTCTACTTTGTAACTAAGTGACCTCATTGAAAGATAATGATGTCATGTAACTTATACAGCTATGTTGGTTTGCTTTTTTATCACACATGTAGCTAACTAAAGACATGTTATCTTAACTAAACTGAACCAAATTTAAACTTGGTGGGAAATTGCAAAGTACACTTTTGGTTCAACTACTCTTCTCATGCCTCACTTTAACATTGTCATCACAGTGAAAAAATTAATGTCAGAAAACCTTTTCAATCAAAAGTTCACACTTCCCTACTCCAAATTTTTGGCTCTAAAATTTGAAATCCAAATTCAAACTCATTTTATTCTCAACCCACTTTTATATAAGATTCAATAATCTTACAACTTTCTTCTTCTTTCTCTCACCCTTTCTTATCTATATTTCATCATCATCTCCATTTTTCTAATCTTCATTTTCTTTTCTTATTTTGCAGGATATGTTCAATTTTTTCATTGACGAAGAAGACCCATAAATGAAGAACATGGGTAAGGTGAACTCTTTTTCCTTTCCGTTGTAAAATTGTCTTCATTTTTTTTGTCCTTCATATCATCATATTAAGAGTTTACTTTTTTCTTCAGCTGCATAACATGACAAATACAAAAAATCATTCACATTCAAACTATAATAAATAGATTATTTCAGATCTATAATAAAGTTTTACACTATACTCAATCTTCTACAAATACTGATGTTCTTGCACAATTTTTCCTTTGTTTTTTGGACAGAAAAATAGACAAGAAATAAAGATGATGAATATCACCATGGAAGAGTAAGAATGAAAAAAGCACGAGAAAATAAAGATGAGTACAAAGATCAAAAGAAGTAGCAATCTTGTCTGTTATGATTTTATGGAAGAATCATTGAAGATAAAAGGGGAAAACAATAAAGAAGATGGAGAAGAACCAACTTATATGTATGTGTGATAGCTGAGAGAGTAACAGTAAAGTTATGAACTTATCAGATCTACATGGGCATTTGATGTCAAAATTTACTCTTTTCATTATCTAACATGTACCTCTCCTCCTTTTTCTAATCTTCATTATTTGTATTTATCTTCAACTAAATTTTTTTGATCTACAAATGTTATTCCAGGGAAGGTGAATGGAGTTCTTGTCTCTTCAGCAAACTACAAACAAAGAAGGGAGACATCAATAAGTAAATGATGAGAATTACTAATTAGTTTAGTACATGAATCCTCAACAAAATAAATAACCCATTTAAGTATTAATTTATTGCTGGAAATGATGAATTAGTGTCTTGTATGTTGCTAATAAAATTGAAAATATGATATATTGCAGGAAAGTCAATTGATTTTCTTTTCACTTCAACAAACTACAAAGAAAGACATCCTTAAATAAACGATGGAGAAACAAAGGGAAGAGAGTTTGATTTGTATATGTTTTTTTATGATTATATACTGTTATGAAGAAATAAAGAAAAAAACTACATAAAGGAGTTTAATTTTTTCAAAAGCAACAAAAATGATTAGTTTAATTGTTTCAAAATCTGTTTATAGATTAACATAATTTTACAATTATCTCTACAACAACAAAAATCTGCAAAATAATAGATCTACAAAAGCAAAATCTACATCAGAAAAAACAGGTAACAAACATCTTCATTAGAAAATATATCATTTATGTCTTCTCTGTCTGTCATGCTAACTTGTCTGTAGGTCTAATGTTTTTTCTTTGGCTGACAGGAAAGACAGGTAAGGGAGGTGTGAGATGAGATATCAATGTAGAGAGGAAGTAATAAACCGGAAATTGTAGAATTTTGTTTGCTGCGGTTTTATGAAACAAACATTGATATCTCATATCAAAGCTACATAACAAAAAAACGATGAAAAAGAGAGGGATGAGCTACTGGTATTCTGACTTACTAGAGAGTATTAACACTATGGTTTAATATCAGTTTGGGCAATTTTTTAACCATAACAATTTGGGATTGAAAAAAAATCTATGTTCTTAGTTGAAGTATATATTATTTATTTATATTTCAAAAAGAAGTGAATTAATATTTATTTCTTTCTTCAAAAAAAAAAAGGATTTTAAAATAAAAAATCTGAGTTGAAATTGTTGTTAAATCATAAAAAATAATAACAGAAAGTGAATGTTGAAAGAAGGGAAAAAAAAATTGTTTTGCAAAGAAAAATATTGTTCAACTCAGATTTTTTTATCAAATAGTATCAGATCTAAAAAACACAAAAAAACATGACCTCATGGACAACCCAAGTTTGAGACAATAACACCGGCGGTTGCAATTTCCGGCGCGGAGGTCGACGGAAAAGATTTTTCAAATTATGATCTTCTTTGTGGAATTTGTAGAGGAGATGGAGGAGAGTCTTTTTATGGTGATGATTTTTCAAACGGTGGTCTATGTTGGCCGACATCTATCAGAGAAGGTGGTGGTTGAGATGTTTATAAATCCATCTAATCTGAAAATAAATTAAATAGAATGAATGATATAAGAAAAAGAATAGGTTAAGATTGTGAACGTGGCTCAAACGGAGCAGTCGGAGGTTGATTGTGGAGGCTGTGAATAGTGATTTGGCGGCTAGGGTTGTTTAGAGGAGAGAACTTCTCAGATTCATTTGGTGAGGAGAGAGAATAAAATGAACAAATAAGTGTTTGTGTAAAAATAATTATTATAAAAGAGAGTGAGAGAGATAAATTAAAAAGCTTACAAGTGGAGGATCGAAAAGACAAAGAAAAATGAAAAATGGCAGCTGTACTGTACAATAGTAACAATTAGGTTTATTAAAAAAAAATAGTAACAATTGGGTTAAATTATTAAAAGAACAATTATGTTAAATAAAATAAATTTTTAAATTGAAATGGCTAATGTAGTGAAAGTGTGGAAAGAAAAAATTGATATGGATATTTACAATTAGGAGTAAATTAAATATTATGTGTACTCTTGATCAATGGTTGTGATCACTTAATCAAAATTAAAAAGTGAGTCGAATATCACCTTTCTTCAATTCTACAATTATATTGTCATTGATTAAATTAAACTAAAATTTTAGATAACTTTAGAAGTTTTAGAAATAACTCACATGCACATGATAAGTGAGCATTGACAAAAAAATTGTAGATAACTTTGAAATGCATGGGAGAAGCGGACATTAACTAAAATTTTAGAAATAACTGAAATGCACGAGATAAGTTGCAACTAACTAAACTAACTTTGATACATCGAACAACTTTAATATAAACATGAGAATAAAGTCACATATAAATACAAGGAAATAAACCATCTGTTTCACAGTAACGTAAATAGAAAAAACTTTTTTATGTAGGATATATATCATTAGTCCATTACCCTTATAAAATATGTGTCGCTAAAAAATTAGTTAAAAATAATTCCATATTACTAATGAAAAAATACATATTGTAAAAAATTAACTCAGATGTACTTGATAAATTGTGACTGATTAAACTAACTTTAATACACAAAACAAATTGTCGTTTATAATAAATTGTTCCTTATAAAACTTTTATATTATTTAGAATATCACTTCACTCCAATTCTACAATGATATTGAACTTAATCAACTAAAATGCACAGGATAAATGAGCAATATCGTAAATAACTAAAATGCACATGATAAAAATTTCATGAGTAACTTAAATGCACAGGATAAGTTATCAATGACTAAATTAACTTTTATACACAACACAAGTTGTCATTTATAAAAAATTGTTCACAATAAAACGTTTATACTATTTAAAATAACACATCACTTCGATTTAGTCAAGTACAATAATATTGAACCCTCATGGACTAAAATGCTGAAGAGAAGTTAACATTGATTAAATTAAAATGCATGGAAAAATTGGACATTAACTTAAATAGTTATCAATCATAAATAGTTAAATATAACACTTATACATAGAACATTTTGTCACTGATAAATTTTAAAACGATTATTATGCACATGATAAGTTAGCAAACATATTATAAAATTATATAAGTCGATAATTATTATACACTTGAAAAATTGTTGTTGCTAGAAATCTATACAATATAAAAAAGTCTACACAATGTAAGAAAGGGATAAGATGGGTATATACTAAAGTTTCAGACATTGCTAAAATGCATGAGAGAAGTTGGCATCAATTAAATAGAACTATCATGCACGAGACAAACTGGCATTAATAAAATGCACTAAAACGTTGACTGATTCTATTTCACAATTAACTTAAATGCACGGGTTAAGTTGTCACTGACTAAACTAATACTGATACATGGGACATGTTATCGTTGATACAAAGTTTATAATAATTATAGTACTCGGGCTATTTTGTTGTTGATATAAATTTTAGAATAATTTAAGGGTAAAATCAATTGTAGAAGCAAAGAACTACAAATTGTAGCTTCAAGTAGAATCAATTGTACAAGCAAAATCAATTCTACTTTAAATCATCCAAACATCATATAATCAATTATACAACCTCTAGAATCACTCTTACCCTCTAAAAATGAAACCAAACACATGCTTATAAATATAACAAACACACGGGGTCAAGATTTTTGAATGGTAAATATAAAAAACACGGGACAAAGACCTGTGAATGATAAATATAAAAAATACAAAACCAAGATTTATGAATGATAAATATAAAATATACGGACCAAAATTTGTGAATGATAAATATAAAAAAAGGGAACCAAAATTTCTGAATGATAAATTTACAAAAAGCATGAGACCAAAATTTGTGACTTATAAATTAAAAAAAAAACACGGGACCAAGATTTGTTAATGATAAATATAAAAAAATGAGACCATGTAATTTTAAAACAATTCAATTTATATAAAATAGTTTGAAAAAGAATTACATTTAATTGAATATCATATATAAAATTAATTAAATATAATTCAATTAAATATTTTGAAATTAAAGACAATATTTATATACAAATATCATATATTTTGCTTTTAAATAAATAAATAATCAATATCTAAACTATCATTATCAAAATTATTTATAAAAAATACCATATATTCAAGTTTTAACTGTAAAAATCGTCCACCCCAACAGGTACCCGTGCGTTAGCACGGGTATTTTTACTAGTGAGTTATGGAAAGGAATAAACGAAGTGAAAGAATACTGAAGTAAATGGGGGGTGCCACTAGAAGGAAAAAAAAAACATTAAAAATTTATTTTCAGTTTTTTCCTAACCGGTTGGGAACTGCCACCTGTCCTGGGAAAGGGAACTTTCCCATGGTGGGAAAGAATTCCCCATTCCCAGGCTAAACGCCGCCTGTGAAGGAACCATTCTAGGTGGGGTTTAACATGGGAAAGGGGAATTGTTTCCCACCATGGGAAAGTTTTTTATGACCATTAGATTAATTAGGTGTACATATTTTATAATAGACTGCCTGTATTATATTTTTTTTCTTTCTCTTTCATATTGTCTTCAACCCATGGATACCAAAATTTTGCAGAGATCTGAAATCCATGTTTTACCAAAGCCTTTCCAGGTAACATTCATAAACTCAAAAACACATTGATTCTTGGCCTTTTTTGCAAGAACCTTAAAACACATGCAAATAAAAATCACCAAGTCTAAGAATAAAAAAGTGTGGGAACATTAATGAACAAAAAATCAAGTTAAAAACAAACATCAAAAGTTGCTCACGGCAATGGTTTTGATTTTGTTTTCCTATGAATTAACTTGTTTTGTTTGTAACTTAATTGTTCAACAAAAAATTAAGTAAAAAATCGAAAATAAATTTTGTTGTGTTTCATGAAATAATTATATGACTTTTGGATTATAACACTCAGAATCTTGTCTGTTCATAGGAAAACAAAATCGAACATTAATGAAGAAAACATTAAGTTAAAAACAATCATACAAAATCTGCAATGGTATCTCATGTTAATTGTTCTTTAATTTTATTTACTGGGTGTTTTAAGAACAACGTGATGAAGATGGAGTCAGTGGTGGTCAATAGCTGGAATTTGAGAGGTTGTTGTTGGTGGTGGTGGGTGAGTAGAGACATGGAGGAAAAAGAAGGATGATGGAAGACAATGTAAAAATAATCTAGTGTTGAAAGACTATGACAATATTATGTTCCTTACATTATCTAATGGTCATAAAAAACTTTCCCATGGTGGGAAACAATTCCCCTTTCCCATGTTAAACCCCACCACCATTCTAATACTGAATTATTATTAATTAGTGATTAAATTGCTCAAGTTTATCTGATCATAAAGTCCTTGCAAATTTCTTTTGCGCCTCAAATATTTTCTTTTTCCTATTTCTAGGCGAGAAAGAATGATTAAGTTGAGTGGTTATCACTGTGTTATACCATCACTATAGTGACATGGTAGAAACTAGAAAGAGAGACGAATAAAAGATGAGTTGCTTTTTGAAAAAGAAATGTTAATGATTGTTCTCACACACTGTTTAAGAACTTCAAACTATATATTCAGTGTATTCTAAATTGAAGCATTTATTTTTTAAAAAAACTAATCTTTTAAGGGTCATGTTAATTTGTGCTCTAAAGAGACAAGTTAAGAAATTAAAAATGGAATTAAAAAGTAACTTTTGTATTGAAAAGACAAAATTTCAAACTTTTAATATATTGAATATACAATTTTCAATAAAAAGTTTCTATATTTAGTTTCTACAAGTTAACATTTTCCATCTTTTAATTTAAAATTCTTAAAGAATGATCCGAATATTCGTTAGAAGACTTTTTTTTTTAAAATAAGATGAGTTTTTTTTTAGATAAAAAAATAAAATGAGACATGAGTTGTTGAATAGGCATAGAGGAATAAATGACGTTCAAATCTGAGAATTCAATAAAATGGACAAGTTAATTTCAAGCGGTAAAAGATTTTCAACTTTTGTTTAATCCTCATCCTCAAGCCGCACCACTACCGCTCCAACTTCACCAGCAAACTACCATTGCCTTCCACTTCACTATCCACTCTTCTCCTCACGCATGTTTGATGTTTGTAATACTCTCTCAATGACACTACTCTCTCCACTTCACTCTCTCCCTCACCCTTTCCCTCGCTCCTTAAACCCACACCCACACCCCCATTCAACACCAACACCCCCCTTATCTTTCTCTTCCAATTCAACTTTCAAATTCCCTACTTTTTGCACCCCCTCTTCCTCCACAACACACCATCCCCTCCCTCCCAATGAAACCCTTCTTCAACTCACCCAATCCTCTTCCTTTGATTCCATCACAACCCTTCTCAAACAACTCAAATCCTCTGGTTCCGTCCCAAACGCCACCACTTTCGTTACCCTTATCCGAAGTTTTACCAATTTCCATGAAATTGAAGACTTGCTTAAGATATTGGAAAATGAATTAGGGTTTAAACGAGATACCCATTTTTACAATATTGCCCTCAATGCTTTGGTTGAGGATAATAAGCTTAAACTAGTTGAAATGCTTCATTCGAAGATGGTTAATGAGGGTATTGTTCTTGATGTTTCAACTTTTAATGTTTTGATTAAGGCTTTGTGTAAAGCACATCAATTAAGGCCTGCAATTTTGATGCTTGAGGAAATGGCAAATCACGGATTGAAGCCTGATGAGAAAACTTTCACCACGTTGATGCAGGGTTTTATTGAAGAAGGTGATTTGAATGGTGCTTTGAAAATGAAGAAACAAATGGTGGGGTATGGTTGTTTGCTTACAACTGTTTCTGTGAATGTTTTGGTGAATGGTTTTTGCAAAGAAGGTCGTGTTGAGGAAGCCCTTAGGTTTGTGCAGGAGGTTTCTGAGGAAGGGTTTTCTCCTGATCAGGTTACTTTTAATTCTTTGGTGAATGGGTTTTGTAGAATTGGGAATGTTAACGATGCTTTGGATATTGTGGATTTTATGATTGAGAAAGGGTTTGATCCTGATGTGTATACTTATAATTCGTTGATATCTGGAATGTGTAAGTTAGGTGAATTTGAAAAGGCAATAGAAATTTTGCAACAAATGATTTTGAGAGAATGTTATCCGAATACTGTAACTTATAATACACTTATTAGCGCTATGTGTAAGGAGAATGAAATTGAAGCTGCCACTGATCTTGCCCGAATTCTTGTTAGCAAAGGGTTGTTGCCGGATGTTTGTACGTTTAATACTTTGATACAGGGTCTATGCTTGAGTAAGAACCGAGATATTGCGATGGAGATGTTTGAGGAGATGAAGACCAAAGGGTGTAAACCTGACGAGTTCACATACAGTATATTGATCGACAGTTTATGTTATGAAAAGAGGCTTAAAGAAGCATTGATGCTGTTGAAAGAAATGGAGTCGAGTGGCTGTGCTAGGAATGCGGTGGTGTACAACACTTTGATAGATGGTTTGTGTAAAAGCAGGAGGATTGAAGATGCTGAGGAGATATTTGATCAGATGGAACTTCTCGGGGTGTCGAGAAGTTCTGTAACGTATAACACACTTATCGACGGTCTTTGTAAAAACAAGAGAGTCGAAGAAGCTTCTCAACTTATGGATCAGATGATAATGGAAGGATTAAAGCCTGACAAATTCACGTATAATTCATTGCTTACATACTTCTGCAGAGTTGGAGATATAGAGAAAGCAGCTGATATTGTGCAAACTATGGCTTCAAATGGGTGTGAACCGGATATCGTTACGTATGGCACTCTTATCGGTGGACTATGTAGAGCTGGTAGATTAGATGTTGCAAGTAAGCTTCTTCGATCGGTCCAGATGAAAGGTATAGTCTTGACTCCTCATGCTTATAACCCTGTGATTCAAGCATTATTCAGAAGGAAGAGAACTAAAGAAGGAATGAGACTTTTCAGAGAAATGATGGAAAAAAGTGATCCACCGGATGCTATAACATACAAAATCGTTTTCCGTGGCCTGTGTAATGGTGGAGGACCAATACAAGAGGCTGTTGATTTTACAGTTGAGATGTTGGAGAAAGGAATATTGCCAGAGTTTCCATCATTTGGTTTTTTGGCGGAAGGGCTTTGTTCTTTATCAATGGAGGACAGTCTCATTGAACTCATCAATATGGTGATGGAGAAAGCGCAAATGTCGGAAAGGGAAACATCTATGATCAGAGGTTTCCTCAAGATCCGGAAATTTAACGATGCCTTGGCCAATCTCGGTGGTATCTTGGATAGGCAAAACCCCAAAAGATATTATTGACTCGTGAGAATTTTGTTGTGACTTGTAAGTTGTAACTGCACTATGATGCCTAAAAGGGTGTAATTGGAAGTCACCTCATTCTGGTAAAGATGCTGAAGAATATGGTGGAATTCAAAATCTGGACTCAAGGCTAAATTGCAGAATTGGGGTCAATACATTTAAGCACTAGCGACCTTCTGGCTGTCATTGTTCAGCCTCGATGTTTCCTGTTTCAGGGAAAATGTGAACATGTAACTTGTAGTTGTAGGTGGCATTTGTATGAATGTTTTTCTTTATTATAGATGGTTTAAAATATATAAAAAAGAATTCATTCAATTCCTAATTTTAACTTTTGAATATGCCAATGAGTTATGGTTTCGAAAACCTTCGTTTCTACTTAAAATCTCCATCAGCTATTATACTGATTAAACTGTTCTCAAAATAGTGTCTACCTCTATGATGTACTTGATGAGTTTTCTTTAGATAGTCTTATGTCCCAACTCCCAGATACCAGGACTCTTATAATGATGCTTGAGTCAGATTGGTTTGTATTATTTATTTATTTTTTGTAAAAAACTTGGTCTCTGTCTTGTGACTAGCATATTGCATCACTACAACTCACCAAGTCCAAGAAGCATGACATTTCTGCTGCATACATTGTTTTCGTTTTTTCTTCCGCATAGTTGCAGTTCTAATTAAACTGGTGAGGGCGTGCTAGTATGCAATGAACCATGCATTTGTTGGTGTGCATGTATGGTATGGGGTTCTAATATGGTCATACATTCACAATCACGAAGCACTTATGTTTTGTATGTCCTATTTCTCAGGTAAAATATATCAATACTGTCATCAACTGCTTTCAACCAATGCTAGAGGATTACATAAAATAAACTACTTCTTGAGTATATTTGGATCTTTTTAGTCAAGAACAATACTTCTTCACCTAAATTAAGTTGGCCATAATAGCAAGACTGACACAGTGAAACTCTAGATTTGTAAATGCATCCATAATTGCATTAGCCAATAAAGTACTTTTTTTAATGCTTTTTTTTAATACATACGCAAATGCAATTATGGAATTACTTACAAAACGAACGCCTCAGTCTTGTTATTGTGGCTAACTTAATTTCTCATATGTTTTAATAGTCTACTGGAATATGCTGTCAAATTGGGGTCATTAATTAGAGTCGTGGTTTTATCAGAGTTTGAACAGCCAATTTTATGTATTGCTATCCTAGCTTTTTAGCTCTATCCTTGGATAAGTTTTGTTATGTATTAGAGACGTTATTTGTTGAGTATCCATATGTATTCCTCTCTTCCTATTTGTTATTGGTGTATTGTATACAAAAATGTTCTCTTTTCGAGCTCTTTAGGTGCTTTCATATCCGCAATAGGTACACCTTAGAGATTCGTATTGATTGAATTCACTTTTGTATTGAATCAAGACATGATTCAGATATTCACATATATAGTAAGATACTCATAACTAACACAATACTCCCTCCGGTCACATTTATAAGCAAAAATCACCTTTTTAGGTACATTGAATAACTAATGTATCTAACATATAAATGTGACCGGATACATTAATTATTCAATGAACCTAAAAAGGTGTTTTTTGCTTATAAATGTGACCGGAGGGAGTACAAATCAATTGAATTCACAATAGGTACGATGAAGGAAAGTTCATGTTTGAAATGTCCAAAAATTGTGCAGAAGAGTTGGTAGCATTTCCTAATGATCATTGATCCAGTCATGAACCATAATGTAGAATAATTTATGCTTTGTGGTGTTTATCTCATACATGATGTTCTTTCCTTAATGTTTTTATGCCGCAAATTTCGTGTGTTTGTGTTGTGATGCAAAGGCAAACACACATCGAGATGGTAAGATAAACTGTTTTTCTTGTTAATGACACTGTATTCATTTTCTTGTCTAGGAATTTTAAGATTGAAATATTTGAAGAACACAATATCTGGTCCTAACTACATTTCTAATTTTGAAAATGAACCTTGCTGAAATGAAAATTTAGCTTACCATGATTAAGTGCCTGTTTGGTTTAGAGTTTGGAACTAAAAACGCACGTCAAACGGGATTTCTAAAGAAAAACTGTCGTGATTTCAATATGCTAGCATTTGAAGCTTTTGCGTCAACGTGGTGAGTTGCCGTGGTTTTCCTTAAAACGTGGATTGCAAAACGCATAAGCAAACAAGTACTAAAAAGACTCAAAGAACCTTAGAAAGATGCTTCCATATTACTCATCTATAAAGTTCATTTCGCACATAGGTAGTAAAACTCAAACTCAAGTCTTTGAAATTTGAATTGAATCTATTTCAACAAGAATAGTCTTGGTTGTTTAAAAAAACAAATTTCTCCTTTATCAAAAAAAGAAAAATAAATTTCTTATTGAAAACAAAACGTGATATGTGCATAAATTATAAAATTAAAAAGATAATTGAGCTTTTTAATTAATCCAACAAATTTATCTCGTGTAACATGCACCTTCCTTATTACTCTCTCTGGTCCTATTTATAAAAGAAAGTTAGACCAACAAAAGTTAATGTATTTGGACTGAATTTTTAAAAACAGATACATCAACGTTTGTTAGCGCTAATTTCTCTTGTGAATAGGACCTTTGGGAGTATAAAAACCAGTGTGTGCACTCTTCACTTCACCCAGCAAAGTGAAACCAATAGCCGTTAACTGAATGGCTACAACACCGGAACGAGTTGCTGAGCCACTTCCTCTTCAAGACCGAGTCGCAATCATCACCGGATCATCCCGCGGAATCGGTCGCGAAATCGCTCTTCACCTGAGTTCACTCGGCGCTCGAATCGTCATCAACCACTCCTCGTCCAACTCACTCTCCGCCGATTCGCTGGCCTCCGACATCAACGCCACCTCCCTCCTCCCTCGAGCAACCGTCATCCGCGCCGACATCTCCGATCAATCTCAAGTCAAATCCCTCTTCGACTCCGCTGAACGCTTCTTCAACTTACCTATCCACGTCCTCATCAATTGCACCGGAGTCATTGATGACACCTATCCATCCATTGCCAACACTTCAATAGAAAGCTTCGACCGCGTTTTTGGAGTGAACGCGCGTGGTGCATTTTTATGCGCGCGTGAGGCCGCTAATAGACTGAAGCGCGGTGGCGGTGGGAGGATAATACTATTTTCGTCGTCGCAGGTTGCGGCGTTGAGACCGGGATTTGCGGTGTATACTGCGGCGAAGGCGGCAGTTGAGACTATGACGAAGATTTTAGCGAAGGAGTTGAAGGGAACTGGGATTACGGCGAATTGTGTTGCGCCGGGACCGATTGCGACGGAGATGTTTTTTGGAGGGAGAACGGAGGAGCAGGTGCAGAGGATTATTGATGAGTCGCCGTTGGGGAGGCTTGGTGAGACTAAAGATGTTGCTCCTTTGGTTGGGTTTTTGGCTTCTGATGCTGGTGAATGGGTTAATGGTTAGATTATTCGGATTAATGGTGGTTATGTTTAGTAAGGTTTTGAACTGCTGTTGCAATTGCGACGTGTTCTTCTATGTTGTGTGAAATTGTAAGTGAATATGATTGATGCATTTATGAGAGTCTAACACTATCAACACGGGGCTCCTTTCTTGTTTTTTAAGATTGTTACCGATGTCTACGTGTTAGGGTCGTGTCTGAGCCAGTATTTGATAGGCTACAAATGTAATTGTTGTTGTGTACCATTGTTTGAAACCTTGAATTGTTTAATGACCAGGTGATCAAAGTTGCTTATATGGTGTTAATGGTGTAATGTTTAGCAAAGTTTCAAATTGTGATTGTTGTTGCAATGCAATCACAATCACTGATGTGTGAAAATTTGCAGATGCTATGGCTGATGCGGCCACATTTGCAGCTGTAGATCTCTCGAAAGCCAACTATAATGGCGATTTCCTTTTGTTTGGATTGGCAAAATGTTACACTCTCTCCGGTCCTATTTATAAGAGAAAGTTGGGTAAACAAAAGTTGATGTATTTGGACTGAATTTTTAACTAGATACATCAACTTTTGTTGACTCAAATTTCTCTTGTAAATAGGACCGGAGGGAGTATTAAATTGGTAGTTATCCTTGGACCTCCTGCTTAAAACTCCTTGGTGTTCTTTAGCTCTCTAACTGAACTATGATCGATATTGTGGACCTATATTGAAAATCTTGTATTGTTTAGGTTACCACGAGTGATCAATTTCTCAAATCAAATTATTGATATTTTGGGAACGTTTTGTTTTACAACAGATAGCCATTATTAAGAATATGATGTTGAATTATAGAAAAAAGTCTAAAGTATCCACTTTTCATTGTTTGATTTAAGAGCTTGGTAATAGAAGGAGTTTGATGTATGTTTGGTCCTTTAGGAAGCATGTTCTCTAAAATATTGTTTTTTCTTATTGTAGTGGAGTCGATCCGTTGAACATAAATGATCTCGTTTTTGCAATATAAACTGTGTATTTGGTGAATAAAGATGATTCTTGCAACTTGTGCTATACCAAGATGCGTATTCTGAATTCTTGGAATTCTATGGAGATATCAGCGTTTTGTTAAAATTTCATCCTTTGTCTGTGATTGGGAACTTCAGAATGTCTGGGTTGTTTAGCAAGGATCGAAATATCTCATATTACAGCATACTCATTTTGAAATGATCATGGAACTATAAGAACTCTTATTTTTTTTTTCCTGAAAAAATGAAGAATATTGTGTTAAGGAGTATCTTAAAAAGAACTAGTAACATACCCGTGCATCCGCACGGGTACTGGTTGGTCGGGGATGAATTTTAGTAGTTTGAATTCGTCATTATGTCTTTGTAAACAGTTTAAATTTATACCATTTGAAAGTTAATCATTATGAATTTTACAATATATAAAATGTCGATATTATTATGAATTTATACCATTTATTATTTATTTCTTAACTTGTCAATGTTATTCATGGTGTGAACGATTTATAGGATTTCAAAAAAAATTATTTGGTGGTTTAAACATTAATAATATCAATTTATATAATTTTTTTCCTAAAAAACATATCAACTTATAAAAATTTAAAATATTTTTGTCAACTTGTCATGTGTACAATAATCATTTATCAAAGTTAGTTTAGCTAGTGACAATTTATTCCGTCCATTTACGTTACTTTTGGAATTTTAGTCAATGCTCGCTTCTCCCATGCATTTCATTTATCTACAAAATTTTAATCAATGTCGACTTATCTCGTGCATTTTAGTTGATAAGTGTTCAATATCATTGTAAAATTGAATTGAAGTGATGATATTATAAATAGTTTAAATGTTTTAGCAGGAAAAACTTATCCAGTGAATTTGACTTATTTATGAAATTTTAGTCAATGCCCATTTATCATGTGCATTTTAGTTTATGAGGGTTCAATATCATTATAGAATTGAAGTGAAGTGATATTATCCCGTGCATTTACGTTACTTCTAAGATTTTAGTCAATGCACACTTCTGCCATGCATTTCAGTCATCTACAAAATTTTAGACAATGTCTACTTATCTCGTGCATTTACGTTACTTTAGAAATTTTATTCAATGGCCACTTCTCCAATTCATTTAAGTTATCTACGAAATTTTATTCAATGTCCACTGATCTCGTGCTTTTTTAGTTGATAAGTGTTCAATATCATTGTAGAATTTAATTGAAGTGATGGTATTCTAAACACTTTAAACATATTAGCATGATTTTTTTTCTATAAATGACAACTTGTCATGTAGACCAAGGTTAGTTTAGTCAATGATAACATATCTCATGTATTTGATTTATTTCCGATAGTTTAGTCAATTTTCACTTATCTCGTGCATTGTAGTTTTTGAAGGTTCAATATCATTATAAAATTGAAGTGAGGTGATATTACAAATAGCAGGAACATTCTAGCAGGAACAATTTTTTATAAATAATGTATATCAAATTAGCTTAGTCAACGATAACTTATCCTGTCCATTTGCGTTACTTTTGAAATTTTAGTCAATGCAGACTTCTCTCATGCATTTCAGTTATCTAAGAAATTTTATTCAATATCCACTCATCATGTGCATTTTAGTTAATAAGTGTTCAATATCATTGTAGAATTGAATTGATGTGATGATATTCTTAGTAGTTTAAATGTTTTAGCAAAACAATTTTTTATAAATGACAAATTTTCGTGTAAATCAGTGTTAGTTTAGCCAGTGACAACTTATCCCGTGTATTTGATTTATTTCTGAAATTTTAGTCAATGTTCACTTATCTCGTGCATTTTAGTTTATCAAGGTTCATAATCGTTATAGAATTGAAGTGAGGTGGTATTATAAATAGCATAAACATTATAGCAGGAACCATCTTAAATAAATGTCAACCGGTTCCGTGTATTAAAGTTAATTTAGTCAGCAAAAACTTATCTTGTGCATTTACGTTACTTATGAAATTTTATTCAATGGCCACTTCTCCGATTCATTTCAATTATCTACAAAATTTTATTCAATATCCACTTATATCATGCTTTTTAGTTAATAAGTGTTCAATATCATTGTAGAATTGAATTGTGGTGATGACATTTTAAATAGTTTAAACATTTTAGGAGGAACAATTGTTATAATTGACAACTTGTCATGTAGGTCAAGGTTAGTGTAATCAATTACAACTTATCATGTGTATTCGATTTATTTCTGAAAGTTTAGTCAATGTTCATTTATCATGTGCATTGTAGTTTACGATGGTTCAATATCATTATAGAATTACCGTGTATCAAAATTAGTTTAGTCAGCGACAACTTATCGTGTGTATTTACATTACTTTTGAAATTTTAGTCAATGGTCACTACTGCTATGCATTTTAGTTATAACACAAAATTTAATTCAATGTCCACTTATCTCGTGAATTTTTGTTGATAAGGGTTCAATTTCAGTGTAGAATTGAATTGAGGTGAGGATATTATTAATAGTTTAAACGTTTTAGCATGACCAATATTTATAAATGACAACTTGTCCTATAGATCAAGGTTAGTTTAGTCAACGACAAATTATCACGTGCATTTCATTTGTTTATGAAATTTTAGTTAATGCAACATTATCATGCGCATTTTAGTTCATGAGGGTTCAATATCATTATAGTATTGAAGTGAGAGGATATTATAAATAACATGAATGCTTTAGCAAGAACAATTTTTTTATTAATAACATATGGTTTCGTGTATCAAAGTTAATCTAGTCAATGACAACTTATCCCGTGAATTTACGTTACTTCTAAAATTCTAGTCAATGCACACTTCTGCCATGCATTTGAGTCATGTACAAAATTTTAGTCAATGTTCACTTATCCCGTGCATTTACTTTACTTTTGAAATTTTATTCAATGGCCACTTCTCCAATTCATTTCAGTTATCTACAAAATTTTATTCAATGTCCACTAATCTCGTGCTTTTTAGTTGATAAGTGTTCAATATCAGTGAAGAATTTAATTGAGGTGATGATATTTATAAATAGTTTAAACGTTTTAGCATGATTTTTTTTTTATTTTTATAAATGACAACTTGTCCTGTAGATCAAAGTTAGTTTAGTCAATGATAACATATCCCGTGTATTTGATTTATTTCTGAAAGTTTGGTCAATGCTCACTTTTCCCATGCATTATAGTTTTGAAAGTTCGATATCAATATAAAATTGAAGTGAAGTGACAAACAAAATAGCAAAAACGTTTTAGCATAAACAATTTTTTATAAATAACGTGTATCAAAATTAGTTTAGTCAGCGACCACTTATCCTGTGCATTTGCGTTACTTTTGAAATTTTAGTCAATGCAGACTTCTCTCATGCATTTCAGGTTAGTTTACTAAAATATGTTTAGTAGCGTATTTCCTTCGATCACTATTATAAGCAAAAAATTATATTTTAGATTTATTGAATCATTAATATACTTGTAGTCAATGTTCACTTATCCCGTGCATTTACTTTACTTTTGAAATTTTATTCAATGGCCACTTCTCCAATTCATTTCAGTTATCTACAAAATTTTATTCAATGTCCACTAATCTCATGCTTTTTAGTTGATAAGTGTTCAATATCAGTGTAGAATTTAATTGAGGTGATGATATTTATAAATAGTTTAAACGTTTTAGCATGATTTTTTTTATTTTTATAAATGACAACTTGTCCTGTAGATCAAAGTTAGTTTAGTCAATGATAACATATCCCGTGTATTTGATTTATTTCTGAAAGTTTGGTCAATGCTCACTTTTCCCGTGCATTATAGTTTTGAAAGTTCGATATCAATATAAAATTGAAGTGAAGTGACAAACAAAATAGCAAAAACGTTTTAGCATAAACAATTTTTTATAAATAACGTGTATCAAAATTAGTTTAGTCAGCGACCACTTATCCTGTGCATTTGCGTTACTTTTGAAATTTTAGTCAATGCAGACTTCTCTCATGCATTTCAGGTTAGTTTACTAAAATATGTTTAGTAGTGTATTTCCTTCGATCACTATTATAAGCAAAAAATTATATTTTAGATTTATTGAATCATTAATATACTTGTAGTCAATGTTCACTTATCCCGTGCATTTACTTTACTTTTGAAATTTTATTCAATGGCCACTTCTCCAATTCATTTCAGTTATCTACAAAATTTTATTCAATGTCCACTAATCTCATGCTTTTTAGTTGATAAGTGTTCAATATCAGTGTAGAATTTAATTGAGGTGATGATATTTATAAATAGTTTAAACGTTTTAGCATGATTTTTTTTATTTTTATAAATGACAACTTGTCCTGTAGATCAAAGTTAGTTTAGTCAATGATAACATATCCCGTGTATTTGATTTATTTTTGAAAGTTTGGTCAATGCTCACTTTTCCCGTGCATTATAGTTTATGAAAGTTCGATATCAATATAAAATTGAAGTGAGGTGACAAACAAAATAGCAAAAACGTTTTAGCATAAACAATTTTTTATAAATAACGTGTATCGAAATTAGTTTAGTCAGCGACCACTTATCATGTGCATTTGCGTTACTTTTGAAATTTTAGTCAATGCAGACTTCTCTCATGCATTTCAGGTTAGTTTACTAAAATATGTTTAGTAGCGTATTTCCTTCGATCACTATTATAAGCAAAAAATTATATTTTAGATTTATTGAATCATTAATATACTTGTAGTTTATATTTATCACCAAATGCTATAGTTGCTCAATGAACTTACAAAGTGATTTTGAGATATCCCTAATAATTGATTTTTTTTTCATTTACGGCGACGATGAGTTATGCTCGAAGACCCCTGTTTGATTTTTCTTAACTCTATTTAATATTCCATCCATCTTAAAATAATCATCTTTTTAAATAATATTTGTTCCGTCTCAAAATAATTGTCACTTTAGAATATCAACACAACATTTAGTATTTTTTTCACTATTATATTTTTATTTATTAAATTTCATCTGACGTAACTGTCCACTAACTACAAATAATAGAGGTATTTTGGTAAATGATATTAATTTTGGCACTGAAATCAACTTAATTATAAATATTTTCTTAAAAATTATGTAAAAACTTTAAACGACTATTACTTTGAGGCAGATGAAGTATTAATGAGTAAACCACCAAATTGTTCACTGTCTTTGTAAGACACACTCAAATTAGTCCATCATTCTTCCGTCATGAGACAATAACATAGAGATAAAGATTTAATTGAAAAACTTTTGATAATAGTTCTAAATAGCCTTTGTTTTTGCCAAAAATTTATCAATTAAGTAACTCGTCGTGTCACAAAAACACAGATAATAATTTAATTGAGAAAATTTTGACAAAGATTATTTTTAAAACATTAATAGAGGACTAATTTGAGAATAAATTTTGAAACCAATGGTTTACTCATTAATTAATTGTCCTATTAATAAATATTAATTATTTGTAACTTTGTTTTAATTCTAGAAATGTAAGTATATCTACACTCATTAATTGTTTGTAACTTTTTTCCCACACCACACGTACACACTTCAAATATCTACACATCAGCCCTCTTTCTCCATTCACTTTCTTAAATCCTCACACGTCTCACATTTTTTTTATTTAATATTATTTAATAATTTGTTTATTTTGAACAAAATCTATCACAGTTTCCACATCTCTCACATATGTCCCTTCTCTCTCTCTCTCTCTCTCTCTCTCTCTCTCTCTCGCCTGAAACCATCCATGTCTTTCTCTTCTCCACCATGAACCACCGTCACCAACAACTTCCGACCAGATCTACATCTTTCCGGCGACCTTTACTAAAAAAAAATTACATATTATTCATCTCCTCATTCTCCTCTTTCTTTCTATCAAATTAGATTTTCAAAAGGAAATATCTTGAGATTTTCAGGTTTTAAAAAATGAGATTTTCAGCCACAGTTTGGATGCACCACCACCATTCTTTATAAAAAACCCTTGTTTATTTCTCCGATTTTGCGGCCACCGTGAACCTCCACTGCAAAAATCAAACTGATGTTTTGCTTACCCTAAACATCCACAACAAAACCTACAAAAAGTAAGGCCGGAGCAATTTTTTTGATACAACCGCAACAACAATAGCTTAAATTTCGTCATCAAACATGCAACAACAACAACAGTCGGAAGATGAAATTTGATGTGATTTTCAAGTGATGTAAGAATATTATTTTGTATATTTATGAATCTGTTTTAGGGTTTTTTTTTAGATCTAATACTACTGGTATTCTTTTGTAATACTTTTATTGGATCTTTGATAAAGAACCTTTTTTATTGCAAATTGCTTGAAGACTTCTTTTCGTAGGTTTTTTTTTTGTTCATGCAAAAATCATAAGGTTTTCTTAACCACAAAAATTTATCCTTTTTACTGCAGTTTTGATCTTTTTTCGAATATAAAACGAAGACTTTTCTGTTTAAAAATTTCAACCCATATTTTTTTATAAAAAATTCTCTCTTTTAATATAACTCAATTTTTTTTGTATAAATAATAAAAGAGACACCAGATTTTTAATATATCCCATATTTTTTTAATAAATTTTCTTTCAATAAACCTCATTTTTTTTCGTATAAATAATATGTAGGTCAACTAAAAGCATAAATTCTTTCCGGAGAGCATCAATACTTTCAATAAAATCAGAACACAGCTCATCAATCTTTTCTCTGTTTCACGTTTCTGCTAGCCTACTACACTTTTCCTTGTTGCTGCTAGCCTGCTATTGGGTGCTTAAATGGACTTAAAAGACCAATTAAATAAACTTAAACGGACTTAATTTGGGTGCTTATCTTTTTTCATTTTTCCTCATTCTCAATGGACATTTTCTTTTTCATGAAAGACTCTTTGTTATTTGTATTAAAAACATCAGTACAATTGTTGAGATTTACAATATCATGAGTCCTCAAAGTGTCATATTCTTTTATTTTCATGTGTAAACTATATTTGAATTTAAATTTTCGTTATAGTATTTATTTTGTTGGCTAGGAAACAAAATAATTTAAAAGAAATTTTATTTTTATTTGGCAGAACATCCTCTATTGTTGACTGGAGGCAGGAGAGCTGCTTTCAAATCTCCTGCAAAATGAAGAACATAAAAAGGAGCTTAGTAAAACATACAAGAAGAAAAAATGAACAATCTCTTCATGAGAGAAGTGTAAGATTTTCTTCTTGAAAATATTTATCTTTCTTCATCATCTTCTTAATTTAAAGAACAATACTATGTTAATTTTTTTTTTTGGATCTTTGGTCAGTTGTTTTACATAATAGAAATTTTATTTAGATATAAAAGATTAAAACTCTTGAATAAAATAAGAACTTTTTTGAATGTAACATTGAAAGATAAAATAAAGGTAAAAAGTTTAGTTCTTCATAAGAATGTCTTTCTTTGTAGTTTGTTGGAGAGATATGAAGATTATTTGACTTTGCTGCAAAATATCATATTTTCCAAAAAAAAATAAAAAAATTGGCAACATACAATACACCTTTCCTGCAATAACAATTTATTGAGGATTTAAAAAAATTGGCAACATACAATACATCTTATTGTTTACTTACTTGTGTCTCCTTTCTTTGTTTGTAGTTTGATGAAGAGACAAGAACTCTGTTCAACTTTTGCATTTCTAGATAAATAAATTGTTGTTGAAGATAAATACAAATAATGAAAAGTTACATGTTAGATAAAGAAAAGAGTAAATTTTAGACACTTTAAACATCAAATGAACCTGTAGATCTGAAAAGTTGTTCATAATATTATTTTTTGCAGCACTTCAACTACTTGTTCGGTTGAATGAAGTACAACTTTCAAGTTTCCTGCAAAATAAAATTGAAGATGAGAAGATGGAGATTAGAAAGTTTAAAAACCTACAAAATAAAATTGAAGAGTAGAGTAGAAAATGAGGATTAGAAAGTTTGAAAAGAAGAAAATACAGACCTTGATCTTCCTCATTATTTCCCTGCCCTCACTTGTTAACATTTTTATCTTTTGTACCTAGATAATATTGAATATTTATCTTGTGAATATTTCGGTTTACCTTAATTGAGAATAATAGAGTTGAGATAAAAGCAAGTGAGAGAGAGAAAAACCAGAGAATGATAGTAGAAAGAGTATTGGATGATATATAGAAAGACTATTTGAAATTTCAAAATTTGAATTATTCATTTTTGCCCCCCAAAATATTGAGAAGAGTGCAGGGCTTTTTCTGGAGTTATAGTACAAAAGGCAACTTTTTCCTTTTTGTTGTCCAACAAAATTTGTTTCGTATGGTTACCATGGAACCAGCCTATCCTTTTTGAAGAGCAATTAAAGCAAACTATTAAATTTTGGATGGTTAGATGACATCATAGTAATTTAGTTAGCAAAAGCAAAATTTAGACATGTTTTGCCCTTAAAAGTGGGACGTGGCAGAAGGATAGCATGGGTTAAAATTGTTTTTTCCACAACATCTTTTTTTCTTATATTAAGAAGGATATCCTGTTAACATTGTTCAAGTTTCTTTTTGAATGCACCAATTTTCAGGTTGTGGTAGTTTCTGTACTAAGATAGGTTTATGACTAATAAATGAGTTCTTTTGAAGCTTGAGAGCTCTTAACTTTTAAAAAAAAGTAGTTGTCGAAGAAAATTTCAATTTACATCAATAACTGTTAAGAAACAATCTTACTGAAATTCTGAAGTTTACATTTAATGGGGTCCTAGTCCTAATGGATTCACACGTTTGTTTCAGAGATAGCTTGTAAGAAGGTTCAACAATTCTATGGATTGAATATTGAATAATGTACTATTGTGATCAACATTACTATTTACTAGTATGCAGTATCTGCAGTTATGCCTTCAACGTTTATGCAGAGTTGCTAAACACTGATACATGTACCAGTGATTCCAATCTATACGCATATTAAAAGTTTGTCATCACTCACAGATATAAATGACTTGACTCTGTTGTGAATTAACTATTCCAAAAGTGTTGTGTTTTTTAAGTGAAGATACATAATTGATTTTATATTATATTTCTAACACATCACTCATACTAGAGTCCTTTTGGCTCTAAATGTTGATAATCCACACACTGGCCTATCTTGTATGTAAAAATCTAACTCTAGATCATTGATCACATGAACTGTTATCAAGTTATGAATCAACCACTATTGTAAAAAGCTTACACAAAATTTGAACGACCAATTATGTGTCTTGCTATCCTAGTTGTTTAGCTCTCTCCTTGTATAAGGTTTGCAATGTATTAGAGCCTAGAGACCCTGTTTTTTGAACATCCATATGCATTTATCCTCATATTTGTTAACATATTATTTTTAATTGTCATATAAATAAAAAACAGACCATTCTTCAAGAAGATATTTCGGTCAATAGCTTGTCCGAAATATTTGTCCGATCACACAGAAATAGTTACAAAATTAATCGATTAGTAAGCACTAAGCACAGGACTAAAAATTAAAACTAACACAAACACAAACACAGTATGTCACAAACCATAATATGGAAACAAGAGAAGTTTAAGGTGCATTAGACTTCATGTCAAAACTTGGTAAATCAAATATGTAATTAACCAAGCTGACCATCAGACAAACTATAGACAAATTCCACATAAGAAATTTTATTCAATCACAAAAGATTAATTGACACGGCTTTTGAACACATCAAGATCCATCTCAGTAGGATCAGTAGCTTGCAACTCAACTTGAATCCCATCAAGCTCCCTTTTGAACCTATCTTTGGAGCTAGCATAAATCATCTTGCTCCTTACCCTTGAAATATCAGGGCACCTTCAAACAAAAGCAACAAAATGATATACTCGGGTTAAAATCAATCATAAAAAATGGAATATCCAAATCTATAAGTTAACTGTTGCTTTAAGATCCAAAAAGTTGACATTACCAAGCTATGAAGAAAATTCTGCTTTTCTGGCAATTCTCCTCAGTGACAAAATCAAAATCATAAACAGCATATCGACACTCGTCGGCAGGAAGATTAGCAGTGAAATCATCGTAACCATTTGCAGGATCACCAACCTTGTCAACAACAACTTGCTTCTGCTTCACCTTAATCTTGTAAATGATATACCGATAGGTCCTCTTCGCCTTGAGCTCCAAAAACTTTAACTTGCATTCATCATTCACATCCATACCTGATGCTGCATTCGCCTGTAAAATTTCACAAACATCAGATGCATCAACAAAAGGAAATTTCTCCATACACACTTTCAACGCCACAAACAAGCATACTAACAACCCCATTACCATTAGATTAGTGTAGCTTTAACGATCAACAACAAAAACTCAAGTCTTAAATATATGGAGCCAACTACACTTATCAACGGACTTGGATTCCCTAACGGCAGAAAATCCTACATGCAGTCAGTGCACACTAAAGGCTGTTTGATTGAAATCATCGGTCCAAATTTAAAGCTTAGTAAATAAATAAAAGTGTAATTCATAAATCGCTGATAAAAATTGGATGCTTGAGATGATCCTTGTACTTGCTATTTGACCGAGGGAAGCCATTTTGCAATCAAACCCGGATTACCTCCGGTCGGAAATCACAACAGTCAAATCCAAGCCATTGGAAGATTCACAATGTAAGTTTGACAAATGAATCTTAACCGTCTAACTGCAGTGACACCTAACTGCAGAGAATCCATTTCTTTCAAAAAATCAAACAAACCATTCACTATTAGTCTATCACAGTCATCACTACAGAAACAACACAAACGAATGGTTCAAACAAAGTGGTGAATCAAATTCAATAGCACTTCTAATCAACCAAGCAATCCAATGAAACAAATCTCTACACAATCATGCAACCCTAAATTAAACACTAAAATCGATTCCAAAATCGGATCTATCAGTAAAATAAACAAGTAAATCATCCAGTTAACAAAACACAAAACTCGCGAATAACCCTTCTATTCTAACAAACCAGATCAAATTCCACAAAAACAGAATCAGTAACTTGAGAATCATTCAACGATTGTCGTTGGGAACTTCAATTCAGTTGATTATTTTCCGTTTGGTGAAGATTCACAGTTACGAAAAATAACAGAGAAAAAAAATGAAAAACAAAGAGAAAAGGAGCGCGAAAAGTGTGATAAAAAAAAAAACTTGTTGAGGCAAAATCCCTAAATAATTTTAAAGATAATAAACCAATATGATTAAAGAATTAATGGACTTTGATTATTTCCTTGGTATTTAACTTGTGCTCTTGAGTGTTTTACTAAGACAGGAACAAGGCTTAAATCATACCAAGAATCAAGAAATCAAAGGACATTTGAATTCAAGATCTAACACTGAGATCAGAAAGTTAGATCAGAATGTTGCTCAGAGATCAGAATGTTCGCACAAGAGATCAGAAGGTTGCTTCTACACAAGCCCAGAATCTCAAGAACATGGATCAAGGTCATGCAAGACACATGTGACATAAATAAATGTCAAGAGAAGTACTTTTGCATGGATCAATCAAGCAATAAAGGCATATACAAGGATTATGTCAAAAAGGATACTTTATGTTCATTTAAGACTATGAACATTAAAGTCCTAGGAATATTCCACAAGGGAATATCATCCTAGATGTTATATTTACTGCTCTTCATTGTGTTTCACTATTAGGATTTGATTACATCAAATGGTAGTCTTACAAATCATCCTAAGTGAAACAAATGGAACATTCTGATGATCAGAATGTTCAGCTCAGCACAGGCCTACTTTATGAACAGTACAGTAGGTGAAAAGCAAAAGCAAAAGCAAAGCAAATCTATCTTGCTCAATCAGAGATAGACACGTATGAGAGTTGGTACAGAACAAGGACCACACAATCTCTCAAAGCCTGTGTATGAAGATGCAGAATCCCACTATATCCTCCTGCACCAAGTTCCAAGGCAGATCTGGCAACTGAACTTTCTGAAGTATGAAGCAAAGTCCATACTTTGGTTATTGCCCAGAAATTCATATGAAAAGCATATGACACGCCCAGAACTTCATATGTTCATTCATATATGATGAACCCAGATGAAGAACATGATGAACCCAGATGAAGATCATCATGAACGCAACAACATTCTGAAGTTCATCAGAGATCAGAATGTTTGCCCAGAATTTCAAGTAAAAGCTTGTGGGACCCAGGACACATGGCATAACACCATTGGACACCCCACAACGGCTATTTGAGCCCAAGGACTCTATAAATACAGTTCAAAGGCTCAGCATTACTTGCACCATTGCAAAGCATACAAGAAAACAACTTTGATTTTGTTTGAAGCTCTTGCAAACTGAAATTGATCAATCTCTAAGGCTTTCATTACTTAGTGCAAATCAATACTCTTTGTTATCTCTAAGATAACTCCTCTCTCTTCTTCCTCCTCTGTTTGATTCACAAACATTCAACTTCCATACAAATTGTAACTAAGTCTCATCTAGCTTTAGGGGTACTAAAGTGTTAGTTTGAGCAAAGGTTGTAAAAGTCTAAGTGGGTAACTTAGCAAGAAGGTGCAAGCCTGCTGAGGCTTAGAGAATACAGGATTGTAATTGTTCAGGTGAACAAAGATTGTAAGGTGCAGGACTTGAGAGGTTATCTCAAGCATCATAGTGGAAACTCTCACAAGATTGTGAGGAGAGGACTAGCCCACATTGGGTGAACCTCTATAAATCTTTGTGTGTTCTTTCTTTCTTCCTTATACTCTTTAATTTCAGTACACACAACACACACCAACACATTTACTTTATTAATCAGCTTCTGTGTATGAACTTCAGAACGTTCTGAGTTCAGAAAGTTAACTTAACCATTCCAAGTAAACTACTTGAGAATAACCTTTAAGTTTCAGGATAATTTTTAAAGGGTCACAATTCAAACCCCCCCTTTCTTGTGACTATTTTATCTACTTCAATTGGTATCAGAGCCCGGTTCTAAGGGTTTGAACACTTTAACAAGTGTTAGAGAAAAGATTCAGGAAGCATGTCTAAAGTCAAGTACATAGCTGAAGGAGGATCATCAAACAGACCACCACTTTTTGATGGCTCAAACTATTACTTCTGGAAAGGCAAAATGGAACTCTTCCTCAGATCTCAAGACAATGATATGTGGCAAGTCATCACAGATGGAGATTTTGTCCCAACAACCAAAGAAGGAGCTGTCAAAGAAAAGAGTTCATGGTCAACAGATGAAAAGGCTCAGGTATTGTTAAACTCTAAAGCTAGACTCTTTTTATCATGTGCACTAACCATGGAAGAAAGTGAAAGAGTTGATGAATGTAAGAATGCTAAAGAGGTATGGGATACTCTGAAAATGCATCATGAGGGTACATCTCATGTCAAAGAAACTAGAATTGACATAGGTGTCAGAAAGTTTGAAGTCTTTGAAATGAGTGAAAATGAAACCATTGATGAGATGTATGCTAGATTTACTACAATAGTAAATGAAATGAGATCTCTTGGAAAGGCATATTCTACTCATGATAGAATCAGAAAAATATTAAGATGTCTTCCAAGTGTGTGGAGACCTATGGTCACTGCAATCACTCAGGCCAAAGATTTGAAATCTATGAACCTGGAAGATCTCATTGGATCACTGAGAGCTCATGAAGTGGTACTTCAAGGAGACAAACCAGTAAAGAAGGTTAAAACACTTGCTTTAAAAGCATCTCAGCAAACCCCATCAGTTGTTGATGATGAGGTACAAGAACCACAAGAATTAGATGAAGTTCATGAAGAAGAAGCTGAAGATGAACTTGCACTAATCTCCAAAAGAATTCAAAGAATGATGTTGAGAAGAAATCAGATCAGAAAGAAGTTTCCAAACACCAACAATAGCACCAGAACTGAAGCTGACAAAAGCCAAGTCACTTGTTATGGCTGCAACAAAACTGGACACTACAAGAGTGAATGTCCTGACATCAAGAAGGTGCAAAGGAAACCTCCCTTCAAGAAGAAGGCAATGATCACTTGGGATGACTTAGAAGAATCAGAACCTCAAGAAGATGAAGAAGCCAACATGGGATTGATGGCTCAGTCAGATGATGAAGAAGAGGTAATTGTCTATAAAACTGATTCTTTCTATAAAGATCTTGAAAGTAAAATAGATAGTCTCTTATATGACTCAAACTTCTTAACTAATAGATGTCATTCTTTAATCAAGGAACTTTCTGAAATAAAAGCAGAAAAAGAAACACTTCAAAACAAATATGATGAATCTAGAAAAACCATACAGATTTTGCAAGATTCCCATTTTGAAATGTCAGAAAAACAAAAAGAGTTAAACAAGAAACAAAAAGGCATTATTTCTATACCTTCTGAGATGAAAAAGGAAAACACACTTTTGAAAAAGGAAGTTGAAACTTTGAAAAATGATCTTACAGGTTTTATAAAATCTACAGAAACATTTCAAAATATCTTAGGATCTCAAAATGAAAGTGCTAAAAAATCTGGCTTAGGCTTTAAGGATCCACACAAAATCATTGAAAGTTTTGTACCTAAAACTAAACCAAGAACTAAATGTTATTTTTGTGATAGGTATGGACATGATGAAAAAATATGCCATGTTAAGAAAAAACTTATCAAAGAAAATAAAATTAATCTTAGTTCAGAACGTTCTCATCTCAACAGATCAGAAAGTTCACAAAAGGCTGAGAAAGCTAAGAAGTCATGCTCCTACTGTAACAAATCTGATCACACAAGACAGAATGTTACAATAAGGAAGGATCTCTTAGAAGAACTAACCCTCAAGGACCCAACATTACATGGGTACCTAAAATTTTTATCTTGTCAAATGTAGGTCCTGCCTCAGGGTGCTAGAACAAAGCCATGGTACTTGGATAGTGGTTGTTCTAGGCACATGACAGGTGACAGGAACTGTTTCCTGACATTTGAAAAGAAGGATGGAGGACTGGTGACATTTGGAAACAATGACAAGGGTAAGATCAGAGGTAAAGGTACTATAGGTAAACCTAACTCTGCTAAGATAGAAAATGTTCAGTATGTAGAAGGTTTAAAACACAATCTACTTAGCATAAGTCAATTGTGTGATAGTGGATTTGAAGTGATCTTTAAACCTAACATATGTGAAATAAGACAAACCTCCTCTAACAAACTGTTTTTCTCTGGATCAAGAAGAAAGAACTTGTATGTTTTAGAACTAAATGATATGCCTGCAGAATCCTGTTTTATGTCTCTTGAAAAGGACAAATGGATTTGGCACAAAAGGGCTGGTCATATAAGCATGAAAACCATTGCTAAACTTTCTCAACTTGATCTAGTTAGAGGTTTGCCTAAGATTAGCTTTGACAAGGATAAGATCTGTGAAGCATGTGTCAAAGGTAAACAAGTGAAAAGTAGTTTTAAAACCATTGAGTTTGTTTCAACTCAGAAACCTTTAGAACTTCTTCACATTGATCTATTTGGTCCAGTTCAAACTGCTAGTCTAACAGGCAAAAGATATGGGTTTGTTATTGTTGATGATTTTTCCAGATTTACATGGGTGCTGTTTTTAAAACACAAAGATGAATCTTTTGAAGCATTTCAACACTTTTGTAAAAGAGTTCAAAATGAAAAAGGTTCTAATATCATTACAGTAAGGAGTGATCATGGAGGAGAATTTGAAAATGCATCTTTCAAAACATTCTTTGATGAAAATGGTATTAAACATAATTTTTCTTGTGCAAGAACTCCACAACAAAATGGAGTTGTTGAAAGAAAAAATAGGACTTTACAAGAAATGGCTAGAACAATGTTAAATGAATCAAATGTTGAAGATTATTTTTGGGCAGAAGCCATTAACACATCTTGCTACATTTTGAATAGAGTTTCAATAAGAAAAGTTCTTAATAAAACTCCATATGAACTCTGGAAAAACATTAAACCTAGCATATCTTATTTTCACATATTTGGCTGTTATTGCTACATTCTGAACAATAAAGAAAAATTGGGTAAGTTTGATCCTAAATCAGATAAAGCTATCTTTTTAGGATACTCTACAACTTCTAAAGGTTATAGAGTGTACAATCTAAAAACCCAGACAGTTGAAATTAGTATGCATGTCATATTTGATGAATATGATGAACATTCTCAACCAAAAGAAAGTGAAGACACAGAAGTGCCAACACTTCAGAATGTTCCCAGTCAGAACATTGACACTTCAGTTGAGAAAGAAGATGATCAGAATGTTCAGGATCAAACCTTCCAAAGTCCACCAAGAAGTTGGAGAATGGTAGGAGACCATCCTGTAGATCAAATCATTGGAAGCACAACTGATGGTATAAGAACCAGATTGTCCTTTCAAGATACCAACATGGCAATGATCTCTCAAATGGAACCCAAGTCAATCAATGAAGCTATTATTGATGATTCCTGGATTGAGGCCATGAAGGAGGAACTTTCTCAGTTTGAAAGGAACAGAGTTTGGAACCTGGTTCCAAATAATCAAGAGAAAACCATCATTGGAACAAGATGGGTTTTCAGAAACAAGCTTGATGAAAATGGTAAGGTTGTCAGAAACAAAGCAAGGTTAGTTGCTCAAGGTTACAACCAACAAGAAGGTATTGACTATGATGAGACCTTTGCACCAGTGGCAAGGTTAGAAGCCATCAGAATTCTCCTTGCATATGCTGCACATAAAAGCATTAAACTTTTTCAAATGGATGTTAAAAGTGCATTTTTAAATGGTTTTCTAAATGAGGAAGTTTATGTAAGTCAACCTCCTGGTTTCATAAGTAAAGAAAAACCAGATCATGTTTTCAAACTCACTAAAGCACTCTATGGTCTTAAACAAGCTCCTAGAGCTTGGTATGACAGACTTAGCACATTTTTAATTGAAAATGGTTTTTCAAGAGGAAAAATTGATACCACACTTTTTAGAAAAACACATGACTCTGACTTACTTATTGTTCAAGTTTATGTGGATGATATTATTTTTGGTGCCACCAAAATGAAAATGTGTGAAGAATTTTCCAACCTTATGCAAAGTGAATTTGAGATGAGCATGATGGGTGAACTTGGTTTCTTCCTTGGTTTACAAATCAAACAACATCCAAATGGAATTTTCATAAGTCAAGAAAAGTATGTCAAAGACATTCTTAAGAAATATAAAATGAATGAGGCAAAAATCATGGTCACCCCTATGCATCCATCTTCAAGTTTAGATAAGGATGAGAGTGGAAAATCTATTTCTGAAAAAGAATATAGAGGCATGATAGGCTCATTATTATATTTGACTGCTAGCAGACCTGACATTATGTTTGCAGTAGGTTTATGTGCTAGATTTCAAACTTGTGCAAAAGAATCCCATTTAACTGCAGTTAAAAGGATTTTTAGATATCTAGTAGGTACTACTGATCTTGGCCTTTGGTATAGAAAAGGTTCTAGTTTTGATCTTGTAGCATATTGTGATGCTGACTATGCTGGAGACAAAGTTGAGAGGAAGAGTACAAGTGGATCATGTCAATTCTTGGGACAAGCATTGATTGGATGGTCTTGCAGAAAGCAAAACACCATTGCTCTCTCCACAACTGAAGCTGAGTATGTATCTGCAGCTAGTTGTTGCTCTCAAATTTTATGGGTAAGAAATCAGTTGGAAGATTACTCATTAAGGTACACAAGTGTTCCTATTTTTTGTGATAATACAAGTGCAATTAATCTTTCTAAGAATCCTATTCAGCATTCTAGGTCTAAACATATTGAAATAAAGCATCATTTCATTAGAGACCATGTTCAGAAAAAGAATATTGCATTAAGCTTTGTTGATACTGAAAATCAACTAGCTGACATTTTCACAAAACCCCTTGTTGAGGATAGATTCAATTTTCTTAAAGAAAAATTGTCAATCATGAAAAATCCCAATAAAGATTGATTACAGATCACTAAGGGCCTTAGACTAAACCCCTTGATGTCATCTGATGCAAATCAGATAGATCTATCATAATCAGAACATTCATCAGAATGTTCCTGAGTTCAGAATGTTCCTAAGCTCAGAATGTTCTTGAGTTCAGAATGTTCATCAGGTCAGAATGTTCATATGATCAGAATGTTCATCCTAACATTCATTCAATCAACATTCACAAGTTTTTTTTCATCTGAGTTTCATCCTTTCAGGATGTCCACAAAACTCAGTTATATTCAAAACTTGATTTCTGGGTCAACTATCTCATGCGTAAGATTCTGTGTTGACTTTCTCCAAAAATCCTTCTATAATCTCAAGCATTTAATGTTTGGTTATAAGAAGATGAGTTTAAGGTTTAACCACCATGTAAAACCTGAACTATCAAATCAACCAATCCCTTCCATTTCCCACAAACGGCTACTTTTTTCTCTCTCTCCTCTGACCGTTACTTTTCTGCAGTTTCATCTTTTCCAATGCAAAACTGCCATCATTTCCTTTCTCTCTTTCTTTTCCTTCTGCACGTTTGGTCTATATAATCAGTAACCACCTCTGATTATTTCACAACTATCTCAATCCAAAACTTCTTTCTTCTCACTCTCAAAACTCACAAACCCTCTGTTTCTCTCTCTCGCTTACGAAGAAAATGGCAAGAACAAAAACCACTTCAAAACTCTCTGATAATGAAGTTCCACAAGTGGAACGTTCTCAATCACCACCACCAAACGGTGCTGTTGGTCGATCCTCTGATCAACAACCACTAAGTGAAACCCCTGTTCACACTGTTCTTCCAGATGTGGTCTATCCTGCTTTTGATCCACCCAAATCCTCAAAATCAAAAGCCTCTAAGAAACCCATCACCAAACCCAGACCTATTCCTACTAGAAGATCATCTAGGATGAAGCATTCATCAAAGGAACCTAAGGTCTCACATGTGAATCTTGTCTCTGACGAAGAGAAGAAGACAGAATCAAGTGATGATGAAAGAGAAGAAGATTCTGAAGAGGATCCAGAAGAAGAAATGGAAATTCCTGAAAAGGAAGAAAAATTGGAAGAAGACTCTGAGCAAACTCTCTCTGAAATAGTGAAATCCATGAGAGTACACTCAAAGAAAGGAAAGAAAGTTGCCACTCCCTCTCCATCAAAAGGAAGTTCATCATCTCAGGAAGATGATGATGAGAATGATGAGGAAGAGTCTGAAGAAAAGACTCCTGAAGAAGAGGAGAAAATTTCTCCTAAAAAGCATGGCAAAGGAAAAGACATTGCTAGAGTTGCTGCTGTTCTAAAAGCTCAGAGAGCAGAGAAGATTGCCCTCAGACCAATGAGCAGAACTAAGTGTTTTGAGTTTGATAGCTTAAAGACAAAAGGTTGGGATCTGAAGAAATTCACAGATCCACAAGGCTGGACTAACTTTGTGTCTCTACAAGAGCACACCTATGAAGGTTTGGTTAGAGAGTTCTACATTAACTTGATTGTGAAGCAGAACAAAAGGGAAAATGAGAACTTTCTCATCTCTTCTGTAAAAGGAGTACAGATCACTATCACTCAGGATTTCCTCTCTGAAGCCTTGAAAATTCCAAATGAAGGTAACAAACTATTTTCTTGTTCTTGGTTTGATGACCTCAGAGTTAGCAAAACTCAACTCATAGCCAATTACACCAAAGAAAATCTCACCTTTAACTCCACAAATCTAGTAGATGTCCCAAAAATCCTTCACAACATGATTAGGCACACTCTAATACCAAAATGTGGATCTTTTAATGTTGTCTCTGACATGGACCTATGCATCATCCACCATCTCATAAGCAAAACCAAAATTAACCTTTGCTTTCTCATCATTCAACACATGATTGACTCATGTTTGGCAATGAAACAAACTGTGGCTGGATTGCCCTATGCAATGCACCTTACACCTATATTTCAGAAGGCAAAAGTGCCACTTGAGGGAGAACCACGCAAGCTTGACTTCATGAAGTTCACATCAAAGACTTTAGGTCAACTACGCATCACCACCTCAAATATGCCTTCCTTCACAACCTCAGGCACTTCTGGATCTTCTAAAAGGACTTCTAATCAGAATGTTCAGAAAACCAGGAAGAAAAGAAAGGTAGAAGATATCAGAGATGAATCTCCTAAGAATGCAGAAGTCAGACCTCCCTCTCCACCAGCTTTGGAGTTGTTTTCTCAAGTTTCTCAACTTGCAAAGGAGATTGTTCAAGAAGGAAGCTCTCAGTTCAAGGCCTTGATTGGTGAATCAATGATTGAAGATGATGCTCAGAAGGATGATGATGCATCTCTTCAAAGGGAAGCTGAGAATGTTAAGCAAGCAACTGAGATTCATGAAGGTATATCTCAGATGGCTGGTAAGGAAAACTCTGTTGATCCAAATCAAAGAGTTGAAGAAAATACTGAGAAGATAGCTCAGAATGTTGATGAAGATACTCAGGAAGTGGCAGAAATTTTAGCTTCAAACATGTCCATGGAGAAAGATATTCAAGTTGAACAAATGGAGTTCACAACTGGATTTGATCTCAACATTGAAGATGTCAACACTGACTTCAACAATGATGTGTTCCAAGATGGTCAGGACACCACTCAACATGTTCAGGAACCAGCTGCAGGTCAGAATGTTGAAATCTCTGAAGCTCAGAATGTTGAAATTCCTGCTGAAGATGTTCCAGTCAGTCAGAATGTTCAAGTCTCTGCTGGTTTGAATGCATCAAATGAGCCTCTTCTTGCTCAAGTTAGCCAGCTGTCAGCAGATCCAGTGCCTATGGCCTCAGGATCTTTGCCCTCTGTTGAGGTACAGCTCATGGCTCAAACTGGTCAGAATGTTAACCTCTCATCCTCCACAATGGGATCTGTTGCTGGTACAAGCAACTTTTTGGTTTCTAACCTTCCAACTCCAGACACCATTCCCTCATACACTCCACCACCACCACCAATGAAAACTACCACCACAAGCAAGCTTCCTAATATGGCTGCTCTTTTTGACTCCCTCAATACCTTTGTGTCTGCCAACAAAGAGAAGGCTGAAGCTTCTGATGCTGTTCCACCTGCTGCACCTGCCAAGCCTTCAAGGGCTGAGAAGTTAGCCTCAAGGGCACTCATGGTCTCCACCAAGACACACAAAATTGTCTGTGCTTTGGCTGATTGGACTGTCAAAGTCCATGCTCCTGGTCTGGCAATTGATCTACCAGTTTTTGATGATCCATCTGTGTTTGAGTCTGAACCATCCTCTGATTCTGGGGATTCTACTCCCTGAATCTTTCTGTATTGTCCTCCCTATCCTTTTTGCAGATGACTAAAGGGGGAGAAGCTTTAGGATTTAATTTAAGTCTTAAGTTTTTCTTAGTTTTAGGCCCTAAGTAGGTCTAGTGATCACTAGTTATTGGAGTTAGAAACTTCACTTTTTGCCTGATCACATGCTTTGAATTTCTTTTTGTTTTTGAACCATATATTCATGTAATTGTACTTCATGCTTTACATTAATGAATGATATTGAGTTTGGTTCAAATCTGCATATTTTTTATTTTATGCAATGAATTATGAAATTGAGGGGGAGCTTTTTAAAGTTCTTAAAAACTCTGCATAATGGATTATAAAAATGAGGGGGAGCATTAAAATAAATTTTCAAGCTCTGTTGTTCTTCATATATATAATCAAAATCCTTAATCCTAAATCATAGGTTTATCATCTTCAAAAAGGGGGAGATTGTTGAGGCAAAATCCCTAAATAATTTTAAAGATAATAAACCAATATGATTAAAGAATTAATGGACTTTGATTATTTCCTTGGTATTTAACTTGTGCTCTTGAGTGTTTTACTAAGACAGGAACAAGGCTTAAATCATACCAAGAATCAAGAAATCAAAGGACATTTGAATTCAAGATCTAACACTGAGATCAGAAAGTTAGATCAGAATGTTGCTCAGAGATCAGAATGTTCGCACAAGAGATCAGAAGGTTGCTTCTACACAAGCCCAGAATCTCAAGAACATGGATCAAGGTCATGCAAGACACATGTGACATAAATAAATGTCAAGAGAAGTACTTTTGCATGGATCAATCAAGCAATAAAGGCATATACAAGGATTATGTCAAAAAGGATACTTTATGTTCATTTAAGACTATGAACATTAAAGTCCTAGGAATATTCCACAAGGGAATATCATCCTAGATGTTATATTTACTGCTCTTCATTGTGTTTCACTATTAGGATTTGATTACATCAAATGGTAGTCTTACAAATCATCCTAAGTGAAACAAATGGAACATTCTGATGATCAGAATGTTCAGCTCAGCACAGGCCTACTTTATGAACAGTACAGTAGGTGAAAAGCAAAAGCAAAAGCAAAGCAAATCTATCTTGCTCAATCAGAGATAGACACGTATGAGAGTTGGTACAGAACAAGGACCACACAATCTCTCAAAGCCTGTGTATGAAGATGCAGAATCCCACTATATCCTCCTGCACCAAGTTCCAAGGCAGATCTGACAACTGAACTTTCTGAAGTATGAAGCAAAGTCCATACTTTGGTTATTGCCCAGAAATTCATATGAAAAGCATATGACACGCCCAGAACTTCATATGTTCATTCATATATGATGAACCCAGATGAAGAACATGATGAACCCAGATGAAGATCATCATGAACGCAACAACATTCTGAAGTTCATCAGAGATCAGAATGTTTGCCCAGAATTTCAAGTAAAAGCTTGTGGGACCCAGGACACATGGCATAACACCATTGGACACCCCACAACGGCTATTTGAGCCCAAGGACTCTATAAATACAGTTCAAAGGCTCAGCATTACTTGCACCATTGCAAAGCATACAAGAAAACAACTTTGATTTTGTTTGAAGCTCTTGCAAACTTAAATTGATCAATCTCTAAGGCTTTCATTACTTAGTGCAAATCAATACTCTTTGTTATCTCTAAGATAACTCCTCTCTCTTCTTCCTCCTCTGTTTGATTCACAAACATTCAACTTCCATACAAATTGTAACTAAGTCTCATCTAGCTTTAGGGGTACTAAAGTGTTAGTTTGAGCAAAGGTTGTAAAAGTCTAAGTGGGTAACTTAGCAAGAAGGTGCAAGCCTGCTGAGGCTTAGAGAATACAGGATTGTAATTGTTCAGGTGAACAAAGATTGTAAGGTGCAGGACTTGAGAGGTTATCTCAAGCATCATAGTGGAAACTCTCACAAGATTGTGAGGAGAGGACTAGCCCACATTGGGTGAACCTCTATAAATCTCTGTGTGTTCTTTCTTTCTTCCTTATACTCTTTAATTTCAGTACACACAACACACACCAACACATTTACTTTATTAATCAGCTTCTGTGTATGAACTTCAGAACGTTATGAGTTCAGAAAGTTAACTTAACCATTCCAAGTAAACTACTTGAGAATAACCTTTAAGTTTCAGGATAATTTTTAAAGGGTCACAATTCAAACCCCCCCTTTCTTGTGACTATTTTATCTACTTCAAAACTAACCATTGATTTTTCTACTTCTGCTTGAAGCTTGAAAGGACAAAAATGGAAAATAACTGTCTAGCGCGACGGTGGAGGAGGAGATGTAGGAATGGTTCTATACTCAGATAATATATGGTTTTGGTTGGGTGAGAGAAATTGAATTTTTATAGAGAGAAAAAAAAAATGGAATGTGAAATTGTGAATTGGGAGAATAAACAGTGCCACCTGTCGTACAATGCGTGTAAAGATTGTCACAACATTGCTTTTTGAATTTTTGACTTTGCTTGTGCTTTATGACTTGTTTGTTTCTTTGTCTTCAATTGAATGGAGAACCGTACTCTGTTATTTATCGGCTTCGTTTCTATGCGTCACAAAAACGGCATCACTTTTTTCTTTCTGTGATTCCAAGCACCTAGAACCATACATATCTTTCATTTTTCGATAATTTGATTCAATGCAGTATTGATTTATTTTATGATAGTGTCATTTTATCTGTGTTTTGCTCATCAATTATTTTTTGTTATTTAGGTCTCAAAATTGAGGTCGGTTACTTGTTATTTGATTTTCTAAAAAAATAATAAAATTGTTTTCTGAGAGCAAAAGTGAAAAGTTGTTTTGTGGAGAATGGTGGTATCTTACATTGTAGTGAAGGATGATTTTTATAGGCACTGGAGAGGAGCCATTGAGAAGTGACAAAGATATTTTTACGAACGAATGACACCATCAATATATGGATATTGTAGTCGTTGTGTCAGAGAGGATTTGATGTCGGGAATGGTTTTTGGATTCGGCCTTGGTGGAGTGGGCACTGGTCATATAGATGTCAAAGGATTAGGCCTTGAAGTAGTCGATAACAAATAGTAATAACTTATAAAAATTATTCTTTAGGCACTGATACATTCTTCATAGACATCCCAAACTACCGAAAATACCCCAAGCAGCAATTAATTACCATCTACTAGGGAGCTAGAGTTAATTGTTAATTGCCATGTATAAGAATGGTGGTTAACTATCATTCAAACACGTATACTCATCCATTCGCCAAAATAGAAAAAATGTTTGGAAATTTCCCAGACCAGATCCATACCCTCCCTTATCCTTCGAAAATTCTCAAACTACTACTCATTAGACTTCTTTCTCTACTCGAAACCCTTCCTTCGATTCTCCGAACATTGTTGCTTGCTTAGTTTAAAATCAATTCTAGGTAAATTACAATACAAATATTCTCATTTATTGTTAGTTTCTGTTTCTTTTTTGTGGTATATATTTTTTCATGTTTTTGTGTTTGTTTGGTAGTTGTAGTAGTCAATTTGTTGATGATATTCGTTCTCAGTTAGAAAATGATTTTGTGCAATCTCTACGTGTCGAGGTATAATGAATGGTTATGGTGTAACATTAAAACTAGTCACATGTATTTGAACGGTAGTTAGCTGCCGTTTCTATACATGGTTGAGACCTAGATGGTTCTTAGCTATCGTGCACAAACGAACAACGATTAGTTCTCATTTTCCAGTAAACGATAATTAATTGTTGTTGAGAGTATTTTTGGTAGTTCAGGGGTGTATGTGAGCAATGTATAAGTGTCTAAAGAGAATTTTTTACTAGACGTAACATTACAATCAATTTTCCACCGACATTTACACTCCATTTCTTAAAAATGTTGATTTTACACTACCATTTTCTCTCATGTTATAAATTACACTTTTCTCCATTGTAAGATGGTTGAGTTACATATTTTCCTCTCTTATGTTGAAATTTACATTCTCCTATTTTTTATTAGTTACACTATGTTCTCTTATTAAACACTTTATTCCTTTTTTTTGCAAAGTTAATCCATTTTAATTTAATAAATTCATATATTGTTTATCCATTTATATTCACAATATCATTAACGTATATTTGCAAACCTTATTATAAGCTACTAGTGCTGTACCCGTGCATACGCACGGGTTGCGCCGTTGGCGCATGTTTTTTTGCCAATGTTTATAATTTAATTTGGGAGTTTTTTAAAAAAAGCAAAAATTTTTAAATATATTTTTCTTTGGCAGTAATTCTATTTTGTTTTGGAATAAGTAAGATTTGGATAACGTATAATTATCATAAATTCATATAAATGGTAGCTTGATGAGGAAGTAATAGGAAGCAATGTTCCCATCGTAAGTTTTGACAAAGTAAATGGGAGGTATTATAAAATATATTTCCGAGTCAACATGGTAATTAGCAATAAGCAAGATTAGTAGTATTGATAGATTTATGGTAACACAGAGTAAAATGCAGCTTCATTAATGAACATATTCAAATGTGCATTACACCACTTGCGGACGCATGGGTTGTACCGTTAGCGCATTTTTTTCATCATTGTATAAATTAGATTAATGGAATAATAATTTGGGTAAATAAGAATGTATAAGGACTTTGGACTATCACCTTAAAAAAAGGGACTTTGGACTATCTGTTTAATTTTTATTATAGATTAAGAACATAGAAGATGAACTTTTTGGAAATTGAGTATATAAATGTAGGACATGAATCCTCTTAAAAGCATGGATCCTACAACTATATCCATTGTTGAAAATTTAAAGCGAATATCTTATTTTTTATATATATCAACGAAAGAAGATACTCTACATGCATTTTAGTTAAAGAGGGTTTAATATTTGTCTAATATTAAACATTGATATAGTAATATCATTATTATTTAATATATTGATGACAAATATTACTTTATCAATGACTTCTCAACAAAAAATTTTAAACATTGTTAAAGTTTTTTTGATGACAACTTATCTCATGCATTTGAGTTATTTCTAAAATATTGATGTCTTGTCTTATGTATTTGTCCCCCCAAAAAAAACTTGTTTTCTGTATTAGATTTAATTTAATCAGTAACAACTTCTCCCAGGTATTTTAATTCTTTTTCAAATTTTAGTCAATGTCGACTTCTTTTGTGCTTTGTAGCAAAAGAGAGCTTAAGATCAATGACTCTTTTGTGGAAAATAATTTTATCAATGACCACTCAACAAAATTATTTTATCAGCGACAACTTGTCTCTTTTATCAAAGTTAATTTCATTTGTGACAACTTATATTTGAGTTATTTCTAAGATTTTATAGGTGACAACTTGTTTAACGTATTTGCTCCTAAAATAAACTTGTCTTCTGTATGCAATTTAACTTTATTAGTGACAACTTATCACTTTTTTCATGCATTTTAGTTAAAGAGAGTTTAATATCATTGTATAATAAAATTTTATGAGAGTTCATTTTATTTGTGACAACTTATCCCGTACATTTGAGTTATTTCTACGATTTTATAAGTGATAACTTGTCTTTTTTATCATAGTTAATTTCATTTGTGACAACTTATATTATACATTTGAGTTATTTATAAGATTTTATAAGTGACAACTCGTTTACTGTATTTGCTCCTAAAAATAACTTGTCTACTGTATGAAATTTAACTTTATTAGTGAAAATATATCACTTTTTTTATGCTTGTAAGTTAAAAAGAGTTTGATATACTTGTATAATAAAAGTTTATTAGAGTTAATTTCATTTGTCAAAACTTATCCCGTACATTTGAGTTATTTCGAAGATTTTATAAGTGACAATCTGTCTTTTTTAACAGAGTTAATTCCATTTGTGACAACTGATCCCGTACATTTGAGTTATTTCTAAGATTTTATAAGTGACAACTCGCTTAGCGTATTTGCTCTTAAAAAAAACTTGTCTGCCGTATGATGTTTAACTTTATTAGTGACAACTTATCACTTTTTTCATGCATTTAGTTAAAGAGAGTTTAATATTTTTGTATGATAAAAATTATAGTACAAATAATACGAATATAGTTATAGTGATATCATGTTTATTTTTTTATACATCATTGAAAGAAGATACTTTACGTTGAATCTTATTTAATTATGGTATAAAATGTCTCTAAAAAAAATGAATCTTATTTAATATGTCAATAAAAATAACGTACTTATCAATGACCACTCAACAAAAATTATTTTATTAGTGAAGCTTGTCTCTTTTATCAAAGTTAATTCCATTTGTGAAAACTTATCGCGTATATTTGAGTTATTTCTAAGATTTTATAAGTGACAACTTGAATAGCGTATTTGCGCTTAAAATAAACTTGTTTTCTGTATGAAATTTAACTTTATTAGTGACAACATATCACTTTTTTCATGCATTTTAGTTAAAGAGAATTTAATATCGTTGTATGATAAAAGTTTATCAGAGATAATTTCATTTGTAAAAACTTATCCCGTACATTTGAGTTATTTCTAATATTTTATTAGATCCAAATTGTCTTTTTTATTAGAGTTAATTCCATTTGCGACAACTGATCCCGTACATTTGAGTTATTTCTAAGATTTTATAAGTTACAACTCGTTTAGCGTATTTGCTCCTAAAAAAAAACTTGTCTGCGGTATGAAGTTTAACTTTATTAGTGACAACTTATCACTTTTTTCATGCATTTTAGTTAAAGAGTGTTTATTATCGTGTTGTATAATAAACGTTCTGGTATAAATAATCAGCAAAAGAAGATACTTTACATTGAATCTTATTTAATATATCGATAAAAATTATTATTTTATCAATGACAACTCAAAAAAAATTATGTTATCAGTGACATCTTGTCTCTTTTATTAGAGTTAATTCCATTTGTGACAATTATCCCGTACATTTGAGTTAATTTCTAAGATTTTATAAGTGACAACTTGTTTAGCGTATTTGCTCCTAAAAAAAAGTTCTAATCTTATGAAATTTAATTTTAGTAATGATAACCTATCACTTTTTACTTGCATTTTAGTAAAAGAGAGTTTAATATCGTTGTATAAGAAAAGTTTATGAGAGTTAATTTTATTTGTGACAACTTATCCCGTACATTTGAGCTATTTCTATGATTTTATAAGTGACAACTTATCTTAGGTGATATCAAAGTTAATTCCTTTTGTGACAACTTATCCCGTGCATTTGAGTTATTTCTTAGATTTTATAAGTGACAGCTCGCTTAGCGTATTTGCTCCTAAAAAAAACTTGTATGTTGTATGATGTTTAAATTTATTATTGACAACTTATCACTTTTTTCATGCATTTTAGTTAAAGAGTGTTTATTATCGTGTTGTATAATAAACGTTCTGGTATAAATAATCAGCGAAAGAAGATACTTTACATTGAATCTTATTTAATATATCGATAAAAATTATTATTTTATCAATGACAACTCAAAAAAAATTATGATATCAGTGACATCTTGTCTCTTTTATTAGAGTTAATTCCATTTGTGACAATTATCCCGTCCATTTGAGTTATTTATAAGGTTTTATAAGTGACAACTTGTTTAGCGTATTTGCTCCTAAAAAAAAGTTCTAATCTTATGAAATTTAATTTTAGTGATGATAACCTATCACTTTTTACCTGCATTTTAGTTAAAGAGAGTTTAATATCGTTGTATAATCAAAATTTATTAGAGTTAATTTTATTTGTGACAAATTATCCCGTACCTTTGAGCTATTTCTAAGATTTTATAAGTGACAACTTATCTTTTTATCAAAGTTAATTCCTTTTGTGACAACTTATCCCGTGCATTTGAGTTATTTTTTAGATTTTATAAGTGACAACTCGTTTAGCGTATTTGCTCCTAAAAAAAACTTGTCTGTCGTATGAAGTTTAACTTTATTAGTAAGAGTATAGAAAGAGAGTTTAATATCGTTGTATAAGAAAAGTTTATGAGAGTTAATTTTATTTGTGACAACTTATCCCGTACATTTGAGCTATTTCTATGATTTTATAAGTGACAACTTATCTTAGGTGATATCAAAGTTAATTCCTTTTGTGACAACTTATCCCGTGCATTTGAGTTATTTCTTAGATTTTATAAGTGACAGCTCGCTTAGCGTATTTGCTCCTAAAAAAAACTTGTATGTTGTATGATGTTTAAATTTATTATTGACAACTTATCACTTTTTTCATGCATTTAGTTAAAGAGAGTTTAATATCTTTGTATGATAAAAATTATGATATAAATAATACGAATATAGTTATAGTGATATCATGTTTATTTTTGTATACATCATTGAAATAAGATATCCTACATTGAATCTTATTTAATATGTCGATAAAAAATAACGTCTTTATCAATGACCACTCAACAAAAATGATTTTATCTGCGAAGCTTGTCTCTTTTATCAAAGTTATTTCTAAGATTTTATAAGTGACAACGTGTCTAGCGTATTTGTTCCTCACAAAAATTTGTTTTATGTATCAAATTTAACTTTATTAGTGACTTCTTTCACTTTTTTCATGTATTTTATTTAAAGAGAGTTTAATATCGTTATATAATAAAGTAATGGTCTAAATCATAGGAACATCGTTATAGTGATGTGTTTTTTTATATATCAGTGAAAAACGATACTATACATTGACTATTATTTAATATATCGATGAAAAATAATATTTTATCAATGATCACTCAACAAATGTTATTTTATCAATGATAGTTTGTCTCTTTTATTGGAGTTTAATATCATTGTAAAATAAAAGTTATGGTCTAAATCATAGGAACATCGTTATAGTGATGTGTTTTTTTATATATCAGTGAAAAAAGATACTATGCATTGACTATTATTTAATATATCGATGAAAAATAATATTTTATCAATGATCACTCAAAAAATATTATTTTATCAATGACCACTCAACAAAAATTATTTTATCAATGACAGCTTTTCTCTTTTATCTGAGTTAATATCATTTGTGACAACTTATCCCGTGTATTTGAGTTATTTCTAAGATTTTATAAGTGGCAACTTGTGTAGCGTATTTGTTACTAAAATAAACTTGTCTTTTATATCAAATTTAACTTTATTAGCGATTTCTTATCATTTTTTTCATGCATTTTAGTTAAAGAGAATTTAATATCGTTGTAGGATAAAAGTTTATCAGAGATAATTTCATTTGTGAAAACTTATCCCGTACATTTGAGTTATTTCTAATTTTTTTTTTTAGATCCAAATTGTCTTTTTTATTAGAGTTAATTTCATTTGTGACAACTAATCCCGTACATTTGAGTTATTTCTAAGATTTTATAAGTTACAACTCGTTTAGCGTATTTGCTCCAAAAAAAAACTTGTCTGTCGTATGAAGTTTAACTTTATTAGTGACAATTTATCACTTTTTTCATGCATTTTAGTTAAAGAGTGTTTAATATCGTGTTGTATAATAAACGTTTTGGTATAAATAATCAGTGAAAGAAGATACTCTACATTGAATCTTATTTAATATATCGATAAAAAATATTTTTTTTTTTGGTTACTTAATAAAAAATATTATTTTATCCATGACAACATAACAAAAATTATGTTATCAATGACAGCTTGTCTCTTTTATTAGAGTTAATTCCATTTGTGACAATTATCCCGTCCATTTGAGTTATTTATAAGGTTTTATAAGTGACAACTTGTTTAGCGTATTTGCTCCTAAAAAAAAGTTCTAATCTTATGAAATTTAATTTTAGTGATGATAACCTATCACTTTTTACCTGCATTTTAGTTAAAGAGAGTTTAATATCGTTGTATAATCAAAATTTATTAGAGTTAATTTTATTTGTGACAAATTATCCCGTACCTTTGAGCTATTTCTAAGATTTTATAAGTGACAACTTATCTTTTTATCAAAGTTAATTCCTTTTGTGACAACTTATCCCGTGCATTTGAGTTATTTTTTAGATTTTATAAGTGACAACTCGTTTAGCGTATTTGCTCCTAAAAAAAACTTGTCTGTCGTATGAAGTTTAACTTTATTAGTGACAACTTATCATTTATTTTTTCATGCATTTTAGTAAAAGAGAGTTTAATATAGTTATATAATAAAAGTTTATGTGAGTTAATTTTATTTGTGACAACTTATCCAGTACATTTGAGTTATTTCAAAGATTTTATAAGTGACAACTTGTCTTTTTTATCACAGTTAATTTCATTTGTGACAACTTATATTATACATTAGAGATATTTATAAGATTTTATAAGTGACAACTTGTTTAGTGTATTTGCTCCTAAAAAAAACTTGTCTACTGTATGAAATTTAACTTTATTAATGAAAACTTATCACTTTTTTCATGCATTTAAGTTAAAAAGAGTTTTATATTGTTATATAATAAAAGTTTATTAGAGTTAATTTCATTTGTGAAAACTTTTTTTCTTTTGAACAATTCATTTGTGAAAACTTATCCCGTACATTTAAGTTATTTCGAAAATTTTATAAGTGACAACCTGTCTTTTTTATCAGAGTTAATTCCATTTGTGACAACTGATCTCGTACATTTGAGTTATTTCTAAGATTTTATAAGTGACAAATCGCTTAGCGTATTTTCTACTAAAAAAAACTTGTCTGCCGTATGATGTTTAACTTTATTAGTGACAACTTATCACTTTTTTCATGCATTTAGTTAAAGAGAGTTTAATATCTTTGTATGATAAAAATTATGGTTAAAATAATACGAATATAGTTATAGTGATATCATGTTTATTTTTTTATACATCATTGAAAGAAGATACTCTACATTGAATCTTATTTAATATGTCGATAAAAAATAACGTCCTTATCAATGACCACTCAACAAAAATTATTTTATCAGCGAAACTTGTCTCTTTTATCAAAGTTATGTCCATTTGTAACAACTTATCGCGTCTATTTGAGTTATTTCTAAGATTTTATAAGTGACAACTTGTATAGTGTATTTGCTCCTAAACTAAACTTGTTTTAGGTATAAAACTTAACTTTATCAGTGACAACTTATCAATTTTTCATGCATGTTAGTTAAAGAGAATTTAACATCGTTGTATAATAAAAGTTTATCAGAGATAATTTCATTTGTGAAAACTTATCCCGTACATTTGAGTTATTTCTAAGATTTTATAAGATCCAAATTGTCTTTTTTATCAGAGTTAAATTTATTTGTGAAAAATTATCCCGAGCATTTGATTTATTTCTAAGATTTTATAAGTGACGACTTGTGTATCGTATTTGCTCCTAAAAATAACTTGTATTATGTATGAAATTTATATTTATTAGTGACAACTGACAACTTATCACCTTTTTAATGCATTTTAGTTAAACAGAGCTTAATATCGTTGTATAATAAAATTATGGTATAAATAATAGGAACTTTGTTATAGTGATATCACATTTTTTTATATATCAATAAAAGAAGATACTCTACATTGAATATTATATAATATATCGATAAAAAATATTATTTAATCAATGACCACTCAACATAAATTATTTTATCAGTGACAACTTGTCTTTTTAACAGAGTTAATTTCATTTGTGACAACTTATCCCGTTCATTTGAGTTATTTATTTTATAAGTGACAATTTGTTTACCGTATTTGCTCCTAAAAAAAACTTAACTTCTTTATGAAATTTAACTTTATTAGTGACAATTTATCAGTTTTGTCATGCATAAATTACAAAGAGAGTTTAATATCGTTGTATAAAAAAATTTATGGTCTAAATAATACAAACATTGTTATAGTGATATAATTTTTTTATTATATATCAGTGAAAGAAGATACTCTACATTGAATATTATATAATATATCTATGAAAAATAAGATTTTATCAATGACCACTCAACAAAAATTATTTTATCCGTGAAAACTTGTCTATTTTATCGGATTTAATTTAATTTATGCCGACTTATCCCGTGCATTTGAGTTATTTATAAATTTTTATTAATGACAACTTGTCTAGCGTATTTGCTCAGAAAAAAAACTTGTCTTATGTATGAAATTTAACTTTATTAGTGACAACTTATCACTTTTTTCATGCACAAATTATAAAGAGAGTTTAATATCATTGTATAATAAAAGTTATTGTCTAAATATTAGGAACATTGTTGTACTGATATAATTTTTTTTATATAAACATATGTGCGACCACTTGTCTCTTTTGTCAGAGTTAAATTTATTTGTGAAAACTTATCCCGGGCATTTGATTTATTTCTAAGATTTTATAAGTGACCTCTTGTCTAGCGTATTTGCTCCTAAAAGTAACTTGTCTTATGTATGAAATTTATATTTATTAGTGACAACCAACAACTTATCACTTTTTTTAATGCATTTTAGTTAAAGAGAGCTTAATATCGGTGTATAATAAAATTATGGTATAAATAACAGGAACTTCGTTATAGTGATATCACATTTTTTTATATATCAATAAAAGTACATTGAATATTTTATTATATATCGATAAAAAAGATTATTTAATCAATGACCACTCAACATAGATTATTTTATCAGTGACAACTTGTCTTTTTAACATAGTTAATTTCATTTGTGACAACTTATCCCTTTCATTTGATTTATTTATTTTATAAGTGACAATTTGTTTAGCGTATTTGCTCCTTAAAAAGACTTATCTTCTTTATGAAATTTAACTTTATTAGTGACAACTTATCATTTTTTTCATGCATAAATTACAAAGAGAGTTCAATATCGTTGTATAAAAAAAGTTATGGTCTAAATAGTAGGAACATTGTTATAGTGATATAATTTTTTTTATATATCAGTGAAAGAAGATACTCTACATTGAATATTATGTAATATATCTATGAAAAATAAGATTTTATCAATGACCACTCAACAAAAATTATTTTATCCGTGAAAAGTTGTCTATTTTATCGGAGTTAATTTCATTTGTGACAACTTATCCTGTGCATTTGAGTTATTTATAAATTTTTATTAATGACAACTTGTCTAACGTATTTGCTCCTTAAAAAAACTTGTCTTATGTATGCAATTTAACTTTATTATTGACAACTTATCACTTTTTTCATGCATTTTAGTTAAAGAGAGTTTAATATCGTGGTACAAAAAAAGTGATGGTATAAATAATAGGAACATCATTATAGCGATATCATGTTTTTTATATATTAGCGAAAGAAGATACTCTACATTGAATCTTATTGAATGTATCAATGAAGAATATTATTTTATCAATGACCACTCAACAAAAATTATTTTATCAGTGACAACTTGTCTTTTTTGTCAGAGTTATTTTCATTTGTGACAACTTATCCCATGCATTTGAGTTATTTCTAAGATTTTATAAGTGACAATTTGTTTAGGGTATTTGCTCCTCGAAAAAACTTGTCTTTTGTATGAAATTTAACTTTTTTTGTGACAACTTATCATTTTTTCATGAATAAATGATAAAGAGAGTTTAATATCGTTGTATAAAAAAAGTGATGGTATAAATAATAGGAGCTTCGTTTTAGTGTATCACTTTTTTATATATCAATAAAAGAAGATACTCTATATTGAATATTATATAATATATCGATGAAAAATATTTTTATCAATGACCACTCAACAAAAATTATTTTATCAGTGACAACTTGTCTATTTTATCGCAGTTAATTTTATTTGTGAAAACTTATCCCGTGCATTTGTGTTATTAGTAAGATTTTATAACTGACAACTTGTCTAGCGTATTTCTCCTTAAAAAAACTTGTTTTATGTATGAAATTTAACTTTATTATTGATAACTAATTACTTTTTTCATGTATTTTAGTTAAAGAGAGTTTAATATCGTTGTATAATAGAATTTATGGTATAAATAATAGAAACATCATTATAGTGATTTCATGTTTTTTTTATATATCAGTAAAGAAGATACGTTACATTAAATATTATTTAATATAGGGTTAATTAAGTTTTTAGTCCCTATAAATATTCACAGTTTTGTTTTTAGTCCCTATAAAATAAAATCACATTTTTTAGTCCCTGTGACTTTTTTCTTAAGCATTTTAGGGACTAAAAATGCTGATGGAAAAATTTTATAGGGACTAAACATGCGGATGGAAAATTTTATAGGGACTAAAAATGTTGATGGAAAATTTTATAGGGACTAAAAAGTGTGATTTTATTTTGTAGGGACTAAAAACAAAATTCTGAATATTTATAAGGACCATTTACTTAATTAACCCTTTAATATATCGATAAAAAAATATTGTTTTATCAATGAACATTCAACAAAAATAATTTAATCAATAACAGCTTGTCTCTTTTATTAGAGTTAATTAATTTGTGACAACTTATCCCATGCATTTTAGTTATTTCTAGAATTTTATAAGTAACAACTTATCTAGCGTATTTGCTCTGAAAATAAACTTGTCTTCTGAATGAAATTTAACTTTATTAGTGACAATTTATCACTTTTTTCATGTATTTTAGTTAAAGAGTTTAATATCGTTGTACCATAAAAGTTATTGTGTAAATAATAGGAACTTCGTGTTAGTGATATCATCTTATATATATATATATATATATATATATATATATATATATATATATATATATATCAGTTAAAGAGGATACTCTATGTTGAATATTATATAATGTATCGATTAAAAACTTTATTTTTTTATTGATCACTCAACAAAAATTATTTTATCAACGACAGTTTGTCTCTTTTATCAGAGTTAATTTCATTTGTGACGACTTATCCCAAGTATTTAAGTGATTTTTAAAATTTTATAAGTGACAACCTGTCTAGCGTATTTGCTCCTCAAATAAGAGGTTTACTAAATTTGGGAGTAAATTTCTTAGTTGAAGTATCTCTACTAATGTTAGATGTACCACCAATTTTTTTCTCTTCTAATACTTGTTTTCTTTTGTCTCTTAATCTTAATATGTTGTTGAGTAAGCTGAAGGTGATCCATTAGATTGGTTGATGGCAGAATTTGTGTGTTTATAACAGTGTGTTGTTTTGAGTTTCTAACACCATTTGTTTGTAATCGAAATTTAGTTGAGACAAATAATTTTCATTGGTTCCCAAAAAATGGTACTCATTACTATTCTAGATTAGGTAGTATATGATAGACTTTGATTAGACAGAACTATTCAAAGTTGGTCAATTGATAATGCTATTTTTATTAATATAATTGTTACAGGTACTGTTTCTTACATTGTCCAATGTCATGATTTGTCTAACACATGTTTTGACTTGCGTTTGAATACATAGTTACAACCCAGTTGACATAGTTAATTTCCTTAGTTAACAGCCCATGGTTTCTTAAGGGTAGTGAGTTGGTCTATTAGTTTTTATGTTGGTCACACGCTTCTGCTCATGAGTTGCTCTATTGGCATTTCTCCAACTTAAATGAGTAGTTTCCAACGTACATAAATTTGATATTCATTAATAAATTGCCTTTAATGTATTAATCAATAATTGGAGAGTTATATGAAATTCTGCCTTGTGTTACATAAATTTTCTTGTGACGATTACATCTACTTCATAAAATCCATTTTTGCTTGTTAAAAAAAACAAAAAAACAAAGATTCTCTGCTTAAATATAATTTAATATATCGGTGACAAATATTATTTTATCAATGTTCTCCTAAAAATATTATTTTATCAATGACAACTTATCTCGTGAATTAGAGTGAATTTCCTAATTAAAGAGTTTAATATCACTTTTTTCATGTATTTTAGTTAAAGAGTTTAATATCGTTGTCTAGTAAGATTTTATAATTTTTATCAGTGACAACTTCTTTCGTGCTTAATAGTTCAATTAATCAATGTAAACTTCTTCCATCCATTTTTAATTATTTTTTAAATTTTAATCAATGTCAATTTCTTTCATACATTTTAGTTAACGATGGTTTAATGACATTGTGTAATCAAAGTTATGGTATAAAAATAGGAACACCATTATAGTGATATCATATTTTTATACATATCAGTGAAATATATCAAAGATAAATATTATTTTATCAATGGCCTCTCAATAAAAATTATTTTATCAATGAGAACTTGTCTCATTTATCAGAATTGATTTCATTAGTGACGAATTGTATTAGTGAAAACATGCAAGTTCATGATAGTTTAATTGTATAAATCTCAAATAATGACACCCATTGCAAATAATTTTTTTAATAAATTGATTAAGGATCCACATTTTTTAGAGTTGGATCGGTTAAAAATATACAATTAATTTTTGAAATACATCTCCCTTTTTAATTTTGACTAAGTGATCACAACCATTGATTTTTTTTTTTGGCTAAGCAAGTAGAGAGGACACGCATCAAGAGGAAACACAGACATCACAACCATTGATTAAGAGTACCAATAATATTTAAAGTTTAATGGTAATGAGTTGACGGTCGAAAAATAATTTTACACGTACAACCAATTAAAACATTTTTTTAAGAGAACCAATTAAGTAACTTAGAGCATGATTATCGGTGCTTTTGCACCGTGGTATAACTGCCACAAATGAAATTGTGTCAGGAAACCTCTGTTATTTGGCAAAAAAGCAAGTAGTAAAACCAACCATGGTGGCAATGCATTACCACCGTTCCATTCCAGAATTTGTCAGAACTTTTGTATTGCTTTTGAGTTCTTTTTATTTTAATTACTTATTTTAATGTAAAATATAATTTAAAGTATATTGTAGGTGTAAGATAAGTGGGACCCATTTTAGAGTTTTAGAGGAGTGGTATGGATATTTAGAAAATATAGTTGAGTGGTTTAAATAATTGAAAAGTGTAAAGTAATATAATATATTATGTGGGTCCCATTTATACCACTCATTTGGGTGGCATGGATGTGGATGCTCTTACATCTAATTGTAAATACTCATATCAATTTTTTCACATTTTTTTCTCAAAGATCAGCCATTTAATTTTAGAATTTAATAACAATTGAATGTATTGTACAACAATTGAATGTATTGTACAACATAGGCTACCAGTTTTCATTTTTTTTTTCTTTTCGGTAATCCAACTTTTAAGTTTTATAATTTATCTCTCCCACCCTTTATTATTATTATTATTTTTAGACAAATGCTCATTTGTTAATTTTATTCTCTCTCTTCATCAAAGGAATTTGAGAAGCTCTCCTCTTCTAACAAACCCTAGCCGCCGGATTACTGTTCACAACCTCCATGATTAATTTCCGGCTGCCTTTGGCTGAACCACACTCATAATCTTGCCCTATTCTTTATCATCTATCATTCAGATCAAATAGATTTGTAAACTTCTCAACTACCACCTTCTTGGCTAGATCTCGGCCAACATAGACAACCTTTTGAAAAATCAATACCATAAAAAGACTCTCCTCCAACTCCTCTACAAAACCCACAAAAAAGATCATAATTTGAAACACTTTCCCCGTCGACCTCCACACCAGAAATTGCGACCTCCGCGCCTGAAATTGCAACCGCCGCTGTTATGGTATGAAACTGGGTTGGTGTCTTCATCAAGGTCAAGTTCTTTACATCTTATGTTTCCATTACATGCAACAACAACAACAGTTAAAAGATGAAATTGGATCTGATTCTCTTGTATTTTGAAAAGATGTAAGAATTTCTTATGTAGATCAAATAATCTTTTTCTATTGATGTTTTTTGACAATCCTTCTACTGGATTTTGATAAAAAAAATATATTTTTTCTGAAAATCCCAAATTTCGTTTCCAGCAAAAATGAAGACTTTTTTTTTCTTCCATAATATCAATAGAAAAACCATTTTTTCTGCAAATTTTGTTTTTTTTGACGTTGTTACAGAATGATGTAAACAGAAGAATTCTCTTTCTTTCTCTCTGTTTTTTTTTTTCTAAGTCTAAATGAGGACTGTTCTTTTTAGAATATATAAAGAATTTTCTCTTTCACAGTTGAATAATAAAAAAAACTCACATGTTGAATAATAAAAAATCACAGATCTGTGTATTTTAATAGCTTAATAGCAACAGGTTGTAAAAACAAATTAATGGAAGTGAAAATTGTAGACACAATTTACATCAGACAAAATTGTTGTCTATTTTGATGTTTGTACTCATCTTTATTTTCTTTTTCTTGTTCTTAATCCTTCATGGTTGTTTTTCATTTTTATTTATAAGCTATTTTTTTCTTATACAAAATAGTATAAACTTTATTTTTACTCAATTTTTTTTCTTTCAAAAATAATAATAAACTAAAGGAAGATTATGTAAGTTTAGAAGTATTTGAAAAAGATTGAACAAACACCATTGATACAAAATAGTATAAACTTTATTTTTACTCAATTTTTTTTCTTTCAAAAATAATAATAAACTAAAGGAAGATTATGCAAGTTTATAAGTATTTGAAAAAGATTGAACAAACACCATTGAATCATTGATACATTCGTTTTAGGTGATACATCCATTGAATCACCTTTCCTATCCATACTTACACATTTAAGTTTGTTGTTCTCCATCTTTGTTTTCTTTTTTCCCTTTTTTCTCTTTTCTTTGTTTGTAGTTTGATAAAGAGAAATGAACTCCATTCAACTTTCCTGCAACATTTCTAGATCAAAAAATTGTAGTTGAATGTAAATACAAATATTGAAAAGGTACATGTTAGATAAAGAAAAGAGAAAAGAGTAAATTTTAGACACTTTAAACATCAAATGAACTTGTAGATCTGAAAAGTTGTTCATAATATTTTTTTTGCAACACTTCAAGTTTCCTGCAAAATCCAATTGAAGAGAAGGTAAAGATTAGAAAGTTTGGAAAGAAAAGGACATCAAGAAGAAGAAGAAAGAAGAGTTGTTGTTGTTGTTACCTTACATTTCGTTTCATTTCCTGCAAAATAAGAAATAGATTATTAAACATTAAACATAGATAAGAAAAAGTGAGAGAGAAGAAAAATGAAAGAAGATATCTAATGAAAGAAGAGATCCGTAGAAGTATTAACTTTTATAGAAAAGGGTATTGAAATTTGAAATTCAAATGTAAGAATTTGCCCCCCAAAATGACCTTTCTCTTCATAAAGCAAATTTGAAAATACCAGATGCCATATGTCAAGCAGAAGAGCTGTCCACTTGTCAAGCAAAGCCGCTGCCAAATGGCACTCACACACGCTGCCAGAGGTCAAGCTGTGGTTGAGCGTGCACTACTTTCTTATATTATAGTAGATAAAGCAATATAAGATTATAAAAAATTAAAAAAATAAAAAAATTGGACAAATTGTTAAAGTAAAATAAAAATCCTATTTAAAATTAAATTATATATCTAGAATCATAAAATTCATCGTAAATGTTTGAAGTCAATTATCATTGGCATTGGAAACTATAAAGAAATGAAAACTAATTTATCGAATGGAGATTTAAAGCTTTTTATTGAGAATGGTGGCTTAAAGTTAATTGTTATGGTAAAAAATATTTATTAATGTTAAAATAAATTTGTTATGAATAATTAACTTTAGTGGATGTCCATCGTTAGTATTCCACTTTCCTATAACTCCCATAAGTGAATGGACATTTAGCGGTCCTTAATTATTTTGATCATTCACATGCTCATATTATATCCTATAAATAAGACCTACATTTCCATGTAAATGACACACTTGTGAAGAGAATAATACAAAAGATTTTATCTTCTTCTTCTTCTTCTTCTTCTTTGATCTTGTGCTTTTAGTTTATTTCATAACACGCTATCAACACGAAGCTCTGACCAAATTCGAAAGTTTGGAACTTATTGGAGTTTGGACTTGTGAGATATTTACATATTTTTGGAAGAAGAATTGTTTCAAGTTTCAAGCAAATCCAATTCTTACATCTTTGTCAATACTCAGGTTTGCTAAAATATATTTTAGAATGATTGTATTTAATGGTTTAAGTCTAACCTATACCTATTTTTTTTTATCTATGCCTACGGTTTTAATTCTTGATTTGTATGAAAGTGGTTTGGGAAAAACATGTCATCCTAAATAAAAATGACAAATGATACTAAATATTATATTTTGTATATGTATATATCATAATAACTTGTTATCAGACCCATGCATGTGTAGCTTATTAAGATGTGAGATAATAAGATATATATATATATATATATATATATATATATATATATATATATATATATACACACACATATACATATATACATATATATATATATATATATATATACATATATATATATATATATATATACATACATATATACATATATATATATATATATATATATATATATATGCCTTTAATGTTATATAAGTATTTTCTATTTTCATGTCTATTAAATTTCGATATGCATCATGTTCTTCATATTCTCTTTTTCTCTTATCAATTAGATTTTATTTTGTACATAAATTTTGTTGAAAATGTTCATTGACTTGTATAATCATCAAAAGTTCTTTGACTTGTATAATTATCATTTGTTTCTTTATTATTCTTTTTTAACATTGAAGCGTCCTTGCTCAAACAATGAAGATATTTATGATATAGTTCTCAGAGAACTATTTTTCCTTTTGATATTAAAGCATCCTTGAAGGTGTAACGCCGCAAATCCTTAAAGTGATAACTTACACAAATAATACAATTAAATAAGGATCTAGTTGTTACATCTTCAATAATTTACCAAGCAAGCACAAATAATTTTCTCAAACATCGCAGCAGAATAAAACATCATTACATCGACATTTAAATAAATTATCTCAGCAGTCATCCATAATAAAATAAATCACCAAGTAGCCATGTTATCACACAACTCATATCATCACTAATACATAGTCTTGAAAATATCCAACAGACACAATAAAGATAACATCAAAGGCCGACCCCTAAATTAGAGCCCTGAAATCTAATACACCAAAAGCAGTAAACGAGGTAGCATCTAAGCTATCCTCAAACGACTCACCAAGGCAAACTACTCATGCACGCCGTAAACTCATCTATACAAATAAGGTAGGCGGTCAACCAAATGACCACTGTAGGTTAGTTCACAATTCATAATTAAACATAATCAAATGTAAATAAATAGCACAATTTAATTTCATATGATTAATAAAACAGCAACATCATAAGCCAGCAAGTATGCAAGCACAATCAAGTATAGCATACATTCACCTGATTCAAGTATCCACAACAGTCACCAAAAATTCACCAATGCACATATACACCGATTCACGTATTCAGGTACGACTCGACTCACCAATCAATAAATGCATGCAATGTTCTAGACTCTTTTAGATGAATGTGGTACCATATGATTCCGGGGATAATTTGACCGTTAATGAATCTCCAACATAATAAACACCACCAATTATGTTTTGCAGAAGCTATGTAATAAACACCACCAATTACATTCTTCAAATCACCTCAATATGACTATGAATGCATGGACTTCAAGTAAGGACTCGACAATGCATAATTCACCAACATAGACATTAACATAATAATCACCGCCAATTATGTTATTCACCAACAATTGCATCATCAAATACTTAGATCCATGCAATCAACAAGCCATCATTGATTCATCAATTAACAATCACCAAAAGAATCGTCATCAACATTTAACACCTCAAAAAAACAATAAAGTTTCAAAAATCATCTTCCACCTAAAAGACGGGCATCAATCCACATTTTGATAATCATCATATTAAACACTCAATCATCATCAATTCATTCACATTCAATCATACTAACATGAATTCAAAGTCTTCTACAAGTTATCCGACCATAAAGTATTAATTTGACAAAGTTCGTCTAAGATTATGAAAACTAGCATTTTCTAAGTATCCCACCAAAATCAAAGTAAACATGTTCAAACGTCTCAACCGAGTATATACACAAGTCACTTATGAGTGCAATAGCATATACAAATACGTTTCATAGGCCAATTCCGATAAATTTCAAATTTTCACAAAGTTCGTCTCACTTTGCCATTTTTCAAAAGAGTTCCATTTTTCCAAAGCAAAACCAAGTTAAAGTAAATGAATATCATCCAAAACATTTTTACAAATCATAACCACGGTAGACAACCCTAGTCCTACCCTTTTTTTTTTTAGAAGATGAGTTTTCGAAAAATTTATGTTCTTGAACCATTTTAAAAAAGTTTATGATACAATTCACAAAACCAAGTTCAATCTAACTCAATTGATGTTTCCAAAGGTTTATAAAGTTTAAATACAGTTAATTACATCAAAAGAATCAGTTTGAACGGTTCGGATCGATCCCCCAAAGCTCAAAACACCCAAAACATGGGGTTCTGTTCCTGGGAAACTTGCTACAACGAGTTCTCAACTCGCCACATCAAAATTTCTCCAGAACAGTTGCCTGGTTCTGGTTGTTTTCTCTTGGGAACATCCAATTTTCCACCAAAAATCCCCATTTGTGATCCCTTGATCCCAAATTCGACCCCAAAACTTACACACTAGTTTACAAACATCAAAAGGCATTCAAAACAACAACAAACATCGAATCATAACACAAATTCACATCAAATTCATCATCTAGTTCATTTTCACCAACAACCACCATTTTCTCATTTTTCATTCAAACTTCATAAACAACCACACCAATTCAAATCTCATCAACATACAAACATAACCAAACATTAATGAAGTGAATTCAAACATGTTTCAGCCACAATCACTCATCAATTCATGAATTACACTCAATTAATCAAAAATCTTCAAAACAACTTAACAACGACAACAACAACAACAACTATTAAGTTTAAACAACTTAATAACATGTTTCAACTATGTTGTTTGTGAAAATCATCCTCTATTTTACACACATTGCAAGACCATTGGACACAGAATTCAACAATATAATGTAAAAAGATTGTAACAACAGAAAAAAGTAAAGTGCAGGGCCAAAAGAAACAACATAAACTTTATAACACGACAAAAGAATTTGTTAGCACCAGAAACTGGTCAAATAAAACAGCAAAGTTAATTGTTATTCATGACTCTACATATATGGCAGATAAGGATAGGTCCGTATAGAGACCCCTCCCAAAGCACCTCTCGAGGAGGAAAATACATATGCTTTTAAGCATAAAGATAGCATGAAATTTGCTAGAACTGAATCCCCTATTGCTTGAGATTTTTCCTACATTAGCGCAAGCTTTTGATACTAATCATATAGGTTCCGAGCACAGTGGTAAAAACGTGTAATCTAATTCTCTATCTCTTTGGTTAATTCTTTTGCTATCTGCATGAATTAGAGTTTTTTTCGAAGGGGGAGGTAAAAGGCGGGAACCTGTCTAGTGGTGTTGAGTTGGCTCAGCCTGCTACATAAACTATGTCAGCAATTTCCAATTTAAATGCTACTTCAGATAGCCAAGCTCTCGGTTCTCCTGAAAAAGCGTTAAGTGTGGCTTCAGACATAGGAGTAGACTGTATTGGTTTTGAATAATTTTCAGCGTAGCGGCAGTTAACCACCGTTAAAAAAGCCCAGCGACATTGGAGTTATATGTGTAATTTGTAGGTGTTTTTTTTAGCAAATTTTGAAGTGGAAAAAACAATGTTCAGCCGATTCATGTTATGGTAACCCGAGTCAAACTAACAAAATCTTTCTAGGCTACACGTGTTAACTTGGACGACACTTCATTACACCAAAAACGGCTGACGAAGGCTGCCGTTAGATCCCACAAGCCATTCCACGTCGCCAAACATAATAGGCCCAACTTTCGATTAGGTCCCACCCATTTATCCATCTTATTTCTCGTCCCTTCCAAAAGCTCCTGATTCATGACGCCAATTTTCCTTTTTATTATCACACTTCATTTTTAATTTATTTGCATTTTCTTGGACACTTTCTTTTTCTTTTTTTTTTTTTTACTAAACTAAACTCATCGCCTCTTCGCTCTCTTCAATTCTTTTCCCATATATAAACTCCAAATCTCAACCACGAACACTTCATTCCCGCACTCTCTCACTTTTCTCTCTTTACCTTTCGTTCCTAAACCAAACCCTAACACTCTTCTCTCTCCAATCTCCTTCACTACACTTCTCACTGTTCTTCATCAATCTCAGATCTGTTCTTAATTACTCGATTCATGTCTCTTTAAGGTCGTCTTTCAATTTTCTTTCATTCTTACCGATTCAACGTGTTTGGATTTGAGTTTTTCCAATTTTTTTTTGATTTTTTGTTATATGAATTTAAATTAATTCTGGTTATTTCCTGATATTCTTGAAAATGATTGAATTAAACGGTTATTCGGTTATTTTCGATTCAAAAGTTTATATCGGATTGGATTATTGTTTTTTTTTTATTGTTTTAATTTCTTTTTTTTTTTGTGATTTTTTTTGTCGTGTTTGTTGTTGATAATTGATTAAAAACCGTTTCTAATTATGGTTTTTATCTTCAGGCATTGATTGAATACGAATCTGAGTGAATTTCAGTGAATTCGTGTTTGGCCTTGATTTATTCGTGCATGCTGTGCGGTAGTTTTGATTTTCTGTTAGTTATTAGGAGATTTGAATTTGAATTCTCAGAGGCTCTGTTAGTTGGTTTTGATGGGAGAAGAAGCAGTTTGTGTGCAAGAATTGGTTGATGGAAAGACGGAAAATACCGAGGAATCAAGGTTGGAATTGAAACGTGATTATAACCAATGTGTTGCTGATACTGAAACAAATGTTCCGCCTAATAAAAAACAAGCTAAAGAAGTATCAAATGATGAATTGCGTTCGGAAGTTACAAATCCAAATGTTTCTGCAACAGAACATGCACAAACCTTTCATGATATTAGCAGCCAACCGACCGAATCTGAGAATGTTAGCCATGCAGAGTGTGGGGAACTGACATCTACTGGTTTGGAGAATTCCAGTTCTCATGATACCGTGAGTGATGAAGCTGGTGTTCGGAATAATGATAATGATAATATTAATAATTTGTGTCAGAATGATAAAGGTACGAGTAGTAACGATGCAGTGTCCCGTGTTGTGATGGAAATCCCGAAGCATGCTAGTTCAACCGGTATTCGAAAGATTACTTTTAAGTTCAGTAAAAAGAAGGAGGATTATGATGATTACCAAACACCTACTGGCTATACCGATGGCAGTGGCAGTGACTATGGATATAGCTATGGGAATGGCAGTGGATATGGCTATGGATATGGTTATCACGGGGATGATGAATATTTGGCAAATGATGATTATAATAGTGGGTTGGTAGAGAGCTCGTATGGCAGGGGATATGTTCCTTATGAAGATTCGGAGTTGTATTCTGGCAATATGGAATTGAAAATGTCAAAGAAAGTAGTTCCAAACGCCTTCCCCAATAATGTGAAAAAACTATTATCAACCGGTATCCTTGATGGAGCTGCAGTGAAATATATTTATAACCCTGGAAAGGTAAAGAGCAGATTATCCCAGTCTGTTTTTTTTTTTTATACACTTCTGCTGTGTTTCTTCTTATATTTTTCAATTATTAGGTTGAGCTCGATGGGATTATTGGTGATGGTGGATATCTGTGTGGCTGTTCAATGTGCAGTTACTCTAGAGTAAGTCATTTGATTTATTTATCGATATTATTGGACATTTGATTTATTTATCGATATTATTAGCTAATTTCAATGTTTTCTCAGGTGCTCAGTGCCTATGAGTTTGAGCAGCATGCTGGTGCTAAGACTAGACATCCAAATAATCACATATTCCTAGAAAATGGAAAACCAATTTATAGCATTATACATGAAATAAAAACTGCCACAAACAGCACGCCAGATGAGGTTATAAAGAATGTGGCTGGTTCATCTATCAACGAGGGATCCTTCCAGGTTTGGAAAGGTGACAATTATTTCTCTGGTTTTTTTTGGTAGTGCTTCAATTTTTTTTTTGGTAGTGAATTATTTCTCTGGTTTATAATTGCATTGTGGAGCCTATATGTTTTCGGTTCATGTTGGTCAAATCAAATAATGACATGTGTGCTGGGAAAATGTGCTAATTTTTGTGGGTTTAGATTATTTGCTGGCAAGTTATTGGCAGTCTTGAAAAGCTATATAACATTTTACAGTAGTCTTGATTTGAAACTGATGTTCAACTATCTAATACTAAATCAGAACCAGTTATTGTATTATGTAACATAATATCTAAGTGTGTCTTTCCTAGTACACTTTTATGGAATAAACCTCTCGTAAATGTAAGGTAAAAAAACTACCTGCAATAATAATAATAATAATAAATCCATAGTGGGTCTGATCCTTCCTTGGACCTTGTTATAGTGGGAGTTTTATAGTACCAGATTGTTCTCCTCCTCTCTTATCTAGGGTTGTGCTTTTCTTCAACAAACTGCCATATATTTCTCTACCCAAGTAATCTTTATCTTGTTGATGTCCACGGATTCCATCTTCTGTATAATCTACACTTGCCTTTTGACTTGAGTTTCTAACATCACTTTATTTGATGATAGAGATGTATCAGTTAGCCATCTACTTCGATATTTATGAGTAGTTTGTCACAGTAATTATATGTTTAATTTTTTTTTCTTCCGAAAGTTTAAACAAGCATTCTAAAAGCACTTAAGTGGTTGAGCTTTGTCAAAATATAAGTGATTTTTATTTTTAAAAAAGCTTAAATAAACACACTCGCAATCATGATAGTCGTTTGGTCATCTAGGAGAGTATTATTGCCAATCACCAAATGTTCCAAAAGCTTAAGTTGCTAGGTGAAAGCTTATGAATGATTTTATATCTAACAATTATCATTGCACAGCATCCACGGATGGGAAGGAATAGAAATATAAAACATAGAGTAACTTGTGCATGTTGTTTGCCGCAACTTGCATTGGTATACATATTAGTCATATGGATGCAGACTACATATCAAATAGTAAGAGGTGTTTCTTTTGCTTTGCTTTTGGACCTGGATTTGTCTTATATATGTTTATATTTTTTCCATGGATTCTGCAGAAAGTCTCCTACAAAGCAGCAAGAAGGTTCCAACTCAAAAAAAATACAGCACAAAGTATACTGGCATGCCTCATACATACAACAGGTAAACCAGAAATAAACCTAAAAATAATATCTTTTAATGGTCATGATGTACCACCCAAATCCAGTTTGGACCCAATTATTGCATGTTCAGTTTGGCCTCAGTTATTATTCTCTCCGTCTCTTATTAATTGTTGTTTAAGGTTATGCACACTTAAGAAAATCATTTGATAAAATGACATTCAGCAAAGTACCGTTATTACTAAAGTAGTTAGTGACATCGTTAGGTGGATTGAGATACACGATAAATAAAAGTATTACTGAAAAAAGGTAATTAATGTTTCATTGATATTTTAAAGCGACAAATAATATGAGACACATATTCTAAATGCAAAACTTATTATGAGACAGAAGAAGTATAGACTAGCTATGAATTAGTTGTAACTCATACCAACCGCCCGTTATAAATCATATCAATGATGATTTCATCTATCTTGCCGATGAGCCAAGTCATGCTGCAATAGAATTTCCCTGGCTATGGTGCACAGTGCACACCAACCTAAATTTCGATCTTGTTTTCATTTTTTAGAAATTTAATTAGGTCTCCTTAATTTTCTTGTGGTTTAAAGCTTCCATATTTTGTTATTTGGCGGAATTCAAGAAGTCTTAGTTCTTGTTGCCAGGAAATTTCCATTAACGATCAGTCCAATATCATCTGTTTTAGTTTTAGTTCTCCTACACCTCCATCATTTGCCTCTGCAGTCATGTTTTGTGAAGCGCATATTGAATTTCAAGCGTTTGTTTGTAAATTCTAACAACCAACAAGCTTAATTGTTAGTGAGCTTTAGCTTGGTGGGGGCAGTAGAATAGATGAAAAATATCTCATAATACTTGACTGTATCTTAGAGAATTATGTGTTAAGAGTACCACATTGGATTGGATTTGATATGGCATGAACAAAAGTTTATAATGAGTGAAGTCCTCACCTTGCAAACCTGTTGTAAGGGTTGAGTTAGGCCCAACCCAAATTCTAAGATGGTATCATAGTCTATCCAAGATCCGTCGGGCCATCTTCTATCCGCTCACGTCACACTCCATATGTCCAATCCTAGGCGTGAGGGGCTTGTGTTAAGAGTTCCATATTGGATGATATTTTACCTGAATATAAGTTTATAAGTAAGGGCAGTCCTTACCTTACAAGCCGCTTTTGTGAGGGTTGAACTTGGCCAAGCCTTAATTTCTAAGAATTAAGAGTGTGTTTGGATGAGGTAATTTGGAATTTTTAAAGAATTTAAAATTCTAGGCAATTTACCTCTAAGTATTTGAATTCCCTCATAACATTACATTTCCTCAACATTACATTACATTCCCCCATCCAAACAATGGAATTCACCTCAAAGTATTTGAATTCCCTCACAACATTACATTCCCTCAAAACATTCCCCCATCCAAACACACTCTAAGAGTATCTTGAACTTTGTCTTAGGACTGTTTCTTTTTTGTTATATTTCATGATTTGTTTTTATATTAAACTTGGGTTAAAATTTTAGTAATTGTTATAATTATTTTCCTTATTTAATTAGGATTAGGAGTCTAGGATTAATATAAATAAGGGTTAATGATAAAGCCATAGTCTCCGTAAGTTCTTTCTCATGTCTTCTTCTTTATCAAAAATCCTATAACTTCAGTGTGTAAATTACCTAATTCATTTGGATATAGGCAACCTTCTTAGAATTAAGGCTTGGCCTAGTTCAACCCTTACAAAACCGGCTTGTGGATAAGACTAATTATTTCACCACAGCATTTCTGAAAACTTGGATTCAGTCTTATTCTGTCAAATGTTATATTTTCGAAACTATTCTCGTGTTAACAGCTGACTAAAATAAATTATTTCACCACAGCATTTCTGAAAACTTAGATTCAGTCTTCTTCTGTCAAATGTTATATTTTCAAAACTATTCTCTTATGTTAACAGCTAAATAAAATAAAAAAGAGATGACAAGACCTCTTAACCTATTTTATTTTGATGTTCCAGTCAATCTATAGAAAGTGCGAGCTCCTTCTCATCTTCGCGTGTGCGAAATCATTTTGAGCAGCAAATGTATGTGAACCAGACAGCTGATGAGTGGAAACGAGTCGTAAAGAAGTGTGTTCTCCCTCTTGGTTTATTTACTAGTACTTGATACTTGATTTTTGAGCATGTTTTTGGGCAGTCTGCATATGTAGAAGGTTATCTGTTCAATTAAATTGTAGACCTTTCCTTCTTGTATATTCACAATATACCTTTTTCTGCAGACCAAGCACCTACACTTACTACTCAGGTATACCGCAGAAGAGAAGTGCTGATGGTTGCACTAAGAAAAGGTACTTTTTGTTTTGCTGTGTTTTTTCTAGTTGAAGATACTTGTGCTGCTTTTCTATGTCTCTCTAGCATCTCCATGTGAATAGAGTTTTCTTAGGTAATGTAGCTTAAAATTTGAATTGCATTTTGCTTTTTCAGGGACAACGATTTGCACAGGTTACTTTTTATGCCTAATGGCCTACCAGATGGTGCCGAGTTGGCTTACTATGTCAAAGGACAGGTGTCTTCACATTTTCTCTTAATATTGTGTTTTTGGATTGATTTGCTCATGATTTTAATTTTTTCAAATATGTGACTTGATTGACGTGCTTTTCAGAAATTACTTGGAGGTTACAAACAAGGAAATGGTATAGTCTGTGGTTGTTGTGATATAGAGGTATGGTCATATACCTATTGGCACCGACTACATATTTATACATGTGAAAGTGCTAAGATAAGCTTTATAACATTTTGTTCGTGGGTAAACAGATAAGCCCTTCGCAGTTTGAAGCCCATGCTGGAATGGCGGCCAGACGTCAACCGTGAGTAGTTTGTTAAATAACTAAATTGACTTTTCTATTTTTCTTCATCTCAAAATAATTTTAATCCTTTTTGCAGTTACCGCCACATATATGCTTCCAATGGATTGACACTTCATGATATAGCTCTCTCTTTAGCAAATGGTCAAAACCTTACTACGGGAGATAGTGACGATATGTGTGCAGTATGTGGAGATGGAGGAGATTTGATTCTTTGCAATGGATGTCCTAGGGCTTTTCATGCAGGTGAACAAATGACCTTCTATGTTTTTTAAAAATTGTTTATTTGCTAATATTGTTTTTATATTAATTTTTTGTTATCAATCAATCTTACTATTTATTAAAAAAAGATATCATAATATCAAGTTATTATAAAATATTTTCTTATATTCCAACAATATCAGTTTCTCAAGTTTTCTTTATGCTGCTTAAAAAAAAAAGTCCTCTGTTATCCAGTGCAGTATTAGACAGTGACAGATGAAGTTTGTTGCATACCTGGTTTCTTTCTACCTTATTTTGTTAATACCGGCAACAAGATATCATATTATAATATTATGGTATTTTCTATTTCAATTGCAGCCTGCTTGGGTTTACACAGTGTACCAGAGAGTGGTTGGCATTGTCTAAATTGTGAAGATAATACCGGTGATGAAAGAGGTGCTAGGCCAATCATGATACGGTTGACACGGGTTGATAAAGAACCAGAATATGAAGTGGGTGGATGCGTTGTTTGCAGGTAGGTGATATGATTGTTTGTTTATCTTAAGATATATCAAAGCAATCACATTCTGGCAACTTTATGGAAAGGATGTGCAATTTTACTTTCATTTAAGATTATGGTAATGGATTATTATGTATCATGAGATCAAGGGTTTAGTAACATATAATGCTACGAGTTCAATGCAATGTGTGCCGTTGAATTTCAAAATGATATCTGCATTTATTTATTTTTTCTGCTAAAGATAGTTCAGTTTGGATACTTGCATACTAATTATTTGTCATATTCTTATACCAATATATTTTTTTGGGAACTGTGAGGGAACTTTAATCTGTTATAACTGTAACTGTTTCCAGTCAGCATTAAGCTTTATTTTTATACATATTGAATTGTTAATTTTTTTGGATTGATCGACAGGGCAAATGATTTCAGTGTTGATAAATTTGATGACCGAACAGTAATAATTTGTGATCAGGTATGTTAATTACCCTATGAAAATTGTACTTAACTATCTCTTTCTGTTGTCAAACTGTTAAAGTGTATTTTTGTTATTTTCCAGTGTGAGAAGGAGTATCATGTTGGTTGCTTGCGGGACATTGGGCTATGTGAGTTGGAAGTAAGCACCAAGCCTTGTAGAAAATATCCATGTGATACTTGTGTTTTCTTTTCATTTTTTTTTTCATCACATGCTATTTTTACTACAGGAGCTTCCCAAGGATAAGTGGTTTTGTTGTGACGACTGCAATCGAATATATGTGGCTCTGCAGAACTCAGTTTCTGCTGGAGCAGATACCATACCATCTTCCTTGTCGGAACTAATAATCAGGAAGCATGAGGACAGGGGATTATGTACGTATGGAGACATGAATGATATCCAATGGAGAATTTTAAGTGGCAAAAGTCGTTATGCAGAGCATTTACCGTTACTTTCACGAGCTGCTGCAATTTTTCGAGTGAGTGTTTATGGCTTCTGTGTTACTTGTGACCTTGAATTTTTGCTGTATATGGTTGATATTTTTAATATTTGTGTCAAAAATCTGGTTTTCATGGTTTTTCCTTGCACGATATTCTCTGTTCCTTACTATAAAACCCACTTTTGAGATTTATTTTTCCCTTGATATAAGATTCTTTACAAAATTTCACATTCATTAATATTTTCTTTTCAAAAATACCCCTATTTAATATAAAGTGACTTTTCTACATACCCTTTCACACCGGGTTATAGGCCTGGAGCATGGAAAATGTTGGTGGCCCAACGATGGATTTAGAAGACACTCTAATACCATCTTATAATTGAACTTGGGATCTAACTCATTATGACAAGATCATTTTGCAAAACGAGGAGTGTTCAAACTTAATAAACACTACTTAAGCTATATTTCTAGGTGTTGTAGATTGAACACACCCCCTTACACAAAATGAGGGCCGTTCAAACCTAATAAACTCTACTTAAGCTATATTTCTAGGCGATTTAGAATTGAACACACCCCCTTACACCCAATGAAGGCAGCCCAAAGACTCCACAGTTAACACTGCTTTGCCAAAGCAACTACTGACTTTTCCTTTAATTGGGTTTACTGAGATGGGGGATTCTCTTGCTCATTTAGGTTGTAGAATAGTTTTTGGTAGAAATTTTTAACTGTTGTGAAATATTTACATTTTGAAAATGCCTCTAGCATTCTATCTTTATTTTTTAACTGCATTTTGTTCATGCTCTGGTAATGTTTCGACAGGAGTGCTTTGATCCCATCGTTGCAATATCTGGTCGTGACCTGATTCCTGTTATGGTATATGGGTAAGCAACTACAATTTATTTTAATGTTGGTTGATAGTGGTATCCTCTCTATACAACCTTCTTTCCTCGTGCTTTCAGTTTCCCAGTGGTTAGTTATTGTACACATGAATTATTAACAGTCTTAAATTACTAACTGTAGATTATAGACTACCAATGCCATATGTTGAAGCTAAACCTGAATTGTGATAAATATGCATATTTCCTCTTTTACTCTCTCATCCCCTCTCCTCTACATAATCAATGGTCGATGGAAAACCTAGTTGATAGGCTGTCTGACATTGCGTAAGAGCATGTTTTAGGGTGATTTAATTTCCACTTCTATCCATCGTTCACAGGAATTTTTTCATTTAGCATGAGTTTATATATTTTTTATTACGAGTCTTGGCAGAGTCTTTTTGGTAGACGAGTCACATGATGATGCATTTGTCAACAATGGGTTTTAAATGATTTTTTCAAGAATGTTGCTAACTAGTGTAGTGCCATAGCCCATAAGGACACTAGTTAAGAAATCAATGCACGAGAAACTTAATTGAAAATCACAAGATTAAATGTTTAAGGAATCTTAAAGCTCAATTAAATGTATTTTGTGGTCTCTTTATTCCATGTTTTCTGATAATATAGTGTATTTTGAATTTTGTGCAGGCGAAATATTTCTGGCCAAGAATTCGGGGGAATGTATTGCATCGTTTTAATTGTGAAGTATGTGGCTTTCTCTGCTTTCTTGTTTTCCTGATAGTTCTTAATTTTGGTCAAACTGACTTCGTATGTATCATACTTTGCAGTTCTATTGTAGTATCTGCCGGGCTTCTTAGGATTTTTGGCCGCAATATTGCTGAGCTTCCCCTGGTAGCTACAAGTAGAGAGCATCAAGGAAAAGTAAGCAATTATTTTTTTTTACGAATTACTCATATTGAAAAAGTGGACTAATAGATGCATTCTAATAACTTTCTTTTTTACATCTTCCAAAGATGATATATTTTACCAACGATAAGCTCTATTAACATGCGATTTTCCCTTTCAGGGTTATTTTCAAGCGCTGTTCTCTTGCATAGAGAGGTTGCTGTCTTCTCTAAATGTAGAAAAGCTGGTGCTCCCTGCTGCAGGGGATGCAGAGTCCATTTGGACTAAGAAATTAGGCTTTCACAAGATGAGTGAAGATCAGGTAAAGTTCATCTTCTAAATTTACTGGTTAACTTAAACACGACCTTTATATATTATTGTTATCTTACTGACATGGCATACTAAGAGAATGGTTATGTTGACCTGAGTTCAGAATTGGAAGAAACTGTTGCGAACATTAACAATTAACAAGTATTAACAACTACAATTTTTGTTTTTTGTTTTGGCCAGTTAACCAAACATCTTAAAGAGGTGCAGCTCACCCTCTTCAACAAAACATCAGTGCTGGAAAAGATGGTGCAGGCGACAGAATGATGTTTTATTTGGTGTTGTAACTAAATTTTGGTTATCTAATCATTTTTTAGCATTTCCCTCACTGTAACATTACTTCTATGTTCTTGCTCTTGGCTCTATTATTTTTCCTTTTCCTATATTTTTTTTGGAGTATGGGTGATTGTGGCAGCCTTGTATAATGTAGGATAAAAGAGTAAGTTTTGAAAATGGGGAACGTGGCCTAAAATGGTAGAAGTAGAGGATTTGAGAGCATGCTCACCAATTTTTTTTTATTAGCATGCATGTCCGCTATAGAATTTTACTGTATTTTTTTTAAAGATTGTATGCATCATGTTGAATTGACTTGCATGGTTCTTGGCTCTTTTTGGAACTTCAAACAATGATGAATTATAGTAAAATATTGTTGTACATATTTACGGCAAAAGCACGCACTATTATAGTATTTATAGCACCGTAATACATTTGAGAAATACATTCAGATCATTTATATGTTGTCTTAGAAAATATATATTTGGTGGATTCTAAGGTGATCATTTATAATATTTTGCATATCTGCCTACTGGCGTTTCTCTATCAAAGCATCATTTTTGAGATGATGTTATTTGTTTGGGTTTCCTCCATTTTTCAATTTGGGAAGAGTTCTTGTTAGATTTCACCATGAAAAACACCATCGGAGAAATCACCGGAACTCAAATGGAAGAGATGTGTGAAAACTTGTAGATGTTATCATTTCTTTTGTATAAAGTATGCTTCACTGGTGAGGGACTTAGTTGAGTTTCTTCCACTCGATTGATATTCCTTCATCACCTTACCCTTTTTACCTCATCATTTTTTATATTGTTGCTGTTCATCTATATACCAAAAGCCAATCACAAAAATCATACCCACGGTTGATTTGGTCACTGAGAAATAGAGAACATATCAGAGGCACGCCAATTGCTGGTACTTTCAATTGTGAAATTTCGGCTATAATCTACTGTGAATCAAAAAGCGTCCTACTGCTTGGTGCTTTAGAACTACCTCCTGAGGACACCATACTCCATTAGACTTCTTTCTTTGGTTTCTGGCTTTCTGCTGCGATGATCAGCCATGTATCTTCTTTCCACATATCTAGAAAGTAGAAAGAAACACTTCAATCATTGAAAAAATAAATAAAGTAGAACGTCATAATTTTCCCATCCTATTGCCTCAGTGCCAGTGGTCGTATTCAAAATTCTATCTAACTTAACATCCTATTACAAGCAACTTCAAAATTGGTTGCATTGTCCATGAAATGCAAGTGAATCTCTGCACATATCACATGATGGCTGCTACGGACAATTAGAATAGTTGATGAGGGGATGATATATTATGTATTATGGACAAAGGTTGATACTTGAGGAAAAAGGGAACACCATGTATTATCCTGCAAAATATTACAACCATGCCACCAACCTTGCAAAGTTCAAAAGATTATTAAAAGTTACATTCTTCAAATTGCATTCACTGAAATTTATTTCATTTCATATCAGAATAAAAAAGATTATCGAAATTATGAATTCTTCAAATTATGAATTCTTTTAAATTCTAACCTGGTTTGAAGGTATCACAAGAACAAAATCATTATGAAAAAAAGTGGTTAATTTGTTTATATTTTTTAGCACCAAAATTGAAATTTTGTCGTTCTCTTTATACTTATCAAATTAGGATCCTATCAAATAAATCAAATTATAAATACAAAAGATATATTAACAATCAGCAGTTCGTATACAGAATTGGTAGCATTTTGAATGTTGTGAAAGATACTTGAGATTTCCTGTTTACTATCCTCTCTATCCTTAGATCTAGTCTGGTGATTTCCTTGAGACATGGTATTTATGGTTGAAAGTACTCCTCTTTGCAGGTAATGCAAGGTCTTGCCAAATCTATAGCTTGGCATGGAGAGGGAGCAACATTCTTCATTGAGGACTGTTTTTCACATCGAGGATAGCTGGGTTTTGACATCTCATGTTCCCTGCGCATGAATCATGGTTAAAAATATGTAAAGAGAGAACTAGATTTTTTTTCTTCATCTTGCGCTTGTTTTAAATGTTTGTAATCTATTCAGATTTTTGTTAATTTACCAATATAAATACGGGTTTGAATTGCATATTTTAAATCAAGTTATTTTTAAATAATGTATCGCTCATTCTTTCTCCATCCTTGAACATACATCAAGCTTCTAACCTGCGGGATTCCATGTTGTAGGAGAAAAGCCTGATCTTGCACTTGTAAAGATAGTTGCATTTCTTACTTTTTCATCAAGATAGAACCGAGCTTGAATTTGATGGCATTACACAACATGTTGAATTTTTGGACCATCCATTTGATTTTCCATCTTTCCTAGTTTCCGTGATGTTTCCTTGACAAACACTCACATTGTATATTATCCTTTAGGCATCCCTCTCTGATCCTATCTTTCTGTTTGTTTGAGTGGTTTTTGCATTAAGAAATGGACGTTTGCTCTTCCGTCAGCTCCGATTCCATTCCAATATCTTAATACGTCTGCTCTGTTGCACTTTTGAATGTCAATATTTATTGATTGATTGCCTGCTGATAAACCATTTTTCGCAATTTGCTAGGCACATAGTGTGTTAACTAATGCAGGTCAAGCAAAGGCAACGAAAAATACATCTATTTAATATAAGGTGCCTTTTCAACACACCGTTCACGAGCAGGGTTATAGTCCCGGAGCATGCACAATGCCAGAGGCCCAACAATTTATTTAGGATATACTCTAACTCAATTTAACAAAATCAGTTTGCAAAATGAGGACCATCCAATATGGGATCAACACTCCCCTCACACCCATTGTCGCAAAATCTAGTCGTGTGCCCTGATTCCTGTTATGGTCTATGGATAAGCAACTACTAGTAAAATTTATTTTTAAGTTGGTTGACTGTGGTTGGTCTTCATCTATACAGCCTTCTTTTCCTCTCCCCTACATAATCATTGGTCATGGAAAAGCTACTGATAGGCCCTCCGACCTACCTGTGTCAGGACGTGTTTTTGGATGAATTAATTACTAGTTCGTTAAAATTTTATTGTGTTTGCAAACCAATCAAAACAACAGTTGTCTTCACAAAACGTACGTTCCAATATGAAAACATGCTACCATTTCATTTCTTTTCTCATATGATAGTTCTCATATGAAAATCATTCCCTGCATTATGATTTTAGTAACTTCCAATTGTAATTAAATTTTACATAACTCCTTCGGTTACAACATTAGTCACAATCTTTCGGTTACTCGTGTGATGATGAAAAGTGTTTGAATGAAAAAGACAACTATTTCTCTAACAAAAAAAATGAGATGTTGCATAGAATAATTGTATAATAATATTTTGAAAAGGAAGTACTCAAAGTCATTCAAATATTTATAAATAATAATTATATCCTAAATCAAATGAGTTTTATTAAATATTAAAGAATGTGTATCATACAACAAATGTGATTAGATAAATGTACAGTACAAATAGAATGGTTCCACATTTACATGATGGTTTGCTTCTTGCTCAAAAAAAAAAAAAAATGATGGTTTGCTTCTAAGTAGCAGTCAACCATATAAATGTACCAGATGTATGTGGCATCTCAAAATGAAGATTTACAGTATTGCTTAGATTACAAAAGGTACCACCTTATCTATACGGCATAGTCTTCAATATCTCTTCATAAAATTCAAAAATCTAGTAGTGGTTTATCTGAGACAGGAATCAACTTCACAAAAACACCAATTGGCCAAGAACACAAACAATCCATTGTCTCCAATTCAACCCAAATTGGATCCTCTTTGTATCAGCAAACATCAAAAACTCAACCATCACAACTTGAAGCACCAATGTTAAACCAATATTTCCCAAAAACAGCTTGCTCTTACACATCCCTTCAAAACCATTATTCTCCAATTTCCATGCATTAAACTCATTAAACACTTGAATAAATGTATTAAATATCAATATGTCATTTACCTCTGATGTCATACCAAAAATAATATCACCTTTAAATTGAAGAGTTAATAAAATTACTATTTGGAACAAAGCTTGTCTATAATAAAATTTGCATGAGTGTCAATTACAAATTATAAAAAAAATCTGATGCCTGACTAGATGCTTTGAGTCATTGAACGGTAGTTAATAACTACGAACGACTATTAACCCCCCGTTTGGAAGCGACCGGTAGTGAATTGCCGTCGGGGTATTTTCGTCAGTTTGAGGTGATTGTGAGCATATACTAGATGCTTAAAGAGCAATTTTCAAAACCAAATATGATCAGTTGATCTGAATGAGGAATCAAAGTTAGAAAGGAAGCTTCAGAAATCTATTCCAAGACAACTAAAAGTATTAGGAAACTAAAATCATCAAATAACTATTTGAAATTTCTTCAGAAAGCTCTCGTCAAATATTTTCATTAGAAAAACCACTACGTTACAAAGCTTAAATATTCAATTCATCAGAAAGGTTTTGAACAAGTAACTGATCATTCTTTTGTATTAATTATTTTCAAACCATGTCTAATAACATAGAATATTTGTGTGAACTTCTTCTTGCACTTATTCTAAATAGTAATATATCTCAATACATTTCTCAAAATCATTCGTCGCTGTTAGTTTTTGTCGCAAATAGCTTGAAAAATATCATGAAATAATGGTTTTGCAATAACCTACAGATGTAGTTTTAACTTTGAACTTTAGTAAGCAAGTATCACAAGTATCCTCCTTTCCCATTCTACCTCCAAAAGCTATAAACTGAAAGATTTCTTACACGTCGAAGTGATCTAGATAACTCAATAACGGCAGTCAGAGCCACGTCCTTAATTTGTGAGCTCCAACAGTCATTAATGAATTGAAGGGCATGGAGAAAGCTCAAATTATCGAAAGCATGATTGAAGCCACAACAAATCCAATACCACAATTTGATGGCAAAGTTAAGTTATCCATGACAGTTACAAAGTCAATGATGAAACAAAAGCAAATAGATTTTCAGGGTTGAAGAGATTGAAGATGGGTCACACAATTAGTAGTCAAGCAGGTCCCTTGCCAATAATTTTTTCACAAGCAAACAAAGCAAAATACAATTCGTGTAAGGTTGCCAAATGTAAGAGTTGCATTACAGTTGGTGGTAAAACCATATTAACACGCATGCATATATACAAAATCGCAAAGATACTAAAAGTTTTGATCACCATAATAACATATAACCATTTTCAACACTTTCTTACACCTAAACAGATATATAGGCTATTTTTCTTTGCATTACAAATAGCAGGATCCTAGCAATTACAGACCAAGTGATACACCAAAATAAAAGGAAAAGAAAGAAGTCATGTATATTTAGTATCTGATCTTCAATATTATATTTTGGTTTGGAGATCTTTGTTTCCCTTTCGTGTGCCTTTCTTTCACGGTTCTACTGAGAATAAATCCCCTCAAGTGAGATTTTACATGAGAGGGAGAAGTAAGATCTCGCACCATTCAAGAAGAGACATAAAATTAGATGATGCTCCAACTGTGATATATTTAACGTTTCCCGCAAACCAAAATGGCTGATTCCACCACTAGAAACAACCTGCTTCAGCTGTAACACAAAGGTTCTTCCTTCACTCACTTATAATTTCAATTTAAATCCTTGAGACAAGAAGCCATCCATGCAAAAAAGAAATACATTCATCACGTGATGATTCCACCAAAAACTTTTCTATTAGTTCAAGATGATCAATATGTAAAATCAGAACAAGTAATTGCTGAGATCCGCGCAGGAACATAGACTTTTAATTTGAAAGAAAGGGTTCGAAAACATATTTTTTCCGACTCAGAAGAGGAAATACATTGGAGTACCGACGTGTACCATGCATCCGAATTTTTCTATAATCGTAAGAGGTAAGCAAGCTCATTAATATCACAAATGAATGGAGATAAAAAAAAAAATAATCTTTTTTAAATGAATTATACATAGATTTGGAATAATTTCATTGCAGGCAAATTTCTACACAACAATGTTCTTATCCACATAGATACCATGACAGGGTCGAACATTTCAAAATAAGTTTGACATCGCAGTGAGGATCTCAACTAATGAAGGAAAAAAAGACCAAATCATACCAATATTATTTACTTAACCTACATTTAAAGTAAAGGAATCCTGCAAATCCTTTTGTCTAACTTAATATTTTTTTCCTAGGGTTGAGTTTAGCCAGTCACAAGGTCAACTCATAAACCTACACATAGCATACACACATTGTCTTTTGTAATCCAGCATACACACATTGTCAAATACATATACATAAACAAAGGTAGATAATTAGAGAATCATTGTCCTATAATAAGAATTCAATCTGACCTTTTAACAGTGTTTAACTGCATATATCACATGATAGGTCCATTAACTGATATTAACTTATACATAACAAACAAAAACTAAAAAAATTCAGACAATCAATAAGAAGTACCTTCTCTTGCTTGTGCGGTTCTCGTTCTTAGGGAAGGAAGGTGGTACAAGACTTCCAACACAAATCATAGCTTCATTCAAATTAGGAATTCCTTCAACATAATTAACATGTTCACTCTTGAGATCATACCAAAACAACTTCTCATGGTCTACTTCCAACAGAACCATACTTCCATTGCTCGAATAACCTAAAGGCCTCAAAGAGGCCTCAAAGATTCCAACGGTAAAGTGAAACACGATTTAACCACTCTAAAAAGTTTACACCAACTATTCTAGTCTCTACATCCATATTCTTTCATCACCCAAACATCAATTTTACTAGTTTGATAATTCACAACCAAACAAAGACACCCTCCCAAAACGGCAACATCAATTTTAAAACTCTCACTATTAACTTCATTACCTATTTCAGGAAGAGGAACCTCATTGAAAATCTCAAGCATTAGGTTAAAAGCAACAATTAAACAAGATTGTAACCCATCAAGTTTCCTCTTCATTATCCAATGAAGAGAATTCTCAACAAAAACTCCCATGGTTCGAGGATAGTAAAGAGAGTCCGGCATACTAGAAAGTACTTTCCACGAGTTCGTGTTCGTTTTCAAGCTGAAGAGTGTAACATGTGAATCATGAGTGCGGTGGTGTAGTTTGACGAAACAAGAGATTGTGAGAAGTTTGTAATCATCGGTTAATGGATCAAAACCGAAGCCGTGAACGCAAAAGCCGACATGGATGTAGTTAGATCCAGAAAGAGCAGGAGTTTGAATAGGGTGATTAGGATGTTAGGGTTCCCGAAATGCAGAGAAGGCCGCTACATGAAGCAAACAGAGAGATGAAGTTGTTGGGGATTTTGAAAGGAAGATTGAGTTTAATGCGGGTGGTTAGGTTAGAGAAATCGTTGATTTGGTAGAAATCGAAGTTGTGTGAGGATTAAGGAATGATTGAGGGAATTTTGGAAGTGAAGTTTGATGAAGCTTTGGGAATCGATGAAGAGATTTTGAGGTTGAACGGAATCGGAGGAGGGATTGCACCGGTAACAGAGAGAGGATTCGCCATTGGAGGAAGGAAGGAAGGAAGGTTTGTAGCTAGGGTTTTTCGTTTCTTCCTCTCTTTGTACAACACAAATGCCCGGCATTGTTTTAGCAAAACCTTCTATTTTATTTAATTAGACTCCCAAACTGTCTACTTGACATGTCACCTCATTTTTGCCACATACATTAAAAATCTTACGTGTACCTACCTCTCCTCATTGTATCTTCCATGCGAAACAAAAATCAACATAAAGTGTAAAAGAGTAAAGTTGGTAGTTGGATCCCACCACCCACCGACCTTTTGATTTGATCTGAAACTTCCTCATTCACTCACCATTTCAAACTTGAATCACTTCTTTGAAAAAATGAAGCCCTCCTCCGCCCCTCAAACATGGCGCTCACGCATAACAGATTTCCTTATCGGTTGTGTGATTTTCTTCTTCATCATGCTTTTCTTCTCTCTCATCGGAACTCCTCTTTTCATGGCCATAGACTGTGGCAGTCAACACCTCCCAACCCTTCAAGTTGAGTCGGCAACACTCACCTCTCTTCAAGTTAACAAAACTAAGCTAACTGGAGACTTCAACATTTCACTCTCGGTCCAAAACCCTACCGACACGGCTCGTGTCTATTTCAGCCAACTCTCCGTCGAGCTCTTCCACAAAGACGAAGACTTCTCCATTGTTCTCAACAAATCATCATTTCCTTCTTTTTACATTCTGCCACCTTTCTTCACTGATCGCTTGGGAGGGTTTATTCTCACACCATCCGTGAATGGTTCTGTTGTTCCTGGTGTGGCCAACGGCATCAACCATAGCCGTAGTGAGTTTGATAGGGTGCAGTTTGGGCTCAATGTAAATGCTTCTGTCAAATACAAGAACAAGATCTTTCATTTTCATTCGAGTAGCAAGACATTGAAGGTTGTGTGCTTTCCTCTGGTCTTTCAAGTTTCTCCAAACTCAAACAACACGGAGGCACCTGGGACTCTATTGAATGCTGTAACTTGTTCTGATGAGACCGACTCTGATTGAAGTACTTACATTAGTTTAGGATTATGTTTGATGATATGTTTCTTTAGGGTTTAAGTTTAACCTAGTTTCTTTAGTTTAACTGGACTTGGTCATCATAGACTTTATGTTAGTTAGTTAGTTGACTTAATTGACTGAGTCTTATCTAATATCTAAATTAGGGTTTGATTGTATTGTTGTGGAGCTCTAGAATATGTGTATCAATCAACTTGAAACTTCGATCAATCAAATGAGTTTATCATTCAGTATTAGCAACTTTCTATGGAAATTCATCGACATTCATAATATATTATTATATGCTTAGTTTATAGGAGTACTTTTCAATTAGCTTGTCTTTTCGTTTCATGGATTCCATCAAAAAAAGAAGGATCATGACAAAAGAATACGAAAGACGTGCAGTAGGAATAGACCTTGGAACAACCTGTTCGTGTATTGCTGTGTGGATGGGATGAACACCATAGGGTTGAGATTATTTACAATGATCAAGGAAACAGAACTACATTGTCTTTGCTAAATTTATATTTCTATTCTTTGCTATTTCCTGTATTTAGGGTTTGTTTTATTAACGGTTTGAAAAAAAATTGATTGACATTAAATGTTTTAGAGATTTTGTTTAAAAGGAAGGTATTTGTTTATCTTATTGAAAATCATGTATCGAAAATGATTTTTAAAGAAGCTACTAAAATGTAGCTGTCTAAAGATTCGTGATATTGTTGATAATGATGGTCAAATGTAGTTGTTGAAGTCTCAATCATTAATGTGTTGTGATTACAAATTTACGACGCTATGATGTCACGGTTGAAAACATTTTTTTTTTAAAGCCCTGATTAGTTAGTGAATGATATAATGTAGTTGCATTCAAGGTTGTTTCTGGTGTTAATGATAAGCCAATGATTACGGTTAAGTGAGGTTGCAGATATCTTCTATGGTCCTTGCAAAGATGCGAGAGGTTGCAGAGGCATATCTGGGGTTGCCAGTTAAGAATGCCGTTGTTATTGTGCCAGCTTACTTCAACGATTCTCAGAGAAAGGCCACCATAGATGCTGGTGCTATTGCTGGCCTTAATGTCATTCGGATAATCAATAAACTGATTGCTGCAGCTATTGTATATGGCCTTGACCAGAGAAGTGACCGCAATGGTAAGCGAAATATTTTTGTCTTTGACCTGAGTGGCGGTACTCTTGATGTGTCTATCCTCACAATTAAAGGTGATGCCTTTGAAGTAAAAGCCACCGCAGGAAACACTCGTCTTGGGGTAGAGGACTTTGATAGCAGAATGATGAACTATTTTGTTGAGTTCAAAAAGAAGAATAAAGTGGACATCAGTGGGAACCCAAAGTCCTTAAGGAGGTTGAGAACTGCCTGTGAGAGGGCAAAAATGATACTCTCTTTTGCTTTTGTTACCACTGTTGAGGTAGATTTTTTATTTATGGGAATCAACTTTTCTTCATCAATCACTCGTTCCAAATTTGAGGTAATTAATATGGACTTTTTCACTGAGTGTATGAATATTGTTGACAGTTGTTTCAGGGATTTAAAGATATACAAGAATGATATTGATGATATTGTTCTTGTGGGTGGCTCGTCTAGGATTCCCAAAGTGCGGGATCTATTGGTAGAATTTTTCAAGGGGAAGGATTTGTTCATGCATATCAACCCAGACGAGCCTGTTGCTTATGATGCAGCTGTTCAGGCTGCTAGCTTTAAGAATGTCCCCAACTTGGTGCTGCGAGATGTTACCCCATTGTCACTTGGTATCTCAACATATAATGAAGATATCATGAGTGTGGTGGTTCCTAGAACTACTTCCATACCTGTCAAGAAGACAAATGGATATACTACCCTTTATGATAACCAGTGCAGCGTCTTGATTAGGGTATATGAGGGTGAGAGAGCAAGAGCTAGTGACAATAATCTGCGTGGTTCATTTGGGATTCCTTGTCTTCCATGTCCCCGTGGCCAGCCCTTGGAGGTATGCTTTTCCATTGATGAAAATGGCATCCTAACTGTTACTGCTAAGTAAATATCTACAGACAATATGAATGCGATCGCCATTACTAATGACAAAGAAAGGTTATCAACATTAGAAATTGAAAAAATGATTAAAGAAGCTGAGAAATACCATGTGGAAGATATGCAATTCTTAAGGAAGGCCAAGGTAATGAGTGCATTAGATTCTTGTGTTTACAATATGAAGAATACTTTAAAGAAGGTTGTTAATCTGATGCTCTCCCATCAAGAAAGTGAGAAGATCAACAATGCAATTACTGTCTCTGTGAATTTGCTTGATAAGAATAACAAAAAGAAAGAAATAGATGTTCTTGAGAGTCATCTGGAGGAGCTGGAGAGCATGTCGAAACACCTTATATTGAAGACTAATAATTTTATTTTTCTTTGTTAAGATTTTAAGTGATTTGAAATTGCTGAATGCAAACCTTTAGTTTTATTGTCATTATCTAATAGCATTGAAGTTTATGATAATGTATGTGTTGAACATGTTATTCAAATTTTTCTGGTTTATGTCTTGCGAACCAACATAACCGATGAATGCTTAGAATAACTCTGTTCTAGCTTTAGCACCATCCAAATCATTTTTATAAACATGTTCTAGTTAATCTTTTTGATGATTTAAGTTGATATGTGGTTGAAACTTGAAACCTTTCTAGAGCTAGACATTTTCAAGAATTGACTTGCCACATCATTTTTTTTAACAGCGCCACATCATGTAAGAATTGACTGTCCATCTAGAGTCTTGGTGAGTTTTTGTAAATACTGATTTGGTTTTTGGTTTATTTGAGTTTTCTTTGCATCTTGTGTCGCAAAATGTACAGATGTAATGGGTACTTTGAGATGACTTGTTGCTTGAAGTTATTCCAATGATCTAATCTATGTTTTTTTAACAGTAATCTTAATTCAAACTCTTCATCCAATGTGGCAATTATGGCAGTATAAGGAGTCACGAAACCATAATATTATCGCATACACGAAGGGACTTTATTTATGCCGCTTTAATATTAACAAGGACACTTTCTGATAACTTTCATATTCCATTTTACAGATATTAAAACAAACCTGAAACATTCAACAAAGATATGTCTCTCTTTCTCTTCTGAAGTGAAGTACTACTATAAATTCAAATCTCCTCAACAGACTTCATTCACTTGAAAGAGAATGGCCAAAAATATGAGGGACCTGCAGTTTATGTCATTGAATAATGATCAACTCTGCAATTACAATCAGATTGAAACAAGATCAATTCGGCAATTACAGTTGCCACCAATTTGCTTGAGGAGGATAACGATCAGATTGAAACAGATGCCCTAATAGATCATCTAAAAGTGCTTGCAAGTGTATTTATAAAGATTATGGCCAAAATGTGCGAGTTTATTTTATCTAGTTTGATTTATCTTTGACTTAATCTAGTTTGATAGATGTGCACAAGTTGACTACTTGGACAGACAACAGTTTATGTCATTGATCAATAGCACCTATTTGCTAGATTACATAAAGTTCATATGGAGTTTATTTCATTGATTTGGACCAAGTGCAAATTAAAAATACCTAGCAGAATTTTTTTGGAAGTCTAGTTTTTTTCATTGCAGGCATTTTGGTTCCAGTTGCTGTTGGAATTCTGGTGCATTATAATGTCTCAATATGTATCCTTCCACACTCTGCTCTTCACCTTTTAAAACATATTTTTCAAAAAAGTTTAAGCATTGTAATAGGGAATAGCAAATTTATCCATTGGCTTGATACAATGAGTGGAAGATGATTAATAAATCTTCAAGATAATATATACATATGGATTGAAATGTTCATCATTTATATTTAATCTTACATGGTCCTGATTCGTTTATCACCTAATTACATACACTTCTGCAATCCTGATCTCACTTTTGAATATAAATGTCAAAGTAGTGAAATCCATTAATTGCAATCATCGGTTAATGAACCAAAATGGAAGCCATGAATGTAAAAGCCAAAGTGAATGCTGTTAGATTCAGGGTGTTGAGGAGTAGGAATAGGGGGAGAAGGGATAATCCGATGTTTACGGATGTTAGTAAGGTCACAAGCAAACAAATTAAAAATGCAATTCATGCAAGGTAGCCAAATGTAATTTTTTTTACAGATGACTATAAAACTAGATGGTCAGTAAGGTCATGTCGTTAATATGGAGTATTTGGCATAGCAAAAACGAACGCATGTGGAATCAGAAGACGTCAACAGCGCATCAGATTGTCGTTTCAGCTCAAATGATGCTCGGGGAATGGATATCAATTCAGAATGTGCAGCAGAAAAACCGTGCAACAGTGAGCAGAAATGATAGGGAGTATGGTACATCTGTGCACGGTATGATTTGTAACATTGATGCTAGTTTTTCGCAAGTTACAATCGAACTGGTTATGGTGCGTGTATCTGCGGCGAGGAGGAGCTTTTGTGAAGGTGGTGACAGATTGGTTCAGCCTTGAGTTACAAATCCATGAAGGTGAAGGTTTGGTTATGTTAAAATCTATGAAGTGGGTGTAACAAATGCACATTTCAAGCATGACTTTTCTTAGTGACTCCCAAGTCCTTGTTGCTGCAATCTATTGCAAAAATGAAGGCCAATCCAAATTTAATACTGTTGTGAACAATATTAGATGCATTTTAAACTTGTAATGTAACTTTGAGGTAAAGTTTATTCAGAGAGAAGAGAATATGGTTGTTCATAGCTTCGCTATGGCGGTCAATTCTTATGTTAGCCACCATGTTCATGATCATGTTCCTCTTTGTATTAACTCTATTGATTAATGAAATGAGTGTTAAATTTGTTTTCTTAACAAAAAAAAAACCATGTATACATACAAAATCACACATACATTTTTTTAACATTTTTTACACCTTAACGATATATAGGCCATTTTTCGACACTTTGTTACCCCTAAAGGACAAACGGGCCTTTTTTTATTGCGTATAACAAGTGTCGCAGGATCCTCACAATTATAGAGCAAGAGATACGCCATATAATAGGAAAGAAAAGAATACATGTACATCTGGTATGTGATCTTCAATTTCTTTTTTCTTCATCTTCAATATTCTATTCTAGCTTTGAGATCTTTGTCACACTTCCGTTGGCCTTTCTTTCACCAAAGGTCATCCCCATTCACGATTCCACGGGGAATGGATCCCCTCGTAAGATTTTTACACAAGAGAGAAGTGTGATGTCACACTATTCCAGAAGCGAGATACAAATGGGTGGAGCTACATTCCTCATCAATTCAATCCTTCCCACAAACCAATTCCATCACTAGAAACAATTTGAGCATTCAGTTTCAGCTTCACATCATTGGTTCTTCTTTCACTCCCTTAAATGTCGATTTAAATCCTTGGGACAAGAAGTCATCCTTGTAAAAAAAACACATGAATATCATATAAGTAAACTCAACAATATCATAAAAGAGTAGTGATAAAAAAACCAAATTTTTGAAAGGAATTATACTTGAATTTGAAGTAATTTCATGGTAAGTAAATTTCTAAACAACAATTTTCTTCTCCTTACATACACATATACCACGGCAGGGCGGAATAGTCTCAACAATCAGAAATAAGCTTATCAAAATAAATATATTGAGGGTCTCAAACAAAAAAAAATAATTCATACCAAGATTCTTTCTTTAACCAAATTTGAAAGAAAAGAAATCCTGCAAATCCTTTGGTCTAACATGATTTTTTTTCCCGAAGAAAGGAGGGTGGACTTTACCTAGTCACAAGATCAACTCTTAAAATGACACATAACATAACAGACATTTATCAATAATAACCTGCCATTTCTTATGAACACACACATCATGTACCTATTTCTATTGGATCTATAAAAGAACCTTAGGCATTAGGAATGGCATTCAAAGTCTACAGCAGAAAAGGAATAACAGTCCACATTATGATATTACAACATAAAACTTACCTTGTAGAAAAAATATCATAATTTTTAGTCTGAGCACATGTTCCAGACATGATAAAAAAAAGGGCGTTTTAGTGTGAAATTACTTTGTAGGTTTCTTTTGCAAGTACATATTTGTGTAGTGTAGTTTCCTGTATAAGTTTTTGTGTAGTACCTTTGCTTCTTTAAAATGGAAGTTGAGATTAGTTCTTTAAAAAAGGTCTTACCTTTGCTTCTTGAAAGCACCTCTGACACCTCACCTTATGAAAATGGTTCTGAAATGAGAAATATATGATGGGTTTGTAATAACCTATGGAAATCCCTTTTAAATGTTTAACCAGATTATAAATAGCTAGCATTTTGTTTTCAAATCATAAATACAAAGTGCCATAGTAAGCCTATTAATTTGGTTAAAAAACCCTTGCATAAAAAAAGGTTAAAAAACCATGTTCAGACCACTTATGTTTGGTTTGGGTGTTATTCATGATTTACGCAGGACTCAAACTTCAGAGGTCTAACCCTTTCACTGCATCATTTGTTCATAACAGTTTGACTTATATTTGATGTAGCAGATGACAGCCACTATTAGAAATGGTAGGAATTTTAAGGATAGCTGAAAATGAGCTAACTGGATAACTTGCTAGCTGTAACTTTTAAGCTAAGAATTTTCCGTACACATTCTCAATATTCATGATAGCCCACACAGGTATAAAAGAAAATCGGTAAAGAGCATACAGCCAGGCGAGCATCTTCTCAAAAGCAGCAAAGGAGGACAAGGATAAGTTGAAATTTGCAAACCAATCCAACAATAGTTGCCTTCACAAAATGTATGAACAAATCAAAACTATACCATATGAAAATTAAAATGGATAGAACCCGTAGGAAAAATACCATCCAAAGTATAAAACAGGTAACATGCTTCATTAGATAACGTTAGAAAACCAAATATGATCAATTGGTCTGAATGGAGAATCAGAGTTAGAAAGGAAGCTTCATAAATCTATTCCAAGACCACCAAGTGTATTAGGAAGCTAAAATCATGAAATAAACTATTTGGAAGTTTGGCTAAAAGAGTTAAAAAGTTTTCTTTAGAAAGCTCTCGTCAAATTTTTTCATTAGAAAAACCACTACGTTAGAAAACTTAAATATCGAATTATCATAAAGGCTTTGAACAAGTAACAGATCCTTCTTTTGTATTAATTATTTTCAAATCATGCTAATAACAAAATCTGTGTGAACTTCTTCTTGCACTTATTCAAAATTCTAATATATCTCAATACATTTCTCAAAATCATTTTGTCGCTGTTAATTTTAGACACAAATAGCTTAAAAAAATTGTGAAATAAAGTTATTGTAATAACCTACTAACGCAGATTAGGTAGTGTTTGGCCAGACTTAATTTTAACTTCTCTTCTACTTTAAGGAAGAAGTTGGCCAAACACATTTCATAAGAAGCTCTTAATAAAAAAAGTAGCTCAATATTAAAGAAGAAAAAACTGAAAAAGGAGAAGCCAGTAATTTGAACTTTATGTTAACTTATTCGCTGACCATTTTGCACGCTTATGTTTCGAATCCCGCCAGCCACATTTGTTTTTCATTTTTATTTGTTAATTTGTTAAATAAACCAGTAAAGCTTTGCGAATTCTTTCGGGAAAAAAAAACGTAAAGCTTGCTAATGGTCAGAACTTGGTTCTTTAAAAAAATAAATTGTTACAACTTTTTTTTTTTGAAGGAATAAATTGTTACAACTTGGTTTTTTTATTCTTAACACGTTCCAATTTGCTAACTTTAATTTTATAATGGCAAACAATATCATTATAAAAAAAAATCTAATTGAAGACTTGTGGTGCTTCATGACATCTCCAACGATAAATATTTTCATTTAAAAATATAATTCTAGCAAGTTGATTGTTTATAAATCATAAAAAAATATACAATTTGAATAAAATTGTATATGCATGGATATAAATATTTAAAATACATAAATATAATGTTTATATTACTAATCAATTTCTAGACATTTTTTGTAATATATAATTTCGTCAAAGAAAAAAAAACGAGTACATAATTTATCAGAAATTTTAGTTTAAATTTTACTTTTAAATAAAAAAATTAGAGTTTCCAAACAACTTTTACTTAATTTTTGAAGCTCTTATTATCACCTTTAAGTTTAAAGTAGCTTCTAACTCTGAAAAAAGCTGGCAAACTTTGATCTTTATTTTTTTTTTTGGGTGGTGAAACTTTGATCTTTAGTAAGCAAGTATCTTCCTTTCCCATTCAACCTTCAAAAGCTATAAACTAGCAAATACGGTCAATAAACAAACCAACAACCTTTAAATTAATCAAAGTAGAGGACACAACATTTTCTATGAGAAAAGGTATAAACAAGAAGGATTTTAGAGACTTGCAATATTGAGAAAAGGGAAGTTCAGCTGCGGAACAGTTCAACAGTAGAAGGACTTCACAATCTGCCTCAAAGGAATTCAATACAACGGATTAATGTTTTAACAATTACAAACACATAGGGATTCAATTTGCAGTAACAGAGATTTTCTTCGTGTGAGTTGGGTTTTGCGTGAGGGTTTTTGCAGGGAGTGAAGGGTTTCACGTTTTAGCAAGAGAGTTTCTACATGCAAGTCGGGCTTCAAAGTGAGATTAGTCGGTTCAGCGAAAGACAACCACAACCTACTGTGCCTAGGGAGCCAACAATCAAAATTACACTAACACTTCACCCCAAAGGTAAAAAGGAGGATACTAGTTGACTTTTTTTTTTTTTTTTGAACGGCGAATACTAGTTGACTTGCTCGATACAAGGACAAGAGCGAGGGTGACCTGCCACCCTGAAATGATTGAGAACAGATAATTTTTTGATAGGAGACATTAAACCTAAACCTTTGGAATAAACCCCAATCAAGGAGATGGTCGAGTGAATAATTGAAATAGCTTGAAAAACAAAATAAATTTGTTCTGAAAACTATTTCTTGCACGTCCAAGTGATGTAGATAACTCAATGATAAAAGTCAGAGCCACATCCTTAATTTGTGAGCTCCAACAGTCATTAATAGGTTGATGGGCATGGAGAAAGTTCAAATTATCAAAAGCATGATTGAAACCACGGCAAATCCAATACCACAATTTGTTGACAGTTACAAAGTCAATGATGAAACAAAATCAAATAGATTTTCAGGGTTGAAGAGAATGAAGATGGGTCACACAAATAGTCAAGTAGGTTACTCGCCAATAGTTTTTTCACAAGCAAACAAAGCAAAAATACAGTTGTAATGTTGCGGAATGTAAAAGTTGCATTAGAGTTTAATAGTTGATGGTAAAACCATATTAACATGCATGCACAAATTCACATGGATAATAAAAGTTTACAACACTTTCTTACACCTAAACAGACATTAGGACATTTTTCTTTGTATTGCTTATAGCAGGTGCCGCAGGATCCTAGCAATTACAAACCAAGTGATACACCAAATGAAAATAAAAGGAAAAGAAAGAAGCCATATAGATTAGGTATCTGACCAAGTGATCTCGCACCATTCAAGAAGAGACATAAAACTAGGTATCTGACTAGCTAAACTCCATTCCTGATCAATTTAACTCTTCCCGGACACCAACATGACTAAATCCATCACTAGAAACCACTTGCTTCAGCTACACATCAAAGATTCTTCCTTCACTCCCTTACAATTTCAATTTAAATCCTCGGGACAAGAAGTCATCCCTGTAAAAAAACATACAAGCATCTCATAGAAGTAAGCTCAACAATATCACAAAACAATAGTGATAAAAAATAAATATTTTGAAAGGACTTGTACATAGATTTTGAGTAATTTCATTGCAGGCAAATTTCTACTTCTACACAAACACAACAATGTTCTTATCCTTAAATACATAGATACCACAATAGGGTGGAATAGTCTCAACATTCCGAAATAAGTTTGACAAAATAATTATTTCATAGCGAGGAACTCACAACTAATGAAGGAAAAAAAAAAAAAAAAGACCAACTCATACCAATATTATTTATTTAACCTACGTTTAAATTAAAGAATCCTGCAAATCCTTTTGTCTGACATAATTTTTTTTTTTTTCCTCGAGAGGAGATTCATTGTTGTTGTCTTTTGAAATCCAGCATGCACACATTGTTGGATAGATATACATAAACATAGGTAGAGACTTCAAAGTAATTAGAGAATCCTTGTTCTATAATAAGAATTCAATTTATCTTAAACATAGAGTTTAACTGCATATATCATATGATGGATCCATTGAACTGAAATTAATTTATACAGAGCAAAAACTCTGATAATAAATAAGAAGTACCTTCTCTTGCTTGTATGATTCTCTTTCCTAGGGAAGGAAGGTGGCACAAGACTTCCAACACAAATCATAGCTTGATCGAAATTAGGAATTCCTTCAACACAACTAACTTGTTCACTCTTGAGATCATACCAAAGCAGCTTCTCACAATCTACTTCCAACAGAACCATACTTCCATCGCTCGAATAAGCTAAAGGCCTCAAAGTTTTCAAAGGTAAAGTGAAACATGACTCCGCCAAAGTAAAAAGTTTACACCAGCTATCTCTACATCCATATTCTTTCATCACCCAAGCATCAATTTTAGCAGTTTGATAATTCACAATCATACAAAGACACCCTTCCAGAACCTCAACACCAATTTCAAAACTCTCACTACTAACATCTTCGCCTATTTCAGGAAAAGGAACCTCAGCGAAAATCTCGTGTGTTAGGTTAAACGCAACAATTACACGAGATTGCAACTGATCAAGTTTCTGAGTCATTATCCAGTGAAGAGAATTCTCAACAAAAACCCCCTCTGTTCGAGGATAGGAAAAAGCGTACGGCATACTAGGAAGGTCTTTCCACGAGTTCATTTTCGAGCTGAAGAGTCTCACATGTGAATCAGAAGTAGAGTATTGTGGATCAACGATACAAGAGATTCTGAGGAGTTTGTAATCGACGTTTAACGGATCAAACCCGAAGCCGTGAACACATGAGAGAAAGTGGACGTTGCCAGATTCAGAACGAGGAGGAGGAATAGGAATAGGCAGATTAGGAATCATCTGATGTTTACGGATGTTAGGGTTCCAGAAAGCAATTCCGACATTGGTAGTAATGCAGAGAAGGCCGTTACATGAACCGAACAGAGAGATGTTGTTGTTGGGGATTTTGAAAGGAAGATTGAGTTTAATGCGAGTGGTTAGGTTAGAGAAATCGTTGATTTGGTAGAAATCGGAGTTGTGTCGAAGGATTAAGGAACGATTAAGGGAATTTTTGAGGTGAAGATTGACGAAGCTGTGCGAATCGAGTAGAGATTGAAGTGATTTTGAGGTTGAACGGAATCGGAGGAGGGATTGTACTGGTAACATAGAGAGGATTCCAGTGAGTATCTCCGGCGGAAGATCCGCCATTGGAGGAAGGAAGGAAGGTTGTAGCTAGGGTTTAGGGTTTTTCATTTCGTCCTTTCTTTGGACTGTACTACCACCCAAAAATGCAACTCATCTTTTGTTCTTTTCCCGCCTTTCTTTCCTTTCCCCCTTCCGTGTTCTTTATAGGGTTATCCATATGTCAACTTTTCCGTTTAATCCATCTAAAAAATTTCTTTAACTTTTAGTCCTCTAAAAATTATTCATCTTCACTTTTTGTCACTCTTTTAAAGTAAACTCATATGTAGATATCATATTTTTGAATAAAATTTTGCAGAAAAATATATAATATTATAAGAATCTCTCTCAAAAAAAATATAATTTTTTACCAAAACATGAATTAAATATGAATTTTCATATTTTTGGCGATAAAAAATTCGTATTTAATTTATGTTTTGTTAAAAAATTCCATTTTTTTTGAGTGATTTTTATAATATTCTATACATTTCTGCAAAATTTTATTAAAAAATACAAAAATTTACTTAAAAATAGGGACTAAAAGTAGTGATTGAAAATTTTATAGGGACCAAAAACATATTTAACCCTTCTTTGTATGATGTTTGTAAGTAATTCATTAAAGAATCCGAGGTTGGAACATGGATTGATGGAAGATAACGGAGCGGGACATAAAAAAAAATCAAATAGAGCAGAAATGGAAGACAAGAAATGGAATACAATAGAGAGCTCATTCCATTGTTTGGATATTTTATGATGCACCTGAACAAATTTATCATTCCATTGTTTGGATTGTTGATGAAATGAAATGAGTTATAAAATTTTTATTCCAGTTTTACCTTTCTTTAATTTAAAATACTATTATATAAAATCAAAGCATTTATATTTTTTTAAATGATTAGAAAACATATAATTATTGTAAAAAAAACATATAATTATAATTATAATAACAAGTGGTTGAAGTTACATTTTCTAAAGCTATATTCGAATATAATAGGATGAAATGGAAGAAAAAAAAACTAATGATCAATGACAGTTAATTAATAATAATAGGTATTAAAAAACATAGCTCAGTTGGCAGGGACATGCATTATTATATGTAGGGGTCTGAGTTCGAACCCCGAACAACCCATTTATTCACCTTACAAAAGGTAAATTCTAACCACTAGACTACTTGACAAAAAAAAAAGTGTGGCAAGTTATTTTCTGTATATAACAAACGACGCAAGCAAGTAATTAAGTAACAAGAACTGTTTTGTTCTTACGATTGATAAATTTTATAATCATAACCAACCAACGTATGTTGAAGAAAAACAAGTTGTTAAATATAGAGGGAACAAAATTAATGTAGAGAAGGTAAGGGGATATATTTTTAATTTAGTAGTTTGCAAAATTATCCTAAAAAAAAAATATTAGTAAATCACACCATTTTCTACACTGCCCATAGGTGTGGGTTAACTAGCCGGCCCTAGTTTTTTTTAGTGAGAGAAACTCCAACTTCTCTCTAAGTTTTCCTTCTCTTTCACTCATTGAGGAGGGGTGGTTTTAGGTCATTTTTTGACCTAAAATCACCCCTCTACATCCTTTTTCTCCTTTCTTTCGATCTAAATAAGTGATTTTCACAAATACAAGCATTTTCTTTTGTGTTTTTTTGTGATTTCGTCGTCTGAGTGCGACCTTGTGTTGCTCGTCGTTTTATGCGGCTTTGTTTGATTTGGCATCTTGTTGCGGTGTTCGTTGGTTCATACTGAAAGATCAGCTTCAGTCAATCACAGATTCAATCAATGATTTGGACGTCAACGTTGCAGATCCAAAAGCAAGAGTATTCTGGTGATTTAGATTTTATCATATTATTTGTAGGCATTTTGCCGTTGTATGCTATTAACTTGGGTGCTGTGAGTTTGTTCGCAGATTCATCCTTTACGTTTTTAGCGATCTTGATTCTGATGTATTATATCGATTCGAATGAATGAACATCATTTCGTTTTTGTCAAAAAAAAAAATTATTCCATCCTTTTCCGTCCAAATCGGATGGTAAGCAAAATGAGTGTAAACGATGGAATGTGATGGAATACATGCTATTGAGTTACATTCTATTCCACTCTTGTAATGACTATCCAAACAATAAAATTTTAATTTATTCCATTCCATCACATACCGTCGATCCAAACATAGTCTTATGGGGACGCTTAAGCTCTCGAAAATGTGAGTGTATCGATGACATTTGGTGTCTGGATATGTTTGATATTTAAGTTAATAGCAAATTATTATTTCTTTTAATAAAATATCTATTTCATTTCATTTACAATTATAATAATTAAAATTTTTTTTTGAAGGAAATAATTTAATTTTATTTATTAGAAGGAAAAAACTAAATCTTATTTACCAAAAATGTAGGCGAAATAAAATTTAAGTTTCTGAAATTTTTATTATCCATAATGATGAGTATTGACTATCTTTACGATAAAATGTAAAAATTTAGTATAATTCTTATCAATAAAATGATATTTTTCTTAAAAAAAATGATATCTTTTCTTATGAAATTATATTTTCTAAAAGATAAAAATCGAAAAATAGCTCTTTATTTTATAAAAATAATCGTTAATTTATTGATTTATGAAACAAGTGCAAGACTACACTTTAATCTGTGAGTGTATCGTAGAAGCTTACATTTTACATGCATTCTTTCTTATATTTCTTTTTCTTTTTCTACTTTTATTCATTTATATTGTTAATCAAAATAAATTTATCAAAAAGTAAATTCTTTCTTTTGTTATTCAGGTAAAAAATTATAAGTGCAAATATTTTTCTTTGTAACAAAAGGGGGGAAAGGAAAATAGAAACAAAACGAAGAAGAGACTTTTATTAGGGTCAAACAAACTCAACATCCATGACACTTGCTAAGAGAATATATGTCATGTCAGGGGAGCTTCATGAAAGACAATAAAGTCATTGTCATATCACTCTTAGTCGAAAAGGCAGTTGTAGTGTACTCTGACGCAAGTTGTGTTGTAAATTCACCATCCAATCTCTTAGCACAATTTGCTTGATAGCCCTTATCAAATTTTCATAATCGTAAAACACGTTCAAACCTTTCTAAATGTGATCAACCACATTAGTTGAGTATGAGAGATACAACACATGTTTATACCTAGAATCCTATGATCAACCACATTAGGTTGAAGCCACTAAAAAAATTCTTTTCTTTTGTTGATATATTAAAAAATGTTAAAGAGTCAGATATATTCGCAGATATGAATTTAAATAAGCAAGACTGATAGACTGTTGAAATGGCAGACCAGATTTTTATTTACATACACAATGCCCAACTTTTCTTGTAATGTTTTAGCTTAAAAGATAAATCTACGATAGCATAGCTATGAGAATTGAGAAATCTTATTTTATACAATTTCACCTCCCATATTCCTTTAGGTAGAAAATTAAAATAAGGTGGAACAGCTACGGAGCTACCTTCACTCCGTTACTTTTTGACTATATTTATAACAACAGTACATTGACATGCACCCCTTTATTGTTAAGTGTAAACCTTAATTTTAGTTTGAAAATTGTCACTTTTTCTTTCATTTAGTCTCATGTACAAATGTCATAAAAAGTCTTAAACTATTCTCAATCCATCAATCGTTTATGGGTTTACCTAATGTAGATCTTTGTCACAGATCCAATGAAAGCATGCAACAACACAGATGAGATCTTTGTCACACTTATGTTGGCCTTTCTTTCACCGAAGGTCATCCCCATTCACGATTCCACGGGTAATGGATCCCCTCGTGTGGGATTTTTACACAAGAGAGAAGTGTGATGTCACACCATTCCAGAAGAGAGATACAAATGGGTGGAGCTACTTCCTCATCAATTCAATCCTTCCCACAAACCAATTCCATCACTAGAAACAATTTGAGCATTCGTTTTCAGCTTCCCATCAGCGGTTCTTCTTTCACTCCCTTACAATGTCGATTTAAATCCTTGTAAAAAATCACATGAATATCATATAAGTAAACTCAACAATATCATAAAAGAGTAGTGATAAAAAAAAAAACCAAATTTTTGAAAGGAATTATACTTAAATTTGAAGTAATTTCATGGTGAGTATATTTCTAAACAACAATTTTCTTCTCCTTACATACACAGGTACCATGGCAGGGCGGAATAGTCTCAACATTCAGAAATAAGCTTATCAACATAAATATATCGAGGATCTGAAACAAACAAAAAAACAATTCATTCGAAGATGATTTCTATAACCTAATTTTAAAGAAAAGAAATCCTGGAGATCCTTTTTGTCTAACTTGATTTTTTTTTTCCCAAGAAAGAAGAGTGGACTTTAGCTAGTCACAAGGTCAACTCTCAAACCGACATATAGCACACATTTATCAATAGTAACCTGCCACTTCTTATAAACACAGACATCATGTACCTATTTCTATTGGATCTGAAAAGCAACATTGCGCACAAAGGGATGGCATTCAAAGTCTACAGCAGAAAAGGAATAAGAATCCACCTTATGATATTACAACATAAAACTTAATCTGTAGAAAAAAATATCATAATTTATAGTCTGAGCGCGTGCGTATTCAAGACATGATTAAAAAAAGGGCGTTTTTGTGTGAAAATGCCTTGCAGGTTTCTTTTGCAAGTACATATTTGTGTAGTGTAGTTTCTTGTATAAGATTTTGTGTAGTACCGTTGCTTCTTTAAAATGGAAGTTGAGATTAATTCTTTTAAAAAGTCTTACCTTTGCTTCTTGAAAGCACCTCTGACACCTCACCTTGCGAAAATGGTTCTGAAATGAGAAATATATGATGGGTTTGTAATAACCTATGGAAATACCTTTTAAATGTTTAACCAGATTATAAATAACTAGCATTTTGTTTTCAAATCATAAATACAAATGGCCATATTAATCCTATTAATTTGGTTAAAAACCCCTTACAAAGAAAAAAGTTAAAAAACCATGTTCAGATCACTTATGTTTGGTTTTGGTATTAATCATGATTTACGTGGGACACAAACTTCAGAGGTCTAACCCTTTCACTGCATCATTTGTTCATAACAATTTAACTTATATTTGATGTGGCAGATGTCAGCCACTATTAGAAATGGTATGAATTTTAAGGATAGCTGAAAATGAGCTAACTGGATAACTTGCTATAGCTGTAACTTTGAAGCTAAGAATTTTCCGTGCACATTCTCAAAATTCATGATAGCACACAGGTATAAAAGAAAATCAGTAAAGAGCAAACAGCCCAGGTGAGCATCTTCTCAAAACCAAAGGAGGACAAGGATAAGTTGAAATTTGCAAATCAATCAGAGCAATAGTTGCCTTCACAAAATGTATGAACAAATCAAAGTTATGCCTTTTAATTTTTCTGCAATGTATGGTTTGAATAATGAGATTATCTTTCCATGTTGAATATACAAACAAACCAACAACATTTACATTAATCAAAGTAGACGACACAGCATTTTCTATGAGAAAAGGTATAAACAAGAAGGATTTTAGAGACTTGCAATATTGAGAAAAGGGATGTTCAGCTGCGGAACAGTTCAACATAAGTACTTCTCAATCTGCCTCAGAGGAATTCAATACACCGGAACAATGTTTTAACAATTACCAACACATAGGGACTCAATTTGCAGTGACAGAATGACTCTCACGTGAGAGTTTCTACATGAGTTGGTGTTGAATATTATCACAGAATCAATCAGATTCTGTCTTGTTTGACTTATTGTAAATACTAATTAATTGTAATTAGCTGTATTAGAATTAGCATTTAAAGGGAGAATAAGTAGCATTTATAGATAGAATAATTTCTCCTATTTTCTGGCAAGACTAGCACACTGCCTATTCTATAAATACCTCCTATGTACTATTTCTATATGGTATCAGTGGCAGCAAGAAATCCATAGGGTTTATTTTGCTTCCGTTTGTTTGTTTTTTCCCTTTTCTTCCCATCCCACATAATGTCTGATTCCATGTCTGATAGTGAGTCCCAGCACTCACCCAAACATTCTTCACCCAAACCTGAATCATCCCAACCTGTCAGGACATACCATGAAAATCACCCTGTTCAGATCACAACAATTCGGCTGAACGGTGCTAATTACTTTCGTTGGTCACAGTCTGTTCGGTTGTATCTCAGGGGGAGAGGAAAGATTGGCTACATCACTGGAGACAAGAAACAACCAGACAAGGCAGGCGCAGATTATGATACATGGGATGCTGAAAATTCTATGGTCATGACATGGTTAGTCAATTCTATGACCGAAGAGATAGGTGCGAACTATCTCTGTTATGATACCGCAAAAGATCTTTGGGAGAGTGTCTCTCAAATGTACTCTGATTTGGGAAACCAGTCCCAAATTTACGAATTAACTCTCCAGCTTGGAGAAATTCGGCAAGCTGAAGATTCAGTCACCAAATACTTCAATTGTCTCAAACGTATTTGGCAAGATCTGGATCTCTTCAATGAATATGAGTGGAAGTCACCTGAGGACTGCAAGCACTACAAGAAGATGGTGGATGTTAGCCGTGTCTTCAAATTTCTTGCAGGTTTAAATGTTGAGTTTGATGAGGTTCGTGGCCGAATCCTTGGTAGGAATCCTATCCCTCCAATTGGTGACGTCTTTGCGGAAGTGCGTCGCGAAGAGAGTCGTAGGCAAGTGATGCTCGGAAAAAAGATAGCCGCTGTCCCGCCACCGGTTGAAGGATCTGCCTTGGCCGTTCCTCAAGTCAATCGCAAATCTTTCCCTAATCCGCGAGGTGGTGACAAGACTGATTTAGTTTGTGACTACTGTGGCCGCAATCGTCACACTCGAGAAACTTGTTACAAGCTACATGGTAGGCCAAACAATAGCAAGGCTGGTAAGTTTGGTCACCGACCTATGCCTACAACCAACGATGCTGCTTCATCTCCATTCACTAAGGAGCAGATGGACCACCTTCTTAAGCTTCTAAAGTTCAATTCATCTCCTAATACTCCTGTTGGTACTGTGGCACAAACAGGTAAGGATTCTTGGGCACTAACCATTCCAACCCCTGGATAATAGATTCAGGGGCATCTGAACACATGACTAATTGCTCTCATCTATTCAATTCATATTTTCCTAGTTCAGGTTCTGAAAAAGTTAGGATAGCTGATGGTAGTTATTCCAGTATTGCAGGCAAAGGCAACATAAAAATATCAGAGCAAATCACTTTGCAATCTGTTTTACATGTTCCCAAATTTGCTTGTAATCTTCTATCTGTTCATAAACTGTCTGAGGACTCTAACTGTTCTGTTCTTTTTCGTCCATCTACTTGTATTTTTCAGGACCAGAACTCGGGGAAGACGATTGGAACTGCTAGAGAGATTAATGGACTGTACTACTTTGATGAAACTCCTCTTGGTAATACAGCAATGTTCGGTTCAAGCCGTATAAGTCCACCTCTTGTTTCAAATAAAATCATGTTATGGCATAAAAGATTAGGCCATCCTAGTTTTTCTTATCTTCAGCATTTGTTTCCTGAATTTTCCAAAGAAATAAGTTCCTCGCAATTTCATTGTGATGCTTGTCATTTAGCTAAAGATCATCGTGTGTCTTTTAATTCAAGAGGTTATTCTGCTTCCAAACCTTTTTATCTAATTCATAGCGATGTTTGGGGTCCTTCAAAAATTAAAACTTTATCTAGAAAAAAATGGTTTGTGACATTTATTGATGATCATACACGGGTGTGTTGGGTTTACCTCATGGAAAAGAAATCAGAAGTTGAACAAAGGTTTCAAGATTTTTTTAACATGATTAAAAATCAATTTAATACCACGATTGGCATTCTAAGGTCTGACAATGGCACTGAATACTTCAATAAATATTTAAGTACATTCCTAGTAACTAATGGGATAATTCATCAATCCACTTGTCGTGATACTCCACAACAAAATGGTATTGCTGAAAGAAAAAATAGACATCTCCTAGAAGTTACTAGAGCTATTATGTTTTCTATGAATGTACCTAAGTATCTTTGGGGTAATGCTTTATTAACTGCTTGTTACCTCATCAATCGAATGCCATCCCGTGTGTTACAATATGAGACTCCTGTGCAGGTGTTACAAAATAATTTTCCCACTTCTCGCATTATTACAAATCTTCCCCTTAGAGTCTTTGGTTGTCTCTGTTATGTTTACATCCCAAATATTTTTCGTTCCAAGTTGGATCCTAAAGCCGAAAAATGTGTTTTTCTTGGCTATGCTTCCAATAAAAAGGGATACAAATGTTTTAACCCAATTACAAAGAAATTTTTTGAAAGCATGGATGTCCACTTTGTTGAAGATCAACCTTTTTTTGAAAAAAATTCTCTTCAGGGGGAGGGTCAAAGTAGTAATGAGGAAGATAATTTTTGGGAAATTTTACCGGTTCTAGATGATATTGTAACAAATGATCACCTAGATGCTAAGATAATAGAACCTAGAAAATCTAACCTTGAATTGCCAGAACATATAGTATTTGAAACAGAGGGTGAAGAGGGAGAAACACTGAATAAAAATCCTGAACTTAAAGTGTATGTTCGGAAAAAATTTCACAAAGATGGTACAGACCCCATTGTCTTTCCAGTAGAAGTTCAATCGGATTCTCCAAGTGAAGGTCCTACTGATAATCCATCTTCTAGTTCCTCCGGTAATTCTTCTCACTCATCCAATGATTTACCTGATTTGTCTTTTCCTGATATTAATCTTCCAATTGCTTTGAGAAAAAATATTCCAGACCTCAATATCCCTATTGCTGAAAGAAAACGTGCCCGTACATGCACTAAACACCCCATGTCTAATTACTTGTCATATGACAAGTTATCACACACTCACAAAGCATATGTGTCTAGGATTTCTAATTTGTTTGTGCCCAGAACTATTCAGGAAGCATTAGGTGATCCGAATTGGAAATTAGCAGTGAAAGAAGAGATGAATGCTTTGAACAAAAATAACACTTGGTGTATCACTGATCTACCTTATGACAAAAAGGCAGTAGGATGTAAGTGGGTCTTTACAGTGAAGTGCAAGGCTGATGGAAGTGTGGAAAGATACAAAGCAAGATTAGTAGCAAAAGGATTCACTCAAACTCATGGTATAGATTATCAGGAGACTTTTGCCCCGGTTGCTAAGATCAATTCCATCAGAATTCTTCTCTCTCTTGCAGTAAATTTCAACTGGACCCTACATCAATATGATGTTAAAAACGCCTTCTTAAATGGAGAATTACATGAAGAAGTATATATGACCTTGCCTCCGGGATTTGAAGATAAGCTTGGAAGAGGTAAAGTTTGCAGATTGAAGAAATCCTTGTATGGATTAAAACAATCGCCAAGGGCCTGGTTTGAGAGATTTGGAAGTGTTGTCAAGAGACATGGCTTCACTCAAAGTCAAGCAGATCACACTATGTTCTTCAAACACTCACGTGAAGGTAAGATTGCCATCTTAATAGTGTATGTTGATGACATTATTATGACAGGAGATGATATTGGAGAGATTAGTGATCTAAAGAGAAGACTTGAGGCTGAGTTCGACATCAAGGATCTTGGAAAATTAAAATACTTTCTTGGTATGGAGTTTGCAAGATCGAAAGAAGGAATTTTCCTCAACCAGCGGAAGTATATACTTGATTTACTCACAGAAACAGGGATGACAGGGTGTAAGGCAGCAAAAACACCAATGGATCCTAATGTGAAACTAAAATCAGCTGCTGAAGATGAAATAATAGATAGAGAACGCTATCAACGGTTAGCTGGTAGGCTAATTTATCTGTCACATACAAGGCCTGATATAGCATTTGCTGTGAGCGTAATAAGCCAATTTATGCATGCACCAGGGCCAGCCCACTTTGAAGCTGTTTTCAGAATATTGAGATATTTAAAGGGAACTCCAGGAAAAGGGTTAATGTTCAGAAACAGAGGGCATATACAGGTTGAAGCCTATACAGATGCTGACTGGGCAGGTAATATAAATGATCGGAAGTCTACATCTGGTTACTGTACCTTTGTAGGTGGAAACTTAGTTACATGGAGGAGCAAAAAACAAAATGTTGTAGCCAGGAGCAGTGCAGAGGCTGAATTTCGATCGGTGGCTCATGGTTTTTGTGAAGTACTATGGATCAAAAAATTCATGCAAGAATTGAAGATTGCAGGCCCAACTCCAATGAAAGTTTATTGCGATAATAAGGCAGCTATTTCTATTGCTCATAACCCTGTTCTACATGATAGAACGAAACATGTTGAAGTGGACAAGCATTTTATTAAAGAAAAAATTGACAGTGGTGAGATTTGTATGTCCTATATACCTACCAAAAGCCAAGTAGCAGATGTCCTCACAAAGAGCCTACCCAAGAGACAGTTCGATGACATGGTGTGCAAGCTTGCTATGAATGACATATTCATGCCAGCTTGAGGGGGAGTGTTGAATATTATCACAGAATCAATCAGATTCTGTCTTGTTTGACTTATTGTAAATACTAATTAATTGTAATTAGCTGTATTAGAATTAGCATTTAAAGGGAGAATAAGTAGCATTTATAGATAGAATAATTTCTCCTATTTTCTGGCAAGACTAGCACACTGCCTATTCTATAAATACCTCCTATGTACTGTTTTACAGATATATGAATATAGAGCATATTTCTATAGTTGGGTTTTGCGTGAGGGTTTTTGCAGGGAGAGAAGGGTTTCACATTTTAGCAAGAGAGTTTCAACATGCGAGTCGGGCTTCGAAGTGAGAGTAGTCGGTTCAGCGAGAGACAACAAATCTGGGTTTGAGAATAAGACAATTTTTCCACCTATTTCTGAGCTTCCAAGGGATAAAGACCCTTGAAGCAAAAACTAAAGCTCTATAAGTGAATCACTTTCGAGTCAAAAGTTGAACTAGCCTTTAGAGAAGACAATATCTATTGCTGCCATGACACCATGAAAATAAGCATGTAAAGATTAATTATTCAAAGGAAGGAAGCAAAACAACCTGTAAAAGTAGCATGGCTATCTCGAAAAATACCAACCTATCGTGCCTAGGGAGCCAACCATCAAAATTTCACTTTGCCTCAAAGGCAGAAGGGAGGATACTAGTTGACTTTTCTTTTAACGGCGGATACTAGTTGACTTGCTTGATACAAGAACAAGAGCGAGGGTGACCTGCCACCCTGAAATGATTGAGAATAGAGAATTTTTTGATAGGAGACATTAAGCCTTTGGAATAAATCCCGATCAAGGAGATGGTTGAGTGAATCATTGAAATAGTTTGATAAACAAAATCAATTTATTCTGAAAACTGAAAGGTTTCTTGCACATCCAAGTGATGTAGATAACTCAGTAATGACAGTCAGAGCCACATCCTTAATTATCAAAGGGCATGGAGAAAGCTCAAATTATCAAAAGCATGATTTGAAACCACGACAAATCCAATACCACGATTTGATGACAGTTAGAAAGTCAATGATGAAACAAAAGCAAATAGATTTTCAGGGTTGATGAGAATGAAGATGGGTCACACAATCAGTAATCAAGTAGGTTACTCGCGAATAGTTTTTTCTCAAGCAAAAATACAACTCGTTTGATGTTGCCAAATGTAAAAGTTGCATTGCAGTTGAATAGTTGATGGTGAAACCATATTAACATGCATGAATATATACAAAGTCACGTAGGTAACAAAAGTTTTCAACACTTTTTATAACCAAAACAACATAAAGCCATTTTCAACACTTTCTTACACCTACACAGACATATAGGCCATTTTTATTTTTTTGCATTGCTTATAGTAGGTGCCGCAGGATCCTATCAATTACAGACAAAGTGATACACCAAATGAAAAGAAAAGGAAAAGAAAGAAGTCATGTAGATTTGGCATCTGACCAAGTGATCTCGCATCATTCAAGAAGATACATAAAACTAGGTGATACTCCATTCCTGATCAATATAACGCTTCCCGCAAACCAACATGACTAAATCCATCACTAGAAACAACTTGCTTCAGCTACGCATCAAAGGTTCTTCCTTCACTCCCTTACAATTTCAATTTAAATCCTCGGGACAAGAAGTCATCCCTGTAAGAAAAATACATGCATCTCATAGAAGTAAGCTCAATAATATCACAAAAGAATAGTGATAATTTTTTTTTGAAAGGACTTATACATAGATTTTGAGTAATTTCATTGCAGGCAAATTTCTACACAACAATGTTCTTATCCTTAAATACATAGATACCACAACAGGGTGGAATAGTCTCAACATCTGGAAATAAGTTTGACAAAATAATTATTTCATAGTGAGGATTTCACAAAAGGAAAAAAGATCAACTCATACCAATATTATTTATATTACTTTTAAATTAAAGGATCCTGCAAATCCTTTTGTCTAACTTGATATTTTTTCCTCAAGAAAGGAGGGTGGAGTTTAGCTAGTCACAAGTATAAACCGACACATAACATACATTGTTGCTGTCCTTAGAAATTCAGCATACACACATTGTTGAATACATATACATAAACCAAGGTAGAGAGTTCAAAGTAATTAGAGAATCCTTGTCTTGTAATAAGAATTCAATTTGACCTTTAACATAGAGTTTGACTACATAATACATTTATCATATGATGGGTCCATTGAACTAATATTAACTTATACTCCCTCCGTTTCAAAATGAGTGTCGCTTTAGCCAAAAAAAATTGTTTCAAAATGAATGTCACTTTCAGTTTCCAATGCAATAATAACTTTTTCTTTTCAATTGTACCCTCCAATTAATACTTTGCACACTACTTCCAAAGTACTACTTTTAAAACTAACCAATAGTTAATAAGGATAATTTGGTAAAATAACCATTCTCTTTCTTTTAATCATTGCATTTCTTAATATGTGTGTAAACACCTAAAACGACACTCATTTTGAAACGGAGGGAGTACATAGCAAAAACTCAAAACTCAGATAATCAATAAGAAGTACCTTCTCTTGCTTGTCCGATTCTCCTTCCAAGGAAAGGAAGGTGGAACAAGACTTCCAACACAGATCATGGCGTCATTCAAACTAGGAATTTCTTCAACATAACTAACACGTTCACTCTTACGATCATACCAAAACAACTTCTCACAATCGACTTCCAACAGAACCATACTTCCATCGCTCGAATAACCTACAAGCCTCAAAGATTTCAAAGGTAAAGTGAAACACGATTCTGCCAAAGTAAAAAGTTTACACCAACTATCTCTACATTCATATTCTTTCATCTCCCAAACATCAATTTTAGTAGTATGATAATTCACAATCATACAAAGACACCCTCCCAGAACCTCAACATCAATTTCAAAACTCTCACTATTAACTTCTTCACCTATTTCAGGAAAAGGAACCTCAGCGAAAATCTCAAGTGTTAGGTTAAATGCAACAATTACACGAGGTTGCAACGGATCAAGTTTCTGAGTCATTATCCAGTGAAGAGAATGATTGGACTTGTGTTGGTAGAGAAATCGTTGAATTGGTAGAGAAGTTGTTGGAGCCGGATCAGGGAGAATGATTTTCCTTAACTCCTTAATCGTTGAATTGGTAGAGATTGGACTTGTGTTGAAGGATTAAGGAGTGATTGAGGGAATTTTTTAGGTGAAGTTTGATGAAGTTGTGGGAATCGATTAAGGATTGAAGTGATTTTGAAGTTGATCGGAATCGGAGGAGGGATTGTGCCGGTAACGTAGAGAGGATTCCGGTGAGTATCTCCGGCGGAAGATCCGCCATTGGAGCTTATAAGGAAGGTTCTAGCTAGGGTTTAGAGTTTTTGTACTGTACTTGCCACCCAAATGCAACCCATCTTTCATTCTTTTCCCGCCTTTTTTTAGGGAAATTCTCCCACCGTTTTATGGTTTTACAAACCTTTCTTTCTTTATTGATCTTAGACATACAAAATGCAAAACAACTCACAAAAGTAGCAATGATTTGATCCACCAGAACTCATACGGCGAAGCAGATGTTGTTAGATTCAGAACGAGGATAGGTAGGAGATAAGGGATAATTTGATACACACTTGCTTGAAGAAGACGGGCTATGGATTGAACTTTCTAGTTCTCGTGAAAATTAAAACACTAATGTCTATGTTTAGATTGATGGAATAGAATGGAGTTGAATGAAATCAAGTGATATTAAGCAAGATTATGGGCCCGTTTGTTTTATAAAAAAATATATTTTGACCCTAAAATGAAAACTACTAGGATTAGCTTTTTTCAAAATCTATTTTTTTCAACAACAAAAAGAAAACGCATGTGTATGTTAGAACTCATTTTTTTTAAATGGAGTTTTATGGATAGTAAGCAAACACAAATAACTTCAGATTTTTTTAAAAATCTCTAAAAAAAATCTTTATATTCTTTTGACACAAAATCTATTTTTTTTAAGCTGAAACAAACGCACACTATATTGTTTGGATTTAAAAATAAATTAATTAATAGAGTCGGTATAAAAGATGATGAAATCCATTTCATTCCATCCTCTTCTCTTAATTTCCATTCCTTCTAATTTAGGAGATATGCAATGAAATGAGACATCTTAATGAAATAACTAGTCTTTTACCCTTTTTTTGTTTTTTTTTTAATTTCATCACTTTGAATTGTTTCTTCTCCTTCTCTTCTCCCGTTTCTCCTTACATGCGTGCCTATTCTTCCGGATTTATTTTGCTACTTTTTCTTCGCGCGTATATGGTTGTATTGATAGATAATTCATGTGGGTTTCTTTAGAGTAATTATAAACTTTGTGCGCATGCGTGTTTCCTATTTCTGCTTTGTGCATGGCTTATGTTTGATTTTCTGGTGACGTATAAGGTGGGAAGGCTTCTTAATTTTCCCATGATGGGAAAAGCTGAAATCCACCATTAACATATTGGAAAAATATTTGATGGCCAGGATTGAGGAATGGCTACCTTCTGTGCCAATCACTTTCTTTATTTATGGTTATTTATAAATTTGTCCCTGGAACTTTGACAACTTTTATTTGTGTCAAAAATTTCTATAATAAAATGCCCAGAATATACTTTTTTTAAAGAAAGTTTAATAAATAGTGCTAATATTGTACCCAACAAAAAGTGTGTTACTAAATAATTAACTAACCAAAAATAATTTTAGTAGATTAATAATTCATAAAGAAATTTATATAATAAATGATATGGATCTAAAAAAAAATTAATACGAAAATTGCTAGTTATAAATTGAGCTTTTCCAAAAAAAAAAATTGCTAGTTATAAATTGATTTGCAAATATTATTTTTATAACTTCTCTTCATTGGTCATAATTATATTTGAGACGTGTTAAACGTTAAATGTAGTAACCTTCTGGGTTAAGATTTAAATATTAGTTCACCGTATTAAGAGAATCTAGTTCATTTCTCAAGATGTTTTCCGTGGGTGTATTTCTTTGTACATTTTAATTATGTTAAATATGATTTATACATTTATAAAACTATTTAGTTAACTCCAAAAAAAATTATTTAGTTCACTCTTATTTAGAGATGGAATTGACTCAAAAAATGTGGAAAAAAAACACAAACGTGAAGTGAAAATTTGAGTACTGGATAATTGATTTGCCATGTCGTTAAAATGATTTAGTACACATGATTGATTTGCGGTGTCGTTAACAAGATTCGGTGCTGGAATAAAGGAAAAAAAAAATTGATGAAAAAGATGAAAAGTAGATGGATGCTATTTTTTTGGTTGTGTTAAAAAGATTTATAAAAAAAAAAGTGTTTGAGTTAAAAAGATAGCAAATGTAATAAAGAGAATAATTGGGAACATTTACAATCATTCTCAGTTTTATAGGTTGAAAATTCCATAAAGTATAAAACTGGAACAACAGGCTGTAACCGGTAAGCTTTGCTTTTCCCACCATGGGAAAATAATTACCCATTCCCACCATAAACGTCACCTGATTTTCTATGGTTATTACTAAAAAAAAAATCACTTTGATTGTTCACGTGCAATTAGAATATTTGTGGGATGTTTGGAACAAAAAAAAAAATGTGGGTTGTGTTATATTATATGTCATAGCTCAACCAGTAAAAATACCAAAATTGTTAGGTTGAAAGTCGTGATCTAGGTTAGGCTCTCTCCACTTTTATGTGTGAATTTTCAATCACTATTGTCATTTGATTTATCTACCAAATAAATAAAAATTGTGACCAGTATATCTCGGGTTAAAACTTAAAACCATTGAGAGAGAGCTGAACCTTTTGACCACAAATAAAAGTTCAGTAAAAAAACTCAACCTGATTCTATTTTAATTCTATCAGAAAGTAAAAGAATAAATAATTTGCTGCAGTATAACACTTGAACAAAGCATTTCATTTACAAGTTTTCTGCAATTCAAAAATTTGCTAGCTTCCTTTGTAAAAAAATAAATAAATTTGTTAGCCTCTTACATTTTCTTCCACTCAATTGATTTTCCTTCCTAACTACAGTCAATTGTGGAATATCAACTACAGTCTACAGTGAATCAAAAAGCCTCCCACTGCTGGGTGCTTTAAAACTACCTCTTGAGGACACCAACACTGCATTAGACTTCATTCTTTGGTTTCTGGCTTTCTGCTGCGTTGTTCAGCATGAATGAGCCATCAACTAATTTGGGAACAGTCATCCACAAAAAGCTTTTCTTGCTATTTCCTAGTTTCATGCCAATTCAAAATGATGTCTCATACAATGACTATGCTGCACAAATTCACATAAAGAACCAAATTGATTCCTGAATAAGACGCTCAGCATTTTCTTTCCACAAATTAAATTTTCATAACAAATGGACATTTTCCATATCTCTAGAAAGTAGAAACACTTCGATAAGAAGATAAATAAAATAGAAACGCATCATAATTTTCCCATCCTATTGCCTCAATGGTCGTATTCAAAATTCTAACTTAACATCCTATTACAAACAACTTCAAAATCGGTTGCATTATCCATGAAATGCAAGTGAATCTCTGCCACATATCACATGATGGTTGCTTCCTTTGCATTTTACGGACAATTAGAATAGCTGGTGAGGGCATGATATATTAGGTTGGAATGTATTATGTACCAAATTATCAAAAGCATGATTGAAACCCAACAAATCCGATACCACAATTTGATGGCAAAGTTAAGCTATCCATGACAGTTACAGAGTCAATGATGAAGCAAAACCAAATAGATTTTCATGGTTGAAGAGATTGAAGATGGGCCACGCAATTAACATTCAAGTAGATTACTTGCCGATTTTTTCACAACCAAACAAAACCACATTAACATGCAAGCATATATACAAAATCACAAAGATAATAAAAAGTTTCAACACTTTTGATCACCATAACAAACATATAAACCATTTTCAACACTTTTACACCTAAACAGATATATATGCAATTTTTCTTTGAATTACTTATAGCAGGATCCTAACAATTACAGACCAAGTGATACACCAAATGGAAAGAAAAGGAAAAGAAAGAAGTGATGTAGATTTGGCATCTGACCAAATGATCTCACACCATTCAAGAAGAGATATAAAACCAGGTGATGCTCCATTCCTGATCAATTTAACGCTTCCCGCGAATCAACATGACTAAATCCATCACTAGAAACAACTTGCTTCAGTTACGCATCAAAGGTTCTTCCTTCCCTCCCTTACAATTTCAGTTTAAATCCTCGCGACAAGAAGTTATCCCTATAAGAAAAATACATGCATCTCATAGAAGTAAGCTCAACAATATCACAAAAGAATAGTGATCAAAAAATAAATATTTTGAAAGGACTTATACATAGATTTTGAGTAAATTCATTGCAGGCAAATTTCTACACAACAATGTTCTTATCCTTAAATACATAGATATAACGACAGGGTCGAACAGTCTCAACATTTCGAAATAAGTTTGACATCGTAGTGAGGATCTCAACTAATGACGGAAAAAAATACCAACTCATACAATTATTGTTTATTTAGCCTACTTTTAAAGTAAAGGAATCCTGCAAATTCCTTTTGTCTAACTTAATATTTTTTCCTCAAGAGAGAAGGGTTGAGTTTAGCTATTCACAATGTCAACTCATAAACCAACACATAGCATACACACATTGTCAAATACACATACATAAACAAAGGTAGAGACTTCAAAATAATTAGAGAATCCTTGTCCTATGATAAGAATTCAGAATTCAATTTGACCTTTTAACATGGAGTTTAACTAGATATTTCATATATCATATGATGGGTCCATTGAATTGATATTAACTTATACAAAGAAAAAACTCAGGTAATCAACAAGAAGTACCTTCTCTTGCTTGTTTGATTCTCCTTCCTGGGGAAGGAAGGTTGTACAAGACTTCCAACACAAATGATGGCATGATCCACCCTAGGAATTCCTTCAACATAACTAACACATTCACTCTTGAGATCATACCAAAACAGCTTCTCACGATCTACTTGCAACAGAACCATACTTCTATCGCTTGAATAACCTAAAATCCTCAAAGCTCTCAAAGGTAAACTGAAACACGATTCCGCCACAGTAAAAAGTTTACACCAGCTATCTCTACATCCATATTCTTTCATCACCCAGACATCAATTTTAGCAGTTTGATAATTCACAATCATACAAAGACACCCTTCCAGAACCGAAACACCAATTTGAAAACTCTCACTATTAATTTCTTCACCTATTTCAGGAAAAGGAACCTCGTTGAAAATCTCGAGTGTTAGGTTAAACGCGACGATTGCACGGGGTTGCAACAGATCAAGTTTCCGAGTCATTACCCAGTGAAGAGAATTCTCAACAAAATCCCCCATTGTTCTTCGAGCATAGGAAAGAGTGTAAGGCATAGTAGGAAGTTCTTTCCACGAGTTTGTTTTGAAGCTGAAGAGTCTAACATGTGATTCAAAAGTAGACTGCTGTACCCCAACGAAGCAAGAGATTCTGATAAGTTTGTAATCGTTGTTCAATGGATCAAAACCGAAGCCGTGAATGCAAAAGCCGACCTGAATGTTGTGAGATTCATAGTGTTGAGGAGTAGGAATAGGGGGATAAGGGATAATTCGATGTTTACGGAGGTTAGGGTTCCAGAAAGCGATTCCAGCATTGGAGGAAATGCAGAGAAGGCCGTTACATGAACCAAGAAGAGACATGCGGTTGATGGGACCTGTGAAAGGAAGACGGAGTTTAACGCCGGTGGTTAGGTTAGAGAAATCATCGATTTGGTAGAAATCAAAGTTGTGTCGAAGGATTAAGGAACAATTGAGGGAATTTTGGAGGTGAAGTTTGATGAAGCTGTGGGAATCGATTAGGGATTGAATTGATTTTGAGGTTGAACGAAATCGGAGAAGGGATTGTATTGGTAACATAGAGAGGATTCCGGTGAGTATCTCAGGCGGAAGATCCGCCATTGGAAGGAAGGAAGGAACTGGAAGGTTCTAGCTAGGGTTTAGGGTTTTTCATTTCTTCCTCTCTTTGTGCGACCAAAATGCAACACAGTTTTCATTTTTTTCAGAATATTTTTGTTGTTAGAAATGATATTTGAAAATCAACTCTTTTTTTTGGAAAATTTTCCTACCTTTTTATGGTTTTGCCACCTTTTTTCTTTATTTCTTGATGATTACATGATCTTAGAAGCACGAAACCCATGGTAGTCTCTGGTGTCTATTTTATTTGTCTATCTCTCTTCAGATTACATACTTTATTTATTTTGTCAAATAGAGAAGATCTTTTTCACAAAATATTATGATCATCTTTGAAATAGCGGAGATTTAAACTAGCCACGATGTTTACTTATCAATTTTAGCATTTTTGTCTGTTGAGTTAAAATTTATAGACTATTTCCTTATTTTATTTTTGTAGTTTACAACAATAATAACCAAGTCTTGTCCCACTAAGTGTGGTCGGCTACGTAGATCAAATTACGTCATAGTTGTTCTATAATAAACCATATTTAGATTCAACTCATTGACCTCTAAATCATTTCTAATGGTTTCTCTAATAGTTTTCCTACGTCTCCCTCTACCTCTTTTAACTTGACTCTCCTCCATTTGATCTACCCTTCTTACGACGACATCTACGGGTCTTCTCTCTACATGTCCAAACAATTTAAGCCTATTTTATACCAACTTTTCTACTATAGGAGCTACCCCCCCCCCCCCCCCCCCCGTTTCTAATCATATCTCGTATATTCTTACCACTCATCCAACGCAACATCCTCATCCCCGCTACACTTACTTGATTCTCATGTTGGCTCTCAACCGCCCAACACTCCGTACCATACAACATCGCTGGTATGACTGTTGTTCGATAGAACTTTCCTTTCAACTTAAGTGGTACTTTCTTATCGCACAAAACGCCAGAGGCTCTCCTCCGTTTCATCCACCCAGCTTGAATACGATGAGTTACATTTGCTTCTATTTCTCCGTCATTTTGTACTGCAGACTTAAGATATTTTAACCGTGTGACTTGTATGATATGATCTCCAACTTTCACCTCAAAGGTATACTTACCTCTCCTTTTGCTGAAGTTACATTCAATATACTCTGTCTTACTTCTACTCAGACGGAAACCATACGCTTCTAATGTTTTCCTCGGAGTCTCTAGCCTCCTGTTCAATTTCTCCCTCGACTCACCAAGCAAGACTACGTCATCTACAAAAAGCATACATCTCAATGCTAACTCTTGGATGTGTTCCGTCAGTATATCCAAAACTAAAGGAAAATTATAAGATTGGGGTTGACCCTTGGTGCAATCCTATGGTTATGAGAAAATCTTCAGTAGCCCCATCTTGCGTCCTCATACATGTCCTTAATAGCTCTAATATAGGCAATCATAATCCCTTTCTTCTCTAGGATTTTCCGCAAAATCTCTCTAGGCACTCTATCATACGCCTTCTCCAAATCAATGAAAACTAAGTGTAAGTATTTTTTATCTGTTCGATATCGCTCCATCAAACATCGAAGTAAGTAGATCGCTTACATAGTCGACCTCCCAGGCATAAAACCAAATTGGTTATCCGTAGCTCGAGTCTCTTTTCTCAGTATTCGTTCAATCACCCTTTTCCATAACTTCATGGTATGACTTATTAGCTTAATTCTCATATCATTCACGCAATTATGTATATCCCCCTTGTTCTTATAGATTGGAATTAGAGTGCTTCTTCTCCACTCATACAACATTTTCCTCATCCTCACAATCTCGACGCTTTTCTTACTTCATGTTCTAGAATCCGACGATAATAGTTATAGTTTCGGTCCTCTTCTCTGATGTCTAACCTGTTAGACTCTGGTAAGATATAATATCCTTCATTAAATAAGTTGTGGAAATACTTGTTCCATCTATTCTTAATATCTTTTGTTTTTTGTAGTTTAATTATAAAATATTTTTTTAGGGGAATTAAAATATTTTTATCGCTACAACTTATTTTATATGCATTTTTTATTGTTTCTTTGCTTTTATTCACTTTGATGGTAAATCAAAATAAATTTATCAAAAGACAAATGCTTTCTTTTGTTTTTTTAGATAAAAAAAATAGAAGTGCAAATTTTTTTTTATTTATCAAAGAGAGGAAAAAGGAAGAAAAAAAAAACATTAGAGACCCTAACTAGGGTTAAACAAACTCAACGTCCTTGACACTTGCTAAGAGTGTATATATCATGTTAGGGAGGCATTATGGAACACAACAAACTCATTTTCACTCAAAACAATCTTCATAGTTAGAAATAGGCATGGCAACAAAACCCGTGTCCATGGGTACCCGCCCAAACCAACCTCGATTTGACGGGTTTTCCCCAATTTGACTGGGTTTGGATATGAATTTGGGTTTCCCCGATTTTAAAATACGGGTATGGGACGGGTAACGGAGATATATATGTACCCACCCCGAACCCATACCCAAACCCTACCCGAATGTAGAAATGTCATTGTTTTGCTTTTGTTGAGGGGGTTGATAATGATATGCCATGTTATTTGGTTTGATAATTGTCATGATATAAGAACTTTCGTTGATAGTTAAAGGAGCAATTGAATTATTCGTTAAGGAAATGTTAAAATGAGCGCAAATTGTTGGATAATGCATCACAACATTATCATTGAAGCTTAAAAAAACTCTTTTTTATTAAAAAAAAATTGATTCAGTGCAGGGACGGGGATGGGGCGGGAATACCCAAACTCATTGGGGACGGGGATGAGATTCAATTTCTCATCCCCGTTGGGTATGGGTAGGGTAACGGGTAAGTATATGAGAGTAGGGGATGGGGATGAGGAAGGCAAAACCCGTCCCCACCCCCGCCCCATTGCCATGCCTAGTTAGAAAGTTAGTTGTAGTGTTACCCTCACAGGAGGTGTGTTGCAAATTAACCACACAATATCTTAGAAAAAAGTTGTTTGATAGCCCGTATCAAATTTCCGTAACTGTGAAATACATTTAAACCCCGTATGAATGAGATAAACCACATTACTTGAGTTTGAGAGACACAATACATGATTATACATGGAATACCAACACAACTTCAAACCATGATACAAAGTCAATATCTTAGCATGCATATTGCTAGGGCTACGAATGTTGTCGAGAAACCTGTGCAAAATATATCATGTATGATTACAAAGAATACCTCCACAACACTTAAATTAGATTCAAGGAAAGACATTGTCGTCTATGTTAAGAGTCATTGAGTCAGAGTTAGGTTGAAGCCACTTAGCAAATTCTTTCTTTTGTCGATAAATGAAAAAATATTGAAGAGTCAAATATATTTGCAATTACGACTTTAAATAGACCGGCCCGACATGCTATTAAAAAGATAGATTAGTATTTTATTTACATACACAATGCCATACTTTTTTTTTTTTGAAGAAAATGCCATACTTATAAGCCTATTTAGCTAAAAAGATAAATCCACATGATATCATAGATATAGAAATTTTATTTTGTATTATTTTACCTCCACTGACCCTTTAGATTAAAATTCATACAAGGTACTACTTTTTTACTCTTTTTACAATAGTACAATGACATGCATCCTTTTATTATTAAAGAGTAAACCTTGAATTTGGTTCGAAAATTATCACATTCTATTTCATTTGGTCTTTGAGCGATACAAATATAATAAAAAGTCATAAACTATTCTCAATTATCTTATAGGTCCATGAACTACCATTCTTTGTCCTATTTTGTAAGCAAATGAGGGACTGACTTGAAAGATTGAGAATAGTTTAGTGATTGTTTATTATAATTCAATAGTTCAAGGACTAAATATGAGAGATTGTTAACTCGTGACCGGACTGAAGATGTACTCTTCCTTAAGTTCAAACACCAAATTGCCAATCTTTGGGTACTTCATGTAAAAACAATGAATCGTCTTCTGTTTTGAATGGGTGTTTGATGGTTTATTTCATAGTCACAAAATTCGTTAACTCTACTAGGAACCGCGTACCAATTCGTACGAACCGGTTCTCCATTCGTTTGCGTATTGGTTCATGACAAATTCGCCTAAGAATTATCTAAAAAGAGAGTACCGGTGAACCATACATTCCCACACGAAATACATAAATATTTAGACTAATTTACTTCAATACTTAGGACTTTGAAATTGAAAGACAACTTTCGAAAAATCAAACAACTGGCCCACTATTTCAATGTACTGCAGTACACTTGGCAGTGTATAGATGTGTTGGAGACTGTATTTATAAGACGAAAAATGATATTTTGACAACCACTTTTTGACAACTTTTTGACAACTTTCTCTCTCATACTCACATGATGTTGTTATCCTCTCTCTACCTTTTTCTCTCTCCATTGTTTTTGACCAATAAAAAGTGAGAAAAACAAGGTTGTCAAGAAAGTTGTCATCAAATGGATGTCAAAATATCATTACTCTTATAAGACTTACTTAACTTTCAATGTTAGAAAACTTTCCGATGTGGGACATGTTATTTTTCTATGTTAGATAAATCTCTTTATGAAACATCACAAAGTCCATCTTCCTTAGGTGGATAAAAAAATGTACGACGAACCCATAACGTACCGACTATGTATACTCCCCACGTACCAAATTCTTTGAAAGTTACGAACCACGTACCCGAACCCGTACCACGTACCGAAGCGAATTGCGAACCGTGTGACTATGGTTTATTTATAAAGACTTTGTAGAAATCAAAGAAGGCTCATACATCCAAGACAAAGTGCAATTTATGTAATTAAAAGCCATTGAGATTGCTTCTTTCAACAATTGGACCAATTTTTGGTCAGAGACGTATTTAACCTTAGTTGTCTCAACTTTCAAATCATCACCTTTGATTCCTTGGAGTTTAAGAAATAGGTGGTTTAACTGCAAGCTGCTTCCTAGAACCATGAATTTGATTGTTTCTATTGCTTTCAATGAAAGGAACCAATAGCTAACTTTGCTTTGTCCATTCTCTTTGTCATTTATCAGAATGAATTGTCAAATTTCTTATCAGAAACTTTTTTTAGAAATAGACCAAGACTTCCGCGCTTAAGTTTATTTCATCTCGATGAAGTTTTAGTTTAGTCTCCCTCCTTTGTCTGTATTCTCTCTTTTATCTATATATTTTGGTGGTTGTAGCTACTTACACCCCTTTCTTTAAAAAAAAAAAAAAAAAGAAGCTTAGAAACTAAATTGGTTAGATACAAATAATTTAGGACATGAATTGACTATTTATTTTAGGGTAATGCTTCCAAGTGCCCCGGACACTGGTTAAGGAGCAATAAATTAGTGAGTCCCACTTGTTTTACCTCAATTAAAATGATAAATAAGTCAACTAATTAAAATAAGAAAATGTATATTCAATGCTCAGTCCCGCATATGATGCACACGCGCTGTTAACTCTACCCTTTACCGTTTGGTTCAGCTTTGAATATAATTGATTCTGAGAGAATTGATTCTGATAGAATTGATTCTGACAGAATTAATTTTGAGAGAATTGATTTATGTTTGGATACAATTATGTAGAATTGATTAAACAAAATGATTTATGTTTGGATGCAATTATGTAGAATTGCTTTTGAATGTATAATTACTAAAATAGACATAGCTAAAGGAGAATTGATAAAGAATGAGAATTGATAAAGGGCAATAAAGTAAAATAACATGTTGTAATAATAAAATATACAAACCTATACACGTTGTTCAAGGAGAATTGATTCTAGAAAAGCTAGAAGCTAGGATTTGTAGCTTCATGGAGAATTGTTTTTGGAGGATAAAAGCAATTCTGAAAAGCTGAACCAAACACGTTGTTTTTGGCTAGAATTGCTTTTGGCACTGTAGAGAATTGATTTTGGGCTAGAATTGCTTCTCAGAAGCCAAACCAAACAAGCTTCTCAATTTCTTAAAGTAATATCTCTGCCACCATTTTTCTGCAAGTTCCTCTTTTACACTTTTTCTACATGGCTTAAGGTACTGCTCTTATTTTATTTTTGTACGCTGTTTCTTTTCTTTTATTTTTGGACTATTTTAATTGGATATTTACTTCCGTGAATTAATTTGAAAGAAAAATATGATAGGAAAAAAATTCACGGAAAAAAAATTGAGTAAAATTCACAGGAAGAAATTTTTTTGTTAAGAAATGAAGGATAGAGGGATGTAATGGGACAATTCCTTAAATTGAAATCACAAGAAAAAGAAAGGAAATGATGTGTAAAGGAAAGAAAATTTGACAGAGCATTGAATACAACTTTTTATTATTTTAATTAACTGACTTATTTCTCAATTTAATTGAGGTAAAATAAGTATGACACATTATTTATTGTTCCTTAACCAGTGCCCTAGGAGCACCGGTTAATAACACCCTTTATTTTATTAAAAATTATACGCTCAAACACTATTTAAAATAACATCTAAAAGATATAAATTGGTGAGATTTTTTTTACCAATGCTTAAAAAACTAACTTTTTTTTTGACGTTGATGACAATATCATTAAAGAAAGTCTAGCAATAAATCAAATGCCAAGACTGCAGAAATACAAGGCGGAGTTTCTTCGATCCATATGCAATCTAAATTCTTAAGAGCATATTTAGCTAAATAATGAGCAGCTTGGTTGGCTTCATGCCTAACATGCAAAAAAATTAAAATACGAAAACTACCCTTAAAACTAATACAATCTCGAATAATAGAGGCAACATAGATTGGGAGATTGTTGATGATCATTCAACGCTAAAACCACCTTAGAAAAATCTGATTCTTCTATAAGATTTAGAAAAGACATGTCTTTCGCAAATTCCAAACCCTTCTGCATAGTTAACGCTTCTGCAACCTCTGAATCTGGTAATGAAAAGACTTGTCATGAACTAGCACCAACGACATCACCTTCGTTATCTCTCACCACAACACCAATGCCCCACTTATCACCCTCTATCAGACCTGCTGCATCAACATTAAGCTTATAGAAACCACTAAAAGGAGGTGTCTGATGAACATCAGATATTGGTAAAATTGGACCTCCACTTAGTCTCTCCACCAACACCGAACTAGCACTCTTAAAATTCACAATAGATCTTTGCACCTTTTGAACAGTGGAAGCAACATCAACATCAGTCCCCTCAAAACATTTTATTTCTAGCACATCATATCTCATATAACACAATGCCAAAACATGGACTATAATATCCTCATCGACATCAATAATATTTTCCTCCAACCACTTATGAAAAGGTACGTACCTCGAATCATGCGAATTTGTTTAAAAAACAAACTTTTTTTTGAGCAATTTAAAAAACAAACTTGTTACAACACACATTTTGTTTTTGACAAATTGTTACAACACACATGTTACAGTAACAAATACTACCTCCGTCCCTAATTATAAGACCCTTTTGAGAATTTTTTTTGTCCCTTTTTATAAGACCCCTTTGCTATTTCCAACTACATTAATTATTTCTTTACATACATGTCCCTATTTATTATACATCTTTTTCTTCAATCAACAATAAATAACATGTTGAAAACATAAACCAACCCTCTCTCTTAAAGGATAAAATTGTAAAAACAATAGTAATTACAAACATATTTGTACTTGCAAAAAAGTACGGTAAGGAATACTAGGATTCTAGGGTTTAGACTGATGATTAGATGCCTTGAGAATGCTCTCAAGAGTAGTATTTATAGTCTGTCATGGGCTTGGGTTTCGGTTGCTTGGTTCCCAAGCAACAGGGGTATTTATGTATTTTAGGCGGTTTCTAGAGGTTTCTAGAAGCCTAGAAGGGCGGTGCCTCAAGGCGAGCGCGCCAGAGTCTCAGGAGCCCTTCTGGAGGGCGCCTGAGCCTTTCTGGAGGTCTTAGAGCCTTTCTGGAGGGCTTCTAAGCCTTTAGGAATATTATGACGGTTCACAGCCCCCCAAGCACGAGTCTTGGGACAAGGCGAAGTGATGATAACATGGGACTGGACCTTCTAGAGGTCTTTTAAGTCTTTAGGAAGGTTTTGGTGGTTCACAGCCCCCCAAGCACGAGTCTAGGAACAAGACGAAGTGTTTGAATTTGCTTAATGTTTTGTTTTTAGTACGTATGTGCCTATGGGCGTCGTTTGTCTGAACTTGGAGAGTCGCCCTAGGGTGATTTTACGTTTTCTTCGGAGACCCCCAGGGAGTATATATTCGAATTGTTTTATAGGTCGACCTCTCAAAGCCCCCCAAGCACGAGTCTTGGGACAAGGCGAAGTGGTTCGTACGTCGTGACGAGTTGACTTCTTTATGGCGATTCCTCATTAAATTTGCATCAATTTTGTTTGCCGAATTCGTTTTAGAGATTTACATAAACAATTTTATTACTTTTGATGCTTCGGCGATTTTCAACGATTTTGAATTGTCGTGCTTATTTTCTTATATGCTCCGGTGACTGTGTCACCTCAGATTCTCAACATTTGGCGTTGATGTTCCGGCGACTTTTGTCGGCTCGGTTGACCTTCTTTGTTTGGCGATTTGGAGACCATTCTCTTGTTTTTCTAATGGAGTCGATTTGCCGATTTTCCACCCCGCCAGAGCCTTTGACGTTTAGGGCGCTTGTCGATTTGTAGATTTCGTTGATGTCGTAGTAGTAGCGCTTTTTTAATCGCACTTCCCACTCTGAGGGAAGGCGTGCTTCCCACTCTGAGGGAAGACTTTTTATTTTACACTTCCAACTCTGATGGAAGGCGCTTCCCACTCTGAGGGAAGACTTTTGCTTCCCGCTCTGGGGGAAGACTTTTCACTTCCAACTCTGATGGAAGGCGCCTCCTACTCTGAAGGAGGACTTTTGGCTTCCCGCTCTGGGGGAAGATTTTTCACTTCCAACTCTGATGGAAGGCGCCTCCTACTCTGAAGGAGGACTTTTGGCTTCCCGCTCTGGGGGAAGACTTTTCACTTCCAACTCTGATGGAAGGCGCCTCCTACTCTGAAGGAGGACTTTTGCTTCCCGCTCTGGGGGAAGACTTTTCACTTCCAACTCTGATGGAAGGCGCCTCCTACTCTGAAGGAGGACTTTTGGCTTCCCGCTCTGGGGGAAGACTTTTCACTTCCAACTCTGATGGAAGGCGCCTCCTACTCTGAAGGAGGACTTTTGCTTCCCGCTCTGGGGGAAGACTTTTCACTTCCAACTCTGATGGAAGGCGCCTCCTACTCTGAAGGAGGACTTTTGGCTTCCCGCTCTGGGGGAAGACTTTTCACTTCCAACTCTGATGGAAGGCGCCTCCTACTCTGAAGGAGGACTTTTGCTTCCCGCTCTGGGGGAAGACTTTTCTCTGAGAAGGCTTTAATCATGCTTCCCACTCTGAGGGAAGGCTTCACTCTGAGAAGGCTTTTATCCTTGTTAAAAACCTGCAAAACAAATCTCAAAGTTTGATAAAGGTTAGGATAACTTAGAGTTTCATATTCCTGTTCTTAATGGTGGGACGATTGCTTCCTTGCATTTTTAATCATGGCGCCTTGTTTGGTGAGTTCTTCTTGTTTTGTTTAACCTCGCCCTTGGCGGGCTTGTCTTCCTTCCAAACTTTATTCATCTGAAATATAACGTTATTTCCGAACTTCCAAAGTAAATAAATAAATAAAAGAGTTTTAATCATTTGCAATTATATTTAATGGGAACTAACTGTTCTTTGTCTTCTTTTATTTAGCTCTTATTTAGCTCGCCTACGCTTTGTACTCTTCTTCCTTTTCCTCTCCACTCTTCTAATTGAATACCTCGCCTATTAACTTATTATTCTCCCATTAAATCCGAACTAACTCGCTCACTCCATTATTTTCTATGTCTTTTCTTCAACAAAAAGTCTCTTCCTAAACCTTTTAGTAGAAATACCGAATTTAATACAACTAAGCTTCCTTTATCATATAGCAGAAGTAGAACCGTGCCTCCAAAATTAGTAACAGTGGGAACATGGTTAATTTGAAACTAATTGAATAAGTGCTATCTTGGCCTTAAATCACCGATGAAGATAGAGAAAGAGAGGAAGTACCTTGGCAAAGGTAGTGCTCAACGAAATTTAATGGAACAATAGTACCTAATACGAGATGGCTTCAAGGGAGCTGTTTTTGTAGAACTCGCCATGTTATCGCACCGCTGGAGCTAGTTCACCAACCAATTTTATTGCAATTTATAAACTGATGTTGATGTGGATGAGTGCTACTTCACCAAGCCAACCGTTCATCCAACCTGCCGCTTTCGTTGACGTCCTCGCCCGACCTTGTTATGTTGAATTCCTTTTACAAAGATGTTACACACATACTTGAACAAGTCATGTTAGCCAATTTCAAATCAATTGTCAAACTCTTTAACATCACAAATACGACTTATATACAAAAATTTATGATGATAACAGGCTATGCGTATTGGCGATTACATCATCGTTAATCTTAAATATAAAGTTAATTTCGAACTTCTAAAATAAAGGCGTCTCCATCATCCTATTTAATGAGAACTAATTACTCCTTGTCTTCTCTGAATAATTCGCCCAAATTTTCTACTCCCCTTCCGACATTTTTCATTCCACTGCTAATCTTCTTATTTGATTATTTTGTGCTCTTAAACCTTTTCTCTCTTTTATTATATTGGAAACTAAGTTTTCCCGCTACTTCCTTACTAGCTCGCCTATTTCGTTCTTTTATTTTATACTCCTTTTCTTCTTCCTATTAATCTGGAACTATCTCGCCCTATTTTTGTTCCACTATTTCTATGTCTTTATTTCCTCCTATGAAGTTGGAACTAAGTTTTCTACTCATCTTCATTCTTCTATGTGGGTCTAGTGCTACTAGTCTTTATCTGTATTTTTTACTAAACAGTTTAGTTTAGTTTGCAAAGTAAATGGTACATGGAAGGGGTTCCCAGGAAAGAGAGGTGGGTCACTCGGACCCATCAGAATAAATACAAAAACATGGTTGCTCAAACAATAGGTTATTGAAGAATAACAGCAAGTCAACATATTATGTGTATGCACCCTAAAAATAATCTCAAAATAAATGAAGCAGTCACCTCACAGAACTACATACATGCGGCATCAGCTTGTTGACAGGATAGATAATTAATTTCAAAATGTTTCGGATATACAATCATTCTACGTGTAAAGATCAGAAAGATAAACCTGTTTGTTAATTTTCTTCCAATGGCGTCGTTCTGTCAGCTCTACCCCTTTGTTTTTAGACGAGAAGGGGGGGTTCATACTGTCGGCAATTAACATCAGTGCACCAATTCTCCGTTTCCAATTTGTTCAATTCTTTATAGATTTTGTTTATCTGACACAAAACAATCATATGCCTTTTCGGCGAAGGGTTATAACAGCTGAACTACCACTACCATATGCTTTAGCGTCTTGATTTTACCCTTATTGTCTAATCAAGCCATAGCAATATGAATGGAATATAACTTAGTAAGAGGAATTTAATTAGTAGCATAATCGATAGACAAAGGAACTATATTCAATTAAACATTATCACGATGTTACGACATGTAGGCATAAAGTAACTCAACCTTCTTTAGGTAAAGAAACAAAAGTGTATGGACTACGCCTCCATGAGGAAGAAAGGGACATCTCAATACTATGTGTTATAACATCATTTATTCATTGACAGGTCGCCAAAAAACATCACACGTCAAACCTGATTTCAAATATGTATGGCCCGAACTTTGACGGCGGATAGATCACTTGATCGGTAAAATCTCGTGTCTTCAAAACGGCGTAATTGTTCCAGCTTTAATCTTGGTGAAGAGTGCCACTTTCGTTGAAATCCTCGTCCAACCTTGTTTTGTAGAATTTTCCTTATAAAGATATCACACACATAGTGTGAACAAATCATGTTAGCTGCGTTCATATTAATTGTAAAAACTCCTATAATATCGTATACATAGTTTGTATACGAAAATTTAGAGACACAGAGCGTATGATTTCTTTTCCGAAAAGTGGAAGATCACGCAAAATAGTATTGATTCTTGTCAAAATTAATTAGTCCTTTTCGGTATATGCTCGCTCTGATGATCGAACATAGACAACATATATTAAAAAACAAACAAAGTTTAAACTGGACAAAGCAATCATCCCCTAATTGAATATGCAACCTTTTAACACAATTATTTTCATAATAATAATGCTAGAATAACAGTATAGTAGTATATTATATGACAGAGAGAGATGTTTCAACGATTTTAATTCGTCTTCCATCAAAATATGAAAGTAGCAATCCTATAAATTTATTTAGGGTCCTTAAAGGCATGAAGATAACACAAGTAACAAAGCTTCGTGAAACAATGGAATAATGGGAGTACAAGGAATAAGCCTCGAACAAATAATTACTAGGAATAAGAAACATGAATTTATAGGAAAGAGAAAATGATACCATGAATAATAATTACTAGGATTAAAATTAATAAGAACCAAAAACGCTTACGTATGAGGTATATTAGATAGCCAATTGGAATCTAAAGCACGCATTGATTGGATTACCATTCATGAGAATCAAACGATCACGTAGCAGATTGAAAAATAAAAAATCGAAGAGAAAACCTGGCGAAACATTCATGCGGGAAACACGATGAAAAAATTGAAAGGAGGCGTGGTGAAACCACGGCGGCGGCGATCTGGTGATTTGGAAGGATTTTAGGGTTTCCAAATCGTGATTTTCCATTCAGAAACGTGGTCAAGGTTAGTTTTACCTTTCCCACAGACGGCGCCAGCTGTACTTGCAAAAAAGTACGGTAAGGAATACTAGGATTCTAGGGTTTAGACTGATGATTAGATGCCTTGAGAATGCTCTCAAGAGTAGTATTTATAGCCTGTCATGGGCTTGGGTTTCGGTTGCTTGGTTCCCAAGCAACAGGGGTATTTATGTATTTTAGGCGGTTTCTAGAGGTTTCTAGAAGCCTAGAAGGGCGGTGCCTCAAGGCGAGCGCGCCAGAGTCTCAGGAGCCCTTCTGGAGGGCGCCTGAGCCTTTCTGGAGGTCTTAGAGCCTTTCTGGAGGGCTTCTAAGCCTTTAGGAATATTATGACGGTTCAATATTTAATACAAATATCCACTATCTTAATTCCCGTTATTTTTTCAAAAGGGCCCTATAATTAGGGACGGAGGTAGTATAACAATAATGTTCTGTAACAAATACTCCCTCCGTCTCACAATAATAGTCGTTTAAGGTTTGTGCGCGGTAATTAAGGAAATGATTAATTGTGTTGATTTCAATGGTAAAATCAATATTATTTACTAATATACCCTTATTAATTGTAGTTAGTTGAGTAGTTAAGTTAGATGAAATTCAATAAATAAGGGTATGGTAGTGGAAAAAAGTAATAAATGATGCATTGATATTCTAAAGTGACTATTATTTTGAGACAAGGAAAAAATGCTAAAGTGACAATTATTTTGAGACGGAGGGAGTATAACAATAATGATCCTTTTCTTAAATAAAAAAAAAACAATAATAATCCTTTTAAAAAAAATATAACAACAATAATGTCATGAAACCGAGATAATCATTTGTTTAAAAATTTAAAAAACACCATCTTCAACGCACATTTTCTCTTTTGAACATAACAATGGACTCTTATTTTATTTTATTATGTTTTTTTACAAAGCTTATAAGCTAATTTTTTTTTCAAGTAGGTTAGTGACCGAAACTCGTACATTTTGTACGTGGAGAAGCAAGGTTAGTGAGTTAACACATATTTGTTCAATAAGCTTAGCTGTCTTTGAAACCCCATTGATAAAATATGTCTTGAAAGTTATGTTTTTAATAGGGCACTTGATTTTGGGAACAAATAAACTAGCGTGAGTTAACTCACGCATGTGTAAAATTAAATCACGTATGATTTACACATGCGTTAATTAACTAATGCAGGGGTATTTTCGTCAGTTCAGCTGGGCGCCAGCGAAAAGTGAAGGGGGAAGAGCAGAATTCTCTTTTCTGAAGCAACAACATGAGAAGCCCAATCTTGCTTCCCTGACCTCTAGAACATACTGTAGCTTGGATTTCTGCAGAAAAAAACACATTTTAACAAGGGTAAAACTGGCTGAAACTCGCGTTTGGGGCTGCAAAACGCACATCCAAACATACACTTAAGCTCACAGGCAGCTTATAAGCTAATTTTAACAAGCTGTAGGCTAGGAAATGGAATTTTAGGCAATTTAGTGCGGAGCTGCTACAGTATCCGTATCAACTTGTCATCAATCACGACACTCTCATTGTGTTGATTGCAGCATATTTCATTTCAAATTCCAACCCTAGAACACAGTCTGAGAAATGTATTCTTGTATTCCTCACAACGTTTCTCTCCATTTTCACTTCTCAACAACTTCCCCAAATTCAAAGTCAAAGGTATTTTTCAACTCTTAATCTTCTCATTACTTCGTTTTTTTCATCACAATCTTCACTTTATCTTCTTCCTCTGCAGATGTTTGCTTCACGCAATTTGAAGATTCACGCTGTATCCACTACGGAGAATCAAGCTTCTACTTACATTCCTGCTGCTCCCATTTTCCTTCCCCAAGGTCCTTGGAAGCAGGTCATTTTCTAATTTGATTGTTCCTTCCTCTTCTTTCGTTACTTTACTCAGTTTCTTTCACGAATTTTATGTTTAAACTCTGTGATTTTAAATTTGAAATCAAGCTAGTTAGAAAATGGAACAACATTTTAGAGATACTTTTTGTATCTTATTCTTTTGATCATGTGTCAGAATGTCCTTGTTAAGATATATTATAATTCTCTATTTATTGTAATTATATTGTAATTATGTTAGGAGTAATTAGTCTTTATGTGTAATTATTCTTTGTGTTTCTTTGTCTCCAATCCTATAATATAAATAGGACAATTTCCTTGTACATGAAACACACAATGAATATACAAATATTTCTCATATATATTCCTTCCTGAGTTTTTACAGTACTTATAGATTACAGTAGTTGTATTTACAAAGAAACCTCAATCTGAAGCTAAGTCAGCTAAAAGACATAACTTTCAATAGCTCTTAGACAGACACCTTTGGGATTAGGCGTGTGTATGACACCTATACAATATGTAGTGTATAACACACCTTAAACACTCTGGGTGGGTTGGGTAGCTCAAATCAACTAGTTTGAGCTAAGGGTTAGGGATTTGGAGGTCCAGGGTTCAAGTCCTGTCAAGGAGAAAAAACTAACATAACAATTAACACACTAACGTCTGCCATTAAAAAAAAACACCTTAGACACTCCACAGACACGTCTCAGACACATATATGAAGCTTAAAAACGTGTTATAGAGCAATAATGATCAACGTATGAAGATTAAAGACTATTGTATCTTGTTTTAGAATTTTTTGGTAATGAAACAAATTGCTCAATTGTAATGTACTTATATATTTTAATTCTCATTTTAGATATTTTATAAATAATATATGTATCAATGTCAACGTGTTTGTGTCGTGTCGGATGTTTGTGCTTCATAGGTCAATAATCTGACTCTTGATAATTATAATAGAATACTATAGACTTTGATAGCAAGACCAAAAGATGCTAGACTTCAACCACAATTTTGATTTTGGACACAAGTGGTTAATGTGGTTCATCTAAAGAGACAAGTTTGGCCGCTGCGCGAGTTTGACCCCAGATGATAGAAAAGATTGTGCCCTAATTTTATGTACCTCCTGGCCAAACATAGGTTAATCTATGGGTCTATTTTTTGCAGGACAATGTGGGTGAAAATAAATATAAAACTACTAGACTGCTACGTGAGACGTGAGCGTAATGCTTATTTGAAGTTCAATGTATTTTGCACAAGTGTAACACAACCAGTGTAGTCAATGGTGGATAGTGGCCAACCATTAGCAAACAACAATAGTGGTAGATCCGCTATTTCAAAGTTTAAGGATACAATGCAAGAAAAAAGATTCTATAGTACCATATACATATAAAAGCTTAAAAATAGAAGAATACACAAAATTAAAGACGTATTCATAGCCAATAATCAAAGTTCATTGTTACTAATATTCAAACCCAATGCAAAAAGCAAATAAGTTTTAGGTGTGAAATGACCAAATAGTGAAAGAAAGAAAAAAAACAAGAAATTGGATACGTGCATATCGGGGCTTTTACAGTTTCTTTACTGTAGCTACTGCCATTAAAAAGTGCAGCACAACGAGGTTTTGCATGGGAGCCTATGGGCTGCTATGCTGTGCAACGCCACTATAGTGGCTGCTATTGACTAGACAGAACACCTCTAACATTTCATATCAACATTACTTCTTTACTGATATGACATCTTATTTGAATATGTTAAATGAAGTCCAGAATGTTCAGCTCTGTTTTTTTAGTGTCTGAATGTTTGATTTTGAACTTCTCAGATTCCAGGTGGAGTTACTGCTGCAGAGGGTTTCAAAGCTGCGGGAATATATGGAGGGTTGCGCGCTGTAGGAGAAAAGCCTGATCTTGCACTTGTCACATGTGAAGTTGATGCCATATCTGCAGGTTAGCTTTCACCTTCCTGTACATCACAATTTTAAATTTTGGGTCTGGCAAGCACTTTATGTGACCAGATTTCTTTCAGGGTCATTCACGACTAATGTGGTTGCTGCTGCTCCTGTGTTATACTGCAAAAGCACGCTAGACATTTCAAACACTGTAAGAGAACTTGTGTTCCTTGCTTTTTCATCAAGATAGAACCGAGCTTGTACTGAATGCATTGCATGATTTAACTGCTGATAAATCAATTTTTGCAATTTGTCAGGCACGTGCTGTGTTAACTAATGCAGGTCAAGCAAATGCAGCTACGGTAGGCAACTGAATCTCTTCCTATTTCATGTGCATGTGGGCTTTGAGTAATAATCAGCATATTGTCTACTGGAGTTTAGATTTACTGTGGTTTCTTTAGTTTGACAAATGTCTTGCAATAACTTAGATCACTTAACATGTTTAATTTTTCTTAGCTGAAATTAAGCAAATATTTTTTGATTGGGTCCTTTCTTATCTCCAGGGTGAAGCAGGTTACCGCGATATGATAGAATGTGTGGAAAGCCTCGCAAAGGTATGTACTATTTTATTGAGTTTAACTGATCTTCCTTATAGTGCTCCATGTTGAAAGGGTTTGTGCAATCCTTACTAGAAATGTTCATAATTTCAGCTACTGGGAGTGAAACCCGAAGAAGTATTAATTGAATCCACTGGTGTAATTGGTCAAAGAATAAAGAAGGTATATGCAAAGATTCTGCTCACTGAGTTTTATATCCTATGTGCTTGTATCCTCTGATTCCATTGACAAGCCACTTGAGAAATATTCAAACAAGCTTAGTTGTTTTAATTACTGTTTTTTTTTTCTTCTTCTTTTTCCGTAAATTTATATTTGTCATTTTGTTTTCAGGGGGCACTTTTAAACTCACTTCCCTTACTAGTGAATTCACTAACTTCTTCAGATGAGGGGTAATTCCTGCATTTATGAATATTTTGCTTTCATTTTTTATAAGTGAGATGAGATGCAATCATATGAAGTTTTTTTTATTGTGTGTGGTTATTATATGAACATTGTATTCACAAAGTTTATAGCTTTTTCTGAGCCTTACTTTGACCAGTTTAGTTTCTTATTTATTGAAAACTGTTAAGCTCCCACCAAAACTTTTTTCTACTTTTCAATCTTCGGTTCATTCATTTCTTCTTTAAAGCTTATTTGTCTGCATACAGGGCAGATTCTGCAGCAGTGGCAATCACCACAACAGATCTTGTTAGCAAGAGTGTGGCAATTGAGTCTTTGGTATTGCTTCTTCCTACTTTGCTTGCTGGTTTCATATTCATTCAACTAATGTATATTTATATGGCTTCTGAAGAAGTGTGCATATATAAACACACTTTGTATGGATAGGTAGGTGTAGTCCTGTGGATAAATAATAAAATGCAATGGTTTCCGCTCACTTGTACAAGTTGTTGATATGAAAAGACAAAACAACCCAGTGGTTGTGTAATGTATGGAAAAATTAATCAACAACTTGACTGTCTTAGAAAATTTTATCATTTTATGCAATGGTTATGGTACACTTCACTTCAAGTTGTAATTGAATGCTTCAATTCAAGACGACCTGCATAGGTCGTTGATGTTTACGAAAAAAAAAAAGGCAAGGGCGGATAGTTGAATCAATTGGAAAATAACCTTGATATTTATGATAGTTCCCATAGTTTTGGTAGTTAAATAAGCCTTTTATGTCTTGTTCATCCTCACATTGTATATTTCTATTAAAAGGGGTGAGAAAAAAGAGAGATTGTCTAACTCTTATTATTCTTGGGTATTGGTTAGGTTGGAAGAACTAAGGTCAGAATTGGGGGAATGGCAAAAGGTTCTGGAATGATCCACCCAAATATGGCTACCATGCTCGGGGTATGTCTTACTTGATGCTTTCATGTTTCGAATATATGGATTTTCGAGTCTATTTCTCTAACTAAATCCACGCTAGGTAATAACAACTGATGCCGGGGTAACCAGTGACGTTTGGAGAAAGATGGTTCAGGTTGCTGTTAATCGAAGCTTCAACCAGATAACTGTATGTTATTTCATTCTTTTTTGTAGACTGCAAATTCAGTTAATGGCATAGTGGTGGTGCTCTATAGTCTATACAGTAATTTACATAAAATTTATTCTTTTTCTCTTTGAACTATAGTGCAAAAACATGTTGTCATAGTTTCACAAATGAAATTATAGCATTGTTTGTCAAAAGTGTATTTGGATACTTTACTTCCATTCGCTTGTGCAATGTGATGCCACAATCTTTTACTCAAAAATATATATATTTTGGATTATAATTGATTCTGACATTGATTTTGCATCATCTTGCTTCAGGTAGATGGAGATACTAGTACCAATGATACTGTTATTGCTTTGGCCAGTGGGCTGTCTGGGCTAAGCTGCATTTCTTCTCTAGACAGCGATGAGGCAATTCAACTTCAGGCATGCCTAGATGCGGTAATGTCAACCCTTTACAATTTCCATAATTATTTTGTCATATCATATTCATTCTTTCCTGTTGAACAGAATAATATACTGATGTACTTCAATTCTTGTTGGAAACTTAGTAGCTCTTGTAAAACTAAAAAGTTAATAAAGTTCTATGACCTATGCTGGAGCTATTGTTATAGTACGTTTTGGCATGTTATTAAGGTGTGGTTTTGGGGCCAGCATGCAGTTGTGAGCTTTTTGAATGTTAAAATAGTGGACATGATGATAAATTTTCATGCTTAACTCCTCCTTTTCTTGCAAAAAATAAAAATAAAAGATGCTTGAGATTTCCTTTTTGTCATCCTCTGTTGTTAATTGAACAAGAAAACAGTTGCAGGAAATGAACAAGACAAAGGAGAAATAACTGCTTTCATTCATATAATTTGTCTGATAAAAAACAAACAGAACACACACTATGTTTTACATAGTTTGACAATACTAAAAACTTCCAATAACTACCACAATACAACACAATTAATTAAAGAAAACTGAACAGCAGTTACTAAAATAAAATAACCAACACATAATACATAAAAGTCTTCACATCAGCAGTCCTAAGCATGATATTTAACACTCCTCCTTGCTTTAGGAGCTGCAAACACCAAGCTTTGATCTCATATCTTCAAACTTGATAGTTGATAAGGGCTTTGTTAAGATATCAGCATTTTGCTCTTCTGTTTTGCAATAAACAAGAGTAATGACACCATCCTTCTGCACTTCCCTCAAGAAAAACAATTTGATGTTGAAATGCTTGGTTTTTCCGTGAAAAACTGGATTATGAGAAATAGCTATTGCAGCTTGATTATCAACAAAGATCTTAGTGGCTTCTTTGTGGTCAAGATGAAGGTCACTCAATATCTTTCTCAGCCACATAGCTTGATTAACAGCAGCCGTTGCAGCAATAAACTCCGCTTCAGCAGTTGATTGAGCCACTGTTTCTTGTTTTTTCGAACTCCAAGAGAAAACACTAGAACCAAGTGTGAAACAATAGCCAGAAGTGCTTTTCATATCATCAGCAGAACCTCCCCAATCGCTGTCTGAAAAACCAATCAGCTTGAATTCATTGCTTTTGGTAAATTTAATGCCAAAATCACATGTTCCTTTCACATATCTAAGCACCCTCTTTGCTGCCTTGAGATGACATTCACTTGCACAATGCATAAACCGAGACAAAATGCTTACCGCATTCAAAATATCAGGCCGTGTGGCTGTCAGATACATCAAACAACCGATCAGACTTCTAAAATATGCTTGATCAATCTTTTCAGTTCCATCTTCTTTGCAAAGCTTCTCTTTTGAATTCATTGGAGTGCTCATTTCTCTGCATTCTTCAAGTTTAAACTTTTTCAAAATTTCTTTTGCGTATTTCTTTTGACAAATGAATATTTCATCCTTGCTTTGCTTGATTTCCATTCCAAGAAAATAAGTCATTAATCCAAGATCTGTCATCTCAAATTCCTTCATCATTTCCAATTTAAATTCATCAATCAATGTTGCATTATTTCCTGTCACCAAAATATCATCAACATAGAGAGAAACAACAAGAATATCAACCTCATTGTGTTTGATGTAAAGGGTAGACTCAGACAAGCTTTTCACAAAGCCCAAAGTCAGCAGATGATTATCAATTCTGCTGTACCAAGCTCTTGGTGCCTGCTTCAATCCATAAAGAGCCTTCTTAAGAAGATAAACCTTGTCTTCTTCCCCTTTCTTCATAAAGCCTTCAGGCTGTTCAACATAAATTTCTTCTTGCAAGAAACCATTTAAAAAAGCTGATTTAACATCCAACTGGTATACTTTCCAACCCTTTTGGGCTGCAACAGCAAGTAGCATCCTGATGGTGTCTAGCCTGGCCACTGGCGCAAATGTATCAGAGTAGTCCACTCCAAAAATCTGAGCATAACCTTTAACAACTAGCCTTGCCTTGAACTTGTTGATAGAGCCATCAGCATTGAGCTTAGTTTTGAAAACCCACTTGACGCCAATGACTTTCCTATCTTGAGGTCTGTCAACAAGCTGCCATGTATTATTTTTCTCAATCATGTGCAACTCCTCCTCCATTGCAACCATCCAATTTTTATCAAGTTTTGCTTCTTCAAAACCAGCAGGCTCACAAACAGCAATGTTGCATCTTTGATAAACATCAGAAAGTAATCTTGTTCCCCTGACAGGAACGTCATCTACCATTTCATTTTCCCAATCTTCAATGTTCTCATCAATCTGGAGTTTTGGATTTTTAGAAATTACCTCCATCTCCTTTGTGTCATCCCAGTTCCACTCTTCATCTTCCATAAAATGCACATCTCTACTTACAATAATTTTACCATTTTGTGGCTGGAAAATTTTATAAGCTTTTGCAACGGAACTGTAGCCAATAAAAATGCCTGGTAGAGCTCTTTTGTCTAGTTTATCTCTCTTGATTTGTGGAACATGAGTAAAGCACAAACATCCAAATATTTTAAGGAAATTCAGGGAGGGTTTATAACCATACCAAGCCTCAAATGGCGTCTTATCCTTTACTGCTCTTGTAGGAAGCCTATTTTGCAAATAAACAGCAGTGTTTGCTGATTCCGCCCAAAATTGCTTTGGCAAGTTCTTCTCATGCAGCATACATCGGGTCATCTCCAATATAAATCTGTTTCTTCTTTCACTAACTCCATTTTGTTGTGGAGTGTATGGAACAGTCAACTGATGATGAATGCCAGCGTCATCACAGAATCGATCAAATGCTTCAGAAGTATACTCTTTGCCATTGTCTGATCTGAGAGCTTGAATTTTACAACCACTTTCATTCTCCACTCTTGCTTTGAATTTCCAAAATACTTGTGCTACCTCTGACTTGTGCTTCAGAAAGAAGATCCAACACATACGAGTAAAATCATCAATGAATATAGCATAATAAAGACTACCATTCAAAGAAGATGTTCTTTGTGGGCCTGCAATGTCAGTATGAATTAATTGCAACTTCTTTGTTGCTCTCCAAGTTGTCTTTGGAAATGGTTTCCTGCTTTGCTTTCCAAACTGACAAGCCTTGCAATTTGAAATATGGTCATCAAGTTCTGGAATGTCATTTGCCATCTCCTTGGATTTCAACTGCAGCAGACCTTGATGATGATAATGTCCGAGCCTTTTGTGCCATAAGTCTGTGACATTTTCTTTCATTTGAAAAGCAATTTGCTCCTCCTCCAATGGATTTAGAGCAAAACTTTTTCCTCTCATTTTTACTTTGAAAATGTCTTTGCCATCACTATCTTTAATCAAGCAGCTTTCATTTTCAAACAACACTTTATAACCTCTTTCAATTAATTGCCCAACACTTAACAAATTCTGATCAATTTCAGGGACGTACAACACATCAGAAATTAACTTTGTACCTGAATAGGTTGAGATTGCTATTGTTCCTTTTCCTTTCACAGCAATGTAATTGCCATTTCCAACCCGAACTTTTGTTGAGTTTGCATTGCTTAGTTCCCTGAATAAATCTTTGTTATGTGTCATGTGGTTGGTACAACCACTATCAATCAGCCAATTCTCACTTGATTCGATGCTAGAGAAACATGTTGCAACGAATAAGTGATCCTCCTCTTCCTCTTGATCAACAACCTTTGCCTCATCATTATGTTGTTGATTCCTATTTTTACAAATAACAACTTCATGTCCCATTTGATTACACTTGGTACACTTAGCATCAGGTCTTCTCCAACATCTAAAGGGTGGATGGCCTTTCTTTCCACAATGTTGACATGGAGGATAAGATTTTCTTCGATTTACATTCTTTTCTGTTGCATTGGCTGATGTTGATCCCACATTATCCTGCTTGGCTGTTAATGCTCCTTCAAGTGTTGTTTCCTCTCTCATCAATCTTCTCTGTTCTTGTGCCTTCAATGCATTAAGCAGTTCTGCTAAAGAAATTTTTGAGAAATCTTTGGTATTCTCCAAAGTAGTGATGGTTGCTTCATATCTTTCGGGTACCGTTACAAGAATTTTTTCAACAATTCTTGAGTCAGAGAATTCTGATCCCAAAAGTCTCACTTTGTTTGCAATGTTGAGAAGTTTGTCAGAGTAATCTTGAATCGTCTCAGAATCCTTCATTCTTTGAAGTTCGAATTCCCGGATCAGGTTCAGGACTTGCATGCCTTTAATTCTTTCATCACCTTCATATTCTTTCTTGAGATAATCCCATATCTCCTTTGCTGATTTCAAGGACATGATTCTTGTGAAAATAGTGGTTGAGACAGCAGCAAACAAGCAGGCCTTTGCCTTTGCCTTCTTTGTCTTTTTTTCCTTTTGCATTTTTATTTGTGCCATGGTGGGATTGTTTGGAAGTACAGGAATTTCATAATCTTCTTCCACTGCTTCCCACAAATCCAAAGCTTCCAAATATGCCTCCATACGCACTGCCCAAAGTTGGTAGTTACTTCCGTCGAACACCGTCGGAGCGATGCCGGAGAGACTTGCTTCGGTTTCCATGACGTTAAACTCACACAGATCCCTTAGAATAGGGCTCTAGATACCAAATGTTGTTAATTGAACAAGAAAACAGTTGCAGGAAATGAACAAGACAAAGGAGAAATAACTGCTTTCATTCATATAATTTGTCTGATAAAAAACAAACAGAACACACACTATGTTTTACATAGTTTGACAATACTAAAAACTTCCAATAACTACCACAATACAACACAATTAATTAAAGAAAACTGAACAGCAGTTACTAAAATAAAATAACCAACACATAATACATAAAAGTCTTCACATCAGCAGTCCTAAGCATGATATTTAACATCCTCTTTTTCCTTAGATCTTGTCCTGTGATTTCGTTGAGACATGAAATTTATCATTAAGAGGTGCTCTTCATTCAATAAATGTGAATTTTTTATTTACTTGTCCTTTCCAGGTAATGCAAGGTCTTGCCAAATCTATAGCTTGGGATGGAGAAGGAGCGACGTGCCTCATTGAGGTTTGTTTTATACCTGCAATAGTAATCCTCCACGTTCCTTGGGCACGAATCATGACTGAAAATATCTAAAAGTGAACCTGATATTGCTTTCATCTTACACTTCTTTCAAATGTTCCTCATCTATTCAGATTTTTGTTAATTAACCAAATATAAATACAAGGTTTAACTGCATATATTCAATCAAATTAATTTAAATAATTAATTACTCATCTTTCTCTACTTTTTATTTTTTTCTCCATCATTATCTTCACTGCATTTTCATTTTAGCTGTTCTCTCTCTCTCTCTCTCTCTCTCTCTCTCTCTCTCTCTCTCTCTCTCTCTCTCTCTCTCTCTCTCTCTCTGTGGGGTAGAAAAATCATTGCAAACGAATCCTAGTTACAGTTATATTGTGTATAAATGGATTTTGACGTTTTGTTAATGATGAATTGATTAGTGAAAGCGTGGGCTCAATTCTTGCTTTATATTGTATTTTTTAACCAAACTCCGTCTTCACTTTGTAGGTCAGTGTGACTGGTGCAAATAGTGAGGCTGAAGCTGCAAAGGTTGCTCGTTCAGTTGCATCATCTTCACTTGTAAAGGCAAGATAGTTAAACTGAATAATTTTTTGTTTGAATCTGGCCAAGTCCTATCTTCTAACACAATGATCATCAGGCTGCTGTATATGGTAGAGACCCCAATTGGGGACGCATTGCTGCTGCAGCTGGTTACTCGGGGGTTTCTTTTAACCAAAATTTACTTAGGGTGGAACTGGGGGATACTTTACTAATGGATGGTGGGGAACCACAATCGTTTGACCGGTAAGATTGATGTTTTTGTTATTTTACTTGCATGTTTTTTTTTTTAATAAGATATTGCATGCATCTGTTAAACTAGCAAATTTCTCTGATGCGTTTGCCTACTGTTAATTGTTCTAAGAAAATCCTTAACAAGTCTGACACTAACAAAATACTTATCTTAAATACCAGTCAGTAAATGTACAGTTATTGATGCTGGGGAACGGTATCACTTTACCATTACTATTGCATAAAGGAAACTGTTAACTTTTTTGACCTGATAGCATTCATTAGAGATTAAAGAATCAATACAATAAGGTGTATAATAAAAAATCCGGGGACAAGATAAATTGTATAAAGGAAATTGTTTTATTAAACATAAATTGTTTAGTCAAATTATGTAGGTCCATAAAATGAAAAGCTCAAGATTGAAAACATACATTATCATGTTAATTTTTAGCACTATTCAATTATTTCAGCTACTTATTTTCATTTTCCCCAAAGAGCATAGTCTATGTCATTTTTCTACCTGTCAAAATAAAAAATCTTGCTTAAAATTGTATTGTAATTGCTATGCTATGTTGACTCTTCTGCCTAACAGTCGCCTGATCATACAATATGTTGATCCATCTAACTATCCGGTAGTATGGTACATTCTTATGAAAAAATTTATGCAAGTGTCCTCTATTCATACAGCTTAGGTTCTACCATTACTTGCACCAATATTGTGCGCTATTTATATGTACTGTTTATTGTCTAATGAATTGGTGGCTGGTTTTATTACACATCGCCATATTAACTGTCAAAAACTAAAGAAGCTTTTGACATGCTTTTCCGTTTATACCTTATGCTATTGTCCGTCTATCTATATTATAAAGTTTACGAACTGTTGCAGGGGTGAGGCTAGTAGTTATCTGAGAAAGGCTGGGGAGACTCACGGCACAGTTAGAATTCAGATATCTATTGGTTAGTCTGTAACCCACAGTTCACTGGTTTTCCCTCTTTTTGAACTGTCTTGAATTTATAAGCATGGGGTGTGATTGTCTTTTTTGTCCTCCTAATATGGTCATGTTTATTATTGATATATCTGTTTTCCTACTAACAGGCAATGGACCGGGCCATGGACAAGCATGGGGCTGTGATTTAAGCTACGATTATGTCAAAATAAATGCGGAATACACATCATAACCAAATGAATATGACGCGTACTGACATAATGTACGATTGTGCATTCATTTAGTTACCGTTCATCTAGAAAACCATAGTTATGTAAGTTATTCTGAAATCAGTTCATAAAGGGATTGACTAGTTAATAAACCTTCACTAGGGGCGTTTCTGTTGTACCATTTTGTATCCCGTGTTAATCACCAACCCTTTTCATTTGTCTTGTGTGCACATAAGCAGTTATTAAGCGCACGGTTAGATATCGTACACGTGCCAATATGGCATTGTTAGAAGCTACTGAAAATCTGGTTGGTACACATTGAAATTTCTTTGTAGCAAACAAATTTTACCTTGAACATCATTTGTATCTGTGCTCACTGCACCTAGGAATGCTGTCAGAGGCAGAGGCGCAGCAAATAAGATAACAGATCTAAATATCAGCCTTGTTATCTAAAGGAGATAGGATCAAATGGCACCTTGGTGTCAAATTAAACTTGGACGCCAAATCCTATTCATCTATTTAAGTCAATCTAAAGGGTAAAAATTATTGTGTTATAGTGCTTTTTACTTGAAAACTATTGCTCTCTTTCCTATTTTTGCAAAAGCAATTTTTTTTATTCATAACAAAATCATACCCGTACCAAAACCCATGTATAATGAATGAACCCCATTAATCTTGGCCGGACATTGCTCTTGCAGCCTGGAATTGATTAATTTTTGGTGCAATGGTCTAACATAACGTAAATATATTTATTACCTTAGTACTTGTATCATGGGTTTTCATCGTAAACTTTTTTTAGAATGAAAAAGTTGGAAAAACGTATATAGCTGTATCAATTGAGAATGAGATTTTATGTGATTGTGGGAGGATTGATTTTCAACCATTGGATAAAAATAAATGGTTAAATTAAAATGCATAGTGACTCACATGTTCTAACTTACACTAAAACTATAGTAATAGACATTGCAGTTTCTTCTAAAAAATGGAGAGATCTCTACTCCTTTTGATCATTCAAGCTTTCGCCATGCTCTTGAATATATATTAATGACTCTTGGAGCTCCCAAATTAAGGATATGGTTCTAACCGCTCCACTATTAATGTTACCTAAATCAATTGGACGTGCAAGAACTCTTAATTTTTAGAACAAATTAATTTTGTTTGCTAAAGATATTTCAATGATTTACTCGACCATATCTCTGACAATCTACTCACGTCTCTTTCTATGAAAGAATTCTTTGTTCTCGATGATTTCAGTGTGGCACGTCATGTCACTGAATATTTTCAATGAGCCCTGGAATTTGCCACAAACAACTTCAAAACAAATGCAGAATATTTTGTAACGAAATAGTGGTGTGTTCTTTGAGAACTAATAGGATATTTTGTAACCAAATAGTGGTATTTTCTTCCTATATTTTATAATGAGTGAAGTAATGAAACTTCTTCCAATATTCGATATTTTGATTATTTTGATGGTCAAAGTCAACATCACATATAAGTTGTGGAGAGTTGCTTTTCTAACATCAAATACCTCATAATGACACATGTAAATGACGTTTTTGCCCTCAACGGTAGTTAACTACCGCTGGTTTTGTCCGGAAGTAGTTAACTACCGTTCACATGTAAAGCATAAAAAAAAAGCTCCAACGGTAGTTAACTACCGTGGAGCATGAAAACTATATTTTTTTTTTTTTTTACTTTTGCTGCATCTCTCTTCAAATGTTTATTATTCTAGAAAGTACTAAACAGTGAAAAAACTCATGGTTATACTCCCATATGAATGACTGTCTGTTCAGTTTGGTGTAAATACTACCTCTTCTTCCTTGGTTCATCTTCGTTGAAAACAGAACCACACAACAACAGTTCAGATATAATATGTAACTACAGTTCAGATTTAATGGATTAAAATAGGTATTTTCGGTTGTCCAAGTTGTTGCTTTTTGAATCCAAGATGGATGCAGTAATATTTGTATAATTTGAAACCTGAATTAGTTGCATATTTTATTAAAGACTTAATTGCTTGGATGCAGTTCACACTACCTACTGCTAGCATCAATTATACATCATACTTTCACTACAATACTCTTGTTTCACCAATTATACAGCTTCACCATTTTTTTTTTCTCATCAATCTGTTGAAGAATTGCCTCTTTCTCCATGGCCAAGCTTTTGTTTTTTTTTTTCTTCATATCCATAAATAACAGAAACATTGGACTTTTGTTTTGAGTTCCTCTTTTCATTTGTATGTTGCAGCAATTCATATCCTCCAAATTTTGACAAGTAAATAACATAAGTTTATGAGTAATTAATTTATGATTGTTTTTCAACAAATCAACAAAGATGAAAAACATTTTTGAGAAATTGAGAAATTCATGAGTAATCTAGTTGTTTTGAAAGTTGTCAAACCTTCCATCGTTAAGGTATGCTCACTTTAGAAAATATATTGAAAAAGTAAATACTAAATTATACTACCTCCTTTATGCAATCATTTATGCAATAATGTAGCCGTACTTTGTTTTTCATAGTATGGTTTGGTCATTTCTCTTGCCTATTCATAAATGTGAACGTAGGTGCTAATGAAGCTAACAATAAAAAACTTCAGCTCAATTCTCCCTTTGGAAGATTAAGAGGAAGGAAAAATGCGGTAAGCTTCTTTTATATTATCATTATTTGTGATAAGTAGGTGTTCTAGGGTGAGGGTCCAATTAGGTCCCTCGCCGGTGGACCACGAGAAAAACACCAATGGATAAAATAGATGGTTCAAATTTATTCAAATTAAAAGGGAGAATATGTGCAACTTTTCACACTCAATAGTATCCACAACTAGTTTCCAGTTATATTTATAATTGGGTTAATATGTGTTTACCCCCCTGTAATTTGGGCGAGTTCCGGTTTTCCCCCTGTAAAAAATTTTGTTAAAATTCAGACCCTGTAATTTGAAGATTCCGTCGAAAACCCCCCTGGTCGAATCTGGCACACGCCAGGTGCTGATGTGGCGTGCCACATCATCTTTATATGATGACGTGGCACGCTGACTGTATAATTATTTTATTTTTTATTTTTTTATATTGTACACGTGGCATTTTTTATTTTTTTATTAAAAAATTTTTTTTTAAAAAAAATTTTAAAAAAAAAAATCTAAAAAAACGGAAAAAAATTTTAACAAAAAAAAATGAAAAAATACCGAAAAAATTAATAAAAATGAAAAAAAAATCTGGAAAATTTTAAAAATAAAATATAAAATCTGGAAAAATTAAAAAAATGAAAACATTCTAGAAAAAATTAATAAATTTCGAAAAATTCATATTTTCAGATTTTTTTCAATACCGGAAAAATGAAAAAAATTCATTTTTTTCAGAAAGTACTTTTCAAAAATGTCCTCAATTTTCAATACAAATAATTTCCAGATTGTTTTTATCCTCAATTTTTAAATATTAGAAAATATTCTCAAATTTGTAACACATCGCAAAAAAAGATTGAAATTTTTTTTGAATTTTCCTAAATTTTTAAATAAATTTGTACACAGATTTTTAAAAATAAAAATATTTTCAAGATTTTTTTTGTTGAGAAAATTTGAAAAACTTCTTTTTCGAAAAATTAAAACAATCTGGATTTTTTTTTAATATTTACGATGTATTACATGTTTTATTTGTATTGAAAATTGAGGACATTTTTGAAAAGAAACAACCAGTCCCAAAGAGCTGATTAATCTTTTTTCAAAAATTTCAAAATTGATCATTTTCAAAATTTTCAAGATTAATCATATTTATAAAAATCATGTCCGAATAACAGGATACAATGTATATTGATTGACACCGGTATATAAATCATGTTATACGGTTGAAAGACAAGTACTTTCCGAAAAAAAAAGAATATTTTTCATTTTTCCGGTATTGAAAAAAATCTGGAAATATGAATTTTTCAAAATTTATTATTTTTTTCCCGAATGTTTTCATTTTTTTTAATTTTTCCAGATTTTATTTTTTATTTTTAAAATTTTCCAGATTTTTGTTTTCATTTTTATTAATTTTTTCGGTATTTTTTATTTTTTCAGAATTTTTTTCATTTTTTTTTTATTTGTTAAGAATTTTTTTCGTTTTTTTTTTAAAAAAAATTTAAAACATTTTTTTTAAAAAAATTTTAAAAAAATATTTTTTTAATAAAAAATGTCACGTGTACAATATAAAAAAATAAAATAATTATACAGTCAGCGTGCCACGTCATCATAAAAAGGTGACGTGGCACGCCACATCAGCACCTGGCGTGTGCCAGATTCGACCAGGGGGTTTTCGACGGAATCTTCAAGTTACAGGATCTGAATTTTAACAAAAATTTTTACAGGAGGGAAAACCGGAACTCGCCCAAATTACAGGGAGGTAAACACATATTAACCCTTTATAATTCTTACTCTAATTTCTTCCTTCAAAATGATATACTTTCTTTACCTCTGATTATCATGCACCCAAACCATAAAATCTGAGATCAAATTATGAACCCTAAATAAAAAAAAATTCTTATTCTTTTTCAAACATGATTAAACAGTGGCATTGAATTTATTAAACAACTATTTTTCACAATCAGCAATCTGATGAAATCATGAAAAGACACCATCAATAAAATCTCTACAAGCACCAATCTAACTCCTTTAAAATTGCTTGAACAGACTTCTAATCAACCAACTATAATACAGAAGGAAAACAGAAGAATTACAAGCCATAAAAGCAACAAGAATGCATCGCAAATTTTAATTGTATACAGCGTAATGGAGTTTTATATGTTGAAAATGCAAGTGCTGAGCAATATCCCTCGTAAATTCAAAGAACTCATTTTTTAATGGGAATTCAAAGATCTCATGTTTCTTAATTTATGTGTATTAAAAGGTCACCATCACTAATTGAACTTAGAAACTATGTTCTTAGCAAAACCCATAAACTTTTGAAAGCAATACTCAATTTTTCTCGCAGATTCTCTTTCACACCAATTGGAATGGATGTTGAAGATGATGATTTCAACAAAAAGAAAAACCGTTTCTGGGTTCAATTAGTGTTGGGGAAAGATTGTGTGTGACATTTTGTGAATATTCTCATTTTTATTTTTGATAAATTTAAACCATTGATTCAATCTAATGACATTTAGGTTCTGGTCCACCGGTGAGGGACTTAATTGATCCCTCACCCTAGAATCCACCGTGATAAGTATTTTTAGTTATATTTTTCCTTAAGAACAATTTAATAGATCAAACATATCATGGCCACAAGAACAATTTTATTAATCATCGTCAACGATTTTTCTGATCAAATACACCACCGTCAACAAGAACAATTTCAAAATGTATATATTTCACAGTAGTTAAAAGTATCTACCAGAAACTCCTCCTAAAAACAAAGAATTTGCACTTCTAATTTTTATCCTAAAATCAAAAGAAAGAAATTATTTTTTATAATTTTTAATTTTTGTATGTTAGATAAATTTATTTTAATTAGCAATAAAAGTGAATAAAATGTAATAAAAAATTAAAAAAAAATAAAGAGAAAAGAAATAATATGTAAAATAATTGTAGTGACAGAGTATTTTATAAAAATTAAAAATTATAAAAATAAAAAATAAAAAAGGGTGGGAAAAGAATGAAAGATGGGTTGCATTTGGGTGGTACAGTACAAAGAATGGAAGAAATGAAAAACCCTAAACCCTAACTAGAACCTTCTTTCCTTCCTTCCAATGGCGGATCTTCCGCCGGAGATGCTCACCGGAATCCTCTCTCTGTTACCGGCACAATCTCTCATCCGATTCCGTTCAACCTCGAAATCATTTCAATCGCTAATCGATTCCCAAAGCTTCATCAACCTTCACCTCAAAAACTCCCTCAATCGATCCTTGATCCTTCGAGACAACTCCAATCTCTATCAAATCAACGATTTCTCTAACCTAACCACCCGCATTCAACTCAATCTTCCTTTCAAAGGCTCCAACAACTTCATCTCTCTGTTCGGTTCATGTAATGGTCTTCTCTGCATCTTCTCCGACGGGGAAATCGCTTTCTGGAACCCTAATATCCGTAAACATCGCATTATCCCTAATCTCCTTATTCCTATTCCTGCTCCTGCTGAACCTAACACCATCCATAGGGGCTTTTGCGTTCACGGCTTCGGTTTTGATCCATTAACCGATGATTACAAACTTCTCACAATCTTTTGTTTCGTCGAGATAGAACACTCTACTTCTGAATCACATGCGAGACTCTTCAGCTCGAAAACAAACTCATGGAAAGAACTTCCTACTATGCCTTACACTCTGTACTATGCTGAAACAATGGGGGTTTTTGTTGAGAATTCTCTTCACTGGATAATGACAAAGAAACTTGATCCGTTGAAACCTCGTGTTATTGTCGCATTTAACTTAACACTTGAGATTTTCGCTGAGGTTCCTTTTCCTGAAATAGGTGAAGAAGTTAACAGTGAGAGTTTTATAATTGATGTTGAGGTTCTCGGAGGGTGTCTTTGTATGATCGTCAATTATCATACTCCTAAAATTGATGTTTGGGTGATGAAAGAATATGGATGTAGAGATAGTTGGTGTAAACTTTTTACTGTGACGGAATCGTGTTTCACTCTACCGTTGGAATCTTTGAGGCCTTTAGATTATTCGAGTGATGGAAGTATGGTTCTGTTGCAAGTGGATCATGAGAAGCTGTTTTGGTATGATCTCAAGAGTGAACAAGTTAGTTGTGTTCAAGGAATTCCTAATTTGGATCAAGCCATGATTTGTGTTGGAAGTCTTGTATCACCTTCTTTCCCTAGGAAGGAGAATCGCACAAGCAAGAGAAGGTACTTCTTATTGATTATCAATTCAATGGACCGATCATAGGATATATGTAGTTAAACTCTATGTTAAAAGGTCAAATTGGATTCTCATTATAGGACAATGATTCTCTAATTATTTTGAAGTCTCTACCTTTGTTCATGTATATGTATTTGATAATGTGTGTATGCTAGATTTCAAAAGACAATTACAACGTATGCTGTGTAGGTTTATGAGTTGACCTAGTGACTCTTGAGTAAAAAGTATCAACTTAGACCAATGGATTTGCAGGATTCCTTTGCTTTAAAAGTAGGTTAATTAAATAACATTGGTATGAGTTGGTCTTTTTTTCCCTTCATTTGTTGAGATCCTCACTACGAATGTTGAGACTATTCAACCCTGTTGTGGTATCTATGTGTTGTTATATAGAAATTTGCCTGCAATGAAATTACTCAAAATCTATGTACAAGTCCTTTCAAAATATTTATTTTTTTATCACTATTCTCTTGTGATGTTGTTGAGCTTACTTCTATGAGATGCATGTATTTTTCTTACAGGGATGACTTCTTGTCCCGAGGATTTAAGTTGAAATTGTAAAGGAGTGCAAGAAGAACCTTTGATGTGTAGCTGAAGCAAGTTGTTTCTAGTGATGGATTTAGTCATGTTGGTTTGCGGGAAGCGTTAAAGTGATCCGAAATGGAGCATCACCTAGTTTTTAACTCTCTTCTTGAATGGTGTGAGACTACACTTCTCCCTCTCATGTAAAATCTCACACGAGAGGATTCATTCTCAGTAGAACCGTGAAAGGATCGCCTACAATGAAAGAAAGGCTCGCAGAAGTGAAACAAAGATCTCAGCCAAAACATAATATTGAAGATCAGATACATAATGTACATAACTTCTTTCTTTTCCTTTTCTTTTGGAGTATCACTTGGTCTGTAAATGCTAGGATCATGCTATATAAGTAATGCAAAGAAAAATGGCATATATGTCTGTTTAGGTGTAAGAAAGTGTTGAAAATGGCTTATATGTTGTTATGGTGATCAAAAGTGTTGAAACTTTTTATTATCTTTGTGATTTTGTATATATGCATGCATGCTAATATGTTAATATGGTTTTGTTTGCTTGTGAAAAAACTATTGGCGAGTAACCTACTTGACTGCTAATTGTGTGAGCCATCTTCAATCTCTTCAACCATGAAAATCTATTTGCTTTTGCTTCATCATTGACTTTGCAACTGTCATGGATAACTTAACTTTGCCATCAAATTTTGGTATTGGATTTGTCGTGGTTTCAATCATGCTTTTGATAATTTGGTACATAATACATTCCAACCTATTATATCATCGCCTCATCAGCTATTCTGATTGTCTGTAAAATGTAAAGGAAGCAACCATCATGTGACATGTGACAGAGATTCACTTACATTTCATCGACAATGCAACCGATTTTGAAGCTGTTTCTAATATGGTGTTAAGTTAGAATTTTGAATACGACCATTGAGGCAATAGGATGGGAAAATTATGACGTGTTTCTACTTTATTTATTTTTTTATCAAAGTGTTCTACTTTCTAGGGATATGGAAAATGTCCATTTGTTTATGAAAAATTAATTTGTGGAAAGAAGATGCTAAGTGTCTTAATCAGGAATCAATTCGGTATGTGAATTTGTGTAGCATAGTCATTGTATGAGACATTATCATTTTGAATTGGCATGAAACTAGGAAATAGCGAGAAAAGTTTTATGTGGATGACTATTCCCAAATTAGTTGATGGCTCATTCATGCTGAACAATGCAACAGAAAGCCAGAAACTAAAGTACGAAGTCTAATGAAGTGTTGGTGTCCTCAAGAGGTTCTGAAGCACCCAGAAGTGTTGATATTCCACAATTGACTGTAGTTAGAAAGGAAAATCAATTGAGTGGAAGAAAATGTAAGAGGCTAACAAATTTATTTGTTTTATTACAAAGGAAAGCTAGCAAATTTTTGAGTTGCAGGAAACTTGGGAATGAAATGCTTTGTTCAAGTGTTATACTGCAGCAAATTTTTTATTCTTTAACTTATAGAATTATAAATAGAACCGGGTTGAGCTTTTATTTCTAGTTTTTTTACTGAACTTTAATTTCTGGTCAAAAGGTTGAGACCACTCTCAATGGTTTTAATTTTTAACTCAGACATATATTGCTCACAATTTTTATTTATTTTGGTAGAAAAACCAAATGACAATAACGATTAAAAATTCACACACAAAAGTGGAGGAAACCGAAGTTTGAACTCAAGTCATGACTTTCAACCTAACAATTTTGGTATTTGTATCGGTTGAGCTATGACATATAGACACAACCCACACTTTTTTTTTTGTTACAGCAACCCACAAATATTCTAATTGTACATGAAAGTGAATATTTTTTCGTAATAATCGTAGAAAATCAAACATAAGCAAATAGTGAATACGCATACGAACAAAAATAATTAGCCAAAGAAACCAACAGAATTATCTATTAATACAACCATATATATACGCACGAAGAAAAAGTAGCAAAATACATCCAAAAGAATAGGCACGCATGCAAGGAGAAACGGGAGAAGAGGAGGAGAAGAAACAATTCCAAGTTATGAAATAAAAAAAAAAATAGGTAAAAGACTAATTATTTAATTAAGATGTCTCATTCTATTGCATATCTCCTAAATTAGAAGGAATGGAAATTAAGAGAAGAAGATGGAATGGATTTCATCATCTTTCATATGATTCTATTAGTTTATTTATTTATTTTTAAATCCAACGGACATAATCTTGCTTAATACTACTTGATTTCATTCAACTACATTCTATTTCATCAACCCAAACATAGTCTGTTTTAATTTTCACGTGAACAAGAAAGTTCAATCCATAGTCCATTTTCTTCAAGCAAATGTGCATCAAATTATCCCTTATCTCCTACCTACTCATCCTCGTTCTAAAGCAGACAAACATGGTTTTCGAGGTAGGTTTACCACTTTTATGAGTTGTTTTGCTTCCTTCCTTGTAATAATTATTCATTATACATGCTGATTTTTATGGTGTCTTGGTTGTTCAACTTTGGCTTGATAATGATTAACTTATAGAGGTTTATGCTTCTGATCAGTCAATGATTTGATCCCTTGGAAGTTCAAAAATAGGTGGAAATATTGTCTCATTCTCACTAATCAAATAAGTACTTCTATCACATTTGGCCAATTTTAGTACTAATATAGATTTTAAGCAGTAGGATTTATCCCCAAAAAAAGTAGTAGGATTTACCACCAAACTTTATTAACAAGGAATTCATACGGAATCGATTATATATACAATTCTTAGTACAAAATCAAATAATGTTTGTTTTAAGGGTTTGGTTATACCTCATCTTTATTTGTTCATTTTCTGTTTTTGTTTTTTTAATGAAGTTTGACATGTCGCGAATGATTGAAAATGATTTCGGTATCAACCTAATTGAGAAAACAAAAGGTGAACACTGATAGTGTACTTTTTAACACAAACATTGTGCTAAATCTCATTCTCATTATTTAGATATGTTACTAAATAACTTCCTAAATTTTTACATAAACATCTAAACAATGAAATGTGATGGAATAAACATGTAAAAATATCTTATAGTTTTTAAATCACGTGTAAAATATCTCTTTTCAGTTAGCTATCTTATTTATTAGTTAATAATAAAAATAATTAAATATTCGATTTAGTAGTTAATTTGTTGATCTTGATTCATAAATCAAATGAGTTGAAAATTAAGTTCGTTAAATTTGAACTAAGCATAATTCAACACATTTGATTCATAAACCAGCTCTATGTGTATATTTGAAATTGTTCATTTTTATACTCATTTAAAATCGCGAAAGTGTAAATTAGTAGTGTGGATTTTTGGGGCTGCCTATAGGTGGTGATCCTCGAAAATTAAATTTTTGGCAACCGTTAATTGACCGTATTAAATCAAGATTATCGGGTTGGAAGAGTAGAAATCTTTCTTTGGGTGGCCGTTTAGTTCTCCTAAAGTCTGTCTTGTCCTCTCTTCCGGTCTACTTTCTTTCCTTCTTCAAAGCTCCTGCATGTATCATTTCTTCTATTAAATCTATATTTCGTTTTTTTTTTTTTTTTGTGTGGGGGGTGGGGGGGGGGGGGGGGGGGGTGTAACACCGCCACTAGTCTTTATTACCTGCAAGTTACCCATACGAAGGACAACATTTTCAAGCAGAAGGGGTGAGATGTCACAGTCAACAAATTAAACATATAATTCATCAAAATGCATTTAACAACATAAAACATCATTAACATATCAAACATTTATCACTTAGCATCATATCAAATCATAATCAAATATCATCTTTAATTCATAAGCAAATATCATCTTTAAAACATAAGCAAATATCATCTTAAAGTCATCAAACATCTTATTCAACTCAACACTTGACTCGACGATGCGACTCAACTTGACAATGCAACTCTTAACATCTTAAACCTTCGTAAAAACTTCTTGATATGCAAATGCATGTGGTACCATTCAGGGCATCAAGCCCCCAACATATATGAGCGTAAATAGGCTCTTCAACAAAGTGAGCAAAAGCTGCCGGGCCTCAAGCCCCCAACGTAGTTTGAGCATTAAGCTGCCGGGCCTCAAGCCCCCATCTTTAATGAATATGCAATGGACTCAATCTTCCTACAACTTAGACAACATCATGAACATCTCTTATAATCCCATTAACATGGACCACTTCTTAGATATTTACAACTTGGAACGACTCATACAACTTTGTGACATTAAATGGTCAACAGCAGCAAACAACGACAAATGCAGCATACAACAGTACTTGAATAACATATCATCATTAAAGAAATAATCATATCAAATTAACATCATAAAACATCATAATATTATGTATCATACAATACTCACATAATGTATTCCAACATATCAACAACAATTACCACATATACATTAATCAATTACATTTATATCAAAGTCCAAAACATTCTTCAAAAGCAAATCAAGTTTGATCAATGAGACATAAGCCAAATACTCATAAAACACCTCAACTAAATCCCTAATACTTAAGTTGAAGTTGGGAAACCAACCATAAGTTTTTGGACTAACTTGGGATTAGTTATGCTAAGTTTTCTTAAAGTTTTTTGAAGACCCACTTGGACTATTTCTATCATAACTCAAAATCTACACATAATTTTCTAATCACTCCAAAGCCATTAGAAAGCTAACTCAATTATCTACAACTTTCATGTTTACACCGAAAGCTAATTCAAAACAGAAACGGGTGGAAAAGACGCAAGAACGCAAAAATCGAAGTTCTGACAGCACGCAACGAAAACACAACAAGCAGTCACCCATGAGGGGCTGCCTTGCTGCGCTCAGGCGTGGAAAACTGCGCCCAGGCGTGGGAAGGCAGTAGCCCACCTGCGCTGCAGCTCTGTGCATTCCCATTTTTTTCGGGTTCACCGTTTCGTCCGTAAAAACCTAACCGTTACTCCGAATCCGATTCCGTTTTCGCCTACGCGTTCGATTCGACAAATCCTATTATATTTTATTGAAAAAAAAATCATATTTTCAAATCTCCAAAACAACTTATCCCAGAATCACTTATTTCTCAAAAACACTTAAAATCACTTTTTCTCAGAATCTCAATTTTCATCAAATCTCATGGTTCTATCATCCAAACAGCATCTAATTATCACCCTATGGAATATCTAAGGTCTGTACACAAGTTCCACATCAATCTAACAAGTTTTTGTGGTTCAATCATCAAAATCGGTCATAAGCCCTAATCCCTAATTCTCACAAAACTCATCCTAATTCATGCTAAATCCATTTTTCAGAATCATACACTTAATAATGTTGAAAGTTAGTCTCACCCTTACCTTGTTTGATGAAAATCGCAGATCTCTCTCTCTTGTTCTCCTCTTTTATGACTTTTCTCCCTTTTTCTCCAAAAACGTACGTTATGTGTAAAACTTTTCTAAACCTAACCTCTTCTATTTATATCCCCCTTTCTACCTTTAAACTCTCTAAATTTATAAAACAACCCCACAACTTAATATTTTATTTTATTTTCATATCTTATTTTATTTACTAATAAAATAAGTCACACCATCATTATAACTTCACAAAAATCATATACTTTACATAAATCTTAAAATCACATAATTCATCTATAAATCCTGTAAATCACTTAAATTCATAAATCATATAAATCACACATATAAATCATATAAATATATGCTAAAACTCATTAAAATAGTTAAATATTTAAGACGGGCGTTACAGGGGGGTGTTGTGAGGAGGTTAGAAAAATTTCTTGGATTAACTGGGACACTATTTGTTCCAAAAAGGAAGGAGGCAATTTAGGAGTGCGAAGGATTCGTGAATTTAATTTGGCTTTACTTGGTAAATGGTGTTGGCGGATGCGGGTGGAAAATAGGAGTTTGTGGTATAGAGTTTTATCAGCCAAATACGGCGAGGTAGGAGGTAAAATCGCCGAGGAGGGGAGGTTTAACTCTGTTTGGTGGAATAATTTGATAAATGTTAAAAATGGAGCTGGTGTGGGAGGTGGGCGGTGTTTTGATGATAATGTTGGGCGGGAGGTAGGAGATGGTGCCCAAACTTTATTTTGGTGGGATCGTTGGATTGAAGGGTTAGTTTTGAAGAATAGTTTCAGTCGCCTTTTTGATCTTGCTACTAATAAAATGGCAACGATGGCTGAAATGTATTCTTTTAGGCGGGGGTTGAGGGTGAAGCTTGGTAGTGGCGTCGTCGTTTGTTAGCTTGGGAGGAGGAGAAGGTGCGGGAATGTTGTGATATTTTATCTAATATTGTTTTGCAGCCTACTCACCCTGACAGGTGGATTTGACACTTGAATGCCTCCAACAGTTATAAAGTCACAAGTGCTTATAACTATTTGTTGACATCAACTAGTAACAACTTGACGGTTACTCACATGACTGAAATTTGGAACAAGGAAGTGCCCCTGAAAATCAGTCTCTTCGCTTGACGCTTGTTACGTGATAGATTACCAACAACGGACAATCTAATCAAAAGACACATTTTACATCAGAATACTCAGTTATGCATGAGTGGATGCAGTAGGATAGAAGATGCAAAGCACTTATTCCTCTCGTGATTTTTTTAGGCAAACTTTGGTATGATATTTTCCACTGGCTTGGTTACAACATAGTGTTTTCTGAAAATGTGTCAGACCATTTATATCAATTTGGCACCTTTAGCGGTTTTTCTAACATCAAACACTCAGCTCTTAATCTTATTTGGCTATCTTGTGTGTGGGTGATTTGACTTGAAAGGAATGCTCGGATCTTTCACCAAAAATAAGCTTCGTTTAATCAATTGCTAGATAAAGTTAAGCTTCAATCTTACTGGTGGCTGAAAGCGAATCGTCCTAGTTTTGTTTTCTCCTACCATTCGTGGTGGTTGAATCCTTTACCTTGCTTGGGAATATTTTTGTAACAGGGTAGCTTTCTTTTTTGGTCCTGTTTTGGTTCCCCGTTTTGTTATTACTTGTAATTGACTCTTTCAGCTGGGGTTTTGGCACTCCTTATGCTGAAATCTCCGGGCTTTCAGTAATATAATCCATTTTAGCTTCTTAAAAAAAGTAGTGCGGATTTTTTTATTTGGACTAAAGCCCCAACTTTTCTTTTTACAGCAATAATTAGTTATATAAGCGATGCTTAATTAGTACTATAATATTTTTTTGACAACTTTTTTTTTTTAAGAAGATGATTCTTGACAAAATAGTTAAAACACAAATTTCCAATTTTCATATATTTTCCTTTTCAAGTTGTTTCTTTGTCTCGTAATAATGCTAAGTTGTTGCTTGTACATTGATGGCTTGAGTGCAACATTCACTAATATCCAGTTATATACTTGTCAACAGATTTCGTGATTGATTCTATTTTTTATATGGTTTAGCATTATTAAATTCTTTTCCACCCTTATTTTATAGAAGCACACAAAGTCTGAAGATTTTTTGCAAAGTCTATATAGTTAAGCAAATGCAACAATATTATTATCTTAACATTGAATAATCTTAGAAAATATGAGACAAATATATAGAAACTCTCTCTAATTAATAAAAAAATATTCTCTATTACATTCTCCCCCTCTCTTATTTAAAAATTTAAAGAGTACACTACTTAGATAAAAAGCATCTAAGAGCAAAGAGAAATTTTATGATCAAAGAAATTGATCAATCATGGACCTAGTTTGGTCATTACATGATCCTTGGTTCATTTTTTTTTATTGTGTTATGATTCTAAATAGCACATGAGAAAATACACTTAGTAAAATGTAATTGGTTTGGGTAAATGGACATGTGTTTAGTAATTGTGCATAAATAGGGAAAGAATTATCATTAAGGGGAATGAAGAAAAATGATGAAAGTCTCTTCTCTCTCCTTTTGGTACTCTCTTTTAGAGTAATGGCTTAAGTCTTTGGACTAAGTCTACTTTTATCTTCCTACTAGTTTCTTAGTGTTTTTCATTGAATTCAATACAAAGTTATTTCATCTATTTCACTACATTCATCAATTACAAAGGGCTAAACCCTTACATATTGATATTTACATTTAAAGTTCAAGAAATGTGGTCCTTATAGTATTTTTGTATTTTGATTCATTTGATTCGATTTATCAAGTTAAATCAAGTTATTTGTGAGATTAAATTGTGCAACTCTAGTTAAATTTTGAGTCAATCCAATTTTTATTGAGTTGAGTTGAACCAAATTTCACTAAAATTGACTCATCTCCAACCCTATATATATACACTGCACTTTCTAGATTTGAGATTGTTATATGATCAAGTAATGTCATTTGCTTTGATGAATTATTTATCTTGTGATGTTTTATCTGGCATGTACAAATATAAAATGATGTGCAGTATAAACTACATCATTGAATTTATATTTCATTTAATCAGAATAAATTTGCTAAGGAAACAATTAGAGTTGAAAAATATTTTGTTTTGATATTTAGATTATTTGACTTTTTCTGCAAAAATGATCGAAACCAATTTGAGAAACAATTATCATTTGGCATGTTCAAAACTTCTGCATGAGAAACACCAACAAAATTATAACTAGTTCTTAATTTTGATCCATTATTGATATAAAAACTTTTACACCACCAACAAATCATAATCAATATACATGTTACTTTAGAAGTAAATTGACCTAAACACATAAGAGTAACATGAGTGTTGTAAGATTGTAGTTACGTGCAACAAAAGTTATTGATTGGTTTTTTTTTATTCAAAGATTTTTTTTTACCAAAACATTAAAACATACCTGAACTTGGTAGTTTTTTTAATTGTTTTATTTCGACACACAAATTTACCATTAAAATCCGACAATGATTTAGATGGTTAACACAATTTAAATATTGGTTAAAAACATTTAGAATCGTGATTAATTGATAATTAATGAATTGCAATATAATTGTTAATCATTTACATAACATGACAAAATGATGTTCAAACCGCCTTCCAAATTATTATCAAAAATAAAGTAAAATAAATAACAACTAGTACTACTTATCAACCCTTTATTTTTTATTTTTTTTAATAGAATACTTGACTTCGGCCAAGACCCAGAGAATAAACATTAAAGCAAGAAGTAGTAACGAGGATTTTTTAATATACTTTTTATAGGATTTTTTTTGACAAAATACTTTTTATAGGATATATTTTATTCATAGATCTGAAATAAACTTAAAAGGTAGTTTTTTTTTTTAAGGAAAGACTTAAAAGGTAGTTGTTATTTATTTTACTTTATTTTTGACAAGATTTTATTTTATTTTTTACTAAAGGAGCTTTTTTTTTTTGAAGATCTAAAGGAGCTTTTTTTGAGAGGTGACTAAAGGAAAGTTTTTTTTTTTTTTACATGCGCTCTTAGGAGAATGAACCAAGGTATTTTTGTGCCATCTTATAATTAGTAAGTAGTAATGAGGATTTTTTAATATACTTTTTAGAGGATTTTTTTTTGACAAAATACTTTTTATAGGATATATTTTATTCATAGATCTGAAATAAACTTAAAAGGTAGTTTTCTTTTTTTAAGGAAAGACTTAAAAGGTAGTTGTTATTTATTTTACTTTATTTTTGACAAGATTTTATTTTATTTTTTACTAAAGGAGCTTTTTTTGAGAGGTGACTAAAGGAAAGTTGTTTTTTTTTTTTTTGAGGGAGACTAAAGGAAAGTTGTTATTCATCTTTCTATTTATTTTTCTTTCTAATTTCCCGTTATTCTATTTTAGTCCTAGAATATGTCTTGTAATTTTATTTTTTTTAAAGAATGTCTGAGAATTTTTTGAATTGCTAATTAAGCACATTTATTTGGTCCGCCGAACTATTTTTTGGCTAAAAAAAATAAATCAGAATCAATTTTTATATCAAAAAATCAATTTTTAATTAAAATTTAACACATATTGCATCATTTAGTGAAAAATACTATAAAAGGTATAATATAATAATATTTGAAATTAAAAAGGACATAAATGTTATTTGGTAATGACTTAAAAGGGTTTCCTTTTTAACAAGACTTAAAAGGAAAGTTGTTATTTATCTTTTTGACTAAAGAAAAGTTGTTATTTAATTTTCTATTTAGCCCTTATTATTAAAAGGAAAGTTTTTTTTTTTTTGAAAGAAAAAGGAAAGTTGTTATTTATTTATATTTTACTAAAGAATTTTAATTAGAGGATTCACTAAAGAAAAAATGTTATCTACTTTCTTTTTTTTTTATTTCTAAATATTCCTTTTTATTTATTTTATAAAATAAGGCTCATGTTTCTATGTATCTTATGGTTGACAATATGTTATCTACTTATTAGAATATTTGATTATTCTGTAAGCGTAACTTCGAAAATTAATCAATGAGTCATATAAAATTCAAGCGGGCTGTAAGTTGTATTAGCATAAATTTAATTTATACTAACAGATTTGTGTCATTTCATCTAAACACTCTTGAGTACTTACTAAAAACTATTAATCTTACAAAACAAAATAATTATCCTATTATAATTTATAATTTATTTATTTTAGATAGAATTTAATTTATACGCAATGATTAGAGAGTATTCATATTCAAACAGATCAAAACAAAGACAACTAACCAATTCAAAATAATACAAAATAAAGACCCGTAAAATCTTATGAATTTAATTAGCGTGCATATAAGTTTGAAATTATTTTAAAGACGCATTCAATAATACGTTGTAGTTGTGGCATTTAATAATTTTAAAAATACACGAATAAAATAATGCATAATAATTTTACACAAACAATGCATAATAATTAATCGTTCAACATTGTAAAATCATTTTACCCTGACGGTGTATAAATAAATATAAATGAAATCATATATCTTCTATATATAATGGTTACAATGTTAAATGAAAATCGAAAATTTAGACTAGTGTTTACCACAAGCTAAATTCTCTGGTAAAATAGTTGAACTAGAAAGAGATTTGAAAGTAAGTGCTTTCTTTTTCACTGTGTTTTCTCCTTCTTCATTTCCCAACTCAACACAGTTTCACAATTTTTCATCTTCTTCCTAATGCTTCGTTTGGTTCCTTTTTCTTCAAATTCGCAGAACCCAAATGGAAAATTCAGACCACGACGAACCCAACAACAAGAAGCCTCATCTTCTCACTCCTGTTTCTTCCCGCGTTTCACCAAATTCAACCAACCATTCTCCTAACAGCAAAAATGTAAAATTTTTTCTTTTTGTGATAAATTGTTGTTTGATCATGTTTATATACTGTGGTTTTGTTTTGTTATTGATTAGTTATGTTGATCATGATAAATTCTTGTGTAATTGGATTTTTAGAGCTGATTGGTTTTGTGGGTATCTACTGAATTGGGTTTTTTGAAAGAAGTGGATGTTTGATTTTGTTTAGTGCTCACTAACTATGAAACTATGGTTTTGTTTGGATAAACAACATAATTAAGTGCTTTTAGCATAAGCCATGTAGCACTGACACTTCTGATAGAAGGCGGTGTACAACGTGTTAGTGTTTGACACAACACATGTGATTACGCTGAATTATGTCATTTTCTTAAATTATTATCAGTTTCGACATGTTATTTTACGTAGCATGTCCGATGTAAGTGTCCGTGCTTCATTAAGTTCTTATCATTTAAGTCAAACTGTTTTTATGTAAACTATAAGCTGTTTTCATAAGATATCCAGCTTATGAAAGTTAGGTGAAAACATCTTTTGAATATATCGTAAGCTGTTTTCCTAAGGTATCTCTCAAAAAAAAAAAAAAAGATAAGTTCAAATAAGTCGATCTAAACAGACTCTAGGGCTATGAAGAGTAGAAAAAGGATGCATTTAATGTCATGTGATTCTATACATCACGCTATTATGTATGTTAGATTTGTGTGGTAAAGATTTCGGGGTTAGAGCTGCTTGTTGTGTGCTTAATATTTTTTAGAGGGGATGTTTTTTCATGTCATTGAAAATCCTAATGATGATTTGTTTATGTGTTTTAATTGCGTAATAACTGGAAATGCTCCGTCCAGGCTGATGCAGGTCTCTTACAGCTCCAGAATCAGCAGCTTGTTCAGCAGACAGAAACGCAGAAACACGCTTTACAGGATCTTGAAGAAAAGACTAGAGAATTAAAAGAAAGACAAAATTCATACGATGACATATTAATTGCAATCAACCAACACTGGGATCAGGTTATTCTTTATTATCATGCTCCAGTTTTGTCATATTCTTGAATGATGTGCACATTGGTTTAACTTATTTCCGTTTCTAGTTGGTTGATGATATGGCTCTTCTCGGGGTACAAGCTGGGAGAGGCAAAGATTCTTTGGAAACTTTGGATTACCTCGATAATCCACAAGGTACTTTAACAAGCACGCGCACACACACACACACATCAAGTTCTTACATGCACATCAAGTTCTTTTATGCAGTATTAAGAAAAAAAACGAGAGACTGACTTTACTTTCTTTCTAGGTTCCCTTCCTTCGTGTCATCCGGATGATCTACTTCTATGTAGATTAATCCGGAAAGATTCTATTGAGGGAAGCAGTAATGATGAGATTACTAATTATGTTGAGGAAGCCCTTGCTTTGCGTCGGTTATCTACTAGGGAGTTGTTGAAACTCATTCAAGATACCGTTGATGATCAGATGGAAAGAATTGAGGATATAGGTCAGGTTTTACACGGAGATTTATCCACAGAAGGTATAATACATATGAGATACTATGCAATGATATATTGTACTATATTGTTTTTACTAAGGATTGAATTGGCAGTTTTCTACCATATATCATATGTATACATGATCTTTTGCTTTACTTTTTTTTTTTTTAGCATACTTTTGCTTTACTTATACTTGGGTTTGCAGATGTTATCATCCAAATGTCTAAGATTGATGATATGACGAAAAAGGAGGCCGACAATTTTCGTGAAGTGATTGATACTCTCCATGCAAAACACAAGGAGTATACTGTTGGTATTCAGAATTATATAAATGAGTGCTCGCGAGATCAATCTGACATTAAACGCCTTACAGGTATTTGAAATGTTTCTTTTTTTTATCTTTATTGTTTTAACCACTTCAGTTATTATGAAGTTTAAAATAATTCAGTAGGAATTTAAAAGATCTTGATTATCATAAAATGTGGGTTTTAAATGGTAAGCAGCATTTTTTATTAAAAGGAAGGTTTCCTTTTGTTTAATTATATTTCTTAGTTATAATTATAAGCGGTAGTATTATATATGGTGTATGTGTAAATCTCCAATTTGATTCTTCAAAGATTTTTTCGAACATCAATTTGACCATGGAAATATTAAAAGGAATGGTTTTTGGTCACTACATGACATCAATTTGGCCCCTGTATGCAGTAATATTTGTTAAAATATCATTGGACCAATTCTATTTAATAATCTTTTGAGGGACAGATTGAATGTTTTGAAAATCTTTCGAGTATCTAAATGGGGTTTACCATAAAGTTATAGTGGGGCATCTCTGCTGCTATAATTGTACAGAGAACATCTCTGGCACGTTGTTCATTTCTTGTTATTTCGATGATTGATTAATGTTCGAATAATATGGAAATATCTCATGAAATTAATATGTTCGTATCTTGAAACAAAGGTGATCTCTGAGGATTGATTTCCATAATTCCTTATATTTCATGATCCATTTCCTCGTTTAATCAGGACTTAAGAGTCCAGTTAAAGTATAAATAGGGATTGGTAGTTTGTCTCTTGCAAATCTCATATCAAGTAAATATGAATTTTGGGGCATTCATTATCTCTTTTTTCTCTCCATGTTTGGATGAAAAGAAAAGGGACAATTAGAGAAGCTAGTTAGTTAGTGTTGAAATTGGGGCCTAACTCAGCCTTACAAAACCGGCTCATAAGATGAGGAGTGCCTCCTCTTTATAAACTCTTATCAAGAGTCTTATCTACCCGAAGTAGGACTTGGGTTTTTCCTAATACACCCCCCTTACGCCCAGCACTCTTTTTGGGCTTGGTGCGTGGATAGGTAGGTGGCCCTTGAATTCGACAAGCTCTGATACCATGTTGATATTAGGGCGTAACTCATCCTTACAAAACCGGCTCATAAGATGAAGAGTGTCTCCTCTTTATAAACTCTTATCAAGAGTCTTATCTACCCGAAGTAGGACTTGGGTCTTTCCCAATAGTTAGGATATATTCAAATTTCAATGAGGAAGTATATGAACAGTTAGAGAAGTTGGTTAATTGGAGGGCATATGTCAGTTAGATAAATAGGGGAAATAAAGATGGAAAAGTTCATTCAAGGAATTTGATGTTTGTGTAAAAGGGGAAACCCTTGGAGCAGGATTAAATCATTTTTGTTTAGATTTCTATTAGTAATAATCAAGTCATCCTATCTACCAAAAAAAATAAATAATCAAGTCATTCTTGTTCCTTTCTATCTTTCATCCTATTTTTCAATTCCAATCTCTGCTCGTAAGTTACTGACTACAAATTTAAAATCAATTCAGCGTATTCCTCTAAACATAAAATTAGATTTTCTTTTTTCAATTCTTAATTTTTTATGATGAATTCCTAACATGGTAATTAATTTATGATAAAATCAAATTAATTTAAATTATTCCAACCAATACCTTGCATTAATCTGAATATTTAGGCAAATAGGCTATTGCACAATTAAATTGTTTTATGTTTTTTATCTGCTTTTCGATGAATGGAATCATAGTGAGCTATTGTGAAATTTAAAATAATGCAAAAGTAACACTAGCCTTAGTGGAGGATGCAGTTTTGCAGTAGTATGCCGAGTAGGGAGAAAATTGTAATGATGCTACTGAAATTTTCAGTAATTAAGTAAATTATCAAGAGGAGTTATGGTTAATTAGGAAAGCAACGTTTTAAAAATTAGTCCGAACTGGCTGGTTCAATTGGTTGAACTGAGAACCTAACAATTTGCCTGTTAGTTTGATCTCGGTTACATTGCAGTCTGGTTGAACCCCGGTTGGTTCAACCAATTTTTTTTTTTGCATTTCATTCACTTTTTCAATAATTTTATTTATTTATTTCGCATTCTATTAATCCGTGGTTAAACCAAGAGAACCAATGTCCTAGAGGTCTCGCCACGCCGGTTCAATATCCACTCCGGTAACACCCTGATATTTATGCAGAGAATTTTTTCTACGATTCTGAAGATCTTATTGGCTCATATAAATTTGGTTGATGGCTTTAAAATAATTGTCTCTTGAGAGTTTATTTTTTTAATAATTAAAGGAGAGCTTGACGAGATTGTGGCTGAACTCGAAGAGAGTAGAAGAAAAATAGTCAGTCTGAAAATGCAAAAGGATGCAGCTATGGGAATGAATTCCTCCAATGCTGATTCAGTGAATGGAAACTTGTCTCCTGAGAAGCCTGCAGACAGGGCCATGGGTTTGTCCGAGTTGAAGCATTCAATTGAGGAAGCCAAGGTTTAACTTTTTGTGATTTTCTTTCCTTCCACCATTCATTTTTGTCGATTCTTTGTCTAAGATATATGTTTGGCTGATGTCATAGATCGTGAATGCTGATCGTCTTTCTGAGCTCCAAGATGCACGGGAAGAAAATCAAATATTGACAAAGAAATTCCAAGAACTTCAGGTTTGTCAATTTGAGCTATCTGCAATGGTGATGTCATTATTTCTTGAGTAATTGAAACACATTCATTATAGGGTTCCATGTAAAAGTATCTTTTCGTGTTTATTTCCAGAATGAACTAAATGATGATAAGTATGTACGCAATTCCCGAGTATACTCTTTGGCAAATGATCAACTTCAACATTGGATTGCTGAATTGGACAGATATAAATCATTGGCAGAGTCTCTGCAGGTTAACAGTGATTTCTTCTTTCTTCTTTGATAATTTTTTTTTTTTTTGCCTGCTTCACATTTTACATATTCTTTTCAAATGCAATTTTAGGCTGGCAGGGTTAACGTCTCAAAACGGGAGAAGGAGTTGAAGTTGAAATTGGAGTCTGCTGTTAATGCAAGGCATATCCATAACAATTCTGACTCTAGGATTGATGAGCTCAAGCTTCAATTGCAAAAGTGTATTATTGAAAAGAATGATCTTGAAATTACGATGGAAGAGGCCAAACAGGATACTGGTCTGCGTAGCACATTTTCTCTATTTATATTTGCAGTGTGTATGTTTGGATCCCTTCGTTTCTTACACTGTTAAATTTTTCAGGGAGAAAAGATATCAAAGCCGAGTTTCGTGTGATGGCTTCAGCTTTATCTAAAGAAATGGGGATGATGGACGAGCAGGTGAAGCGATGGAAAGATGCAGCTCTTGAAGCTGTATCATTACGTGAGAAAGCGCATTCACTAAGAGCAACATTGAGTGGAAAGGTTATTCGCATAAAGTGCCCTTTCATTTTCTTTCTCGCCTACTTTGTGATAAGTCTTTTACAGAAATTCATCTTGATAATTTGAGTTTGTGATGATCTTTATTTAGTTACTTTTACTTAGTATAGAAGTTGGAAGCATAATTCTTATCAACTGTCTTAATTTTTGTTAATTTTTAAGAAATGATTCACTCAAATGTTAGCGGTTTGGAAAAAAGGCAGGAAAATTGTTTTGACTTAGTTGTGTCCAATAAATATATGCTGCATAGTTCTAAGCTGTTTCAATAAGGCATTGGAACTGCAAATGTCAATTTCTTTGTTTAATGAAACTGACATAGTTCTGTGTGCATGTTAATTTATAGGAAGTGAATGCGAAAATTCCAATTTGGTGCAAGTCATCAAAAGAACGTTTTCAATTTTGTTGTAATAAACATGCCTGATGTAGTCTCTATATATAAAACAATGTGGTTCGTAAATGAGAAAATGTAGTAATTTTAGAATTTGTGTTCGGTGTAACTCGACCCTTGCAAACCAGCTTGCGTCCCCAATAGCTCCTACAGGTCGACAGTACCACCTCACATGGACTCTCACGTTGTTTATATTGTCCTGTTTGATCTTCGCCATGTGCACCATGATTGGCTTGCTCGCTTTGAAATCCCGTAACAAAACAGCCCCCCCCCCCCCCCCCCCCCCCAACTCTTACTATCTTTTTGCCGGGCCTCGTTTTGCCATCTTGTAAGGTCTCATGCGATGCATGTGAGGTGTATTGGGGGACGCTAACCGGGCAATGGTTGAGTTAGGTGAACCCAAATTCTAAGATGGTATTAGAGTCTAAGATCTGTTGGGGCCCCCGCTATCGGGCCTCTCTGGTCGGTCACACACAAAATGACCGGTCATAGGTGTGTTGAGAGTCTCACATTGGACGGGGTTTGGCCTGAAAACATATTTATAATTGGTGGGCAGTCATCACTCAGGACTTCACAAGCCGGTTTTGTAAGGGTTGAGTTAGGCCCACCCTAAATTCCAAGAGTTAATTACTAAACTGGAATATCTTTTATTGACATACACCTCTTTGAATTTAATGACTTCACAAATTGTGTTGGTTGGAATATACTGCAAGAGTTTATAGGCAGGTTCTTGTCCTTGAACTAGTACCATACATACTTTTTAAGCATTAAGGTTTGTTGTTTCCTTTGTTTTGAAGCAGACAAGCGAACTCAAGAGCCTTGCAAACAAATGTGCTGAACAGGTTTTGGAAATGAAGTCTACAAAAGCATTGGTGAGTCTACTTTGGCTTTTACGTTTGTGTGTTTTCTTTAACTGTATTAATGCCTCTGTTGTATAAACAAATAATAATAACTTCCATTTTCCTCATTTGAGATTAAATTTAATTGAGTGTCACTTGTATTTTAGTACCTTCTAAATCTTAGAGCATTTCTGTGACTAAATCAGATTTGAATTGATTGCAATGTTTTTCTTTTCCTTTGTTTTGTGTTTTGCTTGTGTATCTGCACCTATACTTTCCATGATTCTCAAACATTATATGCATTATGATTTTAGTGGCCTTCAAGATTGTCTATAACTAATTTTCAACCAACTCATTAAGATGTTCTGTTACAGATTGAAAAGTTACAGGAGGAGAATCGGGAGTTAGAATTTGTTTTGGATATGTATGGCCTAGAAGATTATCAGAAAAGGTATGCTGATCTGGGGTTGTTCAGTAGTGGCAGAGCTTAGTCTAGTTAATGTAATTTTTTGACTTGTTATTCTATGTTGTGTTTGGGTGCTAAACCGAATTAATTTGCTGTAGTAAGTAATGAAAAGAAGCACCCGCCTGTGGCTGTTGTGCTTACCAAATTTTATGTTAGATTTTAACTAAAAACCTCTTTCTCTTTGCTACAAGAGATTCAAATTTTTGCTTTTTAACAGAATGCAGATAATGTCATACTAGTTCCAGTCTCTAGAATGCTTGTTATTTCCCTCATTTTTCCCCCTTGCCCATGTTTAAAATCCGCTGATTGTCCCTGACCTCCTGTATTCAAGTTTTGGTGGATTCTGGAACTTGCTTTGTTTATGGTCTATCTTCATTGCTTTGCCTAATTATTTTATGTACCACTTGCTGATTTTCATGGATTGGTTCCACTATTCCTTTAAAATTCATTGACCTTTTCAAGAACTTAATTATAGAAAGCCTCAAATTTTGTCCACCAATGGTTCCAGCACTTTCTTTTGCAAATCTTATTTTCATATTCTAATCTATTCTCCCTTGGAGGATGGCAATACATACTTCAAGTGGGTCGATTCTTGAACAAGAAAATGCTTGTAGAGAATTATTTCTCTACATATTTTCATTGATGGTGCCCAACTTTTTAAATAGTTAAGCCTTATGATAAATGTTTTATTGCATTTGGTTAATTAACTTGAGGTTTTGTTTCACATTCAAAACAAAATGTCGCTCTCAAGCTTGCCAGAAGTTAGAGAATCTGAAAGGAAAGCTCGCTCTCAAGCTGAAATGCTGAAAAATGCTTTAGATGAACATGGTCTAGAGTTGAGAGTAAGAGCTGCTAATGAAGCTGAAGCTGCTTGTGAACAAAGGCTTGCTGCTGCAGAAGCTGAACTAGAGGAGTTAAGGGCCCAGTTTGATGAAAATGAAAGGTTTGTGTTTGTGCATACTACTACATTGATTATGGATTTGCTGCATTGAAAAACTGGTAGAGACAATCTTTTTTCTTTCCCTTCCCTTTTAGTTCCATATTTGTGGTTTTTTATTTGGGAGTGAATTTTCTGGTGATGAAGAGTGAAAGGTAGATGAGTTAAAAGATTATGTAGAGTTCAAGGACTTTGTCCTTTGGCCGGTATATTGTGCTCCTTTAGATAGTGTATGCCTTGGGATGTTTGTAAGAGCTGCATTTGAGTTTTTATCACAGAATGACGGTCACTAGTTAATCTGGGTCAAATTATTCCCAAAGCCTAAGTTATTAGATAAGAATAATTGAATGGTTTTATAATTTATATCTTTAGTATATACAGGCTTGATAAAAATCATAATATTGATTTTGAGACATCTACATAATTTGAATGACAGCGTCTTAATATATATATATATATATATATTGTTTTGTAACAGTTGTCTGGTGTAGTGTTCTCATTGCACATGCTAATATTGCTTTGTCTTATAGAAGCCATGTTTTTTCGTTTTTTAGCATTATTTTTTATTTTTTTTTCATATTGATTGCCTTCATATGAAGGAGTAAACGATTGTAAAAACTGCCTCCGCTTATCAATCTGTTGATGCATTCTTTGACCATGTTTTATATGCCCTACTATTCAGAAAAAATCTGGAGATGACTGAGGCTATTAAAGTTAAAGAGGCTGAGGCAATAACCTATATATCTGAAATCGAGGTTTCCTTCATGACTTCACTTTTCTTCATACTCAAACTATATAAACAGTTGTTAGTTGACGGGTTTGCTCTAACTGTCTTTTCTTGTTATACAATTCAATGTTCCTGTAGACTATTGGTCAAGCATATGAAGATATGCAGACACAGCACCAACATCTGTTGCAGCAAGTGGCTGAGAGGGATGACTATAATATCAAGGTATGTCTTCTTATCACCAGTAGTTGTAAATGCTACTTTGCTGTGTTCTTCACCATTTTTCCATGCCCAACTCCTGCAGATGTCTTTGTTATGTCTAGGCTTTTGCTAATCCAGTTGATGATAAATTAATGCTTCATCTTTGTCACTAATATATTAATTTTGGCATTGCTTTCTGAACACAAAAATATTTTTAAAAATATATGTTGATATGTTGAAGAACTGGTTTTGTATAAATTGATTTTGAAAATATTCAGGCTTATTTCCTTTGCGATTATTTTTTTTTTTTTTTTCATTTTAATTACAAAAACGCTAGTATCATCTTTTTACTCCATTTCTTCATTTTTTTTAAAGGTTTTTATCGGAAATTGTGAACACAATTAAAAGTTAGTTGCAAGGTTTCCAATGCTAAATCTTGAAAACAGAACACAAGTGCCAAACCACTAAAGATTTACTATACTTAATAAATTAACTATAACAAATGACACATGATAGAATTAATGTTACAATATTAGAATTTTTTTAAACAACTGATGGGCCATATCTGCTAGAATCAACTTTTGACCAGCTTGGCTGATAATTTAATTTCTAAAAAAATTATACTTCTCTTTACATAAATAATTCCATTTGGGGTTGTGAGACCTTGTTTTTATCATATTGCAAACTTTATGCAGCTTGTATCAGAAAGCGTGAAGGCAAAACAATTACATAGCACTTTACTGTCTGAACAGCAAGCCTTAGCTGATCAACTTCAACAGATTAATTCTTTGATAGAAAATTCAAAGATGAAGATTGTAAATAGTGAAAAACAGGTCCTATTTCCTCTGCTACTTAGCCCCCTACTTATAAATTTTATTTTGATATTTTGCTAAACAACTGTGCTGCTGCTCACTGTTTTAAACAATTATTTGAACTGAGCAGATCGAATGCCTTCTATCAGAAGCCGCTAAATGTACTCAAGATGAAAAACACCTCGCAGCCGCCTTAGAGTTTGCCAGGTGGGAATTGGCTGATGCTGAGAAGGAGTTGAAGTTGCTCAAGTCTGTTGCTTCAGCTTCAGAGAAAGAGTACGACCAAATTCAGAAAGATGTGGAAGCTTGTGAAAAGGAATTGGACAGTGAAAGGTATTTTTCTCTCTTAGTCATTCGATCAAGTTTGGATCCGGAACATATTTTTAAACAGAAATATTCACATCAAGGTTTAAGCTACCCTCCACTAAGTGAGGTTTAGTGTGTTTATACAGTTTTAATTCTAATGATAATCGTAGAACCTCCGCAAGGTTGTGTAATCGATGAATTAGCGATATTGGTTCGGGCATGGATCAGCCGTAGTCTTGGAGCTCAAGAACCGTGGTATATGGTTCGGTTCTGATGTCAGCTTACTTTCCCATGGCTGCTTAGTTTGTGTAAAATCATATTTTATAAAAGGCTTAACTCAACAAGTTTTCGCAATTAGGTTTTTCAAAAACAGAGAGAAAATTTAGTTTGGTTAAACATGTTGATTTTAAGATGGCAGATTTTTGCAGACACAAAATATCAAACTTGTTAATTGAACAACAAAATAGTTGCTGGAAATGAAAATGACAGGAGAATTAACTGCTTTAATTCATGTAACTGTTCGGATACAGAAACTGAACTGACATAACCTATATTTTACATCGTTTCGTAATACTAAAACTTTCAATAACTACCACAATTAATTAAAAACTGAACAGCAGTTACTAAAATAAAAATAACTAACACCCAATAAAAATGGCAGCAGTCCTAAACAAAACATTTAACAAAACTGATCCATCTTTTGAGAGATATCTCTTTACTCGTCTAGGACCCTAGGTGAAATGCAAATGCTATAGTACGAGTAAGCTATGTCTTGTGCTGTGTCTAGATTCTGGAAAGTTTGGTGCAAACTTTGCAATACGAGATATGTGTTAATGTTATGCATTGATGGTTGACTTTGGAAAATGATTATCTCGAGTGAAATGCCCTCTAAATTGGCTCAACACATACTCATCCAATTATGTCATGCAGGAGTTCACGGAAGAAGCTTGAGGAAGAACTAATGCAAGTGAACAACCAAATTGCTGAGCTGAATTCTGAAGGCAGAAAAACTGCAGTACAACAACTTGAAGAAGAAATAAGAGTTTGTAAGAACATGATCAAGTGTACTGTCTGTTCTGACCGTCCAAAGGAGGTAAAAACAGGCCAACTTTTCCAACAACAGTTCTTGCTTTTATGGTTAAATTAACTTGGGAGGGTTTGAACGAGCTTATTTCAATTTTCATATTGTAAGCATCTATATTTTTATTTGGACCCATTCATAAAAATGACTTATGGCCTATTCAAAAGTTGTTTTCAGCTTATTTAAATGAACTCGTCATTGTAGCTTACGAACTAGAGCTAAATTTAGCCTCCTAGTATAGTTTATTGAATAAGCGCTTAATTAGCTATTTTCTCAAATGCACACATGCTGTCTTTTGGTATTATGATTGTGATAGAATATAACACTAAGATAAGGCATATTCTAGAAGCTTGTAGAAGCTGTAGGAATGCAATAGTTGCAATATTTATTGGAATCTAGGAAGAGTTTCAGTTATTAAAGAGAGGGAAGCCTAGAGGGTTAGTCATTAAGAAGAGAGTTTCAGTTCTTATAAAAAAGAGGGAAGTCTAGAGGGTTAGTCATCAATAAGAGAGTTTCAGTTATAAAAGAGAGGGAAGTCTAGAGGGTAATCAATTCAGAAAGTTAATTAAGAGTTGTTTAGGAGAGAAGTTCTCACTGGTCTAGATTCCAATAAATATTACAGCTCGGGTAGGAGTTATCCAAACCCTGGTTTATTATTTCCATTTCAGTTTTATCACCATTGTAGAGCTCTTAAGCTCATTCATCTACATTCAATAATACAACTTCTTTATCTTGGATTTTGGGGTTCTATCAGATTGTTTTGAAATGGATAAATTACAAAACTTATTTGGCATATTTTCTGGGACTAGCATTTATGTAGACTGATCAATCTCTTTGAACTTTGAAGAAGGCTAAATAAAATTTATTGCAACTGCCAACAGCATTATCTAAGAGTTTGATCTGTATTTGACAGGTTGTGATTGTGAAGTGCTATCATCTGTTCTGCAATCCATGTATACAAAGAAATCTTGAACTCCGTCACCGCAAATGTCCTGCCTGTGGAACAGCATTTGGACAGAGCGATGTTCGTTTTGTTAAAATATGAAACTGAGTCATCACTCGTGTAATGATAACCTTGTGCTGTTTAATGTTTTGGATCCTTTTTCAATGTTGTTTGTTTGTCCTTGATAGTACTTTTAGACAAGCATTTTTATCCAATAAGCAATCAATTTTCGGATTGTAGATATTGGGGTTTCTTGCACTTGTTTTGTGTATGATATTGGTAACAACAGTTTTCTTTCAGTAGCACAGTAAAAGTGCTGCTACATTGTGATGCAGTTTTTCCTCCTACGGCAGGTTATTTTAATTTACATAAATATTTTTTGAAAATAATTTGGAACAAGAAAATTTGACAACTTTTTGACCGATTAAAGTAGTTCATACTCGTGGTCAACGTTTTTCAATTAGTGGTTAATGGGTATATCAAGGTTGGATAACTCATTAAGCATCAATTAAATTTAATTAACACGGATTTGAACATTTTTTTTTTTTGAAGAAGCTAAACTAACTCACCTAAATTGGTACCAGAGGGAATCGAACCTGAGACCTCGAGGAGGAGCATACTCTCAGGTCCCAAGCCAATACCACCAGGCCAATTCAAGTGGGTTGGATTTGAACATTATTGACATGATTTCAGGTGTTCCAACTACATGCAGATGTGAAGACTTGGAAATCATGACCAATCACGCATAAATTTGTGGTTAATAAGTTGTGACTCTTGATATATCTATTAACCAATTCTAGCACTTCATTACCCGTATGTATGAACTCCGTTGACTGTTTTAAAAGTTGTCGAGTTTTTTGTTATCCTGAATTGTTGTTCAAATAAAATACTACATTTGTTTAACTTAGGATTTTGTTACCGTGATTATTTCTTACGGTGATTATTTTGACACTGGACCCATGATTTATTCATGGGTTAATTATGTTTCTAGTCCCCATAAAATAGCGACCTTGTAAGTTTAGTCCCTACTTAATTTTAATAGCATTTTTAGTCCCTATAAAAAAAAATTTACTAAAACAAAGTTTGATTAATTATCCTTAAACTCTTAAATTTTTGAACGATTTTTTTGAGACAAGATTAGAACACTATGAAAGGTTCGTTTACTAAAATTTAGAATTTTCTGACATGAAATGAATTAAATATGAATTTTTTAAAACGACAAAAGTTAAAGATAAAAAGTAATAAAATCTGGATGTAGAAATCAAATTTTGCGATAATTTTTTGCGGACGAACTTTTAGTAATGTTCTAAACATGTCTGCAAAAAATTGTTCAAAAATTTAAGAGTTTAAGCATAAATTAAACAAATTTGAATTGAGTAGGGACTAATACTCAGTGCAGAAAAACAAAATTAGGGACTAAAAATGCTATTAAAATTAAGTAGAGACTAAACTTACAAGGTCGCTATTTTATAGGGACTAGAAACATAATTAACCCTTTATTCATCTTCACTTTTATAAGAATTAAACTTTACACAATGCATCTCCTCCAATTATCATTCCTTACATTTTCCCTCTTTACATTTCAGAGCACTATAACCTCTAGAATAGATACTCTAAAATCAAAATCACTTTGAACACATTATTCATAACAAAATCACACCCGTACCAAAACCCGTGTATGATGGATTCCATCAGTCTTTGGCCGGACATTGCCCTTGCAGCTTGAAACTGATTGTTTCTTTGTGCAAGGGTCTAAGATAACATAAATATATTATTACTTTAGTACTTGTAACATGGATTTTCATCGTATACCATTTTTACAATGAAAAAGTCAGAAAAACGTATATAGCTATATCAAGTGATAATGGGATTTTTATGTGTGGAGGAATGATTTTCAACCATTAGATAAAAATAAATGGTTAAGATTAAAATGCATTGTTAAGTGACTCGTGGTTTTTGTTTTTGTTTTTAATAAAAATTAAGTGACTCGTGTTTTGGTATCAAAAAAGTTCTAACTCTTCTTTTCGTCACTCTGCCTTTTCATCTTCTGTGAAAGCAATAAGTTGATTTTTTTAGTTTTGATGCTTCCGTAGTTAAGTGATCTCCTTTAACCACTCTCTTTATTATATTCATGCCGTATGCACCATCTATTTTAGCTGAGGCTCTGATACTACACTGGTCGAAAGACTCACGTATTATGAGATTGGTCTTAACTAAATAAATTGTCAAGCGATACACCAAACAACCACCCATAGGCAAACAAAAGTCTCAAGCATAGACTAACAATTAAAATTATCACCTCATAATAGAGAGGACCGTAGCTTGGATCAATAGTCATGTTTTTCAATAGTCATGTTTTCTGATAGCATGAATCAACAATAGTCATATATTTTCTAATACACAAGATCCTCATGAGGCAAGTGTAGAGTATACATGCATCTCTATAGAAGAATTAATGACATGAACATATTATCTAGCTTTCAGAAAGAACCCTACACTTTAAAACCCATGAATCACACAACCCTTCTCTGTATAATTTCCTTAAAACATCGACATCATATTTTTTTTCCCAGTTCTGAAGAGGTGTAGAGAGTGGATCAAAAGCTTTTTGCACAAAGGAATTAAGCATAGAGGCCGACAAGAATATGTCATCCCTCACTGATTGTACAAATTAATTGTGGGAAATTAGTCACTTTAGTCCCTGAATGGGGAACGATTCGTCAATTTAGTCCCTGAATGCAGATAATATGCAAAACAGTCCCTGCATGGTCAATTTCAGGGACTAAAGTGACTAACGAAGTCTACATTCAGGGACTAAATTGACTAACGGAGTCTGCATTCAGGGACTAAATTGACTAACAAAGTCTATATTCAGGGACTATTTTGCAATTTATCTGCATTTATGGACTAAATTGACGAATTGTTCCCCATTCAGGGACTAAAGTGACTAATTCCCCAATTAATTGTAAAGCAAATCCGATGTACTTTATGATTCACCTGAAAAATTGCTAAATGAAAGAGATGTTCAAAAAGAGAAACTGTTGTAAAACTGCACGTGACTCACTTCGAGGAATTCAAACTAGAGCATATCAAGTGATTTTAATCCCCAATGAACCAGATGGTTCTTTTTTTTTTTTTTTTCCGTTCAGTAGCCTAGTGGCAAGATCACACACTTTTTTAAAGTGTGGAAAAGTGAGGAATCCGGGGTTCGAACCCCAGCCCTGCAAACATTGTCCTTGATAGCTGTCAACTGTGCTACACTTACGGGATTGAACCAGATGGTTCTATGTCTAGAGTTAAAATCATCATCGTCTCACTTGCATGATTTTCCAAGATTAATTCACAACGGATGAAAAGCAAACAGAGATTTAATCTATCGATGGCTTCAGTGTTTTTTAAGTATGAAATTGAAAGGCATATAGTTCATCTTCAACGCAAAGTGGAATCACAATATTAACTGATGAGACAAACAGAGGGAACTCTGCTATCTAGGGAAAGATTGAGACAAATCACAATATGTAACTTAATGAAATGAAACATTGAAGTGATTTGTTAAAGGCCTTTGAATTAAATAAAATGAAGGGATGAGATTTAGTGTCAATTGATCCCATCCCAATCTTAAGAGGGTACTGAAAAAATGACGGATCAGAGGCTCTTCAGCACCGTTTACCTTAGAAATGATATTGTCCAAATATAAAAGCTACCACACATTATTTAACACAGAAAACAAACATAATTCATATAGTACATTGTATGTTCTGAATTCCAAGAGATACATTGATTGGCCAGCACTGAATAGTTTTTAACCGTAAACAAAAAACTCTTCTTCACACAACCGAACAGGAAACTAATTATTTATGCAGTCTTGATATGGGATACAAAATCGAACAAGTGACTTATGCAGTCTTGATATAGGATACAAAATCGAACAAGTGACTTATGCAGTCTTGATATAGGAGACAAAATCAAGGAAGTTGCTCATAGCTTCTCCGACATGGCAAGGACTTTCGGTAGCTGGTATTTTTGAGATGCTAGTTGCATGGTATGAATCATAGCCAGCAACGTCGAGATTATTTAATTCCATTGAAGCATCAAATCCTTTGCCACAAGATTCTGGCCATCTATAGCGATACTGCTTCTTATCTTTGCTGCTACACCCTTTAGAATAGCTGCCCTTCTGACTTTTCTTTACACCTTTCTTTTCACTCTTCTTGATCCGGGATTTATGTTGTTTCTTAGTTCTCACGGTATGTGACGACAATGTTGGCACCGGATCATACACATCAGGGGCCCATTTAACAGACAATTTCATTTGCGATCCCAAGTGTTTCTCGCGGCTACCCTTCATGGCAGATACAAGTTTTGCAGGTGCCTGTGGTATAATACAGAGAAAACAAAAAACAATAAGCAAATGCGAAAAAGATTAGCTGCCAATTATGCTCGACAAAACTATGCATCTAGCACATCAGTTAAATGCATGTTGAGTTAAATACTAATGTAACAAGCCAACTACTTTCCACCCCCATTGGGGTGACCAGCTTCTATTTGTTGAATGAGTAAAAACCCTTTCCCATTTAAAATAAAGTGTATGTTTTGTATCATATGGAGGGTTTGCTGAAATCACGTCAAGCAACCGTGATTATGTGAAAGCTGCATAGTGTAGCTGCCAATTATGCTCGACCAAAACAATGCATCTAGCATAACAGTTAAATGCTAGTTTAATTAGATACTAATGTAACATACCAACTACTTTCCACCCCCCTTGGAGCGACCAGCTTTCTATCTGCCGAATGAGTCAAAAGTTCTTTCCACTTCAAAATAAAGTGTATGTTTGTATCATATGGTGGGTTAGCCGAAATCATGGCTAGCAACCGTGATTGTGTGAAAGCTACAAACTACAAAGTGTAGCTTTTGCATCACCACAGTTGTTCACAGTAATTTCAGCAACTCTATAGCTTTTGCAAAACCACGGTTGCCCATAATGATTTCGGCAACCCACCGTCCAAACATAAACTACATTTCTTAACTTGCATACTTAAACTTGCTAGAATTTATTTGTGAACACAATTAGAACTTACCGGCTGAGAAACCGAGTCTGGAAGTTGTGTAGAGAGTGACTCTGTCAATGCTCCATCAGCCTCCTCGTCATCAGAAGAGCTTGAAGGCAACACCGTATCAGGATAAGGAAAGGTTGAACACTCCTTCAAGCTCCTCACTTTTAGTGTGGTTTCTTCCTGTTCAAACCCACCACATATGTGTCCCTCCCCAATATTACAGTTACTACTACCATCCTCATCATCATCAGATACATGTTCTAACTTTTGATCATCTTGTATATGTAATGACCCACCAAAAGTAATTTCAAGTTTACTTATGATATCGCACCCGACAACATTCGCAGGAGAGTGGATGTCCATCAATCGTAAAAGATCACACTACAACCCAAAGAACAAATTGACAAAACAAAATATTAGAAGTAATAATAAAAACATTAACTAAATTTCATAACAAGCATTAACAAGTAAAACAGTCGACACATAGGTACGCGAGCTCTATGATTAGGAAGTAATCAACAAGTAAGAAGAAGGAAACAAGAACAAAGTATAGTTATAAAACTACGAGTTCAATAACCAATACCACTATACACTAATATTGTAAATTACACCAGACAACATTGTCTACTATTCATATTTAGTGTGATATTTCGACAACAAATTTCAACAAATTAGATAGTTAACGGTTTGACACATTTAAGTTGGCGATTAATGAATATAACAAAGTTTCACAGCTAATTTGTGAACACTTGCAAATCATGGTAAGTGATGTTCCAAAGGGTGGTTAATTGTGTTCAATTGTTGGTAAATGAGCAGCGAAACCTTGTTATATTCATTAATTAGCCATATAAATTGTCAGCAAATATTTGTGTCAAAATCACACAACTCTAATTATCCATTCATAGCTGATAAATCATGATAAAAAATTGTCACTGATAACTTCTTTAAAGCAAAGAAAAGCAATGTAGTTCTGAACAATAAGACACTAGGTGTATGATGCAATACAAAATTGAAAATTCATGGCCTATATTCAACCTAGAAATTAGGTTGAATCATAATTTTAATTAAACAATTAATCAAGCAATAAGCTACTTAGTAATCTTACCTTAAACGACACGTTTGTAGATTCAAATTGCGAAAATCTCAAAACAGGAACAAAACAACAGCAACCTTTCACAATCTTTGAAGTCAACGCGATTTGAAAAGCCTCAAATTCAACCGTGAATCAAAATTCACAAAACCAGAAGAAATACTCCAAAAAATAGATGAAAAAACTTTGGAAAACGAAACGAAACTAAAAAAGCGTAAGGTTAACTAAGATTACCACGCCTATCACTTTTTTCAAGATGTTTAAAACGATTAAAAGAAGATCCACCGTGAAACGGAATCAAATTGCAAAGAAAGAAGATTGAAGACATCATTCTGTGATTTTTGAAACCCTAATTGTTACAAAAGCGATTTCAGATCGAAATTGGGAAATCCTTTGTTCGATCGGAACCGATCGAAGATCGAAGAACATGCGAAATGGATCTGAGAGTTATGGAAAGTGAAGAATTCGAATCGAATCGGTGATTTGATTTGTGTGTGTTTTTTCTGTTAATTGAGGATTAATTAATCCATATGAGAGTTTTGTTTTGTTTGTTAATTGATGATGATGATGTTGATGATAAGAAAGCGAAATTGGATTATGAGAAAAGCGAGTTGAAAAAGCGATTTGGTTGGAATGGGAAAATTTGTTTATATAGCGAGAATGGAGGGAATCGGAAACTTCGCTGTGGGGTAAGAACCAATTCGGAACGTACACGTTTCAGTTTTTTTTTGTTTGTTTGACTTCAAAAGATTAATTGTAGAATTCATTATGATCATTTTAGGCGTCCATTTACTATTTTAAAAAGGGTCATGTCATGTTAACTTGTGCCCTAAGGGTGTGTTTGGATTGGAAAAGAAAGTGTGAGGAAAGATAGTAAAAGGAAAGATTGTTGAAGGAATGAAAGTTAATAGAAAGTGAGAGGAAAGTGTGATGATTTTTTTGATTGTTTGGTAGAAGTGAAAGTGAATGGAACGTGAGAGGAAAGAAAGTGATATATTTCATAAATGACATAAATATCCTTACACTAGAATAAAATATTATCAATGTAAAAATATATGTTAATATTTATATTAATATATGTATATATTTTTATAATACTGTATTTTAAATTAAAATATTATTATAGAATTTATTTATTAATTAAATTATTGATGCATCATTCTTATTAAATATTTGTTGCAAATCGAGATGCATTTGGCACGTATAACCACTATTGCAAGCAAAACTAGAAAATAACTCAAGCACGTCAACCAAAGCAAGGGTAAGAATGTCCATTTGAAAAATTGAACAATCTTCCAGTTTTCTTCACAATTTTGGACGGAAAGCTTTTATGTTGTAGGTCCCACCACAATTGATCTTTCCTCACCCTTTCTTTGGAGATCCAAACAATGGAAGCCCAATTCCCCATAAACTTTCTATCCTTCATGGCATCTTTCCCTTCTCTATCAGTAGTTCCAAACACAGCCTAAGGGTACATATTAAGGAATCCAAAAAAAAAAAAACTTTGCATTGGAAAATATCATATTTTAACTTTTTAGAAGTTGACTACACGACTTTTGATGTGTACATTTCTATAATGAGTTCCTTAACATGTGTCCTCAAGGACACAAGTTAACATTTGCCTTTTAAAAAAGTGATTATCTTTTCTTTAAAAATTTAGAGAAAATTACACTTTTCTCTATCAATAGAAGTTTAAATTAAACTTTCATCGTCTCTTATGTTTAAATTAAACCGTCTAATTTTAACCATTTTTCTATATTGATTCAATAAAAAAAAATTAAATTGATTTTTATGTTACATTCTCTTTACACCGTTAAGCGTTAACCTTTAAATTATGTTATACTATCATCCTTTATGTTACATTTGTGATCGTATAAACTATAAGTTTTGTTCCATAATAAACTATGAACAAAAAGAGATAGTCGACCTTGCATTAGAAAGAAATGACTCATTGTTTTAGCATTGCAAAATTGAATCATTATTCTTGAAGAAAACATTGTTGAGAAAAACTATACAATTTGGTATTTCGTTTTAATGTTTTTGGATTTGGAATTTGAAAAAGAAAAAAAAATGAAGGAAGAAAGGATATGAACATATATGACATGTATATGCAACTGCAGACCTATTCATACCATTAAGTGGGCAATTACCCCTACTAATACTCCATTCTTCCTCAAATACTCCATCCGTTTCAAAATGAGTGTCGCTTTAGCAAAAAAAAATTGTTTCAAAATGAGTGTCGTTTTCAGTTTCCAATGCAATAATAACTTTTTCTTTTCAATTGTACCCTCCAATTAATACTCTGCACACTACTTCCAAAATATTACTTTTAAAACTAACCAATAGTTAATAAGGATAATTTGGTAAAATAACCATTCTCTTTCTTTTAATCATTGCATTTCTTAATATGTGTGTAAACACCTAAAACGACACTCATTTTGAAACGGATGGAGTATATACTAATATATTTTAAAATTTAGAAGTGATTTTTCAATTGTTTGGAGTGTTATTTTTCAGCTAGCATTTGTGTATATATTTCTAAAATAATGTAACAAAGTGACATAATAATGATAAATATTCAATGCATTTGTAAGGTTTCGCATGTTGCCCGTGGCGGAGGGTGCGAGCCTTACCATACCTTTTTCAGTGGAGGAAGTTAAGGCAGCTATTTGGGACTGTGATAGTTTTAAAAGTCCAGGTCCAGATGGGGTCAACTTCGGGTTTATTAAAGACTTTTGGTTAGATTTGAAAGATGATGTTATGAGGTTTGTATCAGAGTTTCATCGCAATGGCAAATTGGCTAAAGGTATAAACTCTACTTTCATTGTTCTAATTCCGAAGGTGGACAACCCACAGAGACTTAATGATTTTCGTCCAATCTCTTTGGTGGGAAGTATGTATAAAGTTATAGCAAAACTCTTAGCAAATAGATTGAGGAAAGTGATTAGTAGTGTGGTATCTGAGACTCAGTCTGCTTTTGTTCAAAATCGTCAAATTCTTGATGGTATTCTTATAGCTAATGAGGTTGTTGATGAGGCTCGGAAACTTAAGAAGGAGCTTCTGATGTTTAAATTGGACTTTGAAAAAGCCTACGATTCCGTTGATTGGGGCTATTTAGATGAGGTCATGAAGGGTATGTCTTTTCCGGTTTTGTGGAGGAAGTGGATTAGAGAATGTGTGGGCACTGCAACCGCTTCAGTTCTTGTTAATGGGTGCCCGACTGATGAGTTTAAGCTACACAGAGGCCTCCGACAGGGGGATCCCCTATCCCCTTTTTTGTTTCTTATTGCGGCTGAAGGGTTAAATATTTTGATGAAGACTTTATACGGTTGGTCCGGTAAATAATGTGATGGTTTCACATCTCCAATTTGCTGATGATACGCTGTTAATAGGGAACAAAAGCTGGGAAAATGTGCCGGCTCTTCGAGCGGCTCTTATTATTTTTGAATCCTTGTCGGGTTTGAAGGTAAATTTTCACAAAAGCTTGTTGGTGGGTGTTAATATTCCTGATTCTTGGATGTCTGAAGCAGCGGCGGTTTTGAGTTGTAAGGTGGGAAAAATTCCTTTTATGTACTTAGGCTTGCCTATTGGTGGTAATCCGCGGAGACTAGCGTTTTGGGATCCTATTGTGAATCGCATTAATTCTAGACTGTCGGGTTGGAATAGCAGGTTTCTATCTTTCGGTGGCCGCTTGATTCTTCTTAAAGCAGTTCTGACTTCTCTTCCTGTCTATGCCCTTTCATTCTTCAAAGCTCCATCAGGTACAATCTCTTCCATTGAATCTTTATTGAATAATTTTTTTTGGGGGGGAGTGAGGATTGTCGCAAAATTACTTGGATAGGTTGGAACACCTTGTGTTCTAAAAAGGAGCATGGAGGTTTGGGGGTTCAGAAACTGAAGGAGTTTAATATGGCTTTATTAGGTAAATGGTGCTGGAGGATGTTAGTTGATAGAGAAGGGTTGTGGTACCATGTTCTAGTCGCCCGTTATGGCGAAGTAGGTGGGAGGTTGGAGGTGGGGGGCTGGAGTATTTCTTCTTGGTGGCGTGATATAGGTAGGATTCGTGATGGAGATGGTGAGACTGGTGTTGGGTGGTTCGGCCATAGTGTTATGCGGAGGGTGGGTGATGGGGCTGAAACTTTGTTTTGGTTACATAGGTGGATTGGTGATACCCCGCTTTGTGTTCGGTTTCGCCGTTTGTTTGACTTGGCTGAGAACAAAACCATTTCGGTGGCAAACTTGTTTTCATCGGGTCTGGCGCGGGAAGGGGGTGGTTGGAGTTGGCGGCGTAGATTGTGGGCATGGGAGGAGGATTTGTTAGAGGAGTGTAGGGCGTTACTATTTGATGTTGTGTTGTTTCCAAATGTTTCAGATAAATGGGTTTGGCTTCCAGACATTGCTAATGGATATTCGGTGCGAGGCGCCTATGACTTGTTACTTAATTGTGATAATTCTCATATGGACACGTCTCTGGATTTTGTGTGGCATAAACAGGTTCCGCTGAAGGTTTCGGTATTTGCTTGGAGACTCATTAAAGACCGCTTACCAACAAAAGCTAACCTGGCGATGCGTGGTGCTATTGCAACAGAAGACATTGTGTGTGTGTGTTAGGATGCGGGCAAGTGGAGACAGCAGAACATCTTTTTCTTTCATGCTCAGTGAGCGCATCTTTATGGCAGCAGGTCCGTGAGTGGATTGGATTCGATGGGGTGGATTCTAATAATATTTCCGATCATTTGGTGCAGTTTATGCATATGGCAGGTGGCGGTAGATCTATACGCTCGTTCATGCAACTTATTTGGTTATTGTCTACGTGGGTTGTGTGGAATGATCGTAACAACCGTCTGTTTAATAACATTGTAACACATGTTCCCCGTCTGTTAGACAAGGTCAAATTGTTATCTTTAGGGTGGCTGAAGGCTAAAAATGCTTTGTTTGTGTATGGCACCCAGATGTGGTGGTCTAGCCCTTTGGCTTGTCTGGGCATAGGCTAATGTTTTGGTTTTTATTTTCTGTTTTTGTACGGACTCTGTATCTTTGTAGTGGTTACTAGGCACACCTTGTGCTTGGAAACTGCTTTTTGGTTGGTTATATAATATCATTTTAGCTTCTCCGAAAAAAATGCATTTGTAATATTACGGGCAAGGCTACTCTGAATAATTCATTTCGGAGAATATGTACAAAAGAAATCATTTTGGACAATCATTGATAAAACAATAACAAATATGAAAATAGAAATATAGAACAAAACGATAGAAACAATATTAAATATTACTCCCTTCGATCCTTTTTATAAGAAACAAATGGGTCAACAAAAACTAATGTATTGAGTCTACATTATGAACCAAACATCAATTTTAGTTGACCAATTTATCTCTTATAAAAAGGACCGGAGGTAGTATTAAAAAGAACCTTATTTGTAGCTTATATGAAAAATATTATGTTTTGGTGCAGCAAATTTTCTTCCAGCTTTACCTTTCACCTAAAAATTAAAGCTACTACAAATAAAAAATAACTCACCAAAATATTTGAATTATTGGACCAAAACCATAAAAAAAAAAAAATATCTTAGAGAATAATATTGTTTTATTCACTTGAAAAAATTACAATTGTAGATGTTTAGGTCCAATCCCAAGTTATAGTCTTACTTGTTCGATTTTTCTTTTTCTTTTTATTAGATAGATAGATAGATAGATAATACGTTTGTTTAAGATGTTGCAGATGATTAAGAAGGAACAGTGTCTTAATCTAGTTGAGATGGTTTCCACACTTGTGGCATTTGCACCTTGAGCCTTTTATAGAGAAAACTGTATGTATATGTAAATTACATGGTTGCCGCCAAAATAATGGCTATATTATCTGAAACTTAAGTAAACAAAAGTATGAAAATTGCAAATAAAGTAGCCTGAGAATACTTGTTAAAGCATCAAATATATCATGTGTTTATTTCAGCAGTACACCAGGAGTAGACTCATGTTTGGAGAGAAGCCGCTATTTTTAGCTTCTATTTTGTTGGAACAAAATGTGTTTAACAATGAACCTTAAAGGGTTTTGATGATAACAAGGTATTAAAAATTGTAAATTGGACTAGCTAATATTTGTTCAAGTGTACAGGACCATAATTATAAAGTTACATCATCATTGGTTCTGAATGAGCAAATAAAGAGCTATGGAAACAACAAAAATTTGAAGCTTGGACGCTCCTGAAGGCAACTTGCTACTGAAGAGAAAAAGCGCTCCTGAAGTCAAGCTGCTCCTGAAGAAATAGCGCTCCTGAAGTAAGCTGCTCCTGAAGAATAGTGCTTCTGAAGACAAGAGGTCCAGAAGCCACATCATCAGAAGCTGCGTCATCAGAAGCTGCAGAAGTCATATCATCAGAAGCTGCATCATCAGAAGCTGCCTCATCAGAAGCCATTTCACCAGAAGCTGAATATCAACTGGATTTGCAAAGAATCAAGAATTGAAGAATTATCAATGCAAAAGCTGTCTATTGGATTCGAAAACACAAACAAAGGATTAGTGGAGTTTGCAACGGTCATTTCAAAGGTGTTTGAAGGCGTGTGTTTGCAATTTGGACGAAAGCGTTGACATTGTACTTTGTACGAATTGTACAACCACGTTCTCCACTACTCTGTTTTGTGTCCGCGCTACAGGACAAGAAAACAGCTCCAGAATACGGTTTCGCCTGCATAGATGTTCCTTTGGATAAGGAATGGATTTCAAATTTGTTCTTCATAGGACAACAGCCAAATCAGGCAAAAGATTATTGGTGAAAGATCAAGCTTCAACAACGACTCTTTGGTGTGCTGGCAATTTCACAACGTCTCTCTCACACCTCTATATAAAGGAGTGAAGACCTAGAGAATTGGAAATGCAAGAACGCTGAACGAAAGACTCACAAGATTTTCACAAGTACCAAACCTCTGCTGAAATTGTTCTGCATTCACTTAGAATTTCTGTGTCTCAAAGTCATATCTTAGAAATTCTTAAGTCCATTGAGTCTGTATCTGATTTGTATTGTGAGCACCTCTGATTGTATATCAAGTGTTCAACCTTAAACAATTTTCTGTGTAATTTTGTTTAGTTAGGAAGTCTCTTGCAGTTGTGCTTGAGCAGGAAGTCTCTTGATTGTGTTCTTGAGCAAAGGAAGTCTCTTGCTTGTGTGCTTGAGCATTGGAAGTCTCTTGCTTGTGTGCTTGAGCATTTGTAATCAGATATTACTCATAGTGAAATCTCCTTGGAAGTGCAAGGGGGACTGGACTACTTCCGGATTGTGGAAGGAACCAGTATAATTGCTTTGTGTCGTTCTTCTTCTCTCTCTCTCTGTTTTATTCCGCTGCATTTAGATTCTGATTATCACTTCAGAAGCTGTCTCGCTTAGCTTCTGATCAGTGTGTTCAGTTTTTAGGAGAAACGAAGAATTTTTCTAAAACACAATTCAACCCCCCTTCTTGTGTTTTTCTCACCTTCAATTGGTATCTAGAGCCTTGGTCTGTTGTGTAACACTTAACCGTGCAACAGTCAAAGATCTGAGAAAAACATGTCTACTCCTACTCCTACTGGTCCTGGTGATACTAGCTATAAACATGTCTCACATGATTATAGTGATAGTAAGAAAACCAGTATTGGAAAAGTTTCAAAGTTCAATGGAGATGCTGAAGAGTTCTCTTGGTGGAAGACCAACTTTTACAGTTACATCATGAGCCTAGATGAAGAATTATGGGATATTCTGGAAGATGGTGTTGGTGATTTAGTCCTTGATGAAGAAGGAGCTGCTGTGGATAGAAAGAAACATACTCCAGAACTGAGGAAACTTTACAAGAAGCATCATATTATCAGAGGAGCTCTTGTCACTGCCATACCCAAAGCAGAATACATGAAGATGAGTGACAAATCCACTGCTAAAGCTATGTTTGCTTCTCTCTGTTCAAATTATGAAGGGAGCAAGAAGGTCAAAGAAGCAAAGGCTCTCCTGCTTGTACATCAGTATGAGTTATTCAAAATGAAGGATGATGAAACTATTGAGGAGATGTACTCAAGGTTTCAAACCTTAGTTTCTGGTCTACAGATTCTAAAGAAGAGCTATGTTGCTTCTGATCATGTAAGCAAGATACTCAGAAGCTTACCTGCCAGATGGAGACCAAAAGTGACTGCCATTGAGGAAGCTAAAGATTTAAACACTTTAAGTGTCGAAGATCTTGTTAGTTCTCTCAAAGTTCATGAGTTAAGTCTTAATGAACATGAGTCTACTAAGAAGAGTAAATCAATAGCTCTTCCATCCAAAGGCAAGTCATCAAAAGCTCTCAAAGTGGTTGAATCTGAAGAGGAAGAACAGTCAAGTTCAGACTCTGAACCAGATGCTGCAGAAATGGCCATGCTCTCAAACAGACTTCAATATCTGGCCAAGAAGAACAGAAAGTTTCTCTCCAGAAGGGGTAACTCCAGAAGCTCAAGGAAAGAAGATCAGAAGGGATGCTTCAACTGTAAGAAGCCAGGTCACTTCATTGCTGAATACCCTGATCTTCAAAGAGAAAAGTCAAAGGACAAGTCAAAGAGGTCTACATTCAAACCAAGCAAATTCAAGAAGCAGATTAAGCAGAGTTTAATGGCAACCTGGGATGATTTGGGTAGTGAATCTGGATATGATAAAGAGGAAGCTGATGAAGATGCAAAGGTAGTTGTTGGGTTGGTAGCAACAGCAACTTCAGAAGCTGGGTCAGATTCAGACTCAGAAGATGAAAACGAGGTATATTCCAAAATTCCCAGAGATGAACTTGTTGAGTCACTTAAAGAACTTCTTACACATTTTGAAGTAAGAACCAATGAGTTGAAGGATTTAAAAGAAAAATATGCTGATTTGGTACAACAGCAAAAATCAACTTTATTGGATCTGAAAGCTTCTGAACAAGGACTTAGGGGCTTTGACTTCATGTGTAAAACATATGAAGATCAGCTCAGGTTCTTATGTCAGAAGCTACAAGAAAAGTGTAATGAAAAACCTTTAAGTAACCATGAAATTGCTCTTGAAGATTTTATTATATCTGGCATTGACAGAAGCAGAGTGGCTTCTATGATTTATAGCATTTACAAGAACAATGGCAGAGGAATTGGTTTTCCAGAAGTGAAACTGGAGAAAACCAATCTAAAGTCTTGTTGTGAATGCATCAAGGAAGGTCTGAAAACATTCTTTGTACCAGAAGGGGCTGAGTTGGAAACTGTTGTTCAATCAGAACCTGAAGCTTCTAGTTCTAAGGCTAAGATTACTTCAAAGCCAAAGAACTCTAAGTCAAAGGCTATGATCAAATCTGATTCCAAAACTTCAAAGGTTAGGATCCTGAAAAGATCAGAACCTATTCCTCAGAGTCTGGTGAAACCAAAATCTGGGGTTCTGAAGTCTAAGTTTCAGAAGAAGACAGTTACTGCTTCTGAAGTACCAAAACCTAAGGTGATGGTTAATCAGAAGCAACCCAACTCACAGCACAAGGTACAAGAAGTGAAGAGTAAAGCCTTAAGTACTAACCTTCCAGGACCCATAGAACAATGGGTACCTAAATCTAAAAATGTCAATGATGCAGGTATGTCTAAGAGCAGTGCCAAAGCAAAGATCATGGTACCTAGACAGTGGTTGCTCAAGACACATGACAGGAGACAAGTCCATGTTCCTCAGCCTAACAATGAAAGAGGGAGGAAATGTGAAATTTGGAGGCAACCAGTCAGGCAAGATCATAGGTACAGGAACTATTGGTAACTCCTCTACCTCAATTAATAATGTATGGTTGGTAGATGGTCTTGAACATAACCTTTTGAGCATTAGTCAATTTTGTGATAATGGTTATGATGTGCTTTTTGAAAAACCCAACTGTACAGTAATCAACAAGGAAGACAAATCCATTGTGTTCAAAGGAAAGAGAGTTGACAATGTCTATAAAGTCAATTTTTCTGAACTGGCTGATCAGAAGGTGATGTGCCTACTATCAGTGAATGATAAGAAATGGATGTGGCACAGAAGGTTGGGACATGCTAACTGGAGGTTAATCTCTAAGCTTAGTAAGTTACAACTTGTGAAAGGGCTACCAGACATTGACTATTATTCAGATGCACTCTGTGGTGCATGTCAGAGAGGGAAAATTGTGAAATCATCTTTTAAAACAAAAGATATTGTTTCAACCTCAAGACCTTTAGAATTACTCCATATTGATTTATTTGGACCAGTAAGTACTGCATCCTTATATGGAAGTAGATATGGATTAGTCATTGTTGATGATTACAGCAGATGGACTTGGGTGAAATTCATAAAGAGTAAAGATGTTGCGTGTGATGTATTCAGTAGCTTCTGCACTCAAATTCAATCTGAAAAAGAATCAAAAATTTTGAAAGTCAGAAGTGATCATGGTGGAGAATTTGAAAATGAGCCATTTGAAGCTTTTTGTGAAAAACATGGAATTTTCCATGAATTCTCTTCTCCTAGAACACCACAACAAAATGGGGTTGTAGAGAGAAAGAATAGAACTTTACAAGAAATGGCCAGAACCATGATTCATGAAAACAATTTACCAAAACATTTTTGGGCAGAAGCAGTGAATACAGCATGCTATGTTCAAAACAGGATCTATATTAGACCTATTTTGGAGAAAACAGCATATGAACTCTTTAAAGGAAGAAAACCCAATATCTCTTACTTTCATCAATTTGGATGTACATGTTACATTCTGAACAACAAGCTCTACCTAAAGAAATTTGATGCCAAGGCCCAAAGAGGAATCTTTTTAGGTTACTCTGAAAGGTCAAAGGCATACAGGGTGTATAATTCAGAAACACTCTGTGTTGAAGAATCTATGCACGTTAAATTTGATGACAAAGAGCTTGAAGATAAAACTTCAAAGCAAGGTGAAAGTTTTGCAGAGATACAGGTTCCTGAAGCTACTCCAGAACCTGATCAGATAGCTGAGTCTGAAGATAGTCCAGAAGCTGAACCCACATCAGAAGCACAAGATGAAGCTGCTTCTGATGAAGCACAAGATGACTCACATCAAGAAGATCCTCCCAGAAACACATTCAAACACAAGTCTTCACATCCTGAAGAGCTAATCATTGGAAACAAAGATAGTCCAAGAAGAACAAGATCACATTTCAGACAAGAAGAGTCAATGATTGGACTAATCTCAATGATTGAACCTACAACAGTTGATGAAGCACTTTCAGATGATGGATGGATCCTAGCTATGCAAGAAGAGTTGAATCAATTTCAAAGAAATGATGTGTGGGATCTGGTACCCAAACCTCAGCACAAGAACATTATTGGAACAAAATGGGTATTCAGAAACAAGCTGAATGAGCAAGGTGAAGTAACAAGAAACAAAGCCAGACTTGTTGCACAAGGGTATAGTCAACAAGAAGGCATTGATTACACTGAAACGTTTGCTCCAGTTGCAAGATTGGAAGCAATCAGGTTACTTCTTTCCTATGCAATTAATCATGGCATAATATTATATCAGATGGATGTCAAGAGTGCATTTCTCAATGGTGTCATAGAAGAAGAAGTGTATGTTAAGCAACCTCCTGGATTTGAGGATATTAAATATCCTGACCATGTTTTTAAATTGAAGAAATCACTATATGGCTTGAAACAAGCTCCCAGAGCTTGGTATGATAGACTAAGTAATTTCTTAATCAAAAATGATTTTAAGAGAGGACAGGTTAACACTACACTCTTCAGAAGGACCCTTGGGAAAGATATTCTTGTTGTGCAAATATATGTTGATGATATAATATTTGGTTCTACTAATGCATCTCTTTGCAAGGAATTTTCTGAGTTAATGCAGGATGAATTTGAAATGAGCATGATGGGAGAGCTGAAGTTCTTCCTTGGCATTCAAATCAATCAATGCAAAGATGGAGTCTATGTTCATCAATCAAAGTACACAAAGGAGCTTCTGAAGAAGTTCAAACTTGAAGATTGTAAAGTGATGAACACTCCAATGCATCCTACGTGCAACCTGAGCAAAGAAGATGAAGGAACTAAAGTAGATCAGAAGCTGTATAGAGGTATGATTGGTTCTTTGTTATACCTCACTGCATCTAGGCCAGATATTTTATTCAGTGTATGCTTGTGTGCAAGATTCCAATCAGATCCTAGAGAATCTCATATGACTGCTGTCAAGAGAATCTTCAGGTATTTGAAAGGAACAACCAATCTTGGACTCCTTTATAGGAAATCCTTAGATTATAAGCTAATTGGATTCTGTGATGCTGATTATGCTGGTGATAGGATTGAAAGAAAGTCAACCAGTGGCAATTGTCAATTTCTGGGTGATAATCTTATATCCTGGGCTAGCAAAAGACAAACAACTATTGCTATGTCTACAGCAGAAGCAGAATACATTTCAGCTGCAAGTTGTTGTACACAACTACTTTGGATGAAACATCAGTTGGAAGATTATCAGATAACTGCTAACAGTATTCCCATTTATTGTGATAATACTGCTGCTATTTGTTTGTCTAAAAATCCAATTTTGCATTCAAGAGCGAAGCACATTGAAATCAAACACCATTTTATCAGAGATTATGTTCAAAAAGGAATTTTAGATATACAATTCATTGATACTGAAAATCAATGGGCTGATATATTTACTAAGCCTTTAACTGTTGAAAGATTTGATTTTATAAAGAAAAATTTGAACATGCACTTTGTATCTGATTAAATGCTTGCTTGCTCCTGAATAGGATTTTAGGTTCTGAAGTTAGTTCAGAAGCAGTAGTCCATCAGAAGCTCTTTATTGAGGTTCTGAGGAAAACTCGCTTCTGATGATGACGTCAGCATCTGAAGTCCAGAAGCTGGATTTATTGCTTCTGAATAGTTGAATTAGTGGAAACGTTGGAAGTTACCTTTTAAAAAGTAACTTTTGGCCCACTAACTTGGTAGTTACTCTGTGAACTTCTTACGTGGCCTGTATGTGTTGGTGTATAACTAAAAGGGCAATGATGATTTAAAAGCTTTGAAAGTACTTTTCACGCGCCCCCAATTTTGTCATTAATGTTATGTTTGTTTGTCTCTTTTGAATTGCAATCGTTTTACTTTTAACACTTTGTCAATTCACACACTACTCACTCACAACAAACACATTTGCTCTCAAACCTCTTGCGAAGTAAGCGCATTCTCTCAACCTTAGAACCCTAAAATCTTCATCTTCTTCAAGTCTTAGTCAATCATCAAATGGCATCATCAAGCTCGCAACGAGAAGATTCAGTATCTACTTCACGAATGGTCCCTGAATATGACTACAGAGGAAGAAGCATGAAATTGGAAGAATGGGATTTGCAGGTTCAGATAGAGAATCCAGTGGACTTTGATTCTCTGAATTTTCATAGGTGTTCAATCAGAAGCTACTATGAAGAGCAAGGACTCATGGATTATTTCAAAATGTTGAATGGACCAACATATGAAGCTCTGGTTAGACACTTCTGGGTAAGAGCAAAATTCTACAACAAAGCGGCATCCTTAGCTGAGGAAAGTCAGATGGTGCTAATGTATCCTGAATTAGAAGGGAAAACAAGAGAAGAAATGGGTCTTGCGCCATTTGTTGAAGATGAAATCAGGTCCAGCATCTGTGGTATTCCAGTAAGACTTGCACAATGGCACATAGAGTATGTTCTCAAGGCTGCAGCCTCTGGATACTACTCTGGAATTGATCTTTCAGATGCTGCTGAAAAACGCATTTGGAAAAAGCAAGCCAACTTGGTGATATACAATTCTGAGAAGGAGAAGAAATATGCTGAATTGAGCATGGAAACTAAGATGCTTCTGAAGATTCAGAATGAGAACCTGTTTCCAAGTGGTGACTGTGTGAAACCAAATCTAGCTCAGAAGGTCCTTCTCCAGCACTTCATCAAGAAGGAAAAGGTGAATGTGCCCAAATACATGTTCAAGTACTTGGTAGAGTGTTTGAAACAGAGTCAGCTACTGGATAAACCCTTGGTTCCTTATGGAAGACTCCTCTCAGAGATATTCTATCAAGGAGGTATCTTGGACAGTCTCAGTCAATCTCAAGGCTTCACAGATCAGCTACTTGACACAAAAACTGGAAAATTCATTAATGCTCATACTCTCTTGAATATGAAGCTAATCAGTGAAGTCACCAAACTTCAAACTGATTTAAGTGAATCATTTGTTAAGTCTGATCTTATGAAGGACTTTCCACCCATCTGCAAGAAGGATCCCATTGAAGTGCAGATGTACTATATCAAGGAACATTTTGAGGCAACCAATGAGAGAATCAGATTGGAAGATATTCCAGAGGAAATGTATGGTGGTGCTCTGCCACGAGCCAGAGGCAGAAAGTCAAAAAGGAAGATAACTGCAGAGCAATATCTAGAGGTTGAACAACCTGCTAAAAAGGCAAAAGTTGCTACTGACAAGCTCAAAATTGGTAGTTCATCAGTACCTTCTATTGAAGAAGCCATTGAAGACATGGATTCCAGGTTGATCATGGATGTTGGCATTTCTCTTGATCAACCTGCTATACCAAAGAGGAAGAGGAAGCCAGCCTTGAGGAGGACCAAGGATTTTCCTCATATCACCTCTACAGCTCAAGATGCTTCTGATTTGGAGTTAAAGGAGTTACAAGAGAAGAAGGCAGCAGCTGAAAAAGTCTTGGAAATTGCTGCTGAGCTACAAGAGTCTGTAGTCTCAGAAGCCAAGAAAATGTTGCAGATGACCAGTGAGTTTGCTCAAGAGGATTCTGATCCTGAACCAGAGAAGGTAATTAATATATCATCAGATTCCGCATCCAAATCATTATCAGACTCTGATGATTCTGATGATGATATACCCTTAGCTCAACTGTTTCGAAAACCAGTAAAAAGCCAATCAACATCAACCAAAACCAACGATAAGCCCTCTCAGTCAACTACTTATGAACCAGTTGGTCACATAATTAATGAGAAGTTGGCTGAACTGGCTGAGCAGAGAGAAAGAGTCATTGATACTATTTTTCGCCTTCACCCTCAACCTCTTAACATTCAACCTCTCAACATGATTCCTCCAGAAAATGTTGAGTCTACAACAGAAAAGGCCTCTGAAGCAACTCCAGAAGCAGCTGCTTCTGAAAATGTTGTTTCAGAAAACCCCCATCAACAAACACCTGAACCACAAAAACCCACAACACCCCCACAATCACCAATAGCCATCATTGACCACCAACTCAACAATCAAACAACAACTTCACTACAACAACCACCAACTGAAACTGAATTTCAACATTTACCTGAACACTCTCCAGAACCAACTCCCATGGATGTTGACATCTCTCAAGTCAATGTTCAAGACTCAACCTCCACCACACACATTGATTCTGACCAGCCTTCGTCTTCAAACACATAAACACACCTTACCTTTCCAATTCCTAACCCCATTCAAGATTTAGAAATCAGTGATTCTGATCTTGAAACCCTTGATCATCCACCCACAAACATCCTGGAATCTGGATATATTAATTCTGAGCTTCTCACAATCTTGAGTCAGATGCATAATCTGGTGGATCAAAGAAGGACAATTGATCTCACAGGTGCATATGAAGACTCCTGGGCATCTCTTCAAAACCGGGCAGCTGGGGTTATTGAAGAAATCAAGGCCAAATGCATCAGAGTCAAGCAAGCTTCAGTCAGAAGGCTAATGGAGCAAGTGAATCAGAGTCTTAGAGTAAAAAGTTCTACACTTCTCCTGGCAAACCAGCCTTTCTTCTTTGAAACGGATTACTTGACCAGAGAAGCAAGGCTGTGTAAGCTTCTGAAGAAACAGATGGCACAGCAGCAGCAAGAAGCTAGAGAAAGGGAACAAGCTCTTCTTCAGAGGCAACAACAACTTGAAGAACTGTTGAAGAAGAAGATTGAAGAAATGGAAGAGATGAAGAAACAACAACAAACCAACCCTTAGTTGCACACCCTTGTGTTTTTCTTTGTTTGTTGTCTGTTTTAAAATTTCTTAGTCCTTGCTTCTGAAACCATCTTGTCTTATTTCTCTTGCTTCTGAATGCTTACTGATTCTGACTGTTTAGCTGCTTCTGACAATTGATATACATGTTCATGTATTTTGCTCTGACTTATTTAGTTCACTTTCTTTTATACTCTCTCCTGTTTGAGTTTTTCTCATATCTTTTTGTCTTTTATGCTTAAATTTATTTTAATTTTTTTTGATAATGACAAAAGGGGGAGTATATGTGACAAGTATTTAAAGGCTCTGAGCCCCATTAATGGCATTTGAAATTTTTGAAAACCTTCTATCATTTTTTTTACCTTATTGGTATAAGCTATGAACGAACGAAGGAGTATCAAAATTCAAGTAAAATTAATTGAACCATTCTTCTTATCTATAAGTTAATTCTTTCAATGATTCAATTTTGTTTTTAAGCTCTGATAATATTATTGCGCGAAAAATGAATATAATTAACCTGGATAGAACTTAGGGGGAGCTTACAAACCTCACCTTAAAGACTATCAGACTCAGGGGGAGTTTGAGCTTACAAACCTCAGATTCTGAGCTTACAAACCTCAGAACCCCAAAGTCAACTTGTTAATTAGATTAACAACAATTGATCAATTTTAAATACTTTTGTTTGTCATCATCAAAAAGGGGGAGATTGTTGGAACAAAATGTGTTTAACAATGAACCTTAAAGGGTTTTGATGATAACAAGGTATTAAAAATTGTAAATTGGACTAGCTAATATTTGTTCAAGTGTACAGGACCATAATTATAAAGTTACATCATCATTGGTTCTGAATGAGCAAATAAAGAGCTATGGAAACAACAAAAATTTGAAGCTTGGACGCTCCTGAAGGCAACTTGCTACTGAAGAGAAAAAGCGCTCCTGAAGTCAAGCTGCTCCTGAAGAAATAGCGCTCCTGAAGTAAGCTGCTCCTGAAGAATAGTGCTTCTGAAGACAAGAGGTCCAGAAGCCACATCATCAGAAGCTGCGTCATCAGAAGCTGCAGAAGTCATATCATCAGAAGCTGCATCATCAGAAGCTGCCTCATCAGAAGCCATTTCACCAGAAGCTGAATATCAACTGGATTTGCAAAGAATCAAGAATTGAAGAATTATCAATGCAAAAGCTGTCTATTGGATTCGAAAACACAAACAAAGGATTAGTGGAGTTTGCAACGGTCATTTCAAAGGTGTTTGAAGGCGTGTGTTTGCAATTTGGACGAAAGCGTTGACATTGTACTTTGTACGAATTGTACAACCACGTTCTCCACTACTCTGTTTTGTGTCCGCGCTACAGGACAAGAAAACAGCTCCAGAATACGGTTTCGCCTGCATAGATGTTCCTTTGGATAAGGAATGGATTTCAAATTTGTTCTTCATAGGACAACAGCCAAATCAGGCAAAAGATTATTGGTGAAAGATCAAGCTTCAACAACGACTCTTTGGTGTGCTGGCAATTTCACAACGTCTCTCTCACACCTCTATATAAAGGAGTGAAGACCTAGAGAATTGGTAATGCAAGAACGCTGAACGAAAGACTCACAAGATTTTCACAAGTACCAAACCTCTGCTGAAATTGTTCTGCATTCACTTAGAATTTCTGTGTCTCAAAGTCATATCTTAGAAATTCTTAAGTCCATTGAGTCTGTATCTGATTTGTATTGTGAGCACCTCTGATTGTATATCAAGTGTTCAACCTTAAACAATTTTCTGTGTAATTTTGTTTAGTTAGGAAGTCTCTTGCAGTTGTGCTTGAGCAGGAAGTCTCTTGATTGTGTTCTTGAGCAAAGGAAGTCTCTTGCTTGTGTGCTTGAGCATTGGAAGTCTCTTGCTTGTGTGCTTGAGCATTTGTAATCAGATATTACTCATAGTGAAATCTCCTTGGAAGTGCAAGGGGGACTGGACTACTTCCGGATTGTGGAAGGAACCAGTATAATTGCTTTGTGTCGTTCTTCTTCTCTCTCTCTCTGTTTTATTCCGCTGCATTTAGATTCTGATTATCACTTCAGAAGCTGTCTCGCTTAGCTTCTGATCAGTGTGTTCAGTTTTTAGGAGAAACGAAGAATTTTTCTAAAACACAATTCAACCCCCCCTTCTTGTGTTTGGAGAGAAGCCGCTATTTTTAGCTTCTATTTTTATGGTGGATTGGTATTGAAAAGTACAAATTTTCTTTTAGACGTCAAACCAAACATGTACATAGCAATAAAGTCTTGAAAATTGTGTAATTAATTTTTTAAAAATAAAAAAAAATATGTATTTTCAACACAAACCTTTCTTTTTCTTGAGGTTGATAGTTTAACGATATATTGCACATGTGAGTGTCTGCAAGTCTCAGCTCAACTGACAAAAATACTAAAATTGTTAGATTGGACATCGTGATTGTGATTCGAATACCGGCCGCTATTTTTAGCTTCTATTTTTATGGTGGATTGGTATTGAAAAGTACAAATTTTCTTTTAGACGTCAAACCAAACATGTACATAGCAATAAAGTCTTGAAAATTGTGTAATTAATTTTTTAAAAATAAAAAAAAATATGTATTTTCAACACAAACCTTTCTTTTTCTTGAGGTTGATAGTTTAACGATATATTGCACATGTGAGTGTCTGCAAGTCTCAGCTCAACTGACAAAGATACTAAAATTGTTAGATTGGACGTCGTGATTGTGATTCGAATACCGGTTCCTCCACTTATATATGTGAGTTTCTAACGACTCTTGTCATTTCCTCTATCAACCAACAAAATATATATTGCACATGTGAGGAACAACATAGGAGCATAACAACATGTCTATTCCTTCAACAACAAAAAAAAAAAAACATGTCCATTAAATTTCTTTTTGGCATATTCGTGATAAATCAATTTTTTTCCACATGCTTTTATTAAGAAGGTATTGTAAGTGAACACATCAACTTAGCTATCAACAGGGATGGAGCTAGAATAGAAGAGGAATCAACAAGAAGTCATCATCCCCTAAACTATTTTTTATACTAATATGTTATTATATTTTTTTGTTGTATTTTATTGTATCAACTTTATATGATATTTGAATAATTAGCCTTTTTTTACTCAATATGTTAGACTTTGAATACTTAAGTTTCTATTATTGAAAACTTTTTTACCAAGTAAAATATAAAATAAGCATGATGACTGATTTATTAGAAACCTAATTTATATCTTATCTCCTGTGAAACACCTACGAGCACATATTTAGAAGTAAATGTTAGTTTATTTTATATTTGTTTGACAATATTAACTTTGAATATATCTTATAACTTGTTAAATCTCTTGTATATTGTACATTTGTCTTGTATATTGTACATACACTGATGCACAATAATTGAGTTTCACAAAAACAGTATTGTTATGCTACTGTGAAATCAAACTGATACTACATTAACTGATGAACCACGTGTCCGGACAGATTACTCAGAGACTCAGTGCATCCCTCAAATAGCAAAAGCTTTCATGGTCTTATTTTAAGAAATGTACTTTGAGTTTCTACACCACTAAATTATAACTCATATACATTTTGCTTCAATTGTAAAAAAAATAAGGTATCTTATATCAATGATGATAGAATATTTTACTATGCAACCAAACATTAATGATGATACCGTACCTTATTTAAACTATTTTTACAAGATTTGTTGTTTTTGGATTTCCAAACTGTTAAATTTGAATTTCCAAATTCTATCATCTACCGAAGTTGTTACTAGGTTGAGTCACGACCAGGTCGCTCTCTTTAAGACGTTTCGTGGCACTACCCAAAATTGTGCAAGGTAGACTATCAACCACGCCGCCTCCAGGATAAAACAAGCCCAGCTACAACTGTTCGATTAACTACTGCACTGTAGAAAAATCGTTCGAGAATTACACCCTCAAAATATGGCTCAATCGTTTGGTCGAAGCCACCCGATACGGTACGTAACCGCTCTATTCGAAATCGTTCAAATTAATATGGTATTATTACCATTCTATTATGGTGCTGAGACCACTCAAATATGGTGTTACCACCATTCTAACTTCTCCAAAACATGAATATGGCACTACGACCACTCAAATATGGTGATACCACCATTTCTCTTTAAAATAATATATATATACTGTTAAGATCATTCTTTAATATGATCTTAATAGTACTCTATATTCCGAAGAATCATATATTATCGAAGGGACTATGAACTTAAGACCAAAGGACTATGGTCTTAAGAACACTCTTAATACCGAAGGGACAGAAAGGAGTAGAAGCAGAAGAAACTTGTTAAAAACAAGTCGGAGGGAGAAGAGAGGAAAAAATACAGGAAGCATCGACTGTGAATTTTCGGTGTGAAGAATCAAATGGGGCGAGCTCTCCTTTTATAGGGAGAGTTTGTAACAAAAAACGAGTGACTTGGGGATTAAGTCTGCTTAATCCTTAAGCAAACGCGTTTTGTTTCTTAATTGGATATATCCGGAAGTTTCTGGATACGCGTTTTGGATCGGGTCGGATCGTAACAAATTTATTTGTTACGCGTAGCGCTTACGGATAATGATTAAATTAATTAATTAATTAATTTAACATTTTCAAGTGACAAAAAATATATATATCATTTTTTATTCTTTAACCCACGATATATATATTTTGTAAGCGTTCACCCGTTCACAAAATTGGGTACCCCAAGGGCACACCCTTGGAGGTCACTTTGCCCATATATAAACACTTACTAGTTGGGGTGACCCTTCAATGTGGGACATTTTTAAGTCACACCCACACACTAGTTTTTTTCATAGTGTTTTTCTTTCCAATTTTCTTCACTAGAATTAACTAGTGTTCCAACAATCCCCCACTTGACTTCAAAATGGTTTCGAGAAATAACGTAAAACGTTTCCTTAAGATTTGCTAATATACAAAGGTGTCGCCAACAACTTGAACCTTAGCATAGTGGAAGGTATTCTGATTTAACAAGAGTTGCTTACAGCATTGAACTCTATCTCAGACATAGAATCCACACACAAACCTTTTCATAGGTGTATTCTAAAAGCCCGTGCGTTTTAAGGCCCTGCACGTGTATCCCGGTTTTAACGAATGCTCTAGGAATTCTGCCTCGAAATTCCATAGGACTGGCCTAAGTTCCACATTCGTATAGGTGAGTCTATCAAGGGTACTCCTGTAGCTGTGTACCCCACTCAACATAGAGTATAGATCTCATTAAGAGTTACTATTACCTCATCCTTCTTTCGCTGCAGGATCATGCTTTCTATATTCTTTCTCTCATAGCATGTTCTACCACTTCATGACTTGTTTTTACCCATTGAACCTATTTCTTGGGATCTCCAGTCATGTAGGTCGGGTTACCATCACTTGTGGGCTATAGGCATTAGTCCCATCCTACTGGATGTTTCTTGGACTTTCTCTCTATTAAGTCCTTTCGTCAAAGGATCAGCTAAGTTTTCATTCGTACGTACAAAATCAACTCTAACCGCTCCATTTAGAGATACACTCTCTAATCGTGCTATGTTTTCGCCTTATCTGTCGTCTCTTACCATTGTAATAACGATTCTTAATCTTTGCAATAGCCGCGGTACTATCGCAATGAATTAACATAGCCGGTAACGGTTTCTCCCATAAAGGGATTTCAGCTAGCAAGGATCTTAGCCAACTTGCTTCTTCACTAGTTTTCTCTAGTGTTCTCATCTCAGATTCATTCCATAGTGGACTGAGTCAATATCATTTGTTTTAACAAACAACTCCTCTAGTGATGCTCAATGTGCAAACACTAGTCACTAAATATTCATCTGAAAGATGTTCAATTCTATATCTTGTACCATTTAAGTACAATATGTTACTCCTAGTGAAGTAATCTTAGAGTCATAGTCTTCTTAAGGCACCTCATGACTCTTTCTATAGCATGGCAATGCTTCTCATCCGTCTACTAGTAAACTTGCACAAGAGTTTCACGACATCGACAATGTCGGATCTAATACATTCAGTGGCATACCTAAGTGCTGCCAATGATGCTCGTATATTCTGTTTTTCTAATTCCATCTCAAGTGTTCTTACACTTGGATCATAATATGTGATTGCAAGTTTACATTTCTTTAAGATCTTCTCAACTTTGTGAGAATTATCAAAAAAGTTATCTTTTCTGATCTAGTAATCTTGAAACCAAGAATTACTTCAATTTTTTTGTTTAGGTCTTTCTTATCAATGTTGTTGATAAACAATGATTTCACATAATTCATAACATGAATCTTTCAATATGAGCAAGTCGTCTTCATAGAGATATATGATCGTGCAAATATTATTTGTCACTTTCATTCACTTTATACTCATTCGATAACATTAGAATGTCAAATTTTTCATGCCATTCCTCAGGAGTTTATTTTAGACCATTCAAATAATTATCTAACTTATAGACCTTGTTTTCTTGTCCATGAATTGCAAAATTTTTCAGGTTGTTTCATATAGACTTGTTCTTCTAGTTCAACATAAAAAGGCAACTTTCACATCCATTTGGAGTACTATCGAGTTATAAACGGCGGCTAAAGGGACTAGTACTCTTATGGATATGATTTTCGTGACTGGTGAATGAATGTCGAAGAAGTCTATATTTTTCTCTTTGTTTAAAACCTTTGACTACAAGGAAAGCCTTGTATTCATCAACCGTACCATCAGGTTTTAGTTCTTTTTTCAAAAATCCAAATACAAACGATTGTTTTTGCAACTATAAGACAAGTCAACCAAGTGTCATGTTTTGTTAGACTCTAGAAAATTCATTTCATCGTTTATTGATTTTGCCATAATTCAGCATCCAATGAGGATATAACTTCTTTAAGGCTTAATGAATCTTCTTCCAATGTATAAACCAAGTTCATACTCTTTAGCAATTTTAGCTTTCTTACCTCCTTGAGGTTCTATAACATCTTGTATGATGTTTTCATAACTATTTCTAATTACATGAATGTGATTAGATATAGTGCCCCCACTAGTTCTTAATTTTTAAAGGGAAATTTATTTTGCCCCCACTAATGTCGTGCTCCCATTAGAGCCCCCACTAGTGCCCCCACTATTCTTTAGTTAAAGGGGTAAATATTTACATAGAATTCGACATCTTTTAAATTCTATGATCACTTTAACATTTAGGTCATAAAACCTATATGTTTCGTTATTTATCGCATACCCGATGAATACATATTCATAGGCTCTACTAGTGAATTCAACTCTCTTGGGGTCCAAGATCTAAATATAGTCCAGACAATCCCAAGTTCAAAAAATAAGACAAGTTGGATTGTCTTTTCTTCAAAAATTTCTTAATTAGAATTTTTGTTCTTAGACTTGGGAACTCTATAAATTTCAATTTTCGTTATAAAAATTGAACATTCATGCTCATCAATTTTATTTTCCAAAATTCACAGTCATCAATAAATATGATAAAAATATCATTTTATCATTTCTAATTTATGTGTCTTCAAATTAACACATATCATTATGTTTAGAGATTCATATCCTCTAAATTCTAATTTATATGAACTTTTGATTCATATATCTTGACTGCAATAAATAAAATTGTTTAATTATATAACTTTGGAATTAAGTACAAGTTACTCAAGTTTTAATATTAAACGCTTGTTCACATGTCAAATATTAAAATCACACAACTAATAAAATAGAAGTATAATTTTAATTTTAAACCTACCATTAAAGGTACAATCTTTTACCAAAGAATGCATGATGTACAAGTCACTAGACCTGTTCTTATAGGATCAAAATCCAAAAATAATTGAGTGCTCGAATTTATATCCATCTACCAAATATTGGTGCTCCAATAATAGTTATAATCAATAACTTATTAAATATATATTATTGCTTTAATTTACCAAAAGTAAATTAGTTCATGTTCTGTACAGAGGCAATTTTTTGGTAGAGTAGGCACACAATGCTTAGAACCGTAGCGTCCCTTTTTTTTTCATTTGTTATTGAATAAAAACAATACTTAACCGTGTCAGTAAGTTTCATCCAAAAAAAAAAAATTGAGTTCATCAATAACAAATTCACGTTATTTTTTCGTTCAAATCTTTTCTTAAGTTTTGTAACAAACTTGTCTGTTTTGTGATTATGAATGATAATCTTAAACTTTTTAGTGTTGTTGTTATAACAACAACAAACACTTCTAGAATTCACCATAACAAAATAACGGCCTTGCATTATTTTATTTTCTGCTCCAAACAATTTTTTTATGTTTTGTAACAAACTAAACTTGTTTGGTTCTGTAACAAATAATTTGTTTTGTAACAAATTATTGTTTTCATCAAATAAATTTTTAGTGTTGTTGATTGAAACAACAATCACTTCATCGTTTCATTCGAAAGATGTAAATCTATAGCTTGATTTATCCTTAATGTATTTAGGGACAACTTAACCTCAATATGTAACTTCTTCGGTAGACATAACATATAGAACCGTCTTAAAATTGTTGTTTTTGGATTTCCAAACTGTTAAATTTGAATTTCCAAATTCTATCATCTACCGAAGTTGTTACTAGGTTGAGTCACGACCAGGTCGCTCTCTTTAAGACGTTTCGTGGCACTACCCAAAATTGTGCAAGGTAGACTATCAACCACGCCGCCTCCAGGATAAAACAAGCCCAGCTACAACTGTTCGATTAACTACTGCACTGTAGAAAAATCGTTCGAGAATTACACCCTCAAAATATGGCTCAATCGTTTGGTCGAAGCCACCCGATACGGTACGTAACCGCTCTATTCGAAATCGTTCAAATTAATATGGTATTATTACCATTCTATTATGGTGCTGAGACCACTCAAATATGGTGTTACCACCATTCTAACTTCTCCAAAACATGAATATGGCACTACGACCACTCAAATATGGTGATACCACCATTTCTCTTTAAAATAATATATATATATACTGTTAAGATCATTCTTTAATATGATCTTAATAGTACTCTATATTCCGAAGAATCATATATTATCGAAGGGACTATGAACTTAAGACCAAAGGACTATGGTCTTAAGAACACTCTTAATACCGAAGGGACAGAAAGGAGTAGAAGCAGAAGAAACTTGTTAAAAACAAGTCGGAGGGAGAAGAGAGGAAAAAACACAGGAAGCATCGACTGTGAATTTTCGGTGTGAAGAATCAAATGGGGCGAGCTCTCCTTTTATAGGGAGAGTTTGTAACAAAAAACGAGTGACTTGGGGATTAAGTCTGCTTAATCCTTAAGCAAACGCGTTTTGTTTCTTAATTGGATATATCCGGAAGTTTCTGGATACGCGTTTTGGATCGGGTCGGATCGTAACAAATTTATTTGTTACGCGTAGCGCTTACGGATAATGATTAAATTAATTAATTAATTAATTTAACATTTTCAAGTGACAAAAAATATATATATCATTTTTTATTCTTTAACCCACGATATATATATATTTTGTAAGCGTTCACCCGTTCACAAAATTGGGTACCCCAAGGGCACACCCTTGGAGGTCACTTTGCCCATATATAAACACTTACTAGTTGGGGTGACCCTTCAATGTGGGACATTTTTAAGTCACACCCACACACTAGTTTTTTTCATAGTGTTTTTCTTTCCAATTTTCTTCACTAGAATTAACTAGTGTTCCAACAAGATTTATGCTACCCGCTTTGTTATGCCAAGTTGAAAAGAATTCTCTCGTGTCACATGAGAGTCCAGTCGAATCTTGACCCTTGATTTGCTAAGTGAGAGAAAAAAGGAGATAGAGATTTGAATTAAAAAAATGGGAGAAATTGGGTTTAGGTGGTTGAGATCTCTACACTTGAGAAAAAATGAGAAAAATAAAATTGAGAGAATCCCTTCCCATTGAAGATGATATATATAATGAATTTGAGGGCTTCATATTTTTTAACTCAATAATGTGGATAGTCTTTATACGCGACCCCTAAACGATTGTAAAACATCTTATTTAAGTCAGTTGTTACAAAATTAAGAGATACTTTCCAAGTAAATAGACACTACTCTTCCCTAAAAAATGCATGGTTTTTCCATAGCTTCAGCTTGTAACATGTTATGTGATTTCAATAATGTGGAGAAGTTGTGGAAGAGAATTTGAATTTGAAACATCTAAGACTACAGAGAGGGTGAAACATTTTGTGTGTATCCAACAACATGGAAGGCTATTGACAAATAGTCAAAATAATCTAATAGGCTCACGGTATTGCTATCACTGCGGAGACATGATCGAGATTGCACTACGTGTACTAAGAGACTGACCTGTAGCGAGTACCATATGGACGAATGCAGTGAAAGACGAGCACAGAAATATTTTCTTTAATAGTGATATTATGGATCAGAAATATTTTCTTTAATAGTGATATTATGGATCGGATTAGTCTTAATTTAGAGGTGGGTATGTGTAAGACCATATACAATGGGAAAATTTTTTCAATACCCTTCAACACCCACTTTTTCAATTCCCAACACTCCACATCATTTTCTCTCTCTTAATTCAACACCCATTCAATTTTTATCACTCCAATGGTAAATATTCAACACCCTACCCCACCACTTTTTATTTCTTATTCTTATTTAATTTTTGTTTTTATAATTACATAAAATTATAATTATCGATTTAAATTAAATTAAAATAATACAATTAATTTTTTTTAAAAACAATATTTATTGAAATATTTTTTTTTCTTAACTTAAAATGCAATACAACAAACTAAGCACGCGACACACAAATAGCTTAAAATGCAAGACAACAAACAAGCACACAAAACACAACTAATTTATTTATTCTGATACAAATCATCTTCAATCACGAAACATTCCAAACTTTGTCCATATGTGCTTCACGAGATCTGCTTGCAATTCGTGATGAACATTTGGATCACGCAACTCGGATCTAGCACGCACATGATTTGCAAAGGTGGGTAACACCTCGGTCGAGTATGGTTGCGGTGTACTAGATTCACTTCCCTCAGATTGCTCAAAATCGGTCCAACGTTGAGCATATGTATCTCTTTCATCTTCAACAATCATATTATGTAATATGATGCATGTCCTCATGATGATACCCAAATCGGCTATGTCCCACAAGCGAGCTGGTTCACGGATGATTTTAAATCGAGCTTGAAGCACTCCAAAAGCACGTTCGATGTCCTTTCGACAGCTCTCCTGTTGTTTTGCAAATAACTTATCGGGTTCACTTTGAGGAAGTCTAATTGATTTGACGAAAGTTGGATAAGAAGGGTAGATACCATCAGCTAGATAGTATGTCATATTATAGGGACGTTGATTCACAAAGAAATTCACCCTTGGAGTCTTTCCCTGTTCCACATCATCAAACACCGGTGATCGATCTAGAACGTTGATATCGTTCAACGTTCCTGGACATCCAAAAAAGGCATGCCAGATCCATAGATCATGAGATGCAACTGCTTCAAGAATAACTGTGGTGGTTCCCTTATCCCCCCTAGTAAATTGACCTTCCCATGCTTTAGGACAATTTTTCCACTCCCAGTGCATGCAGTCAATACTCCCGATCATCCCTGGGAACCCCCGCATTTCACTAACATGGAGTATTCTTTGAAGGTCATCTTGGGTTGGTGCTCTCAAGTACACATGCTCATACAATCGTATGATTCCTTTACAGAATCTACGTAAGCACTCCAATGTTGTAGTACCTCCAATTTTAATGTATTCATCGACCGCATCTGCTGCCACACCATATGCTAACATTCGCATTGCTGTGGTACATTTTGCTAAGGGTGATATACCTTCTTTGTTGGTGGCATCAACTCGTTGGGTGAAGTAGTTGTCACTACTTGAAAGGTCTCCAACGATTCGAAGGAAAACATGTTTTTGCATCCGAAACCGACGACGAAACATTGCATCGTCATATGTAGGCTCATTGGCAAAGTAGTCGTCAATGAGTCTTTGGTTAGCTGCTGCATGATCTCTATTTAAATATTTTCTTCTACCAGATCCACTACCGGATCCACTACCTTCCTCTAGTTTTTTTCGACGCTGAATAAATCGGTTGACCATATAAGTGTCTTCAGCATCACGTTTTTGGAAGTAGGCTTTCATATCAAAACCAAAAGGATCCATTGATAGTGTTTGGAAGTAGATATTGGAAGTGGATATGAATGTAATTTGAGAAAGGAAATAGTTTAAACAATATTGAAGTGGCAAATAGGTTTGGAAGTAGATATGAATGTTATTCAAGTCCCTATATATAAGAAAATAGTTGAAGCAATACCATGGGCTACGAATACCATGGGCTAGGAATACCATGGGCTAGGAATACCATGGGCTATGAATACCATGGGCTATGAATACCACAGGACAAATTATTTAAAGCATAGTAAAAGCATAGTAAAGCATAGTAAAGTCACGGGACAAATTATTTAAAGCATAGTAAAAGCATAGTAAAGCATAGTAAAGTCACGAGACAAATTATTTAAAGCAACACTGACAATTATTTAAAGCAACATTGAGGACTAAACAACACCGACAATTATTTAAAGCAACATTGAGGACTAGACAACACTGACAATTATTTAAAGTAAACATTGGGGACTAGACAACACTGACAATTTTGACCGAATACAAACAAATATTAGTGAAATTAATTTCCAAACAGCTCACGCTCCAAGTTTTCCAACATTTTTTTTTTCCTGTCATCGAGATGCTCTTGAGAACTTAACTTCATGTACAAGTCCATTTTCTTCAATCTGTTTTTCTCCTGTTGCACTGCAGTGTACTTTTCCATTTTTTCGGTGTACTCTTTAAATTGTTCCATCTCTTGCACCTTCATTTCTTTGAATTGAACCCACTCGTTTTCCACCTCCTTCAAGCCAGCGTCATTGCTTTTCTTTTTTCCTTTTTTTTTAGCTGCCTCCCTTCCCATTGGACGAGCACTAGATCCTACAGAGTCATCGTGAGATCTCTTAGATCCACTACTACCTGAGCCAACATTTCCTCCCACTTGACTGCCTCCTACTTGACTGCCATAACGTGGTTGATCACGAAGAGCGCGCCATTCTTCCTTTAAAGTAAATTTACCATTCTTCCCACATGCATATATTTCCTGGGCTTTTGCCAAAACATCATCTTCCGACCAACCGCTTGCTTGCTGACGCTTAGCGGTATCATAAGCACCAACCCATTTATTTATTAATTTTCTCATATAATTAAAACGGTTTCGGCATGCAATGACATCGCGTGGAGAATCGAATGAGCAATGCTCATTACAATCCTCAGTAATTTTACCCCAATATGATTCACTTGTCTGGTTTCTCCCGACAACACTGGATGTTCCATATTTTATCCACCCACTAATTAACACCAAATTTTGTTCAGTGTTCCATGATGGTTGGGGGTTTTTTTTGCTCTTAGGAGTTGTATCCTCTGGAGTGACTTCATTGTCTCTTGTCATTTCTCCAACACTCTGAAAATTTTCATTCATCATCGGCATATAGCCATTAAATGGGGGTGTTTGAGATGGATATCCCATCATAGATCTAGAATATGGATGAAAGTTGTTTGGAACAGAGGATGAGTGATTGAAATTTGAGGCAAAACCAAAATTAGGCATGTTTTGAGGATTTTGGTTGAGAAATTGATTTGGGTTTTGAGGATATTGGTTGGGAAATTGATTTGGGTTTTGAGGATGTTGGTTGAGAAATTGATTTGGGTGTTGATAATTGTTGGGATTTTGGTAGCTAAATGGGTAATCAGAAGAATTTTGGGTGTTGAATTGATTGTTATTGGGATCCATTTCACTAATCAAAGACTAAAACTTTAAAAGAAAGACTAATAATGAGATTAAGAGAGTGAAAAACTCGATTTTTTTTCTGTGTCCAAATGAAATGATCCAAGTCTCTATTTATAGAGAAAAAAAAATCACGAATTTTGGTAAAAAAAAAAAAAAAAAAAAATTATTTGCAATGAAATAATTGAGTCCAAATTATTAAGAAGATAAAAATCCAAGCAGCCAATCAACGCAAGCCACGTGGCATTATCTTTACCCCTTCCCTTTCTCTCACCGCGTGCCTCTGCTTCTCACCCTCCCTGTCGGCGCGTGACGTGCACGCGCCAGTTTTGTCCAATAACGCAACGCCACGTGGCACCTCGGACAGGGATTAAGCTTGTTGAATTTTTTCATCCTCTCTTTCCTCTGCATGATATTCAATAGCCTCTTGCAATGGTTTCAATAGGTTGAATTGAGATTCAACAAGCCCATTGTAAGTGGTCTAATGGAATATCTCTTAATTGGTGGTTAACTGAGGTCAGTCTAGTGCACTAAAACTCCCGCATACGCACGGTCCAGAAAGTGGTCCCGCCATTTTGATGTATTTTACGCAATCTTACCCTGTTTTTTACACAAAAGGCTATTTAAAACCGTTTTAATATTCAACGTGTATGAACCCAACCAAATGTTGTGAACCAATTTCAATCCGGAGTCAATCTAGTTCAAATTTTATAACTAACTATTTCTTAATCTGCTTTTAAGAAACCGGATTACATATCAGAATTGAAACCAAGTTTACAAATCAGTTTTTCTATTTGGTTTTATGAGCAAGTTTTTTCTCTCAAAATATCTAGTTTCTAAAACTAGTTTAAACTGATATGATGTGATCATTCGATAAATGGGAAGTAAACATTGAAAAAGTGCTATAACAAAGCCAAATCCAATTAGAAAGGGCACGTGATTCAACATCGTCTACTAAAAGTTCTAATAGTTAGCCAATACTGAAGATGCTTGTATCCTCAAAGTAACGTAACCAGAGTTTGATTGAATGACCTTTATGAAACAATTGTTCTTAAAGACTGAAACTCAACAATAGTGGTTGCAATTCGGATGGTATTAACATTGAGAAGGAGAAATAATTCATATAAGGGGAAAAATACTACAGAAATGCAGTTAAGCAGAAAATATAGAAAATGCAGTTTTTTTCTCTCAAATTTAAGTATAGTTTGCTACTTCGTCATTTATTGATGTTAAAATCTAAGCTGTTACAAATCACTTATTGATTTTCATTCACGAAATTGATTAACTTACCAGTTACCAACAATGTATGTTGTTGAGTTTAAGTTTCACTCGTGTCTAGTAATTTCATTGTGGTGGACATTTGAAGCTTATAATTGAGGGTTACAAAATTCATTTAAAATGCACTAGAGAACTGCAGCTCATATAAAAACACTAGAGAACTGCAAAGGCAGAAAGGTAAGCAATGGTATAAGACATTGAATTTTATGCAGAAGCAATATAAATTCTCCTGGGCAATAATGCAACAATGCAACAGAATAACAGAGCTCAAGTCATTCTTCAAGTCAGTTCATTCTACAAAAGTGATCAAAAAGCGTCGAGGAAGATTAAACAAATGTAATTCACCTTGACATAAATGGTAACCTATAGCAGTAAATCATTCTCAGTAGCAACAAAATGCAAAAATCATCATTCATTGTCAAGGGAAAACCAGAGAAGCTGTGTGAAAACACTATTTCCATATCCATCACGGTCAGTGCATAATTTCCAAGTTCCAGTTGTTCCAGTTCCAACAGAAACTGCGTAACCAGCAACGTTTTTTTAAAGAAAAACAAAAAACACTCAAATTCAAAATTTTATTTAGGTATCAAACCGTAATATAATAATAAAGGGGGCTTTTTCATCCAAATGTCCTAAATTCGTATCCTATGTTTTTTAATCATTCGAACTTCAATATGTGAACGATTACGGATGTTCTGACGCCTAATTACCTCTGTTAATTTTAACATAGTTCTTTAATGTAAACAATGCATCGCAGTTAATCTTGAAGAATAATCGAAAAACGCAACTTATCATTGTCCATAGCCTAATTTCAGCGATCGTCAAATTTTGCAATAAAAACAGATTCGAACCAAAATTCAGAAAAGTGTCGATTTCAAATTCAGGCAATTTCAATTGTCTTCTCTAATACATTTAGAGATTCATTCAACATATCTACGTTAATCGCATAATAGAATAAAAGATAATTTCCAACGAGAATCACACAATTGAAACCAAAAGTAATAGTTTATTCATAGAAACCGCTTAAAATTAAAACTATTCAGAACCGGATCAAATCTACATCTGAATAATTCTAGATCTGAAAACATAAAAACCTAGAAACTAATTCAAGAACTCGTAAATTTGGTAACAGCCTTAGTTCCTTCAGAAACAGCATGTTTCGCCAATTCACCAGGAAGAACCAAACGCACAGCGGTTTGAATCTCCCGTGACGTAATCGTCGGTTTCTTGTTGTAACGAGCCAATCTGGAAGCTTCCTGAGCGAGTTTCTCAAAGATATCATTGATGAAACTGTTCATAATTCCCATAGCTTTTGAAGAAATACCTATATCAGGATGAACCTGTTTGAGAACCTTGAAGATGTAAATCTTATAGGTTTCAACGCTCTTCTTCACGCGCTTCTTCTTCTTATCGCCTCCTTCTTTCGAGATCTTCTTCTCGGCTCTTGGCTTTTTCTCTGCTGGTGATTTCTCCGCGGGTTTCTTCTCAGCGGGTTTTTTCTCTGCCTTGGGAGCCATGGATCTGAATCGAGAGATTTCTGGTGGAAAACGATTGAGTGTGTGAGATTGCGTGTGTTGGTGGTGAATGAATTGAGAATTGAATGCGGGATGAAGAAAAGAGAGATGGAATATATAGGGGTGAGAGATTGGTTTTGATTGGTGGATTGGGTGAGGTGCGGATCGATGACGTGGTGGGGATTTTGTTCGTTGATTGAGTTTGGTCAATGAAGGGGTGAGATTTAATGTTTTCGTTTTCTGCGCCGATTAGTTGCGGAGTTCGGTTTGGAATTTTTTTTTTTGAAGGAAAGAGTTCGGTTTGGAATTAGTAGGTGCTCTCAAATTGGGGCACGTTTGTTATTGCCATTTTTTTTTAGGGTTAAACATGTTTTTGCACCTATAAATATGTCAATTTTTTCGTTTTAATCCCTTTAAAAATTTTCTTCAGCTTTTGGTCTCTACAAAAATTTTCATCTTCATTTTTAGTCCATCTTTAAGTAAACTCATATGTAGAGTTCATATTTTTTAATAAAATTTTGCAGAAAAATTCATAATATAATGAGAATCTCTCCCAAAAAATATTAGAATTTTTAACGAAACATGAATTTAATATGAATTTTTATATTATTTACGGTTAAAAATTCATATTTAATTTGTGTTTTGTTGAAAAATTCTAATTTTTTTTTAGGAATTTTTTTTACGATATTCTACACATTTTTGCACAATTTCATTAAAAAATACAAAAATTAACTTAAAAGTAGGGACCAAAAGTAGTGATTGAAAATTTTATAAGGACTAAAAGTTGAAGGAAAATTTTAGAGGGACTAAAACAAAAAGTTGGTATATTTATAGGGACCAAAAACATATTTAACCCTTTTTTTTTATCAAGTCTTGAAAGAAAATAAATTAATCAATCTCAAACAAAAAAAAAACTGAGAGAATATTGTTGAAAGAGGGTACGTGCCCTTATCCGACTCAAATAGATTCTTAATCTGCAACCAAAAAGAAGAAGATTCTTAACCTGACGATGTACGAATTTAATAAAAATAGATTCATACAAAAAAAATATTGGATTGTCCCAAGTCCACCAAATAATAAAATTACTTTGGCATAAAGATGTTTTTATAGATCTATTTGTCATAGTTACATAGTTAGGGATGTGCATGAGTTGGGTCAGAAAATCTGGTCAAATCCACCCAAGAAAATTTAAAAAAGTGGATTGGGTTGGGTCATTGGTGAGTATGGTTTTAAAAAATGAAAAATCCATAAAAAATATCTCGATTTGAATGTTTTATATCTTGTTTTTAGTTCAATCTAATCCTTACAACATGAGGGGTCCCTAAATCCATAGACGAGCTTGTGAATATGATTAATAGATATATCAAGTCGAATTGTTTATTTTTAAACATTGGAATCATGTATCATTGAAATCATGAAAGTAGGATAATCTCACCACCATAGCATTGCAATCATGTACGATTGAAATCTTGCTTTCGAGAATTAGATACTCATGTTTGTCAAAACCAAACAATTTGTCTTAACTAGTTAATGGAGTTCAATCAATGACGAATTGTTTAGGTGAATCTAAGTTTAATTTCTAGATGGAACAAATCGTCGTCAGACTTCACTCACCTCTCGATCGAATTTCGAATTACTAGGGTCCTTTTCCACGAGAACCCAAAAGTTAACACAAAAAATAGACACTCATGTGTGTCCCCTTCTGCGATATATCGCACGCTCACACACTTTTTGTAACACCCCGTTTTCCCAACGTAAAAATTTCATAAATAAATCAGAGTTTTTCAACTTTAAACGGAATGCTACACTTCTTAAAAATTCATAAACTAAATAAATAACAATTTATTCTTCAAATCATTTAACATAAGTAATTCAAAACTTCGCAGCGGAATTAGTTCAACATCATAAAAATAGTCTTTGGCACGCAGGCCTCAACATAAAAATCTCATAAGTCTTGTTCAACATTTATTCATAAAAATCCATAAGTAATACGTAAGGAACAGAAAGTAAAGACATAATCCCATCCCGTTACGTATCAGAGCACCTAAGACACACTTGTGAGGAGTCCACTCACGACCGCAACTAATCCTGGTTACCTGCAAGTTACCCATACGAAGAGCAACATTTCCAAGCAGAGGGGTGAGATTTCTCAAACAATAATATAAAGCATATAAATCATATAAAGTACATTCAACAACTTAAACATCTTATAATTCATTAATCATATCTAACAACTTAAACTTTCTTAACTAGTGTCACTATTCTTCCTATATTAGTCATATACTTCATCTTATATTATCAATAATATCACATACATCATCACATATCATCATTAGTAAACATGTAGCATCATATCATAAATCACATAGCATCATACCATAAATCACATAGCATCTTATCATAAATCACATAGCATCTTATCATAAACAACTTCATAATCAATCATCATAAGCAACTTCGTAATCAATCATCATACACATCATAATCATTCATCATCTTAAGCATCATAATAATTCATAAAGCACTTCATTAATAGCTCATCAACTTGACATCTTAACATCTTAACATCTCGATAACTTGACATCTTAACAACTTGACCTGACAATGCATCTAGACTCGACTATGCAACTCTTAAACCATCTTTGATCATCATGAAAATGCAAATGCACGTGGTACCATTTTAGGGCATAAGCCCTCATCATCGTGGTTGAGCATAAATATACTCCTAGGGCATAAGCCCTCATCGTCGTGGTTGAGCAAAAGCTCCATCGTCGTGGTTGAGCAAAAAGCTCCATCGTCGTGGTTGAGCAAAAGCTCCATCGTCGTGGTTGAGCAAAAGCTCCAGGGCATGAGCCCTCATCTTTAAATGAGTATGCATGGACTCAACATCTTACGTCTTAGAAACTTTATGAACATCTATGACATCCTAACATCTTGATATCTTGACAACATAACATCTTAACAACTTGATGACTTCATAACGACTCGACGACTTAACAACTCTTATCATCTTAACGTCTTAACATCTTAACATCTTGACAACATATGGATCACATAAATAATTCATGTCATATCATAATATAACAATATCAAATGATAATAAACAACATCTTAAAACATCATATTCATCAATCATAAACAACTTCATATAACATCGTATTTAAACATCGACAATAATTCACTATGTATCTTTGTAAAAACATAATAAATTATCCACAACATATTTTCATGTCAAACCAAAGCTACTGGAAAGATATCACAAATATCAACAACTTTCATGTTTAGAACAAAGATCAATTCAAAACAGAAACATATGAACAAAACGCAAAAACATGAAACAGAGAATGCTGTCACCGTACAATTTTGTTAAGACCTCCCTGTAGTATTTTCATCATAACTCAAAGACCAAACATCATTTTCACGTCAAACCAAAGCCACTAGAAAGCTAAAAAAATTATCTAAAACTTTCATGTGTACGCCTAATACCAATTCTGTACCGATCAATACCAGTTTTTATTTTAAATTCGGAAAAGTTGTGCTGAAAGTCCATAAAAATTCACTGTGACCTACGTGCAGTAATTTGACCATAACTCAAGCTCTATAAGTCCTATTGACGTGAGACCAACGGCATTAGAAAGCTAACATTCATACCTACAACTTTTGTGTTTACACCTAAACCCAGTTCGGAACTTAAACTTGTCAAACTGAGACAATAAAAACGCGTTTTGCACATTGACAGCAAAATCGCAGTTCAGCTGCGATTTCGCTTTGGGGAAATCTTTTCCACTTCTTATTCGATCCAATACTCTCCAAACTTGATCCTAATCATTACTCTATGATTGCCCTATCATTAGAACACTAATTATTCATCAACTTACTGTATGCAAATTCAAAGGGTTCTCAAATCTATTAACAACCTATTACAATTATTAAACCCTAATTCTTAAACTCACCAACATCTTATCCAATTTCATGGTTTTAACCTCAAAACTACATCCAATAATCATCCTATGGGTTATCTAAGGACTGTATACAATTTTTACATCAATTCAACAAGTTTTCATCATCTAATCATCAAATCTCTCTCAAAACCCTAATTCTCAAATTCTTACAAACTTTCCCCAACTTGTTAGATGCAATCTAATGATTTAACAACTTAATATTAATGCAAGATAGTCTCACCCTCACCTTAGATTAATTCTTGAATCAGCGGCAGCGTTCTTCTTTCCTAAGGTCTTCTCCTCTTCTCTTGACTTTTCTCTCCTCTTCTCTTCTTTCTTGTTCTCCTCTTTTCCAAAAAGCGGTTTTCGGTAAACTCTTTCTAACCTAAGCTTCTCTATTTATAATACTAAACGCTCTTCCTAAATCTATTTTGGCCCAACAACTTATTCTTCTTTCTATTCTAACCCCCTTCTTATTTCTCTTACACCTCAAAACTACTCTATTCCTCATAATCTTATTTATTTCTAAATTAAATATATCTCTCCCCCACTTAATAATAATAATACACCAATAACAAATATATCTCTAACAAATAACAAATATATTTCTACACCAAATAACAAATATATCTATAACAAATAACAAATATATTTCTACACCAAATAACAATTATATTATGCTAGTAAATACCAACATATAACATAAGAAAATATCACATAAATCATGTAAATCATACCAATCATATAAATATATTCTAAAACTAATTAAAATAATTAAATAAAAAGGAGGGCGTTACACTTTTAAGACCCAAATGCCCAAAATCTAAAGAAATCAGGTGGAAATAGTGGATGGAGTTTGTATGCATTCGAGAAGGTGTGACTGCACTGCGGTCAATGACATATGGATTGTATGATCATTCATGATCGGGCGACCCATGTTTTAAGCGCAAATTTTAAAACATACAAAAAAGATTTAAACTTATAATTTAGACCGTTTGATTTTGATAGGACATTCAAAATGTGTTGAATGCATGCAATCCAACTGCACTCAATCCAAATTTGAAAAGAGTATTTTCCCATAGGTACACACTAAGCAACATCTTGAATTTTGGCTCATAAAGCAACCTAAAAGAAGACTGTTCCATGCGCCCTTGGATTGCTCAACCTTTGAAATATGTTGATCAGGAGTTACAAAAAATGGTCGAAAGTTGCCATAAATTTTATGTGATCGTGAGGTTAAACCCAATAAATCAATAAGATTTTTAGTAAGAAAATCTTGTATCTCACCCAAATCGCTTCTCACGCGCCTCCCGAAAGTCTAATTTTACCTCATCCGTATTATATAATCCAAACAAAAATTCACGTTTTGGTTTATTTAATCCAAAACATATTTATATACAAGCAACAATCATAACCTCCTCCCATTTCAACCGTTGCAACTTTTTCATTAAAAAACCAACAAAAAAACAAAGTAAAAAAATGACAAAACCTATTAAATAAAATAAAAAATATATATAAAACTACCGTTGTTTTTTTAATTTTTAACAGATCAAATGTTATATTTTGTATCAAACTTGTTATTTTACCCTGTTTTTATAATATTATATTATTATTAATAAAAAAGTTACAATTTGTAATTTGGATTAAAAAAAAACGATTCAAATTAAACTGTATTACATTAGATGGGATCATATTGATTTTTGTAAAAGTCTTCATCCAAAACCAAATCGAATTGCATGTAATATTATCTTTGGATCAAATGAATTTTTATCTCAGAATCAATCGAAACGACAATGCAAACACCCCTACTCCAAACACCATATGTATCAAAATTAAATTTTACACATTTTTTTCCATGACTTTTTCCCACAAGGTAGGGTCTGGAGCATGAACGAGGTTGTTTAAAGGAGAACGTTAAACTGTGCCTTTGGGGCATTGACTAAGCAACCAAAACAAATACTCCCTCTGTCCCATATTACTTGACCTATTTAGAATATTTGCACTATTCATGTAACATGCTTTGACTTTATTTTTCTACTAATATATAAAAACAAAAGGGTTAAATATGTTTTTTTGTCCCTATAAATATATCAACTTTTCGTTTTAGTCCCTCTAAAATTTTCCTTCAACTTTTAGTCCTTATAAAATTTTCAATCACTACTTTTGGTCCCTATTTTAAAGTTAATTTTTGTATTTTTTAATGAAATTGTGCATAAATGTGTAGAATATTGTAAAAATATTTCTAAAAAAAAAAATTAGAATTTTTAAACAAAACATAAATTTAATACGAATTTTTAACCATAAAAAATATAAAAATTCGTATTAAATTCATGTTTTGTTAAAAAATTCTAAATTTTTTTGGGAGAGATTCTTATAATATTATGAATTTTTCTGCAAAATTTTATTCAAAAATATGAATTCTACATATGATTTTACTTTAAAATAGGAACCAAAAGTAGTGTTTGAAAATTTTATAGGGACTAAAAGTTGAAGGAAAATTTTAGAGGGACTAAAATGAAAAGTTGGTATATTTATAGGGACCAAAAACATATTTAACCCAATACAAAATATAGCATATAAGATGTTAGATTCGTCTCGATTAATATTTTCAAAATATCAAATTTTCGTAATTTTTTCTACTTGATTATTAAAGAAATTTAAGTTTAAAATTGTGCATTGGCATACGTGACAGAGTCAACTAGGTCAAGTAATATGGGACGGAGGGAGTAACATTTTATAAAAAGTTATGTAATTATTACTTAATTAAAAGTCAAAACTTATATTTTAATGACAAATTTTTTATCTATAGTTTTTTTAACTATTGTTCTAAGTACACTGGTTAACAAGACCGTTCTAAGTAAAAACATCTTTGTACCAAAAAATTAAAGAAAAAGAACATCTAATCTAAAAAATAAAACAAACAAATACCAAAAACTTCAATTGAAAATGAAAAGGAAAGAACTTGGACGAGAACCTACAAATTTTTCCGATCTGCGAGTCGCCATTGGTTGGTAATAATAATTATTCTCAAACTCTTTTGCTCTCTCCGTTTCTATTTACAATTTTCTTCTTTCAATTTGTCTTTTTGCTTCGATTGTTACTCTGCGTCAGTGGCGGAACTGGGGGTGGCAAGGGGGAGCCACCGCCACCCCATCTCTAAAAAAAAAAACTTTCATTTCCTCTTCCCCTTTCTCTTTCATCTGATGCGCGTTCCTCTTTTTTCTTCTCCCAGCCAAAGCAAAACCACCGAACAACATCCACCACCACACCACTGCCGGCGAGCCGCGACCACTCTTCTCCTTCTCCATCCATCACCGCCGCATCCTCCTTAATCTTCTGTATTGATTCTTTAGTTTAGAGAGCTATCTCCATCCATCTCTCTCCACAAACCCACCCTAAATTGAATGTAATTTCCTTCAATTCTGATTCTGATTTGATGATTACATGTTCTTTAGTAACGTGAAATTGAATGTAATATTCTGGTAATGATTTGTAATTGTGTATGTGTCTTTAATGATTTAGTAATGTGAAATTGATTTTTTTTAGTTTTCGATTGCTACTGATTACTACAGAACTCTGAATGTTTTAGTAAGACATGAATGTTCTGCTTATTATTATGGTTTAGAACATGAACTCTGATTGCTACTGAACTGTTACTTGTGTTTAAATAATTGTCTTGAGTGTGAGAGACTCAGTTTTAAGAATTCCAATTGAAAGCCTCGGTTTTAAATAATTGTCTTAAACAATAGTAGAATATGAAAGCCTGATAACTAGTCCAATTGTTTAAGAAAAGTTAACTTACTTCCTTTGCCAATTTTAATCATGTATGGCAATGACTTTGAGAGGAGGACGTAATCAATAATCCTAAATAGTAGAGGTGAAAAAGATGGAAAATGTAAGCTTATTTGATTCAAAAAAATGTAAGCATATCTTCAACTTCTAGCATGCCTAGATGAGCTAATCTTCCTCTATTTTTGATAGTGTCTGGTTTTTCTGTATATGACTAGCATGTTCTAGCAACTTGTCATGAAAAGTAGCAACATTCATGGCATTTTCCATCAGAAAGATCTATCAAACCTGGCTCAACTTTTGAATTCAGCCATCATCGTCTTCTGTTTATGAAAATCAAGTGAAATTGGTTCATTTTGAAATCATTTATGTTATTTCAATGAAATTGAAACCGGCTATTGTTATGAAATTTGAATGTTATTAGAATTGATGTAACATTGAAACCATGTATTGTTAGTTGATTTTGAAATTATGTTGATTTTGAAACTGTTTCAACAGGAAAAGTTAAGATGAAAAGTCGGGATGCGTAAAGCATCACTTTGAATATTATGATCGGTTTTTAGTATTATTTTGTTGAAATTTTTTATGAACGACACCTAAATGGGTCGTATTGTATATTATATGATTTATATATTTTAGTTTATTTTTATAGCGGCCACCCCAAAATTTTAGGTCTGGCTCCGCCACTGCTTTGCGTGTTGGTTCATTTTGCATCCAAGTTTGTGTAAATAATCCCTTGCTCTTACATGCTAAATGCATAGTTTGAGTGGTACTATGAGCATATTTGAATTGACTTATTTGAGCTTTTGTTATAGAAACAACTCATCCACAAGCACTTATATGATACGTGTTTTGCTATAAGCCCTTAGTTAAACCCTTTATCCAAACAGAGCATATACCTCTTTGATTATTGATATCTATAGGGATTGCCCACTTGCTACTAATAACTATGGCATCTGCTCATTTGATTTGAATTTGTTGTTATACCTTAAGCTTCACTGATGGTTTCTTTTGGCATCTCCAAAAGAAATTGCCTTGGGTGAGATACTCTTATCAAGTTGTGGTAGGATGTTATTATAGTGTAAAACTTTCCTAGTTTGAGGCCTACTCTTGGAGAAGATTTTGATGATTCATTGCATTACGTCCAACGTGCTTGGTTTTTGTTGCTTTGTATTTCCATGTATGGGTGTGTTTTGTTTGCTACTGTTGGATGAAAGCAATGTATTGAGTTTCTGGGTTGTTTTTTTCGTCCTGTTGCCAGTCTTCTTCTATATTTCAGTTTATATGCAAATTTGATTCATTTATATATGACGAGTTAATAACAGAACCTTGCGGTTGATATGCAACGTGGATGTTAGTTGAGGGAATGATTAATTTATGTACTACTGGGACAGAACTCAATTTTTATTTGACATTATTTTTTATTTATTTCCTTCAGCACTTGCTAATGTATCTTTATTGTGTAGGTAAACTTCAAGTAGTATTAGTTTCTATTCCACCTCCGTTGTTGCTGCACTATACCGGAACAGTATCAGCTTGGTTTTGGTTTACAGAAACTTCCTCTACACTTTCTTGAAATTACTGCAACGCTTTCAGATTCAAAGGCTCTCATCAATGGTATATTGGCTAACTATTCTAGTCCTGATTTTCTATTTTCACTTCTGATTTGTAGTTATTGCTTTATCTTTAGTCAAAAATAACAAGCAATTAGATTCCCCTATTGTCATGAGAATCAAAGTTTTCAATTCTAATTCTTAATCTCTTTTCTGTTTCTGACTATATGTATTGCCATGTATTGTATGGTTTCTACCTTTAATTCGCACTCATGTGTTTCTTCCGATTCATTTTCACTTCAATGTAATGTCTTCATTCTATGGATATAAGAATTATGAATGATGCACTATTGCTCTTGTTCAATCTTTAATCGTGTTGTTTATGTTCTTAATTTAGGAATAGTTGTGACCCTTAATTAATAGGTCTAATTTTATCGTACCATCTGTTGTGTCCCATCCCAACTTTTCTGGTTGTTGCCAACTTTGTGATTTTAGCAATGAAACTATGCATTGTCCATCTTTGTTGTTTGATGATAGAAAGTTGTTATACTTATACTCGCCAGTGAACATAGTAAATTAAGATCAACTAGGCCACAAATTTCATATCTTTGTAAAAGAAAAATATAACAATCTTCACTGCGTCGGTGTTCATAGTTCAAAAACAAGTTCAGCATCAAAAACAGTTTGATTCATATAGGTAGGGTAGGTCAGTTCATAATGTTGGAATGTAGCTTGGTTCACATTGGTGCAGTTTGGTTGAAACTTGTTCGGCTTGAAAATACGAAACAGAAAACCCAAAAACCTGATTCCGTTTGGTTTTGCTGAACTGAAAAACAGTCTGGTGTTCAATTTTCTTTCTGAACAGAACTGCGCCCATGCTTATCCAGATGCAAGTGTTCTAAAAATTAAGAATGGCCAAATCATGTTACCATGTGATGGTGTCAGCCATCAGGTTAATGTGGCTTTTGCATTCTTTTATTCACTCATTATTTCACATGCTCGTGAATGATGAAATTTAAAAGTAAATTAGTGATAGGTTGTAATTGGATCAGAAGTTCCATCCTCAATTATAATTTTAAGCTATCTACTGTTCTGATCCAATTAGTCTTGTGGATTTTACAATTATGTATTCAAGTTTTGTTTTAATTGTCTAAATCGAGCTTTGTTGACTTTGTTCAAATCTTATTCAATATTCACTTTTGCAATTTCGTCCAGTTGAAAACGAAGTTTCTCGATTGGTACTTGAAGATTGGGATAGCGTCAGCTTTGGTTGGGGCTTCTATGGAATTTTTCATGGTCAAAACAGGCTTCTGTGTGAGAAACTTCCTTTCTCATTCTTTAAACACTCTTTGCCACCTTTGCATTTTCTTGTGTTTTCCATTTCATGTTCTCATTGATACTGACTTTAAAAATAGGCTTTGTTTGGGAGTTTGGAGAGGGGCCTTTGGGGGATGGGAAGTATAGGGGATATAAACCCTCCAAAGGTAACCAAAAAAAATATAAACCCTCCAAAACCCCCCAAAACCATCATCCAATAGAATTTTTTGTTCCCCCAAATGTGGGGTTTTTATATTATGAAGAAAAATGAACCCCTCAAGCCCTCCCCTCTCAATGTCCTCTATTTCTTCCACTTGCTCCTTCCTTTTTTCCAAAGCCCTCCCCTCCCCTCCAAACTTCCAAACAAAGCCTAAGTAAAATATATTACTACCATTACAACTAGATACACAACTTATTAAGTAGAGAATTTGAGTTTTGTCTAGTATGTCTTTCAATGGGAAGGGGTTTTTGGGAAGTATCATGGGCCCCGTCATATAGTGTGTTAGTCTTTAGTCATCTAAACACTCTCCCATGATATATAGTGGGGACTGTGTTAGGTTACTTTGAACAGCAACAAGCAGAAAGGGAATTATTCGTCCCTGAATTTATTGATAACAAAAAGAAAAGATTACACAAAGGAGCTATCCTCCACTCACACTAGAAACAGGAGAATCTATTTATAGATTGCCCATGCTCCATAGTTTAGGATTGAGTGAATCCTCCAACTTAACACATTGACAAGTCCATCCACTTGCATTACGGTTCCGTCAACTCCTCCATTTCCTCTTATGCATTCTCCTCATCATTTAATTTCTCATCCTCGGCCAATATGACTACCCTTAAATTCTTCCCTGGACAATGATGGCCGGACTATAAGCCAAGCCACAACAGACACATCTTCCTCTCTTCGTTTCAGATGCTCCAGGTAAGGGAGATAGCGGGTACTCATGTTTCTTGAACCAGAATTTGTTGCATCTCCTGGTTTAGCCCCTGAACTTTGCACATTTGCTCTGTTGCCATTCATCCCAAAACGACCTCCATTTGAAATTGGTGTGCTGTTGTATGTCCCGGATGCAGCAACATGTAACACAATACCTCCTCCTTGATTGACTATAAAAGAAAAGACCAACAGAAATAACAAAAGAGACAACAACCTAACTACTCTAACTGACCCCTAACTACCTCCTCTCAAACTATACGACCAGAGGCCTATTTATTATTCCTAAACTTCTTTCTGTAATAAGCTCGTAAGACCCTTCCTTTCAGTAGTTACAGCAATATCTTGACTAACAGACTTTGTATTCCCATGTTGGTTAAAAAGTTTATTATTGGAAATATTATAGTTTTCCATTGGAAAATAAATAACTTTCACATTTTGGTGGTTTTATTCCCAAGGGAAGGGTTGGAAAAATATATTCCCATGAGGTGGGTATAAATTTCATTCGCAAAATTTCTTTTTATAATTTTTATAACTGCCTCTACACTCCACACATGCTAATTTTTAGCCAAATAATTTTTTCTTTTTTAATATATCGAGGAATCCCCTTCATTATATTCTTGAAAAAGTTATTTTTGAATGAATTTACATCAATTTAAACAAAGTCCCCTGTGTCTTTTACATAATTTATTTTGGTCAAATTACCCAATTAAGTCGATATTTTGCATATGTAGACAATATTTATTTTCAATAGTTGCTTTGTCAAGGAGTTTGCTTGCTCTCTTGAATTTTGTCATCATCAAAGGATTTAAGTTTGCAAAGTATGAATTTGTTTCACTTTTTTGCGTTGTGCAGATGACAAAGTAACTGTTTTGGAGTCAGAAAAGCGCGCCATGGAGAATTCCCCAGAAGCTCAAGCAATTAGAGAAGCTCTCAACCCTTGGAGACATGTTGATACAAAAGAAACGAACAAGCCCTGACGCGAGTATGAACCATTTTATTAAAATCCATGAATGATTCGTCAAGAATTTTACTGAGAATACGCTGGAAGTCGATTGCATATGGACTGCTTTTCTGTTTACTTATGATTCATGTCATGGATTGATAGCGCCCTTCCATTGCAGCATCTTGTTAACCAGCCTGCAATTCATGGGCAACTGTGCCATGTATCACACACACACAACCTTCAATTTAGTTTTGCTACTATATGGCTTTGAATCTTGGGGAAATTTAATTATTTTGTTAGTATGATACAAGGTGAATGTCGCAATATTCCCAATAAATAAAACAGTTCTAAAATTGTTGTCACCTGGCATTTATCTCTGCTATGCAAGTTTCCAACAGTATTCTAACATAGCCACTCTTCTATAATTTCATTTGGCTTTTAATCTCGTAGTCAGTGGTTGTCATCTTCATCACCATTCACCATATATTTTATAATCTTCATGACCATAGCGGTTTTTGTATATTCCAGCTGAAACATGGTTTACAGATCAGATACTTGGCAATAGCAACTGGTTGGATAAAGAGTAGAAAAGAGGGCAAATCCTTACCATTTATTACTGCACCAGTAATAAAGGGGTGTTTCTCTCCAGATTTGAGTTAGGATCCCAAATGCTGACAAAAGAAATAATGTTACTTTTTCTTTTGGGGTATGTTTAGATGGGAGTAAACAGGCAATTACCCCATGAAATTGTAAGTTTCGTCAATTACCCCCTGAAATTAACAAAATGTCAATTACCTCCCTGAAATTGCACAACGTTAATCAATTTACCCCCTCCGTCAAATTTTTCTGTTAGTCAACATGATGTTTTGCAAATACCTCATGAAGTTTTGCACTTATGTGCAAAATGCCCCCCGAACTTGAAAATTTATATATTTTTTCTTATCCATTTATATATTTTTTCTTATCCTTAACTCAAAAGATATTAAAAACAAACAATTAACAGTTAACTTTAATACTTTACATTGCTCTTTCATTCTTAAAGAGGTCTGTTATTTTATTTTGTTTCTGTTATGCCATTTGATTGTTCAATTCTCCATAACTTATGACTTATTTAAATAGAGACACGCCAATTCACAACAAAGTAAGCTAGAGACACGCATTCCTCATGAATAATTAATTATAGCAGTTTCTTAAGATAAGTTTGAATAAAATTATTCTATCTTAAAAATTGAACTAAACATGCATTTTGCTAAAGTTATATGAAGTTATTAATTCTGCATTATTTTTAGAGGATATATTATTATTGTAACCTTAAATATTAAAGATAACCGTTAATTGTTTGTCTTTAATATATTTTGAGTCAAGGATAAGAAAAAAAACATATAGATTTTTAAGTTTAGGGGGCATTTTGCACATAAGTGCAAAACTTCAAAGGGTATTTGCAAAACTTCATGTTGACTAACAGAAAAATTTGACGGAGGGGGTAAATTGATTAACGTTGTGCAATTTCAGGGGTGTAATTGACGTTTTGTTAATTTCAGGGGAGTAATTGACGAAACTTACAATTTCAGGGGGTAATTGCTTATTTACTCGTTTAGATGGAGGGTTTACAAAAATAAGAAAATTTGTTAAGTGAACTTTCTATTTTTTAGGCCAAAGGGAGCGATATAATTCCTAGAAACATCTATACTAGTAGGGTACAACTTAATCTAGACATTAATAAAACAATCTACAAACATGTAACAACTTTAAGCTTCAACACTTCACCACTTGAGAAAAACTTTTTCCTTTCGTGGATTACATTGAAAAAATGTTTTTTTTTAAGCCACAATATATTTTATTTTTACTATCATGTTTGAAGTTTGGCACAAAATGTATTTCTATTGAAGTTTATTTTTACATTTCAAAAAATCAAACATTTTAGTCATTTTCACATGACTAAGACTCTATTAATCGAGTGGCCATGTAGTCTCATTACACTTTAATACTTCCTCCGTTTCAAAATGAGTGTCGTTTTAGATGTTTACACACATATTAAGAAATGCAATGATTAAGAGAAAGAGAATGGTTATTTTACCAAATTATCCTTATTAACTATTGGTTAGTTTTAAAAGTAATACTTTGGAAGTGTGTGCAGAGTATTAATTGAAGGGTATAATTGAAAAGAAAAATTTATTATTGCATTGGAAACTGAAAGCGACACTCATTTTGAAACAAATTTTTTTGGCTAAAGCGACACTCATTTTGAAACGGAGGGAGTATTAAAAATATTTGTCGTATGACACTTCAATCACTTTTATTCACCATCGTTGGCACTTGGCAGTGGCACCCTTTACAAATTTCGCCATCAGAGACCGTCCAACACAGCCATCACTACTTGGCAAAAACATTAATCTCAGTTGTCATTGTCACCATTGCTCAATACCCTTTTTGGTGCAAAGAGTGATTTGTTAGGGAAAGTCTAGGATATTTTATTCAATTGGTTCTAATGGGTTTTCGTTGTGTTAGAGGATATTTTATAGATATCGGTTTAGAGTGTATCGGCACCTATGAAGTCCGGATGCTTCAAACACAGAGACGTTTTTGTGTCGGATATTCGGACACCGATACTTTACGGATACGTACCCATAAAGTGCTCAATACCCTTTTTGGTGCAAAGAGTGATTTGTTAGGGAAAGTCTAGGATATTTTATTCAATTGGTTCTAATGGGTTTTCGTTGTGTTAGAGGATATTTTATAGATATCGGTTTAGAGTGTATCGGCACCTATGAAGTCCGGATGCTTCAAACACAGAGACGTTTTTGTGTCGGATATTCGGACACCGATACTTTACGGATACGTACCCATAAAGTATAGGATTTTTTTAAATTTAAAAAAAAAATTATCGATTACATATAGATACTTCACAAATACACCATAATACTTATAATACATTTCCTATATATATCCTAAAAAAGATAGGTAAAAAATGTGATAATGTTAAAAGTATTAAGTGCAAATGTATATGATTCAATTTAAGATGTGAATCAATTGAATTGGCAACAAATGTATCCTCTAAATATGATATTGTATGGCTTTAAATTTTTGAAATTATGTCCATTCAAAACAAACAAAAAGATTTGTATTGTGCATTTATATCTGGTATCAGGAGTAGCAGGTTGAAAAGAAAGCGAGATTAAAAGTTAACGCAATTTCTTGGCCTTGCATAATGTAGAAAAAAGGTTTCAATATTTTTTTCAATAATAACAGATTATAATCAATCATGCTCTCCTCAAACAGAAGAAGTTCTTTTTTTTTTGTCAAATAAGATATTTCATTCATTCAATTAGCTAAAGAGCGAACATTACGCCATGTGTAGAACACTACCCACTATCAGGGTAAAGTACAAAATTAATGCATAATCAAACAGATAAAAAAATTAAGCACCGAATCTGCTCCTGACTTGTACATCTACAAGATCACGGCTAACTTCACAAGCTAAGAATGATCATGGTAAAACACATACAAACAACGACCATCAAAGGCACAATTAAATCAACTAATCAAGAAGAAACTAGAGCAAAAACTAAACACCTTAGAGTCAAATCTAATGAACTAATTATATGGACCACACATTGCAAAAATAAAAATTGCTAATAGTAAACTATTTATTACACTATTATTTAATAGTATTATGTACAACACATCATAACGATTTGAGTTGTTTTTATCATTCCACATTTTCTTTAATACCGATCCCGTCCGGATATACCATTTTGAACAGTTTTTCCCCATTTTCGAATGGGTGAATTCTGACAAAACTGCACTTCTTGCTGGTTTGGAATGCCGATGGGATTGGTTTTTAAGCAAAGGTGGGCAAATAAAAGCCTCTAATGATTTATTAGTGAGTATACGAAGACAAAGTTGGCTCAGGTCCTAATGGAAATGTATACTCACTTTGCATTAGTAATTTAATGTAAGTTCGCTGGTTATTTATAAATGGTTAATTTGACAAGAAAACGTTTCCTATGAGCAGTCATTTTCACTAGTATAAGTATAGACTTCCTCAAAGTAGAGACAATCTTCTGATTTAACCAGTACCATATCAAATATGACAAATCTATCAACTTCTGTTCTTTTAAGTGGATATATAGCACTTTGTGGTCCTTCAGTTAATTGAGGTAAACATCTCATCACATACTCTATTTTGTTGTTGTTATTACATAAATAGTTTGTGGTTATGATGTGAGTTTAATCCGTTTTGAATGTGAGTTTCACATTTATGTGCTTTCTCCAACTCAACACTTAAAGCACATTCCTTCCATTTGGTATCTAAAGTTGGGCAAGGCGAACGTGTACACAACTACCACTAATACAACATCTTATATTGATTATAAAATAGGTAAATTTTACAATTTTAAATTGTTTTAGATGTGAACCCCACTAATTAATGACATCATTGTTCTGACAATTCATCAAGTACTATGTTTGGATGAGAGGAAAGAATCGAGTGGCATTTTACAGGATAAATGAAGCAAGAATGATATTAAACAGATTTGTATATTAATAAACGAATATATCATTGAACAATCCAAAATTTAACAAAGTTAAGCACAAATATGTGTAGAATATGCATGTGTTGTCAGCTGGGAGACAAATGTACATGCTATATAGGATAGGATTACGGTACAAATCATTTTTTTCGTCGTAATCATAGTTATAAAATTGCAGTCTTCAAAACATATCTTCAAGACCAAACAAAATCCCATATGCATCAATACTACCGCCTCAAACTCTCCACAACGTAGTCTGCATACAAGGTCCTTCACAACAATAAAAATAAAAAAATAAGATTATAAACTGAGTATGAAAACTGAAATCCTGGAAATTATGTTTTAACAGAGTATATGAAATAAGAAATTTAACCCATCATTGTTACTTACATGGAATGCTCAATAGCTTCAAAGGCAGATGAGGAAGGAAGGAAGTCGTTAACTGCAACTTCCTTGTTCTCATTCTTCTTGTAATCTTCAAAAAAGCGACGGATTTCAGCTAAACGATGTGGAGGGAGCTCCTTGATATCATTGTAATGCCTATACTCAGGATCATCAGCACAGACAGCAATGATCTTGTCATCTTTCTCACCCTGAATTTCATAAGAATTAGTGATTGATCGATAATGATCAAAAGAGAAGTTATTGCCATCTAGGAAAGGGAATGTTTCAGATACCTGATCAATCATAGGCATGAGACCAATAGCTTTGGCACGAAGAAAGCAGCCAGGAAGAACTGGCTCCTGTTGTAGCACAAAAAAGAATTAGTATTGCAAAGTAGTAAAGATGCATATAATAGACTAATACTAGATGAAGTCAGCTTATTAGTTCATGCTCTTTTTGAACTGATACCATGTATTATTGTGAAATTGTATTGCAGTAGCCATATTCAAAATTTACTCACAATTGCACATTTTGATCACCTTGAGTCGGCTAAAAAAAAAAAATTCAATGCATAGCTCAGAAGTAAAGATAAGGCTCAATATGTCAAGGATTTTTTAAAAAAAATTATGAAGATTACTTTATAAGATACTAGAATCATCAAAATATATTAATTTAAATGTTGAGAACCACCAACTTCTTGCATTTGAAATCACAGCTGGCCAGAAGTTGAGTATTATTATACACTTTTTGAAACATATTGACAGAGTTCAGAAAATTTCAATACATACATGTTTCCTTTTGGAATTCAAAGAATACGGCAAACCACATAACTAATAACAGAATCCAAATTTGAGAACAGAATTGCACAAATATGTTGTGCACATTTGATCTTCTCATGCAATTATCACACAACAAAAAGTTAATTTGCAAGGAGAAGTGAACAATATTTAAACAAAAGTACCTGCATAATAACCAAGACATCAATGGGGTCACCATCCTCACAAATAGTGCGGGGGATAAACCCATAGTTGTGAGGATACACAACTGATGAGTAAAGGACCCGGTCAACCTACACATAAAAGCATGCTTAGGAACAGCAAATGGCAACAAGTACAACAATGGAAAAACAGAGCTAAGCAACCATAATCACCTTAATAAGTCCAGTTTTCTTGTCAAGTTCATATTTCACCTTGTTTCCTTTCCCAATTTCAACCACCTAAAATTCATCAATATTTCAAAAATGAAGTAATCAAGTCAGATCCCTCAATGAAGATCACAACATAAACATCATAACATACCACCTTAAGAATGTACAAGTTCAAAAGAGGAACCGTCCAAGTTGTGATTGGAAACAATCGCATTGAAATTTTGAAAAAGCTGAGATTTTTTTTTTGAAAAACAAATAAATAATAAAGACATACTGCCCAACATGCTTAACGCTTAACCCTATAGCGCACAAGCATTACTACAAATTAAGTCTGATTTGTGTTCAGGTAGTCAACATTCAACACGCATCCATTCAACAGGTCAGCAATATAACAGGAGCCATTTCTTATAATAAAACTGCTTAACTAGATAAAGCAAGGATGAAAACAGAATCAGAACAATACAATATGTTCAATGTTTGTCAGTAGCTAAAAACTACGTGAATCATCAACTAAGGGCCTGTTTACTTTTGGTGTTTCTTGTTTTCATTTCCATAGAAAAAATAATCATCATAAAAGATATTTTGGACGTTTCTGAAGATACATTTTAAAAATATATTGAATATTTTTGAAAACTCTGTAAAGCGTCAAAACATTGTTTTCAAAAATGCATTTTCTCTAGTTAGCTTCCATGTTCTCTCTATCACAATTAAAAAAGAAAATCCATTACGAAATTTCATTCCAGCATACAAAGTAAAAAATGTAGATGAAAATTGAAAACATTGTTATAAAGTAAATAGTCTCCTGAGTAATTCTATTACTCTAAGAAACATATACAACTAATTGTAAGTTAGTGTCCAGCATGCTTACACAATTGAAGATCCTGGGAGCTTCAGGACCTACATTGTTCAAAAAACACTATTATTAGAATACCAAATACATTATGCTCTAATGATCAATATATCACCGTTTTTCAACAACATTGCTTACCTATCTCAAGATCATGCCATGGGTGTGCAGCAACAGACCTCCTAGTCAATGATGAAAGGATCCTCTCATTAAGAGGTGGTGGTGAGGTGTAATTCGCGGTGGGAATCTTGTTTGGGGTCTCAATTGGTGGAGCCATTTCTTCAGCCTGGAAAAAAATAAACAATCATAATATAATCCGATCCTTCTTCAAAAAATCATTATAATCAGATCCATCATTATCATGTTTGGACATAATTTTAATGATATTTTGGAAAAGAAAAACATACTCAAATGCATGGACACAAACACGAACGCTAACATATATCCATCATTATCATGTTTGGACATAATTTTAATGATATTTTGGAAAAGAAAAACATACTCAAATGCATGGACACAAACACGAACGCTAGCATATGCTAACACGTCAACAATAATAATAATTTGAGAAAATGACACATAACTACAGCACATACTTTCAATCAGAAATGTCAGTGCTGCAGAGAGAAAAAAATACTGTCATCTAAAAATATCTTACTAGTAAATAGATCAAACCATTTTTTAAGATTAAACTAATTAAAATTGAAATAATCTAATCTAACATTTATTAGGAAAAAAAAAAACCTGGTGCTGCTTTTTACCCTTAATCTCACAAAACAAAATGATCACCAAATGAATTAACAAGATTGCAAAATACAACTTACAAAATTAACATTCATCACGATTTCAGAAACTGCAATTGGTGGTACCTCAGAAACACCCTTTCAAAAGCAAAGAAAACACGTTTCTTAAAATCAAAACACGAACAAAGTTGAATAAGAAAATTGTAAAAATGAGTTGAAACCAACCACAGTGATAGTTTCCGATTCAGAAGCCATTAGCCTGAACATTAACAGTTACAATTAAAAAAATATAAATAACATCAGAAAAAATCATAGATCTGAACAAAAAATCATAACGTCAAACAACAAAAAAACTATTCAGTAACTCAACAATAGCATGGAGTTTGCAAAACGGCACTTGAACAAAACGATGAAATAATCAACTATAATGAAATTTTCTCAAGTATTGGAAAATAATAATAAAAAATGAAGTTGCGTGTGGTTACGGAGCATTGAGACGGAAAGAAAACACTGAAATGAAACGGTGGCGTAAAAGAGAAAAGGGAAACGCACCGACAGTTGAGAATGAAGAGAAGGATGAAGAGGAAGCACAGATCTCGAGGGAGAGAGAATACGGAAGTAAGGAAAACGTGAAGAAGGAATGAAATGAAATGAAATGGAATGGTTGCTTTGCTTGTTGAGTATGCAATGGAAAGGAAAGAGGATGCTTAAGTAGAGGTGGAAATGGGAAAATGTGAGTGAGGTGTAAGCGACGCGTTCTATTCCCGCTTCCACTTTTCTGTTTAAGGAAAATTTATTTATTTAGTATTTAATTTAATTGGAATATATCCTATATCCTATGGAATCAAACCAATTTTCTTACCTTCCATTCACATAGTATTGAGTAGTATTCTACGCTATCAACATTTTTCTATTTCTCAAAAATATATTTTTTTGAATTATTGAAAAAAAAAATATTCATATTTTATCTATTTTTGTAAAACCTATGTTTTTTTGGTACACGTAAAACCTATGTTTTATTACTGGGTCTTGTTAACTTGTACCCTAAGGGCACAAGATAAGAAACTAAATGTAAAAACTTAATCTTGGAAATTGTGCATTCATAACATTAAAAACTTCAAAACTTATATTTTCAATGCAATATTTATTTTTAAATTCTATTTTAAGATCCTTATCTTGTGCCCTAAGGGCACAAGTGGACACAAGTTAACATTTTCCTTTATTATTAGTCAAAATTTACTTACATTCAGCCTAACTTCAATTACAAAAACGATTTCGTATAAGAAACAAAGAGTTTTTTTTTTTTGAGAGAGAAGAAAGAAACAAAGAGTTAACACATAAGAAAATGCATTAGATTAGCGAAATTTTGAATTTAATTTATATATAATTGTTTATACTATTAATAAATTATAATTATCTGATTATTTAATTTTTTTAATTTAATCATATGAGTGATTGTGGTGTAAAATCTTTTACACTAAAAATGTATCAAATTAATCTCATCAAATAAGTTTTTTTAAACATACTTAATGTTAAGAATGATATATATTCATAAAAATTGACATAATAAGAAGAAGAAGAAAAAAAAAACTAATATATAGAAAATGTAATTTGCATCTTTATCAATGTGAGACGATAGAGATCAAAACTTTGGTGTCTAGTCTTTTGAGGGAATTTATTGCCTAACTTTGGAGTAGATGCTCAATCTAGAAATTAATGTAGTACCAGAATGGATAAAGGTAATTACTAATTAACACGAGCAAAGAGAAAATAGCACTACCATAATTATTCTTACTCAGCATGAATCAGCAGCATTATCCGCATATTCCGGTAATATGGAATAAAAGTGTGTGTTGAGGCTGAGCTGTAGCTGATTGGGTGTAACGTGGACCCACAGAGAGTTGACGGAGATGGCGTTCCTAATGGGTCGTGCGGTGCAATTTGAACCCCTCAACAAACGGTGTGTTAAGTTTGCACCGGATGCTACAGTTATTTTTTGTGCCAAATCACCAAACGGATATTCCTCGACAGAGGTGCGGATCTGATGCTTGTGACTACCATTCTCAGTTTCGATTTTATGGATAACTAATCTTGTTGCTGCCACAACATCCCGTAGGAAAAAAAAAAAAATCCTACTATTCTTTCTATGATTAGATGATTATAATTGATTGATGGTGTTTTGTTAAATCTTTATAAATTTTCATAATCATTTGTTGTTTGGTGCCTTGAGGTTGGCATCCGTGACTTCTCGGAGCACATTTGTCATTTCGTAATGCTTATGGTTGTGTTCGATACTTTGAGGTTGACACCTTAAGGACTAGTCATCGTATCATAGGACGACAAACCATAGGAGTCTGAGACCCCATCCCATCCTTACAAGAGCTTGTGCCGATTGAGCAGAACATTAGGCACATGAAGGTGCCCACACAACCGATTAGAGGAGACATTGATCCCACATACTACGACGAATCATTCAATACATTATTGATTTTAAGCAAAATTGTCGATAAAATGTTAAATTATTGGTATCATTAAAAAATATAAGAATTTATATTTATTTGCTATATTATTTATTGATCTCGTTGGGAAATATAAATATAGTTTGTTACAGTATCAAAGTGCAAAATATCTATAAGTTTAATCAAAATCAAATAATTTTAATTTTTTTGAAAGATTAAAATAATTTTAATTAAAAATTCATAACAACGAATGTACATAATTTATAAACATCAATATAATAGAAAGATTGGACAAACGGACACAAAATGTCTATTTGAATGTCAATTACATGTAATAAATTTACCAAATGACCAAATGGACCACTGTGCTGACCATGAGGCGAGATTTAACGTATCTTTGGTTGAGCGTTTCAAATACCCAAACAAGATCAATCACTAAGAATCATTTTTAAATTCATGTATCCAAATTAAATCAATTTACACTCAGCTCACTTTTAACCAAAATCAATACTATCAAATTCAATTATACTAAAATCAATTTTAATCGCCAGCTGAACCAAATACACATAACCATGGTGTTGGCTGCACTTTATGTCAGCTCCACTACACTGTTATGGATGAATCGGATTAAGTGACGTAGAAGTAATCAACTTTTATTTTTTGAGTCACGAAGTAAGAATCAACTTTTTTTTAGGCACAAAGTAAGTAATCAAATAGTATAAGTGTAATACAAAAAAGAAAACAAAATAAGGGTGAAAAAAAAAGGTGTATTAATTTTTTTTGGTGAACGTGTATTAATTTTTCTATTAAATAAAAATTAGCAATTTTTATAAATGATATATAGATGCTGGCATTTCATTGTCACTCCCTGCAACTAGTTCCTAATTCCTAACTAATTTCCATTTGTTGCATCCCAGTAACACCGTTTCAATTCTGATTCAGCAAATCATTTATAATTTTTTATCAACATACGTTATCAATTTTCCTTTGCCAGTCTTAAAATATAAAAATAAAAAGGGAAAACGTGTTTGGAAGCCTGGAATACACTGATCGATTTTAGACCATGACAAGTTCTTATATTAAAAAAATAATCAACAAACAAATTAACAGACCAAGTCGATTACATGGCTTTTCAAGGTCGTCCTTCTTATAACTTAGTAAATTCCATAGTTGTATTACTCACATTTGTCATCGATCTTTCTTTTTGTCATATACTGTAGTCATTTTTTTTTAGTATTTTACTTTCTACTATACACAAAAAGATTGAACGTGTCTTATGAATATGAATGAGTAATCATTAATCAATTAGTATATACAATTAGTTATGACTTGTGAGAAAAAGTAACATTAGCAATGTCATGAAGGAGGCAAGTTGATTGTGTCGTGGATCCTACCCACATATAGCACCATATGGAAAATACTTCCATGACATTGTTTGGGTGTCATTGGTGTCATTGGTGCAATCCTGGCCGTTGATGTGTGTTGATGGGTGTGGGGATGTGTGTATGATGTGTGTGTATGTGGTGGAGATGGCATCAATGGCACACAACTATGACACCAAAGTGGAGCCCGCACCATATTGGGTATCGTATCGCTATTCGCTGCCATCCTAAAATCATGGAAAGGTACTTAAGACGTGTAAAATGTAAAATTCATGAATACTTAATTTTCATTTTTCAGTTGGCGAGTATTATCATGATAATCATTTTTTAACAGAAAATTTTAAAACGAGGTATGATTATACAAATCAAAATATCTCTTCAACTAACATGTACGAAAAACATGTACTATACTCTTAGCTTTGTCAAAAATTAACTTAAATGGGTTATTTTAGTGGGAGTTTAAAAGAATCAAAATAATTAAGAAATTAAAAGAACCTACCTCGCAAGTTTCTAAGAGTTGAATGGATCCTCTAAAAAAAATTGGCATTAGTGGCATATGCACATGCTATTAAATGGGGCAATTGCCTCTATAAAAATTTGTTGAGTAGACTTAATAATGTTTTTTAATTAGGAAGACTCTTTTTTTTTAAGAGACTAAAATGAAATATATTACCACCACATAGGCATTCCCAGCACAAGATGAGCCAAGGAAGAGAACCTAAAAGTTAATACAATGTATATACAATAATTACAAAACAAGAGCCTTCACCACAAAGCACCTCAAGAACAACTAACAAAAATTAGTCTATAGTAAACGGACTAAGCCACCAACCATGATAGTTAAAAGGAAGAGATGGAAACTTCACCTTCAACCACTTGAAAGTTAGTAACTTAATCCTGTCTACCACCTGCATAATTGGGCTATCTAATGAGTTAAAAATACTGTTGTTCTTTTCCTTCCAAATTTCCCAAACAGTCGCATACCAAATAACCTGAAGAATAGATTGCCTCGACTTATTGGCACCGCAAAGGTGTTGAAATTGAGTAAAATGCCCTGTTACATCAAAAGGCATCGCCGAGACAACCCCAAGCCACCGAAGAATATGGTTCCAAACCGAACTAAAATGAATACAATGAAAGAATAAATGGGTGGATGTTTCAAACAATCCACATCCGCCAGCACAATATTGATCATCAATGTCTAAAACCTGTCGCCTATGTAAATTATTTTTTGTAGGAAGACGATCACGTAACAAACGCCACACAAACAGCACAACCTTTAACGGAACATCCTTATGCCAAACAGAAGGGATTGCCTCCGCATTAACAACTGTATCCTGAGCAATAATAGAGTTATAAGCACTCCGAACTGTATAGACTAAAGAAGAGTCCTCCTTCCATTTCCATCTATCCTCCAAATGAACCTGTAAAGAAACATTCTGAAGTAAAAGAGTGAGTTCTTCCACCGACTCTTCCTCCCACGCAAAAAACCGACGCCTCCACCTCCACGCATCACCCTCAACTCCCCATCCTAGAACTCTCATCGACGCCACTAACTCCCCTTTTCGTAACGACATATCATACAACCTATTAAATCTATCCCGTAACGACACCTCACCTATCCAAATATTAATTTTATCGTAAAGGCTTGCTCACAATACAAATACCAATTACTTCACAGGCAGGCAGCCCACCCTCGCAAAAGTTCAATTCTTTCTTAGATCATCTCAATAAAAAATATAAAAACTACAACCTTTACCCATTTAAAAGAGAAAAAAAAAATCTATAAAAACATATTACAATTACCTTTAATATCATGGAAAACTTCCCCTCAATATCATTTGTATGATGCAATTTTACCCATTTAAATTTCATTTTTCTATTGTATTATCTCGTGTGTTCCATTTCACCCAACTAATCATCCGAATTGGAGGTCTTTTTTAGTTGGAACTCGCTCAACTAATAAGCCACGTATTTGCTCAACCAATCGCTCATGTATTTGCTCTTTTAATTAAGTTTAATTTTTTTGACAGAAATGATTGGTTAAGTTTAATTATTCTTTTAACACTTTATTTTTTATTTGTTAATTACTTTTTTTTTTGGAAAGATTATTTGTTACTCCCTCCGTTTCAAAATGAGTGTCGCTTTAGCCAAAAAAAATTGTTTCAAAATGAGTGTCGCTTTCAGTTTCCAATGCAATAATAACTTTTTCTTTTCAATTGTACCCTCCAATTAATACTTTGCACACTACTTCCAAAGTATTACTTTTAAAACTAACCAATAGTCAATAAGGATAATTTGGTAAAATAACCATTCTCTTTCTCTTAATCATTGCATTTCTTAATATGTGTGTAAACACCTAAAACGACACTCATTTTGAAACGGAGGGAGTATTTGTTAATTACTTGGAGAGCTATACCTTGAAACAAATCATACTCTACCCAAAAAAAATCATTTTTGAGTCACTAGGTGACCTATTTTTGAGCATTTAATCATAAAACTTCAAGGTACTACTTCATGGTAATTTGGCTACTCATAGGCTAGTTAAAATCAATATTATAGTACTATAAAATTCCATTTTATAGTATGTTTTCACAGGATTCACCTCTTCAATAAATATGATATTTTTCTGAATAATAAATAGTATTCTTTTTACCTACATTGGAGAAATCAAATATTCTATAAAATTATAATTTACGAACCTTTTATAAACATACATTGTTACCAAGTAAGAGAATGATAGAAAAATAACCAATGTAACACGATCCGAGAAGGCTTAAAGTCTGGAGATAAATACCTCCGTTAGCGCATAGCCTTTTCATGTGTGTGTGTGTGTGTGTGTGTGTGTGTGTGGGGGGGGGGGGGGGGGGGGGGCGTGTTGACCAATTGGAATGATTTAATACGTGTGTGTGTAGAGAGAGAGTTTGATATGTTCACCGGAAGTAAATTGGTAAATGTTTAGCATTTATTTTTAAGAGAAATTTTCACTTGATGTGAGTTCAAAAGTTTTTTTTTTGTTTGATAAAGTTTAATGAAAGGCTCAATTCATATGAATGATATGTTACAACGTATTTGAATGCTTCACTTGAAATTGATGATTATATGAAACTCCGTGAATGACCTAATTTTCACGAGACATTGAAGAAATTTTTATGAATATAATTTGAATTAATTTTTATAATTAGATTGTGTATATAGACAAAAAAGTTGTACAATTTTTCTTTTGGTAATTATTTGTTTTTTTTTTTATAATTTCCTTCTCTTCTAATATATGATTAACTTCACATATTCACTCTAAACACACTCATAACTCAATATTTTGCTAAAATAAATAATTTGTAAAAAAAGTTCAATGATTTAATTATATATTGGCTTTGGAAAGTAAAAAGCTAGTACAACGAAATTGATGCATTACTTTGTTTTTTTTTTTTTTTTATATATTCACGAGTACCAATTACCATATGATTATTATGTCCATATTATATGAGATTTAGGGGCCTTATGTCTTGCACTGTTTTCTTGACCTCGGGCCTTATATCTTTTTGAAAAACCATTAGTATATGTCTCACAAAAATATTCCGACCAATATCACGACACTATCGATGATCTATATCATCTGTAGGCACCATCATTATTGTCGCCCCCACTGCCTCCACCATCGAAATCACAGAGGAGGCCCCAAACACTACCAACAATGACGATGCCATCCATGCTGCCACTTCCGATACATACAACCAACTTATTCATCAGTATATTGATACATATATAGATATATGATGTGTGGTATTGTATGTATCTAGTAGCTTATTTTTGTATCTATCTAGTTCAAGATTATAAAGAAGCAGTATTATACAATACTCTAAACAACAAAGTAAAAAAACTAGTATTTAAAATGGTTGATTAAGCATTTGTAGAATCAAATTAATAGTTTATTTGATAAATGTTTATCATTTAAAAGGTCCCTTAAAATCCTAATTTTTAATTCACAGGCGGATCATCATTTATTAAACTAATGAAAGGAAGTTCCTCACCAAGGTCGGCCTAACATATGTTGTGGCCTAGTGCGGTTTTAAAATTGTAGCCTTTTAAATATTAAAATGATATAAAAATCGCTTAGCTTATACAAGAAACTAGTAAAACAATTTTATGAATGAAATTTAAAGTGTATCAACTACTTATCTATACTTGTCAAAATAAAAACTACTCGTTTATATACAGAGGGATACCAAATCTTTTATTAACAATTTTCTTTTTACTTTAGTAAAACATTTTCATCATCAAACCACCACTCCTCCCATTAGAGTATCTTGAATCATCGGCTGGTACTCCTCCATCCAAACTGTAAGTTGGATAAGCTGACTAATTCAATAGAAGTTTAAGAGCTTATGAGTTTAAATTTTGCACGCGTATGTGCGTGTGTTGACCAATTGGCATAATTTAATACATGTGTGTGTGTGTGTGTAGAGAGAGAGAGAGAGAGAGAGAGAGAGAGAGAGAGAGAGAGAGAGAGAGAGAGAGAGAGAGAGAGAGAGAGAGAGAGAGAGAGAGAGAGAGAGAGAGAGTTTGATATTTTCACCGGAAGTGAATTGGTAAATGTTTATCATTTATTTTTTAGAGAAATTTTCACTTGATGTGAGTTCAAAAGTTTTTTTTTTGTTTGATAAAGTTTAATGAAATGCTCAATTCATATGAATGATATGTTACAACGTATTTGAATGGGTAACTTGAAATCTTAATATATAATACTAAGGTTCACAATGCATGCTCCATTTGCCTAAACCCTAGATTCCTAAGCGTGAAATCCTTTACCCTAATCTATTTAATTCTGATTTTTCAGTTCCAAATTCAACTATAGTGGATTTTTGAGTTTCAGACGACGAAGAAGAAGATTTGAGGAAGACAGAGACAAGAAGATCATTACGGCAGTAACTTTTTGAATCAACTCTCTATTTCACAAATCACAATGGCATTAAGATGCCTCAAATCACAAATTTGACCATCAATAGAGGTAATGGATTGTTCTTTCTCAATTTATAATTCAATTTCTTTTTTCTTTTTTCTCATTTGGATTTCAATTTAATTGACGACTCCGTTATTAGTTATACTATTTCAATTTGTCTTTGATATAAATTTGTTCTGATGGAATGGTAATGTATTGTTACTTTATTTTTGCAGATCCATTGTCTATTATGAGTTTTCTTTTTATTAGAAAGTTTCATTGTTTATATTTTTATTCCATTCTTTTGAATGTAAATGGTTGATGGTGTTTTATTGCTACTATTGAAAGCTGTTTATAGTGATTTATGATTTTTGATTGTTGGTTATTATTATTATGGAAAGTTTTTATCCTCTTGATTGGTTTTTAACATTATGTGACCACTGATTGAAGTTTATAAAAACATTTTTTTGGTTGGTGTTTCTATTTCTTAGTAGTGGAACTAAAGAAAAGACAATAAACTTGATTGTTGTTCACTGTTTTTCAAATGAAGGATTTAAACTTGATTGCTTCATAATGCCCATAGATAGATCCTTAATTAAGACACTTATGCATACTCGGGCATCTGTTTTTCCTATATTAAAATGGTAGATATGTATCTGTGCCGATATTTTTCTTCTTCAATTTGAAATATATTGAGTCAATATGTTTGCAGGTATCAACTTCATTCTTATGGTGTACCTTACGTTTGGGGGAAGATGTTTGTATTGAAAAGCCACTGCAATTGAGAAGCAAATGTAATGATTGTCAGTGAAGTGTTCTTATGTTGTGGTTGTTGGTTGCTGGACGTGCCTGTTGTCCACCTGTTATATGTTTTTATTGCTGTTTTCTGTTGTTGTCTGGCTGCTATTTTGTGTAGATTGCAGCGGTTGCTGCTGCGTTTTTGTTCCTTCCTGGCGCGGCATCAGTTTGGTTTTTCGTGTGTTCCCCTTCAATGTGTTGTGTAATCTTATGGTGCGGAGCTATGGGAATGAAATCTGCGGAATCTTTGTATTTTTTCACCGCCTCTAAGCGTCTTGCTAGAGTTTCGGTTTCAATAATATTTGCCGATTAAAAAAAAGTATTTAACATTATTGGTCTCCATGAAAATAAATGGTGATTGAGAATCATATTCATACTGAATAAACAAGTAGGTTTTGATAGTCATTCTTTAACTTTTCAGCCATGCCAGTTACAAATAGAGTAGCAGAAGTGCTAGCTTTATAAGGACTTGATTTGTTATAATTATACTAGAATGGTAGTGTCATATAATTCTTATAGTTCGAGTCTTAAATTGCTAATACATTGTGCTCATCATTGAAAACACGTTTGAGAGTTCCACAGTCTTTTTCAAAGTTTAAATTGAATGGGAAGGACTTTATGAGATATATGGTAGGAAAGTCATTCAAAACATGTTTGAGAGTTCCACAATCTTTTTAGTAGAGTGCCAAGAATTGGGTCCCTAAATCTGGAAATGCAACATATTTGTTTAGTTTTAGTTAGGTTATTTTTCTTATTTTTAAATTCAGTTTGGTCATAATATAGTCTCATTTTATATTCAATTTAGTCCTAATGATCCTTTATTTTTTTCAAACTGATCTTTCGCTTCTATGACAAATTTAAGGATCATGAGTTGCGAGGATTGCAATTTCAAAAGGTAAACATTGTTGAACATGTGAGGGCCAAGGTGTCTTCTTGAGAGACTTCAATGATCTTTTGTTGAAGATAGATATTGACCTTTTTCCTGATTTATGTTTTTGGAGTTTTCATTCTTTACTACTATATGTTAATACTACATGTTTTCATTCTAAAGCTGTAGTATAAGTTTCCAGCATCATGGGTCCTAAAACACATGTTATAACAAATTTCAGGAAGCAAATCATTTGTATATTTTTTTGACAAGGCTCAAATTCAAAGACAGTATCATACATGTCCCAATTCATTTTTTGGACTTTGGAAAGGCTTGAAAGTGCAATAGACAAAGAAAAGGATTTACAGGAGAATGTTCAATGTTCAAGAGAGACATAAAAATGCTCCTTAAAAAATTTCATGATGTATAATATACGTGGGAATAAGCCAGACCGTTCGAAAAGGATTTACATTGTATATGATTGTAGATTTATATCAATGTAGTATTATTGTAAGACAAGATTCAGAATTTTATTGAGCATGAAGAAACCTACAATGGCTTCTATTTGTAGGTCTTAATTTTGCATTCCAACAAATAATTTTAATTTTTAAGAATATGTCACAATTTCAAAATATGTAAGCATCACATCATCGATCTCTTACTCTCTAACTTGATTTCTTATTATTTTTTGAAGATAGCTCATGTTGTGGATTTTTGTTCTCCCTTTTCCTTAATTATCATTTTAGCGTTCTTTCCACCACTTTTTTTTTTTTTTTTGCAAAAAATATAGATAGTTTATGTGAATATTTTTTTTGCTCAAAATGATGACGTTAAAATTATTAGTTGCAGTTGTGCTATTAAATTTTGCTTTTGTCTACTATATTTACGATATATATGACCCGTGCGGCAGCACGGGTGACAAGTCTAGTTGATGATTATATGAAACTCCATGAATGACCTAATTTTCATGAGACATTGAAGAAATTTTTAGGAATATAATTTGAATTAATTTTTATAATTAGATTGTGTATATAGACAAAAAAGTTGTACAATTTTTCTTTTGGTAATTATTTGTTTTTTTTTTTATAATTTCCTTCTCTTCTAATATATGATTAACTTCACATATTCACTCTGAACACACTCATAACTCAATATTTTGGTAAAAAAAAATTGTAAAAAAAAATTCAATGATTTAATTATATATTGGCTTTGGAAAGTATAAAGCTAATACAACGAAATTGATGCATTACTTTGTTTTTTTTTTTTTTATATATATTCATGAGTACCAATTACCATATGATTATTATGTCCATATTATATGAGATTTAGGGGCCTTATGTCTTGCACTGTTTTCTTGACCTCGGGTCTTATATCTTTTTGAAAAACCATTAGTATATGTCTCACAAAAATATTCAGACCAATATCACGACACTATCGATGATCTATATCATCTGTAGGCACCATCATTATTGTCGCCCCCACTGTCTCCACCATCGAAATCATAGAGGAGTCCCCAAACACTACCAACAATGACGATGCTGCCACTTCCGGTACATACAACCAACTTATTCATCAGTATATTGATGCGTATATAGATATATGATGTGTGGTATTGTATGTATCTAGTAGCTTATTTTTGTATCTATCTAGTTCAAGATTATAAAGAAGCATTATTATACAATACTCTAAACAACAAAGTAAAAAACTAGTATTTAAAAGGCTAAAGTGCAACTTTGGCCCCTTATCTTTCAAAAAGTTGCGATTTTGGCCCCCTAACTTTGAAAACTACAATTTTGGTCCCTTAACTTTGAAAACTGCTGAGAAGGCGACACGTGTCCAAAAAAAGGGGCCGTTTTGAAAAGATAAGGGGTCATAATCGCAACATTTTGAAAAGATAAGGGGTCAAAAGACATATTTCCCTTATGTTAGGGGGTTAAAAGAGCATATTTCCCTAAACATGGGGGGCCAAAATTGTAGTTTTCAAAGTTATGGGGCCAAAATCGCAACTTTTTGAAAGATAGGGGGCCAAAGTTGCACTTTAGCCTATTTAAAATGGTTGATTAAGCATTTGTAGAATCAAATTAATAGTTTATTTGATAAATGTTTATCATTTAAAGGTCCCTTAAAATCCTAATTTTTAATTCACAGACGGATCATCATTTATTAAACCAATGAAAGAAAGTTCCTCACCAAGGTCGGCCTAACATAGGTTGTGGCCTAGTGCGGTTTTAAAATTGTAGTCTTTTAAATATTAAAATGACATAAAAATCGCTTAGCTTATACAAGAAATCAGTAAAACAATTTTATGAATGAAATTTAAAGTGTATCAACTAGTAGTTGATAACTACTTATCTATACTTGTCAAAATAAAAACTACTCGTTTATACCTAAACATACAGAGGGATACCAAATCTTTTATTAACAATTTTCTTTTTACTTTAGTAAAACATTTTCATCATCAAACCACCACTCCTCCCATTGGAGTATCTTGAATCATCGGCTGGTACTCCTCCATCCAAACTGTAAGTTGGATAAGCTGACTATTTCAATAGAAGTTTAAGAGCTTATGAGTTTAAATTTTGCACGAGTTTGAATTAGTCTTTTTCTTCATTTTTAATTAATCATTGTCATATTTTTTTACGGGAGTTTCATGGTTATGATTAAAAAATTGTGGATAATATATATAATAACCAACGAAGATTAGTCGTATAACTATATTTATAAATCGTATCTACAAATTAATTTTTACTGCACTTGCAAATTTACTCATGCGACCAATTTTTATTGATTGTTGCATATATTACTCACAATTCTTCGGTGATAACCTGGAACAAGCCTTATAATTTACAATAGTTGCAATGTTCATGACTCTTTCTTGAACTATCGTGAAAAATAGTTAAGCCCTATCTCATCTCATATTGTGATCGTATTATTCATATTTAAGTATATACACAGAGACATACATCTGGTTTGATATCCATGAATATGTTCATATCCGTGACATGTATTTTAACAATTTATCCATAGTTTTAAAAATCGGCTCGGTAATCGACTCGGTAAGGCTACTGGGTCACTGGTTTACTGGTCGAACCATTGGGTCACTGGTCGAACCGCATGACTAAATCGGATTAAACCGATTAACTCGGACTCTAAAAATTATTGTTCTTATAATTAACTCGGACTCTAAAAATTATTGTTCTTATAATTAATTGAGTTAAACCAAATGACTCAATTAAAATAAAATCAAAATAACTAATAGTAATATTCATTGGCACAATGTCATAATTCATAAATAAAGAGCAAACATTTTTTAATATTGCCACGTTACAAAATTTTTCAACTCTTGACAATTCATAAATTCCCAACACTAGCCACTAACATAATTATAGAAGACTCTTGCTCTTCTGTGGCACACAGTTCCCAAGCCCACACCGTCCAATGAACACCACTTTCCAATGGCACACCGTATTATTATTCCATTTTTTCAAGTTCTCAATGTTTTTACTTGAATCAGAAAAAATAAACATTCATTAGAGTCATTATTTTACTACTACTTAATTTCTACCTTTCCAACTTTTTCCAAGTGTTCAGTCTCTCTCTCTCTATATTGAATTGCTCCACTCAATTCATACAAACAAATTAACAATCTCCGATCTTTAATTTTCTCTTCTCAAAATTGTGTTTTAAAAACACTGATACCTTTATAACACTGTCCTTTCTAATGAAACTAATCATCTTCTACCCATTGCTAATAAAAAAATGCAGCGATCTTCACCTTCAAATGTACAACTGAACATGGCGCTAGCCAATCGAAGAAGATGAAGTGATTAATCTGCTGTTTTTCCCTGCAATTAATTTTTTTTTTGAAATTTTTGACTAACCCTGACCGGTTCAATAAACCGGCCGAGTTACCGGTTTTCACCGGTTTTTTCCGATTCTCACCGGTTCATGCCGGTTTGATTATATATCCGATCCAACTTGCTGCTCGAAACGGCCAGACCTCCGGTTCCCGGTTCGGCCGGTCCGAGCCGGGTTTTAAAATTATGAATTTATCTCCCTTTTGTTATTGTAAATCTTTATACCAATTCAATTTTTAATAAGTGGTATTTGAAAAATAAATTCATAACATGTTAATCTACAAGTAAAATAAATTGCTTTGCAAGATGAACTTTGAAAGTCAAATTTGATTTATGTTCATTTGATACTTTGTTGTCTAAATTCATAACATGTTAATCTACAAGTACAATAAATTGCTTTCGTCCTTCAAAAAAAAAAAAAATAAATTGCTTTCGTAAAAAAAAAAAGTGCAATAAATTGTTTTTCAAGATAAACTATGAAAGTGAAATTTGATCGATGTTCTTTTGATACATTGTTGTCTAATTGAGTTTCTTTTTGCAGTAATTTTTGTTGAATATTTCTAACATATTTAACAATATTTTAGTCTTTTACTCTGAATTGTATACTCATGTCAATTTTCATAATTATATTTTTATAAAAATTCATATATTTAAATTTGATAATATTGAGATTTTAATTATTTATTTATTGAAAATGCATATGTTTAAATATGGTAATATTGACTCCACATTAAAATAAATATGTGCATGTTATATCAATAGCAAAAAATTATTATGGTCTAGTTGCTACTTAATTAAACACATTGTCTTATTAATCAAATATGTATTCATTTTACTTTATGGGAATGAAACATACGTTGACTACCTTTGCCACCGTCATGGAAAATCTCACTCCTGCTATGACATTTGCATCAGCTTTGATCCTCAGGTAGCATCTGCACTCCCAAAAGTACAAACATCATAAACACACAACAACAAAACTGAGGTGAGAATATATTCATTAAAAATATATAGGGTGCATTTAAACAATATTGTATATAATTCACAATGCCCACCACTTAAAATATTGACATCCACACAGTCACAACACTCACAATTTTCAAACATCAACATTCATATGCAAAATGCATTTCATTCCTATCACCTATATGCCATCACCTATATACATGTCGTACCAATTATACTCACTAATTTTGCATGTCAGAGTTATTTTATTGAAGATGTAACACCCCGTTCTCCCAACAACGTAATATTAATTATTAAAATCAGAGTAATCACACAACGGAGTGTCACACTACTTTTCAAAATTTCATAAATAGGAAATATCTATTTATTTAAAATCAATGTTTAGAATATCTTACTAAACTGCAGCGGAATAATTCTTTAAAAATATAATTTCAACCGAATTCAACATCAATGAAAATCTTGGCACAAAGGCCTCAACGTAATAGACATTATCCTCAACAATGATAAATCCAACAACGAGGTCTTTTCAAAATATGATACATAAAAGAATGAGAAGACATTCGCAACGATTTCCCCATCCTAGTATGTATCAGAGCCCTAGACACTTGAGCCGACCAAACCTACAAGTCATCAGTACCTGCACATTACCCACGGTCGAGGCAACATATACGCAGAAGGGGTGAGAAACTTATCCAATAATAATAATATATAATTCATCAAATTAATGAAAACAACAAAGCATATCACAACAGGCATCATTAATAATGTATTTAAATAAACACCTAAACAACGACATAATTATTTTCAGCAACAAGGTACAGCAACAACGACAACAACAACATTATCCACAACGACACCGACAACTCGACAATGCAACAACGACAACAACTCGACAATGCTACAACGACAACAACAACCCAACAATGCTACGACAACAACAACTAATGCATCATGCAGGTGGTACCAATCTACGCGCGTTGAATGCTAAGCATTCCAGGGCATAAGCCCCCAACAATTTGGATGGTTAAAGCATCCCAGGGCATAAGCCCCCAACAGGTGAATGATAAACATTCCAGGGCATAAGCCCCCAACGGGTTGAATGATGAACATTCCAGGGCATAAGCCCCCAACAGATGTGAGTATGCAAATGGACTCAACTTGTGTATATTAACATACAACTTCAACAGCGACTACAACAACAACATATGTGCCTAAAACAATTATGACACACTCCCCAACTTTGACATTAGATGATACAACAACGTCAACAACGGAAATCAACAACATAGCATATATATAAATCAATTACATTCATCTCAAAGTCTAAAACATCCCCCAAAAGCAATTAAGTTTTGATCAATAGAACATAAGTCAAATATCCATAAAACACCTCAACTAAATCCCTAACACTTAAGTTTGAAGTTGGAAAACCAACCATAAGTTTTTGGACTAACTAGAGATTAGTTATGCTAAGTTTTCTTAAAATTTTCTGAAGACCCACCTGAACTATTTTTATCATAACTCAAAATCTACAAATCTTTTCCACTCCAAACCAAGGCCATTATAAAGCTAACTTAATTATCTACAACTTTCATGTTTACACCGAAAGCTAATTCAACACAGAAACGGGTGAAAATCAGTAAACAATCGAGGAAAAAGTTTGCAGAAAACATGTCACGATTTTGGAAAACGTGCCACGTTTTTACGACCAAAAAAACCCAACTTTCGACATTTTAAAATCGTGCCACGATGCCCAAAACGTGCCACGTTTTTGACAGTACCAGGTCAAAAAACAGCTTTTCAAAAATGCGATTTTTACTATAGTTTCACCCAAAAATCCCATCTTTGATCCCTTAATCACCCAAATTGTCTTAGAAACATGTTTACAGGTTTAGTATACAACATAGGGAACAAAACAACATATAATTATGCAATTCAACAACAAGTTTCATCATAATTCATCATCTATCATAACTTCTCAAACCCTAGAAACCAAGAACAACAAATTCATCAATTTTCAAATTATATATCACGATTATTGAAAGGAATCCCACCCTTACCTTAATTCAGCAAAAATGAACGAATAACTACAACAATCGATTCCTTCCTAGCTCTCTCTTGGTTCTTCTCCTCTTCCTCTCCAAAACCAGTTGTTTCTCAATTGTACGTGAAAATGTTTCTGTTCTCACTTTTCTTTCTTTTACTCTCAAAAATATAACTCTTTCCTTTTCTCACTTAACTCCCACTAAACTCTCATAATTATTTACTTAATTCTCATTAACTAAAATAAATACTATTTCTACCTATTTCTATTTCTCCTACTATTTCCACAAATAATAAGACAATATTCATTCAAATAAAACACAACTCTATAAATCATATAATAAAATAGCATCACACCATATATCACATAAAATCACCCAAAACACATATTTCACATAAAATCATCTATTTAACAAATAAATTCATATAAAAATACTCACACATCTACTAAAAATAATTAAATAAAAATGGGGTGTTACGACTCTCCCCAACTTATAGAATTTCGTCCTCGAAATATTACCTCAAGCAAACAACTCAGGATATGACTCCTGCATCTTACTCTCCAACTCCCAAGTAAGACTTTCACCAGTTGCTCCTCCCCAAACAACTCTCACTAGAGGTATATCTTTGCCTCTCAACGTCTTCACCTTGCGATCATCAATCCTCAAAGGTAAAGTCTCCACCGTAAGGTTGTCTCTAACTTGCACATCATCTCTAGGAATAACATGTGAAGGATCCGCTACATACTTCCGAAGTTGCGACACATGAAACACATCATGCAAGTTCGAAAGATGTGGTGGCAACCCGACTCTATAAGCCACCGTGCCAATTCTCTCAGATATTTGATAAGGACCAATAAATTTTGGAGTTAACTTCTTGGACTTCAATGCACGACCCACACCGGTCATAGGAGTGACTCTCAAGAACACATGGTCACCCTCTTGAAACTCAAGGTCTTTCCTACGCTTGTCATGATAACTCTTCTGTCGACTCTGCGACTCTTTCATATGCTCTCTTATCATCTTGACCTTCTCTGTAGTCTGCTGAACTATTTCAGGTACCAACACAATACTTTCACCCGACTCAAACCAACATAAAGGAGTCCTACACCTTCGACCATATAAAGCTTCGAAAGGTGCCATACCAATACTCGAATGGTAACTATTGTTGTACGTGAACTCTATCAATGGTAGGTGACTGTCCCAAGCTCCACCTTGCCCAAGTACACACACCCTCAACAAATCTTCTAATGATTGAATCGTTCTTTCTGACTGACCATCTGTTTGCGGATGATACGCTGAACTCAACTTCAGCTGAGAGCCCAAAGCTTCTTGCAAGCTCTTCCAAAATCTCGAAGCGAACCTCGGATCTCTATCCGACACAATACTCGACGGGACACCATGCAACTTCACAATATTATGAATATAATTCTCCGCCTACTGAGCTACCGAATAAGTGATATTAATTGGAATAAAATGTGCCGACTTCGTCAATCTATCGACAACAACCCAAATGGCATCATGCCCTCTTTGAGTGTTTGGTAAACTAGTCACAAAATCCATGGAGATGCTATCACATTTCCATTCAGGCACATCTAAAGGCGTCAACAAACCAGCAGGCTTCTGATGTTCAACTTTCGATTTCTGACAAGTCAAACACGCATAAACAAATTATGTGTAACACCCCGTTTTCCCAACATAAAAATTTCATTTAAAATCAGAGTATTTTGATCACAACGGAATGTCACATACTTCATTTAAATCATAAAACGGATAATAATAATTATCCTTCAAATTCAACATCATGAAAATCTTAAAATTGTTGCAGCGGAAAATAGTTCAACATCTAAAAGTCTTGGCACGCAGGCCTTATTGGAAAATCTCATAAATTAGTTCATAAAAGAGACACGTAAGGAATAGAAGTAAAAGCAAGCCCCCATCCCGTTACGTATCAGAGCACCTAGACACCAACAAAGAGTCCACTCATGAACGCCTCTAATCTTTATTACCTGCACATTACCCACGGTCGAGGCAACATATACGCAGAAGGGGTGAGATTTCATAATCAATACATTAAGCATATAATCCAATAAAATGCATTTAACAACTTAAACATTAATAACATATCAACAATTAACAATTAGCACATTTTTCATTACATAACAAATACAATCATCAAATACCATTACTAATTTTCATCACAAATCATCCTTGACCATGCAACTCTATCAACTCAACAACAACTTAACAACACGACTCATCTTTGACCATGCAACTCTATCAACTCGACAACAACCTGACAACTTAAACATCATGAACTTCTTGATATGCAAATGCATGTGGTACCAATCAGCAACAAAATGAGCATAATAGGCTCTTCAACGTGTGAGCACAAAGGCTGCCGGGCCTAAAGCCCCCAACTTTAATGAGCACAAAGGCTGCCGGGCCTAAAGCCCCCAACTTTAATGAGCACAAAGGCTGCCGGGCCTAAAGCCCCCAACTTTAATGAGCATGCAATGAACTCGACTTCCAACAACTTAGACAACGACGTGTACAACTCATACGACTCATAATCATGGACAACTTCTTAAAATTCCAACAACATAGACCGACTCATGCAACCTCAAGACACTAACAGTCGACAACAGAAAACAGCAGCAACATGCAACAATTAATAACGCTTGAATGTGTTAACATTCACATAAAGAATTAATTACATCAATATAAATATCATAAAAACATCATTATAGCATTCATGCAGCAACACTTCTAGTTTCAGTCACCATAACAGACTTCTGGAGCTTATGAAAGCATCCTAAACAGCTCTCTAACTTACTTCTAAGGTCATCTCAAGACTACACGTGCGAAAGGATCGCATCGGGACAATTTTGGGCAACTAACAGCCTAACTCGCAGTGGCGAGTAACTTCACTCGCAATGGCGAGCAAAGTGTGCATTCTGAGTTCCTACGTATTTACTCGCAGTGGCGAGTTATTCTGCTCGCGGTTGCGAGCTCACAGGTCACTCGCAGTTGCGAGTTGTATTGCTCGCAGTTGCGAGTTCTGGGTTCTAGCTCGCAGATGCGAGTGTTCTTGCTCGCAGGTGCGAGCGATGAATGTCAGTACGGCCAGAAACCTAAAAAATCCAACTTTTCGCTTAATCTCCTAATTCTAACCTCAATTCAACATCTAATTATCATCTTATGGTATAACTAAGTTCTGTACACTAATTTAGCTTCAACCTAACATCTTTTCATGATTCAATCATCAAATTCGGTCTTAAACCTAATTCCCAATTCTCACCAAAACTTAACCTAATCATGCTAAATTCATCCTATAGGATCATACCCTTAATAGTAATGAAAATTAGTCTCACCCTTACCTTGTAATTGCAGAATCGATAGCCTCTCCCTCTGGTTCTCCTCTTCTGACTTTTCTCCCTTTTCTCCAAAAGCGTTTCACGTCAAAAACGTTTCCCACTTATGTCTGTATTATTTATTTACTCTTATTACTCATCTCACCTATAAACTTACTCTTTCCACCTCACAGCCCAACTTCTAATATTTTTATTTTATTTCTAATATCTTATTTTATTTAATAATAAAATAAGTCACACCAACATAACAACTTCACAACATCAAATACTCCACATAATTCATTCATAAATCATATAACTTACTCAAATCATAAATCACATAAATTACACAAATTATAAATCATATAAGCATATATTTATAAATATATTCTAAACTTCATCGAATTAATTAAATAGTTAAGACGGGCGTTACAACTCTCCCCAACTTATAGAATTTTCGTCCTCGAAAATTTACCTCAAGAAAACAACTCTGGATAAGACTCCATCATCTTACTCTCTAGCTCCCATGTCAGGCTTTCACCAGTCGCTCCACCCCAAACAACTCTCACTAGAGGAATCTCCTTGCCTCTCAACGTCTTCATCTTGCGATCATCAATCCTCAAGGGTAAGGTCTCTACCGTAAGGTTGTCTCTAACTTGCACATCATCACTCTGAATCACATGGGACGGGTCTGGAACATACTTCCTCAATTGCGACACATGGAATACATCGTGCAAATTTGATAAATGCGGTGGTAAGCCAACTCTGTAAGCCACCGTGCCAATTCTCTCTGATATCTGATAAGGACCAATAAACTTTGGAGTCAACTTCTTTGACTTCAATGCACGACCGACACCGGTCGTTGGAGTAACTCTCAAGAACACATGGTCTCCCTCTTGAAACTCAAGGTCTTTCTTACGCTTATCATGGTAACTCTTCTGTCGACTCTGCGACGCTTTCATCTTCTCTTGAATCATTTTCACCTTCTCGGTAGTCTGTTGAACAATTTCTGGTCCTAGAACCACACTTTCACCCGTCTCAAACCAACACAACGGAGTCCTACACCTCCGACCATACAAAGCCTCGAAAGGTGCCATCCCAATACTGGAATGATAGCTATTGTTATAAGTGAACTCTATCAACGGAAGATGACTATCCCAAGTTCCACCTTGCTCAAGCACACATACTCTCAACAAATCCTCAAGTGACTGAATCGTTCTTTCCGACTGACCATCTGTCTGAGGATGATAAGCCGAACTCAATCTCAACTTAGAACCTAAAGCCTCTTGCAAACTCTTCCAAAATCTAGAAGTAAATCGTGGATCTCTATCTGACACGATGCTTGAAGGAACACCATGCAATTTCACTATGTCTCGAATATAAATCTCTGCCAACTGAGCCACAGGAAAACTAATATTAATCGGAAGGAAATGTGCCGACTTCGTCAATCTGTCAACAATCACCCAAATAGCGTCATTTCCCTTAGGAGTATTCGGCAAACTTGTCACAAAATCCATGGATATACTATCCCATTTCCATTCTGGTACATCTAACGGTGTCATCAACCCAGCAGGTTTCTGATGCTCTACCTTCGACTTCTGACAAATCAAACAAGAGTACACAAATTGTGCCACATCACGTTTCAATCCTGACCACCAAAACAGCTTCTTTAAATCATGATACATCTTTGTAGCTCCCGGATGAATGCTCAAGCTACTCCTATGACTCTCTTCCAGAATCATCCTTTTTATCTCATCATTGTCTGGAATACAAATCCTACCTTGGAACCTCAACACACCTTGACCATCGACTTTAAAGTCACCATCTTCAGTTTGATTACTAGCAACCAACAAGTCCACAAACTTAACATCAACCTTCTGTGCATCTCTAATACTTTTTAAGAAATCGTTATCAATTTTCAGCATTCCTAACTTAACGCTCCGAGACGACATTTCACAAACTAAGCTCATATCTCTAAATTGTTCAAGTAATTCAAATTCCTTCACCATCATAGCAGACATATGTAAACTCTTCCTACTTAAGGCATCCGCAACAACGTTAGCTTTACCCGGATGGTAATTCAAGCTAAAGTCATAATCTTTCAACAATTCGAGCCACCGCCGCTGTCGCATATTCAATTCTTTCTGATCAAACAAATACTTCAAGCTCTTGTGATCACTAAACACCTCAAATCTCGAACCATACAAGTAATGTCTCCAAATCTTAAGGACAAATACGACTGCAGCTAACTCAAGGTCATGAGTAGGATAGTTTCGTTCATGAGTTCTCAACTGTCTTGATGCATAAGCAACAACTTTACCATCTTGCATAAGTACACCGCCTAAGCCCAATTTGGACGCATCACAATACACTGCAAAAGGTTCATCAGGTTTTGGCAAAATCAAAATTGGAGCCGTCGTCAAACGCTTCTTCAATTCATTAAAACTGTTCTCACAATGAACATCCCACACAAAGGTTTTACCTTTACACGTCAACTGTGTTAACGGAAGTGCCAACTTAGAAAATCCTTCTATAAATCTTCGATAGTATCCTGCCAAACCCAAAAAGCTTCTAATCTCTGTAACCGACTTAGGAGTCTCCCATTGTGATACTGCTTCAACTTTAGATGGATCAACTGCAATACCACTACTAGAAATAACATGGCCCAGAAAACTTACCTCGTTCAACCAGAATTCACACTTAGACAATTTAGCATACAACTTCTTCTCTTTCAGCACTTGCAAAACGATTTTCAAATGTTCTGCATGTTCTTCTTCTGTCTTAGAGTAAATCAAAATATCATCGATGAACACAACCATAAAGCGATCCAAAAATGCATGGAAAATGCGATTCATATACTCCATAAACACGCCAGGCGTGTTACTCACACCAAAAGGCATCACCTTATATTCATAATGACCATATCGCGTCCTAAAGGCCGTCTTCTGCATATCTTCATCTTTTACTTTAATCTGGTGATAACCCGACCTCAAGTCAATCTTGCTGAACACATGAGCACCCACCAACTGGTCCATCAAATCATCAATTTTAGGAAGTGGATACCTATTCTTTATTGTTACTTTATTCAGCTGTCGATAATCAAAGCACAACCTCATACTTTTTCTTCTTTACCAACAATATCGGCGCTCCCCAGGTGAAACACTCGGTCTTATGAACTTCGTATCTAGCAAATCTTCCAACTGTTTCGTCAACTCAGCCAACTCAGAAGCTGACATACGGTAAGGTGTCATAGACACAGGCTTCGTTCCCGGAACAAGATCAATAGAAAATTCAACCTCTCTCTCCGGCGGCAGACACTTCCTGATGTGCCGGTAAGGTCAAACAACAATCTCTTCAGGAAAACTTCGGGAAATCCTCACACAATTTGCAACTTATCACTCATTGCTTGATTCTCAATAGGCAGTGACGCCATCAACGAAAACATCAAAATTCCATCACGTGCTAACTGTTTCAGCTGCTTAGTAGACAAAACTCTGCTCCACTTTCTTCTTCGGCGGAAGAAAAGTACACCGACTTCCTAAAACAATTAATACGAACATGGTTGTAGTCCAACCAGTTCATACTAGGGATTTCACAACAACAACAACAGGACAACTCAAATACAGTACAAAACTGTAATACGACACAACGCGACTCTACTACTTGGCCGGACGGACCGACCAGCTCTGATACCAATTGTAACACCCCGTTTTCCCAACATAAAAATTTCATTTAAAATCAGAGTATTTTGATCACAACGGAATGTCACATACTTCATTTAAATCATAAAACGGATAATAATAATTATCCTTCAAATTCAACATCATGAAAATCTTAAAATTGTTGCAGCGGAAAATAGTTCAACATCTAAAAGTCTTGGCACGCAGGCCTTATTGGAAAATCTCATAAATTAGTTCATAAAAGAGACACGTAAGGAATAGAAGTAAAAGCAAGCCCCCATCCCGTTACGTATCAGAGCACCTAGACACCAACAAAGAGTCCACTCATGAACGCCTCTAATCTTTATTACCTGCACATTACCCACGGTCGAGGCAACATATACGCAGAAGGGGTGAGATTTCATAATCAATACATTAAGCATATAATCCAATAAAATGCATTTAACAACTTAAACATTAATAACATATCAACAATTAACAATTAGCACATTTTTCATTACATAACAAATACAATCATCAAATACCATTACTAATTTTCATCACAAATCATCCTTGACCATGCAACTCTATCAACTCAACAACAACTTAACAACACGACTCATCTTTGACCATGCAACTCTATCAACTCGACAACAACCTGACAACTTAAACATCATGAACTTCTTGATATGCAAATGCATGTGGTACCAATCAGCAACAAAATGAGCATAATAGGCTCTTCAACGTGTGAGCACAAAGGCTGCCGGGCCTAAAGCCCCAAACTTTAATGAGCACAAAGGCTGCCGGGCCTAAAGCCCCCAACTTTAATGAGCACAAAGGCTGCCGGGCCTAAAGCCCCCAACTTTAATGAGCACAAAGGCTGCCGGGCCTAAAGCCCCCAACTTTAATGAGCACAAAGGCTGCCGGGCCTAAAGCCCCCAACTTTAATGAGCATGCAATGAACTCGACTTCCAACAACTTAGACAACGACGTGTACAACTCATACGACTCATAATCATGGACAACTTCTTAAAATTCCAACAACATAGACCGACTCATGCAACCTCAAGACACTAACAGTCGACAACAGAAAACAGCAGCAACATGCAACAATTAATAACGCTTGAATGTGTTAACATTCACATAAAGAATTAATTACATCAATATAAATATCATAAAAACATCATTATAGCATTCATGCAGCAACACTTCTAGTTTCAGTCACCATAACAGACTTCTGGAGCTTATGAAAGCATCCTAAACAGCTCTCTAACTTACTTCTAAGGTCATCTCAAGACTACACGTGCGAAAGGATCGCATCGGGACAATTTTGGGCAACTAACAGCCTAACTCGCAGTGGCGAGTAACTTCACTCGCAATGGCGAGCAAAGTGTGCATTCTGAGTTCCTACGTATTTACTCGCAGTGGCGAGTTATTCTGCTCGCGGTTGCGAGCTCACAGGTCACTCGCAGTTGCGAGTTGTATTGCTCGCAGTTGCGAGTTCTGGGTTCTAGCTCGCAGATGCGAGTGTTCTTGCTCGCAGGTGCGAGCGATGAATGTCAGTACGGCCAGAAACCTAAAAAATCCAACTTTTCGCTTAATCTCCTAATTCTAACCTCAATTCAACATCTAATTATCATCTTATGGTATAACTAAGTTCTGTACACTAATTTAGCTTCAACCTAACATCTTTTCATGATTCAATCATCAAATTCGGTCTTAAACCTAATTCCCAATTCTCACCAAAACTTAACCTAATCATGCTAAATTCATCCTATAGGATCATACCCTTAATAGTAATGAAAATTAGTCTCACCCTTACCTTGTAATTGCAGAATCGATAGCCTCTCCCTCTGGTTCTCCTCTTCTGACTTTTCTCCCTTTTCTCCAAAAGCGTTTCACGTCAAAAACGTTTCCCACTTATGTCTGTATTATTTATTTACTCTTATTACTCATCTCACCTATAAACTTACTCTTTCCACCTCACAGCCCAACTTCTAATATTTTTATTTTATTTCTAATATCTTATTTTATTTAATAATAAAATAAGTCACACCAACATAACAACTTCACAACATCAAATACTCCACATAATTCATTCATAAATCATATAACTTACTCAAATCATAAATCACATAAATTACACAAATTATAAATCATATAAGCATATATTTATAAATATATTCTAAACTTCATCGAATTAATTAAATAGTTAAGACGGGCGTTACATTATGCGACATCACGCTTCAACCCAGACCACCAAAACAGTTTCTTCAAGTCATGGTACATTTTTGTAACTCCCGGATGGATACTTAAGCTACTTCTGCGACTTTCTTCTAAAATCAACTTTTCAATTCATTATTATCAGGGATACAAATCCTGCCTCGGAATCTCAACACTCCTTGATCATCAACCTGAAAATCACCATCTGCATTCTGATTACTAGCAGCCATCAAGTCTACAAATTTCACATCAGCTTCCTGGGCTTCTTTGATACTCTTCAAGAAATCGTTATTAATCTTCAACATACCCAACTGCACACTCTGAGGTGCCAATTCACAAACAAGACTCAAGTCTCTAAACTGCTCTAGCAATTCAAATTCTGTCACCATCATAGTCGACATGTGCAATGTTTTCCTACTCAAGGCATTTGCAACCACATTGGCTTTACCCGGATGATAATTCAAACCAAAATCATAATCCTTCAACAACTCTAGCCACCTTCTCTGCCTCATATTCAACTCCTTTTGATCAAATAAATATTTCAAACTTTTATGATCACTAAACACTTCAAATCTGGAACCATATAAATAATGTCTCCAAATTTTCAACACAAAAACCACAGCAGCCAACTCTAAATCATGTGTAGGATAATTCTTCTCATGAATTCTCAACTGTCTAGAAGCATAAGCCACTACCTTACCATCTTGCAACAGCACACCACCCAAGCCCAACTTGGACGCATCACAATAAACAACAAAAGGTTTATCTGGCTCTGGCAAAATCAAAATTGGAGCCGTCGTCAATCTTCGCTTCAACTCATTGAAATTACTCTCACACTGAGCATCCCACACAAACGCTTTACCTTTACAGGTCAACTGAGTCAATGGAAGTGCCAACTTCGAAAATCCTTCGATAAATCTTCTGTAATAACCAGCCAAACCAAGAAAACTTCTAATCTCCGTAACTGACTTAGGAGTCTCCCACTGTGATACTGCTTCAACCTTCGACGGGTCAACTGCAATACCACTACCAGAAATAATATGACCAAGGAAACTTACTTCCCTTAACCCGAACTCGCACTTTGACAACTTTGCATACAACTTCTTTTCTTTCAGCACCTGCAACACAATCTTCAAATGTTCTGCATGCTCTTCTTCAGTCTTAGAATAAATCAAGATATCATCAATAAATACAACAACAAACTTATCCAGAAAAGCATGAAAAATTCTGTTCATATATTCCATGAACACACTAGGTGCATTAGTAACACCGAAAGGCATCTTATATTCATAGTGTCCATATCGCGTCCTAAACGCCGTCTTCTGCATATCTTCATCCTTCACCTTAATCTGATGGTAACCTGACCTCAAATCAATTTTACTAAACACGCGAGCACCCACTAATTGATCCATCAAGTCGTCAATTCTCGGAAGTGGATACCTGTTCTTTATCGTCACCTTATTCAACTGACGGTAATCTATACACAACCTCATGCTACCATCCTTCTTCTTAACCAACAACACCGGCGCTCCCCAAGGTGAAACACTCGGTCTTACAAACTTCTTATCAAGCAAGTCTTCTAACTGCTTCAACTCTGCCAACTCCAAAGCTGACATACGGTAAGGAGCCATCGACACAGGCTTCGTACCCGACACCAGCTCAATTGAAAATTCAACTTCCCTCTCTGGTGGCACATCTGGAATCTCATCAGGAAAAACTTCTGGAAATTCGTTTACAACCGGCAACCTATCAATCACAGCCTGATTCTCCACAGACAAATACGCCATTAAAGAGAACATCAAGTTTCCATCATGCTCTAACTGCTTCAGCTGCTTAGTAGATAACAATTCTGCTTCACTCTCTTCTTCGGCAGAAGAAAAACACACCGACTTACTAAAACAATTAATATGGACATGGTTGTACTCCAACCAGTCCATACAAAGGGTTACACAACAACAACAAACAGGACAACAAGGATAATACAAAATTGTCACACAACACTACTAGGCTCGACACGACTCTACTAATTGGTCGGACGGACCGACCGGCTCTGATACCAATTGTAACACCCCGTTCTCCCAACAACGTAATATTAATTATTAAAATCAGAGTAATCACACAACGGAGTGTCACACTACTTTTCAAAATTTCATAAATAGGAAATATCTATTTATTTAAAATCAATGTTTAGAATATCTTACTAAACTGCAGCGGAATAATTCTTTAAAAATATAATTTCAACCGAATTCAACATCAATGAAAATCTTGGCACAAAGGCCTCAACGTAATAGACATTATCATCAACAATGATAAATCCAACAACGAGGTCTTTTCAAAATATGATACATAAAAGAATGAGAAGACATTCGCAACGATTTCCCCATCCTAGTATGTATCAGAGCCCTAGACACTTGAGCCGACCAAACCTACAAGTCATCAGTACCTGCACATTACCCACGGTCGAGGCAACATATACGCAGAAGGGGTGAGAAACTTATCCAATAATAATAATATATAATTCATCAAATTAATGAAAACAACAAAGCATATCACAACAGGCATCATTAATAATGTATTTAAATAAACACCTAAACAACGACATAATTATTTTCAACAACAAGGTACAGCAACAACGACAACAACAACATTATCCACAACGACACCGACAACTCGACAATGCAACAACGACAACAACTCGACAATGCTACAACGACAACAACAACCCAACAATGCTACGACAACAACAACTAATGCATCATGCAGGTGGTACCAATCTACGCGCGTTGAATGCTAAGCATTCCAGGGCATAAGCCCCCAACGATTTGGATGGTTAAAGCATCCCAGGGCATAAGCCCCCAACAGGTGAATGATAAACATTCCAGGGCATAAGCCCCCAACGGGTTGAATGATGAACATTCCAGGGCATAAGCCCCCAACAGATGTGAGTATGCAAATGGACTCAACTTGTGTATATTAACATACAACTTCAACAGCGACTACAACAACAACATATGTGCCTAAAACAATTATGACACACTCCCCAACTTTGACATTAGATGATACAACAACGTCAACAACGGAAATCAACAATAGCATATATATAAATCAATTACATTCATCTCAAAGTCTAAAACATCCCCCAAAAGCAATTAAGTTTTGATCAATAGAACATAAGTCAAATATCCATAAAACACCTCAACTAAATCCCTATCACTTAAGTTTGAAGTTGGAAAACCAACCATAAGTTTTTGGACTAACTAGAGATTAGTTATGCTAAGTTTTCTTAAAATTTTCTGAAGACCCACCTGAACTATTTTTATCATAACTCAAAATCTACAAATCTTTTCCACTCCAAACCAAGGCCATTATAAAGCTAACTTAATTATCTACAACTTTCATGTTTACACCGAAAGCTAATTCAACACAGAAACGGGTGAAAATCAGTGAACAATCGAGGAAAAAGTTTGCAGAAAACGTGTCACGATTTTGGAAAACGTGCCACGTTTTTACGACCAGAAAAACCCAACTTTCGACATTTTAAAATCGTGCCACGATGCCCAAAACGTGCCACGTTTTTTACAGTACCAGGTCAAAAAACAGCTTTTCAAAAATGCGATTTTTACCATAGTTTCACCCAAAAATCCCATCTTTGATCCCTTAATCACCCAAATTGTCTTAGAAACATGTTTACAGGTTTAGTATACAACATAGGGAACAAAACAACATATAATTATGCAATTCAACAACAAGTTTCATCATAATTCATCATCTATCATAACTTCTCAAACCCTAGAAACCAAGAACAACAAATTCATCAATTTTCAAATTATATATCACGATTATTGAAAGGAATCCCACCCTTACCTTAATTCAGCAAAAATGAACGAATAGCTACAACAATCGATTCCTTCCTAGCTCTCTCTTGGTTCTTCTCCTCTTCCTCTCCAAAACCAGTTGTTTCTCAATTGTACGTGAAAATGTTTCTGTTCTCACTTTTCTTTCTTTTACTCTCAAAAATATAATTCTTTCCTTTTCTCACTTAACTCCCACTAAACTCTCATAATTATTTACTTAATTCTCATTAACTAAAATAAATACTATTTCTACCTATTTCTATTTCTCCTACTATTTCCACAAATAATAAGACAATATTCATTCAAATAAAACACAACTCTATAAATCATATAATAAAATAGCATCACACCATATATCACATAAAATCACCCAAAACACATATTTCACATAAAATCATCTATTTAACAAATAAATTCATATAAAAATACTCACACATCTACTAAAAATAATTAAATAAAAATGGGGTGTTACAGAAGATACACTCACCAATCTCACCAATTTTCCTAGCAATGGTATGGTGAATGGAGAAAAACTCACCAATACAATATATAAAATAGATCATCACCAATGATGCACAATATATATCTCACCAATATCAACACCATTACATAATATATATCTCACCAAAATCAACACCATACAAATATTTAACTCACCAGTAGCATCACCATAATTAATATTTTAACTCACCAATATCATCACCATAAACGATATTTATTCCACCAAATGACGACACTATTATCACATTTATTCATCTCATCAACATAACATTATAACATATTATCTCATCTCATCAATTATAACTTTTTAACGTATTATTTCATCTCACCAAACATAACACCATTAACAATTCATTAATCTCAACAATGATTTTGATATAACTTAATATTTTATCTCACCAATGAACGACACCATTTACATCATCAATTATCACAATAATAACTTCATTATAACCTAAGGTTTTATCTCACCATTATCATCACCTGTAATATCTGCATAAATTTTTATGAATAACAACGTCATAACTTCAATTATATTAGCCTCATAATCTTCTATTTAACATTTGCCTTAGACTTATCAATCACTTTAAGAGAATCACTTTTAAAACACCTAATCTTCCTCCCGCCTAAGTGCATTGCTGCAGAGCCTTATTCTTTTACTTTTACTTTTACTTTTAGAACTTGTTTTAAGAACAAAAGGAAGGTTTTCTAATGCAGAAAGAAGTGCATGATCGTGTGCCCAACACTCTTTACCACAAACTCTCTTGCAACACCCTCCAAACCCACTTCCTTAGTAACGAAATATTATACTCCTTTAACCTTCTAACCCCCAAACCCACATTATGATCTTACCATTAACTGTGATATGGTGACAATTATTATTATTAAAGTTGAATAGTTTTTACAATCTTACAATTATTATTGATTGACTGTGTAAACAACCTTTGCATTCTCAATGCAAAATGTCTAGTGAATCTCTTCCATATCATAAATCTTGATGTCATTTGTTTCTACGAAGAAGGAGAAACAAGAGAGGTAGAAGGACAAGAAACACTCGAACCTCTCAACAAATTTAAATATGAGTATAAGTCTATAATGTTCGTAAGATCATAAACCCAATACTATGTTTAATATTACGGTAGAAAACTAGTTTCACGACGACCTAAAACAATACCAAATATAAACGTAATAATCAATTAGTCAAATATTTTAGGTGAAATAATATATTAATTTTGGTTATTAATCCTATAATTTTTTTTGGTGGTGGCCGGGATTCGAACCCCAGACTTTGCATATATTATGCATTGTCCATACCAACTGAGATAAACTCACGAAGACTATTAGTCCTATAATTGATGTAATAATAAAATATTTGAGATTTTGTCAAAAAAATAAAATAAAATATTTGAGATTATATACATTTTGATAAAAAACTGAAAAAATATCTTCATTTCTTTAAGGGTTAATTATGTTTTTGGTCCCTACAAAATTGCGACCTTGTAAGTTTAGTCCTTACTTAATTTTAATAGCATTTTTAATCCCTACAAAAAATTTCTGCACTCAATATTAGTCCTTACTCAATCCAAATTTGTTTAATTTATGCTTAAACTCTTAAGTTTTTCAACAATTTTTTATAGGCGAGTTAAGAACGTTATTAAAAGGTCATCCGAAAAAATTATCGCAAAAATTTGATTTCTACGTCCATATTTTTGTTACTTATATCTTAAACTTTTGTCGTTTTAAAAAATTCATATTTAATTTATTTCATGTTAAAAAATTATAGATTTTAGTAAATGAACCTTTCATAGTGTTCTAAACTTGTATAAAAAGAATCGTTAAAAAATTTAAGAGTTTAAGGATAATTAAACAAAATTTATTTTAGCAGGGACTAAAATTATAAGTAATTTTTTTTTGTAGGGATTAAAAAAGCTATTAAAATTAAATAAGGATTAAACTTAGAAGGTCGCAATTTTACAGGGATCAAAAACATATTTAACCCTTTCTTAAATCTAAAAAAAACACATTTCAACGCTCGACCAACAACAACAAACTCTTCATCCAATCAATCTCCATTTTCTTTTCAGATCTCGACTTTGTTCTCTTCCACCATTTTCATTTTCATTCACTTCACTTCGTTATTACTTATCACACCCCACTCTCCACTCTTTCTTTCCAATAAAATCAAATTAACTTAATTTTCCCCTTAAATTTTGTCTTAATTAAATTACCTATCTCCTTCTACTATAGCAACCATCGTGGATCAATCATATTAGGTTTTTGAATAATCACGATGGCTGCTCCACCTGCAAGAGCTCGATCCGATTACGATTACCTAATCAAGCTTCTCCTCATCGGTGATAGCGGTTCGTACTTTTTCAATTCTTTTTCTTTTCGCACTTTAGATTTTGATTCTGCTTAATATTTCATTAGGTTTTATTATTTTCAGCGGTAATTCGATCATTATTAGTGTAATCATACAAGTTTACTATAACAAATGGAGGCAGTAACTTATTTTTGGCAATGATAAAGTAAAAGGGCTACAACTAATTATTAAGGCTTAACTCAACTGATCATGTGTAAGAAAATCAGTTATTTATTAATCAAATGTGACCTATTTGGATAAACAACTTAATTACACTTGTTTATGTTTGTATAAGCTATTTCTATAACAAAATATATAATAAAATTAAACGGCTTTCATATAAAATAAGGTGGTTTGGGGGTAAGGGATGTGAGAGTGGTCAACTTGAGTCTTTTGGCAAAATGGCGTTGGCGTATTCTACAACATGATTCTCCTTTGTGGAAAGAAGTCCTTGTCAAAAAGTTTGATCGGAGTGGAGTCACTTGGCCGAGAAGTGCTTCTGTATGGTGGAGAGATTTAACTTCATTGGAGGATTCGGGTGGAGGAGATTGGTTCAAAAGGGAAGTATTTAAGAAAGTCTGTGATCTTTTCCCGCGGTTGCTTGCTATTGCAGATAGAAAGGATGCGAAGTTGAGTGAGGTTTGTGTTAGAAATGGGGAAGAGTGGAATTGGACGTGGTTGTGGAGAAGGTTGTTGTTTGTATGGGATGAGAGTTTACTTGAGCAATTATTGATGTTGTTGAATGATTTGGTACCAAATACCGAGAGAGATAGTTGGGGGTAGAGACTGGAAGGTGGAGGTGTGTTCTCGCTAAAATCAACTTATGACTTTTTGGAGGGGATTTTTGTGTTGGAAAATGATGTAGGTGAATTGGAAAAAGGGGTTTTTGGAGGCCTTTGGAAAACTCTGGCACCTTCAAAATAGTAGCACCTTCAAAATAGTGGTTTGCTCTTGGAAAATGCTCCTAGATAGAATTCCAGTCCAGAATAATTTGTGGAAAAGGCATGCTATTGTTCCCGAAGCCCCTAGAGAGTGTGTTTTTTGTGGGAATGATGAGGAATCTTCTATCCACCTTTTTCTTCATTGTTATGTTGTTGCTCAAGTGTGGGATAAGATTTTGAGATGGATAGGTGGGGAATTTATTACACCCCCAAACCATTTGTTCAATTTGAATGTTTGATAGGATGTTCTCAAAATAAATAGTGGAAATAAGGGTTTTGGCTTATAGGGATTAAACTTAGAAGTAATCAAAGTGCTCTTATGGAAGCGGAGCTTGAGTAGATTGAAAGCATCACCGTGTATGTTCTATGAATGGAAATGGTGTATGGGAGATTGCTTTGCTAGGTGGGAAGTTGGGATTGCTGTGCACGGTTCTTTTTCAGCGCTGTTTTGGGGTTGCTGGGCTGTGTACGTGGCTGTTGATTGGCGTGTGTTGGGGGTAACCAAATACTGGGTGGTTTTGATGTTTTTCCTCTTTTTTTGGAGGGGGTCAGGGGTGTGTTTTTTGTCCCTGTTTGTTGCGTTGTTCAGGAGGTGCTCCTGCGATTCTCTGTTTTGTTTGTTGTTCCAGCATCGGTTTAGGGTACTGGATTGTGGTTTGTTTAAGTTGTATCCGCTCTTTTCGCCCGGCCATCATGGCTTGTGATGGTACCGTCTGCGTTATAAAATTTGTTGCTTAAAAAAAAACAGTTTTCATTTAAGACATACTCTGTTTTCATATATCTACCTTGGGGAAATAAGTTGAAAACAAATTATGGGATGTTACAAGCTGTTTCCATAAGCTCTCACAAAAATTATCGTAAGTGCGCATGTCAGCAAATAAGCTAATCCAAACATGCCTTATATCTCCACTCTTTCTCCACTTCAGTATTATTAATGTATGGAATGTATCTTATTGGGTCTCTTTTGTATTACATTACATTCTTTTTTCACATTGGCAGGTGTGGGTAAAAGTTGCCTTTTACTGCGTTTCTCAGATGGTTCATTCACAACCAGTTTTATTACAACCATTGGGTAGGTTCTCTGATCTTTGTGTGAACTTGCTTATTTTCTGTTTCCGCTGTTCTTCTTTTGTCTCTTTCTTTAGGGGATGGGCCTGTACTTACTAAAATGTGTTATTTTTCTTTAGCATTGATTTCAAAATAAGGACCATAGAGCTTGATGGTAAGCGAATCAAATTGCAAATATGGGACACGGCTGGTCAAGAGCGGTTTCGAACCATTACAACTGGTTAGTTTCAGTTATTGAAATTTATTTGTTTTGTTCTCTTTCCCTTCCAATATAACTAGAATAATAAGCGAGAGCTCAATTGTGGCGCTGTATATTCAACATATGTACACTTATGCAATGTGTGTTTGTCATGATATTAATCAATTCCTACTTATTTATTGCTCCTTCTGTTCTTGCACATTAGATAGGAACCTCTATAAATATTAAATAGTATATTTCAATATTATTTTTTGATTAAGGCAAATAGATTTCCCTTTCTTCTCTAACTTGCTAAACCGTTTGTTATTGAAAACCGTCCTGTTTTGAATAAGATTTTAAGATTGGCGGCCTATCAATAGATCTTTTAAGATTACTGACTGTTTGAGACGATATGCTTTTTTACTAGATTGTATGGGTTGGATCTCTTCATTAGATTGGTTTAGACTTTATCTAAAAATTCTGGATATTATCAGACCTGTGAAGTAGTTCGATCTCCAGTGCCGGACCCACTGATTATCAACTTACACGTGATTGAGGTTTAGTTCTACTATATGAAGCTCGGATGCTTGATACAACATTAGCACAATATGACATGGATGTGGAAATTCTTGAAAACTGAAGATAGTAGATGGCCTAAATTCATTTACACAAATTTATGAAAAATTTACTTTATTATTATTTTACAGAAATGCAATAATATTTGTAAAGAAACATTGATGTTTTTTATTTTTTTATATCAATATATAAGTATGTTTATTTGCATATTATGATCACAAGTTCACAACTCACAAAAATACTTGTTTTTTTGAAACAACAAATGTTAGTATTGTTAGTTTTTTGTCGAGAGTGGGGATCAAATTCTCCATCTCCTTATCACTCCACTCCTTACAAAAAATACTTCTAATCATTACAAAAAATATTGAAACATATTTAATATTTTACAAAAAATATCAAATATTTATTATTTTCCTTGTGACATATCATAAATGTACTCTATTTCCCTAATCATTTTAAAATGTCACTAAGTACCACTGCTCCTATATAAACTAATCTAGACCTATGAAGTATAGACTCTGACATACGGACACGGCAAACACATTGAGACACAAGTAGTGTCCAAAATATAGGACACTGGAACACCTCATACTTGTGTATATTTTTATTTATGCGTATGTGTGTATATATAATTGACTCAGCAAAATTCTAAATTAAGAATTTAGATTCATATATTAACCTTCTAAAAATAAATTCATGTTAATGATATGACTCTCACAAAGAAGAATACTAATATTGTATTAGGAATATACCTTATGCTGTTATAATTGTACCAGAGGATCAATCTTTTCTCTTCCTCCAGAATTCTGTTAGGACAGCTGTCCTAACATAGGAGATAGGACAACTGACACTTGTGTTAGAGTTAGTTAGGATCTAGCTACTTTATAAATACTTGATTGTATCTCATTTCAAAACTATCTAGAACTTTCCCTCTGTTTCTCTCATTTCTTTGAATCCTCAACTTCTAGCATGGTATCTTAGAGCTTCTTTTCGATCCTTAGCGATGGCTATCAGCCACTTCTCCTACTTCTTCTCATGTCACTGATCGAGTTACCGCCACAGCAGCACCAACAACATTCAAGCAAAAGATCTATGTTAAACTTGACGATAAAAATTACCTTCAATGAAAGCAACAAGTTAAAGGTGTTCGTTGAGGAACGAACATGGTGAAATATGTTGTTCTACAAAAAATTCCCAGTATTGATCCTCTGGTACAATTATAACAGCATAAAGTATATTCCTAATAAATAAGATTAAGGGGAATCATTTATAATGCCAATATTTATCTATATAACATAAGATAAGAATATAAATCATGTCTATTATAACAACTAGTTAATCCTATGATAATGATCCTCACAAAAAAATGATAAGACATCATTGTTTTAGTTCTCATAAAAAGGAAAAGATCTAATCTAGAATTAGAAGTGTCAGACAATTGTCTGGCCAAGAGCATGCGTCGGCTCAGTTTTTGCTCGCGTGTCCAAGACTTGTCTAATAGGTGTCCGAACCAGTTTTATTTATTTAATTGGACAACGTTAAAAGGTGTTTGACATGTGTCCAAGGGATCTTCATCTTCCCATTATCATCATCCAAAACAGCATAGCTTCTAAATTTAATTTGCCAATTCAAGAAGTTGGTCACCTTCATCATCAAATTAATCAATGGATATCACTACCAATATCCCACAAGCATCCCTCTCCCTCTTTTCATATCCTCAAAACATGAATAAAGAGTATTTTGACTCCAATTATGCTCACAATTTGAGGGAGAACAAGGCTCAAGTTACTGGAGCTGTATCCCAAAGTGTTGAAGAAGCATCCTTAATTTATCTGTCAAATATTATCTTTTAAAATTTTAAAAAGGCGGAGGGTTTTTTTTTTGGATACCGATATAGGAGTGTTATATGCATACGGGAATACGGCTATGACATGGACACTTTAGCAATTTTAGAGTATCATAGCTTTTTAGGTTCTAGTCTATATAGTAATGTGATTATGTATTGTAAGATGTTGCTCTGTTTGTCAATATCAGTACATATTGTGATATCGATTGACAACCATCACGAATTCAAATACACTATTTCTAATTCTACTCTGACGATGTGTTTAATCTTTTTGTTGGGCAGCTTATTACCGTGGAGCAATGGGTATTTTGCTTGTGTATGATGTCACCGATGAGTCATCTTTTAACAGTAAGTTCTTCCTCCTCCTGGTTATAGTTTTGCGCCATTCCTCCTTTATTACTTTGTCCACATTCTTAATCTTCTACAATGCGTTTCTTTAAATCCACATGCATCATTGGAGTAAGTATTTTTGTTTGCAAACTCTACTTTTCAACTTTGTATTTTGGGGAGATTCCAGTGCTTAAATGTGTATTAAGATGGAACTGACTTCTATATTTGTTTCATCTCATATCCAGACATCAAGAATTGGATTCGCAACATTGAGCAGCATGCTTCTGACAATGTCAACAAAATATTAGTGGGGAACAAGGCTGACATGGATGAAAGCAAAAGGGTTTGCCCCACACACTCACTCTTTCTCCAACCTTTTGGTTTTCCATGTACACGTATCTCCTGTGATTACTATGCTACACTTGATGCTGGAAATTTATTCTCCTTAGGCTGTTCCAACTTCAAAGGGTCAAGCTCTGGCAGACGAATACGGCATCAAGTTTTTCGAAACTGTAAGCAGCACTTTTTAGTTGTTACTCTTGATGGAAAAGCATCTGAAATCGCTGTGCTATTTTTAATGCGAGATTATGTTTATGCAGAGTGCAAAAACTAATATGAATGTGGAGGAGGTTTTCTTTTCAATAGCTCGGGACATCAAACAAAGACTTGCAGAAAGTGACTCAAAGACTGAGGTTTTTATTTCAACCTTTCTTTTGTTATGATGGATTCATTATCTTGCAAGTTGCAACAGTTTATAATTGCTTCATTTTTTGATATATTTGAAGTTAATGCTAGACTCTTCCTTGATATTGCTGGTTTTCTTTTTTAGACTACTATTATGTTGCATGTTTGGTTGCCTCATCATCGTTGCGCTAAATTTTTATTTGGTTCATTGCAGCCCCAAACACTCAAGATTAACCAACCAGACCAGGGAGCTGGCTCTGCTCAAGCATCACAAACGTCTTCTTGCTGTGGTTCTTAGAAGAAGCTCTTGCAACTACATTTGAGCGAGGAAGTTAATTTGGTCAATGACTTTTATCAGTGCTTGTATTGTTCTTTTGCTATTTTACAGTTGCTACTTATTGGGTGTTAATGGTAGACTAGATCCTTCCTATGTTGGGAAATTAATCACATATCTATTTATTGGTGCATCTGTATCAGTATCTGTTTTATTTTCCCTTTTCTTTTTTCAGGAGCCTGACTATACACAATGTTTGCTAAAACCAACAACATCCTGCGCCTACTTGGTGCTCCAATATATTGCTTAGCTTCGTATTTCAGAATACTTTATACATTTGATGTTTCTCGGCTTAAATTGATCAAATATTTACTACTATTTTTTTTGGGTGAATAATTGATCAAATACTTTGATATCTTAGTTATTTTAAATTTGGTCGGTATAGGCTACGCCAATTCTGCTATGTCATTTCTTCATACTTCTCAAAACGCTGTTAGTCACTCAATCTGTATGACGAATTGAATTAATTAACTTATTTTAAACTTTATTCTTTGGTAACTTTGCTATTCATGAGCTGTTTGAGTTTAGTCTGTCGTTAAATGGCCCATCTAAAGAGTAACTGATCATTGAAGATGAATGTTAATTTTCTGAAGATATATTAGTTTGACGTGCCAAACACGGATATTTTTATGAATACTATTTTTTTTTTCTTTTATAAAATATCGTATGAGGAATTGTTTGTATTATATGACGAAATTTGAAATGTTTTTTTTTTTTCCTCAAAGGTTCATAACTACAATTACGATTTTTTTTTATTTTGTAAAATAATTGTAGAAATAATTAACTTAAATCATCTTGTTTCACAGGAGATTTTGAACTAGTGTCGATAAACGATGAACTCAAATTTTGTTGTTTAGGTAGTACACTTATCCCTCACCCCCCATCAATTTTAAGCAGTGCAAAACTGCAAATCCCTCGTTCAAATGGTGCAACTCTGTATAATCTAAAATTATCTTGTACCTTTGAAATAAGTTTATGAAATTAGTATCTTAAAAATTAGTTTTGAAACATCTTTGGCATCCAAAATATATTTGAGCATCGAAGCCTTTTGCATCTATTTTCTTCATTTAACATTCTCATTCATCTCATTCTCTAGATGTTTGAGCATTCATTTATCTTGTGTGAGGCTTCTATTGTGTTGATAGATACTCTACAAGGGTGAAATTCTAGGTTATAGAAAGGGGAAACTTTCAAGGCGTTGGATTTGTTCAATCTTTGAAAAGAAGGCTTCAATCGAAGAACTCAAGGTGATAAATTTTCCAGTTCAACAAGTACCAGAATGGCCATGAAACATGGGCAAAATATGAGGGGTGCCATGTACACACAACAACCGTCACAAACCATACACATGACCTGCAAGTTAAGCCGAATAACGACGGTTAGGGACAGTCTTTGCAGGCCTCATTTATAGTCAATAGGATTACATGATACATCCCATTGTCTATATGTAACACATTTAGATTTTATTTCAGAGACATTTAATTAATTAAACTATCAATTTCACTCTCCTTTTACATTTGTCTTTCTGCTTTTCATTTACTTGTGTTTTTCTTATCTTGGGCAAGTAAAAAATATTAAACCAAGGAAAGTGATATAATTTTGGTAAGCATTTGTTTTTTATTTTATTTTATATATATGATATAGTAGATAGTAGTAGATAGTAGATTTGAGATTATATATATTTTGACAGCGTTTATGGAAAGAACGAAAACGTCTCAGAATTTAGCGAAATAACCAATAGTTGTACACACCTACTTTGCACTGATCTTATGAACTCTCATGTTAGGTTCGTTTGGAGACAAGCAAATGAAATTGCTCATAGTTTAGCTAGAGTGGCCCCATTGGAAGCTAGTTTCCGCATTGATTACAAAATTCTAACCATAGTTTTAAAAACCGGCTCGGACAGACCGGTCGAACCGGTCCGACCGTGAACCGGTGTGTAGTCCGGTTCGAGCCTAATATCGGATCGGCCGTGTTATTAAACCGGTCAAAACCGGTCAAACTCGATAAAAACCGATGACTCTACTCGGCCGGTTTTCTAAGTTAATCCGGTTTAATCAATATTTTATGTTTAATGCTCCATTATGCCTACTTTAACATAACATCAATTAATTAATAGGAGCATTGTTTTATGTTTAATGCTCCATTATGCCTACTTTAACATATAAAAATTAATAATTAATGTCTTATTTAATAGTACTGGCCACAACAGGAATCGAACCGCACACATATAGCACATCATGAGAAATTTAACCACTGCAACAACAAATTAATTATGTTAACAAATGTAATTTATTATATATATTTAAGTATAACACATCTTCTTTTATTAAAATTGAAGGAACACATAGTTTTTTTTTCTTTCAAGAAGAACACATCATTATTAAATATAATATAACAATAATAATACTAATAATATACATATCATCTTCCCCCTAAAAAAAAATACATGTCATATGTTTTTTTTTTAGAAAATATATGTATTATGTTAATATTAATTGATATGCATCTATTTGTTGTCAACAAAATAGAGTTATACTCTTTTAAAAAAATATAGATATTTAATCTTAAGATCGAGTCATCTAACCGAGTTATCCGGTTTAATCCGATTCAGTTATGCGGTTCAACCAGTGACTCAGTGGTTCGACCATTAACTCAGTGACCCAATACCCCTGCCGAGTCGATGACCGAGCCGAGTTTTAAAACTATGATTCTAACATGTATTGAATTGAACACATTATTATAAATGAAATACATTAAAGCTCTGTTTGGTAAAAAGAAGCTATAGGCTAGCTGATAGCTGAAAAGCTAGCTTATAGCTGATGACTGATAGCTGATAGCTTATAGCTGAAAAATTGTTCAAAAAAAAAAGCTTATAGCTGAAAAACTCGTTTATTAAAAATAATGTGTTTGGTAAAATTAGCTGTTGAAGTGGTTGATAAATATAAAATGACATAAATGGGCATTATTATTTTTTTATAAAATATATACATAAAAAATTACTTAATTTATTTCTTTTAAATATTTAAATTTATTTCAAATTACTTTCATCCCGAAAATGATAAATGTGTTTTATGAATTCATTTAACATTTTTTTAACTAAACATTTGCTTCACTATTTATTGTATATTTTATTTTTGATTATAAATATATTACATGAATTTCTTCAAAAAAAATATATTACAAGAATTAAGCGCAAGGTAATAAGAAAAATATAACAAAACTACAACATGAGGTAATAAGAAAAATAGAGCATGGTAATAACGTCCAACATGCTGGTTGCACCTAAATATAAAAAGTGGGTAGTTATGTTTTTTTTTCCCACTAAAAGTGGGTAGTTATATATGATCGTGGGTAGTTTTTTTTAATTAAAAATATAATAAAATTAAATTAATGAGGTTAAAAATGGAAGAAAATATAAAAAGCTACAAGCTATAAGCTCAAAAGCTACTTGAAATAGCTTCTCACAAAAAGCTATAAGCTCATGAAAAAAGCTTGTTACCAAACACGTCACGTTTTCATCCAACGAGCTTATAAGCTAATCCAACAAGCTATAAACTACTCCCTCCGTCCCGGAATAACTGACCCATTTTCTAAAAAAAAGTGTCCCAAAAAAACTGACTCATTTCAATTTTCAATACAACTTTCATCATTCCCAATACAATATAACACTAAATAATACTACTTTTATCATTCCCAATACAATATATTCCACTTTCTCCTTTATTTATACACTTTTCTTAATCTGTGTGAAAAATCAAAGTAGATCAATTAAACCGGGACGGAGGGAGTAGCTTTTTTGTGTTACCAAACACAGCCTAAGTCTGTTTTGCTCAAAAAAATATATTTTGATAAAAAAACAGAAAAAAAATATCTTCAATTCTTTAAACTAAAAAAAACACATTTCAACGCTCGACCAACAACAAACCCTCCATCCAATCAATCTCCATTTCCTTTTCAGATCTCAGACTTTGTTCTCTTCCACCATTTTCTTTTTCATTTTCACTCACTTCACTTCGTTATTACTTATCACACCTCACTCTCCACTTTTGTCTTAATTAAATTACTTAACGCACCTCACTCCCCTTATTACAGGGAGCAACCATCGTGGATCAATCAGATCAGGTTTCAGGTTTTTGGAATAATCGCGATGGCTGCTCCACCTGCAAGAGCTCGATCCGATTACGATTACCTAATCAAGCTTCTCCTCATCGGTGATAGCGGTTCGTACTTTTTCAATTCTTTTTCTTTTCGCACTTTAGATTTTAATTCTGCTAAATATCTCATTAGGTTTTATTATTTTTAGCGGTAATTCGATTCTTAGTTGCGTAATCATACAAGTTTACTATAACAAATGGAGGCAGTAACTTATTTTTGTCAATGATAAAGTAAAAGGGTTACAACTAATTATTAAGGCTTAACTCAACTGATCATGTGTAAGAAAATCAGTTATTTATTAATCAAATGTGACCTATTTGGATAAACAACTTAATTACACTTGTTTATGTTTGTATAAGCTATTTCTATAACAAAATATATAATAAAATTAAACGGCTTTCATATAAAATAAGGTGGTTTGGGGGTAAGGGATGTGAGAGTGGTCAACTTGAGTCTTTTGGCAAAATGGCGTTGGCGTATTCTACAACATGATTCTCCTTTGTGGAAAGAAGTCCTTGTCAAAAAGTTTGATCGGAGTGGAGTCACTTGGCCGAGAAGTGCTTCTGTATGGTGGAGAGATTTAACTTCATTGGAGTATTCGGGTGGAGGAGATTGGTTCAAAAGGGAAGTATTTAAGAAAGTTTGTGATCTTTTCCCGCGGTTGCTTGCTATTACAGATAGAAAGGATGCGAAGTTGAGTGAGGTTTGTGTTAGAAATGGGGAAGAGTGGAATTGGACGTGGTTGTGGAGAAGGTTGTTGTTTGTATGGGATGAGAGTTTACTTGAGCAATTATTGATGTTGTTGAATGATTTGGTACCAAATACCGAGAGAGATAGTTGGGGGTAGAGACTGGAAGGTGGAGGTGTGTTCTCAGTAAAATCAACTTATGACTTGTTGGAGGGGATTTTTGTGTTGGAAAATGATCTAGGTGAATTGGAAAAAATGGTTTTTGGAGGCCTTTGGAAAAGTCTGGCACCTTCAAAAGAGTGGCTTTCTCTTGGAAAATGCTCCTACATAGATTTCCAGCCCGGAATAATTTGTGGAAAAGGCATACTATTGCTCCCGAAGGTGTCTTTTGTGGGAATGATGAGGAATCTTCTATCCACCTTTTTCTTCATTGTTATTTTGCTGCTCAAGTGTGGGATAAGATTTTGAGATGGATAGGTGTGGGATTTATTATACCCCCAAACCATTTGTTTAAATTGAATGTTTGATAGGATGTGCTCAAAATAAAAAGTGGAAAAAAAGGGTTTTGGCTTATTTGGCACACTACCGTTTGGGTGATTTGGAGTACGAGAAATAGGAAGATTTTCAAGAATCGAGATTTTGAGGTTGATGCAATGGTGGAGGAAATCAAAGTCCTCTTATGGAAGCGGAGCTTGAGTAGATTGGAAGCATCACCATGCATGTTCTATGAATGAAATTGGTGTACGGGAGATTGCTTTGCTAGGTAGGAAGTTGGGATTGCTGTGCATGGTTCTTTTTCAGTGCTGTTTTGGGGTTGCTGGGCGGTGGTGTACGTGGCTGTCGATCGGTGTGTATTGGGGGTAACCAAATACTGGGTGGTTGTTTTGATGTGTTTTCCTCTTTTTTGGACGGGGTCAGGGGTGTGTTTTTTGTCCCTGTTTGTTGCGTTGTTCATGAGGTGCTCCTGCGGGTTCTCTGTTTTGTTTGTTGTTCCAGTATCAGTTTAGGGTACTGGATTGTGGCTTTGTTTAAGTTGTATCTGCTCTTTTTGCCCGGTCATCATGGCGACTTGTGATGGTACGGCGTGCGTAATAAAATTTGTTGCTTAAAAAAAACGGTTTGCATTTAAGCCGTACTAGGTTTTCATAAAGCTATCCTGGGGAGCTTATGGAAATAAGTTGAAAACAAATTACGGGCATGCTAAAAGCTGTTTCCACAAGCTCTCACAAAAATCATCATAAGTGCGAATGTCTGCAAATAAGCTAATCCAAACATGCCTTTTTATCTCCTCTCTCTCCTTTTTATTATTAGTAGTGTATTGAATGTATCTTATCTTATTGGGTTTTGTTTGTATATTACATTCTTTTTTTCACGTTGGCAGGTGTGGGTAAAAGTTGTCTTCTATTACGTTTCTCAGATGGTTCATTCACAACTAGTTTTATCACAACCATCGGGTAGGTTCTCTTTGTGTGAACTTGCTTATTTTATGTTTTTCGTTGTTTTTCTTGTCTTTCTTGAGGAGATGGCCCTGTACTTACTAGAATGGGTTATTTTTCTTTAGCATTGATTTCAAAATAAGGACCATAGAGCTTGATGGTAAGCGAATCAAGTTGCAAATATGGGACACGGCTGGTCAAGAGCGGTTTCGAACCATTACAACTGGTTAGTTTCAGTTACTGAATTTATTTGTTTTGTTCTCTTTCCTTCCCAACATAACTAGAATAATAAGTGAGAGCTTAATTGTGGTTCTTTATATTCAACTTATGTACACTTCTTATGCAACATGTGCTTGTCATGATATTAATCAGTTGCTACTTATTTATTGCTCCTTCTATTCTTGCACATTGGATAGGAACCACTATAAATATTAAATAGTATATTTTGATATTATTTGTTGATTGAGGCAAATAGATTTCCCTTTCTTCTCTAACTTGCTAAACCATTTTTTATTGAAAACCATCCTGTTTTGAATAAGATTTAAACTTCCATTTGCCAGATCAATGTATAAGGTACCTGATATGATTGGTGGCCTATTAATAGATCTTTTAAGATTGCTGACTGTTTGAGACGATATGCTTTTTTACTAGATTGTATGGGCTGGATCTCTTTATTAGATTGGTTTAGACTTTTATCTAAAAATTCTGAATATTATCAGACCTGTGAAGTAGTTGGATATCCGGTGTTGTACCCACTAATTATCACCTTACACGTGATTGAGGTTTAGTTCTACTGTATGAAGCTCGGATACTTGATACAACATGAACACAATATGACACATATATGGAAATTCTTGAAAACTGAAGATATTAGATGGCCTAAATTCATTTACACTAATTTGTGAAAAATTTACTTACTTTATTATTTTACAGAAATGCAATAATATTTGTAAAAAAACATTGATGTTTTTTTTATCAATATATAACTATGTTTATTTGCATATGATGATCACAAGTTCACAACTCACAAAAATACTTGTTTTTTTGAAACAACCAATGTTAGTATTGTTAGTTTTTTGTTGGGAGTGGGGATCGAATTCTCCATCTCCTTATCACTCGACTCCTTACAAAAGACACTTCTAATCATTGCAAAAAACCATAGAGGCATATTTTTACTCTTACCCATATCAATTATTTATTATTTTCCTTGTGACGTGTCATAAATGTATTATTTTTCCCTAACCACTGTCAAAATGTCACAAAGTACCACTGCTCCTATTTAAACTAAGTCTAGACCTATGAAGCATAGACTTTGACATACGGACACGACACACATTGAGACACGAGTAGTGTCCAAAATATAGGACACCGGGACACCTCATACTTGTGTATATTTTTATTTATGTGTATGCGTGTGTATATAATTGACTTAGCAAAATTCTAAATTAAGAATTTAGATTCATATGTTAACCTTCTAAAGATAAATTCATGTTAATGATATGACTCACAAAAAAGAATACTAATACTGTATTAGGAATATGCCTTATGCTGTTATAATTGCGTCAGAGGATCAATCCTCTTCTCTTCCTCCAGAATTCTGTTAGGACAGCTGTCCTAACCTAGGACAACTGACACTTGTGTTAGAGTTAGTTAGGATCTAGCTACTCTATAAATACTTGATCGTATCTCCTTTCAAAACTATCTAGAACTTTCCCTCTCTTTCTCTCATTTCTCTGAATCCTCTACTTCTAACACGGTATCTTAGAGCTTCTTTTCAATCTTTAGCCATGGCTATTGGCCACTCCTCCTACCTCTTCTCATGTCACTGATCGAGTTACTGCGGCAGCAGCACCAACAACATTCAAGCAAAAGATCTATCTTAAACTTGATGATAAACACTAGGCTAAAGTGCAACTTTGGCCCCCTATCTTTCAAAAAGTTGCGATTTTGGCCCCCTAAGTTTGAAAACTACAATTTTGGTCCCCTATGTTTTAGCCCCTTTGCATATTTGGTCCTTTTGACCAAGTCAACGCACCACGTGTGTAATTAATTAATTAAAAAAAAAAAATCGAAAAAATCAATTTTTAAATTAAATAAATGAAAAAATAATAAAAAAATATTAAAAAATTCTGGAAAAATGAAAAATAATGAAAAAATAAATTTTTTTTCCAGATTTTAAATTAAATAAATCAAAAAAAATCCAGAAAATCAATTTTTAAATTAAATAAATGAAAAAATAATAATAATAAATTTAAAAATAATGAAAAAATTCGAAAAAAAATGTCAAATTTTCCAGATTTTTTAAAAAATTCGAAAAAAATACGGAATTTTTTTTAAAAAATCTGGAAAATTTGACATTATTTTTTTCGAATTTTTTTCAGAATTTTTTTCGAAATTTTTTCCATAATCTTTTACAAAATTTTCTAATGTTGAAAATTTGACATTCTAAAGGCGCAAGAAAACGAAAAAAGTATACACAAAAACACCGACGAGAATACAACTTGGCCACAAATTTGGTACATATTTCTTCTTTAGGGAAATGAATGTTTCCATGACATTACTTTTTCGAATAAGTGATTCTTGGAATTGTCCATGAATTTTTGTGAAATTTTTTTCGTTTTTTTAATCATTTTTATTAATATTTTTATTTTTCAAGAATTTATTTCATTTTTTTGTTTTTTAAATTTTTTTATTTTTTAATTATTTTTCATTTTTCCAGAATTTTTTAATATTTTTTCATTTTTCCAGAATTTTTTAATTTTTTTTATTATTTTTCATTTTTCCAGAATTTTTTAATATTTTTGTTCATTTATTTAATTTAAAAATTGATTTTTTCGATTTTTTATTTTTTTAATTAATTAATTACACACGTGGCATGCCACGTATGCGTTGACTTGGTCAAAATTGACCAAAAGGACCAAATATGCTAAGGGGCTAAAACATAGGGGACCAAAATTGTAGTTTTCAAATTTAAGGGGCCAAAATCACAACTTTTTGAAAGATAGTGGGCCAAAGTTGCACTTTAGCCTAAAAACTATCTTCAATGAAAGCAACTAGTTAAAGGCGTTCGTTGAGGAAGTAACTTGGTGAAATACGCTGTTCTACAAAAATTTTTGAGTATTGATCCTCTGATACAATTATAACAGCATAAAGTATATTCCTAATAAACAAGACCAAGGGGAATCATTTATAAGGCAATCCTTATCTATATGACATAAGATAAGAATATAAATCATGTCTATTATAACAATTTAATCCTATGATAATGATCCTCACAAAAAATGATAAGACATCATTGTTTTAGTTCTCATAAAAAGGAAAAGATCTAATCTAGAATTAGAAGTTGTCTGAGACAAGTGTTTGGCCAAGAGCATGCGTCGGCACAGTCTTTGCTCGCGTGTTCAAGGCTTGTCTAATAGGTGTCTGTACCAGTTTTATTTATTTAATTGGACTATATTAAAAGGTGTCTGACATGTGTCCAAGGGATCTTCATCTTCCCATTATCATCATCCAAAACAGCATAGCTTCTGAATTTAATTTGCCAATTCAAGAAGTTGGTAACCTTCGTCATCAAATGAATCACACACATCACTACTAATATCCCACAAATATCCCTCTCCCTCTTTCCATATCATCAAACATGAATAAAGTATCTACTCCAGTTATGCTCATAATTTGAGGGAGAACAAGGCTCAAGTTACTGGAGCTGTATGCCAAAGTGTTGAAGAGGCATCCCTTATTTATCTGTCAAATATTATCTTTTAAAATCTTAAAAAGGTGGAGGGTACTTTTTGGATACTGATCTAGGAGTATTATATGCATACGGGAATACGGCTATGACACCTATACTTTAGCAATTTTAGAGTATTATAGCGTTATAGGTTCTACTCTATATACTAATGTGATTATGTATTGCAAGATGTTGCTTGTTTGTCAATATCAGTGCATATTGTGATATTGATTGACAGCCGTCACTATTTCAAACACATATTTCTACTCTGATGATGTGTTCAATCTTTTTATTGGGCAGCTTATTACCGTGGAGCAATGGGTATTTTGCTTGTGTATGATGTCACCGATGAGTCATCTTTTAACAGTAAGTTCTTTTTCCACCTTCTGGTTTTAGTTTTGCGCCATTCCTCCTTTATTATTTCCTCCACATTCTAATCTTCTAATATGCTTGTTTCTTTAAATCCACACGAATCATTGGAACAAGTGTTTTTGTCGGCAAACTCTACTTTTCAACTGTGTACTTTGGGGAGATCCCAGTGCTTAAATTTGTATCAAGATGGAACTGACTTCTCTATTTGTTTCATCTCATATCCAGACATCAAAAATTGGATTCGCAACATTGAGCAGCATGCTTCTGACAATGTCAACAAAATATTAGTGGGGAACAAGGCCGACATGGATGAAAGCAAAAGGGTTTGCCTCACACACTTACTCTTTGTCCATCCTTTTGGTTTTCCATGTACACGTATATCCTGTGATTACTATGCTACACTTGATACTGGAAATTATTCTCCTTAGGCTGTTCCAACTTCAAAGGGTCAAGCTCTGGCAGATGAATACGGCATCAAATTTTTCGAAACTGTAAGCAGCACTTATTACTCTTGTTGGAAAAGCATTCCAAAACCGCTGTGCTGTTTCTAATTCCGAGATTATGTTTATGCAGAGTGCAAAAACTAATATGAATGTAGATGAGGTTTTCTTTTCAATAGCTCGGGACATCAAACAAAGACTTGCAGAAAGCGACTCAAAGACTGAGGTTTTTATTTCGACCTTTCTTTTGTTATATGATGGATTCATTATCTTGGAAGTTGCAACAGTTTATAATTGCATTATTTTTTGATTTATTTGAAGTTAATGCACGACGCTTCCTTGATATTGCTGGTTTTCTTTTTTAGACAACTGTTATGTTGCATGTTTGGTTGAATAAGAAAATCTATATCAGATTTAATTGCTTCATCATCTTCACGCTAAATTTTCATTTGGTTCTTTGCAGCCCCAGACACTCAAGATTAACCAACCAGACCAGGGACTTGGCTCTGCTCAAGCATCACAAACGTCTTCTTGCTGTGGTTCTTAGAAGAAGCTCTTGCAACTACATTTGAGCGAGGAAGTTAATTTGGTCAATGACTTTTATCAGTGCTTGTATTGTTCTTTTGCTATTTTACAGTTGCTACTTATTGGGTGTTAATTGTAGACTAGATCCTTCCTATGTTGGGAAATTAATCACATATCTATTTATTGGTGCATCTGTATCAGTATCTGTTTTATTTTCCCTTTTCTTTTTTCAGGAGCCTGACTATACACAATGTTTGCTAAAACCAACAACATCCTTCGCCTACTTGGTGCTCCAATATATTGCTTAGCTTCGTATTTCAGAATACTTTATACATTTGATGTTTCTCGGCTTAAATTGATCAAATATTTACTACTATTTTTTTTGGTGAATAATTGATCAAATACTTTGATATCTTAGTTATTTTTAAATTTGGTCGGTATAGGCTACGCCAATTCTGCTATGTCATTTCTTCATACTTCTCAAAACGCTGTTAGTCACTCAATCTGTATGACGAATTGAATTAATTAACTTATTTTAAACTTTATTCTTTGGTAACTTTGCTATTCATGAGCTGTTTGAGTTTAGTCTGTCGTTAAATGGCCCATCTAAAGAGTAACTGATCATTGAAGATGAATGTTAATTTTCTGAAGATATATTAGTTTGACGTGCCAAACACGGATTTTTTTATGAATACTATTTTTTTTTTTATAAAATATCGTATGAGGAATTGTTTGTATTATATGACGAAATTTGAAATGATTTTTTTTTTCCCTCAAAGGTTCATAACTACAATTACGATTTTTTTTATTTTGTAAAATAATTAACTTAAATCATCTTGTTTCACAGGAGATTTTGAACTAGTGTCGATAAACGATGAACTCAAATTTTGTTGTTTAGGTAGTACACTTATCCCTCATCCCCCATCAATTTTAAGCAGTGCAAAACTGCAAATCCCTCATTCAAATGGTGCAACTCTGTATAATCTAAAACTGTCCCATCAATTTGTGATTGTATAGTCCTAGGTGTTTTGTTGATTATTAGAAAAAAAATTTAGGTCGTTGATCTTCCTTTCTCATTCTTAAGCCATGTACCGGAAAGTATATTTAAACAAGTCTTTTAGTCATGCATAAATTATCTTGTACCTTTGAAATAAGTTTATGAAATCAGTATCTTAAAAATTAGTTTTGAAACAATTGAATATTGAAAAAACGCAAGTAGGCTTTGAAGTCAAGGTATTTGGGCATTGAAACGATGCACCCAAACTTTTTCCAGAATCACCAGAAACATTTTGGCATCCAAACTATATATTTGAGCATCGAAGCCTTTTGCATCTATTTTCTCCATTTAACATTCTCACTCATCTCATTCTCTAGATGTTTGAGCATCTCATTTATCTTGTGTGAGGCTTCTATTGTGTTGATAGATACTCTACAAGGGTGAAATTCTAGGTTATAGAAAGGGGAAACTTTCAAGGCGTTGGATTTGTTCAATCTTTGAAGAGGAGGCTTCAATCGAAGAACTCAAGGTGACAAATTTTCGGGTTCAAGAAGTAACAGAAAGGCCATGAAACATGGGGGCGCCATGTACACACAACAAGAATCACAAACCACACGCATGACCTGCGAGTTTAGCCAAATAACGACAGTCAGAGACAATCTTTCTAAGGCCACATTTATAGTCAATATGATTACGTGCTCTGTCCCATTGTCTATAAGTTGTACATTTAGATTTCACTCGCATTTTATGTTTGTCTTCCTAACTTTTCATTTACTTATGTTTTTCTTATCTTAGTTCACATTAACACAAAACATCCATACTTATAACATTTTTTGAAGAAGTTAATAAATCCACGACCAAAGGATAACATTCCTTCCTTGACTAACTTTTTCCAGTTCAACACCAGGTAAAAATCAATCATAATCCCCATAAGATCATCATGGAATAAATCCATATAGCAATTTTAACATTGTATCGGAAGAAAAGTCATATATTAGGATTTTGTACAATAGGTATAATACGCATATCTGCCTCTAATACCAATTGAAGAATTTGCATATAACTATGTTAATCATAGATAAAAATCACAAAATATTGTTTATAAAACAAAGAACAAGAATATGTGCACCTTTGGAATAAACGAGAACCTAGGGGATGATGGTTCTCGAGAGAGAACAATTACGAGAGTATGCTACGATTTCTTTGCCGTTTATATTTTCAACTTTTGAATAATCTAAACTATAAGTTTCAAGGCAACACCTCCAGATCAACCTAAGTGGATTATTTTCAACCATATGTTAATTATCTAATAAGATAAAATATCTAAACAACTGAGAAAAACATGTCATTGATCATTACATAATGACTTAACCCATCAAGACTCATTCAAAAACACAAAGTCCCACCTCCCACACTTTAATTAACTCTTCATAATAAATTGATTATGTAATTTATATTCAATAATAATTTTTTCATTATCTCAATTTTTTTTTATTTCATAATAAATGATTACGTCAATCCATAATTGATTGATTATTAATCTAACACATGCTCATTGGTGATGCATTATTGAGCCTTTTAAAACAAATGCTATTTAAACCAATATGAAGACCTTGGATTGACTCACACGTAAGGAAATTATCTATCTGAGGAATATGATCCAATTCAGCGTTCAAAAAGTGCGGTTGGATAAGCAATGAGATGGCGATGGGATTATATATTTATTTTCATTCAACTTGATGTTCATTTTATGTATTTGATTGAATTGGATGGCAATGAAAGTCACAACTCGTGAACTTTACTTAGGTTGTGTCAGTCTGCTGATACAGAAAGCAGTATTGTATTTCAATGAGATCAAAACACTAAAGCTAAGCTGCACACACACACACACACACACACACACACACACACACACATATATATATATATATATATAGGACATTTCAAATGAGAGCACTTTTAAAATGAGAGGGTGAGAGGAGTAAATAACAGCCCTTAGATCAAATTGTACGGTGCATACTAAAAGTTTCACACAAAATTAATTGCACAGGATTTGTTTACAACGCTTCTCCTTCCTCTTTGCGACATCCCTCCTCTGCTTCCTCATTCTCACTCCAAAACAGCTTAAGGTTAATCACGACCAATTTCTCATTCTCAATCACGACCAATTTCTGGAACCCATTATCTGAATCTATTTTGCCTCCATATCCCCCATGTTATTTTAAGCGGAATCATGAACGCTGCTGCTCCTCATCTCTTTCTTATCACAATCTCATCTCTCATATTGATTTCTTAATATTTTGCATCTTTCTTTCAATTAGATGTCCAATAGAAGCGTTGTTGTTGATTTAGTAATTTCCAGAAGGTGAAGGCATAAGATTTCTATCTCTCAGATTTAAAAAATTGAGTTTCTTCCTGATGCCTCTTCATCTCTTTCCTTTCCATAAGCAAAATCCCTTCGTTAGATTCATCTTTTAATTTCTCCGTCAATCAACTTAGAAAACTTCATCTAAATGGATCATTAGTTTGATAGTATTGATTGTTATCAATTAATTTTAGGAAAGAAATATTGAGATGGTTACATCAAAATTTATTTATGATAACTCAGGTAACAATTTGATGCACCCAATATTATTCATGTGTCAATCGATGTTGAAAGAGATCCTGCTAGTTGTGCTCCTGCTATTTAATTCCTTAATCGATGCTGACATTTATAATTCAAAGATGAACAATATAAAAGACAAACTATCACCCCAACTTCTCTTTAGATGTTTGATTAAAAAGGGCATGATTCTTTTTAATAAAACAATTAGAGTTGATTCAAGTAGCCTTGTCCAAGAAATCCAGTTAAGATGCAGAAGTTTGTTTCTTTTCTTTTCTTTTTTTAACGAAGAGCAGAAAGGTCAGAGAAGGGGGAGGGGATGAATGTTACACTGCAGTTGTTAAAATTAATTATCATGCGCAAGATTAATCTAAGGGCTATTATTTACTCCTCTCACCCTCTCATTTTAAAAGTCCTCTCACTTGATATGCCCTATATATATATATATATATATATATATATATATATATATATATATATATATATTAAAGTAGAAAAAGATAAAAGAAAAAGACAGCATCACACTCTATCTCAGCTTCGGACAATCTTTAAAATGACAAGGAATTAGAATGTATTTAAGGAGATGTAACCGGGGCCGTCTCTATAAAATTGGAGACTCGGCTCTCCTAGAAAAGATAGGTCTCTAATTAAAAAAAGACAATTGTTTTTAAAAGAGAAATTTTTTTTTATGAGAGGAGAGTAATGAGGATCTATAGATTAGACGTCAAATCCATCATAAATTAGACCTAAATTGAGACCCTATCATGCTGAAAATTTAATTAAAGAAAAAAAAAATAAAGTTTGGGTCCTGAGAGTTGAATCCAAGACAACTAAACTGCCGACGTGAATGTCTACCACCAGGCCACCTTCAAGGTTCTATAAATATTTGCACGATATTAGTATATATATTCGACTTTTGCCTGTATTATACATACAAAAGAAATATTTTGGGCTCTAAAGTTTAGGAGGCTCAGCTCAATAGAGCTGTTTGTACCCCTAAGAGACGACCTCAGATATAATGTTGGTTTGGTGGTTAGGGTAAGGTGATAAAGAGGGAAGTGAGAAGGAAGTAGAGGGTTTGATCCTTGCTTGCACTATAATGCTAACAATTATTGACAATAAACGTTGATCGTTTGTTCTCCTAACAAAATAATTGATCTTTTATTGTCCCATAAGTACATGTTATTGGTAGTTGCATGGAAGTTTGACTCAAAAAACATATTTAATATTTAGGGTCTGTTTAGATTGAACTTATTTTGAGTTTATGAAAAAGAGCTTATGCAAATAATTAAGCCTTTATGTTAATTCATATGATCTTACTAAAATTGTATATTCATAAGTTGTTTTTTCATAAGCTACTTTAACAAACTTATAAATAATACATTAATGCTTATTTATTTACATATGCTGCTTTGCATAAGCTCTAAAATAAGCCAATCCAAATGAATTGATTCAATTAATATAGATATATATTGTGATATTTTCCCCCCCTAAATAAATAGTTTACATAGCACATATATCATTTTCTCTACTTGTTTTTTTTATATGATTACTAGTTTTATAAAGCAACTGATCCAGGATTCAATTATTACATTTCTCTCCACTACTATCAATTCTTATCCTTAGCATGCACAAAGAAATGGTCGGGAAGGGTTCTATGGGACGATGGATCATCTCCATTTTTCCTTTCAATAATAAAGTTTTAGAGTGAAATATAAGGTGTGTATGGCATATTTGGATCTCATGCAATATCATACTGCTCCATTCTTTTTTAAATATAAAAAAAATTTGGCCAACAAAAATTAATATATAAACCCCTAAAAAATTAATGTATTTAATCATTATTTTTATGCTCGACCGTAGATTGAGAAACTGGGTTATTAAGAATTCACCTTGTGTTTCAAAAGACTTTCTTATGGATATTAGTCATTGTTTGAGAAGTTTTATTTAAAGAATTAAAAGTCATTGGAGAATTTAATTATTGAATCAAAATCTTGCTCTTTGATATTTAGTTTCTAATGGATTTGATTATTTTTCTAATGCATGTATGACCTATAAAATAATATTAGTTATTTTTGTTCGTTTCAAAAAAAATATTAACTCTTTTCTCCTTCACCACATTTTTATCCCTTTGAGTTTTTCCAAATAAGGTTTTTATCGAGAAAGTTATTGTACTACATCATCTTTGTTTCTTGGGTTTTAACCTAATGTCCTAAGCTAATAAATTTTCGTGATTTTATTTTAAAAAATTTATTAAGGTGCTGCAAATGTTAGGTGGTTGCCTTAAGATGCTAACATACTTTTTTTTTTTTGAATAAAGATGCTAACATACTTAGGAGGTCAAGATTTACAATATATATCTTTGCATTCTGAATTCTCCCCCTTAAAAAAGTAACCATCATATACAAAGGAAAATTAAATAATAGTATTTTGATTTTAGCTTCTTCAAAAACAAAAATTGTATTTTGATTTTTATCGATATTTTAATAATATTAATTACGAACAAAATATTAATGATCTAACAAGAAATGATGTTAATATAATTTTTTTTTTGTTTTGTAGAGATAATATACAAGAAATGATGATAATGTACAAATATTTAACAATGGACCATTTTTGTTTCATTTTACACTGGATACAAAAAAATTCAAGACAACTTTTATATACTTATATATATATTAATCGTTCAACCTCTCCAAATAGTTTATTTGATAAATTATAATTCTTGGTATCTTCAAGAGTCACAATACATCCCTCCAACTCCTATTAAATTTCCAACTGAAATGAATATCTTTTAAAAAGACAAATTTTTGTATAGTTGTTATTATACTCCTTCCATTTTATTTTAAATATGTTTTTGTCCCTATACACATTTCAATTTTTTATTTTATTTTATTTCTGTTAATTTATTTTTAAACTTTTATTGTCCAAAAGTTTTTTGCTCACAATTTTGATCCTTGCTTTTAAGTCAGGTCATATGTATAATGTTAAAAATATTATAAGAATATGTACCAAAGAATTAGATTTTTTTTAACAAAATATGAGTTTTTAAGCGTCAAAAACATAAAAATTTATATTTAATTCATTATTTGTTAAAAAAATTTAAAATTTTGCAAGAGAGAATTGTATAATGTACTACACATGACTGCGAAAAAATTCAAAATTTTGAATAATACACATGGGTTGACTTAAAAAAAGAGATGAAAAGTGGTGATGAATATTTTTTGGAGGATTTTCTTAAAAAAACTTTTGGGAGACTAACAGTTTAAGGCTTTTATTTGGAGTTTAGAGGGGAGGGGAAGAGAAGACTTTGTAGTGTTGGAGTGTAATTTTTGAAAGAGTAATTTTTTAGAAAATGATAAATTAGTGTTTATGATTAATATATTTTTAATTTAAAAAATATTATAACCACATAAGGAGGGTTTTGTATCATGAAGAAAAATGAACTCTCAAAGCATTTTCCTCAATGTAATTTATTTCTTTCACTTGCTCCTTCATTTTTTTTCAAACCTCTTCCCCCTTCCTCTTCAAAATCGCAAACAAAGTCTAAGAAAAATGTTAGAAGACTAAAATGAAAAGTTATAATATTTATAGGAAAAAAAAAAAATATCTAACCCCCCTTTATTTTATAATCACATTTTTTATGAGTGCAAAACTTTATTATAAAAAGAGACGGAGAAAGTATGTGTTGGGGTGAACCTTTTTATCATCCTACTCTTTAAATCATTCACCACATGTCACAACCACTTGAAAATTGAACACTTGAAAATTTAACTTTGCTTGTTCAAGAGTTTTATCTTCAACAAACAACTCCCACAAAGCATATTTTTGGAGAGGGTAAAAGAGCTATAAATATGATTAATATGAGCTATATTTTTGACTGAGGAACGTGTTGCTTTTGCCAACCCAACCAATAAGATTCTTTCATCGTTGCGTCCTGTTTTCATAGTTCTATTTTTGGTAACTTTCTTTTGCTGGGAAACATGCAAATCCTTCCTAAAGCAATTCAAAAGTTAGACAAAAATCAAAATAGGGTTTAAAGCAGAATTTTATGCGTGTGATCAGTAGTACTTAGAGATTACTTGCTTCAAATGAAGAACACATTGGATATAACTCTTAGCCGTAATTAAATTTTACTCAGTGTTCATTTTATTTGGGACATTAGTTAAATTTTATATGCATGTAAATTGATAATGTTTTATGACAAATTCTTGTCATCATTTGTCATTTCTTGAACCAAATGGTTAAAATAAACATATTTTACAAATACATGACATTAGACTGTGTCGTTAGTGTATCACATTTGATTTTATTTTTCGTAAATAAATACTATGCTAGAAAGATAACCGACATTCATTTTTTGGTTTAATCATAAAAAATATTTATTTTTTGGTTTGTGTGACATAAATGTTTGTCCGACATAAATGTTAGGGTTAAATGTGTTTTTAGTCCATACAAAATCACAAGTTTTCAAGTTTAGTCTCTATAAAACCACTTAATTTTTTAACGTTTATGGACTAAAACATATTTTAACGTTTTCATAAAAAAATATTTCATTTATTTTCCTTCTCTTCTTTATTTTTTATTGAATACATGTTAATGTTGATGTTAACGTTTTCTTGTAGCCTTCTATTAATATAGTGTCGGGTCGATGGTTTTTCTATTGTTGAGCCTAACAGCATTTAGAAAAGAAAGTTTTAGGAGGCTGTCTTTTTGTGTGTATACCTGCCAATTTTCACGTTTGTCATGATAAATGCATGGATTTACAGACACACTTGGGAATGAAAGTGCCGTGTAGGGTAAATTTTGGATGTAGTGCTTGAATTCATGGAATCATGGATGTTAATCATTCAAATATTGTTTCTATTGCAATTTGAATTCCTTTTTTCCTCCTTAAGGAATTCTTCTAATAATTCTTTTAAACCAAATCTGTTCAAAAAAGTGATTAAAATACATTTCTGTTTATAAGTCAAAATTTTAATATAAGAAAACGGAATATATATTTTATTGGATACAAACTTCTTATTTTTAAGGTCCATTATAATAATGAGAAATACTTCTCCAAATTCATAAAGATCGTCAATAGTATTAATATATATATCGTAAATTTACTAATAGGATCAAATTTACTAATAGTATTTTTTTGGTGGTGGCCGGAGTTTGAACCCCGAACCTTGCATATTTTATGCATTGTCCATACCAATTGAGCTAAACTCACGAGGACAAATTTACTAATAGTATTAATATATATCGTAAATTTACTAAATAGATTTACTAATGGGATGCTCTAATACCTATCGTAAATTATATATATATATATATATATATATATATATATATATATATATATATATATATATATATATATATATATATATATATATATGGGGTTTGCTAAGGGTGTATTTAACCACTTTTTAGTTATTTACTTGCTAAAATACTCCTTCTAAAAAATAAGTGGGTGTATCCTAGCAAATGCCTATAAGATTTGCTAGAACACACCCACTTGTTTTTGTTAGAAGATGTGTTATAGTAACATACACCTTAAGGTGTATTTATTAACTTTTTAGTTATAACTTGCTAAAACACTCCCACATAAAAACTAGTGGGTGTGTTCTAGCAAATCCCTATATATATATACACATAATTTACGATAGGTATTAGGGCATCCTATTAGTAAAAAAATATACACACACACAACAATCTAATAAAAGCACAATATTATAATAAGATCAAATTTTTCGGTGTAACTAGAGGTGTCAAATGGGCTGGCCCGGTCCGGCCCGGCATGGGCCCAAGAGGCCCGACTACATAAATGGCCCGGCCCGGCTCAATTATAATTGGGCCGCATATTCTAGAGCCCGGACCGGCCTGTGTGGGCCATGGGCCAGCTTGGCCCGGCCCATTTATTTTTTACTTTTAAAATTTATTCACTTTTTTAATATATTTTTTTATATATTAGTCACTCACCACTATTTTTTTCCTAAAATATGATTGGATGAACATAAAAGTATAAGTAATTTTTACATTAACGTTGAATATTAATGAAACTCTATATTATTCATTCAATTAAATCAAATTAATAGTTTATAAACTTTAAAATTTTTAAACTTTAAGCTAAATTCATTCATTTTTATTAAGTTTATTTATTTAAATATTTTTTTTATTGATAAATTTTAAAATAGTTGATAAAAAATTTCAAAAATATACTATTTTTTTAACAAAAAATCAAATTAAATAGTAATAATGGGCCGGCCCAAAGCCCGATGGGCTAGCCCGGCCCGGCCCAATTTTTGTATGGGCCGAATGGGCTTGGGCCAAAAAAGCCCGAGTGTGTTTTTGGGCTAGTTTTTAAGGACCGGCCCGGCCCAAAATATGGGCTTTTGGGCCGGCCCGTTAGCCCGACCCATTTTTGACAGCTATAGGTGTAACCACACAAAATGGGGTCCTACTCCGGTGGGTGAATCCTCGGAGTGTTGATAGAGCTTCTCTATTACAGGGTGATCAGAGTCATGGCTGCCCCCAAAAATTTGTTATATATGTTACGTGGGAGTCATGACATATATTTCATGGGAGCGTAGTGGCTAAGTTTTTTTTTTTTTTGAAAGATGTAGTGGCTAAGTTGTAGTTTTGCATTTAATAGGTTTGGTCGTTTGGATATTGATATGGACTTCGAATATCAGAAAAAGTATTCATATTTAGTACTAGTAGACTAGATATAGGTAATTTTTTTAACTACTTTTACCTATTTAATTATATATACATAAAATACCCCTTAATTGAATATAGTTTATTTCAACGACTCTTTTATTTCACTACTAAAAAGATGACTATTTTTCCTTAAAAAAAAAAGACTCTTTTATTTTCCATGAACCATTTCCGTAAATGATATTTTTGAGAATTGATTTTGCCATAAAAAATGATTAGTGCACAATTTATTGATGTTAAAGACTCTTTTACTATAGTATATGATATATAATATGATATCCAATTGCACAGGAAAAACAAAGAAGTGAGAATACACACATTTAACACAATTTCTTAATACGTGTGAAGTTATTTATTTTTGTTTGTAAGCAAGACCTACATGAATACTATTATATATAAGTGTCGCATTTTAGCTTCAATAAAATCAACATGAAATCGTCATCGTGAACTTAGCTCAATTAATAAGGATATTGTATAATATATGCAAAAAGTACTGCTATTGTGCATAGCACGACTACCACACAACATGGCTTAACTTTTGTTGAAATTATTTTTTAATTAAAATAAAATTGTAAAACTGTGAAAAGTGAGTTGTGGAACACAAGTCGTGTGCATTTCACGACAATTGATTGTCGTGTTACTAATCATTATTCATGTATGGAGAGTCCTGAGATTAAACCCCGGTCACCCTACTTATTGAGATGTTAAAAAAGTGAATATCTAACCACTATTTGATAACAAAAAATGCGAGCTTAGCTCGACATGAAATCACTTTCCCGGGGAGATGGATAAAAACAACATACACAGGCTGATGCTACACCTAACAATCTAAAAGCCGCTCGCTCGGCTTAGATTGCAACCAACTCACGCAAAAACAACAAATTTTTTGTTACATATTTAGCATCCCAATGCATTTTGTGAAAAAGGAACAAACTTCTGTTTAACCAATTGGTGGTTAGCCTTCAATATTTTTTTTTTTTGTTTTGACAAAGCCTTCAATCTATAACCAACAAATTTGAAGTTCAGTTTAAGTTTAACTTGTAAATGCAAACCAAGAAAAACGGTTAAAATATTATTTTTGATGAAATTATCTGTAGATTATGAGAGAAGTAATAGAGAGAAACAGTCTCTTTCCCATATACCATGCACATGCTAAACAATTTGATATTAGACATTAGACATGGAGACGGGATCACACCTGGTTACTTGTCATAACCTGTTCCAATTTTTATAGGAAAAACTTAAATTTTGTATTTACTCATTTATTAAATTTAATTCGCTTATATTTAAATTTTAATATAATTCGCTCACCAAAACTTTTTTTTATGTACTATTGTCAGTTTAATATATAATTTTATTTGAAGTAATATAAATTGTATTAATTGATTATGATAAAAATGATTTATCAATTTTAATTCATATATATATATATATATATATATATATATATATATATATATATATATATATATATATATATATATGGATGGGTGCATAGACGTTGAGAAGAGATACTCGAAAAAGATGTCGATAAATATATGTATTCAAACTTTGATAACGATCAAAAGTGAAGTCAAATTTTTTAGAGTCGAAGGTAGAGGCAAAATCCGCCGCTGCTCCGCACATTCCATGCACCTAATTGTTGCAACCGGCCGGACACATACCAAAGAACCGATCCAAAAAAACTTAAAACAATAAGTGAGGTCATTGATCCACATAAAATTAAATGCGAAATGAATGGGGTTCCATGCTGGGGATGGAGTATGCAAATGCAATTGGTCATTCTAGTGCCTGCACAAACAAAAAGCATACACAAAGAGAAAAAGAATACTTTAATTAGACACCAATTGCATATATAGTGGTCTTGAGTGCTTACGATATACTTTGAGAAACCATTGTCTTGCACACAAAATCTTTAAATATGTAACGTAATGTAGTAATGGAAAAGCAAAACTAATAATATATAGCAAGACAAGATATGATCAACACTTTTTGCTAATCATCCTTCATATGTCACCTTCGACTATGGAAATATTAGACTGCCTTTTAATCTTTGAATTTCAAAAATATCAACTTGCACTTTCATCTTGAATCACTTTTCTCATTGCATTTTCTCATCTTATGGGAAGGATCAAAAGATGACCAATCATTGTTAAAATCTATTTTACGTGCAGATTGCAAAAACAATGGACACATCATTTGAAGTCTTCAAAACATACCAACTAAATATGATAAAATAAGCTACTTTACATATTTCTTAACACCAAAGATTATGCATATATTATGAAAAATAGTATAAGGGACAATTAAGCCTAGCCAAAGGCCAAAAGAATGCTATACGGCTACTATAGGGACATTTCTACAATTCGACCTTAGATATTACAATATTCCTCCCAAATGTAATTAGTTGCTTTTATTTAATTTTAAATTTCATGTTAGTCAGTCATCTTTTTTTCTCTCACATGTTATAAAACATTAATTTCTACACGGCCCGCATTGCTACTTTTTTAGAACATGCATGTAAGAATCATTAATCCATTGAAGCCTGTCCTATCCATGACGAGTCCCTTAGACACAACTCACCTAAATTTCATTGAAAAACATCAATTGAACTTGGGTACTATATTAGTTGAAAATTAAGATAAAATACTAATTACTACATATAAATTAATTTTGCCAGTAGTTACATATTAATAGCAATAATTGAGAGTAGACACTAGCTAAATACTACTCAACTTGTTTGATTTTATTTTACCTTTTAATACCATTTACTTTCGTCCTTTAAAATAAACTTCAGTCATTTTTCTCAAATAAAATAATTAATATGTAGATGTTAAAGTTTGAACTCCGGATTTCTCACTTGATGTGTCCGAGTTCAGTCACTAAGCTTTTTGACAAAAAAAAAAGTAATTAACACACACAAAACTAATTAAATGCAATTACATGTATTAGTTTTTTTTAGGGACAATTACATGTATTAGTGTTAAACATTTACATAAGCACCAAACATGCCTTCAATTATAATTTTTCTATTGGTGGAAACCACTACTACTAATTATTAATTTTGAAAGCACACTACCCAAATACTAGAATTTGATCACGTCACTCTCCAATATAAATATGAGCCCCCTACGTTATTTTATTTCATTCTTGTGTCAACAACACGTTAATTAAGGTGGTTGGAAGCTCTCTATATATACAAGAAGAAGATGGAGATCTACCTGCAAACACAAAATTGGATAGAAAAAGCAAAGCCGTTCATAGCAGTTTTGTTTTTGCAATTTGGATATGCAATTATGGATGTTCTATCAAAGGCTGCATTGAATAGAGGAATGAGCAACTATGTATTTGTTGTGTACCGCCATGCCGTTGCATTCATTGTTATAACCCCTTTTGCACTCTATTTTGATAAGTATAATTCTATCTCCATCTATATGTTTGTGTTTTATTTGGTTTGGAATTCACTACTTGGTTCTTCTTTGCAAAGTCTTAAATTTAGGGAGAGAAAAATCTAAATTCATCAACAATGACCCCCTACAACAACGACATGTAGGTGCAACAATTTTGTTTTTGAAGGAATGTAGGTGCAACAACTTTAGGAACCATTAGATTTAGGGAGAGGAAACCTCTCTCTCCCCTCCCCCCTCTAAATTTAACACTATCCACAATATCACATAATCGACATTGATGATCTAAACCCAAGTCGTATTTTATTAAGTTTGGATTGAGCATAACTTATTTTACAAAGGTTGTTCGTAAGACGAGTGTTTCCATTTTTTTTTTTGTTTGTTTTTATGAATTCTTATAAGATTTTTTTGTCTTTTTTTAGTGAGAGTTAGATTTTTTGTTTTTCTATCTTTATTTTGTGTGAATAAAAAATTGAAGTTTAATGCATTATATTTTATTTCTATGTAACAGGAAAATAAGGCCAAAAATGACAATTTCGATCTTCATGAAGATAGTGGTGCTCAGTTTATTAGAGTAATAATTTAAATACATGTTGCTTATTAATTAAACGCATTGTCTCATTGGTTAATTAATGGAACATATTTTCATATAACTTTAATGTTTATTTTTTGTCATTGACAGACCGGTAATTGACCAGAATTTATATTTTTTGGGGATGAAGTACACAACAGCAACCTTTGCAGCTGCCATGAGCAATATGCTTCCTGCTATTACTTTTATATTGGCTTCCATTGTTAGGTAACTAAGTATTAATTTTTTGGATTTAAAAATTATACCATCTATGTAAATGTCTTTTTTTTTAAGAGACAAAAAACGAAATAGATTAAAAAGTAAAAACTCCCTTGAAGCACAAAGTGTGCCTAAAAGGAAGCACATAGGGTATACATTACCGGCAAGCTAAAAACAATGCCAAAAAACTAAAGCAAGACATTACAACGGAGTATAATCCATACAAACTAGATGATTAGACCACCATAAATTGAAGTCGTAAAAAACTGTTAAGGATTGTGCGACTTCGACCACCACCAAGAATAAGGTTGAATATGATCTAGTAATTGGTCTAAATATAATTTTTTGTTGCTGAAAATACGAGCATCACGCTCCTTCCAAATACACCATATACCCACCAACCAGACCCCTTTAAGACTCTCGTGGGGTGTCCTTTGTAAGGATGTAGTTTCTTTTTCCTTTTCTTTTTTCTTTTTTCCTTTTCTCATGTCACCAAAAAAAAAAAGACCCCTTTAAGACAAAACTTGATATCCTTCTTGAACTCATGATAACCGCCAAATTGCAAACCCGTCTATGTAAATGAGTAATACACTAAAATCCAATAAAAATCTATTATTCTACCATACCTCGTCTAAAATTTCAAAGTGTAATTTAAAATTGATGGCAAAAAAAAAGGAGATTTTCATTTTCTTTTCTTTTTTGGAAACAAAACATTAGGTTTTCTATTGAATACCAATATAAAAATGATTTATTAGTCTTGCTTCTCATGGAGAAATTGTTTAGGAAGGGGAATGTATTTTAATCAACCCATGTATTTATTCTTTTTGGTTTGACCATCTCCTGAACTTTTACACTGTACCCACCTATGTTTGGTCACTGGTTTTGTCAGTGGCGTTCACCTTTCCTTGCTATTTTCGTATGAATTCGTATGAATCAAATTCAATACTATATGTGGATGTATAAATGAATGAGGAATGATATATGGTGCGAAAAATCAAAGCACGATTTAATTTTTATGCGGAATGATATTGTATCAAACGGAAAATGCTACTTCTCAAGAAAAATAGCTTCAAGAATTTTTCAAGACACAGTTGGCAAATTTTAATTGGATGATTAATTTGTCCACTTTTTATTTTTCAGCCACACCTCCTTGAATTGTGGCAAATAGTGCATTGTGATTGACTATTCTTTATTCTTGAAGAATTCTTGATGTTATTTTTCTAGAGATATAACATTGCTCTTTATCAAACATAAGGTAGCGGTATTATATTTTTTAAATAAATAAAAATAAAAATAAAGTGCAAACAAATGCACATCATATTGTTCTTATTTGTTCATTGTCTTTCATCGGTGGCGTTGTCGTGCCATCAAGCTTTTCACTAAATAATTAGCTTAGTTTAACATTCTCTCAAAGTGGACTAATAAAATTGGAAATTATCCGTCACCTTAGTCATTTATTTATACTAGAATCTCGATCTTTTGAAACAATTCCGAGTAAGTAGAAGATAGGTAAAATGTTCTACAATGATTCCGTACATATTTTGAATAAAAATCGTACTTGTAAAAAAAAGATATCCTAGGCCTAGCAAGTAGATTTTTAATTAAACATGTTGACATATGTTATTATTTTTATCAATGATTTCTCATATTACAATTCTTTTGAGAAAAATAGAGAAGTTATAGGAAACTATAATTTTTGAGAAATACGTGTTAATATAGGGGCAGTTAAAAATCAATGAGAAACTTTATCTACCAAAAAGAAATGAAGAATTTAATTTGTTATTCAGACTTGAGAAGATAAAGATAAAAAGTATGCGAAGTCAAGCAAAGGTGTTGGGAACTATAGCAACTGTTTCAGGTGCAATGGTGATGACACTGATGAAAGGTCCAATACTTTTTGAGACATTTGGAGGCCATAGCCAAAGCTATCATAGCAGTGGCACAAGTGCTCAACATACAATAGTTGGATCTGTGTTGATCACAATAGGATGCTTTAGTTGGGCTTGCTTTGTGATCCTCCAGGTGAGTAATTTTGTCCCATTATTTGATACTATAAAAGTTTATGGGTATATTCATTTTTTGGAGAAATAAAAGTAATTTTAACAATATAAACTTTGTATTTATTTATTAGGCTTTAATCAAATTGGGAAATGCTTAATTGTATGGACATATTTAAACGAAATTTCACGAATGCTGACATGCATTTGCTAATTTAAACACACACCGCTTGTCCTTTCCTAAAATGAAATTTCATCCACACGGGGCCCACACCTGCCCCTCTACTTCATTTTCACCACTGTACATATTTCTTGCGATGTGGCCTTTTGTCAATTTTTGACTTGGAGAAAAGACAATTTTCTAAATTGTTTATGGTGACTTTGGGTTCGAGATAACTATCACCGATTGATATTTCTTTGTAGCTTTGAAAATTATTATGGTCCTTTTGTCCTATGTAACTATGTTTTCCCTTGGAGTAATGTATTTTAACAAATGTATAAAGCTTATCCTCTCACATTAATTTAAAAAAGGGATAAATGTATAAATGTATAACTAAAGAAGAATGGATTTTTTTTGCGTATGACATTAAAAAACGATAATGTTGGATATAGCGACATGCAGTTCGTGAGCGTGTTCCCGAGTGAGTTGGCAATTTAGTGTCCTTTGGATTTTATAAGAATTTCACTCACTTCAAAAAACATAACAAAATCAACAACGGATCTGCCGTGTTTGTCGGCCAGGTGCAATTTTGATTGGTTAACAAATGATTCGCGGTACAATCTCGCGGGATGTATAGCCCTACTCATTAAAAAAAGGGGTGCATTTTCCGTTAAAGGCGCATCCGTGAAAATTCGTATGGACAAAACCCGTACTATTTAGCACTACTCAATCAAATTTTAGATTAATACGGTATCTTTTCTCAGATAACTAGAAGGTTAAGACCAATAAAATTTTAAGTCAATTTTGATGTCGTGTTTAATATGGGTCTCTTCAAAATGGTTTAAAAGTAGACCTTACTATTTTTAGTAAAATATGATTTTTATTTTTATTTTTATTTGCTACTAATAAAACTTTGTATCTTTTCCTAGGCTATTACCCTGCAAACCTACCCAGCAGCACTCTCACTTTCATCATGGATATGTCTGTTCGGTGCAATTGAAGGTGCAGCACTGGCTTTGGTTATGGAAAGGAACAACACTTCAGTTTGGTCCATAAAATGGGATATGAGACTATTGTCTGCTATTTACACGGTAAGATTCCTAACCATGCATACCACTAAAATTATAAAAAAAATTAAGGAAAATGTTCCGTAGTTAATATACTTAAGGATAATATTTAAGGATAATATACTTAAGGAATTGTCACATTCACTCCCTTATCCATCCAATTAAAAATATAGATACGTCAAGAATATAAACTAACTAAAATAGAGAAAATTGTCACTTAAGATAAATGTTTGATTGGTAAATCGTCTTTTTTCATTTGGTGTGACAAAAATATATGCAAATTGAACTAGTTTTGAACGCTATGGCTACTATACTCCATTGACAATAAACGACCTTTCCTATTTGTTTCCTAATTTTCTATGACTTTCTTCAGCTAATTTTTATTGAAGAGACATTATGTTACTAGAAATTAGTGGATACTCAATTTTTGTTTTTATAAATCATGGACATGCAATTTATCAAACAATATGACATTCATCATATCATATAGATTTTAGTGAGATAGTTTGAGAATTAATAAAAATGATTTTTTTTTACTATCCCCGGTCCTTTTTATAGGAGAAATATTAGTCAACAAAAGTTTAAGTATTTGATCCATATTATGACTCAAATACATTAATTTTTGTTGACATGTATTCTCTTATGAAACGGACCAGAGTTAAAATGATGGTATAAGCTATTTTTCATTCTCACTATTATGAACTAAACTCATAATAGATAGGGATATATGATTTTGCTCCTTATATTATTGAGGTTATAGTCACTAAACCAATAATAGAATAAAGTAGTTAATATTTAAACTAATTTAATTTAAAAATATTTAAACTAGTTTAATAACATATTTAAACTTTGAGTACTATGCAAACTAATGTATAATATCATTTAATATTTAAACTAATTTAATTTAAAAATATTTACATACAGGGCATATTCTGCTCAGGGTTAGGTTATTACTTGCAAGGAGTAGTGATGAAAACAAGAGGTCCAGTTTTTGTCACAACATTTAATCCATTTTGTATGGTGATTGTTGCTATCATGGGATACTTCCTTCTTGCAGAGCAAATGTTCCTTGGAAGGTAATCATAGATATCACAAGTATTTGCTATGAAATTAATCACATTCCTAAAATTTTTTTACTTGTTTAAAAACAACTCATCAAATATGATAATATTGCAGGGTGATAGGTGCATTTATCATTTGTTTGGGCTTGTATCTTGTTGTGTGGGGCAAAAGCAAAGATTACAACAATCGATCAAATGCAATTACTGAAGAGCATGTTTTGCCGGCTAAGCAAAATGTAGGTGAAAATTGTACTCATGCAGTCATCACTGTTCAGTAATTTTAGAATTGGAATAAAAATTAAAGATATAGGTTGACAAGTACGAGGATGACTTACAAGTTATTGTTATTTTATTGTAGTAATATTCTAATGTCAATTTTGATTTCAAATATCATGGGACATTCCAACAACTGTGCACCTTTAATATGTCCATATTGAGCAAAACCAAGGAGTTGTGTTTGTTTCTGATTCTTTCTTAATCTGTAATATATATCCCTTTAATAAAGTGTAGCTTCCAGAAAAAATGCATGTCTGCATATATCCTAGCGCAGAAACAAACATATGCTTATATAAAATTATAGTAAGAATATTATTCTTTAACATTAAAAAGGCCTCCATTTTTGTCAATGATTTTATTTAAAATTTCCTTTAGGCCTCAATAAGTGTTAGATAGGTCACATACACATAAAGATAAATAGAGGAATATACTTGTCAAAATAGAGTACAAAAGGTGCTATAAAAATGAATGCATGCAACTGTATAGCGATGCTCGACGAATACAAACTTGCTCATTTCCTTTAACAAGAAGTATCTTAATATAACTTGTGTAAGGTATAATGAAAAGAGTAAAATGAGAAGTCCATGTCGGACACAAGGTACATATCTCCAAGAAACAAATATAAAATTAAAAGAATATCAAACTCAAAATTCGTAATGGTTAATATATAATTATTAACTATAGAGAAAGTTGTAAAGTATTATTTCATTATGTTTATTCTTCGGTCTACACAAATTCCAAAGGATGAGTACGTATATTACAGATTAAGAGTATGACCAAGTTGTCTTCCTCCTCTAACAACATTAGGATCCAAGGAAAGCAATTTGTACGTAGTCCCACCACTTAGAACTTTACATGGTCCTTGTTCTTTTATTATCCAATTACATTGTGTATTGCAATCCTCCACATCTCGAGATTGAACATAAATGTTAAAATGATGATCTCCGTTAATCCATGAAAATGAACAAATATATATATATATATATATATATATAAGGTTCTTGGTAAGAAGAGTGAAGGTACAAAACTGAAGCTGTAACTTTCACGGTTACTTTGGAAAAAGAGAAGCTTTTACCTTCCTTGAACTACAAAGCAACAAGAATTGTTAGTAACATAGAAACTAGTAATAACATAAATTTGAAGATTGTAACCATATTTCTTGTCCAATAAATTGGTTGGTGCAATGATGTTGAAATCGTTGATCAATTTCTTGCTTATATGCTCCTCATCCGGATGAAGGGGACAGTTTTTCCTTGTTTCCATAATTACAAATATATTAACTAATTAATCATGTGACCATGTAAGGGTTATAATAAATGTAAATAATACTCCCTCCGTTTCAAAATACATGTCCAATTTTTGCAATGTGCACTATTCACTTGACTTACTTTGACCATACTTTTTAACTAATGTATAAATACAAATATTAGCATGTAAGATGTTGTTTGATTTGTCTCGACAAATATTTTTAAAATATTAAATTTTTATAATTTTTTACTTTAGATAATTAAAGATATTAACGGTCAAAATTGTGCATTGACATGTGTGAAGTGGTTGACTTAGACATGTATTTTGAAACGGATGGAGTACTAATATCATATATTTATTTAATTGTATAGTCAAAGTCAAATTACACTTTTTTGATAATTTACTTATTTGATAACAATTTTTATAAATATTAAATTTTTTAGTCAACATTCAATTAAACTTTTTTGATGATTTATTTATTTGATAAATGCAATGTCTTTTCATTATATATTATTTTAATTATTAATGTATTTGATTTACAATTTTTTCAGTAACCAAATGATCTTATTTGTATGTTATTACTGCATATTTTATTATAGTACTAGTGTAAGACCCGTGTCATTCGGTAGAAAATATTTTTTGTCAAGTAGTCTAGTTCCTAGAGATTCACCCTTTTAAGGTAAATAAATGAGGTATCTGGAGTTTGAACACCGACCCTTGTATACATTGTGTAATATCTTTTTTTTTTTTTTTTGTGGTGGTCGGGGTTTGAACCCCGGACCTTGCATATATTATGCATTGTCCATACCAACTGAACTATGCTCACAAGGACATACATTGTGTGATATCTATGCCAACTGAACTAAGTTCAACTGAAAAATAAATATATGATCTTTTTTTTTTGAAGGAATAAATATAAAATCTTAATTTTAGTAATTTTGGTATATGTGAAACATAGTTTTCAAAATATATTTGAATGTATGCGCTATTAGAACAAATATAATTAGGAAACCTTACATGGATTGCAAAACACAAATTTTGACACAAATTAAGTTATTCAAATAAGGGAATCACTAACTAAATAATATATTCAATTAAGAATTCATTTATTTTATATATTCAACATTAGTATTGACTGAAACAATGTTTGCATAATGTTATGCTAAACAAGTTTGCACATTGTTTACACCTAAAATTAATTGTAATGTTAGCTGATATCGACATATAGATTATTAAGTTTTAGGTGAGGAAACTCTCAGCCGATGGAAGATTATACGAATTCTATGACATCCGAGCGAGCGAAATCTGATTCTTTCTCAAGTCAATTGACTAAGTACGTGGGTCTTGATGATCTTAAGCTGAGTCAAAGCTCAGTAGAACTGGACAATGAAGATTAAAACCCAAACTTCATGCTTATAGTGTCACTAACCACAAAGGACGATGAGAGAGGAAGCACATTCGAGGGAGAGCTGTGCACCAAGGACCTTATCAACGAATCATAATAAATATAGAACTTAAGTCTTTAATTTGTTGGAACTTTGTTTGGTGAACTTTGAAGAAGGAAAATGTGAAGGGTTGTAGATAGCAATATCAGTTGCTTATAATATTATTATGTACATTACTAAAGTGTTGTATTATTTACAATTAAACAGTGTCATTGAAATTGATGTGTCATGCAATAATTGAATTGATATTTTTAGTATTTTATAATTGATGTGTTATGTATGGTCGCACGAGACCCAATATTTTCAGAAGCAACAAATTGTTGGGATCTTGAGACTCGTGTATGAGAGCACGCACGCATGTGCGTGCTTGCATGTATGCATGCATGTGTGACTTATAAAAATAGAGCATATCATATTTATACTTAACACAATTTTGGCCCCACTAATTTCAACTACAATTTTGTCATATGTATAATTTCTAATTCGAATGATCTAAGATTAAACCCAATCATTCACTTCTATCTCTATATCCCCTCTCCCATCTTTCTATTCTCTTCGTCCATTTTGAACTCTCTCAAGGTATGTATCCCGCTTCCCATCTTCTATACCCCTTCCCAACTTCAATATCCCCCTTCCCATCTCTTGTTGATCTTTCACTATATTTCCAATGATTTGGTGACTTAATTGTTAATAGCATCTGAAATGCTTTTTATGATTCTTAAATTTGTCTTTAATTTTTCTCATGCATGCGCCTAACGTAATTTCCAATTAACTCATGCAAGTTTGTTTTTTTACTTTTGTTTCATTTTTCTTTTCTATAACTTAGTCTCTAAATATGATGACTTTTAAAGTTGCAGAGAAAAACGATGGAAATGGCGAAAGCAAGACCCTACCTTATCGTGGTTATCTTGCAGCTTCTGTATGCTGGTATGAACATACTTTCCAAATTAGCACTGGGCGATGGGATGAGTACTTATGTATTCACAACTTACCGCCATCATATTGCATTCGTAGTAATTGCTCCATTTGCAGCATACTATGAGAGGTATGTAATCAAATTATAACCGTGGTTATCTTGCAGCTTCTGTATGCTGGTATGAACATACTTTCCAAATTAGCACTAGGCGATGGGATGAGTACTTATGTATTCACAACTTACCGCCATCTTATTGCATTCGTAGTAATTGCTCCATTTGCAGCATACTATGAGAGGTATGTAATCAAATTATAATAATTCTCTTATTTATTTATTTGAATCAAATATTAGTAAGCATCCTATAGATACTAGGATGCTTAATGATGCATCTATAAATACCCCATGCATGGTAAACATCCTAGTAAGCATCAATCAAATTTACCTTCTCATAACTTGTTTCATTAATCTTGTAGCAAGGGGACACGTTAACAAACAAGACAATGGCGAATAGACAAGATCAAACTTTGTTTGCAAAAGCAAAGTCATTCATTGTTGTCTTATTTTTGCAAGTAACATATGCCATCATGAACATTATAATGAAGACTGCAGTTGTATACTTCATCCCCAAAAAGTACAAATTTTCTGAAAACAGGCCAGCTATAGACTAAAATTTGTATTTTTTGGGATGAAATTTACAACTATTACTTTTGCCGCTGCAATGAGCAACGTTCTTCCGGCTATCACCGTTGTTATGGCTGCGCTTCTTAGATAACCTAAAACTAATTGCTTGAATTTTAGGAATAATATAAAGTTATAAATTATGTGTAAATCAATTTGAAACTTTTTTTAGGGGGTAAATCAACTTTATACTGAAAACTAAAACCTAATAAGTTCAGTCATTTATAGAATACTAGGATCACAATCTTTTTAAACAAATTTCCTAAGTACATGCCAACATGATAACATGTTTTTTTTTGAACAACCATGATAACACGTTCATAATTGATGTGTTATGTATGGTCGCACGAGACCCAATATTTTCAGAAGCAACAAATTGTTGGGATCTTGAGACTTGTGTATGAGAGCACGCACGTACGTGCGTGCTTGCATGTATGCATGCATGTGTGACTTATAAAAATAGAGCATATCATATTTATACTTAACACAATTTTCGCCCCACTAATTTCAACTACAATTTTGTCTTATGTATAATTTCTAATTCCAATGATCTAAGACTAAACCCAATCATTCACTTCTATCTCTATATCCCCTCTCCCATCTTTCTATTCTCTTCGTCCATTTTGAACTCTCTCAAGGTATGTATCCCCCTTCCCATCTTCTATACCCCTTCCCAACTTCAATATCCCCCTTCCCATCTCTTGTTGATCTTTCACTATATTTCCAAGGATTTGGTGACTTAATTGTTAATAGCATCTGAAATGCTTTTTATGATTCTTAAATTTGTCTTCAATTTTTCTCATGCATGCGCCTAACGTAATTTTCAATTAACTCATGCAAGTTTGTTTTTTTTTACTTTTGTTTCATTTTTCTTTTCTATAACTTAGTCTCTAAATATGATGACTTTTAAAGTTGCAGAGAAAAACGATGGAAATGGCGAAAGCAAGGCCCTACCTTATCGTGGTTATCTTGCAGCTTCTGTATGATGGTATGAACATACTTTTCAAATTAGCACTGGGCGATGGGATGAGTACTTATGTATTCACAACTTACCACCATCTTATTGCATTCGTAGTAATTGCTTCATTTGCAGCATACTATGAGAGGTATGTAATCAAATTATAACCGTGGTTATCTTGCAGCTTCTGTATGCTGGTATGAACATACTTTCCAAATTAGCACTGGGCGATGGGATGAGTACTTATGTATTCACAAATTACCGCCATCTTATTGCATTCATAGTAATTGCTCCATTTGCAGCATACTATGAGAGGTATTTAATCAAATTATAATAATTCTCTTATTTATTTATTTGAATCAAATATTAGTAAGCATCCTATAAATACTAGGATGCTTAATGATGCATCTATAAATACCCCATGCATGGTAAACATCCTAGTAAGCATCAATCCAATTTACCTTCTCATAACTTGTTTCATTAATCTTGTAGCAAGGGGACACGTTAACAAACAAGACAATGGCGAATAGACAAGATCAAACTTTGTTTGCAAAAGCAAAGTCATTCATTGCTGTCTTATTTTTGCAAGTAACATATGCCATCATGAACATTATAATGAAGACTGCAGTTGTATACTTCATCCCCAAAAAGTACAAATTTTCTGAAAACAGGCCAGCTATAGACTAAAATTTGTATTTTTTGGGATGAAATTTACAACTACTACTTTTGCCGCTGCATTGAGCAACGTTCTTCCGGCTATCACCGTTGTTATGGCTGCGCTTCTTAGATAACCTAAAACTAATTGCTTGAATTTTAGGAATAATATAAAGTTATAAATTATGTGTAAATCAATTTGAAACTTTTTTTTAGGGGGTAAATCAACTTTATACTGAAAACTAAAACCTAATAAGTTCAGTCATTTATAGAATACTAGGATCACAATCTTTTTAAATAAATTTCCTAAGTACAAGCCAACATGATAACATGTTTTTTTTTTTGAACAACCATGATAACACGTTCATAATTGATGTGTTATGTATGGTCGCACGAGACCCAATATTTTCAGAAGCAACAAATTGTTGGGATCTTGAGACTTGTGTATGAGAGCACGCACGCACGTGCGAGCGTGCATGTATGCATGCATGTGTGACTTATAAAAATAGAGCATATCATATTTATACTTAACACAATTTTGGCCCCACTAATTTCAACTACAATTTTATCTTATGTATAATTTCTAATTCCAATGATCTAAGACTAAACCCAATCATTCTCTTCTATCTATATATCCCCTCTCCCATCTTTCTATTCTCTTCGCCCATTTTGAACTCTCTTAAGGTATGTATCCCCCTTCCCATCTTCTATCCCCCTTCCCAACTTCAATATCCCCCTTCCCATCTCTTGTTGATCTTTCACTATATTTTCAATGATTTGGTGACTTAATTGTTAATAGCATCTGAATTGCTTTTTATGATTCTTAAATTTGTCTTTAATTTTTCTCATGCATGCGCCTAACGTAATTTCCAATTAACTTATGCAAGTTTGTTTTTTTACTTTTGTTTCATTTTTCTTTTCTATAACTTAGTCTCTAAATATGATGACTTTTAAAGTTGTGGAGAAAAACGATGGAAATGGCGAAAGCAAGACCCTACCTTATCGTGGTTATCGTGCAACTTCTGTATGCTGGTATGAACATACTTTCCAAATTAGCACGGGACGATGGGATGAGTACTTATGTATTCATAACTTACCGCCATCTTATTGCATTCGTAGTAATTGCTCCATTTGCAGCATACTATGAGAGGTATGTAATCAAATTATAATAATTCTCTTATTTATTTATTTCTTTGAATCAAATATTAGTAAGCATCCTATAAATACTAGGATGCTTAATGATGCATCTATAAATACCCCATGCATGGTAAACATCCTAGTAAGCATCAATCCAATTTACCTTCTCATAACTTGTTTCATTAATCTTGTAGCAAAAGAATGGACACGTTAACATACAAGACAATGGCGAACAGACAAGATCAAACTTTGTTTGCAAAAGCAAAGTCATTTATTGCTGTCTTATTTTTGCAAGTAACATATGCCATCATGAACGTTATAACGAAGACTGCAGTTGTATACTTCATCCCCAAAAAATACAAATTTTCTGAAAACAGGCCAGCAATAGACCAAAATTTGTATTTTTTGGGATGAAATATACAACTGCTACTTTTGCCGCTGCAATGAGCAACGTACTTCCAGCTATCACCGTTGTTTTGGCTGCGCTTCTTAGGTAACGTAAAACTAATTGCTTGAATTTTAGGAATAATATAAAGTTATAAATTATGTGTAAATCAATTTAAAACTTTTTTATAGGGGGTAAATCAACTTTATACTGAAAACTAAAACCCAATAAGTTCAGCCATTTATAGAAGACTAGGATCACAATCTTTTTAAACAAATTTCCTAAGTACATGCCAACATGATAACATGTGTTATTATTATTTTAGCTTTAATGCATTTTTTATCATATATTTTGTCAATTTCTTAATTTTGATCCCCACATTTCTTATTTTATGATTTTAGTTCCTCTATTTTTTGCATTATTTAAATTGGACTGAACACTTAGATCAAATATAATGTTGTAGATCAAATATAATTTTGATCCCCACATTATTTTTTCTTAATATGAGAATGGTAATATGTTTTTTATGAGAAATTAATAATAGTTTATTATATTTAATTATCTAGTATTGGTACTACGAACCGAGGCGTACCGAAGCTCTATACCCTCAGACGTACTGAATTCTTCTCATGCCGAGTACCGCGTACCCGAACCTGTACCATGTACCGAACGAATTACGAATTATGTGACTATGATCATGAACATTATAACGAAGACTGCAATGAATAATGGATTAAGCAACTATGTATTTGTTGTGTATCGCCACGCCACGCCACGATGAGTGAGTTATATGAACTGTGAGATGAATGATATTATAATTTATTCTCTCTCTCATCGCTCTTGGTCCTGTCTCCTATTCCTTTCTTCTACATCCACAACATGAAAACTACATTCTCTCTCAAAAAGAGGTGGCATTTCACATAGGAAAGGTTAATCCTTCCACTATGGGAAAGTGACTTTTTGACCTTGAATTTTATAATAAAAAAATTGAATGGTTGAAATTTTAGACTTGCTACCCTTTATAAACTTTTTGGTTTTGCAACACACAAAAATTTAGAACCCAACTAACTGAGCTATGTTCACGTGCATGGCGAAGCAAGTACGCGCGTGCGTGCATGCGACAATTTAATTTCTTTCTTTTTAACAGGTGACAAAGGCCAAATATTGACACTCCCCCGTCTTTATCAAGATATTGGCTTCGAGTTTGCTAGAGTACGTGTTACTTTTTGTTTTCTTCCCTTTTATTTAGCAATATGGAAGTTATGAGTCTTAAAAAAACAGTGACTATATTAAAATAAAATTTCAAAGGGAATTTATAGATGTAATGTAGAAGTTATTCTTCTTCAAGAAAGTAGTGCACACAAGTTATGGATCTTAATCACTTTGAATTTTTTTTTTTTTTTGAAGAAGCTAAATAATCATTCATATATATTATCACATAAAAAACTACTTGTATAAATTAAAAACAAATGAATTTTTTTAAATAATAATACAATTTTTAAACCACTTGTGCATGTATCAAGAAATATTTTTGTACTATGTATTTATGTGATTTCTTGTATATAATAATAATAATAATGATGATGATCACAAATGGCTTTTGATTTTTAATTTCAGGTTTCTAGTTATGATAATGCTTTGTTCTATTTTGGTTGCATTCACATTTGAGCCTATATTAGCATATGGGCTACCACTACAAGAATTTTGATGATTATTGGCCAAATAAATCCCACAGTAATGATTAAAATACCTCAATAATACACATTACCGGGGGATTTTGTGACGAAAATGGTCCCTCAGTAATACTGGCGTCATAAATGTTACTGGCTGAAATTTCCGTCAGCAGTGGTTGGGGTGATTTGAGGAAACAATACTGAGGGATTTTTCCGTCAGTAATTACTGGCTGAATATTCCGCCAGTAATTACTGTCAGAATAATCCGCCAGTAATGTATTACAAGGTTTTTGACAAATAAATACTGGTTGATTTATTTCGACAGTAATGTTACGACCAAAAGTACTGACCATTTTATCCGCCAGTAATTTCGCTAAAAAAATAATATTAAAAAGTAAATCCGCCAGTAATCAATGTGGTCCGCCAGCAATCAATGTGGTGAAAAACACTAGTGGCTAAAATATCTGCCAGTAATACTCTTTATATTTAAATAAAAAATAGGTCTAATTAATTACAGCACATCCTAATGAAATAAAATTTATTTGACAAATAAATTAAAGAAATCATTTTTTTTGTTGGATCAACAATTTTCATTAGCATAGGAAGGTATAAGAACTACCAACTCAAGCAAAGTACAGAAATACAAAGTTATAACAGCATCAAGTTCAACAAGTAGCAAAAAACAACAAAATAACAAGGGAAGCACACACAAACAGTCCTTGTGTGCTCCCTGGTTCTGCACAGCTAAGACACAAACTGAACCATTCTAACAGCAGCAAAATAAAGACCAACCAACTAGTCTACAAAACAAAAAAAAAAAAACCACTGCCTATTTCCCTAAACCACCACATCAGAGAGAATTGTCAAAACTAATCATCATAGTATTGGGGCAAATTTGATCCGGATCTCCCACTTGATGATCTATTTCCTCCTCTACCCATATTTTGGGGATTATCTTGTGAAGCATTATCCAGAAAATTACTATAGTTTCTCAAAAATATTTCACCATCTGGTATGTTGAAATCAGCAGCATTCATAGCGGATCTCGTCGAAGAAGACTTCTGGCGATCACCTACAGGAATATGAGGTCTATGATGCTCTTCATGATCACCACGCACAGGTTGGGGTTGTAGGCGAGGGCGTTTGTTTAAGTGCGGTATTATGCTCCTAACCACCGACGCCTGCTGTGATGATAGGAAAAGAAAATGATTATTTTGGAAATAAAAGAATTCCAGTGAAATATTGAATTCATATTTATATATACCTGCAAAAATCATATGTTTTTCCTGGAAAGCCTCTGACTAAATGTTCTGATTTTAGGAACAGAATAGTTTTCAGGAAATGAATGGTAGACCAATTAGCATAGAGTTTCTAAATACCAATTATTTGAAAAGAAAACTAATTTATTCATCTACCTAGAACAAGAGTTTGAGCAAGGACAATGATATTAAAAGAAATGCATATATCAACTAAGGTTATGCGTGTTCTCTCAATTTTGATAACATATTTCAAATCTAAACACTAATAAACTCAAGCTATATTTGACAAATTAATTTGTACCTTTATGTACTAAGCCAAATTAATGGTATACACAACAACAAAATAAAGCTTTAAACACACGTTCTTTCATCAAAATTATATAGTAGCAAAAATAATTGTTTGTTTTCACAACTACTTCAACACTAAGAACCATAATTTTGTAAAAAAGAGATTAGTTCAAAACAACTTACGCTTCCCCTAAACATCTTTATACCAAAACTATCTTGACAGACGAGAGACGGGAAAGCCTTGCCTTTTCAAATTGCTAAGTTGTTCATCATAACCTTACCATACAATTGGACAAATTTAAGCGAGCTCACCATTAAAGCTTTCATGCATATCTAACTTATGACCCAATCAAATGCAAAAAGGATATGTCAATTAAATCACTCAACTAACAGAACCTAAACTACTGCCAACTGTTAAACCATTAGATCATAGGCTATTGTATACAACTGTTATTTTCAAGGAAGCTATCTTATTATTCTCTACCTTATGTACTGAACGGATAAAGGAAAGAATGAATTAAGCAGAATATAATGTAGCCAAAATTCACCAGAAATCTTAGTACTAAATTGCTAATAAAACAGAACAAAAAAAAAGTAATAAAACTTAAAAATAAAATAAAAAATGAATCAGATATAAGATCATACCCCAAAATCATCATATTGAGGTGTTCTCGCGTGATCATATGGTTCAAGTTGTGATGTATCCCCACGAGATCGCCGTTGTTGCTCTAGCATGGTTCTTTGCATTTGCATCAATTCAGCTACTTGGCTCTTCATTTCTTGTTGTGATTCAACAAGTTGTTCTTGTTGTGCCTTCAATATTGCATTCTCAGCCCTCAATTGCTCAACCTTAGTATAAATGGGATCGTCGTGTCTACGAGATGACCGACTTGTGCTACCATAAGACTTATTTGAATTTATATACAAAATAAATATTTGCGAGATTAATTGTCAGGCCGGTTATAGATCAAATTGGAAGCAAAACTAGTTCAAGTGGTCACTATATTCATCGAAATGCTTGCCTTTATGATGAAAATGGTGAAGATTCTTTGCGTCTTTTTTTATTCAATGTGCAGGAAGTGTTGCTTGTTGGAGTTTCCAAGAGATGGCTTGGAGTTTCAAAGAATTATTTTTTCTGCGCTGCCAATTTTTAGTGCAGAACGAACATCTACTTTTGTGTTTATAATGTGGAGAATTTGGAAGAGTTGGAGCTTGCGCGTTTGGGAGAAACAAACAGAAACACACGCATCTCAGCTGCTGCAACAGCTGTGGCATGGCAGAAGCAGTGTGACAGATGCACCTTTGTGGAGAAAACCTGATATGTCGCGCGGCAAATGCAACATAGACTCCTATTTTTCCTTTAATCAAAACCGAGGTATGTGTTGAGATGTGTGTTAGAGACGAGACTCAGAGTTTTGTGCTTGCTAGGACAGAATGGTTCTCGCCCGTTTGTAACATGGATGAGGCAGAAGCTTGTGGTCTGTTGTCTGCTATTCAATGGGTGCGTGATTTGCAGCTAGATTATAAGCAAGCGGTGGATAGTTTTCAATCTTCTATGGAGGATGTTCCGAGCAAGCGGTAGAAGTATTTGCTGCTAACAGAAAATTATCAGAGGATTGAATTGAATATAATGAGAAAAAGGACAGGAAAGGACATGACATTTTTTGAAACTACATTGAAACTACGAAGATGTCTACAAAACATATTGAAAGTACACGAGGAAGAAGGTTGGCAATAAGTAAACCAATAACTCGTGCAAAATTATAGATATCAGATAACAAAAATATCAGCAACAATAAAGTCATTACAAAGCTCAATTTCTTTGATCAAAGTTTCAATGTCTTCTTGGTAAACACGGCCAAAGTACGCAGAAAAACAATTTGTTGAGGTTATTTATTTGTCAGCTTGCCTTGAAGTAGGCTCTATAATATAAAATTTCTTCAGAATCATATTCATTTTCCTTATAGTGTTGTGACTTGATGGAGGAGTTCAAGTCTTGGCTTCCATGTGTCTCCGCAAAATTTTCAACACTTTTATTATGGTAGTTGTTGGTCAATGGAAAAGTTGTGAAAATTTCTTACGGTTATCCCTAATTAGAATTTATTATTAATATTTTTCCATAATTGCATTTTTTAAAATTTTAGGCAGTGTGTTCATCCATCTCTTCAGGTTTCTTCAATGCGCACACCTATATTTTTCCATCTATGTTGATATGATTGTTGCTCAGCGAAGAGAGAATAAGTATAGACGTCTAGCTCAAAATAAGGGCTATGTAATTCCATTGGCAAATGGAAATTGGTTGGCTGCACTCATTTCCAATTTGTTTCGCGTGTTGGGATAAATGGCAGCCGAGCAAATGTGCAAAATTCAGGGGCTAAACCAGGTGACAACAAATTCTGGTTCATGACAAAGAAGTACTCACTCACTATATCCCTTTCCCGGATCATCTACAACAAATTCTGATATATTAGAGTTTATTGTAAATAATTGCTTATTATTTTGGAGAGTCAACTATGACTCAACAACTTTGTATATATACCTTTTCTTTATAACGAGAAAGGCACAGTTTCTAACATGGTATCGGAGCCAATATTTACATAGTCTAATAGTAACAACAACAAAAATCAAACAAAGAGCAATATTGTAACTACAAACTAAGGGAACATAATCAAACCCATTTATGATTATTACCAAACAATGCCAACTCATTGATCGGGGCAATTGTTGTCAGGTTCTCGTCCAAATCCCTACTTGTACTACCATAAACTTCTTTCAATCATGCGTAATGTTTTATTACATTTTTTTCTTGTTACATTAGAGAAAAAAGGAAAGAAAAAAAACGGCGAAAAAAGAAAACTATGTCCTAGTAAAGACACCCCTACGACATCATGCTGAACAAAGACAAGGTAGTGGCTCATAATATCCGCACAAGAGATTCTTTCTCTAAGAATGTGGTAAATGGAGATATCTCACTCCTATAACTTCTAATTAGTTCCACGAGGTTTGCATATTGATGAAACCTCGGAGTTTTCTTCACCTCTAATTGAACAACATAAAGGGAATTAGGAAAGCGCATAACTCTCATGAAGCCTGCATCCCAACATAGTGTAATTCCTGCAACCTCGGAGTTGAGGTTGAGTTGTCCATCCTACCTCCATCTCTCCAATTCTGTTCTGTTTTTAACATTGATTTTGGAAAAGTATACAATTACAATCAACGACTTTCACTCATTGAAAATGCCTGCCTTTGTGAGGAAAATGGTCAGTGTTGCTTATTCATTGCTTTAGCAAGGGTTGTCACATCAATAGCTAGTATACTTCTTTTAATGATACATCATCAATAAAAAGATAAGTTCAAAGAGAGAAAGAGTTGATGTTGTCAAGAAAACCAAATAGATAAGTTTAGTTTTGTCAAGAATTTTTGTCTGCGACTACTACTAACAATTCATCTCAAGTTAAAATCCTAAAGCTAGTTAAGTTCAAATGCTCAGAACCTATGAGGTTCTCTAAAGGCCTTAAAAGAATCAAGTCAATAGAATAAATAAATGTTCTCAACATGGACCACTAGACTGCCACTCCACTTCCATCTCCTTCAATTCTGATCCATTTTTCAATTTAATTTTGGAAAGCATTCAGTTACAATAACTCATCCAACAAACTTGGACAGAGTAGCTAATGACCAACCATAAAATAAGTGTCTTTATATTGAAATGTTGTGAGGGAAAACGGAAACACCTAAAAACTTATGAAACGTGCTGCATTATGTAAGTCCAACATCTCCAATGACAGGAATATTTCAAATTACCCCCTTGTAAAAACTAAAAACTCCATCGCCATTTTTCTGCGAGATTCTATTACTGTTTATTTCTGCATAAGTGCTTACTAACTATAAAGTTTGTAGCTCTTACTAATTACATTTTCTTTTCTTTTCTTTTCTGTTGTTTATTTACCTGTTAGCCTAAAGAGTGCACAATATTTTAAGCGACTGATTACAAAAACCAGATTTTGGGCCACAGTTCGAGCACTTGCACGTGGATAGGAAGTAATAATAGCCTTGCTTCTCTTCACACCAGTTGCTTTCTTGGCATGGTTCCGATTTGTTTTGAGTTTCGAACAAGAATGCTTTTGTTCGACCAGAAAAAAACAAGAATGTTAGGTTTACTAATTTATTCTTGGTGGATAAAGAATGGATCGTGCCAACAACAAAGAACGGTTATAAACCAACAATCTATGTCCTGCTGTGCATGATTTTCCATTTTGATCTATTGCGATTATTAAAATTTTCAGTCACATGTTGTCACATTATTAAAAACTTTGATTTCAAAGGTTGTTGTATATAAGTATATTTATATTCATCAGACCGCGGTCCTATTTTGTAAATGCGGTTGTACTCAGGGGCGGATCTGGACTTTTAATACTAGTGGGGCACATTTTTTTGGTCAAATAAATAAATAATATTAAATTTAATAAGAAGTTATATTAAAAAATAGTTGTAGCAACTAAAATTACAAAGAAAATAATCTACTTTTCATTTGTTGAAAATGAAATAAAATCATATCATTACTAATTGTTCTAAGAGATGTCAAATGCTCTAGCAGGATACATATGTATACGAACAAGTGAGCACGTTGCGCTATTTTTTTTGGAAGCAAGTCGCAATTGCATAGAAATTCTAAAAAAGTCTATGTATTAATATATGAATAAAAATTAAAGTGTTTGGCAAATTTAGCTGTTGTAAATATAAAATGACATAAAAGTACATAACCATTTAATTTTACATATATTTTTATATTAAATGAATATATTTTATTCTAAATATATAAAAACATTAAATTTTTTTTTTTTTTACGAAATAAAAAAAAATGAACCTGATTTTTGAAAGAAAAATAGAATCTCGTATAAACAGAGTATCGACAGTGAGAAGTTACATACTTGTTGTTGGTCCTTCTAACTATGCATATTGGATTTTTTCTCTTTGGGATTTCCTAAAAAACGATTAACCCGATAAGAATTTCTTCTTCGGTTGATATCATTATTGAAATTGTATTTAAAATTGCATCAATCACCATGAGAGCATCCTGTTTTATCCAAAACGAAGAAAATTGGGTGGAGTGTAGTACGTAACGTGCAATTTTGATTTAAGGTAGTGGGTAGTTATTTCATTTTACAAAAGGATAAAAAAGTAACAAAAATAAAATAATGTTATAATTGGAACAAAATGTAAAAAGCTAAAAGCTATAAGCTCAAAAGCTACTCGAATTAGCTTCTCAAGAAAAGCTATAAGCTCGTAAGAAAAGCTCGTTACCAAACACATCATGTTTTGATCCAACAAGCTTATAAGCTAATTCAACAAGCTATAAGCTAGCTTCTCGGCGTTACCAAACACAGCCCTAATCTAACAAAATTGTAGATAGCTTAAAAGTATAATTGAGGATTGAGTTTATAATTGTAGATAGCTTAAAAGTATAATTGAGGATTGAGTTTATTCAAAATTGTAGATAGCTTAAAAGTATAATTGAGGATTGAGTTTATAATTGTAGATAGCTTAAAAGTATAATTGAGGATTGAGTTTATTATGGAAAACTAAAATCAATGTATCACTAATTTAATTTCATCATTCATGTTAAATAAGCTTGGATCTCATCCCAAAAGCTATAAGCTCGTAAGAAAAGCTCGTTACCAAACACATCATGTTTTGATCCAACAAGCTTATAAGCTAATTCAACAAGCTATAAGCTAGCTTCTCGGCGTTACCAAACACAGCCCTAATCTAACAAAATTGTAGATAGCTTAAAAGTATAATTGAGGATTGAGTTTATAATTGTAGATAGCTTAAAAGTATAATTGAGGATTGAGTTTATACAAAATTGTAGATAGCTTAAAAGTATAATTGAGGATTGAGTTTATAATTGTAGATAGCTTAAAAGTATAATTGAGGATTGAGTTTATTATGGAAAACTAAAATCAATGTATCACTAATTTAATTTCATCATTCATGTTAAATAAGCTTGGATCTCATCCCAAAAGCTAGCTCAAAGGAGGAGGGAACTCAAGTATATTTATACACTCGACAGCCCAGGAACCTGAGCGATGTGGGACATACAACAAACTTCAACAATTCAAAAGCAATTGAAAAAATTATTGCCACCTCAGTATGTTTAATGAGCGAATCGAAGAATCTAAAAGCAACATTAACCCGACACCATCCCATGGTGACATGATTTGGCCATTCTCAATTTAAGATTAACATGAACATATATATAAGTAAAGAGAGAAAAAAATCTCAGGAACAAGTTTTAGAACACTTGCAATCTTGTCCAGCACGGACGTAGTTCAGAAAGAAAATCTCAGCGAACCAAACTGAGTTGAAACAGAATGAACCGATGGTGCTAAGAATAAGGTTTGTTTCATTGATGGTTCGATCCAATCTCCTCCAAATGATGATCCTCAACATCCTCTCTGGCTTCACAACAATAATCTTGTTGCTTCTAATTGGCTCTTGAATTCGGTTTTGAAAGAACTCACAGCTAGCGTAATCTACTCGGCAACTGTTGCTGCTATTTGGTCCGATCTACAGGAGCGATTTCTTCAGAACAATGGTCCACGCATGTGTAAGGGTTCCTAAATTTGAGAATGTTATGAATTGATAATCGCAAATGTTTATTAAATCAAATGTCAAATTAATAGATTAGAATCCAATTAAAATTGATATTTTGAGTACATGGAGAAAGGGAAAGATAGAAGAAAACTAAGTTCAATGACTTGAGTCATTACTCTACTAGAGCAATCACATGATAGAGAAAGACAAATTATGTTATGCCAAGTGTATTTTCCCTATTTTTGCTACATGTACATTTGCCTCAACCAATTATGTTATGCCAAGTGTATTTCCTTATAGGATATTTTGAATCATAACATTACTCCCCCATTAAAATCAACCTTGACCTCAAGGTTGAAAGTAAAATATTGTTGTTGGGTGATAGGAGCAACTTTTCACGAGGCCTACAAAACAAGTATATAGCTTTCAAATGAACAAGAGCATCCACCCGGATCCCATTGTTTGAATTGTAACTTCTTGTTTGAAAGGAAAAAATAGGCGGTGCCACTAGAATCAAATTTCATGGAGTGTTTTCCTCTCATTGACATCTGCATGTATTCAGAAGTAATTTTACTAGTGTAGTTTTCAGTTTCATGCACATGAGTATATGCTTGACCAGTATAAAGCCTACTTCCGAATCCAATGAGAAACAACATGGTGTAAATATAGAGCTCTGTCATGACAGCAAGGTCCATTTTTGTAGTTTGACTGAAACTCCAAATTTATCTTACCAAAAGAAAACTTTCTTATAAGAATAATCAAAAACATTATGGCCTCTTCAAAATTATTTTTAGGCACGTAAGACACCAACATGAGCCACAAAACTCAGTGGAGTTGCCTCCAAACCACTGCACAACAAGCAGTTATTAGCACAACAATTAACTGCAAGGAACCATTGACTAAGAATGGCATGCTTATACACTGAAATCCTTATAATTCTCATCAATTGAAGCACAAACAGGAACATAATAACAAATGGTGCCTTGTGGAGTCACATATGTATTTGCAACAGCAAAATAAACAACGAAATTGCTTCTTCTAACATTCCAATCTCAATGAAACTTGTCAATCGTTGAAAATCGTAGAATCATAGGGATGAAGATCATAGATGTAAGCAAGAGAGCAAGCATAAGAGTATTCATGTGGGAAATACTCATAGAAACTCATAGTAGAATGAATAGATTTGATTAAAAGATGATGAATGAGTACAATAGTGTTCCTATATATAGAGATTAGTTTGAGTAACTAACTCTAACTAACTTCTAACCAAGCTACTAACTCTAGTTTACTTATCAACTAACTATAGTTGATTATTAACTATAGTCTAACTACCTTAACTAACTCCACATGACTTCCAACTATCTTAACATCAATAACATCTCGACAAGTAAAGCAGATTCCCAAGTAAACAAATATATTCCTCATTGATTCACATTACAAAGATACAAATCAAGACCGCAATCCTGCACGAAATTAATATTTCAGCCGAGGGGTATTTCCACAAACATGTAATGGGCACCAGACACTGATGTGGTTATGAGGAATTTCAGAGCTATACTACTGGAGTATGGCGGTTCTGGAAGTGGTTGTGGTAAGAAGCGATCCTGCGTGAATTGGAGGTCCACCTTCCCTTTGTTGAAACTTGGCATATTTTGACTCAGCATTCATAATTGTTACTTGCTGCAATTATATTATTCTTGCAAACTCGTTACTCTTACTCCCTTGGCATCATGTAGAACATAAACTTGTTTAACTACTTTTTGTTCCTCAAAGTTCCTCTATTAACTACTTTTTGTTCCTCAAAGTTCCTCTATAAGTCTCAGCAACACTACCCGAACACTTGCAAATTCAGCACGAATAAAAGGATTTTCTTGCATAAGCAAATTTTTAGCATGTTCAATAGCTTGTTTGAGAAAGTTTACCAACATCCTTATTTGAAACTTCCCGTGAAACAGTGTTCCTTCCTTTTGAGTCCACTTAACAACTAAGTCTTCCATTGTAGAAAGAGATTTCTCCACTCCCTCCTTATTTATTCCCGAAAAAGGGCCTTTTAAGGATTCAAATGTCTCAGTGAGTTTTTCCCCAAGAGCATGTTCAATCCAAGATACCACCTCTCTTAGCTTTGCCTCCATAGACAACTGAGCAGCCACTACCAATTATTTTTCAAATTTAATGGTAGCACAAACTACGACACGTCTATGCAAGTTTGACAAACTAGAAGCTCCTTGTTCAATAACATCATTCAAACAAGTGCCCTGCTTATCCTCAACATGATATTCCAGCCATGGATAATTAACAATTATTTTACATTTGGAAAGACTACTTGAAAGCCATGGATATCCGGTGGCTTGGCAGGTGGCTGAGGCTTGGTAAGTTCCCATGTCACTTGGAATACTGTAGTCGGCTTTTGTAAACCGTAAGATGTTGGTTTCTGCAACAGCGACGACATTAGATTGTGTAGTCGAGCATCAGAAAAATTTCGCCACTCAAAATATGCCCACAGCGGAGCCACTGCACATCCAGAATCTTCATCAGTGATGATCCACAGAGGAAGGCAAATCCTCCAACACATGAACCGTTGATGATTCTGAAGCCTCGATCTCCTCTTTTTAGTAGTTGAAGAATTGTTGCACAAGACTCTTCAATCTGTCGTGTATATTACACCATACACAGATTATATAGTCGTTCCGATTCAACCATACAAGATTTGCAGAAACACGGACATGGATGAGCTGCGATAATGGAATTCTCAACACGAGCACTCAAGTAGGGCACCCATGGTGGCAATGAAATCACCAATGTAATGGTTCTATATTTGAGAATATTATAAATTGATAATTGCAAATGTTTATTAAATCAATGGTCAATATATTAGAACCCAACTAAAACTGGTATTTTTAGTACATAAAAGATAAAGGAAAAGATAGAAGAAGACCAAATCCAAGGACTTAAGCCATTACTCTATGAGTACCAAAGGGAGAGAGAGGAGGGACTTCATCATTGTTTTTTTCATACCAATTATTGATCATCATTTCTAGGATCACTGGCCACATGTCCATTTGTCTCAACCAATTATGTTATGCCAAGTGTATTTTCTAATAGGATATTTTGAATCATAACAGCATGTTTCATCTACACAAGGATTTGATCCAGGTTCGCTTTCTGCTAGTAATTTACTACTCCAAAATCAAGGGTTTATGGGAGGAATTAGCCGAATTTTGCCGGAATCATATGGCACGCACCAGTGCTGGCACTGTTAAATCAAGTGGATTTCAAAATGAGTATGAGCTATTCCCTTTTACCTTATACTATTTCTTCTTCCACTCCTTGAATATTAGATTCAGGAGCAACCCCTCACATTGTTCATTCAATTCATTCCTATAAGGTGCTTCAAAATAAGTTTGCCACCCTTCCAAATACTACCAAAGTCCCTGCTACTGCTATAGGAACAGTTTATCTTACTAATGAGTTTCTTCTTAGTAATGTTCTTTATATACCAGACTTTCATGTAAATTTGATTTCAGTAAGTTCCCTTGTTAGTCATGGAAACTACAAAGTCATTTTTACTAATTCTGATAATGTTTCATCTGTAACATGTAATGTCTCGTATACCAATAATTGTAGAGAATATAGTTGTGCTGTTATGGCTGTTTAACTCCAATTTGGCACGCTAGGTTAGGTCATTTATCAGATCCAATTTTAAGATTGTTCAAAATAAAATTCCAAGTTTGTTTCCTTTGAATTTTAATTTGAATTCTAAATTTTGTACTGTTTCTCCTTTATCAAAATTTCATAGATTACCCTTTATTGCTCATTACAATTATTTTTTATGTGTGGGGACCCTTTAAAACTTCAACTTATAATGGGATGTATTTCTTCTTAACAATTGTCGATGATCATTCACGATTTACATGGCTTCATCTTATGAAGCATAAGTCTGAAGCGACCTCCTTGATCAAAATGTTCTTTAAACATGTTAAAGTTCAATTTAGTGTATCTATAAAAGCCCTTAGAACTGACAATGCAAAGGAGTTGCAGTTAAGTTCATTTTTGCAGGATGAAGGTGCTATACATCAGTTTTCGCGCCCTCACAGGGCCACAACAAAACTTTGTAGTCGAAAGAAAGCACCAACATTTGTTGAATGTGGTCAGATCTCTTCTCTTTTGTTCAAAGGTGCCATTAAAATTATGGGGTGATTGTGTTAGTGTTGCTGTCTATCTAATCAATAGGACCCTGCCATTGGTCTAAACAATACTTCACCTTATGAAATTCTGTATAAAAAGGTACATGATTAATTGATTATGCTTTGCTTAGGGTATTTGGTTGCGTATGTTATGCATCAACTATTCCGTCCCAAAGATGTCATGACCCACCTTTGAGCCATGACCGGCGCACAGGCTAACACTAACTCATGATAATTTAGCCTGGCAAGCCTAGTAAACTATAACACTTACACCTTTCTAAAATACTGAAATTTTGGTAATTGCTCAAACACTTCCAGGACATTTCAACACAACTAATATCATTTATCTCTTTTCCCTATCTGTACATAAACCACATTATCTCTTCGTTGTGGCGAACGGATATATACCACATTATCTCTTCGTTGTGGCGAACGGAAATATACCACATTATCTCTTCGTTGTGGCGAACGGAGATATACCACATTATCTCTTCGTTGTGGCGAACGGAGTTCTCACATTTGTTACTATGAGCCATACCTCATAGGCTACATTATCTCTTCGTTGTAGCAAACGGAATTTTCGCATTTGTTACTATGAGTCATACCTCATAGGCTACATTATCTCTTCGTTGTAGCAAACGGAATTTTCGCATTTGTTACTATGAGCCGTACATCATAGGCTACATTATCTCTTCGTTGTAGCAAACGGAATTTTCGCATTTGTTACTATGAGCCGTACCTCATAGGCTACATTATCTCTTCGTTGTAGCAAACGGAGTTTTTCACAATTTTTCTTAAGTGGAATTTTTCTTTAGACATAAAATTAAAGTTAAATTACTAAGAAAAGTAGTAGGAGCATTTTAACGGAGATTGAAAATGGAGAAAAGTTGATAAAATTCTCATGAGAGAATCATAATTCTCTTTGTATATACGCCTCTTCATTTCCCTAACAAAAATATTCTCCTACTTTACATATAGCTAGTCTATGCACCACCAAACCGCCCACCGCCCACTATCTAGAACCATTAACTTTACCAAATGGTTAAACATGTTCTTCCTTTTAACTTCATATCGTACTTTCCTTGTTCCTTTTAGCCGTAGATGACGTAGTAGAGTTGCAGAGATTCACCAAAAAGAGTTCTTTTAGTCTTGCTTTGTCCTCATCCTTAAGCCATGGAACAATTTTTCTATTTGATTATTCTTATCATATACTACCTAGCCGCTTGATTACCGACTAGTATTATCATTATCTTTTTATTCTTGTAATACCTAGAAACATAGTTATGCTGCTAATAATTTTCGATTTATTTGCATATATGTAAATCATATATCATCATTCATACTCAAAATATCAAAATTCATTATACAAAGTACAATTATCATTTAAACTAACAGGGACTAAACTAGCGATGCAAAACAACAGCCACACAACATGAATTACTAACCCTATCCTCATCATACATAATTAGTTGTAATTATTCAAAACATCATACAACAACATCAATTTCTTATATCTAACAAGCATGTTTCATGAACTCATGAATTAACTCTCAACTATTAAAATTCCAATTCCATAACTCTTTAACCAAAATGAATAAGGGATGCAGGGAAGGGAACCCACCTCTTGACTCTAGGAAATGATGATACCAATCCTCAAGTTCTTCCTTTTGCTTCTAGTTTTCCGAATTCCAAGCTTTTTCCCCCAAATTCCTCTTACCTCAAGAACCCTAATTTCTTTAATACTCTTGATCAATTAATCTTCAATCCATCTTTTCTAAGCTATACATCCTAATTTAAGACTTATATGAAGGATTCCATAGATTAATTTTACCCAAATTCCAAATTTTCCTAATTTCAAACCCTAACATGAAAATTTCAATGAACATGAAGAAGAGATAGTTTAATTTACCTCCAATTGTAATTTCATTCATACTTCCAGCACTAGTTCTTTCGCCTCCTCTCAATTTGCCCGCATCTTCTTCTTCCTTCATCTTGTATGCTCGCTTCCTCCTCTCCCCTGTTCTATCCCATACTTTTCGGGGAATTAGTCACTTTAGTCCGGGAACGATTCGTCAATTTAGTCCCTGAATGCAGATAATATGCAAAACAGTCCCTGCATGGTCAATTTCAGGGACTAAAGTGACTAACGAAGTCTACTAAATTGACTAACGGAGTCTGCATTCAGGGACTAAATTGACTAACAAAGTCTACATTCAGGGACTATTTTACAATTTATCTGCATTCAGGGACTAAATTGACGAATCGTTTCCCTTTCAGGGACTAAAGTGACTAATTCCCCCATACTTTTTTTCTTTTTTTGTACTACCTCCGTTCCTTTTTAAGTGTCACTTTTTAACATTTTACACAAACCAAGACACTCAATAAATGTTACTTTTTCTTATACAATAATCTATATTTTTACTATAATAGCCTTAGTCATTTAATATCTTATTTCATATATTTCTCTCTCCACAATAAATAACTAAGGGTAAAGTTGGTAAAACAACATTTATTGTTGCATTGAACTTTGAAAATGACAGTTAAATAGGAACAAAAAATTTCTCCAAAAGTGACACTTAAAAAGGAACGGAGGGAGTATATATTAAATATGTTAGTAATGGCTTCTACAAGAAGCCTCTAGATTTATTTGCTTCCTATATATTTTATATTATATTATTTATCAAAGTAATTGGTTCTTCTACATCTTTCTTTCTTACGTGGTCTACATTTCACACACACAATGTTATTTATTCACACATATTCATTCACTCATAAAATTATTTCTAACTAAATGAAACTACTGTTAGAGCATCCACAATGATTAGTTCCTTAATAAGGACTCTTTAAATGGACCCCACGTGACACATCACTTATTTATAATTTTTTAATAAAAGTACCTATTAAGGACTCAATGACTCCAATGGCAATACACTAATAAGGACTCCAATGAAAAGTACTTAAATATGTCCCACTATCTTTACATATTAAAGAAAAATAATTTATTTATTACTCATTTTTACAAGTGGGACCAAGTAGTACACATTTTATTACTTCTTTATGCAAGTGGGACCAAGTAGTACACATTTTATTACTTCTTTATGCAAGTGGGACCAAGTATTACACATTTTATTACTTTTTTAAACGTGAGACCCGTTAGTTACCCAGGAGAGAGATGATCCTTATATAGTTGTCTGTTCCTTAACGGGGACTCAATTTTTCTTCCTCCAATGGAGGGTCCTTAACGGGGAGTGGTCCTTGTTAAGTAAGGACCCCCCATTGGAGATGCTCTTAGTATTTGATTTTGATATTATATTTAAATTCTAATAATAATTAAATGTATAACTATTCTAAAATTAGAGATTTAGAGGTTGTTAAAATAAAATTATATCATAATTCTATGACCTTAAATTGATAAATAAATTATTTTAATTCCTAATCAGTTAATTTATTTGTCATTATTCATTATATGTAAATTTTTATTTTTTTTTTTTTAAATATTTTTGAGGGTATTTCAAAAGACATAAGTTTTCTCTCGTGCCACTGCTTGTATAATGTTGGGATATCCCCCTGGTGTCAAAGGATACAAGTTACTTAACCTTGATACCAAACAAATTTTTGTATGTAGGGATATCACCTTTCAGGAGCACATTTTTCCCTTTCATTCTGTTGAAACAGATGTAGGGTCACCTGATTTTTTTCCTGATGTAGTTTTGCCTACTGTTTTACCAGAAACGGTTTCTGAACTCAATGATCCTGCACCTGTTATTACCATTGAATTAATACCACATAATCCTGCACCTGAAATTATACCAGCGCAACCACTTAGAAAGAGAAATAGACCCCATAAACCTCCAAGCTAGCTTGATAATTACCAATGACAAGTCAAATATCCTATTCAAAATTGTGTCATATCACTACCTTACCCCTCAATATAAACATTTTGTTGGTCAGGTAGCTTCTATTTTTTAACTTACTTTTTACCATCAGGCAGTCACATAACCTGAATGGAGGAAATCAATGGCCGAGGAATTAACGGCACTAGAGGCTAATAAAACTTGAGTGATTCAACCACTGCTAACTAGAAAAACAAATATTGGATTTTTTGGTTGTATAAAGTCGAATACCAATGCAGATGGCTCTTTAGATCGATATAAGGTGCGCCTAGTGGCTCAAGGTTTCACACAACAAGCTGGTGTTGATTTTGTTGATACTTTCTATCCTGTGGCAAACTCACCACAATGAGAATTCTTATGTCTATAGCCGCCCAAAAACAGTGGCATTTACTTCAACTAGACATCAATATGCCTTATTGAACCACGATTTAAATGAAGAGGTGTTTATGCAGTTACCTAAAGGTTATCCTATTCAGGGGGAGAACCTTGTTTGTAAGCTTACCAAGTCACTATATGGTCTTAGACAAGCATCTAGGCAGTGATATCGTAAATTCAGCTCAACCATCACTCAATTCGGCTTTATTCGGTCCACTGCGGATCACTCTCTTTTTTCCCCAGGTTCTGGCAAAAATCTGGTAATATTACTCGTATATGTTAACAATATAATTTTAGCAGGGCCTATTAGTGATAGAATTAAGGTCATTCAACTCCTTCTTGAGAAACATTTCAATTTGAAAGTTCTGGAAGACCTTCATTATTTCCTTGGTGTGGAAATTGTAAAGTCCAACAAGGGAATCCACTTATGTCAACGAAAGTCTACACTTCAATTACTCCAAGACATTGGATTTATTTCAGAAAAAGCAGCTCTAGTCCCTATGGATCCTAACATCAGTTTGAAAGATAAAGATGGGACAGCACTTCCTGACGCGTCTGTGTACAGAAGGCTCCTTGGGAGATTGATGTATCCCAATGAATCTCACTCTCAAGGCCAGATATTACATATGCAGTTAAAGCCAGTTTATGCAACATCCTCACACTTCTCATCTACATGCTGTGCATTCTGTGTTGCAGTGCTTGAAGAACTCTCCAGGCTTAGGTATGTATTTCCCTGCTACATCAACTCTAAAAGTCACAGCATTTGCTGATGCAGACTGGGGTAGTTGCAAGGTTAATCGTAAGTCGACCACTTGATATTGTGTGTTCCTTGGTGATTCTTTAGTTGCTTGGAAATCGAAAAAACAACCCACAGCTGCTAGATATTCTGCTGAAGCAGAATACAGGGCTTTAGCATCTCTTACCTTTGAGTTGTTATAGATTTAACAAATTCATCGAACGCTTGAAGTCACAATGAACTCTAAGATGGTTTTTTGTGACAGTATTTCCGCCATTCATTTAGCCAACAGCCCAGATAGTCATGAAAGAACTAAGCATGTTGACATAGACTGCCAATTCATTAGAGAACATGTCAAGTCTCAATTCTTGAAACTAGTACATGTTAAATCTGGACAGCAGCTTGAAGACCCTCTCCCTTACCAAAGCTTTAGCTAAACCTCTATTTAAATTGTTGATATCCAAGTTGGGATTGCTAGATCTTTACCTCCCAACTTGAGGGGGAGTATTACAATATGTACATTTAGCTTCATTTAGTTAGTTATGCCACATATAATAGTTTGTTGAAGGAATTCAACCAACTTAGGCATTGACCCTGATTGTATATATATATGAGCTAAGATGTACTATTATTGAAGTCAGTTGAATGAAAAATAAGAAATCCAAAGAGTTCGTTATTCTCCGTATCATTTTGCTCAATGTAACATTTTCTTACTGCAACGTTGTGTTATTATCAGGGCCGTCTTAACAATTTTGAAGGCCCCGTTTTAATTTTAGAAGTTGGCCCACTGATAAAAGCCGCAACAAAAAAAACAATTTTTTTATGTAAATTAAAAATAACATCCAAATTTTACTGATACTTAAAGATGCAAGGCTTGGTAACAAAAAAAAAAAAAGATGAAAGGCTTTTTTTTAAATAAAAGCATGGCCCCAAAAAAAAGTAAGGAATAGTATAAAAAGAAATAAGCCTTGCAGGTGTTGAACCGCAGACATTGAAGCAAAATGCATAAGGCTTTACCACCGAACCACTGCAGCATAACTGATCTTTATTAACTTTGTTAATATATAATGGATTTTGTTTTGTGTATAAAAAAATATTATAGGCCCCAAAAATTGGGAGGCCCAGTGGCGTAGCCCAGCCTCGACGGGCTGTGGGCCGGCCCTGGTTATTATGTAAATGAATCTAATTTGCATGTAAACTAAAATACATAAGAAACAATAGGGAAATTAGTAGATCAGCTGCAATTTCGAGAAAGACTGTAACAAGAGGAAAACAGCAACTCCGAGACTCAATCAAGTAAAAACAGAAGAGCCCCAACAAAGAATAAACTAGAAAGGGGGTAGAACAAAAAATTCAAACCAAATGTACACACACAGGTCATAGTATTCAAACACACAAATAAATAATCAAATACATCTAGGCTTTGTTTCGATAAAAGGCTTAATCAAGCCCTTATAGCATAACAGTAACTGTATAAGTGCTTATGTATAAGTTGTTTCTGTAACAAAAGATAAAATTGTTTTCTTATTAGCTATAAGTTGTTTTCATAAGCTATCATGAAGAACTTATCAAAATAAGTTGAAAACAACTAATGGACAAACAAGTAATTTCATATTAATGCCAATGATTTCTTCTGTTTCGTGTGATTTGATTTCCCTTCATAACTTTTGCACGTGTTGGTTTTCTTTCATCTGATGATTTTTATGAGAAACAAAAATCTAGGTTGAATCCATGATTTCTACTTCCATTTGATGATTTTTATGTGAAATTGTTGCTAATTTTGTGCCTGGAAATTTAGGTTGAATTGATCAATTTTAACAAATTTTAATTTCCCCTAATTTTACCTAAACCCTAAATTTGAAACTTCTTTCAATCAATATGATCCTAATGATTATATACCAATGCTTGGCTCTATATTTTTTGGAAAATGACTTACTCATGTTTTGTGTTTGACACTGATGACATTGAAGGCAAAGTTTGGATTAGCTCTTGAAGAACTTAACATGAGAACTTTATAAAAATTATGAAATTGGAATCAATGCCAATGTAACTGTGTATTGTATAATGATTCATTTTGTAATGTATGAATTGCTTTGTTTCATATTCTGTTGCAGAATTTTGTTATAAGTAGCACTAATGATCTTTGACAATATGTGCATGTTGATTGATATTTTTCTTTTCACCATGTATTTAGTTGTAATACAAATAAAATGTGTCACGACCCAAAAATTCACAATCGTGACTTTCGCACGAACTAGAACATTCTAGTTCGGCAAGCCTAATGACAACACTTAACAAACTAAATTTAAATAATTTTCAAAATTGAGTTTCACTTAAAATAATATCCAACGAAATTTCGACAGAGTATCCTCTGTATTTTGAATATTTTCCAAGATATGAATCCTGTTTATGTACTTGTATTATCAGCAGAATCCCAAAGTGACATAACTAGGTGTTTGTACAATTCAAAACAAAACATTTAAAGACTACCAATAGCTGCAGATACATCGACCATTCAATTTATACATAGAGGAGACCTACCAAACGAATGACATTGACAGATCTTTAACTCTGCTACAAGCTTTCTACGCACTTGACTTTGAATCTGAAAAAAAATGTAAGAAGAAGGGTTAAGTCATAAAGACTTAGTGAGCAGACAACAACCACCACCAACTAGAAGGGAAACACACAAGAGCACGATAATTACTTTTCTCAAATCTAATTTTAATTTACAAAGCTAGTACCCATGTAAAAAATATGATAAACTCACTATCAAGTGTACCATGCAAATTTGGAAAACTTTGTAACTTTATCAAACCAAATAAGACTATATCAAAATTTCAATGTCGTCTAGAGGTGAAACCAAATCCACAACTTTAAATAAAATATATAAATCGATTGTAATGAAAAGGAGTCGAGACAATCAACTCCAATGGAAAATAAATCTCGGACTTAATGAAAGGGAATCATAATAATAACTTCATAGAAAATATAAAATCATATTCAATTTCATAATACCAAAATAATCAACTTTTGTTATACCCTAATTTTAGACCTAAAAATACTAACTCAATTCCTCTTTTCTTGCATTATAAGTCATTTGAACTGTCTCTGAGCAATTGCATCTTTCTCTGCATTTTATTTCAATGTTATTTGCAAAATTGACATGCAAGGGTATTTTAGTCATTTCCTGCATTCAATTCATTTTAATCTTTGAAAATTGTTTGAGTCTTTTAAATTGGTTTGAATAAGTCTTCATTTCAATTCTATGTCAAAATCCATTTCAAAAATTGCATTTGAAGTCATTTTAAGTCAGTTTTGCCCATAGGGGCATTTTGGTCTTTTTACATGTCAAAACCCTGCTTAAATCTTAAAAAGTGTCTCTGAGTCTGTTGACTTTGTTTGTATGAGGTCTTGCTCTAATCCCTTGTCAAAAATCCATTTTAAAATTTGCATCTGAGTCATTTTCAGTCGTTTTAGCCCTAGGGGCATTTTGGTCATTTTACACGAAATTTCGGCAGAGAGAGGTTACTTTAAAGTACCTCATTTAGGCCATTGGTTCATTTTAGTCCGTTTTGTCAATTTTAATCGTTTCACTTTACGTTTTTTCCAAGTTACCAATTTTATTCCAATTTTATTTTTATTTTTTATTTTAGTCCCTAAAACTGTTAAAAATTGCATTTTAGTCCTTTAAAACATGTAAACTTGCACTTTAGTCCTTTTTTCCTTGTTAGGTCAAACTTTTGTTTTTTGCGGTCAATTACATTTAAGTCCTTTTTTGTGTCCAGCTTTTTTGGTCCTTTTACTTGCAGTCCAGTCCCTTTTTCGAATTACAAAATGGTCCATGAAGTTTTCAACAATTGCAGGAAGGTCCCCAAGGTCTTAAGATTTGCAGGAAGGTCCCCAGGTCCAAAATAAGCCAAGGCCGAGCCATTTCAAGTCCATTTCCAGGTGTCAAATTTCCATTGGTCCAGTAATACACTTGGCAGCCTATAAAAGGCTCCAATCATTGCCATGCCACTCAGATTTTTACAACTCAACAAACACATTTCAGATTCTCTCTCTGATCATCAAAGATCAAACGCCAAAATTCTCAGAAAAACTCTCAAGAACATTCATAACAGAAACCCTTACCGTTTCTAAGAACTTCGAAATTCATCAAATTCATATCAACACGAAGCTTAATTCAACAAATTATTGTGCAAATCAATTGAAATTGACACGAACTCTCAGAGATTCATCAAGAACCTTCATCATCGGGTTCGTACCTTCGGAATTCAAGCACATTGTGCGATCACGAAGGGTTTTGAGGCGAGAAGAAGAGGAATTGAAGTAGGCTTCGAATCAGTGAAGAAGAAGAAGAGGATACCGATTTATTTTCGGTTTTCAACTTACCAGAAAAACTCTTAAGGATCTTTGTTCGAACCTCCAGATTAATTCAGGTATTCATCAAACTCTCTTCGTTTTTTCATTGCAAGAAGCTCAACGAAGCTCAACGAACACAAATAAACGGTGAATTGAAGAAGAGGTTCGAAAAATTCGAAAGACTTTGAAACGAAGCCCTAAAAGATGTGAAGCTTCAAAGATTCACCGTTTATTTCTTGAAACGAGGCTTGAAATCATCATAAGTATGTAAAACACTTCAGTTTAGGGTTTCGTTTCCTCATATTCAAAAAAAATTTCAAAAGATTCGAAACCAAACCCTAAGACACATATCTGCAAAAATTCACCGTTCTTTTTACAAAATCAAGTTCGAATCCATCGTCAGCAGAAGAAATAACATGGATTAAAGCCTCGTTTCAAAAAGTGCGAAGAGTTTTGAAAAAACTTAGAAACCGTAAAGTTTGAGCTTCGATCTACATAGATCTAGGTCTTGTTTGTGATTTCTGATGCTTGATTCGTGTTTAGACTGAAAAATAAACGGTGAAAAGCTTTAGATCGGAGAGTTTTGGTGTGTTTGAGTGTTAGTTAGGTTTCCGGCATCGGAATCTTCACCGGCGGCGGTGAAACCCGCCGGAGAAGATGACTAGAAGTCTAGAGAGAAGAGAGAGAGCTCGTAACTTAGAGAGAGAAGGGGAATGAGCAAATGGATTGGACCGGTCCTAGAACCTTTATATAAGCAATTGAACCGGACCGGTTCAATCCTGGTTCATTTCAACTTGTTTCCTTGCCGTTAGATTTAGGTCAAGAGTGATCTGGATCAATCCAACGCTCGTGGAGCACTTGGATGATCCAGAACCCGTTGCTTCTTTGGGCCTGGGTCCTTTTTGCTGTTTTCTTTCGTTTTTGGCTTCTTCCTTACTAATTACGCCACTAGACTTTGCTTCCTGCACCCCTTGTGCATCAAATTTTTTTACAAAAATTCCAAAATATATTTTTCATGATTTCTTGATGGTTTTTAGGTGTTTTTTTAACACTTTTGCAGAATGAAATTTGATAAAAGATATGTATAGCATTTTTTCATTATTTTTGTTAGAATTAGCAATTTTTCTTGCACTTTTTAGCCCAAAAACCTTTAAAAAAAATTCCTAAAAAATTTCATGAGTATTTCTTGATGATTTTGTGACCTTTTGGTGTTAATTTTACATAATAAAAATGGTGAACATAATGTGGCTAATTTTTCTACTATTTTGTGATATTTTGTGCTAAAAAATGAGTGAAACTTTGCTTGATTTCAATCCCAATTGCTTGATGAGCACTTGTGACCTATACCACTTGATTTCATAGGGTTTTAGCTGCTGTTTGTGTTTAATGTTGTTGCATAATGGTGAATTTTGGTTGGTTACTTAGCTTACAAGTTAGTTGAGTAGTTAAATAATGCAAATATGCTTAAAATTTGTTTTAAAATGCCAATTAAATCATGTTGCCTTAATTCCCATTCCAAGATTTGATTCTAAACCTTTAAAATGTATTGGAATGTGAGAATTATAGGTCATATGGTTCTTGCACTCTATGAACAAATTTTAGTCATGTTTGCACTCTTTTTGCCTTTATTTTGATTTACCTTCTATCCCTTATGCTCTAGTATTTCTCTTGCTTTGTTTCCTTTGATATTGTCATGTGTTACTAACCATTTCATGTCTCGTATTCTCCATAAGCATCCCCATTTCATTCCACATCTCATCTCTTTCTCCACTTTTATTTCTTGCATTTTAAGTTTCAATCCCATACAAAAATTAGAATGTAAAGATTTAGGAATTCTTGTAAAATTTTACTTTCATGCTTTTAATTTCTTGGCAAAGAGGCCATAGAATGTATCTAGGGTATGATGTAAAGGACAATGGACTCTAATGATGTACACCGGCACAAGCACCGACACATGCACACACATCACTATATAGCTAGAATATGCATGTTTAGATGTATGATTAGGATTGTATGTTTAGATGTATGTTTAGGCCTTATACTTAGAAAAATCATTTTCCCAAAAAACTTGAACAAACATCACTCAAACCTTTTTTCATAATAAACCTTGGGATCAAAATCCCATTGTATTTTCCTTTTCTTTTTTCTTAATCAAAAATTCAATGAAAAATAACCATACTTGACTTCTTTTGCAAATGACTAATCAAACCTCACCTTTTCTTAAATTCTCATGCCCTTGAGGCCTCTCAATCTCTATTCTTCAAAACCCCATTTTCAAACTTAAAATCAACCAACAAAAACAAAAACATTTTTTGGAAGAGAACTACGGTGGATTTGATCCCTTAATCGGGTACGTAGGCAAGGAATCAAAATTCCTTCAATTCAACTAAAATAAAAAAATTCAAACACATTCTTCTCCCTCCAATTCTTCATTTAGTAACTCTTAGGTGTAAATATCATTTCAAAATAGCATTTAAAAATAAAGCGCGCGCGTAGAAATTAAAGACGGTTCCTATAGGTTACTATAGTCGTTATGGGTGCCTAACACCTTCCCGTAGCGAAAACAACTCCCGGACCTCGATTCTCAAGGGTTTTGCTTACTTTTTCCCTTCCCAAGAAAAAATAAGATATCACCGGTTTAAAAGGTTCAAACGTAATCAATGTTTGACACCCGAAAACCAAGATAAAACAACTTTAAATAAAGTATAGAAACCAAACTTTAGTGAAAATAATCAAATGGGTGAATCGAGAACTAGCTCCATCTCGTTGATAACCCTCTCCTCCTAATGGTGGCCTTTCCATGGGGCGGCTCCATCTAACGGATAGCTCTTTTCTCTCGACTCAAAACAAAGTGTAAAACATTTTCAATTAGGGAGTTTACCTCTCATTGATAGCCCTCTCCTCCTAATGGTGGCCCTTCCATAGGGGCGGCTCCATCTAATGGGGTAACTTTACCTAATTGAAATCACATACTAGGTGCACCTAGGTCGTCGTCATTATAACCGTAATTTTCAAAACAAATTCTCAAAAACCATATTTTTCAACATATCGGATCAAAATATGTACCATCAAAACTCAATTGAAAATCTACCACTTTTAGTCATAAGTAAATCCAAATCAAATCCACGTCGAGTACATATTAATACCAAAATCTTCGAAAAAACACAATTCCAAAACCAAGCTTTAGAACATATCAAAACTAGTCAAAATTAGCTTTTAGGAACATATCAAAACTAGTGCACAAAATATATGCAATCAAATCTCCATTTCAAATCCAAAACTTTGTAAATCACAAGTAGCGTCAAAGTGAGTATATATTAACATCGAAAATTTTCCAAAAACATATATCTCAAAACCGTATTTCTCCATATCTCAAAACTCATGTCATAGTATATGCAATTGTTATACCCTAATTTTGGACCTAAAAATACTAGCTCAATTCTTCTTTTCTTGTATTTCAAGTCATTTGAATTTGTCCTTGGTCAATTGCACCTTCCTCTGCATCTTATTTCAATGTTATTTTCAAAATTCATGAAAAAAAGGGTATTTTAGTCATTTCCTGCATTCAAATTCATTTTAGTCCTTGAAAATTGTTTGTGTCTTTTTCATTTGATTTGCAAAAGTCCTTGTTTCAATCTCATGTTAAAGTCCATTTCAAAAATTACATTTGAAGTCATTTTGAGTCAGTTTAGCCCCTAGGGGCATTTTAGTCATTTCCTGTGTTAAAGTCCCTTTTAATCCCTAAAAAATTGTCTCTGAGTCTTTTAATTTGTCTGTATAAACTCTTGCTTTAATTCCCTGTTAAAAACCATTTTAAAATTGCATCTAAGTCATTTTGAGTCATTTTGGTCCCCAGGGGCATTTTGGTCATTTCACACAAAATTTCGACAGAGAGAGGTTACTTTAAAGTACCTCATTTAGGTAGTTGGTTCATTTTAATCCTTTTTGTGTTTTTTATTTTTGTTTCACTTTAAGTTTTTTTCCAATTACCAATTTTAATTCATTTTAATTTGACTTTTTTTGCATTTTAGTCCTTCAACTTCTAAAAATTGCACTTAGGTCCTTTTCTTCCACCTTTTTTTTCAAAGACTTTTTCAATTTACATTTTAGTCCTGTAAGTCAAACCTTTTGTTTTTTAGTTTTTTTTATTTTACAGTTTGGTCCTCAGATTTAATCAAATTGCAGATTAGTCCCCAAAGTCCTAAAATTTGCAGGAAGGTCCTCAGGACTATTTTAAGCCAAGGCCGAGCTAGTCTCAGTCCAAATCCACATGGCAGATTACAATTGGTTCAGTGGTGCACATTTCAAGCTATATAAGGGCCAACTCATCAATGCAACAGTACGAATCACCATTCCATAACCGCCACATCACAAACAGAGAAACATCTTCTCTCTCTAGTCTGTTAGATCAAAAATCTCAGAAAGCTCAAGAACACAGAAGAACAATCACAAACCCTAAGTTTCCAGAACCACAAATTCAACACAATTTCAACGAATTGGTGAGAGTTCTCAGAGATTCGAATCTGAATCATCATCATTGAACTCTAGCCACTGCAATTCAAGCACAAATTCAAAGAATTTGTACGATCACAGTGAGAGAAGCGAGAAGAAGAGAGAATCGAAGCAAGTTCTGAACCAGTGAAGGAGAAAGAGAGAAGAACACCGATTTATTTTCGGTCCAAACTTACCAGAAGCTTGCAAGGATCTTGTTGTTCGAAATCTCCGATTAAAACCAGGTATTCATCAAAAACTTCCTCGTTTCTCATCGCAAAAAGCTCAACGAAGGTCTATTAACACAAATAAATGGTGAATCAGAATAGATCGGTGACATAGGAACACTTTCCTTCGAAAGAACTTTGAAAAGATTCGAAAAAGTTTTAAACTGAACCCTAAAACATAGATCTACGAAGATTCACCGTTTATTTTTAAGAACTGAGTTCATATTCGTAATCTGTGGGAAAAAACAAGTGGATTAGGGTTTAGATCCATACAAACCGTTTTGTTTGAGGCGTTGCCGGAATCTGGAATTCACGGCGGTGATGATGAAGATTCCGATGAATCTTCATCTTCCTCAGCCGTTCTTTTTCAGAAAACGGCGAAGGGAAGAACGCCGGCGAAGAGAGAAGTGAGAGCTTCTCTCACTAGAACGAGAGAAGAGAGAGAAGTGGAGGTATGAAATGAAAATGAACCGGTCCTTAGGCATTATATAACCAACTGAACCGGACCGGTCTGATACCGGTTCATTCCTCTTGTATCCTGGCCGTTTGATCCAGGTTTGATCCATCTGGATCAATCCTACGGTCTCTGTTGATTCCCTGTGGATCCAAATCCACTTCCCCTTGGGCTTGGGCCTAATTTCCCTGCAACTTTCGTTTTACTCTATTTTCCTGCTATTTCGTACGCTGCTTTTACTAATTACACCTCTCTTGACTTTAAAATCTTTTTATAAAAATTCCTAAAAATTCTTGTGTGTTTTTAATGTGCTTCTTGATATTTTTGTGAGTGTTTTACATATTAAAAATTGATAAAAGAAGAATATACTTGACACTTGTGATTTGTTTATCTTTCTTGTGAATGTTTACTATACTTTGATATGATATTTTGTTGAATTGATATTGACGCTTGATGTGCAAATTTGTGAATATTTTAGTCTCTGATTTGGTTTTTTTTACTGTTTGTGAATGCAATTTGTTGATTTCTTGTGTTGCAAGTTATGTGGACATTGTTTGTGAAAGTTAAATGCCAAATATGTCTAAAATATATCATGATTCTAGACTTGAATGTGTTCCTATAATTCTCATATTATTGATTGTGGTAAAAATCTTTGAATATTGCCATGATATGGGAGTTATAGGTCATACACTTGTCTTGTTATCATGATGAATTTTAGGTATATTTTGCTAAGAGTTTTGTCACCTTTTTGTCAAGTTTTTTGCTACTTTGTTTAATGTTCCTTTTGCTTATAATTTCTATCCTATTATGCCTTATGCTACTAACCACTTTATCTCATGTTTCATTCATTCATAAGCATTCCATCCTCCATCCTACATTTTTAGTTCCTTATTTCTTGCACTCTAATTTCTATGCCAAGACCTAGTATGTAAAGAGCTAGGAATTTTGTAATTTCTTTTATGTCTTTAATTTCTTGCAAGACCATAGCATGTATCTAGGCCAATGATGTAAAGGACAATGGACTCTAATGATGTACACCGACACAAGCACCGACACATGCACACACATCACATAGATACTTTAGATGTATGCTTAGGGTATGCATGCTTTAGATGTATGTTTAGGGTTTGAATGTTTTAGATGTATGTTTAGGAACTTTGAAACTTAGGCAAATTCTCTTTTCAAAAAAAAATATGAACAATATCACTCAAATCATTTTCTAAATAAACTTTGGGATCAAAATCCCATTGATTTTCCTTTTATTTTCTTAAACAAAAACTTTAATGAACTTTAATCATACTTAGACTTTCATTTTGCAAAATAACTAATCCGACCTCACAATTTCACAATCTTATGCCCTTGAGGCCTCTCTCTCTCTCTCATTCTTCAAAATTCCAATTTTCAAACTTAAAATCAACCAACAAAAACAAAAACCATTTTTTGGAGGAGAACTACGGTGGATTTGATCCCTTAAAAGGGTACGTAGGCAAGGAACCAATATTCCTTCAATTCAAATAAAATAAAAATTCAAACACTTTCTCCTATCTCCAATTCTTCACTTAGAAAACTCTTAGGTGTAAATATCATTTTTCAAATAGCATTTAAAAACAAAGCGCGCGCGTAGAAAGTAAAGACGGTTCCTATAGGTTACTATAGTCGTTATGGGTGCCTAACACCTTCCCGTAGCGAAAACAACTCCCGGACCTCGATTCTCAAGGGTTTTGCTTATTTTTCCCTTCCCAAGAAAAAAATGAGATATCAAAGGTTAAAAAGGTTCAAACTTAATCAATGTTTGACACCCGAAAACCAAGATAAAACAGCAATCAAACCTTTTTTTTTTCAAACCATTTGCTCAATAAGTCATGGCTAAATCCAAATGGAGACCATAATAATATCGATGACTTTAAACATAATTATCATTGAGAAGAAAAATGTTCAAAGGGTGTGCTCCCCATTTTTATGAACACTTTAACATAGTAAATTATCAAAATATCAATCATATTAATAGTGAAAGTATGTGATAATGATCGTTATCAACTCACAGTTACGACGAATCAACAAAGTTTGCTCTCTAACCACTCCTGAAGAAGCATGTGAAGCATCCGACGTCATATCTGAGCATCAATAATATTCTCTCATGAATTAGAAACTTATTCTACTACTTTTCTAACAATAGTTAACCATAAAATCTCCTATCATCTACTCTAATCTCAAAAATTAATTTCTAACAACTAATCATGTCTAAATATGCACTAATTGAGTTGTAAATTGATAAATATACCTCCAAGAAGTCTCAATGAACAAATTTCACCATATGGGTATTCCTCTTCTTTCCCAAGGCACAAATTCAAATCCCAAAATTCTACCAAATAGAGCTTGTACTATGAAATAGCTTGCTTAGATGCATAATATTTATTTTGGGTGTTTGATTTGTGGAAGTAATTTGATGATTTGGGAAAAGGAAGAAACAAAATGAAAAGGAAAGTGAAAACAGAGAGAGGGAGTTACGGGAGGGAGTAAGAAGAAGTGAGGGAAATGTTGTGGTTTTTCTTCCCATGTGTGTGTCTAGTAAGTTCCATTATATATTATATTATTATTACTTATTTATTTATTTATTTTATTATTTTATTTTCCCTTATAATGGAACGGTGTGTTACATTCTTCCCCCCTTAAGAAAATTCGTCCTCGAATTTTTTAACTACTAACCTTTATTTTCGAATAAGTATGGATACTTCGCACGCATTATTTCTTCGGGTTTCCATGTGGTTCACCAGATGGTTCTAGCCATAGAACCTTTACCAAAACAGTGTTCTTTGAACATAAAAGTTTCACTTTCTTATCTATTATAGTTGTCGAATGACCGATGCAACACAAACTCTCGTTTAACTTCACATATTCATGACTAATAACACTAGAACGGTCATAAAGGTACTTCCGAAACATAGCTATTTGAAAGACTACATGAATTATCCAATGGAAGTGCCAAACGATAAGCTACATGTTCGACTCTCTTTAAAATCTTAAACGCCCCAATGCACCTTGGACTTGTATTGTATTGCCATAATACTACACTACAAACTCATTTCACTAGTGATAGTTGTAAGATAAATGTTCTCCAATTGTGAACTCTAAAAGGCAACACCTCTTATCAACATAATTTACCTACTCTAAGCTATTACTTAATGATCTTGGATCAATTTAACCTTTGAAATGACATCTTGAATCAATTTTCTCAAGCTTCTAACCAACCTATGTAAGGGTCACACTACCTACAATACATATCCTCCTAGGGTAATATCTGAATACTAGATTGGTAACTATTGTTATATCCAAATTCCATCTTAGACAAATATCGATCCTAAATTACTCAAAGTTCAAGAACAAATGTACAAAGCACATCCTTTAGGATCCCTATATTTTTCCCAAATTTTCCATCATTCCTAGAATGAAGGTTGTTCTCACATTCAAATGAGTCACATATCTATATCATAAGGACCTCCAACGTTGAATGGTAAATTGAGCTTTACGATCAGAGATAATCGTCAACAACACATCATGCAAGGTGACAATATCATCCAAAATAAATCCTAGCAGACTGAGGTGCAATATTATAGTACTATTCACAAATAAGGAATGTGGAACCTTTGTTAACTGGTCTATAATCGCCCACAACGAGTCATAACCCTTTGAGTTAATGGTAAACCTGTAATGAAATTCTTAGCAATACATTCCCACTTTAATTCACACATTTCAACAAGCTGAAGTAAACTTACAAGCTTTTGATGTCCAACCTTTACTTACGCACATCAAGCACTAAAGAGGCAAAATCTTTTACATCCATCTTCATTTAGAACATTGGTTAATGCTATAACAAGAATGATGAGCCTTCTCTAGTATCTTTCTACATACATTGCCAACATTCGGAACTCATAACCGAGACTTTAACCATAAAAACACCATCGAAATCACCTAAGGAGTCTTACCGTTCCTCACATTATCAACCAGTTTTAGCACGTCTAAAATTTGACTAATCTCCGGATGTCATAAACAACTAGTTACAAACCCGTGCTTCGCACGGGGGTTCAGTAACGTATTTGACAAAATATTATATTGGAAGGATAGATTGCGAAATGACAGATAATTATAAACCATAATACAATAGTTAGAGTACTCTTGCATTACGGATTACAAAATTAAATCTTCAAAATGGCTTGATCACGAGTAACAAATGAAAACATATTTAGTCAGCGGTAGAAACACTTTTCCAGTAATAATTGATATCTATCTATAAACCAATGAAAACCCTATTACCAAAGCTACCTGATTTATATCATTTTGACTTTCAGCTTCAACGTATATAAATCCTTTCACATGAACTACAGCAAAGGCAAATATTTACCGCAATTTAGTATCCAGTTCTTTCAGGTGAACAAACCTTTGCATCAGACAGATAGCTGAAAGCCTCTCTACCTGATTTATATCATTTTGTGTTTTAGCTTCAACGTATATAAATATTTTCACATGATCTACAGCAAAGGCGGATGTCAATGGATACCCATGGGTACGGATAATGATACCCGTCCCCGCCCCGTTGTATAAATATGATACTCGTGCCCATCCCGTATCCTCGTGGGTACCCACTATACGGGTATCCGTGGGTATTGAGGTATCCATGGGTACCTATGAAGTTTTGAATTTATTTATTTTTTGGTACAAATAATAATTTTTTTTAACGGGTTGAATAATGTATCTGGTAAAAAATTTGTTCCAATGGAAAAAATTATGATCCAACAAAATGTCTTAAAATCAAAGTGATGCAGGTCATAGGAACAACAATAAAGCACATAAATTATAGGAACATAGGAATACTATAAATCATAGGAACATTATTAAAATTGACATAAACAAATTACCACTAAGCAAAAGAGTATAGAAACAATACAAAGCCTTCAATGCATAGAAACAGCGGATAAATAATCATGTAAATCTTGCAAAAACAAAAAAAATAAACACGTAAATACAAATATTTAATCCCCGTTTGCTAACAATCATATTTGATGCCAACTCGCTTGCCACGTACCTGCAAATAAAAGGCATCATATTAAACAAATTACAAGGAAAAATGAGTTCAACTTTTTATCTTGACAAATCAATTTTATTTAGATGCACATTCACTTTTAATAAAGAGAGGGAGAAATTGATATTTGAAATTGATCCCAAAATAGATCCTCTCATTCAAGAGATTAGGAATGTCCTTAAAATGGATCCAGGTCCTTATTGTTGTCCTTGTCCATTGCTCTTGAAAACTCATTGATCCACAACTTGTATCAATTTCGGTTTCAATTTCTCAAACTTGTCGATGTTATAAACACTCAACACCTCTTTGAAATGGTCAACATTTGTAAAGTCTCCGGCAGGGAGATGGAACTCCCTTTGTACCTGTTACACGTGTTTCAATTTTCATTCTTTATAAGTATCGTAACAATAAGTGAGTAATTAAAGAGTTGTTTGTGGATTTATACCTTCGTGAATTCCCCCTCCAGGTTATCAATGAGTTTTTGTTGAACTTTAGCTTTCCCTATCACGATAGGCATTTGCTTTTTCAGATGACTGATAATATATGCATGTATTTTGGCAGCTGGAGCTCGTTTTACAAATTCATTGATCTACATGTATAGGTGTTATCTTAATTACCAAGAAATGTAACTTCAATAGATAAAATAAAAATACTAAATGTTAGCATAGTGGTAACTGCTTGACATGTAATCTAAAGAGGCAGATTTCAGTTCAAACTCTGATGGATGCTAGCACATTTGTAATTGCTTAAATTTATAATCTAAAAGGGCAGATTTAAGTTCAACTTGTAGACTATGTGTGAAGTGTCTACCCCTTCACGCTAAATAAAATATCATTCCCCCTCCCAGGTTAATTTCTTAAGAAAACAGATAGATAAAACAAAACATGATTAGTTTTTTTTTTTTTACATAACAAAACATGAGTAGTTACTAACTTTAAGCTGAAATTCTAGAGATTGGATCCACAACAGCTATGTAATCAATAACACAGCAAAAATTTGCATAACATGGTACAAAATGCGGTAAGGACATCAATCCTTTTATTAATGTTTTCCCACCAAATATACTAAAAAGTACATGCCAATTATCTTTCAACTTCTGTGGTTCATTCTATATTTCAAATCTCACCCCACAAATGTATCTCATCATAGAATTTAGCTAAAAAAATTGCAAATGTGTGTAGTATTTACGCTGAGAAAAGCATTATGCTTAAAAAATTTAATCAAATGAAAAACTTAATTTATGATCACAAACCTTCTTTGGTATATCTTTTAGATCTGTAAGAAGGTCTTCCTGTTCTCTTTTAAAGAGTTCATTGCCAAGTACACCAATGTTGTTTACAGGCTGGTCATTGAAGGATCTGCCAATATAAGGCAATGTCACAAGATTTTAATCACATCTAAATTTAAACAACAACAACAACAATAAAAATAATAACAAAGAAAATCTTGGGTCTGTTCGGATTGATTTATATGAGCATAAATAGTGGCATAAGCACTTATGAGACTGTTTGCGTATGACATCTCCATAAATTGCTATCATCTTATTTCCAAAAGCTCTAAAAGATAGTTTATGAAAACAACTTAAGCTTATATGAAAATAGTTTGACTTTATTTTATACATAATTATAGAAATATCTTTATACATACACACTTATATGATAAGCAGTTATGCCATATGGACATATTTAAATTGTTTGTCCCAAAAAATTAAAAATAAAATTTTATGAATTAATTGTGACCAAATTAAATCATACAATCATGGATAAGAAGATAACAATGGAGTAGAAATACATACATGTAGAATTCTTCCAAACAGAAGAATGCAATTTGAGTATCTCCTTGGCCATCTCTTGTCTTGCGATTACTATCAACTTGAAGCACCAAACACAACTTTGAAACTGCTCCAACATGCAACATTTCATGTAAAACTCTAGAATTTGCAGAATACCTACAAATAGAACACATAATTCTAACACCTCTATCACTTGCAGCATGAGAAACCCTCAAAATTTTCTGACACAATAGCCAATCCTGCTCACTCTTCAGGGTTTCCCAGCTGCCTAAAAAATAAAAGCATTATTTTTGCTCTTTCATATTTATTTTAAAATAAGATTCTTTAAACTTTGATATTTATCTAGAACTTAAAGCTAGATTTTAAATCATGTAGGAACATACCAAAATGCCCTTGAGATCAATATGAAGGGAAGGGTTATTGTTTCTATCAATGATGAGTTCAGCAAGCTCTGGTACGTACTTTCCTGCAAAACATGTTTTATGATCAATTCAGAAGACTAAAAATGACTTTTTTTTATCATTAAGAATCGAACTCGATACTCAGACACAACGATTTTGATTTCAATACCTGCATAGCTCTCTCCTCCTATGTAAAATGCTCTTGTTCTATATGATGGATACTTGAGAAACCAATTGTGCAGAAAAGTGTAAGCATCATTAGCTGTTTCAAATAGTCAATAGAGCACAATTAAAATTGACTATAGACTTATTTTGTAACATTTGATGATCATTTTGAAAAAAACAGATATTTATATGAATTTAGAACCTGTGAAGTCATCTCTTAGTTGTGCATATTCACTGGTTGTATTTGAGTAAGAAAATCCAACTCCAACAGGAGATTCCAAGAATAACATGTTTGCTTCTGCATGATATTACATTCCACGTATATAAAAAATACCAAGCATCAATTAACAATTCAAACTAACTAAACAAAAATCAGGCTTACATCTTTTGTATCTGTCCTCTCAAAGACCACCACAATAAATTTCAGACTTATAAATTTCAAACAGCAACATCTGCAATTTGTTCACAAAATTAAACAATTTGATGAGTAATGACAGTTGCATATGCTGAAAAGAATCAGCCCAAAGAAAAGATTGTCCTTTAGGCCATTTTTAAAGCTTTGGCTTGATGCAGTACTCCTTAAGATTCATCAAAGCTGGCCGAATCGTATTCTCGACTTGATTGGAATATTTCAGGCATAACAACCTTTGTGCAACATGATAAGCACTCTGTATCGAGTGATTCTGCAAGCAGTTGACATCCATCCTTTTCTTTTCCTAATGTCAATGAGTCATATCACATGTTAGTGTCTGTGCTTAGTGCCGGTTTATGTTTAACACTAATAATGGTACAACAGGGATGCCAGAATTATTGATTCGCCATTATTCTATGTCCAAGTTTGCCATTCTACCTCTAATCTAATAATACTTTTTCCTATTTCACCAGAAAGTTTGCAGAAGATCAAGGAAAGAACACGCCTCGCTATGCAGAATCCTAAGGTGATGTCATGTAAGCATATTTTATTAACTATCTATTCTTAAATCTTAAAAGGATGAGGACATGGAACAATGGTTACTCCTGTTTTCATCTTTTACTCATACACTTTCATTTATGTTTAAGATTCAAACAAAGAAAAGTGTCAGTTAGACAATAAGTACCAAGTAGTTTGAGTTTTGAGTTTGAGGGGGGTATCATGCATGATATATAGGAAAAATAAAATAGAGGGAATCATCCAACACAGCTGATACATTCTTCTTTTCTTTTCATTCCTAACAAATCCTTTCCTATCATGCAGGTCAAAATGAAAAAACATAGAGATACTACCTTGAACTCCAAATGGTTGTTTTTTAATTCGACATGAAAGTGGAGAATTTTCACATTGGGATAGATTGTTGCTAATTCCGCTATATTCTCCATATGAGTGGCAAATATGGTATACCTGAAAGAAGATTAAAAATATGGCTCAGAAGACATGAACGTCCATTATATAAACATGTAAATAGAACTCCTTTTCACCCCTTCCCTTTTCTGTTTTTTGGCTAGTGATTCCTGACTGAAAAGTGAAAACTATCACCATGCTCCATGGCCAAGATAACACAAAAGTAAGAAAAACCAAAGTATGAAACAATTGAGATATTTATAGATTATTATGCAGTATTGATTGAATGTCATCACAAAAAAGCACACTTCTTCAAAGATGGAACCAATTGATTTTAAAAAGAATAGAGCAGTTAAACAACTAAATCATTCTCAACAATTCCAAAAACAATTAAACTTAAGCTCGGACTTCAAATATAAATCTCAAGAAATGTAAATTTCCTTGTGAAAAATATCCTTTGTCCATCTCACAAACACTTAAATGATCTGAAAATATTATCAATAGAAAAACATAGATATGCTTAGAGATTGCCTGTCATCTATAAGAAAACAATAGGTTCATAGCTAGATTAAAAGAGCTCCAATTCAGATTTTTTGGAAGAAGCCATATTATAAATAAATGAAATAGAAAAAAAAAATTGAAGCTAAAACATAGAGAAGCCATATTATGAATCTTAAGGATTGTGAAAGTAACATCCTCATCTTATTTGACCTATCCTTTTCTAGAGTTTGGGCTCATACAATACTGTCAGAAAGTAACACCCTCATCTTATTTGAACATTCTTATTGTGTCTCAAATAAATGTGTCTCAAATAAATTCCTAACAATTTTTTTTTCTTCACATCAGTTAAAATGGGTCTCAAATACAAAACAGAACCATAAACACAAAAAGTAATGATCATATTATATAATTGTCAAGAGCCAAAAATATTTTGCAATTGAAAATGAAAAAGAATCCATTATACCTCTTTATAGACCCTTTCTACATTGTTATCCACTGTCCCTGCAGGAAGCATGGCCTCACGCTCTGATATGTTGAAACCCCAATTTTCATCTTTAGGAGCCACCTCAAGCCTAATTGCCCTCCGGCTCATCATTTCACATAACCCATATTCTACAGAGACCTGCAGTTGTGGAAAAGAGTTGGAGAACATTACCAACTTAATGGTTGGTAATGTTCAAAATTAATTCAAAGCTAATTCAAAAAAAGTTTAAAGATGACGAAATGGAGGTAATTCAACTGGAGGGATATCACAGACAGTGGATCACATTGTTGGGAATCCACTCAACGAAGCATGATGAATTCTTGTTCTGAACATTGCACGAAATTGTTAAAGATGACGACGAATTCGCACCTTTCATTGCTTCAATCGATCTAAATCATTTTGATGACTGTCGAATCAGTGCAGATGTTAGATACAACCCTTTTAAAAATAAACAAACATCCAATTCAAAATAAAACCATAACTTAAAAACGAAAAAACACAGTAAAAAGGAAATCAAAATCAAAAAAACGATTTGAAGTGATTGTCATGACATAAAATTGGGGATTTCGAGTTACTTACCTTCTGATTCAAAATCCAGAGCGGCGGAAACGATTGCCGGTGCACCGGTCGCCGTTGAAGTTGCTCCGATCCAAAAAATTCTGGAAAAACAAAAACTTGGACATCCAATCGAACATGCATAGCAACAATAAAACAGAAAACACAAAAATTAAACCGATCATGATTTTTGATTAAACAAAAGATGAGGAAATTACCTTGGTCTTCATTCATTTCATTATGTTATCACCAACACAACACTTTCCTCTCCTCTCGCCGTCTCTCTTTCGTTTTCACCTTCTTCCAATTTTCATTTTTCACTTCAGCCGTTTTCCTTTTCTGCTCCAGCGTTCCTCCTTTCCTCTTTTTTGCCGTCGAGTTCCTTCTCTCTCTCGTTCCCGTCTCTCTCTCTCTCTCTCTCTTCTCTTTTTTCTCATATTACCAAGATGCCCATTGATTTTACCAAAATGCCCTTCTCTCAAATTACAGGATTACCAAAATGCCCCTCAGAAGGGCAAAATGGTAATTTCTACAGACATTAATTTTCTTATTTGGTTTAGTAGATGATGGAACAAATTTACACATGGTCAATAATGTCCTTGAATGATCAAGTTTCAGTTGAATTTTATTTACATTCTATTTACAGCAAGTTCTTGTAATTCTTTAAGTACGACCTCTTCTTTTCTACTAACTGGGCAAGACTACTCATAGGCATCCTACTAAAATTATCTACAATAACATTTGCCTTTCTAAGATGATACAAGTCTGGGCAATCAGTTTTTTTTTTCCTTTCAAGAGAGCTCTATCCACCTTCTTTGTCTTGAATTTAAACCTCGTTGTTGAAAGATATACTTACGACTCTTTTGGTCATGTAAATTTTCTAAGTCTTGTCATATAGATGATGCCTTCAAGCCTTAAGAGCAAAAATCATTGCTAACACATTCAAATCATGTGTAGGATAGTTTGGATCATGTATTTCATTACTATTGGAATAAACAACATTTTCATCAATGAACAATATCACAAATTGACCTAAGAATGGTTTAAAACCCAATTCATCAAATCCATAAGAAGATGTGGGAGCATTAGTAAGCCCAAAAGGAATAACCAGAATTTCGTAATGCTTGCAGCATGCATAAAGAAGTGTCATTGACATAAGATCCCTCTTAATTTTCAACTGGTGGTACCTAGACCACAAATCAATCTTGCAAAAACTCAGAGCTCCTTGCAGTCGGTCAAACAACTCGTCAATGCAGGGTAAGTGACATTTATTTCTAACTACCACTTTATTCACTTGTTTATGAACTACACATAATCACATGTATCTATCTTTATTCCTTACAAACAATATGAGGGCTCCCTACGGAAAACAATTTGGGTGAATAAATCTCTTATTGGAAAAATCATGTAGCTTCTCCCTTAACACCTAAAGTTTTGCTAACTATTTGATTAAGAGGTATTGATGTCAATAAGTGTTGGGAACCAAGTCTATAGAGAACATAATCTCATTATCAGGTGGTAATCTAGGAAACTATTCAGGAAAACAAATTAGGAAATCCACACAACTTTGGACCCTTTTTAATTCTTTTGAACTCACTAATATATCCCTAATGAAAACTAATTATCCTTGACAATCTCTCCTCAATAACTTGTTAGATCCTAAACTTGAGGTTAAATGATATGGTACCTAACCAAGTTTTTCTCAAAAGGATAAAAGTGATTACCCAATATCTCAACTTTCACTACCTAGTTATAATAGGCTGAGGTGGCTTATTGGACATACAACCAATTCATACTCAAATCCTATCAAAAATCTATACTAAAGCTATCGGTGTTCATACAAGACTAGCTAATGGATGTGTCATAGCTGCCAAGAACGATCCCTTTATTTATTTATTTATTTATTTTTTTTACCTACTTGACCATATTAAAAGCACAATTTACTATCTTTAAAACAATTTCCAGAGTGGAACCAACTAGTGCAGAACCAAAAATACTAACGGAAAGTGGATTATATATATGATCCATGATCTAATCTACGACTCTGCATAGTGCCCAATAATTTATCCACTGGATCCATCCTTTTATGACATTACTATTTGTTGTCCCTAATGACCGAAATATAACTTCAACACAACGATTATAACAATTACGGTATAGTCATTCAACTTGTTTCTGAAACACACCGTTTCATATAAAGACATATTATATAAAAAAAATATATATAATAATAATAGATATATGTAGAACTTACTAGACATGTGGAAAAAAAAGAAAAAACATAACTTTCCTTTTCCTTTCTCCTCTCACTCCCGTAGCTCTCTGTCCCTCATTCCTTTTCTTCTATTTCTTTTTCCTTCCTTTCCCAAATCAATCAATTTCATCACCAAATCAATCATCCTTAAGAATAATTGATCATCTAAGTAAAGCAACTTCATATTCAAGCTCTATTGGTAGAATTTTGGGGGTTAGGGTTTGTGCTTTGAAGTAGAAGGAGAATACCCATATTGTCAGAGTTGCTCATTGAGACTCTTTGAGGTATATTTATCAATTTACAACTCAATTAGTGCATATTTAGCCATGATTAGTTGTTAGAAATTAAATTTTGGGATTAGAGTAGATGATAGTAGATTTTGTGGTTAATTATTGTTAGAGAAGTAGTAGAATGAGTTTCTAATTCATGAGAAAATATTATTGGTGCTCATATATGACGCTGGACGCTTCAGATGCTTCTTCAGGAGTGGTTAGAGAGCAAACTTAGTTGATTCGTCATAACTGTGAGTTGATGACGATCATTATCATTTACTTTATTTACCGTTATTATCGATATTTTGATAATTTTATATGTTAAAAGTATTTATCAAATTAGGGAACACACCCTTTGAACATTTTTCTCGTCATTGTTATATAATTTCAAAGTCATCAAATTTAACTATATTCTACTTGGATTTATCTGACTTATCGAGCAAAAGATTTGAAATTTAGGTTTGTTTGCGTTTACTATGACATGAGTTTTAAGGTATGGAGAAATACGGTTTTGAGATATATGTTCTTGGGAATTTTCGATATTAGTATGCGCTCCATTTGGATTTGGATTTGAATTTTACTTATGACTTATAAAGTAGAGAAATTGAAACAGAGAATTTGATTGTACATATTTTCGTAGTTGTTTTGATATGTTGTGAAACGTGGTTTTGGAATATGAGTTTTTGAAAGGTTTGATATTAATTTGTACGCGATTTGGGTTTTGAATTGGATTTGAATTCGGATTTACTTTGGATTATAAGTAGTAGATTTTCGATTGAGTTTTGATGATACATATTTTGAAATAAGTTTCGTTATGTTGTGAACTATGGTTTTAGCATTGTGCTTTAAGAATGATGTTTTGAGAATTACGGATATAATAACGACGACCTAGGTGCACCTAGTATGTTTTGAGTCGAAAGAAAAGAGCTATCTGTTAGATGGAGCCGCCCCTATGGGAAGGCCACCATTAGGAGGAGAGGGCTATCAACGAGATGGAGCTAGTTCTCGATTCACCCATTTTTGATTGTTTTGAGTCAAGAGAAAAGAGCCATCCGTTAGATGGAGCCGCCCCTATGGGAAGGCCACCATTAGGAGGAGAGGGCTATCAACGAGATGGAGCTAGTTCTTGACTCACCCATTTTGATATTTTCACAAAAAAAAAAAATTGGATTGTTATAATCTATTTGGATTTGATTATTTCGATTCCTTTTCATTATGCATGATTTCGATATTTTCATTAAAGTTGTGAATTTGGATTCACCTTTTTACGAAATAGGGATTTTGATATAGTCTTATTTGGTTTGATAAAATTACCAAGTTTTTTCCAAATTTTCACGAGACACTTGATCGTGAGTTTATTATATTTTTTATACGAGTACTAGCTTTGTAAATTAATATTAGATTTGAGAAAAGTAATTAATCGTGCCCTTGTGTGTTTCCCTTCTAGTTGGTGGTGATTGTTGTCTCTCACTAAGTCCTTGTGACTTACCCTTTTTCTTATATTTTTACAGATTCAAGGTCAATTGCGTAGAAAGCTTCTAGCAGGGTTAAAGATCTATCAGTGTCAATCTTTTGGTAGGTTTCCTATGTGTATAAATTGAATGATCAATGTATCTGCAGCTATTGGTTGTTTACAAATGTTTTGTTTTGAGTTGTACAAGTATGAAAAAAAAAAGTGTTATTTGAGATACTGGATGATGAAACAGGTTTTTAAAACAGGATTCTTATCTTGGAAATGTTGAAGTTACAGGGGAAACTCTGTCGAAATTTCAGTAAATATTTTTATTGAAGTGAAAACCGAATTGGAATTGTTTTTTATTTTATAGTTTGTCAAGTTGAATTAATAGGCTTGCCGGGCTAGAATGTTCTAGTTCGTGCGCCGGTCACGATTAGTGTTTTGGGTCGTGACAGTTTCTTGCAAGAATCCTGTTTACTGCATCCCTTAAGGTTTTGTTGCCTAATCTAAAGTATCAAATTTGAAACTTCCCCAAATGAGTACAATTAGATCCAAACACAAATCCACTTAAATATTTTCCTAATTCTCTAATGAACCGCTTGACACACATCTCTTCTATGATAGGGTGAGGATCAAATCTCGAATCTCTGTAAAACAAGGTTTGTACTCTAAAATTGGCATAACCTCAATTTGTTCTGATCTTTTCATACTCGTGTGCTAATTCATCCCAAACACTTTCTATAAGTAAACTAGCCATAAACAATCAAGAGATCTCTATTCATTGTAACAGAGGTGATCCTACTTATTTTCCACATGTAAGTGTATCAAACGAGTCATATACTACACCCTCCAAATTACATGAAGTAAACTCCCAAATTCCTTATGTTTGAGCACCCTAATGCCCTTCATAACCTCTCGATACTATCAATGAATTGCAATAGATCCTCACACATGCTAGACTTATAAATGTAAGGTTTCAGTCCATGTAGGTGAATTTGACGCTTGCTCCTCAACAAATTTCTTATTAACCGTTAAAATTTGTTTGTCTTAGGTTAACCTGTTGCTTTCCAACATAAACCCCAACAAATTGGTGTAATACCTTTAGCAATATTCTCCTTCCTATTGACACTTCAACACTAGCTAATCTTATAACTAAGCCACGTTTGTCGACATGAACGCAAATTCTCCATCATTTGATTTACGTCGACCACGAGTACGTTCCGAAACACGACTTCTTTAACTAAGGTTTTAAGTTTGGGCAATAAACCCAAAAGGAATTAATTTCCCTTCTAGTGGAGATCTTGGTAATGGGTAACACCCTCACTAAATGAAGGAAAATTGACTGAACATAGGACAAGACGACAAAAGAGTGAGACCAATCAAAGACCAAAAGAAATGACAGGATTGGACAACAAGTGACATTATCATAGAATGTTAATAGTTTTTTGCAAGTAAATGGTGCCGCGGTTCACAATTTACTAGTAAGAATCTATTTTCATTCTATGTCTGCAGCTATTAGGACCTACAACCGAGCTCTGATACCAACTTTGTCACGACCCAAAAATTCACAATCGTGACCGGCGCACGAACTAGAACATTCTAGTTCGGCAAGCCTAATGACAACACTTAACAAACTAAATTTAAATAATTTTCAAAATTGAGTTTCACTTAAAATAATATCCAACGAAATTTCGACAGAGTATCCTCTGTATTTTGAATATTTTCCAAGATATGAATCTTGTTTATGTACTTGTATTATCAGCAGAATCCCAAAGTGACATAACTAGGTGTTTGTACAATTCAAAACAAAACATTTAAAGACTACCAATAGCTGCAGATACATCGACCATTCAATTTATACATAGAGGAGACCTACCAAACGAATGACATTGACATATCTTTAACTCTGCTACAAGCTTTCTACGCACTTGACTTTGAATCTGAAAAAAAAAATGTAAGAAGAAGGGTTAAGTCATAAAGACTTAGTGAGCAGACAACAACCACCACCAACTAGAAGGGAAACACACAAGAGCACGATAATTACTTTTCTCAAATCTAATTTTAATTTACAAAGCTAGTACCCATGTAAAAAATATGATAAACTCACTATCAAGTGTACCATGCAAATTTGGAAAACTTTGTAACTTTATCAAACCAAATAAGACTATATCAAAATTTCAATGTCGTCTAGAGGTGAAACCAAATCCACAACTTTAAATAAAATATATAAATCGATTGTAATGAAAAGGAGTCGAGACAATCAGCTCCAATGGAAAATAAATATCGGACTTAATGAAAGGGAATCATAATAATAACTTCATAGAAAATATAAAATCATATTCAATTTCATAATACCAAAATAATAAACTTTAAATAAAGTATAGAAACCAAACTTTAGTGAAAATAATCAAATGGGTGAATCGAGAACTAGCTCCATCTCGTTGATAGCCCTCTCCTCCTAATGGTGGCCTTTCCATGGGGCGGCTCCATCTAACGGATAGCTCTTTTCTCTCGACTCAAAACAAAGTGTAAAACATTTTCAATTAGGGAGTTTACCTCTCATTGATAGCCCTCTCCTCCTAATGGTGGCCCTTCCAAAGGGGCGGCTCCATCTAATGGGATAACTTTACCTAATTGAAATCACATACTAGGTGCACCTAGGTCGTCGTCATTATAACCGTAATTTTCAAAACAAATTCTCAAAACATCTCAAAAACCATATTTTTCAACATATCGGATCAAAATATGTACCATCAAAACTCAATTGAAAATCTACCACTTGTAGTCATAAGTAAATCCAAATCAAATCCACGTCGAGTACATATTAATACCAAAATCTTCGAAAAAACACAATTCCAAAACCAAGCTTTAGAACATATCAAAACTAGTCAAAATTAGCTTTTAGGAACATATCAAAACTAGTGCACAAAATATATGCAATCAAATCTCCATTTCAAATCCAAAACTTTGTAAATCACAAGTAGCGTCAAAGTGAGTATATATTAACATCGAAAATTTTCCAAAAACATATATCTCTAAACCGTATTTCTCCATATCTCAAAACTCATGTCATAGTATATGCAATTGTTATACCTTAATTTTGGACCTAAAAATACTAGCTCAATTCTTCTTTTCTTGCATCGAAAATTAATTTCTAACAACTAATCATGTCTAAATATGCACTAATTGAGTTGTAAATTGATAAATATACCTCCAAGAAGTCTCAATGAACAAATTTCACCATATGGGTATTCCTCTTCTTTCCCAAGGCACAAATTCAAATCCCAAAATTCTACCAAATAGAGCTTGTACTATGAAATAGCTTGCTTAGATGCATAATATTTATTTTGGGTGTTTGATTTGTGGAAGTAATTTGATGATTTGGGAAAAGGAAGAAACAAAATGAAAAGGAAAGTGAAAACAGAAAGAGGGAGTTACGGGAGGGAGTAAGAAGAAGTGAGGGAAATGTTGTGGTTTTTCTTCCCATGTGTGTGTCTAGTAAGTTCCATTATATATTATATTATTATTACTTATTTATTTATTTATTTTATTATTTTATTTTCCCTTATAATGGAACGGTGTGTTACAAAATGTATTGAACTAATTTTGGTAGATCTCTTTCTTAATGGTGCATGCTAAATCTGAACACCTTTCTTGGCTTTGTTTCTATGAACACCTTTCCGTGGATCACTTTCTTGATGGTGCATGCCAATTTTACCTTTATTAATTGATTTTTTGCATGGCTTGTTATAAAATGATTCGGTTGACCAAATTATTGTTCGCCAATCCCTTAATCATCGCTTTCTTGAGCTCTTTCTACTACAATTGTAATTTGTCAACAATTCTATTATGATGCAGTCTTGTTTCTTTTGACATCAATCAATTAGCATTATTAATTCTTTATATTCATCTTTTCCATTTTGTTTGATGTTATTTTTACAGTTAGCTATACCTTTTTCAAAATTTTATCTTTGGTTTTCCTCTACTTTATTTTGAAATTTGCTGTGTTGGATAGGGTGGATTGCGGACATTGATATCTGTGTGCAATCTGGCTGATATTAGCAAATACCTTGCTAACTTATCACTTCTACTCTTTCCTTCTAGGTTTTTGCTTTGTGTTTTTTATTCTTTGCTTTGTTTCTTTGATGGTTTGAGTTGATTTGTTAAATAGTTAACGGGTTTCCTTGCTTTTGAACGGACACAACACACTTCCTCATAGAAAGAGTAGTGAAAAGTGCACATGATCTATTTTTGCATATATCGCTTATTAAAGAGGTAATGGTTTTGTCGCCACTTATATATAATGCTTCATTACAGGTTTGGCTTGACAAAGAGGCAGAGGTGTGACTTGGAACATGTTCTTGATGTTGTGAGGTGAGCACTATTGACATATTTCCTATTTTTTACTATATGTAAATATCATTCATCCATCATCAGCTATTATATGTTGATGTAATAAATTTGGATGTGCTTCTTGAATTAGTGACCATCTTCTCTTTGCATGTCTGCTCTAGGATTAGGCGATGGTTGTCAGAATTAAATAAGGCACACAAACAACTTGAAATCAAATGAGCGCTTTCCAACTTGAATTAGTGACTATCCTCTCTTTTTACCCTTTCTCTTTCCTTTTCATCACTGGTTTTGAAGTGAGCTTACTTGAGTTTAAACATTAATAGTTATAATAACTACCATCAATGTGTGACTACGTTTTATTAGCAAATTCCTTTTTTTTCCTCCAACTCACATTTTCTTTTTCCACTTTCTTTCTATATATGCAGGTTATCTGAGAGACTCAAATTGCCTACCTTCTGTTTGAGGCATAAATTGAAGGAGGCTCGCTGTTATTTTCGTTTGCCTCTTGAAAAGTTTTGAAGACATGGTTTTGATTCCCCCACAAGTTCATTGAGTGATAATACATGTTTGCAAGAGTACTAGTGTTATCGATAAGGTTGCCACCCTTTCTGACTTTGTTGTGAAATGACATCCAGTATATTGCTGACTTTGTTCTGACTTCGTTATGGAATTATTAGTTGAATTGGTTTTATAAATATGTGCTTCTAAGGCCTCCATCATAGGGATTATTAGTTGGAACAAACATGAATGTAGAGTTCGGCCACGAAGTTATTAAATTTGGCTATGTCCCAAACAATGTGTCCTTAAGTGAAGCTTACAAACCACTTCATTCCAACTACTTGTTTGGACTTTGGTGTTTTAGTTCAGTTTGAGGTAATCGTTTGAGTTTTGTGTGAAATGATTATCTCTTTTCTATCCCAGAGATTTTATATCATGTGTGAACTAGACACCTCTTAATTGTTATGTTTGTTGCTATTATTATAGTAATTTTCTAATGTTATTGGAAACCATTTTCTCTTTTGGATGTGTCTTTGATTCAATGGAAAAGATAGTACAATTCTCTGGCTTGGGAACTTCTCTGTCCAATTTGAATTATAAGTTAGTGCATATAATTCTTCATTCTTATACTCTGATCTGAGTTGCAAGTTATCCTGTATTTTCTTGTTTAGTAAGTTAATATGATTGCTTTGGCTCAATTTTGGAAAGTCCATACACTCTTTAGGGTAGCTTATGAAAACAACTTATAGCTTGATAGGCCAAACCGCAAGTGCACGGTCTATCGAAGTAGTAGTAAAAGAGAGTATCGTTCTGCTACGGAGTTGTTCAATTTAACTAACTTTAAGAGAATGATTAGAGGAGAAGAAAGATTATAAAATAGGAGGTTCAGTTGGTTGGAAGTAAATAACAATAATAAAAAGAGCCTTGGAATTATTGGTTCATCGTAATGACGGATCCTTCACAAACAAACCCTTAAACTTATAACCTTATGTTGGTCTTAATTTCTAAAGACAAGTTTCTCTTTAGCCTATCACATCTCCTTTCGGTCTCAGTGAGTGTGTTCCTCCAACAACCACAGCTATTTTCATGGGTGATTGCCTTTGGAATCCTTGAAGCTCGAAACTTTATATGTCTCAAGGTTTGCTATACTATTTTCATGTTTCGCAATCCTTGCCTAGATTCACTTGTTTGAATATCAAGACTCCACTTTCGTTTTATGAATTGATATTTGGAATAATGGATTAACAATTATCAAACCCTCCACTTTCGCTTCCACAGTTTGATAATGGTTAATTCATGTTAAAACGGTGAATCTAGATTAGAAATTAGGGTTACATAAAATTAAGGTTTAAGGCTTGGTTTGATCCGGATTACGTCATTAGACTTATCCAACAATCCCAAGACAAAGAAGTCTACTCGCTCATGCTCATCGTAGACATGGGGAAGAAGAGAGAAAGCATAAAGTAAATAACAAGAAAGTAAATAAAATAAAAGATGAACTTTATTAAGAAAACAATTGTCACTATTGAATTCCAAGAAATAAAGATGAATATTTGTGATGGAGAGCTACTCTATTTATAGCTTTCATTCGACTTAAAATCTAAGCAAATACAATGGCTTTTCGGTAAAACTAAAATAGAGTAACTTGGGCCCTAAGCAAAAGCAGCAAAAAGAACTTCTGGGAGGTGGCACGGCCGTGCCACATGTTGGCACGGGCCGTGCCAAGCTTCTGACTTGGGGGAACATTCCCGAATCTTTCATATTTTCGCTCCAAATCAGTTCCAGACTCCTTTCTTTTGCTCCAAGACTCCTTCCATCCAATATTCATTCCTGAAATATAAAAATAGGCAATTGAAGTAAAATAGCTCAAAAAGGAAACAATATTAAATTAAAATAAAATCAAATATAAATAAAACGAAACTAAATAATGTATAAAAATAGACTAAATATTGACTCATCAAACTCCCCCACACTTGAATCTTTGCTTGTCCTCAACCAAAAGGCAATAGACATAATAACAACAAAAAGATTTAACATGGCAACACCATTGAAAACATATGTCTCTCTTAAGGTTTTGTTTCAAGTACACTAATCATGACTTCAAGTATTCCTTGTGAACCCTTTTCTTGCTCCTGTATAAGACAGATATTATGAGGAACAGGTTCTATCCCTAATACTAAAGTAACCGAGAAAAGTCATTTCTTCATTTCATATAAGAGAGATGGGAATTCAGTTAAAATTAGATTAACAATTTAAGCACAAGGGGCTGCGGATTGCTTAGGGGCTATCTATCCTCATAGGAAGTCTTTGTGGAGAGGGTGTCCTTTCCTCCTAGATTCAAAATCACCCAAAGTAGTGCTGCAAAATTTTTATCATCTCCGCGTAAGAAGTCTTTTTGGAGAGGGTGTCCTTTGCCCCTAGCTTTGATGAATTTATTTCCTCATTTGAGGGATTTGGAATTTAAGTTCAATTAGGGAGTCACCACCACATTTAGGAAGTAATTGCTCCATTTGTAGCATACTATGAGGTATGTAATCAAATTATAATAATTCTCTTATTTATTTATTTATTTATGTGAATCAAACATTAGAATATATATATATATATATATATATATATATATATATATATATATATGATGACTTCTAAAGTTGTAGAGAAAAACGATGGAAATGGCGAAAGCAAGACCCTACCTTGCAGTGGTTACCTTGCAGCTTTTGTATGTTGGTATGAACATACTTTCCAAATTAGCACTGGACAATGGGATGAGTACTTATGTATTCATAACTTACCGCCATCTTATTGCATTCGTAGTAATTGCTCCATTTGCAGCATACTATGAGAGGTATGTAATCAAATTATAATAATTCTCTTATTATTTATTTATGTGAATCAAACATTAGAATATATATATATATATATATATATATATATATATATATATATATATATATATATGATACATACTTGAGACTTGTGTATGAGAGCACGCACGTGCGTGCGCATGCATGTGTGACTTATAAAAATAGAGCATATTATATTTATACTTAACACAATTTTGGCCCCAATTTCAACTACAATTTTGGCTTATGTATAGTTTCCAATTCCAATGATCTAAGAGTACTAAACCAAATCATTCTCTTCTATCTATATATCCCCTCTCCCATCTTTCTATTCTCTTCGCCCATTTTGAACTCTCTCAATGTATGTATCCCCCTTCCCATCTTCTATCCCCCTTCCCAACTTCAATATCCCCCTTCCCACCTCTTGTTGATTTTTGGCTAAGGAAAATCATGACCTTGACAATTCCTATCATATATGTCACTTACCTTCTAGTTTGGGATGATTTCTTATATTATTCCTTTAAAAAAAAATTCTTATATTATTAGAGCTGTAAGGATCAATTTTTTCTTCCCAGGTGTAAACAAATTCGGTCTTTTAGTATTCAGTTTATAGGAATTTTGGCGCATTGCTTTTATATCTGACATACTTTTTGAGCGCACTAACTTCAATAAAGTGTGGCTAACAATTCTAAGGTGGTTAGGTATTTCCCATGCTCTCTCAAATTAAAGCTTCAATTCACATTCATCAATTTAGTGACTTGTGTTTGTATGATTTGCAACCCCGTAATTATCATATCTTTAGTTATAACTATATTAACCTTGAGTTTATTATTATTTAGCAAATTAAAATTCAGGTTTGGTGATGGCTCAAATCAAAAGGTGAAGGTTTTGAATACAAGTTGAATCAGTGGTGGATTAATCCTCAAATACATGAGCATCCACGTTGTTAGTTAAGGCATAATCAACAATATCTTAAGCATCGTGGAAATCTGAATCGCTTTTGAATTTTGAGATAATTAACAATACATTTTAGAATTGTAAGACATAATAGAAAATTTAATTTTTTTTTGATATTTTATTAATGGATTATAAGAGAATTGCATTTAAATTTTGATATGTTAACAATAAGGAGTCAAGAAAGTGTTAGTAGTAGTAATGAATTAGTGTAAATACACATGCTTAACGTGGAAGACTTTTTCTTTTTGAGAGGTTAATGTGCAAGACTTGTTTCCTTAATTCAGTACTGTACTCCATCTGCACATTTACTACATACTAGTATATCTTTCTTATTGGTTAATGTGAAAGTTAGGTCCATTTTTTTTTCTTACATCATATGCACGTTTATATTGTTCTTACTTCCTAGCTAGGCATTAAAAGCCGATGACTGCCCAATTTTTATATTTTTTTTGTTTCTTAGAAACCTACTTTTATTCCCTCAGAAATGGAAACCGACTTTCACACTTGTTTTGATATACTTTCCATTCGAATTACATTACGTAGGTACAATGGATTAATAGTCCTACCCTATATCGACCCATTTTGATATTTAATGACAATTTTTAAATAATGATATCAAATATATGCATTTATTTTCCTGTAGACAGTAGCGACATGTATGATGTACCATCCAAAATCACAGGGGGGAGATTTCAAGTAACTACATAAATTCTCCGGCTTTACAATCTTGACATGTGCATTACATAGTTGACATTTACTTATATTTGAGTCCAATAAACCTAGACATTTTTTTTTACTCATAATTGAGGTTCAAGAGAGTATTGTAATTTAAATTTTTCAATGTGATAGAAGTTTACTCCCTCCGTTTCAAAATGAGTTTTCTCATGCATGCGCCTAACGTAATTTCCAATTAACTTATGCAAGTTTGTTTTTTTTTTCTTTTGTTTCATTTTTCTTTTCTATAACTTAGTCTCTAAATATGATGACTTTTAAAGTTGTAGAGAAAAACGATAGAAATGGCGAAAGCAAGACCCTACCTTGTCGTGGTTACCTTGCAGCTTCTGTATGCTGGTATGAACATACTTTCCAAATTAGCACTGGACGATGAGATGAGTTGCTTATTTGTATTCATAACTTACCGCCATCTTATTGCATTCGTAGTAATTGCTCCATTTGCTGCATACTACGAGAGGTATGTAATCAAATTATAATAATTCTCTTATTTATTTATTTATTTGAATCAAACATTAGAATATATATATATATATATATATATATATATATATATATATATATATATATACACACACACACACACACACATACATACTTGAGACTTGTGTATGAGAGCATGCACGTGCGTGCGTGCATGTAGGCATGCATGTGTGACTTATAAAAATAGAGCATATTATATTTATACTTAACACAATTTTGGCCCCAATTTCAACTACATATCCCCTCTCCCATCTTTCTATTCTCTATGCCCATTTTGAACTCTTTCAAGGTATGTATCCCCCTTCCCATCTTCTATCCCCCTTCCCAACTTCAATATCACCCTTCCCACCTCTTGTTGATTTTTGGCTAAGGAAAATCATGACCTTGACAATTCCTATCATATATGTCACTTACCTTCTAGTTTGGGATGATTTCTTATATTATTCCTTTAAAAAAAAATTCTTATATTATTAGAGCTGTAAGGATCAATTTTTTCTTCCCAGGTGTAAACAAATTCGGTCTTTTAGTATTCAGTTTATAGGAATTTTGGCGCATTGCTTTTATATCTGACATCTTTTTTGAGCGCACTAACTTCAATAAAGTGTGGCTAACAATTCTAAGGTGGTTAGGTATTTCCCATGCTCTCTCAAATTAAAGCTTCAATTCACATTCATCAATTTAGTGACTTGTGTTTGTATGATTTGCAACCCCGTAATAATCATATCTTTAGTTATAACTATATTAACCTTGAGTTTATTATTATTTAGCAAATTAAAATTCAGGTTTGGTGATGGCTCAAATCAAAAGGTGAAGGTTTTGAATACAAGTTGAATCAGTGGTGGATTAATCCTCAAATACATGAGCATCCACGTTGTTAGTTAAGGCATAATCAACAATATCTTAAGCATCGTGGAAATCTGAATCGCTTTTGAATTTTGAGATAATTAACAATACATTTTAGAATTGTAAGACATAATAGAAAATTTAATTTTTTTTTGATATTTTATTAATGGATTATAAGAGAATTGCATTTAAATTTTGATATGTTAACAATAAGGAGTCAAGAAAGTGTTAGTAGTAGTAATGAATTAGTGTAAATACACATGCTTAACGTGGAAGACTTTTTCTTTTTGAGAGGTTAATGTGCAAGACTTGTTTCCTTAATTCAGTACTGTACTCCATCTGCACATTTACTACATACTAGTATATCTTTCTTATTGGTTAATGTGAAAGTTAGGTCCATTTTTTTTTCTTACATCATATGCACGTTTATATTGTTCTTACTTCCTAGCTAGGCATTAAAAGCCGATGACTGCCCAATTTTTATATTTTTTTTGTTTCTTAGAAACCTACTTTTATTCCCTCAGGAATGGAAACCGACTTTCACACTTGTTTTGATATACTTTCCATTCGAATTACATTACGTAGGTACAATGGATTAATAGTCCTACCCTATATCGACCCATTTTGATATTTAATGACAATTTTTAAATAATGATATCAAATATATGCATTTATTTTCCTGTAGACAGTAGCGACATGTATGATGTACCATCCAAAATCACAGGGGGGAGATTTCAAGTAACTACATAAATTCTCCGGCTTTACAATCTTGACATGTGCATTACATAGTTGACATTTACTTATATTTGAGTCCAATAAACCTAGACATTTTTTTTTACTCATAATTGAGGTTCAAGAGAGTATTGTAATTTAAATTTTTCAATGTGATAGAAGTTTACTCCCTCCGTTTCAAAATGAGTTTTCTCATGCATGCGCCTAACGTAATTTCCAATTAACTTATGCAAGTTTGTTTTTTTTTTCTTTTGTTTCATTTTTCTTTTCTATAACTTAGTCTCTAAATATGATGACTTTTAAAGTTGTAGAGAAAAACGATAGAAATGGCGAAAGCAAGACCCTACCTTGTCGTGGTTACCTTGCAGCTTCTGTATGCTGGTATGAACATACTTTCCAAATTAGCACTGGACGATGAGATGAGTTGCTTATTTGTATTCATAACTTACCGCCATCTTATTGCATTCGTAGTAATTGCTCCATTTGCTGCATACTACGAGAGGTATGTAATCAAATTATAATAATTCTCTTATTTATTTATTTATTTGAATCAAACATTAGAATATATATATATATATATATATATATACACACACACACACACACACACATACATACTTGAGACTTGTGTATGAGAGCATGCACGTGCGTGCGTGCATGTAGGCATGCATGTGTGACTTATAAAAATAGAGCATATTATATTTATACTTAACACAATTTTGGCCCCAATTTCAACTACATATCCCCTCTCCCATCTTTCTATTCTCTATGCCCATTTTGAACTCTTTCAAGGTATGTATCCCCCTTCCCATCTTCTATCCCCCTTCCCAACTTCAATATCACCCTTCCCACCTCTTGTTGATTTTTGGCTAAGGAAAATCATGACCTTGACAATTCCTATCATATATGTCACTTACCTTCTAGTTTGGGATGATTTCTTATATTATTCCTTTAAAAAAAAATTCTTATATTATTAGAGCTGTAAGGATCAATTTTTTCTTCCCAGGTGTAAACAAATTCGGTCTTTTAGTATTCAGTTTATAGGAATTTTGGCGCATTGCTTTTATATCTGACATCTTTTTTGAGCGCACTAACTTCAATAAAGTGTGGCTAACAATTCTAAGGTGGTTAGGTATTTCCCATGCTCTCTCAAATTAAAGCTTCAATTCACATTCATCAATTTAGTGACTTGTGTTTGTATGATTTGCAACCCCGTAATAATCATATCTTTAGTTATAACTATATTAACCTTGAGTTTATTATTATTTAGCAAATTAAAATTCAGGTTTGGTGATGGCTCAAATCAAAAGGTGAAGGTTTTGAATACAAGTTGAATCAGTGGTGGATTAATCCTCAAATACATGAGCATCCACGTTGTTAGTTAAGGCATAATCAACAATATTAAGCATCGTGGAAATCTGAATCGCTTTTGAATTTTGAGATAATTAACAATACATTTTAGAATTGTAAGACATAATAGAAAATTTAATTTTTTTTGATATTTTATTAATGGATTATAAGAGAATTGCATTTAAATTTTGATATGTTAACAATAAGGAGTCAAGAAAGTGTTAGTAGTAGTAATGAATTAGTGTAAATACACATGCTTAACGTGGAAGACTTTTTCTTTTTGAGAGGTTAATGTGCAAGACTTGTTTCCTTAATTCAGTACTGTACTCCATCTGCACATTTACTACTTACTAGTATATCTTTCTTATTGGTTAATGTGAAAGTTAGGTCCATTTTTTTTTCTTACATCATATGCACGTTTATATTGTTCTTACTTCCTAGCTAGGCATTAAAAGCCGATGACTGCCCAATTTTTATATTTTTTTTGTTTCTTAGAAACCTACTTTTATTCCCTCAGAAATGGAAACCGACTTTCACACTTGTTTTGATATACTTTCCATTCGAATTACATTACGTACGTACAATGGATTAATAGTCCTACCCTATATCGACCCATTTTGATATTTAATGACAATTTTTAAATAATGATATCAAATATGTGCATTTATTTTCCTGTAGACAGTAGCGACATGTATGATGTACCATCCAAAATCACAGGGGGGAGATTTCAAGTAACTACATAAATTCTCCAGCTTTACAATCTTGACATGTGCATTACATAGTTGACATTTACTTATATTTGAGTCCAATAAACCTAGACATTTTTTTTTACTCATAATTGAGGTTCAAGAGAGTATTGTAATTTAATTTTTTCAATGTGATAGAAGTTTACTCCCTCCGTTTCAAAATGAGTTTTCTCATGCATGCGCCTAACGTAATTTCCAATTAACTTATGCAAGTTTGTTTTTTTTTCTTTTGTTTCATTTTTCTTTTCTATAACTTAGTCTCTAAATATGATGACTTTTAAAGTTGTAGAGAAAAACGATAGAAATGGCGAAAGCAAGACCCTACCTTGTCGTGGTTACCTTGCAGCTTCTGTATGCTGGTATGAACATACTTTCCAAATTAGCACTGGACGATGAGATGAGTTGCTTATTTGTATTCATAACTTACCGCCATCTTATTGCATTCGTAGTAATTGCTCCATTTGCTGCATACTACGAGAGGTATGTAATCAAATTATAATAATTCTCTTATTTATTTATTTATTTGAATCAAACATTAGAATATATATATATATATATATATATATATATATAGACACACACATATATACTTGAGACTTGTGTATGAGAGCATGCACGTGCGTGCGTGCATGTAGGCATGCATGTGTGACTTATAAAAATAGAGCATATTATATTTATACTTAACACAATTTTGGCCCCAATTTCAACTACATACCCCCTCTCCCATCTTTCTATTCTCTATGCCCATTTTGAACTCTTTCAAGGTATGTATCCCCCTTCCCATCTTCTATCCCCCTTCCCAACTTCAATATCACCCTTCCCACCTCTTGTTGATCTTTCACTATATTTCCAATGTTTTGGTGACTTAATTGTTAATAGCTTCTAAAATGTTTTTTATGATTCTTAAATTTGTCTTTAATTTTTCTCATGCATGCGCCTAACGTAATTTCCAATTAACTTATGCAAGTTTGTTTTTTTTACTTTTGTTTCATTTTTCTTTTCTATAACTTAGTCTCTAAATATGACGACTTTTAAAGTTGTAGAGAAAAACGATGGAAATGGCGAAAGCAAGACCCAACCTTTTCGTGGTTATCTTGCAGCTTCTGTATGCTGGTATGGACATACTTTCCAAATTAGCACTGGACGATGGGATGAGTACTTATGTATTCATAACTTACCGGCATCTTATTGCATTCGTAGTAATTGCTCCATTTGCAGCATACTATGAGAGGTATGTAATCAAATTATAATAATTCTCTTATTTATATTTTTGAATCAAATATTAGAATATATATATATATATATATATAGGGTTTTCCTAGAAGACATCTTTTATGAAGATGTCTTTTAGCAAGTTATTCTATGAGCATTTGCTAAAAGACACCAACTAATTTTTATGAAGGTGTCTTTTAGCAAAGTTATAACTAAAAAGTGGAAATCACACCTTGATGTGTGGGTTGCTAAAAGACACATTCATGGGTGGCTTCTATATATATATATATATATATATATATATATATATATATATATATATATATATATATATATATATATATATATATGATACATACTTGAGACTTGTGTGTGAGAGCACGCACGCACGTGCGTGCTTGTATGCATGCATGTGTGACTTAAAAAAACAGAGCATATCATATTTATATTTTACACAATTTTGGCCCCACTAATTTCAAATACAATTTTGTCTTATGTATAGTTTCCAATTCCAATGACCTAAGACTAAACCCAATCATTCTCTTCTATCTATATATCCTCTTTCCCATCTGCTTTCTATTCTCTTCGCCCATTTTGAACTCTCTCAAGGTATGTATTCTCTTCTATCTTCCATCCCCCTTCCCATCTTCAATATACAAATTGCAAAAGAAAGATGGCACCTAAATACCAAAACAGCCACAATGAAATTAAAACAACCACATACATACACTCGAAACCCAACATCACAAAACTGCACTCCCGGAAAACTTCAAAAACCCCTTACCTCTTTATATTACGATTTTAACTTGTTGCACTTGTGCCAAAAAAAACAAAACTTGGCATAATCAAGGTGCCCATCATTTGGTTTTTGATGAAGCTAAATGGAATATATTAACACATACTGACTTTCTACCCAACCATTGAAATGCATGGATAGATATCAGAAGCAATCAACAAGAGAGTTTTTTTTTTGGTTACTAACAAGAGAGTTTAGATACACATAAGCACAGACAATGTTTCAAAAAGCGAAAAAAGCTGAAGAAGAAAAAAATGATAGACACTAATCAGGTGACAAACCTCAAATACTATATAGGGGAAGTCCACAAAAAATAAAATCGAAAGCCAGGCGATGTGATACGCTTTCAACCACTAAAAAGACAACAACTTCACTTTATCAAGTAACTCAAATACCGTAGATCCTTATTCTTGAAAATGCGGTAATTTCTTTCCTTCCACACAATCTAATGATAAGATAACCTTAATAAATCTAAAAATTTAGTTAATATGTTTTTCATAATCTTGATTGCATATAAAGTAACTATTCTCCTCGTAAAAAATTGTTTTGTTAATTTATAAAAAAAAGAATTAAATAAAAAATAAAAACATTTATATTTTATTTAGTAATCAATATAACCTCATAGTACTTGTCAAACAATTTAGACAGTTAAAGGGATATTTTATATTGTCGTTTTCCATATTTTATATAGTACATTGTTTGCTACAAGTTACAAACAGTTAATTTGTTTTAAATATCTGTGTTATTAATTAGTCAAATACGTATAATAAAAGGGAGACATCATATACAATTTATTAATTTAAATTGAAAATAATTTTCTTATTAAGTAGCATAGTGATTTCAAATTTATCAAGTAAGATAAAATTTAAAGAATTTAAGACTCGAACCTAAATCATTACATACTTTTACAACTTTCAAAAACTAAAATACTTAATTTTTAGGGTAAATTACACTCACCTCCCTTGAGGTTTTCTTAAATAGCACGAACAGCCCCTCTAGTTTTTAACTAAACACAAACCTCCCTTAATTTTTATTCAAATCTACAAACACCACCTATCATGTAACACTGTTAGTTCTGTGTTAACACAGCTTCATTGTCGAACAAACTCAACGGATTAATGGAAGGATTAAAGGAAATAAAAAAAATATGGAAAAACAATAACAATGAATATCTTCTATATGGTGAAAAATGGATTAATGGAAAGACCTGAAATAAAACCTTAGCTTTTGAGGCGTGAAGTTTGATCCCTAAACGTGATAAATATTCAATTTTAGGATGAAGGAAGCGATTGTAATTCACATCAACATAATAAAGTTGGATGAGCTGCAATAATGGAGTTCTTAACACCATGGAGAGACACTCAAGTAGGGCTGCCATGGTGGTGACAATGAAATCACCAATGTAATAATGGTTCTAAATTTGAGAATGTTATAAATTGATAATTGCAATGTTTATTAAATCAATGGTCAAATTGATAGATTAGAACCCAATTAAAACTGGTATTTTTAGTACATAAAAGATAAAGGAAAAGATAGAAGAAGACTATGGGCCTGTTTGAAACACTTTTTGTTTTTAGTTTTCAAAATATGTTTCAAAGATTAACAACCAAAACACAAATTACATGTTTCAGTTTTTTAGTTCCCAATACTTAAAAAATCAAAACTCTTTTCAAAACTTATATTTTAAAAATAGTTTATCAAACAAGTTTTTAATTTTTAAGTTTTTAAAAACTAGAAAAGAGTTTTTGAAAAGTATTTCAAACCGGCCCTAAGTCAAAGAGGACTTAAGCCATTACTCTACTAGAGAGTATCAAAGGGAGAGAGAGATAGGAGAGACTTCATCATTTTTTTTCATCAATTATTGATCATCATTTCGCTATTTATGCACAATCAAGCTTCCTTTTTTTAGGACCACGGGTCACGTGTCCATTGATCATCATTTCGCTATTTATGCACAATCAAGCTTTGGATCACTGGCCACGTGTCCATTTGTCTCAACCAATTATGTTATGCCAAGTGTATTTCCTTATAGATATTTTGAATCATAACAGCATGTTTCATGTACACAAGGATTTGATCACCTGCACTCAAGGTTCGCTTTCTGTTAGTAATTTACTACTCCAAAATCAAGGGTTTATGGGAGGAATTAGCCGAATTTCCCCGGAATCATATGGCACGCACCAGTGCTGGCACTGTTAATCAAGTGGATTTCAATATTGGTATGAGCTATTCACTTTTACCTTATACTATTTCTTCTTCCACTCCTTGAATATTAGATTCAGGAGCAACCCCTCACATTGTTCATTCAATTCATTCCTATAAGGTGCTTCAAAATAAGTTTGTTACACTTCCAAATACTACCAAAGTCCCTGTTACTGCTATAGGAACAGTTTATCTTACTAATGAGTTTCTTCTTAGTAATGTTCTTTATATACCAGACTTTCATGTAAATTTGATTTCGGTAAGTTCCCTTTTTAGTCATGGAAACTACAAAGTCATTTTTACTAATTCAGGTTTCTTAATTCACGATTCCAAGAGGGACAGAGTGATTGGAAAGGGTGAACTTTAATTCAAACCTCCAATAAATAATGTTTCATCTGTAACATGTAATGTCTCATATACCAATAATTGTAGAGAATATAGCTGTGCTGTTATGGCTGTTTCAACTCCAATTTGGCACGCTAGGTTAGGTCATTTATCAGATCCAAATTTAAAGATTGTTCAAAATAAAATTCCAAGTTTGTTTCCTTTGAATTTTAATTTGAATTCTAAATTTTGTACATTTTCTCCTTTATCAAAATTTCATAGATTACCCTTTATTGCTCATTACAATTATTTTTTATGTGTGGGGACCCTTTAAAACTTCAACTTATAATGGGATGTATTTCTTCGTAACAATTGTCGATGATCATTCACGATTTACATGGCTTCATCTTATGAAGCATAAGTCTGAAGCGACCTCCTTGATCAAAATGTTCTTTAAACATGTTAAAGTTCAATTTAGTGTATCTATAAAAGCCATTAGAACTGACAATGCAAAGGAGTTGCAGTTAAGTTCATTTTTGCAGGATGAAGGTGTTATACATCAGTTTTCATGCCCTCACAGGCCACAACAAAACTTTGTAGTTGACAGAAAGCACCAACATTTGTTGAATGTGGCCAGACCTCTTCTCTTTTGTTCAAAGGTGCCATTAAAATTCTGGGGTGATTGTGTTAGTGTTGCTGTCTATCTAATCAATAGGACCCTGCCATTGGTCTAAACAATACTTCACCTTATGAGATTCTGTATAAAAAGGTACATGATTATGCTTTGCTTAGGGTATTTGGTTGCCTATGCTATGCATCAACTATTCCCTCCCAAAGACATAAGTTTTCTCCTCGTGTCACTGCTTGTATAATGTTGGGATATCCCCCTGGTGTCAAAGGATACAAGTTACTTAACCTTGATACCAAACAAATTTTTGTATCTACCAATGCCAAGTCAAATATTCTATTCAAAATCATGTGTCATACCACTACCTTACCCCTCAATATAAACAATTTATTGGTCAGGTAGCTTCTATTTTTTAACCTACTTTTTACCATCAGGCAGTCACCAAACCTGAACGGAGGAAAGCAATGGCCGAGGAATTAACGGCACTAGAGGCTAATAAAACTTGCGTGATTCAACCACTACTTACTAGAAAAAGAACCATTGGATTTCGCTGGTTGTATAAAGTCGAATACAATGCAGATGGCTCTTTAGATCACCTTGTGGCTCAAGGTTTCACACAACAAGCCGGTGTTGATTTTGTTGATACTTTCTCTCCTGTGGCAAAACTCACCACAGTGAGAATTCTTCTGTCTATAGCTGCCCAAAAACAGTGGCATTTACTTCAACTAGACATCAATAATGCCTTATTGAATCACGATTTAAATGAAGAGGTGTTTATGCAGTTACCTATAGCTGCCCAAGTCACTATATGGTTTTAGACAAGCATCTAGGCAGATATCTTAAATTCAGCTCAACCATCACTCAATTCGGCTTTGTTCAGTTCATTGCAGATCACTCTTTTTTATCCACAGGTTCTGGCAAATATCTGGTAATATTACTCATATATGTTGACAATATAATTTTAGCAGGGCCTAGTAGTGATAGAATTAAGGTTATTCAACTCCTTCTTGAGAAAAATTTCAATTTGAAAGTTCTGGGAGACCTTCATTATTTCCTTGGTTTGGAAATTGTAAAGTCCAACAAGGGAATCCACTTATGTCAACGAAAGTCTACACTTCAATTACTCCAAGACATTGGATTTATTTCAGAAAAAGCAGCTCTAGTGCCTATGGATCCTAACATCAGTTTGAAAGATAAAGATGGGACAGCACTTCCTGACGCGTCTGTGTACAGAAGGCTCCTTGGGAGATTGATGTATCTCAATGAATCTCACTCTCAAGGCCAGATATTACATATGCAGTTAATAGATTAAGCCAGTTTATGCAACATCCTCACACTTCTCATCTACATGCTGTGCATTCTGTGTTGCAGTGCTTGAAGAACTCTCCAGGCTTAGGTATGTATTTCCCTGCTACATCAACTCTAAAAGTCACAGCATTTGCTGATGCAGACTGGGGTAGTTGCAAGGTTAATCGTAAGTCGACCACTTGATATTGTGTGTTCCTTGGTGATTCTTTAGTTGCTTGGAAATCGAAAAAACAACCCACAGCTGCTAGATATTCTGCTGAAGCAGAATACAGGGCTTTAGCATCTCTTACCTTTGAGTTGTTATAGATTTAACAAATTCATCGAACGCTTGAAGTCACAATGAACTCTAAGATGGTTTTTTGTGACAGTATTTCCGCCATTCATTTAGCCAACAGCCCAGATAGTCATGAAAGAACTAAGCATGTTGACATAGACTGCCAATTCATTAGAGAACATGTCAAGTCTCAATTCTTGAAACTAGTACATGTTAAATCTGGACAGCAGCTTGAAGACCCTCTCCCTTACCAAAGCTTTAGCTAAACCTCTATTTAAATTGTTGATATCCAAGTTGGGATTGCTAGATCTTTACCTCCCAACTTGAGGGGGAGTATTACAATATGTACATTTAGCTTCATTTAGTTAGTTATGCCACATATAATAGTTTGTTGAAGGAATTCAACCAACTTAGGCATTGACCCTGATTGTATATATATATGAGCTAAGATGTACTATTATTGAAGTCAGTTGAATGAAAAATAAGAAATCCAAAGAGTTCGTTATTCTCCGTATCATTTTGCTCAATGTAACATTTTCTTACTGCAAGGTTGTGTTATTATGTAAATGAATCTAATTTGCATGTAAACTAAAATACATAAGAAACAATAGGGAAATTAGTAGATCAGCTGCAATTTCGAGAAAGACTGTAACAAGAGGAAAACAGCAACTCCGAGACTCAATCAAGTAAAAACAGAAGAGCCCCAACAAAGAATAAACTAGAAAGGGGGTAGAACAACAAATTCAAACCAAATGTACACACACATGTCATAGTATTCAAACACACAAATAAATAATCAAATACATCTAGGCTTTGTTTCGATAAAAGGCTTAATCAAGCCCTTATAGCATAACAGTAACTGTATAAGTGCTTATGTATAAGTTGTTTCTGTAACAAAAGATAAAATTGTTTTCTTATTAGCTATCAGTTGTTTTTATAAGCTATCATGAAGAACTTATCAAAATAAGTTGAAAACAACTAATGGACAAACAAGTAATTTCATATTAATGCCAATGATTTCTTCTGTTTCGTGTGATTTCCCTTCATAACTTTTGCATGCGTCGGTTTTCTTTCATCTGATGATTTTTATGAGAAACAAAAATCTAGGTTGAATCCATGATTTCTACTTCCATTTGATGATTTTTATGTGAAATTGTTGCTAATTTTGTGCCTGGAAATTTAGGTTGAATTGATCAATTTTAACAAATTTTAATTTCCCACAATTTTACCTAAACCCTAAATTTGAAACTTCATTCAATCAATATGATCCTAATGATTATATACCAATGCTTGGCTCTATATTTTTCGGAAAATGACTTTTCATGTTTTGTGTTTGACCCTTATGACATTGAAGGCAAAGTTTGGATTAGCTCTTGAAGAACTTAACATGAGAACTTTATAAAAATTATGAAATTGGAATCAATGCCAATGTAACTGTGTAGTGTATAATGATTCATTTTGTAATATATGAATTGCTTTGTTTCATATTCTGTTGCAGAATTTTGTTATAAGTAGCACTAATGATCTTTGACAATATGTACATGTTGATTGATATTTTTCTTTTCACCATGTATTTAGTTGTAATACAAATAAAATGTATTGAACTAATTTTGGTAGATCTCTTTCTTAATGGTGCATGCTAAATCTGAACACCTTTCTTGGCTTTGTTTCTATGAACACCTTTCCGTGGATCACTTTCTTGATGGTGCATGGCAATTTTACCTTTATTAATTGATTTTTTGCATGGCTTGTTATAAAATGATTCGGTTGACCAAATTATTGTTCGCCAATCCCTTAATCATCGCTTTCTTGAGCTCTTTCTACTACAATTGTAATTTGTCAACAATTCTATTATGACGCAGTCTTGTTTGTTTTGACATCAATCAATTAGCATTATTAATTCTATATATTCATCTTTTCCATTTTGTTTGATGTTATTTTTACAGTTTGCTATACCTTTTTCAAAATTTTATCTTTTGTTTTCCCCTACTTTATTTTGATATTTGCTGTGTTGGATGGGGTGGATTGCAGCTAATTGATGGATAGGATTTGAGTTTTAATATTTTACTTTCTTAAACAGAGTGAGTTCTTTCAATCTAGTTGCTATTTTTTGGTTTTAATTTGCTAAGTAGATTGATATTTTTTTTATCTAAGATATGTTAATCTTTGTGTGCAGATTTCATATTGGTAGGAGTCACATGGTAACTTTATCTGCAAAGGTACTCATGAGTTCTTTCCAACTTGAATTAGTGACTATCCTCTCTTGTTACCCTTTCTCTTTCCTTTTCATTGCTGGTTTTGAAGTGAGCTTACTTGAGTTTAAACATTAATAGTTATAATAACTACCATCAATGTGTGACTACGTTTTATTAGCAAATTCCATTTTTTTTCCTGCAACTCACATTTTTTTTTTCAACTTTCTTTGTATGCAGGTTATCTGAGAGACTCAAATTGCCTACCTTCTGTTTGAGGCATAAATTGAAGGAGGCTCACTGTTATTTTCGTTTGCCTCTTGAAAAGTTTTGAAGACATGGTTTTGATTCCCCAACAAGTTTCATCGAGTGATAATACATGTTTGCAAGAGTACTATTTTGGGACACACTAATTAATTGATTTGTGTAATTTGAATCAGCAAATGAAAGAAGATTATTGGAGAAAGAATTATCATAGTGTCTCTGATGTTTTCTTAACTGTTGGTTTATTCAATGTCAAGATAATAAATGATCCATTAGCAACTTGAATAATCTAAATTTACTCAATTTTGTTCCAAGAATAAGTGTTTTTAAGAGATATCTATATCATACCAACTCGGGCAACCCTCTGATTGATGAAATCTCCGTATGAGAACTCATCCTAGAAGAGAAATTGGAAGCAAAAGTTGCTCAGTTATTGATACTTCAATTTCACATGTACAACATGGAGAAGAAGCTTCAATACATATGAATTGATGCTCTTTCCATATGAGTTATTGGTTTAATTATTGTCAACCTTCTTCCTTGTGTAATTTCAATATGCTTTGTAGACATTTCGGTAGTAGCTTTAGTTTTAAAAAATGCTTTGTCATTTCACTCATTTTCTATTTAGTTGAATCCTCTTATAATTTTCTGTAGAGTCAAACATGAAGGCATTGGTTGTGGCACATTTTGCTTGGAAATTATTGTAAGAAAGATTACATACCAGAGAAGCTTTTGATAACATGGAAAATCTTATCTTATAACTGATGCTAAGCATGTACACTGTAGCACATAGGAACAAGTTGTACAACTGCATTTACAAAATGGACTGGACTAGGGTCTGATGAATATAAATATACTTATCTATACTTCTTACAAAGCAGAAATGCAAAATTTCGCTGTTCTGTCAACTACCAGCTGAATCCGGCCTTCTCAGCCCTTCGTGGCTTACACGCGGAGGAATTTTTATCCCAGATGGTGAGATAATACTTTTTGTCCTATTTGATTCTGTGTTTACAGCTGTTTTTAGGTCTGTTTGATCTACCAATAGCTCATCAGTCTATATAGTCTGGGTGCAGCTGCTATTTTTTCAAATTTGCTTTGGCCTTTCGCCCCTTTTGCACAGAGATGTGGAAAATTTCCTCTTTGTGTCAGGGTTTCAGTTTCTCTCAGGTAGATAATTTATTTTTGCTGACAAAGGCTTATTTTGGAGATCGGCTTAAATCCTTCATTATTTTGGGTATAAATAGGACCATCCATTGTGCATCGTCCCCCAAATATCAACGCACATCAAAATATCGATTTCTTCTTCTTCAGAGAGATTATAGATGGAAAGGTCATTTGATTCTTTGTCTGAGATTGTTCCTGGAAAAGATGGTTGGAGAATTAAGGTTCGCATTCTCAGAATCTGGGAAGTTCCAACCTTTTTGAGGCCGGATCAGACCAACTCCATTGAGATGGTTCTCATTGATGAGAAGGTATGTTGTCGCTGTATAATTTTTGTTTGTTTTTACTTTGAACTTATTCCATTTTTCTTTCTCATATGAGGTTTTTGGGTGTGTTGTTGTCTTATTAGGGTGCCAAGATCCACGCGAGTATTAGGAAGCAGCTTCTCTACGTTTTCCAGTCCAAATTAATCGAGGGAAAGGTCTACAAGATGTCTTTTTTCTCTGTTGCTCCCAGCGTTGGCTCCTACCGTACTACTCTTCATCCCTACAAGTTAGTGTTCCAGATGAAAACTAAGGTGCAGACATCTGATAGTTTGGTTATCCCTACCTGTGGAGTTTCCCTTAGCAAGATTGCTGATGTTTGTGGCCATGCTGTGGAATATGATTACTTAGTTGGTAATATACAATGTTAATTGTGGAATATAGTATGTTGTTTATGTATGTCATTGATTTGTTTGAAGTTGGTTTTCTGAAAGTTTATATTACCATTTTGTATAGATGTTATTGGAATGATGACTGCTATCTCTCCTGAGAGGGAATATGTCAGGGACGGTAAGGTCACTAAGATGGTAGTTCTTGAATTGACTGATGACAGGTGAGCTCCTCCAATCTTCTATATATGACCTCATTACTCTTTTGTTTTCCAGGTTATTTTGTTGTGTTTAATTTGAATTTATTTCACCTTTGATGCGCAGTGGAAAGTGTGAGGTTGCCCTGTTTGGTGAGTATGTGGATATCCTCACTAAGTTGATGCTGAGTGTTGAGAGTGGATTGCCTGTTTTTTTGATCCAGTTTGCTAAAGTCAAAATTTTTCGTGGTATGCCATTGCCTTTGTTTCTTATGTTGCTTTATATCCATATTTTACTTTTTGTTGTAAGATGTGCTGCAATTTTTATGTTGTAGAGAAAGCATCCCTTCAAAATGTCATGAGCACCACTCGCATATTGTTGAATCCCCCAATTGAAGAATCCAAGCAAATTAGGAAATGGTTTGTGGTTCCCTTTGCGTGTTTAATCTGCGTCGTATGTTTGATTTATGTTAGACATTATATATCCTTATGCCCGATATTACTGGTTTAACATACAGTGTTGCTGTTGATGGTGTGAATCTATCATCTGTTCCTAAACTTCAATCCCGTTCAAGGGCATCTGTCGAGGATGATTTTCTTCGTATGTATCCTAAGAGGAGTTTGTCCCAGCTTAACTCCTCCAACGAGGACGGTTTGTTTATTGTGTGTGCTACTATTGATGGGTTGGTTGATGGGGAGGATTGGTGGTATCCCGCCTGTAAGTGCCATAGGAGTGTCACCCCTGATTCCGGTGCATATTACTGCAAGGATTGCGTGAAGCATGTCTTTAATATGGTTCCAAGGTTGTGAAAGTCAAGCCTGTTTTATATTCCAATTCCAATTGTCTTCATATTCAGTGTATTTTTAAAAATTATTGTTGTTTTCAGGTACAAAGTGAAGCTTGATGTTAGTGATTATTCAAGTGATGCAGTCTTTGTTGTTTTTGATGGTGACATGCAGAATCTGCTTGACATTCCATGCAGTACTCTGGTTTCTCTTTCTAAGGTTTATAGCTATAACTTAATAAAAGGATTGGGATTGTACATTTTTATCATGTTTTTTTTTTAAGGTTTTTCCCAGAGAATTTTTCATCATATGATTATTTATTTATTTTAAAGGCTGAAAATGCTGGATTCTATCCTACCCACTTCAACAAGCTTAAGGGTAGAAAGATGTTGTTCAAGGTTGAGAGATGCACTGGTGTTAGTTTTATGAGTGATGGTTCATTTAGAGTTAAAAGGGTCTGTGAGGAGGCCTCTGTTCTTGAGCAATTTAATCATGTTGATGTTGAGTCCACTCCATTTAAGGTCAATGTTCACATCAATTTTCTTAATGTTTCGCTAGGTGGTTACTTTCATTCCCTGTTTTGATTAATTGTTTGTGGTTTAGGATCCATCCAAGTCACCTGTTTCCGATACCTGTGGGGTTAATCCTGTCTCTGAATGTGCTGAGGAAGCTGATGATGAGGACTTTGTTTCCAGTCTTATCCTAGATCCGGATTCTGTTCTTGAGGTATGTGATAGGGCCGTTAACCAGTTTTTGAATCCTTTGTTATTTCAATCTTCTACATATTTTATTCATTCTATTTAAATTTATTCCTAAAGTTTCTATTTTCTTTAAACAGGATGCTGTCAATGATGTGGAGCATCTCGGTGATGATGTTTACAATTTGGCCAATGAAACTGAGGTTCTGGGTGCGTTCCAGAATGTTTCTGCTGTTGGTGGGGTTTCCATGGCTGATGCAGGCCCTGAGGCCAGCAGTTCCAGGCCCAGGCGTGCAAGTGTTAGGAGGAAGCTGCTCGATGATTATGTCGAGTTGGACTCCGATGACGAGCCTTTGTCCAAGAGATACGGCAAGTCTAAGGTTGCATGATGCGGTTGTGCTCCTCCTGTGTGTTGTTGGATGGTCTTATCGTTTTATGAGTATTGTGTTTGACGTGTAATAAGCTGTTATGGGCAATGTACTGACTTAATAGGTTATTTGTTTGTGTGCTTTTCATTATCTGTTGTTGGCTCTAGGCTATGTGATGTGTAATATTTTGGACTATGGATATGTAACATGTCCCTGAATGTTTCTATTAATTAATGGGTGATTTTGGATTGTTATGTTAGATTCTATCACCCACTCAATGTTTCTATTAATGCAGCTGAATGAATATTTATATATTAAAATAATTTGTCCTGGTTATATTCCCCATTGTTCTGTTTTCTTTATCCACTCTTTTGTTTTCATTTTTGTTATTGTTATTTGTATAAAGCCACTGCATTGTCGACACTTGGTTAACTTACTTAATCTAAACCAATTTTGTCTTCTGACCTATTTAAACTATTGGTTTCTATCTTACCTATTCCTTATTTGTTAGTTTTTTTCCCACGTGCCAATAAATTTTTTAAGTTACATTTTATCTTTTTCCATGTTGTAATTATGATGATTTATCATTGGGTTCAAATTCATATGATATTTAGGTTTTGTTCTAACCTGCCGAAAGTTTAGTTTCCTATTTGAATAAGTTGGAAAATAAAATAGACCCATTCCTTATCCATATATTTAGTATATTTGAAGTATTGATTTGATTTTGGTAATTTAGATAGTTTAGTGATTTGTTTAAATGTTCATGACCATGAAAGTTTAAAAACTGGTTATTTGCCGCTGACATATGAGATAGTTGCAACCCTTGATGCGTGTACAAAATGTGCTTCGTTTGAGCTAATGTTTGAATGTATTTTAGGTACTTTATGCACTTTATTTTATGTACTTTATACGGTGTATTTTGTGGCATTGTTCGAGCTCAGTATTTTGGTGGTGGTGTGTTTAGTATATCTAGCAATGTTGATGGGTTTGTTGTTATTGGGCCTCCAAAATGCTAAGGGTCTTTACAAAAATAAGGGCGGGCTGAACAAATAAAGCAGGTCCACTCTGGTCATGGTCCATTTATTTTTGTTTATGTTATTTTCACATACTTGGGCATATTTTTGAGGATTTTTCTTTCATGTGTCTGCAATCCCTTTTTATGAGATTTCTTCCTTTTTTCTACTCCTGGCAATATTTGTCGATTCACCCAAAGGCTAAATTCATGGTTACTTAAACTTTTTCCTTTTGCTATTTTTGTTTGTTCGGTTTGATTTAGATCAATGTATATGCCTAATTTATGTTATGGTTATAAAATCCACTCGATGAATTGTGTTTTTCGTGGATGTGTTTGCGATCTTCCTTCATGAGATTTGAATCTGTGTGGCGTAGGTTGATTTTCATCCTTTTGGGTCTGATATCATATTTTCTTGGGTGTTGCGGTCATGCATCAGATTGTTGGCTATTTTCAGTGTTAAGGTAAATATATGTATGGTGTTTTCTACTGTCTTCCATTTCTATGTGTTGATATGAGTGTGTTCCTGGTTGACATGTTCCGTTGTTCTTTTTTTTCGAACGGTTTATCTCTGTGTATTGGGTTCTGTTAGATCATGGGTTTTGTGCTACTTGATAATGAGGTAATTTGTTTGGTTTATTTTTCTTCATTCATTTGTTTATTTTTTTCCCTATTTTTAATCAGAATTGGCGAATGATGATTTGAGGACATGGGATCTATGGATCTTTATTTTTGATTGCCTAACCTTGGGTTCTTTCCTATTTTCTCCTCTTTATGTACCTGATGTATGCCTATACTATATGGCTAGATATATTTGTTCAGACTATATTATCTGTCCAGCTATTTTGGTTCAGCTATGTTCTGTTTTTTTGGCTATTACTTGCATGCCTGTACTATTTGTGGCTATTTAATGCCCCTGTTTTTTCTGTAAGTTCCTTGGGCTGCTGTTCTTCCCTTCTGCTTTGTAGCCGTAGATTTTTATTTAGATTAGGAAGCTATTTATTTTGTATGTTTGTGTGAGTCATTGTACTTTATCTGCTTTAGAGTAGTTTAGTATTCGTGGTGTTTCAGGGGCATTGTTATGTAAGATTATATTTTATATATTTTATTTAAGATAATTTTATTGTTTTATTTATGGGTCTTTTGTACTCCAATGCCACATATATAATATATAATATATATTTATATATTTGTGTATATTTTATTTGATTTTATTAGATTCAAAAAAATATAGTTTCCCTCCCACTGGATTATTGTATCTCCTTATCTAAGTGTCTATTTATAGATGCTCCAATGTGTTTTTGTATACATCATCAATCTCATTAACAATTCTGCATGTATTTTGTACTAGAGATATAATAATAATAATAATAATAATAATAGATGTCGAAGATTTCTCAAATTGATGGGTTGCAGGAATTTCTGGGTGGCAAACCTATCAAGAGTTTTCATGAATTTACAACGTCAAAGGATGACGGAGTGGTCATTGTTATTTGTTGCTACCTCGGTGTGGAGGAAGGTATTGACATGTGGATTGATCATTGTTCAAATAAGCCTGAACCAAGGTAGAATCATACTATTGTATGCTCTATATACATGCAATTTTGCTTTGTGTAACTGTGGAATAAGACCAGCATTTAGGTTTCATCAGTTTTTTATTATCATGTTATTGACTAGGTTTAGGCTGCGTGTCAATGCTGGAGACTATGAGAATGAGGCTTTGTTCCTTATGACTGATGATATGGTTAGGAAAGTTGCGCCTCTCACTTGCAAATTGTTGCTTGACACGGTTTGTGCTAAAAAAATTATTTGTTTTATTGTATTTGTTATGTTTTTTATCCCACTGACTTTACTTTGCATTTTTTTTTAATTCGATTTTAGAAACAAGGTTCTTCTATTTATCCACTCGAGATTGACTCCATGTTCGGTGATCCACTCATATTTGAGGTTGAAAGCAAATTCACTGATTACAACAATGGATATTTGTCCTATGATGTTCTAAGGGTTTTCACTCATTCTTCTTTGTTGGATGTGTTCCTTAATCTTGCAGACTATCTCCCTTCCTATCATGTGAAGGTATACTCCTATTTTTATTTGTTTTTAAGCAATTTCTCATTGATTTAGTTTGTATCTGACATATGTTTGTTGTTCAGGAATATTTACATGGTCATCTTCTTGGTGAATCTCCGTCAAGTCCTGATTCTGTTGTTGGAGCTTACCTTCCTGAGTATGGGGAGACTATCAATGCCAAAACGGATGATTTGGTTAATTGCAAATGCAATGATAAGGCCTCTGGTCTGAAGAGAAAGTGGATTGAAAGAGATTCTGATATTTTTGAGGAGGAGTTGTTCACCATGGATAATGTAGCAAGGACCAGGCGTGGGTAGTTTTCCTATCTGTTTGTTGGGTTTGAATGAATAAATTGGGAGGCAAAGTGTTGGGTTGTTTATTTCCGTAATTTGTTGTTTGGTTAATGTCTATTGTTGTAAGGGTTGTGCTGTGTTGTTCTTTCTAATATTGGTTAGTCTATTTTATCCCTGTAATGGTTTAGTTTGTTTTGTTCGGTGGGATTCGATATGTGGATTTTCTTTGCTTACAAGTAAAGCTTTGAATTTCACAAGTTTAATGCAAACGATTTGTTTATTAGATGCTCAACCCTTCTCATGTTCCTGTGTCTTCTCATCAATGTATCAATATAGTCCCCTTTTATATTTGCCTTATGGATAAGTGCCCTTCTTCATTATAATAAATTATTTTGATGACTTATTTTTCATTCAAATTATTACTTATCAAATTCATGTGTTGTATCAATTAATTAACCATGAAACATGTCGTTGGTGATTTATATTTTTGTCACCCCTTGCGTGGTTCTCAATAATTTAAATTTTCACCTTACATCCCATGGTTCTTGGTCCATAATTCTAAATAATCTCTTCCTTCATATAATTTAATTATGGTTATTTTACATAACGACGTAATTTATATTTTCATCTACTCAGAATAAATTTTATATCTCGGTTCAATGTTTTAATTGTTTTCAATCTATTATTGTAAAAAATGTTGAGATTTACTATCATCGCGTGGAATATTAAGAAGACCAGTTGATGATTTTTTATCAGAGTTGCTATTTATTTTTTTGAACGAAAGTTAATTAGTCCGTTAAATTTATTCTTCTAAGTTGATACCAGAGTGAATCGAACCTTATACGTTGATTACGAGCACGCTCTCATGTTTCGACATTGAATGTTGATAAGACATATAACTAAATAATATTGAATGGTAGCCTTTTTTTGCCATCAACATTGTTTTATATTTTAACTCATGAATGTTTTATATTTATATATTTTATCTACCCTGTGATGCCAAAACAATCAATCAACTGCATTAATTGTGGTTATATTTTGTTTTTATTTTGCACTTGCTAATTTTACACACTCATTGCAGGAAATTTGATTTCCATATCGAGGCACTTCAAATCAATCTTTAAACTCTTTCATTGTTTCCTCTCTCATTGATACAGTAATCGTAATAAATGCACTTTGGTTCCATGCCTTTTGTACATGTATTGCTTATTATTTTATTTTATTCTCATTGTATTGTATCTAACTAATTTTTCAAATCCGACTTCTGATCCACGTATTGTTCTTTTTTTCCTATATATATACTAGACCCCTCCTTTCTTAGAAGAAACAAGCAGTGGAAGAGTCTCACCCTATACAGTCTAACTATTATAAAATGATATTTAATGTTTTCTTCCATCTTTCTCCAACATAGTTTCTTATATCTTCTTTCATGTTTACACTTAACCCTGTTTAATAATATAAGTACATTCTTCGTAGTCTGTGATTAAACTCTTGATAACAGAACTAGACTCTTGCACCAGATCAAAATGTTGATACCGTTTAGCAGTTTGCATGCTTTGAAAACTGGTAGGATGGATTGGAGGGTGAAGGTTCGGGTCATAAGAATGTGGAACGTTGAGAGCGAGCTGTTGCCCGGAAGGGTCAACTCCATTGAGCTCATTCTTCTTGACATAGATGTGAGTTAAACTTACATCGTTAAAATTCAAAACATTGTGTTATTAGTGGATTTTTTGTGTGAAGAAACTGTTTTTATGTGTGTTTTTGTTTTTATGTATGTCTGTACACGCCTTTGTTTATTTGTTTGCACATGTGAACTGCTTTATATCCATATGTTCGTATGCACTGTTTCGTGATTTTGGTGAGAATGATTGTATGTGTGTGTCTTTATGTGGTAGAAAGTTATGAATTTCCATTTTATCTTTTATTTTATATTTTTTTCTCCCTTTTTTTTAGGGCAATAAGATCCATGCCACTATTCCAAGTCAATGTGTTGGTCATTTTACTCATGTCTTTCGTGAGCTTTCCGTGTATATTCTCACTATCTTTCATGTCTCTGAGAGCATGAGTTGTTCTAAAGCTACCGGAAATCGCCACAAGATAACATTGCATCCAAGGACCTTTGTTGTGTTGGATGATAGCTTTCTTATCCAACGATTTGGTCTCTCCTGCATTAAGACTGATGCAATCTTAAGGCCTCGCTTGGATCACTTCCTCTTAGTTGGTTCGTTATTATCTCTATAGGTTCTATTTTATTGTGGTCATGCTTGGCCATGCGTGTTTATTAACTTGCTCTATTATCATTCATTTTTTGTAGATTTTATTGGTCTTCTGACTGCTTTACATTATGAGTATGTTCTTGATGATGTTGAGGGGTTGATTGTCGTTGGAAAGCTTGAGTTGACTGATGACAGGTTTTGAATTAGGTGGCTTTTATTTTGTATGCTTCATTTTCATTTTTCTTTGCTGGATTTTTTATTTGAATATCCCTATCGTGTTCAGAGGAAAGGTTTGCTGTGATCTTAAGGGTCCTATCCTTAACCACTTTAAAGAGTTGTTGAAGGCTTCTTATGTGGGTTTGCCACTGGTTGTAGTTCAGTTTGCGCAGATTGTGAAGAGTGAAGGTATGTCATTAGGTTATTTCGTTGATTCAGTTTGTATTGGATCAAAGCAGTTACTTCTTTTTTGTTTTGTATATTTTTCAAGTGTGTTGCATGCCTTTTTATTAACAAGGTGTTGCCTGCATGATTTCTCTAGGATCTTTTGTCTTGGAGGGCTACCAGTCTATCACAAGGATAATGCTTAACCCTCCTGTTGCTGAGTGTGTTGAATTTAAAAATAGGTTTGTCCATTATTTGGACTCCTTTACCTCTAATGTATTTAGATTTATTGTGTATTTGTTCTCATTTCGTGCCATTCATTGTTTGTATGGTGAGTAGGTTGGTTCTCTGTGGTGGTCGTATTCCCATCAACAATGGGAAGGGTCCACCAAATAGCCCTGCTGCAAGTCCTTCAGAGTTCATTCGTTTTCATCATGCAAGATCTGTTCTTGAGCTTATCAAATCCCCTGAGACAGGCATTGCTGTTGTATGTGCCAAAATTGTTGGCTGCTTTCAGGTTGACCAATGGTGGTATCCAATGTGTGACTGTGGAAAAGCCATGGTTGTGAAGGAAGGTCTCTACCAGTGCGTCGATTGTAACCGTACTACCTTTACTGTCAGGTCCAAGTGAGTTGATGTCCCTGTTTTATTTGGATATGTAAATGTATTTGTTTCTTTTGTTGCACGAGATTAATGGTGCGTTTGATTTATCACACATAGATGCATGCTAAGGGTTGTGGTCGATGATGGCGAGGCCACTGCAACGTTTGAGCTCTCTGATCATATGTTGCAGGATATACCCTCTCTTAACTATAGTGAGCTGGTAAGTGGTTAACATGGTTTATTTTTCTGAGGTTGTAATATCCTCTTCGTGGGTGACTTCAAATTATAAAATGTTCTTTTCAGGGGGTAGCTTGCGCTTTGAGTGGAAAGGGTTTGGAAAAATTAAAAGAGAAGGAGGTGTTGTTTGTTGTTAGGAAATTGCAGAACTATATTCATCTGGCTGGACATGCATTTGAGGTGATCAATCTTACAAACGATGAGGGTATAGTCAACACTTACAAGTTGTTGGGAAAAAACTACACCCCTGCCAAGGTGAATGATTGTTCAATTCCATGATCATTGTTTTATTTAATTTAGCTGTTGGTTGAATTATAGTAACCTTGATTGACTTTGTTTTATGTTTTTCAGTGCACTTTCAAGCCTTCTTTTGCCTATATGTCACCCATTATTCCATTTCCTGGCATGGGCTCGAATGATTATGGTGGCTCAAGCTCTGGAAAGTCTGCATTGGTGGAAACATCCAGCAGTGCTGCTTCCCTGGATGTCTCGGATGAATCTGGCGCAGGGACGTCATCGTCTGGCCATGGGAGGGATCTGCTTCCGACCTTCCATGCTGTGGATCCTTTGAAGGATGGTGTGGATTTGAATCTTTGATTGATGTCTTGATGGAGGTCATGCTTTGCTTCAAATGCATGGGTGTTGTCTTTTGCAAATGTATTTCATTGTTATGTTTCGTCTGCTACCTTGCCATATAAGGCTTTCTTTTGTTTACCTTTGGCCCACTTTTTGTTTAGAGTATGACCTTTGATATGTCTGGTGTAACCTGGCCAATGGGATATTATGTGTTTTATGGACTTTGTTAGCTTTCATGTAATATATTTCAAACCTTTGTTTGTTTGTGATGACTCAAAACCATGTGTTCTATTATCTTTGGACCGTTTATTATATTTTCTTAGTTGATTTTTTGTTTCATCGGTTCAGTTTTTTTAATTGATACCGTTTTTATGTTTGAAAAAAATAGGCAAAATTACATAATTAGTCCCTTAACTTAATTTTAGGTAACACTTTTTTTTAACGATTTAGTCCTATGTGTTATAAAATAACAACATAGTTATCCTTTTTTATGAAAAAAATAATCAAAGACTCCCAAAACAATTCATCAAACTCAATAGACAAACGCAAATCTTCATTATACAAGCCTAGAAAGTCAAATTTCATTGAACAAATCTCATAAAAAATGGTAAAATATTGTCATTTTATAACATAAAGGACTAAACTGTTACAAAAACAAAAAGATATAGGACGAAAGTATTATCTAAAATTAATTTAAGGGACTAATTGTGTAATTTTGCCAAAAAAAATACATTGGTTGTCTATTTTTATTTAACTACCGGATGAAATAATAAGGTTCGAGGTCTGATGTTCACCCAATGATACATACTTATTCATCGACGATTATTTGCACGACTCTCCAATTTTTTATTTTTTATTTTTATGTAAGATTTCAATGTTAATAACACTGATGACTCCTTTAAAAAAACGCTGATGATTAATTTTTTTTTTTTAACATTGCCGTTATTTTATTATTTCATTATATCCATCCATTATTCCGTTAATCTATTACCATTGTTTAAGGTTCGGTGGGAGATTATTTGGTTCTTTACTATAGAGTTTTTGAATAAACTATACCCCCAATTTTTGTCCGAAAAGTTGTCAGATTTTTGGATGAGAGGATCTTCTCTGCCGATTCTCCTTCTTAGCTGCAGTTCTGAGGAATTGAGCCTGCTCCTCATGTTCTAGCCCTTATTTTTTGTCAGGGCTATTGGCTCAGCTACCTCTTATTGACCTGCAATTTACTCCTACCCTTTAGCTCCTATTTTTAAAGGTATAAAAGTTAAACTCACCTGTGGTGTGTGGTGTGTGTGAATCATCTATTTGCATTGCTTTACCTGTGAGGATGAACCCCCAGGCCCCTTTGCTCCTGATTTCTGATTCGAAGCAGAGACGGCTCCATAGGATGGAGATACTGAGGACGAGAAGAATGAGACTCTCATTAACGGAAGGCATGCTTCCTGTTGTTCATTCCTGTAAGCCCCTTTGTCCATCGTTTTTTTTTCTCAGTCCCCTTGAGATTATTATTTGGTTGCCCAGAGACATATTTTACACATTAATTTGATTAGTTATGTGATCCGATCAAAAAATCATCCTCATGCTCTGCTTATTAGTCATCTAAATATTATTGCTTGGTTAATTATTTGTTTTATTTGTTTTATATGTTGCTCATTGCACCCATGGTTGTTTGTTAGTTTTTTTTTTTGATCTATTGATTCTATCTGATGTTGGGTTGGTCATAAATTAATTGAATTACTTGCTGGAGTTGTTTGTTTGATTGTTTGTGCAAAGTTTGATGTTTTTAGCTTTTTTTTTTTACCTTGGTTTGGTGATAAATCCATGGTATGAGGCTACCCTAATTTTTTTATCAGCGTTTGTGATGGGTTACTTGGGTTGTATTAGGTGATCATTGTTGTGTGGTTTGGTTGGTGTTGGTATTTTGTTAGTCTGAGTTGTTGCACATATGATCTGCATTGTTTTATTGTTATTAGCGGCTGCCTCAATTTCTGAGATTGGTGAATCCAGCAACGGCTCTTTACATCAGAGTAACTCTGTTCCATCCGCGTTGTTTGATAGGAATGAAGATCAAGGTTAGTTCATGTTGTGGTGTGTGTTTGTCTTATGCACTATCCGTTAAACTTTGTATTTTTTTAAAGATCAAAGATTTATGGAATTATAGATTTATAGATTTACATATCACTGCGGATGTTCTCAATGTATTGTTATGTAATAATGCAGCTTATATGGATGTTGGTGACATGAATACTCTATGTCAAAAGTGTGGTGCCATGGTTTGGTACGGCGAGCGTGCTCAAAAGCAATCTGCCTCGATTTCTCCTGATATATCAATGTGTTGTATGAAAGGAAATGTCACATTGCCTTATATGATTCAGCCCCCTCCTTTGTTGAGAGATCTTTTTAGAGGTGTTCACCCAAGGAGTAGCCATTTCATTTCCAATATTCGGTCATATAATAATATGTTCTCCTTTACATCCATGGGTGGTAAAGTTGAGAATAGACTTAACAATGGAGCAGGTCCCCCTCAATTTGTAATATCCGGCCAAAATTACCATCGTATTGGCAGTTTGGTTCCGACGGAAGGGCAAAGACCTAAGTTTTGTCAACTTTATATATACGATACAGAGAATGAGTTGGCCAATCGTCTATCCCATTTCAGGTTTTATTCTTCGTGTTTGTGTAGTCTACATCTTCGTACTTTCTTAATATATAAGTATTTATCATATGTGTTTGTGTATGTGTTTTTTCTTAATCATCTGCATTAAATTATTTCTTATTTCAGTGGTCGTTCTGTTGAAAGCAGCGTTGATCCAGGACTGGTCCAAGATCTCTTGCGTATGATGGATGAACACAACATTTTGGTTAAAAGCTTCAGAATGGTTCGTGATTTTCGTTTATTAAATGAAAATGTTCCTGTTCGGTTGAGACTGTTTCGTAATAGAGCCTGTGATTCACGTACTTACAATGTGCCTGACGTCGTTGAGGTGGCTGCCTTGATTGTCGGAGACTTTGAAAGCTCCGAAGATGGAAGGGACATTGTTGTCAAGGAGAAGGACGGTCATTTGCAGCGCATTCATGAAACACATTGCAAATATATTCCTCTGCAGTATCCATTATTATTTCCATTTGGTGAGGATCAGTACCAAGAACATATTGACCGCAACGAGCTTACTTCGATTGGAACTGTCAAGAAACGAATTCGCATAAGTGTTCGCGAGTTTGTTGCTTTTCGAATACAAGAGAGGGAAGCTGAAGAATCTGTTTTGTTGTTGGGGAAAAGGCTATTTCAGCAGTTTGTGGTTGACATGTATTCTATGATTGAGTCGCAGCGACTTTCTTGGGTTCGTCAGAATCAGAGTAAGATACGGTCTGGATTTTTGCTGGGGGTTGAGGAGGCGGTTAGCCGTGGAGACAACGATGCTTCCTCTATTGGTTCTAGGATTGTATTGCCTGCTTCTTTCACTGGTGGTAGGAGATACATGTTTAATAATTGTCAAGATGCTATGGCTATTTGTAAGAGATATGGATATCCCGACTTATTTTTGACTGTGACCTGCAATCCTAAGTGGCCTGAGATCCAGAGGCATCTATCTAAATCTGGCAACTATGCTGCATACAGACCAGATATATGTTGTAGAGTCTTCCAACTTAAATTGGAAGAGATGATGTCTGATTTTAAAAAGGGACAGTTTTTTGGAAGAGTTATTGCAAGTAAGCTATTGTGTCTTCATTTCTCAAATTTCTCAGTTTAGTTCTTAATCGTATTATTTGTTATGATTAAATGTTTTCCTTTATATAAATCCATTGCTGATGATGATTTAATTTAATTTTAATTTTTTTGATAGGCGTATACACTATTGAATTTCAAAAACGCGGTCTTCCTCACGCGCATATTTTGCTTTGGCTTGATAAGAAGGATAAACTAGATTCAGTCGCCTCTATTGATTCAGTGATATGCGCTGAATTACCTGATGATAAACTCTACCCTAAGTTGTATGCGGCTGTCACCAGATTCATGGTTCATGGACCATGTGGGTTTGCTAGGCAAAACTCACCTTGCATGAAGGATCGTCGTTGTTCAAAGTTTTTTCCAAAAAAGTTTACCCCAAGGACTTCTTTTGATGAGAATGGATATCCTATTTACCGGCGCCGCGATCTTGGTGTTGTTGTTATGAAGAACGATATTGAGCTAGACAATCGTAGCGTTGTCCCTTACAATCCTACGTTAATCATGAAATATCAAGCTCATGTTAACATAGAATTCTGTAATAGGTCTAACTGCATAAAATATTTGTTCAAGTACATTACTAAAGGTGTTGACCGTGTTACAGCTGCCATGGAGGTTGGAGATGAGGAGATTGTTGATGAAATTCAGCAATTTTACGATTGTAGGTATCTATCGCCTTGTGAGTCCATATGGCGTATTTTTGCATTTGACATCCATAGTAGATGGCCTCCTGTTCAGAGGTTATCCTTTCACCTTTATGGTAGACAGAGGGTTGTCTTTCAGGATGATGCGAATCTTGAGAATGTACTGGATGTTAATCGAGAGAAAAACACTATGTTTCTTGCTTGGATGGAGGCAAACAAGGAGTATCCTTGTGGTCGTTCTCTTACTTACACGCAGTTTCCAAGCATGTTTGTTTTCAATGATCGTAACCGCACGTGGCATCCACGCCAGAGGGGAGTGTCTGTTGGGCGGTTAACTTTCATTCCACCGAGTAACCGTGAAATTTACTACCTAAGGTTGCTTTTAAATGTTCAAGTTGGTTGCACAAGCTTTGAGGATATTCGCACTGTCAGTGGTCATGTTCATGGGACTTATCGGGAGGCGTGTGCTGCTTTGGGTTTGCTCAAGGATGATCGTCAATTCATAGATGCAATCAACGAGGTCGCAGTTCTTTCTTCTGGACATTCTGTCCGGAAAATATTTGCTAATTTATTGATTTGTTCTTCTTTGAGTGATCCTCTTAGAGTATGGCAACTTACATGGGAATCTTTGGCTGATGGTATTCTCTATGAAAGGCGCCGAGCTTTGGGTTTGCCAGGTTAGTTCCACCTTTATATTGTGATATTTTTTCCTTATACTTCTTTCATATGCGTTAAGGTATTTGATTAATTAATTTTTGCTGATTACTCTTTCATGTTATATTTCATAGATTTGGTAATTTCGGATGAGGATTTGATGCAATTGTGTTTAGTTGATATAGACAGTTACCTTAGGCTTAATGGAAAGACTTTGGAAGATTTTGATTGCATGCCAAAGATTACAAGTCCGGCAGTTGAGGCATTTAACAATGTTTTGTTGGCTAATGAAATGTCATACGATTCTGAGGAGATGCTGCTCAAACATCATGAATATTTCACTAATTTAAATCAAGGACAGTTGCATGCGTACAACCATATTCTTGATGCAGTCTGTAACAATTCAGGTGGCATGTTTTTTGTTGATGGATACGGAGGTACGGGTAAAACTTACCTTTGGAATGCTCTATCTTTCCGATTGAGGTCTGAAGGTCGAGTTGTAATCAATGTTGCATCAAGTGGAATTGCATCTTTGCTTTTGCCGGGTGGGAGGACAGCTCATTCCCAATTTGCCATTCCATTGGTTTTGGTCGAAGACTCTTGCTGTTTGATTGAAAAGGAGGGTAAGAAGGCGCAATTGTTGACTATGGCCAGTTTGATTATATGGGACGAGGCACCAATGATTAACAGGTTGGCTTTCGAGGCATTTGATCGAACTTTGCGTGATATTATGAATAATGTCGTCGACGTAGCTTTGGATATTCCCTTCGGTGGAAAGGTGATTGTTTTTGGTGGAGATTTCCGACAGATACTTCCTGTCATTCCTAAGGGAGGGCGTGCAGATATCGTCCATGCAACCATCAATTCTTCTCCTCTTTGGTCCGTTTGTAAAGTTCTGAAGCTTACGGAGAACATGAGATTAAAATCTGGTCTGGACAGTCATGAAAATGATAGGCTGGCTGAGTTTGCAAAGTGGATTTTGGATATTGGTGATGGCAAGGTAGGTGATGTTGACGATGGCGAGGCTACCATTGAAATTCCACCTGACATTATTGTTCAAAATTCTGGTAATCCTATTGGTGATATTGTCTCATCTACCTATCCTGATTTGTTGTCTAATTTGGAGAATAATTGTTTTTTCAATGATCGTGCAATCTTGGCTCCCACACTTGAATTAGTCGAGAAAGTTAACGACTATGTTATGACCTTAATACCAGGGGAAGAAGTGGAGTATTTGAGTTGCGATTCTGTGTGTAAGTGTGATGAGGATCTGGGCATCGACCATCGTTGGATCACACCCGAGTTTTTGAATGATATCAAATGCTCTGGGATGCCTAACCATAAACTAACTCTTAAGGTTGGAGTTCCAATCATGTTGATGCGCAACATCGACCAATCAGCTGGTCTTTGCAATGGCACAAGGCTTACTGTTGTTTGTTTAAGTAAAAATGTTATCTGTGCGCGCATTATTGGTGGTGCTCATGGTGGTGAAAAGGTTTTCATCCCTCGGATGAATCTTATACCTTCTGGTGCAAATGTTTCCATCACGTTTGAGCGGCGTCAGTTTCCGTTGGTTTTGTCCTTTGCCATGACTATAAATAAAAGTCAGGGGCAGACGTTGTCACATGTTGGACTCTATCTGCCGAGGCCTGTCTTTACTCATGGGCAGCTTTATGTTGCTGTTTCTCGGGTTAGGACCAGGGCTGGTTTGAAGATGTTGATAACGGACGAGAACGGTGATCCCTCCACCTCTACAACCAATGTTGTATACCAAGAGGTTTTCCAAAAGATCTGATATTCCGTATGTTTTTCGCGCAGGTATTTAATTTGTCTGATATTGCTTGCGATTCATTTTATATCTTTCTGTATGGCATGGATTGAACTTTTTGCGAGATATGCATGTTGTTTTTTATTTGTTGATTTGTTGATTATCTTTTTTTTGGTCTGCAGCATCGTGGAGAGGAAAACGCTACCGGATTCAAGTAATTTTGGAATGAAGAAAGATCTTGATTGAAGCTGATGCTGTCTTATGTTGCTTGTGGGAAGGGTTTTACCCAGGTCTTAATGTTCATGGATGTAGGCATGCTTTGGTAGAAGTAATAGTTACTTTGTGTATGTCGCAGTTTGGTGATTGTTGTTGGTTATCCATAGCTATATTTTTCAACTTTCCAATAAGGTCTCCGTTTATAGGGTTACTTCGTTTAGCGTTGGCCATGTGTTGGATCTGTTAGATTGTGAACTCTGGTCTATCTGCGAGTTGGAGTTGTCCTGGTGATGTGTTTATGTCTGGAATCCATTGTGATATAAATGTTGTGTTCGATGGGAAGTACCATGGGGAATTTTAATCTGTTCAAGACTTAGGTTGTGCAACGCGTTATTCGTCCATTGTGTTACTTAATCTGCTGTAATGTTAAACTATGAACTTTCAGTTTGTTGGTTATTTGAACAATGAATGTTAGAATGTTATTCAGAACTCTTTATATTATTACATTTTGCTAAGCTGTGACTATGAAATATAATCTCTTGCATTTGTTATGGCTAATTATTTTTGATGGGATCTGATAAGAGTAACCACTGGCTGAATAGCAATTGATCAGATATAGATTTTTATTTTGAGAGATGATCAGCAAGAGATTGTACTGCATGGTGTCATTTATTTAACTTAAAAATCTTATTTCTTCGTTGTTCGAAGTATACGCAGAATCGTAATATTTATTCTAATGTTCATTTTGCAGGTGTGATATTTTTGCTTTGTTCTAGATGATTATTTTAGGTGTTCGTTTTTTTAATTCCTCAAAATTAATTTTACTCAGTCTACACTAAGATTTCTATCCATTTAGATATAATTTTAATTTTAGTTTTATTTTATAGGATTTGTTTGATGCTATCCCGAGGTGCACATTGGTTTCTTTTTTTTTTTTTTTTTACTGAAAAAAATATTATAGTTTTGTACCTTTTTCCTCTTTCGTTCATACAAGTATATACCTAAGGTTACAAGGTTGGTCCTGTTGTATTTTTCACGCGACCGAAATAAGTGAGTAGATTTCTTTAGTTGTTTGAATCCATCCACACAATATAGTATTGCAATAGATTGGTGCGAGAGTGTGGTTATCTCTGTTTTCTTAATCTTATAAAGGCTTTTTTGTGGAATTTGAAAACAGGAGCTGCGACCCAAAAAATATTGTTCTAAGGGTTGAGTTATCCAACACAAAAAAATGGCTAAATATCTCAGTTTTGTTTGGTTTGATTTGTCTTGTGGTTTGCTTGGTACTGAATTAAATGTTATTGTCCCTGTAATTTTAAGTTATTGCTATCCCTACATGATATTGTTATCATAAAACGGTTATTTATCATTATATTAATTCTTAAACTATGAATTATCTCACATATTTTACAATTGGTGGGTTTGGCAAGGACAAATTAAATTTTAATTGTAGGCAACCTTAACTTTTTGCCTTCATTGCTGTGTATTTTAACCATGTTGTAAAATCAGAGTTTGTGTAGAAATCACCAAATGAACTAGATAGAAACCCGTGTTTGGGAACAGGAAAAACTGCAAGCAGTATCATAGGCATTCATGCAATAAAAAAAGGAATTCTGTATAGATTTGTCTAATATATAAATCTCCCTAAGGTAAACGAGCAACATCATTACAATTACTAATCATTTGTATACATTTACTGCGCGGAATGACTTAAATCTACAGTGATAATGTGTAATTGGACACAGCAAGAAAGCATGTAAACAAATTCTTATCACACGCTTTGGCAACTCCTTCATCCCGCAATATCTCAAACTGTTTGGATTGAGCTAGGCAAGCATGTCAACATGTCACCTGCAGATTTGTGTAGATTAAGAAATTAACATCAATCATAAGATATAATCTTCATATTTTTACTTACACTAATATGCATGTGTCTATTATTTTTGGACAGTAACTTCATATTATTTACATTTAGACTTCACCATCATGCTTGAAACATACTTAAGACACTTGCTACTTTTAGTCCTAACCAATTTGCCTTCTATTTTCGTTTTAAAATGCTTGGGTACCAATAATATCAGAAAAAGCTGTGAAGGTGTCAGTGCAGTGCATTTCTGCAGTGCTGGTGTGCAGGTGTTTTTTCAGCAATTAAACTATCTTACACGCCAAGCTACTTATTTCTTTATTTTTGTTTTCTCTTCCTCCCTCTTTCTCTCTCTCACGCTCCTCTCCTCTGTATTTAACCAAATGCCTTCCCATTTCATTCACTCATCTCCATCATTGACAGCTATACATTGACAGCTACATCTATTTCTATACTGAACTACAATCTCTGCTCAAAATAATCCACCACATAAACAAACAAAAACAGCAGATACCAATCCAAGTGATATCTATATTTATAAACCTTATGTTAGCCTGAATGTCAGGTACTCTTGAATTAACAACAACATTACCAAATCCAATGGAGTGTGGAGACGAGCAATACCCAGTAGGAGGTTTTACAACAGTTCACATAGCAAATCAGGTAAAGATCGTTCCTGTCTCTATACCTAATGATATATTAGTTTTTCTTAGCCAGTGAAGATGGGGTAGTGTATGAATGACATGTAACTAACTTTGTATTTTGCTGTGTTGAGTTTTCCAGTCTTATGGCGAAGTTGATCCAGATTTTGTGAAATCTCATGGGAATGGTCTAGGCAACAAATGGAAGTTCAAACGAACAGATGGAAATTACAAGATGGTTGACTTTGAAGGACATGCTCCATATCCACTTCTAACTTTGGGTTGGCCTGAACTAAGAGAATTTTATGAAATGAAGCTTGAGAACGAAACCATGCATATTGGATATTATGGGGAAGGCGTGTTTGAGTTGTTAGCGACAGAATACAAGGACAATTCCGAAGAATATCCAACTTTCCATAGCAGATGTAACAACAAAAGAACAACCATATGTTTTGATTTGAAGCTAAGAGGCATATCTGCTCAAAAAAGCAAATTGGTTAAGTTTCCTTCAACTATTTCATTATTCTGTCATTTAAATTATGATCTGATTTGTCAATGCTTATGTTAATGACCTCACTAAGGACTATGGGTGCCATTACTTTTGTAGAAGCTGAGTGGTAGACTAGAAGATTATGTTAGAGGGCATGGAATGGGACAGGTGACACTGTGCAGTGACAAATTTTATTTTACGTTGTTCGACGTTTATTGCAAGGAAAGCCCAAGTAATTCAATAAAGATAGGTCTTCGTTGGAAAGAATTTTGCGAATGCAACAACTTCAAAGAGGGTGACATGCTAAGGTTTCGATACGTCTACGTTGGTCGACGATCTGTGTTTCGGGTGTTTAAACTTTAAATAAGTGACAAAGCTTGGGATAAGCGTTTAGCTGTTCCCATTATAGATAAACCTATGAAGGGTTAGATCCTAATCCATGTGTACAAAAACTAAGTCTTTCATACTGTTTATTGAATTGAGTTTGTTATTATTATTATTAGTATTGTTAATATTATTATTACATGAAATGAAAATATGGTAAGAGAAGAAAGAACTTACATAAGATCGATGTACAAGGGGCAGAAATCTTTTTCTCTCATCGTGCCTTACTCCATGAATGGGTTCCCTAAATTTGGACATACAGAAGAAAATGATCACTTTTGATGTTAAGACCTAAACCACTCAAGATGAGACTTGAAACAAACCAACAATCTGATGTATCAACAAAAATGTTGTTCTTCTTTCGGATAATAATAAGGAGAGGAAGTACATGTTCAAAACAGAAACGGCTAATTTTTTAAATAAAAATAACTTCATCCAAAGCTAAATAAATAGAACTAATTGATAAATTATCCAATGAATTTCAATTTCCGAATTACAGAAGATTAGGACTTTGAATAGAATATGTAGAACAGAGGAAACTTACATATTAAATTAAACATGATAAGGAAAGCAGGAAGAATGTGTTTCTCCATTGTTGAGACTAGGCCGGAATTAGCTAGGAAAATCTGTCATAATAAAACACCCATTGTTTTAGTTAGGTCTTTTCATGATTCTGGTTGTATGTTAAGGTAGAGGATGCTGAAAAGATGAAATAATTGAGGTTCTTAAGGCCGTAGGAGGATGAGCTCGACGGTTCATGTGGTGCAAAGGACGGCAGCGGCGGTCATGGGAGAGGGAGAGTGAAGAACATGATTTCAGTCTTTTTGTCTGGATGAATGAAATGAAGATGGAGATGAGATTAGCCAATGGGTTATTGGGCTTAGCCCAATTATGGATAGTGTGGGGGCCGATGTATATATAAAACGGATGTGCAAATAATAATAAGTCTGAAACTTTATTTGATTTTATTTTATTTCATTTATGCAATGGTTAAATAACAAGCGATCGTCACACAAATCAATGTGATAACGAAGTTACTACATGACCGGTTGATCAATGATGACAAATCTCTTTTTCTCAAAAAGATTCATGTTTCATTGGATTTTTCGTTCATTTGTGGTTATTGACGTACGATCAGTTGTTTTGTTGTTTTTGTTCCGAACGTGCCAGAGCAACGTCGTTACGTTTATTCAATCAGGGATATACATTTATTGTGCAGACAAGGAAAATACTTGATATTATTTTTAAATACATCTAATATTTTTTGCAATTTTTTTATCCTTATTCATTTTATATCCAATACTATTCGGTAAACTTTTTGAAAATCAAATTCAATAACCCGTGCATTGCACGGGCTTAATACTAGTATACAACATACTAATAATATCTTTCACTAAGAATAAAACATACTAATAAAATCATGTACAATAGGACATAGATTGTTAGTTTATAATCATTTGTGGTTGGCGCGGTCCCTTCTCTATCCACCAATACGAGAAATTTGTAAACCTCTACCGAAAGCTTGGTTGAAAAGCATTCTTGTTTGAAACTCAGAAACAAATAGGAACAATGCCAATAAAGCTACAGGTGCGAAGAGATGCAAACCCGTTATTACTTCATATCCACGTGCAAATGCTCGAACCGAGGCCCGAAATATGGTCTCTTTTGGCAAACATGAAAATAAACAACAGAAAATACACTGTATTTTAATGCAGAGGAAAACATTGATACAGACAATTACGAGACCAAAACGACCGTTGATACCTCTTTAATAAATAGAAAATTTCCCCTTTTCAATTTTTTAAAAAGTATTTTGGTTAAACAAAATTAATCTTTTCAAATTTTATCAATTACAAGAATTTTAACAATTTTTTAAATTCATTTTTCTATTAAATAACTTTAACATTAGGTAATGACCCTTAACAAGTGCCCTTCCGGACACTTGTTAGCTTGACCCTAAAACATTTACTAATATTTTATTTATTTATTTATTTAATTTCCAAACATGGATATGTTGTCACGTAACACAATTTTGTTTTCACTCAAGAACAGGTCAATGGTAGAAGTCAATAACTTTGTGCTAAAACAAATTGAGGTCAATAACTTTTGAATGAACATTCAAGTTCGTTATTCAACAGTATTTTTTTCTTGAGATAAACTTAGCCCCAGCAAAAATAGAACACAAAATAGTCCGTGATATTTTTCTATTTAACATAAATTAGCCCTTAACTTATTATAATGGAACGAGTAAAAATAATATTTGCAAAAATAAAAGAAACCATTAAATTTTAAAAATAACTTTGATTTAAAAAATTATAAAAATAAAGCAATTTAAGTTTTTTCCCCTTAAAGTAATCCAAGTTTAGCTTATGTAAGTCTGTCCTTCATGTTATTTGAGGAATTAATGATAGAGAGATTTAAATTTTAAAGTATTTTTTTTTTACAATTTTTTTTATATCTATTTAATACTTTGTACTTCATTTTGAATCCATTTATTTGATCAAGCATTAATGAATAAGTTGCAAAAGAGAAATGTTTCAATGTTACTTGATGAATAATCACACATAGATAAGATTGGGTTAGGAATTCCTTAAAAAAAAACAAAGATTGGGTTAGGAATATTCCTAAAAAAAAATGGGTTAGGGATATTCCTCAGGAAAAAAAAATTGGGTTAGGGACTATAGGGCGGTTATGAAATTATTCACTTTAAACATATGGTAAATAGCAGCCATAAATGTAACCCCTTCTTCATGTCAATGTAATAAACCTATATATGGTGGATAGATATATTGTTTTTGGTTCTTTAGTTCAATATTTTTTTCTATCTCATGAAATTTATTATAAAAAAAAGATAAAAAACTTATAGTGGGGGCAACGTTTAGCATGGGGAAATTGGCATATTTCCCCATCTTAGGTCAATTTAATAAGGGTCATTGATTTAATATTGGCATATTTCCCCATCTTAGGTCAATTTAACAAGGGTCATTGATTTAATATTAATAAAGATCAATGGATAAGATTGCTCTCAAATGTTTACCTAGAACTTGGATGGATTTTAATTTTTAAAAACTAATGTCCATTATTTGAAATTGTACAAATCATCTAGTTTTGATTGATTTATAGATTTGGAACCTGTAGAAAACTGTGTTGTTTTACTTTCTGTTACCAAATTGTTTTTTTTAATCAAAATAAATATTTCATTTTTCTTTATTATTTAGAAAAACTCGATAAATATTAGTATTTAAATTAATATTTACTCATTTATCCGGTTTGAACTTATAATCTCTAACTACTTTGACAGTGAACTCAAACCAATTGAATTACCTAACTCTCCATTCAATTTGTTTATTATAAATTTTTATATTAATATCATTTATTTGAGTTTTTGTTTGGCGTAAACATGAAATCTTTTAAAATTAATTTTTTATTACTTGTGTTTATTACAAATATTAATTTTTTAATTACTTGCGTTTTTCATGAATATAGCAGAACACTTGAACTTTTTTTGACAAAAGCAGAACACTTGAACTTGTTCATTTCCTTTTGCTTGCGGTAGAATTTGCCATGACCTTCTTTTTGACCAATGCTATTAACTTCTTGATTTTATTTTTATAATTATTATTTCAAAAACAAGGTAAATTTAGTATTAATAATGATGGTCTTAATAACTGTTTTACCAATAATATGAATTTTGACTATGTAGATTTAATCTTTTTTATGAACCAAATCATACTCATGTAAAAAATAATAAACCAAGTGATATTATTTATTTTTAAAAGAACGTTTTTCACTAAAATCTGAAGGACAAATAATTGAAATCTTTCCTTTTTCGAGGGGATTAAGGAAATGAAATCTGAAATCTGAAAATGTTAGTAATGTTATTTGGGTCTATGTTTTCATATTAAAAAAAAAATATTGAGAATGGTGCTGGAAAAGACTAGCAGTAAAAAAAAATTGTACCTCCCTCCCATAAAGAATAAACAAATTAATTGGATTCAAATTATAATTTTGAGCCAGGGGTAGAAATTGGAATATAAAAGAACAACTCATAACAAGTAAAACAAAATTGACCTAAGATGGAAAAGTTTGACAATTTGCCCATATGCTAAAACTCGCCTATAATGGGACCATGTATGCAAAACACTTTTGCCGTATGTATCAGTTTGAGAATCACTTTATTGATTACACTAAATAATTGGAAAATTTTCAACCAAATCATTCTTAGCTTTGAACTTTTAGGGCTTTGAGTGTAAGTATGCATTACTACCATTGCACTTAATTACTTGCATTGTTGTGTGATTAGCTGTCATCTTCTATTAATAGTATATACCTAGGCTCTGTTTGCATTTTAAACCCAGACAAATAAATCAATGAGAAAGGAAAGAGTTCATTTGAATATTAATACTTCATTTCGTTCATTTTCCCTATAGTTAAATACTCCTTCTTAGTTTGCAGGATTTTTTCACTCTTTGGTCAAAGATTATTTGATATCCTATTTTGAAAAGGATTTTCTCAATCTCTTTCTTCATTTGAATAATCAATACTCCATGTTGTTTTGAGGAGTTTTTGTTTGAATATCCATTTATTTATTTTTTTATATCAATGTACTCTATTTTGAAAAGAGCGCTGCTATATACCACGAATACTTTTTTCCCGAACTGTTCACGAAAACTCCCATCCTTGTTATTTTGCCACCCACCTCGTAGAGACAGACTCCCACCCACCTCTGTTCACTAGTTATTTTGCCACCGACTCACATCCTTGTAATTGGTCTTCATTGTGAAACACTATCAAGTAGCCTAACAACCATAAAATACACACCATGAAGATAGGAGGAATAAATTAAAGACACGTATACAGTGGAAGGTGTGGGTGTGTAAAAGCCATGGGATAATATATGGGAAGGTGGCTGTATTTTGAAAGGTATAATTTCAGTGGAGAGAAGTGAAAATAGTGTGTACAAGCCTTTCGGGAAAATTTCGAGGTAACTTTTGTCGGGACATTTAGCATTATTGTTTTGAAAATATGAGTATTATATAAACAATCAAAATGTTATAACTTTTTAAATATCATACAAAAATACACATAAAGTTAATGTTAGTTTGATTAAAGAAGAGAAAAATTTATTATTAAAATTGACAACGGTATAAAAACACAATGTCAAGCTTTTTTAAATTGTCAAAATAACTTTTTTATTTGGAGAGTTGAGGTGTCATAGATTTTCACTGTGACTTTAAAAGTATTTCCAAAGCACACGGTGAATACGTGCGACAACTAAACTCTCCAAATAGTATAGCTTTTAAAATTCCAAGATAGGAAGGCTGAAAACGTGCTGCAACGGTGAGGGTGCAGCTCAACCAAACACATACTAAGTCATAATTAGTCTAATTGAAATCGACTGAAACATAGGTTCATCTAAATTCAAACTACTAAACTATAGTTAGTCTAATTGAAGTGGGTTGAAAGACTAATCTATCTAAAGTCAAACTACTAAATTATACTCCCTCCGTTTTAAAATGAGTGTCGCTTTAGCCAATTGCACACAAATTAAGGAATGGAATAAAATACTCAAATGTCATAGCAATTTTACCAAATTATCCTAATCAACTATTGGTTTGTTTTTCATTAAAGAAAAAACAATACTTTGGAAGTAGTGTAACATAGTATTAATTGAAGGATACAATTGAAAAGAAAAAGTTATTATTGCATTGGAAACTGAAAGTGACATTCATTTTGAAACAATTTTTTTTTGCTAAAACGACACTTATTTTAAAACGGAGAGAGTAGTTAGTCTAATTGAAATGTCAACTCATTAGTGAAAAAAGGGTTGGCCTCTTCATTGATCTCATCCTATTGAGTTGAATTAGGTATCTCAATTGATTTGAGTTAAAAAACAATAAAAAATCGAGGTCATGATTTCAAGCCTAAACGCAGAATTAATATTAATCTACCAACTAATTATTAATATTTCTCATTCAATTTTTTTTTAATACTCATTAATGAAAAAAACAAAAACGGTGTTTATAAAGAAGAGTAGTTTGCCCTCTATTGTACCAAAAAAGAAGAGTAGTTTAACTCAACACTCTATTGGGAGAAAATCTTGTGTGGACCAGGACCAAAAATTTTGGTTTGGTCACACACACAAGAATTTGCCTTCTCTCTCTTCTCTTCTCTCTTCTCCATTTTCTCTCTCTTCTCTTTCTCTCTCTTCTCTCTTCTCTCTTTGTGTGTGACCAAACCAAAATTCTTGGTCCTGGTCCACACAAGTGTTTCTCCTATATTGGCTAGTACCACTCATTATAATATTAAAATATTTAAATCCATTTAGTTTGTTTTAAGATAATGAGTCGGAGGGATAGAGTTTTTATTAAATATTATATATTTTTTTGAAAGATTAAATATTAAATATTATAATTTAAAAACACTAAAATACTCAAAATTGAATTTAACAAAAAGTTAAAGTATTCAAAAATAAAAATCTTCATTGTGGATGGATGCTTTTGCAGCAAAAAGGAGAGAGAAAATCAAACACGTCTAAGAGCATCCACATTTATACCACTTATATGGGTGGTATAAATGGATCCCACGTAATACAATATATTACTTCACACTTCCCAATTATTTAAACCACTCAACTACATTTTCTAAATATCCATACCACTCTTCCAAAACTTTAAAATAGGTCACACTTATCTTATACTTTATATTATATTTTTTTAATCATTTTAATTCAAAAAAGTAACATCAAAAGCACTTTTTATTATAAAAGAACAATAAAATCAGACAATGCTACCGTATCAATGCAGTGCTACGGGATCAACTATTTACCACCCAAAAAACTCAATTAGTGGTGTTTTTCCTGACATGCTCTGTTCACATATACTCCCTCCGGTCACATATATAAGCAAAAAGTAACTTTTTAGGTTCATTGAATGAATAATGTACATGGTCTATAAATGTGACTAGATGCAATAATTATTCAATGAATCTAAAAAGTTGGTTTTTGCTTATAAATGTGACCGGAGGAAGTACATATACTACGACCGATATTTATGCTAAGTGCAAAGAGGTGGAAGCAGATTTCCTGACAATTTTGAGATCTACAATTTGAAGTGAAATATGGAGTAATATAATTTGTTAATAGGTGAGTTTTGAGATCAATCTGTTTTCCTGACACTACAAAGACTAATTGCAGACTATATTCAGGAGTCAGGACTGAGAGAGAATTACGAAAGTTTCTTTTTGTTCTATCATACAGCTGGACTGGACATTTATTATCATCAGGAAGACACAGCACACCCAAAAAAGCACCAAACAAATTCTTCTAAGAACCTTTGGTACTGTTTGAATTTACTCTCACATGTGGGACCTAGCTAATTGACTCTTTCTGAGGTTTCTCCAACAACTGTTTGGATCTTCATTTGTTGTGACAGTGCCGTACAACATGTGCGATGGTTCCACATGTGAGAGTGAGACTCCTATAAAAAGAAATGTGAGGCTAAATTAAATTAAAAAGGTGAATGGCTAACCATTGCTTTTTCTAACTCAACACTTTAAATACTACCTCCGTCCCAATTTAATTGACACAATTTTATTTTTCCACACATATTAAGAAAAATGTATAAATAAAGGGGAAAGTGTAATATATTGTATTGGGAATGATAAAAGTAGTATTATTTAGTGTTATATTGTATTGGGAATGATGAAAGTTGTATTGAAAATTGAAATGAGTCAGTTATTTTGGGACATTTTTTTTAGAAAATGGGTCAGTTATTCCGGGACGGAGGGAGTACTATGTTTGGTCTCAAATATAAGTAAATATTCTTTTTTATGAGTCAATAATAAATGATATTTTTTTAATTAAAGAATTATTGTTGACTTTTTTATTCGGTAATAGACAATTTCATAAAAAAATATCATTTCATTGTTTATAAGCAATATAATTTTTTTAACAGATTATAAGCATTATACTTATTTTTATACTCTATACTAAAAAATATTCAATATTTATGTGTAATAAAAACTCAGGAAAAAAATAAAATTTTATTCTACCGACACTTTTACTAATTAATATTTTTTAGGGATACTAGTATTTAGTCATTATAACTTTTGAAATGGTTTAAAATTTTATTCTACTGACACTTTTACTAAATAATGTTATTTTTGGGATACTAAATAATATTTAATTATTAATTTTAAAAAAAGACTAATGCTTAATATATAATATAATAGTCCTAGCCTATCCACCCTTATTGTAAATTAGCCATCAACATCCTTTTAAAAAAACACATGCTTAACAAGTAGGTCTAATAACCAGTATAACTGTATTTTTTTTTTTTTTGACAAACAGTATAACTGTATAAGCACAAACAAGCACATAGCAAGAAATATTCTAATGTGAGATTTTCAATTTCATTTTATTATAACGATCTTCATTTTCAATGAGAACGAAATGTGACTATGATAGTCATTTTGTTTACTAAGTGACTATAAATATAGTTTATTATGTTTGCTTACCGCATTTAGCATTTACGTGTTTTTACAATTTTTGAGTAAACTACTAAATTATGAATACTTTGAAAATGTCTGTGACTTTATTAAATTGTCAAACTAATCCCTATATTTAATAACTATTTACTATCAATAAGGTTCGCGGATTTTGTTTCTTTTTTTTTCTTTCCTAGCACTCGTTGTGGGCTTTATCTACTACTCTCTCTATTGAGAAACTGAGAATTCGGAGAATTAGGAAACAAAAGGAGCCAAAAGGCTTTGATTGAAAAAAGATTACAGAGAAATATTTGATCAAAAGATATAAAATGAGTACATACTAGTCCATATTTATAGGACTTATTGGACTAACCAATTGTGTAACTAACTTCAAACTCCACTAACTAACTTGTAACTAACTATTAACTAATCCTAATTAATACACTAAATCCTATGAATCTTAACAAATTTCTTCTGAAGATGAAGAGACAATTTACTTTTTAGATACATTAAATAATGGGTCTTGTTAACGAGTGCCTCCGGGGCACTCTTTAAGCATCCCATATTTAGAAATTATTCTTTAAAAAGTCAACTATTACAATTTCTAATGCATTCAATACATAACTTTTCATTAAAAACTTACTATATAAAATGTTTAAAGAATGCCCCGGGGACACTTGTTAACATTTTATAATTTATGTATTTGGTTTAAGTTATTGACTAGATACATACATTATTCAATGTATCTAAAAAGTCAACTTTCTCTTGTAAATAGGACCGGATGGAATACTTCATAATATTCTTTGCTCAATAAATAGCCACACATTACATTAATTTTCGATTATTGAATTTGGACGGACATGATCATCCCACCTTAAAAAACAGTATCCGATTTACATTCTTCACTAGGTTCTGCAAACCGTATTACTAATGTACTTATGCGTGTGTTGGAAGTAACGCTGTATTTGTGTGCAATGAATGCATATGTGAGTATAAATGTTTTGCTCAATTGTTGTAATAAAAGGATATGACACTTTCCAAGTTCCAACTCCAATGCATATACCAGTTCAGGATATGGTACCATCACTTCTTCTTGTACCATCACTTTCCAAGTATTAATAATAAGGGAAATGTTAACTTGTGCCCTTGGGGCATAAGTTAAGAAACCAAAAGTAGAAGTTTTTTTTGGAAATTGTACATTCAATGTCTTGAAAGTTTCAAAAGCTATATTTTCAACATAAAATTTATTACTTAATTCTATTTTAAGTTCCTTAACTTGTGCCCTTATGACACAAGTTAACATGACCCTAATAATAATTAACTTTCACATAGTGAAAGCTAATTACAACTTAAAGGAAACCGGGAAAATGAGTATCAAATTACAACTTAGATCGCCAAAAACAAAACGAAGAAAGTTACATCATGATCTCCAACAAGCTAAGGGATTAAGCCACCAAGAATGATAACTTAAAGCAAAATTGATGCGATTTGCTCTCAGCCACCAATAAGAATTCAGTTTTATTTTGTCAAGAAGTTGTTGAAGCGATTCCTCTTTTTAATTAAACACTCTAAAGTTTTTTTCTTGCCAAATAACCCAAATGTAACAGAATCAAATGAGCTGGAGAGCTGAATGAATACTTTAGGTGTGCTTTTTAATTTTTTCTTAAAAAACTAAACTAGCCCAAACAAGTTGACTTTGTGGAGAATTGAACATGAGATTTTGAGAAGTAGTAACATACTTTAAGGTCCCAAGATCAACTAAAATGCAATTATTTATTATTATTATTATCATTATTATTATCATCATCATCATCATCATCATCATCATCATCATCATCATCATCATCATCATCATCATCATGAGCATCATTATTTATTATTATTTCTTTTTTCCTCTTAAAAAAATATTAACATGCAAAATTAACGTGGCAAAGATACCCAAACAAATAATGGAAATGTTTATTTTGTAACTTGGGGATATTTAAGGGTAAAACATGATGAATAATTTTTATATAAACACAAGTATTTAAACATAATTTTTGGACACTCTCACATAAAAGAAAAAATTAAGATTTTTTAAAATATTTATCAATTGTGCATTTTTACGAGTGTGTGACTAAATAATGTATCCATCTAGTAATTATTGAAAGATTATCATGGTTTATTATGGAGGTGGAAGCATTGGCAAAAGAAGATGTGGGAGCTGATCAGATAGTGGAAGTTGGATGAAAGATCAGTACTCAGTTACTATAGTATGAGTATCGGGTAGGAGTGCCCTAATAGGCTAATAGCCTAAGAGGAGGTATAAAGTAGTCCCCACCCCAATATCAAAGGAAGTCCTAGGGAAGGGCAACCACAAAGCTACAAAGTAAAGACAATATATAGGGAGATCAGGGAGTACCAGTCTGATCTTACTCCACCCTAACCGTCCTATATTTTGATGTGTATATTCAGGATCTTTACCTTCCCTGACCCACCTATCTTGTCTTGTAGCAAAAGGAAGAAAGAAACGAATACATATACACTAACCCTTTCAAGGAAAGGAAGGGGACCCACCTATCTGTTTGCATTTTATTAACAAAAAATTAAAGTATTCAAAAATAAAAATCTTCGTTGTTTGAATTCCTCATATAAAAGAAAAAATTAAGATTTTCTTCATAGCCTCTTCAAACACTTATCTGCCCTAACCAACCATAGCCTCTTTGCAGTTGTTTGAATTCCTCTCATACTTCACTCCATAGTAGTTCATTGATAAACATCCATCTCTCACGGCCGAGGCGTCGTATTTTTCAAAACACCACAATGAGCAGCAACATTTCCTCCCCAACATCTCAGGAGCAAGCTCAACCACCACCCTCCTCAGACCACTCATCACCTCACATTTCTCCTCCCTCATCCCACATTATTACCGTTCACCACCACACCACCATGGACGCCTCGGCCGACCACGACACTGCCAAGACCTTTGCCGACGACACCACTGGTAAGCAAAAATTGTTATTTTAAGCTTTTTTTAGTAAGAGTAAATAACCAAGTTCATTTCTAAATGCAGATGCTCCATCTTCCTCCTCTGCCACTATGATCACCATAGCTGAGCATGTCACCGCCTATTGGTTGATCAGTGAGGCTCTTTCTATCTATCTATGGTGGATGACCAGAGGTATTGTGAAATCTGTGATCTTTTAATTATTTGCTCCTTGTATTGCTTTTTTGCTGGAGAAGTTTGTTTGTTGTTGGTGTTTATTAGCTCCATTCCTCTATTCTTAAAGAGCTTCGATGCTTTAATAAAATTGGCAATTCAAAAAAAAAAAAAAAAACAAGCCACGTATAGAAATCATTGATTAAGTTCTTTTTGCTTTTTCTTGGTTACCGATTCATTAATTTTTTTTTTTTTTTTTATAGAAACCATTGATTAAGTTTAATTATTCTCTTTTAACACTTCATTTTTTATTCGTTAATTATTTGGGGACTGGGACTTTATAGTTTATCTGGATTCCTAGTTGAAATCAAGGGACAAGAATAGCTTAAAGATTAAATAGTCTGGCTGATATGCAATTTTCAATGGATACTTAGAGGCTATTATTGCCTGCCTACTAATGATGTTCTAAGCATATTTCGTTATTTAATGGTCAGGCTTTGCCAAATTGTTATATTCTCCTAATCTTGAGGAAAAACCATCAGGTTCATCCAAATAATTGTGTTTAAATTTTGTGCCAGAAGTCTAGCAATTAACGAAAATTACCACATCCCATCGTTACAGAAACTAAGGTTAGGTTTTTAATTTGAACCAACAATGATTAGTTTTTTGAGATAGTTTCTTTTTCTTTTTATATCAAGAGTTTCAGTGTTTCACAATATGGCTAACTGATCGTATAAAAAAATTTCACCGTCCATGAGTCAGTATTAAATCCTAATGGGATACAGTGGCATCATCTTCAGTTTTCTCATCCGGTAATGACCTGTGTTTCTGTTGCATCTGTAAACCTGAGATGCCAGAAGCGGGGTCCTCTTATGCGCGCTTGTTCATGAGATGCATAATAGAGGTCAACCACCTGATGTCATCACTTAGGATTCCTTAATACATTCTTTGTGCAAAAACAATCATCTTGACAAGGCAATCACATTAGTCAAGAAAATTAAAGACCAAGGTATTCAATTGGATATGTGTTTATACAACACACTTATTGATGGGTTGTGCAAAGGTGAAAGACTTGAGGATACAATCTAACTGTCGTAACATACACAATTATGATTTGTGGACTTTGTAGAGAGGGCTTGTTTGAAGAAGCATTTGGCTTGCTATCGAAAATGGAAGAGAATGGTTGTTTTCCTAATGCTATAACTTTTGAAATAATGATTCATGCTCTCTTTAAAAGTGGTGAGAATGACAAGGCACATAAACTTCTCCCTGAAATGATATCTAGAGGTCTACTATAAGAGTAAAAATAGGTATTTCTTATGATAGTAGAAGTAGGTATGATATAATGCTTTTTAACAAGTCTTTGATTTATATAACATTTATGTGGAATGAAACATTTGCTAGATTGATTGTTAAGAACTATAACTTGCTTCATTGTTAAGATGTTGCTTGTATGTAATTGTTTTATTTTATGTGGTATATTTTACCATTACCATGTTAGTATGTTAAGGATTCATGTGTTTTAAAGTTTGGTGTGGGAAAATCTCATACGACCTCATGGGCGGATCCATATTGAGGCATGGTGTGGCATGTGCCACACCAGATTATTCCCCATATTTTTTTTTTCATAAAATAAACCTTAATTATTCATTATATATAATATATGTTGCTACTATGATATGATTGTTCACATGACCTAGCGGTTTTAGTTTGCGTAGATGAATGGTTTGTACACGGTTCAACATTCAACACCCAGCGGGCACCCTTTTTAATGTTTTTTTTTTAAATATTAACATTAAATTAAACATTAAATTAAAATAGTTAATCACAAAATGTGAGTTGCTGGGAATCGAACCTCTAACAATTCAGATGAATTCAGATGAATGAATCATATGAATGAACATGTTTATTCAACACCCAGCGGGCAACCCTTTTTAATGTTTTTTTTAAATATTAACATAAAATTAAAATAGTTAATCACAAAATGTGAGTTGTTGGGAATCGAACCACTAACAACAATTCAGATGAATTCAGATGAATGAATCATATGAATGAACATGTTTAAACCAATTTGCTAAAGCATTTTAGATGTCAAAATTTCATCTTTTTAGTATATATATTAGTATAATTTGCTTCATAGTTTTTTTTTGCCACACTGATATCAAATGTCTATATCCGCCCCGACCTTCGTATTTATTTGCCTAGTGGTACTTCCAAACCAAATATTTGAAGTCATATTTGAGAAATGAGACTTACCTTATTTTTAATATTAGTAAAAAATATGAAAAGTGGACACACATGAGTTGGGATTTTCAATATTGTATATCCTATATTAAAGCTAGTAATGTATTAGAAACTTTGTTATTATCCCTGTTAATGAACTAGTATAGAGTAAATTTCAGAGTTGAACAAATTCTACTGAGTTTGTATTGTTATCCCTAAAAACAATTGTTGTTTTATAGCAAGATGCAAGTATAGACAAGTACCAAATGAAGCTTGAAATTTCACTAGACAAATTATTTGTAACCATGTTTAAATGAGTTAAAATTGTTGGTGATGCACCCAACTTTGTTCCTGATCAGCAAATAAGAGATGATTTGAAAGGGAAATACTGGTTGTTGCAATATTTAGTACTACAACATTTAACAGGCACATTTGACAATCTACCTATGTATGCAACTTTATGATCCAGGAATTTAGTATTTTAGAGTGGTATCCAGTTCTGAAAATTTCTCTGTTTAGTGTTGTATTTTCTGTTATGCAGTTGTCAGTTGATTATTTAGTTACGTAGACACTTATAAGTTATAACTATCATCCTTGTTGGTTATTCCAGACTCTATATATTTGTACCTCTTGTGATAGTGTTAGACTCACTTGTATCATTCTTTCAAAATGCACAGAGCTTATAGCATGAGAATAAATCTTTCTTGCCGATATCATGTATTGTAGATATCCTAACCATCTTATTTGGGGACTAGGACTTTGTAGTTTATCTGGATTCCTAGTTGAAATCAAGGACAAGAATAGCTTAAAGATTAAATAGTTGGCAGATATGCAATTTTCAATGGATACTTAGAGGCTATTATTGCCTACTAATGATGTTCTAAGCATATTTTGTTACTTAATGGTCAGACTTTGCCAAATTGTTGCATTCTCCTAATCTTGAGGAAAAACCATTAGGTTCATCCAAATAATTGTGTTCAAATTTCGTGCCAGCAGTCTAGAAATTAACGAAAATTACCACATCCCATCGTTACAGAAACTAAGGTTAGGTTTTTAATTTGAACCGACAATAATTAGTTTTTTGAGATAGTTTCTTTTTCTTTTTATATCAAGAGTTTCAGTTTTTCACAATAGGGCTAAGTGCTAACTGATCGTATAAAAAATTTCACCGTCCATGAGTCAAAATTAAATCCTAGTTATTTTCTCAAAATTATGGAATACAGTGGCATCATCTTCAGTTTTCTCATCCAGTAATGACCTGTGTTTCTGCTGCATCTGTAAACCTGAGATGCCAGAAGCGGGGTCCTCTTATGCGCGCTTGTTCATGAGATGCATAATAGAGGTCAACCACCTGATGTCATCACTTAGGATTCCTTAATACATTCTTTGTGCAAAAACAATCATCTTGACAAGGCAATCACATTAGTCAAGAAAATTAAAGACCAAGGTATTCAATTGGATATGTGTTTATACAACACACTTATTGATGGTTTGTGCAAAGGTGGAAGACTTGAGGATACCATCTAACTGTCGTAACATACACAATTATGATTTGTGGACTTTGTAGAGAGGGCTTGTTTGAAGAAGCATTTGGCTTGCTATCGAAAATGGAAGAGAATGGTTGTTTTCCTAATGCTATAACTTTTGAAATAATGATTCCTGCTCTCTTTAAAAGTGGTGAGAATGACAAGGCACATAAACTTCTCCGTGAAATGATTTCTAGAGGTCTACTATAAGAGTAAAAATAGGTATTTCTTATGATAGTAGAAGTAGGTATGATATAATGCTTTTTAACAAGTCTTTGATTTATATAACATTTATGTGAAATGAAACATTTGCTTGATTGATTGTTAAGAACTATAACTTGCTTCATTGTTAAGATGTTGCTTGTATGTAATTGTTTTATTTTATGTGGTATGTTTTACCATGTCCGTGTTAGTATGTTAAGGATTCATGTGCTGTAAAGTTTGGTGTGGGAAAATCTCATACAACCTTCGTATTTATTTGCCATATGGTTTCAATCTGCAGGCACCATCATTACCACCATCCCCACTGCCTCCACCATTGAAATCACACATGAGTCTTCCTCAGACACTACCATCAATGAAGATGCCACTGATGCTGCCCTTTCCGGTGCCACTGATGCTGCCCCTTCCGGTGCCACTAATGTTGCCGCTTCTGGTACGTACAACCACTTATCCACCAGTACATTAATGCATATATAGATATAGATATATGATGTGTGGTATTTTATGTATCCACTGTCCAGGCTTAGTTTTGTATCTATCTAGTTCAAGCTTCTAAAGAAGCATTATTATACAATACTCTAAACAACAAAGTATAAAAACTAGTATTTAAAATGGCTTATTAAACATTTGTAGAAAAAATTAATAGTTTACTATTTAATAAATATTTATCATTTATTGTTCCATTAAAATCCTAGTTTCAAATTCACGGGCGGATCGTTATTTATTAAACTAAACCCTAGTAGTGAAACTTTGCATTTCATTCCCAAGTCCATATTAAGCTGACCCCTCTTAGTGGGATAAGATTTGGTTGTTGTTGTTGTTCTCAAGTCCATGCTAAAATAAGCAAGCCAGAGAATCAATCAAAAGGAAAATGAGAAACAGTACAGCCGGAAAGAAGAAAAAAAGAGACACAAATCAGGAAAGAGGCAGCATACAAAAGCAGAAGCTCCCACAAATATTTACTAAAGCTCTGGTTTGTCTCTACGGCATGCATGGACGGCCACACTTATTAGCACACTCTGTCAAAAAAAAAATAAGGGGTGGAATACAAGAGAAAAGAAAATAGGAGAGAAGGAAGCCTCTCACTGGTGCCTCCAAGAGCCCCACCGTGCACAAACACCAATGCAAGGTCTGAGCACATCAGCCATTGAGATACAACCCCTGTGCGCGTGTAGCTCTTCTGTTTGGCAGGAAAGGAACCACTGGTCAAGAGGAGAAGGAGCTCGTGCTTCAAGGCACTGATCTTTCTGGTTCAAATCAGGTGAGGGTTGTATTCTTGAGTTCGGTTTCATACTAGTCGCGGACAATTATGCACACGTGAGGAAGAAGATGAGTTGCTTAGGAGCCCTAGCAGAAGATGGGCATGAGTGATGGAGAGAGATTGTCTTCTTGAGTTCTTCTTAATAACAGTTGCAAAAAATCATGCGCACGCGAGGTAGCAGATGAACTGGTTAGGAGTCCTAACGGAAGATGGGCATGAGCATCAGAGAGAGGGTTCTTAGTTTGTTTTCAAATCAGTCATGGATAATCATGTGCATACCAGGAAGCATGTGAGCTCGTTAGGAGCCCTAGTAGAAGATGGACATGAGCGGTAGAGAGAGGAAGGTCAAGGGGGGAGTGGAAGATATGAGAGCCAAAGAAGATGCATTGCAGAAAGAAGAATGAAATCAGAGAGAGAGCAAAAGTTAAGAGAAGTGACATCAGGTTTCTCTTTATGCCTCTCAAAAGAACCATCCGATTTCTCTTTATGTCTAAAAATCCACATAGATCTTATTACATTGACATCAGGTGGCCGTGGTACTAAGTCCCACGTCTTATTCTTAATTAGAGCATTATATTCATCATCCATGACCATTTTCCAATTTGGGTCTTTAAGTGCAGACATTGGGTTTTTAGGTAGAGGAGATTTGGTAACATGGTTGTGTAGGCCACAATATTTTGGATTTGGCTTAAAAATTCCATGTTGACTCCTAGTTACCGGTTTGGTGTCTGTTTGTAAAACTGGTTGGAAAATAAGAGGAGGTGATGGTTGGTTTGTTATTTGAGAGTGCGATGGTGTAACTGAGGTATGGGAAAGAGGTGTGGTACAACTTTGAGGGCTGGGCCGTGTTGTAGAAGGGGAGGTGGGTGGTTGATGTGAAGAATTAAGATTAGGTGGAGTGTTTTGGTGGTTCGAAGTTGGTGAGGAAGACTGGTATATTTGATGAGCCAGTGGGCTTTGATTTGGGTTGGATTGAGTTTGAGTGAAGAGGTGGTCGATGATGTAAGGTGATAAATCATCATCTAGGAATGTGTATGTTGTGGGTTTAGGAGTGTGTATCTTTGCATAAGGAAAAGTTGTTTCGTCAAATATGACATGACGACAAATGATAATTTTGTTTGAAGATAACTCAAGACACTTGTAACCTCTATGATTTGACGGGTACCCAAGAAAGACACATGGTGTAGAGCGAAGTTGAAGTTTATGTATTGTAGTGGAAGGAATGAGAGGATAACATAAACATCCAAACACACGTAAGTGAGAATAAGATGGGTCTTTTTGATATAACATTTTAAGAGGTGACTCAAAATTGATAGTTTTACCATGTAAAATGTTCAAAAGATAGGTTGCCATTTCTAGAGCATAATGCCAAAATGATGAGGGTAACGATGCATGAAGTAACAAAGTTCGAATAATATTGTTAATGGAACGTATTTTTAGTTTAGATTTTCCATTTTGAGAAGATGTATATGGGCAAGACAAACGAAAATGAATTCCATTGGTTTCACATATTTTTCGAAAATTGTTATTTACATACTCACGATCATTGTCACACTGAATGGATTTAATTTCCTTTTGAAATTGTGTGTTTATGTAAGAACAAAGTTTTTGAAAGCAAGAGTACACTTGAGATTTTTATGAAATGGGAAATGTCCACAAAAAATTTGAGTAATCATCCAAAAAAGAACATAATATTTTTGACCTAACGAACTTAAGACCGGAGATGTCCATACATCGCTATGTAAAATATCAAAAGGCAACAAGCTATGATTATGAGAATTCATAAATGGCAATTTAACATGTTTACCAAGAGGACAAGAATGACAAAAAGGAGAATGTATTTTCCTAGAATCATTACATTCAATCAATTTATTTTGTCTAAGAGAATTTAAAACTTGTTTTCGTGGATGACCTAAGCGATCATGCCAAAGAGATGACTACAAAGCTGCAAAGAATGATGTAGGCTCGACTTTATTTGTGGAAATGGTGCTGGTGGTGTTAGGGTATAGGTCGCCACGACTCTAACATCTCATTAGAGCCGTCCCCGTCTGAAAGTCCTTCACAGAAAAACCAAACGGGTCAAATTCAATTGAAACTTTATTATCTGAAGTAAATTTACGAACAGATACTAAATTTTTAATCAAATTAGGGGCATGTAGTACATTTTTTAGGATAAGATGGGGGGTGGGGTGAGGGAATGTATGCACTACCTAGACCATATATTGGAACTGAATGACCATTTCCTACGATGATTTTATTAGATTTGCTCAATTTAGTATAAGACGAGAGATTACATTGCGAGGATGTCATGTGAGAGGTAGCACCGGTGTCCATATACCACGATTGATCTGGCTGAGCAAGATTAAGGGTGTGAATAGCATTCTCAATTTCAGTTGGAGTGGGTGCATTCACATTAAGGGCAACTTGTGGTTTTGGCCCAAGAATTCATCCTTGTGGGACAATATTGTTAGACCGGTTCCAATTGTAAGTAGGGTAAGGACATGGTGGCATGTTCCATTGAGCTGCCCATTGTTGCCATGGTGTCCATTGTTGCTGCCATGGTGCTTGCTGTCCTCGACCACCAGAACGACCACCTCTTCCATTATTTCGGCCACCGTTGTTGTTGCGGTTGTTTTTCTTTCCACGACCGCGAGAATTGTTGCGGTTCTGCCCGTTGCTCATGGAGTAGGACGGAGGAGAGACATCAGTCAGTGGTGTGGTGGTGTTAGCCACAAGTGCCGCTGGTGTTGAAGAGGAAGAATCACGAGCAGCACGTTGAAGAATAGTTGATTCTTCGAGCTCTAATCTGGATTTGGCAGCATCAAAGGTTGGTAAAGGGTCATGTTGCTGGATGTAGGTCACAAATCCGGCATAAGTGTCGGTGAGTCCATAAATCATTTTCAATACCAAGCGGGTATTGGAAATCGGAGAATCGACATTTGCAAGTTGATCAGAGAGAAGTTTGAGGCGGTTACAGTAAGCCTTGGTGGAAGAGAAATCCTCAAGATTGGTGTTGCTAAACTGGTTTTCAAGTTGCACAGCCCTTGGGTGTTTGTTGTCATTGAACATAGCAGCAATGCGATTTCAACATGCTTCGGCAGCATCGTTAATCACAAGGATAGAGTTGAGGATGTCCTGTGTGACGGTTGCATACATCCATTGCAACACAACAGTGTCAAGATGATTCCAAAGGTCAGAATCGTTGGCTTTGAGATCGGCTGCCGCGCGGATGGCTTTTTCATCAGATGGGGGGATGATATGATCGAGTAGGTTGTGGACACGTGCTTGCACCAAAAAAGTGCAGACCAAGAGACATAAAGGTTGGAATCATTGTCCAATGTCACCGGAATGATGGTTTTGACATTGTTAATGGTGAAAGCGGAATGGATGGTGGTTTTCACCGCCGTAGTGGATTGGTTGGTTGCTGATGAAGTGTCATCAACATTGTTTATGGGGGAATTAGGTTCAGCCATTGTAGAAGTGAGGAAATGGGGGGCGGCGGTTTTATTGATTTTAGGGTTACTGGATCAAAAAGAAAGCTGATACCATATAAGAGTATAATTCCCTGATTGTATTGACATCATTTGTGAAAATATATACAACTGTTTACAAATCTATTTAGGAAATTAAAACAATTCTCATGAATTGTGATTCATGGCTAATGAATGGCTAATCAATACTAATGAAAGGCTCATGAATTGTGATTCATGGCTAATGAATGACTGATCAATACTAATGAAAGACTAATCAATATTTACAAGTGAAACAATGGATATAGTCTATAGACATATTCTAATAGTATCGAAAGAGCAGTCTCTGAAGTTGAATTTGGAAAATTTGAATTAAAGGGAACAAAAAGTAAGTGGTGTGCTGAGGAAGCCATTTGTTGAGAGGTTGAAACATATAGAAAATTCCTTTAACACTACCTTACAACTTATATGGTGTAGAAGATGGATTGACATTTGCCAACCTAGCCCCACAATGTGGAGCTTCACATGGTTCTCAAGTTTAAAAGAACACAAGTCCTTTCCTTTAATCGACCACATAAAATATAGGAATATTAAACATGCGGCATGCTCCAGATTTTATTACATGGCATCATATAACAGTGACAGAAAAAACTTGGATATCAATTACCAGAGAATCGGAGATATACTGCATTAATAAGATACATGCCTACAATACAATCGAGGCAAACAGAGGACACTTGTTCTTCTTTAAAGAAGGTAACAATGTGACCTAATAGGTATCGCTTGAGAAAACGAAACAACATATTTGTCTATACTAAATGTACCTAAAAGTATAATGGGGGAGAGGGAATGATAAGTCGGACTCATGTATTTCCCTGGATGCCAGTGTCTCTTGAGGTGAAAATTTGAGACCATGAACCATCCAATCAAAATTCTTCCATGGTTAAAAAATGATATACCACAAATATCTGAGCTTAGACATGGAACAGTTGAGGACAAAGTGACAAATAATTCACTCCGCGTCAATGCTTTCATGATTAGTTCGTTTATTGTGAATTGCACTTCAGCTTTTCCTCTTCAAGCTGTCGTTTTAATGTTTCCACCCTTTCAAGTAAGATTGCATTCTCCTGGAATGGAAAGTTGAATGTCATTAGAACACGCATAATGTTACCAAAACAAATTATCCATGCCAAAGGAAAGCCAAAAATAATTTCCATCAAAATCAAAATGGTAGAAAATTAGAATTACAGATAAAGTAGTAGTACTGACTTAAGTAAAACCAGTGGGTTCGGCAATAAATTTAAATTTTAAAATTTGGGATTGATTATAAGTTGGATCTGCATTGTGTCTTTGACAAAATTAGCAGTTCATAGTGTGATTATCCTTTAACAATTTTATCCTTGTTTCCGTAAGATGGCTAGCGAATAGAAACACTAATAGGGAAACAGAATGAAGTTTGATTGATAGTTTATCAAAATTATAAAGACATACCTTTTGTAGTATTGCAAATTTATGGTTAATACCAGGAGCATCCTTGGCTATCTGAGAGGAGTTCTGAAACTGCAACACAAAAGATTTTACAGGAAAGAAAAAGGGGGCAGTTTGTTCTTTTATTGTTTGAAGATGTAAATTTTGATTTCTATAAGTCAGTTTCATGATTTCATCACGTACCAATTATATCTTGGTAAGTTGGTACAAATATATGAAACCCCATTCATACAGATAGTGAACTTGTGATTAAGGCTGCTAGGTGTGAAGTACTACGAACCACAATGGTATAATACTTGAACCTGAACCTTTCTGGTCATTCACTTTGGAAGGTAGAAAGTGAAATCGTAATAGAATACATACCACTTGACGTTCCTTTAAGCACCTATTCACCCTATCAACCTCCTTATCATACTTTAGCCTCCACTCAGCAGATTCATCCATTGCCTCCCTATTAGCAATATCAAACTGTCTCCTACATATAGTTGAGTGGACCAAGCATCATTATATTGTAATCTATAGTAAACGATGGAAAAAACTAAAAACTAACACTATACTCTATGAATCACAGACATGGACACCAAACAGGACACTGACATCGAATAGAACACTAACACGTATCCAGCGAATAATTTAAGAAAATAGAAGTTATTCAATGCTATGTTGTCAATCTCATATAGTGGCGTGTTGCTTGTGCTGACCACCAAGGATGCTATAGCAGATAGCGGGATGGCCGCTATACTGAAGACTAAGAAACAATATACAAAATAAACATAAATTCCGACAAGATACATAAATAAATACTCAAAAATAGAAAAATACATAATATTAAAGGGACAATCAAACGTAATACTTATAATCAACTTTGTCATTTCCCCTCTCAAAAACAAAAACAAAAAAAACTTTGTCATTTCCCATCAAAATAAGTTCTAAATGTAATCAAAATGACATCCCATGAAAATCAAGTTCTAAATGTAATCAAGATGATATCCTAACAAAATCAGTTCTAAATGTAATCAAGATCTACTAAAATGTAATCAAGATGAACGAGGGCATGATGAAAGAGAGCGGCCACAATTGAACGATCAAGCACGAGGCTTACAATATTAAGCCACTTAAATGGTTAAACCGCTGCGGCATGGCAATTGCGCTGCTTTTCTACCGCTATTCATTCACAACCGCTATCGCACGCTACTCTTAAAGGCGCTTTGCGGGCCTGTGGTGTGATAGTGGGGGCGCCACACTACACCGCAATAGTGACACTATAGTGCGCTATTGATAACTTCAATTTGAATGTAACTAGATTTGTTGGCATCGTGTCAGTATCAAACAAAGGCAGTGGTGCACACCAGACACACCTTCAATCTGAAATGTCAGTGTTACATTCATAGACTAAGGCAGTCATTATAATTGAAATACAAGCTGAAGCATCCCATCATTCCCAAAACAAAACTTAATCTTATCAGTATTAATTCAGATCAGTCGAATTCTATAGCATTATGATTACATCATAAAGATATGGGGATGCAAGGAAAAACAACGTGAGAGGTGGAAGTGGGAAACTAATTTATGAGCGAGTGACATGTATCAATAACACAGAGGATAAAGATTAGAGCAAGTTTTTACTTTAGAGAATGATCAAACATACACTGTCACTGAGGCATGTTCAGACATAGTGATTAGAGAGAAAGATTATAGGAGAACAGAAACAATTTTATTTTTTTCAAGTCAGAAGCAAAAGCAACAATAGGAAGGTAATGCACCACGATTAGCCTTTCAAAGACATAACTATGTGCTAAAACAATTTACACAAAATCTTTGAGAGCATGGCATGTTAAGGACCTTCAAGAGTAATCCAAAGTAAGAGTTAAATATCAGTTGTAGAAAATGGAACATCTCAAGGGATAATATTAGAACAATTGAAATTTTTAAAACTCTTTTTGAATCCCTTTCTTAGTTCTGCATGTAATTTTGAAGTTTAATAAAGTTCTACCCTCTCTATCTATTATGGCTTAATCACTTCATAGTAGTATAACGCTTAAGAAATGAGCCAAAGAAGCTTCTGGAGCTCAAATACTTCACAATTAACATCACACGTCCCTTTTCATTTCAGAAAAGAAGAGTTTCACTTTAATAATATATTATTTTTTTATATGTATGCAGGTCAAAATTGGTTTCAGAGATGGAAGCCACTCATGTATGTAGTGCTGCTGAAAGTGATGTTTGCTGGTATGAACTTTTTCACGAAATTGGCGTTAAACGAAGGAATGAACAACTTTACTTTCGTATTTTACCGCAACGCAGTTGCGTCGGTTGTCATTTCGCCTTTCGCCTTTTATTTTGAGAGGTAAATATACTATGTTTTCTTTCAAAAATTTGACATTTCACCTTTTAAAATTGACGTAAATACTATGTTTTATTTGTGTGAATTAAATTTTTGAAATATAATGAATCCTGTTTTCTTTTTATTTAACAGAAATATATGGCCTGCAAGATCTCAAGTAACGTGCTCAATGATCTTGATGATTGTCGCCCTCAGCATATTAGGGTAATAATTTAGTCATTACATATTTTAATTAATTAATTAAACACAGACAGTCTTATTAATCAAATACATTTTCGTATGGACAGGCCAATTTTCGATCAAGATTTATATTTTCTGGGTATGAAGAACTCCTCAGCAGCCGTTGCCACTGCCATGGGAAATCTCGTTCCCGCCATGACCTTTATTTTGGCTTGGGCCTTCAGGTAATTTGGTATTAAATTAAACTTAAATGCAATTTTGATTCTCATATTCTTTAACTTTTATTCCCCCTATTTTTAAATACCAACATTTTAATCTCTTTGTTTAGAAAGTCAACAATTTTTTTTATGAAATACCAAAACGAATAATTTTTTATGAAAAATAGCTTATTTTGTGCAAAACAACTTATTACGATCTTTTTTTTAAAAAAAAAAAGCTTATTTATTCAAAAACAGCTTATTACGATCTCATTTTAAAAAACAACTTATTCAAAACAGCTTATTACGATCTCATTTTAAAAAATAACTTATTCAAAACGGCTTATTTATGCAAAACAGCTTATTTATGCAAAACAAATTATTATGATCTCTTTTTTTAAAACCGCTTATTCGAAACAACTTATTTATGCAAAACAGCTTATTACAATCTCATTTTAAAAAAGGGCTTATTCAAAACAGCTTATTTATGCAAAACAACTTATTTAGGCAAAAACAACTTATTTGAAACAACTTATTTATGCAAAACAACTTATTAGGATCTCAATTTTCAAAACAGCTTATTTATGCAAAACAGCATATTACGATCTCATTTTTAAAAACAACTTATTCAAAACAACTTATTTATGCTAAACAACTTATTTATGCAAAACAACATATTAGCCAATAGGATCTCATTTTAAAAAACGACTTATTCAAAATAGCTTATTTATGCAAAAACAGCTTATTACGATCTCATTTTAAAAAACAACTTATTCAAAATAGCTTACTTATGCAAAACAACTTATTCGAAACAACTTATTTATGCAAAACAGCTTATTTATGCAAAACAACTTATTCAAAACAACTTATTTATGCAAAACTGCTTATTTATGCAAAACTGCTTATTCGAATAAGCGGTTTTGCATAAATAAGCTGTTTTTGCATAAATAAGTTGTTTTTAATAAGTTGTTTTTTAAAATGAGATGTTTTGAATAAGTTATTTCTAAAATAAGATCGTAATAAGCTGTTTTGAATAAATAAGCTGTTTCAAATAAGCTGTTTTGCATAAATAAGTTGTTTTGAATAAGCTGATTTTAAAAATGAGATTGTGATAAGCTGTTTTGCATAAATATGTTGTTTTGAATAAGCCGTTTTTTAAAATGAGATCCTAATAAGTTGTTTTGCATAAATAAGCTGTTTCAAATAAGTTGTTTTGCCTAAATAAGCTGTTTTGCATAAATAAGTTGTTTTGACTGTTTTGAATAAGCTGTTTTGCATAAATAAGTTGTTTTGAATAAGTTGTTTTTAAAAATGAAATCGTAATAAGCTGTTTTGCATAAATAAGTTGTTTTGAATAAGCCGTTTTTTAAAATAAGATCCTAATATGTTGTTTTGCATAAATAAGCTGTTTCGAATAAGCTGTTTTGCCTAAATAAGTTGTTTTGCATAAATAAGTTGTTTCGAATAAGCTGTTTTGCATAAATAAGCTCTTTTGCATAAATAAGCTTTTTCGAATAAGCGGTTTTAAAAAAAGAGATCCTAATAATGGCATCATGATCATCAACACCATCACCATCACAAAGGCGAATGTAGTTTATCAGTTGTAGATTCTGATGATGATGGTGATGGACTCGAATGTAGTTTTCAGATTTGGGGTTTGGGTTTCAAAGGCGTTGATGTTGATATAAAACACACTGAAATTGATTTTTTTTTTCCACTTTGTTTGTGCTTAGCCGGGAGAAAGTAGATATGACCAGGAGAGGAAGTCAAGCAAAGGTGTTTGGCACGTTCGCTGTTGTTGCTGGTGCCTTGATTTTGTCTTTCGTCAAAGGCCCAGTATTGCTCAGAGGGAAAAGCCACGGTCATCATGGTGGCTCAGGGACATTATTTGGTACAGGGTGCATCGTAGCAGGATGTTTCTCCAGTGCCGTTTTCGCAATCATCCAGGTAGGTTATTCTGTTTCATTTTTCAATTTTATAAAGTTATTATGTCTCACAATATTTGATAGATCTTTTATTTTGATTTGGTACTAACACAACTCTGCTTCTTTTTGTAGGATATTCTTCATCGGTCAGTCAAAGCCCCACTGTCCATTGCATCGCTGATTTGCATTTTGGGTGTCTTTGAGTCTGGGTTAGTAGCTATGTTTTGTGAAAGGAGGTCCCATTCTTCTATCTGGGACATTTTTAGACCAGAAATGCCATTGTTTTCAGCAGTTTATGCGGTAAGTGTAATGTTTGTATAGAAACAATTAGTCAAAATTTGCCAATGTTATATAAATAGTTATGATAAGATTAGTTACTCATGAATTTTTAATTTTATGCAAACTATATTTAATCTAATTTAATCAATTTAAATTTTTTCACCTATAGGGCATATTTTGTTCCGGGTTGGGGCTATATTTATCGGCAGTGGTGTCAAATGCTAGAGGCCCAGTATACTCTGCAACATTCAATTCACTTACCATGGTGATTGTTGTTATATTGGGCATCTTATTTCTTGGAGATCAGCTGAAGTTGGGAAGGTAATTATCAAAATCAAATACTTTACATGAAATTAATTTATTAGTACAAGATATTTTTAGCTAATATAAAGAAACTAATTGAATGTTGAATATGTAATCTTACAGTTTGATAGGTGTGATTGTCATTTTCGTCGGACTCTACTGTTTCACATGGGGGAAGAGTAAAGATATCAAGGAGGAGGAGGTTGATGCATCACAGCCTAGAGTTGTAGAGGTTTAGCAGCTTATTTGTGTGGGGGTTTTGTGTGGTAACTTGGGTGAAAATTATCAACTTGTGTAAAATTATCCTATTTAAATGTGTGTGCAATCTGCTGATAACTTTGTGTGAAATCATCAACTTTTCCATTAAATAACTTATGCGCAATCTTCTGATATTTGTCTAAAATTATCCTATTTAAATAACTTGTGTGCAATCTTCTGATAACTCTGTGAAATCATCAACTTTTCCGTTAAATAACTTGTGTGCAATCTTGTGACAACCTTGTGTGAAATCATCCACTTTTCCATTTAAATAACTCTCAGAAAATATTTAACAAATTAAAGCTTAAGGGGAGTTGAGTTATTCAAGTGGTTTGAACTAAAGGTCGAAGAAGTTTGTAAAATTAAAGGATCCGGTTCAAACAATAGAGAAGGAGAAACATAATTAAAGTTTGAGCTATCACCAACACTTAACTAATGCCGTTAAGCTTGAAAGATAATATTCAATAAAGTACACACAAAAGAAGAAGGCTTCTATTTTAGGGGCACATAATACAAGTGATCATAATATATTTTCTTCATTAAACTTATAGCTTATAAGTTGAGTGGGTATAATAATTGATTTGATGAGAGTGATGAGCAAGACAATCAAGAATTTGAAATTGAATTGATCAACTTGTTGCTAAAATCCCAAAGTTTTCTTCCCAAGAGTCCATTTGACGCAAATGCACTTGGTTGAAACTCATTACAATCCAAAAAGTACTTCCCAGTTACCCCTTTCAAGCTTGGATGCAAAGCAACATAGCATGTTGTTGCAGCTCCCTGCAATTTCAAAATCAACAAAAATTAAAACAACAAATCTGGTTAGTAAATCTATTTTGAGCACTTTCAAATGCAACATTTTTATCAATTATATTAGAATCAGAATTTTAAATAACCGTCGTGGTAACATCTGCAAACTTTCAGCGGCATCATGCACTATTATGTCGCGGCTCAGGTCGCGGTTATTTTGTGCATTTATTTAAAACAAAACATTGTAGAATAAGGAGGAATTAAAATAAATACCTGTGGGACATTCTTCCATATGTAAAATGTGAACATCTTCAAGAAGTCTGTTTGAAATTGCATTATTGCATTATTGATGCGCATTTTGATACATTTCAGTTTACATCTTGGTACTTTGAATAAAGTTGCGTATTGAATAATTTCAATTAAAGGTGCGTATTGAATAATTTCAATTAAAGTTGCGTATTGAATAATTTCGAATAAAGTTGCACAAATACACAAAATCAATTAAAAAAATACACAATTTTATTTAGTTTAATTTCATCTACATTACATTACATTCTCCCTAAATATGTGGTATCATCATGATGTTGGATTTAAATTTTATTCTTGAAAGTTTGCCAAAAATGTTGGCATTGAAATGACGTATACTTCGGGTAGAGATTTGCAACCTTCTTTGAAAAATCAAAAGAATGAAGAGAACACAACACACATATTCTATTAAATCAACTTTATAGGTTTTCACATCGAATTCCCTCATATAAAATGAGTAATCACACAAAGGAATGCATTCCATGACCAAGAGGTTGCTTTGAACTTAATCTTACTGCCCTGCCAACTGACAAATTTCAATTGACAAAGGAGCATGATTCAAGCACAAAAGAACCTCTTAGAGGTGCATTCATGTCATCACATAAAAGAATGCATTCCAAAAGGTTGCTTTGAATTGAATCTTATTGCTCTACCAACTGACAAGTTTCAATTGACAGAGGAGCACGATCCAATTCAAAGAAATCTCTTAGAGGTGTATTCCCTTATGTGACACTCATTCTATACGAAGGAGTTCGATGTGAAACCTATAAAGTTGATTTGCTAGAATACATGTTGTGTTCTCTTCATTCTTTGACTTTTCAAAGAATTTGCAAATTTCTACCCTAAGTATACGACACTTCAATACCAACATCTTCAGCAAACTAACAAGAATTAAACTGAAATTCCAACAAAATAAAGACAATACATAATAATGATGCTACCTGAACATAATTTTCTAGCATAATCAAACTGTTGATAATATCTTCAGGCGATCTCAGCAACGTAGCTTCCAACTCAATTACCGGGAACATGCGTTCCCGATAATTTATTGAAGGTCTTCCACCCTCCTTGTGTCTCCGGGGTTGAGTCCTTGATTGATTTCGTTCAGTTGATCCTTCAGATCCTTTAGCGTAATATCGACCCAAACCTTGAACAAATGACGGTTTCCACCGTTGAAACGTACTTGAGCTTTGAACAAATGAGGGTCCTTGTTTCAGAAATACACCATAAGAATTTAAATAGTCAATGAAAAATTCATTCAAACATTTCATCAAACACTTGGAGTGCAAATTATACATAAACCCTAAAATCATAACTATAACATAAACATGCAAACATTTTAACAAAATTAATCAACTTACATGTACTCTAAAAATGAATCATAATATGTAAATCTACTCAAAAACTAAAATTATAAATAAAAAAATCAAAAAAAAAACAAAATTTAAATCAACCTAAAACTAAAATTATAAAAAAAGAAAAACAATTATAACAACTAAAATGTATGTTAATAGCACTATGATTACTTACTTGTGATTTGTTGAATAAATTTGGTTGGGATTTTTAGAGAAATTTTGAGAGATTTTGAGAGTACTAATGGATGAGAGAGCAATGTTGGTTCTGCCTAAATTTGTATCAGGATCGCATCGGCAGTTAACTGCTGATGGATCCCGCGGCAGTTAACTACCGCCGGTTCATTGCGCATCGGCACTTAACTGCCGCCAGAGCATTTGGGTCTTTTGTGGTGTTTTTCAGCCTTATATGATGTGTCAACAACAAATTTCATGATTGCATATGTCTAATTCAGACCTATAATACCTGACCTGGCTTAACTCAATTTCACCGCTAACCACAATGGGCATGTTGCTAAATAGGAGAAGAATTTTCAACATGGATGTTCTAAAAATTATAGGGTAAAATATGCTTTTCGTCCCTGTAATTATAGGTCATTTGAATTTTCGTCCCTGAGCTTACTAATCCTCCCATTTTGTCCCTGTAAAAGTTAATCACTTGAAATTTCGTCCCTCGCCCCTTTTAATCACTGCCACGTCAGCAAATTACCAAAATGGCATGGGAAATAACGAAAATACCCCTGACTTATTTTTTTTTCCTTAAAAAAAATTTCAAAATTTTGAAAATTCTTTTTTTAAATTAAAAAAATCTGAAAAAATAATTAAAAATCATAAAAAAATTCGGAAAAAAAATGTTAAAATTAAAACTGAAAAAACTGAAATTTTTCGGAGAAAAAATCGTAAAAAAAAATTCGGGAAAAAACAGGGAAAATTTTTTTTGTGAAAATTATTTTTTTAAATTAAAATATCTGAAAAAATAATTAAAAAACATAAAAAATTTCGGAAAAAAAATGTTAAAATTAAAACTGAAAAAACTGAAATTTTTCGGAGAAAAAATCGTAAAAAAAAATTCGGGAAAAAGCTGGGAAAAAAATTTTGAAGGAAAAAAAACAAAAAAAAATAAGCCAGGGGTATTTTCGTCATTTCCCATGCCATTTTGGTAATTTGCTGACGTGGCAGTGATTAAAAGGGGCGAGGGACGAAATTTCAAGTGATTAACTTTTACAGGGACAAAATGGGAGGATTAGTAAGCTCAGGGACGAAAATTCAAATGGCCTATAATTATAGGGACGAAAAGCATATTTTACCCAAAATTATATATAACTCTTTTAATTGGCTATAATGTATTTTGCTATCCCTTCGAGGTAAATTCCTTCTAGACATATAGCACCGCTCTAACATTTATATTTGTACGGAGGGGGCAGAAAATAAGAAGGATTATCAAGAGTTGAGATTCTCTCTATTTATAAAAATAAGGAGAATGTTAACGAGTCTCCTTAGAGCATTGATTAGAGTACTAAATTAAGTAACTTTACAATAAAAAGTTGTGTAATCATTGCTAAGATAAAAGTGAAAACTTGCATTTCCAAGACATAATTTCTATAATGGATTCCTTAATCATTATCTTAGGACACTAGTTACCAAAACCCTAAAAATAAATGGAGATTGCCATTATGAAGGAGATAGACACAAAAAATTGATCTATCATTAAATGGGTCATACCATCATTAATTATTTTCAAGATTTTTTTGTGTATTTTCCTCAAAAAAAAAAAAAATTTGTGTATTTATCTCTTTAAATTGAAGAAATGGAGAAGAGTTTAAATGAAAATGATTTTAACTTGATTATAAGGGGTTCAATTTATATCAACACTAAATTTCAGTTTATGACGTCGCGTGAGCTTAGCTCAATTGGTTGGACAATGCATTATTATATGCAGGGGCCGGGGTTCGAACCCCGGACACCCCACTTATTCATATTCTAGCCATTAGGCTACCTGTGGTATGAAAACTCATTCTGTGGTATGAAAACTCATTGAAATTATTATCAAAACGTGTTGCTATTGATTGACATTCATTTTTAAATTTTAAATTTTACTTTACCCAAATCATTTTGTGTTATTTGATATCTGATGCAATTAGAATTGAATCAATGCAATTCATTAAAATAAATTGTATTCAGCACTAACAACTTGTTTATAGAAACCTATTAAAATTAATAGTCTCGACTGATGCTGGGTTATATATAGCAAAAAAAAAAAAAAAAATTCTTTCAATGTTCTTTTTCTCTAGTATGTCTAGAAATGTACATCTAGCTTTGTAATTCTTCGTTTCTTTTGTACTTTTCCCTCTTTTGTTACCAACATTGTATAGAATTTTGAATAAAATCAACAAACAAAGTTTCTTTTAAAATATATATGCACACCATCGAAATTGAGTTTGTTGCTTAACGATTTCAAATGCTTATTGGTATGCAATTATTGGTATTAAAATGGTATATTTTAGTACTTCTAGGAATATTTTATATTCTTCAAACAAAATGTTGGCACAATGTTTTACTAAGAGACTGGTCTAGAAATGTTTAATTTCTAATTGATTACATTCCATATTTTTATTTATAAGGGTGTGAATGTATCTAGTCATGTAAATGATGAAAATTCAAAAGAGTAGTTGGTAAATACTCCCTCCGTTTCAAAATGAGTGTCGCTTTAGCAAAAAAAAATTGTTTCAAAATGAATGTCGCTTTCGGTTTTCAATGCAATAATAACTTTTTCTTTTCAATTGTACCCTTCAATTAATTATATGTTACACTACTTCCAAAGTATTATTTTTTCTTTAATGAAAAACAAACCAATAGTTGATTAGGATAATTTGGTAAAATTGCTATGACATTTGACTACTTTATTACATTCCTTAATCTGTGTGCAATTGGCTAAAGCAACACTCATTTTGAAACGGAGGGAGTAGTTTCTTACCTTTTCTAAAAACATATTCTTACCTTTAACTGGGGAAATGACAATTAAATGCACATCAATTAGTATTGATGTACACCTTTTAAATGAAAATAAAGAATTACTTTGCATATTTTTAGGTTAGAATATGCACAAAATAAAAAGAATGTATTAAACACTGTGGATGACAGTCTTGTAAAAAAAAAAAAGAACATGGACTATTGATATTTTTAACTTAGATGAGATGACACATGTCTCTTATACCTTAACTAAGGTCCTGAGTTCGAATCTAACTTTGGAAGAGCTTGCTGGCCATTTGGGTCCCACAATGCTCGAGAGATTAGTCTCCGCAGTTGCGTATGCGGAGGATACCCGATTTACACCAAAAAAAATAAAAAGAGCGGAAAGACGGACACATGATTGCCCTCTTTTTGGCTAATATTTATATAAAAATGCTTTTGTCAAAAACAAAAATAAAAAACACAAAATCGTTCTTATAATAGGTAACAACACTTTAATCGGCAACAAATGTTTCATGCCTCTCTGTCAAAAGTTTTTTTTAAAAATGATTTTTTTTAAGTGTTTTTTTTCTTAAAAATCTATAACAAACGGGCTTAATGGTAAAGAAAAATGGAAGGAAAAAAAGTTCGAAATGTTATAGATTTTCTTAAAAATCTATAACATCATTGTGTAACGCTGTTTTTCAGCTTTGATAACTTTTTATTACCATTCAATGCAAGAACAAAAAATTTCCCTTTTTGTGCTCAACTGCTCATGTATATGCATGTCCGCGAATGATAGTTAATTGTCATAGGGATAAAATGGTCATTTTGAAGTGTCAAATGGGAAACCAAATGTCTAAAGAGTAATTTTATTAGGAAGGTTCGAAAACTATTTAAGAATTCTAAAAGAACAAATAAGATGTATTTGTTAAAGCCCAATTTTATTTTTCTAAGAGAGACTGTTATAAAGTGGTACTCCCCTAATGACAAGCTCACTTACTCTGATTATCTTTAAGAGTCCTGATACGTCGACCACCTTACGTGGACAAACACCCCATACCACTCTTAGTTGGCATATTTAACAATATTTTTTTTGCCTAATCCATGTCATACCAAAAAAAAAAAAATTGGCTTCTTTCCTCTGGTTCATTCTCTCTCTCTCTCTCTCTCTCTCTCTCTCTCTCTCTCTCTCTCTCTCTCTCTCTCTCTCTCTCTCTCTCTCTCCCTGTTCCAGTTTTTCGCCGGTGAGAAGAATTTCGCCTTCAATCACTTTACCTTCTTCAATCAATTCAGTAGGGTGAGAAAGGGGTTATTGATGCTCGCAACTCTCTATCTCTCTTTGTCTCACGTCTCGTTCGCTCTCGCTCTCGACGGCCTTCAAACTCTCTGTTCTTCTCCAATTCTCCGTTTTCGATTCTTGTAAGTTCTATCACCTTCTTCAGCGCTAACTCCTGATTCATATTCCATGCATAAGGTTATTAGGGTTATATTTGTGTTTTTGCCTGTGTTTTTCAATTCCATGTGATTGCATGTGTTCAATGTCAATTCAAATTGAGCTTGTTCAATATTTGATGCTGATTGTAAGTGATTACGTTTATTCTTGTGGTTTTGTCAATTTTAAATTTGTGAAAGAACACAATTGGTATAAGGAAATGTTGGAAATGCTAAGGTCAACGTTGACATCCCTGATGCTAAGGTTATATGTTTTAATTATTTGTATATCACAAATTATCCTATGAAAACTATATCATTTTAAGCCAACCTGTCATGTAAAAATTAGATAACCAAAAGAATGAGCAATGCGATTACGCCTGAATAAATCTGGTTACGCCTTTGTAAAATTATGGTTATATGCTTCAGTTAATTGGTTAGTAGAATTATCATTTTAAGACTATATAATTTTAAGCAAATCTATCACTAAAATACCAATTGTGATCAACTTTTAAGTTTCATGCACTGTAATTACTTTAATTTGATGTTTGCAGATTAGTAAACTTATAGATGAGTAATTTTAACACAGAAAAAAAAATATGGTTACGCCTTTGTAAATTATAGGGTAATCTTTCTCAATTTTGGTTAGTTTTTGTGAAGCCTGTTAAAGATGAACAATAGTTCACCTCTCACCCATGCTCATTAGTCAAGATTATCTAGTTTTCCCAAATGTATTCCTTTCACATGATTTAGGTGGATAAATAGTAAGAAAGAGATAAAATGTACCTCAAATCTCATTTTTGGATAAAACATGGTTACACCTTTGATAAAACTTGCAGCTTACAAAAGAAGTTGTTTATTGTCAGATGGATGTTAAATGTGGTGAACTAGTGTGCTTCGATGTTCGTTTGGCTTAAAATGTCATTGTTTTTAAACAGGAAGTTACAGTTAGCCATAAATTTGGTCTGTGTGACCACAATTTTTCAGTTGTGTGACCATCATTTTTCCAGATTTTTGAATTTGTTCATCTTTAGGCGTGAAAATCTCGCAGCTTATACAAGAAGTTGTTTATGGTCGGACGGAGGTTAAATGTGGTGAACTAGTGTGCTTCCATGTTCGTTTGGCCTAAAATGTCATTGTTTTTAAACAGAAAGTTACAGTTAACCATAAATTTGGTATGTGAGACCACAATTTGATGTTCTGATTTATATAGTCAAAACAATTTTCTAGTATGGCCAACATAGTACAATATTCATACAATTACATATCAATTGTCTGTAAAGAATTATTAGAATTAGTTTGATTGAAATTCTTACGTGAAAAATTTCATGCGTTATAGTAGTGTATTCATTTTTTTTCCAAATACTTTTCTTGATAGAACAAGGATGTATCTGATGCAATTCAGAAGGTTGCTATTGCCTATGCAATTCAGTGAAATAAGCTAAAAATTTCTGATCATGTTATTTTCTACCAGGTAACTCTACTAACTGCACAGTTTTGTTGTTGGCTTCAAGCTTGAGTTCTAATCTTGATTATCTTCGTTTAACTTAAAATTGCACTTCCTTTGTCATAGGGGGCTTTGGAGGATAAAAGAGCCTGTTTGGGTTTAGTGGAATGCATAAATCATAAGCTATTGCCACCATTTCCTGTTCGGCATGAAAAAACTGGTAATTTTTCTATGAGCTATAACATGAACAATTCCATATTGGTGTTGTATTCATATGAGCTTAAAATTGAATGTCATGCTATATAGTTTTATTATCAGATGATTTTGTTGCACACAACAAATTCACGGTCTTGTTAATGCCAAATGAATTGGACAGTGTCACGTCTCATATACTCCAAGACTTGCAGCACACAAAAACAATACATGATCCTGAGATAAAGGTTTGGCTACCATTAGGCATAAGGACAAAGAAGAAAGGTGGTGGAAAGAACAAAATTGCGTCTTTATTTTATTTCTCCAGGGAATATTCTATTTTCATACTTGAAGCTTTTCATTGGCCTCGTGGAAGGATAGAAAATGGAGATATGATTTACAAATTGATTATGTATCTTATGGTGATGTCATTTTATTTTGAAAGATAGAAATTAGAGATAAGATTTATATTGTTGGAGTAATGAAATTGGAGATATTATTACATTTTATCTATTATGTATTTTGAATTGTATATCTAAATTTTAATGAGTATTCTTATAAATTTTAACGAACTTCTACGAGGACCAAGCTACCCAAATTTTAATGAAATTGTAAATTTTTTTATTCTCTTTTAAATTTACCAGGACCATGTTAAACCTATATTATTAATGAAACATAATATGTTGTTAGTTACTAACTTTCTTGAACAATACTATAGTATGGTACTCACTAAGCTTGTAATGTACTATTCCTTCTAATTGCACTATGTATGGTTTTATGGTTCTTAAGATAGATATTGACAGAGTATGAATATGAATATGTTTTGTGTGACCACATTTTTACAAATACGTGACCACTATTTTTTTCATAAATTAGAATTTGTCCGTCTTTAGGCGTGATAAACTCGCCGATTGTAAAACAGGTTATTTATGGTTGGAAATGCTTTTAGTGCAGTGATCAAATGAGATTATGCGTTCGATTCGCCTAAAACGAAATTATTTACATCTGAGAAATATAAACTAGCCAAATATATGGTCTGTATGACCACATTTTTACAAATACGTGACCACTATTTTTTCATAACCACATAACTACAATTATTTGTGTTCATATATAGTACAACATTGATACATGAACAATTATTTTTTTACAAGCAAACATGTATTCAATTAAAGATGGTTATGCATATTAGTACAAGCAGCAAAGACTGCGGGTTTAGGGACATATCCCACCGATGAGTTAGAACCAAACCTTTTTCAACTCCCACTAGGCTATGGGCAGCAACAATCTTAGTTCTTTTAATAAAAATAACAGTACAATTGTACATAGTAGATAAAATGTCTATGCAATCTAGAATAATATTTTATATCTCAACCACCCAAATAAGACCTTGGATACATTTCACCGTGATTTCAGATTCAGTTTCAATGAGGAAATGTCCATCTTGATTTGTTGTGAGGATCCATTGGAGACACCACTGAAGGGCTAATGCTTCGGCCAGAGTAGGGAATAGTTGCCTTCATTCTAGTTTTGTTGCAGCAAATTTCAGGACTCCTCTATGGTCTCTAGACTACTATTCTCCATATCATTGTATCATCCTTAAAGCATCCTCCATCCACATTCAAATTCAGATTCATCACACCTGGTGGAGGGGGACACTAAAATTCAGTATCACTTCTCACTAAAACAGTAGCTATAGGTGAAATAGCTATTTGGATAGGATTCAATTGCTGATTTTGGAGCACCATCTAGTTCCTAACCTGCCAAATCTTCCAGAAAGTGATACAAAAAAATTGAGCTGATAGGTGATCTTTTTTATCATCTAACCATACATCCAGACTTTCAACCACAAACGAGTAAGAACATGATGTCCTTAGGAAATTTGATTGACTCTACTAGCATTGTCGAATAGAACTATTATAACTATATATAACCAAAATTTTGAAGAGTATAACCAAAATTGTACAAAGGCGTAACAATATGTTTTCTTGCATGCAAAATTGGTAGTCTATAAGTTTACCATACTCATAACTGAAAACTAATGCAATTAAGAGTCCAAGAAACATAGAATATATATCTCTTGATATCTCTGTGATAAATTGCCATAGAATGGTATTGTTTTAGCAGGAAAACTACATATAGCTAAATATTTGAAGCGTGTAACCACAATTTTACAAACGCGTCACCGTGTTTCAAAATTGGTCGTAAGTTTACCAAATTACGTTTTATCATGGTAGTTAGGGTATGTCGGATCATTAAGCTGCGAGTATTACACGCATATGCACAGTAGGACAAGCAACACACACACATAGTTTTTTAGCCAATGCGATTCAAAATAAAAAATAGATTATCTTCATCCACAAAGAAAAATGATGTCTTCATGTCTTATTGTGATTCAATTAGAACTGCATAGGATTTCTACTTTTCTGAACCGACATTATCTCAATTTAACATTCATTTAAATATGCTTAATTAAATAAACAAATCAAAACATGTCTTTGTTAAAACGATAACCATCATAATCAATAAACCTTATTGAGTCTACCAAATAATTAGGAATAATATTAAGCTACTAAGAGACCAACTCAATCTCTAAATTCATTAAACAAAACCTTCTTTATCAGTAAAACTTGTACATAAAACTCAAAAAATTCAACTCAACCCTAACCCAATCTTTTTTACAATAACCATGTAAATAAAATTCAAATAAAACCAATCTCTTTTACAATCTCTTCTCACCCATTGAAGAGGCAAAAAAAACTCACCTTTAATGTTGAAGCAAATGGGCAGATTGAGGTAATCGCCGATGATGCCAAGTGGAAGGAAGATCAACCAATGGCGACGGTGAAAATGGCGAAGGAAATCGAATGTAATTAACTATTTCCACAACTAGTTTCAAAATTACCTTAATTTCAGTCTTTAATAAACATTGTACCACTGTTCCTTAGAGAGAAAACTCAGGCGAGGGAGAAGAGAAAAAGAAAAAATGCAGATTAGATTTGAGGGGAAGGAGAGAGTTCAGAGAGGGTGAGGAAAAAGGAACACGAAATATCATTTTTACCCCTTGATTTTTAATAAAATTACAGAATTGCCATCCACATCAGCAAGTGGTATAAGGGTGTATCACCAAAAGGGTGTTCACCAATCTTTTTCCTTATTTTAAATGCGATAGGGATGTGTGGAAGTACATAAATCTCAAAGGCAATTAAAATTTAAGGGAATTTCCACGATACCAATCGATAGTAGTTTAAGTTAAAGTCAGGATAAAATTTACAGACATAATTAATATATTTCTATGTTAAACCTCGTGAGTTTAGCTCAGTTTGTATTAAAAAAGTATAATATATGCAAGGTCACGGTTCGAACCCGACCACCACCAAAAAGAGAGAAAGTTTGAAAATGAATTTCAGCAAACAAAACAGAGACAAAAGCTAGATGGTTTGCTTCAGTTAGCAATGTTCGTCATCTTTAACTGAATTGTTGTTTTTGGATTTCCAAACTGTTGTATTTGGATTTCCAAATTCTATTATCTACCGAAGTTGTTACTAGGTTGAGTCACGACCAGGTCGCTCTCTTTAAGACGTTTCGTGGCACTACCCAAAATTGTGCAAGGTAGACTATCAACCACGCCGCCTCCAGGATAAAACAAGCCCAGCTACAACTGTGCGGTTAACTACTGCACTGTAGAAAACCGTTCGAGATATACACCCTCAAATATGGTACTAAGACCACTCTTTAATACTGAAACCACTTTAATATGGTATTATTACCATTCTATTATGGTGCTAAGACCACTCAAATATGGTGTTTCCACCATTCTAACCTTTAAGTTCTCCAAACTATCAATATGGTACTACGACCACTCAAATATGGTGATACCACCATTTCTTTCTCCTCAAATAGAAAAATATTGTTATAATATTTATATACCGTTAAGATCATTCTTGATTCCGACGGGACATTATTATTGGACTATGATCTTAAAAGTACTCTTTATTCCGAAGGGACGTATATTACCGAAGGGACTATGAACTTAAGACCACTCTTAATTCCGAAGGGACATTAAACCGAAAAAGGAACTATGGTCTTAAGAACACTCTTAAAATATGGTTCAATCGATTGATCGAAGCCACTCGATACGGTACGTAACCGCTCTATTTGAAACCGAAAGGGACAGAAAGGAGTAGAAGCAGAAGAAACTTGTTAACACAAGTCGGAGGGAGAAGAGAAGAAAAGAATTCCCGACAACTCAATGAAATTCTTTTCGGTGTGTAGAATGCACTGTGTGAGCTCTCTATTTATAGAGAAAATTCACAACTAATAAGTGAGAAACTTTGGGAACAAGTAATATGAGAAACTTTGGGAACAAGTAACATATTACTTTGCGATTAAGTAATTCACATATTAGTTCTAGTACAAAAATATCTTAATTGAGTACTAAAATATATTAAATTTAGTACAAAAATATATTATATTATGTACCAAAATATTTTAGCAAAACTTGGGGACTAAGAAAGCACTTTCTAATAATGATTAAATTAATTATTTAATTTATCATTTCCAAATAATAAAATATATATCAATATATATTTTTCTCTAGTGCTTATGTACGCCCATTAATTAGAGGTACACCCCCACTATATAAACACTACTAATGTGTGTGTTCCATCCGATGTGGGACTTCCACTTTTTTCAATTCACACAACACTAGTTCTACCCAACATGGGAATTTGTGTTTAGTCTTTTTACTCAATTTCCACACATGTTCCAACAATCCCCCACTTGAATTTAAAAAATGATTTCAGAAGTAACGTCAAAAACGTCTCCATAAGATTTGCTAGTAAACAAAGGTGTCGCCTACAACTTGAACCTTTGCATAGCGAGTAAAATTCTGATTAACAAGAGTTGCTTACAGCATTGAACTCTATCTCAGACATAGAACCCACACACAAACCTTTTCATAAGGTGTATTCTAAAAGCCCGTGCGTTTATGGCCTTGCACGTGTATCCCGGTTTTAACGAACGCTCTAGGTATTCTGCCCCAAATCCCATAGGAACCGGCCCTTAGTTCCACATTCATATAGGTGAGTCTATCAAGAGTACTCCTGTAGCTATGTACTCCACTCCAAATAGAGTATAGATCTCATTAAGAGTTTCTATTATCTCATCCTTCTATCGCTGCAGGAATCATGCTTTCTTACTTTTATCATAGCATGTTCTATCACTTGTGACTTGTTATTACCCATTGAACCTATTTCTTGGGATCTCCAGTCATGTAGGTCGGGTTACCATCACTTGTGACCTTTGGGCATTAGTCCCATCCTATTGGATGTGTTTAGGACTTTCTTTCTAGTAATTCCTTTCGTCAAAGGATTAACTAATTCTTTATCAGTACGTACATGATCTACTTTAACCATTCCTTTTGAGAGTAGCTAGCTCTCTATTTCTCTATGTGTTCGTGCCTTAATAATCGCCTCTTACCATTGTGGTAACGATTCTCAATTTTGTAATAGCTGCAGACTATCACAATAAATTAACACTTCTTGAAACGGTTTTATCCACTAAGGGATTTCAACTAGCAAGTATCTTGTCAACTTGCTTCTCCACTAGTTTTCTCTAGTGTTCTCATCTCAGATTCATTCCATACTGGACTGAGTCAATATCATTTGTTTTAACAAACAACTCCTCTAGTGATGCTCAATATGCAAACACTAGTCGCTAAATATTCATCTGAAAGATGTTCTATTTTATATCTTGTACCATTTAAGTACAATAGGTTACTCCTAGTGAAGTAATCTTAGAGTCATAATCTTCTTAAGGCACCTCATGACTCTTTCTATAGCATGGCAATGCTTCTCATCCGTCTACTAGTAAACTTGCACAAGAGTTTCAGAACATTAGCAATGTCGGGTCTAATACATTCAGTGGCATGCCTAAGTATTGCCAATGATGCTCACATTTGTGTTTCTAACTCCATCTCAAGTGTTCTTACACTTGATCATAATATATGATTGCAAGTTTACGGTGAAATAATTACATTTCCTTAAGATCTTCTCAACTTTGTGAGATTTATCAAAAAAGTTCTCTTTTCTGATCTAGTAATCTTGAAACCAAGAATTACTTCAACTTTGTCTAGGTCTTTCTTATCAATGTTATTGATAAACAATGATTTCACATAATTCATAACATGAATCTTTAAATCAAATATGAGCAAATCGTCTTCATAGAGACATATGATCGTGCAAATATTATTTGTCACTTTCATTCACTTTATACTCATTCGATAATATTAGAATGTCAAATTTTTCATGTCATTCCTTAAGAGTTTATTTTAGACCTCACAAAGAATTATCTAACTTACATACCTTGTTTTCTTGTCCATGAATCACAAAACTTTCAGGTTGTTTCATATAGATTTCTTCTTCTAGTTCACCATAAAAAGAGGCAACTTTCACATCCATTTGGAGTACTATCGAGTTATGAACGGCGGCTAAAGGGACTAGTACTCTTATGGATAGCATTTTCGTGACTGGTGAATGTCGAAGAAGTCTATATTTTTCTCTGTCTAAAACCTTTGATTACAAGGAGGGCCTTGTATTCATAAACCGTGCCATCAGGTTTTAGTTCTTTTTCCCAAAATCCAAATACAACCGATTGGTTTTGCAACTATGAGACAAGTCAACCAAGTGTCATGTTTTGTTAGACTCTAGAAGATTCATTTCATCGTTTATTGCTTTTTGCCATAATTCTGCATCCAATGAGGATATAACTTCTTTAAGGCTTAATGAATCTTCTTCCAATGTATAAACCAAGTTCATACTCTTTAGCAATTTTAGCTTTCCAACCTCCTTGAGGTTCTATAACATCTCGTATGATGTTTTCATAACTATTTCTAATTACATGAATGTGATTAGATATAGTGCCCCCACTAGTTCTTAATTTTTAAAGAAGGGAATTTAGTTTACCCCCACTAGTGCCCCCATTATTCTTTAATTTACAGGGGTACTTACTTCATAGAAATCAGCATCTTTTAATTCTATGATCACTTTAACATTTAGGTCCTAAAACCTATATGCTTCGTTATTTATAACATACCTAATGAATACACATTCATAGGCTCTACTAGTGAGTTCAACTCTCTTGGGGTCCTGAAGCCAAAAAATAAGACAAGTTGGATTGTCTTTTCTTCAAAAATTTCTTAATTAGAATTTTTGTTCTTAGACTTGGGTACTCTATAAATTTCAATTTTCGTTATAAAAATTGAACATTCAAGCATATCAATTTTATTTTTCAAAATTTGCAGTCATCAATAAATATGATAAAATATCATTTTATCATTTCTAGTTTATGTGTCATCAAATTCACACATATCATAATTTATTATGTTTAGAGATTCATATTCTCTAAATTCTGATTTATATGAATTTTTGGTTCATATATCTTGACTGCAATAAATAAAATTGTCTAATTATAACGTTGGAATTAAATCCAAGTTACTCAAGTTTAAAATTAAACACTTGTTCGTGATTAATTTTGATATGTCAAATATTAAAATCACACAACTAATAAAATAGAAGGAGAATTTAATTTTTAACATACCATCAAAGTGCAGTCTTTTCCCATAAGAATGCATGGTACACAAGTCTCTCTTTTAAGTATGAGTCAACTCAGTCTTATTCAATAGAAATCTGAAATTCAGATTCTTTCTTATACATAAAGTAGAATTTTCACAATTCCATTTATTTTCCTTTATTGCACAATTATAGATTTGGAGATTTGTGGCTCGATGGATCTATGATTCATCACTAGTACCCAATATTCCAACAAGTTGCTGCACTTATCCTTGAATTCTCAATATCATTATAAACATAATTTTCTCAATACTGTTTTTCAAGTAAAGTGTAATGACAATTCCTAAAACAGTACGTATGATCCAAAATAACCAAAATTAAAGCCGTAAGCTTATTTCAAATGATATTGTCCAATTATCATTCCCTTGACACAAAAAGTAGCAGCGTAAAACACTTGGGAAAAATTTGTTGGGATTTTTTGGTTCAGTAACTAATAATTTGTTTTGTAACAAATTATTGTTTTCATCAAATAAATTTTTAGTGTTGTTGATTGAAACAACAATCACTTCATCGTTTCATTCGAAAGATGTAAATCTATAGCTTGATTTATCCTTAATGTATTTAGGGACAACTTAACCTCAATAAGTAACTTCTCCGGTAGACATAGCATATCGAAACGTCTTAAAATTGTTGTTTTTGGATTTCCAAACTGTTGTATTTGGATTTCCAAATTCTATTATCTACCGAAGTTGTTACTAGGTTGAGTCACGACCAGGTCGCTCTCTTTAAGACGTTTCGTGGCACTACCCAAAATTGTGCAAGGTAGACTATCAACCACGCCGCCTCCAGGATAAAACAAGCTCAGCTACAACTGTGCGGTTAACTACTGCACTGTAGAAAACCGTTCGAGATATACACCCTCAAATATGGTACTAAGACCACTCTTTAATACTGAAACCACTTTAATATGGTATTATTACCATTCTATTATGGTGCTAAGACCACTCAAATATGGTGTTTCCACCATTCTAACCTTTAAGTTCTCCAAACTATCAATATGGTACTACGACCACTCAAATATGGTGATACCACCATTTCTTTCTCCTCAAATAGAAAAATATTGTTATAATATTTATATACCGTTAAGATCATTCTTGATTCCGACGGGACATTATTATTCCAAATAGGGACTATGATCTTAAAAGTACTCTTTATTCCGAAGGGACGTATATTACCGAAGGGACTATGAACTTAAGACCACTCTTAATTCCGAAGGGACATTAAACCGAAAAAGGAACTATGGTCTTAAGAACACTCTTAAAATATGGTTCAATCGATTGATCGAAGCCACTCGATACGGTACGTAACCGCTCTATTTGAAACCGAAAGGGACAGAAAGGAGTAGAAGCAGAAGAAACTTGTTAACACAAGTCGGAGGGAGAAGAGAAGAAAAGAATTCCCGACAACTCAATGAAATTCTTTTCGGTGTGTAGAATGCACTGTGTGAGCTCTCTATTTATAGAGAAAATTCACAACTAATAAGTGAGAAACTTTGGGAACAAGTAATATGAGAAACTTTGGGAACAAGTAACATATTACTTTGCGATTAAGTAATTCACATATTAGTTCTAGTACAAAAATATCTTAATTGAGTACTAAAATATATTAAATTTAGTACAAAAATATATTATATTATGTACCAAAATATTTTAGCAAAACTTGGGGACTAAGAAAGCACTTTCTAATAATGATTAAATTAATTATTTAATTTATCATTTCCAAATAATAAAATATATATCAATATATATTTTTCTCTGGTGCTTATGTACGCCCATTAATTAGAGGTACACCCCCACTATATAAACACTACTAATGTGTGTGTTCCATCCGATGTGGGACTTCCACTTTTTTCAATTCACACAACACTAGTTCTACCCAACATGAGAATTTGTGTTTAGTCTTTTTACTCAATTTCCACACATGTTCCAACAATGAATGCCTCCGCGGAAATAATCGACCGACAATTCTCTACGACTGGAAGTCGACACTGTCATCGGATCAGAAAGGCAAATGATAAAGGGTTGAATACGATTTCGATTGGTTCAGGAAAAAAAATACCATTCTTCACTTTTTTTAATGTTATCTTTGTATGTTTTAGCATGTTCTATGAGAGATATAACTTCAAAGAAATGAGAATAAAAAAAGAAAGGAAGAACGGTTAATAATAACTAAATATATGATGTTTAACCCCAATGAAACTTATAATAATATATTATTTTATTATATTTATTTTTCAATCAACATAAATTTATTTTAAAGATATATTGATCATGTTACTGACCAAGTTGCTTCTTGCCCATAACAACATCATCAGGATTCCAACGAAAGCAATCTATAGATCTATCTTTAATCTTACATGGTCCCGATTCTTTGTCCACTACCCAATAACAAGTATCTAAGCAATCCTGGTCTCTTGTTTGAATATAAATGTCAAAGTAGTGAAATCCATTAATCCATGAAAAACTACAAAAGTATAGGGATCTTCCTATGATTAACGTTGGACGAAAATTGAAGATGTAACTTTCGCCAAACTTTATTGTTTTAAACCCAAAATCGGTATGCTTGTCTTTACATTCAATACCAAGCTGGAAATCATGTAATTTATTAGTAATGTTGACAGTTACTCTTTCAAAGATGGGTAATGTGCTATTACTCTCCTTAATCTGCAATGCAACGAAAATTGTTAAAACCATAGTGACTAATAACACAAATTTGGAGATTGTAACCATTTTTCTTACCCAATCGATTACTTTTAGATATTATGATTTTGATCAGCTTGTTCTTATATAGTGTCCAGCCGGATGAATGGGGACACTTTTTTTGTTCCCAACTACAAATTTAAATTAATTAATCATGTGACCACATTAGGTATAAATGTAAAAAACATTAATAAACGTTAAAATCAATTATTTGGTCAACGTTATATAACCTTTTTTTTTTCTTTCTTTCCAATTACAATTATTTTTTTGTTCAATAGTTTCCAACTACAAATTTTAACGAACATAAGGTATAAATGTAAAAATTCTCATATCTCCCATCACCTACCTCTATTATTATAATTATAATTATAATTATAATTATAATCTACATCTACGATATAAACATTTCAAAGGTTCGTTCTCTATTCTAATAGTACACGTGTCATTTCTCAAAGACAATTTTTTCTCACAAATCATTAATGCTATGTAAATTTGTCAATTCTCAATGTCATCATTTTAAGATCTTCCAATCATATTACATCTTTGTGACATGTGATATGATCATGCTCGGATTGCACCTTTCTTCTAAAATGGTTGACTAATTGCATTCAAGTTATATGAGATCACAAGATATAATCTGCATTCAATTGTCATAAAAACTTCATATTTTGACTAACACTATTAAAATATTATCTTCAAATTCGATTTTCTCCGAAAAATGAAATCAACAATTTTAATAATTCCATTTGATTATTCTTCAAAAAAAAAAATTCCATTTGATTAGCCTATATAAGGCACATAAGATTGCACCTTTCTTCTAAAATGGTTGACTAATTGCATTCAAGTTATATGAGATCACAAGATATAATCTGCATTCAATTGTCATAAAAACTTCATATTTTGACTAACACTATTAAAATACTATCTTCAAATTTCATTTCCTCCGGAAAATGAAATCAACAATTTCAATAATTCCATTTCATTAACCTATATAAGGACTGCACCTTTCTTCTAAAATAGTTGACTAATTGCATTCAAGTTATATGAGATCACAAGATATAATTTGCATTCAATTGTCATAAAAACTTCATATTTTGACTAACACTATTAAAATACTATCTTCAAATTCCATTTCCTCCGGAAAATGAATTCAACAATTTCAATAATTCCATTTCATTAGCCTATATAAGGCACATAAGACTGCACCTTTCTTCTAAAACGGTTGACTAATTGCATTCAAGTTATATGAGATCACAAGATTTAATCTGCATTCAATTGTCATAAAAACTTCATATTTTGACTAACACTATTAAAATACTATCTTCAAATTCCACTTCCTCCTGAAAATGAAATCAACAATTTCAATAATTCCATTTGATTAGCCTATATAAGGCACATAAGATTGCACCTTTCTTCTAAAATGGTTGACTAATTGCATTCAAGTTATATGAGATCACAAGATATAATCTGCATTCAATTGTCATAAAAACTTCATATTTTGACTAACACTATTAAAATACTATCTTCAAATTTCATTTCCTCCGGAAAATGAAATCAACAATTTCAATAATTCCATTTGATTAGCCTATATAAGGCACATAAGATTGCACCTTTCTTCTAAAATCGTTGACTAATTGCATTCAAGTTATATGAGATCACAAGATATAATCTGCATTCAATTGTCATAAAAACTTCATATTTCGACTAATGTAACGCCCTCCTTTTTATTTAATTATTTTAATTAGTTTTAGAATATATTTATATGATTGGTATGATTTACAATGATTTATGTGATATTTTGTTATGTTATATGTTGATATTTACTAGCATAATATAATTGTTATTTGGTGTAGAAATATATTTGTTATTTGTTATAGATATATTTGTTATTTGGTGTAGAAATATATTTGTTAATTGTTATAGATATATATTTGGTGTATTATTATATATTTAGTAGAGAAATATTATTTATTAGAATATGAGGATTATTAGTGTGAGTGGATTTGGGGGTTAGAATAGAAAGAAGAGTAAGTTGTTGGGCCTAAATAGATTTAGGAAGAATATTTTAGTATTATAAATAGAGAAGCTTAGGTTAGAAAGAGTTTACCCTAAAACCGCTTTTTTGGAAAAGAGGAGAACAAGAAAGAAGAGAAGAGAAGAGAAGAGAAGAGTCAAGAGAAGAGAAGAATACCTTAGGAAAGAAGAACGCTGCTGCTGATTCAGGAATTAATCTAAGGTGAGGGTGAGACTATCTTGCATTAATATTAAGTTGTTAAATCATTAGATTGCATCTAACAAGTTGGGGAAAGTTTGTGAGAATTTGAGAATTAGGGCTTTGAGAGAGATTTGATGATTAGATGATGAAAACTTGTTGAATTGATGTAGAAATTGTATACAGTCCTTAGATAACCCATATGATGATTATTGGATGTAGTTTTGAGGTTAGAACCATGAAATTGGATGAGATGTTGGTGAGTTTAAGAATTAGGGTTTAATAATTGTAATAGGTTGTTAATAGATTTGAGAACCCTTCGAATTTGCATACAGTAAGTTGATGAATAATTAGTATTCTAATGATAGGGTAATCATAGGGTAATGATTAGGGTCAAGTTTGGAGAGTATTGGATCGAATACGAAGTGGAAAAGATTTCCCCAAAGCGAAATCGCAGCTGAACTGCAATTTTGCTGTCAATGTGCAAAACGCGTTTTTATTGTCTCAGTTTGACAAGTTTAAGTTCCGAACTGGGTTTAGGTGTAAAAACGAAAGTTGTAGGTATGGATGTTAGCTTTCTAATGTCGTTGGTCTCACATCAATAGGATTTATAGAACTTGAGTTATGGTCAAATTACTGCACGTAGGTCACAGTGAATTTTTATGGACTTTCAGCACAACTTTTCCGAATTTAAAATAAAAACTGGTACTGATCGGTACAGAATTGGTCTTAGGCGTAAACATGAAAGTTTTAGATAATTTTGTTAGCTTTCCAGTGGCTTTGGTTTGACGTGAAAATGATGTTTGGTCTGTGAGTTATGATGAAAATACTACAGGGAGGTCTTAGCAAAATTGTACGGTGACAGCCTTCTCTGTTTCATGTTTTTGCGTTTTGTTCATATGTTTCTGTTTTGAATTGATCTTTGTTGTAAACATGAAAGTTATTGATATTTGTGATATCTTTCCAATAGCTTTGGTTTGACATGAAAATATGTTGTGGATAATTTATTATGTTTTTACAAAGATATATAGTGAATTATTGTTGATGTTTAAATACGATGTTATATGAAGTTGTTTATGATTGATGAATATGATGTTTTAAGATGTTGTTTATTATCATTTGATATTGTTATATTATGATATGACATGAATTATTTATGTGATCCATATGTTGTCAAGATGCTAAGATGTTAAGATGTTAAGACGTTAAGAGGATAAGAGTGGTTAAGTCGTCAAGTCGTTATGAAGTCATCAAGTTATTAAGATGTTATGTTGTCAAAATATCAAGATGTTAGGATGTCATAGATGTTCATGAAGTTGTCTAAGTTGTAGGAAGTTGAGTCCATTGCATACTCATATACGTTGGTTGGGGGCTTGATGCTCTAGAATGCTTAGTCATTCACACGATTGGTTGGGAGCTTGATGCTCTGAAGAGCCTATTTACGCTCATATAAGTTGGTTGGGAGCTTGATGCTCTGAAGAGCCTATTTACGCTCATATAAGTTGGTTGGGAGCTTGATGCTCTGTATTGGTACCAAATGCATTTGCATATCAAGAAGTTTTAAGATGATTTAAGATGTGAAGTTGTCGAGTTGTCAAGTTGTTAAGTTGTCAAGATGCTAAGATGATTTGAGATGTTAAGAGTTACATAGTCGAGTTGAGTCGCATTGTCGAGTTAAGTGAGGTTTGATTATGAAGTTTGATTGTGATTTGATGATTATGATTTAATGATGATGTTTGTTTATGAAGTTGATTATGAACTTGATTATGAAGTTGTTTTCGATAAATGCTATGTTTTGATAATGATACTTATGTGAATTATATGATGATGCTTACGATTATATTTGGTGTTAGATATTGATGCTTATGATCATGATTTAAGATAAGATGTTTTATGAATAATAATTGAGATTACTTGATGAAGTATATGACTAATGTAGGAAGGATAATGACACTAGTTAAGGAAGTTTAAGTTATTAGATATGATTAATGAATTATAAGATGTTTAAGTTGTTGAATGTACTTTATATGATTTATATGCTTAATATTATTGTTTGAGAAATCTCACCCCTCTGCTTGGAAATGTTGCTCTTCGTATGGGTAACTTGCAGGTAACCAGGATTAGTTGTGGTCGTGAGTGGACTCCTCACAAGTGTGTCTTAGGTGCTCTGATACGTAACGGGATGAGATTATGTCTTCTATTTCTATTCCTTACGTATTACTTATGGATTTTTATGAATAAATGTTGAACAAGACTTATGAGATTTTTATGTTGAGGCCTGCGTGCCAAAGATTATTTTTATTGTTGAACTAATTTCCGCTGCGAAGTTTTGAAATACTTAAGTTAAATGATTTTGAAGAATAAATTGTTATTTATTCAGTTTATGAATTTTTAAGAAGTGTAGCATTCCGTTTAAAGTTGAAAAACTCTGATTTATTTATGAAATTTTTACGTTGGGAAAACGGGGTGTTACAACTAACACTATTAAAATACTATCTTCAAATTCCATTTCCTCCGGAAAATGAAATCAACAATTTCAATAATTCCATTTGATTAGCCTATATAAGGCACATAAGATTGAACTTTTCTACTAAAATGATTGACTAATTGCATTCAAGTTATATGAGATCACAAGATATAATCTGCATTCAATTGTCATAAAAACTTCATATTTTGACTAACACTATTAAAATACTATCTTCAAATTCCATTTCCTCCAGAAAATGAAATCAACAATTTCAATAATTTCATTTGATTAGCCTATATAAGGCACATACGATTGCACCTTTCTTCTAAAATGGTTGACTAATTGCATTCAAGTTATATGAGATCACAGGATATAACCTGCATTCAATTGTCATAAAAACTTCATATTTTGACTAACACTATTTAAATATTATCTTCAAATTTCATTTCCTCCGGAAAATGAATTCAACAATTTCAATATTTTCATTAGCCTATATAAGGCACATAAGACTGCACCTTTCTTCTAAAATGGTTGACTAATTGCATTCAAGTTATATGAGATCACAAGATATAATCTGCATTCAATTGTCATAAAAATTTCATATTTTGACTAACACTATTAAAATACTATCTTCAAATTCCATTTCCTCCGGAAAATGAAATCAACAATTTCAATAATTCCATTTCAGTAGCCTATATAAGGCACATAAGACTGCATCTTTCTTCTAAAATGGTTGACTAATTGCATTCAAGTTATATGAGATCACAAGATATAATATGCATTCAATTGTCATAAAAACTTCATATTTTGACTAACACTATTAAAATACTATCTTCAAATTCCACTTCCTCCTAAAAATGAAATCAATAATTTCAATAATGTTTGTGCTTATAATGTTTACTAGCCTATATAAGACACATAAGATAAACCTTAGACATCATTTCCACTTTACTTATAGTTCAATATATCAACAATTTCAATAATGTTTGTGTTTATAATGTTTATTGTTCTTATGTTTTGATTTCTTTCTTTGAATTCTTTTGTGGTTTTCGCTATTGATTTTTAACGGAGGAATATGATTAACAAATTGTTAATTTTATTTGTGCATGGATATCTTAGACAGAGATGTTGGTTAGAAATTTTATGGTAATAAAATCTTGGTCTTTTTGTTATGTTATCTATCTTTTTCTCCCTCATTGCTAAACGACGTCATGATTTTCTCGAATGAACTCTAAAGATCCATTTATCAATACTTGACCATCATCCCGTGGATCTCCATTCTACTATAATTGACTTTAAAAAATATTGCTAATAAAAAAAGTTAAAATCATTTAATAATCAATATTTATTTGAAGTTTAAAAGCTTTTTATACGTTAAAAGATGTATGACGATTTTTCTCATAACTTGAAATGACACAGTTGGTTATATGTAGGGGTAGAGATTTGAACCCCGAACACCCTACTTATTCATCTTAAAAGATAGGGTGAATTCTAACCACTATACTACTTGATAAAAAAAAAATTATTCTCAAATTTAACATTTTTTTCATACAATATTATTCATAAAAAGATATATGATAATGATAAAAATGTTTTATAGATGAGTGAGATTTTTACAAACTTCATACAAGACATAAGATTACAATACCAATCAAAGTAAATACATCCATGATATAACATAATTCCATCTAAGAGGACCTCAAACTTTACCTACGATCCATCTCCATGATGTTTCATAATTCTACAATTCATCTTCATGATGTTACATAATTAATAAAGTACATTATTTTCATTAAAAATATTCATATTCCACATTAACGTGTAAGTAAATGCCCATTAACTTAAAATCAAAATTAACTCTCTATTATTAATTTATATTTTGAAGAAGTTTCTATCATTTTTTTGGTTACAAGTCGCTATCATTAATTGCATTGCATTGTTTAAGTTTTGAAATTGGTAGTATTTTTTATCTACGTTAAATCAAAATTCTATTTTTTCATCCTGACTTCTCACATAAATATTCCTCTTTTTTTTTTTTTTGAGGGAATAAATGTTTCTCTTTATTATCTCTTTGATCATAAACCTCTATATATAATATATCAATAATCTTAACCACAGTGATAAAAAAATCCCACTGTTCAAACGCGAATAAATTATATTATCCTCTTGTTTGTGTGTTAATGCTATAGTGGCCATCCTGCGTTGAGGATTTTTTGAACGTATGGTTGTTTACTTGTTGAGTGAGGTTAGACATAGTAGGTTTCGGGGTCTATATATAAAGTTGTTGCGTGCAATAGGTTTAGGATGGAAGTTTTGGTACCCCATATATAATTAGGTGCGCCGTTGGATTGTTGCTGTACTTTGAGGTGTTGATGTATAGGCCTTTGATCTTACTTGGGTAGTTTAGTTTTTCTTTGCCTTGGGACTATCGTTTTATCCTTATACGGCTTGGGTTATTTTTTATACATTTTTTTATAGCACTTGCATTTATTAGAGATTGTTGCATGTTCAAGTGGTTTTTCTTGTTCGCCTACTATAAAAGCCATGTGTCTCCTGCTTTGTTGCTCATCGTTTTGAGCTCTCTTTGTGTGGTTTGTTGAGTTCTTAAAGCTGCCTTTTTTTGTGTGCGTGTTTGTTGCGATGTTTAAGGATAACTCATTTGATAGGTTGTCTTCTGTTGTTCTTGGGAGAGATGCCTGGAAATTTTATGTTCGTGTGGTTAGGATGTGGGAGGTTCCCATGTTTTTGAAGCCATAACAGACAAGCTCGATGGAGATGGTATTGGTAATTGATTAGTTTGTAAGTATTTATTTGTGCAAGGCTTGTATATTGTTTGGTTGTGTGTATTTATCTAACTCAGTGTGCTTAATTGAAAATATTTGTGGGTGTTGGTGTTTGTTGCAGCGGGATAGGATTCACGCAACCATTAGGAAGTAACTATTGTATAGGCTTCAGGACAAGTTATCTGATGGAGGAGTTTACAAGCTATCAAATTTCACTGTGTTGCCGAACTCTGATTCTTATGGGACTACAGATAATAAATATAAGTTGATGTTTCAGATGAAGACCACGGTTCAGACATATGAAAGTGGTTTGATTTCATTGCATGGTTTCAATTTCACTGATATATTGGAGATCGCCGGTCACACACGAAGGATTATGATTACTTAGTTGGTAGTGATACTATTTCTTTGTGCATAATTAGTAGCTGGTCGGCGTAGCCCTTCATATACAAGGGGTAGCCTTGACTACCCCAAAAAAATATATTATTCTTGAATTAATTGCTATGTATTTATATCTTGCTAACTCAAATAATAAACATTGAGCTACCACAAACAAGTTCAGTTGTCGAAAATTAGCATAAATAAGAAAGTAAATAATTACTACATCATTGATAGATTTATCTGTAATGGTTTGGTATTTTCGGTCACAATAACAGCTATAGAGAAAACTTTTTTAACAATTAGAATTATCAAGACAATAGTCATAAACATATTAAATAGGCAATGTGTTTCTTGCAAATAAGTTAATTTTTATGGTATTGGCTAATTTTCATATTATTTTGTTTTTAGTCTCTACAACACTTGCGATTTTTAAGTTAATTTCCTAAGATTTCATTTAATTTTAGTCCTTAATTTTTGTTATAGAGATTAAATCCAAGACTAAAAACACATTTTTTTTGTAAAATTTTAAAAAATCGAGACAAAAATTGAATAAATTTTTTTTAAGGGTTAAACCTAAAAATTAATAATTTATTGGACTAAAAAAATATTTTATCCTTAAATTTAATATGTTGGTTTTAAAATATTTTATTTTTTGTATATAGTTGGCCCTTGCGCAAATTTTCTGCTAGCTTCGCCGGTGGTTGGTCATGTTTATTTATAGAAGGCATGCAATTTTTTTTTGTGGGTTTATATTTCTACACAGTGTTTATGTAGACTTGATTGGTCTCTTGAGTGGTATCTCTTCTCATAGGGAGTATGTTAGGGACGGTAAGGTGACGAAGATGATAGTTGTTGAGCTAACCGATCACAGGGGTGGTGATTGTTGGTTTGGTTTTAATTTTTGAAGAATTGGTTATTTTTTATATAAGATATGTTATTGATACAAGAAAATATAACTTGGCAGTGGAAAGGTTGAATATGCTCTATTTGGTGAGTATGTGGACGAGATCAAGGGTGCGTTTGTTTCAACTTAAAAAAAAATATATAGATTTTGAGTTAAAAGAATCTAGAGATTTTTTTTTAGAGATTTTTAAAAAAAATCTAAAGTTGTTTATGTTTGTTTACTATCATAAAAATCATTTTTTTAAGATTTGAAACTCTTACACTTGAGTTCGTTGTATTTAGAAAAAAATAGATTTTGGAAAAGCTACTTAAAATAGATTTTCATTTTGAGGCCAAAAAAGATTTTTTTAGCAAAATGGATTTTTTTTAAAATCTAAAACAAACACAACAAAATAAAAAAAGTGATTTTTTAGTTTAAAAAAGTAGATTTTTTTTTCAATAAATCCAAAACAAACAGGCCCTAAAAAAACTTATTGGTAAGTCAGTGGAGGTTAGGTCCGATTTTTGTTGTTCAGATTCCGAAGGTCAAGATTTCAGGGGTTAGTGTTGTTTATTGTTTTTATATATATAAATTTTTTGGATTGGTAAATTGTTTGAAATTTTGTGTAAGCCTTGTATTTGTCTATTTGGTTGAAATGTTCAAGTAAAATATCTCTTGAAGTAATCATAATTTTTCCAACTATTATTTCCACCCGTGCGTCGCGCACGAGTACTAGACTAGTAATTATACATGTTTGATCACAAAAATTATATATTTTGAAAAATAATTTTCCGTAAAAAATATTATAGAGACAATTACTCTAAGGTATTGGTAAAGATAAATGTCCACAAAATAAACATTTGAATCTCTTTCTGTTCAATAGTATATTTTAAGGGTGTTAGTCAAACCGTGTGAAGGCAATTGAATGTGAAGGAATTCATCACTGGCCTCTCAAATAATTCTTTGAAATTGTAATTCAGATTCAAATATTTCAAATATTATTCATACCATCAAAACATTCAATGAAAATATCTTTAAATTTCATATCATCATACATTAAATAAAAATCAAGCATTCAATAAGAATATTTCCATATTTAATGCTATTCAAAGACCTATAAAGTCATCCATTCTTATTTTCTATATAAATGAGTGTTGGGGGCACTCTCTTGAACACTCATTTTTTATTATCTTTTTAACATTATCTCTAATCATTGCAAATATATTCGCGCAATGATATAATATAACTACATGAGACAAAAAAAATATCAAAAATATTTTATGTGTCACCTCATTGACACTTGAAAGAGAAACAATGGAGAATGTGATGTGATATGATACGAAAAAGAAAGATAAAAAAGATAATATGTTGTTAAATGAGTGTATAAATATAATAGATGTTTAAATATCATTTTTGAAATTTTATTGATGTATTGTTTCCTATATGCAATAGGGATTTAATTTTTTTTTTTGAGGGATGCAATAGGAATTTAATAAAAGTCTATGGAAGTTTCTCACCTGGCTATTCCAATTTCCAATTTCTCAACTGAGTAAGTGTGTTTCTCTCCTAAGGTCCCTTTCTCTATTTCTGTCCTTTAGTGGGAGTTGGTTGTTTCGATTGATTGTCCCCAATCTAATCGATTTGTCCCCCTGAACATTTTGTTTCCTCTTCATTGTTATTAAAGTGCTCCTACTTCCTTTCAACCGGATCATGGTTGGTCCTGTAATTCCTTTCAATCACCATCATATATATTTCAATATAAGAGATAAAGGTGCTTGCTTCCCTTGCTTTCTTTGATCGTGATTCATGACTCACATTATCATCCAATTGCCATCATATATTCAATAATCTAAGAGATAAAAGCTGTTTTGGTCTTGTGTGGGTTTTCCGAATTTTGGATTAAGGAGTTTTTTCTTTTTCTAGGGCTAACAGATGAGTGTTATTAGTTGGAATTGCCGGGGTTTAGGTAACCCGAGTGCAGTTCCTGATTTGATATATCTCGTTCGACACTTCAATCCAGACGTACTTTTTTTAAGTGAGACATTGGTTCACCGAAATAAAATTGAAGCGTATCGTTATTCGCTTGGTTTTGATTCTTGTTTCTCTGTTGATTGCATCGGTAGAAGCGGTGGTCTTGCTCTATTCTGGCGTACTTCTTCTAATTGTCAACTGATAAATTATTCCAACAATCATATTACTGTTGAAATTACTGACTCTGTTCTTGGTTTATGGAGACTCACCGGTTATTACGGGTACCCAAATGGGGAACGTAGACGTGCGGCGTGGGATTTTCTCCGTCAGTTGTCTAATCAATATGCAGGTCCTTGGTGTATTCTTGGTGATTTTAACGACGTCATGAATGATAATGAGAAAAGGGGGCGTACTTCTAGGCCTCGATGGTTGATAAATGGTTTCCGTCAAGAGGTTTTGGATGCAGGTTTGTCGGATGTGCCGGTTGAGGGGTATCCCTTTACCTGGGTTAAGAGTCTTGGGACGCCTCGAGCAGTGGAAGAACGGTTAGACAGAACACTTGCTAATAATGCCTGGTTCACTTTATTTCCGAATGCTAACCTTGAAAACCTTGTAGCGCCCGTGTCTGATCACTACCCCATTCTCCTGAATCGTAATCCTCTGCCTCGACCTCATCTTCGTCACCGTAATTTTCGTTATGAAAATGCGTGGCATATTGAACCTGGCTTTAAAGATTTTGTCACCAACTCATGGAATATGCAGGATCACGTAAATATTATTCCAAAACTTTCAGCTTGTGCGGAGGACATGACCTCGTGGAGCAAGGATCATTGTAGTAAATTGAAAATTGATATTGCAGAATGTAGGCGTGGGTATCCCTTTACCTGGGTTAAGAGTCTTGGGACGCCTCGAGCAGTGGAAGAACGGTTAGACAGAGCACTTGCTAATAATGCATGGTTCACTTTATTTCCGAATGCTAACCTTGAAAACCTTGCAGCGCCCGTGTCTGATCACTACCCCATTCTCCTGAATCGTAATCCTCTGCCTCGACCTCATCTTCGTCACCGTAATTTTCGTTATGAAAATGCGTGGCATATTGAACCTGGCTTTAAAGATTTTGTCACCAACTCATGGAATATGCAGGATCACGTAAATATTATTCCAAAACTTTCAGCTTGTGCGGAGGACATGACCTCGTGGAGCAAGGATCATTGTAGTAAATTGAAAATTGATATTGCAGAATGTAGGCGTGAAATGAATAATATCAGACTTAACATTTCGAGGGATAGGCAGAATCAGTTACTTGAGGCAAGAAGGAAAATGAACAGATTGCTTGCACAAGATGATTCTTATTGGCGTCAAAGAGCTATGGCACATTGGTTTAGAGATGGAGATCGTAATACAAAATTCTTTCACGCCTCTGCTACTGCACGCAAGAATGTGAATAAAATTGTTTCTCTTGAAGATGACGAAGGAAACAAAGTTACAAATGATCTCGGTATGAGGGACCTTGCAAAGAATTATTTTCTTCAATTATTTCAGCAACACCAAAGTGCTTTCGAACCTGTCATTGAGGTAATTCGTCAATCTATTTCTGCCCATGATAATTTGTGTCTTATGGCCCCCTTCACCAAAGAGGAATTTCGAATCGCAATGTTTTCTATGCACCCGGATAAATGCCCTGGTCCTGATGGGTATAATCCGGGTTTTTATCAACATTTTTAGAGTCTTTGTAGCGATGATATTTTTAAAGAATGTTGTGCTTGGCTTGACACGGGTCAATTCCTGCCGGACCTGAATATGACAAATATTGCTCTTATTCCAAAAGGTCATTCCCAACATAGTATGAAGGATTGGCGCCCTATAGCTCTCTGTAATGTGCTCTACAAACTCATTTCTAAAGTTCTTGCTAATATATTGAAAGTTGTCCTCTCTCAATGCATTTCTGATTCTCAATCCGCTTTTGTTCCGGGTCGTTCTATACTTGATAATGCCATGGTAGCTATTGAGGTCGTGCATTTCATGAAAACAAAGACGAAGGGGACTGATGGGTATGTTGCTCTTAAACTGGATATTAGCAAGGCATACGATCGTATAGATTGGGATTATCTTCGTCAAGTTATGCTTAAAATGGGTTTTGATCATAAATGGGTTCACTGGATGAGTTTATGTGTTGAATCTGTGGACTACTCTGTTTTGGTTAATGGTGAAACGGTTGGACCTATTATTCCGGGTCGAGGGCTTCGGCAAGGGGATCCTTTGTCGCCGTATCTATTTATCATTTGTGTTGAAGGCTTGTCATCCCTTATTCGTGATGCGGAGGAGAAGCGCGCCATTACTGGAACCCGGGTGTGTAGAAGGGCGCCCCCGGTTTCCCATCTTCTTTTTGCCGATGACTGTTTCCTTTTTTTTTCGTGCTGAAGAAGATGAAGCTCACATCATGAAGAATATTTTACTAACATATGAGAAGGCTTCTGGTCGATCCATTAGTTTGCCAAAATCAAAGATCTTCTATGGTTGTAATGTCATTGACACGAGGAAGAATTCTATCACAAACATTTTGGGTGTGCGTGCAGTTCTTGGAACAGGGAAGTACTTAGGTTTGCCGTCTATGATCGGAAGGGATAGAACAGCCACGTTTGCATATATTAAAGATCGTGTCTAGCAGAAAATCAATTCTTGGAGTAGCAAATGCTTATCAAAAGCGGGAAGGGAAATTTTGATCAAGTCAGTATTGCAGGCTATCCCCTCTTATGTCATGAGCATCTTTCAATTACCTGCTACGCTTATTACCGCTATTGAAAGAATGATGAATTCCTTTTGGTGGGGGCATGGCAGATCCTCCAGTCGTGGTATCAACTGGTTAAGTTGGGAAAGATTGTCCACGCATAAAACTCAAGGTGGTTTGGGTTTTAAAGATCTTTCGGAGTTTAATTTGGCGATGTTAGGCAAGCAAGGGTGGAAATTCATGTCAGAACCCGACTCTCTTGTGTCTCGAATTTTTAAAGCGTGGTACTTCCATAACAAATCTTATCTTACAGCAACCATAGGGCACAATCCAAGTTATGGGTGGCGAAGTATTCTCCGGGCTCGCTTTATTGTTCGTGGCGGAGCACGTTGGAGTATTGGTTCAGGTAACAATAATGAACCTTGGATGTGTAATGGTGACAGTATCGACGGAAATGTAGCAGGAGCACATTTTGTTAGCCATACTTCTATTAATAGTCTTATGGATCCAAATTCGAAGCGGTGGAATGAAATTGTGGTTCGACAGGTTTTTAGTGACAACATTGCAGCACAGATTTTAAATACTCCTCTGTTTGAACATGTGCAGCAAGATCGTTTGATTTGGAAAGCTGAAAAACACGGTCATTACTCGGTTCGTAGTGCTTACTGGTTATGTGTGAACGAGCTCATTGACATGTCTCATCTTCGCAGGCCGGGTAATTGGTCTGGAATTTGGAGATTCAAAGTCCCATCAAAAGTGAAGAACTTGGTTTGGCGTATGTGTCGAGGTGTTTTGCCCACCAGGATTAGACTACATGATAAAGAAGTTCATTGTCCAACTGAATGTGTAAATTGCAATTCTGGTCAAGAAGATTTTGCTCATCTGTTCTTTACATGTCCCTTTGCGATTCAAGTATGGACAAGGGCCGGTTTATGGACTGATATTGATTTTTCTGTTGCTACTTCTCATACGGCTGAAGAGGCTATTTTTGCACTTCTACAGAATCTCTCTACTGTGCAGGCAAAACAGATGGTTATGCTATTATGGAGTTTATGGAAACGACGTAATTTAAAGGTTTGGGAGGATGTTACGGAGTCATGTGCAGCTGTGATTGAAAGAGCTAAAGTTATGCTAGATGATTGGGAGTTTGCTAACAGTTTGCGAACAGATATGCAGCCCGTAACTCAGCCTGCACCACACGATCTGCAGCAACAGGCTGCTGCTGTGAACAGTTCAGCTGCAGTTCTTGACAGTTCAGCTGCTGTTCTTGGGGCATCTTGTTATACCCTAATTTTGGACCTAAAAATACTTGCTCAAAATGTTTTCATCTCTGATATGGTCTTTGACCTTTTAAGAGATTGTCAATTTGCCATTGTTTTACACTGATATTTTACCCTGCTTTATCTTCCAATTTTGCCTCAAAAATCTTTTCAACTGTGTATTTGTCTATGTTTTCTTGCATTTAAAACCATCCAAAAGTTTTTCTTGCATATCAAGTCATTTGAAGTTGTCTATGATCAATTGCATATTTCTCTGCATTTTATTTCAACTTTATTTGCAAAAATCATGGAAAAGGGCATTTTAGTCATTTCCTGCATTCAAACTCATTTTAGTCCCTGAAATTTGTCTCTGAGTCTTTTCAATTTGCTGTATAAGTCTTTGTTTCAATTCCATGTTAAAATCCATTTCAAAAATTGCATTTGAGTCATTTAGAGTCAGTTTAGTCCCCAAGGGCATTTTGGTCATTTCACATGAAATTTTGACAGAGAGAGGTTACTTTAAAGTACCTCATTTAGTAATTGTTTCATTTTAGTCCTTTTGTTGATTTTATTTTTAGTTTCACTTTACGTTATTTTCCATTTACTTTTTTAAGTCAATTTTATTAATTTTTACATTTTAGTCCTTTTTAGTCTTGTTATTTGCATTTGGGTCCTTTGTTTGTTCATTTTGCAGATTTTTTGTCCAAGAGTTAGTTATGCCACGTGTCAACAGGCTATTAGTCTAGAAATTCACACATCACCTATAAAGGTCCAGTCACAGTCAAAGTCAAGGATTTCACCAATCATTATTACACACATTCCCAAAAATCCAAAAAAATCAGAAAAAAGTTTTCTCTCTCACTCTCTCTCTCTTCCCTCTTCTCCAAATTTCCTCCACCGTAACGACTACCCTAACAAACTTCCTCCACCACTAAAACCACCGTAACTACCCTCTCAGCTACCACAATCCCCCACAAATTTCACCCTCAACCTCTCACCATCACCGGTCCACTGATCTGCAACCTACAAACACCTTTCAGATTCAAGCATCATCGTCCTCACCGATCGAACTTCACCAAGCCAAAACCGATTCCAACACAACTCACGCATCAATCTATCACAAGGTCAAAATCTGGAACGGAGAGGACGATCGTAACAGTTATGGCGGAGGAAGAGAGTTTGAACGGAAGCGAATCTGAATCAGAACAGTAGGGAGGAAGAATCAAGTCGGCCGGAACAGAGGAAGGAAGAATCAGAAACGCGACGAATCTCAACGGTATCCTCTTCTCTATTTCCTTCTTTAAAATTTTCGAAACTTGCATGTGTAGATCTTGATAATTTTACGGTGATTTTCTGAAAACTAAGTGTGGATATGAAGAGAAGAGAGATAGACGATTGTTTTGGTATAAAAAGGTTTCAGAAAAAGCAAGAAAAGGTCTCCGGTACGGCGGCGCTCCGACCGACCACCGTACCGGAAAACTCTTCTGATCGTCTTCTCTGTTCGCTCACTTTCAGAGCCTCTCTCTCTAGGATCATGTTAGAGAGAGAAGTGTTTTTTGGTTATGTGTTTGTTTGGCTGTTGTCTGGCTTTTATACTCTGCCTTAATTCAATGCATGCTCGCCTATGTTATTACTGTGTTCCTTCGCATGCTGTAACCTTTGGATCTCAGATCTGATCTGGTTGGATCAATCTGACGGTCCTTAGGCGTTTTGCCGATCCGTTTTTACTCATATGTGTGGGCTTGGGCCTATGTGCACTGTGGATTTCGTTTTTACTGTTTTCTTGCTACTTGTACACACTGTCAATTTCTGTTTGCACCGTTGCTATGCTAAAAACTTTGCAAAAATTCCAAATAAATTTCTATTAATTTTCTTGTGTCTTTCGATGAATCTTGATGCTGTTTGCATGTTGAATCTTGATTAAAAAAATATTTTGTGTTCTTGTTAATTCAACTTTTTGATTCTTGTTGAAATTTTGTTATAAAAACTTTTAAGTTTTTGTGAACTTTTTCTTGTGGTAATTTTGGCATTTGAAACTTATCTTTTGGGATGTGGTTTCATGCCAAAATTCACTTCAAAGGTATGTGTGACCTTTTCTTACTTTTAGCTCACTTTTTGTTAACTTTCTTTGGTAAAATTGTGATGTGATTTTGAGCTTGGATATTGGTACATAATTGTAGCTTTAGACATATAATTTTGTGGAATAAATTTGCCTCTTAATATGGTGTATGCTTGCTGTTTTGAGTTAGATTTTTTTGTGAACTTTGTGTTGTAAATAATGTGAAATGCTCTTGTGAAATAAAGTGCATAAAGAACTTGAAAACCTTATAATCTTTGGCATGTTAACTTTCCTTGATTCTCATGTTGTTTTTCCTTGAAATAAGTCACTTAAAATTTCCCAATGTTGTGAGAATCTAGGTCTTAAACTTGTTTTAGAAGTATATTGAATTTCAAGTCCTTTTTGCCACTTTTGGTTAAGTTTGTTGGTTTACTTTACTTGCAAGTTATAATTGCTTTACTATGCATTTGTTAACTTGTTTCTATATCTTGTGCTATTAACCCCTTTGTTTCATGTTTCATTCATCCATAAGCATCTCATCCTCCATCTTATAGTCTTAGCTTTTGATTCTTGCATTTTAAATTTTGCCAAGACTTAGCGTGTAAAAACTTAGGGATTTTGTAATTTTCTTTATGCTTTCATATTCTTGCAAGACCATAGCATGTAAACTAGGGCCAATGTAAAGGACAATGGACTCTAATGATGTACACCGACACAAGCACCGACACATGCACACACATCACATGGATATATTAGATGTATGTTTAGGGATGTATGCTTTAGATGTATGCTTAGGATTCACGATACTTAGAAAAATTCTTTTTTCCAAAAAAACATGAACAACTTCACTCAAATAATTTTCCAAAGAAACCTTGTGATCAAAATCCCATTGAATTTTCCCTTTATTTTCTTAAACAAAAACCTTAATGAACTTTAATCATACTTAGACTTTCTTTGCAAAATAACTACTTCCACCTCACATTTTCCAAATCTTATGCCCTTGAGGCCTCTCTCTCTTATTCTTCAAAATTCCATTTTCAAAATTAAAATCAACCAACAAAAACAAAAACATTTTTTGGAAGAGAACTACATGGAGTTTGATCCCTTAAAAGGGTATGTAGGCAAGAAGTCAAAACTTCTCCAAGTCCAATAAAACAAAAATTCAAACACCTTCTTCTCCCTCCAAATTCTTAACTTAGTAAACCCTTAGGTGTAAATAACATTTTTCCAAATAGCATTTAAAAATAAAGCGCGCGCGTAGAAAGTAAAGACGGTTCCTATAGGATACTATAGTCGTTATGGGTGCCTAACACCTTCCCGTAGCGAAAACAACTCCCGGACCTCGATTCTCAAGGGTTGTTTTTTATTTTTCCCTTCCCAAGAAAAATGAGATATCAAAGGTTAAAAAGGTTCAAACTTAATCAATGTTTGACACCCGAAAAACCAAGATAAAACACATCTGCTACTGCTGAACCGCAACAGATCAAATGGCAGCCCCCTGCGAGTGGTCGTTTGAAATGTAACGTTGACGCGGCTTTTTCTATCCCCCATAACCGCATCGGTGTTGGCATTTGCTTGCGAGACGACGAAGGCACTTTTGTCCTTGCCAAAACTGTGAACTTTGAAGGTGTGTACTCTGTTGAGGTGGGAGAAGCTTTAGGTTTGTTCCATTCTATTCAATGGTTGAGTGATATGCAAATGGACAACATTGATTTTGAAGTAGATTCAAAAATCACGAAAGATGCTTTTACTGCCAGACGAGATGATATATCTGAATTTGGGCACATTGTTGAAGCGTCTCGTTCTATGTTTCATTCCAAATTTTCTAACTCTCAGGTGGAGTTTGTTAGGCGACAAGCCAATGTGGTAGCTCATACTCTCGCTAGAGAGGCCACATTATTAGCTAGTGCCATAGTTTATTATGCTATACCCAATTGTATTGAATCTTCGATTATAAATGAAATGCTATAAGCACCTTTTCTTCAAAAAAAAAAAAAGTCTATGCTTATACAAAGCTATATATATTTTTTAAAACGATAACATGCACATACCTTAACTCTCTTTATAATGTTAATTCTTGATTTCCAATCCTTGGTCGACATAAATGCTGAATCATATTTCTTTAAAGGATGCTGAATCCTAAATTTGTCAAATTAAGACCTTCTAATTTTTTTAATGAAATGTGTACTAACAATATGTCATTCCTTTAATTTGGTTTTTGTCTTCAAATTGTTACAGTGATCCAAGCATATGGTTCGATGATATTTCCTTACCGAATAATAAATATGTTGGTGTAAGATGACAAAAAAAGTTTGTATAAATTTGTTAACTTTTTTATTGTTTAAATTAGCACAAGTATGATTAGAAGCAAATGTGTGTGGTTGTTATCGTGGGACTGGTGACTCAATCTATTAAGGTGGGGTCTAAAGCTTTCTATGATAGTTTCTATTCATTTTTAGTAGTGTAGACACAATTAAGGTGGATTATATTTAATAAGAAAGATGCTTGAGAGCTCAAAACTAATGAAAATGGAGTTGCGAAGGCCTGCTAGAGACCGTCATAAGTTTCTCTGAGACATCCTCGATATGAGTATGTGAAGATAAGTGATAGCGGAGAGGCTAAGCACCACTAAGAGGCTATTGCAAGTGTTGATTAAACAAAAAGTGGTTGAAAGTCATGCAAGAAGAAATGCAGGTCTAAAATTTTATAGAATAGTTTTTATTCCTTTTTAGCAGTGTAGACACAATTAAGGTGGATTGTATTTAATAAGAAAGATGCTTGAGAGCTCAAAACAAAGAAAATCGAGTAGCGAAGGTTTGCTAGAGACAGTCAAAAGTTTCTCCAAGATATCCTCAATATGAGTATACGAATATAAGTGATAGCGGAGAGCCTAAGCACCACCAAGAGGCTATTGCAAATGTTGATTAAAAAAAGTGGTTGAAATCCATGCAAAAAGAAATGAATTCTTTGTATGAGAATGACACATAATACTATATAAGGATCGGTGCTACGCGATGGATTTAACAACACGACATGGGAGAAAGAAAGATAATAATGTGGTCTGAAGGCATACATAGAGGATTGGAATTAACCATCCCTAAAACATTTAGTGCAAGTAACCTTCTCTAGAACACTATATTTATTAATATAAATATTCTGGATTTGGTTAAATGTCTTCATTTTGTCTATTTAATGTTGTACATTTGACTACTTATGGTCATTTTTTAATATCTTCAAATTCGACTGTGTTATTGTTTTGTATTTACGTGGGGCTAATGATGGCGCAACATATGGGCACGGTTTGTTGCTGTGTTTACATCAAACATTTTACTCCCTCCGTTTCAAAATGAGTGTCGCTTTAGCCAAAAAAATTGTTTCAAAATAAATGTCACAATCAGTTTCCAATGCAATAATAACTTTTTCTTTTCAATTGTACCCTCCAATTAATACTCTGGACATTACTTCCAAAGTATTACTTTTAAAACTAACCAATAGTTAATAAGGATAATTTGGTAAAATAACCATTCTCTTTCTTTTAATCATTGCATTTCTTAATATGTGTGTAAACACCTAAAACGACATTCATTTTGAAACGGATGGAGTACTTAGTATGGGAAATGCTAACATGTGTCCTTAGGCACATGTTAAGATACCATAGATAGAAATTTTGCATTGAAAAATGTGCCAATTTATTTCACAAAATATTGAAATTTATTTTTTCTCAATAAATATTTGTTTTTTTTATAGAAACCTTAATATGTGCTCAACACAAGTTAGCATGACCCTTTTAATATTGTTTTTTTTATTTAATAAATATTTCAACCATTTTTTTCAATCATCGCATGATGTTAGTAGTAGAAGCATGGGAGTTTATGATGTAATATCTGTCATTTAAATGTGATTATGCCATTTAATAATTACTTTATTGAAGGAGCACTGATATACATTGCGAAGTAATTTGTCGTGAAAAACCATGAACTCTGATGTGCTAAACAATGGTAGGATATAATTTCCGGAATTGATGGAATAAAAGCCGTAGTTGTGGTATAAGCTCGGTCAACATAGTTAAAACATACATCGTGAACGTGTCATGGAAAAAATATTCGCTATCTTAAGCATTACCCCCCTCACTGAAGTATGATAGATAAATTTTTGTTAAAGCTACAATTAATTTGCGGTATGAGTGATACATATTTGAGTTGGTTATAATACAAGAATAATTCTTAAATAATTAATCAAAGGGATTGAGAAAGAATATTTCAGCTCAAGTTTTTTTATTTTAAAAATCAAATGAAAACAATGATATACATCTGGAATATTTTATAAGGACTGGAATTTAACTCAATTTATAGGGACATCGCATGTAAAATGTAAAGGACGTGATCCAAACCCGAATTGGTCATTTATTTACTTTATGAGGTAAATTTCTAACCAATAGTCTACTTGACAAAAATGAAGAATTATTTTGTCTTTATAGCTGAAATAACCCTCAAATAATTTTCATTGATTAAGTACTTCACAAAATACATTATTATACTATTATTTTAAAATTCTATTACAATGGTCGATGTTAAAAAAAATTTATAAAAAAAAATATGAAAAATACGAATTGAAAAAATGACAATAGTAACCCGTGCTTGGCACGGGCTCCATACTAGTTATAATATAGGCTTAAATATGAAAAGAGTCCCTGCAAATATCTGACATTTTGGTTTTAGTCCCTGTAAAAATATTTTTTTGGTTTTAGTCCCTGCATATATAAAAAAATTGATTTTGATCCTTGGTATTTTGTTTTAGTCCTTGTAAAATTGATTCATATTGGATTTGGTCCTTATAATATGTAGAATATTTGATTTTAGTCCCTCAAAATGAGGACTAAAATGAATATTATAGGGACCAATTTCAATATGAAATGATTTTACAAGGATTAAAACAAAATACCAAGGACCAAAACCAAATATTCTATATTTGCAGGACTAAAACCAAAAAAATAGTTTTATAGGGACTAAAACCAAAACGCCAGATATTTGCAGGGACCATTTCCATATTTAAGCCTATAATATAATATAATAATAATACACGTGTACATATATGGTGCTTAAGCTCATTAAATATTATCAAACTAATCCACATCAGCATGCACATTTTCGGTTTTTTTTTTGGTAAGAAATGAATGCCTTAATAAGATATTCAAGATTAGACATTTATCGTATCAATGCTCAACTATGCATTTATCCTATAAGATATTTATGCATTGATCATATTACAAAATTAAGGGGTAATCGATGTTTTTCTTTTTTTTAGGGGAAGGAGGTAATTGATTTTTTTTTTCTTTCTATAGATATTAACATTTGCACACCGTTTCAAAATTCAATGTTCATTCTAAAATTTGAAATTCTTCTCGAATTCTCAAATTTCTCTTTCGTTGAGTGGAGAGTTTGATTTTCGATGTGTCCTCCTTCAATATACGTTGACATTTAAATGTAAATTTTACATATCATATTTGTAATTAATTTTTTTTCTAAGTTAAAAGCACAATTTAAAGAGAATATATGACGTCTCAACTAGACTTTATTCATTTGTGCTTATATATATATTATGTTATTAAAAAAAGGGGAGATACAAAAATAAATTAGGGGATACAAAAAAAATAAAACAACACAAGTGGGTCATCATCTAATCAATCCTAAAACTAATCAAAGGTTTTGCATATATATATATATGAGTTTTGCTAGAAGACATGTGTCTTTTAGCAAGTTATTCTATGAACATTTGCTAAAAGACACCAACTAATTTTTATGAAGGTGTCTTTTAGCAAAGTTATAACTATATGGATTTTGCTAGAAGCCACCCATGAAGGTGTCTTTTAGCAACCCACACCTCAAGGTGTGATTTCCACTTTTTAGTTATAACTTTGCTAAAAGACACCTTCATAAAAATTAGTTGGTGTCTTTTAGCAAATGTTCATAGAATAACTTGCTAAAAGACACATTCAGAAAAGGTGTCTTCTAGCAAATCCACACACACACACACATGTAACTCATCAAATTATTTCCCTGATTTATCTATCGATTTTTTTTTTAAATAAGCATGTATTTTGTCAACTCAACATATCACATTAGAGTTTTTCCATTTTTAGATTCCTCCAAAGACCAAAAATAATTGAATTTAAAATAACGCAAAAATAAAATCATTTTTTTTAAATTTAATATAAAAAATTAAGCTAATGATATTAAAAAACTAACAAAATATTTCATGGAGTTCTTAGGGAGTCTACAATGGGTTAGATCATCATATTTGGCTAAGAGAAACCCCACAATGAGATTGACACCACATCTCACTTACATGTTGTTCAATATCTACGTTTGCACATAACACAACATCTCTCCCTTAAACGTGAGACCCTATGTATCTATGATACGGTGAAATAACTAAATAAGGCCATTGGCACAATATGGTAAAGAAATGTGGGTTGACGGCAGTTTCGTAGAGAGATGTTTTCAGTCATTTATTTCATGAGAAGATTTCTTTTTTTTTTTTGGCTTTCGCACCGGTTTCCGACCCACCAAAGGTGGACGACTAATCCGGCTCATGCGTAGAGGCATGCGCACTGACCAAGTGTTGTTTCCCCTGTGATTTCTAGTGTACACATGTCATCTTAAAATTTTAAGGAGCATTAATTATTTCTACATCTCATAAAAATGTTTACACGTATTATTCAAAAAAATGTGTACACATATGATCCATATAGTAAATGAGTGTACATGTAATCATGTTCAAATTGCAAGGAAATCTCTATTAATTTGCTACCTTAAATATTGTTTTTAGTTCTACCTTATTCACGGTAAAAAAAAAAATTCATATAGCTAAAATTCATAAATATTTATGAATTTTAGCTATATGATTTTTAGTTCTACCTTAACACATTTCACAAATCATGAATTCATATTCAAAACAGATCCAAACAAAGCGAGTAAGTAACAATTACGAAACCCTAAAGAAACGAATTGAATTACGAAATTGATAGAAATAGGAATTAGAATGGATCAAATCGAATTGAATTACCTTTGAGAGAAGAGTGCGACCAATCGGTGAGTTTGAATGAGAAGAGATCGTCGAGGAGATTCATTTTGGTGCCGTCGCTCATCGCCATGTGAAGATTGAGATCGAAAATTAGAACGAATTAGGGATTTGAAATCGTTGAGCGATGAATGGGGGGGAGAGAGAGAGATCCTGTTTTGAAATCGCGTTTGTTTCGTGAAAGTTTTTTTTTTTTTTTAGTTCGGGAGCGTTTAGTTAAAGTAACCAATAAAAAATGAATTTTAGTCAAATGGTAACTAATTAACTTGAGATTCACTCGAAACAGATTTGATAGCAAAGTTATCGTACCATATCGGATATTCTCTTGTAGTGATATATTATGAATATAGTTTTTATTCACTTTTTAAAATAACCAATTTTGTATTTTGATTTATTTGGCCCTATTCATAGTGTCAATAAATATGTCACGCATTTACGAATGGGAATTCAAATATGAGATTTTAATGTTGTTGATTTTATGGGCAGGAGTTACCTCCTTCAACATAGATTTTGCTGCAAAGAAGGTGACAATAGTTGGGGATGTGACTCCATTTAGTGTATTGGCAAGCATATCAAAGGTGAAGAATGCACAATTTTGGCCATCACTTGGATCTGACACCAAAGAAACCAAATTCAACTAATTAGGAGGAAAGTTTAATATTTATGGCATTGATGTATCCTTTAATATTAATTTATCAATTTAATTATTGTAATTTGTAAATGCAGATTTTAGCAAGGGTTACTCTGTCTTTGAAGGCAGTAAGGGGGTGGTAGAGTAAAATCATGAAATTTACATGCATTTTTTATTCATGCTTGATTCTAATATGTAATAGTATTTTGTTTTTGTTTCTTGAAAAAAAGAATGCACATATAGTGTCACAAGTCACAAGAGTTACACCCTCCGGTCACAAATATAAGCAAAAATTCATATTTTAGATTCATTCAATAAATGATGTATGTTGTCTACAATAAAGACCACATACATTATTTATTAAATGAATTTAAAATATGAATTTTTGCTTATATTTGTGACCGGATGGTGTATATTTTTCGAGGTGACACGACAAAATAGCACGATAATATTGTTTTGGGTCTTGCTAACCAGTGCCCTCATGGCAATGGTTAAGGAATCCTTAAATAGAAATTTTATCTTGGAAATGTAATATGTTACTTTTGGTGAAGCAATAATTACACACCTTTTTTTATAAAAATTTACTTCTTTTATATGATTAACCATTGTCCTTGGGGCATTGGTTAGCATTCTCCTATTGTTTTTGGCACTATATATCAGTAATGGTCAATTATTTAAGTGCTTCTATGCAGTACACTGTTGGAGTTGTCTCTTATCTTCAAAGTAAAAGAAATGAAAGGAGCGTCCATGTCCTAGTTTTATTTCAATCCCAATTTTATGGATATACACTGCCATGCCCATGCAGTTCGGTAAGTGTTTGCCTAATTACTTCATTTCTTAAGATAAAGATTAATGTAGTCCTCAAGGTATCATTTCTCATCCTCTTAAAAAAAAAGTATCATTTTTCTCTGATTTATCCTCTAAAATAAAAAAATAGTCCGTAAAGCATAGAAAATTCGTCATTTTGATCTTTAAAATATAAACAATTTATATACTTGTTACTTTAATTATATAATTTATGGGTAAAATTGGAGAGAAAGTGTTATTTTAGATTGTAATATGAGTTACGACCTAATTTCTGGTCAAATACCATATACGAATAACATAAGTGGTATTGTGAATTTTGTAATTTGAAAGTATCAAATTATATTCATACACATAAAAAAAAATAAGATGTGATTCAACCTAATTTGAGTAACGATCATGCATATACCATAATTTAGAGAGAAAAAACTTGATTATATTTTTCATTGGTTCCATTACAAGGTCATACAATATTTATAGAGACAAATTCATACCCCCAACAAGACAAGTGCATCCTAACACTTGTTTCGATTACTAACATATTCACCATCACATGAGTGTTCTTTTAAGTATCATATCAAGATGTTTGTAACATAATCTAATCACAAGAAATACAAGTTTTTCAATACTTAACAAAAGGATAAAAGAAAAGTATGGCCATAAAATTGGGACTTTGTTAGGTGGCTGAACATCCAAAATATGCCAAGACTAGAGCCGGTCCAGTTGCAGGGGTACGATTTACCTGATGTTGACTCCTGATGAAGTAGCACATGGGATCAAATATGGTGGAATGAGTGAATTTGTACTCATTCATTCATTAGAACAACAAGGTTGACAATAACTTATCAAGGGCTCGAATTAAGGGAAGTAGATATGTAGTATTTGATTTGCATATTTTTTTCCTTGTAAATATTACATTTTTTTTATATATACAAGAAAAGTTTAAGGGAAGCAGATTCAGGGAACTTTTTTACATTATTTCAATCATAAAAAAGTAGTTAATTTAATATTTGAGTAGTTTTAAAACATTTAAAGTTATCAAATGATGTAATGATTTGTTATTCATCTAAGTAATTTATCATTGGATCGAACTTAAAAACTTATACTAATAATATATAGGAATTAACTTCTTTGTATTTTTTTAGAAGATTCACTCTATTTGCATGAATTTAAGCAAATATAATTTCATAGAAGAACAATAGTCATTTCCATAATAAGAAATGATATCAATTACTCACATTTTTTTGATGTAAAGTATCAATACTCACATTAACTTGTATATTTTTGTTTTTTTAAGGAACTTGTATATTTTTGTTGCTCATAATTAAGTTGTCAAAAAAAATGCTTATTTAAATAACAAGCCTCTTTCACAATAAAAGCATTAAGCAGAGGGCCTAGTGAGTGTATCACGAGTTTGGACCACCAATTGCAGTATTGCATTCTGCTGCTTAACGGTAACAAAGAGTCCATAGCTTTAGTCTACAATCTACATTGTGTAACATAGCAAGGTTATATTTTTCGCTGCCAAATAAGAACCAAAACAAACAAGTATTACCCAAAGGGGGATATATATTCTTTCGAGAAAAAAATTTATATTAATGTTGGGGAAAGATTTTGTTCATTTCTCCATTTATAAATTATTTACATATTATCTTATATATTAAATGTTTATTTTTCTGTTTTCAAAAAAATAATGTTTATTTTTCAACAATTGTCCAAATACTTTTGATTAGATGTCAAATTGTATTAAGTGGAGATCTCTCCGCAGACTACCCCATATGAGAACTTGCGAGCGGAGAATTTTCTCCGCAAAGATGAGGAGAACATTATTACACGAAACGAAAGTGATATCGAGCACCAGAGTATATCGAGCTTACATCTGCAAGCTCAACAAGTTACATCCCAACATACTGTCGAAACAGTTATTGATAGTTAGCCACTATAGATTTATAGGAAGTTAGTTACTTGTAGATGAAGCAATGCAATCCTGTACCTGTGCTGATAGAATTACTAATGTAAGGACTATATGATTGTATAAAGGCTTAAATGTGTGATTAGTCCCTACACTTTTACCCAATTTTGGCATTGGTCCCTGCACTTTTTTTTGTTTGGCTTTAGTCCCTGCGCTTTATAAAAAATTTGGTATTGGTCCCTCCGTTAACTTTCCGTTAAAAAAAAAAAACAAAAATAACGGAGTGCCACGTGGTCCAATCATTTTACGACACGTGGCACACTAAAAAAACAAAAATTCAGAATTAAAATAAATTAAATAAAATAATTGATTTATAATTAGCATTCTCCTTATTCAGAATTAATTAAAAAAATAAAATCCTCTACAAAGAGTTTCTTAACGAGACATCGCCACTACCATCAATGGTTAACACAATATCTGTTCTTCTTCTTCACCCATCTCCATCAACACTCAACTCTAATTTCTAATTTCACCTTCTTCTCTTTTAATTCATAATCCATCAACACCAACTCCAATTTCATCAGATTCAACATATAGTTGGCATGAAAATTCATCATAAATTGAAACAAAACAGAAATTAAACCATTTAACATAATAGAAACAAACAGAAGTTGAAATAGCATAAACAAAAAAGTTACAGAAAAAAATTGAAATTGAACCATTAAACAACAAATTGGTGATGGAATGGCAGATCAAAACAAAAAACAAAGACGGTATCGCGGCCAAGATCGAAATCGCAGACAGTAACGAAAACGGAAACAAGAACGAAACTTGAATCGCAATGTTAGATCAAGTTGAATTTTTTTTGTTTTTTGAGGGAAGATCAAGTTGAATAAGAAATCATTTCTTCCCCTTTCTCAAATGTCGCCTTTTTCATTGGCTCTGATATTGTCTTTTTAATTTTTCAATTACTATTTCTAATGAAATAATGATAATACTAGTTAACAATCAATTATTTTATTTTGCTAAAAAAAAAAATCAATTATTTTATTTAATTTATTTTAATTCTGAATTTTTGTTTTTTAGTGTGCCACGTGTCGTAAAATGATTGGACCACGTGGCACTCCGTTAGTTTTGTTTTTTTTTTTAACGGAAAGTTAACGGAGGGACCAAAACCAAATTTTTTATAAAGCGCAGGGACTAAAGCCAAACAAAAAAAAGTGCAGGGACCAATGCCAAAATTGGGTGAAAGTGTAGGGACTAATCACACATTTAATTGTTGTATAAATACTTGTTCTTGTGACAACAAACATTAAGGAAATTCGTTCACAATTCACATTTCTATAGTTTCCACTCAATGATATTTTCTCTCATAATATTGTATCATAAGTATCGCATTGATTTTTTTTATTGGTCTTTGTGGATTCCCCTCCATTCTTGCATTTTCTTTCTTTGATTTCATCCTGCCTCCATGCACAATTCTTGTTAACACTTCTACGCAACCAAAAACTAATTAGAAGAAGTTGTAAGTTGCAGCGGTATTCAAGCTTTTCTATAGGATCGTTCTTTCACAAGTGGTAGGAGGTGTATGTTCAACAATTATTAAGATGCAATGATTATATGCAAAATTTTGGTTATCTTGATTGGTTCCTTACTATGACATGTATAATCCAGAGTGATTAGAAATTCAACAATATTTAGATAAGTATGGTAACCATGCAACATATAGTCCTGATTTAGCTGTAAAGTTTTTCATTTGGTTGCGTAGGATGATAACAAGTATATTTAGTGTCGAAATACCTAATTTTTTTTTTATCTTTCGTTTCATTTTTTTCTTATGGCTTTGTATCTAATATTTATTTATATTTTTTTAGGGGAATATTTATTATTTATTTATATCTTTAATTTGTTCCGATAATATTTTAGGTATGCATACGATTGACTTTCAAGATATATGTGCAGAACTATGAAATAAAAGACTACCTTTCAAAAAAAAATGAAATAAAAGACTATTCTCAAAATTATTTCTTGTCATGATAAAAGACGGTAATTGTGTCCTCGCGCTTAGCTTAGTTGGTATAAACAATGCATAAAAATATGCAAGGTCCGGGGTTCGAACCCCGACCAGCACAAAAGACGGTAATTGTTCAAAATATTATCTAAAAAATATATATATTTATCAATCATCTTTTGTAAGAGCGGCTATCATGTCTATTGGCACGGAGATTCTAGAGTTATGTTTACAAAAAATTTATCTAAAAAATATATATATTTATCACACATCTTTTGTAAGAGCGGCTATCATGTCTATTGGCACGGAGATTCTAGAGTTATGTTTACAAAAAATATGTATAGTTGGGTAGTTGATATGTGGTTCCATATAACCCAACATTGATCATAAAGTATCATGCTCATATCAATAAGGAATTTTGCAACAAGTCCAATCGTATTAAGTACTTATTTAAATATATTAACAAAGGTTTTGATAGATTCACTGCATTTATGTGTATTGACGGTGAAGAATGTGTAGATGTGTATTGACGGTGAAGAATGTGTAGATTAGATATAACAATATTATGATTATTGTTGCTTGTAACCTTTTGAGTCTATATGAAAAATACTTCATCCGTCGCTATATGTAAGCACCCTTTGCCTCTAATAAAAGGGTGCTTAGATAGGGACAGGGGAGTATTTGCTTTTGATATTCATGGTCTTTGATTCAATGTTTGACATTTCATTTAACTGAAAACAGAGTGTTGTATTTAGAGATGGTGAAAATTTGCATTCAATTAGGAGAGTCAGATAGAGATGGTAAATGCTGCCTTTTCTCTTCTAAATATGAGGTGGTAAGTTATGCACGACACATACACGGGTCCATCCCTAAACTAGTATTGTTGTGATTTATCATTTTCATGTGACTTTATTTCGTAAATAATTTTAGTCTAGAATCAACAAAAATAAATACTGCAAGAATACGCTTGATGGTAACATATTTTACAATTACAATCAATCAGCGATAACTGTAAGAACACTAGTTTGTATCATTGAGATTGAAGATATGCCACCCTTTCTTCCTCATCGTCATCAAAGTTTTGGGATCAATGAAATTCTAATACTCCTAGCATAGCAAGAACTAGGTTGTGTTTAAAATCATAAATTTGCAAAATCTAGATAAATAGGTATTGTGATCCATGATCCGTCAAAAAAAAAAGGTATTGTGATCCATTAGAGTAAGTAACAAAGGCAGGTAACTATTTTAATGATGTTAATGAATGAATCTAGCAATTAAGGATGAATTTGACTTTTTTAGAAACTAATCGTATGACCGATTAGATTCTAATTTAACTTGAGAATAATTTAAAACTCCAAATGATAACGTAATTGAATGGAATAGATTTGATAATTGATTAGGATTCCTTCAAAGTTTTGATCAATTAGATTAGGTTAATTAATTAATCGATTAGTGATCACCAAATTAAGAGAGCTGTACTAGGATAGGGTTGGGCTTGCTATTAATTCATTTAATTTTCCGGAATGTTACGAAACAAGTTGATGAATTAGTGTCGGAAATTATGGTGTTGTCATGGCGTTGGAGTATGGGTAGGCTTAATATGGAAACTTTTATACTATGAATGAAGTTGGAATCCACATGAGTGTCTCTTGAGGTAGTTGCTTGTGTGTGATTTTGGAGGTGTGCTGTGCTTGCCCAGGGTGTTTTAATTGCTGTTATCTTTCTCCTCACAGTAGGCTGCGGTTTAAGGCCTCTGCTATGCAGCTGTTTGTGCTGGAAGCGCCTTATATTTGGCTTTGTAGGCTGGTGTTGAGGCAATTGTATGCTAGGGTGGGGTTGGAATATATAGCAGTACCTTTGTTTTGGGTTTCGGCTAGTTCTACCCCTTAGTATATTTTGGCATCAGGATTAGTTTGGGAGTTGGGTAATTTTTGTTTTTATTTTTTGTGGTTCCGGGTGTTTGTCTTGTATGTATTCGGTGTTACGTCTATATACGACACCTGGTGTTTTTGTTCCTTTTCTGTTTTTTCTGTGAGTGGTACTGTTATTAGTACAAACTCGACGAGAATAAATTTTGCCAATTCAAATATAATAATAATAATAATAATAATTCTTACAAGTTACATGTGACAATTATATTTGAATCAATGATGATACTATTTAAGAACCGAATCTTAAGTTTAAGAACTACTTAAGTAACTTCTATTGGAGACACATTTAAATCAAAATCTTGTCATTTTAGGTGTGTATTTATGGACCATTCCCTATTATTTTGATATCAAATTAACAATAGTGTTTATAACAAACAACGCAGGGCAAGGCATGTTTGTTTTTTCTTTTATTTTTTTTTTTGGGAAATGTTTGTTTTTTAATTTGTTGACGGTGCTGAACATCCATTTTCATTGGAAAAATATAGTTTAATTATATGTTTGGTTGATTGTCCAAGTACGTTAACTTGAAGTTATTTTTGCCACCAACGCAGGTTGAGTTGAAAATATCATCTTTTATGATTTTCCATTGGAGAAACCATAATGCTTATTTCCATTTTGTTGTGCTCTTTTTTTATATCTAAGAAAATACAAATATATAATCTTTCTGTATTGATGCAGAAATTATCAACTAGCATGCACATGCTCCAATGATTGTCAAGGTTCCTCTACATGTGATAGATTCGTAACTTGAACCCCTTTATGTTAAGGAATATATATACAGCACAAACTAGAATACTACAGTCTACAGGTGCATGAAGGAACTGTCTTTTAATCTAACCTTAAAGATGAATCGATAATTTATGATCATCTCTTATGACGAGATTTATTACATATGATATACTCAAAAGCCGATGAGTGAAAAGGAAAGGAAAAAAAAAACTAACATACTTGTAAATGATTACTGATGGTATATGTTTTTGACTGGTGCTGAAGCAATCTTTCCCTTTATCAGATTCATATTGCTCTTCCCTGTGAAACTCTTGAATCAATTCATTTCATGCTGTCTATCGGTCAGGTTTATTGGGATACTGACGATGAACGTGTTGATCACCTAATCTAATTTTGGTCTTAATCCCTTTATTTTGCAGAACCACCTTGTGACCATGTTGTGTTCCAGGATGCACCTTAAGAACAACATCTCCGGTAAGAGTTGGGACCTGAATGGTTCCGCCCAAAATTGCTTGACTGATACTTAAAACAGTATCTACATGAATACGGGATATTCCCTGACCTTGATAGTAACATAAAGATCACCAGGAAAATCACTAGATGACCCTGCTGCACCACCACTTCCTTCAATCTAAATGGTCTCACCATTGTCAATCCCAGACAGAATATTCAATTAACACTAACTAAATTATCACATTGACTGAAAAATCAAACTTAATTATCACATTTCAAGAATATGTATTGCAAAACTTCAACTCTTGATCCACTTCAACAACCATGTTTGAATAGATCATTCTCATTTATCCCGCATAAATAAACAAAGCCTAAAAAATGAAACTTTGGTTGAAAGAAACAAATTGCATAAAATATTCATTTATTTTGATTTCTTACTCATAGACTAAGCTTTCTATATAGGAAACTTTTACACAATTTTGATTTCTTACTCCCAGACTAAGCTTTCTATGTAGGAAACTTTTACACAAACAAGAGGATAAGGTTTTGTTCGTCAAAATATTGTATCTGTCAGAGTTACCGTTAAATTAGATACATATATCGAGAATATCACTTAAAGGAGGTTTTGTTGTATAAATTAGACCATGACTTCAAAATCATGTTTCTTTCATGAAATTTACTCACTATATGCTTACGTGCCATGAAACATTCAATTTGCAACACGCAACACATATGTACATTCTGTTTTAAGAGTTTCCTTCTATTTTAGTCTCTATTATCCTCGAAAGTGTAAAGGCAAAACTTTAGGGTCAACAATTACTCAGAAAAAGGTGTATCAAAACAGAACACTTAATAACCCAACAAGGATGTTCCATATTACAACTCAAATTTGCTTCTTTATAACAATTGCTTTACTTCATCTTTTCTACATATGCGCTGGAGCTCGCGTGCTGCCGCCAAAAAGGACTCTGTATAGGAAGAAGACAACGTAAGAAAGAAGAAATATGTACTCACATAAAGCATCTTGGTCCATCAACATAACAAGTCATACAAATATACAAAAAATACAACTAAGGGCATGTTTGAACTGATTCATTTAAACTTATCTACTGACATAAGCACTACTGTTTAGAAGAGCTTATGAAAACAATTTATGGCATGTATGTAAGTCGTTTTCAGCCCTTTTTCATAAGCTCTCTAGGATAGCTTATGAAAACAGCCTATAGTTTTTATGAGAATATATTATGACTTTATTTTATCATTTACTATAGAAATAGCTTAAACATAAGCACTTACATGATAATCACGAATGTTATAAGTGTTTAATTAAGTTGATTATGCAAACATGGTCTACGTACTGAACAAGATATATTACCTTTCCAAATGCAGAAGGATTTCTGATTGATAGGTGAACCAGTTATTGACTGAATAACTTCAAATAACATATTCTGTGGAGTGCTCCTGAGCTCTTGTACCACTCCATATATGGTTTTCCCATTCTCAAAGTAAATATGATTATTTGGGTGCTTTGTCTTGCAACCAGCATGCCTTTCAAACTCGTATGCATTAATAACCTGAAGAAATGCAATATTAGACAGAGCAAGTTGACTTCAAAAGGATTCTCCTCTACGATGATTAAACAAACTTGCCTTGGCAAAACTACACGACGGACAGCTGCACAAATACCCAGCACCTTTTATAACAGCTCGAAGTTCCTTCTATTAAGCATAGGAAGAACCAGACATGTGATCAAAGATAAGCTACTGCAAAGATGAACTCATCAGGAATACGAAATTTTACCTCCCGTGACCAAGCTTTATACTTTACAGAGACGCCATCCAGCATACCAGTGGATAGCAAACTTCTGACGTTTGAAGGGAAGTTATTTGAAGTAGCCTTTTTGGACATTTTCATCTCCTCTTTTGTCTTGGGAACATTTTCAGTTTCAGATGCAGACGTCTGAACTGTACTTGGAGGTACTTTAGAGCTTGATCTAACCAACTCTCTTTCATTTGCAACTTGTGACATATGCGAAGGTGCTTGACCCATAAGCAGCCCGTAGTCGGAAACAAATAAGTCAAATGGGGTTGCATCGTCGTCGTCGCAGCCACCAAAGGATATGATACTGCTTTCTCCTTTATTATAAGAACGAGAAACAAATGGCATGTCATTTCCCCTCTGATGGTAAGTGTGACCCATTGATATGGTGCCATCTCCAGCCTTATTGAATAAGCGGTCACTTAACATAAAATTGTCATGAGCCTTGTTGTAGGCTTGAGCAATAGACACGACATTACTATCTACATTACTGTATCCTTGATCCATTGGTATTGCATTACAAATATCTGTGTATGTTGAAGGTATTGATAACTTGCCACCTCCCTTGTTATAAGATTGACTCATCGACATTAAATTGTTCTCCGTCCTATCAAAAGCGCCACCCGTCAATATAACATTGGCATCCCCTCTGTTGTATGAGAGACATGTTGATATTGAATAATCACCTTCCTTGAATGCATGAGTGTTTGACACGGTGTTGCTAAACCCTCCATCATAGGGATTATTACTTGGAACAGACATGAAATTCTCAGACTCCTTCACCTCATTAACTTTGACTTTTCTAATCCCGTTGTGATTAAAAACTGGTTGAGAATCTTCTAGTGTAGTTGACATTGATAAACCAAATGAGGCATCGCCCCCAAAAGGATCCAAGATATCCTTTCTCTCCGCACTCAACTTATTATCTATATTTAAAGGGCAAACATTTGTGTCTTCAAAATTCATAATTGCAGCACCTGGATCAAATAGTTGTGAAGTAAAATGGCCAGTTAAAGAGTGAAAAGTCAAAGAATTTCCCCAAGACAAAATATTCGAGCTGAGCATTCCTGATGATAAACTGTTTGGAGCCTCCACTGCTTGTTTCTTATTGGGAAACAGATCCACTTCAAGGCCATCCATGAAGGACTGATTAGAACGCTTTGACTCGATTCTAGAAGAATTCTCATATGTCATATCATCACCCTCATTCAAATTCCCAGAACTCTTTCCCATCCAAAATGGTTGATTGTCGAACGACTATCACAAGAAAAACATACATTAGAAAAATGCAAAAACGCACCCAGCAAAGAGTTTTATATAGAAATAAGTTTTAGGATGCTTCTTATTACAAATAAGGGAAAAGGGTCATATTTTAAGGAACTTTTAAAGTACACTAACAATAACCTATTCACCTGATAAAACAGTTATTGTTCAGAATGTCATGCAAATAAAAGTACAAAAATCATATCAATTTCTAATTTAAGTTGTAGACTGTAGTACTTGACACTAAAAGTGGACCACAAAAACATATGCAAGTGCAACAGCAAATTAAAATAAGTAAATAACTAATAGCCCCAATGTTTTTTTTTCTTCTTCTCTTTCAAGATATCACATTTAAAACAAAATGGTAAACACTTGAAATTCAAACATCAAACACAAACAACATAATCCATTTCTGGGCAACAATGTTAATTTCAAAACAATACATACCATTTCCTTCAAAGTAAGCTCATAAGAAGAAGCACTTCAAGTCATCTTAGAACTAGTAACAAAATCTTCCTGCACAGAAAAATGAACAACAACAACAACAACAAAAGATTATTTACACGAAAATCCATCATGCAGTGAAGCAGTTCAACAAAGTGGGAAAATGCATTTGATAGATACCGTGATTATTGTGCTGGGCACATTTAGAAGAGGTGATTGGAAAGTTGAAACCCTAAACTTAGGATTCAAAGATGATCGCGCGTGAGTGCAAGATCTCTAACAGAGAGAGAGTTCATAGATTTTTTAGGCTTTTGTGTTTCTCGGGAAAGTTAAGCGATGGTGCTCCGCACGATCCTTCTGTTAAACGTCATATTGTACGTACACGTGCCATGATCCACTTCTCTGCTGTGCTGTTAAATTATTATTAAGTTTTTTTTTAAGGAATTAATTAGTTTTATTTTCTTTCTTTCCACAAAAAAAAAAAAAATGTTACAAGTATCAATTATTCCCTCCGGTCACATTTATAAGCAAAAAAACACTTTTTAGATTCATTCAATGTTTAATGTATTTGGTCAATATATAGACCAAATACATGATGTATTCAATAAACTTAAAAAGTGCATTTTTGCTTATAAATGTGACCGGATGGAGTAATTTGTTAAAATGATGTTTTTTTTTGCTAACCCCAAGATTTTTGTGAAGGGTGGTGATATAATCTGATCAATAATTGTTTCTCTCAAATATAAAAAATATATTTTCTTTTATTCGTATAAATCACAACTTTAAGCATAAATCATCTATTTAAAAAGAGAAAAGATATTTGTATAACCATTTTTTCACAATGTTTTTGACAACTTTATCTCTCATGTATACATTATAATTTTACTTTCTCTCTATTGCTTTGATTTTTATGTCAATACCTCTTTTTCTTTGTAAAATTATGATTGTCCCAAAAGTTATCAAGTAAATGGTCGTTCTAAAAAAATAAAGACTATTAACATTACCTCTAGGTAAATGATGGCAAAAAATTTCTCTAGGTAAAAAAAAACTATATGAAGGTCTATTCTAAGTTTAATATGTAAAAAAAAAAAAAAATATTCTAAGTTTAATCTTACATTGACTATTTGTCCAAAAGAATATTTGAAATAATTAAAAATAAATAGTGATACCTTATATGATCATACGATTAATTAATATTTGTAATTATCGAACAAAAAAAACATGTCCACATTCATCAGGCTCGACAATATATAATAAGAAACTAATCAAAGGTTTCAATATCATTGTATCGGTTAATCACTTGGGCAAGAAAGATGGTAACAATCTCTAAATCTTTGTTATTAGTTTCTTTGTTACTAACAATTCTTGTTGCATTGCAGTTCGAAGACTGCAAAAGCTCGTTACCCATTTTTCAAAAAGTACACGTGTACGTTACTAGAGAAAACCAATTTTGAAAAAAGTATGAGTGAGAAAGAAGAGAGAGAGGCTCTGGGGGGGTAGGGTCCACAGGGACAAAAGTGAGTGAAACTCCCATCCAGGATGCAACGGACAAGGCGGTGATACGGCGCAGAGGTTTCCAACACCTAGATAACTCTACTGTTCCGTTCTTCTTCACTGATTTTCCAGTGAATGCCTCCAAGGAGGATCTCCGGCGTCTGTTTGTCAACTTTGGTAAAGTGGAGGAGGTCTTCATCCCTAATAAATTAGATAAATGGGGAAGGAGATTTGGTTTTGTTAAGTTTAAAGAGGTGGTTGATGAGGAGGAGCTAGGGTGGCGGTTGGAGGAGGTGTGGTTGTGGAAAAGTAGACTGAAGGTGAATAGAGCTAGGTTTGGAAGGGAGGATAGAAGAGGGGAGGACAAGAAGTTGGAGGAGAAGAAGGTAGCGGAGGTGAAGAAGATTCGGCGGGAGGTTGGAGGTGGCTCGAAGTCCTATGTCAATGGTAGATCTTATAAAGGTGTGGTGGTGAGGGAGGTTAGGAACGAGACAGAGGTGGGAAAGGAGACTCCTTGCTTGGAGATCCAACCAAGTGAGGAGATGATGGACTTTTTGAAGGATGGGTTTGTAGCGGAGCTCAATCAATCGTTGCAAGCTTTAGAGGTCCAGCAAGCGCTGGCAATGGAAGGATGGCCGAAAGTTAAGGTGACTGGAATGGGGGAGAGGCAAGTTTTGCTTCAGGTGGCGGAATCCGGTGGTGTGGCAGCAATTCAGAAGAGCAATGAGCAATGGTGGGGAGCTATGTTTAAAAGAGTCAGGAGATGGTACCCCAACTTGGTGTCTTCTTCTAGATTGGTGTGGCTAAATGTGCATGGCATTCCTCTCCATGTTTGGGATGAACCACTTTTCAAAAAGATTGGTTCATTGTTTGGTGTTTTTGATGATTTTGATGAGGAGACTATTGGTAGGAATAACTTTGAGGTGGCTAGAATCCGAGTCTCGACAGCAAGGAAAGGTATTATAGATGAGGTGGTTAGGATTAGAGTGATGGGGGCGGAGTTTGCTCTGTGGGTGGTGGAGGAGGGTGGTGGTTGGAGGTCTCCAAGGAGGAAGGAAGGTAGAATCATTGATGATGTCACAGAGGTGGGGTCACGTGATGCGGATATGGTGGGGGAGGAGAGAGGCTTTTCCTCTGAAGATGATGTGCCTAGCTATTGTTCTCATAATTCAAAATATTTAGGTGTTAGGAGTGGTCAGCATAGGGTGGACTCTACTGATGGGTCAGAGAAACAAAAGGAGGTGCAGAAAGATACTCCTGGGGGAACAAAGAACCTAGTTCCCTTAAAGGGGGATAATATTTTGAATGATCCTGTGAGTGAGGGACAAGTGGCATGTGGGACAGTTGACTTAGATGGGAGAAGGTTTGAAGTGGACAGGTGTTTACGGCTGGAAGGTGATGCAGGTGGGGCCCAGGTGGAGTTGGTACAGAACCTTGGGGAAGGAGTTCCTCACGCGCTTGTTGCAAGTGGGGGGAAGATGTGTGTTGGGACCCATGTGGAGATATCTTGTGGACCGGTCTTGATTGTGGAGCCCCAGGGATCAGGTGGGTTAATTGATATTGGGCTGGACAAGGCCCAAGTTCTAATGGGTGGTGAACATAGGCCTGATTCAAGTTTCTGCTGTGAGAGGCCGCGGGAAGAAGGTGCTGCACATGTATTAGTGGCTTCAGGGTGTTTTATCTTGGTTTTCGGGTGTCAAACATTGATTACGTTCGAACCTTTCTAACCGGTGATATCTTATTTTTTTCTTGGGAAGGGAAAAAGTAAGCAAAACCCTTGAGAATCGAGGTCCGGGAGTTGTTTTCGCTACGGGAAGGTGTTAGGCACCCATAACGACTATAGTAACCTATAGGAACCGTCTTTAATTTCTACGCGCGCGCTTTATTTTTAAATGCTATTTTGAAATGTTATTTATACCTAAAATTTGCTAAGTGAAGAATTGGAGGGAGAAGAATGTTTTTGAATTTTTATTTTAGTTGGATTGAAGGAATTTTGTTCCTTGCCTACGTACCCGTTTAAGGGATCAAATCCACCGTAGTTCTCTTCCAAAAATGTTTTTGTTTTTGTTGGTTGATTTTAAGTTTGAAAATGGATTTTGGAAGAATAGAAAGAGGCCTCAAGGGTATGAGATTAGGAAAATTGTGAGGTTGAATTAGTGAATTGCAAAAGAGGTCAAAGTATGATTATTTTCATTGGATTTTTGATTAAGAAAACAAAAGGAAAATTCAATGGGATATTGGATCCCAAGGTTTATTTGGAAAAGATTTGAGTGAAGTTGTTCACATTTGTTTGGAAAATTGGGTTTTTTCTAAGTATAAGTCCTAGGCATTCATCTAAACATGCAATCCTAAACATACATCTAAACATGCATATTCTAGCTATAGTGGTGTGTGTGCATGTGTCGGTGCTTGTGTCGGTGTACATCATTAGAGTCCATTGTCCTTTACATCATACCCTAGATACATTCTATGGCCTCTTTGCCAAGAAATTAAAAGCATGAAAGTAAAATATTACAAGAATTCCTAAGTTTTACATTCTAATTTTTTTGGTGAAACTTAAAGTGCAAGAAATTAAAGTGGAGAAAGGGATGAGATATGGAATGCTCATGGTGTATGCGACAAATGAACAAATAGTTAGTAATAATAGGCATGTGATAGTAGAAAAGATTGACAAAGAAATAAGGCATGATAACATGATAAAATGGCAAGGAAAGATGACAAAATACATCTAACAAGATACCAAAATTCCAAGCAAACAAAAGACCCATAACCCTCACATTGTAACATTTTTCAAAGAGTTTTGGGGTCAGCCCTAATGTGAGAGTTACAAGAAAATTATAAGCCAAGGAATCATGATATGAAACTAGGTCTATTTTTGCACCAATTTACATATTAAAATGACAAATAACTTGCTAACCAAGCAACCAATTATCACCCATTCAAAACAGCACCAAACACTACATATTATGCAACAAATAACACCCTAAGATCACCCATCAAGTACCAATTATCATAAGCCAAGATATTGGAGTTAAAATGTGCAAAAAAGCTTCACAAAATATGATGAAAGACAACACAAATCATTCACAATTCCACATGCACTTTCTCCAACAATTTTCAACATGCGAAGGGTCACAAGAAACAAGTCTTAATCACTCAAAACAAATGTAAAAGAAATCACAAGGTTTTTACAAGTTTTTTATCAAGATTTTCAACAAAAATTAAAGAAAAAACAATAAACCAAAGTAAAAATAATTCTCCAGTATTTCTTGATCAATCTTGACATGTAATATGTCAAAATTGATCAAAAAGTACAAAGAAAATTATAGGAATTTTTTCAGAATTTTTATCAAAGGTTTTCAAACAAGCAGGGGTGTAAAAAGCAAGAAATTATTAAGAACATACAGGGAAGGGGGGTGTAAACAGCAAAAGAGTAGAGAAAAGAAAGGCTGTAGGCAAGTCAGGCCCAAGCCCAAACGAAATGGGTAGGGTTGGACCCATGGGTTATGGGTATGGACATGGGTTAAGAAAAAGGGTCATAATATAAAATGAAAATTGATGGTAAAAAACAACTTGTTTGTTATCCTTTTCTTTTTCAAAAACGTGAGAAACTTCTCCCCATGTTCACAGACCAGCGCCTCCTTCTTCTTCTCAGGCGAGATGAGTGCTTTCCGGCACGGTGGCTGCCGGCCCAACAGGGCGGCGCCGCCGCGTCGGACGACCCAAACAGCTCCGTTTTCAAAACCTTTTACATCAAAATGATTCTCTTCTCCTCCTCTATTCGATTTTCAGAACAATTTTCAAAAATCATCAAAGACATGGCATGGATCTAGCACTTTAACTACGAATTTTTTGGAAAGAAAGGTGAATAAAGGGAACAAGAAACGTTACCTTCTCGGATTAGTTAAGATCTGGAGATGTTGAAGAAATAAAAACGAGATTGCTCCTCCCTTCTTCACGTATTGTGCTTCGATCTGTTTTGTTCCTTTCCCACGCGAATTCAGCTTCTTCGAATCCGTTACGGTTCCGGTAAGTTTGCTCCTGGATTCTTCTTCTCGCTGAAATTGTGGTTCTGGCCTTTTGCGAAATTCAATTGGAGCCTTCTTCTTTCACGTGTTCCTCTTTGAAAATGGCATGGCTTATGCGTTGCTGTTCTTCTCCGATCCAAACTCGAACTCGTCACTGTTTTTGCGTGTCTTTCCCAAGGAGAATCCGAATTCAGTTTGATTTGAGTGATTGAAACGGAAATTTGCGGTGTTGTTACGGTGGTTCACGAATTCAGGTTGAAACTGAGCCTTGATGACGATTGGCAGTTGCGCAGTGACGGTTAGCGCCGTCGTGAGCCGTTCATGCTTTGCGATTGGAAGCTTGAAATTCTTGCTTTCAACGATGAGTCCGAGAAACTTTCGTGAGAATTTGCGATGAATTGAGGCTTTTGATTATGAGATTTTTGTGAATCGGTGAAAAAATTTGTGGAATTGGTGAGTTTTTTGATGAGTTTGGGAAGTTAGGGAGGTTGTTGTGGTGGTTTAGGTGGTGGTGGAAGTTAGTTATGGAGGTTTTGGTTATGGAGAAAGTTAGTTAGAGGAGAGAGAAAGAGAGAAGAGAGAAAAATGATTTTGTGATTTTTTGTGTATTTGTGAAAATAATTAGTGTAAAAATGATTAGTTGTGAAAAATTGACCACAAGTTTGACTTATATAGGTGATGTGGGAAAGCTTGGACCAATTGGAATGAGACATGTGGCACTAGACTTGTAACAAACTTTGACTTTGACTTAAAAAGGGATTAAAATGCAAATAACAAAAGCACAAGGACCAAAACGAAAATTAAAACTAAAAATGAATTGAAAAATGTAAATTGAAAATTAACGTAAAGCGAGACGATTAAAAACAACGAAGCAGATTAAAACGAATCAGAAATATTATGTGAAATGACCAAAACGCCCCCTAGGGACTAAAATGACTAAAAACGACTCAAATGCAATTTAAAAATGGATTTTTAACAGAGAATTGAAGCAAACACTTATTCAAACAAATTAAAAGACTCAGAGACAAATTTTAGAATTTAAACCGGGTTTTAACGCATGAAAAGACTAAAATGCCCCTAGGGGCAAAACTGACTCAAAATGACTTCAAATGCAATTTTAAAATGGATTTTGACATGGAATGAAACAGAGACTTATTCTAATCAAATGAAAAGACTCAAACAAATTTTTTAAAAGACTGAAAGAAATTTTATCACATGAAATGACTAAAATGCCCCTAGGGGCTAAACTGACTAAAAAATGACTCGACTGATGTTTTCTGAAATGAATTTTGACATGAGATTGAAACAAGGGCTTATACAAACCAATTTAAAAGACTCAAACAATTTTCAAGGATTAAAATGAGTTAAATGCAGGAAATGACTAAAATACCCTTCTACGTGAATTTTGCAGATAACATTGAAATAAAATGCAGAGAAAGATGCAATTGATCAGAGACATATCAAATGACTTATAATGCAAGAAAAGAAGAATTGAACAAGTATTTTTAGGTCCAAAATTAGGGTATAACAGCTGCCCCTATTTAAGTTTCTTTGTCCGGAGAGTCAAGAGACGAAGTCTTTGAGTTGACGGGACGAAGATACTTAAATATTAACATTTGCACTGCTTTTGGACATAAAAATACACTTTCAGATTTTCAAACAAACACGAATGCCATGCAACATTTCATTTATGAATGCAAGACAATCGAACCGGAATCTACGGGCTGTGTCACACCACTAAGGGATTTATAGACATCAAGGTAGAAAGAACGGGCAACAAATAGACAGGTACAAGCTGTTCTTTGGATCGAACTTGCCACTTGACCGAGAGACACAAACAAGAGAAGGGTACAAGCTGTTCTTTGGATCGAACTTGCCACTTGACCGGAAACATAGACATATAGGCAGATACAAGCTGTTCTTTGGATCGAACTTGACACTTGATCGGAAACATAGACATATAGGCAGATACAAGCTGTTCTTTGGATCGAACTTGACACTTGATTGAAAATACAAACAGATAGACAGACACAAACTGTTCTTCGGATCGAACTGGCCGTTTGGCTGGAGCTATAGACAAAAAGGGTTGATACAAGCTGTTCTTTGGATCGAACTTGCTTGTTGGATTATCACCACGTCATGTGGGAAGGTGCAAACTGTTCTTTTAGATCGAACTTGCCGTTTGACCGATAACAAAGCATAAGCTGGGTACAAACTGTTCTTTAAATCGAACTTGTCGTTTGTCCGGAAGCATAGGTATATGAGCAGGTACAAGTGGTTCTTTTTTGGATCGAACCTGGCACTTGACCAGTAACAAGATACAAATTGAGAGTCTGGTTTAACAAGATACCAATTGAGGGTAAATTGTCATTGACCTGATTTGCAAATAGACATGACCATTTTTGTTGGCCCAAGAGTAAATTGACATTGATTTGAATTGAGTTGAAAGTTGAATTTGACATTGACATTGACATTGGCATTGACATTGACATTGATATTGACATTGGCATTGACATTGACATTGGCATTGACATTGACATTGGCATTTGACATTAACATTGACATTGACATTGGCATTTGACATTAACATTGACATTGGCATTTGACATTAACATTGACATTGACATTGACATTGGCATTTGACATTAACATTGACATTGACATTGGCATTTGACATTAACATTGACATTGACATTGACATTGGCATTTGACATTAACATTGACATTGACATTTGACATTAACATTGACATTGGCATTGGATATTTGACATTGACATTTGACATTGACATTGACATTGACATTTGACATTTGACATTGGATATTTGACATTGACATTTGACATTGACATTTGACATTGGATACTTGACATTGACATTTGACATTGGATATTTGACATTGACATTTGACATTGACATTTGACATTTGACATTTGACATTTGCATTTGACATTGACATTGGATATTGACATTTGAATTGGATTGAAATTGGAATTTTGACATTGGGATTGGATTGAAATTGGAAATTGACATTGAAATTGACATTGGAATTGGAAATTGGCATTGGAATTGGAATTGGAGATTGACATTGACATTGTCACTGGATGTCATCATTGGAATTGGAGATTGACATTGACATTGTCATTGGATGTCAACATTGACATTGTTATTGGAGTTGAGATTGCTTCGAATTCGACATTTGACATGGTTTGGAATTGAGATTGGAAGGTTGAGATTGCATCGAATTTGACAATTGACATTGAGTTGAATTTGACAGTTTGACATTGAAATTGAGGTTAGGATTGACATTGGAGATTGGAAATTGCTTCGAATTTGACAGTCGACATGATTGGAATTGAAGTTGGAGAGTGGAAACTTGCATTGAATTTGGCAGTTGAAAGTTGGATATGCAACATGTATGTATGGTATAGCAAGATTATTGGATGTACGAGCACATAAAATGCATGATTATGCATGTATGAATGCTTGAAATGCATGATTGATTGGCAGTTTGACAGAGAAGTTTCACAAAGGCAGATGAGACATTGGAAGATTGGGCACGTAGTGGCTCGTGCTGCGACATATTCACAGGGGAAAAACCTCTTTGGAGAGACCGTCGTTGAGAGACGTATCAAAACCATGGCTGAGGGCAATAAAACTTGTAAAGGAGGGACCCTTGGAAGGTTCTTGGATACAGGTCGCCGTTGCTAGGCGTGTCAGTGCTGGGTGAACATTGGATGCTCGCATCTGTGGTCAATGCTTTTATATTCTTTTCATTTTTTCATTTTTCCATTTTCGAACCCCACTTTTGCCTGAACCGCCCTTTCGGGTTTTCGATTCACCGGGGAATAACTTCTTTTCATTGCCCCATTTTTGCCTGAATTGCCTTCATAGGTTGTCAATCAGCGGGGTGCTCATTTTTGCCTAAGCCGCCCTTTCGGGTTTTCAACTTAGCGAGCTTTTCATTTTCATTTTTCATTTTTTTCACTTTCATTTTCATTCTGTTTTTTCATTCTTGCCATTGACCACAGATCATCCTGGGGAGTAACCTGCTTGTAACATGTATTGAAATAGACATTGATATTCATTCATTCATGCATGTTTCATTGAAATGTACCCTGTTGCTCAGGTTTGCTTTCAAAATAGATAGAAATTTTTTTTTAGTTTTCAAAGATGTTTGTTTCAGACATTGACATTATCAAATAGACAGAAAATATTTTGTATATAAAGCATTGAAAGCAGAAAGGAAATGGAATTTCAAACAATAGAAAGGCTCGAATTGATGTAGAAGAGTGAAAGTCAGCCAAGGGCACGACTCCACGGATTTACAAAGCTTGGAAAATGGTAATTTTATTGGTTGGTGATACATTGAACACGATGACCGCTACATTTCATAGAAATTTTGAATTCACACGTACGGAAGCCTCTGATGAAGACGATCATTGACAGTTGCAGATGCCCCAAGGGGTGATGGTGATTTGCCAGATATAGTTACTTGTCTTTTATCAACCTCATTTTTGCATGAACCGCCCTTTCGGGTTTTCGGCTCATCGAGGCGCTCATTTTTGCCTGAGTTGCGTACAATCTCAGCGAGCTTTTTCATATTCATTTTTTTTTTGTCCCTAACTTTTGCCTGGATCGCCCTTTCGGGTTTTCGATCCACCGGGAAGCGCATTTTTGCCTAGGCCGCCCTTTCGGGTTTTCGACCTACCACGCTGTTCTTTTCTTTCTAGACAAAGTATTTCTTGACTATATCGGCATTAACAGGATTTGGGAGTTCAACACCATCCATGTGTGTAAGAATCAAAGCACCACCAGAGAAAGCCTTCTTGACAACATAAGGACCTTCATAGTTAGGTGTCCACTTGCCCCTTGGGTCGGGTTGCTGACTTATCCTTCTTTTCAATACAAGTTCGCCTTCCTTGAATTCTCGAGGTCGGACTTTCTTGTCAAAAGCATTCTTCATTCGCACTTGATACAACTGTCCATGAGTCATGGCATCCATACGTTTCTCTTCAATCAAATTCAATTGATCGTACCGACTTTGACACCATTCAGCCTCAGTTAATTTCGCTTCCATGATTACTCGAAGAGATGGAATCTCCACTTCCAGAGGGAGAACTGCTTCCATGCCATACACAAGAGAGAAAGGAGTTGCCCCGGTTGAACTACGCACTGTAGTACGGTAACCATGCAGGGCAAAAGGTAGCATTTCATGCCAGTCTTTGTAAGTAGTGACCATCTTCTGAACAATCTTCTTGATGTTCTTGTTAGCGGCCTCAACTGCACCATTCATCTGAGGTCTATAAGGAGGAGAGTTGTGATGTTCAATTTTGAATTCTTCACATAAAGTTTGCATCATACTATTGTTCAGATTGGAACCATTGTCAGTGATGATCTTGTTGGGAACACCATATCGACAGATGATGTTATTCTTGATAAACTTGACAACCACTTGCTTGGTCACATTGGCATAGGAGGCAGCTTCAACCCACTTGGTGAAATAATCAATTGCCACTAGAATAAAACGATGTCCATTGGAAGCCTTCGGTTCAATTCTTCCGATCATGTCAATGCCTCACATAGAGAAATGCCATGGGGAAGATATAACATTGAGAGCGTGTGGAGGCACATGAATCTTGTCAGCATAAATTTGACACTTGTGGCATCTTTTAGCATGTTTGTGGCAGTCACGCTCCATGGTTGTCCAGTAATAGCCGGCTCTTAACAATTTTCTTGACATGGTGTGGCCCGAAGCATGGGTCCCAAAAGTGCCATCATGCACATCATGCATCAACTTCTCAGCTTCTTGTTTATCAACACATCTCAACAAAACCATGTCATAGTTCCTCTTGTATAGGATTTCTCCGTCCAGAAGGAATCTGCTAGCCCATCGTCTCAAGGTCTTTTTATCCCTGTTGGAAGCACCAGGTGGATATTCACGATTCTGCAAGAATTGTTTGATGTTGTAATACCAAGGCTTTTTATCATTCACACCTTCATCAGCCTGATCTGGCATATTTTCAATAGTAAACACATGAGCGGGTCTATCAAGACGCTGCACTTTGATTACGGGCACATCATTCCAGTGATTGACACGAAACATAGAAGACAGAGTAGCAAAAGCATCAGCCATCTGATTTTCATCCCGAGGGATATGGTGTAGCTCAACCTTGGTAAAGTATGTCAACAGACGTCTTGCATAGTCACGGTAAGGGATCAGCTTCTCATGATGAGTCTCCCATTCACCCTTTATCTGATTAATAACAAGTGCAGAATCCCCATAGATGTCAAGGTGTTTAATTCTCAGGTCAAGGGCTTCTTCAATGCCCAAGATGCATGCTTCATATTCAGCTATGTTGTTTGTGCAGTCAAAGGTTATTCGAGCGGTGAAAGGAATGTGGTGCCCCTGCGGAGTCACAATGATAGCTCCAATTCCTTTACCGTAAACACCAATCCCCACTTGCTATTGGGATCTGGCCCTTCATTGATCAGTGGCTCTTCACAGTCTTTTGCTTTCAGATACATAATCTCTTCATCAGGGAAATCAAACTTAATTGGCTGGTAATCATCAAGAGGTTGACAAGAAAGATGCTCAGCAAGGACACTTCCTTTGATTGCTTTCTGAGCTTTGTACACAATATCATATTCAGACAACAACATTTGCCAACGTGCAATCTTTCCAGTGACAGCAGGCTTCTCAAAGATGTACTTGATTGGATCTATTCGGGATATCAACCAAGTTGTATGATTCACCATATAATGACGCAGGCGTTTGGCAGCCCAAGCCAAGGCACAACATGTCTTTTCAAGCATTGTATATCGAGTCTCACAGTCGGTGAACTTCTTGCTCAGATAGTAGATAGCATGTTCTTTCTTTCCAGTCTCGTCTTGTTGACCGAGAACACAACCCACTGAATCATCTAACACTGACAGATACATAATCAATGGCCTTCCTTCCACTGGCGGGACAAGGATAGGTGGTTCCAACAGGTATTCTTTAATGCTATCAAAAGCTTCCTGACATTCGTCATTCCATACAACAGGCTGATTCTTCCTGAGCAATTTGAAAATTGGACCACAAGTAGTAGTCATATGAGATATGAATCTTGAAATATAATTCAGACGTCCGAGAAAACCTCTGACTTGCTTCTCAGTTTGAGGGGCCGGCATCTCTCTGATGGCTCGGACTTTGTCGGGATCAACTTCGATGCCTCTTTGACTGACAATGAAGCCAAGCAACTTTCCAGATCGTACACCGAATGTGCATTTATTAGGATTCAACCGCAGCTTGTACTTTCTCAGTCTTTCAAACATCTTTTTCAAATACACAACATGCTGCTCTTCATCACTTGACTTCACAATCATATCATCAACATATAATTCAATCTCCTTGTGAATCATATCATGAAACAGAGTGGTCATACCCCTTTGATAGGTAGCACCAGCATTTATCAAGCCGAACGGCCTCACTTTATAACAGAACGTTCCCCACGGAGTGATGAAGGACGTCTTTTCTCTATCTTCAGGAGACATTCGTATCTGATTATAGCCAGAGAAACCATCCATGAAGGAGAAGACTTTGGATTGAGCAGTACTGTCAACAAGCACATCAATATGAGGCAATGGGAAGTTATCTTTTGGGCTGGCTTTGTTCAGATCTCTGTAATCAACACACATTCGAACTTTCCCATCTTTCTTTGGCACTGGCACAATGTTGGCAATCCACTCAGGATATTCAGCTGTCATGAGGAAACCCGCATCAATTTGCTTCTGTATTTCAGCCTTGATCTTAAGAGCCATGTCTGGGCGAGACCTTCTTAATTTCTGTTTGACAGGAGGGCATTCAGGTCTTGTCGGTATCCGATGTTCCACAATCTGGGGATCTAGACCCGGCATATCCTCATAAGACCATGCAAAGACATCTGGATAATCATGGAGAAGTTGAATAATCTTCCTTTTCACTTCTGGCTCAAGCGCAGCACCAATCTTGATCTCTCGCTTGTTCTCTTTAGTACCCAGGTTGATGAGCTCAATCTCTTCCTGGTGAGGCTGAATGGCTCTTCTTTCTTGCTCAAGCAGTCGAGTGATCTCATATGGTATCTCTTCATTATCATCATCCTCATCTTCAGCTTCATATACAGGGAATTCAAAATTTGGATGAACCATAGGGTCACTGTGTTCAACGGGTTTATTATGGTTCAATCTGCATAATATGATTGGGGATGATTTTTAGAAAAAAGTTTTTCATGCAGATTTTTGAAATTAATAAGAAAATACAGATGTTTTGGTTTTTTCTGGCATTACCATTATTTCCAAGAAAAAGGCACTAAAAAGTAAAAAACAAAGAGTCGTGAGAAAAACGACAACTTTTATTGATAACGGCAATGCCGAAACAAACACGCCCTTACAATGATATCACTTTCGCCTTGGGCAGAGCGAAAGGATTGTTATTTTGAAAACAAAAAACATGAGCAACAAAACACATTACATGGAAGCATGCATGACTAAAGGAACATCAATGGCCTCCCAATTTTTCACAGTGCCTCCTGGTATAACAAACGCAGGCACGTGACCTCTTTCAGCAGCATCTTCAGCAATAGCATTGATGAACCCAGCACTGTGGAAGGTTCCCTTTGAAACAGCAGATGTCGGGGAGAATCCAAGGCCCTCTTTACGCTTGTTTTCCAAGATCTGAATCACTTTGCCCCAGCCAGCAGCTTGCCCTGCTTGAACGGCCTTCTGGGCGTCTTTCAATGAAGCCATGCTAGCACCAGCCCTCCGGGGTTCTGCACCTTCGACAGTCAAGCCTTGAAACGACGTCCCTTCAGCGGACCCTGCTTCAACACAAGAGAAAGATGATACTTGGCTAACCAGAAATGCCTCTTCACCATGCACAGTGACAATCTTACCGTTCCTCATGAACTTGAGCTTCTGATGCAAAGTGGACGTGACTGCTCCAGCGTCGTGGATCCACGGTCTTCCGAGGAGACAGCTGTAGGAAGCATTGATGTCCATGACTTGGAAAGTGATCTGAAATGTCTCAGGACCAATGGTGATTGGCAAGTCTACTTCCCTAAGAACATCTTTGCGAGATCCGTCGAAAGCCTTAACCAAATAGTTGTTTCCCCTCAGAGAGATTCCATGATGACTCAACTGTCTTAGTGTGGACTCAGGCATTACATTTAATGATGATCCGGTGTCCACCAACACGTTGGATATCATATCAGACTTGCAATGCACCGAGATGTGTAAAGCCAAGTTGTGGTGCCTCCCTGCTTCGGGGAGTTCATCATCACCGAATCCCAAGTTGTTGCAGGCAGTAATATTACTCACTATCCCATCGAACTGATCCACAGAGACCTCGTGGTCAACATAAGCTTGCTCTAGTATCTTCATTAACACTTTCCTATGGGCCTCTGAGCTCATAAGCAAAGACAAGATGGATATCTTTGATGGAGTCTGCAGCAGCTGGTCAACAATTTTATAATCGCTCTTTTTGATGAGCCTCAAAATTTCGTCTAGATTAGACTCTTCAATGGGCTGGCCCGAGGGGCTGGCATTCTCTTCCTCAAGGTTAGCCATGTTTCTTCTCTTGTACAATCTTGTCTGATAAGCTCTATCTGGTTGGTAAACCTTACGAGCACGAGCCACCTTGCAGACTGCGGCGGAAAAACCAGGAGACAATGAGCACGGGAAGCCATTTGTGACCGATGGATGCATATGATGCATGAAATGTGTAAATGCATATGCAAAAAGACCCTTTTTGTGTTACCGAAGGGTTTTTAGACAAATTATAAACTTGTAAACATTACTAAACAACAATTAACATAAACGGGAATCAAACAACTAACATATAGTTTTACAAGACAACTTCAACATAAACAAATGGAAATAACAACAAGAAATGGAAATCCTCAAGCATCATAATAGCATTCATGTCCACGAAGCCATCAAGATTCGGAAAGAGAAGAAGCCCATAGATGAGAAGTGCAAGAATAGCCTCAAGAGTGTCCTGACAGGTGGTATTGAGGTTGGCTTTCCCAAGAAGATACTCTGAAGTGAACCCTCGAATATGTGCCTTGGTGACAAGATTCTTGGAGACGTCGGTGGTCTTGAGATAGAGATCTTTAGCAATAACCAATGGAGGAGGAGGATCTTCAGGTCCCGAGAGAGGTATCCCCTTAGCAATAGATAGACCTGTCAAGGAAGAATAAGCCTCTAGAGTAGGCACCAACTGAAAGTCTGGAAAAGTGAAGCACCGATACCCCGGATCATAGAATTGCACTAGAGTGTGCACAAGCTTCTCATCCACATTAGTATGGAGAATAGGAAGTAAAGCCCCGTAACGGCGTCGGAAACCAGTCGGATCCTCAATCTTGAGTGCCAAATCCCTCAAACTAGCCAAATCCACTTCCTTGAACTTGTAGGACTTAGTCATCTTCATCCCTACAATGTTTACAATTTCAACTTGTCTAAGCCCTTCGATAACAATGCATGACAAAAAGTTTATGCATGTATGCATGTATGCATGAATGCATGATTATGTTCAAGTTCGGAGAAAACATGGTGGGTTTGAAGTTCAAAGTCGAGGAGTCATGGGTGGACACGGTGTCCGGTGAAACTAGGGTTTTAGGATAATAGTAACCGGGTTCTAAAAAGGTTCCCAAGTTGCAACCTCTCCGACGTATCTCATGGTGTCACGAGTCAACACTCGCTCCATGATTATACGTGGAAGGTCTAACTTGAGTGTAGTATCGCGTGACGACTAAAACTCGAGACAACACCCGGTTTAGCCTCCGCACTACATCCTAGAAAATGGCCATGGATGGGTTTGGTTATCTACGGTTCATAGCGTCATAGAACAATTAGAAGCAAAGTGCCTAAACGCGACAACTCGCGCCGACAACATCACCCCCAAAATGCCTCAGCTATGTGGGATTGATCGCATAATCCAAAACACGAGGCAACCCCCGGAATGAATTGTCGATTATATCCCCCCTAAATCCTAAGTTCACTCAGCCCGGGTGCAGGACTTTTGATATTCTCACCCCACACGTTTGCAAGAAATTAAACATTTATTCACATAGGAAAGCAAGTAAAAGAAGCAAGTAAAAATACAAGCGCAAGCGTGGAAATAAAAGACTAGGCGTAACTCTCGAATCTCCCCAGTGAAGTCGCCAGCTGTTTTATCTTGGTTTTCGGGTGTCAAACATTGATTACGTTCGAACCTTTCTAACCGGTGATATCTTATTTTTTTCTTGGGAAGGGAAAAAGTAAGCAAAACCCTTGAGAATCGAGGTCCGGGAGTTGTTTTCGCTACGGGAAGGTGTTAGGCACCCATAACGACTATAGTAACCTATAGGAACCGTCTTTAATTTCTACGCGCGCGCTTTATTTTTAAATGCTATTTTGAAATGTTATTTATACCTAAAATTTGCTAAGTGAAGAATTGGAGGGAGAAGAATGTTTTTGAATTTTTATTTTAGTTGGATTGAAGGAATTTTGTTCCTTGCCTACGTACCCGTTTAAGGGATCAAATCCACCGTAGTTCTCTTCCAAAAATGTTTTTGTTTTTGTTGGTTGATTTTAAGTTTGAAAATGGATTTTGGAAGAATAGAAAGAGGCCTCAAGGGTATGAGATTAGGAAAATTGTGAGGTTGAATTAGTGAATTGCAAAAGAGGTCAAAGTATGATTATTTTCATTGGATTTTTGATTAAGAAAACAAAAGGAAAATTCAATGGGATATTGGATCCCAAGGTTTATTTGGAAAAGATTTGAGTGAAGTTGTTCACATTTGTTTGGAAAATTGGGTTTTTTCTAAGTATAAGTCCTAGGCATTCATCTAAACATGCAATCCTAAACATACATCTAAACATGCATATTCTAGCTATAGTGGTGTGTGTGCATGTGTCGGTGCTTGTGTCGGTGTACATCATTAGAGTCCATTGTCCTTTACATCATACCCTAGATACATTCTATGGCCTCTTTGCCAAGAAATTAAAAGCATGAAAGTAAAATATTACAAGAATTCCTAAGTTTTACATTCTAATTTTTTTGGTGAAACTTAAAGTGCAAGAAATTAAAGTGGAGAAAGGGATGAGATATGGAATGCTCATGGTGTATGCGACAAATGAACAAATAGTTAGTAATAATAGGCATGTGATAGTAGAAAAGATTGACAAAGAAATAAGGCATGATAACATGATAAAATGGCAAGGAAAGATGACAAAATACATCTAACAAGATACCAAAATTCCAAGCAAACAAAAGACCCATAACCCTCACATTGTAACATTTTTCAAAGAGTTTTGGGGTCAGCCCTAATGTGAGAGTTACAAGAAAATTATAAGCCAAGGAATCATGATATGAAACTAGGTCTATTTTTGCACCAATTTACATATTAAAATGACAAATAACTTGCTAACCAAGCAACCAATTATCACCCATTCAAAACAGCACCAAACACTACATATTATGCAACAAATAACACCCTAAGATCACCCATCAAGTACCAATTATCATAAGCCAAGATATTGGAGTTAAAATGTGCAAAAAAGCTTCACAAAATATGATGAAAGACAACACAAATCATTCACAATTCCACATGCACTTTCTCCAACAATTTTCAACATGCGAAGGGTCACAAGAAACAAGTCTTAATCACTCAAAACAAATGTAAAAGAAATCACAAGGTTTTTACAAGTTTTTTATCAAGATTTTCAACAAAAATTAAAGAAAAAACAATAAACCAAAGTAAAAATAATTCTCCAGTATTTCTTGATCAATCTTGACATGTAATATGTCAAAATTGATCAAAAAGTACAAAGAAAATTATAGGAATTTTTTCAGAATTTTTATCAAAGGTTTTCAAACAAGCAGGGGTGTAAAAAGCAAGAAATTATTAAGAACATACAGGGAAGGGGGGTGTAAACAGCAAAAGAGTAGAGAAAAGAAAGGCTGTAGGCAAGTCAGGCCCAAGCCCAAACGAAATGGGTAGGGTTGGACCCATGGGTTATGGGTATGGACATGGGTTAAGAAAAAGGGTCATAATATAAAATGAAAATTGATGGTAAAAAACAACTTGTTTGTTATCCTTTTCTTTTTCAAAAACGTGAGAAACTTCTCCCCATGTTCACAGACCAGCGCCTCCTTCTTCTTCTCAGGCGAGATGAGTGCTTTCCGGCACGGTGGCTGCCGGCCCAACAGGGCGGCGCCGCCGCGTCGGACGACCCAAACAGCTCCGTTTTCAAAACCTTTTACATCAAAATGATTCTCTTCTCCTCCTCTATTCGATTTTCAGAACAATTTTCAAAAATCATCAAAGACATGGCATGGATCTAGCACTTTAACTACGAATTTTTTGGAAAGAAAGGTGAATAAAGGGAACAAGAAACGTTACCTTCTCGGATTAGTTAAGATCTGGAGATGTTGAAGAAATAAAAACGAGATTGCTCCTCCCTTCTTCACGTATTGTGCTTCGATCTGTTTTGTTCCTTTCCCACGCGAATTCAGCTTCTTCGAATCCGTTACGGTTCCGGTAAGTTTGCTCCTGGATTCTTCTTCTCGCTGAAATTGTGGTTCTGGCCTTTTGCGAAATTCAATTGGAGCCTTCTTCTTTCACGTGTTCCTCTTTGAAAATGGCATGGCTTATGCGTTGCTGTTCTTCTCCGATCCAAACTCGAACTCGTCACTGTTTTTGCGTGTCTTTCCCAAGGAGAATCCGAATTCAGTTTGATTTGAGTGATTGAAACGGAAATTTGCGGTGTTGTTACGGTGGTTCACGAATTCAGGTTGAAACTGAGCCTTGATGACGATTGGCAGTTGCGCAGTGACGGTTAGCGCCGTCGTGAGCCGTTCATGCTTTGCGATTGGAAGCTTGAAATTCTTGCTTTCAACGATGAGTCCGAGAAACTTTCGTGAGAATTTGCGATGAATTGAGGCTTTTGATTATGAGATTTTTGTGAATCGGTGAAAAAATTTGTGGAATTGGTGAGTTTTTTGATGAGTTTGGGAAGTTAGGGAGGTTGTTGTGGTGGTTTAGGTGGTGGTGGAAGTTAGTTATGGAGGTTTTGGTTATGGAGAAAGTTAGTTAGAGGAGAGAGAAAGAGAGAAGAGAGAAAAATGATTTTGTGATTTTTTGTGTATTTGTGAAAATAATTAGTGTAAAAATGATTAGTTGTGAAAAATTGACCACAAGTTTGACTTATATAGGTGATGTGGGAAAGCTTGGACCAATTGGAATGAGACATGTGGCACTAGACTTGTAACAAACTTTGACTTTGACTTAAAAAGGGATTAAAATGCAAATAACAAAAGCACAAGGACCAAAACGAAAATTAAAACTAAAAATGAATTGAAAAATGTAAATTGAAAATTAACGTAAAGCGAGACGATTAAAAACAACGAAGCAGATTAAAACGAATCAGAAATATTATGTGAAATGACCAAAACGCCCCCTAGGGACTAAAATGACTAAAAACGACTCAAATGCAATTTAAAAATGGATTTTTAACAGAGAATTGAAGCAAACACTTATTCAAACAAATTAAAAGACTCAGAGACAAATTTTAGAATTTAAACCGGGTTTTAACGCATGAAAAGACTAAAATGCCCCTAGGGGCAAAACTGACTCAAAATGACTTCAAATGCAATTTTAAAATGGATTTTGACATGGAATGAAACAGAGACTTATTCTAATCAAATGAAAAGACTCAAACAAATTTTTTAAAAGACTGAAAGAAATTTTATCACATGAAATGACTAAAATGCCCCTAGGGGCTAAACTGACTAAAAAATGACTCGACTGATGTTTTCTGAAATGAATTTTGACATGAGATTGAAACAAGGGCTTATACAAACCAATTTAAAAGACTCAAACAATTTTCAAGGATTAAAATGAGTTAAATGCAGGAAATGACTAAAATACCCTTCTACGTGAATTTTGCAGATAACATTGAAATAAAATGCAGAGAAAGATGCAATTGATCAGAGACATATCAAATGACTTATAATGCAAGAAAAGAAGAATTGAACAAGTATTTTTAGGTCCAAAATTAGGGTATAACACAGGGCAGCAGGATAAGGTGTTTGGGGGGAGTAAAGTTAATAATCACATTAGATTTGTTTATGAAGATTCTGATCATTCAGACCTTAGTGATTCAATTCATGATCATGGTGATAATGAGCACAGGCTTTTGAAGATTAGGTAGAGAAGTAGAAGGAAGAAAACTATGGGATCTTTGGAGAAAAAACAAAATGTGGCAGCTATGGCAGGGAAGGAAGTTGGAAGTCCGAAGTCTGGGAAGACAGAGAAGAGGAGGGCGCAACAGTCTATCAAGCTTAGGAGAGCGTTATCCTTACAGGAGGGTTTCGAAGATGAAGGTAGTGATGATGAGGTAGGGATGTCACGGTCCCTGGATGTTGGTTGTCTCTCTAGTTTTCCGGAACTGCGAACCTCTCTAGTCTATGGTAGTGGTCTTCTACCAGGTGCAAAAAAAAGGAAGGGGGGTGTGCTGTCTGAGAAGAGAAGATCGGAAGGTGGTCCGAATTTGAAACAATTGGCGGCGGAGAGGGTTCTTAATATCCAAAATGGTTCTGGAGTGTCACATATCTTGAAAGAGGGCCCAACTTTAGAGAAGCTTGTGGCTTTAGAAGAGGTTGCGGTGAAAGTTAAGGTTAGTAGGGAGGAGGAGTTGTTGGATCAATGATTGTGTCGACTTTCAATGTTAGGGGGCTTGGAGGGAGAGTGAAGAAGAATAAGATTCGTGAATTGGTGCGGCTTAATAAAGTGGATTTCTTGGCGGTCCAAGAGACTAAGTTAGAAGATATTACTCCGGCATTATGTCACTATTTGTGGGGTGATGATGATTGTGAGTGGGTTTTTAGGCCATCCGAAGGTAATAGTGGTGGTATTCTCTCTATTTGGAGGAAATCAAATGCTAATTTGTTGTCTTCGTTTCAAGGGGAGGGATATGTGGGGGTGTGCTTGGAATGGGGGGTGGATAAAAGGAGGTGTGTTGTGGTTAATGTTTATTCTAAATGCGATTTGCCGTCAAAGAGAAGATTGTGGGAGACTTTAGTGGAGGAGCGTGAGACTAGAGCAGGGGTGGCTTGGTGTGTGCTTGGAGACTTTAATGTGGTTTGTAGGAGAGATGAAAGAAGGGGGGTTAATGAAGAGGCTACGACCGGTCAATTATTGGAGATGTATTTGTTTAATAATTTTATTGGTGATATGAATCTACAAGATTTAAATGTCTTGGGCCGTCGTTTTACTTGGTACCACCCGAACGGGAGATCCATGAGTCGTATAGATAGGGTGCTTATCTCGGAGGAATGGTCTCATTGGCGGGGGGATAATTCTCTTTGGGTGCTTCCGAGAGATGTCTCGGATCATTGCCCTTTGGTGTTGATAGATGGTGTGTGGGAGTGGGGCCCTAAACCTTTTCGCTTTAACAACTTTTGGTTACAAAATCGTGAGTTCAAAGGCATGGTAGAGGAGTGTTGGAGGAATCAAGAGGTGAGTGGGTGGATGTGCTTTGTGTTGAAAGAGAAATTAAAGGGCCTTAAAGCTAGAATTAAAGTTTGGAATAAGGAGGAGTATGGGGGTATGGAGGAAAGAGTAGAGAAGCTCGTGGAGGAGATTAGTATGCTTGATGAAAAGGGGGAAGAGGGTAGTTTGGAGGAGGTGGAAGTGAGGGTGCGTAAAGAGAAATTTGAAGAGCTTTGGAGACTTCTTAAAGCGAAGGATGCGTTGATAGTCCAAAGGTCTCGTTCCAAATGGCTCAAGGAGGGAGATGCTAATTCAAGGTTTTTTCATAATTGTCTTAAGGTGAGAACGAGAAGAAATATGATTAAGGCTTTGAAGGTTAATGATGGGTGGGTGGTGTCGCCTAGGGAGATCCGAAGGAAAGTGGTGGATTATTTTACAAGTCATGTGGCCAATGAGTGTTGGGATCGTCCTAAGTTGGATGGGGTGTCTTTTGCCCAAATTTCGGAGGAGGATAATGGATTTCTTGTGGCGCCTTTCTCTATGCCGGAAATAGAGGCGGTGGTTAGAGATAGTGATGGTACAAAAAGCCCGGGTCCGGATGGTTTCAACTTCGCTTTTGTTAAAGAATTTTGGTATTTGATCAAGTATGAGGTTAGAATTATGTTTGATCAATTCCATGCTAATGAGGTGCTACCAAAGGGTATGTTGAGCTATTTTGTGACTTTAATTCCTAAAGTGTCCTCTCCTTTAGAATTAAAAGATTTTCGACCAATTTCCTTGCTTGGGAGTCTTTATAAACTATTATCTAAGGTGTTAGCTAGGAGATTGGCGGGTGTTATGAATTCTATTATCTCTACAACGCAATCGGCTTTTCTTAAAGGGAGGAATTTGGTGGATGGGGTGTTGGTGGTGAATGAGTTGGTGGATTATGCTAGGAAGGAAAAGAAAGAGTGTTTGATCTTCAAGGTAGACTTCGAAAAAGCATATGATTCGGTGGATTGGGGTTTCTTGGAGTATATGTTGTATCGGGTGGGGATGTGTGAGAAATGGGTGGCGTGGATGAAAGCTTGTGTGTGTGGAGGTTCTATGTCTATTCTTGTGAATGGATGTCCAACGGAGGAGATTAGTACTCATCGTGGTCTTAAACAAGGGGACCCTCTTGCACCTTTTTTGTTTCTTTTGGTGGCGGAGGGGTTTAGTGGTTTGATGAGGAAAGCTACGGAGGCTAATTTATATGAGGGTTTTAATATTGGCCGGAATGGGTTGGTGGTTACTCATTTACAATATGCCGACGATACTCTTTGTATAGGTAAAGCATCGGTGGATAATCTTTGGGCAATGAAGGCTATTCTCCGGGGGTTCGAAATGGCCTCCGGTTTAAAGATTAATTTTCTTAAAAGTTCTTTGATCGGGGTGAATGTTGGTGAGGATTTTATGGATATGGCGTGTAATTTTTTGAATTGTAGTAGGGGAAGTATTCCGTTCAACTATTTGGGGTTGCCGGTGGGAGCTAATGGTAGGAGTTTGTCAACTTGGGAACCGATGGTAGAAAAGTTGAATAGAAAATTGAATGTGTGGGGTCATAAATACATTAGCTTTGGTGGTAGAATAGTTCTTTTAAATGCGGTGCTTAATTCGATACCTATCTTTTATTTGTCGTTTCTTAAGATGCCGGTTAAGGTATGGAGGAATGTGGTTAGAATCCAAAGAGAATTTCTTTGGGGAGGTGTGGGTGGGGGAAGGAAAATTTGTTGGGTGAAGTGGGAAACGGTGTGTCAACATAAGAGGTTGGGTGGATTGGGAGTGAAAGATATTCGGGTGATGAATGTGAGTCTTTTAGCAAAATGGCGGTGGAGGTTGTTAGATGGGGAGAGAATGTTGTGGAAGGATGTGCTAGAAGAGAGGTACGGCCCTTGTGTGGGGAGAGTGTTGGAGAGTGGTAATTATTCTTGGCCGAGACATACTTCATCTTGGTGGAAGGAAGTTGTGAGGGTGGGGGAAGTTGGTGGTGTTCGTTGGTTTAATTCCGAGGTGGTGCGTAGGATTGGGAACGGTTTGAATACAAGTTTTTGGAATGATAATTGGAAAGGGGAGAGGTGTTTTAGGCTTAGATATCCGCGTCTCTTTATGGTTTCAAATCAAAGAGAGGCTATGGTGGGGGAGTTGGGAGTGGTCTCCGAGGAGGGTACGGAGTGGTTGTTTACTTGGAGAAGGCATCTTTTTGTTTGGGAGGAGGAATTGTTGGTGAGCCTTATGGAGGATTTGGAAGGTATATCGTGGTCTCCTAGCGAGGATGTGTGGAGGTGGAAGCTTGAAGAGATGGGTATCTTCTCGGTCAAAACGGCGTATAAGAAGTTGATGGCTTTGAGTGCTCCGGTGGAGTGTTGGGGTCCGAGTGAGTTAAAGGTGTTTGAGAAGATGTGGAAGAGCCCGGCACCGTCCAAAGTGGTGGCTTTTGCTTGGAAGGCTTTATTGAATCGTGCTCCAACAATAGTTAACCTTGTGGTGAGGAATATTTTGCTGCCGGAGGACTCATTAGTTTGTGTCATGTGTAACGGTGGGGAAGAAACGTCTAGTCACCTTTTTTTGCATTGTAATGTGGCTTTAGGGGTTTGGTCCCGTTTGATGGCTTGGGTGGATGTGGAATTTATTACCCCTCCAAATCTTTTTATCCATTGGGAGTGTTGGAGTGGGAGGGGTGGTAACAAGAATTTGTCGAGAGGTTTGTGGTTGATATGGCATACTACGATTTGGGTCCTATGGAAAGCTAGGAATGATAAGATTTTTAAAGGGATCAATTATGACACGGATGAGTTAGTGGAGGAGATCAAGGTTTTATCTTGGCGGTGGTTGTTGGAGAGAATGAATATTCCGGTGTGTTTGTATTATGAGTGGAGTTGGAATCCTATCTATTGTCTTGGCAGGGTGCAGGTGCGTCCGTAGCAGGCTGGGTGTGTTCTGGTTGTGTTATTGTTGGTTTCTGCCTGCTGAACAGCAGCCTGGAAAGGTGCTTATTAGCCTGTTCTGTTGCTTGCTGGGTTGTTTTTGTCTTGCGGATTTTCTGGCTTGCTGGTGTGCGTATTCCAGCTGTGCTGTGGTGCTTTAGGTGCGAAGTGTGGGTCTATTGTGGATGTTGCAGGTTCTTGGTTGCTGTTTGCCTGGCGCAGCTTTGTTTTGGGGTTTAGTTCGGACGCTCGTAGTCTTGACGCAAGGGTATGCTTGTGGCCTGTCACTTGTATATGTTGGCGTCATTACTTTGTGATTGTTGTCCTTTTTATGGGTGGTTTTTTAAAGGGGTTTTTGATCGAGCCACGTTATATACGGCAACCGATTTCCCCTTCTTTGTTTTTTTTCGCCACCCGAGCTTGTTAGTGCGTCTTGCACGGGCTCGTTGGTTAATAAAATTTTGCCATTTCAAAAAAAAAAAAACACGTGTACGTTACTAACAACTTGACTAATTACCAGCTCGGTATTGATTGTAAAGACAGAAATTATGATTTTGGCTTTCGAACAATTCGATTTGGCGAATTTTACTTCTTCAAGTTTAGTCCTACATTAATTGTAGGAAGGTCCTTATATTTTTGTAGTTTTTCATGGATTAATGGTAATTACCACTTTGACATCTATATTCAAAATCGTGATCAGGATTGCGGAAATGAATGTCATTGGGTAGTAAACGAATCAGGACCATGTAAGATTAAAGAAAAATCTACAGATTGCTTTCGTTGGAATCCCAGTGTTGTTATGGAAGGAAGACAACTTGGTCATACTCATAATTTGTAAGTTGGGCAATATAGTTCCCTAAAAGATCGAAGAATAAACATAATAAAATATTATTTATACATATATTTCTTTATAGTTAAGCATTATACATTTACCGTCTTCCTTCCTTTCTTCAAGTTCCATTCTCATTTATATTATGTAAAAAGATTTTTTTAGATCATCCTTCACGAGTTTTTCATGCATTCGTGAAGTTAGTGGTCGTTTGATCAAGATTAGACGATTTAAATGTAACCTTGATATTTTAAATAATAAAATATAAAATAAAATTTGCTTTTCGTTGAAGTATTTGATTTAGATTGAACGATCACTTTTGTTTCTTTTTTTGAAGCATTACGAATAAGATAGAAACATGCGGACGGAGAGAGTAATATGAGTTTTGAGTTATGCAAGCTTTCTTTCCATCCTTTCTATGAATCATAACCTTCCCAATTCCTTCAGCACAAACCATGCTATTGTCTGCAAATCTTATCATTCTATTCACTGAATCATCTAATTTAGAAAACCATGCTTTTTTACCTGTCATGTGATTTGAGCACCCAATATCCAAGTATCATTCATCATTCTTTTCTTCTTCTTCTTCTTCTTTGATTGTTGTCATCATAAGAACTTCTTCAGAATCTGAATCCCCATCTTGAGCAAATTGAGCTTCATCACCCTTTGCTCCTTGGCACTCTCTTGGATTTACATTCAGATGCATAATGACCCCACTTATGATCTTATTTACATTCTTGATGCTTCTTCTTGTATTCTTCTTCTGATCTGATGCAGACTTTGCATGTTCTTTCTTGCTACCTTCCCGATTCTTGCTAGATCCTTCACCATCCTTGTAGGATTGATCAATCCAGGGTTTCTTCACCTTCTTGAATTTTCCTTTCTTCACATATTGAGCTTGCAAAGCTTGATCAGATGCAACACATTTACCTTTTGTCTTGATTCTATCAGTCAATCTCAATTCATGTGTTCAAGACTTGCTTGCAATTCTTCAATTTTCATAGAATCCAAATCTTTAGATTCTTCCAATGCAACTACAATATGATCAAATCTTGGTGCTAAAGTTCAAAGAACTTTCTCAATCTTCATCAAATCAGTAACACTTTCTCCATTCCTAGCCATCTGATTTGACATATTCACAACCTTGTCAAAGTACTGTATTATGGTTTCTTCTTCCTCCATAGTCAATACTTCATTATGCCTTCTTAAAGCTTGAACCTCATTTTCTTCAATTTACCATCTCCAAAATACAACTTCTCCAGTGCATTCCAAGTTTCCTTTGAACTTTCATAATGCATGGTTTTATCAAAAATCTCATTGATTACACACCGATACATCAAGGACACTGCTTTCCCATATTTCTTCTTTGCCTCTTTGTTTGCATCTTGTTGCACATCTGTTGCGTTTCTTTCTAGTGATGGTACACCATCATTCACCACTTCAAGCACATCCTGATACCTGAAGATCACCTTCAACTTCACGATCCACTGATCGTAATTCTTGCCTTCAAAAACTGGCAAATGCGCAGGGAAATTGTTGTTATGAGTTACCATTCTTCACAAATTCTTCAACAACAATGAACAAACCGGACTCAAGATACCAATTTGATAGAACAATAGAACAAGGTGGATTACTATGAAGAAACTTGTGCAAAAATAGTTAAAACAGAAGATTGTGCAAGAAGAGGTATTCCCTTTATATATTGGTATGATATATTATTGGTAAAAAAATGAAGGGAATGCTTCTAAAATTAATTGAACATTTAAATTCATATATAAAGATTAACTTGAAGATTTAGAAAATTGTTTTTTTGACATAAAAAACTTCATAAAGACACAAGTAAAATACTTAAATGCCTCCAGCGGTAGTTAACTACCATTCTGTAAACCGGAGGTAGTTAACTGCCGCTGGCACTCAGCGGTAGTTAACTACCGTTGAGTTCTGCGAATAAACAAAAACAGAATCCTCACTTTTCCATTTTCCAGAAACACAAACACTAAAAACACAACTTCCAAATTTGTCCAAACTTCATGTGATCGAATTTGAGCCCAATTTCTTCAATTAATTCACAAGTAAGTTCTTTCCTTCCTATTTACATGCAATGTAGTTTTTATAATTTTGAGCAAAATGTTAGTTTTAGGTAGTTTTAGGTTAGGTTAGAAAATTGCAAATTATGCATGATCAGTGCCGGCCCTAGGCATAGACCAGCGGTACGATGGCCTAGGGCCCATGCCGTTAGGGGGCCCTAAATTTTTTTAATGGAGGGGGTGTATATAGAAATATTTGGTTTTGGGGGGGTTTATGTAGTAATGTTCACTAAAAGTCCCGAAATGTTGACAAAATAAAGGGATGGGCTCAAGTCTATTAATGTTTTAGGCCCTTTTGGCAAGATTTGATATATATACCCTCGTACAACACAAAAATTTCTATATACACCCTCCCTGTAATTTTTTATTTATTTTTCTAAATAATGTGCCAAAAAAAATTATTATCGAAGAAATTGACGATATTTTTTGGACCCTTTGTTTCTAATAATGTGTCTCACTAATATTAAAAATATTGGTGATATTTATTATCCAAGAAATTGGGATAATTTTCATAACAAAACAAATTATATTTTAGTTGAAAATGAGCCTACGAAATAAATCTTATCTTTCTTAGGTTCCTAAAAAATAAATTATATCAATATTGTAATGTCAAATTTCTTAAATTGATTGAAAGGATTGCAAAATTGAATTTGATATTGCAAGATCATGCGAGACGCATTCATGATCAATTCGTAGGTGCTATTGTTCTCTTCTACGGTATTTTATTTTGTTTTGGTGTCTATAAAGTATTTGATTTATTTCCAGATGTTTCCTAAAAATAATTATTTGATAGTGAAAAGCGGAGAAAAAAATAAAATGAAGAGCTAATAAAATCACAACAATGAACTAAAAATATTTACGACATATTATATAAGGGGCCCTTTCTCATATTATGCCTAAGGCCCGTAAAACTCTAGGAACGACCATGTGCATGATTTAGATGCTTTGATGGATTGTTTATGTTGTAATTGTTGTTTAGAGTAAGTGTAGGTACAATGTAGTTGTTTAGATGTTCAAATAACACTAATTATGCTCCTAATTTAGAATGCACATAAGGTGTTTGATGAAATGCATAAGTGAGGAAATCTTGCTTTTTTGTATAATTTTTTTGCAAATATGTTTAATTTTATAATGTATGTATGTTATAATGATGATAAGTTTGCATTTTTGCTCTTTTTTGGCAAGTTTGATTAGTTTGACCATAGTGATATAATAACCATATTTTGAGCATATTGATATAGTGCATATTGACCTTATTTTTATTAGTTTGATTAGTTTGGATTTGTGTGTTATAATGTATATATTTATCAAATATCAATCAAAATCATATATGCCTAGAATATGTATCCTTTATATTTGTATATCTTTACGTTCCTTTGAAATGTCTAAATACATTGTCCACTTATTTGTGTTTTTTTAAATTTGTTTTGTAGCGGTAGTGTTTTAATTATTTAAAAGAATATAGCGTAAGTGTTTTAATTATTTAAAAGAATGTAGCGTAAGTGTTTTACTTATATTTAAAAGAATTTAGCGTAAGTGTTTAAATTATTTATAGTGACAATGTCTTAATTAATTTGAATTTCAGATGAGGTATAATGAAGCGGAGTACAAGTGTATAAATGCAGGGAAAAGATGAAAGAGCTTGGTAAGCCGGAGGAGGGTTTGAGGTGGTTTTGGGATCCTGTGGAGGCGTCTGGCCTACATCATTTGATATACACGGGGTATTCTAGTGTGCCCCATGCCATGATACGTGCTATGTGCAAGAGGTGGCACACGGAGACCAGTAGTTTTCATCTACCTATGAAGGAGATGACGATCACTTTGGATGATGTGTATAATCTCCTACACATTCCTATTCACGGCCACATGCTGGACCATGACGAGGCAATGAATCGGGATCGTACGATTGATTTGATGACCAGGTTGTTGGGCATGTCAGATGTTGATGCTAGGGCTGAGGTTAGGACAGAGTCTGCTGGTCATATCAGTTATCCCACACTGAAGCGGCTTTATGAAGCCCACCTGACAGAGGCTAGACGGCTGGAGGACCCACAGACGAAGGAGGAGATGCAGGAGAGAGGCAGGAGGAGGCAGTGATGTGTGAGGAGTTTTCTTCTATATCTCGTCGGTTGTGCGCTGTTCACTAACAAAACGAACCGACACATCGACTTGATATATCTTGATTGTATGACAGACTTGCAGGCGATTGGGAAGTGGTCATGGGGAGGGATGGCCTTAACTTACCTGTACGATTATTTGGATGATTCTATTATTCTGAATAACAGAACAATGGTTGGATGTACGACTCTTCTTATGGTAATAATTTAATATTTATCTTCATTTTTTTATGAATTTATTTTATAAATTTTATTATCATGTTAGATTATTTTATAATGTATTAGATTTATTGAATATTTAACTCGAATAATTATTTTTGTGTATTATTTATTTTGTTGCAGGGATGGATTTTGGAGCATTTGCCAGATCCGTACCCAAGGAAGCCTAACCCAAGGTGGAAGCCGGAGAGATCATGTGCTGGGAGATGGCTTACTGGCAGAGGGCATAAAGATGTGCACCATTACCACTTACGGCTGGATCGCTTAGAGGTGGATGACGTGAGGTTTTGTACTTATGGTGATCACAGAGAAGTGCGCCCTTTTTTTAGTTTCTATGCACTTACTCTGGATGGCTGATGTGCGGGAAGGAGAGTGTGTACGGTCATTTACCTGAGTGGGTAAAGAGACAATTTAACTTTGTACAGAACATTCCCAGACATCCGTCATCTGTCGTTCAGGCGCCTACGCAGTTGCTGACCACTGTGTTGCTAGACGCTCAGGTGTGGTTCTACCCTCATTGGACCCAGAGGTGTGAGAGAGCATGACATCATGAGCCTGGCTACATGGCTTGGTATGCCAAAGTCTCTCACCCCGTATTCTCCCACCTGATGAAGGATATCTTCCCAGGGCAGGGGCATGGTAGGCAGCAGGGTTGATTCTTATTAGGCTTTTTTTATGTACTTTTTGACTATGATGATGGTGATGTATAATTATGACATGTTTCGTACATTTTCGTATTTCTATGACATTTTCCGACATACCTTTATATTATTTCTTGCGTTTTAATTTTATCCTGTTCCTGTTAAATATTGGATGAATTTGTTTAGGTATCAATTGGATATTGGATGAAAATTTTAGATGAATTTGTTTAGGTATCAAAGGATTTGGTTAGGAGAGACACTGGAAAATGAGTTTCTGGAAAATGAGCAAGACACTCAGCGGCTGTTAACTGTTGCCAGCTTGATAAACAGTTGTTAACTGCTGCTGGAGGCATTTAGGTATTTTACTTGTGTCAATGTGAACTTATCAATGTCAGAAAAGCAATTTTCGAAGATTTATTACTCAACTTCCACTCACTGTATCAAGCCAATAGATAAATTTACTATTCCCTATTACAATGCTTAAACTTTTTTGAAAATAATGTTTTAAAAGGTGAAGAGCAGAGTGTGGAAGGATGCATATCGAGACATTATAATGCAGACCAGAATTCCAACAACATGTGGAGACTGGAACCAAAATGGCTACAATGACAAAACTAAACTTCCAATTACATTTAAAGCTAGAGGGACAACCAAAAAAATTCTGCTAAGTATTTTAAATTTGCACTTGGTCCAGATCAATGAAATAAACTCCTCATTATCTTTATGTAATCTAGCAAATAGGAGCTATTCAATGACATAAGTTGTTGTCTGTCCAAGTAGTCAACATGTGTACATCTATCAAACTAGATTAAGTCAAAAATAAATCAAACTACATCTAAATTTGTAAAGATTATAGTTCCCACAAATATTTTTTTTCTTGCCACGCGTAAAAAAACAATTTACAAGTCATTTATATTTAAAAAAAATTAAAAAATAAAATAAAATTTATAAAAACGAAAATCTTTTTTAAAAAAATCTGAAAATTAATTTTCAAAATTTTAAAAAATCTGAAAAAATTCAAAAAAATTTTATAATTAAAATAATCGGAAAAAAATCAGATTTTTTTTCAAAACATTTAGATTTTTTTTACGAAATTTAAAAAAATAAAAAAGTTCTTATCTTTTTCGAAATTAAGAAGATATTTAAAAATTATGGAATTTAATTTTCAAAAGAAAAAAAATTTAAAATTAAAAAAATTCAGGTATTTTTCGAAATAAAGAAGTTTTTTTATTTTTTCTACAAAAAATAAAAATTCTGGAAAATATTTTAGTTTTTAAAAATCTGGATATAAATGTTTTTAAATTCCAATTATATAATCCGAAAAAAACCGATTTTAGTTAAATTTTTACAATCTTAACTTCAGATTTTTTTTCGAAAAATTTAAATTTAGAAAAGAATTCAGATTTTTTTTTCGACAGTTTGATTTCTGAATTTTTATGAAATCTTTTTCGAAATTAGGAATATTTCAAAAAAAAATGGAACTTAATTTTCAAAATAAAAAATATTAGATAATATTATATTTTTCAATTTTTTAAATTTTAATTTATATTTGGATATTTTAGAATCTTTTTTGTAATTATTTTATAATTTTTTGAAAATTTCAAAATATATTAAATTTGAAATTTTTTATAATTTTTTTCTAAATTTAAAAAAATTTATTTTTTCCCAAATAATTCGTTTTTTTTATAATTCATGAAAATTAATTTTCATATTTTTTTATTATTAATGACGTGTAAATTGTTTTTTACGAGTGGCAATAAAAAAAAACCACGTAGCTGTCACGTCAGAGATTCTGCTGACTCAAAGGACTCGGGGGGCAATCCTGAAGAATCTTTATTTTACAAGGACGGAATCTAAAAAAAAAAAAATCACAGGGGGCAAAACCAAAAGTGTCCTATATTACAGGGGTAAAGACCTATTAACCCTTTTTTTAAACAAGATGCCTAAAGGTTTATAAATCTAATTTTATATCCCTTCAAAGAATCTACTCTTTTTTTAATGTCTAAAACAAGATTTGGTTTGCCTTATGCTAGTACTAACCCTATTTTAGATAACAATATGATTTCAATTAACCCAATCAACATATTGTAAGGCGTAAAGCGAGTTATAATGTGAAATTTTTATATAAGAATTCAAAATTGTCAAATGAATTTTTATTTAATTTTGATAAGTGGTCAATATATTTATTTGTGCTGATTTGTGGAGCCAAGCAAGGGTGCGAGGGTTTGAGCCGTCTTATGCTCATGCCAGTCCTATCTTCAATGCACAAGTAAAATATTTATCATCATCGAGTCTGTATAATCCTAGAATAATGTTTAATGGAAATTATAATGAGATTGAAGCAGGTTATTAATCATGGAGTTTCGGTGAATCAAATGAAGAAAACAATGAGTATTTTTAAGGAGATTTTTCATATGCCTGATGACTACTAGAAAAACTTGTGTACTAATGACCCTTCCAAGCCATGCAAGATGTTTACTAGCAGTATTTGCAATAACTAATAATATCTTCATGATGTCACAAGAACAAAACGAACAAAACTTGATGATACCCACAAAACCAAATTGAGTTAATAACCAATCTCACATAAAAAAAAATTGAATAAAGAAAAAGGTAAAATAAAAGATTGGAAAGCAAAAGGGAAGAGACTTGTTTGTGTTACATTGAATTGAATGGAGGAAGAGTGTTGGATGTTGAAGATTTGCGTAGGGTTTATTTTTTATTTTTTGTTGGAATTTAGTGGAAGGCGTTTTTGGGTTGTTAAAGATAAAATTATATATTTTTGGGACTAGGAAAAAATCTCAGAAACTAGAAGCAGTTGAATTTAAATAAATGTGGAATTGCTTTGTTTCACATTTCATTAAATATCAAATCGTAAATATATGAATGCCAAGTTTGGATATAGTTCTCTCAAAAAAAAAAATTTGGATATAGTATTTCCTCAAAAAGTTTGGATATAGTAACTTATGAGAGTTTTCAATTTGAAATTTAGTAAATTTATGTGGCTCTTGAAGAATATAAATATGAGAACTTAATAATTGTCTAAAAATTACTTATCAAATTGGATCAACGTCAATGTACTGATTGTTTTGATCCGTTTCACTATGTAATCATGGTCATATCAGCCGATTCAAAAAAAAGAAAAAAAAAAATCATGGTCATATCAAACCGAATCTCTTCTGTTTTAATGTAAACGTTGTTCAATCTCATTAAATACTGTATATATATCGCACCCAATAAGCCAGCTAATACATTGGGGTAGTTTTTGTCAATGCTATGTACTATATGATATTCAAGTTATAATAATCTGTCTTTATTTTTTTTTTTGTCAAATTATGACTTTAATATCATATAATATGAGTAGTTATAATTGAATAAAAAAAATTTGCATAAAGAAAAATTTGGAACATTATCAATTATAGTTTAATTTTACGCAATTTGAATAAGGTTCTCATAAGATGTAACTTGGTCTTAGTAAGATTTTCATAAAACGCAAGTTGATCTTGGTAAAATTTTCATAAAACGGAAGTAAGTAATTGTAGGATTCTCATGGAACGGATAGTCGGTATTAGTAAGATTCTCGCATAAGAATGGATATTTAGGTTTTGAAAGAATTCTCATCGAACGGGAGTAAGTAATTGTAGGATTATCATAGGACGGATAGTCATAAACTTATGCCGAAGATTTTAATTACTGTAATTTCAATTCCTACTTCATTCTTAGTCTAATTAGGTCATATTCAAAGGCCACATTAATTATATGAGAAATGATATTCTAACAACTATTTTGTGACAACCTATGTGACAACTTTATCTCTCATACTCACATTATCTTTTTACTTTATCTCTCTATTGCTTTGGTTTCCGTGTCACTATCTACTTTTCCTTTGAAAATTGGTGGTTGTCACAAAAGTTGTTGATTTTTTGTTGTTAGAATATCATTGCTCTAATTATATCTGATACTGTTAGTTTGTTGAGTTCTTTTTGATCGTCGTAGAAATGTGATTAGATTTATGAAGGGATGGTTTTACGGATTGACTTATGCCGAAAATTCTAATGTCGAAATTACATTTTTCTACTTTGTTCTTATTCCAATTAGGTCATATTCAACGGTCGGATTGATTATAAGTTAGCCTATAATTTAAATTCTCTTTCACCAAAACTAAATTATAATACAAAAACTTAACCCCATTTTTAAAATTAACCAAATACATTATTAAGCATGCCCACCCTGAAATTCGATGAACAAAAACGTGAAATTTCCTTTATCGGTTTTTATTTTGTGAATTCAAACACAAATCCTATTAGTACAAATTTCAACAAAATACTATATTAAAAATATTCTTTCATGGTAAAGGGGACTACAATTGAATTTAATTAAAATGAAATTTAGTTTTAAAGATTTAATGAAAATTATCAAAAAAATATATTTTAATGTTTAAATAATAAAATGTTAGCAGGTCACAATTTAAAGAGATCACAACCATTCACTAGATTAAAAATATATCTAATGGGTTAAATTCATTTTGCAACCAAACAAAATAAGAAATTAAGGTCATGCACGGGTACATGACCCATTCAGCTCTCGTACCGTAGCCAGAGCCGTAAAGTGGTCCCGTACAAGTAGAATTTTGCTCTCCACCCAGCACATTTTGCTCGCACCCTGCAGCGATGCCAAAATTGCCCTTGCGCATGTTAAGTCACGTAGCGTGACTTAACTAACGCACATTGTAACCTATGCGTGAGTTAAGTCACGCACCCATGGTCTATGCGCAAGTTAACTTGCGCAACTTGTGTAAAAACCGATTTTATTCTATACTAATTCATTTTTATTCGAAATTATAAAATAAATCCGATTTTATAATAATTCAATTTTATTCGAAATTATAAAATAAATTTTATTCTATACTAATTCATTTTTATTCAAAATTATAAAATAAATGCAAAAATAAATAAATTCGAAATTATAAAATAAATGCAAAAATAGATACAAATAGTAAATAGAACATAGAACTCTCATTTTATTAATATTATTCAAAGATTACAATAAACAATACATATCTTTTATTCCAATTAACTAATCTACTTAATATTTATTTTTACCCTCTTCGGTATATGCCAATAGCTCTTGGGGAAAATAGTGATCCATCGTGTTGGGGAAAACGACATCAAGACCCCTTGAGGTAAATTTATATTTGGTTCCTTTTATACCCCCATGATGATTCTTTTTACCCACGGTAAAAAGATTTTGGGAGTAAAAGGAAGCAAATCGAAATTTACCTCAAGGGATGATGCCATTTTCCCCAACCTAATGGACCACTATTTTCCCCAAAAGCCACCGGTATTTACCTAAAGGGGTATAAACACCCTAGAAACTATAGAAACAAAAGAAGAGGAGAAAGAGGGGGAGAGAGTGGGAGGAGAAAATGTGAGGAAAAGAGGAAGTATGTGAGAGTTTTTATAGGTGGTATAGGTATATAACACTTAATGAGGTCCAAAAACGTGGTCAAATATTAAGGAAAACGTGCAAAAACCATTGAAGACCATTGACTACCGTCCAAGAAACGTTTGTGCTTCAGTTTTTAGTACCGGCCACCTTGCGCAAGTTAACTCACGCATAGCTTATAAGGTGCGTGACTTAACTCACGCACAGCTTATAAGGTGCGTTAGTTAAGTCACGCTGACTTAACTAACGCAATAAATTTTTTATAATAAAGTAAATAAAATTTTAGAATAAAGTCAATAAAATAATTTGAATTAAAATTTGCGATAGCGTGAATTTGAATAAAAAGTGCGATAGCGTGAATTCGAATAAAAAGTACGATAGCGTGAATTCGAATAAAAAGTACGATAGCGTGAATTCAAATAAATATTGCGATAGCGTGAATTATCATCATTATATTCGGAAATAAAGACATGTACGTCAACTATCATTACATTACATTCGGAAATGTACCTTCCAACTACAACAATTATCTTACCTCTGAATGGGGTCAATTCAAACTAGCTAAAAAGCAGGACTCCGACATTCGTCCAGAAGTGTTATTGTTCCATTCCAAATGTTAAATTCTTGTTGGTCTTGGTTTTAAATGATAGTATCTAAGTGCCAACGGAATGAGGTCCAGACCTTGACACTTCCATACCATCATTTAAACGAAGCCAACAAGAAATTAACATTTAAAATGGAACAAAAACACTCTTGGGCGAATGCCAGTGTCCTGCCATTTAACTAGTTTGAATTACCCCATCCAGAGGAAGACAATTGTTGCAGTTGGAATGTGCATTCCAACTACAACAATTGTCTTACCTCTGAAATGGGGTAAATTCAAACTTGCCAAACAACAGGACTCAAGCATTTCGCTCGACATTCATGCTTTCCTTTGAAAAGAATAAATTTTTGTTAGGCTTGATTTAGATTAAGGTATTCAAGTGCCACCGAAATGAGGTCCATTCCTTGACACCTAATACCTTCATCTAAACCAGCCTAACAAGAATTTAATCTTTTCAAAGGAAAAACATGAATGCAGAGCGAAATGCTTGAGTCCTCGCCGTTTGGCAAGTTTGAATTACCCCATTTCAGAGGTAAGACAAATGTTGTAGTTGGAATGCACCTTATTATCCTAACTAATGACGATCTTCTGGCGGAATCAAGCTGTTGATGATATCTTCAGTTGATCTCAGCAACGTCACCCGCATATCGATCCACTGGAACTTGGTGTGCTCCCAAAACATGCTCGTCACGTTTTCGTCGTTCTTTAACTCCACCCAAGTGAATGATACGCTCCCCTCGTCGAGCTTTGGACGTTTATACCGAACATTTTGCACCCTCCTTGTGTCTCTGGGGTTGAGTGCTTGGTTGAATTCATTAAGTTGATCCTTGAGACCTCTTAACGTTACATCAAGGCACCGAACCTTCAACCTCTGAGGTTCTCCGCCGTTGAATTCTGCATGAACATCGATCCACCCAGCCATTGCTTCAAATCTACACAATAAGAAATTAAACACAATCAATGAAAAAACGCATTCAAACATTTCATCAAACACTTGGAGTGCAAATTATACATAAACCCTAAAAATTATACATTAAACATAAACATGCAAACATCTAAATAATTAAGCAATATTACTCATTTGCATGTAACATTGTATCATATCTTGCAAAAAAAATCAAAATTTAAACAAACCCTAATTCTAAAAAAAATTCTCTAAAAAAATCTCAAAACTACAACATAAACATGCAAACATCTAAACATTTAAGCAACACAACTCATTTACATGTAAACATTGTATGATTTCTTGCCAAAAACACCAAAATTTAAACAAACTCTAAATCTAAAAAATTTCTAATCTAAGAGAAAAAATCTAACATGTAAAAATAAAAGGTTAATGGTGTTTGATCATGAAAACTTACTTGTTATTGGAGTGTTGTTTGATTTGAACTTGAAGGAATTTTGAATTTGGGTGATTTGAGAGAGATTTTTGAGATTTTTTTTTGATTTTAGATGAGAAATGAGGAAATGAGGTGGTCTGCATGCATAAGACAGCACGCCACGTGAGTTAACTAACGCTGCGTTAGTTAACTCACGTGGCGTTAGTTAAGTGGCACATGTTTAACACTTGCGCATGTTAACTTGCGCAAGGGCATATTTGACATGACTGCAGGGCGCGAGCAATTTGTGCTGGGTGGAGAGCAAAATTCGTACAAGTATAAGGTAGTAATAAGTTTAAAGTTATAGTCATGGGAAAAGGCCACCATAAAGCTACAAATACAACATATAGGGAGATCAGAAGGAGTACTATATATGTTATTGAGTCCCAATCCAATGCCAATGATATCACTGTATCCTTAGCCACCCTATATTTATCTACCTATAACCTTAGTACCAAAAGGAAGAACAAAAACAACATGCATATGTATTTGTTACTCTTTGTTTCATAGAGCAAACTTGTATTATCACAAGAATTTGTGCACTCTGTCTGAGTAAACATTTTAGGAAAAAGGTAGGAAAAAAAATTAAACGTTGTATTTTTTAAATTAAATGTTATATAAGTCTGTTCTTGATTATTCAAAAAAAAAAAAAAGTTTGTCCTTGATGTTATTTAAGGAAATAATGATTGTTGTATTTTTAATTCCATAATTATATGGTGAAACATTAATGACAGAGTTCAAGAAAACTAATTAATGTTACAATGTTAAAGAATAATGGATAGATAAAATTAGCATTAATAAAGTAACATAATTCAAATGAGTAACATAATGTAATTGAAAAAGCTTATGCATGCATGAAAAAGCACTTCTATACGATGTAAATGAAAACTCCGCCTTCCATCTAACCATAAAAAATGAAAACTCAGTCACTTCCACCTTCATCATCAATACCGCCGCCGCCACCACCACCACCACCAACATCAACTCCGCCACCTCCACCATCAACATCAACTCCTCCACCACCATCACCACCACCTCCAACATCAACTCCTCCACCACCAACACCTCTAACATCAACTCCTCCTCCACCACCACCACCACCACCTCCAACATCAACTCCTCCACCACCAACACCTCTAACACCACCACCACCACCACCACCACCTCCAACATCAACTCCTCCACCACCAACACCTCCAACATCAACTCCTCCACCACCAACCCCTCCAACATCAACTCCTCCTCCTCCACCACCACCACCACCACCACCAACATCAACTCCACCACCTCCAACATCAACTTCTCCACCACCACCTTCATCATCAACAACACTGTCACCACCACCAATTCCACCTCCACCACCGCCACCACCACCACCACCACACAACATTACGTCCTCTCCACCATCACCACCACCACCACCACCAAGAGCAGAGCCTTCATCCACTTCAGAAATAACCAGCGCTGAAAATCAGAATGCCACGAACACCGAGAACACCGACCAAAGCAACGTGGCTGAAAACGCTGAGAATGCCACTGACCAAAGCAATGCTACTAGTATGTTTACTTTACAAAATTTGTTTGTGAAAATCAGTTTGTAAGTTGTTTTTATGAGAATCATCTTGACTAATATTAGTAGGACTGTCAAAAAGGCACAAATCAACAGGCCGAGTTATAATTCATTTTTGTGAACAGTAGGCTGATTCATATTATAAGGAAAATTATATTACAAGTCATTAATTTCCACATGTTGCAATCTTGCTTCTGTATCATCAGTTCATAGAATAGAAAATTCAATTGTAGAGGTTTTCTTGAGCGTTGTTTCCGGCTTCGGCTAATTGTTTGGGACTGACATTGTAATTAATAGTGGTATGAGTTTCTCCATTGATTTTGTTCAATTGACATCGTTGTGGCATGATCTACCATGATGTCTAATGCACTTGTTGCTTTTGAACGACCCTTTTCCGTAAGGAAACAGTCGGGAGCAGAGTCTGTGAACAGTTAATAACTATAGGAAACGGACTGTCCAGACACAGTAGACCGAGCCTTCAGCTTATACTAAGCTCTTTCACCTTTTAGGCTTGGAGCTCGAGGGATTGTGAACCATCCAGATATTCCAGACTGGTTCTTTATCTTATGTTGAGTTGAGTTCTTTTGTCTCGCAGGCTTTGAGCTAGGGGCTGAATACCGACTGAGACATATATAACCGAGTGCATGGCCTGTATACCTTCTAGGAACATTATTTGGTCCCCTAGACGACACCTTCAATCAATCATATACCTCCTCATCCATGATTATGTGCTCCTTGATTCATATTATAAGGAAAATTGGATTCATAAAGATTACATTTTGAGAGATAAAGGTGCCACAATTATGAAGATAAAAAAGAATGTAACCTTTAGTTCCATGTTTTTATCCTAAGAAAATACACTTCTTAGCCGTAGGGTCAAGTTTAATTCTAGCATTGGTTAAAGTAGAAGCAAATTAATTTGGGGAAGATTGTTTTATTTAAGCAAACAGATTGATTTTTATGTAGAGAATGATGATAATTTGGGGAAGAAGACGATTGAGAATGAATTTGAGATTTTGTTTACCGGAAGCATAGAGAATGATTTTGAATATCTACGGATACCGTATTAATTTGTTGATAAAAGTGTCCAAATGAATATACTGAAACAATCATAATATTATTGAATAAAGCAGTACCAGAAAGCAGTTGGATATCCTACGTATCTATAACTGACTTTAATTGATCAAAGAAATCAATGTAGAAAACATACACCATATATTACTAAATAATTCATTTTTTAAATCTTCTCTCATTTTCTTTTTTATTCCCCCTACTATCTTGTTTATAAAGTAATTGTTGATTTAGCAAAAATTATTTTACTTTTTCAATTAATATGCATCAAGTTTTTTCTTTCTTTCTAATTACTGCTAAGTTAATATTGTCTATACTTATAAACAATTATATTTTAGATAAAATTACTCTTGTGGTCCCTTAACATAATTTTAGGTAAACAATTTGATACAATCTGGGTAATTTGATACAATTAGACTCTAATGTCCACTGTAGAGTAGTTTTCTGGGACAGATTCAGGTTGGGGGTATTGTATTTTGTATTTAAAATACAATCCGGGTTCCTAGATATGGTATTTTGCTTGTTTAAAATAAATATTTAGGTTGATTTTTCTGTTCAGTACCAAATTTTAGCTTGTTAAGATCTGTTTGGTTATTTAAAAAATAAACATTGTCTAATGTAAGTTGTTTTTGGATATATTATATCTAGATATGGTGAGGCAAAATTGGTTTGCTAGGTCAAGACCACTCATATACGCAATAATATTGAAAATATTTATTGCAATTATGAATGTGGTGACCAAATGGGCGTTCAACCAGGGGATGAGCAGCTATGTATTTGTGGCGTATCGAAACTTCATAGGTTTCCTTGCCATGGCGCCCCTTGCCTATTATTTTGAGTGGAGGTACATACAATCCTTTTACTTTTTTGTTTATGTTTGTTTCAATTCTCTGATTTTCTTCATCATCATCATGAAGATGATGAACTTCATAATTTAACAAAGGTCAATTCTCTAAATGCAAGGCCTCACACCCAAAATATGACTCTTTCAACATTCGGGAAGATATTCGTCCTTAGCTTATTCGGGTAATAAATTTATCATTATTTATTGTTGAATAAACACATTGAGTTATTAATTAATCGTTTTTATCTAACTTATGTTTAATTTGACAATGGACAGGCCAATATTCGACCAGGATGTATACTTTCATGGGATGAAAAAAACATCTGCTATTATAGCAACTGCGTTGCAGAATGTAGTTCCCGTTATGAGCTTCATATTGGCTGTTATTTTAGGGTAAGTTGGAATAAATTATGTTTTTGAAGAGTTTGTATGTAGGATTGGTACCATATTATTTGTATTCAATTTTACTACTGGAACAAATAACCTGGCTATGAGGTAAGGATCATGTAGGGGGAATGTCCTGGGTATTTATTTATGTATACAATTGCTATTTAGATGTCTGCATTTTCGTTGATGCGTTCAAAAATCTTGTGCGTGAGTCTTTTTGCTCACATACAAGTTGGGTGTGAGATTTTGTGACGAGAATAAACACTAGCTAGTAATTAAAGCATGGGCTGTTAATACTACTTGTCTAACAATTTTCTCTCTGTTTGTGTTTTAGGCGTGAGAATATCGACTTGACAACGTGGGAAGGCCGATTGAAAGTGATCGGGACTTCGACGACTGTTGCTGGAGCTATGGTGATGACCTTTATTGGAGGCCCCGCGGTGCTCAGAGGCAATAGGTACCACCATCATGGTGGTGCTACCACAATTTCTGGAGCACTGCTTGTATTCGGATCATGCGTGAGCAGTGTTTGCTTCTCATGCCTCCAGGTAAAAATTATTGTCATGATGAGGGGAAAAATCAGTTTGTAAGTTGTTTTTATGAGAATCATCTTGACTAATATTAGTAGGACTGTCAAAAAGGGACAAATCATCAGGCCGAGTTATAATTCATTTTTGTGAAAAGTAGGCTGATTCTTATTATAAGGAAAATTATATTATAAGTCATTAATTTCCACGTGTTGCAATCTTGCTTCTGTATCATCAGTTCATAGAATAGGAAATTCAAGTTTTCTTGAGCGTTGTTTCCGGCTTCGGCTAATTGTTTGGGACTGACATCGTAATTAATAGTGGTATGAGTTTCTCCATTGATTTTGTTCAATTGACATCGTTGTGGCATGATCTACCATGATGTCTAATGCACTTGTTGCTTTTGAATGACCCTTTTCCGTAAGGAAACAGTCGGAAGCAGAGTCTGTGAACAGTTAATAACTATAGGAAACGGACTGTCCAGACACAGTAGACCGAGCCTTCAGCTTATACTAAGCTCTTTCATCTTTTAGGCTTGGAGCTCGAGGGATTGTGAACCATCCAGATATTCCAGACTGGGTCTTTATCTTATGTCGAGTTGAGTTCTTTTGTCTCGCGGATTTAGAGCTAGGGGGCTGAATACCTACTGAGACATATATAACCGAGTGCATGGCATGTATACCTTCTAGGAACATTATTTGGTCCCCTAGACGACACCTTCAATCAATCATATACTTCCTCATCCATGATTATGTGCTCCTTGATTCATATTATAAGGAAAATTGGATTCATAAAGATTACATTTCGAGAGATAAAGGTGCCACAATTATGAAGATAAAAAAGAACGTAACCTTTAGTTCCATGTTTTTATCCTAAGAAAATACACTTCTTAGCCGTAGGGTCAAGTTTAATTCTAGCATTGGTTAAAGTAGAAGCAAATTAATTTGGGGAAGATTGTTTTATTTAAGCAAACAGATTGATTTTTAGGTAGAGAATGATGATAATTTGGGGAAGAAGTCGATTGAGAATGAATTTGAGATTTTGTTTACCGGAAGCATGGAGAATGATTTTGAATATCTACGGATACCGTATTAATTTGTTGATAAAAGTGTCCAAATGAATATACTGAATAACAATCATAATATTATTGAATAAAGTAGTACCAGAAAGCAGTTAGATATCTAACTGACTTTAATTGATCAAAGAAGTCAAGGTAGAAAAGTCAAACGAGGAAAAAATAAGTACTACTATTCAATAAATACTTGTGAAGAGAAATAGTCAATGATTTAGTATTTTTTTTATTTAATTTGATTACTAATACAACTCTTTGTAGGGCATTGTTAATGACTCATACCAAGCCCCACTATCTGTTACTGCATTGATATGCATCTTTGGCACGGTTGAAGGTTTACTAGTGGCTCTGTTATTCGAAGCAAATTTTAATTCCATGGGTTGGTTCATTTTTCAATGGCATTCGACACTTTTGTCTGCTATTCATGCGGTAAGGTTACATAACAAACTAATAAAACTATGAAAATGTAGCGAATTTATTTCCGCGAAAATTACACGAACGTAAACTCTCATTTAATGCTTTCTTCTCTTCCCATTCAAAAGTAATTCATCTTCTCCCATGGTATGAATATATGTATTAAGGTCTCTTGTTATGGTTAACAATTGAAATGGTTTTAAAGGTGAAGGTTTTAGTTTGTCTAACACATTGCATGCAGAGAGGAGAAGTTTTGGGTACATACTTGGAGAGAAAGTTCTTGGTAGGGGTGTTGTCATGGGTTAAGTGGCACAAAATAACGTTAGTGGAGAGTGCCACATGGTTACTAATGTGACAAGCGTATAATTTTAACAGTTTTTAGGAATTAAATTTGATAATTATTGTAACAAAAGAGAAAATGTATAGATAATGTTGTCGTTCGTGATATGTTCGCGAGCAATTGGTTTGTGACATATAGCATGACTCTTTAATTTAATCATTTATATTTTTTCACATACAGGGGATATTCTGCTCTGGGATAGGTGTCTACTTTTCAGTAGGAATAAGTTGTGCCAGAGGCCCTGTGTTTTCTCCTACGTTTAATTCTATCACAATGGTTATTGTTGGTATATTTGGATATTTCCTTCTTGGCGAGCATATTCTTCTTGGAAGGTAATTAAAAAAAATCAAACTTTTGAAATTATTAAATTTCCAAAAGATTTTTTTAGTTAGTATAAATACTAATGGAATAATATTACAGTGTGATAGGTGCGCTTGTGATTTTTTTGGGTCTGCACTCTTTTATATGGGGTAAGAATATAGAACTCGATAAGAAAAAGGCTCTTGCTGTTGCTGCATAACAAGGGGAAGGGGAAGTGTAATGGATTTAGAGGTAAACAATCTATGTCTAATTCTAGTTTATTGCTGGCCTGTATTAGTTCTTGCATGTTTCATTTGATTAAGGCTGATTTGATCAACTAGTGTGTTAATTACCCGCCCAATGCACGGGCACTAGGCTCTTTTTTTTTTTTTTTTGTTTTCTTTTAGTCTTTAAATTTATTTTATTTTTCGCAGAGTAAAAAAAAACAATCGTGTCCATAAAAAAACGATGTTTCAAAAATTTATTTAGATAAAATTTTGATCTCATAGTTAATATAAGTTAAATAAGATAGGATATTAAGAGATTAAATGCAAAATATTATCTAAACTAAATTTTTAGATGCTATAAATATACCATTTTTTATAGTTTGTTCTTATATACAGTTTTCCAATATTTAGATAAAATTTTGATCTCACTGTTTGGTTTTCCAATATTCAGTAATTGATTGACACCATCGCTGATTTTGCAATTTAATTTTGTGATTTTGATTTTAGGGTTTTTATGCTTATCAATGTTGTTGTTCTTGTAGCTATTGAAGGATGGATTATTTTGGTGACTACACGTGGAAGCTCAAGATGATGATTTGCGGAATGCTTTTGGTGAATATGGAGAATGTTGAATGCTGTTGCCTGTTGTTGTTGAATTGGTGCAGAATTGATTTCTTATTTTGGATATTGAATGTTGTTGTTTAATTATATGAATTTTGGTGATTAGATTATGTCTTGTTGTTGATAGTTGTTGTTTTTCGATTTTGTTTTGGATTTTTCTCATGAATGTTGATGAATGGGAGTTGAAGATGATGAAGATTTTTTTTTTTTTTGGTCGAAAGATTATGAAGATTAGTAAGGTAGAAGATGAAAAAAGAAAGGGAAAAAATTGATTGTTGTTGGTACACCATAAGTTACAATTACTGATAGCTGGTGTAAACTTTTTACTTTGGCGGAATCGTGTTTCACTTTACCTTTGAGAGTTATTCGAGCTATAGAAGTATGGTTCTGTTGCAAGTAGATCGTGAGAAGCTGTTTTGGTATGATCTCAAGAGTGAATGTGTTAGTTATGTTGAAGGAATTCCTAGGGTGGATCATGCCATCATTTGTGTTGGAAGTCTTGTACAACCTCCCTTCCCCAGGAAGAATCACACAAACAAGAGAAGGTACTTCTTATTGATTATCTGAGTTCTTTCTTTGTACAAGTTAATATCAATTCAATGGACCCATCATATGATATATCTAGTTAAACTCCATGTTAGAAGGTCAAATTGAATTCTGAATTCTTATCACAGGACAAGGATTCTCTAATTATATTGAAGTCTCTACCTTTGTTTATGTATGTGTATTTGACAATGTGTGTATGCTATGTGTTGGTTTATGAGTTGACCTTGTGAATAGCTAAACTCAACCCTTCTCTCTTGAGGAAAAAATATTAAGTTAGACAAAAGGAATTTGCAGGATTCCTTTACTTTAAAAGTAGGCTAAATAAATAATATTTGTATGAGTTGGTATTTTTTTCCGTCATTAGTTGAGATCCTCACTACGATGTCAAACTTGTTGGTGATTTCCAAAATAATGGAATCACTTTAGAACCAAAAGTTGTAACTCTTCATGGGAATCATTCATATACATTGGAACCTTTGGCAAAGAGATGCTTAATGAACATTTGCATTGATTCAAATGTATATGGTTATAACACTTGGCAAAAGGGTGCTTAATGAACCATAACATTGATTCAAGTGTATATGATCATAATCTTTGGCAAATGGGTGCTTAATGAATCATAGCATTGATTCAAGTCAAAGGGGTGTTTTCTCTCATGTGAAGAGTCATATAATGCACTATAAATGTTTGGCATTTGGGCATTAGTTAGACACACAAAAAGAACAACAACATAATTCTCCATCATTCTCTTACTCTAAATCATCCATCAATTCTCTAATGCATGAGTGAATTGCTGGAACCATAAATCTGTAAAATACTGTTAGGAGATACGCTTGGTGTGGTTGTGCAATACACGTCAAGGAACTCATAGTATCCTGAAGGGGATTCGCCGGTCATTCCTTATTGCATCCAATATACAGTTATTGGTGGGGGCGAATCGAACCTAAAGGTTAGTATGGCAACCCCATACGCTTTGAGTTTACATGCATAACTATTAAACTTTTCAGGTTTCAAGTGCAGCAGCCTCTTCCCAACAATCAAGATATACAACAAATCTTTGGAATTTATGTGCACACTTCATCATAGTCATCTTCATCATCTTCTTGGTCAAGTTATTGCAGCAGACCCCCAACACAAGTTCCAACAAAACTTATTTTGAAATGTTGAGACTGTTCGACCCTGTCGTTGTATCTATGTATTTAAGGATAAGAACATTGTTGTATACAAATTTGCCTGCAATGAAATTACTCAAAATCTATGTACAAGTCCTTTCAAAATATTTATTCTTTGATCACTATTCTTTTGTGATATTGTTGAGCTTACTTCTATGAGATGCATGTATTTTTCTTATAGGGATGACTTCTTGTCCCGAGGATTTAAACTGAAATTGTAAGGGAGTGAAGGAAGAACCTTTGATGCGTAGCTGAAGCAAGTTGTTTCTAGTGATGGATTTAGTAATGCAACCGATTTTGAAGTTGTTTGTAATTTTGAATACGACCATTGAGGCAATAGGATGGGAAAATTATGATGTGTTTCTATTTTATTTATCTTCTTATCGAAGTGTTTTTACTTTCTAGAGATATGGAAAATGTCCATTTGTTATGAAAATTTAATTTGTGGAAAGAAAATGCTGAGCGTCTTAATCAGGAACCAAACAAAGTGATCTGAACATGGTTTTTTAACTTTTTTCTTTGTAAGGGGTTTTTAATAGGATTAATATGGCCATTTGTATTTATGATTTGAAAACATAATGCTAGTTATTTATAATTTGGCTAAACATTTAAAAGGTATTTCCATAGGTTATTACAAACCCATCATATATTTCTCATGTCAGAACCATTTTCGCAAGGTGAGGTGTCAGAGGTGCTTTCAAGAAGCAAAGGTAAGACCTTTTTTAAAGAATTAATCTCAACTTCCATTTTAAAGAAGCAACGGTACTACACAAAAACTTATACAGGAAACTACACTACACAAATATGTACTTGCAAAAGAAACCTACAAAGTAATTTCACACTAAAACGCCCCTTTTTTTTATCATGTCTGGAATATGTGCTCAGACTAAAAATTATGGTATTTTTTCTACAAGGTAAGTTTTATGTTGTAATATCATAATGTGGACTGTTATTCCTTTTCTGCTGTAGACTTTGAATGCCATTCCTAATGCCTAAGGTTGTTTTATAGATCCAATAGAAATAGGTACATGATGTCTGTGTTCATAAGAAGTGGCAGGTTATTATTGAGCTTACTTATATGAGATTCAAGTGTTTTTTTTATAGCGATGACTTCTTGTCCCAATGATTTAAATTGACATTGTAAGGGAGGGAAAGAAGAACCAATGATTAACCAAATGCTCAAGTTGTTTCTAGTAACTAGTAATGGAACTGGTCACCTTGGTTTGTGGGAAGGATTGAATTGATAAGGAATGTAGCCCCACCCATTTGTATATCTCTTCTGGAATGGTGCGATATCACACTTCTCTCTTGTGTAAAAATCTCACATGAGGGGATCCGTTTCCGGTGGAATTGCGAATAGGGATGACCTGTGGTGAAAGAAAGGCCTACATAAGTGTGATAAAGATCTCAAAGCCAGAATAGAATATTGAAGATGAAGAGAAAAGAAATTATCAGATACCAAATGTACATGTCTTCTTTTCTTTCCTTTTATTTGGTGTATCACTTGCTCTATAATTGTGAGGATCCAGCAACAATTGTTATACACAATCAAAAAAAGGTATGTTTGTCGTTAAGGTGTAAAAGATGTTGAAAAGAATTATCATGTGTGATTGTGTATGTATGCATTTTTTTTCAAGAAAACAAATTTAACACTAATTTCATTAATCAATAAAGAGTTAATACAAAGAGGAACATAATCATGAACATGGTGGCTAGCATAAGAATTGGCCGCCCTAGCAAAGCTATGAGCAACCATATTCTCTTATCTCCAAATTAACTTAACCTCAAAGTTACATTGCACATTTAAGATGCATCAAATATTGTTCACAGTAATATTAAATTTGGATTGGCCTTCATTTTTGCCATAGATTGCAGCAACAAGGACTTGGGAGTCACTAAGAAAAGTCATGCTTGAAATGCCCATTTGTTGCACCCACTTCATAGATTTTAACATAGCCAAACCTTCACCTTCATGGATTTGTAACTCAGGGCTGAACCAACCTGTCACCGCCTTCACAAAAAGCTCCTCCCTCGCCGCGGATACACGCCCCATAACCAGTTTCTTCTCACTGTTGCATGGTTGTTCTGCTGCACATTCTGAACTGATATCCATTCCCTATTTGAGTCGAAATGACAATCTGATGCGCTGTTGATGTCTTCTGATTCCACACCCGCATTCGTTTCTGCTATGCCAAATACTGCATATTAATGACAAGACCTTACTGACCATCTAGTTTTATAGTCATCTGAAATAAAACTTTTTACATTTGGCTACCTTGCATTTTTGCTTTGTTTGCTCGTGAAAACTGTTGGCAAACCAATGTAGTTGTGTATCAATTGTGTGATCCATCTAAGATTAAATATGTGATAAACGAATCAGGACCATGTAAGATTAAATATAAATGATGAACATTTCAATCCATATGTATATATTATGTTGAAGATTTATTAATCATCTTCCACTCATTGTATCAAGCCAATGGATAAATTGCTATTCCTTATTACAATGCTTAAACTTTTTTGAAAAACGTGCTTTAAAAGGTGAAGAGCAGAGTGTGGAAGGATACATACTGAGACATTATAATGCACAAAACAAATCAGTATTTACAAAAACTCACTATGACTCTAGATGGAAAATTTGAACAGCTAACAAATAAGAATATTCTCACACTTTAGCAGCACTGCTCCTTAAGATCAATTTTTTATAGTTGACGTTTATTTTCCCTTTTAATTGAGCATATAAACATAATGTGGCAAGTCAATCCTTGAAAAGAAAGGTTTCAAGTTTCAACCACATATCAACTTAAATCATCAAAAAGATTAACTAGAAGCTAGAACATGTCTATAAAACTAGAACAGAGGTATTCTAAGCTTCCATTGGTTATGTTGGTTTGCAATACAGAAAACAGAAAAATTTGAATAACATTATCATAACCTTCAATGCTATTAGATAATGATAATAAAACTAAAGGTTTGCATTCAACAATTTCATTGATATTAACAAGGGAGAATGAGTTGGTCAACTAACACAAAGCCTATATTATAATGACCAAGTAGTCAAACCTAGCTAGGGCTAAACACTAAATATATTAAATATGAAATATAAATAAACATAAACTATTATGTTATACTATGTTTAATAGAATAAGTTGTTGACTCTAGTCTAAAACTCAGAGTAAGAGCAAGGTAGAGCTTGCAAGATCTGTTGAGTCCGAGCTGTTGTGTTGTTTTGATTTGGAGAAATTTCAAAGTGCAGAGGAAAGCAAAGAAACTTGACAGGCTCGGGATGGGAACGGAAGATCCTGTTCCTAAAGTGAACAGAAACATTGACGTTGAGCCCAAAAACAAAAACCCTTCCATATTCATCAATGCCCTTGACCAACGGTGTGAGAAACACAACTACTCCTCCCGTGTAATCATCAGTGAAAAACGAAGGCAGAGAAGATCGGTTGAGGAGAATGGGTAAATGTTCCTCCTCCAAGTGGAACAACTCAACGGTAACATGGTCGAAATAGATTCGGCGGTGGGCAAAGTCGGTAGGGTTTGAGAAAGAAAGTGAAAAGTTGAAGTGTTTGGTGTTGTTGTTGTTGAGAGATACGGAAGCGGAATCGACTTGGAGGGTTGGGATGTAGGAAAATGAACAGTCGGCGAATGCCACGAAGATAACGGCGAAGACAAAGCATAACACAAGTAAGGTAATGGGGAAGACGTAATCCATCACATGAGAAAAACATGACATCATGCTCTGTTTAGGGATTCATTTCTAATCTAAGAAATCGGACTGATGAGGAGTGTAAACTTTCTTTCTTTCTTCACCTGTTCTTTCACTTTTTCGTGGGAATTAATTAATTATCTATACATGTCATTGTCAATGTGGGGTGGGCAACACTAAGTTTGACTTGTAGTTCAAAACAAAATGACCAATTGTTCTCACAAAATTTGAGTTTAAGTTGTATGAAACATTTTTTTAATTCTATCAATCGAATTCAAAAAAATAAAAGAAAAGAGATCTTTGTCCACCTATAAAAATGAAGACATTTTAAAATATACAAGAATATGGATAGAAAAAAAATCATAATTTTTATTTGTTTTTGACCAAATCTTAATAATTTTTATTATTTTCTTCAAGGAACTATCTTTACGAATAGATTATGTTTTTGCAGAAGGAAAATCTTGAAAATTGCAAAATATGAAGGACTTAAAATAATACTCCATCCGACCCATAATACTTGACACAGTTGACCTTATTACGCATGTCAATGCATAACTTTGAACTTTGATATTTCGAAAATACTCATCGAGACGAATCTAACAACATCTTATATGATATTATTTATCTTTGTATGTTAGTAGAAAAATACGGTCAAAGTAAGTTAGATCAAAATTGCACATTTTCAAATGGGTCATCTATTGCGGGACGGAGGGAAGGGAGTATGTCATTAAGTGTATGCTTGGTTTCATGAGTTAAAATTGATTCTCTTTTGTACCAAAAAAAAAATTGATTATTTTTCATGGTGCATTAAAATTGATTCTGGCATTGCTTATAATGTGTTTGGTGTGACGTTGGAAAGTGAGAAATCGCGGCAAGAAACTGCATTGATAGCCATGTTTTCTAGCTTCTTTCTTTTTCATGTCTAGTGCTCTTTAAGACGAACGTTTACCACATATGCCGCCAAACCAAACACGCTATAAGTTGTTTTCAAGCTATATTAATTTTGCCTCATAATTGATTATATTTGAAGCTAAGATATGTATCTTTTCATTTTAAATTTGGTTTTTGCACATAAATTTAAAATTCAATTCACTTTTACATGAATGCATCGAACACAAATCAATATTATTTCAACTCATTTTTAATCTTTGTCAAAACAAAAAAACTCATTTTTAACCGGAATCCATTTTACAAAATCAATTCTAAGAAAATCATTAAGTACATGTTTGGTTACGCGGTCAAAACAGTCCAACGCGCGTCCTGTCTTTCAAAAGCCATTTTAACGTGTTTGGTTCACCACATACACTCCACCGCCATCGTAAGTTTCCAGTTTCAGAATCGATTCTTATAGAAGCTGCTCTCCCTAGCTTTTTGGAATCGAGTCTTTGCCGTGAAAATAGACAGCCTCCATTTGTCTCTTTTACCCTTGAACCTCATCACTTTCTTTCACATTTTTTCTTATATTTGACAAATCCCTTCAGCTACATGAGAAATTTGTTACTTCATCTCACTGCTGGTTGTTGTATGTGTGTTTTTTTGTTGCTGGAAAGTTTTTTTTTTTTTTTTTGCAGAAATCTCAAGCAAAGGTTGAAGAAGACAGGGAACAAGAAGAAACGGTGGTTTTTGTCGTGACTCCCATTTGTTTTCTAGTTACGTGAAAGCCTCCCAAAAAGCCTTTTTAATGGCCTAACCATTTTTAAATTTTATAAAATAAAAAAAATAACTAATAGTAGTTTTTTAATAAATGACTAACTAAAAATGGAAATGCTCTAAAAAAACGTAAAAATGGAATTGAAATTTGTAAAAAAAATAAATAAATGAAATCTGTTTTAAATGCACATATAGAAAAACCCATTTTGGTCATTTTCATAACTAAAAGCAATTTTGACACAAAATATCCAAACAATATCTTTCATATGAATCACTTCCGGAATAAAAGTATCCAAACATAAATCACTTTTCATTCAACTCACTTTTAATCAAAATCAATTCTACAAAATCAATTCAATCAAAATCAATTTTCGCCACCGCATAACCAAACACACGCTAAGTGTATGTTTGGTTCCATTTGTAGAGGAGTTAAAATTGATTCTTACATGTTTGGTTGCTTTCCAATAATTTTGCTCTAGGATTGATTATATTTGAAGTTATGATTTGTAGCCTTTGATTTTAAAATTGATTTTTACACACAAATTTAAAGTTTAACGAATTCAAATCAATGTTCTTTCAACTCATTTGGATGACTTATCAATGGATCTTGTGGAAAGAGCATAATACCAGAATTTTCAATAATAAAATTCTTTTGTCTAAACAATTATTTGAACGTATAAAATTTCATTCTTAATGGTAGCTAAAGATACACAATCCTATTAATTGTGTCGATTTTCATGGTGGTAAATCCCTTGCAATGTTTTGGTTTAGTCACTTTGTAATTTATTTTAGCTTTCTACTCGTTTCTTTGATTTCTTGTGATTTAATACTTTTTGGCCCTTTCTATATACTCCTTGTGCATTCAGGAAATGTTTGTTAACATATAAGATAAATTCTTGAAGATTAAATTTTCAGCACCCGACCTTGTAATATTCTGGTCCGCAAAATGATCTCTGAAATGAGAAAAAACCGCGTCCCTTATGGGTTGAACGCCTTCCACCAAAGACCCATTCATCATCAAGGAAACAATAACATTCCTTCTCCGACGACTAGAAACAACCGAATGGAAATATTTTGTGTTAGCATCCCCATCCTTTAACCAGTGAACTCGAGACTATTGCCAACTGATACTAGCACTGACACGCAACAACGAATGAATTTCATGTGTTATATCCCTCAACTCCACTATGTCGCCTTCTGACAACCCGCCTTCCTCTCCAGCTTCATCTAATTCTAATAGTCGATTTTTTAACACATCAATTTTACCAGGAATATTTTTAGCATGAACTGAATGCCACTCCTTTAAGGCTGCCTTCATCAATTTTAATTTTTCTCTTAGAACATAGTCGCCCCACTAGAACTGCCAAAACGGGTCGGGCCGTACGGGCCGGCCCGTTTAGCACGATTAATTATAGGACTTGGGCCTTAAATATTGAGCCCGAATTTTAATAGGGCTTTTTAACCCGGCCCTAAAAAGCCCGGTAGCCGTTAACCCACATAACAAAAAAAATCCTATAAATTATATATATTTTTCAAATAATTCTTTACTTAGTTGATTAAAGTAAAAAATAAAAGTGAAAATTCAATGAATTAACACAAATACAAATGTAATATAAAACTATATTCACTCATTTCGTTATTTAAAATTTTAAAGATCGAATATATAAATATCTATAACCATAACGTATCTAATTTATTTAAAATTGTTTTCCTCGCCGTTTTAGTTTACGACGTTTGTCCGAAAATGTTTACAATTTATTTTTGTGTTAGACTTCATTTAAACATATTAAAAATATTATTTATAAAAAAATTTATAGGAGTATTTTATAGTACTTTTAAAAAAAAATGTAATTTTTAATACGTGCTGACCCGTTTAGCCCGCGGCCCGTGGAGGGCCGGGCTCGGGTAGTATATTTCAAGCCTGTTTTCCAACTGGGCTTTTTGGCCCGTCCCGATAAAGCCCAAAGCCCGTTAGGGCTAGTCCTAAACGGGCCAGGCTGCCCATTTTGACAGCTCTATGCCCCACCCATCTAAAAGAAAGGAGTGCTATTTTTCTTTTACAAACTGCTTGTACCCAAACATCTCTTGCCAACATTTCAACATTCTTGTCGGACATGGACCCCAATTTTCCTCATCAACAGACAACTGTAGCAGACAATGATCAGACAAACCCCAAAGAAGGGCCACCTGAAGACAATTAGACCATTGCAGACACCAATCCTCGGAGAGCAAAAACCTATCAATCCTACTCGTAGAAGTACTATCACCTTTAAACCAAGTATAATGTCGACCACATAGCGGCAAATCAATCAAGTCATTGTCTTCAATAAAAAGACTAAAGTGTTGGATGTCTTGCGTTGCCACTCCCCCCCCTAAGGGACCTTCTCTCCTCTAACCTACGAATCGCATTAAAATCTCCACATACACACACCTTCTCACCCCTTAACAACTGCAATTTAAATGACAACATTCCCCATAACTGCTGTTTTACTCGAGTTTCACAAGGAGCATAAATATTAAATAAATAAAACTCCTCATTTGTCCGAATAAATTTTCCTTGAATTATAAGCACATGGTCCTGACTCATAGTTGACCACACCTCCACTTCCAAGGTATCCCACATAATTAACAAACCCCCCGAGGCCCCCACTGACGGCCGATAAGACTAAGCATGCTCCATGTCACCCCACATCGACAAACACAAAATATCATCACACACCTCTAGTTTAGTCTCTTGTAAACATAAAATGTACGACTTTTTCTCTGACACAAGCTTCCTCACTTCCTTCCTTTTCTCTATACCCCCTAACCCCCGAACATTCCAAGATACCAACTTCATCACAAACACCCACCCTGCACAAACCCCACCACCACATCACTCCACCTAAACTCCCTCATCCCTCACGCCCCCCCCCCCCCCCCCACCACTACCTCCACTGATGTCAATACAGGTTCTTCTACTACACTTATGGGCCGAGATAATATGCTAAATTTATTATGATTGTCGCCTTTGAAAGAAATTCCAATGACTTTACCTATATTTTGAATGCATATGCCGCCTTAGCCACCTCGCTGCCATGTAATGTCATCCAATTTGTCCAATCATTATTAACTGAAGCCATAGAAGATGATTGAGAATTTGTACTCTGGCTGCCCACCTCTAAAGACTGTGTAACTCTCTCCCTTTGACGTCTACGGTTCCTGATTTTTTGTTTCAGAACTTTCAACGTCTTAGAGTCACGTAACACCTTCATTACCACTTCTCTGTCTTTACTTGGTAACCTCGCCACCTTTTTCAAAGTGAGCACCGGATGTCGAAGCACACCTCCCGCCTTTTTTTTGTTGACATTTTTGTTGAGATCCTCACCCCTACGACTTGTTTCCTTCACCACCTTCTTCAACCGCTTGCTTTTAGATGAAATAAGACCGATATCACCTTTTTGAATATTTTGTAACCAATCCACACTCCACGGACCTGATCTTAATGACTTTCTACCCTCGTCAGAGCTTGGTAGACCTCTAATTCTTCTCTTTCTAGGTACCCCCACATCAGCAACCGTATGTGGCACGGTCTCAACATTAACGACGGCCACCTGTTGATTTTTATCACCCTCGGCCTCATTTTTATCCCTTGGCATTTCATCACCTTCCGACGATACCAAATCCACACTATTAACTGATGTTTCTGCTATATGCTTCGAACATGTAGGACTATTCGGACATCCCATTGAGCATGCATCAATTTTATGTACTTCAGTGGTAGCCGTAATCTCTACATCGTCCTTCGTCAAATCCTTCGCATCTTTATTAATACTATCATCTGCTTGAACCAAATCTTCAACAATTTTATCTGCCATAATCTCAACATTTTTATCCATATCAAACTCTTCATGAATGTCAGCTTTACCCTTGGAAGAAGTATCAGATTATTCCTCCTCATCATACAGACAAACATCATCACCAAGATTAAAACCCCATTCTTACTATTACTGGTTAAAAATAAAATAAAAAAAGTGGGGTCAATTGACCCTAATGCACATAAGGTGCATCCGTGCCTGGGTCCATGTCTTCACTCTCAATCTTTTCTTTTACATGTTGGCATATATCCATATCCATCCTTCCACATTTGGAAAACCGATTTTGACATGTTGCTGCATCCCTGTCTTCCTTTAATACCCATAATTGCCATGAATATTGAATTTATTATTTCTTAATTATAAAAGAACTTTAATATGACATTGATAATATAAATAAATAACGAAACAATAGTACTTTAACTTTGTGACATTTTTTGTCAAAAAAAAAAACACTTTTATGACATTTTAAATGGGAGTTATTAGCTCTTTCATTGAAGAAGAAATACTCTTTGGTTCCATATGAAGTGAGCATTTTGTTTATTTTACACATTAAGAAAATATGTATAAGTGAAAGCGAGAGAGAAAAATGGTTTTGCTTGTCTTATGAAGTATTGATGCATTTCTCATTATTATTATTTTGGGTTAAAAAAAAAGGATTTGGTTATTGATTTATGATTTATGACCTGGTTGTTTCTCTTAACCAAACCAAAATTTTTAGTTTTATGATGGTGAAAATTTATAAGAAAGCGAAATCAATTCAGCTTGATAATGTTAATGTTGACATAATTGGTCAAAAGGATTTGGTGCACAAAGGAAAAATGGCAACAAGAATACCACAAAATGATTAATATGAAAGCAAACATTAAACACCAATGGATCACAGACCAATTGAAAGTTTAGCTTATGTTACTTGAGCCGGTATCAGAATTATTTTTATCAAGGATACACGACTAAACTAATATGAGGGCAAGACCTGTTAATGGTTGCCATCCAACATCTGGAAAAATTGCAACTTCTTTTATACCACTCCAAACTTGATTGCTCTTAGAAATTGGTGGTATAAAACCTTGTGTTTAATCTTTTTAAGAGAACCAAAATTGATGAAAATTATGAGACTTAATAGAAAATGAAAAGCACTTTTTCAAATGTAACTTGCTAAAATACTCATTCTAACAAAAAAATTAACAGGTGTACGTAGCAAATCCATTTATGTATTAAACAAATTTTGCATACTATATCTGGTGCCCTTGCAGTGAGGGATAATGTGCTCGCCAACATACTCATATCCATCACTGAGGTGGGACATAAAAACACATAGCAAAGAGTCGAAACTAATAAGAGCAAGTACAAATATAGAATTTGATTGGGGTTAGACCAAAAGAAAAAGTGAAAAGAAATAAGAAAATGGGAACTCAAAGTTGTTATCAAATAAGAGACCTTAGAGCATAAAAAAAATTCACAACAAAATACTTCAGCCAATCTTAAATATAAGAAACTTTTCACTCTTTAGATTTATTGAATAAATGATGAATACCTGTTATAATTGAGAACATAAGGAGTAAGTGAAAGTATATTTTTGAGAAAGAAAAGAAGATCAAACTCATGATTCATAACTGTAACAAAAATAAAATAAAAAATAGAGCAGTGTAACCTAAAAAACTCATAATTCGTAAATATATATGATTATTAACTAAAGAGAAACTTATAATATATTATTTTATTATGTTTATAGAAAAATACATTGATCATGTTACATATTAAGAGTATGATCAAGTTGGCTCCCTCCTCTAACATTAGGATTCCAATGAAAGCAATGTTTAGAACCTTTTATAACCTTACATGGTCCTGATTCTATTATTACCCAAGTGCATTCTATTCCACAGTCAAAATCTCGAGTTTGAATATAAATGTCGAACTGGTGATTTCCATTAATCCATGAAAAACTACAAAAATATAGAGACTTTGGTAAGACGAATAAAGGCTTAAATTGGAAGGTGTAAGTTTCTCCAACTTTTAGTGTTTGAAACCCAAAATCACGATTTTTGTCTTTACAATCAATACCAAGCTGTAAATCCTTCAAGTTGTTAGTAACATGAACGGTTACTTTGTCAAGGTCCGTGCTTAAGCTTTTACCGTCCTTGAACTGCAAAGCAACGAGAATTGTTAATAACATAGAAACCAATAACACAAATTTGGAGATTGTAATCATCATTCTTCCCAATGGATTTAATTGATATGATGATATTGACATCTTCAATTAGTTTCTTGTTATATATTATACTCCAGTCACATTTATAAACAAAAAAGTATTTTTAGATTCATTGAATACATAATGTATTTGGTCTATATATTGACCAAATACATTAAGTATTGAATGAATCTAAAAAATGATTTTTTGCTTATAAATGTAACCGGAGGGAATACTGTATAGTCAGATGAAGGGGGACACATTTTTGTATTTACACATTTTTATAAATACTATGTTATTCGGTTGACTTATTGCTTTAATGTCACAGATATTGTCATATTCTCATATTAATATCACAGTCATTGACCAACTGTATATGGCTTTGATCTAGGGATTCTGTACACATGTTTTCAACTCTGTTATATGTGTAGTATATTTCCTCCGTTTTAAAATGAGTGTCACCTTAAGCAAGAAAAATTGTTTCAAAATGAATGTCACTTTACATTTCCAATACAATTTTAATTTTTTTTCTTCCAACTTTACCTTCAATAAATACTCCGACTTTTATCTCACACAATTTTCAATACAACTTTAAGTTTGTCTTTATCTTATAAAGTAAGGGCAGTTTAGTAAAAGTGTTATGTTTATTTCATTTCATTCCTTAATCTGTGTGCAATTGGCTAAAGTGACACTCATTTTGAAACGGAGGGAGTAAAAGTTATAATAAATGTAAATAATAATATTGAATCACTATTTCCCCTCCAAAATAAAATGTTGAATCACTGTTTAATTTTGTGTATAGTCAACGTCATATAAAACTTGTTTGGCAATTTATTTTTATTTATATTGATTTTTTCTTATAATTATTAATATTGTTTATTTATCCATATTGGTCATTTATTTATATTTTTAATGATTTTTTTTCGTATAAGTATTACTTTTTGAATTATTTATGATTTTTGTTATATTTTTTTTTGTCCAAAAGGTGTCTATTTAGCGGTAATAGCTAGGGGTGTAAGCGGTTCGGACTAAACCAACGAAACCGACAGTCCAAACCGAACCAAACCGAAAAAATATCCGACCTTGTTTGGTTCGGTTTGAAACCGATCCGAACCAATCAAAACCGATCTAGTTTGGTTTGGTTCATGGTTTTTCATTTCGAGATCCGTGAAACCGATGAACCAATCCTATGATAACCTCACTCCTTATTTTACTAATATTATCCTACCTCACACAAACTTATGGTTAATCCCAAAATTAAAGTCCAACATAAAATACTTTTTAATCCATTCACTTTCTCTCATCATTATCTTCATCTCATCTCATCAGTCAGACTCTTTATCTCTTGGTAATTAATTTTATCATGTTTATGCCATTGATTTGTTATTTTGACAATGTTTTAATTTTAGGATGTGCTTTTTGAAAGTTTTGTGTTTGTTGATGAATGATGCATGTATATATCATGGATGATTGAAATATTTAAGTTTGATGAAGTTGTTTTTGAAGAATGATGGATGAATGAATTTTGGATCATATGTATGAAATATTGAGTAAGGTTAGTTATGAAAAGTTGTTTGAAAAACAGAGAACATGAAAAAACAAAATATGAAATACAATTATACAAAGTTCTATGAAATATTTTTGTGAGAATATGATTTTTTTTAATTGTATTATTAAACAAACCGGTCAACCGAACCAATCCAAACCGAACCAAACCGATTAGTTTGGTTCGGTTTCTTTTTTGAAAAACAGTGAAAACCGAACCAATCCGAACCGATGAAGATTTCATCGGTTCGGACATTTTTTTGACTGAAAACCAATCCAAACCGAACCGTTACACCCCTGGTAATAGCTTGACTTTGTATCGTCAAATGATGTGATTCAAATTCCACCTAAAAAAGTTGGAAAATACCCTTAAAATTACTTTTTTTGTCGTTGTTGAAGAAAACCATTAAAATTGCTGCTATTAATATTACTTTCACCTTTCCTTTTTTTAAAAAAAAAATGTTATAGAATTTTTAGCATCAAATAACTTAACTTTTTCCATTATCTGTTTGATACGTATTATTATGTTTAGGAGTGTGAATATGCTAGGCCGAGTTAGACTTTGCAAGACCTGAGTATGACCTGCCAATTTTTTTGAAGGGCTAAGCCTGGCCTGTCATAGACATACTTTTTGGGGCTGAGTCTGGCCTTCTGAAAGCCTGATACGACATACAAGCATGTTTAAAAGCCTATTTCATATGATCATCTTTAAATAAGCAAATTTATTACTAATTTCCCAATGTACATTATGAACACTAAGCTGAAACGTTTGAAGAACAAGTTAAAGGTTTGACGTAAATAAGTTTTTGGAAATGTTACTGAAGTTACGACCTAACTTTTGTTGTGAGTTTGTTTACAATTTCATCCTTCTTTTTTTTAAGGACAATTTCATCCTTCTTGTTTTAGCGATTTTGAATTTGTATTACCGATTTACTCAATCAACTTGAATGAATAAATATTGTTTATTTTTAAAAAATATAAATAAAAAGACTTACAATACATTGCAATGTGTGATTATTATTCAAACACCTACAAGTTTAGCAATATCACCTGTCCATATTACTCACATACAAAAAAAATAAAATAATCAATTTTACATTAAGGAATTGAAAGAATGCACATATTCAAACTGCAAAACAAATTATCACGACCAATCTAATCAATGAATTGCAAACAATTACAAATAAAAGTTAAGTGTCAACAAACAATTAATATTTGTTTGATATCATGGTCGATTTAAAAAAAACTATGGTGAATCTCCATAATTTTGTCAAATTCATCATGTTAATCAAAAAAATGAATCAACTTCAGGTGCCATATTTCCGAACAATAACTTCAAGTCATTCTGCAAAGGTGTTAAGTTCAAGTCCAAGCACATAACCCTCTTACTATTCGATCTTTTCAATATTGGGATTTTTCCAACAACCTTATTTTTCTTCACCAAAGAAAATCCCTCGTTGACGCCAATTTTGTGCCTTCTCATATGTCCTCCCAAAGCCTGGCCAAGAGAGAATTCTTTACCACAAATGTAGCACCCATGCGTTTTGGGGTTATTCAGCAAACCTAAAGTTTGGGCATGTAGCTTGAGTTTCACGGTATCTAGTTTGGGCTTTTTGTGACTAGCTCTATGGCCACCTAGGGCTTGAAACGAAGAGAACTTGCGGTTGCATGTGGTGCACTCAAATTCCACAGGACTAAAATGTTTCTTTGGTTTGGTTTCTTTGGGATGAGAGAGTAGGATTAGACAATTTGCCAAATCTATATTCTCCACTCTTTCGTCTCTCTGCCTTTTCATGGCTACGAAATTAAGAATAAAAATATTGTCTATGCAAAAAAAAAAATTATTAAAATGTCAATAGGCAAGGTAATTAAATTAAGGAAATGAAATACTCAAAATATTGTGATGAAGATGTTATGAGAAATAGAAATTGGTATTTATAGGCCGTTGGAGATAAACTCAAGGACTTTGACTTTAACCAATTGTTGGAGGCTTTGTTTGTTTATTGATGAATGTTTCAAATCTAAGGAAACTTAGGAAGTAAGGGTTATATAAGAGTTTATAATAATGAAATGAATACTTACAGAATTTGCAAATTGCATGTTGCCATATGTATTGGCTCTTTTCAGTATTAATAATAAATAATAAAAAGATTGTAACAAAATAATAATAATAATTGAGGGAGCTGGGGGCTTATGCAAGAATAATAACCGTGTGGGATGAAATGTTTGTCTGGCGTGCTAAACAGTGAACAAGTCATTTGCGGCGAGCTACATATTTGAAAAATTATCACAAGCAAATGAAGAAAAAAAGTGAGGCAACTTAGGAACTATATGCGACTATTCCCTCAAAAAAAAAAAGGAACTATATGCGACTTTTACTTCACTTTCTGGTGAGCAACCTCCTTTTTTGCATAAGTCATTTTATATTAAGACAAACTTTTACAATAAGGATAAGTTACATGCATGACTATGCTATACAGCTTAATTCTGCAGTATTGTTGGACCACAATTGCGTATCCCAAATAAGCTGTATTTGGCAATACTTTTTGACTTTTACTATATGAAATTAAAATACATGTTCAGGTATATACTTAAATTAGTAAAACATTTAAACACTTCAAATGTGGGGGTCGGTGCACCGTGGCCACGATAAATCCCCCCGTTCCTTCTTCCAGTGCATGTAGTCTACGGCAAATCATTGCTTGAAAATAGTAAGAAACTCAACTTGTATTTATTTACAAATACACACACACAGAAGTCAGAACTTACAAATTTTTTGGTTCTTATTTTTATTGAAATAAACATTTATTAGGTCTTTTCTCGGTCATTCACCCTAAACTTCTACTTAAAGGTTATGAAGTCCATCGTTATATTTGTGACACTTCTGCACTAATTAAATTGCCTACTTTTGCATGGGGTATGCATGGTTATTAAATTACTCATTGGTTTGAATTGTTACTAACAAAGTCCATCGTTATGTTAGTGATTGTTGCTAATAGCATTATTCTTACTACCAACTTTGTCCTTAATTATATATGACCATTTATATAAAAATTAAAGTTTTATCCTTAAATATAATACCTTATACAAAGAGTAATTTAGCAATAGTCGCGCAGATTGAAGAAAAAATTATTATTCAAATACTATTTCTTAACACTTGTAAGTTTTATTACAATATCTTATAAAAAGAGACGGAGAGTATTTTAATTTGAATTACTAAAACTCTTCCATACAAGACCCGGTGAACCTAATAATGGCTATGTTCATCTAGATCTAGAATAGACTCTTCTTATAACATAACTTACACATAACCTAAAAAAATGTTCACCACGTATAGGACATACAATTTTATGTTGTGTTTGAAAATACAAATAAAATCAATTATACGAAATTAAAGACAAAAAATTAAATTAAAAATGCTTGCTTCAGCAGACTCGTTGTTTACAGAATTTGCACCACAGACTGCACTTCTAGAATAAATTACTGTGAATTATTTACAGCAACTTTGTACAACGACAACCAATACAGACAAAACTAGAAATGGTCACTGTTCAACATGAATGCGCTGCGTTGACATTGGCGTGCTAGTGATGCATATAGTATTCTATTTTGGCAGGCTTGGGTTTATTAAATTAGAGTTATACTTAATACGTGTGTGTAGTGTGCTTAAATAACATAAATAGTATATACTACTATACTATTATTCACTTGACAAAGTAATGATAATATAGATCATGGAGTTTGAATCACTTTTACAAAATGATACAAAGGATCGGTGGGATCATGTGACCCTTGTCCTTGTCAGTTGTCACCTTAAGGTTGGTAGGTAAAGCACAAAATAAAAATAGAAGAAAAATAAATACTATTGTGGATTGCAAATTATATCTAAAGTGAACCTTTATTTTGGCTATATATATATTTTTTGAATTTTAAAACTAAGACCGAATTTTGGTTTTGAAGAGCTGAATCGATCAAGATAATTATAAAATGTATTTGGACATCCTTATTGTTTGACCTAATCTTGTGAATGTGATCTAAACTCATTTCACATTGCATTGGAGGTTAATGAATGCAATGTGGGAATTAGAGTTAAGAGTTAAGACACACACTAGATGTTAGGATAGTTATTGAAGTTATATTTGAGTCTCAGATTGCTCAACATTGCTATGTAAGAATTGGAGTTAAGACCTCGTACTTGTAAGAGTGAGGATTGAATCATATTGCTCAGATTTTTAAGTCGTTGCATGCATAAATTTGTTTAAACTTTCTCATTCTTTAAGCTAACTTTTTAGGTAAAGATTCAAATATGTTTACGGATAAGTTTTGTGTTATTTCAAATTGTTGTGTATATTTCACAAAATTTAATTGCTTAATACTTCACTTATTTCTAGTATTAAAAAAGTACATCACATATTTCCGTCAAAATAAAAAACCCAACATAACTGTTATTAATATTAAATTGTGGACCAATATATATAATAATTATATGCCATGAAATGGACACTATATGCCAACATTATTGAACACACGTTCATCCTTATCAAATATGAACAAGTAAAAGAATGCTGCTTTATTCGGTTATCACACGGTTTCCATAGATAATTTCACATTGAAATTTAAAACTTATAAACATTTTACCCTAGGCTACAATTAACAAACTCTGCACAACCCAAAGGTTAATTTAATTACAAGTCCGATGAAATTCAATAAATCGTAAATATTTTTTAAAACTACACAAACCAATAAATGTTGCTACAAACAAAAATAAGTGAAAGAATTATACATGGTGAGGATTATATGTGCAAAAAATTGGTGAGACTAAAATCAGAACAAAGAATTATCAACTTTAGGTGCCTTGTTTCCAAACAACAACTTCAAGTCATTTTCCAAAGGTGTCAAATTCAAATCCAAATCCAAGATCATAACCCTCTTGCTATTCGATCTTTTCAAAACAGGAGAAGATTTTGCTATCACTTGATAATTTATCGAAGAAGATGAAAACCCTCTATTATTAATCCTATGTCTTCTCATGTGTCCACCCAAAGCTTGACCCAGTTTGAATTCTTGTCCACAAATTGAACATTGATGCATTTTGGGCTTATTATTATGAATATTCACTTTGTGTGCTTCCTCTGAATCAATTTTCAGCTTCTTGTGACTTGCTCTGTGACCACCTAGGGCTTGAAAAGATGAGAATTTACGGTTGCAAGTTTTGCACTCAAACTCAACTGGAGAATATGTTTTGTTTTGTTGGGTACGAGAAGATAGTAACATTAGAGTTGTTGCTAAATCTATGCTCTCTTTTTCTTCGTTTTCTCTTTGTCTCTTCATCATGAGTATGATATTGAATGTTAATGTGTGAGATAGGTTGGTTAGTGAGGAGCACTTAAACTCAAAACGTCGTATTTATAGACTTTTGGATAAAGTCAAAAGGGAAAACGTGGACAATGGATTTTGTGGTTGATCAACTTGGAAATCAAGCAAAGTCTTTTTTTAGTTCAACATGTGAAACTTGGTATAGTTTGGACTTTGGACATTTTGACTTGTAGGAAATTATTTGAATGCCCTCAATGCTTGCGTAAGTGCTTATCGTAAAGTAACGATTCTTTCCTTTTTTGGTCAACAAAGTGGTGTATTTATTTTTTTTTGCTTGTACCGTTTTGCAGCCTCCAGATCCGCTGCAGTGAAAAACAAGGAAAAAACTAATTTAATGCGAATTGGAATCTCACACACAATTACAAACAGTAATCAATCTCAACCATTAATTAAGATTACTAACCTAGTTTTACACTTTTACTAAGATATCTTTAAAGGTTTTGCTAATAAGTACTCTCTAGATATCCTCTCTATTAAAAAATGAATAAGAGTCTAGTTGATATTACAAATTTTTGAAATACATACATTTATATAATTTATTTACTTCAAAACTATAATAATGAACCAACAACAGTACAGGTTAAAGAACTTAAAATTAATAATTTTACATGTGTAAAATCTATATGTTGACTATTTAAAACTTGGTTGCATGATTTTTTTTTTTTTAAGTTGGTTGCACGACTGTTTTTTTTTTTTTTGAAAGAAATATGCTTATAGCATTTCATTAATAATGAGAGTTTCAATACAGCTGGGTATATCATAATAAATAACGGGACTAGCGAGTAACGTGGCCTCTCGTGCAAGAGAATGAGCAACACCGTTAGCTTGTCGCCTAACAAACTCCACCCTAGAGTTAACAAAATTAGAACTAAAAAAGGAACGACAAGAAGAAATAATAGTGCTAAATTCAGACAGATCGTTCCTAGTAGAAAGAAAAGCATCAACTGTGAGCTTAGAGTCCAATTCAAAATCAACGTTGTCAAATTGCATATCATTCACCCATTGGAGGGCTGCGTGTAGACCCAGAGCTTCCCCCACATCAACCGCGACTAGGCAAGGATAGCTAACAGTCTTAGCTAGAACAAATATACCATCAGAATCTCGGATACAGATACCAATACCTGTGCGATTGAGCTGCGAAGAGAAAGCGGCGTCGATGTTGCATTTGAACCGTCCCGGCAAGGGGGCCTGCCACGTGATGATAGGAGGTTGAAGAGAGGAGGAAGCTCCCCCATCAATAATCGGTGGCATCAGCTGAGGAACCGAAGATACAAGAGTAGCAGGGGAATTGGCCAGCTGCCAATCAACAACCATATCCTGAGCGCGCTGCACAACTGTGGCACTGGATTCCGTAACATCATCCCAAATTCGAAGATTGCGGTGTTTCCAAATGCTCCAGAGCACTGATGCAAAACGCTGACTCAACTCACCAGATAAATTTTCTAATAGAGAGAAAATAGCATCTGTGGTAGAGACACTGGTAGTTAGCGCATGCTGAACGGAATTCCACAAACCAGTCTGATTCCAAACCTGAACAGCAAAAGGACAATAAAAAAATACATGGGTAAGATCCTCATAATTTGAATCGCAACTAGCGCAATTTGTCGGGCAATGAACACCTTTGTCGAGAAGCCGTACACGAGTCGGCAAACAACCCCGACACATGCGCCAGACTAAATTCCTAACCTTAGGCGGTACCTTCAAATTCCAGATTCCCGACCAAAAACCCGGCCGCCAAAGGTGTGAAGAGTCAACTAACTCAGAAACACATAACCTGTAAGCACTACGTACTGAGTATCTACCATGTCGTTCTGCTTTCCAAATGACCTTATCAGTATCAACCTGAGGAATGAGAGGCGTATGAAGGATTTTATCTGCAATATCAGTGCTAAATACCTGTCGTACTACCTGTTCATTCCAGCTTTTATCGTACAAATTCATCAAACTATTAATAGTAAAATTGTGGACAAAGTGAGCTCCTTGGATATTACTAGATATGCACTCCCCATTAGCAAGCCAGGGTTCGTTAAGAATAGAAATAGACGCACCTGACCCTATGCTCCACCGAGCTCCACCTCGTACAACAAACCTAGCTCGCATAATACTTCGCCAAACATAACTGGGGTTATGACCTATTGAAGCCGTAAGGTAAGAGCCAGAGGGGAAATAACGTGCTTTGTAAATACGCGCAACAAGTGAATCCGGTTCTGTTATAAACTTCCAACCCTGTTTACCCAACATAGCCAAATTAAAAGCAGTAAGGTCTTTGAAACCCATACCTCCATGTTGCTTAGGCGCGGATAGCTTCTCCCAATTCATCCAATGGATGCCTCTCTGTGTCGTTCTTCCGTGTCCCCACCAAAAGGAATTCATCATCTTCTCAATCGAATCAACCAGAGTAGAAGGCAAATGAAAGATACTCATAACATAAGATGGAATAGCCTGCAAAACAGATTTTATCATAACTTCACGCCCTGCTTTAGATAAACACTTACCACTCCATGAATGAATTTTATGCCAAACACGGTCTTTAATATAAACGAAGGTTGCGTTACGATCCCTGCCTATCATGGATGGAAGGCCTAAATATTTACCTGTGCCTAAAACTACTTGAACCCCAAGGATGTCAGTGACTGTTTGCTTGAGAGGATCTGGAACATTACGACTGCAATAAATCTCGGATTTAGGCAAACTGATCGCCTGACCAGAGGCGGTTTCATAAAGAGTCAGGATATCCTTCATTGCACGACTGTTATAAACGAGTATTTCTACATTAAGTACATTAATGTGTGCCCAACACCAATATAAGTTTTAGCTTCACAAAAGTGTCTGATTCATATCTAAATAACCTTTATTGTTTCATTAATTCATCTACAATATAAGTTTTAGCCGCATGTGTCTCATTTTATATGTCATACTTTCTCGGGTCTCATTTATAAATAAATTTGACATTTTAGATTCATTGAATAAACGATGTATGTGATCATCAAATTTGTTTATAAATAAGACTGGTAGAAGTTTTTTTTTCACGTGTTTTTTTACTTTAACAATGAAATGTTAATTTTGTTTTTTCTATTATACTCTAACAATTTATTATTTTCTCTTTTCTAAACTCTTGTAATTTTTTTTTAAGAAACAAAAATGGTATATATTAACACAGGCGGTGAAGCCTCCTAAGTACAAGATGTACTAAGAAGTCACCCCTAAAAGAGTCAAACAAATGTAGTAATTACAAAAAACCTAGTGCGTCGATACCCAAACAAAGCATAGGGTCCGACCACCACTTTTGATAACCGTACACAAATGTGGCTTTACTAGCTTTTATCCACCATAAAGAATGTAATTTTACTTTTTCTGATAAACCTTCAATGGATGTGTGGATATTATTAAAAAGTCTGTTGTTGCGTTCATTCCAAACCATCCACACACAAAGTAACCAAATAAGCTGAAGAAAGGATCTACGCGCCTTCAAGTGACCTGTACAATCAATAAACTGAATAAAATGGTCACTGAGATCATGAGGATCAACACCGGACACGCCAATCCACGCACGGATATGCTGCCAAACTGCGCCAAAAGTAGTACAATGAAGAAACAAGTGATTTGCGGTTTCTGCAATGCTGCATCCTGCCGCGCACCCAGCTGCCTCGACATCCAGACACCCACGCCTCACAAGATTAACCTTAGTTGGAAGCCTATCCCGTAACAAACACCAAGCCATAATAGAAATCTTCAAAGAACCTGCTTATGCCAGACAAGGTCTCCGACACCAACACTAGGAGGATCGGCCATAGTAGTTAAAATTTGATAGGCCCCACACACTGTGTAAACATCATCATTGTTGGAATCCCAAAGCCACCTGTCAGAAATATCAGACTGCAAAACAACACCATTAAGTAATTGCCTACACTCCTCTACCAACTCCTCCTCCCATACCCACAAAGGTCTCCTCCAGTTCCACGCCCCTCCTCCAGTCTCCCACCCAAGAGCAAACAAATCTGCCACCGTACTCAGTTTGTTATTCGCTAAGTCAAATAAACGACTAAACCTTGTCTGAAGAGGGACATCACCAAGCCACCGATCATACCAAAAGTAAGTAGACAGACCATTCCCTACCCTCTTCGACTCTTGTAATTTAGTTTTCTCATACTATTAATCAAAGACAATTTTATAAAGTAATTCATGATATATCTTTCCTATATAAGTTAACTATGTTTTCTTAATTTTAGTGTCATGTGTTAAAGTGACTTACTCCTTTCATCCCAAATTATAAATTGTTTTACAATATAAATGAGTAATATCGTTTTTTTTTCTTTCTATTATACCATTTACTCATTAATCTTTCTTTTATCAATTATCTTCACATATCTTTTTAATATCATTATTGATTGGTAATTTTGTAAAATAACTCTTAATTCATCTTTTTCATACAATATAAATTATATTTTTTTAATTTATGTGAAATTGTCGCATTGCTATTTATCGCGGGTGGCAATTTAACGAAAGCATCACAAATTCATTTCTGCGGTTAGATGTTCCTTCCTCGGAATTAATACATGAGTGGTTGAATGTAAATTAAAGCATTTGTTACCGTACATGGATGTTGTGTCGTGATGTCATCTTGAGAAAGTTCTCGCAACATGCAGAATTCCCCATTAATCTAAAACAAGATGACCGGTATCAATAAATGTGCCACACAATTACTACTATATAGAATCCAAATACTACGTGTTTTGAATTATTGAGCAACCGAGTGAATGATGCTTGAGCACTGAGCTACTTGTTGCACAAATACAAAGTTCATTGAAACTTGACTTTTTGTATGAATATTTTAGTACAGTTTCTAGTAAGTTTTAATGTTGAAAACGGATAGCTACTTTTTATTAAAAGTTAGAAAATTCGTTTGTGTGGAGTGCATGTCCAAAATCAGGAATAGATCAATTTATGAGTGGCAAAAACATGTTTTTCTTTCGTGTTCTGATTGGTTGGAAGTTTCACACCTGAAAGTTAGTGCTATAACTTCTAAATCCCTGATCGGAAGCCATACTCTTTCACGTGCGTTGTAGTTGTTAAATTAAAAAAGAGCAGTAAATTTTGAAAATAGAAAAATCTATCGGGTGACATATTGTAGTTAAAGAAGTTGAAAATGACTAAAATAAAGAGAATGCAGCAATATTTATAATGTACTATTCCTCCCCGTCCCGCAATAGATGACCCATTTGAAAAATCTATCGGGTGACATTGTAGTTAAAGAAGTTGAGTAATATTTTTTTAATAATATACAAAGATAAATAATATCACATAAGATGTCGTTAGATTCGTTTCGATGAGTATTTTCAAAATATCAAATTTTCATAATTTTTTCTAATATATTATTCAAGATATTTAAGCTCAAAATTATTCATTGGCATGCGTGAAAGGGTCAACTGTGTCATGTATTCTGGGACTGAGGGAGTATCGTTTATTTTGGGGAGTAGGGGCAAGAATAGTAATGGCCAATGGGCTAATCGTCCAAGACTTCTAAGGCATTGAATAATAACATCAACATCTTATATGAACATGACACGTTTTTAAATTATGTCATTTAAAATGGGATGGAGGGAGTATCAAACATTTTAACTTGTGTAAATTACCTGAATAACTTAGATGCTTGGGTAAATTGTTGAACGGTATGTAACGATTCTTCTTGCTTATAAAAAAGTAGTAATTCTTCTTTTTTTTCTATAAAAAAAACATGATATATGAACACTCGTAAATCAGAGTTTTATTATAATGAATATGTTTTGATTATTCAATCGTTTAATGGCATGTCATATTTTTATATTAATTTTATTTACAAACTATTGATACCCATTAAAATTTGAAGTATTTAAACATCTAAAAAAAAATCAAAAGAAAAAATCTACAAAAAATAAACATTCTTTTGTGGGTAACAAATTTTAAAAGAGTATTGCTATATCCAGGGAAAAATCACTCACGGAGGTTTCACGAACAAATAAACTGGCCAATCAAAATTTGTTTTATAGTGGAATACAAGGAGACGTGGAGTATAATACGGGAGCCGACAAATAGTATACATATCAATTGAGCTTCGGGAAATATTTGCATGAATAATTTCGTTGTATATATCATTTTCCATTTTTGCAGCGTTTTTGCAAGAATATTCTTGTACATTTTCTAGTTTCTAGTATAGTACTAAAAGTTGGAAGATTCGTTTGTGTGGAATGCGATGTTGTATGGGTGCATGTGAGGGAATTTCTGTCTCCATTCAAAGTGCGCCAACTTGGTCCAAAAACGGGAATTGATCAATTGAGTTGCAAAAACATGTTTTTCTTTGTGTTCTGATTGGTTGGTATACCAGTTTCACTTTCAAATCTAAACATTAGTGCTACAGCAGTATAATTTAGCTTAGTCCCTAAGGAAGACACACTCCTTCATATGTGTTGTAGTTGTCAAATAAAAAATAGCAGCAGATTTTGAAAATACAAAAACTAACGTGTTGTATTTTAGTTTATTTCAGAAGTTAAAAATGACTAATAAAAAAAATGATGCAGCCGCATTTATCATTATGTTGGGAGGTTCCAGGGAGTGGCAGAAGTAACTAGTAACGAGTTATATATGTCCGAACCCTTAAAAGACATTGACACGTCATTTTTATATCAAGTACTCTCTTCATTCTTATTTATAAACAAAAATAGGTTAATAAAAGTTGATCTAAAGTTAAACCTAAATACATCCACTTTCTTTGTCTCATTTTTGTTTATAAATAGAAATAGAAAGAGTATACGAGTTACCTCTCTTATACACATTTCATCTATTTATAGTCGACGTAAGACTAGCTACCCACGTTTGAATTTCAACTTGTTAATAATTGTTAGAACATCAACTTGGTATAAGGGATAAGCTTAACGGTAAAACGCAAATAATTAAGGAAACACAATTTACATGTTTACTTATATAGTTTGATTAAGTATGTCTATGTCTCCGATTGTAGAGTAAGTGTAGTTCCATCATATTGATAGTGAAAGAATTAGGATGTACGATGTAACATATCATATATAAATATTATTTTACTAGATAAATGAATCCATAAATGTCCCTACTTACAAAAAAAAAGTGAAAGATTACATCATGATAATATGTTCAAAAATTTGGTGAGACTAAAATCAGACCAAAGAATTATCAACTTTAGGTGCGTTGTTTCCAAACAACAACTTCAAGTCATTTTCCAAAGGTGTCAAATTCAAATCCAAATCCAAGATCATAATCCTCTTACTATTTGATCTTTTCAAAACAGGAGAAGATTTTGCTATCACTTGATAATTTATCGAAGAAGATGAAAACCCTTCATTATTAATCCTATGTCTTCTCATGTGTCCACCCAAAGCTTGACCAAGTTTGAATTCTTGTCCACAAATTGAACATTGATGCATTTTGGGCTTATTATTATGAATATTCACTTTGTGTGCTTCTTCTGAATCAATTTTCAGCTTCTTGTGACTTGCCCTATGACCACCTAGTGCTTGAAAAGATGAGAATTTACGGTTGCAAGTTTTGCACTCAAACTCAACTGGAGAATATGTTTTGTTTTGTTGGGTACGAGAAGATAGTAGCATTAGACTTGTTGCTAAATCTATGCTCTCTTTTTCTTCGTTTTCTCTTTGTCTCTTCATCATCATGAGTATGTTTATGAATGTTGGAGATGGGTTGGTTAGTTGGTAACTCTTGAAATAAGCATCTCGTATTTATAGATTTATAGACTTTGTGAATAAAGTCAAAAAAGAAAACGTGGACAATGGGTTTTGTTCAACTTGTGAATAGATATAACAATAACTTCTCCTCAAAAAAAAATATAACAATAACTTATTATGTTGGACTTCTTGACTTGTTGTAAATAACGCAATTACTCCTCAATGCTTGCGTAATTGCTGAACGTGTTAAGGAACATTCTTTTTCCTATCCAAACACGATATTCTTTACTAAATTTGGTCAACATATTGAAAAACAATTTTTTTTTCCAGCGTTTTGGATGAACCACATCCACTGCAATTAATAAAAGGTGAACGTTTTTCACCAAAATAAATAAATAAAAAAAGTAAAATGTGAACCTTTTATACTATTTCAAAGTAAAGCTAAATTTTGAATTAATATTCTGTCGGTAATACCGGTACTCAACAAACTACAAAATGATTTTTTTTAAAAATTAAAATGCACTCCCTCACTTCTGTCAATCTCAACCATCAATTATAGATTAGACAACTAGTTTTAAACAATTTTTTTGTGGCGGCCGGGTTCGAACCCCTGACCTTGCATATTTTATGCATTGTCTATACCAACTGAGCTAAGCTCATGAGAACAGTTTTAAACAAGTTTAGAAGAGAGGAGATGGTTGTGTTAGGCGGCAACAACCAACCTAAATACGACTAATTTTACTAATTTTTATGATATAGACAAAATACGACTAATTTCACTAATTTTACGCATTATGTCTTATTTTACGGTGATATGTTCCTAAAGTATTAAAATTTACTTTTGTTATTACAAATAATTATTCATTATTCTTTTTTTTTTCAATTCTTGTAGTTTATTTTTCTCATATTATTAATTAAAGGGAAATTTTTTAAACTAATTCATGATTTACCTTTCTCTTACAAATTAGTTATGTTTCTTAATCTATGATGTCGTGTATTGAATTGACTCACTATATTTTTAACTGAGTAAGTATGCAGTAATTGTATAGAATCCAGATACGTGTTTAAAATTGTTGAGCAACCGAGTAAATGATCCTTGAGCACTAAGCTACTTGTTGTACAAGTACGACGTTCAATGAAACTTCCATTATTTTTGGTAAGAATATTCTAGTACAGTTTCTAAAATAATAAATGTTTATGTTGAAAGGGGATAGCAACTTCTGATTAAAAGGTAGAAGCTTCCTTTGTGTGGAGTACATGTCGTATGTGTGAGGGTATTGTTGGTCTCCTTTCAACACGGACGGTGACAAAGTGTACCAACTTAGTGGCTAAAAATGGGAATTGATCAAATGGTTTGCAAAAACATGTTTTTCTTTGAGTTCTGATTGGTTAGTATAACAGTTTCACATCTGAAAAGCTTAGCTAAATCCCAATGGGAATGCATACTTGTACTTGATACTCCTTCACATGTCTTGTAGTAGTAGTAGTCAAATTAAAAAGAGCAGCAGATTTTGAAAATAGAAAAATCTAACGTGTTGCATTGTAGTTTCAGAAGTTGAATACCACTGAAATAAAAAAAGAAAATAGAAAAAAGGAGGATAGCCAAACTTATGCTGTACTATATAGTTTAAGTTTATAGTTTATCCATACAGCTCACAAATTATGAACAGGTTGCGTGGTGATGCACACCTTAAGTACTTAGAAAGTTCAAGACACAGCAGATATAAAAAAAATTGAAACTTATCTAGAAAATATGTTGACTTGTTGAGGATTCTAGAAAATGGACTAATGAAAACTATGAAAATTTCCAATAGCTTTCTACAAAGGTTCCAGAATTTGATTTAACTACAACTTATTCTCCCTTTACGGAGAGGAAGAAAAAAACAAGTTACATGACATGAAAATCTCATTAGTTCTTACATCACACCAACAAGTGGTGCTCATCAGTTGATGAGCATACCCTCATAATAAAACTCTACATATAAGCACAGGTTTGTTTGTCTGACTAATCAATTAACATTTGCAAATGGAGTTCTATTTTCTGTTAGACGCGGAATTTTGCTTTCTGCTGCGGTCCACTTTAATCGGTTTTCCATGGAATTCTCTTCCGTGATATGTGTCCTCATCTCCTCAATGGATGCATGGCTGGGGACTGATACAATATTTTTGTGAGATGTTGAACTTGTATGCTTGTCAACCTGTTCATAAAGAACAAAACAAACTTTAAACTTGTGGCTAATTCAAAACGTTGTCGTCGTCGTCGTCGTCATCATCATCATCATCATCATAATAATAATAATAATAATAATAATAATAATAATAATAATAATAATAATAATAATAATAATAATAATAATAATAATAATAATAATAATAAAATAAATAAGATTAGTATACCAAGTAATCATTAACAAGGCACTTTTCTGCTTCAATATTGATATCCGATATATTTCCACCATGCTTGTCTTGTAATGAACTAAGCTGTTCCAACAATTGTGTCGTCACAGAATCAATTTCCTTCTTGTTCTCATGGTCCATCATTAGTGCACCTGGAAGTATTACAGATTTTTTCAACTGGTCAAATAAGCGAAAGGGACACAAAAGAAAGTAATAAGATGGAAACAAGCTGTAACGTGAGAATTTCGAATTACCATTCACATCTGCCAGCAGATTGTGTGTTCCTGCATCATAATCAGCATCCATAGATAATGACACAGACACAAATTTTTGATCCAAAGCATGGTTTGTCAAGATGTTTTTCCTGTTGAGCATTGATTACAGTTAAAGAAATATTGGAAATTGCTTCACCTAGATTCTATCTCATTAAGAAAACACCAAGACACTAACTAGAAGAAACTTACTTCACTGTAGATTCTATCTCTGCAAGATTGTTCTTGTGGAAATTGTTGAAGGACAACTGGGCACTTTCCCACTGCTTCCTGGAACAGTCCACTGTATTTGAACTGCATTGCATGTACAAAAGAATTGAAACTCTTCTTTGAGACAAGCACCAAGCAAGCAATGCCAATGGAAAATTCAGTCATACAAAAAAAAACTGCTCGTGTACACATATTCATCATCCATCCTTAACAAAAAGTGTTTGTGCAAGAATATATTGGCTACTTTTAACAAAGTCTAATCAAAATTAAAAAAAATGTGTTAGAAGGAATATTAAATATTTTGTTGTTAAAGGAAAAATGGTAATATTTTCTGTCTCTTCGCTATCACCAGACACAAAACAAAACTAGAATCGATTAATTTAAAACAAAACAAAGAAAGAAAGAAAAAAATGAAGAAGACGGACAAGAACAGGACAAACGAAAACTCACCAATCCTGGAGACAATCCTCTATTGTAGCTTTACAGCTGTTTACTGAAAATATTTGTTTCACAAATTGGCTATTTGCATTCTCTACATATTCATTAACTTCATTGGTAGCATCTTTAGAAACTTGCTGCATGTTGAACATCTCTAGCTGCAACCTCTTAGACTGTTGCACACTTGCATCCTGCATATTCCTTGACGCCTCTGAGACCTAAAAGCATATTTGCCAGAAGTCAGTCATACTATACTACTTACTGCAACAAAGAAATGAAACAAAAGGATGAATACACACCATAGCAGTTCTCTTAGATGTTAAGTTTGCCAAAATTGCTGTAATTTGCTCTAAGGCTTCCTCCTCATCTCTTCCAGCCTCTTCCTGTTTATGGTTGAAGGAAGAAAATCAACCTCGCAAGTTTGACCTTTTAGAATCAATGTATAAGTAACAGTGTTTTCTTACCTTGAACTTCATCTCAAAATTTGTCAATTGGTGGAATCTCTCCTTTTGAGTTTCTTCAACAATTTTCATTACTCTTGAAGAATGCATATTAATGTTGTCGAAGAATTTTACAGTTGCCTCTGAAACCACTCGTGCTGAAATAATACTTTGTTGTAATCCCTACAATGATCCATTAAGTTTGCAATTGCATTATTAAACTATTGCTCTAATATTTTACACAAAAAACATAACAAACCCAAACAAAAGTAGTTTCAAATGGAACATACTTCCTCTTGTTGTTGAATGGAGAATGCTACCAGCTGTTTTTGCTCATCAAGAGAATTGTGGATGCTGTCAATCACATCATTGGCTTCAAGAACCACAGTGGCAAGAAACTGTAAAGAAGGCATATCATGATTTCAACTTGAGATAGGAGAGCATGGAAACAAATAATTTTAGAATTCACGGAACAGCCAAAGCATACAATGAAGCTTGAAACTAAAACAGAAAAACAAAACTAATATTTTTCAGCAATTAAATTACATTCTCAACAGCTAATGTCTGTGATGAAACTTTATTCTGTATCTGTTCCATATCAGATGAAGCTTTCACGTGCAATGTATTTGCTAGCTCCTTCAGGGTCCCAACTCCTGATGAATAAATTTCTGTCATTTTCTTGATCCTTGCTTCCAGAGCATGTGCTGCCTGAAAAAATATTGTCATGCAAAAATCAAATGATGAACGGTCAATTGCAAACAGAGACCGTAACTGAAATAGGATCCACTTTGGTTTTCTTACATCACTTTTACTGGCAAGATGTGAGCAAACATGATCTTCCATGCATTTAAGTTGTTTCTGTTGTTGAGAAATAGATCCTATAATGGTTGTATGCAAATCTTTCAAGCTCCCATTCAAGAGAGATGCAAAATTCACGATTATTTTTTGGTTTTCTGCCACCATCCTTTCTTTGTGATCTGCAAGAAGAACTTACTTTCATTCAAGATATCATGTTGAAATAATGCAATAATATCTAGAAAGGAAATGAATAAGGGACACATATATCCAATTTCTAAAACAATTAACGCATGATGAGGATATGCTCAAACTCATTTTCATGTCCCATGAAGCATATTTTCTTTTAAAAGGGCCACATATCAGGAACAAAGAACATAAAAAAGGGCAACCCGGTGCACTAAAACTCCCGCATACGCAGGGTCCGGGAAGGGGTCCCACCATATCAAGAACAAAGAACATATTGATGGAAAATGAAGAGTAAAATAATCATACCCAATTTAGATGACAAAAAATTTATATCATCTGATGCATTCTGAAGATCCGTACACATTTCCTTTGCACGCTCAATCAAGGCATTTTCTGTTCACAAGCAAAATAAAGCATATAATTTAGTTCATTGAACAAAAACAGCATACAACCTTTGTAGCATATCATCAATTGATTTACCTGATTTCAGTAGTTTGGAAATGGTGCACTCCTTCTCCTTCAACTTTGAAACAACTAGCCTGTAATTCTCTTGAAGATCATGCAATTCATTGCTGGTTTTTTCAAAATTCACCTAAAGAGTAATTTAATTTGATAAGATGCTTTTTTAAATAAGAAATTATGGAGGAAAAAAGAAATCCATTTTATGCACCTTGCAATCCTTAAGCTCGCATTCCAAATCCAGTTTCTGTTCTTGCTCTGTTAAGTAGAGCTCACGGAATTTGTCTACTTGCTGCAAAATAAATTGGAAGAAATAATTTATCAATGAAGTTCGTATGCACAAGCACAATAGGAATAAATGTCAACCAAAGACTCGGGGAATACTTTCTGACTGAGGTTGAGGTCATTCTCTAATTGATCTATCTTCTCACTCCTTTCCTGCATGAAGGGTTGATAAAACACAAATTAAGCTAGGGAAATCTAAATAAGTACCAAGAAAGATAGAACATGCATCTAAATATGGAATTTTCAGTGTGAAACTATATTTTAAACATTCTCGTCAAGCAAAGAGAGCAAATTCAATGAGAATTAATCGAAAAGTATTCATGCAGAGATTTTGCTTTCCTCCGACAATGTTATAATACTATTATTGTAATATAGATATGCAGATACTTAAAGCAAATAAAGGACCTTCTTTTCAGCTTCTTCTTTGGCGAATCTTTCATGCGAAATATATACACCATTCTTTTCCCTCGCTGCTCGTACATCTGCATTCAATATTCACATGAACAAAGATATATGATACAAGGATCTTCTCTATGTTCCAGAACTTAAAATAAAAGTGAAGGTACCTTCTTTCATTCTCTCAATTTCCAAGTACAAGTCCTTCAACAAAACAGCCTTTGAAACTTTTTGGTTTGCCTATTAGAAAAATATTAGCTTTTATCAGCACAAAGCAAAAAACTACTGTTATGACATTTTTAAGGGGTAATGGCAGTGGTAACTGACCTCAGGCTTATTCTTTATATTTTTTGCTCTACTAGCATAGTCTAGGGTACTTAGTGTTTCTTCCAAACAATAAGCAGACGGACTAATAGTAGCAATTATGCATGTTTTAGTTTTCCCTCCTAAGGAATCTCGTAATATCCTTGTAAGCTTACTATCTCTGAAATAACAGACAGCCAAATGGTATGCATATTAAGGTACAATTATTTTTAATAACAACAATAATTGAAAACCATGTTAATATGAACCTGTAAGGTACATGCGCAGAATGCTCCACGAGCGCATTTATCACACGTCCCAGGGTGAGTAAGCTCTTGTTTATCTCCCCTGCTTCTCTAGCACGGCCCTGTAATCATATTGTTGCAAACGTATTGTAAGATCAAACATTACCATTTAAATTCACTTATAGTCGAGACTCGAGACAAAGAAAGAGGACCAAAATCAGGAGAAAAACCAAGTTATAACAAGCATTTTATGTCACTTTCTAACATCAGATTGCTCTAAAATAACATTAGTCATAAAACTTCTTGTAAATAGCAGGAAAGTAAATATCAAAAAGTCTTTCAATACTTATGTATATTTTGGACAATAAGTTCTAGCACAAATTAAAATTAGTTCCACATCTCAACTTTTTCTAGAATCTCTCCCATGTAACTTCATAAACATCTATAAGCTTATATGGACTTTTCCATAAGCAAATATTGTAAGCTTGTTTTAGTTGAAAAGCTCATATACGCCAAAAATTAATCAAAATTGGGCCTAAGCGTTTGATGATGCTTCTTATTTTACTTCATAGAATAGTTTATGATGCTTCTTACTTCTTAGAATAGTCTACAGAATAAACACTTAAGCTGAGTTTCTTAGAATAGTTTATGATACTTCTTACTTCTCTTAAAATAGTTTAAAGAATAAACACTTAAGCTGAACATTCAAATACACGTAATTATTATTTCAATGCACTAAAAGATTAACTTGAATATGTGATATATCTGATTTGCTATTGGCCAAATGACAAATTGCCTTGCAAATTAACAAAAGTAGAGTAAATCAGAAATTTTGCTTTTACCTCACGTGCTCCGGAACGTAGTATATTTTCTGATCCAGCCAAATCAACAAGATTAAGCTTGCCACACTTAATCAACTCCTCGTCACCAATTATTGTTTCTTTCACATAGACAGTAATGGTGAACACCGAATGTGAACGACTGCACCAAAACGCGTTCATCAAGTTAAACATAGCTTCTACTAACATGAATTTCAACAACAAAAGTAAAAAGAAACCTAGCTACCTGCTTCTCTTGTTAAGCAATGTCTCAGAAGTACGCCTCTTTGATGCTCCTCGTTCCAACAGAGTATAGATTTCATTTACACTATACACCGATTCTTCTTCAAGTCCTCTTAACAACACACTACCTTTTCCATCTTCCATAAGGGCTACAGGTTTCTTCACTCTTTCTTCAATAGGCCTGGTAGAACTGTCTTCTGGAGACAACAGATCAGTTATTTCTTCATTATAAAGCTCAAGAAATGTGACTTTCATGCTATAGTCAGCACTTTGTTCTTCCAAAATATCAAAAATTTGACGAACTGCTCTCGGAATAACACCAGCCTCAGCAGTTAAATCACCACCCTATATTTATAAATCACGGCAACGTAAAGATAAAAAAATATCAGTAACATAACATCATATAACCGGTGGAAGGAAATGTGAGTCGTGTCACAAAATGTCAAAATGTATACCTTATTTCTCATCCCACCCTCCATCGTATAAGTTTTACCAGTCCCGGTCTGTCCATAAGCAAAGACAGTGCAGTTAAACCCGTCGAGAACTTCATTGACAATTGGGGAAATTGCTTGGTCGTATATTGATCTCTGTTGTGATTTCGGTCCGAAAACCTTACCAAACAGATTCAAAAACAATTGTTAATCAATTATTACAGTATATTGTTATGATCACCGTATCATAGTAAGATAGCTTTAAAAAAGACATACCTTGTCAAAATTGAAAACTTTCTCTACTTGTTTGTTGGCTATAGTATGCATAACAGTCACTTCCCTTTTATTTTCATTACACGACACCACCTTCGGAACATTCGATCGTTGTTCTTCATCGCTTAATGGCCTAAAATTAGAAAATTAAATTAAAGTTCTAATCATATTGTAAATTATAATAAAAAATAAAAAAGTAAGCTAATTAGAAGAATTACCTGCAACGAAGCAAAACTTGAACATTAGTCTCTTTATCTTTGTTATCCTGACGGTTAGGGTTCCGATCAGAGCCTCGTGAATCGGGACGACGGCGTTCGGGTCGAGGTGTTAAAAATGGAGCAGGAGATGGGATTGTCATCCCTAACCCTACTTTCTTAGACTGATCTGGGGTCATTGACGTCATTTTTGTAGCTTTACTGAAAACTCTGCTGAAACAAAACCCTAATTAGTTTGGTATTGTGGAGAAGGAAAAAGAAGAGGGAAAGAGAAAAAGAAAATAGAGATGAAAGGTTACTTGATCGGAGAATCTGAGAAAGGGTGGGTGGAAAGAGATTTTTGATTTTGATTCGGGTTTTTTTTGTTGTTGAAATTTTGTGATTCTGAAAGTGAAATTTGAAAATGAAAAGATGAAAGTGAATGAAGTGTTGGGTTGCTTTATCAACGGCTACTTGTGTTGAGCGACGTTTATACGCTCTTCAGCTCCTTCAACCCAAAATTTCAAACTTTGCTATATTTTTTTTCGGTGGATTCTAGAGTGAACCACCAACTAAGTGGTTCATGGTGAACCATGAATAAAAACCATCGGATTATGTTGTCCTACCAGATCTTATGATGTACCTAACACAGAATAATTTTTTCTTCTTTCTTCAATCTCACTCTCACGTACTCATTACCACCATCAACTCCCAAATCACCATCTTCTAAGCACAGTTATGAATCTTGATGTATTTTCTTTAGCAACCGTAAACTCATCTCAAATTCAAGTAATCACAATAATTTATTACTTGGCATAATCTTTGAAAATGTTGATTGAATATACTTATAACATCACGTCACCCCTTAATTTCATCCAATCTTAGAACACTTCTCACGTAAAGATTCATTAAAAGATATATTTATAGCATGATCCTTGTTTTCATCCATTTTTAGCAATTATTTGTTAATTAATTAAAAAAAAATGAAACTTTCATCTTTATAATTAAAACCAGGACAATATATTAGAGGAATAATCCTCAAATAGGATATGTGAGGACGGCAGTGGAGGTTCGTGGATAGCAGTTTTCCTGGGCACTGCAAACTTTGGTGCGATCATGAACTAAATGGGAGGAAGAAAAAATAAATAGTTTATTAAAAAAAATAAATAAATAAGAAATGTGTGATCTAGTGTATAATATCATATATAAACTTGATCAATCTAATGGTTGTTCCAAGTGGTCCACCGGTGAAGGACTTAATAGAGCCCTCACCCTAGAATTCACCATTTTTTTTCATTTAAATTTGGAAATAATAATAGTTTGAATTTGGGGTAACGTGACAAATACCTACAAATAAAGGAAAACCCTATTTTTTTTTTTTTAGAGGTTGAAAAACCAAAGTTTTAGTAAAAGCATCTTAAGTGAGAAAAAAAACATTGCTATATTTTTCTATTTAAATTTGAAAATAATATACGCCAAAAAAAAACTTGGATAAAATTAAATATATTTTATTTAAAATGAAGTAGAAAATCCTGCATTTTATAAAATTCAATGCTTTTATAAATTCAAAATCGTGATATCGATTGGGTTTACCGCTATTAAGCAAAAAGTTCGAGTTCGCTTGAATTCATCCTAGGTTCTTGCTCGTGTACATTCATGCATCACTCTTCTTTTGCAATTTGGTTTTGAGTTCGCACACAGATTTGCTAGATTGTACGGGAGTTGCGTGTTTGTGCACCTATTTTTTATTTTATTTTTTACCCTGTGAACTAGATTGTAATATATTGGGTCGTTTTTATGCTTTTTGTTTCGTTCACTTATGATCTGTCAATTGTAAGTTGTGGTTCGTCTTCCATTTGCTCCCTATATCAAAATTGAATATATTTATTAGTGTTTATTATTCCCTAAAAAAAATAGTGTTTATTATTATACTATTATTTATTATTTTATCTAGAAGGGGTGGTGTATTTATATATTTTTAAGTTAAAAAGTTTTTAGGCCCTACAAAAGTATATGTTTTATTTTTAATTCTTCTAAAATTTTCCTTCAAACAATGGTCCTCTGAAGTTTTTAGTCAACATTTTAGTCATTGTTTTTAAGTCAATACATATGTATTTTTAATCATATTCTTTACTCTCCTTTGACCAACCCCAAACATATAAACTTAGAAGTATTCTTCTATGGAGACTAAATAAATAATTTTTGGATACACGCATAAAGAAATTGTCCTCAAAACATTCAATCATATTTTTACCAATTTCCTTTTTGTAACAAAAAATACACTACTTATTTGGTCTTGTGACCATATTAGAATTCCTCATAAACACATTCACAATCATAGGACATGATGGATGGTTTGAGTCAATTCGGAGACCATCCTTACACACCAACAATTTCCAACAACATCATTTGTCTTTGTCCAAATCATGAACCTAATCAAATAGTTTCTCCAATGCCATCACATACCAATACCCCAAAGAATATTAATGCTACGACCAACAAGGAAATTACCTCGTGTACTATTTGCTTCAAAAGAAAGCAGCGAGAGGAGTTACAAACTAACTCAAAGAATGTCATCAAGAAAATCTACAAAGCAATCCATTCCCAGCTTTTCAAAATGAAAAAGCAAGAAGATGATGAATGCTTGTGGAAGAAGACCATATTGATGGGGGAGAGATGTCAACCATTGGTATTTTCAGGTGCAATTTATTATGATAGTGAAGGGAATCAGATTTCTGAGCCACCAAGGACACCGCCAAAGAGTAGTCCTTTAAGTTCATTTAGTCAGTCTTTGTCACAAATCAACTAAAATTATAAGGTCAATAATAATACCATCTTCATGCTCTGAATAATTTTGTGTTTAGAGTCATGATAACATCATTTTGAAGTACACTTTTATATTTTTAGGGGATATGGCTAACTTTCTTTTTTTTGCCACATTTCAATATTTAATTTACAAAATATATTTTTATGAATCGATAGTAATTTTTTGTGAAATATTCAAATTATATATCAATTAATTTTTTAGGCATGTATATGGGTGCAATTGTCAGGGTCGGGCCAATCAAAGATAAGGGCATCAAGGCAAACACTTTTTTTTTTTTGATACCCGAGGTTCGAACCCCGGACATTGCATATTTTATGATCAACTGAGTTAAGCTCATGAGACAAACTTTAATTAGACCTCCAAAATTTTGTTGTTTTTGAAAAATGTTTTGCTCTTAGAAAATAAAAACACGCATTGAACTATATATATAAGGACTTAAAAAAATACTAACATTGACGGACCAAAAAATTATATAAAAAAACAAATAGTTTTTTTTTTTTTTGGTCAATAAGTCTAACTTTTTAGAATGTTTGACTTGAAAGTCAATATCTCTTCTTCTTCTTTTTGTTGGTAGAGTCAACGTCTTTTCTTAGTTAATAAGTTAATATTAGTATTGTTCTGTGAAGCCCCGATACTTCAAAATGGATGACGTACCGTATCCCCTGCGTATCCTGCACCGATACCTGCCCGATACTTCCCGATACGTATCCGAAGAGTATCCAAATATTAAATTTTATTTTTTTAAAAAATAATTATCCGATACTTCCCGATACATCCCGATACGCACGGATACTTGTGTTTTTTATATTATTTTGATTTCTGTTTTTTTTTAAATAAGAATAAAAACATTATATTACTATAATATATATATACATTTCATTTATCTTTCTTTGGTGCCAGTACGACCCACATCACACCACACAAACAATTGCATCTTCCCCTTTCTAAAAAATTAGGGTTTCAACTTTTTCTTCCAAAGTGGTCGCCGTCCACTTTGGCCACCGTTGAACTGCTCGGCCATTTTCTTGTCAAAGAAAGAAGATGGGTATAAGAAAGGACAATCAAGAATGTGGGACATTAGTAGAGATGCGCATGAACCGCTTGATGATGTTGGAATTAAGTTAGCAGAGTTGTCTTTGGATGAACCGGATTTGGAAGCTGATTTGTATCTTGATGATGGGAATGGAGGAGAGGAGATGTAAAAGTTAGTTACATGTTAGTGTTAACTCTTAGCACTGGTGTGTTATTTTTTGGATATAATGCTTCTTTTTTGGATCGATATAGTATAGCACTAACAATGTTCCTTTTGGATATAGTGTAGCATTGATGTATAGCACTGACGGTGCTCTTTTTGGTATATATTGCGTATGTAATTGACTAATGATCACTCTCTTAATCGTCAATATTATTTATATTTATGTTAATGTGCTACGAGCCTGGTTTCTTGTGTTTGTTAATATATTTGCATATTGAAAAATAGTTATAATTATATTGTACATTTAATTATATAATTTTTTTATTAACGTATCCCAGCCGTATCGTATCTTGATTTTTGAAATTTTTTCGTATCGGCGTATCGGTGCAGTATCGTATCCGTATCGTATCTTGTATCTGGGCTTCACAGGTATTGTTAGTTTTATTTAAATCTTACACAGATAGTTAATTCAGAGGCATTTTCGTGATTTTAGAAATATTTATTGACTAGGACCAAAGTAGGAGAAACAAAAAAGGTATGTTATCCGTTGACGTGTATCCATTTATTTCATGAGTAAATAACATTTTTTTTTTATAAAAATAAGATGATATTTTTTTTTTAAGGAAAATAAGATGATATTTATTCATTCAAATTGATAGAGTGATTGACTGAAGCCGATCTTTCAATAGTAACAAAACAAACACCATAATAAGACGTGAAATCAAACAATACCGCACAATACGGCGAACAACACAACGTCACACTCAGATGATAAAAATGACTTAAAATCACCCATCTTCATTGAGAGAAGGAGAACTTAAAAGGAGGTTGAAGTTTCTCTCATCCCCGTTGGGTATGGGTAGGGTAACGGATAAGCATATGAGAGTAGGGTGTGGGGACGGGGAAGGTAAAACCCGTCCCCACCCTGCCCCATTGCTATGCCTACCGTTCATCCTCCTGTACATCGAGACTCCACAACAATATCGTTGACAGATAATTTTAAACATTATTATAAAATATGAAGCAATACAAAATAGAATTAAAATTTTGGAAAACTATTAAAAAAAAGTTATATTTTCTTAAATAGTGGTTCAAAGTTAGTAGATATCATAAAAGCATTTGTTTATGTTAAAAATAGATTAAAATGTAATATATGTTTTATTCTTAAAGGGTGGTGTATTAAAATATTTATTTATATGATCATTGTAGATTGGAATTAATGTTGATTTTCTAGAGGGAAATTCTCTGCCTAATCTCTAGATTTTTCGGAACCTCCTTTAACTTTAAATTACACCACCTTATTCTTTCTTCTCTCCCTTTTCATTCAAACACTAAATTACAAGATGTGACCTTGGTGTGGGTGGTGCGATGTTTTTCAAGACTTTACCACCTGTTTTTTTGGCCGCCGGCGTTTAGCCGCCACAAAAGGTGTTTCATCACCCTCGCGGGTTGAAGGGTTGCTTTTCGAACAGATATGATGTTTTAATGCTTCTAGCTGGTTCCAGTTGGAGTCGTTCATCACCATGATATGCTAGTTCTGTGTTGGTTTGGTTGAAACCTGAAAGGGTCTGATATCCTCTATCTCGCCGTTTTGGACTTTTTTCGCCGCCGTGTGGATGGGTTCTTGATTTGTTCGCAACCTTTGGTAGATGGTGGTTTCTTGCCTTTGAGTTCGAATTCTTTTCGGATTTGTTGAGATCTGCAGTTTCAAGGTGATAAGGTTGCTACCACTACACCAAAAGGTTTTCACGTATGGTTTTCTTAAATTTGTTGTCGACTTTGGTTTACATCTTTCGACTCCACTACAGTTGTTGTTTAATGTGTAGTTGCAACAGATTCTTATGGCTAGAAATAGCCTTGTTGCTTGCTTTTTTTTTTTTTTTTGCAGAGAATTGTTGGTCTTTGAATTTGTTACTGTAGTGGCAGTCTGATTCATATGTAGTTTCTCAAAAGATGAGTTCGTTCTTTGGTCTTATGCAAAGCTTGCTGACTCTTACATGCTTTTTCTTGTCATGCGTGTATTCGTGTGCCTAACTTTTGGTTCCTTTCAGTGAACTTTTTGTCCGATTGTGTTTTAATACCACTCATGTTATCTTTTGTATTACCCTATTAGAGTTGATTTTGTGGTTGCTGGATCAGGTTTATGCCCCCCTTTTTGTATTGAGTACTGCTATATAACGCGAAAGCAAAATTCGCGGAATTTCACGAACGTGTTGTTTTAGTCATTTTTCATTTTTTTTATAGACAACAAAATAATGAAAAAATTGTGTTTGCTCTGTTCTGATGTGTAACACAACCGCACAAGTTCTTGTTCTCTACTACTTCGGCTTCCTTGGACAGAGTTGAGAATAAAACATTAAACTTTTAGTTTGTGCTGAGAAACATCATGAACTGGTGTGACTCATTGAAGAGATAGAGAACTAATTTGTTTGAAAAAGTCTTGGGAGCATGGAAGCATCATGATCTAGAAGAGGTTGTCAATGATGAGACAACAGAACAAAGCAAAATCTCTGTACATCCGCCATCTCAGCTTTTACAGATGCTATTTCCTTGGAGAGAGAGAGAGAGAGATTTGGAAAGAACAAGAGAAAATTGAAAGTGAAATTTGGAAGAAGGAGGATGCAGAGAGAAAGTAATAGTTGTTGGGATGAAAGATGAAAGGATGATGAGAGAGAAGAAAAAATAAAGTCAATCGGTGGGTATAGAGAAGGGACACGTCATTCGCTATATAGTCGTGATACAACTTCTCGCTATAAGTAGCATTTCCCTTTTGTATTACCTTTTTATTTTATATATTTTATTATCTTTGCTTGAAAAAAAATTTATTTATATTAAAATATATTAAAGTGTAAGATTAATATATTTTTTTAGAGAGATAATATTTATTTGTACTAACTAAAATAGATTCAGGCTCAGCCATTCATAATACTTGTTTTTTAATTTTGACTATGTATGTTCTTTTTTTTTTTTGTCAAGTAGTCTAGTGGCTAGAGAAATTCACCTTAAAGATGAATAAGTGGGATGTCCGAGGTTCAAACCCCGGCCCCTGCATATATTGTGCTATATTGTGCATTATCCCTTACCAAATGAGCTAAGTTCATGGGACTGACTTCCCTAAAAAAAAAGTTCATGGGACTAACTATTTATGTTCTAAATACTAACAATATCATCCTTTCTACATATAAAATCCAATAACACATAAAGTTCATAACCCCAAAAAAATCTAAATATTCAGATTTCATTAGTTTGTTCTGATGAAAGAGGAATTCTGTGAGAGACGTATATCAAAGATTTCATTTCATGGCAAAAAAAAAAACAATTCTAAATTCTAGGTTAAAGACTAGTCATCACTTAATATCAACAGCAAAAAACAACGAAAGCAAGGTGAAATCGACACCGTTAAAGGCAACATATTTTTTTGTGGTGGCCGGAGTTCGAACCTCAGACCTTACATATTTTATGGATTTATGCATTGACCATTTCATTTCAATTGAGCTAAAGTCACAACATATATATAGTGAAAAGGGTTTAGCGCTTTGGCAAAATGATATTCCGTAAATAATACTCCCTCCGTCCCAATTTATTTGACCCCTTGGCTCATTTCACACAGATTAAGAAAAATGTATAAATAAAGGGGAAAGTAGAATATATTGTATTGGGAATGATAAAAGTAGTATTATTTCGTGTTATATTGTATTGGGAATGATGAAAGTTGTATTGAAAATTGAAATGGGTCAGTTATTTTGGGACACTTTTTTTTAGAAAATGGGTCAGTTATTCCGGGACGGAGGGAGTACTATAATATCAGAACAGGGGTTTTAGCTAGGAATATCATCATCTTGTTCAAACCTTAGCCAAAATGAATTCTCTCCCCAAAACCTATCTTTATCACCACCTCTCTTTCACTCACCGCCACTCTTCATTCCCTAAACTCTCCTTCCCCTCTCACTCATTCTCTTCTTCACCCTCCTTATTACTACCCTCCATCAAAGCTTCATCCTCTCCAAATAACAACAACAACAACAACAACAACCCTTTTCAAAAACCCCAAAACTCTTTCTCCCAAATTCTCAAAACCCTTAACCCCTTTACCTCACCTCTCTTCGAACCTGCTTACGTTGCAGTAGCACTTCTCGCTTTCTTCTTATTCCGTTTTCAACAAAACCCCGCCACCGCCAGGTCATCACTCCCATCACCACCAGCACAATCCTCCACCGCAACCACCACCACCGCAACCGAAAAGCTATCAAATAAAGAAAACAACACTACAATTGATGATAAATTGATCAAAAATTCCAACGATGCAAATGCACTTCGGTCTTTGGTTGAGGAAAACGTGAAAGCACGCAAACTAAGCGAAGCTATTCGTGTTGTGGAACGATTAATCGAACTTGAACCGGAGGAATTTGATTTGTTACTGCTAAAATCACATTTGCACAGTCATAACGGTGAACATGAATTGGCTAAGAAAGGATTTGAGTTTACTCTGCAGCAAGATCCGTTTAGCTCGGAAGCTTATCGCGGTCTTTTGATGGCGAATTCGGAGTTGAAAGAGCCAATGGAGGGTTTTTTGAATAGGGTTGATGAGGTAGTGAAGTTTTTTGAAGAGAAAAAAATGGAGTCAGAAGCTAGGGAATTTAAGCTTTTAATTGCGCAGGTGAAGGTGATGGAAGAGGATTATTCGGGTGCATTGAAGGTGTATGAGGAAATTGTGAAGGAAGAACCGAGTGATTTTAGACCTTATTTGTGTCAGGGTGTTGTTTATAGTTTGCTTAGGAAGAATGATGAAGCTCAGAAACAGTTTGAGAAGTATAGAAGACTTGTTCCGGAGAGTCATCCTTATAAAGATTATTTTGAGGATAACGCCAAGGTTTTGTCGAAGAAGCTAGAGAAAGGAGGAATAGAAGAAGCAAAGATTTGAGAATCGCAAGCATGTGCTGTTTCTTTGGAGAGGTTTTGTAACTTGTCTTGTTTTGTTTTTCTTTGCTAAAGGTATGTTAGTATGCCTCGCTTTAGTTTTGTTAAATGATTTGTGTTGTAATTTAGGTGAATGGTACTATTTTAGGTCATGATTTTGCCTCTGGTGATAGTTCGAAATTACGATTGGTCAAATATTTTGGTGGATATGGAATATGGATAGTGAGGATTTTGTAACAGGTTTTTTTTTATGCCTTTGAAAAATGAATTCATTATTCAGTATAGTGGTACATTGTGGGTGGTTTTGTTGGAGAAGGACTTACCGGGGAAGCAGAACCCCATAGGAAGTAACAATGATTTACATTGAAAATTAAATTTGTTTTGGAATAAAATATTTGGTGGTGTTGGAGATACTTAATTGGAGTTCCATTTACTTTGGTATCCAATTATGCTTGGTACTCTATTGTCTCAACTCCAAATGATGGATATGAACCTTAGAACCTATCTATTGTTGCCTTTTCATAAGGGTGTATATTGAAGTGCACCGTTTCCTGTTTTGATGCCTTCTTTTTTATGTAACTCCATAGGATTTAAATTCGGTCCAACCAAAATGAAAACAAGGATTTGATAGAATCAATGGTACAACCAAATGAGGCCACCAGGCAGATTATGTACGAGTGAGTACATACATCACTGATAATGGCATTTCCCATTTCAATTATTTTTTACTAAGTTTATAGTTGTCTTATAATTCATTGAAGGCTTGCCACGTTCTTTTCAATTTAGAGTGTGTTTGGAAGGGTTTATTTGGATCTATCTTATGACATAAGGACTTATGTAAGTATTTGGAAGAGCTTATGCTAATAGCTTACGAGCTGCACCATAAGTTGTTTTCAGGTTTTTGTCATACACTCCCAAAGATAGCTTATAACCTAGGTAGTTCATCTCGCTTTCTGTTTTCGTGTTAAAAAAAATGGGACATAGAAAACAGAGGAGAAAACAGATGAGAGATGATAGGACATAGAAAGAATGCGAGATGGAACAAAACAAAGCAATAAAACTTAGGGGAGATAGAAAAACCTGAACATAGAAAGATGAAAGGGCTAGGGTTAATTGGCGATGGCAGCTTGATCGGCAGCTATGATGGCTGAAGAGTTAGGGAGAAGAGTTTTTGCGATGAAATTTTGTTAGGGTTTTCAGGTTTTGTGCAATGGAACAGTTGGCTGAACTGAAGTGTGAGAAAAGGGAAAGGGTCGGGGTTAATGTGAAACCCCCAAGTTGCCCTCGAAACAATTTAAAATTAAGGGTTTTCACATTAATACTAAATAGGGGATCAGAGCCCGCTACGCCACTATAGCACTTGGGGTGGTCGCTATTGCGAACTGCTCTGCTATAGCCATTCCTGATGCAGCCCACGACCACTCCGCTACACCGCTATAGCATGCTATTGACTACCTAGCTTATAACTTATAATAACAGCTTAAACAGACTTATGCGGAGTTAAAACCGTAAGATATTTGGTTCTTATGGATAGTGGGGAGCCTCTAATATGAACCTTAATTTAAAGGAACCATTGGTGGGCCTACTTGCAATAGCCGGCCACCACTATATGGGGTATCAATCTTATGGGACCAGATGACATTTTGTGATAAATTTCCCTCTCTTTCCTTTCATTCTCATGTTAAACTCCTCCATAGAAACTCTAATATAGGGGCACTCTCTCTTTTTCGTTGTGCAGTTGAAATGTTGTTAAGGGTTTGATTTCGTTCATAGTTTTTATTGCTTAGTGAGAAAGCAAAGAACCCATAAGCCTCTCTCTCTTTACTAGTTGTGGATCCTTAAAAAAAAATCAAGATAATAGTTTTACCTTACTACCATTTGCAGTTCTTGTACCAGTGAAATGAAAATTAAAGCTTCAATCTTTCTTTCCTCTTTTGAAAAATCTCACCTTTGAAGCTACCACAACAGTTAGTACCAACACAAGTATGAGATTATTCTTTTCAGGAAAGAGATATGTTGGGCATTTAATCAACTAAATGATTTATGTTTCTCTTGTTTGAGACTGTCATGACTGTATTTGATACTAGTGAAAACATAAGAACAATGCTTGAAATGAGGTAAAAGCTTTGTTTGTAGTTTTTAAATTGTTCAAATCCATCTGTGACTTGAAAATAGCCATTTATGTAGCTAGATGATGGGTTTGAAAGGAATAGATTGTGTTTAAATATAAGTCAACATTGTAGTGGTTCTGGAGGAGTTTTACGGAGAGAGTACATGTTTTAAATAACCGCAAATATAAATTGAATGCTAATTGGACCCACAAGATTGATACCCTTTATAATGTGACCTACTGTACCAGATTGCCAGGTAACTTATTGAGGTCCACCATGGTCCCTTTAAATTGAGGTCCGACTAGGTTTTTAGAACAGCGTCTTCTTATGTTGGTAAAATTGAATTGGTCCATTAGTCTAATTTCAGGGCATCATGCAAGTATTTCCATGTTAACGCCAGCTATGCTTCCTTCTATGTAATGAATCTTCTTCCGATCTTTTCGGAGGTACATACAAGTGTGAATACATTCCATAGGTCACAACAGTGATAATGTAATATTGGAGTAGGATAATCATAATGCTGCTCTATACGGGAGAACTTCTCCTTAGTAAGAATGTAGATTTTGTTAAGGGTTATTCCATTGAATATTAATCCATTATGCAGTATATTTTAGTGCACTATGGGTGGTCTTGTTGGAGAGTGACATACAGGAAACCCCATGGAAAGTAACTAGGATTTACATTGAAAATTGAATTTGTTTTGCGATAATACGTCTGGTGGCATGTTTCTGTACAAACTTTACTAGATTCCCATTTACCATGGCATCCAATTATGCTAATTAATGTTTGGTACAATGTTGTTAATTGTGGATCGCAAAAAATAACAGTTAATTCAAATTCCGGTTTGCAACAGTGTTATAGAGCCGCTATTTGACAACATTCTGTACTAGATAGTGTATTGCGGAACAGCAGTGGTCTGTTCAAATTCTGCTATGGTATAGCCATATAGCACTACAACCGCTACTTAACAAGAATGAGTTTAGTCTCTAATGATGCCTTTTCTATCTTAAGTTTGAATGATGGATATTAACTTTCTTTTATTGTGGATTGTTACATATATCTAAACTACCCGATGCTGCATATTGGCCATTGTCCTGATATCAGACATGCTCATGTCCTATATGCATGAGCACACTAAATGATCTTTTTGATTTGCATAGGAGTATCCATTGAAGTGTACAATTCCTGTTTTGAACTTCTATTGAACTTGATAGAGCTTAGTTTCTGGTCAACCAAAGTACAAACTAAAGATTCGACCAAAACAAAAGTATAGACAAAGGAGGTAATATACAAGTACATCACTGATGATGTCATGTCTTGTGTTATTGTTTTTCTTTGGCGAAGTGTTAAACTATATCAAGGGTTGTCTTATACTCATTGGAGGTCGTCTTCTCTTTTTCAATTCATGGTGTGTTTGGAAGTACTTATTTGGACCTATCTTATGACATAAGTGCGGCTCAGACTAGCATGAGCAAGCCTAGCATATCGCTCATCGTGCGCTAATCACTTTACAACCGTTGATCTATTAATGTAGCGATGAACGATCAAGATTAAAATACTCTTATCTTTAGCATAGTGTGCTCCCACAATGCAGTTCACTCAGTTCATCCTTAAGCAAGGGATGTTTGACTCAAGGACCTATCTGTTGTTCCACCCACTCCGTCGGTGACCAACAAATTGATCTCCATAACCCAAGACAAAATTGAACAAAAACCATAAAAGCGTGATACCAATTTTGTACAAGTCTAGAAGGCATTTAAAAAATTGCAGAATCCATTAGAAACAAATGATTCATCTTCTATTTCCACCACGCTTCTTTTCATTCAGTTCTGTCATTTGAGAAAAACTGTTCACCATTGGGATGAAATTTGGGCATTTGACCAGGAAGAAGATACTTTAGCAATTTGAAACCCATATACACTTGTTTTGTAAGTTGGGGAACAAGCATATTTGGCTTGAAACGATAAGATTGATATTAGGTTTGTTCATATATTTTTCTTTTTGAAAGAGGTGAAACGTAACCCATGTTAACCAGTTTTGGATGAAAATTCTGGATTTTGATTGAATGCAAGAGGAGGAAAATTTTCACCCAAAGGATTTTGTAACTATATACTTCATTAAATTCAACACTAATCTTCATAGACTCGTATAATTATATTTCTGCGAAAACTGTGAATTTGTTGAAGTCTTTCAGTTTGATGATGAGAGCAAGTGCAGCTGGGTGACGTTCATTGTGTGAATTTTGTATAAATGTGGCTTGTTGGTGGTAAAATTTGCAAAGCAACTCTTCTCAATATTTTTGAATCAGTATGTATAAAATTAAGAACATAATTTTTAGACAAGTTCTGAATAGTCTAGAAGTAGATGTAAGACTGATTAAATAGGACCTAAAGAGAGTCATTATGTAGCTTGTGTTAACCCGGTCAATTTTTAGAAGCAGCAAATGCTATTACTAGCTTATTGTTTTCACGGTAAAATAGACACTAGACGCTCGTTGAGAGTTACTCTCTGAGCACAAGCCTTTCAAAGAATAATGCCAATTGTGATAGCTTTTTGTTTGATGGTTACTCAATGGACATCTCAAAATTGTTCACTTGATTGAAAAAAGTCGATAAGAAGTTACGACTTGATCGTATTTTACGCACAAAAACAGTCGACCGGGAGCGAAATGGAGGGGGCCTATTTAGCAACTTTCTTTTCGTTTTTGCTATGAACGTAGCTAGTATTCTGCTCTTAAAAAATCAACCGGGGGTGTACACTGTTGTTATTTGCACCTCTCACTTTTACTTCTAATAATTACCTAATTTGTCACTTTTTTCTCAAAATACATAATATTTAGAAGTTAACTAACTTTCCAATGAAAATTAGAGCCCATTTGTTATAGTTTTTTTTAGGAAAAAATCACTTTTTTTAAGAAAATAATCACTTTTAAGAATATTGCATCCGTTTGTTACAGATTTTTAAAAAAATTAAAATAAAAAAAAATCTAAAAACAGCTTCAAATGAGAAGCTGTTGAGAGCAGCTTCTCAAAAAATAGATTTTTTTTAGAGGAGAGAGAAAATATGGATTTAGCCCGTTTGTTATAGCTTTTTTTTAGGAAAAAAACATTTTTTTTAAGAAAATAATCACTTTTAAGAATATTGCATCCGTTTGTTACAGATTTTTAAAAAAATAAGAATAAAAAAAAATCTAAAAACAACTTCAAATGAGAAGCTGTTGAGAGCAGCTTCTCAAAAAATAGATTTTTTTTAGAGGAGAGAGAAAATATGGATTTAAAGATTGAACTAATTTTGTAACAAAAAAGTCGCTTTTATATAGTTGTATCCAAACAAACTAAATTATTTTAAAAAAAAAGTGATTTTTATTACTGTAAACAAACGCAAAATAGATTCTGATTTTTCATAAAGGGCCCGTTTGTTACGGATTAAAATAAAAGTGATTTTGACATAAAATAATTTAGAGATTATATTTTAGAGATTTTATGAAAAATCAGAATCTATTTTGCGTTTGTTTACGGTAATAAAAATCACTTTTTTTAAACAAATAATCTAGTTTGTTTGGATACAACTATATAAAAGGGATTTTTTGTTACAAAATTAGTTCAATCTTTTAAATTATATTTTCTCTCTCCTCTAAAAAAAATCTATTTTATTTTAAGCTGCTCCTAACAGCTTCTCATTTGAAGCTGTTTTTAGATTATTTTTAGATTCTGATTTTTTTAAAAATCTGTAACAAACGGATGCAAAACTCTTAAAAGTGATTATTTGTTTAAAAAAAGTGATTTTCTTCTTAAAAAAGCTATAACAAACGGGCCCAAAATATCTAAAAAATAATCTCTAAATTATTTTATGTCAAAATCACTTTTATTTTAATCCGTAACAAACGGGCCCTTAAAGATTGAACTAATTTTGTAACAAAAAAATCGCTTTTATATAGTTGTATCCAAACAAACTAAATTATTTAAAAAAAAAAGTGATTTTTATTACTGTAAACAAACGCAAAATAGATTCTGATTTTTCATAAAATCTCTTACAAAAATAATTTCTAAATTATTTTATGTCAAAATCACTTTTATTTTAATCCGTAACAAACGGGCCCTTATACGTATTTTTGGAATTTAAATTCCCTTTCAAAAGTTAGTTGGATCAACTTATTTCTAAAGTTGAACTCTTTCAGGGACTTATAGACACTCAGGCTAAACTCTTGGATGAATTCAGCATATCATTCTCGGCCTCCTTGTTTGATTTGACTTGGTATTAGCATATTAATCAATAACAATTCCATAATATACTGTGTTGGAGATTTGGAGCCAAGAATTTTGAGTTGTAATCACAACTAAACGCATTTGTCTTGATTACTTGGGTGGTCTCTAGTCTGTGAAGCCCCGATACTTCAAAATGGACGACGTATCGTATCCCATGCGTATCCTGCATCGATACCTGCCCCATATTTCCAGATACGTATCAGGAGAGTATCCAAAGATTAATTTTTTTTTAAATAATCATCCGATACTTCCCGATACGTATCAGGAGAGTATCCGATAATTATCATGCACCGATACTTCCCGATTAATGTTAACTAAAATAACTTAACTCTTGAGTACTGATGTGCTCTTTTTTGGATATAGTGCTTCTTTTTTGGATCGATATAGTATAGCACTAACAATGTTCCTTTTGGATATAGTATAGCACTCATGCTCTTTTTTGGATATATTGTGTATGTAATTGACTAATCATCACTCTCTTAATCGTCAATATTATTTATATTTATGTTGATGTGCTACGAGTCTGTGACTGGTTTCTTTTGTTTGTTAATATATTTGCATATTAAAAAATGGTTATAATTATATTGTACATTTAATTATATAATTTTTTATTAACATATCCCAACCGTATCATATCTTGATTTTTGAAATTTTTCCGTATCGGCGTATTGGTGCAGTATCGTATCCCGTATTCGTGCTTCCCGGTCTCTCTTCTATATGATTGTATATCTAATCAAATGCACATCTATCTATATATAAAAGTTGTCCCAAGCCAATTTTGAAGCCCTAATTTTTCCAAAACCCTAATGGCTACAATTACTGTTTTACCCTAACTAAATCGTTAATCTATTTATCTATAAAAGTTAACCCGAAAGCTTATCTATCTATATATAAAGGTTGTCCCAAGCCAATTTTGAAGCCCTAATTTTTCCAAAACCCTAATGGCTACAATTACTGTTTTACCCTAACTAAATTGTTAATCTATTTATCTATAAAAGTTAACCCGAAAGCTTATTTTAGCCCTAATTTTAACCTAAACCCTAATGCTTAAATTTACTGTTTTAACCCTAATGCTTAATTCCAATTTGTTTAATCTATCTATATATAAAAGTTGTCCCAAGCCAATTTTGAAAAGTTGTCCCAATCCAATTTTGAAGCCCTAATTTTTCCAAAACCCTAATGGCTACAATTACTGTTTTACCCTAACTAAATCGTTAATCTATTTATCTATAAAAGTTAACCCGAAAGCTTATCTATCTATATATAAAAGTTGTCCCAAGCCAATTTTGAAGCCCTAATTTTTCCAAAACCCTAATGGCTACAATTACTGTTTTACGTACCCTAACTATGAGAATGATGCTTGATTATATTTTGCTTTCTTTAGTCTTTAGATATACATTGATGAATAATTTGGAGGCTTATTACTTATCATGTTTTTTGGTTCCTGTAGGAATTTTGGAAGTTGTTTTGATGTATTTTACTTTTTCACATGCCCTGAGTTTTTCATGTCTCGATAGAGAAAAGATATATGATAATAGAGTATGTTGTTTTTACCCTGACATATCACAACCAAAACCTGGCATAATGTGGTCAACTAAAGCTATATTTGATGAGATGCTCTACATGTTTTCTTTAATCTTATTGTTTTTGACATGTTTTCTTATCCAAAAAAGGGGAAGTCAAGTCATGATAGTTTGGTCATTTTGCCTTTGATTTAGCCTGTCTTCGAGTTGGAGTTGTTCTGTCTGAGTAGTGTGTTGTAGTTTTTGCAGTGTTGATATATGCATACTGTTTCAGGATTTTGGTTGCTGTATTGTATCTTCAGTGGGGAGTTGATGTATCAATCAAGAGAGACGTAGCTAGCAGACTATCCATATCACTGTTTTTCAGCTTGCCGAATTCATTTAGACTGTTGTATTTTGTGAGAGGTGCCTTATAACTGTGCAACTCATGCTTCTCTGTGGCAGAAGTTGCCTCTGTATAGTTTGCTGAGTATAAGTGATCAAGTTTCTTTCAATTGAGGCAAATAATGTGTCTTGATGAATTTTTTTAGTGGCTTTGGTGTTATAACACTCTTTTTCCCACATTGTAATGGTGTAAGTCCGTGACCAACTTATTGGTGTTGAATACTTATGTAAACTATAGTTATAGTTATGCTGAAATATTCTAATACATTAATTTTACTAACTATATAAAGAACAACCATCAATTCTCCTAAAAAAGTCATATTGTTTTAAGCCAAGAGCACTCCCACGTGATTTTTTTATAGTGAAGTGATGTCATCTTGGATCAGTGGCTTTCACACTCTTATAAGGGTTCTATTGTTGTCTGATGTATCAAATTATTTATTTTTTAACAGCAAGTGAAGTATCAATTTATTTCCAAGTTTTCAAAAACTACAGGTTTTGCATATTAGGTATGTTCCTAATCAATTGGCACACTTTTAGTAAAATTGAAAGAGAATAAAGAGTAAAATACAATTGTATTCCACTGAAGTGTGTTTATGTCACATTACTAATTCAATCTTAAAAATCATAAATCACTGATATTGAACAATGCATTAATAAGCTTCCTAGACACACTTTTGCGACAAGCTATTGGTTTTTTTTTTTTTTTGAAACAACAAAATAAGCTATTGGATGTATAGAGAGTGAACTGAATTGGATCACAGAGGAAACAATCAAACATGTGGAGGACATTAATATGATTAAGTTGTGATCAAGTTGTCTAAAAAATATCAAGTAGTGATCACGTTCCTATTACCCCATCCAGCAAAAACTTATAACTTAGACTACTTTTGTAAGATAAAATCTTATATTAGTGTAAAGTTGTGATAAATTTATTTTGTTTCATGTCATTATATTCGATTGTCTTATTGCGAATATAATATAAATGTCATACATGTTAGTCGCAACTAGCAATTTAAAAATCATTTGTTCAAAAATAATCTTCATCTATATCAGACCCGTGCGATAGCACGGGTGAAAAGTCTAGTTATATTGAAAGGATGGGGTAGGTCTAGTGTAGCTTAGTAGAGGAAATCAAGCATACCAATTGAGCAATCATAATATTAGCGCTTTTGTCCCCTTGCTTGATAGCAAAAGGTCGTCGCTCGTCACACTTGGAACTTTTGTTCTTTTCTCTATACCAATACTAATGTGTAACATTTGCACCCATGTTATTATGAATTTTATTTTTAATATAAGGTACTCTAATTAATTAATCTTTTATATATAATGCAGTTAAAAAATTTTGACACACTGTTTGAAACCTGCAATATCAAATTCAAGACATTATATCCTCAAAAGCTATGTACCAAAATATCGTGATTTTTCTTGCCTTAAAAATAAACACCATGATTTGCCATATTGCATGGCCCTTAACATACTGCTTGGCAATGTGCATATTCTTTTGGAGATATATGAACGACAGAAACTGAACATTTAAAAAGCTATAGTATTTTTGGCAATGTGCCCTCACTATTATTATCCTCAACTGCAGTTTCTTCAAACAAAACAAAAAACAAAACTGTTTGGTACAGTCTTTCTAATATTTGATGTAAGTTTGTAACCTTTTCTTCTACTGTATGAAGCAAGAATTGGAAGCTTATCAATTATCATTGTGACGTGTTTCAATTATCAATTATTAGGTGTCTATTCAAATTTCTAAAATTTCAAAATTTTCAATCATCAATGGGATACTATCAGAATTCAGAACACAAATACTAGGGAATAGTGTTATGTTAGAAAAGATATAAATTTCACACTGGCCAATAATATGTAGGTAACAAATTTAGATGTAAAAAATGAGGCCAAAACATAATTTGATCAAATTTCTATTACTTTTTTTAAGGTGGTCTGATAGAAATATCTTATAATTAATTAAGAAATATGTAAGTTATAGACCCCGTTTGGTTTGAGTTTATTTTGAGCTTATGAAATGAAAAATAACTTATGAAAAGAAATAAACTTTTATTTTCATTTATAAGCTCTCACTAACGAAAATTGTATCTTCATAAACGGTTTTTTTCATAAACTACCTTAAAAATTTATAAATAACTAGCTAAAAGACGGGCACTCACGTACCTGTCTTTCCGTTCTTTTTATTACGCTAACGTTTAAAAATTATGAACGGTGTTTTTTTTATCAAATTTTAATTTTGATTAAAAGTAAAAATATAAATGTTTTTCGCTTTCAAATTATAACAAATCAAACTAACCATGGTTATCTATTTCAATGAAACCAATAATATAACAGAAAAAAAGCTTTAAAAAAAACTATAACAAAAAATATATAATCTAAATTCATATTTTTTACCAACAATAATCTTTATTATAGAAAAAGTTGTTGTTTAAAGGTATAATTGAGATAATGAAAAAGTAAGTGTAGACGCACTCATCTAGTTTGTTACACTTATTAAATAATAAAGTAAAAAATTGGACATTTGTGTTTGTTACACTTTTATTTTAATATTTAAATTTATTCTTATCTATTTGTTTCATGTGTTAATTGAATTGAAAATTGAGGGCATTTTTGGAAAGAAAAATTCAGCCCAAAAGAGCTGAAAGGTGTAGTTTTCTTTTTATATAGTATAGATACATAAAAACTTATTTATTTGCATAAGCTGTTTTATATAAGCTCTAAAATAAGCTAATCCAAATGGGCCCATAGTCTAATTTTGTAAAGGTGGCAATGGTGACAAATCTAGTTATAGAAAAAGAGGCCAAAACATAAATTGATCTAATTTTTATTACCTTTTTTTAGGTGGTTTGATAGAAATATCTTATAACTAATTAAGAAAAATTTAAGTTAGTCTAATTTTGTAAATATGTTAATTTTTTTTAAAAAAAAATTAGTTCATTATTTACTTAAATAAATTTATGTTTCTTCTAACTATATGTATCTTAGACCTACCAATTGTCATCCTTTTTTATTATCACTAATCAACATACATATCGAAGTGTGGAAAAGTCTTGGAGATAGAGGAATTGTGTGGCTCACCAACTTTTTAACGAGATTATGAGGACGAAGAAAATGCCAGACGAGTGGAGAAGAAGCACTTTAATTCCAATCTATAAGAACAAGAAGAATATACAAAATTGCGCGAATTAAATAGGGGAATTAAACTAATGAGTCGTACAATCAAGTTATGCGAAAGGGTGATTGAACGAAGACTAAGAAAAGAGACTCGAGTTACGGATAACCAATTTGGTTTTATGCCTAGGAGGTCGACTATGGAAGCAATTTACTTACTTCGACGTGTGATGGAGTGATATCAGACGGATAAAAAAGACTTGCACTTAGTTTTCATTGATTTGGAGAAGGCGTATGATAGAGTGCCGAGAGAGGTTTTGTGGAAAGGCCTGGAGAAGAAAGGGGTTAGGATTGCCTATATTAGAGCTATCAATGATATGTATGAGGGAGTTTCGACTAGTGTGAGGACGCATGATGGGGCTACCGAAGATTTTTCCCCTAACAATAGGATTGCATCAAGGGTTCACCCTAAGTCCTTATCTTTTTACTTTAGTTTTGGATTTACTTACGGAACACATCCAAGAGTTAGCACCTAGATGTATGCATTTTGTAGATGATGTGGTTTTGGATGTACTTACGGAACACATCCAAGTGTTAACCCGGTCAAGTTTTCTTGTTTAGATCTGCGTCAACCAAGTCCCTAGACATGCATTTTTTAGAAGCAGCAAATACTCTTTGAGAATTTTACTCTTAAGCACAAGCCATTGCAGTAATTCATTTTTGGTCTGGTTTGTCTGCATGTAGCTGCATTCTTTTTAAATAATGGCAATTGTGATAGCTTTTTGTTTGATGGTTACTCAATTGACATCTCAAAATTGTTCATTTGATTGAAAAAGTCGATCGGAAGTTACGACTCGATCATACTTTACACAAAAAAACAGCAGAGCGGGAGGGAAAGGGAGGGGTCTATTTAGCAACTTTCTTTTCGTTTTTGCAGGGTGTATACTATTCTTATTTGCACCTCTCACTATTACTTCTAATAATTACCTAATTTGTCACTTTTTTCTCAAAATACCTATATTTAGAAGTTAACTTTCGAACGAAAATTATATTTATTTTTGGAACTTAAATTACCTTCCAAAAGTTAGCTGGTAGACGGTACCTTCGGAAAGCTAAACTTCTAAATTCGTATATATTGATTGGAAATCAACATTTTTTTGTTGTTGATGATTTTGTATAATCCTTATTATTGGATGATCGTACAAATGGATACCCCTTGACATTCCTACACTCAAGTATCATAATCGATGCAATTTTGATTCCAATCAGAACCAAACTTTTGACCCAAAATATGATGATTTTTAGTTTTTTAAAAGTGATAATTTTCGGTCTCAAATGTCGTATTTTCAATTCATAATCAAAATTAAGACAATAAATAACGACTTTGAGGTAAAAAATCTAAGTTGAAACCGAAATTGCAATAAACGTGATACTAGAGAAACCAAAATGTTTGGTTATAGGATGATAGCTTTGGATCGACTTATTTCTAAAGTTAAACACGTATAAATATTTTTCTTCTTCTATGTGTTGCATATCTATATATAGTATTCAAGCAAAACTCTTGGATGAACTCAACGTATCATTTTCGGCCTCCTTGTTTGATTTGATTTGGTACTAGCATATTTGTTGATTAGTACCAACCTTAATTGCAACAACATTTCCATAATACACTGTGTTCTAGAGTTGGAGCCAAGAATTTTGAGTTATAATCACAATTAAAGGCGTTTGTCTTGATTAATTGAGTGGTCTCTCATCTACTATATGATTGTATATCTAATCAAATACGGGCAGCACTTTGGTGCCATTAATGGCACCGTGCCATTAAATCTGGGTCATTAATGGCACCAAGATAGATGTGTTGTGTGGCCCAGATGCAATGACAATGTGTTTGTATGACCCAAATTTAATAGCACGGTGCCATTAATGGCACCAAAGTGCTACCCATCAAATACAGTAACATATTCAAAGGAAGGGGTAGGTGTGTAGTGTAGCTTCCTTAATAGAGGAAATCAAACACACACCCCTATGGCAAGTTGCTGCATTTTGTTTTCTACCCCTTTTTGGCTTTGAGCAATCATAATATTAGAGCTTTTGTCCCCTTGCTGGATAGCAAAAGGTCGTCACACTTGGAACTTATGTCCTTTTCTATCAAAGTGTAACATTTATTTGAACAATGTTATTATGAACTTTTTTTTTTATCTAAGGTGATGTAATTAATTAATCTTTTTTTTTTTTTTTTTTATAATAATGTAGTTAAATTTTTTTGACACGCTATTTGAAACCTAAAATATCAAGTTCAAGACATTTGATCCTCAAAAGCTATCTATAGCTTAATTTTTTTTAAAACTAACGTGTCTCCATTCCTTGACACTTCAATACCTTCATCTAAACCAGCTTAACAAGAATTTAATCTTTTGAAATGAACAATGGGAATGCCGGTCGAATGTTGGAGTCCCGCCGTTTGGCAAGTTTGAATTACCCCATTTAAAGGAAGACAATTGTTGTAATTGGAAGGTGCATTCCCTACCTAATCACGATCTTCTAGCGGAATCAGACTCTTGATAATATCTTCAGTTGATCTCAACAACGTTACCCGGATATCGATCCACTGGAACATGATGTGCTCCCAAAACATGTTCTTCACGTTTTCGTCGTTCGTTAATTCCACCCAACTGAATGATATTCTCCCGTCGTCGAGCGTTGGACGTTTATAGCAAACACATTCCACCTTCCTTGTGTCTCCGGGGTTTACTACTTGGTTGAATTCATCCAGTTGATCCTTGAGACCTCTTAGCGTTACACCACGACACTGAACCTTCAACCGCTGAGGTTCTCCGCTGTTGAATTGTGCATGAACGTCGATCCACCCGGCCATTGTTTCAAATCTACACAATAAGAAATTAAAAACAATCAATGAAAAACTTATTCAAACATTTCATCAAACACTTGGAGTGCAAATTTTACATAAACCCTAAAAATTATAACTACAACATTAACATGCACACATCTAAACAATTAAGCAATATAAGTCATTTACATGCAACATTGTATCATTTCTTGCAAAAAAAATCAAAATTTAAACAAACCCTAAATCTAAAAAAATTCTCTAAAACTCAAAACTACAACATAAACATGCAAATAACTAAACATTTAAGCAAAACAAGTCATTTTCATGTAACATTGTGTGAATTCTTGCAAAAAAAAAAACCAAAATTTAAACAAATCCTAAATCTAAAAAATTTCTAATTTAAGACAAAAAATTTAACATATAAACATAAAAGCTTAATGGTGTTTGATTATGAAAACTTACTTGTTATTGGAGTGTTGTTTGATTTGAGATTGAAGGATTTGAGATTTGGGTGATTTGAGAGAGATTTGGGAAGAAAATTGTGGAAATGAGGATATGAGCTACTGTCTGTTCTTTAAAACAGCATGTAGCGTTAGTTAACTAACGCTGCGCTTCTTAAGTTACGCTGCGCTAGTTAACTAACGCAGGGATAAAAGTGGAATTAATGCTGGGCGGGAGCAATATCTGCTGGGTGAAGAGCAATATTCTGTAACTTGGACCTATTCTATTCTATTGGACCTAACTAAGGTCATTACACAATCAGAATGCATCCTCTCCATTTTCTATTTCCAATCTTTCTCGTCTTTTTTAAATTTTCAAAACTCTTATTTATATTTCAATGATCTAGATGTTTCACATTATTGGGGGATGGACAACTATTTGGTTGATCATTAAAGGTTCAAAGTTTCAAGTCCTACCAAGAGAGAACATGTAACGTTTTTCTTTCAAACAAAAAACTTTCCCATTATTGTTCGTTTTTTTTTCAACAAGAAATTGTTGTATTTTTTGAATCCTTAACAAGTGTCTTAAAGATACTTGTTAGCGTAGCCCATTATTTATTTACATCATAACACATATACAAAACAATAGTGTTATGTTAGGAAAGATATAAAATTCAAACTGGCCAATAATATGTCTTAAAGATACTTGTTAGCGTAACCCATTATTTATTTACATCATAACACATATACAAAACAATAGTGTTATGTTAGGAAAGATATAAAATTCAAACTGGCCAATAATATGTAGGTAACAAAACTACATATACAAAATGAGGCCAAAACATAATTTGATCAAATTTCTATTACCTTTTTTGATCAAATTAAGAAAAATGTAAGTTATAGTCTAATTTTGTAAAGATGCCAATGGTGACAAATCTAGTTATAGAAAATGACGCCAAAACATAAATTGATCTTTTTTTTTTGTCATAAATTGATCTAGTTTCTATTACTTTTTTTTAGGTTTGATAGAAATATCTTATAGCTAATTAAGAAAAATTTAAGTTAGTCTAATTTTGTAAATATGTTAATTTTTTTAAAAAAAATTATTTCATTATTTATTCAAATAAATTTATATTTCGTCAAAAAAAAAATTATATTTCGTCTAACTATATGTACCCTAGACTTACCAATTGTCATCCTTTTTTATTATCACTAATCAAAATGAGAAAAACAAAATAATCAACTATAGTTTTATTAAAAAAATATTTTATTTCATAATCAAAGATAATTACTCTCTTTAAAAGTTGTTTGTACTTATGTTTTTCATTTACTTTTTAAGAATATATTCATAGATGATAAAACCAGATCCACCTTTAGAAGTACTTGTCAAAAGTTTGTGGCAGATGCGAACAGCTGGTGAGGGTGGAGTAAGAATAGAAAGTTCCCAATGATAGAAGACTCAAACCTAACGCACTCTTCATATATTATTATAGAAGTAAGAATAAGTGCAGCTTATTATTGGAAGTACGTTCTTTAAATTAAGTTGCAATTATCGCATGAATTTGACTTATAGGCCTAAATTTCGAAGTGTTTTAGGCAACTCTATAGTTATTGGCCTCTTAATTTAGTGTATATTATAGAAGTGATTAAGATGGTTAACTGAATTATACTCTTTGCGGTTTTCGTCCTAATATTCCCAATTCATTGATTGAAGATGTGACATAAATTGACAAGCTTTGAAATTTCATATTGTTTTTGGAATTTCATTTTCTATGTAATGTGGGACGGCTACAAACTCAACCGATTGAGATGCATATTTAATTACATGGAAATTCTAAAGAGTGAGTTCTTAAGACATTAATTAAGAGGATTAAAGTAGAAATATTGTATTGGAAAATGGTGAAGAGTGATGAATTTAACTTTTTAAAAATCAAAATATTGTTGAATTCAATACAAATATGCTATTTTTGGTTTCCTTAACAAATACTTCCTCCGGTCATATTTATAAGAGAAATTTGGGTCAACAAAAGTTGATATATCTAGTTAAAAATTCAGTCCAAATACATTAGCTTTTGTTGACCTAACTTTCTCTTATAAATAGGACCGAAGGGAGTATCCTAAAGGCACTTGTTTAGAACACTTGTTAGCATGAGTCATGTTAACTTGTACCCTTAAGGCACATGTTATTTTCTTAAATTTTGTACATTTAATTTATTACAAACTTAAAAGTTAAATTCAATACACACATTCTAATAAAAAGTTAATACTTGAATCTGCCCTTCCCTTAATTATATTGACCAGTACTTCTAGAAGAGACATATACAGTATATATTTGATTAATCTACTCCCTCCGGTCGTAAATATAAGCAAATTTAACTTTTTAGGTTCATTCAATTAATGATGTATGTGGTCCATAATATGGACCACATACATCATTAATTGAATATGGACCACATACATCATTAATTGAATGAATCTAAAAAGTCAAATTTGCTTATATTTAGGACCGGAGGGAGTATCAAAAAAATAAGTACTCCACTCCATATTTGATTCAATAAGATGAACACATAGAGGGTCAAGAATCATTGTGATGCCACATGTTACTTTTAGCAACTTTAATCTTAATGTGTTGGGGACAGAATTACCTTTATTGTTATGACGTCTATTCCTTTGGATCCATCGAGAGGACACTGAAACCCAAATATGCCCCTACCATAAAAAAGATGAAGCAAAGGGAATTGAGCAATGTACAACAACCAATTAATTGTCTCGGAAGTCAATAATTTAACCCAAATTTGGCCCCATAATTCGGTAACTATTTTACTACTTTTAACTTGTCCGAGTGATAATATATGTGTGCAATAATTCTCACCCGCAATTCAGCAAGTCAAAAACTTGCAATGGAGAAAAGGTCGATATAATTTGGTACTACAAGCTTTTTTTTGAAGGAATTTGGTACTACAAGCTTGTCACGCAATTATAAGATGAGCAATACTTTACTCCGCAATCTCCCTAGAGAGAGATAAATGAAATGAAAAGAAAAACATGTCCAAACTTTACAAAGGTATCCGCAAGAAGAAAAGACAAATTAGTATAGGAAAATGCTCGCAGTAGCTCTTAGGCATTTAGATAAAATTTTAAATACCCTAAAGTTTGATTCGATACCGATATCCATAATATATGTGAAATGATCAAATAACTCAATTATTTTAGGACATAAAGTATATTTATACACAACACACATGTTTTTTTACTCATGTTTTAGCGTGCTATATTGTCGTGGCTTATACAAAAATCCGTGTAAGGAACTGGTGAATCAGGCTGCCTCCCGGAAACAAAACAAATGAGTACGTCAACTTGCAAATCAAAGCATAAACAATATTAAAACACTACTGTGACTTTGTATAATGCATGGAGTGTTTAATAAGCCAGCTTATTTTCAAAATTTAAAAGATTCTTTGGCTGCATGCAATTTGTAATCTAGTCATCCCTTTTAAATTTAAATAAACGGGGAAGATACACACTGCATGGATGTTAACTGTTTATTAAAATAATACCAGTAGATTTTGTCCTTTCGAATAAAAGCAATATATTTTGTCCAATTCTCACATAAAAAATACGACAAACTTATTGCCTGCCACAACATATGTGACAATAATGGAAAGTGGAAACACACAAATAGGCGAATTATATATGTGGATATTATGAATATATAGTATTGCATAGTGAAGAAAATAGTAAAGACAATAGTGATAGTAACCCTAGTTAGAGATAACTTGCTCTCCAAGTTATCTAGTTTTAGTTAGAATACAGCTTGTATATGATAGTTATCATGGACATTTACTTGTCTATATAAGTTGTACTCTTACTCCATTCACAACTAATGAGAATCATTTCATTCATTTGTTACATTCATAATATGGTATCAGAAGTTTTCTCTCCTCTTTGAGGAGTTAGTTACGATCTAGTAACCGTTTTCCGCCATTGTTGCATCTTCTTCAAGCTTCGTTTTGAAGCTTTGTTCTTCCTTTTTCTTGTTGAAGATACTTCATCTTCATCTTCTTTCTTGTTTCTGCTTCGAATTGCACTTTCTTTTGTTTCAATTCGTTCGCATTTCTCTTCTATCTTCTCTTCTTGTTCATACTCTGTTTTCATGGCTCGTGGAAACTCTGCACCTTCTAATTTTGATTCAGATTCTCCCTACTATATTCATCCCAGTGATGGACCTAGTTCTTTGGTTATCACTCCCAAACTCAACGGTTCAAATTATCTTGCATGGCATCGTTCCATGCAACGAGCTTTGGGCGCGAAGAACAAGCTTGCCTTCATTGATGGTTCCATTTCTGTTCCTGACATTGATGATCTCAATCGTCAAGCTTGGGAACGTTGTAATCATTTGATTCACTCTTGGATCGTGAATTTTGTTACAGATTCCATAGCTCAAACTATTGTATTTCATGATACTGCTTTGTCTGCTTGGGATGACCTGAAAGAAAGATTCCAAAAGGTTGATCGTGTTCGTATTCTTTCTTTGAAATCCACCATTAACAATCTTAAGCAAGGTACCAGATCTGTTCTTGATTACTTCATTGAGCTTCGCACTCTATGGGATGAATTTAATTCACACAGACCTATTCCAAATTGCACTTGCGTTTATACTTGTAGATGTGACTCTATACGCCTTGCTAAATACTATAGAACTGAAGATCAAATTCTTCAGTTTCTTACTGGTTTGAATGAGTCTTTCTCTGTTGTGAAGACTCAAATCCTTCTCATGGATCCTTTACCTCCTATCAACAAGGTTTATTCTTTGGTAGTTCAGGAAGAAAGCCAAAACGTTGTGTTTTCTACTCCTCCTGTTATTGATGAATCCAGCATCTCTGTTAATGCTTCAGATGCGAGAAGGTTTAACCCTCGTGGTAAAGGTGCCTTTGGTCCTTCAACTAGCAAGGGTAAAGATAGGTATTGCACCTTTTGCAATAGATACAATCACACTATAGAGTTTTGTTATCACAAACATGGACACCCTAACTTCAATAAGGGTAATTCATCTGCCAATAATGCTAGTGCTGAGGTTTTTGATTCGAATAACCCTAATGGCTCCAATGATGTGGTAGCATCAGATTCCAAGTTTAGTTTGACTCAAGAGAAGTATGATCATCTTGTGGCTTTGCTCCAACAGGCTAATTTGCTTTCTTCAGTATCTTCCCCTCCTGGTCCTATTTCCAATCACATTCATACTTCCAATCCATCTGCTTCTGATTCTCATCAAGCAGGTATATTTAGTGTTGTCTCTTGTTCTATTGATTATGCTCCTCATCATTGGATTTTAGATTCAGGTGCTAATGATCATATATGTTCCTCTTTGAATTGTTTTACTTCCTTCTATAAAATCAAACCTACAAATGTTAACTTGCCTAACAAGTCTTCTGTTTTAGTTACACATGCTGGCAATGTTTCCTTTTCTTCTTCATTATACCTTACCAATGTTTTATATTGTCCAACCTTTAGTTTTAATCTCATATCCATTTCCAAAATGTGCAAATCATTGTCTTGTTTTGTTAATTTTTCCACTGATAGTTGCATCATTCAGGATTTGAATACCAAGAGGATGATTGGTTTGGGTGAAAACCTCAATGGCTTATACAGATTGGTGGTGTCTGCTGATTCCTTCAAGCCTTCTCCTCATAGTTTCAATAAAAATTTGTCTGTTTCTTGTAATAATGTTTCTCAGTCTTCTTTCAATGTAATTCCTGCTTCAGCCTTATGGCATTATAGATTGGGACATCTCTCTCACCAGAGATTGTCTCATATGCATTCTATATACCCTTCAATTTCTTGTAATAATAAAGATGTTTGTGACATATGTCACTTGGCAAAACAAAGAAAACTGCCTTTTACTCCTAGCATTTCTATTGCTTCTTCTAAATTTGAATTGCTCCATTTTGACATTTGGGGTCCTTTAGCCATTCCTTCTGTTCATAACCATAAGTTTTTTCTCACCATTGTTGATGATTTTAGTAGATTTGTTTGGATCATACTCCTTAAAAGTAAATCTGAGGTATCCATTCATGTTAAGAACTTTATTACCATGATTCAAACTCAATACAACATTACCCCTAAAACTGTTAGATCAGACAATGGTCCTGAATTCCTCCTCCCTGAATTTTATGCCTCTAAAGGTATCATTCACCATAGATCTTGTGTTGAAACACCACAACAAAATGCCAGAGTTGAAAGAAAACATCAACATATCCTTAATGTGGCAAGAGCTTTATTATTTCAATCTAAACTCCCTAAACAGTTTTGGTGTTATGCTGTTAGTCATGTTGTTTTTCTTATCAACAGAGTTTCTACTCCTTTGCTTGACCATAAAACCCCTTATCAACTCTTATATGATTCTTTACCTGATCTTAAACTCTTTAAAGTTTTTGGTTCACTGTGTTATGCTTCAACTCTTATGTCTCACAGATCCAAACTTGACCCTAGAGCCAGAAAATGTTGTTTCTTAGGTTACAAGGCAGGTTTCAAAGGTTCTGTCCTTTTTGACTTACATTCTAAGGAAATTTTCATTTCTAGACATGTCATTTTTCATGACAATATTCTTCCCTATCCATCTCCTTCTCATCAACCTTCAGATTATTTTCCTTTTGACTTTTCTCCTCCAGATTCCTCTCATGTCTCTCCTGAGTCCACTTTTGTTGATTTTCCCATTGAACCTCCACAAATATCTTCTTCCCCTCCTAATGTTGCTACTCCTATTCAACCTTTACAAAGAGTTTCCTCTAGATGCAGACAGCCACCACCACATCTTAAAGACTACATATGCCAATCATCTGCATCACCTGTTTCTTTTACTAATAAGAATGTTTATCCTATTTCCCATTATTTGTCTTACAATAAATTGTCTAATGATCATCTTCATTTTGCTTTGTCTCTTACTACTCACACTGAGCCCAAAACCTATACTGAGGCTAGCAAATTTGAATGTTGGAACAAAGCCATGGAGACTGAACTGTCTGCTCTTGAACAAACTGGTACTTGGAAATTGGTTGATTTACCACCAGGAGTTAAACCAATAGGCTGCAGATGGGTGTATAAGATCAAGCATCATGCAGATGGTTCCATATAAAGATTCAAAGCACGTTTGGTTGCTAAAGGGTACAATCAAATTGAAGGTTTGGATTATTTTGATACATATTCACCAGTTGCCAAGCTCACAACTGTCAGACTCATCATTGCATTGGCTTCTATGCATCATTGGTTCATACATCAACTTGATGTTAATAATGCTTTTCTTCATGGTGAGCTACAAGACAATGTGTACATGCAGCTTCCACCAGGTATCAAATCCTCCAAACCAAATCAGGTGTGCAAACTGGTTAAATCTCTCTATGGATTAAAGCAAGCAAGCAGAAAGTGGTATGAAAAATTGACCTCTTTACTTATAGCTCAAGGTTTCAAGCAAGCAAATTCAGATCACTCTTTGTTCACCAAATCTTCATCTGACTTATTCATTGTCCTCCTTGTATATATGGGTGATATTATTCTTGCTGGGAACTCACTCTCTGAATTTCAACACATCAAAGACATTCTTCACAGTTCTTTCAAAATCAAAGATCTTGGCCAGTTAAAATATTTCCTTGGTTTAGAAGTTGCTCATTCTAAACAAGGCATTTCATTGTGCCAAAGAAAGTACTGTTTAGACTTGCTTGCTGATTCAGGTCTCACAAACTCTAAGCCAGTCTCCACTCCTTCAGATCCTTTTATCAAGTTGCATAGTGACTCTAGTTCACTTTATGAAGACATTTCTTCTTACAGAAGATTGATTGGGAGACTACTGTACCTGAATACCACTAGACCTGATATTACCTTCATCACCCAACAATTGAGCCAATTCCTTACAAAGCCTACACATGTGCATCATGTTGCTGCCATGAGAGTGCTCAGATACCTCAAGAGCTGCCCAGGCAAAGGCTTATTTTTTCCCAGAGATTCCACTCTCCAACTTCTGGGCTTCTCAGATGCTGATTGGGCAGGATGTTTGGACTCTAGAAGATCAATATCAGGCCAATGTTTCTTCTTGGGTAAATCTCTTATCTCTTGGCGCACTAAGAAACAGTTGACTGTTTCAAGATCCTCTTCAGAGGCTGAATATAGAGCACTTGCAGCAGCTACTTGTGAACTGCAGTGGCTTCTATATGTCATTCAGGATTTGCAGCTTTCATGCATCAAGCCACCAGTCATTTATTGTGACAATCAAAGCGCCCTTCATATTGCAGCCAACCCTGTTTTCCATGAAAGAACCAAACATCTTGAGATTTATTGTCATCTGGTTAGAGAGAAACTTCAAGCTGGTGTAATGAAACTGCTTCCTATCACTTCTCAGAACCAGATTGCAGATTTCTTCACAAAGTCCTTGCTTCCTCAGCCTTTTCACATTCTACTATCCAGGCTGGGATTGGTAGACATTTACCAACCTCCATCTTGTGGGGGGCTATTGCATAGTGAAGAAAATAGTAAAGACAATAGTGATAGTAACCCTAGTTAGAGATAACTTGCTCTCCAAGTTATCTAGTTTTAGTTAGAATACAGCTTGTATATGATAGTTATCATGGACATTTACTTGTCTATATAAGTTGTACTCTTACTCCATTCACAACTAATGAGAATCATTTCATTCATTTGTTACATTCATAATATATAGAGAGAAAAAATATATAAACAAACACTTAATACATTAGTTTGAAATAATGTGATTGAGCTTAAAGGCAACACAGAACGATGGTTGAACAATTGAAGAGTTCACAAGTTCATGGTTTGAATCCTGAAAAAGGAATAAATACTAACATAAAAATTGTTTTTTTGAGACGTAATATCCATCATAATATTATTGTGGTCCAGAATATAATTCATACTATATCTCTCATGAAAGGTAAAAATATGTTTATTTCAATCAAAATTGATGTAGAAAAAATTTATGATAAACTTAACTGGAATTTCATTGAGAATTGTCTTATAGAGTGTAAATTTCCTGAAAAGCTTATTTAGGTTATTCATCATTGTATTACTTCTCAAACCTTTAAAATCATGTAAAATGGAGATAAAAGAGAGTCTAATTTACTCCCACTAGATGGATTAGACAAAGAGACCTTCTCTCCCCTTATTTGTTTGTTATATGCATGGAAAGACTTTCTCACATTATAGCGAATCATGTAGAAGCTAGTTATCGAAAACATATGTGTGCTGGCAGGTATGGTGCATAAATCGCTCACCTACCTTTTTGTTGATGATCTTCTTTTTTTGCAGAGGCTTCAATTGAGCAAGTTCTTTATACGACGCACTATCGAGATATTAAGTGGTGGGTTAGGGATTAAAAAACCCAACCATATAAATGAGACTTTTCTCGTGAAGATGTGGTGGAATCTTATTCAAGGCCCATATGATCTTTGGTGTTGTGTCCTTATCAGTAAATATGGGAAGAATAATGATTTCAAGCTAACTTGCAACTACTAACCTTATGATTTGTTATTGTGAAAAGCTTTTGCAAGTCTTTGGAGTGAGTTTCAGCTGCATGTTGTCAAACAAGACGGTGATGGTAGACAAACTAATTTTTAGTAATATGGAGCTTTTCCCTTCAACTTTGGGAGATTTTATTGATACCACTATTTCTGTAAGAGTGTTTTAAAAACAAAATAGCGATTGGGATGTGGGTTTCCTGATTGATAACCTACCCTTGTCTATTGTGAATCAGGTTCTAGCCATCCTTACATCCCCAGATGCGGATAGTTCTGATACTTTTGGTTAGGGAGCTACTAGCACCTACCACTTTACCGTACACAGTGTGTATACCGTGCAACATGAAACCATTATTAATTTTGAGGGAGATTGGAAATATTTATGGAACTGAAAGGGACTTCATCGTATCTAAATGTTTATGTGGTTAGCTTCTCATGTACGAATCCTTACCAATGTTAGTCAGAGCAACTGGAGTGTGGGTATATCACCTTCTTGCCTTGGTTGTGGAAGGTAGGATGAAACCATCCTTCATGTCTTACGTGATTATGTGCATGCAACCCATATATGGATTTAGCTTGTTTTGTCTAACTATATTTCTAATTTATTTTCTCTTAATTGCAGAGACTAGATTTTTAACAACATCAAGGGCCATGGAATTGGAGCATCCATTGGTATGTGGAAAACTACGTTCATGACAACTTATTGGTTCCTTTAGACGTAGATGAATAAATACATTTTTTAGGAAGATTTCTAGATAGAGGTCGCATGTTCCTTTGAGAATTATTTAGAATTACTCCAAAGACATAAATGAATGTGCATATCATCACTGTCACTAGAGTCAACTTCATAAGGAAACAATACATATTCGTTGGATTAAACATCCATAGGGTTGGAACAAGTTGAATAGTGATGTTGATTGCAAGGAAAATTGTGATGTTTTTGTATGTGGAGAACTATTTCGCAACTCAGATGAATGTTGGATCAAAGGTTACACAAACAAGATTGGGTCGTGTGGCGCACTTCATGCAGAAATGTGGGACTTATATCTTGGTTTGTAGTTTGCTAGGCGAGACAATATTTCGCACCTTATTGAGTAATACAAAAGTTTTGATTGATATGATCTTGGATAATCGCAACTTCAATGAAAAAATGTCTACTTTGGTGAGGCACATTCAAAGTCTTTTAGCTTTGAACTGGCATACTCAAGTTCGTCAAACTAGGCACGAGGAAAACATGAGAGCATATTGGTTTGCTAGTTATTGTCTCTCTATAAGTTTTTATATTTTTGAAGTCTCCTCCTATTTCCTAACGAGTTCCATAGTTTAACTTTTGAAGATTTATTTGGTGCTTCTATACCCATAAGTGTTCGACTAGTTTCTTAGTTTTTGTTTTCTGTTTGGGCTTATGCCCTCATTAGTACCAAAAATAAAAAAAAATATACTTTCTCTGGTCACATTCATAAGCAACTTTTACTTTTTAAGATTCATTAAATAAGTGATGTATAAAAAACATAATATAGTCTAGATATGTCACTTATTTAATGAATTTGAAAAAGCAAAAATTGCTTATAAATGTGACCGGATGGAGTAAGTATATTAATTATGGTTTAAATATAAGTCAAATTTCAAATATATTTAATCCAAATTTAGATTAATTACATTTGACTCTTTTTTTTTTTTTTTTAGATTTAAGAAGAAATGGGTTACCCAAAAGTACTTGTATGAGATGACAAAGATCCCTTCTAAGTTTGACCAAAGAAGTAAGACTTTATTGGAACTCGTGTTTCTATCACGTTAAAAAAAGTCTTCATAACAAAAACACAAATTAAGAAAAGAAAGACAAAAAATGTTTTAAAATTTGTGTTGAAAATGGCAATTATTAATTTTTTAAAAAACAAATAAATTAATACACATGTCAATGTACAATTTTTACCTATTATAAAAAATGTTTAATGTTTTGAAAATATTCATTCTAATGAATTGAAAAACATATGTCTTCGTAAGCATAACTCATTTAACATGGATAATGCATTGTTATATGCAGGAGCGAGTTAGAATCTCTAACACCCCACTTATTCGTTTTACAAAATTAATTCTAGTCACTAGACTACTTTGACTAATAAACAAAAAAAACATCTTATATACTAAAAAATTTCTTTATAAATAAGTTAAAAAAATAAAAATAAAAATAAAAATCTTCTTTTTTGATTGTGTTTGTAGAAGGAGAAAGAAAGGAAGAAGTAGAAGGTGGTGGTATGGTATCCAAGGCAGTGACACGTGTGAGGAAGGTGAGAGGCAAGTTTCACACGAATCACACCATCCTTCCCGGCGGCGTCTACCGTAGGAGAGGGGGATAGGTCTCCTACGGTAGGAGAGTGTATAAAAGTTTTTTTTTTTTTTTAACACTAAAATGACCATTCAGGACCGTTAGATGTATCAAACACACCATAATTTTAATACACTTGATTATTTTCTTTTGTCTCCTTCCCATCAGCTTTCATCAATGATAAACAACCCTTAAAAAAAAAAATCAGAACTTTGAATCACTCTCCACTCGTTCTTTCTCTATCAATTCACTCTCCAATCTTTGCTTATTCCTCATAAAATCAACACTCTTTGATGCAGAATTCTCAGCCACGCAAATACCCATTTTCCATTCACCATTCTCATGGTAGAATGTTCATGTGTCTCTCAAAATTAATTCTGAGATTTAGAATAAATTTAGAAAAGAATGGTACTCAAATTGGTATATATTATCTACTATGAGATTTTTTTTAGACAACCTCAATGAATAGATGAATCAAACTAAAGGTAAACAAAATTTGGATCTAAGGAAGAATAAACTGTAAAAAGGTTTGACCTTTGATATCCATGAGTCATGACAGTAAATGTTTAAAATTTGTTATACCTATTGAAGAGAAAATAACACTTCTGCAAAAAGACAATACCCATAAAATCACAACAAGAATTTAAGTCTTTCAACAATCAAAGAGTGGATCCTTCTAGTTCAACATTCTTCTTCTTCCCGACCACTCCCTTTGCTGCATATTCTCGCCGTGGTGGCCGCCCCCTGTCCGCCGTGTCCTCCTGTATCAGCATTGCAAGCTTCTTCTACCTCTACCATCTTCAGATATGGGTTGAGAGGAGAGACAATGAATTAAAGGAATCTGGTACCGACGGTACATGATAAGATCTTTAGGTCTGTATTATCTAACGGTTAAAACTAAATTTTCTAAGTTCCAAAAAAAAAAAACCTAAATTATCTAAGTTGTGCACGGTAGGAGACCTATGAATGTCTCCCACCGTAGACAGAGCCCATCCTTCCCCCAGTAGCCCGCCCACAACCCAGAAAGGTGCATGTCAGCATTTGGGTTAGTATTTTGAACTTTCAAAATACAACCCCACTCTCCCTCACTCTCTCACCTCTCTCTCTCACACCCACTCTTCCAATAACGTCTCTCCATTAATGCTTCTCTCTCCACATTATTCTTACCCACTACTACTATTACACACCCTTTCTAGTTTCTACTCTATCTTCTCTAGCTAAAATCACTTCCTACATTTTCTTTTTCTTTTCTTTTCTTTTCATTTTGACTCTTGTCTTCTCGCGCCTATCACGCTCCACACTTTTTCCCCTATAATTTCGATGTCCAATATCACCTCACTATTCTCCTCCTCCTCCTAGGGTTTTTGTTCTCTCGTCTTCCTACTCGATCTGCGCCATTTCTTCATCTTTTATGATTCGCCATGGACAAAATCAAATCTCACCGCACCAACTCCAAGCTTCATCTTCCTCAAGGTCACTCTCTTTCTCTCTCTATAACTTCAGTTTCAGCTTCAATTCTCAACTACACTACTTCATCATCGTTTCATCTTCTCACTTTTTTCTTACTCCTTTTCACCTTTTACTTTTTTAATTTAATTTTATTCTAAATATTTTACTGATTTTTGTTTTTAATTTTACAATTGAATTGCAGCATCTTTGTCGATTAGTTATTTTAATTTGATTTCATTAAGGATCAGTGATTTTGTACGATAATTTAACTTCAATTCATTATAGTTCGAATTTTGAACAGTATGAAAAAGTTAATTGCGAAAGTCAAATTAATAATGATTAAGACGACCAAATTTTTTTCTGCTTTTTTTTAACTTTTCTGCGGTGGTATCGGCGTGATTTTGTTAATTTTCATCATGATTTTTCTTCTGTTATCATTTACTTTGATTAAACTTTACTTCATGTCTCAATTCAAGTATAATGTCGTGTTTATTGTAAATTTTGATGAAATTCTATTCTATATCAAGTTGATGATTGTTTCCTTGCATTGATTCTAGTAATTTAGAGCAGTATTTACTAATCAATGTTTAATTAATTGTTCTAAGTATCTGTTTGTGATTATTATTCTTTGTTGTTGTTTAATTCATTTTCAGGGAAAGAGCAGATTCATAAACAGCAACAACATCCGGATTTCTCTCCTGATTCTAGTTTCTCCGGTGGCAAGGTTGCAGAGAAAGATTCGGTGAGCTGTTTTTTCCCTTTTCACTTTTGGTTATGAATTTATGTTATAGCTAGAATTTATGAATAAGGAAAGTTAGTTTCTTAAATCATTGAGCTGTTTTATTTATGTCACCGTGTTATTTTTGTTATTTTTAGAAAACAAAAAAGAAGTAGCAACACTTATAGAAAATTTGTGTTGAATTTTGCAGTTCTCATTTAAATTTGGGTGGAAATCTTCTAAACAATCGGGTGGAACTCCAATTAAGAAGTTATTAGCTGAAGAGATGTCACCAGCAACTGAATCCAAGAGAAGATCCCCAGGTGTTATAGCTAGATTGATGGGTCTTGACGGTCTTCCATCTCAGCAGCCTAATAACAAGCAGCACAAGGATCTACAGAAATCAACACCTTTAGAGAAAAATCGAAGCAGAGGAACGGCAAATGACGGCCGATCGTCTAGGAGGAGCTCAAGGGATCAGGAAGAATTTAAGGATGTATTTGAGGTCTCAGAGATCCCAAAGGTAGAGAGTGGTAGGTATTCATCTTCAGATTTGAAGGACGGTGAAGATGAAATGTCATTCATTGAACAGAAGTTCATGGATGCCAAACGCCTAGCGACGTATCAAGATTTTCAGTCTTCACAAGAGTTCCATGATACACTTGAGGCGTTGGACTCTAACAAGGATCTTCTGCTAAAATACTTCAAGCGGCCAGACTCTTTGTTTAAAAAGCATTTGAATGATCTGCAAGCTACCCCTTTCCAATCACATTCCGGTCATGTAGAACCAACCAATATGGAGAACTTTGAACATGATTTCAATTTGAGGTCAGATAGGGAGTCAACAGGGGTGAATTACAACAGGTTTCATCAGAAGCATCGCGATGGTTATCATGGCCAATTCGACAAAAGACGTGCGATGCATAATTCACCAAGATCGTCAAAGATTGTTGTCCTAAAACCTAATATGGGAAAATTTCAGAGTGGTACTAGAATTGAATCATCACCTTGTTCTCCGCATAATTTTCTGCCAGAACATGGAAATCATGCTGAATTTTCAGATGTCAGATTTAGAGATACTGAACTGTATCAAAAAATAAATTTGCCTGACAGTGCAAGGTCTTTTAGGCACAATTCTTTGGAATCTAGAGAAATTGCAAAGGAAGTAACTAGGCAAATGAAAAACAATCTGAGCAATGGTTGCATGATGTCTTCCTCTCCTAGATTTAAAGGATACTCTAGACATGATAGTTCAAGCAGTGCTTCTGGGAATGAATCTCCAGAGGAAATAACAGCAACTTTGGGTAAGCCGTTTGACTTAAATAGACGTAGCAGACGGTCACCGCGTTCTAGTGAATCATCTGTGAGTAGAGAGGCAAAGAAGAGATTATCAGAGAGGTGGAAGATGGCACACAAGTCTCAAGAGGTGCAAGGCACCAGCAGGAGCAGCACATTGGCTGATATGCTAGCGTTCCCTGGTAAGAGAATGAAGGGTACCCGTTTTGACAGCCTGCCTAGCGGGGAAGGTTTCAATGATAAGTTTGCTCGCAACGGCGAACCTTCTGAGTTGGTTGAACCACTGGGTATCAGCAGCAAGGATGGTTGGAGGGATGCATGTATTAGTAGTTTGTCAAGGTCAAGATCTCTTCCTGCTTCATCTACTGTCTTTGGAAGTCCTAGAACATTCTTGCGTGCTGAAGCACTTCGTAATGATCGATATATGGTGCCAAAGGACCTTAAACGGGAGAGGAGAAGAGCGACAAAGAGTCTTGATCATAGACATGGTATGAATTCTAGAAGCACAATATCTGGTCACAAGAAGTCTTGGTCTGTGCATTCACTGAAGCAGGAAGTTAATGAGTTCTCTCCCGACTTAAATGAAGTTCAAAATAACATGAAGACCAATCTTGAAGAAGATTCACCCAATCTTGAGGTTCAGGCTCCTGAAACCTTTGAGCCCCTTAGAGATAAAAGTGTTGTTTGTGATGATGTTGCAGATGTATCAAATGAAAACACTGTTGGGCCTTCTGAATCTTCTTCGGATAAGGTTCTTCCTGGATCATCGGCTCGTGTCTTAGTAAAAGGCGACAGTAGTGTTGTTGACGAAGAAAATTCAATGCAAGAGGTTAGGTTTCTAGCCATGTTATTTTGATATGTTTATTGATACTTTACAAGAGCTATGATCGTCTTAATTTTTTGAAACAACTCAACTCACAGTTTGTGTTGATTTGACTCTTAACTTTATATTCACCTCATATCACATAAGCCAATTAACCAAATAATTTCTCATAAATTTTTTGAAATTATGAAATTGACTAGTCTAATTAGCTAAAAACCTCTAGCTATGAAATTGCCAAATCTATCATCTGGTGTTGAACTCAATATCTAATGGTTTTGTGCTACCTATTTATATTTGAATATGTGAACCCTTATTTATACATTTCTTAATAGCCTTCACTACACGTTTTGCGCAAAATTCCTTTCTTGTCTTTTGTCTGCTTCAGTCTTACTATTTTCCTATTCTTAGTTCTTTTATCTGATCATCATACAGGTCTTTCCTTGAGATTTTGATTATTTTTTGTAAATCATGTAAAGTTTCAAAAACATTGGAGTGTTTCAGAAATTATTAATATTAATACAGAACACCCATTTTGTTGCTATTAATATTTTGCACAATTGTTTAGATGGTGCTACCTTAGACTTAATCATACATTTTGTGAAGTTATCAGAGGATAGTTCTTTTTTTCTCAACGATCAATTATTCTGGATAGTAATTACTAGCTAGTTTAAATATTTCAAAGTTCTGTTAAGGGTCTTGTTTGTGCTGATTTGATATTGTTGTAATATTTCAGGACGTATCAGCTGGTTCTACTGGTGGATTTTCAGTCCTCTCTGAAGCACCTGTACCTGGACATGAATCTCCATGCTGTAAAGATGCTGATCAACCCAGTCCAATCTCAGTTCTTGATCCTTCTTTTACAGATGATCTGTCATCTTGTTCTGAATGTTTTGGAAGTGTCAGTGCTGACCTACAAGGTAAGGAAACTGGTATTGATTTTGATTATTCTAAAATGCTACTATTGCGTGTAGACCTCACCTTATATTTGGATTCATAATTGTTTCCTTTAGTTACTTAATCATCTCTGCCACGTGTTTTCTCATAATTTCCATACCATAGACATCAATAGGTGACTATTTTATGTAATATTAAACCCTATTTATGGACATCCTATATATGAAGGTTAAAGGTTTACAGTTTTTTGATCATAGACGGATTTAGCAATTGACTGAAAATCAATTTTCACATGTTTTGCCTTTTTAGCTTGCCACATTCTTGACAATAATAAAATTACTTCAATTTGCATGGTAGTCATGGTATGTAATGTAGAAAGTGGAGACAAATTGCTATATTCTATCTTCTTTTTTTATAGATGCTATATTCAATCTTGCATTACCACAAATTTATTATTTAACCATAGCAAGGGTGTGTTTCATGGGCAAAAACAAACTGCAGTGTCAATGACCTAATAATTACGTCATCAATCTCTTAATGCCTTTGAGGTCTTAGTATATACACCCTCCGGTCACAAATATAAGCAAAAATCCATGTTTTAGATTCATTCAATAAATGATGTATGTGGTCTTTATTGTAGACAACATAAATCATTTATTGAATGAATCTAAAATATGAATTTTTACTTATATTTGTGACCGGAGGGTGTATATCTTAACAATCTCATGTTATATGCGACAGTTGTGATTCGATTTAAGTAGCTGTTAGTATTTGATAGACATGATAAATCACCAGCACAAATGAATTTGTTGCTCAAACTTTCAACCATCTTCTGCTTCAAACCTTTCATCAATTTTTTATGGAGCTTTATAACTGAAGAATGTTGTTTCGTTTAACAGTTGATTGGCTTTCTACTAAGCATATATAAGTCTGTCTCTGATGTTTGTGCCTTTTTTTTGGTTTCCTTGTTGTAATGAACTGTTATTGTTGATAGGGCTTCGAATGCAACTCCAGTTGCTGAAGTTGGAATCTGAAGACCATGTGGAGGGACCTATGCTAGTTTCAAGTGACGAAGATGGCGTGGAAGTATCTTCTGAAATGTTAGAAGGAAATACATTATGGAGAACTGAAGATAGCTGGGAGTCTTCTTACATTATTGATGTTTTGTCTGAATCTGCTATTGCTGATGCTCAAACTGATAATAATTTGGAAGTTTGGCAATCTCTAGAATGCCCTGTGAGTGTTTCTGTGTTTGAAGATCTGGAAGATAGGTACAGTGATTTGACTACTTGTTCAAGGTCTGAAAGGAGATTGCTTTTCGACCGCATCAATTCAGGAATTGTCAAGATTCATGAGCAATCTACTGACCCACAGCCATGGGTGAGAAATGCAGCCAAACCTTTTGGATCAAAAATGATTAACGGGCTTCAAGATGGTCTTTTCCAGATGCTAGGGAACCAAGGAAAGGTAGAGGATGATGTCCTGGGCAAGTTGCTGATTGAGGAGTCTCGGTGGTTGAAGTTGAGAGATGACATTGATGTAATAGGTAGAGAAGTTGAGAGATTGATAGTAGATGATTTAGTGGCAGAAATAGTCGGTATCTAGAAATTTTGTACCCCCGGGAGAATAGTTGTCCTTAGGATGTTTCCTAGTGATGTAAATCAAGTAGGGCAATGTTAATTTCATCTAAAGATGAATAAATGGATAATAATATTTTCATTTGGACAAATAGATTATGAGGATGTGAATAAGTTTAGTGGAAATTGAAGAGAGCTAACCATGGTAAATCAGCTTGGATTCCAATCTAGAAGAATATGGTTAAATCGTAAAATCGGATACTCGAAGTAGTTAACTCAAAGTAAATGGCATTAGCACTACTCAATATGCTCTTTTTCCCAGAACTCTTCATTTATAAATGGAGAGGATCCTAACCCCTTCAACAATGTCAATCTTGTATTTGGTCGATCATGTTCTACTTTTGCGAACAAATGCCAATTCGTTTGTATTATGAATTTGTTTTTAAAGAGGAAAGAATTTTTATTAATAATACAGACCACAAAGAACAGGTAGTACTTTGTGGGTGATAGGGATTACAAGCAAAACACTAATACATCACACCTCAACATGGCATGTAGCCGACACAGAAACTCCTACACCAGCTACTGATAAACATAAGAAAAAATTACTAGCATTAGTTTGCTCCCTAGACAAACACTAAAAACGACTCCTAAACAAAAATTAAGGGCCTCTCCCAATTCAATGTAAACAACCGAAACTAGGCACTGGAAAAAACTTTCATAATGATTTGATGAATTTATCCTGCCCACACCAATTTCAATGACCAAAAATCAGGAACTTTATCTTATATGCAGTTGCTCAAGTAAAGTCGGTTGTGGGGGAAATTGAATGTAAACTATGATTCATTTTAGTTCCACATATTTTCTTTCAAATTTCATTGAATTTGGAATTTTCTTCATATCCTATTGTATTGAGGTGTCTGTGCTGTTGCTCACGAATTTAATTCATCAATATTCTGCTGCTCTTCAATTTAGTTTCATATTCCTTAACTTCACCAGGTTCTTAGGTTAGGTTCAATTCAATTTTTTTTGGGAAGAAGACCTTGATTGCAATTTACTGGCTCAGAAGTAGTCCAAACTGTTTCTTGTCACTGTGATTGCTGTGAAGACAGTCTTCTCTTCTCTAAACATTTGTTCTCCTATCCTAGTTCATAGCAAAGTTATTGAAATGCCTCTCATCATTAACACATCTTTTTGGTGAATTAATAGCAAGCCCAACTAATCATTAACCTATCCCAGTACATATTAGCTCTCTTAATTTGGTGATCACTAATCGATTAATTAATTAACCTAATCTAATTGATCAAAACTTTGAAGGAATCCTAATCAAATATCAAATCTATTCTATTCAATTACGTTATCATATGGAATTTGAAATTATTCTCAAGTTAAATTTGAGTCAAATCGGTCATACACCTAGCATAGCAAAGACCGTCTTTGATGAATATCAGAGGCAAATATTTTTCATATAAATAACAATAATCATATAATATTGTTGTATCTAATCTACACATTCTTCACCGTCAATACACATAAATGCAGTGAATCTATCAACACCTTTGTTAATATATTTAAATAAGTACTTAATTCAATTAGACTTGTTGCAAAATTCCTTATTGATACGAGCATGATACTTCATGATCAATGTTGGGTTATATGGAACCACCAAAAAAGACGAGCAACCACCAAAAAAAAAAATGTTGGGTTATATGGAAAGACATATCAACTAACCAACCATACATGTTTTTTGAAACATAACTATAGAGTCTCTGCGCCAATAGACATGGTAGCCGCTCTTATCAAAAGACGTGTGAGAAATATATATTTTTTTGGATAATATTTTGAACAATTGTCGTCTTTTATGTTAGGAGAATTTTGGTAATTGAATCCAGATGAACCATATATCATGAAATTTATCACGACATGAAATAATTTTGAGAATAGTCTTTTATTTCGTAGTTTTGCACATATTACTAAATCAATTCAATCAACATAAGTTGATTTATCTTGAGGACCCAACCATAATAAAACATGAGCAAGCGCTAATCTAAGTTTTTGAAACTCAATCATATGCATACCTAAAATATTACGGGAGCAAATTAAAGATATAAATAATAAATATTCCTTCATGAAGCCAGATGAACCATATATCGTGAAGCCAGATGAACCATATATCATTAAAGCCATGAGAAAAAATGAAACGAAAGATAAAAAATTAGAGATGTCAACACTAAATATACTTACCTGTTATCATCCTTCTACACAACCAAATGAAAAAATTTGTAGCTAAATCAGGACCATAAGTTGCATAGTTACCGTACTTATCCAAATATTGTTGAATTTCTAATCACTCTGGGTCGTTACTCGTTACACGTCCTAGTAGGGAACGAATCAAGACAACCAAAATTTTACATATAGTTATTGCATCTTAATAATTGGTGAACATGTACCTCCTACCACTTGTGAAAGAAGAAGGCTAACCTATACGCGATCCTATAGAAAAAACTTGAGCACCGCTGCAACTTACAACTTTTTCTAATTAGTTTTTGGTTGCGTAGAAGGGTTAACAAGAGTTGTGCATGGAGGCAAGATGAAGTCAAAGAAAGAAAATGCAAGAAAGGAAGGGAATCCACAAAAAGACCAATGAAGAAAATCTAATACAATACTTCTGATACAATATTATGCGAGAAAATCTCATTGAAAGAAAATTATAGAAATGTGAATTGTGAGTAAATTTCCTTAATCTTTGTTGTCATGAGAACAAGTATTTGTACAATCACGTAGACCTTACCTTAGTTAATTCTATCTGCACAAGTAGAGGATTGGATTGCTTCATCTACAAGTAACTAACTTTCCTATAAATCTGATAGAGGCTATCAATAACCGTTTCAACAGTTTGTCGAGATGTAACTTGTTGAACTGGTGGTAGTTGTAAGCTCGATATACTATGGTGCTTGAGATCACTTTCGTGTAATAATGTTCTCCTCATCTTTCCATAGAAAAATTCTCCGCTTGCGAGTTCTCATATGGGGTAGTCTGCGGAGAGATCTCCACTTAAGGATACAATTTGACATCTAATCAAAAGTATTTGGACAATTATTGAAAAATAGACATTTAATATATAAGAAAATTTGTAAATAATTTATAAATGGAGAAATGAACAAAGTCTTGCCCCCAACATTTATATAAATTTTTTCTCGAAAGAATATATATATCCCCCTTTGGGTAATACTTGTTTGTTTTGGTTCTTATTTGGCAGCGAAAAATTTAACCTTGCTAATGTAGACAAAAGCTATGGACTCTTTGTTACCGTTAAGCCGCAGAATGCAATACTGCAATTGGTGGTCCAAACTCGTGATACACTCACTAGGCCCTCTGCTTAATGCTTTTATGGTGGAAGAGGTTTGTTATTTTAATAAGCATTTTTTGACAACTTAATTATGAGCAACAAAAATATACAAGTTAATGTGAGTATTGATAGTGAAATTAAAGCGAGCAAAAAATTATTAAAAAAGTTATATGACTTTACTTGGTTGTCAATTAAATTGTCCCAAAATAGTTTTTAGAATATCATTTCCTATTATGGAAATGTTTTAAAACTACTCAAATATTAAATTAACTACTTTTTTATGCTGAATTTCCCTTAAACTTTTTTTTATATATATAAAAAAATGTAATATTTACAAGGAAAAAAAAATATGCAAATCAAATACTACATATCTACTTCCCTTAATTCGAGCCCTTGATAAGTTATTGTCAACTTGTTGTCTTGTAGTTCTAATGAATGAATGAGTACAAATTCACTCATTCCACCATATTTGATCCCATGTGCTACTTTATCAGGAGTCAACATCAGGTAAATCGTACCCCTGCAACTGGACCGGCTCTAGTCTTGGCATATTTTGGATGTTCGGCCACCTAACAAAGTCCCAATTTTATGGCCATACTTTTCTTTTATCCCTTTCATAAGTATTGAAAAACTTATATTTCTTGTGATTATGTTACAAACATCTTGATATGATACTTAAAAGAACACTCATGTGGTGGTGACTAGGTTGGTTCTAGAAACAACTATGTTAGGATGTACTTGTCTTGGAGTATAAATTTGCTTATATAAATATTGTATGACCTCATAATAGAACCAATGAAAAATATAATAAACTTTTTTTTTTTTTTATAAATTTAGAGTGTGCATGATCCTTACTGAAATTAGGTCGAATCACTTTTTTTTTTTTTTTTATGTGTATGAATATAATTTGATGCTTTCAAATTACAACATTCACACTGCCACTTATGCTCTTCGTATATGGTATTTGACCAGAAATTAGGTCGTAACTCATATTACATTTAAAATAACACTTTCTCTCCAATTTAACCCATAAATTTTATAATTAAAGTTTCCAAAGCATATAAATTAGAGAAAAAATGAAACTTTTTTTTAAGATGAGAAAATGTTACCTTGAGGACTACATTAATCTTTATTTTAAGAAATGAAGTACTTAGGCAAACAAACGCTTACAGAACTGCATGGGCATGGCAGTATATCATATAAATATAATATAACTAGTAGAGCCAAAACCTTGGGGAAATGAACAAATTTCTAATGGGATTGAAATAAAACTAGGACATGGACGCTCCTTTCACTTCTTTCTCTTTGAAGATAAGAGACAACTCTAACAGTGTACTGCATAGAAGCACTTAAATAATTGACCATTACTACTGTCACAATTTTTTACCAATTATAATATAGACATATAGTGCCAAAAACAATATTATCGTGCTATTTTGTCGTGTCACCTCGAAAAATATAACTCTTGTGACTAGTGACACTATGTGCTTTCTTTTTTTCAAGAAACAAAAACAAAATACTATTACATATTAGAATCAAGCATGAATAAAAAAATGCATGTAAATTTCATGATTTTACTCTACCACCCCCTTACTGCTTTCAAAGACAGAGTAGCCCTTGCTAAAATCTGCATTTAAAAATTACAATAATTAAATTGATAAATTAATATTAAAGGGTACATCAATGCCATAAATATTCAACTTTCCTCCTAATTAGATGAATTTGGTTTCTTTGGTGTCAGATCCAAGTGCTGGCCAAAATTGTGCATTCTTCACCTTTGATATGCTTGCCAATACACTAAATGGAGTCACATCCCCAACTATTGTCACCTTCTTTGCAGCAAAATCTATGTTGAAGGAGGTAACTCCTGCCCATAAAATCAACAAGATTAAAATCTCATATTTGAATTCCATTCGGTAAATGTGTGACATATTTATTGACTTTTCGATTTTAAATTGTACAGTGAAAGATTATTTAAAGATGGTTTCGTGAAGATTTCACGTGAATTGATTGATCTCAAATTGATGATCGAGATCAATTAGCGCGTTTAAATACATTTTTTAAATGTGGGGAATCAAGTCCATACCTTGCATTTTAGAGATGTGTTTCCTCAGCTTCCCTTCACACCCTTTGCAATGCAAAGAAACCCTCAATACTACAACCTGCTCAAATATTTACTCAAATCATCAATTAGTGAAAATTCATAAAACTAGTCATGGTTATTCTACAAACATATGCTTCCAAACTTGCTTAGTTCATATTCACGAAGCATATCATAAATTTACAATTAGAGAGCCCTTAGCAAGCAATAAATGCAGAAAATTAAGATTGGAAAATCCTAAATAAGTGGCAAAAAATAAAACCTATGGAGCATTGACACTAGACACGACATTGCCACTTCTCATTGACACCGGTAATAATTTGAGAGAATGTAACCACATGTGTTGAATGTGTCCAACCTGTGTTGGACACTGGACCCACCTTCCAATTTAAAGTGTCGGTGTTACGAGAAAAGAAAACTAACCTGGCTTGAGGAACCCGATTTAGATGCAGGGTTGGATTCATTTTGACCAACAACTTGATCCTTTTTATCATCAACCTTAGTTAATGCCAAGACAGAATCATAATTCGAAGAGCCATCTACAAAAGCTGCGTCACTGAGCAAAGATCTAGTTGAACCATGTGGAGTAATTGAGTCAGAATTTGGCTTAACCAATCTCCTTTTCAGAATGGAATCAATTGGCTTAGAAGAGTAACTGTTGGTGACATTTTCCACTGTACTTTTCTTCTTTTGCTCATAAACTTTAGCTCCATTTTTCATGTTCTGTCCAATTGGCTTGGAAGAAGAAGAAGTGGTTTTCTTCTTGGGGTCAATAGGTAGCTGAGAAGAAGAACAAGGAGCAGTGATAGTCTTGGAAGTGCTTCTTCTTGAATCATTGATAATAGGGTTGTGGCGATCAATGACTTTGCCTCCAAGTTGAATGGTATTTGAAGATGAGCATGAAGCTTGTTCCATGCTAAGACATATTGCTGTTGAGGCTTGTGAAGCACAGAAGATATCCATTCTTTTCATCTTTTGGATAACAAAAACAAACAAATTTAGTGGCTCTTAAAAGAATCTGTAGGTAGCTAGCACAGAGAGAAGGTGCTGATATAAAGAGAAAAAACTACTACCTAAGTAGTACAAAATAAAAGCTTGGTTGACACTGATTGCTTATTAATGTGTTTGTTTGTTTTGGACAGAAAATAGTAGAGGGTTGAGATTTAGGAACTTAAGCCTCAAGAGTGGAATTTATGTAAAGGGAAATGTTATCCGGTGGTCTGACGGGGCATAGGATACTGAGATACACCGGTTAAGAAATCAAATATAGTAATATTACGTTGGAAATTGTGCATTGCCTCAAAAGTTTAAAAAGTGTCATATATATGCATGGCCATAGAATTACATGAAAATTAGAAAAATAATAATTGAGTGAGGTATTTAAGGGTACAGAAACATAAGGTGTTGACACTTGCATTAGTGTGTTTGTTTCAATTAAAGTAGATAAAAAGGTTTAAATTTTGCCAAAAGTATATCAAATTTGAGAAAATTTAAATGTAATAAAGTGTAAACAAGTTTGGAACAGTGACTTAATAGTGTAACATCCAAGATCCCTTTGTCACTCGGTTTGTCGTGGGGACCTCAACCAAAAATAACATACCAAAAAAATATCAACAAATTAAGGTTGTTCATATAGTTGTCAATGGTTTTATCATGGCAATAGGAATGATGCACGTGTATTAGAAACAAAATGCCATAATAACGAATCAATGCAAAATTTGACAAGTTTGCAATGAAATGGATGAATGTCCTGGATGACCATATCGTTATTGATGTTTTGGCAGATTATTAAAAGGGTGGGGTTAGGGGTTGTAGAATTACCAAGTTTATGTTAAAGACACAACAGAATAAGGTGATCTTTTTATGAGATATAACAAACATTTTTTTTGTTTTAAATAATGAAAATGATGTATAATATGTACACAAAGTTAAACGATCACAGTCATTCTAAAAGTTTAGTGGTTAATTAACCTGTATACTTTTCTAGTGGCAAAATAGCTATCGTATTGTTTGTGCAAAAAAAATAGTTATGGTATTGATTCTTTCCAATGTCAACATAGTTAAAGCAAGCAATTAAGTTTAAGTGTTTAATGTGTTCTATCAATAATAAATTATTTAAGACAACCTTAGTTCGATTCTCGTGTGGAACAATTCTTGCCTACATTTTACCTATCTTCAACCGAACTCTGGATTAACGGATTTTATACGAAGCTCCGGAAATCTTTGGATATTGGGATATGTAAAGAAGGCATAAACAATGTGAATACATCAAAAATTGAAGATTCATCATTGGGAACAAGATAGTGAAGATTCAATGGCCATGTATGCAATTGTATCGTTTTCCATGTTTGTGTTTGCTAAACTTCTTATACTAGGATTAGATTAACCCTCCTTGAAACTTTTATGTAATTTAATTCTCATTTGATTATGCAATTGATGTTTATTTCGATTTAGCTAATTGTTTATGTTCTTTATGCTCTTTGTTAATTTAATCGTTATCGAATTAATAGGTGAATAATCATGAATAAGTTTTTTTATTTAGTTTCTCTCTTTAATGATTGCTTTTCTATCCATATATTCTTTTGTTTGATCATAAATTTGGTCTCGGTTAAATTGGAAGACAAGACTCGAGAAAAATTGAAATTTTTGTCCCCCATTAAATGAAAGCATAATTTTTTTGTCTTAAATACAAATTGTTTAACCAAAATAGTATTTTATCTACCAAACATCATACAAGACAAACCAATTGTTCAATACTTAAAAAAATTGGTACAAGACAAACCAATTGTTCAATACTTAAAAAAATTGGTCATGTGTCATTTTATCTTATGATATGATGTTATGTTTTGTATTGTTCTATTCACTACTTACCTTCTAACAACAAATCAAACGCACACATAATGAAATAAAATGAGCGGATTATTCGACACGGATAAAGCAAGACAAATATCCAAGAAAATAGTTGTCAACAAGTATTTTTGACTGACTGATGTATGATAATGATCTCATATACTAGTCCCGATTTGGGCATATTGTCACGGGTATATAGAAGAACATGACCTTAGTTAAAAAAAACTAATGAAAATTTGGCACAAATAACTAAAGCGTTTTTAGGGAAAAAGAGAGCAACGGCTAGATAATATTTGCATCCTATTTAAAAAAAAATAATAATAATATTTGCATCAGTTTCGTGTGGTAAATTCAAAGAATTAAAAACTATTGATCCTTCAAAAAAATAAATCTATTATTGGAATAAACAACCTATGGCACCCGTTGGAAACATAGTCCAAAATTAAGGCAAAAGTTATGGTGCATAAGCCAAAACTTATGCACCATGCATAAGTTAATCACAACCATCAAATAATTGGACACGTGTAATGATCCTGTGGTTCTCAATTCATACCCCACAATTTTTCTCTGTTTTCGCGAAACCTCATTCTTCTCCGTTTTCGCCGATTCCGACGTCGTTTTCCGGCTACGTCACGGCGTGATTGCGCAATATTTCAAGCACTGTCCTGTAACAAAGCAAAAGCTGGACGGAAACGAAACCACTGTTTTTCATCGACAACCACAAACCGTTACAAAGTACGTTCGATTTTCCTTTTTTTCTTCTTCCGATTATCTTGTCACTCAAGATGATGCTATTCCGGTGCGTTTCCCGGCCGTTGTAAATGGCGGTGCGCCGGAGAATTGCGTTGGAGAAGAGATCCACTCCGCGACACAATTCTGAGATTGCGCGATTTGCGATATTAACTGATTAAATTATCGTGATTTTTATATTTGAATAATATCAGTTTTATTGTTAATGGTTAATTTGAATCAGCTAATTAGCGTAAATGATTCACTGAAAATGATTATCATCGGTTTAGTGGGATTCTAATTTACAATTTCGCGAGATTTGACGATTCTTAATAGAGAATTTTGATATGAAATTGTGTTTTACCGTTATTTTTTGGATTAAATTTTATTTTGTTATCGTTTTTTTATTTTGATTATCACTATTTTTTGTTAATCTGCTCAGCTAATTACATTATACTTGATAGTTTCACTTGATTTCTCACTTGATTATCAGCTCAGCATGATTGTAATTTACAATTTGCAAAATTTGGCATTTTTTCTAGAGAATTATGATAAGAATTCATGTTTTATATATTTACTTTCATTATCACTATCTTTTGTTCATCTGGCACAGCTAATTACATTACACTTGGTGGTAATTTTCACTTGATTTCTTAGTTCATGAATAGCATCGGTGTAGCGTGATTCTGATCTATAATCTCGCGAGATTTACCATTTTTTCTAGATAATTCTAATATGAATTTGTGTTTTACTATTGTTTTTGGATTACATTTTGTTTTATTATTGTTTTTTAATTTTGATTATAGTGAGGCATTGAAATATTCCTGACACTATCATCCCTTCCCTCCATATGACAGTTGCTGATTGTATTGAGGAGGGCAGGTGGTGCCTCCCTAATTTCATTGCAAACAGGGATGCTGCATTGGCTTCTCAGATTCAAAAAATTATCCTGCCGGTTGATGATGCCCCTGACAAGTTATGCTGGACTTCATCTCCTGATGGGGAACTTAACAGTTCAATTGCGTATAGAACTATATCTGGCCACAGCCCTAAGGTTCCTTGGGCTAAACTTCTCTGGAACTCTTACATTCCTCCCTCTAGATCCTTCATCACATGGAGGCTGATCCATAACAAGCTCCCCACTGATGAAAATCTCAGAAGGAGGGAATGCCTCATTGTATCCTTTTGTAATTTCTGCTGCAAAGCCACTGAATCCTCCCATCACATCTTCTTTGACTGCCCTGCCACATCCAGACTATGGGAATGGCTAGAAAAGGGCACTGAACAGGTTTTAGACTGCACTAGCTGCTTACACTTGATACTTGGCAGGGTGGGAGTTGGCAGCAAGCTTGTTCAACAGTTATTAAACTCTGCTATCATTCATACTATATGGGCTATATGGATAGAGAGGAACCAAAGGTATTTTCACAACAAGCAACAAGCTATGTCTACTTTATTTAACATAGTTCTAGCTGAAGTCAAGCTCAGTTTTAGCTTGAGTTTGGCCAAAGGGAGATCTGCTATGCAAGACTATAATGTAGCCAAACTTTTTAACATCCCCCTCAAGATCAAAAGAGTTAATCCTCTTCTTGAAATTGTTTGGATTCCTCCTACTGGTGCAACAGTTAAAATCAACTGTGATGGCTCTTCAATTGGTAGCCAACCTTGTGGAGCAATTGGAGTGGTGTTTAGAGATTCATCCTCTAACTTTTTAGGAGCAATTTCCGGTAACATTGCTCATGCCACTCCTTTAGAAGCTGAGTTTTGTGCAGGTATAGTTGCCCTGGAAAAAGCCCAAAACATGCACCTGATGATTATATGCTTAGAAACTGATTCTACTAAAGTCTTCAAAGCCTTCAAGACAAATCATGGTGTTCCCTGGAAACTGAGAGCTAGATGGCATAACTGCATGGCATACGGCAGAAGCATCTCCTGCACTTGTGTTCACACTCTTAGAGAGGGCAACAAGGTGGCAGATGCTCTAGCTAAGCATGGCCAAGATATTTCCTTGCATTCAATTCAGTGGTGGCCTCTCCCACCCCCTTTTATTTCCTCTCTCCTATTAAGAGACAGGCTTGGTCTACCCTTTACTAGAATTGCTTTGAATTAGTTGTTCTCCCCTCCTTGTTGGTTTGGGGATGCTCTGTCTTTGAGTTGTTGGTTTTGTTTGGATTTTACTTGTATTTGGTTCAGGCCTCTCCTGGCATGTTAATAAATTTCTAGCTTGATCAAAAAAAAAATTTGATTATCACTCTATTTACAGGGAGTTGAATTTTGTGAATTTGCAATATGACGTCATTTTTGAAGCCTGAGAATGCTCTCAAAAGAGCAGAAGATTTGTTCAGAAGATGACTTTTCTGTTTTTCTTTATAAATCGGAAGAAACAAAAGAGAGAATATGAAGCCTTAAACCAAAAAGTGGTCACTGATTGATTGTTTTTATGTTATAAGTTTGTACTATTATAAGTTTGTACTAGATTTTATTGGGAATATTTTGATATGATGTAATGAAAATTATACATTTCACATTCTTTAAAACATTCTTTATTTTGATATTGATGCTTATAGGTTGTTACAAAACCATTAGACAATTAGTTTGGTTTCACAAAGAACACTATCAAAACCATTAAACCATACTTATGGTTTCAACAATAGTCTTTATTTAAAACCATTTATCAATAATGATTTTCACTATTCTTTTAGGAGCACTTGTTGTGGAGCACTTGTTATTGGAAATTATAACATTCACATTCTTTGTTGTTATGTATTCATGATTATAGGTTGTTACAAAACCATTAGACAGTTAGTTTGGTTTCGCATAGAACACTATCAAAACCATTGAACCATACTTAAGGTTTCAGTAATAGTTTTTATTTAAAACCATTTATCAATAATAATTTTCACTATTCTTTTATTTTATTTACTATTTGACAATTATTTAATACACCCTCCGGTCACTAATATAAGCAAAAATCCAATTTCTAGGTTCATTCAATTAATGATGTATGTAGTCTTTATTATAGGCTACATACATCATTTATTGAATGAACCTAGAAAGTGAATTTTTGCTTATATTAGTGACCGGAGGGTGTAGGTTATAAGTGTGTACTATTAAGTTGTTACTTAATAATGATTTTAATGTTTATTACAAAACCATTAGACAATTATTTTGGTTTCACATTGAAAACTATCAAAATGTGTACTATTAAGTGGTTACATTGAAAACTAATTTTAATAAAATTGAACATTCTTGGGCCAAAAATTAAATAAAATGAACGGTATACTATGATAGATACTATAAAAAGACACAACCAACTGATTATGTCACTTTTCGTAGAAACTCGAGAGGTTTAACACGAAAAACAAACATAAAATAAAGCAAAAGTATGTTTTCTTTTTCTAGAAGATAAATTGTTTAAAACAAATTAATAATTTCATTTAAAACCATTAGACAGTTATTTTGGTTTCACATAGAACACTATCAAAACCATTTAACCGTACTTATGGTTTCAGTATTCCATACCCCTAATTTTAGTAAAATTAAATTAAATTGAACATTATTGGGCCAAAAATTAAATAAGATGAACAATATAATATGATATATACTATAAAAAGACACACCTAACTATCAAAACCATTAAACCATACTTATGGTTTCAGTATTCCATACCCCTAAGTTTGTTTCACCATAAACTTGATACAAATCCAGAAATTCATAAACTTTATACAAACAATAACAAGAAACTTAACACTAATCTAGAAATCCAGAAATTCAATAAAAAAAACATTAACGTGCTAGCTTTTGAATCAATTCTTCATAGTATGAAGTTGATGCCTTCTCCACATAGTTTCTTTTGCAATTGCTTGAGTCGCTTAATATTGATGAACAAATTCCAATTCTCAAATCCATAGTTTTTGCAGCCTTGTCATTCTTCCCATGCTTTCTCGTTTTGGACCAATCTTTGAAAAAATCTATTTCGGTATTGCCACCCTCCCATTCAGCAAGAAACTTCATGCAAAAGACTCCACAACTGTCTTTATCACATTGATTAGGCATCTTTGGGGTTTCCCACTTAAATGTGCTAAACTTGAAAGACATTGTGAATTTTCTTTTCTTGTACAATTCTGTCACAAATGCTTCCACCTCCTTCAGCCACATCTTCTTGTACGCAGTCGCTTTGCCATTCTTCATGTGCAATGTCTCTCCTTTCAAGCTGTTCAGGAATTGAAATTTTTGGCTCTTGAGATTCACAACAAAGCATACGTAATGATAACCCTGATTTCCAATTATTGCTGGCGTCATTACCTATTTCATCAATAAAATAATCAACACCATATAATTCAAACAATCAATATGTAGAAATTTCCAAAACTATAATGAACTGAGTCTTACATATTCTAGACATGTATGGTCAATAGTCTTCCAATTAATCCATGTATTTGAACTTTTTAAGTCTTTCGATGAATCTTTTGCATGCAGCCGGGTTCGTTATTTCTAGGGCATCAGGTCTTTCCAAGTCAACCTGTTTATATAAAATGACTAAAATCAATTCCAAAAAGACCAAACAGTATGTAAACTTTTAACATTAATTTAATGTAATGCATACATAATTTATTAATGGTGTAACCAGTCTTGTCATTTTTCCAGTTGGTTGATTCCAGTTCAAGCAATTGACCCAGGCATTTATCACAAAGCATGACACTCATTCATCTTTTTGAAGTGACCACAAGTATCTCCTTTGTAGAGTGAAAGCATGAGCCTTGTTATCCGAGCAGTACAAAATCTCCTCCCTAAATTATTCATGTAGTATTCACACACACATACAATAAAACCAAATATATTAGTGTTAGGCTTCATAAGGACGGAGCAAGTAATTGAAATGCGGCAAAACCATTGAAAGAAAACAACCGTTGGCCAGGGCATCTTATGATTTTGAACTTACACTCAGTTTGGTGCTATCCAGTTATATAGGGAAAAAGGAGGAACAAAAATGCTAAACTTACGATGAAATGCTACTCAATTCCTAGGGCTACTAAGAGTCTAACATCTCTCAACAAATGCTCTTCTACCAATCTCTGTTCGAATCTCTAACCGCGTGCTTATGTGATCTAGTTATATACCAACCGTGTAACTACGAGATAGGATGTTTACTCTTTAAGACAGAACATAACAATAAAATCATATATCAATTAAAGCAATAGTAGCATGATCTACTTGATCAATTTATATAATGAATTAAAATCCCTACTTATTTTCAGTTGATTTCAATCGGAACACATGAATTTGACAATCGGTTGGTTTTGCAAAATCTAAATTACTACAGATGTTAGAGTTGTCTAACATCATCTTTAACATCGTATTTATGTTAGAGTATGTTAAAGAAATTGTTAAAAACAGTTCCAAAACAAATCAACACTCCAAAACCATTTCAACAGCAAAATGGTTTCAGAGTAAAACTTACAAAAACCATTTACAAAGCACATTGGTTTTGGCATAATTTTTAAACAAAAACATACTATAATAAGCACATTTAAACACTCTGAAACCATTTGTTTGAGTTGATTTTCCCCAATTCGAAATTAAAATCTCGATTTAGGGTTGCACAGATGCAATTACTTCCAATCTAAACAAAAACCATCGTAATTACTAACAGAAACACTTTGTAATTACATGAAAACACAAGATAAGTTCAAATCTGTTTTGCTTTCATCATTTTGAAGTTTTGTTGAGTTTCAATGGTGAAATGTTAAAGATGCTTGAGCAAAGATGATGGAAATGCGGTGTTGATGCTTGTGAGAAGATGACGGAAATGCACAGTGTCTAAAACTTTTATACCGAGGCTGCAATTGGGGTTGCGAACCAGAATTAAGAGCTATTTTGTGACAGATTAATAATCATGATGCAATTATGAATAGCAAATTGAGCAGTATAAAAATGAAGAATTACTAAAATTCAGAGTCAGAACTTACAAAATTGAATTCAAATATGGAGCATAGATGAGTTTCAACACAATAATATCCTAAAAAAAGTTGCAAAATTAACGTGATCCTGATTCAAATGCTGCATCAAAACCGTGCCTCTAAAACAATAGTTTTCAATTCTGTAGATGCTTACTGTTACGGTTACGGTTGCGTGAAGATGCTTGCGTGAAAATGCGAAGGATGATGATGATGATGATTGCGTTAGCTTATGCTTGCATGAAAAATGACGGTGGTGATGATGATAGTGAATGACGATGGTGTTGATTTGGTGAACGGCGACGGTGAATGACGGTGGTGGGAGTTGGTGGGAGTTGAACGACGGTCGTGTTTTCAGAGAAGTTTGTTTTTGGTTCCGGTGGGAGTTCGTTTTCTTCAGTTTTGGGGAAGAAAGCCATTTTGGTTTTTTCTGGGGTGTAGAAAGCAATTTTGTTGGGCTAGGTGTTAATGGGTTGGACTTATGCATGGTGCATAAGTTTTGGCTTATGCATGATAACCACACCCCAAAAATTTAAGATATATCAAAATTAACTCATTTTTTATTAAAAGTTAATAAGACGTTAATTTTGATGTATATCATTGATATATAATATGATTTCTGACTAATGTCAAATTTCATACAAATGAGAGCTATGTTATAATATTTTTCAATCCAATGATCGATTTAATAATACATGATATCCGACAAATAAATATTGGAGATCTCGTATATTAAGTTTGACAATGTGTCAATTGATCTTGACCCATTATAAATATGGTTATTTAAAAACTAACAAAAATAGCTCACAAGTCGTAGCTCAATTTCCTTCAAAGAAAATTCGTAGCTCAATTGAAAAAAAAATATTAAAATTGTTAGGTCGGATGTCATGACTGGTGTTCAAACACCGACACCTATATATTTGTGTGTGTGAGTTTATAATAATTTTGTCGTTTCGTCTATCTAAAAATTGACTTTATAACTAGATATACACTCACACGTTGCCCGGTGGAAAGTGATTTTTTGTCCATAATAAACTTTACTACAATTGATATGACATGCAAGTATTTATTTTCATGGGGAATCAATATTACCAAATTTAAATATATGTGTTTTCAATAAATGAATAATTAAAATCTCAATATTATCTTGTACCAAAAAAAAATCCCAATATTATCAAATTTAAATATATATATATATATATATATATATATATATATATATATATATATATATATACACACATTTTCAATAAATGAACTAAAATCATTATTAAAATCTCATATATGCATTATTGAATATATTAGAAATATTCAACAAAATTATTGTAGAAAGAAAACCAAATAGACAACAATATATCAAAAGAATCTTTCAAAAAAAAAAAGACAATATATCAGAAGAATATCGATCAAATTTTACTTTCACATTTCATCTTGAAAAGAAAGTTACAGGACTTATGAATTTTTTTGTTCAAATATCACTTATTAATTGTTGCATTGGTCGTTGTATACACATTAACAATAACAAAATGAAGATAAATACTATTTGTTAGAATACATGTCGTGGAGATGAACATATTCATGAATATCAAACCACGGGTATTTCTTTGTGCACATAGTTAAATATGAAAGAATAACATGATCACAATATGAGAAGACATAGAGACAAAAACAACTAATATTAAACTTAGCTATTTTTCACGATAAGTCATGAAAGTGTACTGAACACTGCCACTATGGTAGGTTATAAGGTTTGCTCTAGGTTATCATTGGAGAATTGTGAGTAATATATGCAAAAATCAATAAAAATTGGTTGCATGAGTAAATTTGTAAGTGCAATAAAAATTAATTTGTAGATACAACCTATAAATTTACTTATATGAGTAATTTTTATTAGTTATTAGATAAATTATCCACGACTTTTTTAATGGTAGCCATGAAAGTTTCTTAAAAAAATATGACAATAGTTTATTAAATTAGTATTTTCAATGTCGACATATTCAAAGTAATTAAATGAATAGTTTTAATTTACCCAAAATAAGTTGAGATTTGGCTCTTAAAAAGGTCGTCATTTTTTTTTCTAAACATAAAAATAGAAAATTGATTGGGTCACATGTTAAATTGTCATGGTGGTAGGTGAAATCAATTTTTTGAAACATGAAAGAAGCCGAAGGTCAATGAAAGGGCACAAACAAAAACAACCATGTCATGGCGTGTCTTAAGCCAACTCATGTCGTGGGTAATTGAATGAGTTTTATGTGCAATAATAGTGATGGAATAGGGAATTGAATTGATTTCTATTACTAATCCTAAAATAAATGTTCAATAGGTTCAATTTAGAATAGTGGATGGAATGTATGTTTTACGAGGTGCACCTAAAAATATAATTGACATGGCAAAAGTTGGATTAAGTGACATATAATTGATGAAGTGTCAACATAGTAGTTTGAGGGTCTAATTTAATAAATATAATAATATATATTGAACAATGAGACAAAATTATTTTTTTTTGAAGGAAATGAGACAAAATACTTAGTTGTAGGATTGTGAAGCCAATTGTACTCATACACCCTACTCGTATGCACACCGTTCCAGCTACTTTGATCGCACTATCACCATGATGATGGTGGTTGTTGCCGCTAATTAATATTGGGTCTTTGATCATTGACATGATCATAGCACCAACAACTGCTGCTAAAGTACCAAATACTTTTGCTTGGCCCTCTCTCATTGTTATGTCTATTTCTTCTCGCCTAAGAACAAACAAAGATGAATTGTCAAAAAAAAATTATTTTTCTCAAAATTATAATGCGGCAAATCATTCCAAAATAATTTTAAGTGAGTTAGAAACCAAAATTAAGATGAAATATTAATAATGTACATTATGATCAACAATCATCAAACCCAATAAAGATAAAACGAGCTGTTAAATTTTACTTGAAATATGTTTAGTTATGACAAGCTAAATGTATACATGGATAAAGGTTCCACAGGTAATCAACAACAAGGTTGTATTATCCTTCAACAAAAAATAAGGTTGTATTAACATACCAAAAAAATGTAAAAAAAAGAGGATCAAAATATGATAAACAAAACATTTGTGTTTGAAAGAAAAGTGCAACTACAAAAGTTTAAAAATTAAAACCAAATTCTACCTATCAAACATTTTAATTATCTTTAGTAAAAAAAGAGAATAAGTTGAGATTTGGTTCTTAAAAAGATCATCAATTTTTTTCTAAATTAAAAAATTGATTGGGTGCATGCTAAAGTATCATGGTGGGTGGAATCAATTTTATGAAACATGAAAGAAGCCGAAGATCAATGAAAGGACACTAACAAAAAAAATCTTTCCATGGTGCGTCTTATGGAAACTCATATCGTGGGCAATTGAATGAGTTTTATGTGAAAAAAATATGTGCAATAATAGTGATGGAATAGGGAATTGAATTGATTTATGTTGCTAAGCCTAAAATAATTGCTCAATAGGTTCAATTTAGAAGAGTGAATGGAATGTGTGTTTTGGAAGGTGCCAACTAAGAACATAATTGACATGGAAAAAGTTTGATTAAGTGGCATAAAATAGATAGATATGTAATCATAAAATTATGACCCAAAATTATTACCCAAGCAAGTTGAGCCCAAAAATCTTCCAAAATACGGGGAATGTCATGGCAGACCTTCTATTTCTGATAAATAGAAAGAAAACATACAATTCATTAGCTTTCAAATCTTATTCACAAAGTAACAACAAAAGTAAAACATAGTATTAGAGGATAATATATACCTCTCAAGATAATACGCGAAAGGTGAAATAACAAACGAAGCTACTACGTTTCGGTAAAATACGAAAACCAAATTGCTCATTCCGTTATTTAATGCCAATTTTGTGAGGAAATTCAGACTAGCAAATACTAATTTCAACACCAACACATATAAGAGTGGTTTCCATCTTTGAAACCAATTTCGATACTTTGCTTGGTTCTCGTCACCATCTGCATACACATCCAACAAAATTCTTTTAGATACATATTTCGTCTATTTTATAATAACAAGAATTCATATGTTTTGGGGAAAAAACCTACAAAAGGGTAACTTTGATAATTGTGGCATATTGTACTTAATTTGGTTTTAAATTTCAAGTGGTAACTTTGATTGTATTGGTGTATTATATAGCATGTTTGGCACATTTAGTAATGTATTTGGCACTTTTTGTACTTGAGTAATATAATATTTAAATTCTTTTGCTTTTTCAAATATATTTTTCTTCAATGTTTCAAAAGATTAGGAGTCATTTTAACCTTGCTTACCCTTTAATTATCCCAGTTACAAAATTAACACTTCCATTATTTGCATGAATGTTCCAAAAGATTAGGAGGAGTCATTTTGACCATGCTATATGTGTGTGTGCGCGCGCGCACGCTCGTGCGTGCGTGTTGAAAATTATATTTAATATAGACATTATTTACCAATTGTTTTTTTTAAGGAATTATTTACCAATTGTTGGATATCTTAAAATAACAAAATAATATTGAAATGATTCAATTTAAATTTATGACTGCACAAGTGTTGCTTTCTTTCCTCCATTGAAATTATATATTACCCTACATATTTTACAATTGATTTTATATTTTACAAAACATGTGACCTTCATTTTAATTTGATATTAAATTTAAAATTGATTAGAGTATGAACCATCAATTCTTTTTCCAAAAAGAAATGAGATTAAAGAAAACTTCCTGAAAAGCCAATCCAATCCTTAAGCTCTAATTTTAGAACATAAACTCAAACCCATGTGTAAAAATTTACTCACGTAGGGATTTTGTACTCATACATCCTACTCGTATGCACACCGTTCCAACTACTCTGATCGCACCATCACCATGATGATGGTCTGATCGCACCATCACCATGATGATGGTGGTTGTTGCCGCTAATTAATATTGGGTCTTTGATCATTGACATGATCATAGCACCAGCAACTGCTGCCAAAGTACCAAATACTTTTGCTTGGCCCTCTCTCATTGTTATGTCTATTTCTTCTCGCCTAAGAACAAACAAAGATGAATTCTCAATTTTTTTTATTTTTCTCAAAATTATAATGTGACAAATCATTCCAAAATAAATTTAAGTGAGTTGGAAACCAAAATTAAGATGAAATATTAACAATGTACATTATGATCAATAATCATCAAACCCAATAAACATAAAACGAGCTGTTAAATTTTACTTGAAATATGTTTAGTTATGACAAGCTAAATGTATACATGGATGAAGGTTCGACAGGTAATCAACAACAAGGTTGTATTATCCTTCAACAAAAAAAAATAAGTGGCAAAAGTTTGATTAAGTGGCATAAAGTAGATAGATATGTAATTATAAAATTATTACCCAAGCAAGTTGAGCCCAAAAATCTTCCAAAATATGGGGAATGTCATGGCAGACCTTCTATTTCTGGTAAATAGAAAGAAAACATATAATTCATTAGCTTTCAAATTTTATTCACAAAGTAACAACAAAAGTAAAACATAGTATTAGAGGATAATATATGCCTCTCAAGATAATACGCGAAAGGTGAAATGACAAACGAAGCTACTACATTTCGGTAAAATACGAAAACCAAACTGCTCATTCCGTTATTTAATGCCAATTTTGTGAGGAAATTCATACCAGCAAATACTAATTTCAACACCAACACATATAAGAGCGGTTACAAAACGATTTTTACTATTTTATTTCCATAACACAAAATAAGAAATTTTCCCTTTTAAGTTAAACGGTACTATCAACTCTCCCCACAAGACAAACTTGTTAATTTTATCATCAATTCAATCTGCATTGTTCCTTATTTGATTTGTAATTTAATTCGTTTTAAGTTTGTTTGCATCTAACCCACCTAAACTCCCGACACAGGTACCTTTAGTAACAAAATTTAGTGACAAATTATATAAATTTCATTTACATTGTTCATCCCATACGACAACCATGGCTCAGTTTCTTCCTATCACATTCAACTTCCTTTTACTCATCTCTGTATCCACCATTGTTTTTCTCACCGATGCTTATTTTTCCTCACCGGAAGACCATTTTAATGACTTCAAGATAAATACAACAACCACCACCAAGCCTTATCCCATTAAGCGGGGTCGGCTACATGGATCAAATGACGTCATAGTGTTATATCAAATGAACCAAGCGAAGTATTGAAACCAATTTCGATACTTCGCTTGGTTCTCATCGCCATCTGCATACACATCCAACAAAATTCTCTTAGATTCATATTTCGTCTATTTTATAATAACAAGAATTCATATGTTTTGGGGAAAAAACCTACAGAAGGGTAACTTTGATAATTGTGGCATATTGTACTTAATTTGGTTCTAAATTTCAAGTGGTAACTTTGATTGTATTGGTGTACTATATATCATGTTTGGCACATTTAGTAGTGTATTTGGCACATCTTGTACTTGAATAATATGATATTTTAAATTCTTTTGCTTTTTCAAATATATTTTCCTCAATGTTTCAAAAGATTAGGAGGAGTCATTTTAACCTTGCTTACCCTTTAATTATCCCAGTTACAAAATTAGCACTTCCATTATTTGCATGAATGTTCCAAAAGATTAGGAGAGGTAATTTTGACCTTGCTTACCCTTTAATTATCCTCATTGTGAAAGTATATCTCTTTCGCTATAATCAACTTCGTTAGTGTGTGGTCTTTTAAAAATATATATATATGTCTATGCGTGCACGCGCGCACGCGCGCTTGTGCGTGCGTGTTGAAAATAATATTTAAATAGACATTATTTACCAATTGTTTTTTTTAAGGAATTATTTACCAATTGTTGGATATCTTAAAATAACAATATAATATTGAAATGATACAATTTAAATTTATGACTGCACAAGTGTTGCTTTTTTTCCTCCATTGAAATTAAATATTACCCTACATATTTTACAATTGATTTTATATTTTATAAAACATGTGACCTTCATTTTAATTTGATTTTTTTAGAGCAATAACCTTATAACATTTCATTAAAAATCAAGTCATGGATACATATCGGTACATCATCAAATATACAGAAGCTAGTCAAGGAAGTGGATGCCTTTGCTAATTCATGGGCAACCGCATTCGCTTGCCTCCTAATAAACTCAACATGAGAGTTTTCTAAATTGGAATGGCAATAATGAATATTACTATCCACGTTTCGAATCAACCTCAAAATCAACATTTTGAAGACTTAGCTCATGAACCCATCGAATAGCATAAAACAGTCCCAAAGCTTCACCAACATCTACCGAGCAAACCGGGGAAAACCACATTGTTTTTGCGCGTATAAATCGCCCCTCTTCGTTACGGATACACATACCTATACCCAACTTGTTCTCGGTCATTGAGAAGGAAGCATCGACGTTGCACTTGAGTCTTCCACGCCGCGGTTTCTGCCATTTATGTATCATGCTGCAGCTATCTGAATCTGCATTGCCATGCTGTCTCGTGACAGCAACTGCCTCTTCCACGGGAGTTGTTCTCGGCAGCTGCTTTATATTGGCCTGTCTCCACCCTTCAAGCAAGTGTGTAGCTCTTTCAAACACATTCTTGTTACTTTCTGTCACTTGCTGCCACAAGGTAAGATTTCTCCTTTTCCATATGCTCCACAAGGTCGTGGAAACCAGTTCTGCTTGTGTTGTTGCTGCATGTTCCAAAATATGAAAAATGATTTTCGGCGCGTCATCAAACCTGTTTAGTAACGGCTCAATTAAGTGCCACAATCCTGCTGTACGCCACTGATGACACTATGTCATGACTAGTTTTGTAGACACTTTTTCATGTATTTTTAAGGTAATTCATCAAGGTATTCAAGCCAAAAGCACAAGAAATTGAAGATTTCAAGTCATTGGGATTCTGGAAAAATCGGGCCCCGATTTACCACATTCGGGCGCCGATTTCAGCAAGATGGGAGGAGCAAAGTTTCTGGAAAAATCGGGCCCCGATTTACCACAATCGGGCGCCGATTTGCTGTTTCTAGGGTGACGAAAATTCTGACTCGGGGGCCGATTTTAATGACTCGGGGGCCGATTTTCACTTGCTTATAAATAGAAAAATGTGTTTCAGAATTAAGGGTTCACGTTTTTGGAGATCAAAAGGCATAAAAACACATAAGAAGAGATCTAGAGCATCACTGGAGGAGATTTCTATCAAGAATCATTCATGAATTGTTCTTGTAATATCTCTTTTATCCCTTTCTCTTGTTTAATTGCTATGTGTAACTAAACCCTCCATTGTTGAGGATGAGTAAACCTAGATGAATACCTTTGCCATGTAATTTGATTATGACTTTTGATGAAACTTATTGAATTGTTTTTCTTATCTCCATGCTTAATGCTTTTATTGATTGATCACCTTTAAATTGATTTACGGTTTATATTGTGAAACGGAAGTGGAATTTATAAACGCTTGAGATAAGAGATCCTTGCCTTTGTAATCTAGGAATAGATGCAAACCCTTGGAATCATTAGAGAATTCTTGATTGTTCATGCTTAATTCTAATCTTCAAATTCACTAAGGAATTAGGTTTTTATTTTAGAATTAAAGGTTCTGTCACTAAGGAATTAGGGCACGAATATTGTAGAGAATTCGGTAACAATTAAATAAGTCGATTCAATTGTGATAATCAGGTTAATAGGTCTAGGTAATAATCCGGTGAAACTCATCCCCAACGCCTTTCTCTTATTAAGTTTGAACCAATTTACTTTGTTTAATTTTCATTATTGCGATAAAACAAACTTCATAACCTTTTGTTCGATTAAGTTATAAATACAATTCAATAGTATAACGTGATCCTCGAGTTCGACACTCGGTCTTACCGATTTAAATTACTACTTGAACGATTTCGTACACTTGCGAAATACGCCATCAGCCACACACCTACTGCTGTACAGCAGTGGAAAAAAAATGTGATAATTGTCCTCATGTGGATCATTGCATAACACACACGTAGACGGACAATTAAACCCTCTCCGATTCAGTCTGACGCGAGTAGGGAAACATTCTCTACAAACACGCCACACCATGCTCTTGACTTACGGAGGAACTTTTAATTTCCAGATTCCACCCCAATATCCATTTCTCCGTAGATGCGAGTTATCTACAATTTCCTCCACACACTAGCGATACACACTTTTTACTGAATAATGTCCATTCTTTTCCGGATTCCACACCAAGTTGTCTTCAGTTACTTGCGGGAACAGCGGTATATTTAATACCATCTGTGTTGTTTCTTCTGTAAAAATATGCTGCACTATCTCTTCATTCCAAGACTTCGAATTCTGCTGCATTAAATTGCCAACTGTGTATCCTCTTAACGACATAGCTGCCTGACTTACAGGAGGTATACTAGAGCCAGCTCCTAGCCAAGGTTCACTTGCAATTGGAATATCAAAACCATTTTCGATTTTCCATCTCGCACCTTTCCCAACAATCAGCTTCGCACTAAAAAATACTCCTCCAAACAAAACTGCGATTGTGTCCCAACTTTGAACCAAGGAAATTACTATTAGGGAAGTACTTAGCCTTAAACACCTTAGCCACAAGAGAATCCGGTTCAGTTTGAAACCTCCAACCTTGTTTCACAAGCATTGCAACGTTAAACGCCGCAAGATCCTTAAAACCCATTCCTCCATGCCTTTTATGAACCGATAGTTTTTCCCACGATAACCAATGCATTCCTCTATTGTTTGCGCCTCCATTTCCCACCAAAAGGCATTCATCATCTTCTCGATTTCATCAAGTAAAGTATTCGGTAACCTGAAGATGCTCATAACATACAACGGGATAGACTGAAGAACTGATTTAATCATAATCTCTTGTACCGCTTTAGATAAACACTTACTATTCCAACTATTTATTTTCTGCCACACTCTATCTTTAATAAAATTAAACGTTGCCTTCTTACTACGACCTACCATGGACGGTAGTCCCAAATACTTTCCAGTTCCCAACACTGCATGTACACCTAATATATCAATTATTCTTTGTTGGACTTGTTGATGCACATTGCAATTGTAGTAAACTTCTGACTTGGGCAGACTAATAGCTTGCCCCGAGGCTTCCTCATAAGTAGTCAAGATCCTCTTCATTACATTGGCTTGACTCTCCTCCACCTGAAAAAACAAAAAACAGTCATCTGCGAAGAGCAGATGGGATACCGCCGGTGCATTCCTACAAACACGGATACCTTGGAGTTCTCCGCGGCCTTTGGCATCTCGGATTAAGGCTGAAAGGCCTTCCGCACACAAAATAAAGAGATATGGTGACAGAGGGTCACCTTGCCTTAATCCACGACCCGGAATAATTGGCCCAACCATATCTTTGTTAATTATCACCGAATAATCCACTGTTTCGACACACATCATGATCCAATCGATCCATCTATTAGAGAAACCCATTTTAATCATAACATTCTTGAGATAAGACCAATCGATTCGATCATAAGCTTTACTGATATCCAACTTCAGCGCAACACTTCATTCATTCACTCTTCTTTTAAATTTGATATTAAATTTAAAATTGATTAGAGTATGAACCATCAATTCTTTTTCCAAAAAGAAATGAGACTAAAGAAAACTTCCTGAAAAGCCAAACAAATCCTTAAGCTCTAATTTTAGAACATAAACTCAAACCCAAGTGTAAAAGTTTACTCGCGTAGGGATGGTGACATTGGGCAAAATATGGAAATCAACAAGTAAATAGTAGGTTTAGGATCATATGAATACCAAGCAGAAAAATACTTGATTGATAACAAGTTTTTGAACATATAATTTAGACACGCATAAGAAAAATGTTAATAAAATATCAATAAGATATTAATTAAAAAAACAAATAACAAAAATATTTTGAAATTTGTCTAATTAACATTTAAAAAAATACATATTATTTATTACTATGTGGTCAAATAGAGTTCACAAATTCATGTGACCAAGCCAGTTTTCTCTATCAAACAAGAGTAACAAATTTAGGAGGACTAATATATATATATATATATATATATATATATATATATATATATATATATATATGTGTGTGTGTGTGTGTGTGTGTGGGTCCCCTTGCTATTACGAGGTATCAGGGCAGGTAGAAATTCATCAGAATATAATGCAGCTATGGAAGGATGCATATATAGTACACCAATACACAAGCTGTAATATCCCGCCTGTCAGTATCGGAATATTACTAGTCGATCGTGTCAGAGGATTAATGTTACGGAAAGAAAGTTTGACGGAAATATTTATTATGTGATGTCAGCCAATTACGGGTTAAGTATCAGAGTCGGATTTAACACGCTTAAGATAAGGACATTTTGGTAATTGCACGTAAAAGGATATTTATATGATGTTGGCCTAAAATATCTCATTTTCCAATCTTCTTTCTCTCACTAGGTTAGAGAAAAGAGTTCTCTCCTCCCTCTCTCTATATGGACCGTCCCCATCCTCCCTCATTAAGTCACCAAAGTCTTCCAAATTCATGCAATTGGTGGCTTAGCAAGCAAAAAACAAGTGGTGGAGGGGATTAAAGCATGGGTTGGTTGGAAAGCTAAGGATCAAGAATGAATCACAAGTTAGGGTTTGAGCTTGAGCAAGATGGATTTGAGCTAGTAGATGCTACAAAACATTATGTGAGTTCTTGGATAGCTTATCCTACCTTTGGGTTGTGTGATTCTTGTGAGAAAACATGAATTATGTTAGTTTATGAGCTAGAAGATTTTAGTACCCCTTTTTGCCATTAGTCATTGAAATTATGTTGTTATGTATTTGTTCTAAGTTGTTTTCTATGTATTCTGGGTGTTTTGTGTGCATTGGAAACTCAATTTTGAGGTTTAGAGGTCAAAATCACGAATTCTGCAGGTCTGATACTGAAGAACCTCGCTTAAGCGAGAAAATCTCGCTCAAGCGAAATCAATGTCGAATCAAAACTGCCAATCTCACTCAAGCGAGATGAATCTCGCTTACGCGAGATTCCACAGCACAACACTTTTTCACAAAAAAATTCATGAAATGCAGTGGTTCGTTGAAGCTTTCCCCTGCAGTCTCTTATAACTTTAAAAAACCCTCAAAAAGCATAGAGATGCATGAACAACATCAAGAATTCCAATGTCGAATAGCACATGAGATGTTAAGATATGACCCTTTATACGGGTAAGAAATAACACTAAGTACGGGGGAAAAGCATAGAGCCTCGGCATAGCTTGTCGAGAACTAGAAAGTTAAGCATGAATTTATTTATGCTAAGTATAGAATGTTAGATATGAGCATTACGCTTGACAAGACGCGAAGGGATATAGAGTATTCTCTCCGCATAGGAGCTAGAGTGACCATACGAGTATGACAAGACGTGAATCGATTAGATATCTATTCACCTAGAAAGTTAAGCAAGCATATATTTTACCTCTAGTAGGATCGTTTAAGGATCCGAGGTAAAAGAGATAGCATGTTTAAGTTTAATTTTCATGCATGCATAAGACCAAGACTTTGTTAAAGATGTGATGCGATTAGATATCATATTCACAAGAAAGTTTAAGCAAGTTTTAAGACAAGAATCATATATGGTCAAGACCATTAAGTAAGAGTAGGTGCCGTGTCTCTTGTAATCCTTCCGAGGTTGGATTCAAGGGGTTCTCCGAGGGGAACGGGTAAGCCGTAAGGGACCCGCACGCCACTGAAGGAGTCCGGTGTGCCTTAGCGAGGTTTTCACCGGTAGTAAGGGATTAACTTCCGGGGTTACTCCACTCGGAATTAATCCGTAAAATGAACTCAGATATTTGTTTGTTTGTTAAACGCTAACCTAATGAATGAATCTGACTATGCATAATTATAGACATGTTTAAGTTATGCAATAGAGCCTTGACGTAGATCGTCGAGAACTAGTAAGATATCAGGAATCCCTGAGTAAGTCTAGACATGATATGTTGTTAGACAAAACGTACTCATGCAAGTAGAAGCAAGTAAAGAAAGTTATGTCGATGACGATCTTAGGTTTCCCCTAATCGTCCGGTTTAGAATCGTGTCATGATTATATTATGCTTATGCCTCGATACGTAGAGCGTATTCTTGTCAAAGCGGTTTTAGATTCCCCTTGACCGCCATGACACGCATAAGAAGTGAAGCCTATTTTAAGATGAGACTATGACGGCCCTAGTATGCACGACCGTCTAAGTATGCAAGTCCCCACATACGTATAATCAACCGGCAGGTTGTATTGTAGACACGTGGTGACCGTAGGTTTCCCCCGAGGTTACCTATAGCCTAGGATTAGATAGAACTCACTGAGACATTATGTCTCATCCCAATCCTTATTTGTTTCAGATAACAGGTTGGATGGCAAGCTAGTAGCCGTATGGATGTTTCAGCAAGTGTTCGTTCGTAAGTGTTCGTTCGTACCCGCTGCAGGATGATATGGATATTCAAGGACGCAATTATTATGTTTTAGAAAAGTTGAGTTGTATTATTATTGTACGAACGCATATTGTTGTATAAGATATTCATTCGAAGTTTTAATGTTGTAAATTTTAATGTATCCAGTACTAAACTAATGCACACGCTAAACTTTCTAGATACGTTTAGTGTGGGTATTACAAAAACTCCCTAGTAACTAGCTTATATTCCAATCTTTATCTCCACTAAAGCTCCCTCCTCCTTTAAGATGAAAAGCAACGAGTTCTCATATCAGAAAGAAAGAACATCAAGATGCACAAATTTCTACGGATACTCTTTCATTCCATAATACCAGAATCCAAATTTGAATATTACAACTTTAATCAATACAATAGACGCGAAAACTGCTGAAAAGAATTTTATAAAAAATCAACATTACTCGATTGTATATGCTAAGCTGGCGTGGGAAGTAAACAATTCTTACTAAAGCGACGTATTACCAGGACTTTCTATTGATAGTAACCATACAAGAGATTAGGGGAGACACGGTTCTCCCTATTCACACAGGGCTGACTACAACGCTTATCTCATTCCTTTCCCTTCGTCTTCATTCAAAATCCGATTCCGGAAATCACTAACCATCAGAGGCAGACCTTCCCTCAGTGGGATTTTTGGTTCCCAGTTTAGCAGTTCCTTTGCTTTGCTAATATCTGGTTTCCTCATGTGTGGATCATCAGCAGTATTTTGTTTGTACTCTATTGTAGCACTTGAATCAATTGTTTCTTTGACAACCTGCGTGTTTTTGAAAAGATGACCATCACAAGAAGTTCATAAAATAAAAAGTAACTTCGATCATAGTCCATTGCTTAATCCCTTACTGTAGAAGGCACAACAAATATGCTATGTGTTTAATCCATTGATTAAAGAATGAATATATAATAAACATTTAGCATGATCTGACAGGAATCTTATCATAAAGAAGAAATGAGAGTGAAACTACAAAACAAGAATAGGTACCTGAGCAAGCTCTAACATGGTGAATTCGCCTGGGTTACCCAGGTTGAAAGGTCCAACATGCTCACCATCCATCAAAGCTGCCAGCCCATTAACCTGTGAATCGGAAAATAAATTTAGTTCACCAATGTATAATTACAAATGCTGCAAGAGTTCTTCCCTGGAAGTAGAGATCACACATCATTCTTAGATTTGAACTAATCCAATTCAAAAAATTAAAATTCAAAATAAATAGTAGTGGAAAACTGCATTCATACAATAGCTTCTTCGAATTACAAGCAAAAATATTAATACTTCGTTAATGTTTCAAAGAGGCTTTTTCTCTTTGCTTGATGTATTCTCAGTTACTTTCTGAAAAATTCACTCCATCTGAAAGATATTAGGAGTTCATTCAAGAAAAAGTTCTATTAAGACTTGATATTAATTCTACCAAACCACAAACTTTTGTACATTGATAAGCTTTAGATGGTTTCCCCAAGTTCAGACGATGATTAGCAAAATAGGTTGAATGCAATACAGAATTGATAGTACAAATTGAAAGGATTAAATGAAATATGAAGTTTTAAAGCATCGAAGCATATTTGCTACCTACCAAATCAGAGACATATTGGAAACTTCGTGTTTGCTTCCCATCACCGTATACAGTCAATGGTTGTTTGCGTATAGCCTGCAGACACGAGGGACAAAAAAAAAATCAGCATAAGAACATAAAAACCTCTCCCACAGTAATTTAAAGTAACACAAAGAAAAAGGGAAAGGGAGTCAAACCTGTGCAACAAAATTACTAACAACACGCCCATCATCTAAACACATGCGGGGTCCATATGTGTTGAAAATTCGGGCAATACGAACCTAAAAACCAGCAAACCAAATCAGTACAAATAACGTGATTTGCAGAATTTAGAATGAGTAGTCTAAAATTAATTTATGTTGGTTTAGATCAGTGTCGTCAGATATTGGCCATGGCAGATATCAGTGGTGGGTTTTTGGCTTTTCACCACGGCCAAATTTGTGAAGGATGGTGGTACCACGGCGCCATACTCGGATATGGCGGCGCCACATGTCGGTCAGCATGCCAGGATTTTGGCTCTCCGACATCTGCCATAGACAACACTGGTTTAGATATTACTTTTTCTCTGTATGAAATTTTTTCCATGCATTGAACTTCAAAAACAGGGGTCGGGTGCACAAGAGTGGGGGAAAACATCTGATTCAAATTCAATCCTGACCTATTCATTGGTTATATAGTTCACTTTGGGAAAGTTGTCAAGGAGATTGAAAATGAAGTAAGCTGACAGTGAATTCATCATTATGCATGTTGTGTATTATAAAACAAAACAAAAAATTATAGAATAGCCAACATCACATGACTCAGGATATACAAGTCTCCTGTTAATAAGTTAATACCAAATTCTCATTTGTAAATCAAATATCAGCAAGGTGAAGTATTCAATAACCAATTCATTTCTTTTAAACAATAATTCTTCATTTTTCATGGAAAGTTGAGGTTATTTCCGCAATGATATAAAATTATAAATGTCTGAGATTCTAAATCAAATTCTCAGCAACAACAACAACCAAGCCTTATCCCACTAAGTGGGGTCGGCTACCTGCATCAAATTACGCCATAATAATCTATCATAAACCATATTTGGATCCAACTCATTAACCTCTAAATCTTTCCTAATAGTTTCTCTTATAGTTTTCTAGGTCAACAAGGAAAAAACAATACAACAACAACAACAACCAAAGCCTTATCCCACTAAGTGGGGTCGGCTACATGGATCAAATTACGTCATAGGGTTCTATCATAAACCAAATTTGGATCCAACTCATTGACCTCTAAATCCTTTCTAATGGTTTCTCTAAAAAACAATACAACAATAAACTTAGTAAATTAAATTTACTATAGTACTTCGTTAATAATATATCGGAACATTTTTTGTGATTCCACAGCATGGTTTCTTAGGAAACATTCAGAAAGCCATCTTTTGTGATTCCACAACATGATTTCTTAGAAAACATTCAGAAAGACCAATCTTCTCCCTATATAATCTCTGCGACCTTCAGCCAGTTAGCACTTAATATTGTGTGTACAGTTTACACTCGCTGACTAAATGGTTAAATCGCTCACCGACTAAAATAGATATTTATTTTTTTTGGTGGTGGCCGAGGTTTGAACCCTGGGCCTTGCATATATTATGCATTGTCCATACCAACTGAGCTAAGCTCACGAGGACACTATAATAGATATATAGCTTAAGCTTAATGTGTTCAGCAAACCCCAACGAAAGACCAAGTTGATAAGCTCGGAAACTACATTATACGGGTATGTATGTCCTTTTAGAATGAACAAGCTAAGGAAAATTTAACCAGTTGACATTAAAAATCGAGGCCTTGTTTATATAAACAGCTTAATTTGCAGCTTATAGCATAAGTTGCTTGTGTATAACCTGTTTCTATAACAAAAAATAAAATCAAGTTAAATTATTTTCGTTTAAGCTATAAACTGTTTTCATCAACTGTTTTTATATTTTTCTCAAACAGTCTCACAAGTGTTTATGCTAGTAGATAAGCTCAAATAATTCAAATCCAAACAGGCCACGGGTAGTTAACAAATATTGAGCAAGGTACAATGCAACAAGCGTAATCAATCCATGTTTTTAAGTCATATTAGAATTGGTTACACAAAAAACTATCAATCCGACACAAGAGAAGACATTGAGTTAAATAACCTAAACCAGCTCAGATCAATTAAACACTTATACTTTTGTAAATTACCTCAACGCCAGCACCTCGATGATAATCCATGGCAAGTGTTTCCGCAGTTCGCTTTCCTTCATCATAACAACTCCTCTCACCTAAAATTCCAACATAATAATTAAGCCACCATAAAAACACGTAATTTCTCAGCAAAATTTCAGTTTATAAACTCACTCACCAATTGGATTAACATTCCCCCAGTAAGTCTCTTTCTGAGGATGCTCCAAAGGATCACCATATACCTCACTAGTACTAGTTAAAAGAAACCTCGCCCCGATTCTCTTTGCTAGCCCCAACATATTAAGTGTACCCATCACATTTGTCTTGTAAATCATCAATCACATTATAAAGTCAAGAATCCCAAAATCCAATCACAAAATTCAAATTTCCAAGCATCTATTAAACAACAACAACGGCGACAAATGCCCTAACACCAACATTGACACATTTGATTACATTCAATTAACTCATTTTCTAAGATTATAACACTAGAGACACTTCTAATGGAAGGCTTGTCTGGTGTCTGACACAGACACTTACATGTCGGTTACAGTCAATTAACTCATTTTCTCAAATTACACCACTAGTGTCGACATGTAGACCGACACATTTGATGGAAGGCATTCCTAGTGTTTGACACTGACACTAACAAGTCGATTACATTTAATTAACTCATTTTCTCAAAATTATTATTAGTGTCACCAATCACATAATAAAGTTACACAATTGTCTTGTACATCACCAATCACATAATAAAGTCAATAATCCAAAATTCCAATCACAAAATTTGAAATTCCAAACAACCATTGAACAACTACAAAAACAAATGTCCTAACACCAACACTGACACATACGATTACATTCAATAAACTCATTATCTCAAATTATTACTAGTAGTGTCCAACACTCCTGATGGAAGGCTTGTCTAGAGTCTAACAATAACACGTCGATTACAATCAATTAACTCATTTTCTCAAATGATTATCAGTGTCAACGTGTCAGTATCGTGTTAGTTCTTCATACACCAAATTCAAATAGAAGCATGTGTATATATATATATATATAGAAATAAACAAGAAAGAATGAAAAAAGGATATGATTGTCTTGATAGGGTTATACTTATAATGAACAGGTGAGGCAGGACAAGCAAGATGATAGATCTGATCAACCTCAAGCAAAATCGGATCAACAACATCATGACGAATTAACTCAAACCTAGGGTTCCCAAACAAATGAACCAAATTTTCTTTCCTCCCAGTAAAAAAATTATCAATAACAATAACATCATTCCCTCTACCAATCAACTTATCAACCAAATGACTTCCAACAAACCCCGCACCACCAGTAACCACCACTCTCAGCCTCCGACCACCAATTCCCGCCGGAATCCTCCCCACTCTAAGGGATGCACCTTCGTTGCCGGAATTGAACCGGACCAATCCAGATCTAGGTAAAAACGAACCGGCCTCCGGTGGACTTATGCGTGAAAGCGTGGGTTGAATGATGAAGAAAGTTGAACCGATCAAAATTCCGACGAGGATGAAAAGAAGACGTTGTTCTCGTAAGAGGTAGTTGATCGATCTGGGGAGGGTTCGTGTGTGCTTCATTGATTTTGGTGAGTATGGTGGAGTTTCGCTTCCCATTTCTTCTTCTCTTCTGTGATTCAAGCTTTGTTGCTTGTGTAACTGTTTCATTTTTTTTTTCTTCTTTCGCTTTCGCTATTGAATTTATAGAATGTTGAAAATATTTATTTATTAAATGCAGAATTTAATTATTTGAAAAGAATTAAATGCAGAATTTATTGGTCTCTTTTTTTTTGTTTTTTTACATGCAAAAATGTTTGAGTGAAATGTTATAAAGGAGATGCGGTGGTTAATTAGAAAACACTCTGACAGAAAACGTGAAATTGAAGGTAGAGGTGATGTTCAACGTGTAGTGATGATAATTTTTCCATTTCTTATTACATTTATTTAAAATAAAATAATGGAAAAGAAATAAAGTGATTGAATAATTTACGGCAAGTAGGGTTCTATTTTTGGTCAGCACTCAACATCACTAGGATTAAGGTGTGTTTGTTTCAAATTATATTTGTAGATTTCCGAGAATAAAGTGATTTGAAATTTTTTATCTATCTTCCAATTGAACTTTGAATTATCATGACCCTCGTCCCCTGAAAACCGGAGGGTTTATATTGATACATAAGAGTACAAATTAACTTATAATTATTTTTACGCTATATATGTTAGAGTTCTTTTTTTGAATCGGCAAATATTATTAAACGCCATCCCCGCAAGACGCAAGGTATGGACGCGATGAAATTACAAATGGTGCCGCATATAGACGGTACACCATAACCACCTAAACACACCCCTGAAAATAAACCCACCAAAACAAATCACCACCTAAACAACATACTTCAAAAAACAAGCACTGAAACACAGTATCCACTAACCCATCGTCACTACTCACCCACAAAGAACACCCTCAACATAAAACTTCAAAACCCCAACACCGAAGTTGAGCCACATTTCGAAGAGCACCTAACCGAAAAATCATGCAGCTATCACAAACCTCGCGACCTCCGATCCACCGAAAGAGCACAAAAACAAAGCCCAAAATACCAGCAGGGCACCCCTCGCCCCCGATAGACCAGAGAAGAACCAAATCAAGTCAATCAAAGATAGCAGCTAGACCCCGACTCCCGATCTCGTATCCAAATGAACCGGCCCGCCGAAAAACTAGCACACAAAATGAGAGACGAAAGACATGGCATGCAAAGTCTAAACAACAAACAAAACTTAACGGAAAAAGGCTCAAGCTTTTCAGGCATGAACACAAGTGAGTTTTTATACAAACTTGCTACAGTCAAGCTTAAGTACCAATATTAGATCATTGCTGGTTTGAGCAGCTCCAACAGTTGTTTTTAGCATCTCCTTAAAACGATAAATCAAGTTGCCTGTTCATTTTATCATTTACTACCAAGTTCATTACTTACTACTAAGTTCACTAAGTAAGTGTGCAAACGTGACAACATTGTCATAAGGACAAGGTAATTTTGGCAAAACTCACCGTACTAAGCTCATTTCTTCGCTGTGTTTCTTCATTTGAATTTGATGACAAAAAAATATAGATTAAGTGCTTATTTTTATTTATTTTTGTTTCCAAATTTTTAGGGTATTAAATTTTCGATATGGGGTAGAAATGATGGACACTCCATGTGCACGGTCAAGAAAAATCCTTAACCTCATAGTGGACATGAGAAAAGAGTCCAAACTTGATTAGAGAAGAGACGAGATGATCTTGAAGAAAATAATAGAGGAAAAGGAGAAGCCATGTAGGCTAATAACAAAATATCTGAGAATAATATGATAACTTTATTATTTTTGTGAATAATAAGATGTTTTCAATACTGCTTCCATCCCAGCGGTATTGCTTCTACGAGGAAGATAATAATTGACCGTGAGATGGTACCAGGAAAAAGATGAAGGACCAACATAGTAATTTTTCCATAAGTATACTGGACTACTACTACGAAGTTCAAGTTATGAAGTATGTTGTATGTACAATAGCTCTAAATCGATGGTTGCCATTTGTAGGATCGTGATGGAGAAATTCAATCACATGACCATTCACCAAAAAACATAAATCAAATGCTAACTAACATGGATTACCAAAACCGAAAGTTACCTAAATCGACTAAAGTTTAATTTAACAAAACCGCGACAAGAGTTAAGAACATCGTAGCTCATATAAATGAAAAGATGGCTGTTACTTTTTTGCAAAAAGAAAGTAATATTAAATGGTTGTGACAAGGGCCAATGAAGTCTGATGAACTGTAACAAGTGCTAATGAAGTCTCTGATGAACTGCGCATGTGTAAATAAGATTGCAGAGCAACATAAACCATAATTCATTAACTTGTATGGGAGGTTTTTAAGTGTTTAAGTAGTCTTGAAACTTGAAAGGATAACATCACTGCTCAATTGCCGTACAAGCAAAAGTAAAACTTATCTAAACAAACTATAATTTTAACATAAACCTTCGGAAGTCTCAAGATAGATTAGTTGTGTACAGAAACTATTATGTAAATCAGAAATGTAACTAGACAAAAATTGGAATGCATAGGCTACACTGCCAGACAAACAAATTAAGTAAGCTTAAAGTTCAATATTTCAAATAACTGGTCTAGCAACTAGAAAGCAATCCTAGCCTAAGCTTTGATTGCATACTTTCTTAGTGGAAAGTATATCTCCTTCTTCTTCTCTCGCTCTGTCTTCAACGATGCCTGCACCAAACAAAAGGCTGGTAAGATGATGCATAAATACCGCCGGGAAACACGTGTTCAAGTCAATTTACAAGGGAAACATCAAATGGGTAAATGCTACTAAGGTTTTCAAATAAAAAGGTCCATGACAACTATCTGCGCCACAACATCAGAGTTTTCGTTATCTCTCCAACAACAATGGGACTGCAATTTTAGGTCGCATCTACCGCATCTGACTACAATTTTCTGCAATATCATGAAACCCTACACAACCATTACCTCTATCTAAAACCCTAACTGCTACAGTGTATAATATACCCACTGGAAATTGTACTTTTAAACAAAAACATGAAATGGATGAAGCATCCACAGTAATCGTGCATATATTTATATTCAATAACAATGTAATCACATGCTGAAACCCAAAATAGGATACTGATACGAAAGTTTTAAATTAAAAACTCACAAACAAAATATAGGCTGCAGCATCGGAGTTTTATGTCTCTCCGACTGCAATATGACTACAACAAGACCACATCCAACGTATTTGATTACAATTTTCCACATAATTGCGACACAACCATTACCAATGTTTAAATCCCTAACTGCTACAATGTAGAATATAAAAAAATCTAAATTGCACTTAGAACCTATAAATAAAATTGACGAAGCATAGGCACAGAATTTGCAGGACCACTTGGGTCCGCAGATTGGTACTCATGTACCGGTATCGTTACTTCTGCGAATTAGTTCGCCAGAATTCTTCAAGAATTTGCATGAAACAAAGTACCAGCAAACCATTTTGAATGAACAAATATATGGACCAGTAAAATTTATAGATAAACATCTAAACCAATTAACTGACTTTGGGGTGTGCATCACAGGTCCAACCAGTTCAAAGCTATCCAATGTGTATCAAAGGCTGGTCGTACAACGTTTATTTATAATGAAGTCTGCCTCTCAATGTTAGCTAAATTATCGATGTGGGACTACTGACAAACATACATCTATATTTGACAAACCACACTTGTTATATCTCTATGATAGCTATAATTTTCCGATGTGGGCTGCTAATTTGTACTCACAGAAATAGCTTACCAAATTCTATAAGAATTACATAACGCATACCCGAATCCATACCACATACAGAAGCAAATTACAAATTGTGTGACAATGTGATGAAGCATCAAGTATCAACAATCATTTCATACATATGCATTATAATAACTATCTAATCATTGCTTTTCTACAACACTATTGGATTCTATTAACAATAACACTTACAACCAGAAACACAACCAAACAAACAAATTAACTAAAAAATTAAACCTGGTGTTTGGTAAGGCGTCTTCTGATAGCACGGGTCTTCTTAGGACGAAGATCAAGTGGTAAATACTTCTTATTTTTGTAAACCTCTCTGAGCGCAGCTTTCTGCTTCTGTGAAATCACTGTCAACACTTGTGCAATTGAAAGCCTCACAACTTTGCTGTAAAAAACAAACAAACAAAAACACCATTAACAAAACGCGATTACCATATAAGCAGCTTCCATATAAAAGCGATTATGTATTGTTTACATTTTGGAGAGCTTGTTAGGTGCACCGCCGGTGACTTTGGCGACTCGAAGCAAAGCGAGCTCCGCCTTCAGATCCTTCAGCTGGTTCAGCAAATCAGCTTTGGGTTTGTTCCTCAACTCGAACACCTTAATTCTCACTTCAAATGCAATGGAAATTCAATTCAGCTTATATGTTGAAAAATGTTACAAATTTGATTTGATTAAATCGTTACTGAAACTAAATTCACATTCTTACCCATTTTTTTTTATTCAGGAACAGCTATGGAGTGATAGTGAGGAACTGAAGAAACCCTACAGCTAAAATCGCAAGGACCATTTTAACGACGATGTGTTATATACTTTGTTCGGGTTGGGCCTGGAGTAACAACCCGGTCGGTTTGGGCTCGAAAACTTTTGGGCTTAGCTTACCCTATTAATGGCCCAAAAAAGGGTTTTTCGTCTCGCGCACCTTCTAGAATGCTCAAATGGCCGTATCTAAGGCAAGGCGATCGTCCTAAGCTTCAAAAAATAAGTACAAAATTTGTGCCCTAACAAAAATAATTGGGAATTTATTAGGCCTTAAAAAAATTACTTAAATTATAAAGGGAGTTGTGGTTGTTAGTAGTTAATTATGATGTTATAAAGGGAGTTCAGATTTCTAACCTTTCCACCATCTTAAACCCTTTGTCAAAATCAACAGAAACTATCTCACTCCCATTATTTGGAAAAGCTGTAGGCTAAACAAATGAGGGTTATCTGTCATTAAACATGTTTTATGCGAGGAGATTTTGATGATTATTGGATCCATTTGATTGATCTCGTCTGTAAGGAAAAACTTTTGTCGTGTTAAATTAATTAATGATGATTTTATATTTTACTAAGGGCTGACAATAAACCAAACCAACTCAAATAAAGTTCAAAACTCGATTCGGCAATTGATTCGTTGAACTTGGTTCATGAACCAAATAGGCTGAATTTGAACTGAAATTTAAGTTCGCCAATAAATGAGCTAAACTTGAGTTATGTATAGTTCGAATCGTTTGGTTCATGAGTTAGCTCGATTGTGTATATATATATATATATATATATATATATATATATATATATATATATATATATATATATATATATATATATATAATATGAATATATAATTAAAAATATCAACTAAATATAAAATTTACACAATACTAAGTCAATTAAGCAAGTTGGAAGTGGAAGTGGAACAAGGCTTCTTCTAGTATATCATTTTTAAAGAAACAATTAATTACAAACACAAATTTAATTAACAATTTAAAGATTTATTTCAAAAAGTTAACATTTGTAAAGTAATTAAGCAATTAAGACCAACACTTATTCAGGAGTAATAATAATATTGGTGCTAAGATAAATGTAAGCCGTGTCCAATTCACACAACGCCTAATAGCATAGAGATCTAGTTTAAGTTTTTAAAAAAAGTCGCACATCGGCGATGTTTGTGAAAGATTGGGAAGAGGTTATGTATAAAACCACCAACTTATGAGTGATAGATGAAAGTTTGAATTTGAGCTAACGGTGTATAGATGTTAGTATTTGTTCTCATTCAATTTCTTCATTAAACATTGGATCAAATTCCAATGTATCAATAAGTATTTCCTTTGTTTGGGTATGTTTTTTTTTATTATGGGTCTAAAATCTAAAATAATTAATTTTTAATTATGTTATTTGAGTTAGCGAGTCGAACTGAGTTGTTCGCGAGCTTGAACTAAGTCGAATTCGAGCTAGAAATAAGATTCGAAACGAACTCAAGTCGAGTTTTGAGCATATCAAATTTTTATTGAGTCGAGTTGAGCTAAGCTAAGTTTGACTCAGCTCGATTCATTTCCAGCCAAGACTTTTACCCATTCATTTGGTATTTCTAGATAGAGTGACTCTTATCCAACTGTTTGAAAAATCAGCGCTTTTACAATCCCACCACAACCTATTGATATTGAGAAAGATATGATAGAACATATTGATGTTGACACAATTATATAGTGACTTTGCATCTATAAATGCATGTAGAAATTGTTTTGTACGATTAATTGAATATTAAAAATAAAAAAACTCAATGTTATTTGTATAAATTTTGATGTTTTTGTTAGATAATTTCTCAACGTAGTAAAAACTATCATCTTCAAGCAAATTATTTTCACTTTGTAAAAAAAAGGTAAATTATTTTCATACTTTGGAAATTTAATTTTTTTTATAAACTCATTATTTATGACCCAAACTGCAGTTTTCCCCTTGGCCACCAGAATCTCATAAACAACCCATCAAATCGTGTTTTAAAGTTTCGCATTATATAATCTAAAATCTACCAAAATATAAAAAACACAAAACAAAATATGTCAATAAATAACATTCTACTTCAACAACACCAACAATATAATTCAACCACAAAAATTTCAACAGCAAAATTTAACTTAAATTCATCAATATAATACAGCAACTAATCATTGGGACAACATAAGTAAACACAAACAAAATCATGGATGAGTCAAACTCATTTTTCCATCGCATGCACTGTGCCGAATCAAACTTGTCCGAATAGCATGAACATATTTCACCAATGTAGCACAAACTTGTCGAATCAAACTTTGTTAATAGCCAGGGCCGTCTTAAACAATTTAGAGACCCCGTTATAATTTAAAATATTGGCCCCAAAAGGAAGCACATAAAAGATTGATGGTTTAAAAAAAAAAATTGGGTACAAAAAACAAAGGGTTTGGATTCGGCTATATAGGAAAATATATATACAAAACAAGAAAAAAAGACTAAATTTAATAAAAAGGAGCCTGCTGGGCCTTGAACCCAGGTCAGGGAAGCCAAAAAACAAGGAGGAAGCCACTAGACCATGACACTTTTTCTGTCATATACTCGACATTCAACATATATAAGTCATTTTTTATGGACTTGTATTTAAAAAAAAAAATTTGGGCCCCAAAATAATCAGGGCCCGGTGTCATAGCCCAGCCTCGACAGGCTATGGGCCAGCCCTGTTAATAGCGACACTATAAAATATATTGATACCGTAAACCAAAGTTTCACATAATATTCTTAGTACAATAACATTATCGTGAAAACAACAGAAAACAATTTCATATTCCACTTTAAAACAGAACAGGCTGGATAATAGGGTTTCTCTTCAACAATCCAAGCCAATAACACACCTTCAAATCTACCAAATAGGCATATCAATGAAGTAAGAAGGAGACATCATTGTAAGGGTTAATAGTACTGACTTTGAAAAATAAACAAAGTTGTGTTAGTAGCAAATCAAATTAAAATAAATAAAACATTCAAGAATGTGTTTTCCTATCAAAATAAATAAAGAATGCATTGAAAAGTATGTGTTTTTGTCATTTGATAAAATAATCAAAGTTTTCTTTTTATAATAGTTTGACCAATCAATAAATCCACTTGATTTATCTATCTATACATAATGAAAATGAATTATGAGATTTAAATTGTTACTTCTACCTACAACCAAATAAATGAGGTCTTTCTCCATAACTAAATTTATTTAATCCTAACTATTCTTTGTTAAACACTACTTTTAATTTCCTGCAACTAAAATCAGAGTGTAAATAAGGAACTCACTCAATTCATTTCTATCAAATCACAATTTATAATAATAGATTTTCTCTCTAATTCATTCTATTTCTTCCCACCATATCACAAGTTTCTCAAACTCTATTAATAGTGCTTCTATAAAATATACTGATATTGTAAAACAAAGTTCCACATAATATTTTTAGTTTTGGTAACATTACCATGAAAATAGCATAAAACAATTTCATATCCAACTTTTTTTTTGAAGAAGAATTTCATATTCAACTTAAAAACAGATCAAGCTAGATAGTAAGACTTCTTTCTGGCAATCCAAACAAATAATACACTTTTAAATGTATCAAATAGGCACATCAATGAAGTAAGAAGAAATGTGTCATTATTGTAAAAGTTAGTAGTACAAATCTAGAAAATTAAAAAAGTTGTATTAGTATCAAATCAAATTAAAATAAATAAAACAAACAAGGTTGTCTTCTCCTATCAAAATAAATAACCACTCTTTGGATATTTAGTTACCATTGTCATTGATATATTCAAGTCACAAGACATCAATCAACAATAATAATGTCTTGCAACAATCAACAATCATTAGTCATTTTTCTTGTTAAAGTGTTTTATTTTCTAGTTGGAATTTTGTGTTCTCGTAGAAATACCAACATTTAAAAACATCTATTGTGTCATACCCTAATTTTTGACCAATTAATATTTTAACGCATTTTAAATCAGTCACGTTGTTTTTATTCGTATTTTGGGTAGTTAAAATATTTTTAGTTGTATTCGAAGTAGTTAATATTTTTTTATTCGTATTTTAGTTGTTTAAAACATTTTTCATTATCTTTTTCAAACAGTTAAATATTTTTATTTTTCTTATTTATAATTTTTAGTTATTTTTGTTATTTAAAGTTTTTCTCTGTACTTTTATTGGATTAAAATCTTTTCGCACATAGTTGTAGATAATTTTTAATCTTCCTTTTTTTCTCTTTTAGTTAAAAATTTCTTTTTCGTTCGTATGTTAAACATTTTGAAAGTTTGTCCGCATTTTAAAACGTTGTATTTTGTTAATCGTATCAGTCGAATTTTCGGCAGAGAGGTATTTTAAAATACATCATTTACCGAAAGGGACAATTTTAATTATTATTGTTATTATTATTTATTTCTTTTTATTATTATTATTATTATTATTATTTAATTAATTTTTATTTCTCATTTCTTTCTCTACTTTTTCCAAAAGGTCACGTGAAGCGACATTTTTTTATATACCTTTCTTTTTTCTTTTTTATTATTATTAGTTACTTTTAGTCCTTTTGGTCCCACTTTGTCCACATGTCAGTTTTTAATTGGTCCATCTTTGAAACTTGTTCCCCAATTCACTACAGCCTGGTTGCCATTTCTGCATCAGAGGCCCACAAGGGCGTTTTTGTCATTACAATGTATCAGTGCCAACCATAGTTTTTGCTATAAATAGCACCAATCATTGGCTGCACTGAATTACACGAGAAACACAAACTTTCTCTCTCTCTCTTCTAATAATAGATCAAAACCAAAAAATATCAAAAAGCTATGAACAATATTCATCTGTGTTCATCGTAGCCTTTCACTTTTTTCCAGATATCAAAAACAACAACAAATCAGTTTCCTCATCATCATCTCATATCAACACTGATTCAAGTTTTCCTTGATCAAAAATACAAATCCACCGAAGTCAGATCCAGACTCATTCACAAAGGAATAGAGGTCGGTTCAACTCTTCAAGTTCACCAACAACCATTTTCGTCACTACACCAATAATCCAGTACCGATTTCGTGAAATAAAGAAGAAAGGAAGGAGCAGCAACTTGTGTTCTTGTTTTTTCTTACAAATCCAAATCGGCCTAAAGAGGTAGCAGTCACTTCCTTTCTCTGTTTTCTTTCAAAAAAATTCGAATCTCAAATCTCTAAACTATCTCTACTATTGCTATCTTGCTGGAAACATTTTGTTTGTGCAGATCTAAAAGGTTAACAACTTTTGTTTCAAAAAAAATTTCCATGAGAAATCTTTAGATCTGCGTCATTGTACTTATTTTCATTAAAATCTAAGGTCGAATACGGATTAAGGAGAAGAAGAGGAGTCGGATAGTAAAAAAAAATTGAAAAAAAGAAACAATTGTTCCCTTTAAAAAAACAATTGTTGTTTGTTGGTTCCTTATGCCTGCCTATATATCATATCAACAGAAAGTTACAAGGAGGATGATGAAGCAAATGCAATGATTCCATATCAACAGATGTTCATCTGTGATAAGTACCAAAAGTGGTTTCAAAGTTGCGTGGAAGAAATAATACAAACCATTCTCAGATGTGCAGTTAGGCAGATTGATGATGGCAGAGAGGAAATATCTGTTTTTTTAGAGGTACCGCTGTACCTTGCTTGGTTGAGGTGATAGGGTCCTATCAATCCCGACTCCCATGTGGGTATATTTTGGGATACTCTGAACTTGATCAATCATTGTTGTATAGTTATCGATACCAACTTTGTAAAAATAATTGCATAATTTTTTTATTAGTTTTATCAAGAGAAGTGAACAAATATCAACACATTAATGTTTGTTACACCCTAGTATACTGTTTATTAAAATATTATTCGAGAACCCACCAATGTTTGCTCAATCCAAGTTTAATTTTAATATTAAATTCAATTTAATCAGATTCATTCTTTATTTTGGTTTGCATTAAATGATTTTTTGATTTTTGAAACACTTGCTCACGAGAGAATATATTTATGTTTAGGAACATATCATAAAATCAAGTAAACAACAATATAATACAACAACCCCAATATAATTGTTCTTCAACAACACCAACAATATAATTCAATCACAAAAATTTCAATAGCAAAATTTAACACAAATTCATCAATATAATACAACAATAGTAATTATTGCGACAACATAATTAAGCACAAACAAAACCATGGATGAGCAAAATTTGTTTTAAAAAAATAAACATTGGCTAATGTAATTTGTTTTTGTACATACAACACTACTTATATTTCTTAGTACGCATGAAATGATCAATAACTTATAATTTGAGACATAAAGAGTATAAAAATCTCATAAGTTGTTTTTCTAACACCCTATTTCCCTTGACCTTGGAAAATAGTGTTACGTCTATATGATTAAATTTCTAATATAAAATAAGTTTCAAATTCTTACTTTCACTAGTAACTTAATTAATTTATTAAAATTTATTTTGAAAAATGTCTTTCTTGCGTGTCTTTCATTAGATTGAATATCTTCTTTTTTTTTGGGTACAAATTAGATTGGATATCTTAATTCTCTAATCATAAACATTAAATTATTGACTAATAATTCACATGACGTATATTACTATTTATGTATAATTTTGCAACCATAAAATCAGGCAAATGAGAAAAGAATATGTAATTCCTATGATATAAATCTTTTGAAATTTCAACAAATATGCATCAATATCAATTGATATGTGATATTTCTAAATCTAAGTTAGTACACTAAAATTTTCATTTAGCACAAGAATTGGATAATTTTCCTTATCCTTCAAAAATCATTAGAATTGTAATAATATATACCAATATTTCTATAGAATTCGAACATAGTAAATGTAAGAGTCAGGATTCGTTGACACCGACAAAATTTAACATCTCATTGTTGACTTTTCAACAATTAAAGGTAAAAATTCTCATTGTTGATGTAGATTTTTAAGATTAATGAAATTGTAAAAGATTGGTAAGAACTTTGTTTTACTTACAACACACCAACAAGATCTGCAATCATAGCAACGCGAGAAGCAACATAGCAAAAAGTTATCTTAACTCTCTTAAAAAGTGCTTTGAAAATGTTTTTCATTTTCGTAATTTACAATTGGTAAAATTATGAATTTATAAAGGAAGGTATATAGAGAAATAAGGAAGTAAATGAGCACACTTTCTATTGTTAAAGGTGGAATGTAATGGTTTTATACACAATTCACAAAACTCTAAATTAACTCACACGATATAAACATTGTGGAATACGACATCACACAACATATGAGAATATATTTAATTTATTCTTAATTATCTACTTATTATTTATTTATCTTTTTTAAATAAATTGTAGAAAGACAATGATTAAAAACGAAAGTATATGAAACATCTTCACCTTCCAATTCCCACAACATTAACCCATATTCTAATAAACTTTTGTTTTATTTCTAACTACATTTACTAATCTTGTTTTATAAACAAATGAAATGCTACACAATTAACAACTTATAAAAGAGGATTAAACATACAAGTCAAATATATAATCCAAACTATAACTTAAAGTAGGCGACTTAAACTTAAACTAAAATTAATGAACAAGTTTAAAAAATTTAATTAATTGTGTTGTAGTTGTTTAGAGAGAAAAGGAGTTACAATATTTTATTTTCAATTATATTTGTGCATAAAATATTGATTGTTTAACATATTAACCTTTATTTTTCATAGTGAAAATTTGACGAGAATATAGTACTGGATTTTTCAATCCATATACATATGGTATAAAGTTTGAAATGATTTTAGTATTAAATAAGATTAAAACGACGAAAGGTTTGTTTTATTTCTGAAAAAATAAATCAAAGAATAATGTTATTGAGTGTAAAAGTGAATAGGAATGCAATCACTCAAATGATTGATAAAAGAATAAAAAAGTAGTAAAAACAAAATAAAAGAATACAAAGAGAAGAAGTGAAAATACAAACCTTTCAGTTTAACATCCCAGAGAGTGAAAATTGTGAGTATCTTAAGAAGTCTATCATCCTCTTTATATATAACTAGCGTCTAAACGACACTCGTGTATCGTCTGTTTGTTTTTTCTACCGCACTAACGTATACAATTTTTTTTGTTAAATATTGGTTCACTTCATCTTGATATATATCAGACAAAATTATTGGAATTAAAAGGAAGATCATACATATCCACTTGATATAAAAAAATCAAACTTCTTGACCCAAAAAAAAATAAAATCAAACTTCATAAAAAGGTAAGATTACATGTCTATTTTCAATATGTTGTAGTAATACACTAATGAAGCAAAAGAAGAGGTACATGTTCACTCGATATATATGTTGTAGTAAAATAGACTAAACCAAAAAGAATATGAACTTAATGACAACTTATAACTCAAAATATTTTTTTTAGCAAAAACTCGAAGATATTTATCTCAACGATAATTGACATTTTCAACGCCTTTCCAACATTTGTTTTGATAAAATCCCGTAAAAACTTGTTTATTGATGAAGATTCTGAACCCATCTAAGTTGACCTGATGGTTTTGGTTTGGGACCTTAGAGCGTGTTCCTCTCAATATTGCAGGTTCGATTCTCTCTATACCAATTTTAATGGGTTAGTTTGACTTCTTAAAAAAACTAACGAAGATTCTACTGATATGCTCATTGGGGTAACTATCCCACTGGTACTTACTCAATGCACATAACTGGCAACTTTCTTTCTTCTTTTGTTAACCAACAAAACCAAGAGTCTTGGGTCCAAATGTGGAGAGCTTTCATCCCTTAAAACCTGAGGTTTTTTGTGCGGCAAACCATGTGCTGCGCTTTGCCCACCAATAAGTTTCAAGTGGATCGACACATGCCCACTTATGCTACTTAACTTCTCTGACGCTCAACTTTTTTTCATTAACAACCTTTGTATTTAGTTAAAATTGTTCTATTTTATCTGTCACAACTTGATGGTCCATTTGACGTGCAAGAAATGATTTTGTTTTTCAAGGAGTATCGTGGAATGATTGACTACTTTTGAACTCTACGTCTCTACGATAAGGTCCAACGTCCAAGCTGCACCAAATTAGTTGACACGCTCCTACCACTACTCATGCCGATGTTGATGAAAATTCTCTTGACAATCTAGGGCAATCAGACTACGGTGGCATCTTGCGTAACAACACTTTTGGGTTTCATATGTTATTGTGGCCTTACTACCAACACGAATGTTGAGATATCAACCACTATCATCGCCTGCACTGAGTTTGGGAGACATGTTTTAAAATTGTGATATGTAAATCGGATTCACAAACAACTCTTCAAATCATTAGTAATCCATTATATTTTACCCATCCACATTCGCTCTTGTTTCTCAAATCGATAAACTCATTTCTTTCGATTGGAATTTAACAAACCGTGTGTTTGTTTCAAGCGTAGCAAATTTATTTCTAGGAATAACATTCCTTGGAATATAAAGATAGGAATTTTATTTCAAGGTATTTAGAAAAAAGATGTTTGGTTAACCTTATAATATTCCAAGGAACCTTAAAAATAGGGAATATAATAGGTAATTACATATAATTTTATTCTCACCTCCATGAGAACTTTATTCCCACCATTTTCTTTGGAAAAACTTTTCTATTCCCAGAAATATTTTATACCCGGGAATAAAATTTAGTAAACTAGTAACAAACGTAGACATATACTCTCTTCGGTCCTATTTACAAGAGAAAGTTGACTTTTTAGATACATTGAATAATGTATGTATCTAGTCAAGAACCTAAACCAAATACATAAATTATTTAATGTATCTAAAAAGTAAATTGTTTCTTGTAAATAGGACCGGAGGGAGTATTTTTTTGTCATCAAATTCAAATGAAGAAACACAGCGAAGAAATGAGCTTAGTACGGTGAGTTTTGCCAAAATTACCTTGTCCTTATGACAATGTTGTCACGTTTGCACACTTACTTAGTGAACTTAGTAGTAAGTAATGAACTTGGTAGTAAATGATAAAATGAACAGGCAACTTGATTTATCGTTTTAAGGAGATGCTAAAAACAACTGTTGGAGCTGCTCAAACCAGCAATGATCTAATATTGGTACTTAAGCTTGACTGTAGCAAGTTTGTATAAAAACTCACTTGTGTTCATGCCTGAAAAGCTTGAGCCTTTTTCCGTTAAGTTTTGTTTGTTGTTTAGACTTTGCATGCCATGTCTTTCGTCTCTCATTTTGTGTGCTAGTTTTTCGGCGGGCCGGTTCATTTGGATACGAGATCGGGAGTCGGGGTCTAGCTGCTATCTTTGATTGACTTGATTTGGTTCTTCTCTGGTCTATCGGGGGCGAGGGGTGCCCTGCTGGTATTTTGGGCTTTGTTTTTGTGCTCTTTCGGTGGATCGGAGGTCGCGAGGTTTGTGATAGCTGCATGATTTTTCGGTTAGGTGCTCTTCGAAATGTGGCTCAACTTCGGTGTTGGGGTTTTGAAGTTTTATGTTGAGGGTGTTCTTTGTGGGTGAGTAGTGACGATGGGTTAGTGGATACTGTGTTTCAGTGCTTGTTTTTTGAAGTATGTTGTTTAGGTGGTGATTTGTTTTGGTGGGTTTATTTTCAGGGGTGTGTTTAGGTGGCTATGGTGTACCGTCTATATGCGGCACCATTTGTAATTTCATCGCGTCCATACCTTGCGTCTTGCGGGGATGGCGTTTAATAATATTTGCCGATTCAAAAAAAGAACTCTAACATATATAGCGTAAAAATAATTATAAGTTAATTTGTACTCTTATGTATCAATATAAACCCTCCGGTTTTCAGGGGACGAGGGTCATGATAATTCAAAGTTCAATTGGAAGATAGATAAAAAATTTCCTCCCACAAATTAAACTCAGGGTCTACTAATACTTTGTCTTTTGGTGGAGCTCGTTAACTACCGGAGTCTGGCTGGTTATTACTAGTATTTTTTTTGTTAGGTAGTACAAAAGTTATAATATTTATGATATTCTTACTAGTTACTATTTTTTTCTTTGAAGAAGATACTATACGAAATTTCCCCTAAAAATATACGAAATACAATCTAAGTATATGTTTTATACAGTCAAAATAATCTAATTAGCTTGACCAAATAGACTTTTACCTCCAATAGACTTTTACCATAAGCTTCTTCTTCTATAGAATAGATTATTCTCTATTTATTATTTAGTTTAAATAAATGCAAGCTTAAATACTAATTTACATCGTTATAACTAATTTACAATTTATATAATGATCAAACAATTTAGTTATCACATCTTGACCTGTACTGCTGTACACCATACATTTAGTCCACCTAATATTTATTCGAGAAAAGAAAATACTGTGCCATTTCTTTATTTAACAACACAACTGAAAATTCTAGTAAAAAAAACACAACTGAAAATTAAGGAAAAAATGGGGTTCATATTGTCGAAAACTGAAATTGGGTATTTTTGACCAAAAGCTAAAGAAATTTAGTCCCGGTCATTTTCCAATCAATGAGTCTGAACATATATTAATCAGACTAGGACTTGATTAATATATCTAATATATTTACGAAAAGTAAATACTTTTCCTTAAAAAGAAAAGAAAAGTAAATACTGTGTCATTTTCTTGATTGCCCTTATCAACCCAATTGAAAAGAAGAATGCTAACCATTGCTTGGGCCATTGGTTAAAGTATTAAAATAAGAAAGTTTGCATCAAAAAGTTGTGTAATTATTGCTAAGGAAAAAGTAAACAATTGTATTTTCAAGACAAAGTTTCTTATAATGGAATCCTTAACCATTGCCTTAGGGCACTGGTTAGCAAAACCCAATTGAAAATTAGGGAAAACCGAGATTAGTATTGTCTAAAACAAGGTAAAAAAATGCCTGAAGGTTTCCAACAATTTCTGCATTACATCAACCTCTTTTTGATTTTCCGCTGCTAAAAGTGCAAGATTTATTAATATGTGCTTATACTAATGGGGTGGGAAATGACATGTACTAATTTTCGTCAGCTTTTGGTCAAAAACATTGAAAACAAGGAAGGCTTAATTGCACTTTTGCCCCCTATATTTTGTCAATTGTGCGATTTTGCACCCCATTGTTTCAAACGAGCGATTTTGCACTCTATATTTTGCCAATTGTGCGATTTTGCACCCCATTGTTTCAAACGAACGATTTTGCACCCCAAAAAATCATAAAAATATTCAGTTTTTTTTCCAAAAAATTTAAAAAATTAGAAAAAAATCAGAAAATATAGTAATTGTTTTTAAAATCAGAAAAAAATCATATATCCAGATTTTAAAAAAAGGTCAGATTTTTTTTAAAAAATTCTTGAAAAAAATTTAATCTTTAAAAATCTGGATACAAATTTTAAAAAAAGGACAGATTTTTTTTAAAAAATTCTGGAAAAAAATTTAATTTTTAAAAATCTGGATACAAATTTTAAAAAAAGGTCAGATTTTTTTAAAATTTAATTTTCAAAATACAAAAAAATCTGGATTTTTAAAAATTAAATTTAAAATTTGTAAATTTTCAAAAAGTAAATTTTGTATATTTGTAAATTTGGAAAAAAATCTGGATACAAAAAAGTAAGTTTTAAAAAAATCTGACCTTTTTTTGAAATTTGTATCCAGATTTTTAAAAATTAAATTTTTTTCCATAATTTTTTTAAAAAAATCTGACCTTTTTTTAAAATTTTGAAAATTTACTTTTTTTTGTATTTTGAAAATTAAATTCCAGAATTTTAAAAAAAATCTGATTATATTTTCTGATTTTTTAAATTTTTTTCGATTTTTAAAATTTTTTGGAAAAAAACTGAATATTTTTATGATTTTTTGGGATGCAAAATCAGAAAGGGGGAAAACTATGGGGTGCAAAATCGCTCGTTTGAAACAATGGGGTGCAAAATCGCACAATTGGCAAAATATAGGGTGCAAAATCGCTCGTTTGAAACAATGGAGTGCAAAATCGCACAATTGGCAAAATATAGGGGGCAAAAGTGCAATTAAGCCAACAAGGAATTGCATATGATAAAAAGGATGAAGTAAAAAGAAATTAACCGATCGAAAAATAAACATATCCAAAATAAATAAAAGACTAAATTTTGTCTGATATTTGTTATCCAAGGGAAAAATGAAATGAAAAAACTTAAGAGCCTAAAGCAAAACCTAAAATTAGATTAAGTGGTCAAAAAAAATAATTTAGCCAAAATCATATTTGAAGGAGAGTGAAGCAAAATTATTAAAAAGAAAAAGTCAAGTGTGATTCTCACTCTTAATTAGTTCATAGAAAAGTGACCCATAAAGTTTCTTACATATATTGATTCTTTTTTGTAGGAGTATACTGTATATTGATCTTCATGAAGAATGGAGTCATGTTCTATCATCTATGGTACAATATTCTAAACATGTCGACGGTTGCCATACCTTAATGATGTAACTAATTGAGAAATATATTAAATTTACTGTCTTATTCAACACATGATCATGTATTGCGTCTAGCATACATGTTATATTTTTATTTATTTTTGGGTGAATTAGCAGACTACATGATTTTCGTTTGTAATTGCGTAAACTATCGAGAATTGTCTCGAGTGTTGATATCACTTGTCGTGACATTACATGCATGCTTACGCAGTTACACTGCATGTATATGTTGTTTTTGAATCTGAAAAGGATGGTTACGTGACATTATAAGCCATCGTCAGCGTAACGTGCAAGTGCTTGTTTGCATTCGTATTTGACCTCTTTCTTAATTTGGTTATTCGTAATTGATATCGTATCCAAATTATATATAAGCCCAATCTTACTCGGTTACACAATGTGAACATGCCTATATATAAACCGTAAACAAACTTACATTTGGCAATGTTTTGGGAATTCTATATATTTGACTTAATTTCCGGCTCCTGCTTGTGGTAAATTGCTTTCTCTCCAATCAACTTACTCAACTATACTTATTTCTTATTTAGATCGATAATTAGCTAAGCAATGACTGAATCAAGTAATTTGTGGACAGAAAATATGTTAATTGTTTACTTGGTTCCGAAGAATGACTTCTAGGATTTGGAAAAAAATAAATCATGTGACACATATAATCTTGGTCTTTTCATGTGTGCCATTAATTTTATTTCCCGGAACTTTCAAAGTCAAATCTAAAGCCTCTCCTAATAAGTGTGAAAACCTCGTATCCAATTATCCACAGCCGTATACAAAATCTGATGATACGTTGGTACCAAGCCAAAAAGTCTAAATTAAAAGTCAAATTAATCTCAAATAAATCAAAATAGCAACGTCGTTCATATACCGTTACATCCTAAACAACCTCTATATATAATCCTTCAGCAACATTATTTATAACTTAAATACACAAAATCTATACACGCGCAAACAGAACAAGAACATCTCATTCTCCAAACGACTTCTTCAATAACAACTTTTGTCTTCCAACAAATTAACAAACACATTCATCTTTAACAACAACAATACAAAACAAAAACACATAACTAAATTAACCTATATATCATCTTTTGCAAAATGAGAATATTTTGCTTGAAGCCTAAAACACCGTCGTTTTCAGTAAATTCCAACAGTTCACCATTTTCAACTTCAAGTTCATCCAAAAGCACAACACCTTCAATCAGGAAAGCTACAACACGCATAGAAGCAGCAGAAGAACTGATACATAAATGGAACTCCGAAACCTCGGATTATGCCAAAGTAACTTCCATCTTCTACAACGACAGAAACGAAGCCATTCAGTACATTCATCACGTTAACCAACTTCAAAGAGCCATGCACTCGTTACTCGAGCTCGAACCATCGTCTCCAAAACTTATCCATGCACAAAACCTAATGCAAATCGCTATGAAGAGGCTCCAAAAAGAGTTTTACCAGATATTAACCATGAACCAGGCCTGCTTGGACTCTGAATCCTTCTCCGTCGGATCCTCCAGAACTTCTTTCTGTTCTTTTGATGGAGGAACACTGGAAGAAGACGATATTCGCGCTGCAGAGGATTGTATCTCTGAAGTTGAACGCGTTTCTTCCGATGCTGTGGATGATTTGAGAATTATTGCTGAGTGCATGGTTAAAAACGGTTATGGAAAAGAATGTATAAAAGTTTACACCACTGTGAGAAAATCCATCGTCGAAGAAGGTATTTATAAACTGAACGTTGAGGAACGAAGTTTCTCGAAGGTGAATAAGATGGACTGGGAAGTTCTTGAGATGAAAATCAATAGTTGGTTAGAGGCGGTTAAGATCTCAGTGAGGACGCTCTTCGCTGGAGAGAGGTACCTCATCGATCGAATCTTCACTTCAAATTCCATCAAAGAAGCTTGTTTTGCTGAGATTTCTAAGGATGGAGCAATTATGCTTTTCAGATTTCCTGAACTCGTTGCAAAAACAAAGAAATCAAAACCGGAGAAGATTTTCCGATTGCTTGATATGTACGCTACAATCACTGTGTTGTTGCCGGAGATTGAATCAATTTTCTCGTTTAATTCAACCACCGTCGTTAAATCTCAAGCATATAATTCGCAACACCGATTAATCGAGTGTGTAATAAATCTTCTTTTGGAATTTGAGTCCACAATATTGAAGGATTCTTCCAAATCGGAGGCAAATTTCGGTGGTGTTCATTCACTAACAAAGCGAACAATGCAGTATCTAACTACTCTTGCAGATTATAGCAACGTGCTCTCTGAAATATTCTTCGACACTCCTCCACCGTCGAAGTCACCGTTGCCTGAATCTTACTTATACAGTCCAGAATCATCCAACAGTACTCCTGAAACGGAGACTGGATTTTCCGTTCGAATAGCGTGGCTGATTCTTGTTCTTCTCTGCAAAGTCGATAGCAAATCAAAACAATGCAAGAATGTATCATTATCTTATCTATTTCTCGCAAACAATCTCCGGCACGTGGTGGACAAGGTCCGTCAATCGAACTTGCAATACATTCTAGGCGACGATTGGCTGTTGAATCACATGGAGAAGGTGAAAAAGTTGATGGAGAAGTACGAAAGAGTAGCGTGGGGAGAAGTGTTTTCATCATTGCCGGAAAATCCAACGGCGGCGATGACGGTGGCAAAGGCGAACAAGTTGTTTATGAAATTCAAACTGGAATTCGAGAAAGCTTATCGGAATCAGAGTTCATTTGTTTTGCCGGAATCGGAATTTCGCGAAGAGATAAAAGCTTCTCTCGCAAGAAAAATAATTCCAATTTATCGCGAGTTATATACTCACCGGATTATGGCGGGAACTGTTAGTGAAATGAAAGAATATGTCGTTTTTACCCCTGAAGATGTTGAGAAATACCTGGTGAATCTCTTCTGTGAGGGAAGAGCATAAAGCAAGCTCTTATTCTAGTAATTTTTACAAAAAGAGCATTAGTTAAAATTAGGCATGCAAAACAAATGATAAATAAATATATTTGTTTCACAAAAATGTGAAGACATGTGAAAGTGAAACAGTTTGCATATATAATTAAGTATATGAGAAATTAGTTCTAGACATGCAGAAGCTTGATATAATTTTGGTTTTGGATCCTTTGATGCAAAGAATAATGTGCATTAGTAGGTGCACCGGTATGGCATGGCCAATCTATGGAGTTGGGTTTGAGAATTATTTATGTCTTTCTCTTAATTTTTTTTTTTTTGAGAGATGTCTTTCTCTTAATGTATATATTCCTTTGTTGGCTGACAATTTTGCAACGGTTTTTAACTATTAATGTTTTTTTTACTGGTTAACCATTAGTGTTGTTTGTTGTGTTTTGAGCCAAGGGAGCCATTATTCATCATAAATTATTTTTTATTTAAGTTTAAAGTGAAACTAGAGATGAAACTTTACATTTTCTTTAGAGTAAAACTAGAAATGAAACTTTGCATATTCTAAAATAAAATGTTTTTGTCAATTATACTTCTACCTAAAATTCAGAGACAAAAGTTCTGATAATAAAATATTACCATTTTTTTCTCGAAGAGAAATCATGTTTAACAAAATCAGACATTATTATACTTTTATCTCCGTCCTTGATTATAAGACCGTTTATAAAAGAAGAATTTATCCCTAAATATGATCTTTTATACATTTTTAGATATATTTATTATTCTTTTTCTAAATATATCCATCATTAACACTACTAGTTTATCTTGAATATGAAAAATCATCATTGAATCTATTAATACACAAAGGGTAATTTAGTAATGGTTACATACATTTCGGAAAAAATTATTACTTCAACCACTTTCTTAATACTCGTAATTTTTGTAAAGTACTAATGTAAAAAGAGACGGAGGGAGTATATAGTTTGGTTCCATTAAGTGGAGCAAGTGTCGATGATAATCAACAATCCAAACAATTCAAGCAACAACTACAAAGTGTAAAGAAAAATCACAATATTGAACCAAAGAACAATAAGATAAAGAGAGTAGAAGAACAAACATAACAATATTTGATTACACAATTCAACCCAAAAATTACCTACGATTGGGGGTTAACAACTTTCTGATCTACTATCTATGAGTTTCATATAAAGAGATAGAAAAAATCACAAAAAATTAGCTTCACAAGAGTTGTCAAAGAACAACCTAATTTCTACCATTTTCTAATTTCTTCTCGTGAAGGAGATAACTCAAGGATTTTCACTATCCAAACCATTCACAATGTTTCTGAACCCAAAAATCTTAACCAAAAGCACTCAACCCAAAAATCTTAACTTCTAAGTTTCCTAAAAGTTCACTCATTTGGTTTTACAAGATAACACAGCAAATAAAAAAAGGGTCTTGTTAACCAGTGTCTCCGGGGCACTAGTTAAGGAAATAAAAAAGAAAATATTTGCATTGAAAACATCATATTTTACACTTTTTAAACTTTAACTACACAAGTTCCAAGACACTTATACTATATTTGGTTTGTTTAACTAGTGCCCCAGGGGCACTGGTTAACATTTTCCATAAAAAAAACGAGACACATACCTAAGACCAGGGGTGGACAAACGGTCGGTTTCGGTCGGAATCGGCCGAAAAATCAAAATCCGAAGCAACCCACAGATGGTATGCAGTCATCCAATGTCGTCCGTAAGAACAGACGGGTTGAGCGGGTGGCGGTTTGAGCGGATTACGGTTTGAACGGGTGGGTTGACTCAGTTTGATACAAGAAGAAAAACAGGATCATAAAGAAAAAAATAGGGAGAGCTTAGCAGATGTAATAATAATTCGGAGTTGAGCGACATTGCTGGCTTTTCCTTGTTTCATAGATCTTGGGTGTGTAGAAGAAGAGGGATAGTGTGTGAAAGAGAAAAGAGATGATTGAAGAGGGGAAAAAAGACTGTGAGCTTGAATATTGTAAGCATGAATATTCGGGTTTTTGAGGTAAGCATGAACATTTTGGTAGTAACTACTGCTAACTAATATGAGTGGTCGTAATAATGATTTTTTTTAGGAAGTAATAATGATTTTTTTATTCTTTTTAAGCTAGTAATGCTAATAATCTAAATATATTAAATTCATTTTCAAAAGACATGTCACATTTTACTATGGTTGATTGGACAAAACACTGAAAAACAACAGGTGTGGCGTGCATGTTACACATTGAAAAGTAAGAAAAACTGTCACCTAATACTAAAGACGGTCGGGCTTGGATACACATGGATTCAAACTTTTCAACCGAACCGGTCCACAACTAACCAATGCTAACTGCTATATTCAACCGTTTGACTCGTTCACCCGTGCAAATCCGACCCATCTTACCCGTTTAGCTGTGGGCTGGTCGGATTCAGACGGATCTAACCCATTTGTCCAGCCCTACCTAAGACCTTCTCCTATGCGCCTAACTCCCATATATCCGTACAGAGGAATGCCTCACGGAAATGGAAGTGGTCAAACACTCAGAAATGAGCAACCTGGATGCCTAGCATCTCAGAGTGGGTGCCTAGCACTTGGGATAGAGTATTCCCCACACTTTTAGTTATAGCTTCTTGATTCAATCCACACCCACTATATATATCTCCGATATGACCTTGGGAATTTGTCATTTTCTTTCTTCAATTTTCTCTTAAATTGACTTTCTTTTGAAATATTTTTCCATTGATAATTGTGAGAATAAAAATAATTAAGAATACCACCCGACACAGATGCAAGTAGTAGAAAATGGAGGCAGTTAACCCCGCTTGATTTTTTAAGAAGCCAAATTAGTCATCTGAAATGGACATCAGAGATAATCAAACTTGAGATTTTGAGAGAAACTCACTTCAAGATCCAAAACCAACATGACAAGTAATTTTCTGTTTTTGATATACATTAATGAGTAATTTTGATACATTGACCCGCCATGAAGTTTATTAATGTCCTCACATTACACACAAACCTTTTATTGACTAACACACTTCAAACAAACTAATATATATTATATAAACTAGCGAAAGTACCCGTCTTTCCGCTCTTTTTATTGCGCTAACGTTTGAAAATTATGAACGTTTTTTTTATGAAATTTTAATTTTGATTAAAAGTAAAAATATAATTGTTTTTCGCGTTCAAATTATAACAAATCAAACTAATCATGATTATCTATTTCAATGAAACCAACACATAACAAAAAAAATATAATTTAAATTCTTTTTTTTAATGACACCAACAAAAATCTTTATTATAAAAAAAGTTGTTGTTGAAGGGTATAATTGGGATAATGAAAAAGTAAGTATAAATACGTTCATCTAGTTTGTTACACTTTTTAAATAATAAAGGATAAAACTGGACATTTGTGTTTGTTACACTTTTATTTTAATATTTAAATTTAGAGATTTACTTTTCCCACCCTATGGCCTTCTCGCGCGCCCTATGCAAATTACCAACATGCCCTTCGGATTTTATAATCCGGAACATCTATACGTTTTTCGGAATATAGAATCCGGACAATTGCGAAGTATAAAAGGAACTTCACCCCCCATTTTTACAGTGTTACAGTTTCACTTTCAACATTCTCTCTCTCTCTCTCTCTCTCTCTCTCTCTCTCTCTCTCTCTCTCTACATTATCCCAAATTCCGAACACCACAAATTTTGTCCAAATTTGGAGTTTTGTTGCTCAAAAGCACCGCATTTCAACCCTTGTCAAACATCATGGAAGGTAAGTTCGATTTCTGTACACATGCACAGTTAATTTGGTCGATTCTTTTTGGAATTCTGGTCGAATGCATCCGGAGTTTGTTTTCCGGAACAGGTTGTTGATAATCCGGATTATGAAATCCGGACAAACCCAGAATGTTTTTTTGCTTCTGTTTTGTGCTGTTTGATTGTGATGTTTGATTACCCTAATTTGAATGTTACAGAAGGGGGTTCAACATCTAATACTCAGCGCGTAAGGGAGGCAGGACATGCTTCCCGTAGGAGAGCGCATAAGCAACAGCTGGAGGCTGAAGGTGGTGTTCCTCTGAGGCGTCGGGGTGGTAGAGGACGCCGTGCTGATGTAGAGCCTGATGTCGAGCATCAGCCGGAGCAACAAAAATATATGGACATGGAGCAGGAGCAGGCTGATGTGGAATTACAGAATATGGAGGAGCAAGAGCTTGAGGAGGAGCTGCAGGGTATGGACGAGGAAATGGAAGATGCCAAGCCACGGCGAAGGCGAAAGAAGAAGGTGGTGGATCTTGAGCCACTAGATGACTATCCCGGTGGCCCACACGAGACTGGCCTGCTGTGGAGGTACCATGTGCACGTGGCCAGGAAGGCGGCTGATGGCGTGGTATTTATTAATGTTAACTTTATATCTGAAACTGCCTGTTTATTTATTGTTAAATATGTTTGTGAAGCCATGAGTTTAAACTCACTTTATTAATTTTAATTATTTGCAGTGGCGTGAAAAATTAAAATGCATCAACAACGGAAAGAAGATAGAAGCGATGCATGATGATGACACCAGACCTATCATGGCTGCACGGCGGTGGGAGAACAGATTGCATGGCACAGGCCTTGGTTGGCTCCAGGATACCAGCTACAACATTATTGACCATGGGCTGATTTGTGCGTTTGTGGAGAGGTGGCACGAAGAGACTTCCAGCTTCCACCTTCCGTTTGGGGAGATGATAGTCACAATTGATGATGTGGCCTCTTTGCTGCATATCCCCATTGACGGCATGCTCATGTCCCACGGGTCCATATCACGGGACGAGGCGGTGGAATGTATGAAGGAGTACTTGGGGTCTAGTACGAGTGATGCTCTTAAAGAGGTCGACAAGACCAAAGGTGCACATTACAGATTTAGCTACTTGGAGACGATATTCAAGGAGAGTTTGAAGGAGCAGAGGGATTTGGCGGCCGAGTATGGTGTGACTAAGGAGGTGCAGAGGTTGCGGGACCAGGCTGTCCGTGTATATTTGCTATACTTGGTGGGGATCACAATCTTCAGTGACAAAAGCCAGTGGGCTATGGATGTTGTCTACCTGAAGTACTTCAGAGACCTTGATCTTTGTGCTGGTTATTCATGGGGAGCTGCTGCACTAGCTCACTTGTATAAGGAGCTCAACAATGCTGCACGTTGGAACACCAGTCAGGTGGCAGGATACCTGAGTTTGTTGCAGGTATAAATTAAGAACTATGTTTTACTTTTTTAAATGTAAGTGTATATGGTTTGTATATTTATATGTGGTTGTCTTTGGTGCAAGCTTGGGTGTTTCATCACTTCCCATGTATGGGAAGCAAGGATGTCTGGGAAGGATATGTAGAGAATCAGTATCCACGCACGATGATTTTTTTACCACTGCATGGTTTAGGCACAGTGGACAACTACAGAAACTATTTAGATGCGCTGGATTTGACGAGGGTTGTCATGGCCCCATATGCTGTGCACCATCAGGCACGTCAGTTTGAGCGGGTCAGCCTTTACTCTGGATGGCTGAGATGCGGAGAGCGCATGGTGAGATATCTACCGGAGAGGGTGCTTTGCGAGTTTGGGTGAGTTCAAACCATACAGAGACATCCCGTTCAGAGTGCACTTGTTGATGTTAACGTGGCGGAGATCACAAACAGCTTTCAACGTGCACTTGATTATACGCTGACACCTCAAGAGTTGGGAGAGATTGCAGTTCATGGTGTGGAGGCAACAGATGGATACATCGAGTGGATTTACCAAGTGTCTCATCCACGCATGATTCTTCCAGACATGCCGGTACCGGTGCCGAGGCCACTAGTGCATGAGGTCCTAGATGCGCGAGCTTCTTAAGATGATGGAGACCTTGCGTACTTACAGCTTAGCGGAAGGATGACCCGCATCAGAGACCACATCTATGCCATGATGAGAAGCGGTCTGGTGCCGAAAGGGACTGAGGAATGGCAGCATTTGGAGGATGCGTTGAGAGAGGTGCATGATGGGAAAGTTTACCGTCGTCGGGGAGCTACTGAGGGTGGCAGGGGTGCCAGAGGTGGCAGAGGTGGTGGCAGGGGTGGTGGCAGAGGTGGCGGTGGTACGGGTGTAGTTATTAGAGGCTGATAGTATTGTATTTTATGTTTATGTTTGAACATTTTGAATGCTTTTGAATTATGTAACACTTGGATAATTTTTAATGTTATGTAATCTTGGATAATTTTTAATGTTATTTGATTAATGTTTTGTTCGAAAATTATGTTGTGTTGATGATTTTAATGTTATAAGTTCGATTTAATGTTAGACATGTCACCGGCATGATATGTCTGTTTGGAAGCAAGCAAAATGCACCAAAACAGATGGCTTCTGCCTCTGTACTGATGCAGTCCGGGTTATATAATCCGGACAGGTTTAGCACATTCCGGATTATTTAATCCGGAACCATCGTTCACCACCCACTTTTGTTGACTTTCAACGGGGTGATTTACACATTTCGGATTATATAATCTGGAAGTTATCTAACTTTTTCGGATTATATAATCCAGAACAATATTTTCATAACTGACATCATCATCCATCAGGGTGGATGAAGTGCCAAAATACACGAATAAATCCGGATTTAATATTCCGGAATGGGTTCGGATTATATAATCCGGACTAGGGGTATTTTGGGAAAAAAATAGGGCGCGCGAGGGAAGGCATGGGGTGGGAAAAGTAAATCTCTTAAATTTATTCTTATATATTTGTTACATTTGTTATTTGTATTGAAAATTGATGACATTTTTTGAAAGAAAAATCCAGCCCAAAAGAGTTGAAATGAGTTGTTTTCTTTATATATAATAATATAGATTAATATATAATATCATGGATGTTCGTTTTAGTGAACAATTTATGGAATAAGTGATATTTTAAGAATGATGATGGAAACTAAACAACATTTTGCTTATGGAATGGTGTATTTACTTCTAAAGTTAGCATTTTTTTTGCCGGAAATTGCATTTGTTGAAGGAGTTTCTCAACTATGAATTTTGTGAATAATCAAATGCGCAACTATATGAGAGATGAAATTTGAATTGATTTATTGGTCACATACATAAAAGTATGAATTCTCCCAATTGAAATTCTCTTAATTTTTCTCATACTTAGAGAGTGATATGTTTGACCCAGTTGAAAAAAAAAAATCATACAACACTTTCAAAATATGAAGACATGTTGAGAACAATTATAATACTTAGATATTAATATGCCTTGAATTTTTAGATATACAACAATATAATTTTTGTAAGCTCTAACTTTTTTAATATACAAAGTCATCACCATCCTCGTGAGTTTAGCTCAGTTAGTAGGGACAATGCATAATATATACAAGGTCTGGGGTTCGAACTCAGCCACCACAAAAAAAAAAAAATACAAAGTCATCATCAATTTTTAGAGGAAAGTCATCATTTTATCGTTTATGAATTTATATATATTTTTATCAGTATTTATAATATTTGACCTTAACTCCACAACAAATAAACTATATTCATACAATTCATATGCAATAATTCTAAATAAGCACTACCAAACCCTAACAATGGAGTTTTCACCATTAACACTAATTTAAGCTCAACAAACTAATAAAGTAGTAATATATGTTCACTCTCCTTACTTTAAAAAATAAATAAAAAATTATGAATGCATAAGATAAAAAATATACAATTAAAATTTACAATAGGGGGTTTGCGTCTTACAAGATCAGAAATGGAGGAAACTATTGAGTGAGGTTGTTGTTTGTATTCAGTGTTTGTCTTTCTTTTTAACGAAATTTGCGGAAAAACACTTATAAATATCCTAACATTTTGTTATAGTCTTTTTAAAAAATTTCTTCAACTTTTAGTCTTTCAAAAGTTTTTCATCTTCGTTTTTTGGTTCTTCCTTTTAAGTAAACTCATGTAGAATGCATAATTTTGAATAATTTTTTTTTAGAAAAGTTTATAATATTATAAGAATCTCTAAAAAAAACAGTCCTCGTGAGTTTAGCTCAGTTGGTAAGGACAATACATGATATATTCAAGGTCTGGGGTTTGAATCCCGACCACCACAAAAAAAGAATCTCTAAAAAAACAATTTTTTTTTAAACAAAACATGAATTAAATATGATTTTTTTATATATATTTTGCGATTAAAATTCATTTAATTCATGTTTTGTAAAAAAATTTAAATTTTTTGAGAGAGATTTTTACAGTATTCTACATATTTATGCACAATTTCATTGAAAAAAGCAAAGAATACACATAATTTGTCTTAAAAAATAAGGACAAAAATGGTGATTGCAAATTTTATAGGACTAAAAGTCAAAGAATTTTTTTTAAAAAATTAAAACAAAAATTTAAAATATTTATAGAAATAAAAAACATACTTATCCCATAAAATTTTATTGCATTAATGTATTATGGATGTGAACGTCATCGTAAGCAGCTTAGTTCAATTACTATAAACAATGCATAATATATGTAAGGTCTGGGTTCAAACCTCGGCAAAAAATAAACATATCATGGATGTGAACCAACGGCAAGTGAGACAAGCAATTGTGTGATTGAAAATTTAAAACGTGTGTTGCTATGTGCTATCTAACATTTCTATAAATGATGATGGGTGTGGGCCTCTCGATCAAAATGTCAACAGATAAACGTATAGTGTCTATGGTACACAACTACACGTGCCTCCACCTCTGCCAAGGAACCTCTGCCAAGGAAATATTCAATTTTAATTCCGTTTGAGGGAATATATAATTGTAAATTGTTACACCATGCAATATTGCAATTGGTTGAATTTCATGACTTGAGAAAAATGTTGGCAAATCAAGCATTAATTCCGTTTGAGGGAATATATAATTGTAAATTGTTACACCATGCAATATTGCAATTGGTTGAATTTCATGACTTGAGAAAAATGTTGGCAAATCAAGCAAGCCGAAACAAACTCCCAAATCATTTGATAAATATCATGAGTGAGTAAGATTTAATAAATAACTCTCTCTCTGTGTGTGTGTTGAACGGAAGTGATCAATATCATAAGTGAGTAAGATTTAATAAATAACTCTCTGTCTCTCTCTCTCTGTGTGTTGAACTGGTCTTTTCCTCTATTTGCATCGTGTTGTTTTTCCTTGTTTACAGTTCCTATAAAAAATTGGTTAGGTTATAGAAATTGTTCGTGTATTTTTTATCAAATAGTTGAAATTTGGTATGAAGTGTGTTGAAAGCTTCAACTAAAAATGAATTTTCTTTCCCAAAAAAAAAGCATTTTCTTTGTGGAAGAATGAAAGTTTATTAGAATTTTGTACTTGAAGATGGTGCCATATTATCGAGAAAGTCGAATATATATATATATATATATATATATATATATATATATATATATATATATATTATTGTTTTTTATATTGTTGTATTTGCAGAAATAACTAGTTCAAAAAATGAGGTAACAAGTTTTTTTTGACAATAAAATGAGATAACAAGTTATAGGAAACAAATAAATAATTACACACATGACATCCACATCAGCTTTGACTTGGTCAAAGTTGGCCTGGGGGCCAAAACTGCAAAAGGGGCAATACTTAAGGGGCAGTTTTGTATTTTATTTTGTTAGGGGGTCAAAATCCAACTTCTTGAAACATAGAGGGCCAAAACTGCTATTAAACATTTTATTTAATAATAAAAGTCATGATACATATCATAAGTTTAACATAAACTATTGATCTCTAGAGCTTACACAAACATCTTAGAAGCTGAAACTTTAAGATCGGTTATTTAAGAGTATAGTTGTTGTTGCTAAAAAAAGAAAAGAAAAAAGAGTATAGTTGTTACTTTTTCTTTTTGTTTTCTTCCATCTTTTCTCATTGTACCAAAAAAAAAAAAATAGAAAGACTTCTTGCAATAGAATATTATCTATTTATTTTTAGTTTTATAATTCATTGTTATGGGAAGGATAGGCTTTCATGATCGATGAATGAATTAGAAGAGTATGTGAGTGGAGAACTGCGAAGCCCCGATACCTGATACGATACAAATACGATACCGATACGATGATACGAGATTTTTTTTTTGAAATTCTTGATACGATATGGCCTTGAGACGTTATTAAAAAATTAAATTTAAAATTAATAGTATAAGTGTACAATGTATAAATATAAATATAAATGATAATAAACAAACATTCACATTAATGAAAATGATCAAAACAAGTGACAATTACATATTTTTCAGCAAATTAGAATATAGCTAAACATCATTGGTACCACCTAAAGATAACATCATTAGTACTATCAAAAAAGAATATCATTGTCTAATGTTGACCACTTAATACTTGACACTAATTGAGATTGAAAACAAACAATTTTTTCCCAATTATAGAGAAGAATAGAAGAAGAGAAGAAGGTATTAAAGGGAGAAGAACAAAAGAAATATAGCATTAGAGAGAAGAGAAACAGAGTAGAACTCTCTGAAGGTGTTGATGGGATGCTGATGTTGAGATTGAGTCAATCAGTGGTAATGGTTAGAAGAGACAATATGTTTTTCATAGTGCCTCCGGTCTTTATGTAATTTCATTTTTATTCTTTCATTATTCTTTTTTTTAAAAGGAAATATATAAGAAAGAAGTATCAGTGTCGGAGTATAAGTTAGCTATATCGAAGTATAAGTTAGCTGTATCCGACATGTATCGGTTTTTTTTCAAAAAAATTAATATTAATTGGTCGATACTTCTCCGATACGTGTATCAGGACGTATCAGTATCATATACGTGTCAGACACGATTCTTCACCATTTTTGAAGTATAGGTGTGATGAAGTAGTTTTGCATCAAAAACAAGATAAGTATTTGTATCGTCTCCATAGGGATTAGTGCGACATCACGGATAGATTAACATCAAATATCATTCTAAGTTAAAAGGGGGTGATTGTTTGTTTAATTTACAACTATGGTAACTAAATTGCAAAAGTAAAAAGATGAGATTAATAAGGATTGAAACTTGTTAGGAGTAGCGTTCCTTAACCAAGCGTCACATGTAACCTAATGATCCATACGAATTCTAGCTTTATAAACAACATTATCACAATCAATTCTAAACTATCCTTCGTGTCCAAAGTGATATAATTAACTCTAAGGTATCGTTTAAACATTCGTGTCCAAATCCCTTAAACGATAACAAAGTCGATCGAATAACCTAATCGACCGTGTCCAGCCTGATTAAATATCAGAAAGCATTTAACTCTTGATTATGGTGATTATCACAAGATTAACAAAGATGTCAAGTAAGTTAACCTAAGATATATTGCTACTCTAGCTCTAGATTCAAGAGTTTGTGTCCAAAGCATCTTGAATCTCATTGAAAGCATTAACACAAGAATAACAACAATATTGAATATAAATTGCTAGAACCATATTTTGCAAATTCAAAAGGATTACATGTTTAGCAAGATCAAGTACCTCTCATCCCAACAAAGAGTATTTAGCTACACATCATCATGGAAGCCTTGCAAGGATGGCTTGAAAAGGAAGGATTCATTCTCCTAGTGATGTCTCAACAAAGGAATAAAATCCAACTTCCAAAATCACTCTCACTCTATATGCTCTTGCCCTATTTCTCTCTATGATATTATCTATGAAAGTTTAGAGAAAACTAAGAGAAAACTATGAGATATTCCTAAGACTAATATGAACTATATATCTCTCTAATGAAATTCTAATAATATATAATATATCAAGCCCAAAATATCTAAATAATATCTAACATAATATCTAACATAATATCTAAAATAATATCTAACATAATATCTAAATAATATCTAACATAATATCTTCCAAGAATAGCAAGTGGGCCACTTGAATTGAGCAAACCGCCTAACTTACGCTAATAGCGCCAAAATCGCTAATAGCGAAATTTCTTTAAGCTCCAGATACACCAATAGCGTATCTCTCTGGACTTTGACACTTCTTTGAACACGCTAATAGCGTAGAACACGCTATTAGCGTCATTTCTTCAAGTTTGCTGGACAGCTTTTACCATTTTGCACTTTTTCATGATGAATTGGACTTTGATCAGTGTCTTGAGGCTAATTACTGCACAAAAGGATAGAGTAATGATAAGTAAAGCGTAATAAGGCATTTAACGCTTATTTCTCGGCTTTTCCTTCAATAACTTGCAGAACAAGTAACAAAAAGTGCTTAAAATATAACATGAAATTAACACTTTTTAGCACTTATCAAGGTGCTTCACATGTGGAGAATGTTCACTATCAAGTATTGGTAAGGAGTGAGAGTATGAGACCAATAAATCCAAATAGATGCTTGAGACAGGGTGATCCATTGTCACACCTATTGTTTATGTGTGCCGAGGGACTTTCTGCCTTCTCGAGAAACTTGAGGAGAGAGAAGAAATCCATGAAATCAAAGTGTGGAGAGGAGCTCCACTCTTTGCACACCTTTTATTTTTTGACGATTGTTTTTTGTTTTGATGGATAGATGAAGGTGGGTGTACTAATTGGAACAGATCCTCCAGCTGTATAAAGAGGCGTTAGGACAAGCAATCAATTTAGGTGACATTTAGTATACACAAACAACTCTTTTTGTGTATCATACAAAAATTATTTTTTCACCATAGATATATTAGTATTTTATTCAATGGGTTGGATTAGAGATGAGTTACCTCTTTAATGGGTTTATGTAATACAATGGGTTTATTGCAGTGTCACCCTAAATTGTATGTAATTTATATTTATGGATTTTTGAATATTAATTAAAAATTTGGAAATTTTTGACAAATAAAAAATTGATGAATTGTTTCGTTTTATGACAAAATTTAGTAGTCCATACAAATTTTGATATCTTGACGTTTATAAATTAATAAATGTCATATATTCACAACCTAATCAAGTAAATAACATTTAATTAAAATATTATTATTGACTTTAATTGGGGACATTAATTCGGGGCATTCGTTTATTTAGCTATTATTTTGGACTTTTTACCTTCTTTCATTTCAATTTTTTACTTTACCCATTGAAATTTAGCCATTAATTTTGGGCATTATTCTCCTCTAAAAAAAAATTATGAGCATTATTTTGGACATAAATTTACCTTCAATCGAAAAAAATTCACAGTACTGCATTTTATATTATTAATTTCAGTAAAAAAAATTATTATTATCAGCAATGAAGATGAGTTGAGGAAATAAACTCCGTGTTAATGAAAATAAGAAATTAACAACACAGTATCCTTTCATTGCTTGAAGATATCCGGATCAACTAACTCAATCATATAGTTAATTTCAATAATTTTTTTTTTTAAGAATCCAGATCGACTACTTTGGTTGAAGCCTGCATTTTCCAATTTTATTCATAAAATAAATAAAAAGTAAAAAAAGCTTGATGGATTGAACACTGAAATGAGTTTATGTTTTTGACATGGTTGCAACCTATCTAGCATGTTGATTTAAGAATGAAAGGTAGTAATTGAAACAAATCTCATCGTAAGAAACTACAGATTGCAAAAGGGAAATAACAGATCGAAAATTGCAGATCGAGAGAGAGGGAGACCTATATGAAAATGATAATGATGATGAAAGTGATGGTGTTAGAGTGAGAACCTGAGAAAGAAATTTCTGGACAATTAAGTTTTTTGGTTGACAAACATTTATGTTTGGTGAAAGATCGATGAAGAGTACTATAAATTATTTCTGATCAATTAATAATGGAGAAATTAATTTGGCCAAAGTAGTGTATTGAGTTGTTTTGGGGAGGTATTTTGTTTTAAACAACAAAAGGGCCAATTTAGAATTACATCTAAGACCTGTCCACCTGCTACTAAGGGTTAAAAAAGCTTTTTGTATGGTACCCAAAAACATTAACTTGTGTATCCTAACCTTCACCATCAATTTATAAAAGTCAGTTATCCTTTTCAAAAAGCACACAAGCTAATTTGAGGGAGCCTATGAAGAATATCTTTCAACTATTAGAAAGCATGGGAACTAGGAAAAAGTTGGGTTTTCCATCTATGATCGACAAGAAGAAAAAGTCCAATTTTGGTTTTTCGAGGGATAGAGTTTGGAGGATAATACAACAATTAATGGTCATGAAACTTGTCAAAGGCATGCACATGAGTTCTGATTAAGTTAGTAGGGCAATCCATCCCTACATTTTTTATGAGTACCTTCCTTCTTCTCTAAATTTGGGGGAGGAAATTCATAGAAGATCAACTCGTTTTGGTGGGAGAGATTAAGAGACAAGGGAAAGAAGTAAATTGCCTTAGCTAGGACAAGCTAACGATGCAGAAAGAATTTAGAGTCTTATCTAGGACAAGATAACAATGCAGAAAAAATTTAGAGGTATAAGTTTCCGTAATTTATATGGATTCAATTTATCTATGTTATGGAAGCAAGGTTAGAAGCTCAAATCATTTTATAAAAGCAACGACAACACGGTTTGATGGACTATGTTCACCAATGAAAGTGGAATCACGGGGATTAACAGAATCCATTATGAGCAGCGGCGAAGCTAGGAAAATTTTTACGCAGGGGCCAACTATAAAAAAAATAATTAAAACCATTAAATTTAAAGATAAAATATATTTTTAGTCTTATAAATTATAATTTTTTAGGTTTGGTCCTTGCAAACTAATTTATTCAATTTTTGTCTTGATTTTTTAAATTTTACAAAAAAAAAGGTGTTTTTGGTCATGGATTTCATCTTTATAACAAAAAATTAAGGACTAAAATTAAACAAAATCTTAGGAACTTAACTAAAAAAAATCGCAAGTTTTGTAGACTAAACTCAAAATAATCTGAAAATTACCCAATACATTTTTTTTGAAAGGAAAATTAACCAATACATGAAAATCAACTCAAATGATAAAATTGACAATAGCTATTTAAAAAGTTGGACAAAATGTGTTTCAAGAAGCCAATTTTATTTATAAATGACTATTTACAAAATAGATTAATAATATATTTTTCAATGTACACAAATAGGTTATATATGTTTAATTATTGTTGTGCTAGTTTTTTTTATTATTGAAAAGGTTCTCTCTATAATTGTTATTGAGAGCGAAAGTACCAAACCAATACAAATAAATCTGTCAATCATATAATAATTTTTTTTACTTTTTTATTTATGTTATTTTTCGGCAACTAAACTTATTTGAGGTAGCTCAATGTTTATTATTTAGGGTAGCCGGATATAAATACATACCAGCTAATTAAAGAATAATAATTTTTTTGGGGTAGCCAAGGCTACCCCTTCATAATGAAAGGATACGCCCCTGATTATGAGATAGTGTGGTTATGCTGAACTAGATCGTAAGATAGTGGTGGATGGTATTATGGATAACTCTATAAACCATTACGAGATTAGTAACAATTTGAATGAAAGTAGAATGCTTGTTACACACAATCCAAACATTAAGATATACTCCCTCCGTCCCTATATGTAAGCACCCTTTGCCTCTAATAAAAGGGTGCTTACATATAAGGACGAAGGGAGTATAATGTTATAAGGAGACAAACAAATTTTGTTGTCCACACATAAATAAAGGTGCCAAATTTGTATTTTAGTCATCACATCTTTAATTTGATCCTATCTTATATTTTCCAACCTTGATGAATGAAGTAATATAACTTTTTTCTGCCCAAAAAAAGTCCGTAACAAATAGCCCTATATTTATTTTGTTATTCAAATCATGATCAAGTATTGTATCTAGCTATCAATGATCATATAGAAATAAACTCAGTTGAAAAAAGTTCACTCATTCGCAAGATTGTAGGTTCAACTTCCATCTTAATAAGTCTCAAAACTCAACTTACCTATATTTTCACCTTAAAAAAAAAAAAGGAATTGCATCTAGCATTCATGCATTTTTTTTTTTTGTTGATTAGAACGCATTTTTTTTCGTTTGTTCAAAATTGCATAAAACATAAGCTAGAATTGAGTGTGTGTGGACCGCGTTCATCACTCGTGGCGTTACATGCATGTTTACGTGACATTATAAAGCCAACGTCATCCTAATTTGCAAGTGATTGTTTAAGTCCGCATTTGACCCCCTTTGGGTTATGCGTAATTGATAGTGTAATTTGATGAAGTGACAGTTTGAAGAAAAGTTATGCACAAGTGCTAATTTGCTGTCATAACATGGTTACGCAATGTGAACATCATCTTTTTTCTAGATGTTTAACTTTCGAACTTAACTATCTCAATTTAACTTTTAAACTAAGTATCTCGATATTGAATTGATAAACTTTCAACTAAGTGACTTTTCAGGAACTTAACTATCTCAATTTAACTTTTAAACTAAGTATCTCGATATTGAATTGATAAACTTTCAACTAAGTGACTTTTCAGAAAACAAGAAGACCTTATCTCTGCTGTTATTTGGACCATTTGGATGTCCTGGAACGACCTTATATTTGCTGGTGGCATACTCCGAAAGGAGCCAGTGGTGGACAAAGTTAAACTCTTAGATTGGAAGTGATTTCGGGCTAAGTGCCCTGCTAGTTCCTGCTCTCTCTATGAGTGGGAGGTGCAGCCCGTCGTGTGTTTGGACCAGTAGGGTGTTGTGGTGGTTTGGTTTTGCTGGGGTTGCTTGCGAAGTTCGGTGGGGTCGTATCTCCCTGTCCTTCCCGGTGCGGCTTTCAGGTTATTCGTGTTGTTTTTTGGTGTTCTCTTTTGTTTTTCTTTTGGTGTTCTATGCTCCTTTTGGGGCCTTGTGGGTGCGTCTCCGGCCCCGTCTGTGGGGTTAGGGGCGTTCTCCTTTATGGTGATTTGTGGGTGTATCGTTTGACGATTGTTTTTGTATATTCTGTACTATTTTGTTCGTTTCTCCTTTCTTTATATATATATATATATATATATATATATATATATATATATATATATATATATATATATATATTTCCCATTCAAAAAAAAAAAAAAAGAAGACAAGAAGACCGACTTATACACAATGCGAAGATGCTTATATCTATAAGGAAAATATTTACTTGAGCATAATCTCAAATAAAAAATATTTGAAAGCACACACAGATATAATTTTACCTTATCTCTTAGTACCATTTCTCTTTTTGAATTTTTATTATTTATACTTATGTTATCAAATAAATTTTATTTGAGGTCATGACATGCAAGAGTTGCCTCTATATATAAACCCTAAACAAATTTTCCTTTGGCAATGTTTACGATATTCTATATATCTGACTTAAATTCCAGCTCGTGCGTGGTATAAAATCCATTCTTCCCCAATTAACGGTTAACTCTTCTTATTTAATATTATAGATAGATAGATAGATAATTAGCTACGCAATGACTACTGAATCAAGTAATTTGTGGAATTGGTTTCGAAGACGGACTTTTGTTTTGGAAAACAAAGCATGCCATATATACAATCTTGAAAACAAATAATCATCCCATAAATACAATCTTAGTCTTTTTGAATTAATAGATACGTTTATTTCCCGGAACTTTCAAGGTCAACACAGAAGCCTCCTCTATTGTGTGAAACCTCGTGTATCCAATTATCCACAGGCGTAAGGAAAATGTGCCAAGCCAAACAACTCTTAAAAGAAAAGTAATCTCATCATTCCACAAATAATTCCAAATCGCAATGGCGTCTGTATACCGTTGCATTGTAATCCACCTCTACATATAATCCTTTAGCTGCAACATTTTACAATGGAAATCATATAATTCCCCAAACAACTTTTATAACCAACTTTGTCTCCCAAAGAACCAAACAATCAAACATGTCCAAACCCAACAGCAACACATACATAACTAAACTATTTAATCTATCACATTTTTCTTTTGTAAAAATGAGAATATTCTGCTTGAAACCTTTAACACCGTGGTTTTCAATATACCGCAACAGATTACCATCCTCAACTTCAAATTCATCCACAACACCTTCAAGCAGAAAAGCTACAACACGAATAGAAGCAGCAGAAGCACTTATACAAAAATGGAACTCCGAAACTTCGGATTATGCCAAAGTAACTTCCCTCTTCTACAACAACAAATGTGAAGCCATTCAGTACATTCACCACGTTAACCAACTTCAAAGAGCCATGCACTTGTTACTCGAGCTCGAACCATCGTCTCCAAAACTCATCCACGCACATAACCTAATGCAAATCGCTATGAAGAGGCTCCAAAATGAATTCTGCCAGATATTAACCATGAACCAGGCATACTTAGACTCTGAATCCTTCTCCGTCGGATCCTTTAGCACTTCTTTCGGTTCTTTTGATGGAGGAACACTGGAAGAAGACGATGATCACGATGCAGAGGATTGTATCTCTGAAGTTGAACGCGTTTCTTCCGATGTGGTGGATGATTTGAAAATTATTGCTGACTGCATGGTTTCTAACGGTTACGGAAAAGAGTGTGTAAACGTTTACACCACGGTTAGAAAATCGATCGTTGATGAAGGCGTTTACAAACTCAATGTGGAGGAAAGAAGTTTCTCGAAGGTGAATAAGATGAACTGGGAAGTTCTTGAGATGAAAATCAACTGTTGGTTAGAGGCAGTTAAGATTTCAGTGAGAACACTCTTTGCTGGAGAGAGAAACCTCTGCGATCGGATTTTCGCTTCAAATTCCATCAGAGAAGCTTGTTTTGGTGAAATTTCAAGGGATGGAGCTACTCTTCTCTTTCGATTTCCTGAACTTGTTGCGAAAACAAAGAAATTGACACGGGAGAAGATTTTCCGTTTGCTTGATATGTATGCCACAATCACCGTGTTGTTACCGGAGATTGAATCGATTTTCTCCTTCAATTCAACCTCCAGTGTTAAATCTCAAGCATATAATTCACAACAAAGACTCGTTGAATCTGTAAGAAATATTTTCGCAGAATTCGAGTCCGCAATCCTGAAGGACTCTTCCAAATCGCTGGCGAATTTCGGTGGTGTTCATTCCCTTGCAACGCAAACAATGCAATATCTTACCAAGCTTACAGATTACAGCAACGTGCTTTCTGAAATATTCTTCGACATTCCTCCGTCGTTGAATTCCCCATTGCCAGAATCTTACTTGTACAGTCCAGAATCATCCAACAACTCGACGGAAATCGAAACTGAATTTTCCATTCGAATAGCGTCGTTGATTCTAGTTCTTCTCTGCAAAATCGACGTCAAATCGAAGCAATGCAAGAACATATCCTTATCATATCTATTTCTTGCAAACAATCTTCAACACGTGGTGGAGAAGGTTCGTGTGTCGAACTTGCAATACGTTCTTGGTGACGATTGGTTGTTGAAGCACATGGAGAAGGTGAAACGGTTGATTGAGAAGTACGAGAGAATAGCATGGGGCGCAGTGGTTGCGTCATTGCCGAAAAATCCAACGACAGCAATATCAATGGCAGAGGCGAGGGCGGTATTTATGAAATTCAATCTGGAATTTGAGAAAGCTTATCAGAAACAGAATTCGTTTGTTATGCCAGAATCAGAACTTCGCGAAGAGATAAAAGCGTCTCTGGGGAGAAAAATAATCCCAATTTATCGCGAGTTGTATGATACACACCGCATTGTGAAAGGATCAAAGAGTGAAATGAATGAATATGTCGTTTTTACCCACGAAGATGTTCAGAGTTACTTGGTGGATCTCTTCTGTGTGGGGAGAGAGCTTAACAATATATAAGTAAAAATGAGTTAAAGAAAGTTGATGTATCTGCTCTCATATACATCAATTTTGTTTTACTCATTCTTGTTTATATTTCATTACAGATAGAGAATTAAATAAACATAAAAATATGCCATGCATTCGATAAATATATTTCACAAAAATGTGCAAGACATGTGAAATAGTACGCATCTAATTAATAAGGTGAGAAACTCGTACGAGGCATCAGAAGTTTGATAGAATTTTGGTTTAATATCCATTTATATTACTTGTGTTTTTGTGTATCTTACTACTTTAATACTCAATAAAAATATTTTTTTGCCTTTGCAAAATAAAATGAAATCAGTTCCTTTAGACAAAAATACAGAAGTGAAAAAAAAAAAATTATTGAAAAACAAAGTACTTTTATTACATTTCTGCATATTCAATGTAAGAAATGTTTTCTCTCAATAAACTTTCTACTTCTTAATCCCAGTCTTAATTATTTGATTGATGTTAGCAAAATCATACTATTATTATTGTAAACTTTCAGGTCTTGAGAGTGTTGGTAAGACCTAGTAGATCATGCTGAAAGCACTTTTACTTATGTATATAAACTATATACACATAACACATGAACTATAAACTAACTTTCTGGGCCTAAAATAGACTTGGGGGCCAGGAAATCAACCACTTCAGCTTACAGTGGTAAGTGAATGTATGCAGTTGCTATAGCTTCTATTCTGCTCAAACGGCTTGATCCGCTGGCCTCGCAACAGATTGCCATCCAGTACAGTGATGAAGAACTTGCTTTAGATCATCTGTTGGAGGTTCCACTGTCCATGTCTGATAGTGTTCACTGGGATGAAACTTGTTACACCCAACATTCTCTGTCATCAGCCCTGATTGAGCACCGTTTATGAATAAGTCGCCTTCAGAAATTATGTGGCCAGTTGCTTCAGCATCCTTGTCTGCTGCCTGCAAAGAGATGTCACCAATTTAATCTTGTTGTTTATCCAAATGAAAAGGTATAAATTATTTTCTCGTGATATTTTGTTAGACATGCAAAGAAAACAATGTCAAATAATAAGCATAAAATGTTTAAGAGAATCTTTAGTTTAGTCAATCAGCAGTCATTACTAGTATTTTCAATCCCCAAGAAGATTAACAAGTAAAATCACAATTTCTTTAGTTATTCAGAAGTCACTATTAGCAATCTTTAGTTTATTCAAACAGCAATCAAATACCAAATTTACCCTCGAGCCTCGACAAGTGGTATGGAAAGTAAAATCTCAGATTCTTCTGTTTTAGCTGTGGCAAAAATGTGTTCAGAACAAACTGGATTCACAACTCTGCCTATGAATGTTAGTATTTGGAAACCTATTCAGCTTAGCTAAAGTTATTCCAGAATAAAACTGCTATAAAAAAAATAGGGAACAAAGCCCTTGAGAGGAACAAGAGGTGAAAGTGTTAAAACTTAAAATGCAGAGTCAAGGCTAAGGAAATAATTAAATCACTAATATCAATGTATAATTGTAAATTGTTACACGATGCAATTGGTTGGATTGCATGACTTAAGAAAAATATCGGCACATCAAGCAAGTAAAAACAAACTCCCAAGTTATCTGATATAAACAAATACAGTAGAAGTGATCAATATCATGAGTGAGTTTTTTCTGTCAAAAAAAAACAATTCATGAGTGAGTTTTTCTCCTAACCATTTTTCAAGTTCTTTTGTAATATTGTTCATAACATAAAGGATTCCAATACAACCTAAAAGGTAAAACATAACTTGGCCACTAAACATAAGAGGCAGACAAACCTTCTCGTGAAGATACTTAAAAGCAACCTTCTTCTGGCCCGCTTCATAGATATTATGTTGTGAGAATATCTGGTATAAACAAATAATGATATGATATGATGATTTTGGAGATATATTAAATACAGTTTTGAAATTCATCCTAATAACAATTTCATTCAATGAACAGATAATCACCTGGGATTCCACACTTGCACAAACAGCATATATGCCCCAATTTCTGGAGTAATTATTGTACAGGTGTACTTTTGCAAATCTAACACGAGGATGCCTCTGTCGAGTACCGTCGAAAAAACAGTGGTGTATGGTAACCTTCATGCATCTATCATCAACATGTTTGGGATCTGATCCAATGAGTATTGTTTTGTCATGCTGATGAAAATGACACCTGCAAACAATGAAGGAATTCAAAACTTCTTCAATAAAACGCTAAATTTATTAGTGCAGACAAGCAATAATAATTTTACACCTATAATACACTGACACAATCTAGACTCTGACACATAGAGACCAATGATAATTTGAAATGGAAACGACTGAATGTCACTACATGCATCAGTGTCAAACACCCATGCGTGCACACATCGTCAATCTGAATTCTCGGTGCTACATAATAAATTGACACAGTCATGCAAACCGAACCATTTGGTAAAGATTATATGGATCATGTTCCGACTTCGTAAATGGGATTCAAAACACTAAGTCAGAATGCATGTTGTCCGTTGGATGGACTAAATTGCCTGACAGAAAATTTCCCGACTACAGAAAATCCAAACCAGTTCATCTCACCTTGAAATAGTAATATCAGTGCTGCCTCGAGTGATATCAATGAGCCCATCTTCAAAATCACTTAAAGTGCAACGATCTATCCATATATGTTTTGAGTTAGGTTTGATCTGAATAGCATCAACATCAGGTCCTCTGCCTCCTTCTATCTCTAAATTACAAATGATTACATGTTCACATTCTTTCAGCCTAAGCCCCTTCCCAGTCAGCTTAATCTTTTGGCCCCTTCCATCAATGGTCTTGTATGATGACACACTCAAGTAAGACGAAAGATGAATTGTACCCGAAACCTCAAAAACAATCCACAAAGGTTCTTTTTTGCGACATCCATCGCGCAATGATCCCGGTCCATCATCTGCATTCATAAAAACCCAATGGATCAATGTTACAGCCGAATTGGTTTAATAAAATCAATAAGTAAATCAACATTCCCGGTTGTCAAAATTGTAATGATCGAGCAATTTAGTCCCTGAAATTTATAAAATAGAAACTAGTCCCTTCAATTTACAGTCGCCTATCAATTTAGACCCTCCATTAAAATACTCCCTCCATCCCACTTTGCAAAACAAAAACAAAAATTGGTCCAAATTATAGGTTACTTTACGATACCAAGTGAAACATTATGATTTTTTCCCTATCATACATACCCTTTACTATTTATTGTTCTCTCTTCTTTCAATTCTTTTAATTTCTCTTTCCAATTTCATTAATGAAAGATAATTTTGTAAAATCACCTATAATCTCTCTTTGTCATAGAAAATAAACTACATTCCTTAGTTTATATGAAATTGTCAGAAAAACTTATAATTTGGAAAGGAGAGAGTATCTCTTCAGTAAACATTCATCAAAACCAATATAAAATCTACGGATTGACTTGAATAGTTTCTTGCTGCATCAAAACAAGCATAGAACTTCAAAAATTGCCGTACTAAATTTGGAAAATTGACTAAATCGATTAATGTTGTTCTATTTCAGAGACTAAATTGCTATTCTGCAAATTTGAGACACTAGCTCTCTCCCTCAAAACATCCCTAAATTGATTGATACTTAAAATTTCAATGACTAAAATTTCCATTTACTCTAAAATCATTGATACACTAAAGTTTTCTTTTATTTGAACTAAGCTAGATTAACTATTAATATTGATAAACTAATCAGAAATTTTAAAAAATACATAAAAAATGCAATAACGAATGGAAAGAGTAAACAAACCTAAGAGGGATGTAACATGATAAAGAGAACCATCAAGTCCACCGATAGCGCAACGGCCAAAACCTTCAGCTTGAGCAGCGAGGGAACGGAGAGAGATGTCGGCGTTAACGTAAGGCAAAGTGGTCATGTTGATGTTGGAATTGGAAGTACCTTGGTTTTGGTTTGGTGGATTATGATGATGTTGAGAGTTTTGGTATTTATAAGGTGGTGGAGGAACCGTGTTGTTAGGGACAGAAAAACGGTGTTTGCGATGATGTCCACCGTGTGCGTTACCCATTTTTGTGGATGATAAATGTTTGGAACTGTTTGTTGTTGGTGTTGTTACTTTCAGTTCTGTTGGATTGTTGTAAAGGAAACTGACACTGTACTTTGTATTTGTTTGGTGGTAACGAATCTAACTTTAATTCTCTGTTGTTAGTTGTAATTGTTACAGTAACTAACCGACACTCTTGTCGTTTTGCCACAACGTTACCAGGTTAGAAACAATTTTTTTTTTTATTTTTATTTTTATTTTTATTTTTCTTTCATGTCATTTTGATCAATTTTTGTTTCTCATGCTTTTAAATTAGAATCTAATAAGTAAATTGAAAAGAAAATATAGTAGTAAGGAATGAAAAGAGGGAACAAAGTAGACATCACAATATTTGATTATACTTTGTTCACCTTAGAGCTCTTCAATATTTGATAAAACTTTGTTCCCCCTTTGACATACCATTATGCGGATTAGGTTTCCCTGCTGTAATGTTTTCACATAGTTGCACGCTGTAACAAATAACATCCGTTGATTTAAGATTGTACGGCTCAGATTTCAACTCAGTTTCAATCATTAAAATAACCTCCGCCATTGATTTGATCGGATGGTTGCCATTTGTTACTGCAGGACGCAGTTACAACAGGCAATCCTATTCCCCATTATGCAGTGTTTTCCATCTCCCATGTCATTACTAATGTCATAAAATTATGTAAGAATGAATAGTGTTAGGATGATTAGTATTATGACGAACAGTATTATGTATGAATAGTAGTAGGGTCTTTTGGCTTGTAAATAAAAGCTTGCACCGGAGTAGTAGCAAACTATAAAGAAAATTCTTTGTTGTGTGAAGTTTCACTAAAAAACTTATCTAAGTGTTTTAGGATTTAGTTGTTGGCACTTTGGTGCTTTTTTTTCCCTTCTTGTAATCACTTTCTATCAATAAAATTCATCCTTCCACTTACTCAAATTTATTTAATCCTCTTATTACTACATATTATCCACTTATTATTACATCTATATCTACCACTAATTCTACTTAGAGCTACGGAAGCAGCGGTGGACCAAACACTAATTCATGAAAAATCATGAGCATGTATATCTACTTAACTTTGTCTAACTTGATTTAAGCTTTTATAATACATATGTTAGAATGTTAGCACTTATGTTTCATTTAGTATTATTTACTATTATGTTTAAGTATTTTCATTTTGAGAAATAGTTAATATAATTATCTACTAATTATGGGTGATATAGAACACTTAAATATTACCAAAGAAGATGGAAATTATGAGGGAAGTATTTTAATTGAACCCACTCTATTTCAAAAATTACAAAAGGAAGATCTAGACTTAATTAAAAATGCTAATATGAAAGGCAAGGAAAAAATTGGTGGAATAATGAAAAGATTCAATCAAAAAGAGAACATTATATACTATGGAAAATTAATTAACGAGACACCTAGGGACATTGCGGATGCTCAAGGATATACATATATTTAGATATTAAATAAGAAGAAACTTATGGAGTTAAAAAGAAATATAAAGAAAGAAGAACATAGGAATAAGATATGATATATTCATATAGGAGTAATACAAGTTTTAATTAAAGCAACTTTTCAAGAAGGAATTAATTCTCCATTAGAACTAGTATAGAATCACAGATCCGGTTGATAAAATACTCGGAGTTGTTGAAGGTAATCTAGCCTATGTCAAATTAAAAATTAAAATACATCCTAAGATAGGAATCCCTTTATACTCATAGATAGAACAAGCACTCACTCTTGAACATAGATTTCTAAGAGGAAATTTAATGAGACTAGGTGATAAAATATTTTCTATCACTTATTGTGTTAATTATGCATTAACAAATTCTCATCATATCATTACTTTTAGAAATAATAATAGAATAGATGTCCCTAGTCTATTTGAAGATATAGGAAAAATTTACTACCTAAAGAGAAATGAAATAACATAATTATGAACTTTTATAAATAAATCAAAGATATTAGAGTTAAAAGGAATAAGGATACCTAAACCAATTAGATTTCAGGAACCAGAAAAAGTTGATAAATTATCTAGTCTAAGTAAAGGAATTAACCACATGTTTAAAAAATAGGAAATGAATAATTTGGAATTAGTCGGACTATCGGTATTCAAATTAGAATTAAGAAAAGAAGTAGTTAGAAAGAATATTAAATATTATACAAAACAATTAGAAAAGTATATTAAAAGAGATATTAGTGAAGAAAGTAGACGGAGGATAGAAAGATTACTCATAAAAGAGGAGAATTTACTAATTCCTTTACTTGATTAGATAATTTATCAATATTATTTTCTTCAACTTTTTATGGTTCAGGAAATCTAATTGGTTTAGGTATCCTTGTTCCTTTTAACTCTAATATCTTTGATTTATTTATAAAAGTTCCTCATTCTGTTATTTCATTTCTCTTTAGGTAGTAAATTTTTCCTATATCTTCCAATAGACTAGGGACATCTATTCTATTATTATTTCTAAAAGTAATACTATGATGCGAATTTGTTAATGCATAATTAACACAATAAGTGATAGAAAATATTTTATCACCTGGTCTCATTAAATTTCCTATTAAAAATCTATATGTTCAAGAGTGAGTGTTTGATCTAATCTTTGAGTAAAGGGATTCCTAATTAGGATGTATTTCAAATTTTAATTTGACATAGGCTAGATTACCTTCAACAACTCCGAGTATTTTACCAACCAGATCTATGATTCTATCATCCTTTAATACTAGTTCTACCGGAGAATTAATTCCTTCTTGAAAAGTTGCTTTAATTAAAACTTGTATTGCTCCTATATGAATATATCCTATCTTATTCCTATGTTCTTATTTATTTATATTTCTTTTTAATTCCACAAGTTTCTTCTTATTTAATAGCTGAATATATGTATGTCCTTGAGCATCCGCAATATCCGTAGGTGTCTCGTTAATTAATTTTTCATAGTATATAATGTTCTCTTTTTGATTGAATATTTTCATTATTCCACCAATTTTTTCCTTGCCTTTCATATTAATATCTTAGTAAAGTCTAGATCTTTCTTTTGTATTTTTTGAAATAGAGTGGGAACAATTAAATTATTTCCCTCATAATTTCCATATCCTTCCCTAATATTTAAGTGTTCTATATCACCCATAATTAGTAGATAGTTATATTAACTAGTTCTCAAAATGAAAATACTTAAATATAATAGTAAAGAATAATAAATGAAACATAAGTGCTAACATTATAAATTGTATAATACAAGCTTAAATTAAGTTAGACAAAGTTAAGTAGATATACCTGTTCATGATTTTTCATGAATTAGTGTTTGGTCCACCGCTGCTTCCGTAGCTCTAAGTAGGATTAGTGGTAGATATAGATGTAGTAATAAGTGGATAATATGTAGTAATAAGAGGATTAAATAAATTTGAGTAAGTGGAAGGATGAATTTTATTGATAGAAAAATTGATTACAAGAAGAAAAAAAAAACACAAAGTGCCAACAACTAAATTCTAAAGGACTTAAACATGTTTCTTAGGGAAACTTCATACAACAAAGAGTTTTCCTTACAACTTGCTACTACTCTGGTACAATCCTTTATTTATAAGCCAAAAAGCCCTACTACAATTCATACATAATACTATTCATCATAGTACTATTCATCCTAACACTATTCATTCTTACATAATTTTATGACATTAGTAATGACATGTCTCCATGCATGGTGGCACTACATTTTCATCATGGCTTCTTCTCCCTTTCTTCATGACACATGTCCTTATACTTGGCACTTGCTTCAGCCTTTCCTTCATGCATGCATCGTTCACAAGCATGATTTATACTTTCTTTGACACTTTAAACATAATTCACTTAAAATGTTTGGCTTGTAATTTAATAACTCCTTGTTCAATGAGTAAAATGGGACTTCAAAACTTGTTAGAAGTTGCATGTCCTTTTCGTTGATTAGTTTGCCACTTGTCTTGCTTAAGATCAACATATTTTTTGTTTTGCTAAGTACCTTAATTTAAGAATTCTTATTAATTGATTGACATTGTGAATATATGATTGCTAATTGATTAGCAATAATCATATTGATTTGTTCTTCACTAAAGTTTTCTTCTCTTTCTTCGTCCATTAGTGGATATTGATGATTGCTTAACCCATTGTAAACACAATGCATGGCTGGTTGAGTAGTAGAGAAATTGTGATATGCTGAGTAAATCTTGAGATAAATAGCTCTTTCTCTTGCAATATTTCTTTTGAACGATTGAACTACATCCTTGAGTGCAACCGGGAACAAACTAATTTCTTCAGAATTTGTGCTTAGATAAATACATTAAGTAAGTCCAAATTGGACCATATTAAATGCTAATATCTGTGAAGCTCCATGAGTGATTATTGCTTTAAGTCCAAAACCATTTCTGCTCACCCTATAAAAACAATTAATTTTTTCTTCATTCGTCCAATTTTTAAGTATATTAAAATTTTCATGAAATTTTTCTTCTGAAAATTGTATTTGAAGTTCATGTTCTTTTCTGGAAATAATTGGAAGATCGTCAAAGGAAGAAGGAATTCTTCCTAAGATTTTCATCGGAGCTCTTTCTGGTGTCTTACTTCTTGTTGTCTCGGAAAAAGTTCTTGGCCCCAAATAAATTTTATTTCTTGATTTTTCTAATTCTTTATGATCCTTCAAAGCCTTCTCCGCCTCTTCCTTTGTAGCATAGGCTCGGTGAGTAACTCCAGAGATCTTTTGGCAGTGTGGGGCTGCCTTGTACCAGTCATAGTAGATTCCTGGAAATGGTCCATTAAAGACCACATACCATTTCTTCAGTTCCTTCACCATAATTTCATCCATTGGACTCTTTCTTTTAATTTGTGACTTTATTAATTCTATCTCTTTTTTCAATTAATTCCATTTCCTTTCCAATCAATTCTTGTTCTTTCAATTTGTGAGCTTTCAGTGCTTCTTTGATTTCAAGTTGTTGAATTAACAATTCTTATGCGCTTCGTTCCATTCTCTTGATAGAATATATGTGAGCACGTTCTTTTCTAGTTTGATATGAGAAATTGAGTAATTATATTCAGCTAGTTTCATCTGCCATTGAATAAGTCTTCCTTATTTATAAGTTCCTTTATGATTTACTAGATTGATGACCCGTGCGCCGCATGGGTCTTATAAGCTGAACTAAAAATAATAAGTTTGAATCCTTTTTTTAGGGAGTTGAAACATAGAAAGAGAATTATAAGTTCAAATATTAATATGTTCCATATTAATTGTAAAGGTGTTTAGTGTGCATAAAAAAAATGGTCTCCATGCGGCTTAATAAGAGATTCACAAATTGAGTATGGTGTTCTGAGACATAAAAAGAAAGTAAACTAAAATACAGCATGTCATTTCCTCCTCTTGTATTAATTCTTTTGCCGTTAATCATCTCCATTCATCATAAAAAGTCTAGGGAATCATCACCCTTTTAGTGAGATGCTTTGATGTCCATGGATATCATGACTCCATGAGTGCTTAAGAATCCCCAATGGCAATATATGATCTTTAGCTCTTGTATCCTTGAGTTGAAAATAGTAAACAAAGTTAATAGGAAGGCAAAAAAACCCCACAACAAAAAACCAAAATAAAATAAATGAGATCAAAAACAACAAATTCACAATAGAAGCATGAATATTGTTTGAGAAATTGAAGCCTCTATTTTAGTTACAAATCAAACCAAGTAACAATCTAAACATATTAGTTTCTTATCTAGGATTGCAAACACATCCAATGAGTTGAAGTAATTGTTAAACTATTATGATTGAATTACAAAAGTCCACATTGAAGAAATTATTACTATAAAGAATATAAAGCATTATGATGAAAAACTAACTAACAACCTTCTTAAAAATGGCTAAAGTTGAAACTGAAATATCCAAACAACTAAAATAATCAAGAAACTTTCCAACATACACATCAAGAGGCATAGAACAATATCTTTAAATTTCTTGATAGGAGGCAGAAGAAATTACCTTAAGTTCATACTGGTGGAGTATTCACAGGGGGTAATGCGGAATATGTGCGAGCCCCCTCGAATGGAAAAAATCCATCAACAATAAAAGCTATGCAAGAACCAAAATCTATTAGAGATATAATGAATGCTCATCTTAAGATGAAGGACTACTTTTCCATGAGGCTTGTTAATATAGTCATAAATCTAAAGTCAAAATGTAGAGTATCATCCGAGGACTACAAAAAAAGTAGCATAAATCCAAATTTATTCCCTCAAAGAAAGCAACAGATTAGTATATATGCTAATTAGAGTTGCAAAAAAGTAAAAATGGAATTTGATAATATGGAAATTCAAAAAAAGTCAACAACCTCAAATTATATAAACCAACCAATTTTCTTAAAACAGATTGGCATGTGATAGATCAATGCCCAAAATAACTTGAATATTGAATGAAAAATATGCATCAATCAATTCACGTAAGCATCATTTTATTTTATTTTTGAAATAGCCAAATTTATTGAAAGCAAGCCTATGCAAGATGCACACGGCTGCCAAGGGACAAAGAAAACATACAAAGGTTACGTATGTATGCAGACAAACCTTAAAACCCAAAAAACACTCCCAATTAAAAACACAATTACAGCTACCAAAAGACCACCATAACAAGACCATTGTTGGCCATATGTGAGCAGACAGCCGTAAAACCTCTCCTTGACAGCAGGGAGACAGCTAAGTTGTGCTTCTATAACAGCCAGCTAAACAGCTCCACCACCAACACAGCTAGGAAAACCACCAGGACAACAGAAACAGCCGATAAAACACGCCAAAAACCACAACAGCTACAACCCTTTAACTCATTAAGACCGGAATTACAGAATTACAATATTCTCCTAGCCCTTATATTCATGTATGAAATCATGTAAAAATGTTTCAATTAATAAAGAAAATGGATTACCTAAACTACATCAACCTCAAAGGGAGAACTGTCCCCAACCAGTTTGACATATGATTGAACAATGCCCAAAATAACTTAAATATTGAATGAAACATGTTACTAAGATTTCAATAGCAAGATAATTTGTCATCTGCATCGCACTGTTGGATCAAGAAATCCTTATTATTCGATTTGAAATTAAAAGATCCAGAACACAATATAGTAATCAAAATTTAACAAATCCATCAACTCTAAATTAAAATTGCAAATAAAAAACAACAAAGGTCATGCCTCATAACAACGAAACCTGGAAGCAATATATAAGAAGATATCTCTATCATTCCTTGTAAAGATAAATACAGTTTATTAAAATGTAGTTGACACTATGATTTCAATTTTATTATAGTCAAATGGCACACGATAAACACATGAAATAATTGATAGATAGAACAATTATACTTACCCAATGGCTTTGAGTTAAAGGGTATCGACACCTGTATAAATAGCAACAAATCAATACTCTTTTTTCCTTTACTTTGCAAAACTGATACATATCAAATCCAAGTTAAGCTTTTTTTTCTCCTTTATCTCATTCCTCTGGCTTTCATTCATATTCATCATCATAAACAACATCATCTATCAATAGACTACTTTCATATTAAGTTGCAGTGGTTCAGCAAGTATGTTATTCACTACATTAATTGTTAGCAAGCAATTAACATATTGGTGTTTATAAAAAAAAGAAATACCATGTGTGGTTCTAGTAAACCATGATTATAAAGTATCAATCATTTTATTTTATTAACATCATTCCTACCAACTAATGAATCTGTTAAAATACACGATAGTAAAATCTGATACTCGTTTGTTACCTCTACAACCTTCTTCCATTGTCGTCCTGAGCAAAACTTGTTCTTAGGAGAATTCGAATTGAAACCAGCAAATGGAGACGATTTGAAGATATGGATTTGATGCATGATTCTATTCTATTCTCACTCTGTTCAATCACTACTAAAAAAATTGGGAATAGAGACGGGCAAAATTCGTCTCTAAAATGAAAAAAATCTGTCTCTATACGTGTTAGAGACGGAATCAGAGACGGAACAAGGTCTGTCGTTGTTTTCGTCGTCTCTAAACACTGTAGAGACGGATTTTCATTTTCCGTGGCTGATCAGAGACGGAATAAATCCGTCTCTAACAAATAGAATCCGTCACCCACACTTTTTTGAAAGTTAAGCAGATTCCGTCTCTACAGAGACGGAAAATACCGTCTCCAATATAAAAAAACCGTCTCTAAAATTGTCACAAAGGTTAAAATTTCCGTCTCTATTAATTAATATTCCGTCTCAACAGAGACAAATTGAAATTCCGTCTCTAAAATGTATTTTTTTTATAATATATTTGCCTCAATATTCTCCATGTTTAGTGCTAAAACAATGTTTAAAATATTACTACATTTAACTCTAACTCTCAAGAATGTCAATAATATTTTGATACCCATCAAGTTAGGAGAAGGGACAAAGTACAGTCATAAAAACAAAACATCACCACATAATATCAAAATATTAAAGGTAACCAAACTAAAGATTATCATCAATCTACCTAGTAGTTACCAAGATAAGTTTACCATCAATCCACTTAGTAGTTACCAACATAAAGTTGTCTAAAATATAAAAGACCATGATATGTTTGATCTAACAAAAGATACCAAAATAAAAGTGACCAAGCTAAAGCTCATCTAACTCGTTGTTACCATTATCGCCTACTCCTTCCGGCTGAATTGAAGTGTTCATATTAGGCAAAATATTCCCAATCATTTGCTCCAAGCGCTCCATCTTCAGTTTTAGCGTTTCTTGTTCAAGATTTTTCTTTTCAAGTTCAGCAGTTAGTGCTTCAATCTTAGCCTCCATAGCAGCAACTTTTTTCGAAGAATCTACATCGGTAGAAATTGAAGGTGATGGTCTCAAAGACTCTTTGACAACAACAGCTTGAGATCCTAATCCAAATATGCGCCCCTTCTTGTTAATGCCTCCAACAATTTCCATATAAATATCATTGTCAATTTCTTCAGTAGGTTGTTGACTACTAATCTCACCACTTTGAGAGTGTTTCTCAAACGTTTGAGTTTGGTACATTTCCTGTAAAAAAGAGTTACTATTAGTAATATAATTTAGATTTATGAAAGATAAAATAAAATAAAAAACAAGTGTATACATACAGCTATCTTAGCTTGTGTTTCATTAAACCACCCATCTGGTTTCCCTTTTGGTCTATGAACTTTGTCGTAAATCTCAAACCATGTTGGTTCCCTATCCAATTCCACTCTCTAAAACATAACCAACAAACAACAAATTAGTATGAACATATTTACATTGTAATTTAAACAAAAAGAATCACCAACCATTCTTTTTCTATGCACTCTAGCAGATATGGATCCTCCACTATGCACATTGTGTCCAACTTTAGACTGCCTATTTTGTTTATTAGTCATAGAATTTTTTTGCCATTTCTCTTCTTCCCATTTAACCTCCAACTGTTTCAAGTTGTCACCAATCCATTCACCTTTATCATAACAACTACGAACCTTGAACAGGGCATTTTTTAATGCCAAAGACCCCCTACTATTAAAGCTCTTTTTAATGTTAGCTTCATCATTTGCAAGCCACTTGAATTTAGCCTACAAACAAAAAAAATGTCATGAAGCTATGTATTTGAAAAGGTAAATCAACTTTCAACCTAAGTAACAATGAAGCTTCATATTTCATATCATATAAATCAAATAGGTTAAAAGAGCAGCAATTCCACTAGGATCATGTTGCACATATAAATAACTATATTTTCCTATTTATATAACTTTCCTCTGCTTGTATATCCCCTATGCTACCAAATACTATCAGATTTTTTTTTTGAACAATGTACTATCATATTATTATACCAAGTACTAACACAAAAATGCATGACTCCAACTATAAGATATCATAATTTCACAATATTCATTGGCAAAGAAACAATTGTTTAAACCTATTTATGTAACTACATTTGTTAGTATATTTCCTATTCTACATGATAGGAAATTTTAAACAACATATATCAAAAAAATACCTTAAAATCATTAAACCAAAGCAACTAATACGAGTTGTTTGAAACCACTAGCATAACCGAACGCCTTTGTTCACCGTGGCTACTCCAGTAATAGTAATCCTCCTTAAATCCCTTCATACAAAGATGTTTCATGACATCGTCAACTAACTGAGGCTTTCTACACTTGCATATTTTACATGGGCATCTCAACTTTCCCACTTTTTTGAAATCATCTTGTGCACAAGCAAACTCAACAAACTCACAAACCCCGACCAAAAACTTATCTGTAACTCTACTATTATCAGGACGCATCCTATTATCCATCCACTTGCGATGTTCAGGAATCTCCATTCTATATTGAAAAATTGGTAGCATGTTAATTATAATAGTTAATAGATTTGTGTTTTTATTTCTCATATTGATATATAATAGCAAGGGGATACAAGAAAATAAAATAGAAAAGCATTCACATTCAAAACTTCAATAAGAATTGAACAAAATATTTAGTGCTAATTAATAACAAAAATCAAAAACATAAAACTGAAAGAAAATAAAAAGGTAGTAAATAGGAACATAATACTTAGTAGATAATTTCCAGCTTTCATAACACAATAGTTCTGTCTAAAATTATTGGCATTTGGTTTCATCTTAATTTTAAGGTGAAAATCAGGTAATCCACATCCAGTAAAACATGGAAGCTGCAATCTAATAACAAATAAAATCTCATTTAAGGTTCATTACCTGTCTGAAAAGAATAACAGGCTCTTATGGCTCAGATCTGACAAGATCCTCTATAGATTTTGTGTAATTGGAAATCAAATCTCTAAAATAGAAGAAAACAGCATGTATTTAGAATCTATGAACATAACCAAACAGAAATATCTAATACAATTTTTACAGACCTTCGTTGATTTTTACAGAATCTATGAAAACATATGAAGTTGTAAAATTACCACAAAGTAAAGGAATTATGAATAAACTGAAATTCACATAGGAAAAACATTACAATTTTTTTTTTTTGAAAAGAGTATCTAAGAAACTAAAATGACATAATACACATGAAATAGGGAGAAGCCTTGATCCCATAACACCATTATCCTGTACAACACAGACACGATACAACACTAACACGTCGACGCCGATAATAATTTGAGAAAACACGTTGACACCGATAATAATTTGAAAAAATGACAATTGAATGCAATCATTCTGAGATTTTGTACATACAGTATACTTGCGTTCAAACAACTTTAAAGAAAATGTTGAACAATAATCTTTGAAAAGTCTAATGGTTTGAATATGCAGAACCTATAATACAAAAAGAAGCAAAGAATTAGCAAATAATAAAACCCAAAAAAGAAGACCAATTTAGGCTCTCTAATCAAAGGCAATCAGTGGATAATGTTATGCCCAACTCAACTACATTCATCACTATTTGTTTATATTAAACTAAATTACACAAAAGGTAAAAGAATTTTTATAAAACAAAAGAAGTATAGTTTCAATTCATCTATGATGTACAATAACTAATTACTACCAAAGAATAGAAAAACCATTTTTGTTAGATTAGACAATTGTGCTAACTACGATAGTCCAACAGTGAGAATCGATTTAATGATAATTACAGCAATCCAAGATACCAATGATCAATTAGAATTATATATTAGATGGGTGTACACTAGGTGTGACTAAAGCAAGTTAATTGCAGAAAAGAAAATAAAACAGAATCCAACATATATTAAGTAAAGTTCCTTATAAAAACATATATTAATCATGCTAGCATACATTACTTGTAGCAATATGAATAGGCATTGATCAGCCAAATGAGTGTCAATCATTATATACAATGTAAGTTTTATTGTGATAGTCTTTTGAACCTGACCCTCAACTTTGAGGATAATAATGTTTTTATAACATGTCAATCACAAAAAACCAATATATACAAGTTTAACTAGTAGCAGGGAAAGAAAAAACAAAAGTAAATGTGTACCTTGAAGCCCCCCTTTCCACATTGTGTTCAAGTAAGTCAAACCAGAGACAAGGTTGTGCATGACACTAAATTGTAGCTTAAGCTGATAGCGAGATCCCTCCCTTAGAGTGAATAGCGTACGGCCATTCTGATTTTCTTCCACAGGCAAAGGTGTAACTATTTCACCGAAATCCTCGGACAGAATTCCAATGGAGTGGAATTTTACTTCAGGATCCAATTGACCTATCAAAGGAAAAAAAACAACTTAAATAAACCCAAGCGAAAATCGTTATTGTTATACAACGCAAACAATCAAGGATCATAGACAGACAAAGTCCTTAAACAAACCATCTAAATCACTTTCCAAGGAACCCAAAAGCTTCTCCTTCCACCTCCTTAGGCTTTCATCCTCATGCAAAACACAATTAACCTCAGATTCATACAAAATAATCATTATTTCGGTACATTATTAGTAGAAGTTACTTTATCAACCAATAATGTAATCAACCTATAAGAAACCAGTTGAATATCATTATATACTGCATTATTAATTCAAGAAAAATTCAATGCGCTGGTCTCAATCAAAGCAAAATAAAACTCAATAAGACATTGTGAACTATACAGCCAAGGCTACTTGTAATGCAAAAACATAAAAAGTAATGATTTGAAACCCTTTGAAAATAGTTGAGCTATTTTGCATAAAGCTTGCAACCATTTCATTTTATTTGGGCATTCAATTGAAAATAATTCAGAAAAAACCAAGAAAAATACAATATTTCCTCAAACCCACGATTTTTTGGTAGAATACAAAAAATCTTACTTACAAACTTCACATAAGAAATTAAGCAACAAAAAACATGAAGGAAAAAAAGTTGAAATTGATAAACATTAAATTACCTAAGATTTTTTACAAAGAATCTCCAATTGGTATCTGGTTTGCCTTTGTAACCCGAAATTGGAATTAGGGTTTGGAATTGGGAATAAGAGAAATTGATGGAAGTGAGCTGTTGGTAATTGAGAAGAAGGATGAATTGGGGTTGTTGGTAACAGGGTTTGGAATTGAGAATAAGAAGAATTGATGGAGGTGAGCTATTGGAAGGAAGAATCGATGGAGGTGAGAACAATGAAGCAAAGGGGAGAACAAAGAACACGTGAAGTGTGAATAAGAGCTATTCTTTGTTGTTATTATTATGTTTGAAGGAAATTATTATTATTATATTATTATTATTATTATTATTAAATAAAAAATAAAAAGAGCACACCAAAGTTATGAGCTGGGCGGACTCCTTAAAAAAAGTGGGCGGGTAATGAAATATTTTGGTTGGAAAAATGAAAAATTTGTTAGAGACGGAATTCAGAGACGGAAATATTCGGAGACAGGCAATTTCCGTCTCTGATAAAAGTTTGACTATTTAAATAACTACTTGACCATTTAGAGACGGACACAGAGACGGAAAACATCAGATACGGAAAAAAATTGTCTCTAATTTCCGTCTCTAAATCTCCTTTTATATCACCAATTAAAAACTAGTCATTTAGAGACGGATTCAAAGACGGAATATTTTTATGACGGAAATTTCCGTCTCTAAAACCGTAACAAATAAATAAAGTATAATTTTCGTCTCCTAATGCTTTTTTCCGTCTCCAATTCCGTCTCTGTTAGAGACAAATCTAATTCCGTCTCTAAATTCCGTCGGTATTTCAGCTTTTTCTAGTAGTGAATCTCGCGATTCTTTGTGGCAATTTCCTGATCCATGTTCCCTGTAACATTCAAAATATAACAATCAAAATCAATAGATTTAATTTGCGGTAATCAATACAGGGAGGAGATATCTGAAATACCGTGTGGTAATCAAACCCTTTGTGGCAACTTCTCTCTAGAGACATATTTTACAGTACAAATATTAAAATAAAATATAAAAGAACTTAAATTTTTTCAAACTTGAAAATTTTACTCGAATGATATCTGAAATAAATAGACATAATCAATAAATCAAAAGGTGGTAGAGATATAAATTTTCAGAAAGAAATGGAAATAGTAAAATTTGAAGCTTACCTCAATCTTTTGGTAGATCAATTTCGTTGAACAGAAGCAAAAGTTGTAACTCGTAAAATTTAAATGAAAGAACAAACATAGAAAGAAGAATATGTTAGAGGAAAAAATGAATGAGAAGAATAGTATCAAAGCAGAGGAGACAGAGAAGGAAGAGAATGACTTAGGATAGAAAGAAGGAAAAGAGAGAAGGATTTGGAAAAAAGTGAATTAGGATTAAAAGAAGGAGAATTTGAATTTCAAAATGATATAATTTGCCTCCACATTTTGGGAATGCTTGCCCTTAGAAGCAATGTTAATTAGATGATTACGAAAATGCCCTTATTGGAGGGCAAATATGTAAAATCACTACTATCTTTTTTTGTTAGATAGATAGTAAATTTGGTCATGATTCATTTTCCCAAAAGCAAAGTTAAATCTTTTATGAGATTCCATTTGTTTGACTGATGTTGCTCGCTACATAGAGAAGATGAATAAGATATGAAAGTTTATAAGAAATTCTCTAAGGGTTTGTGCGCTACTTTGACAGAGTAAGGGCACTTGTAAAAATCTAGAGAGTTGTGTTTGTTCTTCAAGTCTTTAACTCCTTATATAAAAGAAAATCTGAGAGATGTTGGAAAATGTCATCACATAAATTTGAGCCTTTGAGAAACTTGATCAAAGACGTTGGAATGTTTCTTGATTTGGTTAATGACGTTGTAAGGTCATTTGAAATTCATCTGCTTCAAATGAAATTATCCGCTTCATTTCATTTGTCCTTGAATTGTTTTGTTTGTTTTTGCACGTGTTCAGAAGAACACAAATTATACTATCAAAGTCTGATAGTGACCTTCCTTCAAAAGACGACAAAACCTATCAGAGGCTTCTGATGCTAACGTGTCTTCTGAGTTTGAGTCTTCAGAAGCTTCACTCCTTCAAAGTCTTGACAACTTCCGAGTTACTTCCGAGTCTCCAGCTTCTCTATGTATCAGATGCTATTACATGTGCTCATAACTTTGTTCTTTCAAAACAAAAACTTCATTTAACAATTTAAATTTAATTATATGGTCCTACACACTTGAACACATATTAACATATCCAATTGTTCTTTTTTATTTTGTTATCATCAAAACTTCAAAGACATTTTACAAAACTCTTTTTGGTTCAACATACAATAGATTAGGTAACTCGAGACTCAAGAGGGTTTGGTCTTCCGCAGATTCATTTTAACCACCCAAACTGAACTTTGTATACCCACTCAAAATAGAAAAAATCCACCAACGACCTATTGACCGTGTATGAACCGACCTGTTATTTGAATCATAATATAAAATGTTTAGTTACTCTTGGTAATTAAATACATCATCAAAGAGAAAATAAAAGTAAAACCACACAATTAAAGTGGAAGGCGGGTTGGAAAACCCCTTTTTGTTGCTCTGGTCCCACTCCTTACCTCATGAACCATCAAGTTTTTGAATGAATAATTCTGGATCAAAACAAGCTTTAAACAGGTAAATATTTTTACAAAACATGCACAGGGCGCATGACCCTTTGAGCAGGGCGTGTGCCAGAAAAACAATAAAAAAAACCTTTTTTTTTTTTTTTGGTAAACAACAAGCACAAAGCGCGTAGTTTCATGCGTGGGGTACATAGACCAATGCTTTTTTTCTTGTTGTGTAGACTTTGGGATACACGTGGCGAATGGGTCTGTGCGCAAGGTGACTATAGGGAAAAATTCTTTGTTTTCTTCATTCTTCATGTGCTTTTCATCCTTGATACGATTTGGGACTTGTGATAAAAATTTCCCAGTTGTTTTGTCTACAAATCTTCATTGTAATTAATCCTGTAGCTTCTATAACTTCCATGAGATATCTTGACACCTTTTGTAAGCAAAGCGTACAACCTGAGTCAAAGTTCAAGATGGTGGGTCTCGATCAAAGTTCAAGATAGTTTGTTTTGAACCAAGATACTTTGTCAGGATCAACACTAAAGAATACCATATGAAACACAGTCAAGAACACTTCATTTGAATCAAGCTCCAAGGATCCATCAACAAAATCACTCCCTAACAAATATTAGTTTTAAGATCAACCTCATGTATATGATTAAGAAACTACTACATTTATCATCATCCACATCCACTACAATAATTATCCATATCAACTACATTCATCATTCACTGCAATTATCTATCCCACCCATGTCTCAAAGTCCACTACAACATCGTCTAGTCATTAAGCTCCAACCTGTATCATCTTTGAGTGTTTTCCACGCGTTAGATTGTTTGTTAGCTCATTTTAGTGTTCATAGTTTTTAATTTGTGTGTTTTCTGTGTGGTAGCCCGTTTGTTAGGGGTGTGGTTATGGTGCATAAGGAGATCCTTATGCACCGTGCATAATTGCTTTCTACACCCAACATAATTGCTTTCTACACCCTAAGTGAAAGCTTAATTCTAATAAGTAGAGGTGTCAATAGAGCCCCAAATTTCAAAGCCTACTTAAAAAAGCTCCAAGCCCACTAAATCAAAGCCCCATATTATAATTTTTTTCTTAACAATTTATTTATGCAAAATAGTTTATTCGAAATAGTTTATTTATGCAAAACTTATTAGAATGATTTTTTAAAAACCGCTTATTTAAAACAACTTATTTATGCAAAACATCTTATTCCAATCTCATTTTAAAAAGCAACTTATTCAAAACAGCTTATTTATGCAAAAACAGCTTATTCGAAACAACTTATTAGGATCACTTTTTTTAAAACCGCTTATTCAAAACAACTTATTTATGCAAAACAACTTATTTGTGCAAAACAGCTTGTTTATACAAAACAGCTTATTCCGATTTCATTTTAAAAAACAACTTATACAAAACAACTTATTTATGCAAAACAACATATTTATGCAAAACAACTTATTCAAAACAGCTTATTTATGCAAAACAGCTTATTCGAAACAACTTATTTATACAAAACAGCTTATTTGTGCAAAACAGCTTATTTATACAAAACAGCTTATTCCGATTTCATTTTAAAAAACAACCTATTCAAAACAACTTATTTATGCAAAACAACATATTTATGCAAAACAACTTATTCAAAACAGCTTATTTATGCAAAACAGCTTATTCGAAACAACTTATTTATACAAAATAGCTTATTTGTACAAAACAGCTTATTCAAAACAACTTATTTATACAAAACAGCTTATTTGTGCAAAACAGCTTATTCAAAACAGCTTATTTATACAAAACAGCTTATCCGAAACAACTTATTTATATAAAATAGCTTATTTGTGCAAAACAGCTTATTCAAAACAACTTATTTATACAAAACAGTTTATTTGTGCAAAACAGCAAAATAAGCTGTTTTGAATAAGCTTTTTATGAGTTAGAGAGAGAAATGAGTATGGATTATGAGTTTCTTTACTGGAACGTTGTTTAACATGTTATACACTGCAATTATTACTGAAACCATAATTATGGTTTAATGGTTTTGATAATCATGTATGTGAAACCAAGATAAATGTGTAATGATTTTTAATGAAATTATTATTGTTAGATGGTTTTGAATAATGATTAAGATGTTATACACTGAAATTATTACTGAAACCATAATTATGGTTTAATGGTTTTGATAGTCTTCTATGAGAAACCAAAATAATTGTCTAATGGTTTTGCTATGGCTATGGTTTCTGTGAGTTGGTTTCAAAACCATTTTGCTGTGGAAATGGTTTCCGTGAGTTGTACTCCAAAACCATTTTGCAGTGAAAATGGTTTCCGTGAGTTGTACTCCAAAACCATTTTGAAGTGAAAATGGTTTCCGTGAGTAATGCTAACACCAAATCCGAACCGGATTGATCATAAACAACACAATTCATCACAACATTCTCAATAATTCATCAAATCCGAATTCCAGCTTATACTAACAGATTTCACATCGAATCATTTCCCAATTCCAGTGAAAATGGTTTTGTAATCAAAAAATTGTGATAAACATTTAAATCATTATTAAGTAACCACTTAATAGTACACGCTTATAACCTAATGTGAATTAATCAATAAGTAACCACTTTTTTGTAAAGCCTCGTCATCTCTTTTTTATTTCTTACGTTGTAAAACGAATTTCTGACTTTGTCTAAATATAATCGCACTTTAATGGTTTTAATAGACTTATATGTGAAAGAAAAATAATTGTCAAATGCTAAATAAAATAAAAGAATAGTGAAAATTATTATTGACAAATGATTTTAAATAAAAACTATTACTGAAACCATAAGTGTGGTTTAATGGTTTTGATAGTGTTCTACACGAAACCAAACTAATTGTTTAATGGTTTTGCTATGGGTATGGTTTCTGTGAGTTGTACTCTAAAACCATTTTGCTGTGGAAATGGTTTATGTGAGTTGTACTCCAAAACCATTAGATGTACTTAATGGTTTTCTTTGATCCAACATGGTGCATATCACAATCAAAAATAAAAAACATATGGAATTTTCTAACCATAACAGAACATTTTCAAAACCATCAGATTCAGGCACCAACTTTGAATTCTTAGCAACAGAATCACAATTCTCAGAAAAATTCCCAATTTGATTTGGACAATTTCTCAAACCAAGTCCATCATCAATTTTCCCAAATTCAAATCAATCCCTAATCCCTCCAACTCATTACTCCCAATTCTCCTCCTCTTCAACGTCGTCCTTTCACAATCAACGTCGTCCTTTTTCTTCCAAAAATCAAGAATGCAAAGGAACTTGAAAATCTCCAGCAAACTTCATCACCAAACCAATCAAACCCATCATCTATATGTAACCAAAATTGAAAATCATAGCAAGATTCGAATTCAAACACAAAATCATCGGTAGTAACAGTTGACAAATTCCTGAAAGGATGGGACCTGAGAATTGAACCAAAACAAGTGAATGAAATAAAAGTGAAGAAAATATGAATTTCAATCAAAACAGAACACAGTAACATACCTTTGATTTTCTCAATGCGTCTCTTGATTTCTTGTGAACAAGCTTCACAATACATGTGAACTTTCAGAATCACTATCATAACCTTAGGCTGCACCATATAATAAAATAAAAATGATAAAAATGATCCATCACAGATTCAGATAAATTTAAAAAAAAAAAAAATAATTAATTAACCTCTTCAGCTTTCTTTTCTTCCTCTGGCTTAGGTTTCTCTTTCTCTTCAATTTTTTTCTCTTGTTCTGAAGGTGGTTTTGGGATCCGAGAAAGAAGCTCAACTTGTCTATGACTCTTCCTCTGAACTCTTTCAAGAACCTTCAATGGATCCGCTTTTTCTCCTTTAACAACAACCTTGTGAGATTTGCAATCAGTAACCACATCTTTATAATTATAAATCTACACGATTTCACGCATAGCGTTCCGCATTTCAAAATTGAAATCTCTACAAATTCACAATCACGCAAACTTGTCACGAATTACAATACACACATACCTCAGAAGAATAGAGATGATCTGCAATTCCGTTTGGGATCGGCGACCTAGGAATCGAATAAGCTGTTTGTGCAAAATAGCTTATTTTGTGCAAAATAGCTGTTTTGCACAAATAAGCTGTTTTGTATAAATAAGTTGTTTTGAATAAGCTGTTTTGCACAAATAAGCTATTTTGTATAAATAAGTTGTTTTGTATAAGCAGTTTTGTATAAATAAGCTGTTTTGCACAAATACGCTGTTTTGTATAAATAAGTTGTTTCGAATAAGCTGTTTTGCATAAATAAACTGTTTTGAATAAGTTGTTTTGCATAAATATGTTGTTTTGCATAAATAAGTTGTTTTGAATAAGTTGTTTTTAAAATGAAATCGGAATAAGTTGTTTTGTATAAATAAGCTGTTTTGAATAAGCTGTTTTGCACAAATAAGCTGTTTTGTATAAATAAGTTGTTTTGAATAAGCTGTTTTGCACAAATAAGCTCTTTTGTATAAATAAGTTGTTTCGAATAAGCTGTTTTGCATAAATAAGCTGTTTTGAATAAGTTGTTTTGCATAAATATGTTGTTTTGCATAAATAAGTTGTTTTGAATAAGTTGCTTTTTAAAATGAAATCGGAATAAGTTGTTTTCTATAAATAAGCTGTTTTGAATAAGCTGTTTTGCACAAATAAGCTATTTTGTATAAATAAGTTGTTTTGAATAAGTTGTTTTGCACAAATAAGCTATTTTGTATAAATAAGTTGTTTCGAATAAGCTGTTTTGCATAAATAAGTTGTTTTGAATAAGTTGTTTTGCAGAAATAAGTTGTTTAGCATAAATAAGATGTTTTGAATAAGTTGTTTTTTAAAATGAAATCGGAATAAGCTGTTTTGTATAAATAAGCTGTTTTGAATAAGCTGTTTTGAACAAATAAGCTGTTTTGCATAAATAAGCGATTTTGAATAAGCGGTTTTAAAAAAAGTGATCCTAATAAGTTGTTTTGAATAAGCTGTTTTGCATAAATAAGCTATTTTGAATAAGTTGGTTTTTAAAATTAATCGGAATAAGCTGTTTTGTATAAATAAGCTGTTTTGAAGAAGTTGTTTTGCACAAATAAGCTGTTTTGTATAAATAAGTTGTTTTGAATAAGCTGTTTTGCACAAATAAGCTCTTTTGTATAAATAAGTTGTTTCGAATAAGCTGTTTTGCATAGATAAGCTGTTTTGAATAAGTTGTTTTGCATAAATATGTTGTTTTGCCTAAATAAGTTGTTTTGAATAAGTTGTTTTTTAAAATGAAATCGGAATAAGTTGTTTTGTATAAATAAGCTGTTTTGAATAAGCTGTTTTGCACAAATAAGCTGTTTTGTATAAATAAGTTGTTTTGAATAAGTTGTTTTGCACAAATAAGCTATTTTGTATAAATAAGTTGTTTCGAATAAGCTGTTTTGCATAAATAAGCTGTTTTGAATAAGTTGTTTTGCATAAATAAGTTGTTTTGAATAAGTTGTTTTTTAAAATGAAATCGGAATAAGCTGTTTTGTATAGATAAGCTGTTTTGAATAAGCTGTTTTGAACAAATAAGCTGTTTTGCATAAATAAGCTGTTTTGAATAAGCGGTTTTAAAAAAAGTGATCCTAATAAGTTGTTTTGAATAAGCTGTTTTGCATAAATAAGCTATTTTGAATAAGTTGGTTTTGAAAATTAATCGGAATAAGCTGTTTTGTATAAATAAGCTGTTTTGAATAAGCGGTTTTTAAAAAATCATTCTAATAAGTTGTTTTGCATAAATAAACTATTTCGAATAAACTATTTTGCATAAATAAATTGTTAAGAAAAAAATTATAATATGGGGCTTTATTAGGCACACAAACAAATAGATTTTATAGTGGACCCAAATAATTCTTTTCACTTGGGGTGTAGAAAGCAATTATGTTGGGTGTAGAAAGCAATTATGCATGGTGCATAAGGATCTCCTTATGCACCATAACTTTTGCCGTTTGTTAGCTTAGCTCGTTTGAGTGTTCGTGGTTAGAAACTTGTTTGTGTGTTTGTCTATTTGGGTGTATGTTTAAAATTATTAAAAAAATAAATTGGATTAATGAGTAACTAACTATTTTGCTAGTGCTCGGAAGTGATCTTTATTTTTTATATAAAATCTAGGGTTAAATATGTTTTTAGTCCCTATAAATATACCAACTTTTCGTTTTAGTCCCTCAAAAAATTTCCTTCAACTTTTAGTCCCTCAAAAATTTTCCATCTTCACTTTTGGTCCCTCTTTTAAAGTAAACTCATATGTAGAATATATATTTTTGAATAAAATTTTGCAAAAAAATTCATAATATTATAAGAATCTCTACTAAAAAAAATTAATTTTTTTTAACAAAACATGAATTTAATATGATTTTTTATATGTTTGACGGTTAAAAATTCATAATTAATTTATGCTTTGTTAAAAAATTCTAATTTTTTTGGGATTTTTTTTTTTTACAATATTCTACACATTTCTGCACAATTTCATTAAAAAATACAAAAATTAACTTAAAAATAGGGACCAAAAGTAGTGATTGAAAATTTTATAGTGACTAAAAGTTGAAGGAAAATTTTAGAGGGACTAAAACGAAAAGTTGGTATATTTATAGGTACCAAAAAGATATTTAACCCTAAAATCTAATATAAGTATATTTTGCTAGGCATGACAACAAAACCCATACCCGCGGGTATCCATCCGAACCAAACCCAATTTGATGGGTTTTCCCTGCTTTGACTGGGTTTGAGTATGGGGTTTGGATTTTTCCCGATTTTAAAACGTGGGTACGAGACGGGTAACAGGGATATAGGTACCCATGCCCAAACCCGTTCCGAATGTAGAAAATCAATTTATTACCCATTTTATATAAATATAAATCCAAACCCTAAATCATTTCACTCACATAGTCAGAGTTTCAGTCTTTCAGATGATACTCAAATATCATAGTTCTCTCTTTTCTCCTTCAATAGCTCATATTCCCGACCTCTCTATTCTCCTTCACGATAGTCATTGATCGTCATCATCTCTTTGCTAGATAATGTATTACAACATTGCGTTAGGGGATGAAAAATACTTATATTTTTATTAAAAAGAATTATCCATTGCGGGGACAGGGATGGGATAGGGATATCCGAACTCGTCGGGGACAAGGATGAGATTCAATTTTTCATCCCCGCTGGGTATGAGTAGGGTAACATGTAAGTATATGGAAGTAGGATATGGGGATGGGGAAGATAAAATACGTCCCCACCTCGCCCCATTGTCATGCCTAGTTTTAAGGTTGTTTACGGGTTTTTAAGAAATGATTTGTTGTGTTGATTTTAATGGTAATATTAATATCATTTATTAAAACACTCTTATTAATTGTAGTTAACGTAGTAATTAAGTTGGATGAAATTTAATAAATTAAATAGGAGTATATTAGTGAAAAAATAAATAAATATTGTATTTGTATTATAAAGTGACAATTATTTTGAGAGAAAAAAATGATAAAGTAATAATTAAAACGAGATGGGACGAGTATTAAAAAGTGATATTATGGAGGTTTAGAAAAATTTATTGGATTAATTGCAATACTATTTGTTTTAAAAAAGGAGAATGGAGGTTTGTGGGTTCGAAGGATTAAAGAGTTTAACTTTTTATTACTTGGTAAATAGTGTTGGAGGTTGAAGGAGGAAAAAGGGAGTTTGTGGAATAGAACTAGTATTCGAAGTAGAGTGGGTGTGTGAGTAAGTAATTGGTTTGACGATAACTTATATGGTGAAGTGGGGGATGACACATACACTTTATTTTGGTGTGTTCCTTGGTTGTATGCAGGGGTTCTGAAGGACATATTTAATCGTCTTTTTACCTTAGCAAATAACAAAATGGCGACTGTCAGATACTTTCAGTTTAGGTTGAGGGGATGGTGGTGAGACTCTAAAATGGCGACGACGTTTCTTGGCCTGGGAGGAAGAATAATTGAGGGAGATGTTGCACATTACTTTATCCTTTTGTTTTGCTGCCTAATGTACGTTAGTGACATGTAGATCTGACAGCTTCTTGAATCTTCAAAATATAATGTTTCCTGTGCTTATAACTACTTGCTTACAATGGACCAACATACCGTTGATCATTCAAATATCTTTTGGCATAAGGATGTCCCATTAAAAGTCAATATGTTTGTTTGGCGTTTGTTACGTAATCGTTTAACAACTACAAACAACTTAATCAAGTGAAGGCTGCTTCAACCAAGTGCTACGTTCTGTACGGGCAGCTGTGGCAAGGAAGATGATATCAACCATCTATTTTTGTTTTGCGACTTCTTTGGAAAAGTTTGGACTGGTACCTATAATTTGTATGTTTAACTACGGTTTATCCTGCTCAAGTTTCCGACCATTTACTTCAATTTGGTTCGATTGGTGGCTTCTCAAAGAGTGTTTTCTGTTCTTCATTCAATCTGGCTTACTTGCGTTTGGACCATTTGACATGAAAAAAATTCAAGAGTTTTCAAACAAAAGGGGAAATCTCTTCGGCATCTTCATGAGAAAATAAAGCTACAATATTTATGGTGGTCAAAGGCAAATCACCCAAATTTTACTTTTAACTATCATACGTGGTGGCTTAACCCTCTGTTGTGTGTGGGTGTAACTATGTACTCTTTTTTATATTTCTTTTAGAGAGTTTGTTTTTTGGCTTATTTTTTATTTCGTGCAATCATGCATTTTTGATGTAATTGTTGCATTTTTTGATGTAATGAGGCAAATCACCCAAATTTTTGATGTAATTGTCGTTTTTATTGAAATCATGGAGTTCAAATGAATAATGATTCAAGAGGTATGTTTGGAAGTATCCAAATTAAATAATTCATTTCTAATGAAAATGATTTTTTATTTAATTTACTTAAGTCAGGAACGAACTTTGAATACATAGATTCATATTATTATTATTATTATTATTATTATTATTATTATTATTATTATTATTATTATTATTATTATTATTATTATTATTATTATTATTATTATTATTATTATTATTTATAAAAATGGAGAATTAAGATAAAAGAAAAATATTTATCATCTGTAATTACATTAGAGATTGTGTTCCAAGTTCAAGAATCATAATACTAGCCACAATTCTTTCTTTCAAAAAAAATACTAGCCACAACAAAGATACAATAAGAATAATAATCTTATTGGATGTTTTTTTTTTTTATCATGTTCTTGATTGCGTCATGACTTTTCTACTTTTTTTTTGGTAGTGTTTTCTATATTTTTATTTGATTACACATATTGTGCTCAAATAGATTAATCTGAATGCATTGTTTTATTTTTAATTTTTAAAAGAAAACATCAACTCAAATTTGTTCTGAAAACAAAAATCGACAATATCAGACAATTGATGAAAAGCGACCCTTGTTCATAGCTATTTTTAAAATTACAAACTGTTTGTTTGCTAGTATTAGAATCTTGGCCTAGGGTTAGAGAGCTACTGAGCTGGAGTACAACCATTTTGGCAAAAAGCTATCATCGTTTCAATGTGGCAACAATTACGGGGGAACCATTTTAACAAATGTCATTTGGTTTGTTTGAATCAAAAAAGTAAGAGAAATGATATTTCAGTCGGTGAAACAAACAAACACTCCCAAGATTTTTAACCTAGTACGGTTAATAATTCACTATTCTACTAAGAGTGATAAGGGTCTATCTATGAAACTTTTTAGAGACCTGTTTAGAATGTCCCGGTATATAAACATATGCTAAGCAACAAAGGAATAAGACGTTAAGGATTTGTTGGTAACCTCCATTAATGGTGAGGGCAATACTTTGTGTGAGAGAGAGTATTTGCTGATAACCTTCAACGACAATTGCCAGACTAGTGACATGAGATGTGGCGGTCCGTAGTACTAGTAAAAAAACACATTTGGCGAAGGGATTTTTGGAGGGTCTATTTGATATTTTTAGAGGGTATATATTTGTAAAAATTTATTTTTAAAATGGAGAATAATTTATTTTTTGTTGTGGTCTAGGTTTGAATCCGTAACTTACATATGCATTGTCCATATCAACTGAGCTAAGCTCACGATGACAAATGAAGAATAGTTTACTAATATGCTATGAATAAAATATACAATTGAATGAGTAATTAAATCTTTAGGGTATGTTTGGATGGATAGGGTTTTGAGAGAAAAAATTAAATTCAAATCAATTTAAGGTAATTGAAATATCATTAGATAAAATATAAAAACATTATGTCGTCCTTAGACAATCTTTAAGCTAATAAACTCTAGGCTTAAATGCACTTTTGGCCCCCTATGTTTCAAATAGTTGCGATTTTGGCCCCCTAAGAAAAAAAATGGATATTTTGGCCCCCTATGTTTTGTTTCTCTTTTGGTTTGCTGAAAAGTCAATAAAAAAATCGAAAAAATCAATTTTTAAATAAAATAAATGAAAAAAATAATAAAAAAATATTAAAAAATTCTGGAAAAATGAAAAATAATAAAAAAAATAAAAAATTTCCAGATTTTAAATTTAATAAATGAAAAAAAATCCAGAAAATCAATTTTTAAATTAAATAAATGAAAAAAATAATAATAAAAAATTAAAAAATAATGAAAAAATTCGAAAAAAATAATGTCAAATTTTCCAGATTTTTTAAAAAACGAAAAAAATAATGAAAAAATATTACAAAAAAATGAAATAAATTCTGGAAAAATGAAAAAATAAAAAAAATTTAAAAAACGAAAAAATATTACAAAAAAATGAAATAAATTCTTGAAAAATAAAAATATTAATAAAAATGATTAAAAAAACGAAAAAATTTTGACAAAAATTCATGGACAACATTCATTTCCCTAAAGAAGAAATATGTACCAAATTTGTGGCCAAGTTGTATTCTCGTTGGTGTTTTTGTGTATACTTTTTTCGTTTCCTTGCGCTTTTAGAATGTCAAATTTTCAACATTAGAAAATTCTGGAAAAAATTTGAAAAAAAATTTTCGAAAAAAATTCTGAAAAAATTCGAAAAAAATAATGTCAAATTTTCCAGATTTTTTAAAAAAAATTCCGTATTTTTTTCGAATTTTTTAAAAAATCTGAAAAATTTGACATTATTTTTTTTCTAATTTTTTCATTATTTTGTATTTTTTTATTATTCTTTTTTTCATTTATTTAATTTAAAAATTGATTTTCTGGATTTTTTTCATTTATTAAATTTAAAATCTGGAAAATTTTTATTTTTTTATTATTTTTCATTTTTCCAGAATTTTTTATTATTTTTTTCATTTATTTTATTTAAAAATTGATTTTTTCGATTTTTTTATTGACTTTTCAGCAAACCAAAAGAGAAACAAAACATAGGGGGCCAAAATATCCATTTTTTTTCTTAGGGGACCAAAATCGCAACTATTTAAAACATAGGGGGACAAAAGTGCATTTAAGCCTAAACTCTATACAAAATTACTAACTATATGACAAAATTGTGAAAAACCTTGTGGGTCAGAGAATATTAATTTCGAATTTAAAAAAATGGCTGCTTCCTGCCGACACCTTTTTCTTTCCTAATTGATATATTTTTTTTGTTGAGGTGATTCCAAATTGAGATGTGTCATCGCAAATATGTAAAATTGTTCGTTATTGTGTGTGCCACGTTTTCAATAACTTTCCATTTTTGGTTTTGCATTATTGGCACAGACGTTTGTAGAATTCTAGGTCACGTCTTAATTATGTGGACCTGCTCAGGTTGCATATGGTACTAATACTCACTCACTTGCTCCATTGTTTGTTTCTGATCTTAATTATTTTGCTCTTGATAATGCCCCAACAAAAAGGTCATTGACAAAAGAAGAGGAAAACGACAACACTTTTACTATTGCAAATTAACGTCCGAGAGGTGAACATAATATTTGACACAAGAAAAAGTAAATTTGATATAAAAACAAAAGATTATAATATATTTTATTTTGTTTGGGAGAAAAAATTAAAGAGAAAGAAACAATTTGATATATGACTCATATTTAAGGTTCCTCAGGTGTAGGGATGGCAATTGGACCCAGGTCTGATGGGTACCCGCAAAAAATACCCACAATGGGTAGGGTAAAATCCCGCTTTCATGGGTTTGGGCACGAGTCCGAGTAAATACCCACAAATTTTAATGGGTATGGGCACGGGTAAGGGTACTATCATGCCCAGCCCCGCAACCCCGCATGTACATATTTATATAATATCATAAATAATTTATTTGTTTTTGGTGTATAATTAATTAATTTATTTAGCTATTTAAGCATAAACCGAAACATGAACAAAAAAAACTACTTAATACAATAACAACTCCATTATGTCGATGTACAATTTTTTAAGGATATTTTAGATGTTTTTTATTTGACTAAATATTACAATTCGTACGATTTGATGAGTTAATTTAAAAAAAAAGATCATAGTTTTATTTCAATTGTGATGTTTTTATTGTCTTTTCATGGTTAAAGTGTGGGTAATGGTCGCGGGTATGGGCACTTAGGTACCCATAGGGTATGGGGAAGGACACTAAAGTTGTTGCCCATGAGGGTACGGATATTTTTTGCAAATGCGAATATGGGGAAGGGCATTGTAGTACCCTACCCATAGGGTACCTATTGCCATCCCTACTCAGGTGATTTTTAAAGGAGAAAACTCAAACTTTTAAATGATAATCGATTCTTTTTAAATTATTGGCTAAAGTGCAACTTTGGCCCCTTATCTTTCAAAAAGTTGCGATTTTGGCCCCCTAACTTTGAAAACTACAATTTTGGCCCCCTAACTTTGAAAACTGCTGAGAAGGCGACACGTGTCCAAAAAAAGGGGCCATTTTGAAAAGATAAGGGGTCATAATCGCAAAATTTTGAAAAGATAAGGGGTCAAAAGACATATTTCCCTTATGTTAGGGGGTTAAAAGAGCATATTTCCCTAAACATGGGGGCCAAAATTGTAGTTTTCAAAGTTAGGGGGCCAAAATCGCAACTTTTTGAAAGATAGGGGGCCAAAGTTGCACTTTAGCCTAAATTATTTTATCTATCTATTGGTTTTGTTTTTCCCATTTAGCGTGAAATTCATTTATTTTAGTTTATTTTATTTCATCATGGGCTAGTAGAACTACTCTATCATTTTTTTTTCCAACTAAACAAGTAGGTAGGGTTTTTTCCTTGTGTTTACGTAATAATGTATAAAATTCACCTCATTTATTTCTTGCATATTGATGACATGCCGTCATTACGTAATTTTTAGGATTTATTGTGACATTTTGATAGAGTTCTCATGCAACTTATACTGTTCTGGAGTGCAAAAACCTGAAATATTGAAGTCTGTCTGAAGCAAATCGCGCCACGCCAATTTCAAGCCTTGCCGCGATTTAAGAAGCAAAATTACAACATCTCTGTTTGAAGGGAATCGCGGCACGCCAATTAACAAGGCGCGGCGCGATTTTGATGGGTCAGGCCCAAAACTTCTATAAATACTGCACTCAAACTGAAGAACAAGGGTTACGATTTTGGAGAGCAAAGTGCGATTTTGAGACATCGGAGACGGCTAGAAGGGCGATTTCTTCAACCTCTTACCAATTCATGTATGTTTTATTTCAATCATTGATTATGCTATTTGTAAACTCGATTATGAGTAGCTAAATCTCGTAGAGATTAGATCCGAGATGAATCTTTGTAACCCTAATTAACACATGTTGTTGTGAAACTTTATTTTGTTTATGCATTCAATTCTAGTTTATTCAATTCAATTGTTCTTAATGCTTTTTATATCTTGATCACATATAACTTGATTTTGTGAGAACGAATGACCACTGACCATGGCTTTTGACTTAGACCTAATTGAATTGTTCTAATAAACAGGGTTAGTCTAGGAATAGATAATCGTTTGTTAGTGATAATAGGTTAACGTTCGGTAAAACCTTCAAGAATTATTAGACCACCCAAGGGATTGGGGGCTGTAGTTTGAGAAGAGGGTTCTTATTCAAGGGATTGATTAGAGCTATTTTGTTAATCATCGTAAATTAGAAGAAGATTCATAACAAATAGGAGCGGTATACCAATTAGGGGAACTTAGAGGATTCGAAGGATCTGATCTCATCTCTCTCCATATATTCTTAATCAAATCTATTTTCTTTTATTTGATTTCATAAAATCAAACCAAATCTACTGCCTAGTGGCAAAACAAAATAAACTTTTATACATCCTATTTTTATAACGTGATTGAATTATTGAAGTTAAAAACAGTCCTCGTGGGATCGATATTTTTACTACTTCGATAGTATTTGGTACACTTGCCAAACGTCTATCAAGTTTTTAGCGCCGTTGCCGGGGACTGTTGATTTATTTCAACAAGGCAATTACGTTATAATTTAGGATTTCTGCAATTTAATTTTCTGTTTTTATTTTTTTTAATTTTCTGTTTCAGTATTCATTTGATTACTTTGTATTGTGCAGTGCTACTAAGGTATTTTGCTGTTTATGCGAGGTAAGGTGAGCTCCGACGATCTCGAATTCAATCCATAAATTGAAAGGACTGCTAGAGCACTCCAGAAAGTTGTCCGGTTGCAAAGGTTGGCTCATTCCGTTCCACCGGGTGTTCGAGAACAAATACCGGAGCCAATCTCTACTGAAACTGAAACAATCTCTTCTCCTAAATCTGCAACTATGGAAGGAGTTGTACCACCGAGACCGAAGCTAGGAGACTACGGGTTATCAACTCATCGCGGTCAACTGACCCACACTTTTCAACCAGCTAACCCCGTTGCTTTTGACATCAAGACCACCGTCCTCAACGGTTTGAGGGACAAATAATTCGATGGGACTGAAGCTATGAGTCCACATGAACACTTGAGCCGCTTTGCTGAAACTTGCGAGTTTTGTGTGCAACCAGCCACCGTGACTGAAGCACAAAAGAAACTAAGGCTATTTCCTTTCACCTTGACGGGAAGAGCAAAAGATTGGTTGCTAACAATACCAAACGGGACTGTCCAAACATGGGAAGAGTTAGAGCTGAAGTTCTTGGAGAAATATTTCCCTATGTCTAAATATTGGGAAAAGAAGATGGAGATTTCTAACTTCAAGCAAGGGGAGAATGAGTCGTTGTATGATGCTTGGGAGCGATTCAATTTACTTCTTAAGAGATGCCCTAATCATGAGTTCACTGAGAAACAATACCTCCAAATCTTCACGGAGGGGGTAACACCAAACACTAGGATGTTCTTAGATGCTTCCGCGGGAGGTAGTCTCAAGAGTAAAACTGATCATGAAGTCCAAGTTTTGATAGAAAACATGGCTGGAAATGAGTATCGTGCTGAAGCTAAGAAGAAGGAAAGAGGAATGTTTGGGGTAAGTGAGCAAACTACTATCTTAGCCAACCAAGCAACCATGAACAAGCAAATAGAGGCTCTAACTAAGGAGTTTCAAGGCTTCACTTTGGCCCACAAGCAACAACAAGTAGCTGCAATCAAGTGCGACTTATGTGGTGAAGAACATCCCAATGGTGAATGTGTACCGGAAGGGTCTAGTGAAGAAGCTAACTACATGGGAGGATATCAGAGGCAAAATCAATACTACACTCCAGGAATCAACAAGTATCCCAATCTAAGCTACTCAAATAACAACGCTTTGAATTCTCAGATGCTTGCTCCTCCACAACAACAACAACAAAGAAAGCCATCAGCTCTTGAGGAAACTATGATGAACTTTATGAAGATGACTCAAGGAAACTTTGAAGAGATGAAGAAGAGTCAAGAAGCTGAAAGAAAGAACAATGAAGCTTCCAAGAAGATGCTTGAAACTCAGTTGGGGCAATTAACTAAGCAATTGGCTGAACAAAACAAAGGCGGATTCTCAGGTAACACTAAAGATAACCCTAAGAATGAGTCTTGTAATGCTATTGAATTGAGGAGCAAAAATGTTTTGACACCTTTAGTTCCAAAAGCTCCAAAGAAGGTTGATGATGTAGTAGAGGAGATAGATAATGAGGGTGTAGTTGAAAAAGAAAATGATCATGGAGTAGTTGAAAACGAAAGGAAGAAAAAAAATAGAGGGAGAAAAAAGTGAGAAGTTAATAGATGAGAATTCAATCTTGAGGAAGTCGAAGAGTCAAATCTTGAAAGATGGAGATAAACCACAAGTTATTCCATCATATGTGAAGCTTCCATACCCTCACTTAGCCAAGAAGAAAGAAAAGGATGAAGGTCAATTCAAGAAGTTCATGCAACTTTTCTCACAACTTCAGGTGAATATTCCTTTCGGTGAAGCTCTTGATCAAATGCCATTATATGCTAAGTTCATGAAAGATTTGTTGACTAAAAGAAGGAAGCCTAAGGATGATGAGAACATAGCACTTTCAGAGAATTGTAGTGCTATTCTCCAAAAAAAAGCTGCCACCTAAGCTGAAGGATCCTGGTGCTTTTACTATCCCTTGTTCCATTGGACCGGTAGACATTGGTAGAGCTTTATGTGACTTGGGAGCAAGTATCAACTTGATGCCTCTTTCAATGATGAAGAAGCTTAAGTGTGGGGAGCCAAAAACAACAAGAATGACCATTACTTTAGCTGATCGGTCAATCTCTTACCCTTTCGATGTGCTTAAAGATGTGCTCGTCAAAGTTAATGATTTGGTGTTTCCGGCAGATTTTGTGATCTTAGATATGGCAGAAGATGAAGAAATGCCACTCATTCTAGGAAGACCTTTCATTGCAACTGGTCGTGCTTTGATTGATGTTGAAAGTGGAGAGTTAATGTTGAGATTCCATAAGGAGCAGGTAGTGTTCAATATATTTGAGGCAATCAAGCACCAAGATGAGAACCCCAAGTGTTACCGGATTGACGTTGTTGAAGAAACCGTCGAAGATAACTCCCTTGAATCTCAACACATTCAACCTATGGAAAGAGAAATTGCTAAGTCTATAGAAAGTAAGGAAGTGGTTGAAGATGTTGGGGTGAAAGAGTGTATTAAGCAACTTGAAGTAAGCACAGAACAAATGCAACAACAATCATCAGGAGACATCCTTGACAACAAGTATGGGGGATTGGAAACTTGGAACAATATAACGAAAACTACTCTCGCTGGTCCATGTGGTATATTTGCTTAGAAGAGGATTCCCTTCGGTATGCGTAACGGGCCGACTACTTTTCAATGGTGTATGCTTTCAATCTTCTCTGATACAATAGAAAGAGCTAGGAGGTACTATGACAAAGGGGTTGTAAGGAACAAGCCTTTTGATAAAGCTGTGGATCTAAGGAAAGCTGGTGCACAAGGAACTTTCAAGGGTAAGGAACAACAGCTGAAACTGTACCGTGAAGGTGGACTCCCAAACAATGAAGTGGGAGAGACATCAAATGATCCTTAGGGGTCGTCATCAGTCAAGCTAGTGACGGTAAAGAAACGCTTGGTGGGAGGCAACCCACTATTTATTTTTGAGGTATGATTTTATTGCTTTCAAAAACAAAAACACAAAAATATTTTTCTTTTCTTTTCAATACGAGGCAGGAAAGTTTAAAAATTTGTTCAAGTATACCCCCTACCAATAAAATCATGTAAGGTACTGATGTCTTGCATGATTCTCTCCTCAAAAGTTTTTCAAAAATTCAATGAACTCAGGCATTTTTCAAGAAAACCAAATTTTTGGCCTGAGGAAGCCCTATTTGACCAAAATCGCGCCGCGCCTATATATGGCCGCAACGCGATTTTCACAAGTAGCCAAACAGACTCCCTGTTTTGCCAAAATCGCGGCACGCCTAGCTTTAACCGCGGCGCGATTTTGGCTGGTATTTGAAAAAAAAATATAGCCGTTGGAACTTAGCCGTTACTAGTCGTTGATTTTTGCCCATTATTGCCCGTTACAACTTGAAATCGCGCCGCGCCTTGTTATGTGGCGTGCCGCTATTTTGCCCAAACAGCCTATAAAAACCTCACTGTTCATCATCATTTTCATTCCATCTTTCCTACATTTCTCTACCAAAAAAAAAGAACTTCCCTAAACTTCCCATTCACGAATTTTTCCCATCTTCATCCACTTTATCACTTCCTAAACATCATTAAACCACAATCCAATCACAAATTCATCAATCCAAACCATTATCATTTACACTCCATCACAATTTTCCCAAACTTCACAAAACTTTCCTTTCACCATCTTCCTTAACCACAAATGGCCTCCAATCCACGAAACACCCGCTCAAAGAAAGCCACCAACCCCAAGCCATCCACAAGCAAAGCCAAACGCCCTCGTGCCGCATCCGAACCACCAGAAGACGCCATTCATTTCATCAATGACCAAGCCCAAGAGTTCCATCAATCCATGAAAAGTTTTAAAGTCGTGGGGGAGAGAAAGTTTGACTTCACAAGGCTTGTTAAGTATCCGTTCTTTGAGGCTGAATTACGAAGGAGAGGGTGGACGAAGTTGAATGAGATGATCGATGAAGCGAACAACAAAACCGTGATCGTCGAATTCTTGGCAAATGCACGGGTTTCCGATACACCCTTTCAATCTTTTGTTCGAGGCAAGACCATTGATTTCAGCCCTGAAGCTCTTAATGAATGGCTGAATGTTCAACCACCGGAGGAGTGTTGGGTTGAGAAACTGAGGAGGGAGAGATTTGGTATGACGGAGGATACATTTGATGACATCATTACCACAATGTGTCGGCTTGGGTCGACTTGGAAAAAGTCTCGGATGCTTACTTATGCTGAGATGTTACCGATACCCAAGGCGTGGGTGTCTTATTTGGTCCAGACTCTTGAGAGTGCCTCTTGCACTTCTGAAATTCCTCTCAAGAGGGTGCTTGCTGCCTATGCTATCATCAAGGAGTACCCTATAGATATTGGCCGCATCTTGGCCAATAGTCTTCATGATATTGCCACCGGTAACACCACACAATTGGGGCATGGAAGCTTGATTAATTGGTTGTGTGAGCGAGAGTTCGTGCCGGGATATGATAGTGATCTCAACACCAGCAATATGAAGCCGATCACCGACTCTGTTATGGATGGATTCGTGAAGAAGTATGAGAGCTACATGAAAGAGAGAGAGAGGGAGGCAGCAAGGCAACAACAAATGGAGCAAGGAGGGAGTAGTAGCCAAGGGGGTTATACTCCTCTTCACCCAAAGCTTGAGGAGTTCATGCATGTTCAAGCTAATTGGATGACGGAGACTTCGGACCAGCTGTGGGTGAACCGTCCTAGGTTCTCAGCTGCGTTTGCTGCGGAGGCTCAATTGAATATGGGTCCGATTAGTGGGTCCTATGAGAGGTTTGGAGGCTCCCGTGAGCGCATGGAGCAATATTTTACACATCAGGAGGAGTATGGTATGCGCATGAGGAGGGAAATCACTGATGATTTCAATGCCACCGAGCAAGATCAAGGGGATGGCATCTTTGAGGGATTGAGGACACCGGGGGCTGGACACCCGGATGATGATGTGAACATGGGCTGATCTACTGATGGATTAGCATTTCCTGCTTTGTATTTTATTTTCAGTTATTTTTCTTTTGATGTATTTTCTTTATTTTCTTTTTATGTCGAAGTCCCTTGAACTTATTTCCCTATTGTAATTGCTCCTGCACTTGTTTTTTTATTAATGAATTTGTTTTGTTTCATGTGACCTATTCCAGTTTAGTAACAGTTGTTTGATGAAACGGTATTCCAAAAGTTCTAAAGGAGGGGTGACTTGATTCATAGACGAAGTGTACGGCGTTGCTAGGTAGTCACATACTCCCAGAAATCTCAGCCATAAGGTTCATTGCCAAATTTTGTTTTTCAATTTACTTATATCTAGATTAGTTTTCCATGCAACTACATTTCTAGAACTTGCATTGTTTCTCTATTATTGATTGGTCTTTGTTAATTACACACTGAGGCAAAAGTGCTTGGTCTTGTGAGCCTTTTTGAAGCCTACCCTATTTTCATTTGTTGAATTTATCCTTTCTTAACCAATTGTGAGCCGGTAGGATTAGAACTTTTTGTTCGGTGACAAACTACAAATGAAGCCTAGAGCCTTTTTAGGATGATTACCTTGAAATTTTAATTTGAGTTAGGCTATGTAGGATGTTGCTTGATAATAAGTTTGGGGTTGCCTTTGGAATTTGCAACCTACTAAGTTTGGGGTGGGGGTACTAGAGAACAATTGATGAAAAATGAAAAAGAATGAAAAACATACACACAAAAATAGGTGTATAAAAAAAAAGATGACAGAAATTGAAAAAGGGGCACACAATGTCATATCCGAGTAACTTCAAACTCGATGTGTCCCAAACTTTTGATAAAGTTATTGAAAATGTTCTCTAGGTACCTAAGTTTTGTTTCAAATAGGGATTGGGGGATTGAATCTTGTTTTACACCTGTAGGAATGCCTAACTCAAATTTTGTGTAGCCTACTTAACCAAATATATCCCACCTTTCACCTAAGCCCCGTTATAACCCTAAAGACCTCAAAAGTGTGTAATGATATTGACTTTGATTGATGTTTAGAAACTTTTCAAGCGTATGGTAATATGTAGACCTGCATGTCGACTGGTAGAACCCTATTTCAATTTGATGCGAGGAGTTGTGAATTGGTGGATGCGAACAAGTCAAACTAGCTCATCTTTAGCTAGAAGGAGAATGAACTTTTGGGTACTATCGTTTTGTCAGGTAACTGTTATTTTACTGTCGTTTGTCACTGTTGCAAGCAAATTCCTTGAGGACAAGGAATGGTTTAAGTTTGGGGTTGTGATGACATGTCGTCATTACGTAATTTTTAGGACTTATTGTGACATTTTGATAGAGTTCTCATGCAACTTATACTGTTCTGGAGTGCAAAAACCTGAAATATTGAAGTCTGTCTGAAGCAAATCGTGCCACGCCAATTTCAAGCCTTGCCGCGATTTAAGAAGCAAAATTACAACATCTCTGTTTGAAGGGAATCACGGCACGCCAATTAACAAGGCGTGGCGCGATTTTGATGGGTCAGGCCCAAAACTTCTATAAATGCTGCACTCAAACTGAAGAACAAGGGTTACGATTTTGGAGAGCAAAGTGCGATTTTGAGACATCGGAGATGGCTAGAAGGGCGATTTCTTCAACCTTTTACCAATTCATGTATGTTTTATTTCAATCATTGATTATGCTATTTGTAAACTCGATTATGAGTAGCTAAATCTCTTAGAGATTAGATCCGAGATGAATCTTTGTAACCCTAATTGACACATGTTGCTGTGAAACTCTATTTTGTTTATGCATTCAATTCTAGTTTATTCAATTCAATTGTTCTTAATGCTTTTTATATCTTGATCACATATAACTTGATTTTGTGAGAACGAATGACCACTGACCATGGCTTTTGACTTAGACCTAATTGAATTGTTCTAATAAACAGGGTTAGTCTAGGAATAGATAATCGTTTGTTAGTGATAATAGGTTAACGTTCGGTAAAACCTTCAAGAATTATTAGACCACCCAAGGGATTGGGGGCTGTTGTTTGAGAAGAGGGTTCTAATTCAAGGGATTGATTAGAGCTATTTTGTTAATCATCGTAAATTAGAAGAAGATTCATAACAAATAGGTGCGGTATACCAATTAGGGGAACTTAGAGGATTCGAAGGATCTGATCTCATCTCTCTCCATATTTTCTTAATCAAATCTATTTTCTTTTATTTGATTTCATAAAATCAAACCAAATCTACTGCCTAGTGGCAAAACAAAATAAACTTTTATACATTCTATTTTTATAACGCGATTGAATTATTGAAGTTAAAAACAGTCCTCGTGGGATCGATATTTTTACTACTTCGATAGTATTTGGTACACTTGCCAAACGTCTATCACATATGTTATATCTTTTCTTTTTGTTTTTGAAGAAGCTAAATTAGTCCACCTAAATTGACACCGGTGAGAATCGAACCTGAGACTTCGAGGAGGAACACACTCCCAGATCCCAAACGCATATGTTATATCTTCTTTGGATGTAAATGAATAGTTACTTCAAAAGTTCCTTGATATTTTCCTTGTGCACGTCAAAGAAAGATATTTCCTTCATGAGCTTATGAAGCAAACATTTCGCAGAAAGTTACTTGAAACTAAAAATTCACACAAGTCTTAAATAATAAAATGGCTTTTCTATTAGCCAATATGTTAAAGACTTTCACATCATGGTATATTATTTTTGTTGCGATGGACTCCATACTTTATTTCGATCAAACATAGGTAAACTAATGTCCAATGAAAATCGCATATAGTTTAAAGTGTAATCATATCGTGTCGGTGTCAAACGCCAACACATGTCCGACACGGGAACACTCCTAATTGAAAGAGTGTTCGTGCTTCATAGGCGAGGATGAATTAGTTTTTGGTCTTCTGCAAGGTTCTTCGTTGACATTGATAGCACAAGAAAACAGCATAAAGAAAATCATAGTGGAACATGAAGGTTAAGCTTTTTACATCGAAGTGAATATGAGAGACTTTCATCGATTTGCTCCATTGTTATGTTGTTAGATGCTTTGCCACAAACCACTACATGCAAAAGTGCCCTAGCTAGCATTTCAAGGACAAGAAGAACAATGTATCGGAGTTGATGTGTCTTGTATTATCCAAAAAGAAAAGAAAGGAAAAGAATTTGATGTGTCTTGCATTAACGTTGGGTGAAGAAGGAGCCAAATGCACTTTTCCCTTTTTTTAGACAACATAATACATAAGCTGTGTGTTAAACACATGTGATGAGCTACTTATGTTGGATTGGATGGCCCGTAAAGAAGCCTCGATTCTACACCTTTTCTAATCATACCCCCACGATTTAACAAATATCTACTCTCTTTTTTAGAAGTGGCAAAAATCTTATTTTACCCTTTTGAATTTGAAGTACTTTTTTTTTCCAGATGAAAAGATTTAAACAATGATCTAGATTTTATTAAAATAAAAACATTAAAATGTACATATTTTCACACACACAATTCCGACTCTATCTTCGTCATTCTCTATCTCCGCCATTCTCTTCAAATGGTGTTTTGTTAATGGTGAATTTTACAGAAAGCAATTTTCTGTTCTCCCGTTAAAAGTTGCTTTTCCCAAATGTTTTAGAAAAACGTTAAGGACAAAAACTATGTCGATGTATTGGATTGTTTTATTTTCGAAAAAAAAAAATATCAATCCGTGAGGAATTGAACCATATCTTTTGAATGTTTATCTTAATTTCTTTGAGTATTTGAAAAATCAAAGGAATCCTCCATATGAACCTTTTTTATTTTAATTTTTTAACTAAACCTTATAAAACTTTTTATCATTTGCATTAACAATAGGGGAAAATCTGTAACTTCCGCAGTTGATAAAACACCACGGGAGAGGACATGCCTCATAGATTGAGAAGAGATATAGGCAAGATTGTGTGAAATTGTTTAGATCTTCTCATTTTTACTTTTGAAAATATGCATGGACCACCGATTAAATTGAATGGTGCATTTTTTTTCTGGTTTATTGATGAGTCTAATTAAGCCATCACCTTAGAAGGCACAATGTTCACTATATAAATATGATGAACAATGTCATATTTATGTTTAGAAAAATATGTTTAAATAAAATAACTGTATAATAAACACAAAATTACAATGGAGAACATGATACCAAAATCTCAAGAATAGTCTCGGATAATGTTACTCTTGTATCAAATTAGCCAAATTATTTATTTATCTCTTAACAAACTTAAATTAAAGTTTGGAGAAGAATTCAAAATATGACGAGAGCCTCATGAATTAACACACTTCTTTTGCAACACCTCCACATAAAAAGCTTGACTCTTTGGTGGAACTTTTAGGCTTTGTTTGCGAGTTTGGAGAGGAAGGGAGGGGAAGACTTAAGATAAAAGGAATGAGCAAGTATAAGAAATAATGGAAAATGAGAAGGGAGAACTTTGATGGGTTAACTTTTCTTCATAATATAAAACTCTCCTCATTTGGAGGACTCAAAAATTGTATTAAAGAGAGTTTTTGAGGGGTTTTTGAGGGTTTATAATGAATTCTTCAAATTTAATCTATGTTGTTATAATATTTTTAAAATTAAAAATATAGTAACCATATGCATTAATTTATCATTTTTTAAAAAACTACTCTTTTAATTTTTTTGAAAGATTTCTCCATTTTCCCTCATACTTTCCACCCCCTCAAAGTCTTTCCTGCCCCTCCCATCCAAACTCTCAAACAAAGCCTTAAGCTCCGAATACTGCTCCAATATTTAAAAATAAAATAAACCATCATACATTAAAATAGAAAGTTATTTTTTCTTCTGACAAGTTGACATAATGTTGAAATAATGGTTTTTTTTTTTTAAGGAAAATAATGGTTAATCTTGGGAGCTAAGAAGTGAAGCCATAAGTAATTTTTTTTTAACTAGGCTTCATTTTTATTTGAGAAATGGGTAAAAAATTATTGATTAAAGTGACATTAATATCTATTTTTATGATTATATATCTTGAGTGAACCGTCAATACACTCCTAAGGACTTGAACGCCCTCTAGAAAGGCTCAAGTACTCTCCGGGAGTGGACATCAATATATTTTTAAGGACCTAAAAGGACCTTCAGAAGGACATCGCCCTCCAAAGGCGTCTGAAGGCATAGATAGCCTATGCTTAAGCCTCACAGATTAATCACTTCACCTTTTGCAAACATCTGAAGGCATAGATAGCCTATGATCAAGCCTCACAGATTTATCATTTCGCCTTGTCCCAAATCCCGTGCTTGGGGGGCTGTGAACCGTCAATACATTTCCAATGGCTTGGAAGCCCTCCAAATGGGCCCGAGAGCCCTCCAAAAGGCCCATGACGCCCTCCCGAATGGCCCACATGGCCTAGGCACGCCGCATCAATTAGCTTCTAGAAGCCTCTAGAGCTCGACATAAAGACTTAAAAGCCCCTATTGCTTGGGGCTTAAGTCACGGAGAACTAGGCCCATAACATGCTATAAATACCTCCCTTGAGAGCCTTCTCGAGGCATGACCAAAACAGACTAAACCCTAGTTTTTAATATTGTACTTACTTCAAGTACATTGAGGTTATTAGATTAAACTCTTACTATTGAGCTAACACTTCAAATAACTCTAGCTGTAATCTAAAACTGATTTGTTATTGTTATTACTAGCGAAAAGACAGACACTCATGTGTTTGTCTTTACACTCTTTTTATTACGCTAACGCGTGTTAATTATAAATAATATTTTATTTTATATGAAATTTTGATTAAAATTATAAGTATAAATATTTATCATTTTCATTAATATAATTTTGTTATTTAAATATTATATATTATACTATGTCAATATGAGGTTTGCATTGAAAAATAAACATGATAAAATAATGTTATCACGGTTATTATTATGCACTTTTCTGACACATGATATGATAATTGCTTATCGTTGTCTCTATATATTGTCCAAACCATCTAACAAACCCAATTGATATTTTCATCAGTTTGAGTATGCTGCTTTAAAACATTGAAAAAAAATGAGCAGATCGATATTTTAATCTTATACATGTGTTTGTCTACTAGGTTCCCTGCAACATTCACTTATACATGCAAGTTGCAACTACCAATTTTTCTACATGTGATTCAGCCTCTAGGACTATGTAATGTACATACGCGTAGTTTAATGTTTAGTCAAAATCAATCGAAAGGAAAAACTGCACGCCTAGTGGTTCATTTGTCTGCCACGATAGCTGCTTAAGGTCTTGTTTTCAATATCACTTCACTTTTGTGTATGTATAGACTAACATATAGGTAGTATAGCTTTGTTATGGCCCAATTAACCAACCTAGTATATACCTAAATACGGGAGGCACTTTGGTGCCATTAATGGCACCATGCCATTAGATCAGGCCACACATTGTCCCAAGTGTGTGTGTATGATGTGTGTGTTGGGTGTCATCAATGATCAGGATTTAATGGCACGGTGCCATTAATGGCACCCAAGTATTATCCCCTAAATACCATGATGTTTTTATGAAAAGAAATACATGCACCAAGGAAGTTAGCTCTGGGTGGGGTATTCGGCCTTTGCAATGTGAAATTGGGAATCATCATCATTGTTACTACTAGTTTTGGTTGAGCAAGTTGGACCTTTCTTAATCTAACTCTAAATTTTTATCGAGTCAGGAGGGTTTTGTTAATGAGTATTCTAAGGATATTGTTTATGGATTTTATTAAAAGAAATTTTGTCCTAGAAATACAAGTTGTTTATTTTGTTAATGTACCGATAATTACATAATTTTTAATACAAACTTACTATTTTTAGTATTTTAATCCATGTCTTAAAGACATTCGTTAACATTCCTTGTTTATTAGCGAGTGCATTATGAATTAAATTGAGAAGTAAAATTTTGAATTTTTCTTTTTATGTTTTGCATGGTATTCAAATAATTATAACTCAAAATATAAATCTTACCATACTTTACAAGATATTTACCTACATTAGCATAGATTTCACATTGAATATTTTGTGTATAAAAAATTTGGTTACCAACATAGTAGTGATAACAATTACAAGTGTGACCGAGTGAGAAAAAGACCATACTCTAACCTGTCACTAAATTTTGGTTGGACCAATTCTTTAGATAATCATGCGTCTCGAGCAAACCCGATATTTTGTGGGTCAAATTGAAAAGAGACTGGAGAAATTTTAAGATTGGGTTAGTCCTTTTAAAATTGACACTGGCATATAAATATACTAATATAGTAGTATCTTGCATTGAAAATTGTGATGTCATTGCATTAAAAGCTTAAAAAATGTTTTTTTTGATTTAAAATTTCCACTTTTTGCTTCCGTAACCACAGTGCTCCGGGGGCACTGATTAACATGACCTATATACTATATACATTGTGATCACAATCATTTTCAGTTACTGTTATACTTTGGTAATTGCAACAAGGGTTCATAATTGCATTAGTTTTAGCTTTAATCAGCAGTCAACCATGCTGCTTTGCTGGGAATTCACTATTACTAATGATGAATGTTCTCAAAAAAGCATATTAGTGGTCAAAGAAAAGCTTTCAGGTGCCAAATACACCATTATTTCCACAACATCATCTTACTCTATATGGTCATTTTCATTTGACATATCATTTTTTAACCTTTTTCTACTTTACACAGAAAATTTAAAAGTAGTGGTGGTAGTACTAGTAGCATAATAGAAAGAATATGTGAGAGGATAAAATTTGGTATTCATAAATTCTATTTACACTTTTACAGTACCATTGTCTATCTGTTGAAGGCTGAAAGAATAATGGCACTGGCAGATCATAAAGTCATAAACAGTCATTGAGAATCTACATTGGGAAAAATAGTCAGTTTTAGCACATGAGATGAGACTTGGCATAAAGACTGACTAGTTACAGTGAATTAAAAAGGAAACAAAATTTATCATGGTCAAATAACTTCAGATAAAGTTGGTTTGTGAGTCATGGTTTTGGCTGAGTTAAGAAACCAGATCCATAAAATCGTTGATATCACACCATAGACTGCTTTTTTTAATCAAAATGCATAGATTAGTATCCGAGATGAGTAGAACTGAAATAAGCGGCAAAACTCAGGTTTAATATTGTTGCATTTCACGACGTGCATTCGAATCCAAAATCTTTGGTTAATTTAGAAGAAATTATTTGGCATCTCATTTAAATGTTCTTTGCTATCACATACTAGTATACAATCAAAAGGCTTGAACGAAAATAGTTTTCCCCATGTAACGGTGTCACGATCTCAATCACCCAATCTCAAATCAATGATCAAAATTGTTTAAAGAAAGACTTATGAATTGTATGATTTAAACTATCCAATCTCAAATCATCAGTAAAAATTAATTACAACATGTAATTGCTTGAATTTTTTAAGTGTAAAAATTTGGCTTCAAGTCATATGAAATAAATAAATAATTGGGTCCAAGTTTGGACCTATCTCATTTAATAACATAATAAAACAAGCTAGGGACCTATCCTAGCTACATTGCTATATTGAGATTCTCTTGAGTCATGAACTGATCACCATTATTATAATAAGTATAAAGGTTTAAATAGGTCTTTCATTCATGTAAATATAGGTCATTTGAATTTTCGTCCCTGAAGTTACTAATCCTTTCAATCTGCCATTGCAAAATTTAATCATTTGACTTTTGGTTATAATTGGATTTTTTTCCTGAGGTGGGCTGCATTAGCAATGTGGTGCCCATGTGGCAAGTGATGATTGGCTTAAATAGGTCTTTCGTCCCTGCAAATATAGACAATTTGAATTTTCATCCCTGAAGTTACTAATCAGATGTAATTAGGACCATTTTTCAAATGATTAATATTTGCAATGACAAAATGGAAGAATTAGTAGGGACGAAAATTCAAATGACCTATATTTGTTGCAGGGCGAATAATCTTTTGAAAAATTAAAATTGAAAAGCCACTTTTTTCCCAAAAGAATTATTCGTCTCAGCTAATGATAATATTGGTTGTACTTCAAAGGGATTTAGTAGTACTCAGAAAAATGTACAAAGAATAGGACAGAGAGACAGAGAACTAAGAAGAGCAAAAAATTTCAATTTTGAACAAATTAATACTAGAAACTTCACTCTTTTAATTCTAAATCAAAACATAGAAACTCCATTAAAATGCAACAACATTTCAAAGGAAAAATGTCTCTTTTTTTCTTTCTACTTTTACAGGGAATTTTCTACACTCACACTATGTTGCTGTTTCAGTACTTTCTTTATCACCACAAACTTCAACTTTTACACCATATTGAGAACAAATCCTAGCATCTTCTGCACCATTCTTTGAATTACAATGTTGCTGAGACAGTTTACAATGTGCAATAGCTCCTTCAACTGAACCTTCCACCTCATAATTAGCACTAATACTCCTCTTAAACAATTGTAAATCATAATAACCCGATGAACTAAACGAAAAAGACGAAGAATTAGAACTAGACCCAGATGAAGATGTTGATAAAGATGAAGCCTTGTTGTTACCACAATGTCTTTTTTGAACCACTCCAGAGAAAGATTTCCTATGGTTGACAAAATCATCTTCAACCATGTCTCTTTTAACCTGTTTCTTATTTTCCTCACAAAAAACCTCAAATGAGTTTTTGTTTTTGCTTTTCATTCCAATTCCAACCTTGTTGTTAGGATCACTAGCACATGCTTTCTCTGAACAACTAGTTTTGTTGAACAAAGATTTAAGATAAGCTTTTGAAGCTTTGAGTTTTTGACCAAACAATAAGTACTGATTCATCATTTTCAGTTTCTTAGGCCAAGATTTATTCTTTGGTAAATCACGAACAACAAAACCATTCATTTCAAATGAGTACTCATTTGGACTCACATCACTGCTAACTCTGCATGATTCTGAACCTGAAATGTTGCAGGTTTCAAGAGGGGTGTAAGTAGAAAAAGTGGGAGGTGTGAAAGGAAAAGTGTTATCTTCTAAATTTGTGTTTTCTAGAAGCTTTTGAACCATTTGAAGACGACGAGGGAGATGAAGAGGGAGGAGTTTTCCTTTGTAGAAGAGATCATCAGCAGGGGTAGTTTTGGAATTTTTTTCATTTGAGATGGAACTCATTTGGAATTCAAACTCTCTAGTATTATTCTTTGGTGGTGAACCAAAGGAATAAGAGAAGAAGTGTGAGGGAGAACATAGTTCCATGTCAATGTAGTCTTCATCTACATGAACCAAAGTGACTTGTTTAGTTGCCATTTCAATTTTCATTTGTGACTCTTTTTGTGATGATGGTTTTTCTCTATTTGTGTTTGGTGGACTTGAAATGTGGAGATGCCTATTGGAAATTGAGCTTCCTCAATGAAAGAGAGAAGGGAATTATTTGAATTGAATTATGTTTGCCAAACATTGTATTTATAGAGTTTGAGTAAATAATTATTTTACTCTTTGAATATAGGAAACAATATCCACGTGGTTAGTCTGTTTGATTTTTGTATGCGTCTTTTGTTGGTTAGTTTGATCTTTAGTCCTTACATATATCTTTCGTTAATAATGCCCGTTTATTTTTTCATCAATAGGAATCAAATTTAATACCTTAAAGTTTACAATATTCACACATTGTGTGCATGATTTTTCATATACACTCGTTAACAAGATCCTATTAATAACCCACTTGGGTTGACATGATGATATTGACTTGAAATCTGGGAGTGTGTTCCTCCACGAGGTTTCAAGTTCGATTCTCCTCGGTGTCAATTTGGGTAAGCTAATTTATCTTATTAAAAAAAACAAGATCATGTTAATTATATCTACGAAATTACCCATAGAAGAGGAGTATATTCAAAGATATTTTTGTAATTTTAATTCATTCAAGAACTATACGACACATTCTCACACATTTAGATTTATGGGATCTAGATGTATTATTTATAAAAAAGTTGTGTTATTTGAACATTCATTTATACGACAACTTTCTCCTTATAAAATATCAATGTTATCGCCTCTCAAAAATCAATGTTATCACATCTGTCTTCACGTTACTCTTTTTTTTTTTTTTTTTTTTGAAAAGCTCTTCACGTTACTCCTATTCAACCATTTGAAATTGAATTACCTCAAAGTTAATGTTAAGAGAAATATCTATTTTTTAAACTACTCCTATGTATGTTGCTTTCCAAGCATGAAATTCATGTATTATTGAAATGTTTGATCTTTATCTTTCCGTTACTAAACAGTCATTTCCTTAATGATTTATTCATTCTTTGTCTTTTTGTGTGTATTCAAGTGTTAATCAACTGTTGGCTCCCCGAACAATATGCATAAGTGTGAATAATTCCAAACAGTGGAACAGTTTAGATGAAATTCAAATTTGCGGTCCTAAGATATGCAAAGATAATGTAAGTGAGTGAAGTATTTTCTTTATTTTTCATTGGGTGTATACTTCTAAGGCACTATGAATGGCCAATACCCGCACTGCTTGATATTGTCAAAGTAAGGAATAAAGAGAGTAATGATGATCCTTGAAAGTGTTTTGATTGCTTTCACTATCCTCTCTCTTTTTTCTGTTTCTCTTTGTTTATAAGTTCAATCAACGTTGTAATTCTTACTTTTCCACAATTTTTTTTTTTATCAAAGCACTAAAATATAAAAGATAGATGTCCGAACGAATACAACATAGTCTCATGGTGGAAAACCTATGAAAAGAAAATTCAGATCTATGCTACAAGACTATCTTCTCTATGAAAGTTTGTACAAAATGATTGATATTTCTAGCTAATCTTTTGCAATAAAACCAACTACTCCGTGGCCGCCAAGGCAACTTTAGAGAGGTACCCTTTTGGACACTGGTCCGGCTGAGTAAAAGCTAGCCGGCTTCATTTTGCTTATATGCTTCTTCTTTTGTATAAAACTTTTTTTTAAATTGAATATGGTTTACGTGTAATTATAGAGACTAATCTTTTAGATAGGACAAAAATGAACAGCAAAACTCGCGCAAGAATTGTAACGTTACATTCAAAGAGACATGCAAGGACACATATTAGCAAAGCCCCTAACTACATTTCCGGTCGAACTCATAACCTTTGTTGGGTTATGATACGTTTTATTCTACTATGAGGTCGTTACTATTAATATCATGCTATGCTACTTTTGTGAGTTTATTTTCTGTCGTTTATTTTATGGGTTATTTAGTAAAAAATGAGAAAATTTCTACAAATTATTCTATCATGATAATTACTCCAAAGTTCATCATATAAATACACTTTTTTATTTGAATTGACAGATTATAGTTTTCCCTGCCGTTAACTTGAATTTCGATTTTCATAAATATTTGAATTGCCTAAAACGTATTGTGGCTAAGAATGAATTGAAATGCAAATAGGGATATAATGGATTGAAATTCACATTTTGAAAAGTAACATGGCTATATATGGCTTGCATTGTTTTGACTTTTGATGAAATAATTCCAAACAAGGAACATGAAATGAACACATACTTCCATGTATTGCAATTGTTAACGTCTCAAAGTTATCCTATTCAACCATTTAAATCACCTCAATGTTATACTCTAATTTTTAAGCAATGTACATGTTGCTTTCCAAGCATGAAATTCATGTATTATTGTAATGTTGAATCTTTATCCTTTCCTTTCTAAACAATCATTTCCTTAATCATTTATTCATTCTTTGTTTTTTTGTGTATTCAAGTGAACAATATGCATAAGTGTGATTAATTCCAAACAATGAAACAGTTTAAATAATGCAAAGTATAGAGATTATTATAAGCTTGTCAAATTTCAATCATAATCACCGATTATTTTTCATGCAGTTTAAACAAGATGCATTTTAAAATATGCATAGTTAGTGCTGAATTGGTCTACCAAGTGAATCTAAAAGATGGCCCAAAACCATGTGTAAGATGAGTGCTTTCATAATTCTCAATTGTCCTGTTCCATTTGATTCTGATGTGTCAATGTACAAGTTAAGAATTTGCAACTCAAAGAAGATGTTGACAGACACAAACCTTGTTTTTATGGAGAGTTTCATTGAAACACATACTCAACATTCCATGACAAACAAAGTATGAACATAATGATTTATAGGCTAGATTACACCTAGTGTCGCAGCAGGTACAAGATACATGTACTTGGGTGTGGTCTCAATGAAATGAATCTACACATCCACTGTCTAGTCTACATATCATTATCTCAGATGTATGATATGAATATGATAGCCTTAAATCCTTAATCATTAAGTTAGAAATTATAGTGTGATTAAGCAAATAAAGATTATTGAACTTTGAAGTGGCTATATTAAATATTAGTACTAGCATGGAAGGTATATGAAACATGATATGTCATTTTACCCAAAGGCTTCTCTACCAAAATAGGCATCTTATATTTTTTTAGGGAGACACATATTTTGCAATTTGTATATTTGGTTGGTATGGTGAATCTCTAAGTAAAGGAGCAATAAAATTTGTGAATGGATTTTTGCTTTTCCCCTTTTCCTTTTTTGCCTAATCTATAACTGACCAATTCTACATAATTCACTCTTTTGAAGGCCCAGTCTCTGTCCCTCTATCAATAGGCTTACATGCAATTATTTTTTGGTCACGGTCAGTGATGTGTTCATTTGACTACTCCTATTTCTTAATGTACTCCCTCCGTCCCATATTACTTGACCTAGTTGACTCTGTCACGTATGCCAATGCACAATTTTAAACTTAAATTTCTTTAATAATCTAGTAGAAAAAATTACGAAAATTTGATATTTTGAAAATATTAATCGAGACGAATCTAACAACATCTTATATGCTATATTTTGTTTTTATATATTAGTAGAAAAATAGAGTCAAAGCATGGTACATGAATAGTGCAAATATTCTAAATAGGTCAAGTAATATGGGACGGAGGGAGTAGTAACTAGGAATTATTAGCATTAATCATCTTTAGAATTCAAACTTGAGGTTTGACCTCAAGCAAAAGTACAAAAAACAAGGCATTGGGATGTGATGTATAAGATGCTGCTAGGTAGAGGCTATTTAGGCCATAGGTTTAACATAGTATTCAGTTAATGGTAAACTATGAAAAGAGTTCAACGTGTGTTTCGAGATTGAGTAAAAATAATGGATTCCTTAACAGCTCAATGTACTCCCTTTGTAAGTTGCCATTTTAGTAGATTCTCCCGTTTAGGGTTAGAAATAAAGGAGTAAATTCAATTTATGGTGAAAATAGCTTAGACAATTAGAGAATGACCTATAATTTGTAAGGTAAAACTTAGTTGTTTGATTTATGGGAAATGCTTACAATTAGCCTTAGAACATTTGTTAAGAAAGGTAAAATTTATTATATTTGTTAGTATAACCCTTGATTTATAAGAAAAAATTGTCCCAAAATAACATATTTGTTTTAATTTTCAATACATCTTTAATTACTTTTTGATATAGGTTTTCAGGCTTTATCGAACCTTAAAAAAGGGCATGTTAAGCTTTAAAAATGAGTGGGTGACATGTAATAGACAATACTCAAACTAATACTTTTTATTTGAAGTAAATCATACTTAGACCTTACGAGCCCATCTTGCCTGATCTATTCTGCACATAGTTTAATTTGACTTGTCTCAACAGAAATTAGTTTAACTTAAAACTCAACTTTCAATATGGTCATTTTTTGTTCGAATTTGACTCAATCTCAGTTCACCTACAACTCAATTTAACTTGTTACCTTGAATTAATGACAAAAATCAAAAGACAATTTGAAGCAATTTTAGTTCAACCTGACTTGATCCAATAAAAATTAGTTCAACTCAAAACTTGACTCGAGTTTGATTTAAACCTATTTTAGTTCAAATCTTCAACTCATTATATCAAATAACATGAAATCAAAAGACAATCAAAGATAGTCCTTTTGATTAAAATAAATTCATATATTAAAAGTACTTTTATTTTCTTTTCCCCCTATTTTCTCTTATGCAAATGCAAATCAAGCACAGATGCTGTAAAAGTTAAACATTACTTTCATATAGAAAAATTAAAATGAAACAACAGCAGAAAAATACAGCAAATTTCTGCTTCAATGACTCTTTTCTAAAGTACTAGTACTAGAAAAAGAATGTCAGTGCCACATCACGTGTTGGTCATCAAACTATAGTCACATGGTAATTTTTTTTATCCAGTGCGACCTTTTAAAGCTAATTGGCTGTCACATAGAAAATGCATCGTTTGCATTAAAAGGCTGCAAATATTTTATATTGAATGTATAACCAGAATTGCAGTGTCCAAATTTAGTGAGTGGATAGTGTGATTGCATTGCATTGATAGATAAAGGATCCTCTTGCTCTTATATCTTTTTCCAGTATTCACTATTCAAGAAGGTGAGAGAGTCCAAAGGGTGGTGTCAACGTTATCTTTAATTTTTCTTTTAACTTTTTTCCTTCAAAAGGTTATTACTTTTCATAACTGGCTCTCATGATGGCCAGAGGATGTATTGAAGTTCTGTGGTAATTGAACAATGGTACCACCTATCTTTGCTGTAAAGAAAAGGATGTAAAAGGGAACAAAAGGCTTGTACTAATTAAAAAAATGGTATATATGCTTCCATGCTAGTGCTCTTACAAATCAACTCTACTATCATTCCAAATCTTAATGTACATATACTCCTTCCGTTCTAAGATGTAAGCAAAAATGAATCAACCTAAGTTGATGTATTTAATACAAATTTTGAACCAAATACATTAACTTTTGTTGACCAACTTTTACTTAGATTTTGGTACGGAGTGAGTATGCTTATGCTTTGAATTATGAAACAAGTTCAATTGGAGTGGGGGTATATTACTGGCAGAGGCCAATTCAAAAACTCATTTTTTAGCGTGACTATAATAATAGTGTAAAAAACAATTCCAATTAAATTAAATATTATGTATTACTTCACCCAAAAGAATAATTTTACCATATATATTATATAAGTCATATTGTACTTCCTTATGCAATCACAGTTCTCTATTCAACATACTTTTCTTTATTTTACATTTTTCTACTTTTCTCTTATCAATAAGAAAAATCAAGTAATCTAACTATTTGTACATCAAATATTTTTATTATAAATTATATGCAAACTTGTATTTTTTTTAATATTTAGAATAAAAATATTTTACTACATTCAAGTGTATTTGTTAGAACAGCAAACTCAAGTTTAAAGTATTATTTGTTAGAACAGCAAACTCAAGTTTAAAGTATAATAAAGGATAAAAGGATGAGAATGTTATAATAATTTTACCATATATATTATATAAGTCATATTGTACTTCCTTATGCAATCACAGTTCTCTATTCAACATACTTTTCTTTATTTTACATTTTTCTACTTTTCTCTTATCAATAAGAAAAATCAAGTAATCTAACTATTTGTACATCAAATATTTTTATTATAAATTATATGCAAACTTGTATTTTTTTTAATATTTAGAATAAAAATATTTTACTACATTCAAGTGTATTTGTTAGAACAGCAAACTCAAGTTTAAAGTATAATAACTCAAGTTTAAAGAAATAAAGGATGAGAATGTTATATAGTGTCTTTTTTGTGGTGTTCGGGGTTCGAACCCCAGACCATGCATATTTATGCATTGTCCTTTCCAACTGAGCTAAGCTCACGTGGACGAATGTTATATAGTGTCTAGGGGTATTAGTTAAGCAATCAAAACAAATAAGTTTTAATTTTATTAAAAAAAGTGTAATTATTATTTGATCAAAAATAACAGTTTATATTTTTAAAAGAAAATTTTTATTTTTGGATTTTTTAACTGATACCCTGGAGACATCGGTTAGCAAGACCTAAAATAAATCATTACTTTGAATCAATTATGTAAGCATTTTAATTTCTATTTATGATATAAAGGAATTTCCTTACAGATAAAGTTGTTACATAGACAAGGCTTTTTATCCATAGAGTTATATGAATGAACATCTGCATTTAATCATCAATGATTGAACGCCGTAATAATGATCCAAATACAACTCCTTTCAGTGGACCAATGCGGTTTCATGTACATTCGTTAAGTGAACTTGAGAGACAACCTAGTTAAGGATATGTTGTCTGGTATCTGAGTTACACAGTGTCACACTCCTTCCTAGGACACATAACATTCTTTTCACTCTTTTTACAACATGAGTAATGCTGGTCTTTTTCCCAGTGGGTCAACAAGAGTCAATTCATGGGGTTTTGATCTTTATCAAGTGCATCAAATTCACATTCACTTATCTAGTTCTTCTATTGATATCGTTTTCATAGTAATTGATGGAGATGTTTCTATTCTATCTTGCTTGTTTTTATTAGGTAACTGGTAACATGGATGTATGTGATGGAGTTGTTGATTGTAAGGGTGTTTCTAACTTTTCAATTGGTGTCTCAATTTTGCAATTTTGGTCTCTCAATTGACCGAAATTCTTCTTTTATTTTCTCAATGGCATGTAATAGTTCTGTCACCTTGTCCTTATCCTTTTCAGTATCAAAGTTGTAAATGTATAAGGAAACATGCAGTTTTAGAATTCAATTACCAATAATCAACAAGCAAGAGCAACAAACAAGAAAATTAGTTAACAATCAACAAACAACAATCTTTCATTTCTAAAATCAACGATAGCCAAGGAATTACCTTTCAACGATAGCCAAGGAAAATTAGTGAAAGAGAAAAACATTTTTGTTTCTTTGGATGAGAGAGAGAGAGGGTAGTGGTCTAGTGGACGGTGTGCTGTGGCTGGTTGGGTTGTGGAAGTTGAATGAGAGTGAGAAGAGAAAGTTGGATCGTATTCTACATACAGACATACAAGGCAAGTTTTGGGGTGTTTTTGTAATTTCATTTTAGAAAAAAAAAATCATTTTTTGGTCCCATACGGTCCTCCGCCAATGTTCGTATTCTAACTTCACCAAATTGACTTATAATTATAGCTAAGAATACGGGTCGTCTAATCTTTATCCATCGGCAAACAACCTTAAAATCATTGAAGTCATGAGAAGTATGCATTCATCCAATCAAGAGATTTTAGTTGTTGGATAGTGATCAAACGACTTGTATTCTAACTTAACAATACAATTCAGAATATTAGTCATCTGATCTTCATCCAACGGAGAACAAACCCTAAATAGAAATCATCTTCAAGCTTTTTCCTTGGATCACTACTCTCGAACCATCGTTATCTACTTCAACTGGTATTTCTAACCTGATATATAGAAATCAACAGTTGATATGTCATTTTACCCAAAGGCTTCTCTAACACAATAGACATCTTATATTTTTAGGGAGGCACATATTTTGCAATTTGCATATTTGCTATGGTGAATCTCTAAGTATCAGAAATTCTACAGGAGCAATAAAGTTTGTGAATGGATTTTTGCTTTTCTCCTTTTCCTTTTCTGACCAATCAATAACTGACAAATTCTACATGAATCATTCTATTGAGGGCGTACTGGCAATTATTTTTATTAGCATTAATCATCTTTGGCTTCACCCAGTGTGTTATTTTTGAATTTAAACTTGAGGTTTGACCTCATGCAAAAGTACAAAAAATAAGGCATTGGGATGTGATGTATAAGATGCTGCTAGGTAGAGGCTACTTAGGTCATAGGTTTAACATATTCAGTTAATAGTTAGAAAGATTTATGTAGGTCTAATATGGCAGTCATATTCAGTTAACATATTCAGGATGAGACTTTTCAATGACTATCTCAGTTTTGATCATTCATGCAAGTAATATATGGACTAGATGAAAAAAAAATAGAATGATGGATAGCTGGTGTAGGGTAGACACAATTGTATGTAACAACAAAGAAATAGAAAACTCCCAAGTTAGTTTGTGATATACATGCAAGTATTTTCAGAAAATTGTAAATGATGCATAATTAGTGCTATGTAATATATAAGAAATAAGTAATCCTCAATATATACAAAAACTAACTTCTGAACAATTCAATTCAAGGAATAGAAAAATTACAGTTAGAGTCGTAAATCTGATTCATTCATGCATGCAAACTCATTCAAGATCAGAGACATCAAATTAAAATGAAAATCTGCAAGACACTGATCAAATTTTTACAGAATAATAGCACAACCCACATCTAGTTTCGCTAATGCATATAACCACTCAGATGCTCGTCATCAGAATCACTGTCGTCATCAGAATCATTGTCGCTCAGATAGGATAGTTAGTAGATCCCTCGAACAAATCTGTATTTAAACTTATATCCAAGTTACCAGCCCTATGGTGAGTCCCTCGTCTTTCTCACTTTCCTATCGGGTGATGAACCTGTACTTTCAGCTGGCGGAAACATATCAGTTAACAATTGTTGACTCAATGTTCGTTTGCTGCCTACGTTTCTTTTTTTGGGAGTGGTAGCTGCCTTCTCTTGAACTACAAAGTCATCGTCATCAACAACATTGACGTCATCGTCACTATCTGATTTCAAAATGGTTGTGGGAAAAAACACCAACATCATTACTAGGTGGTGTAACCATATGTTACTAAGCATGGAAAATTAATTGATGATTGAAAACACATTTAACCACTACATCCCAAAAAAAATTACCTCGTGTCTTTTCATCAGATGATTCAAAGTGACATGCAAGAGATGGAATATCGTCATCAGCTTCCTAATGATATAGGCACATGAAAATGTAAGCGTTAAACGTGATTGAAAGGAAAACATTGCAATACAGGAAATTGGCAATTGACATACCTTCTGAGTATTCTTTTGTGGTTGTGGCAGCTTTTTTGCATGTATTGTAGCAAAACCATTCTTTTTCTTTGCCATGCTTGATCTTTTTTTTTCCTTTTTTTCCTCCATTTTCTCTAGTTCCTGAAACGCAAGTAAAAGATGATGATGATGATGATGATGATGATCATAATAATAATAATAATAATAATAATAATAATAATAATAATAATAATAATAATAATAATAATAATAATAATAATAATAATAATAATAATAATAATAATAATAATAATAATAATAATAATAATAATAATAATAATAATAATAATAATAATAATAATAATAATAATAATAATAATAATAATAATAATAATAATAATAATAATAATAATAATAATAATAATAATAATAATAATAATAATAATAATAATAATAATAATAATAATAATAATAATAATAATAATAATAATAATAATAATAATAATAATAATAATAATAATAATAATAATAATAATAATAATAATAATAATAATAATAATAATAATAATAATAATAATAATAATAATAATAATAATAATAATAATAATAATAATAATAATAATAATAATAATAATAATAATAATAATAATAATAATAATAATAATAATAATAATAATAATAATAATAATAATAATAATAATAATAATAATAATAATAATAATAATAATAATAATAATAATAATAATAATAATAATAATAATAATAATAATAATAATAATAATAATAATAATAATAATAATAATAATAATAATAATAATAATAATAATAATAATAATAATAATACAGACCATTATTTTAAATACAACTAAGCAAAATAAGTAATAATCTTTATTCAAAAAAAAAATTAGTAATTGTCTCTTACATCAAGTTCCTTTTCAAACAAATTGAGATCGTGTAACCACATTGACTTTGGTGAGGTTTCCACCAAAGTCTTATACTCATTTTCCTTTTCAGCACGTTCAGCTTTCAGCTTCTCAAGGTTTTCAAGGGTGAAATCGAAAAGATTCACGATTAAAAGATACTTATAGTCATCCAATGTCGCTTCTTCAATACTTACAGACGGAGATACAGTTTCCTGCTCTTTTGAACTGTAATCAATTGCACCTTCAACTTGTGGTTCTGCAGATTTACCTTTCTTCGGAATGGGACTAAAACCTCTCTGCTTCAATTTAGCGCTTGTCAGGTTGGACATGTCTAAATTCCCATTCACAATATCGGATCTAAACTTTTCTTTGTTTCTCAAAATCAGCAAAAGTTGTTGAAAGTTCTTCACTAGATATTCCTGCGGGCAAGCACAACTTGCATTTCAGTTTATATATTAATAAATAGGTACATGATATAGAGAAAGATCTATGTTATTGTTAGCAACAATAATTCACCTTTCTCTTCTCATAATACTTCAGCCGAAGTGTATAGAACTCTTCAAGAACTGCATAAGAAATGACACAGAAAATTGAGTAGTATGAAAAACATTACATGATAATGTGATTCAAAGTAATTATACATAAAGAAGGGTATACTTTGTTCTGGGGTGTTATATTTCTTAATTTTTCCCTCTGCATCAAAAAGATGCATGTTGCTTGTGCTAATAGTGGACGTCAGCTTAAACTTCTTGAATAATCCTTCTTCCTTTATTGTAGCTATTTTTTCTTGCTTCATCTTGACTTCAATGTCTACTATTTTATAATCCCCGTTTTGCCTAAAACCCTGCAACAAAGAAAATTTACATATGAAAAAGGTACAAATTTCCCTATGGTGTATATGGTAAGTCAAAGTATAGGTCACGTCACCTCAATGAGAGGATCCTTGACATTAGGCGCCCCATCAGTTATTTGTTCAAGGAATTTCTCATAATATTGAGTCCACGTTCGAATAGGAAGCTCTGTGATTCTGAAAGTTTGTTCATTTATTGTCTCCACTGAGCCATTGACTATATAGCCTATTTCCTTGGCACTTTTCTTAATGGTTCCTCTGAACCCTTTGTACCATGGATCCATTGGCACCATTTCCTCTTCATTCAACAAACGTCTTACATTGTTAATAATATCACGTGGATTATATTTGGGAATATCAGAACTAAAACATGTCCCAGTGGCATGGCAACCATTGACAAGCACGAGCGGAATAATTGGTATGTACCTGTGTGGTGACAAACAGAATTTGAATCAGTTCAACTTTGATGGGGTTCCTTAGTTGTTACTTATTACTAATCAAAAACTAGATAGCCATTACAAAGAAAAGAGAAACAAAATACCAGTTTGGTTCAATGGACCTCCCCTCCTCATCCAAGTATTCAAGAAGCTTATCATCATCCACAGGGAAGAGGAAACGAGCATTTTTATTTAGCTTAATGTATATATTTCTGGAACTTCCATGGTCTCTACCACCCTGGAACGAGCAAATTATCCACTAAATACAAGTTTAAGAAAGAAAATGAGGAATAGTGCAAAAAAAAACTACGCCAGTTCATCTCACCAGGTTACGACCAAATTGACCACGAGACGTGAGAAGATTGATGTTGTTGCTGCCCACAAAATCATCTGCCATTCCAATAATTGTGCTAGCAATACTTTGTTCACCATAGTGACAATCAGAATGTCCAATCACATAACAAACTAACCAGCAAACTTCTGTTTCTTCGGTCAAATTCATCTTAAAGGAGCAGAAAAGAGTCTTCCTTTGAACAAGTGTAAGGCCATCTACCATAGACGGAATGGACCTATGGAGATTTTTCATTGAGAAGAATAGAAATTCTTTGTTAACAAAATCCTTGTAATTTATATGTTTGCCTTCATAATCACAAGTGCCAGGCTGCATCATCAGAAAATGGAAAACTATATGTTAACTATACACCCTAGAAGAGTAAGCTTGTGTTAGAAAATTGCGGTATTGGTAAACATCAAACCTGAAAGTTACAAATCCATGCCTTCCTTTCCTCAGCTTTTTTACTGAATGCCATATCAATTGATATTCCATCGAGTTTATCTTCCCAAACAAAATGTTTTATGTGCTTATCAAGATCTTCAAAGTACTCTCTCACTTCCTGCTTAGTATTTGTAATCAAGCCCTGTAAAAACACCAAAAATTTAAAATAAGTAAAGACTGAATGAAAGAATTAGGAACAAAAAAAGTATTTTGGTTTGAGCGCAAAAATCGTTTATTGTGTTGACATGATGGAATCGCCTATTTCCTACAGCTCATGGGTAGCAGGTTGTGCAGCCATGGTCCAACTGGCCAAGCCAAATCCAAAAGAATGAAAACCCACATTTCCCTTCAACCTTTTCTATAGGCAATAAAGTGCAAACATGATGGGTGAAAACAAACATGTCTTTCAAACAGACAGACAAGAGTTTTGTTTGGGTTGCTCTTTTAGTACCCGACATGTGTTCATCTTTGTTTATTTTGTTCCATTTATAAGAGAGATATACACGAGAGATAGATTAGTGGGACTCATTTCATTAAGTTGATCTCACTGAGCTATCACTTGTGTCAATCTCTTATAAATGGACAATAAATTGAGTGAAATCAAACTCATAAAAGACCCCTTTACTTTTCATGGCATTTTAACTTTTTTATAATAGGCACTTATAATATTTAAATATATTTATATAAAAAAAAATATTCATAAAATCTTATCAACTTATTTTAAAATATTCAAAATAATTTATGAATACATATTTAATTTTCTTTTTTTTTAAAGAGCAAATTTATTCCCCTCAAAAAGAAAAAATTGCAAATTTATTAAAAATAACTCAAAGCCAAGACAAGACTTATATGATGCATAGCCACAACTTTAAAATACCAACAAGCAAGCCAATCTACTAATAGTGCAGGCAAAGGGTGATGCTGAGAAAGAGCCAAGCAAAAGCGCACAAGACCAGCATTGAAGCAGACCATGATTGATATGCAGAAAAAAATACACCAATGCCACACCAAAATAGAATTAGATAGTATCCCTTCTGATGAAAAACACACTCTCAAAGAGGCTGGAATCAATCTTAAACACAAAATGATACCAAGTGCCGACAGATGCAAGTAAAACAGACTAGAACTAGTTTCCAATCAGCCCCCCCATACATAGTGGTTTATACTTACAGTCATAAATGTAAAAATATGGAGGTTTTCCAACAACAAACCTTACGGTACTTTATCTCCCAATCATTTGCAGTGTTACCCAATTTTTTTTTCCAAGCTTCATATTTCGGCATAGAATAAAATGATAACTTTTTCCCATTTGAATGAGAAGCCTGCAGAGAAAGATAAATGTATCTCGTAAAAAAAACGAGATTATTTACTCAATATGTACAGTTCAGTGTTTTCATTATCAATTATACATACTAACCTTTATAATGGGAGTGGTAAACACAACCATGAAAGATGGATCAACTTTAAGTAGTGATGGCCAGAATGAATGAATGAAGCTTATCAATAGTCCTTTTATGTGAGATCCATCGTCATCCTAAATCACACATAAATTTGAACTATTATAATCCAAGAAAATCAAACGTAGAACATAATCATGCCTCATACATTGAACATAAAAGTCAAGGCATTAATAAACTATGATCTTTATGTCACTCACCTGATTGACCATAATCATCAAACGGCCATATCTCAAACATTTTGTATTACTGTATTCCTTGTTTAGCTTAAGTCCAAGAATGCTCATCAGATTCTGAATTTCTTCCTTTTTTATAAGCTTTCTACCGTCCCTCACATTGAGCAAGTTGCTTCTCAAGGGAAACACACCATAGAGGTCTTGATCCACAAAAGAGAGCCCGCTCATCTTCAAACCGAAAAGTTGGCATATTTATAAGGACCAAAAACATATTTAACCCTTTTTTTTTCATTCTTTGTAAATATTAGGGATATGTGGTTGACTTTAATTAAATGTAAATAAATGACTATAAGCTTCAACCTCTTGTACTTAAATGAAAAATATTCATACCAAAATTTGAAATATACTTTTTTAAATTAGTTTTTGTATATAGACAATAGACAACAACTTACAGCAATGGCCTCAACAGATTCTCCCTGTGTCAAAATCAAGGTACATTTGCCAGAGTCGCTTCCGCCAGCCAACTTGGCATCCGTGTGGCTTAAAAATAAAGAATTACATAGCTCCAAATTTATCTGTGGTAAGAGGGTGTCCAAAATTCCAGATTTTTCAACTGCAAAAATATAAAATATTTGAGTAAAACACCATTTCCTTTTAATTTGATAACATTGCAAAACAACCAGCAAATGAAGAATTACTAACCATCATTCAGCATTGCATCTGGAAAAAATTTCAAACCCAATCTAGCTGATTTAGTGGTTAACTTCTCTTTGGTTTGAGAATCAAAGGCAGGGTTGTCAATCAGAGCATTGACAAAAACCCACAGATGATTCTTCACAGGGTGAGCATTCACAATGACACCCATCTTCTTCTTTACTTCCTTCTTTATATAGGTAGTAATCTGCTTGGTGATGTAATCAACATGAGTCCCACCCTTAATTGTAGCAATGGAGTTAACAAAGCTGACCTGGTAAAAAAAATAAAAAATAAGTTGTGTAAGACAAGAAATTAACATCAATGAACCTGCAAGTTACACTATACTTTAGAGGTTCGCTGGTCACCTGTTGAAACTTCCTCCTGTCACTTAGACTCACGCAAATCTCCAACCTATCACCTAGTTTGGCATGAATCCTAATAACAGCAGCCAAATCATGTTAGATAAAAACAAAGGAAAATACACCAACCCACACGCAGATTGAGTTCTCAACTACGTATCTCTATAGCAACAAACCTTGGCAGGGGCGTGGGTTTGGACTTCTCGGCACATTTCAAGAAGAACTCAGCATAATCTTTGAAAGACTTCAATGGAATCACTGTGCCGTTGAGTTCAACCATAACAGTCTTTCCAAGGCACCCTGCCATGTCCAGCACACGTTTTTTCATCAAAGCTACAACGTCCTTTTCAAGACAATCCATTTTGAACTTGTTCAAATCTGGCTTAAAAGTCACCATGGTCCAGTTCTCATTATAATTGCAGTTGGTTATCACTGGCTCATACTTCTTACCCATATTGTTTTCGAACACCTTCATAACACAAAAATTCAATCCACGCAGATTGAAAATCAAAGACAAAAAAATTTGAGCACTTACTGAGCATTAGCAGAAACAAAGAAAGCACCAAAATCAAAGACCAAAGATTCAAACAAATACTGCAATGATACTGGTTTATTAATGCAAAGATATATTAATTAATGCAAAGATGATAACAAAAATGTCAAACTGAAAATCAACCTAACAATAGTCAAATATAGGTCCATTTCCTTAAAAATTCAAAATCCACAATTAATATACCTAAATCTACACTACATTGTATGCACTAAACCTATTGAGCATATACCAAAATATCATCAAATCAACAACAACTTTTCATTAATCAAACACCACAAAGTCTAGCATGATCCCATAACAAATTCAAAACCTTAGCAAAATCTACAAAACCCTAACAAATTCAGAATCTTGAATCAACAAATTCAATTTTAGTTCATAGCACCAAAACCCTAGCAAAATCCTAAATCAAAAAACAAAAAATTCAAGCAAGAAAGGAATAATAACTACCTGCTTATACTTCTTCAAACTCCGTCCATCAGCAATTTCAATAACAAACTCAGTCGACAAAATATTCGTGAGCAGATAGCTGTTTCTTCCACCAGTAGTTTTCTTCACGTTGTCATCACTGAAAATCAACTCCGGAAACTCAACTGGAACACCGTTATGATAAACAGAAATCATATTCGCCTTAGGATCGATAATCACTTTCAACCAGTCCATGGATGGATCTCGCTGTTTTTTATCTGCAGTATCCACGAGGATTTTGTCGAAGATCTTGTAGAGACCAGGGACGTAGGAGATTTTGCGGTGAACCATTTCATTGTTTTCGTAAACCCAGAGTTTTTCAGTGTGTTTTTGGATTGAACCTACGTAGGTATCTGGATGGCGGAGAATGTGTTTGAGCTCTGTTTTTTCTTCCATTGTAATGTTCGCAGTGGTGGTGGTTGCTTGGAGAGGACGTTTCTCCAAGTGATTAGGGAGGTGGTGTCGTTGTCGGATAGAAATCTGTTACGATGGAAATTGAAGCTTTGGATTTGAAAGTGAGAGCGAGGGAAAGAGAGTGTTTGTTGGATAATAACAGAATTATTATCCCAGATAGAGAAAAAGAGAGAGTGTGTGTGTGTGTCAGTGTGTGTGCTCTTATAGGAATTGAAGCGTTTCCCTGAGGGACAAGAATTGGTTCTGTTGCTAAAAAAAAAAAAAAAAAAAACTGATTATGCTTTGATTTGTTTACAAAAAAAGACTAGAGATATCAATTTATAATAATACAAAATCTAGCCGAATTTCACAATTATTTTTTTTTTAAATATATAATAATATAATATAAAAAAATCTTACTCCAGTAAAATTTCACAATTATTCTTTTTTAAAACTGATGATCTTCTTAAATTTTATGTGGTTAGTGATCATTTTACAAAATATAAACTAATTTATATATTTTTTAAGAATTTAATTAATTAGAATAACTAATTGTCATTTTTCAGCTAATCGTACTCCAGCCAATAATCATCATCATACGAGTTTGTTGTTTGTTTCCAATTATTAAATTAAAAGCCAATTCCTTCAACAAAAAAAAAATAAAAGCCAATTATTTGTTTCCAGCCAATTATTTGTTTCCAATTAGTCCAATTATTATATTTTAAAAAAAGTCCCATTATTAAAAAATTAATAAATTAGTTTATATTTTGTAAAATGATCTTTTATTTACTTTTTTTTCTTTCAAACCTTCAATTGTGTGCGTTCAGCCCTCAATTGAATCATATGCGGCTGTGTTTCAAATTTAAATACCTCTATAATTTTTTTTTGGTTACAAATACCTCTATAATGAATCTTTTATTTACTCATTTCGATTGTATATGTTGAGAGATAATTGCTTAAGAACAAACCCAAATTAATAAAGTTTGGACACACTCACACATGTTTTTTTTCAAGAGAAAATCAAATGTTTATCATAGCAGTGTTTAGACACAATAAAAACTAAAACCACCCAAAAGTTGGAATGAATGAAATATTCATCCATGATTGTTGATGTAAGTCACGTATTATTGGAGTTCAATTTTAACTGACTTTTGTATCCCATAAAAAATTTATTGACCTTAATTTTTTTTTCAGTTAATTTATGACCAGAATTTCATCACTTATAATAAATAAGTGGGAATTGCAAGTTTGAACTTCAATCATGCATATTGCAATGTATCTACCAACGGATCCAAATACTAAGTATTCAGCCTGGTAAAATATTTACTTGTTTTAGAATATTTATCAATTAATATGGGATGGAGGAGTAATAAAATGTTGCATTTCCTATTAGACATCTACATTCAAGAGATTTTACCCCATCATTCATGTTTGAAGTTGCATGTGCATGACCCTCAATCTTCAAAACCTTGAAGGGATAGGTACTACTTTATGGTAAAAAGGAATTTCCTCGCAGACAAAGTTGTTACACAAACAAGGCTTTTTATCCATGAAGTTACATGATTGAACATCTGCATTTCATCATCAATGATTGAATGTCGTAATAATGATACAAATACAACTACTTTCAGTGGACCAAAGTTGTTTCATGTACATTCGTTAAGTGAACTTGAGAGACAACATAGTTAAGGATATGTTGTCTGGTATCTGAGTTGCACATTAACACATTGTCACAGTCATTCCAAATACACAGAACCTTTTTTCACTCTTTTTACAACATGAGCAGTGCTGGTCTTTTTCCAAGTGGGTCAACAAGAGTCAACTCATGGTGTGTTGATCTTTATCAATTGCATCAAATTCCCATTCACTTATCTCTTCTGCTGAGTCGTAGTCGCTTGATTTGTCGAGTTCTTCTATTGATATCGTTTTCATAGTAACTGATGGAGACGTTTTTATTTTATCTTGCTTGTTTTTATTAGGTAACATGGATGTAGGTGATGGAGTTGTTGATTGTAATGGTGTTTCTGACTTTTCAATTGGTGCCTCAATTTGCAACTTTGGTCTCTCAATTGAGTGAAATTCTTCTTTTATTTTCTCAATGGCATGCAATAGTTCTGTCACCTTGTCCTTATCTTTTCTGTATCAAAATTATATATGTATAAGGAAACATGCAACACGTTCTAACATGAGAAGAAAAAAAAAAAGACAAGGATAGAGATATGCAAGTCGTATTCTAACTTCACCAAATTGACTTATAATTATAGCTGAGAATACGAGTCATTTGATCTTCATCCAACAGCAAACTGCCCTAGAATCTTTGAAGAGATGAGAAGTATGCATTCATCCAATCAAGAGATTTTAGTTGTTGGATAGAGATCAGACGACTTGTATTCCAACTTAACAAAATACAGCTCAAAATATGAGTCGTCTGATCTTCATTCAACAGAGAACAACCCTAGAATCTTTGAAGACATGAGAAAGGCATTCACACAATCAATAAGTTTTAGCTATTAAATAGAGATGAGATGATCGGTATTTTGATTTCACCAAATTTAATTTAAAATACAGTTCAAAATACGAGTCGTCTGATCTTCATCCAACCATTGATATTAACATTTGTGGCAGTACCTGCCTACCTAAAATCCAATTCCAAGACACAACGTACCTGAAAATGCCTTCCTTTTGAATGTGAAACTGCTTGTTCATGGTGTCCACTATATTCAAAGTGGTTAGAAACTGACAAGTAGAAAAAGAAACATTCATTTGTTTTATGATGACTTTACTAACATGAGAACCATGCAGATTATAACTTCATATAAGGAGATAAAACATCATAAAGATAAATAAATACCTTGGATTCTATTTCCAAATATTCATCTTCAAGCTTTTTCCTTGGATTCACTACTCTCGAACCATCGTTATCTACTTCAACTGGTATTTCTAACCTGATATAAATCAACAGTTGAAGGCATGGGTTTGACATAAAAGACAATTCAGAGAGGCAGAACGCCATACCGTTGGCTTGTGCTTAAATTCTCCACAAGTGTTCTTATTTGAGTAACAGACGAGCCTAGCTTTTCCTAACATTAAAGTAACCAGTTATGTGAAGATAAGAAAAATGCAATAAGCGTTGATAATATATTAAAAACAACAGAGAAATATCAAGTTAGGATAATTTGTTACCTTATAAGAAGTCAGAAGATTAACAACCAAATTCACAAAATAATCTCCATATCTCTCCAGTTCAGCACTTCAGATGTAATAAGAAAAACAGATGATTAATAAACAAAAACATGCACTTTAAGTCACATAAAGGAACTATCAACCATATATTAATTTGTAAAAAAAATCAAATAATGTATAATTGCAAATGTTATTTGATCGCATAATAGTATTAAACTACATGACATACTTGACCTGCTCTTCGTTTTTCTTCTTAAGAGAGGTTTGAAATACCCATGTGTGCTCAAGAAAATTGATCCATCTATTAACAACATTGGCTTCGCTTGTATAAGAAGCAATGGCTCGTTGCATCTCGTCATCCTAATATTATAAACAAATAATAAAATGTGAAGATCATATTATGAACTTCCAAATGATGCGCATGGAATAAAATTTTGGTACCTTTGTTTTTAAATGTACAATAATGTCATTGCTTGCATCATCGAACTGTTCTTTTTCTTCTTTTGCATTGCGGAGGCGTGTACGAGCAGTTGTCAACAAAATGTTCACCTACAATAGAATCTTTGTCACATAAACTTGATATAACCAATGCAGATGCAACAAAACTTAAAAAGGTGCAGTTTCTGAATTCAAATGTCTTTTAGCATTGTTATTCAAAGTATTCAAGAAGAGGTAGAATGGAAAACCTTTTTCAGTTTGTCTTCGAGCTCATTTTTCTGCTTCTCGAGTTCTTCAATCTCAGCCCCCAATTCCTGAAAAATACTTAGCTAGGGATGTGACTTGACCTTTTCATTGATTTAATTTCATATGCATTCATTCTTCATTATATATGTAATAAGATAAAATAATATGTTGCTTTTCAGGAGAATGTACCTTCTCTATTTGGCTAACCTCGCTGGACTTGGTTACCCGAAAATGAAGTGCTTCTTCTTTCTGAGATCTGCTTGAGAATAAAAACAACAATAAAATTTCTGGAAGAAAAGTATTCAAAAATTCAGTTAAGTTGAACATATTTATCTTTTTCATACCAACTTTCAACAAGCCAAATATAGATGAGATGCATCAAGTATCAAAACTTTACTTCTTAATAAAATATATATATGTATCGCGCTACATAGTCATAAAGTATGTTCAGTACCTTTGCACGATATGAAGACACTTGCACATACAAGAAAGAAACTGTTTTTTTTATCTTTTCTTCTTTAATGTTAAGAAACTCAGAAGAGGCATAATAATAATTTCTGGCACCTGTGCTCCAAAATGCGACTCTCAGCTTTTGTGGTAGAATTTGCAAGAGATTCTGATAAGATTTTCAATTTATCAACCTGGAAGTGATTCAATCACACACCATCACCCACAAAAAAAATTATGCCTACTTGCAAAAGCAGTTGAGTAAGTATTAATAGTACAATATGGAATGCACTCGATTCAGAACACATAAATGTATTCAAACTTTAGGACTATAAAATTTTATGGCAAAGAATTGACAAAATTAAAATTTACATGCATCACGGAAATTCCTGAATTCATGTTACATCGGCATAAAGCAGGAGTCAGGAAATATCAATTGTTGTTGAATGAACTCAAACAAGTAAAATAGTTAGAATATAGAAACTGAAAACACCACAGCAATGCTTCGCGCCCCTCAAAGCCACTTATTTAATGAATTACAAACCATATCACATAATACAATACCATTTTTGAATACTTTTTATGTTCATTTCAGTGAATCTTGGAGAAACCATAATGTAGTGAGATAAGACACTTCAGTTGTAAAAGATAAGAAAAATGACCTTTTCAGCATGAAGTTGTGGAGAATCACCATAAGTAAAGTATTTCTTTTTCAGTAAGAGTTCCTCCAACTTAGAACACATCTGAATATTTTTCATGACTTCATCAAATGCCTGAAAATAAATCAAAATGCTCAATTGCGACAATGACACAAATTTACATATAGATACATGATCTATTGATCATAATTCATTATGAATTGCCGATAATATCCTGGTTAGCCATTGTTGGAATTATAAAATAAATACCTTATTAATATGTACAGTTATTGATGTAGCTAGAAGATCAACAGTTAATTATCTGCCTAGTAAATCACATTCATGTACTTAGGAACTAGAAAGCTGATTAATATTCTTGTAACTCCCATATTGTATTTACTCTCTAGAGTGTATATAAACCAGATCAGCTGAGTGGAATTTCACTCAAGCATTCCATAACTATTAGTCCTTTAACATGGTATCTAGAGCAGGTTCTCTTTGAAGGGTCACTGCCTCTGGTCCTGCAGTACCACTAGTCCAAAAGTCACTCTCACACTCTCTTCCATTTGTGGTCCTCTGTTTCTGGTTTCCAGGATCTATTTATTTTATTTTTTTTTTGGGTCCTTTGTTTCTAGTTCTTTCTTGCTTTTCTCACAATGGCCTCAGGCTCTCAAAAAAATAATGGACCTACTTTCTCTTTCTCTGGAACACCAACAATCACTTCAGAAAAATTGAATGGAAAAAATTATTTAGCTTGGTCTTCCTCTGTAGAACTTTGGTTTCTTGGCCAAGGCTATGAGGAACATCTGAAACAATCATCAGAAAGTATTTCAACAGAAAAACGTGATGAATGGAAAAAGCTTGATTATCAGCTTTGTTCTCTCCTATGGCAATCTGTTGAGCCGACCATCTTGACGGACTTTAGAGCCTTTAAAACTTGCCACTCTTTCTGGCAGAAGGCTCAAAGTGTCTTTGCTAATGACATCCAACAATTGTATGATGCTGCACAAAAATTGGCCACTCTAAAGCAAACAGACCATGACATGGTTTCCTATGTTTCCAAAGCTCAATCTGCGGTAGAGGAGTTAAAATTATCTTTGGAAGCCGACAAAATTGAAGAAATGAAGAAAAAACTTGATAATCTATATATGGTGTTGGTTCTAAGAGGAATGCACCCAGATTTTGATCATGTTCGTGATCAAGTCCTAACTGGACAAGAAGTTCCTTCTTTAGAAAATTTAACAACTCGTCTCCTTCGAGTCCCTTCGCCTAAAACAGAAGTAAATTCAGTTGATGTTGTTGAAGCTTCTGCCTTGGTTTCCAACCGAGGGGGACGAGGAGGCCGTGGAAGTCGTGGAGGACGAGGTGGAAGAGGAGGTCGACCTCAATGTTCTTATTGCAAAAGAATGGGCCACACACAAGACACTTGTTATTCTATTTATGGATTTCCTGGAAAATCTGCGAATACTTCCAAGTCTGAAACATCAGAGATGAAATTTTCAGAAGCTGACTATCAAGAATACCTTCAGCTAAAAGCTGCCAAGGAATCTCCAAGCTCATCTGTTGTAGTTGCTCATAACTCCACTGCTTGTATTTCTCAATCTGGTCATGATCAAAGTTCTTGGATAATTGATTCAGGTGCCTCTGATCACATTGCTGGTAATGGTTCATTATTTTCATCTATCTCTCCTAACAAAAATCCTCATTTTATTACTCTAGCCGATGGTTCTAGAGTTGCAGCAAAGGGTATAGGTCATGTGTCACCCACTACTTCTCTGTCCTTAAGTTCTGTCTTGTTTATACCTGGTTGCCCTTTCAATTTGGTTTCTCTCAGTCAACTTACTCGTTCTCATAATTGTTCAGTAACCTTTGATGCTAACTCATTTGTTATACAGGAACGTGGTACGGGTCGGACGATTGGCGTAGGACATGAATCACATGGTCTTTACTATCTAAAGTCTGATTCTTCTTGGATTTGCAGTGCCTCCAATTCACCAAAACTTATTCATGAACGGTTTGGACATCCTCACCTATCCAAACTAAAAATAATGGTTCCAGGTCTTGAAAAAATAAAGACACTCTCTTGTGAATCCTGTCAATTAGGAAAACATGTTCGATCTTCTTTTGTTAGACAAGTTGAAAGTCGTGTCGACTCACCTTTTTCAGTTATTCATTCAGATGTATGGGGTCCTAGTCGTGTGTCTTCTATGGGTTATAGATATTTTGTTACCTTTATTGATGAATTTTCTAGATGTACTTGGGTTTTCTTAATGAAAGAACGATCTGAAATTTTGTCCATCTTCACTTCTTTTGTTAATGAAATTAAAACCCAATTTGATAAGACAATTCGTATTCTTAGAAGTGATAATGCAAAAGAATATTTCTCTTCTGCTATTACTTCTTTTTTGACATCACATGGAATTCTCCATCAATCTTCTTGTCCTCATACCCCTCAACAGAATGGAATAGCTGAAAGGAAAAATAGACATCTCGTTGAGACTGCCCGGACATTGTTACTTCATGCAAATGTACCCGTCCGTCATTGGGGTGAGGCAATTTTAACCGCTTGTTTTTTGATTAATCGGATGCCCTCTTCTTCTATCAATAACAAAGTTCCTCACTCCATCTTATTTCCTAAAGAACCTTTGTTTCATATTAATCCACGTGTTTTTGGAAGTACTTGTTTTGTTCATGATCTTTCTCCAGGTTTAGATAAGTTGTCCCCCCGAGCAATCAAGTGTGTTTTTCTTGGATATTCTAGGTTGCAGAAAGGTTATCGTTGTTATTCTCCAGTTCACAACCGTTATTATGTTTCAGCAGATGTAACCTTCTTCGAAGAAAAACCATATTTTTTACCATCATCGGTTGAATCTAACACCACTCAAGAAGTTTTTCCAATTCCCTATTTTGGTCCATCATTTTCTCCTTTTCATGAATCAGTTTCAGCTACAGATTCAACCCCAGTTATTCCTCCACCTGCACCATCTCATAGACCACTCATTACATACCAACGACGACCACATGTTCCTAATACCGAATTGGAAGGCACTGAAAGACCAACTGAATCATGTCCTACTCCAGGCGTCAACCCTACTACAGACCTGATTGACGAAATCCCTGATTTATCGATCGCGGTTAGGAAAGGTAATCGGTCAACTCGAAATCCTCATCCTATTTATAATTTCTTAAGTTATCACCGTCTTTCTCCTTCTTATCATTCTTTTATAGCATCTTTATCCTCTATTTCTATTCCTAAAAATATTTGTGAGGCACTTGATCATCCAGGATGGCAACAAGCCATGATTGATGAAATGCAAGCTTTGGGGCATAATGGCACTTGGGATTTGGTCCCTCTTCCTCCAGGAAAGAAACCTGTTGGGTGTCGATGGGTCTATGCTGTTAAAGTTGGACCTAATGGACAGATTGATCGTCTCAAAGCCCGTTTGGTGGCCAAAGGTTATACCCAGATTTATGGCCTCGATTATGGTGATACTTTCTCTCCTGTGGCAAAAATTACTTCTGTTCGTTTATTTCTTGCCATAGCTGCCATCCGTCATTGGCCATTGTATCAATTAGATATTAAAAATGCATTTCTACATGGAGATTTTGAAGAGGAGATTTATATGGAGCAACCACCTGGATTTGTTTCTCAGGGGGGGTCTAGGTTGGTTTGCAAATTGCGGCGCTCTCTCTATGGGCTCAAACAATCCCCACGAGCTTGGTTTGGGAAATTCAGCTCAGTGGTTCAGGCTTTTGGATTGAAACGTAGTGAAGCGGATCATTCAGTGTTTTATTGCCATACCTCTCCTAATAGATGTGTTTACTTGGTGGTTTATGTAGACGATATAGTCATAACTGGAAATGATGAAGAAAAAATTTCTCAACTGAAGGAACATTTATTCCGACATTTTCAGACCAAGGATCTAGGAAAGCTGAAATATTTTCTTGGTATTGAAGTTGCTCAGTCAATGAACGGGGTTATCATTTCACAAAGGAGTTATGCATTAGATATACTTAAAGAAACTGCTATGTTGGACTGTAGACCAGTTGACAGTCCTATGGATCCAAATCAAAAATTGTTACCCAACCAAGGGGAGCCTTATTCCGATCCTGAAAGGTACCGGAGATTGGTTGGAAAGCTCATCTACCTCACTATTACAAGGCCAGATATTTCTTTTGCGGTTGGAGTGGTAAGTCAGTTCATGCAATCCCCTCATAAAGATCATTGGGATGCAGTAATTCGAATTCTGAAATACATTAAAAAACAACCAGGACAAGGACTGCTTTATGAAGACAAGGGAAGCACTCAAATAGTTGGATTTTGCGATGCAGATTGGGCAGGTTCACCCATCGACAGGCGTTCTACTTCAGGGTATTGTGTGTCTATTGGAGGAAATCTTGTATCATGGAAGAGCAAGAAGCAAAATGTTGTTGCCAGGTCTAGTGCAGAGGCTGAATATAGAGCTATGGCTGTAGCTACATGTGAGCTCATTTGGATTAAACAACTTCTTCTTGAATTGAAATTTGGAGATACTCAACAAATGAAACTTTGTTGTGATAACCAAGCAGCCCTACATATAGCTTCCAATCCAGTCTTTCATGAAAGAACTAAACATATTGAGATTGATTGTCACTTCATCCGGGAGAAAGTCCTTTCTAAAGAAATCATCACCGAATCGGTTAGCTCTAACGATCAATTGGCAGACATCTTCACAAAATCCTTAAGGGGACCGCGAATTCAAAGTATTTGTTCCAAGCTTGGAGCATTTGATCTATATGCTCCATCTTGAGGGGGAGTGTTGGAATTATAAAATAAATACCTTATTAATATGTACAGTTATTGATGTAGCTAGAAGATCAATAGTTAATTATCTGCCTAGTAAATCACATTCATGTACTTAGGAACTAGAAAGCTGATTAACATTCTTGTAACTCCCATATTGTATTTACTCTCTAGAGTGTATATAAACCAGATCAGCTGAGTGGAATTTCACTCAAGCATTCCATAACTATTAGTCCTTTAACAGCCATATAAGAAGCTCACCTCTATTGCAACAGAAGTTGTCTCATTTGATGATTTTCTTTCATCTGAATTCAATGTCTTTATCTTGTCAATGTTTTCTTTCAAATTGCAGGCTTCAACGTCTATTCTGAGTATTAGAGTGTATCACATACAAGGACAAAAGAATAATAAGTTTACTCGTGAATCCTTAACAATGGTTTGAAGCAGTATAGGTCAAGAAGACGCATCTATAAATATAGGTTTTGCAACAACCTCATGATATCCGCATTTACTTTCAACCCTGAAATTGAAGCTTGGACATATTGAAGTAATTCTTCTCGTTTCGTCTGTTGAAAGAATAAAGTGGAAAAGGAAAATGAGTATGAGCATACATGTTCCTCACAATGTATGCGTGTTTATATTAACCATAAATAAATAAGTCTTTAAAATATATTAAATCCTTACGAGTACTTCATCTTCATATCCAGAAAATGCTTTTGCTAACTCCTGCACACTGGATAATAAGGCCGTTTGTTCTTCCTTGCTTCCTTTAATGCAGAGCCTACATAACCATACCGAACCCAAAGCAAAGTTTTAAGGAAGTTAATCCTGATATGCAAACCACTAACTATTTTCAAACAATATTTGGCTGCAGAAGATCCAGTTTACAAATTAAAAAGACAAATTTACCCATATATCTCTGAAAGTAGTGAAATTTCTTCCTCATTTGGTGCTTCAAGAATCTGAGTCACACAAAAGAGTTAACCTGCGGTTAAGTTCCATAAATCAGCAAATGTAAAGCTTAGCCACTGTAAATGGCAAATCAATGTATAAGTTAAGAATTGTACCGCAAGTCACATGCATGGAGTTCGTATCAAAAGGATAATTGAACATTCTATAGGATCCTAGTTACTTATATACATTAGTGTTTTGATTTTTAAACATATCATTTTGCTAATGAACTATAAACATGATTCACAATTTCACACTAGTACAAGAAAAAGAACATTTCTGTTCCACAATAAAAAGAAACTAACAGCTTAAAAGAATAATGAGAGTCTTGATGCAATAGTTGAAGTAATTTACATGTAAGAAAACACTTGAGTCATGAAATTAGGCCATGTTTGGATAAACAGATTAATTAAGCACTTATCATATAAGTGCTTATGTATAAGATATTTTTATAACAAAAGATAAACAAAAAGCCAAATTGTTCTCATATAAGCTATAAGTTGTTTTCATAAGCTGTCCTGGAGAGATGATGGAAATACGTTGAAAGCAACTTATGGACATGTCATAAGTTGTTTCATAAAGTGCTCATGCTAGTAGATAAACTCAAATAAGTCAATCCAAACAATGTTTTAGTCTCTTACAATTAGGCCTTAATTTCTCCTACTAATCTATAACATTCACTTAGAATTGTGTAATTTACATTTCCCATTTCCATACGGGATGTGTACAAGCTGAAATTCAAGATGCAAATTTACTTAACCAAACATTATCGAAACAAACTCATTGTTGCTTGAAAATTGTCTTCAGAAACTACATATAAATTGACTTCACATTCATCCAATTGAAAAATACTAATCTAAACATTTGGCACTGCAGCGATTATAGGTAACAATATTGCATCAACTCACCATTGACAGTGTTATGCCCTCAAGAGCTTGACTATGAAGAAAGACGTCTCGAAAAGTTCTTGGTTCATCCGCCACACCAGGGTCTACATAGTAAATCTGTCCATGGTTATATAGTATATACTATGAGAATAAATAATTACTAACATAAACAAGAACAAAGTTACAACAACAATAATAACCAATTGGTTTAATTAACAAACCAAAGTAGGTGAATCCTTAAAATCATTAGAAACAAAGTGGTCGTCTGAATCCTTTGCATCGGTGTCAGTGGTGGTGCATGTAGCAGAAAATCTCTCAACTTCTTTAAGAGAAACCAGCCACCTTCTAAGCAACTGAACTCTTTCTATCCCTTTACATGAAACAGAAACTTCTTCTAGCCGTTTTACAGTAAGCCTAAAACTTTGCATATTCCGTGACACCTGTTCATTGATTAACGATAAATAATAAATCCATTTCAGACATAACACTTCATTAATCTAAAGATTTCTTACACTACAAGGTACATAGCCAAACACACTATTTTCAACACATTCTTCTATATTGGTTGAAATTTATGAGTCCCGCGTGATTTTCAACACATCCTTCTATATTTTCAACACACTATTTTCAAATTTATATGGGACCCACGTAATTTAGCGTGTTGGGAAGATTGCGTTGTCTCATATGTAACATGGACACTTCAAATTAAAAACATATCCGATGTCTAAGACGTGCACATTGACTTGGCCCTGAAACATGTTGTTATTATCGGTGTTAATGTGTCGTGTTCATGGTTTGTGGTCCATGTCAATGCTTCATCGGTTGCCCAACAATCCTCAACCCAAAATTAAAAATGAAAAAAAAAACACAGATGGAAAATTTAGTAAAAGGGGTACAGTGGTTGTCACATACAATGCGTTCCTGGATGATTTTAGCGCCACCGACGACGGCATTGCTTGCATGGAGAACAACAGAATCCGCATAGTTGCGAACCGTACGGCTTAGATTGCTTTGGCCACCTGCCTCAACTGCTTTGTTTACGGCTGATCTTACCCACGACATGTTATTAAATTCCCACACCTTAATATATGTCTTTTCTTTACACATGTACACACACTCTTACAATGTTTGTGTATCTATACGTGTAAATGTTATTTGAAAATGTGCATGCATGCATGTGTAAAGAAAAGAATGAAAATGGTGGTGATGGAAATGCAATGGAGATGAAAAGTTTGTGGGAAGACAAAATGGAGAAAGAAAGAAAGGAAGAAGAAGTCAAGCAAAAGCATCGGGGAAATGTTGAGATCAAACGTTCATTGCTTTTACGGTTTCTTGCTGGCATCAATTTCGTTTCCTCTGCCTTCACTTTCGCTTTGTGTTTAAATTAAGATATTGTTTTACTTACCAAAAAAATTATACATTAATTTTATATCATATTTTCTTATATCATATACATTGACACTGGTTATAACATGTTTTAGGGTCGAGTCAATGTGCACGTCTCAGACACCGAGTATGTTTTTAATTTGAAGTGTCCATATTACATATGAGGCAACACAATCTTCCCATCATGCTAAATTAAGTGGGTCCCATATAAATTTGAAAAGACTCAAATTTCAACCAAATATAGAAGATGTGTTGAAAATAGTGTTTTTGGCTATGTACCTTGCAGTGTAAGAAATCTTTAGATTAATGAAGTGTTATGTCCGAAATGGATTTATTATTTATCGTTAATCAATGAACAAGTGTCACGGAATATACAAAGTTTTAGGCATACTGTAAAACGGTTAGAAGAAGTTTTTGTTTCATGTAGAGGGATAGTGCATCTCGTACTAGCCTTGCTTAATAAATTTGTTGTTTCAAAAAGAAAAAACACTTGAGATTATAGCTTATCAACTTTTTCTCATTTTTATCCTCATTTTCTTAAATGAAAAAGCATATTTCTAAATCATTTTATATTTATCGGTTAAGCTTCTAAGTTTACTAAAAAATTCAGTCGGTTAGACTATCGACATTCGTCATCAAATATCTTATCTTATATGTTAAAATTCATACACTTTTTCATTTATTTACATAATTTCTTAATAACCTAAAATGGCACTCAATATAAGACAGATCGAGTAATATTTTAGAAATAAATTTAAAAAAAATAATTAGTTTTTGAAGAACAATGCGGATCTCTTACATTTTATAATTATTATGGAAAATACTTTTTTGTCTCTAAACATAAGCACTCCTTTAACTAAAAATTTATTCATAAATACAAGACCCTTTTCAAAATACTAGATACATTTCCTCAAAAAAGTACTAGATACATTGATTGCTTCTTTTTCAAATAAATCCTTAGTTAATAATACAACCCTTTTTTATATTTTGATTGCTTCTTTTGTGTATGTGTCTTGAAATATGAAAAACAAAATTTATTACATACACATACAAAGGGTATTTTAGGTAAAATAGACACATTGAGTCATTGATTACACAACAATTTTTCTTAATAAAAGTGAGAAAAGCAAAAGGTATACAAAATCTTAATACGAAGGGAGTAATAACATTATTTTACATTTATACAATATTTTTATTAAGCAAAATCGTATACAAAATCTTGAAAAGCACACTTCAATATGAGAAAGTTCCATGTCCAGGCATTTTTTCTATGGCCGAAATTTTATGCTTTGCTAGGTGAAGAAATTGTTGCGCACGCTGCACGATTAGGGAAATGAATCCTCTAGCTTTAGGATGTGGTGATTTTAGTGTATTTAGAAGAGAAAATGATCAAAATAAAATTATTTGAATGAAAGAGAGAGTAGGTTTGATAGATAGATAGATAGAAGGTCATCGAAAATAAATATTGAAAAGTAGAGAATCTCTGGCTCACGATCACATGTTAATCATAACTCACAACTCGTGTGCAAATAGTTCATTCACCGATAAGTGAAATTAAGCTACTTCATTAGTTCAATTCATAATATGGTATAAGTTGATATTTACCAGCGTTTAAAATATTTCTTCACCATTTTAATGGCATCACCACAACAAAATCCTTACTAAAGAGCCTATTAACATAAACATCTCTTACATTCATCCCAACGAAAACCATCCATTACTATTGATTTCCTATTTCTTGAAGGTTACAGCAACGATATCTGGATTCGAGCTATGATAATAGCTCTTGGGATGAATAAATTCAAATTTTGTAGAGGACCCTACCAAGAAACCATTATCAAAATATACTCTTTGCAGTTTGCACTATTAGAAACGCTGCAACACAGACACTGATTATGTTTGCACCATCCTTATAGATCAAGCAAACCAGTTGTTCCTAAATTATTTTCAAGGTGAGGTCATTCCAAAGGACAATCGTCCAGTTTAAAAAGCATATCTAAGAAACAATGCACTCATTGAGGTACGACGCATCATTTATGTTTCTTAAGGGAATAGAATGTTCCATTACTATGACTTCGAGTGTATAAAAGCATAACTACGACACAAGTTGTACTTGCAAAAAGTACAATAATCGTATTAGGGTTTGTATTGTATTGGTCATGCCTTGAGAAGGCTCTCAAGGGTTGTATTTATAGTCCTCTATGGGCCTGCTTTATGGTTACTTAGGCAGCAAGTCATAGGGGTAATTAGGTACTTAGGCGGTCTTCTAGAGGCCTTGGGCCTTAAAGCCTATTTGGAGGGCGCCGAGGCCTTTAGGAAGGGCGCTTAGGCCTTCTGGAGGGCTTAAGAGTCCTTTTGAGGGTCTCTTAGGTCCTTAGGAATATAATGACGGTCCACAAGTTTTAGAAACGTGTGCCGTTGTATACTTAAAATTATAGTAATTTCACTCTCCATTTCTTTTAAGAAATGAAAAGAAATGAATGAAGATAATCCGTACTACTATCCATTTTGTAAAAAACCTGCTTCTTCTAACACAGTTTTACATTAAAAAATAAATCAGAGAAACCTCATGTTCTTATCAACAATGTTGCAACGTCAAGGCCTATTATATTTTCTCCCGCATTCCAATCTGACTTCATATTTTCATACCTCGAAGTTGGATACTAGATTCGGGATGAACAGATCATATCACCAATTATTAATTCTCACCTGTCTTCCGAACAGCCAAACAACTAAAGCATCATACTCCGTTCAAAAAAACTAAAGCATCATACTTTACTTTCCCTACCAAAGTCTTATTCTTACTATGTGTTATACATCCCCAAAACTTCTATCAACCAATTAACTTCTACTTTACACTTTTAAGATTACCTTCAAGTGATAATAGTACCATCTTCAAGTCAAGCTTCTTTCTTCTCCAATAATCATATTGCTGTTGTAGTGTTACTTTGTCAGGGAAATCAAGCACCCAATTCAAATTACACAAAACACAACTTTTAATTAGTGCATCAAGTATATTAAAATTGACTGCCATTTATTTTGTTACTATATCCAATCTAGAGTAATTGATTTATTGCCCATCCATTTACTTAGTAAGCACCAAAACTCTCAACCAACTATATTTTCATATACTAGAATGAAACTATGAGCTAGTATCCAATCTGAATATGCAATATGTGTATGCCTTGAATTGTAGACGGGCTGTCCAATGATATGAAGTTCTCCTAATTTGAATGTGTGCAATTGATACTACTAGCTATATATGTGATTGTTTAGTTTCGATCACACACAAAAAAAGAGGAGTAAACATGTTCAAACCTCAAGTCTGCTGCCCCGCCTACTAAGGTATCATCCGTTTCGGTCTTGAGTGAGTCATCACTTTTTTCTAGTTAAAGTGTATCTCGGTGGGTTGAGAAGAGTGAAAGTTTATAAACTATTCTTAGTCTCGATTCCCATGCAAAGTAAGACAATTTGGTATCTCGGTGGAATAGAAGTCAAACAAATAATTAAGCTAATTGAGTAATCCATATTGATATTACAATGCCTAGGATGGTATATTTTCAGACTCTGCAATTCAAGCCAGTGTATAATGAGTAAGCTAAACAACTTTTGTTTCCTCGGCTTTCATGTAGCATCCTCTTCTAGTTCCTTAATCCAATAGATTCCAATTTGGATTTTTTTTAATGCATTGGACAAACTAAGGGCCACAATGTAATTTTCCGTTTTCACTTGATTTCTTGATTTCAGATATTTGTATAAGAAACAACATAAACGCTGCAAAAAGATCCTCAAAATAAAAGACAACATCAAATTTAAGGCACACACACTTACGCTAATGTACTCATTAATGAAAACAGAAAATGTTATCTTAAATTAAATATACCCTACAAAAGCTAGTACCTAGGCCCTGAATCCACCGACACATAATTATTAGAGAGGAAAGACAGTATTTTTTAGAATCATGTATACCATTATTTCCTGATAACCGAATGAGAAATATACAAGATGTGACAGTTACCATGTAAGCCAAATGTTATACAACTCTATTGATGAGTAAAAATGAATCAAGATTTAATGCAGATCAAAAAAGAAGGAAAACAAGGGCATTGCCATCATAATAAATTGTCCTTGGAGAACTTACATGCCCAATCATCAATGACTTCCGTGATAGAAGGTACTCTCTACTCGGTACGGCACATAAGTGCGTCACATTGGCAGATTCGTTTGGCTTTTTGGTTGACGTGCTGAATTGATGCATACCAATGGATCCTTGTCAAAGGGAAGTAAATAAATTAACCTATAAATTAGTCGACATCTGGCAATGGCATTCTCCAATAATTCCATGAGTTGTAGTCTTCCTGCAATATTCACAAATAAAAATTTTAAAATTCTTCGGTGTTACATTCAAACTTGTCATTAAAATGTGGAATTTGTGGAGATGATTTCTCACCTGCTCGACCAAAGAAGTTGGTGGAAACATGTCATTGACGAGGGTATGTAACGATGTATACGACTTTGCACCAATACGTTGACTAATAGCCACTTCACCCTGTTAGTTTTTGCATCATTTAGTTGGTGCCTGGGAAGAACTAGACAAAATACTAATCACTCTGAATATTAATCAAGAAAGCACACCTTCGGGTTAATGATGAATATTTTGCCCTTTGGGATTCCAATCTTTCTGTAACTAAGTTCATCAGTGTCTCTATTGCCAAATCCCGCATAGAATGGATTATAATCAGAAGGGAAAAGTCTTCTGATATCCTGCAAAAAAAAAAAAAAAATTGAATGTTGGTAAGAAGACGCCTTGTAAGAGCATTTCTGAGCTATACAGTGACATAATTTTGTGTTCGGGAAGTTACCTCTAGACAAGCAATTTTGAACTCATGTGGTGCTCTTCTTATCACTTCCATCCGAACGGGGACCAAAAATACAATATATCAAGTCAGAGACTTGAAATATCCAGGGCGCAAAAATAACAGGTGATAAAAACGTATAAACACAAAGGTAATGCATGGTTATTCATCGATTGTGGATTGGGCTTAACTCAACCCCTACAAAACTGGTTTGTAAGGTGAAGACTGTCCATTACTAAGAACATATTTTCAAAGCATATCTCATCCAACGCCGGAGTCTTAACACACACCCCTAAAGGACTGGACATCTGGAGCATGACCCAATAGCAGTGACCTGATAGCAAATAGCTCAACAGATCTAGGATAAACTCATACCATCTTAGAATTTGGATTGGGCCTCACTCAACCCCTACAAAATTGGCTTGTAAGATGAAAGCCTCCTACTACTTATTAACATATTTTCAGGTCATATCTCATCCAATGTGGGAATCTTAACAATTATAATATTTTTGTTGTCTAAATATAAAAAATAAAAACTGATTATGATGGGCATAAGCAAAAATCACCTACATAAAACATTTGAACTTCATGACTTAAACAAAAATAATGGGTTGCCAAATCAATTTTGTTAAGATTATGAATTGTGTCATACATCAATAGATAGCACAACCTCCATTTATCATCAGTCGCTGGCCTTATTTGATGAGTGCGCTTACTAATAATAGTTGAAGTGACCAAATATTGTAAAATTTAGGAACCTTAAAATACCATTTGTTCATAATTTGCAATCGTAACTGATACTGTGTTTTTCTCAACCCTACCCCCCAAAGCAAGTGGAAAATTTCTTTAATTAGGAAAGAATTAAAATCTTATTTCAAAATCAAAAGTGCCTCACCTTCTCGGAAAAGTGAAGGAAATAATCCATCGGGTGAAATAACAACAGGTCCATTAGGTAAGGTTTTTCCATCCTGTAAATATAGAGGTTTTAATATTGGCAAGAAGTTGACAATTACCATAAAAGACTTGGTTATTTCAATACCTGTTTCAGGTTAAGTAGGAAGTTCCTGGTCAAATATGCCTGGACAATTGCACGCGCACTCAGAAACAATAGTTGGTATCCATTTTCCTGACATTAATCCAAGTTAAGCATTAAATATTAATCTTCTAGAGATAAATCACCACAACTATAGGTACCGCAATAAGATCATCCATAGCTGTATTTTGCTTTTGAAAGACAGTAAAATTTTGCTGATATCCATTTCGTGTATTTACTTTTTCATTCTAGTGGAAAGAAATGTATAGAAACATAATAAACAAAAGCAAGAAGAAAGCAGAAATTTAATTACACATTCACAGTAGAAGATGCTTCTTAAGGAAACATTCTATAAAGATTTGTTTCCATTTAACTAATTGCATTTTGGCCTTAAAAATCCTACTCCAGTTAAACTGGATAGTTAGACCTGCATAAATAAATACATAAAAAATACGCACCTTAATGGCACAGAAAAGCCTTGCCACACCAGATTGTGTCCAATCTTTGCCAACTAAAGGCATGAACTGTCCCAAAACGTCAGACCTAAAAGAAGCGGAAAAAAGAATTTGATAGTTATCCACAAAACTGTTTAGAGCACTTTTCTCAAAAATCGGTAATAATAGCTTCTGGGGAAAACTAAAGGTGTATAATAAAATCACTTTCATTTCATTTTAAGCTTCAAACATATGAACCCTTTGTAGCCTAAGAAGCATTATTACTTATTAGTATCCTTACTTTGTAATAGTTCCATCAACGTCTGAAATCACGATTCTTGCATTCCACTTCCATAAGTATATATGAGCATCAACCTGTTGTGTAATTGAAATACCTCTCTTAATAAACAAAACTCAATAAGCTGAGTATATAACTTCATATGAGAACCTAAACAGTAGATGAATATCAAAACCTGTTGTGTTCCTAAAACCCTTGTAGAGAAACTGAAGGTTACTGTATTTTGACCATCTTTAAGATTCAAGGATGCTATCTGTTCATTGGTTGGAACATTTGTCCTTAAAAATTGCTTCTGTGGAGATCCCTGAGTACTCGATGTTGGAGTTGGTTCTAAAAGAGTTCCAGACTCGGAATCTAGAAATACATCTTCATTGGATGCGTTGCTAAAAGTGTGTTCAATTGTCTTGACCCTTCGAAAAGGATTAGGCCAAAGTCTCCATCTGCGTCCAGGCGAGGGTGATTGTTGATCATCATCCCTGGAATATTCCACAGGAATTGCATCTTTCGGCTCAACAGGTAAAATTGAACCAAATGCAGCCATTCCTAGAACAAGAGGAGCAGCCTTTTCCCACGTCAAGTACATCTCTTTAAACTTGATAACAAGATTTTGATTCTTAAGTATTGCCGGTGCAGAGTTTGCAAAATCCTCTGCCGATATTCGATGGGCTTCAAACACTCCAGCAGCAGCTACCAAACCCATACCTGCCTTAAGTTCATGACCACAGAGGGAGATCTCCAATCCTGAAAATTATAAGATGAATAAAAAGTAAAACAAGATGCGCTATTATCAAACAAGTAATTACTGAATCCAAGAAAAACAACTTCTCAGCACAGGGCTTACCGGGCTTACCCAAACCAGAATGGATTTGGTCACCTTTACTTGAAGTTTCGGCTTGAGGTTCCACCACCTCACTTGAATTATTATTCTTATTATCTTCAACTGAAGTGGTTTGATGAGTTTCATAGACGCCGTCATTTGATACTGACATGTCAGTTTGTTTGTTATTCTGTTCGGTATAATCAGCAATAGGAGAGCACGAAGCAGTTTCAACTTCTCCTGATGAATCCTTCTCAACCTCTTGATCTTGAAGTCCTGATTCTGAAGTTGGAGATTTATGGCCACCAGAAGAAGCAGGACTATTTGTGGAGGATAACTCGTCAATGTTTGAAGATTGTACAACGCTCTCTTGTTCATTTTCGTCAACTACGGGACAACTTGCATTAGATTGTACAATGCTCTCTTGTTCATTTTCATCAACTACAGGAGAACTTGCATTAGATTGTACAATGCTCTCTTGTTCATTTTCATAAACAACAGGAGAGCTTGCATTAGACTGTACAATGCTCTCTTGTTCATTTTCATCAACTACAGGAGAACTTGCATTAGATTCGTGAGATGAATTTTGAACCTCCAGTGACGAACTAGCATCTCTTACTTCAGCATTTCTAGCCTGCTGCGAAAGATCTTCTCGAATTTCGACCTCCAGGGTTTTTTGTGATTGACAAATGGTTACTTCCTCTTCTTGACAAACTTTGAGTGGGGCCAAAGCGGTACAACCATAACCATTAGTATCGGTGTCGCATTGTCTGGGTTTAATATCAGTTGTTGAAGCACCCAGCTTGCTAATATAATCAGCGGCCCAAGCAGTTTCGCCGGAACTAAACTCTCCATTGCCTTCGCATATGTCGGTCTCCTCAGCCGGACCTAGATGAAATTGAGGATTTCTTAACTGCACATTCTCCTCATTCTGCTCTGATTCCGAGATAGGAGCCGTCAATATATGACCATCAACACTCACCAAGACCATCTCTGGATGAGAACCCTGCGAGTCCACAGAATTCTCTCCATCTAAAGTCCCGTATGAATTAGACCCGTATTCCGATAAATCATCAAAAGAATCTTGGAAATCATAATATCTCCCATCAGATTCCGTCCTTTGAATCCTTGGCCCAACCGACGAATCCTCTTCATCTTTCAACCGAAGCACCCCAGAATCCGAAATACTATGATCAAGTCTATGACCATTACTTAAAAAGTTATCACTTTTACTACTAGAATCTTGATCAAGATCAACCCCTTTATCCTCATCCGCCTCCTTCACAAAATAAGCCTCCCCGGAATTATCAAGGTACATATGAAAGTTAGACTCAACACCATTAACACTTATTCTAACAACTTTTTCAGCACCTTTGAGAACACCTTGAAATTTACCAAACCTAACATACCAAGGTGTACTTCTAAATGTACCATCTTGTTGCTGAACAACAATCACATCAACAGCACCACCAAATGGATGAAAAGGGGTAGCAACTGAGTACACACCTTGACTTATCAAACTCCCAACTTTCCCAACTACATTCATTTTTTCTCACACCAAATTTACTAATTAAAAAAAAAAAAAAAAAAAAACTCAAACCTTGCTTCAAACCAAAACAACCCCAACAACAGACATAACTTATTCCTACAATCTCTGTCTCTTTCCAATGATTACTGTTCCTGATCAACGACAACACTGCATGGCAAACATGAATATGTTTTATTTTCAAAAAAAACATAATAACCAATTTAATATTAAAAAAAATAAAATTTATTTCCACCAAAATGAAGAAGAAACTAAACAATTAACAATCTAAAGTATAGAAAGAGAATAACCTTACACTTACAGATTCAGAAAACAATTGATGGCGATTATTGAAATATTGTGATTACCCTTCGATGATTTGAATCATGAACAACCTATTGATGAATGGTGGTTAAGAATTAAATTTTGGTGGAGGCTTTAATCAAAGTTTGAAGTTTCTGGAGAATTTGGATACCAGAAAAAAACCCCCCAGAAACCTGTTTCAGTGACACGCATTAAAATAGTTATTCTTCTTATAATCTTCGATTACTCCGTTGATGCAACAATTTTACACGTGAATTTTGTGGATAATGTATCCTACATAGGACTTTTTGGTCTTTTTATACGTTTGTGGGTATGAAAAGGACAGACGTTAACACCGACCACCTCGTATCAACGACTGAAAATAATTATGAAAGTAATCAAAACATGATGAGTTTCTGTTGGAATGACGAGAATGTCCTTCAATGTCTAATTATTGCCAACAAACAAATTATTTTTTTAGGGGACGAAAATTGTTTTTTGGTCCCGGTTTTGCTATGAAGGTTTATTCTCTTTCTCCTCCCGAATATTATTTGTATCTTTGTAATTATTATTTTTTTGACATAGTAGATTACTTGCCTTAAAAAAATATTGTATACTAAATTAAACTTTCTTTTTTTTTAACTTTCTACAGAGTACAAAAATTGTTTTTTTTTTTTTACAGAAAAGAGTACACAAAAAAATCATATTTTCAACAACCACTTACCAATCATAAAACTATATTGCAATTATCATCATCATCATCATCATTATTATTATTATTATTGAGTAAATAGGCTTTTACCCTCATGAAATTGTAAGTTTCGTCAATTACCCCGCTGAAATTAACAAAACGTCAATTACCCCCTGAAATTGCACAACGTTAATCAATTTACCCCTCCATCAAATTTTTTTGTTAGTCAACATGACATTTTGCAAATACCCCCTGAAGTTTTGCACTTATGTGCAAAATGCCCCCCAAACTTAAAAATTGATATGTTTTTTTCTTATCGTTGACTCAAAATATATTAAAGACAAACAATTAACGGTTATCTTTAATATTTAGGGTGCGTTTGTTTCAAGTTATATTTGTAGATTCCCGGGAATAAAACGATAGGAATACACATGCCTATGTTTGTTACAAGTTTGCTAAATTTTATTCCCGGGTATAAAACGTTCCTGGGAATAGAAAAATTTTCCCAAAGAAAAGGGTGGGAATAAAGTTCCCATGGAGATGGGAATAAATTCATGAGGAATTTCCTATTATAATTCCTATTTTTATGGTTCACAGGAATATTATAATGTTAAGCAAACATCTTTTTTCTAAATACCTTGGAATAAAATTCCCATCTTTATGTTCCAAGGAATATTATTCCTAGGAATAAATTTGGTAAACTTGAAACAAACACACGTTACAATAATAATATATCCTCTAAAAATAATGCATAATTAATAACTTCATATTACTTTAGCAAAATGCATGTTTAGTTCAATTTTTAAGATAGAATAATTTTATTCAAACTTATCTTGAGAAACTGCTAGAATTAATTATTCATGAGGAATGAGTGTCTCCAGCTTACTTTGTTGTGAATTGGCGTGTCTCTATTTAAATAAGTCATAAGTTATGGAGAATTGAACAACCAAATGACATAACAGAAACAAAATAAAATAACAGACCCTTTTAAGAATAAAAGGGTCATGTAAAGTATTAAAGTTGACTGTTAATTGCTTGTCTTTAATATCTTTTGAGTTAAGGCTAAGAAAAAAAATATAGATTTTAAAGTTATGGGGACATTTTGCACATAAGTGCAAAACTTCAAGGGGGTATTTGCAAAACGCCATGTTGACTAACAGAAAAATTTGACGGAAGGGGTAAATTGATTAACGTTGTGCAATTTCAAGGGGGTAATTGACGTTTTGTTAATTTCAGAGTGTAATTGACGAAACTTACAATTTCAGGGAGGTAATTGCCTATTTACTCTATTATTATTATTAATCTATCTTATTTTTTATCAAATAACATAATGACTGAGTTCATATATTTTAAATATAAAAAAATGAGAAGTTCGAAGTTTGAATCTCGCCTGCATATTATTGTACTTGCAACCGTTGATTTTTACATTTTATTATGCATTTTAAAATGTATTAGTAGTTTATTATTATTATATTTGAGATGCATTAGGAGTGCTGTGTTCACACGGAAAGAAAAGGTAGGTGAGAAAATTGAGTGGACCATTTTATGAACTCATGACCCACCTGAAATAACGACATATAATTTCATGGTTTTTCTTCTATAAAGTTCTCGACATCGTGCACCCTCGTGAACTTAAAGAGGTGATTTTTTTTAACAAAAAATAAACCTCGTTATTTTTTGTTAAGGATGGGAGTGCACATTGTTTTTGTTGTTGACAAAATCTTTATTTGATGTTTTAAATATTACAAATATATTAAATTTATATCATCTTGTTATCTACTAATTTGTTTTGTGAGAATTGTTTCATGAGAATGTTTTCGTCACTGTTGCGAGAACATTTTGGTTTCACGCAAATAAATCATTTACAAGACAAGTCAGCAAAAAGGAAAGCATGTCATAATATTCAATACAAGAAGTTGTCTTGGACCTTAATGATTTTCGACCCATTTGAAACAAAGCCGATTGAAGGATAAATATTTCATCAAACAATTAAAGCACAAGGAAATTTGCATGACACCATGAAAGTGTAGGAGAATGACATAAGCAAGGTCACTTATACACAACAACAAACAACTCATTTCAGTTGTATGCCTCTCAAGTTAAAGCACAAAAGCAAGCTGGACATCCATAATGTTCTGGATGTGTAAAGGAACATTCTAGTCAGTTTGAAAGAAGAAAAGTGAAATCAAGAGTAGTCGAGGACAGATGGAAAAAGTGTCCAGCAACTCTATTCATACACTTGATCATCAAGTCTCTCCTCATCTATAAATGCAAAATGATCTAAAGGATTAAAGCAAGAGTTTGAAAAGCAAGCATTCTTACAAGTGAAAATCATCACTACACACAAGCTTTTCACAAACAAATTTCAAGCTCTCTCACTATATCATTCGAATCACACTCATTTGAATTTGTTTATTAAAATCTCAAACATGTGTTGAGAAATATCTTTGATTCAAAGTTATTTCATCATACAAATTGTATTTTGTTCTCAAGTATATTTGTGACAATAGTTTGAGAAAGAATTGTAGAAGCATGATGAGGTTGATAATACAGAGTGCAACATACTGACCTGGTGTGACCAAGAACATATAGTGATATTCAGAAGTTTCTGATAGTTGGATACTATAGTGGACAATCTCACACTAAGTGTGGGGACTTGAAGTAGTCGATTTTGGTGAACCTGGATAAATCTCTTGTGTTATTCTCTCTTCACTTTCTCTTATTATTTGGCTTACACTATACACACACTATCATGATTGTAATAATAATTATTAATCTAGCCAGAACATTCTGGTCATAATTAAACACAACCAAATTAATTCAGAGTTATCTGGTCCTAAATTAATTTTAAATTTTATCGTATACCTGCATCCAGAACATTCTGATCCTTGATAAAACAATTGCTTAATATACAAGACATCCCATGCTCAATTAATCTATAATATTGTTTTATCATTTTGTTCATATCATATAATCATTATCCATAACATTTTGATCCTTATTATGACTGCTTAAACACTCAACCTTTGTTTAATCCATAACATTCTGGTCCTAGTTAAAAGCTGCTTATAAACTTTGTTTAATCCAAAACATTTTGGTCCTTGATATAACAATTTCTTTATATTAAAAATATATAATTTTGTATTTGTCTAACCTTTACCAAGAAATTTTTTGAGTATGTAAATTTGTTAAAGTTCCAGGATTAAAATTAAAAAGGTTCACAATTGAAACCTCATTCTTGCGACGGTTATTTCTACTTTAGTTTTGGTGCAGCTTTTGGTTGGATGGTGAATGCTTGCAGATTAAATATACATGTCTTTTTTATTTATGTATTGATAAGGTTGTTATTGTAGTGGAGAAGATGATGCAAGGTTGAGGGGTGGATGGGTCAGAGTGACGGTGAAGAAAACGTCTCTTTGTTTGGGAGGAGGAGCAGTTGGATGAATGTGTTTCTTTGTTAGAGAACATAACATTTTTTGCAAGAAAATTTGTGGATAAATGAGTTTGCTTGCCCGATTCTCCATATATATGATTACATTATAAAATTATATGGAACAAAGTAGCGTTTTAAAAGTGTTGCTTTTTGCATGAATAGCTTTTAACAAACGAATTCCAACGAAAGATAATTTTTTTCGTCGTGGTGTGGTGCTTCTAGATGGTATGACTTGCTCTGAAGGTCGTGAGATGGATGAATCAATTAATTGTGTTTCTTATGGTGCAGTTTTTCCGGCAATATCTGGTAATCCATTCATCGGTGGTTAGGTATTTCATAAATTTAGTTGGTTGATGCTTTGAAACATGTAATTCAATCTATGGATTCATGTGTTTTTGGGAAAGAAATTTGTTTCGGTTTTCCATGTTATTTGGTGGGATACTATGTGGATTGTTTGGAATGAACGCAATGCAAGAGTTTTTCGTATTAAAGAGTTAACACTCAAACAATTATTTGACCACATAAAATTTCATTTTTAGTCGTGGTTGCAGTCGCATAACTCTCATTATTTCAACGACTTTCATATGTGATGGTCTCATCCGCTGATTTGTCTTTGATATATTACTTTGCAAGTTTAGCGTGATCCCTTTTGGTTAGCTCTTTAATGAGACTTGGTTAATATACTCTTTTTGTTCGCTTAACAACATTCTTTGTGCTACAAGGGCAGGTTTAATCTAATTAGCTTAACAACATTCTTTGTGCTACAAGGACAAGTTTAATCTATAATATATGTTTGTTTTTTTTAAAAAAAAAAAAAAAACCTCTTACCTATAGAATATTTCACTTCTATAATATAACTTTAGGTCTCTCATAAGATGAGAATAGTAAAAGTCAAACTATAGAGGTCGATAACTTAACCTATGTTAGTTCTAGACGAGGCTAACTTTTTATAACAAAGAAAAATAAAGTTTTATAAAAGTTTATTTAGCTAAAAATGCAATAACACATGTCATAAAAAAAACTATATATTCTTATTAAACTTACTTACTTCAATAAATATGAATAATATATGTATTACTATCATTATATTAAATTTTGTACTTTAAATTAAATAACAAATTTGTTAACTTTTTCGGGTATCTAAACATATTAATCTACATTAATTTTTCGTATATTTAAATGTATTATTATAAACTATAATTGAATAATCAAATAATCTAAAATAACATGTTAAATATCAAAAGGGCGTGTCCCCGTGAGCATAGCCTAGTTGGTAGGAACACTGTAATATGCAGGGGTCGGGTTGAAATTCAAATTTTCCCACTTATTCACTTTAAGGAGTAAAAGTATGGCCAATACGCTACTTGACCCGAAATAAAAATATCAAAATGGGATTTAATCTCATTGGTTTATTTGTATGTTAGTATACTTAAACATTTGTATCAATATGGATTTCAAATTATCATTTGACCCATAATCCATATGGAGAACAAGGCCCGTACCTGAGAAACTTGTTGCCTATCCAACGACACCCTGCTTGTTTCGAAGTCTCGAATAACACATGTGATCCAAGTCATCTGCTTACTCAAATGGAGCAATTAGGAATCGATGATTGCGGGATCAAAGGTGTGGGAGATTATCCAAGCAAGGGATTTGGTCCACCATATCAACCCTAATTTGGATCTAACCATGCATGTATATACATATAGGAGGAGATTCCCATGGTATGACCTAATTCAATCCACCTCTATGCACTTGAGAGTGACTAAACCTACCTACATATTCACTTGCAAATTCTAGCATGAACACTTGGCACCGTGTGTGGTAAAAGAGGAAAATAGTTTCGCTAATTTGTCACCAAATGAGAGAAGATGAGACAATATGCAGCAGCTTTTGAACGACAAGAAGGGTTTACGAGAATCCAAACATCGAGTAACTCATCATTCAGACGAAAGCGAGCATCTGGAAAAGATGAACTATAGGTCGATGTCACTAAGGCTCCGATCTTACATGCTTTCAACACCATCTAGGTTTGGGAAAAAGGAAATACACCCTCTAGTTTAGTCAGCTACAAACATATTTTTTGCATTTTCCTTTAACCCCTGATATCATCCTCTGGATTAAAGATCAAAAGGGAACAATCCCCCATGAAGACGATCCTATGGTGTTGGAGGTTCAAATCTTTAATTTAGACGTGTTTGAAGATTTGAAAATAACCCTCGATCAATGAACGTGTGTTTGAAAGTTCAAATCTTTAATTTGGACGTGTTTGAAGGTTCAAATTTTTAGTAAAATGAATAGTATTAAAAGTTGGTGTGTTTAGTAAAATGAGTAGTATTAAAAGTAATGTATTAAGCTTCCCAACATACATTGGGCTACAAGACCATAAGCGCACCCACAAAGCGTCAACTGAATTTCGACCAAAAAAAAAAAAAAAAAGCGTCAACTGAACGACGTCGTTTTGTAAAGACCAAATTTCATTTCACATCTGAAAGCACTGAATTTGCTACCTTCAACAATACGCCAACAACATACATAGAGAAGAAGAAAACACAAATCTCACTCAAATCGCTTCTTCTTTCCAAAAATGGCCAAAACGGTGATCACCACCGTCGTTTCACTCATCACAATCCTCATCCTCACAACAATCCCCCAATCAACGGCTGAGATCAAATCCCTCACAATAACCTCCGATACCCGACCCATGATCCTCTTAGAGAAATTCGGGTTCACCCACACCGGCCACATCCAGATCGCCGTTTCCTCCGTCTCCGTCGCTGCCGCTGCAACACAACCCGATCCATCTCGTCTCGGATTCTTCCTCTTAAGCGAAGAATCGCTTCTACAAGTCCTCATCGAGATCCAACAAAACCCTAGCTTCTGCGTTCTCGATTCACATTACATCACGCGTTTATTCACTTTCCGTGATCTTTCACCACCTCCAACTGCGGCGTTTAACCGTTCTTACCCCGTAACTTCTCCGAATGAGTTCAGTCTCTTCTTCGCTAACTGTGCACCGGAAACCTCCGTTTCCATGGCGGTTCGTACCGAGCTTTTCAACCTCGATGCCGGAGTCCGTGATTATCTTTCCGCCGGTCAAACTCAGTTACCGTCTCTGTTCTTTCTCTTCTCCGTCGTGTACTTCGGTTTTCTCGGTGTTTGGTTCTATGTTTGTTACAATAACAAACGCTCCGTTCACCGGATCCATCTCCTCATGGCGGCACTTCTGTTGATGAAAGCTCTTAACTTGATTTGCGCCGCCGAGGATAAACATTATGTCAAGGTCACCGGTACTCCACATGGATGGGATGTTCTCTTTTACATTTTCCAGTTTATCCGTGTCGTGTTGCTTTTCACCGTCATTGTATTGATCGGAACTGGATGGTCGTTTTTGAAGCCCTTTTTGCAAGAAAGGGAGAAGAAGGTGCTTATGATTGTTATTCCTCTTCAGGTTTTGGCGAATTTAGCTTCCGTTGTAATCGGCGAAACTGGTCCTTTTATCAAGGATTGGGTTACTTGGAATCAGGTTTTCTTGCTTGTTGATATCATTTGTTGTTGTGCAATCATTTTTCCTATTGTATGGTCGATTAAATCGCTTAGGGAAACCTCAAAGACCGATGGAAAAGCTGCTAGGAATCTCGCGAAGTTAACACTTTTTAGGCAGTTTTACATTGTTGTTATCGGCTATCTTTACTTCACACGCATTGTTGTTTTTGCTCTCAAGACCATTACTGCTTATAAGTATAGGTGGGTTAGCAATCTTGCTGAGGAGGGTGCTAGTCTTGCATTTTACATTGTCATGTTTTACATGTTTATGCCGGTGGAGAAGAATGAGTATTTTGTGCTTGATGAGGAGGAAGAAGAAGCTGCGGAGGTTGCTCTCAGGGAAGAAGAGTTTGAGCTTTGAAAGAATGTGTTTAACTCTATCACGGATATTTTGTTCACGATTCGCCTATAACTGCAAGTGCAACTACATTTGTGGTTCAAGTCTGCTGTCAGTGCATTGCTGTACCTCCTTACTTTTTAACTTTCTATTCTACGGTTAGAGATATTGAAATACTGCCTGTATGTTTTTAGATTTTATTTTGTTTTTGTTTGGAATGCTCATATTGTATTTGTGCGGAATAGAAAAAGTTTGTTAATGTTTTTTCTCAGATAAAATCTTGTTTTCGCTCCAGGAGATAATTGCTCAATTGCTGCTGAATTATTTTGTTACTTATTGTTGTTGTTATTGTTTTACTTTGAATGTTACATATACACATTCTTCCCAATTGTATGGTAAAAACGAGCAATGTACCACAATCAATTGGACATACATTCTTTAGAATTCACATTCTACACTTTGTATACTCTTTAAATTTTTGTTTTCCTTTGCTTGTTTATCGGAAGTGTGCAATCATGTATAGCCCAATTCTCTTTAAATTTTTGTTTTCCTTTGATAGTTTATCGGAATTGTGCAATCATGTATAGCTGTCTTCTATAAGAAGAGGCTTCCCTGTCGCAATTCATGTTGTTGATTGATCCTTAGTTTTCATTTCCAAGGTCCGTGATATTTTCTTATATAAGTTAGGGATGGCAAAGCGGGCCGCCCCGCCCCGCCCCATTTAGGCCCGCCCCGTCTAAGCCCGCTAAAAACGAGACGAGACGAACCGAGTCAAATTTTGTGACCGAGTCCAAAATCTCACCCCGCCCCGTTTTGTGGCGGGCTTGCGAGTTGGCGGGCAAACCCGCCAAACAAAAACTTTTTTTTTTTTACAACTTAATTGTTACAAAAATACTATGTTGCTTTTATCGTAAAAAAATATAAAAGAATAGGTAGCAAGTAAATTTGTGAAAAACCAGATAATTATCATTGTCGAATTCAACATCATAACTAATAGCTTTCTTTCTTCAAAAAAAAAAAACTAATAGCAAAATAAGGCAAATGCGCAACATAAAACAAATCATAAAATAAATCTAACAACCAAATTATAAAATAAGTCTCAAAATAAATAAACTCAACAACCAAGATAAACTCAAAAGCATAAAATAAGTCTCAAAATATATCTAACAACCAAAATAAATCCAAAAACATAAAATAAGACTCAAAATAACAAATTGAAACACGAGTTAAGCGGGCCGCCCTGCCACGCCCTGTGCCCGTCCCGTTTCCAACTAGTTAAGCGGGCCGGCCCGCCCCGCCCCGTGTCCGTCCCGTATTTTAACGAGACGAGACGAGCCGAGCCAACTATAGAAAGCGAGTTCAAAACTTTGACTCAGCCCGCCAAAAATAGCGGGCCAAACGGGCCGGCCCGACGGGTCAGACCCGTTTTGCCACCCCTAATATAAGTAATATGGTTTCATTTGTTGGTAGCATGTGAAACTTTATTTAGAGCAAGTTAAGTGTGTAATTGAACAGATTACCTATTAGTGGCTCACCAAAGGGTTTGTTCATTCCCCACTTAGTTACTAGAAAAGCAACTTGTTGCTTAGCATGCTTGACCCTCTAACTATTTAGTTGTTAAGTGTGTGTGTTGTGTTTGTAACTTGGTCATTTTGGTGAAAGATCTACTAGGAATACCAATGCTTTTAGTACTTGTGAAATTTAAATTTGAATTGAGAACAAACACAAACTCATCAACTTGACCTTGTGTGGAAAATGACCTGGGCTAGAATTTGTGGTGGGGAGCCAGGTTTGTTTTTCTGCATTTATTATGACATTTGTCTTTTAACTTCAACAATGAATTGCATGGCCATGGAGAGATTTTAGTTCTATATGAGAGTGTCTAAACTTAGTCTTAGAAAGTGAATGTTCATGAAGAAACAGAGTGAAGTTCTAGAAGTTACTTGATGTAGCTCAGAAATATATGGACTTCAAAAGAATGCAATACATATTATGCCTGATGGAAATGCTTATGGTTACTTACTACCACATAGTTTGAAAGCCAGTCTGACCTTCCATTGAACTTGACCTTAAGCATCCATATGCTTTTTGGTTTTCAATTGCTGTGTTGTACAGTAAATTCAGTCGAATAAAGTTTCTTTTTTGCAATTATCGGCTTACATATGGGACTTATTAACTGCACTAAGGCTATTAAGATTTAAGAGCCAAAATCATTATAGTTTGTCTTCCATCATTTTACATATTACTAATAGTGAACTTCTCGGTCAGTTAATTCTGATTGATAAGTTAGTGTCTAACTGCTGGTGTAGCTTCTGTTTAGGCCTGCGAACATTTTACCTTGGGTGAATGTTTCTTGCATGCTTAGTGGGAAGGTGTAAAACATCCAAGCCTTGTAAGAAGTTGTTCAAGTGGGTCCATTTATATTTAGAATGATGCACGTCTTCAGTAGTGTACAAGGCATCCTATTGCTAATTTGCAAATCACAGTACTCTTACATGAATACTATACAGATGGCTAGTCAAAATCTTAGGTTGTGGACTGATTAGACAAAAAGAAATTAAGTTTTGGGTTTCATCCTTGTAGTTGAACAATCACTGTAGATTGGTAGTTGTCTTTCTTGGGTTTTATGAATGATGTTTCCACTTTCCATGGTAAGTTACTGTGTGGGATACGTAGTGACTGAGAGCATACTATGTAAAGAATGAAGTGGGATTAGAACTCTTCATAGTCTACCGTTCTTATGAAATAAATCTGTAAATGTTTAACATTAGCCAAGTTACTGTCAAAATAAAAACCTTCAGCATCCCCAGCAGTAAAACTAAGCAGTTTATCTAGCTTGTGAGAGCTCCCTTGCAAACAAATTTGGGAATCAGATTAAACTTTAGCCATGGTAATTGCTACGCAACAGCTGGACTATTTGGGTTGTAATCTCGACCCAGATCTGATGTTGGGATTTTGTGTGCTGGGACAGTTGTTTGATGGTTCAAGATTACAATCTTGTTTAAATACTTCAATCTGTGTTGATATCATGAAAACAACTCTCCTCCAAACCCTTGGGAATGCACCTTTGTTGGTAAAATCATGCAAGTGATATTGAGTGAGCCATGGTTCACGTGGTCCTGCTTACTCGCTGGCCATCTTCATAGTCTCCATACTCAAGTCTGCCTTTTTTCACTTTTGGTAGATCCACCAAAATCCATATCTTGTGGGCATGAAGGGCTTGAGTTCAGCTTGCATGACCTCATTCTAATGCTACTCACCCTTTTTTATTTAGTTTCTTTTCCATCTTTTCATACTTGTTGGCTTTTGAGATGGAAGAAAGTTCCTATGTATTTGCCAATGACTGGGACAATTTACCCAGATGGAAGAAAGTTCCTACGTGTTGGCTTTTCATTCTAATGCTTTATATGAAGATGATATGTTGGTGTATGCGACAATTTACCATATGTATGTGCCATGCTGATTGAGAAGTAGAAGCAGTCTCGCAAGTGCAAGGCTTTTGTGTGACTCTAGTCGACTTTCATTAGCAAATTAATCGTTGTTGTATCAGTTAAAAACTAAAGCTTTGGGCTTGTGACATCAACTGCATATCCTGAATTTAAATTGACAAAAAACTAATTTGGTTGTTCCATATACCGCCAAGATGACTTAGCAGACCCACTAATTTAGTAATCCTCATTACAATGGTTTGCAAACCGAACCAATAATTTAACAATTCTTAAACCATAACCGAACTGTTAAACCATAACCGAACTGTATAAGTTTCAATTTCCTCTTCTTTCTTGCGAAGCTTAAACTGCAAATCCTCTTCTCTCGTGTGCAAACTGAAACCGAATTTGAAGGTACAAATGGCTCATAGGGTATTTTATGAATTTAGTTTCTGGGTATTTTGTGAATTTGGTTTCTGGGTCATATGAACTGAGAATTTGGTTCATAATTTTATGTTGAATTTTGTGTTGAATTTGGTTCATACTTTCGTTGAGTAAGGGAAGGTGTTGTACATATCAACAACATATTAGATCATTGGTTCAGGCTGAGTTTTGTACAAATTAAAAGCTTATAGTACTGTACTAATAATAAAAAAAGGGAAAAAAATACAATCACCTCCTTTGAGGTTTAACTAAATGTAACTCACACCCCCTCTATTTTCTTATTTAGCATAAACCTCCCCTGCTGTTAAACTTCAGTCATCTTCCGTCAATTTTGTTTTTCAAAAAATTATTAAGCATACTTATCACAGTAAAAAAATTAAAGCACTCGTCCACATCTACCCACATTCGCTTTTTAAATGGGATTGATATCATCCTCAGCTAAATCACTTGGTTAAAATATTTCGTTCTCTTTCTACGTTGGATTGATATCATCCTCACCCTCTTGTTCTTTACATAAGGGTATTTTTTTGGTTCTTTACACAATTGGAGATGACATTGAATGAAGGGGTCATTGGATGAAGTATTTGATGTAATTGAATGATGGCAACTGTGTGAGTTAATAATGTGATCTTAGTGAGAGAAGAACGCCTTCAACAATGGAAAAATCACTTGTTCGAAGAAAGTGTTACTGAAAAAATTAGCTGTCTATTTAAGGGAGAAGGGGGGATACTCTCTATTTCATAAAAACTTAAGGGAGGTTAATGTGTATTTTAAAAATAGAATGGGTGTTTGTGTCGTTTAAAGAGACTTCAGGGAAGGTAAATGTAATTTCCCCTAAAAAAAGTGTGTTACTAGCATATATAACAACAAAAAATGTCCACATAACTGTCAATTTTCCATCTTCAAATACAAATTACCTTCTAATATTCACCTACAAGCAATAAAAAGAATAAATAAATAATAGCAGAATTCAACACACAAAATATTTGGTTACAAGTGCCTTCAATTCCATCACAATTAAGTTCGCAAAAGGAACAACAGAAAAAATACAGTTCGGTATAAAATATTGATTTCGGTTCGGTTCAGTTCGTAGGCAATAAAATAGTTAACCGAATCATATTTATGGTTCAGTCCAGTTCGTTCCAAACCATAAACAATTCGGTTCAACTGTTGCGACAATTCAATTCGGTTTGGTTCGGTACCCCTAGTAAAATATTATGCAAACGAGTTTGTTTTCACAAGCGAATTGAACAATCCAACTTATTCGAGGAAATTTTACCCTATACCCCAACACATGTACTTTCACCCCAACAAATCTTTAAAAATTCCAATTTTACCCTTTTTACTATTTAACCTTTTAAACATAAATTTTTCACTCTTATTTTCAACATCTCCTAATTCAATGAGTTCACCCCCACATCGTTTTTTTCTTTCTCTAAAACGTTTCCGGAAACATTTCGGAAAACTCATGTACGGTTCCGAAAATAATTCGGAATACTAGAATGCTAGCTTTCTGAATATGTATACCGGATATAATGTAACAACCTTTCCGGTTCATGCTAGCTATGTTTCAATACACAATTTCACTGTAGAAAAAATGGAACCGAAAACGTTGATGCTAGTATTCCGGTGCATTTATTTTTATTTTATTTTTAAATTCCAACTTGCTTAATACTAGTAATTATATTCTTGATTATTATATTATTACTTGCTTATATATTTCTTTTTAAATGTTCATTTTAGCAATAGTTTCTTGTTTAAAAAATTATATTTTAGTTTTTTCACTTTTTCTAAAGTTCTATTTTTTTATATAATTTTTAAATAGTTACGGAAATACCTCAAGTATGTGATAAAGATCAATCATGTGTAGATACCTCTGCAGCATTCACAAATCACAACTACACAAAGGTTTGATACAAGAGAAGCTGTAGTAAGCTGGGCTAGGGAGATATGATTTAAAAATAAAGTGACTACTACCATAACCATTACTAGATCAGATACAGAGACCGTAAAAAGAGGAAGAAGTAATAAATTAATATTGGATTGTGAGTCACAAATTAGATACAACTTGTGACAAGGGTGGAAGGTACAAGCAAGCTGAAAGTTCAACACAAAATGCTACAAAAAATGCGGATGTCCGTTCAAAATTAGATCAACACCTTGAAAGATGGTCTCGGGTGGAAAGATGAGGTAAAATGTGGATCCTGAACCACCTCATGTCGTCGTTTGTTTCGTCCTATGCATATAATCTTGCCACCTTGTCGTCGTTTGTTTCGTCCTATGCATAGAAAAAAATTCAAACAATGTTTTCTACCCTGATCCATGCATCTGTACTACTTTTTATTTACACAACCACAAGCTTAACTCTAATCTCTACTCATTGTCTAAGTTGCAACTTAAAATTTTGACTCTTTGTAAGAGTGGTTTTATGCAGATTGAAAATTGATTACCCCGAAGCTTGCAAATGCTTCACAAAATTCAACATCACAACACATTGAGAACACACAGAAGCAAATACATCCAAACAAAAGATTAACCAACTAATAAAAAAAATTGGATTTTTAACCAACTAACAAAAGATTAACACAGAGAAGCAAGTTACACCCATAACCCATTAATAAAAATAATTTGATCAAACCTTTCTTACTATTTGAATCCATTCTATCTAGAACTAATAAACATAAATGGATTTTTTTAGCACATGGAGGTTTACGTATTTTGAGCATAATTTCACTCTAATAGCATTCTAGTAAGTTGCAACCTATTGGGAGAGCAAGCAGACTTAATATGCCTTTTTATGATTAATCTGTAAGTGGTATTTATCTGTAAGCATTTCTTAGCTAAACAGTTTGTTCATTCATTAAAACAGTTTTAGTCCAAAAAAAAAAAGTAAGAACTTAAAATTGGAAAAAAAAAAAAAAAAATATATATATTCTGGTACGAGGATGGAGGGGTTGGGACTTCAGTCCAGCGAAACGACCAGGGTAGGAAGATCTGTCGTGAGGTTTTTTTTATGACATTACCACAGCCGAGCTTATTACTTTGACGGATCAGGGTAGGAAGATATGTTTTTTTGGCATTGGATGGACCATCATCTCCGTTGAGTTCCAATTTCCATGGCTTATGGACCTTCCTGTTCAAACACACAAGACGTGTGAAGAATTTTTTTGGGTGGATCACGTGAAGGATTTGAGTGGTGGAGAGAGAAACTATGGCTGGTGTGGGTTGGACAATTACTATAAAGGACATGCATTTTATAACAATTAAAAAGAGAGGAAGGGTATTTTTTGTCTAAATTGAAAGGTGTAGGATGCTAATGCACACCTTCTAAAATTAAGGTGGGTGTGTATTAGCATTCCCCTATATATATATATATACCTGCACCGGAAATCATTCACGCAACCATTCCGAAAAGAAATCGAAACGATTCCGGAAAGAATTCGAAACAATTTCGGAAGACTCAATCGAAACGCTTTGCATGCGATTTCCGGAAAATCTTCACAAGCGTTTTCCGGGAACAAACCCACTACCCCATAAAACGTTAACAAACCCTAAAAAACCTTAAACCTCAATCAATTGAGCGATTAACAAATCCAAGTCCATTGAACGATTAAGAGAAAGAACAAAGCTTACTGTTTGCGTTGTTTGCATTTTCCAGAAACCGTTTTTTTCATAAATGTAGGGGTGAAAGGTGGAGTGAATAGGTGAGAGGGTGAAACATGTCTTATTTTATATGAAGGGTAAATTTGGTAGTTTGTATAAAATGTTGGGGTGAAGGGATAATAATAGGGGTGTGAGGTATAACTTCCCTTATTCGAAGGACTATACTCACACATATCATTACAGAGTAGCCCTTATTATGCAAGCCACCATACAAGGTGAAGAAAAGCAAATTTAGTATTATGATGAAGGTAAGTTCGACCTTGAGGTGATGTAAGTATAGTTTAGTCATATTGTTCTATCAAGGAATTAAATTTGGGTTCTCTCGAATGACGTCTTTCGAGTGAAATCTATTAATTGATTGAGCTCAATCACTTGTTTATGTGTAACATTACTTAACAAAACATGTTACTACTGTTCTGTTGATTCCTAGTTGCGGAAGCTACGAAAATGATTAACTAAACGAGTTCAATTTTATGCTGATTGCTAAATGCGAAGAAAAGCAAATTAAGCATATGATTAAGGTATAACATTATTTAACAAATCATATTCTTGTTCTGCTGGTTGCTAAATGCAAAGCTACAAAAATAATTAACTAACTGAATTTAATATAATTGCACTTTTTTTTAGGCATTAATACAATTACACTCGTTGGGACAAAACTAAGTTTATCAAAAACTTTCCCTCATGTTACACACGTCAAACCATATTTTTTTTTGCCAGGATTCTGGTGGTGGCCGGGATTTGAACCCAAAACCTTGTATATATTATGCATTGTTCATACCAAGTACCAAATGAGCTAAGCTCACGAGGACACACATCAAACCATATAACAAAATGTTAAAAAATCGAAAAAAACACAATAAATAATTGGGTTTTGCCAACCGGTGTCCTAAGAGTAATGGTTAAGGAATCCATTAGTAGAAATTTTGTCTTGGAAATGCAAATTTTTACCTTTATCTTAGCAATAATTACACAACTTTTAGTTGTAAAGTTACTTATTTTAGTATTTTAACTAATGCCCCACGGACACTTGTTAACATTTTCCTAAATACTAATTTAACTACATTTTCTAAGCAAATGTTTATGGCTACACTTTCGGCCACAAATGAAATGATGTACTGCAAAGTATAAACAACTATAAAAATGTCGGATTGCAAGACTAATTGTGTGTCAATGTTATCTTGGCTTGGTGTAGAAATGGATTGCCCTAGTCATCATGTTATACATTAGTCTAATAATTAAGTGAACAGTGAGCTTAGGATCATACTGATTAGACCTGCACCAAAACTAGGAGTAAAACTCAAGTTTCATTAAAGCCAACCAAGTACTATATGGTTTGGTGGTAGTTATGATTATATTTTTGTCAATTTATGGCCATGGATGTTCATTCTTTTTTGGCTGCCACTTCAGAGCATGGAACTTGCAATCGTAACATCTAGAGGATGATCATTACACCGTTATCTTATTAGAGCCTTGGTAGTCCATGCTGATAAAGCTACTCGATTGAGAAGGAATTAAGGAATAATTTTTTTTATTGAAAACACTCACACAATAATTATTCTAAAACTTTATTTTTTAAATAACAATATTCTATTTTAAGTTCCTTAATTTATATACTTAGAACACAAATTGAAATTTATTATGTTAATATCTGATTTTAATTGTTTATTTAAAATAAAATTGATTTGAAGTGTGGTAGAAGACCGTGAAACGAGCTCTCCAACGGAAGTATATATTGGTGTACTTGGAAGCACTCTCAAGCTGGAAGCAATACGAGAGTTAATTGAAATTTGGCACCTATGGAATGTAGTGTATTTATTTTTATTTTATTTTTTGCATTTTAAGGGATATGTTACCTTGTCAAAAAAAAAAAGAAGGGATATGTTACCTTGTATAGCAAGGAACGCGTCACACGATGTTAACCACCATTTGATGGATGCGGTTATTTGAAGAGGTTGTGAGTTATTCGATGGTGGATTTAAGCCTTTCAAGTGGAGGTCCAGTACGGATGGACGTTATGTGTTCGTCTATCCATATTTTTCCTATTGTGATTCGTTGTATGTATGTTTTATCGTATTAATGTATGTTTTAATTTTATTTGTTTGTTTCAGCTTTATAATACTTTTGTTATCTAAATTCCATTTTAATGTTCAAGTTTTTGTTTAAAAATTTGAATTTAAAGAGAATTGCGATATCAAATGGAACTTTCTAACATAAAACTGTTAGATCGAAATCTGTACTTAGTTTTGGAGTTTCTATAATTATGGTGAAGATTTTAATTTAATTTGAAAAAGAAATGTATTGTCAAGGATAAATCTATGATGAAAAATGTACAGCCAAATAGATTTTCAAATTTTTACCAGGCTTCTATCATTGAAATAGAATTCAGAATTTGGATTATTTTTTCCCGAATTTTGTGGTAGAGTTTTTAATTTATTGGCTGAACTTTCGCTATACAGAGAGGTCTTCAATTGACTTGAGATTTTGGTTATAGGTCTATCATTTTAAAATCCGTCTCTCAAACAACTTTGGATTCGGTTGCAGATACTCCATAGAATGATTTTCATCCACATATAAACTTACTATCTCTCACCAGAAAGCTCAATTCTCTTCATTGGATGGTCTCCTTTACTCATACCTTAAGAGAAGACAATGAATGTGTTGATTGACTGTCCAAATTTGGTGATACCAACGTCGATTCTTTGAAAATGTGGGCATTTTTCCCTCCTCAATTAGATATCATTTTGCTCGTGGATATCTCTATAGGGTGTTAAGACAACGGATTACCTAGTCCTTTTTCCTTGTGAATTCATACGTTTGCATTTTCTTTGTTTCATGTTTTCTGTCTTTTTATTCAAAAATTGTTTTAGTCAAGTCATTTAGTGGCAAACCTCAAGATACTCATCTTTCTTATATACTTGAAATTTCCTATAGTCTTGGATATATTTTAGGGTTAAATATGTTTTTGGTCCCTATAAAATTGAGAACTTCTAAGTTTAGTCCTTACTTAATATTAATAGGTTTTTTAGTCCCTACAAAAAAAAATTACTTCTAATTTTTGTCCCTGTTACAACAAAGTTTGTTTAATTATCCTTAAACTCTTAAATTTTTGTACGATTTTTTTGAGACAAGTTTAGAATACTACGAAAGGTTCATTAACTAAAATTTAGATTTTTTTAACATGAAACGAATTAAATATGAATTTTTTTAAAATGACAAATGTTAAAGATAAAATTAACAAAATCTGAACGTGGAAATCAAGTTTTGCGACAATTTTTTGCAAAGGAACTTTTAGTAATGTTCTTAACACGTCTGCAAAAAATTGTTCGAAAACTAAGGACTAAACTTAAAAGGTCCCAATTTTATAGGGACCAAAAACATATTTAATCCTATATTTTAACTCCAAATATATCTTATAGTTTCTTAAATTTCTTGTATATTTTATGCATTTGCCAATTTAATTTTGGATTAATTATGTTTCTAGTCCCTATAAAATAGCGACCTTGTAAGTTTAGTCCCTACTTAATTTTAATAGCATTTTTAGTCCCTAATTTTGTTTTTCTGCACTGAGTATTAGTCCCTACTCAATTCAAATTTGTTTAATTTATGCTTAAACTCTTAAATTTTTGAACATTTTTTTTGCAGACATGTTTAGAACATTACTAAAAGTTCGTCCGCAAAAAATTATTGCAAAATTTGATTTCTACATCCAGATTTTATTACTTTTTATCTTTAACTTTTGCCGTTTTAAAAAATTCATATTTAATTCATTTCATGTCAGAAAATTCTAAATTTTAGTAAACGAACCTTTCATAGTGTTCTAATCTTGTCTCAAAAAAATCGTTCAAAAATTTAAGAGTTTAAGGATAATTAATCAAACTTTGTTTTAGCATGGACTAAAATTATAAGTAAATTTTTTTTATAGGGACTAAAAATGCTATTAAAATTAAGTAGGGACTAAACTTACAAGGTCGCTATTTTATAGGGACTAGAAACATAATTAACCCTTTAATTTTTATTTAATAATTGTACTTCCAACTTGGTCCCTCTTAAGTTTAAAAATAATGATGAAAATTTAAAAGTGATCAAATTACAAATCAACCAATAATTCTTATGAGGTGTCAAAAAATAAGAAAGACTAATTATATAGTATTTCTGAATTTCGATAGCGATCACTAGCTATATAGTAGATAAATGTCCAACAAAAAAAAAAAAACTTCAATATATATAAGCATAAAATATACTGTATTCATCAAAGAAAACTTCAATATATTTCCATGTTTAATATTCAAACTTAAACTTAAAATTTTCATCTTATCAGAAAAATAAAAAATAAAGGAAAATATTAAACATCACCAGGGATTGATCTCACAAGACTCACAACTTTCATGTTTTTATTAGTTTGACTTGTCAATTCACCATTTCACCTCATCATATACGTGCATTGATCGTGAAGTTTTATCGTTTGTTTGATCCGCAAAAGATCAAGCAATTAACTTTTCTTATATGATTGATGTTTGGTATGCAATAGCAACACAGATATAATAAAGTGAAATATGGTTGAAAATAGAGGAGATAGAGAGGGAGAGATGGAAATGAGTTAGGAGAGAGCAGGGAAGTAGAGAGGGATGAGGGAGAGAGAGAATATTTCTAGAGTAGAAAATAAAAATGTATCTTAATATTTTGAATAAAAATGTATCTTGATATTTTAAATAATTTTGATGCATCTCAAATTAAACAAACTACTATGGTTGTCATATGCAGTCCCTTCTTTGTTTGACAAATCAAACATACATTTTGAGTTGAGATGTTTTACAATAAATGATTCGGGAGTAAATGTTTTTTAATTTTAATAAAAAAAAAACCAAAATTTTTGAACTATATAAAAATTTATTTATAGTCAAATTGAAATAGGCACGATATTCACAACCCTAATTTGACTTAAAATGTCACAATATTTATTTACTTTTATTAATTACAACGTTCTTCTTTAAAAAAAGTAACTCCTTCAAAACTCAAAACGTTTTTTCACTACTTTGTTTGTAAAAGAACAAATTACTCACATTAACAATCACGTTGACTTTGGATCCTCGTGCTATAACAATCAAAATGTAACAGCATGAAGATGATGATCATGAAGCAATGTTTCTAGAAAAGAAAATGAATATGAAAGAAAAACCAAGTGCGAAATCTGTAACATGCCAACGGGGTATCTTTATCTTCTTCCTCTACTACTTTTGTAAAAGGCACCAACTGAAGTTTCTAGGGTAAAAACAATGACAGATACACATACAAAAAATCCAAAGCAAAATTACCCAAATCTCTTTATTGAAAATTACAAAATAATGTACAAATAGATAGAGATACTGCCATAAACATAAAAAATAAATTAATCAAAAACATAAAAAAAATAAGAACACCCAAAATATATATTTAGCAAAAAACAAAACCAATTTCTCACCTCAAAGTCTCAAACCATTGATTAATTGATAAAATTAAAAACAAAGGTCAATGTTGTTGTTTTTGATTCACAACATCAACACTAGTGCCGCAGGACAAGAACTTATGAAAAATCCGAAACAAAGTGTTACAAGAAATTTCTTTCATTTTACTTAGAACCAAACACTTATTCCTTCTTCTACTTTGATTTCTTTTCTTCTTTGCGCCATGATCCACTTTCTCTTTCACTCTCCCAAAACATTTTTGGGATTTTTCTTCTTCTCTCGAAAATGTATAGCTCCTAAGATACATTTGTCTGCAAGAGATGCTATCCACCACCCTTGGATGACCATGACCGGACACATGTGATGATCCTTTTCTTCCGTTTAAGCTCACCGATCTCACAAATTCTGCATCTGATTCCGGCCATTTGTAGAGGTTTGTGTATGTGGCTCGAACTGGCACGCGTGGGTCACGTGCATCGTTCACACAATTTGATATACAAACAGAACTCATCTTTGGCTTTTGTGTTTGCTTGTTTTTCACTTGTCTAGAGGCAGGTTTGGGGTATATAAATTGAAAGGGACAAAGGTAATTAATTAATAATAAAACGGAAAATCATTAATTAATGATATAATGGAAAACAATTAAAGGCTTGGATTGTAAGAAAAGAGTGTGTAAAGGGAGAGGGGATGATTGAATTTATTTATAATGGTTTTATTTTTTGGGTGGTCACGTTTTGTTATCATGTGTGATGATTTGAAATGAATATGTTTTATTTTGTTTGTAGATATGATAAGAGTGTGGTGTTAGGCCAGAGTTAGATTACGTAAAGAAAATGCATATTAAAAAGGGTTTTGTGGCTTTGTGACATGTATGTATGATGTGCCAAAAATGCTTAGGTTATGTGGAATAATCATGTTTCTTCTCTCTCTCTTTTTTTTTTTTTTTACCCATTGCTTCTTTTTTCTTACTTTAATTGTTTGTTGGTATTTGATGACGCGACTTTTTTATTAACAGTTGACTTTTATTTGACAATTTTGACAGTTGACGATTGTTATTAAATGGAATTGCTATTTAATCTAATGACCATTAATGATAACAATAAACTATGAAATACGTCAACTAAACGAATTTAAAGAAAGATGATAAAATTATGTATTTTAATATTTCGTCAAAATAATTATTTTATTTCTATTTAAAACTTAGTTTCTTTCTTCTTATAAACGGCTGCATACACGTTTGTAACCAAAACAAGATGACAGGGAACACGTGTGATTAGTGTTTGCCCAGAAAAGCATACTGTTAATGGCAGCATTTATGTTCGAGTTGAAAGTTGAATGGCTTACGTAGGCTGGAGGCAGCGTGAAAGAAATGAAAAATAAATAAATAGTACTAATATAAATTCATTTCTTTATTTTTTTTTATGTGAATAAATTCATTTCTATTTTGGTGAACCAAATACTTCTCATCAAATTTTGTAAATGTGACGTAACTAGTATGGACACCCGTGCCAAGTATGGGCTAGAATTTCGTCATACTTAAGGGAGATGATATTGTGATGTATCAAATGTCATTTAAAACTTAACATTGGATAAAAAGAGTGCACATTGAACAACAAATAAGTGACAAAATACATGCTTAAGTCTTAAAATTTCGAATAAAGATGTGATATTTCTCTCACTTGTGTGGTTGGTCTTTCTCAAATGTGTCAATCCACAACAGTGTTGGCTCCCCATAAGGCCCAACAGCTGTATGATGTCCCGGTTTAATATTGTGGGAGAGAAGGAGTGGTTCTTGGTGATGAATCACGAACACGAAGACTCCGACATTTAATGAAGAGATGTTAATGTGTCAAGTGAGTTAAAGTTACGGTTTAAGAAAGAGTAGATGTTGAACAACCCAACATAGTCTCCCATGAAAATTCAAACATTAGACACAATTAAAAATCCAATTTTATGTGTCTAACTTTTTTCTAAATTAATCATACAAAAATATCCAACTCCTTCAATAAACTCATAAAATTACCGGCAACTCACTCAATCTCTGAATTTAAAGTTTCCTTTTTATTAGACATATATATTTCTCGATCTCAAGTTTCTATTTCATCTTCTTTATTTTTCTAGTTTTCATTTTAGTTTCTCATGAAAGAAAAGAAAATAAACCCCCTATATTAAATTAGAATCAAATCGCTACTTTGACCATGTTGTGCCTTCGTTTGACCTTATCACAGACACGGAGACTCGCACACTTGAGGGAGAGATGTTAATGTATCAAATTTGAGTTAAATTTCTACAATGGATGGAACAATAGATGTTGAATAACTTATAAGTAAGATGATCATATACATAAACCTAAAGAATTTAAATGAAAATGTGGTGTCAATCTGAAATTTGACCAAATATGTGTTATGTTGATTCGACACAATACGTGCTTATTAGACATTTGAAATTGATGTTGAATTTGTTTAATGAGTTTAATATTTTGGTATCATAGTTACTTAACAATATCCAACTCTTTCAACAAACCCATAAAATTACCAATAACTCGTTATTTTCCCTTATCATTTCTTTTATATATTTAAATTCGTTTTTCATCTTATATCCTTTTCTAATTTACTTTCTCTTTTCTCATGAAAGAAAGGAGCAAAAATACCCTTCTATGAAATCGCCATCAACCCACATTTTTTTACCATTTGTACCTACGACCCCAGATCATAGACATAGAGAGTCTCACATTTAAGGGAGAGGTGTTAATGTGTCATGTGTATTTAAAGTTCTTTATTATTTGCAATAGTAGAAATTGAGCAACATATAAGTTAAGTTGTTGGATGAAGATGTGGTGTTATTCTCATTTGCGGGGTTTCTCTTAGCTATATACAATGATCCAACCAATTGTAGACTTCCTCAGAACTCGGAACTTTATGATTCTAGGTTTGTTAGTTTTTGGATTCCATTTGCTTAATTTTTTTGTTCAAATAAGTAAATGGTCCCCCTAAATATACAAACATTTGATTTTAGTTCCCCTAAAAGATTCTTTAGGTTTTTAGTCCCTCCAAAATTTTTCCATCCATAAAATTAGTCCCTACTTTTCAGTCAACTCATGTCTAACCTTTATTTTTTTTAATAAAATTTTCCAGAAATGGGTAGAATATTATGACAAATATAGATACATAAACCTCCGTATTTGTTTTTTTATTTATAATTTTTGTCTCTCTTCTCATGAAAGAAAGGTACATAAATCTTCCTTCATGAAACCACTACGTACTAACCCACCTTTTTTACAGATGTTGTGCCTCCGTTATACTAACCCACCTTTTTTACAGATGTTGTGCTTCCGTTTGACCTTATTAAAGAGTTTGAACAACATATAAGTGAGACGTCTCATTTACCTAATGTCTTAAGATTTTGTGTGAGGACGTGGCATCAATCTCACTTGTATTGTACATTGCGATAAATTCTTTGTTAATTTTTACATGTCATTTATTTAATTTATATATCTTAAGCTTTTGTTATACCTTTATCTTATCTTATTTGGTTACGTTACCAGATCACATATGCAGAGAGTCTCACATATAAAGAGAGATATGTTAATATGTCATATGTCATATGTGAGTTAAAGTTTCACATTAGATGCATGAGTAGACGATAAGAAGCGTATAAGTGAGACGATCCTTATGCCTAATATATATCTTAAAGATTTGAATACAAATGTGGTGTTAATATCACTTGTGTGGTTGCTCTTAGTCTAATGCGATTATCAAACTTAGTATAGACTCCGCTGAAAGTCCCAACATTGTGGTGAATTCTTTTGTTCATTTTTGGATGTCATATGCTAAATTCTTTTATCTTAAATTTTAGTTCTTGTACGTATGTCATTCACTTTGGTGCATTTTTTTCTTGAACCCTTGTTATTTAAAATTCCTTCACTTTTGTTCTTTGGTGAGATCTGGCAATAGAAAAATGTAAATGTGTTATGTTAACAAAATAGATGCTTATTAGACATTTGAAGCAAAAATGTGATATCAATCTCATTTATATGGTTACTCTTAGTCTAATATGATGATTCATCATAGTGTAGATTCCCCCGAAGTTCTAACATTATGATGAATTATTTTGTTTGTGTTTGGATGTCATTTTTACCCTAAAATTTAGTTTTGAGATGTCATTTGGTTTCATACTATTTTTTTTATTAAAACTTTATTATTAAAAATTCCTTCACATTTGCTCTTTGGTGGAGTTTTTTTAATTAAGTCTAATTTCTTGGTAATATAATTATCCAAAAATCTTCAACTCTTTCAACAAACTCATTAGATTACCAACAAATCACTTTATTCCTTATACTCTCACAATCAAACCATACACCTTATTTTTCTCCTTATCATTTTTCTCATGTTTAAATTATTTTTAAATCCATTTCTTTTTTCTAACTTCCTTTTGCTCTTCTCATGCATTTTTTATGGTGTCTGTTTTATTCAATAAAAACATCAAACGTTATACCTCAATAGTCATTATCATGCAATGATCATTAAAGAATTATCCAGTAAACCTTTTTCTTTATTAAATTAGTCATAAATATATAAAAAAAAATTACCTTAAAAGGCATTTACGTGCTATGAAAAAACATGACATGCTCCTTTTTTAAAGTCAAATTTTATAGAAAATCAGTAAAATTTAAATTTAAAAAATCATTGGGTATCATTTAGTTCTCCTTCAAAATGTTGTTGTTGTTGTTCTTGTTGTTGTTATATGATTTTTTTCCATATTTACACTCTTGTATATTTTTTTTTTGAGGTAATTTATACTTTTGTATATTGTTGTGGGTGTATTTGGTCTTATTGATGAATACAGTCTATTTGATTAATTACTGACAAATTAGAAATGTATAAAGGGGGATAATTCAAAATGCAATATTATTGTCAAATGAAATTCAACATGACAATAAAAACAATTCAGTCAAGGAAAATAACTGAAATTAATGGAAAAAAAATTCTTGAAGGGGGGATTAATTGAAAAGATCTCCTTACCTCTTTTACTTGATTACATTTATGCTTGAAATAACCGTTATTTTTGAAATCATCATCCTTTAGAAAATTTTGATTACACACGAAGAGAGAACATGTGAATCTAGAAATCTATCTAATACTAAATGAACGTACTTGTCAGAAGTGAAATGAAGTTTCTTTAATTTTTTAACTGGAGTTTTGCTTTCATTTTTTCTTTGAAATTTAAATCTTTCAGCATAAAGTGATAATTAGCATTTTATTTTGACTATGAGTGTAACTTGCAATGTTTCAAACTCTTATCTGTCCTCGTGAGCTTAACTCAGTTAATAAGAACAATGCATAATATATGCGAGGTCCGGGGTTCAAACCCCAGCCACCACAAAAAAAAAAAACTCCTATCTCACAAATACAACATCCTTTGGAAAAAAATCTTGGCAATACAACATGAAGTCCTTCAATATAATCTTACCGTACTCAAGACTATATATGATCTTATTCTTCTGCATATAAGATTTGTCATTAGTCATTCACTCCAAAAGTCATGGCTTTATTTTTTTTTTGAGGGAAAAGTTATGGCTTTATATTTTGATGTCATTGACGCTTTAGAATACGTATAGTTATTTATTTATTTATTTATTTTTATTTTTGCTCCACAAAATTAAAAAAAAATAGCCACATAGCCTATGACACTTATGGTGACACTGAATTACATCATTTTCTCAGATTATTATCCATATTGGTGTTTATGTCGTGTTTGCGTTTGGCTTCATAGAATATAGCTATATCATGGGAATTGTGAGTTAATGCTTACATCCTTGAATTATTCAAATATGTCTTATTGTGATCTATTATGAAGTGTGTTGAGGAAAAGGCCATAAGATCACGTGAGATGAAATTGCTAACTGCTAAGTTATATGGTATATTGGCTATCATGAAAACAAAGTGAACAAATAACAAAGTAGTTAGCAATTTTTTTTTAAAACCGAATAAGATAGCATCTAAACACAAAAGTGAAAACAACAAAGAGAGAGATACAACTAAGTACACATGGTTTAATTGATAAACCAACAATAGTTAAACAAACCTATAGTAGAATAATATGTTAGTTTATAGTTAACACAAATCAACCATACACGAAAAATAGAAAAAAATAAGCAAAACCAAAAAATCAATTATCAACTATCACACAAAAAACAGGTTGAAGAAATATAAAACTGGTAGAAGATAGATCACTATTCTATTTCTATGACAAACGTTTAGATTGGAAGCTATATTTACAGTAACTTAAGATTAATAGAGACACGTTAGAAAAGAATTCAGTAATTATAAATGATTATGGTCTTCACTACCAAAAAAAGAAGTGATTATGGTCTTGTTAAAAAACCACATATGACTAAAAATCACATAAGTAATTGCGTATGATTTGTGGATCGTAGAATAGAAAAAGTGAGGGAATCTGCTAAAATTAAAGGCTAATTAGTTACTTTGCCTGATCGATTACATGAATTGAAAAGCAATGCATTTTTTAGGAAAAGTAATGCATTTATTAGCAATTAAAAGTAAGAAGAAAATTTGGTTAATTTGCACCTTGTAAGTTAATGTTTTTTGGAAAATTTTCACTATTAAGCAATTAGAATAAATGACAAATTTTAATATGTATCATGCATGTGATTCAATATGTGTTGAAACTTATTAAAAAAATATACGTGCTAATATGAATGAGTGACTATGCAATAACCAATAAGCAAGCTTTATTTAGATGATGAGGAGTGTGCGTGTGTTAGTGATGTTTTGTGTTAACCCATAGTAATCCGGGTTTTTTCATTCAACATGTCCTTAGAGAACTTATTAACTATTTGAACTCGATTATTTGGTTTGTGTATTAGTCATATTGAGGTGTATTAACAATGTTAATTTAACATATTAATTATGTTTACCAATGAATAGTATCAAGTGTACTTTATGTTTTATGCTTTAAAGGGTAATGCTTAATATCGTGGCAGTAGTTTCACGAACCACTTGCAATATATGACAGTGTCGTTGTCGTTCTTTAAACTACAAAATTTAGATATTAATTTTATTTTATGCGCTATTAAAGCAATTCTACTTTTTTTTTGATAACAAACCATTTAAAAAAAATTGGGGAACTATATTAAAACAATCCACTAAGGCAGTTTATTTATGTTCTAATAGGTTAGAGAGAATCCAAATATTTGTGGAGCTTGCTAGAGAGAATATGCGTATATAAGATGCTATCTTATATTAACATTTGAATTTGGATATGAGAAAGGAAAAAAAAAATCCCCAATCTTTAAATCATTAACTGATTTTGGTTAACCAATTAGAAGATTATCCTAAAAGTTGTCACAAAATTGATTGCGCAAATATCACTACTCTTTTTATTATTACCACTCCAAAGTTAAAATCCACTTCGAGTTTGATCTCGACTCTACAATGATGCATTTCTTCTTGTTTACTGGTTTGTTTCCCTCTCAAGTATAAATAGGAAAAATAAAGAATAAATCAAATCTAAGCACCAAAATAAAATATAAAAGAGAAAAATAATTAAAAGTAAAATACCAACATAAGAAATAAAAAAAAAAAGAAAAGAAATGTTAAACAAAGAACATATGAATGTATCAAGAGATAGAAAAATTAGCGAGTATTAAGGTATTAAAATAAATAGAAGAGGGCTGAAAGCGGATATATTTGAACGTAGTAATAGCATCTTTCATATACATTTTAATTGATACATGATGCATTTCTTCTTTTTTCTTGATTGGCTTCCACATGTCTAAGATAAAAATCCGGTCGAAAACAAAAAATGTATAAGCACCGGAAAAAAGAGAAAAATACGAAAAAGAAAATGGCAAGATAAGAAATCACAACAAAAAGCAGATTAAGAATAAGAAATAAATATTAGCAATACATAGAATGAGTATTGAGGGATAAAATAAAAGAGAATAAGGTTGAAAATGTAGCAATGCTTCCTTTATATACTAATCGTGGGTAGAATGATACTTTGCATAAACTCTGAGATTGATTTCAAATCAAGGGTAATATTTATTCTACACTAATAGCGTTGAAGACATTGATTATTTTTCTATAATAATTTAGCATAAAACATGGGATTGTGGCGATAATATGAGGATGAAAGTTGAAGAATGAATATTTGAAATTTTTCTACAATAATTTAGCATAGAACATGGAACCGTGAGAATGAACATTTGAAATTTTTCAATAATAATTTTTTGAAATTAGAGTCGAAAAAGAAAAAAATATATTTATTCTTCTTGTTCTAATCTTTATATAATTTAGTTTACGGTGATAAGACAATATGGTTGGACACTATTCTTTTTGATGTCATTTTGCTCTTGACTTATCAAAAAAAAAAAAAAAAAGACAATATGGTTCAATTTAAATGTAGATAATACATATAATTATTTCATTTTAAATAAATAGAATGAATGTAATATACACAAAACGTAATTAAGGCAACTTTCTTGATCAAATGTACAATGCATTGAACATTTTTATTAGAGGAGCAATAAATGTTTGAGAGAAAACTTGAGACGCCACTTGTACTTTTGCCCAAAGATGTATGCTTTTGTATTATATTATATAAAGATGCTGCTATTATCTAGATGATTGTTAATATCACGAGATAATTGTTTTTTCTGTCTCATTTAATTTTTTTACTTCCTCCGTCTCACAATAATTGTCTCTTTAGCATTTTTTATTTTTCTCAAAATAATTGTTACTTTACAATACCAATGCAGCATTTATTATGTTTTTCCACTATTATACCCTTATTTATTGAATTTTATCCAACTTAACTACTCTACTATACTAACTACATTTAATAAGGGTATTTCAGTAAATGCCACTAATTTTACCATTGAAATCAACACAACTAATCATTTCCTTAATTATCGTGCACAAACCTTAAACAACTAATATTGTGAGAAGGAGGGAGTAATAGTTAGTTATTGAAAACATATACTCCCTCCGTTTCAAAATGAGTGTCGCTTTAGCAAAAAAAAATTGTTTCAAAATGAATGTCGCTTTCAGTTTCCAATGCAATAATAACTTTTTCTTTTCAATTATACCCTCCAATTAATATTCTGCACACTACTTCCAAAATATTACTTTTAAAACTAACCAATAGTTAATAAGGATAATTTGGTAAAATAACCATTCTCTTTCTTTTAATCATTGCATTTCTTAATATGTGTGTAAACACCTAAAACGACACTCATTTTGAAACGGAGGAAGTATAAGTGAAAAAATTGAGATAAAATCCGATAACGACCTATTAACTTACCTATTTTTTATTTTATTTTTTATATTGGAAACTAAGAATGAACTATAAACTAAAACTTCTCTCAAAAAAAAAAAACTATAAACTAAAACTAATTGCAGTTTTTGTGTCTCTTGAAATCACTTCTAATTTTTTATGACATTATATTGAGAAACTTGTTTAGAGGACTCTTTAAAGATTTTTAATGAAAAAAAATAATTTTTAAAAAAGTTAAAGATTTCAATTTTCAATACAAAAAATACATAGATTTTAATAAAATCTTACTACTACTTTAGGTGTTTAAAGCTTAAAGAGTGTCACAAAGACAGTCCTTAGCATTTTCCTTATTTATATTTAAGATGTTAAACAAACTTGATAAAAAAAATGCTAAATAAAAAAATTAATCATTTCTTATAGTTTATACATGATTGATATGCATTTGGTTAAAATATTCACAATAAATTTTAAAAAATATATTTAAAGGTTAAACAAATTTTCGTCCCTAAAAAATTTCTAATTTTTTTTTCCATCCTCCTAAAATAAAATAGCACATTTGTTTTCCTATAAAATTTTCCAACGCATTTTTAATCATAGCTGTTTGATTTGGTTAATAGTGCTTCTTGTCGTTGTCGTCCTTGGTGTTCTACGGTCGTTCTCGTGGTGGTGGGCTGTTTTTCTCGGTGGTGGGTGGTGGATCATGGTGTGGTGGGTGTTCTGTTCGGTCTCACTTGTGTTGTTCCCGTCGTCAGTTCGGTGGTCCTTGGGTGTTTGTTTTTCAAGGTCGTCGGGTTGTTTATGTTCGTGGGCAGCTGGTTCTTCACCGTCGGTGGGAGGTTTGTTTTTGTGGGTCTTCAGTTGTGGTTTTTATTTTTATGTTTATGCTATGTTCTTGTTTAGAGATTGGGTGGTTTCAGATCGATCCATACACCAGTTATGAACCATATCTGTTCTTTACAGATGATCATTTTTCATCTTTTTTTTGTAACCTGATTTCGCATTTGTACGCGAGTTCGATGGGTTGTGCTCGAGATGAGTAATTATATGTTAGGATAGATTATATTTGATTCACCTAGTTTGTTTTTCATTTTGAATTCCAATTTTAGGTTATATTTGGATCAGGTCTCATGACCCGTAGTCTCGTAGCTCTTTGTTTTTATTTAATATAATTTTTCTTTTGTCTAAAAATAATATTGAACAATAAATTCAAAAAATATATTTAAAAGTGATTTCAATAACTACATAATAAAAAAAAAAGAATGTCTAGAGAGAGAGAGAGAGGGCGTGGTCTTGTGAGAGAGAGAGGCGGCCATCCCCACTATCACCGGGGACAACCGCGATGGCAGTCACCTTCGCCGGAAGTAAGGTATCATAGGGGGGGAAGGGGGCCAAGCAGGGTGCCAGTATATGGGGGGGATAGGGGAGAGCGGTCCGACGTGAGACCGCGAAAGGGGAAAGCGCAGGAACAGGTGGACAGACAGCGGGACAGGCTTCGGGAGGATCAGCGGCATGGAGGATCGAGGAAGCGTCGGCAGGGGCAGTCTAGGGTTAGGGCTCGTTACACTTCAGCTTCTTATCTTGATTCAGAGGAGGATCTTGACTATGGCCATCAGGAACTGATGAATGATGGCAAGGTAATTATTCACTACGCACAACCAAGTAGGGTTCGTGATCATGACTTTTTAACGTACGAAGATAGGCATGTGGTGGAGAGGCGTTCGCGATCGAAACAGCATGGCAATCATGAATCCAGACGTCTCACAGAAGGCAGTGCGCGCATCCACCAGAATCGTAAGCAGTCAGCATCTCGTCAGAAGGATGTGGTTATACGTGATAATCACGATACGGTGACCTCTAAATTCGTTTCCTTTTACTTTACAAATATCCCACATAATATATCATACGTTGAATTGAGAAGAGGCTTTGAAGTATGTGGTGTTATGGAGGACGTCTACTTGGCACGGAAACGTAATGTCAACGGTGGAGCTTTTGGATTTGTCCGGTATGGAAATGTGAAAGACGTAGATAAACTTTTGAAAGCAGTGACTAATGTGTGGTTCGGAGATTGGCGGGTGGTAGCTAAAGTTTCAACTTTTGATCGGTATGGTAATAATAGGACTGAAGTTGGAGAGCGGGGAGACGGAGAAAAAAGATTAATAACGAAAGGAGAAAAAATAAATTTTGAGGGAGGTAAAAGTAAGAATGGTGGTAATGAGGGAGAAAAGAGTAACGTGGGGGAAAGGATAGGTATTGAGGAAGGGTTTAGGAAGGTTGGAGGATATGATCAGCCTGTAGGTGGTGCTAAGGCTGGAGGGGGGAAGGGTGTTAACGGTTCTGGTAGTGGTTTGGAGAATTTGGAAGTGGTGGTCGACGAAAAGATGTATGTTCCTAAGTATACCTCGTTGGAGAAGGATGTTGTGTGGGCATCTAGTGGTTTGGTGGTTACGGTGTTAAATGGCGAGGAAATACCAGTGATTCAACGTAGGATATACGATGCCGGCTTTGAAAAGTTGGACATTATTCCGTTGGGGGCAGATAAGGTTCTCTTGCGTACGGAAGACGATGGGGATGTCAGTAGGCTCTTTAACGACGCTTCAGATTTTTTTGAGAACTTCTTTGTTAATCCCATCAAATGGAGAAAAGATTTGGTGATCCGTGAAAGAGGTGCATGGGTGCGGATTTATGGTATCCCATTGCATGCTTGGAACATTGAATTTTTTAAATTGTGTGTCTATGACTGTGGACGTCTCTTGAAAGTCGATGACTTTACTTTGGACAAAACACGTTTTGATTATGCACGTGTTTTAATTTCAACCGCATCATTAGATGTGTTGAGGGCAGAGGCTAAGGTATTGGTGGATGGTGAGCTCCTTGAGGTTTCAATCATTGAGGAGTGGGGTTTTGCTTTAGGAGAGGACGCTTGTTTGGGAACTGATGTTGACTCAGAGGTAGATAATGCTGATCATCCGGATTGTGCTCTTGAGGATGCGGCTGTTAGCGGGGAAGTCGAAACTTTATTAAATCATATGGCTGAAGATTGGCAGAAGGAAGTTACAGGTGCAGCAGCTGGACAGAATCTTGAACTGCACACACAGGAAAGGATTTCGGCTCCTAGTGATGTAAACAATAATTTATTGATGAACAATCAGCCTGTATCAGAGAATGTCAGTTCTGGACAGGTGCAATCAGGTGTTAATTTTACTCATCAGCAGGCTGTCTCGAAGGCAATCAACCAGGCAGAATCTGTTGCGGTTCCGAAAGCAAAATACCAGGCAGAATTTGTTCCACGTGGTAGCAGGTCTGATCAGACTTCTGTTTGCGATAAAGGTACAAGAAAAAGAACAAATTCTTGTCCTCCAGGTCGTGTAAACTCTGCTACTGCTGGTCCGTGGAGTTTGGAATGGGTTAACAGGTTCAAGAATGGTGTCAATTCAGCGGATTGGCAGCGTGAAACACAGATACATCACTCACATTCAACTGCTGGGCACCGTTTTCGTAAGAAGAAAGGAAATGGTTACATACAACATTGTGCTCGAAACTTGAAGCGTATTGCAAGGTTATCGGAGAAGGACCGCAAAGAGGTTCTCCGGGCTTTACATAAGACACACATAAGGCGTAAACGGAGAACAACGATTTCAAAGGATACGGTTAAGGAAGCTGAAAATTCTTCTTCAAGTGGTTCTCAAGATTCAGTTAATAATGATTGGTCCAATTGGTTACTTTTGCGAGGTGGTGAAAAAGAGAAAAGTGCTGATGTTAGGGGGATTGGTACAACGATGGGGTTGAAGTTTAAAGGAGATAAAAATAGGGAAATGTTAACCAGTGCCCCCGGGGCACTGGTTAAGGAGTTAAATATAGAAGTATCTTGCATTGAAAGTTGTGTTGTCATTGCATTAAAAACTTAAAAAGTGTTCTTTTTGACTTAAAATTTCCACTTTTGGCTTCCTTAACCAGTGCCCCGGGGGCACTGGTTAACATGACCCATAAAAATAATATGTTTGACGTGTTGTCAGGGGTGGGAAGGAAAAAATCCGATGGAGGAGGGAAAGAGTGTTAGGCCGAGGGTTTGGAGGTGGTGGTGGGGGTTGGTGTGGGGGTGTGGGTGTTAGTGATGAAGATTATCTCTTGGAATGTTCGGGGGTTAGGTGGCTGCGAAAAAAGAAGAGAGGTTAGCCAATTGGTGAGAAAGTGTAATCCATACATTCTATGTTTACAAGAAACGAAGCTAGCCGTTTTTGATAAGTCGGCTTGTAAATCAATTTGGAGTGATATAAATGTTGATTTTTCTTTTCAATCGTCGAGGGGAGCCTCTGGTGGGATGGTTACACTTTGGGATTCTACTCAGGTTGAGGTTTGGGCATCTTTTCAGTTTGCTCATGTTTTAGGGATCCAAGGTAGGTTTCTGAAGTCTGGGGAGGTGTTCACATTGATGAATGTTTACGCACCGTGTGATAGTACTGGTCAGCAGGTTCTTTGGCATAATATTTCAACTCGATTGTCATCTTTATTGGGTAGTAATTTTTGTGTGTGTGGAGACTTTAACACGGTTAGAAGCATGGATGAACGCAAAAGTGTGGGGAATGCCCCTTATCATGCAGGGAGTGATTTCTTTAATAGGTTTATCGTCTCAAATCATTTGGTTGATTTACCGTTACGAGGTCGTTGCTTTACTTGGTACCGGGGAGATGGTAAGTCTATGAGCCGTCTCGATCGTTTTTTGTTATCTGAAGATTGGTGCATTTCTTGGCCAAATTGTTTCCAATTAGCTTCATTGAGGGGTCTCTCTGATCATTGTCCGATTCAGCTTAGTATTGATGAAGAAAATTGGGGACCTAGACCCTTGCGGATGTTGAAATGTTGGGAGAATTTTGCAGGTTACAATGAGTTTGTTCGTGGAAAATGGAGTAGTTATCAGTTGGAAGGATGGGGTGGGTTTGTTTTAAAAGAGAAACTCAAGCTCATCAAATCAGATTTAAAAGAGTGGCATAAGCGTCACACTAACAATTTACCGGAAAAAATCTCTAACTTGAAGGACCGTATCTCTAACATTGAATTGAAGGCCGAATCAGTGGTGTTGTTGGATGAAGAAATAGAAGAACTGCATGGGTATACTGCGGAAATGTTTTCGTTATCACGCATTAATTCTAGTATATGTTGGCAACAATCGAGGATGCAGTGGCTTCGTGATGGAGATGCGAATTCAAAATTCTTCCATAGTATCATGTCTAGTAGAAGCCGCAGAAATGCTATTCAGTTTTTTATGATTGATGGGGAGTTGATTGAAGGGGTTTCGAGGGTTCGTGCGGCTGTTTTCTCTCATTATGCTACTCATTTTCAGTCCATCCGTGAGAGTAGGCCGTCTATGGATGGTCTTGTGTTTCGGTCGTTATCTTGTCGTCAGGGGGATAATTTGATTAAGCCGTTTTCGTTGGAGGAGGTAAAGGCAGCAGTGTGGGATTGTGATAGCAACAAGAGTCCGGGCCCTGATGGTATCTCTTTTGGGTTCATAAAACATTTTTGGGATATGTTGAAAGATGAAGTGATGCGGTTTCTTGTGGAATTTCATAGGAATGGTAAATTGACCAAAGGAATTAATAGTACCTTCATTGCTCTTATTCCTAAGGTTCCTAATCCGCAGCGTTTGAATGATTTTCGCCCTATTTCATTGGTGGGTAGCTTGTACAAAATTTTGGCGAAGACTCTTGCAAATAGGCTCAGCTCGGTCATGGGGTCGGTAATCTGTGATTCTCAGTCGGCATTTATTAAAGGTCGTCAGATTCTTGATGGAATTTTGGTTGCTAATGAGGTTGTTGACGAAGCTCGTAAATGCAAGAAGGAGCTGCTCCTATTCAAGGTGGACTTTGAAAAGGCATTTGATTCTATAGATTGGAATTATTTAGATGAGGTGATGGTTAAAATGGGCTTTCCGACTTTGTGGCGTAAGTGGATTAAAGAGTGTATCGGGACAGCCACTGCTTCGGTTCTGGTGAACGGGTCTCCAACAGATGAGTTCTCTTTACAAAGGGGATTGAGACAGGGCGACCCTCTTTCGCCTTTTCTCTTTCTTTTGGCTGCAGAAGGTTTTAATGTCTTAATGCAATCCTTGACAGCTAATAAACTATTCAACGGTTACAAGGTGGGCAAGACGGATACAGTTTTGGTGTCGCATCTTCAGTTTGCAGATGACACTCTTATAGTGGGTGAAAAATCGTGGGCTAATATTCGTGCTTTGAGGGCTGTTCTTATCCTTTTTCAAGAATTGTCCGGGTTAAAGGTGAATTTTTCAAAGAGCCTGCTCGTCGGGGTGAATATCCATAGTTCTTGGTTAGCTGAAGCAGCATTGGTTTTGAATTGTAAGGTTGGATCTTTTCCGTTTGTGTATCTTGGTATGCCTATTGGTGGGGATGCACGTCGCTTAGCTTTTTGGGAACCACTTATTAAGAGCATCAAATCTAGACTGTCAGTGTGGGGTTCGAAATTTTTATCATTGGGAGGCCGGCTGGTCCTGTTGAAGTCTGTCCTGTCATCGTTGCCTGTTTATGCCCTTTCCTTCTTCAAGGCTCCGTCAGGTATTGTATCCTCTATCGAATCTATTTTTACTAATTTTTTTTGGGGGGGGAGTGTAGACCACAGGAAAATTTCTTGGATTGATTGGCATTCTATTTGTCGGAGTCAGGAGGTTGGTGGATTGGGGGTAAGGAGAATTAGGGACTTTAACATAGCTCTTTTAGGGAAGTGGTGTTGGAGACTGTTGGTGGATTGCGATAGGATGTGGTTTAGAGTGTTGTCGGCTAGATATGGTGTGGAGGACGGCCGGGTGAGGGACGGTGGCCGTGAGGCTTCAGCATGGTGGAGAGCTATCTCTGCCTTGCGGTCGGAGGAGTGGTTCCAAGGTAATATTAGTCAGGTAGTGGGTGATGGTAAAAATACTATGTTCTGGACGGACAATTGGCTGGGTGGAGTTTGTTTTAGAGATAGATTTACTAGATTATATGAGTTGTCTGAGTTCAAGGGAGAATCAGTGTTTAATATGCATTTGCGAGGTTGGGGGGAGGATGGGGCGGCTTGGAGTTGGCGTCGTAGGTTGTTTGCGTGGGAAGAGGAGTTAGAGGGAGAGCTTAGGCTTTTGCTTCTTAATGTATCTTTGCAGGTGGATAGGAGTGATAGGCGAATGTGGCGTTTGGAACCATCTTTAGGTTATACTGTCCGGAGTTCTTATAATTTTATTAATGCTTCTGCTTCTGTTCATGTTGATCCTGTGTTATCTGTTTCATCTCTTTGGTTGAAGCATGTACCTTTGAAGGTAGTGTTATTTGTGTGGCGTCTGTTTCAAGACAGGTTACCAACTAAAGATAATCTTTTACGTCGCCGTGTTATTAACTTTGATGCTCAGTTGTGTATTGGAGGGTGTGGGGAAGTGGAAACATCTTCGCATCTTCTTTTTCATTGTAAGCTTTTTGGGTCAGTCTGGAATCATATTCTCAGGTGGATGGGTTGTATTGCGGTTTTGCCTTTGGATGCGCAAAGTCATTATTATCAATTTAGTTATATCGCTGGTGTGGCTTTGTCTCGCCGTTCTATTATACAGGTTATTTGGTTTGCAACAGTATGGGAGATTTGGAAAGAAAGAAACAATCGGATTTTTAATAACATGAATTGCTCTATTTCACAGGTGGTGGACAAAATCAAGTCACTAACTTACATGTGGTTGAAGGGGAATTATGTCAGTCTTCCCCTCAATTATCATGGCTGGTGGCTAAGTCCTTTTTCAATTCTCGGAATAGGCTAATTGTTCTTTTTTCTTTCTTCGCTTTTTGGTGGTAGGCTTTTGCCTTTGTAAATATTGTTACGAATACTTTTTGTACTGTGGTGTTTCTTCTGTGGCACACCTTGTGCTAGGAAGGCCATTTTTGTTGTGGTAATATATTGCATTTTAGTCTCTTCAAAGAAAATAACTACATAATAAATAGCTATTGTAATTTTAGTCTATCATATGCCTTCCCTAAATAAATGTTTTGGCCTTTTAATGGGAAGACCCGCCACCTACCGGTAGAACTTGAGCATAAGGCATGCTGAGGTGTGAAATTTTAAAACTTTGTCACAAAGTTAGTAGGAAGAGAGAGATTGCTGAAGCCGAAGGGAATGTGATTGAAAGCATATGAAACCACAATATTTTAAAAGGAAATAACAAAGAGATATCATTAGGGATGAGAATAGGTCAGACCGGCCTACAGGGGCATACGGTATAGCCTACGATGGGCCAGGTCAGACCAGTCTTTTTTCTTAAATAGAGAAGACCTAGGCTTTTTTAGAAGTCTATTTAACTTAAAAGGTCAGGTCATAGGCCATTCAAAAAGCCTCTTAGGCTTATTAGGCCGACTTATTTAAGTAAATTTAAAAAAATTATTTATTATTATATTATATTTTATATTTTAAATTAAAATAAAAATTTGTTAACCTTTACAGTAATTTAAGCATATTAGTATACATTAATTTTTTGCATATTTAAATGTATTATTATAAACTAGAATTGAAATATGATACAATATATAGTCAAATTCCTTAAAAACTCATGTTGATTATCAAAAGAGATTTTAATCTAACTGATCTATTAGTTCGCTAGTCTATTTAAACTTCGATCACATTGATTATTTAAAGATGTTCATATGAAATAGGCTTTTGAAAAGGCTAGCAGGTCGTATCAGGCTTTCAGAAGGCCAGACTCAGACCTAAAAAGTAAGCCTATGACAGGCCGCAAGCCAGGCTTAGGCCTAAAAAAAATTTGGCAGGCCAGGCTTAGGCCTTACAAAGCCTAGATCGGCCTAGCATATTCCCATCCCTAGATATAATGATAAAGGTCTCATACAAAATTTACTTCCATTGTCTGCTTTTTATTTTTGGAGGAGATTTCATCCATATGTTTATTTCATGAATTTGCGTTCACTTTTTACATGCTTATTGGTTGTACATACACACACTGAGAGAATTGTTTGGAAACTAGAGCCTTTTTCAAGCCACCATGTATGTTATAGTATCTTTTCTAAACCAACTTCGAGATTTATGCATATCCCCCTTTCTTTTGGCGACAAACCACAATATAAGCCGATTTAGACCTTCATAATTGCTTTGATATTGTTTACCCTCTTTGGAGTTAGGTAGAAGAATTGAAATACTTTCTTAGACAATCACAATAGAGCTCCCTTATCCGGGTGCTTAACTGGGTCCCACATGTACACATGATTCACTTTATAATTTTTTAATGTCAATATCTAATAAGCACCCAATTCCTCCAACCCATCACCACAACAAAATTTACTAATAGGTCCCATTAATAACTCGGGTTAAATATGTTTCTGGTCCCTATAAAATTGGAAGCTTTTAAGTTTAAACCTTACTTAATTTTAATTGTCTAAGCCCTACAAAAAATATTTACATGTAATTTTAGTTCATGCTAAAACAAAGTTTGTTTAATTATCCTTAAACTCTTAAATTTTTGAACGATTTTTCTGAGACAAATTTAGAACATTACAAAAGGTTCATTTACTAAAATTTAGAATTTTTTAACATAAAATGAATTAAATATGAGTTTTTTTAAATGAAAAAAGTTCAAGATAAAAACAAAAAAAATTTGGACGTATAAATCAAATTTTGAGATAATTTTTTGCGGAGGAACTTTTAGTACTGTTTTTAACATGTCTGCAAAAAATTGATCAAAAACTTATAGGTTTAAGCAGAATTAAACAATTTTGAATTAAGTAAGGACTAAAACTGAGTGCATAATTTTTTTTATAGGGGCTAAAAAAACTATTAAAATTAAGTAAGGACTAAACTTAGAAAGTCTCAATTTTATAGGGACCAAAAACATATTTAACCCTAATAACTATATATTATTACATTTCTAAAACACTCATTTATTTCATTAGAAAATATTAAATGAAATTTACACAAAAAATGAATAGAGAGAAGGTCCTTCTATAGGCACCATTCTTTGTAAGCACCAATAAATATTACTCCACAATGAGGGTGCCTATTTAAATCGATGCTAAATAGATGAAGCACCCACCATTATGGATGATCTTAGGTTATAAAATTAAGTTTGAAGTTGCTTTTGGAATTAACAACATTTTAAGTTGGAATGGTGTGCAAGAGAATAAAAAAAACATCATGAAATCAAGTCTCTAAAGAGAAAAATGAAGATTGCTAAAAAAAATAATAAGGAAAAAGACCACAAATTTCAAAATTGGGTCCCTTCACAAAAAATGAACATACTTTTTTAGACTTCTAGGATTTCCAAGATACAACAATCAAAACGAAAATCCTAAATGTTTGTGTTATTTGATTTGGAAAAGTAACGGCACAGTTAAAATAGCAGAGTTTTGTTTGTCTTCTTCATGGTCTTCAACTCCTTATATAGGTAGAGATTTGAGAGACGTTGGAGAAGAGTGTCAGCGCATAAAGAGTCGTTGAGAAGCTTCAGATCAAGGACGTTGAACCATTTCCAGATTTGGATAATTCTATTGGATGGTCATTCGAAAATCCTTTGCTGAAACAAGAAGTATCTGCTCATTCTTCTTGCCTATGAAGTTTTTTGTCTGTTTCTACACGTGGTCAGAAGAAGACAAAACAATTCTCAGATCATTTGATGTGGACAGCTACAGAAGACGACAAAACTGACGTAGAGTCTGGGTCCCTCAGGTGCTTCTTAAGTCTGAAAGTCTTCCAAGTCTGTTGGGGTCTTCTGTGTCCTGCCAGAACTTCTGATTATGAGGATCTCTACAGAATCTGACGATCTCTTTAGCTTCTGGAGATGCGTTCTTTTCTTCTGGTCAAATGTGTTGACTTTTGGTTGACCTTTCTTCAGATATTCTGTCAATGTCTTCGAGCTTCTCTTGTGCTTCTGATGCTTTCGTACTTGTTCAATACTTGACATTTATATTCTATGATCATGCATACTTGAATAAATACTAGTATGCTGAATTGCTCTTCAATACTTTGTTATCATCAAAACCTTATAGGAATTGTACAAGACCCTTCTTGTTTCAACAGAGACCATGAAACTACAAGATTAAAATTTTGTTTAAATATTTTAACTTTCAATTGCTTCATATGATTAATATTGATTTTTGTTATTTTGTTTGAATACTTTTAAACTTTTTTTTACTATTTTTTCCTAATAAACATTTATATATTTTGTCTTATTTTATGGTATTAATATTTTGAAAGTTGGATAGAAATTTTAGGTTTGATTTATCCTTTAAATTTTAAAGGAAAAGAGGTTTTCATAATCTGAATTTAACTGAAAAGTTAGTAAAATTTATGATGTATTGTTCTAATTAAAGATCAAACTTGCATATATCCTCTTGAATTGATCCATAATTTATTTTAAACTTAATTTAAAGTTGAGAATTGTACTTTTGATATAGAAATTTAAGTGTTACAAATTTTAATAAAGAAAGGATGAAGGCACAAATTATATATAACTAAATTTGAAATAAAAATTTAAATTTTGAGTATTAAATAAATCATACACAATTTATTTTTATTCATTCTCATCATATACTAAATATGACTCTTGGAGTCATGCATATAAATCATCCAAAACACCACCAACCAATCACATTCATGAATATTTAATCAATTCTTTCTAATTCTCCACTTATTAAATATGAACCTTAGACTCACACATGTCGTATGAAAATAATCTTATATATATAGAAATACAAACTAATAGTCCTTGTGAGCTTATCTTGATTGGTAGAGATATTGCATAATATATATTGGGGCTGAGGTTCGAACCCCAGACACCAGATTTGGTGGGTTAGTTTAGTTTCTTTTCTAAAGAAACTAAACTAACCAACCAAATCAAACCTAAGACCTTGAGATTCCAAGGTCTTAAGCCAACCCAAGTGGATTTTCTCAAACACCACACATATTTATCATAGAAGATGAATTTCTAGGCACTAGGCTATCCGACAAAAATACAAAATGATAGTTAACTCTAACCTTTATTATATCTATATACTTTCTATCTTATTATCTATGGAATAAATAATTTTTTTAATAAATAATCTCTTTGTCAATAATAAAATATTCTCATAAAATTTTGTAACATTTTTTTTTTCATGACAAATTATAATTATTGCAGTAACTATCTTGAACATAAATATAAATTATTTCTTTGATCTTTTTTCTCATAATTTATTCTTTTTTATTTTTCTCTTTTCATTTATTTTATCCTTTTGCACACACTTTAAAATAATCATATATATTTGCATATATAAATGGCCTACTCGTCTAACGAGTGGGAGAAATATTTGTATACACTAACAATTTTTTTTTTATATATATTATACTGTTTTTTTTACCATGTTACTGATACGTGGTAACTAATATTATTAGTATTATACTTCAAATCTTAAATGTTCCACTTCTTCAAATATATCAAACAAAATTAAAATGTCAGCATAATTGTCTCTGTGAGTATAACTCAGTTACATGAATAATAATGCATTGTTATATGTATGGATTGAAATCCTTTCCTTACGTTTAAGCTCATCCATCTCACAAACTCTGTATATGATTTTGGTGGTCACTTGTATACATTCATCTACGTGGCTCGTACCGATACGTGTGGGTTATGTGCATCGTTCACACAGTTTGATATACAAACATAACTCATCTTCTATTCTGTGTGTTTGTTTGTTGTTTTCCACTTATGTAACTTGAAAACTAGAGGGGGTGTTTATACCATTTAAGTAAAACTTAAGGAGGTTTGTATAATTTTCCCTATTAATATTCTTTCAACTTACAGAGGAAAAAAGGAAGTTAGCTGTGAAGTCGGATATGCATTCGATTACAACATGCTAATCAAGGCTATTGATGTAAGATTTTTACATCTCATAAAACTATTTATACGTGAGTATATATAGGATCGTATCCACAGGGAGTTACGTATATCTTAAGCATTTTCACAATATTTATCACATTAAGTGTTTGGGTATAAATTGTTTGTTTGTGTAAAACTATTTTACTATTCGACATAAAAGTAAAACGAGAAGAGATAGGGCTATTTCGCTTGGGGTCAGAGATATCAACCAAGCGTAACACCTGCAATCTCTCGATCGATCAACTGATTCTAGCTTTTTAAACGATATTATCACAATCACTCGACAATATTATTCGTGTCCAAATGATATCGTTATTTCTAAGGAATCGTTTAAACATCGATTTCCCAAACATTTAAACGATCACAAAGTCAATCGGATAGTTTAATCGACGATTTCCCAACCGATTAAATTACCCAAAAGCATTAAGTTCTAGATTAAAAGTGATTATCAAATATTAACATCTATGTCTAGAGTGATAACTTAAGATAGATTGTTATTCTATTTCTAGATTCAAAAGTATGTGTCCATATCATTTTGAATCTCAATAAAACATTAAATGCAAGAATAACAACAATATTGAATAAATAAGCTAGAACCATATATTAAAAGATCAAGAGATTACATAATAGCTTGTTTGAATACCTCAAAACCACAAGAATAGATGTAGCCACATATGTCTATGATGGCTTTGCAAAGGATGAAGAAAAGATGAAGATTCCATGACAAGATCCATGATGTCTCAACAAATCTTGGCTTGAATCTACTCCTAACTACCTTGCTTTGTGTTTCTCTCTCTAGAAAATGCCCTATTCTCTCTCTAAAAACCAGAAAATATGAAATAGAAAATGTAATAATAATGGAAAGAGAAGAGAAAACTATTTATATGGGCCATATTCGTGCTGGTTCGCTTAAGCGAAACAATGTCCGCTTAAGCGAACAACCAGGGAATCTTCCATTGTCCATTAAGAAGCTGCCACGTGGTCCTTATCTTCTGAAATTTGATGAACTTCGCTCAAGCGAGCCGTAAGCGTACAGGAAGCTAACCATTCTAGAGCTCTATGGAACTGGTTCGCTTAAGCGAACATGAGGTCGCTTAAGCGATCTGAACTTTTCTTCATGAGCGAACTGAAAGCGTGCTAGTAAGCGAACATTCCGGTGCTCTCTGGAACTGGTTCGCTTAAGCAAACAGGGATTCGCTCAACCGAACTGACCTTGGTTCAGGAGCTTCCTTCTTTTGGTCCTTGCTTGTCATTTCCTGCATAAATTGGGTGGAATCAGGCATGTAAAGCATAAATGGTTCAAATACACTCAAATGGTAGCTTTTCCTTAGATAACTTGCAGAACAAGTCACTAAATTGCCTAGATTAACACATAAAATATGTTACTTTTGAGCACTTATCAGCTATCCACAAGTTTCCAGATTCAGTAAGGGAGACAAAAATAACTTTAGGCATGCAAATTGAGGATTATAAAGGTTACAAGTTAGGGGCCAACATAACAGGAACCATACAACCTGCTGAGGAGGAGGGAGTTTTTACAACTAGACTACCAAAAATCGGAGGAGAAATTGGTAAAGAATACAAAGGCGTGACTTACAGGCTTATGGGCGAGTACGACATCGACAAAAAGGATGCCAAAATTGGATTTGGTCTTTCCAATTAGGTATGTTAAATGTGCTCAATATATTGTATTTTTATCATTGTTAACCGAATCATCCAGATTTTAGATATTCATACTCAAAAACATCACAATCTAATTTGACAAGTTTACAATGCAGAGATACCTGCTGCTGCTGCTACCATGAGGGATCAGCCAGCACAGGAGGGTTTGAGCTTAGTCATTTTTTTTTAATCTAGACAAAGGCTACTGTAATGTTTGAGATATGTAAAAGCTAATACTGTATGCACGTATGAGATGCAAAGGCTACTATAATGTTTGAGATGATGTAAAAGCTATTACTGTTTGTTTGAAAATAACTTGAAAGAGTAATTAATTAAATATAAAATTGAAAATAATTCGTTAATGATATAGTGACAAGCAATCAAATGCTTGTTGGATTGTAAGAAGAGTGTGTGGAAATGATGCAGGGAGATTGATCAAATAGTTTATTTGATACTTTAGTTGCTCATTCTTCCCACATTGTTGTAATTGAATTGTAATTTATTACAAACAAAAAAATTAATTGAATGACTATTAATGATAATTTTTTTCCAATTAATTATTGATGATGATAATAACAAGGAAAAATCGATGGAAGACAATGTTTTAAAAATTAGACTAGATCGGCCAATCAGACCAGAAACCAAAGGGGTAATCGGGTGGAGTCAAACAAAAAATCGATCATGTTATCAAAGCGGTGTGAACCGGTCGAAACCGATGAACCGGAGATTTCTCTTAACCGAGCGGGTCAATATTGTCCTTTTCAGAAAAAATAACTGAAAAAAGAATAAGAAAAAAAATAGAAGAAGAAAATCTTGAGAATTCAACCGGCATTTACCCTTTATTTCCTTTAAAATGAAAATGGTATTTTTTTCGATGGAGATTTTACACTCCCACCTCTTTGGCATCGAACAAACATCTTTCACCACTTGCAATTCAAACCAACCGCTCATAGTCCTTTATGGTTCTTCAATAATGAGCGACAAATGCATTCACATACACTCAGTGGAAATTTAATGGTGTGAGTGATTGAGTGTGACTCGTTCAAAGATGTGCACAAATAAATTACCTTTATGACTCCTTCAATATATTTAAAATTTTCTTTATTTATGGATTTTTTTATTTATTTGATTCACAATATGTGATAAATAAATGTGAATTTGATTAATAAACTTGTGAAACCACATTAATTTATGTAATAATTTTTAACATATTGTAGGTTTTTACTGTCAAAAAAAATATTGTAGGTTTCATGAATGTTTTATAGATTTTTTTAGACTGAGTCATCCGGTCAATTTAGTTCAATACCTATATAATTTTATTTCGGTTACCGGTCTATACAACCGAGTTATCGGATTTAATCTTGTTTAACGATGCGGTTCAACCAGTAATCCATAACCTTGCCGAGTCGATGTCTGGTCCAATATTTAGAACAATGATTGAAGAAATTTAAAGAGAGAATAAATTACGTGTTTTAATCAATTAAAAAAATTATGCTTGATACATTTTTTATCTTCTTATTTCACTCACTCAAGAAATCGATTTTAAAATCATCTAGTTTTGGTCCATCTTTCAAACTTTTGAATTAAAAATTGATGATATATCATATTTCAATTGACGTTTTTAGGAGGATTTATGGTAATTTCATGGTTGTTGATCATTTCAGATATTTCATTTGGTACAGATCATGTTCCTAATAGTACTCTGAGCATTGTTCCATCTGTTTCTTACTTGCCAAGAATTTTCCTTTTTACACTTAAATGCTTGAACCACTAAACTGGAATCAATCTCAATCCGAAGATTGATCCATCCTTTTTCACGAGCAAGCTCAATAGCCCTCAAAAGACCTCTAATATCTGCATGATAAGATGTGCCAATTTCCAATGGATTAGAGAAACAACCTAAGCATATCCCCTCATTGTCTCTGAAAATGCCACCACAAGAAGAGTTACCTGGATTGCCAGAAGAGGCTCCATCTGTGTTACATTTGATCCAGTTATGAACTGGAGGCTGTCAGATGATCTCAGTGATAGAAGGAGACTTAGGATGATGGATATTCACTTTGAAAATCTTCAAAATAGTAAAGTCTCTAAAAGAACTGTTTGAAGCTTTTTTTGTGTTATTACCTGACAGGGAAGTATTGGTAATGATAGATGAGATTTCAGACTTCCAATTAGTTATTTTGTTGTTAAATCTTGCGTCATTTCTAGCAAACCAGATACCATTGAGAAGATTTACTAAAGCAGGTGTTATGATAACCTTACATTGGAGAGACCAGGCTCTATTACAAAGATTCTAAATATCACCCAAAGAGCTAAGCTGAATAGAAAGATTAAGGGAAGATGCAAGCCAAGACCAAAGTCTCACTGCATAAGAGCAAGTAAAAACCAGATGATAGGTTGTCCCAAAACTTGTGAGGCAAATATTGCAAATTGAAGGCATATGACAACCTATCTCCATTAACTTTTCATCAGTAGGAATTTTATCATTCATAAGTCTCAAGATAAAGATTTATCTGGATGGGGGAATGTCTGGAATCCATATGGTCTTAGCCCAACTTAGATTTATTTGAGACTGTAGTTTGAAATCATAAGCATTCTTAAGCTCCAAGTCACCACGAGTAGTATGACTCCACAGTAACCTGTTGAACAAGTAAGCTCAAATTAGGGAACATCTGAGACAAGATTTCTGGAATAAACCATTGACCATTGACTATAAAATCAAAAACCTTTGATGTTAGAGTATAACTGATAATGAAGGGGATATTGAGAACCAAAGACAAAGGAGCTCCACACCAGTTGTCATTCCAAAAGCTAATGTCTTGATCATTTCCAAGCAACCAAGCTGAATTATCATTAACAGAAAATTCTTCATTGACACTGCTCCATATTGATGAGTATACTTGATGTTGAATAGGCTTTCTGTTTCTAAAAACTCTAGCCTTAACAAAATAGCCTAGTCATCTTCTGATTGCGAAAGCTTCCATAAGAGATTAAGACTAGTTGAAGCATTCAAGTCTTTGAAAGATATTAAATTTCAAGCCTCCTTGAGATAGATGCCTACACACTTTTTTCTAAGAGATTCTGACAAGTTTTCTTTTTTCCACATCACCACTCCAAACAAAATTGCTTATCTATCTTTTCACTTCCTTAATTAAGGAGACAGGCCAACGCGCATACATAAAAATAAAAATAAATATATAATACTATTTAAATTTGAATTATGACTAATTAATTAAATTTATTGAAGAAATATCTTAAAGCAAAATTATAATATTTTTAAATATAATAAGTAGTTTATTTAGATATTTGTGCTACTTTCCTAAAAAAAATATATTTTTGCCACATAAAATATTAAATAAACACTTAAATATAATATTTAGTGGGTAAGATCAAATTAAGATATGAAGTTTGTTGAGATATTAATATTGAGAATAAACATGAAAATAAACCGTTTTCCTACATGTATGACATAAAAGAGTAGAAAAATTTGTTTTCCCATATTTATGGCATAAGAAATAAGAAATGAGAGTATAGTGATTTTCTATATCTATACCATAAAAAAAAAATGACTTTTTCACTTGCAAAATGACCATTAGACCCGTAGAACTAAAAAAATCACGAGTTTAACCGAGATTTATTGTGAAATTTTGTTGGAGATTGTTTTTTTTTTAATAGTATACATAGTAGAAGAAAGTAAAATTAAGAGAGTGATAAAGAGTTAAAAGAGAGAAAAGAGAACTAGAGGATTCAAATAAATTTTAAGCAAAATTATACTTATCGTTATTTAACTTAATTTTAAATAACAATTTCGTCTTTTATCTTTTTTTTCACGTCATTTTTATTCTCTGGATATGTTTGAATATTAATTTTTTAAACATTAAATCTAAAATTCATATGAAACATGAATAAAAAAACATATATTTAAACACTAAGAACGCATATCTAAATAAAATCATATATTTGAATCTCGACAATCATAGACAAATTAATCAAAAGGATAAAAATGACATGAAAACATAAAATAAAACAAACAGAATTGTTAACTGAAATTAAGTTAAAAACGATAGAGTAATTTTGCATGCATTTTACTAGGGGTGTTCAAAACCAAACTAATCCAATAGAAAAACTGCAAATCGAACCAATCAAAATCGAAATCGCAAAAAACTGTATTTGGTTCAGATGGATTCAAAACATTTTCTTACTCAACCGCATGGTTGGTTTAGTTTGCGGTTTTTTTTATCTTACCAACCGAATTAATTCAAACCAAACCGCAACATAAGAAAAACACCAATTAAACATATGTTACCTAGACCAATACCCAAATAAACTCAATGATTTTTTTTTTATAAAATGACATTTATTTTCTCATGTTAAGTTTATTCTTTGTTTTTTATTTCAAAAATTTATTTATGTGCTACTTAAACTTTTAAAGAATGATAAAATCTTAGTTTTTTGAATTTCTTACAAAATAATATTACTTTTTGTCCACGTTTTTAATTTGATTTTAACGTCGCAAACAAAAAATTGCATTGTCTTGAAAAAACCGCATCAACTGATCCAACCCAAACCGCATTGACTCGGTTTGATTTGGTTCAAATTGTATTCTATAAGTCAATCGAATCAAACCAAAGTACATTTTTATCTTATGATCCTCGAAACCGAACCAAACCCAACCGTAACACTCTGCATTTTACTACTCCTTCGCAATGCTTAGAAGAGAATATGGATAAGATAAATCCTGATTTTGAGACGGTGGAAACCTGCCATCAAGGCAAAGAAGAACACAATTAGATTTTGAGAATTCCTCTACAAAAACCTTCCACACTCCATTAGATTTTACTACCTTATGATATCTCTCACCACCACCACTCTGGTGCTGCCGCCATTATCATTGGTCACATGTTCAGCGGCGCGTCGTCCACATACAACTACGGTCAAAACTGACAGAAAACAAAGGCAAAACAATGCAGGTTTCAGCGGCGAGAAGAAGGAATTGTCGTGGCATTGCGTGCAAGGTTGTGGTGCTTGTTGTAAGCTTCAAAAAGGTCCTTCTTATCCATCTCCTGAAGAAATTTTTACCGATCCTTCAGATGTTGAGGTCCATTTTCCTATGTTTTCTATGTTTTTATTTAGTGTGTATTATAATGATAATGATGATTACTATTAGTATTTGTCTTTTTACACTGGTTTATTGTTTTATTTATGCTTTGATTATGTGGCAATGAATTGAATTTCAGCTCTACAATAGCTTAATAGGACCAGATGGATGGTGTATACATTATGAAAAGAGTAGCAGAAAATGTTCCATTTACTCTGGTCAGTGCCCACACCACACCATCACTCTAAAGTTTTGAATGTTATGATTTCTTATGGGAATGTTAGCTTTGGAGTTTAACTTGTATGTTTTTTTGTTCTTTTTCAGAGCGTCCGTATTTTTGCCGTGCGGAGCCTGAGGTGTTTGAATCTTTGTTTGGAGTTAAACAGAAGAATTTCAATAAGGAGGCATGCAGGTTCACCTTTCTCACTCACTTTTCAAATTAATTTCTTTTACTTTCGTTTATGGAGAATCAGATTATGAAGTAGTTTATTTAGTTGAAATGATTTTCTTTTTATTTTAAATGAAAGATAATTACTTTGGTGGTATGTAATACTGATATGCTAGTGGCCTATGTTTTTTCTTTAAAACTCGATATCTGGTCCAAGAACCGACTAATCCAGGGATCAATCCCATTGTCCACTTGTTAGTATAATGAGGGTTAATTATCCTTTGACTTTTATGTATTTCATGAAATTGGAACAATTTCGGGCTTTCGATTTGAAGCAGCATTTAAATAGGGTTAGCATTTTGAGATTCTACCTCTTTACTTCAATTTGCATTCGGTGCAGCTATGTGTCAGAATTTTATTGAAGAACCTTACTCTGTGGTTTCTTTTGTTTATGAGGAGGTTCTGTCATCAAGCTTTTGAGGCATAGAGTATCTCTATGTTAGGATGCAAAGTTAGTGATATGATAGATAGATACAATGAAGTAAACAATTGTTAGTTTTTGCCTCTATATGCTTTGAAGGATAGTGGTGGACAATAAGCTTAACAAATCATGCTAGTGGCCTAATGGATTCATTATGACCTGGCATAGTATGGTTCACGTTATAAGTTAACAAATTTCTTAAGAAATGGCCACATCTTCCTTGAAGTGGCCATGAGGTGTTTGAGCATGAGGTATCAACCATGATTCCTTACCTTACAACAACAAAGAATGATTGCTTATACTGTTACTGCCAAGTTCCAAGGCTAGCACACTTATATTATGAATTTTTCTAAAGCAGAAATCATGTTTTGAATTTTGTTATTATTCTCTAACTTTTCATATTGTCTTTTATTCAGTTTATCCTAAGACACCCAAAGTGTGTGTTTCTTATCCAATTTCTTTGTTTTTTTCCCTTGTAGTTTCTGCAGGGACTCAATTAAGGCAATTTATGGTTCCAATTCAAAGGAACTTCATAATTTTGACGAGTCAATTAGGAGTTCTTCTTCTAGTTAGAGTGTTGAACTCTTTATTGATCAAGGTCAGTTTTCTTGTCTTTTTTGTTTACCATAATGTTGGTTAGAGTTTTCTTGTTTATAAGTTCTAAATATCTACAATTTTTTGAACTGACATAACTTCTGCATGAATCTAGAAAGTAGAAGCTAACAGCACTTAAAAAATAGCTATATTTGATAGGTAGTAATAAACTAATGAATTATCATTGCCTGTTCTTCTATTGGAATTTATTGTTCATTGAAAATATAACTAGTTAGATTTCCCATATCTTATTTTGGGCTAAGTGAAGGATTCATATGAGTTAAACACTACCCAAAAAAACAAAAACTTAATGATGATTAAAATGCATCTAATAAGAAATTATTGTTAAAATAAGTGCTATGGCATGTAGATCACACGAGTTTGGGTCCTTGATAGAACTTTAGATAGTTAAGTGAAAGTTGTAAACATTAATGAGAAAATTATGAGTTCTGAGCTAGTCTGTAAGTAATCTCCTTTTGACCATGTGCTTAACCTTACTCTTCAAAGTGAACTCTACACTTCGAAAAATATTGATACATGGAAGTAACTTTCTGCAGAACTTGTTGGCCACTAATAGAAGTCATTCCTTTAAATTCTTCCAGATACCAATATCTTGACTGAATGTGGGACGTGGGTTATGTGTGGTACTTGATGGAAGGAATTATCCACACAATGCATATGTTGAAGCCTTTCAAGCACTCTACTGTTATTGAAGCACAACCACGTTGTTGGTGGTATTCTTAGACCACCAATTTCCATTCCAAATTAGATATCGTTGCTGTGGGGTGGCGTGCCAGGTTTTTGCTTCTCCTCTGGCGGCATAATTACAAAGAAGCTGCTGGTTCACAATTCAAATCCTCACCCTACTGCAGTGATGGCTAAATTTTGATCACTTGGAAATGTAATATTAGATGGACAGTTGTTCATAAAATATAAGTATGAACCGATTTGAATAGGCTAATTTCATTATTCTACTCAGGGTTGGTTTTAAGATTTTTAGTGCCCTGTACAAACTAAATGAATGGTGCCCTCGTGTATTCTAATGAAGAGTTCATGTTACTATCTTTGTTATGATTATGATTATTATTACGTTGATGCACTACAGTTTGCAGTAGTTACTATCTTCTTTTACGTAGCGACAACCAGGGTCTAAACACGAATTGCCGGAAACACGAACACCGACTAGGCGACTATAGTGTCCTCAAAATCATAATGCCAATAAAATTGATGCTATCCGTGACTTTCATTTATATCTTGCTTATTTGTTTCTATTGGATTGTTGAGCAAAAACCTTTAAAGTGCTACATAACCCTATTTTTTATATACAGATTTATAGATTGGGATAGTTACATGTTTAACTAGAAGATTTTTTTTTTCTTTTCATCCCTTTGCATAAACAAAATTTTGTGGTTAACCTTACTCTATACAAGGCCTATTTTGTTTACTTTCATCATATTATCGCACCACCAAGGCCAAGCTCATCTTCAATGTCATCTCCATCTTCAAATAACTTCAAAAACTGAGCTTGGTCCTCTTCTTTTCTTTTCTTCAGCCAGAACTTATATGCACCAAATACTCCAAGAATCAGTACGATTGCGGCCAAAGCACCAAGAAAAACCAGAATTGCAATGTGCTTTCCGCGTTTATCAGAAGAGCTGGAAGCTGCAGAGCAGGAATACAATCAGTTTTGTTGATATAAAATATTATAAAGATTACCTTGCAAAGGAGCATCAACAGTCCTCCTTGATTTACCATAAAATTGATGACATTAAAATAACTTAAATAAAAGTCTTCTAAGGCTTGCTACGAAATGCAACAAAGTGGAACTAACTATTTCTAGCGTACCTACTACCAGTATAAAACAGTGAAGCATACAAGAATGAAAAATAATTTAAAAAACCTTATGTGCCTTCTCTTTAATCAATACAATATTCCTCCATCTAGCAAAAGTATAAATTCTTTTGAGCAACTTACCTTTTCTTCCATAAAAAAATGAAGGAAAAAAGTACCTGTATTTATAATAAAAATCCCTACAATTTAATCTAAAATGGTGTTAGACCCACTCAATTTGTTTAAGTAGACTGGAGTTGACTCCTCTAAAGTCAGGAGTACCAGGTAGATGTTAACAACTTCATAGTTCAATACACTATTTTTCCAACCAACTGTCATAAGTTCATTTTTTATCCTCTAAAGTGGACTCAGTTAAGAGGAGCTAAATCCAATTAGTCACTAGTTAAATCATGGATGTATTGTAGTCAAATGTTGTACCAACTTTTGTGTTCCCTGATACTAAAGAATATGTGAAGCACAAGGGGAAATGCATTAATCTAGTGTAACTACTAAACCTTCAATTCAAATGGTTGGGTACCACGGTTAATTTTCAAATCAGCTATAAATCAAATGAGCTAATAACAAATTTGTTAAGACGTTTATTTATACAGGGGATGATTACAAAGAAAACACAATATAGGAGATGGCAAGACCGCAAGAGTAATTTGCTTCACCATTTTTTTTCTCTCTATCATTATTAGAACCTTAAAAGTCTAATGAACTTAAGCAACTCATCTGCTAATTTAATTTGAATACCCAAGTTATTCACGGTGATCAACTTTAACTCAAGTGAATTGAAGTTGCTTGCTTATTTGTTGACATAAATGCAAAAGAGGCTAGAGCTAGCTAGAGAATGAGAGAATCATTGAACAAAATTGGGTAGTCGAATTGAAGTTTCTTGCTTATGTGTTGACATAATCTCACCAGAACTAGAGATTGAGAGAATCATTCATCAAAATTGAAATCACATACTTTTGAATAAGTAAACAACTTTTGCAATGGCATCAACTGGGTCACAAGTACGTACCCTTTTCCAAATATCTAGATGATGTATTCATTGGTCAAATAGCATCATGAAGCAATAAAGAATATTCATGGTGGAAATAAAGAATCTACAAAGCAAAAGTTGTAAGATACTCACCACCAAAAGATAAGCAATCTGGACACAGAAAAGTAGCATTGAATTCCTTTTCCTTGAACCTAACATATTCACCACGGGGTGCAGTAAAATCAGAAGGACAAAACTCCCACTCGTCAAAAGCATCGTCTGAAGTAATACTGTTTTCCTCATATAGTCCACACCGCTTGCATTTTTTACTTGAGAAGTTACTTAAAACCTGGAAGCACAGAGCAAAACCTCAGTAATTGCTCAAAAAGTAACACATGCAATATGCAACCCAAACATGATGAAGATTGAAAACACTGAAAAAACACTGTCACAAATACACTTTTTTTTTTCCGAGGAGCCACCTGTTCCTGGGAAATTTTGGTTGATAAAACAAAGTTTTCTTGTAGTGTAAGCAAATTACTCAAAGTTCATGTGTGGAAGATAGCAGTTACTCGAATGGCTGCTTGTAAATATACACATTACTTTCAATTATTATGTGAATGATACACTTATTGTTTGGACAAACAACTTAATTAAGCGCTTATCATATAAGTACTTATGTATTTCTTTTTTAGGATTACTTATGTCTAAGTTATTTCTATAACAATAGAAAAATTAAAGTCAACCTATTTTCATATAAGCTATAAGTTGTTTTCATATATATCATAAGTTGTTTCCAAAAGCTATCCAAAGCAGTCTCACATGTATTTATGTCGGTAGATAAACTTACATAAGCCAATCCAAAGACACCCTTGCTCTAAGAATATACAACCAAATTTGAAAGTGTAAACAGAAAGACTAAAACACGTGTATTACTTGATTGATTAACTAATTTCTAATGAACTACCTCAGAATGGACACAAAATCAATTTTACCTTAATTTTATAAAGCATGATAGAATCTAACCTGCCAAGATTGTTGACCATTGTAAGCATAAACAAAACGAGCTCTCTTAACATCTTCAAACACGTTTTTGTTCTCCCCTTCACAAAGGAAATACACAGTTGTAGTCACTTTTAGCCACTCGTGCTTTTCGAAGATCTCAATTGAACTCAACGACACAACTGCACATAACATCAACCCTGCACAATTCAAATGCAAATGCAAATGCAATCAACAACATTTACACAACAAATACACATGGATTATAAACCTCTGGAGCACCGACACTTGAGACGACACTAACACGCACATTGAATTATGTCATTTTCTCAAATTATTACGTGTCAATATCCGCATTGTGTATGATGCATGTGTGTGTATCTGCGCGATCAACGAATTATAAATAAAGATGAATGAAAAATTAAAGAGAAGAAGTTAGTTATACCTGGAAAGTTGGCGAAGAAAACGAAAAGTGCAAGAGAGATTCTAGAATTGGACGCAGACATTGGAGTGAGAGAGAGAGAGAGAGAGGATGAGCAATGAAAGGAAATGGAAGTTGAAGAATTCCTTTATTTCAAAATGTTGTTAGTTTGAAGGAAGAGTGGAAGACTTGACGTGGCCGCGCGTGATTGGTTTGTTGGGTGGGGAGTCTAGTCTACGATACGTGTGCATTACGCACCTGATCGCTGCTAATTCAATAACTTTGCCGCCAATAACTTCCATTGACTTCATAATCAACTACCATCACGACTTTCTAGAATGCATAGGATTAAGTTGATTGGCTTTGTGGTCAATTTTTATAATTTGTTTATGCTATTGTGGTATTGTCATCCCTATTGTCGTCAATTTTTATAATTTTTTTTTTATGCTAGATATTGTTTATGTTTGTTTTTTTGTGATTCATGTATTTTTATTTGTTTTTACTGTTTTATTTGCTCCAAAAGAGCATCTTATAATGCAATACTAGAATTGCAGTTGTTGACAAAGCCTTACTTCAACGCAAAATTTGGAGATCAGATACATCATTTACACTATACTAGAATTAATGTATTTCGTTATAAATATAGACTAGATACATCATTTACACAATAAACTTAAAAAGTCAATTGTTTCTTATAATAAGAACTGGAGGAAAAAGTTCTCAAAATTTGGGAATTTTCTTTATGAATAAAAATACATCTCCAAAACTATCTCCTCTCAAAACCTTCAATTCTTTTCAGTTGGTTCTTTTTTCTTTCTTTTTTTAGTTTCAAAGTCCTCCTATCCTCTCTTAAACTTTTAAACATGCCCTCATGATGTGTTTGCGAGTTGGATTTTGGATGGAAATACTTTACAGAACTAAGTCTATATTTTAGTATATATTTGATATTTTTAAAAAAAATGAAGAGAATAACGTGATATGTAACATGTAATATCATTTATTACATGATATTACATCAAAGGGATGACCCAAGTCTATGAATTATTCATTAACGGAGCGAGAAAATAGAGAAAATGCCAAGTCTATGAATGCTAAGTTCTGGTGACGACAATTTTTATGATTTTCTTTTTATGCTAGAATTCAGAAAGTATAAACGTCAATTTTATGCTATAAGTTTATTCATTAATTTCCTTATTGTAGAATTATTCTTTCACACAAGTTTAGTACAAGATTTTACAGTAACCATGTTACTAATGCAAAATATTTACTGACTTTGTTAATCACTGACTTTTGTCAAGGAATTATCTAACTAATAATCACTTTTAGTGAGGTATTTCCTCAGTCAACAACGTTTTCTCCGTCTCTAGGTTCAAATATGAAACATTTCTTAAAAGAAATGAGTTCAATTCCACTTCCAACACATAAATGTTGGTAAATTCAATGTAAGCATTGCAATTAAATTCAAATTATTTTATTTAAGTATATATGTAGAGCTATCACAATATATGCTTGATTGTTTCTCACTTCAACAAATATTCATATTTTTTTTTTTTTAAAAGAAATATTCATATTTGTCAAATATGGATATTCATCGGTAATATACTAATAGTTATCTTTTGTTTTTTCTTTATAAGTTATTTTTTGTTTTTTCTTTATTTATCAATAACAATTACTTGTCTCATAAGTTATCTTTTGTTTTTTCTTTATTTATCAATAACAATTACTTTGTCTCATAACTTTTTATGTATCTTTATTTATCAATAACAATTACTTGTCTCATAACTTTTTATGTATCAATGATAAACATTTGTCCCGTGTATGTTTTTATGTATCAATGAATGATGAAGTGGTGAGAAAAAATAAGGAGGAGAGAGAATCATGGAGACAAAAAAATTAAATTAGATCGATGAGAAGACAACTTGCGGAATTTAACAAAGATATGTTGTTTTCTTAAATATATGGTTGACGAGAGCCCTAATAATTCGAAATGAGTTAGAGGTAGGTTAGTCAGCATTCAAACTCGAGTTGTGCTACTGTTTTCATCTTAAACCGAAGTTTATTAACTATTTAAGTGATTGATTGTTATGGACTTACATTAAATTTCTTTTTTTTGTGTGCTTTAGTATATCTAAGTTTTTATAGGTATAGTAATGCAAACTGTTCCTAAAGAAAGATATGTAAACTGAAACGGTGGGTGATTTATAAAAATGCATGACTAACATTTTTCATTAGTTAGACTAGCATTTAATATGAATGTTCCACCAACAAGAATACTGCATTTGCAATTTAAAATCATGTAATCATTTTTTCTAGAGCTTTTTTTGTTCTAAATAATGTAATCCTTTTCTCAACACTTCGAATTGATACATAAATATTTTCATATAAGCATATATATAAATCATGGTTGGGGTGATAGCTACGGTGGGGTGGTCGGATTTGGAGGATTCGTGGGTTTGGAAAGTGGGAGAGGAAGGTACTTTCTCAGTTCGGTCCGCATACAAATTGTTTGAAGTTATTCTTCAAGGGGAGTCAAGATGGGGGTGGAGGAGGAAAAGGTGATTCGATCATGTGTGGAGGAGTCACACGCCGTCTAAGGTGGTGGCTTTGTCTTGGAAGGAGCTTTGGGATCGGATTCCAACAAAACAAAATTTGGCGAAACGGAAAATCATTCCCCTCATGGAGAGTAAGAATTGTCTTTGGTGTGAAGGGTTGGAGGAAACCACCACTCATTTGCTTGTACATTATTCTGTGGCTAATGAGGTGTGGACGAAGATTTTGATTTGGAGTTGGATTAGTTTTATTACTACCCATAATGTTTTTTCTCATCTTGAGTGCTGTTTTGCGGAGTTGAGAGGAAAGAAGATCCGAAGGGGTTTTTGGCTTATTTGGCATGCGACAATATGAGTGTTGTGGAGAGTTAGGAATGATAAGTTGTTCAACAATGTCACTAAAGAGGTGGATGAGGTGGTGGAGGAAATTAAAGTTTTCTCTTGGAATTGGTTTTTGTACCATCCTAAGGCGTATCCGTGCTTATTTTATGAACCGTGTTGTCAAAAAGTGATCGTACAAATATCATTTCTCTTTATTGTATGTCTCTTTTTGCGCCTAGCTTTGCACTTCTTGTGTGACTAGTGCTGAATATATTTGCTGTTAAAAAAAAAAAGGACATATCTATCCCATTGCAGAAAACGCGAATTAAGTAAAGAGAGAATAAATAAAAGAAGGGAAAATCTATCTAATCTTCTACATGGTTCAACTAATTAACTTTTTTTTTTTTTTTTTGAAATAACTAATTAACTTGTATGTTGAACAAATCATACAAATTATGTAGAATTTGGCAGCGCAACTGGAGTACAACCAAAATTAACGAAATTTTAATAAAGCTCCAAAATAAAAAAGGAAGATAAAGAATAAAGGAGCATATACATATATGTGATGTAATTATTCATTAGTTATATATCAAGAGAGGCCAAGACAAAAGTAAAATAGGGTCATGAATTTGATACAACTGTATGCATAACGTTAGATTAAAATCACCTATATCAATTTAACGTCTTGTAGTCGGATGTACCATAAAGCTGTTGACAGGATCCAGATGATCCATATTGCCCAGATGCATGAATTGATTACTTAGCTGTATGAGCGAGAGGATTCTCATTGACAAAATTACCCGGTGGATTATACTCGCACGCGATGAGCATGCCAGTACCGTTGTTCTTGCAATGCTGCAAGGCACATCCAACATGCGTCGAATCCCTCCACACAATCTGCGTAAAATGCTCACACATCTTTGGTGGAGGCTCACACTTAAGGGTATTGAAACTATACCAAGTCTTCTCCTTGTACCAATAATAAACCGCATCAGAAGGTGTCCAATGCAACTTCTTTCCCCAAAACATGTTCTCACCATAATTAGCAGTAGAATGAACCAATTTACAATCGTTATAACGTTCCATAAGATATTTTCTCGCGAAACTTGCGAGATTTTCGTCCCACTTCAATGCCGGTAATTTGTATTCACTTCTCACCCAATTGTGCGCGTGTAGGAACTCCTTAATTAATTCGGTTTGGTTATGCAAAAACGCCGTGGGATTTGGCCTAACGTATCCAAAGAATTTTGCAGCATTGCGACGGTGGTGACCATGGTGACCGTGGTGACTTTTGCCGTGTGGAGGTGGTGGTGACAAAGATTGTTGTGATTGTGTCGCGGTGACAACGGTGGAAAAGATGAAGATTAGAAGAACAATGAAGAATGGGAATGTATGCATTGTGATATTCTTGGGGACTCGTGTTGTCCGAGAGCCCCGGTTAGAATTAAGAGGAAGAAAAATGTTATGGCTTTTTATATTTGTTAGTTAATTACATTTTCTAAACAAGAAATGTAACAAATTTTTTGTTGAGCTGTATTTTTACGGTCTTGCACCTCATGTTGCTATTTTTAACTTCATGGATGAAAATTAATATGATCAGTTCTGTGTGGAATTTGGTAAATTCGAACCCACAGCTGAATGGATATTTTAGACAGCAAAATTACATTGTGAACAAAATAGCGTGGTTTTTGGATGTCCACAGGCCAGGGGTCTATCTATAGTCAAAATCTGAATTTTTGTTTTTTCAGATGGTATATAAAATGAAATAGAAGGAAGACTTTTTTTTTAGACAAATCAGAAGCAAAGACCATATACGTCCCAATTGATAATTCTTGATGTAATATGTTCCATTTCGATTATTATTATTATATATGACTATTATATGAATTTTTTTTGTGCGTTATGACTATTATATGATTGAATTTGATTGGTTTTTAAATTACCAAACATTTTTTTTACAGTAGAACTTAAACATTAATAGATTGCATTAGAATGGTTGCTTGGCAATCCGGCTCAGTTTATGTTTAGGCTTGCATCTATCTATGGTATGGTTCTCAAAATGTTCGATAAGATTGATAGATATCCTAATTTCCAACATCCATGATTCATACAAAAAGAAGATGATGAAAATAATAATTAATCTTGTAATAAAAAAAAACTAAAAGTGCTCTTCTATTTGGACACACATGACATTGTATGTGGGATACAATATAAAATGCACTCAGAATTAGCACATTTTTCTCATCATCATCTTCTGAGTAGAAACAAAATATTAATAAAAATCAAATTGATGAAAACTTGATTTCTGATCAATTTACTTGTGTTGAGGTGAAATTATAACAAATGAACCTAATGACTAATTCAAGACTCAAGTTAGATCCTTTAAGAGTGTAATTGATAAAGTTACAAGTCTTAGTTTATACTTATAGTGCAAAAAACGCATGTTGGTGAATAGAAGTTGTAAAAAATATAAGAAGAAGAACGCATAAACGTAGAAGTGTAGAAAAAACAACAAGTAAAAGTAAATAGAATGGTATTATTATATTGAGTGAGTAACATATATAATTCGATCAATCAATCAGTAAAATATTTATCCCTTACGGACGAATATGTTATCTAACAACAATTTAAAGAACAGAAATGAAGTAATCTGCTTATAGTTTAATTCTACTATTTATAGAAAAAGAAAAAAACTAACTCTTATGGTGCTCTACATTCTATGCGGCTCACAAACCCGTTAGCCCAAGCTCGATGAATTATGATTATATATTTTTGGTTTTCCTCTAAAAAAATAACAATATATATTTGATTTTAACACTATGAAACCCGCTAGGATAATTGTATTACGAAATGCACACGGTGGAGGAAGAAGGATACGTAACCCATTGGCGCTTAACGATCAATTTCAAACACAATCAGCCCTCAAGACAAACCTCCTTAAAACCCATGGCGGCGGTCTCGACATCACCGCCTATGGCTCCGCAATCCAACACTGCACCAACCACCGTCTCATCCGTCAGGGAAAGCAGCTCCACGCTCGCTTCTTCCCATTCTCCATCACACCTGACAATTTCATCGCCACAAAACTCATCACATTCTATGCAAAATCCAATCTCATACAAAATGCACGCAACGTGTTCGACAGAATTCCTCACAAAAACAGCTTCTCCTGGAATGCCATGATCATTGCTTATACTTCCAAATCCCTCTTCAATGATGCGCTTAGCCTCTTCGCGTTGTTTGTTTCTTCCACTGACAACAATGTATCTCCTGATAACTTTACTATGACTAGCATCTTGAAGACGTTAGCGTTGTCTTCTTCTGTGTGCTATAAATCAGCAAAGCAGATTCATTGTTCTGCTCTTTTACGCGGATTTTACTCGGATGTTTGCGTTCTTAACGCGTTGGTCACATGTTATTGTAGGTGTGGTAGGATAGACATTGCGAGGAAGGTGTTTGATGAGATGACGGAGAGAGATATTGTGACGTGGAATGCTATGATTGGTGGTTATTCTCAGAGTGGATTTTATGAAGAATGCAAGAGTTTGTATTTGAAGATGTTGGGTTTGGAAGGGAAAGGGATTCTGCCGAATGCTGTTACGATTGGTAGTGTGATGCAAGCGTGTGGTCAGTCGAAGGATCTTTCTTTTGGAATGGAAGTTCATCGTTCTGTGAAGGATGATGGAATTGAGACTGATGTGTTTCTTTGTAATGCTATAATTGCCATGTATGCAAAATGTGGAAGTTTGGATTATGCTCGTGAGTTGTTTGATGAAATGGGTGAGAAAGATGAGGTAAGTTATAGGTCGATTATTTCTGGGTATATGATTAATGGGTTTGTCGATAAGGCTTTAGATGTTTTAAAGGGAATAGAAAACCCTGGATTGAGTACTTGGAATGATGTGATTCCTGGTATGGTTCAGAATAACCAGTTTGAACGAGCTTTGGATTTGGTTAGAGAGATGCCGGGGTTTGGTTTGAATTTGAAGCCAAATGTTGTCACACTTTCTAGCATTATTCCTTTGTTTTCGTATTTCTCAAACCTTCGAGGGCTGAAAGAGGTGCATGGTTATGCAATAAGAAGAAGTTATGACCAAAATATATACGTGGCAACTGCCATTCTTGATACTTATGCAAAGTTAGGGTTTATTCATTTGGCAAGGCGGGTTTTTGATCAGTCACAAAGTACGAGCTTGATAATTTGGACTTCAATTATATATGCTTATGCTTCTCATGGAGATGCTAGTTTAGCACTTGGTCTCTATAACCAGATGTTAGATAGAGGACTTCAGCCTGACCCAGTTACATTGACTTCTGTGTTGACAGCTTGTGCTCATTCCGGGCTGGTGAATGAAGCTTGGGATGTTTTCAATGCGATGCCTTCAAAACATGGGATTCAACCTGTGGTGGAGCACTATGCCTGCATGGTTGGTGTTCTTAGTCGAGCTGGAAAGCTCTCAGAAGCGGCAAAGTTCATTTCTAAGATGCCATTTAAGCCAACTGCTAAAGTTTGGGGCGCTCTGCTGAATGGAGCTTCTATTTATGGCAACGTTGAAATCGGGAAGTTTGCCTGTGATCATTTGTTTGAGATTGAGCCTGAACATACAGGGAATTACATAATTATGGCAAATTTGTATTCACGTGCTGGGAGATGGGAAGAAGCTCTTAGGATTAGGGAAAAGATGGAAAAAACTGGGTTGCAGAAGATCCGGGGAAGTAGTTGGATTAAAACTAGTGGAAAGTTATTATGCTTTATTGCCAAGGATATGTCAAATGAAATGTCTGATGAGATTTATGCACTGCTGGAAGGGTTGCTTGGTTTGATGAGGGAAGAAGGATATATCTTGCAAGAAGAGTTGGATTATGAGATGTGATAATTTTCATTGAAATAAATCTCTCGTCCCTTGTATACGGCCAGAACAAAAAAGGACACTCAACTTCCGAGATGCAGAAACTAAGCACTTGTATAAAAGGTTTTAAGTTGTCATTGTGATCGTGATCCTTAAGATTGCAAAATTTTGTGGTTAAATACAGTTGATATCTTGATGCGGCCTCAACTACAATCACATTGCGGTCATAAAGCTTTAATATTAGATTTTGGTTCAGTCAAGATTTGATTATTGACAAATTGGCTTCAAATTCCATCATGTGGTATAGATTCCGAGTGTTGGCTGTGTCTCAACTCTGCAGTTCAGCAGAAAAGTGGCCCTGCAGAACTAATAACTTATGGACTATTGATAAACACTTGCTCTAATAGAAATAGATTGATAAACCAGCATCATACATGAGGTTAAACAGTTCCCTACATTTCAGATCTTTTTTCCTCTTTTTCCCTTCAACTTTATGGTATCGAGATTGATACGGCGTGGAACGATGAGACGGTGACTATTATTTTGTGAAAAGCAGGAACAAAAAGGTATAATTTATATTGAGAATGGCTCCACGTATAGGATATTTTTTTAGAAATCACCAAATTGGTGAAGTAAGACATTGGAAGGAATGCATTGTTCATTGATTTTGATACAGCTAGTTGTTGTAGTAGTTGAAAAATCATACAAGAAGCATATTTGTTTGATATTTTTAGTATTTTACTGGTGGGGCTTCTCTTGTGTCTAACTTTTTCTTTTGAGAGCATCTATGCATGATATATTTTCATATTAAATTTACATACTGATATGATACATCTATTCTATGTCCATAATTACATGTTGATTTTATATGTATTAATTTTACAGATTTCCTTTTACATTTTTAATCCATTACAGTCTTGAAAAAAGTTTTCTTGTTAGTAAAGCATCAGATATCTGTTAAGTTATAATAAATTTTCCTTTAATCATAACTTGGTTTGCCATCAAATGTCGTTCTTCTCCCCAACATGAATGACTACTTGGCCTTATATTTTAATGTTTTGTTCTAGAATGCCCGTCATCTTAAAAGTAAATTATTCTTTCCTCACTTACACCAAGGAAGTAATTTGCAATAATGGTACGAAAACACTAGATGCATTATGAAATAAGCATGTGTGCATGTAAATGATAAAGGGTGAGAAAATCCATGATGAGCAGAAGTCATGGAGATGTCAAATTCTTTACTCTGGAATTGCATTATTGTTTTGGTTTTGGTTTATTTTATAAGGGACAAGAGCAACAAGCCACGGACATGGGCCATATGGTTGGGAATGGAATTTTCTTTTCTGCTTGTTTTTGTTGACATTAACCAAATCTGTAAGAGACACGGTTAAGAAGATAATAAAAAGCTTAAGAGCGACAAACGTGCTTGAACTAGACATTAACATGAGGACAATTAACTTAACTGTTCAGTGTTTCACCTCCACAACTGTCACACTATTGATTTGTTTTTTTATAAACAAATTGTATTAACGAAATAAGGGGTACACCATAACACCAACCCTTATAAACAAAACCTTATATGCTACGTAAACATATTAAAAATTACCCAACCAATATGAAAATACAAAAGGGTCAAACTATAGTTACTTCTAATGCATTTTCTACTCCCCTCAACGCAATCTACAATTCTAGTTATGGTATATCAAGTTTCTTTAAGCTAAAGAGTTGAGGAGTAGAGTGCTAAGGAAGTTGAGGGTTCAATCTTCACTCCCATCATAATGCTAAGAATAATAAGATCGTCCATTTAAAAATAACTACAATCTACTTTATTTTACTAAATTTGTTTTAGTCCCGGATTGTTAAAAAATGTATACGTTGATAAAAAAAAATTGTTTTCAAGAAATTTTTTTATGCTAATTTTTTTTATTTATAATAAAATAGTTTTTAACAAATTATATTCTCATTTAACAAATCATATTTTCTTTATTCCTTATAAAAATCATTATCTCTTGTTTTTTTCAAGTACTTTAGTGACCGGAAAATCATCCCTTAAAGTAAATAAGTGACGAATATCTAGAGTTTAAACCCCTGACCTTTGCATATCACAATGTCCTTGTCAATTGAGTTATACTCACGAGGACTCATCAACCCTTGTTTTATATATAAAGAATATAATAAAAATACACAAAATATATATAGACTAAATTTCTTTCAAAAAATATAAATAGACTAAATTAAATTTAAATGATTGGACTATACATTGTCGATGTACAAATATTTTGCATATGTATTTAATGATATGTTGGCACATCAATTAATGAATACGACAACCAGTATGTTTTCATATTTATTAATTGATTTAAAAACACATCATTAAATGTGTGTGTAAAATAATTATACATTTACAGAGTATACTAGTTTGATTCTAAATTAAAATTGAAAGGTTTCTTTTTGGTGAATGAATCGAAGGTTTCTAATATTGCCACAACAGCACAAAAAATAAATGTAAATATTATTAAAATTTGTCAAAACAAATTAATATTAAGTTTGACTTTGGTTAGAAGTATAGTTTGTTTTTAAATATGTGTGTGTCTATATACACACACATATACATACATATAATTGTAATAAACTGTTATTAAGCAATTTTACCGCTCTATTCTAAACACGTCGCTGTTTAACCAGGTTTCTAATGATAAATTGGTTTGGAAAGATGAGAAAAATGGTTTGTACTTTGTCTGAACTGCGTACAGGCTATGTGTTGAGGATATGGTTAATACGACCCATTTGAGGCATATGGGGTTCTGGTCTGGCATCTAGCAGTTAAAAGTTCCTCCCAAGGGGAAGAACCTTATTTGACCAATGTGTAGGGACTGTTTGTCAATGCATGCTCGTCTTCAGGCCAAAGGACTCTGGTGTCCAATTAATTGTGTTAGTTGTAATTCCAATCACGAAGATCTTGCTCATATTATTTTTTAGTGTCCTTTTGCGATGCAAGTGTGGCAAATGACTGGTATTGGGAGCAAGGTAAACTATGATTTTCTTGTCACTAACTCGACCATATAAGCTATTTTTCTTTGATACAAAATCTATCTCAGGAATATGCTCAGCGTTTGGCAGCCATTTGCTGGAGCTTATTGAAGCACCATAACCTTAAACTCTGGAAGAATGAGAATGAACTTTGTGCCAACGTAGTTGATAAAGTGCGTCACCTCATTGAATACCAACAAGATGCTCATTTCATTTATAGTGCGAGTGACGATCAACACAGGGCCGGTCCAAGGGCCAAACCACCCAAGCAAGGGCTTTAGGCCTCAAGATTTTGGGTTAAAAAAAGGCCTAAATATAAGTTAAATTTAGCTATAAATATATAATATGACATACTAATAATCAATATTTATCTAGTTTAGTTTGTCAATTTTAAGGCCTCAAATATCCTTTCGGTTCTAAGTTCAAATCTTATATTCAACAAAACTTGATTTTTTTTTGAAGGAGCAAAACTTGATTTATTATGCTTTTAATAAGCATTGTGTTTTTTTTTTTAATTCCAAGAGGTCTCATTATAATATTTGTTTTAGGCATCTTGTCATGTTGGGCCGGCCCTGGATTAACAAACCACTTTAGCTTCACACACGAGGCTTCTCATGTCGCCGAGCTTCTCGTAAACTGCAGGTCATGATGTACATTGGCAAAGGTTGGCGCCTGGTTGTCTCGAGTGCAATATTGATGCTTCTTTTTCGTAGTCTATGAATCATGTAGGCATTGGTATATGTGTGCGCAACGATGATGGAGCTTTTGTTCTAGTCCAAACCATGAGTTTCTATCCTTTTATGTTATGTTACTGTTGGTGAAGCTTTACGTTTGTTTAATGTTATAGAATGGTTAAGTGGCATGCAGATAGACAATGTCGACTTTGTGGTGGATTCTAAAACAACCAATGACGCTTTTCACTACAACAGACATGATGTTTCAAAATTTGGTCATATCATATTAGGGGGTTAGAGACTCTTTCATTTATAGTTCACAAACTCTCGGATGAAATTCAACAGTCCACAAACAAATGTGATAGCTCATGCTTTAGTTAGAGAAACCATGTTATCAACTAGTCTCAATATTTACTTTATATTCCTCATTGCATCACTGATATTATTATAATGAAATGTTATAAACATTTTATCTTAAAAAAAAAACGTTATATAAAATGTGTAAGAAATTTAATAATTAATAGTTAAGACAAAGGATAATAAATAAGTTGAACTACAAAAGTATTTAACAATAAATAATATTGCAATAGAATAATGACTTAGTAAAAAACAAAGTTAGTCAAAGTTGACAAAAGTTCATTTTTTTTTAAAAAAAATAAATGATATTCATTCATTCAAATTGATAGAGTACATCGATACAATGAAAATTCGCTAAAAATAAAAAGAATGAATCTGTGAACAGACTCCCATCATCCATGTTAATAGCATAAAACGGCAAAGTACTAAAGCCTACACATATGACTATATTTAAGTCTCCAGAATACTCATGTCTCCGGATCTGCAACGTTGAGGACTCCAAAGTCATTGATTTGATCTGAACTGGATCGAAGCTGATCTGACAATCTGAACCGAACAAATATCTGAACAAAACAAGAAAGACAAGCAAGGTCGCACAAAGATGATGAACAAAACAACGTCGCACTAAGACGACGAAATCATGAAAGAAAAAACAAAGTAGATGTGAAAATCACTTATTTCAATAAAAGGGAAATATAAAACGAGTTAGAGGGGTGATTTTGGGTCAAAAATTGACTCTAAATCACCCCTCTTTGGTGGATGAAGGAGAAGAAAATTAAGGTTTTAGTGACGGCTCACAGGAGAGAGGAGGGGAAGAACAAAAGTTCATTTTTTTTAAGAACAAAGTTGATAAAAGATTGTAATTCATAAATGAAAATAATTTTATACTCCTTCCATTCCAAGTTGTACGTCACTTTGAGAAAACCAATAATATATTCATGTTACTTTTCATATTATATCCTTAACTATTTATGACTATCTCTTCTTTCCATTCTTTGATTTATCTTTCTAATACTACTAGTATGGATACCCGTGCCAAGCACGGGCTAGAATTTCGTTATACTTAAAATACTAAGTAAAGATTTGATATCGTTCTCATTTGTCTGGTTGCTCTCTGTGCAATGGGTCAATCCATACCAGTGTTGACTTCCTCGTAAGGCCCAACGATGATATCATAGGTCGGTTCGAATAGTTGCCCACTTAGCTTGGTTAAGAGATATTAATGTGTCAAGTGTGGCTTAAAGTTCTATATTGGATGGAATGGTAAATTTTGAACAATTTATATGTGAGATGACATATATATTTGATGCCTTAAGTTTAGGATGAAGATCTGATATCAATCATACATGTGTGGTTTCTCTTAGTCTAATATGGTGACCAAACTTAGACTATGATCCCTCGAAAGTCCCAAAATTAGGATGAAGTGTTATGTCAGCTTTTGGATGTCATTTGTATAATATTTTTTTCCCTACCCTTTCTTTCATGTCAAAATCCCATTTTCTATCTTCATTTTTTAATTTATTTTCTATATTCTCATGAAAGAAAGGAACAAAAACCTCCCTCCATGATACCACCATAAACCCGTCTTTTTTATCATGTTATGCCTTAGTCTGACCTTATTTGAATATGTCACCATCATACAGATGCATAGTCACACTTCAGAGAGATGCTAATGTCTCATATGTAATTAAAGCTTCACATTGGATGAAAGAGTAGATGATGAGAAAAATATAAGTGAAATGACTTATATACCTAGAGCCTGTTTGGATTGGCTTATTTTTGAGCTTATGCCAAATAGCTTATGCAGATAAATAAGCTTTTCTGTATTATTCATAAGCTTGTCAATGTAGTTTATGAAAAAACAACTTATGAAGATACAATTTTTGTTAATGAGAACTTATGAATTAACATAAAAGCTTATTTATTTGCATAAGCTATTTTTCATAAGCTCAAAAATAAGCCAATCCAAACGGGCTCCTAATCTCTTTAAGGTTTTGAATAAAAATATAATGTAAATCTCACTTTTCTGGTTGATTTTAGCCTATTGTGATTATACAACCCAGTTTAGACTCCCCCGGAAGTCACAACATGATGATGAATGAGTTTTTTAGTTTTGGATATCTTTTATTTATTTATTTTTTAGATTTTAATTTTTGGATATCAATCGTTTTGATGCTATGTTTTTATTCAACATCTACGATTTCAAATTACTTAACTTTTGATCTCTGGTGGGATCTGACAATTGAAAATTGTAGATTTGTTATGCTAACAAAATACATGCCCTTAGCCATTTTAAGTTAATGCATGGTGTCAATCTCAAGTGTGTGATTGCTCTTAGCCTAATATGATGATTCAACTTAGCGTACATTCCCTCTTATCCCTTAGACATTTTAAGTTAATATGATGGTTCCAACAAAATAATGAACAATTTTATTAATGTTTGAATGCCATTTGTTTTTTTTTTTTGTTTTTTTATATTGAAATTTAGTTTTTGGATCTCATTCTCTTTTACGTTGTTTTTTTTTATATTCAATCTTTATTATTTTAAATTCCTTCATATTTAATCTTTGGAGGGACGTGATGGTGAAAAAATGAAAATGTGTTATGCTTAGTTGACAAAATACACGGTCATTAGACATTTTAAAATGACGTGACATTTTTATAATTAAGTCTAATTTTTTGGTGATGTAATTACCGCAAAATCTTCAAATCCTTCAACAAACTCCTATAATTACGGACAACTCAGCCTATTCCATTTACTCTCATTGTCAAAACACAGTACATATATTTTTCCTTATTGTTTCTCTCATGTTCAAATTCATTTTTTCATATTATTTTTTTCCTCTATTTTTTCATTTCTCTCTTCTTGTGAAATAAATAGACATAAATCTTCCTTTATGAAACCACTTCAACTAACCTATTTAACATGTTGTGCTAATGTTTAACCTGATTTGACTATATCACATAATTACATACACAAATAGTCACACACTTGATTAAGAGATGTTAACGTGTCAGGTGTGAGTTACCATTCTACATTGGATGGATGAGTATATTGTGAAAAACATATAGGTGAGAAGACTCATATGCATAATGCCTTAAGATTTTATGTGAAGATGCAGTGCAATCTCACTTGTATGGTTGATATTGGCCTAATATATGATGTCCAACTTATTGTAGGCTCACTCAGGAGTCCTAAAATTATCACCACATCATGATAAACTATTTTGTTAGTTTTTGGATATCATTTGTTTATTTCTTTTGTAACTTAAATTTTAGTTATTGGATGTCATCTATCTACCAACACCATGTCAAGTGAAAATGGGAGGACGTCACTTTTGACATTACGAACATATCATAATCTAACGATATGAACTACCAAACTCCGTGATTCTCTTACATGATTAATTAAAGAGATCAAATTAGTTGTTGCAATAGCAACCATGAAAAATGCAACAAATAGAGAAAATACAGGTTTAATGAAATTTTTGAAAATAAGAATGTTTAGTTGAAAATAGTGTGGAAATTGTGAGAGTATCAAATCAAGCTCTTTGATTAGATCTGCATTATTCATATGTTAAGCCATTAGAACTTAAGAGTATCATAATGTAAATTTGTGAATTTGAACAATATACATAGAGATAAAAAAAATACAGTGAATTAGAAAATGGGGAAAATGTTAATAAAAAAATAATTTCAATAAAATAGAAGATAAATTTTAAGAAGAATTTCGAAATTTTCATATAAATTCCAAAATGACATGAAAATATTGAGACTAAAAAACAATATTGATTAGAAATATAAGAAATTAAGTCAATCAATTACCCCCATAATTTAATAGTGTAATTGTATTAGATTAAATGGTAAAAGAAGTGAAGATTCATTTTGGTACCCGACAAAAATGTGTAGGGGTCAAGTTAGTCATCCACAAATAAAAAGAATGATTTAGTGTCCCTTACAAAATCAAATAAAGATTTAGTCATTGAATCAATTTCTATCATTGAACCATTCAACTATATTGTTAATTTGACTAAGTGGCATTAACCGTGTCAGTTAAGTGCTAACATTACATTAAAAGAATTTTTACCCTCAAAAAGCATTTCTATACCGAAATAGAAGACCGAAATGTAATGTTAAGAATATTTATTAGAAATATAAGAAATATTGAGACTAAAAAACAATATTTATTAGAAATATATTGAAACTAAAAAACAATATTTATTAGAAATATATTGAGACTAAAAAACAATATTTATTAGAAATATAAGAAATTAAGTCAATCAATTACCCCCATAATTTAATAGTGTAATTGTATTAGATTAAATGGTAAAAGAAGTGAAGATTCATTTTGGTACCCGACAAAAATGTGTAGGGGTCAAATTTAATTATTTATTTATCTTTGTAAAGAAGAAATCGAAAAATAATGATTTTTTTAAGGGGACTAAATTGCCCTAAAATTTTTTAGAAGGGATCCAAGTGTTTCTTATTTCTTAAACAATGCATGTGATCGTCAATAAGACTATTGGGCTGTCACATATGCCAAGTCACAGTTCAAAAATAGAAATAGAAAATCAGTTGAAAAAAGTATCGACGGATGGACTAAATTGTCTCTATTGTGTGAAGAAGTTTTATTGTCAATAAATACATAATAAATCATTATTAATATTTTTGTATAATAAAAAGAACGAAAAAAAATATCTAGCTAGATGAAATATAATTTTTTATTAAACGATTCTTTTGACTGATAATTTATTTAAAAACATACATAATCGTTGATTTTATGTTCAATGTATAATAATTTACATAATAAAACTGATCTTCCACCCTTAAAAAAATCTGATTTTATTTTGAATATATTAAACAAAAATAACAATTGGCGAACTCTCCGGTAAAAAATAGGTTTGAATCAGACGGAAGATAATTTTCTTTATGAGTGTATGTTTTTAATTTATTTTTCTACAATGACAATAACTACTCAATCAAATAATTCTGAATTTTTTTCCTTCAAAAAAAATTATTCCGAGTTTTTAGCATTTATTAATTGAATTTTTTTAATGATTAAATCAATAGTAGTTGAATGCGCATAATTATAATCAAGAAAATGATTGTGATACTTAAAACTTTCTATTTATGGATTGTAGTGGTAAATATTTCTTCATTTAATCAAACATAGAACAAAATACCCATAGAACAAATATTTCTATTTATTGATATCAACGGTATCTTTTTTATTGAATTTTAGTTTGCCATATTGTGAATGTAACTTGTGTGAAAACTAAGAAAATTCAACCGAAACTTGGATATGATTTTGATGTAAGAAAAAAAAATTATAAAAATTATTCATTCTCTATTTGGATTATCTTTTATAACAACTGGACTCTTGGACATTAGAGTATGCACATGCTTCATCATTCAACATGTTTTTTCCCTTCATATTGTCTCAAAATCTCGAAACATTAAACCCCTTATCTAAATTTATAGTCCTTGACCAAAGTAGGATATTTAGAAATTTGTAACAATGGAAAAAATACAAAAGAGAAAAAAAAAACATTTTTTTCATAATCATTCTACTTGAACTCAAAAGAGAAAATAAAAAATGAATTTGTTGTTCATATGAATTACACCTTTCTATCAAAGCTTTAGAATTTAAAGGGCTAAAAAAATATCAAAAACACTACTTCAAATGAACATTGTTTATATGATCTATCCTTGTGAATATTTGGTTACATCTCATGACAAAGATTTGAATCAGCAAGATATACACACATGAAAAAACAAAACTCGCCCCCATGGAACGACAAATGGACCTCATAAGGAAAACCTTTACTCAAATAATTCATCGCTAAAAGACTTGAGATGGAAAATCAAAATAGGAGAATCTTGTGGCATTGTAATAGAAAATTAATGATGCAACTGTAAAGCATATGTATAACATAATAAAAAGAAGACTCTGCATATAAGAGTAAGAATTATTTGATTGTATTGATTTTGAGATGACAAAATGTAGAGTTATATAGCATCATTGATGCTACAATTTGGGAGTTGATTAAGAAAGACAATAAACGTGTGGTGGTGCCAGAAAGGAAACAACATTTGTTTATAAAAGAGCAATTTTTTTTTCAAAGATGGATTGGTTAATTTGATTTGATTTCGGTATAATATTTTTAACAAATGCATTAAATTTAGTTTGACCAACCTTTATTCTGCATAAGATAAAATTGGACTGAAATTAAATGGGTTGTTATACATACAATTGTTTTTTTAAGGTTGTGAAAGTCAATAAAAAAAGCCAAGAATAAAATGACGTGATCAGCTGTCTGAATAAAGACTGAGAGAAAGAAACATTAAATGTAAGAATTAGCCATATTTCTTAGAAATCATGTAATTTTGGTGTGTATATGAAACAAAACATCAAATGCACATTTCAATATAAGCTTGCCATGTGTACTATCAAAATAAAATAGGGAAAATGTTTATAATAGAGATAACATATTAATTATGTTTACCAATGAATAGTATCAAGTGTACTTTATGTTATATGCTTTAAAGGGTAATGCTTAATATCGTGACAGTAGTTTCACGAACCACTTGCAATATATAGCAGTGCCGTTCTTTAAACTACAAAATTTAGATATTAAAAAATATTTAGAGTCGAAAAAGAAAAAAAATATTTATTCTTCTTGTTCTAATCTTTATATAATTTAGTTTACGGTGATAAGACAATATGGTTCAATTTAAATGTACATAATACATATAATTATTTCATTTTAAATAAATGGAATGAATTTAATATAGGCAACTTTCTTGATCAAATGTACAATGCATTGAACATTTTTATTAGAGTAGCAATAAATGCTTGAGAGAAACTTGAGACGCCACGTGTACTTTTACCCAAAGATGTATGCTTTTGTATTATATAAAGATTTATTAAGGACAATTTTATAAAAAAAAATTCATAATGACTCTTTCTCATACAAAATTAATTACATTTTTAATATGTGTGAAATGGTCAAAACGTCGTATAATTTAGGACGAAGGGTTTATTTAACTAGCATTAAGACAGACACGTTTACCTCTTTTTAATGCGCTTTAGTGTATATTTAGTTTATCGTAAATGATTATATTTTTTTTAAAATAATTTAATCAAAGTTAGATTTAACTTGATTGTTTTTACTATAGCAAAACTGTTCATATTAAAATGAATTTTAACTAATTTTTTTAGTTAAAATTTAAAAAATATTATACAAAAGATAAAGTTATATAATTAGAATAGTTTAAACGAAAGGTGTAATTCAGAGATAAAAAGTCAGCTCAATAATGTATCTTTTTTAGGATAATACTTTGGTGACATAATGTCACCGTGACATTAAATCTAGGCCACAGAAATGGTTGTGTTGTGTGACCCAGATGTGTTGTATGGATGACATTAAATCTGGGCCACACAAAGGCGTGTGTTGTGTGGCCCATATTTAATGTCACGGTGACAATATGTCACCAAAGTGCCACCCAATCTTTTATATATAATGGAGAAATGGACACACTATTTATGTAAAAAAAAAATAAAAAAAATCATCATGGTGAAATTAGGAGGAAATACCAACTTTCCAACTTAGCGTGTGTTTGGAGTCAAAGTTGATTTTCAAAAATTATTTTTAGCTAATAGTGAATGAATTCTAAAATTAATTAGTTGAACTAAAAAATTGAATGGAATTACAAAAAATCAAATTTAAAGTCAAAAACTAGAAATATCTTCAAATTAAAATATATTATACTAAAAGTATTCAATTATTCTAAAATCAAATTTATACATTTTTTTGGTAGTGATTTTTTTTTGGCAGTGATCAAATTTATACGTTGAATTCACTTTTAAAAGGATCAAAAAGTGAAATCAAAAGAAAGCTCAAAATTGATTATATTTAAAAATTTGATTGTGACATATTTGATTGTTTGTAAAATTGATTTTTTTTTTTTGGTAGTGAAAATTGATTTAACATATTTGATTGTTTTGAGTAAAATTAATTTTGTATTTTAATTCAAGTTAAAGGTTGAACTTTTTAATTTAAAATTAATTTAGACATTCAAACTTACTATTCAACTCACTTATATTCAAACATAAATCAAATTGTTAGAAAATAAATCATTTAAAATTCAACTCATTTTTTATCACAATTAACTGTATTTAGTCTTTACCACGGAGTCTCAATAAATCTGAAAATGATTTTTAATTTTTCTTTCTGTCTATGTTAAAGTAGTCAGTAGAATTACAATGAAAAGAACAGAGATCAATGACACATTGGATCATACAAAAAGGAAGTAGCAGTGATGATGACAGTAATGAGTAAAACACATGCGGTACACTCCATACATAAAAAGCAAAAGCTTTCTCATCATCATCACCACGATTCACACTCTCAAATTCTATAAGTAAAAAACCAAACCTCCAAACCAATTCATTTATCCATATGGAAGAAACAACATCAACCATCATGGCAGCACTTTCATCTCTCCCTCCTCCCCACCTCACAAACCTCACTAACACCATTCTCTCCTCCACCCGCCGCCACCACCGCCGTCTCACCTTCCTCCTCTCCTCCCCATCACTCTTCTCTCTAACCCTTCACCACCTTCACACTCTATCTCTTCAACAAAAAACTCTCCTCATTTCACGTCACCTCCTTTCCTTTCTACACCTCCTCACTCAATCAAACACCCCCACCTCACCTCTTCCACCTCCCGTTTCTACTTCCATGAGAGAACGTGACACCGACGCTGTGCTACTCCTTCTCTTGTTCTGTGAAACACATAAACACAATCCAGAAGCATTAACCGCACCGTTTTCACACTGGAGGCTAAACTTGAACAAAATCTTCTCCAACACATTGTTAAGGCTTTCTTATTCTTCTGCACCACCGCTTGGTGCATGTTTTGGATCGGTTTTGATTCCGTTTATCGAGACGGTGAGCCGGTGTTGGAGATTGGTGGGTGTTTTGGGTTGTGAAGAGGGGAAGGAAGTGAAGGAGGTGGCGGCTTCGGCGGCGACGGTGGTTTCTTTGCCGGCGGTGGAGGTGAGTGTTGGTGGGAGAGAGTGTGTGATATGTAAAGAAGAGATGCAAGTAGGGAGAGACGTGTGTGAATTGCCATGTCAGCATTTGTTTCATTGGATGTGTATTTTACCATGGTTGGGAAAGAGGAACACGTGTCCTTGTTGCAGGTTTCGGTTACCGTCCGATGATGTTTTTGGAGAGATCCAACGGTTGTGGGAAGTTTTGGTTAAAATTAGTGCTAAACATAACAGGATGACTGATTAATGATTAATTAAACCCTTAACATTAGTTAATTTTATCTTATTCTTACTTCAAAAACAAATCGAAGAAAGGTATATTTATGTGTGATGAGGAGAAGATGGCGTGGCAATTAGTTGGCTTAATATGGATTCTTGCATATATGTTAATTTGTTTGGTTTTAGATGTTTTGGACCTTAGACAGGGACTGTTGTGGTAGAGGGAATGATTTTGTGGCCGATTCAATTGATGGATGGATAAAGTATACAAATGTGAGGTTCTTATTATATAATATAGGTGTAATAATCTTGTATATTTATAAAAAAAAAAAAAAATGTAATAATCTTGTATGTATAGTACTATAGTAATAGATTTAGAAAAGTATATCATATAAGTCAATAGATGGAGTATGATAGAATTTTTAATAACCGTAATTCGGTTTCACAACAAGTTCCTTATATTGTTGGTAGTTGATTTGTATTTATTGCTAATTTGTTATTAGCCCCACGAGTTATGCCAATGATTTCATGTGGCCAAAAACAGACAAGTATTCTTGCTTAGCCTTTCTCCCTTGATTGATTGAAACTTCATTTATCTTCCTTTGACATTTCCGTGTGGCAAATATTCTCTCTCCAACTCCAACAAAACTCCCTAGCTATACATGCATCGTATTGGTGCATGTGTGTTGGGTGTGGAGGCTGAACCTAGGGCTGAGAAAGTCAACCGAACTCGTCCAAGAAACGAATTATCTGAGCCAACCGTGGGTATCACGGGGCGGGTTAACACGAGTGTCGGGTTAAAAATGAGGAAAATTTGGGTCCATGTGGTTTCGAACGGTCGGAATCGGTTTTACCAACATCCAAACCGTGCACCCGACTGTTAGTTTACTAAATCCACGACAAAATCCATATACAAGCCTAATCCAAACAAAATAAAGTAACCCAAGCCCAATGATTATGTGAATCCAATTATTCAATCCCTAATAACATGACTGCTTCTCTCCATCAGAGCTTCTTCTTTATTGGTCGTGCCTATCTCTTCTCTCCCTCTCTCAAAATCAAAGCTTCTTCTTTCTTTGCAACGTTTTCATGTCTCCCTCTCTCAAAAACGGAAACCCCAGTTCACATTGTCTTGGTCGATTGAACGGCCAATTGCTCGCCATTCTCCATCTCAATATCGATGTTCCATTAAACTGTATCTTGCTTGTCGTTATCCTCTTATTCTTCTTCTTCTTCTATATTTCACTAATTTTTTTTTGCTGAAACCCATAACCAATTAAACCCTCCTGTGCAAACCGACGAACCGACAAATGCCGAGAACCACCAAAAGCGGTCGAAGTTAGTTCTTCATTTGATGCCATCGGTTTCATCTAGTGTGACGTTTTCGGACCCAAATCCATCTGAACCCGCCCGATGCTCTCCCTAGCTGAACCATTGCATTTTGAGGCTAACAACATGCAATGCAACCACACTCAATAGGGTTCAAGTAACCTGGACTTGGCAAATGCAGTATTTGTTGTCAACACAAAAAAAGTACAGTATTGTTGAGAAAACTACAAGAGAATTTTCTTTTTCAACTTATTTATCTCTCGTGCGCCCTCTATATTTTCTATTTTGCTTTAATTTAAATTAAATATTTTTTGAAACAAAAAAATATGTTTCGGATAATATAATTCAAAATATACCTATATGTAAGTAACTCTAAAAAACACATCGCATTTTATCAGTTACGATTTAGTATGAATTTTTATGACTCTTGGCCATGGCCACTAGATATTTTGTTTCAGATATTTTGCAAGAATTGAGTCATCATATGTATAATATTATGTTTTGACTTGTGTTGTAAAATCAACGCAAATTTTGATTTTATTAGTGTATAATATTATCATATGTCATGTTTTGATTTAGTTTTGATGTGTGTCAATAGTGTAGTTTGATTTATGTTGCAAAATCGGTATAGATTTGCAAATAAGTGAGCTTTATGTTTAAATATATATGATACATTTCGAATTATATAACCCGAACACATGTTTTAAATGATTAGATTATATAATATGAAATGTGTCAACACGTTTCGAATTATATATAATCTGAAATGTTTAATTTATTTCAGGATTATATAATCTGAAATGTTTTGAAACAAAATTTGGATTATATAATACAAAATAGAATAAAAATACTTCAAACTATATATTAATCTGAATGGGGTAAAATTGAAAATTTGGAGGGTGCGCGAAAAATGAGTATGACCGAAAAAAATAATCTCAAACTATAAACGTACAACCATTTATCCAAAAGAAAAATATGTAGAACTTATAATTGTGCCCAAAACTTAATTAGAACCTTTGTCAAGCTCAGGAAATAACACTGAGATTATCATAGGAATTTTTCTTTTTTTTTTTGTTACAATCATAGGAATTTTTCTAATCACATCCAATATAATTCTGGTTACACCTAAATTTCATTAAAATTTTATGATAATATTTTAATTATCCTTAATATATAAATTTTCTAAAAATCCTATTTTCATTATCATTGTAAACCTTCACCCTCTCTAACCCACAAACAACTGTGTAAGTGCAATCAATCTCTACGAAAGATCAAAATTGAATAACAAAGTCTTTCATCATACTCTATTGGCTTTATTCAATGATGTTGAGTTTTAATATTTTTTAATGATGGTGAGTTTATATTTTGAAAATTGCTTTTCTGACATAAGAAACTTCCTAAAAACACAAGTAAAATACCAATTTACCCTCAGTGGTAGTTAACTACCGTTGGGTGATCCGGCAACAGTTAACTACTGCTGAAGCCAGCAGTAGTTAACTGTTGTTGCGTTCTTGGTTAAATTTTCAGCAGCTTTCTCCTTCCCTTTTTCCCCACATTTGAACATGTTATACATACTATTTTCGAAAACAATTTTTCAATCATTTTCATCCAATTTCACATTCATCAATTCTAAAACATATAAAAATTAAAAATAATTTTAACATGATAAAAATAAAACGCAAGAAATAATATAAAAGGTACGAAAATGTCATAGAAATATCACAAGGTATGAAAATGTCATAAGCATATATCACCATCACCATAGTCCAAATGTACATAAAAAAACCTAATGTTAATCAACCCTGCTGCCTACGATGCCTATGCCCCCTGCGCTGCCTGCCAATCTGATACATAAGGGCATGGAGACCAGTACTGCCAATCCAGATCATCTCCTGCATCAGCTCCTCTTTAGTCATCTAGGGGCTCATGGCCACAACATTATCAGCCATCTGCACGACATCCCTGATGATCGTCAGTGTGTCAGACAGCTCTCTGGCATGCTCCTCCTCTATAAGCTGCTCCCGGTTCGCCGGCCTCGGAGGAGATCCTTCAACTTAGTTTTCGTGCAAATTGTGATTTACTTGAACAAGTTTGCATGTGTTTCTGTAAACTAGAAACTGAAGTTTTTGTGTTCTTAAGATACAGATCGCAGCGGTAGTTAACTACCGCTGAGGCCAGCGGCAGTTAACTGCTGCCGGTTTGGCCAATGGTAGTTAACTACCGCTGAAGGCATTTTAAAATTTTTCATGTGTTATTAGGACATTATTGAAGTCAGAAAAGCAATTTTCTTATATTTTTTGTTCGTCGTCCTTTTTTCTTATCTATGTTTTGTGTGACAGTGTTTTTGGTTTACAGAGAGAAATAACAATTAAAAGGCTTTTGGGTGAAATTGGAAATTCCATTTATCGTATAATAATTTAGGTTCGTTTGAATTATAATTACTTTACCATTATATTATTTGGTGATTTTGTAGACTCCCCAAATGTACGACGGTATATTTAAGATTGTGTGTGTGGGTAGGGGGTGGTTGCGAGCAATGTGGGGACTTAAAAACAATTTTTATATACCTTACATGGTCAGTAAGGCCCAATCCAAATATGATCGAAAATATAAGAAAATTTCTCTTTTAGGCATCCAAAATTTGCTTTCAGGCACCCCAAACTGATCGTTTTACCCCAAAAAGGTAGTTAGTTGTTATTCCATGAATTGTGGTTGAATGTCGTTCTTAAGAACGGCCATTGACTATCAGTTACAAAGAAAAACAATCTATAGATTTAGGATGAGCCGAAGTATATCCCGAACAGGAGTAGACTCACATTTTTTTTACACTTGTTAACATGTTTGTGATCCTCCAAACATTTGAACATATATTGTAGCTCTTATGGACTTTTTGAATCTTTCATGTGGATTGTACCTTTCAAATTCATCAGGATATGTTTAGGCTCCACCAAATTCTTTGTCAGGTTAGCAACAATCTTCTTGTCTTTCTCATTTAATCTACCAGCAAGAAGGTGACATTCTAACTTTGGTTTCATCGTATGGTTGTGAACTCAATTAAAAATATTCATCGTGTTTTTGTTGCTTGTCAACGAACCTAATTAATTATAGGGTCATGCTAACATGTGCCCCCGGGCACTGGTTAAGCATACCAAAAAAGTAAAGTATTACCATAAAAGGAAACTTTTTTGACTTTTTATGAATTAATTGCACCATTTTCAATGCATTAATTAATATAAAATTTCCTTTTTTACCATCCTTAAAAGTGCCCCGGAGGCACTGGTTAGCGTTTCCCTTAATCATATGATCTCTAACTTTCCATTTATCGTTGGTGAAAAATTAAGACGTCAGCTGTGTTTGGTAACAACAAAAAGCTAGCTTATAGCTTGTTGAATTAGCTTATAAGCTTGTTGAATCAGAATGTGATGTGTTTGGTAACAAGCTTTTCTCGTGAACTTATAGCTTTTTTTTAGAAGCTATTTCAAGTAGCTTTTGAGCTTATAGCTTATAGCTTCTTATAATTTCTTCCAATTTTATCCTTGTTAATTTAATTTTATTATTTTTATATAGAAATAAACCACCCACGTTCCCATGTATTGCTTACTGCAACCAACCTCACAGCTTACTAGTTTTTTTTGAAGGACTCACAACTTACTAGTTGGATACGTATAGTTTTCTATATTTTGTTGTTCTCTTTTTTTTATGGCCTTGTTTTCAATTCATATAATATTTAATTTTAAATAAAATATATAATAAATAAAAAGTGAAGCAAATTTAGTTAAATAAAACTTGTCAAAAAATGAAAATTTGTCAAATAAAAAATGCCAATTGAATTCATAAAGCACATTTATTACTGTGAAGATGAAATTTTTTGAAATAAATTTAAAAATTTAAAAAGAAATACATTAAGTAATAAAAATTGTATATATGAGTTATACAAAAAAAAATAAACAGACATGTACTTTTACGTCATTTTATATTTATCAGCCACTTGAACAACTAATTTTACCAAACACTTTTTATTTTAATAAACTAACTTTTCAGCTATAAGCTACCAGCTATCAGTCATCAGCTATAAGCTATCTTTTCAGCTATCAACTAGCTTATCAACTATCAGCTAGCTTATAACTTATTTTTACCAAACACACCCGTCGTTAGGGCTGGACAAGGACCCGCGACCCGGCCCAACCCAAAAAAACCGAAAAAAAACCGAGCTGAGTGGGTTTAAGCGGGTCCGCGGGTCAAACGGGTCATATATGCGGGTTCACAAGGGTATACATGGGCAGAGGTGGGTAACAGACCTTCACCCGCGGGTACCCGAACCCGCCCGTATTGGATTAGTAAAAACGACGTCGTTTTACTTTTAGTATATTGAAGAGTGGGGAGACTCACTAACCCTAGATCTGACTCATTCATTTCATTTCTTCTACAAAAATTTCTCACTCGCCTCAAAAGTTTCACCTTCCTCTTCAAACCCTAGTGCCGCCGCCGCTTCTAACCACCACCACCTCACCATCAAATCCTCCTACCAACATGAATCACCACTTTCCAACTTGATTCCCTTTGTTTTACGCCTTTCTCTGTCAAGACACGCACCTATGTTTGTATTTTTAAAGGTAAGATCTGCTGGTTTTTATGTTTGTATCTTCTTCATTATCACAAAGTTTGAAAACCGCAAAACCAAACAAAGTTTTCTTTACGATCAACATTTGGTTTCACATCAATGAAAACATCAATAATATTTGGTTTCAATTTGACGGAAGCTTCAACAATAGATTCTTTGAATTCGACGGAAGACTCAACAATATTTGATTTTGACTCAACAAAATTATCTACCACATTTTCAATCACAACTATCAATAAATAACAAAGCATTGCAAAAAAAAATATTAAAAACTAATTCAATCATTAAATGCAACATAGCAAAAGAAAAACAAAAAAATTTGAAAACTAGGCTCGAGTGGTTTTAAATTGCTGTTCTTGGAACAATTTTTAACTGCCAATCATACGATACAACTGGTAATCAACTACCGGGGAAATGCTTTGTCTTGAATCATTATTTGTGGAAAACTCGCGAATGAAGGCACAATATAATAAAAAACTGGCCATTATGCTTTTAACTATAACTTGTTCATCTTTACTCCTCCAAATTTGATTTATATTAACAATTATGACCAAATTTGTAAGTGAGAATATTCATTTTGATTTAGTGGGAGTTTGGAGCACAACATAGGTGCATATAGACATGGAGACACGTTTAGTAGACAACCTAAGTGGTGCGGTAGTAACAAACCGTGTCAATTACCATTACCTTTTGATTTTAATATAGCAAATAAGCTTTTAGAACTTAAAATAAATAAAGCTTTTAGTACTTAAAATACATTATAAAAGTAAGTTCGTGAAATTTTCGCTATATATTTCGTTGCTGCATATAACATTGTCCTTAACTATAGTTTTGAGCGTTTTGTTAGACACGAAAAACAGTAGTAAAAATCAACAATATAAATGGATTAAAAGATATAATATATGTTTCTTTAATATCAAATGAGTGTAGGAACCTTCAAACAATCATTCATCTATGATTTGAGACACTTTGCAATTTTTTTTTTTTTTTGGATATGGTTTGAATAGGGTAGGAAAGGTGGTCAAGGGACAGGGTGGTACAAATGAGCATGCCTGATATGTGATTAAATATGGAACGACAATTAATTGCCACTAGTGAACGAATGACAATTAACTATCATTCAACAACAACGATAGTTAATTGCTATTGGGGGTATCTTAGAGCAAACATTGGGCGTCTAAAGAGCAATTTTTAAAAAATTAAGGGGCCCATGTTGAATATCAGTGAAAGCACTTACTTGTATTTGATCGACCCAAAAAAGCAAGTAAATTTATTTTTTCAGCTACATACACCCAATATTATTGATTCTATCACGTATTTAAACTAATAGTAATATATTTAATTACATTAGTTTCATTTCAAATGGATAAATAGAAGTATTAATTTTGTGCGGTCTTAAAAATTGTCGTGATTACAGTTATATTTTCGTTAGAATATAATTTGTGAGTTTTGCATTATATAAGCTTTAGGTATTTTAAAAAAAACTTAACGTCTCACCTTGTGGTTGAGTAATTAATTAACTCCTACTCTTAAATAAATAAAAAATAAAAAATCTGGAGAAGAGAAGTCTTCCTTATATGTTTACAACAATTTTTTGAAAAGATTAGCCATTTTAAAACGTCAATACTTAATACCTAAAACATTTGTAAAAAAGAGAGAGTTTTCAATTAAAGATAATGACTTAAGGAAAAACATTTAGATCCTTCCCGATATGTTTTCATAATAAACATGACATACGAGCAAAAGAAAAGTTTCAAATAGTTGTCACGGTTATTCTTATGTTATACACCCTCCGATCACTATTATAAGCAAAAAATAACATTTTAGATTTATTCATTTAATGATGTATGTGGTTTTTATTATAGACCACATACATCATTAAATGAATGAATCCAAAATGTTGATTTTTGCTTATATTAGTGACCGGAGGGTGTAGGCTTTTCGCATTGAAGATAACCATATTCGATGTGTCTAAATGTACCTCTTCTAGCCACCGGTAAAACTTGGTTAGCTACGTTGTAGGAATATACTCCATTTCGTTAGATCCAACCCCCTTTAGTAGGTTTGATAGTTATTAGATTAGATTAATTGGATGGATCGGTTGGTTTTCCCCCCTCTTTCTTTTGGTTTTATCATTTATGCATGCCATAATATATGTTTAAGAAGATGAAAATGAACATCCTATCCGATCCAGCAAGGCAGCAAATATTATTAGAACTGGGGTAGATAGGTCTACAAGACCTAGTCAAAAGGATACGTCCCTTAATTAAAGATGTAGTGGTCCTATAGTTGAATAATTAAAAGGCAAATGCTTAAAAGTTTCGAGCATTTATGCATTCGAATGGATATATATAACTATAATGTATTAGGTGGTGTGGAAGTATTGGATCTACAATGCAGAATTATTATGTTATGAGTTGCAAACACTGGCTCTTTTCTTTGAGTGCAGTGCAAGCCAAATAAGGCAACTCATAATTTGTAATTATAGTTCAGTTATATTATTCATGGAAACGTGAACTATTATTCTGCAACCCATTTTCACGGTTACATTGCATACATAATTTAGTATCATTATTAATATTAGTATTGGCTATTTGGCCCTACTTGCTTGTTTGATTTGTTGTACAAATGCCCCCTTTTCATGTTTTTGAATAATGTGGAGCAGGCTCAATTGTTTAAAATGGAATCTTAAAACTAAAGGAACATAAAAAAAATAATGATTTTTTTTTTTTAGATAAGTAAATATGTTAGTATTTTCTCCTTCACCAAGTTTAAATCCCTATTGTTTAACTCATTTAATCTTAAAACTAGTTGCAACAACATTCATGGTTGGGTTTCCATGTCCAAGAGAGATGTGCCTATCAAGTCGTGTTTTCTTCATGAAATGTTATTGAAACATTGGAAGCCTCTTGGCAGGTAAATGATAATTCCACTTGGTAAAAAAATCAACGAATTTTATGTCTCTTCTTAAGAAGATTTACGAAGTGTTTTCATTTACGAAGTGTTTGGACCGTTGCACATGGAATCTCACACTGCATTTGTTGCAATTATCTTCTTGGAACCCAATTTCAATTTCGACTAAATCAAGAACGCTACCACACAATGTTGGATACAAATTCATGAAATGCACTTTTTAAAAGTCTAAAGCAACCAAATGAACCAATCGCTACAATTGTTGTCTCCTTGGTGAATCTGTATATTGAGGGTGCTAGGAATTCAAACAATCCTTTCGACGACGCTCTGGTTAAAGACATATTCCAACATGTTGAATACACGCCTTAACATGTTGAAGAGGTAGTTGAAAAGAGGAGATTCTAACTTCAGAGATCAATTTGAATTCGAACGAAACTACTTATGGCGCTAAAAGATTAGAATTATAAATTCCTTTATGATCTATCACATTTCCATTATATTTTTTAAGCTCACCATGAGCTAAAATTTTATTTAATTAGGAGTTAATGAGGTTTTAATTGAAATTTGCATTTAAGTATATTGTAGTGTATTTAATCTCTTTTAAACTAAGTTGTATTAATGTTAATATTTAAAAGTTATTTTGGCCACTTAAGTTTTAGTGCTCGTCTTTTGAGCTTAGAAATGGAAAAAGATGGAAATGCTTGTTTAATGTGGATTAAGCCATCATATGCATGCTTGGAAAAGATGACGACTTTGCATCCTAGTGATGCTTAAAGACTAAGAATAACTTTTAATTCCATAGCGAAGCATTGTAACAAAGTATGTGAATTCAGTTCATGTTGAAGCAACAAATTCAAATCCAAATGTTAATTATGAAACATGACAAGAACATACAAATTTTTTGGAAAGTAGAGTTAAAGTTGATTTTGATCGTAACTCTATTAAGTTGAGTTATTGTCCCGGATAGTGAGTTATTTTTTGTCAAGTAGTTTAGTGACTAAAATTTCACATCTTAAGATGAATAATTGAGAAATATGGAGTTCAAACCCCGACTCATGTATATATAATGCAATATCTCTACCAACCGAGTTAAATTCACGGATACCGCGAATGATGTGTTTATTGTGGTTATTTCTAAATCTCTAATACTTAAACTTAAGAAACTCAAAACTTTCTCCAAAGGCATGGTTTTACAAATCAAATTAGGTGAACATGTTGATACACATGAAGTTTGATTGAGTATGTATTTACTATCTACCTATTCAATGACATGTCATATTTTTGTATTAATTTATTTAAAAATCAAATCAAATTTTAAATGAATTTTACCCAGAGAGTATCAATCTCCTTCTAACTTGAGAGCACCTTATAATTTACCTTCATATTAGAGGCGCTTTTTGATTTGTGTCAACAATTCTCCCATCTTTTTATTCTTTTGCTTTTGTTTTCATTATTTCCTTTCCATTATGTTATTTTTTTCTTCAACTAATGTTATTTTTGTTGCTTTAAAAAAGCTTGTAATTTAACTTTGAACATAAGTTAAAATCTTGTAAATCAAGAGTACTCAAGTTTAATCTTTGGTTGAAAATAATGATAAGTTCTCATAGTCGAACATTAGATTACTTGCGTCTATTTTTCTAAATTCGGAAAGTTAACACAAAATATTGCAAATTTAAGAATTTCATATATTCATTTTTTTTTCATTTTTAAAATAGTTTGAACAGTAGTATAATTTTATCTGTAAATTATATAAGAAATGCTAGAAATATTCTTTTTTAACACTCTCTATCGCTCAATTTTTTACATAATGAAACTCATGTGAAATTTACCACTTTATATAAGATTCATTTTTAAAGTGTAGAATCTAGATAAGTTTCATCCAATAAAAAAAATGAGTGTTAAAAGTGTTAGAAAAAAAATGTCTTTAATACTTCTCAAATTATTTTTATGCAATGGACCATAAGACAGGAGATATTAAAAATGAAATTAAGGAAGGTTGACAAGGAAAAAGACAATTCAAGAACATCACGTGACAGTTATAAAAATAGTAACTGTTAAAGAATCAAAAATGGACAAGCGGAATCATCTCCCCCCTGTATACAAATTCAAAATATAAACTTAACATGATTTTAACCAATAAATGCTGCTGAAGTTATGTGTCTTTATCACAGAAAACACTCTCCCTGAGTTACTCCAGACTCATGAATCATATATGAAAACAAACCGGCCAAGCCCATGGTCATACACCAATATACGCATTTTGTAATTGTTTAGACTATACTTACGTCACAGTCGAACTTCGGGTTAACAGTACCTCATTTCTCTGAAAATCGGATGGTTAATACAAAAAAAATAAATAACACATGTTTTGACTCAACCAAAATTTACATTTTTAAACCAATATATAAACCTTTCAGTGGTTTAAAAGACATAACATTAGTATATCAGTCACATAGTTAATATTTTATATTATTTTAGAGGAATTCATCAAATAACTACTAGAACACAGATTAATTCATCTTTTTAATTACGCAAACAGTTGATTAAGCATGTTTTGCTATATATATATTTTTGATCTGGTGAACAGTCATTATCAAAGAAAAAGGACATGTAGTTGAAAATTTAAAAAATTGCATTCTCTCTGTTGACCTTAATAAACAATACAATACAAATTTATATAATACATATAAATGAATTCCTATTTGCATTAAAAAATAGTATATGTGGTGTGAAATTGTTTTTACATTGCGCCAAAAAACACTGAAAGATATTTAAAAAATTACAGTCAATAAGTGCCAAAATACAAAGGAATCGTACTTTGGAGGTGGATATTTAATTATTTATAGCTATAAGACAATGACTTCAAACTCACCTTGTACCAAAATTCCATTCTCATCTTTGTTTTTCAAATACACAAATTTAATCACATTGTTTATTTTTGAACTTACACATCACATTTCCCTTTTTCAAAAATACTAACATCTTCAAACTCTTTTGGTTCTGATCTGATTCTGTAATACAAAAGATGGGAACTTTCTCTGCTCAAACTGAAACTGAAACTTCAGATCATAAGCAAATGCATGTCATAACTGCTAACACCAAACAGGACCACTATTGCAGGTATCTCTCCCTCTCTCTCTCTCTCTCTCTCAATATATATATTAAATTGTGAAAAATTGAATGACATTGTTGAATTATTGGTTTTAACAGCAAGAAAATGGAAGTAGATGAAGGTTTGAATTTGAACACTGTGGCATGTCTAAGAGGGAGGTTACTAGCAGAGAGACAGGCTTCAAAAGTAGCTAAGGAACAAGCAGAATTAATGGCCAATAAGGTAATAATATTTTTTACCTTTTAACTGATAGTAACAATGTTTCAATTCACTTTTCTGTGACATTGTTTAGAACATCATCATAAAGGAAAGATGAAAATGACACTGATGTTTTTCTGACATAACTTTTATTTTGTTTGTGTTTCTATTTCTGAAATAATTGAAAGTTATTTTTTGACAGTTGGTTGAGTTGGAAAAATTGGTTAAAGAAGAGATCAAATTAAGAGACAAATCTGAGAGAAAGCTTAAATTTTTAAGGAAAAAGCTTGAATCTTTTAGCAAATCCTCCAAATCAAAACAATTGGGGCATTCTGATTCATCACAGAATTGTGAAAATTCTTGTGGGTCATCATCATCAATTAGTTCAAATTCAAATTCCAAATATTATTCAGAAGCAAATGAAACACAAAATCTAGTACCAAATCAAAATGTTTCAGAGACACAGAATAGTTCATCCACATCAAAAGATTGTGATTCTCAGATTACTGATGATTCAAGTAGTAATTCAAAACCAAGCTCTGAGTTTGAGAATTTGAAGAATGATGAAAGCAGGTATTATTAGATTTGAACATGTGATTATTTTTGTTTGTTTGTATTTTTTATGAATTGTTGTTTTTTAATTATATGTTTTTGAGCATGTTGTCAATTTTGGAATTTTGGTGTCATGTTTTTCAGGATTTCTAGTTTAAGCACAAAATCATCAGTGACAGAGAATGAAAATGATCATGCAGAATCCTTTGATAATTCTTTGGCATTAGTTCCTGTGACTGTGAATGTGACAGCAACATCTCAAGCTACTGCAACTAATCACAAACAAGTCAATGAAAGTGTCTTTGAAGCTCTAGATGCATTGAGGGTTGCCAAGGAAAAGCTTCAAAGTTCCTTAGGAATAAGGCGAACGATTCGCGTTGGCCTAATGTAACTTCTCACTCCGAGACAGTAATGAGTGCATATTTGGATTAACAGTGAGTTTGACAAAATTACTGTGCCAGTGTAAAAAATTACAGTGCACAACATGATTTTGCTTAATTTACGGTCGGTCCAAATATGGACTAAGGCTAAATTATTTGATATTTCTATGTTAATGCATTATAGAAAATGAGATTATTCAGCATGTAGATAGAGAGAGGTGAGAACAGCAATAACCTTGAGTAATGGGATTGGTAGAAGAATGGTAAAGTTCTTGTGAATTGTGGTTTTTTACTTACCACAGAAAACATGTGATGTTGGGATGTGTTGTCAGATTAACGCTTCTTCTCCTATGAGGTTCAATTATTTTGTCTATATCCTTTGTGCTTTTTTTGTTTTCATACACTTTTGATGAGTTTCAATGTGGTCATCACTTGATTCATGTGACTCACATCAACATTGTTGATTTTGGGTAGGCTAGTTCTTGTTAATCTTTACACACAAAATGATGGTTTTTGAATATTGTGTCATTGTAGGGGATCACATGTTCTCTAGATGTATGAACGTGTTCTTATTAAAAATTTAATTTGACTGCAAAATGTGAACTATTAATTAACTTAGAGTAAATTAGTGATTAAAAACTAGTAGGAAATTTGTTTATCTATTCGTCAGTTTTGTTGCTGTTAACATAGTTTTAATTAAGATTTAAGAATCCAAATTGAATTCTTGATTTGGAGATACTTCAAGAAAACAAATATGATATGAGTTATAATGTTAAATAATAACATCAAGACTTTATCATAGATGGTTAAAGAACTAAAGTATGTTGATCGAGTTGATAAGAATTCAATTCATATCTTACAAAGAACTTGAATCTAGTATGAAATACTTAGATGATGATTTTCAAGATGTGTTTTGACCGGTGAAAACTATCAAAAGTTAACTTGATTTTTTTTCTCTTAAGTGTCACATTTTTCCTCTAAAAAAAAGTGTCACATTTTATTTATCCCACTATAGGAGTACAAAACTATTAAGCACAACTATATTATAAACAAAATATCACAATTAGTGTTATTGGGACATCCAACTATATGTTGGTACCTTCACCCCCATTGTCACATGACCAAGGACTATATACATAGACAATTCAAGTACGGTTATGCATCACATGTAACTATACAAACCAAGTCCTAAATTTTATAGGTTGCTATAACTTTCTATCTTTCGGATTCTATTATTTGGTTTAAATCATCAAATCAAAGTTTACCAACTACTACATGCATCTTATGGAAAATTCTTTTGGTCCCGGGTGTCCCGCTCTTGGATTTCAATAAATGCTTATGTCTTTGTCAAATGTAAAAGTATAGTAGTGATACTGATTATTTTGATGTTGTTTTGACTCTTCACAACTTCTATTTGTATTTGGTTTCACCCACATTATTTTGACAAAAAGAGGTCTCTACAATACACTATATTTAGTTAAAGGTAAATAAAATCTTAGTATAAATTTGTTCCTTTACTAGGGATCAGAGTTTGGATATCAATAGAAATCGTGACTTTAAATAGAACTTATCAACCGCTTACGGTGAAAATGGTTGATACAGATTGTATGCATATATAACTTCATGCAATAAACGATATTGAACAGCTTATATTATACAATAGTAAAATTGGCTTTAAACAATATTGACCGTTCATTTATGATTGATGGTTGAGATCAGTAACTGCGTCCCGACACTAAATCCAAATTAAAAAATCGTTGATAAATCTTTAAACATTAATTTCTTTATATAAAAATAAACATGTCAAAAAATAGCATGTTCCATTTTGTCGCTGAAAGTAATTAAACAAGAAGAAAGTGGTTGAGAGCCTTAATCACAAAGTTATAACATAAATTATGATGTTATAAGTAGCACAAGTCATTTCCAAAACATATTGAGAAAACCATTAGATTGGGAACAAGTGAAAAAAAATTCATCTATTCTGCATTGCTTCTATAAAATCTAAAGTGACACTAGCATGATATATAACTTCAGTAAGCTAACTTGTACTAGAATCAGTCATTAGAATCAATTAACTTTACCATGAACCTTGTGACAAAATAGGAAACATATCTGCTAACTTATACATATAGTTTTACTCACAGGAAACCTCTAGCAATCATTTCATAAAGTTCCAACATCAGGAAGGTAAACCATGTCTTCCATTTTTGACTGCAAGGTCAATGCTTCACCCGTTAGACCTTATTACAAAGCCCATGGATCATAACATTATATGTTATGACAATTAATTAAGGAAAATGCTATTTATCTAGAAAAATAGCATCAAGAATTTTTCAAGACACAGTTGGCAAGTTTTAATTGCATGATTTATTTGTTCACTTCCTATTTTTCAGCCACACCTCCTTGAATTGTGGCAAATAGTGCATTGTGATTGGCTGCTCTTTATTCTTGAAGAATTCTTGATGTTATTTTTCTTGAGATATAACATTGCTCTTTAATTAAATACTTGTATGTGTGTAGATTTGGTTGAATACTCTGATTTTAATTTTCTTGAATAATGTAATTGCCTTGTCAACATGATAGTTTTTTCATAAAGCATTTAATAGGGAATTGTAGGTGATTACATCAGCTGATTGGTCTCTATCATGCATCTCATCAAGAAGAACCTAAACAAATGATATCCTACTTAGTTTGTACATACCATCGATAAGAGTGTTGTAAGTTACCATATTATGAATGATCTTTTTTGAAATGCATTTCTTTATAGAGATTCAAGGCTTCATCAATCATTCTAATCTTACATAATCCTTTAATCAAGATACTATAGAGATTTTTTTTTTTTTTGAGAAACAAGATACTATAGAGATGAAAACTAGGTGACTTTGAGCCTAGCGTTGAATATATATTTGGCCTTGTTCACTTCATTTATTACTAGACAATACTCACCATTAAAAAATTATAAGTAACACACCGGGTTTTACACCTTTCATCATTATCACCGTTTTAGCTGATTTCACCTTTACTTTCTTGCATAATGCATCAACCAATATACTAAAGGTGATTTCCAAGTTTACCTAAGAATATAAAAAACAAACACCTGATCTACAAGTTTACCTTTTGTAAAGACTATCGATAACTGTTTTGTACATTACTACATAAGGCTTCATGAATTTTCATTCAATTTGTCTCAGCAACCCAAGGGTAACTCTTGTTTGTCCCATTTTACAAAACTCGTTGATCAACGAAACCCATGGCTACTAATTCATCATGAAATTGTAGAGCTTTCATAACTTCACCGATAAGAAAGAGACCTTTTCATAAGTATAATGTCTAATGTTATAAGCGCGCTTGAGAATCTTCGCCAATACATAAAATGCAGTATGACCGATGTGGCGGTAACAATTGATCAAGATGTTTAAAGAAACCAAATACGGTTTAATTCCACATCATTCTATTTTATGTCTTGATAAGAGAACCTAAAATACTATGATGGGTGGGAAAGCATGCATTTTGAATCATGTTATTGAATGAGCAAACGACGTGACTAGCATTAGGAGTGAATGGAATCGGGGGAAGAGAGCGAGGGAAATTAAAGGAAGAAGAAGAGTGTTGGATTGAGTGAAACGACTTGCAGAAAGAGTGTTGAATATAATCAGGGTTAACATATGTTTACCCTGTAATATTAGCGAATTTTACGCCTATAAAAAAAAATTCAATATTGTAAATCCTGTAATAAGAAAGATTCTTTAATTTTGAATGCATATCACTATATACACCTATGACGGTGTAAAAATGATGATATGATGATATGGTACACTGACTTGGCATTTTTAATTCTTTTTCTTTAATTTTTTGCCTCTTGCTTTTTCTGTTAATTAATAAATAATTTTAAAAAATCAAAATTATAAACACCATTCATCTTCATCTCTTTCTCTATTATTATGTTCATCAACATACCCTTCCATCTTCATCTTCCCAAACACAAATCCAGGAAAAACAATTATGAAAAATCCAACCCATTTTCGATCCTCATCATCAACCCATTCAGAATTTTTTTCTTGGAAAATCAATCCCTTTTCATTCAATCATAATACTCTCATCATCATTGATCCTTCACATAGAAAGTATATACAGTCATATTGTGTTCACTTTCCAATCTTGTAAACTGATTCTTGGTATTCTTATTTCCTTTGTAAATTTTCCAACCCTTCTTTAATTTTTCCCCACTCTCATCAATAAACACTCGGTCAGCAAATTTCACAAACAGCTTCCATGATATGGTAGTATGGTTAAAAAGTCATAACCCAAACACAACAACACCACACTACACAACACATGCTACACCCCTCACACACACACACTACCATGTCATATCATTTATTATATAGTGTGTACAAAAATTACGATAAGATAACCGGCCATCTCAAAAAAATATAATAAGATAAAATAATGTTATCATGTTTAATATCTTAAAATAATCGATCTTAAGATCTTGTCTTATCTTATCCTTATCGAACTTTATATCTTATATCATATATCTATCATAAACCACCAAACACCCTTGTTTTTACTATTAGAAGTCAAATTCAGTTAAGATACTCTTCACAGATACACAATAATTCTAGTAAACTTTACTTGCTATATCATAAACTTCAAAGCATGAAAAAGTTAAAACTCAAGATTGAAAAGAGAAAATCGTATAGTCCATCTGTCTCTTATTACATGATCATACAACAAAAATCATTGGTGTTAAATGCAACTATTGGAGTAATAAATTTGTTTGAAATATTTTCTAGTTTTACATATTTACCCATACAACTATTAATATCATGAGAGTGTGTGTGTGCGCGCGCATGTTTTTGTTTTTCAATGGTAAATTAGTATCTGTGTGCAAAAATTATCGATGCATGTGTAATTTTGTAAAAGGTCATACATCAAGGACAAAATAAATCTATTTATAGAGGGAGTACAAGACAACAATATACTCTATTCAGCCCTATATATAAGAGAAATTTATGTCAACAAAAGTTGATATATCTCATTCAAAATTTAGACCAAATACATTAACTTTTATTGACTCAATTTTATCTTAATAGAGAATGGAGGGGGTAATGTTGATTCTGCAAGTGTGTTAGTTTCTATATTGAACCACACACACTATCTAACATTCACTCTCTTATTGGTTTAAATAAATGTGGATCCACACTTTGGAAATGTAACCCACATAATATGGTGGGACGTACAATGATTTCATCCAATAAGAGAGTGAGTGTTAGAGAGAGTGTTGAAAAGAGTGTTGCTGACATTCCTTTTAGTAGTTATAGTGTCATACAAAATATGTTAACGTGTCTTTGGTTTATTTCTTTGTTGGACAACTAATAAGTGATGGTTTAAGCTAGTACAAGAAATTATTGCATTGCACAAAATATGTATGTGTATCTTTTACTTCTCTCTTGATAGTCACTATACAAACTTTGAAGCTTACATAAGAAGTTTACGTCGCAGAAAATAAGTAATTGTGTCTCATGTTCATCTGTTTAACAATATTCGCTAAATGACTGATGAAACTTGCACAAGAGATCACTTCGTCGCGCAGAATATGCAAGTGTGTTTTTGTTTCTCTATTGAGATGTCACTAAACGATTGTTGAAGCTGACACAATAAATTATTTCTTTGAATAAAATTATGTGACTTCTGGTTCTCTCTTGGACAATCTCTAAATGGGTGGTGAAGCTTAAATAAGAACCACACAAAGTATGTAAGTGTATCTTTTATTTTTCTTTATGAAAGTTGAGGGCAATATAAAAAGTTATTGCGTCTCGCAAAATATGAAAGTGTATATTTGTTTCTCAACTTGGATAATCGCTAAATGACTATTGAAGTTGATAAGAAAAATTACCGCATTAAACAAAATACGCAATGTATATGCTTGGCTACAACACAAAAAGTTTTTACATCTTGTAAAACATATAAGTGTGTATTTGCTTGGCTATTAAAAAAAGTGTGTATTTGCTTCTCAAATTGGACAATCGCTAAACGACTAAACGACTGTTGAAGCTGATAGAGAAACCCCTGCATCACGCAAAATTTGTATGTGTGTCTTTTATTCCTCTTTAAGACAATTGAAGGTAACAAAAGGTTAATTGCATTTCGCAAAATATGTAATTGTGTCTCTTTTTTCAAATTAGACAATCACTAAACGACTATTGAAGCTGACGCCAGAAATTACTGTGCGTCACGAAAACACAACTTTGCACCGCATGCCAAACTATCTGAACGTGTAACCAACCATGCTAAGTAATCAAGGCCAACATTAATATTGTTTAAGAAACTATTGAAGCTGACGCACCGCATACCAAGCTATATGAACGTGTAACCAACCATGCTAGGTAATCAAGGCCAACATTAATATTGTTTAAGAAACTATTGAAGCTGACGCACCGCATACCAAGCTATACGTGTAACCAACCATGCTAAGTAACCAAGGCCAACATTAATATTGTTTAAGAAATTATTGAAGCTGACGCCAGAAATTACTGTGCGTCACAAAAACACAACTTTGCACCGCATATCAAGCTATGTGAATGTGTGACCAACCATGCTAAGTAATCAAGGCCAACATTAATATTGTTTAAGAAGAAACTATTTAAAACATACAAAAACAAACTTATTATATACTACTTGTCTTGAGGTTTTAGGTTTAAATATGACATTAAAATCTCTATTATCATTAATATCATGATTAATGTCTGGCTGATTTTAGATCCTCTTGTGTATCCCCTGACAAGTGGTTAGTTAGTCTTCAATCATCCTATGTTATAAAAGAAAGTATATGTGAGTGATAACAATCCACGCGGAAATCTCCTTACTTTATATTACTCCTCCCAACATCAAAGTTGCCTAAAACCTCAAGATTATTGCTTAAAAAAGGTGATGTTACTCAAAAACCTCAACCATTAAATTGAAGACTTATTAGAAACACAAACTCACAAAATTAAAGCTATTAATTACAAGGGACATTAAAAAAAGGACAAGAGAAACAATGTCAGACTATGTTGTTATTGTTTAAAAATAAAAAAAAATCTCTTTTCATCTTACTGATCATAGATCTACAATATCCTTCTCTTATCTCATTGTTTACCTTTGGTCACTGAGATCACAGACCAACTCTGCCATATAGAAATTTTTATGTGCTTTTCCAGCTATATTTGTTTCTCAAATATGACACACTCACTGAATTCCAAAACACATTAGACTCATATTTAAGCTACATAGTGCCAACAAAACACACAACATCATATTCTCTGAAACTTGCATGAGAAACCATCTTTTCAAGATACTTACATCTCTCTCAGTTAGTTTACCCCATACCCTTTTGGTTTTTACCTCAAAAGTTTGTTCTTATCCAAATAGTGTTTGCTTCTCAAGGGTCTATAAATATACACATAACTTCAGAAGCTAAGGAAAATCATTAAAGAAGTTTGAGAAAAGATGGTGAGATCTTGCTGGAAGCCAGCTGCAGATGGTGATGATGGAGATGGGAGTGGAAGTGGGAGTGGTGGGAGAGTTGATGGATTGTTATGGTACAAAGATTTAGGGAACCATATTTATGGTGAATTTTCAATGGCTGTGATTCAAGCTAATAGTTCATTGGAGGATAGAAGTGAATTTGAGTCTGGACCTTTGAGTTCTAACCATTTGGGTCCTCAAGGGACTTTTATTGGTGTTTATGATGGTCATGGTGGAGCTGAAGCTTCTCAATTTGTCAGTGACAATCTTTTCTGCAATCTCAAAAGTATTTTCATTCTCTCTTCTTTACCATAACTATATAGATTTTCATATTCATTTTGAAATAGTTTTCTATGTTTTGTCCTCTTATGTATATTTTCAAAATAACTGAGGGTTAGGGAAATTTGTAGTCTCTTCGGCCAAACATCCGTCGTTGGATTAATCTAAAGGCTCGTGTTTGGCCGGAGAGGCTGCGGTGCTGCACAAGATCGAAATCGCCAAGCTGTTCGTCTCATTCCAACACCTTGAGTGATTTTTTAACCTGAATCCTCTATAGCCGGCTGTGTAGATTGTTAGATTATGAGATGATTTTTTTTCTCTTTTAATCTAACAGTCTATAGTCGGGTGCACCAAAGCGGTGATTGTGAAGGATTCAGTTCGATGATTTTTTATACGAACATGTACTCGAATTTCACCAAAACATTTATATAAATAATAATTCTAGTAACCTCAACAAAAAATAAATAATAAAAAATGATATGTATATTTGACCCTCTCATGCACTAAGCTACCCTTTATTTTGAGTTTATTATTACTTAGTCAATTTTCTTTGTGATCCAGGGCTTGCAGCTGAAAATCAAGGCTTGTCGGAAAATGTGATCAAAAGGGCATTTTCAGCAACAGAAGAGAGTTTTCTATCACTTGTGAATAAACAGTGGCTAAGACAGCCACATATTGCATCAGCAGGTACTTGTTGTTTGGTGGGGATAATTTGCAATGGACTGCTATATATTGCAAATTCTGGTGACTCAAGGGTGGTGTTAGGAAGACTAGAGAGGGCAACAAGGGAAACTTCAGCCATACAATTATCTGCAGAACATAATGTTAACCTTGAAAGAGTGAGAGATGAACTTAGATTAAGACACCCTTATGATTCACAAATTGTGGTTATGAGACACAATGTTTGGCGTGTCAAAGGCCTCATACAGGTACAAATTTGGTTAAATATATTTTTAGTCCGTAAAAATTTTATAATTCCTGTTATTAGTCTTTGTATCCACTATTCCACTTTAGTCCTTAAAATTTACAAAACTACATGCTTTTTGCAGGTTTCGCGATCGATCGGTGATGCATATCTGAAGAAAGCAGAATTCAATAGGGAGCCTCTACCATCAAAGTTCAGACTTGCTGAAACATTTTTCAAACCAATTCTTAGCTGTGAGCCATCCATTTCATCACATAAACTTCATCCAGATGACCAATTTCTCATATTTGCTTCTGATGGGTTATGGGAGCAGCTTAGCAATCAAGAGGCTGTTAACATAGTCAACAACAATCCACCTAATGTAAGGCTTCATTTTATTTTTGCCATTCAAGGTTATTGTTATCATTCACACTTTCACATTATTGCAAATCTGGACCGTCAAATCTTGATCGAACAGTCCAGGTGTTTTAGCTTGTTTTGCATCGTTAAAATACGAGCTGTCCGATCTTAATTGGACGGATTAAATTGCGTGAATGCAGGATTGTCGCAACTGCATTCTGACTAACTTTTGGTATACTATGGTCCTTTAAATTAATTTATTTGAACTTATCTACGGATACAATGAAAACAACCGATGATATATCCTTAAGTTGTTTTCAGCTGATTTCCATAGCTCTCCATGATAAGTAATGAAAACAACTTATCTTATATGAAAATAATTCGACTTATTTTATCTTTCGTTATTTTATAACGTAAACATAACCACTTACATGATAAGTGATTATGCTATACGTGCTTAATTAAGTTGTTTATCTAAATAAGCATTTTATGTAACAGGGAATTGCAAGAAGACTTGTGAAAGCAGCACTCAGAGAAGCAGCAAGGAAGAGAGAGATGAGACTAGCAGACCTTCAAAAGATTGAACAAGGAACAAGGAGACACTTCCATGATGATATAACTGTGATTGTTGTGTTTCTTAATCACAAACTGATTGATAACAGCTCTCTTTGGGGTTCTTCTCTTTCAATCAAAGGAGGTGGATCTGCCAATCACTAAGTTGATTGATCATCATCATGCAAAAATAACAAAAAAATATATCTGTATATTGAAATTAAGCAACTATTATTATAGCCAATCAAATTTTAGACAATTGTCTCCTCTCAAAAAAAAAAAAAAAATTTTAGACAATTGTCATTGTCACCCCCTACCTTGTTCTGTCCAGTTTATGATCTGGTGGATTAAAATGAACATATATTTTGTACAGATGGAATGTCCATTGAAAATCTTATATATATATATATATATATATATATATGAATTTTTCTTTGGCAAAAGTAAGGTATTTCAAAATATTTGTTTTTTTGGGCCATTATATAAGTATTGAGACGTGAATTGAATTAGCATCACCAACGAAAAAAGAATAACAAAATTGTAGAAATATAAAGCTATGTAGAAATAGAATTTATATATTTGGCTTTTTAAGTTTAGGTTATTTGAACGCACTATAAACCAATTTTTCGTGAATTTAAATCAATTGATAGAAACAATGTATTGTAATATACAGGTCAGAACCTAAACATCCCACTTATATAGGATTGGAGGTCGAACCTAAACACCTCAGTTATTCACTTTTAAGAAGTAAATTTATAGCTATTAAATAACTTTTAAAAAAACATTGATGACACTCCACAAACATACATTCGTTCGAAATAAGCATGTTTAACTCACAAATTCAACATGCACAACTAAGTCCCCTTAACAAAAACAAGCTAGTTCAACAGACTAAAGTTTGAAATTTTACATTAATATTAATTTGGATTTTTTTCTTACCAAAATAATTTGGATTAATTTATATATATACACACACACAAAAAAAAAAAAAAGAGGGCATAGCCCAAAAAAGAAACAAAACTAAAAAGCTAATCAAATATTTCTAGGTATGCAAGTCCTGAATATATCATCAAAAATTAGTTTTTGGACCTCACTATAGGAGGAGACTCCAACACCAGCAAATTCAATCGAACCATATAAATGTTTAAGTTAGCTAGCGAATTAGCACTCCTATTTCCTTCACACCAAGTATGGTTGAGTTGAACATTCCAACTCATCTTCAACAACTTTCGAATCCGATGAAGTAAAATAGGAATATTCCCATTGAATTTGAAATTATAAGAAATCATGTCGATCAAAATCTTTGAATCACTTTCCACTACAAGATGATAGTAATGCTCCCTCCAAGCCATGTCCAAAACAAATATAGCTCCCCACGTCTCATCATGTACATCACAAGCTTCAATCTTCTTAGTGTAACTCTCGATCCATTTATCGTTTGAATCACGAAAAAGACCGCCACAACCAACAGTAACCCCGATATCCTTGCAAACACCATCACTGTTGAGCTTGATCCAACCTTCTCGAGGCCACTTCCAACCTATAATGTCTTTCAACTTTGGACCAATACGAAGATGCTCCAAGTTACCGTCTTCAATATCTTGGATGAATATCCAAATTAAAGTATAATTATAAATAAAATATCTCCTAAAAGATACAATAATAGAATAATTCCATTGTGATTGCTATATCCAAATATTGGTATGAGTGTGCTGTGACCACACTCCATCTTAAGTCTAAACACTTAACTTATCTTGTAATTCTGGCGCAAAACCAAAAGAGTGGTATTATTGGCTTCATCCCCCTTCTCTCCAAAGTTTCAATTCATTTTCTCAAATTTGAATTATGAGTTTGGCTTCTGTTGTTCACAATGGCATCCAAACTCCATTGAATCATAATGCCCTTATCAGGATCAGGGTTTCAAATTCCAAAACCTCTACACTCCACTTCCTTCACCGTCCTATCTCTTCCTTTTCCTCAGGTATTCTCCATCTCTCTCTCTCTCTCTCCTCCAAATTCATCTTCTTAATTACTTCTTTACCCCTATTCACTTTTTTTCCATGTCTGTGATAACAGTGGATCGTTCTCTCCGTCTTCCACTTGCATGTATCAAACAAATTCGTCAGCTTGATCGATTTCATTCTTCAGGTCACTCTATTCGTTTTCATTTATTTTTCAATTCTTACTGTTGTTTTATTATCAATAATTCTTGCTTTGATTACACTTCTTGAGGAATCAAAATTGATTCTAATTTTGCCTTCAGAATTGACTCTAACTTGAAGGTAGAAATTGGAGCTTTTGATTCTATAATTGATTTTTAGACTTAAAATTAGAGTGCGTTTATTTAGGATTTTTGGGAAGGAAAAAAAAAATAACTTTTGTCATTTTGAAGGTGTTTTTGTCTAGGATCTTTTAAAAAACTCTTTTATCAAAAAAAACATTTTTGACTCTAAAATGAAAAGTTATTAGGATTAGTTTTCCCAAAATCTATTTTTTTTTTTCAAAAACAAGGAGGTTGTTGCACTAGCACATGAAATAGTTAAAAATCATTTTTTTAAAAGGTGATTTTTTTTTGGATAATAAACAAACAGAAATGTCTTTAGATATTTTTTACAAATCTCTAAAAAATATATTTTACAAAATTTATTCAAAATCTATTCTTGGTGCTGCATAACCAAACACAACCTGTAAATTTTTTTATTTTTTTTATTTTTGATCCAAGGTCCACCTTTTATTCCTACAAATTACAAAACTACATGCTTTTAGTCCTCTCTTGTTTGGATAAAGAGTTTAATTAAGCGCTTATAGCATTCACGCTTATTATAAAGTGTTTATACAACAAAAGATAAAATGATAAAATAAAGTCAAGCTGTTTTCTTCATATAAGCTACAAAATCTTCGCAAAAGCTAGCCTGAAGAGCTTATGGAAATAAGCTAAAAACAACTTATGGACATGTCATAAGCTGAATCTATATGCTCTCCCAAACAGTCTCATAAATGCTTATGATAAGTAATAAAAAGTGGATGCAAGACTGAACAAAATTTGATATAATTATAAGGAATCAAAACATATTTAACCCGTGATTAGTTTAGCCCTTGATTTTATGAGTGGTGGTGCAGATGTGAAGAGAATTACTGCTCAACGAGATGATGAGATATCTTCTACTGAGGAGTCACAGAGTTCTGCTGTTAGAGCTGTAGCCTTATGGGTGGGTAAATCTCTGCTAACTATGCTTTTATTGCTTTTCTTTTACATTTTCTTTGCTTCCTCTGATTTCATTTACATTAATCTAGTTATGGTTTCTTACAGGTTTGCGCCGCAGTAGCATTTGGTGTTGGTGTGGGTTTTACAGAAGGTTATGAAAAGGCATCAGAATTCTTTGCTGGGTATGTAACATTTTTAAAATTTTCTAGAATGGGTGACCTCATAGTAAGTTCTCAGATTGCAGTTTTGATGTTGTTTGATTCATGTAGTAGATCCTCTCTAGTAGGAGGAAAAAAAAAACTTGCATTTCTGTTGAATGCAAAATATTTTAATTTCATTATCCAACTTTACACTACTAGAATAGAAAAATCAATGTTCTAGATGAGTCAAAGTCATCATCTGATGCAGAACTTATTTCTTAACCACCATCCATCACCAATCACATTCCACATCCCACCAATATTTTGTGAAGTTTCTTTAAGTTTTTTAATCATTTGGAGTATTTCAGATTCCTTAATTTCTGCTTTGATAAGCTACACCTCGTTTCTTTTTATCCTGCTTCTCCTGTGAATATGGCCTTAAATTAGTATATCACAGAGATTAATCAAACACCTAGAGTTTGTAGTTATAGCATATTTGGATGTTTATTTTTGAATTCATGACTAGTGACTTAGCGGTTTGGATATTTTGAAGTACTCTGGATGTTTACATATTTTTCACTTTTGCAAACTATGTACTCAATGGGATTATGATATTTTGACCTTGTTTATAGATACATATTGGAGCAAAGTCTCTCAGTGGATAATCTCTTTGTCTTTGTTCTAATATTCAAATACTTCAAAGTGCCAGTTTTGTATCAGGTGATGCATTATAAACCTTCTTGTCAAGAGTAAACTTTGAGCAGTTTAAACTTAATGTATTAACAAGTTATTATTGGTACTGCATTTTAGAATAGCATGAATGCAAATAATTGATCGGTTTGCTTCTACTTCTTTTTGAACTTACAGAATCGTGTACTTTCCTATGGTATTGCTGGTGCAGTTGTTTTTCGCCTGATAATAATACTTCTTGGAACAGCCACCATTCAGGTGTGTTTTCAAAATGGATATATTTCTCTTATTGTTTTTCATTTTTTTTTTTGTTGTATTTGTGGTAAAAGATTATTCTTTTTATTGACCATCCTGTCTTGATTAATACTGTGATTTTAGAGGTTTGAGGCAGTCAACCTTCTATTGGCCGCAATATTGCTCTTCTCATCATTTAAGGTGACCATTCTCATTATCCAATATTTAAGTACTTCATTCTTGCTTGGTATAATGCCTTCTACATCCCTACTTGTCAAGGAAACAATGATCCTTAAAGCTTAAGATATTAGGACATGGAAGCTTTTATATACTTAATATCCTCTTTCATGCTACTTAGGGCTTGAGGCATGAATAACAAATAAAGTTTAATTAAATTATGAAGGAATGAGAGTCACGAGGATCAAACTTTTGGCTATATGATATCAAGGACCAATCATCCTAAACCTTAAACTTTTAAGTTGAAGTATTCAAATCAAATGATTTTATCTCTTCAACAGTATCCTAGGAACTTCAAATTTTTTGTTGTGGTATTCACAATTCTATGGACTGGCTTTAATCAAAGTTTGTTTCTTGTTTTATGAATAGCTATTTGCTAGTGAAGAAGAAGAGTCAGACTTATCTGACAACTTTTTGGTGAAGACATGCCAGAAATTGATCCCTGTAACAAGTAATGTTCTCTAATCATATTTATTTCTTTCTCTTTTTGTTGTTGGAGATTTTCTGTTGATCACTTGAATGGTTTTTTATTTTGAAACTGAAACTGAATTCATAATTGATCACTCAAATATTTTTCACTTGAGATTTTCCGTTGATCAATTGAAACTGAATTATTCATTTTTGACACAAAATTATTTAACTAGATTAGAACATTGAAAAAAAGAATGAATTTTTTAATGACAATATCTTCTCAACTCAGTGGTTGTACCAAGGGGGTATGCAACCAATGAAAGAAGAATTCTGGATTAGAATAACTAGATATAAGCTGGAGTATTCTAATTACATTGGGTTGGTCCATTGTTCCTTTGTGGAATGCTGGATTAGAATAAATAGGTATACACGAAAATACCTACATGTATACATGTATACAACCATGCTGAATGAAAACCAGGGGATCATATATTGTTGGCTTATCATTCTACTAGGCATGTGCCGTGGTCGTTTTATTTGAGTATATATATCACTCTGCTGAGTAATATTGTCATCCAAAATCTTACTCTGAAAAAATTGTTGCAGCATATTATGATGGAAACAAGTTCATAACAAATCAGGATGGGATATGGATGGTAAGATATGTCTCAAACTGAAAATACTTCATTATTCTATTGATTTAAGCAACTGTTATCTTTTCTCACAAATGCATTGATGTTTTTGTTTGATTTGCATTTGTTGCTTTCTTGTCAATAAGTCAAAAGATTTTTTTAATGAATTAAATTAATTTCAGCTTGATTTCTAACAGGGATCAAACATTTTGGGCAGGCCACACCTTTGCTTCTTACCGTAGCCGTTATTGAACTCAGTGACATTGCATTTGCAGTAAGATTTTCGATTCCCTGATCCTTCCATTTAATGTGAAATTTTGTGGTATAAATCTTGACACGGTTTTCTTTTCTAATAGGTGGACTCGATACCTGCAGTTTTTGGTGTAACACGGGATCCATTTATGGTGTTTTCTTCTAATCTTTTTGCCATTCTGGGTAAGCTATCTTGCTTCTGTTCCCCTTATGATGTAATGCCTGTATATTTGAATTTAATTTTAGAATTTGAATTGTGCTCCTTAAAGTTTGATACCTGGAAAGCTTGCTAGTAAAACTTCATTTATAGGTTAGTTCATCCATTGATAAACATGTGCCAATAAACAACTTTATAACAAAATTTGTTGCAAAGAAGTTGTTCTTTTGTAACTTTATCTGTCTGATTCTCCATTAAGTCATTAACATGTGGAGCTGGAGGAACAAGAAGACTTCATTCTTTGTTATTATCTGAGATCAGATGTTTTTCTTCCTAACAATAGTCGATGCTTTTTCTTACAAATTCGTTTGTATTTGAAAAAGCAATGAATAATCAACTGTTATTTGTCAAATGTAGGTTTGAGGTCACTTTACATGATAATTTCTGAGGGTATGTCAGAATTGAAGTACTTACAGGTAATTGTTGATTTAGTCTGTTGATATACCATGATTGATGCATGATTTTCTGTTGTTTATGCATCTATTCTTTAAATGTATTACATTTGGGACTTGAAGTCTTGAAATTTGTTTCTAGTAACACTTCATCCTTGGTGTTTTTGGCTTCCTGCTTGTATAGAAATTTGCGACTTCATCCAAAATAGTGGTTGAAAATTAACTCACGTTGTTTTGGCCTGGAGCCGAATTATTGCATAAGCGTAGACTTTTTTTTTTGTGAACCGACTGTGAAATAAAAACTTTAGAAAGATAAATTGCTTATCTTGAAATTGGGGTTAGGCCTAACTCAACCCTTACCAAACCGGCTTGTAAGGTGGGGACTATCCGCCGCTTAGAAGCACATTTTCGAGCTATATCTCATCCAGCGAGGGACTTTGTAACAACTTATATTCCTTTGTCTAAGTAGGATCCCATTGCATTTGACTTCAATTTGATAATTTATTCTCAAAAGAGGATACACTATCATCATTTCAGCAAAAAAAGGTAGGGAAAGTACTCTTCTTGATAGGGTACTGCCTTGATTAAGATTCAGGTAATTTCTAAAGGAAACGGTATACCAATATCTATTATCTTGCAATGCGTAACTCACTTGCTTCATCAACGTTTATTCATAGACCTAACATAGCGAAACACCTTGATAAGACAATCCAATTCTAAGCTAGAGTAATATAACTCAAAATGGGATAAAGTTCTAAATAATAAGTAACAGTACTAAATCCAAAATCAAAATCCCCTATTTTGAAATTAAAAACCTAAATGTATGTGTTTCTTATCTAAATCACTTAGTTGACATTAAAATGTACTAGAGCGTGGACCGGTGCAATGCAAGGGTGAAACACTTTTCCATGACTGGGGTAAGCCATTAAAAATCTGTTCTCTCTCCAAGGAGATCCTCTAGAGCCCTGGGGTAACTAAGTAGCTCCAAATGAATGAAACTGTTTGCTTTAATTCTGAGTTGGCCTATGTTGGCGGCCCCAACATGCAATTAGTGCCTTGTCCAATAGTAACGGGGGTGCCTCTGCGCACTACCATTTCTTCGCATCGAAGGAATCTTCGATGTATACAATAAATACTATTTTTTATTTAATCAATGTATTTTCAGAAACCAATTTTTTTGGGTCCATTTGACGAGTCGGGATCCTCTCAATTTCTCGAAAGAAATGGAGGGTTTTATCAGTATATTTTTTGCGTGTAAAATATATTTCATGAACTTGTGACATAGTTACACTTTATACTCTCGAAACTATAGCAATAAAGCCCTCCAGTTTTTCAACAAATGAAGAGGATTCCCTATTCACCTCCGACTTACATCAATTGCGAATTTCAAATTTATAGTTGATATTTGCTCAATAACGCATGGTCAAAGGTTTTGGTTCAAAAGTTATCTTGAATTATGACTATATGGATAAATCTGTGCTTGGTTTGTAACATCTGTGTCATTTATATATCCATTTTGTATTTTATTATGAATTTTATCATAAGGCCCTCCTAATAATTTCATTTTATTTAATGATAAATAACAACATGTTGCAACTTCTGTTTTCTTTTTCCTTTATATATACCATGACTTATAGTAGTAACGTCTCTTGTATTTTTTGAAATACAATTTCTTCGCATATATTTTTGCTGAGAAATTCATTTTGTACTTGTTTTGTGTAATACATACTGAAAATCCATTGATATGATATATTACAAATATTACAACGCTTCTGTTTATTTATGCTTCCATCCTTACCATTAATATACATATTTTGTTCTTGTTAGCCGTCCATTGCTGTTGTACTGGGATTTATTGGGTGTAAGATGATCTTGGACTATTTTGGTGAGTATGCAACCACTCGTTCAGTTACCAAATTTTAATATAATCCTCTGTACTTGAACTTCTCACATATTCTCGTTTGTACAGGATTCCATGTCTCAACGGAGGCATCTCTTGGTTTTGTAGCCTCTAGTCTTTCCATTGGAGTGATATTAAGTCTGGCTAACAAATCTGACTAGCTCATAGACCAACTCAGAATGAGTTGAGCTCTGCATGATTGCTTCTATTTTACCAAGAAATCCAATTCTACCCACACCCCAAATGAAAAATATCCATTTATTATTCCTTTATCATCTTGTATACTCGGTAAGAGATATTTATTTTATATGTTGGTTATATTAGCCAAATAGCCAACTGAGGAACCCTTTGTAGACTGTGCTATGGCTCTAGTTGATGTTCAAAGTTAAAGCATAACAATAGCAAATGTCAATCAAAACATTTTTTTTGGCAAAAACTAGCATTGTTTACTCGTGTCGAAGAAACACGGGTCTGGAAACAATCACAAACATGTGTGTCCCTCCATATCATGAGATGGTATTTTACAATCACACAACAAATTAGTTATGGAGTACAATGAATTCTTTACGCTAGGTTTGTTTCTTCTATCTCTTTTTCTTACAAAATTTAAACTATTAATATTTTTCTAAAAAATGGATTAGTTTACATATTTTTTGTAACAAATAAGTAAGTAATGAATACTATAAAGAACTAGCGTTAGAACGTAAAAAAAAGGAACTAGTGTTAGACAAGTACTCAGTGGCAATATGTTTGCTATTTTGTTTGTTATTTTAATTGTTCCAACACGTGTAAATTATAAAAAAAAATATTTTTTATGAAATTTGATTTTAATTAAACTTAGTTAGATTTTGATTAAAATTATATGCATAAATGTTTTGTGATGTTTAAACTCTTATCATTTTCAATCACATCAACAATATATCATTATTATAGGAAAATTTGTCGTATACTTCGGATAATGAAAAATCTAACCCAAATTCACTCTTTCCCTTATATTATATATATTGTTATAGACAATTATTCATATAATAGTGAGGTGGTTACTATTTTAATGGTATTTAACTATTTGTTTAATTAATAATAGTAATATTATAAAAAGAATAAAATAATAAATAAAATATTTTAAATGTAGAATAAATGTCAGCCCAATTTCATGTATTTTCTTTATATATGGTGTAAAATAAACATATTCCAAAAAAAAAAAAACTATAAAGAGTATGTTTAGAAAATATTATAGAACTTTCTAGAACTGCAATACACGCATATGCAAAGTTTCAGGCATGTACATTGCCTACCAATCTTAAAAAACTACCAAATAAAGTTTCAGGCATTGCCTATCAAATGCCTAACAATATTAATTAAAAAAACTACCAAATATCATGGACTATTGACTGCATTTCTTAATAATTTTGTTTTATGGACCTATAATTTCTTAAAGAGTAAATGGTCACTTTGATCCTGATTCTGCACTTCAGTGGCATAAAAGTCTCTAACTCATGATTAAATACAAAGTAGTCCTTAAATATGCACTTCTGTTATCACTTTAGTCCGTGACGTTAAATAATTCTATTAATTGATGATGTGGCAAAAGTTTTATGCTAACAAGGAGTATGAGATGTCACTTTGATCCCTGAACCGAAAATTAATATCTTTGAAAATCAATATCCCAAACTTGTCGAAACGAAATGTTGCTCTTCGTTTTGTGTAGAAATCTAATTTTCCAACTTAAAATTAGATTCATTTGGAAAGAGATGAATTGCGCTGACTTGAACATAGACACATTTGAGTCCAGGAACATAATCAATGGCTACTGTGTGAAAATTGTTGATTAAAACATAAACAGTTGTTCCCACTTTAACTTCAAAGTTTCTAGTATCTTCTTAGGTAAAAAACCGTCATTGCTGACAACACGAAACGAAATGCTGTGCTGATCAGTCACCACCTCTATAAAACTAAAGGCTCGAATCAATTCATACCATTAAAAATACTTACTACTATATCAAATGGCTACTGTGTAAGAATGAAAACTCTTCAAATTTTCAATTTTCTCCTTTTTTGTTTTAACACCAATTTTCTTTGACATTTTGATCCTTTCTTTGTAATTAACAGCGGCGTGAAACAAGTTCTTCCTCCTCCGTTAACATCAACTTCTGAACCACCACCTCTTTTTGATGGAACCACTAGGTTTGCTTTTCTTTCTCCTATTCCGCAAATTCAACTTCTTTGCTTCCAATTTCACATGCTCATTTTTTTCTTCTTCTTTAGGTTGTACGTAAGTTACACCTGCCCTTATGCACAACGTACGTGGATCACTAGAAACTACAAGGTAATTCTTTCTCTCTTCTGTCATATGTGATTAAATTGATTGTTTATACTAAAATTCTGATTTTTGTAGTATTACTTGTGTTTGTTTGTTTATTTAAAGTGTCTATTTCTTATGAATTTATTATTTAAGTCTTTGCTGCTGTTTTTTAATTGTTTTTGTTGAAATTGAACTACAGGGGCTACAAGACAAGATCGAATTGGTTCCTATTGACCTTCAAAATAGGCCTGCTTGGTATAAGGAAAAAGTATATCCTGAAAATAAGGTTTGTAAATAGTAGTAATTGAGCATATGAAATTGGATGTTAGGTTCAAACGGTGGTGACTTAACTGACCTAATTTTTCCCTACCTCAATACTAATAGGTGCCATCTTTGGAGCACAATGGAAAGGTATTGGGAGAAAGTCTTGATTTGATCAAATATATTGATGCTAACTTTGATGGAACATCTCTCTTTCCCAATGTAAGCAACATTTGCACATTACACTCTCTTTTTGTCCATCATCATGGCCTCTAATCTCTTTTAGTAGTGTTAAGAATCCCACGTTGGATTAGATGAGTTTATAAGAGGGGACAATCCTCACTTTACAAGCCGGTTCTGTACATTTTAGTTAGGCTCATCCTGAAATGTAAGATGGTATCAGAATCAGGTTCAAGATCCATCAGACCTTCAAGTATTCGGTCTTCTGTTATTGGGTCATGCTCCAGATGTTTGTTAAGATCAAATGGGCCATCAACTAGTGTGAGTGTGTGTGTTAAGAATCTCACATTTGATTAGTTAAGCCCTAAAAATGAGTTTCTAAGAGGGGGAAGTTCCCACCTTACAAGCAATGAACTATTGATGTTAAGCAAGGTTTTAAACCGTAGTCGTGTTGTGATTATCGATATTGTGAGGTCAATTAAGGCTGATTAAACCACAGTCAATTGTGATCGCGTTGCAGTTGCAACCACAAAAACCTTGGCCTTTATGTGGTGCCTAGCTCATGGTTGAAACTTGAAACCTTTTTTGTATAAATTTTTTGTAGGATCCTGCCAAGAAAGAGTTTGCTGAGCAGTTGTTATCCCATGTTGATACCTTCACCAAGGAACTGTTTGGTTCACTAAAAGGGGATGTTGTGCAACAAACCAGTAAGATGATTAAGCTTATAAATGGATGAAACTTTTTTTTTCTTCTTTCAAATGTAAAATAGACCTTTAAATTGGTTATTCTGAATCAGGTCCTACTTTTGAATTTTTGGAGAATGCTCTTGGTAAATTTGACGATGGGCCATTCTTGCTTGGTCAATTGAGCTTGGTGAGTTTAAATCAAGTCGATAGATAGTCTTGGCATTTTTCACTTTCCTTTTAAATTTAATGTCTTTTAGTTAGATTGCTATAGTGTTCTCCATGATGCATCTTTATCTTTCCCTTCGTATAATTAGTAAATGCTCTGGTTGATCAGGTTGATATTGCCTATATTCCGTTTGTTGAAAGATTCCATGTTGTCCTTGCTGAGGTGTTCAAACATGACATAACAGAAGGAAGGCCTAAACTTGCAACATGGATTGAGGTACACTCATTAGAAGAACCAATTGTGTAGAATTCCTTACCATGATTGTGAGAAGTGTACTAGTTTGTTTTCATATGAATGCATTTACAATAATCTTCAATCTAAACTAGAAGAAAACACCTCCATTAGCTTAACAAGTGTTGAAAGTTAAAATAATAATGCATTTGAAAAGAAGCAGAACTACCAACTCTTCAGACAAAAGAGAGATTCATTTGTGAATGAACATGTCATTTTTGTAGGAGCTGAACAAGATTGATGCTTATACACAGACAAGAGTGGATCCTCAAGAAATAGTTGATCTTTTCAAGAATCGTTTTCTGGTAATATATATTTGTTGTTACGATCTCTCAGTGTTGATTTTGAAGAACTGTGATTGGATTTTGAATTTCTCTTTGCTACTTTGTTGAAACTTGTGCATTTCTATTGTGCAGCCTAAGCAGTGAAAGTTGGATTGCAGCAGTCTTCCTCTGAGATATTCCAATAAAGCATCGTTTGTATTAGTAGGATCAGGATGCGTCATCAGTCAAATATTGATATGTTATATATAGATTGATGTCATGGTTATGTTGTTCCATTTTCTTGTTTGTTTGTTTGGTGTTGTAATAATGTTTATGTAGTACCTTGTGATCACTGATCTGATGGTATTATCCTACTTGAATATGTTGATAATAATAGTTAATAAAATTTGATACTTGTCTGCAATGAGTTATTGTTGTGTTAAAATCGTACATGTGCAATGTTTCTACAACACCGGTCCGAATATGGGCCGTGTAAAGCAAAACATTTTAATTAGCCGATATTGATTAACCAACCTAAGCAAAGCAAAATTTTAAGTCTTGTTTGTAATTGTATGTCTGCAAAAAGGCAAATTGTTTGATCAGTTCGAATTCAGCTAAACCTGTTCTACGCTGACAAATTGAATGGATTGAGCCTCCTGATGGATTTTGAGTGCAATGGTAGTGGCTCTTTTGATCAAAATGATTGAAGAACATGCCTTGGCATGTAGCTGCAAAATGATATTGCAGAATTCATGCTGGCTGAGACTATTTGGTTCAACTCACAACTGTTATTTCTTGAGTGAAAAGTCATTTGCTTAACTAAAAACTTAGTTTGACAATAAGGTAGTTTTTAAACTGAGTGCACTGTTACCTTGATCGAAAAAGTTAGACATGATTTATCCAAATTGAAATTGAATACGGATAGAAAGAAATCTATCTATAAATATGAAAAAGCAATGTCACTATTTCTATCTTGATAATGTGGGCCAGCTAACTCCCCACAGTCTCCAATCCTCGTCTTTAAGGCTTTTTGCCACAAGTGGAACACTTTAGTTTCAAAGTTTCTGACTATTTTCCAAAACAACGACATCTATAAATATTTCGCTTGAATCTCGACTACATTCTGATTCATATTACTCCTTAGCTTCTAACCATTAGACAAAAATCATCAAATCAAAATGGCCACTATGTATGAATCAAAAACTCTCATTTTCTTTATCTTTGTCTAATAACTAACGCTCTTCTTCTGTCTTTGTAATTAACAGCGGCGTGCAACAAGTTCTTCCTCCTCCGTTAACTTCAACTTCAGAACAACCTCCTCTTTTTGATGGAACCACCAGGTTGGTTGGCTTCTTTCTCCTACTCCTAATTTCATCTTATTTTATGTTATAGCATCAACTAGTAACCAAAGATTAAAGAAAATACAAATCATAAACAATGAAACTGAACACGATCGTTCAGCCAATTATGTTGATCTTTACAACTATAGAGCAACTATAGTTACGTATATTGTTTGAGTGAATTAGAGTTAAGTGTATTGCAAGACATATAAGGTTTCAGATTACAACAGTACTCTGAGCTGTATGACCATCAATCACCCCCGCACCGCACCCTAGATTTGTAACGCTGCGCTAGCTCATATCCCCACCCCTTTCCCCTTTTTGTGTCTAAATATGAGTAATACTTAACATATTATATATGATTTTGCTTTGAATTTGGCATGCACATGTTTTCTTATATTTTTTATTTATTAATTTATTTTTTAGGTTGTACACAAGTTATAGTTGCCCTTATGCTCAACGTGTATGGATCACGAGAAATTACAAGGTTCTTTCTTCATCTTCTGTTTTATTTATTTCAATATTCCATAGATAATCTATTTCATTGATTTATTTGATTGCACAAAATGTATATTTCTTTAGATTTTAGGCAAAATTTCATTAACTTAATTTCAGATAACCATTTCATCATTTATCTATTTTTATGTCATTTTTGTCCTTTTGGTTCGTTTACATATGGATTTTCAAGGATCAAATCTAAAATTCATATGAAAACATGAGTGAAGGACTATAGATCTGAACAATAAGAACTCATATTAAAATAAAATCATAGATTCAATTGAATCTTAAAAATTCATATGCAAATTGATCAAAAGAACGAAAATGACTTGAAAATAATATATAGGACGGAATCTTTATCTGAAATTAAGTCAAGGGACAACAAATGTAGCTTTGCCTTGATTATATTATATTTAGTCGTTGTCAGCACTGTTTTTTAATTCTGTTTGTCGAAATTGAACTACAGGGGTTACAAGACAAGATCGAATTGGTTCCTATCGACCTTTCAAACAAGCCTGCTTGGTACAAGGAAAAAGTATATCCTGAAGGCAAGGTTTGTACATTGTAATTTTGTAATTGAGGATATTAAATTGGATACTAAGTTGCAATTGTGGTGATTTAAATTGACTGAGCTAATATCTTTATCTTCCTGATACTAATAGGTTCCATCTTTGGAGCACAATGGTAGGGTATTGGGAGAAAGTCTTGATTTGATCAAATATGTAGATGCTAACTTTGAAGGAACGCCTTTGTTTCCCAATGTAAGTAATTAGAATTAGAATTGCACATTAAATTCACTTTTTGTCCATCATAATGGCCTGTCATCTCTTTTTCGTACTTAGAATGAACTAATGATGTTAACCAAGGTTTTAACACCACGATCAATTGTGATCATGCTGCGGCTGCTAAAACACCAGATATCTTGGCTGTTTACTTTGTAACATTTTCAATTTTTACTTTGTATATCATGGCTTGGATAACATTTAGTTATGTATTTTTGTTTTTACTCGTGTCAAAAAAACACCAAATGTAAATGGACCCTTAACCTTCATATTGTGTGCCTCAGCTCACAAATGAAACCTTTTTTTATATGATAAAATTGATATTTAGTATAAAACTTTGTAGGATCATCCTGCCAAGAAAGAGTTTGGTGAGCAGTTGTTATCCCATGTTGATACATTCACCCAGGACACTGTCAAGTCAGTAAAGGGGGATACCGTGAAACAAACCGGTAAGATTATTTAAGTTTATAAATGAAGGAAAGTGTGTTATCTTTTTTTAAAAAAATATAAACACTTTTAAAATGGTTATTTTGAATCAGGTCCGGCCTCTGATTTCTTGGAGAATGCTCTTGGTAAATTTGATGATGGGCCATTCTTTCTTGGTCAATTCAGTCTGGTGAGTTTAAATCAAATCAATGATCTTGGAAAGTTTTTCTTTTTCCTTTGAAATTTGCTGCCTTTCAGGTAGGTTGCTATAATGTTCTCATGATGCATCTGACATAGTTTGTAAATGCTCGTGGTGATCAGGTGGATATTGCCTACATTCCGTTTGTTGAAAGATTTCATATTGTCCTTGCTGAGGTGTTCAAGCATGACATCACAGAAGGAAGGCCTAAACTTGAAACATGGATTGAGGTATACAAGAATCAGTTGTGTTAAATTTCTTATGTCCAAGAGGTGTCGTCTCTTGGTAAGACCTTGATTTCGTAACCTCAAGGGACATGATTCAGTTCCCACCTTGGACAGTTATAAAATGACTATTAGGATGTATCATTAGTTTGCTTTCATTTGTATGTATTCACCTTAAAATTTATCCATTAGCTAAACAAGCATGGGCAGATAATGATGCATTTGAAAAGAAGCAGAACTAACTAAACTAACTACTAACTCTGCAGACATATTAGAGATTCATTTTTTGATAATGAAAATGTTTTTTTTGTAGGAGCTGAACAAGATTGATGCTTATACACAGACAAGAGTGGATCCTCAAATAATTGTTGATAAATTCAAGGAACGTCATATGGTATTAAATTCGTTTTTATGAATCTCTTTATCACTATTGATTTTGAATTGTGATTTTATTCTGACTGTTCTCTCTGCCACTTCGTTGAAACTTGTACATTTCTATTGTGCAGCCTCAACAGTGAAAGCTGAACTGCAGCAGACTTCCTCTGAGATATTCCAATAAAGCATCGTTTGGTTTAGTAGGATGCATATTCAGTCAAATATTGGTGTGTTATAGGTTGATGTCATTGTTATGTTTCACTTTCTTGTTTGTTTGGTGCTGTACTAATGTTGCTGTACCAGCTTGTGATCACCGATCAAAATACGGTATTATCCTACTTGTAACTGTATGTATAGTATGTTAATATTTAATAAAATTTTGAAACTTGTGTCATCAATGGTTTATTATTGTCTTCATGGAAGAATTGCAGCTTAAAAATGAAAATATTTGATATGTTGGTCATTGGTCCACAAAATATTAAATTAATTTGCTGATGAGCTACTGGGATCTTCATGTGTTCCCCACGCGTTACACTGCAGCAAGGGCAGACGCACCCCTACTTAAACAGAGAAGAAAAAAAAGTGTTAACCCTTTTGCATTTCTCCAATTTGGACGGCCCCGATCTTGTTCTAGTTACACATCCCCTCACCATAGACAACTATGGTTTGTGGCCCCCGCGTCATGGTTATGACTCTCATTGGCCGCAACAAACTAGACAATAAAATTTGAAGGCTTTGCGGATAAAAATGAATATGAAAGTATCACATGGATAGTATAAGGATGCACATGAATATGTTTGAATACTACGTAAAACAATACAAATGACAAAAGTTTTGAAATTAAAGGCATTAAGGGAATTATTGTGTGTTTTTGGGAGACTTTGATTTTGTTGTGAAAGTCAATGAAGCAGCAACCAATAGGGGCTCATTCATCAACAAAAGCAAAGCACATGCATCAAGCTTCTTTAACCTCTGAATTGTTATGGCTAAAAAACTATTGAAGAACTTTGAAATCAAATCGCCAGCAATGGTATTCTGTGACAGCATTTCAACTATCTACTTAGCCTCTAACCCAACTTCTCATGCATTATCAAAACATATAGACATTGATTGTCATTTCATTAGAGAACATGTGGACTCTAGATTAATCAAGTTAAATCATGTTTCATCAAGGCACCAGCTAGCTTATCCTTATCCTATTTTACTCTCCTTGAACTACCCCATTCCTCAGCTAGTTGGTTAAGTTTGATTGTTGTATGTATTAAAGGTGGCTACTTTTCAGTTTCTTCGGTTAAAATCGGTTTGACTAAAGATATAATTACGTTGAGTTAGTCAGTTTATTATTTCAAAGGAATGACCATATATAAGTCTTTTTTTCCTCATCCACCTTGTTTAAATTTTTTTATTCCAATAGACACCCCAAGGTATCTGCACAACTTAGGCCATTTGGGTCCGCTATGAGACTAATTCTCGAATCGGCAGTGAAACGTCTGTTTTGTATAAAGACTGTGTTATTACCTATCAACGAATGACTCCATAAATCAAACTGTAGTTCTTTTCATGAAGAAAAGTCATATTGTCAATTCTTCCATTACACAATGTTGGTATATATAAGATTGTTAGTATGACATTTCATTATTCATTGTATTGAAAATTCTTCAAAGTATGAATACTATTCAATAATTTCTTTCTCCTTCACCATAGAAGTGTCCTATCTTCAATTATGTCGTTCACACTTTAATTTCAAAATTTCTAGACTAGCATACATACATGCATACATGACTATTATTATTGACCCAAAACAACCACCGTCATCGCTGACAACATGACGTACGGTGCTAATCAATGACATCCATCTATAAATACAAAGCTAATTCGTTTGAATGATTTGCATTTGGATTCATATTGGAGTACTATTTTCTAACCATTACAACACAATCAAATTAATGGCTACTATGTATGAATGAAAAACTCTTTATTTACTTAATCATTTTCTGTTACATTTTTTGTTAAAACGCTGAAGAATACTTTTCTTTTTCTCTAACACTCTTCTCAATTTGCAACTGATTAATCAGAGGCATGCAACAAGTTCGTCCTCCGACATTAACTTCAACTTCAGAACAACCACCTCTTTTTGATGGAACCACTAGGTTGGTTCCTTCTCCTACTCCTACCTTCGTCATCTTGTTTTCTTTTTTTTATTCGAATTTCCATGTTCTTATTCTATGTATATTTTTTAGGTTGTATACCAGTTATAGTTGCCCCTTTGCACAACGTGTATGGATCACTAGGAACTACAAGGTTGTTACTTCCTTCTTTATTTATTTATTTATTTCACTATATTCCAAAGCTAATCCATTTCAGATTTTTTATTTGAGTCCTATATTTAGTGTCTATTTCTTATGATTTTATTATTATTACAGGGGCTACAAGACCAAATCCAACTGGTTCCTTTTGACCTTCAAAATAGACCTACTTGGTACAAAGAAAAAGTATACCCTGAAAATAAGGTTTGTGATTTTGTTATTATAACATAGTTATGAATTATAGATATTAAATTGGATGCTAGGTTGAAATGGTGACTTGACTTGAATCAACTGAGCTAATATTTCACTTCCTTATATTATAGGTGCCATCTTTGGGGCACAATGGAAAGGTATTGGGAGAAAGTCTTGATTTGATCAAATATGTTGATGCCAATTTTGAAGGAACGCCTTTGTTTCCCAATGTAAGTAACAATTGCACATTACATTCTCTTTTTGTCCATCATCATGGCCTCTCATATCTTTTTAGGGTATGTTTAGATTGACTTATATGAGTTTATCTATTTATATAAGCCCATGTGAGAGTGTTTGTTAGAGCTTATGACTTGTTTATAAGTTGTTTTCAACTTATTTTCATAAGCTCTTCATGATAGCTTATGAAAACAATGTATAGGTGATATTAAAAAAGTTTGACTTTATTTATCTTTTGTTATGAAATTGCTTATACATAAACATTTATGTTATAAGCGTTTGATTGAACTATTTATCCAAACATAACCTTGATAGTAAGAATAAACTAATGATGTTTGACTAAGTTTTAAATCACAGTCATATTGTGATCCTTGATATTACGAGGTCAATTAAGGCTAATGAGACTACAGTATATTGTGATGGTGTTGTGGCAGCAGAAACACATCAGAAACCTTAACCTCGCCTTCATTTTGTGCCCCTGCTCATGCTTGAAACTTCGTTTTTCAACAAAATTGACTTTTAGTGTCAATTTTTTCTAGGATCCTGCCAAGAAAGAGCTCGGTGAGCAGTTGCTATCCCATGTTGATACATTCACCAGAGGCTTTTTCAATTCATTAAAAGAGGATACTGTGCATCAATCCGGTATGATGTTTATGCTTATAAACGGAGAAGAGTATCTCCTCTTTTTTTCAATTATAAAATAGACCTTAAAATTAGTTGTTTTGAATCAGGTCCTGCTATTGAATTCTTGGAGAATGCTCTTGGAAAATTTGATGATGGGCCATTCTTGCTTGGTCAATTCAGTTTGGTGGGTTTAAATCAAATCAATGATCGTGGAATTTTTTTCGTTTTCCTTTGAAATTTGCTGCCTTTCAGATAGATTGATGTATGTTCTTCATGATGCATCTGATAATATCAATGACTTAAGCTTTCCCTTCATATATTTTGTAAATGTGTCTGTTGATCAGGTGGATATTGCCTACATTCCTTTTGTTGAAAGATTCGATGTTGTCCTTGCTGAGGTGTTCAAGCACAACATCACCGAAGGAAAGCCTAAACTTGCAACATGGATTGAGGTACATTACAAGAACCACTTGTGTAGAATTTCTTACTTCGTTTATGAGAATTGCACTACTTTGCTTTCATCTGTATGTATTCATCAATGTCATACATAATCTTCAATTTATAAGTAATGACAGATAACAGATTGTTCCATTTAAACTTGGCCATCATCTCATGTATTTGAAAAGAAGCAAAACTACTCATTGTTCAGACATGTAAGAAAGAGATTCATTTGTGAATGAAAATGTTTCTTTTGTAGGAGTTGAACAAGATTGATGCTTATACTCAGACAAAAGTGGATCCTCAGGAAATAGTTGATCTTTTCAAGAAACGTTTTCAGGTCTTATAAAAATTCGTTATTAATCTTTCACTACTGATTTTGAAGAATTGTAGTTGGATTCTTAATTTTCTCTCTGCTACTCGGTTGAAACTTGTACATTTTTACTTTGCAGCCTCAACGGTGATAGTTGAATTGAAGCAGGCTTCCTATAAGATATTCAAATAAAGCATCGTTTGTATTTTGGGATGCATCTTAAGTCAATTAATATTGGTGTGTTAAATTATAGTGCTGATGTAATAGTTATATCCCATTTTCCAGTTTGTTTGTTGTAATAATGTTTATGTTGTGATCCCTAACCAAATGGTATTACCCTTGAACTATATGTATATGAATGATACTGCCTAGAAGATGAGGAAATACCTCTTATCTAGTGCCTTTTGAACTAAATCAACTAAGAAGAAAATCCATCTAGTATCCAAAAAATACATTTTATGACTATTTTATATACTTTAATCAAGTGATTTTTTTTTTTTTTGTTACAACTTTAATAAGTTGTTGTGAATTCGGACTCAAATCTCACACCAATAGAAATTATGATGTGTGGAGCAAAGGAAAGTAGTAACCAATATCAAAGTAAACACAAGCAATAACAACAATAACAGCACCTAGATCTAATCTAGGAATCAAAGTGAAAAGCACAAAACCACAAGCAAAAGATAAAGGGAGAAGAGAAACAAAACACACCAAGAAATGTTCATCCAGTTCTGTCCAACTTGACCTACTTTGGGGGAGAGATTGATCTCTCCAATCCACTATCAATGAGTTCTTTCAAAGAGATACAAATGGGTTACAAGAAATTATCTTCAACAAGCTCACAATGAACAACCCTAATTTCTACCCATTTTCCCAATCTCACCAATGAACAAGACACTCAATGATTTTCACTCACCCAAGGTGTTTACAATGTTTCCCAACCTAAGAGAACTCTAATCAAAGACCCTCAACCCTAAAGTTACCTCCTTTGATTTCCCAAGTTTTCCTCTCTTGAAGTTCTCTCACCCTCTCTCCTTCAAAAAATGAGATGAAACACTTAAATAGTACACAGTGACAGAAAAAATCGCGCCGCGCCTGTGAAAACCGTGTCACGCCTTAAGCGTACGACCCAAGGTACGACAACCTATCCAGAAATCGTGTCACGCCTCTACAAATCGCGCCACGATTTTCCTTCAACAGGAACCATACGTTCTGCCAACAAAATCGTGTCACGCCACTCATAATCGTGTCATGATTATGAGTTTTCTCAGAATCTCAAATTGAAGGCATAAACTGTTGGAACAAAATGTGTTTAACAATGAACCTTAGAAAGTTTTGATGATAACAAGGTATTAAAAATTGTAAATTGGACTAGCTAATATTTGTTCAAGTGTACAGGACCACAGTTAAAAAGGTTACATCATTGATTGGTTCTGAATGAGCAAATAAAGAGCAAAAGAAAATGAAGCTTAGATGATTCTGAAGGCAAAGCGCTCCTGAAGTCAAGCTGCTCCTGAAGAAATAACGCTCCTGAAGTAAAGCTGCTCCTGAAGAATAGTGCTTCTGAAGACAAGAGGTCCAGAAGCCACATCATCAGAAGCTGAAGAAGCTGCACCATCAGAAGCTGCAGAAGTTGCTTCATCAGAAGCTGCATCATCAGAAGCTGCCTCATCAGAAGTCATTTCACCAGAAGCTGAAGATCAACTGGATTTGCAAAACATTCAAAGATTGAAGAATCTACATTGCAAAAGCTGTCTATTGGTTTCGAAAACACAGCAGAAAATCAGTGGAACATTGCAACGGTCATTTCAAAGGTGTTTGAAGGCATGTGCTTGCAATTTGGACGAAAGCGTTGACATTGTACTTTGTACGAATTGTACAACCACGTTCTCCACTACTCTGTTTTGTGTCCACGCTACAAGACAAGAAAACAGCTCCAGAATACGGTCTCGCCTGCATATATGTTCCTTTGGATAAGGAATGGATTTCAAATTGGTTCTTCATAGGACAACAACCAAATCAGGCAAAAGATCATTGGTGAAAGATCAAGCTTCAACAACGACTCTTTGGTGTGCTGGCAATTTCACAACGTCTCTTTCACACCTCTATATAAAGGAGTGAAGACCTAGAGATTTGGTAATGCAAGAACGCTGAACGAAAGACTCATAACATTTTTACAAGTGCCAAACCTCTACTGAAATTGTTCTGCATTCACTTAGAATTTCTGTGTCTCAAAGTCATATCTTAGAAATTCTTAAGTCCATTGAGTCTGTATCTGATTTGTATTGTGAGCACCTCTGATTGTATATCAAGTGTTCAACCTTAAACAATTTTCTGTGTAATTTTGTTTAGTTAGGAAGTCTCTTGCAGTTGTGCTTGAGCAGGAAGTCTCTTGATTGTGTTCTTGAGCAAAGGAAGTCTCTAGCTTGTGTGCTTGAGCAAAGGAAGTCTCTTGCTTGTGTGCTTGAGCATTTGTAATCAGATATTACTCATAGTGAAATCTCCTTGGAAGTGCAAGGGGGACTGGACTACTTCCGGATTGTGGAAGGAACCAGTATAATTGCTTTGTGTCGTTCTTCTTCTCTCTCTCTGTTTTATTCCGCTGCATTTAGATTCTGATCATCACTTCAGAAGCTGTCTCACTTAGCCTCTGATCAGTGTGTTCAGTTTTTAGGAGAAATTGAAGAATTTTTCAAAACACAATTCAACCCCCCTTCTTGTGTTTTTCTCACCTTCATAAACAACATATCAAGTGACTGAGCTTAAAATTTTATTAATATGCTGATTTGTCTCATAGAATCTGAGTTTATGTTTTGGTTGGACAAACAATCATTGATCAAGTTTACTCATCTGTGATCGAACGTTGAAATACAAGGATCCTCTTCTCATTGGAATCAAAGTGTAACGCCCTCCTTTTTATTTAATTATTTTAATTACTTTTAGAACATATTTATATATTTATATGATGTATATTAGGGATATATGATTTGTTGAGATTAGATGTCTTTTTATAATTTAGTTAATATATTTTGTTGAGTGATATTTTGTTATGTTATATGTTTGTATTTACTAGCATAATATATTTGTTAATTGTTATAGATATATATTTGTTATTTGGTGTATTATTATATATTTAGTAGAGAAATATTATTCATTAGAATATGAGGATTATTAGTGTAAGTAAAATTGGAAGTTAGAATAGAAAGAAGAATAAGTTGTTGGGCCTAAATAGATTTGGGAAGAATATTTTAGTATTATAAATAGAGAAGCTTAGGTTGGAAAGAGTTTACCTTAAACCGCTTTTTGGAAAAGACGAGAACAAGAAAGAAGAGAAGAGAAGAGAAAAGTCAAGAGAAGAGGAGAATACCTTAGGAAAGAAGAACGCTGCTGCTGATTCAGGAATTAATCTAAGGTGAGGGTGAGACTATCTTGCATTAATATTAAGTTGTTAAATCATTAGATTACATCTAACAAGTTGGGGAGAGTTTGTGAGAATTTGAGAATTAGGGTTTTGAGAGAGATTTGATGATTTAGATGATGAAAACTTGTTGAATTGATGTAGAAATTGTGTACAGACCTTAGATAATTCATATGATGATTATTGGAAGTAGTTTTGAGGTTAGCACCATGAGATTAGGTGAAACTTGAAGAAAATCTGCATTCTGCCCGAATTTTGATATTAAAACTGGTATTGATCGGTGCGGAATTGGTCTTAGGTGTAAACACGAAAGTTGTAGGTATGGATGTTAGCTTTCTAATGCCATTGGTCTCACGTCAAAACGATTTATAGAACTTGAGTTATGGTCAAATTACTGCACGTAGGTCACAGTGAATTTTTATGGACTTTCAGCACAATTTTTCTGAATTTAAAATAAAAACTGGTATTGATCGGTACAGAATTGGTCTTAGGCGTAAACATGAAAGTTTTAGATAATTTTGTTAGCTTTCTAGTGGCTTTGGTTTGACGTGAAAATGATGTTTGGTGTTTGAGTTATGATGAAAATACTACAGGGAGGTCTTAGCAAAATTGTACGGTGACAACATTCTCTGTTTCATGTTTTTGCGTTTTGTTCATATGTTTCTGTTTTGAATTGATCTTTGTTGTAAACATGAAATTTGTTGATATTTGTGATATCTTTCCAGTAGCTTTGGTTTGACATGAAAATATGTTGTGGATAATTTATTATGTTTTTACAAAGATACATAGTGAATTATTGTTGATGTTTAAATACGATGTTATATGATGTTGTCTATGATTGATGAATTATTGTATGATTGTTTATGATTGATGAATATGATGTTATATGATGTTGTTGATGATTGATGAATAATGATATTATCATGCGAAGATGTTGTTGCCGTCAATGAAGTCGAAGTTGTTTAAGTTGAAAGTTGTCATGAAGCCGAAGTTGTTAAGTTGTAAGTTGTTACGAAGTTGGAGTTGTTAAGTTGTTGAGTCCATAGCATACTCATATAAGTTGGTTGGGGGCTTGATGCCCTGGAATGCTTAGTCATTCACACGATGGGTGAGGGCTTGATGCCCTGGAGCTTTTGCTCACTATGTTGGGGGCTTGATGCCCCGAAGAGCCTATTTACGCTCATATAAGTTGGTTGGGAGCTTGATGCTCTGTATTGGTACCAAATGCATTTGCATATCAAGAGGTTTTTAAGATGATTTAAGATGTGAAGTTGTCGAGGTGTCAAGTTGTTAAGTTGTTAAGATGATTTGAGATGTTAAGAGTTGCATAGTCGAGTTAAGTCACATTGTCGAGTTAAGTTAGGTTTGATTATGAAGTTTGATTGTGATTCGATGATTATGATTTAATGATGATGAATTTGATTATGAAGTTGTTTTCGATAATGCTATGTTTTGATAATGATACTTATGTGAATTACATGATGATGCTTGTGATTATATTTGATGTTAGATGTTGATGCTTATGATTATTATTGATGTTAGATGTTATGCGATTTATGATAAGATGTTATGTGATTTATGATAAGGTGTTTGTGACTATTATTTGATGACATATGATGATGTTTTATGATTAATAATTGAGGTTATTTGATGAAGTATATGACTAATGTAGGAAGAATAATGACACTAGTTAAGGAAGTTTAAGTTGTTAGATATGATTAATGAATTATAAGATGTTTAAGTTGTTGAATGTACTTTATATGATTTATATGTTTAATATTATTGTTTGAGAAATCTCACCCCTCTGCTTGGAAATGTTGCTCTTCGTATGGGTAACTTGCAGGTAATCAAGATTAGAGGCGTCGTGAGTGGACTCCTCACATGTGTGTCTAGGTGCTCTGATACGTAACAGGATGAGACTTGACTTTACTTCTATTCCTTACATATTGTTTATGAACTTTTATGAATAAATATTGAACTAAGACTTATGAGATTTTCTGATGAGGCCTGCGTGCCAAAGACTTTTTATGTTGAATGAACTAATTCCGCTGCGAAGTTTTGAATTACTTATGTTCAATGATTTTGAAGAATAAATTGTTATTTATTCAGTTTATGAATTTTTAAGAAGTGTAGTATTCCGTTTAAAGTTGAATTACTCTGATTTTTAATTATGAAATTTTTACGTTGGAAAAACGGGGTGTTACACAAAGGGCTAACACAAAAAACTATTTCATATATTTTTATTTTACTTCTTCTCACTAATTAAAAAAAGGTAAGAAGAGACTGAATCGAGTTCGACTTTGCAATGTTCAAGTTTTGTATGGTAAAAAAGTTACTCCCTCCATTCCTTTTCTTTTGATGTTTTAGAGTTTCAATTATATTCCAAAACTTTTGATGTTTTAGTGAATTTATTATTGTTTTTTCAAGTTTACCCTTGTTGGAAAACACCATAAGCTATTAAAGTAGTTGTGACCTTTGGTTTATCACATGTGAATTTAATGATAAATAAGGACATTTTAGTCAAAAACACATAAATATTTATATACTTTAATTACTCCTTAAAACTTGTACCAAGAGCTAAAACATCAAAAGAAAAGGAATGGAGGGAGTATATGTCAAGTGCTTGGTTTTAGGTTTGAATTAAATTTTGTAAAAACTTATATGACATATTAGCCTACTTAAATGTCAATTTCATATTAATTTCTCTTCAACTTAAAAAAAAAAAAATCTTAATTCTTTAGACGATGTTTGCTTATGTGGTGCATACACTTTTAGGTGCGTTTTCTCTAAAGCTGCAAAATATAGCTTCTTCATTTTCACATTAAATATGTCTCAAATGAGAATTGTTGTTACTCTTTTCGAAACAAACAATTAATATGACGTTAAAATGCGTCAAACCAATATTAAATTAAGCTCAGTACGCAAAATTTACATTTTCAACCGATCACAATTTTTCTTTGAGTAATGATATTTTGACATCCATTTGATGACAACTTTGTTGACAACCTTGTTTTTCTCACTTCTTATTGATCAAAAACAATGGAGAGAGAGAGAAAAGGGAAGAGAGAGGATAACAACATCATGTGAGTATGAGAGAGAAAGTTGTTCAAAAATTGTCAAAAAGTGGTTGTCAAAATATCGTTTCTCTTTTTGTTTTTGGTTACAAAGGTAAAAGAGAAATTTCAGCACTGCAATATTTTAAGAAAATAAATAAATATTATGATGGTCCGTCTCTGAGAGAGAGACACGTGGCGACATACCATAAATCAACTCTTTGAAACTACAAAAAGAGGTTCGAAAAGTTGACGAGCATGCGACGTGGGATTTCATATACAGAAAAATGACGATGAAGGAATAAGAAGCATATTAATAATTCAGTCACAGCATTTCATTTTGATCCTTCTCCGAATTTCACTCTCCAATACTAATCACTCTCTTCCAATTCATATTCGCGCCAACACTACCGAACGAAAATGGCGGAATCCACTTTCAATTTCCTCCACAATTTCGAATCATACAGGTATATACACTTCACCGTAATCCCATTTCCACGCGTCTCAATACCCTAACATTTCGCTATTTCTTCAATCTACTTTTGAATGTTTCTTCACTGTTCTAATAAAATACAATTTATCCACTCATTAATCACTTTTTATTCCTTCCAATCATCATCGTTAACTCATAATCCAATATCTCAATTTTGATTTGTTAAAAATTCTATTTGGATATTACGCTTTAATGCATGAAATGTGGTTGTAGCGTTAGCGTTTGTGAGTTTAGTTTTCAGAGTGAAAAGCAATGGGCTGTAGAATTGCTACTGTTCTTGAACTATGTTGTTGTCCTTGTTAAGTAAGCGTACGTTGGAGGTTGATTCCAGGTAATGTACATGTTAAATGTGATGTACACGTATTTTGTATTTTGTTGCGGTGCTTTGTTTGAATTTCTTAATTGCTGTTTTATACAGAAATTATAGGTTATGTGATGTGTTTTATGTTTATATTTCTTGTCGGATATGAACGAAGGAGACTGTGGTAGTTGGTTTTCTTCATTAGAGCAATAATCAATCTCATGTGCATGCATGTTTACAGGGATTCTTATGGATTTACATTAAGGCCTCAATACGCACAAAGATATAGAGAGTATTCCTTAATCTACAAGGTAACTATCCATTGTGCTTCACTTTGGGTTTATCTTACTGTTGAGTGCTGATTTAGTTTGATATTTCAATCCTTTATTGCCAAATTCAAATATATTTCCCTGAATAATCAAGGAAAAACAATTCAAGTATTATATTTTAGCTTTTTGGTGCAACAAAAAATTAAACTAAATCGTCGAAAATCATGAGAACTTGTTTTTACCAATAAGTAACAGAAATACAATGTTAACCTAAATTGATGTATTTATCATATCAGGAAGAGGAAGATGAAAGATCAGATAAATGGAGAAGTTTCATTGAACAGATAGACAAATCATCTCAAACAAGTTCTTCTGAGAACGAACATAAAGAAACATTGAAAGCTGAAAGTAGCGAGGTAAAAGAAGAGGGAACTCCTCATAGGGTAAGTAACGGGGATGATTCAAGTAGCAAGGTTTCTTCCGACAGTCCAAAGGTAGAAGAGACAAATGCAGACATAATTAGTGAAGGAAATGATTCAAGTAAGAGGAATTCTGCTGAAGTCAATGAGATAGTAGAAGAGACAATTCCAAATAGAGTTAACAAAGAAGGCGACTCAAGTAGAAGTACTTCTTCTGAAGAAACCGAGATAAAAGAAGTTACTGATCCTGGGAGGGCCAGTGAAGGGGATGATTCAAGTAGCAGAAAATCTTTTTCTGATTGTTCTACAGCAAATAATTCTGCAAAGGAACTACACCATTCGGAAGAAAGAAAGACCCGTAAGGTTCAACGCTGGTCTAAAATTAGACCATCTCTTAGTGCCATTGAAGAAATATTGAGCTCTCGTGTCAAGAAAGGAAAGAATATGAAAGTTGAGAAGATAAACGGTAGTCGTGACCACCTTCCATCTATAGAAGAATCAGAACCTGTAGAAGGGGCTCCTAAGGAAGATATTCAGGGAGAGGTCTGCACTAATGAGACACTAGATGGTGGTAACAGCCCAAGGGAAGAAAATGATTTAACGAATCAAATCTTGCCAGAACTTTTTTCTCCATGGAAGGAACTGGAGTTTCTTGTTCAGGGAGGAGTCCCAAAGGATCTTAGAGGAGAGGTAGATTTATGCTTTCTATTTCACTCAAATTCCCACTTTTGTTGGGGAAAAAGTACAGTAGCCTTCCCTACGCTATACAATATTGCTGTTACAGGTATGGCAAGCCTTTGTAGGTGTGAACACACGACGGGTGGAGAGTTATTATGATGATCTGTTAGCTCAAGAAACTAACAGTTGCGAAGGCAAGGAGCAAGATGTTCTATCTGCTGCAGCAGGGAAATGGAGAAAGCAGATTGAGAAGGTCATTAGCTGCATGCGCCTTGGAATTTATTTTGATTTGTAGGTGCTGCATCTTTTGCTTTATATTGCAAATTGACTCTCTCCTTAGACTAAATAGCATTTTCCATTCTCAGGACATACCGCGAACTTTCCCAGGTCACCCTGCTTTGGACGAAAATGGCAGAAATTCCTTGAGGCGTTTACTACTAGCATATGCTCGACATAACCCCTCTGTTGGGTACTGTCAGGTAACGATAGTTTTAAATAAAATATTGGTAAATACTGATTCAGCTATTATTTCCGAATGTTTAAACTTTTGGAATTCACTCATAAAATTTCCATCCCTCCAAACAAGTATTTTCCTTGCAAGGAATAAAGAAATTGAAATATATTGTGCCATTGGGAAATTTATCTATAATGTCCAGAAACTTACGGTCATTTTCCCCTATTATGAAAAATTAGTTAGTGCTCATGTATTGTAAAACCTCTCTCGCTCCGTAAAAATATTTTTGTTCGTTTCTTTGTTTTCACCTTGCTGTTTTTATTTACAGCATTATTGAGAATCATTTGCATAGACCTAAATCCAGAGTCTAATTTTCTTATACATCTAGCCACTTGTTATCTAGTTTGCAAACTATGTCATATAACTGATCATGGATGTTTCCTTTCAAGAACTACAAAAGGTGTTTATAGATGTTAGTATACTGTAAAACTGGTAACTTCTTTTGGGATTCATGATTTGAAACTCATGATTTACTATTTCCAGTCTAAATTTTCTTTTCTAAAGGACTTATGTTCTGGAAAATGAAAAGCACAATCGGAAAAAAAAACTGATAATATAAGAAGCCAAATTATTTTTCTGAGCTATGGATAGGATTACAAAATAAAAGGTTTAGAATAGCTTTTGAGGTGTCTTTTCATTTGTTGAGGACATCTGTTAATCTCTTCACTGGTGGTATTCTTCATCATTGCTGTTGTTGGTGTCATCGTCATCATATTGTTTGTCATTAAATTTTGTTACTAAATACATGCAGGCAATGAACTTCTTTGCTGGTTTATTGTTGCTTCTTATGCCAGAAGAAAATGCCTTTTGGTAGGTTTCCGAAACTTGCCTTATATTTCCCCTTGTCAGTCCCCTATGCAACATAGATAATAGTTGTGGCAATGAATAAACTTCCATCAATTGTCTTATGGCAACTAATTATAAGGGAAACTCAATATTTTAAATATGTGTCTATTTATGACTGCATATTGGTTGGTTTAACACACAACATATTAGAACTGTATCAAAAGAAGTAACGGAATATAATTTTTAATAATTTGAATCCTTAACCCCTAGTTTTTTACCAACATGATACACAAACAGAGGTCAAGGATGGTGAAAATATAAAAATGTTATTGAGTATCCAGGTGTTCTAAAGACCTGGTAACTCTCCTAACTAGTGTTTCCCAAAATACAAGATAACCAAGAATTTCTGTTTTCCAGATTTATGTAACTACCTCCCCCTTATTGACTGCAAACTAACTAACTAATTCTAATAAGTAGTAACCAAACAGTTTCCTATGCTGCTCTGCTACAATTATTACTTCCTTTAAAGCTCTATTTTCCTACTTCCCTGCTTATTTCTTCTGTAACACAAACCTTCTTTATTGGATGTTTACTATCAATACTTGGTTTAATTTGTCTTATGTTTATAGGATCTGATTTGTTGTACTGGTATAACTCAGGACATTCGTTGGAATTATTGATGATTATTTTGAAGGCTACTATACAGAAGAAATGATAGAATCCCAGGTGTGAATCTAACTTATGTCTTTAATAAAATGGAAAGAAAACATTATTTATCCTGATTCCTGAGTCAGATTTGATAATCATAGTATTGAGGGAAGTGACTTTTTTGCCATTCACAGACTCACAGAAGCTTTTAACTTGTCAGGTGGACCAGCTCGTTTTTGAGGAATTGATGCGTGAAAGATTTCCTAAACTTGGTTCGTATTTATCATCTTTGCTCTTTAGTATTCTTCTTATTATTGTGTCAATGAATCAGCTTGGGTAGCTTTTTTTATTCTATGAATGTTTTTGGTGCAGTTAATCATCTAGATTACTTGGGAGTGCAGGTGGCATGGATATCTGCACCATGGTTTCTATCAATCTTTATGAACATGATTCCATGGGAAAGTGGTAAAATATTTTTTGGAATGATTTTTTAATATTATAGTATTGATTTCGATCTTGGCATATACTTAAATGTTACCTTTTGATGTGTTTCTGCATCTTAGTTATTCGAGTTTGGGATGTTCTGCTATTTGAAGGAAACCGTGTTATGCTATTTCGAACAGCGCTGGCTCTAATGGAATTATATGGTATTGACCTGTGTTTTTCTATTTCTGAGTCTAATCTGTGCTGACTAGTTTCTACATGTAGTAAACTAAACTAAGTTATTGTTTACATAGTTAAAATAATATATCTTTTATTCTAGGTCCTGCATTAGTTACAACAACAGATGCAGGTGATGCAATTACTCTATTGCAATCACTTGCTGGCTCAACATTCGATAGCAGCCAGCTTGTCCTTACTGCTTGTATGGGTTACCTAGCTGTGACCGAGGCAAGATTGCAGGAACTGAGGAAAAAACACCGACCGTCTGTTTTAGATATTATAGAAGAAAGGTCAAAGAAAGGACGAGTTTTTAAAGATTCCAAAGGGCTTGCATCTAAGTTGTATAGTTTCAAGCATGACCCAGGGTCACTGGTAGAAGAAAAAAAACCTAATGACAATGGCGATATGGTAGCTGATAAGAATGTGCAGTTGGACTTGGAGTCACATTCATCTAATATAGATGAATTGCTCAATAGCCTCAATATTGATGCCAAAGTGGATTCCCTACCAGATGTCCATGAACAGGTTACTTCTCCTCCTCAACTTCACCTTGCTTCTCCCTTGCAAAAACAGAGGCTATCCTTGTGAATTAGATTTAAACTTTTCTACCATTAAACTCTAATTTGATGTATAAATCCACCTTATTATGCTAAAACGCCTTCAAGACGTGTCTGTTTTGTCATGTTCTATCTTGAGTCAGGTTAACCTGATAGTGGTAAAAGGTTTGCACTGTTTACAATTTGAAATTCAACAATCTGTATTATCAAGCGTGAGGGTCTCTACCTATCTATGATACTGAGATATAGCATTTGACTCAGGTGCACTTAAAAGATTTAAAAGGGACTAGAATAGGATGGTATTAGATTGCAATGCTGGATCTTCAGTGGATTTTTATTTGTTGATTTTATACTTCTGAGTTATTGTCCTTTAATACAGAATTACATCTTATCCTTCAGAAAATCGTACTTAAAAAATGCTTGCTCCATAGGGAGATAATTATTTTCTAAGCTGCATTTCTATATGTTTCTTTGATTCACTCTAACATCTAATAAAATCAGTATTTATAGATATGTTATCTGTCTACTTAACAAATATGGGTCGATTGCTGCTTGTTACAGCTTTGTTTTGTATAAATTGAGAATTTATAGAAGATCATTGTGCACACTATTTGGTCAACTAAATACATACTTGAGTGATATAAATGTTTGCAATTTAGCTTTCTATTTTCAAATTTAAGGCTAATTTTTTTGAGTTTTTTTGCTAAAGAAAATGGAGGATCACTATGTCACGGACAAAACATGTTTAATTAAATCAAAAATTGAAATTTCCATATTCTTACTAGAGAAGTATGCAATTGTATGCAAATGTAACTTATTGTCTATGCGTTGAACTTTATTTTTGGGGTCGTGTGGGTTGACTATTGTTAAATTGTTCTATATTACATTGCATATGCATAGTTGGTAGCGTAGGTTGGCTGCGTGACTCAAATCTTCTTGATGGAATCACAGCTTCATTTGTCAAATTATATACTCTCAATGGCCAAAATTTGAAATCATGTATTATTACTTTTGTGACAATTCATAATTTAAAATTCTAATTTCTGGGTTTAATTATGGTTTACAGTCATCTGAAAGTATTTATCGTATAAATATCTGCTTTATTCTAACCCATTATTGTGCAACTCTTCATAAGTTTCAATGATTTACAACTTCATTTGTCAAATTATATTTATTCTTAACGGCCTATATTTGAAATCATGTATTAAATTATCATGACAATTCATCATTTCAAAGTCTAATTTTCTGGTTTAATTACGGTTTATATAATTATTTATCCTATAGACGGTTGCTTTATTATAACCCATTATTGTGCAACTCTTAGTTTCAATGATTAACAGCTTTTTTGCAGGTGGTTTGGTTGAAGGTTGAGCTATGCAGATTGCTGGAGGAGAAAAGATCTGCCATACTCAGGTTATTATTATTGGTGTTCATATTCTAATTCTCAATCTTTTTCAGCCTGCTACATATAAAGTTGCCAGAATGTTTCCAAAATATAACTGGATGAAGGAGTTATCAACCCAGTGCAATTAGCCTCATGCTTAGCCCTGTTACTCTCCTATCTGCTGCCATTGGAGTAATTCAAAGCCTGTATAAGAAATTCCTTTCAATATTTCCAATGATTGTGTTCAAATCAATCCCCAAAACTGAGTTTGGAAATAGTTCTCAACCAACAATATATGCATCTTTATAGAATGTCACTTACCTCCGTATCGTTGACCCATTTTCAAATATTCTTTATTTTGTTTACTCACTTTATATTCCATTAAGGTCTTCTTGCTTGTAATTTCATGTGTCGTAAATCTTTATAGTGCACTGCATTTAGCACTTTTGATTTCATATATGTATCTTTCCCCTTTTCATTACCCATGTTACTTCATAAATATGAAAATTTTATCTATTCAACACATAATTGTGAGATATATCAATACCTTATCCATTTCCATGTGTGTTTCATATCTTGAACAGAGCTGAGGAACTAGAAACAGCTCTAATGGAAAAGGTGAAGGACGATAATCGTCTGCAGTTGAGCGCAAGGGTATGTGCAAGATTTGAAAATTGTATCTTTGTGTTTTAATTATCTATTTGTTGGGATTTGTGTTTCTTAGAATATGGACTAGGCCTGACTCAATTCCAAAAGCTAGCTCAAGAGGTGAGGATTGTTCAAAGCTTACAAGGACTATTTTAGCCATGTTTCTTGTCGAAGTAGGATCTCAGCACACCCCTTTGATACCCAAGATGGAAAATCTATAGTGTGGACAAATGTGGGTGGTCCAATAACAACACCTCTTCACATCTAGAGCTAGATATGTAGATAGAGAGTGGACAAATACGGCTGGCCTGATAAAAAAAAATCTAGGATATACTCCGATAAAATAGTAGAACTTGAGCTAGGAAGAACTCAATTACAGAAGCTAACCCGTTTAGATTGTCATAGCCTTTTGAGGACTATATTTTGGCCATATCTCTGGTTTATGTGGATCTCAATAGTGTTTATTAAAATTTCTGAAAATGGAAATCATTTTTCGCCTTGCTCTTATTTTCCTATATACTTCATGGTGCAAAAAGTGGATCAATGGAAGTTAGTCTGATTAATGAAGGTTGAAGAAGACTAGAAAACCTGAGGAGAAACCATAAAAACAACAATCGATTTATCTAAAATTGGTTTCTGATAGATCCCAATGTATTGCTTGGTCCATATAGCTAACTCCATCCAAGGGTACTAAACTTGGTTGTTGTTGATATATTTCAAGCTTTTGATATATTATGTCAATTTGCATTTATTTTTTTGGTTAAGGTATGTATCTTAGAGAGACCATTATATTAAACTCATTCCTGAAGCACACATATTAGTATAAGTAATATGCGAAAAACAGGAAGGCAGAATTCTTTTGAATGTGTTTTGAGTGAGTTAGTACCTGACAGAATGTTTAATTTATACACATATGAATTACAAGAATAATAAATGTCAATGAAATTTACAAGGTGAGTAGGCTCTACTCCCTATGATACATGGTTATAAATAATCTTCATTAGATATCATGTAATCATTCAATCCGTAGAGAGGACTTTTTACTGAACCCCGTATGACAACTACTAGGAAAGCTAGTTCAGCATCCAAGTACAAAAATGTTTATGATTTCTTTCTTCTTCTCCACAGACTTCTTATATGGTAACTTGACTTTCAAGGTCTACAAAAATGTGTGATCATGCAGATTGAGCAGTTGGAGCAGGAGGTAGCTTTGTTACAACAAGCCCTTACCGATAAGCAAGAACAAGAAGCTGCCATGCTGCAGGTTCTATGTGCACCTGTTTTCTCCAGTGTCTATTTCTGTAAGCTTATTTGCAGAAGGAAATAAGTAAATAGAAATTGAGAAAAATATCTATATAATTTGGATGAAGTTTTGTTGAACTCTTCTACATGGTCAGGTCCTAATCCGGCTAGAGCAGGACCAAAAAGTTACTGAAGATGCCCGCAGAAGAGCAGAGCAAGACCTTGCAGCTCAGAAATTGGAAGTTCACATGCTCCAGGTAACCTCTCCCCTTTAATGATCATGGTGATTCTGGTCATTTGTTACTATATAGTATATATCAGAGTAAAATTCTGATATGAAAACATGATTAGAATATCGTATTAAAAAGACGAGATATGGAGGCAAGTCTTGGAAGCGCATAGTTTTTTCCTAAAAAGAAGTCAAACAGAGTATATGAAGGGAAAGTTTAGACAAACAAATTCCAACGAAGAGGTGAAAAATGGAGAAGTATAATACTGCTAGCCTCGCACATTATGTGTTTTGGGTTTATCATATAAAGTGATGTGGAGATAGAGGCCGATGTCAACCATTGTACCCTAGTAGGGAGGACCGTGGATGAAATGGAGGCATGTTGACTGTAATATGCGATAGTAAGATCCACAATGTTGTATGGAATTGAATCCTGAACGTTGAAAAGGAGTAAGGTAGTAAATTTAGTGTTACAAAGAAGAGGCACGATATATTAAGACATACAACAAATTATGAAACTCAAATTCATAGAGGCACGATATATTTATCGTTTGTTTTCTAATGCTCAATATACTGGTTTGAGTATTTTTCTACATGTGTCACGGGCAACTTTGCAAGCACTATCCTGTTGATACTTTTGCCTGATAGGGTTTATGGAAGCACGGGTAGTTAATTAATATAACTTTTACTCAAAATGTGATAATCTAATATATTTACGGGTACCTTTTCTCTTGATAATTTTCATGGAAAAGATCATATTATTTTCTTTTTGGCTGTATTTTGTTCATTATGGGCAGCGGATGAAGGTCGTCTTCTACTTTTTGGGCTACAAAATTATGAAATTCAAATTTCCCCTATATCTTTGCTTTGATCCAAATACCCATAGCATATCCATGATGTTGAAGAGATTTCTCTAATTTCTGGTATCAGACAGAAAGAAGTAGCCACACTGTGTTAACTATTAAGAATCTTACTAGGCATGATTATATCTATTTCCAGTATAATAAATATGCAGGAAAAGTATGAGAAGGCCATGGCATCAATTGCTGAGATGCAGAAGCGAGTTAAAATGGCAGAAAGTATGTTGGAGGCTACCCTTCAGTATGAATCTGGTCAATCTAAAGCATTATCTTCTCCAAGGTACAAATGTTTTAGATGTCACATTTTTGTAGATTCTACATTCAACTTTCTTCTTCTAGTCTAAATTGCTTCTTTTTACATTTCTAGTTCAAATTGTTTGTTATTACTTGTTATGATTCTCCTTTGCAAGTTCTTGAACTTGATATCTGAAGAGCATTGTTATTTTGTATGGGTATGATAAAATTAAACATTGATTCATAATTATGTAAACTTGCTTCAAAAGTTCAATGTCACAGACTCTGGCTTTTATATTAGGTGAAATTTTAGATTTTTTTGCCGTTCTCATTGATAAATATCAAAACTAATCAAACGAAGATGGTTCTCCTAGTTTAAACTTGATGTAAACAGCATCCTCTGTGAACTACCCATATTACATTAGCTGTACTTAGTAAACTATGAACAATGGAATTTTTTAACAAATAGTAGTATTAAACGGTCGATTTCATTGATGAAACTAAATAGCAAAGAAGCAGCCAAGGCTTCAGTGAAAGGTTTGAAAATCTCTTGGTAAATATATCATCATCCATGATGATGCTCCTCTAGTGCTGAACAGAAAATAACTTTTGAAAACAACAAACTATTGGAAAGAAGATTGCTATTTTGATCTCCAATTTTAGAAAGTGTGCGTGGTAATACTCATTTACTTATTTCTCTTTAATAATTCTCTTTACCATCTGATTCCTTTGACTGACATTATCTAGTTTCCATGGATTTGTGGGTAAGGGATGCTAATACAAAAAGCGTGTTGCATATGATGTGAGACGACTTTGTTAGAGACTACATTCTTTTGAATCATTTGAGGTATTTTTGTAGGGCTGGTCGTGTTGAAAATCCTCCACGCAAGGGTCTTCTAAGTTTTGGACTTGGTTGGCGTGATAGATACAGGGTAAGATCTTCTATGTATGTTTAAAGGATGTCTTATTAACTAATATTCAATTGGATGCTTACAGTTTTGTGTTGATAAATCAAATTCAGAAGAATTCTTCATTGGACGTTACACCAGTTCTATTGGCAATTATTGGCATTAAAATTCAATTCATTGCACATTTTTTGAACCCATAGCTTCATGTTTTGAGGGAAAAAAAAAGTTGTCTATTTTTTTTGGAATTTAGTTGTTGGACGTATTCCCTCAAATTTATAGCATGTCCATGAAGAGTTCCCCCAACACATTATTTTTAACATACTTCTTATAATTGATCTATTTTTAAAAAACTGAACATATTTTTACAAAATAGATCAATTTATAAAGCAAATATATTAACTTTAAAGATAGACCAATATAAAGAATTGGGTGAAGAGTATCGCTCTATGTCCATTTGGAAGGGCTTTGCCGCTTTATCAGCAGCTAGAAGTTTACTTTACTGTTTATAAAGATCGTCTCTTCACATCCTATGAAACAGGGAAAACCTAACACTGAGGAATCTAGCGAGAGTCCGCGTGACAATGCCACTCCAAGAAAAGAATCCAATAAGGAAGAACAAGATAAATAGAGCATGCAGGGAAGTGGCGCACAAACCCACAACTCAGTTCTTTCCTGCCAACTGTTAAGTTGTTGCTTATTCCTGATTATCGCTTCTCCATTTTCATTGTTAATTCCCCTCCTTTCTTCATAGTCCATTGTATTCTGCTAAACTAAAATCCGATGTAAGGAATTGTTTGATGTATTGATAGATCATTTAGGTGTAGAAAATATATTTTTTGTCTTTGACACCATTGTTCCAATAAATGTACATGCTAAATATAGTAGAAAAAATAGATGAAATTATGTACTAACTGAAAGAGACGAAATTTTGTACTAACTGAAAGAAGAAGAAAACTGATCTTGGTTAACAAGGACTATTCTTTATCCATATTCAGATGTTCTTGTTGTGTCTCCTTGTAAGAGTTTGTGCTTCCTAGGTTCGATACAATCAGTAAGCGTTGAAATGTTAGAAAACCTAAAATGCATTTGTTTTGATGGAAATAACGGCACTCTTATGCTAGCAAATAAAAACGAGAGATTAGATTCAACATTAAAAAATTTAAATGTTCAATTCTACCTGGCAGTAGCTCGTATCAGGTGATGGTGAAGGGTTCTGAGTCACTTGTCAAACTCGTGTTCTAAATCGCAAAAAATGTATGTATGATCATGTTTTTAGATATCAAATTCGATTGAACTTATTTATAAAATTGAAATTTGATAAACTTGCTACTTTGATAAACTCTCGATTTTAAAAAGCTAAACTCACGTGAACTTCTATGATTTTAGACCTATTTCGGCTAATACGATAATCAAACAAATAATTTAATAAATATCTATGATTTAAGGTCTCAAAAATGTAAATAGTTGGACTAAACAAAGTCTTTCTGGTTAAAACAAATGGACTACACCATTGTTACAACGCAAACTTCATAATATAATGATTATATCTCTGTATATTTTGGCCCTCCTAAAATCATGCAAAGCTCCACCACTGGATGTCTGGCTATGGTAGTTGATATGCTAGGCAGGGCCAATGTCGGGTGGTGGAGCAACAATGGTGAAAGGCGTGCAGTGGTGGTCGGTGGAGAGTTCTTAACGAGAGTGATAATGAAGGGTGTCTTGTGATGGTAGTGAAGGGTGCGACAAGTATGATCACACTAGAGAACCTTGGCACAACGGTAAAGTTGTTGTCATGTGACTGAAAAGTCACTTGTTCAAGTCCGGGTAAGGTTGCGTACAATACATCAAATGGTGAAACCTTTTCCTAGACCCTGCATATGCGAGAGCTTTAGTGCACCAAGCTGACCAAAAATGATAGCATTGATGTGACAATATGGTAAGATTAATATGATAACAAATATTCGATAAACTAGTTTCATCTTTATCTTTTAAGATAAAAACATTCGGAAAATTGATGTGTCATACTTAAATACTTGGAAAGACCAAACTGAAAGTTTACTTAACAAGTTATTACTGCTAGTCTACTACCCTAGCCGTGCTAGAATTAAATGAGGGCAAGCAATTTGAAGCTTATTACTACTCTTCACTATCATAACAGCGCCAATGCAATAATTCTCTCGATCAAGAATCGTGCGATAAAAAATGTGTTTCATTTCATGAGCAATTACAAGTTACATCGAAAATCAGTAAACAGCCAGATTAACTTCCAAAGAATATGAAAGCAAATCATAACACAGCATGCTATCTTGTGTGATTGAAAAAAGCTATATTTCCATAGAGCTTCATAACTACATAGCAACCAGGACAAAGAAGCATTGCCTAGATACATGGAACACTTGGTAGAAATGTATGGAAGAGTGAGGAAATACTATCTTCTGCCCAAATGAAAATAGGATCAATTATGCGTACCATAAGAAACAAAATTTCACAAGATATTTAAACTATGCTATGAACTGAGACAGTAACACCATAATAACACATATAGTATTAACATCTATATAGCCTATATATCTTGGAGTGTATTGTAAGATATGTGAAAATTGCACCAGACTATTAAGCTCCCCTCCTGGTTCGAGGAGGAGTACCAGGACCGAGGCGAGAGCTTTGAACCGTCTGTGTATTGGGCTCATATCTCTGTGAAGCAAGGTAACTCAGAGCTGTCACCACATCAGCTATAACTGGACGCATATTTGCCTGTTCCTGAACACACATTGCTGCAACGGCAAGAGCTTGGTATATCCCTCTTGAAGGATATTGACCTTGGAGCATTGGATCAGCCATTTGTGTGAATTTTCTTCGATCTTTAAACAGGGGTCTAGCCTGCAAAGGTAAAAAATTTAAATATTAAAAATAGGATTTGATGGTTTGGATTGTCACAGAGGGACATGAGGATTTCTCACGGGAGAGAATCCTTTCCCCATAATTGGAGGACTCCACTTTGGTGCCATAGCTTGTGTGCCATTGGTGCCATAGCTTACATCTCCACCACACACACACACATCACACACACATCCCCACACACATCCACACACATCAATGGCCAGGATTTCCCCAATGGCACCAATGGCACACAAGCTATGTCATGGAAGTATTTTCCATAATTGGACATGCAAAACTTTGACACTAGCTTCGTTGCAAGAACATCGCAATAAAAGGAATTTCTTTTATGAGATAAATTTATTGATAAGTGAAAAAAATGAGGAGGTTCGTAAAGCCTCCAAAAATATCTCAAAAAGATGTACATGTTTGATTGTGTACCAGTTTTGTTACGTTTATAATTAAGAGGAAACCAAAAATTATAAAATATTTTAATGAAAATGATTTCTTAGCACATTTGCCAGCTTAATTAATTATTGAAGTAAAATTTGCAAGCTATTTTAACTCATGCAAATACTTAAACACCCCTTATTTAATCCACACTGACTAGTGACTACTATTTAAATTTGCAATGAAAAGGAATAGCAGCACAAGTGTCTTACCCATGCAACAAGATTCTGCTCTGCTGCACATTTTGAATTGTCAATAGCTTTCCTTCCCGTAATTATTTCCAGAAGAACTACACCAAAACTATAAACATCTGATTTCAGAGTCAGTTGACCTGTCATTGCATACTCTGGAGCACAATATCCATAGGTTCCCATAACCCTTGTTGATACATGAGTGTTTTCGCCCACAGGACCAACTTTAGCCAAACCAAAATCAGATAGCTTAGGATGATACCCTTCACCAAGCAAAATGTTAGAGCACTTTAAATCTCGGTATATGACCGGAGGGTTAGCTTTGTCATGTAGATATTCCAACCCTTTTGCTGCCCCGGCAGCTATTTTCATTCTTGTGCTCCAATCAAGTCGTTTCTTGCCAGGAGAAATATCTGCAAATCCAATGTATATTACCAATATTAAAAGAAGGTATTATGAAAAAATTTGAGAAGAGAAAAGATAATAGCATATGCAAATTTGAAATATTAATATACCATGTAAGTGGTCTTCCAAGGATCCTAATGGCATATATTCATAAACTAGAAGCCTTTGATCACCATCAGCACAGTAACCAATCAGGTTAACAAGGTTAGGGTGGTGAAGAAGACTTAACATCAACACTTCAACAAGGAATTCTCTATTCCCTTGTAGCCCATTTCGGTCAAGTTGCTTGATTGCAACAGTCTGCATTCGACATTAGAAAACATTAAGTCTTTTGTCAACTTAAAAAGTTCAATTTTAAAGCTCAGAACTAACCAATATTGACAAGGAAGAAATGATGAATAATGTAGAAAAATGAAGTATTACTTCATTTCCTTGTAATTTTCTTCTATTCTTCAATAACAATAACAATAACAATAACAATAACAATAACAATAACAATAACAACAATAACAATAATAATAATAATAATAATAATAATAATAATAATAATAATAATAATAATAATAATAATAATAATAATAATAATAATAATAATAATAATAATAATAATAATAATAATAATAATAATAATAATAATAATAATAATAATAATAATAATAATAATAATAATAATAATAATAATAATAATAATAATAATAATAATAATAATAATAATAATAATAGAAAAACATATTCACCTGATTACTAGATTCTAAATGCCCTTTGTATACTCTGCCAAAGCCTCCCTCACCCAGAAGACAGTCTGCTCTAAAATTTCTAGTAGCGGTTGCTAACTCGCGGAAAGGGAATGTTTGTGCGGCAATGTGTTCAGAGTCTCCATTTTTGGAGGAATTTCTGGAATTCATGGATGAATTCTTCTTCAATTTCCCTGCACTCAATTCCACAGAAAATGAATTAAATGGGACGGAAGCATAAATCATAGTAGGTCTAGATTTCACATCTAAAACCAATCCATGTTACTTCGGAAATTACTATGTGGCATGCCGTAATTCAAATTCAGAAGAAATCACAAACTGATTTTTCCTCATAATGTGTTGTTTCAAAATTGTCATTGGTAGTACAATTTAAACCTTCATATGTAATACACTTCATAAATGAGGAAACCAATAAGTGGAAAAAAGTACAACTCAAATAAAAAGTATTACGGAAACTGATGGGGTAATTTAAGTAAATTTATTGTCATAACAGTCTCACATTGTCAGTTTTTAGTTTTGGAAATTATTTTGTTACTAGGATAGATTTGTTGTTTTACACTACTAGGATTGACCACTAGTTGCCATAAATTGAGTCTTATTTTAGGAAAGGAAATAATTGATTAATTTGTCATAAAATATTCCCCTAAAGTTACTATCAGAGCTCTCAGCATCTGCCACCGTAGACTGCCTAAATGGCAGCAGACAGCCTTCATTTATGCTGCATTTCCTTCTTTTATGCTGCATTTCACTCTATTTCTGCACCTTCGCCGTCCTTGGATATTACTCCAACCATGTATGGCATTGCCTTCTTTTCAACTGGCTATCTTACTGGACAGACCACCATCTGGCCTGGTCTACAAGCTACTCGTAAGACATCCCATATGCAGTGTGTGGCAGTGCATCTGGCCAACCATTGAACTTATCTCTTTGTTTTCCAAAACCCCATCTAACAATATATTGTGTCTCTCGTCTCAACCCATTCGACTGAGTTCCTCCAACCACTACACCTGACATAGAAATAGAGACCAGATGTTACTCTACCACCAACCAACCTACCCCTAACAAGTACCCAATACTTATTTACTGATTTTTCTAATAAAAGGGATAACCCTGTAACACAAAGCTATTGCCATGGCAGGACCCAGACAAGGGTTGGACCCATTGTTGGCCTAACATATAAGCAGTCTAACATCATCAGAAGTCATGTTAGTTGAAAAAGGACATACTTCGACTTAAGAATCGAAAATCAAGAGACATTTGTCCAATGTCTTAGAAGAACATACCCGAGAGTCCTAATCTCTATTATTACTCGCTGCAAGTGGGGAGTTGCAATAGTTTGATGTTGAAAACCATTCCTAGATTTCAAGCACTTTTATATGGATATTCTGCTCAAATATCATTTTCCCATTGGAGGGAATAAGGTGTGAAACTACAGAAAAGCATATTACGGATTGAAACAGTGTCCTTGAAGATTCACAGAAGCAATGATGTCCTTGGGATACAATAGTAAATGTGATCATATATTCATAGCTCATTTCTAAAGCACTCACAATATGGTAATGTCGTCACTCTACTTGTATATGTTGATGACATATTTATGTTTGGTGATTCCTTGAGGCTGAGATACAACTAAGAAGGAAAAGTCATTGGATGATATCACAGTCTAATATGAAATTCCTAGAAGCAACTTTGTGACAAAAAATCAGCAATACTCAAAATCAGGTTCGGTATGATAAAACAAAACACACTAAGATACAAAGATAATTCATTAAGAAGAAAACAGACAATGGATTGATTAACATAATACATGTTCCTTTAGGAACTTACAAGCACGCTAGGTATGATCGATGTTTATTTACCAGCTTCAGGAGGAGTGTCATAAACATGTTTTACTAAGATAGATTATAGTCATTGTAAAATGAGTCATATTCTAGGAAAGAGCTTAATAGTAATTATTTAGTCTAGCATATAAATTGTACTGTTAAATACGTCCTTGCATCAATTAATTGCTCAAAAATGACATTCCATTTTCACTCAAGTTTTATTAACTTAGGCTATCTATTATATGTTGTGACTTAGAGATTTACCTGAATCAATGCTAGTAACACACCCAATGTAAGGATAAAACACAACTAAACTAAAAGGCATAAAATCTACAAATTGAAAAAACTAACAAGCTTTTGAAATCCAACACATCAGATAAGCATAAAATATCTCTCAAGATTATCCTATAATCAAATATAAATTAGATTATAAAACTTGAAATCTTTACCTATACAAAATGCCAGCAATCTCTATCTAAGGAAGTTCACTAATCAAAACACAATTTTTTTTTTTAAATCAAAAAATCTCACAGCATTTATTACTTCTAATACAAAAAGATACCCCAAATTAGATCATGTTATCAAACTCCAAAAATCTTCATCAACAAGGACCAACAAAAATCTATAGAAATCACAATTATCACAAAGAGGGGTTTCACAATCACAAACCAAAATCACTTTTTTCCATTCAATACAACAAAATCAACAGCAGAAGCTACCTGGGTTGGCTTTGATCGCAGCATCACGCATATCCTTCACTTCCTCCAATTTCTTCTTCTTTATCTTCTTCTTAGTATTAGAACCTCCAGAACATGGAATCCAACCCATTTGGATTTTCTCTTGTTTTTGAAACAATTAACCAAATGGGTCGCTGAAGATTGAAAAAAAAACACAGATCACTCAAATTTCAGACAAAAAGGAATCGTTTTTATTTTTCTTCTCTCACTTGACGATGTTATTTTGAAATCGTGTGACTGTGTCACTTTGAATTGGTCTAAGGTTGTTTATTTATTGTTAATAGTAAAATTTGATTTGATTTATATTTAAGGAAAAAATTTAGTGATTGGTTTCTTTTTTGTCGGAAAAATGCCTCAACATCATTTGGTTTGGTGGTGTAGTTGAAAATCACTGGATCCAGGAAGAAACAAAGTCTGACTTCATAAAACGATGTCGTTTCAATGTCGAATAAATAATTGCATTTTTGGACGGACACATGTCTCTCTGTCTTGCAATGCTACTCACTCACTTCTATCAATTCTTCTTCACATTAGAGGAATCTTATACCAATACTATTATTAGTAGGTGGTAAAAATTTTGAACAAAAATGTAGTAAGTGGTAAATTTATCCATAAGTTGTCTTGTATTTAGCTCATTGATATCGGTAGGGATATTTGAAGTGTTAGAGCATGGATTTGAATCTGTAATTCTTAACTTCTCTACTCCATCCGGTCACTATTATAAGCAAAAATTAATTTTTTAGGTTCATTCATTAAATGATGTATTTAGTCTATATTATAGATCAAATACATCGTTTAATGAATGAACCTAAAAAGTTGACTTTTGCTTATAATAGTGACCGGAGGAAGTACATTTGAAGTATGAAATTATTGTTAACAAGTTACTTGATCGATGGATGAGGGGTTAGATTATTTAGTTGAGCTAAAAAATTAAAAGAATTAAGTTATAGGTACAAGGTTCAAATGTCAACAAAATATATATATATATATATATATATAGACACACACACACATTTGTCATTCAGAAAAGTTATTTTACAGACACAAATTGAATCATAACTTTGAAGAAAAATAATTAAAGACAATGTCAATTTCTTTATGGTAAAATTTTACGTGTGAAGATGGTATCCCACTCTAAAATAAGAAAGACTCGAGTTCAAAAAACAATCAAAAAGAGACTTAAGTTTATCTTCATTCAAAGACATCGCTGAAATGTTTAACTAAAATCTCTGGATCCAAGACATTTTTTGTTTTTATTTCTTCAAACATGTGTTCATTTTAATATGTGAATAAGAAGATGAAAAACTTTTGAAATGAAATTTTATGATAAAGGGAAGATAAATTATGTATTTTTGAAAATGATAACAATAATTATTTTGTCGGATTTATTATTGAGGACTTCAAAATTTGGGGTAAAATAAACTTATGAGAAATGATATTTTGACATTAATTTTTTTTATGACAAATACCATAACCTTTAATATTTATATTTTTTTAAATGTAAGTAAGTTATAAAAAAAATAAGACACAAATAGAAACATAACTTTTTTTAAATAAAAATATTTATATCTCCCTCTTATTTTAAGGTTTAAACAATATTGACTCTCCTTCAACAAAACAAAAAAAAAATATTGACTCTAATATATATACATGTTATGTCCATTCCATTTAGTCATTTACTTAAGCATTGTAATGTAACGCAATGATTGTGAAGTTTTGGCCACAACTGAAATAGTAACAACTGAAATAATTAGTCCAGTTCCATTTAGTCCATTCCATTTAATCCATTTAGTTATAGCAACAACTGAAATATAGTAATAGCTGTGAGTCTTAACACATTCCAATAATTATTACAAGGAGGGTCTCACAAGTCCAACTCAAATTTTGTCCTCTTATATTTAATAAAAGTATATTTTGGATTGGACAATGTTCTTATCATGGGGTTTTATTTTTTCACCCAAAATAAAAAGTTGACCAAAATTTCATGGTCTTTTATTATTATTTTCAGAAGTACTATGTAGGCAAACGCGATTTATAAAAGTTTAGCCTATTACATGTGTAACAGAAACACGTGTAGTAGTTACGTGAAAAGAAAACTATTGTTCTCTTTTTACCAAATTCATACAATACAATACTACCTCCGTCCCAATTTAATTGACCTACTTTGGTTTTTCACACAGATTAAGAAAAGTGTATAAATAAAGGGGAAAGTGGAATATATTGTATTGGGAATGATAAAAGTAGTATTATTTAGTGTTATATTGTATTGAGAATGATGAAAGTTGTATTGAAAATTGAAATGGATCAGTTATTTTGGGACACTTTTTTTTAGAAAATGGGTCAGTTATTCCGGGACGGAGGGAGTATAAATTACCCAAGTGTGCTTGGAAAAGTGTTAGGTTCTCTCTACTAAAAAGAATTGAAAATAAGATGAAAGGTTTGAAAAATGTAACTGCGTGAAACAGCTGTAATGTAATGAAGCAGGTTAACAAAAAAAATGAATTATTTGCAATCATACAATCGAGGTCCATATCCATATTTTGATTTCTGCTTTGGACTCGTTTTCAAAGTCAAGATATACATACACATACACACACAATATATGTATATATCATTGCTCAAAAAAAAAATGTATATATCATTAAATCTTAATTAAATAACTGGAACCGCAAGATTGTGTGAATGTAGCATTACTCCGACCACATAATCTCACTCAGTAAACAACCTACAATAAAATAAGTTCACCTATATTTTGAGATCAAAGCCAATGATTAATTAAGAAAGCCTTGCAGATGTTAATGATATACATAGAAATTTCAAAAGGAAAAAGAATATTAATAAGAAACTACATAAAATTTTGATCATAGCAATTAAAGTCTATATAATTTCATTCATCTACAGAAAAACAAAATGTTGTTTGCTCAAATCGATTATATGGTGTCTTTAAAATGACCAATTCAATCATATATTGACCATATATGTTGAATTTGCAACCATATGTTGAATATGCACAAAATATGGTATCGACAAAGCGGGTCATTCTCAAACATTTCAGCAAACACGCAGAGTACAAACTTGAAACAAACAAAAAATAACAACGAAACATACAAGCAAATAAAGTATAACGGGAAAAACATGAATGCCAACAACAAAGATATTACGTCTCAAATCAGAATGCGATGGAGTGACCAAAATACAAAGATAGCATGGTGGCTTTTGAGGGGGTTCCTTGTGGCTGATTATGCAAGCAAAATCACAATCATAAGGGACGAGATTTAGAGGTGATTGATGAGACGGACCATAAATAAACTTGTAACGGCCCGTTTGGTGCACATGATAAAGAGACAAGATATAATAAAATTATCTTATCTTGATTCAATCCACTGTTTGGTGCACCAATAGGATAGGATAAATTAAACTTTTTCTTGATCCTATCATATTCATTTATTGTATTATTTCTAAAATATTTCAACAAACGTCTATTTGTTGAGATTTTGGTCGATAAGATTAACAATAATCAATTTGTTCCATCATTTTTCTATTACTTCCTTCTTGCAATTCTCCCTCGGTTATTCGTTTACATTCTTACTTAGTCTCATGTTATCTTTTTCCTCCCATCTCGTTTTCTTTCCCATTCTTATTGCTACCAAATCACTAACTTGCCCTCAACCACCAACTCTCACTGTTACAAATCTATCTCCAGTTAATCGTTTTTCACCTTATCAACCACCTCTAAATCTGACCCCTATGGTCTCAATTGAAAAAAAGAACCTACAAATTCCCCCGGAAAGCCACCATCATGGCTACCTTGTATTTTGATCACTCTATCACGGCCCGATTTGATATTTGATATTTATGTTAGGTTTTTTGTTTTCTTGTTATGTTTCTTTGCCTCTATTTTAATGTTATTTTTAGTTTACTTCAAGACTGTACACTATGTAATTGATAAAATGTATGAGAATGACTCATTTTTTTTTGGTATTGTTTTGTTGGTATTATTATATTTTGAGTAAATTCAACATCCTTTCAACCTCACAAATGACTTGTCAACATATTGGTTGAATTGGTCTATAGTAATAGACCATCTCCTGCCAATATGTACATCAACAAGTTTTTTTTTTCAAAGATGGATGAATTTAAAGACTATGAATCTTGCATTATTCTTGACCATCGACTATATGTTAAAGAAATTTGTTGGCTTTTCAAAATTAATAATATTTTGGCTTGTTAATTTGGCAAGAATGTAATGGCAGGGTCTTTAACCAAAAGGAGAAATTGATATCACAGTTGCTCGATAAGGTCAAATATGTGTCTTTGTGGTGGCTGAAGCATAATGTTGCATGTGTATATTTTGAGTTTGCTGGATGGTGGGAACGCCTATTTGACTCTTTAGACGTTGGTTAATTGGTTAATTGTATTGCTTTGTTTTCTTTTTTTATCAACACCTTTGTCTTTAATGGTAATTGGTTAACTGTTTTTGTATCTGAACTATTTGCTTTTTCTCGGCACACACCTTGTGCTGAGGAGTAGACATTTTTGGTGATTACTGATTAATATATTTCATTTTAACTTGTTAAAAAAATTTGGTTTGTTAATTTGCCATTGAATTTTGAAATGCTCAGGTATATCTGTCGTGTTTTTGGCTTTATGAATCACTAGTATGTACCTCAAAATATGGATAGAAAATATCCCAACACAATCATTTTGATTGTACTATCTTTACTTTATCATTTGAATCAAAAAAAAAAATTGTTGAGATTTGGTTGAGTGGTATAGTCAAAAAAGAATTCACATTATCAATGCATATTCTTTTGCATATAAATGACGCAGTTTTCTATTTCGTTATAATTTAATGATTTTACTACGACGACGACAACATACAACTTTATATGTCGAGTGTAGTTTCAAAATTAACAAAAACATAATAAAGTTTTTTTTTTTCTTGTCAAAAAAAAAAATAATAAAGTTTTTTTTAAAAATAAAATAAAATATAAAACAGCTATATATATAAGTGGAGAGGGATCAAATAACTCAAAGACAACCCCAAACTCATCCCAGGTTAGGAAAATGTGATCCTAAGCCGTCTCTATAATGTTGCAGAACCTGAACTGGGTTTGGTCACCGCAACGGGTAGGTCTTGAACACCGCTTGTTTTTAGGTGACATGTTTCTTGATCGTTCTAGCCCTGCACACAAAAAGTAACCAGTTGGTTGATGAACTACACACGCACTAGATAATTGCAGCAGTCAAGCACAATGTAAATGAGAATTAATAGAAACTATGGAGTCATTAAATGCAAGTTTTGCAAGCACACAATCAACAATAACATTATTTGTCACAACAGAAATGTATTCGGGTACCAAATATTTAATTACACATTAGCAGAATACACGAAGAAACAGAACGGTTCCCAAATATTACATGAAGACTTCTGGACCCTTTCCAGTCCGGTTATCCCAAACGCCACTGTGTCAAATGCTCTGTGAATCAACTATCTGTTGCCTCACTTGCATTACCATTCGAGGACTGTCGCACAAATTGCCCTCGATATCGTGGTCGTTGTTCAGCTAATTTCTGCCTGCTCTGATATCGAACCTGAAATTCAAATCATGTTGAGTTAGCTCCAAAATACAGATCATAACAGGAGAAATTAACTCCAATTTGTAGAGCAGTAGTCTGCACCGTCCACATAATGATGGAAACATGCATATCCCTGTGTGAAGTATAATATACATAGTGATCCTATTTTATAGAAATGCCAAACTTGCTATCGGCGGACATTTATCCTCATATGGATAGGTGAACCTCAACTTTTGGTGACCCAAAAGCAAAACTAAATGAAGTCTGTTCAAAATTTGAAAAACATAAATGTCAGTTCTATAGATGATCTCAACCTCAGTCCTGGTTTTATTCATCATCTACCGCATATCAAATATCAGTTTTTATATATTGCCTTCATATGGTATCAAGAACATCCCATTCTCAGTTTAACAAAATCTAACTGGAGTTTCTGATGAACTTTGACATATTTCAAGACATGGAATGTATAACAGAAACTGTGGCAGGAATCCTTATAATAGATGCATATTTTACTCATATATATCATACTATGCCACTGCAGTTAGTGATAATCTCTAGTGACAGTTTTATACCTCAAAGATGGTTGAATAAGGTTTAGTTATTATTGAATATCAAAATGAACATTGCACATCATTTGTTTGCCTTTTGGAATGGAATCCGGGAAAGAGACAAGAAATGGAGATAAGAAGGAAATGCGGGAGAAACAAAGACACCAAAGTAGTGTATAGTCCAACATACTGTATCAATTCTTTCGTTAAGCAACCTACATCATCCTAATTCTACTTCAAAAGGGTAATTACAGTATATACCTCACTCTACTGGGCTTCACGAATACCCAAATAAAGCCCTAGTTCAACTCAACATCAAAGTTTAGACTCTGTCAATCTCCAACTCTTCTAAAAGCTCAAGCTCAAATACTCGGGAATAGTTTTTATATGTAAGAGAGTAGAACCTAAGGAGATCCAACCTCCTATGATACAATCAGGGAAAAGAGAATACCAAGAGAAGGTTCACAGCCAGGAAAACTGGCTTGATGGGCATGGAGAGGGAAAGATTGCAGTATTACCACCAGAAGGTGGGATAAATACATATGGTGGGGAATACAAAAGAGTAGGGAAAGAATCGAGAGGTTTTAGAGAAGAGAGAGATGTGCCATGATTCCCTGTGCATAGCAGGATTCTAATTCTATTTGCTATTTTTCAATATCTCTTTCTCTGCTTTTTGTCTCCTTAGAAATCTGTATTTACTGAAGTTGGTCTCTGGGTGGAGGTAAGCTCCACAATATTTTCGTATGATGTCCTGTTCCTATTAGTATATCCATACAACAGATAGTTTAAACAGTTTTTGGGTCCATGATGCTCATGCGGTGGGGGTTGGGGTTTTTTTTGGGGGAGGGGGGCTACACATTTAAGGACTAAAGGCATATTTTTGTCAGAAATAGGGACTAAAATGAAAAAAAAGATTAATAATATGGATTTAAAAAACATCATATTCTTTTGTGGGTCAAAACCATATTTAAGCTCAATGAATAATAAATCGCTTCATATGTACTCTGTCCTCAGTTTACCTGCTTATGAAAGCACCTCTCTTTTCTCTCCTTTCTTTTTTGGCGAAATTTAATTAGGGCTGCTTCCCTTTGAGAATTCTTGTTTTGATCTACTCTGTTGCCACTTCCATTTCCACTAGCATCACCACTGCCACTATTCCCAGCAAGTCCATTGTTGCTGTCTATGTTTGTCCCTCCAGCATTAATTGCAGCGCTGCTCCCATTTTGTCCATTGCTTCCATTGTTGCTTCCTGAAGCACTTCTATTGATACTGTAATTTCCCGTATTACCTTCAACTGGCACTTTGACCACATTTGATGACCCACAGTGTGGAGCAACAACAGTCATTTTCTTTGAAGATTCGGCATCATGCTCAGGTGGCAACTGGTGCTGCATGTTAGCAACATTGCTGTGGTTTTCATAATGGTGATGCAAATCCTGAGTAGCAGAACCCTTGTCAATTTTAGGTGGTGCCAGGATTGTTGTTGTCGTATCTTCATTAGTATGTGAGACAACTTGTTGAGAGGTACACATGAGGTTGTTTTTTATGGGCTGGAAAGCAGACGTTTGGTACAAAAATTTGGTTGTTGATGCCTCTGCTGGCTCTCTTATAACTGCAGATTTGGTAAAAGCATTATTAGCAGTGGAACCCATATCAATGTTGTTGCTAGCATCATTTGAGTTCTGGTTAGGAGGATTGCCACTAGAATGAGATTGAATATCGCGAGATGAATCTTTCTTTGTAACTTCTAAGCTGTTATTAGGCGGAGAGTTGCTTCCGACACATCCGGTGGGAGACTTCTTAGCATTGAAGGTGGCATTGTACCTGTAGAAAAATACTTATAAGTTCTAAGAATGATATAGTTACCCATTTTCAAAAAAACTCAGAATGCCAAACATAACACCAAATCACCATACCTTGAGAAAGCAGACTGATCAGAACGTCTTAAAATGTTCCGTTCATCCTGAATTGCAGGACCAGCTTCTTCAACTTTTCTAGGCCTCTTTAAACTGAGCTCAAGAGATGGCAACTCCTCATCATTATTAGTACCTTTGTTGTCAATATCTGAGAAGTTGGGTCTTCTATTTAGGGCTTCAATTTCTCCGCTTTGCATTTGAGAGTCAGAAGGGCTAGTAACTGCATCAGATAATGAAAGCACTTTGCATCTTAGTTTGCCAGATTGATTCTCACAATTAGGGTCCATCTGTCCTCTATTAATTTGCTCATTGAATTTAGAGGGGCCCACATCAAGTCTGTTGACATGTTTTGAACCTGCAATTTTGACTGGAACCGCATTTTTACAGTAAATTATCAAGTCAGTACATCTACTGAGTCAACTTTCAACTCTTACGTGGAAAAAAATTAACATTCAACACATAATCCACAAAACGAGGTACGTGCATGTAGTCTTGCACATGTGCATACACAAGCACATAGGTATGTAATTGCATATACAAATTGCTGGCCTCCAGCTCTTGGGGAAGGGGATACACATATTCACTGAACAAGTAATAGAACAAGATAGAACATCAATTGTAAAAATAAAAAAAGATTTATTTCCTATTTCCTCCATCACTTGGGCAGGGGTCGCACAATATTCATTGCTTTCTCTAACGAACTGGCCACATCAGCAATTAAAACTAATTCTTTACTCTGCCCAATATTTGGGCTAAGGCCCAACCCAGTATTCTATCCTATTACTCTGCCCAATATTTGGGCTAAGGCCCAACCCAGTATTCTATCCTATCAGATGCACTATTAAATAAGGAAATTAACATAGGAATAGGGAAGTGCAAAATTAAAATATTGTACACATGGTTCAATATTAAGTCTTGACTCAACGAATCAAGAAATTAATTGCACATCCCAGATGAATTCAAAATCTAAATATCCTCTAATGCATTACTTGCCGGTGAATGAAGTTCCAAAAATAAAACCCACGAGTATGGTATCATAATGAAAACAATGAAGAGGATGTTAAAGTCAACCATCATGAAGAAATTGTTTAAAAAATTTCTTCCACAAAACATAACTTGTAATTCAACAGGATTACATGTTCGCTATATGTTGAGGTCGATACAGTCAAAATCAAGAAAAGCTGGAACTAGCACAGTAATATCAATACCACAGGCATAACACAAATACAGTTTTTGGGTGACTTTGAGTAAGAAAGAGTTTATGCAGCGACAGGAGGAAAATCAAGGCAGCTTGATCTTACCTATTTGTTCCTTTTTCTCTAGACACTCCTTTAAGACTGGAGGAACCATCTTTTCCCTGCATGTTTCAGCATTGGAATGAACAACTTGAGCACAAGTGCTGTCGGGACACTCAGCTATCTGATCCCACTGAGAGCCTGATTTAGGACTGTCAACTTCTACAGCTCGTTTGGTCCAGGAGCTCTGCAAAAGGAGAAAAATAATGAAATTGACAAGCAGTTTTTGGTTAAAAGAATTAGAATGCAACCTCTATATGACATTACTAACTAGTTAGCTTAACAAGAAGACAGATGGCCTTCTGTAGTGTTTTCTGTTTGCTTTCTTTTACCAAATGTTTGATCAATTAAAGGATGACTATTACAGTATGAATCCTTTACTTTATCAAATACTAGCAAGTAATAACTAATAACTGCCTTTCTTGTTAGTCAGGCAGATGCATCTACATGGACCACCTTTGCATTAAAGTTTAAACTAATCCCAACACGGCATTCTTCTACACCTGTTATTAATTCCACAAAAGCCGTTTTGGAATGCGGCAGTTTTAAGACTACAGAACTTCCACCTTCCTAGGCTTAGGCTCTTAAGTTGTAAAATGTGTGATATCATAAAATCAAAATGAATCATTTTTACATTATGTGAAAAGGATAAACCCCGACAGTTACACAATTACAAGTTTTCAACACAATATAATGTTGGAATATTTCACTTCTCGGTCATATACATTAGAATATGACCTACTTCTCTGATACACATTATGATCGCACTTACTCAAATAAAAGAAGGGGGGTCACAGACAACCAGCATGTTACACCACTCGTATAATATCTTTATATCAGGTTCGAGTATCTTAGTTTCTCTCGTAGAATCAATTTCTAATCTTAGATAATCGTTTCAAACTAGCTTCCATACTACTTAGTTATCATTATGATTTGCTTCATGATTTCCCTATTTATTTAGGATCAAGAGTCTTGTATTCCTTTAAATAGGGAGTTAGTGTTCAGTCTACTGTATCAAGCTACTATGAAATGATTAACAATAATATTCAAACTTTTAATTAATTATCTCCTATCTAAAACCCAAAACTTCAACCACCACAATACTTTGGCTCCATCATACAAAGTGAGGGGGATAGCCCAATAATTAGAAATAGAGGGAGACAGAGAAATACTATAAGTCAAATTATGGAAGGCCTAGATGATAATAAGTAAGTGGTGACACCGCAAAGCCTAGTTCAAGGCAGGGACTGAAGATTTGGAGTGATGACTGGGTGATAATTGTACGTCGAGGAAAAGGCTAAGGAACCACCCACGAATGAGGACATGCCAAAGGTTTTTGAGACTGGAAACACAAGGCCCAAGGTTGAGCTATGCTGAAGGAGGCAACCTAAATCTCTCTAAATGATGCTAAAAGCGGCCATAAGACGTCCAAAATGACAAAAATAAGAACACGCAGAGGAGTTTGGAAACCAAAAATGAAACACATCTTCTGGAAAAATAATTATGGTTTCCAACAAGAAGTTTTAACATGTCTGCAGTAGAACCAAGTTTTTCCAGGTTAGGTTTGTCGTTTGCCAAACTCTAGATACCACTTCAGGGAAGAGGAAAACATGTGATGCTAATCTGTGTATTTAAATAAACACAAAATGAAGAAGATACAAACATACAGTTACCCAACCATCGTGATGAAATGATAATATACAGTTAACCTATTTAGATTCTTTCTAACATGGTCCATGCATGAGATTTTCCAACAAAATATTACATACATAAAAGTTTTACCTGAGTGCCACTACCATTGTCACTACCATCACCATTGTTCAGGCCTAAACTTCCATTATCTTGCTCATCATTGCTTCCCGAATTGTTATCAAACTTTTCAAGACTCCTTGATTTAATAGATTTCTGGGTTTGTGTTCCACTTTCACTGCCACTCCCACTAGACTGAAGGAAAGAAAGAAAATAATAGTCATAATTAACAAAGTAACTGGAGACCTGTGTCATTTCATACAATCCATGAAAATATCACAAAAACTTTGTTGACATTTGACAAAAATCTATCCAAATTTTTTTAAAAGGTGGCTCTCACACGTATACATGAAATCTTGATATAATATTATGACAACGTTGATTTTGCAAAGGCAACAGTCTACTAATATTAACACACATTTATTAATATATATAGCTATGTATTGGTTAGAAAAAATAAAACAGTAATATAATGTTAGGAAAGAAAATTCAAGTCAGCTTACACTATGACATCTCCTCCAAACATGCTGCCACAGGTTTTTAAGCTCATTCTTGCGTATGGGTTTTACTAGAAAGTCGACAGCACCCTTTGACAAACACTTAAAGACTAAACCCATAGAGTCATGAGATGACATCACTGCAGACCAATCCCATTAGAAGCCATAGAAAGAGTAGCTCTTTTACAGCATGTGATGAGAAAAAAAATGCTCAAACCAAACATATATAGGCACTTGGAAAAACTTACTAATTACTGGAATGTTTTTCCGTGTTGGGTGGCCCATAATCTTGTATAGAAGTGCAATGCCTGATAAACCAGGCATTGCCACCTCAGTTAAAATGAGATCAATATGATTGGTTAAATCCTCCAAAATCTTCCAAGCTTGCAATCCATTTGCTGCTTCAATAACTGATACAAACACAAACAAGATCATATTAAAATCTGTTTCAAAAACAATTGAGGAAAATTAAAGAAAAATAGGCAGGTTGATGGGAGGAACTGATGATGTCACCAAGTGATTTTCAATACTGATATAGCTAATAGTAACAAATTCTTTTCCAATCCACTAAACAAAGACCAACAAGCTAAGTACGCCAGTCTAACACTGAACATATGAAGAGCCCTAACATAAACAATATTATACTATTCATGTAAAACAATCATATTCTTGCCACAAGCAAAATACCAACTCACTAGAATTAGAATTTGAGTTACGCCAATTAAGAATTGCCCAAGTCTTATAAGAGCTACTTTGACCTAGAAGGCTAGAGCGTGCCCAATTAAACATCATGGACTAATTTGACCTCATACCCATCATCAAAACGGCTCAGTTGAAAGAAAACATAGGTATGTAGTTTAAGCCGGCCTTACCTTGCTTGCTCAAGCCAATTAACCCTACCGATTATGGGACCATGCCTTCTTATGGCCACCTAACTTCTTACAACCACCCATCACAGTTAATGGCAACTCTCCCTATTTCCTACTATTCCACCATCATCTGGATTACAAATTTCTCAAAACCTTAGGTTGTGCGTGCTTTCCACTCAAAGGAATGCATCTTCCTGGGTCATTCACCTAACCACGAAGTATACAAATGCATGGACTCTAGTGGCATCAATTTTATATCTAAAGATGTTCTATTTCATGAAACACGCTTTCCTTGCCATGAACCAATCCCTAGTCACTGGAATGCTGACCCCTCTCCGGTCAAAACCACTTCCTCGCCCTCAAACATGGCTTCACCAAAGGGCATCTCTGCACCTATGATTTCCAATGCCAAAACATCCTAATTCGGTTCCAATTGCATGGATGATCCCACTCTATTTTGATCCATTGTATGTAAATTGCAATACGATACCATTACAAAACCTGGGATCTCCATTGCAGTAAATAATGTGTGTTGGTAGTTATTCCAATCTCTTGATGATCATTGAAGGCATTGAAAAGAATATTGCAAAAGTGACTCTCAATCAAGGTTTTCTACTGCAACGCACTTCTCTGCGAAAGTCTCCTTGTTAGCAACATTCGTGCTCAGGAGCAGTGGGATGATGTTTTCACAAAACCACTGTTATCTTCAAGATTCACAGCTCTCAAAGACAAACTCAGACTGTTTGACAAGTTGTCATTGGCCGCCACTCCTCCAGCTCAAAGGGGGGATATTATGAGTATAGGGGAAATATATTCAAGTGTAGTATTTGGACCTTCGGGCCTCATGCTGTAAGCCCTTTAAGGGTGGCTCTACTTCTTCAGTAACCAATCCTGTTACTGACAGTTGTAAACAGTTAGGGTTACAACTGTTCTCCTGCATAACCTATTGTATAGATATCTCTCTATATACTCTCTTCTATGATAATAAATACTCAGGTTTTGAATATAAGCAACAAAAAAGTAATTTACGATTATTAAGAATATCTCATTTAATCTTTTTTGGTGTGATAAAAAAATAATTGTATTTTTCAAAATGCTCTTCGTGAGAACTTGTTTCATAAAGATAAGTGGTTCTTGGAAAATAAAATTTAAATTAATTGAAGAGTATGTTAGGAATGATATCATTAAATACTATAGTAGAATTCATTGAGTTTTGCTTACATATTTCAGAACACTAAACATGAAACTTTCCATTCCTTATATTCCAGTAAATCAGAGTAGTATTATCATAAACTTTTCTCACTTTTTCTCAACTCTGAATTCTAAAAATCTATATAATTATTTTAATTATTTTAAGAGAAACAATATTCCCAGCTTAGAAATGCATTTAAGACCACAAGTTTGTTCTTAATGTTATACGACACAACTGCAAATGCCTTAAGAGTATTTCAATAAAACAATGAAATGATTCAAATGAGCAAGACGGCTTTCAATAAAACAGCAGATAATAACAAACCTTCATAACTACAATTGCGAAGCAACGCAGTGACAATATGGCGGGTACAGTCATCATACTCCACAAGCAAGACCTTAAGGGATCTAATATGTAAAAACCTCTCCCAACAAATAATTGCCCCTTGAGACTGTTGCTGCGGTACTTGCTGCTGAACAGAAGAGGATTCGCCATTCCCTCCCTCACCAACCTTAACTCCATCAGTCACTCCATTACATTTCACTTCATCATCCTCTCCAGCTACTCCTTCATTTAAGTTGTTCTTCCCATCCCGCAAACGCTGACCAAGTTCTTTACAGTCACCATTGACACTCATCTGGATACCCCTTGTCATTCAAAATGCCCAAGCTCGCGATAATTATAACCCGTCCTCATCCAAAGCAAAACAGCAAATGCTACAATCTTCACAAACCCCAACCCAAATACAACTGCAAGACACTAGATATACACTTCAAAAAATAATAGCATCGACAAAAATCTATACAATTAAAATGTATATTTGACCATATTTTTTACTCACACAACCCAACTAAACATCCATGGCAGCCTCAACCAAAATTAAAAAGGCTTTGTTCCATAACAAAAAATAGATGATAGCATTATAGCAGATAGTTGATAAGCTAGCGAATTGATTTCGTAGTGTTTGGTAAAATTAGCTATTGAACTAGATGATAAATATGAAATGACATAAAAAGATATTTTTAATTAATGTTTAGTTTTTTAATTAAGATAAGATAGGTAAAATTGAGATAAAAAATGATAAGCTGCAGGCTTATCAAAAAATGCTATGGCTTTGTTCAGTAATGCAAGATTTCGAGCTTATGGCTTATAAGCACGTATGACAAAAAAAGACTTGTTTGGTACCTTTTTTTCTCACAAACTTATAATTTATCTTTACTAGCCTATTCTTATTTTGATAAGCTAATTTAATTAGCTTAAAGCCTATAACTTACCATTTTTTCTCTCAATTTTACCCATGTTATCTTGGAAAAAATTAAATATTCATTGAACATATCTTTTTTATGTAATTCAATTTTATAAGCTAGTTCAACTGTTAATTTTACCAAACACTAAAAATTTCAATAAACTAGCTTATCCACTATTTTTTACCAAACAAAGCATATAAGGTAGTAAAAAAGCTATAAGCTCGTGAGAACAAATTGTTACCAACAAGGGGCCGTTTGGATTGGCTTATTTTTTAGCTTATGAAAAATAAGCCAATCTAAACAGCCCCAAGTCTACTTTAGTCATACGAACTTATAACTTTATAAGCTATAAGCTCAAATAATTGGCCTTGCCAAACAGAGCTCTTTCTGCTCATCGAAATCAAAAATAAAACTAAACATAGATCTTATGAAAACACTACCAATCTATTCCTTAATTGAAGTAACTTTGAAACCCTAATTAAGGTGAATTACTTAAATTGACTTACTGAAAATAAAACACAGTTATGCACAGGAAGAAGATTGGTGAAAGCTGTAATCATAAACACACGATACGATAGATCTTTCCTTGAACATAAACATCCAAAACCAGAATAGTTGCATCGCTTTCTTTATGCTAAATCCTTCACACTAAACAAAAATTCAAATAGATTAGATTAATAATATCATCATAATAGAAACTATATTTCTTCACTGTGAAGTAAAGAGTTCAAACAAACAAAAAATAAAGAGAATTAGATTAGATGAAGATTACCAGCTCATAATAAGTATCACTAATCGCCATTACTAAGTCATTATTATAAAAATATTTATTGATATTATCATATTACTTACTACATCATAGTAATAATCGGTAATTGAATTATGGTACTAAACAGAATTAAGAAAATAGTTTGACAAAAATGGAAAATAGAAAGAAAAAAATGTTGAGCTTCGGAGAAGATAATGCGGAAGTTAGAGGAGAGAGATATTGAGTTGGTGAGGGATTGGTGACGTGGATGAAGTGGAGGTGTTGAATGTTCCAAATGTGCCACGTGGAGAGAGATATTTCCAGGTTGGCAATGATTTGATGATGACGTGGATAAGATCAAAAGAAGGGTGGCCACAGGTGGACATTGCAATGAAGAAGATCTTGAAGATTTAGATCGGACACGTGGTCTTATTTTATTTCCTGTTTTGGAAATGTTTGTTTGTTTGGGGTTTTGATGTGAAAACAAACGCCCATTGTTCACGGAGTTTGTCTTGTCTTGCTACCAAAAGGGTCGCAAATCGCAATAATAACCTGATAGAAGTATTTGCGTAGATCTCGTTAAAAAATAATTTAAGAGGACGTATATCATAGGATTTAATTCTCTTTAAAAAAAAATTCAAAAAAAAAAAATCTCTTTAAAAAAATGTTAAATATATTTTTAATTCCTATAAATATACAAATTTTTTGTTTTAATCCCTCTAAAATTTTCCTTCAACTTTTAGTCTTCATAAAATTTTCAATTACTATTTTTTATCCCTATTTTTAAGTTAATTTTAGTATTTTTTTAATGAAATTGTGCAGAATGTGTAGAATATTTTTAAAAATCTTTCTTAAAAAAAATAGAATTTTTTAACATAACATAAATTTAATATAAATCTTTATCCTAAAAAATATAAAAATTCATATTAAATTCATGTTTTGTTAAAAAATTCTAAATTTTTTTGGGAGAGATTCTTATAATAATATGAGTTTTTCTATAAAATTTTATTCAAAAATATGAATTATACATATGAGTTTAATTTAATGTGTGACTTTTATCATATGATTTGTCGGTGTAAAAATGTTACACCGTCGATCAATCATAACCATCAAATTATAAGAATTGATTGACTTTATGACGACTTTTAAAGTAACACATATAAACATATAAATAGTTGTGATTTATTGACTCTATAAAATATTTTACACAAACAAAGTAGAGAAATTAAACTCTGATTTACATATCAATACATTTCTTTTTGAAGGATACTATCAATACATTTCAATGTTAATTTTTTGTTATATACGAAATGACATTATTCATTTCAAAACTCAGACACACAGATAAAGGGATCAAGAAATTTTTCCAGCAACCAAACTTATGTGTAGCATTAGCCCGTTTCCTGCAATAGCAGCTACAAAACTAGAGGGGTTATGGTCGTCGGTTGTAGGTGCAATGTTCGCATTACGACAACCGTTGATGATATTTGGCTACAATTAGTCTAATTGAACATGGACTTGAAGCGAGAGTGTTAAATGTCAAAGTGATGGAGCCTGTATCATATTGAAAAGGGAGTCAAAGCCAAGAAAAGAAACTTATAAATAGGATAAATGAAAATAAACATTCAAAGAATGAAAATAAACTTTTCAACAAGACATGAACATTTTCAAGGATTGACCACTGAACATTGTCAAGGCATGTACGACAAGTAATAAAAATAACATTATGATAATACATAAAGCTATTGAAATTAACATGAAACAAAGATCAAGTTCAAGCTAATAATAATACATAAAGCTATTGAAATTGATGGAAAAGGAAAGATGAGGTGATACGAAGCAAAAGTGCCTGTTCAAACTAAGGAGGAGCTTCCAACCAAGAGGCAGCACAAGTCTATAAAGCATCAACAATCCTCCTGCTTCTCCAAACCGATCAACCAGATCATTCAAAAAGAGGGAAGAGAGAAAAGGTGTGTGATAACCACTCCAAATGAACCGTTGATTCTTTTCAATTTTCTGGTGTTTTTCTTTGTTGTATACAATTCAACCTTGTCTCGCAATCTCAGACGTTCCACATCGATGAAAGTAACAGAAAAATGTAGAGTATATATTAAATAGTGTGGGACAATAGTCCAACATGAATATTAGGGATTAATATTGACATAAGATTATAAATATTAATCCATCTATATTCATGTTTTTTATAGTATAGTTCATGTTCTTGCTACTTTACTGAATTTGGTTCAAGAATTTTTTTTTTACCTACAATCAAAAAAAAAAAATTTAAATGGTCTAATAGCTATAACTCACCTTTTAAAGGAAATAAATGGGGTATCCAAGGTTTAACTAGATACTAAAAATTAGGGATTAATATTGACATAAGATTATAAATATCAATCCCTCTATATTCATGTTTTTATAGTATAGTTCATGTTCTTGCTACTTTACAGAATTTGGTTCAAGATTTTTTTTTTTACCTACGATCAAGATTTTTTTTTTAAATGGTCTAATGGCTATAACTCACCTTTTAAACTAAATAAATGGGGTATCCAGGTTTAACTAGATACTAAAAATTATAAATCATTGCCATTTGATATTAACTAGGACACTAAAATTATTTTTCAAAGGCAACAAAATTTGATGTTACTCATCTGAGTTTTAAAAATTAAATGATGTTATAGTATGAGAAATAATATTTGTACAACTATATTTTGACAACTTTTGGAAAAGCCCTCTCTCTCATACTCACATACACGTGTTTTTATTCTCTCTCTTCTTCTTTCTCTCTCTTCTTCTTTCTCTCTCTATTTTTTTTATCCAATAAAAAGAAAGGAAAAGTGGTTGTCACAAAAATTGTTCAAAATTGGTTGTAAAAATATCACTTCTCTTATCGTATAGATTGTTGCATATATTTAGTCCCTATAAATAGGGGTTACTTGAGTTTTGGTCCCTGAATTTATTAATCCTTTCAAATTTATCATGCAAATATTAATCACTTGACTTTTGGTTGTTACACCCATTTAATGATAGACACGTCACTAATTTGTTGACTTGGCCGAGGTGATTGGTCAAGTCACTTGTTGCCTCATCAAAAGCTTATGTGAAGGAACCAAAATTCTCCCGAGGCTTTCAGGCAAGCGCGAAATAACCAAATGTTCATCTTCTCAAATAAGTTTCCCTCTTCTCTTCCTCGTGTACTTTCCTGCAAATCGATCTCATTTCTTCTCTACTTCCCTCTTAGCTGAAGGCTCTTCACGATCTCTATTAACTCCGCCAAAATCGATCTTCTATTCTCTGCTTTCTCTCCATCACTTATAGCATTCAAGTTAGGTCGTCACTGTTCAATGTTCAAAGTACCCAGTTCTCTTCTAATTTGGTTTGAAAAATTTCAACTGGGAACACCATAACTCAATACCCGTACACAACTAGATTCAATGGTTGTTCGTTTCCAACAACACGAATTATATTGTGTCTTTGTGAGTTACCAATGCCAATTGGTGTTTACATTGCCATCACAAATGAGAATCAAGGCCGGAGGTTTTGGAGATGTCGCGATTGGCAATTGAGTTTTTCTTGATTTGAAATTGTGTAGTCCCTCTGATTTTATCTTCCTGTTTTTTGGCAGACACAAAATTTGATGTTTGTTTTGTATTAAAAAAAAACTTGTGATTTGTTTATTTAGGATGACAAGCTTGGTCCAGGTACCAGACCTATGGTAGAAGTAACCTCAAACATTTCAATTCCGAATTCAAGGGAAGAGGACTCTACACCTGTGATGGACTTAGTTGCTAACCGAAACTATAATTATGGTGATTTTGGAAGAAGAAGAAAGACCAATAGAAGAGTAAATTGTTGGATGAGAAGAATATGGTGGATGGCTTAAGTGGATTATAGTAGCTAGATGGATGTTTTGTTGTTTTCTTTTTGAAAAAGTAATGCATTTGATATAATGCATATGATGTAATGCATTTGGCATCCTTGTTTATGTGCCTTATTGATATGAATGACAATTAGTTTGTATTGTTACTTAATCATTTGTCAATACTCTATTACTAATGTACCAACTTCCATTACCAATAAAGTTGTTGAAGACATAACTATTTCAAATTGAAAGATAAGAAACAATTTTGTCAATAATTCATATCACATAATTATCTAAGCCATATAAAGTCATAATAAAGTTGGACTTAGCCAAATATTCCCAAAATAAGTTGGTTCATACTACCAAACACAAATTAATCATGAGAAGGAAACACCTAAATACATTACATTAAACACTAAACCATATATAACTGTGTCGATTTTTCTTAACAAAGACAAACAACTTCCACTTTTATCAGCAACGTCAACATTAGCATGACCTTTGCCGGCAACATCATCACCATCTATGTCAATTGGATGCTCCACATCTTTCCCTTGACCTTTGTTATTTGTTGTAGCTTTCCAGACATTTATGCCACTCCTCCTTACTTTTATCAAATCAAGCTTCTTAGAGTCAGAACATGTTATTTTTGGCGGAAAAGGTTTAGGTTTCAATTACACGGGCTTGATAATGATTATGGCAACAATGTAAAGTTTTACAAAATTCTTAGAGTGTTGAACATGTTTCAATTACATAGGCTTGACCACTGTGTGTGCATTTTTGTTAGTGTGAGCTGTGATTTGGACATGGGCATATGGCTTGACCATTGTGTGTGAATTTTTACTAGTATGCACAACAGTATTAACATTAGCTTATGGCTTAACCACTGTGTGTGAATTTTTATTTGTTTGAATTGTTGTGTATTCATGTGCAAATGGATTCATAGTGGTTTTTTAGTGTGTAGATGGTTTGACAAATGTTTTCAGAAAAGCTACTAGTTCCACTTGAGCATTGTTTGAAATAGGTTGCCTGCATTGTTATGGTGGTTTGAATTTACCACCAGTCTTCCTCTTCTTACTTGCATTAGTCCCAAATTCACATATTTCAGGTGTACTTAGTGTTGACACTACAGGTCCTTGAGACTGCAACTGTGATCCTTGTTGAGCAGTTTATGTTATATTTGTATTCTTTGAGACAACAATGTTATATTTGTATTCTCTGAGACAACAACATTCCCTCTTTATTCCTTAAACTCATCTTCAACTCTCAGAGCTCTCTCATCTTCACTGTCATCAAAGGTAATATTATTGGTATCATCTTCACTGCTTATTGCACTATCAAATTCATATGTTTTTTCACCCTCTTCCTCCAGTTCATTGCCATTGTACACTACTATCCTTTTTCCTTTGTTAGTGTTAACTACCTGAGAACTCTCACCCACTTGAGCAGCAATAACATAATAAGGAACATGAACTAATCCACTTATTTCATCTACATTATGACCAACAAAAATATTAGCAACACAATTTTTTTTTCAAAGCATAGTCTTTAAGCTGAGCAACATCAACATCTACTTTCATAACTCTAAAATTTACCTCTTCATCAAAAATCCACCACATCCTATAAGGTTTTTCAACTTTCAAATTTTTTTCTACTATACCAGTATCTCGAAGTAAATCAACCAATCTTCATATTGTTAACAATATAAGGTTTCAATAGAGAATAACAAAGAGATGGACAAAGATGGCGGCTAGGGTTACATGAAATACAAAATAGATTGATATTACAAAAGGATACTAGAGAATATATAATAAAACCTAATGGACTCTAACTTAACAGGCCCAATAACATATCTCGATACTTTATTATTTAACACCTACCCTCAAACTCATGATGCATTACAAAGAAAGCATTGTGAGTTTGTTAAACAAAATACGAAGAAACATACTAACTAATATAAAGTTCTAACACTATCCCTCAAGCTGAAGCTTACTAAGCTTTAAGCTTGTTACAGATTAACCCACAAAAATCTGTTGTTAGCAAAACCAATGGAGAGCAGCAACGAAAGTGAGTTATCTTCGTAGAGAGAACAGCAACAACCATCACCATCAACCAATCAAAGAGAGAAACATCCAAACAAAAGAACCGGTAGAGAGAAGCAGTCATACAGAAAAACCACTAGAGGAGCAACCAAAGAATCATCAAAAGTGGGAGAAGTGCAATCAGAAGAATCAAGAAGGGAGGAAGAAACCAAATTGTGAGCACTCGACTCACCAAACAACCAAATGTGAGCACTAGACTCACCAAACAACCAAATTGAAGAACCAAACAACCAAATGTGAGCACTGGACTCACCGAACAAACAAATTGAAGAATCAAAAGGGGGAGAAGAAACCAATTTGTGGGCACTCGACTCACCAAACAACCAAATGTGAGCACTAGACTCACCAAACAACCAAATTGAAGAATCAAAAGGGAGGAGAAGAAACCAATTTGTGAGCACTCGACTCACCAAACAACCAAATTGAAAAACAACCAAATTGAAGAATCAAAAGGGGCAGAAGAAACCAATTTGTGAGCACTTGACTCACCAAACAACCAAATGTGAGAACTAGACTCACCAAACAACCAAATTGAAGAATCACAAGGGGGAGAAGAAACCAAATTGTGAGCACTCGACTCACCAAACAACCAAATGTGAGAACTAGACTCACCAAACAACCAAATTGAATAATCAAATGGGGGAGAAGAAACCAAATTGTGAGCACTCGACTCACCAAACAATCAAATGTGAGAACTAGACTCACCAAACAACCGAATTGAAGAATCAAAAGGGGGAGAAGAAACCAAATTGTGAGCACACGCTCACCAAAAGTGTGAGAACTCGACTCACCAAACAAGCAAATTATGAGTGCTTGACCCACCAACCAAACAAACGAACAAACCAATTGTGAGCACTATTTTGACTCACCCAACAACCAATCAGATTGAACCAACCAATACGAACCAAACCAAAAGAACAAAATTGACGAACCAAGACAAAAGAACAATAGAGGCAAGGAGAAAGTTGAAACATCTCTAAGACTCTAACTACCCACAAACAGAGAACTAGACTCAATCAAATAAACCAAATAAATGAGATTGATCCGAACACAAAACTCAAACAAAAAGAGGAGAGATGAACAACGAAAAGACAATACTCATAAGACTTCACAAATTTTTTCTTTTCGGTCCGATGATCTTGGAACAATAATAAAGAAATTTGTGAGGTACTAAATCAAATCTCAGTTGCTTTACAACTCTTTGCAAACAGTGGTTCTACGGAGAAAACAAGCAAGACAAACCAAAAGAACATAGCCAAGACTCACAGATTCCAAAACAATGGCTTATAGGTACCATTATCAAACAAAATGGAAACCCATTCAATAATATCCAAATCGGTGGCTTTGAAACAATAACCTCTATGATAGAAAACAAACAAATGCCATGTGAGCTCAACATATCACCGAATCAAACAAAAATGGTGTCGAATAACTCTACACCAATAGCACTCAAAATTCAAATTAAGACCTACCGATTGAAATCAAAAGTTGACCAACTAATCAAATTAGTGTAACCTAGGAAGAAGAAACAAACCGGAATTGTAGCGTGCAAACTGAATCGATCATCAAATACCAAACCAACATATTCCCAAATTTTTGGGATTCGACAGCGGAAGCGACTAGTGGTTCAAAGCGGATCAAACCATGTTCTTGATACCATGTTAACAATATAAGGTTTCAATAGAGAATAACAAAGAGATGGACAAAGATGGCGGCTAGGGTTACATGAAATACAAAATAGATTGATATTACAAAAGGATACTAGAGAATATATAATAAAACTTAATGGACTCTAACTTAACAGGCCCAATAACATATCTCGATACTTTATTATCTAACACATATAACCCTTCCATCAATGTTTCACACCCCTTTGTAAGAAATAAGTCAATCTCTAACCAAGCTACCTCCATGGTGAAAATTAACAGAAAAATCCATAACTTGAAACAACGAAAAATGAAACAAAACTAAATACATTCAACTACCTTTCAAAAACAACAGAGTACTGCAAAGACATTCATCAATTATGGGTTCTTCTCTAGGTGTTGTGTTCTTCGTTCTCACTGGTAATCAATTTTGTGTTCACATGTGTCATTAAATAGGTTCGGGCAATAAAAGTCAAGTGATTAATATTTGCATGGCAAATTTGAAAGGATTAGCAAATTCATGAACCAAAACTCAAGTGGCCCCTATTTAAAGGGACTAAACATATAAATAAGCTTTAAAAGAATGAGTCATTTACAACTTCCGCTTGATTTTATGAGTATAGAACGTATCGATTAAAGTCTTCATAAGTTCGAATTCCGGACACCTCGTTTATTCATCATCCTCGACTTTTTTATTCAACATACAACAGACATATAACATCACAGCCACACTGAGAATCTGGTTACCGTGTAAGATGTGCTTTGAATATGTCAAATTGTGGGGTCCAGCCACATGTGAAAAGAAAGAATTACAACTTGTTGAAGTTGCTTTTCCAGCTTGTGCCAGCCGAAAGCCAAGAAAGGAGAAAGCAATTTGCATCAACAGTAGCTTAAGCTTCCTCTATAAATAGAGAGGAATTGCAGCAAGCAAAACACAACAACAACAAGAAATCCTCAACACACAGAGTGTTGAGAGAAAGAGAGAAAAATCCTCACTCATAGAGTTGAGAGAAAAATAGAGAGTTTCTCATAAGAGTGTGAGAGAAAAATATAGTGAGCCAATTTGTGAGAGTTGTATCTACAAATTGAGATACATAGTTAGGTCCACCTGAGGGTGAAGATTTGTATTCCCATTATTATTATAGTGGAGATTTAAGAGGCCTACGGGTCCCGTGGTTTTTCCTTACTCACATTGAGAAGGTTTTCCACGCTAAAAATTTGTTGTGTGTCATTTTACGTTTCCGCTAAAGTGCCTATTTTGAGTTCACGGAGGAGGGAAATTATGCAGGCATTTCCCAACAGTGGTATCAGAGCACTCGTTGCTCTGGGACTCTGAGGTGTTGTATCTGCAAGATAATTCTTAGTATGCTCTGTGGCTGCAACATTGTTTGATCTTCCACATCAGAAAAGAAATTTCTTGTCGCTAGATATAAAGTGAGGTAGTGATATATTGCATGTCTAGGAAAGTTCTGGCAAGGAAAGACTTGGTATTTAAGTGTGTCTATTGACCCACCTCTCTTACCTGGGAATTTTCCTGGTGCACTATTCACAAACTCATTTGTTCTAGTATACGATACTAGTGACACTGGTTAAAGAAATTATTTCCTGTGTAACTCAAGATGGATGGTTCAATCAGCCATGATGGTGATATGTTCAAGCTAACGGCTGACAACTATACATATTGGAAGCTAATGATGGAAGACCACTTGTATTGCAAAGACTTCCATGAGCCAATCACCCAAAAAGATAAACCCGAGAAGAAGACCGCTACGGAATGGGAGACGGAGAATCGGAAGACAGTGGCTATGATCCGAAAATACATTGATCGAAGCTTGTTCGAGCATGTATCAACTTATACCAATGCGTATGAGTTATGGACGAAGCTTGAATCGTTGATTCAAAAGAAGACGCCCAGAAATAAAGCACACCTTGTTAGAAGACTGGTGAAGTTAGAATACTCAGACGGTCAAAACATGATCGAGCATCTAAATACCTTCAAAGGTATTGTAAATCAACTGACAAAAACAGAAATGAAGATAGATGACGAGTTGCAAACACTTCTACTTCTCAGTTCCTTACCTGAAAGTTGGGACACTCTAGTTGTCACTCTCAGCAATTATGCTCCAGATTGAAAACTTAGCATGGATTCAGTCACTGACTGCTTGTTAAATGAAGAGTCAAGACGAAGGGAAAGAGGCTTGACCAATCAGTTCGAAGCCAACGTCGTTGACAATAGAGGAAGGAGCAAGAACCGTCAAAAAGGTGGCCGTGAAAAATCACGAGGCAGATCAAAGACTCACACTAAACTAAGTTGTTATTACTGTGGCAAACCGGGCCATAAAAAGTTTGAGTGCAGATTCTTCAAGAGAGATCAACAGGCTGGAACGATCCATCCTGATATAATCGATCCAAAGAAGAAAGAAGATGGAACCACGACAGCAGTCGTAGCAACTAACGAGAATTTCTTTCTCGTTGAAGATGAAAATTATCTAAATGTAGCGTCTAATGACTGCATTTGGATAATTGACTCAGGAGCATCCTTTCATGTAACCCCTCATGAAGAATTCTTCTCATTATATCAAAAAGGAGATTTTGGTATGGTAAAGATGGGCAATGATGTCACAAGCAAGATTGTTGGCATTGGCGAGGTGATTCTGGTTACAGATAATGGCTTTATGCTCGTGTTGAAGGAGGTTAGACATGTTCCAGACATGCGTCTAAACCTTATCTCAACAGGAAAGTTAGATGATATTGGTATGCTAAACCAATTTGGAGCTGGTAGATGGAAGCTCAGTAAAGGAAGCATGATCATTGCTCGTGGTAAAAAGGAAGGCTCTCTGTATGTTATGCAGGGAAAGATAAACAAGGGAGATATCAATGTATCTCAATACATGAGCAAAGGACTGTGGCACAAACGACTTGGCCACATGAGCGAGAAAAGTTTGGAGATTCTTGCTAAGAATCATCTTCCAAACATCAAGGGTCAACCACTGGAATCTTGTGAAGATTGTCTAGCAGGCAAACAACACAAAGTATCTTTTCAAAGATCAGATGATGCAAGAAGAAGAAAGCATATCCTAGATCTTGTTCATTCAGATGTTTGCTCTACATCTGAAAGGTCCCTTGGTGGTTCACAATACTTTGTTACCTTCATTGACGACCACTCTAGAAAAGTGTGGGTGTATCCATTGAAGACGAAAGATCAAGTTCTTCAGGTTTTCAAAGAATTTCATGCCTCTGTAGAACGGGCATCTGGAAGAAAACTGAAATGTTTAAGAACAGACAACGGTGGAGAGTATATAGGCTCATTTGCAGCCTACTGTAAATCTCATGGAATAAGACATGAGAAAGTACCTCCCAAGACTCCTCAGATGAATGGAGTAGCCGAAAGGATGAACCGGACGATTGCAGAGAAAGTCAGAAGCATGCTTTCTCAAGCAAAACTTCCCAAATCATTTTGGGGTGAAGCAGTGAGAACTGCAGTTGATTTGATAAATTTGTCTCCTTCAAGACCTTTAAATGGAGAGATACCAGATGAAGTATGGTATGGAAAGAAAGCTTCCTATGGTCATTTGAGAGTCTTTGGATGCAGGGCATTTGTGCATGTTCCAAAAGATGAAAGAGCAAAGCTAGATGCTAAGACGAAGGAGTGCATATACCTTGGTTCACCAAAAGATGAACTTGGCTTTAGATTATGGGATCCTGCTACTAAGAAGATGGTTCGAAGCAGAGACGTGATATTCTATGAAGATCAGACAATCCACGACATTCAATCTAAAAAGCCAAAGACTATTGTGGTAAACAATTCAGGGGGAGAGACTCCTCAAATGAATTATGATCATGATCAGCTAACAGAACCCAATCAAATGGAGGAGCCTGATCAGAGAGACCAAAATCAACCAATGCATGAAGAACAGATGGCAGATGATGATGCTGATGAAGATGATGATGTTGAGATGGGACAAGAACCTCAATTGAGAAGATCGACCAGATCTAGACAACCATCAAAAAGATACTTCTCAGGTGAATATGTAAACATCACTGACGAAGGGGAACCTCAAAGCTTCATGGAAGCCATAGAAACAACCAATAAGGAAAAATGGTTGCGGTCCATGGAAGAAGAGATGCAATCCTTAAAGGAGAATGAGACGTATGACCTGGTAAAATTACCAGATGGAAAAAGAGCATTGAAAAATAAGTGGGTGTTCAAGCTCAAGTCTGAAGAGAACAACCCAAACCCCAGATACAAAGCACGAATTGTCGTGAAGGGGTGCCATCAAAAGAAAGGCATTGATTTTGAAGAAATATTCTCACCGGTGGTGAAGATGACATCCATTAGAGCAATCCTTGGTCTAGCTGCAAAACTAGACTTAGAGATAGAACAACTTGATGTTAAAACAGCATTCTTGCATGGAGACCTAGAGGAAGAAATCTATATGGAGCAACCTGAAGGTTTCGTTGAACCAGGCAAAGAACACCTTGTGTGTCGCTTGAAGAAAAGTCTATACGGCTTAAAGCAGGCTCCAAGACAATGGTACAAGAAGTTTGATCTCTTCATGACCCAACACAACTTCACAAAGACGTCAGTAGACCATTGCGTGTTTGTGAAGAACTATGAAAATGGAGAATCCATCATACTTTTGTTGTATGTTGATGATATGCTTATCGTTGGAAAAGATAAGGCAAAGATAAATGCTCTCAAGAAAGCATTGAGCAAGTCTTTTGCTATGAAGGATTTGGGTGCAGTGAAGAAGATTCTTGGAATGAAGATCGTTAGAGATCGTTCAAAAAGAATGTTGTGGATGTCACAAGAAGATTATCTCAAGAAAGTTCTTGAAAGGTTCAACATGCATAATGCAAAACCTGTGCATGTTCTGCTACCTGGTCATTTGAAACTCAGTAAGACACAATGTCCAAAGAATGACCAAGAGAAAGAAGAAATGAGCAAGGTGCCCTATTCTTCAGCTGTGGGTAGCCTTATGTACGCCATGGTCTGCACGAGGCCAGACATCGGTTATGCTGTAGGAGTCGTGAGTAGATTCCTATCAAACCCAGGAAAAGAACACTGGAGTGCTGTGAAATGGATACTGAGGTATCTAAAAGGAACTGCCAAAAAGTGCTTATGTTTTGGCAATGGAAATCAAATGCTCGTTGGATATGTAGATGCTGATATGGCCGGAGATGTAGATTCAAGAAAATCCACATCCGGATATTTGATTACTTTTGCAGGGGGAGCTGTCTCATGGCAATCGCGACTACAAAAGTGCGTTGCTTTAAGTACCACAGAAGCAGAGTACATCGCAATCATTGAAGGTTGTAAGGAGATCCTGTGGATGAAGAAGTTCCTGCAAGAGTTAGGCCAGAATCAAGAAAGTTATGTTCTCTATTGTGATAGCCAAAGTGCAATTCACCTCAGCAAGAATTCGACATACCATTCAAGGTCGAAACACATCGATGTGAGGTATCATTGGATACGTGATGTGTTCGAGAGTAAACTGCTGCAAATAGAGAAAATCCACACCAATGACAACGGAGCAGATATGATGACAAAAGCTCTACCAAAAGAGAAGATAGAGTTTTGTAAAGAAGCTGCAGGCTTGGCAGCAACCCCAAACTAATCGAAGGATAGTTTCCCTTTGGCTGGAGGGGGAGAATTGTGGGGTCCAGCCACATGTGAAAAGAAAGAATTACAACTTGTTGAAGTTGCTTTTCCAGCTTGTGTCAGCCGAAAGCCAAGAAAGGAGAAAGCAATTTGCATCAACAGTAGCTTAAGCTTCCTCTATAAATAGAGAGGAATTGCAGCAAGCAAAACACAACAACAACAAGAAATCCTCAACACACAGAGTGTTGAGAGAAAGAGAGAAAAATCCTCACTCATAGAGTTGAGAGAAAAATAGAGAGTTCCTCATAAGAGTGTGAGAGAAAAATATAGTGAGCCAATTTGTGAGAGTTGTATCTACAAATTGAGATACATAGTTAGGTCCACCTGAGGGTGAAGATTTGTATTCCCATTATTATTATAGTGGAGATTTAAGAGGCCTACGGGTCCCGTGGTTTTTCCTTACTCACATTGAGAAGGTTTTCCACGCTAAAAATTTGTTGTGTGTCATTTTACGTTTCCGCTAAAGTGCCTATTTTGAGTTCACGGAGGAGGGAAATTATGCAGGCATTTCCCAACACAAATTAGTTAATTTCCATTAGAACTTAATGAAAACAGATGCTAAACAATGATGGAATGGGACAAGTGGTAGAGGAATCTTCCAATTGTGTTGAGGGATAACGGGCACTAAAAAGGGAGGGAGAAAAACAGTAACTAACACAATGTTGAAAGATTATGAGTGTGGGTGGATCACTATAAGAAAGGTTGAGAGATGTGAAGGTAATATATGGAATTCTATGATGTCATTCTAACTCTCTCCTCTTTCTCTTTACTTGAAAATATGTGTACATATTATGCCTTCCATTTTCAGTGTGGAAAGTTGAGCTTATTGAGTAATACAACAATAACACAGTACACTTCATCCCTTGTTCCATTTGGTAATATCATCTCACCATGACGGCACATGAAGGAACGCCAAGCGGAGATCAAACAAGCGCTGAGTCAATAGATAAAAGCCACTTGGATATTTGAAGCATCAAACAATGCTCGATTTGAAAGGATCGAAACTATTTAGGATTCAGTTGATTGCTCGATTAGTGTTTTGGGGATTGTCATCCACAAACTTTACACAACATATTCCGAGATTTGCATACTGAGAAGCATAACAGTTCTACAATAATCAATCCAAATAGAGGGCACAGAACAACTAATAAGATAAAAATCAATTAACTGAGAGGAAACTCAAACATAGGCCGAGTGAAGCGTATGACTAGCACAAAATTTTCCTTCCTAATGTTTACTCCCTCCGTCCCAGAATATCCGACCCAATTTGGTTTTTCACATAGATTATGAAAAATGTATAAATAAAGTGGAAAGTGGAATATATTGTATTGGGAATGATTGAAAGTAGTATTAATTAGAGTTATATTGTATTGGAAATGATGAAAGTTGTATTGAAAATTAAAATGGGTCAGTTATTTTGGGACACTTTTTTTAGAAAATGGGTCGGATATTCCGGGACGGAGTCTAATTGTATTGTACTTCTTCGTTGCAGCTAATGAACACGATTCCTTCAAATGAAAAGGTAATTCTCATGGGTCACAAGAACTTTGGAGGAATGAACATAGCCCCTGACGTGGAGAAATATCAGGGGAAGGTAGCAATTTGATGAAACGTATAATGTGGGATGGATTGGATCTGTGACGCTTCTTTCAAATATTGAATGGAAGAGAACATGACAACAGGGAGAAACAAAAATCATGGGCAATGAGAGAGAAGTTAAGAATGGACAACACACTTTAAAAATCTGCATATAATCAGAAACATTAATTCGATCCAATGACTGTTATATTATTGTCTCATAACCCACGTTTGGTCTCATCGGATTGACTTGATAGCTCTTCTCATGGTCTTTCAGGTTCGATTTCCCCTAATACCAATTTGACCAAAAGTTTGTATGGCTTTAAATGGGGTCCCAACAAGTAGACGGTGGGATTGAAACCCTTGAATTAATTGGTTGACCTGATATCGGGTTTAAAAAAGAAAAAAAGAAAGAAAAAAAAACTCCCACTTGATATAGCCTATATATACATATATTCATATATTTTTGTGCGCACCACAGTGTGCATAACAAAAGAAAAGAGTTGCTGAATAGTATTATAAGCGAAACATCATAAAATGTTTTCTTGAATTTACTTCTGTAAAAGCTTTCCATAAAGCTCAAGCATTTGGCAATGCAAATTATGCAATAGATTAGTTCACTTGCATTCAAGTTACAACTATACAGTAGTGATGCACCAGATCTATTGAAGCTTATCGATAGCCCACACTATCTATGAAGCAATGTGATTACCTCACACTTCACAATAACTTTAAAAGTACTGAAATCCTACCCATTTAAGCAAATTTATAAAGGAAAGAAAACCCAACCCTATCAGTTTTTATCAGATTACAACACTTCCAATATCAGTATTGGTTGAAAATACTACTACTAATAAAGAAATCCCTTTTCTTTGGTTTTCTTTCCTGCAAAACTGTCAAGCATGCATTATATGCATGCAAAGAATGAAATATGGTACATTATTCTTATTATATCTTTAGGCTGCAGCAGAGTGCTTATCCTCATAATCATCAAGATTAAGAGCATGTAGCAACTTCGGCCAAGATTCTGGGATTCCTCCCGGCAGGTTAAACTCCAATAATTTTCCTCTGCTGCGGTAAAACTCCTCCACAGGCCGACTCTGCAATCATATAGAAAATCAATCCTAAACCAGTTAAAAAAGACATGAACATTATTCACAGCAGAGTAATTATAATGTAACTAGAAGCATCAACTTTTATTCAACTTCACTCAAGATGTTTCATGAGCCCATCATAATAAAAATAAATGTAAAACTTCAAATAAGAAGTCACAAAAGCATCTATTCCTCTGAAGTGCTATAATCAAGATGTTTCATGAGCCCATCATAATAAAAATAAATGTAAAACTTCAAATAAGAAGTCACAAAAGCATCTATTCCTCTGAAGTGCTATAAGTGACAATAATGTTGATGATGAATATGATTATGGTATAGAAATGCAGCAATACCGTTTCATTGTATATTCGAAGCCTTTCTTTGACAACTGCTTCAGTATCATCTGATCGAGTAATGAGCTTTGACATACAATTTGTAGGTGGAAGAAGCGGAGCCATGACAATTCCAGGGATCCCATTCTCGGCCTTAATGTCAATAGAAGCAACGTTAAAATTTCCCCCACACTGATTGCAAATCCTCCTGCCAAGGCATTTCTCAAGCAGTACATTTTCTGGAAGCCTCAGATTGATAACCAAGTCAATGTCAGCTACCCCTTCCAATATTTCCTGAGCATAAAAAAAAGAAAGGCAACTCTAGTACATAACAGATTTTCAAGGAGAGAAAATAAGTTTGCTTGTTTAAAAAGGCACGAAGTTTAGAAAACATCACGGGACAACCGCAAAAAATGGATACACATTGATATAAAAAGAACACCAGGTGAGACCTCAGGAATTTTAAAAAAAAAAAAAAAAAAACTGATGACAAATACGAGCTGATTAGGTAGGAAATTAAAGGAACCTAAATAAGGTGCCTTATTATCCAAATCGGCAAAATTTGTTCATTTATTTTTCATTGGTTATTGCATTTTTCGGGTATCAGAATCTACTATCAACATTTTTGTTTTCTGTATTCTTGTGAAATATATTTTGCAAACAAAATAGGGGAGTGCCTATAGTGAGTGACATACACTTTACCAAATTGAAGATATACTCACTGCTTGCTTTATTGTTCGAGGAAAACCATCAAGAATAAATCCCAGTTCACCTTTAGCCTCCCCATCATCAAGTCTCTTTGATAATAAATTTATAATAATTTCATCTGACACCAATTGACCTTGTTTTACAATTTCTGATAGCTGTAAGACACCAACCATTACACATCAGAGAGCAGAAGAGTTGGTGCAATGGACACAAAATAATCATAGTACTCCAGTAAAGGGACAACTAATAGAACAGGTCAAACTGTGATATTGAAAATGAAATAACAACAGTATTTATCAAAGCACAACGACCATTTTCACACAGCTGATCTTTAAGCTACTAAGAACGGTAAAACATTTAATAATTATTACCTAATCACTTACAAATCAAAACATTAAAAAGGAGAAGCAATCGATATTCATAAAATTTATTTGGTTTAATAATTAAAGTTTAAACTTCCAAATTTAAAGACTTACTAGCTTGAAGGACATGTAGATTTTCCCAACAACGCAAGAAATACAGTCACGTGTGTTAAAATTAAGAATCTTTAGATATTCCTTTAATTATACAACTTCCTAGATTGATTGTTATTACTCCTAGAGTATTCAACTTCCTGGGCTAGTGCTTACTAAATAAGCATTCAATGTATTTATTGTAAAGTCATTATAAATACAAGCTGTGTGATCTCATTATAGACACACAGAGAGTTTTCAAAGACTTCACATATTTTACACAAATCCAACATCAATCAAGAGAACACAGTGATATTAGTAGATTAAGTATTTATTAAGGAACGGAAAGCCGGAAAATGTCAATTTTAAATACATGCGGCGCAGATGTCTTAATAAAAGTTACCGACTAACAGATGACAAGAACACTGTATAAGTTGCTAGTCATATAACAAATAGTATAGATATGGTTAAAGGAGCTGAGATACAAATACAATCAAAGCATAAAGTCAGTGAGAACCAAATTAGTGCATCAGAAACACTCATTTCCAGCTCAAGGTTTAAGTTAGATTGAGATACATGATGCTACTCAACTATAATAACTAATCTTTTTCTTCAAACCAAACAACTACCATATAGCCATTTGATATCTAGGGAGGTATGTCCATTAGAGGACAGTTTGGTTTTAGGATGTTTACCCTAATTGGCTCAAAATTAAAAGAATTAAAACTTGGATATCTTTCCCACATGACCAAATTGAAAACCTTCCTCCTACCTGGCTAAACACATGGATTTCAAAACCTAACCATACATGAGCTATCAAGTTTTCCAATTAGGTTTTTATAAATTTGTCCTGAGTAATCCTTACAAAGTCGGCACACGTGTAAAGTGAAGGGCGTCTCCCACTTATATAAACGCACGTGACACTCAGGTATTTTCCAATTAGCTAAACAGGCTTGCCCAACCTGTCGTGCATTGGGGACACTGGCAAGCACAGTCGGTGCCTGGTGGTAAATTGTCTCGATTTAAAAAAAAAAAAAAAAAACTCATAACATGCGTTTGTTTAAAATGAAAAAAATATATATAAAAAAAAATAAAAAAGAGAGAGAGAGAGAGAGAGAGAGAGAGAGAGAGAGAGCCCCCAAAAGCAAATATCATTCATGATTCATGAATATGATACTCCGGCTTGGCCACTATCTCTGCAAAGGACAATTTAGTTTACGGAATCACTTAATTTTTTAAATTGCAACAAAAAAAAATCGCATAATTTTTAATTTAAAAAAAGAAAAAGAACCACATAATTTTATAACTACCACTACTACAATGAAGAACACTAGGATCCAAAAATCACTCACAAAACGACAAAAAACCAACAAGTAGTAGTTGCTATACAAAGTGAGATATGTTGGAAAGTATAACCAAGATACAGATACACATGAAATTATCTTAATTTCAATCCTACCAATTAAACTAACTTTATATAACTGCAAGTTCATATCAAAACCTACAATGATTTCCAAAGCAAAGCTCCAAAAAAATTTAATTTAATTTTTTGTGTTAACCCTCAAGATCCTAGGGGAAGGGACCTGGTAGTCCAGAGTTCAGGAGTTAAGTAAGAACGATTGTTCAAATCAAATTGGAGTTCTCCCGAACAATTCATCCTTACAAACAATACATCCTTGCGTGGAGCTCAATAACCACTTGAGCTCCATCACTTGGTTAATAATCATGATTTAATTTAGTAGCTCATGTACACTCAAATTTTCTTTTGCCCGTGTACGAGAACTAAGCTTAAAGTAAAACAGAATGAAAATTCAAATGATCTCGAAAAATTATAATTATTTTCCAATTTTGCGTGTGATAGATAGGAATAAGAATAAGATACAAATCATAAGTTAGCAATGAACGAGTCAAAATTCAAAGGAAAAAACGAATCACAAAGAGAATAAGAAGAAGAAGAAGAAGAAGTTTTGAAACCTGGGAAGAAAGTGGACCAGATGAAGAGAGCTCATCACGAACGAGATCACCAGTGGCGATGTGAGGAACACCAAGGAGATTTGAAAGACGGCTAGCGTAGGTGCCTTTACCGACGCCAGGACAACCGAGGAAGACCCACCGCACGTGACTGTTCTTCTGATCTTCACCACGTGGAGCAACAAGACGGAATGGCGCGTGGGAGTTGAGCTCGGAGGAGAGGTAGCGCCTTGCGACGGAAGAGATGAAGGACGCGCGCGTGGAAAGGCGGGTCGTGAAGGCCGCCATGGGAATTTTGTAGGAAGGAGACAACGGAAGACCAATAATAATGAAATGAAATGAAAATGATTGATTACTCCGATAATTAATTTTTCGGTGTCTTCGTTTCTGTGAGAAGAGAAGATGTGCTTTGAATATGTCAAGTTAGTAGTCAATTTTCCATTAATGCGTGTGTAAAATGTGAACAACATTAATGTTCTTATCAAAGCATGTGAATGAAATTAGAAAAATCAACACACAATGTTAAATGCTAACGAATGTCTTTTAAGCATTTAAATTGATACTCTCTTCGTCCCGTAATAGATGACTCATTTGAAAATGTGTAATTTTGATCTAACTTACTTTGACTATCTTTATCTACTAATATACAAAGATAAATAAGTATCATATAATATGTCATTAGATTTGTCTCGGTGAGAATTTTCAAAATATCAAATTTTCATAATTTTTTCTAATATATTATTCAAGATATTTAAGTTTAAAATTATGCATTAACATGCGTAATAAGATCAACTGTGTCAAGTATTATGGGACGGAGGGAGTAACTTTTTATCAAAATTTATGTAATTAATGTTTTGAAAATTCATATGTTTGATTTTTTAAATGAATAATTTAAAAGAGCTAAAAATAACGACTTTTTATTGGAAAAACAACAATCATTTATGAAAAATTTATATTTTGTGATATATTTTGTTTACAAAAAGAAACTTATTGCATTTCATTCATAATAATATGAGAGATATAAGTTGGAATCTTAATATGAATATGGAAAATAGCACGACGCGAAGCCACCCTAGCAAAACTGTGAGCGATTTCGTTGACTTGTCTTCGAAAATACCTAACATAAGAGGTTGCAAGATCAGAAGCTGACTAACGTATATAGTCATTGATCACTACACTATAATTAGAAACGTCACTTTTACTACCATAAAGACTACACCACAATTTTGGAATCAAACTCAAAGTCCACAGTACCCAACTGCAGGTCACGCACTCAATACATTGCTGATAATAAACCTAAAGCCTCGCCCAAATCCACATTAAGGAGTGGAGTCATCCATTCGGTTTTAGCTGACACATAACAACCTTCGTCATCTTGAATACACATACTGATGCCGACTCGATTCAGAGCATGAGAAAAAGAAGCATTTACATTATATTTGAACCTCTCGGGACTTGATTTAAGCCACTGCAGATCGCCCATAATCAAAGACAACCATCAAAGGGCTCCATAATCTGATGCACTACCAACAAAGCACGCTTTTACTACACATAAAAAACAAATGAGTAATATCTTCACCAAAGTTGTCACACACCGCACACTGATCATGACATTAAACACCTTTTGATTGCAATCAGTTTCTTGTAGGAAAACAGTTGCGGCAACCTCTCCACACGAAATTTTTTACATTTGGTGGCAATTTTAAACTCCAAGCACATTTCCAATTACCTGACACATGATGTTGTAAAATTGCCGCATCATGATTCAGAATATCCTTATAAGCACTTTTAACTGTATAAACATTGTCCTTCTTAAGCTTCCAAGTAGGCACGTCATGAGTCACCAAAGGGAGCAACGGAGTATTAAAGATGCTTATAGCTGTAATATTGTCAAAAAAAATCCTTAAATAGCTCCATGTTCCATTGCTTCTGAGGTGTGACCAACAAGTTTGAAACAATGATATGTGGCCACTCCAAGTGTTGATGTGTAGCTGGTAAAATACGCGCAACATTACTGAACCAAGGATGATCCCTAATTGGTATATGTTATCCCGTGCTTATACTCCATTGAAAACCACGACGAATCACATCTTTCACACTCAAAATACTATGTCAAACATAGCTAGGATTATGAGACTTTGGATGAAAGTATTTATCTTTGAGTAATCACATATACTAGCTCCAAAGTAATCACCTCGAGGAAAGTATTTAGCTTTCAGCCAACGAGTGATTAGAGACTCTGGAGTAGAAACAAACTTCCAAGCCTGCTTGTCAACCATGGCCATATTGAATGCCTTAAGGCCCTTGAAACCCATTCCACCAAACATCTTAGGAACGGAAAGTCGTTCCCAAGATAGTCAATGCAATCCTCGAGAGTTTGTTGAATTATGATCCCGCCATAAAAAGTTTAACATTTTTTCTTTTCATTAACGGGTGATCTCGAAAGTAGGAAAACACTCTTCACATATGAAGGAATAGACTGCAAGACTGATTCAACGAGCATCTACCTTCGAGCTTGTGAGAGACATTTACTACTCTAAAAGTTGATTTTATTTCAAATGCGATCTTTTATGAACTTAAAAGTTGCATGTTTACTTCTCCTGATCATACATGCTAACCCAAGATATTTACCTGTACCTAAGTCTTGGCGAACACCAAGAGTAAGATCAACGAGGCTCTTTAGATCATATGGAGTATTACAACTACAAAATAATTCTAATTTCTGTAAATTAATGGCTTATCTCGAAGCCTCTTCATAAGTAGCCAAAATATTTTTCATACAGACAACCTCTCTTTCACAAGCTCTAAAGAAAAGAAAACAGTTGTCTGCAATGAGGGACTATGATATGCACAAGTGCATCAGTTATTTCTCACCTCTTTGCAAAAAAAAATTGAAACATATTCCATATAAAATGTACAAGTTATATTACAAACTTACTATTTTAAACTTTTTAACATGTACAAATCTACACATAATATACAAACCCTTTGATTTTTTTTTTTTTTTTGTGGTGGCCGGGATTTGAACCCTGGACCTTGGATATATTATGTTTTGTCTATACCAACTGAGTTAAGCTCACGAGGCCATACAAACCTTTTGATTAAAATAGTTTAATTATTTGATTAAAATTAAATTTTTATTAAATTAATTGTTAGTGCTCCTGAAGAAAAAGTGCTCCTGAAGAATGATGACGTCATCAGATGCTGAAAGTCATCAGAAGCAGAAGTTCATCAGAAGCGGGTAGGTCAGAAGCGACTTCATCAGAAGCTGAAGCTCATCAGAAGCTGATCATCACCACAAGCTCAAGATTTAAGGATCAACACTTCAAAATCTGTCTATTGGATTCGAAAACACTGCAGAAGACTAGTGGAACTTTGCAACGGTCATTTTGGTGAAGATTTGAAGGCTTTGGAAGCTTATCTTCAAAAACGTTGACATTGTATTATGTACGAACTGTACAACCACCTTCTCCACTACTCTGTTTTGTGTCCACACTACAAGACAAGAAAACAGCTCCAGAATACAGCTACGTCTGCAAAGATGTTCCTTCACAATGCGAATGGATTTCAAATTGGTTCTTCATAGGACAACAACCAAATCAGGCAAAAGATCATTGGTGAAAGATCAAGCTTCAACAACGACTCTTTTGATGTGCTGGCAATTTCACAACGTCTCTTTCACACCTCTATATAAAGGAGTGAAGACTTAGAGATTGGCATACGACTCTACTACAATTTACAAGCGCCAAACCTCTGCTGAAATTGTTTTGCTTTCAAAGTCACTTAGAATTTCTGTTTCTCAAGTTCTTATCTTAGAAATTCTTAAGGCTTAGAGTCTGTATCTGATTTGTTTTGTGAGCACCTCTGATTGTATATCAAGTGTTCAATCTCAAACAATTTTCTGTGTAATTTTGTTTGTCTAGAAGTCTCTTGCAGTTGTGCTTGAGCATAGAAGTCTCTTGATTGTGTTCTTCAGCATGGGAAGACTCTTATAAAATGTGCTTGAGCAAAGGAAGTCTCTTGCTGTGTGCTTGAGCAATTGTAATCAGATATTACAGTCTAGTGAAATCTCCTTGGAAGTGCAAGGGGGACTGGACTACTTTCAGATTGTGGAAGGAACCAGTATAATTGCTTTGTGTCTTTCTTCTTCCCTCTCTGTTTTTATCCGCTGCGTTCAGATTCTGATTATCACTTCAGAAGCTGTCTCACTTAGCTTCTGACCAGTGTGTTCAGTTTAGGAGAAACGAAGAATTTTTCAAAACACAATTCAACCCCCCTTTTTGTGTTTTTCTCATCTTCAATTGGTATCTAGAGCCTTGGTTTTGTTGATAACACGTAACAGTGTAACAGTCCAAGATATGAGAAAAACATGTCTACTTCTACTTCTGGATCTGGACCTGATCATTCTGTTGTGGCTCATGATTACAATGTTGACAACAAGAAATCTAGTGTAGGAAAGATTCCTAGATTTAATGGAGACCCTGAAGAATTCTCTTGGTGGAAAACCGACTTCTATAGTTATGTCATGAGTTTAGACGAAGAACTTTGGGACATACTAGAAGAAGGTGTCGGTGATGACTTGGTTCTTGATGAAGAAGGAGCTGTTGTTGATAGAAAGAAACATACTCCTGCTCAGAAGAAGATTTACAAGAAGCATCATATCATCAGAGGGGCACTTGTCACTGCTATTCCTAAAGCAGGGTACATGAAGATGAGTGACAGGTCAACTGCTAAAGCAATGTTTGCTTCTCTTTGTGCTAACTATGAAGGCTGCAAGAAAGTCAGAGAAGCAAAGGCTTTTATGCTTGTACATCAGTATGAGTTGTTCAAGATGAAGGATGATGAAACTATTGAGGAGATGTAATCAAGGTTTCAAACTCTGGTCTCTGGACTTCAAATACTGAAGAAGAGTTATGTTGCTTCTGATCATGTGAGCAAGATACATAGAAGTTTGCCTGCTAGATGGAGACCAAAGGTGACTGCCATTGAGGAAGCTAAAGATTTAAACACTTTAAGTGTTGAAGATCTTGTTAGTTCTCTCAAAGTTCATGAGTTAAGTCTTAATGAACATGAGTCTACTAAGAAGAGTAAATCAATAGCTCTTCCATCCAAAGGCAAGTCATCAAAAGCTCTCAAAGTGGTTGAATCTGAAGAAGAAAAACCATCCGGTTCAGACTCTGAAGATGATGCTACTGAAATGGCTATGCTCTCCAACAGACTTCAGTATCTGGCCAAGAAGAATAGGAAGTTTCTGACCAGAAGGAGTAACTCCAGAAGCTCAAAGAGAAGATCAGAAGGGATGCTTCAATTGTAAGAAGCCTGGACATTTCATTGCTGATTTCCCTGATCTTCAGAAGGAGAAGTCAAAGGACAAGACAAAGAAGTCATCTTTCAAACCAAGCAAATTCAAGAAGCAGATTAAGCAGAGTTTAATGGCAACCTGGGATGATTTGGGAAGTGAATCTGGATCTGATAAAGAGGAAGCTGATGAAGATGCAAAGATAGTTGTTGGGTTGGTAGCAACAGCAACTTCAGAAGCTGGATCAGATTCAGACTCAGAAGATGAAAACGAGGTATATTCTAAAATTCCCAGAAATGAACTTGTTGAGTCACTTAAAGAACTTCTTACACATTTTGAAGTAAGAACCAAGGAGTTGAAGGATTTAAAAGAAAAATATGTTGATTTAGTGAAACATCAAAAATCAACTCTATTGGATTTGAAAGCTTCTGAAGAAGGACTTAGGGGCTTTGACTTCATTTGTAAAACTTATGAAGACAAGCGCAGGTTCTTATGTCAGAAGCTACAAGAAAAGTGTAATGAAAAACCTTTAAGCAACCATGAAATTGCTCTTGAAGGTTTTATCATGTCTGGTATTGACAGAAGCAGGCTTCAATGATTTACAGCATTTATAGAAACAATGGCAAAAGGATTGGTTTTTCAGGAGGGAAACCTAATGAAATCAGTCTCAAAGCATGTTGTGAATGCATCAAGGAAGGATTGAAAACCTTCTTTGTACCTGAAGGTGCTGAGTTGGAAATTGTTGTTCAATCAGAACCTGAAGCTTCTAGCTCGAAGGCTAAGATTACTTCAAAGCCAAAGAACTCCAAGCCAAAGGCTATGATCAACTCTGATTCCAAGACTTCAAAGATCAGGATTCTGAAGAGATCAGAACTTGTTCCTCAGAGTCTGATGAAATCAAAATCTGAGGTTCTGAAGTCTAAGTTTTAGAAGAAGACAGTTACTGCTCCTGAAGTACCAAAACCAAAGGTTGTAAAACCGAAGGTGGTGGTTAATCAGAAGCAACCCAACACACAACACAAGGTACAAGAAGTGAAAAGTAAAACTTCTAGTACTAATCTGAGAGGACCCATAAGACAATGGGTACCTAAATCTGAAAATGTCAATGTTGCAGGTATGTCTAAGAGCAAAGGAGAAACAAAGATCATGGTACCTAGACATCGGTTGCTCAACACACATGACAGGAGAGAAGTCCATGTTCCTCAGCCTAACAATGAAAGAAGGAGGAAGTGTGAAATTTGGAGGCAACCAGTCTGGAAAAATCATTGGTACATGAACTATCGGTAATTCCTCTACCTCAATTAATAATGTATGGTTGGTAGATGGTCTTGAACATAACCTTTTGAGCATTAGTCAATTTTGTGACAATGGGGTAATTCCTCTACCTCAATTAATAATGTATGGTTGGTAGATGGTCTTGAACATAACCTTTTGAGCATTAGTCAATTTTGTGACAATGGTTATGATGTGTTATTTGAGAAAGTCAACTGTGCTGTAATCAACAAGAAAGACAAATCCATTGTGTTCAAGGGAAAGAGTGTGGAAAATGTTTACAAAATCAACTTTTCTGAACAGGCTGATCAGAATGTCATTTGCCTTCTATCAATGAATGATAAGAAATGGATGTGGCACAGAAGGTTAGGACATGCTAACTGGAGATTAATCTCTAAGCTTAGTAAGTTACAACTTGTCAAAGGCCTTCCAGACATTGACTATCATTCAGATGCACTTTGTGGTGCATGCCAGAAAGGGAAGATTGTGAAATCATCTTTTAAAACAAAAGACATTGTTTCAACCTCCAGACCCTTAGAACTACTTCATATTGATTTATTTGGACCAGTTAGCACTGCATCCTTATATGGAAGTAGATATGGATTGGTTATTGTTGATGATTACAGCAGATGGACTTGGGTAAATTTCCTGAAGAGTAAAGATGTTGCTTGTGATGTATTCAGTAGTTTCTGCACTCAAATTCAATCTGAAAAAGAAACAAAGATTTTGAAAATCAGAAGTGATCATGGAGGAGAGTTTGAAAATGAGCTATTTGAAGCTTTTTGTGAAAAACATGGAATTGTCCATGAATTCTCTTCTCCTAGAACTCCACAACAAAATGGGATTGTAGAAAGAAAGAATAGAACCTTACAAGAAATGGCCAGAACCATGATCCATGAAAACAATTTAGCTAAACATTTTTGGGCAGAAGCAGTGAATACAGCATGTTATGTCCAGAACATGATCTATATCAGACCTATTTTGAAGAAAACAACATATGAACTCTTTAAAAGAAGAAGACCCAATATCTCTTACTTTTATCCTTCATTTAAAATATCATAATAACAATTTTATCCTTTTCATATTATTATTTAGATTATTAATTAAAAAATATTATATCTTATTATAATTGGAATAATACCACTATGCTACGAAAATTGGGCAGTACTTCCATGACTTTATGGCGGGAAAGACACGTAACTTTCAACAAATCGTGTTCGTTGAAATTTTTGGACGGACCAGATTGTGTCATATAGTACTTAACCTTTTAAATCGGTTATTTAAAAAAGTGATTTTAAAAAGTTTTTGTCTTTTTTGAAAATAAGATATTTTTACTTTTATCTTTATTTTCATTTTTACCCCTTGGGATTGTATTACTGGCTCTGATACCAGGTTGGTTGCAGAATCGCCAGCGGAATTTTTCTCGAACTTGATTTAGCATTTGTTCGATTTTAATTAAACCTTGAAATGGTTTTAAGAGCGTTTTAGCTCTTTCTCTTTGTGTATTGGTAAGATTTTCTAAATCTTCTATTTCCTTTAGGAAGTCTTCGATATATTCTATGTGGTATTGTACGAATTCTTTAGAATGAAAAATAATTTGTCTTAAGACAATTCTTCTATGATAAAATTCTATATCAGAGACTATGTCCTCTAATCTTTCTTTAAAGAGTTTTAATTCTGTTATAAGACCTAAATCAGGCATTATATGGTTGAGGAACTTCCTATAATTTTTTCTAAAGACTGCTCAAATTCAAATAGTTTTTGAGATGGCCATAACAGGGTTGTGGCTCTTTCTTTTTGTGTAATAGAAACATTTTCTGTTCCTTCTAATTCTTCTATTATTTCATCTATATATGAAATTTGTAAAATCATTAAATCATGGATTCCCCAAAGTATGTTCTTCATTTCTATTCTAAAGAAATTTTCTTCTATTTTGTTAACTAGGGTATCTAGTTTTACTCTGAATAATTTTAATTCATTTTTTATTGTTATTCCTGGCATTATAATTTTTTATTAATGCCTAAAAGTTCAGTTTTTATTTCTGACAAGGTTTTGTTAAGCCTTCTCTTTTCATTACTGTCAAGTGAAGTTCTTGCTGGCAAAAACTTTGGTTCACTAGTGCTTTCTTCTTGTTTTAGAAGAGGTGTTCTTTCTATGGTCATAATAGATTTTGATCTTTTTAGTGGTTTTAGAATTGGTGATTCTAGTTTTACTAATGGTGCAAATAGTTCATCTATTTGTATTTTTTCTCTTCCACTAAACTCTACACTATAATGAGAGTTACTTAGTGCATAATTCATTTTATAACTTATACTAAAAGGATGATTTCCTGGTCTCATAAGATCTTGATCTTTGAGTCTATAATGAATTACTAAAGATCTATTCAGATCTATATCATTTAGGCTTAAACCTATTTGTAAATTTATGTCAAATTTTATTTTTCCGCCTATTAAATTTCCTTCACCCTTTGTTATTAGTGAATGTTTTTTATTCATCCTAGCGTCTTCTATAATAAGTTATAGTTCTGAATTTATTCCTTTCATAAAAGTACTTTTTATGATTATCTGGATAGTTGATATATGAATATATCCTATCTTCTGTCTTTTTTCTAAAGGTAAGTGTTTTAACCTTTGGTTTATTTGTTCTTCATCAATTATAGATATTACAACAGATCCATCTGTTGATTCCATTGGTATTGGAACTTCTCCTACCATCATTCCATATTTTAAAATGTTTTCTGTCTTTTTTCTAAAGGTAAGTGTTTTAACCTTTGGTTTATTTGTTCTTCATCAATTATAGATATTACAACAGATCCATCTGTTGATTCCATTGGTATTGGAACTTCTCCTACCATCATTCCATATTTTAAAATGTTTTCTCTAGATAGTTTTCCTTTTATTAAAGAAAAGATACTCTTTTGTTTAAAGTTTTCTTCTGGTTTTAAGGTAAAATCTACCTTTTCTATATGATCTATTAATACATCTGCCATAAAACCAGATGAATTTTCTTTTATCATACTGTATTCCATTGTAAAATACTAAAAATTATAAATATAAAATTATACCTGACTTCTGGCTGGAATTTTGATAATATTGATCTTTCGATCTTCTGGATTCTGAAATAATCTTTCGATTATTGATATTGAAAACTTAAAATCTTTCGATTTTGGTAGTGACAATCTCAAATCTTGTGAAGCCCTTTCCCAACAATGTTTTTCATAAACTAAGGTACTTACTTCATTGATTTTAATTGTAATTTACAAGTGAGCATCATGACTCTTATTTATAGGAGGAAAGGACTTACAGAGTAGGTCACATGTCACTTTCCTTCCAGCTAAAAAGAAAAACAAACAAAACACGCAAAGAAAAAGAAAACGCATTATCACCTAAAGTGATAAGATTCTTATCACTAAGTGGACCCCATCTGACTCAGATGATAAGGTTCCATTATTACATCATGATATCTACATGACGCGTGTCTAGACTTATTCTTTTGCCTTATCTTCAATTGTTGGAATTGTCGGTATTTTGTTTTCTTCTGCCAACACTTTGTCTTTTGCACACCATTTACAGATATGCCCTTTGTAGGTTGAGAAGTATTGGCAGCACTCCTGTTGTACTTCATCTGGGATTCGGTGAAGACCATTTTCGAATCCTGAGAATAATTCTTCGAATTGAAGTGTTTGTTTGAGGTTCTCTGTAGAGACCTTTTTCTTTGAATCGCAGACCATGAAACAATAATCTGAGACATATAAAACTTTATAATTGATAATGGATGACCCATATTTGATTAGATAGTCATAAAAATGCTTCATTTGTTGAACAAGTGAGATTAATGTCCATCCAACACTTGTTGCATTTGGTTCTAGATAGGTTTTGTTTGAGATACCTATCTTTATGATTGTTCTTGGCCTTACAGCCATCTGATTATTTTCTTCTTCGAACCATGGATATGTTTGTTCGAATTGGAGAAATATTTCTCTTCCTTTGGCAAGGAAATCATTAAACCTTTTTGCTGTATCACCAATCTCTTTTGGAAGATCAGTGAGTTCTTGAAATCTATAACCTTCTTTTTCCTCAAGATATACAGTCTTGAGCATTCCATAGTCATAGAACTCTTTGAGTAATTCCTTGGATATTCCTGGAACTGTATTAGCTTTTACCCCATGTTTGGTATTAACTGGATAAAAGCATTCAATTGCTAGTTCTTCTTTGAAGTTGGCTAGCCATCTCCATTTTCCCATGAAATCATCAAGGGTCTTTATCTTATTTTTTTCTTTTTGGAGATTTATAATTGAGCCTACTGAAACCTTCTTTTTAGATTCCATTTTTGATGGTTGGCCAATATCTTTTGCTATGGCCATTTCCTTGTAGGAAGCCTTATAAGCTTCTTTTGCTTTTTCCATTGTTGGATAAGCTTTGTGTCTGACATTTTTGCCATTAATGTGGAGACTTGCAATTGCCCAATTGTTGTAGATGCCTTTCATTGGTCCATCAAAGATGACATATACATTCTTTTCTGGTTGTAGATCGACAACATCGCTTGGTTGGTCTGAACCATTTTTTGATTCTTCATCTTCTTTTTCAACCTTGTCAGCCCAAGACTTTTTCGTATCTTCTTCTGGCATAGAGCCTGCTGAAGATGTTGATGAAAAACTTTGTTGTTCATTCAAAGTCTTTTTTGTTGATTCTTCTATTGTTGTTGGAGTTTCAACATTTATGATCTTGGTTAGACTTTCGATCATTTTAATCATCTCCCCCTTCTCTGAAGAGAGTTGTTTTAGCTTTTGGCTATGAATTTCAATCTGTTCATCTCCCCCTTCTTGCTTTAAGCTATTGTAGAGAACTTTTAGAGCTTGCTCCATTCTCTTGTCAGAGTATCTGCAAAACAATTGTTTTCAGATTTTATTAGTTGGATATAAGGATAGAACTGTTGGATGCGCATTTGCCATCTAACAAGTCTTCCTTGTTTATGATCAACTTTTAAATTGTAGCGCCAAAATCCGCTAGCATAAGTTGAATCAGTTCTTAGTAAAAATCTTGATGGAATTAAATCCATTCTCCATTTTTCTAAAACATTTAAACAAGAAAGAGTTTCTTTCTCATTGATATGATATCTTGTTTCATCATATTTAAAAGAACCTGAAACATATTTGCATAAAACAAGATCTTTATCCTTAATTCGGATGTTATTACTTGAATAATCAAGTTTTGAATCAGTTGAAACTGATGTTTTATCTGATCGCCCATTAGGGATATCTGATTTTAACTATGGGGTTGCGCCCACAATGGTATAGGATTGTTGTGGGGTTTCATCCTCAACATATCCACTGAGATTTAATCCCAGTTTTTGCTTACCATTAGGTAGAGCTCTCATAACTCCAGCCCATGTAAACTGATTTGCATCAACATTTACAACCAAAAAATCATTTTCTGTTGGGTTGTATAGTTGTGGTAAAACTTTTAATTTTTCTTTTAAAGATTTTACAGCCTCAGTATCTTTTTGTGTCCATGACCATGACACTTTTTCAGATATCTTCTTCTGTAAAATTTTTCTATCATTTGCTAAATCCTAAAGGAATCCTTCATTAGCAATGTAGTTTAAGCATCCCAAAAATCTTTGGATTTGTTTTCTATCTGTCAATTGATCAGGAAAAAGTAAAAAATTTTCTTGAACATGTGGTGATAAATCGAGTTTTCATCCTTCTCTTATAATAAGGCCCAAGGAATTCGATTTCTTGTTTCAAAAGTATTGACTTTTTTCTGGATAAAACAATACCTTTGTCTTTTATTCTGTTTAAAACAGTTGTGACATCTTTGATATGTTGTTCTTTACTTCCTTTAGTAAAAATAAGAATGTCATCAATGTATACAAAACAAATATGATCAAGACCTTTAAGAGTATTGTCCATAAATCTTTGATATATCGATGGTGTTTGTTTTAAACCAAATGGTAAAACATTCCATTCGAAATGTCCTTCTGGACAACTGAAAGCTGTTAAAGGTTTTGTTTCTTCTGATAACCTCAACTGCCAATACCCAGATTTTGCATCTAAAGATGAAAACCAATTACATCCTCTTATTTTTTCAAAAATGTAATCCTTTCTCGGCAACTTATAAGAATCACTTATGGTTGAATCATTAAGTTTCTTGTAGTTAATCACCATTCGAGCCTTGCCTCTTTTTATTTCATTGTGTTTTCTTACATAAAAAGCTGGCGCTGAATGTGGACTAATAGAAGCTCTTATTAGACCTTTCTCTAATAATTCTGCTACTTCTTTTTTGAATTCTTCCTTATCATCAGATGAATAGGGAATTTTATATAAAACTTTAACTTCCTTTTTAGGGTCTTTAAGTTTTATAGTGATTAACTCTTGTATCTTGTTGACTATAGAATCTAGTGGGTTTTCGGAACAAACTTGATCTAAGTGGTGTTCTAAATTTTGTTCGACCGTTAGGTAAAACTTTCTTTTATCCCACATACATCCAAGTATATTAAGATTTTCTGAAATTGCTTTTAAAATTTCATTTTTTGTTATAATGTTTGTTGTAACAAATTCACTTTCTTCAGGGTTATTGATATCAAACCAATTTAATGTTATAGTATCAAATTTTTGAATAAAAGGATTATATAACTTTAAAAAGTTATTTCCTATTATCAGATCTATTCCAGAGTCATGTTCATAAATTGACCTTATATAAAAATATCTATGTTCAATTTTTATAAAAACATGTTTTAGAACAAACCAAATTTGGTGTTTTTTCTTATCAGCAAAGATAATTTCTTTTGGTTTTCGTAACCTAATCCATCCTTCCTTTATTATGGATCTCCTACCAAAACACAAAGTAGCACCAGTATCAATGTAACCCATAATTTTCTTTTTATTCAGTGTTACCTGGATAAATGTTGCATTAGGGTTTCCATTTTTTAAAATTTTTCTACTCATTCTTCAATTTCTTCTTCAGTAGTATATTCAAAAATACTACTTTCGTCAGAATCAATATCTGATTCTATTGGTTCGAAACCTACTTCCCAAATTAATTTCAAGGTTTCTTTTTTAGTATACTCACTACAATCAATGTTTAAAACATTATCTTCTTTGTGGCGATTTATTGTAGGTATATATTTAGATGGTATTTGTTTAAATTTTCTTTCATCCATTTTGTTTTGAATGATTTGTTGATTGATAAATTCTTCTTCATTCTCTTGACGTCCTCTTTTACGTCCTTGTTCTGATGATTCTGGTTGCTCATTAGTTTTCACAAGTCCTACTTGTGGTTCTTCTTCCATACTAAAAGAACTTTCTGATCCCAAATCGTAGACAAATTTGTTTTCGTCATCAGATTCTTCGGTTATTTGGTTTTTCCTATTAATGTCTAGAGAAGCCATTAATGTTTGTAATTCATTTAGCTGGTTTGCTATTTCTTCTTCTGTTTCGTCCATATTAGGGTAATGGCGCAAAAAAGTTAATTTCTTTTTCAATATTTTCTGAAATTTCTATCATGTCTCCCCCTTCTTTTTTGACAAAAGTTTGTAATTGTTCTAGGGTTAGACATTTATCTCTTGTAGGAAAGAGTTTTAATAGATCGATTAAATCATCTATTTTTATACAAAGTTTTTCGTCTAGTAATCTTAGGTTTTCTTCTAGATTAGATATTTTCTCATTAAGTTTTTCTTCAAGCCCTTTTTCTAGTAGGACTTCTACTATTTTATCTAACTGTTTCTGAAGTACCATTAAATTTTCAAAAATATCTTGTATATTTTCACTTAAACCTTTATTAGCCATGTATAAACTTTTGTACTTTAAGGCTTAGAAGATTTGCAGAATTTTCATACTCCCAGTATGTAGAATAATCATTTTCAATTATTAGAAACCAATATGTTGTTTCTCTTAACCAATTAATTTGATTTCTTATTCTAATTATATTATTATAATTAGGTTCTAATATGAATGGTTGTGGTATTATTTTTCCAAATGGATTTATAAGCCCATCCATTATTTATCTAGTTAATTTTTTTAAGTTTTTTCTTAACGAATCAGCTAATTCTACATTTTCTTTAAAAAGAAAATAATCAAAATCTTCTTTCAGGTAGTACCGAGCTGTTTCTTCGCACCATTTAATTTGTGCTTTTACTTGAGTAATATCCTGATAATTTAGATCTAAAATAAATGGTAATAAAATCATTTTTCCTTTTGGATTTATTTTATATATTCTTAACCTTCTAAGTCGTTTTTTGTAAAAGCTGGTATTAAAAGATTTTGACATGTGTCAAAATTTTATTTGTCCAAAGTCACAAAGTCACTGTCACTGAAGTTTTTTCCGAAAATAATGAAGTTTTTAGTCACCTTTTGGAATAAAAGGGGTTAGGAACTTAAGCATCAAACATGGATAATCAAAGTAGTTTGATTGCAATTAACGGTCGAGATTGTTTACTTTGTATGAACGCATGCTTCAATCTTCAAACCCTTCACTTCACCAATTCCAAAACCCCCAAAAAAGCAAAACCATCACAGAATCACTTTCCCGCCCACACTCACAACTCTCCGGCATCCATCAATGGCAGACAACAAAAAGCGCCGCCGTACAGAACCAACCGACGAAATCCTCCCCTTCAAAAACAAACTCAAACCAGACTCCATCATCCTCGAAATCCTCAAAAACCTAAAAGCCTCAACCGCATCTTCTTCCGGAACCAAAACCCTAACCCTCGACGAACTCTCACTTCCCTTCACCTGCCGCGAAGTAGCGGATCTCTCCCTCTCCTCCGTTCAATCCAACATCGAATCTCTCGTTCTCAAGATCGCTCACTCTATCCTCTCCGGTAATGGATTCGCATTCGATGTTCCGTCTCGTTCTGCTGCGAATCAGCTTTATGTTCCTGAACTTGACCGGATTGTTCTCAAGGATAAATCGTCCATCCGTCCTTTTGCGAATATTGGGACTGTGAGGAAAACTGCTATTACTGCTAGGATTATTCAGCTTATTCACCAGCTTTGTCTTAAAGGGATTCATGTTACTAAGCGTGATCTGTTTTATACTGATGTTAAGCTCTTCCAGGATCAGGTTTTGTTCTTGTCTTTTAAATTTAGTATTACTTTGGGTTTGTTTGGTTTTGGTTATGCATTGCATTATATGAAATTGAATTGAACACCAGACTATGAAACTATTTACTCTATTTAATTTGATTTGATATTATATGATGGATGATTGGTTGGGCATACTCTATGAGCTGCATATGCTGACATGATACTAACATATAGACACCAATGATAATTTAAGAAAATGGATTTGATTGAATATAACTGTGTGTGTTAGTATAGTGTCTGTGTTCGACACCAACATGTGTCGGTACTATGTGTGTTCAATACTGACACAGTTTGGACATCGGACTCACCTTTGATTTGAAATGTCGGTGCTTAATGGAATTTACTACTAGATAAAATGAAAATTAGGTACTTAGGGTCGGTTTGGTTCAATGGAGGGGAGGGGGAGATTTTAATGGAGGGGAAGTTGATATATTCTATAATAGGGGAGAGATTTTGAAATTAATTTACCTTTTAAAAACATGGTTCTCTTTTTTATCATTTTGATTTGCCATCCTATACATACAACAACTTTTAAAATCCTATACATACAACAACTTTTAAATTTTCTAAAAAAAAAACTTTTTATATCATGTTTGTTTTGTTCTTAGACAGTTTAATTAAACATTGCAATTAGTGGGTTTAGTGTCATACCAAGGAAGTTGCTGTTAAGAGACATCAATGGATGGGGTTGGCAGCACCATGTAATGGTCTATGGAGACAATTCGAACATTGAAAACCACTGAATTTAATTGTGAATCTGACATTTTTTGCTTTCTTGTAAACCACGATGAAAACACTTGTGAAATGAAAACTGAACGAAATTGAAAACGGTGGGGCAGAAAACCTAGTAAGTTATTTTTAACAAGGATAATTTAGGATTTTAACAAAATAACTGAGGGTAAACCTACTTTTGTGGTCAGATACTCCGCGCTTCTATCCGGGATCGACTACCTAGGATGAAATGCGAGATATTTGATGAAATAGGATCTCAAATTTCACATCAAACGATATAAACAATGAATAGATTGTTATGATTTTATTTTGTTGGTTTTTACTAATCCTAAATAACTTTAAATGTCTCCAATTTAATTAAATAATTGAACTCAAACTTCTTTGTTATGAATCAGATGCAATCTGACACGGTTCTGGATGATGTTTCGTGCATGTTGGGCTGCACACGTTCAAGCCTCAACGTTGTTGCGGCGGAGAAAGGGGTCGTTGTAGGAAGGTTGATTTTCAGCGACAATGGAGATATGATTGACTGCACCAAAATGGGGATGGGGGGAAAGGCGATTCCACCTAATATAGATCGGGTTGGGGATATGCAGAGTGATGCTCTGTTCATTCTCTTGGTGGAGAAGGACGCAGCTTATATGAGGTTGGCTGAAGATAGATTCTACAACAGGTTTCCATGCATAATCGTGACGGCGAAGGGGCAGCCAGATGTTTCAACGAGGCTGTTCTTGAGGAAGATGAAGATGGAGTTAAAGTTGCCAGTTCTCGCGCTTGTGGACAGTGACCCTTATGGATTGAAGATTCTATCGGTTTATGGGTGTGGGTCGAAGAACATGTCCTACGACAGTTCTCACTTGACTACCCCTGATATTAAGTGGCTAGGGGTTAGGCCTAGTGATTTGGACAAGTACAAGATACCAGAGCAGTGCAGGCTACCAATGACCGAGCAGGATATCAAGACTGGAAAGGACATGTTGGAGGAAGATTTTGTGAAGAAGAATCCTGGTTGGGTTGAGGAATTGACATTGATGGTTAAGACTAAGCAGAAGGCTGAGATACAGGCTTTGAGCACCTTTGGTTTTCAATATCTCTCTGAAGTTTATTTGCCCTTGAAATTGCAGCAGCAAGATTGGCTGTGAGTAATGTAATATTTAAGAATTTAGATGCTGGTTATTTCATTATGTGTCTCATCAGCTTAGCTATTTACTGTCTGCAGCAACAATTTACAGTGGAATGTGGATGAATTTCAGTTATCATCCATAAAAATTGTTCAGTATCTTCTGTTGTAAGTCATGTTATGGTCTATGATATTTCAGTATGAGTTTATAATTTTCATCTTATTGTTTTCTTGTTATCATTCCATCAGTAAACACATGACCAACTTCAACAATATCCAGAAACCTGAGTGTTTATGGATTGCTTGAGTTTCTCGAGTATGCTTAAAATTCTAAACTGAAAGTGCTCTAGTGCTATGTAGCAATTGAGTCTGATGAGTGCTAGTACAACTCTGAAAAAGAAATTGAAAATCTTACGGTCCTGTCATATACTGAAGGGTGTATTACCCTAAGTTTTCTGATTCTGGCCACCTTTGGTTATTGTGCTCCAGAACATGCTGTTGATTGATCGACCGAGTAGATGTTTAGAATTGTGGTGAGTTTGACATAATCACAACGACATTATGGTTTTTAAAGCTCTGAAACACAGTTGTATCAAAATCATGGTGGCATGCCGAGATTTTAACAAATTCACTATCAGGGCTTTTGTGTTCTTCCAAATATAATTACTTGAAGGAAGTGATTGGCAATTCGAAATCTGTAGCAGAGCATAATCTTATTGAATTGGCACTCATATTATTATCTTGTCTCATAGGTCTTGCTGATGATTTAAAATCAGAAGAGTAGAATAATTAGAAGGCAAATAAGCATTCTGGTTTTTGGATGGTTCTTTCACTTATTAATGGTCTAGATATAGTCAGTGACTCAGTGTGGATGAAATAGGTAGAGGTATGCATTTCCATATGAATTAGCCGTGTTTGGAAATTGGAACAGTTTATAGTTTTTGGTTTCCTTTTGAATGTAACAACTTATTGTAGTATGTACTTCAAAATGCACTGTTTTTAGAGATTTTTTTTGTCACAGTGACTCAATAGTCCTTTCATCTGGTTCTTTTTCTGAGGCTATTCTTTTTTTTGGAGGCTCTCTGATCCTCCTCTTCATTTTCTTCTTTTTAAAATATGCTCTTGAATTCTTGTCATAAAATGAAATTAATTTTTGCCGTGATTGATGTGTGATCGATGTTTTGCATATTATCCCATAAAATGGCAGATTTTTGCATATTATTTAATTGCGATATTGGAGTTCAATATTGCAACTTTGTCCGCGTTCCCTGTTGAGGCAATTTGATTAAAATTTCAAGTTTCAGCAGTAACTTTGGGACGATCATTATTGTTTAAATATAGAAGAAACTAACCACTAATGGCCTATCCGATGCAACAAGATACTGTTGCAGCAATGTGTTAAAAGAGCAGGGCCAACGTGTCCAGTTATAGATTTTTGTTGTTGATAAACATCCAGTTATAGACGTTGTCTCATCTTTGATTTACTGAGATATTACAAAACTCTTGCCTTGCTTCCGGTACTCCTCTTACACTAAAGGGTTACCTGAAGCGTGTGACCTATATTCACATCACAAGCTGCAAAATTTAGCTTTGCTCTTCTTCGAGCATCTTCAGTAAACTTTTGGTCTTGCTCACATCAGAACCTGTAGCATTCAGAAGATTTCGAAGTTTTCCATACGACATTCAAAGATATTATTCTGAAATTTTACTAATGTACTTATTCATTTTGCCTTAAAAGCTTACGGATAAATAGTCACTGGAAAAATACCGGTGCATCCCAGAACCTGCAGTATTGCAGCTTCTTCTTTACTCGTATCAGCAAGAGAGTTTTGTAGCCCAGCCATCTCTGCTCTTACTGCTCAGCCTACATGGTAACGGGCATTTTTTTAAACCTTGCAAACCAAATTACCATATTAGATTTTTTTTGTTGACAGAACCATAATAGATGTCTTAGAGAAGAGGAAATCATAAACATAATTAATTATACGTTGAGGCTGATTTAGCTTTCCTAGTATTTTTCTGTATTATGTGATTTAGTTAAAGACCACTATGCCATGCAGATGGGATGATAAATACTGTTGTAAATCAAGTCAATTAGGGTGTCTCTGAATGGTAGTTAGGGATTAATTCTTAAAGGTAATGAGATCAACTTAATATACTTTGTAGATGATCTTCCATACATATTGGTCTCGATAGAATTCTTGACAAAACATTTGAGAATCAATTATATACGAAAATTTCTCGAAATATTGAGATCACATTATTTTAGTATGTCAAGCTTATTTATATTGTCACATAATGTTAGTATGTCAAGCCTATTTATATTATATTAGTATAATGGTAATCCAGGATTCATAAATCTAAACCTTAAAGATAAGATGATTTAGTGTGTTCTAAAGGAAAATGTAGAGCGATATGAAACTGAATTCACGTCAATAAAGGATAAAACTCAATCATGGCTATAACTTGATTCAAAGGTACATGAAAAACATCAGTGGTATCATGTTCCTTCACCAATAAATCATGCATGACGACTCCTTATGACATCTATCTTTAAGCTTGAATGTTACAAATTAAAGATTACCCTTTGAGCCAATTTTCAATGTCCAACATATCCAACCACATTGAGCAATAACCAAGTTCTTTCTTTCCAGGCGTGTTCTTCTAAACTTTGTCATTTGTACTCTTCCATACCATAAAATAGTATTAGTAGCCATCAAGGATTTTATTCCTCGTTCAAAATTTTATGCCTACAAAGATTTATAGCAATTGACACTAATTGAACAACGAACTGATCGGTGCATGTTATTTTCTTCATTTTGTCTCATAATCCATATGTCTCTTTCAACAAAAATGTAGAACTCCATGTGCTCCCCAAGACAAAGCTTGGGTTATATGACCAGGCCTGACTTACGTAAAATCTCATCTAGAAAAATATTTATAGCATTGTATAAATGACTAGGAATTTCTAGCCACATAGTCTCTTCTGGAAAAATATTTGTGGTTGTCTAAATGACCGATTAAACCATGAGAAATGATTAGCAATCTCTGGCCTTACTTGTCTAACAACATCCACAATGGAAGATTGGGAGGGTCTCAAACATTTATGTTTTTTAACATAACATAATTTAATTTGAATTTTTTAAAAAACACCAAAAGCATAAAAATTCATATTTAATCACTAACACTAGTAATTAAAAAAAAACTAGTAGTAATCACTAACACTAGTAATTAAAAAAAAAAAACAATATAATTTGTATAAATATGAATTTTGAGGGTAAAAATGTATTTGTATCAAAAAAGGGGTAGAAAAGGTATTTTGATACCATTTATCTCCTTTCAAAGTGGCTTTCATTTTCCCCCAAACACAAGTGACGTGCAGTGTGATTGAAGGGGTATATCGGGAATTCCAAATTTCCGTAAGCTTCTCGAATCCAAAACACAAACCCTAATCTAACCCAAACATTGGCACCAGGTACACACACACACCCAGATAATCTCTCACATCATCATCTTCATCTTCATCTTCTTCTTTGTTGTTGTAATTTGATTATTGAATTGAATCAATTACTACGGCTACTATATATTTATTGAATTGAATTTATTTGATGCCGATACGAGATGCCTCCGAAGCAATCAAAAGCTGATGTAGCCAAGAAGCAGAAGGTTGTTGAAGACAAAACTTTTGGTCTCAAAAACAAAAACAAAAGCAAAGCTGTTCAGAAATATGTTCAGAATCTCAAATCCTCCGTTCAACCCAGAACCGATCCCAAACAAGATGCAAAGGTATTATTGTTTCTTAATTATCATCATTATTCCATATTCTTTTATCGTAGATTATTCAAATGGGTTTTCTGCTTATGCCCTGTTTGGTTAAACAGCTTGTCATGATAATCGCTTATGAATAAGCTACAAGCTGTTTTCATAAGCTATCTTGGAGAACATATGAAAATAAAATGAAAGCAGCTTATGTGCATATGTGCATGTCATAACAGTCTCTCAAGTGTTTATGTCAGTAGTTAAGCTCGAATAAGCCAATCAAAAAGGCTCTTATTAATGTAACATTAGATTGATTTTTCAACTGGGTTTTCTGCGTAGGCCCTGTTTGGATAAACAGCTTAATTTGCAGCTTACAGCTTATCATGATAATCGACTATGTATAAGTTCTTTTTTATAACAAGATAAAATATAGTTAGATTATTTTTGTATAAGCAATAAGTTGTTTTCATGAGAACTTGTGACAATAAGCTGAAAACAGCTTATGTGCATGTCATTAGCTGTTTTGGTTAAGTCTTCTAAACAGTCTCACAAGTGCTTATGTCAGTAGATTAGCTCATATAAGCCAATCCAGAAAGGCTCCTAATCTGTTATGTTTTATTGGTAACAGAAAAAGAAGGAGGAAGAGAAGGCAAAAGAGAAGGAGCTGAATGATTTGTTCAAAATTGCTGTTAGTCAGCCTAAAGTCCCACCTGGTAATCATTTTCATTGTTATTTTCTGATTCACAAGTTTAATTCTGATACACTGTCGGTGTAAAAAGATTTACACTGTCAGCAGATAAAAAACAATTATATTTGTAATTTTCGAAGTAGTTATTCGAAGTAGTTATGACTTAAGTGTAACATTTTAGTGATGTGACAGTTATGATTGATTGACAATGTAACAAATCTTTACATTACAGTGCATATGAATTAAATTATTTTTTTCTGTAGTTCAATGGGTTTATATTATTCAGTGTTGCTGGAAACTAATATATCTGAATTTTGTTAGGTGTTGATCCCAAGTCCGTATTATGTGAGTTTTTTAAAGTGGGTCAGTGTGCTAAGGGATTCAAATGCAAATTCTCTCATGATTTGAATGTTCAGAGGAAAGGGGAGAAGATTGACATATACAGTGATAAGCGTGACGATGGTATGTAGATTGTGTTTGCTTCTTGTTGTTTTGGTTCTGATGGCTTTCCTTTTTCTTACTTTTTGGTTTTGCTCTTATGTTGTTAGATACAATGGAAGAGTGGGATCAAGAGACATTGGAGAAAGTGGTGGAGTCGAAGAAAAATGAGTATAATCAGAACAAACCAACAGATATTGTATGATTTATTAGATTTGTTGGCGTTATGTTGCATTGTTTTACTTGATTTTATCCACTTTCATTTTTTTATGGCTAATTCGAGGCTTCTTTTTAATGTTTGATTTTTGTGTCTTATTCAAATCATATTTTTATTCTTGCTTATTCAAATGGAAATAACCTCCGTACGTTGTTTATGTATTTTTAGGTATGCAAACACTTTTTGGATGCGGTAGAGAGGAAGCAATATGGTTGGTTTTGGTCATGTCCAAATGGTGGTAAGAATTGTATCTATAGACATGCACTTCCACCTGGATATGTTCTAAAATCCCAAATGAAGGCTTTGTTAGAGGAAGAATCTGATAAAATGCCAATTGAGGAGGAGATTGAAAAGCAGGTGAACTGTTTTTTCCCCTTACAAGAAGCATCGTCATTTGATTATTGTATCAAGCTTTCTAACATATTATGTAACATGGTTTAGCGTTCCCAAGTGAAAACTACAACTCCTATAACTACTGAGTTGTTCTATCAATGGAAGAAGAAAAAAATGGACGAGAGAGATGCCAGTTTGGCTGCCCAACAGGCAGAGAGGGCTAAGAATGACCGTATGAGGTATGTTCATTATCTGTTATTGATCATTCACATATGAATTGCGTATTTATAGCCCCTCCTTTTTAATCGAGGAAAAGGGAAATATTGAAGGGGCTGCGTGTTTTTTGGACGTGTTTTTAAAGTGTATTACAAATGGTATGAAAGCTGATGAACTTTTTCTTATTTGTTTCCTAATCATGTTGTATTATCTTCTTAAATGCAGTGGTCGTGAGCTGTTTTTGTCCAATGCTAGCTTGTTTGTGGATGATGCTGAAGCATACGACAACTACCAAAGAGAACCAGAACCTGATGAAACTGAACAGAATGTAAGTTTCTCCTAGCACGTCTCTTTGTAATTTTAATGGCTTTTCCATGGATATAGATAAAATCTGCAATATGACTGGAATTTTGCAGTTTTATTCAAAACGAAAATTTAACAGTTGCAAATTTGGAAAATTGGAAAATTTGAAGGCCATAACTGCCATTTTTTTGTTATGATGCTGTAAATAAACTAATCCTGCTTTTCTAGTTTTATGCAATTATGTACCCTTCAAATTTGCTTTTTGGTTCATTGGATCTTAGTTTAGACATGGGGTCCCCATGCCAGCCAGTAACAATTGGGATTTATGGTGCAAATGGGCTTGTTTGTAACTTTTATGCATGAGGAATCCCATAGCAAATGTTTTTTTTACTCATAACAAATGGCTTTTAGGAGTGGATTCTCCTTCTCATGTTTTGAGCTATAAATTTTTGCATGCGACAATGTATGGTGTAATTAGTGTCTCATCTTTAGGCTTACCTATATCTTTTGAGCTTGCACTTTGTAGCCAGTTGTTTTATGAATTTGTGTCTGAATTCCTGTTTGGAATCCCAAAACCATGGCTTTGGAAAATGGTACAAGAGATTGTCCAAAACATGGTTGAGGGATTTCCTAACAGAAAACAAACATGCTGTGTGATTATTGTGTATGGATTGTTCATTACTCCATGTGTCCCTACTTATAAGACTCATTTGGTATAGTTGTTTGCCCCTAAATATAAGTCCGTTTGCAAATTTCTAGACACATACAATATTCTTTTTCCAAATACATCCTTTATCAATACTCTACCAATTTGTCTTGGAAAATTGGAATATGAAAAATTAACATCGCATGCATCTATACATAAAGATTAATTTAGTAATAGTCTTAACAAATTATACACATCAATTACACTACGAACCTTTCTTTTTATATGCAAAAAGTGCCAAAGTACCCTATTAATAGGGATGGAGGGAGTATTTTCTAGTAAGAAGTTCACTTAGTTTGTAAGGTAGGTGGTAAGTATATTGGCAAATTATTCTAATAGACATGGAATTTGTTGTGGATTGTATTAAGTTTACAATTGCACCTAGTTCTTGTTTATAAGCACATTGAAGTGATATACTATAACATATCTTTAGGTTTTGTTTGGGCGAAAGGAAGGAAGGAAAATGGAAGGGATGATAACCCTTGCATGGGGGGTTTGTTCTTCTCCATGAAACTAAGACCCTCCCATATGAAGGAGTTCAAAAATTGTATTAGGGGAGGATTTTGGAGGGCTTTGACAAATTTTCCAAATCATTTTCCTCTTTTATTTATAATATTTATTATTTTCTCAAAACAAATAATCAATCATAAGCACTTTCCTCTCCCTTTAAATTTTTTCTCCCAAACAAAGGTGAGAAATTCCTTTTCTCTTTCTTTTTTTTTTTTCCCCTCCCTCACTACCCTTCCCCCCTCTTTCTCCTAACTCCCAAACAAATCCTTCAATTGAATTTCAAAAACTAGAAAGCAATATAGGCTCTTGAATTAAAAATGTAGCTGACCCCTCTTAGTGGGATAATGATTGGTGGTTGTTGGATTAAAATGTGCTTTTTCAATATGCTTTTACCATATATTTTGTTTTCCTAACTGTTGGATCCATCTTCAGGGGACTGGGAGTGCTGCTAATAATGGTCCCAGCACCTCAGCAACAGGTGGTGCAGACGATGAACTTCCCGATGACATTGACGACGACGATGATGAATTGGACTTGGACGAGTTGAATGAACTGGAAGCAAGTTTAGCCAAGACATCAATCCAAATTAAGGAGCCAGGAGCTGAAGCTTAATCCTGAGAAGTATTCTCAACCTTGATGTGATAGTTTAATGCTTCTACTGAACAATATATCATATGCTTCTAGCCACTGGCATTCCTTGCATTCGAGGAAGTTTTTTAATGAAGCCTTTGATGATAATGAAATCACTATTTGCAACATTGCATTTGATATGAATGATGACAGTTTAGTAACGATTCAGTTTTCTGTAGTTCGGTCCCTCATTGGACCTGTGACTGTGATGGACATTTTTGTTTGAATATGGGTAGTCTTTGTACAGACTGTACCTAATTTTTGTTATTGAGTTTCCTTTACTTCGCAAAGGCTGCTTCAATTTTGTTTTTCTGTGTGATTTTTCTTGATGCCACCACTGCTAAAATGTTGTGTTATGGATGTTGCAACTTATATATGTCCGTAGGGAGCTAGGTTATTCTTGGGAGTTTCTGGTTGAAAGAAAATGAAGTGGAAAGCAATATGTGGGACTAAGTCATCTGTGCATCCATCCTCTCATACGAAAGTAAAGGGATGAAGTGGAAAATAGAGAAAAGAGAGATTTTCATCTGTGACATTTTCGGTTGATCTAAGAAAACCGAAATAGTATAAGAGAAAATTTGAAGTTTACAGAAGTATAAAAGAAAATTAGTCTGTCAGTTTTTTTGAAAATATAGATTGTTAATCAATTGAGTCTGTCAGTTTCAGTGAATTTGAATCGAAATAGATATCAGTTGAAGCTCTAATCATATTTCTAAGTTCACGTTCTATTTGAGTATGCTCTAATCATAAATTAAATAGTTAGTTCAGTTTGCAAATAATTAAAATTCTTCATGATATTCAATTTTTACATAGTCAGTTTTGCTACTGTACAAACATACTTATTTTATTTTTCTTTCACTTAACAATCAAAACAAAGGAAGTTTTTTTTTTTAAACAAAGGAAGATAATTTTTCTTTCACTTTCACTTTCTTGAGTAACATATCGTAGTTTCTGTTCGTGCACGTAGGAAGTTTTTCCTCAATGCATCTAACCTATCTTTGAGTCAAATCATTGAACCTTCTGAACTTCAAAGAGTCTATAATTATAAATTAGCAAGAAAGTCTTGAAACATATTATTTGAAAACAGTATGTTTGATCAATTTGAAAGACTTTTTTTTACAAAGTCTTTTTAAAGACGTGTTGCGTGATAGTATTTTCTTTGTGATGTTTTGTCTCTTAAAGACATGTTGTTTGATCCTGTTATGTAAACTTGCCACATCCAATATACTGGTAAACACATGTTCGTTAACGCACGAGTGCTTGATTGATATTCTTGGATACACGAGTTCATGTTTTTCAAATGTTTCATTTCAATCATAATAATTGAAATGTACTAATTCACCTTATTATATCCGTCATACAATTTAATATTTTTTTATTAAATTGTCCTTATTAAATTATCAACTGCATTCATCATTATTATTGTAAATGCAAAATGACATATGTCAACTTAGGAATAATATTAATTAATGATACGATTGGAAAAAATTAACTAATATTAGATTAAAATTTGAAATGATCATTCATTTTGAGATAATTTTCTTTTTTAAAAACAAACCATTCATTGTGGAAGGAATAAGTGCAATTAAGAATATACAAGTGAAAAGTGCTAAATTTTGGTTTAGTTTTCCCCTTCTAATTTTAGTGTAGGTACGCACTATATAATCCCTTAAATTTGTCACGTTGCTCGTAGCTTACATGCTGACACGATGGACGGTCATGTGGGACTAAAAAAGTTATACATAAGTTAAAAAAAAAACTCAATTTTCAAGTGAGGATTCAATTCTTCTGTCAAAGAAAAAGTTGAGGGTTCAATTAAGGGGTTTGGTAATTGGTAATAAAACTAAAAGTTGTATTTATGTTGTGACACCAAACTAAGTCCCATAGTTTTTGTCATGCGCGACAATAGGTCTTCGCGTTCACCCATGTTGTTGTGAAAGGAATTAAGCAGTGGACTAGGGACAAAATATAAAAGACCATGGACATTGCTGTCTTATTGTTTTGCTTTACGGTATACGTTTTTTAAAAGTAAAAAGCTCTTTATAGATGTTGTTTTGATCATTCTTGATCTTTCCATTTCAAAAGGCCACTCAAAATATACCACTACAGCCTACAAGAATGTTAGTGCTCGTCCCTAGTCAATAATCAAGTCTTATGGGTTGAGACGCCGAAGAATATTCCTAGGAGATCCAGAACTAGTGTCGATTCATATAAAATGGTGAGACCACACGGGTTTCATGCAGTAGAAGAGCGAACGTTAGAAAGAGTTTTCATAGCATTTCACTTGTTTCATTACTCATACCATTCATTTACTCATTTACATACTATTTTTAGGTGAAACCTAGATTACCCTCTCTTGTTTAGGGGGTATTTACCCTTTCAAGATATCAACCAATCAAAAAGTAATATACAAATGTAACATTAAATGTCAAATAAATGAGTCAATTTTTCTATAAAAAAAATCAATTTTAAAAAGGTAACTTTTAATTTTTATTTAATTATATTTAGGTATACAATCTTAATTAATTTACACTATAGGGCTTGTAACAATTAAAATTTCACATCAAATTCAATCCATAAATATTTATTTTTTAGGGTTAATTATGTTTTTGGTCCCTACAAAATTGCGACTTTGTAAGTTTAATCCTTAATTAATTTTAATAGCATTTTTAATCCCTTCAAAAAATTTCTACACTCAATATTAGTCCTTACTCAATCCAAATTTGTTTAATTTATGCTTAAACTCTTAAGTTTTTCAACAATTTTTTACAGGCGTGTTAAGAATGTTATTAAAAGGTCCTCCGAAAAAAATATCGCAAAAATTTGATTTCTACGTCCATATTTTTGTTACTTATATCTTAAACTTTTGTCGTTTTAAAAAATTCATATTTAATTTATTTCATGTTAAAAAATTATAGATTTTAGTAAATGAACCTTTTATAGTGTTCTAAACTTGTACAAAAAGAATCGTTAAAAAATTTAAGAGTTTAAGGATAATTAAACAAAATCTATTTTAGCAGGGACTAAAATTATAAGTAATTTTTTTTTGTAGGGATTAAAAAAGCTATTAAAATTAAGTAAGGACTAAACTTAGAAGGTCGCCATTTTATAGGGACCAAAAACATATTTAACCCTATTTTTTAGGGGATACTTTTAAAACATTATTTGTTTTTTAATTAAAAACAAAAAGGTGTAGCCAATTTTTTCTCTACAAAAAAAAAATTGTTCCTAATTTGTACTTCCACGGATAAGTTGATATAACAAATTTCCACCAATATTTGTATTTTTGTTGCAAAATTAATAAGTCTTTAGAATACTCTAAAATTTTAAATATTATTTGTTTTTTTAATCTACTAACAATATATAAAAAAATTATTAAAAAAACAATATATTTATTAAAAAAAATATCAAAATCAAAATCCAACAAAATTTCATAATTGTCCTTCTTAAAAGCCAATATATTATCATGATAATTACGGACAACTATTTTTTCAATTCCACACCACAAATTTAAATGTCTACTTTTACTACTAATCTACTACTACTAATACTATAATAAGAAAATTAGAAAATTTTACTCGAGTAAAATTTCATAATTATCCTCACAATCTTCTTAATTTTATGGGTTTAATCGTCATTTTACAAAATAAAATTCAAATTTATTGATTTTGAAATTTTTTTATATATATTTTTGTTTATCTTTCTATCCTAACTAATTCTCTATGTATCTTCATTTTTCAGATTTATCACTTCCAAGCCTAACTAATTCTCTATATCGTCATTTTGTTTTCATCTATTTTAATCTCTTAATCTTAATAATTTGCATATTTAAAAAATTAATAGAAACGATACAATAATGTTAAATTTTTTAAAGTAATCATTAGTTTTCAAAATTTAAGCATATCAACTTTCTCATATCGGTATACATGAAATTTGATTTTGGAGATATAAGCACATAAAGTCTACAATTAGTGCGGTGTAAATATTTAATGGTATTTTGGAGAAACAATACAGTGACGTTGATATTTTAAAAATAGTCACGAGTTTTCTAAATTTTATCATATTGACTATTACATATTGTTAAAAAAAAAAAATCTTCTGCATAAAGTATATAAAATCTTCAACGAGTGCGGTGCAAATATTTATCGGTATTTTAAATATAAAATAAAAAGTTATTTAATAGAAACATTACATCGATGTTGATATTTTGAAAATAGTCATGAGTTTTCAAAATTTTATCATATCGATTTTCTCATATATGTACATAAAAATTTATTTATGCATATATAAACACATAAAATCTGCAACGAGAGTGGTGCAAATATTGAACGGTGTTTTGCATATAAAATAAAAAGTTATTCAATAGAAACACTATATTAATGTTTATATTTTGACAATATTAATGAGTTTCTACGATTTTATCATATCAACTTTCTCATATATTAACATAAAAAATTATTTCTGCAGAAAAATCACATAAAATCTACAACGGGTACGGTGAAAACATTGAACGGTGTTTTGCATATAAAATAAAAAGTTATTTAATAGAAACACTACATTGATGTTGATATTTTGAAAATAATCATGAGTTTTAAAAAATTTATTTTATTGGCTTTCTTATATGTGTATATAAAAATTTGTTTTCGTGTACATAAGAAAATAAATTCCACAACATACACGATTCAAATATTTAACATTTTTTACATATAATATATGAAAAAAAAACATTTGATAGTACTAACAAAGCAATTATTTTTTATATGATTACCACAATGTTACGTGACCCGTGCGTAACCGCACGGGGGTCTATTACTAGTTAAAAAATAAAATAAAGCATGACAGTTTTTTTTCAAAGGAGAAAACGTGATAGTTGTTTTATTAAAAAATAAGCTATGAACTTGGCCATTATTTTTAACCCATGAACATGTTGTTTTATTAAAAAATAATTAAATTAAATTAATAGGGTTAAAATTGAAAGAAAATATAAAAAACGACCAGCTATAAGCTCAAAAGCTATTTGAAATAGTTTCTCAAAAAACGCTATAAGTTAGTGGAAAAAGTTTTTTACCCAACACATCTTATTATATCAAAACAAACTTATAAGCTAGTCCAACATGCTATAAGCTAGCTTATTCGTGTTACCAAACACAGCCATGATGGGTTGAATTTGATGTGAAATTTTAATTGTTACAAGCCCTATAGTGTAAATTAATTAAGATTGTATACCTAAATATAATTAAATAAAAATTAAAAGTTACCTTATTAAAATTCATTTTTTTATAGAAAAAATTGACTCATTTATTTGACAATTAATGTTACATTTGGATATTACATTTTGATTGGTTGATAACTTGAAGGGGTAAATACCCCCTAAACAAGAGAGGGTAATGTAGAAAAAACCCTATTTTTATGATAAAAATGTAAAAACATGAAAAGGAAAATTAAAATGTTAGTTTCTCTCACTTCCTTTTCACCAAAACAACTTTGCAAAGAAGTTACGTTAATTATATAAAGCAACATTAAAACAAGAGGAAGCATGCATAATCTGCACAATAAACTCATTTTCAAATTTGAAATATATAATTGAGGTGAAATATATACCACTACAAGAATGTTAGTGATCGTCCCTAGTCAATAATCAAGTCTTATGGGTTGAGACGCCGAAGAATATTCCTAGAAGATCCAGAATTAGTGTCGATATAGATCTCACCTAAAATGGTGAGGCCACACGGGTTTCACGCAGTAGAAAAGCAAACATTAGAAGGAGTTTTCATAGCATTTCACTTGTTTCATTACTCATACCATTCATTTACTCATTTACATGCTATTTTTATGATAAAAATGTAAAAACATGAAGAGGAAAATTCAAATGTTAGTTTCTCTCACTCCCTTTTCATCAAAACAATTTTGCAAAGAACTTACGTCAATTATATAAATTAACATTAAAACAAGAGGAAGCATGCAGAATCTGCACAAAAAACTCATTTTCAAACTTGAAATATATAATTGAGGTGAGACTTACATGCCAAGTAACACAGCTACACTTATTATTCATCATACAAGGAAATGCGGTACCATACAAGTTGATTATCTAAAAATCAACAGAAAAAGAAAGTACCATATAAGTTAACTATATGCATTATGCTGCAGAACCATGCATATGAAATTTCGATATAAGAGAAGGCGCAAGCAACATATAATGCTAATCATACTCTAGAATTAAGCATGAGTAGAGTCGTTTTGTTTTGAAGAATGTGATTCCTCTACCACCTTTTCCTTGCTAAACATTGATCTTCCTGCTTTGACAAACTGAGTCATTATCTTAGCTTTGATTTGGCCTCTTTTTGGAGGAAGAGGAACTCTAACAGTAGTCTTAGTAGTAACTATTGATTCAACATTTTCATTTGTTCTTGACATTGTTAGCTTCAAATGAAGGAGTTTTTTAGAATACGTACGTAGCAGAACAGAAACAAAAGATAGTTTATGCCAAAGACAAACTAAGAGAAAGAAAACATGTAAGTGTATGCGTGTGTACAGAAGTGTATAAAACATATTTATAATGTTGAAATTGAGACATCAAGTCCTGTTACATGGATATGGGTCCCCCCAAAATTAAATGTGGAAAGAAGACCTTTTTGTGGAAGTGCTCAATAATGCTGATTGACGACACACTAGAGTTAATAACCAAATATGTTTTCTACCATAATTAACAAGTGATTAATTAGTGTGCTATCTTCTTATAATTGCACACTTCAAAATGAGGCTACGGATACACGATACTTGTGCAACAAGTCAACAACTTATGTTAAATTAACTACTTAGATTTTAGAGATTCTATTCACTTTATATTATTATGTGTAATCTAGCATTTTCGCCACATAAATTCTAATTAATCAAGATTTTTAGTTACTAATTGAAGTAAGTGTGATACAGACATATAATTACCATATATATGTATACGGCACTACTAAACAAGACAAAACATCTTGGACCGCTGGATTTCATCATAATAAACTTGGACGGTTGGATACCACATTATAGACCAAGTCAAGTCAATTACTTGCTTTTATGACCAGACAAAGCTAAAGAAAAAAAATTCTTAACCAATGTAATGACTTGGACTCTCTTTTTTGTCTACCATGATAAGGGCCCAATTATGTTACTTAATTAGAAAAGGCAGACAATTGCCTAACTTGTGTTCTTTTGGAGAAGGGATCACAAAATCGTGGAAAAAGTGGTTATAATATTTAGGTATATGAAGCACATTACGTGCAATGATAATGTGATTTGATAAGTTAGAATTGAATTAGAGCTGGAGTTGTTAACGAGTGTCTCAGACACTCTTTAAACATTTAAAATTAAGAAATCATTTGTTTAAAAAGTTTAATAGTTTAATTTACAAAACATTGAATGTACAAGTTTTCATAAAAAAAAAAAAAAAAATCTACTTGAAACTTTTAAAGGACACTCGTTAACATTTCATTTAGGAGTATGCTGAATATTGATTTTTCAAGTCTTTCTTCATGAACCTTGACTTATAGTATTTTCATATGACACAGTAAAATAGCATTCGTGTATGCATTACTAAGACATGTCTCATCCTTGTTCTCTTTTCTTATATCAATGTCCTTTTCTTGCACTGTTTAATGTACACGAGTTTGAGAATGTTGGACAAAACTAAACGTCAAAAAGGTGTTTTTATAATTAAATATAAAAATCCCAAAGTGGCCAACTTCAGATTTTGGACTCATGAAGGTAAAATTTTCCTTGAATCATATCAGAGTTCATTTTTATAACTGGTTTGTTTTTTCATTGGTTGGATGAAAAATAAGAGTCAAAGACAATGTATAAGTCTAAAATGGAAAAGCATCTGAACCCAGATTTTGTTACTAGAAGAACAAACACCTCACCATTCAGAGAAATCAAAAGAGGAACAATCTCTAAGCAAGTAGTCCCCACGCCTAGAAGGCTAAGAATCCTATAGGAGCAAGCAACATATACATTGCAAAAATTCTTGTATGCATTAATTAGCACATACATCTCTTCAAAGTGTTGACAACTCACAAGCCTTGAACACAAGGGACAAAGATCTCTATCTTTTAGTTAGCTGGAAAATGTAGTGACTTTAGGAAATTTTTAGATAAAATAAGAGAGATCATAATGTGTTTAAAATTAAGGAACTAAATCAAGAGAGATATAGAGAAAGGTAAAGAATGATAGGCAAATGAAAGTTAGATGATTCAAATCCAAACACGTATCTGAAGTGATACGCCTATCTCTTAACTTTGTCAAATAAAAAATAAACCTTAATTTCTAGCTAATTGAGACCGGCTCATTACTTAATTGTGGGACAAAGACTCCCAACATGTAGGTAAGATAATGAGCATGTCTGTGAAGCAACTTGGATTTTTTTTTTTAAGAAATCAAAACGAAATAAATTAATCGAAAGGAGTTCCAAATCCACCTAAGAAGTGCTAGGCTAAGACTTAAATTATCATACAAACAATGTTACAAGAAAAAAACCAAAACAACGAATGACTCACTAGCTATATAACATGAAGAGTGTTATTTTTCCCACCCTATGGCCTTCTCGCGCGCCCTGCAAAAATTCCAAAAATACCCCTGGTCCGGATTATGTTTTCCGGACAAGATTGTTAGTAACTTCCGGAATATACAATCCGGCCATATACGATATGCATATTTTGTGTCTTTCTTTGATGTCAAGGGTCTCTGTTGACCGTTATATGAACCCCACACAAACTGAAATGCTATTGCAGGGTTCATAGGAACGGTCAACAATGACCATGACACCACCGACACTCCTACTATACTTAAAAAATTTGAAGAAAATGGAAGGAAAGAGGTGAAGTGAAGAATGAATGTATTTGTTGAAGATGAAAGCCTATTTATAGCCTTAAACAAGTCCTAGGTCATTAATACAGTCAATGAAAACGTGTTAGTAGTTGTAACCGTCCAACCACTAATTGATGTCACTCTTTCAAAAGAAGCCAAGCTCTCTTTCAAAAGAATCCAATGCTGAAGCATTCCGGATTATACATTCCGGAATGTCCTTAGCCCTACAAAGAAGTGCAAACGTTCCCCTCGTTCACCATAAGAGCACCATAATCGCACTAATCCGGAAAATATATTCTGGAACTAAAAGGTGCATTCCGGATTGTATATTCCGGAACGCTTCAGTGCCATGGCCGGTGGTCTGCATCACACATATTTGTCGGTGGTCAAGTCAAAAAAACGTGTTTTACCACGTTTTTTGACTGCATTAATGGTTTCCCAACCATTTTTCACCCACCCCTCCCTATAAATACTCTTCCAAACCCCACCATTTCTCACACCATCCCTCTCCTCCTCTTCTTCCTTCTACAACCATGGTTTTCCATCGTTGGCCTTTCATAGATAAGGGCCTCGTTGAAAACTTTCAGGGTTTGTATGAACGGTCAATGAGGATGGAACCGCGCTGCAACGAAGGGCGGTTCATCTGAGGGTCATGTGGGTCAGTGTGGTTATTAGCTTCGCCTGTCGGGGCGTAAGTCTGAGCACCCCCTACCTCCCTCATGGGCATTTGTTTCTTCTTCCCGCCCTCCTCTTCCCTCCTCCTCCGGTTTTCCTCCAATAGGCAAACTACTGGTATGTCCCATCACATACCAGTGGTTTGACACTTAGGATATTAGAATTAGGCTCTTAGGAGATTAGAAATAGATTTAGGATGTTATGTAATAAGCTTAAGAAGCTTGAAAATTATTGTAATGTATTGTTCATATATTAATAAAATGAGTTGTTTTTATGTTTGTGTCTTTTTATTTATGTTTTTTATTTTATTCGCATTTTATTTTATGAATTGTAGAGCTTAAAATTGCAAAAGTTCTGCTAAAATACTAATCCGGATTTTAAAATCCGGAGACATCTGAAAATTACTAACAATGCATTCCGGATTACGAAATCCGGACTAGGGATAAAATTGGAAAAAAAAATAGGGCGCGCGAGGAAAGCCATAGGGTGGAAAAAGTAACACTCTAACATGAATACACCAATGAAAAGGATTTATTCACCATTGATGAAAGTCAAAAGCTAATATTAGTGCTCGTATTCTCTGAGTACTTGTTATCCCATTTTAATTAAAACAAATATATAAATAATTTACAAAATACCTTTTAACTCAGTTTAAAAGTATCGAAAGATTTTTAACATAAAAAGTATACAAAGTTTTTTTTTTTAATATTTTGAATCATGAAATCATATAAAGGAAAATGTTAACTAGTGTTCTTGGGGCACTAGTTAAGGAAACAAGTATAGTAAAAATTTTTTTATAAATTTGTGTAATAAAATATTTAAAGGTGTAGAAAATGTTATTTAGAAAACCATAAACATCAAAATAATTTGAATTTAGAATATATTATAATATTATAGTGAACATCAAAATAATAAATTTATAAATTTGCAAGTCATGTATGTAACACCCACGGCTGATGAGGGCAGGGAAGTGGTCGCCGGTGCACAAGGCACGACAATGAGCGGCTCCCGACAGCTTCTAGAGAAACCGAATCACATCGGAATGAGAGGGATCTTGAGGCCGTGTAGGTATGGGACTACATGGTTGAAGGAAGACTTATAAGAATTGTTTGGTACTACCTATATCAACAAGATGCATCTTCTTTTTGGTAGCTCATTCCATAAGAACTCCACAGTTAAGCGTGCTTGACTTGGAGTAGTCTTTGGATGAGTCAGTCGACAATGCTTAAAGTCGTCTGGCGTGTTACAATGTATCCTCGAAAACTAATAGAATAATGATACATCATGTTAGTTGTTTTATTTATATTATCATCATAATCAAAGACTTGAATATAATGCAGACATTTGTATTTTATGTGTAAATATTTTTTCCTAGTTATAGTGATAAAAATTAAAAGAAGCTTTCCATTTTTTAAGTGAACGCAAAATTCTTTAAACAACTAAAAAATTGATTAGACTAAACACAAATTTATTTAAGTGAACAACTAAAAAATTGACAGAAGAATTGGCAAAGCCGTTCATGTGAGCTTAGCTCATTTGTTAAGAAATAATGCATATTAATACAAGGGCCAAAGTTCAAACCCTGGACACTCCATTTATTCACGTTCAAGGTGAATTTGCCAATAACCATTCCAATTATATAGTATTTTCAATTTTCAATGAATATGTAGAATTCTTACGCGACATGCTTTTATCTTTAGTTTGCTCAAGCATTTTTTCGATCGAATAGTTTAGTGGTTACAGATTTATCTCATATGATGAAAAAAAATATACTCTTATATATAAAGAAAACAACCTCTTTCAACTCTTTTGAGCTGATTTTTTTCTCTTTCCAAGAATTCCTTAGCTACATTTTAATTTTAATGGGATTGATACTCTATTTTCAAAGTGATGATTCATTTTAGATTATACAAAATGAACACATATGTTACACGTTTGACTTATATAATATAAAATATGTTAATATAAGCTACTTGCGTACCCATCTGACGTGGCGGGGTATTTTACCCATGACCCTTTTAAATCGGTTAATTAAAAAAGCGGTTTTAAAAGATTTTTGTCTTTTTTGAAAATAATATTTTTATTTTTGTTTTTTATGTTTTATTGTTTTATCCCTTAGGATTGTATTACTGGCTCTGATACCAGGTGGGGGTCAGCGTCTGCGACAGCGGAATCTTTAGCTTCTTTTAAAAGCAATTCGATCTGTGTTAGTGCTTGAAAAGGTTCTAAGAGAATTTTCGCTCTTGTTTTTTGAATCTCTGTGAGATTATTTTCTTGAATTTCTTCTAATAAATCTTCAATTAGGTCTATATGGGCTCTTGTTATAGTTTGGGCATTATAACAAATTTGTTTGAATACTATTAAATCATAATACCATTCAATATCACTGACTATGGTTTTTAGTCTTTCTTTTAAAACTTCTAATTCTGTTTTAATTGTTAACCCAGGCATTATATGTTGGGAGCAGAATTATTTGAGGGGTTTTCGGAATTTTCTTGAACTTCCTTTAAAAGTTGTTCAAGGTTAATTAGGTTTTGAGAGGGCCATAACAGAGTTGTGGCTCTTTCTCTTTGTGTGGTAGAAATATTTTCTGTTTCTTCCAATTCTTCTAACATTTCTTCCACATATGAAATATGTAGAATTATTAGGTCACGGATTCCCCAAAGCGTATTTTTCATTTCTATTCATAGAAAATTCTTTTCTATTTTATCAGCTAAATTCTTTAGTTTTATTTTGAATAAACTTAATTCGTTTTTTATTGTTATTCCTGGCATTATAACTTTTTATTAATGTTTGATAATTCTGATTTTAATTCTGAAATGGATTCTTTAATTTCTCCTTTTTCTTCATTTCCAAATGAAGATCTGGGGGCTAAAAACTTTGTCGAAGAGTACCGACCTAGTTTTAGACTATTATTCCGTAACAAGGGAGTTCTATCAATGGACATAATTGACCTTGATCTTTCTAATGGTTTTAGAATTGGTGATTCTAATTTTAGAAATGATGCAAATAGTTCATTTATTTGTATCTTTTCTTTTCCACTGAACTCTATACTATGATGAGAGTTACTTAGTGCATAATTTATCCTATAACATATAGTAAAAGGATAGTTTCCGGTTCTCATAAGAGACTGATCTTTTAATCTATAGTGAACTACTATGGATCTATTTAAATCAGTATCTTTTAGGCTTAAACCTATTTGTAGATTTATATCAAATTTGATTTTTCCAAATTTTAAATTTCCACTTCCCCTAGCAATTGTGGAATATTTTTCATTTAATCTTGCATCTTCAATGCATAGTTCTAGTTCTGAATCTATACCTTTCATAAAGGTACTCTTAATTATAAATTGAATAGTTGATATATGAATATATCCTATTTTTTGTCTTTTTTCAAATGATAGATGTCTTAACCTATTTTTGATTTGGTTTTCATGTATTACAGATATTACAACAGACCCATCTGTTGATTCCATAGGAATTGGTACTTATCCTACCATAATCCCATATTTTAATATATTTTCTCTAGATATTTTATCTTTGATTAAGGACAAAAAAAAATTCTGTTTTTCTCTGAAATTTTCTTCAGGTTTGAAAGAAAAATCTACTTTTTCTATATGATCTATAAGAATGTCAGCGGTAAAGCCAGATGTATCTTCTTTTATTTCACTATATTCCATCTTTAATTAGTTATAAAATGACATGAAATAAAATTTTTAAAATCATACCTGATTTTTGGTTGTGGAATTTGTTTGATGATTTTGATCCTTTGATCTGATATTTACCGAAAGGTTTGTTGGTGTATCTGATTGAGGTTCAAGGCTTTTTGATGTGTCTGATCTTTCGATCTGTTTTGAGTATAACCTGAGGTTCTATTGTTGAGTAACTAAGGTGTATTTCTAGGAAATACGTGATTCCTTCAGAGCAGAAGCTCAAGAATCAGAACCCTCCAGAGCAGAAGCTCAAGGCTCGACTAGTTAAAAACTAGGAAGAGTTTAAGAGAACAATTTCACACAAAGAAAACTTAGTTCATTTACTCTAATTTTACAATGAGCCGGAAGCTCTTATTTATAGGCGGAAAGGACTTACAAGTGGTTCACATGTCCTTTTCCAAGCCAACTAAAAAGAAAGACAATTAAAACACGCAAAGAAAAAGCAAACGCATTATTACATAGGGTGATAAGATTCTTATCCCTAAGTGGTCCCCATCTGACTCAGATGATAAGGTTCCACTGTACACTTTTTCTATTTACATGACACGTTTCAAGCTTTTTCCTCAGCTTTGTCTTCATGTGCCGACACTTTTGATGAAGCACACCATTTACACATATGCCCCTTGTATTTTTGGAAATACAAACAACATTCTTTCTGTACTTCCTCAGGAATTCTGTACAAACCTTGTTCAAATCCTGAGAAGAGATCTTCAAAGTGCAGAACTTGCTTCAAATGTTCATCTGTCACTTTTTTCTTGGAGTCGCAGACCATGAGGCATAAATCTGTTGAATATAAAACCTTAAAATTGGTAATGGACGAACCATACCTAATAAGATTATCATAAAAGCGTTTCATTTGATGAATGAATGAATGGACGGACCACCCAATACTTTCTAGATCTGCTGGTAAATAGGTCTTGTTAGAAATACCTATTTTTATAATTGTTCTTGGCCTTGCTGCCATGATATTGTTTGCTAAATCATACCATGGGTATGTTTGTTCAAATTGGAGGAATATTTCTCTCCCTTTTGCAAAGAGATCATTGAATCTTTTGGCTATATCTCCAATTTCTTTTGGAAGAAGGCTAAGTTCTTGAAACCTTCGTCCTACTTCTTCCTCTAGATAGACTGTTTTTAATAGTCCCATATCATAGAAGTCTTTTAAGAGTTCTTTTGAAATACTTGGTACGGTAATTGCTTTTGCACTTAACTTGGTATTCATCGGATAAAAGCATTCTAGGGCGAATTCTTCTTTGTAATTGGTTAACCACATCCATTTGCCGATAAAATCATCAAATGTTTTTTCTTTATTTTTCAATTTTTCAAGTTTGAGTATTGTATCCACAGAGACTTTCTTCTTGACCTCCATTGTTGATGGTTGACCCATGTCAATTGAAGTCGTAATTTCTTTGTAGGCTGAGTTGTATGCAGCTTTTGCCTTTTCCATAGTTGGATATGCCTTATGACGAACATTTTTTCCATCAATATGGAGCTTTGCAATTGCCCGGTTACTGTAAATCCCTTTCATAGGACCATAAAAAATAACAGACATTTTTTCCCAGTTGCTCATCGATGGGATCGACGACAACGTTTGATTCTGCAAAGTCGTTTTTTGACTCTTCTGTTTCATCAACTATATCACCCCAAGATTTTTTGCTGTCCGAGGTTGTTAATTTTGGTTCAGTCGTTGGACTCCAACCATTAGGTTTTATTGACTCAATGGGAATTTTTGATTCTTCTGGGGCTGTGTACTTTACATAGTAGTTGTATTTTCCAGAATCTTGTCCTAGCAAATCCCAATTTTCATCATTTTTAGGGACTTCAGCTGGTTCTCCTGTTGTTGCTTTCATGATTTTCAGAAATTCGTCAATCATTTTTATCATCTCCCCCCCTCTCTGAAGAGAGTACTTGAAGCTTCTGACGATAGATTTCTATCTGCTCGTCTTTTTGCTTTAGATTGTTTTGAAGCACCTTCAAAGCCTGCTCCATTCTCTTGTGAGTGTATCTGCAAAACAATTGTTTTCTGATTTTATTAGTTGAATATAAGGATAGAATTGTTGGATGCGCATCTGCCATCGAACAAGTCTTCCTTGTCTATGATCAACTTTTAAATTGTAGCGCCAAAATCCGCTAACATAAGTTGAATCAGTTCTTAATAAAAATCTTGATGGAATTAAATCCATTCTCCATTTTTCTAAAACTTTTAAACAAGAAAGAGTTTCTTTCTCGTTGATATGATATCTTGTTTCAGTATCCTTAAAAGACCCTGAAACATACTTGAACAAAACAAGTTCATTATCCTTAATTCGGATGTTATTGCTTGAATAATCAAGTCTTGTATCAGTCGAAACTGATTTTATATCTGATCGTCCATTAGGGATATCTGATTTTAACTGTGGGGTTGCGCCCACAATGGTATAGGATTGTTGTGGGGTTTCATCCTCAACATATCCACTGAGATTTAATCCCAACTTTTGTTTACCATTAGGTAGAGCTCTCATAACTTCAGCCCAAGTAAACTGATTTGCATCAACATTTACAACCAAAAAATCATTTTCTGTTGGATTGTATAATTGTGGTAAAACTTTTAGTTTTTCTTTTAGAGATTTTACAGCCTCAATATCTTTTTGTGTCCAAGACCATGGCACTTTTTCAGATATCTTCTTCTGTAAAATTTTCCTATCATTTGCTAAATCTTGAAGAAATCCTTCATTAGCAATGTAATTTAAACATCCCAAAAATCTTTGGATTTGTTTTCTATCCTCTAACTGATCTGGAAAAAGTAAAAAAATTTCTTGAACATGTGGTGATAAATCGAGCTTTCCTCCTTCTCTTAAAATAAGACCAAGGAATTCGATTTCTTGTTTCAAAAGTGTTGACTTCTTTCTGGATAGAACAATACCTCTATCTTTTATCCTGTTTAAAACAGTTATAACATCTTTGGCATGTTGTTCTTTACTTCCTTTAGTAAAAATTAAAATGTCATCGATATATAAAAAACAAATATGGTTAAGACCTTTAAGAGTGTTGTCCATAAATCTTTGATATATTGATGGTGCTTGTTTTAAACCAAATGGTAAAACATTCCATTCAAAATGTCCTTCTGGACAGCTAAAAGTTGTTAAGGGTTTTGTCTCTTCAGATAACCTTAACTGCCAATACCCAGATTTTGCATCTAGGGATGAAAACCAATTACATCCTTTTATTTTTTTCAAAAATGTAATCTTTTCTTGGCAACTTATAAGAATCACTTATAGTTGCATCATTAAGTTTCTTATAGTTGATTACCATTCGAGCTTTACCTCTTTTTATCTCATTGTGTTTTCTGACATAAAAAGCTGGCGCTGAATGTGGACTGATAGAAGCTCTTATTAGACCTTTTTCTAATAATTCTGCTATTTCTTTTTTGAATTCTTCCTTATCATCGGGTGAATAAGGAATTTTATATAAAACCTTAACTTCCTTTTTAGGATCTTTAAGTTTTATAACAATTAAATCCTGTATCTTATTTATTACAGAATCTAATGGATTTTCAGAACAAACTTGATCTAAGTGATGTTCTAAATTTTGTTCAACTGTTAGGTAAAACTTTCTTTTATCCCACATACATCTGAGTACGTTAAGATTTTCTGAAATTGCTTTTAAAATTTCATTTTTTGTTACAATATTTGTTGTAACAAGTTCATTTTCTTCTGGATTATTGACATTAAACCATTTTAATGTTATAGTGTCAAGCTTTTGGATAAAAGTATTATATAACTTTAAAAAGTTATTTCCTATTATTAAATCTAATCCAGAATCATGTTCATAAATTGATCTTACATAAAAATATCTATGTTCGATTTTTATGAAGGTATTTTTGAAAACAAACCATATTCTATGTTTTGTTTTATCAGCAATTATTATTTCTTTTGGTTTTTTTTAGTCTAATCCACTCATTGGATATAGATTTTCTTCCAAAACATAGAGTTGCACCAGTATCGATATAACCCATGATTTTCTTTTTATTCAAGATAACTTGAATAAATGTTGAATTAGGATTTCCATTTTTTAGGATTTTCCTACTCATTCTTCAAATTCTTCTTCAGTAGTATATTCAAAGATACTACTTTCATCAAAATCTATATCTGATTCTATTGGTTTGAAACCTACTTGCCAAATTAATTTTAGGGTTTCTTTTTTAGAATCTTTCTTCTCGGGACATTCATTCGCATAATGTCCTTCTTCATGACACAACCAACATGTGCATGTTTTCTTGCCTTTAGGGCATGAATTCTTTTTAGGATATTTTTTCTTTCTCCTAAAATATTTTTGTTTGTTAAATTTCTTAGAAAATTTCTTTTTCCTCTTGTATTCTGATCGGTCAATTTTCTTAAAGATCTTTCTTTTCCTTTTTCTTCTAATCCTATTACAACCGTAGTTACCTACCTTATCTTGAAGTTTGTCGCAACAGATGTTTATTTTTGCTTCTCTTTTAGCGATTTTGTTCATGCATTGTTCAAACATCCATCTTCGTAAGGCAGTTATCCTAGTTCCTAGAGTATCTTCTAGCCCTACAATTACCTCTAGGTGTTCTTGGATTACCTTATCCATTTTTGTTCCTACCGCAGGTGGTAGTTTATTATAAAATAGACCTAAAAGATTATATTGTAATCTTTTATGTGGTGATACTGCATAGTAGTATTTTCTGAATTCACATATAAATGGTTCGATTTGACACATATCACAGATTCTTAAGTTAAAGATTCTATGAATGTTAATATTTTCTATGTCTGATTGTGCTTCAGGTGCATCAAAACCTACAAATTCCTTTTTTAATACTGAATATACGTAATTTATTACTTCTTCAGTTGTTGATGGATGTGTTGGGTCTGGGTTTTCAGACATGAATCTCCAAACATTTCCTATAGTTTTAGTCTTTAGATAATTAAAAATACCTTTTGGACCTAAACTTTTTAATGTAGAGTCTAATTGGATAGTTACCATATTATTATGGTACCAATTTCTTAGCTCTTTTTCAGTATCGTTGCTACAATTGATGTCTAAAACATCATCTTCTTTGTGACGATTTATGGTAGGTATATACTTAGGTGGTATATGTCTAAATCTTCTATCATCCATTTTGTCTTGAATGATTTGTTGGTCGATAAATTCTTCTTTACCATCACGGCGTCCTCTTTTTCGACCTTGATCTGATGATTCTGGGTCATCAGTTTTAACAAGTCCTACTTGTGGTTCTTCTTCCTCGAAGCTACCAAGTGAGCTTTCTGAATCGAAGTCATAAATGAATTTGCTTTCATCTTCTGGTTCTTCGATATTTTTTCCTTTTTCACTAATGTCTAAAGTAGCCATTAGGGTTTGTAATTCTTGTAGCTGGTTGGCTATTTCTTCTAGGGTTAGACATTTATCCTTTTTAGGTAAGAGTTTTATTAGATCGATTAAATCGTCTATTTTTACACATAGTTTTTCATCTAATAATTTTTGATTTTCTTTTAGATTAGATAATTTTTCATCGAGTTTTTCTTTAAACTCTTTTTCTAGTAGAGTTTCTACTATCTTATCTAATTGTTCTTGAACTACTATTAGATTCTCAAAAATATCTTGTATTTTTTCACTTAGTCCTTTATTAGCCATTAGTTAATTTTTGTAACCTATGATTTAAAAGATTTGCTAAGTTTTCATACTCCCAGTATGTAAAATAATTGTCTTCGATTATTAAAAACCAGAATGATGTTTCTCTACACCATCTAATTTGATTTTTTACCCTCTTTATTTCATTATATTTTGGTTCCAGAATAAATGGTTGTGGTATTATTTTTCCAAATGGATTTATAAGACCATCCATTATTTACTTTGTATTAGACTTGTTAAGTCGGTTTTTATAAAAACTGCTTTCAAAGGTTTTTGTCCTTTTTCAATAAAGTTAATCCTCGTGGACCACTTATTGCTCGACAGGTAAGGATGGGTAAATAACCCATTATAATGAGGTGGGTAGGGAAGAATTTCCCTTGTTAAAAACATGTGTCATGGAGGTTTGACGCAATTGGAATTATATAAACTAAAATTTTAAGTTATATTCAAATACTATATGCCGAACTAATAAAACATATGATTAAAAAAATGTGATTTATGGACCAAATTATTTGCCTTCTGAGTTGCACTAGTTTTCAAATTCTATAATGTAAAATTTCATAATTACGTTTTGGATTATAAGATTTAAACATGAATAAAATGTATAAAACAGAGAGAGCGTGCGAGAAACATGGAGGGTTGAATAAGAAATTCTAAATAAGTTTATATTATAGTGTATTCTTCATGATATTCAATGGCATTACTCTAACCCAAGAAGTATTCCTTTGCTTTTGCCGAATGTGATGGGGAAAACTGCTACCTACACCCCATTCTTCTACAAACCACCATGATTGTAGAAGTGCTGTGTCATTTTTAGAAGAAACTAGACTCTAACCCGTGCGATGCACGGGTTTTATAGAGTTTCATATATAAGTATCATTTAGCGGAAGTAATCAAATGTGGATATCAACACAATTAAAATGATAATTCATAGTGAACATTGTAATCAAAAGAAAATAATAGACAAAAGTTTGCACCAAGAAAATAATATATGAAACTGATATGTGGTTACAGAAAAGAAAAAAAAAGAATAATGAAAAGAAGTTGTTATGCGGTGACGAAAGGAAAAAAAATAAATAAATAAGGCACTGCTATGTAGTAATTGGGAAAAATATAAAAGGAATCGCCAATAATAAAAAAGTAACTGCTATTGGAAAAGGAACCGCCAAGGTGATAGTGGCTTAAAAAAAGGCCTTACATATCTATTATATAAGCAACAATATTTCAAAAAAATGGTTGTGGCTTAGTGGCAAAAGTTACGGAAGTGGTGACATATGGTACCTAGGGTTAATCAGGTTGATTGGAGACTGTCTAACATTTATATATATTAAGATTTGTTTTTTTTTTTAAATGGTGGTTTGTATGAAAATTTTGTGTTTCAAAAATAAAAATTCCATCACTGTTCAAAAGCTATTTTTTAAAATTTGTGTTTCAAAAATGAAAATTCCATCACTGTTCAAAAGCTATTTTTTAAAATAGACAAGAAAAATATCAAACAATAAGTATTACTCTATGTTCCGTAATATATTCGAACATATAATGAAAATTGTATAAATAAAAGAGAGCAAATAATATTTCTAATATATTATATTTATCAAGTATATGTATATCCTTCTTCATCATCATAAATGTAAAGTATAATATTTGAATTTGGAATAATTTATGTAATATTTAATTAAATCTATTCATGCAGTTGTATCATAATTTTAGTTAGACATTTTTGCAATTGTGAATATGATGATATCCTCTACTAATATAAAATGTAAACTTGAAAAACTACAATTTATAAAGATAGTAGTAATCTAACCTTTTGCGATATATAAAAAATTTATTTCGCATCCAACTTTCTAAATCTATAAAGTAGGTTTTTAGGAGGATTTTTTTTTTTTTTGTGGGGGTGGGGGGAGGAGGCTGCCTACCCAGAGACAACAAGGTAGAGTTTGCTAAATAGATCTCTTCAATTGTTCACTAGTCCCTCAAATACCCAAAATATATGTCTCGGATCGGATCGTAACTTTCAAACTTCTTAAGGTTTAACTCCCAATTAATCAAGTTTAGGAGTTACAATATGATAATATAGTTTTACACAAACAAACAGAACCAATACATGTTATTTTTTTTTCAAACCATTTTTTTACACTTTCTCTAATCCAAATGTTTTCCGTACCCCAAGCAACATGATTACTTCTCATTTTTTAGGTTAGGGTTTGTGAAGTTGCTTAATTAGATTGTAAATTTGAATGTTGTTTAGTTATTTTTGTACTTGTTAATCAATTTGAAGGTGGATTATACTATGAATGTAGTTTAGTTTTAGCATTAGGTGCAATTGGTATTGAAATAATATATTGGAAATTGTATGTTAATTTTGTCCTAAATATGTTTGATGAAATGCTTCAAACAATGAGAAGAGGAAACCCAATAGGGATAAACTGTTAGAACATTTGAGTTGATTTTGAGATGTAGCGTAGGCTTACAATCTTTCTCTGCTTATCTGCACCCCATTTAGTTAGATTAACCCAAGCACGTGTACGACATTGACATAATGGTTGCACGAAGAGACTAGGACCTTTCACTTACCCATTGGTGGGGCTGACAATAAACCGAACAAACTCTATTGTAGTATGACTCAAAATTTGATGGATGGAGAATATTGTTGCTAAAAATATAAAAGATTTGTTTCAAATATATTTTGTGCTGGAAATATATTTATGGACAATAAATATATTTTTGTATCGTATGAAGGACGATTTGATGCAAATATATTTCAAAAGGGAATATTATATTTTTGATGCAAATATTCTTTCACCGAAGGAGAAAAAAAACCTATCTTTAGTGTGATATTCGTTCCAAATTTATGAGTTATATTTCTCTATAAATATATACTTTGTATCAGAGTAAACCTTGAGATAGAGGGGGCTGAAACAAGGGTTGGGGTTGATTCACCTTGGGAAACACTATTAGGATTGAGTCTCTTGATTACGAGAAGAGATTGGGACTTTGGGTAAGATTAGGCAGGAGACTTATTCTTGTAACCCATTGATATCTCTTTTGTAAAGTTACTCATCATTATAGTGGAACGGATGGCTGCTCTCTCCCCCAGACTAGGTCAGTTTTGGACCGAACTGGGTAAACAAATTCTTTTGTGTTCTCTCTTTCTTTCTCTAGCTGTTTTCTACTTTTGGTTTGTGATTATAACTTCCATACACTTTGTTTTGGTTGCTTGACTATCACTTGCTCCACACATCAAGTTTATTATATATTGGTGTGATTTTTCATCATTCACAACAATTGACGCCCACTGTGGGGGAAGGGTCAAAGGATAATTAAGTATCATGGGTTCGAAGTGGGATATTGAGAAGTTTACCGGAGATAACGATTTTGGGTTATGGAAGGTAAAGATGGAAGCGGTGTTAATACAACAAAAGTGTGAGAAAGCTTTGAAGGGTGAAGGTGTGTTACCAATCACCATGTCACGAGCGGAGAAGACCGAGATGTTGGACAAGGCCAGGTGTGCCATTGTCTTGTGCCTCGGGAATAAAGTTTTGAGAGAAGTAGCGAAGGAACCAACCGCGACATCGATGTGGTCAAAGTTCGAATATTTGTATATGACAAAGTCTTTGGCTCATCGGCAATTCCTAAAGCAACAACTCTACTCATTCAAGATGGTGGAGTCAAAGGCCATCATGGAGCAACTTGCGGAGTTCAACAAAATCCTTGATGACTTGGAGAACATTGTGGATGCGAGTGCTTTGGTGGTGTGTTGTTTGGAGGACGAAGAAGGTGATGTTTCTCACCTTGGGAGTGATGCCTGGTAGAGCGGTGGTCGTTTGGAGAGACGTTAAACACTCAACATCAGCCTGGAGAGGGGGTGGTAAGAATACTCACGATCAGTCTGGAGAGGCGGAGGCAACAATTCTCATGATCTACCTGTTGAGGTGGAGTTTCAAGGTGGAAGATGATGACAGTCAGTCATTCACTATTTTTAGAGTCCTTTTAATTAAGTTTTTATTCTAGTGCTATTAGTTTAATACTTAGTTTAGAGTCATTTTAAATAAATTGTCGTTATTAATTTATTGAGTCTACTAGTGTTCTATTAGTCAATTAGTGTGCCCCTTGAAGGACGAAAATAAGCAGGCATGTCATACCTTTATTGGCCAACCAAGGAAAACAAAAGTGTGATAATAATTGAAAGAGTGGTGAATGAAAAGAATTCAAGTATTTGCATAATTGGGCTTTATTATGTGACCCGAAAGAAGAAAGAAACAGGAGCTAGGAAACCTGAAAAGGAAAATATAAAAAGGAACACGCACACAAAGGATGGGAGGGATTCACGCTTTGGATTTTTGGATCACGGTTTTTGGAAAAGGAGCCGCACGCATCATGAGAGAAGGGAGAAGCACATGGAAATATAGAGCAACAAACCGACTGAATAAAATTGAGGAGCAACGTCAATACGACGGAACTTTATCGGTTTAATTTCTTTACTCTGATGTTTATTTCTTTTATCATGTGTAGCTAATTTCCTGTGATTAGGTCAAGAGATGATTCTGTACTACCTCATGTGATGTAACCTGAAACTCTTACGTTTATGAATTTCAATCTAGTTTATTCAGCATATTTTATTCTTAATGCTTTTATGATCTTGACCAGATATAATTGATCTAAGAGAATATATGACTACTGACACTAGCGTGTATCTCGAAAATATGTATGCTGTTCTTTCTAACGGACAACCTAGGGATAGAGCGTTGTTAGATAGTGACAATTGAATTAACGCACTAAATAGCCTTTGATGATTATAGGTTCACCTAAGGAATTATGGAATTATGATTAGATGAGAGGACTTAGGATCAAGGGATTGAACTAAGTTAATTTGTAATTCGTCGTTGATTTTGTGAAATTTGTAGGCTTAAGAAATAGGTTACTAATGGGTGATGTATAGATGAATCGATTAACCTAGTCATCTCTTTTAAACATTCCAAACACCAATTTTATTTTTCAGTTATTTATTTATCATTGCAACCAAAACCAACTTGCCTAAGGCAACCCCCTTATTTACTTACATCTTAAATATTAATGAAATTGCCAACTAGAGATTAGAATAGTCCTCGTGGATACGAATTAAATTATTACTTCGATATTAATTAGTACACTTGCTAATTTTCTATCAGAAGACATAGTGGGATGTACACATTTTCCAGTTGAGAGGTTGGAAGCTCAGCTTTAGGTGGAGTTGAACACACCAGGAATGGTACGACTATGGAGGACCTTAGGTGCTATGCTCTAGTGGTGAGCAAGGGATTTCTTCATGAAGACGGAAGGCATTCCGGAGGTTGAAGAATGTATCGCACGACCTGCGGGATTACCCTAAAAAAAGGCCAAGGGTGATTGGATGCAAGGTGATCTTCAAGGAAGTGGGAGATGTTCTATGTTGAAGAGGTTATATGCTTGTGGAACTACCTAAAATTCCTAGTGTAGTTGGACTGCAAGGACCTTCGAGAAGGCGGAAGACATTCTGATGGCTGAAGGGGTTAAGGTGTGTACTTGTGGATTACCCTGAAAGCCAAGGGTGATTGGGCACAAGTAGATCTTCAAAGAAGTGGGAGATGTTCCGTATTGAAGAGGTATGGTATAGTCTTGTAGAACTACCTGAAATTCCTAGTGTAGTTTGGATACAAGGATATTCGAGAAGGCGGAAGACATTCCGATGACTGAAGAGGTTAATGTGTGTACTTGTGAAACTAACTAAAATTCCTTGAGTAGTTTGGACACATGGATCTTCAAAAGGGCGGAAGGCATTCCGATGGTTGAAGAGGTTAAGGCGTAAACTTGTGGAGCTACATGGTGTAGTGGGAAGCAAGGGAAAGAGCAGCATGGTGGTTGATGTTAAATTGAAATTATCACTAATTTAGAGTCAAGGTGGAGAATGTTGTAGTATGACTCAAAATTTGATGGATGGAGAATATTGTTGCTAAAAATATAAAAGATTTGTTTCAAATATATTTTGTGCTGGAAATATATTTATGGACAATAAATATATTTTTGTACCTTATGAAGGACGATTTGATTCAAATATATTTTGAAAGGGAATATTATATTTTTGATGCAAATATTCTTTCAATGAAGGAGAAAAAAAAAACGTATCTTCAGTGTTATATTCGTTCCAAATTTATGAGTTATATTTCTCTATAAATATAGATTTCGTATCAGAGTAAACTTTGAGATAGAGGGGGCTGAAACAAGGCTTTGGGAGGCAACACAAAACTAGGGTTTGCATTGAGGTTGCTCTTGGCAACAAACACTAGGGTTAGGATTGAGTCTCTTGGTTACGGGAAGAGATTGGGACTTTGGGTAGGATTAGGCGGGAGACTTATTCTTGTAACCCATTGATATCTCTTTTGTAAAGTTACTCATCATTATAGTGGAACGGAGGGCTGCTCTCTCCCCTAGACTAGGTCAGTTTTGGACCGAACTGGATAAACAAATTCTTTGGTGTTCTCTCTTTCTTTCTCTCGCTGTTTTCTACTTTTGGTTTGTGATTATAACTTCCATACACTTTGTTTTGGTTGCTTGACTATCACTTGCTCCACACATCAAGTTTATTATTGGTGTGATTTTTCATCGAATTTACAACAAACTCGAATATAGTTCGAGATTCGACTCAACAATTAATCCGTTGAATTTGGTTCGTGAACCTAACTAATTGAACTTGAGCTGAAAATTAAGTCTGTTAATTAAATGAGCCTAACTTGAGGTGCATATAGTTCGACTCGATTGGTTCATGAGTTGACTCGATTATATATATATATATATATATATATATATATATATATATATATATATATCAAATTAATTAAATCATTTTTAGTTATTTTAAAACTTTTATTTATAAAAAAAATTAAATATTAAAAAAACCTTAAAAAACGTTTCGGTCCTGTGAATTATTAAGAAACATTGTAATTAGAAACTTTAACTTTGATTATACCTTCATAGCCTTTAATCCTTTATTTTCATATCCAGTTGTCTACTAAAAACTAAACGTTTTCTCTTCTATTTGTGTGATAACGAGGGTAACCTGAAGTATCACCAAGTAGAAAAATCAACAAGGCTCCACCAAAGAAGAAAACCATTGCTCTCCATTTCTCTTAGGTAATTCTTTTTAATCCATTTTTGTGTATGTTTACTTTACTTTTCTTAATTTGTCTCTCTTCTTGTGGTGTTGTGGTGTTCCTATATGATTGTTGAGTGATTTAGAGTAAAATTTATGTGGGTTTATTTGGAGATTCTTGGATTTTAATGGTAGTGCTTAGCATAGATTTTTTTTTAGTTTTCCCTCTTTATATTTAGCTTACATCAATTATAACACAAATATTTATTGACATATTCTTATTCATACTATTGTTGCTAAACTTTGTTAAACTACATAAAATTGGTAAATGTTAAGTATGACTCTTTTTTATGACAAAAAAATTGGACTTTATATGAGTTGAGCAAACGAACTGAATCTAACAAGCTGAACCAAAGTGTTCGTGAACTTTAAACGAGCTGAACTCGAGCTAAAAAAAGAGATCGTGTCGAACTCGAGCTGAGTTTCGAGCTGAACCGATTCTTATCGAGTCGAGCTCAGACGAGTTCAACTTGACTCGGCTCATTTCCAACCCTACCCATTGTTGAGATGAATATCACACTTGATGATGTGTCATGACTTTTGCACTTATACATGATAAGTTGATGAGCCATCAAACGTCAACGAGTAAAGAAGACGATGTTGCCTTGCTTAATGAGTTACTTAATTTGGACATTGAAGAGACTTGTAGTGAGTGAGACACATTTAAAGGTGTTCACATAACCTATAAAATTGGCTTCTTGAAACCTTCCATCATCATCACACAAAAGCTTTGCATCTCGATTGTGAACCAGAGACGGAGTCTGTCAGAGATGCACACATGACTGTGTGTATACGAGCTTATTTGTTTTACCTCATTAGATTCACCATCTTTATTGACAAGAGTCAGTAGCACATCGATGTGTTGTTTCTAGAGTATTTTTGGGACATCACTATAGTTAATAAGTGGTCCTGAAGTGTTGTGGGTCTTGCCATCTCCACCATTACCTGGTTAAGGAGACTAAGCCGCTTAGAATGCAGAAGGTTGGATACTTGATTCTTTTGCAGGTAATTATTTGTTTTTTAATTTAGGGTCTTGCTAACCAGTGCCCTCATGGCAATGGTTAAGGAATCTACAAATAGAAATTCTGTCTTGGAAATATAAGATGTTACTTTTGATAAAGTATACCTTTTTCATGAAAACTTACTTGTTTTAGATGTTTAACCATTGCCCTTAGGGCACTAGTTAGCATTCTCCTTTAATTTAATATGTCTTTGTAATTTAATATGTATTTATAATTCAATATGTGTTTGTAATGTTTTTTCTCAAACATGGACTATGAAGCATTTCACTGACATGTATCCCTTTGAAATCGACCTCAACTATAATGAGGACATGCCACACATTGCCTATTTCATTCTTGGAAGGGGTTATAAGTCACTAGATAACCACATAACCTTCTTGGATTGTTTGAAGGTCGATGATATTAGGTTTTGCGCCTATGACAACCCTTGTTAGACACGTTTGTTTGATGATATGTTTTGGTTCTCTGGATGGTTAAAGTATGCCTGCAAGATGTGTTATTATCTGGTCTAGTGGTGTTGGCTCCAGACCTAGAAGTGTGCTCCTCTTTAAGGTCTCAAGTTCGATTCTACCTGTGCCAATTTAGGTGGGTTAGTTTAACTTCTTAAAAAAAGTGTTACTATCACCACTTACTAGAGCCTGTTTTGAGGCAATATGGGTGTATTAAAAGCATTTCTAGGCCCCGTGCCTCCGTTGTACCAGAGCTAAATGTCTTTCAAATGAACTAGGCATTTCAAGATTACTTGTTGCATGTTGTACCTAAAGACATGTGGGGTTTATTTGTGGAGACATGCCGACAAACCGTTTTGGGTTACATTTGCTGGTTTTACAGGGTCTCTATCCCATGTTATTGGTTCTTGGGAGATCCAACCAGGCAAGTAAATACGGGGGTTATGATAAAACGGGATAGTGCCACTGAATCTCTAGATACTTTGGAGATATGCAGGAGATTAGAATCGTGACATTGGATAAGATGAAAACTAGTACAAAATAGACTCATCTATATGGTACTTGACAACATTTTGCTCAAGAAACGGAGTCAACCACCCAATATCAAATGAGGGGTAGGAAGAGGACTTACTCATAAATTGCAAACTGAGTGACTCGTTTTATGTTTTTATGTATTTTGATGTTTTCATGTAACATTAATTAAGAAGAGGAAAAGCGAAGAAGATGAAGAAAGCTGAAAACACTTAGGTGTAGGTGGTGCACTATATGATCTAATAGACATGTAACATTAATTAATGATTGTCATTTTGAGAGAAAAATCAAACAGTTAATATCAATCAAATTAATGAGGTCTTTGGTGGACCACTTGCAATGTGTATCTACCTTAGACATTAGATTAACGATTTTGACCGTGAGGATTTATTTGATTGACGGAAGCTAACATTAATTAGTTATGAGACCAATATAAAAACAACAAATAAGTTAAGGGATCAAATGGATATGTTGCGCTAAAGCTTGATATAAGTAAGGCGTACGATAGAATGGATTGGGATTATCTCCGCGAGGTAATGGTTAAAATGGGTTTTAATAACAAATGGATCCACTGGATTAGCATGTGCATTGAATCCGTTGATTACTCAGTTCTTGTTAATAATGAACCAGTTGGGCCTGTCATTCCAGGCCGCGGACTCCGTCAAGGAGATCCTCTCTCCCCTTATCTTTTTATATTATGCGCAGAAGGTCTTTCTTCACTTATTAGAGATGCGGAAACGAGAGGCACTATTACTGGTACTCGGATTTGTAGAGGGGCTGCTGCTATATCCCATCTTTTGTTTGCGGATGACTGCTTCCTATTTTTCAAAGCAGAGGAAAGTGAAGCACAGGCTATGAAAGATATTTTATCAACGTATGAAAAGGCGTCCGGACAAGCGATTAGTCTACCAAAGTCTGAAATCTTTTGCAGTCGTAATGTAACAGAGCCTTTGAGACATAACCTTGCTACTATTTTAGGTGTTCAGGCCGTCCTCGGTACCGGTAAGTATCTGGGACTACCTTCTATGATAGGAAGAAACAAAAATTCTACCTTTGCGTACATTAAGGATCGTGTTTGGCAAGAGATCAATTCTTGGAGTAGTAAATGTTTATCTAAAGCAGGCAGAGAAGTGATGATAAAATCCGTATTGCAAGCAATCCCCTCATGTTATGAGCATCTTTCAGCTTCCTGCTACACTTGTTAATACAATTGAAAAAATGATAAACTCCTTCTGGTGGGGTCACGGACGCACTACTCAACGAGGAATAAATTGGTTACGGTGGGAAAAATTATCTGTCCACAAAAATCATGGAGGTATGGGGTTTAAAGACCTTACAGTGTTTAACCTTGCGATGTTGGGTAAACAAGGCTGGAAATTTTTGACGGAACCGGATTCCCTTGTTTCTCGGATGTTTAAAGCTCGGTACTTTCCTAATAATTCTTTCCTCACTGCTGTTGTTGGACATAATCCCAGTTATGTCTGGCGTAGCATTCGCCGCGCTCGTTTCATTGTCCGAGGAGGAGAAGGTGGAGTATTGGTGCGGGTGATACTATTCGTATTTTGGGAGAACCATGGATCCTAAATGGGGAATGTATTGACACAAATATTGAGGGAGCACAGTTTGTTCGCGAGACTTCTATTAACACTCTTATGATGCCATATGACAAGAGTTGGAACGAGATTACTGTCAGACAGGTTTTTAGTGTTGAGTTAGCGAATAAAATTCTGAGCACCCCTCTTGTTGCTTAGGTGCAAACTGACCGTCTGGTTTGGAAGGCTGAAAGGAATGGGAAATACTCAGTGAAGAGTGCATACCGCCTGTGTGTCGAAGAACTCATTGATGCTTCACATCTTCGCTGTCCTGGTAAGTGGGCAAGCATTTGGAAACTTAAGGTACCTCCCAAGGTTCGGAATTTGATTTGGAGAGTCTGTAGAAGGTGTTTACCAACGCGAATTCGACTCCATGATAAAGGAGTACAGTGTCCTACGCAATGTGTGAGTTGTGAATCCACTCATGAGGATATGGCCCACTTATTCTTTACGTGTCCGTTTGCTATACAGGTATGGAACTTGTCGGGGCTTTGGTCTGATGTTAACGCTGCAATTTCAAATGCAGATTCTGATATAGGGGCTGTATTTGCTATACTGGATATGCTTACGACAGAACAGAAAGTGGTTTTTGTTGCTACGGTGTGGAGCCTATGGAAATACCGTAATTTAAAGGTTTGGGAGGATGTGACAGAAGGGGCAGCAGCTGTTGTTGACCGTGCGCGTGTGCTGATCTCTGATTGGCAGCTTGCAAATGCTAGAACACCAGCTGATAGGCGCGCTACAACAGCAGCAAATAACACGCAGCTGCACTCACAACATGCAGAAGTATCTTCCGCAGCTGATGCCTTGGTAGGGTGGCAGAAACCAACATCCGGAAGGCTCAAGTGTAACGTCGATGCTGCGTTTTCTTCAAGCAATCACCGCACTGGCATTGGTATATGTATTCGTGATGAGAATGGTGCTTTCGTTTTGGCAAAAAAGACAAGTTTCCCTTGTTTGCATCAGGTTGCGGTTGGTGAAGCCATGGGCTTGTTTGAAGCTCTCCAATGGCTTAGCGATATGTCGTTCGATAATATCGACTTCGAGCTTGATTCTAAAATTACTTGTGATGCTTTCCATTCCCGTAGAGATGATGTCTCTGAGTTCGGACATGTAATCGCATCTTGTAGAGCTCTTTTTTCCGCTTTTTTCATCAACTCCAGGGTGGAGTTCACTAGGCGACAAGCAAATGGAGCTGCTCACGCCCTTGCAAGAGAAGCTACATTTCTAGCTAGTCCCAGCATCTATTATCATATCCCTTCTTGTATTGAAACAATTATTATAAATGAAATGCAATGAGTATGTTTACTTCAAAAAAAAGTTAAGGGATCAAATATGCAATTTATATAGCCGATTCATTTCATTTTTTTTTGAAAGAATTCATTTCATTTTTTTATATATTTGGTATTTTAATACCACGATATTGAACACGTTCAATTTATCAAAGTAAAGTTGTGTTCTTTTTAATCTAGAAAGTATTGGTATTTTTTTATATATCTGTTTAATATCAGTATTTTTGTATGTTGGTTTATAGGTGGCATTTAGGGTGGGTAGAGGAAAGAGTTTCCCACCATGGGAAAATAGATTTTGACCATTAGATTTAAGATCTTATCATAGTCTCTCCATACTATATTTTTTTCCATTTTGTCTTCAATCTCTCAACATGCAAACAACCCAAAAAAAAAAAAATCTCCATTCTTCATAACACTTACAGTTTCACAAAAATTATTCACAACAGTTAAATCTCATAAAAACACAACTCAAATTAAATACAACAAAAATTATTCACAACAGTTAAATCTCAGCAAAACACAACTAAAATTAAATTAAAAAATAAATAAATAAAAAAGAAAAACGGAGTTCACGAAGAGGATGAACAAGAAGAACGGTGCGAGAGAGATCAGCAAGGGGAGAGAAATGAAGCGGCATGGTGGTTTCTAGCGAGACGAGACCCAAACGGAACACCGAAGATGTCGTATTGGATAAGGCGGTAAACGTTGACGATGGAGTCGAAGAGGATTTCACGGCTGCGAGGTTTTCGTGGTGACGTGGTCATGGGTATATCGCAGCTTCAGATCCAGTTTCCAACATTAAACAAGTTTTAAAACACATATTTTACAGCTCAATACTAATCTCATTTCCTTCTCCTTCCTCGTTTTAAATCTCGTTTTCCACTTTACCTTCAACAACAACCATGGATATTTGTGCCCTATTCGTTAATTTTATCACAATTTCTGTCACCAAGTCGAATTGCAACTCCGCTCAAAGTATATCCCATTAATGATTTCTATAATCCAATTTGATTGACATAACAAAGGAAGGGGATGAAATGAAATTGAAAAACCATAATTAATACGTTTCTGACTTTCCTAACCAAAAGATTATTGGGTATTAATATTGATTATCAATACTTACAAATATTTGATTGTGAAAAACAAGTCATAACCAGATGAACAATTTATGTTGTTGGAGTTGGTACTTGCTACCAACCGAAGATATTAAAAAAAAACAAGTTGGATGGAACATGGATTTGAATAAGACGAAATAGATGCATTTTAAGTGGGTTTGATGTTGCTGCAAAGTGGTGGGGGTAAGGAGGAGAGAGAAGGGTGGTGGAGGAATAGAATGAGTGAGTGTAGTTGAAGACAAAGGGAAAAAAATACAATGTGGAAAGACCATGATAAGATCAATGTTCCTCTTAAATCCAATGGTAAAAATCTACTTTCCTATAGTGGGAAAATCTTTCCTCTACCCACCCTAAATGCCACCTGGTTTATACTCATAAGTTTTGTATTATGCCAAGGCGTATTAGATCCAAAGTCCCGACTCAGAATCACACTTTGGTGGCGTTTAAGGTGGGAAAGGAAAGTATTTTCCCACTATAGGAAAGTTAGATTTTTACCATTAGATCTAACCAAGAACACAGATTTACCATGGTCTTTCAGTATCAAATCCACTTCAATTTCTCTTTCTACCTCTTCTCTTCACCCTCAAGAACAGAACCATTCTAACCACCACTATGTTTAATTTCATCCTTCAACCTTTGCCATTAAACAATCTTCACTTAATTTCACTTGTCAATGAAAGAAAAAATAAAATTAAACATTTTCAATGAAATATTGGATTCACTGTTTGTTCTTCTGGAAAGAAAACAAAAATATGAAACAATATTCAGCAAAAAGAAGAGAATAGAAACTACACCGGTACATCCATAACAACAACAACTCATAAACTAAAACCCATAAAATCTAAACTTTATTTCAAAAACAAAATTAATGAGTCTAAATCCATTGAAATAATTTTTTGTTGAACAGATATGTAGTTTTTGTTTCAAATATGAAATTGAAGAAAGATTGGTGGGAGATAAGGTTTTTGAATCTAAAATTGGATATGTTGTTTGATGAAACTAATCGATTTTTTTATTTATTTTTTGTTTTAACATATGCCTTTGGGAAGATGAACAATGAAACTAAATGAGTGTTGGAGCTAAAGTTGTAGTTCAATTTAAAGCATATGTAAAGCATATGTTGACAGTTCAATTTTGGATCGCTGCAGATTGCATCTGATTTGATTGTAGAATTTTTGGATCGTTGCAGGATCCATTGCATCTGATTTAATTGTAAAATTCCAGAGGATGAAGAAAGGTGAAAGAGAAAGGAAAAAAATAAAGTGTAGGTAGACCATTATAAGATCAATACACCTCTTTAATCTAATAGTAAAAATCTAACTTTCCTATGATGGGAAAATACTTTCCTTTCCCACCTTAAACGCCACCTCAAACTTTATCCCATGAGAGATTTACTTGCAAGAGAAGCATTTTTCAGATTTCGAAGAGATGTGAGCATTTGGATAAGTCTCTAGAGCATAAGCCAATAATATAAGTGGATTAATCATGGAGTTACATGTGTATAATGGTGTTGGAGATGACTAAAATAAAAAGAGTTTTGTTAACGAGTGTCCCTGGGGCACTCTTTAAGGATTTCAAAAGAAGAAATTATTTTATAAAAAGGTCAAATATTTCGATTTCCGATGCATTGATTTCATGTATATTCATAATAAGTTACCTTTTAAAGGCCTTAACTAATGCCCCGGAGGTACTTGTTAACATTTCCAAATAAAAAAGGTTACAAAAAAGAAACAAGAAATGACAACAGCATGTTATCCAACAAAGAGTCGAGGACCACAAAAACCACAAAAAGAATCGTTAAATTAATGAGAGCCGCAAGATCCTTGTTGTTCCATGACAAAACTTGTGGCTTGGAACCATCGCCAAATCCACGTGGAATGGAACCCACTTAGAAAATAACCCTTAGATTAACACGCGGCAGCTCCATAAAAATTTAAGTTTATCTAATTATATTATTTAGTCAAACCATTTTATTTCTTTATTCAATTTCAACTTAAAAAACTTTAAAGTACACAATAAAGGCTATTTTTGTACCATAATATAAGCATTATTTCGCTGAAGAAAGTACTATTATTTAACAATTATCCTTAAAAAAACAATTATCTGACATCTAATTATTAATATTGGCTATTTCAAAAAAAAATTGATTTCAATTAATTTTTTCAAACTAATAGAAAATTGTAATTTCAAAATGTCCGCATGAGACTTAATTTTTTCAGACTAAAAGAGTATTTTCTTTTTCTTTGAAAAACATTTACTAGTTGGTCAACAAACAAGGTTGGCTAACCTAACACTACATCTAACATAAAAATTTGAATTTTCTATATAAAAATAATTGGTTATATAAATTATATAAATTTGAAAAGGCAACCAATGAATAAACTATATTATTAAATTTCTTTCTAATATTATTATTATTTATTTATTTAATTTGTTGTAATATAATATGAGTGGTGGTAAGAAGCGGGAAGTATGCATGTGGTGTATATGAAACGTGAGGACAGTATTATTCTGTCTGTGGGCACAACACTACGGTGATTCTGATGAATGGGACCGTGCAAAAGATGAATGAATGAATGAATCAAATTGAATTATGAAATGTTCGGATCAGTGTAAAAAGTTGACAACTTGTGTTATGTTTGGAGCCTCCATCACTATAGTTATCACTGCACATGTGCCATACCCAATTAGTTAGTTTCTATTATGTTCTCTGTGGCAGAAGAAAACCAAACCATGAACTCTAATTCTAACTCAATGGCAGCACCAACAACAACTACAACAACTAGTGGTGGAGATGCTTCTGGTAAGAAGGTTAGAAAGCCTTACACAATTACCAAGTCAAGAGAAAGCTGGTCTGATGAAGAACATGACAAGTTTCTTGAAGCTCTTCAATTGTTTGTCTCTCCATCTACCTTCAATCTTATATCATTCTTTTTTTTTTCTTTTAATATTCATAAGTACTCATCATATCTTCTACTTTATTCAGATTTGATAGAGATTGGAAGAAGATTGAAGATTTTGTTGGCTCTAAAACAGTTATTCAGGTTAATTAGTAAGCCATGTCTTTACTCTTTTTTTTTTAATTAATATAGTATATTTTTATTCTATTCACTAACTATAATAACTTTTCTTTTGTTAAAAAAAACTAAAACTTATTTCAGATTCGAAGTCATGCCCAAAAATACTTCTTAAAGGTTCAAAAGAATGGAACACTAGCTCATGTCCCTCCTCCTCGTCCTAAGCGCAAAGCTATTCATCCTTATCCACAAAAAGCAACAAAAAATGGTTTGTTTTCTTTTTCTTTTTCTTTTCTCTTTTTACTTGGAATAGATCAGTGTTATTTTGACAGAAAATGAAACAGATCAGTAGATGAACAATATGTAAAACAAGGTTTTGCATCTCATTTATCATTTTTACTAACACATTTAACCACAATTTTCGATGTATATATTTGAAAACAAATTGTGGCTAATGAATATCATACATCTGGAAATTCATGTATATTTGAATACAATTTGAGTGATCAAGGGATATTATATATATTTGACGTTGAACACTTGAAAATTGTGGCTAAGTACATGGTTAATGAGTTGTGACATTTTTTTATATTCATCAATCATTCACCAAACGTAATTAATCGTCCATTTAAACTGAGTTAATCATCCAAATTGCCGTAGAAATTTGTTGTCCAGTTAAATTTGTGTCAAAATATCAGAAATCTTAAAACACAAGATTTCATGCATCCTTAACAATTGCTACTTTTTGTGTCACTTACCAGTTTTGGTGCCACTACCAGCATCCATTGCTTTTGGCTCTTCGGCAAATACCCTTCTACCTGCAGGGTATGTCTCGTGGGATGAAACGTCCATGCTGATGAATACTTGTCAGGATGAACTCAACAATCTTCAAGGAAATGAAGGTATGCATAATGCATGTTATGGATTCTTCTCTTTAGTGTTGTTTGAATTTTGATGCCAATAGTCTAGATTGGCCAGCTGAACTTAAAGGAACTTGCCACTACTTATTATGTTATATGATTTTACTGATTTAGCTGACATTGGATCAAAGGGGATCAGCAACAGCGGTCTTAGTGGTGTTGAAGATACTAATACAAGGCTCCCTACTTCTCAAATACCAACGCAAGGGACACAAAATCCCGTGATTCATGGTAATCGTCTGCGACAGGTCTTCTAATTTTAAGTTTTGAAACAATACTCGGCCTCGCATCTAGAAAATTGTTTCCGTAGTATCATATAATATAAACTATTGAGTTTATTGAAATCCTTGCGGTGGAAAATGATCTTGTGATTCATAATAATCTTCTGCGACAAATTCATACATTTTAAGTTGTGAAACAATACTAGGCCTCACATATAGAAAGTTGCATGCATAGGATCATATAGTATATAAATAATACTGAGTTTATTGAAATCCTCGAGGTGGCAAATGATCTTGTGATATGTTGATTTTTGTTTTTAATTCATTTTTCAGAATGAATTAGTGACCACTGTTTTGTCTGTCATTTTGACGATATTTAACAGGTTTGCCGGACTTTGCTGAAGTTTACGGTTTCATTGGAAGTGTTTTTGATCCGGATACAAACGGCCATGTGCAGAAGCTGAAGGAAATGGACCCTATAAACTTTGAAACTGTGAGTTGATTACTTGAATGAAACTTATTAGCATATAATCTGATATCATCCTCAACAGAAGTAACTACTGAGATGAAACTTAGCTATATAATCAGATAGGTGTTGATTCATTTGATAAAAAATCAACACTACATGAGACAAAACAAGAACCTACAGGTTGCATGATAAACTCATAATTTTTTTTTTAGAATCAGCAAAATTTATTTACTACTAGCGTGTGCAAGAAACACAACAAAAACTCGCGATCAGCAGGGAACAATTACATAAGGCACTGATATACCAGAAGCCCATCTGTTATAACAGCAAACAGAAAAAAACCAGCAAACCAGAAAAAAACAACCGATATCAGACAGAAAGAGACCAGCCAGCAGCAAAAAACAGAAAAAACCTGAGGCTGGCATATACAGAACCGCAAAAAACAGCAGGAAACAGCTGACAGCAGACACCGCATACCCCAGCCTCAACCTCCGCCTTACCAAAGCAGCTCCATTAACGGATAAGGCACCCTCTCGGACACCAACACCATTCTTAAACCAAACACGCCGGCCCCTTCATACGACTCAACATCCACCTCCACGACAAAACCTGAATCGCCTCCACTAACTCCGCTACTCCGCAAATTGAATCATTAAAAATGCGGTCATTTCTCGCCCTCCAAATGCACCAAACCGCGGCATGCCAAATCAACCGGTAACCGATGCGGACCTTCTTATTTGTCTCAGCCCCAATCCAACACTCCCAATGGACAAATAAATTAGGCGGCGATACAAAATTTAAGTCCATCCACCTCAACAATCCTTGCCACACCTCGGAAGCAAACACAGTGAATAAACAAATGATTTACCGATTCCAACATCCCTTCACACAGAACGCAATCTTGAGAAGCCTCTGGAGGTAACACATGTCTGAAAGCCAAATTCACTTTTGAGGGTATTCTATCACGAAGAAGCTTCCAGGAGAGCGCAACAACTTTAGACGGTGCCGGGCTTTTCCAAATGGAGGAAAACACCCTCCCTTGCTCCTCTGATATAGTTCTCGCCTCTAGCATTATACCCTCCAACTTCTTATACAAGGACTTCACCAAAAAAGCACCACTCTCTTCCAACTTCCAACGCCACACATCTTCGTCTAGAGACCCTCTAAAGCCTTCCAAATCCGCATACAACTCCCTTAACAAGTCATTCTCCTAAACAAAAAGAGGACATCTCCAAGAAAACGACCAATTGCACTCCGGAGTATTAAGAGTCCCCAAGTCACCCACATAAGCCTCCTTTTGATTGGATAAAGAGAAAAGTCTAGGATATTTGTTTCAAAAAGCAAGATTTCCTCTCCAAGCCACATCCCAAAAACTCATATTTGCCCCATTCCCCACTTTTCTATCAAGTTCGGAAATGAACCAATTTGAATTATCCAAAGACACCAAATCCCTCCACCAACGCAACACATGCACTGGCCAAGTGTAATCCTCAACCTCCAACACCCCTACACTTGAAGTACCATACTTCTCCACCAACACCTCCTTCCAAAGAGTATTCCTATCTTGGATTAACCTCCATTTTCATTTCGCTAGTAAGCTCAAGTTCACCACTCTGACATCCCTCACCCCTAAACCACCATCCTCTTTTGGTTTACAAACCAAACTCCACCTCACCCAATTTATCTTCCGATAAACTCATAATTAATAAGTGTTCTTCCTCTGCACACATAACTAGGAAAGTTTATGAGGCCATTTTGAGGAGGGTAATATTTGTATGCTCCTAGTAACTTGAAGCGATATAATCTTTCGATTTGAACTTTATTCTGCTATATGTGTGGATCCTTTATGATCCAAATAAACCATTTCTTAAAGGAAAGTCTTAAAATACAACAGTTTTCAAGGAAAGAAGAAAACTTATGATAACCTTTTTGAAGGATCGAGTCAGTCAAAACATGATTTGAAATTAAGGGGGAAAAAATAGAGGACTTTATCATATCAAATTGGACAGAATAAAAATCCACTAAAACCATTTTGAATGTCATGTGCTTTTTTTCCTGCTTATTCGAGGTTAGATTAAAATAGAGAACCATTTTCAGAAATCTGTCAGTCTTGAATGTTCTTTAACATTATCAGGCATACTAATAGCTTAACATTGAATAATAGGGCTGAATGGATGATTACTCGATTCCTTGTAGCTTATGATAACTTGCCTCAATAAGGGCGTGAATATGATTATTTTATATCAGTGTGTTGAAGCAAGATAAGATGAGATCACATAAGCTAATCAAAATGTCATGGGAAGCGCCTGTTTTTTCCTCGGCCAATATTAGAGGTTAATTTGATGGGGGGGCAGCGAATTTGTTAGTAGCATAGATCAAACTCCGGACCTCCTTCATAATACTCCTTCAGCATCCCAACTCAAACCACTAGAATACACCATGGGAAACACATGTTAATTTTACTCTTTTGGGAAATTTTATCTTAAGTTTATTAAAGCTATATATTTACACTAAAGGCAAGCTGACTATTATGCGAATAATTAACTCTGGAGAAACTATTAGGCCAAATTGACTCTTTAAGAGCCTTTGAATTTCATCTAAAAAGGTTGAGGAAGGGGAATGTGGCACAAAAACCATTTTACAACTGTCTCTTAGGGGATTTGAACTTCATCCTTTGATATTATAAGGTCAAACTCTTGTCACTAAGCCGACGGCTCATGGGCAGTTTTTTAAGATCATTAACAACATTATGATTTTCAATCTATAGCATAGCACTCAATCTTGTCATCATTGATTTATGTTTCATAACTTCTGATATATGCTTGAAATGCTATCTGTGCATGGATGAAAAAAGTAAGTGACACTAATTCCCATGTTAAGAGGCTTAAAACAACATACCACTTGCCAAACTGTCTTCACTAAGGGAGTATTTCCAATTTATTCACCCGTATAATGTCCCTATTCTTCTGATTCTCATATTCACTTACCTCCCCTCTTTTCTGCATTAACTAGGAAATCAAAACGAGGCAAAAAATGACTAATGAGTAAATAAACTTCTTTTTGTACAAATACAAACTGTTTTTGTAATTCTTAGTTTACTGACTGTGTATATTTGATGTTCTTGTGCAGGTTTTGTTGTTAATGAGAAACCTCACTGTCAACTTGTCTAGCCCTAATTTTGATCCCATTGTAAGTTTCAATATCAATCTCAGTAAAAATTATATAGTTTTGTAACATACTGGCCCAGAAAGTTTATTTTGTTTTCAATGAAATGTAATTGTATTCATTCCAAGTTTCATTCTGGTTTCTAAGCATGCATTGTTCTGTTTGATCTGCACTAATTTTGATCCCAATGTAAGTCTTCCCATAGTCACTATATTTATGAATAAATTAAATAAGAGGAGTGTTTAATCCCTTGACTATGGCTCTGAATCCAAATCTCTCAAGTTCATGCACAATTTTTTGTCATAATATCTACAATACATGTCCCTGCATTAACTTGTGACTTGCTCTTTATTGCTTTTTTTACCTCAAGCCCCTAATTACTTGAAAAACTAAAATAGTTTTTAGGTTAATAAACACGCATAACGTTTATAGGTTGTTTAGTGTGCAAACATATATGCAGATAATTTTTATCGAGACTAAACAACCTATAAACGTTATGCACAAGAACCTGAGTTTGAATCTAGTTGCTGAGGAGAGGACCTCATTGCATTGGTAGGTAATATGTAGGTACCTCTATAAGTTCTCTCTGAGCTTTGAGGCATTCTCCGATCCTAGTAACCCTGGGACTCAACTCGCGAAAACTTTAATTTATAAAAAAATACAAATTAAGAGCATATACTCGAATTTCATAAAATTGTTATGCATTTATTTTTAGATTAAAAAATGTATTTAATATCTTACCTTTTGTAATTGACCAACACTTATTTTTTGGATCAGTCCCTAATTCGAAATAAGCTGAAAATGTTAGCCGTCAACACTCGGTGGATTTAGTCCCATTGAGAATTAAATTAGGGCTAATCTGACCTGGTGAGTTGCCTTGAGATTTAGGGCTAATCTGACCTGGTGGGTTGTCTTGAGAATTAGGGCTAATCTGAGCTGGTTGTGTGATGGGAGAGTCATGGGCATCAGACATAGTAGATAACCTAGAAGGCCGAATTTGAAAGGCGCGACGCCATGGACGAAGATCACCTCGTTTATTTTTTTGTGCCGCCGCTGTAATCAATAGGCTCCCAAAGTATGCTGTAGCCAATTTACAGCATCAACATGCATTCATCCAACGCCAATTTGCCTCCAACTCCAAAAAAACCATTGAAATCTATGGCCTCAGAAGTAAAAATGAAAAGAGAAAACCCTTTAGCAGCAACATGACACTCTTGAGAAAGGCAATGAAGAAATAAATGGAGAAGAAGGGAGGGAAGGAGGCTGAGATTGCCAAGACCTCGATTACAATTAGGCAGAAGCACTCACGAAAAGGAGATCTTCGTCCATGTCGTCGTGCCTTTCAAATTCGGCCTTCTAGGTTATCTACTGTGTCTGATGCCCATGACTCTCCCATCACACAACCAGCTCAGATTAGCCCTAATTCTCAAGACAACCCACCAGGTCAGATTAGCCCTAATTCTCAAGACAACTCACCAGGTCAGATCAGCCCTAATTCTCAAGAATGGGATTAAATCCACTGAGTGTTGGCTGCTAACAGAAAAGAATCCCTTCCACTGGGGTCCAAGAAATTTTCTTAACAGGAAAGCAATGAAGAGCTTCACCATTAAATTATTCTTTAATAAAAGGATTGAATAATCTCACAACATCAAACTTCACCTCAGTTTCTTGATCTTCTGCCTACTTATCATGACTAGCGAATGACTATCTCATCTAGTCATCTGCTTCAATCTCGGACTAAGGCCGAATATAGAGTTAGTGATGCTTAATCATTGTAAAGAAGTTCTTATGAATGAGGTGCAGTGAAAATTTTGTGTAATTATCCTTGAATATTAAATATAATTAGTTTATCTTTATTGCTTCGTTGTTCAGAAGAAGGCAATGTCAACATATGATGAGAATAGCGATGCAGTAGAAGCTAATGATGTGAAGAAGCAAACAAATGATGTATCATGTCAAACCACTACTGACCACTAGCAATTTGTTGACTTGGTGTGTGTTTTTCTTCTCATATTTTGTAGTAGTTTTCTTTTGCTTTCATATTTTGTTTATATTGTAATAACACTTCTACAGTTAGATTGGTCAAACATGGATGGAAGACTGAGGTTTTTCTTAACCAGAAGTTAGGCATGAGAGTGTATTGCACTCAGCTGTAAAGTGTAAAGCCGGTGAATGTAACTGTTGTCATTTGTAACCACAGCAAGAATAGTCATAGTATATGTTAGAAAGCTGAAGAGCACAACATATTTTTCAACTTATAGATAAATGTTAATAAGTTAGTGGTTATGTTGATTTTCAAGGTTCAAACTTTGGATCTACTGCTTAAAATTTATTCAGCAACTCATAGTTCACCAACCGAGTTACCGACTTTGAACAATAGCTATTGTTATATTGCTCTGATTTGGTAGATGAATTAGACATATGCTTAGTAGAGACACAGATTTTTATGGCATAATGTTAATGGTCTGTATCAAAAAATTGGGAAAAGAAGATTGTGCACTCTGCGTTTTCGTTTCCAAATATGCCACATGTGTAAAGTCACACTTTTACCTGGGCGAAATGACCTTTTTCATTAGATTATTGAGCTCATTTTCATTATGAAGAGGGATTCTCAATTTTCTGTATAATATTTTAGGAGTTGGTCAAGTAAAAATTAACAAAAAATGTAGTGCAAAAACATCACATGACATCAAAGATATCTCAACTATGTTGACATTTCAAAACAGCACTCTAATAAATTTATTAAAATAACCAGAAAAAGAACAAAATTACATCTTGGCGTATTAGATCAAAACTAAAGGAAATAAACGTAGAGTTTACAACAATTGTCTCATTAAAAACCTTATCAAGAAAACCAACCAATAAGATAAAACTATGGTCCTTCCAAAAAAAAAAAAACTATGGTGAAAGAAAAAGAGTGCCGTGCTTCAAGACAACAAAAGCAACTATTAAACTCATAAAATAATAAGTACCGTAACAACGAGGCATATAATTTCAAACCAAACAAAATTAAGCAAAATAGATTTTTTAAAAATCCAAAACAAACACTACAAAAAAAAAAGTGATTTTTAAGTTAAAAAATAGAATTTTTTTTTCAAAAATATCCAAAACAAACAGGCCCTAAATCTGTTATGAAAAAAGTCATCTTTTATAAAAAGAAATGTCATTACACCAAGTAATGCCTTACACACGAAAAGCATAATCAACAAGCTTAATCGTATAATGATTTTCTTACAGTGACACAAGAAATGAGAAATCCTTAATAAATATTTAAATAATGGAGCCAACAATTTCTTATTTGTAAAGGAATGACCAATTGTTTGTCATTTGTTCCTTCGATTAGTATCGACCGTATTGTTTGTATCTTTTACAACTACAATACAAACCTTCAATTGTAGAGACTTTCAAATTTAAATAGAGAAACCTCTAGAGTTGTTTATATCTCTAAATTTAATAGTCAAATCAACTACAACACCATATTACAGACGATCTAAATTCGTTAAGGTATAAAATTATTTGGAATAACGTTCATATTTCATGAACTATGTTCTCACTCTATTTTAATGATTAAGATTCTATGCGACAATCAATTTTAATCTTGAATTTGAGATTAGAAATCCAGAATTTACATTTATTAAACAAACTTTATATGATTATTACATCAGACAATAGTATTTCTAAGTAGACCCCTGAGAAAGTATTTCTAACATTTTTGTTCAAAAAGCCCAAAACACAAAGCCTACAAGAAGAAATGTCCGAAGGCCCAACATTTTAATATATATACTCTGAAAACACTCTCATCACCACCCAAAACCCTAATTCCACCATTTCATTTTCTCTCTGAACACACACACACACAACAATGGCCGCCGCCGCAGCTCGTCCTCTCGTCACTGTCCACACCGTTGAAGGTGACATGGCCACTGACACTCCCACCTCCCTCCCAATCCCTGATGTCATGCGTGCAGCCATCCGTCCCGACATCGTCAACTTCGTTCACTCCAATATCTCCAAAAACGCCCGCCAACCATACGCCGTCAGCCGCAAAGCCGGTCACCAAACCTCCGCCGAGTCCTGGGGTACCGGACGTGCTGTCTCCCGTATCCCTCGTGTTGCCGGAGGTGGTACCCACCGTGCCGGACAAGCTGCTTTCGGTAACATGTGTCGTGGTGGTCGCATGTTTGCTCCTACCCGGATCTGGCGCAAATGGCACCGTAAAATCAATGTGAATCAGAAGCGTTACGCTGTTGTTTCAGCTATAGCTGCTTCTGCTATTCCTTCACTTGTTCTCGCTCGTGGTCACCGGATCGAAACTGTTCCTGAGTTTCCTCTTGTTGTTGGTGATTCTGCTGAAGGTGTTGAGAAGACTAAGGAAGCGATCAAGCTTTTGAAATCAATTGGAGCTTACCCTGATGCCGAGAAGGCCAAGGATAGCCTTGGGATCCGTCCTGGTAAAGGTAAAATGCGTAACCGTAGGTATATCTCTCGTAAGGGTCCTTTGATTGTTTATGGTACCGAAGGAGCGAAAGCAGTGAAAGCTTTTCGCAATATTCCTGGTGTTGAGATCACCAATGTTGAAAGGTTGAATCTTTTGAAGCTTGCACCTGGTGGGCATTTAGGAAGATTTGTGATTTGGACTAAGACTGCTTTCGAGAAGTTGGATTCCATTTATGGTTCTTTTGACAAGCCTTCGGAGAAGAAGAAAGGTTATGTGCTTCCTAGGGCTAAGATGGTGAATTCTGATTTGACTAGGATTATTAACTCTGATGAGATTCAGAGTGTTGTTAGGCCTGTGAAGAAGGATGTGAAGAGGGCCACTTTGAAGAAGAATCCTTTGAAGAATCTCAATGTTATGTTGAGGCTTAATCCTTATGCTAAGACTGCTAAGAGGATGGCTTTGCTTGCTGAAGCTGAAAGGGTTAAGTCCAAGAAGGAAAAGCTTGATAAGAAGAGGAAGACTGTCTCTAAGGTATTTCATTCTTTTGTGATTATTATAGATTAATATTGAGCTTAATTTTACCATTACATTGTTGTTAATTAGTAATTAGTAAACTTGATTGCATATTGTTTTGCTTATATTATGAGTATGTGTAGCTGATCATGACTTGTAGATTAATAGCTTGTTGCATTTGAGTGAAGATTTAATTTGGTCCCTTGAATTTGTTTTAGTCCTCACGTTATAGATATTCTAAAATGAAACTTAGATTGGTAAGCAATAATAGGCTATGTTGCTCTGTAAGGATTTGTAATCTAATGCATCCCTTTAGAATTTGAAAATGATAATCATGTATATTGTTCTGTTTGTATATGTAACTAAATGCATGCTTGACATTATTAACTTGGTTTCAAACACATCTCTCATTTCCAATATGATGGCATTGACATTATCCACTTGGTTTCAAATACATTTCTCATTTAGTATATATGTCAATTGAGAATGAATTTGATTCACCTTTTGTTGTTTTATGGATCATTTTGAAATATTGTTGATGTAGGGGACTGTAATAATGCAGTCCTGCAATTTCAAGTTTCAGGTCCAAATTGTGTATTCACTCTTGTTTGAATTGTGCTTTGCTAATTTCCAGTGACCCAAATCCATTTGATGAACTCTTTTAAAGTGATCGTTCATTTTTAGTGTTACTTGCAGGTTTAGATTGATTGGTGTTCTTTAAACTTCTATTATTGAGTAGATAGATTATTGTCTCTGATCTTTTTATTTTTAATTCAGACTCATGTGCTCATTCTATATCTAGTTCTGATTCTAGATAGAGACTGATTTGCTTTTTGGTTTATTTTGCTACTTTGTATAAATGATATTACTAATGGAAATTGATTGTTGTTTCATACTACCAATTCCAACATACAATATTATAGGTTATATGATTATTTATTTGTTTGTGTATTTGCATACACATTACATGTATGTTAAATGTAATTGGATTGAATTATGTTTTCATAACTTTGACATTTGAGATGTGACATGACATCTCTGATTAACTTCTGTGAATTGCAGTAAGCAATTATGCTATGCTTATTTTATCTGTAAACTAGATATTCAACCATGTATGAAGATGAATGGTTGAGCATTCCATGTGTGCTGCTTCCTCCCTTGATGCATGTTTTTGCTGTTTGTCTACTTTGGATGTATTCCATGTTAGTTGAATATCTTTGTTTATTATTTAAAAATTAACAAAATTACCCCTGTTCATTCCCAGGAAGAAGCTACTGCTATCAAGGCTGCAGGAAAAGCATGGTACAATACTATGGTGTCAGATTCTGATTACACAGAATTCGACAACTTCTCCAAATGGTTGGGTGTCTCACAATGAAGTGTCTCATGGTGAAATGAAGTTATATTTTCTAATTGAATGTTGTTCTCTAGGTTTTACTTTATTGTCTTTGGTTTTTGAGATTATGATATTGTAAGGAATAGCAACTTTTATGTTGTGATTTTGTTTCCTGATATGAAAGATTTTTTTCCTCTCGTTGTAATCCAATATTTCGACTTCATATGGATCTTGTCAATTACTCTACTGCTTTCACCACACCTTTAGCCCCACTCAAATTTTGCGTTGCCATCTTCTGTTGAACACACTGAACTGCTGTCACTACTCTAATGTAGCTCTGGCTTAGTCTCCGATCTGTAGAAAACACCAGTTGATCGTGATGAACATCTACTGCTAGAGTCACAATTGTCAACTATTTTAGTTTCTTGTATGTAATGCTTCAAGAAGGGACAGAGATCTAGCTCATCTGTGGGTAAAATGATCTTTATCTATGACAAAAACTTGTCTAAAATATCTTATTTTGACCATTCAGAATGGTGAATTCCCAGAACACCGGCAAATGAGAATGCACAAAATGTGGCCAAAACATTTGCGACTTTTTTACATTCAAATTTGTGTTATAATCGGAATCACATGAATCTGTTTAAATCTAAACTTGAGGGCTTGTCAATCCAAGATTCGTCTGTATTATTACCAGTGTGATTCCATGTATTCTCAATTCGATTCTGATACTTAAATTCGAAGTGGATTTATTTTTTTGCAACTAGTATTGTGGATAAAAAAGGTTCTAATTTATATTGTGAATGCAAATAACATGTTTCACACCTCTCAACATCATTTTGATTGCTCATTTGGATGAAAAAAGGGTAAAAGGGTGAATTGTTTTAGTTACCATTGAGAATACACTTTTTAAAAGCATGTTTGACTTTTTAAATGTGGGATTGAGAAAGTTACTTACACCCAGTATGGAAGTACTAATGACAAAATAAAGAACATATTTAATGTATAATCTTTCACAATACATGGTGAGATGAGACTACCATTAAAAAACATATATGCAAAATAAAGTATGACAGAATGACACTTGATAAACTTTTAAGGTATTGAATTTTTTTTTTTTGTCGTTAAAGTAAATGTGGAAAATAGAAATCATATTTTACCCCCAGCCATTGTTACAGTATTGCCTTTGATTCATCAAACTCTCTTTTAAGGGACTCCTTTCGGCCAATGTGGTGTATATTCTATCTAAATAACAGAATGAGAGCAAACTTAGAGACGAAAGGGTATTTATAGGCTTGATCCTACCATAAAGAAGTAAAAGCCATTACCACGATCATATTCAAGACCATTAAACACGACACTCATTATAAACCTATGGATCACTTAAAGGTGGGTTTCTGCTAGCAATGAAAATAAAGGAAAAACCGTTTTATTATTAAATTATTATCCCACTTGGTCCATAGGATCTAATTATTGGCCTAAACGAGTCATCAAATAACTTCCCTAAAAAACAAACACGTGAATAATAGCGGTAGTTCTTGTAAAAGTGAGTATTATCATCTACGTATTACGACGTTTTTAGTTTCTCAAGTATATACGTAATGTGGTAACAAAAATCTAATAGATAAACCATATATATGTTTATTCTTGGTCCAAATGAAATATATTTTCACAAAAACTAAACTGCACATGAATATGAGAAAACATTACAGTATACGAGTTTTATTAGTAAATTCTATAAACAGTCATAAAGAGGAACCAATCCCCATTTTCTCTAGACGATCCGCGAATTTCTGTGGTGACATTCCCTTAGTTAAACTTAAAGGATCAGTGATCATTAAGTCACTACTAATGTGTTCAATGACCACTATTTTATCTTTAATTATTAAGTACTTAATGTTGATATATTTGTTTCGACTTTCACTTTTATTGTTATTGATAAAGAGAGCAGTTGAATTATCACATAAAATTTTCAAAGGCCTAGAGATATAAAGCCTAAAAATAAAACTCTTAGGCCATACACTGAGAATTAGCCTCAAAACAGGAGACAAACCCATCGTTTGATTAATACTTCTCCTTGAAATAGCTCCACCGACCATCGTAAAAATGTCTCCATATAATCTTTTGTTTCTTGAAGGTACCTCAACACTTTCTTTACAGCTTTCCGGTGGTCCATTCTTAGATTTCTCTAATATCTTCTTGTGATTCCAACAACAAACGCAATGTCAGGTCTTTTGCATATCTGAGCATACATAAGACTTCCAACATAAGCATAAGGAATTTTCTTCATTTGTTCTCTCCCAAAATTATTTGTAGGGCATTGGTTCAAATTAAACTCATCACCCTTCAAAATGGGAGCAATACTTGTTGAACAAATTTTCATTTGAAATTTCTTTAAAACCTTGTTCATGTAGGTTTTGTGATAAACCCCAAATGCCTTCGGATCTTAATCTATGGATATTAATGTCAATGACATAACATGCCTCATCTTAATCCTTCATATCAAAGTTTTTAGAGAGGAATCGCAAGTAGAATATCATCCACGTACAAAATAAGAAAACAAATATATGTGTGCTTTTTAAATGTGGAATGAAGAAATATATACTTGCATGCATTATGGAAGTACGTATGACAAAATGTATAATCTTTCACAAAAACATAATAGGTGAGATTAAATTGCTGTTAAGTGACTTATTCATATATTAATAGATCATTTTGACATGACATACACGTCATATTCTAAAAGACTGGTCAATTATACTATAAATCTGAAAAATAAATATTTTCTTACATTTAAAACTGCATGCAATAATGAAGTGGTTTCTTTACAATGAAAAAAATTAGTTTTATTTATAAAAGAAAGTTTACGTGAGTTGGGTCTCATGCTCATCAGATCATGAAAAACCTTGAAGTTCACAAAATGTTGACAGAAGAAGTTACAAATTGTCCAACAAAAAAGTTTATACGTTGGTGCGATAACTCACTTCCTTATAAAATGAGTCAAATTATCACCAGTTGAACCAACATCCATCGGAAAATAAATTGTTCTCTATAACATTTTTTTTCTTCATGTATTGTGTTATATTTTGCTTGTACCAAAAAAATATAGTATACTAACCTGTCATGTGTAATCTAAACGAATTGAATGAAAACTAAATGTAGAAACCAAAATAAATATATATAATCCCGACGTATATATTTATTTACCAAGAACGACATAAAAATATAGAATCGACAATATTTCCTAAATATTTTGAGAGGATTTGTTGACATCCGATGGAACTCTTATCTTATGGCCCGCACTAGACCCCCCCAACGTTAAATTAACTAAGAGGGATACGTCATCGTAAGTTTAGCTCAGTTGGTTAGGACCATGCATAATATATGCAAGATTTGAAGTTCAACACCGACCACCACAAAAAAAAAAAAAACAAAACAAAAAACTAAGAGGGGCACGTGACCTTCTATCTTACCCTGTAAAAATTAAGGCAAAATATATTTACTTCCTTTTAAGTTGAACTTTTTTTTAATAAATAATTAAAGAACTTTTTTTCTCCGCAAAAAAAAATTCTTAATTATCTATTCAAAAAAAAAGTTCTTTAGTTATTCTTTCAAAAAAAATGTTCTTTAATTATACTATACTCCAAAAAAAAATATTTATAATTATATCTTTCTTAAAAAAAAGTTCTTTAATTGTAGTACGCATTAAATATTTTAATCAATTGGTTTTTAAGTAAAAAAACGTGTACATAATTTTTTTCTTACCGCTTTTCTGTCTAATTTCATTAGTGTTGTTTATGAATTGTTGGATTTCATATATGTTTATGAATTGTTGGATTTCAAACCCATAAATTGAACCGATCTATCAACAATTGTGAAGGTTTTTTTTTTTTTGACAAGAAAAAAAGGGGGTTTTGACAATCTTGGTAAAAAAATATTAAAAATTAGTGAATAATTTGGGAGGGAAAGGTTTAGATAGTGATGCAAACAGGTGCTTCATTTTTTTCCAAAATAATGTAAATCCTAAGGTAATCAGAAGCCACGTGATACCAGTATCTTATGGTGTTGAACAAATCGACGATAACGGCTCCAAGAGAGAATGGGATTTTAGCAATTTTGGTGAAAATATGTTATAAGAGAGTGACTAATGTACTATATGACATACTCATGAATCATGATGTGTTGACATACGTAAGATACTGAGGTAAAAGAAGACAAAATATGTGGTTATCTCTCCACTAATACTGAATACTGTGCTATGGCAACAAAGAAATAAGGAGAAAAAAATCAAGATTTAAACTTTTAATAATTTAAAAACTGCAGAAAAATCTTGGCAGCTATTAATATGTAATGGAATTTGAACGGGTTCTTGCTGCAATAACAAAAAAAAAAGCTCTGCCACATTGTAGAACTTCAGAGATTCATGCTTTTCTGCTAAACTAAAAAGTTTCATGTTCTGATTGTTATAGCTCAATTTTTTTTCCTGCTAGAACGACTACCTTAACAGCATTCTATAGGACAACGACTGATTAGTGCTTTATAACCATACGCTGAGATACAAGAAAATGAATGGCAGCTCGCATACATGGATTGACGAGAATTTAATAATTCAAATATTTCTGGGTTAAGCTGTTATACGTCTACCCTGGGTAGAGTAAGCCAACATGTTGAGCAGCTAGGGAAATTCAAAAAGAGTCCCTTAACCCTTTTTTAAAATTTGTTTTATTTGATTATTAGAAGGTATAGGATAGGATTGGTAAATAAAATAAAAAAAATTGAAGGAAGGATTGGTAAATTTTTAACTGCTGTGATTTGGTGCAAATATTGACTTACCCCAAGTATCAACGGATCACTTCTCATATAGATATATATTAAACTCTATTTGGTAAAAAGTTGGTACTTCTGTAAAACCAAAACTAACTTTGTACATACCACAGTACTAAAGTCATATTTGTTGCATACACTAATTAGTGAATAACAGAATACCGAGTTTGGAAACAAATTCTGAACAAACAATTTCAGGCATGAAGAAAACGTCAAATCTAGATCACCTATTTCACCATTCATAGCATGAAATTCCCACCAGTAAGGCCTATAACTTCGATTGTAGTTTCTTTCGTTTGATGACAAATTTCTTGTAACCCAGTTTAACTGCAAAAATAGAGTAGTGAACAAGTTATATCAGAAACTGATCATATAAAAGGTAAAATTTAAGGTATAAACATGGAGCAATCTTAGGGCAGAGATTTCAAAAGGAAAAGTACAAGTGGATTTCGCAAGTGCTGGCTCCATCCTGCTATGTATGTTAGCACACATGCAAATTAATGATAACGTGAAATTACCAATTTAAAACTCACCATAATAACCGCCAAGGTCGGCTCTCCTGACATTTACCCCATAGAAAAAGTTGACACCGTTTGCCAGTTATGTCTGACAACTGTAATGCATAGGACCCAGATTCCAGTGCTTGGCAGTGAAGCTAAGCAAACAAGAGTGGGTGAGGATTGCCGTTGACCATTTGATGGCATAATTGTGACAGAATTTCAGGGTACTCAAATTCCAAACAGATTTGAAACAAGTCTCAAGGTAGAGCCAGACTGCCATAGTAAAACACAATTTCAGCCACATAAAGGGATCTTTTAACATTTTGAGACAGGTTTGATCCACACACTGCCATCTGAGAGCCTATTAGTGCATTGAAGGGAAATTGAATTATAGTTGAGACGCAATCTCCACCATGAATATTAGTTGTTCAGTCAATTCAGGTGCTTAAACTTGATATTCTCATAACTAGGCATGAAATTGTTGAATCCCCCTATTTCATTATTCAATACTTCAGACATAGACAGGCCACTGAAATAATTGGAATCATTCCAACTTCCCCACTGGTTATTTGAACCAAGAATATTACTACTGAACTGTTGAGAATGCAGTTGTTCAGAAAATGGTGTGTTAGACTGAAATTGATCGAGAAACCTCGAATTAGTTCTATAAGCATCACTTTGAGGTGAAAACCTATTTCCAATATGATCTGAAAGTCTTGAATTCTGCGAAGCTGTAGATTGTTGTTGTATTAACAGCTTAAGTCTAGCATCATCTTCATTGCGACTGAATTGAGGAAGTAAGGTTTGCCCCAGGTTAAAAGGTGTACTATTCAGCCTTTCCTCCACTATTCCCCTACTAGGGTCAAATACCATAGGATTCTTGAACTCAACATTTCCTATCCTGCTGATATTTACAGATGGAGGAGCATACTGTGGCTGCAAATGTTCAACTGGAAAATAAAAGATTTATGAGAAATTTCTCTATAACATGTACAAGATGTAGCTAAGAAGCAGAAATACACAAGAAAAAGTTAAAATAAGTTAAGTAATTGCTAAACCATGAAGAGTTATACCAGAACTATTACAACTCTGTTCTACTCTCCCGCGAGAAAACCCAGGTGGTATTCTGTCTGACATTGCAAACCCAGGTGGACTTGAAGCATGAGCTTTTGCCACTAATGAAAGACAGAGGAAAAATATCAGTTTGATCAAAACTTATTTCAACAGAGACGAAAAAATCAAAAACGATGAAGTATATCATGTTAAAAAGAGACTTGATATGTCACAGACACAGGAGTAAAGTATTATTTCAAATTTAGTCGTAAACATTTCATGATACACCAAGGGACAAAACTTCTACTATTACCAACTAAGAACCTCCGCTTTATTAAAGATGCATTATATACAAAATAATTAATAGCATGACTGAAACACAAGACATTTATGATACAACAACAACAACAACAACCAAGCCTTATCCCACTAAGTGGGGTAGGCTACATGGATCAAATGACGCCATAGTGTTCTATCAAAAACCATATTTGGATCCAACTCATTGACCTCTAAATCTTTTCGAATGGTTTCTCTAATGGTTTTCTTAGGTCTTCCTCTACCTCTTTTAACCTGACTCTCCTCCATTTGATCTACTCTTCTTACAACGGCATCTACGGGTCTTCTCTCTACATGTCCAAACCATCTAAGCCTATTTTCTACCAACTTAGCACCTATAGTAGAAAAGTAAAAAAATAAATTATTCAAATGTTCAATTGATAAATTTATCCAAATGTTTTTTATATTATAGTTGCACTTTTTAATAGGTTGGCACTGTACAGTTGAGGTCCTTAATTGGCTAGTTTTAAAGTGTAGTTCTTTAATTTACAATCACCCTAAAGCTAAAGTTCAGGCACAACACTATTCTGATTGCAGCATTGTCTTTTTTTAACCAAAGATTGCAACATTGTTGATTACAATTAAAACCAAATAACTTCATAAAGACATCCAGAACATATATACAGGAATAACAACCACATAATAAAATAAAACAGAACTACAGAAAAAAAATACCATCATACTTTCCATTCACAAGCAAATGACAGAAATCCCATGAACATCAAATTTTGTTAAATCCTATAGAAGCACTAAATTAATGTTAAATCCAACATTATGTCATAGCTACTTATTAACAATGAATGACTACCTCTCAAAAAACAAAAAAAACAAAAAACTAATCACTAAAAACAAAGCCATCGACTATGAATGTGTTTCAAGTGCTCAAATTACCATTTACTCCATCAATTAAGTGAACGAGAAAGATAAAGGTGAGAAGAGATTCTCCGGATTTTTAAGGAAAAATCCAATTAATTGAGCAAGCAGGATGCCACAAGAAAACTGGCATCATGATATATGCATATAACGTATACACTCAATAAAGTAGAAGCAACTATGACAATACAGAAAACCTGATTGGAAAGAAAACATTTATCCACCATACTCAAAGATGAAGTACTTAAGTATGTTACTCATTAACACACATTGGGAAATTCTTCAAAATAAAAAAAATAAAAAAACTCACTGGAAAATTTAGAGGGCGCCAAAGACAGACTTCCATCAAATTTATCTGATAGCACAGAATTGCTTGATGGGAAAGCGTATGGGTGTTTTACAGCGAACATGTCTTTGTTTCCATTACAACCACCAGATGCATAATTCCCTTTAGGATCATGTCCAGCAACCCCAAATGATTGCTGCAAATCAGAGGTTTTATTCAAGGAATCATTTTGTCTGGCAAAGGAAAACCTGGACTGATTATTGTCTTGGATTTTGCGCAAAGCAGGTGCTTTGAAGGATGTGTATGGCTCATCACTTTCATCCAACAACTTAACTATTGAATCTTCCCATGCATCTAGTTCTAAAGACAAAATGTTAGATATAATGTTGTTTTCGCCGACGTCTGAAGAAACCTTGTTATCAACATCTGAACCAGTACCCTCACTCTTCACGGTCTTCTCTAATCCTGCCCCCAAGGGTTCAGTAAAATATTCAGAAGGCTTCCCCGAATGATTCTGGTTACGAATTTGATTTTCCTGCTTCAGATGATGGCTTGATTGGCTTAGATTCTGAGGACAATGAGGTGAATAATGCCTGGAGGCTAAATTATCGCTGCCTTTGCCGTGTTGTTGTTGATCACAGTCTTTGTTTAGCATATCATCCACAATTATATCTTCCCAAAAGGCTGGTGTGGTTGAATGATCTTTACAATACTCATTATCTTGATGCAAATGCTTCCCTAAAGAGGAATCGGTCGAGTTAGGAGTAAAAAGTATTCTGTCCGAATCCCGAGTGAAATATGAATCTTCAAGATGACTGTTGATGCTAACAGATGATAACTCCGAACATGAGCCATGCACATCCCGACTTGAAACTGCCTTGTTAGTATTCAAATCATGTGGTGCGGTGATCTCCAGGAAGCTTGTACTCACAGAAGGTGCAACCTTTTCTTGACCAAGGCCCACGGAAGCTGCTGAATAAGTTTCACAGTTAGACAAAATAATGCCAGAAAGTTTCGTCACAGTAACCTCATTGATAACAATTGACTCACATGTTTGAAAATTTCCACCAATGTGATGTTTGTTCAACTCTGAAGGTACAGATACACTATTGGTGGAATGCACGTCAGAGCTGTCTTTAACTTCCCCTGATTTTTTTGTATCAAGAATAGACCTTTCGGTGCAAGCAACCCCTGGCAGGGTTTGGGAATCAATAGATGCTTCAATCTTTCTATTGACCAGATTACCAGCACGTGATGAAGATGAACTAGTATCCTTTGGAAGACTGCCAGATACACACCTTGCCCTAGTACAATATACCAAAAAGTCAGCGTTCACACTAAAAAAAATGCTAGAAGTGGATTTGTTATTTCATGGTGGCTAGCTAAACTGCCATAAAAATATAGCTGGTGACGCAACCTAAAGCAGAAGCATGCGGCTACTACACTATTTTTTTAAAGAAAAAACTGTAGATGCTGTGACCACCATGAAAACAGCAGCCGTACTGCCATGCAAAACAAATTAATGCGATCATACCAAATATTCATAAATCCATTACCAAGAGTTGGCTGCAGGAAGTGCTGTTGAATTGGCAGCTCCATTGCTTGAACCGGATTCTTTAATCTGGTTCTTAATTGTCAAGATCGATAACAGACAAGTGAGTTAAATAAAATTGTCAGTTCACTGCCTAAAAAAACAAAATAGTAGAAAATTGAAGTGTCATATCTCCCACAATAAATAAGTTTACCACAGAAGTAATGTTCATTAATACTTACATCTAAAGAACTTTTGGACACTACTTTGGTGGCTGATGATACATGTTTAGGATCATCTGGTGGTGGGGGTAAAACACTCCCTGAAGGACGATTCAAATTATTTGTAGCACCAATGATTTGTAGGACCCTACTCCTTTAACACACAAAAGACAAAACCAAAACTACAATCAAAGAAGATATAACTATTAACATAAACATAGAATAGCATACTAAAAAATGAGAGTATGTCTAACTAGAAGGAAGAGAATGCAATCCAAGACAAATAAAGAGGTCATACAGAAGGAAGGTAAAAATACTAATGTACCATGACATACCCATACTTGTTTGACATATTTGTGGAAATTATGGAGAAACCTAAGACTATGGGGGTGTTTGTTTCACCTCTATAAATTAGATTCCCAGGAATTTAAGATGGGAATCATTTATTCCCATGTTTGGTATACATGCACACAAAAATGTTCCAAGGAATAAAACATGCCCAGTAATTTTCTTTCAACTATGTTACTCTCTTTTTATTCCCGGTGTAAATGGATGGGAATGATGCATTCCTGACGGTTGACACAAGTTATTTTTTAAAAGTTCATTTTTACCCTTTAAATAACGGCAATGCAGACCCACTACATGCACGTCTCTGCACACAATTTATGTGCCACATTTTCCATTTATGCGGTTGAACACTTTTTCTTCTTCATAAGCTTAATCAATTTTTATCACTTGCTTTTATTGATTGAATGTAGGTGGTGCATTTATTTATTTATTAACCGAAGGTGTTAGAACAATAAAACACTCATGTTATTTTGATAGCATTGATAAAAGTGGACATGGATAAATTAATGTATGATTAACTAAAATTGTCTAACAAATTAGTTTATATTGTTGCTACAATGACCAACAAAAATTTAGAAAAATGAGCACATGTCTAGTCTAGTCTATTTTACACAGTAAGGGTATTTTAATAATTACATCATTTTCTTAAAAATGAATTCCTGGGGTTCCAAATCAACAACCAAACACTTTTTTCAAACTTTCCTAGGAATGAAGTTTCCAATGTTATAATCCTGTGAAAGTTAATCCTGGGAATATATTTTGATTCCATGAAACAAACGCCCCCTATGTTATGCATGATGTAGGTTTTTACCTTCCTTCTAGTTTGACATACTAATGAGAGTATGTCTAACTAGAAGGAAGAGAATGCAATCCAAGACAAATAAAGAGGTCATACAGAAGGAAGGTAAAAATACTAATGAACCATGACATACCCATACTTGTTTGACATATTTGTGGAAATTATGGAGAAACCTAAGAGGTCATACGGAAGGAAGGTAAAAATACTAATGAACCATGACATACCCAAAACTACAATCAAAGAAGATATAACTATTAACATAAACATAGAATAGCATACTAAAAAATGAGAGTATGTCTAACTAGAAGGAAGAGAATGCAATCCAAGACAAATAAAGAGGTCATACAGAAGGAAGGTAAAAATACTAATGAACCATGACATACCCATACTTGTTTGACATATTTGTGGAAATTATGGAGAAACCTAAGAGGTCATACAGAAGGAAGGTAAAAATACTAATGAACCATGACATACCCAAAACTACAATCAAAGAAGATATAACTATTAACATAAACATAGAATAGCATACTAAAAAATGAGAGTATGTCTAACTAGAAGGAAGAGAATGCAATCCAAGACAAATAAAGAGGTCATACAGAAGGAAGGTAAAAATACTAATGAACCATGACATACCCATACTTGTTTGACATATTTGTGGAAATTATGGAGAAACCTAAGACTATGTTATGCATGATGTAGGTTTTTTTTACAATATGAAAACTGAAAGCAATCAAACTTAAGAGGATCCAACACCAGAGAAGTAAAAAGACATTGATGTGTAACCATTAAAATTTGAACTGCCAAATGAATACACAATATGGTCAAAAGACAACTAGCTGAGGCTTTTATAAGCACGACAGCAAATTCAAAAGTTCAATCAAAATGGAGAGACAGTGTACATGAGTTGAGAACCAATCATACCTTGCAAATGCTAATACTAATTCATCTTTGGTAAAGCTATCTTCGTGAGCACCATGATCATGTAGATACAAACAGTCTCTATTGCTGCAAGGCTGGACCAGCAAGATAATTTATATAGTATGTGAGGAACCTACTACTATGGTCTATATTAGGATACAGCGGAAAGGAAAACAGGGAGAATTGAATAATTAAGTAGCAGATTGCATGGGAAACAACCAAGATACGCCTAGTGATGTACGTAAGGAAATAATTTAGTGGTTCAGGCGACAAAACAAAAAGGGAATCCAGGCTGGGGGCATAGTTGACCTCTATAGTTAAATAAAAAAAATGAGTTAGGGTGAAGAAAAAGGCCGAAAATGAGTAGTCCTACAAGTCGGTAAAGCGGAGTGAAGGGTTCATCAAATACCCTGTGTTATCTTTTCAGTTTTAGTCATTAAAACTCTTGTAAATCTACGATTTTGGCACTGCTTCCTACTGGTACCAGAATTATTTCCGGAATAATACTATAGATATACCCATTCTACAAAGTTTAATCCAGTTTCTAACATAGTAGCACAAAGATGTAGGTATGTGATAAAATATTCATAAATTCAGTTTATAGTGTCTATTTTACCACATTTCTGAGCCATGCATGACAATACTTTGTGGTTCCAAAACAAGCCCTGCAAATGAAAATAACCACCCATCATCACAAAATCACGAAAACCTCGCAAGTAACAACCCAATCAAAATGGTATATCCTTACCTCAATGATCTACCTTCTAGTACAAAAAAATGAACTGATTGAATACATCGAACTGCTTCAGATTCTTTTGAGTAAGTTATATACCTAAAGATAAGAAAATTAAATCAACGAATGCAAAACAGCCAAGGAACAAATTCCAAATTCCAACCTTCAAATGATAATTAGGTAGAGAAAATAATGACATAAACAAGGGAAAGACTATAATTTCCTACTTGAACAACAATTTGGTGATTGCTTTAAAGACATTCATAACAACTTACACACAGCAAATGTTGTTTGCAGAATGTTGAATAACGCCCGTTGCTGTACGAGATATCGACACTTTCAAAACCTTTCCATACCTTCCAAAGTACTCCCTACGTTGAAGTAGCTGGTGGAATCCAAAAAACATGTTATCAATTGAAGGGATAAAATGGTTAAGATGATTTGCAATTTAAACTACACAAACTAATATGGACTATGCCTTTCATGCTCCACACAGTTACATCTAGCAACAGTTAGAGACAGAACAGAATTTAAGAACTCACATCTTCATCTGCAAGGTGAAGAGGCAGTCCAATTATGTACACGAGGTTGCGCTGAATGACTCTAACATCAGTAAGATGTTTCCTTCCATCTGATGATTTAGGCTTTAACTTCTGTATTTTCTTTTTAGAATTCATTTCAGCAACCAATCTGCTAAAGCAAGGCAAGCATATCAGTATTACCTAAAAATTGATTACTTGATATAAAAAAACAGAAATTCCAGCCATAACTCAACCTTCGACAGTTAGCTGCCATAGCCACAATGCGTTCTTTGTCATAAGGTGAACGGCAGGCAGGACAACGGCCCTCGGTTTCATCCTTATGAGCCATTTCCATTATATGATGCCAACACCATACACAGATCTGTGAAAAGAGTAAGAGCAAAAATTAACAAATATTGACCTGTTATGCTTTTCTTGCTTTTAAGATAAAGATTTGTTAAACAAGTTTTTAAAACTTTGTAAACAAAAGCAACCCACCAAATAGGTTTTTTCATCTTAAAAAACAAAAATATTTTCTATAAGAACTCATAATATGTCTTCGGTGAAATGCTAAGTACACTGCACAGTTTTAATTCTAACTTTTGATTTTCACAACACACGAGAGATTGAAGCATATCGATAGTGCACATTAATTTCAACAAGCATCAAACCAGAGTATTCAATGGTAAATTATGATACACATGTAAGAAAATGGACGACTTTCATGAAAATAAATTCATATTTCTTAAGTAAATAAAAAAGCTTAAACCTCATAGCCACATTTGCACGGCTTCAGATGCTGATCAGTCAGGTCCATCTCTTCGGTACATATCGGACATGATTTCCCTCCTTTGTCGCCCATTTTTCTCCACGGTATTCAGCTACACAATAAATGAATTATTAAATAAAACCCTAATGAGAACAAGAAAACAATTATGCGCAAACGACAAAATCGCTACACGATAAAAAATAAAAAATAATGAAATACAAAATAAAACCCTAAAAACAAGAAGAACAACAATCATCCACCAATGACAAAAGCTACACAATAAATAAATCAATGAGATATTAAATAAAACCCTAAAAACAAAGAGAGGAAAAAAAAAGTCAGCCAGAAATGATAAACCTACTCAGAATGCACCATAACCAGTGAAACTCATTGGTCCAAAACACAGCACATCAACATTTTGCTACTGAATCACAACAAGCACTAATATGATTTTCAATTCTGTGTGAAAACTTCATCATTATTCAAATTCAAACCAGTCACAAAAAATGACGGCAAAGTTAAACCTAATAATTGCAACAAATTTCAACTAATTAAGCTTTTCAACAATCGATTAAAAATTAAAAATGCTAAACAAATTAAAAACCCTAACAGAAATGAACATTCCGTTAACTCTGACAACGTATACAAAAAATAAGCGGAAAAATCAATTCAACATAAACAAACGCAGAATAATCGGTAATAATCTTCACATGTTGAAATCACGGAAAAAAATTAAACGTTAAAATCGATTACATTGTGATAAACACGAAACTAACAAAGCGTGTAGTAGAAAATGCAGTTGAATCGAAAATCGAAAAGCGTAACCCTAAGAAAAAGTGAAATGAAAGTAACGAGGGAAATGAAGAATCTCGAAATGAGGGTTAGGGTTTGGAGAGAAAAGCTTACAGTGAGAGCGGAGAAGAGAGAGTGGTGGTGGCAGAGCAATGTGTGTGAGTGAAGTGACTAGTGAGTGAATGAGAGAGAGAAGGATAAAGAGAACGATAACGCGAGATACAAAAGTAGTACTCGTTATTGTGTACGTGAGTGAGTGGAAAATCCTGTGTTTGGAAAAGGATTTTTACCTTTACTATCTCTTGCAAATTTTGTACTATTTGCTTCTTAAAATAATCGATTATATTTCTTTGGGCCAAACACTAAACTTATAGTAATCTAATTCATTCTACTATTGTAATCCCTCCGTTTCAAAATGAGTGTCGTTTTAGGTGTTTACACACATATTAAGAAATGCAATGATTAAGAGAAAGAGAATGGTTATTTTACCAAATTATCCTTATTAACTATTGGTTAGTTTTAAAAGTAATACTTTGGAAGTAGTGTGCAGAATATTAATTGGAGGGTATGATTGAAAAGAAAAATTTATTATTGCATTGGAAACTGAAAGCGACATTGATTTTGAAACAATTTTTTTTGGCTAAAGCGACACTCATTTTGAAACGGATGGAGTATTATTATTATTAGTGTTACTTCTAACACACCTTTTCTTTTCTATTATACACTTATAAATTCTGTCCTGCAAGCTTAGTTCACTTAGTAAGAACAGTGCATAATATATGTAAGGTATGGGGTTCGAACCCCAGGCACCATCAAAAAAATACACTTATAAATTCCAATAAATAAAGGTAAGAGAGGCAAAAGAGCAAAAACAAGGGAAAAAAATATATAATCTACGGAATCAAGTTCGCACAGAGTCTGTAAGGAAGTCTGTCATTCAAGGTTGAGAAGATCCTTAGGATGTATTTGCGAGTTGACATGGCATTATTTAAATTTTTAAAACATCAAGTATGTATCAAGTTATGAACGTAGTTCTCCAAACCCCTCCCCTCCAAAAATCAATTCACAAACACATATTTAATGTTTTAAATCAAAGCAACACATTTATGAAATCTGAGAGATGGCTCCTTAAGGGTATCAACATAGTGCAGTGAATCCTTATAGCAAATAACAACTTCAAAGTTCAACTCTTTGTTCAATAAAAGCTTTCACATAATAGCATGAAGCTTGACAAGCAGTATGTCAGACGAGTCTACGTTGTGGCCTAAAATATTGAGATAAAAAATCCGAAAAGGTGACAAAATAAGCCTCTGAATCCAACCATGATGGGTTATGTAAACAGTTGTCATCAACATTAATAATGGCGCGACTATGATTAGAAGAGTTCTACTGAACCTATCTATCCTCAAGGCTTGTTACATTAAGAGCGACAGAGATATTATGAGCTTCTTTTGGTAGATCGTAAGTAGGGATCCTGGTATTGTTAACGAGGGAAGACCAAAGTCATTAAGATAATCATTTAGGAAGTCCCAAATGATGTTGTTGAATGCTTTCTCCATATCAAGTTTGAAAGCAACATCACCATTCTTCTTATTCTACTTCTGCGTGTCGTGAATGATTTTGCAAAATAATAGCATTGATAGAGGGCCAATAATGGTGTCAAGGAGGGGGCGAAGACAGTTAGCAAAGCCTTTGGTAATAATTTTGTAAACTATGTTGCAAAGGCTAGTGAGTTTTAGATCCTTAAACGTGGTGAGAAGGTCATTTTCAAGGATGAGAGCAATGAGTGTGTTTATAGATAGTGGGATAAAAGTAACAAGATACAAAAGTGTTAAAGAAATTGTTGAAAATGTTATCGTATGTTGTCTGGCAATATTACTTTAAGGTCTAAGGAAACTTCTTTTTTGGTTACATGATTAGTGAGGAGAGACCATGTAGATCAACGTGGGAATAAGTGGTCGTAGGGGAATGGATTCTTTAGTAGTTTTGTGTGTGTGTGTGTGTGTGTGTGGGGGGGGGGGGGGTTAAAGTAGTTTTCAGCTTCATGTTGGATAATGGAGTTGGAGTTGTCAGAAGTAGGTTTTTGTCTTTTCATCTTTTTAGGTCTCAGCCATGTTTGACATGGAATAAATCTATTTGATTTCCAAATATTTTTTCTCGTTATTGTTTTGAGTAACGCTTGAACGTAATTAATAATAAAATCATATGTTTATGGTTGAGTGGTAGGCGTGAGTGTTTTATAGTTGAACGTGGGAGTACCATGTCGGGGTGCGCAAGATATAAATTTTAGGGTTTGTTTATTTTGCGACTATATGGTTGTCGGGGTGGGGGAAATACAATGTCATTGTTGTAGTGAAATTTCAACCTAGATGTATCATTGTAAATGATGGGTAAACCTTCACACTAAACCTTATATCATTGTCCATTTATCCAAATTTTATTGACCACTAGGAGGGTAAGATCCACTTTAATGCAAACATAAGTGAACCTTCCGTGTTCCACCTTCAGAGTGTTAACATCTTTTATTGGACGATGTATTTTAGACGACATGGCCAGTAAATTAAGTTGAGACCGGGAAACATATACAAATGATATTTCTCTCTACTTTGTCATTTAAAGAAGCAGTTTTAGCATCCAACGAGTGGCAGCGAAACAATGGTCGAATATCATCCAAGGGCCATAAGAAACAACTTTTTCTTTATATGCAACTTTATCAAACTTTCCCATGTAGATTTCGTTATCATTTTCCATTATTTTGAATCCACCTTGAAGCTTTCAAACCTTCCAGAGACGTTCCTTCATAGTGTTGTAACCTATGTTTTTTGTCTATGAGTTTAACCACCAAAGCGTCTTTTCACATAACACATGTATCTCTGGAAACCTTTAGTTTGAGAAAGACATTTGGCAAGAGTCGGGTTTCGTTTTTGTGTTCTACGTAGATAAGGTTTTTTACGATCATATCATATTTTTCTCGAACAATATGAACCATCCCATAAACTTATCACAAAATGAGGTTTCAGATGATGGTTGTTTGAAAATGTCACGTGATTTCTTACGTGTTGATGATGGTCTTCACCTTTAGCAAAGAAGACAAAGTCAGAGTTTATATTTTTCATCACAGTCATGTAAACTTAAGAAACTTAATTACCACTAAATATTTTTTATTATCTTTTTTCTGTACCTTTTAATTAGTGAGATCATAGCTCATTAAAGAGATTTTTAGATTTTTTTATTTACCACTTACTTAGAGAGTTGTCGTTTATAATATTATTTGTGTTTCTGCTAATGTCCCTTGTAATATTTGTTACTTATGGTGTGTGTGTGTGTATAACTCATATGATAACACGAGTATTTTTCTAGTTTCAATCAATAAAATAGTGTGTGGTTAAATAATTTATAGCTCGATTTTGATTAATTTGAAGGCAAAAGATCATTCGATCTAAAACCAAACATGGCATGTGATTAAGTTTAATTTAAATTTTTTACAAGACAAAATTTGATATGGTCCAAAGTTGTCTACACTATTGTCTCCCTGATTCCAACATCCATCTTTTGCCTCATATTTTTTCGCATCTTTCATTATTTTGTAGCCTATGTGAGTGGAGTTGTAACACTAGACCAACTAAATCAATAGACGGTCTTTCAATGGATTTAGCTCTTTAGTTGCTTGCATCATTTTTAGATGATTTATTGCCTTTAATTTGTAATTGCTTTAACCATTATCTATATTTAGATGGTTGAATTTAAGCTTAGTATAAGCTAATTTCATTTGTTTGGGATGTGCTAACTTGTAAGGAATGTTTTAATTTAAAGTAATGTTATGTGTGTTTAAAGTATTTTTAATCCGTGTTCAAATGCAAGTTCATATAATATTGAAAGACTTTAATGAATGGAACTCAAGAAATTAATATGGTAAACTAAGGAATGGTCATATTACTTAGCTTAGGTTATTAGGCATAATGTACAAAATCATAAAGTGGTTAAACATGTGTTTCATGTTCTTAAACACAGAGCCAAACAAACAATTAACCTATCGTATTTAAGTCTTAACTCCCTTTTAATGTTGTTAATTATTAAATGCTTTCAATTTTGATTATTGAGTTAATGAATATTTTTCATATTTTCTTCTCATAAAACAGTTGGTTAAAAATAACCATTCGTAGATTTTAACCAAGTGAATCATTGTGAGAATGATATTCTCTTATTACTTAATTACTTTTTTGACTGTGCATGCTTCCACAAATGTTTACACTACACATATTAAAATTAATATTGTGAATATCAATTATGTTTGGATAGTTTTATTCCTATCTACTATGGTTTGTTTGTTTAAGACATGATATTTTTATCATCAGTTGTATTTCCAAAATAATCATATGACATAAGATGTTTGTCGTTGACTTATTTGCCAATTTTCATGAATGTTCATCCGTATTTCTATTTTTTATGAGCATAGTCCATTTTTTTTATTAATTTGAATGCTCATAATTTATAAGATTTCGATACTACTAATTTCTTGACCTCTTTGGTAATATAAATGGGGGAGAACATGTCATAGCTGTAGAAAGTTTCTATTTGTCACAAACTAAAGCAACAAGGGGAGTTACACAAATATGCACACACTAAGGGAGAATGCTTCTCGAATATATTGAAATATTGATCAATAAAGATTGTCATCATAAAAATATCCAAAAGTATGTGAGTGCATGTCTCACAGGTTTAGTCGTCTATGTCTAATTCATACCTGACCTAAGGGGTAGGCCAGCAAAGCAGCATCTGCGTTGGACCTCAATTCTGATCAACACTCTATTCACCTTTGACCTCAATTCTATCGCAGAATCAAAACCTATACTAAAAAAAAGGTTATTAGATTATTTGCAAGGGGTGGAAAAAGTAATATTGTTTTATTTTTTGTGGGCTTACCCATAACTCACTAACCCAACTTGGGTAGAAAGTTATGGTTAGTGGGATTGATTGATTTAAGTGACGATAAAGGAAAAACATATCTCATCCGAAAGTCTAGCCGAAAAAGGAGACTTGTAAGAGAAAAGATGAAGATTCGTTTGGCACAAATTGCAAAATAATGCAAAGTTGAAGTAAAAAAGGAAGTCGAATCGATCTACCAAACAAACATTTTTGAGAGCGAGAACAAAAAACATTTTGTTTCAGTGGGTCTGGAGACTTCCGCAAGCCCATTTGCAGCTTACAAGTTTCAACTTGAATGAAAGGAATGGTGTAACACCCCGTTTTCCCAACATATAAATATTATAAAATAAATCAGAGTTCATCACAAACAGGATGTCACGTTTCGTTCTTCAAAATATAAATAGAGTTAAAATCTACTCTTTATTTGAAACGACTGCAGTCAATAATTTTGAATACGTCGCAGCGGAAAAATTCTTAAAAATTTAAAAACAAATACTTGGCACTAAAGGCCTCAACATCATAAACAACTTATTAAACATTTCATCTCAATGGTTCATCAACATAATTCATAGTAATACGTAACAAATGGAAAACAATGCAAATATCCTCATCCCGTTACGTATCAGAGCGACCCTAAGACGACGCGTGAGAGAGTCAACTCACATCAACAGTTAATCCTGGTTATCTGCACGTTACCCACGTAGAGGCAACATTCAAACAGAAGGGGTGAGATTTCACATTCAATAATGATAAGCATATAATTTTATAAAAGAATTTAACAACATAAAACAACAACAATTTATCATCAACAATACTAAATAACAATGATTTAGATAAGAGAATTTATCAACATAAAACAACAACAAATCATCATCAACAATAGTAATAAACAATGAGTGAAGTAAAGAATTTAACAACATAAACAACAACAATTAAACAATGTTAATGCTTCACATAATTTCTCAATAACAACTCATTAATTATTTCGACAACTTGACAACACGACAACAACACCGACAACTCGACATGAACGACAATGCAACGACAACAACATCAACTTGATAATGCACTATGCATGTGGTACCAATCAGGGCATCAAGCCCTCAACTTATAGAGCATAGGCTCTCAACGTGGTATGAATGATTAAGCATTCATCGGGGCATCAAGCCCCCAACTTTATATATGAATGACTATGCATTCAACAGGGCATCAAGCCCCCAACTTTATATGAATGATTATACATTCAACAGGGCATCATAATATCATAATTCATCAATCATAAACAACATCATATAACATCGTATTTTAAACATCAACAATTCATCATGCATCTTTGTAAAAACATAATAAATTATCCACAACATATTTTTATGTCAAACAAAGGCTAATGGAAAGATATCACAATTATCAACAACTTTCATGTTTATACCAAAGGCCAATTTAAAACAGAAACGTGTGAAAAAAACGCAAAAACAGAAAACAGGGTATGTTGTCACTAAGACCTCCTTGGAGTATTTTCATCATAACTCAAAAACCAAAAATCATTTTCAAGTCAAACCAAATCCATTGGAAAGCTAACAAAATTATCAAAAACTTTCATGTTTACACCAAAAGCAAATTCAAAACGGAAAAGGGTGAAAAATGTGAATGTTTTCCAGATTTGCCTGACAGAAAATCGGTGACCGATTTTTGCTGAATCAAAACTGGAAAATCAGCTCAGAAATCGGGGGCCGATTTTGGCAATTCGGTGGCCGATTTCGGGCTTCACGGCAGTTCAAAAATCAACTTAACAATACGTTTTTCACTTAAGATTCACTCTTAAATCACTAGACTCAAAACAATACTCTCAAAATTGATAGAAAACTCTACCTATGATTATTCTACAGCCTGAACATCAATTATAAACCAATTCAATGGATTTTCTACTTTATTAACAACCAATTACGACTTCAAAAATCTAATTCCATAATTCACAAATTCACAAACAACAACATGGTAAACTCAATTTCATAATTATACAACCTATAATTAGAGAAAGTTAATCTCACCCTTACGTTAATTCAATAGATTACCTACTCTTTCAACAATCAATTTTGCAATTTAACCCTAATTTCTATAACATCAAAACTATTAACAACTATAAACTTAAACCCTTTTTCAGAACCATATACTTATGATTAAAGAATGTTAGTCTCACCCTTACCTTAGATTGATTGATTGCAACGTTCTATAGACCTTCTCTTCTCTGGCTCTTTTCTTCTCTTGGTTTCTCCCTTTTCTCCCAAAAACAGTTTTCACGTATTCTAATATTTGTAACTCTGACTCTCTCCTTTATATAAATCCTTAACCTACTTATTTTCCCTTATTTCCAATTCTGCCCACAAAGTCTCATAATTCTAATTAATTATATTCTTCCACTAAATAATAAAATAGGTGCTACCAATAAATATCAATACACAACAAAAATATCACTCATCAAATAAATCAATTAAATTATAAAAAGACTCTAAACTCAATCAAATAAATATAAAATAGGGCATTACAAAGGGCTATTTCACACTAGTGTACATAGGTACGGTTGGTTCGTCCCTTCTGCCGGCGATGCGCTCCTGGCCTTGATTGGCCGCAATTTAACCACCACTTCGACCACAACCAACCGCTACTTCAACCATTCTCAATCACCATTTTCACCATCGTTGTTCAACAATTGATCCACCTTTGACAACCACTAACTACCAATCTTCCAACCATCAACCACTACTTCAATCACCACCAACCACCACTCTGTCCATCTTCGACCACCATTTCATCCATCTTGGACCATCAATCCGACCACCACCGGTTACCATTCTAACTGAAGTAGCAATAAACTCACAATAAAGGGGGTTTGAATTGTGACTCTTTTAAAGATTATTCCTGAAACTTAAATAAGTATATATGCTCAAGAAAATTCTTGGTTAGTGTTAAGTGAGTGGCAATAAAATATTATAATATTAGGACCAGAGAACTTTGGATAATGAAATAAATAAAAGGACCATAAAGTTCTGGATTAAAAGACTGAAATAAATAAAGCAGTAAAGGATCAGAAAACTCTGGATATATAACTGAAATAAATAAAGCAGTAAATGACCAGAAAACTCTGGATAAATATAACTGAAATAAATAAAGCGATAAAGGACCAGAGAACTCTGGAAATATTAAGAATAAAATAGTTAGTTAATAAATAGGACCAGAAAGTTCTAGATAATTATTTAGTAGGTTAATTATTTAATTTTAGTTTAAGGACCAGGGCACTCTGGAAAATTAATATAGTTAGTTATAGGTTATAAGTGACGGCAAGAAATTAAGAGATGAGAGAAGAGAGAGAACACAAGAGATTTATCCTGGTTCGTCTAACCTGCTACGTCTAGTCCTCACACTACGTGTGAGATTATCCACTATAGTATCCTGCTATCAGAAACTTCTGAATAGCACTATAAATTGTTGATCACACCAGATCAGTCCGATTACACTCTGTATTATCAACCTCAGCAGGCTTCTACGATTCTTGATCACACAAGAAAAGTTCTATCTCAAACTATTAAGCCCAATAGACTTGAGATCTAGTTACACTTTGTATGGTGGTCGGTGTTGGTAGAATATGGAATCTCAACTTGGAGATTTTAAATGGTATCTCAACTTAAAGATTTCAAATGGTATCTCTCTTGGAGATTTCAAAATAATATCTCAGAGAGATATTTAAATAATATCCCTACTTGGAGATATTATCAATACAAACTTATATAGATATCTTAACTACAAAAGATGAAAGATATTTGAAGTTTGCTTTGTTGTTGTTGAAGAGCTTTATGAATATTTCATTGAATATTCACGTGAGAGAGAATTGAATTCTTTGGAGAGAGATTGAATTCTTTTTTTGTATTGAAAGCTCTTGAGAATTGCCTTGCTATGTGCCTGTATTTATAGAGGCTGAATTTGTGAAGCTCACTTGAAATGTACATGAACATACAACTGTTAGCTTGTACCTAAAAAACAGCCCATGTGCTCTTGCTTTGTTGCTTGATGCACAAGTGTTGCAAAAAATGTGTTATTCCAAGTGAAGAATGTTCTGAAAAACATCCTCTTCTTTCCAAGCCTTTTGAGACAGCCCACGTGAGGTTGTAACACAACTGTGTATTAGTTGTATTTGAATGTGATAAAATGACATCATCCTTATCCATTTGTAGTTTCACCAGAATGTTCTCAAGAAACATTCTTTCTTTGTAAAACAATTTTTTTTCTTTCTTTAAGGCACGTGCTTTTCCAATTCCTTTTTAAATGCAAAGGCCTTTATGTAGGGGTGTCAAAAATACCCATGCCCACGGGTACCCGTGGGTAAAATCCATCACGGACACGGGGCCGGTAGTTAAACGGGTATCCACGGGTATAATAAACGGGTATTTGACTACCCATTATTATATGGATATGAACACGGATTTGATTGTATCCATATCCATGGGTACCCATACCCGATAATAAGTTAAATAATTTACTAAAATATCTTTATATATCTTATCTTATTACTTAAAGTTGTTACCTTATTGAAGGAAATTTAACCCCCCACCTAAGATTCCTCATTAATAACCTATTTTTATTTTTAATTTTTTTAATTCATATTATTAAGTTTACCGTTTCCACTTCATTCACATCATAAAATATATCCTATGGATTATATAAGAATCATGAATTATGTATGATTTATGAAATTTTGAATGGATTATGTATGGATGTTTAAAAGTTGAAGTTTTTTGGTAGATAATTAAAAAAAAGTTAGTATTTGTACAAAAAAAAATTAAATTCAAAAATCCATGGATACCCATGGATACCTCATACTACTTATTCTCTTAATTTCATCTATTTTTTTATTACTATTTCACAAGTCCGAAACACAATCAATCATCGTCATTTCATAATATTATTTTTAATACATTATATGTTATATTGTGCATCAAATCTATTAATTTACTATGTTTTTATAATATTAATAATAAAGTTTACACTTTGTAATTTAAATATCCAAAAATAAATCCAAATTAAACCGTATATAATTGGATCAAATCAGATCACTTTTTTTATTAATCATCCAAAACAACCGAACTACATCCTTATTTATTAATTTTATTAGGTCTGCAACAACTTAACCTAATAATTCCATCTAAAATGCAGCAATCCCTAATATTTCTCCTCAATGATGAGATTTTCATTCCTATCCTGTTGTGTCATCGTTTGTATATATCTATTGTTTCTAAAGACTTTTTTTTGACAAGTTGCTGTACACTTATTTAATACGTTTACAAATAGAATACCCTAATTTCCATGCAAACTCGGCTATTTATAGCAAACCCTAAACCGTGTTTCTCTAAAAAAAAAACCTAAACCATGGTAAATTACACAGCTCTTCAATCAAGCAGACATCTTCAAAATAATTAATACATTGTATAAGATCTCTTCTATTATTAAATTCTATATATATGCAGATATGATATGTATTTGATTGGAAAAATATATTATTACTTTTAATAAATATCAAAGTGTAATTATTCTTTTTCGAGATGTACGCGTAATTTAGAAATTCTATTAATTGAAGTGACTTTGTTTTTCATGTTAGTAGAAATTTAAAACAATTATTACAAGTCAATTTTTTATGTTTAACTATAAAAGTAATAAATAAAATTGACCCGTGCAAAAATATAATAGTATTGTATTTTTTTTATCTTTTTTCTTTATAATTTAAAAAAAAAATGAGAAGATAATGCTCCAATAATATATTGTGATAAAATAAAATAAAATAATGGTTTTTAATTGATTAGTTTTTCAAAACTAAAATGTAAAATTTGATAAGATTCAAGTGTCATTGAAGAATATAGTAAGACAAATTTGATTGTAATATTGTATCTCTAATTTGCGTTTATTGATCGACCCATTATCTTACGGGTTAAAGATTATTCATTGGTATCTATTATAGTCGACATGACCCGTGCGTGGCACAGGTCAAAAGTTTAGTGTAATTGTGTTTTTAGATCAGATGAGTTTTTGCGCAAATCCGATCTAAATACACAAAACATCCTTAGTCTTATCTACTTCTTTTTTAAAAACGTCTCTTCCAAATCAAAGACACTATGAATGGGGCGAATTGGTCAAAGAAACTCAACTGAGAACCAACAATCGGAAAGTCTGAAACTGGTTCTCAGTTGTTTATTTAGTAGCTGTTTGAGTATTAGGTACATAAAGCTAATCGCTCCCCTTCTTTTTATCATCTACGTACCAACTTTATTTATAATTTATATAGTATAGATACATAGTTTCTTAGTATACTTAGACCTTAAGAAAGTGCTCTATTATTAAAATAGCTTTCAATTTTCATTGTTGCTAAGGCTTATCCAGTGTTCATAATAAACTAAATTGCTCACCTAAAATGCTTTTGATTCCATCCAAAGTCCAAAAAGCAAAAAAGTATAGGCAATAAAAATCCATGTTAATTCTGTCATCTTTTTTGAAAGTTTTTTGAGGAAATCTTTTTTGAAAGTTAAAGGCCTCGCTCTTATCAAGGTGTTCTTTTTTATGTTTAAGAATAATATTTCGCCAATAACAAAGAAAAATTGGGTGATTATCTTTTAGAAAGGTCATCTAACCAAAAAACGAAAATGGCAGAAAGCCATGCGGGGATCTCGATTGACAACTTGGTTTCACTCTTGGAGCATCCATCTCATAATATGTATTGAATTTTTTCGATAGTTAAGAGTCCTGTTTGTTTTGGATTTTTTTAAAAAAATAATCTATTTTTTATCTAAAAAAATACCTTTATTTTTTCTTTTTTTTAGTGTTTGTTTTAGATTTTTAAAAAATCCATTTTATTAAAAAAAATATTTTTAGCTTCAAAATGAAAAGATATTTCAAGTAGTTTTTTCAAAATCTAATTTTTTTTTCTAAACATAAGGAGCTCAAGTGTAAGAGATTCAAATATTTAAAAAATGATTTTTATGATAGTAAACAAACAAAAATAGCTTTAGATTTTTTTAAGAATCTTAAAAAAAAAATCTCTAGATTCTTTTAACTTAAAATCTATTTTTTTAAAGCTGAAACAAACGCACCCATAATTTGATGAGATATCATATAACAGAATAATTATAAAATATTATGCTAATATTAAATATATTTAATCTATATATTTTAATTTAGAAAACTATCATACATTTTATTTTAAAGTAAGTCAGCACCAAACATTTTATTTGTTTGAATTATGCATAAATAATTATGTTATATGATTAAAAGTTAGTCTTCTTGATTGTACCATAAAAAGAAAGAGATAAATATGATTTGGGCATATACTGCAGTACACAAACTTTATGTGGGTCCTTATACGACCCTCTGTCGTCAAAGGCCAAAGTATAGGTATAGTGGGTCCCACACACAGTATCTCTATGTCCTCAAATGAAACCTCTGCAAAGCCATGCTCCCCTCCCACATGCACTACCATCTCAACTCTTGCTTAGTCGCTTTACAACGTCAACAATATCCTAAATCCTAAATCCAAATTATTTCCATTAATTAAAATAACTCCAATATTATTATATACTATAATCATTAATCAATATATATATATAACATTGGTTGTTTTGAGTGTGATTCTTGGTTTATATAGCAGCACAAACACAAGCTTCTATTCTATTTCAGCACGCTTGCTTTATGGTTAAGCTTTCTCACTGAAGAATTCTCTGCATAGTTTGAAATGGAACCTTTCTTCCTCTCTTCTCTCTCATTCATCCTTCTACTTTTCTTCCCTTTTTCCTATGCTCAGATGCCAGGTAGTTACTCTTACTCTACTCGCTTCTTTTTCTTCTACACCCTCTTTTTCTCTTCCACTGGTTTCCTCAAAGACTGACTCTTTTTCTTCTCTACCAACCATTTTTGCATGCCTTGTTGTTTTCTCTTGCATTGGTTCTTGATGATATTGATGCTTCTTTTCCATTTTGTGACCTCATATTCTAACCAACTTTACCAATTCCTTTGTTTTTCAATTTCCAAAGATTGTATCTTTCTGTCTTTCACTTTCACATGCATATAGCTTATTGTAATTTAACATGGATATATCTTTACACAATGGAACACTGTGATTAATCTGTTATTAGTGTTACTTTGTCTACATGGTGGAACTTAAGACTTAAGAGTTGTGTTTCTTGCTGTGTGATCTTTAGTACATGGAAAGATATTCGTGATGATAAACAATCTTTATTGAATGGAAGTATGTATGGAACCTGTGGTGAATCATTACAAGATTAATATCATGATCATTCATATTTGTTTCAATTCTCAATTGGCCTTTTCTTTTCTAACAATTTTGTTACTTGATTTGATTTCTTTGGTAAAAATTGCCTACTAGAGCTTAGAATTGATTGCACAATTAATTCACTTCATCTATGTTTTTTAATTTGTGATGATATTTGCCTTGTTAAACAGGTTTTGTAAGTTTGGATTGTGGAGGTGATCAAAATTTCACTGATGAAATTGGTCTTAAATGGACTCCTGATGATAAAATTTCTTATGGAGAAACAAGCACTATTTCGGTTGCCAATGAGACGCGTAAGCAATACACGACACTTCGACACTTTCCTGCTGATTCCAGAAAATACTGCTACACACTTGATGTTGTCACCAGGACAAGGTATCTACTGAGGGCAACATTTTTGTATGGAAACTTTGATAACAACAATGTCTATCCAAAATTCGACATTTCTTTTGGGGCTACTCATTGGTCTACTATTGTTATATCTGATGAAAACACTATAGAAGTAAGAGAGCTTATATTTTTGGCTTCTAGTCCTACAGTTAGTGTATGTCTATCCAATGCAACAACTGGGGAGCCATTCATATCTACACTTGAACTTAGGCAATTCAATGGTTCAGTTTATTTTACATTCTACGAGGAACAATTTTACCTCAGTGTTTCTGCGAGGATAAATTTTGGTGCAGAGAGTGATGCCCCAGTCAGGTAATGAGCCACTCTATGTTGCTTCATAGTAAATCAAACTGTTTTCATATAAGCTATAGTCATTTTCATAAATTGCATTACTTAGGAAGCATATGTTTCTGCAATATCAGGTATCCCGATGACCCATTTGACAGAATTTGGGAGTCAGATTCTGTCAAGAAAGCAAATTACCTTGTTGATGTTGCTGATGGAACCAAGAAAATTTCGACTAATGTAACCATTGATGTTAGAGGTAATGGAGATGAAATGCCACCAGTGAAAGTAATGCAGACAGCTGTAGTAGGTACAAATGGATCTCTAACTTACCGGTTGAACTTGGACGGTTTTCCTGCCACTGGATGGGCATACAGCTATCTTGCAGAGATAGAAGAATTTCCGCGAAATGAATCTCGAAAATTCAGGCTTGTACTTCCAGGACAGGCTGATATTAGTAAAGCCGTAGTAAATATCGAAGAGAATGCTCTACGAAAATATCGTCTTTATGAACCAGGATTTTACAATCTATCCCTACCCTTTGTGATGTCCTTTAAATTAGGAAAAACAGCTGATTCTTCCAAGGGTCCTCTTCTCAATGCTATGGAGATTAATAAGTATCTAGAGAAAAATGACGGCTCTCCTGATGGTAAGTCTCCACCTCATGATATTTTATAGAGTAACTATTTATAGCATGTTTGTTTAAAGACTGTAGTGACTACAAACTGAGAAATTTAGCTTCCAAATGCACTTTTTTAAAAAGGAAAAAAGTTTCTTCTTATAAAAGGTTGTTAAGAGTGCTTTGGAGAACAAAAACAAAAGGACTTATAATAGAGTTCTCTGTTAATTTATTTTTTTGAAGCATCATGATTCATGTATGTAGTACTTGGGTTGGATGGTTTGCAGGAGAAGCTATATCTAGTGTACTTTCCCACTACTCTTCAGAAAATTGGGCACAAGAAGGAGGTGATCCATGTTTACCTGTTCCATGGTCGTGGGTCCGATGTAGCTCAGATCAACAGCCAAGAATAGTTTCAATGTAATTGTTTATATTTCTTGAGGTTTTTATTTTGTCTGTACATTCATTCATATTCCTGTTGGCTTCTTCATTCCTAGCTTAGCCTTGTAAAAGAAAAAAGGTAAAAACTTGTTGTAAGGAATTCCAAATTTAGTGATCTGATATCAGTTATGTTGTGTTGCTGGTGGTAACAGTTTGTTGTCTGGGAAAAACATGACGGGAGACATTCCTTTGGACATCACTAGATTGACCGGTTTGGTTGAACTGTAAGTTTATATTACTTTCTTATTTGGCTTCAGTGAAACTTCTGATGTCTCATGTTTTGTATATCAAACTTGTGTTATGGTTGCAGATGGCTTGATGGAAATGTGCTGACAGGCCCAATACCAGATTTCACTGGATGCATGGACTTAAAGATCATGTAATTGCTGAGAAATTCATCCCTTATTCATATTTGTTTAGTTTTGAGTTAACTAAAACCTTTCTTTTTTTTTTCTTTTTCTTTCAGTCATCTTGAGAACAATCAGTTGACAGGTGTACTCCCAGCCACTCTGGGGAACCTTCCGAATTTGAGGGAACTGTAAGCAATCTCATATGTACACGAGTTGTTTTATCAAATTGAAAATTGGCATACTTCGATACATATAAATATCACTCGTGTGCATAGAATTGGCGCGTGTGCGCATGCACTCACAAATATTATTGACTCTTATAAGTCATGTTTAAATAATAGTCAAGCTATTATGCTAAATACTCATTTGTTTTGATATATATATTATGCTTATAACTGATGCAGGTATGTCCAGAACAATATGTTATCCGGAACTGTACCGTCAGAACTTTTGAGCAAAGATTTGGTTTTAAAGTGAGCACTATTTTTACTATACTGAACTTAAGCATAATGTAGCATTGCACATGTATTCAGTATATTTACATAATGACAGATACTTTTATTTCTGTCTTCAACAGCTACTCTGGAAACAACGGTCTTCATAAAGGTAGCAGAAAAAAGAACCAATTGTATGTGATTATTGGTTCAGCACTCGGGGCCGCCATTCTACTTTTGGCTACTATTATATCTTGCTGGTGTATGCATAAAGGAAAGAAGAAATATCATGATCAAGGTATGTTTCTAAGTCAAAATTATACATCATTTCTTTCTGAGATTTAAGATGATAGTACCTTATGTACTTGTTTGCACTCTTTGCAGACCACCTTATTTCACTTTCTACTCAAAACCTGGAATCTAAAGATGATGGTCATGCAGAAGTTGCTCACTGCTTTAGTTTTTCTGAAATTGAAAGCTCTACAAATAATTTTGAGAAGAAAATTGGTTCTGGAGGTTTTGGAGTTGTTTACTATGGGAAACAGAAAGATGGAAAAGAGATAGCAGTTAAAGTTTTAACTAGTAATTCCTACCAAGGCAAAAAAGAGTTCTCTAATGAGGTAACTTGCATATCATTAACCACTTTCAGTGATCTAACATAGCAGCCGTCCCGACTTAATTTGCCGAGTTACATTTCCATGTAATAGTTATACTTTGGTTTCATTCCTGTGATTCAGGTGACTCTTCTGTCAAGGATACATCACAGAAACTTGGTACAGCTTCTAGGTTATTGTCGAGAAGAAGGGAATAGTATACTTATTTATGAGTTCATGCATAATGGAACTCTCAAGGAACATCTTTACAGTAAGCCTGCATGATTTAAATCAAGTAGCAATAATGAGTTTCCATATGCTTAATTATGTTTTGTTGTGCCTAACTTCTTTCAGGGCCATTAACGCATGGACTAAGTATCAATTGGATTAAGCGACTCGAGATTGCCGAGGATTCTGCCAAAGGTTCATATTATTTAAGACTATTGTATTAATACAAATGGCCCTTCCCTTACTTCAGATCGCAATGTACTAACTGAATTATTCGTGTTTGTTCAGGGATTGAGTATCTTCACACAGGATGTGTCCCTGCAGTTATCCATAGAGACCTAAAAAGCAGCAACATTCTTCTTGACAAGGACATGAGAGCTAAGGTTTCAGATTTTGGACTTTCGAAACTCGCTGTTGATGGAGCCTCCCATGTTTCTAGCGTAGTTCGGGGTACAGTAGGATATCTGGATCCCGAGTAAGGCCTTAAACTACTTTTTCCCATTATTTTGCTTGTTTCCTTAAGTTGATTACATAGCCAAAGTGCTTATCATTTTAACTTTCATCTATCAGGTACTACATTTCTCAGCAGCTGACTGACAAGAGTGATATATACAGTTTTGGGGTGATTCTTCTTGAACTCATATCTGGTCAAGAAGCAATATCTAATGACAACTTTGGTGCTAATTGTCGAAACTTAGTCCAATGGGTGAGTCTTAATTTCTCTGTAATCATATAATTATGCCACATAAATGAAATTATACAGTTGTAAATTCCTATTTAATTTTACAACATAGGAAATTAAAAATGCTAATCACACATGCACATGTACTATATATATAGCGCACATGCAAATTTAAAATGTGGTGAGGTAGCAGAGTTAATGCTACATGTGTTGACGGTGTAAATGAGTTTTACACTAACATCTGATAAGAATTCACTGCTTTGCCATCTATCAAACCCAATGAACCATGTTTCCAGTTAAATATAGATACATGATGCAATCCATCTATATGAAGATATACATTATAGATTATGTTGAGTTACATTGATTTACCTAAACAATAAAATGTGTCTTGTGTGACAGGCAAAATTGCACATTGAGAGTGGAGATATACAAGGAATAATTGATCCAGCATTACGTGGAGAGTATGACCTACAATCGATGTGGAAAATAGCAGAGAAAGCGTTGATGTGCGTTGCAGCACACGCACACATGCGGCCATCAATATCAGAAGTAGTGAAGGAAATTCAAGACGCAATTGGTATTGAAAGAGAGAGGGAAAGTAGCATTTCGGATGAGATGATGACAAGAAATTCAGTTCATTCTTCCATCAACATGGGTTCTATGGATCTTGCTGCGACTGAGAATTACCTCGCTATTGATGATTCCATTGCTAGACCCACTGCACGATAGTGTGAGTGTGACTGTAATGTAATGCCACAATTTTGAGCTACCTTGTGTGACTCTCGCTTTCCATTGTTTAGAGTGTCACAAATTTGACTGGACAAAACCCCATTTTTGGTTTATTACTTAGCAAGTAACCAATTTTCTATGCTCTTTAAGACTCTGGACTCCTAACTTCTCTCAAAAAAAAAAAAAAAAAAGACTCTGGACTCCTAACTATCAAACATACAATATGATCTAAATTCCCATACATATCTAATGGTATACTCTTCTAACGTTATTGTAGTCCGAGCTACACAAAGGTCGAAAACCACATAAGTGAACTTTGTGATTTTTCGTTGTCTATAATTTGCAGTCGGTGTCATTTCAATAATAATAGTACTATGACCACTTACAGCTGATGCAGTATGATGAGTACTGAGGTACATTTTGTAGCTAAGAACTGTCATTTATCTATCTATCTTCAGTTCTGAGCGTACATTAACTAAAGATAGATGAAATAGCATGTCAAGTTTAAATTAACAAGTCAAGGTTTGCTTGTTGTGAACTTCTGATGTAATCGATTTTCTTGTGTTAGGATTATGAATTTGTGATTTTGGCTACCAACATTGTTATTTTACGTGGGATGTAAACATTTACTGGAGAACTAATTTAATGTCATAAATCTTACTTGGAGGACCAAGTTGATGTCAAGTGTATCTTTAGAGTACTAGAATGGAAGTTTAGTATACTGATATTTATTTTCCTTGTGAGTAATCCATTTACTTGTATTTACCAATTTCTCAAAAAATGAGACTTTTTTGGTGTATCAAAACAATATACCCTCATTTACTTGTATTTACCAACTCAAATACGCAACATCTTTTTTTTTTTTTTCTATTTTTTTTTTTTTATGAATTGTATATTTTGAGTATTGTATAAGCCCCCACACTTTTGTCCTTAGTTTAAAGGCATCTTAGTGGATAGAGGATTTGGATGTTTGCAAACTACTTTTGGTCTTGATTCCCAAGTAACATGAGGATTTTTTGTGTATCAAACAATGTTTTGACTTGAAAGTCCACGCTATCATGTTTTTGATATACTTTCCATTTTCCATTTTGGGTCTTGTGTAGACCCTCACATTTTTGTCCTTTGTAAAAGGCGGATTTATGGGTAGAGGAGTGTAGGTGTTTATAAATTATCTTTAACCTCAATTCTAAAATAATATGGGACTTTTTTGGTGTATCGTAACAATAACCCCCAAGTTGAGGCTCAAAGGACAAAAAAGGTTTGTAGTTTAGGTCTAATCGGCTCCAACTCAAGTTCGTTTCATCGATTTTTCGATGTATTACCTGCTTTGATCTTGCGTCAGCAATCACGATTTTGTCCTTAGTTAACAAGTGTATCGGTGGATAGATGAGTGTTCACAAACCATCCTTAGCCTCAATTCTCAAGTAATGTTAAACTTTTTGATGTACTAAAACAACAACTCTTCAGTCGATGATAAAAGGATAGGGGCATGTAAATTAGGCCCCTACTTGGCGCACCAATATCCTGACCTCTGAGCCTACACCATTGCATTTATGAGGTATTGTCCCTTTTGGGTATTTTGTAAGGTGTCATAATTTTGTCATTTTTAAAGGGAGCCTTTGTGGATAGAAAATGTATTTGTTTTTAAACAACTTTTAGCCTCATTTCTTAAACAATTAGTTTTTTTTTGCCATAGAAGTTTTGATGATTAGTGCATGAATGTATGAGGCTCGAGTGCTCTTGAGACACTTGTTAAAAAGTTAAAAATAGAAAGAAAAAAAGACGATTTTTACATTGAAATAACTCATTTTCAACTTTCAAAAAGTATTATACATACTTTCCAAGGTAACATTTCATTTTTTTAATTCCTTAACAAATGCATATAGAACACTTGTTAGCATTTATCATATTTTATCTTGTTTTTCAAGTTTTAGGGTAGAGTTTATTAAGAGACAAATATGTTGGAACAAAATGTGTTTAACAATGAACCTTAAAGAGTTTTGATGATAACAAGGTATTAAAAATTGTAAATTGGACTAGCTAATATTTGTTCAAGTGTACAGGACCATAATTATAAAGTTACATCATCATTGGTTCTGAATGAGCAAATAAAGAGCAAAGGAAACAACAAAAATTTGAAGCTTGGACGCTCCTGAAGGCAACTTGTTACTGAAGAGAAAAAGCGCTCCTGAAGTTAAGTCGCTTCTGAAGTAAGAATAGTGCTCCTGAAGTTAAGACGCTTCTGAAGTAAGAATAGTGCTCCTGAAGACAAGAAGTCCAGAAGTCATATCATCAGAAGCTGCATCATCAGAAGCTGCAGAAGTCATATCATCAGAAGCTGCATCATCAGAAGCTGCCTCATCAGAAGCTATTTCACCAGAAGCTGAATCTCAACTGGATTTGCAAAAGATTTAAGAATTGAAGAATTATCAATGCAAAAGTTGTCTATTGGATTCGAAAACACAAACAAAGGATTAGTGGAATTTTGCAACGGTCATTTCAAAGGTGTTTGAATGCTTGTGCTTGCAATTTGGACGAAAGCGTTGACATTGTACTTTGTACGAATTGTACAACCACGTTCTCCACTACTCTGTTTTGTGTCCACGCTACAAGACAAGAAAACAGCTCCAGAATACGGTTTCGCCTGCATATATGTTCCTTTGGATAAGGAATGGATTTCAAATTTGTTCTTCATAGGACAACAACCAAATCAGGCAATATATCATTGGTGAAAGATCAAGCTTCAACAACGACTCTTTGGTGTGCTGGCAATTTCACAACGTCTCTTTCACACCTCTATATAAAGGAGTGAAGACTTAGAGTTTTGGTAATGCAAGAACGCTGAACGAAAGACTCATAATATTTTTACAAGTGCCAAACCTCTGCTGAAATTGTTCTGCATTCACTTAGAATTTCTGTGTCTCAAAGTCATATCTTAGAAATTCTTAAGTCCATTGAGTCTGTATCTGATTTGTATTGTGAGCACCTCTGATTGTATATCAAGTGTTCAACCTTAAACAATTTTCTGTGTAATTTTGTTTAGTTAGGAAGTCTCTTGCAGTTGTGCTTGAGCAGGAAGTCTCTTGATTGTGTTCTTGAGCAAAGAAAGTCTCTAGCTTGTGTGCTTGAGCAAAGGAAGTCTCTTGCTTGTGTGCTTGAGCATTTGTAATCAGATATTACTCATAGTGAAATCTCCTTGGAAGTGCAAGGGGGACTGGACTACTTCCGGATTGTGGAAGGAACCAGTATAATTGCTTTGTGTCGTTCTTCTTCTCTCTCTCTGTTTTATTCCGCTGCATTTAGATTCTGATTATCACTTCAGAAGCTGTCTCACTTAGCTTCTGATCAGTGGGTTCAGTTTTTAGGGGAAACGAAGAATTTTTCAAAACACAATTCAACCCCCTTTCTTGTGTTTTTTTCTCACCTTCAATTGGTATCAGAGCCTGGTTTGTTGTGTAACACTTAACCGTGCAACAGTCAAAGATCTGAGAAAAACATGTCTACTCCTCCTCCTACTGGTCCTGGTGATACTAGCTATAAAATTGTCTCACATGATTATAGTGATAGTAAGAAAACCAGTGTTGGAAAAGTTCCAAAGTTCAATGGAGATGCTGAAGAGTTCTCTTGGTGGAAGACCAACTTTTACAGTTACATCATGAGCCTAGATGAAGAATTATGGGATATTCAGGAAGATGGTGTTGGTGATTTAGTCCTTGATGAAGAAGGAGCTGCTGTGGATAGAAAGAAACATACTCCAGAACTGAGGAAACTCTACAAGAAGCATCATATTATCAGAGGAGCTCTTGTCACTGCCATACCCAAAGCAGAGTATATGAAGATGAGTGACAAATCCACTGCTAAAGCTATGTTTGCTTCTCTCTGTTCAAATTATGAAGGGAGCAAGAAGGTCAAAGAAGCAAAGGCTCTCCTGCTTGTACATCAGTATAAGTTATTCAAGATGAAGGATGATGAAACTATTGAGGAGATCTCAAGGTTTCAAACCTTAGTTTCTGGGCTACAGATTCTAAAGAAGAGCTATGTTGCTTCTGATCATGTAAGCAAGATACTCAGAAGCTTACCTGCCAGATGGAGACCAAAGGTGACTGCCATTGAGGAAGCTAAAGATTTAAACACTTTAAGTGTCGAAGATCTTGTTAGTTCTCTCAAAGTTCATGAGTTAAGTCTTAATGAACATGAGTCTACTAAGAAGAGTAAATCAATAGCTCTTCCATCCAAAGGCAAGTCATCAAAAGCTCTCAAAGTAGTTGAATCTGAAGAGGAAGAACAGTCAAGTTCAGATTCTGAACCAGATGCTGCTGAAATGGCCATGCTCTCAAACAGACTTCAATATCTGGCCAAGAAGAACAGAAAGTTTCTCTCCAGAAGGGGTAACTCCAGAAGCTCAAAGAAAGAAGATCAGAAGGGATGCTTCAACTGTAAGAAGCCTGGACACTTCATTGCTGAATGCCCTGATCTTCAAAGAGAAAAGTCAAAGAACAAGTCAAAGAGGTCTACATTCAAACCAAGCAAATTCAAGAAGCAGATTAAGCAGAGTTTAATGGCAACCTGGGATGATTTGGGTAGTGAATCTGGATCTGATAAAGAGGAAGCTGATGAAGATGCAAAGGTAGCTGTTGGGTTGGTAGCAACAACAACTTCAGAAGCTGGATCAGATTCAGACTCAGAAGATGAAAACGAGGTATATTCCAAAATTCCCAGAGATGAACTTGTTGAGTCACTTAAAGAACTTCTTACACATTTTGAAGTAAGAACCAATGAGTTGAAAGATTTAAAAGAAAAATATGCTGATTTGGTACAACAGCAAAAATCAACTCTATTGGATCTGAAAGCTTCTGAACAAGGACTTAGGGGCTTTGATTTCATGTGTAAAACATATGAAGATCAGCTCAGGTTCTTATGTCAGAAGGTACAAGAAAAGTGTAATGAAAAACCTTTAAGTAATCATGAAATTGCTCTTGAAGATTTCATTATATCTGACATTGACAGAAGCAGAGTAGCTTCTATGATTTATAGCATTTACATGAACAATGGCAGAGGAATTGGTTTTCCAGAAGTGAAACTTGAGAAAACCAATCTAAAGTCTTGTTGTGAATGCATCAAGGAAGGTCTGAAAACATTCTTTGTACCAGAAGGGGCTGAGTTGGAAACTGTTGTTCAATCAGAACCTGAAGCTTCTAGTTCTAAGGCTAAGATTACTTCAAAGCCAAAGAACTCTAAGTCAAAGGCTATGATCAAATCTGATTCCAAGACTTCAAAGGTTAGGATCCTGAAAAGATCAGAACCTATTCCTCAGAGTCTGGTGAAACCAAAATCTGGGGTTCTGAAGTCTAAGTTTCAGAAGAAGACAGTTACTGCTTCTGAAGTACCAAAACCTAAGGTGATGGTTAATCAGAAGCAACCCAACTCACAGCACAAGGTACAAGAAGTGAAGAGTAAATCCTTAAGTACTAACCTTCCAGGACCCATAGAACAATGGGTACCTAAATCTAAAAATGTCAATGATGCAGGTATGTCTAAGAGCAGTGCCAAAGCAAAGATCATGGTACCTAGACAGCGGTTGCTCAAGACACATGACAGGAGACAAGTCCATGTTCCTCAGCCTAACAATGAAAGAGGGAGGAAATGTGAAATTTGGAGGCAACCAGTCAGGCAAGATCATAGGTACAGGAACTATTGGTAATTCCTCTACCTCAATTAATAATGTATGGTTGGTAGATGGTCTTGAACATAACCTTTTGAGCATTAGTCAATTTTGTGATAATGGTTATGATGTGCTTTTTGAAAAACCCAACTGTACAGTAATCAACAAGGAAGACAAATCCATTGTGTTCAAGGGAAAGAGAGTTGACAATGTCTATAAAATCAATTTTTCTGAACTGGCTGATCAGAAGGTGATTTGCCTACTATCAGTGAATGATAAGAAATGGATGTGGCACAGAAGGTTGGGACATGCTAACTGGAGGTTAATCTCTAAGCTTAGTAAGTTACAACTTGTGAAAGGGCTACCAGACATTGACTATCATTCAGATGCACTCTGTGGTGCATGTCAGAGAGGGAAAATTGTGAAATCATCTTTTAAAACCAAAGACATTGTTTCAACCTCAAGACCTTTAGAATTACTCCATATTGATTTATTTGGACCAGTGAGTACTGCATCCTTATATGGAAGTAAATATGGATTAGTCATTGTTGATGATTACAGCAGATGGACTTGGGTGAAATTCATAAAGAGTAAAGATGTTGCGTGCGATGTATTCAGTAGCTTCTGCACTCAAATTCAATCTGAAAAAGAATCAAAAATTTTGAAAGTCAGAAGTGATCATGGTGGAGAATTTGAAAATGAGCCATTTGAAGCTTTTTGTGAAAAACATGGAATTTTCCATGAATTCTCTTCTCCTAGAACACCACAACAAAATGGGGTTGTAGAGAGAAAGAATAGAACTTTACAAGAAATGGCCAGAACCATGATTCATGAAAACAAGTTACCAAAACATTTTTGGGCAGAAGCAGTGAATACAGCATGCTATGTTCAAAACAGGATCTATATTAGACCTATTTTGGAGAAAACAACATATGAACTCTTTAAAGGAAGAAAACCCAATATCTCTTACTTTCATCAATTTGGATGTACATGTTACATTCTGAACAACAAGCTCTACCTAAAGAAATTTGATGCCAAGGCCCAAAGAGGAATCTTTTTAGGTTACTCTGAAAGGTCAAAGGCATACAGAGTGTATAATTCAGAAACACTCTGTGTTGAAGAATCTATGCACGTTAAATTTGATGACAAGGAGCTTGAAGATAAAACTTCAAAGCAAGGTGAAAGTTTTGCAGAGATACAGGTTCCTGAAGCTACTCCAGAACCTGATCAGATAGCTAAGTCTGAAGATAGTCCAGAAGCTGAACCCACATCAGAAGCGCAAGATGAAACTGCTTCTGATGAAGCACAAGATGGCTCACATCAAGAAGATCCTCCCAGAAACACATTCAAACACAAGTCTTCACATCCCGAGGAGCTAATCATTGGAAACAAAGATAGTCCAAGAAGAACAAGATCACATTTCAGACAAGAAGAGTCAATGATTGGACTAATCTCAATGATTGAACCTACAACAGTTGATGAAGCACTTTCAGATGATGGATGGATCCTAGCTATGCAAGAAGAGTTGAATCAATTTCAAAGAAATGATGTGTGGGATCTTGTACCCAAACCTCAGCACAAGAACATTATTGGAACAAAATGGGTATTCAGAAACAAGCTGAATGAGCAAGGTGAAGTAACAAGAAACAAAGCCAGGCTTGTTGCACAAGGGTATAGTCAACAAGAAGGCATTGATTACACTGAAACGTTTGCTCCAGTTGCAAGATTGGAAGCAATCAGGTTACTTCTTTCCTATGCAGTTAATCATGGCATAATATTATATCAAATGGATGTTAAGAGTGCATTTCTAAATGGTGTCATAGAAGAAGAAGTGTATGTCAAGCAACCTCCTAGATTTGAGGATATTAAATATCCTGACCATGTTTTTAAACTGAAGAAATCACTATATGGCTTGAAACAAGCTCCCAGAGCTTGGTATGATAGACTAAGTAATTTCTTAATCAAAAATGATTTTAAAAGAGGACAGGTTGATACTACACTCTTCAGAAGGACCCTTGGGAAAGATATTCTTGTTGTGCAAATATATGTTGATGATATAATATTTGGTTCTACTAATGCATCTCTTTGCAAGGAATTTTCTTAGTTAATGCAGGATGAATTTGAAATGAGCATGATGGGAGAGCTGAAGTTCTTCCTTGGCATTCAAATCAATCAATGCAAAGATGGAGTCTATGTTCATCAATCCAAGTACACAAAGGAGCTTCTGAAGAAGTTCAAACTTGAAGATTGTAAAGTAATGAACACTCCAATGCACCCTACGTGCAACTTAAGCAAAGAAGATGAAGGAGCTAAAGTAGATCAGAAGCTGTATAGAGGTATGATTGGTTCTTTGTTATACCTCACTGCATCTAGGCCAGATATTTTATTCTGTGTATGCTTGTGTGCAAGATTCCAATCAGATCCTAGAGAATCACATATGACTGCTGTCAAGAGAATCTTCAGGTATTTGAAGGGAACAACTAATCTTGGACTCCTTTATAGGAAATCCTTAGATTATAAGCTAATTGGATTCTGTGATGCTGATTATGCTGGTGATAGGATTGAAAGAAAGTCAACCAGTGGCAACTGTCAATTTCTGGGTGATAATCTTATATCCTGGGCTAGCAAAAGACAAACAACTATTGCTATGTCTACAGCAGAAGCGGAATACATTTCAGCTGCAAGTTGTTGTACACAACTACTTTGGATGAAACATCAGTTGGAAGATTATCAGATAACTGCTAACAGTATTCCCATTTATTGTGATAATACTGCTGCTATTTGTTTATCTAAAAATCCAATTTTGCATTCAAGAGCTAAGCACATTGAAATCAAACACCATTTTATCAGAGATTATGTTCAAAAAGGAATTTTAAATATACAATTCATTGATACTGAAAATCAATGGGCTGATATATTTACTAAGCCTTTAACTGTTGAAAGATTTGAACATGCATTACGTGTCTGATTAGATGTTTGCTTGCTCCTAAATAGGATTTTAGGTTCTGAAGTTCGTTCAGAAGCAGTAGTCCATCAGAAGCTCTTTATTGAGGTTCTGAGGAAAACTCGCTTCTGATGACGTCAGCATCTGAAGTCCAGAAGCTGGATTTATTGCTTCTGAATAGTTGAATTAGTGGAAACGTTGGAAGTTACCTTTTAAAAAGTAACTTCTGGCCCACTAACTTGGTAGTTACTCTGTGAACTTCTTACGTGGCCTGTATGTGTTGGTGTATAACTAAAAGAGCAATGATGATTTAATAGCTTTGAAAGTACTTTTCACGCGCCCCCAATTTTGTCATTAATGTTATGTTTGTTTGTCTCTTTTGAATTGCAATCGTTTTACTTTTAACACTTTGACAATTCACACACTACTCACTCACAACAAACACATTTGCTCTCAAACCTCTTGCGAAGTAAGCGCATTCTCTCAACCTTAGAACCCTAAAATCTTCATCTTCTTCAAATCTTCATCAATCATCAAATGGCATCATCAAGCTCAAAAGTTTCAGAATCTACATCAAACATGCAAAGCGTACCAGGATCTGGGTCCGTCTACAAAGAGAAGACTATGGATATTCCATGGGAATCCTTAATAGTTTAAGTAGAGTCACCGGTGGATTTTGCTTCACTCAAGAAGTACGAAGTAAACATGGAAGGATTGATAGAGACTCAGAAGCTGTCTGAGTATTTCAAGATGCTAAATGGGCCAACATATGTGAACTTGGTCAAGGACTTTTGGTTAAAAGCTGAAGTGTACAATGAAAAGCCTGCAAAAGTTGTAAGCAAACAAGCTGGGTCAAAGAAAGGGAAAATGGCCATGGATATGAATCCTACATCATTTGATAGCTTAGAAATAAGGTCTGAAGTGATGGGCATTCCTATAACCATCACTGAGGACGTTATAGCTAAAGCTTGTAGAATGCATGCAGAGGGAAGATTCCAAGAAATAGTGAGGAAGGAAGATGTCCTGCTACAAGGTTACTACAACACTCTTCTGGGTGGGAAGAAAGATGCCAAGCCTTCTGAAATGGAGATTCACAACAGGATGTTGGTGAAATTCAGTAATGGTTGCTTCTTTCAAAGAGCAGGAGGGTCTGACCAACCCAACAACCAACAGAAGCTAGCAATTTACTTCATGGCTATTCTGGAAAAGATAAACTTCCCCAGATATGTAATGGATCATCTCTGCTGGTCCATAAACGAAAGCACTATAAGAGGAAGAAAACAAGTACCCTATGGAAGATTGCTGTCTGAAATCTTTTTTCAAGGAAGGGTGCTGGAGTTCTTAAAGAGGACAAGGAATGCTTCTGATAGATGTTTCGATGTCTCTACTGCTGAAAGGACTATCAGTAGCAGGAGCTTATGCTCTATGAAGTTCATCAAGGAAGTCTCTAAAGATGAAAAGTGGTTGGAGATGACCACAGAAGAGACTGAGATTATCAGGGACTTTCCTTCCATTTTTAAGGAAAGCAATCCTGAAATCTTAGCCAAGTCAGTAGCTGAGTACGTCTTGGAAGAAGTTGCAAATTCTCAGGAGGAAGCTGCTCTTACTAAAGGAAAGAGAGCCAGAACTAGTTCAGAATCTGATGCTGCTCCTACTAAAGGAAAAAGGGCCAGAACTAGTACTGTGTCAGAAGCTGCTGTTGCTATAACTGAGAAGCAAAAAGTTGCTAAGTCTGATGCTAAATCTGTTTCTGCCAAGGATAAAGGAAAGATGCAGAAGGTTGGTGCTGCTTCTATTCCTCAGAAAAGAAGAAAAGGTAAGGCAGATTTGGTAATCACCAAAGAGCAGCTGGAGGAAGCCCTTGAAGAAATAGAGAAAGAAGAGGCTGAGCCCAAGCTGAAGAAGAAGAAGGCTCCCCTTCAACTTGTGAGTCCTATGGTTGAGATGACTCCAAGAATGAAAAGGATGGCAGATGAACGTGCTTCTGATTTTATATCAGACAAAAAGGAACTAAAAGCACAATACATTCATCAAAGAGATGAAAAGCTCAAGGCTTTGGGTATGGAAGACTGTGATAGGTTCTTCAAAGAGAAATTGGCTGAAGTAAGAGCCATTGCTGGTAAGACTACTGAAGACAGCGAGGAAGAAAAAATGATGATTATTATGGAGGATGCTCCAGGAGATGGAACTTCAGAAGTAGTTCCTCAAGCTGCTGGTCCACAGAAGATCACTTCTGAAGCTGGCCCTGCAGTTCAGGTAATCCAGATTCCAGTCACCCCTATCCCCATTTCACTCTCTTCACCATCAGTACCTGAACCAATAGAAGACACTTCTGTCTTAGACAATCTTATTCTACACTATTCAGGAGACTTACCCAAAGACAAGTCTACCTCAGAAAAAGCCTCTGAAACAACTCCAGAAGCAGCTGCTTCTGAAAATGTTGTTTCAGAAAACCCCCATCAACAGAACCCTAAACCACATAAACCCACAACACCCCCACAATCACCAATAGCTACCATTGACCCCCAACTCAACACTCAAACATCAACTTCACCACAACAACCACCAACTGAAATTGAACACTCCCCAGAACCAACTCCCATGGATGTTGACAACTCTCAAGTCAATGTTCAAGCCTCAACCTCTACCGCACACATTGCTTCTGACCAGCCCTCATCTTCAAACACACAAACACACTTTACCATTCCAATTCCTAACCCTGTTCAAGACCTGGAAATCAGTGATTCTGATCTTGAAACCCTTGAACAACCACCCACAAACATCCTGGAATCTGGATATATTAATGCTGAGCTTCTCACAATTCTTAGTCAAATGCATAATCTGGTGGATCAAAGAAGGTCAATTGATCTCACCAACGCATATGAAGACTCCTGGGCATCTCTTCAGAACCGGGCAGCTGAGCTTATTGAAAATGTAAAGGCTAAGTGCATCAGAAGCAAGGAAGCTTCTGTCAGGAATTTAATGGAGCATATGAAGCAGAATCTCAGAGTAAGAAGTTCTACACTGCTCCTGGCAAACCAGCCTTTCTTCTCAGAAAAGGACTACTTGACCAGAGAAGCAAGGTTGTGTAAGCTTCTGAAGAAACAGATGGCACAGCAGCAGCAAGAGGCTAAGGAAAGGGAACAGGCTCTTCTCCAGAGGCAACAATACCTTGAAGAACTGTTGAAGACAAAAACTGAAGAAATGGAGAAGATGAAGAAACAACAACAAACCAATCATTAGTTGCACACCTTAGTGTTATCTTTTGTTTGTTGTGTGTTTTAAATTTTTAGTCCTTGCTTCTGAAACCATCTTGTTTTATTTTTCTATGCTTCTGAATTCTTAAATGATTCTGACTGCTTAGCTGCTTCTGATAATTGGATATTCATGTTCATATACTTTGGTCTGATTTATTTAGTTAATTTCTTAGTATACTCTCTCATGTTTGAGTTTTTCTCAAATCTTTTTGTCTTTTATGCTTATTTTTATCTCATTTTTTTTTATAATGACAAAAGGGGGAGTATATGTGACAAGTATTTAAAGGCTCTGAGCCCCATTAACATTAATGGCATTTGAAATTTTTGAAAAACTTCTATCATTTTTTTTACCTTATTGGTATAAGCTATGAACGAACGAAGAAGTATCAAAATTCAAGTAAAATTAATTGAACCATTCTTCTTATCTATAAGTTAATTCTTTCAATGATTCAATTTTTTAAAGCTCTGATATTTTTATTGTGCGAAAAATGAATTTAATTAACCTGGATAGAACTTAGGGGGAGCTTACAAACCTCACCTTAAAGACTATCAGACTCAGGGGGAGTTTGAGCTTACAAACCTCAGACTCTGAGCTTACAAACCTCAGAACCACAAAGTCAACTTGTTAATTAGATTAACAACAATTGATCAATTTTAAATACTTTTGTTTGTCATCATCAAAAAGGGGGAGATTGTTGGAACAAAATGTGTTTAACAATGAACCTTAAAGAGTTTTGATGATAACAAGGTATTAAAAATTGTAAATTGGACTAGCTGATATTTGTTCAAGTGTACAGGACCATAATTATAAAGTTACATCATCATTGGTTCTGAATGAGCAAATAAAGAGCAAATGAAACAACAAAAATTTGAAGCTTGGACGCTCCTGAAGGCAACTTGTTACTGAAGAGAAAAAACGCTCCTGAAGTTAAGTCGCTTCTGAAGTAAGAATAGTGCTCCTGAAGTTAAGACGCTTCTGAAGTAAGAATAGTGCTCCTGAAGACAAGAAGTCCAGAAGTCATATCATCAGAAGCTGCATCATCAGAAGCTGCAGAAGTCATATCATCAGAAGCTGCATCATCAGAAGCTGCCTCATCAGAAGCTATTTCACCAGAAGCTGAATCTCAACTGGATTTGCAAAAGATTCAAGAATTGAAGAATTATCAATGCAAAAGTTGTCTATTGGATTCGAAAACACAAACAAAGGATTAGTGGAATTTTGCAACGGTCATTTCAAAGGTGTTTGAATGCTTGTGCTTGCAATTTGGACGAAAGCGTTGACATTGTACTTTGTACGAATTGTACAACCACGTTCTCCACTACTCTGTTTTGTGTCCACGCTACAAGACAAGAAAACAGCTCCAGAATACGGTTTCGCCTGCATATATGTTCCTTTGGATAAGGAATGGATTTCAAATTTGTTCTTCATAGGACAACAACCAAATCAGGCAATATATCATTGGTGAAAGATCAAGCTTCAACAACGACTCTTTGGTGTGCTGGCAATTTCACAACGTCTCTTTCACACCTCTATATAAAGGAGTGAAGACTTAGAGTTTTGGTAATGCAAGAACGCTGAGCGAAAGACTCATAATATTTTTACAAGTGCCAAACCTCTGCTGAAATTGTTCTGCATTCACTTAGAATTTCTGTGTCTCAAAGTCATATCTTAGAAATTCTTAAGTCCATTGAGTCTGTATCTGATTTGTATTGTGAGCACCTCTGATTGTATATCAAGTGTTCAACCTTAAACAATTTTCTGTGTAATTTTGTTTAGTTAGGAAGTCTCTTGCAGTTGTGCTTGAGCAGGAAGTCTCTTGATTGTGTTCTTGAGCAAAGGAAGTCTCTAGCTTGTGTGCTTGAGCAAAGGAAGTCTCTTGCTTGTGTGCTTGAGCATTTGTAATCAGATATTACTCATAGTGAAATCTCCTTGGAAGTGCAAGGGGGACTGGACTACTTCCGGATTGTGGAAGGAACCAGTATAATTGCTTTGTGTCGTTCTTCTTCTCTCTCTCTGTTTTATTCCGCTGCATTTAGATTCTGATTATCACTTCAGAAGCTGTCTCACTTAGCTTCTGATCAGTGGGTTCAGTTTTTAGGGGAAACAAAGAATTTTTCAAAACACAATTCAACCCCCCTTCTTGTGTTTTTTTCTCACCTTCAAAATAAACATAACATCCCATACTTTGGCTGGGAGACTACATCTTAGACCCAAGATTTTTTTACTTGACAACTATTTGTATTTTTTTCTTCCATAATATGCCCTCTGTCCCATTTTTTCCATTTTTTTCATACCATTAATGAAAGTTATTTTTGTAAAATTATCCGTAGTTTCTCTTTTCTATACACAATTGATTACATTTCTTAATATGTGTCAAATGGTCAAAACAATTGATAATTGGGATCGGAAAGAGTATAAAAAGTTTAAGTTAATTGGATTATAGGACTCGTGAAGGCTGAGCCATGTTTCAAGACTCACACTCTATGCATAAGCTGAACTCAAAACCTTTGTTAAGTACGAGCCAACTCCTTATCAATTGAATCAATTTTTGTTGTGGTAACTAGAGGAGTCAAAACGGGTTATCCGAGCTGTTTAGGGCCAACAGTAACAAGCTTCAGGTTTTATAGATCTGGGTCAAAAAACCCTATTCAAATGTGGACTCAAATGTTACTACCCGAGTCCGACCCTTTACGGGTCGTAGGCTAAACGAGCAAACCCTTAATTATTTTCATTTTTAAAACGTTATAAAGATTACCAAGAATTTTTTTATAAGCATTATTTTTTATTTATCCAAAAAATACTTGTGTGGCTAAAGAAAAGTAAAAACTTTCGTGCTTCATAGACATTACTAATTTATCCATTAACAAAATATTACTAATTTATTTAACATTTTTAGTTATGTAGCCCAAACAAGCTACCCGTGACTCATACGGACTAGCCTTAATGGGTAGCATTCTATTTCGGGTCGGGCTAAAAATCCTTAAAAAAATCCGGACAAGAATTTTAAGTCCCTAGCTCTATATTTTATTCAGGTTGACGAGCCTACCCTTATGGACTAGCCCATTTTGCCGGTTCTAGTATTTGGTAACTACATACTAACAATGTTTTTATTTTTTGAAAGAATTGATATTTTTGTTGAAGTATGTTATTTAAACAACGATTTTATGACGATTAATTAGTCAACCATAGATATACTAAGAAATATAAAAATTTACCCAAAGCCAAAATAATACAGAGAAAATAAGAACACAACAAACTAGGAGAGAAATTTGTCTAAAAAATTGTCACAAACATTTATACAAACATCAATCCAATCGCTTATCGAAACAGTAGCTTCAGCCATATTGGGTTCCACATCCTATAGTTTCTCTTTTCAACCATCACCTGGTGCTTCAGGCGGCCTATTGACTATGTGGGACCGAAACTTGATTGATGTCTGGTCCACTTCAAGCTTTGCTCATGTGTTGGTTATAAGAGGTATGGTTATTGGCTCCGGCGAAGAATTTGTCACTGTAAATGTTTATGCTCCTTGTGATACAAATGCGAAATATGACCTGTGGAATCAACTGACATCTTTTGTTCTCAACAATGGTGATTCTAACTTATGTGTCTGCGGTGATTTTAATTCAGTCAGAACAGTAGAGGAAAGGAGAAGTAGAGGTTCCGAATTTCGTCAGTATGATGCTAATATTTTTAACACTTTCATTGAGGATTGCTTTATGGTGGATTTACCGATTTGTGGTAGATAATTTACTTGGTACCGTGGTGATAGGTTTTCGATGAGTTGCCTAGACAGGTTTCTGTTGTCTAATAGCTGGTGTTCAGTGTGGCCTAACTGTGTTCAAATAGCTTACCAGCGTGGGTTATCTGATCATGTTCCGGTGGTGCTTCGGATGGATGAAGAGAATTGGGGACCTAGGCCTCTCCGAATGTTGAAATGTTGGGCTGATTTCCCAGGTTATGATACTTTCGTTCATCAAAAGTGGCGGTCGTTTGATGTTGAAGGATGGGGAGGTTATGTGTTGAAACAAAAGTTGAAATTAATTAAAGGCAGTTTGAAAGAGTGGCATCAACAACATTCTCAGAATTTGGAAGGAAAGCTTCATGAGGCAAGGGATAGAATGTCGATCCTAGACACTAAAGGCGAAACATCTGATCTATTGGAAGATGAGATAAATGAATTACATGACTTGTCTGTGAATTTGCACTCGTTATCTCGCGTTCAGGCGAGCATGAACTGGTAAAAGGCGAGGCTTCACTGGCTGAAAGAAGGCGATGCGAACACGACATTCTTTCATGGAGTTATGTCTGCAAGACGGCGGTGTAATGCTATTCAGTCGATTCAGGTTCAAGGCGATTATGTCGAGGGCGTGACAAATATTAGAGAAGCTGTGTTTCACCATTTTTCTTCGCATTACAAGTCAGCTATAAAGGGGCGGCCAGGTGTGGAGGGATTGGCGTTTCGTAAAATGTCAATAGCGGAATCCAATTCTCTCATAAGGCCTTTCGGTGTCGAGGAGGTGAAGAACGCGATTTGGGATTTTGGTTTCAAAAGCCCGGGCCCGGATGGTATTAGTTTCGGATTCATCAAACAATTTTGGGACCTCTTGAAGGACGATTTTATGAGATTTTTTATCAGAGTTTCACCGTAATGGCAAGCTTACAAAAGGAATAAATTCTACATTTATTGCCCTCATCCCGAAGGTTGTGATTCCACAAAGATTGAACGACTTCCGCCCCATTTCTTTAGTGGGGAGCATGTACAAAGTGTTGGCCAAGGTTCTTGCAAATAGATTGTGTGACGTCATAAGTACTGTCATCTCTGACTCACAGTCTGCTTTTGTCAAAGGGAAGCAGATATTGGACGGTATTTTGATTGCTAATGAGGCTGTTGACGAAGCACGTCGTTACAACAAAGAATTGATTATGTTTAAGGTTGATTTTGAGAAAGCATATGATTCAGTGGATTTAAAATATCTAGACTCAGTCATGTATCAAATGAATTTTCCTACTCTTTGGAGAAAATGGATTAGGGAATGTGTAGGTTCAACAACAGCATCTGTATTAGTGAACGGGAGTCCAACTGAGGAATTCCCTATGGAACGGGAGCTTCGACAAGGAAATCATCTTTCCCCGTTTCTTTTTTTATTTGCAGCAGAAGGTCTAAATATTATGATGACATCTTTGGTGACGACGGGGCTGTTCCGTGGTTACAGTGTGGGACGCAATAATGAGGTCTCTGTTTCTCATCTTCAATTTGCTGACGACACTTTGTTACTTGGTGAAAAAAGCTGGGCTAATGTGCGATCTATGAGGGCACTATTGATTATTTTTGAACAAGCATCTGGTCTTAAGGTGAATTTTAATAAAAGCATGTTAACAGGAGTTAATGTTTCGACTTCCTGGTTAAATGAGGCTGCTATGGTGATGCAGTGCATTGTGGGATCGATACCTTTTACGTACTTGGGGCTGCCCATAGGGGGTGATGCAAGAAGAATTGAGTTTTGGAAACCTGTTGTGGATCGAATAATCACTAGACTGTCGAACTGGAAGTGTAAGTTTCTCTCCTTGGGTGGTCGCTTGGTTCTTCTGAAATTAGTCCTGTCATCTCTCCCGGTTTACTTTCTTTCCTTTTTCAAGGCCCCCGCAGATATAATTTCCTCTATTGAATCTTTATTTAATTTTTTTTTTTTGGGGGGGGGGGGGGTAGTGAGGATGTGAGGAAAATTTATTGGATTGATTGGGATTCTATTTGTGCTCCCAAGGAGGCAGGAGGTTTGAGGGTAAGGAGGTTAGGTGATTTTAATTTAGCCTTAGTAGGAAAGTGGTGTTGGCGGATGCTAATTGATAAGGAGGGGTTGTGGTACCGAGTCTTAAGGGCTAGGTACGGGGAGGAGGGGGGTCGGTTAAAGGAGGGAGGAAGGCAGAGTTCGGTGTGGTGGCGGATGCTCACTGTGGTCCGCAATGGTGTAGGGATGGGGGTAGGCGGATGGTTTGACGAAAACGTTCGTAAGGTGGTAGGTGGAGGTAGTAGTACTTTTTTCTGGACGAACAATTGGGTGGGTGGTGTGCCGTTGCGGGATAGATTCCCTAGGCTCTTCTCTTTAGCCGAAGATAGGTGGGCAACAGTGGTGGAGATGAAGGGTAGGGGGTGGACGGTTGGAGGTGGGGCGTGGGTGTGGAGGAGTCGTCTCTTGGCTTGGGAGGAGGAGAGTGTGTTGGAGTGTGCTGCTATTTTGCATAACATTATTTTGCAGGATAATATTTCTGACAGGTGGAGGTGGCTTATTGATCCGGTTAAAGGTTATACAGTCAAAGGCACCTATTATTATCTCACAACGACGGAGGCACATGCTGATAGGAATTTGCATGTCGATGTCTGGCATAAAAGAGTTCCGCTAAAGGTTTCTTTGTTTGCGTGGCGGCTGTTCCGTAATAGACTTCCAACTAAAGATAACTTGGTGCGGAGACATGTGCTTCATTCTACTGACAACGTATGCGTAGGTGGTTGTGGGTCACAAGAGACCGCCAATCACTTGCTCTTCGGTTGTCACACATTCAGTACCACTTGGTTCTACATTTTCCAATGGCTTGGTATTTCTTTTGTTGCTCCTTTAACAGCTCGTGAACATTTTTATCAGTTCGGGCACCTTTCGGGGTTACCGCGTTCGGTTTACTCGTTCTTACAACTAATCTGGTTAGCTTGTGTATGGACTATTTGGAAAGAGCGGAATTGCAGAATTTTTCAACAGAAGATTATGGATCCTCAGAGTATATCAGACAAAGTTAAAAGACTCTCTTTCTTTTGGCTGAAATCTAATATGCCCACTTTCGCCGTTAGTTACCATGACTGGTGGCGGCACCCTTTACCTTGTATGGGTGTTCTTCTGTAATCTTCTTATTTATTTTGTTGCCTTTTCCTTTTCATCTTGGTGTTGTTATTATTACCGCAGACTTGACTTTGTAACAGTTTCGGTGTTTCTTTACGGCACGCCTTGTGCGTTTTGAAACACCTTTGGTAAATATATTGTTCCATTTTGGCTTGTTCAAAAAAAAAAAAATTCAATCGCTTATCATTTTTCCTGAAGATGATTATTGTTGTTGATTTAGAAATAAAACAAATTGAGCGTATATATACAAAGAAATATATATATTTACCCAAAATAAAAACACAACAAACTAGGAGAGAAATTTGTCTAAAAAATTGTCACAAACATTTATACCATTTTTTATTTTTCCTGACAAAATAAAAACACAACAAACTATGAGAGAAATTTGTCTCAAAAATTGACACAAACATTTATACAATTTTTCATTTTTCCTGAAGATGATTATTGTTGTTGATTTAGAAATGAAATAAAACAAATTGAGCGTATTAAACTCTTACTTCATTCTTAAGCTTATGAAACCCTATTCCCAAGTCACACCTAAGCACCTATATAGCCACGATCATAACAAAACAAGGATTATGATGGAGGCATTGCATCAAGCTTGATACACCTCATAGGCACCAAATCCTCCCCAAACAATAATAAAACATCATCATCAAGGAGACTAATTGGTAATTAACCATATTAATCACCCTCTTGAATACTATTTACACTATTATCACCACCCTCTTCCCTTACAAGTTTTCTTCCGTCTTCAATCATCCTCTTCTCTGGTTTTCATCAATATCTTTTTTCTCTTTTTTCATTTTTTTTATCATCGATTTTTCATTTCTCTTATATAAACATCAATTCAATCGCTTATTATTTTTATTTTTCTCTCTCGCAGATGATGAATAAAAATTGTTAAAATCATCATAAAATTGTTTACTTTTTTGTTGCAACAGAAATTTGGTCTTCGACTTTCTCGAACAACGATTAAGAACTATAACTAGGTATTTCATCGGATAAAACCATTCAAATTGTTTTTGTTTTGTTCTACTTCATTTGATTGTGTTTGTTCTGTTTTTCACTGATCCTGTTTTTTTTTTTCTCATTGTGTTTTTTTGTTTGTTTTTGTTTCTATTATGGTTGCTTTGTTCATTGATTGTGTTTGTACTGTGATGCAACCATACTGTTAAAGTCAAAGATGGAACCTTTTTGTTTGATTTGGTTATTTTGAGACTCAGGTTTATGTTTGTTCACTTTAAGTTGATTCAGTGTATGTTTGTTATCACTCTGAGTTTGACAGAATCACGGTGAGCCACCGTGATTTTGCAAAAATCTACACTTATTAGCTTTTGCAAAAACATGGTGATTGAGAGTGATTCTGACAAAATCTGCGTGATACCAAACATACACTTACTCTTTGGACCTTAATGTGATTTTCGTTGTGTTGGGTTAAAGGAGGCAGTGGTTTGCAATGTTATTATGATGATGTTATGAGAATGCATCATCATGAAAGTGGTTTGCAGCACTGTTACTTTTTTGGGAGAATTAAGGATTTTAATGACTAATTAACTGGGGTGATGTTGAAAATTATGAAAAATGTTTGCTTGTGTTGTTTATAATTTGACAAAAGTTTGATCATTAGAAAAGTTTGGTTGTTGTTCTGGATTGGAGTTATGAACTTTCCTTTTCATTTTCTTTCTTAAAAAGAACATAAACAATCAGTTTTTGGCTTGGAATTCTGACTTATTTGGTCTTTATATGGTTAGGAGTTATACTTTATTCATGAATATAAATTGACGAGATTTTGAACTACGCAGGGTTCGGTTTCCAATTGGGGAGTAGAAGCAATTAATGGGAAGTAGAGGTCAAAAGCGTCCAGAAATGGTAGATGAACTGCCTGCTGATAAGAGAGCGTGCAGTTCGTTAGATTTTAGACCTAGTTCTTCTACCGCCTCGGTTCAAACCGATGTAAGTTCAACACAGTCGGCAATGGAGCCCCATGATGACATGGATACTTCTTCGTCTGCTTCAAGCCATTCAGAGGAAGAGCCAGAGAAGGATTCAGCTGATGGATCATGTGATTCAGATGAAATGGAGCACTATCATAGCACTCTCCACGAATATCATAGACAGAGACTATCGAGTGATCATGGAAAATTTAAAACTATTATATCAAGCTTGAGTGGACAAACTGAACCTTCTGGTCAGTTGGCCGTACTCACTGAACTCTGCGAAGTTCTGTCATTTTGTACAGAGGGTTCAATCTCCAGCATGACTTCAGACTTGTTATCACCACTACTTGTAAAGCTTGCAAAACATGAGAGTAACCCAGAGATAATGTTGTTATCTATAAGGGCTATCACTTATATATGTGATCTGTATCCTCGATCAGCTGGTTTTCTTGTTCGTCATGATGCTGTTTCTGCTTTATGTCAAAGGTTACTAACTATTGAGTATCAAGACGTAGCCGACCAGGTAATTGGTACTTCCTTGTTTGTAAGATATGTTTTTCATTTTCTTCTGTTGCTTTTTTTTATAGTTTGTAAGTTGTAGCTATTGTTTTTATCCAGTGTCTTCAAGCATTGGAGAAAATATCGAGAGAACAACCACTTGCTTGCTTACAGGCAGGGGCAATTATGGCTGTTCTGAATTATATTGATTTCTTCTCAACAAGCATACAGGTAAGCATCTAATACAAAGGCATCGTCTTCATAAGTATTGACAGTTCATTTTTGGTTCAAAAATTTGAAATAAAAAATATTTTAAATCATTAGATTGGAGAATAGTTTTCTCATTTTACTAATGTATCTTTTCCCTCTCACAGCGAGTGGCTCTTTCTACTGTGGTCAACATATGCAAGAAGCTTCCCTCAGAAAGCCCCACACCTTTCATGGAGGCTGTGCCCATATTATGCAATCTTCTTCTATATGAGGATCGGCAGGTACCGATGATTGGACTGTAGATATTACACTTACGTATTTGTTGTGGGTTTGATTTCCTTTTTTTTGTATTCTTTACTGAAGTGCAAATGTATTTCCACAGCTTGTCGAAAACGTTGCTACCTGCTTAATCAAAATTGTTGATCGAGTTTCTCATTCCTCAGAAATGTCGGATGAACTTTGTAAGCATGGATTGATTCAACAGGTCACACATCTCTTAAGTGTAAATGGCCGAGCGACTCTATCCCAATTAATTTATAATGTAAGCAATTTTTTATATGCTATTTTCATATCCTATATTTCTCCTTTTTTATTTTTTATTTTTTTATTTTTTTTTATGTGCATGAACTTTGATGTTGTTATGAAATTATGAATCTATTATTTTGCTTGACAGGGTTTGATAGGATTACTTGTCAAACTTTCATCGGGATCAGTCGTAGCCTTCAGGACTTTGTATGAGTTAAATATAAGCATCACATTGAGAGATATATTGTCTGCATTTGACCTCTCACATGGTGTATCAACGTCTCAGCTTGTTGGTGGACACTGTAATCGGGTACGAAGCTTGGATTTGTTTCTGTTTTTGTCTTGTACTGGTGTGCAGCTATAGGGTTTGATAAGTTTCCTGTTTACGAGTTGGATTATATCGCTATAGTCATTTAGTTGTTGTAACTAGTTCAGTAATTGGCAATTTTTTAATATTGATTGTGATAATAATGCAAGACTATAGTTAAATGTTCATTTGTGAGTATCCCTATGTAGCCCCTAAAAGTATCCTTTATCTACACATTAACAGTAACTTGGTACTTTAAAACTCTCGTCATGATAGAGTATAGGGAGGGGTCTGATTCATTTTGAGTCTGTTGTAGGAAATCTTACCTTATTTTTTTTAAGAAGTTGATTCACACTTACTTTTTTGAAGTTGATTCACAACTCGAACATGGACTTCCTAGTCACATTGCAGTAAGAAAGAAATTTATGATAAAGAGAAATTTAGGTCTGATTGTCATTGGATATCTGAATTTTAGGAAATTTATGAAGTCTTTATGGTTCAGTGAAAAATGTATCTAGAAGGCTGCAATAAGGCACGTTGAAATATAATTCTTGTTTAATACAAGTGGTGGATTGCTTTATTCTGTTTCAAAATTATACCATTCAATTCTTTGAGTGTCTTTATCTAGCAGTGTCAGTCTGAAACCAGGCAAGGTTTTTCTTGTAATTGATTCTTGTTTGTGTGTTTTGTAAGATTTCTTGTATTGAGCAGTGTAAAAGGTTTTCTTATTGTTTGTTGACCTTCTAGGTATATGAAGTACTCAAATTGCTGAATGAACTTCTCCCTGGCCTGGAAAAAGATCCGAATAATCAACTAGCATTGGACAAAGAATCCTTCCTAGCTAATCATCCAGATCTCCTGCAGAAGCTTGGGATGGATGTGTTTCCCATGTTGATCCAGGTTAGTTAATTTTCTTCTAGTTAGCTCAATACTCTACCGTTTTTACTACAATTAAATACCTATCTCATCTTTGCACAGGTGTTTAATTCTGGTGCAAGTTTATCCGTTTGCCATGGATGTCTATTCGTCATGTACAAGTTTGTTTGTTTGACCAAATCTGGCATGCTTGTGGAGCTTCTTAAGAACGCCAATATTTCAAGGTGAAACGGGCTTTCTTATCCTTGGAGTTGCTATATTATTTATATTTTGTTTAAGGTATTGACTTTATCTGGTTAATGTGACAGTTTTTTGGCTGGAGTTTTCACTCGGAAGGATCATCATATGCTAATGTTAGCCTTACAGATAGCTGAGATAATCCTTCAAAATTTTTCTGATATTTTCTTGAAGTTATTTATAAAGGAGGGTGTCTTTTTTGCCATTGAGGCACTCTTAACACCAGAAAGATCATCAAAATTGGTGTACCCTAGTGGCGTTCAACTGTCGTTAGACTCTGGTCAAAGGTCTGCTTCTAGAGAGGTCCCCAAGTGCCTGTGTTACACTTTTTCAACTGCCCAATCTCCTACATCATCAGAAGCCAAAAAGTGCAAACTTGACAAAGACTCTGTTCATAACCTTGCAGAGCATATTAAAACAAAATACTTGGCACCGGAATTATATGATTCTGAGAAAGGATTGACTGATATTTTGAAGAATCTCAGAGCACTGTCTAATGATTTGTTGAGCATGTCGACTGACGCAGGTGCTCTTGCTGTGCATGAAGAGAAGATCAATAGGGTACTGGATCAAATTATGGACAAGCTTATTGGCAAGGAAGAAGTTTCTACTTTTGAATTTATTGAGAGTGGAGTTGCAAAAGCACTTCTTAATTATTTATCACTTGGCCAATATATGGGGGAAAACAAGGGGATGCATGGTGTTTTTGGTCATAATGCTGTGATAGAAAAACGATTTGAGGCTTTAGCTAGTATATGCTTACGTACTTTTCAGCCTCTCTCTGGCGACACACCCCTTTCTATATTAATCAGGAATCTGCTGAGCGCACTGACTTCATTGGAAGCTTTTCCTATTATTCTGAGCAACGTACAAAAAATGAGAAATTCGTTTGCTACCGTTCCTAATGGATGTGCCGTTCCTTACCCTTGCCTGAAAGTACGTTTTGTTAAGGAGGAGAAAGAAACTTGCTTGAGTGACTGTGCTGAGGATTTTTTTACTGTCGACCCTTTTTCTTCTTTGCACTCAATTGAAAGATATCTATGGCCAAAGGTTAGCGTAAAAAGTGCAGAGGATGAGAAATTATCATCTGGTCAAGTAGTGTTGCAACCTGAAAGTCCACCGCTTCAATTGCCATCAAATACAAGGTCCTGTGTAGATGAAGTTCCAGCAATCTCAGAACGTGCAGGCATGTCGACAGATCTATGTGAAACACAGGTAATATTTGTAACCACAGTCAGTGGTTTACTGAAGTGGCAGCCTATTTATGCATTTCCCCCTAGTAAATTTATCTTGTTCTTAGGGAATGAGGGGTTGTTTCTTAAATTAGTGTTTTGTTTTTAAAAAAATGAAGAATTTCAACTATACTGGTTCTGCAGGGGGAAGAGCCAAAGACATCACATCCTAGACCCGATCAAGCAGTCAATGTGAATGCTGGGGAATCATCTTCTTCAGGAATTCAGGTTTTAATCTTGTTACTGGTTAGGTTATAATGAAGAACATTGTTGCATGTTATTTGTGTCAAAGTATGTTTATAGTTATGTTACACTTGCATATATTTAAATTTTTTGTGTCTTATCTAACAGATTGCAGAACAAGAAATGCATTTTGTTGCAGAATCAGACTCAAAACTAGGAAAAGAGCATCCTGCATCTTGTAGCAACAAAGCTGCTGATAAACTTATTTTTTACCTTGAAGGACAACCTCTGGATCCTAAATTGACTCTATATCAGGCAATTCTTGGCCAAATAGTAAAACAAAATGATAGTGGTGTTAGTGCAAAATTGTGGAGTCATGTGCATACATTAACCTATAGAGCAGCTGTGAAACCTGAGGACATAATGCCTTCGGATTGTCATTCTTCATCTCAAGATTTTCCTCATGATAAAGTTTTAGCATTATATCAGCGGACACCTTTTTTATCAGACATGTTCTATAGTGAACTTGTTTCTGATTTGGAGAAGTCAAGTCCAACTTATGATATTCTGTTTCTTCTTAAAAGCTTGGAAGGTATGAACAGATTTATTTTTCATCTCATGTCACGCGAAAGAATGTGTGCTTTTGCTGAAGGTAAAGTTGATAATCTGGATAGCCTAAAAATAACAGTTCCTTCTGTCCAACTAAATGAGTTCGTGAGCAGTAAGTTGACAGAGAAGCTGGAGCAACAGATGAGGGACTCTATGGCAGTCTGCGTTGGCAGTATGCCTTTCTGGTGTAATCAGTTATTGGCTTCTTGTCCTTTCCTATTCAGCTTTGAAGCAAGATGCAAGTACTTCAAACTGGCAGCATTTGGTCAGCCACGAATGCCACCTCACAATAACTCTGAAACAGTAAGTGACAGGCGACTGGGCCATGGTGCATTGCCTCGAAAGAAGTTTTTAGTTTACCGCGACCGGATCTTGGAGTCCGCTGCACAAATGATGAAACTACATGCCAGTCATAAAGTGGTTCTTGAAGTGGAATATGATGAAGAAGTGGGCACTGGTCTTGGACCAACTTTGGAATTTTATACCTTGGTGTGTCAGGAGTTACAGAAGTCTGGTTCGGGCATGTGGAGAGAGGATGCTTCTTCATATACCATAAAGACAAACTTGCAGGCTGAGGAAACAGGAATCCATTCTCTTTATGGACTCTTTCCTCGTCCATGGTTGTCAACACAAGATACATCTGGTGGCATACAGTTCTCTGAAGTAACAAATAAATTTTTCCTTTTAGGTCAAGTTGTTGCTAAAGCACTTCAAGACGGAAGGGTCTTAGATCTCCACTTTTCTAAAGCCTTCTATAAACTTATTCTTGGAAAGGTAATTGATTTTGGGTGCAATTAATGAAACTTCATACGAGCTTGCAACTTGTAGTAAGATGGAAACTGACTTAACCTTTCTATTTGCTTATAACTTGTCTTTTTAGGAACTTTATCTTTACGACATACAGTCACTTGATCCTGAGCTTGGTAGGGTACTGCATGAGTTTCAAGCACTAGTTAACAGGAAATTTTGTTTGGAATCGGTCTGTGAAGGAAATTCTGAGTTGGAACAGGGACTAAGCTTTAGAGATTCCAGAATTGAGGATCTTTGTCTTGATTTTACTCTTCCTGGGTATCCTGATACTGTTCTTGCTTCAGGGTCTGATCACACCATGGTAAAATATTGCTTGATATTTTTGCTTTGCAATTTTTGTTCTAACCCTTTTGTTGTTGGAATATAAACTTAATATTTCATCCTGTTTGGTAGGTAAATATGAGAAACCTGGAGGATTATGTTTCACTTATTGTTGATGCAACTGTCAAGTCTGGAATTTCAAGACAGGTGGAAGCCTTCAAATCCGGCTTTAACCAGGTCTCTCACTTTGTCTTGATAATAGTTGGAATATTTTAACCATAACCTTTTTGGTTGTGTTATATTCACTGTCACTATAGAAGTTGAAGAGAATTGCATCTCACGAGAATAAAAAAGCCCCAAAAGTTGGGGTTTACATAATACATGATGAAAAAAAAAAATGAATATGGGCTTGAAACTAATTTCTATATATAAGAAGCTTTTTCAATCAATTGCATGGTCTGAAGGGCCACATCACATGAGGTCATGTGTTCAATTTGTGAACTAAATAAGTTTATAGAGAATATTAATTTAAGGGATTGTTTCATTCAAGGAAAAGTGTTCTGTTTAATTTCTTACTTTAACTAAGAATTACAAAAGTGCCGCTCAACTTCCAACCTTGTTTTCCTTTGTTCTCTGTGTATGCAATGTTTTATACAGAAAACATTGAAAATAAATTGTTATTTTCATTATTGCTTGTATTAATACTTTAAAACAAATAATAAAGTGAAAACAAAATGAACGCTTTTGCAATTATTAATGAAAACAGAAATGAAAAATATCTTCTCAAACCGAACAGTTACTTTGTTTGGGAGTTTGGAGGGGAGGGGAGGGAGGGTTTTGGAAAAAAGGAAGGAGCGAGTGGAAGAAATAGAAGACATTGGGAGGAGAGGGCTATGGAGGTTCACAATACAAAATCCCCCTTGTTTGGGGGAACTAAAAAATTGTATTGGGGGTTTTTGGAGGGTTCTATGTTGTGATAATACTCTTAAAATCTAAAATATATTAAATCAATAAACATTAGTTTATTATTCTCTAAAAAAATGTTCTTTCAAAAAAAGCCCTCCCTTCCCCTCCCCTTCAAACTCCCAAACAAAGCCTTAAAATCTCAACAAGTTTCAGAGCCGGATCGGAAAGAAAGAAAATAGAAGCATTATTGGAAGAAAAAAAAATTCATTTAATAAGAAGTTAGTTGATTATTTTAGGGAAATGCTAACTTGTTAAAAAGCTAAAGATGGAATTATTTTCTTGGAAATTGTGTATTTAATGTTGTATAGTTTTAAACATTTATATTTTCAAAACAAAATTTATTTCTTATTTCCTTTTTTAGTTCCTTAACTTGTGCCCTTAGGGCATAAGTTAGTATGAGCCATTATTTTATGATCATTTTGAAATACCGTGCAGTAATAAAGCCTTACTGGTACACTGGTATTTAATTTTCTTTGTTTGGCAGTTATGCTCCAGCCTAACATTTGTTTCTTTTACTTTTTTGTCATGAAAAGGTTAATTATTTTCTGTAACCTTTTTTGTCATTTTCGCCCACTGGAATAATTTGACTTAATAGAAGGATAAAAATCCACAAGTCCTAGTTACATCTTACCGTTATCTGTGCTGTCTGGTGTTGTTTGGGTTTTTCATTCTGTGGTCTTATTTATAATTTGGGATCTGCAATCAGCTGTTATGGTTTTTAGGACCATTACCGGTTTTATAATTTCTGCCTATGTTCCTAGGGTCATTACACACAGGTGTTAAAGTTTATTGCTTATCTTTGTGCTCTTGTTTTCATTACGCTTTTAAATGCTAAAATATATTGATAGTTAGAACTGGGATCCTGCACTGGAACTTGGGGAAAAATGGGATATGCGAGAAGTTTGTTTAATATACTGTCAGAACTAGGTTTTGTGTCTTGACTGCCGAAGTCATTTCTTGTTTATATATATATGACCGCTCATGAATTTCTTATCTATCTTCGTTGGGATTCTCATTATATATATATTTTTTTTTTTAAAACTTGCAGGTTTTTCCCATTGAACATCTTCAGATTTTCTACGAAGAAGAACTTGAGCGTATACTTTGCGGAGAGAACGATTCTTGGGCGGTATGTATAATTTATTTTAATCAATTTGTATATATGTCCTTTTCTATTAGAGCGGAATGAAACTTTTTGTTTAAAAAAAGGTTTGATTATAGTAATGCCTTGTTAGCAGATCAATGAGCTCGCAGATCACATTAAGTTCGACCATGGTTACACAGCTAGCAGTCCTCCCATTGTTAATGTAAGGATACATGTAGTTTTAGATATTGTTTTGATCTTATGTTCAGAATCCTTTTTTTTTTTTTTTGGACTGAATTTCTGTCATCAACAACTCAGTTGTTGGAAATTATCCGAGAGTTTGACCATGGCCAACGACGAGCATTCCTCCAGTTCGTGACCGGCACACCTCGGCTTCCTCCAGGAGGATTGGCATCTCTCAATCCGAAGTTGACTATTGTCCGAAAGGTGTACAGATTTTACTGATACACTCTATTTTTCACCATGGTTTTTACACGTAACATGTCCTTTTTCTTTGTAACATCTTATATTCTTGCGTGTTCAACAGCATTGTAGCAACCAAGCAGACACAGACCTACCTAGTGTGATGACTTGTGCAAATTACCTTAAGCTACCTCCGTATTCGTCAAAAGTACCGCATCAGTCTTCTCTGCTTCAAACTTTTAAATACTAAAAACACTTTTTTTTTTTTTTTGAAAAAGATCTAAATATTCTGACACTTAATTGAATTTCAGGAGAAGATGAAAGAGAAGCTCTTGTATGCCATAACAGAGGGTCAAGGATCTTTCCACCTATCATGACTTCATTCTCTTGATTGGATCAGCTTATTTGGATTTTGAAGGTGTAATTATTAGGGTGATTGGTAGCAATGTAGATAAAGGTATTTAACTAGTTGCTAGCAGTGCTGGTCACAGCAAGTTGCTTTCTTGGGGACAAAGCTTTCTGTCTTCACTGACTACAATTGTTGGGGGGTGTATATAGCCTGCTGATAGTTAGCTGTTTTTTGGATTCTGTCCTCTGTATAGAAACGGAGGGCAATTTAAGTAGTCATGCTTTTTGATATTTTTTGTACAGTATTTAGTATTGGGACCTTAATGATTAATAGCCATTTACCTGCTAGCGTTGTTCCCTTTGGTACATCTGCTGTTACTTTATTATCTATGATATTATTTTCGATTTGATGAAATTTCATTCTACTTTTTTTACTGAAGTATTTATGCATCGTGACTGCAGTATAAACACTTGAGAATGATGTATTTATGCATTGTGACTGCAGTATAAAACACTTGATAATAATGTTTTTGAAAGCTTGAGTTCTACCTTTTGTAGTCTTGGTTAATGGAAATTATGATGCCAGCTAATGAAGATGTTGGGATATCCATAAGAATATAGATATATACTCACACTAAGTGTTAAGTTCTGTTGAGAACTGAGAAACTTTGCTGAAAGTTGTTAAAAGAAATTTGAAAATCATGTAGGTAACATATAAAGGAATCTAGTAAAACTCAAGGTTCTCGAGCCATTTTCTAGGAAATGGAAGGTAAAGACAAAATTGTTAATGATTTTAGTTGTAGATGGTAAAGACAAAATTGTGTTTAATTATAATTTTTTTACTATATAATAGAAGTAGGCGGCATAAGATGGGGTATTTGTCTTTTGAAATTCACTTTGATATCTCATCTATCTTTTGACTTAGTAAAAAAAGGTGCGGACCAAAAATTTGAGCAACTAGTAATATATGTTAAGAGTGATATTTAAATATTTGAATAAGTTATACGATGCTAGTAATGAGCTAATATATAATTTAGTCCCTTAAATTGTTTTTTACTCTGCACCTTCCTGTAGATCATGCATGATGCATGTTTCAAAAGCATGCATTTTAGAAAACTTGCATGATTCGCGTTTCATATGCATTCCGCTTTTTCTTATTTTTAAAATCATATGTAACCATGCCTCTTATATGAATTGAATTAGTTAATGTATTATTTATGTTTTTTTTTTGGTCAAGTAATCTAGTGGATAAATTCATACACATTATGTATGGAGAAGTGGAAAATTTGAGGTTCGAACCCTGACCCCTGCACATAATATCCCTGGTAGCTACCAACTGAGCTCCACTTACGGGACAATGTATTATTTATGGAGTAGTACTATTTAGCATGACTCAATCACCCACGACAACACACGAGATTTGAATCGACGGATGGCATACAATGCATGGGAGGAGAGAGAATTAAAGCAGTGTTGCCCATCATTCATCCAAAGGTTATGCGTGTGTCGTGCGTTCTCGTGCATGTAATTGTGTAGTGTGAAGAAGCAATTTCCTTATTTATGTTACACGTATACAATGATGTGATATCACGTTTTTTCGAAGAGGCGATGTGATGTCACGTTAATTAATTAATATTTTTATTTGAAGGATTGTCAATATGATTATGAAAATACATGAATTATCATATTTATCAACTGACACGTCAACACATTATTTGATTTATGTGCAAAATTATTATGCCTTGATGGAGCATACTAACTAAACTCCTCTTATATTTAATTTAATTTGTATACACCTACAATGATTTTTTTGCCCATACATCCAATCAAATCACATATTTTTAAAGAGATGTTTTAGAAATTAACATATAAAAGTGACACTATAATTTGATTTGATTAAATGTATATGTAAAATGATCTTAAACTTTAAATGTATAGAAATTAATCTCAACTATTAATTTTACATGGACATCCAATAAAAGTCAATTATTTGTCCATCCATATTTTGCTATTGAATGGATGACAATGCAAAATTATTTTTTATTGTTAGTTTTTAGTGTGTGTGTCCTATTTTCTCTAAAAACTGCCAAACTTATTTTATTGAAAAGAAAAAAAATAAAAATGGTGCTTATTAAGCAAATGAATCACATTTATAATCCAACATGAACGATCACAGAAGCCTGAACTGAACCACACGAAGGAAGTCAAACACAACACAACCTGACAACTAAAATGGCTGCTTCTTCTGCTTCATTTTCCATCACCTTAACATCAAAAACCCCAACAATCACTTCTCACACCCCTCATTTCCGATTCAAACCCTCCCCTCTTCGCATCTTCCTTCAATCCACCCGCAAACCCATCACTCTCCGCACTAACGCCTATATCCCAATCCAATGCCTTTTCACTGGCCTCGTTGAAGAAATCGGCACCGTCAAAAAACTCGGCGAATCTCCTAACGGCGGTTTCGACTTACAACTCAACGCTAAAACCGTCCTCGACGGCGTCAACCTCGGTGACAGCATCGCCGTCAACGGCACATGTCTCACCGTAACGGAATTCGACCAAACCGCTTCCGATTTCACCGTCGGTGTAGCACCAGAAACTCTGAGAAAAACTTCTCTGCTCGAACTCGAACCCGGTTCACCGGTGAATCTCGAAAGAGCGTTAACTCCGGTGAGTAGAATGGGTGGACATTTTGTTCAAGGTCACGTGGATGGCACGGGGGAGATTGTTTCGATGATTCCTGAAGGGGATTCTTTGTGGGTGAAGATTAGGGTTGAGAAGAAGGAGTTGTTGAAGTATATTGTGCCTAAAGGGTTTATTGCTGTGGATGGAACTAGTTTGACTGTGGTTGATGTTTTTGATGATGAAGGTTGTTTTAATTTTATGTTGGTTGCTTATACTCAGAACAAGATTGTTGTTCCGTTGAAGAAGGTTGGTCAAAAGGTTAATCTTGAAGTTGATGTTCTTGGGAAGCATGTTGAGAGGCTTCTTAGTAGTGGTTTTGTTCCCTCCATTGCGTCGGATTCTTCATGGTCTTCATCTCAGGAGTAGTAGTAGTTTATTTGAGTTTATCTACAGAATAAGTTGTTTTCTGTTTATTTTTATAAGCTCTCCAGTATAGCTTACGAAAATAGCTTATACGGAAATAGTTTGATTTTATTTTATCTTATGTTATCAAAATAATTTACATATAAGTATTTATATGATAAGTGCTTATTCTATAAGTGTTAAATTAACTTGTTTATCAAAACAAAGATTATGTATTGTTCTCCTTTTTTGAAAAGCAAAGTATAAACAAAAAGGGTGGTTTTGTATGTTTGTCTGTGTGTGAGGTTAATTGATTGTTACACAAGAGTTAGTAGTAAAGAGTGAGCTTACATTTGGTGACTTTACAGTGAAGCTTTCAAAAGGTGAGCTTGATTATGCTGATTGAGCTATTATAAACTATAATTGGAGGTTCTTATTCGCAATGTATGGTTATTTGTTAATATTATTGACATTGACTTTGGTTTTTGTCTTTGTGATTCAATCTATCTATTTTTATTTTATCTACTATTAATAAGAAATGGTTCAATTTTTCTTTTGAAGATTATAGTAATGTATGATTTCTGAGACTACTTTTATAATAGATTGATTGCCTGAATAACCTGGTATAATCGTGGTTGCTTTTACTATCTTCTTTGTATATGATATTGATATCATTAGACACTTGTTGGTGATTTTTTTTTTATGCAACTGGGGATATTAATTTGTATGATTGTATCAGTTAATGATTATGTAATGTTGAGATATATGCAAGTTAATTTTTAGGGCAGCTTCAACTTCCGTAGTTATTAATGTTCTATTATGATTATCTTGGCAATAGCATTTGCCTGTTACACAATTGGGTGCTGTGTAAATTTTGTAGTAATTGCAGGATTGAGACAGGCAGTGTATAGAAAGATTTGAGTCTCTTGAAATCTATTATGTGTTCTGTGTACATATCTTTCATGTGTGTAATAAATTATGTACTACAATCGATCACGTGCATAGTGATTATAACTTATACAAGTCTGACTGGTGAAGATTACATTAGCTGTTAGCAGCTTTAAATGTTGGATTTCATATACAGTAAATAACAACCAGCTTTGGTTGGGTGAATGTGTTTGTTTCACATGTTAAACCAGGGTAGTTGATTTTCTTGTAGTTAGCTAAAGTACTCTTCCGTTTTTAATAGATTTCATCAGTGTTTTCTTGGCCAAATAATAAACCAAATGATTGTGGTTTTAGTGCGAAATTGTGGACTTATGTGCACACATTAACCTATAGAACAGCTGTGAAATATGAGGACATAATGCCTACGGATTGTCATTCTTCATCTCAAGATTTCTCTCTTGATAAAATTTTAGCATTTTATCAGCGGACACCTTTTTTATCACACATGTTCTATTGTGAACTTGTTTCTGATCTGGAGAAGTTAAGTCCAACTTATGATATTCTGTTTCTTCTTAAAAGCTTGGAAGGCATGAACAGATTTATTTTTCATCTCATGTCACGCGAAGGAATGTGTGATTTCACCGAATGTAAAGTTAATAATCTGGATAGCCTAAAAATAACAGTTCCTGCTGTCTAACTAAATGAGTTTGTGAGCAGTAAGTTGACAGAGAAGCTGGAGCAACAGATGAGGGACCCTTCGGCCGTCTGCATTGGCAGTATGCCTTTCTGGTGTAATCAGTTAATGGCTTCTCGTCCTTTCCTATTCAGCTTTGAAGCAAGATGCAAGTACTTCAAACTGGCAGCATTTGGTCAGCCACGAATACCACCTCACAATAGTGATTATAACTTATCTCTCACATGCAAGTACACATAGAAAGATGCAAGTCTCTAGAAACCTACTGTGTTTCTGTGTACTTATCTTTCATATGTGTAATAAATCATGTGCAACAATTGATCCTTGAAGTGGAACGTGCATAGTGATTATAACTTATACAAGTCCGACTAGTGTAGATTACATTGGCTGTTAACAGCTTTAAATGTTGGATTCCATGTACAGTAGACAACAACCAGCTTGGGATGGATGTGTTTGTTTCACATGTTAATCCAGGGTAGTTTATTTTCTTGTGGTTAGCTAAAATACTCTTTGTTTTTATTGCATTTCATGTGTTGTTGATGGCAGAAAGCCAAAAATTTGCTATATAAACACGCCATGGTGGGCATTCCTTCACAAATTGCCTATGGCGGTTGTCCAAAAGTCCGCCATGCCATTGCGGAATGGCGGTGCTATGGCCGCCATTTAACAACGCTACATTTCAATGCGTACTTCATATTTGCGCACATATATGTTTGTCGTGTGTTTTTTTTTCTTTTGTTTTTTGTGAGCAATATGTTTGTCATGCATGTCTAGTTTGTTTTGTACAAGTTTGTTTGTTTGACCAAATCTGGCATACTTGTGGAACTGCTTAAGAATGCCAGTATTTCAAGGGGAAGCATGCCATTGGTGTACCCAGTATTTAGCGGTATTCAGCTGTTGGTAGAATCTAGTCAAAGGTCCTCAAGTGCCTATGTTACACTTTTCAGCTGCCCTATCTCCTGCATTGTCAAATTTATGCCTTTGTTTATAATCTTGCAGAGCATATAAACACAGGAAAATGCTTAGAACTGGAATTATATGATTCTGAGAAAGGATTCGAAAAGGATAATATAAAGAAAACGTTGTCTTAGATGCATGATCTAAAACCGTGCATTCAATTGCACAATTACCGCATGTTTAACATACGCGATATATTAATAGGGAAATGCTAACAAGTGCCCTTGAAGCACTTGTTAAAAAGTTTAAAGATGAAATTTTGTCTTGGAAATGATGTATTCAACACATTGAAAGTTTAAAAAGTAATTTTTTCTACGTAAAATTTATAAATTACTTCTATTTTTGAATCCTTAACTAGTGCCCTAAGGGCACCAGTTAGCAAGACCCATATTAATATATGCTACGTATCGGGAAAGATTGTGTGGTGTCCCGGACAGTTAATTATTGTGTAACGTATAAATAATTGATGCTATTAATTAATGTTATATGAATCACTCTTAAACAAATATTTTCACTTTAAATTAATATAATTGATGTTATTTGTATCTTTTGAGGACGAGCAATGTTTAAGTCTTAGATCACCCCTAGTTTAATGAAGCCTTTGAGTGAATGCATGACCTACTTCTTATTTGTGTCTATTTAGTTGTGATAATTTTTTTTTCATTACTCAAGGTCGAGCAATGATTCAAGTTTGTAGGTGTAATAACGGACAAATATGTCATTTATTACCTTGCTTTTATCTCCCATTATATGCGATCCTCGAGTGCATGCAAAGCCTATTTAGCATTTATTTAATTAAATTAGTCTTTTGTTATTTTAAGTATGTTTATTTGAGTTTTAAGAACCTTTTATGTTTTCTAGTGTTGGTTTGAGTGACATGTCGTGAGAAGATGGTCAAAGCTACAACGTTGGGAAGCATGATAACGATGTGAGAAGCTATATCGCTAGAAAGGAGTCTGAAGCTATAGCGTTGAAGATATCTCAGTACGGGTTGTACAAGTGTACAACCTTGGGTCCATTATTTGCAAGCCTTAAAGTTTACATGAGCTGACTCTAGGGAATGTAGTACAAGGTAGAAGGAATATGTTGATTCCAAGAGATACGGCTGCTAGCCAGCGGCGGACCTAAACAAGGCATGGTGTGGCAAGTGGCACAACAGTCCAGGCTCAATTATTTTTCCAATTTTTTTTATCGATTCCTTGTATATTTTTACTCATATATTAATACAGTCACTTAATTTTTATTTTTTTATGTTTATACATGTGATATATTTTTATTCATTTATTAATACGGGGACATAGATTTTTGTAATTTCTCCACGTGTCTATATTTTTACTCATATATTAATAAGATGACCTTTTTTTATTTTTTTTATTTATACATGTGTCTATATTTTAACTTATATATTAATATGGGGACCATTTTTTTAATTTATACACATGTCTATATTTTCACTCATATTTAATACGGAAATAACTTTTTGTACAATTTGTACATATGTCTATATTTTTATTCATATACCAATACATAGATCTATTTTTTTATGATTTCTACGCAATTGCGAATTGCTTTCAAAAAAAGAGCGTAACACGCTCACCCGTCTGTATGCACAAGTATCCTGCTAGAGTATTTGATTCATCTCTTGTTACCTATATAGAAAGAGATGTTCATAGAATAATTAGTAATGATAATTTTAGTTCACTTTCAACAAATGGAAAATAAATTATTTTCTTTGTAATTTTTGTTGCTACAACTATTTTTAATATCTTTTTATTGAATTTAGTATTATTTAATTATTTGACAAAAACAATTTGCCTCACTAATATTATATGTCCAAATTCGCCCTTGCTGCGAGCTTAGAGGAGATAGTACTGAAGGATACATCTGGGAGATGTAGAAAGCTACAACTTTGCGATGAGTCAGACTTGGTTTATTGGATATGCACTAAAGTGGGCTCGAAACCTCTTGTGCTTGGAGAAGAAGATAAGAGAGTCTCAAATAGTACACTAAAGGGATAAAGTTTATTCTTATGCTTAATAGTTAAGGCAAGGACCATCTCATGGAAAAAGGCTAAAAAGGACACTAAAGGATAAGAAAGGACTTGTACTATAAAAGGACAACAAGACCTAATTTGCAAATGTGTCCTAGTGGTGGGTTGTGCTTAATAGAATAGAGATCGGAGGCAACAACCTCCAATAAACCCTAGCAACCATTAGAATTTCAAATCATTCTTCTTCATCTCATACCTTCATTCATTTCATATTGAAAGCATATTAGTTAGAATCTTAGAGTTTTAGAGTCATTAAAGTAAATTGTTAAGGGAGATCTGCAAAGAACTCACCTTCGTCCTCAAAGGTTTGTAATTTCTCTTTCATAAGCTCTAATCTTATCTAATGATTTATGCAATTATGTTTTTATCTCTTATTTTCTCTATTTCTAAGGTTCAACTCACCATGAGCTAAACCATCCTTGTGGTTTAGACACGGTGATGCTATGATTTAACTATTTTCCTAGCATCAGTCTAACACAACATAAATCACACGACATGACTATTGAATGTTCTTTTTCCAAAATCAAGTTGATATGTGTCTTAATCCCAACTTTGCATCCATCAATGTCACAAATTAAATCAGATTAAGCCTCTTCTTCTAATTCAAATTGTTGGAGGAGTCCACCCACTTGAGCTATATAATTCATACTCCATATAATGTAGAACAACCTTGTCAGTTATATGACACTTTAATCATTTAAAGGTGCAGAAAAGTATTCCAAAAGTATGATGGAATTTACAAAACAAAAAGGATGAAACATGACATAGTCTTATAAATTCCTAAATAGACATAACAGTTTAAATATCCAGTGAACTAGAATTGTGAGCAAGTTGACATGTATCCTGCAGTTTAGCGAGACATTGTAATATATGGATTTAGTTACTACCTCACTCTCTTTATTCTAAAATCCATTTCCAACTTCACACTTTTCTCAATGCTCACTCAGAAATACTCAACTCGATGAATCAAACAAAAAAAAATCCTCAATTAAGAATGATGAATTTTTGTTGAAACTAAATTAAAATAAGCCACATATAACAAAATTTCTTGCGAAACTGTAGGATACATGTCAACTAGCTCACGATTCGAGTTCACTGCATATTGAAACAATTCTATATATTTAGGAATTTCTGAGACTCTTTCATGTTTCATCTTGTTTATTTTGTAAATTCTCTCCTACTTGTTGTAATATTTTTCTGCACATTTAGATGATTAAAGTATCATATTATAGACAAGGTTGTTCTGCATTGTAGGGAATATAAATTATATGGCTCTAGATGATGGACTCCTCAAACAATTTGAATCAGAAGAAAATTCAAAATTCGATTTACTTTGTGACGTTGATGGATGCAAAGTTGGGAATAAGACATGCAACAATTTGGTTTGGAAAAGAGCATTCAGCAGTCATGTCGTATGATGTATGTTGTGCTGAAACTGATTTTTGCCGTGAATGTTGTTGCATTCTTTGTTACAAAACATTTGATTCAAATCATGGTGACTATAGTTATATCATGTGCAAAGTTAAACATGGTGATAATATTTGTGGGCATAATTCTCATTTAAAATGTACTCTTCGATCTTACATGGCCAACACAGTGGGAGAAACAATAGCAATGGATGGCAAGTATATGAGTCAGCACTTTGATGAGAATACTTGATTGATTTCTTGTACAAATGAGCTTTTACAGACATGTGAAGCTATTTATTCAAATGATGATACCAAGGAAAAATAAATAAATGTTGGTATATCATATTTACCAATATTTATTTATTTATTTTTCTTCTTGATATCATCATTTGATTCAATATCTTTGCATGTCTATAAAAGCTTGTTTGCGTGAGAAATAAGTCCAGTCATCTCATCACAATGTCGACACATACACTCATCATTTATTGCTATCATTTCTCCTAATATGTTGTCCATGTATGATCGAAGATCACATTCCAAATGAGCAGCGTGACCACATGTAGTATCACCATGTTCTACTTTGCACATGATATAACTATATTCACCATAAGCTTATTCAACTATTTTGCAAGAAAAATTGCATCAACATTCACAACAAAAATCAGATACAACACAACATAAATCACATGGCATGACTAGTTAATAATCTTTTTCCAAAATCAAGTTGATGCATGTCTTAATCCCAACTTTGCATCCATAAATGTCACAAATTAAATCAGATTATGCCTTCTTATTCAAATTGTTTGAGGAATACATTAACTTGAGATATATAATTCATATTCCCTTTACTATAGAACAACCTTATCAGTTGTATGACACTTTAATCATCTAAAAGTGCAGAAAAGTATCACCAAAAATATGAGGAAATTTACAAAACATAGTATATGAAACATGAAAGAGTCTTATAAATTCCTAATTAGACATAATTGCTTCAGCAGTGAACTAGAATTGTCAGCAAGTTGACATATATCATGTGTTTTAGCAAGAAATTGTGTAATATATGCCTCATTCAACAAAAACTCATGAAATATAAAATGTTACAATAATTTATGAATTTTTTTGTTTGATCGATCGATTGAGTATTTCTGTGAGAGCATTGAGAGTGTGGATAAATGGGAGAAGTTAGAAATGAATTTTAGAATGAAAAGAGTGAGGTATTAACTGAATCCAATAAACAAAGGTTAGAGAGGTTTATCAATTTCTTCTTCTCTTCACATCGATCATTCTTAGTTTAATACTTAATAAAATTAGGGGTGTAACGGTTCGGTTTGGATTGGTTTTCAGTCAAAAAATGTCCGAACCGATGAAATCTTCATCGGTTCGGATTGGTTCGGTTTTCACTGTTTTTCAAAAAAGAAACCGAACCAAACTAATCGGTTTGGTTCGGTTTGGATTGGTTCGGTTGACCGGTTTGTTTAATAATACAATTAAAAAAAAAATCATATTCTCACAAAAATATTTCATAGAACTTTGTATAATTGTATTTCATATTTTGTTTTTTCATGTTCTCTATTTTTCAAACAACTTTTCATAACTAACCTTACTCAATATTTCATACATATGATCCAAAATTCATTCATCCATCATTCTTCAAAAACAACTTCATCAAACTTAAATATTTCAATCATCCATGATATATACATGCATCATTCATCAACAAACACAAAACTTTCAAAAAGCACATCCTAAAATTAAAACATTGTCAAAATAACAAATCAATGGCATAAACATGATAAAATTAATTACCAAGAGATAAAGAGTCTGACTGATGAGATGAGATGAAGATAATGATGAGAGAAAGTGAATGGATTAAAAAGTATTTTATGTTGGACTTTAATTTTGGGATTAACCATAAGTTTATGTGAGGTAGGATAATATTAGTAAAATAAGGAGTGAGGTTATCATAGGATTGGTTCATCGGTTTCACGGATCTCGAAATGAAAAACCATGAACCAAACCAAACTAGATCGGTTTTGATTGGTTCGGATCGGTTTCAAACCGAACCAAACAAGGTCGGATATTTTTTCGGTTTGGTTCGGTTTGGACTTTCGGTTTCGTTGGTTTAGTCCGAACCGCTTACACCCCTAAATAAAATATTATAGCTTCCCACATTGACAAACTACGTTAAATACCCTATATTTTAGGATTATAAACGATTTGTCAACTTTCCACAAGTGTGTAATAAATGGTCGTAAGTGAACTAGCCTAACCTAGTGCTTGAAGCAATGAACCGAAAAGCTTGAAAGATTCTTGCAACAAGGGATAGTGCCGTGTTGGCAGGGCCGTTCCTACAAAATTAGAGGCTCGGCTCTAATTGTAAGATAGGCCCCCTAGTAAAAAAAACATTACCCTTTTTTAAGAGAAAAATGTTACAAGTGTTTTAAAAAAAGTAAGAAAAAAAATTATATTGTGTTTTTAAGAGAAAAGAGAGTATTGAGAATATTTAGAACTCAAAATCCATGTTAAATTGATGCCCAATCATACTAAAAAAATAATTCTAGTAGAAAAAGATCTGCACTTGCCTGCTAAAGCGAGAACTCAAAATCCATGTTAAATTGAGGCCCAATCATACTAAAAAAATAATTCTAGTAGAAAAAGATATGCACTTGCCTGCTGAGTGCTGAGAGTTGAACCCAGGAACCCAGGATACCTAGTATACTCACGCATGGCTTAACCACCAGGCTATCTCAACAATTCTAATATATGTGTGCGCGTTTAGTATATATTAAAGTTTTTCATGCATTGTACAAATAAAAAATAATAATATTTTGGGCCGCCAAATTTGGGAGGTCCAACTCGGTGGAGCTGTTTGCACTCCCAAAGAGCCGGCCCTGCATGTTGGTTACACGAGTTCAAAAGCGTGAACAAGTTGTATCTAGGGGTGTATATGGGTTGGATAGTCAAAACTAAATGAATAAACATTTTTTAAAATATTGACTAAGACGTTTAAAAGTTGACTATAAAGAAGCAATAATTTAAAATATGCTTAGTTGATTACAAAGTGAAAACTTGTTTTTTTACGATAAAATGAATCTACTTATAAACTACTTCTCTTTGGAATCATTTCCGATTAACATCATTGTAATATTATATACAATGGCTCATCCACTATTTTTTTTGACTTTGACCAAGATTTGAGCATCAGTTTTAAAAAGCTCAATTAGGATAGCTTCATGGAATAACCAATAAGCAATTAATAATTTTATTTCATCGTCTGCTCAAATGATCATAGTCCAAGCTATAAAAAATGAGTAAAAAAGTTACAAATAATACCATAACTCACAATATCTCTTCAAATATTTCATGAGATTAAAAATCATCACAAAAATATTTCTACAGTAAATTCAATCAATTGGTTAAATTGAATAGGCTTCAAATAAATAAAACTAAAATGAAGTGTCTCTAATAGTTTAAGAATCATAAGGGATTCCCAATAATTTGTTTCTAAATTATAAAAAATTTCTAAGAAGATTCACAATATATATTAGATGGAGTGTTTTAGCAACATGCACCTTTGAGTGTATTTAGCTACTTTTTAGTTATGACTTGCTAAAACACTCATTCTAAAAAATAAGTGGGTGTATTTTATCCAATGCTTGTGGGAGTTGATAACTTACACCCACTTATTTTTTAGAAGGAGTGTTTTAGCAACATTCACCTTAAGGTGTATTTAACAACTTTTTAGTTATATATTTGATAAAACACACCTTAATAAAAACTAGTGGGGGTATCCTAGCAAACCCATATATATATATATATATATATATATATATATATATATATATTAAGTGTTATTTGAGCATCAGTTTTAAAAAGCTCGATTAGAATAGCTTCATGGAATAACCAATAAGCAACTAATGGTTTTATTTCATCATCTGCTCAAATAATCAAAGTCTTGAGCAACCATAAACGAGTAAAAAAAGCTACATATAATACCATAGTTCACAATTTTTCTTCAAATATTTCATGAGATTAAAAATCATAATAAAAATATTGTTGAAGTAAACTCAATCAATGGTTAAATGGGATAGACTCCAATACTTAAAAATTCAATGAAATCTCTCTAAAACTTTAAAAAAACAAAAGGGACTCCCAATATTTTATTTTCAAAATATATAAAATTGGTTTCTATAATAAATTTATAACGATGTGCATAGTTGACTACTAAAGACAACAATTTTGTTTAGGATAAAATAAATCTACTTATAGATTTATTCTCATCGAAATAATTTTCAATTAACATCATTGTAATATTATATACAATGGGTCATCCACCATTTTTGTTATATTAAGTATGATTTGAGCATCAGTTTTAAAAAGCTCGATTAGGATAGCTTCATGGAATAACCAATAAGCAATCAATGATTTGATTTCATCATCTGCTCAAATAATCATAGTTTCAACCTACCACAAACAATACAATGGATCATTCACCCTTTTTCTTATATGGACTATGTATGGTTTGAGCATCAGTTTTAAAAAGCTCGATTAGTATAGCTTCATGGAATAACCAATAAGCAACTAATGGTTTTATTTCATCATCTGCTCAAAAAATCAAAGTCTTGAGCAACCATAAACGAGTAAAAAAAGCTACATATAATACCATAGTTCACAATTTTTCTTCAAGTATTTCATGAGATTAAAAATCATAATAAAAATATTGTTGAAGTAAACTCAATCAATGGTTAAATGGGATAGACTCTAATACTTAAAAATTCAATGAAATCTCTCTAAAACTTTAAAAAAACAAAAGGGACTCCCAATATTTTATTTTCAAAATATATAAAATTGGTTTCTATAATAGATTTATAACAATGTGCATAGTTGACTACTAAAGACAACAAGTTTGTTTAGGATAAAATAAATCTACTTATAGATTTATTCTCATTGAAATAATTTTCAATTAACATCATTGTAATATTATATACAATGGGTCATCCATCATTTTTGTTATATTAAGTATGATTTGAGCATCAGTTTTAAAAAGCTCGATTAGGATAGCTTCATGGAATAACCAATAAGCAATCAATGATTTTATTTCATCATCTGCTCAAATAATCATAGTTTCAAGCTACCACAAACAATACAATGGGTCATTCACCCTTTTTCTTATATGGACTATGCATGGTTCGAGCATCAGTTTTAAAAAGCTCGATTAGGATAGCTTCAGGGAATAACCAATAAGCAACTAATGGTTTTTATTTCATCATTTGCTCAAATAATCAAAGTCTTGAGCAACCATAAACGAGTAAAAAAAGCTACATATAATACCATAGTTCACAATTTTTCTTCAAATATTTCATGAGATTAAAAATCATAATAAAAATATTGTTGAAGTAAACTCAATCAATGGTTAAATGGGATAGACTCCAGTACATAAAAATTCAATGAAATCTCTCTAAAACTTTAAAAAAACAAAAGGGACTCCCAATATTTTATTTTCAAAATATATAAAATTGGTTTCTATAATAGATTTATAACGATGTGCTTAGTTGACTACTAAAGACAACAATTTTGTTTAGGATAAAATAAATATACTTATAAATTTATTCTCATTGAAATAATTTTCAATTAACATCATTGTAATATTATATACAATGGGTCATCCACCATTTTTGTTATATTAAGTATGATTTGAGCATCAGTTTTAAAAAGCTCGATTAGGATAGCTTCATGGAATAACCAATAAGCAATCAATGATTTTATTTCATCATCTGCTCAAATAATCTTAGTTTCAAGCTACCACAAACAATACAATGGGTCATTCACCCTTTTTCTTATATGGACTATGTATAGTTTGAGCATCAGTTTTAAAAAGCTCGATTAGGATAGCTTCATGGAATAACCAATAAACAACTAATGGTTTTATTTCATCATCTGCTCAAATAATTATAGTCTCGAGACACTAAAAATAAATAAAATTAAAGCTACAAATAATATCACAATTCACAATATTTCTTCAAAGATACAAATTCTAAGACCATGTCATAATAACAAGCACAACCACGATAAAAATGAAGACCTTTAGTCGAAATTGTTGGACTTGGACAACAAACCAAAATCATAAATATAAATAGATGAAGCATCATAATGTTAAAACATTGATAAAGATCGTGTACCTAACATGGTTGTGCTTATTGAGTTCGGGTAATCTTCATCTAAGGAGAAAACAATATCTTGCTAATCTTCTCCCATGTATAGTGATTGAATATCTACAAAATCATCGTCAAATGAATGTAGCAATGATGAAAGTAAGTATTTGAAACAGAGGCCGCCGTTTCCTAAGGCATGAGAAGATGAGAAGAATATGAAACCAATTAACAAAACCTAATCTTAAAAGGTACCCGATTTTTTCGTTTTTGGGCTTAGATGGGCCAAGAGCTATAAAAAAAAGCCCAAACTCTCCAAAAATACAAAGACCTGCTTATTAAGCCCCCTACTAAACCTCTTAAGTATGAGCTTGTATTGAGGTTGCAAAACCAACGCCTTACTTTTCGATTCGGGACAGGTTGCAAAACCATGCCAAATTTTGTACACCCCTATTGTTAATAGAGAAATGCTAATTTGTGCTTTAAAACACAAGTTAAAGAGTCAAAAGTAAAAATATTATATTGCAAAATCAATGCATTTGAATTTAACTTTTTTACTTTTGATTAAGTTAAAAAAAAAAAAAAACTTTTGATTAAGTACTTTCACACAAATATGGTTAATCCGTATTAGTCACACACTAGAAAAATGGAGAAAAAAGGAAAGAGAAAAACAAGAGGATGGAACACAAAAACGTAGCTAGTTTCACTTCCATCATTAGAATTAGAACAACGCATCACCAACTTCCTTATCCATACAAACACACTCACAAGAACTTTCCCAAATGGAGAAGAAGCAACAATGAACATTACTCTACTACAACCTCCATCATCATTCAACTTCACCAAAACCAACAACATCAAAAACACCAACTCTAACTCTAACACTAACTCCTTTGTCTTAAACTACACAAACACAACATCAATAACACCAACCTCAAAATCAGAACCACGCGACCAAAAGCTTCTAACACTCTTACAACAACGTAAAACTGAAGAAGCTTGGATTGTATACACTCACTCCCCTCACCTCCCTAACCCCACTTGCCTCAGCCGTTTACTCTCTCAGCTTTCTTACAACAACACTCCCTCTTCTCTCACGCGCGCTCAGTCCATCCTCACGCGCCTCCGTAATGAATCCCAGCTCCACCGTCTCGACTCCAATTCCCTCGGCCTCCTCGCCGTTGCCGCCGCTAAAGCTGGTCACACTATCTACGCTTCCTCCGTTGTCAAATCCATGCTTCGTTCCGGCTACCTTCCTCATGTCAAAGCTTGGAGTGCTGTAGTAAGCCGTCTCGCCTCCGACGATGATGCTTCCGGTCCAGCTGAGGCTATCCGTCTCTTCCATGCTGTCACGCGCCGGCTTAGGAAGCTCCCTGACCTTGAAATGGCGGCGGAGTCGCGGCCGGATACTGTGGCGTTCAATGCTGTGCTTAATGCTTGTGCTAATTTGGGTGATGGTAAGATGTTTTTACAAGTGTTTGATGAAATGCCGGGGTTTGGTGTTGTGCCTGATTCTTTGAGTTATAATATTGTTATGAAGCTTTGTTGTGGAAATGGTAGAAAAGATTTGCTTGTGTTTGTGTTAGAGAGGATTCTTGAGTTGAATATACCTTTGTGTATGACTACTTTGCATTCACTTGTTGCTGCTTATGTTGATTTTAATGATTTGGAAACTGCTGAGAAAATTGTTCAGGCTATGAGGGAAAAAAGGAGAGATCTTTGTAGGATACTTAGAGAGTCCAATTCACAATATTCTTATGTTGATGATGATGTTGATTCTGTTTTTCATAAGTTGCTTCCAAATTTGTTGATGGGTAAGAGTGACAATGGCAATGGGAATGATTTACCTTTGTTGCCAAAAGCATATACACCTAACACTAGGATTTACACAACTCTAATGAAAGGTTATATGAAGGCGGGGCGAGTTGCGGATACTGTAAGGATGCTCGAGGCAATGCGTTGTCAGGAGGATAGTGGCAGTCACCCTGACCATGTTTCCTATACCACGGTGGTTTCGGCACTTGTGAAGGCCGGTTTCATGGACCGGGCACGTCAAGTTCTTGCTGAAATGACAAGAATCGGTGTGCCTGCGAATCGGATAACCTACAATATTCTCCTCAAGGGTTACTGTAAACAGCTGCAGATGGACAAGGCAAGGGAGTTGCTTGAGGAGATGGCTGAGGATATTGGGATTGAGCCTGATGTTGTGTCGTATAATATACTTATTGATGGTTGTATATTAGTTGATGACAGTGCTGGTGCTCTTTCTTTCTTTAATGAGATGAGGGAAAAAGGGATAGCTCCTACAAAAATTAGTTACACTACTTTGATGAAAGCTTTTGCATTGTCTGGTCAACCAAAGCTGGCTCAAAGGGTCTTCGATGAAATGGTGAACGATGCTCGAGTGAGGGTGGATTTAATTGCTTGGAATATGTTGGTTGAAGGATATGGTAGGTTAGGGTTGGTTGAAGAGGTAAAGAAGGTAATTCAAAAGATGAAGGAAAATGGATTTTACCCTAATGTGAGCACCTATGGAAGTTTTGCCAATGCAATTTCATTGGCAAGAAAACCAGGTGAAGCACTTATACTTTGGAATGAAGTGAAGGAAAGGTGTGAGTTGGCAAAGGAAGGAGGGAAAACTGATTCTTCTGTTCCACCTTTGAAACCTGATGAAGGGCTTTTGGACACACTTGCTGATATATGTGTGAGGGCTGCTTTCTTTAGAAAGGCCTTGGAAATTGTGGCTTGCATGGAAGAAAATGGGATACCTCCAAATAAGACCAAGTATACTAGAATATATGTGGAAATGCATTCAAGAATGTTTACTAGTAAACATGCTTCAAAGGCTAGACAAGACAGAAGAGTGGAGAGGAAAAGAGCAGCCGAGGCTTTTAAGTTTTGGTTGGGTTTGCCTAATTCTTATTATGGAAGTGAGTGGAGGTTAGAACCTCTTGATGGATATGAGTGACACTGCCTGTCATTAGGTTTGATCTGTTACATCAAGTAGAAAAGATGATATACGTATATACACTAGTATACCCTAGAAAGTAGAAATCAATGTAATAACTTCAAATAAACTAAAGTGGCTATTTTTATTTGAAAATGGTCTTTTTTGGATTAACTTATATAGAATTTTGGAACAGCAAGGCTGATGAAACATGGATAAAAATGAAAGTCATGTTAGTGTAAAATTATTTAGGTAATTGTGGTTTTATTCGGTTTTCTAAAATTGAAACATAAAGGTGTAATTAGACATTTGGTCCCTTAATTAATTTTCAGGTTTCATTTTGGTTCCATAATTAATAGAAGTTACATTTTGGTCCTTTAATTTCATCTCTGTTTGTCAATTTGGCCCTACAGTATTTTGTTAATTTTAACCCAAAATGTATAAAGTAGATCAACATTATAGGTGATCCACCGTACACCTTATTAATTTATTTAATTTTAACCATCTGATCATTTTGAAACAAAATAGATCATTGGATCATGCAAGACCATTGAATCTAATAGTAAACCACCAATATTAATGTTGATGGTAATTCGATTGGTAACCCTGGAAGATCAGGATTTGGCGGCCTTATCAGAAATTCAATTGCGGGTTGGATCACTGGTTTTGCGGGAAGTTGTGGTCATACCACTAATATTAATGCCGAGCTTCGTGCTATTTTCTATGGATTGCAACTTAATTGAGATCATGGATTTGGAGACATCATTTGCGAGTCAGACTCTTAAACAACTTTGACTTTTATCAAGGACGGAGTCCCACCTACGCACCTAAGTTTGGAATGAAGCACTTATACTTTGGAATGAAGTGAAGGAAAAGTGTGAGTTGGCAAAGGAAGGAGGGAAAACTGATTCTTCTTTGGTGCATTTGTCATCATTATAAATTAAAGTACAAAATGATATTCTGGAAGTTGTGTGAATAATAATAATTAAGGGTACTATTGAAAAAAAGTAATTAATAGTACATTGAAAAGTGATAATGACATTCACTTTGAAACAAAATATTTTTGCTTAAGCGACGCTCATTCTAAAATTGAGGGAGTAGTTACTAATGTTTGCCATAAAAAAATAAAAAATTTACATTTGTATCCCTTGTCTAAAATAAAGTCTTCCTTCTTTGTTAAACCTGAGTGCTGCTGAAGAGAAAATAGGAAAACCTATCCCTTGTTGGTTGCTCATTTTGGTAGTGGTGGACAACGGTCGGGTTCGGTCGGAAATCGGTCCGAAAAGCCCAAACCGAAGGACAACCGCGGGTGGTAGAAAGGAATCCATTTTCGTCCGTTAGAGAGCTCGGTTATGGCGGTTGTCGGGTTGGGCGAAACACGGTTTGAGCGGGTGGGTTGATACGGGTAACCATAAACTCAATTTTAAGCAAGCCAATTTTCAAAGCTTTGCACACAAATATTCAGAAATTCTCCACAAAAAAACGTATACACCAAACAAAAATGAAGAAGATTCTCAAACTTCTGAAAGATCTACTGGCGGTAGAAGCTTGTGTTCTTCTTCTTTAAATCAAATTTGAAAGCTTGTGTAGATCTAAGAACCTTGAACATATTATGCTTGTGCTGCACTTTGTGTTTGGAGAAGAAACAAATCTGGAAAAGTGGAAATGTGAAAGTGTTATGATGAATTTTGAGCAATAAAAATTGTGAATAAAGAAGTAAGGGACGAATTATGAAGAAGAAGAAAAACGAAGAAGGAGTTTTGAAGAGAGAGGGGCAGTCTCAAAGTCAAAGTAGAAGTGTGAAAGGGATGGGAAGAGAGTTGTTGGGAAATGCTACTGTAAAAAGATAGAAGTATAGAGAAAAAGGAGTTTTAGCATGTGAATAATCTGTCATTTTTTCTTAGGATGGGACCCTACACATAGAAGAAGAAGTGATGGTTTTATCTCTATTGTATACTCCCTCCGTCCCGGAATAACTGACCCATTTTCTAAAAAAAAGTGTCCCAAAATAACTGACCCATTTCAATTTTCAATACAACTTTCATCATTTTCAATACAATATAACACTAAATAATACTACTTTTATCATTCCCAATACAATATATTCCACTTTCCCCTTTATTTATACATTTTTCTTAATCTGTGTGAAATGAGCCAAGAGGTCAAATAAATTGGGACGGAGGGAGTACTAGACAATATTAGTCGGTCAAATATGGGTTGCCGTGGGTGTATTTTACCCACCCGCAACCGACTGAACTTACCCATTCATGGCCGCTTTTTGCAATCCGAATAACCCGGGTGACCCGCCGAAACCGACCCGCTTGCCTGCGGACTATTCGGAACGGACGGTTTGGGCGGTTTTACAAAATCTTGTCCAGCCCTACATTTTGGGGTAAAAGGTGGCAAAAATTAGGAATGGACTGCATAATAAATGTAAATGGGGACACTCACAGCTAAAGATTCTAGGTGAAGCATTGAAAGGGGCAAACATTAAGAATGGACAACGAGAATTTACAACATGGAGGAAGTTAAGGGGCGCCGTCCATCAATGAGGTGTGTTACGAACCCAATTAAATGACGATTATGTCCTTCATTGTGGGGACAAATTAGGTAGATAATTTGAAGGGATTAACAAAACTTTTTTGAAGAATGAAGAAGGGATTAACTAATAAAATTAGGTTGTAATTATAGGTTGGAAGATTATTTTTCTTTTAAAAAAATTATGGATGTGACTTGACTCATCTTGCTAAATAAGCTCATTTATCTTCCCTAAAAAAGAAAGCTCATTTATCTTAAATTTGTGAGAAGCAACAAATAATCATCTATAGTTACACTAATAAACGGTGTTCAAGAATTAGAAGTATCCTTGGTTAAAAAAAAAGGATTATCTTGATGGAAAAATTATACTCCTCGCGTCATTATTATAAAAAAATAATTATTATATTCATTAAATAATTGATTTATCTTGAGTTAAACTTTCACTTTGTTAAGGAAAAAGTTGTGAAGAAAACTCGTATTACTTGGACATGTTCTTGTGGTATATCAAATGGTTTATCAAGCCATGTGAATTGAGTGTAATTTATCAATATTGAAAACAAGTTAATTACATCAAATATTTTTTAAAAGATATATACATAAAAAAATTATATATCCCATTTATTACTAACATAAACCAACTAATTTTTGTATCTTAACCTATCTGGTTATAAAAATTATCCTAATAAATATTAACTAGAGAAGCAAAATAAGATAAGATAAAAAAAAAACACATATATAACACCTAAAAAAACACACACATTATACATAAAAATTAAAAATCACTTGATTGGGATCGACTATGATAATTTATTCTACATTTTCTATCTTATCTAACATCACATCTAAGATAAATAAATGAGAAATTGAGGATTCAAAACACAACCCCAATTAAGTTATGTTTTTGTGACTTAATAGTGTATTTATTGATAATAATGAATTGATAATTCTTAATCAAATACACATTCATATAATCTTCTACCAAAAAAAAATATAATCTTCTACCAAATCTACATATTTACAACCTCAACAATTTAATTATAGTAGTACAATAATCCCTAGTTAAGTATCATGATATCCTGTCGAAAAAAATAAAATATCTTGATACCAAGAATGTACAAGATTTTTTTGTCAAAAAAGAATGTACAAGATTTTCTTAAAAGAAAAAAAATATTAATTTATAAAAAACAAAAAATGGTACCAAGGACATTTTTTTCCTTGACCAACCAAGTGTTTTGAAGCAGAAAGATTCGTTCCAAATTTTACAATGAAACAAAAGAAACGTGAAATTACTATAAAAGCCTCCCACGCGTCAAACAAAGAGATTGCCATGACACAGAGCTATAACTACGTTTATTCTGGTTCGAAGCCAAACCAAACCATAACAACAAATTATGGCACTCTTCACTCCAATTTTCTCTCTCTAAATCCCTCGAGATTTTCTCACTCTTTTAACGTTTCACTCTCCTTCATTAAATTCACAAACAACAATAACAATCTCTTTCCTCTCTAACTCAAACAACACAAACACAACAAAGCCTCTGTCTTTATCTCTGTCTCTGTTAACAGGTTTGAATTTTTCATCCTTCATCTTTATACTATTTTATTATCAAGGTTTTTACAATTTACATTGTTAGAATTGTAATATGAATCCATGCACGTGTTTTTGTTTTGTGTTTTAGGTTTTATGTTACAATGGCTTTGAATTCTGAACAAATTGATTTGAATGCTGATACTGTTTTATTTGATCAAGAGAAGGATGTTTTGGGGTTTAAATCTTTAAGGTCTAATGTTGGTCTTGGTGTTTCTTTTGATGAAACCCTAATTAGTGATGTTGGAGGAACCGATGATGGTTTTGTTGACTTGCTGTCTGGGACTAATGTGGTTGGGTTTCATAAGGATTCAGGGTGTGGAAAAGAGGGTTTTTGTGATGAAAAAGTTCGTCGTTTTGAGGATGGTGGAATAGTTGATGGTGTTGGTGGAGGGTGTGATGGGAAAGGAGGAAAATTTTCATGTGGGTTGGTGAAGAATGATGATGAGAAAAGTGTGATTCAATGTTCTGCTGGAGGTGCAGAGTCTGATAAAGGTTTGGTTTTTGGATTGAATGATGGTGTTCAGATTGAACAGGAGTGTGAGAATGCGGCGAAAGTTGAATTGAGTAATGAGGTTCGAGGAGTTAAAGATGATGTGACTGAGGGCGATCACAAGGTTAAAAATGTTGCTTTGGTAAATTTAAGCGTAGTAGTGGAGGATGACGGTGTGATAAAAGCTGCTGATTGTTTTGTTACTAAAGACGATCCTGAAGATTCTAGTATCGCGGATGTTGCAACCTACCAATTTCAGGATGGAATTCCATATGTGGAAGGCGTGGATGTTAATAAAGAAGAGTCTTTGGATGTGAAAGACTTGTTTTCGAGAAATTGTCACAATCGTGAAACTTCGAGTGAGTTGAAACAGCCAGTCTTTCTGTCAGATGCACAAGTAAATGTGATTCAGAATCAAACCACAGGAATCAATATTTCTGGAGCAGGTATATCCGAGAATATTCAATATGATTGTCGCGGTTTTGATCTTGTTGGTCTTAATTCTTGCAAAAACGCTCAGGAGGATAGTGTGCCTAGGGAATCGGATTTATCTGAAGCTAATTACCGTGTATCTGATTTAGTATGGGGAAAGGTTAGGAGCCATCCTTGGTGGCCTGGTCAGATCTATGATCCCTCGGTTGCATCAGAGAAGGCAAAGAAGCAGCGTAAGGAAAACTGTTACCTGATAGCATATTTCGGGGATCAAACATTTGCTTGGAATGATGCATCAGTAATAAAGCCATTTCATAAACATTTTTCTGAAATGGAGAAACAGAGTGATATGGAAAATTTCCGCCATGCCGTTGATTGTGCTTTAGAAGAGGCCTCAAGACAGGTTGAGTTTGTCCTGTCTTGTCCATGTATGCCTGGAGAAACGTATCCTGAGCTGAAAACGAAAGTAATTGCTAATAATGCGGCATCTTTTGAACCGACAGAACTTGTCAATTTTGTTAAATCTTTAGCCCAATCTCCACTTACTGAATTTGATAGATTGGATTTTGTAAGTGCACGTGCTCGATTGTCAGCTTTCTATCGATCAAAAGGCTATTCTCAACTGCCTGAATTTGCAATGCTTGACCGGTTGTTTGAGAATGATATGGAAATTCTACTTGTAAGGGAGCATGAGCACTGCGATGATCAAATTAATGAACAGCACATCTCTTGGAATACGAAGCAGACCGGCAAAAAGCAAAAACTTTTGTCAGATTTAATGTCTGAGGAGAACGTCTGGACTCCAAATGGTGAATGTACGCCAAAAAAGAAAGCTGGTGATAGTTCAATTTCACGACGAGGCAGGAAACGGAAGGCAGCGTATGATACTTCATACAATTATTTTCATCATTCCCAAATTGCTGATGATATATCAACTTCAAGGCGTGGCAGGAAACCAAAGGCATCTTACAATACTTCTAATGATTGTTTCAATAATTCCCAAATTGCTGCTAATAATTCAACTTCACGGCGTGGCAGGAAACCGAAGGCAGCTTACAATACTTCTTATGATTGTTTCAATGATTCCCAAATTGCTGCTAATAATTCAACTTCAAAACGGCGTGGCAGGAAACGGAAGGTACCTTACAATACTTCTGATGATTGTTTCAATAATTCCCAAACTGGAAACCTTGCCCAATTACAGAATGTATCCATTGATGAGATGCAGTCTCAGCTTTGCTTAGCTGCCACAGATCCTGCAGGAGAAAGTTGCTCAAGTGACATGATATATTTCTTTGCTGAATTTAAAAAATTCACCGGCTGCAACGATTCTGTTTTTCTGGAGCTGAGATTATCTTTAGAACAAGAGCATGGTGGTGAGACTGAAGTGGTAACCTCTATAGAAGCTGCTGCTACAGCTTCTATGTCAACACCAACACCAATGGCCCTTTGCAATGATTCTTATTGGACTGATAGAATAATTCAAAGCATTTCTGATGAGGAGACACTGTTAAAAAACCAGAATGAAAGAGAGGAACTTTTGCCAGCTGCTGAAATTAGCCCAAATTCGGGTTTAATGCATCAAGAATCCAATGGAAATCTCGGATCAGAACCTTCCAACCATGTGGAACATGTGAATGAGAGTTCTCCCACTTCTCTTACCCTGAAATTTACAAACTTGGATTCGGTTCCTTCAACGGCGGATCTCAACAAGATCTTTGGCCGTTTTGGGCCGCTAATTGAATCAAAGACTGAGCTTCTAGAAAGGACTAACCGCGCTAGAGTTGTTTTCGAAAGACGCTGTGATGCAGAAACTGCTTTTAGTAGTGCTGGAAAGTATAGCATATTTGGACCTTCACTACAAAGTTACCGCCTCAGAATTTTGCCCCGTACACCAAAGAAAGGTACAGGAAAGCGAGGCAGAAAAAGCAAAAAAGAAAAAAGTTCTGTGGATGCCCCCGCAGTTTGATGCCTTGACAATTAGTGGTAAGTTTATGTGAATATCGATCCACACTCTTTGTTTTAGTATTTTGATGAGTTACTAACTTGGCTGGCATCCTAATCAATAGAATTGAGTAGCTCACTAATTGATGATATATATAGAAATCTTTTGGGGATAGTAACAATTCCATTTAAATATGTTGATGGATATGTGTTGCGACTAATATGAGCAAAGTTTGAAGTTTAAGTTAGTATATGACTTTGTTTGACATGTTATATCTGTGAATACTGGTGCATTATTATTCTGAAAAGATTTTGCTTACTGCTTTTTCTAGTCACATTGTCATTCAAAATTGCATGATTCATATCCATTCCTTCATTTTTTTTTTCCCTTCATGCATACCATACCATATTCTCCACAGGTGCTCATTTGAAACACAAGTACAGTGACAGTGGTGCTAACTTCAAACCGCATTGTTGCATTCTTTAATATATTTTTTGGTTGAATCTATGGGTCTCCTCTTAAGAATTTGTTGCCATACACAATTTTTTTTGAGAGATTGTTGCCATACACAATTATATTCCATGAGTTATCTAGGCGTCTATCTTAATATGATTTTAACAGGTTTTTTTTTTTTTTTTTTTTTTTTTTGTCACGTCGTGACATATAAATTAGTATATTTTGTTAGACTGAACAGTCTATTCATATATATATTTTTTGGAAAAGGTCTATTCTTTTTCTTATTGGCCATTAGTTATTAATGAAATATACAAAATATATATTTTAATTGATAAATTATTGATTAATTTTAGTAATTTTTTGTGTTAAATTAATTGTTTTTATTTTGAATGTTTATATATAAGTTGAAAATAAAACAATTTTACTTGACTTATATGAGATATAAATAAGAGTTACCATGGTTGTTTAACGCAAATAGATGGTGCACAATACGGTGGGACATACCAGAAATTTAGAGTAGTGGAGACGGTATATAAATATACATATAATGATTGTTCTCTAACGGATTTTCATTCCTATTCTATAAATATTGAATGATTTTTTCATTTTCAACGTCAGCACTCTAACTAAACTATTTAACTAATTTTTTTTAAGGAAATTATTTAAAGAAATTAAAATGAAAATTTAAATATTTATAAGGGCCAAAAAATAGAGATAACCCTAAAATTATAATTATGGAGATATATTTTTTCTTAAGAAATAGAGATGATCTGTGCTCTTAAAAACTCTATTGGTTGCAAGTTTGTATCACGGCCCAAATAATAATATATTGGTGGAATTAATTGGAAAACAATCATGAAGACTTTTCCTTCAAAAATCATGAAGACTTTGTTAATTCTTTCTTTCAGAAAATAAAAAATGAAGACTTTGTTAATCTCCCTGGTCATTCTTTAACATATTTATCAATTTGGATCCAACTAATTTATATGAGACTTTTTTTGTTGAAGGAAATTTATATTGGCAACTTAACAAATTGTTTAAAGTGAAGACTTTTTTTTAGGGTTAATTATGTTTCTAGTCCCTATAAAATAGCGATCTTGTAAGTTTAGTCCCTACTTAATTTTAATAGCATTTTTAGTCCCTAATTTTGTTTTTCTGCACTGAGTATTAGTCCCTACTCAATTCAAATTTGTTTAATTTATGCTTAAACTCTTAAATTTTTGAACAATTTTTTGCAGACATGTTTAGAACATTACTAAAAGTTCGTCCGCAAAAAATTATTGCAAAATTTGATTTCTACATCCAGATTTTATTACTTTTTATCTTTAACTTTTGTCGTTTTAAAAAATTCATATTTAATTCATTTCATGTCAGAAAATTCTAAATTTTAGTAAACGAACCTTTCATAGTGTTCTAATCTTGTCTCAAAAAAATCGTTCAAAAATTTAAGAGTTTAAGGATAATTAATCAAACTTTGTTTTAGCAGGGACTAAAATTATAAGTAAATTTTTTTTATAGGGACTAAAAATGCTATTAAAATTAAGTAGGGACTAAACTTACAAGGTCGCTATTTTATAGGGACTAGAAACATAATTAACCCTTTTTTTTAAAGAGGAAAAGAAACTTAATTTGGTAATATCATTGGTCATTCTTTTAAGGAAAATGTTAACGAGTGCTCCCGGGGCACTGGTTAAGGGAAGCTAAAAGAAGAAAATGAAAGTCAAAAAAGACACCTTTTAATCTTTTAATGCATTGATTACACAACTTTCAAGGCAAATATATATTACTATATTTGCTTCCTTAACCAGTGCCCCGGGGCACTGGTTAACAAGACCCTTCTTTTAATATGATCTATAGAGCAAGCTGTATTGGATTATTCTATAGTGACTATTGACAACTTAACAATTGTTTAAAGAGACCAAATCATTCTTTTATATATAAAAAAAGACCAATAGCTTTGAAAAAAATAGATTTTAGAAAAAGTTAATCCTAAATTTTTTTTATTTTAGAATATAAATAATATCATTTTTTTCTAAAAAAAAAAGCACCTAACTCTCCGAACGATATTTGGGCATGAATTTTAAATTTATTACAAAGTAAAATTCTTACGATTGAGCTCACACTTCATAGACGTTTATTTATCAACTTTTCAAAAATTTCAAATAAGACTCGATTTTTGAATATTTTCATTGTGAGCAACAATTTTCATATTGATTTCTCACACCTTCTGACTACAACAACAGGAAGAGTTTCATGATGATCCAACTCCAAAATCCACTTTCTTTTTTTCGCCAGGTGACCCGAACTCTGATATGATTAGTAACATATCGTAAATAAGATCACTATGTATGAGTGTATGAATCTATGACAATTTGATTTAACAGAACACTACCAATTTATAAGTATTATGGATTCAATCCATTTGAAGGATCAGACTTTGAATTAAATGGTTTAAATATCTATCACTTATACCGCACTATATTGATTAAACAATAAAATTATTATTACTTTATATCCGGATGAAACAAATTTAATAGAAACTTCCATCAAGTCTTCATATTTTATTTACAACATCAATAATTTAATATATAAGTAAATAAACAAATAAAGGCTCTTAGATATCATTTCGTAAGAACAAAGGATTAAAGAAAAGAAAGATTCGTTCAAAAATAGTATAAAAGGAAACCATGGGGCAATATACAAAGCACATCTTTTGGAATAGAAAACATCCTAAAGTAGTAAACTAACTTCTGTATATAGAAGCTGCTACTTCTATGTCAACGCCAATGGAGCTTTTGGAAGCTGCTGAAATTAGTCAAAATTTGTGTTTAATGCATCAAGATACCAGAGGAAATGTGGAACATGCTTACCAGTGTTCTCCAACTGCTCTCACTATTAAGTTTACAAACTTCGATTTGATTCCTTCAACAATGTTTCTTAGCAATATTTTTTGCCACTTTGGACCCCTAATTGAATGGAAGACTGAACTGCTGGAGAAGACTAAAGGCGCCAGAGTTGTTTTCCAAAGACGTTGTGATGCAGAAACTGCTTTTACTAATCTTGCAAGCATATTTGGAACTTCACTCAAAAGTTTTCGTCTCAAGATTTTGCCTAATACACCAAAAAAAGGTACAAATAAGCGTGGAAGAAAAAGAAAAATAGAACAAAGTTATGTTGATATAGGAGACTGTTGACATTGATCTTTCTTCAACCTCAAATTCTTGGTTTGTTTTTTGGATAATGCTAAGTATAGCGAAAGAAATTATGCCGAATGCTTCACGAATGCACTTTATTGGTTAATTAACACCAACTGCGGGGGTGTATTCCACAAATACCGGAATTAAACCACAAAAGCTGTTTTCCCTATTTCTTATTTTATTTTAATAATTACCTATTCTTTGTATTTTAAGATGCCCACGTTATAAAAAGTTACCAGCTTTGCTTCGTGAAAATCCGCGAAAAACATATTCGCTATGTATAGCAACGCCCTTGTTTTTTTTACAACAATTGTTAGTTTTATTAAATAAAGGGTTAATTATGTTTTTGCTCCCTATAAAATTGCGACCTTGTAAGTTTAGTCCTTACTTAATTTTAATAGCATTTTTAATCCCTACAAAAAAAAATTTACTTATAATTTTAGTCCCTGCTAAAATAAATTTTGTTTAATTATCCTTAAACTCTTAAATTTTTTAACGATTCTTTTTATACAAGTTTAGAACACTATGAATGGTTCATTTACTAAAATCTATAATTTTTTAACATGAAATAAATTAAATATGAATTTTTTAAAACGACAAAAGTTTAAGATATAAGTAACAAAAATATGGACGTAGAAATCAAATTTTTGCGATATTTTTTTCGGAGGACCTTTTAATAACGTTCTTAACACGCCTGTAAAAAATTGTTGAAAAACTTAAGAGTTTAAGCATAAATTAAACAAATTTGGATTGAGTAAGGACTAATATTGAGTGCAGAAATTTTTTGTAGGGATTAAAAATGCTATTAAAATTAAGTAAGGACTAAACTTACAAGGTCGCAATTTTGTAGGGACCAAAAACATAATTAACCCTTAAATAAATATCTATCAACATTCTTAGTTTTAGTATGTTTTGAAAATTATGCTCAATAAGTTATCAATGCATTTTTTGTAATAGAGTTTGATATGCTTTTGTCAACGGTTGTGACCATCAATACAAACATTGATATTGATGGTCTACTCTTTTAATTAATAATAATGAGTATTAGTTATTAATGAAATATACAAAATATAGTTTAGTAATTAAATTGTTGATTTATTTTAATAGTATGTTTTTGTATTAAATCAAATAACTTTTTACTTTGAATGTTCAGATAAAAGTTAAAAATGAGAATGTTGCAAAATGCATCTCCTGTGAAGCTTCGTTTTTTATAACTCATGTGATGCCACCGCTCCACGACAAAAGAGATCGCAGTATGATTTATACTCCCTCCGTCCCACCTCACCTCATTTGAAAATATGCAATTTTGATCTAACTTACTTTGACCGTATTTTTCTACCAATATACAACGATAAATAATATTATATAAGATGTCGTTAGATTCGTCTCGACGAGTATTTTCAAAATATCAAATTTTCATAATTTTTCTAATATATTATTCAAGATATTTAAGATCAAAGTTATGCATTGACATGCGTAATAAGATCAACTGTGTCAAGTATTATGGGACGGAGGGAATATCATTGTTTAGAGCAAACTTAAATAAACTTCCAGCTCGTGATTTTCATGCTGACAATCAATTAACTAAAAGCAACATGTAACCTTGTTAAAATAAACATAGACAACTTAAGTCAAAGCTAAATTACATGGAATTAATTTACTATAAACAAAGACAACTTAAATATACTCTAAATGATTTGGCTTGAGTAGCATCTTATTATATACTATGAGTTATACAAATAAGGGATTTTTTTTTTTGACGTTATAAGGGATATTTTTATAAGAAGTAAAAATAATATAATATTTTTGTGGGTGTATAATGATACGCATTGACTTGTGTATCTTTTTAATTGTAACACTCTTTGTATTGTGATTTTTTTTTTTACAAAAAATTGTATTGTGCTTGTTTTTTGTTTTTTTACAAAAAATTGTATTGTGATTATTAGTTTATACGTGTGTGTGTATATATAAACTAGTACAAAAAATACTTTTTAGATTCGTGCTTAAGTCGGTTCGCTCTGCCACCCGTCTTAAGAAGTGACGCGGTGGTAGTTCCGCAATTTTTTCAAACCTTCTTAAGTCTTTTATAAGGTTATCCGACTTAAGGTTGATAAAATGATGAAAAGAAAATATTTGTTATTAATTCCTTAAGTCGTTAGGTTGACCAATTGACTTAAGAAGTCATTTACTTAAGTCGGTCGGTTGACCACCCGACCTAAGAATTTTCCCTTTTTTTGTCAAAATAAAAATTTCCCTCTTTTATTAATTAATTAATTAATTAAATTAAATTGGTAGTTTTTTTTTTTACTCTAATTAAATTGGTAGTTACATAAAAGCCTTTCTCACTTTCTCTCTGTGAACTTTCTCAAGCCTTTTCTTTCAACGATACTTTTCTTTCTCCCTCTGAATATCGATGGAACTTTCTCACACCCTCAGCGGTTTACTAATCTCGATTCCTCCCTCATCTCCAGAACCTCCACTGCTGTCACTCGCTGCCTTACTCACTCGCTGTTGTCACTCTCCCTCACAAATATCGTACGTCCGCCAATCGCAACTGTCATCGAACCTCCACTGTTGTTACTCGCTCCCTTTCTCCCCCACAAAGGTATTTTTATTGTTTTTATTCATTCCGAATTTGTTCTATCATTTGGGTATTAGGGTTTACTTGAAATTGTTATGCCCTTGAATTGATTTGATGAAATTGATAATTCTAGGGTTTGATGGTTTTGATTTCTATTAAGTTTGGGATTAAGAAAAGTGAAAACACTTTTCTGGATAATAACCATGGATGTATGCGTTTTATTTGAACAAGGAAAGGTATAAAATTTACTACTGATATTGATTCACAGGGTTCACCGAATGTGTATGGATTCATGTTCTAGGACGGATAGAAACATGCACTATGTACGCAATGTCATGAACTGGGAAATACTAATTGTGTAATGTGTGTCTATGATATTAGACTTTGGAGATGAGGGCATTGATTTGTTGAATAATGTTTAGATCAAAGTCACTTTAGCCTTAACGACTCTAAACATAATTATAGAACAAAGAAAGGGTAAATGGATTCTCAAATAGTTACTATATTTTTTGTTTAGCTGTATTTGGTCGGTTACTCTACTAGGTAGGAAGAAAGGTAAAAAATTTACTACTGATATTGATTTACAAAACAATGCACAAGTGTGAACTCATTTTTTAGAATCATTCATACTTAAGTTCCTATGAGAAAGCATATGCTGAAGTTATTACTTTAGGCCTCCAAAAACATTCACTAATTTTTTTTGGTTGCTATGGTATTAATGTCAGTACGAGCAAGAGTTCTCACTAGTTTACGCTTACTGCCACTCTGTTCTATATAGCAGTTAAATTGTTTTTTGTTTTGTTTTGTTTAAGAACCTAGTGGCGAAGTTCACACATTGCGGGTTCGAATCCGCACCCCAACATATCAAATGTCCTCGTAGCCTTTTATCGACTGAGTTGCACTTATATGACATATCAATTGAGTTTCTGTAGCACATAAAATGGGCTTCTACATTATCTACACTCATCCAATGGGCTATTGATTTGGGGGGTCTGTTAGGTGTAAGAGACATTCATAGTCTTATACCTGCACTTAACAAATGAGTGAATTATGATTATAGCTATCGAAACTATTAGATGGTCTATTCCGCCAAGTATATGAAGGTAAAATTAGTTTATGAATTTGAAAATCATCAATCAAAGTTTATGAATTTGAAAATCATCAATCAATTTAGTTATTCCTTCAGCCAATTCAATCAATTCTGATGAATTTGGCTCTCATAATAGGGATCAGCAGAAGGTTACAAAAAATATATATTAAGGGTTGTTAGTGCTGAGCCTTTTTATCTCAATCTCTTACTATTTTTTAGGCTATTAAAGTTTGAAAAGATAGCCGAAGTATATATTAAAATGTCATTCTAATCATAAAGTTTGTAATCTTAGTTTCAACCTACAACTATAGAGTAGCTACCTCTCATAAAAATAAAATAGGAGTAGTTATGACATTTGGAATAACATGACATATGTGTCAATCATAACGTTGTGACACTTATGTAATAACCTAGGAAATATAATACTATCCTATAGTCAAAACATTTTTAGTTAATATATTATTATGATTAAACTATTTGTCTTATATTGAGTATATTAATATTATATCAAAGAATGACATTTTTGTTGAAACAGAAAAACACTTAATGCACATGTCTATGCTTTGTTTCTTCTTTTTATATAGGAACCAGAATCATGAAAGCCTTTTACTTCAGTTTTTTTCCTCTCTGAGTACTACTTTTGTACTATACTACGTTACAATTTAGGCAACATATTTTGTTACAGCACCTTGTCTTTCCAACATTTTTCATTATTTATATTTATCATATATATAAATAGGTGTGGAATCAATGGTTGAAGGTGTACCAGTTGAGTAAGTGTTTGAAAACCTTTTGTATCAATAGGTGTGGACTCAATGTCCATTTCTGCCAATGTCCTAATAAAAAAAGAAACTCAAAATTTGACCTTAATGCTCAGATTGCAGCCTACCTACCTATAGTGTGTGTTATAAATTGGCTCTTTGCAGCTATTTTATCATGTTCTTTACAGATTGTAGCCTACCTGCCTATAGAATTTCGATAACCATAATGTTCACTTACTCTTTTTCAAATAGTTGGTTTTTGAACAATAGTTACAAGTTTAAGTTGGCTTAGTGTATAGAGAGTGGTTGTGTCAAAAGAAAATTATAGAGCAGAGTGAATAAATTCCCTGGTTAACGTCAAGTTATTTTTCCTTTTGGCTTAATATGAAGAAACAAGTATTGCTTTGTGATTTTCTAGTTATGTTATCCCTGATACTTCATTGTTGAGTTGACCTGTTCTTTGTTTGACACCGGAATTTCGTTGCTTGCTTGAAATTTTTGTAGCCAATGGTGCTTGCTGTATTTGTTTAAGACACATTGGTCTCCTTTCCCTTAGAGACTTAGAGTTCTGTTAGCAAAATATTAGGTTCATGCTCAAGAGACTTTAAATAAGAAGACATTTAAAGTTGGATGTAAATCAACTAAAATTGTCTACTAACTTAAGTTCATTTCCAATATTACTATAATGTAATGGTGACGGTTGATGTCATTGTAGTGCAGACAAGTGGTTACCTTTGACTAAGAAGATTACACAGGACGTGCTGCAGTCTCTTAACTCTCAACAAAATCAAAGTTTCCCAATTTATTCTCTTAATACCACTCAACATGTTAACACAAAGGCCAGTTGATATATTGTTCCACAGACACCGGATGATGAAGAGGATATGGATATCCCAGAAGAGTGTGAATTGTATATTGATGGAAGCAGTAATGTGGGCACATGCTAATGTGTAAAACCTTGGGTCCACTATACACAATCAGGTGCTAACTAATGATATGGTTAGAGTGGTTGTTTTCAAGGTGATAGATGCAAAGGCTCAAGTACCTGTGCCCACTGATGAGGTGACAACAATTGCTGAGGCAGTCAACACTTTCATTAAATGGCCGAAAATACTTTTGCGAGTTATTGCTAATATGGTATTTATTATATTTATGTCTATCACTATTTACACTTGATACTGTTTAAACTAGTGTAGTGTTTTATTATAATGGTTTAGGATGTTGATATACCTACGAAAGTTGATGTTCCACAAAAAAAGTCGGAACCTATTTGTCAAAAATTGATAGTGAAGGCAATGTATATGGAACAAGTTTTGAAGTTTAAGGCTGAACATAGTGGGATTGATATTGAGCTACCAAGGGATGGTATCATGGACTTGTGTTTGGGTAAAAAAGAATTACACTTACTATTTTGCAAGTGTGGCTGACGTAAGTATATTTTGTTTGTAAATTTAATGGTCATTCAATTACTTAATTTTATTTTATAATGTAATTTTGTTTAACTATCTTAGGTATCTACACCGTCGTTGTGTTGAATTGGGCAAAAGTGGCATGTACGGATTCCTTGATCCATATTATACTCTTAGTCAAAATGAGCAAGTTAGTGTTCAAACCTACATTCGAAACACGATGGACCATAATAAAAAGGATTTGTGCCTAGCTCCTTACTTTAACAAGTAATTTTTTTTCTCTCTCTTTATATCTAATCACTTGTAATATAGAGATTTTAATTTTACAAATAATAATTTAATTGTTTATTGCCCTTGTAGTCATCACTGGCAGATAAAAAAATATCAGCCATTGTTGATTTGTAAGTATTCAATTTATTTATTGTACATGAACTGTGATATGTTTAATGATATAAGTAGTAATGATTAAGTATTAATTATTGTAGAGCTTTGGAAGGTTATAATAAGCTACAACTGGTGAGAAAGCATGATAAAGTATTATGGTTTTATCCCACCGTAAGTTGTTACTGCTTCATCTATCATTTTTTAATAGTATTTACCGACTAAAGGGTCACATTTGATCATATTGAATTTCAGAGTCGAAGACAATCGGTTGTGAGAGCGGATACTTTGTCATGCTACGTATGTTGAGAATTGTATCCGGTGGCATTGTGGATTCATGGATGCAAGTACGTATAGGATTTTTTTAACAACTATTATAAATTAATTAATTTGATTTTTACATGTTTGTATGATAAACTAATATTATGTCATCATTTATTTATTCAGATATTTGCGGATTCAACTTCATTCCAAAAGGATGAAGTTAAAAATGTTCAAGAACTTATCAAAGCAAATTTGATTCTGGAACTTATCGAAGCAAATGAGGAGTCATCTTAGTGTGAGAATGATTTTTGGAGCAGGTGGGGAGTAAGCTTTTGTGTGACACCGGTTTTTTTTTAGCAGTTGGGGTTTTAGCTTAGTGTTAGCCCTGTTTTTAGTTTTTTGTACTATTTGCATTTTGGTCCTAACATGTACTTTAGTCTGCCAGTGCAGTGACTATTTACGCATGACATTATAGTTCTATGGTTTTATTTTATTTAATTAGTACATGTGGAATTTGGTTATGGTTTGCTTTTCAATATATCTTTCTATTACTACAAGTTAACGACATCAGATATTTTGCATGTATTCTGTAAAAAAAAAAAAAGATTTTCTGCATGTATGCAGTGGAGAAAAAGAAATGGTTGCAAGAAAAAAAAAAGGTTGTATATGGAAAAAAAAATTGAACTTTGTAAGTCGGTTCCCAGATAATCGACTTAAAAAGTGATGCCTTAAGACGGTTGCTAAATCCGACTTAGGCTTTGTTTGCGAGTTTGGAGGGGAAGGGAGGGGAAGGCTTGGGAAAAAAGGAATGAGCATGTGGAAGAAATAGAGGAAAATGGGAGAGGAGGGCTTTAGGGGGTTAACTTTTCTTCATTATACAAAACCCTCCTCATTTGGAGGAACTAAAAAATTGTATTGGAGGAGGGTTTTGGGGGGTTTTGGAGGGTTAATAAGAATTCTTCAAATTTAATTTAGGTTGTTATAATATTTTTAAAATTAAAAATAAAGTAATCATATGCATTAATTTATCATTCTCTAAAAAACTACTCTTTTAAAAAATTTGTAAGATTTCTCTATTTTTCTTCATATTTTGCACCCCTCAAAGCCTTTCCTTTCCTTCCCCTCCAAACTCGCAAACAAAGCCTTACAAAGCAGAAACTTCTTATGACAGGAGCTATTAGGTCGGACACGTACCCGACTTAAAAAGTCCTTTTTAACCGACTTAAAATGATGCCTTAAGACGGTTGCTAAATCCGACTTGCAAAGCAAAAACTTCTTATGACGGGAGCTATTAGGTCGGACACGCGCCCGACTTAAAAAGCTCTTTTTAAGCGACTTAAAAAGGGTTTTTTTACTAGTGATATATATATATATATATATATATATATATATAAAATTTAAAATAAATAAAACGATAACATGCAGATATAAAATTTTCTATAAACAAATGCAAAGTTTCGATTTGGAAAAATAAAAAATGGATCATATAGGTGCAAATGAAGTTATCCCGTAAGTAAAGCTTGGCTGGTAGCTATCAGTTACATTATTAGCAGAGGTCAAACTCGAACTTTAAATTTTTTCATTTATCCACACTTTAAAGTGTGAATGAAGTCTCTAAATTTGACAAAAAAAAAAATTGTCTATCAATGTGAAGCGGTTTTTCAAAGATATAAACTAAAAGAAAATGATTTGTATACACAAAAGAGATAGGAGAGAGTGACAAAATAGATGTGTGATAAGTTAGTGATGTGATAAAAAAAGAGATAAAAAGAAAATTAAGTGTTTTTTTTTTGTTAAAAAAAGAAAAGAAAAGAAAATTAAGTGTTAAATGGGCATAAATGATTAATGGATGTAAACATATAATTGTTGTAAACTAAATTTGTTTTTTGGTTTGTATCTGATTCTATAATTCAAGTTGACTTGGATGAAATCGTATAAAGGGAGTAACCGAGTAAATCTATGTTCTATCTATTTTTTCATTTGCAATGCGCTTATCAGCTTAAAAGGAACTTTTGAGTCGTCGTTGGTGAATTAATGTTGGATAATAAAATAAAATAAAATAAAATATGAATCGTTCGAGACCATATTATCAATCTAAGAGTGTTAAAAGTAATTGTACTCTAGTGTTTAATAAGCTTCTTTTAGAATGAATTGTTTGAGGGAATATGAATTGAATTCATCATAAAAATATTTTTTTTGTCATACTTTAGTTACATTTTGGATGAACTCTAGATTACTAGCTTTCCTTCCCCTAAAAACCAAAAGGTAACATGCAAAAAAGTCTCTAATTACTAATTTTTAAGATCATGCATATCGGTCATTATATGTTTTTATTCTTTGACAAAATCTTTATATGTTTTAAATTGTCTATTTATTTTCCAATTTATACGGATTGGTCGAACAACTTTTCTGAAATATCTAATTTTATCGAGTGTTTTAAAATTTTCATTTTGAACCAATTCTTTTTTTTTTTTTTTTTACTTTGAACCAATTCATTTGAAATTTATATTTTTATCTCAACTTTTGAAATTTATAAAAATAACTCACCTAAGCTATATTTTATTTGGTCAAACTATCCAAACACAATTTTTTTTTATAACGAAGCATTTTAATCATCTATCAAACAAAAGTATTTATAAATTAAGGGAAATTAAATGAAACATTTAAAAAATTTAAAATTCTAGAATTTCTATTATCTCATTTAAACACACATCAAACAAACCAAAATAATTTAAACACATCAAAGAACTCAAGAGCGTTTAAATTTAACATTTGATAACTTTTATGGAGAGTTTGTTGACCATTTACACACCAAACAACAATCTTTCATACTACTTATTTTTTTCTCAAAGCTTATACATTTCCTCTGTTTCAAAATGAGTGTCGCTTTAGCCAAAAAAATTTGTTTCAAAATGAATGTCGCTTTTAGTTTCCAATGCAATAATAACTTTTTCTTTTCAATTGTACCCTCCAATTAATACTCTGCACACTACTTCCAAAGTATTACTTTTAAAACTAACCAATAGTTAATAAGGATAATTTGGTAAAATAATCATTCTCTTTCTTTTAATCATTGCATTTCTTAATATGTGTGTAAACACCTAAAACGACACTCATTTTGAAACGGAGGGAGTATTTTTTTAAGGGTCATTTTAACTTGTGCCCTTAGGGCACATTGTTAAGCATTAATGTCATTCCATTAATGGTAAGAATTTATTGAAAAAAGATTATATTAAACATTTTGAGCAATAAATGAATACAATTTCCGATACATAATTTCTATTAGTTGAATTCTTAACATGTGTCCCAAGGGCAATGGTTAACATTACCCTTGTTTAATTACCAAATGTGTCTCCAAATTTTTCTTGGGAACTAAAATGAAGACTCGCTATTACATTAATCTAAAAGCCTTGATTAACATGATGAAACATTTCTTATGACCCAAAATTCTTTTGAAATTCCAATCCAAAATTCTTTTGGCGCGAGGGTGAGTGTAGTCTCACTCTCACATATTATCTCATCTCAGTCAGTTACAAATATTCAAGCAATAGCGAAACCGCACTTCTCCTTTCTTCTTTCTTTTTCTTTTCACAGCGAAACGACAATGACAATCTCTCAAAACGACGACGACGATTCTTTCACAAACGACGATCGACGCATGAGTCTCATCGACGTTTCTTCCGCCGACGATTCTCTCATCGCCAACCCCTTCCACCATCACTCATCAGGTTTCTTTTCTTTTTCCGAATTTCTTTATACATATTCCAAATTTCATTTTCTTCTTACGCTTCATTTGTTCTTGTTTCATTAGAGTTGTTTTCCACTTCAAATTCGAGAGACGAATTCGATGATGCTGCTACCAAATTCAAAGAGTGGGAACGGGAACCTCAACCAAAGGAGATTGATGAAAACAACAAGTTTAATTTGCGCCAGAGTATTGCTTGGGATACTGCTTTTTTCACAAGTCCTGGTAATTTAATTACTAATTATTATTATTATTAGGGTTAAACAATTTTAGTCTGATAATTATCTCAAATTTTGTTGCAAATTACAAGACAGAGGACTAGAAATGTGCAATTCTGTAATTTTTAGTGAAAAGGAAGAAAAAAAAAATGTAAATTTTATAGGGAATAAAAACATATTTAGCCCTTGTTATTATTGGAGTAAATCAAGAATTCGCCCCCTGAAATTATAGGGGTGGTGCATTTACTCCGCTGAAATTTGGGAATAGACAAGAAAAGACCCTGATTTTAAATGACGTCTAACTTGTAACGACTAGTTTGACGGCAAGTGATTCAATTCATGGACTAATTTGCGAGTAAGTGGTATAATTCATGGACTAATTTACTAGTAAGTGCTATAATTCAAGTTAGCATAACTAAATTGCTTGAAATAATTCAAAATTGGGTTTTTTTTTGCCTATTGGCAAATTCTAGTGGTGTAAATGCTTGACCCCTCTACCATTTCAGGGGCAAATTCATGATTTACTCATTATTATTGTTATATTGATTAATGATATCATTGTTGTTATTGCCATTACTACTATTTTTTTGTTGAGTGTGATTCACTGTAAGAGACATGCATGTTCAGGTGTTTTGGATCCTGACGAGTTGAGTTGTATGATTGAGAATGTTGAGAAGGGTGATAAGCACACATCATCATTACCGGTGATTCAAGAGGATGTTTCCGGGTCATGTGAGTCTATCTCTACCTTGAAAAGCAGCAATAGCTTGACTCAGGAGAGTCTAGAGGATGATGATTTGTTTAAGGATGTAAGAGCTTCGATTCAGAACTTCGGCAGGATGTCCGATTTGGCAAGAGCAAACAGAAATGTTCCATCTAGGTTCCAAATTGGTGACTGTAAGTCTTTCACTGCACCTTGAACTTTGTAGTTAGTTTGTATTGGTTGGCATCCTTGCAATCTGTTTACTTCTGTTTGAATGTCCCAAGTTTTGAACTGTGATGATGAATGTCCAAGTTTTGAATTGTGATGATAAATGAAGCATGAGTTTACAGAGTTAGATAGATTGGTTTTAGTAGATTTTTTTCTCAATGGAGAATCTTGTGTGATCTATGCTTTGGCCGTTTGGCTGCCTCAATCTCCACTGGCTAATAATGGCTAATGTCAAAAGAAACACATACATTTATCATAAGTATCAGTTCCTTTTGCTGCTATCCTACTATACCACTATGGTGTAGCAGAATTTGGAAAAACTACAATTGTTCCACTATAGTTGCGCTATAGCACTGTTGCGTAGCAGACTTTTAACAACCTGATATTTTCTGCTATTCGCGAGAGACTGTATTATCAGTAGCTCATCTTTTTATAACTTACCAGTTGCCATGTAAAAGAAAATATGTCCCAACTTGAACACAATGAAGCAAGCCAAGGAAGCTTCTTACTTTCTGATGAGTTCAAAGCTACTAGGTTGAATTTTATTTAATGTACTCTGCCTATATTATAATGCATAGACTTATCTTACATTAGTCATATTAAGTTTTTCCAGCTACTCCTTTCAGCTTTGAAAGAGGTTGGCATGACTTCTTGTAAGAAGGTAAGTGGATTAGTTACAGACCAGATTTTTTGTCATAGAAGTTTGGAGTAATTGAAAAATACCTGTAATGACTATGAGTTTTGGATGAAGGCCCCAAGTTCTAAGAATCCAAGTGCAGGCATGAATGGCACAGGGAAGTTGACAAAGAAGATTCCTATTTCTCCACACCTTTCATGGGTAAGCAGCTAAAGAGAAATTTCAAGAGAACTTGTGTTTCAGTACTGATGATTGCTAATGCATTTGCGTGGGAGGCAATAGCAGTTCAAGGAAGGTGTTGAGAAGGGTGATAAGCATGCATCACCATTACCGGCGATACAAGAGGATGTCGAGTCATGCAAGTCTATCTCTACCTTTAAAAGCAACAATAGCTTGACCCAAGAGAGTCTAGAGGATGATTTGTTTTAGGATGTAAGAGCTTCGATTCAAAACTTTGGCAGGATGTCCGATTTGGCAAGGGCAGACAGAAATGTTCCATCTAGTTTCCAAACTGGTGGCTGTAAGTCTTTGTCTGCACCTTGAACTTGGTAGTTAGTTGGCATTGGGTGGCATCCTTGCAATCTGTTTATTTATGTTTATATGTCCAACAGTCCAAGTTTTGAACTGTGAAGATAAATAAAGCGTTTGACATGCTAAATAGGTTGATTTTAGTAGATTTTTTCTCCAAGGTGAATCTTGTGTGTGCTTTATGTTTTGGCAGTTTGGTTGCCTCATCATCACTAGCTAATGGCTACTGTCAGAAGAAGCACAAGTATTTTATCATATTCCTTCATTGTTGTTGATACCTTCCCTTCTCAGCAACAAAAAATAGAGAATTACAATAGCCACTCACACGAAAGCAGATACATATAGTGTTGTCATTTTCCTCCAGAGACCATATTATCGTTCATCTTGTAACTTACTGATTTCCCTGTAAAATAAAATATCACTAAACTCAAACTGAATGATGCAAGTCAAGGAAGCTGCTACTCAGTTTTGTCAATCGCGGATCGCAAAAATAGATTTTCATTCAAATTCCGCTGCACAATAGTGTTATACCGTCGTTATAGCCGTTATTTGATAATGTTATGTACTAAATAGTGTATTGCAGAGCAATAGCATTGTGTTCAAATTCTGCTACTATGTAGCGCTATAGTGCCTCTATAGCCACTATTTTAGAGCATTGCTTCTACTTCTATCTTCACACAGAGCTGACAGTGATTTCATTATTATCACTATAGTTCGAAATTGGTTTAGGACTTCTAGTTGCAGGGATATGAAATGATTTTATTATCTTTTATCTTGCCCTGTCACTTTCTGATGAGTTCAGAGCTAGTAGGTTGAATCTTGTTTAATTTATTCTGCATATATTCTAATACATTGATTTATCCTACATTAGCCGTATTAAGTTTTTCCAGCTGCTCCTTTCAGCTTCGAAAGAGGTTGGCATGGCTTCTTGTAAGAAGGTAAATGATTTAGTTAATAGTTATAGACTAGATTTTTTTTTTGTCATAGGAGTTTGGAGTAATTGAAAAATAGCTGTAATAAATCTGGATTTTGGATGAAGGCCCCAAATTCCAAGAGTCCAAGTGCAAGCATGCAAGGCACAGGGAAGTTGACAAAGAAGAATCCTATTTCTCCTCACCTTTCACGGGTAAGCAAATAAAGAAAACTTTCAAAAGAACTTGTGCTTCTTTACTTATGATAGCTAATGCATTTTCATGGGAGACATCATATAGATCAAGAAATTGAATTTCAGTCGCTTCATATCTGTCATTCTATGTTTTTTTTCTTTTATCAAAGAAACCTGTTGCTAGAAGGGAAGAGCCATGTCTTTCAAAGCAACGAAAGACACTAGGAAAGTCTAGTCCAAGTTCAACAATATCATCCAATAGAAGTTCCCTTGGTGATCTTCATGTCAAAAGCGAAAAGGACAAGGCAAATAAAAACAATTGTGGTTAGAATTTGCTTTAAGCATGATTCTTTTTTCCTCTTCTTTTGTTATATTATCAAATTCTGTGATGGTCAATTTGGCATTGTTCTCAACTGTTGTTCACTTTTAATTTTATTTGGCCTTTTTCAGGTAAGGTCAATTCTGTGATGAACACAACTGTCATTAAGGGTTCTCAAGTTAATGGACGTCAACCCATCACATCATCCAAATCCCCATTAGGTCTATCAGTTGCTACAAAAACAAAATCAACAATTTCCCCATCTTCCAGCTGCAACCTATCCAGTAATATTAGCAAATCACCATTGAATTCCTTAAAAAGAAAAGTTGATGCTGGAACAAAAAAGTCACCCTCTTCTTGCTCAGTTGTCAGAACACCACCAAGAATTGCTTCAAGAGATAAAATTGGGTCTAGCAATTCTAGTCTTTCAGGCTTGGTTTCTGTCACCAAGTTCTCTTCTAGTGTTTCGCCCGCAAACTCTATTAGTGATTGGTCTTCAGAGTCATCATCATCAACTTCTATGACTAAATTTAGGTCTAAAAGTTCAAGGACTACCTTTCACAGTAGCTCTAGTAGAATGCACATACCAAAGAAAGGTGCTACACCTGTTTCAAATTCTCAAAAATCTCAAAGTGGTTCATGCTTAGAAGGGAAGGAGAGTAGGAATGCTGGATCCATCGGTCAGTGTGTAATGGCTACTGCTAAAGGAATGGTTCTTACCCCCTCTCCCAAGAAACCCTTAGGCCTCCGACAGCCATCACCCAAGATTGGCTTCTTTGACAGGGTGAGTGTTGTTTTATTTGTGTTAAATAGACTCAGGAACTGATTTTGTCTGTATAATGTTCATGGACATGTTATCAATCTTTGTATGGCTAAATTTTAATTAAGCCACCTAGCTTAAAAGTTAAAAGCAATGTATTGGTTTTGCAAGAGTGGAATAAATGTTTCTGGACATGGTGTTTTTTCCCTCATTGCTTTCTTCATCTCTATTACATCTCAATCTGTATAATTATGTTATGTAGGGGAAATCGTCAATCCGCAGTCCATGTGAGAGGATGCAACCACACACTGTTGCACCACAAGGAAGGGTCATTCCTTCTGAAGCACAAAACAAAGCAAGGCTTGGAAAGCTACAATCACCAAGATCAATCATACCAACTGAAAACAAAGAGTTCATTAACCAGCAAGATTTGCATCCAGTTCCTCTTAATGAATCATCAGATGTTAAGACTTCTATGGCTTTGCCGTGTGTCGAAAGCTCTGCTGTTGCACCCATGGAAGTTCAAAACCAAATGCATCTTAAAGCTGGTGTAGGTAACTTGGATGCTAATAGCACCATGGTCGAAGGGCACATTAGAGGTGTACAAGATCTAAATCTTGGCTTTACACAGGGAAATTCTCAGTATGATTATCAAGTTGATTGTTTGAGCAGACAAGTTGAACTTATGGATATAAATTTGAAGAGACAAACATAGCACAATGGTGATCATGTTTCTTTCTCTTAGCCTGATAAATATAACAGGATGGTGTTGTCAAATGCTAACTCATAAGGTGATTAATGATTCTCCTAGGTGAGAGGAAATCTTGAAGGGTCCTTGGTCCTTACTTCATTTACTCGACTTATTTCCCCAGCCAATTCTGATATGTAAGTTGCACAAGGAGGTCCTTTTTTGTGTGAATCAAGGTCATTTGATGTCCATAACACTGGGCAGTATAGATGGCTTCTATTACTTCTATAGAATCAGTAAACATTTTGAAGAACCTAGGATTAACAAACTCAGTCGTCCCACATAGACCAGTAGTATGCATTTTATTTTTTGTAAAGTAGCACACATTTGAAATAATCATATTTTTTCTTTAAAAAAAAGTCTTATAAGTTGGAATAAAGTGAATGATATATTTTTGACAAAGAATCAACTGGGTGACAGCGGCGAAGCTAGCAATATTTTTATGAGGTGGCCACGTATAAAGATTTTTTTTTTTTTTAAACTAATCTAACCTAGTAGGCAAACAAAAAAATCACAATAACTATTACTTATATAAAATGTTTTTCATAAAATATACTTGATTCAGCATGAACAAATTATACCAAAAAAATGCGGCAACAACAAATTGTACCAAAAAAGGCCATAGTAGAATAGCGGATTGTATCAAAAAAGCTACAACAATAGAAATAAAAACTAATAGTAGCTATTTATGAAAATTGAACTCGGCGGCCCTTCAAAGACTCAAATTCATCCATAATTGCATCTGAGTTAAACTGACTTGCAATGTCTTTTTCAAAGTAAATAACCAAGCTATTTAAAAGAAAATCATCACTCATTTTGTTTCTTTGTTTGGTCTGAGATTTTTCGTTGATGAGAAAGCTCTCTCTGTTGTCGTTCTGGAGACTGGGGTGTCAAAACAAGGCGAATATCTATCAATTAAACTAGGCGAATCAATCTATCTACAATTGAATCATTTTATTTGTTAAATAAAGTAAAGATTGTTATTATTTATTATTTATCTCTTTTGGGTGTTATTCTTCCGGTTCCTATACGGCATGATTAAATAATTTGAAGTTCGACAGGAAGTTAAATAAAGATGAAAAAAATTATTTCACTTAAAATAAAACTTGGGGTAGCCAGATATATATTATTAGGGGTAGCTAAATATAAAAATATACCTACTCGCTCAAAAAAATATTTATTTTTGGGGTAGCCATGGCTACCTCTTCCTTATACTACCAACCGCCCCTGAGTGATGAATATTAATTAGCTGGATTAAATGTACATTTGGTCTCCTTATTGTTCTTCCTTTATTTATTTATTTTATTTTTTAATTACACTATTTTGGTTTCGTGAACATTTAAGAATTCAATCAACCACTATTTTGGTCATTGTGACAACAATTACAAATAATCACAATTTTTGTGATTAAATTTTTTCCGACAACAATCCAAAAATTTAACTTCTTAAGAATTCAATCAACCACAACAATAATAAATTTTTCAGAATTCAACTTTCTCCAAAAACATGCGTATATAGCCTACTACTGAAACAACTCCCTACATCTATTTTCATTATTTTTAAATAACTACATATATTTTCATAAATGCGTATCTTTTGAATTTTATATAAAACTAACTATACCACGGCACAGATAGTGTAAATATTTTTTTTAAACTTTCAATCAATTTTAATCGTTGGATTACTAAAAGTTTCGACTTTAATCATATCTACATTAAAATCTAAATGAACTTGTAATCGTTGACCGATAAATGTTTTATATTGATGGGATATATAAATTAATTAAAAGGAGCCGTGGTGTCCCCTTAACTCAATTAGTAGTAAAGACATTACATAATACATGCAGATGTTGCAGTTCGAACTTTAAACATCTCACTAAATTATGTGATTTCTACAAAATAAAACTTATGATTGGGAAACATTGCTTATGAAGCACGAATGTAGACACTGTCTTGTCGGTGTCGGATGCGTTGTCCGACACCAGAACGTTTGATCGGAGGAGTGTCTGTACTTCATACGTAATTTTCATTTTATATTGCTCGTGTTAGTACTGCTCCGATTCAAATCAATTAGAAAAAAGAAGGAAAATGTTGTTTGTTGCGAATTGCGGCTTTTGAAAAACAACGACCGTGTAATTACTTCCTCAACTGCATCTTATCTCCCATGATTTATGCTCAATTGAAGTTCAAGGTTTGACTAACAGTATAACAACACTGCTTAAAAAAATAACACAAACCAATCTTAACCATAAAAAACGGTTCAAAACTGATATTTTGTGCAGTGTTTGGTCTACCACAGAACTGAATTGCTTACTAGCATAGGTTTTGTCATTACTCATTGGTATGTTGTTCCATTTTAATGTTCAACATTCTCATTTAGTCATTTTCTCAGTCACAAAACCCTTACCCCTATGTGGAGGTTGGAGTTTCTTATCATTTTTCAAGGGTAGTGTTAAATTGTGCCTTTAGGGCACATGTTAAGAAATTCAAAAGAACAAATATTCTCTAAAATTTTGTGCATTTAATTGATTAAAATGTTAAAGATTAAATACAATGCTGATGTAAGATTTTTCCTACATGTCATATAACTATGTACACGTGAGTATATATAGGATCGTTTCCACAGGGAGTTACGTTAATCATAAGCATTTTCACAATAGTTCACATTAAGGGTTTGGATATAATTTGTTTGTTTGTAACACTATATCCATAGATTACAAAAGTAAAAACGAGAGGGTATCGAACTATTTCGCTTGCGGTATAAGATAACGAGCAAGCATAACAGCAGCAATCTCTCGATCGATTAACAGATTCTAGCTTTATAACCAATATTATTACAATCATTTCTACAACATCCTTCGTGTCCAAAGCGACATCGTTATTTCCAAGTTAGCGTTTAAACATTCGTGTCCAAATTCCTTAAACGATAACAAAGTCGATCGGATAACTTAATCGACCGTGTCTAGCCTGATTAAGTATCCGAAAGCATTAAAATCTTGATTAAAAGTAATTATCAAAGGTTTACAAACTTGTCAAGAGTGATATAACATAAGATAGATTGTTATTCTAGTTCTAGATTCAAGAGTTTGTATCCAAATCATCTTGAATCTCTTTGAAAGCATTAAAAGCAAGAATAACAACAATATTGAATCATTAAGCTAGAACCTTATATATTAAAAGATCAAAAGATTACATAATAGCATGGTTGTTACCTCAATACTACAAAGACGGTGATAGTTACACATAGACATGTAAACTAATGCAAGGAATGAAGGAAAGATGAAGATTCCATGCCAAGATCCTTGATGTCTCAATGAATCTAGGGTTGAATCTACTCCTTAATCACTTGCTTTGTGTTTCTCTCTATGAAATAGCTCTAACCTCTCTCTAGAAATGTATAAAATGTTTCAATGGAATAGTGAATGACCTAAAAGAGAGGTAAGAATGCTATTTAAATGGCCTTTGTTTTTGCACCTACGCTAATAGCGCAGATTACGCTAATAGCGTGGTATGTCGGCCTATAATCTGGCCAATGGGCTTGTGCCACGTTGGCCTTGCCCTGCTTCTACGCTTCAACTACGCTAATAGTGTGGTCCTCTGGAGCTTCTACGCTTATAGCGTAATCCACGCTAATAGCGTGTTTCTTCATGACAGCCACGCTCCAGGTGCGCCTATGGCGTAGCTCTCGGGAGCTTGTATGCTAATAGCTCAGAATACGCTATTAGCGTACTCTTCAATAGTGCTCCAGATCCTACGCCCCAGGTACGCTAATGGCGTATCTCTCTGACCTTGGGCATTTCTTCATCACGCTAATAGCGTAGGACACGCTAATAGCGTAGGACATTGAACTTTGACATTTCTTTATCCTTGCTTGTATTTTCCTGCACAAAAAGGGTAGAATAAGGCTCAAAAGCATAAATGACATATTTACACAATAATTGGAGTTTTCCATAGAGAATCTTGCAAAACAAGTCACTAAAATGCCTAAACTCCTATATGAAATATATCACTTTTAAACACTTATCAAACTCTCCCCAACTTGGCTTTTTGTTTGTCCTCAAACAAATCAATTGAAAAGGAAACTAACAAGGCTTTGGACAAGGTTTTCAACATGGTGTCAAACAATTCAAAACAAAAATAAACAAATGGTGATTCAAATATGATCGCGTGGATAAGCATGAATTCCTCCGCTACTCTAGATTCAAACTAAGAATGCGAAAAATGTCATAAGCACAACTATACATCATAAACTTCAAAATATAAACATATCTATCTATGAACCACACCTAACACACTTCTTTAAAAGTAAATACAATGATATGATAACAATAAGTGAGGTAATGAACACACATCCAACAATCATGCTAACATCCTATTTAAGTTAGGTGTCCATCCAAATATCGTCTCAAAAAGCATAAAAGCATGGATCAAAAGGTCTTGCAAGGGTTATAACTTGGCCGGGCTACAAAAGAAATGTCATATGTGGGGCAATTGATCAGAAAGCCTATCAAAGAGGAACATTTTTTTGTATCACAACTTGAAATCCATATACTTCCCTACCAAGAATTACAACCTTTGGTGATTAACAATCAAACTTATAACCTTGACAACTTATTCTATTTTTGATTTTTCTCTATCTTTTTCTTTTCTTTTCTTTTTCAAATGTACAATTTTTTTTTTCTTTGATTCAATGTTGTCAGGTTATGTTAACACTTTCACCATAAACTTGACATATAATGCCTCCTTTTCTCCCCAACTTGAATACAAGAAAACTCTAATTGAATGTTCCCCTATCCTAAGGCAAGGGACAAAGTACAAAGAGGTTAAGGGTTCAACAAATTAAAAATTATCAAAGTCCTTTCAAAGACAAGCATGAACTGGATTTATGAAAAATTTCAGACAAATTCACTAAGCATTGTGCTTATGAATATTGACAGTTCATGTTTGAGGACTTGATTCATTAGGCTCAGATTGGGGTATCAGATACTCGCTCTTCTCACAGGTAGGCTTTATGTGGTCAAGTAGGTTACTCTCAATTCAAAAAGTGCCTTGATCCTTTCCATGCTTTCAAACAATTCAAAATAATTATCAGATTTAACATAACTAAAACAAGTTAGACGGTGATTATCGGTCTCCAGCATATATACAACAGATTGAAGCTACCTCACATTTATGTTAAGTACTAAGTGGTTCAAAGATATTTATGTTTATGAAAAGACTTAAATGATATATATTTTGTGCAAAGTACAAATTTCAAATTCTTATTAAAAACCTAGAATAACAGGAAACCAATACCTTAGCCTTACGCTTTCTCACAAGTAATATCATTATCACTCACCTGCTTTTGCTCAAACATGGCTCCATGGAGCACTTTAAAATTTATTGTTCATGAGCAATTTTCTTTTGAGAGACACAAGCAAGATGCAAACAAAAATTTCATTCAAAGCATAAGTTAAAAACCAAAAAGCTAAGTTATTAAACCAAATATAAAGTAACAAAGTAACAAGTCAAGCACTAAAAACCACAGTGCTTGAAAAGTACAAAATACAACCAAATAAACAAATGTTCCAACATGAAATAAAAACATAGAGTTTGAAAGCAAAAAGAAAAACATCACTTAAAACCCAAGATATCACTGATCATCCTCTCCAGCATCATCCATGTCAAGATCCTGGTACACATCATCACCATCAACTCCATCATCATCCGGAGTAGCCTCATCATCCACAGCATCTGCCACCCCCACATAAGGACTTGGCCTGCCCTCAGGCCAATGAACATAGCTCTGGTACTGGTCAGGTGTCATTACCGGGTAATCAGCATTTCCCGGATACATGTGAGCATTGTAGAGGTCCTGGTGTATGCCCATGTTGCTCCTCCAAATTGCCTCATTCTGATCCATTAAGAAGCTATTCTGGTCCCTCACGTACTGGTTATGCATCTGCTGCTCCAGCATAAAGGTCTGCAAACCTGAAAAATCAAAAGAACCAGTGCCCTCAGATGGGCCAGCCTCATCATCAGAGAAATGGTATTGAGCTGCCCTATTCTCTGCTTTCACCCAGGTACGGATAGAAGTGTCAGTAATGGTCCCCTCAATGTCTTCATCAAAGGGTCCAGAAATGGGCACTCCATAGACCTTCAGCAATCCCATGATAAGTCCCGGGTAGAACAAAGCAACCTTCTTAGCACCTGTGGCAACCTTCAAAGCCACAGCTTTCATCTCATTGGCTATGATGCGAGCAATATCAACATGCACTCCTTTCATAATGCACCAGATGAGTGGCAGAACGGCTTTTGGGGCATCGGATGTATGGGCTCTAGGAAGGGCATTGTGGACAAGAAACTGGAATACTAAGCGGGCCGTAGCGGTCATCTCCTTTGTGAGAGCATGTCTAACCTCTCCCTTATCATTCTTTACAAGGCACCTACCCTTGTTCATGATATCCCGCTCAATTTGGTCAAACTTCCAGTTCCCCTGAGCATTTCTCCTAGCATAAGTACGTAAAGTGGGCATAGTGGGATCAGGTGAAGGCTCAAGGTCTAAAACATTGTCAAGGAAATCATTAATGGAATCCCTATCAAATGGGATTTGCTTCCCTCGGACATAAGAAGTCCAAGAGAAAGCATCAGCAAGGGTGGTTGGGGAGGCATCAGGGACAGCATTACAGTAGAACTCCTTGATTAGGTCGGTGTTAATTTCAGTACTGGGAACAAGGAGTTTGGTCCACTTGCGACCAATGAAAATGTGGAGCAAATCAGAGAATTCACCACCTGGTTGAATGTCGAATGTTTTCTCATGCCAGGTTTTGTACTGAACCATCTTTTTAAACCTGGCAGAGTGAGCAGAGGTGGGAAAACGGTTAGGGTTGACTGGTGGGGCTGAGGTGGAGGCAGATTTGCCTCTTGGACGTTTGGTCCCGGTAGTTTTTTCAACATTTTTCGGTGCCATCTGCAACAAAACCAGGAAACACCAACATATTGCATAGAAAATATTAGCACAAACTAAAATTGGTCATTTAAAAACATCAAAAATTTTGAAAATTTGGGCAAGTATGAAGAACTACGCTATTAGCGCCTGCCACGCTAATAGCGAAATTTTCTGGAAAAATTTCGCTATTAGCGTAGATTTCGCTATTAGCGTATTTCTTCGTACCTGCAATTTTCAAATTTTCAACATTCTTGTTCCTGCAATTTCTCAGCACAAACCAGCAATTATCAGCCTTAGGGTTCATCCTATGTCTCTAAAACACACTAGAATCTTGAAAAGGAATCAAAATCACAACAATTGCACACAAATCATTCAAACCCCTGTTTTATTGAAAAATTTACAAATGGGTCATAGATCCAAAACAGAATGTTTGTTGCATGTGGGTTATGATTCTTGTTCCTTTTCAAACTATAATCAAGGAAGAACAATCTCTACTCACAAATCAAAACTCTAACCCTAACCTAACCTAACCATTTAATCATGTCAAAATATGGATTTTTCTCAAATTTAAAACAAGGAAAGGATGAGAAGATCAAACCTGTTAATGCAGAGAGAAGCAACACAAATGCAAGATGAGATGATGCAAAATGAATGCTTGACTTGAATTGACCCAAAATGGAATGGGTTTGATTTCTAGGGTTAGTGAGTGGGAGAGAAGTTTTTGTGTGTGGTTATGAGAAAATGAAGGAATGAAACCGTAAAAAGGGAAAAAATGAGGAGTTGTGGGAAGTTAAGGGGAGTTAATCCCCTGGGCCCACAAATTTTTTTTTCTCCCACGCCAAACTCACGCTATTAGCGTGGCTCTCTGGAGCTCCCACGCTAATAGCGAAAAATACGCTAATAGCGTGAAGCTTCATGATCAGTTTTTCAAAGTTTTTCATTTCTGCTTTTAAATGCTTATGTACTACTACTATATGCAATAAACATAAAAATACTTACAAAACTGGGTGTGCCTCCCAGCAAGAGCTTGTTTTACGTCCTTAGCTTGACGCATTTTTAAGAAATAATGGCTCGATTAGTGAAATCGTCGTCAAACACCGATCAATTTCACCACCGAAGTAGGGCTTAAGTCTCTGCCCATTCACAGTCCAGTTGGCTTTTGTGACTGGATCCTTAAGCTCAACAGCTCCATATGGTTTGACCTCTTTAACCATGAAAGGTCCGGACCACTTAGACTTCAATTTGCCCGGAAACAGTCTTAGTCTTGAATTGAAAAGTAACACCATTTGCCCCGGCATGAATTGTCTCAGAATGATCTTCTTGTCATGATACTTCTTGGTCCTTTCTTTGTAGAGCTTTGAAGATTCATAAGCTTGATTTCTCAATTCTTCAAGCTCATGCATTTGAACTTTTCTTCTTTTACCGGCCTTCTCTTGATCAAAGTTGAGGAACTTCAATGCCCAAAATGCTTTATGTTCGAGCTCGACCGGTAAGTGACAAGATTTACCATAGACCATTTAGAAAGGAGTGAGGCCTATAGGAGACTTGTATGCAGTCCTATATGCCCACAAAGCTTCATCAAGTTTAGCCGACCAATCCTTCCGAGATGTAGAGACCGTCTTCTCAAGTATTCGTTTGACCTCCCGGTTGGAAACTTCGGCTTGTCCATTCGTTTGCGGATGATACGGTGATGCTACTTTGTGCTTGACTCCATAATGATCTAGTGCTTTGGCAAGTTGTGCATTGCAAAAGTGTGACCCTCCATCACTAATGAGAACTCTTGGTGTACCAAACCGGGTGAAAATATTCTTTTTTAGGAACTTCACTACCGTCTTGCTATCGGCTTTAGGCGATGCCACGGCTTCCACCCACTTTGAAACATAATCAACAGCTACCAAGATGTACTCATTTGAATATGATGAAGGAAAAGGGCAAACAAAATCTATACCCCAACAATCAAACACTTCCACTTCAAGGATGAGTTGTAGAGGCATCTCATTTCTTTTTGACATTGATCCGGTTCTTTGGCATTCATCACAATGCTTGCAATGTGTATTGGCATCTTTGAAAAGAGTTGGCCAATAGAACCCAGATTGAAGTACCTTTGCGGCTGTTCTCTCCCCGTTGAAGTGACCTCCATAGGGCGAATTATAACATTGCCATAGGATCTTCTTTGCCTCTTCATCATCCACACACCTACGCAAGAGATTGTCCGCTCCAATTTTGAACAAATAAGGCTCATCCCACACAAAGTGGTTAGCATCATGGAGGAACTTCTTGCGTTGTTGCCATTCAAAATCTTCCGGAATGAACCCGGTTGCTTTGTAGTTCACCATGTCGGCAAACCACGGTCTCACATTGATTGCTAGCAACCGTTCATCTGGAAATTCTTCACGAACTTCCGGTTCATTCTTGGTTACCTCATTGTTTGTCAACCTTGAAAGGTGATCAGCTACAAGATTCTCCGTGCCTTTCTTATCTTTGATCTCTAAGTCAAACTCTTGAAGCAACAACATCCAACGGATGAGCCTTGGCTTTGAGTCGGACTTAGTAAGGAGATACTTGATAGCTGCATGGTCAGTATAAACAACAATTTTGGAACCTACAAAGTAAGAACGAAATTTCTCCATTGCATAAACTATTGCAAGTAACTCTTTTTCAGTTGTGGCATAATTGATTTGTGCCTCATTTAAAACTTTACTTGCATAGTGAAAAGCATGAAAAATTTTTCCTTACGTTGACCCAAGACCGCACCAACAGCATAATCACTTGCATCACACATTAATTCAAAATTTAAGTCCCAATTAGGAGCAATGATTATTGGTGCGGTGGTCAACTTTTCTTTTAAAGATTCAAATGCATCAAGACATTCATTATCAAAAACAAAAGACTTATCTTTGTTGAGCAAGTTGCTCATAGGCTTTGCGATCTTTGAGAAGTCTTTGATGAACCTCCGGTAGAACCCGGCATGACCAAGAAAACTCCGAACACCTTTGACATTCACCGGTGGTGGAAGCTTTCCAATAACGTCGACCTTTGCTTGGTCTACCTCAATACCCTTAGCAGAAATCTTATGACCAAGGACAATACCCTCGGTAACCATGAAGTGACATTTCTCCCAATTGAGCACCAAGCTAGTTTCAATACACCGCTTCAGCACGGTATCCAAGCTATTCAAACACATATCAAATGACGAACCGAAAACTGAGAAATCATCCATGAACACCTCCATGCATTTACCAATAAGTTTGGAGAAGATTGCTTGAACACACCGTTGAAAAGTTGCGGGTGCATTACACAAGCCAAATGGCATTCTTCAATAAGCAAAAATACCAAAGGGGCAAGTGAAAGCCGTCTTCTCGTGATCATCTGGGTTCATGGCGATTTGATTGTAACCGGAGTAACCATCTAGGAAGCAATAAAAGGATTGACCGGAGAGTCTTTCAAGCATTTGATCCATGAAGGGCAAGGGGAAGTGATCCTTCCTTGTTGCTTGATTGAGTCTTCTATAATCTATACACATCCTCCATCCGGTGACGGTTCTAGTTGGGATCAACTCATCTTTATCATTAGTGATCACCGTCATTCCTCCTTTCTTGGGAACTACTTGAACCGGGCTTACCCAAGCACTATCCGAGATAGGATAGATCATGCCGGCTTCAAGTAACTTCACTACTTCTTTTCGCACCACCTCTTTCATGTTTGGATTTAAGCGGCGTTGTGGTTGTGCTACCGGCTTGAAGTTTTCTTCCATCATAATCTTGTGCATACAATAAGATGGACTTATCCCTTTCAAGTCGGATAATTTCCACCCTATCGCTTCCTTGTTGGCCTTAAGAACCTCTACCAACTTTGTTTCTTCATCGATGGACAAGGAGCTACTAATGATCACCGGTTTTGTACCATCTTTCTCAAGAAAAACATATTTCAAATTAGAAGGTAAAACATTTAATTCCACCTTGGTGTCATCAACTTTCGCTTCTTCCTTGGATTCTTCTTTCAAATCTTCAAGTATGGCTTGATTAGGAAGAACCTCCTTCAAGGAATCTAGCTCCTTCAAACACTCTTCAATGGCACTTGCTTCGTCTTCATCAATAGCATTGAGTGCGTCCACCAAAGCACTCTCAAGGGGTGTTCTATTGTGAAATTGCTTCCGAGTAGTCAAGATGACTTCATCGATTGCATCCATTTTGAAACATGCACCCTTGTCTTTCGAGTACTTTAAAGCTTCTCGGATGTTGAAGGTAACCTCTTCATCATTTACCTTGACCTTCATGATATTATCATCAAGATCAATCATCATCCGAGCCGTTTGCATGAAATTCCTTCCCATTAAGATAGGCACATCCTCATCTTCTTCGACATCCATAACCACAAAGTCAGCCGGAAAAATAAATTTGTCCACTTTTACAAGAACATCTTCGGCCATACCTAGTGGTTTTGCAAAGGATTTGTCGGCCAATTGCAACATCATCCTAGTCCGCTTTATACAAAGGTCACCAACTCTTTTGGCAACGGACAAAGGCATGAGATTGATGCTTGATCCAAGATCAAGTAGTGCTTTACCTACATGTGTTGTTCCTATAGCTACCGGTAGAGTGACTCTTCCTGGATCTTGCTCTTTCTTAGGCAACGTTCTTTGAATAATAGCACTACAATTGGCATCAATTTGGATCGTCTCTTCATCGTTGATTCTTCTTTTCTTGGAAAGGGTATCTTTCATGAACTTCGCATAGACCGGCATTTGCTCCAAGGCTTCTGAGAATGGTATATCAATTTGCAACTTCTTGAAGAGTTCAAGAAACCTTGCGTATTGCCGCTCTTTGTCTTTCTTCGATGGAGCATGTGGGTATGGTAAGCGTTGAGCCACCACTTGCTTCTCAACTTCTTGTTTCTTCCCTTTATCTTTCCCCACATCTTTATTCTTCCTCTCCATCTCCTCTTGTTCCACTAAATCTCTTTTTTGATTTTTTTCTTTTTCAACTAATTCTTCTTTATTCTTTATATACACTTCCTTCTCTATCTCCACACTATCCTCCTCGAACTTCTCTTTGTCCTCCTCGTTAACAACTTCATCATCCTTCTTTTCAACAACAACATCATCACCTACCCCTCTACCTACTACTCTACCACTCCTTGTAGCTATAGCTTTTGACTGCTATGCTTTGTGATGCTCCTTAGGATTTGGTTGAGTGTTAGCGGTGAAAGTTCCCACTTGCGGAGGACCTTGAGCCATTTGTTGTGCTAACTGACCAACTTGCGTCTCAAGGCCTTTGATGGACGCATCAGTGTTTTTCTGGTTAGCCCTGGACATTTGCATGAATTGCTTCAAGACCTCCTCGGTGCTTTGGGAATTGTTAGGTTGTTGGGGGTTATTTGGTGGTGGGAATTGGTATTGATTATTGAAGGGTTGTTGGAATTGAGGGAAATGTTGTTGGTAGAAATTTGATTGCGGATATTGGTAGTTATTGTTGTAAGGTGCTCTCCACGGTCTCTGAAAGTTTTGAGTGGCCGGATATCTTCCTTGAGAATTGGAAGTACCCGGATTTTGGGATTGTTGTGAGGTTCCGGCTTGTTGTGGTTGGTTAGGCCTTTGTTGGTTTCCCACATAGTTGACCTCTTCCTCTTCAAAAGAACCGGGTTCGGGACAATAGCCGGTGGGATGATCCCCCGTACAAAGTCCACAAGTATTGACTTGAGCGGTTCCTCCTTCTTGCTTGAGAGATTCAAGAATTTGTTTTGGCATAGCTCTCATCTCCTTTTGCATAGCTTCTATTTGTTGAGTGAGAAGCTTATTTTGAGCTAAGACCGCATCATTTGCTTCTAGTTCAAGGATACCGGCTTTCCTTTGTTGAGGATTCCGGTTGTGAGAAGATTTTCTTGTGTTGATAGCCATTTGGTTAATGATTTTGACAGCATCAGCTGGATTTTTCATAGCAATAGAACCTCCAGCACTTGCATCTAGCATCGTCTTGGACATGTCTTGTAGCCCTTGACGAAAAAGATATAGTTGCATTTGGCTATCAAAACCATGCTTTGGACAATTCCTTAGCAATGATTTATAGCGCTCCCAAGCTTCACAAAGAGACTCACTTTGGCCTTGAGCAAAAGTTGTAATTGAAGTTTTAGCCTCAAGATGCCTATCCTCCGGAAAGAACCTTTCTTGAAATGCTTTCTCTAGCTCACCCCAATTTTCCATCAAAGAAGTTGGTTGATCAAGATACCACTCCTTAGCCTTCCCGATCAAAGAATGAGGAAACAATTGCACAAACACACCCTCTTCCTCATCTTCCTTTGCACCAAGTGTACCGGCGATAACATAGAAGTTGGTTAAATGTTTATATGGATCCTCATGATCCATACCGGTAAACTGGTTATGAGTTATCAAGTTTATCAACCCCGACTTCAGCTCAATTGATTTGGCATTACGATTGCCAAGATTAGCTAGCCTCCTCGGACTAACCCACATAGGTAGAGCATCATTATCATCTTCCTGAGCCATGACTACTTCTGGTTCACTCTTCGGAGATGAATGTGGTGAAGAATGTGAAGAATCACCAAGTGATATAGTATGCACCGAACCTGACGGAGAAGGAATAAAAAGTAAAGATTCCGGCTGAGCCAGCCTGGCTAATCTCTTAGCTTCCTTTGCTTGCTTCTTAAGTAACCTAGCAGTTTTCTCTATTTCTGGATCAAATTGAAGGTCTTCTTTAGAAATGGTACCTCGCATATACAAAGTTTACCAAGACTATACCAGGTGGTTAGCATCAAAAATAATGAATGATATAAGTGTATAAGTATATGCATGAAAGAATTTTGTGCAAAATTGACTTAACATGACAAAATTGTTTCAAAACTTATAATATAAAAATACGCTACTCCCCGGCAACGGCGCCATTTTGATGTAAGATTTTTCCTACATGTCATATAACTATGTACACGTGAGTATATATAGGATCGTTTCCACAGGGAGTTACGTTAATCATAAGCATTTTCACAATAGTTCACATTAAGGGTTTGGATATAATTTGTTTGTAACACTATATCCATAGATTACAAAAGTAAAAACGAGAGGGTATCGAACTATTTCGCTTGCGGTATAAGATAACGAGCAAGCATAACAGCAGCAATCTCTCGATCGATTAACAGATTCTAGCTTTATAACCAATATTATTACAATCATTTCTACAACATCCTTCGTGTCCAAAGCGACATCGTTATTTCCAAGTTAGCGTTTAAACATTCGTGTCCAAATTCCTTAAACGATAACAAAGTCGATCGGATAACTTAATCGACCGTGTCCAGCCTGATTAAGTATCCGAAAGCATTAAAATCTTGATTAAAAGTAATTATCAAAGGTTTACAAACTTGTCAAGAGTGATATAACATAAGATAGATTGTTATTCTAGTTCTAGATTCAAGAGTTTGTATCCAAATCATCTTGAATCTCTTTGAAAGCATTAAAAGCAAGAATAACAACAATATTGAATCATTAAGCTAGAACCTTATATATTAAAAGATCAAAAGATTACATAATAGCATGGTTGTTACCTCAATACTACAAAGAAGGTGATAATTACACATAGACATGTAAACTAATGCAAGGAATGAAGGAAAGATGAAGATTCCATGCCAAGATCCTTGATGTCTCCATGAATCTAGGGTTGAATCTACTCCTTAATCACTTGCTTTGTGTTTCTCTCTATGAAATAGCTCTAACCTCTCTCTAGAAATGTATAAAATGTTTCAATGGAATAGTGAATGACCTAAAAGAGAGGTAAGAATGCTATTTAAATGGCCTTTGTTTTTGCACCTACGCTAATAGCGCAGATTACGCTAATAGCGTGGTATGTCGGCCTATAATCTGGCCAATGGGCTTGTGCCACGTTGGCCTTGCCCTGCTTCTACGCTTCAGCTACGCTAATAGCGTGGTCCTCTGGAGCTTCTACGCTTATAGCGTAATCCACGCTAATAGCGTGTTTCTTCATGACAGCCACGCTCCAGGTGTGCCTATGGCGTAGCTCTCGGGAGCTTGTACGCTAATAGCTCAGAATACGCTATTAGCGTACTCTTCAATAGTGCTCCAGATCCTATGCCCCAGGTACGCTAATGGCGTATCTCTCTGACCTTGGGCATTTCTTCATCACGCCAATAGCGTAGGACACGCTAATAGCGTAGGACATTGAACTTTGACATTTCTTTATCCTTGCTTGTATTTTCCTGCACAAAAAGGGTAGAATAAGGCTCAAAAGCATAAATGACATATTTACACAATAATTGGAGTTTTCCATAGAGAATCTTGCAAAACAAGTCACTAAAATGCCTAAACTCCTATATGAAATATATCACTTTTAAACACTTATCAAATGCACACATTCCAATAAATTATTTCTATATTTGAATCATTAACTTGTGCACAAGTTAACATTTCCCTTTTTTTAATATCTTTTCAATAATACTTGCTGGTAGAAGCATTGCTGATGTTGACTGAAACTTGAGATTTCTAAATTCTAATGCTTGAGATTTCACTAATGTCATTCATTGCTACGAATATTGAATCTATAAACTCTTCATAAGAGCTACTCACACCAAGTATGGCTGAACAGTGATGAAGATTGAGCATGAGAAAAGCTTGCAAACCTATATATAAAGGTTGGCAGCATTTTACAAAATACAAATTTGTCTAAACCTAAAGCTTAGCGTGATTGGTGATGGGCAACTTATGTTGCTTATTCACGTAAGAATGGTACAAGCAATCTAAGAAATCATATGCTAAATCAATGTACAAAGTTATCCAAAGAATATCTTGCACCAACATGACTGAATCTTAACCTCAAAGGATTGAAAAAAAAAATTTAATCTCTGTTTGCCTTGAGTTATTATCATCTTTTGTCAATAGTACTCGAATGTCGGGAGCATCTCTACTTCTGGATTTCATTTTTTTTAATAAACAGAGAAATAAAGGACGATGTAAGTATGGGGAGCCTTGAATTATGCGGACCTTTGAAATTGAATTGTTATTTTAATAGGACGGTTTGTAAATTGCTGTTAATTTTAGCTGATTACAAATTTGTTAATCTTCATACGCACTTGAGTTAACACAACTGCAAATGTTAATTATGTTGCGTGATTATACAGAACTTCATCTGTAAAGACTACAGATGGTTGCATTTAAAATCGAAATCAAACTACCTGTGATTTATCGCAAGATTTTTACCACAATATAATAACACTAACTTGTTATTTGAAATTTGAATCTCAATTTTTTTTTACCCAAATTGCGTATACTTTCCATTGTCAAGATTTTTACCACAATATAAAAACACTAACTTGTTATTTGAATCTCAATTTTTTTAACCCAAATTGTGTATACTTTCCATTGTCAAAAAAGTTGTGCATCACTCTTGAAATCAAGATACTGTTGTAAATATAGTTTAACTTAAGTTGAAATTTGTATATTGTGATCAAAATTATAATGTAATTTTTAAAATTTCATTCTTGAATCCAAACACAGAGTGTTAACCAGTCAACAAAACAAGTCAATGTTTATGCTTAGAAAACGCAGTAGAACTTGAATTGTTAACAGAAAATTCAGTGGCCAGATAATTCGAAAATTATGGTTGGAACTATGTCATGGCCAAAATACGAGTAAGACAACCAGATGATAGGGAAGATTCACAAGTAGGCAATGTAATAAATGTTCCTAAGAGTAAGTGTGAAAAAATGAAGTACCACAAAATAACAAGATACAAAACTGTCTGCAATGCCCATGCCCACTCAACAGGAAGCAAAAATCAACATAATTTTGGGAAACTATAGAAATCAAAAACCCATTCCACAAATCTAAGATCTTGGCTTCTCCTTCTTCTCCTTGAAAAGGGCAAGAAGAGACACCCCAGAGACCTTCACAACTTTGAATCTAACTCCAGGAATATCTCCCACAGCATGACCCTTTCTTCCAAATCCAGCAATCAAAACTTCATCCTGCAACCATCAGTCACACACAATGTCACACAAGATGGATACAAACAACGAATTACTAATAAGATATGAAAAACAATTTAAGACAGTTCCAGACATATCAGTTTAAAGTCACTGATCAAACCAATAGAAAATATGAGCAAGGACTTACATTTTCTTCGATGTAGTTTAGACAACCATCATTGGGAACAAAGGCAGCAATTTTCTTTCCATTCTTGATTAGTTGTACCCTGGCACACTTACGAATAGCTGAATTGGGCTGTTTAGCCTCAATACCACTGTAAATAAAACAACAATCATTTCTTAGCATCACATGTTCATATCAAATAAAATTCTAGTAAAAGGAAATACCAAGCTTAACCACTCTTACATCTTTTCGAGGACAATTCCCTTTGCGTGGGAAGAACCAGCAAAAGGTTTCTTCCACTCATTCCCAAGATGAGACTTCTTGTATGACTTGTCAGCCCACCTTTGCCTCCTGCGGTGAGACTTCAGCTTGCGAGCAGCTCCCATTCCATGTGTCTTCCTATAGACAAGTCAGAAGATTTAACATAGCTTTCACAAAACTATCTTTTGTTGTTACATAGATAGTAGATACAAAAATAAACAATTCCTGATTCCCACCTAATATCAAAGTGTTGAAGACCTAAGTCATTTACAACAAAAAGACTGTTCACAAAAAATGTTCATAATTCACAACTAAGAGTCTGTTTGGCAATACACATTTTTTAGCTTATGTCTTATAAGCTCATTTGACTAAAAAAGACCAGCCTGGTGACCGTCAGTTTTTCAGAAGCTTACAGCTTATTTTTACCAACTTATAGCATTTTTAGATAAGCTAATTCAAGTAGCGTATAGCTTAATCTAAAAAATAAATATATCATTTTTATGTCATTTCATATGAATAATTCATATGTATAAGGTAGTTCAATAGCTAGTTTTACCAAACACTACAAATTTAATCAGCTAGCCAATCAGCTCATCCCCTATAGGCTAGCTTATCAGTTCTTTGTTAATTTATACTAAATTAAGCCTAAATATTCAAGTTTCAAATTTCATTTCACTTTAACTACAGCTATAAGCTAGTTTATCCCATGTTCCACAAGAAGAACAAAAAATAGATACACAATCCAGTACCATAAGTCATAAACTAACAAATAAAACTTACACAAACCTAATGCCATAGGAAACTTAGCCAGCACATTACATACAGATAGGATATAAATCCATAAACTAAACTAAACAAAAGCTTGAATAAAGAATCAAACATAGCATATTTATATTCGATTTGGAACGGATCCACCAAAATGAAACCTAAATACTAACAAAATTAAATTAACTAGTATTACTAAGCTCATCCTTATGAATATCGATTTTGGGAATGGTTAACAGGGAACAAGAAAAAAATTCAATAGAAAATGCAGAAAAGGCAATGAAGGAGTTACCCCATGGCTGCTTGGTCCTTGTGTGTTGAGCTCGGAGGTTATGGAGGGACACGAGCAGCAACAGCACCAACACGGAAGACGAAAACCCTAATCTCCGAAATGAAAACTGAGGATTTATATACTGCTTTCATTCTCAACCAACAAAATCTCAATTCTGGGCCTATTGGGCCACTATTGCACAAGAGGTATTTCTTCCCGCACCCTATACATTTTTTTTTTTTACTTTTTTGTTCTAAATTTAATTATATTATGGAATTTATTTTATTATTCAAATGGATTTTGAAAAGTAAATTCTAGAGGAAAAAATGCCGCAAAAAGCAATGGTACTAAATCAAACCTAAGATGCGTTTTTTTCAAGTTATTTTTATAGATTTCTATGAATAAAATGATAGAAATGTGTATTCCTCTATTTGTTATCCATTTATTAATTTTCTTCTTGGATATAAAATATTTCTGGGAAGAGAATTTTTTTTTACTGTAGCCCAGTTGGCAGGGACATTGCATAATATATACATGGGTCGGGGTTCGAATCTCGGACATCTCACTTCTCCACATTTAATATGTGTATGAGCTCCAACCACTAGGCTACTTGACAAAAAAAATCCAAAGAAAATAGTGGGAATAAAGCTCCAATAAAGCTGAGAATAATTCAGGTTTATCTACCTATTAACATCTCTATTATAAAGGTTCACAATAATATTATAATATTAACCAAACATTTTTTTAAAAAAATACATTGAAATAAAAGTACATCTTTATATTTCTCAAGAAAGTTATTCTATAAATAAATTTAATAAACTTGAAACAACACCGGTGGTTGTGTTGTGCCTAATCCTTATTGCTTGTTAGACTTATTCCCTTAAGTAATTTTTATGTCTGATGCCAAGGATAGTAAAGGTAAAAGAGCTGGTACAAAGTAAGTTCAATGAACAAGAACACAGGTATATAAACTTTGCATGTATTGAACATAATCTTACTTGAATTTTGCATGTTTTAAAATGGGCAATCATGCTGTTATTTCCCTTGATTTAAATGGAAGAACAAGATAATGTAAAAAAAAATGTAAAACAGGAAAAACCAAATGCGATCAAAACAATGTATCTTCAAAACATTTGTGACACTATTTTGTTAAGGCAAATATTCTCCAAGGATTGTTTGAATGGTGATCAAACCAGAGGACGCCCAACATATAATAATACAAAGCAAACAAGTACAATCAAACATGAGTTAAAGCATTTACTCGACATGGTAACTAACAAGTATGTAATGAAGCATATTATACATAGTTATACAACCTTGCAGGTTGCATATATCTATCTATTGATGATTCTTCTTCCACAACACTCCAATTTTCTTCAACATTGTTGTATTTTTCTTCTTAGGTGAGTCATCATCAGTTTCTTCTGCATAAGGCGAACTCATCTTGTTACCAATAATAGAATTGTTGTAGCCACTGTCAAGTGAACCAGTTCTCTCCATAATTTTTCCATTGTTGTTTCCAGAAGAAATCATAGCAGCAGCTGCTTCAGCTGCTTTCCTCCATTGATCTGACTGAACTTTCAATCTCCTTAATTCAGCCTCTAGCTCCAAATTCGACGCCTGTGCAGCATCTAACTCCTCAGTTACACGTGCTATCATTCGGTTACTTTCATCAGCTTCTTCTGTTATGTAGCTGAGTTTTGTCAAAGCCTCTCGCTCTGCGGCCCTTGCTGCCTCAGCGGAAGCAACAGCCTCATCCGTGATTTTATTCTTCTCTAACTCCTCTCTCTTTATTTCCATCTTAAGTGTATTGTTCTCTTCAGTTATATTTTGTAGTTTTGTCTCTCTCTCCAATAATCTTGCCTTCAACTCAGCCACATCACTATCTTGCAAATGAGATTCTTTTTCCATCAATTGTGCCCTTAACTCTTCAACATCGGCTTTAGATTTCTTCAATTCCTCATATAATTCAGCTTGTCTTTGATAAGATTCCGATTTCGTGTTCTCCAGTCGTTCAAAGGCACTTCTAATCTGCAATGTGCTTTGGATATACTCGTTCTGATATCTTACCTCGGCAGCATCCAATGCAGATTTTAACTGCCCTGCTTCAGCTTTAACTGAAACAAGCTCGGCTTTGAGCCGGTTTATCTCCTCGCTTTCTACAACTTCCAATGCAGGTAAGCGAGGAGATAAACCAACTCCACTGACCAAATCCTCCTGAAGTTTGCTCACAAGTTCCTCCAGTGAGTTTACTTGAGACCTTGATTTCTCTAACTCTAAAGCTAAGGATTGGTAATCTTCTGACGCTTTTGCACCTTCTAATCGGAGCGTTTCCACTGTCTTATTTGCAGCTTCCAATTGCATTTGAGTTGTACTAACTGTTTCCAATGCCTGTGATTCAGATTCTCTACAATGGCTCACCTCATTTTTCATCTTTGCAATTAAAGAGAGTGTTTCATCAAGCTCCATCCTCAAATCTTGAATCTCAGCATCAGCTGACTCAGCATTGTCAATCCGGGTAGCTTCGGATTCACGTGCCCTTTCAAGTTGCATTTTCAGTTTCTGGACTTCATTCATTGCAGATGCTAAAGCAGCTGAGTCCATTGAATGCTGTTTCTGGACAGCCTCTAGTTCAGACTGCCATTCTCGATCTCGGTCCTGAGAAATTTTCCTTAGTTCTTGAATTCGCTCATCTTCAGAATTGGATAGTTCCAGAAGTTGCCGCTGTGATTCCTCCAACTCTCTTGACATGGATAAAAGCCGATTCTTTGCATCTTCAGCCTCATGTTGAGCTTTTATCTTCAATGACTCGGATGAGTTAAGTTGTTCTTTAGCTTTCTTTAGATCTTCTTCAAGTTGAGATAGCCGAGACTCCAATTCTTGTACCCTATTTGTTCCGTTCTTCTAGAGGTAGACAAAAATGTCAAGGAGATAGAGTAAATAATATATTTTAAAAAAATTCAACAACTATCTAAATAATTTAGATTTTGCTATGCATAGAGGCAATATATTCATGAAGGTCTTTTATAACTTTACCAAGTATCTAGTTATTTATTCCAATGCATCCATGAAATTACCAATAATCACAATGGCACCAAAGGTAAGTCTTATAGGAACTTAAAATGTACCTCAGATATTGGACTTTGTGTTGACTTGACATTTGGGCTCCTATCTTTTGGAGTTTTATTTGCTGGGTTTGAAGACGGCGAAGCGGAGTTAGAATCAGATCCTGATGACTTCGTCTTGCGAGCAGTCCGAGGATTTGAAGGAGATTTCTTTCGGGGCACTCCTGATGCACCATTTCTGCTCACAGCCAACCATATTTCAATCAACATGCTTAAATAACAGTTGAATGCAGATAAAAAAAAAAAAAAAAATTTACACATATCACAATGAGGCATAGTCAATTGAAGAGCTCATTTGAAAGAATCTCTTTGCAAATTTCTTGAATAGAATGGTATCTACACAAGAAGAGTTATAGGTCCAATAAAGAAACAAGACAATCCTTCCCAAAATATTGTCGTTTCATAGAAGGGAAGATAACACGCCAAATATTTTTCATAAACAGGACAAATGTTTGCCATTGATGCATAGAAGCCTAGTTTTCTTATAAGTAGTGAATAGGATAAGCTTACCACAATATGATTCATCAGGACAAAATTATTTCTTCAGATTTCTTTGGAAAACTACAAATAATAAATTATACATTCTATTTAATGGACCAAAGGTAGCATTCATACCTCAATTAGATCCCAGAAATATTTACAATTGTTTGAATACTGAATAATGAATATACTTACCGAAATATGACTTACAAGGAGTTCAGTAATCAAATCAATTCCATGAATACAAATAGGCTCAAATTAATTTTCAGATTTTTAAAAAAAAAAGGAACAGACCTTATAAATTATAGTACAACCAAACCTACTGAATAAAATAAGAGCAATTCATCCCTCATTTAGACCCTATATAATTTGACTGAAGACAGGAAAAAGAATACAATGCTGCAAAAGTATGAAATAGGACAACCTTACCTTGCTTTTTGTGTCTGCATGTTTAATATCTAGGTGATAAAAAAGGGAAGGTAAATAGCTTCTTCTTAAAAGCCCCTGACCCACAATTCCTGCAATATCAATCTGCAAAAGAAATTAAGACAATGAAGAAGTTGATTTATGACTTGAGAAGAAGCTATTGCTTGTACTTTGCATTAGATTATATGACCACATTGGATCCTTGATTCAAGTTCAACAAACATACCGCATATAATATCCCTTCAAAGAAACTCCAAATAAACTAACTCCACTACCACCTAACAAATTAAATACATATATAAGTAGACAAAAATTAAAATAAATAAAATCAAGCACCAAAAAATTAGTATTTTTTTTGTGATAATTAGTATATTATTATTAAGTTAAGTTATTTTTAACCCAAATTTATTTAGACTTTCCTCCCTTTTACTCAAGTACTATGGTACAACACTTGATGGACCAGCAACAAACAACAATGATAACCTTGTCAACATCCTAGCCGCACTAGTAAAATGCAAGTAATTAGTTAGCTAACTACATCATGGAGTCAAGAAAACATAAATTACTAGAAATAATTGAAATTCTTAATTTCAAAGATCTTTCATGTTCCAAAACTAAAAAAAAAAAAACATAGAAACCCATATTTCTCTTTGCAGCATAAGTACAAAAACAGTGTTGCATTTCAAAATGGACGAATACCCTTAAACAAAGAACAACCAAAATGAAAAATAGTTTGCTTTTAACAAATTCTCACATGAATGAACTTGAGGCAGACCAATATTGTTATATATACTAAACTATACCTCTAAAGTGAAAAAACAGTATCAATTTTTGAGTTGAAATATATGAAGGAAATGGGGGAAGAAGGAGGTAGAGAGCTGAAAAAAGGAGTGTAAGATGCAAAATACAATGTACTACGACTATGAGACAGTGATGGAGAAAGTAGAGCGTCGTTGAGGAGGTAGATGAAGTTTCTATGGCGCTCAGTTACAGAGTCTCTCTCTTTCTTAGTCTTCTTTTTCTTTTTGTGTGAGTTACACTTTGTAAGTGACGGGGAACAGGAAAATACGTTTGAAACGGATGCCACATTAATTCATTAATGTTACGCTCCTTAATCTTCAATACGCTCTCTGTCACACTCACATAGATCATAGATGCGACTCACATACACATACACTATTCGGGTTCAAGTCACTCTTCTCTCTTTCTTCAAAAATATAATAAAACAGGAAAATGCTAACAATGGATCCGAGGACATTGTTTAAGTTTAAACATCAAAAAATTAGTAAATTATGTAGTTATGATTTTTATATTTGCTTAACTTGTATTTTCAAGATAATTTTTTTTTGGGTTCCTTAAATAATGTTCTTATGATATTTGTTAGCAAGATCCACTAATGTAGAATTGATAAAAATTCATTTTTTTAAAAAAAATTTCCAAGACATAATTTCTGTAAAAGAATTTTCATTAAATTATGTAAAAAAAAAAAAAAAAACTACATCCATTTTAATGATTATACATTTAAAAGCAATTTTGATCAAAATCATCCAAACAACATTCATCTTGTTTAATCAATTATGAATTATTATATCTAAAAATAAATCAATTTTGTCAAAATCAATTTTGCCCACCGCATAACCAACACACACTTAAATATGTAGTAAGGGTCTCTTTGATAAAACTAAATTATAAACTAGCTTTTAGTTGATAGAAAAATTAACTTATAATTTTTTTTTTGAAGGAAAAAAATTTAACTTATAATTGATAGCTGAAAACTTATAATTAAAAAATGAGCTGAATTAAATTAAAGGGTTTGATAAAATTAGCTTTTGAAGTGACTGATAAATATAAAATGATAAAAAAGTACATGTACGAATACAATTAATTTTTATAAAAAAATATTTTACTTAATATCTTTATTTAAATATGCTAATTTATTTCAAAGTATTTTTCATCTTTAAAATGGTAAACATATTATATGAATTAAATTGAGATTTTTTGTTTAAACATCATCATTATTATTTTTCTCTTTTTTTGAAGGAAATTATATTTTTTCTCTTAAAAATCATTATTATATCTTTTTACTTTATTTTTTTAAAAAATTATATCTTTTTGTTTAAAATGATGATATAATATGTGATAATCATCTATATCTATATCTATATCTATGTCTATATCTATACTATATATAAAGAAAACTACCCCTTTCAGCCCACTTTTGGGTTGGACTTTTCTTTCCAAAAATACCCTTAATTTTTAATTTTAATTTTATTTTAAATACAAATAACACATGTAACAAATAAATAAGAATAAATTTAATTTAAAGAGAAAACTCACACACAATTCCTTATGAATTGTTCTTACTGTTAGCCAATTATAAAATAGCACGTGGATTACTAATCCATATCACTAATCGTCCTCGTTAACCCTCTTTTACCTCCGTTAACCACATATCAAACTCACAAAAAACTAGCACAAAACAAAAACTCATGTTACTTTTTTATCAGCCGTTTTTATGTTGTACATATGTGTTGTTCCCCTCAATGCAATCGACAAAGATTGCCAAGTATTTTCATATCTTTTCCACAAAAAACAGTATTTCCATATTATTTTATTACTTCCACAGAAAACAGTATTTCCATTTAAATTTTATTATTTTATTAGTATAAGTTACTCTTCCTTAGCCTTTGATCAATTGTAAAAAACGTGAGCAAAAAATAATGGCTAAGATTGGACTTTAAATCCTCTAAAACAAGATTATTAAGAAACGTGAGCAAAAAATAATGTTAAAAATTGGACTTTAAATCCTCTAAAAAAAAAGATTAGTAACAAACGTGAGCAAAAAATAATGTTAAAGATTGGACTTTAAATCCTCTAAAAAAATATTAGTAACGAACGTGAGCAAAAAATAATAATGTTAAAGATTGAACTTTAAATACTCTAAAAAAAAAGATTAGTAACAAACGTGAGCAAAAAATAATGTTAAAGATTGGACTTTAAATCTTCTGAAAAAAAAAAGATTAGTAACAAACGTGAGCAAAAAATAATGTTAAAGATTGGACTTTAAATCTTTTGAAGAAAAAAAAATTAGTAACAAACGTAAGCAAACAATATTTCTAAAGATTGGACTTTAAATCCTCTAAAAAAAGATTATGACTCAAAATATTTTAGAAAAAGATTTGTTAGCACTATAATAAATATTAATATGTAGGGTTCTCACAGTTCATAGTTCGTTCCCGTATTATTTAGTTTTTCTCAACCTCTCTCAGTCCTCTACATCAGAATTCAGAATTAACCTGTAAGTTTTTGAGCCCGTTTGTTGTAGCTTTTTTTAGGAAAAAATCACTTTTTTCCAGAAAATAATCACTTTTAAGAATATTGCATTCGTTTGTTACAGATTTTTTAAAAAAATCAGAATCTAAAAAAAATCTAAAAACAACTTCAAATGAGAAGCTGTTGAGAGCAGCTTCTCAAAAAATAGATATTTTTTAGTGGAGGGAGAAAATATGAATCTAAAGATTGAACTAATTTTGTAAAAAAAAATCGCTTTTATATAGCTGTATCCAAACAAACTAAATTATTTTTTTTAAAAAAAGTGATTTTTATCACGGTAAACAAACGCAAAATAGATTCTGATTTTTCATAAAATCTCTAAAAAATAATCTCTAAATTATTTTATGTCAAAATCACTTTTATTTTAATCCATAACAAACGTGTCCTTTTTCTTTTTCTTTCATGTTACAACTAATCAAAGTCGATTAATTTTATGGATTATATTTGACTTTGCTGATTTATAAGTGATTATGAGTCAAAAATAATTTTGTTATATGCCTTGACAATATTTTGTTTATAAATCAATATATCAATAATTTCCATTAATATTTAAAAATTTAAAAATTTAAATCAAAATTATACAAACAAACATAATAAAATAATCACATGCATGCGTTAGCGCAGTAGAAAGAGCGGACAGACGGGCACGATAGTGCCCGTCTTTCCGCTAGTTATATATAAAGAAAACTACCCCTTTCAGCACACTTTTGGGTTGGAATTTTCTTTCCAAAAATGCCCTTAATTTTAAATACAAATAGCCAATTATAAAATAACACGTAGATTAATAACCAATGTCATTAATCGTCACTGTTAGCTTTCTTTTACCACCGTTAACAACAGATCAAACTCACAAAAAGTTTAAAAATTATATTTGCATTCTTTATGTCTCTTCTCATGAATTCAAATCGATCCAGAATTCATCATAGTACCCTCTGATCACATCTCATCACCTCTAAAAAATTAGAAAGTTCCAAGGCTCACGAACTTGATTAATACTTCTGAAGCACCATTGAATGGAATATCTTTAAGGTCCACTTCATGAATTGAATATCTTTCTGTTTTATCCTTCGAGCAATTTACTTTTCGCCAACATTACAATTCAACCTTTGTTTTTACTTTTTTTTGTGTTAGAAGAATGAATGAATCAAAATTTGAGAAAATCAAAGTTGAACAATAATCACTTATGAAAAAAAATATTCCAAAGTTTATGTTTTTTACTGTTTTATTTCTCACGAGTCTATGAGTTTTTTAATTTTTTTTTAAACAAAAATAATAGCCGATGAGGATTGGACTATAAATCCTCTAAAAAAAATTAGTAACAAACGTGAGCAAAAAATATTGTTAAAGATTGGACTTTAAATCCTCTAAAAAAAAGATTAGTAACAAACATGAGCAAAAAATAATGTTAAAGATTAGACTTTAAATCCTCTAATAAAAAATTAGTAACAAACGTGAGAAAAAGATTAGTAACAAACTAAGCAAAAAATAATGTTAAAAATTGGACTTTAAATCCTCTGATAAAAATATTAGTAACAAACGTGAGCAAAATATTATGATTCAAAATCTTTTAGAAAAATATTTGTTAGCACTATATTAAAAATATTAATAAGTAGGGTTCTCACAGTTCATAGTTCGTTCCCGCGTTGTTTAGTTTTTCTCAACCTCTCTCCGCCCTCTGCATCAGAATTCAGAATTAACCTGTAAGTTTTTTTTTTCTTTCATGTTACAACTAATCAAAGTTGATTAATTTTATGGATTATTTGACTTTGCTGGTTTATAAGTGATTATGATTCAAATTATTTACGATTAATTTTAAGAATTATTTGACTTTGCTGGTTTATAATTGCTTATACAAACTATGATAGTGTGCTTTTTTTTTTTTTATCTATAAGCACACCTTTGGGTTGAACTTTTCTTTCCAAAATTACCCTTAATTTTAAATACAAATAGCCAATTATAAAATAATAAGTGGATTAGCAATTCATGTCACTAATCGTCACCGTTAACCCTCTTTTACCTCTATTAACCAAAGATCAAACTCACAAAAAAACATGCACAAAACAACAACTCATGTTACTTTTTTATCAGCCGCTTTTATGTTGTACATATGTGTTATTCCCCTCAATACAATCGACAAAGATTGTCAAGTATTTTCATATCCCTTCCACAAAAAACAGTATTCCATGTTATTTTATTGATATAAATTACTCATCCTTAGTCTTTGAACAATCGTAACAAACGTGAGTAAACAATAATGGAAAAGATTAGACTTTAAATCCTCTAAAAAAAAAGATTAGTAACAAACGTGAGCAAAAAATAATGTTAAATATTGGAATTTAAATCCTCTAAAAAAAATTAGTAACAAACGTGAGCAAAAAATATTGTTAAAGATTGGACTTTAAATCCTCTAAAAAAAGATTAGTAATAGACGTGAGCAAAAAATATTGTTGAAGATTGGACTATAAATTCTCTAAAAAAAAGATTAGTAACAAACGTGAGCAAAAAATAATGTTAAAGATTGGTCTTTAAATCCTCTAAAAAAAGATTAGTAACAAACGTGAGAAAAAAATAATGTTAAAGATTGAACTTTAAATACTCTAAAAAAAAATATTAGTAACAAATGTGAGCAAAAAATAATGTTAAAGATTGAACTTTAAATCCTCTGGAAAAAAATATTAGTAACAAACGTGAGCAAAATATTATGTTAAAGATTGGACTTTAAATCTTCTAAAAAAATATTAGTAACAAATGTGAGCAAAAATTAATGTTAAAGGGCAGATCATTCCCAATGTCGGAATCTATCTTCCACGACAAGTTTTCAGTCATGGTCAATTATATGTAGCTTTATCGAGAGGAGTTTCTCAAAATTCAACAAAAGTTCTCATTAATGAAGGGAAAATAGGAGAAGATGGATGTAACACCCCGTTTTCCCAACATAAAAATTTCATCATAAATCAGAGTATTTTAAATCATAACAGAGTGTCACATACTTCTTGAAAAATCATAAAATGGATAATAATAATTATCTCTCAAATTCGACATCAAATTCTAAAACCATGCAGCGGAAAATAATTCAGCATACTAAAGTCTTGGCACGCAGGCCTTAGTGGAAAATCTCATAAATTAGTTCATAAAAGAGACACGTAAGGAATAGAAGTAAAAGCAAGCCCCCATCCCGTTACGTATCAGAGCACCTAGACACCAAGTGAGGAGTCCACTCACGAACACCTCTAATCTTTATTACCTGCACATTACCCACGGTCGAGGCAACATATACGCAGAAGGGGTGAGATTTCATAATCAATACATTAAGCATATAATCCAATAAAATGCATTTAACAACTTAAACATTAATAACATATCAACAATTAACAATTAGCATATTTTTCATTTCATAACAAATACAATCATCTAATACCATTACTAATTTTCATCACAAATCTTAATCAACTTAACACTCAACTTGACGACACAACTCACCTTTTACCATGCAACTCTATCAACTCAACAACAACTTGACAACACAACTCATCTTAGACCATGCAACTCTATCAACTCAACAACAACTTGACAATCTTAAACATCATGAAACTTCTTGATATGCAAATGCATGTGGTACCAATCAACAATATAATGAGCATAATAGGCTCCTCAACGTGTGAGCACAAAGGCTGCCGGGCCTAAAGCCCCCAACTTTAATGAGCACAAAGGCTGCCGGGCCTAAAGCCCCCAACTTTAATGAGCACAAAGGCTGCCGGGCCTAAAGCCCCCAACTTTAATGAGCACAAAGGCTGCCGGGCCTAAAGCCCCCATCTTTAATGAGTATGCAATGGACTCAATCTTCCTACAACTTAGACATCTTGAACTTCTTAAACAACTTATATGATTCCCATAATTTGGACAACTTCTTACGACTTCACAACTTAAACCGACACTTACAACTTTATGACATTAATGGTCAACAACATCAAACGATAAACATCAACATCTTAAACATCACATCAACATAAGCATCATAAATAACACATATTTAAATCACACATCTTCCAAATAACACTTCATTATATAACACATCTTTAAATAGCATCATTATCAAATACACATCATTAAATAACACTTCAGTTATACATCATCAATTAACACATCATCAAATAATTCACAATTACACTTAGTCAAATAATACATCAACTATACTTCTTAAATATCACATCTTTACATACCACATCTTAACTTAGGCTTCCTGGACAGCTTCTAATAATCTAGACATCCTTCCTTTCCTACTCCAAGTTCATCTTAAAACTACACGATCTTTAAATCACACATCTTTATATAAGACATTGTCAATCGACTCACTATCACACATCACCAATTAACACATAATAACACATAATTATTCGTGCAAATTAAAAGAACTAACGAAATTAGTTATTCTCGGCTAACTAAATTAAGATGATTGGCTAAACAAACATGTTCGAAAAAATAATAATTTATCATGTGACCATCAGAAGTAGCATTATCAATAATTTATTTAGAAAGAAATCATGTGTCCCCCTTTGAATCCTCTAATCTAAAACTAATGGCTATTATCACGGTTGAAACAAAAGAGCACCAATTAAAATTCAATTATGATAACTAGTCTCCATTGATTTTTTTTTAAGTAACAAGTTGAACAGCAAGGTTGGCCGTTTATAAATTAACAGAGTAGTGTATATAAGGGTAAGCACAGCACATACAACTCAATCAATTGGGATGAAAACACAACGACACATTCCTCGGCAAAAGTGTTAACTAATAACAGTACTTGCTCAAACATTATTTGATTAAAATAAATTAATTGATATCATTATGGGTTTTCTCCCGTGGTTAAATATTTTGTCTCATTCGTTTCAGGTTCAACAATTAAAAAGAATCTGCATCTCGTGAATATAAGCTCAATCAACTACAAATTTAGCACCTAAAAATAGTGAACTCAGATATAAGAATACAGCCAAAATCACAACGATAAACTAGAGCAAAGATCATGCAAAACAATGGTAAATAATAACCTTTCACTACCCATATGTTCATACAACCCTTTATGATGAATGGAGACTTCCCTTACATCAATTCAACGGTTTTTCATCACTTAATCATCAATTCTTACTCAAACCCTAATTCTCATAATCTTACAAAACCTCAACCTAATCATGCTAAATTCATTTTTTTAGAATCATACCCTTAATAATATTGAAAGTTAGTCTCACCCTTACCTGGTAATTGAAGAAAATCGATAGCCTCCTCTTGTTCTTCTCTCTTTCTGACTTTTTCTCCCTTTTCTCTAAAAACGTACTGCCTAAAAACTTTTCTCAACCTAACTCCTTCTATTTATAACCTCACTCTAATTTCTCTTTACACCTCTAAAAATGCTCTTTTCACATCACAGCCCAAATTCTAATATTTTTATTTTATTTTCATATCTTATTTTATTTAATAATAAAATAAGTCACACCAACATTATAACTTCACAAAATCACATACTTCACATCAATCTTGAAAATCACACAATTTACCTATAAATCATGTAAACTACTTCAATTCATAAATCATATAAATCACACATATAAATCATATAAATATATGTTAAAACTCATCAAAATAGTTAAATAATTATGACGGGCGTTACAACTCTCCCCAACTTAAAGAATTTTCGTCCTCGAAAATTTACCTCAGATCAACGATCCTCACTCTCCGTCTGAGTACCAGATAAAGCAAACACTTTCCCTCTGGTCCGAGCCTTCTTCGGATTCTTGCATTGAGACCCAATATGACCCTCTTCATTGCAGTTAAAGCACACAACGTCTCCATGCTTACACTCTGCAAGTGTATGTCCTTTACTACCACAACGAAAGCATCGTTTAATATCCTTAGTGCAAGCATTACTCTTATGGCCTTTCTCGTCGCAAGTGAAACAAACAATCTCCGCACCAGCATCTTTCTTATTTGACCTTCTTTCATCATTAGCTCTTCCTTTTCCTTTGTCAGCAGGAGCACTGTAAGGCTTTGGACAATTTTGCTGGCCCTTACCCCTCTTCTCACTCATAATCTTATAATGAGCTTTGCTATCATCTTCATAGATTCTGCATCTGCTCACCAAAGCAGAAAAGTCACTGATCTGTTGGTAACCAATGGCTCGCTTAATATCAGCACGCAAACCATTCTCAAACTTGATACACTTAGAGAACTCAGCATTGTCCCCAGTGTAGTGTGGATAGAACTGAGCCAGCTCCACAAATTTTGCTGCATACTCTGTCACCGACATGTTTCCTTGCTTCAGCTCAAGGAACTCGATCTCTTTTCTTCCGCGAACATCCTCAGGAAAATATCTGTTTAGGAACTCTCTCTTAAACACAACCCAAGTAATAACTGCATCATCCTGCTCTAGGGTAGGTTGGAGGCTCACCCACCAGTCATCAGCTTCCTCAGCCAGCATATGCGTTCCAAAGCGCACCTTCTGATCATCAGTACATTGCATAACTCTGAAAATTCTTTCAACCTCCTTGAGCCACGTCTGTGCTCCGTCAGGGTCGTACCTTCCTTTGAAGGTAGGAGGATGATTTCTCAGAAAGGTCTCCAACATTCTCACATCAGCATTCGCACCAGCACCAGCATTTGGATGTTGTCCCACAGCTTGGGCTACAGCTTCCAAAGCAGCAGCAATCGCAGCATCATTTCTTCCAGCCATTCTAACCCTCTTATAGCAAATAAGATTTGCAGCCTCCAGGTCTCTTCTCTACACAACACACAACATTTAGAATATCATAATAGTGGTATACCAACTGCTAAAGACACAACTCGACTCACTACTTGGCCGGACGGACCGACCTGCTCTGATACCAATTGTAACACCCCGTTTTCCCAACATAAAAATTTCATCATAAATCAGAGTATTTTAAATCATAACAGAGTGTCACATACTTCTTGAAAAATCATAAAATGGATAATAATAATTATCTCTCAAATTCGACATCAAATTCTAAAACCATGCAGCGGAAAATAATTCAGCATACTAAAGTCTTGGCACGCAGGCCTTAGTGGAAAATCTCATAAATTAGTTCATAAAAGAGACACGTAAGGAATAGAAGTAAAAGCAAGCCCCCATCCCGTTACGTATCAGAGCACCTAGACACCAAGTGAGGAGTCCACTCACGAACACCTCTAATCTTTATTACCTGCACATTACCCACGGTCGAGGCAACATATACGCAGAAGGGGTGAGATTTCATAATCAATACATTAAGCATATAATCCAATAAAATGCATTTAACAACTTAAACATTAATAACATATCAACAATTAACAATTAGCATATTTTTCATTTCATAACAAATACAATCATCTAATACCATTACTAATTTTCATCACAAATCTTAATCAACTTAACACTCAACTTGACGACACAACTCACCTTTTACCATGCAACTCTATCAACTCAACAACAACTTGACAACACAACTCATCTTAGACCATGCAACTCTATCAACTCAACAACAACTTGACAATCTTAAACATCATGAAACTTCTTGATATGCAAATGCATGTGGTACCAATCAACAATATAATGAGCATAATAGGCTCCTCAACGTGTGAGCACAAAGGCTGCCGGGCCTAAAGCCCCCAACTTTAATGAGCACAAAGGCTGCCGGGCCTAAAGCCCCCAACTTTAATGAGCACAAAGGCTGCCGGGCCTAAAGCCCCCAACTTTAATGAGCACAAAGGCTGCCGGGCCTAAAGCCCCCATCTTTAATGAGTATGCAATGGACTCAATCTTCCTACAACTTAGACATCTTGAACTTCTTAAACAACTTATATGATTCCCATAATTTGGACAACTTCTTACGACTTCACAACTTAAACCGACACTTACAACTTTATGACATTAATGGTCAACAACATCAAACGATAAACATCAACATCTTAAACATCACATCAACATAAGCATCATAAATAACACATATTTAAATCACACATCTTCCAAATAACACTTCATTATATAACACATCTTTAAATAGCATCATTATCAAATACACATCATTAAATAACACTTCAGTTATACATCATCAATTAACACATCATCAAATAATTCACAATTACACTTAGTCAAATAATACATCAACTATACTTCTTAAATATCACATCTTTACATACCACATCTTAACTTAGGCTTCCTGGACAGCTTCTAATAATCTAGACATCCTTCCTTTCCTACTCCAAGTTCATCTTAAAACTACACGATCTTTAAATCACACATCTTTATATAAGACATTGTCAATCGACTCACTATCACACATCACCAATTAACACATAATAACACATAATTATTCGTGCAAATTAAAAGAACTAACGAAATTAGTTATTCTCGGCTAACTAAATTAAGATGATTGGCTAAACAAACATGTTCGAAAAAATAATAATTTATCATGTGACCATCAGAAGTAGCATTATCAATAATTTATTTAGAAAGAAATCATGTGTCCCCCTTTGAATCCTCTAATCTAAAACTAATGGCTATTATCACGGTTGAAACAAAAGAGCACCAATTAAAATTCAATTATGATAACTAGTCTCCATTGGTTTTTTTTTTAAGTAACAAGTTGAACAGCAAGGTTGGCCGTTTATAAATTAACAGAGTAGTGTATATAAGGGTAAGCACAGCACATACAACTCAATCAATTGGGATGAAAACACAACGACACATTCCTCGGCAAAAGTGTTAACTAATAACAGTACTTGCTCAAACATTATTTGATTAAAATAAATTAATTGATATCATTATGGGTTTTCTCCCGTGGTTAAATATTTTGTCTCATTCGTTTCAGGTTCAACAATTAAAAAGAATCTGCATCTCGTGAATATAAGCTCAATCAACTACAAATTTAGCACCTAAAAATAGTGAACTCAGATATAAGAATACAGCCAAAATCACAACGACAAACTAGAGCAAAGATCATGCAAAACAATGGTAAATAATAACCTTTCACTACCCATATGTTCATACAACCCTTTATGATGAATGGAGACTTCCCTTACATCAATTCAACGGTTTTTCATCACTTAATCATCAATTCTCACTCAAACCCTAATTCTCATAATCTTACAAAACCTCAACCTAATCATGCTAAATTCATTTTTTTAGAATCATACCCTTAATAATATTGAAAGTTAGTCTCACACTTACCTGGTAATTGAAGAAAATCGATAGCCTCCTCTTGTTCTTCTCTCTTTCTGACTTTTTCTCCCTTTTCTCTAAAAACGTACTGCCTAAAAACTTTTCTCAACCTAACTCCTTCTATTTATAACCTCACTCTAATTTCTCTTTACACCTCTAAAAATGCTCTTTTCACATCACAGCCCAAATTCTAATATTTTTATTTTATTTTCATATCTTATTTTATTTAATAATAAAATAAGTCACACCAACATTATAACTTCACAAAATCACATACTTCACATCAATCTTGAAAATCACACAATTTACCTATAAATCATGTAAACTACTTCAATTCATAAATCATATAAATCACACATATAAATCATATAAATATATGTTAAAACTCATCAAAATAGTTAAATAATTATGACGGGCGTTACAATGGAGACTTTACGAAAAATATAGTTTTTAAAGATATTCTTTTATCGCAATCATAACAATGTTTCTTTTACATAAAATGCCATTTATACATTTATGTTATGATGTTACTAATTACTATTAGAATATAGAATAAAAGATCATTATTTTTTTCTTTATTTTATACTAGCAGAAAGATGGGCACTATCGTGCCCGTCTGTCCGCTCTTTCTACTGCGCTAACGCATGTGATTATTTTATTATGTTTGTTTGTATAATTTTGAATAAAATTTTTAAATTTTTAAATATTATAAAAATTATTGATATATTGATTTACAAACAAAATATTGTCAAGGCATATAACAAAATTATTTTTGAAGTCAACATATTTTAGTTTGCCTGCATATAAAATTAAGGTAAAATAATGATCATTTATTGTTATTCTAATAGCAATTAGTAACATCATAACATAAATGTGTGTGTTGTGTAAAAGAAACAACATAAATAAATGTATAAATGACATGTTATGTAAAAGAAACATTGCTATGATTGCGATAAAAGAATACCTTTAAAAACTACATTTTTCGTAAAGTCTCCATCTTCTCCTTCTATTTTCCATTCTTTAATGAGAACTTTAGTTGAATTTTGAGAATTTTCTCTTGATAAAGCTACATATAATTGACCATGACTAAAAACATGTCGTCGAAGATATATTCCGACATTGGGAATGATCTGCCCTTATGACTTATTTATGGTAATAGTAAAACTTAGTCTAACAGAAAACTGTTTTCTATTAAGCACAAAGGGAAGTCATGAGCTCGCATTTGTTTTCATTTAATTTTGGACAAGAATGCTCTTTTTCCAGCATTTCTTCCTGTTAGGATTTCCACATCCAACATATTCTTAAATAAACCACAACATAACAATCGTGTTTCATTACACAGGTCGTATCTAGGGTCTATGTTTCGCAACAACATCAAAGGTGCACCTTTTTTTACCTTTAAAATATGTGGTGGGATACTTCCTTGAGCAGTTGAGTTTAGGAATTCCTGTTGATATAAGTTATGAGTATCCCCTTCAATCTCGTTAAATGATAACAAATTATGTTATTCTCCTGAAAACTAATTGATAATTATGTCATTTAAATTTTGAACATCATCATTTGTAGGTGTAATTATGGCTCTTTTGACCATATATGAATTATGATATTACTCCTCGCCTATGAATCACATAAACTCCTCATATTAGATGAGTCTGAACACGTGTTGTATCCACATCCACAAATATAATACCCTAAATTATGTGATTTTCTCAAATTATCAATGTTATTGGCGTGTTAGTATCCGTGTTGTATCTAGTGTCAGTGTTCGTATCCATACTTCTTAGCGGTCATCTTTTTTTATGGCCTCTCAGATGGTGGTTTGAATGTAACCAAAAACAAAAGATGGTGGTTTGAAGCTTTCTAGTGTTTCTTTTTTTAGTTGTTGGTAACATGAGTGTGATTATCGTTTAACAATTTTGAATTGTTTAAATAGTTTTAACACTTTGATTTCACTGTATTTTGTTGGATATTGGATGGGGGCCATGGGAGCAGTTTATCAATTGTTTACATGCAGAACGTTTGGAATCACAAAGAAAAAAGCAATGCCTTTATTCCTTTAAACGACAGTGGAAGGAGCTTAACGGCAGGGGATGCTATTGCTTATTTTCCCTTTATTTAATAATTAAAAAAAACCACGGTTCTCTTTATATATAAAAAAAAAACCACTCTATCGTAGTTTGTATAAGCAATTATAAACCAGCAAAGTCAAATAATTCTTAAAATTAATCGTAAACAATTTGAATCATAATCTCTTATAAACCGGCAAAGTCAAATCTATAATCCATAAAATTAATTGACTTTGATTAGTTGTAACATGAAAGAAAAAGAAAAAAACTAAATAGGTTAATTCTGAATTCTGATGTAGAGGGTTGAGAGAGGTTGAGAAAAACTAAACAATGCGGGAACGAACGATTAACTGTGATAACCCTACTTATTAATATTTAATATAGTGCTAACAAATCTTTTTCTAAAATATTTTGAGTCCTACTATTTTTTTAGAGGATTTAAAGTCCAATCTTTAACATTATTTTTTGCTCGCGTTTGTTAATAATCTTTTTTTTAGAGGATTTAAAGTCCAATCTTTAACATTATATTTTGCTCACGTTTGTTACTAATCTTTTTATCGGAAGATTTAAAGTCCAATCTTTAACATTATTTTTTGCTCACGTTTGTTGCTAATCTTTTTTTTAGAGTATTTAAAGTCCAATCTTTAACATTATTATTTTTTGCTCATGTTTGTTACTAATCTTTATTTTAGAGGATTTAAAGTCCAATCTTTAACATTATTTTTTGGTCACATTTGTTACTAATCTTTCTTTTAGAGGATTTAAAGTCCAATCTTTAGCAATATTTTTTGCTCATGTTTGTTACTAATCTTTTTTTTCGAGGATTTAAAGTCTAATCTTTGACATTATTTTTTGCTCACGTTTGTTACTAATATTTTTTTTAGAGGATTTAAAGTCTAATCTTTAACATTATTTTTTCCTCACGTTTGTAACTAATCTTTTTTTAGAGGATTTAAAGTCCAATCTTTACCATTATTTTTTGCTCATGTTTGTTACAATTGGACAAAGGCTAAGGAAGAGTAACTTATATTAATAAATTAATAAAATAAAATAAAATGTAAATATTGTTTTTTGTGGAAGTAATAAAATAATATGGAAATATTGTTTTTTGTTGATGAGATACGAAAATAATTGGCAATCTTTATCGGTTGTATTGAGGGGAACAACACAGATGTACAACATAAAATCGGCTGATAAAAAAGTAAGATGAGTTTTTGTTTTGTGCTAGTTTTTTGTAAGTTTGATATGTAGTTAACGGAGGTAAAAGAGGGTTAACGTGGACGATTAGTGACATGGATTAGTAATCCACCTGTTATTTTATAATTGGCTAACAGTAAGAACAGTTCATAAGAAATTGTGCGTAAGTTTTCTCCTTAAATTAAATTTATTCTTATCTATTTATTACATGTGTTATTTGTATTTAAATTTAAAACTAAAAATTAAGGGTATTTTTGGAAAGAAAATTCCAACCCAAAAGTGTGCTGAAAGAGGTAGTTTTCTTTATATATAGTATAGATGCAGACAAATTAAAATATGTTGAATTCATAAATAATTGTTATATAACTTGACAATATTTTGTTTATAAATCAATATATCAATAATTTCCATTAATATTTAAAAATTTAATCAAAATTATACAAACAAACATAATAAAATAATCACATGCGTTAGCGCAGTAGAAAGAGCGGACAGACGGGCACGATAGTGCTCGTCTTTCCGCTAGTATATATAAAAAAGGCAACCGATTAATAATGTTTAATTCACCAAAAAAAGAAAAAAAATTACATTGCTTTTCTTTTTAAAAAAACGTAGGTAGTTTTTTTTTTTTTAAGGGTAGGTAGTTTCTTTTTGTGAGTTGGCAGTTTTTTTTTATTTCATAAATGGAATAAAATCAAAGGTTAGAAATGAAAAAAATACAAAAGACTATAAAACTATAAGCTCAAAAGTTAGTGAGAAAAATTTGTTACCGAACACTTCTCATTTTCTCAAACAAACTTATAAGCTAGTTCAATAAACTATAAGTTAATTTATTTGTTTTACCAAACATAGTCTTAGTTCAAGTAAATTGACGAGTTTTTTTTCGTCCCTATTTCTTTTTTGAAAAAACAAACCTTGTAAGGTGCAAACGTTTTGATTTTTGTCAATGCAGTCAATTTTTGTTAAAAAAGTTGATGTGACAAAATGAGGCCGACGTGACACATTTTGATGTTGCAAATGGAGGCCGACGCGACAAAAATTTGGCTGAGTCATAAATCGAAAGCCAAAAACCAAAAAAAGTCACAAATTGGAGGCCGACTCGACACTGATATTTCTTAGATATCTCTCTCTCCTCCTCTTCCTTCTTCATATTGTACAAAAAAAACCTAGAACAAGAACAACAATCCAAGAACTTCTTCATCACACCCACCGCCAACAACTTCCACAACCCTGTCAATCGTCTAAACCCATCATCAGCAAAAGCAAACGAAAAACTCAGAACAATTCCCTTCTAACTAACAAACACAACCCAAAAATCCTTATTCACCATCAACTAAAACCCATACCACAATCTTTGTCATCATCATTGCAAACCTAGAAAAAAAACTTCCCCTTCAAACTAACAAACCAAGAAAACCTGCAAACTCTCTACGTCACCACCATCTAAGTTCCAAATCGAGTACAACGAAAGAGATTGTTTAGAAAGGTAGATCCCAACATAAACTTGAAAAAATAGGGACAAAACGTTTGCATCTTACCGGGTTTCTTTTTAAAAAAAATAGGGACAAAAACAAAAAACTCGTCAACTTGACTAACTACACATTTAAACCTTCTCTCCACACATGGAAGTAAATGGATTCTCTAAATTGAAATTCTAATCAATTTTTCTCAATTGTTGCATATCCTGAGAGAGAAAATTGGAGATAAAATAATTATAAATAAATAAGACATAAACCTGATAGGTGAGATGCAACAATTGAAAAAAATTGAGAGGATTTCAATTGAAAGGGTTCACTCTCAAGTATGGACACCCCATACATATGTGTGTTCACATGTTGCGTTGAGTCGAATTTGACCAAATTTATGTATTAACCTCTATTAGATGCATTTAACTTACATAGCAAAAGATGGCATTGATATTAACTGTTGTGAATTCTAACATGTTACTCAAATTGTGTTTTCTATCTAACCCAAAATACATGACTTCAAAATTATTATTGTTTAATCAATCATGGCTTCACAGAGTTGGAATTTAAATTACGGATTATTGGAAGAAAAATCACAAGTCCCTCATTAAATTGAGGATTGTTGAATCCCAAGTCCTAGCCCATGGTCATTGCTCATTAGCAACACTTCACATTTTATATACGGCATCCTGCTTCTTAAAGTTTGCATAGAGAGTTAGACGTGTACTCCTCATATCATCACTGTACTTCAAAAGTGAAATTAAGCGTAAAAAGATTATGATGCATTCATGTGTTTTAAGCATCAAGGCTTTTGCTTTGTCAATAATGGAAGCATTTTATTTACTCTTTATAGTGGAAGCATCATCAAGATATTTATGGGGTTTGTGATTTTTCTATGACGTGCAATGAAAGCGTAAAGGGACTATCACAAACAATGGACAACCTGTTTTAAAGTGCTGGTCATGATCCCGACAGGAAAGATCCTAAAACAATGTACAAAAATATAAGAAAAATCACTATACCCTTTAATTAATATTATATGGTTAGTAAAACCTAGCTCAATCATTAATATCAAAATTGTTAGATTGGACACCTTCATTCAGGTTTAAATCTGAAACCTTACAATATGTGTAAGTTTCTCTGGTCTTTACCACTTCGTCAACATACAAAAAAAGTATATTTATCAGTTATCACTTTTAAATTGTTATTTTATACTTTACGTGCATGTTTCTTCACTCTTTTTATGTTGTGTTAACGTGTGTAGATTATCAACCATATTTTATAAAAATTTGCGTGTAAATTACAAATGATATTTTATATATATATATATATATATATATATATATATATATATATATATATGTATTAAAATACATAAGTATAGATATAAATATTTATGAATTTCAAATGTAACAAACTCAAACCATATTTATCTTTTTCAACGACAACAATAATATAACAAATAAAATAAAAATTCTTATCTTTTTTAATAACATCACCAATATAACATTATTATAAGAAAATTTGTTTAAGGGTATGATTGAAATAACAAAAAAACCAGCCTAACATCCCCTAAAATTGACTATTTTCTTTATATATACTAGCGGAAAGACGGGCACTATCGTGCTCGTCTGTCCGCTCTTTCTACTGCGCTAACGCATGTGATTATTTTATTATGTTTGTTTGTATAATTTTGATTAAAATTTTAAAATATTAATGAAAATTATTGATATATTAATTTATAAACAAAATATTGTCAAGGCATATAACAAAATTATTTATGAACTCAACATATTTGAGTTTTCCTGCATATAAAATAAAGATAAAATAATGATAATTTATTGTTTATTCTAATAGTAATTAGTAACATTATAACATAAATGTATAAATGACATGTTATGTAAAAGAAAAATTGTTATGATTACGATAAAAGAATATCTTAAAAACTATATTTTTTGTAAAGTCTCCATCTTCTCCTTCTATTTTTCCTTCTTTAATGAGAACTTTGTTGAATTTTGAGAAACTCCTCTTGATAAAGCTACATATAATTGACCATGGCTGAAAACATGCCGTGGAAGATAGATTTCGACATTGGGAATGGTCCGCCCTTGTGACTTATTTATGGTAATAACAAAACTTAGTCTAATGGAAAACTGTTTTCAACTAAGCACAAAGGGAAGTCCTGAACTCACATTTATTTTTAATTTAATTTTGGGCAAGAATGCTCTTTTTTCAGCATTGCTTCCTGTTAGGATTTCCATATCCAACATATTCTTAAATAAACAACGACATAACAATCGTGTCACATTACAGAGACCATATCTAGGGTCTATGTTTTACAACAACATCAAAGGTGCACCTTTTTTTACCTTTAAAATATGTGGTGGGATACTTCCTTGAGCAATTGAGTTTATGAATTCCTCTTGATATAAGTTATGAGTATCCCCTCCAACCTCGTCAAAATGACAACAAATTATGTTCTTCTCCTGAAAACTGATTGATAATTAATATTTAATATAGTGCTAACAAATCTTTTTCTGAAATATTTTGAGTCCTAATCTTTTTTTAGAGGATTTAAAGTCCAATCTTTAACATTATTTTTTGCTCACATTTGTTACTAATCTTTTTTTAGAGGCTTTAAAGTCCAATCGTTAACATTATATTTTGCTCACGTTTGTTACTAATCTTTTTTTAGAGGATTTAAAGTCCAATCGTTAACATTATATTTTGCTCATGTCTGTTACTAATTTTTTTTTCTTCAAAAGATTTAAACTCCAATCTTTAACATTATTTTTTTTGGTTCACATTTGTTACTAATCTTTTTTTAGAGTATTTAAAGTCCAATCTTTAACATTATTACCTTTTACTCACGTTTGTTACTAATCTTTTTTTAGAGGATTTAAAGTCCAATCTTTAACATTATTTTTTGCCCACATTTGTTACTAATCTTTTTTTTAGAGGATTTAAAGTCCAATTTTAACAATATTTTTTGCTCACGTTTGTTACTAATCTTTTTTTAGAGGATTTAAAGTCTAATCTTTAACAATATTTTTTTCTCACGTTTGTTACTAATCTTTTTTTTAGAGGATTTAAAGTCCAATCTTTAACATTATTTTTTGCTCACGTTTGTTACTAGTATTTTTTTAGAGGATTTAAAGTCCAATCTTTACCATTAGTTTTTGCTCTCGTTTGTTACAATTGATCAAAGGCTAAGGAAGAGTAGAAATACTGTTTTTTGTGGAAGTAATAAAATAATATGGAAATAATGTTTTTTGTGGAAGGGATATGAAAATATTTGGCAATCTTTGTCGGTTGTATTGAGGGGAACAACACAGATGTACAACATAAAATCGGCTGATTAAAAAGTAACATGAGTTTTTGTTTTGTGCTGGTTTTTTGTGAGTTTGATCTATGGTTAACGGAGGTAAAAGAGGGTTAACGGGAACGATTAGTGACATGGATTATTAATCCACGTGTTATTTTATAACTGGCTAACAGTAGGAACAGTTCATAAGGAATTGTGTGTAAGTTTTCTCCTTAAATTAAATTTATTATTATCTATTTGTTACATGTGTTATTTGTATTTAAAATTAAAATTAAAAATTAAGGGTATTTTTGGAAAGAAAATTTCAACCCAAAAGTGTGCTGAAAAGGGTAGTTTTCTTTATAGTATATAGTATAGATTATAGATTATTTGGTAAAAAATTAAATCGTTATTATTTTTCATTTATGCAGAACTTCTTAATCTATATCAAACTATAACAATTTTTGTTTGACCAAGGAAGTAACAAGTATGAAGAATAAGCCTAAATATTGGATATTATAATTTAGGGTTTAGCACAATACCAAGTTTGGATGTAATTTTTTATTTTAATTTTACTGTTCAATATTTATTTACAATTTTATAATCATTTACCTAGTCAAGTAATTTAATTTAATTTAATTTAATTTGTCAATAAATAATAATTTAATTTTGTTTCTTATTTTGTGAATGTGCCTTTGCTCTTAAGCTTTGGACCTGGTGGCCACAACCCTCAGCACTACTTTGAAATTCCTATCAACTAGACTTTTCACCCGTGCTGTCGCACGGGTCATATACAATGTAAATGTAGTAGGGAAAAGCAAAAATACATCGTATATTTTCAAATGTCATAACTTTAAATTCAATAATAATGGAAGTTTTTTGTGTCTACACATTTCGAAAAATTTCTTTAAACATTGTCTTCATCTATTAGCAAATTTTTTAGACCGTTTCTTGAGGTGACCGTTGAAAATTGTGCCCGTGAACTCAGATTCATATCTATATCAATCCCAGTTAGACTTCTTTCTGAACTTTTTTCTGTATTAATTGTACTTTAAAAGAGGTTGGTTTTCAAAACCTAAGTAAACAATGAATTTAAAAACATTAATTGGCTTCTGCTTGTACATAAATGCGTTTATCATTTAAAAGACTATATTTTAAGAGTGTAAGTGGATCGGGTAAATCCAACGAATTCAACAGGCCGAACCAAACCAACCCGTATACACCCGTGCTGTTGATTGGTTCAAGTCAAAAAATGATCCGAACTGAAGGCATTTCAGAACAAATTGTGTAAAGAACAATATGGTGAATAAATATCATAAAAAATAAAAAGAATGGAATAACGTATTTTCCCAATTCCCCTTGTAAATTTATTTTCCAAATGCAGTTTGCTAATGTCCTACAAAGAAACACTCTTTAACAATTTTCGTTTTCATTGCTACATCTTTTAAGCAATGAATTCTTCAAATCTAATAATAATCAACTGGAATATACAATCTTCTATTTCCACATGTTATATAGAGTTGGCAGACTCATCATCCCATTTTTTTTCATCCTTCAATTGAAGGTCTTGTGTTGGGCAATCTCCTACCATTCACAAAGGAACTGAATAAAGGCAGTGCTCTAGAAGGTTGTACATAGGGTACCATGTGAGCACCTCCCCGTACGGTGGCGAAAATTAACAAATTTCCATACTCAAAGTTGCCCAACCTCCAACCTACACATAGATATGCAATGCAATTAATCAATTATTACCCGTCCAAATAATGGTTCGCTTAAATTTTACAAAGCTACAATGCTATAGCACTGCTAAATAGCGTATCTCATAACAATAATGATTTGTTTAAATTCCACTACGCAATAGCGCCACTATAGCCTTTATTTGACAACAGTGACAAAAACCACTGTTGCTTTGGAAAACTGGAGCGAAAAAATTGAATAACCATACTATAGAGTACTGAACTTATTTTTCGAAATACAGAAAATGGTTAAACTGTTAAAATAAAATAAAAATTGCCTGGCCTTTGCGGAACCAAGCTCCATATGGGACTGTAATCTTGAACTTCAGGTCATTAGCCAGTTCACGAATGAGTGTTCGAGAACCTAGCAATGGCACAACGGAATCTTGGTCTCCGCTGTCATAATAATTTAACAAATGATTAGCTTCTTAGTAATCAGAGGATTTCAAGAGAAATGATCAATAGAGATTTGGAAGCCTGAGAGTGAGTAAAACTTGTAAGGAGTCGTTCTGATAAAAGATGTAAAATGAATAATAAAGTATAGTATCTATAGGGACAGATCACCTAATTAATTTATAACTAACTTATTGATATTAACATAATTAGTATTCTGTAACATAGCTTACTATCAAAAGGCAAAATTAAATAGCCAATTGGTCTCTTTTGTTGAAATTAGTTACCTGAAAACCCATACTGGAATATGGTTTTGAACAATCCGTTTGAGAATTGGAAGCATATTGATGTTAGGATCTGTATCACTGTAATTTAAAACACTGCAATAAAGAAAAAGTGCAGATCAGACATCAGATCACTAATGAAATGAATAAGAAAAAAAAAGACATATCTATTATGATTATAGCAGCCAAGATTTCAAGTAAGTTTAAAAATCTCAATTATCAAAATTCCAAAAAAAAAAAATAAATAAATCAACATGAGAGGCAATGATTGTTTATATTTTATAAGCTATATTAAGATGATATATCCAATAGATTGTAATAGTGAAAAAACACAGTAAAGAATAGTTGTGCCAAAAGCCTTATTGACAAAGAACAGTAAAAAACAAAATCTCAAGACGGGATAGAGACTTAATTTAATAAAGTAAAGTAAAACATTAACAAACCATACACTTGCTTAATTTAGTAAACCATTTTGTGTTCACTTATCATTTCTCTTTGGATAGAGACTTAATTTATGTTACTAACACACCATATACTTGCTTAATTTGTGGATAGAGACTTAATTGGGTACAGGTAAACAATCTAGCAAAGTAGTACATGTAACATCATAAAAGGAGGGAAAAATTATATTTGGACATCATAATAGATTATAGAAGATTAACCAAACAAAGAACTATTAATTAGACAAAGAGCGCTATTAAGCACAGAGGGAAAAATCAACGTGCATAATTATTATGTAGCATGAAATTGAAATCGTATGAGAAAGAACTATGAATACACATAACAGCTTGTTCGTCAGTTAGAAAACCTCAAAAGAATCCTATTAAAAATAAGATTAGGATCCATGTATTTACTTTATTATATATATAGGATCAGCATATCGTATCCTATCATATCATGTAAATAAGAACCGTATCCTATCATATCGTGTAAATAAGAACAGAATATCCTGTATATATTATTGTATTAATTGATTTGACGTCTATATAAAGAGAGCTCATTGTGTAGTTGAAACACATGGTCTCGCCATAAGTCCTAGTTTTTCTCATTCAACAAACTCAAATACTTCATTTGCCCTATGTTAGAAAAGCTGAAGCTAGACAAATACAAATGAGTTTAAGCAACACCAAACTGATATGCACCTACCATGTCAAAATCATTGGAAGCTGCTGTTAGATTTATACCAACTCCACCAGCTTTAAGTGACATCAACAACACCTGGTGCAAGAGATAACTGGTGATGGTTATTATTAGTCAAAGCATTGAAACAGTTCACTACACTGATTAGGTAACAGATAAACATGATGAAATATGTTAAGACCTGTATGTCGCTGTCTTCTGAGAATTGTTTGATTACTTTTTCCCGTTGCTGCAGATTCAATGTCCCATCAAGACGTACAGATGAAATTTTATTCCTGAACATAGATGATAACACAAATATAATGATTAATTAACCTCTGCTATCATTGTTCTTGGAAATTGGGTTAAGCCAAATTCAACCTTACAAAACCGGCTTGAAAGGTGAGGCCTGTCCAAGATTTATAAACACTACACGGGTCATATGCTATCTACTTGGTGTTTCAAAATACATTAATATAACAAACACTAATTTCAGAAAGTACATTGCAATTTGCAAGTGATATATTTAAGTCCATGTTTTTTACTTTTGTTCCAAGCAGCTATACAATTATTACTGGTTCTGCCATACATACTCTTATGTAAGAATGCAATTTTTATCACATATAGTTAGGATGCTATTTCTTGTCATGATAGGCTTTAACATAATTCATGAACTTGTCTTAATCAGGGAGGAGTTTTTATTTAAATGGAACAACATGTACACTGCAAACATAATGAAGAATTTTTTAAGATGTTTATGTTTCAACTGCACAAATACGGAACCAACCAAATGAATCATCACAGCACAGTTCGTCTATACTACATAAAATTATGTTGAATTTGAGTTTAGCATTGACCTATGTCCATTTACCGTTATTTCAATTTCCAGAATTGTATACAAACTGAATTCACACCTGCACAAATACAGGGAACAACGAAATGAATCATTCACATCACAGTACGACTATACTATTTAAAATTCTGTTTGAAATATTCAAGTTACGTTTTTTACTATATACTATATCCCAATGCTACTACAAAGACAATTAAGATACGAAAGTTAATATTATGGTAAAGTTAAAACAATAATGAACCAACCTTTTAAGCTAAGTAAATCACATGCAACCTTCCAATTGTTTCCTGCCATGATGAAAGAATTCATGTGCGACATTTCCAACCTTGCAGAACGCTATCTATTACCTTCAATCAAAGCTGCAAATCAAGAATAATGAAACAAAGCAACAATTAAATTTCAATCAAATTTTCATAATATATTAATTTCCAATGTCAAAACCAAATAAAATTAACAGTTGAATTAAGATCAGTGAACAATCAGATATCATTACAGCTCAATAATTGTTTCTTAAAAAATTCAACAAAATCAAATAAAAACTAAAACTGAGAAGGGGGTGTTGGTTTATGACATAATGTTAAAAAAAGAACAAAACAAACCTGTCAAAATTACCAATAGGAGAAAGTAGGTATAAATGTTAAACCTGTAGGTGACACCGTTGAAGAGGCATTCGATTTCGCATGGGAAAGGAGATAGTGGGAAGGGTGCGGTTGATTTTTGATTCACAACGGGAGATTCTGATTCGGAATTCGGATCAGCGTGACGATGATCGGCAACATTGGACTCATCAGAGTGTTCGTCGTACTGGCATGGCGTTGGTGTTGAATGAATGGGAAGCGGGAGAGACAACGGGACGGAGAGACCTAAAGAGTAGGCCGGAGGAGAAAATTAACGGCTGAGTCCGCCGGCCCAGAAGCCTTCGAATCAACGATTCGTGAGAGAGAGGGTGAAGAGAGAAAGCGATTAAAGGGAAAAACTGTTGCAGAGAACGAAAGAGCGATATAGATTCCGGTGAACCGTTAGATTCCGGTGGCAGAGGTCCATGGTGGTATTCAAAAAATGGGTGTGAGAGAGAAGGGAGAGAGAGAGGGGTGTGTTAGGTCAGAGGAGTGATGGTTTTCAGGGAAGAGAAAGAGGTTCGTAGAGAGAAGTATTTAGGAGTGATGTGTTGCTTTAGGGGTAATACAGTAATATTAAGCATTAGGGTTAGGTTGAAATTAGGGCAACAAAGTTTGCTTGGGGCAACTTTTATATATAGATTGATACATTACATTTGGCGTTTATGTGACAGAAACTGGACGCCCCAATACAAGGTAGTTATCAAAACTTGCATAATTAGCCTCTTGAATGTTATTTGGTACAAAAGAAATCAAGCACGATTCCAAAACAAATTGATTCATTGGAAAACTGCTATCAATTTAATTATCTCAAATGTCTCTCTTGCTGGTAATAACACAAAAAAATTATTTGCAATTTCAATATTTGAGAACACTATTTTGAAAGCTTGCACAAGATTGATATTCATCTTCCCAAAACTCCTATTATCAAAGAAGTTATTTGTTCTCCTCCAATCGGCAACTGGATCAAAGTCATCACAGATGGAGCAACTGTGAATAGTCATAACATGGCAACTGCTGGTGGAATTTTTAGGAATGTAAATGGAGTGTGCTAGTTTTGCTCAATATTTAGGCCTAGATAATGCTTTGTTTGCTGAACTAACTACTGCAATAGCTATTGAGCAAGCAACTTCAAAAGGTTATACTAGTCTATGGCTGGAATCAGACTCCCAGCTAGTCCTTCTTGCCTTCAAGTCCATCAAAGTAGTGCCTTGGTGTTTAAGGGACAGGTGGCTTAACTGCTTACTTCTAACAAGTTTATGGGAACATGGTTCATTTGTTGTAGAGAACACATATTATAATAGAGAGTGAATAATAAACCTTTAAAAGCTTGAAAATGAGAATCCTCAAATCTGAAGAGAAGAGAATCCAAACTTGAACAGCTTGAGAAATTGATTGAAGAGCTTGCTAAATTGGTTGTGAAATTGATTTTAGGGTTTTGAGAGAGTGAGATTGGTTATGAGAGAGAGAGAAGTAGTACACGAGAGGGAAATTTCATTAGTACAGAGGGAAATTTCATTAGTACAGGCGGGACATGAAATTTTCACAATTATTAAAAATGAAATAAAAACCCTCAAATCTGTCTGAAATCCGTCTCAATGTTTCACACGGTTTTGGGACGGATTTGTTTTTTTTAAGGAAATTCGTGCAAAATTCGTGGGAAAAAACCCTGTTTGAACATGTCATAAAATTTTCACACAATTTTGGAACGGATTTGGGACAAAAATTTCGCTCCGTTAAATCCGTTTCAAATCCGTCCGAAAAATTCAGACAAAATCGTATCCGTCTGAAAATTCCGTCCAAAATCACTGTTTTTTTTTAGTAGTGAGGGAAGAGAATGTTTGTGCAGATATGTTGCTCAATTTTGGCTTTACCCTTTTCTTTTCTTCTCTAGCTTTATGGATAGATTTACCTGACTTTATTATCTCTTGAAAAGGTCCTTGGCCTAGTCCTCTTTTTTTTTTTTTTTTTGGGTTAATATATTTAGTATGGTGCTCCTACCATTATTTTTGGTAAAAAAGGTTCTTTCCACTTAAATATTTCACCTCTCCCTCTCCACTTTAATATTTGATCACTTTTAAATGTTTTCATTCATTTGTTACAATTTTTTAAATATTTCCACCTGTTTGTTACAAATTTTCAAAAATTGAGAATTTTACAAAAATTGAAAATTTTAAAACTACTTAAAAAAGAAATGTTTTCATTAGTTTCTAAAAAAATCATTTCTCATAAATTACTGTTTAAAAAAATGATTTCATTCTAGTAAACAAACACAATATTTTTATTTTACCTTTCTTTAAAAATCTCTAAAAATTAATCTCTAAATTATTTTTGAATATCAAAATATTTTTTTAATCGAAGTACTTTTAACCATGTTTTTTAGGCTTAATTAATGCTTTGGTCCCTTAACTTATTTTTGGATTTCAATTTGGTCCCCTAACTTTAAACTGTCTCAAATTGATCCCTTAAATCTTACACCGTTTACTATTATGGTCCTCTCCGTTAGTTTTTTTTTGTAAAAACTGTTAACCTTTGCCACATGTCAGTTTTGATTGGTGATCAATGGTTGGATTTGAAAAGCACAGATGACATACTGTGGACTCACAATATATGATCATTCTTATTCTTATTAGTTTAATTTAATTTGTTTCATCTTCTTCTTTTCTTCTTCACGTGTTCTTCTTCTTTCAAAATTGAAACAACAACAACAACAACAAAAATTAGATTCCCTAAAAAATACAAAAAAAATTATATCTTTTTTCCCTTCTCTTCACCTTCCTTCTCTCTTTTGTTCACCTTCCTTCTTCTTTTCCTTCTCTCTTCTGTTCCCAAACCCATAAATTCGTCAACCCAAAACCAACAACAACTGTAATTAAACCCAGAAATAAAATAGTTGTTGGAGACTGTATGAATTCGAAAGAAGAAGATAAACAACTCAGTGATTTCGTGATTTAACCCGTGTTTCTGAATTTTCGTGATTTAACCTAGCTCTCCACTGAATAAACAACTCAGCGATTCAATGGTTTCTGGAATTTTCGGTTCTGATTTTTTTTTTGAATCGATCTGGAATTTTGAATCGTTCTTTTCTGGAATTGAAGAAAGATTGGGGATGAAGAGAGATTTCAGCGATAGTGAAGAGAGATGTGTGATTCATGGGTTTGGGATTGAAGAAAAAAATTGGGGATGAAGATGGGTCAATTTCCATTATTTTCCTCCCTCTTTCACAGATCGCTGCTGTTGTTGTTCATTATGTAATAAGAATGATCATATGATGAAGATGGATTGTGTTTTGTTTGGTGCGTTTCTGCGGATCCAGGTTTATCATTTTCTGCTATGGTGTGCTGCTGTCATGGTTTGCTGCAGAAACCATTTGGGCTGTGCGGTTTGTGGTTGCAGGTTTTTCTCTTCTGGTGTGCTGCGAGCTGCTGCTGTCACAGCTTGCAGGTGGCAGTTTTGGGTGTTATTGGGGTAGCACTTTGGTGCCATTAATGGCACCGTGCCATTAAATCTGGGCCATTAATGGCACCAAGATAGATGTGTTGTGTGGCCCAGATGCAATGATAATGTGTTTGTGTGGCTCAGATTTAATGGCACGGTACCATTAATGGCACCAAAGTGCTACCCGTGTTATTGTTGGCTGGGTTGAATAAAAATAATTGGGATGTAACACCCATACTAGACGTATCTAGAAAGTCTAGCACGTGCGTTATCTTTAGTACTGGATACATTAAAATTTACAACAATAAAACTTCAAATGAATGATTATACAACAACATGCGTTCGTACAGAGATTACATCTTAAACTTTCCTAATACATAATGTATACATCCTTGAAGATCCACAACATCCGGCATCGGGTACGACTAACACTTGTCGCAGCATCCATTCAGCTACTGGCTTGCAAACCATCCTGATATCTGAAACAAATAAGGATTGGGATGAGACATAATGTCTCAGTGAGTTCCACCTAACCCTAGGCTATAGGCAACCTTTGGGGAAAAACCTATAGTCGCCACGTGTCTACAATACAACCTGACGGTTGATTATACGTGTGTGGAGTCTTGCTTCCCTAGACGGTAGTGCATGCTAGACCCGTCATAGGCTTATTTTACTTGTTATAGGCTTCTCTTCTTATACATGTCATGGTGGTTAAGGGGAAACTAAAACCGCAATGCCAAGATACGATCTACGCATCATGGCCTTCACTTGCTAAAGTCATGACACGACTCTAAACCGGACGATTAGGGGAAACTAAGATCGTCATCGGTATAACTCTCTTAACTTGCTTACTTTGCTTACTTAAATAAGATGTATCTAATAAACTTCCTTAGTCTTGCCACAAAAGTGACTCTTTCTAGCTTGCTAGCTCTTGACTTTCTACTTCTATATTCTTTCTAGTTCTTGACAGTTCATGCCAAGGCTCTATGACATAACACACATAAATGTATGATGAATATGCATAGTCAACTTCATTGATTATGTTAGCGTGTAACAAACAATTATCTTGGTTCAAATTTTACGGATTAGTTCCGAGTGGAGTAACCCCGGAAAATAATCCCTTACTACCGGTGAAATGCTTAGCAAGAGCGCACCGGACTCCTTTAGTGAACGTGCGGGTCCCTTACGGCTTACCCCATTCCCCTTGGAGAACCTTTTGTACCCAACCTTGGAAGGAATACAAAAGACACGACACCTTAACTTAGTGAAATGCGGCTCCCTTGCGGCTTAACCATTCCCCTTGGGGAACCCCTTGAATCCAACCTTGGAAGGATTACAAGAGACATAACACTCTTTCTTTCTTGTAAGTCTTAGTCTTATGCATGAAAATTAACTTAAACATGCTAACTCTTTTACCTCCGGATCCCTCTCATTCCGATGTGATTCGGTTCCTCCTATCAACGTGGGGTCATCCTGTAACAGCCCGGTGGTCCGACTCATCCCGCTTAAGTCTGGGGCCGGCCTGGCTCCGCCATTGTTACTGTGCCACGTTGTGGGTGTTACATGCCTACCAGCTTCCGCTTGGTTCGTCCCCGAACCACACCGTACTGGGAGAGGTCTGCTCTGATACCAAGTGTAACACCCCAGACTGCTTACAGGATTGCCGACTAACCCCACAAACCAACACGAGTCTTTTCAGCATGCTTTGTCCTCACTCACATGCTTACCGGGAAACTTTCCGGTATGTCACCCATCCTAGTACTACTCCAAGCCAAGCACGCTTAACTGTGGAGTTCCTATGGATTGAGCTCCCGAAAAGAAGATGCATCTTGTTGATATAGGTAGTACCTAACAATTCTTATAAGCCTTCCTTCAACCATGTAGTCCCATACCTACACGGCCTCCGAATCCCTCTCATTTCGATGTGATTCGGTTCCTCCTATCAACGTGGGGTCATCCTGTAACAGCCCGGTGGTCCGACTCATCCCGCTTAAGTCCGGGGCCGGCCTGGCTCCGCCACTGTTACTGTGCCACGTTGTGGGTGTTACATGGGAGGGGAAAGATTATGATTCTGGGGCTTAATGGTCAACAAATCTTGATTGTCCATAAATTGGATTTTTTTTTATGAAGGTTGATGAAGGATATATGAAGATGAAGAGGGAAGAAGATGAAAATAGGAATGATCATATGTTGTGAGTCCACAGTATGCCATGTGTGCTTTTCAAATCCAACCATTGATCACCAATCAAAACTGAGATGTGGCAAAGGTTAACAGTTTTTACAAAAAAACTAACGGAGAGGACCATAATAGTAAACGGTGTAAGATTTAAGGGACCAATTTGAGACAGTTTAAAGTTAAGGGACCAAATTGAAATCCAAAAATAAGTTAAGGGACCAAAGCATTAATTAAGGACAGATACTACCCACACCCCAAATAATCCAAGTTACACCCCAAAGTTACTAATATACCCTTTATTCATGTTCACTGCACATTAATTATGTATATGTAAATTCAGTTTACATAGTGTATGTAAACTCAGTTTACGTAGTGTATGTAAACTCAGTTTACATGAGTTAAGTAAACTGAGTTTACATACACTACGTACACTGAGTTTACTTACACTATGTAAACTAAATTTACATAAGTAAGTTAAGACTGAGTTTTAGCTCATGTAAACTGAGTTTACGTAGTTTATCTAAACTGAGTTTACATACACCACGTAAACTGAGTTTACGTAGTTTATGTAAACTGAGTTTACATACACCAAGTAAACTGAGTTTAGGTGTATGTCATTCCTTTTTAGAATATGTACGTAAACTAAATTCACGTGAGACCTATATATATGTAAACTTAAATTACGTTACCTTTCTACGTAAACTTAAATCAAACAAATCGATGTATATAGACAAACGTGAAATTAACAACAACTATAAACATCCATAAATCATAGAGCAAGCGATAAATAGAAACTCGAAGAAATTTATGAAATTCACTTACTTGTATTAATCGAGTACGTATCAATGGAAGAGATGTTGATTCAATTAACGATTTTTGTAGGTATTGATTGCATATCCATGGTGGTTTGTGGGTGAAAAAGGGGTGAGGGATCAGAATGATAGTAAAAGAAGGGTTTTTAGAAATTTAGAAGAAGAGGGTAATTTTGGTATTATTGTAAAAAATTTAATAAATTTGGGTGTAACTATGATTATATGGGGTGAAACTAGAAAGAGTCTTAATTAAGCCATGATTTTTATTGGAACAATGATGACAAATTGGACCATATGCCCTAACCAAATTCCTTCCCAATACGCCTAATATAGTATAACTTAAAACTAACACTGTCAAATCCCACAAAGCATAGGTTTACTGAAGCTCCTCGTTTCTAAACCCCTTTTCCTTCAATAGCTAGAATTAGGGTTTCATCATCGCACTCAAACACCGCAATGGAGGACCTAGCTACGGTTGACAGAATCAGCGCCTTATCAAACAAGTTACTTTGTCGCATTCTATCTCTTCTGCCGATCGAACAAGCTTTCACCACCACCGTCCTTTCAACCCGCTGGACCCCACTTTGCTACTCTCTCACCACCCTCCGTTTCGACGATGAACCCGTCAAAAACTATGACGCGTTCCGTCGCTTCTGTCGTTTCATCGACACACTCATGCTCTCTCCCCGCGTCTCAAACCAATCCCTCAAAACCTTTTACCTCAAGTGTCGTTTTGGAATTTACGACGAGGATCGTCGAAGCTTCGACGCATGGGTCGAAGCTGCTAAACAACGCTGCGAGGAATTTCATCTTATCATGAATAACCACACTTTGAATCCCGCAATTTTCACCTCTCAAACCCTAGTTGTTTTGAAACTTGAAAAGGTTCAAGTTGAAACTGAAACTTTATGTGTTGATCTTCCGTCGCTTAAAACACTGCATTTGAAATATATTTGTTTTGAGAATCAGAATGATATAAAAAACCTTCTTAATGCTTGTCCTAATCTAGAAGATTTGCATACTTCTTATCCTAGATATATGAGACGCGAAGAGAATAACGAAGGAGAAGAATTTGAATCATTGTTCTTGTCTAAATTGGTTAGAGCTGATGTTGGTTCAATCGATGTTCCGTTTAATGCAATTCATAATGTTGAATTTCTACGTGTAGTTAGGATACAAGAGCCTTCTTTGCAGATGAATGTTGATGAGATTTTCAAAGGCATTCCGGTGTTTCAAAACTTAGTTCATATTGAACTATGGTGTTTTGGTTTTTTTCATGGCTGGGATGGTGTAGTAGAATTGCTTCGGAATTGTCCCAAGCTTCAAATTCTTTTCATTAGAAAGGTTTGTGTACTAGAAATTTTTTTCTGTTTTTTTTATTCATATATAATTTATTTGATGGAAAATGAATGCTATGTTTTATCCCTTTGACAGTGGAACGCCAGCTTATCCAAGGATTTGGATTTCCCAATTTTGGGTCTTGAATGTGTTGAGTCTCACCTCAGGTCATGTACTATTTTAAATTTTGAAGGGTCGGAAAATGATCTCCGATTTGCAACGTATATTCTGCAGAATGCGAGACTTTTACAAGAAATGACAATTGAGGTTACTACTAGCTCCTCAAATGAAATGCAAAAGCATCAAATAATAGAAGAACTATCCAGTTGTCCAAAGATGTCTCAAGGATGCAAACTTACATTTTGAATTTATTAAGTGACTAGATCATCAGTGTTTTTTTAGTTTCTATTGTAATAATATGCAGCCATTGAATTTGGTGGTTTGATGATATTTAGTATGATGGAATTCTAGGGTTGACCATTATTGTGGCTCAGTAATGATTTTGTTTGGATGCTTTAACTTTAGTTTGCTCTATTGCATTGTTAGTGACAATTGTTCTGTTTCTGCTATAAATTATTCTCATATTGTTAGAGTTGTTTGATTTATGTGTAAGGATAAAAATCAAACTGATACGTTTTGTGGAACATTTACTGCTGCAGACTGTGTTGTGCAGGGAAAATGTAGATTCAGATACATTACCAATCTCTACAAACTACATATTTGATTTTTGTAATTAGTTGTAATGCATATGGGAAAGATAATTTTTTAAGGGATTATCGTGCATGGATTCATTTCTATATACTATATAATATGAAGGAGATTGGAGACTTATGGGATTATAAATGTCTCTAGAAGAAAAATTTGAACAGAATGTCATTTGGTTTGATAAAACTTCAAGGTCAAGCACAAGCTCATGGAGGACCTTGAAGTTTGTGACCATGTCCTCTAGCTGCAAAAGTGAGATGAGAACTAGGACCTGAATTCCATATATTCTTTACAGTAACTGCAATATCATAAACTGATATTGGATGCAGTACTGTCATAGGATGAGATTGATGCCTGTTTCCAAAGTCTCTAGCTGCAATTTTTAGGTCAACTTCATCAAAACTAAAGTGTCCTTCTAAAGGATGTGATTTTAAAGAAAAAGGGATACTTGAAATACAGAAGAAATTAAGTCTAATGGTAATACAACTAAGGAATAAAATCACTTTTATATAAACAGAATGTTGTTGTATTCTCTAACAAGGTTAAATGATGGATATCTGAATTTTTTGATGGAAGATATGTTTGTAGTTAAAGGGTAAAGAAGGTTCAATTTAAGCATGGTTTAGGATTTTTTTTTCTTTGTGAATTGTTTGTATAAACTAAAGAAGGAAGTAGAGGGTTTAGTGAACTTTTCAGTTATGAGAATCAAATATAAAGATTCATAGCACATTTTTACCGAATCCTAGAGCACTTTCCAATTATAAGTGCAAAAGCCATGAACATTGTACAATTTTAAAGTTGAATGAAGGTGAAATCAAAGGTAAACTTTTCATGAAATTCAAGATACGATACGGCTTAAATACGTTAACGAAAATTTTATAATAAAAATTATATACATATAAAATACGTGTAAAAAAGATACACTGATCATTCTTCGTTAATAATATAATTATAATGATCACAACTTACAAAGAAATTATACTTGCGATCCAAACACATTAAATAATTTTAGTCTAAACTATAGTATATTTTAATCCCTATGTTTTTCTTAAGAAGCAAAGGATATTTTATTCCTATAAAAAGCAACCCACAACATAAGTTATGCTGAGCAGAAGCATAAAAATACATGACAGAAACACTGTGCAAGATACATCTTCCAAAATCCATTCCAACTAATGCAGAACATGACAAAAAGCCACCTATATTGTATGAATGGTATCGTGTAGAAAGGCATTCAACCCGATGCCGCCAAGGAAAAACAAAGTCCAGACCTCCTGCCATTAAAGGAAGACGAGAAAAACTGCCAGGCCTCCTGAGAAACTCAATTATTTGGGCTGATGAAGGAAACTGATCAAGTAGCAGGCAAGAGAGGAAACTTGCAACTCGGGATCTCACTCCAAGTCACTAACTATCCATCGGACAACGATAGAAGATGCAAGCAAAGACGCCTTCTAAAGGTCCAGAAACACGCGTACTAGGATTTTGAGATGCGACCAAGAATGCATACAAGAAAAATGCACAATGAACACATTCTCACAGACTTGCTGCCCTTGAGAATACGACTAGCCACAAAGAGATACAAGAGGTGCCATCCTCCTTAAATTTGAAAGTACCACAGATTTGACAGCCCATTTGAGAAGCAAATTAATCGAACTTCATCAAATTCTAACAGTAAGAGCTGCCAAGATTCACAACACAGCACCCGAAACACCATTTGGACAAAAATAAGCAAATGACTCTTGGTCTAGTCCTCAATTCCTGAAGTCTGAAAGTATGAACTATGGTCTGACCGGATGACAATAGGACGAAGCCTTAACACACTGAAAAGGTGACATAATGGATCTGATGCTGAGATAATTATAATGAAATGCCATGTTTTTTCCCGCCACTGCAAATTGATCCAAACCTCCAACAGCTATGTTTACTTTCCTGCAGACTTATGATGCCTCAATCAATTCCACGAGCACCATTTTACCAATTCAGAAATGTTTTCCAATCCTTGTTCTTGAATAATTTGTCATTCCTTGCCTTCCAAATACTCCAAATGCCAGCAAACCAAATCACACCAAGTCAGCCAGCGAATACTCTCCCCTTATCAAAGAGACCTTCAAACTGATTTAGGTGAGACAAACCTTCATTTTGTAAAGCTGTAGCTATCCCACGCCATTTGCTAATCGCTCACCAAGTACCTGCAAACTTCGGACACTCAAAGAAAAGATGAGAAACTGATTCTTCAACACCACACTCACCAACATACAGCGTGGCCCGTTGATCAATTATGCCTCTCTTATATAGATTGTCTTTTGTAGCAACTCTATTTTGAAACACTCCATACAAGAGAAGACACTTTTGACGGGACTGATTTATGCCAAGTCTTCGCCAATGAAGGATCAGGCTGAACATGATATCCCGCCATTATCTTCTTGTATGTCTCCTTAACTGAAAATACATTTGTTATTTCCATCACGCCCATGTCTATCTGGCGGATGTCTTTTCGCCACAAGGAACTCCTATTAACCCCTATTTACCAAGGCTCTATACCACAGTCCTCCAACTCTGTACTACAGACCTATGTTAGAATATCAACATAAACGTCTTTAAAAGAACTCAAATCAAATTGTGTTTAATACTAATTAATTCAATATCTTCTCTCCCATTACTATCATCCCTGCACGTCTCCATTAGTTTCTCACATATACCAGTTCTTTTCGACAAACTCTAAATTTTGCAAGTAACACTTACATATCTTTAAACAGAAACTTCTTTTTCTTAATATTTTTCTTTATTTGTTTGAAAAAATGTAAGCATATATTTATTTTGAGACACAAGGATTAACTCGTATGTAACTCGGAAGAAGTTTGCTAAAGTGCAAATTGATAGCCCTTCTAGCATACAGTCTCCATATTATATATGTTGCAAATAATGAAGAAATGGATTGATAGAATCGATTACATTCAAAATCAAGATGTATGTCAAAGCCAAAAATCATGGTAAAGTTGCATAAACTAAAACAAGAGAGGAAATAGAAGAGCAACTCAAAAGGCAATAATTGGCACTTAAATAGTCCAAGTAAAATAATTTCTACTGAAGCCTTCTAAACTAAACTTGAATGGCACAAGTTACAACAAAGTTAATAGCTTGGTGTAGTATGATTTCCCCTTGAAGATACTGTGTTTGGTTTCACTTTTGAAGGAGACAAGGTTGTTTCTTGAGAGATAGAATATGCCTGAACCGTTTAGATAATGGGAAGAAATTGTACTACTTCAAAATGCACTTCCACCACCTTTGGTCTTTCCAAGCAACACATCTTTTGCTTCATTGATTTTGGAAGCAAGGTGATGGCTACCACCAGCATCTGGATGGTTTGCAACCATCACTCTCCTATGTGCTTCTTTAATCTTAACAATTGGAGCGGTTGTTCTGCCATAGCAACGATTCAAAATCAGTACGACAAACATGAAAAGGTTTCTGGAAAATAATTTGTCAAGAGCATGACTAGGAACAAAATTCAATAATAACCAATCCATTGGAAAATATAAGAGGGGAAAAATGGCAAATACCTAACACCAAGAATGCGAGCTGCTTCCCTCTTATCCATGATAGCTTTGAAACCACCTTCATAAAAGTTACGCATCCCAGCTGGTCTAGCCTTGAATGCTTGCCAAGCCAGTATACCATATCTTCCGGCATAAGCTCCAACAGCCACAACAAGCCCTGTGACTAATGGTGTTTCCTGTTCACAAACTTTCAATTTCAGGTCCACAAAATAAACATAATTTGAAAAAACAACAAACTTTAAATTCAAAGACTCCCTTATCCAATAAACCACCCTTCAACGCGTCTAATATCATATCATCAGGGTGTAGCCCAGTGGTATGACATCGGACATTGAAAGAGTATTACGAAGGAGATTCAAGGTTTGATCTATGATACAAACAATTAACCCCTCCCCTTAACAATCACAGACATTAATGTTTAAATATAAAAAAAAATTATATATCATAAGGAGGCTGTTAACAACAAGATATGAAATTCAGGTTGTGATTTCAACATTATTAATGAAGATGAAGTGCTTACCATAATAATGTTGATATAAACCTTGGACAGCTGAAAACGTTGGATTCGAATAGGGTTTGATTTGAGGAACAGAGCAAAATAGGATTGAGAATGATACAAAACTGCGGTTTTTATTTTGTTTTGTTGATTTTTCTTGCTCAATACGTCTGGTTTTCTCGTAGCTTCCTAACCGCCAATGCACAGTTTTTCTAGAAAATAACTTGTCGGACACCCTACAATTATTAATTCCTTTTTTTATATATATATTTTTTTAATTGCCACGGTGTCGTTGTAATTAATTTAACTTATACATATAACTTAAAATATAGTAACTTAAAATAAATAAAGCCATGTTATTAAATATTTTTTTTTGTGGTGTCCAGGATTCAAACCCTAGACCTTGCATGTATTATGCATTGTCCTTACCAACTGAGCTAAGCTCACGGGGACAATTAAATATTTAATGTGAAGGGTGTAAGACTAAATACCAAATTAACAAGCATGAACTTGTAACCATTAGTTGAGTTATTCGTTTTATTCTAGTAATGGATATTGAGTTTTTATTAAAGATCTCAACCACATTGACATCTTTAGTTTGTAGGATCAATATTTAAAAAAAAAAAATATTGATCATTAGTACCGTGGTCCGAAATTCAAACCAAAGTATTATATTTAATTTCATACTATTTTAGTACTTTTATTTTAAAACATATGTTATGTTCATGTATTTCTTAATTATTATTATTATTATTATTATTATTATTATTATTATTATTATTATTATTATTATTATTATTATTATTATTATTATTATTATTATTATTATTATTATATAATATTTTTATTTTAGCTTATACACTTGTCTTAGTTGTATAAAAAAAAGTTATCTTTTTAGATATTTTAAAATAAATTTCTTAAAATATTGATCCTACAAACCAATTAACCAAACCACCCATTCTTTATCAATGTGGTATGGTTCAGATCTCAAAAGAAAGATTGTACTAATCAAACTAAAGCAAACCAACAAAATTTTATTGAAGCATATTTTTTTCCTCAAACCGAGCTACATTGATCACATCCTATTTGGTACCATACACAACAAAAGTTTAGAATGTCAAAGTATTCGCAATGTTTAAATTCCACTTAAACAAAGGCGTACAAATATTGTTTTTATACATTTCAAAAAAAAAATTTTTGAAGACTTCAAAATGGAATATATTAACATCGGCGTATAGAACTCATTAGTACAAGATGTACTAAGGAGTCTAACCCGTAAAAGAGAGAGTCACAATGTATAATTACAAAAAAATGATCAGTCGATACCCAAACAAACTAAAGGGTCCGACCACCATCTCTGAGAACCGTACACAAAAGTGGTGTTATTTGCTTTTAGCCACCACAACGAATGAAATTTAATCTTTTCTAGGATCTGCTCAATTGGTGTCGCAATGTTATTGAACTGTCTGTTGTTTCGTTCCTTCCACACCAACCAAACACAAAGAATCCAAAGCATTCGTAAAAACGAACGACGCGCCTTAGAAGAACCTAAATAATGAGTAAATTGATGAAAATGATCAGTAATATTGCAAGGATCTACTCCGGAAACACCAATCCAGGTTCTGATGTGTTGCCATAATGAGCCAAAAACGTTGCACTGCAGGAACAAGTGGGGTGCAGACTCCTCTTTTCCACACCCCGAAATACACACGGTGTCAGCTGACTGAATGATACCACGTCTTTGAAGGTTGTTTTTTGTTGGTAATCTGTCCTTTATCAAGCGCCAAGCAACAATAGAAGCTTTCAGTGGAACCTGTTTATGCCATATAAGATTTTCGGTAACATCAATAGCGGGAACGGCCATAGATGTCAAGGCTTGATAGGCGCCTCTAACTGTATAGCCTTCTTGAATATCTGTATCCCATTGCCACCTGTCAGCAACATTAAACTGAACCACAACATTAGTTAGTAAAGCCCTACACTCCTCTACCAACTCCTCCTCCCATCCCCATAAACGTCTCCGCCACGACCACGCCTCACTGCCTGCCTCCCAACCAAGAGCATACAAATCCCCCACTGTGCTAAACTTATTTGTTGTCAGATCAAATAAGCGAGCAAACCTCTGACATAAAGGAACATCTCCTACCCATTTATCTAACCAGAAGAAAGTATTTGTTCCATCTCCTAAGACTTTCGACACCCTCTCTGAAAACCATCCTCCATCCATCTCTCCTACGCCATCCCTAATCTTCGCTATCTCCCTCCACCAAGAAGAAACACTCCGGCCCCCAACTGCCAACCTCCCTGCCTCCTCCCCATATCTCGCCACTAAAACTCTATACCAAAAACCTCCTCTATCCACCAACATCCTCCAACACCATTTTCCTAACAAAGCAATATTAAATTCCTTCAACCGCCTCACCCCCAAACCTCCATACTCCTTTTTTAAACAAATAGAGCTCCAAGCAACCCAGGAAATTTTCCTGTTATCCTCACTCCCTCCCCAAAAAAAAATTTAAAAAATAGATTCAATAAGAGAAATGATACCTGAAGGAGCTTTGAAGAAGGAAAGGGCGTAGACAGGAAGCGATGTCAGGACAGACTTGAGAAGAACTAAACGGCCCCCAAAGGATAAGAAGCGACTGTGCCACCCCGCCAATCTAGTTTTAATGTTACCTATCACGGGATCCCAGAATGATAACTTCCGAGGGTCTCCTCCAATTGGCAAACCGAGATACAGAAACGGAATTTTACCCACTTTGCAATTAAGAATGGATGCTGCCTCAATCAACCAAGAATCCCCAATATTTACACCAACCAGTAAACTCTTATGAAAATTAATTTTAAGGCCAGACATGTCAGCAAACAAAGTCAGTACCGCCCTTAAAGTTCTCACATTCGCCCAACTCTTCTCACCTAACAACAACGTATCATCTGCAAACTGCAAGTGAGACACTACCACCGATCTGGAAGTTCCTACCCCGTAGGCTGAAAACAAATTATTATCCACCACCGAATTTATCATAACATTCAGGCCCTCTGCTGCTAATAAGAACAAAAAAGGAGAAAGTGGATCCCCTTGACGCAAACCCCTATGTAATTGGAACTCATCTGTTGGGCTACCATTAACTAAAATAGATGCAGTTGCTGTACTTACACACTCTTTTATCCATTTCCTCCACAACACCGGGAAACGCCATTTTGTTCATTACATTATCCAAATAATTCCAATCCACCAAATCATATGCTTTTTCAAAATCTACTTTAAAAAGCATCAATTCTTTTTTTGATTTTTTAGCCTCATCAACCACTTCGTTGGCAATTAGAATGCCATCAAGAATCTGTCTGTCTTTCACAAAAGCTGTCTGAGTCTCTGACACTACCCGTCCTATAATCATTCTCAACCTATTCGCCAACACTTTGGACAAAATTTTATATAAACACCCAACTAATGCAATAGGTCGGAAATCGTTCAGTCTCAGAGGGCTATTGATGAAGGTATATTCTGCATCAAACAAGATAAGTATTTTTGTATCGTCTCCACAGGGAATAGTGCGTTATCAAGGACAGTTTAACATCGACTATCATTCCAAGTATTAAGAGTACTTGTTTGTTTGAAATGAAATGTATCTAGCTAAACTAATTGCGAAAAGTAAAAGTTGAGAAAGATAAGGATTGAAACTTGTTAGGAGTAGCGTTCCTTAACCAAGCGTCACACGTAACCTAATGATCCATACGAATTCTAGCTTCATAAGCAACATTATCACAATCAATTCTAAACTATCCTTCGTGTCCAAAGTGATATAATTATTTCTAAGTTATCGTTTAAACATTCGTGTCCAAATTCCTTAAACGATAACAAAGTCGATCGAATAACCTAATCGACCGTGTCCAGCCTGGTTAAGTTATACGAAAGCATTTAGCTCTTGATTATGGTGATTATCACAAGATTAACAAAGATGTCAAGTAAGTTAACCTAAGATATATTGCTATTCTAGCTCAAGATTCAAGAGTTTGTGTCCAAAGCATCTTGAATCTCCTTGAAAGCATTAACACAAGAATAACAACAATATTGAATATAAATTGCTAGAAACATATTTTGCAAGATCAAAAGATTACATGTTAAGCAAGATCAAGTACCTCTCATCCCAACAAAGGGGTTTTAGCTACTCATCATCATGGAAGCCATGCAAGGATGGATTGAAAAGGAAGGATTCATTACACTTGTGATGTCTCAACAAAGTATTAAGATCCAACTTCCAAAACCAATCTCACTCAATGAAGAACTACCTTACTTTTCTCTTTGAAAATATCTAAACTAAAACCTAAGAGAAGCTAAGAAAATATCAAGCTAAGATATGATAAGCTCCTCTCCAAAGAGTAGCAAGTGGCTATATAAAGACTTCTGCCCTGCCTGAACTCGCAGATGCGAGCTACACCACTCGCAGATGCGAGTTGCTTCTCTGGCCCAATAATAAGCTGCCACGTCATAAATGAAGGGATCAAACCGCCCTAACTCGCAGATGCGAGTTAGGGAACTCGCAGTTGCGAGTTACTCGCATTTGGAACTCGCAGTTGCGAGTTTGAGTGTGAGTTCCTATCTCTCCTGGATAAGCTTCTGCCCAAATAGTACTTTTTCATGATTTTGATCTTTGATCAATGTCTTGAGGCTAATTCCTGCACAAAAGGATAGAGTAATGATAAGTAAAGCGTAATAAGGCATTTAACGCTTATTTCTCGGCTTTTCCTTCGATATCTTGTAAAACAAGTAACAAAAAGTGTATGAAATATAACATGAAAATAACACTTTTTAGCACTTATCAAACTCTCCCCAACTTAACTCTTTGTTTGTCCTCAAACAAAAGATTGAAAATCAAACAAGTTAATAACAAGACACAAGTACAAAAGGCTTTGAAAATATTTTCAGATGAATGATTTAAAAGTGAATGCGCGGGCAAGTCTAAGTTTCCAATTAATCTAAAATTCTACTACTAATATGAGATGAGTCCTAAGTACAAAGTTCATGTCAAATATTTCAAAACAATAATACATATATTCACGAACCACACCTAACACACTTCTTTGAAAGTAGATAAACAATTGAAAACATATATAAATGAGGGTTATGAACACACATCCGGCAATCAAGTTAACATTCCAATTAAGTTATGTGTCCATCCAAATATCGTTTCAAAAGACATAAAAACATGGATCAAAAGGTCTTTGAGGGTTATAACTTGGCTTGGCTACAAAAGAAATGTCATATGTGGGGCAATTGAAATCAAAAAGCCTAACAACTAGGAACATTCCTTGTATCAACCATAAAAATTCACAATCTTCTCTACCAATCATTACAAACCCTTGGTGTTCGCATGAGATACACTTTGATCTTGACAACTTATTTTCTTTTTGGATTTTTCTTTCTTTTTCTCTTTTTCTTTTTCTTTTCATGTACACATTGTTTTTCTTTTCTTTTTGTATTTACAGCAACATGTTGTCTTGATCAAAGATAAAATTACACCATTATACTTGACATAAGACTTACATCTACCTTCTCTCCCCAACTTGAATCAACAAATACCCTATTTGAATGTTCCTCTACTCTAAGGCAAAAGGGACAATTAAACAATGAAATTTTAGGGTTCAACCATTAAAAACATATCAGAGTCCTAAAGTGTGTCAAGAATGAACTGGATTTTTAAAACTTCAAGGGCAAATTCATCAAGCATTGTGCTTATGAATTGACAGTTCATAATTGAGGACTCCGATTCATTTGGCTCAAGTGGGTTAGCAAATACTCACTCTTCTCACAAGGTAGGCTATTTGTGGTCAAGTAAGTTTCACTCATAAACAAAAATATGCCTTGATCACTTCCATGCCTTCACACAATTTAAAACAATTATTGGATTTAACATAAAACAACCGAGTTAAACAATGAATACCAGTCTCCTTGCATATGTACAAACATTTGAGGTTTCCTCACTTTTAGCTAGTACTAAGTGGTTCACAAACAAAAATATTATTGCGAAGAACTAAATGAAATGAAATTTGCACAAAGTACTCGTTCCATATTCACTACTGCAGAAAAGGGATTCAAGACCAGTTTTTTAGAGATTTAAGACCTGATTTTGAACAGGGGTTATATCCACAGGTGTTGTATGTATGATATACGACACCTGTTTTAAGCCCTAAAAAAACAGGTGTAAGATGTTTATATTTAACACCTGTTTTAATAAAAAACAGGTGTGAAAAATACCGTAGAAAATAAAAATAAAAAAAAACCTGCAGACACTCGCCCACAGGCATGGCATTAGGCTGTAAAACTCCATAATTGATTTCTTTTTATTCTTTTTTTTTTTGCTTGAATTAAATAGATTCTCTTGTCCAAAAAAAATAAAAATAGATTCTAATAGTTCTTCAAAAACAAATGTAAATATATAACGAACTACACTATAATGTACATATATGTTCGCTACTCATTCATAACTATTAGAACACAACAATGTATCTATAAAAGAGATTGACTGTTTGAGTATTCCTCGACAGCACCATGACCTACTCGATCAGACCCACGACTAACCCTTATGCCAACATACACTTGGCCAAAATTATCCTTATCCAACTTCCTGTATAAATAAGAGAGGTCATAAATTAAGATACTAACAAATCTGTATAACAGGAAGTTAATAACAACAATCACAATGCAGTCTAGAATAACTCATTCATTGATGAGATGGTGAACCAAAACATAACATGCATTATTTTAATAAAATGCAAAACTAAAATCTTCATTGATATATCAAAATTCAAGAACAGCCCAATATATATGTTCAACACTTAACGGAAAACAGCAAAGCAATGAAAATATTATAAAAGTAGTTAGTGTTACCTTTCTTCATTGGCTAGCACAAAATTTAATAGCATGTCGAGAATCTAATTCATGGGTATGATGAGAATGGAGAGGAATCAAATTGTAGACACATGAGCCTACAACCTGCTTCATCTCTCACCACCAGCTTAAACTCAACAAGGTTTGACCACCTGCAAGTATCTTTCAATGCTGATAAAAATATAGACATACACCGCATATGGAAAATGTCCAAATATAGTTACAGAAGTATTTACAGGTTAGTACTAATTGAGTTCAGTGGGAAAAAGATGTAATCGATAGGACCACGAACAGGTATTTATTAAAGATAGGGCAAAAATGTGGCAGCAGGTTGTAGATTGTACTGTAAGAGAATTATCTTTACACTGCATGTGCCACATTTTCTTAATCTAGACAAATCAAGAGTAAAAAGAACACGACAATTTTCTTTAACTATGTAATTCAGTATAACCATATAGTCCTAAGAACAGCTGCATTATCAACATCGTAAACCTTTTTGCAAGTGTCAACTACATTTGGATGCAATTATCTACAATTTGAAAGATCTTCATGCGACAGCAAGTCTACAATCACATCACAATTGAAAACCTTAATTAACCCTCTATAACTAAATATTGGAAAAAACTTTCACAAATCATCGTGCAAAGAACGAGGTATACAAAAGAAATCTTCAAACATGATAAAAACTTTAACAAAATGCTACAACTACTCCACATTTAACAGCAGAAGTTCATTCAATCAAACCCAGTTCCAGCCAGTGTAGTTATGGGGGAGAAAATGTGGCACAAATTCAGTGTAAATATTATTGTCTTACCTTACACGCAGTGTGCCTATAAATATTTAGACAACTTATTATAGTGATAAATTTATTAAATAAATGGTTTCACTTCTACTTAATATACACTATAATTTAGTAATGTTAGTGGTAAGCTATGCTATCTACCTAGAAAACAGAGAGACTGTGTAAGCATACCATAAATAATAATGAAAAACAATCGCTTCCACTAAACTGTATCGACGAACCATAGCATGGTCTCTACCGGATTATCTGGTAAGTCTTTTACGAAGTTTTCCTTTAGCTAATGAATGAGAAAAATCCCCCGCCATCATATCATCATGCTACTTCCCTTGGTTAATGCCTGATTGCCCATGCAAAATAATGTGGGCATCATATACAAATGTGCGCATAGAGACATACATGTGTGCGAAGAAAACTAATAAAGTAATAATCCATAATAATAATTATGATATTGGCATAGTTGAGAATTCTTTTTTTGAAATACCTGAGCTTGCTTTTGAGGGTGTTCAATATAATCCACAACCATGTCCAACATATCTTGTGTTTGTTTGCTGCGAAAAAATGAGATGGTCCCTAATATATTTGCAAGACATTCGAACAGAACCACTTAATAGTGTCTCTAGTAAAATCTTTGTTTCAGAAAATTAAGCCATTAATGACATAGCTTGGTTGTTGCACAAACCAGTAAAACACTATCGTAGTGGACATAACCAACTCATGTTAAAAATAAATCAATGCTAAAGAATTTAAGTTGGGGCACACATAGTGCTAACACCATGGCCTTATCTATGTGGATGATAAAACTAATACCCCAAAACATGCTTATTTATACACCTTGAAAAAGTATCACCATGTGCCATGGCTTTGCATTTAGCTTCAGTTTGAAATTACATTAGCAAGATGATCAAAGCAACCCAAAATTTTATTTCAAAGGATTCTAAGATGTGAGGAACATATCATTACCCTTACAACGTGTTTAGGAGTTTTAAAGTTAGTTGGGATAGAAAATTAAAAGGAGCAAGATAATCATAGACCATCTATGTTATCGATATAGCATTAGAAGATGATATGATATACATCAAAATCCCATAATTTGTGGTACAAATTTCAAATTCACTTTCAAAGGAATAGGTACAAATTTCAAATCCACAACTAGAGGGCTACAGTAAAAATACCATACCTCACAATGACATGTTGGAACTTCTTGTTGCTGCCAAGTACTCCACACATAAACATCATAATTCCTCTAAAAAAATTTAAAAAGAAAATAAAAAGAAGAAACGAAAACATGAGTGGTGGAGTTTACAAAAAGAAGTCCATATGAAGAAAATCATTAGATTTAATTATTTATATTAATTTATTTTATGTAGCGTACTTTTTAAGACTTTTCTCAAATTTAAATTATGCCTACAAAGCACATTTAAGTATGAAACCACTTATCATTTATGATATGTAAAGTTCTAAAATAAACTACAATGAATAAATTGAGTACCTAAATCGACTATTTCACATTCAAGAGCATGAAATATCTGAAACTAACACGAAAATTTGAACAGCTCATTCTCTGTCTATGAAATTCTAAAGAAAACACCGATGAATGACTAGAGTACATAGATCGACGAATAAGTAACATTATCAATAAAATTTAGAATAATAGAGAAACAATTGAACCTTAGATCGGTTACAATAAAAAAGACCGGGATTGGAAAGAATTGATCGAACGACTATATAGATCACACGACTTCATAACGTTCTATCATAATCTCTTATCTTATATATGCATATAAAACAACAAAGTTAACTAAATAAGTCAAATTATTTGCATTCCTCCACTCCTACCAAATTCAATGAATTCACCCGCTGACCTTTAGTCAAATCATGTAAAATCATTGTAGTGTTCTATCATCATCTCTTATATAAATATGAAGCAACAAAATTAAACAAAAAAAAGTCAAATCGACATAAATTCATTCATTTAACAGCAAATTAAAGTAATTTCCAATTACCTTTTACTCAAATACATGTGAAATCATTAAAGCTCTAAAGCACAATTACACACAAAGTGAATCTAAGTCAAGTTCCGTATCTATTACCTGGTTGGAGTTAGCATCAAAAACTTTATCAAATTTGAATTACGTATTACCAATACATCATAATTTAAGGAGCGTTTTAATTGTTAACTTAAATTCGACTGAATCAGAAGATAAAAACACTAATATATATGGATTTAATTGAAAATTGAAAAATTATAACCAAATGAAAAAAAATAAAATTTAACAGCTATGATTAAATGGGTCATCAACAAATGAATGAAATTCATCAAATTTATTAAGATTTTCATTCTTCTTAACCAAATACTCAGATTTAACAGTAAGGGAAAGAGATGTACCTTAGAGTAAATCTCATAGACTCAGACAGATGAAAAAGAAGAGATGTGGTGCGAGACTGTGAGTTGAAATCGGACCCTATTCAAATTCAGATTATCGATTGAAAGATTTGATGAGGAACTGATGGGAGAGTTTGATTGAGGGTTTGATGAGGAAAGCGAGAGAGGCAGTTTAATTGAAAACGTCAGGCAGATTTCGATTGAAGGGAATCAGATAGATTGATGGTGAAACAAATCGATTGAGAGAGTGGGAGAGAGGCACGTACTGAAGAAACGTAAATATGAGGTAGAGACCAAAAGAGTTTTAGTTTGTTTTTTTTTTTGAGGGGAAAGGAGTTTTAGTTGGAATGGGATAATTGTGAAAGGGGAAAAAAAATTTAATGGAAAAAAGATCTCATACCCGTTTTCTTAAAATCAGGTTTGGAGTGATATTATGGAGGTTATATAGCTGAGTTTGTTTCAACAAAAGAATAGTGAGTTAAAGGTCAATGGTTCAAGTTCAGCCAAGGAGAAAAAAACATAATATAATAATTAATATATTCTTTATTTCACACCTTTTTTGTTAAAATTAAGTATTGAATAATATTTACAAATTTGCCACCTTATTTTTATTTCATATTTGACACCAATTTATTCTTAAAATCAGGTTTAGATTCTTATCACTAAAACAAAACTTTCAATATATTTACAAAATTGCCACCTTAGTAATATTTCACACCTCTTTTTAATAAAATAGGTATAATATTAATAATTCTTTTGTCAATTTTGCACTAGTGATTCGAGTAAAAACCTAGAAAAACTGGAAACTTGTACCTTGGCTTTGCGCTTTTACCATAATTATGTATCATTACCAATCATCTGAGATTTGAGAATGAAGAAAGAGTGATACAAATGAAGCTTCCATGATTTTCAAAATAAACTGAAGTACTTAATCAACAAAAAATGCTAACACATTATTCAACTTAAAACATAGTACTAATAAAACAAAATATGAGTCCATGTGCCAAAATGAAACAAACAACAGAAGCAAACTAGTGTTGAAAGGTATCAAGAAAGAAAACAAAAAACCAAACCATGCTTGCTCGCAATTGCGAGCTGATCTACTCGCAGTTGCGAGTTATGACCATATGCTCGCAGTTGCGAGCTGATTTTACTCGCCATTGCGAGTTGTGTCAGTTCAGGATTCTGCTCTCTGTTTAACTTCTGTTTTTGCTGTTGTGATGCATGCACCTGACTCCTAGACTTATTATGCATTTAAAACAGTAAATAAACTCACAAAATTGGGTTGCCTCCCAACAAGCGCTTGTTTAACGTCGTTAGCTCGACGCCTTTTTCGTTAGGGTGGCAAAAATGAGACGGACAACACATCATCCTTTGAAACCCTACGCTTTGGGAGGAATTCCATGAACTTTAGGTACAGCTGATGTGGAGTCCATGACCTCCTGAACTTTGGTTTGAACAAGGCGTAAATTTCATCAATGACTCGATCGATTTCTACCTTGTTCATCTTCTTCCCTCTTGTTACCATTAAATCTTCCTTGATTAGTAACTGTTCCTTTTTCTCAACCACCATGACTTCTTCAATATCAACATTTGTAACTTCCTCATTTTGAACAACAACTTCTTCAACAATCTCTCCGACTCTCTCAAACATATTTGGATTATTTTCTTGTTCTCTAAGAGTGGATTGATTGTTGGCTTGGCTATCCATGATTTGTGCTTGAATCAACCCAATTTGAAGTGATAAAGTCTTCAATCTTTGGTTGGTATCTTGCATATTTATCATGGATTGTTGCATGAAGGCATTCAAAGTATTTTCTATTACCTTGTATCTCTCATCTTCATAAGAATGTTGCTGATACTGAGGATAGGATTCATACTCGGGTGGAGTATAGAAGTTGAAGTAACCATGATCAGCCATGATTTTGGCTAGGTGGTGATCCTAAAATGGAACAATTAACAAGAAACTTTTCTTTGTTTATCAACAAGGGGTTAGTACAAACAACTATCAAATAAATAAAAATATTTACGGATTATATACAAATGCTTAAAACGATAAATCAATCGTTCTATCTATGATAACTAAACACCATTCCCCGGCAGCGGCGCCATTTGATGTAAGTATATTCTGCATCAAACAAGATAAGTATTTTTGTATCGTCTCCACAGGGAATAGTGCGTTATCAAGGACAGTTTAACATCGACTATCATTCCAAGTATTAAGAGTACTTGTTTGTTTGAAATGAAATGTATCTAGCTAAACTAATTGCGAAAAGTAAAAGTTGAGAAAGATAAGGATTGAAACTTGTTAGGAGTAGCGTTCCTTAACCAAGCGTCACACGTAACCTAATGATCCATACGAATTCTAGCTTCATAAGCAACATTATCACAATCAATTCTAAACTATCCTTCGTGTCCAAAGTGATATAATTATTTCTAAGTTATCGTTTAAACATTCGTGTCCAAATTCCTTAAACGATAACAAAGTCGATCGAATAACCTAATCGACCGTGTCCAGCCTGGTTAAGTTATACGAAAGCATTTAGCTCTTGATTATGGTGATTATCACAAGATTAACAAAGATGTCAAGTAAGTTAACCTAAGATATATTGCTATTCTAGCTCAAGATTCAAGAGTTTGTGTCCAAAGCATCTTGAATCTCCTTGAAAGCATTAACACAAGAATAACAACAATATTGAATATAAATTGCTAGAAACATATTTTGCAAGATCAAAAGATTACATGTTAAGCAAGATCAAGTACCTCTCATCCCAACAAAGGGGTTTTAGCTACTCATCATCATGGAAGCCATGCAAGGATGGATTGAAAAGGAAGGATTCATTACACTTGTGATGTCTCAACAAAGTATTAAGATCCAACTTCCAAAACCAATCTCACTCAATGAAGAACTACCTTACTTTTCTCTTTGAAAATATCTAAACTAAAACCTAAGAGAAGCTAAGAAAATATCAAGCTAAGATATGATAAGCTCCTCTCCAAAGAGTAGCAAGTGGCTATATAAAGACTTCTGCCCTGCCTGAACTCGCAGATGCGAGCTACACCACTCGCAGATGCGAGTTGCTTCTCTGGCCCAATAATAAGTTGCCACGTCATAAATGAAGGGATCAAACCGCCCTAACTCGCAGATGCGAGTTAGGGAACTCGCAGTTGCGAGTTACTCGCATTTGGAACTCGCAGTTGCGAGTTTGAGTGCGAGTTCCTATCTCTCCTGGATCAGCTTCTGCCCAAATAGTACTTTTTCATGATTTTGATCTTTGATCAATGTCTTGAGGCTAATTCCTGCACAAAAGGATAGAGTAATGATAAGTAAAGCGTAATAAGGCATTTAACGCTTATTTCTCGGCTTTTCCTTCGATATCTTGTAAAACAAGTAACAAAAAGTGTATGAAATATAACATGAAAATAACACTTTTTAGCACTTATCAGCTATCAACTTTAGGAATAAGAGCTATAAATGTAGAATTTATACCTCTTGACAATTTGCCGTTCCGATGGAATTCTGAGATAAAACGCATGACGTCACCTTTGATGTCTTCCCAAAAATCCTTGATGAAACCAAAACTCACTCCATCTGGACCCGGACTTTTAAAGCTATCACAATCCCACACCGCAGCTTTGACTTCAGTTTCTGAAAAAGGTTTTATAAGACCCCTTCCTTCATCATATGACAACTGCTTGAACAATAAATTTTCAGCACCAGGTCTTGTTATATTTTGAGCTGCAAAATGCTCTTTAAAATGAGAAAAGACCGCATGTCGAATTGGTTGAACACCTTCCACAAGACTTCCATCTACCATTAGCGACACCAAAGAATTTCTTCTTCGACGACTAGAAAGAATCGCATGGAAATACTTGGAATTTGCATCCCCATCCTTCAACCACCGAGTACGAGACTGTTGCCAGCTAATACTAGTGCAAACCTGAGACAAAGAATGTATGTCATGCGTTATCCTCCTCATTTCCGCTACCTCTTCCTCCGATAACCCTCCATCATCCACCTGATCATCTAACTCGGCTAACCGAACCTTTAAGCCATCTATCTTACTTGGTAAATTTTTTGCATGAACAGAATGCCACTCCTTCAGAGAATTTTTGATCAATTTAAATTTTTCACGTAGAACATAACCGCCCCACCCTTCAACGTGAAGATTCTGCCATTTTTCTTTAACAAACTGTTTGTAACCCGGCATATCTTGCCAACATTTCAACATTCTCACCGGACGGGGACCCCAATTTTCCTCATCCACTGATAACTGGAGCGGACAATGATCAGAAATTCCTCTTAAAAGAGCTATCTGAAAACAATTGGGCCATTGAAGACACCATTCTTCAGATAACAGAAAACGATCTAACCTGCTCATAGAAGTACCATCACCTTTGAACCACGTGTAACGCCGACCACATAAAGGCAAATCCACCAACCCATTGTCATCAATAAAGAGGTTGAATTGATGAATATCGGATGTGACATGACTGCCCCTATGCGACCACCTTTCCTCCACATTACGAACCGCATTGAAATCCCCGCACACGCACACCTTCTCCCCGCCTAACAACTGTAATCTAGTTGACAAAGAAACCCACAAATCTTGTTTTGCCCGGGGGTCACACGGCGCATAGATATTAAACAAATAAAATTCTTCATTAGTCCGAGTAAATCTGCCATGTATATGAAGCACATGATCTTGACTACCCGATGTCCATACCTCCACTTCCTTTGCGTCCCAAACAATTAACAAACCCCCTGAAGCCCCAACAGATGGAGGGAAAGAATAGGCATAATTAGAATCACCCCACAACGAATTACATAAAAACTCATCACACACAGATAACTTTGTTTCTTGTAAACATAATATGAAAGGGCTCTTTTCTCCCACCAACTTCCTCACCTCCTTCCTCTTCTCTAAACCACCCAACCCCCGCACATTCCATGATACAATCTTCATAACACACACACACCCCGCACACACCCCAACACCGCACCACAAGCCTAAACTCCTCCATCCTCCTCGTCATCTCCATCCGCCACCGGCATCAAGACAGGGCCAAAGTCCTCTGTTTTTCGGCGAGCTAAAACACTGAATTTATTATGGTTGCTCCCTTTATAAGAGACTCATATAGCTGAACCAATACATTGAACATCTGCCGCTTTAGATGCCTCACTTCCTTTTAAAGCCACCCAGTTCTTCCAATCGTTATTCACTGAAGCCGAAGAAGAAGTTTCATTTTGAGAACTGTGACTACCTACCTCAAGAGACCTTGTAACACGCTCTCTTTGACGACGTCGATTCCTGATTTTTTGTTTCAAAACTTGCATAATTTTTGATTTATGAAGAACCTTCAAAACCTCTTCTCTGTCCTTGCTTCAAAAATTGGATTTAAACGATCTATTTACATTTAAGTAAGTGTAAACCAATTTTACACTGATAGAAAATTCATCGTTTTGCCACATTCTTCCACTCTTGCAAGTAAGTTTTAACTATGTATCTTATTCCACTCTTGTAAGTTGTAACTATATCTTAAAATTGATGATGTGATACGACAAAATAAAGAGTTTTTAATAAAATCAATGTAAAACTAATTTACACCGACGTTTTTTTAGGAGTTTTATACTAACAGCATATGGTCATTAAACTCTTGAAAAATAATAAATTTTTCCGTAAAAAAGGAAAAATTATAAGTTTGGAGTATATTTGTCATATTTTATTAAGTGTTTGGTTTCAAATCAAGTTAGAAGAAGTTGGAATACATGAAATAAACCAACCAAACCATTAGAGATACCAGCATAAGTTTTTTTTTTTTTGAAGAATACCAGCATAAGTTTTAAATATATGTTTTATTCTTTCTTACTATATATATTCATAATGAGTAAATACTGAATTTTGTCTCTGGAAATTCTTGAGTTGTATATCAACTCATTATCTCACATTATCAATATTTTAGAATGATTATAAAACTCCAAAATATGGTCCTTGTGAGCTTAGCTCAGTTGGTATGGACAATGCATAATATATGCAAGGTCTGGGTTCGAACCCCGGCCACCAAAAAAAAAAAAAAAAGAAACTCCAAAATATGAATCAAGTTTGTTTCTTTATTAGTATTCACCGGATGCATTGATATTAAATTCTGACAAATTTGATACTATATTTATTTTAAAGTTGACATATCTAGAGACGAAATTACATTTTTTTTAATAAATATCTAGGGTCAAAATTACTTACTTACACTATTTATAATAAATATCTTTAATAAAATATTTTGGTCAAAAATCTCTAATAAAACAATACACTGAAGCAAAAGATATATATTCTCACAAGTATATTATGTAACTAGATTCAAGATCTGTTGCCATTTCCCAGATATACAACAAATATTCTTGCGTTCTTCAACCAAGCCACACGCAACACAAATATCATAGCTAACCAGAACAGTGTAACATAATAGGGATGACACGAATAAATAAGAATCACAAATAAGAAATGAGGCCATTAATTAAATTAAATATACATTTTATACCACAAGAATGAAGATAACAGAATGATAACAGTCCCAAATGGGGGGAATGCTCTCCAGGATTTCTGACAGCTCATTTGTTCTTCTGTCACAATACCATCATGAACCACATTTGTGAGCAAATAAATACATGAAAATACAAATATAGATGAACATAGCAAAGAAAACAACCTCCAAGGAAATGATAAGCTACACATAAATTTGGATGAATAAATAAAATAAAAAATGGAAACTGCAAACGAACTTTTGTCTTATTTCTTCCATGATATAATTCCATTACTAGTGGAGTGCTTTGCATTCTTTTCCTCAGGTTATATAATCAAACAGCCACACCATTGCCAACAGTAATTTCTGCATTTAAGCTGCTTTCTACCTTTGGTGGGCCTGAATGCCGCCTTGATGATCTGGCAGGCGAAGCCGGGAAGTTAAGCCGTTTCTTTGCATTTCCAAAGGACCCTTTTTCTGGTGTAGTGTTCTCTGCAGCTGATGGACTTTGCAACCTGGACTTGGCTTTTGCAGACTTAGTTGGCACCATGTAACTTGGAACCGATGGAGAGCTTGCAAGACTTTCATCATCCCTCACTATTGATCCAGCAATGGAGTGCCTCCTCCGAACACGCTCCGACTGCACACTCGTCATGCTTTTGGTGTCATCATCCATAATACAGCTCACCTTTGGACTAGCCTTATTCAGTTTCTTGACAATTGCTGGCTTGGGAGGCTTTGAGTTGGATTGGAAGTTAGGTGAACCCGGATTTTGGCTCGCTGTTGGAGAATGATTTTCGGAATTGAGCTGGAAACGAGCAAATGATTTGCTGATTTCAGCACTGGTAATGCCGCGGATTGAACTTTTTACAGATGAATTGTTCTCCTTCTCCATCAGGCTTTGGTTGGCTGCCATCCAACGTTCCAACCAGCTCCATCCCCAACTAGGATTGGTTGGATCCATAAACATTGGATTTATAGATTTCGATGAATTCCGCCCGTTTTTCTGTCAAATAGAAGTGTATATTTATCTTAGGTCAAACTTGGTACTTAATTTGTTCGAAAGATCAAGAAACTCAAACTGGAAAATTATGTTAGCAGAAAATAGGTAAATCACTGAGTTCACCAGGTATATCTGGCAATCTCACAAAGCAGTTACAGTTTTAGTCTCTGTCAAACTGAAAATCTTGTTACAGAAAATTTAAACATATATGATTTCTTGGCAATTTTGTAGATGAAAACTCCGGAGAAGCTTACAAAATTAATCGACGTGGGAATTCATAAACAGCATTGAGCAGTTTTAGATATTGCTCATTAGACATCTTTTTTTGTCAGAATTCTGATCTATAGTGCTTTTTTTCTCTTCCATGAACCAAAGTAGACTAGAGGATTTGTGTCACATCTGATATAAAAATTGTGGTAAGAAAAGTCATTTTCTATTTCTTTTTTAGGTGGGGTAGGGGAAGCAAGCAGAAAATAAATCAAGTGTTGAGTAGTTTCAGATATATTTGCCGGTCAGGCTGGAATACTCATGATTCATTAGCAAAACTGGTTCATACTAGGTCCAGATCAGAAAGAGGTACTACGAAAGAAATTATTCAAACTACCACTTTCTGTAATTCTCAAAAGAGTGCTATGTAACTTCGTTACAGGACACAACAGGGAAAAGGAATCACCAGGCAGGGAGAAAATCAAACTTAAGAGGCATAAGCAGATGCTAGGTTCTGAAGAAAAAGACAAGATATATGTCCCAAAGTTATTAAGCTTGTGTGTTAGAAGAAATAAAAACAACTTAAAGAGAGGAGGAAACAAGGAATAAGCTAAAATAGTGTGACAATAACCCTCAGGATTCTCATTTTGATATTTCATAGCATGGTTATTAGTATCTTACGATATTCGTGAACCGTATCTCGATTTGATACTAGACAGAACCCACACGGCATGAATCCTAAGTGTGTATCTATTTTGGACTACTCCCACATTAAATTCCGATTCGTTATGATGAGTCCCGGTTCACTGCGATAAATCTCAATTCATTCTGCTGAATCACTGCCTAACCTTAAGAGTAGCTAGACATTTTCTTTGTTAACCTCATATAGCTAACTACTTTTCTTTTGTCGTTTGATTTGTAACTTAAATCTTGAGTTATTTTGAGGTTCATCAGCTTATAATTTCGCCATGACACTTATTTTTTTCATAAAAATGTCATTTTTATCGGTAATATATCTTACGATCCATAACAAGATTTGACTAACAATTCGGAAATTATATCTTCTGATTCACGATCGGAATCTCAATTTGATAACCATGCTTTATATGCAAAAATTTCATGTAATTTACCTTACTGGTCATTTTTCCTTAGATCTTTCAGTTCAAAAAAATTTCATCCATGCTTTATACTATGTGTAAATTTTTTGCAATTTACCTTACTAGCCATTTTTCCTTTGATCTTTCAGTTCATCAAAATTCCATACATGCTCTTTTCTCATTTCTTATCCTGACTAACCTAAAACAAATGCAACTTCTTAAGAGAAATGGCAAACCTGATGAGTGAATGAATAAGCCATTGCTCTTTCTCTTCTCATAGTAGCCTCGTACTTGCTTAGTAACTTGGCTTCAATTTGCTCTCTTGATTGTATGCTTTCATCCCATTCCTCCCCAATCTGTTATGAGAATTTGGAACAAGTTAAAAGCATACCATAATCCATAAGCTAAAATTCAAATATATAAAAAATCTGTGTCAATTATATATTTTATTCTGAAGTATATCAGGGAAAATAACCCTTCAGAGACCTGTATCTCTAGCTCTTTTGTGTGCTTCTGTAAGAGCTGTTTTTGCAGAGCTTGAGTCTCCTCTAACATCCTGACCCGCCTCGAACGAATCTGGGATTGCACATGACCTAAAGTCTGCATGGAGCGGAGGGTACTAACGGCCTGACGTTTTACGACTGGCCCTTCCATTAGTGCTCTCAACCTGTTCAGCCCCCTTAAAGCCCGAAATGCTCTTCTTGCCTGAATGATATCAAAACAAAATTCAGCTTGAAAATGGTAAATCGTTAAATTAATAAGCTTCCTTTTGCAGCAATTGTCGATTACCACTAATGACAGCATAACTTGGCATCGTTAAAGAGGACAACGCATAACCATGTAACATCTTTTATCGTACGGATTCACATTCAAGTTTCAAACAAGAAGTGAAATATCAATTTTGTAATTGAGGTTTTTCACTTGCAATCAAAACATTCAACACATAATTGTAAGACACAAAATAAATACCAAGTATCGCCGAAAAGTGGTTTGAATCATGATTGCCGCAACTTCATCATTCGGTTTACTGGCAACCTGAACAACTGGAGCAGCTTGAACCTCAACAGTTTCTGTTTGAACATCAGAAACAGGTACATCAACATCCACATCTGGTACATCTTCAACATGTTCATGATTGTTTTGATTCTCAACATGAGTTAAAATAATCTCCTCCTCAGCCTCAGGTGGATGAAAAGGAGGAGCTTGATCAGTTTCTGGATATGAATCTGAATCGTTTAATTTTTTCTTCCCAAACCATTTCTTCTTTGATCCACTTGAATTCTACAAAATCAGTTGCTAACACATTAAGAAACTTCCCAGGTAATTGAGATTAAACATATTAAGAGCTTATAGCCTCAGTGCGTATGTATAAACTATTTCTAACACAAAAGATAAAATAAAGTCAAATTGTTTTCATACAACGGTTATGAAAATAAGTTATTGCGATAAATTCTCTCAAACATTCTCACAAGCGTCGGCAGATAAACTTGAATAGTAAGTGAATTGAAATGCAAACCTGATGTTTGTTTTGTTTAGAGTCAGGACTAAGAGCTTTCTTCACATTGGAAAACCAATTTGGCTTATTCTTCCCCATATTATTGCATTAATTTCTTTCACTCACTTTGAAAATTTCTATGATTCCTCACTCATAAACCAAAATAGTAAGTTGAATAAAGTGAAGAGGGAAAATTAAAGTACCTAAAGTGAAATGCAAGAGAGAGATCTATCTATGTATCTAAAATAAAATGAAGAAAAAAGAAGATAAGTTGAAGATAAAAGAGGGAAATGTGATTAGATTAGATCTTGGGAAGAGACAAAGTGGTTTCTTTCTAGTATTCTGTTCTATTGAATATTGATGAATGAAAAGAAGAGAGAGAAAGAAGTGGGGCCAACTACCTAGGTGAGTGAGTGAGGTGGTGGTTCTGTTCTGTGATGAGCAGTGTGGGACCAGTCCAATTATCATGGGCAATGTGGTTGTTGTTAAACGGATATTGATATTGGTCCCACTCACGGCGGTGGTTGGTAAATCGCTGCCAATCGCATTTTTTTACTTCCTAGGTTCTAAAATAATCGATATATTTGGTAATTCACGTAGATTAAAAAATAGTCCTACTCCGGTTTGAAATGAATGTCTTAAGGTTTTTACGTATGAAGTAAGAAATGTAATGATGATATCAAAAAACCTAATAATTTTATTAAACTAACCTTTTTTACTATTTTCTCCGTCCTTACGTAAACCCCCTTTGTTTTTTTTTTTCATATTTTATAAGAAAAATTGTCACCGTAATTATTGTGTTTATTTTGTGTGTTAATATTACCAAATTATCCTTTGTTTATATGTGTATTAAATATGACTATTCATATTTCAAGACAAGATAATATTATTAATTAGGAGTATGTTTAGGAAAAAAAATAATAATGCATCTAGTAATTTAAAAAGGGGTTTACATTTAAGGACAAAAATAAAGTCAAATGGGTGCTTAGATATCGGGACGGTGGGAGTATTGACACAAGTTTTTGGAGGTAGTGTATACTCAATTAATTAGAGAGTATAATTGGAAGTAAAAAAATAATTCTACATTAAAAAATGATGCAAGTGACATTCATTTTAAAATAATTTTTTTGACTAAAACGATACTCATTTGAAACGAAAGGAGTGGTATCATGTGTAGAAAAGTGATATGTTTACTATATTACATCATTGGTCCTAACCTAATTGGTCTCGTAGGATGTAGATACTATTTACCTAATATATTTTGATCATATTTGTTCACTAGTATTTATAGATTAATGGCGGTACCTCTGTCCTTAATTATAAAAATTTTTTGAATTTTTTTCTTTCTCCCTTTTTATAATACTCTTTTTAAATTTTAAAGTATATTAATTATTTCTTCACCAATATACCCCATTTATGTTACATATTTTTCTTCAATATGTAATAAATATTCTTTGAATCATTAACAAACCCTCTCTCCTAATGGAAAAAAAAAACAAATTTAATAATATAATCAACTTATTTAATTCTCGTGTTTTTTACAAAATGATCATATATTTAGGGACGGAGGAAGTAGCATATATGATGTTGAATTTATCTTAATAAATATTTTAAAAAAATCAATTTTTTTATAATTTTTACAAATAAATAATTAAAATTTTAAAAGATTAAAATTATTCATCGATATTTTTAAAAAATCAATTTTTTTATAAATTTTACAAATAAATAATTAAAATTTGAGAAGATTAAAATTATTCATCGATACATGTGAAAAAATCAATTAAGTCAATTATTTTAGAACGGACATATGCATATGTAAGAATAAAATAAAACAAAAAGATAGAGTTAGAAGATAACTTCTCAATTTTGCCAACTATCTAACAAGAACTATTGCCAAGTGTCTGGTTGGAAGATAACTTCTCTACCTTGTGTTACATTGTTCAACACTTACCACTCTAGTTCAGATACTTCAAAATAGATGACGTATTGTATCCCCTGCGTATCGTGCACTGAGACATGTATGATACTTCCTGATACGTATCAGGAGAGTATCCAAATATTAAAAAAAATTAAAACAATTATCCTATACTTTTCAGATACATCTGGGATACGAGGGATAGGCGGTGGAAAACTGATATGCGCGGGCTACCAGATGTTTTCTATTTAGGATATATCATATATGTAATTGAGTAATTGTCGCTTTCTTTATTATCAATATTACTTACATTTATATTTCTATTGTTGTCGCCGTCTGTTTTGTGTCTCTTTTTTTTGTCTGAGGACGATGTTATTGTTTATTGGTGTGTGAAGGCAATTTCATTGTTGTGCCTTATCGTTTTTCTATGTCTGTTTGGTCTAGGTTTTGCGTCAATTTTTTTGCTTTTGAGTTTTAGTCCATATTTTGTGTTTTGAGTTTTAATATATAGTTTAAATTTAATTTTTTTATTGAAGTATCTCAACTGTATCGTATCTTGAATTTTAAAATTTTCCCGTATCGACGTATCAGTGTCGTATCGTATCATGCATCTGGGCTTCATAGACCACCATCTTTAATATGCACGGGTGTAATCACCATTAACATAAATACACAATAAAATGTATTTACTTAGGAAAAAAAATATTAATTAGATATTAGAATTGGAAGAAAAAAAATTAGTATTATCTTGAAAATCGAAAGTCATTCATTTAGGACAATTTTTTTTTTTTTTACAAATGAGCCACACATTTTAACACGAGTAACAACATGAGTAAATGAACGATCTCTCAATTGGATATGCAAGACAGCAAGAGTAATTTTTTTTAAAATAATACACCTTCCCCTCAAAAAAAAAAAAACACCTTAATGAAACTCTTTTTGATATATTAGCATCCACAATTTTATTTTTTTAATCAATTACAACTGAAATACACTTAATTAAAAAGATAATGCGGTTGTTGACAATTTTAATGAAAAACATTTTTTTTTTATAATTTTTGTGAATTTACTAAGACTCTAAGAGGGTCTTGCATAAGAGATGAATGTAGTACCACACAATTTTTTTGTCTTAAATATGAGAAACATAATACATTCATTTTTTAAATGCATTATGGTTAGATATTTTTTTTTTATGAATACATATTATTTTTTAATACTTTTTTTTTACCTAAAAACTCATAGTTCATATGCAAGTGAGTTTCATTTAATAAAAATATTGACAAAAAAATATTAATGTCACTTTGTTTTTCAAATAGAATTATCTCATTTGAAAAATTACCATTATGGTTATTTAATAAATATTAGGTTCTTTTTCTTTTAAATAGACTTGAGAAAGCACTTTTGTGAAATTTTGCCGAAAATTCTGTTTGGATAACACAAACAAATCGGTCCCATATGCTTTTCCTTCTTTTTATTCTTGCTAATTATTTCATGCATAGTATGAATTCTTCTTCTTTTTTTTTTTTTTTTTTTTTGACTTTTCTTTTGATCCCGTAACAAAGGAATTTCTTGCAACTTTACTTTTGCCTTTCACTAAATGTCATCGATGTAAAACCTAAAGTTTCAATAGGTTACTTGTCGAACACATTATTTTAATTAAAACCTAATTCATAAACTAGTACTCTATAGTCATACCATATACCAACAACAATGTGTGAACTTCACATCTTTGAAATTCAACCTTGTTATGAGTTAAATGGCACTCAACTCAACGCAAATTATTAGTTAATTAAGTAAGAGAGTTTTATGATTTAGGTATCATGTCGAGCACTTTTATATTTATTTAATGTGACGTTTCTAACATTGTCCCACTTATTATGTTCTTAACATTTATAGATGCTTTCACTCTATCAACATAAAAGAGTGAAGGTAGTCATTTCCTTTTCAGAGGCTTAACTCATATAACGCTATTCAGCGGAACACCTTAATTCAATTTAAAGATAGCTCATTATGCGATCAACTATCAATGAACACACAAATTGTTAGAACTTAAGCTTACGAGATAAGCTCAACGCACCCAAAGAATAGTACATTAAATAGGAGAGGCTGAAGACCTAAATACCACATTGAGAAATTTTATGTATTCAATATAAGACTCCTAACAATCATCTTTTTAAGTATATGGCACAATGTAATTTAAAAATTGTTCATGCGACTAACCTGTTAAGTTATTAGCAATGATGAATTAGAGTGTTAAAGCGATGACCTATCTCGTCTCTCTCTCTCTCTCTCTCTCTCTCTCTCTCTCTCTCTCTCACACACACACACACACACTAAAAATTAGGGTTGTCCTCCTTTTGTAGAGCTTTGATCCCCTTCTTTAGGGGTCTCTACTACGCAATCTGAGCTTTCCCACTTATGTCATCGGAAATTGCCCCCCTCCCTTTATGGAGGCTCGCAATCCTAGGATCATTCCAAAAGAAAGTTTTCTCCCCATTATCCTAAGACTCTAATTAAGTGATTATCAAACTAGTTTGAAAATCCAAAACCATATCCTCTTCTAATAATTTGTAAATCCTTCCCCAAGCTGCAACCTTAATTAAGTTACTATTGAACCTGGTGGACGAATATTTATCACTTTTAGGAATAGTTTTATGATGTACAAGTGAGATAGATATTGTATCATGTACAAATTTGTTTTTAGGCTTAATTGCATGTATGATCCCTTATGTTTATTTTAGGTTTCAAGTTGGTCCCTTATGTTTTAAAAGTTTTAAGTTGGTCCCTTATGTTTCATAAGGAACCAAACATGGAATTAAGCCTTGTTTTTATTATTGAATCAATAAATTTTATCATTAGATCAAGTGAAATATGATAATACTTACTGATATGATAAAGAAACGTGTACACACTACTCTACTTGTGTACCATGTAATTAGTCCATGTTTAAACATGATCTTAAGAAGATTAGACACACCCAGTCAAAAATAAGATTAATTTGGACACACATCACACATGTTAAATTTTTCAAAAAACTTTAAGCCAACATATATGATAAATTACAATTTCCACTATTCAAATTTTCTGACAAGGACACCATCTAATCTAATAATAGAAATGAGACAGGGTGGCCATTCATATTAATTTCTTGTTCTTAATTAGAGATTGAAATTTCGGAACTGGCCATGGCCGGGGACAACATGATTACCACTTATTATTATTATTGATTACAACTACATTAGTATTATTATATTGCATTCAACAACCGGTATTCTATTCTTCTGTTTATTTCATACATTTACATTTAGTTAAAGGTATAATAAAGCCAAACCTACCAAAAGATTGATCGTAGTGATAGGAGCAGAATAGCGCGTTAATGTCTAACACAAATTAAATTAGGGAAATGCTAACAGATGCCCCCGGGGCACTGGTTAAGGATAATAAAAAGGGAAATTATATGTTAATTATTGCTTTGAAAATTGTTTAATTAATCTATAAATAAGTCAACAAAGCTTCCTTTTATGGTAAGAATTTTCTTTTTTTGTATGCTTAACCAGTGCCCCGGAGACACCGGTTAGCATGACCCATTAAATTAAAGTAACTTTGCGTCTAATACTTGTTTTTTAATTAAGTGTTTCACTTGTGTTTTTAAGACCTAACGTAACACTATTGTGACAACTAAGCAAGATGACTACGTGACAATGTAGATCTAGCTATACCGTAAACATTTCAATTTGCTTATGTCATAGAAAAATGATCTTATAAACTGCAAATATTAAGATGAAAAAACTTTTTTTTTTAAAATAAAAACATGAAAAAACCTTAAGTATGTCACTATGTTTCCAACCTCATTCATTATCCAAAAGATTTACAATCGTTAGTGTGAAAAAAAAAGATAGATTTACAATTGTTTTACAATAGGACTCAAAGATGACATTAAATTTACCCAGATTGTTAATCCATTTAAAAACTTGTAGGGGGCTAAAACCCTTCCATTTGGAGTGGAGAGAAAGAAGAGCCACTATAATCCCCCGTGACGCATGTCCAAACCAACATGATAATTATCATTAAAAAGAGTTGAATTTATGTTCCATTTATAATAAAGACCTGTTTTGTTCGCCATCAACAACAACCACCACCACCGGAAAACAAAAATATAATAAATTTGGATCCAAAGAATTTTTCTAGGAAGAATTGCAATAAATTTTGAACTAAAATTAGTGGGGTGCCAACAAACCAATACAATAGTGTAACGCAAGAGAGAATCAATAGCAAGTTATTGTAGTGAACTCTCTACTTCAACAAATTGATTTAATATCGTGTGAGCCAATGACTCACATTTCAAATATTAAATTGATAAAAATATATACAACATTTGATCTTAATCAAAAGACCGAGAAATGTATTAGTTGGAAACTTTCTAGCTGCACTTTTATATCAGACATGTGTTCTGTTGTTCCTTGCTTGATTATACGATGTGGGACTCCTAACATAGCACGTGGCGTGAATAGGTGAATTTGAGACCGTGTTTAAGGTGGCAGATCCCCCCTCAAAATCTTTGAAGTGGAATGTTGACGGTTCTGCTAGAGGGAAACTTGGGCATGCATATACTGGAGGAGTCCTTCATGATGACAAAGGGAACCAAATGAGGTGGAACTGGTCACTATTGTTTTTGCGCTCGAGGTGCTTTTGGATCAATTGTGGCTTGTATTAGATAAATTAATTATTGAATCCGACCTAAAGAATGCATTGTCTTTGATAAAGAATTTTGGCGAGAGTCCGTGGCAATTGAGATTCTACCGTAACAAATTAAAAAATTCTTATGTTGATTATGAAAGGTGTTGACTTTGTCCATGTCCTAAGGAAAGCAAACCAAGAGACGGATTGTCTAGCAAAGGAAGGATCTTCGATGACAGGACGGGGTTGGTGTGGTTTATGAATTAAGCTTTGTTTGGTTTCTGCAGGGTTGTTTTGATCCGTTTGCAGTAGGTTTTCAAGTCATTGCTTTCTGTCATCTGTTTCGAATAACGAAGAATGTTGCATACAGTTCGACTATGCTGCTAATTTTTTGGTTTTGGTGATGGTTTGGTGCAGTAAAAAGTTCTGCTTTGCTACTATTTTTTCTGTTTGAGCCCTAGGGTGTCCGTGGTTGTTTTAAGGTTCTTGTATTGGTGAATTGGCAACTTGTTTTTGGTCTGTAAGACATCTCTTTGGCAGGCAACATCGGTGTTATCTTTGTATGCCTTGCCATTGGTGTATATCTTTGTATGGTCTATTGTCCACCTTCGAACACATGATCGTGTGAGCCCTTTACAGCCCTTCATAGAAGGTGGTGGGTAGAGGTGTCTTGTTGTGATGCTTGGTGCGGAGTTTTTAATAATATTTCATTCATCGGAAAAAAAAAAAAAATAGGTGTAGTTAGCAGCTCCAGCTTGGACTCATTTCCCTTTTTCCCTTTCTTAGTTTCAATATTTGCAGAATGTTGATTCAACTCTTCAATAGATCAGAATAAGCTTTATTTTCCTTCCTATTGATTCTATTTCTTCTTTCTATAGTCTACTTGTTGAGACTGTATGTTTTCCAAATAAAATGGTATAAAATAGTATAACGGAATTATTAAATTTTATCATGGTATTCACCAAAAATAATATTCCATTTCACCACATAAAAACTTCAATGGCAGCAAAAGATGTATAATCAATGAGCAACAAGATAATGGAGAAGTGGTGTATTGGTTTCAATCACATATGACTATATGAAAAATAAAATAAAAAATGCTACACAACTCCCTGATAAATTTCCGGTGGAATTTATTCCCTAAGTTGTGTTTGTACTTTTGTATTGAATTTATGTATGTATCTTCATTCTTCATATCAATCCAAATAGAAAACAATCTAAAATATTCAAGTGTCTTTCTATAATCTAGCATGTGATAACATTCTATTGTTACATCATTTCAGATTCAATTTCATAGGCAGCATCACAGGCCAAAAATATCAGTGTGTGTGTTTTGCTGCTCTCTCCATAGACGCCATTTGTAACCTAAGCAAGCTGGCTTCTAAAGCAGAATCCTCTAGAGAAGAAATATATTAATAATGCTGCAATAAATACCTGTAAAACAAATCCTCAAACAAACTCGGAGAGTCCGAGCAACCAGCCTGGAAAATAGAAAAGGAACAACATCAATTAAAACAAAACATACCAAATCATATGTAAAGATTATTATGTTCACAATAATGTCTTCATATGCATGCATTATAGACAATATTTAAGAAAAACCATAAGTACCGAATAACCATGTCCTTGCAGGTTAACACCCCCAAACAGATATTATTTTGTATCCTATAAATACTGTTGTTGTAACAATGGATAATTACAGCTAGATATAGACCAGCAAATGAAAAGGTTGGGATTAGCATTAGGATTTTTATATAACAGTTAAGTTATATCGGCAATGCTATATTGCTCCTAAGTAGCAGGGCTGCCAGGAGAATTCATAATTAAAAGGTGCAAGAATCAAGGTAGTCATTGGCGCAAAGAGCAATACAGTCTTATGATAGTTATGAAAGAGTATATGCTAGGAAGGGCAAGGCACGTGCAGAGGGAGAGAATTCCCTGACTCGTAACGTATTTGGCTTATCTGTGAGCTGGCAAGAGGGAATGATCAATACTAGAGTGAGGTAGACTGAATTTGGTTAATTACCTTTGGGAGATCCCAGACTTCTCGAACTGCCTGGCCATTACAGTTACATTTATACTTTATTCTCTTTGTAGCTCATACACTGTACCTCATCAGAATCACTCTGATTTTGCTTGATATCAATAAACAGTGATTTATTACTCTTTTCTACCACTATTTCCGGCTATTTTCCCTATTATACTGAATTGGTATCTATCATCTATGAAGAGGATTGGTTTAAATGGTGGAACAAAATAGATGAAATGGGAATTAAATGCTTAAGGGTACCTAAATACATTTCAGAAAGAAACGGTGTAGAGAATTTTTGTTTTAACAGATTGCTTAGTACTACAACCTGAGGATTTTACTGATGAAGACTATTTTGCTCCTTGCCAAACAACAAAGAGTTCATGTCTCAACAGATTGTTTGGTTGTGGTACAACTTAAGTGTTACATTAGTAATGATAGATACCAATCAAGTATAATGGCAGAAAATATACCAAGAGTAATAAAACACTGTTATATTGATATCAACCAACATCAAAGTGATTCTGATGAGGTATGTATGAGCTACAAAGAGAATAAAATATAAATGTAACTGTAAAGGCCAGACAGTTCGAAAAGCATGGGGATCTACCAAACGTAAACAACCAAATTCAGTCGACCTCACTCTACTGATCATTCCCTATCTTATACCACCAGATCTGTTTTCTCTCTCACTTCCCTCTTGCCAGCTCAAAGATAATGCCAAATAGTTAGTTTTGAGTCAGGGAGTTCTCTCCCTCTGCCTGTGCCTAGCCCTTCCTAGCATATACTCTCTCATAACTATCAATAGATCAATAATCTGTTTATGAAATAGAAGGGCAATAGCTGCATGATATAATTATCAAGGCGATCCTAATGGATCCTCCCATATGAGTACTTCAATAGGCATTGCATCGTATGTACCAAAACAATTATGGAGGACACCAGAAATATTTTACGCATCCTAACTAAGAGACATCTTCCTCACTAAGCACTCCACACTAGCAAAGGATCATGAATAAATCTTACTAATTATACTTTGAATTTCAGAAATATATAGATCATTGCAGATATCATAGTTTATAATATGTACCAATTCAACACTTATAGGTTTATTCAAAAGAAAAGGTAATATGGAGTTGTTGGGAGCTAAAATGTTTAATTTTCAAGTTACTATTTTCATTCTTGATTCAAAAGATTGTTTTATTTCAAAAGATATCAACATGTATTAAAACAGAATTAATATTGTTCTTTTGAATTCCAAAATTGAAGTCATATTTACACCGAATATCTGACAGGTATTTCAGATATATAGATATGCTCTTTAGGAGTAGATTACCATTTACTTCTCTTTTTTTTTTTGGTCAAGTAGCCTAGTGGCTAGAGCTCACACAATTTAATTGCGGAGAAGTGGAGTGTCCGGGGTTCGAACCCCGGCCCTTGCATATAAAATGCAATATCCCTACCAACTTAGCTAAGCTCACGGGGATGATTACCATTTACTTTTCTGTAGGGTCAGGGAGAGGAAAACCATGCTCAACATTGCCCTAAATCAACCATCTTATATTCTCCTAAATTAAAATAATTAAAAGCATTTTACATAGAACACAATAGAGTGGAAATGAAATAACTTAAACTCAAAATATGATATCAAAAATCAATCTCTCTTTATTGTCATTTTATTTTTGGATCAACCAATCTATCTTTATTAACACAAGGGTAAACACACTGCACATGTTCTTAACACTCAAGAATTGAATATAGATTACAGTGTGGGCTATAACTTAAACATTGTTTTGCTTGACCACCCAGGAAGGAACAATTTGACATTGAACTAACAATAGCTAGTATTCTCGCCACCTCACAACCTTTTGGAAGCCTGATTGATTCAAATGAAAAGTCATGGATCCTTCTATAACTAATGGAATCATCTTTTTCCAGAATCATAACGATGCAACAACAACAACCAAGTTTTATCCTACAACACAATCCAATAATTTCCTGTGACTTTCATGTCACACAACATTCAATTCCAAAGTTACATAATTTCAAATCCTGAAAATTTGCATCACAACAACAACAATACACAAAATTGAAGACAATAAGCAACATACCCATTAATTAATCAGACTTTGAATCCGAGACCATCTTCTTTCTAGCAGCTCTAGCTTGATCATACTCAAACTTCAACACATTTGAAATATGTGAAGTATCCTTAACATAAAACCACCTTCCAAAAGCACTTTCTTCAATAACAGGAAAAAAAGGCGAAAAAACTGTATTCACAACCCAAAACCAAAGCGCCCCAATAAAAATCCCCAAACTAGTACCAGCAAAAACCTGAGAAACACTATGATAACCCAAATAAACCCTAGAATACATCGTCAAAATCGCCAAAGACCAAGTAAAAAGATTAAAAATCACATTTTTAAATAACCCATTTCCTTTAGCGTACAAAAGGGTCAAATAAGTAGCGAAAAAGAACATATATTGGCAATGACTTGAAGGCCAACCGTGAGAATCGCACATTTCAAGACGCACGCATGTTTCAGGGCGATCTTGTTGAACGGAGGTTTTGATGATTTCGTTGATGAACTGTGAAACGATGAGGCCTAAGAAGAAGAAGATTGTTTGAATTTCGCGGCGGAAGATGAAGTGGGAGAAGAAACCGCCGAAGGAGATGAAGACTGGGATGAGGGAGATCCAGGCGAGGAAATGGCCTAAGGGATCGCCTCTTTCGTAACGGACGTGGGTTAGTGTTACGGCTTTTAGGGGTGATGGGATTGTGGGAATTGTTGACATTGTGAAGGTTTGAGAATTGAGATCTGAGCTCAGGTGGTTTGAGATGAAGAAGATGATGACACTGGCTGGTTTGTTTTGATGATTTTTGTGTTTTTGAAAATGATAGTTGAATGGTGATATATTGATGACTTTTGTTTGTGAGGAAATGAATTATTGAAGGTTTTTGTTTTTATGAAATGAATTTTTGATGATTAAAACCAAACAAACATATCCCTTCAAAAAGCCTCTAAAAAAATCCCTTAAACTCTCTAAAAAAATCCCTTCAAAAAAAATAAAATGAACCAAACAAACCTATGCAGTATGAGTTTGGACTAAAACCAAAAATTGAATCAATTATTGATCAATCAAAGCGGTAATAGACTGCGATTTTAAGTAAATGGTTAAGGTTTGATCTCTCTTAACTCTTTGCTTTTGAAGAAAATTTTGCTGGAAGGAGAAAATTGACTTTGTGTGTCTCACATAATCACTAATAATGAAAAGTTTGTACCAATATTTTGTAACCCAGAAAAATAAAGTTTGATATATAGAGGGAGGGAGAGATATAGAGGGAGGGAGAGACTACGAGCTCTGTCGAAGTTTCTCCAAACCCTATGGCGGGGCATGGCCAAAATAGAGAGGAAGGAAGACATGTTCAGTTGTAGTAAGAAGGTTCGTCAGTGGGACGTGGATGATGAGATTATTGCAAATAAGGAGACATTATGCTATGAACAGAGGCGATTATATAATCCTAAAAATAGAAGTGGCTAAATTTGATTTACGAGGCGATCCATGAAAAGTTGGTTGATCGTTGATTATTACAATATTGGAATAGAAAAACTAATACTCGAGTCGTTGGCATTTGACTTGAAGTCTCTTTTCAAGATGATGAATGGTGTGATTGGCCTAAGTCGTGTATAAATCCTAGTTTACTAGGGTTATGGGTAAGAAGGCAAGTTTTAAACATTTGGAACATATACTTAAACACAAATAGGTCTGAAATGGTTATCTAAATCGTGGACATGGATGAAGGTTTCAACCTAGTTTATTTTTCCTTTATCAGGGATTGTAATCATACATTTTATAGTGGATCAATATCTTTTGGTGCAACATTGAAGACAATTCTTTCTCCATGAAAATAAGATGTCGAGCAAAGTGTCAGTTTGGTTGATTTCTTTGGCAAATTGGTACTCAAGTAGGAGCGATGCTCAAAGTGAATATTCACTTAAGGAGAAGTTTGCAAGAATCTATATTGAGATAGATTTAAGCATGCCTTTTTTTAAACCTAGAAGTCATAATCTACCCATTGATACATGAAGGGGAAATATGCAAGAATCTATATTGAGATAGATTTAAGCATGCCTTTTTTTAAACTTAGAAGCTATAATCTACCCATTGATATATGAAGGGGAAATATACAAGAATCTATATTGAGATAGATTTAAGCATATGCCTTTTTTTAAACTTAGAAGTCATAATGTACCCTTAACCTATCATCATTAGAGACCATAATATACCCATTGAATATATGTGTGTTCATCAAATTTGTTTCAAGTGTGGATGTTACAATCACAAATTTAATAAGTGGCACCCACTAGATTCATTGAATAAGTTAATTGTTTTTTATAATAAAGACCAAAAGGAATATAAGTTTTCGTTCTTTTCATATACTACATAGCCGTTTGATTATGTAGCTAGAAATCATCATTATCTTTAATCTTTAATCTTTTTATTATTGCCAAGACATGCTTTGCCAATTTCCATGTACCCTTCATTGTAATGGAAATTAACATTTAATTTTATCTAAAAAAATACCTTTAATTTTAAAAAGAGGAATTTCAAAAACTTGCATTGAGTCCACACAATTTGATATAAGGATTTTGCATTAATCTATAGATTATAGATTAAAGAGACTAGCATTGTGGTGAAGTAAGAAGGTGTGACAGGTTAAATAGTGTTGACCGATTAAAATCTTTTTTCGTTAAACATTGGTCATAACTTTATTTGAAACAAACTATTTGAGAAAATCACTTTAAAAGACATTTGAGTAAAACTTAATTTTTTAGTCATCATGTTATATGTACGAAGCAACTGCCCAATAACATCATGTTGGCTGAATGTTATTATTTACCGGTAAATATATACAAGGAGAATTTCATATTTCTGAAAAATACATCATGAAATTCTATTACATTTTATTATATAATACTATAAAATAAATTAGTTTTCAAAAATTTGCTAATCAAATAAAATTTCTCATCTCTAAAACAATTTTCAAAAATTAGATTATCAAACAATTTTCTCGTTTTTTACAAATGCCCAATAATGTGGAGCTTATTACCGCCGTGGATCCCATTTTCATGTACCGTTATAAAAAAAGAACCACCGCTAAAACCTTTTTCAGCGTCTCCAAACACTTGCATTCGTTTCACCTTCTTCTTCAATGGCCGATCCTGCCAACAAAAGGGACCCTATTAAATCATCAGGTACACTCTTATTCATTTGACAGCAATCAATTTTCTTATATATTCAATTTCATACAACATAGCTCTAGGTTTATGCTTTCTTGGAGATAATGAATTCATTCAATCAATCGCGTGTTTTGTTTTCAGTTGCGAATGCGGCGGGTACGAGAAGACGACAACTTGCAGTTACAGTTGGGAAAGAGAGAAGGGAATCGTTGGTTCGGGCAAAACGACTTTGTAGAGTTGGAGTTAGTGATGCTGAAGTTGATGTTGATGTTGAAGCTGAAATGATGATTGATGAAGAACAATCTATTTTGGAGTCTCAGACTTCATTGGCTGTTGAAAATTTGAAATCTGCACTTGCTTATCAGTAAGAATTGTTTTTTAAACTTTTTATTTTTGTATGGTTTGTTTCTTAGTTTATGATAATTAGGTTTAGAATGGCTTCAAATTGGACTGGTGAATTTTTTGGAAGTAGAAAAATGAAGTTTTGAATTATGACTTGCACGTTGCAAATTAGTTTCTTTGTATCTTATAATTGCTGGTGATAGGGTTGGTTTTGTGAAACTTCTCAAGAAATTGAGCTATAGGGCTTACGGATAAGTTATAAGCTATTTCTATATCAAAAGATAAAATAAAGTCAAATGGTTTTCATATAAGCAATAAGTTGTTTCCATATAAGCTATCTTGGAAAGCTTATGAAAATAAGACGAAAACAACTTTTGGAAATGTCATAAGCTGTTTCCATAAGTTCTCTAGAACAGTCTCTCAAGTGCTAATGCCAGTAGATAAATTCAAGTTAGTCAAATCCTAACAGGCCTATGTGTCTTTTAATAATAGTTTCTCGTATAAGTTGAAACTAGTTTATGTATCTCATTTGTTCTTATAGGTTTTTTCATTTAACTTCTCAATAAACATCTATGAACTTATAAGGAATTTTTTGGTAGATGAAGATTCCAAAAGCTAGGGGCCAATCCAAATTGGTTCATAGTTTGTGTTTCTGCTATTTAGCTTCTCATGTACTTGAATCAGTTAATAGGTTTAAATAACTCTTGACATGAATAGCTCTGTTAGAGTTCAGTTACCTGTTAGTTCAGTTCTTGCTATTATATAAGTTACCTGTTAGAAGACACAAATAAATTTGATTTTAGTAAAAAAATCTAACCTTTAAATATTGATTGTGAGGGAATGCTCCGGTCGATAAAATTTAGTTGATGTTAAAGTAAAAATCTAAACTTTTAATATTGTAGGGGAAGTAATAGCAAGAAGAAGAAACAAAGAACGGTTTATGTTGATGTTCGGAGGAGAGGCCCGTGTAAAAATTAAGAAGAGAATGGGGGGTAAAGTTAAGAGAGTGTGTGAAGAATTTGATTGAAGGGTGGGTGAACCTACACACATAATAGTTATGAAGGAAAACCAAAAGAATTACATGAATAGAAAAATATTTATGCGCGTATGCTCAAGTAACTGAACACATAACAAAGGATTCAACCACCAATAGTTAAAGTCAAAACTGAAACTGTGAGATGTGAACTTGTGATGAGTGTGTAAGTACAAGTTAGTATGTCTAGTTTGTTTGACGGGGATGAAAAATATATATAATAGTATTATTATAGAAAAAAATTGTTTTCTTGTGGGGGAGGGGTCTCTTGAGCCCCCAATGTAGTAGCCCCGCATCTGCCCCTGTTTACGATGAACAAAGATTAGAAGACTAGTGCTAGCCAATGAAGGTAAAGCTATTTAATCATGTGAAGAGTTGTTTAATTGAAATTATAGAGTTCATGTCAATTTTTATTTTAAAACCATATTTGACACATGATTAGCAAATAGTTGTGTTGGTCTGAGGAAAAATAAGTCACCAAGTGTTCTGAATCTTCTGGTTTAGAGGGGGAAGTTTTTAACAATGTGATAATTTCATATGCATGCAGGATTGTCCAATTAGGCACTAAGATTGATGTTGTGTTGTTTTCTTTTTAGATCATCTTAGAATAGTGTTTTCTCTTACCTCTTTGGTAATGTGTCGAGCATATTTTCTCCACAGACTGAGAAAATCTTCAATTATGTCAATTGCAAATTCACATATTCTTTAACTTTGACAGAAGTGTTACACTATATATTTTTTAATTGATAGGGGGAAGGGTGCAGTGCAGAAAAGAGTAGGCGCCCTTCAAGAATTAAGGCGTTTACTGTCAAGATCTGAATTTCCTCCTGTTGAGTCTGCTGTTAAAGCTGGAGCAGTTGCCATACTAGTTCAGTGTCTTTCATTTGGTTCTCCAGATGAACAGGTCTAAACGCATTTATTTTCTATGCATGTTATGCAGAGCATATGGAATCATTAATGGCAAGAAAATTTCTTACTATTTTCATTTTTGTTGTTGTGAATGTATCCTGCAGTTGCTTGAAGCTGCTTGGTGTCTTACAAATATTGCTGCAGGGAATCCAGAGGAAACAAAAGCTTTGCTTCCTGCATTGCCTTTGCTTATTGCTCACCTTGGGGGTGAGTGATCACTTTGAGATTCCTTTTTGACCTATATTTCTATAGATATAAAGATTTAGAGGAACTCTTATAGCCTTAATTGTTAAAGCATTGTAAGATATCTACATCTAAGGAAAGAATGGGATGGAGGGAACTTAGACCTACTTGCATCCTATTCTTTTTCTAAAATGCCCACCTTCATTAATTTTGCAACTATATCCAACATTATAATGAAGTTCTTCAAGGTTGAAACTATTTAATGTTTTACCTTCAAAATTCATAAGTAGTCCTGTTCTGCAGAAAAGAGCTCCTCACCTGTTGCTGAGCAGTGTGCTTGGGCACTGGGAAATGTGGCTGGTGAAGATGAAGAGTTGAGGAATGTTCTTCTAATTCAAGGGGCCTTAGTACCTCTTGCAAGAATGATGCTACCATACAGACGTTCAACTGTTAGAACAGCGGCCTGGGCTTTGTCTAATCTAATCAAGGTTTCAAATCCATCAAATGAATATTACATACAATTTGTCAGTGTGATTGATTTGTATCAATTCTTTAATGATCACTCTCATTCTATATAGCTGTATTCGTATCTTCTTTGCTTGTACTGTGTGGTCCGTAGATTTTTAGAAGTGTTATGTACTCATCAGCTTTTGTGGTCTCTTGTGCATTATGGTTTTTGTGGAAGATGGAATATTCCACATACATGTGTTTTTATATGATTTCAGTATGTTTGCATATAGGGTCCAAATCCTAAAGCTGCTAACGAACTTATACGTGTTGATGGAGTATTGGATGCAATTGTTCGACACTTAACGAAAGCGTGAGTATTTCCCCGGACTTACCTTTGTTATATCCTAGTCAGCATGTTTCACTGTTGTTTAGACTCGCAGTTACTTTATAACATGCATGGTTAATATCATCATGTTGCTTTATTGTGCATGGGTGACTCATACTTTCTACTCTTGACTTTTATTGTTTAAATTGCCACTACAGTTAATATATTTCATGTATTTAAACTATTCTGTTCTGTTTTTAGCACAATGCACATTATCAGAAAGATGAAATTTACAAACTTGTCAATTTATAAAGTATATTTTATTTAGATAAATTGTTAGGAAAGCCCAAACAGGTTTGGCTGGGTTTTGTTAGTTGAAGAAGTTAGTGTAGTTTGTGGTTGTTGATTGGAGTTCTAATAGATTTGGCAGAAGTAGGCTATAAAGAGAGAGTGGGAGAAGATTCGGAGTCTGGATAGTTGGGATTTGTTTTGGTGGGAGAGGTCTCAGGCTCTCGAAATCCTGAGAGGAATATCAATAGCCTGTGTTTGTCCTTCCTAACTTTGGTTCATCACTGATATAGGGTTTAGGGAGGTTTCATCAATAAAATCAAATCGTTTCTTTTATTCTTCTGATATTTGAACTAGCAATTATCAACTAGTATTAGAGCTGGATGTTGGATTGTGGTATTGCATCTTGAAGACGATTCCAAAGTTTGGCGGAGAGAAGGCTTATTGGTTGCTGACCAATGAGGAGTTGTACTTTGATGCCAACAGAACACCCGAATATAAGAGAGCTATTAAGGCTCTAAAGGGAAGTGCTTCCATTCAGCGTTTGGGTGGAAATGACACCATCCATATGCAAAATGGCGGGACGTCACAAAAGTTATATAATCAAAGAGGAAGTTCTTTCCCTCCCCATTAAACCATTTCTTATTTATTTTGGCCAAATTTCTAAATGATTTATTAACTTATTTTGGATGAAGTTCATGAAATTTTTGTGGCTGTAAATGTAACCACTATAATCATAAAGTTCACTTTCCTATAGGTTTCTGAGCTTAAAATCAGAAGTGATGGCAGTGTAAATCCTCTAGTAAAATTATGACTACATGGAAATATTATTTTTTGGAATATTACCGATTTATCCAGCTGTTACCAATTGACATAATATCCCCGAAAGGCTACCCTGATTATTGTTATATTAATTTTATTTTATCACCTCAGGGATGATGAATCAGCTACTGAAGTAGCATGGGTAGTTGTTTATCTATCAGCACTTTCAAATTTAGCTACCACCATGCTGGTGAAGAGTGACGTACTTCAATTGCTTGTAAATAGATTAGCGACATCAAACAGTTTGCAATTAATGATTCCAGTAAGAATCTCGAGAATTTTCTTGTGATTATTAGCATATACCACCGCACACGAAACCACAATTATTCAGATTGATTTTTTGTTTCTAATAACAATGGGAAATCCCTGTAGGTTTTGCGAAGTTTAGGTAATCTCGTTGCTGGTGATTCCCATGCAACTTATGCTGTTCTTGTACCTGGACTTGAAGTTACAGGCTAGTGATTTTTTCATTATTTGCTAAGATAAATATCCGCATTTTAATCAAACAGTATGGATCAATTTTTTATATCTGATTATTTAATGACGATTTCAGATACTGCCATGCAAGCTCTGATAAAATGTCTGGATAGTGAACACAGGGTCTTGAAGAAGGTATAAAATTTAATATTTGATTCAATAATTTGGATCAAGCTTGATGAGAGCTTTTTTTTCTTATGCAGGAAGCAGCCTGGGTGCTGTCTAATATAGCTGCTGGTTCTGTTGAGCACAAGCAATTGATATATTCTAGCGAGGCAATGCCTTTGCTATTGCACCTTTTTTCTGCCGCCCCGTTTGATATAAGAAAGGAAGTTGCTTACATATTAGGCAACATTTGCGTTGCTCCAACTAAAGGCGACGAGATACCAAATCTGATCCTGGAGCATCTGGTTTCACTTGTTGAAAAAGGATGCTTGCCAGGTTTTATTGATTTGGTTAGATCTGCTGATATTGAAGCTGCCAAGCTAGGGCTTCAGTTTATAGAGCTGGTAAGCGATTTTCATGAATGTATAAATAACTACTTGGTAGATTATGGCTAGATCTGTTCATTTGTTTGTGTAATCGATGATTGAACATGTCAAATTATACCACATTCTTTGAGATCTAAACCCCGTGTTGTTTATGATTTATTGTGTCTGTAGGTCCTGAGAGGGATGCCCAATGGAAAGGGCCCAAAGCTTGTAGAACAAGAAGATGGGATTGAAGCCATGGAAAGATTTCAGTTTCACGAAAATGAAGACGTGAGAACTATGGCAAATAGTCTAGTTGACAAGTATTTTGGAGAGGACTATGGGCTTGATGAGTAGTAGCGGTGAGAATAGCTGAGATGTCAATCGTTTTTGTTCGTGTAATGCATTCCCTTGCCTCAACTCCATGTCGTATGTAGCAATTTAAGTGACAAACATACATGGCTGAATATTCTTCATCAAAGGTCAATAGAATCTGTATTCGGGATTGAGAGGTTTGATAAAATTTTCTGCGGCTTGTGGTTATACTCTTTTCATTGGTCTTGTGATAGACTGGAAGTGTATTTTTAGTAGGTTAATTTTTTGTAGTTCAGTTCAAGTTTTCTTACTTTGACATTTAGTACTGAAAAGAAAAAGATACCAGCTGCGACCTAGAAGATATAGAGAGCGAGGGTGTGTGACGTGATTAAAAAATAGTGCAACCCGTAGTAAGTGAAACATTAAGAAAGAAATACCTTTGAGAAAAGGAAAAAAAAATCCCAAATTATATGTTGCTTTACGATACGTTTTATTAAGGACACTTTGTAAAATAACTCATAATATCTCTTTCTTATACAAAATTATTTACATTTCTTAATACGTGTGAAATGACTAAAACGTCATAATTTGTGGCGGGGAGTATTAAAAAAAATTATGGTAGTTTGGTTTGAACATCGAGTAATTTGTTTTTGAATTAGATATCCAAACTAATCGAGATTAGATTTTATTGGTTTGGATTTGAACTGGACATAGAACAAAAAATTACTCTTCTCACTTATCAAATTGTTCTTTTTTTCAAGTGTCATTAACTGTCGTTCAATTTTCTATCACTAGTTAAGTGTTGTGGAACACTTTTAAAATTGGTTAATCCGACGCTAAAAAAATACCAACAATGCTTAATTGTCACTGAAGAGTTGAATGTTAGTTAACTACTGCTAGAGTATGTTTCTAAGCAATTTGAGAAGTGAGTGAAGAGTAATATTAAAATAAAAAAACTGTTTGTGTTTTGTTGATAAAGCTTCATTTGATTATTATTTGGGGGTAGGGCTGGAAATGAGTCGAGTCGAGTCGAATCTGTCTGAGCTCGACTCGACTCGATAAGAATTAGTTCGGCTCGAAACTCGACTCGAGTTCGAAACGAACCTTTTCTTTAACTCGAGTTCGGCTCGTTTAAAGTTCACGAACAACTCGGTTCGGCTCGTTAGGTTCAACTCGTTTGCTCGAAATGCATATTTTAAGAGCTTTTTTTTTTTGAAAAGTTTTTTTTTTTTTGTGTCAAAAATATGTCTTTGACCATTACAAAAACAAAAATATAATTTAAATAAAACTACTAGTAAGGTAGCACTTTGTATTTACTACTGTAGCATATACTACCACGGTAGGTTTTACATTGTGAACGAAATGCGCTGCTCATATATCCACTCCTCCTCTCAATACTTTATGTGGGACAATTTTTATGCATATGTATGTTTAAAAAGCCTTGTAAAGGTATTAACCTTTTTTTTTCCACTTTCAAGTATTACAATTATCGTTGATTTTTATTCAAATTAGTAATAACTCCTGTGAAAGAAGTGCATAATTATTAGAAGAAGCTTGTAATAAATTATATATATATATATATATATATATATATATATATATATATATATATATATATATATATATATATCGAGCTGGTTCATGAACCAAACGAGTCGAACCATTCTTAGTTCAAGTTCAACTCATTTATTTAACGAGCTTAATTTTCAACTCAAGTTCGACTCATTAGGTTCGTGAACCAAGTTCAACGAACCATTTATCGAATCGAATATCGAACTATTTTCGAGTTGGTTCGGTTCATTGCCAGCCCTATTTGGGGCTACCCTAACGCCATGGCTCACAAATGACATGCAAATATCCACCTCCACTTCATTTTAAAATAAGAGATGAAAGAATTATGTAGTGTACAATTGTGATAGAGAAGTTGAAAGACAAGCTAAGAATTCATTTTTAAAAATATATGTTTTCAAAAATTGTAAAAAGAATATTATGAAAAATATAATATATAATATTAAATCTATATTTTAATATTTATTGTTCAACTAAAATAAAAAAACATAAAAATCTTAAATGCATTTTCGGTCTATCTATATTTTAAAATATAAATAAATGAAATTTCGGTCCCTTTATTTTACGTTTTTTTTTAGTTTTGAACCCCATCTCATAGTTGGGTTATTTTTTTTTTTTTTTTATGATGTGTGATCTAATAAGTGATTTTTTTAGAGGAGAGATCTAATAAACTTGCATCATAAATGAAAATGACACATTATAAAAAATGACACATAATTGAAATGAGAGACCAAAATTCAGAAAGAAAAAAAAAGTAAAATAGAAGACCAAAAATCCAATTTTAAAAAGGGTTAATATGTGTTTACCCCCCTGTAATATAGGTCATTTCCGGTTTTCCTCCCTGTAAAATATTTTTTTTGAATTTCATCCTTGAAATTTGAAAATATTTTGGTTTTACACCTTCATTGAATATTTCACCCCCTGTAATTTGAGCAAATTTAGGTTTACCCCTCTTGTAATTTGAAAAAAATTTGGTTTACCCCCTGTTCATTTGAGCAAATTTCGGTTTACCCCCTGCCATATCTTTGATTTTGTACTGTCAAAACTCATGAAGGTCCAAAACCAAAAATCTTCAAATTACGAGGACGAAATCCAAAAAAAATATTTTACAGGGGGTAAAACCGGAAATGACCTATATTACAGGGGGTAAACACATATTAACCCTTTTAAAAATAGAGGACAAAAAGTAAATTTTAAGCCGACATAAAAAGTAAAGGCAGTCTAGAGTATTTTGCAGTCGCACATACAAACATCATCATTCATCCATGACAAAAAATATATTTTGCTAATAAAACATCATCGATGAACAAAATATACTTCTGTTGGTCTATATGTTGTGCAGTTGAACATTGATGCTTAATATCACGAAGTGGAGTTGTCTCATCTCCATAATTTTAATAGTACATATTATGTTGCAATGCTGCCCATGTCAGGGAAATGTTAACCAGTGCCCCCGGATCACTGATTAAAGAAGCAAATATAGTAATTTTTGCATTGAAAGTTGTGTAATCAATACATTAAAAGATTAAAAAGTATCTTTTTTGACTAGCAATTTCTTCTTTTGACTTTCTTAACCAATGTTTTGGGGGCACCGGTGGGAATAGGCTAGACCGAGCTAGGCTTTGCAAGGCCTAAGCCTGACCTGCCTTATTTTTTTATAGCCTAAGCCTGGCCTTCTGAAAGCCTGATACGGTCTGCTAGCCTGTTTAAAAGCCTATATCTTATATACATCTTTAAATAATCAATGTGATCTAAGTTTAAATGGACTAGCGAACTAATAGTTCAATTAGATTAAACTCTCTTTTGATGATCAACATACGGTTTTAGGGAATTCGACTATATATTGTATCATATTTCTATTCTAGTTTATAATAATACATTTATATATGCAAAAAATTAATGTATACTAATAAAGTTTAAATTATTGAAAAAGCTTACAAATTTATATTTTAATTCAAAGTACAAAATATAATATAATAATAAATAATATTATTCATATTACTTAAATAGGCCGGCCTAATAGGCTTAAGAGACTTTTTGAGAGGCATGTGGCCTGACCTTTTAAGCTAAATAGGCTTAAACAAAAGCCTAGGCCTTCTCTATTTAAGAAAAAAGCCTGGCCTGGCCTGACATGTCGTAGGATAGGTCGTAGGTCCCTGTAGGCCGGCCTGACCTATTCCCATCCCAACCGGTTAACATGACCCAAAATGTAATAACCCTACTTATTATTCATATTTTTGTCGTCTGGTACTTTGTTTGGACTGAATTGAACTTGCATCGCACTAATTCCTAATTGACTTGGGAGGCATTCCTGTTCAAAGGTCAAACTATTTGTTAGTGTCAGGAAGAAAAAAGAGTGGTTCCTTCAATTTAGACTTTGTTGACTTTTTTTGGTTATCCTGTTGGGAATATTACGAGTCAATCCACTTTGGTTGGGACCAATGCACCACCCATTACTAGGATATAACCGAGAGATCACTAAATTGTAGAGAGTCTTCACCAAGTTTTTTAAGTTGAATGAAAAGATAAAACTAAGTGGTTTGTTAATGAGTGTTGTCGGAACAATTTTTAAGGATTATAAATTAAAAAATGACTCTTTTAAAAAATTAAATATTTTAATTTTCAATACATTGAATGCATTTATTTCTGTAAAAAGTTTACCAAGAGCATGAATATGGGCTAACACATAAGTGGTTTCACAAATTCCAAGTGTTTTTGTGAAACCACGTAAGAGTGTCCAAACTCTCAATAGCATCCCTGTACGGCAACACCCTTTGGCCCGTCATTGCTTACTTTTGTTATTGAGAATTAATTTATGACAAAAACGCTCAATAGTGTCCAAACTCTCAATAATATCTCTGCACCACTATGGATTACATGGATGTAGATGCTCTCATAATTTCTTAAGAGTGTCTTAGTTGCACTCGTTAGCATTTTCCTAAAATTAATTAGCATTAGCGGAATATGTGTGCTAGACATGTGATTTGGATTCCCTTGAGTGACATTATCATCATGTGTGAACGTTCAATCATAGGGAGATAAAATTTTAAAATTGAATAAAAATCCAGTGAAAACTCTAATGGAAGAAATGTATTCCCTTGAAATATTAATGAAAAATATTCCTATTCCCAGTGGGGTTTCACTTGTTTGTAAATTTGCATCTATTATTTTTTATACTTATTAATCTTCGGATTTATAGGAGAAAATATCCTAGTAATTCAGAGTTTATTTAATACTTATTTTTTTGAAGTAATTATTTAATACTTATTGATTTTTAGTATATTGCATTATCAATTATATATATATCATTTTTTTCTCTCTTTCTTTATCTCTGTCTCTAAACCCACAAGACAACAACACTATGTTTGATAGTGAAAAGACACCATGTTTGGTAGTGAAAAGAAATTAGAAGAATCAACATAGTGACAAGAGAGTTGATAACAAAACTTTTTCTCATTAAAAAAATCCGAGCTCGATTCATGTAATCGCCTATTCATCTTTCATATTTAACGGTTTTCACTGCTTCTAACAACCGTAGGAGATCCACACAATAAGTGGTAGTGTTGATGATACGAAGGAGTGGTACATAAAAATGACACTCTAATAAGTTAGTTCAAATATGATTTGCGAGCACCTAAACTAAAGGATCATAGATCATAATTGATTCTCTACATTTTTGCTTCTAAGTTTCTTCATTTTTTTTAATCTCCACCATTAAAACTCCTATTTTCTTGAATCCTCTTTCTCTCGTTTAATGGATGAAGAAGATTTCAACGGGCTCTCAAGTCAGATAAGGGTATTCATTCTCACTAGAAATGAGATTTTGATACCTAAGTGTGGTAAGAGATACTCCATATATAGAAAGTAAATAGACTTCCCCATGGGTTTTATGTCTTGAGCCAAATGGACAATAGAGCCACATATCCATAATCACTCTCACCATTCCAAATCATCAACCTATTCATTAGGCACAATACATTGTTCCTAAAAGAAATCTTGTTCGATTATGTCTGAAGAGTAGGTCCCTACTACTGTGACACTCTTTTTCCCATACTTGAAGAAATAACGTAAATAGTTGGAAAATTTGGTAAAAATTTAAAACTCTCTTTTATTAAATATATCAAGCAAATAGCCTCATTTGCATAAAGTATCCGTTTAAACTTTTACTAATTTCTAATTACAAATATATCTTGAAACCCTTTGTTACTTGGTCAGGGTCTAATGTAATTAGAATATAAGGACTTTGAGTCCTTAGCTCTTGACGTCACGTTTCGCAAAGAGCATTGCACCCTAGAATATATGAAAATGTTGATTGCACATTGATAATCACAATTCAAACACATAGGGAATATATAATGAGTGCTCACACTTTAACTTAGCACTATCATACAAATCCTATAGGCTCAATGTGTAAGAACAACTATCTCCCGTACTGAGGAAATCCCCCTACGTAATTAATGAATTTGGATCATGAGGCATCCTTCACAAATCAAAGAATCCTACTTTAATTTTAGATTTTAAAGTCATGAATTGTCATGGCTCTGGAAGTATAAGAATAAGACTAATATACCGAGGTTAAGTGGAGTTGAGATCCTCTCCATTTCTCAAAAGAAATGGAGTGTCTACTGTACTATTTGTCAAAATAAATGGAGTATGCAATTTGGAGAGAGATAAATACAAAAAATAGATAGTGGATTCTACGACTAAGTGAGTTCCACCATCATTCTCTCCACTAAATGAGTATACAATATGGAATAATATTTTTCTTTTTGTTACAAAGCTAAAGGAAGCAAAAATAAAAAAATAAAAAATAAAGACTATAATCTACAGAAACCTAAGTTTCTCCAAATTAAGTCTACAAGGAGGAGGTCCAATAAGCTTGACGGATAAGAGGTGTGAGCCACAAGTTACAATGTAGAAGAAGCGTTGAACTTAGCAAGGAAGCCAACACAATTGCTGCCTTCACGGGGTGTGTAAGTAATAGAAGTTATCTACTCAAGGTTGAGGAGGTCCATGATGTCTTGAACCACCATAGCATATTTATGGAATCTAGATGTTGGCACCTTCACGATATGAACACAACGGAGGGAATCTGTGTAGCAAATAACAACTTGAAAATTCATATTTTTAGCCAATAACAACCCTAGTGAATGGCGTGAAGCTCAACAAGGAGGATGTTAGATGCGCCTACAATGTATCCGGAGAAACCTAATATCCAGGACCAAGAATGGTGGCGAAGTAAACCTCCAAATCCCACTCTAATAGGGTTGCCTAAACAACTGACATCAACGTTAATAATACTGCAATTATGATTATAAGAGTTCCACTATACCCATCTATTCGCAAGACGAGGTCAAAGAGCTAGGGAAGCGACATGTGGGAGTTGCAGACAAGTTGTGGGCTTCCATGGCAATACGGTATGTAGAGATCGTAAAATTAGAGAAGCAACTAGAATTTTGATTTCACCAGGACCGCTACACCCCGATGGCAAAAACGTTGGCATTATGAGAAGTAAGTCCCTGCTTAAGCGTTGGCATTATGGCAGCCTCCACCACCATATTATATTGGACCAAAAGTAAGTCCCTGCTTAAGCCAACTCAAAGCATATGAATTAGAGAAAAACTCAACAAAGGTAAAGGCTAAAACATGTCAGAGATGTGTTAAGGTTGTGCAGTCTCTAATGCAATGAAGAAAGAGTTCCTCAAAGGAAGAACAACGTGGACATAGGCCAGAAGAAGCAATGTTCCGATGGTTCAGAAGAGTCAAAGTCTAAACACTATTATTATAAGTCAGTCACATAAGAAATTTGTTATTTTTTCTTTTTTTCTGGAAGATGAAGACGTCAAATCCAAGACCAAGAGATGATAGTGGTATTTGCCCCTCTTGCTTCAAAAGTCATGTAAAACTAACTTTAATAATATACACTACAAGAAATTTGCCATTTAGCAACGGCAGAAACCGTTGGTAAAAGTCCAAAAAACCGTTGGTATAGATCATAAAACCTATACCGACGCCCACCTGTTGCCGTCTAGGATACTATGCTTATACCAACGGCAGAAGTGCCGTCCCAATAGCTTATACCAACGGATAACTAGCTTGTTGCTAAAAATTTCAGAGCTATAGCAACGACATTTTACACCTGTTTAATTGCTTTAGCCAACCTGTATATCAGTTGGTATAGGACCAGACTGCCCGTTGCTATAAGTCTGTTTTTTTTTTTTACAAATAAATATTTTTGTCTAAACCAAATAGTTTTTTAATAACAAAAGTTTTACACTGTTTTATTATATGCACCACACAATATTTAAAGCATCATAAAAGAAAATTTCAATTATATAGTCAAAATTTTTTTGAATAAATTATATTGTCAAATTAACAAGTCTTACAAACATGTGAAACTAAAATCTTACAAACTAACAAAGCTACGTGGTACCAAGCTCTTATCCTTATAGAATTAACTTAATACAACTTATTTATGACTTAAGCTCGGATTTCTATTAACGATTTAAGCATCTCCTCTTAAGGAACTGGAACAGAGAATGTTATCAACACAGTCGTTGAATCATATTTGAAGCCGGCACACACTTCAGCGGATGCTGCAAGGAAGTAAACTTCAAACTTGCCACTGCCTCTCACCTTAACAAATTCACTCGTCTGCAACATGAGAGAGAGAGAGAGAGAATTATTATAATCCACCAGAAAACACACAACACAAAGCCTACATCCTACGATAACAAAACACAACAAGGAGAAAATACACTTAATCCTAAAAGAAATCTCGTTAACAAAAAAACGCCTATGCCATGTAAAAGTAGGTTTAACATTTTTCCCACTATCATCTCGATCATATTTTAATATCAATATTAACTCAGCACAAGAAATCACAATCAGAATGACAAAAATCAAAATATCCAAATCACAATTATTAAAAAGCTAAAAAGAGAATTAGGAAAAATAACTTGGTCTATTGTATCCTTAGCACCGAATTTCATAGCAATCACAAATACATATTTCAGTGGCTGGCAAAATATCATACTACCAGTAAATTCAGTGTATTAAAAGTTCAACTCCCACAAAAAATGATGCTAATTAGTACCTCGTATGATAATGGTATAGGAAGTACCTTGAAGAGGAAGAGGCTTTCTCTTTGTAAAAATTCACATGCAGTGCTTGAAACTTAGTAGTTTTATTCTTCAAGGAACTTTCAAACTCATGTAATCAAAAAAGAAGAATTAAACAAGTTTTCTTCAACACATATTTCCCTTCCTGGTAATGACTCAATTAACAACATCATTCCTAAACCAATTTGTATTTTAAATACCTCTTTGGAACTGATATTCAGGTGAAAACTTCTCTTTGGACGGTGATGGTGATGGATCGTAGAAGATCTACCAAATAACATGAAGAAGCATTGACACGAAACTGCAACATAAGATTGACAAGACCTTCATTAGCTGTATAATGGAATTCTCTTGTACCACACTCGATTCAATGTGCTCTCCATTCTTATTCTTTTGAAATTTAGCATTCTCTTAACCCCTATCAGCCTAGTAGCAAACCTGCAATAATAATTTCAATTTCAGACATATCAATTGCTAAGGAGCAAAATGCAGCCCCTAAACACAAACACAACACCCCAACAGGAAACAAAACCAAACACACCACACAAAAAGAAAGCAATAAAGAAACTATAACATCTGACCTCTGGCATATGTGAACCAATTATAACTAATGCTTTGGAAGCAGTGACATGCAACTCAACAGAACTTTCAAATGACATAGAGTGTTCTAGGAACCACAGAATGTCTTGACTGATGACACAAGTTTAGTCGATCCTTCTAAGGACTTATTTTTCTCCAACTCTGACTCAAAGCACTTCATTAAAAATTTGATCATGGCAACGTATGTGCTTGAAGGAAAAAGAAGGTGCTGGTCTCTAATTTCAGTGGACTCCAATAACTTTGGCCGATGCCGGAGAATATAATCCAACATCATACCAAGTTTGGGGTACTTCAAACCATCAATTTGATTTTCAATGTTAAGCAAACAAAGGCCTTCAAGTGCCATTTTTTTGTTTCAAACCGGAAAAAAAACTAATTTCAAATCAATAACCGTAACAGTTAGATGAATTTACAAGACTTCAGATCAAAAGAAACTTCATATTTAAATCACCTCAGAAACCTAATAGTGCTAAAAGCACAACTCAAAGTTTTCAAACATTATCCAACGAATGGAGTTCAGAGATAATCACTATGGGATAAAGTAATTATCTACGACATAAAAAAATGCATTACGGGGTGAAGAGACACTTTTACTAATAAAAAAAGTAATAACAACGTAGATTTTTTTGGTTAAAATTCAACTCATCAGTTACCAAATAACTAATGTGTAGAACAGTTCATGGGTGACTATCCAACAGATGCAAAAAAAATCAAAGAAATGTAAACCTAATATACCAACAACTATTGAATTTCCTTTTACAAGGTCATAATAATATGCACGGCTGCAAATGTTTGACAATCATGTCAAAAGTATTATAATTGTTGGATGTGTAAAAAACAAATATGCAGAGAAGAATTTCAAACCCACGAGGAATTTTGAAGCATTTCAAGTAGTACCTGCAAGAATCATTGACATTAATCTCTTATCTTTAGCATCAAGATCAGCAGGCTCAACAAACTCCTCCTGTATATAAGTTCCATGACCAAAATGAAAAAAATAAAAAATAAATTTCTCCTATCTTAAATTCATTATGAATAAGATAGATTTTAACATTAGAATAACCTTATCATATTTTCAAGTATGAACCCTTCAAAGCTGCAATAGAGAAGAACAAAATCAATTCTCCAAATCTCAAGGTTCAAGCAAATGTAGCAGAAAAAATATCCATATTCAGGGCAATTAAAATTCCATTCTCTAAAAACCAAGAAACACAATCTATGACAAATTTAGTTAACATGAAACCATTCATTTACTATATAAAAATATAAAAAAAAATGACCCATCACTAGATTTCATACAATCTCGCCTGAAAATTAGAAATTTCTGAAAACCATTGAATTCAATATGAAGTAGATCAATCAAATTCAAACCTCACCCACCAAAAATTGGTTCGTAAAAATTGGAACATTCTGAAACTCTACAAAGAGACTTGTCTGAGCTTTGGGCCTGAAAACTAAGATCCAAAATTTCAATGTTCTACAAAGAAACAAACCTACATGCTTATATCACTCAACAAATCTAAAACAACAAACAATTTCTAAACCAAGACCCGAAGAGTAGTACGAAAAATTCCCAATCTCAAATCAACATTCTACTCACCTGAAATTTCTTCAAGAATCTCCTCAAAGCAACAAAATAACTTCAAGATCTGATGAAAGAGAGGAAAAAAAAACAAACCCAATTAAATTAGAACCTAAGAGTATGAGATTTGAAAGAAAAAAATACAGATTTGGGGGTTTTTATAGAACTGAGGATTTTCCCTTACCTTAGTTCCGAGAATCAGAAAAGAAAGATGGAGGAGATTGAGGAAACACCGGTTCAGAGGATCAGAGAAGCAGTTGTGCTTATAAAGGAAACACGGGTTCAGAGAGAAGAGCGGAAGCGGCGGTGCTAACGAAGAAAAGCGGTGGTTAGGAAGGATTGACTAAGAGGAAGGATCGATCACGAGTACAAGGATGGAGAAGATTTGGTTTTGAGGATCGATTAAGTTTTGGAGAGAAGGTGATTTTTGTTATTTTGTTGTGAGAAAAGAAAAAGGTGAAAAAGTTATAAGAGAGAGTGAAAAAAAGAGAGGGTTGTTTTGGAGGAAAAGAAATTTTGGTGAAAGTTGGGTGCGTTTATCGAGAGACCCTATAACAACAACAACACTCATCTATACCGACGGTTCTGTTGACAGTTGCTAAAGGTGTCCGTTGCTATATGACAAATTTCTTGTAGTGATAGAACTCATTAGAGCATCTCCAATGCTAGAACCAAAATTTTGTTCTTCAATCAATTTTTGTGGGCTCATGGATGACACATAGGATTTAAGAACTATCACTCATTTTTGCTCCAATGCAAGAACCATATTTGTGTTCTTATATTACTTTTTAGGGTCCCACAATAGACCCCACACATTTCTATTTTTTTACCAAACTATTTATTTTCTTTATATCTTCTATTTTTGTAATATATATTTAATAACAAAATCAGTTTTTTAATTTAATTTTGTTAAAAGGAATGGATACTAGACCACCGACCCGTGCTCCGCACGGGTCTTACCGACTAAAAAGACACCAATTCGTCTGTTTTTAATACTTGTCAAGAAAAACATATTATTCCAAAATAAAAGAAAGTTGACACATAAGTCGTACAATTTTTTAAGTTTAAAAATCTTTAAGAACGACTAAAAGTGAGTATTTTTGAATGGGGGATCATTTCCGCATTTGAGTAAAAATAGAGAGACAAAAACACTCCTAACTAAGATGTTTGAACACATCATATCCTCTTTGATTGGAGCAAGTTGAGACCAATTCCTTCAAAAGAGAGTCCTGTTATACCACAGGTGAACAATGATTACACTTTATCTTATATGTCGTAATAGAAGCAAGTTATATCAATGCAAGTTTTGCAACCGTTTTGCTGGCTGGATTTTTTCTGTCTGCATTTTTTCTGTTTTGACAGCATTTTTGCTGCTGTTTCTGTGTAGCAGAGTCGTGCTTTTGTTAGGATCGGATGATTTTGTGTTTTCGTGGGTGTGTGGATTAGTTGTTGTCACTTTGTTTTTCGGCCAACCATCAGAGCACCCAACTTGATCTGTGCAGCTTCACAAATTCTGCGCACAACTATCTTCCGTTTCCAGTTGCCGGCAATTTTCCTGTGATTGTACGATATAGATCCAAAAAAAAAGAGTGCAGTTACGGCAGTTAGGGAAGAAGCGGAGGAGTAAGGGGTAATAGATTGAAAAACGTGGTTGGGAAATTCAATCAGCTTATACAACATGTATATCAAAAGATCTGCTACTCAAGTCATCATCAAAAATTGGTATTTGATATTGAAAGTAGCGGCAACGCAAATCGGCCACAAACAATTGCAGAACTCTTAAAAACTTGGTGTTTATTCCTATTCAACTTGGTACCAATTTTATGGTGATTCTAATCATTTTTAATAAGAATGCAAAATATGCTGAATTTTAGTTCAAAACAATCAAATTATGATACAATAAATTCAAGAACAATGATCACAAAAATACCACAAATGAATGAATCCAAGTTATCAAATTCATACCATTATTTTCAACCTCTTGCTTGGATGAACGGTGTTCTTGATCAGCATCAACAGATTCCTCAATTTTAGCTTCTTCGACCTTCCTATCCTTCTCCTTCTCTTTCACCACGTTCTCCTTCCTCCCAGAGCAATATGAAAAGGAACTTCAATTCCACTAGGCATGGCAATGGGGCGGGGTGGGGACGGGTTTTACCTTCCCCGTCCCCATACCCGATTTGAATATACTTACCCGTTACCCTACCCATACCCAACGGGGATGAGAAATTGAATCCCATCCCCGTCCCCAACGGGTTCGGGTATCCCCGCCCCATCCCCGTCCCCGTATTGAATAATTTTTTTAAATAAAAAATAGAAGTTTTTTTCGTCCCCAAAAGCAACGTTGTAATACATTATCCAACAATACGCTCACTTTAACATTTGTTAGACGGATTGATTTAGTTGATCCTTTAAATATCAATGGTAGTTTTTATTAAAATGACAATTATCAAACAAAATAACATGACATATCATCATAAAGTAATTTTTTACATTTGGGACGGGGTTGGGTATGGGTTCGGGGTGGGTACCTATATACCCGTTACCCGTCCCATACCCATATTTTGAAATCGGGTAAAACCCATACCCATACCCAAACCCAGTCAAAACGGGGAAAACCCGTCAAATTGGGTTTGGTTCGGGCGAGTAACCGCGGGTATGGGTTTTGTTGCCATGCCTAAGTTCCACTATTAAACTCAACAACAAACAACCACCTGCGTTACCATGAAAAAGTACATCAACCAAAAATCATGATTAAGATATAACAAAACACAAAATCTCTACCTGATAGATATCAGCATAGCTTAGAGTAAGGAATTGCAGAGAAAATCAATTAAGAAAAATTGAAAATACAAAAGGAATGAGAAAGATGAGGCAAATAGAATAACGCAAAAATGATCGAGGTCGAAAGATTAATAGATAGAGATTAAAATTTGATAAAAGGCATCACATTAAGAAAAATAACGTGATTTTCTGCGTATCTGATTTGTTGCATATCTGATTTGTTGGGTTTTGGGATTAGTATTAGCGGATTAGAGGAGGGAAAATACGGAAAAAATTGTTAGGCTTTTGGAGTGAACTTTGGTTCATTGTATGGGGTCTCAAAATAGGTCAGGGGTAATACAATAAAAGTTAGCTTAGGTTTTAGGTTAAAATTAGGGCTAAAATAATCACTCGTGTTAACTTTTATATATAAGAAGAAAATTTGATGAAAGGCATCACATTAAGAAAAATAACGTGATTTTCTGCGTATCTGATTTGTTGCATATCTGATTTGTTGGGTTTTGGGATTAGTATTAGCGGATTAGAGGAGGAAAAATAGGGAAAAATTGATAGGCTTTTGGAGTGAACTTTGGTTCATTGTATGGGGTCTCAAAATAGGTCAGGGGTAATACAGTAAAAGTTAGCTTAGGTTTTAGGTTAAAATTAGGGCTAAAATAATCACCCGGGTTAACTTTTATATATAAAAAGAAAATTTGATGAAAGGCATATCATTAAGAAAAATAACATGATTTTCTGCGTATCTGATTTGTTGCATATCTGATTTGTTGGGTTTTGGGATTAGTATTAGCGGATTAGAGGAGGGAAAATAGGGAAAAATTGTTAGGCTTTTGGAGTGAACTTTGGTTCATTGTATGGGGTCTCAAAATAGGTCAGGGTTAATAAAGTAAAAGTTAGCTTTGGTTTTAGGTTAAAATTAGGGCTAAAATAATCACCCGGGTTAACTTTTATATATAAGAAGAAAATTTGATGAAAGGCATCACATTAAGAAAAATAACGTGATTTTCTGCGTATCTGATTTGTTGCATATCTAAATTGTTGGGTTTTGGGATTAGTATTAGCGGATTAGAGGAGGGAAAATAGGGAAAAATTGTTTGGCTTTTGGAGTGAACTTTGGTTCATTGTATGGGGTCTCAAAATAGGTCAGGGGTAATACAGTAAAATTTAGCTTTGGTTTTAGGATAAAATTAGGGCTAAAATAATCACCCGGGTTAACTTTTATATATAAGAAGATTGTATGGGGTCTCCAAATAGGTCAGGGGTAATACAGTAAAAGTTAGCTTACGTTTTAGGTTAAAATTAGGGCTAAAATAATCACCCGAGTTAACTTTTATGTATAAGAAGATTGTATGGGGTCTCAAAATAGGTCAGGGGTAATACTGTAAAAGTTAGCTTAGGTTTTAGGTTAAAATTAGAGCTAAAATAATCACCCGGGTTAAGTTTTATATATAAGAAGATTGTATTGGGTCTCAAAATAGGTCAGGGGTAATACAATAAAAGTTAGCTTAGGTTTTAGGTTAAAATTAGGGCTAAAATAATCACTCGGGTTAACTTTTATGTATAAGAAGAGGGCTAAAATAATCACCCGGGTTAACTTTTATATATAAGAAGATTGTATGGGGTCTCAAAATAGGTAAGGGGGTTTTAGGTTAAAATTAGGGCTAAAATAATCACCCGGGTTAACTTTTATATATAAGAAGATGTATGGGGTCTCAAAATAGGTCAGGGGTAATACAGTAAAAGTTAGCTTAGGTTTTAGGTTAAAATTAGGGCCAAAATAATCACCCGGGTTAACTTTTATATATAAGAAGATTGTATGGGGTCTCAAAATAGGTCAGGGGTAATACAGTAAAAGTTAGCTTAGGTTTTAGGTTAAAATTAGGGCTAAAATAATCACCCGGGTTGACTTTTATATATAAGAAGAGAGTTAACGCAACAACCCAGCACATAAATATGCCATCAAACTCTCCAACTTCCTCTTTCCACTTCTAATCCATCGCCGACTCCTTTTTTTTTCTTTTTGTTTTTTTAATTCTATCATTTTTATTCTTTTTAAACTGTTCTCACATATTTAAATCAGGTCTGAGATGATATTTGAAGAGAAAAAACTGATATTGAAGAACTTGTTCATCTGCTTTTTGCATCTTCTCTCTCCCATTCATCTGCTTTTTCTGACCATTTTCTGCTAGAACTTGTTCTCCCTGGAGAACGGTTCTCCAGCTTGGCCCTCCATGTCACTCAACTTCAATGGGATACAAAAGTAGAACCTGTTCTTGAAGCTATGGAACACTCTTAAGAACATCATTGGTGTTGCTCTTAGTAGACTAAATGAAAGTATCTACTATGCTACACTAGAGTTGAAATGAAGTTTGAGATCAATGACTTCCTCAACATATTGTAATATGGTATTTTGAGTTTTGATTACTAAATCATATTGAATTATGAAAAATAACAACACTATGGGCTGTTACACCCACTGCATGAAGGGCTTGAATCTTTTTTATTATATATATATATATATATATATATATATATATATATATATATATATATTTATACAAAATTTCTTTACATCTCATTTCTTTTCTATTTTTCTTAATTATTCTCACACCTATAATTTGTCTCATCTTCTCTCTTCAACCCTCTCAATTTGTTTGTTTGAGAGAAGTGAATCTATGAGAGGATCCAGGATCCAAGTCCCTCCATAAACCATAAGAAGGAAGTAATCCCCTTCACACATAGTATCTTTTAGCTCCAACCGTCATTAATTTGAGTGTAGAGTGCTTCATCAAATTAGAAGGTGTGGCTACTTTCAGGGTCGTATTTAAGACAGGGTGACCATCTTAGGCCCTAAAAAATAAGTACGAAATTTGGAAAAAAAAATGGAGTTCATTAGATCCTAAAAAAATTATATAAATTTTAAAGGGAGATGTGGTTGTTAGTAAACGAATTTAGTTCTTTGTTTACTCATTTATAAGTCATTGTGATGTTATAAGAGGAGTTCAAATTCCTAGGCTTCCACACCATCCAAAACTCCTCCGTCAAAATCAAAAGAAACCACCCCACATCCCTTATTTGAAAAAAAAATGGTAGGCTAAACAATTGAGGGTAATCTATCATTGGACATGTTTTAATTATGAGAGGAAATTTTGATGTCTATTGGATCCATTTGATTGACCTCGTCTGTAAGGAAAAAGCTTTTGTCGTGTTAAATTGATTAGTGATGATTTATCTTTTACCCATCCATTTGTTATCCCTAGTTAGAGTGACTTTTCTCCAATTGTTTGAAAAATTAATGTTTTTATAAACCCACCACAACCTATTGATGTTGAGAAAGATATTATAGAACATATTGATGTTGACATAATTATTAGTGACTTTGTATCTAGAAATGACAGTTGGAAATGTTTGTACAAGATTTTGAATATTAAATTAAAAACTCAATGTTTTTTGTATAAATTTTGATGTTTTTGTTAGATAATTTCGTAAAGTAGTAAAAAGTAAATTATTTTCACACTTTGAAAATTTAAATTTTTACGTACTCAATATTTAAGACCTAAATTATAAGTTCGTCTTAAGCCACCAAAATCTCATAAACGCCTTGCTTACTTCATTCAACCATGTTATAAAATCAAGAGATTCAAGTAGGTCATTTTTATTAGCAAAATTGGTGATACGGGATAAATGAGAAGCTTAACTTTCATCGCGCAAAGGATTTGTGATTCTCCTCCACACAAATCCGTCTGGTAGCCCAATCTTAAGGATACTTTACGTAATTAATTAGACAAATGAACATGCAAAGTGGGGGCAAAAAAAATATCACTTCAAAATAATATCATGCAATTATTTATTGAAAACATATTTGAGTGACTGAACAACCACCCTGTTTATGAAGGAAAAAAACCACCCTGTGTCATTATTCTTCTTCCATTTTTTTCTTCTTGAAAACGAAATGAATGAATGTGTATAAGGAGCCTTATATCTTTTATCTACTTGAGATAATCACATTTAAGACGTCATGGATGCTAAATATTGATGCTTCTTTCGGTCGGTGTTTAAACCAAAGATATATCCATGGTCTTGCTATTTGGTGTAAATTATTTAATTTTAATAAATAATTATTATCATATGTATAAAAATAAAAACATAAAATAAATGAAACAATTAAAATTAAATAATTATTTAGTCCTTCAAAAAAAAATGAAACAATTAAAATTAAATAATTATTTAGTCCCCCAAACCCACTAACTTTTAACCATTTATAAAAGAGCATTTATGTTGGCAATGATAAATGAATGTTTATAATTAATATATTTTTAATTTTTAAAATATTATACTCCCTCCGGTCCTATTTACAAGAGACAATTTACTTTTTAGATACATTAAATAATTTATGTATTTGGTTTAGGTTCTTGACTAGATACATACATTATTCAGTGTATCTAAAAAGTCAACTTTCTCTTGTAAATAGAACCGGAGGGAGTATTAATATAGATTGAATTTGAAAAATATATCTAAACCGTCTAAAATCTTCCTCCAATATAATTTTTGAATTCTCTCAAATTAAAAAAAATGGTACTATAAGGAAAAAATAAACCCATCAAGTTTCTCCACAATCTTCCATTTCTTTCATTTACTCCTTTCTATTCTATATAAAGCTCTCCCACCCCCTCTTAAACTCTCAAATAGCCGTGTCCTCTCTGGTTTAAGCCATGAATCATTTGCAAGACAGCTCATAGAGATAAATATTGAGTTGAAAATTAGCTTCACAATATAGACAACAATTTAATTAAACATAACTGGCTAAATTTAATGGGATAATTCCTTAATTTTTTTTTAATGGGATAATAAAAGTAGTTGTATGTCTGAGTACATACTCAATTCTGGATCATAAATGCAGTATACTCCATATACTTAAAGAGTAACTTACACTTTCATAACTTAGAAAAGACTTGAATTATACTTGATTCTCCTTTTATGTTAAAAAATATGTTTTCTTTTCTGAATAAGTAAATATATATAACAAGTAGATTATACTCTTGTCTCTTAAGATATGTTTGAATTATAATCTTCTCCTTTAATAGTTACATTTATGATTATATATTATACTTAATATATATATATATATATATATATATATATATATATATATATATATATATATATATATATAAGATAGCAATTAATTTAAGCCACACTTTAAGAACTTTTTCCTTTCTTTATAACTCACAATGTCAAATATAACTGATTTTGAATATTATACTAATAATTTTATGATTTCAGAATATAAAATTTAATTTTAATAGGGTTTTAGAATATAATAATGTGCATTAAAGCTTTGAATATATTAACATGGAATAAAGTGTTAACTAAGAATATAGAGCGTAGATTTTAACTTAGAGAGAAAGAGAATATAATTCAATATTTTTTAAGAGAAGAAAATATAATTTTCTCTAATATATAGTCCATAACAGAGGAATGGTATATATAGACAAACAAAAAAGCTAAATTCAAATGAAAAAAATAAAGATAGTACAATCAAAATGACCATGCATCGGGACATTATCCATCCATATTTTAAGATCAATGCTAATGATTAAGAAAGTAAAATATACGTTAAGAATACACTAAAGCATTGATAAGAAAAAAAATATCTTCAACAAATGATCTTGATGATTAATCTAGGACTCAAGTTAGATCATGGTTGGGTTCTAAGTTGATAGGTTTACTGTCTCAAGTCTTTTTTTGTGGTGCGAGAAACACGCATGAATAGACAAACATTGTAAAAATGCAAGAACAAGAACATTAACTATAAAAAATGCAGAAAAGTAACAACAAAAATAAAAATAAAAAGGTATTATTATAGATAAAATTTAGTCACATACATCGTTCAATCAAAATTCAGTGAAATGTTTATCCTACTTGAAGGAATGTGTTACTTACTAGGCAAATTTATGGAAATGAACTCCCTAAGTTGTAGAACGAGCCTCCTACTTATTGTAACAAGTAAGAAAGTAACTTAAGTTTGCATGTATGATAAATAATAAAACCTTTTTATTATGGAGAAGAGTGTAACTTGCCATGTATTTTTTTTCCAATTAATTAATCTAGTGGCTAGACTCACATACTATAGAGAAATTGAAAATTCGAGGTTTGAACCCTCACATATCAATGTTTATAAAACTACCAATCAAGCTATACTTACAAGACAAATTACCTTATATTTTATTGTGCAATTAAGCTACAATATTACAACCAAGCATATATCCGAGACAAATAATAAAACAACAAAGTACCTCAAGTTTTGTCAAAAAAAAAAAACAAAGTACCTCAAGTTTTGTCAAAAAAAAAACAAAGTACCTCAAGTGGTAGGGCAAAGAGAACCTCACATCGAAAAGAAATCTTAATATCAGATTCACCCATCCATCCATCCGTGCTATGCAAAGAAAAATAAAAGATGAAAGAAAATATATATGCAAACAAAATAACTGAAAAAAATACATATTTTTCTCAAACAAAAAAACAACTTGCCCCATCATATCTAGAATGCTATGAAACACGAATACGGATACGGACAACAAATATGACATTATTAATAATTTAAAAAAATCATATAATTCAGTATAATTATATATGTTGGTATTGTATCGATGTCAAACACGTATCTTGTGCAACACCAAGACACACTTAATTTTAGAAGAGTCCATGCTTCACACTAAAGCATGGCCACAACAAAATAAGTCAAGTGCACCAAATTTCACAAAAAGTGGAGATATATAGAGATAGAGATATATAGAGAGAGAGGAGATAGTATTATATCTTCTCTTTCCTTTCTCCACCAACGGTTACCCTACAAACAAACAAAGGCATCATGAAGCTATCTGCAAAACCAATTTCTAGTCCAGGTAGAATGGAAAAGTTTCCACCACCATTGATGAGATTCTTAAAATCAAATGCAGCAAACAAAAGCAGAGGAAGGTCAAGATCAAAATCTAACTCTATGTTCTTAATCCTAAGGAAAAAGAACACTACTTCCATTGAAACCAAAGAACCCTCTTCCCCTAAAGTCACTTGCATGGGTCAAGTTAGAGTTAAACGCTCCTCCAAACAACCCACCACTAAAAAGGGCAGTCCCTCATCCGGTGACGGAGCTCCGAATAAATGCCGCTGCCGTTTCTGGTGGGTCCCACATACTCTGTTTTGTTGCCATTCTGTTAAGAGGGATTCAGTTTGTTGCTTTGGATTTCGAAGAAAAGGTAAAGCCTCAAAAGTTTCAGAAGCTTCAATGAAAAATGGTTCAAAAGAATCACATATAGAAGAAAAAGAACAAGAACTTGAAGAAGAAGAAGAAGAAAATAACAGAGTAGTTAAAGCCATAGATTTTGTTTCTAATGATTCTTCAACTTTTTGTTCTACTCCACCAAAAAATGCTTTGTTATTAACTAGATGCAAATCAGCACCATATAGTTCTTCTTCACTAGCAAGTAGGTTTTGGGGTTCTCCGTTAAGGAATGAAGAAACAGAGCAACCCTCTGAGGAGAAACAGAGTGAGTCTGTTTCAGTTTCAAAGTTGAGATTTTTCAAAGAACTTGAAGATTCAGTGAGAGAAAAAATAACTGAGTCTGAAAGGGTTTGTGAAATGAAGAGAAAGGAAGAAACAGAAGAAGGAGAATCTGTTGCATTTCCTCTAGTGCTAACAAGATGCAAATCTGAACGAGCAAGAAAATCTTGATCCAAAGGTTTTTGCAGATACCTTCTTCTTTACATGGTTTTCAATTTTGATTACTTTCTTGTATTTATTATTTTTATTTTATCTTTCAATTACTTATTACAATTATAGTTATGAATTATAATCACCTTATTTTGTTAATGAGTTGAATATAGGCATGAAGCACACACTCTCAGATTAGACGTGTCTCAGTGTCGAACACGTGTAGTGTTCGACACCAACATATAGTATAATTATACTGAATTATGTGATTTTCTTAAATTAGTAGCGATGTTAACTTATCAATGTTCATGTTGTGTTTGATGTTTGTGTTTGTATCCGTGCTCCATATAATACTGGTCTATGTTGTATTTTTTTCTTTCTTTATAGTGACAATATTATTAATTAAACTTGTGTTGATTTATTTTCTTGTTTTGACATCTAGAGTTGTACGAGAGAATCTTTCATGGTTCTATGGTATTGGTAATATAATATAGAAAGGAAAAAAAAAAAGGAAAAACATGGAAACATGTTCTGAGTCTGAGTTCTCGAGGATATTAAGGCCTTGGTTGATGTAAACAAGTTTGGAGTTAGAGTGTAGGGTTTTTCTGTGCAACTGTTATTTGTTTTAGTACTATCTTTTTTGATGTGCTGTTGTTGTCGGGGTGCACTTTGCTTGGCATTTCATGTTCCGACACACAGTTTGAGCAAGCATCTTTGGATACTCTGACCAACTTTTCTACTAAATACATAGAAGTTGGAAGCTTGTTTATGACTAAATCCTTTTCATGTATGTTTAGATTTGCTGTAATAATGTGTTACCACCATTCTCATAAAACTACACTTCTTGATTTTTACATAATAGTGTCCGTTCTTCATAGGTTTTTACAAAATTAAGGTGACATTGTTATTTTTTATAAATTCACCGTCGATCTAATTATAAATTTTTGGTAATTTTTATCGTAATTTTTGATAATGCATCTTTCAGCCCTCTCAAGTTGCTTCTTGTGGTTGGAGTGGGGTGATTCAATACAATTTTAGCCATTTAAAAAAAATAAATCAAAATATACACTCAATTCTAAAGTGTCTCACCACCAAAAATAAAAATTAATTCTAAAGTGTCTAACTTCTTTATTATCTTTGTAATTTTAGAGTTTTTTTTTTTTTTTTTTATGGTGGTTGAGGTCTGAACCCCCTGACTTTGCATATATTAAGCATTGTCGATACCAACTGAGCTAAACTCACGAAGACTGTAATTTTAGTGTCTAATTTTTTTTTTTGGTGGTGGTCTGGCTTTCAACCCTGAACCTTGCATATATTATGTATTGTCCATATCAACTGAGTTAAGCTCACGAAGACATTTTAGAGTCTATAATCACATTTAAAGATTAAAATAATTAGCAAAATTTATAATATTTAATGACAGCTAAATAACAAAAAAAAGTAATTGGAGATAATTTTATAACTTTAGGAACTATAACAATGACTCAATACGGTTAAAATCAAAATGACTATTTTTTTCAAGGAAATAACTAAGTACTTGTTCCCGTAAGAAAAAGGGAAATGTTAACGAGTGCCCCCGCGACACTTTTTAAGCACTTTAAATGGTATTTTCTCCGGGGTCACTATTATAAGCAAAAATTGACTTTTTAAGTTCATTCAATAAATGATATATGCGGTCTATATATAGACTAGATACATCATTTATTAAATGAATCTAAAAAGTGAACTTTTGCTTATAATAGTGATCGAATGAAGTAAGTTTTTTATGAAAAGAAGTATTTAATGCATTGAAAATTATAATAGTTGATTTTTTGAAAAAAAAAATAATTGTTAAATTTAGAATCCAAAGAGTGCACAGTCAATCGTTAACAAGACCATAAGAAAAAACTAAATACTTGTTGATTAAGTATGTGCCTTTTATGACTTTGAGGTGAATCGCACCATAGTTTTGGTGGATTTGTCAGCTCCCAGATGTGGTAAATTATTTTTAATTCTGACATCAACATATTTTTTTTTTGACTAAAATCCTGACACCAACATGAAATGCGTTTTAACCATTAAAAAAAATTAAGCTTAGAGTTATGCACACGTTCCAGGGTTCTGAGCAAATAATAATAATAATATTGGGGTTTTATTTATTTTTTGACCAAATAATGGGGATTTATTTTGTAGTGGTTTGGTTTGCAAATTTTATATTTTCTGACAAGGTGTATATTGTCAATCCAAATTGGCTAAGAAACACTCACTCACTCAGGTCCAACATCCGTTATGGGTGGATTAGGTACCAAACCACTTTCCAATGTCAATTTTTTTTTCTTCCGGAGAAATGATATTTGTACAACCATTTTCTAACAACTTTTTAATAATTTTCTCTCTCATACTCACATTATCTTCTTATTCTCTCTCTTCTTTTTTCTCTCTCTATTATTTTTGACCAATCAAAAGAGAGAAAACCAAAGTTGTCATAAAAGTTGTACCAAAGAGTTGTACAAATATCACTACTCTTTTTTCCGGAAGTTGTTCCTTGAGGATTTTGTTTGATTCAATCCAATAATAGGATTAGCCAGTTATCCATCTTGAACATCAATTTTTTTATATGATCTTGAACATAATTTAAAATCGAATGATTCATGTTATAGTTTTACCAAATCATCTTTTAACATTAGTTAGTTTTTCATGTATTATTTTTTAATATTAATTTAATATTGGAGTTGAGATTGGTTACTACTTAAGAGGTTATCACAAGCCATAATAACCAAAAACATAATACAAATGATAATTTAATATGAATATCGAACACTAGTCATATATGTATCCAGTCTTACCAAATTATGAACTTTGAAGATAAAAGACTTGTACTCTTTAAATTTTCTCAAAAAAAAAAAAAAAAAGACTTGTACTCTTTAAAGCAACTACTACGAGAAAGTCTTTCATGAACATATACGTAAATCAATATTATTTGGACACACTCACATGAAATCAACAAAATAGAACTACTACATATTTCAGTTAGGTCTATGTAAGAATTAAACTATGTGAAAATATCATATCTTACCACATAAATAGAGGTCAATATTGATTGCCAATTCACCAAAATTTTTGTGCACACTGACTTATTTTCATATACAGCCAATAGTTTTATTGTTACTAAACTAAAATTTTAAAAAGAAAAAGGGTACTTACAATATGAAGGTAAAAAAAAATGAACTCTTACCCTTTTTTAGTATAAATATCACAATCCTTCCCCTTTTATTTACAAAATCAACTATCTATCTACTTATATATATAGGACGATCATTGTCCCTTTTTTTTACTATTTTGCCCCTCTGGGGGCATTTTCGTAAATTGATAATTTCTTGGCTTTGGCTATATATATGGAATGATACGATTGAATCTTCATTCCCACTATTTCATTCATTCCCACTACTACTACTATTCATATTTCATTCCCACTACTACTTATATTCATGTTTCCATTCAGTTCAGTCCGGTTCTTTTTTCTTTTGCGGTAGCAGCTTCCGATTCGGTTCTTGGTGGTTTTAAGGTTTGTGTTGTTTAATCGGCTTGCATGTTTGTGTATGTTTAATCAGTTGATTTTGTTCTAAGTTCTGGTAATTTGCTTAATTTGTGTTCTGATTGCTTCTTGATGATGGTTTCTGATTGCTTTGCATGTCCTTTATTTGTTAGATTCTTTGGATTTTGATGTAATTTTGTTCTGTTTTTTGTGTTTTGTTGGGTTTTTTGTGCTTTGATTTTGTTCTCACTCTGTTTTTAATGTTCTTCTGCAGGTTTCTTTGTCTTCAAGCTTAAAGGTTTGTGTTTTGTTTCTGTTCTGTTTTGCATGTTCTTTTTTTAAGATTTTTTTTAATTTTTCTGTTTTGTTTTTTGTTTTTTGTTGTTTTAGATTTGTGCTGAGTATATTTTGTTTTGTTTTATTTTTTTGATGAATGTTGGATAATGTTTCTTAAAATTGAGACAATTTCAAAATCTTTAGACAAAAGTAATAAGCTTTGATTAAGCTATTTTGGAAAATTTGTTGATATGTGAGATTGTGATTTAGTATATCAAATAAAAAGATTTTAAGGCATTTGAATCAGAGTATGTGATCAATTGATGTTAAAGATGGCCATGGATATGATTTGCTGGATGATTAAGCAATTTTAAAAATTTGGTTGTTGTTAAGAATAAAACTTTTGATTTAAATAAGTGCTTATATCTAAGTTTGCTTGGTTTTCTGGCTTTGTTGTATATATAGAGTATAAAGCCAATTGTTGGAATTAAATTCTGCATGATAAGGATTGTGAATGTAGTGTCTAAGGTGTTAAAAATTGATATAGTTTGTTCATGCAAAATTTGGGTGAAAGATATTGTTTGTCTCAGAATGAGGTTAATATCCTGATCTCAACTAGCAATCTTCTTCTAAGGGTGGCATTAAATATTGGTATATGGTGTTTGATTGATTTTGCAGTTGAGAATCTGAGGTGAATATCCTTTATGATGGTCCTGTCATTCATTTATCTAATCAATATGCTAATGAAGTTATTGCAGTTGGTTGTATTGGCAACATATATCAGTGATGAATTTCTTGCTCTATATCACTGTGTAAGAAGTTTAGTAGTTAAAGAGAAGCTTAGCAGAAAGTTTAGCCGAGAGTTTAGCAGAAAGTATTTTTGCTATTGCCAAATCTCAAAGAACATTGGTTAAAATCAATCAAGTTTGTAAACTATAATGGTGCCATTGGATCAGTTTGGTTGCATGAGATTAGATGTTAAGTTGTTGTAATGTGATTGCTGAGTTTGAGAGTAAGTAACCATATAGCTTTTCTCTGTAATTCGCTAAGCGTGTTGACTAAGGTAATTAATATAATCAGGTTCTTTAAAAAAATATAGTCAAGTTAATATCCAAATATATTTAACAATTTGATTATTAATGCAAAGAGATTGTTAGGGAAAGAGGTTGCATTTCTTCTCTAGGTTTAGAAACCACCTTATCAGTCAAGGCTTGCTGAATTTAGAGGTATCGAGGCATTTTGTTTGATTAGCAATCTAGCTTATTCCTTTAATTCATATTCATTGTGTTCATGATTTCCTTTATACTGTAAAAGAGTGAAGATTTCTGCTAATAGGAGCCACTGATTAATCTTCAGAGTTGAGATATTGGAACAATTGCTTGAAAATTAGTCCCAGTTATGCAGGAGTCTGTTTTTAGTTGTAACAGTTTGTCAATTTTGCACTTCTTGTGCTTGGTTTTTCAATATATGCCGATTCAAAAAAGAAATAACATGGAATGCTGGCTTCAGTATATGAACAATTAACAAATGTTCTAGACTTCAGTTTCTTTTTAGTTAAGCAGCACATATAACTTCATGAGTACCAATCATGGAAAGATACATAAATATGAACTTTGATTTGTTGAAGTTGTTTATATATAGGTGTATTGAATCAGCATAAGAGAATAAAGCATCATATTGTATATATCTTACACTTAAAATATTTTTCTTGCTTCTTTATCACTTTTTAAGAAAAGGAATTTAATATATTAGTAAATTTAAAAGAATTCTCACAAGCTAAATGATCCTTATATGCATCTGTCTGCCATATATAACCCTTGGTCTCAATTTCATGTTTAACTTTGAGAGGATTTTGATATAATCTGGTTTGATACATTTAGCTTGGTGTTTTTGATGGTTAAGTTCATATGAGTGTGTTAATTAGGTGCATATTGGTTGTTTTTAGGGAATCTCTTGGTTGTCTTCTTTGGACTTTAGGTGTTCTTACCATACAATGATATGGCTGTCCTTTGTATTGTATTTTGTTTTAAAAGATATGATTAGAACTTTAATTAGATACAAAACAGTGTTTGCACTATGAGAAAAAACATATCTTGATTAAGAAATGAGCATCATATTTTGTGTCAGCTAGCTTTTCTTTATGTAGGTTACTTAGTCATGTTTGGATCAGTGGTGAGACATTAAATTATGGTGCTACTATGATTTGTTGCCGAACTCATCGTCAATCAAGATGATACATGAGATTTAGATTGAACTAAAGCTTTTTTATTGACAAGAATTGTTAACAATTATTCAATCAACAATGTAATTACAAATCTTAGTGAGGTATTACAAAGCTATATTATGATGAATTGGTATATTTTTATACAGAGTTCTGAATAATGTCTAGGGGTTTTGATTGCTTCAGTGACTTGAAAAAGGATGTAGATGTTTGGAAAATTGGATTTAGAGTTCTTGACTCATGGATTGTCACTGCCAGTAATGGTAACAAACATATGGAACTCATTATTGGAGATGCCAATGTTAGGAAAATTATTTTGGATTTGTTTAGTGGATAGTTCTTTAAAACTTATTTTTGTTGATTAGTGTTATGCATCTTGATTTACCTATGCATTTCTCTTTTGTTTATGAATTTAGGGGGATCGGATTCATGCTATAACTCGGTACAGTGTCTTTCAATACGCTTAAACAGAATCAGGTATATGCCGATTTTGAATTTGCTTCCTCCTTTATTGTCTAATCTATTGCTGAAATGTTTATGGTTAATTTATTGTTATGTACTCAGATTTAGTTCCGAAACTTTTGTTTTGACTGTTTGTGCCTTGCAGTTGAAGTCTCCTTTAGTTCCAAGGAAACCATTGAAACTTGATAACACGAAACATTCTGACGTGGACGATTCATGTTCAGTTGCTTCTGGGTATGCTCTTATAAACCTTTTTTTTTGTTTACTTAATCTTATAATTTTCTCCGTGACCATGTAAAGAACTGCAACTTCTGTGAGGTTGTTCAAGCTGAGAAGAATTACAAATGGTGATTCAGTAGCCTTACTCGAGGCCCTTAGTAGCAATTTTTTTTAAAAATACATAAACTATCTGATTAGAAGTAAAAAAAATACTAACTACAGTTATACATATACTTTCTTATTTTGTGCATTTACATGTACAAAATACGTTATTCCAACTGATTTCACACCAGATATCTTGTCTGTTTACCTTTTAAAATATTCAAATTCTAGGAAAATTGGTTATTCTAATGGTTCTTCTTCAACGGTTTCGACGAATTTTTTGAAGAATTTGGCTTCTGGTTCTGGTTCTAAAAGTGGTTTTGATAAGCAGGTTCCTTCAAGTGCTGGTTCTTCTACCTTGGTTCGTGTTGAGAAAGATGTTTCTGCCAAGGGTTCTGAATTGTTTGCAAGAAATGATAGTTATGTGAGCAAGTCCAAGTCTACATTCTACCATAACGGGTTTGGGTTCATCATTAAAATCTACAACTGCTGCAGGTATAATATTTCACTATTGCAATTTTGTTATTTATATTATTGTTTGTTTGGATAGCCATATTCAAGGTTTTAAACCATGGTAGTAGTAATGATAACGATCGGTTGTGTCGCTATTCTTGATATCGTTGAGATTTGCTGTCTCTAATGTGGTTGATGCTGCCTAAATTGCGGTCTCTAATGTGTTATAAAGTGAAATTAATTAATTAATTAGTTAATTATTGTGTTGTTTATGGTAATGCAGGTTAAATGAGGACATGATGGAGACTCTATTTGGTTGTAATTCATTGAATTTTGCACCTAAACCTAAAGAGATGCCTGTTACCAGAAAACCAGTTTTTCCCACTGTTGAATTGGAGAATAGGGTTTTAGACCCCAAGAGGTCACAAAATATAGCTATTTTACTTAGGGCATTGAATGTCACAAGGGATGAAGTGTCTGAAGCTCTTTTAGATGGTAATTTCATGTCTTCATTCTCTTTTTTATTTCAATCTATATGTTTTTGTTATGTTATTTAATATCAATTTCTACTTAGTATTTCCAAAACATGTAAGAAAATTATTAGTCTGCAAATTTTGAAGTCAGATGGGAATTCTGGTTTGTAGAAGTTTATGCTAACAGTTTAAACATATAATGAATTGTTTTGAAAATGAGTGCTTATCTTACTTAAGAACACATTGAATCAGGTGACCTAATCACAGAAAAGAAAGTGCATTTCATTTGTCAAACCTCTTGCAGATGATTTGGACAACTAAAATTAAAACGGTTAAAGAATCTTGTCTAGAATTACCATGCAAAGTAATACTCAAACAAGTATAAAAGATTGTTTTGTAGTATAACTAAATAAACAATCAGTCCACGCTGTAGGACTCAATCTTGGATCTCTTGTCTGGATTTATACTTTGGTTCACGTCTCTTACTATGAGTAAACCAAACTATAATCAATATGATATTGGCAAGAACCGTATGCAACCTGTGGTAAAAGCTTCCTTCTCTTAGAACACACCTAAGCCAATTTTCATGATATTAATTTGTATGTTACTTCATTTCTCACACATATTTAGTTTTAGATTGATATCTTATAAAATAAATGCTATTAGGCTCTTTTCAAATGAGTCATCCATTTTAATAACTTTTTGTTTACAAAATATATTTACAGGGGATAGTTGTATTTGCTTCTTTCATGGCAACTCTTGGTTTGCAAATAATATTTGAATCAATGAGGGAAATCATTGTAGAGGTAGAGAAGTATCAAGTTGATGATTTTGATTAGCTGATGCGACCAGTGTCCTACCTACCAAGCTATCACGAGATCTTCTTACAGAGATCTTAAGTTGATTGATTAGGCAACAAGCTATCCAGCTTAAGTTTCTCTATGTGCTCTTCAGTTGATTATTCAACAAGATATGCAGCCTAAGTTTATATATGCATATCACTAGCACTATAAATACAAAACTCTATCAGTTCATTGACATCAAAGTATCTCAATTACAATTCATCTCAGACACTTTCGGTTAAAGATGATATCTAAAAGAAGTGATTGTTTCCTTATGCTTTCAATTGCATATTTTCTTTAACTTGCGTGATTCTCATAAAGAACTAACTAACACACAATTGTAATGCACCAAAGACACAGTAAATGAGAGTTTTAATCTTACTAATTCTATATGTAATTTGACATATTGATCTATACTTTTTTAATTGAGAAATTATTAAGTCAAAATTTTAATTAATAAATTTAGAGGATTTTTCCTCAACAAATAAAAATATATTTAGAGAGTTGCTTTTCCACTCACCCTCCCAATATAAATTTAGAAAACCAACTTTTAAGAAGAAGGAATCAAATTTTTAAATTGACTAAAGGGAAATGGAAAAGAAGCTCTTAAACATAACATAGTAGAAGAAAAGAAGCTTGAATGGTCTCAAAGATAAACTTCAGTTTTATATATTTGGACATATGATGTGTTTCTCTTTTGATATTCCGATGTGGAACATAAAAACTACTACCATAGTATATGTGATAATGTACACCTTTTTCTTCTGTCATATTCTTTCTTCAACAATCTAACATCACATTATAGTAATTTCTGCTATGTTATACAACATTCTTTAAGAACCACTAGGATTTGGGTGATTTTATTTGTCAAATATTGCATTATTTTTTTTATCTATAGCTAAGCTTGACCATTTATATTACCTCTCTTTCATAGCAATTGCCAAAAAGTAGAAATTAGATAACAATAGAAAACTTAATCACATTCTGTAGAAGAGGTGAATCAGCAATTCAGCTTAATTTTTTCTACAACAAAGTTCGTTTAGGTTTAGTATAATTACAAATCACTATAGCTATAAGTAAAGAAACATAATTTATCAATATGAAGACACATTAACTCAAGTCTATCATATGCAGCTACTAGAAATCTACTTAAAATTTGATCTAGAAATTCAACACTTTACAACTTAGTTTGGTGTAGTACACCAGACAATTTCCATATGCAACCACAAAACAATGTGAGACTGAGAGACCAGTAGCAAGCTGCTATGTAAAGATTCCCTTTCTGGCTTTCTTTCTGAATTTAGTTACAGGATTATTTAGTATAATTTCTCCTTTAGAGCAAAGATTTACAAAAACGCGATAATTTCAGAGAAAAAGGTTAATGTTACTTTTATCCTATAAGTACAGGTATTTATTTCTCTTAAAAAATTCAATCAGAATTTACTTAACCCTTTTATTCTTATGTCAATTTAAATATATTTGTAATTTTTGGATTCAATGTAGATGGTTCTCGAAACAAGCCATAAAGGGAGAAATTCTCGAAACTATTATTTGGCCAAACCAGGTAACAAACTCATTGAAACAATAAAGTTACAGGATTGCATAAATAATTTAAATTATCCTCATCAATGTCTTTTTTACAGTAATGTAGGCTAGGATCCGTATTCGAAAAGACTACTACGAGAAACATCGCAAAGAAATCAATTTCAAGATTCCTGGATTGCTTCTTTCTGATGAAGGGATTACCTATGCCACACATTTTGGCATCGATGAGATAGGGGTGTACATGGGTAATGGAATCAGAATTGCTAAAGAGTTCGGACTTTTGGTTCCGACCAAGATTTGACTCGACTATGAACGCATCAAGAATACTTATAAGCTAACACAACAAGGAGTGATTCACATTCCGAATGTTTTCCCCGTGCGAGTTAAAGAAGAACCTATCGAGATTATTTCAGATGATGAAGCTGACATTGAACAAACAAATGGTAATATGATGAAGCATGAACTAGAAATGAGATTCAGCCAAATGCATGTGCTGTCAACAATCTACAAAGAACTGATGCAATGCGTTATCATCACTTTCAGAAGAACGTGACAGCAGCTTTGGCCTCCATTGAAAGACCCCAAGCCTTGATATGTAAAAACCTATTTTTAATAAATCTAGCATCATCTACTATTGCAAAATAAATATTTCAATCTGTTAAGAATAACAAATAACACATAGATAGGTAGCAAAAAAAAATAGTCTATATTATTCTAATTTTCTCCAATATATTGCTATATAATCTACAAAAAATAAAGCAATGCAAACTTGCTAACTATCAAAAAATACAGAGAGTAGTTGAAAAGAGATAAATATGCATGTATAATATACCATATATCCTATGTTACATTAGATTTAGATGCTCTTATAACTGTAATATATTAGTGTTTAATAGCAGCAACCTTAAAAAAATAGTTTATACTCAAGCGCTCTGTGTGAGTTTACAGTTTTATTTTTGATTTCATATAGCATTTTCCCAATCAAATATCCAAAAGGGTCTTGAAGAGGAAGTATCTAAGAATGACTTTAGAGGATGTGGAGACGCACAAGACATATAATTGCAGAGTAACAACAGCTGGCAGGGGAAATGCCGAAAAGTCTTTAGGTGGTGAATGGTCTGACTTCGTCATAGACCGCAACTTACAAGAGGGTGACAAGTTGATTTTTCATTTAGAAGATCCACCGACCAAAATGTATGTCAGACACATCCGCGACCAGTAAACAACGAAAGGTAGTGGTTACTTTTGGAATTGAAGACGACAGGACCGTTTTTGAAATTTAACTTTGTAATCCATCAAACACAACTACTTTAGAATCTATGTTGTATAACTTCTGTTTTGGTTTCATTTATGGTAGACGTATTTAGGATTTGATATACTATGGATCATGGTTTTTTTTATATTTATATGCATGTAATATCTAAATTTCCAATCAGTTTACTTTTAAGCGTATTAACAAATATCTGTTTGCCAACAAAATTATCCAAAAAAAAAGCAATCAACCCCGTGCGAAGCACGGGTTTGTAACTAGTTTTACTAAAAAAAAAATAGCGAATACACCTTTGAACTCTATTTCTGAGGTTCATATTATAAACCTCCAAACAAATAAAAAAGAAAACGGAAATAACATGTCCATCTAGTAGCATCTCAAATTATTTGCGGATTACTTATGTGACACATGATGTTAGGGAGGGTGGTAGTGTGGAGTGATAGTTGGTATATGGGTCATGTAATATGATAGAACCTGTATAGGGTAAAATTTGAGGATTACTTTTCCCACCCTACTGCCTTCTCGTGCGCCCTGTAAAAATTCCAAAAATATCTCTGGTCCGGATTATGTTTTCCGAATCAGATTGTTAGTTACTTCCGGAACATAAAATCCGGACCATATGTTGTGCGCTTTTTTGTGTCTTTCTTTGATGTCAAGGGTCTCTGTTGACCGTTATATGAACCCCATTGCAGGGTTCATATGAACGGTCAACAATGACCATGACACCACCGACACCCCTAAAAAACTAAAAACATTTGAAGAAATTTGAAGAAAAGAGATGAAGAGACTTCCGGAAAATTAAATCAGAACAAAAATGATATGAATATTTTGTGTCTTTCTTTGATGTCAAAGGTCTCTGTTGACCGTTATATGAACCCCACACAAACTGCAATGCAATTGCAGGGTTCATAGGAACGGTCAACAATGACCATGACACCACATACACTCCTACAAAACTTAAAAAATTTGAAGAGAATGGAAGAAAAGAGGTGGAGTGAAGAATGAAGGTATTTGTTGAAGATGGAAGCCTATTTATAGCCTAAAAAAAGTCCTAGGTCATTAATACAGTCAATGAAAACGTGTTAGTGGTTGTAACCGTCCAAACCCACATTGATGGCTCTCTTTCAAAAGTGCTGAATCATTCCGGATTATACATTCCGGAATGTCCTTAGCCCTACAAAGAAGTGTCAACTTTTCCCTCGTTCACCATAATCGCATTAATCCGGAAAGTATATTCCAGAAACCAAAGGTGCATTCCGGATTTTATATTCCGGAACTCCTCAGTGCCATGGCCGGTGGTCTGCACCACACGTTTTTGACAGTGGTCAAGTCAAAAAAACGTGTTTTACCACGTTTTTTGACTGCATTTATGGCTTCCCAACCATTTTTCACCCACCCCCTCCCTATAAATACCCTTCCAAACCCCACCATTTCTCACACCATCCCTCTCCTCCTCTTCTTCCTTCTACAACCATGGTTTTCCATCGTTGGCCTTTCATAGATAAGGCCTCGTTGAAAACTTTCAGGGTTTGTATGAACGGTCAATGAGGATGGAATCGCGCTGCAACGAAGGGCGGTTCATCTGAGGGTCATGTGGGTCAGTGTGGTTATTAGCTTCGCCTGTATGGGCGTAAGTCTGACCACCCCCCACCTCCCTCAGGGGCATTGGTTTCTTCTTCCCGCCCTCCTTTTCCCCTCCTCCGGTTTTCCTCCAATAGCCAAGCTATTGCTATGTCCTATCACATAGCAGTGGTTAGGCTCTTAGGAGATTAGAATTAGGCTCTTAGGAGATTAGAAATAGATTTATGATCTTATGTAATAAGCTTAAAAAGCTTGAAAATTATTGTAATGTATTGTTCATATATTAATAAAATGAGTTATTTTTATGTTTGTGTCTTTTTATTTCTGTTTTTTATTTTATTCGCATTTTATTTTACGAATTGTAGAGCTTAAAATTGCAAAAGTTCTGCTAAAATATTATTCCAAATTTTAAAATCCGGAATCATCTGAAAAATACAAACAATTCATTCCGGAATATGAAATCCGGACCAGGGGTAAAATTGGAAAAAAATAGGGCGCGCGAGGAAAGGCATAGGGTGGGAAAAGTAATACTCGTAAAATTTCCTCCAAATATTGTACTTTGACGAGCCTTGGGCCACATCTCATAAGTAATTGGGAAATTGAATTTCTTTTTCAACCCTATATACTTCTCGCGTACCTTCTAACTTAATAATTTTGTTCTCATTCAGATTTATAATCCGTAGTGTATTTGACGTTTTTGAATTATAAAATTTGAATTGTATTTACCCAATTTTGTTCTCAATCTTTTTTTTTTGAAGAAGTTGTTCTCAATTTATTAAAAGGACATAATTTAAAATGACATAATTTAAAGCGGCATAATTTAAAATTGACAACAAAATTTAATAATTGAACACAATTTATTAATTGAACAAAATACATTTACTTTTTTTTTGGTAGTGACCGGGGTTTGAACCCCGGACCTTGCATATTTTATGCATTGTCCCAACCAGCTGAGCTAAGCTCACGAGGACATAATACATTTACATTGACATAACATTATGTAGTACAAAATATTTGGCAACTAAAACTAAATTTGTAATACAAGAATTTGAGAACACATGATGTAGAAGGAGGAGGAAACTAATTTGAACAATATGAGATTCAAACTGATATGATGTATTGTCCCAACCAGCTGAGCTAAACTCACGAGGACATAATACATTTACATTGACATAACATTATGTAGTACAAAATATTTGGCAACTAAAACTAAATTTGTAATAAAAGAATTTGAGAACACATGATGTAGAAGGAGGAGGAAACTAATTTGAACAATATGAGATTCAAAATGATATGAAATACAAGTTGATATGAGACAACCCCACATTGACCATTCATATTAACCCACAAATTGACCCTTCATATGAAAGACCAATAGTGAAACCAAGACATCATAACTTCCCCAAAAGAAACGGAAAGAAGACGAGTTTTTGAATGAATAATATGGAAGAAATGAAGGATATCTACATGCAAAGGACCACATATATTGTATCTACAATCAATCCAAAATGTATAATACATTCAATAAAATGTGTAAAACACCACACATTGACCTGAAATTGTCGACCATCGAAATTCTAAACTGTTTTAGATTATATGGTTAATTAAGTAATTGGTCCATATAAATATTCATAATTTCGTTTTTAGCCCATACAAAATAAAATCACACTTCTTAGTCACCGTAACATTTTCCTTTAGCTTTTTAAGGACCAAAATTGTGACATAAATTTTTTACAAGGACTAAAAATACTGATGAAATTTTTACAGAGACTAAAAAGTGCGATTTTATTTTGTAGGGACTAAAAACAAAATTCTGAATATTTATAGGGACCATTTACTTAATTAACCCTAGACTATATAATCCAAAATCATGACCTATACTGGTTCAGATTGTATAATCTGAAACATGTCAAGGAAATGTTAAAAATTGTGATTTGGAGGGTTTGACACGTTTTGAAATATATAATCCAAACAACCTAGTCAAATGCAGGATTTTTTTGTGGTTCATATTGCATCGACAATTTTTATGGTCCACAAAGCACATAACCGTCAATAAATTGACGTGTATGGTTCATATGCAAACAACATCACAAACATATGAACACTTATCCATGAAATGAGCACTAAGCTAGTTGTAATTTACTACAACGGAAAGAAACCTAATTTGTTTAGGGTCCACATCTATCACTTGATCCATGATATTTTTTGTGTTTAATTATATTAATTTATGTTGTTGCATTTTGTTGTTGAATTATCCTCTTGAAATTATGCTGTTGAAATTGTTTTGTTTAATTTATGTTGCTGTTGTAAAATTACATTTAATGATAGATTTTTCTATTTTATATGTTCTGAATAAGATTCATAATTCAAAACGTGCAGAACCCTCCAAAACACAAAATTTAAACAATCTGTGCATGTTTCAGAATTTATAATCCGAACCAGTACCAGACATGCATTCAGATTAAATAATCCAAAATATTCTAGAATTTGGATGATGGCGTTACAACCAATGTTTGAGCGGTCTGTGGTGTGTCTAATGCATTTTTTTGGGAGATTTTGTTAATTTTACACGTTTTCTTTGACTATAGTTACAAATATAGATGGTTTTGTGACTATAAATAGCCTTGCATTTTCTCTATATTTTTATTGCAATTCTCCTCTTTTTTTCCTTCTTCTGTTTTATTTCTTACCTTTTCATCGGAGGCAGTTATAATGTAATGGTCACCATTGACGATTCATACATCTTCAAAATTGTTGTGCAACTCTTGTGGGGATGGTAAGATATGGTCAACAAAGACTTTTGTACAATCCATTCACTTGCTCAGCAAAACCAATCATCATCTTGGATTTGGAATCCTATATTACACATTGTGAATCAAAGAATTCAATAGTGCAATTAGAATGATTACATAACTGGAAAACTGAAATCAAATTTAGGGAAAAATTTGGCAAAAACAAAAGATTTACTATAACGCCCTATTTCTATTAAAGCGATAAAACACACGAATATAGCAAATATTCAAGAAATAGACGCTACGTCTCAACAAAATCCAACAGACATGCATATAAAAATTCTCAACAGTCGCAGCGGATACAATTCATACATCACCAAAATTTACATGTCATAAAACAACATCAATTCATAAATGAAATCTCCAAAATCCGACAAATGGATAAAACTCCTCAACATAAATAAGTACATAAATCCAAAGACAATTGACACCTAATCAGAGCCTAAAACTAAGACTCAACAACCGACAACGGAGATTAGCTCCCGCTATCCAAGCAAAGCATCAAGCAACTCACCGAAAGCCAACTAATCCCGCACAACGTCTACCCATCCATACAGACAGGTAGGCGGTCAAACCACTGGGGGTAAGCTTTACATTAATCATAATCAATAAATATTAACTGGCATGCAAAAATCAATTCAATTCTCAAATAGTTTGCATGAACAATTAACTCCCATATATACAACCAATCCAAGTATCTCAAACATGAGCTCATCAACACAATCATCACCAACAAACATCATTCACCTACCACAACAAGATTTCATTTCAATATGCAATGCTCCTATACTCGACACATATATGCATGTGGTACCATAACAACAACCATTAGATGCGAACCGCACATCTATGTAAGAGTACACCTCCTTTTACAACCAACTATGTAAAAGTACACCTCCTTTTACATTTCAACATATGACTCAATATGATTATGATGCATGGACATACAACAACGACCCAATAATGCACAACTTCAACATAACAACTACCAACGACAATGTAAAAGTACACCTCCGATTACATTGACTAGCTCAACAACATTTGCATTATCAAGTATTCATGTTCACACATTCAACAATTCACAATTCAAATAAGAGTCATCGACATGGATCAACATACATCAGCACCAACTACACAATATATCTCAACAATTCCATATACTTCTCATAGGCCAAGTAAGTGGAACAATACAACACTTTTATGATAAACATCATATTCAACCATCAACAATCATCCACATATCCTCAATTAATCATATAAAACTATTCACGAAGGATTTATAGAGTATTCGGCTCAAAGGAACCATTTTCAACCAAGTTCGTCTATCGTTATCCCATTTTCAAAATAATTGAAGCTATTGAACCAAAACCAAGTAAACAAGATCTAATGCCTCAACTAAGTATACTTCTAGGCTACATATAAGTGCAGTAGAGTATACAATTATGTTTCACCGGCTAAACACGACGAATTCATGAGAATCACAAAGTTCATATCTCTTTATCACTTTTCAAGAAAATCCCATTTTCAAAGCAAAACAAGTTAAGACTTGATGAAACCAATCACAACCATTTTTAGAAACCATATAAACATTATACAACCTTAACCCCACTCCATTTTCCGGAGAAAACGAGTTTCGAAAAAATCGACATTCTTGGACCATTTTTCAAAAGTTAAGTTCAATTCACAAATTCAAGTCCAATTCGATTCACCTGATGTTCCTGTAGGTTTAAGTGTATAAACAGAGGGTAAACAAGTCAAAAGAAACATTTTAGTACGCCCGGATTGGTCCCCAAGTGCACGAAACGAAAAATCAAATTTTGCTGTACAGGAGGGAGCACGCTTAAGCGTGGCCTGCTCGCTTAAGCGTGCAAGTTCCAGAAACTTATGGGCTTGCTCGTTGGCAGCACGCTTGCTGCTCGCTTAAGCGTGGTGAGCAGGCTTAAGCGTCCTGCTTCAGTCTGTCAAAAATTCAGTTACGGGTTCCAACCCTTTTTCACCCAAAATCCCAATTTTGATCATTCCAAACCCCAAAACTCAACCCAAAAGATGTTTACAGGTCATATACAATTCAAAACACTCAAACATACACAATTTTTGAGATTACAACTTCAATTTATCAATAATTCACCAATTCACAAAACTCTCACAACTTTCAACAACAACAACAAACTCGTCAATAATTCATCATTTCAATGATACCCATTGCATCAATTCAACAACAACATATGTTAAGATAACAACAACAACATTTGAACATGAATTCATTCACAATTCCACAACTACAACTTCATCCATCATCAATTTCACACAAAAACACATCATGTTCATATATACCCATTTTTGACATACAAATCCAACAACCACAACACAATTATCATTCAATTCATGTATATAATCTTATCATCAAAATTAAGCACGAATTTCTACAACTAAAATCAAATTAATCACTTAACCACAATAAGCAATTAGGCAAAGAATTAGGGTAGAAATTAAACTACAAGATTATGATTAAAGTCTAACCCCCTTACCTTAATTCTTCACAAACTCAAACTAGTGTTTCACTTTAGCTCTAATCCTTGAAGCTCTACCTTCCTCTAGCTCTCTATAGCTTTCCTTCTTCAAACCCTTATCTTCTCTCTCTCTCTCTCTCTCTCTCTCTCTCTCTCTCTCTCTCTCTCTCTCTCTCTCTCTCTCTCTCTCTCTCTCTCTCTCTCTCTCTCTCTCTCTCTCTCTCTCTACCTCTTCTCTCAAAATTGTGAAAATGATTATGTAAACCCTATTTTCTCTAAACACTAAAGTTTATATAGACTCTACATAATTGGGCTCAACTCACAATGCCTTAATGGGCCTAACCCATTTATTAATCTAATTCGAAATGTTTCTACCCACTTAATGATAAAATATAATAATAACGGTCATTTACCGGTTATAAAACAATTCACTACAACTCCCTAGTACTTAGTAAAATAATAACGGCTCTCACTAAGCACTAAAAATAATCCTCGTCAAAATTACTAAATTATCCCTATTCACAAAATGACCAAAATACCCCTGAGTCCAAAATGACTAAAATACCCGTCTAACACCGAATTCTACAACTTCCGACCAAAAATACACACAGAGGCAATTAATCACATAAGAGCACATGCAAACACACATAAAAATAATCAAATTAAATCTACCGAAAAATCGGGCTGTTACATTTACAAGCTAAGACTGTGAAAGATTTATGGTGCCCGTAAATTATGCAGTGACACAATTGTCATTAGGTAGTCTAAACTATGATAAGTTCTAAACTAGTTAAAGGAAGAACAAATATGGTCATTCGCATCTGAGCCAAAAATCCATGATTCTAGCAAGCTACAATTAGAATACAGGCTAATAACCAAGTACAATAGGGGGTCCAGTCTGGCAACATTTAGAGCTGATCACCGTTGAGGCGTAGTGACAAGTGGTGTATTCAGGGCCATTCCTGTGTAATCGGAGGCTCGGTTCTCATGTAAAAATAGGCCCTTAATAAATCAAAGTCCTCTCATACTAAAAATATTAATTAAAGAAGCAAAAAGGAAAAGAAGGAAAAAAGGAAGGAAAAAAACATAAAAAGGAAGAAAAAAAACATAAATTAAATTATGGGTGATGAGTGTTGAACCCAAAGACCCAAACAATGCAAGCTTGCATTTGTACCACTAAGTTGCTGCAATAATACTGAAATATAAATCACGCGCCATATATTTATTACTTGTTTACTGGGCAATATTTTTTCTAGAGTCTCATACCTTGGGGAGACCCAGTTCCATTGAGTTGTTTGCACCCCCCAAGGGCCGGGCCTGGGTGTATTGCCCCCCGGGGGATGTTATCTGTCACAAATACTTAGGATCTGTATGCTGACGCATTTAAAATTCTATAAATAGAACATGTATTTTACGCATTCAGATTACATAGTCCGAAATGTGTCAACATAAAGACTACAAGTGTTGTTAAAATTTGGTTTGACGAGCGATTGACACATTTAACATTATAAAACTGGAACTGTTAAATTTTTTTTTCCAGATCATATTTTTGAACTGTTTTGAAATAAGAATTGGAGGAACCACTGTAATTTACATGTGTTTTAAGAGTTTTTAAGAGATTCAAATTATATAATCTATATGAAAATGCCTCGGATTATATAATTTAAAAGGTGTAAGATGAGAAATTTGAAGAGCAGACCAGAGGATAAAAAGTTGGGAAAAGAAATTCTCAAAAATAAACCGGTCTAAAACTAGTTTTTAAGGACATAAGCAATCCAATTCAGTTTGATTTATTGACAATGTACACCCCAAATTGAGCTTACATGCTATGGTTTCATTTCATTGATTCCTAATAGATGCAACCCCATTAGATCTGGATTCAATTGTACTTGGACCTAACGGCCCTACAACCTTCGCACCAATGCATGTGGTTTTTCTGAGGTCTGTTGAGGTGCCATTATGGTCTAAGAAATAGATGTATTTGTACTTTCTCATTCAACATAAAATTCATCTGCATGCGGGTCTTTTCAGGTTCAAGAGGCCAAGGTATATTGTAAATGCATAGTATAATAGGTAAATACAAAATGGTAAATACAAAAGTTAGCATAATTGTCCAAACATTCCTGTGCTCATACAGTTTAGGTCTACTTTTGACATATCTTCCAACTAACTGCAGTCATGTAAATTTCAGAGTGAATAATTTCGGTTATATTAATTTGCAAAGAATAAGCTATAAAAGGAAATCAGCGGTGAAAATAATCTTTTTGGCACATGTTTGGTGAAGTGGCAACGTCTCAATACAATTACACATGTTGTATCCGATATAATACGATAATTACAATGAATTATGTGATTTTCTCAAATTATTATCGGTGTTAGTTTGTCAATGTTCGTGTTGTGTTTGGTGTCCCTTTACAGGTGTCAACACATGTAGGACTGTTAGTGTGTGCAGAGTAAACACTACCCCTTGTCCATGTCATGACAGATTTCAATTATTTATACACACATGGACTTGTCTCAACCACATTTCATTTCATGTCATCTCTTTTTCCCTTACTAAATTTGTTGACCAAATCCAATTTAGCATATTCAAACTTTTTTTAATAAAATAAACATATATATTATAAGTTTGAAATAACCTTGTTTAAGGGTGACTAATATCTATCGAATAATATGTTGGATAACTAGGGTTGATATTCTCTCTCTTCAACTAATTTTTTTTCATTCGCATGCAAAAATTAAAGATCGAACTTTTGATCAATAAATTCAAAATTGAAACAAATATGACCGAACATGAAATGTTATTTTTATGATAATGTCCTAAAAGTAAATACATGGTGAAACCTACATTACCCCTTGTTAAATTGGAGATAATTTACCCTTAATGACAAGTATGGTTCAATTCTAGAATGAAGAAGATAAAGATTACATGTTAAATGACAGAGATAAGGAAGTTTAACGTTTTTGAGATAAAAATATTAACTAATTGTAAGAAAAAACTAAAATTATGAGGCCTACATTACCTTTTGATGAATTGTAGGTAATTTACCCCCAATGACAAGTAAGATCCGATTATGAAACAACATGGATGAAAATCACATGTTCAACGAAATAGATGAAAAAATTTAATTTTCTGTGGATAAAAATGATATTTGATAGTAGGGAAAAAGATGAAATATTTCTTTGATAGGGGTAAATCATCCTCAATTCATTAAGGGGTAACGTAGAAAAAACCGTTAAAAGTTGGGTTTGATATAGGAGCATTGATTGATATCCCAAACCGACACATCCACACCCCACCAGTATCTGGCAACTTATAATTGCTGTGTGGATGAAAATGATTTTGATATATATTGCTGAAAATCTTATGAAAAAAAGCTGAAACAAAATTACAGATTAGAGACATTGGTTGAATGAGCCAGCCTTAGCTGTGGTTCTTGCCTGAACGAACCCCCCCACACACATAGGATCCCCACCCACTACATCTAATAATTAATTTTTCCACCATATAAACGATCCTAAGTTTGGCTTTATACACATATATACTTCTGATTTAAAAGCCTAAAGAAATTTTGGAGCATACCAAATATGGAGCATAGGTCTACCTTCACAACATGCTTCTTTCTCTTTCTCTTCCTTGTTCTCCCTCACATCTCTAGAGGTTTGTTTAACATAACATCACATGCTTTCTCTCTTTTATACTATATGCTTCATTATAATATATATATATCTTTTGATAAAGTTTAAACTTATAATGTTAGGAAGTCATAATAGAGTAAGTTGTATAATTTTGTTGGTGCTACTAATTAATTCTAGTTTAATTAATTAATTAATTGTATATTACAGGAGAATCAGATGCAATATTGCCTTCAGAGGTATATGAAATTGATTATAAAGGCCCTGAGACACACTCATCGGTTCCTCCTCCTCATCATAAATATCATTCAATTCCAAGGAAAAACTTAGTCAAAACAGAGAAAGCTTTGGGTAAAATGGGTGTTAGTAGTGCTACTTTGGCAACAAATAAGGCAAGTATACTAGTCTTTTTTTCCCTTCTATGTTATTAGACAATAATTTTGTTCGAGGCATGATCAAACACTAAATATATACACCTCTCACGGTTTAGATTGAACATTTGTTTGTTTGTTATGTTGTGGGAGACTGATCTCTTTTGCTAGACTTCATGGTAGTAGTATATTTGTCTTTTTATTTCTTCTATGTTACTAGGCGGTAATTTTGTTCGAGGCATGAGTGCATGGTCGCACACTAAATTACTCATGCCTCGAACACTAAATTACCTACATGAAAAGGAACTAGGGAATAGAATATTTGGTATTTTTGACACTTTTGGATAAATATTCTGCTGGTTCAATTAATTATAATGCAGTATGATCAAATTGTAATTAAAGGATAATTAAATTAGATAACAATTGTTCTTGAGTTTAACTGCAGTTCGTACATTTAGTGCAAATTTTGTCAAAAAGAGAGAGATTAAAGTCTAGTGTGTTGGATATTGCAGACTTAAAATTGCTTGATAATGGTTAAATGCAGAGAGAATGAGGGAGTTTGAATTAGGAAAAACACATTTATAGACATAGCTAACATTAATGCGGATTGAATCTAGTTGAAGGGACTAGTTCTCCACTTGTGACGAATATTGTGCATTAAAAATGATTATTTCATGTAGGATGATATCAGAGAGAAACCTAACAAAAAAGACAGGATCAAATTAGTTTTCAGGCTATTTAGTTATTACTGTAGTAGTATTATATAGATAAAAATTTAATTGGGTTCTCAAGTAACCATTGACTGAGTTGTAACCATTGACTGAGTTTCATCACTTGTGAGATTAGGGATAAGAACTTTTACGATAAATCATACAATCTTAAAAGTTGCGTTAAGGAAAGTGGCCAAACATGAGAAAGCGTGTTATGATGATTAACATGCTTTTATACCATTTATTTTTGACACTTTTGACTTTCTAGCACGAGAGGCCGTTGACCTTCTACATAGAGTACAAATTGTCATGCACAACAATGTCATGTCTCCTAGGTCCATGAATATTGTGTTTACGAGAATTGGTTTTTCCATCCAAAAAGGCCTAGCAGCGCAGCTTGTTGTCTGCTTGCGTTTTATTTATGTGTAATTAATCTTTGATATATAAAAAAAAATCAATAAATTAAAGTTATATAATTGTAGTATTATATTATTGATTTAAATTTAATTCTCCACTGCAGGTTAAGAAAGTCCATGGATGAGAGGAAGCTTCTAAAGTTAAATGGACTACTACTTGGTACTCTTACAAAGATATAATTCCTTTCGAGAGATAGTATATATAATGAATAGAGAGTTGGGATATTATTTCATGGTTTGCCTATAACTGTTTTTTGATTGTATGGTTTACCTTTACTTCGAAGAAGAATCTGCATATGTTAATGCTTAAAAAAATTAGATTGAATCACTTGGTTGAACTTTTGGTACGTAAATTGAGTATACATTCACAAATTGCGACACTTTCATGATGTTAAAGATTGATTGGCCTATTGCAACTAATTAACTAACTAACTAACACACTAATAGTCACTGACAATAATAGCAGAACTTGAATTACTCTAACAACACACCTCCTTAATTCAAGGTTTCTAAGATACAATATATACAACTTAGACTTCTAATCTACCTTAGACTTCAAGTATTTGAAACATAAGTGCTTAGAATATTTTATAAATCTTGAGATTTCATGTCAAGATTATATGTTTCAAGTTTTTTGATGCATTAATCTAAAGTGCACCATATTATGATTTCATACTCTCTTTGAATTCTTCAACCTCTCCATCACTGCTTGTGCTGAGAAAGTAATCATCAACATACAAGAATACGAACATCATTTTAGTATCTCTCTTCCCTTGTTCTTGATGTAAATTACATGTTCTACATAACACTTAGAGAATCTCAAGTGCACCAAAAATGAGTTTATATTCAGTTGTTCCAAGCATGACTCCATAAAAGGCCTTATTGAGCTTCCAAACCTTTTTATTTCACCTCAAATGCAAATGGCTAGGTTACGTAGACCTCCTCTTCAAGTGATGCATTCAAGAAAGTGGATTTGATGTGAAGTTGGAATAGCTTCCATCCATTTCAGTTTGTAAGTGCTACTACCAATCTCACTGTCTCAAGCTTTGCCACTGATGCAGAAACCTCTTAGCAGTCCAAATTAACCAGCCATTTGTAGATAGCTTTTTGCCACTAGTTTTGGTTTCTACTTAGCCATTGATCCATTTAATCTAAATTTCACCTTAAACACCCATTTAACAACAAATGGATGCTTCTTAGCTGACAGCTCAACCAACTCCCTCCTTGATTCCTTTCAATTACTTTCAGCTCTTCAAGGCATCTTCAAAATTAACAGTTCCTATGACAGCAAATTTGAGCCTTCTAAAGATTGAGATAAATCCACAACATTCTACAGAATTCATCTATAAAGGATTAAAGTATTTATTTCCACCAAGTGACGGCACCTCAAGTGGTCCGCATACATTATAACGAACAGCTCCTAGCACTCCCTTGGCCCTCATAGGAACATAGGAACTAATGGAATTCCTAAGCATTTTACTCATCAAACAACTTTCATACACCTTTGGAATTTAAATTGAAGAGAGTCCATTCACCATACCCTTTGACTTCAATTGGCTTAAACTCTTGAAACTTTGCCGACAAAATCTAAATACAAATTCCGAGATTCAACTTGTAACACTTATGCAGATAAGCATCTGCTTCACCAACATGAATCTGGACCTCAAAGGTCACATGCTAAGCAAGGGGCCTTCAAAATTCTTCTATGACTCAAATCAAATATCTCTTGTGTTCAAGCTGCATTTGCATAGTGAAAACTTTTTTCAAAGTTGTCTCATACTCAATAGATTTATTTTCATGTTTAGAACAGACAATTTGATTAGATCACAAAATACTTCCCATCCTTCCTTTCAATCATTATATTTCCAACTGCTTAGGCAAGCATTGTTCAATTGTCTGCATAGGTAAATTTGTTTGTCTTACTATCATCATAATCAACCAACCATTCCTTAATTCATGAGAGTGAATTCATAGATTGTATTTTCTGCACTAAACAACAATCTCTTGATCATGCACTTAAGCTTGCTTTGGATCTATGAAGCACGGATACGGACACTGATACGCTGACACCGCTAATAATCTAAGAAAATCACATAATTCAGTGTGATTATATGTGTCACTGTCGGACACGACAGTCTGATATCAGGACACGCCAAATCCGAGGAGTGTCTGTGCTACATAGCTTTGGATTGATTTTTGAGAAAATTATGACATGTTCCAAATTAAGTATGGTTTAGATTGGATCTTGCACATTATTAATTTTCTTTAACAAATGAATTCAATGCATTTCATTAATAATCAAAATTTCAATACAAAGTGGGAACATGATAAAGTAAACACAAATTAACTATGGATAGTACTTCCTTTTCAAGGAAACGAGTCATATTATTCACTTGATGTTTAACACAACTTACTCTAAAATTGGAAAAAGAAGTAAAAAAGTTGATCATGCAATCACCAAACATTATTTCAATTTTTATTGACATATACTTATATATTTATATTACATCAAATACTATATTGCAAGTCAATCAACATGCATGATACAACTTGATAATACACTCACAAACTTCAAAGGTGAATTATTTTCTATTGCCTTTGTCGGTTGATCAAGTAACATATCTGTGTGAACAACTATGTACAAGCATAAAAGTCTAAGCCCGATGGCATTATTAATTATTCTATGCAATGCAAATACAAATAATAATACTATAGCCAAATAATCATATAACTAATTGGCATTAACGTAACGACAATCCTTTCTAATTTCACCTTGATCTCCGGTAAGAGGATTATTCTCTGATAACAATTGAACAGCCCTTGAGAATTGTTCATTGAAGTATCCATTATCAGCTGCCATCTTTTTCACATAAGGTGATGTTCTTGGATCAGTAGCTAGTTCTTCATCCACAGTGAGTAGGCCCTTGTGTTCCAAAATGTTCTTGTAGTAGTTGTTGTCGATTATCATTGGCGTTTTTCTATCATTTCTTGCATATAGAACAGCATTTGGATCTGGATTTGGTGTTGGGCATCTAAGTTTTAGATAGGCAGCATATGTGGGGTCTAGCTTTGGGTCCACTGTGGGGTATAGCCTCTGGACCAAATTCATGCAATGTACCCTTCCCACTGAGTGTCCTCCTGATTGAATCAAAGTGACCGATTAATTATGTTTATGTTTGACTTTTGAAGTCAATGTTAGAATGTATTGACCAAAAAAAGTAAATGTTAGAATGCACAGTAGTACCTAACAGAGCAACAGTGGCTTCAACGTCAACACCAATAGCTTGAAAACGAGAAAGCACTAAGGATATAGAGTCATTATGGTTTGGAATGAATTCTTCTACCATTGTTACATGGCTTTCTTTGCCATCCCTTCGTCCTGTCTTCATTTCAAATTTTGGACCTCCCAACTATACAAATGCACCAACATAAAAATTCACACCCAATATTTACAATGTTCTATAAGATAGAAGAATCTTTAGAATTTTAAGTCTCACTTTTAATGTGAGATTTCTAATGTGCGACTCTTAACATACCATGGCAATTCCATCTCTAGCGGAAAGAGCAACAATGTCGGCACATGATACTGTCAAGGGACATTCTTTCTCAACAGCAGCTTTGATGGTTTTCACATACTTGAAGTTTCGCATCCCGGAACTTCTCTCTGATGTCTGCTCCGATACTACATCGCCTACCGACTCTAAAAGCAGGGATGCGTCGCATGACTGCGTGGAAACCCACATATATATCATTATCAATTGCTTCTTTAATCCAAAAATGATAACTCTGCTGCGATTACATTTACACTCACCTTGACTATGCAATCATGGAAGAGATTTCTAACCCACGAAACCGCCGTGTTTCCATGCTCGTTATACAGTTCAATGACTTTTTGTTTGATGATCTCTTCTGCTTTTGGGCAGCTTTTGGAGTAGTAGTTCATTTGTAGCTGGCTTTTTCCTATGCAAAAAATACATGGCATTATTAATTAGAGAGGAGATTAATGGTGCAATCTCAACAAAATTAAAATTAAAATGGTCACAGATTAATAACTATTTCGAGTGAAACACATGAAAGTTGCATGCATGTTTTTCACTTGATAATGCATACTAATATATATAGGTCTTAAATATTGGTCACAGGCTCACCAAAAATAAATAAATATTGGTCACACAAAAATGAGGAAACAAAGTTAAGTATATGCTAAATGTACCCAAATAAAAATGTAGGAGAAGCAATAGAAAGAGGAAACAGAAATTAGATCGAGGCTTGGTGGCCATATTTTGCAAGTTTAAATGTCTCTTCTCTCTTGTGAGTTATGGAAGATGGAATTTAGAAGCTTTAAATAGATAAGTTTTGGAGTGCAACACTCAAATAATTAGCTTAATTAATTAATGTGATGGCAAGAGTATAACAAAAGCTACTCTCTACCACTACGCAACTTTATTTGACATTCTTCACCCCATGCTCGTGGGCCAACACAGAAGCTACACATGCAGCTAGCAGTTAGCTAGTGTTTATATTATGAATTAATTTTGGTTATGGATAGAACATGTTACCGTATCACATTAACTATTAACTAGTGTGAAGTAAATTATGATGGTAATGTTTGATTAAGATATAATTAAATTGATAGGTGAGTTTGTACCAAAAGAAATTGATAGGTGAGTTAGGAAAATGAAGAAGAAAATTTAATTACGGAAATATTAGTATTAATGATTTTTGTACCTCCTCCTACCTATAAACAAATTCTTTTAATCAGGCAAAAAAAAAAAAAAAGCAAACAAATATCCAGCTGCCAATAATTTTTTTGTCTCACACGAGCATAAATGATATAAGCAGTAGGGATACCTTGTGACATCTTCAAAATAAATTATGATCTATATTATGTGTTATTCAATTTGTGTGTCTCTCTTTGTGTCTATATATATAACACCCACCTAAAAACACTGAGGTGCAAGCTAACAAGCTGCATCCACTTATAATTTACTAAAACACCATTTTGTTTATATTCTATTTAATTTTAAATAGAAGGGCAATTTTGTAACTAGCTTAAAAAGATCCTTAAAAAAAGAAACAAAAAAGACAATGACATGCTTAAGGTACAAAACATGTAATAAAGACAAACTTTTAAGGAAACAATATTTGGAATGATGAAAGTGGGTGTAAATTAGTGAAGGTTGCTAACTTGCACTTTAATAATACTTATAAAAATGAGTGTAAATAATCAAGTGGGTGTAGGTTGCTAACTTACACCTTAATAATTTTTAGGTGGGTGTAGCTTGCTAACTTACACCTTGATGTTTTTAGATGGGTGTAAGTTAGCAACCCCCTGTATATTACATTATTTGGCAAGAGATCTTATCCATAATTTTTTGCTCAAAAAAAAAAGGTTCAAGAAGTTATAAGCATGATTAAAAAATTGCATCTATCTTGGACTTTTGGGGATCGGTTGGTGCTGGCTAAATCCTAAAATGAATAATTTAATAATAATCTGCCGAGGGAAATAATGCACAAATAAATAATTTAATGAACAACTTGACCAAAAAATAAAATAAATATATATAATCAGATCCCTTTTTTGGATCAGAGAACATTATATATATCATATTGATAAGTTTTAATGAATATTATATAGACTTACTTTGAATTATTAGAGACCATTTTTTTTCAATTAATTATTAGAGAACATATAATTTTGACTATCAAAATTTTGGGCATTCAATGAAATTGGATTCAATAATTGATAAATAGAATAGGATAAATTAATTAAAACTTAAATTAGGAGTTGGATTGGAACATTTTGAAGTCCTTTGTCTTAGGCAAGTAGACCAAATTAAAATACAACTACAGAAATAGGTTAAGTTAAAGAGACGTTTCTGGCCATACATTCTTTGTTGGAACAAAATGTGTTTAACAATGAACTTTTAGAGTTTTGATGATAACAAGGTATTAAAAATTGACAATTGGAATTGTTAATATTTGTTCAAGTGTACAGGACCATAGACAAAAATTTATATCATACAAAGGTTCTGATTGAGCAAATAAAGAGCAAAGGAATCAATGGAATTGAAGCTTAGAAGCTCCTGAAGGCAAAGCGCTCCTGAAGGCAAAGCGCTCCTGAAGACTAGAGAGCTCCTGAAGACTTGAAGCTCCTGAAGACTAGTGCTCCTGAAGACTAGAGGTCCTGAAGTACAACGTCATCAGAAGCTGCTTCGTCAGAAGCTGCCTCATCAGAAGCTGTTTTCACCAGAAGCTGAAGATCAACTGAATTTGCAAAATTCAAGGATTCAAGAGTTGTTTCATGGATCGAAATTCATCTAAAGATAGCAGAAGACTAGTGGAACTTTGCAACGGTCATTTCAAAAGTGTTTGAAGGCATTTGCTTGCAAAAGGAACAAAAGCGTTGACATTTGTACTTTGTACGAACTGTACAACCACCTTCTCCACTACTCTGTTTTGTGTCTCTGCTACAAGACAAAATAACAGCTCTGAATGTACAACCAAGCCTGCATAATTGTTCCCTCTCAACTGGAATGAATTTGAAATTGGTTCTTCGTAGGACAACAACCAAATCAGGCAAAAGATCATCGGTGAAAGATCAAGCTTCAACAACGACTCTTTTGATGTGCTGACAATTTCACAACGTCTCTTTCACACCTCTATATAAAGGAGTGAAGTCTTAGAGATTTGGTAATGCTGAACGAAAGACTCTCAACATTTTTACAAGTGCCAAACCTCTGCTGAAATTGTTTTGCATTCACTTAGAATTTCTGTTTCTCAAGTCATACCCTAGAAATTCTTAAGTCTTAGAGTCTTATCTGATTTCTATTGTGAGCACCTCTAATTGTATATCAAGTGTTCAACCTCAAACATTTTTCTTTGTAATCTTGTTTGTTTAGAAGTCTCTTGCAGTTGTGCTTGAGCATAGAAGTCTCTTGATTGTGTTCTTGAGCATAGGAAGACTCTTGCAAAGTGTGCTTGAGCAAATGAAGTCTCTTGCTGTGTGCTTGAACAATTGTAATCAGATATTACATTTTAGTGAACTCTCCTTGGAAGTGCAAGGGGGACAGGACTACTTCCAGTTTGTGGAAGGAACCTGTATAATTGCTTTGTGTCTTTCTTCTTCTCTCTCTCTGTTTTTATCCGCTGCGTTCAGATTCTGATTATCACTTTAGAAGCTGTCTCACTTAGCTTCTGACCAGTGGGCTCAGTTTAGGAGAAACGAAGAATTTTTCAAAACACAATTCAACCCCCCTTCTTGTGTTTTTCTCACCTTCATTCTTGTCAAACAATTCAAGGTAATTTCCCACTATTATATTGTTGGCTATATAAATAAAAGAAACAATAAGTAATAAGTAGAAGGTGTTAGGGGAATACTAGCCTCACAAATTGGAGTACCATGTCTTCCTCATTGTTATTTGTGGAGTTAATTATAATTATATTCATACATAAAATCTTCTACTTACCAACTACAAAAAGTATCTGATGGTAGTTAAACCTTGTTTGTAACAAAGGAGCTTTATAAAACAACTTCAAAAATTAAATGATGGTTTGAATATATGGCACAATTTCATTTTTAAGGCCCAAAATCACTATGACTGGAACTATATTGGAGGACTATGAAGCATAGACTACAACACAGACACGTGACACGACACTGGCACTAACACGAATACGTTGATTTCGCAAATGTAAAAAAATATAGGACATCGACACCACTACATATATGTTAATTTATCTATAAACAGTCTAAAATGAAAATTAAAATACGTACATAAACATCTAACTTGAGCAACTTATTTCATTATAAAATGTTTTAAAACAAGATATCATAGTATATTTGACCTTTATTTATTCATCTACTATAAAAAAAGTTAAAAATATTATAATCAACTTTAATGTCTATAACCCTCCAAATTGATCAACATTTCTCAAAACATAGGTCAAATACCTCCCCGGGTCCTTTAAGTTTCATGTTTGTTTCCGATAGATCCTTTAAGTTTCTAAGGTTTCATATAGGTCCTTTAAGTTTGAAGTTTGTTTCGGATAGGTCCTTTAATTTCTAAGGTTTCATATAGATCCTTTAAGTTTTGAGTTTGTTTCAGATAGGTCCTTTCTATCAACCTCTGTTAAGTCAAAGTTGATTTGATAGAAAGGACCTATCTGAAACAAACTCGAAACTTAAAGGACCTATCTGAAACCTTAGAAACTTAAAGGACCTATCCGAAACAAACTCGAAACTTAAAGTACCTATCTAAAACCTTATAAACTTAAAGGACCTATCTGAAACAAATGTGAAACTTAAAAGACCCACGGAGGTATTTGGCCCAAAACATATGTAACTCTTTTTTTGAAGGAACATATGTAACTCTTTATCTACTGTATGTGGAAACAAGAGAGAAAAATAATGTTTCAGATATTTACCTGAGTTGTCCGACACGGCTCGTACGAGTGTTATATAGGTGCCAGATACCAGTTCTAGGATTGCCGAAGTAAAGAAAAAATAATTTTATCTACGACACCGGTCTTAGTTGTTTGACATGTGTCGTATAAGTGTCATAGGAGTGTCAGACACTGTCACGTGTCCGACACCGTGACACAGTTAATCCTAAATGTGTCTGTGCTTCATAGTTGGAGAATAAGTCTGTGATTAGACTGCCATATTGGATTCTTCTAGTTTATGCATCATTTTAAGCTCTGGATGCAATTTCAAACCACAATGAAAGAGGTAGAAACGATGTAGAACTTTAACCTATATTTTTTTAACTAACAAATTCATTAATGACAATTGACAACCACACTTCATTACGACTGTATTCAAAGTTAAAAATAAAAATAAAAAATCACAGTAACAAATTTATGGGAAGAGACTTCCAGTACAATCAAACAATGATCTTTTAACAAAGTGAAGAAGTTCCTTCATTTTCAAACATGATATAAATGGAAGAAAGGAATGCATGTGTCTCCTGTCTCCTTGTTATAATCACAAGAGCTTTTTGGTAAAATCCTTATCATTACTGATGATCAAGTAGCATTGTCAAACATAAGCTGGGAAAAATGAATCATTGATGCAATAGCAGAAATTCCTTAGGCAAGCCAGAATCACAAACAATGAGGCTGCAGCTGCAGAAACTAAAAATGAAACTTCAAAATTCACAGCTTTTTAAAAGAACAAGCATCTCGATTTGAGTTTAACGAAACCCACCAGATAACTTTCCATGTTGATGGAAACTCATTACTACATGCAATCGAAGTTCAGTCAGCACATCAAAACTACTTGATCTGGTTCAAATTTTAAGGAAGTTTTTTAAATTTGTTTATATAAATTTCTGATGATAAATTTCGATTGTCCCCGGCTATAAATTTGTGGACCGTGTGCGATCACCATATATATTTGTGCTGGTACGCTCGAACCTATCTCTCTAGGCAAAATGGTTGAAAACCTTTATTTGGTCAAAAACCTATAAAATTAGGTCTTATGGACAATCCGACCACTAAATTTACGGAATATTTCAAGCAACATAATTTAAACCTAATCACAATGATTGACGAGTTAACACTAATAATTAATAAGTAAGATATTTAGAAATTTCTATTGATATTTCTATTTAGTAAGATGGTTGAGACAGACGCCAAAACCAACTAATACAGTATAGAGTAGCATTCCTTTTACAACATATATCTAGAAAGAAATTTGTTTCCTTCATTTTGAGGATTATCCAAACATCTCTACAATTCGATAAACTAAAGTTGAATAAGTAAATTATTTCTATGGCATTAAGTAGAATGAGTAAATTAATTATACAAATACAAGCTATATTGTAGGCTAATTATATATCTATTTGGCATTAATGAAGCGACAATCCTTTCTAATTTCACCTTGATCTCCAATAAGAGGATTATTCTCTGATAACAAAAGAACAGCCCTTGAGAATTGCTCATTGAAGTAACCATTATCATCTGCCATTTTTTGTACATAAGGTGATGTTATTGGGTCAGTGGCTAGTTCTTCATCCACAGTGAGAAGACCCTTATGTTGCAAAATGTTTTTGTAGTAGTTATTGTCAATTATCAATGGAGTTTTTAGATCATTCCTCACATATTCGACAGCTTTTGCAGTTGGATTTGGTTTTGGACATCTACGTTTTAGGTAAACAACATATGTAGGGTCTAACGTTGAGTCCACTATGGGGTATAGTCTGTGGACCATATTTATGCAGTGTACTCTTCCCACTGAGTGTGCTCCTGATTCAATCAAAGTAACCAATTAATAAAATGTTTATGTAAATTGGAAGTGCTTTTAGTTGATGTGTAACAGAAACCAATTAGCCAAGAAGAATGTTTGATACCTAAAAGAGCAACCGTGGCTTCAACATCAACACCAATAGCTTGGAAACGAGTGAGCACTAAGGACATGGAGGCATTATGGTTTGGAATGGATTCTTCCACCACCTTTACATAGCTTTCTTTGCTATCCCTTCTTCCACTCTTCATTTCAATGTTTGGAATTCCTAACTAAATATACAAAACGCACCAACAAACAATCCAACATTAACATCAACATAGTATTTCTAAATTAATTCTTTGAAAAATAAAGAATCCTTAACTATGTGAAAATAAAGATCAATATTAGACGCTCCAATCTAAAGACTAATCTATTAATTAGAAGGAGATTCATTTGACTTATAAGCAGGGCGGCGCAAGGCGGCACTTCCTGTGAAATTGGAGATCCTGCTTTCATTGTAAAAATTAGAGGTGTTTGCGATGTGGTTTAGATCGGTTTTGAGGTAAAATGTCATTTGATCCAAAATAAAAATCACATGCAATTTGGTTCGGTTTGAACAACTATTCTAAAAAATCCGAACCGATCCGATCCAAATATAGACAGTTTAATTTGGATCGATTTTGGATATCCAAAATGCAAATTAAATATTTTTTTATTTACTTTTATTTTTAAGAATATAATTTTTTTTATTAATATTAATATTAGACAAACACGGTAAAATAATAGGTTTGATGCAAAATATAGTAAAAAATTAAAATTATAGTATGAAAATTATCGATTATTTTTTAAATATATATAGTACTAATACATAAATATATAAGATTAAAAACCAACTAGCAACATAATAATGCAATCTATAATACTAATAAAAGAATAAATATATGTATTAACATTTTTTTTAGGGAAAAAATATGCATTAACATATACTTATGCGGAGCGGTTCGGTTCGGTGTAACTAACACAAAAAAGATCCATATTCTAATCAATAATATCAAAATACAACTTCAAATGAATATTTTATACGAGTATGGGAAAAAAGTTGGCTAAATTGCATTTTTGGTCATTTAACTATTTAATTAGTATCGCTTTGGTTCCTTAATTAAAATTTGATTTATTTTGGTATCTTAACTTTCTCTCCGTTACACATTTTGGTCATTTACGTTAGTTTTAATTCAAAAACGTTAGGGTTTCTTCATCTTCTTCTCCTCTTCTTCATCTTCATATCATCTCCATCAACCTTCAACAACAAAAATCCCAGAAAAAATCCAGAAGAAAATGAAGAAACCCTAACGTTTTTGAATTAAAACTAACGGAAATGACCAAAATGTGTAACAGAGAGAAAGTTAAGGTAGCAAAATAAATCAAATTTTAATTAAGGAACCAAAGCGATACTAATTAAATAGTTAAGGGAATAAAAACATAATTTAGCCAAAAAAGTTTATAATGTTTTTATTTTTTCTGAGAGAATAATAATAATGTTTGTTGTTAGAGTTTTGCAATTTTATATCAATAGGTTAAAGAGAGTTGGATTGAATTGAAGGTAAAAAAGATTGTATTGAAGACATATGAGCCTTATATACATATAAAGTAGGCCAAAACCAAGTCCCTCTCATGTTGGAAAAAAAATTTAAAACAGAAAAAATGAAAGGGGTTTTTTTTTTTTGAAAACCTGATATGATATGCTTCTCGCGTTATTTTTTTTTGGTGGTGGCCGGGGTTTTAACCCCGGACTTTTGCATATACTATGCAGTGCCCATACCAACTGAGCTACGCTCACAAGGACCTTCTTGCGTTATTTAATTATATATTACTATTTTACATGCATTCTGTAAAAAAAAAAAAAATTAAAAAAATTGGACCCCCAAATTTTGGATTCCCAGCTCGGCTGAGCTATTTGCATCCTTTTAGGGACGGGCAACTCCTAACATGTGTATATGATGGCATAGACATACCATTGCAATGGCGTCTCTAGCAGAAAGAGCGACAATATCAGCACATGATACTGTCAAGGGACATTCTTTCTCAACAGCAGCTTTGATGGTGTTCACGTACTTCAAATTTCTCATCCCAAAACTTCTTACCGATGTCTGCTCCGATACCACACCACGCCACGTTGCTAAAAGAAACGATGCATCGCATGACTGCATATATATGTATCATTATTAGCTTTTTCAATTTGAAACGATATAACTGTTGTGGTAATTATGTAATACACACACTCACATTGACCATGCAATCATGGAAGAGATTTCGAAGCCACGAAATGGCTGTGCTTCCTTGATTATATAGTTCAGTGACTTGTTGCTTGATTATCTCTTCGGCTCTTGGGCAGCTGGTGGAGTAGTAGTTCAGCTGGAGCTGGCTTTTCCCTGTACATAAAAATACACGACTATTAAATTAGAGATGAAATGAACTATCAAATTAAGTTTCGACTTTGTATTTTAGATTTAATTTATCAGTCAGAAAGTGAGTTGTCTGCTCCTGGTTAGACGGATCACATGATTGTGATAAATATATGATTTTCTAATGATAAGAATCTCGTGTTGGCTTGATAACCTACTTTGCGTTTTGGTAACCTACTTTGCGTTTAAGTGAAAATATCGAACATCTACCTTGAAAAGAAATGATCAAGTCCTACAAAATTATAAAGATATACACTTGCACCCATTAAAAAAAAAAACCAAGGTGGTAACTCTATAATATAAATTAACTCATGAAATTAGCTGCATGCAAGTTTTTCACTTGATAATGCATAAGTATGTATATATAAATTTTGCCACAGGTCTTTAAATATTGGTCACAAAAAAAAAAGGAAACAGAGTCAATACGTAGATTCTAAAATATACCCAAGTTAAAATGTAGGATAAGCAATAGAAAGAGGAAATAGGAATTAGAACGAGGCTTGTTATCCATATCTAGCAAGTTTAAATGTCTCTCTTATTGTGAGTTATGTTATGTAGGAGAGGGACATTATAAGCTATATATAGAAATATTTTGGAGTTGCACATTTGGGAAGAGATATTTTCGAGTTGCACATTTGGGAAGCACAATCTCCTCCACTAAGCAACTTTCTTTGACATTCTTCACCTCACGATTGTTGCCCCACCCAGAAGAAGTTACACTTGCATTGCTGCAACTAGGTAGTGCATATATCGTGGATAGAACATGTTACCACACCGCATTCACTCACGCGAAATAAGTTATGATGGTGATGTTTTTTAATTAGTATTTTATTTTTCTCTCAACCAAGATTTTGCTTCTTACTAACTGTTTTTTTGCATGTCAATGTCCATAAGAATATGTTTAATTAACACTTAACTAGACGTCTACCCGCGCGATGCGCTGGGAAGTTTTGTTGATTTGATATCACTAATTATTATAGTTTGAAAAATTGTTCATTATATATTGAAATGAATGTAATAAAAAAAAATACATTGAAATAAATTAAATGTTTTCAAACCCCATTAGCATTTATAGGAAAATAAAATTGTGCTCAAACTACGTTTAAATAAAAGAGAATAACAATTGTGTTAGAGCAGATAATAACATGAGAAATAGAGAAACATGTACCCAAAAAAAAAAAAAAAGAGAAACCACTCAACTTATATCTTCATCTACCTTTCATTTTCATTTTGTTTACATATATCTATAATCAAATTTATAGAATTTTATGTTCCAACATCATAAATCTCTTAGAGTTTAATATGGGAAGGAAAAAAAAAACAAAAACACAACTAAAAATGCATGTCAAATAAATCCATAATTAGACTTGCACCACCTACACCAGCTTGTGCTCCAAAAAGAATTGCTGCCACCATTGCCACCAACCCTTTCATGTGCCTACTTCTAAGCCAATTTTATGAAATTCTAGAACAAAACAAAGGTAATAAAAATGAAGTTTCAACATGTAAAATAGAAGAAGACAAAGAAGAGAGTGCACATTAAACCTTTTTGTCCATTAACAACCGTTTATTCCTTCTCATGCATATATAAGCTTACATTGATGACCCATGAAATATGTATTTGCATGTGTCAATTATGCATATATGATTATTTTTTTCTGCATGGAAATCATTCAACTATAATAAGCCAAACAACTAAACAAATGAATTAAGCTTACAATACTATACATCACCATGTAGAAGTTTTAAATCTGCATCAATAAAAAGACGTGATGACAAAAGGTTATTGTTAAGTGAATAAATTGCCTTAGGTTTTCTCTGTCAATTAGAAGGAGAAAAAGTAGAAGAAACAAAAAAAAAAGGGGGTGTTTGTTTCCTGGTTTAAAAAATGGAAAATGCTAGTATTAGCGAAGCGGTGTTCGGGAATGAATTCACGAGTGACTTGGCAACTTTACATCCCTTGGATTTTACAAATTATTTGAGACACCGCTTTATCAACAAAAAAAATCAAAGCAGGACTCCGTGATTTGTGGAAAGGATCAAGTTTAATTGGTTGAATGTTGTGTCGGGACAGTTTCGTGAGTTTTTTTCCTCGGGAGATATAGCAAAACTCTTAAAAAATTATTTCCAGGAATGTGGAGGTTAGAATTATAGATTTCTATGTTTGTTACAAAGTTAAAATAATAACTTCCGGGAATAAAGAATTCATAGGAAAAAAATAACTTCCACTTACCCATGATTTTATTCCCAAAGAAAGTGGCTGGGAATAAAAGATTTCCATGTAAATAGTAATAAAATTGAAATAACTACCCATATACCCATTATCACAAACAATTCCCATGAATATGACAATTATTTGCCAAACACAATTTTTCAAAAATACCCAGAAATAAAATGCCCATTATTATTTCCCAGAAAAGGTTATTCCCAGGAATGAAATTTTAAACCGTCAAACAAAAAACCCCCTTAGCAAAAAATAATGGATGAAGAAATTCATAGAAGAATGAGTAGAGAGAATGAGAAAGTGGGAATGAATAAAAGTGTCGTTACTTCTTTATTAGTAAATGTGAGATTACCTCTTTATTACTCCTATTTTCTATTTTTTTATTTTATTAATAGAAAGAGAGATTTTAAATTAATATAATGTGGATTTTAGTTTTGAGTGGGTAAAGTGGGTTGTGGCATATGATGTGGGTTTGGTTGCATTACTTAATTAACGGGGTAGTTTTTTTTTTTTCTCCATTATATAATTGCATCACACTATTTGTTTTTTAATTAATTAACTAACCTTAATTAATTTTTAAGGTTTGTGAGATGTGGTTAGGAGTGATGTGGTTTAGTGTGATACTTAATTTATTTTTATTTTAATTAATTAAAAGACTGTTGGAGGGAAATTTTTTAGAGAGAACTTATAGGATTATAATTATAAATAAATAAATAGTTATAAATAAATAAAGGGAAATGATGATAATGATGATGATGGGTAGTGGTTTTTTTGGTTGTTTAATTTAATTAATAGAATGATAGTTATTTCTCATTTTCATTGTTAATTAATTAATTAATTAATTAATGGGGGCTGCTAACTTACACCCATCTAAAAACACTAAGGTGCAAGTTAGCAAGCTACACCCACTTGTTATTGACTAAAAAAACATGTTTTACTAATTTAAATCAATTTTAGATGAAGGATAAATTTGTAATTTTATTTTTAAATTTTAAAACAGAAAAATCAATAACTGTATCACAGTTATCGCATGTTTTAATTTTGTTCGCAGGTTAATATTACTCAACGTCACAGTGGCTTCGTTGCTTCTTTTGTATGAGTAGAAAAAATTAGTTTCTTGTAAAAAAAAAGTTTCTTATAAAAAAAAAGTAGTTTCATCTATATACTACAATTCCTAATTTTCTTATCCTCAACGATTCAACAAAAGCTAAAATGGTTGTGGTTATTGTTTGTGAATTTATGAAAGTTACATGAATTAGTGACAACAATGTTACATGAATCAGACAAAAATGTCGTATATTTGAAGAAATAAAAAATTTGAAAATAAAACAAAAAGCAAGTTACAATAATACCCATCATTAAAGTGGTTGTTTTAAAAGGGATGTTGAGGGTGTTTTTGTCAATAACAAGTGGGTGTATCTTGCTAACTTGCACCTTAGTGTTTTTAGGTGGGTGTAAGTTAGCAGCCCCCTTAATTAATAGGTGAATTAGTAGAAATAGAGTTGTGGAGGGAAACATGGGTAGTGGGTCTTTTGTTTTCATTTTTTATTTAATTAATTAACATGGGTTGTGGAGGGAAAATTTGGAGGAAACTTGTAGGATTATAGTTATAAATGATGATGATGATGATGATTAAATTGACGGAGGATTTTTCTTTGGTTGGGTTGCGTCGGGCCAATGTTGTAGTGCAACGCATTGACGGCTCAAGTCGAACATCAAGATATTGTGTTGACATCTCTACCCTAAAAAAGTTAATTTAATATCATCTAACTCATTGGACCACATATCAAATATTAAACCGATAACATACTACTTTACTTATGTGAGGCAAAAGACAAAGAAAGATATATGATGATAGGAGAATTAAGAAAACGTTGAACAACTAGACTTTCGACCCGTGCGACGCACAAGTCCTACCGACTGTTAGATGTGTCTATCGAAAAACACAAATGTGATTATTAGATGATTGTTTTCATCATGTGCAAATTTGCACGTATTAAGAAGTTTAAAATAATAAATTTATATTTTTTTAAACAAAATAATAAGTTTGTATTAAAACGTACAATTTATATTAAATATATAATTTTTTAATTAAAAGTATATTTTTCAATTTTTTTACTTTTAGTTGTTTTAACATGTGCAATGTTGCACATGTTAGACAAATCCTTATTAGATATACAATATAGCGATAAAATGTGTCTTAATATGTCCTTCAACGACATATAAATCGTACCAAATTTGTAACGTATTTGAAAACATAATTTATTAAATGATTTGCTTGCATTTGATAATAAAAAAAGAAAAATAAAAACTATTACCTAATTTAGAGTAAACCCAATTTATAGCCATATAAAAAATGAAAAATGGTAAATAAGCACAAATTACATCACAATAATTAAAGTTCGATTAAAAAATATGGTCAAATTGCAGCTTAAAAAACTGAATATAAAAACTAAGGGTCATGTTAACTTGTGTCCTTAGGGCACAAGATAAGAAACTCAAAAGTAGAAATATTCCCTCAAATTTTGTGCATTCTATTTATTATAATTTCAAAAATTAAATTAAATGCACCCATTCCAACAAAAAGTTACTATGTTGGGTTCCTTATCTTGTGACTTAAGGGCACAAGTTAACATTTCCCAAAAACTAATTATTTAGAGTAAGTTAATAATACATATCAAAAGCAATTATATAACCTGATAGACCATTATCTTTGCCTCCTTGCTTTAAATTGACAACAAAAAAACTGAATTTGAATGTCCTTTTTATGGAAACTGCTCGAACCGAATATATAGGTATATGTCTATATGTACTTGTTTATTTTACATGTGCTCATTGTTTTTGCACTAAATATACAATTTTATTGTATATTTAAACCGCATTATAACTGATCCAAATTAAACCGCATTAAAATACCTTGAAAATCCTTTTTTGAATGGTTCATCCTAAACAAAACCAAACTAAAATTAAATAACATAGTGGATCGGTTGAGTTTTATCTTTAAAAGTGATCTAAACCGCATTGCGAACACACAAAACTTTTTTGTATAGCTTCATGAACGTGATAAGTTAAAATTCCTCTTTATAAGTGAACAACTTATACACACATTACTATTCTTGAACTTAATTTAAGAGTACCCTATCAAAATGTTCATTTGTCTGAAAGCAAATTGGAATCCAAATTATATAGTTTCAAACATCACTATTATTTCTCAAGTAATGATTGACTAATGTAATTTTGATGAAATTATTGCAAACTCTCTTCGAATATAGATCTGATCCAAATGGGTTAAATTTACAACTAACTTCAAGTAATCATACGTGTGATTAGTGTTTCAAGTAACCATACATATGATTAGTGTAGTAATCAATAAAACTTGTAGTATTAAAAAATTGCACATTATAATTAAAAAGGATTTCGAAAATAGTATTTAAGAATAGAAAAAAGGATTAACAAAACCGGGACTTAGTAGGATACACAAAATCCATATGAGAAACAATGTAATAAAGAAAGAAAGAAGCAACTACATAAGGTTGATACAACAAAGATTAAACAACATATAACATTGGTATTAAATTCAGTATGATATGTTCTATATATAAATTTCATAGTGTCGATATACTTATCGTTGTTAGGATTGATGTTGATGCTCAATGGTGTTGTCGATATCAATTAAAAAAATTATATAAACAATTTTGTTTGGAGAACCAACAGGGAACAAAAATGAAAAATCAATCAAACAACAAAAAGGTATATCAAACCCTTTAAGCATTGCAAAGCAAGAACCTCTTCAATTTTAACAAACATAATAATAGAGAAAAAAGAAAGAATAAGCATTAGATTTTTCATAAATTATGCACAACCATAAAAACTTGCCTACCTCAACTCATGTGAAAACGAAAATGCAGATAAAGATAATATTTTTTGAGGAAAAAAACCTCTTTGGCAGTGAATGAGGAATTTTGTGACATATATGACAGATTGACTATCCATCATGCCTACCTCTTATGTAAATGGTGATATCTTTGTTGTTGTGGCAAAACAAATCTCAGTGTGTGTATATATAGTACCTAAAATAAGTCAATGTCCATTAAGCTCATTCATTTCGTGTTCCTCATAGGCATTCATCACTAATAATGATACTTAATGTGCATGTCTATTTTCAATGCTAATTAATTATTTTGTTATATAACTTCCAAAAATGGTTTGAATGCCATTAGTACACATTTATATCGAGTTTGTATATTCCAATGGACAATTAAAACACACATTCATTTGCATTAAAAGGTGTGAATTAAGGTGTCTAGTTGTGAGAAAAAATTACGGTATCACCTGAATCAAGAGGCGCTGAAGCTTTAAGCTGCGTAGGGAGCTTTAATCATGCGCAGGAGTCAAAGGTGTGAATTAAATTCAATAGAATAAATTCAAATCGACTGATTAGGAAATGCTCTCAAATTTGAAATGAATTGCCTTAAATTATTTAATGAATGACAAACAATTTGAAATGAAATGAATTTATTGCGTGTTAAAAGGGTGAGGAGGTCAAACTTGTTAATTAAATGCGTTAGAATAGTAGGGAAATTGTTAAGTTAGATTTAAGGTTAGGGTTAACTTAACCAGACAAACTTTAGTAAGTAAGATAGAATGGGTCCAATAAGAAAAAAGTTTAATTTTAGAGCTTCTTAATTAACTATAGAAGAACTTTTTAATTTTGTATACCAAAAAAAAAAAAAGAAGAATTGTTTAATTATAATTTTGTTACTTACTCCTTCAGTTCTAAAATAAGTGTCACATTTAAGAAAATAATTTGTTCTAAAATAAGTGTCGCTTTTTATTTTCCAATACAATTTTTATTTCTTTTTTCTCGTACGGTTGTACCCTATAATTAATATTATGTGCATTACTATCAATTTTTTATTCTCTCACTCTCTCAATCATTTATCCTATTTTTTTAATACTTGTGTATCGTCAAGTGGGATACCTACTTATGGGTGGCATGAGTGAGTATATTATAACACATGAGATATACACAAATTCCTTGAATTAGGCCTGTGCTACTGCCGACAAAAGATTAGTTTTTTTTTGGGAGTTGCTATATATCGCGAGAAAATATCCCATGAATGTTTTTCGAATTGCAAATTGCTTTGATAACAAAAAAAAAAAGTGATCCCATTTGCCAACATAGCGGTCAACAACAATAAAAGTAGGCAAGGGCAGAGCCACCACCCGGCGAATCCGGACACTCGTCCGAGCTTAATCGATATTTTCTTTATATTTGGCCCAACCCAATAGCCCATTAAGCCACTCAAAATAAAAAAAATAAAAAAATGGGCAAACTCAATATTTTCACGCGCACACACAAGAATTCCTGGCTCTATAAATTTTGTCAGGCTCTATAAAATTTCTGGCTCCGCCAATGAAAGTAGGAGTGTTTTAAACGGTGGTGAAACTTTTGTGAACTAACTTGTCGCTTTATACAACATTTTTCTTTTTCCTTTTTTTAAATGAAAAAATATATTAAAACGCCTAGTCCGCAAGACGCATAGGAACTAGACATAAAAAAGGTACAAAAATGGATGCCTTATATATGCGAAACGCCTGAAAACACCACCACGGCAAACAACAAAGCTGACGCAACTCTGCTGTAACACCGCTGCACACAACGAAACGTAAGAAGATGCCAAAGGGGAAACAATCAACAGCCCTCAAGAAGGCCACAAAACACCCATGTTGCAAGTTCTGCCCAAACAACACCAGTACAAAAATTCTCTCATTCCTAAACTTTCAAATTACCCAAATCACCGAATGCTAAATCAAGGGAAAACAAATTTCAAGAATCATCCCTAACAGTGTATAAATAACCCCACCACCATGATGTTTGCCATGAATTTAGGAATTAAAATATTAAAACTGTTTTGCCATTTTGACTCATATCTATGCCTTCTTAAACATTTTGGGATAATCTTGTTCGCTGCATATAGCAACATTCAAATAAATAATCATGCTCTTATCGATGAATGTTTCAATTTATATACTCACCTGAATTACTTGGTTCAAAAACAATAACAAAAATTCTCTGTCAAAAAATTAATAATAACAAGAATTTATAAGCTTGATTAAAACTCCCGTTTCTTATTTATTTATTTATTATTAGTGTCGTAAATATAGTTCGATTAATAGTTATGTCAGACATTATGTTTGTTTGGGTATCGAAGTTTGTACTATGAATATTTTACTTTTACACGTTTAAAAAGTGTATGAATTTAATCATCTAGTTCATAAAACAACAAAAACTCACGTCTATGTCATGGATTTTTGGGGACCGGTTGGTGATGGCAAAATCCAAAAATGGATATTATACATTTATTATTTAATGAACATCATATTATTTTGACAAGTTTAAAAATTATTCCTCTAAAAAAAGATTTAATGAATATTATATTGGCTCATTTTGTCTATGTTTGATTCTACTGCAATAATAATAATTAATTTTGAATGAATTGATTATGTAAAATATTGTCTAAAAGTGATATGTGTTGGGATTTATTTATAGAAAAGTGAGTTAAATAATAAATTTAAGTGTAAAAAATTAATTATAGAAATAAAAGTTAAAAAATTCGAACTTTAAGAATAATTCTACATGTAAACTCAATTCTACTTAAAAATAAATAAACATATCAAAATTAATTATACTCACCGCTAAAATCAAATATTTTTTTGAAGGACACTAAAATCAATTTTGGCTTCCGGTAATCAAACACACACTTTGAATTATTTTTTTTTTATTTTTTTTTGAGGGAACACTTTGAATTAGGGGTGTTCGCGGTGCGGTTTGGTTCGGTTTTGAGGCTAAAAGTCATCCAAACCGCAAGATAGAAAAATATGCGGTTTGGTTTGGTTAGGTTGACTTTTAAAGCACAATCCGAACCAAACCAAACAAATGCGGTTTGGGTTGGATCGATTGGTGCGGTTTTTTTGAGACAATACCATTTTTTGTTTCCAACCTTAAAATCGAGTTAAAAAGGTAAAACACAACATATTTTTAGCAAGGTTCCGACAATGTTTTTTATTTCATTCCACGTTACATTTACATTTTCACCAAACAACATAAACTAAATTAAAAACGTGGACAAAAATTAATTCTATGATGTAATAATTGTAAAATACTTAGATTTTATCATTCTCAAAAAGTTAAAGTAGCACATAAATAGATGTTTGAAATAAAAAGTAAAGAAGAAACTTAAGAAGAGAAAAAATATGTCATTTTATAAAAGTTTCCGTTGAGTTTCTATGAGTATTGGTCTAGGTGACATAAATTTCAATTGGTGTTTTTTTATGGTGCGGTTTGGTTTGGATTGGTTCGGTTGGTAAAATAAAAACCTCAAACCAAACCAAACTATGCGGTTGGGTAAAAAAGTGATCCGAATACATCCAAACCAAATGCGGTTTTTTGCGGTTTCGGTTTGTGGTTTTTCTATTGGATTGGTTCGGTTTTGAACACCCCTACTTTGAATTATTTGAGATCATATAATTTTGGGCTTTCAACGAAATTGGATTCAATAATTGATAAACAGGATAAAGAAAAATTCTTTAAAAGTTAGGATCCGTTGAATTGGAATTTTGCGAAGTACGTTTGCCTTAGGCAAGTAGACCAAAATAAAATACGATAATGATATGATTTTTCTTTTTAAATAGTAATGGCATGATTCATCCAAGATAATTCCCACTATTTTATAATATATATATATATATATATATATATATATATATATATATATATATATATATATATATATATATATATATAAGTGTTAAAGAAATAAAACAAAATCATGAAGTAATAACTAAAAGGTGATCCTCTAGAAGGAAAAAAAATGCAAGGTGTTAAGGGAAATACTAGCCTCACAAAGTGGAGTATACCATGTCACATTCCTCATTGTTTTTTGAAGGATGTCACACACATATACATATGCCCAATGAGGTCATGGTAGCGTATGGCTCCCCAAACAAATATACTCATTTCTTGATTTTTCACGTTTGAAAAACTTTGAACATCGAACTTCAACTTTTATTTTTATTTTTTATTGTTTAATAAGAAAAAGTTTGATATTTTCTAGTTACACTCTTTAAAAATGTAGTTACACCCTAAAATAATCAAAATACCTTTGTTTTAAAATTAAATTTTTAACACCTAACTTCTTCTCTCATTTCCTCTCGCCCATGTGGTTCTCAAATGTATTGTTCATCATCATTGTGCTTGGTAATAACTATGACTTTCTCTACAACAAGAAAATAAGAGTAGAAACCAACATCAAATTATGCAAATCATGTTAACTACTATGGGTCCATGAATTCCTTGGTAGAAAACCTTGAAATGGTATTGGTACCCAATTTTTTTTCCACCAAATCTGAAATAATCGACAATACACATGTTTAACTAACACAAAGAATATTTAAATTTTGCCACGGGAACACGCAAGGGATCAATGAATTGAAGTACATTGAAGAAGAAGAAAAAATATTGAGTCGATGACCGCAAATGTCGTGAATTGAAACTGCATAGGCATATGTCAACTTGAATAACGTAAAAGCTATTTTTCTTTACTATATATTTCTTTTGGATGAATATAAAAGTTAAACTTAGAATTTAAACAAGGACAATTTTGGTAGCTTATATATTTTTTTTTTGTTACAAAGCTAAAGGAACAAAAGATAAAGAAAAGAAAAACAAAAAGAAACTACACTCTACTGAATCAGGTTCTTATAGAGTCCACAGCAAGGAGGTCCGAGAGGCTAGGAGGGGAGGCATGGACCATGATGTATGTTATTAGATAATAAGATTGGCTTATGCTATTGGACATTTATATTTCTAATTTTGGTAGCTTATATACCTTTTTTGTCACAAAGCTAAAGGAACAAAAGATAAAGAAAAGAAAAACAAAAAGAAAACTACACTCCACAGAATCACTCAGGTTCTCATAGAGTCCATGAGGAGGTCCGAGAGGCTAGGCGGAGGGGAGGCATGTACCATGATGTATGATGTATGTTATTAGAAAATAAGACAGGGGTTATGCTATTGGGCATTTATATTTGTAATTTAATAGAGTCCATTAGGTTATAAATATATATGTCTTTTACTTTCCCCACCCTATCATCTACTCGCGCACCCTATTCGTTTTCTTCCGAAAATAACCTATGTTCGGATTTTAAAATCTGAAATAGATTGTTAGGTATTTCGGATTTTAGAATCTGAAATAAAACAAACTACAATTTCTATGTTGTATTTATATCAAAGGTCTACGCTGATCGTCGTAGAATCCTCGCATAAACTACAAAACAATTGCAGGGATTCTATGAACGGTCAGTGACCATGACCTCAAAAACACTCCTAAAAAACTAAAAAAAAGTTTAAGAAAAAGTAAGTAATGATGAGAAGTGAAGAATGAATGAAATTGTTGAAACATGCAAGGGACACGTTTTCCATTGTCCAACCGACCTAAAATGCATGAAACACACCACAAACCGTCCAAACCTTTGGTGAAACGCCACAGTCCACCTAGTATGCGAGGTTTTAGATTATACAATCTGAAACTCTCTAAATATTTTTGGATTATACAATCCGAACAACACCAGACTATGTTTAAGATTTATTTTTGGTAGGTTTTCATGGAGAATGACATAGATTTTTTTTAAAGAGGTACAGAAATAATAAAACAGCTTAAAACAACACAATAATAGAAGTGATGAATCTTTTGAGTAGGTGTTCAAAGAGGTGTTTTTGTACTTGATCTAGCTGGCCTGTCAACTGACATGTTTCGATTGGCAGGTCAACTGATCAAGTCAGGGCCATTCCTAGAGTTTTATGAGCCTTATGCATAATATGAGAAAATGGCCTCTTATATAATACGTCATAATTTTTTTTAGATCATTGCTGTGATTTTATTAACTCTTCATTTTGTGTTTTTTTTTCCGCTTTTCACTACCAAATAATTTTTTTAGGCAACATCAGAAAATAAATCATATAATTTATAGACACCAAAACAAACTAAAATATAGTAGAAGAGAACAATAACACCTGCGAAATGACCATGAATATGTCTCACATCGGTTTCAAGATCATGAATGCGTCTCGCATGATTTTGCAATCCTTTCAATCAATTCAAGAAATTTGACATTACAATATTGATATAATTTATTTTTTTGGAACCTTAGAAAGCCAAAATTAAGATTTATTTCGTAGGATCATTTTCAACTAAAATATAATTTGTTTTGTTATGAAAATTATCCCAGTTTCTTGGATAATAAATATCACCAATATTTTTAATATTAGTGAGGCACATTATTAGGAACAAAGGGCCAGTAAAAATATCGTCAATTTCTTCGATAATAATTTTTTTAACACATTATTAAGAAAAATCAATTTTTTTTTTATAGGGAGAGCGTATATAGAAATCTTTGTATTATATGAGGTATATATAGCAAATCTTGATAAATGCGCCTAAAACATTAACAGACTTGAGCTCAGTCCTTCATGTCAATATTTCGGGCCTTTTAGTGAACTTTGTTATATAAACGCCCAAAAAACCAAATATTTCTATATACACCCCCTCCATAAATTTTTTTTAGGGCCCTCTAATGGCATGGGCACTAGGCCATCGCACCTCCGGCCTATGCCTAGGGCCGGCCCTGGATCAAGTTCACATGAGCCTCTTTGGAATCAGATCTGCAACATAATGATGAAAGACAAGATGTTTCAAGAGGATTATTTTGAGTTAGATCCTGCTACCTACCCAACTGACATATTTATATTGTCAAGACGACAAGATCTAGCTCATAGCAACCTCTTGATGTTCATATCGTTCAAAAGATTTTTTAGAGTTTTTTGTTGTGTTTTACAGCAAATGAACCGAGCACACTTACTTATAGAGGTTTATGTGCGTTGTGGACCACAAAAACTGTCGGTGCAATGTGGACCACACAAGAAACCTGTGCTGAACTGGTTTGGATGATATAATCCGAACTTGACTTGCAGCCTACATATCTTTGTATATTTTCTATCTATGCGTTCATATCTTTTGAAAGAGTTTTTCAGAGTTTAAATGAACATCTTTAGCGTAAAGACCAGCAGAGAGATTTTTGACAGTATGATGAAGATCATCTAGGAGAAGTGAGGTTCATAAACTGACCATAGATATATTGATTTTAACAACATAAAACATATAATAAAATAAAACATAATAGATCATGAATCATCTAAACTAATGTCTTCGTCTGGTGCGTCCAATAGAGCCCTGATCTATTCGTAGTTCCTATGTCGGATCAAACTTTTTTGAATTTCTTCAACACACCTGACCAATGAAATGTCCAACTCGATCGGTCCTTTAGTACTGTACTGACCAAAGATCGAGAACATGGTTCTCATGTCGTCGTTCTTGAGCTTCATCCGGCTGAACCACATAGTTTCGGATGAGTCAGTCAATAGGCGTCAATACTCAACACCATCCACCCTCATTGCGTCTTTGTGGTTGGGTTGACGGTTGATTTGATCCAGGTGATCCTTCAACCCGGAGAGCGTGACATCAGTGCAAATCCTGAACAAATGTGGTGGTTTTCCCGCGTTGTAGTAAACTACAGCTAGCTTGGTGTTCGGATTAAGGAAAGAAATTTCCATGGTTTTTTTTTTGGTGTGATTTATTGCTTATGAAAACAGACACACTCATTTATAGAAGTTTATGGACGTCGTGGACCACATAAACTGTCGGTGCAATGTAGACCACAAAAAAAAAATCATATACATAAGATATTCGGGTTGTATAATCCGAAATATACCTCACCCTACAAACTGTAGAGTTTCCCGCATTTTCACCCAATATTGAAGCATTTCGGATTGTATAATCTGAAAAGCTTTGAAATTTTTTGGATTATATAATCCGAAACTGGTCAGAGTTTTGAACGGTTACTTGCTCAACAAGAGTAACTCATGGAAAAGGTTTTTCAAAGGGTTTTACCAGCTTTAATGGCTAGTAAAACCCTTTGAACATGTTTTTTTGACTCATAATTAAGAGTCGTTACATTCTATGCAATCATTCTTCACAAATTTTCCCTATAATTGCTCTTTAAACCTCCATAATTTCACATACCATCATCCCACACTCTCTCCTCCTCTTCCTTCTACAACAATGTGTTTAATTTCATCTTTCGCCTTTCATACAAAAAGCTACTTTGGAAATTCAGATTTCATGAATTATATGAACGGTCAATGGGGATGGTAACACGCTGCAAATAAGCGCGGTCTATCTAGGTGTGAGGTTGGTTTGTCTGGGTGCAAGGTTGACCATCAAGGTCTCTTTCACCCTAGAAAGGAAACAAATCTTACCCTAACCCCCTCTCCCCACCATCTTTTTCTCCTTCCCCCTTATGCTTCCCCTCCATATTCTTGCACCGCATGTTGAGCTTTAGGTTTTTAATAGATTAACATTAGATTTGAATATTTATGTAATAAGCTTTAAGCCTTAAGCTTTATTTTATGGTAAATGTATTGATATATTAATAAGATGAGATTTTGTTCGTGTCAAGAGTAACTCTTTAGAGTTAATCCAAATCATGACCCTTCATTTTAATAATAGTGTGGGATTTTCTTAGTCCTACGTACTAAATCCGACGGTAAAATAAAAAACTTGTATTGCCAATTCTTTATTGTCTTCGCACGGTCTCTCTCTCAAGGATTTTGATTTTCCTCTATACGACCTTCAGAACTTCCTAGGGTTCTTCCTTTTTAATTTTATTTTCTATCATATTCTTTTTGTTTTCATGACCTTGTTTACAATTCATCAATGCAACCTATGCAGTTGATTTTCAATTGATTATTGTAAAATATTTGGTGAATAATATAATTGAAAAGAGTTACGACATATTGCAAAAAATATGAAAGGGCATCTAACAAAAATAAAAAGAAAAGGAAGGCGTGTGTAGCAGGTTATTGCTAAAGAATGACTCATTCTCATAATTTACACATTTAGCCCTTTCTTGAAAAGAATGACAGGATCAACACGTTTATTAACACATGCACCTTAGCATTGTAGAAACATGCAGTGGTAATGAAATCAAGGATACCTGATACTTGTGCTAAATTAGGTTAAGCCGATTCTTTGCATTTAAGACAATGATGTTTGTAACATGATACTCATTTCACCTTGTGAGGGAAAATCTCCCTGTAGCGTTGTGTTGGGATTAAATCAACATCTTCTACCGTATACTTTGATTTGACATCCATATGAATACACATGTTTAGACAATGACAACAAAGTATGCTGATACTCACAAACTTAAGACAATATGAATAAGTTGAAATCAAATGACACTCGCCACTCTCCCAAATTATTCACCATGCCAATAACACAATTAATTAAGGGTGATTGTACATTAATTATTTTCACTAAACATGCTTCAAACAATTCATACTCAAGTTGGAATTTATCAAAAACAGTGGGAGTGTACAGCTCAGACACTTGTTGCAAGATATTAGAATATGGGCTCCTTAGTCTTGGAATCTTTTATCGAGCTTCATAGTAACACTTTCAATTCATTATATCACTTTTCTTTTGCAACATCCTCAAAGCGGTAGAAAAATTTGATTATGTCCAAGTTCACATTCATAAAGCTCTTAATACTTGTATTCACACTTTCACTAAGTTTAGTACTTCACATTTCTAAAATAAAAATTTCTTCATGTAACATGATGCCCATTTCTCCTTTATAGCGTAGACTCTTTGCAATCAAGTTTTATCCTTGACATCATATGTTTCAAGGAGAGTTTTCCATTATTCTTTAAATTGTTCTTCATTTTCATATTCATACATGCGAGCAGGGGCGAAGCCACTCACATGATTGTGGGGTCTTCTGCCTGCACAAATTTTTCTAATTTTTTTTTTAATATATATACATATACTGCTAATAACACCCCACCCACTATTTCTTTAGTAATTTCTAACATATCAAACACACCCACCCAACAGCCCAACTGCCCAATCCCAATTGGCTAACACAATTCTGATCCACCAACACACGTCCCGCCATCACAACAATTCACAATTACAGAACACGCTTTCTTTCTCACAGTGAACAAACAAACTCCCTCTCTGTTTCAACCACATCAAAAAATCAACCACATCCACATCCTTATTTCAAAACAAAACTTCCTCCTCTCTGTTTCTTGTGTCCCTAATCTTCTTATTCCTTTACTCTTTTCTCTCTTCCTCCATTGGTGGTGATCTTCTAAGAGGTAAACCCTTTTCTAATTTTATGATTTTAAACTTATTTGTTTCATTTGTTTATTATTGTAATGAGAGTTAACATCTATTATCACCTTGTCGATATTGAATTTATGTTGATTGTGTAAACTTTATTGTTAGGGTTTGACAAGTGATTATTTGGGATTATTCAACAATCTTGAACTTTGCTGTTATTTTATTGCTTTAAGTGTTTGCTTTGATGTTTTTATGTTGATTGATTTTCTATGATTTTTATGTACTCATGAGTAGTGTTTATTGGATAGTAGTTTTTTTTTTTTTTTTTTTTTTTTGTAGTTTTTCATGCTACATTCAATTGATTGTTTTATGTGTTTGGTTGTCCATAAATTTTTATGCTGTAATTATCTGTTCTATTTCACTTTGATTGAGCAATAATAAGGCAAGAAAAAGTGATTAAAAACAGGTAAATAAGCAATGTAATAAGTTGGATAGTGGTTAATAGAGCTGAAAAGTGTCTTCCACACTTTTCTTTTATCCTAAACATTGTCTAGAAGTTATGCACGAGAAGATATATGCAACTTTGCTAGTATAGAGAGTTATGCTTCAGTACTGGATTATGGTTGTCTATATAGCTCTATTTTACTGTTCTAATCAATAGACTTGTGATTTCTAGCAGTAATCTGTAAAAAATGGAGAAATATTTGGTGATTTGAGTATAAAGATGGTGGAGACAAGGAGACATATTGTGTATCCATTGATATATAGTGCCTGCACTAGTTGAAATTCCTGGCTCCGCCACTGTGCGAGTCACTAAGAAAACGGGACCCATCTTTCATGAAATTTCCAAAGTGCATGATGCAATTTTGCAGCAAGTTCTATGTACATAAGCCATGATATGCGCCATGCATGACCTCAATTATTGCTCTTGCCATTGCTTGGTCTAGATCAGTAAAAATTGTTTGGGGCGTCTTTTGCTTTTGAGCCTCTAAAAAGGTCTCAACGAGCCAATTGTATTACTATGTTGTTTTCGTCTTATAATATTGCTACCCCAAAAATTACTTTTAGTTGTCTACGAGAACTATTTGTGCAATATGTTGAATTAAGAGAATTCACATCACCAAAGTACTCATAATCAATTAGCATCATTGCATATGCATGTAACACATTGGTGATTTTTTCTTCATCATCCATTTGATATGCATGATAGAAAGTTGGATTTTCCATCGACCTTATCTGAAAGTATTATAATAAATTATCGACTTCTCCATGTACCATAATCCTTTGTCTTTTTCTCCAAAGATAATTTTTTTGATCAATACGAGTAAATCCCAAGTTAGTTTGACCTCCCCACTTATTTAATGGTTTCCTTTGTTGTAATCCTACATCATCTGCTAGAATAATTTGTTGACATAGAATTTGAGATATTTTCCTCCGACATGGCAACATATAAATTGTTTATGGTTGATGTAAAATATGATTGTGTACTTCCAAAAAATCAACAACCATATATTTTCCATCCATATTCTTGATTACTAACTTTACTGGACCATGTGTTTTCGTATTCGGTCTTGGATTGATTGTTTTATAATCTCGTTTATCAGGTTTTCTTTACAACAAACAAACTTGTAAGAAGTAATCATATATACCACTATTGTTCTTGTGTGAATATTGTTTCCTCACCCCAAATCCAATAAATATACTAGCTAGTTTTGTAGAAAATTCCTCAACCCTTTATTTGATAAACTCAAAACTATATGCTATACTAATTAGCTTCAATTGCTAATTATTAGTCTAAGAATGTTGTTATTTTGTAAAGGTGCAGAGGAAAAGATTAAAGGTAGTTGCTAGAACAAGTGGAAGAAGAGTATATTTTTCATTCAATTCAAACGTACAAATAGAAAAGTACAGAATAGAAAATAACTGTCCATGTTCCTATAAGTTAGGCCACGATAGAATACTAGGAAAACACTGATTGCTGAAAATTAGGAGGAAAAGAAACTGAACTAGAAACTAGGAAACATAGTTAAAATATTCAAAATAGAAGTAGAATAAACTCTGCAGACGTGGCAGCAGTTCTAAACACAATAGCTAACACCCCTCCTTGCTTTAGATACTACAGACACCAAGTTTAGTTCTCAGGTCTTCAAACTTGCTAGCTGGTAAAGGTTTAGTAAAAATGTCTGTTATCTGCTCTTCAGTTTTGCAGTAAACAAGAGCTACAACATTATCCTTCTGCACCTCCCTCACAAAAACAGCTTGATGTTGAAATGTTTAGTTTTTCAATGAAAAACTGGATTATGGGAAATAGCTATTTCAACTTGATTATCAACAAAGATCTTAGTGTCTTCTTTCTGCTCAAGATGAAGTGATAAGTGCTAGGAAGTGATACTTTCATGTTATATTTTAAGCACTTTTGTTACTTGTTTTGCAAGTAATTTAGGGAAAAGCCGAGATAAAAGTGACAATTGCCTTATTACGCTTTAATTGCCTTACTTTACCCAATTGTGCAGGATTTGACCTCAAGACACTAAGCAAGTATGAAAAAAGCCAAGAAAAGTGCAAAAGGGCCGCAGGTACCCCATTGCTCGCGAGGCGATCACATCAGCTCGCAGTGGCGAGCATCAAAACAAAGCCAAAAAGCCGTGAGCACCCTCTTGCTCGCGAGGCGAGCAGAGCTACTCGCCATTGCGAGTAAGGGCGGTTTGACCCTCCCAGGGTGACGTGGCAGAATCTTAATGGTGAAGGAAACAGAACTCGCCATGGCGAGTAAGGCTGCTCGCGAGGCGAGCTCAAGCATAGTGGGAATTCTATAAATAGCCCACTTGCTATTCTTTGTAAATATCTTAGGAAATATCTAGGGTTTTTAGTTTTTCTTAGGCCTTCACTTGTAAGATATTTTATAGAGAGAAATAGGGTAGTTCTTCATAGAGTGAGAGTGATTTTGGAAGTTGGATCTTTCTCCTTTGTTGAGACATCACAAGGTGTAATGAATCTTTCCTTTTCAATCCATCCTTGCAAGGTTCCCATGATGAGAGGTACTTGATCCTTGCTAAACATGTAATCTTTTGATCTTGCAATATATGGTTCTAGCAATTTATATTCAATATTGTTGTTATTCTTGTGTTAATGCTTTCAATGAGATTCAAGATGCTTTGGACACAAACTCTTGAATCTAGAGCTAGAGTAGCAATATATCTTAGGTTAACTTACTTGACATCTTTGTTAATATTGTGATAATCACCATAATCAAGAGTTAAATGCTTTCGGATACTTAATCAGGCTGGACACGGTCGATTAGGTTATTTGATCGACTTTGTTATCGTTTAAGGGATTTGGACACGAATGTTTAAACGATACCTTAGAGTTAATTATATCACTTTGGACACGAAGGATAGTTTAGAATTGATTGTGATAATGTTGTTTACAAAGCTAGAATTCGTATGGATCATTAGGTTACGTGTGACGCTTGGTTAAGGAACTCTACTCCTAACAAGTTTCAATCCTTATTTATCTCAACTTTTACTTTTTGCAATTAGTTTAGCTAGTTACATTTCAATTCAAACAAACAAGTACTCTTAATACTTGGAATGATAATTGATGTTAAACTGTCCTTGATAACACACTATTCCCTGTGGAGACGATACACAAATACTTATCTCGTTTGATGCTAAAAACGACTTACATCATGAAGATCACTCAATATCTTCCTCAACCATAGAGCTTGATTTACAACAGAAGTAGCAGCAACAAATTCCGCTTCAGCAGTTGATTGAGCCACTGTTTCTTGTTTTATTGAACTCCATGAAAAAACTCTCGATCCAAAGCTAAAACAATACCCCGAGGTACTTTTCATATCATCAATGGATCCTGCCCAGTCACTGTCAGAGAACCCAAACATCTTAAATTCCTTGTTTTTCTTGAACTTGATGCCAAAGTTGATTGTGCCTTTGATGTATCTAACCACCCTCTTAGCATCATTCAAGTGAATTTCGCTTGCACAGTGCATGAACCGAGATAAGACTCACAACATTCAAGATGTCTGGTCTTATTGTTGTAAGATACATAAGGCACACAATCAAACTTCTAAAGTATGCCTCATCCATTTTTTCAATTTCATCTTCTTTACTCAACTTCTCCTTTTGATTAATAGGAGTGCTTACTGACTTGCAATCCTCCATATGAAATTTTTTCAGAATTTCCCTTGCATATTTCTTTTGACAAATGAAAACTTCATCTTGACTTTGCTTAATCTCCATTCCGAGAAAAAAAGTCATTAGCCCAAGATCTGTCATCTCAAATACTTTTGTCATTTCCATCTTGAATTCATCAATCAAGGTTGCATTATTTCCAGTGACAAAAAATCATCAACATAAAGAGATATAACAAGAATATCAACCTCACATTGCTTAATGTAAAGAGTGGATTCTGATAAACTTTTAACAAAGCCTAAACTCAACATATGGTTATCTACTCTGCTGTACCAGGCTCTTGGAGCTTGCTTCAGTCCATGGAGAGCTTTCTTGAGGAGATAAACCTTGTCTTCTTCTCCTTTCTTCACAAAGCCTTCGGGTTGTTCAACATAGATTTCTTCTTGCAAGAAACCATTTAGAAATGCTGATTTAACATCTAATTGGTACACTTTCAGCCCCATTTGTACTGCAACAGCAAGCAACAACCTGATAGTATCTAGCCTGGCAACTGGTTCAAATGTGTTTGAGTAGTCTACTTTAAAAATCTGAGCATAGCCTTTAACCACCAGCCTCACCTTGTGCTTGTTGATGGAGCCATCAGCATTTAGCTTGGTTCGAAACACCCACTTAACACCAATGATTTTTCTGTCTTGAGGTCTATCAACAAGTTGCCATATATTATTTTTCTCTATCAGGTGCAGCTCCTCCTTCATTCCAACCATCCATTTTGAATCAAGTTTTGCTTCATTAAAATCAGCAGGCTCACAAACAGCAGTGTTGCATCTTGGATAGACATCAGAAAGTAATCTAATTCCTCTGATTGGAATGTCATGCACCATCTCATTTTTCCAATCCTCTTCACTAGTCTGCCTCTCAACATTTTTCATCTGATTTGAAGCTTGATTTAACACTTTTAAAGTATTCCAGACCCGTTCTTCATTTTCCACAAAGTGCACGTCTCTGCTTATGACAATATTTCCCGTTTATGGTTGATAAACTTTGTAAGCTTTTGATATTGTGTTATAACCGATGAAGATGCCTTGTACTGCCTTCTTGTCAAGCTTATCACGCTTAATTTGAGGAACATAAGTGAAGCACAAACAACCAAATACTTTAAGAAAGTTTAAAGAAGGTTTGTATCCATACCAAGCTTCAAATGGTGTCTGATTCTTCACTGTTGTTGTAGGAAGCCTGTTTTGAAGAAAAACTGATGTATTTGCCGCTTCAGCCTGAACTTTTTTGGTAAGTTCTTCTCGTGCAACATGCATCTTGTCATCTCCATTATGTATCTATTTCTTCTTTCACTAACTCCATTTTGTTGTGGAGTGTAGGGAGCAGTAAGTTGGTGTTTTATACATTCTTCTTTGCAAAATGAATTAAATTCTCCAGATGTATATTCTTTTCCATTATCAGACCTTAGAACTTGAATGTTGTAGCCACTTTCGTTTTCCACCAGTTTCTTGAACTTCAAAAACACTCCAGCAACTTCTGACTTGAATTTTAAGAAAAAAATCCAGCAAAATCTTGTAAAATCATCAATGAAGAATATGTAGTAAAGACTACCATTGAGAGACGGTGCTCTTTGTGGTCCACATAAATCAGTATGAATTAACTAAAGCTTTCGTGTTGCTCTCCAAGCTGATTTTGGAAATGATTTTTTGTGTTGCTTTCCATATTGACATGCTTGGCAGTGAGGAAGAGTATCTTCTAACATAGGTAAATCCCTCACTAATTTCTTTGTTTGAAGCAGTAGTAATCCTTGATGGTGATAATGACCAAGCCTCTTGTGCCATATCTCTGTGACACTTTCTTTGACAGTAAATGCAGTTTGCTTCTGCTCTAATGGATTAAGTGTGAAGCTCTTTCCCCTCATCTTGACCTTGAACATCTCTTGGCCAGAAGCATCTTTTATCAGGCAATGTTTGTCTTCAAAGTGTACCTTGAAACCTTTCTCTATCAATTAACCAACTGTCACTTGAATCACTGCCTGAAAAGCAAGTAGCAACAAATAGTCGGTTCTCCTCATCCTCCTCTTCTTGATCAGCAACTTGAGCATCTGCTTCTTGCTCCTTAAATTCAGTTCTGCAAATTACAACTTCATGACCAATTTGGTTACACTTGCTGTATTTTGCATCAGGTCGCCTCCAACATCTAAAAGGAGGATGTCCTATTTTGTTACAGTGTTGGCATGGAGGATAATTACCCTTTGAACTTATGATCTTGTTCTTATTGTTGCTTTTTGTAGCATCACCACTTGCACTAAAATTCTTCTTGTTCTTTTTCTTCCACATTTTCTCTCTGTCTTGATACTTAACTGAAAATGCTCCTTCAACAACTCATTCTTGCCTCATGGCCCTTCATTGCTCTTGTGCTTGCAGGGACTGAATAACTTCAGCCAAAGTGATCTTACAAAGATCTTTTGTGTTCTCCAAAGAGGCTAGAGACGCCTCATACCTTTCAGGCACCATTACCAAGATTTTTTCTACTATTCTGGAATCAGTAAATCCAGTGCCGAGTAGTCTAACCTTGTTTGCAATAGAAAGCAATTTATCAGAGTATTCTTTTATTGTCTTTGACTCCTTCATTTTCTGCAACTTAAATTCTCTCATCAAATTCAACACTTGCATGCTTCGAATTCTCTCATCCCTGCATATTCTTTCTTCAAATAGTCCCAGATTGCTTTTGGTGTTTTGAGGGTCATGATTCTAGTGAAAACTGTTTCTGAAACACCAGCAAAAAGACATGATTTTGCCTTTGCCTTATTTGTTTTTTTCTCCTTGTGAAACTTCAACCGAGCCTTAGTTGGATTATCTGGCAACGGAGGAACTTCATAATCCTCTTCTATGGCTTCCCAAACGTCCAAAGCTTTTAGGTAAGCCTCCATTTTGACAGCCCAAATGTCATAGTTGTTCCCATCAAAGAGAGGAGGAGCAACTTTTGAAGAACCTGACTCATCATCCATTTCACAGGTCCCTCAAGAAGAGAGCTCTAGATACCAATTTGTTGTTATTTTGTAAAGTTGCAGAGGAAAAGATTAAAGGTAGTTACTAGAACAAGTGGAAGAAGAGTATATTTTTCATTCAATTCAAACGTACAAATAGAAAAGTACAGAATAGAAAATAACTGCATATCATGTTCCTATAGGTTAGGCCACGATAGAATACTAGGAAAAAGCTGATTGCTGAAAATTAGGAGGAAAAGAAACTGAACTAGAAACTAGGAAACATAGTTAAAATATTCAAAATAGAAGTAAAATAACCTCTGCAGACGTGGCAGCAGTTCTAAACACAATAGCTAACAAAGAACAAATAAACTTACTCTAACAAACTATCTATTATTCTTTAAACTCTCATTAACAATCAGGAACACAAAGCATTTAAAAACTAACCTTTGTACACACACAGTGACAATGGTAGAGCCACACTTTTTTTAATAAACAATGGTGAAGCCACTTGAAGAGGAATCCGTGAAAATGCTCCCGTAATTATTTTTGTCTACTTTCAAATTGTATTGGAGATTTTTTTATCATGTAGACCCATTAAGAAAAAAAAATCCTTGCTTAACCTCCATTGTTTATTGTTCTAGATTCTTCTATTATACAAGTCATCCTATACTGAAATTTCCAACAATGAAGGAGTTGTTGTTGATGAGTCTGCCTTGCCAGAAATCTCAGCAGCTGCAGTCACTCAGCCACCTCTGTCATTGCATAACTCTTTCCATATGCTCAATAGTGACCGTGAACTTCCCTCTAGAGAGGCATTGTTGGTTGATCCGGAAACTTTTGTGGATTCTTTAGATTTATTCAACAATCACTCTGAATCTGATAATGGTTTTCCCACTAAGAATGCTAGTTTAGAGAAAAGGCAGAGGTCAAAGGCACCTACTTCATTTGAAACAAGGCCATCTGACTTCCCACCTTTGGTCTCTAACAAGCAATCAGTGCCCCATGGCAATGAGAATGCTACACAGTTGGAAGCTTTGGTTATTCCTGGAGAAACTGTTGGATCATGGACTGACACTGGCTCCGACACAGTGCTTACCCTTGACAAGCAGGGGCTGGATGGTGTTGGGAGGCTGTCATTCCCCAACCCTCCGTCCCTTCCTATTGAGCAAAGTAGCATTGCTGTTAGAGGTGTGGATCTAGACAGGTTAAAGTCTTGGGTGGATACTCCCGTGCTTACTCCAATGCCGCAACCTATAACTACCAGTTATGCTAATTTGACAATTGACAAGCTCCCTTCAAGCCAAACCTTGATTCCTGCTTCCAAATCCTCCTTTCATTCTGCTGCAGCCTTAAAGAGTGTGCAGATTCTTTCCAAATTTTGGGGGGATGAGGTAGAAGAGGTGATGGAGGACACCCCCAGTCATGACCAGAGGCTTGAGATGGACGACTTTCCAAGTCTATCTGAAAGCACTAAGGCAGAGAGAAAGAAGAAGAAACAAGTGAACAAAGTGAAGCCTTCTAGCTTTAACTCAGCCGGAATGAGGACTCGTGCCCAAAAGGGTACCTCCAAAGCCGCCTTGACAGATACAGAATAGTTGGTTCAATTGCAACAGAATATATGGGAATACCAATACTTTTGTTCAATTTTTCTTAGAGAGAGTAGTCTTTTAGTTGTTGTTTGGCCTAGAATGGTCATTCTTTTGACTAGTTTTTGTACAGTGGTTGTCTTTGACACCTCGTTCCTTAGGACTTTCCCTTTCTTAGGATAGATCCGGTTTCTCTTTTCATATGTTTTACACTATGTGACTCTGATGTATTGGTTCAGGCCTCTCTTGCTTTTATTTTTATTGCTTTGATAAAAAAAAACCCCTTATAAATGCATTATTGAAGACAAGGAAGGAATTCCACCGGATCAACAAAGATTGATCGTTGCTGGGAAGCAACTGGAGGATGGAAGAACTCTTCCAGATATTTGTGAAGACATTGATAGGGAAGACGATTACGTTGGAGGTGGAGAGTTCTGATACTATTGATAATGTGAAAGCGAAGATTCAAGACAAGGAAGACATTCCTCCGGATCAACAGCGGTTGATCTTTGCGGGGAAGCAACTGGAGGATGGAAGAACTCTCGCCGATTATAACATTCAGAAAGAGTCTACGCTTCACCTTGTTCCGTGGTGGTGTTAATGTTTAGATAGATTCATAAATTTATCTGTTTTCTTTCCGTTGATATGTTCTGCCGTATTGATTAAAAGTTATTAATAAAAGTTTAAGTTTTATTCTATGTTAAATTTGTAATAGTGTCTTTGTTTTATGCAAATTCTGTCAAATTTTATAGTGTTTCATTCGTTATAATAATGGTGAAGCCAAGAAGTTTATTTTGAATGTTCATGCTCACTTGCTCTGCTTCCATTGACTCAATCATGTAGTATAGTAGTATTCACACACACACACACACAAACACTTATCTTGGTAATTTGGAAAATTGAACCTGCAAAACTAACAGGTTATGCAGTAATAACATGAGAAAGACCCATAAATAAGTGCAGGCATTCACAACAAATTTTGAATAAGTAAACAAGCATAGAGATACATTTGTGCCAACACATTTTGTACGGTGTGTTTCATCCGTGTCATTCGCAACATAATCTGCTCACCATTTTATTAGGTAAACTATTAAGAATGTAGTAGAAAGGAGAAAATGATTCATTAACTTGTGAATGAAGGTACATCAAGTATATATACAATTCTTATTGTACTACATGTATTGTAAAAGTACTACAAGACTAAGCTATTGTACTGCATCAGTTAAGCTATTGTACTGCATCAGCTTGTAACTTGCACTGCAAGGAATTGTTGTCTTCATGCTTAGTATCCTTATCATTTCTATTGTGTAATAGCCCCCCACAAGATGGAGATTGGTAGATGTCTAACAATCCCAACTTGGAAAGTAAAATGTTGAAGGGCTGTGGAAATAAGGATTTTGTGAAAAAATCTGCCAGCTGATCATGTGTAGTTACGGGCAAAAGCTTGAACATGCCAGCATGAAGCTTTTCCCTCACAATGTGGCAGTCAATCTCAAGATGTTTTGTGCGTTCATGGAAAACAGGATTGGCTGCAATGTGTATGGCGCTCTGATTGTCACAATACAATACAGGAGGCTTCACACATTCAATATGAAGAACATTGAGCAAATATATCAACCATTGAAGTTCACATGTTGCAGATGCCATTGCATCCTGCCCAGTAAGCATCAGTGTACCCCTGAATGTGTAAGCCTGAGGACCTGGGGAAGAAAAGGCCACGACCTGGAGAACCTTTAAGGTATCTAAGAACCCTCAAAGCTGCATTGTAATGGGTTTGTGTAGGTTTGCTGAGAAATTGACTAAGTTGCCGAGTGATGAAAGTGATGTCTGGTCTGGTTGTGTTCAAATAGATTAATCTTCCCACCAACCTCCTATAAGCAGAAATGTCACTATAAAGAGGAGAGGTATCATTATGTAGCTTGATGGAAGGATCAGAAGGTGTGTTAACTGGTTTGGAACCAAGTAAACCTGAGTCAGTTAACAAATCCAGACAATATTTTCTTTGACACAAAGAAATACCATTTTGAGAATGAGCAACTTCTAGTCCCAAGAAATATTTCAATTTACCAAGATCTTTAATTTTGAAAGCTTGATTGAGAATATTCTTGATAACACTGATCTCAACAAGGGAATCACCAGCAAGGATGATATCATCAACATAAACAAGAAGCACTGTGAAACTATCAGAAACCTTCTTAGTGAATAAAGAAGCATCTGAAGTTGCCTGTTTGTAGCCATTGCTGATAAGAAGACCAGTTAATTTTTCATACCATTTCCTACTGGCTTGTTTGAGTCCATAGAGGGATTTAGAAAGCTTACAAACTTGATTAGGTTTTGAAGTAGTAACACCTGGTGGTATAGTCATGTATACATCTTCATGAAGATCTCCATGAAGAAAAGCATTGTTGACATCAAGTTGGTGCAAAAACCAGTGATTGATGGATGCCAAAGCTATAACCAATCTCAAAGTTGTGACCTTTGCAACAGGTGAAAAAGTATCAAAATAGTCTAAGCCTTCAATTTGATTATATCCCTTGGCTACCAAATGTGCTTTGTATCTCTCAATAGAGCCATCAGCATTATGCTTCACCTTATAAACCCATCTGCACCCTATAGGTTTGACTGATGAAGGAAGATCCACAATTTTCCAGGTTCCAGTTTGATCAAGAGCATTAAGTTCAGTCTGCATTGCTTGTTTCCAACAGTCATATTTGATTGCCTCAGAATAGGATTTTGGTTCAGTGTAAGAAACAAGAGACATAGCAAATATGGAATGGGAGTTAGATAAATGTGTATGAGAAATGAAATTTGAAATAGGATACTTACAGTTACTATTATTTGCAGAAGAAATATTAGGTGCAGTACAAAGATAATCCTGCAAGTATGCAGGAGTAGTCTTATTTCTAGTGGAAACCCTAAGAGGAACAGGAATAGGTGGAGGTGATGAGGAAGGAGAATCAATGGGAGAAGATTCAGATGAAGTTATGGATGGTGAAGGTGAAGTATGAATAACAGGAGTTGGTGAGGATGAAGATAGGGAAGAAGGATTTAAAGGAATGGCTGGCTCATCAAATATTGATGCAGAAGCTGGGGAATCAGGAAAATATTGCCAACTGGTGGTAGAGGAAGGAGAGGATGAAATGTAGGGTAGAATAGTTTCATGAAAAACAACATTTCTGGAGACAAAGATTTCTCTGGAATCTAGGTCAAAAAGGACAGAACCTTTAAAACCTGACTTGTATCCTAAGAAAACACACTTTCTAGCTCTAGGTTGTAATTTTGTTCTATGAGCTTGAAGTGTAGAACCATAACAAAGACAACCAAAAACCTTAAAGGAATGAATATCAGGTAAAGAGTCATGTAGGACCTGATAAGGTGACCTATATTGAAGGATGGGAGTGTAGACTCTATTAATGAGGAAAACTGAATGTAAAATAGCATAACTCCAGAAAATATTGGGAAGTTTAGATTGAAAGAGTAAAGCTCTAGCAACATTGAGAATGTGCTGATGCTTCCTCTCAACTCTAGAGTTTTGTTCAGGAGTTTCAACACAAGCTCTTTGGTGAATAATGCCTTTGGAAGCATAAAAGTCAGACAAGAGAAATTCAGGACCATTATCTGACCTAATGAATTTAGGGGTGATATGGTACTGAGTATCAATCAATTGTATAAAGTTTTTGACAGCTATAGATTCTTCTGCTTTAGTTTTAAGCAAAATGACCCATAAGAATCTACTAAAATCATCAACTATAGTGAGGAAGTATTTGTGTCCATGAATGGAAGTTTGAGCCAAAGGGCCCCAAATATCAAAATGAAGTAACTCAAATTTAGATTTTGCAATAGAGTGACTTGAATTATAAGGCAATTTTCTTTGTTTGGCAAAGTGACAAATGTCACAGGCAGCTTTATTATAACCAGAAATAGAGGGATACAATTGATGCATCTTGGTCAATCTTTGATTAGACAAATGTCCTAATCTAAAGTGCCAGATTGCATTAGAAGGAATAGATGAAACAACTACATTGGAACAAACAGAATTACAAACAGTTTGAGAAATTTTATTACAAAAACATGTAGAAGAAGAAACAGATGGCTCTTTATTACAGGAATCAGGATTCAATCTATAGAGACCATCACAAACACTACCCAAACCAATCATCTTCAGAGATTTCATGTCCTGTATAACACTTTTATCAGGCAAGAAATTAACTTGATAGGATAGAATATCACAAAGCTTAGAAACAGAAATTAGATTGACTTTAAAATGTGGTGAATAAAGGACATCTGTGATGTGAAAATGAGGAGAAAAAACAGCAGTGCCAGCATAGTGAACAATTATAGTAGTACCATTAGGAAGAGTAACATGCATATGTTTGATTTTATGAAAGGAATGAAGCAAATGTAAAGAAGAACAAATGTGTTCATTTGCTCCAGAATCAATAAGCCAATAGTTGGATTGAACATGTAAAGAGCAAGAGATCACAGTGTTTATACCTGAGGTGAAGGCAGGAATGGAAGAAGTAATGTGATTTGTGCTAGCAGGGTTAAGACTGGTGATTTGAGGAACCAAAGATGACTGTTGAAGCAATGTGACCAGATGACCATACTGCTCCTGAGTCAAACCAGTCTGAGAAACCATGGAAGATCCTTCACCAACTGATTGAGAATCAGTTATACCTTCAGAAGTTACAGCATTAGAAGAAGCATGAGGTTTATTGTTATTGGGAAAACCATGCTTCATGTAACAAAAATCCACAGTATGGTTGTTTCTGTGGCAAAAGGTGCAATATCTTGAATTGTTCTTAGATGGAGGAAAACCAGAAGATGATTTTCCACGAGTATTTGTCCTTCTTGCATCTGAAGCATTGACAAGAATGCTTGAATCTTCAGTAGAAGATGAAGCAGAAGTGAGTGCAGAGTTGTTGCTCTCTTCTTGAACAACCATAGAATATACTTTGTTTATAGAATGGAGTGGATCCATAAGAAGAACTTGAGTCTTCACAACTGAAAAAGTATCATTTAATCCAGTGAGGAACTGAATCACTTGGTCCTCCATGCGAAATTCTCTAGCAGCACGCATAGATTCACATCTACAAGGAAAGGGACAAGTGCAAACAGGCATGGACGATGTGAATTGAGCTCCTCCCACAGAGATTTCATCTCTGTGAAATAATCAAGGACATATTTTGGACCTTGCTTCAAGTTGTTAATGGTAGAACGAAGTGAAGCAACACGAACTCTATCAACCTTAGAGAATCGTTCCTGAAGCTCAATCCAAACATCAATGGCGTATTCATGAAATACAATGGTTTGCGCAATTTGCGGAGAAACCGAGTTCAAAATCCAAGAATGTATGAGATGATTACAACGCTCCCATGCACTACGATTCAAATCATCAAAAGGAGGAATATGAATGGATCCATCCACAAAGGCAAGCTTGTTTTTCGCACCAAGAGCACGTTGCATAGAACGACTCCATGCGAGGTAGTTAGAACCGTTGAGAAGAGGAGTAACGGTAACTAATTTGGTCCTTCGCTTGGATGAACGTAGAATGCAGAATCAGTATCAGCTTGTTGAACAACAATCGGAGCTCGACGAGGAGGCATAGTGCAACAGAAATGCAGAAAAAGATGAAAGGATGAAGAATGCGAAGAACAGAGCAACGTAGAAGATGAAGATCAAAATCACGAACAACGTGATTAAAGAGAAAAGAAGGTTCTCAATGCAGAATTGAGATCAAAACAAGAAGAAATAAGAAGAATTCGCAAAGAATCATGCGAAATTCAAAGAAAAAGAAGAGGAAAATGAAGCTTAAAGCTCAAGCTTCAATGGCGGAAGCTAGGGTTTGGATCGTAACAAACTCTCTCAAGAAGAGAGAGAAAGAAACTGATACTATATTAAGAATGTAGTAGAAAGGAGAAAATGATTCATTAACTTGTGAATGAAGGTACATTAAGTATATATACAATTCTTATTGTACTACATGTATTGTAAAAGTACTACAAGACTAAGCTATTGTACTGCATCAGTTAAGCTATTGTACTGCATCAGCTTGTAACTTGCACTGCAAGGAATTGTTGTCTTCATGCTTAGTATCCTTATCATTTCTATTGTGTAATATAAACTTCAACGACCATAATTATCTCCTACAAGTTGGATACATTGTAAAAACACACATAGAAAATTGAGCTTAGCATTATTATTTTGTCATTTCAACAAGTTCTTCTAGTAGACGAATTGATTTTTTCTTTTTGGTCATTTTTCACCTATACTTTATTATTCATCCAAATTATTAACATTAAATTTTATGCTATAGTTAATGAATACAGATTCCATTGCTAAGGCATTTGGAAACTACTAGTTGTAACCTAAAGTTTTTATAACTCACCACCCTGAGACTTGTCACTCTGGAAGACTATATATGGAAATAACTTATATCATATCCTTTATGCCATATCATTGGCATGCTATGCAAGTAAGCCTCTTCAAGATTCAGAAAATGTTACATTGCTAATTAAACTGCTTATGTTACTGACTAATAGTACACATGCTTGTTGAATTTCGTTACAAGTGTGCGAGACGGTGGTTAGATGACAATGATGTGAACCATTTAGCTAACATGGGAAACTATGTTTCGGCGATGGTGGCAGTAGGGGCTAGAGTAACTTACAGCAGACAAAGTAATAATTAAAGAAATGTTTTAGGTAAAGTGTTTCCATAATCTCTTCATTATGGATAGCTCCAAACAAGGTGGTGTTTCAATCAAAATTACAAACATGAAATTGTATAAATGCAAAGTTTAGGAGTTCTAATTACTGGTTTTCTTGGTGATTTTTTTAATCCTTCTACCGGCTTTTGTAAGCTCGATGAGTTTCCATCAACATGGAAAATTATTTGGTTGATTTTATGGTTGTTCTTTTAAAAAGCTGTGAATTTCAAAGTTTCATTTAGTGTCTGAAGCCCCCACGAGTTTCTGCCTTAACAAAGGAATTCCGAGAAGCCAGTTTCTGATACTGCATTAATGATATATATTTTCTACTAGCGGAGCCACCCCCAGCTAGCCTGGGCACTAGTTCGGACTCAACTTCCACTTTATTTGTAGGCCAACCCAATAGCCCTTTTCCTACTTAAAAAAAAAAGACAGAATTGTTTCTATTTTTCAGGACAAAATTGAGAAGTCTTCTCCTTCTCTAACTCGCGACTCTCCTTCTCTCAGTCTCTATTTCACTTTCATTTGCCTCTCTCAACTCTCAGTCTGCCTCCATTTTCATTCATTCTCTTCTCCACTCTCCTCCAGGTTTGTTCTACTTCTATGTTATTTTCTTTGTTATTTGTTCTATTTTGTTGTTGATGCTTGTTATTTGTTAATGGGTGAATAAGTTGATTATTCAAATTCTAAACCGCAATTTATAATTGTTGATTATCCCCAATTTTGATTTCCCAAACCCTAATTCAGAATTGTTGATTCTTCTCTTTGTTTGTCCAGAGAGAATTGTTGATTTCAGAAACCTCTCTCTGTTTGTCCAAAAAGGATGACAAGAAGAATTAGATTTATCTAATACATTTCCCTTTCTAATAATGTTCTGGCTATGGTATTATAATTTATATGTTCTATATTGTCAAGTGCTTAAGAATGAATAAGAATTAATTAGGGCCGACCCTAGAGATTAAGAGGCTTAAAGCAAAAAATTTAATATGGCCTTTAGAAATATATTTTTCTAAAAGAATATTTATATAAAATCAATTTTGTGGAGATAAAAATTTGAATTCATGACCAATAGTAATTGAGGTCTTTTTAGTAATCAGTTATGTTATGCAAATGTTTGTAATTTATCTATCATATAATAATCTTATAATCAAATTAATTTTTTAGAGGCCTTTTTTTCACCCATAATTTTGAGGCCTAAAGCCCTTGCTTGGGTTGCTTGGCCCTTAGGCCAGCCCTGGAATTAATCTCTCTATATTATATGTTCTGTACATTACATGCTTTGCTTTTTTTTTCTTTCTAATAAACTAGTAACTTTTATGTTGAATTGATACTCTGCAAGCCTAATTTTGATCTCCTTTAATCAAGAATAAACACACATCATTGTTCTAATTTAGTTCTTCAGATTTTTGCAAATAATATTTTGCTGTCATCATCTCTCCAAGTGGAAACATGTCACTATATATATTAGAGAGGGTAAAGAATAATGGATAATTAGTGTAGTAAGAGTTGTTAATCAAGTGAATTTCTTGAAATATGCATAGTTAAAGAAATTTGGAGATTACATTATTCTGTTTTTCTATAGGTATTACTTATAAGCAGTGTGTGTTCAGTTTTCCTAAAACTAAGGATCTATGCTGACATGCACTATTTGATAAGCAAAATTGTTTAAATATATACGTGTCTATACTTTCTGACTTTGGTGATAATTTGATCAAAAATTTGTAGTATGATGCATTGAACTTGAAAGCTAACTTTGTAGTATAAGTTTTATTTTATAGCAACTGCTAAGTTGTATAGCATTGACAGTTTTTTATTCTTATGCCCTTAGAACAAGTATATCTCTATAAAACATGTGTACCTCCGGAAACATTTAGGCTTCAATTTTGTTGTTGAGATTATTCATAATTTTAGAACAAGCATTTGTTCCAAAAATTTTAATGATTTGAAAGAGGTCGCAGAAAGGGCATTTACCTCATAATCTTATTTAGCACGCTATTGGCAGATTATATTTCATCTCTCTTATTTCAAATTGTACTTTTGTTGAAAAAAATGAAGAACCACTTTAATTTCGATTTACGACTATTTATATATTATGTCACATATGAATTTGCGATAAAATTTTTGCCCAGGCTCTAAAATTTCTGGCTCCGCCACTGTTTTCTAGCATATATTTAAGGGAAATGTATTCTACTTACTTCCATGTTGATCATGACTTAGTACATTAGGAACTTGTGTTTGGGTGAGCTGCCAGAGGTGACATTCTGAATATTAAATGATGCAGTTCGAAAAGATTGTGGTGGACAAAGTTCTTAAAGCTGCTGTAAATGGTGTGTGTGATATGGTCTTTGTTGACAGGGTTCCTACAAATACAAGTAATACATTTTCCTTTCTTCCATGCAAATAGTTTTCAGTATTTTGACCGATGATATAAAAAAGCTACATGTCTGCCTTACATTCTATAAGTATAATGCCGATTTATGATGATGATGTTCATATTGGTCATGATAGAACAAGGAGGATATACCAATAGAACAAGGTGGATTGCTACGAAGAAACTTGTGCAAAAATAGTTAAAACAGAATATTGTGCAAGCTTAGGGTTTCTAGGGTTTATGAGATTTGAGAGAGAGAGAGAGGTTACTTGTGATTGAAGAAAAAAACATGAATATTTGATTATGAATGAGTCTTAACATATTTACAAGCATTGAGAAGCTTATATACAAAGAGATTTTGTAACAAACTTCTCTAACAAGCTAAAACTTGCTCTCTAACTTGGTTAACAAGCTAACCAAAGTTAGTTACCCCTAAACTCTAGGGTTTATTCTAACTAAACTGAATTTAACAATCTAATAGGTCAATCAAGTGAGTTTCACTTTGATTTTGTTGAAAGATCATAGTTTGATTATATTCTAGTCTTTTCTTAGGCTAGCTTATAGAGTGTGCATGTTTCAGCTGTCTGTACACAAATTTTTGTATATCTTGTGCTGAAGTTTGGTTGTTTGTCATTAATTTGTTTTTCTTATTAAAAAAAGATGGTAGCACAAGTTCTATGTTGGCATCCAATGAAAAGGTCTTTCCAGTGGAAGGAATTGCATTTACAGAATCTTAAACATGTCACGCAGATGAGTTCAGAGAGTAGACACGGGCTGTTACTCAGTCCTGCTAAAGGTCTCCTCTTTTGTGGGGAAATTATTACAAAAATTGTTGAGTAACTGAATCTTCATGAAGAAGAAAGAAGAAAATTGAGAGAAACTGAAAAATGAAGTGTATTATTATTATTGATCCTTCATCATGAAGGTATTACATCTATATATAGAGTTACAAATGATAGTGTATGTTAAGCTATTGTAAACCATATCTTATAGAATCATAACCTCTACTGTAACAAACTTTAGAGTTAGTTACAACTCATTTTAACACTAGGATTTCTAATAACTTGTGGACCAAGCAACTGTGCCCTAGTGTGTTCTGCTTCCTTATTGGCTAGCAAACTTGACTCTATCTCTTTAGTATTCTGCTTCAATAGCCTCCCACAAGCTGGAGCATGATAGATGTTGATCATCCCAAGCTTGGAAATAAAAGTGGTGAACTTAGGAGGTGGCAAAGGCTTTGTCAAAAAATCTGCAAGTTGTTCATTAGTGGAAATAGGAAGCAGTTTTAGGATGCCCTTCTGCACCTTTTCTCTAACCAAGTGACAGTCTATTTCAAGGTGTTTTGTTCGTTCATGGAACACTGGATTGGATGCTATGTGAATAGCACTTTGACTGTCACAATATAGGACTGGTTATTTGCTGCAGATGATGTTGAGGTCTTTCAGAAGGTATAGAAGCCACTGGAGTTCACAGGTTGCAGTGGATAGAGCTTTGTATTCAGCTTCTGATGAAGATCTGGATACAGTGGCTTGTTTCTTGGCATGCCATGAAGCAAGAGAAGAACCTAAAAAGAAACAGAAACCTGTTGTGGATCTTCTAGAATCAAGACATCCTGCCCAGTCAGCATCTACATAGCCCAAAATCTGTATCTCTGAATTTCTAGGAAAGAACAAACCTTGGCCAGGGTTTTGTTTGAGATATCTGATAACCCTGCAAGCAGCTTTGTAATGTGTAATAGTTGGTGCATTTAAGAACTGGCTTAATTGTTGAGTGGCTAAGGTTATGTCTGGTCTTGTAGTGTTTAGATAGAGCAATCTACCAATAAGCCTCCTGTAGCAAGACACATCAGCAAAAGGTTTGCTATTGTCTTGATGCAATTTTGTTGAAGTATCTAAGGGTGTGCTAGCAGGTTTGGATCCTAGTAAACCAGAAGAGTCTAAAAGGTCTAGATAATACTTCCTCTGGGAGACACTGATTCCTGCTTTTGAATGAGCAATTTCCAACCCCAAGAAATATTTGAGAAACCCTAAATCCTTGATCTTGAACTTAGAATCCAGAATGGATTTGATTCTATCAAATTCATGGAGAGAAGAGCCTGCCAGGATGATGTCATCAACATACACCAACAAAGCTGTAAAGTCAGAACCATGTGCATTGATGAAGAGAGAGTGATTAGAATTTGACTGTGTGTATCCTTCACTAAGCAATAATGAAGTCAATTTCTCATACCATTTCCTACTAGCTTGCTTCAAACCATATAGGCTTTTCTGTAATTTGCAGACAGTATTTGGTGCACTATCAACACCATCAGGGATACTCATGTAAACATTTTCTTGCAAATCTCCATGAAGGAAAGCATTGTTTACATCTAATTGATGTAGATTCCAGTGTTGAATGGATGCAAGTGCCAATAAGATTCTGACTGTGGTTAATTTTGCAACAGGAGAAAATGTGTCAAAGAAATCAAGGCCTTCAACTTGATTGTAACCCTTTGCCACTAACCTAGCTTTGTATCTCTCAATGCTACCATCAGCCTTATACTTGATCTTGTAAACCCATTTACTCCCTATAGGCTTCACATTAGGAGGAGTTTGCACAATGGTCCATGTACCATTCTTAGCTAAAGCATCTAATTCAGAATCCATAGCCTTAACCCAAAATTCAAACTGACATGCTTCTTTATAGGTTTTGGGCTCAGTACTTTGTGTGATTGAAAGAGAAAATGCTTTGTGTGAATGTGATAAGTGTGCAAGTGAATGAAAAGATGCAATAGGGTAAGGAGTACCTTGAGTGATTGCTGCTGATGAAGGAACAGGAGAAGTATCACATACATAGTATGCCAGGTAGGATGGTGGATGTTTTGTTCTAATAGGTTTGGAAAGTTGAGGTGATGGTGTGGGAGAGGTAGTTGAAGTGGAAGGAGTATCAGGTGTGAAGGTTTGTGGTTGAGGAGGAAGAACAGGAGTAGAGATATCTGGATGATGGTTGTCAGATGCAGAAGGTGATGAATTAGGATAATATTTCCAGGTAGAAGGGGATATGATAGGTTGATAGGGAAAAATATTCTCATGATGTGTGACATTTCTAGAAACAAATATTTCCTTAGTATTAATGTCTAATAAAACAATCCCTTTCATGCCAGCTTTATATCCTAAAAAAACAGACTTTCTTGCTCTAGAAGCAAGTTTGCTTCTATGAGCCTGTAAAGTAGAACCATAAACAAGGGAACCAAAATATGGAGTATGGTTATCAATTATGGGACTGGTCACTCTATTCATGATATAGACAGCATGAATAGCAGCATAAGACCAAAACTGTTTAGGAAGATTTGATTGAAAAAGTAAAGCTCTAACAATGTTCAAAATGTGTTGATGTTTCCTCTCAACTCTAGCATTCTGCTGAGAAGTCTCAACACAACTAGTTTGATGAAAAATACCTTTCAAAGCATAAAACTGAGGCATCATAAACTCAGGGCCATTATCACTTCTTAAGATTTTGACTTTACTAGAAAATTGGTTTTCAATGAAAGTAATAAAATCAGTGACATGTTTTCTAGTTTCAAATTTAGATTTCATGAGAGTTAACCAAGTGAACCTACTATAATCATCAACAGCAGTTAAAAAATATGAATGACCATGAATAGAAGGAACAACAATAGGGCCCCAAATATCAGAATGTATTAGCTCGAATGGCTTATTTGCTCTTTTACAACTAGAATCAAAAGGTAACTTTCTGTGTTTAGCATAATGGCATACATCACAGATTGCTTTATTGTCAACATTAACAAAAGGAAGCTGGGAATGGAGAGAATTCATTCTAGAAAAAGATAAATGTCCTAATCTAAAGTGCCAAAGGGCACTGTCTGGAAGAGAAGGGGCTTGATTTGTATCTGGTAAAAGACAAGTGGAAGGAACTTGAGTTATGTTGCAAGCAACTCTATCTGGCAAGACTAAGTAATACAAATCTCCTTTTCTTTCACCAGAACCAATCATCCTCAAGCTGCTCTTTTCCTGAATAAAACATTTGGAACCATTAAAATTGACAAAACAATGAAAAGCATCACACATTTTTGACACAGATATGAGATTGAATTGAAATTCAGGCACATAAAGCACATTAAAAATGACTAGGGTTTCAGAAAATTTAACAGTTCCAGCATGTTTGGCTATTGCATTGTGGCCAGTAGGCAATTTTATATGCATGGGGGTGATTTCATTGTAAGAATGAAACCACTGAAGATTTCCACAAATATGATGACTAGCTCCTGAATCAAGGATCCAGGAGTTGAGAGACAAACTATGACAAGATAAAGAATAAACAAAACAAGTACCTTGCTGTCCAACTGATGTATGATCAGTGGAATAGAAGGAAGAAACCTGATTAGAATAAGCATGTGCAAATTTTGAATCCTGAGTAAGGGATGAATTCTGAAGTAAAAGCATTAACTTTTCATACTGCTCAGTAGTGATAGTAGGAGAAGCTGGCACTACTTCAGAGTGATCACTAGAATCCACATTTTCACCAACATTGTCTGTGGATGCAGCATGATTTGTAGAGGGACCAGCTCTTGAATTCCTCTGAAAGTGTGGAGGAAAACCATATTTCTGATAACAAGTTTCAACTGTGTGACCACTTCTACCACAAAAGGTACAAATTCTTGGTTTGCCAAAATTGGGATTAGGGTTCTTGGATGAATTTCCTGGATAGTTCCCTTTGTGCTTACCAGAATTTATAGCATTGACAACAGGGACATTGTCATCAACAGGAGCAAGATTACCCTGTCTTTCATGTTGTAAAACCATAGAAAAAATTTTGTTCATAGAAGGAAGAGGATCCATTAACAGAATCTGAGACTTGACCATGGAAAAATTCTCATTTAAACCAGTAAGAAACCTCATAGCATACAACATAAGATGGTTCTTGCGAGCATTTCTCATAGCATCACATACACATTGATGTCTACAACTGCAACTAGGTATGGGAATGTAGATCTCCAATTCTTCCCATAAAATCTTCAATTCTGAATAAAAGGTAGTAACTGACTTGGAATCTTGCTGTAATGCATAGATCTCTTGCATTAACTCAGAAACACGAACCAAATCACCTTGAGAGAAGCGTTCTTTAAGATCATTCCATACATCTATAGCATTATCCATGAAAATGATGGATTGAGAAATAGAGGGAGAAACTGAATTCAAGATCCAAGAAAGCACTAACATGTTGCAACGATTGAAAGAACGATAAGTTGGATCAAACTCATCCAGCACTGGTGGAATCGTTCCATCCACATACTCAAGCTTCATCTTCGCACCAAGAGCGCGTCGCATAGTGCGTGCCCAGGAATGGTAGTTGGAACCATTCAAAACCGGTGTAACTGTAACAGAGGATGGACCATCACCAGGATGAACGAAAAACGGACTAGACTGATCAAGAACAAGCTCTGAAGTTCCAACGCCATTGTTACGTGGAGCCATGGGAGCAACAACCAAAAGAAAACAGAGAAAAACGAAGAAATTTTGCGGAAGGAGCGCTTTAGGCTCTGGATACCATGTTGAGTAACTGAATCTTCATGAAGAAGAAAGAAGAAAATTGAGAGAAACTGAAAAATGAAGTGTATTATTATTATTGATCCTTCATCATGAAGGTATTACATCTATATATAGAGTTACAAATGATAGTGTATGTTAAGCTATTGTAAACCCTATCCTATAGAATCATAACCTCTACTGTAACAAACTTTAGAGTTAGTTACAACTCATTTTAACACTAGGATTTCTAATAACTTGTGGACCAAGCAACTGTGCCCTAGTGTGTTCTGCTTCCTTATTGGCTAGCAAACTTGACTCTATCTCTTTAGTATTCTGCTTCAATAAAAATATATACCAAGGATAATTATATCAAGGGAGGGATTATTAGTCATGACTTGCAATTCTCGTTTTGGAACCATCTATTGCTCATCTATTCTTTGAATGCTCTTTGTTTTCCGAAGGCTTCACTGGAAATTCTAATTAGATGGTTTAGGATTGCTTCAGCAATGCATTATGTTGGCAGAGAACATTTCTTGCAATTTGTTGATATTAATTTAGTGGCTTAATTCTTCTTGTTCTTCTTAAAGAAAAGTTTTCAGTAGGTGCTTTTCTTGTATCTGTTCAATATGGAAAGCTCGAAACAAAATGCGTTGTTTCAATCAAAATATGTTGTTTAGGAAGGTGTTATAGCTAAGAAGTTTGTTTAGAATAGAGTAGCATTTCTTTTACAACATATATCGAGAAAGAAATTTGGTTCCTTCTTTTTTGAGGATTATCCAAAGTCCAAACATCTATATATACGATATGATAAACTAAAGTAGAATGAGCAAATTATTTCTATGCAATGCAAAGACAAATACAAGCTATACTGCTAGATAATTATTTATATCTAATTGGCATTAACGTAGCGACAATCTTTTCTGATTTCACCTTGATCTCCAATAAGAGGATTATTCTCTGATAACAAGAGAACAGCCCTTGAGAATTGTTCATTGAAGTATTCATTATCATCTGCCATTTTTTGTACATAAGGTGCCGTTATTGGATCAGTGGCCAGTTCTTCATCCACAGTGAGTAGACCCTTATGTTGCAAAATGTTCTTGTAGTAGTTGTTGTCAATTATCATTGGTGTTTTTAGATCATTCCTCACATATTCGACTGCTTTTGGATCTGCATTTGGTGTTGGGCACCTACGTTTTAGGTAGGCAGCATGTGTAGGGTCTAGCGTTGGATCCACTGTGGGGTATAGTCTGTGGACCAAATTCATGCAATGTACTCTTCCAACCGAGTGTGCTCCTGATTCAATCAAAGTGACCAATTAATAAAATGTTACATTATTAATAATCAGTGTCCACTTATGTTGTATTGTCTTTGTTTCTGCCTACATTGGGCATCCTTCCATTTATTGCTAATGTAATGAAAAAAGATGGTTTATTATGTTTATGTTTGACTTTTGAAAGTAAATGTTAATGTAACAGAAAGTCAGAAACCAATTAGCCAAGAAGAATGGTTGGTACCTAAGAGAGCAACTGTGGCTTCAACGTCAACACCAATAGCTTGAAAACGAGAGAGCACTAATGATATTGAGTCATTATGATTTGGAATGAATTCTTCCACGACAGTTGCATAGCTTTCTTTGCTATCCCTTCGTCCACTCTTCATTTCAATGTTTGGACCTCCCAACTAAATATACAAAATATACCAACAATTCAACATCAACATCCACACTCAAATTTTAGTTAGTATAATTACTCATACTATTTCTAGGTGGTTCTAATTTGAAAAATAAAGACTCCTTTACTATGTGAAAATTTATATCAGATCCATATTAGACGTCCCAACTTAAAAAAAAAATAAAAAAAAATGTTCTATTAAGTGGGATAAATGGATAATCGTTTGACTTATAAGTCTCACTATGTAAGACTCTCCAAGAGGACTCCTAGCATGTGTATATGATGACATAAACATACCATTGCAATACCGTCTCTAGCAGAAAGAGCGACAATGTCAGCGCATGACACTGTCAAGGGACATTCTTTCTCGACAGCAGCTTTGATGGTATTCACATACTTGAAATTTCTCATCCCAAAACTTCTTACCGATGTCTGCTCCGATACCACACCACGCACCGTGGTTAAAAGCAGGGATGCATCACATGACTGCATACATATGCATCATTATTAGTTGCCGATTAATTTAAACGATATAACTTTGTTGTGTTAATTATGTAATCTATATATATTTATACTCACATTGACTATGCAATCATGGAAGAGATTTCGAACCCAAGATATGGCTGTGTTTCCATGCTGATTATATAGTTCAGTGACTTGTTGCTTGATTATCTCTTCGGCTTTTGGGCAGCTGTTGGAGTAGTAGTTCAGCTGGAGCTGGCTTTTCCCTGTCCATAAAAATACATGACCTTAAGTTAAAGAAGAAATGATTCAATATCTAAAAACATATAATTGATTAGAAATGGTTAGAATAGATGTTAAGTCCACAATAGATATATAGATTTATTGCATTCATGTAATTAGCAGTTATGTCCACAATATATATATATATATATATATATATATATATATATATATATATATATATATATATAGATATATTAAGTTTGTCGAAGGTCTTAGATATTGGTCACACAAAAAAAGAAGGAAATAGAGTCGGTAAGTAGATGCTAAAATGTACCAAAATAAAAATGTAGGAGAAGCAATAGAAAGAGAAAAGAGGAATTAGAACGAGGCTTAGTGGCCATGTCTAGCAAGTTGAAATGTCTTTCTTGTGAGATCTGATGTTTAGCAGAAGGAGTTTAGAAGCTTTATATATAGAGATAGTTTTGAGTGCACAACTCAATTAATTAATTAATAATAATAATTAACTTAAGTGTGCCATTTGGGAAGAGTAAAACAAAAGCCTAATTTGAGAGGAACACTCTCCTCCACTAAGCAACTTTCTTTGACATTCTACACTTCACTGCTGCAACTAGATTGCTAGTGCTTAACTGCTTGTATAATGGATATAGTTATTAATGGATACATGTTACCGCCCCACGATCACTATTATGAAGTAAATTATGATTGTATGTTTGATTAACATTACCCTTCTCATAATGTTATAATAAAAAAAAATATATCTTTTCGATTATTAAAAACTTTAGTTAAATGCAATTTTTTTTTATTTCATGTAAAAATTAACCTAAGTTAAATTGATTAAAGTGCAATTTTTTATATTTACTGGGAAAAAATCACTTAACTATCCACATTAAATATTTTTAAGAATCAAAATGAGGTGCTGCTAAGAATCAACATAGTGTTGAGAGGGTTGACAACATGACTCTTCCTTATAAAAATAATTTGTGTTCGATTTTTGGAGTCGTCCTGGAAATCTCCTACTACCGACTTGAGACTTAATCTCATAGTGACCGTGAGATACCTAGGATCAAAGATCTAAAGATGGATGAGAACAAAACGACTAAAATATATAAAAAAATGTAGAAATGTTTTTGAATTGATAATGTCCTTTATACTTTTAGTGGAGTATAGTTTAAATTGATATGTCCTTTATATTATATATTTTTAGAAATTATACTGTATAATATATATTAAATTATTAAAGTTCATATGGAATTATTTATCACATGTCTCCCCTTCATGAATCTAAGGACCATATACTTGAAATGCATCAAAATTTTCAAGATAAGAATAACAACATAAATTCTCTCGATAAATTACTTAGCAGATTTGTAAAATTTTGTTTTCTTTTATAGAAAAAGGAACAAAACATCAAACTGTACAACTAATTGGGACAACAACTAGCCATAGCTTAGCATCTTGGCTTTATAACAAAACAAAAATTAGGGGTAATTGTATTAAACTTTGTCCAAGAGAAATTTCTTGAATGGCCAATGTGAATAAGAAGTTCTGCACTCCTTTTTTTGGGCAATTGTATCCCACACCATCTGCACTCTTCACGTGTACTCAATTGCTCAAAATTACAAGTGTCGTTTGTTGAGTGGTACGTAAGTGTTGTTCAACTTTTCAGGAGCATTTAAATGCAGTTCGTCAATCACTTTTTAAGTCGATTTAACTATTTAAAATGTGTCTCTTGAACGACAGTTAACTGTCGTTGGAGGTAGAAGGGTATTTCTCAGAGTCTGAAAGCAATTTGAAAAGCCTGAAAAGCAATTTTTCTAAAAAAATATTTTTTCTATTTTGCCAGTTTGAATTCTAAATGGTTAATGGGATATATATATATGTATTTTAGTAGTTAATGGTTTAAAATTTAATAGTTTTTCTTGTTTTTTCCTAATATTAAAATTTAGTAGTTCATAAAATACTCTAATTGGTTAATGAAATAAATTCATACATGTGACATAAAAATATTCATCCATAATTATCTATAAAAGAATTATAAAAAATTGGCAAAAAATACCTAATTGGGTTGGTCTAGTGGTGTTGGTTTGGGACCTAGGAGTGTGCTCCTTCTCAAGATCTTAGGTTCAATTTAATAGTAAAATTCGCTATTACTATATTTGTGTTTGAATGTTGTGTTTTAATATCATTATATATATAGACACACACACACACACACACTATGAGCTCATTTGGATTGACTTATTATTGAGTTTATGAAAAATAGTTTATATAAATAAATAAACTTTAATTAATTCACAAGTTGTCACTAAAAAATTGTATATTCATAAAAAAAAAATTTCTTTTTTTATAATCTACCATCACAAGTTTATGAATAATACATACTCAAATACTTGTTTATTTGCATAAGATATTTTGCATGACCTCGAAATTAAGTTTATCCAAACATGTACTATATTAAACTCAATACACAATACAATTCCTTTAGAAATAGGTCCACGCTATAATGCATCAGACACATGGTTTGTAACATATCTTTTGTTTTTTTGGTTTAAAATTTTTGTTGGTAGCTAATCTTCATTTCCGGTGAGTTATACGCTTCAATTGAATTTTTTATACGAAGATTCATACTTCTAATCACTTTCTTAAATAATTTAATTTTAATTCCTTTTAGATCAATCTATAAGCGGTTCAAATTCCTCATCAACTGAACCAATTCATCAATTAAAATTTTGCAACATATAATGAGTAAGATATACAATGTCTTTAGCGTGCAAACAAACACTAAAATAACCTCTTAACTTTTAAGAAAGCTTCTAGTAGCACCATAAAAATAGTACACGCTTCCTTAGTTACAAACATGGTTTAACCAAAACTTCGGATGTTTTTTGTTTTGTAATAAAAATATGCTTTTTTTTGGTAGACAAAAAAAAGATGCTTTTTGTATTGTTAAATAAGAAAAGTGTTCTTTTATAGTTTTTTTTGTGTGTGAACCAAAATAAATTGATCGAGAGAGCCAAATGACATTAGAGTTAGTTTACAATGGTTTAGAGGGACTAAAAATACTTCTCTCGGATCCTAACCCCAGTCGTTGGGATTCGGGAGTTACCGAACCTCTTAAGAGATAAATATAAAACCATGATCGAAAGTTAAGATATGAGATACCCTAAATACATAACACTTAACCATACTGAATAGAACACATAGTTGCTAACACAAAACCATTCACCACACTCTTCACATTTAACAAATTCATCACATTCAACAAACTTCAACACATTCAACTAAATTCAAACATAGGAAAATGAAACACATTCAAGTAAATTCAAGTATAAAAAACCATTACACATAAACAAGTATTTGAACATAGGAAAATGAAACACATTCAAGTAAACACATTCAAACACACTTAGCATTCATATGGAAAATGTTCAAAATACCATTACACATAAGTTGTGACATGAATGTTACAATATTAGGATACCATTATACAACATAGTCATCATAATTGGGTGGTGGAAACATAATAAAAAACAAACTACTAGGCGGGTCAGTGTGCAATTTCTAAGTAGCTTCTTCTTCTACACCTTACATGATATTGGGTGGCCGACTCTATTTCTAAGTAGCATATTAATCGGTGTATTCCGAATTAGTTTTGCATCTCATCAAATTATCATGATTTTAACCCTCCTGCATATCTCCAAAGTATCAAGAGTTTAATTGTATTCTCATTTTATATCAGAACCTCCATATTCACTGGCCTAGGTCCCTCTATAGGAGCCAATAGCATGGGATGTGAGACTCTGTAGAACAAAGAAATGTAACCCAGAACAACTTGTCATCCTGTCTCCACAAATAGACCCCGCATATCTTTAGTACAACATGGAACAAGTATGAGAAAGAATGTGTAGAGTTTGAGAAACTAATCAATTTAACATTCAAATTCCCGAACCTAAATAAGTAAATAACATTCAAATTCATAATCCTATTTAATCAAGTTCAAAATCCCTAACCTAAAAAACGAGAAAGAATGTGTAGAGTTTGAGAAACTAAACAATTATTTGCTGTCTACGTTTGAATCATGTTGCTTGAGTTTGAGAAATGTTGCTTAAGTTTGATTTGTTGGAGTAGGAAAAATATTTGGGTTAGAGAAAGTGTAAAATATGGTTTGAAACAGAAATGAGGCGTACTAGTTCTTTTTCTTTTTGGGTTTCGTAACTCCCAAACTTGGCTGATGAGGAGTTACATGGCCCTGTCTACCGTGCGCGAGTGGAATAGGTCTCGCACCCGTGCGAGATGTTGAGAGGAGTAATTGCAGCTGTTGGATATATTGTAAATTAATCAATGGTTGTGATTGAAATGAAATGCTACCTGCTAAATTGATTTATATGTACTCTAATTTCCAATAACACTGTTATAAAGGTTACTTTTGGAACTGATGCAAAAATTTATCTAGAACCCACCACCGCCAAACCACCTCTAATCACATGAGTTTATTTACATCGTTAAATATTCATTCAATTTGTGAAGAAATGTATTGTATTAACTTCCAATTGAGGCATCTTAATGTTGGAACTTTGTTTAATTGATTTAATTAAGGACCCATTTTCATGTCTATAGAGATACAATTCATCATCATGTCATGGGTATAAAACTGAAAAACCCAGAAGCACAGCATTACTGTGTTCATCTCTTCACCGTGTTCATCAATCATCTCCATCCTCCATTATTGTGTTCTGTAAATTCAGATTTTTTTTCATATCAACTTATCGTGTTCTTTATCATCATATCATCTCTAAATCATAGTTCAACATATTAATCACCACCGCCACCATCAAAACCACTAGTTGATTCCCTTTCTCTATCTCAACCTCTTAATCATTATCTATTTCTGGGTTTGTTTTCTATGGATAAATTATTGAAAAATAGATACAGCCAACACAAATTTAAAACATCATTAAAATAAAAAAATGAAGAAATTGAGCTACAGTGAAGAAATTTTTGATTTTCATGGTATTTATGATGATGGGTAGCATTAATTATTATTCTATTGTCTTTGGAGTGTTATTGAAATGAGCTCTGGTGGTGGTGGTGGTGGTGGGCGAGTAGTAAGCAGAAACATGGAGGGGAAGAGAGAATGATGAGTGTAAAAATAATCTAGTGTTAAAAGAGAGTATTATAATACCATGGTCTTCAAAAAAATTCAATTACATCCAATGATTAATATCTATTTTGCAACAAAAAAAGAAAAAAAATCAAGTCTCTTACGGTAGGAGACCTAAAGAGGTCTCCCACCGTAGCCTTTGCCGGAGTGACATCCCGAGAGGTTTGAGAGTTATGTTTCGAGAGGAGTATTTTTTTTGTATTTGAGGGGATTGTGAGCAATTGAAGGGACATAATGTGCAAAATTCTATACTGCCCAACCTCATAGCCTAAACGTGGCTATTCTTAGTTGGACACCTTCATACAATTGTGTTTGTCACTTTGTCTAGATAAAAAACAAGGAGTTTAATTAGTTTTTTTTTGTTGCTTAAATGTAGATTTAATATCTTTTTTTGGGTCTTTTTTTTTTTTTTAATTTTCGCAATTTTAGTTTTCTATTTTATTTTTTTGATCAACTCATGATTTTGACCATTTAATTTGGTCACGTGGAAATAAATTCACGTGTGATTGATGCTGATCGATTTCAACAGTTATGTGAAGCCAAAATTGATATTTTTTAACAATATGTTAACAATTGGTTTTGATTTTAGCTTTTTTTTTCTTTCAAATTGTATTATGGGTAGCTGCCGAACCATTTCAGTATTTGTCTCCCATAACATTACATTCAAAGGAAAAATGGAAATTCTGGGGGCTCGGAAGCAAGGGAGGCCCTAGAAAAACACAATTCTAATAACCTATAAACATAGCAAGAAAACAAACAAGACCTTTAAACATCTAGTAATTTCTCTCAGGCATCCACCAAACGGGACTGTCATTTGACACTTTTAAAATCGGTTCATCCAATTTAATAATGTGTCAAATGGTAGTTAATTACCGTTTGACTGTTCCTATGTGTCTTAACAATTGTCAACAAACAAATGAGATCCCATTCCCAAGCCCAAGCCTAACCCCAACCCACATCGTTTTTTAAGAGGTCCATGATACTCTAGATTAAGAAATAACGAAACGTTAATTATTGTATTTGGGGCATTAGTTGAGAAAATCAATGTAGAAATATTGTATTGGAAAATGTGAAAAATTGTATATTTAACTTTTCGAAAGTCAAGAATTTGTTGTTTTCAATGAAAATTTTCTAGTTTTAATTTTCTCCACAAAGACACTAGTTAACATGAACCTAAAAAATAAAAGGCAATAGTCAATTTGGTTCTTGAATGTGTAACGAGTAGACAGAATTGACCCTTATGCGTTAAAACTTTAAAATAGCTCTCTTAGCCTGTATTTTAAGTGCTTGTTTTTCGACAGGAGGTTTGTTGAGACGAGGAGAGGTTTCTGCAAGTGTAAGCTAAATATAAATGTGATTCGACAAGATACAATGGATGTTCGCATTTTCGAAGTTTATGGATCCGACTAGATGGAATTCAAATCCTCTCTGAAGAGGCAAAATCAAGGGTCTAAGACACGTGGAAGTTGAATAAAGTGTGTTGAAGATTTATAGTCGAGGACCGTTGGTTTTTCAGTTATTTTACTCATGTATATGAGTTTTTTTATAGGAAATAAGAGTCATAAATCATATACAAAATTCTTCATGCTCAAATTATCCAAGTTACAAAAAGAAAAGTGTAACAAGACAATGGATGCTTGATTTGATGAACCAACTTTCATTTATGCAATGCAAATCACTTTTTTTTTTTTTAAAAGTTTCATCACTTTATCTTTAAAGTTCTTGTTTATTTACATTCTCAAAACCTTGTTGATCCTTTCGAACAAGGCAATTTTCTTCATCTTTTTATATTAAAGTTCATGAACATGATGAGCGTCCAAACATGTTTTAGGATTTCTAGTTTGATCTTTCAAGTAACATGTTAAAATTAGCATTTTTGTTTACCAAAAACACCGGTAAACAAGCCATTGATTGTACACTTTGACATATTAGTCCCTCCATACACTTGCTTATTCTCGTATCACTTACTTTAAGTACTTACTTATTATCATACAAGTTCTTATGAAAATAATTAATGTCAACACTGATGGATTATTTTAATTTCATAGATTATTTTGACTAACGAAATATACAATAAGTAACTATTATAAAATTTTGATACATTAAGGAACTATTGTGTCTCGTTATACATTTAGGCCCTTTTAAAAATATTTTTTTTAGGTTAAATATGTTTTTGATCGCTATAAATAAATGAACTTTTTGTTTTAATCCTTAAAAAAAAAAATTCACTTTTTATTTGGTTCATACTTTTAAATAACCTCATGTGTAGCCCTCGTATTTTTTAATGGAAAATTTTCAAAAAAATTTAGAACATTACAATAGTCTCTCAAAAAAGAATTTCTTAATATAATATGAATAAAATATGAACTTTTAATAATTTTGAGCCTTAAAAATTCATATTATGTTTATCTTTTGTTTAAAAAAAATGGAGAGATTTTTTTTTTAGAAAATTTTGGAATGATTCTTAAAATAGTCTATATATTCGTGAAAATTTTCATTAGAAAATAGGGTTTAACAGCGTTTTGGCCCTCTGGTATCAGAAGTTGCGATTAGGGGGCACACAAATTCAGAACCGTATTTTTTAAAATTATGCAGAAAACGTATCAATTCCATCGCGCCCTTCTTTTCTTTTCATTCCATCGTCCTTCTTCCATTCCATCGTCCCTTCCTGAGTCCACCACACCAGCAGGCAGCAGTGGTTATAAGCAATTCTAGGTCATCTCTATTTTAGGTAATTTCTCTTTTTCCTTCTTTTATATATGTATAATCTTCATTGGGTTAGGTTAGGTTTAGGTTAGGTTGGGTCTTTAAATTCACCAGTGTTTCATCTCTAGAACTTTTGAATGAAAACAAAGTGATAAAATAAATCCATTGACAACCGCCGCGCCGGAACTGTAGCTTCACCGACGTGTTTTCTTTCTTCACAGTAAGAAAACTTAGTAACAATCACCTTACTCTGTTTGAAGGAAATGCATTCCTGTAATATTTGAAAATTTTCAATTTTTATGAACAGTACTTATTTTATGTTATTGATCATTTAATTAAATTTGTGTGAATGAATTGGATTGTGTTATATATTATGGAATTAGGGTTAATTGATTGATAAACTATAACCTCTGTTTGAACGAAGTGCATTCATGCATCATTTGAAAGTTTTGAACTTTAAGCACAATTCCTATTTTATGTGGTTGATGAATGATACTAATACAATTTTCACTTTATGCGCTATATGATTGATTTATTGTATGTTTATGCCGATAAACGACATAAACAATGTTGTGGGTTTATCAGAATGAATGAATGATATTAATAAGATTTTCACTTGTTTCAGTTATCTACAATGGGTAAGAAAAAGTCAGAAAATTCAGGACCATCTACAAAGGCTAAACCATGTAGTAAAGATGTTTCTAAGAAGGAAAAAATTTCTGTCTCTGCCATGTTAGCAAGTATGGATGAAAAAGTTGATAAGCCTAAAAAAGTATCTTCTTCGAATAAGCCGAAGTCAAAACCTGCTCCGAAAGCTTCTGCATACACTGATGATATTGATCTTCCTCCCTCTGATGATGATGAATCGGAAGAGGAGCATGAGCAAAAACATAGGGCTGATGTTAAGCCACTTGAGGTGTCTATTGCTGAAAAAGAGTTGAAAAAGCGTGAAAAGAAAGATATTTTAGCTGCCCATTTGGCTGAACAGGCAAAGAAAGAAGCTCTTAGAGGTGATCATGATGCTTTTAATGTTGTCATCCCAAGTCGGGCTTTGGTTCTTGATGGAGACGATGGTGCTGATGCTAATGTCAAAGATATAACGATAGAGAATTTTTCTGTGTCTGCTCGTGGTAAAGCACTTCTGAAGAATGCATCAGTGAAGATATCTCATGGAAAACGGTATGGTTTGGTTGGCCCGAATGGAATGGGAAAGTCAACACTTTTGAAGCTTCTTGCTTGGAGGAAAATACCAGTACCTAAGAATATTGACGTCCTTCTGGTTGAGCAGGAGGTAGTTGGTGATGATAAAACAGCGCTTGAAACCGTTGTTTCAGCTAATGTTGAACTCATTAAAGTTCGTCAAGAAGTTGCTGATCTACAAAATGCAGCTTCAGGTGAAGAAGGTGCAGATAAAGATGATACTAATGAGGAAGAGGATGCAGGAGAGAAGTTAGCTGAGCTGTATGAACAATTACACCTGATGGGGTCTGATGCTGCTGAATCTCAAGCATCAAAGATTTTAGCTGGTTTGGGTTTTACAAAGGATATGCAGGGCTGTCCTACAAAATCCTTTAGTGGGGGCTGGAGGATGAGAATTTCTTTAGCTCGTGCACTTTTTGTGCAGCCCACTCTATTATTGCTCGATGAACCCACTAATCATCTTGACCTGAGGGCTGTTCTCTGGTTAGAAGAGTACTTGTGTCGCTGGAAGAAAACTTTGGTGGTTGTATCACACGATAGAGATTTCCTCAATACAGTATGCTCTGAGATTATTGACTTGCATGATTTCAAACTTCATTTCTATCGGGGAAATTATGATGCTTTTAAAAGCGGGTGGGAACAACGTTGTAGGGAGGTAAATAAGAACTATGAGGAATATGACAAGAAATTGAAAGCAGCTAAAAGGACTGGAGACAAGGCTCAACAAGATAAGGTGAAGGATAGAGCTAAGTTTGCAATAGCTAAAGAAGCATCGAAAAGCAAAAGTAAGGGAAAGTTTGATGAGGATGAGGCCCAAGTAGAGGTACCACACAAGTATAGAGACTACAGCGTGGAGTTCCACTTTCCTGAACCTACAGAGCTCACACCGCCACTTCTGCAGCTTATTGAAGTGAGCTTTAGCTACCCAAACCGGGAGGATTTCAGACTCTCAGATGTTGATGTTGGCATTGATATGGGGACTCGTGTTGCCATTGTTGGGCCTAATGGTGCTGGAAAATCTACACTTCTATATCTTCTAGCTGGTGATTTGGTTCCAAGTGAAGGTGAACTTCGAAGAAGTCAGAAATTGAGGATAGGGAGATATTCCCAACACTTTGTGGACCTACTAACAATGGATGAAACACCTGTTCAGTACCTTCTTCGTCTGCATCCAGACCAGGAGGGACTTAGTAAGCAAGAGGCTGTCCGTGCAAAACTTGGTAAATTTGGGCTACCTAGTCATAACCATCTTACTCCCATTGTCAAACTATCAGGAGGGCAGAAAGCTCGGGTGGTATTCACGTCGATATCCATGTCAAAACCTCACATTTTATTGTTAGATGAACCCACAAATCATCTGGATATGGAAAGTATTGGTGCATTGGCTGATGCACTGCATAAATTCACCGGTGGAGTTGTTCTTGTTAGTCACGATTCTAGATTGATTTCACGTGTGTGTAAGGATGAAGAACGGAGTCAAATATGGGTTGTTGAAGATGGTACTGTAAGAAATTTCCCTGGAACATTTGAGGATTACAAGGAAGATTTGCTGAAAGAAATTAAAGCTGAAGTTGATGACTGAGCTTATTCGTGTGAGACCAATTTTGAAACATATTTCTACGTCATGTTATACACTTGTCCCTCCTGTATTTCGCTGCTAAAGATTACTTGTCCACCCGCAGATGCCAGCTTTTGCCTCTCTTCTCTCTGCTCTTCATCTTCAACTGTACAACTGAGTCTGCTTCATCTTCAAATGTACAACTGAATGTTGATTATGTTGCGGGAATGCCGTCAATGCTTTTTGTGAAACATACAGTTTTAAATTTACCAATAATATATAGAAATGTGTGGTTCAGCTTTTATGTCTCAATAAACATTTGTATTATCTCAAACATTTTGATGTTGTTTCCATTCAACAAATCTGTCTCATAATGATGTCTTTTGATTCAAATTTTGAAGTTCTATATACTTCCACTTTGTAATTTGTTTCTTCTAATTTCATATCAAGTTGCTGTACTCAGTTGCATATTTTTTAATGGATGGAGAAGACATAGTTTCTTGTCCTATCTTATTTAGTATTTTTTTACAAAATCATTTTTGTCTAAGCAGCAAAATGTTCCAAAACGTAGTTGAAGTGTTATTATTTGTTGTCTTACTTTTACTCTCTGTCATAATTTGATTATCATGGTTTTATTTCCTTGGTTATTGATGTAGTACTTCCGATTGCTTCACCTAATTGTTTGTCATATATTTGAGCTCTCTCTTGAAAAGAATGAGTTATCTGTGGTGTAACCTCCCCTAGCCTTTCCTCTTTCGATGCTCTTTGGAAATTTGATTGTGGCTACTATTGATATGTACTGGTTGTTGAAAGTGAACATAAAGTTATTAGTTATATAACATGTCATGTCATGACAGATTGTTTTGTTTCTTATCCCTATTGTTCTAACTTTGAAATAGGATTGCGGGTTGAGTTTTTTACTGGATGCATCGAGTTGAACTCGTGTTCTCAACCTAGTTGTTTCCTACATTTCAATTTTTGGAACCATTTTAAAATTTTGTTAATTTGAACAATTGAATCGTTTGACTCTACATTTTCAAAGACTAAATTGATGGTTCACTCATCCCTTAATTCATCAACAATTATGATAAGAATATTATGTTGCTGAATGTGTTGCATATATGTGTAGGGTATATTATTTGGTAATTTCCAATAGAGATGTATTTGATTCCATTCTTCTTTGTAAAATTTGATGGTATTTATTCAAATTAAATTGTGTTGTGCAAATTCAGAAGGTACGCAGAAAAAGTAACATATTCAGTTTTGGAATGATACTAGGTGTTTCCTCCCTTCTTGCTTGAACTCTTCAAAACAATTATCTGCACTAAAAATGAAAGCTTGATTTAAGTAACAATCAAACAGGTCCAATTCAGTCTATAGAAATTACTTTACAGTGTCTTCAAAAACATGAAATTTCTTTGTAGAGGCCGGCATTCAAAGAAGCCACAAACAATCAAAAGTCAATATGTAACATGTCATGACAGATTGTTGAAAATGTCTGATGACTGCAAACTAAAGGATGTTAACAGACAAGCCACCCACCTGAAATAAGCTTGAGATAATTCTAAGGACAGACAGTGTAAAAGTCAATAGTTTTTGTAATTTCAGCAAAACATGACAAGGTTCACCAGCTGCTCCTCAAACCAGACCTTGTATAGCACAGGTTATCAATCTCAGCTCTTTTATCAATTGATATGCACCAAAGTTTGACTTAAAGAGTGGGATGTCCATTTCACCACATGTAGTAAGACAGAAACGAATCATGGAGCATGCATATGCCTGTAGACCAATGCACGTATAGTCTGAAAAAAGATGCTGTCATTTGATTTTATGATCCATTTTCATGACAAGATTTTCCATGAAACTTCTGAAACAAGAAATAAGCAAAACCAAGAGCATTCAAAAGAAAAATCCAAACATGTTTATCTTGTCATTCTCTTGACCTAATCTCAGAAACACCAAAACTCTCTACCAGAATCTCCCAATATCCCTTCATTCAAATGTCCATACAACACATACAATCTCCCTTTCTCTCCGACTTCCACCAACGTCGGAAACCTCCGAACATCAATCTCCAACCTCTCAAACACCACTCCCTCTCCCCAACTATCCATAATCTTCATGAACCACAGCTTGTTCATCGGCGACAGAGCCACTGCCACATTTTCGTCACAAACTACAATTTTCAACAAGATCAAACTAAAGATCCTTCATTTGCCAATTTACCAATATGATATAGATGGAAAAAAGGTATGTAACTGTGTCTATATGTGTGGAAAAATGACTACCATATCAATCAGAAAATTAAAAAATCACCTTAGAAACGAATAATTGGAACTCTTAAACTTTGCATTTGTCCAATTTCATGCTTGTTATTTCACCTCCTTAGATATAATACCTACCTAAACAACACATTTTGATTTGATTAGAACACCACATTTTGCAAGAAGTGTTCTCTGCCAACATTATGCATGGCTGAAGCAACCCTAAACCATCCGAGAGTTTCCAATGAAGCCTTAGAAAAAAAAGAGCATTCAAAGAGTAAATAAGCTTCCCTAAAAAAAAAAAAGAATAAATGAGCGACGGACTTAAACTCGCAGTTTCTTCAGTTCAAAGACGAGAATTGCAAGTCGTGACTAATAATCCGTCTCTTGATATGATTATCCCTTGTACATATTTTTGTAACAATTTCTATAGAAAAGAGGAGACCTTTAGCAGGACTGAATAAAAGCCTGACGTGTCTGAACTCATCTGCACGACATGTATACGATTCTGAAACTGCTCTTCCTCCCACTGGAAAGACCTCCTCATTGGATGAAATCTTACACCCCAATGAGCAACAGAAACAATATGCCAATATAAAACTTGAGCCAACAACTTTTTATTTAATAAGCAAAACAAAGAACCAAACTTCAGTTCAGTTAAACTTAAATTTGTGTAGAGACATCAGAAACATACACTCCCTATAAGATGGCCTAAGAAAAGACTCTAGAGTATAATCAAACTATAATCTTTCAACAAAATCAAAGGGAAACTCACTTGATTGACCAATATGAACATCATCATAAAAAATCGGCATTACACTTTGTAGAATGTGCAGCAGACTTATGCCTTTTTTAATGAACAGATTATGGAAACATTCTACTAAAACCTGTCTTTAAAAGAATCCTGCTGATCAATTCATATCTTGCAAGAACTGTTCCCTGCCAACATTATGTATAGCAGAAGCAATCCCAAACCATCGAAGAATTTCCAATGAATCCTTGAAAATAAACAAGTATTCAAAGAACATATTCGCAACAGACTCGAATCCTTGGAAATAAACAAGTATTCAATGAACATATTCGCAACAGACTCATCCTGGCAGTTGCACCGGAGCAATTATGAGAATTGTGAGTGTGACTATTAATCCCTCTCTTGATAATACTAGTAAGGATTTTATGTGACCGCATTCTCACAATGAATAGCACTTTATGAGAACCATATACGTTTAATTCACTCAATAAAGGCACGACACCTCTGCCCTCCAAACTCATCTGTCTGATTTTTATTTACATTAATTTATATTCATCACCACATCTATAAATTTCTGCAAAAGCTCTTCTTTCCACTTGAACTAACAACTTTTTAAACTACAGTACAAAGAAATTAGAATGACAAGTTCATATACAGCAGAAATATGCAAACCCTGTAAGAGACTAAGAGCCTAGAAAAAGTGCTAAAAGGAAAGACATCCAATACAATCAAACTACAATCTTTCGACAAAAGTGAAACTCCATAACTGACCTAATGAACAGCATCATCAAAATGTTGGTGTTACATTTGTAAATTATGCAGCTCATGGGGAAGAGGAGATTTGATTTTCTCAGATTATTATAGGGGTGTGCTTGATAACATGTTAGCTATAACAGCAAGCTATCAAGCAACAACAAATTATAAGAAGGATACATGTAAGAAATCATTGTAGCACCAAGTTTTCAATGTTTTGAAAAAAATTGGGGAAATTCTGCAATTAAGCTTTGTGGAAATCGGCATCTTTGCATCAGTGTTGGTCACACCTTTCCATGTTTAGTTTATGGGTTTTCTCATGTTATCACTGCATAACCTGTAGGTTTTATGGTTGATTTGCAATGAAATTTTTTAACAGAAATACATCAGCCAATTTAACATCAAACGCATTCAATGAAAACAAAGGAACTAGGCATAAACATCCACAATATATTTGATAGCTTCACAATTTCATTATCAAATTGAAACTTTTATTAAACTTTTAATCATTGCAGCAGAACATAACCGAAAAAACACAGAAGCTAAAAACTTATGGATCTAAATCTAAACATCGCCACCACCACGGAGCCTGAGAACAAGATGAAGCGTAGACTCTTTCTGAATATTATAATCAGCAAGAGTCCTTCCATCCTCAAGCTGTTTCCCAGCAAAGATCAATCGCTGCTGATCCGGTGGAATTCCCTCCTTATCCTGAATCTTCGCCTTCACGTTATCAATAGTATCAGAACTCTCCACCTCCAAAGTAATCGTCTTCCCCGTCAATGTCTTTACAAAGATCTGCATTCCACCACGCAACCTCAGAACCAAATGAAGCGTACTCTCTTTCTGGATATTATAATCTGCAAGAGTTCTACCATCTTCCAACTGCTTCCCTGCAAAGATCAATCGTTGCTGATCCGGTGGAATTCCTTCCTTATCTTGAATCTTTGCCTTCACGTTATCGATTGTGTCAGAAGATTCAACTTCTAGGGTTATGGTTTTCCCTGTTAAGGTTTTGACGAAGATTTGCATGCCACCACGGAGACGGAGAACGAGGTGAAGCGTGGACTCTTTCTGGATATTATAATCCGCAAGAGTTCTACCGTCTTCTAGTTGTTTTCCGGCGAAGATGAGACGCTGTTGATCAGGTGGAATTCCTTCTTTGTCTTGAATTTTGGCTTTGACGTTGTCGATTGTGTCAGAGGATTCTACCTCTAGGGTTATTGTTTTGCCGGTCAAGGTTTTCACAAAAATCTGCATGATGATGATGAGATAGAAGAGAGTGAGAAAGAAGAGAGTGGTTGGTTTTGAGGAATTGAGAAAGAAGAGAGAATTGAGAGAAGATTGATTGAGATTGATGATGAATGAGATAGGAGAGGCTGTTGATTTATAATGAGATGAAAGAAGAATCCAGAACACTGAAGCGTGGAGGTTAAGCAAGGAATTTTGTTTTCGGGAATGGTCTAGAATATTCCAACACTTGACGTGGTGTGTCGTCAATGCTTATCCCACGGGTACCAAGCTTGCACGAAACTTCCAAGTTTAGGAAAAGAGGTCCATCCACATGATCGAATAATAATTCACTAGGAAACCACCAAATTAAATTTCCTATCTTTTGTTTAAATAAAATTTTGGCAAATGCTGCTCCACCCTAAAAATTTTAGTTACACCCCAACAAAACCTAGCTCCACCCTAAAATGACTAACCTAGCTCCACCCTAAAATGACTTAAAATGACTAAAGTACCTTTAAAATAAAATAAATTTCCATCATACTAAAACCCTTTCATCTCTTCTAAAATCTAATATGTGTGGTCCTTCTTCCCAAACCTAGAATACAATCACATTTTCTCTTCTCTTCACCGAAACCCACTCTTCTTCATCTTCCAAAACTCAATCGTACAACTTTCTTTTCATTTTCTTTGCAGCTTTTTTCCAATTTAAAAGATAACCTTCAAATTCGATTCTTGATGTATTTTGCATTCATAGTTGGTAACCCCTAATTTGCATGTGCTTTGTTGATTGTATGAGATATGTTCAGTTTGAGTAAAAAGGCACGTACATAAAAATAAATGGTAAATGTAGTAGTTTGTACATAAGTAAACTGAGTTTACATGTACATACTTAAACCGAGTTTACATGTAGTTTGCTAAGTGATGTAGCCATTCTTAAATTCAAATTGCTTTAACCTTCAGTTAACATCTGTACATACCTAAACTAAGTTTTAAGTGTACATAATTAAACTCAATTTACGTTAGCCAGAGGTTAACAGTTTGTACATGCTTAAATTAAGTTTTAAGTGTCATACCTAAACTTAATTTGCATTAACCTTATTTTAAGTTTTAACAATACGTAAATTTAAATTACGTTTACCTGGGATTAATACTCAAAGCTAATTAACGCACACACCATAGAAAAACTACTTCGCCATAAAATACAAAAGACATGGAACAAAGACAAAAATAGAAACCCAAAATCATTGAAAACTAGAAGAAATACATTTACTTATATGCAGAAGAGTATAAATGGAAGATGTAATGATAGAATCTTTAATCTTTCATTGAGATGGATTGCACATCTATGATTGTTTATGGGTGAGAGGGGTGAAAGTTTAGAGTGCGACAATGTAAAAAGAATTATGAGAAATTTTATATGAAAAGGATAGTTTTGGTATTAACTTCAAATTTTAAGTAAATTTGGGTGTAAACAAAAATATATGGGGTGTAACTAGACATTTTCTTGTTTACACCATGCGATTATATTTAGGAGAATTTTAACAAGTATTCTTAAAGTCCTTTTTTAGGAAGTGTTCTTAAAATACCCGTTAAGTAGATATTAAAAAAATAAAAAAAAATTGTGCATTCAACATTTTTAAACTTTAAAAATTGAATTTCTCACAAAGAAAAATGACAAGTTTTCATATGTAAATTTTTTAACACGCAACTTTCTCTTTGTTAAATTTAAATTTGTCTAACTATACTTGAACTTTCAGATTTTTGAATGATTTTTTCTAACATAATTAGAACATCATAGCGTTTTCTAAGCTTATAACATTTTTCTCCTCTTCCAAAAACGAAAACATGTTTCTCCTAAAAAAAGCTATAACATTTTTTGTACAAGTTTTATTTTTTGAGTTTGTAATTCAAGTAAACTTTTGAGCTTATCCTTTTATTTCCTTTTTAATTCTACCTTTATTATTTTTGTTATGTGTTCCTTAACTTAAAATTTCCAAATGAGGATTGTAGGAATCTCAACCAGGTTTGGGTTGTTTCAATCTGGCTTGCGGGGCGTTAAAGGTAGCGCGCAAGGCTAAGGGCTGAATGCAAGACGTCATGGCTCATCATGGGGTGGATTTTGCAAATTCATAACTTATAAAATGAATCTTTTATAGTCTATTTGAGAGGAATATTGAGGATTAAAGATTATGGGTTGAGTGCTTTTGAGTGAAATTCTTATGTTGAAAAAGTTTTCTAAATATATTGGATAGTTAGATCTCATTAAAGGAAGAATTTAAATTTTCTTTCTTGTTTTCTCTTAGAATCATCTTGTAGATTGATAGACTTGAAAAAACGGTAGAAATTCGGGTTTTCTCTTGGAAAACCCTGGATGATAATTTCTTGTAAGTTATTTAAATCTCTTGTAAAGACTTATTCATACTGGATTGGAAAGTTGTAAAGACTTATCCAAAACGTAGGTCAAATTGAGTCAAAGTTGGTAAACAATATTAGTGTGTTTGTTCCTCTGCCCTCTTATCTTTGTTCTTTGTTCTTTGCTCATGATTGTGGATTTGTCATACACATATGTTGCTATATTTGTTCTAGGTTGAATATTGTTTCTTGGACTATTCATTTCTTAGTGATGTTTGCTCCACATCTTTGTTTTTCTTGGCACTACAAGAAAAAAATAGGTATTTCACAGGGCCGTTGAAACCCCCTGAGAAATGCAACAAAACCATATGAAACTTAATTTTGCGAGGGGTTTTTCCAAAAGTGGACGGGCTCACGACGGAGGTATTCACAAATCCTTTGCGAGGGGGTAAAACTCTATCAAATTTGCAAGGGGGCTAACTCCTGCCAGATTGGCGTGGGGTTGCTCCTATCAAAGGCCATATCGAATTGGTTCAGTTGATTGATGCAGTTGTTTACTAATTTGATAGAATGTTAGTCAGATTATCATTGTTTTGCAATGGGCATGTCTTTGTGAAACGCTAACATCAGAAATCAAAGTCTCAGGTTCGAATCCCCTTGACACTAAATTATGTGGGCTAATCTACGCAAAGCTGTACTTTGTCACCTTTCACTAATGGACAATTAGATTGATCCCCTGAATTAGTCCTTCGACCACATATCAGTTTAAAAAAAGTATGAAGATATAAATAAGTGAATTGAAAACTTGTATTTCTTGCACAATATCTTGATCATGCATTTTAATTGGGTGTGTTGATTACTTTTCTAAAAAGCATCCTACCTAATCCAAATAATTGAGTGTGGTATACATATTTAATCCGATTATTCGATTTTTATTGACATATAACTATTCCTCGAATAGTAGTATATTACAAGTTAAATATATCAACATATAACTTTAAACGGATAATGCAAGTGAACAATATGACTAGAATCCTTATCAAACGGATCAGCTTTTACTATTAAAAAAGACATAAGATAGTTACAACTTCACACGACACCCACAAATCTTTTGAAGGTTTTGTCATGATGAAGTAACTGCGAATAACTTATAAGAAAGTACTAGCAAATTTAAGCCCCATGGAATTAATTTTTCTTTTGAAGGAAATACACAAAATACAAACTAGCTGATTATATGCTATCTAATTGGCATTAACGTAACGACAATCCTTTCTAATTTCACCTTGATCTCCGGTAAGAGGATTATTCTCCGATAACAATTGAACAGCCCTTGAGAATTGTTCATTGAAGTATCCATTATCATCTGCCATTTTTTTTACATAAGGTGATGTTCTTGGATCAGTAGCTAGTTCTTCATCCACAGTTAGAAGACCCTTATGTTGCAAAATGTTTTTGTAATAGTTGTTGTCAATTATCATTGGAGTTTTTAGATCATTCCTCACATATTCGACTGCTTTTGGATCTGGATTTGGTGTTGGGCACCTACGTTTTAGGTAGGCTGCATGTGTAGGGTCTAACGTTGGATCCACTGTGGGGTATAGTCTGTGGACCAAATTCATGCAATGTACTCTTCCAACCGAGTGTGCTCCTAATTGAATCAAAGTGACCAATAAAATGTTGAATTATAAACAAAAATATTCCATGACTCCCACACTTACAAAAAATACATTGAAAATTGTGTTATTGCATATAGTTAAATTAACAATATATTTTCTCATGATCTAAATTAATCATCTATTCGACTAATTTAACCACATTTTCAAACATGATTAAGCATGTGTGACATAAGTGTATAAATAGTGGATGTCCACGTATTATTCCTGAATTATTAATCTCAGACCACTTCTTTATTGTCTTGGATTCTGCCTAATTATACTTCCATAAGTGAGTGATAATTTCGTTAATGTAATGAAAGGTGCTTATGAATTATGTTTTACGTTTGACTTTTGAAATTTTAAAGTAATATTAAGTGTTAATGTAACGGTTTTCAGTGGATGTGTAACAGAAATAACAGAAACCAATTAGCTAATTATATTAAATAGAATATTTGGTACCTAAAAGAGCAACCGTGGCTTCAACGTCAATACCAATGGCTTGAAAACTAGAAAGCACTGAGGATATTGAGTCATTATGGTTTGGAATGAATTCTTCCACCACAGTTGCATAGCTTTCTTTGCTATCCTTTCGTCCACTCTTCATTTCAAAGTTTGGACCTCCCAACTAAATATACAAAACATACCAACAATTCAACATCAACATCCAAATATAAATTAGTCTTAGTATTTCTAAAATGATTTTCTAAAAAAAATAACTTCCCTTTATATTTTTAACTTTTTTCCTTTTCTTTTGGTGATTAATTAATTAGAGAAACAATTTTTTGTTTTAGAAAATGACAAACATCTCTTAAGCTCACACACGCAATTAGTAAACAAGTTTATACTCAAATAAATGTATGTAGTTTAATAATATCGACATTTTCAGTCGAATTAGATCTTACAAATAATTAAAAAAACAAAATTATTAAGATGTGAATATAGATACACTTTAAGCAGCATAGATTTAAAAGAAGTACTTTTATCCTCCAAGATTTCTTAAGAACTGCATCCATTTAAAATACACTTTGTGACGAAATATATTTGGTATGGCAAAAAAATTGTATTTTTTCTAGATTTTTCCAAAGTATATGTGCGTGAAAAAAATATCCCTAAATTTAGAGGGAGAGTTAAACTTAAAAAAAATTAAAGATCTATTAGGTGAAATAATATTGAGGTTAGTATCATTGTTCCACTCCTAATCAACATGTATATATGATCAGAAAGACACATACCCTGGCAATACCATCTCTAGCAGAAAGAGCAACAATGTCAGCACATGACACTGTCAAAGGACATTCTTTCTCAAGAGCAGCTTTGATGGTGCTCACATACTTGAAGTTTCTCATCCCAAAACTTCTCTCTGCTGTCTGCTCCGATACCACGCCGTGCACCGTCTCCAAAAGAAGGGATGCATCGCACGACTGCAACGAATTTTAAAACCCACATATAAATCATTATTAATTTTCTTCTTATAAAGCAGACACAAACACCAGACACGACACGGATACATTGACGTCGATTATAATTTGAGAAAATAAAATAACATAATCATATGTTATTAATTATGTGTCTATATATATATTTATGCTCACCTTGACTATGCAATCATGGAAGAGATTTCTAACCCACGAAATGGCTGTGTTTCCATGCTTGTTATACAGTTCATTGACTTGTTGCTTGATGATCTCTTCTGCTTTTGGGCAGCTTTTAGAGTAGTAGTTTACCTGTAGTTGGCTTATCCCTATGCATAAATAAATGAAATTAATAATTAGTGTAGAAATGGTACAATATCTACGAAAATACAATTAAAGAAATAGATAACGTGTCCGTAACAGATTAAGATTTTATGCATTCACATAAACTTTATATTGTAGACTTGATTTATATATCAAAGTCAGAAATTGAGTTGTCCAATATTAGCTGAATAGATCAGATTATGTGACTTCGACAAATACGTATAGAATTTTCTAAGAGTGGGAAACAAGGATCCTTCTATGACACCCTTGCATTTTAATGAAAAAATAATATTCAATTCAAAATAAACATTGAAAAGAGAACACTTGAAAATAGTGTATAAAAGAAGATACATCTCATCTATCAAGCCTTACAAACAGATTTCATAAGAACAAGTTACCTTCCATTAAAAAATATAAGATAGTGAAGAATAATAACGTGGAACTCATGAAAGTTGCATGCAAGTTTTTCACATGATAATGAATACTATACATATATATGTATAAATTGTCACATGCTTTAAATAATGGTCACAAAGTAAATGAGGAAAAGGAGTTAGGAAATGTACCCAAATTAAAATGTAGGAGAAGCAATAGAAAGAGGAAAGAGGAATTAGAACTAGACTTGTTAGCCATATCTAGCAAGTTGAAATGTCTCTTCTCTCTTGTGAGTTGTGATATGTGGGAGAGGGAATTTATAAGCCTTATATAGAGATTGTTTTGGAGTGTACAACTCAATTAATAATTTAAGCTTAAGTGTGCCATTTAGGAAGTGTAAAACAAAAGCCTAATTTGGGCGGCACAATATCCACTACTACGCAACTTTCTTTGACATTCTTCACCTCACGCCTGTGGCCCCACACAGAAGTTACACTTGCACTGCTTCAACTAGCTTGGTAGTTGGTAGTGCTTATATTGTGGATTAATTATAATTATAACATGTTTCCTCACCTCATTCACTAACAGTGTGAAGAAAATTATGATAGTAATGTTTGAGTAACATATAATTAAATTGATGGATGAGAATTAAGAAAACGTTAAATAATTAAGAGCAATAGAAATATTGGTCAAATCAAAGAAAGTTTAATTTTGAAGTTTTAAATTAACTGTAGTCGAGCGGTTAATTTTGGTACTTAAAACGCATGAGGTATAGACTCAAATTCTTTTAATTAGGCAAAGAAAAGAAAAAACGGTTGTGTAGTGGATGACTCAAAGATTAGTCTTATATATAAGACTAAATAATTTAAGTCATTTCGAATATCTTCATTATGTACTACTCTTGTCACTACTATATGGAAAAAAATACTTTGAATTTTGATTAGATGCAAAAATTAACTATTTTCAAACTATTTAACTTAATATTAATATTTTGCTAAAAAAAAATTAATATTATTATTCCTTATATACCTTCGTTCAATTTAAAGTGGGTGGTTGAGTTAGTTTTCCCACCAAATATCAACGAGATCAATTTAAATTTTTTATTTTTTTAGGTTAACTCTCTAGTTCATGGGAGAGAGGTTCCTGATAATATGGAGTTTGGTCGAAAGATAATTAAATTTTGGCAAGAATTGTCCAGACAACAAATGAGGTCAACTCTCAGGTTCACAGGGAGAGGGCCCCCTGATAATTCGACTTTCAGTCGAAAGATAAGTAAAATCTAACAAAAACTTGTCCTACATAGCAAATGAACTTAAGTTCTTCGAAACAATTAGCCATCTGATGGAATTTATTAACCACTTAAATTCAATTGTTTGGTTTCCAGCCACCATAATTTTTGTTTTTTTTTTTTTTTGTGTTTTTGTTGTCAAGATACCACCATAATTTTACTTGGTCTATAAGTAACAAGAGGTATAAGCGTTATTAAAAGATTAATGCTATGTATCGCGAGAAAGGATCTTGCGAAACTTCATGACTCGCCACTATGCCCACCTTTTTTTTCCCGCCAAATTCAAGATTAAAATTAAAAAAAAAATGGTTTTGTCATTTTGTTTAAAAGTTAAAACACGCTCGGGACGTTTTCGTGACAGAGAAGTTCGCTGTATACAGAACTTCTCTTCTTAGCATATGTCCTTAACAAAAATAAAAATAGCATCTGTCACGGACTTTTTGGGGATCGGTTGGTGATGGCTAAATCCAAAAATAGACAATTGAATATTTTTTTTTTTTGAAGGAAGACAATTGAATAATTTGTCGAGTGATATAATGCTAAAATTATTAATTTAATGAACATTATATAATTTTGACAAGGTTTAATGAATATTATATCAACTAACTTTAAATTACAATTACTTGAGATCATATAATTTTGGGCTGCTAATGAAATTAGATTCAATAATTGATTAAAATGGATAAATTAATTAAAACTTATAAATTAGGATCAATTGGATTGGAATTTAGCGAAGTCCTTTGCCTTTGGTAAGTAGACCAAACTAGTAAAATACAATAACAGAATAAGTTAAGAAGCGTTGCTGGTCATTCATCCTTGTCAAACAGTTCAAGATAAATATTAGGCTTAATTGCACTTTTGGCCCCCTATCTTTCCAAAAGTTGCGGTTACGGCCCCCTAACTAATTTAAATACAAAACAGCCCCCTATGTTTTGGTTTTTTGGCAGTTTTGGCCCCCAAGTCCATATTTGACCTGGTCTTTGCTGACGTGGCACCCACATCCCTTAAGTGAGGTGCCACGTGGATTTTTTTTATTTTTTTAAATTCATACAAGCATTTTTAAATTGGAAGAAATTAGAAAAAAAAAAAAAAAGAATTCATTCACATCCACCTTCTTTACTCTTTCAACTTTCCCATTTTCAATTCCCAAATTCGAAACCCTAACTTTCTTCAAATTCGGAGAAGAAGCCAAATTCGGAGAAGAAGCCAAAGGCCGGAAAGAAGCTTCCCAAGGAAGGTGGTTCTGCTGCCGGAGACAAGAAGAAGAAGAGAAGCAAGAAGAGTGTAGAAACATACAAGTGCAGCCGCAAAATTCTAAAAGGGCAAAGCAAATGCCAACAAAGCTAGGCAAGCAGCTGCAAAAAAACAACAAGAAAACAAGTGCAGCAAAACAAAAATCGATCCTGCACAAAACCAGCGACTTCGTATTCTGCAAAGAGAGATTCAAAATCGATTTGGGGTTTTGGGGTTCTGCCCTCCTTGTTGTTGACGGAGGAGAGAGAACGCCTTCATGAATTTAAAAAAATAAAAAATAAAAAAAAATCCACGTGGCACCTCACTTAAGGGATGTGGGTGCCACGTCAGCAAAGACCAGGTCAAATATGGACTTGGGGGCCAAAACTGCCAAAAAACCAAAACATAGGGGGCTGTTTTGTATTTAAATTAGTTAGGGGGCCGTAACCGTAACTTTTGGAAAGATAGGGGGCCAAAAGTGCAATTAAGCCTAAATATTATTATTAAGTGCTAAAGAAATAGTAAAACAAAAACATAAACAAGGTGTTAGTGAAATACTAGCCTCAGAAATTGGAGTATACCATGTCATATTCATCATTGTTATTATCAGTGGATTTAATTATATTCATACAGAATAATCTACTACTACCAACTATAAAAAGTCACCACTAGACCCAATGAGCCCTGACAATAAATGGCCCCCAAACCATTGTAAATCAAATCTTATGTCATATGGGCTCTCAATTAATCCAATGTTTGTTTCTACTAAAAAACTACAAAAAGCATCTTTGATTGACAAAATAAAAAGCATCTGAAATTGTAGTTAAAGCATCATGTTTGTAAACAAGATACTATACTGAAAATGACTTTCCCATGCATTTTAATCCTTTGTTTCATGTCAATGATGTAATGGAACATGACTGTTAGGATGAATGAGTATCATTTGTTGGAAATGTCGCGACTTAGGTGATTCGAGTGAAGTTCAAAATTTAAAATAGCTCGTTCGATATTATAATCGTGTGTTATTATCCTGTATGAGACTGTGATTAATTCAAATAAGACAGAACAATTATGTTATGTCGTGGATTTCGATAGTTATTTTACTGTCGATCGTGTGAATGTTGTGGTGGCGGTGTGGCTTTGTGTTGGCACAATTCAATGAATGGCACAATAATTTTTTTTTTATCTGAATCATATAGATGTTGAAGTAGTTGACACTAGTCAGGTTACTTGGCTGTTGACGGGTTTCTATGACTTTCTTCATGGGAGCGAAAGAAGAAATTCATGGAATTTGTTGAGACAACATTCAAAAACTTCTCAATTTTCTTGTTATATTATAGGGAATTTCAACGATATTCTCTCATTTGATGAGAAGAAAGAAAGCGTTGATCAATGGATTCCGTAAGGCAATTATGGGCAAGGGCTTAATTGATATTCATATAGAGAAATAACTCTTCACTTGGTTCAAAAGTCTTGGTACAAACTGACAGTTGAAGGGAAACTAGATTGAGCTATGACAAATGATAATTGATGCAACTTATTTTCGGATGCGAGGTTGGAATGTCTAACAACAACTGCTTCAGATCACTACCCTCTCAGGCTTTGTTGCAACCCAATGTTCATTGGTACTAGACCTCGTTATCAATTTAAGTATAAGAATACATGGTTGGTGGAGCCTGAATTTGATAACTCTGTTCTTCAGTGTTGGCAATGTTACTATGGAGACAATGTTAATGGTAAACTTGATAAATAAGCCATGGATATCATGAAACGGAGGAAGGAAAACATTAATTAATTTAATGCACTTAGAAGCTCCTAGTTAAAGATTATTTACTTTGAAAGCAAAGAGCCAATACATTCTGGTATAAGGATGCACACACTTAAATACATTCAGTGTTTCGATTACTAGGAAAAAGGTGAATAATACTGCATTCTTGGGACACAAACAGCGTTGTTTGTAACTCTTCTGGGATATGTGCTCTATTACTCCTGACCATAAGCTTTTCCAAAGACATAACAGCTTGCGTCTACTACTATAGTCACACGGTTCGTGGTTCGCTTCGGTACGTGGTACGAATTCGGGTACGCGGTACGCAACTCTTAAAAGAATTCAGTACGCTAGGGTATACAGAGTTGGTACGTTATGGGTTCGTGGTTTGTTAAAATAACTTGTATGCTAAGAATAAAAATATTTTTTAGTTTTTTCAAACCAACAAATATATAGTTACAAAAAAACAAATAGTTACGAAAATAAAGATTTTGAAATATTTATCCTCAATATAATAAATAAGATAACCGCATAAAATATTTAAATAAAGTTATTTTTGAAGGTGAGTTAAATAAAGTTGACTTCCTTGTAACAAAAAAAAAATAAAGTTGAATTAGTTTTGCACCAAAAAAAAATGGAATAAGTTATTGTGAATATTGAAAAGTGAAGAGAAACCTTCTAAACAGAGAGTAATAAATAGATTGTATTGGAAATTGGCACTTGTTTTGGACTTCGGTAAAAGAACGCATGTGGTTGTTGTTTGGCTAAACACAAAGTCTTTTCTCTTTCTTAACACTTCATCTTCATCTCCAGGAAAAAAAAAATCATCTTCTTTGAATCTCTTCCTTAGTTCTTCTTTCTCCAGATTTGTTGATTTATCTTTCAATTTCGATTTACAATTGACAAACGAATGATGAAAACTCATGAAATTGTCCCTTTTCTTCACCCTAAACTGCAATTCAAAACTGAAAAAGTGAAAAACTGTGAGATTTTTGATCGGTTCTCTCTTCATCTTGTCGGTACGTTGTTTACAGCGAATTCAGACGAACCAGTTCGCCAAAGTACCGCGAACCGGTACGCGCGAACCAATTCGCGGTTCCCTTGGTAGGCAGCGAATTCTGTGACTATTGAGATAATGAAAACTTAACAACACCTTTTGCATTCAAAGACGTTTGTTTCTACATGCAAGCTGATAAATATCATGAACCAGATGGATTTAATCTAGGATTCTATCAACGTTTTTGGAACACATATGGTCCATAAATTTTCAATGCTGATTTTTCTTGGCTAGAATTATTAAACATCATGCTTAGGACTGTTGATGTGGAGCCATTATATATTAGGTGTTGGTTATTTTATTTTATCAAATGTTGTTCAGTTTTTTAATTTGTTGTGTTGCTTTATGAAACAAGGGTATGTTATTGTTTTATGTAACAGATCAGACCTATATTTCATGCATTGTATGATAATTCTACCAAGGACCTGTGTATGTGTAATTTTAACGTCATGGAGACTGAAGCAAGTTTCTCTGGAATCGCTACGGCAGTGTTCGATGGAAGCAACTACGAACTTTGGCCAGTGCTTATGGACGCATATTTGAAATTTTTGGATATGTGGGAAGCAATGGAAGAAGATTATGAAATTCATTATTCATGCATGTACTTCCAAACAATCCCACCAAGGCACAAATAAAAGCGCAAAAGGAAAAAAAGACAGAAAGCAAAGGCTGCTTGTTTGTTGTTGTCTCAACCACAATTTTCACAAGAATCATGTCCTTGAAATCAGCAAAGGAGATATGGGATTATCTTAAGAAAGAATATGAAGGAGATGAAAGAATTAAAGGCATGGAAGTCACTTGATTTGGGAATTTGAACTTCAAAGAGTGAAGGATTCCGAGATGATTAGAGATTACTCCGACAAACTTCTCAATATTGGAAACGATCTAAGACTAGTGGGATCGGAATTCAGTGACTTAAGACTAGTTGAAAAAATTCTTGTAACCCTACCCGAAAGATATGAAGCAACCATAATTGCCTCGGAGAATACCAAGGATTTCTCAAAAATATCTTTGTCAGAATTGATTAATTCATTGAAGGCGCAGGCACATAGAAGACTGATGAGAGAGGACACAAGAACCGAAGGAGCTTTAGCAGCCAACCAGAAAAATGTGGGAAAATTCAAAAAGGATTTTGGTAAAATTGGAGTAGGCTCAACATCAACAAATGCAAAAGAAAATAATGAAATTCGAAGAATATCTTATCCACTTTGCCAACATTGTGGAAAGAAAGGTCATCCATCATTTAGATGTTGGAGAAGACCAAATGCTAAGTGCACTATGTGTAATCAAATGGGACATGAAGCTGTTATATGCAAGAATAGGAATCAAAAACATAGCGATGAATGTTGTTGATCAAGAAGAGGAGGAGGAGGATCACTTGTTCAATGCACCGAATCAAGTGAGAATTGGCTAATTGACAATGGTTGTACCCACATGACACATAACAAGGATTTATTCAAGAAAGTAAGCAATGCAAGTTCATCAAAAGTTCGGGTTGCAAATGACAACTATATTACTGTAATAATTTCTCATCTTCTTTTACTAGAGGTGACATCAACAACATAAGTATTTATAAAAATACTCCAATAATTTCCCATCTTCTTTTCATAGATGATTATTTTGTAGACCTTTGGAGAATGAGGCGTTGCTGATGAAGAATATTCTCTCTGCCTATGAAGCGGCTTTAGGTTAGACTATAAATTTGCAATAATTTGAAATTTATTGTGGCAAAAATGCCCTTCCACTTCTGAAAAAAATAGCTGCAAATAATATGGGTGTTCACCAAGTTTTGCATACCGGGAAATACCTTTTGTTAGCCTTCATGGTTGGTAGAAGTAGGAAAGACACTTTTAAATTTATGAAGGATGGAGTTTGGAATAAGATCAATTCGTGGAGTAGCAAGTGTCTATCTTAAGCAAGCAGAGAAACTCTTATCAAATATGTTTTGCAATCAACTGGTATATGTAATGAGAAGATGATGAATAAATTGAGAAGATGATGAATTCATTTTGATGGGGCATTGTGGGGAACAATCAAAAGACAGTCGTTTGCTTTCTTGGGATTGTATGTCTATGCATAAGAGAGAAGGTGGCTTGTGTTTTTGAACTCGGTGGTTGTAATAATGCAATAACTGGTAGAGAAACATGGAAGTTAATGATGAATCCAGGTAATTGGATGACTAGATTACTCAAAGTTAAATATATTTCTAAATGTGATTTTGTTGAGCTTAGGGAGAAGGTTGACCATTGGTGTTGAAGATTGGAGGAGGGGGGAGTTTCCTCAGTTAAGTCTTGTTATACGAGCTTACAAAACTTGTGGCTTGTAGATGGCAGTTTGTCATTGGAGGAGGAGCTTATTTTCCGAGACCTTCGGAAGAGTAAGGCGCAGTCAAAGGTTTTGGCGTTCTCTTGGACCTTGGTACTTGATCATATTCCAACCTAGGTAAATCTTGCAAAGAGACGGCTTTTGGCGGTGGAAGAATCAAAGAGCTGTGTGTTTTGTGGTCATGAATCGAACTGGTGATTCATTTGTTTCTCCACTGTAATGTAATATCCAAAGTTTGGAGTGCGGTGATGAATTGGCTTCAATTCCACTTAATCACCCCACCAAAGCTTGTTTATTCATTTATTTGGGTGGTCTACGAAGAAACGAAAGAGAGGGGCTTGGCTAATTTGGCATGCTGTTATTTGGGTGATCTGGAAGATGCGAAACGATAGAATTTTTAAAAACATTGTTAAAGAGGTGGATGAAATGGTGGAGCAAATTAAGGTGGTCTCATGGAATTGGAGGATGAATAGATTGAATATAGCGTCGTGTTTGTTCTATGAGTGGTGTTGGAACCCTCGCGATTGCTTGGTTAGATAAGTGACTGCGGAAGCCGGGCTGTGTCTGAGTATTTACCTCTCTGTTTCTGTCATGTGCGGGTGTTTGACAGGTGCTGAACCTGTTTTTATTTTTCTGTACTGTGTTTGGGGCTGGTTTACAATTCTGTTTCCTTAGGTGTGTTGGGTGGCTTGTTTTGTTTTAGGCGTTTTCGGTTGTTTTGCTGGTGCTGTAGCCCTTTGGCCTCTCTGTACTATTAACTATTCCCACTTTTCTTTGTGGGATGGTTTTTTAAGAATATTTTAATGTTCAAAAATAAAAATTTAAAAAGCAGATAGAGTCATATATTTATTACATCACATTATAAGAAAAGAAAGCAAACAAACACACACATCTTACATTGATGTGTTGAGAAAGCAATTAACGTTAACACTGCAAGAAAGGGAAAACACACACGATGTGGGGCTAGAAGCATACCACACTTATTACATTGAGGAGCAGAAAGTAAACAACAATAGCATGAGTTTCCACATGTATGCGTGATGAGCATGAACATATAGAGCCAATGTAAGCACTTCTAGAATAAAAATTAAATTAATGAAGTAAAATTTAGAAAGAAAATACAAAATCTCCGTCTAATTCCGTCACTAAATTTAGTGACAGATAAATTAGAGAGAAATTTCATTCTTTTCAATCACTAATCTTGTTCATTAATTATATTTTCAAGAAGTGACATACGATTAGATCTCTAGAAGTTTAATAGGCTCTGAAGAGCAGGCCATTCATCATGGACCAGCTTTACTCTACCATTGACAATACAGTCGCCTTCGTTGGAAATATCAATACGTGCATAGTATTCTCCTTTGAAAACGTAAGCTTGATTTGCAACATGAGAAGCAAATGCTGCATCAATTCCATTTTCAAAGACCGTACCGAGCAAACTTTTAAAACCAGAACGAATGGAGTAATGAGTCACAATAGTCTTCTTGTGATAGTCCATACGAACATACTCATTTCCTTTGAATAAGAAAACATTATGTCCGGTCCACTTAATTGCAGCGTCTATTCCATTTTCTAAAAACGTTCCCTTGAGACAATGGAACATGGTAGTGATTGGAACAGGGCCATCGAGTAAATCGGTATCTGAATCCGGAGCGAAATCTATTTTGGCACATTGCTTTCCAGAGAAGATTATTGCTTCGGTGCCTTCTGTCTCAAAGGCACAATCTACTTCCTTTTCAAATGGTGTTTCATCAAGAAATGGAAAACCATCGGAAGTATGAATCGGCTTTTTAACAACACGATCCTTCTTGGCTCCTGGAGCATAATTCACAACCGCAAACCTTTTCTTCTTGAACACGTAACATTCATAGGGCTTAGATGAACGAAATGCAGTATCAATGACTTGGATTGACATTTTTGTTATTGGAGGGATTTTTTTATTTTATTCAATGTAAGGGATATTGAAATGTTTTTTGTTATGTGTTTGAGTCGAGAATGCCTCTCTTTATATAGATGTTATGTGGTACTGTCTTACCTAACGGTTATGTGAACCCAAAATAATAAATTTGAAAGCTAACAATTAATTGGAGAGATTAATTGTGTATACGTTTGCATGCGACCAAGGAAAATAACAAATAAAGTCTTCTCTTAAAAACATTTGTTAAGTCATCAAAACAAATTGCTTAAATTGAAATTGCTCAATAGATCATGTTAGAGGAATCGTTTACCAAGTAAATAGAAATATAAGTATTCTCTTTAAAAAAAATTATTCTCTTTAAAAAAAAAATGGTTAAGTCATCAATAAAATTTATCTAAATCCAACTTGCTTGATAGATGCTAAAGAATGACCAAGAAATTAACAAAGTCTTCATGATAATTCTCCAATTAATTTCACAAATATTAATTCAGTCCAATAAATCTAGAGGTCTAAAGTAAAATTTAAAACGAGACTCCCTAAAATAAAATTTTGCGTTGTAGTACAGCTTGAGCAAGTATCGTCTTCAAAAAAAAAAAAGTATCGTCTTCAAAAACATTTTTTAGTTAATGCAATTTCATAATATACTAATGCAACACATAAAGCAAATTTATTTTAAGATGGGATGTGCATTCATTTTCATTTGCGATCTTACAAATACAAATTCACTATATCCCATTGAAACTCTATCGTTGAGTGTGAATGAGAAAAGAGTGATACTACGATAAAATTTCTTGAAAAATTTTCGTGTTGCACTTCTTCCACCATTTTGAATAATTTTTTTTTTAATAATAACCATGGTTTCACACATATTTTTTAATTAGTGTAATCTCATAGTCTATGTACTAATGTGACACGTACGACGGAGGAGGTGAGAGCAATTCCCCGTTACTCGGCTCAAGGAGCAGGACACTAAAACGTCCATCTTTGGAGAAATAAGAGGGTGCGTCTCTACCTCTCCAGAGTGATCTAATAGCAAATAAAATTTGTTCAATGACCACCCATGTTCTAGAAGAACCACTCGGGAGCCTTTGCCTCATACGTTCAGCAAATCGTCCGATATAAACACGTACCTGATATTTTTTTATTTTCATTTTGGTCTTTTTAGTTGCAAACTTTAGACATTTTAATCCCTTAAATTTCTTGTTTCAGATGCTTTCACCCATGGAGTTACAAATGTTAGACAATAAAAGAGAGGATCAAAATCTTTAATATTTGTAACTTAAGGTACATATTAAAGTTATCAGGGTCGGACCTTAGAGGATGCAAACAGCTCAATGGAGTTGGACCTCAAAAAAAATTATAGCTCAGTAGTACTACAAAGTACTACCCCACTAAAAAAAAAATTCCTTATGAGAACTTTGATACAGTGATACAACACGTAATGTTTTTCCTTATTCCCTTTCTTTCTTCTGATATCAGTACCACAAGTTCCATCACACCACCACTCCATCGAACTTCCGTTTTCTTCTTCTCCGATTCGATTTCCGATCAGGCAACCACATATTCAATAGATAACAGATTCTCTAGCTCTCTTCAATAGATAACACAGATTTTCACTTCAAAATTCTCTTCTATTTCCTCTCTTCAGGTATAAACCTCCATTCTTTGTTCTAATTTTACACATTCTTTCACTCTTTTTCTTCGTTGTTTGATTAATGTTGTTTAGTGTTTTTTGTTCTTATGTCAAAAAGTTCAATTTTTTTGGTGATATAACCGTAGGTTTATGAAATTATGATAATCTTGAATGTTAGAATTGTTGAATTAGATGTTTATTTTCTTATTCCGTTTGACATCTGATGCAGGAATATATCATAGAATTGGGTCATCTTGCTTTTGGTGTTAGGTGGATTTTTTTTGGGAGGGTGGTTTGAGGTTCCTCATGTATACGGTAGTGATTTTCACCTTTGGATCGCATATATACGACACCTTTTATTTATCTTTTAAAAATTTAAATAGAACATTGTTCTTTTAAAAAAAAAATACATTTTTATTTTATTACGGACCTCTTTTCACTTACAGAACCGAGCCTCCAGATTCATAGGAACGGCCTGAAAGTTACTACTCCCTCCGTCCCTTAATGTAACCCCCCTTTGCATTTTTCACATTTCTTAAGAAAAGTTGTCAGTGTAATTAATGTGTCTGTTTTGTGTATTAATATTACCAAATTGTCCTTTGTTTGTATGTGTATTAAATTTGACTATTCATATTTCAAGACAAGTTAATAGTATTAATTAGGGGTATGTTTAGGAAAAAAGTAATAAATGCTAGTAATTTGAAAAGGGGGTTACATTTAGGGACAAAAACAAAATCAAATGAGTGGTTACATTAAGGGACGGAGGGAATACATATTACTGTCTACCTACCTGTTACGTTAACCCAAAATAGTAAATTTAAAAGCCACCGATTAATTGGAGAGATTAGCCATGTATACGTTTGCATGTGACCAATCTGAAACGTATTTTGCTTGTGATCAATATAAAAATGTGGGATTATGAAAGGTTTGGTCTTTTAAACAAGGATCATGTTAACCGGTGCTCCCAGGGCACTAATTAAGGATACCAAAAAAAAGTAAGTTATAGATTGAAAAGGAAACTTTTTTGATATAAATTGATTATACAATTTTCAATGAAATAACTATTATATAACTTCCTATTTTAGTATCTTTAATCATTGCTCTGAGGCATCGGTTAGCATTTTCATTTAAACAATTGTTATATCGCCCATAAAAATTAGTTTCATTCCAATTGGCTCAATGACCAAGGAAATTAACAAATTAAGTCTTCTCTCTAAACAATTTGTTATTAAGTCGTCAAGATAAATTTGTTAAATCCAACTTGGTTATATGTTAAAAAATGACTAAGGAAATTAACAAACTAAGTCTTTTTTTTAGGGAAACAACTAAGTCTTCTCTTTAAACAATTTGTTTAGAGGCCAATATATATTACTAGTTAAATCCAACTTACTCAATATATAGATATGAAGGAATGACCGAAAAAAATTAATAAATTCTTCTTAATTTATTTTCCAATTAATTTCACTTTGTCGTCCGAAAGAATATTCTCTTGATTAACCATAGCTGGAGAAGGAGTACTCTTAAACTTTTTTTACTTCTCTTTTAGGTTTCAGAAATTATCTGTGATTTTTGGACTTGTGCATTGCCATAAGGAGAAGTTCGCCCTCTCATCAAACAAAGGAACATCCAACTTCAAAGTAGTCATATGACTATCTAAGAAAAAACACAAATAAGATGATAACTAATCTCTCTTGAAATGAATGGCTCAACGCAACTTCTATTCTTCCCTTGATCAGAATATTTGCATGTTAGTTGTGGGGAAATCCACAAAAGAAAGTTTCTACAAAGCAGAAGCACAACCACAAAAGAAATAAAAAAGACAAAAATAACTTACAAGATGATGGTTCGACTCTTCATGATCTACATCCACAATATCTCATCAAAAAAATTGTTACTCAACCTGCATCTTTTTACAAGAGAAAATTGAAAACCCTCTCATACAATTTTAGGACAAAATTGCAAACTCTCTTAACTTTCACACAATTACAATTTTTGCACGGAAAGCTTGCAAACTATGTCCTGACGCACCACTATTCAAGCTCCAAGTACACCCAAAAGACTAGAGATGGTGTGGTGAAGAAAGCTAGAAGTAACTCTATATTTTTATAATAACTATCTACCTCTTCTATCTTTTTTCACTACCCGTAGATGCCGTCTTAAGAAGAGTAGATCAAATGAAGGAGAGTCAAGTTAAAAGAGGTAGAGGAAGACCTAGGAAAACTATTAGAGAAACCATTCGAAAGGATTTAGAGGTCAATGAGTTGGATTCAAATTTGGTTTATGATAGAACACTATGGCGTAATTTGATCCATGTAGCCGACCCCACTTAGTAGGATAAGGCTTGGTTGTTGTTGTTGTGCGATTTGTATGAATATCCACTTCGACAAAAAGGTAACTTAAGGGACCAAAAATGTCTTCGGTTGTATTTTGAGTAAAAAAATGTCTTCGGTTAGTGATTTAAGAAATTAAAATGTATAAAATCAAAATCAATTGAAAAAAAATATAAAGGACCAAAGTGTCTACCATTTATAATTTAAGGGACCAATATGATACGAAAAAAAGTCTAGATCAAAGTGAAACTTCGAAATAACTTAAAAAACAAAAATATAATTTGGTCTAAATAATATAAATATATGTGGAGGATCTTTTATAATATTCCAAAAACGTAAGGGACCAACTTGAAACTTTCAAAACGTAAGGGACCAACTTGAAAACTAAAATAAACGTATGGGACCAACTTGAAACTTTCAAAACATAAGTGATTAACTTGAAAACTAAAATAAACATAAGGGACCAAACATGCAATTAAGCCATATATGAATGTATCTCAATAACAATCAAGCTTATTCTCAAGGTTGATTATTATTGAGACCCTTTGTGTGCAAATATTATTGTCTCAAGACTTACAAAACTATTCTCATGCTTTGTTCATCTTGTCTAATCTCATTTGATCCAAAATCAAACTTCACATTTTGGTCCTTCGTTTGAGATATGATGAAATAATGTTATCAAACTTCACATTTCAATCCTTTGTTTGATATTTGTTATAAAACTAAACAACAATGAGATTAGATTAGAAAATAAATTTTAATAAAATAGAGTCTAGACTTGAGTTAAATAGGATTCAATCATTAGATTATTCCAACAATCCCAAGACTAGAAGTCTACTCACTCATGATCATTGTAGACAATGGATTAAACTTTAAAGTAAAGAGACATGATAAAAAAAAAAGGCATAAAAATAAATGACTGGAAATGTAAGTGCATAATTATAAAGAGCATAACAGTAAACAACAAGAAAATGTAAAGTACAAAAAAGTAGAGAACAACAAGCTTAAAGAAATTTTAAGAACTTTGATTTCCACTTTGTAGCAAGTTTACAAGTGTGAAAGATCATGTTTTTGCTCTGAAAGGAGGCCTATCTATAGCCTAAGACCTCATATAATGCATTGAATTTGATTTACAAGCCTTAAACTAGCAATTGCAAGAGTTTTGTAACAACCATTTCTAACTGCATAGAGTACACGGTCGTTCTTGTTAGGACGTGATCCAGGTCACACACTTTCCAGACCTTCCAGATTCCAAGTTACAAAAACGCACGATTGTGCTTGTGATCCGCCCGGCCCGTGCGTATTTCTTTGTCAATTTCCAATCCTATACTTCACCAAAATGCCGGTCGTGCTTATTGGGGTGTACAGTTGTGCTCTTTTTCAACATTTGAAAATTCTTTATTATCTTCATTATTTGATCCTGAAAATGAAAACTAATGTTTTATAGTAAAATAGCTCCAAAGTAAGACCAAACTTCCACAAATATTATTGAATTGAAATGGCTAAAAACACCCTAAATTATGACTTATTAATGAACTAAAACTGCGTACATAATTATTTTGAATATGGAGTGCAAAGTGTGGTTTTTTACTAGATGAAAAATGCAACTTGATAAGAGGAATGCTAACAACCATCATTTTTTAACACTCTCTCTAGCACTTACTATTTTATTGGATGAAATCAATGTATATCCTACCATTTTGATATAAAAAAAGATAAAAAACGAAATCGTTACTTGAAATTGAAATTAAATTAAGAGATGATGAGAATAATTTTGCCATCAAAAGTCTATTTTTAAAATACAGATAGATTGTACTTGTAGCACAATTAAATTTTAGTTTTGGGTGTGTCAATATTTGTATGCAGGGACGAACCCAAGAATTTATAGTAGTTGAGGCAATACATTTACATCATTAAATATATATCATTTTATTTTTTAAAGTATAAATATATATCACAATTGCTCTTTGCGATTTTCATATTCAATAAATATTAAATGATTTTTTCATTTTCATTGCCAACAAAAATGGTACTATCTCTATAACTAACTAAACAAACTTTTAACTATTTATCTTTTATGTGTTTTTGCATCAGACTGTTGATAATATATCAGAAGAAAAAAATGTTTTGGTAGCTGCAGTTTCTACGTGTAATATCAGAAATAAATTTAACAATGAATATTATTTGTGATTTTGATGACTTTAGTATACTTTAGATGAGAGGGAATGATAGATGAATGATTAAAATAATTTTTTTTATGAGAGAGAATTATTGATTAGAAATAAGATACAAAGTCGTCAAAATCACTAAATTTAAATTTACTCAAATAAAACCTATAAAATGTACGTAGTATTGAAAGAAAATCCTCAACTGTAACAAAAAAAAAACTCCTTAACATAGTGAGGACCAAGACCTACACACTCCATATTGTAGGGCTGTCCCTCTCTGTATGTCACCCCATTTTTGTTATGTGTCATGATTTGAATGTCTTCAACAATCTTTTTTTAATAGAAGGTTTTAAGAACTCAAGATATAAAACATGTCCAATATGGACAAAAGCACAATTAGCAACAAATAGCAAAATGTGAACAAAGTCCATTAATACATAAGGAATCACAATCAGAATACATAAAAAAGGATAGCTACTCCAATGCAAATAATGTCTACCACTTGCAAAATGGTCAAACATATACATGAAAGGATAAACTTTATTCTAATGGTCAACAAATTCTTAGTTTTTGCAAACTTTGAAGCTGAGAAGAAAGTAAACAACAATTAAAGTTAACATTGACAATACAAGAGAAAAAAACACACGATGTGGCGCTAGAAGCATACCACACTTTTTATTACATTGAGGAGCAGAAGAAAGTAAACAACAATAACATGAGTTTCCACATGTATTCGCGATGAGCATGAACATATAGAGCCGATGTAAGCACTGCTAGAATAAAATTAATGAAGTAAAATTAGAAAGAAAATACAAAATCTCCGTCTAATTCTGTCACTAAATTTAGTGACAGATAAATTCGAGAGAAATTATTCTTTTCAATCATTAATCTTGTTCATTAATTATATTTTCTAGAAGTGACATACGATTAGATCTAGAAGTTTAATAGGCTCTGAAGGGCAGGCCATTCCTCATGGACCAACTTTACTCTACCATTGACAATACAATCACCTTCGTTGGAAATATCAATACGTGCATAGTATTCTCCTTTGAAAACGTAAGCTTGATTCGCAACATGAGAAGAAAATGCTGCATCAATTCCATTTTCAAAGACCGTACCGAGCAAACTTTTAAAACCAGAACGAATGGAGTAATGAGTCACAATAGTCTTCTTGTGATAGTCCATACGAACATACTCATTTCCTTTGAATAAGAAAACATTATGTCCGGTCCACTTAATTGCAGCGTCAATTCCATTTTCTAAAAACGTTCCCTTGAGACAATGGAACATGGTAGTGATTGGAACAGGGCCATCGAGTAAATCGGTATCTGAATCCGGAGAGAAATCTATTTTGGCACATTGCTTGCCAGAGAAGATGATTGCTTCGGTGCCTTCTGTCTCAAAGGCACAATCTACTTCCTTTTCAAATGGTGTTTCATCAAGAAATGGAAAACCATCGGAAGTATGAATCGGCTTTTTAACAACACGATCCTTCTTGGCTCCCGGAGCATAATTCACAACTGCAAACCTTTTCTTCTTGAACACGTAACACTCATTGAGCTTAGATGAACGAAATGCAGTATCAATGACTTGGATTGACATTTTTGTTATAGTAGGGTTTTTTTTATTTTATTCAATGTAAGGGATATTGAAATGTTTTTTGTTGTGTTTGAGTCGAGAATGCCTCTCTTTATATAGATGTTATGTGGTACTGTCTTACCTAACGGTTATGTGAACCCAAAATAATTAATTGGAGAGATTAATTGTGTATACGTTTGCATGTGACCAAGGAAAATAACAAATAAAGTCTTCTCTCTTTAAACAATTTGTTAAATCCCCGAAAATTCGTTAACTTCAAATTGCTCAATAGATTATATTAGAGGAATTACCAAGAAAATTAAGAAATATAAGTCGTCTCTTTAAAAAATTTGTTAAGTCATCAAAATAAATTAGTTAAATTGAAATTGCTCAATTGATCATATTAGAGGAATAATTTACCAAGTAAATTTAGAAATATAAGTATTCTCTTTAAAAAAAAATTGTTAAGTCATCAATACAAATTATCTAAATCCAACTTGCATGATAGATGCTAAAGAATGACCAAGAAAATTAACAAAGTCTTCATGATAATTCTCCAATTAATTTCACCAATATTAATTCGGTCCAATAAATCTAGGGGTCTAAATCAAAATTTAAAATGAGACTCTTTAAAAATTAACAATAAAAAAATTGGAGGCACTTTTTATCCTAGTTATTTTTTTAACTATTTAAAAATTGACAAATAAATATTTAATAGTACATTCATATTATTGAATATTTTTTTACTGAATTAATATATCTCATTTTTGTTTGTTAAAAAAATTATTAAATACATTCAAATCATTGAATAATTTTTTACTGAATTAAGTAGCAAAATTAGTGAGTTAAATTTATGCTATGAGGGCTATAGAATAGTACTAATACAATGTAGGGTTTAATATGTGATTCGTCCCTGCAAATAAGGCTCGCTTAAAATTTCGTCCCTGCAATCGCTAATCCTTTTTTTTTGGCCCTGCAAAGTTAAATCAGTTAAAAATTCGTCCCTTGACCCAGTTAATGACTGCCACGTCATCAAAATTACCATAATGGCATGGGAATTGACCAAAATATCCCTAGGGTAATTTTTTTCCTTCAAAAAAAAATTCAAAATTTTGAAAATTCTTTTTTAAATTAAAAAAATCTGAAAAAATAATTAAAAGTCAAAAAAAATTTCGGAAAAAAACTGTTAAAATTAAAACTGAAAAATTTTCGGGAAAAAATCGTAAAAAAAATTCGGGAAAAAACTGAATTTTTTTTTGAAGGAAAAAAAACAAAAAAAAATAAGCCAGGGGTATTTTCGTCAATTCTCATGCCATTTTGTTAACCCTATAATGTATTAGTTAAATCAGAAGCCAGGGGTATTTCCTATTTGCAGTGACGAATCACATATTTAACCCTATAATGCATTAGTTAAATCAGAAGTATAATATGGTTGAGGCTACATTTGCAGCTCCCTTGAGTTGGCTTGTTAATTGATTGTGTTGCAACCAATAGGGATTTTAGGAGTACAAATCATCTTTGTTTCTTAAATAAAATGTCATCTCCATCACTATGATTTTAATGCCAACAATTTTGAAATGTGTATTTTTTTTTATAAAGAAAATGTGTATATAATAATACTAAAGCAATAAATATCTCTATTTTACGGTGCAATGCAGCCTTCTCTGCCCTCCCAAAAGCAAAACAAAAAATAAATAAAAAATCTATATTTCATTTGAGAAATGAAGGTGTTCCTTACCCAGTTTTAAAACCTTCGCTGACATTTTTTACACTAGCGGGTGCATCAAATCCATCAAAACTTGGTACCTAACCATGCTTGAGCAAGTATCGTCTTCAAAAACATTTTTTAGTTAATGCAATTTCATAATATATACTAATGCAACACATAAAGCGTATTTTTTAGTAGTGCTATATGGCACGAGAGCCAAACGCACGACTCTTGCACGAACGCTTTTTAAAGTTTAACCCACACCTAATGTCCTTTTCTATATGGTTCCATCTACACTCTTTAGCTCATGACTGCTATAATCCACTCACCGTCTAAACAACTCTTTTTGGTCGTTGTTGTCTTACCATCACCATCTTTTTTGTTTCCTTTCAATGTAGTTGCGTTCATCATCGCCATCGACGTTTTCATTTGTTATTGTCTTCATCGTCACCTTCGCCATTGTCGCAGCACAAACCACCATTAGTTTGCTACCATCAAAGTTTATATAAATATATTATATTATAGGACTGATCTGGAGTAGCACAACGCTATCACAACTTCACAAGAGATGTGTATATGTTGGTACAACACTTTCATCAAATAAGAGAGAAATATGGTATCGTGCAACATGCACACAAAAATATCTAGTGCACTTTATCATTATCCTTTATTTTAAGATGTGATGTGCATTCTTTTCCATTTGCGATCTTACCAATACAAATTCACTATATCCCATTAAATCTCTATCGTTGAGTGTGAATGTGAAAAGAGTGGTACTAGGATAACAATTTCTTGAAAAAATTTCGTGTTGCACCTCTTCCACCATTTTAAATAAATTATTTTTTTCTAAAATAACTAAGGTTTCACACATATTTTTTAATTAGTGTAATTTCATACTCTATATACTAATATACTAATGTGACACGGCGAAGAAGGTGAGAGCAATTCCCCACCGCACGGCTCAAGGAGCAGAACACGAAAAATGGCCATCTCCAGAAAAAACAAGACGGAGCATCTCTACCTCTCCAGAATAATCTAACAGCGAATAAAATTTGTTCAACGACCGGCCGTGTTCTAGAAAAACCACCCGAGAGCCTTTGCCTCATTCGTTTAGCAAATCGCCAGATATGAACGCGTATGAATGCCCGACACTTTGTCCCCTGATATTTTTTATTTTCATTTTGGTCATTTTAGTTACAAACTTTAGACGTTTTAGATGCTTTGATCCATTGAGTTGCAAACGTTAGACAATAAAAGAGAGGATCAAAATCTTTAATATATGTAAGTTAAGGTACATAGTGTCTACAATTAGTAACTTAAGGAATAAAGTTACTACATATTACTGTCAACCTATCTGTTATTTGAACCCAAAATAGTAAATTTGAAAGCCAACAATTAATTGGAGAGATTAGCTGTGTAAAAATGTTTGCATGTGACCAATCTGAAACGAAATTTGCTTGTGACCAATATAAAAATGTGGGAAAATGCAAGGTTTGGTCTTTAAACAATTGTTAGATCGCCAATATAAATTAGTTTCAGTCCAACTGGCTCAATAGATCATATTAAATGAATGTCAATGACCAAGGAAATTAACAAATTAAGTCTTCTCTCTAAACAATTTGTAATTAAGTCGTCAGTATAAATTTGTTAAATCCAACTTTGTTATATGTTAAAGAATGACTAAGGAAATTAACAAATTAAGTCTTCTCTTTAAACAATTTGTTAAGCGGCCAATATAAATGACTAGTTAAATCCAACTTGCTCAATAGATATTAAAGAATGACCAAAAAAATTAACAAATTCTTCTTAATTTATTTTCCAATTAATTTCACTTTGTTGTCTAAAAGAATTTCTCTTGATTAACCATAGTTGGAGAAGGAGTACTCATAAACTTTTCTGACTTCTCTTTTAGGTTTCAGAAATCCTCTGTGATTTTTGAACTTGTGCATTGCCATAAGGAGAAGTTCACCCTCCCATCAAATAAAGTAACATCCTACTTCTAAGCAGTGGCGGAGACACCACCCGGCGACCCCAGGCACTCGCCCGGGATCGATCAATATTTTCTTTATACTATGCCTAACCCAATAGCCCATTAACCCACTTAAAAAAAAGGGCAAACTCTAATATTTTTCCATTACGCGAGCACAACACAACAAAAGCCAAAAAAAAGTTCAGGCTCTATAAAATATCTGGCTCCGCCACTGCTTCTAAATAGTCATAACACTATCTAAGAAAAAACACAAATAAGATGATAACTAATCTCTCTTGAAATGAATAGCTCATGACGTAGCTTCTACTCCTCCCTTGATCAGAATATTAGCTCTGATGTCAGTTGTTGGGAAATCCACAACAGAAAATTTCTACAAAGCGGAAGCACAACCACAAAAGCAGTAAAAAAGACAAAAATAGCTTACAAGATGATGGTTTGACACTTCATGATCTACATCAACAATCTCTCAACAAAATATTTATTACTCAACCTGCAACTTTTTACAAGAGAAAATTAAAAACCCTCTCTTACAATTTTTTCAGACAAAATTGCAAACTCTCTTAACTTTCACACAATTACAGTTTTTGCATGGAAAACTTGCAAACTATGTCATGACGCGTGACTATCAAGTCAAGTACACCCAAGAGACTAAAGATGGTGTGGTGAATAAAACTAAAAGTAACTCTATTATTTATAATAACTTTCTACCTCTTCTTTTTTTCTCACCACCAGATGTGCGATTTGAATGAATATCCACTTTGACCAAAAGGTAGCTTAAGGGACCAAAAATGTCTACGGTTAGCGATTTAAGAAATTAAAATGTATAATTTTTGTAAGTTAAGAAATCAAAATGAATTGGAAAAAAATATAAAGGACCAAAGTGAGTAATATTTATAATTTAAGGGACCAATATGACATGAAAAAAATTCTAGACCAAGTGAAACTTTGAAATAACTTATAACTTAAAAAATAAAAATATATTTAGTCTAAAAAATCTAAATATATGTGGAGGATCTTTTATAATATTCTAAACATGTTTGTAAAAAGTAATTCAAAAATACAAAAGTTAAAGAAAAATTAAACATATCTTGCACAGGTTGAACATGTTAAAGGCAACAACTGCTCCCAATGCTACATGTTCAAGAAACTGTGATGGAGACGTTGAGCCTTCCATATAAAGGTTGTTTGGTCGTAAAACTTATGTGAAAAACACATGGTTACAACATGATGAAGACAACTTCAAGTGATTTTTTCATCATCTCCACTCTTATAAGGTGGTCTATGTATCACTTCCCATTTGGAAATTGAATACTAAAGTCACCAAAATCACCAATAACATTCATTGTTAAAGTTATTTCTAATATTACATGCAGAAATTGCAAGTTAAATAGATAATGCCATTTTTGTTGGCATTGAAATTTTTTTTTTGACAATTGTTGGCATTGAAATTGAAAAATCATTTAATACTTTTAGAATATGAAAATCGCAAAGAGCAATTATGATGTATATTTAATGATGTATATGTTTTGCCTCTATTACTTTAGATGAGAGAGAATGACAGATGAATGATTAAAATAAAGGGAAATGTTAAATTGTGCCCTTAAGGCACAAGTTTAGAAGGCAAATGTAGAAACTTATTTTTGAAGATTGTGCATTCAATGTCTTCGAAAGTTAAAAACTTATTTTTTCAATACAACACACATGTTTTAATTCTTTTTTCAGATCCTTAACTTGTGCCCTTAGGGCACAAGTTAACATAACCCTAAAATAAATTATTTTGATGAAAGATAATTATTGATTAAAAGTAAGTTACAAAGTCATCAAAATCACTAAATCCAAAAGTCACTCAAATGAAACTCATAAAATGTACGTAGTGTTGAAAGAAAATCCTTAACATAGTGAGGGCCAAGGTCTGCGCACTCCATGGTGTAGGGTCGTCCTTGTATGTATGTCACCCTATTTTTGTTATGTGCCATGATTTGAATGTCTTGAACAATTTTCTATTTAATAGAAGTTTTTTTTTTTGTTCTTTTAATAGAAGGTTTTAAGAACTCAAGAATATAAAACATGTACAATATGGACATAAACACAATTAGCAACAAATAGCAAAATGTGAACAAAGTCCATTAAGACATAAGGAATCACAATCAGAATACATTAAAGACTTTAATGATTTGAAAATGGAAAGCTACTCCAATGCTAATAATATCTAGCATTTGCAAAATGGTCAAACATATACATGAAAGGATAAACTTTATTCTAATGGTCAACAAATTCTTAGTTTACATTTGCAAACTTTGAAGCTGAGACAGCGTATCCCTGGATGCTTAGTTATGCCATGAAAGAGTAAGCAGCATTTAAAATTCTCAATGCAAGAAAAATAAAAAAGAATTAGCATACCAATAAGAAATATTCAAACATATACCAAGTGATATCTCCCTGCATTGTTCACTTCTTGTGATTGAAGGTTGTTGGTGAAAATATTGAAAGATAATGTGTATAAGATGCACAGTTAGCTGCTCTTCTTTAGTGCTTTCAAAAGCCTTTCTTTCCTGCGTATAATCAGTAATAGCTATGAAGTCACGTTAATTCAAACCTTTATTTCTTTCCTACGATCCTTGCACTTAATGCAAATAAAGGAAATCAAGAGTGAAACATTACCCATTGTAGAAAGGACTTCAAAGAGGTCATTTTAGTTATTTTTTAATCCTTTTATTTATTTATTTTGGCTTGTGTCAATACTCACATTGCCTTGTATATCTTTGGTTATCCAATAAATTACCAAAAAAAAAAGTTTTCAAATAACATACATCATCATAAAATACACAACGATATGCAAATTTATAAGAAAAACATATATTCGTAACCGAAAGAACTCAAAAATATGGAACCAAAATAGTTTCAAAATTAAAGAACACAAACAACAAGGGATAAATTACTTAAACATAGAATTGATCCTCTCTACTCAGCATTTCCATTTCTTCAATTTAAAAAGAGAAAGACACAGAGAAATTTTAAGAAAAAAATTATAAAATAATTAATGATGAAGGGATTCACTTGATGATGGTATAATTCACTATCATTTTGTGTCTACATCCAAATAGTATCCTTAGTTTATTTGTGCCAAAATAAAATCCTCCATTTATTTTGATAAATGAAGAAACCCCTAGTTCCACAACTCTAATACTGTTCCTTTTTAAAAGAAAATGTAGATCAATAAAAATAAATGTATTAACTATTAAGTCACACTATACCAAATACATCCATTTTTGTTAACCTATATATACAATTCGCTAAACTAAAGTAGAATGAACAAATTACTTATCCATCATGTTATCACTCATCAGGCAAAGCAGAAACTTTGCATATGGGACACAAGTTCTTCATAGATAACCACTTTCTAATGCAGCTCACATGGTAGTCATGTCCACAAGTTTCCAATGTCCCAATACTGTCCATGTTCTTGTATTCTTCCTGTAATTTTTAGTTAAGATCAGTAAGCACAAGACTATTACCAATTTACTATCCAAAAGCACCACAAGTTTTTCAAAGGTTAGAAAACACTACAGAAAGTGAAAAAGATGTCAAAGTTGCATGCAACAAAGCAAAAAGACAAATTGCAAACATTTCAGATAATCCTGTATTCACATACCAGACAAATTGCACAAGTTCCTTCTTGACTTTGCTCAGCTGAAGAGTACAGTGTTTTTGTCAAATACTTAGAAATCAAACTCTCAGATAATCCTGTATTCACATAGCCGATCCTCTCTCCAAGTGCAAGTAGTTCCTGGTTGATCAAAGCATCCAAATGACAGCAACATTTTTAATTATAAACAATAACAAGCGAGCTTTATCCCACTAAGTGAGGTCGGCCAATATTATTAATAATAAACATGACACAAAAAATAGTTACCTCATAGCTCATGCTGCTTATGTCCATCCGCATGTCCCTATGTTGATCATGTATATTCAAAGAACCATACAGTGAAGCACGACCAGCGTTACTTCCAAATGCTGGTCGTGATGGTTGGATGGAACTTCTACATGGACTTGTTTGAGTAGGAGTAGAGCCAAAACCTCCAAAAGCAGGTTCCTGACGAAAGAGTGATGATCCTGGGAGGGAACAGATTTGGTTTAAGATAGAATTAGAAAACTACAAAATATATAATACAATAATACAATAAAAAAGGAAAAAACGTAAGCCAAAAGATGCTAATGTTTACCCTTATTAGCTATTAATAAAAGAAAGATGACATAAACTAGCTAATACAAATCTTAGTCTTTATGTAATCTGTGGTTCAATGATATCAACATAGGGGGCGGACTGTGCGGGTGTGGGAAGGGAGGAACGAATCCATAAACATGATATAGCAGAAATTGACACACACAAATTCACACAAACTTCATTAGAGAACAAAGCTAGGTGGTATTTCACTTCTATAAAATATTGTGATTCTCACACATCACATGACAATATAAAAAGGATTTCATAGAAAAAGCTACCGCGAGATGACGACGATTTACTACCAAAAGCTGAAGTTGAAGATGAAGCGTGGAAATTAGTATTGGAAAAGAAGGGAGACGGTGTTTGAGCTGTGCAAAATACACCCGTGGCGGTACCCCTAGACATGGAATTACCCATTTCCGATCCAAATGGAGTTGGACTGCCAAATGATTTAGGAGCAAAAAGATTGTTACTTAAAATGTTTTGCTGCCCAAACATTGACTGAGAGGAGCCAGACGGGCTCGACAACTGACCAAAATCTGTCAAAAAAAATCCATATATTAATTAAAAAATAGTTTATTGAAGTATTCAGCAAACAAAGTAGCTTTGCTATTACAATGATGAATTACCAAGGGCAGGAGTTGAAGACAAAGCGCCAAAATTAGTATTGCGAGAGACGGGATACGGTGTTTGAGCTGTTCCAAATACACCTGTGGAAGTACCCCCAGACATGGAATTACCTGTTTCCGATCCAAATAGAGTTGGACAACCAGATGGCTTAGGAGCAAAAAAATTGTTACTTGAATTGTTTTGCAGCCCAAACACTGACTGAGAGAAGCTAGACGGGTTTGACGACTTACCAAAAGCTGGAGTTGAAGACGAAGTGCCAAAATTAGTATTGGAAGAGAAGGGAGACGGTGTTTGAGCTGCGCCAAATACACCTGCGGAAGTACCCCTAGTCATGGAATTGCATGTTTCCAATCCAAATAGAGTTGGACTGCCAGATGGCTTAGGAGCAAAAAGATTGTTACTTGAATTGTTTTGCATCCCAAACACTGACTGAGAGGAGCTAGACGGGCTCGACGACTTACCAAAAGCTGGAGTTGAAGACGAAGTGCCAAAATTAGTATTGGAAGAGAAGGGAGACGGTGTTTGAGCTGCGCCAAATACACCTGTGGAAGTACCCCTAGTCATGGAATTGCATGTTTCCAATCCAAATAGAGTTGGACTACCAGATGGCTTAGGAGCAAAAAGATTGTTACTTGAATTGTTTTGCATCCCAAACACTGACTGAGAGGAGCTAGACGGGCACGACGACTTACCAAAAGCTGGAGTTGAAGACGAAGTGCCAAAACTAGTATTGGAAGAGAAGGGAGACGGTGTTTGAGCTGCGCCAAATACACCTGTGCTGTGGAAGTACCCCTAGACATGGAATTGCATGTTTCCAATCCAAATAGAGTTAGACTACCAGATGGCTTAGGAGCAAAAGGATTGTTACTTGAATTGTTCTGCTGCCCAAACACTGACTGAGAGGAGCCAGACGGGCTCGACGACTGACCAAAAGCTGTAAAAAAAAATCCATATATTAATTAAATAAATATTTTATTGAAATAATCAGCAAACAAAGTTCCTTCACTATTACGACGATAAATTACCAAAAACTGGAGTTGAAGACGAAGCGCCGAAATTAGTATTGGAAGAGAAGGGAGACAGTGTTTGAGCTGCGCCAAATACACCTGTTGAAGTACCCTCAGACATGGAATTACCTGTTTCCGATACCAATGGAGTTGGACTGCTAGATGGCTTAGGAGTAAAAATATTGTTACTTGAATTGCTTTGCTGCCCAAACACTGACTGAGAGGAGCCAGATAGGCTCAACGGTTGACCAAAAGCTGTCAAAAAATTTCTATATATTAGTTAATAAAGTTTATTGAAGTAATCAGCAAACAAAGTTTCTTCACTATTATAATAACAACAAACAGTACTAAATAATAACAGACAACTATTGTCCAATAAATGATCAGTTCAAACATGAGAATCACATTTTCAGTTTTTAATGAACATAATATTTGTTTTCTTCCAATTATACACTCTAATTAAGTCTATCTATATGGTCCCTTAATATATGTGTATAAAACCCTAAACAAAATAGGTGGGCAGGTTAAAAAAAAAAAACAGGGGTGCTGCTTGCACAAATTGCGGGGGGCACTGGTAGCACCAGATGTTGGAATACTCGTAGCACCAAAAGCAGGGGTGCCTGTTAAACCAAATATGTTGCTTCCAAATACTTGTTGTGATGGTTGTATGGCACATCCAAAAGGACTTATTTGAGTAGGCATCGAGCCAAAACCTCCAAAAGAAGGCTCCTGGCGAAAGGATGATGATCCTCGGAAGGAAGAGAGTCGGTTTTCAGATAGAATTAGAAAACCGCAAAATATAATAATAACAATAAAAAAGGGAGAAAACTAAGCCAAAAGATGCTAATGATTACCATTATTAGATATTAACAAAAGAAAGATGACATAAACTAGCTAACACATATCTTAAGTCATTATGTAATCTTTAGGTCTTTAAAAAGGACTGTAGATATAGCTGAAAGAAATCACATTCCTTCAGTGTTCTTGTTGTTCCCCATGATATTGATATACTTACATGTACGTGAAAACAATTTACAGGGTGGACTGTGGAGGTGGCCGGTGGGGGAAGGGCGGAACAAATCGATAAACAGGATTTAGCACACATACACACACCTATTAATTCACATGAAATCTTCATTAAAGAAGAAAGAAAATACGATAATAGTAAATTCAGAGTAACTAAAGCGAGACAGTTTGTTTGCAAATCCTTCATAAAAACAAAATCTTCCTAAAAGCATTAGCTAAGCACTACAAAATATGATAAACTATTGTGCTTCTTCTTGGTGGCACTACCAATAAACTGGTTTCAAAGGCTTCAGTGAAGACAGTTTAGCAAGACCGAGACAATTAATAAAATGGGAAAATATCAAAATTTCCAATAGAAAACCTACCACCAAATGATGATGATGATAAATTACCCAACACCGGAGTTGAAGATTCCCTAAATGCAGGCATTGAACTACCAAAAGCAGGAGTTGAAGATGCGCCAAATGCAGGCAATGAACTACCACCGAAAGCTGGTGAAGATGAAGCGCCGAGCGTAGTATTGGAAGAGAAGAGAGACGGTGTTTGAGGTGCACCAAATACACCTGTGGAAGTACCCCCAGACATGGAAATACCCGTTTCCGATCAAAATGGAGTGGGACTACCAAATGACTTAGAAGCAAAAAGATTGTTACTTGAATTGTTCTGCTGCCCAAACACGGACTGAGAGGAGCCAGACGGGCCCGATGACTGACTAAAAGCTGTCAAAAAATTCCATATAATAATTAATAAATAGTCGATTGAAGTAATACTTTACGCCAAAAAATAGTTTCGCAAACACATTCCTAGTGCCTCTTTCGTTGGTAATTTTATGGACTAAATTGACCAACAAAAACACATTTGAGAACTAAACTGAGTCCTTCAAAACATATTCAAAAACCAAAACGACCGGTTAACAAGACACTTGTGGATGAGTTTGTAATTTCGATACACTTAACGAGTTACAATTCCAAGACCAAAATAGCAGTTTTATCTTCTTCTATTATTGCATTTATGAATCCTAAACAACAACAAAAGGAGGCGGTAACGTAGAACGCAAGAATGAAGAATGAAGAATATAAATAAGTGGAATTAAACGAGTAAACAAAACTCAAAAAGAGAAACGATAATAATATATTAATTAAAAAAGAAAGGGAAAAATCTTACGATATAGTAGAAGCTGCATTGTAGTATTGGAGAGAAAGATTCAACCACTGGCGTTCGTTTTCTCTCTATGCTTTTAAATTTTAGCGATTAAAGTGTTCGTGTTGTTATATATATACTGCATTCTATAGCGTGAAATCTCCGTTGGAGCCATTTTTTCCGCTTATTTTTTAAGTCAGAATGATTTTTATTTTATTTTTTGCTAATTCCGCTTATTTTTTAAATCAGAATGATTTTATTTTTTTTGCCAATAATAGTCAGAATGGTTTTTAATCTGCTTATTTTTTACGTCACAATATTTATTCAAAACTCAAAATAAGTTGTAATTATTTATAGGATTTAATTCATATATGCGTTAACAGTGAAAGACTAAAAAATCTAAGGAATGTATAACACCAGAGGGTAATATTGATATTGGTTCTTCTTCACCCTTTGGGAGAAGTTACGTTAAATCTTCTTTAAATTGTGATGCTGCATTAAGCACTGGCTTGAATTTAAATCGAAATGGATCAAGGTAAACTCACTCTTTCCGAGGATAAAAAGAAATCCTTTCGATATGTCCAAGACATAACAAAAGGTTCTGAAAACATTAAAATATCATTATTAGACGAAACCAACGGTGAGGATTTTCCAAAATTTAATTACATTCCATGTAACACAATGTATCAAAGTGCAAATGTTAATATTTCACTTGCTCGGATTGCGGATGAAGATTGCTGCTCCGATTGTTCAGGCGACTGTCTTTCCTTGTCAGTTCCTTGTGCATGCTCTCAAGAAACTGGTGGAGAGTTTGCTTACACTTCACAAGGTTTGTTGAGAGAAAAGTTTTTAACAGATTGCATGTCCATGGTAAAGAAACCCCAGCATCATCATGTGCATTGTAAAGAGTGTCCAATTGAGAGGACTAAGAATGAGACCAAACCTGAACCATGCAAGGGGCATCAGGTTAGGAAGTTTATAAAGGAATGCTGGAGGAAATGTGGATGTGACATGCAGTGTGGAAATCGGGTAGTGCAACGAGGTTTAAGCCATAAATTGCAGGTGTTCTTGACTCGAAGGAAAGGGCTGGGGCGTTAGAACACTAGAAGATTTGCCCAAGGGATCCTTTGTCTGTGAATATATGCAGGGGAGATTTTAACCAATTCAGAATTATATGACAGGATTGTGTATGGTACCGGCAATGATAGACATACATATCCTGTAACACTTGATGCAGACTATTGTTGATTTCAGTTTGTTTTTATACCGTAGCACTATGTTGTTAGTTGTCTATCTCAAGCTATAATTATAATTTCTGTGAGCTAATAGTTTGTTTGAAATTATGATACATTTGAGATGAAATACAGTTGTGGTTGTTGAAATTTTTATTGATGTAAAATACTTGATTTCGAATACTTGAAGTGAAATTTTTCTTGATGTAAGAGATTGAATGTAAGTTGCTTCCTGTAACGAAAAGATAATGCTACCTATTAGTTGAGTGTTCATAGTAATTAAAGACGATTTTCGTTAACTACAACGAAGAGAGAATCCAGCTTATGTTTTAGGTACTCATAGTGATTTGAAATAGAAATCGTTCGCTGGAATGAAGACTCATAGAGGATCCAGCTATGCTAAGAATCAAACCTTAAGGTTTTTTTTTATACAAGGATGAATACCTTATCAGAAAAGCTATAAGGTACAACTTATTGGTAATATAACAAAAACTAACCCTGTTTAATCTTTTAAAGAAGCACATGAACGAATAACTTTCCCTTTATCGTAGCTATTGTTTGATGCTAAAAGTAAGCTCCATCAAAGGCAGAGTCCTGACCCTTTTCTTTTTCTTCTATTGATTTGGACCACACTTTAAACTGAAGTATAAAAACGATATGAAATGAATTTCAGAAAATTGTTAAAATTCTCTTAACTGACTCCGACCATCAATAAAAAATCGTTGGTTTATTGATTTGATAAAGCAAATCTAGTGACTATTTCCACTACCATATAGCAAATGTCATTCTTCTCCTAACTCCTCAAAAATTCATCGACAGAAAAATGTTCAAATTCCCCAACATCCTATTAAAAAAATTGACAAATTTGAAGTATAATGGTTTGTTTGATTTATTTTATAAATATGTTTTGTTGTAATGATCAAAGAACAAATTTCTTACATGTAGTGTAGATAAAATTACTAAGATCAGGCTAACATGATACATCTTATAAAAAAAATAAAAAAATAAAAAAATAACATGATTGAATGAGGAAAACCAAATGAAGTTATATTATTTGGTATATCTGATTATTTGAAAACAATAGCAAATGAACCTTGAAGTTTACACCTAAAAATAGCAGAATTAAAAATAGACAAATGTGTGATAAGCGATTCTTTATCAAGTTTACTAAGGTTCACGAAGATTGTAGGACGTTAGGACCATTCAAATGCATGTGGGACTTGACAATTCAGTGTTTTGCTCGTGTCTCGTGTTCATAGGGCCACTAACTAAAATGACTATCTTCACGGGGCCATGATTTGAGGCCATAACTAATGTGTTGATAAGGAAAACAGAAATGATTTAAGATAGGAAAAGGTGAGTCAACGTGAGGCGCCACATGAATGAGAAAAATCACACATTACCTGCGAAAATAGCCGAATGAAGCTAGATTTTGTAGGGCATGTTTTAACTCTTCTTGTGGTGGTGCCCTTGTGTTTGTGGTGATGTTTTGGTGGATGGAGAGTGGAAGAGGAGCTGTGGAAAGAGTTTGGAATGGATAATGTGTATAGCGCGCTCGGTTAGATCTTGATGGTGAATAACAAATGGTCCACCATGAACCACATATCTCACCTCACTACCTATATCAAAATTCTCTATCAAAATTTCATATCAGCTATGAAAATCACCCGAATTTGCCTATTTCGTTTCTTGATTTTGTTGGTTTTGGTCCTAAAATGTTCTTGAGCAACTTCACAGGCTTGTACTTGTACCCTTCTAGACATGGGATAAATAATGAGGTTTCGAACAACAGAGGAGAATTTAACATAAGTGCTTGATTGAAGGGGAAAGAAATGTTTGATTCAACAGGTAGAGTTAAAGGGAGTAAAATAATAAGAAAGCGCAATAATTTCAACCATTTCATGTGGTTGAGACTGAAGCCAAAACCAACGAATCTATTAACATAGAGTTGAACTCCTATTACAACATATATTCAGAAAGAAGTCTGTTTCCTTCATTTTGAGGATTATCCAAACATATGTACAATTCATTAAACTAAAGTAGAATGAACAAATTATTTACCCATCATGTTATCACTCATCAGGCAAAGCAGAAGCTTTGCATATGGGACACATGTTCTTCATAGATAACCACTTTCTAATGCAGCTCACATGGTAGTCATGTCCACAAGTTTTCAGTGTCCCAACGTCGTCCATGTTCTTGTATTCTTCCTGTAATTTTCAGTGAAGATCAGTAAGCACCGGACTATTACCAATTTACAATCCAAAAGCACCCCAAGTTTTTCCAAGGTTAAAAAACAATACAGTTAGTGAAAGATGTCAAAGTTGCATATAATATAACAAAGCAACCGCAGATAGTCAGATGACATACAAACAGAAATCAATTGCCAAAAATACTGTTTGACTCTACACAACAGGAACAGAAAAAAGGAATTTCGCACCAAGCCTTGTCCTACCCGTTTCCACCAAAAAAGGGAAGTGTCCTACCAACTTTAACACACAAATCCTTGGACTCTATCATGATTAATCTTATTTTAAACAAACAAAAAGAGCATTTTTATCTGGAATGATTTGGTTTTCTTAACTAGTGCCCCCGGGCACCGGTTAGCATTTCCCTAGTTTATATTGAATGTTCAGTAACAAAAAATGGATGCCTTATTTATTCTGCATGGTAAAAGGAAATATACCAGACAAATTGCACAAGTTCCTTCTTGACTTTGCTCAGCTGAACAGTACAATGTTTTTGTCAAATACATAGAAATCAAATCCTCAGATAATCCTGTGCCCACACTGCCGATTCTTTCTCCAAGTGCAAGTAGTTCCTGGTCGATCAAAGCATCCAAATCCAAATATTAGAAAGCAATATTATTAATTATAACACATGAAACAAAAATAATTACCTCATAGCTCATGTTGTCTATGTCCATCCTCATGTCCCTATGCTGATCATGTATATTCGGAGAACCGTACTGTGAAGCACAATCAACAATCATGAAACACGTAAGAACAATAAAACCAGATTTGATTTGTATACCACTGAAAAAAGTCTGGCAGTAGTTATAAAGCCAGAAAACAACAATCTTGCTGATAAACATGAGCATTACAATTAATTCAGTTCATACATTGGAACAAACATGCCTAAATTTTGCTAGCTAGCTGAACATTTCAATTTAATGGTATGGCTAAGACGGATAACACAAGAATAGAACTTCAGAGAATTGAGATATAGATACCTCACGGAAAAATCGATCATTGCGACCAGCCTCGTCAGACAGTGAATGATATCTATCACTATACATCCTTGGCCCATTCCTATCACTACTCTGCCAACCAACAGAGCTCAATGGCCATGGATCTACAGCAGAGTCACTTTCAGCCAGTATATGCAATCCATCTTCTGAAGGTGCCGCATGTCCAAAGCAAAAGCTTGAAGAAGCGCTAAAAGCTGTGATGGGTCTTTGAGAATAGTTACCATGAACTCCCCAAGTAGTTTGAGTCAGATTATTCTGAAAAAATTGAGGAGCAGGGGGATTTCTTCTTGTGCCAAAATCATTATAGTCCACACCTACAGGAGCGTTACTAGAATGCCTTCCAACAAGAAAATGACTTGTCTCATGGCTAAAAAAAGCACTTGAATCTGCATTTTAATTCAACAATCACATTAACATAAAGTAAAAGGAGAATGTAAGAGTGTTTCTACTAATTTTAACTAAAAACAAACCTGACGGTAATACCCTTCCATGAGCAGGATTTATACTCATTTGGCACCAATCCCTTTTCCAATTGCTAGAAGTTTGACTTGAAAGATCAACTGGTCTAGAATGGTTAACTGGCATGCCAGTAGGGTATGAGTTGTGAGGAGAATTACTCCACAATTGGGTTCTTTGCGGATTTGATTCCAAATCAAATCCAAAACGACGCCTCACATTCCTTGAAGAACCCTCACCCCTTATTGGAAGGCCACTACCTCTAAATGAAGGGGTTGTAGAAACATGATCCCAAGGCATATATTGAGAATCCATGTATGGCTTCTCTAGACGTGATTCTGAAGATGAAGGAAGATCAGATGCACTTCTAGCATTCACATGTCTGCTTGTACTGCCACTCTCATAGATTGAAGGAACTCCAGGGCCCTTCCTCTTGTGAGACCCCCATCCACTTGTTAGTGTACGATCAATAAAACCACCATCTACATCAGGAAATGATTGTCTCTGATAATTAGAGTTAGAAGGTTGGGATGCATAATTTCCAGACACTTCAAAGGAAGTTCCAGCACTTGATGAATGAAGAAAATGATTGTGAGAAGTTCCTGATGCATATGATTGATGACGGAGTGCTTCAGTGTTTACACTTGATGATGCATATATATTTGACCTTGCTGCAGAGTTCCAATGAGGTGGAAAAGAAATGCTATCTGTAGACATATTTTCCAAAGGGTGACAAAAAGAACCACTGTCTGAAGTGCCACTCCTACCTGCAATAGATAACTAATCAAATCAATATGGCATTGATGAGAGAAAAATAAATATTTACCATTGAAATGTAGGAAATGAACCAAAAACACAAGGGAAATTTGGCTACAGTAACAATACCAGGGTGCATATAATGTTGTTGAGTATGCATATGATTCCAGCTCTGGTCAGGATCACTCTCAAACATTGGAGATGCACTATAAAAATGTCTATGCCCCATATCCTACTGGTTGCGATCTCAGGATTCGAAATAGACTGTGTGAAGTTAGACTAGCAAATTACTTGCAACCTGCAAGGCAAAAGAGCATCTGAAATCAAACTGCATTAACATTTGTAAGAGACCAGAAGTTATCCATAAATTCAGCAAGAAAAATAAGCACAAAAGTAAAATAAATACCAAGTTTTTGTATTGTATATAATTTATTCTAATTCTGATCCATTGAATTGAAACTGCAGAGCCCCCCCATTATCATGTCAAAATATACCATAAACACTGCAAGTTGTGTAGTCAAAATACTTTGCTGGATGCCAAAGTCAATTTAAACACTTCAAGTGAGAATGAACCTCACTTACTAGTCGTTTGGAGATACTTGAGAATGAACCTCACTTACTAGTCGTTTGGAGATATTTACAATGAGGGAGAAAGGGGAGAAAACAACAGATGTGTTTATGCAAGCAGAAGCAAAATGAACTATAACTAGAACTAGAACCAAAACTTGAAGTCACAGCTCAAATAATTAAACCTTTATAAAAATTTATTATGATTATTATCATAATCATCAATCGATAGTAATCAGTTTGAATCCTGGAGATAATTCAGATGGTCTTGTAAGGCAGCATTTTTAGTATAAACAGTTTTACTAGCAATAGAGCATAAGTACTCCTACAGTTACACCTAGCCTGACCTTCCTCCTCCACTTGGAGCATATACAACCACCACTAGAACTTCCACATTTCTACATGAATAGATAAAGTCCTTAGATTACCAATATATTATTCATCAGTTTTCATCATTTGCCATTCAATCCTTTATAGGGAAAAAGGTTTAAGACCTACAGAAGAAGACCACCTAGCTTGAGATTTCATGTCCTGCTGCAAAGAATACCAAAGAAAAGATCGAAAGGGTAAATAATAGGTAACTATGTGATATAAGATCGCAATGTATATCATGATGATGTGTATAATTAGACAATAGACCAATACTTACAGGATAAACTATATTATCTTTGTTACTGTTCCAAGTACCACCAAATTGCATGAAAGGTGAAGGTTACATATCTGGTGAATCAGAATAAAGCTAAGGAATTCACAATAAATTGACAGAAACTATCCTGTAAAATACTAAAGAGATGCCACTCGTAATCTTCTAAACCCACTAAGTCTAATCACTTGAAGCCAAACTCAAAGAATGTGACTCTCCACTCACAAAGGAAGATCACAATTCAGTATACAACAACAACAACCAAGCCTTGGAAGATCACTAAGGAAGATCACTAAGTGGGGTCGGCTACATGAATCAAACGACGCCATAGTGGTCTATCAAAAGCCATGTCTTTCTCCAACTCATTAATCTCTAGATCCTTCTTAATAGTTTCTGTTATAGTTTTTTTAGGTCTTCCCCTACCTCTAGGGATTTGACTCCCCTCCATTTGATCTACTCTCCTTACTATAGAATCCACAAGTCTTCTCCCTACATGCTGAAACCACCTAAGTCTAGTTTCACATCACATAAAACACCTGAGGCACTCCTCAATTTCAACCACCCAGCTCGGATTCGATGGTTTACACCTCCTTCTATTTCACCGTTGTTTTGTAATATAGACCCAAGATATTTAAACTGTGTAACTTGGGGTATGCTATGATCTCCAACTTTCACCTCTAGGCTAGAAACGCTTCGCCTCTTGCTAAAACTATATCCCATATACTTTGTCTTGCTTCTACTCAGGCAAAAGTCATATGTTTCTAAGACTTGTCTCCAACCTCCCATTTAATTCTTCCCACAACTCTACAAGTAGGATGATATCATCTGCAAACAGCATGCATCTTGGTGCTCAATCTTGGATGTGTTCCGTAAGTACATCCAAAACTCAGGTGAAAAGATAAAGGCTTAGTGTTGAAGATCACAATTCAGTATGAGGTAAGAAAATGAAGATGGGGAAAAAATGGAAGTAGTAAACCCATGCAAAGGAGAACAGATGATATGGTGGATACTTAAATTAGATTGGATGATGTTTCCTTACTCTAGCTCACTGTATGTAGGAGACAGAGCTTAGATACCACATAAAAAGAGGAACGGTTAGAAATAGGATGACTTAACAACAGACTCACCTGGCCAGGTTTACAAAGAATCACTCAGCAGGTATTATCATTTGCTATTCTATTCCTGCACTTGAAAAAGATAGTCGACTATGCGCACAATCAGGCACAAAAAGGGCAAACTCCCTTATGCACCTTGTAATTAGTTAAGACAAAATCGAACAAAAAATTTAAGTAAATCCAATGCATCCAGAATAATTAAACTACAAAGACAATTTGTTATTGAAGCGGAGAATGACCGGGGAAAAGCATATTGTGAAGTCAGCTATGCTTACAAAATAAACCTGACAGTTGTTTTTTACACTAAGGATGAAAACCTTATCAGAAAAGCTATCAGGTAAACTTATTGGTAAAACCACAAAAACTAACCATGTTAATCTTTTAAAAAAGCACATGAAAGTCCAAAAAATTTCTACTAAAAATAGAAAGCAATTTTACCACAATAGAGAATACTTTACCATTAATATACCATTTTTTCTTCTATTGTTTGATGCTAAAACTAAGCTCCATCAAGGGCAGGGTCCAGACCCATTATGGATCCATTATATGCAGAGTCTTACCTTGCATTAGCAAGAGACCGACTCCACGACTGAAATCTGTAATCTCTGTTTGTATGGCAGAAACTCTAACTATTGCGCCAAGGCTCTACTTTATTGTACCATAGTATAAGTCAAACTGATTTGTTCAAGAAAGGTTTGCTTAACCTCAATCAGTTAATTCCAACTGTCACGTCATTGATGGCAAATAGTTATCATCTCTGTCTGCATAGGTATCTTACAAAATAATGAATTATGATTGAAGACTAAGACAAATAATTAGCTATAGATAGTCATAATATACACACACACTTCTTTCTTTATACTAGCACATTTCTGAATCTGTCTATATTTTAGACTGTAATCATGTGGCATGTTGATTTTACATTGGACAAAAAGTTCAATATATTTTAAAAAGTTTCAATTAAGAATATGATAAAAAAAATTCAAAGCGAATAGAATGACCAATTCCACATAAAAAAATAAAAAAAAATAAAAACTGCATTTTACTGGAATATTGACAATCAAAGCATGTTCAATATCCAATTGTACATGAAAAGAAATTATTGAGGTTTGCCTTAAAAAGATCCATTTCGACACAACAATAAAAAAAATTAGGATGAATATGCTCAAACAAAGAAGAAATTTTCCACCAATAAAAAGAAATTTTCCACCCCCAATAACTGGGTAAAGCAAAGGGCAGAAAGTTCAGCTTTCTGGCTATGCTATTAACAACTTGACACTAGTTTCCATTCATTTCTCGACATTTAGGAATATAAGTGGAACCAACACCTGGTTATTGAACGGCTTCACTGTCAACAAACCCACAGGATCAAAATCAAAATAAAACATCATCAAACATGCACCAATGCAAGTAATGAGAGCATTGTAGAATCCAAAAATAAAACTTGCTCTAGTGATGGTGCTTGTAGGGGATGGCTGTCAGTGGGCTCTAAGGCAAATGGATGGATAATAAAGATTGAATAATCTTGTATTAATCTACTGTCCAAATTCAAAACAACTGAACACCTAAAAACTGACAACACTTGAGGAAGAAGAAAACTGAAAGGGGGTCAACCAGAAAGCTCTGGTTCCAGCCTGAAATTTTCTGAATTATATTGAAAATATACAATGATATTGTACATATTACTTTTTTTTTTGGGTAAAGATGAAATTGTATGTATTTATATATGGAAGAGATAATATCTGAAAAAATGAAATTAGAAAACAACAAGAATATCTAAGGATACTATATCAAGTAATAAAACCAGAGAGATAATACAGAAAAAGAATAATAATATTATAATTACAAATCAATGTCATAGGGAAATTACTATCAAGGTTTACAATCATCTACAACTCTGCATCTCAGAGCCTCTTTTAGGAGGACCTTACCAAAAAAAAATATTTCTTCACCCTTCCCTAGATTGCTTGTAACACACTTTTATCTAGATTGCTAGTAACACACCCTTCTCTAGATTGCTAGTAACAGTAACACAGACATCTTTCTTCACTAAAGATTGGAATGTGAAAGATCTATTGCCGCTAAATCCTCAAAATAATTTATAGGCCATTTCACTAAGCATCCCATATGAATTTGATATGATGGCCATATTCTAGTTGAAAAAACCCTACATAAATCTTTATCCCAATTAAAGGAGGATCTTTGGTACCAATACACTTTCTCCTTCCTATATAGAATTTGGTTTATAACAATCCACAACGGCAGCACATCATTAGGCTAATAAATCCTGACAAAACAGAACATGTCAAAGTAATCAGTTCTGCGGTCACCCCATAAATTAAGATTTAAAAGTTTCTGCTGCAACATCATCTGTAACTAAGTTAATATAATAAAGAAGCCAAATGAAGAAATTTGGTCACTTCCATAACCTATATAGTGCTGATTCCAGGTAAAAACAGGTTGTTACTGGCATAATATAAATAACAATACTGCTGTTTTATCATTATAATATGAACCCAAAGGTATGAGGCGTCATATAACTAAAACTTTGACCCATGAAGTGTAAATTGTAAAAGGAAAGGAAGCTAGACAATGAAGAAAAATTTCCAATGCAAACATATCTCACCGGTACATGCGGATGTAAGCATATATTCACCCAATAGCAACAAGAAACCTGCATGATAAAAAACGTCTAAACCTAAATATACCAAACCAGAGAAACAATACATGCCAGAGAAACCAATATACCAAATCATAATGCATGTGATATGTAATTACAAAATATCGCAATAAACAGCATGTATGAATAGACGAGGAATGAGATAAAGCTGAACAATAGAATAGTAAAATATTTTTACTTCTTTTCACGAGGTCTGAACTCTGGACAGAGAATCAAACTCGTAGTTAGTATATGAACTATATACTCTACAAACTGTACATTTTATAATATTAATAACTAACAAGAATCCATTCCAACACAGAACAGGGCTTGAAGAGCATGACAATGATAAACAAAACTAAATCTAAGACCTTACGAGGGACCCCAAACATGGTATCCATAAAAAAAAGGAACTCTTTCAAATAACAGACAGATTATAAATTTATAATATATGAACGATTTGATTATAGGGGTACACCGAAGGGTACACAGTTACAACGTGCATACATTATCTATAAGCATTGACACCAGACACAACACTAACACCGACACCAATAATAATTTAAAAAAATGAATTGATTGAATGTAATCACATGTGTCTATGCCTCACCACCATACACAATTTCAATTAGAGGTGTCGGTAATCATACCAGACTTGACCAATTTATATATAAACTTTATTTCCCATGTTTCAATAGTTACTTTTATTCGTTAAAATAAAATAGTATGTGTGATTTTGTTAAGATGAACCTTGTATTTCCACCATTTCTACTAGACATTTGATATATGTGTAGCACCGACACTTCTCATGGAACTTGGAAGGCGTATCCGGTGTCCGACACATGTGATTGTGTTCAATTATTTTTTTCTTTTTTCAAATTTTTACCGTTGTATCCGTGTCGGTGTCGTGTTCATGTCCGTTTCACTGCTTCATATTATGAAATTCTAAATTATGTAAGGAAAAAACAAAAATGAACTATAATCGAAAATCAAATTCATAAACCGCATAACATCACATAGGAAATCCAAAATTGAAAAACGAAATAAATAATATTGAAATCATTGCTAGCAAGGAAAAAGTATGATCAAAACTGCAAAAAATGAAAAGGAAAACAAAACAAACACGCATTGGAGAGAGTGATGATGCATACATCATGAATAATCAACGGTAAGATTAGAAAAAATGAAACACGAAAATGAGCGAGTAAAGGTTCGATCATCCATTAGAATCAAAGGTATTTGGAAAAATGAGATGGAATCAGGTAGAAAAACGTGCCTTGGGAATCGGTTAAGGTCCGGTGCCGGTGAAGCTACGATGGCTCATACACCGCCGGAAAGAGTAGCAGAGAATTGTAGTTTCAGGTAGAGGAGAAGAAGATGAAGAAGAAGAATGAAGAATGAAGAACTAAGGTGTGAATTTTTGTGACAGAAATAAATAAATAAGAAAACAATAGGAGAAAGAAGCACGCGCATCACGCATTTACTGTGCAAGGGAAAGCACGCAATCACGCGATAATCGTTTAATCCAAATCAGATGCTCCAACAAACTCAATTTTCAATTTCAATATTTTTCATTTTTAATTATTATATAATAAAAATTTATGCTTGTTTAACATTTGATTTTAATGAGTTCAACAAAAATATGAATGGTTGAGGAGAAATTGTGCAGAAATGTGTAAAATATTGTAAAAATCACTCCCTTGTCAAAAAAAAAGAAAATTGTAAAAATCACTTCAAAAAAAATTAAATTTTTTTTAACAAAACATGAATTAAATATGAATTTTTAACAGTAAAAAATATAAAAGTTCATATTTAATTCATGTTTTGTTAAAAAAAAATCTATTTTTTTGGAGAGATTATTATAATGTTATACATTTTTCTGCAAAATTTTATTCAAAAATATGAATTCTACATTGAGTTTACTTTAAATAAGAGATCAAATGTGAAGATGAAAAACCTACTAAAAGTTGAAGAAAATTTTTAAAAATACTAAAACGAAAAAGTTAACATATCTATAAGGATAAAAATATCCTAATTTTTAATTACCTTTCAACTTAATTTATAATATCAATCATTTTCTACTCGAAATCGGCGGGCTAAGAGCATCTTCAATTGGGGTTTTTTACTTAACAAGGACCACTTCACGTTAAGGATCCCTTGTTGAAGAAAGAAAAAATAAGTCTCTATTAAGCAACGGACAACTATATAAGGATTTCTCTCTCCCGAACAACTAACGGGCCCCACGTGTAAAAGAAATAAGAAAATATGTCCCGGTTGGTCCCACTTGCAAAAGAAATAATAAATTGTTTTTGTATAATGATGTAAAGTTAGTGAGACATATTTAAGTATTTTTTATTGGAGACTTTATTAATGTATTGTTATCGAAGCCATTGAGTCCTTAATGGGTATTTTTATTAAAATTATAAATAAGTGATATGTACGTGTGAGAGATCTATTTAAAGAGTCCTAATTAGTAGACTACCATTGTGGATGCTCGTGTTAAGAATTGTTTTTTCTTCTTCTTAATTGTTAATTTCATATATTTTTATTTATAATTGTCAAATAATTAAATAAGGAAATTTTGATGAACAATAAAAAAGTTCTTTTGTTTAGTTTTTTTTAAAAGAGTTCTTTTGTTTAGAAGAATTTTTTTTTTTTTACAAGTGTTTAGTAGAAAATGTTATTATGTATTTTTTTTTATCAAGTAGTCTAATTGCTGAATATTTTTTTTTTGATGAACAATGCTAAAACAAAACAAGAAAAAAAATATATCGCGTACTTATGACACGATAGCAAAGTACATGATATTTTGCTGTCATGTATGTATCACATGTTAAAGAATTATATAGTAATTTTATTTTAAAAGTTGCGTAATTTTTTTTTTGAATAAACTAAGCAAATTATATTAGAGAAACAACAATCAGTCCCTCAGGCACAAGACGTGTTGGAGGAAACTGAAAAGTGTGAATAACAATACATTAAGTCTAGAAACAACCATAGAAACGAAAACAAACACTACACAACAGCCTGTAAACAACATAAAGGATTTGGCCTTTAAAAGGGATAATCAAAATCGAAAGTAATGTAGTTTGCTTTCAACCACCAATACGTTTGGAGTTTAACCTTTTCAAGAAGCGTTGCAAGCTCATCAATGTGATTATGAAAAATTCTCCTCTTGCGATCTTTCCAAATAACAAATAAAACCGAAATCTGTTATAAATAATGGATGTCCAAATTGATGGGTCCAGCCACTGTATATGCCAGTTAAAAACCAAAAGGCAACTGCAAATTGCCCATTTGTTACACTAGCTACCCATAGGCTTATAGCTTACGGTGCAGTAATGTTTGAATTAACTTCAAACAACAGTAGGCTTAAGCTTCTATAAATAGCACGGCAAATACAACACAATTGATAAGAAGTGAATAACAACATTTCTATATTCTCTCTTTTTCTCTCTATCATCCTATCTATTTATTTAGTTTTATAACACGTTATCAGCACGATAGTTTCTACCAAGGGTTTACACTACTGCTAGATTGAATCATGTCAAACCTTGCAAAACTTGATTTTGAGGCTCTTAATATTTCTGGAAAAAATTATCTGGCTTGGGCCCTTGATTCCAAAATTCATTTAAATGCCGAAGAACATGGAGATACTATTAAAGAAGGAAAAGTAACAACTGATCAACAAAAGGCTAAGGCCATGATATTCCTTCGTCACCACCTTCATCAGGATCTAAAAAATGAATACCTTACCATAGAAGATCCAAAAGTTCTTTGGGACAATTTAAAAGAAAGGTTTGACCATCAAAAAACCGTCATCCTTCCTAATGCTCGTCACGAATGGATGCATTTGCGTTTACAGGACTTTAAGTCTGTAATCGAATATAACTCGGCTGTATTTAAAATCACTTCTCTATTGACATTGTGTGGAGAAAAAGTGACTGATGCGGATATGTTAGAAAAAACATTCTCCACTTTTCATGCATCTAATGTGATCCTGCAGCAACAATACCGCGAAAAAGGTTTTAAAAGGTATTCTGACTTGATATCGTGTCTGTTTGTGGCAGAACAAAATAACGAGCTTTTAATGAAAAATCACGCGACCCGTCCCACTGGTAGTGCTCCATTCCCAGAAGTGAATGTAGCAACGCATGATCACCATGGACAAACTCGTGGTCGTGGTCGTGGCCGTGGACATGGTCGTGAACGTGGACGTGGTCATAGTCGTGGACGGGGACGTGGTCATGGTTTTAATCGTAATCACAATGGAGATTACAAAAACACATTTTCTCACCAGAAGATGAAAAATGTTGGAAGGAATGAGATTGGTCAAAGCAGCAAAAGTAATGAGAGTATTTGTTATCGTTGTGGAGGTAAAGGTCATTGGAGTCGTACCTGTCGTACGCCAAAACATCTTGTTGATCTTTACCAACAATCACATAAGAATAAAGATAAAAAGACTGAAACTCATTTTGCATGTGAAAATGATGAAGATGATCATGGTAATATCGATATTACCCACTTAGACGCTGCTGATTTCTTCGCTGATCCTGATGAAAAGATTGATCATCTAACTAGAGATGAAAATATCCAGGAATAGAACCCGACCAATAAAATGTTTAAGAGTACCTTTTATTTTCCTATAATAAAAGGATTTTATGTTATGTTTTTATCTGATGATAATAAAAGTTTTACAGTTTTATGTTGTATTTATTTGTTTTATGTTATGTTTTTATCTAATGATAATAAATGTTTTATAGTAATTCTTATATTCATACTTATCTCTTATTTGTTCATTTTTAAATAGAATGAGTATTAACATTAACCCCAATAATGGAGATATGTGTCTCGCTGATAGTGGAACAACTCATACAATTATCAAGGATAAAAAATATTTCTCTTCTTTTCTAAAGCAACAAACCGGTGTTAGTACTATATCTGGAAGTTCGAAAATAATTGAAGGCTCCGGAAGAGCTAATGTAATATTGTGTGGAGGAACAAATTTAAACATTGAGAATGCATTATATTCTCCCAAGTCTCATAGGAATTTATTAAGTTTCAAGGATATTCGTCTAAATGGATATCATATTGAAACAAGAAATGAAGGAAATATTGAATATCTTTATATAACGAGACATAATTTGGATAAAATAAGTGTAGTAGAAAAGTTACCTGCCTCTTCCTCTGGTTTGTACTACACTTATATAAGTGCAATTGAAGCACATGTGATTGTAAACCAGAAGATTACAAATCATAATAAATTTGTTGTTTGGCATGACCGGTTGGGCCATCCCGGGTCTATAATGATGCAAAAAATAATTAATAATTCTTATGGTTATCAATTGAAGAACCAGGAGATTCTTCAATCTAATAAATTCTCATGTACCTCTTGTTCACAAGGGAAGTTGATAATCAGACCATCACCAACAAAAATTGGAAGTGAATCTCTAAATTTTTTAGAGCGAATACATGGTGATATTTGTGGGCCAATACACCCACCATGTGGACCATTTAAATATTTTATGGTTTTAATTGATGCATCAACTAGATGGTCACATGTTTGTTTATTATCAACTCGCAACCAGGCGTTTGCGAGATTGCTAGCTCAACTAATTCGAATAAGAGCTCACTTCCCTGATTATCCTGTCAAGAAAATACGACTTGATAATGCCGCTGAGTTCTCATCTCAATCATTTAATGAATATTGTATGTCCATTGGGATTGACATTGAACATCTTGTAGCACATGTTCATACACAAAATGGACTTGCGGAATCATTTATCAAGCGTATACAGTTAATTGCAAGACCGCTTCTCATGAGATGCAAATTGCCCATTTCTACTTGGGGACATGCAATTTTGCATGCTGCATCATTGATTCGCATCAGGCCAACAAGTTATCATGACTATTCCCCTTTGAAATTAGTTTTTGGTCAAGAACCAAATATTTCCCATCTAAGAATTTTTGGATGTGCGGTGTATGTTCCAATTCCATCACCACAACGCCCTAAGATGGGTCCTCAACGAAGGTTGGGAATATATGTTGGATATGAATCCCCATCTATTATAAAGTATCTTGAACCAACAACAGGAGATTTATTTACAGCTCGATTTGCTGATTGTCATTTTGATGAATCAAACTTTCCAATATTAGGGGGGAGAAAATGCAACTGAAAAAGGAGATCAGTTGGAATGAATCTTCATTATCTCATTTTGATCCTCGAACTAAACAATGTGAATTGGAAGTTCAAAAGAAAATTCATTTGCAAAGTTTAGCAAATCAATTACCAAATGCATTCACTGATCCAAAAAGTGTAACTAAATCATATATACCAGCTGTTAATGCTCTAATAAAAATAGATGTCCCTGTTGGACAATCTAAATTTGCAAATGAGTCTGAACCACGCTTGAAGCGTGGTAGACCAATCGGTTCCAAAGATAAAAATCCTCGAGCAAGAAAAGGAGCAAAAAGGGAAGATGAGCCAAAAGAGGATATAGAAACTCTAAAAGAGTCTTCTGACATAATCAATATTTCAGTTCCAGAAGAACCTAATCAGATATCTGAAATACATGAAAATCAAGAGATCTCAATAAATTATGTCACCAATGGAATACAATGGAACCGACATGAAGTCAACGTTGACGATATTTTCGCATATAATATAGCGCTAAATGTAATAAATGATAACGAGGATCAAGAACCAAGGTCTATAAAAGAATGTAGACAAAGCGAAAATTGGCCAAAATGGAAAGATGCAATTGAAGCATAATTAAATTCTCTTAATAAGAGAAAAGTATTTGGACCTGTTGTCCGAACACCTACAGGTATGAAGCCAGTTGGATATAAATGGGTGTTTGTCCAAAACGCAATGAGAATGGTGAAATTGCAAGATATAAAGCAAGACTTGTTGCTCAAGGGTTTTCCCAAAGACCCGGAATTGATTTTGATGAGACATACTCACCTGTAGTTGATGCAACTACTTTTAGATACTTAATTAGCCTTATAGCTCATGAAGGGCTCAATTTGCACATGTTGGATGTTGTTACAGCCTACTTGTATGGCTCACTTGACAGTGACATTTACATGAAACTCCCTGAAGGATTTAATTTGCCTGAAGCAAATAGTTCAGGTTCTCGGGAAGACTACTCCATAAAATTATATAAGTCTCTCTATGGGCTAAAACAATCAGGACGTATGTAGTACAATCACCTCAGTGAATATTTGCTGAAGGAAGGATATAAAAATGACTCCATTTGTCCATGTATTTTTATGAAAAGATCTGGAAATGAATTTGCTATAATTGCTATCTATGTTGATGACATAAACATTATCGGAACTCCTGAAGAGCTTCCAAAAGCCATAGATTGCTTAAAGAAAGAGTTCGAGATGAAAGACTTAGGAAAGACAAAGTTTTGCCTTGGATTACAAATTGAGTACCTAAATGGCGGGATTCTTGTGCATCAAGAAGCTTACACAACAAGAGTGTAAAAGCGTTTTTACATGGACAAATCTCATCCATTATCTACTCCAATGGTTGTTAGATCCCTGGATGTGAAGAAAGATCCTTTCAGACCTCAAGAAGAAGGTGAAGAAATACTTGGTCCTGAAGTACCATATCTCAGTGCAATAGGTGCATTGATGTATCTTGCTAATAATACACGTCCCGATATATCATTTCCTATCAATCTATTAGCAAGATATAGTTCTTCACCCACACGAAGACATTGGAACGGGGTTAAGCATGTACTTCGTTACCTTCGAGGTACAATGGATACGGGATTGTTTTACCCAAAGTATCCAAATTAGAATTAATTGGTTATGCAGATGCAGGTTATTTGTCAGATCCCCATCACGGTAGATCACAAACAGGTTATTTGTTTACCAGTGGAGAAACAGCCATTTCATGGAGATCTGTAAAGCAGACCATAACAGCAACATCATCAAATCATGCAGAACTTTTAGCACTCCACGAGACAAGTAGAGAATGTGTTTGGTTAAGGTCATTGATTCAACATATACAAAATAATTGTGGTTTATCTTCTGCAAGAATGGATGCAACAATCATTTATGAAGATAATACAACATGCATTTCTCAGTTGAAAGAAGGATACATTAAAGGAGACCGAACAAAACATATTTCTCCAAAATTCTTTTTCACTCATGATCTTCAGAAGAATGGTGATGTCAACATTCAACAAATTCGTTCGTGTGATAACCTTGCAGATATTTTTACAAAGTCACTCTCAAGAAATGTATTTGAGAAACTTGTATCAAGAATTGGTCTTCGCCGTCTTAGAGATATTTGTCTTCATAAGGGGGAGAAATAAATGTATTCTGCACTCTTTTTCCCTTCACCATGTTTTTATCCCAACTGGGTTTTCCTGGTAAAGTTTTTAACGAGGCAGTTCACACTCAAAAGGATATTGTACTCTTTTTCCTTCACTAGATTTTTTTCCCACTGGGTTTTATTTTAGTAAGGTTTTAATGAGGCATATCCTCGATGGACATCCAAGGGGGAGTGTTATAAATAATGGATGTCCAAATTGATGGGTCCAGCCACTGTATATGCCAGTCAAAAACCAAAAGGCAACTGCAAATTGCCCATTTGTTACACTAGCTGCCCATAGGCTTATAGCTTACGGTGCAGTAATGTTTGAATTAACTTCAAACAACAGTAGGCTTAAGCTTCTATAAATAGCACGGCAAATACAACACAATTGATAAGAAGTGAATAACAACATTTCTATATTCTCTCTTTTTCTCTCTATCATCCTATCTATTTATTTAGTTTTATAACAAAATCCAAATAATAGTGAAAGTTGTCCTGGAATTTTTTGAAAAGCCTCTAAGAGCACAAAACTTATTGGAATGAATATTTAAATCGCCATGAAAAACCGTAACAATACCAAGCCAATGCGAGATCAAGAGCCACAATCGACCGTAACGGTCGCACTTAAAAAACAAATGGTCCCTGTTGATGAGATCAAGAGCTCACTAAGCATGTGGAAGGAAACATTTAAGAAATTCACATGACAAGAAACTTAGTGGGCTGATTAGTGCTGAATAAAACAACCATTAAAAGTCTAATTTTCTCCACTTTAATAAGTAATTTTCGTTTTTATTTTTGGGTGGATTTTTAGATGGTCTTTTATATTCCCCTAGCCTCTTCAAATGCTTCAAAGTAGTGCTCTAAGTTATTATAGTGACTAGTGGGAATTTTAATCATGTAGTGCCTATTTTCTAGGTAATAAACATGCATTTATCATTGTATTTGATAAATGCATGGTAGTGGGAATTTATTTCTAGTATTTCAATCCTAGGCTATAAATAAGAAGATCATGTATTTCTCAAACCACAATTTAAAGATTAATCAATTTGAGTTTTCTCTATTGTGAGAACTTTTCCTTTGTTCTTAGGTCAAAAACTTTTATAGTGTTGGTTCTACCGGCAGGTCGCGGTTAGGGTCAAATTACTTGTTTTCATGACGATCCGATCGGGTTCGTATCACCTGTTCTCTAACTCACCACATAAGGCCGCGCAAGACACAAGAGAGACATCAAGAACATCCCTCTTACACAAATTATCCTTTGTAGCAATTCTATTTAGGAAGAGACGCCATACAAATATATTCACCTTTAACGAAACCGTTTTAAGCCACAAAGAATGATGAAACTCTTCAATGATGTTAATGTCAATCGCTGTTAAATAAGAATAGGCAGAATTCACGGTATAGTTGTGAGACGAATGAAGCTTCCACACCCACCTATCAGACATACCATCTTGCAAAACAAAAGCAGACGACCGCTCCACACACTCCCACATCAAACCTTCCTCCCACGCAAATAACTTCCTCCTCCAATTCCACGCTTCTCCATCAACCCCCTACCCTAATATAAACATCTCCATCACCGTGACTAGTTTATTTTCCGTTAACTCAAATTGCCTAGCATAAGACGTTGCTAGCTAACATAACATCATCTAGCCACGGATCCTCTCAAAACAGAGTGGTCTGCCCATCCCCCACCTTCCTAACAATATTGTCTACCAACCACCTAGCATCCACCATCCCCACCCAGATCAACCCCCTCACAAAACCGCACCCTCCCTCCCTCCTCCCCATACTTCGCTCGAAGCACTAAATTCCACAAACTCTCCCTCTCCTCCAACACCTCCTACACCCATTTCCCCAATAAAGAAATATTAAACCCCCTCAACCTCTTCACACTGAAACCTCTATTCTTCCTTTTCAAATAAATAGTATCACATTTGATCCAAGACAATTTCCTAAAATAGTAAATAAAGAATCAAAGGTAGAAATAATACCTGAGGGAACTTTGAAGAAAGAAAAGAAATAAACCAGAATGAAAGACAGAACAGACTTAAGCAGAACCAACTGACCTCCCAAAGATAAATTTTTACATCTCCAACCAGATAAACGAGTACAAATCCTCTCAACTAATGGATACCAAAACTGTAACTTCCGAGGATCCCCATCTAAAGTCGCGTAAATAAATTCTTTAAGTATATAAAATTATTTTTAAGGAGAAAAGTACAGTTTTTTTTTCTTTCAAAAATACAAATTTATTGGTATCAATATAAAATTTATTTTCGTCAAAAAAGAAAATACAAAATTTTTACTTTAAATTTTTTTAATATATACCCTTATAACACAAATTGATGACCAATAACTTAAACAAGTTACCTTAAAAAAAAGAAGTATATTCCATAAAAAACTTGTAAAAAAAAAATCCATAAATATTCGTTTGTGGGTGTTACCCACTTGTTGATTTTTTTAAAATAATTTCTTTTTCAGACGAGATAGAATATTGTTTGCTTATAATTGCGAAAATTAAAATAAATCTTCTTTTTTTGTTATAAATAAAATCTTTGTGAACTGTACAAAATACTTTTGATTATCATCATATTATTAAAAAAAAAAAAAAAAAACCGGTTCATGTTTGTATTGCTACAGCTGTGTCGTGTCCCTGATATCTCTCTTTTGAAACCTTTGTCGAGTTCAGCCACAACTAAAAAACAACAGATCCAACTCCAAATTCATCACAGTTCTTGTTGACTCTAGTCAAAATCAAATTTCAATCCAAAACAACACTATGAGCGTAATCGATCTTCTCACACGAGTTGATTCAATCTGCAAAAAATACGACAAATACGATCTCGACAAGCAGAACAATGCCAATGTCTCCGGCGATGATGCTTTCGTCCGACTCTACGCCTCCGTCGACTCCGATATCGAAGCCCTTCTTCAAGTAAGTAGAAAGTTTTCCCCTAATTTGTTGGATTTGAGTTTTTTTTTAATTTTATTTATTTTATTGAAATTTTGTGTAGAAAGCAGAAAAAGCTTCCAATGAAAGAGGGAAGGCATCTGCTGTAGCGATCAATGCGGAGATTCGTCGTACTAAGTCCAGGTTGTTGGAGGAAGTTCCTAAGTTGCAGAGGTTGGCTCTCAAAAAGGTTGTTTTTTATTTTGTTTTTGGAATTGATTTAATTTAGGTTGGAATTTGTAATTCAAAATTTGAGGTGTTTTAATCGTGAAATGTGAATATAAACAATTTTGTGATTAGAGTTTCTTTTAATCTGTAATGAAGAATGGATAGATCTGATAAACTGTTGATAATGTAAGTAATTAATAAGTTGTTAGCAGCTAAGTTAATTTGTTGAATCGATTTGAAGATCTCTTTTATGAAGTTTGAAATTTGAGAAGAGACGAGAAATTAATCCAATTTCTCTTTTGTAAGACACTCTGTTGTAAGTAGAGTAGATCATATGGAGGATGGTCAGATCACTAGAGGCAGAGAAAGACCTAGAAAAACTATTAGAGAAACTATTAGGAAAGACTTGGAGAATAATGAGTTGGACCAAAACATGGTTTATGATAGAACATTGTGGCATAATTTGATCAATGTAGCCGACTCCACTTAGTGGGGTAAGACTTGGTTGTCGTTGTTATCTCTATTTTAAGACACCCGTTTAGTTTTTTTTTTACGAGTGCAACTATCTATCTTTGAAAGAGGTAGACTTGTAATTTCTGCATATAAATCTTTTATTTTTTTATTTTTTTTAGTCTATTACCGAGTTATTTGTTTTTTAGCTTGTTTTGATCTAAGTAGCTTAATAGCATGCAAAGCTTCTAAGTTAGTGAAGGTGTACATTTTGTGTGATGTATGATTCAATGTATGCACAGGTAAAAGGCCTCGAGTCTCAAGAATTTGCTGCCCGTAATGATTTGGTTCTTGCACTGCCAGAAAGAATCCAAGCTATCCCAGATGGGACTCCTGTTGCGCCAAAACAAACTGGTGGCTGGGCATCTTCTGCCTCACGCCCTGAAATTAAATTTGATTCGGGTAATTGAAGCTATATTCAAATATAGCATTTCTTCTGATAGATCAGCTCGATACATTATGTGTGAATAATTAAATCATCTTTATTACAGATGGCCGATTTGATGATGAGTACTTCCAATCTACTGAGCAATCCAATCAATTCAGGCAGGAATATGAAATGCGTAGAATCAATCAGGCAAGTAACTTTTACCAGTTTTGAGAGATTTGCTGTGTTCGTTACCACTCCGGTAATGGGTTCAACTTACAAATCTAATTGGACGTTAACTTTATAGGATCAAGGTTTGGATATGATTGCAGAAGGATTGGATACTTTGAAAGACATGGCACATGACATGAATGAGGTCAGTTGTTTCTTAGTACTTTCTATGTATTCCATCATGTGGCTGCTTGTGTGTTTTTAATAATTTTTTTACGCTTGTCATTTATATGATGTAAACAGGAACTGGATAGACAAGTTCCCCTAATGGATGAGATTGACGCTAAGGTGAGAATTGTCACTTTTTGTCTTCGTACAAAGCCTAAAAGCATGGAAATTTATGCTTTTGAAGTTTGAATTAAAAATTTGAAATAATATGATGCAATTGTTTGTCATCTTTACAGGTGGACAAGGCATCCTCCGATCTTAAGAATACTAATGTTAGACTTAAAGACACAGTTAATCAGGTTATCTAACTACATCTTTTTTTGTCTTAGATTTCCATCCATTTCCATATTTATTTGTGATGAACTTTTGCTGAATCTTTTTTTTTTTTTGGCTTTTTTCCAGCTTCGATCCAGTCGAAACTTCTGTATTGATATTGTTTTGCTGATTATAATTCTGGGAATTGCTGCCTACTTATACAAGTAAGGCTTCTGATCTCTTTTCAGTTTCCATAGATTTATAAAGCACGATTCTTCATGAATTTCAAACGTAAATTTAAAACATGGATTTCCTATAGTAACCTTGAGCTGTATCTTAATCTAAAATTGGCCATACTATGCAACCTTGCTGCGGTACTGGTACATAATCTCATTTTGTTTAATCTCAGTCCTATTTCACATATACCTTTTTTTATCTTCACACGTAATCTCATCACCTATTTTATTCCAGTGTAATCAAATCTAGATAACGACTTGACCTATATAACGCTATAGCGAGATTGTGGGGTGGCCCTTATTTTGAAATTTTTATCCAATTTATATAAATTGTCGGACAAGATTTCATGGTTCGACTGAAACCGTACTACCGTATACAGTTTAGTGAATGGGTGGGTGGGCTTAAGGATGCTACTCAAGTCAACGGTTTTAAAGTAAGAATGGATTGAAACAATGGGGTTCGGCTTCAAATAATACAATCAAGCAGCAAGTCCATTAACCTTAACCAACTGACACTGCACAATTTGAAAACAGAGAAATACCAATGCTAAAAAAGTCAAAGTCACTCTAGTGTGAGAAATAGTGTGACATGACTCCTCTTATTTACGCCTCTAGTTTTGTCTCCTCCTTTGGTATTTGTACTTTGCTAACACTTCACCGAACTTTGATATAATTTGGGAAGTTTAGGTGAAGTGTGCGTAAATCCTACCCATCATTGACCCTTATATGGTCTCCATGAGCCGTGCACCGTTCCACCTCAGATCATCCCCACCGTCACACCCGATGCCTCCCTCACGTTGCTCTGGATCCTCCTCTTTCTTGACATCAGTAATATGTGCTAGAGAGGAAGGTGAGAAAAATCTGGTGCTGGTGGGTACACCATTAGATGCATGAATTCTCTCAATCGGACGCTCTATAAAACTTGTGCACGGTACAAGACCTATGTAGCTTGTGCTCAATATAATTGGCCTGTCATTACCTAGTAAAACTACCGATAGAAGATATAAGAAAGACAAAATATAGAATAGGAATTAAAATGTATTCATATGGAACATTGAGTCTGAATCACGTAGATATCAGGCTGGAAACTACCGAACTACTAGAAGAGGCTGCTGAGAAGAATAGGAAAAGTGCAGAAATATAGTGATAGTGCTCTAGGCAATTTGAGAGGCCAAGTCTCCCAAAGTCCCAACTGATTTCCAGCTTGCCTCTGCCCTCCCCCTCCCCACCCTTGTATTCAAAACCCCCTTATATAAACCCGCACCACTATACTCTGAATCATTTCAATTTCCGATCGCATTCTCCCAAAGGGTTTCCTCTCCCTCAACTCCATCAAGGAGTTTGGTCTCCGGTGAATCCTTGCCCCTTTACTCAAGACTGGGTGTGACCACCCTGCTTCTGCTTGATTCTGTGGCTCCTTTTTGCTTCTACATAGAATTTAGTTTGTTTGTTCAAGTAGCAAAGCCCTGCCACATCATGTTATCGACATCACCCTTTCTTCCCTTTTCAACTAGGAAACTAGTTAAGGCAAACTATCACTTTTGATTCTGATTACTTACAAAACGCCATCTAAGTGGATCACATGAGTCACACACACACACACCTTGTGGGCTCCTCCGATACACCTTAGTAACCTTGGGCCTCGTGTTATTTGCGATCTACTCTAGCCAAACGAATTTCTAGAAAAATTTAAATGACACCATCATATAAAAGTAAGTTTGATCACTTAGATGGAGATGATAATATTGTTATGATAGGAATTTTGATAACCTTTTTATATTTTTAAGTTAGGGTTTATGCTCGTATTTTTAATCTCCCCTCACTTGTTATCTTTGAAATATAAAAATAAAAAACTAGAGTATATGTTTTGGGGTGGTGTTTGTCCTTAGCTTCTTGTGATAACCTTCTGACTTGCCTTGTGCTCATTTTGCAGTGTCCTAAAGAAATGATATGATACACGAAGACTATCAATGTATTCCCATGATGCCTGTATTAATTTGACAATATTGTGTCTGATTTATTTTTTTAATCTCATCATTGTGAAAATTTCCACCCATCTTGAGAGATTTACTGTCCTAGTGTCCTTTACTAACAGCCCTGTGCATGCTGTTATGGTTTTTTTTTACCCTAAGTATGTTAAATAGCTTCGGCTTGTTTTATGTACTTGTTCAGTGTCGTACTTGGTGAATTAATGAGAGATATCCTTGTGTTTTATATAACATTATTGCTTGTTTTTATAGATACTGTTGAATTAGGTTGCTTTAACTGGAACAAAGAAAAAGAAAAGTGAAAGAACTATGAAAGTTCCCATTAGTAAATGAAATGAAATAAATTACCTTACTACTAAAATTTCTTTTTTTTTCTTTCATTCTCAATGTTCATTCCACAACCATACAAAGCACTTCTTAAGGTTCTTTAATCAGCTAGTTTTATTACTAACTAGTTGCTAATTAGTTGGGTTGTGCGCTGTGACTATCTTTCATTCTTAATGTTCATTCCACAACCAAACACAGCATCTGAATAGTTGGGTTGTGAGCTGCGACTATCTTTACACTAATCAGCTAGTTTTATTACTAACTAGTTACTAATTGATAGGCTTGAGCTGAAACAAAACACAAATAATACAAGTAACAAGAATTCAAAAAGTTTTTTGAAAGAAAAAAAAATAATCAAAGCTTAATGCAATGAATTTTGCTCTCCACCCAGCAACTTTTGCTCGCGCCCTGCACTGCTTCCAAATATACCCTTGTGTTAGTTAAGTCACGTAGCGTGACTTAACTAACGCACGTTGTAAGCCATGCGCGACTTAAGTCACGCAAGTTGTAAGCCATGCGTAACTTAAGTCATGCACCACTGGCCTATGCGCGAGTTAACTCACGCACGTTGGCCGGTGGTCAGAACTGAAGTACAAACGTTTTTTTGGTCTGTGGTCAATGTTTCATTATTTAATCCACACGTTTTCTACCAAATTTTACACGTTTTTTGACCACATTAATGGTATTTACCACCTATACTACCATTCCCACCTATAAATACCCCTCCATACTTCCCTAATTCCTCACACCATACTACTTTCTCCCCCTCATCACTCTCTCCCTCTATTTCTCTTCTTTCTTTTTTTTCTTTTCAATATTCTTTTTGGGGTAAAAGGTGATCAATTTTCGTCGGGGTAAAGTAGTGAGTAGCCGACTTGGGGAAATGATCGACCCTTGGGATAATTTTAAACCTGTTTTTTTAACCGCTGAAACTTTTTACCGTGGGTAAAAAGAACTTCTTGTGGTAAAAAAAAAAAACAGATTTAAATTTAGCCCAAGGGTTGATGATGTATTTTCCCCAAGAAGGCTGCTCACTATTTTACCCCACGAAGATTGATTACTTTTTACCCCGAGGAGAAAATAAGTAGATTTAGTGAATAAGTTCAAACTTATCATATGAATTATTGTAATGTAATTTATGAATTATTAATAAAATGAGAGATTATTTATGCCTCAATTTTGTTCCTTTGTTTTATATTTGTTGTATTTACCTTTATTTATATTTGTATTGTATTTACCTTTATTTATATTTGTATTAATTTAAAGAATAATATCGAATCAATAATTTAGAATAAAATTAAGAAAATAATTTAGATTAATGTAAACAAAATAATTTCAAAATAAAGTTAATAAAATAATTTTGAATAAAGTTAATAAAGTTAAGAAAATAACATAATTTGAATAAAGTTAATATAAACAAAATAATTTTGAATAAGTTAATAAAAATAATTTGAAAAAGTATCTTTGCACCACTTAACTTGCGCCACGTGACTTAACTTGCGCAGTAACTTACACTTGCGCAAGTTAACTAGCGCATGGGCATTTTCGGCATGACTGCAGGGTGCGAGCAAAAGTTGCTGGGTGGAGAGCAAAATTCTAATGCAATACTCTTGATCCACAGTCATACTCATAGTAGTCACTCCAAGTCACGAACCAAACCCAACATATGCAAACTAAATGCACGTCTATGAAGACGTTGTTAATGTGTTTTAAAATTATGAGATAGTGTTGTTGAAATTGAAAAACAAATACATGGTCAAGGATTGACACCTTAACCTAAATCAACTGAGCTAGCTAGTTAATATTAAATATTAAGCTGGAGCAGAGAAACTGAGTTGTGATTACCACAACTTCAGTCTTTATACTTATCAATTTTAAAAAAGCATGCATCACTCTACCTACTAACACTTGTATAAAATTACATGTGCATGATGAGCCTAGTTCAACTTTTCTATATAGCATTTTTCGAAGCAAAGTCAAGGGTAGTGCCTTGGAGATGCTTCTAAGAAATATACCTTCTTGTTAACTTCGTGCAATATTGTTAGGAGTTCCACATTAATTAATAAAAGTGCTTGATGTGGTACTCAAACCATGAGGCTCTCACACATATTGGACCAGTGTTTTCATTGAGAGTTAGACTTAGAGCATATAAATGGCTACGTATAAGCTGGATTAAAGTGCTCCACTGAATACTAATAGGTCAGGGAAGCCGCCAAAAAAAGGAAAGGGCTGCCATCAGATCAGTACCGATATAGTGAAAGCCGTCGTCACCATGAGACTCTCCCATCTATTAGACTAATCTTTTAGATTGAACTCTCCTCATGGGTCTAAGTCCTAACAAATATTCCATTCAGTTTCATTTTCTCAAAAGAAAACCAAAGTAGCGTTTTGATGTACTACTTCCATTTCATTTAATCGTTAGTAATTTTTTTAGAAGATATCTGTTTATATTTATCTATTGTGTTTAAATTTCAATGTTGAATTAACTACTTTTTTTGTCAACTATATCATTGTCTTATTAATTATTTTTCTGAATCCCCTTTTGTTTAATAGATGAAGAAAAATTGTTTGAAAGCGGGTGTGAATAAATAATACTTCTTCCGACCCTTTGTATAAATACCCTTTCCACTCTCAAAAGAGTGTTAATAAAAAGCCATGGAGATAGTAGAAACTAGTGTGGTTTTTGATTGACATGATATGAATCTTGCTCAACTTGAAATGTGAATCTTGAATGTGGGGCTTTCTTGGCAAAACGAGTGGATTTCACTACTTGGAAGGAATATACAGGATCCCATCCCAAGTTGAATTATTAAAAGGGGAATTAGTCACTTTAGTCCCTGAATGGGAGATGATTCGTCACTTTAGTCCTTGAATGAAGAGAAATTGCAAAACAGTCCCTGCATGGTCAATTTCAGGGACTAAAGTGACTAACGGAGTCTACATTCAGGGACTAAATTGACTAACGAAGTTTGCATTCAGGGACTAAATTGACTAACAAAGTTTATATTCAGGGACTATTTTGCAATTTATCTGCATTCAGGGACTAAAGTGATGAATCCCTTTCGATTCAGGGACTAAAGTGACTAATTCCCCTTATTAAAAAGTGAGGAGTTACTTGTGTCAGAGTTAATTGAGATGCTAATGTACCATATTCTGGTCTGGTCATAGTCTACTTGGAGTAGGATACAGAAAGATATACTTATATAAATAGATTTAAAATAAGATGAAATGTCCATTCAAGTTATATTTTTATCTTTATAATCCGGGTATCATCCACGCGCGCAATTGCAAAGACTAATCCATCGAGCCTTGTGGGACATAAATGGCCGGCAAACTCTTTTAAAGAGTTTTAACACTTTTGCATGCCTAATGATAAATTCGAACCCAGGACCTTGTTTAAAGTAGAAGAGACCCGTGTCATCTCATTTAAGCGCTTTTGGATTGGTCTAATTGGGTTGAAGTTTATTTTTGTTTACGAATAGAAGGACAAGGATGCACTTTTACTTCTTTTCCCCCCTATAGTAACAACGAATTAAAGTTAACAGTCTCCAAAGAGGTTTCATCTTTTGGGCAAATTACAAACAGAAAACTTATAATAACTTTATAACTTACCATATGTATACCATTCATGAGATTCATCACATTAAAAAAATAAAAATAATGGAGCCATTCCTTTTAAAAAGAAAGATGGGGATGGTCTAAAATGTTGCTAGTATTTGGCGTTATTCCTACTATACCAACAGCATATAGTTCTATTCCACAAAACTACAAGAAATATAACATGCATGAAATCAAGCTAAAGAGACATAATAAGACCGACATGATTCTGTTATTTGACTTCTTCTTGTTGGAATTAATCAATTACAATAATCAACTTAATGGACAGACTGTTTTGACATCACTGTCTTACAATATGCCTTTGATTTCTGTATTTGAATCAATCATTGAGCCATTATAGTCCATGAAGAAGCCCCACTTCCCACAGTTCTTGCCATCTGTTTCTTTTTTCCCTCTTGAAATTTCATATCAATAAGGTTAAGACTTAAGAGTGGTGGACAATGGAGAATTTAAAGAGATGATTTTATTGGGTTGAAGAATTTCTGAGTTTATGGGTTGAAGAAGGATGAATGCAAAGTTGAAGATATACATATCATGTTCAATGGATGAAGATCTCAATATATGCTACTAAGTAAGCAAAATTTTGTTATGTCAACTTCTTAGGCGAGATGACACGAGTCTCCTTCAAGTTAACTAAGATCCTGTTCGAATCCAGGGCATGCAGTAGCGGTAAAATTCTTAGGGAGAGTTTGCCACTCATTTAGGTCTCACAAGACTCGAGAGATTAGTCTCTGCAACTGCGAGCGCGGAGGATACCCGGTTTACACCAAAAAATTTCACTAATAAACGTGGCAAAATCCACCATCAGATTTTGTCGACATGGAAACCCCAAAGATTAAATATGATGGAATTCTCTAATGTGAAAAGTGTGTGCTGTGAAATCACAGTCACGCAACTTTTTTTTTTTTTTTTTTTTAAGGAGTCACGCAACTTTTTTATCAGCAGGGCAGTTATATTATAAAAAAGGCTTAAATATGGTATTGGTCCCTGCAAAATAGGTCAGTTTTGGTTTTAGTCCCTGCAATTTTTTTTTATAGTTTTTGGTCCCTGCAAAAATAGGCCAGTTTTGGTTTTAGTCCCTGCAAATATTTTTTATAGTTTTTGGTCCCTGCAAAAAATTTTATTTTTGGAAATAGTCCCTAACCCCATTTATGTGATGATTTGTCACTTTTATAAATTAAAAAATAATTATTGTATCTGTTTTATTATTTTTTTTAATTAAAAAATAATTATTGTTATATAAATTATAAAAAATAATATTCTTTTTATTAAGTAAGCACATATGTCACATTTGCACAAAAGTGACAAATCATCACATAATTGGGGTCAGGGACTATTTTCAAAAAACAAAAATTTTTGCAGGGACCAAAAACTATAAAAAAATTTTGCAGGGACTAAAACTAAAACTAAAACTGGCCTATTTTTGCAGAGACCAAAAAAACTATAAAAAAAATTTGCAGGGACTAAAACCAAAACTGGCCTATTTTTGCAGGGACCAAAAACCATAAAAAAATTTTGCAGGGACTAAAACCAAAACTGACCTATTTTGCAGGGACCAATACCATATTTTAGCCTATAAAAAAATATTGAAAGGGAGATTGTCGCTGGCCTCCCTCCAGTCAAATGTTCACGGTCCCTCCATTCTTAAATTGTAGAGTAAAGTTCAAACGAACTAAATTCAAAACTAGTTCAAATATTACGTACCAAAACACAAACAACTATTTGTTAAAACCTGAAACAAACGTGAAAATATTAATACCGAAACCCTTTAGTCATTCAATATAAAAGAAATAACATAAAATAATAAAAAAATTAGTCACCATAAAATTGGTCTTTGTCTTTGTAAGTCTTTCTTAAATTAGTCCACTACTCTATTAATTAATATTTTAAATTACACTCTGTCTTTGTCAAACATTTCTCAATTAAGTCATTGTCTTTATGTTTTTGTCACATGATGAGGGACCTAATTGAAAAACTTTTGATAAAAACAGGGATTAGTTTGAAATATTAATAGAATTGGGGACTAATTTAAGAATAACTTACAAAACAAGACCAATTGAATGATTTACTCAATAAAACATTATATAAGAAATAATTTATCATCGAATATTTGCTGAATTGTGCAAAATGCAGATTATGCATCATAAGAAATAATTCGTAGAATTCATAAAAACTCGATGTTCAACATTGAATGCATTTGGTGGTACCTCAAGTTAATTATGTTACTTGGCATGAAAAATTGAATACATTTGGATTTGGTACCTCAGATGCAATTCCTCTTACATCAAGTGCATCTGGTACTTTAATAAGGCGTCATTTGTTGTCGTATATATATGGAACCTGTTTAAAAATTCGTCATTTGATCTATATCTCAAAGTAAACTAAAGTACTAATTAATAGGTTAAAGAAGGCAAAATTTGCTGCATGATAAAGCTTTTAAAATCTATCACTTCATAAATTTATAAACTCAAGTCTTTTTTATAGATCAATATGCTTAAATCTTTAAAAGTAGTGTACACAATGGTACTCTTGAAGTTTGGTTGAACATGTACCCATCATTCAATTATAAAAGTCATGTTATATTTTTGCATTAATTTATTTGAAAATGAAACTAAATTTTAAATGAGTTTTGTCTACAAGGTACGATTATCAAACCAAATTTCAAAGTACATAAGAATTTGTCTAAAACATCTTATTCCTATAAATCGGTTTGTTAGACATGATCTTTTTAGTTACTTAGGGTTTGGATTTGTGTTTGTACCTGATTTCTTGCGTCAAGTTAGATTTCCAAGCTTATGTCTATTCGTGCATTTGAAGTCTTTTGGACGCCATTCCAAACGGGCAATTAGTCTATATTGATCGTAAGTCTGGGCCTTTTCTATTATAAAGAATATGATTTGATCTAAGTTTGACGTAGACTTGGTATAATCCTTGCTGAACCATATAGCTAATTAGTCTTTGAAAATCTAGCACCAAAATACGTTTTTTGATAACAAAACGCACATTATTAAAGTTTGATTTGGAGATGAAATCCAGGAGATTAAGCTGTTTAAATTAGCAAGCAAAGACCACATTGTACACATTGAAAATAATTATCATATACAAGTTTTAAACAAGAATGGTAGATTTATTTTATTTTTTTTTTGAAAGAAGAATGGTAGATTTATATGAGGGATGTCTTTTTCTCAATGCACTAAAAATTTTTATTTTATTTTATTTTTTGATGTGGTATGAGATTCATTCCTTTCCCTGGGCCTACATGCAAACCAAATTAGATTTCAACTTTTCAAAGTTAATTCGTATATAAAACTAACATGTAAAAATATTATTTCACATAAAGAAGTAAAGAACCTTAAGAAATCGAATAAGAATTTTTTTTAACATTATCTTCTTTTGTCTTTTTTTTTGTCATTATGTTTTTATTTTAACAATATCAAATTATTCAATTATTAATTTGCACATGGCCCTTTGAATGTTTGTCGATGTGGGATACTGATCAGTAACCAGAAGAATTTATCATTGGATACCAAAATGAGGATGAAGCAATAAATAATATAGATTGCAACAAGTAGTTTTAAAAAAAATATAAATTGGAAGGGATGCTCCAAATGCAAGAATCCAGAAGCAGTTGAGTTGTCTAATATTTTTATAACATTATTAAACATTGAGTTTTCCTTTATTTTATTTAATTTCAAAAAATTAAACTATAATGTTAGGGCCAAAAGAGCAATAATGTCCAATACAATATTGTAAAATCGGTTGGTCCCCACGCCTACAATAGTTTATACTCTAATCCTACACATGTAATAAATAATTGTATTGCTAGTTTTCACCTACTTTTGTTCCTTACTAATTCTACTATAACTAGCTTAAGGCCACCGAGCTGATACAAGCTTAATCACTTGGTAAATCTTTAATACTTGAGGTTAGTTGCAATTTTGAAATTCTTAATTTCTCTAGTATCAAAAGCAATACTTTCTTGACAAAAAAAAAGCAATAATTTCAACTTGGTGGAAAAAGCTTTGTCAGTATTATGTATTTTTTTTTAATGTTAACCTTAAACCTTAAACACTCAAAAATTGACCTCTATTAATCTGGAGTTTGACTATCCTCTAAGAAGGAAAAGCCGTATAAAAAATATGTATGAGACACAGTTGGAATACACTATTTATTTTTTTCTTTAATAATAAATAATAATAATAATAATTACCACAACTAATTAACTAAACCAAATGAGGTAATAACTTAGAAATCTAAGTAATTAACAATGGCTGGGATTTTGTCAAATTTATAACTTATAAGCACTATACTTGAACTGGCTATATCGTATATATATGATCTTATTCATTCTTTAAGCATTTGAATTTATAATAACGTAGCATGGTCCTTCTATTACTTATTGCATGATAAATTAAAAACACGTAGGTTTATGCTTATAATAGGATAGGACGGTAAAGGCTCACCCTCTCCTCATCTAAACCATTGCATTAAAAGTCACAAGTAGCTAGTCTATGCTTATATATATGGACCAAGTTGATCGATGCGTAAACAACCATTTATAGAAGAAAATTCGACACATGCATGAGTTGGTGCACTCCATGTAATAGTAGTCCTCAAATTAACCTATAGTAGTAGTTGTGGTTAGTTGAGTAGAAATTAAAAAAGGCAAATATTGTTTACTTGTGATGACAATATTTGTTTACACATGACACGTAAGGTTGTTGGAAATAGACCGAAAGGGTTATGACTAGGAGGAAATCGAATATATATAAATTTTCAAAGTTCAAAATAATAATTGTAATCACGTGGACTACTAATGGTATATATACATCTTGAGTTCCAAAATCCTTAAAAAATAAAAATGCATCTTGAGTTAGTCCCATGTATTTAACTTGAAAAATAAAATGGAGCAAACTCTCAGATCTCATTCCAATACCGCCAGACCAACGTAAATAGAGTAGATAATTTGGAGATTACTGGATTACTTAAATAGTTATTGATAATTTAAATTGACTTATGATCCATTGTGGGTAAGTATCGCTCATAGTTATTGTTAATTTAAACCGACTAATTAATTTATGCACTCATGATCACATTATAAAATACTTATATATAGATCTCCAATCAAATATCATTATTTAAATTTTTGTGTAAGTATTTTAAAATAACATATTATCACACATGATAAAATCTGATCAAGCGTATGTATACTTTCTTTTTACACCATCCTTTGCATGTAAATTAAACTCAAATAGTGTTATTGTTAATAAAAAAAGTAAGTAAGCCCCAACAAATGAACAAACTCATAAGAAAAGAAAAAATTTAAAAGTTTCTAGAAAAGACAACACAATTCCTATAAGTGAACATGATAAAAGAGGAAAAATCATGAATGACGTCAACAGTTCTATTCAGAATTAACATGGGTAAATCCTACATTTTTTTTTTAAGGAATGTGTAAATCCTACTTTTTTTTTTACCAAATGTGTAAATCCTACTTAGATGCGTATGTATGTGTAATACATCAAATTATACTAGTGATGCATTAGTCCGATAGATTTATAGATTTTTTTTATTCTAAAAATGTAATTTCGTTATAAATATTGGGTATATATTGTACCTAAAAATAGGATATCTCATTTTGAAAGTGGATTTGGATGAAATAAGAATTTTATCCCAAGAAAAGAAAGAGATGGTTAAATGATTGTCTATTTGCTTTGTGAGATTATCAACTCATTCATTAATTATATGAGTGTGATTGTAAGGTGGGGTGTCCTTGTCACTCAAGTAATCCCCAAACCTATCGTGTTTAGTTAGGGGTTTTCCTTTTAAGATGTACACATTTTTTATTTGTTTTCTCAGATTTTTCTATAATTGTGGAATTAATTCCTTTCAATAGTGAGTGAAACAGTGATGACTCTTTAATAATTGACCTATTTGAATCTTGTTCATTCTTTTCTTTTTCAACAAATTAATCGATTCGCTTACATATATCATGTGCAAATTTCTTGTGTAGGGTCCTTGTACAATAATATATTATTGTTGTTCAGCACTAGATAGATATGAGTGAACTTGTATAAAAAAAAAAAAAAATTAAGCATGAGTGAAAGAAACAACTCTACGACTTTTCAAATGAAAAAAAAAAAAAGAATAAGAAAATAACAGAGCTCATAAATTAATACTATGTATGTAAGAGTAGTACTTGTTAGAGTGGCACGAATCATTGTCTGAGAATAGGATCGTATAGATTGTTTTGTCATCAGGATGATGATGTTACTCCATAAAGCTTGACATTGCTGGGCTGGCTTTGCTTAGTTTGTTGCTCGCAACAGTATACTTGATGCGATTGTGAAACTTTTAGTAACAAAAAGAAAGAAAAAAAATCAATTTTTTGTCAAGGAAAAATTAATAATGTTTTTTAAACCTCTTTTTTTTTTTTTAATCATAAACAAGTAATGAATAAGGGTGAAAATATAACAAAAAAGGGAGAAAAAATAAGTTTGTTGCTTAGGACGGAACCCTTAGGTCAAATTACAAACGGATATGATGAATAAAGAAAACATCAACATAGTTTTGTTATAAGATGTTGAAACAACCAACCCGCAAAAAGGATGAAAAAAACGGTGGGTGCTTGTAGGTAGTGAGAGATATCTCGCATGCCAGTCAACAATCTGGTTTGTCCGACTAAAATGTAAGTGATAAATTTGTTTCAATCCCTACTCTTAAGGCAATTAATGAGAGAAACAATAACACAAGGATGAGTCGGTTGACGGGTATGGATTCTCTCCTGTGAAGTTTTCACTGGAGTATGTCCAGTGTACATCCACACCATTAATTTATTTTTAATTATTAAAACTGCATTGATTACAAGGAAAATATGGGGTTGAGATCTCACAGGACAAAAACTGCACTGGAGAGGATCCTCTCCCTCGGTTGACACCCCTTATGATGAGATCAACATACACTGCTAAGGTTGATTCAACCGTAACATATCTATAACCTTTATCCCAAGCAAATTGCAAAGAATAAACTCCTTCTCGTCATAAGAACTTAGCTGTTGTCTAAATTTTGTGAGAATCCTCCTTGCCAAACGTTAGACTCATCCCCGAAAGGTACCACCACCACCGGCCCGATGCTCGATAAGAAGAATATTTATTTTACACAAAATATCTTGGAGATAATAATTTCTATTTAAGAGAATAACAATTCACGACAAATGTTCTTTTATACACAAATATGAATTCTCTACCTCCACGAGACCCTACAATTGTAGTCATGGACATTAATCATTAGCTAAGGAACCCAAATTGATTTCATACAAGTAGAATTTATTTTGATGTGTTTAGACATCCTTCAATAGAATTCATTTTGCATATAGAATTAGTTTATGCTTATAGATTTGAAGACGATTTGATGAATCACAGTGTCACTGTAATTTTGTTGAGTTCCAAAAATATATAGTTTTGACTCATCATAGTTGTCAAACTCATCATAAATTTAACTGCTCTTAAGTTTAATTTTATGTTAGAATTTGAAGTTTTTGTCCCTAGATTGATTTCTCACATGATTTTTTTTATTCAATCCACTTTTACATTGTATGTTAGCATAAATTAATTTACATCCTAACTTCTTTGTTTCAATCAATTTTACAAAATTAATCCATCAAAATCAATAGTTTTATCACCCTAGAACAAAAGCACAAACACTCAACATGACAATCAAACACAATTTTGAATATGTTTGATGATTACACAACATGAGTTGTCTTCATCTATAATGGTGGAACTTTCAATTGCTAGAACTTTCAACTATAAGCAGTCCATTTCCACACATCAATGTCCTTTATATACACAGCGAGATAGAGTATTTACTCTTCAACCACATGCTTCATAAAATTCAGACATTATTACTCTAGTGATGATAGTTTATTTTTGCATGAAATTAAAATAAAAAAAAACCTAATATATACTCCCTCCGTCCCGGAATAACTGACCCATTTTCTAAAAAAAAGTGTCCCAAAATAACTGACTCATTTCAATTTTCAATACAACTTTCATCATTCCCAATACAATATAACACTAAATAATACTACTTTTATCATTCTCAATACAATATATTTCACTTTCCCCTTTATTTATACACTTTTCTTAATCTGTGTGAAAAACCAAAGTAGGTCAATTAAATTGGGACGGAGGGAGTAGCTTTTCTTGTGACTTCTCATGAAGTTGTACCTGTAAGGCCACTGTGACCTAAGGCAGAGGTATTGATCACTCGTTCTTTTTAGGAGAAGGATGGTGCATTGCATCAACGGTCCCCACTATGGTCCAATATTTTGGGTCCCACACCATGACCCCTGACAAAGACAGAGGTATCACGGACGGTCCTATCACCTTGCATAGGGAAACCCTCCAATAGGCCCACATTAAAAATGGGCCCCACATTAATATATTATACTCCCTCCGGTCACTATTATAAGCAAAAGTTGATTTTTTAGGTTCATTCAATAAATGATGTATGTGATCTATATATGGACTACATACATTATTTATTGAATGAATCTAAAAAATGAACTTTTGCTTATAATAGTGACCGGAGGGAGTACATCTCATCAGTGTCCGTGTTGTCTGTGACTCTGATCTCACCTTTGATTTAATCTCGAGCATGCTAAAAAAAGGATATTTTCTCTCATCACTGTAATTATGGCTTAATCATTCTACACCTGATAAAAGAATCTAATAAAGGTAAACCACTTTTCTCTGTTACTCTTCTTTATCATCATCTTTTTCTTATTGTTTTTTTTTTTTGTTTCTTTAACCTTGACTTCCTATCAAGCTGCATGCACTACTATATTAGTCAAGCACAACACAACCCTCCCTATTAGTATTATCTTAATAATTGAATTTGCAGTAATTTTAACGACGGAAATGATAAAGTTCCCGAAAAAATTATAAAGAATTTATCCCGATAAATGTAGCTAGTTGATACAAAAAAAAAATTGACACCACTACCTCCTTTATTCCACCAAATCCGGACTGTTGACCAATACATGCTATAAACATATGCCATCTTGAATTTTCACGACATATTCATTCGGGATCTTTAGCACTGCTCTTTTAACGAAATGACGATAAACCACCATAATTTTGTAATTGTTACGTGTATTATTTCAACAAAAACACAGTGTCATAATGATATTGTCAACCTCATCTTGATTTTAATATGCACTAAATTTAGAAGATGGATTCCCGACTAAGTTACACAACATAATTAATTAGAGATTAAGCGATTCAAATTATATCTTCAGTAATTTAACTTCAAATGAACTCAACAATTGATTTGATATCGGACCATTCAAATTACATATTGAATAAATATAATAATATATCATTGATTTGAGATCGGGCGATCGAGATACACTTAAATGAGTGGTAAAGTTATATATAGAATAGGGAATCTACTTCCACTATATCTAATAGTCCACCAGTACTAGTACTACTATATTCTAGCTCTCGAGATTTTAATCAGAATATTTTATTTTATTCACTTCTACATATGAAAAGGTATAGTAGTACTTCAATAGCCTTTTCAAAAAAAATAAACCAGCTTTTTAAGTGAATTAATAATTGGAGTTTGTGCTAAAAAAACTATTGTTATTACATTCTACAAAGACACAACACATTCAAATATCTGGTTTCACTAGGCAAAAACAAAAAGGAAAAACAAAGGCACAAACACAAGACACACTATTCCACAACATTGTGCGTGTGACTTGTGTCTGGTTTTGTATGTCGTGTATGACTATGAAAGAGAGAGAATATCAATGTATGTGCGTGTGAAATGTGCTTATGGTGGGTCCATCTAAATATTATATGGCTCACCTTCTTTGAAGATACAAGTAAATAATAAAATGAGAAAGAGACTACTCCAAAGACCAAAACAGCAAGAGAGAGCCAAGACATAGAAAAAAAGAGAATAGTAATAATGTTATATTATGGTTATATAGCTATCTATGCTTTTGGTTTTATCTTCGTGTAGAAAATGAAAATCAAACAAACAAGAAAGCATACATCACAAGTTTGAACTTCTTGCATTAGTTTATATAGTTTTCTTTTTCAGGCTTTAAATATTTTTGGTTTCATTCAAGTTTGGTTTATGGATTTTTCTTGTCTTTTGGCTGAACGATACACTCAAAGCCAAGTAGCCAACAACTCTCTCTTTAAAGAATTTTTGGTACCATCCAAAAGAATTTATGTTCACTTTCTTGGCTTTTGCTAATCTTAAACCATTGTTTTCTTCCTTGTACTGACTGAAACTAATAAAAACCTTTGAAAGTTAGTGGTTTTGTTCTTCTTCTCTTTCACTTTCTTGGCATTACTATATAGTTTCTTATCACTTTTTTCCGATATGCAAATGATTCCTGGTGACCCTTTTTCACTATCCACTTCACTTGGTGGGTTTAGTACTCAAGAGCAAAACACAAACCCTAACCCTAAACCTAATGCTCCTTCTGTCCCCAAGAAGAAGAGAAATCTTCCAGGAACACCAGGTATATTCATTCATGATTACATAAGTTTTGTTTCTTCCTTTATTTTTTCTATGATTTTGAATTTGTAACTTTTTCAAATATTTCAAATTGGTAATGGAAATTAATTTGACTATACAGATCCAGATGCCGAGGTTATTGCTCTCTCACCAAAGACACTCATGGCAACAAACAGATTCATCTGTGAAATATGCAACAAAGGGTTCCAAAGAGATCAAAACCTTCAACTACATAGAAGAGGTCACAACCTTCCATGGAAGCTAAGACAGAGATCCAACAAAGATGTTATTAAGAAGAAAGTTTACATCTGTCCAGAGAAGACTTGTGTCCACCATGACCCTTCAAGAGCACTTGGTGATCTCACAGGTATAAAAAAGCACTTTAGTAGAAAGCACGGTGAAAAGAAGTGGAAATGTGAAAAATGTTCCAAAAAATATGCAGTCCAATCTGATTGGAAAGCTCATACAAAAACATGTGGTACAAGAGAATACAAATGTGACTGTGGCACCCTCTTCTCAAGGTATAATATTTAATATACTCTCCTTTTATTCACCAATCTTTTGTTTCTGTGATAAATCAATAAATGCTTCTTTAATTTATTCATATTCATATTTGTGACATGTACGAGGTTTTTTCAATCATGTATGTTGTGTTAGGTTTTGAATTTAATGCTTTCTTTAATGGATTATATTTTTATGTGTCTGGTTTTAAGTTTTAATTAAGTTTTAATGTCTGTTTTTTTGTTGATATATTTTGAACAGAAAGGATAGTTTCATTACACACAGAGCTTTTTGTGATGCATTGGCAGAAGAGAGTGCAAGAGTAACTTCAGTTACAACAACAAATCTAAATTTTAAGAATGAAGAAGGTAGTGCTATGATGAATCCACATTCACATTCACATTCACATTCACAACATGGTTTATCACATGGAATACTTCAAAATATTGGTGGAATTCCACATCCACAATTTGGTTCACATGGATATCATCAAGTAGATTTCAATGGAATTGGAAACAACAACTCTATGATTATGGAGCAACAAAGGCCAAGTTTATCACTTTGGTTAAACCAAGGGAATCATGAAATGGGACAAAGTTCTAATTCCCTTTTTGGTTCTTCTGGTTTATCTGAGATAGTTCAAATGGGAAATGCTACTACTAATAATAATAATGCCTTGATTTGTTCTTCTTCATCATCAATGTTTGGTGTACCTGCTTCAAATTCAACATCTGCTGCAAATCTTTCTCTATCAAAGCCTGCTTCTTCCGGTTCTGTTACTGTTTCTGCTACACCAATGTCAGCTACTGCTCTTCTGCAAAAAGCAGCTCAAATGGGTTCAACTAGAAGCAATACTAGTAATGATAATAATAACAACCCTTCCATTTTTAGTTCTAGTTTTGGTGTAATGACATCACCTTCTTCTTCTACTAGTTCAGCTATGTTGGGAAATAGTAGTGCAGGTGCAGCTGCTAATTATAGCTCAAATAGTAGTTTTGATCAATTTTTTATGCATGGACCACAAAGTGATCAACAAGGAAAATTGAATATTATGCACCATGGTGGTTCTGGTTCTGGTTCTGGTTCAAACTCTATGGATCAAGTACAACATAGTAATTTGACAAGAGATTTTCTTGGTGTGAGTGGTGGAGGAAGAACTGGTCCACATCAGTTTCTACCTCAAGAGATAGCAAAATTTGCTTCTTCCATTCAATTCACAGGTAATCAGTGAAGTTGTGTTCACATTGAAGTTGAGGGTTTATTGGGAAATTCATTGAAGTTTTTGGTGTTTGGTGAGAACTTGTTTAGTGTAGTAGGAGTACTTCTTGTGAGGGATTAACAAACGGTTCAGAAAGGTTTGTGTGGGGACAGGGGGGTCCACACTGCATGTATTTGAAGGAATAGTGAACACAACCCAAGTCATGCATGTTTGTCCTAGTAAAATGGTTAATGTTGTTTTATCTTCTGTCTTAACCTTGTCATTGTTTATAATTTGTCTTCTGTTTTTTGAGACAAGTGAAGGGATCCATAATGAAAAATAATTGAAGATACACCGAGAATTCATGGTAAAAGATTAAAAGTAAAACAATGAAAAGTGAAAACTACGTATTACGTAGTATAATTATGATTTGTATGAAAGAATCTTCAATGCAGTCATCTTCAATCGTATAGTTCATTCCTAATATGAATTGTCTTATCAAATTTGAAATACTCATGTTACTATAATTTTGTAATTCGAACTTAAATCCTTAAAATATGTCATTATATTATCTATCAAAACTCATGCTTGAATTCTTTATAGGAATTGTACAAATGCAATGACCACATGTTGTTGGATCAAAATCCAAATAGGTGCAATTGAATATGAAGCATAAGCTCTTGCACCTTTGGCTACCAAATTAATAATTTTTTTTTTTATAGTCTACTCTATCTCTAATAAGAAACCAAGACAATTTTATATATGAAAAATTATTTAAGTGGCTGATCTTACTCAACGAATACTTTTTATATACATTGTTTGGAAATAAATTATGTGACAATTATGCTGCCCCACAGATTGTTAAGTATTTAGAAAATATATTTTAAAATTATTGTGTGAATATGCAACTTGGACATTGAAATTGTAAGTATTTGTTAAAATAATCCCCTCAATTTCGTGAATGGGCTAATAGATCCCTAAAATTATAACTTGTCATTCAAAATGACCCCTCCGTTAATTCTGACCATTAAAAGTTATGACATGATTGGTTAAATGAACATGTTATATTGCACATGATCTTACATTAACAATTGTAAATGTAGGATCGATGCATGCAAATTGGTCTTTAATAAGTTATCATGTAGGATCAACGTGCAATGTAAAAGACTACTTAAGTATTCGGCAAATTGAACTATGAGAGATTTAAATCTCAAAGGTAAAGAGATCTTTAGTCTTTGATAAAATGACATTGATATCATGTAGTATCAATGTGTTGGAGGTACATGCATATTCATTTAACTTAATCACATCATAGTGTTTAATGATAGAAAGTTACAAATGACTCTCATACTATATTGGGATGGATGTATACATTCATTTATCGTGCCTCGTCATAGTCTCTAATGATAAAAATATACATATGAACCACTTTAGTTGACATTTTACAATTTCTCATATGTTTTAACTAATGGTCATGTTAACAAATGTCTTAGAACATTGGTTAAAGAAGTTAAAAGCAGACATTTTGCATGGTAAACAACAACACTATTTGATTTCTAAAAAGTTGAAAATACAATTTTTCAACATAAAATTTCTATTCGTATCTTTAAACAATGCATGCATTTTTTAGCATTTTCTTTTAACAAATTCCTAAAAATCAAGAATTAATTTGATGACACTAACAATTTTGATGACTAATTTGCATATTCACACATAAATTATTATTACCTATTTTTTTTGGAAGGATAATCCAATTTGATTCCTTTGGATAAGCTTTTATATTTATGGTTGTTTGTGACCAGTTATATAAGATGAGCAGCACAGTAGTAGTAATGTAGCAAGAATCTAGGTGACAGAGTAGGTTTTGTGGTACACCCTGATTCCCTAGTAGTAGTAACTATAACAAAGTGAAAAACTCCAGCTACCAAGGGGTTAAACAGTGAAAATAGTTCCCTTCCAGCCGTTAGATTTGTCAAGAGGTAACTATATGGTCAAAGTTGTTAATTTGACTCCCCAATTAAATGGATCGAATAGCGATTGATATTTCATTGCATGATGACAGACAGACAGCTTCATGGTTTTGCTGTAACAGTAACTGTAAAGTGTGTCCTTGAATGCTTCTAATTTAAATTGGGGAATTAGTCACTTTAGTCCCTGAATGGGGAACGATTCGTCAATTTAGTCCCTGAATGCAGATAATATGCAAAACAGTCCCTGCATGGTCAATTTCAGGGACTAAAGTGACTAACGAAGTCTACATTCAGGGACTAAATTGACTAACGGAGTCTGCATTCAGGGACTAAATTGACTAACAAAGTCTACATTCAGGGACTATTTTGCAATTTATCTGCATTCAGGGACTAAATTGACGAATCGTTCCCCATTCAGGGACTAAAGTGACTAATTCCCCAATTTAAATTAGGTTGGATCAATGTCCCAAAACGATGCAAATCCATTTAGTACTACTCCCTCAACTCAATTCCAAGTTGTAAATGTAACCAAAAAAAAAAAAAAATTCCAAGTTGTAAATCTCATGTGGAACATAATTTTAACTTGGAAGAGAGACATGAGCAACAAAGTAGGTCATTGGCGCCCTCCTCATACATAATGAAAAATTCTTGGGTGGACACAAAAATTTGAACGCTCTATTTTGTCACACACACAAAAAAGTGAACATGATATAATCATTTGAAAATTAATGATTATTTAATTGTTGTTTTTTTCTATTTTTTCCTTTTTATGTGCGTGTGATCAAATAGAGGGTCCAAATCTCTGTGTCCACCCAAGAGTTTATCATACATAATACTCTTTTTTGTCTTAATTATATACTCCATCCGTTTCAAAATGAGTGTCGTTTTAGGTGTTTACACACATATTAAGAAATACAATGATTAAAAGAAAAAGAATGGTTATTTTACCAAATTATCCTTATTAACTATTGGTTAGTTTTAAAAGTAATATTTTGGAAGTAGTGAGTATTAATTGGAGGGTACAATTGAAAAGAAAAAGTTATTATTGCATTGGAAACTGAAAGTGACATTCATTTTGAAACAAATTTTTTTGGCTAAAGCGACACTCATTTTGAAATGGAGGGAGTAAAACATTTCATTTGTACCAAAAAAAAATATATAAAACATTTCATTTTTTAGGTTTATTGAACTATTAATGTATTTGGTATAAAAATGTTTTTTTGATTATAATTGAGATTTGAGTAAGTATAAAATAAAAGTGAAAAGAAGATGGAAGAGAACGAGATTAAAACCTTACTTGTTAATTAACTTTATTTTTTCTATATTTGGACTAAGTAAAGGAGATAAAATTAATTAATTTTATGAATTAAAGTTATACTGTATACCTTTTAAAATAACATTATTTTTAAATAATTTTCTTTGTACAAACAATTAGTATTTAATATACTAATTGTCAAAATAGATGAATCCAGTGGAATTCAACTAGTCATATCTCCACGATTATCAACTTTGATGGCAACTCTCTTGGTAACCCCATTAGAGCATGATATGGTGGCTTACCGAGCTTTCCTTTGGTAAATGAACTTTAGGATTATCAGGCCACTTGGGTTGGTTTGGTTGGCCTGGTGGTACTGACTTGAGATCTGAGAGTGCTCCTCCTCAAGATCGCATGTTTGATTATCTCTAATGTCAATTTAGATGGACTAATTTAGTTTCTTCAATTTTTTTTTTTGTTGATATCCTTCTGGTTGAAGTGTTTACATTCTCAGGGAGCCAACCCTATAAATATGCTACATTGATTCAAGATATCAAATATCTCCTCAACCTTGACGGGAGCAAATATAAGTACTCCTTTTGGTAGAATTTATTTATTAAAATTTTATTAAATTTAATAGAGTTAATCAACATATTTAATAATTAGTACTTCCCTCCGTCTCACCTTAGGTGTCATCTTTTCTATTTTTTTTCCTCAAATTATTTTAAGTATGTTGGAACTTTTTATACCTTTTATATATATACCCACATAAAATGAAGTTTTACTATATACACTCCCTTCTTACAATTTTTTTTAGACCCCCTAGAAGTCTGAACCCTAGCCTGTCGCACCCCCGACCTATGCTAGAGCCGGTCTGTTCGAGGACACTAATTAGTACTCCCTCCGTTTTAAAATGAGTGTCGCTTTAGCCAATTGCACACAGATTAAAGAATGGAATAAAGTAGTCAAATGTCATAGCAATTTTACCAAATTATCCTAATCAACTATTGGTTTGTTTTTCATTAAAGAAAAAATAATACTTTGGAAGTAGTGTAACATAGTATCAATTGAAGGGTACAATTGAAAAGAAAAAGTTATTATTGCATTGAAAACCGAAAGTGACATTCATTTTGAAACAATTTTTTTTGACTAAAACGACACTCATTTTGAAACAGAGGGAGCAGTAGTATATACATTCCGATTATCAACGGAGGTTGTCAAAAGCCATTGGGTATCGTACTTGAGAATAGGTTCTGTACAAAGGGAGCAACAACAGAATTCTTGAGAATGCACAAAAAGGGAGCTCATAAACCTAAAGAAAAACTTTTTTGAGAATGCACAAAAAGAGAACTCGAAAGCCTAAATAAAAGGCAAAATCCTTTTCATTGCCTAATTCAATTTTATCTTTTTATTTTTGTCATAACCAGCTTTTTGAGGGGGTTAGCAATCTCTTTGAAGTTTGAACTTCTTAGTCCCTAGTTCCACAATAATAATTTTCCCTGTATTCCATTTTCTTTGTTTTACAATCTCTTTTTGCTAACATGTGCTTCAAAAAGTATAAGTTGTGTTGGCAAGGACGGACTTTTTAGACGTCAAGAAATTGAATAGCAGTACATCATTTTCAATACTCCTTCCGTCTCTAAATAATAGTCGTTTAAGGTTTATGCACGATTATTAAAGAAATGATTAATTGAGTTGATTTTGATTGTAAAATTAGTATCATTTACTAAAACACCCTTATTAATTGTAGTTAGTGGAGTAGTTAAGTTGGATGAAATTTAATAAATAAGAGTATAATAATGGAAAAAAACAATAAATGCTGCATTGGTATTCTAAAATGACAATTACTCCATCCGGTCCTATTTACAAGAGACAGTTTACTTTTTAGATACATTAAATAATTTATGTATTTGGTTTAGATTCTTGACTAGATACATATTCAATGTATCTAAAAAGTCAACTTTCTCTTGTAAATAGGACCGGAGGGAGTATTTTGAGAAAAAGAAAAATGGGTAAAGAGACAATTATTGTGAGACGGAGGGAGTATAATTTTACCTATGATTATAATTTTAAGGACAACTAAAATTAACCACTTACGCATTTATCATCTATAATATATATGTATGTTGAAATTAAGTTCATTTCATCCTTCAAAACCAATTTATGCAGATCTCTTTTTTATAAACTCTTATCAAGAATCATGTCTTTCCAATATACCATCTCCAGACAAATTCAACATGGAAACAGTGGGGTTAGTTGTCCTATTTGGTTATTATATTGTTAACCAATACCTACATATTTATACAATATGACTACATTTATGATATTATCGTCCCCATGTAGTCTATTCATATCACTAGAACAAACTATAAATCCAATTAAAATGATAATGAATGTCCGAAGAGCATCACTTAAAAACCTAAAAAAAAAAAATGTAATTTTGTAAAAAAATATGTTGTAATCATTACATTGATAAAAATAACGTGTATTTTCAAGATAAATTTTTCTTTTATAGAATTCTTGACCCGATTTATTAAAATTTCTAGATTAGTTCATGCTCTCATGCTCAATACTACTCCCTCCATTCCTTTTTATTTGATGTTTTAGCTGATTACACACATATTAAGGAATCATTAAAGAATGAAAATAGTTGTAGATTTGGACTACAATACCCTTATTTTATTTTTTGGCTGCCATGATTACTCCTTGCTTTTTTCTTCTCAAAATTCCAAATCTTCTTAAATGAACGGTGGGAGTATACAATTCTAATTTCAATACATTTATTACTTACACTTCCAAAAAATGAACGTGGGAGTATACAATTTTTTCATCCAAAAAATAATGGTGGGAGTTTACAATTGAAAAAGTATAAGGTGACACTTTTAAAAAGTGAACGGTTTGTTGTTTCCCACAATTAATTGTGACAAGGGTAAAATTGGACAAACAATACCAACAATTCTAAAACATCAAATATTTTGAAATAAAACTTAAGAGCTAAAACATCAAATAAAAAGGAATGGAGGGAGTATTAGATTTGGTTCATACATTGTATTTTCAAGATAAATTTTCTTTTATAGAGCTCTTGACCACACTTATTAAAATTTCTAGATTCGTCCATGCCCCCACGCTCAACACTATTAGGCTTGGTGCGTGGATAAATGGTGGGTGACCCGAATCGATAAGTCATGATACCATGTTAAAATTGAATGTAACATATTCCTACAAAATCGCTTGTAAGGCAAGGAGTAGATACTCATTATAAACTATTATCAAGAGTCGTATCTTTATATTTAAATCATGTTGTGTCTCCCTATAGTTTCGGCGTAAAAACCTCCACAACATACGACCCTAATACCGGCAAAAGTGACTAACTTGGCTATCTATAGCCTCTAACTGTTCCCATTAAGTGTCCATAATTGGTTAAGAGGTGTGTTATTTGAACAACCATTTGTATGACAACTTATGAGACAACCATAGATTTACAAAGAAAGTAAATATTGACACGAAAACTAAAACAATAGAGAGATAAAAAGTTAAAACATAATGTAAATATAAGAGAAAATGTTATCCCAAGAATTATCGTAAAATGATTATACAAATATCATTTCTCATTAGTAAATTACTAAAAATTCTCTCAACATTCATTTTCAAATCACACATATACATTGGTGGAATATGTTCTCTACAAAATTTTGTTGGATTATGAAAGTTTCAATCACTTGCCTCATACATGAATAAAAAACCAAAAATTATCAATCCTCAATATGATACTGATCATGCCAAGGTTTTCAGAGATCTCATGGAATCAAAAATTCTTTTACTCGTGCGTCCTTTTTTTAAAATAAATAAATAAAGGGAAATGTTAACTAGTGCCCCCAGGGCACTGGTTAAGGACCTTAAATAGTAATTTTTTTTATAAAAGTTTGTGTAATCAGTTCATTGGAAATTGAAAACTTTTAAATTTTAAAAGAATAATTACTTTATTTAGCATGCTTAAAGAGTGCCCCGTGGGCACTCGTTAACAAGACCCATAAATAAATTACCATTTGTTCGGATTCTATAATCCGAACTATATTGTAGGTAGTTTCGAATTATTAAATCCAAAATAGAGTAAAATCAAACAAATGTGTCGTGATTGATATCAAATGTATATGTTGACCATCGTACGATCCCCGCAAAAAAACTACCAAGCAATTTCAGGGATCGTATGAGCGCTCAACAATGACAATGATATCATAAAACACCCCTATCTAAAAAATTAGAAAGAAAATGAAAGAATGGATGATAAGTGAAGGAGGAATGAATATGTTGAAGCATGCAAGACTCTTTATAATTTGATATATCCTAGGCTATAACTACAGTCAAAAGAAATGTTTACAATGCGTAAACCGACAAAAAATGCATTAAACACACCACAAACTGTCCAAACCTTTTGTGTAATGCCACCATCCACAGTCTGGGACGGTTCAGATTATATGTGGGGGGGGGGGGGGGGTGGGGGGGGGGGGGGGGTGTTCATCGTGAATAAAACAGGAAAAATGTAAACGACATAATTCAAGAGCGTAAAACAACAAAAATAAGAGAAGTGATAATGAAAGGGGAGGTATTCCAAGTGTTTGTTTTTGAGTTAGATCTTGTTGCCTTGCCAACTGACAGTAATACTTATCCATATTAATGATATTATAAAATTAATTCAGTGTATTCCTAAATCTATATCCAATGATGTTAATATAGAAGTATTATGAAACTGTGTTCAATTAATAGATTTTGTTGAATTAATAAATTTTATTGTCAATTTTAAATTATGCCATTCTAATAATTTGAATCAAATATGCACAAAGCTGGGCAAAATACGATTCATATTTTATAATTCGAAAAACGTCAAATCGTTTCAGATTATAAAATCCGAATGAGTAAAGGAGACCCACATGCCCGATTCTCCTTCCCCGCACAATTTCTGGGACGGGCCTCGTCCTCAGGGACTACACCTTTCAAAAGGAGAAACATAGAAAACAAATAGAATAAAAAAAAAGGCCATCATTAATGCAAACAAGGCAATAGCCTTGGTTAGAGCAAAGCCCAAGATTGCATATCCGAATAACTGTTTTATCAAAACGAAGGGAACACGGGAAAGAAGAAGGGTGAGAAAAGAAAGCAAAATACGATTCATATTTTATAATTCGAAAAACGTCAAATCGTTTCAGATTATAAAATCCGAATGAGTAAAGGAGACCCACATGTCCGATTCTCCTTCCCCGCACAATTTCTGGGACGGGCCTCGTCCTCAGGGACTACACCTTTCAAAAGGAGAAACATAGAAAACAAATAGAATAAAAAAAAAGGCCATCATTAATGCAAACAAGGCAATAGCCTTGGTTAGAGCAAAGCCCAATATTGCATATCCGAATAACTGTTTTATCAAAACGAAGGGAACACGGGAAAGAAGAAGGGTGAGAAAAGAAATTGTCTTGATATTTTTTGTATCATATAATTGGTCTTCATTTCTAGACAAACATAGTGAAAAATTTAAGATTGTTTTTTCCCACCGTAAACCTTCTCGTGCACCCTATTTTAGATTATAAAATCCAAAAAACGGAGGACTTTTTTATAACTGTTTTATGTTTTTCGAATTATATAATCTAAAATCCATAGAGTGCATAAGAAATCAGTAAGTGGTAGAAAAAAAACTACATAACCATTTTATATTTAGTAAAAAAAATCATCCCCGTGAACTCAACTCAGTTGGTAGAGATATTGCATATTATATGCAGGGACAGGGGTTCGAACCCTGGACACTCCACTTCATTACATTTAAAATGTGTGAGCTTTAACCAATTGGCTACTTGATAAAGATAAAAATAAAAAAAAAAAATCTGAGAAAGAGACTAAAACTTTATGATTTAAAAATTGGAGAACCAATTTCATAAACATGTAGACTTTGTTGATGACTGTGTACCTTTCCTAAACTATTGTATGATGCTCACCTATCCTTACTCTATACGAGAATCATGATTTATGTTTATTCAATAGTTGTATTTTATAACTATTGGCGAACTAAAGATTTAGCTAAGGTATCTAATAAAAATAAAAAAAAATCTGAGAAAGAGACTAAAACTTTATGATTTAAAAATCGGAGAACCAATTTCATAAACATGTAGACTTTGTTGATGACTGTGTACCTTTCCTAAACTATTGTATGATGCTCACCTATCCTTACTCTATACGAGAATCATGATTTATGTTTATTCAATAGTTGTATTTTATAACTATTGGCGAACTAAAGATTTAGCTAAGGTATCTACTGAAAGTCATCAAACTGTGGGTTTCTTTACTGCTCCATAGAGCGTGAAGTACATTTTTTTTTGTGATTTTTAGCCATTAAACTAAAATAAATTACGTAGAATAAAGATAAAGACAAAAAGGGCAAGGGATGAAATTGGATAAATTGATTGAGTTTGATTGAGTGTGTGTCAAATGTATTGTAAAATATGGGTATTTATAAGCAAGACTATCCCTCCTGGCCTAACGACATGGCCTAGAGTGCTTAGCTCAATTGTTTGTACATGTATGCGCAAGTTTTCCCACGTTGAGGGGATGCATGGGAAATTTATGTAAACAAATGTAAAATAAAGATAAATGTAGAAATGTAAATGGATAAAATTGCATAAAAAGTTTAAGTTTGATTGATCGTGTGTATCAAATGAATTGCACATGTTGATTATTTATAGGCAAAACTATTTTTACTAGACAAAACGAATGACCTACAGTGTTTAGCATTGCTCGACCATTTGTGTGGCCAATGCTTAACTTACTTCGCCGCATGATCCGTTGACAAAGTACAATGTGTGCAACCTCCATTGAAATGTGTCATTACCCATCACCCCTTACAATTAGTGGTGTTATAAACATTGAGCATTAGTTGAGTACCTCATTGTCGAATTCCACCAAGCTTTGTCTAAGTCTGATATCTTCAAGACACATGTACTCTACATTAGACTCGAGAAAGAATTGACTAACCCTTGTTCGACTACAATAAAACCCCCTTTATCTTTCATTGGTTGAGAGGAAACTCATTTATTCTTAAGGCAAATTCTATGGTACACTCAAAAATTTGAGTGTATTGGTACACCAATTCATTAAATTAATAGTTAAATATGTTATTTTTTGAAGAGAAAAATTGTTTTCTTTCACCTATAATTATAATAATTAAATATTATTTATCAAAAACGTCGACGAAATACAATTTAATTTTACTGAATTTTTAGTACTCATAATGAGAACTAGTAACATACCCGTGCATCCGCACGGGTACTGGTTGGTCGTGGATGATTTTTTGTAGTTAGAACTTGACAATATGCATTTGTTAACATTTTAAATTTAGACCATTTAAAGGTTAATTATTATTAACTTTGAAAAGTATAGAAAATAGATTAAAAAAAGTTGTATTAAAAAACCAATTGTTTAAAAAATGAAAAAAAAAATGTATATAAAAGTTTAAACAATAATGTTATATTCTTTCAAAAAAAAAATGTTATATGTCCCTGTGAGGTTAGCTCAGTTGGTAAGGTCCAGGGTTCGAATCCCAGACACCACCAAAAAAACAATAATGATATCAACTTATATAAATTTTCTCCAAAAAACAATATCGACTTATTAGATTATGTTTGCCAAATTTAAAATAAGGGAGATAAGGAAATTTGTATAATAATTAATTATAAATTTTAAGAAGTGGCAACTTGTAATGTTCATAACAATTGTTTCTTTTGTCAAAAAAAAAACAATTATTTCTAAATTTTTATCACCGGAGACTTAGCTCGTGTATAATAATTATTTTAAAGTTTTTATCAATGTCAACATGTCCCGTGTATAATAATCCGGGGTTCGAATCCCGGACACCACCAAAAAAACAATAATGATATCAACTTATATAATTTTTCTCCAAAAAACAATATCGACTTATTAGATTTAGGAATATGTTTGCCAAATTTAAAATAAGGTAGATAAGGAAATTTGTATAATAATTAATTATAAATTTTAAGAAGTGGCAACTTGTAATGTTTATAACAATTATTTCTTTTGTCAAAAAAAAACAATTATTTCCATATTTTTATCACCGGAGACTTAGCTCGTGTATAATAATTATTTTAAATTTTTTATCAATGTCAACATGTCATGTGTATAATAATCCGGGGTTCGAATCCCGGACACCACCAAAAAAACAATAATGATATCAACTTATATAATTTTTCTCCAAAAAACAATATCGACTTATTAGATTTTGGAATATGTTTGCCAATTTTAAAATAAGGGAGATAAGGAAATTTGTATAATAATTAATTATAAATTTTAAGAAGTGGCAACCTGTAATGTTTATAACAATTATTTCCAAATTTTTATCACCGGAGACTTAGCTCATGTATAATAATTATTTTAAATTTTTTATCAATGTCAACATGTCCCATGTATAATAATCTAGGGTTCGAATCCCGGACACCACCAAAAAAACAATAATGATATCAACTTATATAATTTTTCTCCAAAAAACAATATCGACTTATTAGATTTTGGAATATGTTTGTCAAATTTAAAATAAGGGAGATAAGGATCGAATCCCGGACACCACCAAAAAAACAATAATGATATCAACTTATATAATTTTTCTCCAAAAAACAATATCGACTTATTAGATTTTGGAATATGTTTGCCAAATTTAAAATAAGGGAGATAAGGAAATTTGTATAATAATTAATTATAAATTTTAAGAAGTGGCAACTTGTAATGTTTATAACAATTATTTTTTTGTCAAAAAAAAAACAATTATTTCCAAATTTTTATCGCCGGAGACTTAGCTCGTGTATAATAATTATTTTCAACTTTTTATCAATGTCAACATGTCCCGTGTATAATTATCCGGGGTTCGAATCCCGGACACCACCAAAAAAACAATAATGATATCAACTTATATAATTTTTCTCCAAAAACCAATATCGACTTATTAGATTTTGGAATATGTTTGCCAAATTTAAAATAAGGGAGATAATGAAATTTGTATAATAATTAATTATAAATTTTAAGAAGTGGCAACTTGTAATGTTTATAACAATTATTTCTTTTGTCAAAAAAAAAAATTTATTTCCAAATTTTTATCACCGGAGACTTAGCTCGTGTATAATAATTATTTTAAATTTTTTGTCAATGTCAACATGTCCCGTGTATAATAATCCGGGGTTCAAATCCCGGACACCACCAAAAAAATAATAATGATATCAACTTATATAATTTTTCTCCAAAAAAATATCGACTTATTAGATTTGGAATATGTTTGCCAAATTTAAAATATGGGAGATAATGAAATTTGTATAATAATTAATTATAAATTTTAAGAAGTGGCAACTTTTTTTTTTTTTGAATAAAGAAAGTGGCAACTTGTAATGTTTATAACAATTATTTCCAAATTTTTATCACCGGAGACTTAGCTCGTGTGGTTTTTTTTTTTTGAGGGATTATACACACGTGTGGTTTCTTTTTTGACAATTTTTTGAATAAGTGGGGTGTCCGGGGTTCACACGTGTGGTTGTGAACTAAAAAAACACAATTGTAAAAAATAAAATTACTTAATTTATACACATGTTCGATAATTATTTGATATCTTTAAAGAATTAGGCAATATGATAGTCTAAATAGTTTAAACATTTTAGCATGAACAATATTTTTAAATGACAGCTTGTCATGTAGATCAAGATTAGTTTGGTCAATGACAACTTATCTTTTTTTTTTCCTTCTTAAAAATGTTTTTGGATCTATGTTTCTTCTTCATCATCTTCTTAATTTAAAGAACAATAATGTTATTTTTTTTGTACAATTTGTTAAATATATTATCAATATATTTAAAGAAGTAGGTTGAGACCTTAATATGTGTCTTTCTAAGTGTCTTTCTAGTGTTTCATTGAGACCTTATTCCTTGTCTAGTCCATACCCGAAGATTATCGATTTCCTGAGAAAATTTGAGTTTCTTGTGTTGCTAATAGTTTATTACCGTTCATTGCAGATACTATGGTTGACTCTGAACTTTATTTCAACAAAATTCTGATCGACCCTCTCGTTTTGTCTCTCATCTTGCTTAGACATTATGGTTTAAAATCACCATTCTTTTTTGGTGGTAATGACACGAATTTAAGTTCGGTTAATGCTATTGTAAGTTCTCCTCTTTCCTTTTCTCTCTTTTGTACCTACCATGTGTTTTTTGGTCTGAAGTTTAATTGAAATCTAAAACAAAGTTCCTTCGACACATTATACCACAAAAATATAATTATCACCACTCAATTTTTTGGTAAGAAATCACAACTCAGATTATACCAAAAAAATTAATTTTCACCACTTTATTTTTTGTCAGAAATTAAAACTCTTTTATTCATTTAATATATGGAAATGATAAAAAGAAAGTTTGGTCATCGCACATCAGATTTCTCAACTACTCTCACGGGATGTATGTCATAACATTTAACCACACATCAATAACAAATCAACTATTAATTTATTATTTATTCAGTACTAATTCAACACTGATTTGATTTCTCGTGTACCATATACCTAGTTTGTTGGTTTCTTTGAAATAAATAAGTTGATCTCTTAAGACCTTTTATTGCAAATTCAGTGGCCTTTATCATCCATGGTATGAGTAATTTCATGGGCGAAAATTCAAATGACATATAGAACTTTTAATAATATTTCAAAATACCCTCGACTTTTGTCAAAAGTTTATCAATTAAGTAACTCGTTGTGTGACAAAACACAAAGATAAAGATTTAATTGAGAAAATTTTGATAAAAATTATTTTTGAAATATTAATAAAATCCTGAGAATGACTTACAAAGACATAAATTAAATTGGAAATTTATTCTTTATTTAGAGGTCAATAAGTTAGATCCAAATATGGTTTTTGATAGAACACTATGACGTCATTTGATCTATGTAGCCGACCCCACTTAGTGGAATAAAATTTAGTTGTTGTTGTATTCATTATTTAATTGTCCCATTAAAAAATATTAATTAATTATAAATTTGTTTTAATGCTAGTTTAAAAATTTTGTTCCACACAACACGTGCCTACCACCCCACTTCAAATCTCTACACATTCTATTCACTTTCTCAAATCCTCACACGTCTCTCTCTAGTTTTTAATTTTTTTTATTTAATTTTATTTAATAAATTTTTTATTTTTAACATATCAGATCTTTTTCTTCTCCATTTCATTTCAATCGTCCCTCCCACTCTCTCTCCCCATCCGTATCTTTTTCTCCTCCACCATGAACCACCGTCAACGCAACTTCTGACCAGATCTACATCTTTCCGGCGACCTTTAGTAATTTTTTTTTACATATTATTCATCACCTCATTCTCCTCTATCTTTCTATCAAATTAGATTTTCAAAAGGAAATAGCTTGAGAATTTCTCATTTTTAAAAATGAGGTTTCCGGCCAACATTTGGATGCACCACCACCACAACTATACTAATCTCTCCATTCTTTATAAAACACCCTTTTTTATTTCACCGATTTTGCTGCCACCGTGAGCCTCCAATGTAAAAAATCAAACTGATACTTTACTTACTCTTAACATCCACAACAAAACCCACAAAAATTAAGGACGGAGCAACTGTTTTTGGAGACAACAGCAATAGCTTCATCAAACATGCAACAAATTCAGAAGATGAAATTTGATGCGATTTTCTTGTATCTTCAAGAGATGTAAGAATATTATTTTGTAGATTTATGAATCTGTTTTAGGATTTTATTTAGATCTATTACTACTGGTATTCTTTTGTTAATACTTTTACCGAATCTTTGATAAAGAACCTTTTATATTGCAAATTCCTTGAAATGAAAACTATTGTTTAAGAACTAAGTAGGTTTGTTTACATGATAGAAAAAACAGATTTTTTTTTAATTTCATGTGTAAACTGTATTTAATATTTTTTTTCTATCATTTAATTGATTTATGTGGATAGTAAAAACAGATTTTAACTTATTAATGAAAAAATAAATGATTCATTTTAAATTTTGTTATTTATTATTATGTTTATATTTTTTTTCTTTCAAATGAGTATGTATGTATACCCAGATTTCATTTGGTATTTTTTTTTTCAAATAAAAAATAATAATTTTAACAAATATTTTACAGAAAATAATAATTATAATTTTTACTTCATTTTGTTTCTATGTTTAAAATCACCATTGTTTGTACTGGTGATGACATAGATTTATATCTCTGATAATGTTATTGTAAGTTCAAAAGCCTTTCCTTCTTCATCTCTCTTTTGCAAACACATTGTGTTTTTTGGTCTGACATTGAATTGAAATTGCATACAAATCAACTATTTATTTCTATTTTTCTACCAAACCAAATTCATCTCCCTCATCAATGACAAATCAAATATTTATTTATCAACTCATTCCATTCCATGTTTCTATCAATTCAAATTCTCAAAAAAAAAAAAATAGTTAACTTGTAAATTTTGTTTTCAAGCCATTGTGGTCTATTTGTATGCACCACAACTAAACTCTTTTCTTATATATCTCTGTTTTTCATAACAATTATAATCACACAAAAAACATATCATATTGAAACTCTCATAATCAAACTATTTCCTCATCATTTACTTAGGAATGTCTTTCTTTGTAGTTTTCTGGAGGGACAACAACATCATTCGAGTTTCCTGGACAAATAACATTTGTTATGAGATATGCAAATATAATATCAACAAAAAGGTAAAGTAACCATTTTCCTCATCATTTATTTATTCTTGTAGTTTGTTCTCTTTTATGTTCAATTTAGTTTCTAAATTCTTTTCAAATATTTTTGTAGAATTTTGAAAATGAAGTTGAAGAAAAATAGAAGCTTATTTTACTTCTACCTAAGAAAAAAAATATGGTGGTATTATTTTTTTTGAAGTTGAAATACTTTCATTCTATACTAACAGAATCAGTACAGAGCAAGTGAAAAATTTGGTATGGTAGTTTGTTAAAGATGATATGAAAAAAATAGAAAAATAATGGAGAATGCATATGTGTAGATAAAGAATTGGTGTTATTGTCTTTTACTTACCTTTGTCCTTGTCGGTTCATCACCACATATATACTACATCTATTGAAGAAAAAACACATTGAAAAATTTAGATAAAAGATTATCGTTTATGTAGTATATGTGTGGTGATGAACCTAAGAAAAAAAACATGGTTGTTTGTTAAAGATGATATGAACAACATTAAAAAAAAAAAAAAAGAATGATGAATGCATGTGTAGATAAAAAATTGGTGTTATTTGTACTTTACTTATCCTTGTCCTTGTGTATTGAAGAAGAAAAAGAATTGAAAAAGTTACATAAAAGATGATTTGTAAGTAGTATGTGTGGGGTGACGAACCTAAGCAAAAGAAAAAAAACATGGTAGTTTGTTAAAGATGATATGAACAGAATCAAAACAATATAAAATCACACAAGAATATACTAATCAAACTCTTCTCGGTTTTCCTTTATCTTGTATTTAAGCATCCCTTTTTTTGCAGTTTGTTAAAGTGATAAGAACATCATTCAACTTTCCTGCAAAATTTAATATTTTTCAATCTTATTAGCAACATAAAAGACACTGATACATAATGTCCACAAAATCAAACTCTCATAATCAAACTATTTTCGAACTCTCTCCCGTTGTTTCCTCATCATTTATTTAGGCATGTCTTTTTTTGTAGTTTCTTGGAGGGACAACATCATTCGGGTTTCCTGCAAAAAAAAAACATTTGTTGCAGAAGAACTTCATTTGAAGATGAAATGTGCAAATAATGAATATGAAAATAAAGGTACGGTAACTCTCTTCCCCATCATTTATTTATGCTTGTTGTTTGTTAATCAATTGATCTGGATTTCTTTTTCCTTACAAATGAAATTATAATGTATTTTACCGAAGTATAGATGTTATTTTGTGTTGGAGTGTTTATAGTTGAAGAAAAATAAAAGCTTGTTTTACATGTAAGGAAGAATGAAAATATATATAAGATTATCCTTTATGAATAATATGTGTGCTGATGAACCTAAGCAAGAAAAAGTAAGAAATAACATGGTAGTAGTATGTTAAAGATGATATGAACTAAAAAAATAATAATGAAGAATGCATGTGTAGGTCAAAAAATCGGTTATTGTCTTTTACTTACCTGTTTCCTTCTTCTTGAGTTGGAGTGTTTACTTGCATCTTTTTTCCTTCTAGATTCTCTTCAAATCTTTTTGTACAATTTTGATATTGAAGTTGAAGAAAAACAAAAGCTTCTTTTACATGTAAGGAAGAAGGAAAATATGTATAAGATTGTCATTTATGTGTAATATGTGTGCTAATGAACCTAAGCAAGAAAATGTAAGAAATAACATGGTAGTATGTTAAAGATGATATGAACAAAATAAAAAATAATAATGAAGAATGCATATGTGTAGGCAAAAAAATTGATGTTATTGTCTTTTACTTACCCGTTTCCTTCTTCTTTGTTGTGCAGAGATGTATATCTTTCAAGCTATCTGCAAAAAAAAATTATTAGATATTGAAGTTTACAATTACAAAAGAGGGAGGAAAATGAAAGCAAAAAGGAAGGAGTCAAATGCAATTTGAAATGAAAGAGATGCAGAGAGAGAAAGAAACTGAAAAAGAGATAAATAGTGTGAAGAAAGATTGAAATTTGTGGGAAACTTATGTTTGAGCAAAATAAATTTGAATTTCAAATTTGAGAGCCAAAATAAATTTGACAGCCAAGGATTATTCCAATCTGTAAATATTGGTAACCGTGCAAACTTGTAACCACATATCCTCTCAAAGTGGATTTGTTTTGTAAAAGGCAAATATTTAGTTACTTCTCAAGGAAAAGGTGTTGTAAAAGGCAAACAAACTGAATTGCTGCAAACAGAAATGATTTGGTTGCAAAAAGCAAATTTAGGACAACATTTACCCTCAAATTGGACACGTGTCAAACATTAATTAAAGGTCAAAATTGAGTTTTCACCAGCATAGGAGATTCTTATATTAAGAGAGGATTTTGATTATTTTTTACAATAAAATGTAAAAAAAATTAGTATGATTTTCATAAACAATGAAATGATGTTTTTTCTTATGAAATGATATTTTCTAAAATACAAATATCAACAAATAGCTCTTTATTTCATAAAAATGATAGTTAATTTATAGATTTTTATAGTAAGAGTACCGGTACACCTTAATTTGCAGGTGTACCGTAGAAGTTCCCTATTCTTAAACCTCCTATACGTCGATTTTAACTAACATGATAAATAATTTTAGGTGTAAACAATAACAAATATGATAAGAAAAGAAGTGCTAAAAACACTCTTTTTTCAACACTCTCTCTTTTATTGCATAAAATCAATAAGAGTCCAACACTTTGAAAATAGGTCCCACATAAAGTGGTAGAACCCATATTAATTTTAACCAATAAAAGAGTGAATATTAGAGTCTATCTCTAACATTTCTCTATTGAAGTAACACTAACAACTTCAAATAGGAGTGGAGGCAAGGGGTTTGAGGGGGTTCAACTGAACCCCCTGAATTTAAAATTATGCAAATATACTTGATATGTTCTTATCAGAATGATTACATCTAGCAAGCAGCAACAATGATGATGAGAGTTTTTCTCAAAAAAACAAAAAATAAAAAAACAACGATGATGAGAGTTGGAGGTACTTGCATGCACTCATACGCTCAAGTTAGTAGGAGAGCAAAATGTGATAGGTTAAGGAATGAATAATGTGTACCTAGTGAGGCGAAGGACACCTCTTATAGGTGTGGACGCAGAGCCCTGATGGAATAATGATGGGGAAGCTGATACAATTGGCGCCCATCAATGGGTTAACGGTGCTGTTAGGACCTGTGGGATGGTTACATGGTCAAAGGATATGAAGGTCATCGTTGATGTGTTTTGAAGGAGATTAAGGTCCACAGGTTTGGACTTGGTGCGTTTGGTAAGTGTCAAACATTACCCTTCGAAAGAGTAGGTTTTGGCTATTACCTTTTCCACCTTACCAATTTCTCACATGCTCTATGTTTTTTACGAAAATGTCCATGAAATTTTTGGATTATATAATCCAAAATCTGATAGACATTTTTGTAAAACTAAAAATAGAGCTTTCGAGAAATGGATAGGATGAGAAAGGTAATAGCCAAAACCTACTCCTTCAATACTTACCATATCTATTTGAACCGCTATGCTAGGATTCTGGACTTCAACAGTTGCAACTTTAGATATTACATTTACATCTCTATTCTTGGACTTCTAAAAGACCGTTGAGATGATCGATACTTACTCAAATAAATGTTAATTTGAGAGATATTAGTTAAGTCACCCTCATATTTGTGTCTCGTAATGAATGTGTCTTACTGCGATGCTGTACTTTATTATATCATTAACCATATTCTGCTCTTCTTCAGTTAAACGTCCAACATGTGCATGATCAGTGACTCAACAATATGATGGTTGTGAATTCCACAAACAATTCTAACTATGAATCCTTGACCATCCTTTCGTGACCCAACCATTCTGGTATACAAAAAAAATCTGTTTCTGATGAGAGATTTCAGAAATCACACATGATAAGTTTCTGTTCCTAAACATACAATGACATACAAGAAAGTAATGTACTCAAATTTGCCTATACAATATGAACTTTATGCTACTCAGACACCTTAATGATGCCAGCATTCAAGAAAATATGAATATGTATTCTGTCAGCTCATTTGCCTAGGAGAGTTGCCCACATTACTCTCAGTATGTTGAGAATCAATTTGAACTTGATGAGTGGCTGTAGATGATTGATTGGGCAGAACCACATCCTCGGAACCACCATTCTGTTGATTCAACTGAGCAAGCCATCTTCTCCTCCATTTCAAGATCTCTATAAGAATACATGTTCCACACATTACAACTCCAAATCCAGCAAATGTAGCTAGTAGGATTGCCAAAACAGCTCCCATTTTAGTCTGTCATAGTGCCATTTCAAATAAACGTATTAATATATTAACACACTTCATATTATATTAGAAAGATTTTGATCAAGCAAGTTCTTTATCCACAATTATTCTACTTTTTTTTTCCTTAACCCTCTTTCCTAGAGGAAGGAGACCCTGGTAATTCGGAGTTTAGCTGGGAGGTAAGTAAAGTCTGTCTAATCAACGTTCAGCTCATCGACCAAGGATTTATTGCTCTTATAAAAAATACTCAATAACTATATAGTTTCCAGATAGAATTTCTTACCAATTTGAAGAAAAGATGTCCACAAAGAACCACCAAACCAAACTGTATGGTTCCATAAATCCAAACATGATTTCTCCTCACTAAGAATAATTTAAAGGAATTAATGTGAATTGTACAATACCATAAGAAAGTAATTCAACTTGTGGAATTAGAAAAGGCCTCACTCACCCATGGTTGTAGCTGTCATGCTTGCAAGAAGGCCAAGTATACAAGAAAACGGAAGGGACATGGCAATAGCACTAGATCCCATATCTGAAACCTGTCCATCAATAACAAGGAGAATTTCATATTGGCTATGGAAAATATTGTCTTAGAGTCTATTAAGCATCGACACAAACATAGACACGTCGATACGACACTCACTGAGACGTCAACGCACTGACAAGTGCTAGACACAAATGAGAAGTGTAGGTGATACATAGGTTAGAGTAGTAAAACTTACAAGAAGCTGCTCAAGAAAACAAAAGTAAGCCAGCATGTTGACAATGACAAGAATGGGGGCATCCTGCCAAACCCTGTAAAATTTTGCATTAGTTTGTTGTGCCTTGTTGGTAGAACCCTTATCGAAAAGTTCATCAATGAAACAAGATAGAAAATGAGGAAATAGGAAAATTGTTCATCGAAATTGTAAGTTTCTGTCAAAATAGCTTCTGATTTTTTAAAATTGGTAAATATATTCTTAAAATTGTAATATTTCATTCAAAATAGTCCTTATATTAACTTATACCATCAGGGACTGTGACGTGCAATGTTAACTGAAGATGCGACCCCTCCACATTGATTCAAATCAATATGCTCACAGCCTCACACGAGGGACTAATTTTCCTATGAAATTTAATTCTCTTATGGATTAGTTTGTCATTAATTAGTCCATGCATAATTGCATTTCATGGGGAAATTAATCCCTAGAGAGCGTGTGTAGATGTGTGATCAGCATTTAACGTGACATGTCACTCATAGCCTCTAACAATAGAATTTAACGAATGGATAATTTTGAATGGCAAATTTCAATTTCGAGGATGTATCTTTTTCTTAAAAACGAAGGATTTTGATTGCTGGTTTCGATTTCGAAGACCAATTTTTCTATTCACTCAATATAAAATACTGAACCATAAAATCTTCGTTGAAATACCAAACAAAAGAATGTAATTAAAGCACATCAATGAATTTCCCTAACCTGTATTGAGAAGTTTCATCTAAGTGACCTCTGCTCAATTGTAAATTAGCTTGGTGAAGTCTTAAAAGAGTGACAGGTAAGTTCTGAACTTCTTGCTTGCACACATCACATGTCCTATTCCCTTTAATGCCAAACCATTTAACTGCACATTCTTTGTGTGCTAGTGAAAGCTCACCTTTGCAGCTGCACTCCAATTTAAAATTATCAGCACCTTCTCCCAATTCAGCCATGCAAATTCTACATACAGCTTCTTCTTCAGGAATATCTTCCCCTCCATCCTCAGTTTCAACTGAACCATAGTTGTACAAGTTGGTTACTTAATCAAGAAGTCTAGACAAATAACTGAAATCTTCAAATTTGGAGATTAACAACTCAAATATGTGACAGTAATTTACAATAGTTTTGTCCATAATTCAAGTCATTATGATTTATGATTTAAGACTATAGTCAGTCTATAATATGTACCAAAAAGAAAAATATAGCCTATAATATTACCATTTTCACCAGTTGGAGATGCCGCAGATATTGTGGTGGTAATTTTCTCATTAAATTGTGGTATGGTTCGAAATATACGAAACATGCCACCTACAGGAGTATCATCATCGGTAAATGCAGGAACAGACCGGGAACGATGAATTGGCAATTGCAGTTCTTTCTCCTGTAAAATGAGGGATGTTTGAATTAAATACAAGTAAGAGTCCCACATTTTGGTTTTATACAATGATTTTAGAACTTGATCACTATATGCTGACAACGTAAAAAGTTTTACACGGACGTTCAACCATATCTCATCATATAGATATTACTATAACACGATTTGATAAAACGGTAAAATCTGATTAGACAATGTGTAAAATGGTTTATACTGTCGGTGCATATTTGTTAAACCGATGATTTTAACCATTAATGATAACTACAATGTAACATATTGCAAATGCTGCTATAATACTTACACTACCCATTGGTGGAAAACCTTTCCCTCCATGTACATACACTGGATTTGAACGAGGAACCGGTGATACAGGCAAGGAAGATGTTTTCCTTCCTCTCGATTTCATTCGAGACAATGTCCTCGAAAGAAAAGGCTTTTTCGACGGCAATGTGGACGAGCCTTCAAGTGCAAGGAAAGCAGCTTTTTCAATCTCAGAAGTTGTGTTCTTAAATTTAAAACTGAGTTTAGGAATAAAGGTTTTTTTAAGAGTGGATCTATTTTTAGAACTAGAGGGACTTGGAGAATCATTGCTTTCAATGAAATAACCAGGACTTGTACAAGGGGAACATATCACTCTTCTTGGAGATGGAGTTAGAGGTATGTTTATTCTCAAAAAATCTTCTTTTGTTTCTTCATGTGTTTTTATTGGTGTCTCTATACCAAGGTTTTGCCTTGTTCTTTGTTGTCCACTTGGGAGTTCCTCAGTTATTTCAGATGATGCCACACCCTATACACAAAAGAAATGTAGAACAAAAGTTAATCTTAAAATTAGAGAGGAAGAAAATTCACTACGATAGCTGCAAAGTAAATTGATCTTTATTTTAGTACACAAACATTTCAAGATAATTTCCGATAACAAAAGATAAAATAAAGTCCAACTGCTTTCATATAAGCTATAAACTGTTTTTCTAAGTTATCTTGGAGAGCTTATGAAAATAAGTTGAAAATAGTTTATCGACATATCATAAGGTGCATCTATGAGCTCTATCAAACAGTCTCACAAGTCCTTATGCCACTAAGTGTCTATTTGGTACAACGTTTGCGAGACGGAGTTTGATGGAAATTACGACAAAAAATCACGTTAGCGAAGAAGCTAGTATTTAGAGCTTCTGAAAATCACGACAAAACACGTCGCGAAACGTGCAAACGTGCTTTTTTGTGTTGCAAACGGAAAACAAAACATACTCTAAATAAGTTCAAATAAGTCATTCTAAACACTCCCTTAATCAATTGTACTTATTTTCAATGAAATTCTATATTGTTTGCGGTTTTCATCCTTTTTGCAGCAATTTTTATATGATGTACTTTTGACTGCAAAAAGAGATGTGCAAAGTAGTTGAGAATAAAGGTAATGTTAGTTTTTAATGCGACAGTAATAAAGTTTGTGCAACTTCACATAGGGGTGGTGTGTGAGGCAAACTCAGCCAAATCACCCATTATTTCAGCATTGACTAAAAAATTGTACTAGAAGCTTTCACAATCACAAATGGACCCCAATCATCTATAGTCACAAGCACTATATTGTTATACCCTAATTTTGGACCTAAAAATACCAACTCAATTCTTCTTTTCTTGCATTATAAGTCATTTGATATGTCTCTGATCAATTGCATCTTTCTCTGCATTTTATTTCAATGTTATTTGCAAAATTCACATAAAAGGGTATTTTAGTCATTTCCTGCATTCAATTCATTTTAATCTTTGAAAATTGTTTGAGTCTTTTAAATTGGTTTGTATAAGCCCTTGTTTCAATCTCATGTCAAAATTCATTTCAAAAATATCAGTTAAGTCATTTTTTTAGTCAGTATAGCCCCTAAGGGGCATTTTAGTCATTTCCTATGTCAAAAGTTCTTTCAGTCTTTTAAAGATTTGTTTGAGTCCTTTCAAGTAGTTTGAATAAGTCTCTGTTTCATTCTATGTCAAAACCCGTTTTAAAAATTGCATTTGAAGTCATTTTTGAGTCAGTTTTGCCCCTAGGGGCATTTTAGTCTTTTCAAGTGTCAAAACTCTGTTCAAATCTTAAAAATTGGCTCTGAGTCTTTTAATTTTGCTTATATAAGTCTTTGTTTCATTCCCTGTTAAAAATTCATTTTAAAATTTCATCTGAGTCATTTTTAGTCGTTTTAGTCCCTAGGGGCGTTTTGGTCATTTCACATAATATTTCTGATTCGTTTTAATCTGCTTTGTTGTTTTTAATCGTCTCATTTTACGTTAATTTTCAATTTACTTTTCCAATTCAATTTTTGTTTTAATTTTCATTTTAGTCCGCGCACTTTTGTTATTTACATTTTAATCCTTTTTAGTTTGTTAGAGTCCAAGTGCCACGTGTCCAAATGCTATTGGTCCTTAAGAGTTTGTTACAAGTCTAGTGCCACATGTCTCTATCCTATTGGTCCAAGGTCAATGACTTAGCCTATATAAGTCAAACCATGGTCAATTTTTCATTTTCAATCATTCTTTACAATTTACACAAAAAAAATCACAAAAAACTCTTTTCTCTTTTCCTCCTTCTTCTTCATTCACGTGACCATCACCACCACTCCTCCTCCACAACTAACTTTCTCCACCCTAACTAACCACCCTAACTACCTCTAATTAATTCTAACCACCACTTCCACCACCCTAACAACCTTCTCTCTCCACCACAACAACCTTCAACCATCATCATCTTCCTCCATAACCACCCAATCTTCATCATTCAAATTCCAAAACCACCACAAACCTTCATAACCAATCCCTTCATCATCGATCCATCATCTTCTTCTCCTTTTTCTTCAACAATTCTTCATCCAATCCTTTCAATAACTTCATTCCCTTATTCAATCTTCAAAATCGGTTCACTTCAATTCATCAACAACACACTACATTTTCAATCACAAAATCCAAGCCATTTCGATCATGAATCAAATTCATCGCCATTGAAGCACCATTAACCAAGCTAGCTGGACCGTACAAAGCAAGAGGGGATCGAATTCAGATCGTAAACAGAGGAGAGAGATAGAACTGAAGCTTCAAGTTGCGAACCGCAACGGTCTCCGGTAACGAACTCGAATCGTACGTAGCACCTTCAAGGCTGTTCGTGAAGCTGCTCGTGAGGCTGTACGCGACACTTTCGAGGCCTGTACGTGAATGCAAGAGGTAACACGGTTTCTCCTTCTCTTCATCCAATCTGCGCTGCTGCCATTGTTCTTGTGTGAATTTGAGTTCATAAAAGTGATTTTAATCTCTTCCATATTTCTTCTTTGATTGGATCTGCACTGTGTTCTTCATTATTGTGTGAATCCGAATACATGTTGGGAGAAAGTGAGTTTTTGGTGTAATCATTTTAGGAAGAACTTGTGAACAAATTGAACAAAGAAGAAGAAAGGGGTGTTTTTACGTGAAAGTTGAGGAAGAAAAGGGTATTGACCCACTGAACCGGTTCGACCCGCTGGGTTAACCCATAACCCGGGCCCATCTCACTTTTCTTGTGTTTTAAAGAAATCACTACAGTTTTGTTGTTCACACCCCCCTTGTGTCTGCTGCTTTTGTTAATTTTCGCTATTTGCACCCCTGTCCATTTGATCTTTTCATGAAAAATCCTAAAGATTTTTTCTATGTATTCTTGATTTTTCTTCTTAACATTTTGGTGACATTTTTTGTGCTAAAATTTGAGAAAGATATTTGAAGCATTTTTTTCTTATTTTTGTTAGAATTAGTAATTTTCTTGCACTTTTTAGCTTAAAAATCCTTTAAAAATTCCTAAAAAAAATTCCTATGTGTTCTTAATCATTTTCTTGATATTTTTGTGATATTGTCATATGTTGAATCTTGGTTAAAAAATGTGTGGTATTTTCTTGTCAATTGTTTGTTATTTTTGTTAAAAAGTTGTGAAATCTTATGTGTTTTTGTGTTTAAAAATTCTCTAAAAATTCTAAAAAATTTCATACACATTTCTTGATAATTTTGTGGTGTTCTTGTGATAATTTTGCATAATAAAAATTGAAAAAATAATGTGGTTAATTTTCTTACTATTTTGTGATATTTTGTGCTAAAAATTGATGAAAATTTGCTTGATTCCAATTCCAATCCTTGATAAATGTTTGTGGTTCATGATGGATGATTTTGTGAGGTTTTTACTACTGTTTGAATGTGTTTTTTACTGGACATGTGCATGTGATGATTGGTTGCTTGCTTGGCAAGTTTTTGTTTTGTGAATAAATGGTGCAAATAGGTCTAAATTCACATAAAAAATGCAAAGTTTACAATGACACTTGGATCCTCATTTTAAAACCTAGATTTTTATGCCTTGAAAGTATGTTGAATTGTGAGGATCCTAGGTCATACTCAAGCCTTGCATTGGTGATGAGATTTTAGGCCTATTTCACATCGTTTTTGCTTGTTTTTTATGTTAATTTTCATTACTTTTGTTATGATAGCTTTGACTTGCTTTATATCTTGTGCTACTAACCATTTGTTCATTGTCTCATACATCATGAGCATTCCCATATCTCATCTCTTTCTCCACTTTAATTTCTTGCACTTTAAGTTTCAATTTCATGCAAAGATTAGAATGTAAAGATTTAGGAGTTTTTGTAATGTTTTACTTTTATGCAATTTTAATTTCTTGGCAAAGAGGCCATAGAATGTATCTAGGGTATGATGTAAAGGACAATGGACTCTAATGATGTACACCGACACAAGCACCGACACATGCACACACACCACTTTAGATATATAGTTAGAATATGCATGTTTAGATGTATGTTTAGGATTGTATGTTTAGATGTATGTTTAGGCTTTAGACTTAGAAAAAACCAATTTTCCAAAAAAATATGAACAAACTTCACTCAAACCATTTTCCAAATAAACCTTGGGATCCAACATCCCATTGTATTTTCTTTTCCATTTTCTTAATCAAATTTCAATGAAAAATAACCATACTTAGACCACATTTTGCAAATGACTAATTCAACCCCACTTTTTACAATCTCATGCCCTTGAGGCCTCTTTCTATTCTTCAAACCCCATTTTTCAAACTTAAAATCAATCAACAAAAACAAAAACATTTTTTTGAGAGAGAACTACGGTGGATTTGATCCCTTAAACGGGTACGTAGGCAAGGAACAAAATTCCTTCAATTCAATTAAAATAAAAATTCAAACACATTCTTCTCCCTCCAATTCTTCACATAGAACATTCTTAGGTGTAAATAACATTTCAAAATAGCATTTAAAAATAAAGCGCGCGCGTAGAAATTAAAGACGGTTCCTATAGGTTACTATAGTCGTTATGGGTGCCTAACACCTTCCCGTAGCGAAAACAACTCCCGGACCTCGATTCTCAAAGGGTTTTGCTTACTTTTTCCCTTCCCAAGAAAAAATAAGATATCACCGGTTTAAAAGGTTCAAACGTAATCAATGTTTGACACCCGAAAACTAAGATAAAACAGCTGGCGACTTCACTGGGGAGATTCGAGAGTTACGCCTAGTTTTTATTTCCACGCTTGCGCTTGTATTTTTACTTGTTTCTTTTACTTGCTTTCCTATGTGAATAAATGTTTAATTTCTTGCAAACGTGTGGGGTGAGAATATCAAAAGTCCTGCACCCGGGCTGAGTGAACTTAGGATTTAGGAGGGATATAATCGACAATTCATTCCGGGGGTTGCCTCGTGTTTTGAATTACGCGATCAATCCCACATAGCTGAGGCATTTTAGGGGTGATGTTGTCGGCGCGAGTTGTCGCGTTTAGGCACTTTGCTTCTAATTGTTCTATGACGCTATGAACCATAGATAACCAAACCCATCCATGGCCATTTTCTAGGACGTAGTGCGGAGGCTAAACCGGGTGTTGTCTCGAGTTTTAGTCGTCACGCGATACTACACTCAGGTTAGACCTTCCACGTATAATCATGGAGCGAGTGTTGTCTCGTGACACCATGAGATACGTCGGAGAGGTTGCAACTTGGGAACCTTTTTAGAACCCGGTTACTATTTCCTAAAGCCCTAGTTTCACCGGACACCGTGTCCACCCATGACTCCTCGACTTTGAACTTCAAACCCACCATGTTTTCTCCGAACTTGAACATAATCATGCATTCATGCATACATGCATACATGCATAAACTTTTTCCCATGCATTTATCGGAGGACTTAGACAAGTCATCTTTTGAACATCACGGATGTGAACGCCAAGTGATACCATCTCAACTAAACTTTTAGTTTCGCTCAAGATTTCCAAATAAAACTGTGTTTCTCCGTGATGTTCACAACCACTTTGACAAGTCTTCTGACAAAAAAAAAAGAGTCTTTTTGCATTTGCATATCATGCATCATATGCATCATTCATCGGTCACAAATGGCTTCCCGTGCTCATTGTCTCCTGGTTCTTCTGCCGCAGTCTGAAAAGTGGTTCGAACTCGCAAGATTCACCAACCAGATAGAGTTCATCAAACAAGATTGTACAAGAGAAGAAACATGGCTAACCTTGAGGAAGAGAATGCCAGCCCCTCGGGCCAGCCCATTAAAGAGTCTAATCTGGATAAGGTTCTGAGGCTTATTAAAAAGAGTGACTATAAGATTGTTAACCAGCTGCTACAAACCCCATCAAAAATATCCATCCTGTCTCTGCTCATGAGCTCAGAGGCTCATAGGAAGGTGCTAATGAAGATACTGGAGCAAGCTTATGTTGACCACGAAGTCTCTGTGGATCAGTTTGATGGGATAGTGAGTAATATTACCGCCTGCAACAATTTGGGATTTGGCGATGATGAACTCCCCGAAGCAGGGAAACATCATAATTTGGCTCTACATATCTCGGTGCACTGTGGGTCTGATATGATATCCAACGTTTTGGTGGACACTGGATCGTCTCTGAATGTAATGCCTGAATCCACACTAAGGCAGTTGAGCCATCACGGAATTTCTCTGAGGGGTAGCAGCTATCTGGTTAAAGCTTTTGATGGATCTCGCAAGGATGTTCTCGGGGAAGTGGACCTGCCAATCACCGTTGGTCCTGAGACATTTCAAATAACTTTCCAAGTCATGGATATCAATGCCTCTTACAGCTGTCTCCTCGGAAGACCGTGGATCCACGACGCTGGAGCGGTAACTTCCACTTTGCATCAGAAGCTCAAGTTCTTGAGGAATGGTAAGATTGTCACTGTGCATGGTGAGGAAGCATATCTAGTTAGCCAGGTATCATCGTTCTCTTGTGTTGAAGCAGGGTCCGCTGAAGGGACGTCGTTTCAAGGATTGACTGTTGAGGGTGCAGAGCCCCGGAGGGCTGGTGCTAGCATGGCTTCACTCAAGGACGCCCAGAAGGCTGTTCAAGCAGGGCAAGCTGCTGGCTGGGGCAAAGTGATTCAGATCCTGGAAAACAAGCGTAAAGAGGGCCTTGGATTCTCCCCAACCTCTGGTGTTTCAACAGGAACTTTCTACAGTGCTGGGTTCATTAATGCTATTGCTGAAGATGCTGCTGAAAGTAGTTACGTGCCCACCTTTGTTATACCAGGAGGCACTGTGAGAAATTGGGAAGCCATTGATGTTCCTTTAGTCATGCATGCTTCCATGTAATGTGTTTTGTTGCTCATGTCTTTTGTTTTCAAAATAACAATCCTTTCGCTCTGCCCAAGGCGAAAGTGATATCATTGTAAGGGCGTGTTTGTTTCGGCATTGCCGTTATCAATAAAAGTTGTCGTTTTTCTCACGACTCTTTGTTTTTTACTTTTTAGTGCCTTTTTCTTGGAAATAATGGTAATGCCAGAAAAAACCAAAACGTTTGTTATTTTCTTATTAATTTTAAAAATCTGCATAGAAAAACATTTTTCTAAAAATCATCCCAATCATATTATGCAGATTGAACCATAATAAACCCGTTGAACACAGTGACCCTATGGTTCCTCCAAATTTTGAATTCCCTGTATATGAAGCTGAAGATGAGGATGATGATTATGAAGAGGTACCTTATGAGATCACTCGACTGCTTGAGCAAGAAAGAAGAGCCATTCAGCCTCACCAGGAAGAGATTGAGCTTATCAACCTGGGTACTGAAGAGAACAAGCGAGAGATCAAGATTGGTGCTGCACTTGAGCCAGAGGTGAAAAAGAAGATCATCCAGCTTCTCCATGATTATCCAGATGTCTTTGCATGGTCCTATGAAGATATGCCGGGCTTAGATCCCAAGATTGTGGAACATCGGATACCGACAAGACCTGAATGTCCTCCTGTCAAACAGAAATTGAGAAGGTCTCGTCCAGACATGGCTCTTAAGATCAAGGCTGAGGTGCAGAAGCAAATTGATGCGGGTTTCCTCATGACAGCTGAATACCCTGAGTGGATTGCCAACATCGTACCAGTACCAAAGAAAGATGGGAAAGTTCGAATGTGTGTTGATTACAGAGATCTGAATAAAGCTAGTCCAAAAGATAACTTCCCATTGCCTCATATTGACGTGCTTGTTGACAGTACTGCTCAATCTAAAGTGTTCTCTTTCATGGATGGTTTCTCTGGTTATAATAAGATACGAATGTCTCCTGAAGATAGAGAAAAGACGTCCTTCATCACTCCATGGGGAATGTTCTGTTATAAAGTAATGCCGTTTGGCTTGATAAATGCTGGTGCTACCTCTCAAAGAGGTATGACAACTCTGTTTCATGATATGATTCACAAAGAAATTGAAGTATATGTTGATGATATGATTGTGAAGTCAAGTGATGAAGAGCAACATGTCGTGTATTTGAAAAAGATGTTTGAAAGATTGAGAAAGTACAAGCTGCGGTTGAATCCCAACAAGTGCACATTTGGTGTACGATCTGGAAAGTTGCTAGGCTTCATTGTCAGTCAGAGAGGCATTGAAGTTGACCCTGACAAAGTCCGAGCCATCAGAGAGATGTCGGCCCCTCAAACTGAGAAGCAAGTCAGAGGTTTCCTCGGACGTCTAAACTATATTTCAAGATTCATATCTCACATGACTACTACCTGTGGACCAATTTTCAAATTGCTCAGAAAGAATCAGTCTGTTGTATGGAATGATGAATGTCAGGAAGCTTTTGATAGCATTAAAGAATACCTGTTGGAGCCACCTATCCTTGTCCCGCCAGTGGAAGGAAGGCCTTTGATTATGTATCTGTCAGTGTTAGATGATTCAGTGGGTTGTGTTCTCGGTCAACAAGATGAGACTGGTAAGAAAGAGCATGCTATCTACTATCTGAGCAAGAAGTTCACCGACTGTGAGACTCGGTATACAATGCTTGAAAAGACCTGTTGTGCCTTAGCCTGGGCTGCCAAACGCCTGCGTCATTATATGGTGAATCATACGACTTGGTTGATATCCCGAATGGATCCAATCAAGTACATTTTTGAAAGGCCTGCTGTTACTGGAAAGATTGCACGTTGGCAAATGTTGTTGTCTGAATATGATATTGTGTACAAAGCTCAGAAAGCAATCAAAGGAAGCGTCCCTGCTGAGCATCTTGCTTGTCAACCTCTTGATGATTACCAGCCAATTAAGTTTGATTTCCCTGATGAAGAGATTATGTATCTGAAAGCAAAAGACTGTGAAGAGCCACTGATCAATGAAGGGCCGGATCCCAATAGCAAGTGGGGATTGGTGTTTGATGGTGCTGTCAATGCTTATGGTAAAGGAATTGGAGCCATCATTGTAACTCCGCAGGGGCACCACATTCCTTTCACTGCTCGAATAACTTTTGAATGCACAAACGACATAGCTGAATATGAAGCATGCATCTTGGGTATCGAAGAAGCCCTTGATCTGAGAATTAAACACCTTGACATCTATGGAGATTCTGCACTTGTCATCAATCAGATAAAAGGTGAATGGGAGACTCATCATGAGAAGCTGATCCCTTACCGTGACTATGCAAGACGTCTATTGACATACTTTACCAAGGTTGAGCTGCACCACATCCCTCGGGATGAAAATCAAATGGCTGACGCTCTTGCTACTCTGTCTTCCATGTTTCGTGTCAATCACTGGAATGATGTGCCCGTAATCAAAGTACAACGTCTTGATAGACCCGCTCATGTGTTTACCATTGAAAATATGCCAGGTCAGGCTGATGAAGTTGTGAATGACAAAAAGCCTTGGTACTACAACATCAAGCAATTCTTGCAAAAGCGTGAATATCCATCCGGTGCTTCCAACATGGATAAAAAGACTTTGAGACGATGGGCTAGCAAATTCCTTCTGGACGGAGAAATCCTATACAAGAGGAACTATGACATGGTCTTATTGAGATGTGTTGACAAACAAGAAGCTGAGAAGTTAATGCATGATGTACATGACGGTACTTTTGGGACCCACGCTTCGGGTCACACCATGTCAAGAAAACTGTTAAGAGCCGGCTATTATTGGATAACTATGGAGCGTGACTGCAACAAACATGCTAAAAGATGCCACAAGTGTCAAATTTATGCTGACAAGATCCATGTGCCTCCACATGCTCTCAATGTTATCTCTTCCCCATGGCCTTTCTCTATGTGGGGCATTGACATGATCGGAAGAATTGAACCAAAAGCTTCCAATGGACATCGTTTCATTCTAGTGGCAATTGACTATTTCACCAAGTGGGTTGAAGCTGCTTCCTATGCAAATGTGACCAGGCAAGTGGTTGTCAAGTTTATCAAGAATAACATCATCTGTCGATATGGTGTTCCCAACAAGATCATCACTGACAATGGTTCTAATCTGAACAATAGCATGGTACAAGCTCTATGTGAAGAATTCAAGATTGAGCATCGCAACTCTTCTCCTTATAGACCTCAGATGAATGGTGCAGTTGAGGCCGCTAACAAGAACATCAAAAAGATTGTTCAAAAGATGGTCACTACTTACAAAGACTGGCATGAAATGCTACCTTTTGCCTTGCATGGTTATCGTACTACAGTGCGCAGTTCAACCGGGGCAACTCCTTTCTCTCTTGTGTATGGCATGGAAGCAGTTCTCCCTCTAGAAGTGGAGATTCCATCTCTTCGAGTAATCATGGAAGCAAAATTAACTGAGGCTGAATGGCGTCAAAGTCGGTATGACCAGTTGAATCTGATTGAAGAGAAACGTATGGATGCTATGACTCATGGACAATTGTATCAAGTACGAATGAAGAATGCTTTTGACAAGAAAGTCTGACCTCGAGAATTCAAGGAAGGCGAACTTGTATTGAAAAGAAGGATAAGTCAGCAACCCGACCCAAGGGGCAAGTGGACACCTAACTACGAAGGTCCTTATGTTGTCAAGAAGGCTTTCTCTGGTGGTGCTTTGATTCTTACACATATGGATGGTGTTGAACTCCCAAATCCTGTTAATGCCGATATAGTCAAGAAATACTTTGTCTAAAAAGAAAAGAACAGCGTGGTAGGTCGAAAACCCGAAAGGGCGGCCTAGGCAAAAATGCGCTTCCCGGTGGATCGAAAACCCGAAAGGGCGATCCAGGCAAAAGTTAGGGACAAAAAAACAAATATATGAAAAAGCTCGCTGAGGTTGTACGCAACTCAGGCAAGAATGAGCGCCTCGATGAGCCGAAAACCCGAAAGGGCGGTTCATGCAAAAATGAGGTTGACAATAAAAGACAAGTAACTATATCTGGCAAATCACCATCACCCCTTGGGACATCTGCAACTGTCAATGATCATCTTCATCAGAAGCTTCTGTACTTGTGAATTCAAAATTTCTATGAAACGTAGCGGTCATCGTGTTCAATGTATCACCAACCAATAAAATTACCATTTTCCAAGCTTTGTAAATCCGTGAAGTCATGCCTTTGGCTGACTCTCACTCTTCTACATCAATTTGAGCCTTTCTATTGTTTGAAATTCTATTTTCTTTCTACTTTCAATGCTTTATACAAAAATATTTTCTGTCTATTTGATAATGTCAATGTCTGAAACAAACATCTTTGAAAATTGAAAAATCTTTTTCTGTCTATTTTGAAAGCAAACCTGAGCAACAGGGTACATTTCAATGAAGCATGCATGAATGAATGAATATCAATGTCTATTTCAATACATGTTATAAACAGGTTACTCCCCAGGATGATCTGTGGTCAATGGCAAGAATGAAAAAACAGAATGAAAATGAAAAAAATGAAAACAAAAGCTCGCTAAGTTGAAAACCCGAAAGGGCGGCTTAGGCAAAAATGAGCACCCCGCTGATTGACAACCTATGAAGGCAATTCAGGCAAGAATGGGGCAATGAAAAGAATCTTTACTCCCCGGTGAATCGAAAACCCGAAAGGGCGGTTCAGGCAAAAGTGGGGTTTGAAAATGAAAAATGAAAAGAATGAAATATTGAAAAAGCATTGACCACAGATGCGAACATCCAAAGTTTACCCAGCACTGACACGCCTAGCAACGGCGACCTGTATCCAAGAACCTTCCAAGGTTTCCTCCTTTACAAATTTTATTGCCCTCAGCCATGGTTTTGATACGTCTCTCAACGACGGTCTCTCCAAAGAGGTTTTCCCCTGTGAATATGTCGCAGCACGAGCCACTACGTGCCCAATCTTCCAATGTCTTGTCTGCCTTTGTGAAACTTCTTGTCAAGTTACAAGCCAATCATGCATTTCAAGCATTCATACATGCATAATCATGCATTTTATGTGCTCATACATCCAATAATCTTGCTATACCATACATACATGTTGCATATCCAACTGTCAACTGTCAAATTCAATGTCAATTTCAATTTCAATTTCAAATGTCAAATGCAAATGTCAAATGTCAAATGTCAAATGTCAATGTCAAATGTCAAATGTCAATGTCAATGCCAATGTCAAATGTCAATGTTAAATGCCAATGTTAAATGTCAATGTCAATTTCAATGTCAATGTCAATGTCAATGTCAATGCCAATGTCAAATGTCAAATGCAAATGTCAAATGTCAATGTCAAATGTCAATGTCAAATATCCAATGTCAAATGTCAATGTCAATGCCAATGTCAAATGTCAATGTTAAATGTCAATGACAAATGTCAATATCCAATACCAATGTTAAATGTCAAATGTCAAATGTCAATGTCAAATGTCAATGTCAAATGTCAATATCCAATGCCAATGTCAATGTCAATGTCAATGTCAATGTCAATTTCAATTGCCAAGTCAATGTCAATGTCAATGTCAATGTCAATGTCAATTTCAATTGTCAAGCCAATGTCAATGTCAATGTCAATTTCAACTCAATTCAAATCAATGTCAATTTACTCTTGGGCCAACAAAAATGGTCATGTCTATTTTCAAATCAGGTCAATGACGATTTACCCTCAATTGGTATCTTGTTAAACCAGACTCTCAATTTGTATCTTGTTACTGGTCAAGTGCCAGGTTCGATCCAAAAAAGAACCACTTGTACCTGCTTATATACCTATGCTTCCGGACAAACGGCAAGTTCGATTTGAAGAACAGTTTGTACCCAGCTTATGCTTTGTTATCGGTCAAACGGCAAGTTCGATCTAAAAGAACAGTTTGCACCTTCCCACATGATGTGGCGATAATCCGACAAGCAAGTTCGATCCAAAGAACAGCTTGTATCAACCCTTTTGTCTATAGCTCCAGCCAAACAGCCAGTTCGATCCGAAGAACAGTTTGTGTCTGTCTATCTGTTTGTATTTTCAATCAAGTGTCAAGTTCGATCCAAAGAACAACTTGTATCTGCCTATATGTCTATGTTTCCGATCAAGTGTCAAGTTCGATCCAAAGAACAGCTTGTATCTGCCTATATGTCTATGTTTCCGGTCAAGTGCCAAGTTCGATCCCAAGAACAGCTTGTACCCATCTCTTGTTTGTATCTCTCGGTCAAGTGGCAAGTTCGATCCAAAGAACAGCTTGTACCTGTCTATTTGTTGCCCGTTCTTTCTACCTTGATGTCTATAAATCCCTTGGTGGTGTGACACAGTCCGTAGATTCCGGTTCGATTGTCTTGCATTCATAAATGAGATGTTGCATGGCATTCGTGTTTTTTTTTTGAAAATCTGAAAGTGTATTTTTATGTCCAAAAGCAGTGCAAATGTTAATATTTAAGTATCTTCGTCCCGTCAACTCAAAAACTTCGTCTCTTGACTCTCCGGACAAAGAAACTTAAATAGGGGCAGCTGTTATACCCTAATTTTGGACCTAAAAATACCAACTCAATTCTTCTTTTCTTGCATTATAAGTCATTTGATATGTCTCTGATCAATTGCATCTTTCTCTGCATTTTATTTCAATGTTATTTGCAAAATTCACATAAAAGGGTATTTTAGTCATTTCCTGCATTCAATTCATTTTAATCTTTGAAAATTGTTTGAGTCTTTTAAATTGGTTTGTATAAGCCCTTGTTTCAATCTCATGTCAAAATTCATTTCAAAAATATCAGTTAAGTCATTTTTTTAGTCAGTATAGCCCCTAAGGGGCATTTTAGTCATTTCCTATGTCAAAAGTTCTTTCAGTCTTTTAAAGATTTGTTTGAGTCCTTTCAAGTAGTTTGAATAAGTCTCTGTTTCATTCTATGTCAAAACCCGTTTTAAAAATTGCATTTGAAGTCATTTTTGAGTCAGTTTTGCCCCTAGGGGCATTTTAGTCTTTTCAAGTGTCAAAGCTCTGTTCAAATCTTAAAAATTGGCTCTGAGTCTTTTAATTTTGCTTATATAAGTCTTTGTTTCATTCCCTGTTAAAAATTCATTTTAAAATTTCATCTGAGTCATTTTTAGTCGTTTTAGTCCCTAGGGGCGTTTTGGTCATTTCACATAATATTTCTGATTCGTTTTAATCTGCTTTGTTGTTTTTAATCGTCTCATTTTACGTTAATTTTCAATTTACTTTTCCAATTCAATTTTTGTTTTAATTTTCATTTTAGTCCGCGCACTTTTGTTATTTACATTTTAATCCTTTTTAGTTTGTTAGAGTCCAAGTGCCACGTGTCCAAATGCTATTGGTCCTTAAGAGTTTGTTACAAGTCTAGTGCCACATGTCTCTATCCTATTGGTCCAAGGTCAATGACTTAGCCTATATAAGTCAAACCATGGTCAATTTTTCATTTTCAATCATTCTTTACAATTTACACAAAAAAAATCACAAAAAACTCTTTTCTCTTTTCCTCCTTCTTCTTCATTCACGTGACCATCACCACCACTCCTCCTCCACAACTAACTTTCTCCACCCTAACTAACCACCCTAACTACCTCTAATTAATTCTAACCACCACTTCCACCACCCTAACAACCTTCTCTCTCCACCACAACAACCTTCAACCATCATCATCTTCCTCCATAACCACCCAATCTTCATCATTCAAATTCCAAAACCACCACAAACCTTCATAACCAATCCCTTCATCATCGATCCATCATCTTCTTCTCCTTTTTCTTCAACAATTCTTCATCCAATCCTTTCAATAACTTCATTCCCTTATTCAATCTTCAAAATCGGTTCACTTCAATTCATCAACAACACACTACATTTTCAATCACAAAATCCAAGCCATTTCGATCATGAATCAAATTCATCGCCATTGAAGCACCATTAACCAAGCTAGCTGGACCGTACAAAGCAAGAGGGGATCGAATTCAGATCGTAAACAGAGGAGAGAGATAGAACTGAAGCTTCAAGTTGCGAACCGCAACGGTCTCCGGTAACGAACTCGAATCGTACGTAGCACCTTCAAGGCTGTTCGTGAAGCTGCTCGTGAGGCTGTACGCGACACTTTCGAGGCCTGTACGTGAATGCAAGAGGTAACACGGTTTCTCCTTCTCTTCATCCAATCTGCGCTGCTGCCATTGTTCTTGTGTGAATTTGAGTTCATAAAAGTGATTTTAATCTCTTCCATATTTCTTCTTTGATTGGATCTGCACTGTGTTCTTCATTATTGTGTGAATCCGAATACATGTTGGGAGAAAGTGAGTTTTTGGTGTAATCATTTTAGGAAGAACTTGTGAACAAATTGAACAAAGAAGAAGAAAGGGGTGTTTTTACGTGAAAGTTGAGGAAGAAAAGGGTATTGACCCACTGAACCGGTTCGACCCGCTGGGTTAACCCATAACCCGGGCCCATCTCACTTTTCTTGTGTTTTAAAGAAATCACTACAGTTTTGTTGTTCACACCCCCCTTGTGTCTGCTGCTTTTGTTAATTTTCGCTATTTGCACCCCTGTCCATTTGATCTTTTCATGAAAAATCCTAAAGATTTTTTCTATGTATTCTTGATTTTTCTTCTTAACATTTTGGTGACATTTTTTGTGCTAAAATTTGAGAAAGATATTTGAAGCATTTTTTTCTTATTTTTGTTAGAATTAGTAATTTTCTTGCACTTTTTAGCTTAAAAATCCTTTAAAAATTCCTAAAAAAAATTCCTATGTGTTCTTAATCATTTTCTTGATATTTTTGTGATATTGTCATATGTTGAATCTTGGTTAAAAAATGTGTGGTATTTTCTTGTCAATTGTTTGTTATTTTTGTTAAAAAGTTGTGAAATCTTATGTGTTTTTGTGTTTAAAAATTCTCTAAAAATTCTAAAAAATTTCATACACATTTCTTGATAATTTTGTGGTGTTCTTGTGATAATTTTGCATAATAAAAATTGAAAAAATAATGTGGTTAATTTTCTTACTATTTTGTGATATTTTGTGCTAAAAATTGATGAAAATTTGCTTGATTCCAATTCCAATCCTTGATAAATGTTTGTGGTTCATGATGGATGATTTTGTGAGGTTTTTACTACTGTTTGAATGTGTTTTTTACTGGACATGTGCATGTGATGATTGGTTGCTTGCTTGGCAAGTTTTTGTTTTGTGAATAAATGGTGCAAATAGGTCTAAATTCACATAAAAAATGCAAAGTTTACAATGACACTTGGATCCTCATTTTAAAACCTAGATTTTTATGCCTTGAAAGTATGTTGAATTGTGAGGATCCTAGGTCATACTCAAGCCTTGCATTGGTGATGAGATTTTAGGCCTATTTCACATCGTTTTTGCTTGTTTTTTATGTTAATTTTCATTACTTTTGTTATGATAGCTTTGACTTGCTTTATATCTTGTGCTACTAACCATTTGTTCATTGTCTCATACATCATGAGCATTCCCATATCTCATCTCTTTCTCCACTTTAATTTCTTGCACTTTAAGTTTCAATTTCATGCAAAGATTAGAATGTAAAGATTTAGGAGTTTTTGTAATGTTTTACTTTTATGCAATTTTAATTTCTTGGCAAAGAGGCCATAGAATGTATCTAGGGTATGATGTAAAGGACAATGGACTCTAATGATGTACACCGACACAAGCACCGACACATGCACACACACCACTTTAGATATATAGTTAGAATATGCATGTTTAGATGTATGTTTAGGATTGTATGTTTAGATGTATGTTTAGGCTTTAGACTTAGAAAAAACCAATTTTCCAAAAAAATATGAACAAACTTCACTCAAACCATTTTCCAAATAAACCTTGGGATCCAACATCCCATTGTATTTTCTTTTCCATTTTCTTAATCAAATTTCAATGAAAAATAACCATACTTAGACCACATTTTGCAAATGACTAATTCAACCCCACTTTTTACAATCTCATGCCCTTGAGGCCTCTTTCTATTCTTCAAACCCCATTTTTCAAACTTAAAATCAATCAACAAAAACAAAAACATTTTTTTGAGAGAGAACTACGGTGGATTTGATCCCTTAAACGGGTACGTAGGCAAGGAACAAAATTCCTTCAATTCAATTAAAATAAAAATTCAAACACATTCTTCTCCCTCCAATTCTTCACATAGAACATTCTTAGGTGTAAATAACATTTCAAAATAGCATTTAAAAATAAAGCGCGCGCGTAGAAATTAAAGACGGTTCCTATAGGTTACTATAGTCGTTATGGGTGCCTAACACCTTCCCGTAGCGAAAACAACTCCCGGACCTCGATTCTCAAAGGGTTTTGCTTACTTTTTCCCTTCCCAAGAAAAAATAAGATATCACCGGTTTAAAAGGTTCAAACGTAATCAATGTTTGACACCCGAAAACTAAGATAAAACATATATCACTAAAAATCTTTAGAAGATATTATGAATTGCTTATGAGCACTTGAAGCATATTATTACTGATTAGAAAATTTATATGGTGAGAAATGAGAATCACCACCAAAAAAAAATTAATAGTATTTTCAGAACAATTGCCACTCAACAATAGTATATAAATTTCAAGAAAAATCAAATGAATTTTGAAAATAGATATTTTAGGGTCAAACAATTTTGAGTCTCAATTGCTTATAAATCCAAAGTATCTTCTTATTTTTTTTTCTGGGCAATTTTCAACCTATACTAGAACATAAATTCATATATAAATACAAGTGATCATGTATGGGCATGTTTATTATGTAACAAAATATGTAGAAGACTTACAAAGAGAAAATTAGAAGAAGTGCACACAAAAATATATACATACAAGTGATAGCACAAAGTAAGAAAAAGAACAGAAGAATCTAAAGAACCTTTTGAATTGAGATATCATCTCTATTTTCAATGGTGCTAGCTCCTTGGTTGTTATTATTATTCATGGAAGCTTCGGTTGCCATGGTCAATGGGGAACCCACCAAACCAAAGAGAAAAGGCAAGAAAAGTATTTGATGAATTGAGAAAAATAATTATTTTGCAAAAAAGGAAGGTGAGATATTTCCTTGATCATGGAAGCTGGAAATTTGCTGGAAGGAATCAGAAAAGGTATATAGTAAGGTGTGGAGAAGAGAGACACCATTGAAACAAGTTGTGTTTGTGGTATAATAGCATGAAGCAGACATGTTTCATATTTTCTTAAATAAATACAAAATACAAGTCATGCTTAAAAGTATAATATATATTTGTGCACTTGGGTGGCTAAAACATCACTTCTATTTTTTAATTTTATTGTATTTTTTTTTTATTTTTTCATGAACCACCCTATCAATACTTTTTTTATATCAACCAATCACAAGTTAATTTATGTTTTGTATGACTTTTAAGTTAAATTTGTTTCTCCTAAAAAAATTAAGTTAGATTAAAATGTAATTGTTATCATGATTCAATGGTTATGATTGACTGACAATATAAAAAATATTTGAAATATCAGTGTATTTTAATTAAAAAAATTAATTGGAGGGAAAAGTCAAAGTAGGAAATAAGTAGAGAATTCTCTCTTGATGTATATTTCACTAATTTTATATTTATTATAAAATTAGCAAGCAAGGTCACCTTTTATTTTACAAGAAGGTCACTGTCTTTTTATTTCCTGTGGTCACTATCTCTTATTTGTTTTTTGTTATACTCTACAATTACGTGCTAACCTCCAAAACTAGTGTTGTTTTTAAAAGAAAACGGTAGTATGATGTTTGTATTGTATGCTACAAAAATTAAATGTTTAATTAGTCAAAGTATAATTATTCTATATTTCGGAAAGCATATGAAGCCAAATTCAGACGGTCCTAACTTCAGCTGGTACCCAAACATGTACTTTGTTATTATCACTATCGACGGCTCTTCCATTTAATTACGGTTAATATTTTAAGGGTTAAATATGTTTTTGTCACTATAAGATTGAGAACTTTTAAGTTTAGTCTTTATTTAATTTTAATAGTTTTTTTAGTTCATACAAAAACAAATTATATGTAAGTCTCTGCTAAAACAAAATTTGTTTAATCATCCTTAAACTCTTAAATTTTTGAACGATTTTTCGGAGACACGTTTAGAACATTATAAAAAGTTCATTAACTAAAATTTAGAATTTTTTAACATGATATAAATTAAATATAAATTTTTAAAATGATAAAAGTAACAAAAATCTGAATATAGAAATTAAATTTTGAGTTAATTTTTTTCGAAGGAAATTTTAATAATGTTCTTAACATGTCTACACAAAATTCTTCTGAAACTTAAAAGTTTAAGCATAATTAAATAAATTTGAGTTTAGAAAAGGACTAAAATTGAGTGCATAATTTTTTTATAAGGATTAAAAAACTATTAAAATTACATAAGTACTAAACTTTAAAGATCCCAATTTTATAGAGATCAAAACATATTTGTCCAATATTTTAATGATAATTTTTTTTAGAAGATTTAATGTTGCTTAAAGTATTCTTAAAAAAAAATGAGCCTTAAAGTATTTATTTACTACTCCATATTTTTTTTTTCTTTTTCGCTTTTATTGATATGTTTTAAAAACAATTCAACACATAACATTTTTCAACTATATTAATTTTTAAACTATATTAATAAAAATAACAAGTTCACAATAAAAATAACATTTTTCAACACATAACACTTTTTTTTTTATTTATTTCAAGCTTGTGAACTTGACACTTTGTAAATATTGTGAACTTGTTTTTCCTTCAAAAAACAAGTTCACAATATTTACAAAGTGTCAAGTTCACAAGCTTGAAATAAAAAAAAAAATGTTATTCAAACCAAATCACTGCTACTAAAAGAACAACTGTTTTTAGACTGGGATTTCTGGTAGAATCAAGTTCATATTATAGCACACTAAAATTTCAGATTAATTTGAGACACATTTAAAATGATTAAATTTGATAGGAATTTTCGTCCCAAAAATCGTCATATTTCATCAAATAAATTCATACACATTAGGTTTTTTTTAAGGAAATTCACACATATTAGGTGTAAAATAATATTGCTACGATTTTCAAATATATCGTGATGCAAGATATGTTTAAAAATTAATTTTAAATCTCAATCTCAACTAATTTTAGACTAAATTCAATTTGAATTCTATTAGAGTAATCAGAGTGATCCGTAACTATCTATAAGGAGGGTATATTCAAAAGTCTTTATACATGAAAATATGAATCATGGAATGTGTTACCAGAGCAACCGCATCTGTTCTTGTCGATGGATGTCCAACAAGTAAGTTCCATTTTGAACGAGGTCTTCGTCAACATGACCCCCTTTCGCTGTTTCTCTTCTTAATTGCGGCGAAAGGGCTCAATCTTTAGTCAGTGTTGATCTTTTCTCAAGTTACATAGTGGGTCGAACTAATATTGTTTGTATTTCTCACCTGTAATTTGTTGATGACATTCTATTAGTAGGAAATAAAAGTTGGACAAAAATTCGATCTTTAAAGGTCGTGCTCCTGCTTTTTGAGGTGACTTCATGACTCAGGGTCAATTTTCATAAAAGCGTGATTGTTGATGTTAATATGTCGGACTCCTGGTTGAACGAGACTTCTATGGTCCTGAATTGCAAAATTGGCTATGTCCCTTTCTTTTACTTGGGGCCTCCTATTGGTGGTGACTACCAGAAACTGAATTTTTGGAAACCTCAAATCGAGCAAATTCATTCTAGATTGTTTAGGTGGAAGAGTCGCAATTTATCTTTGGATGACCGTTTAGTTCTTCTGACGTTTGTTCTGTCATCTCTTCCGGTCTACTTTCTTTCATTCTTCAAACAGGAGGAGGAGGAGGGGAGCGAGAAATCTAGGAAAATATCTTAGATTAATTGAGACACTATTTGTCTCAAACAGGAGGACTAGGGAGTTTAATTTGTCTCTTCTAGGCAAATGTTGTTGGAGGCTGAGGGAGGAAAAATTTTCTTGTGGTATAAAGTCTTAGTTGTAAGGTATGATGAGGAAGGTGGAACTATAGGCGATGTAGGGATATTAGCTTCAGTGTAATGGAATAATTTGACTAGCATTAGAATGGGTGATGGAGTGAGGGTGGGTAGTTGGTTTAATGATCACTTACGACGTGATGTAGAGGATGGAGTAGGCACTTTATTTTGGTGGGATTCTTGGTTAGAGGGAGAAATTTTAAAGAATAGATTCAGTCGTCTTTTTTATCTTTCTAATAACAAATTGACGACTGTGGCAGACATGTTTTTGTTAGCTTGGGGGACGGAGGCTAGGCCGACCCAAGGCATAGGACGGGGTGCGGAGGCCAAGGGCCCATGCTCACAGGGGGCCCAATTTTTATTTTTTTTTTATAAAGGGGGGCGTATGTAGCAATACTTGGTTTAAATGCGGTGTATATAGCAATAAGCACAAAGAGGGCCCAAACATTTACCATATTTCAACCCATTAGTTGTTTCACCCTTTTTTGTACAACCCAACATCATTTCATTTTCACACCCCCAACCCAGAACTTTCATTTTCACCCCAACATTTCATTAGGTAAAATGCAAAACTTAGAAGTAAAACGTAAATCACAGAAGTAACCCGTAAAACACAAAATATCTGCTCCTTCTCAGTGACCAAATTTGTTTTTTATTTATTTTGAGGATGCTTTTTGGGACGATAAATTTGGTCTTGTGTGATTTTTTTATAAGTAACATATCATATTCTATTGACAAATGATAAAAGATTTTCATGTTATTGGGTATGAGGGTGGTTTATTTTATAATATTATGGATTTATGGTAACGAATGATAATAAAGCTGTTTGAGAAATTTTAGAGGTAGTAGATCAATTGAATTATCAAAGCAGATCATGAAACTTATATAAAGCTAGATATGTCTATTATTGTTTTGATAAGCTTTGTTGGATTAGGTTGGGCCCACCCTTTTTTGTCATTCTTTTTATTAATATTATATAGGACGAGAAGCATTTGACACACGATGTTTTAGAGTGTTAAAATTTCAAAACTTCGTATTATGGTGACTGCCATGATAATGTATATCTCATTCGACGTTTATAAAAAAAATGATCTATTATATAAGGGGTCATTTTCTCAAACTTGGTCTAAAGGCCATAAAACGGGCCTGGAGGGAGTTGAGGCTTGGAAATGACGTAGGAGATTATTTGCATGGGAGGAAGAATTGGAGAGTGATCGATGTATGCTATTATTACCATTTGTTTTGCAGTCTGCGGTGAATGGCAGATGGATTTGGCAATTTCATGCCACTTTAAGGTACAAAGTTTCTAGTGCTTACAATTATTTGACATCAAGGGATCGACCTTTGAACAATGATCACACTACAATCATTTGGTACAAGGAAGTTCCTTTAAAAGTCAGTATCTTTGTTTGGCGTCTATTACGTATAAGTAGAAGGGTTTTCAACCAAATTTGGTTTCTAGCCCGGGTGGTTGCGGTTCTCAAGTGGATATTGACCATCTTTTTGACTTGCGACTTTTATAGACAGATTTGGTATGAAATTTATAATTGGTTAGATTTGGTTTCAGTTGAGTCTGCTCTCGTCAAGGATGACATCATTCTATTTTGTTCGCCGAGTGGATTCTAAAAACACATTTGGTATGAAATTTCTCAATTTTCCCCTATATTTCTATCCCCTCAAGTCTTTCCTTCGCCCCCCTCAAAACTCCCAAACAAACCCTAATGTATAGCATAGAGTTCTAAATATTTTTAGAATATTTTTAGTTTGATCAGCTGCTATATTTTAGGAGAGGTTGTTGAGCGAAACATCGACATCTACAAGGAACTTATGATCATATGCCACACACACAAACCTAGGACACCCCCACACACAGTATCATTGTTGTGTTCTGCCCTATCTCATATATTTGCTTAAATATCTCACTTCTCTTACCATTTTATATTTCCTTAGATTCAATTCACTATATTTTCTAAAATTCAGCTACAATCTTTTTCTTATATCTCTCCCTGTATAAACAACTCAAAAAGTTTCCATGGATTCCAATTCAAAGTGCTCAAGATTTCAAATCCCTCTCGGATCAATGGCAAGAAGTATGTTTTTCAAAGCATTACTTCTTGCCTCTGCTATTTCCATCGTTTCTCTTCTTCACTCACTACCTACCATGGATTTAGCTCCCAAAACCTATGATCATGACTGCATCATCGAATTCGAAGAAGATTCAAACCTCACTTTAACACCAGGTTCTTATTTGTTCCAGAGTAGAGTCTTAAACAGTTTTTGGGGTTCTTTTGATTCATTGAGTTGCAAAAAAGAAATCAACTTGGTTTCAAGTGTTGTCAAAGAACTAAAAGGTGAACGGTTATTGAATTTTGAAGCAGAAACTCTTTGTATTGGTGAAACTTCAAACATAGCTGTTTCCACACTGAAGAAACTTGGTTTCTCTAATGCGATTAACCATCGTGTTTTCTCATTCAACAAGAAGAATTTTGTTTACTCGCTTGATCATCACCACGATGAATCGTTCGACTTTGTTTTGTCTAAGGATTTGGGAAAAGTTGCTGTCCCTGCATTGGTTGTCCTTGAAGTTGAACGTATTCTTAAACCTAATGGAATTGGTGCTTTGCTTTTGGATTTTGATAGTGATAGAGTTTATTTCGACAACGACGACAACATTAACATGATAAGATATGCTTCACCGATTTCAGCGTTGCTGCGAAATTCATCTATTGTTCATGTTAGTCTTGTCAATAATCATGGCCTTGTTGTTTTCAAGAAAAAATCAGAATCAATATCTGAAACTGAAAGTGAAAACAGAAGCTCTTTGTTCTATCATCAAGGTCTTCCAGAAGATTGTAAAAGTGTTAACTTTGCTAAGCAATTCATGAATCTAATCGAGCCGCCACTAGTGAAGGAAACACCATATGAGGAAAAAATCACTTATTTGCCGAAGTTTAAGGATGTTTCTTCAAGTAAGAAGAATTTGGTTTATGTTAATATTGGTGAAGATGAGGTTGGTGATTGGTTTCCACAATCTTATCCAATTGATAAGAAAGACTTCAATGTTTATTTTGTTCATTACAACACGTCTATTATGTTGTCGCACGTGAAAGGACCGCGTGTTACATTTGTTTATCATCCAAAATTGAATGAGAATTTTGAGGATGAAACTAAGGTTAATGTGGGCGATGCAGATGTGGAAGAGGACAAAGAGTTTGATTTGGTTGCTTGGTTTAAAGAAACTGTGGAGAATGCTGATTTTGTTATGGTTAAGATGAATATTGCAGGAAAAGTTGAAATGAAATTTCTTTCAGATATATATGAAAAAGGGCTTATATGCTTTGTTGATGAATTGTTTCTTAGCTGCTCAGATAGTGGAGATGGTGAAAGAGAGAGGTGCATGGATATTTACAAGGGTCTTAAAAGCAATGGTGTCTTTGTTCATCAATGGTGGAATACTCATGAATTGAATCAAGTGTCTCATGCGTGAGAAATTGTATCTGGTTTTTGTGTTTGAAGCATTGTTTACAGGACAAATTTCTAGTAGAATGGAATCTTTTTGTTTTCTATTTTGGAAAATAGGATTTTAATGCTATTGCCATGACTATGCAACATCTTCATGGTTTGTAATTTGAGTGAGTAATTGTAAAAAACTTTCTTACCTTCATGAATTCTTTTTATGCTGGTTTGATGTTTGGTTAATTATTTTGTTGGAAAAAACGTTATTGGGTGCAATGAAGAGTAAATTGAAGGAACTTAGTCAACATTTGAATGTGTACTCGAATTGTCTTTCTCGCGTTTCAATGCTACTTTAGACGTGAAAACCATGAAGCTACAAATCATAACTTATGGTTAGATACGCGTTAGAAGCAACATGACCGTGGTCCCAAACACACTATAAATTTATGAATGGAACTTGAATTGTTGCCATGTTTGATCCATCAAAAGGTTGTAACATCCTAGTTAATTGTTGTTCTTTAATTCTATTTTGGTTATTGATAATCGATCCGTACATAACAAAGATGGTTTGCACATGATTATTGTTGGAGTGTGGGTTGAAACGTTGAATGTGAATTTGAGATCTGGTCGTACACATTTATAGTAATTTTTACCAATTTTTATTTGCAAAGAATGGTGGATCCTCAGCATGCTTTGAACATCAATCATTGGTGGTCGGGTTTAGGACACAGGCCAACGCATGGGAAGTAATTTAAGGATGGCTTTACCAATTGAATAATAAAACTAGTGCGGACATACCCTAATAAATTCTTTAAGGACATTAAAGTGGATCTATAAATCATCATTTAAACAAATATTTTTGTGAGTTGTTTTGGATAAAACTTTGCATAAAAGTATGTGAAGGGTGAGGAGTTGTCGAACATAAAAGCAATTCCTTATGTGGCATGTCATACACCTATTATAAGCAATGAGCATAAGCAATGAGCATAAGCAATGTTTTCTAACTGCATACGAAATCAAACCTAATCGTCCTTAAGGCTCTGGTTCAACTACTTCAATATTTGGTATCATGGTTGAACATGAACATTGTGATTTTGTTGTAACAATAAAGTTTGTCCAAATGAGTTTAAGTCAGTTTGCAACAACATACCATAATATATATGAAATCGGGGTTTGTTCTAGATTCAACTAGACTATTTACTAAAAAAAAAGTATAGTTCTGCAAAATTATGATGGTCTAATGTAATTTTGTCAAACTCACCTCAATAATAAATAAACATTAAATCAATTGAATCGAAACCAAATAATTGAACTCTATAGTTATGTTTCACGATTCAACATAATGTTGAACTGTTTGGTTCAATTCCGTTTTTTATTATAAAAGTCAATTTATTAAGGTAAAATTGCTATAATAATACAATAGTCATTGAAAACTCACACACACTAATGAAAGGGTTGATGTTCGAACTTGAATCACGACACCAACCTTAATAATTCGATATTTTTGTTAAGAGCAATGATATTTGTACATCCATTTCATGACAACTTTAGTGACAACCTTGTTTTTCTCTCTTCTTATTGGTCAAAAACAATGGAGAAAGAAAAAGGAAGAGAGAGGATGAGACCATCATGTGAGTATGAGAGAGAAAGTTGTACAAAAGTTGTCACAAATTGGTTGTACAAATATCATTTCTCTTTTGTTAATTGAGCTAGCACTTGTAGACCTACAAAATTCATACTTGCTCTTACAAGTAAATGATTTTGCGAGCTTCATATCTATAAATCACAATTTGGATTGCATCCAATCAAGATCAAATCATCTACTCCCTCCGTTTCAAAATGAGTGTCGCTTTAGCTAAAAAAAATTGTTTCGAAATGAATGTCACTTTCAGTTTCCAATGCAATAATAACTTTTTCTTTTCAATTGTACCCTTCAATTAATACTATGTTACACTACTTCCAAAGTATTATTCTTTCTTTAATAAAAAACAAACCAATAGTTGATTAGGATAATTTGGTAAAATTGCTATGACATTTGACTACTTTATTCCATTCCTTAATCTGTGTGCAATTGGCTAAAGCGACACTCATTTTGAAACGGATGGAGTATATTTTAAGTAGTTTGTTTGAATAGTAAGTATAAACTTGTTTTACTTTAAATATAGGTCGTCTAATCTTGATCGAACAACTAGATCTCTCCCGACTGCATGCAATCTGGATCCACAAGGTGGTAGCATATTGATCTAGTGACACATTACATTCACCTGGAAAAGCAACCCCAAAGTTATGCTACATATTGATCTAGTGACACATATTCACCTGAGAAAGCAACCCCAAAGTTATGCTACCTCATTCAACTCTACATCAAACAATCGATTAAACGCGGTAACTTACCTATAAAGTTTGGTGGTGTTTACTTAAGACCTTAGAGTATACTCCTACTCAAGGTTTCACGTTCGATTCTCCTCATTGTCAATTTGAGTGGCTAGTTTAGCTTCTTAACAAAAAAGGTTTACCTATAAAGTCCCCTTGATTCTAGCAAACCATGCATATTGACTCCTTGGAAGGGGTTTACTATCTACGCAAAAATGATTAAATTTAGAATAAACCATCATTTTGAGTATGGCAAGTTGGAACCCCAAATTTACGAAACATAAAATTGCTCCTTCGAATTGTCCAACGTCAATCAAAATACTTAATTTACGAACATACAACACCTCAAAGAAGAGTTTGAATATACACGAACTCTTGTTGACGCTCCCCTAACCCTCCGGTCCATTCTATGGAAATGGAATTCTTATTGGAGTTCTTGCAAGTCCTTTGAAGAGAACATTTTGGTTAACATTAGACAATTTGCCTTTCAAGATAACATTTTGGCTAACACTAGACAGTTTGAGGAAGTAATTTGATAGTTTTCATATAATTGAGGTATCAAATTGACAGACATTTACAATATCAGAACTCAAAATCGTTGTTGACTCATAAATTTACTCATATTCAGTTAGTCAGATTGATAAAGTTTAGAGTCAAAAGTTGTTGAATTTTCACTACTGGGAATTTTGTGCAACAGGCCTAAAGCTTGAAGGATTTTTGTGCAATTCATCCCAAAATGAAGTAAAAAAATTAATAAATAAAAAGGATGGCACCAAAGGAGAAGGTGAGAAACACATTGAATTACATTGAATCCATTTAGAAATTAGATGTGAAATCAAACAAGCATGGAGGAGGAGGCATTTGCTTATAAAGTCAGGTGCAATGACAGCCGATCCATGTTAAACAAAATGTAATGCATAAATTCCAATTTCTATATTTTTTTTGGATTATTAGAAAAAACATGAAATTAGGTAAGTGAAAAGCATTAATTATATAACATTTGGACTGTACAGGAAGTTTGTTGTCAGTAACACTATCTTCTTCACTCTTCAGGCTCAGGCTCAGGCCCAACTTTGATCTCCAAAAGCCTTTCTACTGGTTGTCTGCAGATTGGACATCTATTTGTCTGTAACCTTAAAACGTTCGCACATCCGCTACACATGCACTGCAACAAAGAAAGGAATCGAGTCAAAGTATATCAAAGACTCTAATGACTAATGAAGGACATGTTTGGATTGACTTATTTAAGTTTGTTTACTAGCATTAGCACTTATGAGACTATTTGGGAGAGTTTATGGAAACAATTTATGACATGTTCATAAGTTGTTTTCAGCTTGTTTTCATAAAAAACTTCAAGATAGTTTATGAAAACAACTTATAGCTTAGGCCCTGTTTTGATAAACAACTTAATTAAAGGCATATAGCATAAGCACTTGTCATATAGGTGATTATGTATAAGCTATTTGTATAACAAAAGATAAAATAAAGTCAAATTATTTTCATATAAGCTACTAGTTGTTTTCATAAGCTATCTGGAGAGCTTATTGAAATAAGCTGAAAAAGCTTATAAACATGCCATGGGCTATTTCCATAAGCTATCCCAAACAGTTTCACAAGTGTTTGTGTCAATAGATAAGCTCAAACAAGCCAATCCAAAACAATTTGACTTTATTTCATATTTTGTTGTAGGAATAGCTTACTAAGCGCTTATACTATAAGCTTGAAACTAAGCTGCTTATCCAAACAGGACATAAATAGCTTTCAGCAATTAAGTTGAGCAAAAAAAGTAATCAGTTAGCTGAGATTGATCGGTGACAAAATAACTTTTGGGCTAAGATGATAAGAAATGACAAGAAATTTCAATCATTGACGAAATTTGGCAGCGCCAAACATGGATATCATTTAACAATTCCCAGTGATTTAGCATTACTAGTACTAGTGATATCAACAGCAAAGTTGCTAATGTCAGCGTCATTCCAACAATCTATAAAAGAAAAATTAAATTACAAAGGGAAACGGAAAATACCATGTGGCGACAGGGAAGGACAGTTGTGTCGCGAGGTTCTGACAAGCAGATAACACACTCTTTTCCAGGGTCATTCCCATCCAAGTCACTCTCAACTGAAGTTCCAATACCATATATCTCCTGCAGCTCATACCTCATTCCATTCACCCACAATATCTGCTTAGCTACCTTTAACCGGAATTCTCCTTTATCCTTCTCAAACACTGCTTGAGTTATCTGAGAGTTTGTGTTTGTTTTATTTCCAGATGTTGGCGTTTCATTTGATCCGTCCACGTCGCTTGAAGATGCATCTGCTTTAACTGCTACAGGATAGATGTCCATGTCGGCCACTTTCAATAACTCAGATTCCTCAAACATTGAAAAATTGATACCAGTTCCAGCTGGCTGTCTAAACTTCTGGCCAAGACCTTGCTGGAAATTTATAGTAACTGGTGCAAGAATATTTTCCTTTGTTGACGTAAGGACGCAGCCGTCGCCTTCTTTTGCAAAGAAAAGTACGGTGATGCTGTTATGAAGATAAAGGGAAACAAACATTTAGATCAAACAAATAAAACAACTATAGCACAATGGAATTTTCATTTAACAAGAAAAAGTATAGAATACATAATCTAAAATGAACTTGCATTAAGGCACCTCTAAGGAACTAGGTGTTTTAACGCCTTGAGGTAAGAAGCACCAAAATGTGCATGCCTTCCTAAGGAAAGTCATCAATACAAGAAAAGAAAAAAAATAGACCAGAGTTTGACTATTTTGCATTGTTTTTAAACTATTCAACCATAATATTCAAAATATTAATAAAAGATTATGATATTCATTTCACAAATCTCCAAGTCCAAAAGTGTGAAAAACGGAACAATCAGCTATTACATTTGGACTCCATAACACTCCATGCAAAATAAATTAAGTAATCTCGCTACCCCCTAAAAAGTAAAAGAATTTAAAAAAAAAAAAAAACACTCTCAATAACCTCAAGGGACATTCTCTCAAAATAGATTCCAGCTTGGTGTTACATTCTCTAGCGTGTGATCAATTTGAAGTCCAAAATATATTTAACAAACAGAAAGAAATAAAATAAAATAAAATAAAAAGGAACACAACAGAGTGTTTATAAGCAATGTTGATTATGAAATAAAGATAATTGACATGCTAACAATCTTTAGCAGCAACAAAATCTGCATTTCAATCAAGCTCCCGATATCGTCAAAGGAAAACAAACCCTAGCAACACATAGATAATACATGCTCAGTAAATCACAAAATAAACACAAGCAACTCTATATTTCATTCGAAAAATGCTATTTGCAAACCTTTGTCATATCAGCTTCCTAAGCTAGCTAAAATAATTAATGCCTATAAGTAAATAGTTAACCAAACTATTCTACAATTGCAATGGCATTAGAAATCTCTCATTAATCATTACACAAAAATTTAAGTAAGTAACTTCACCCATTTACTTATTTGAATCCAAAAAATCAAATTTAGCTTAAATCATGTGTACATTAAACAAGCTCATTAACACTAACAACAATTCATCAAAAAAAGCAATGACAAGATCCAACAACAATCTCACCAAAACCATGCATAAGTCACATAATTACCATTCACATTTCACACGATGCAACCACGATAACAACACTCAAGCCTTATCCCACTAAGTGAGGTCAGCTACATGGATCAAACACCGCTATAATGTTCTATCATATACCTATCCAACTCATTGTACCTCTAATCAAATGATGCAACATTAACCACAAATTTATTGTTCAACCCATTTTCACATGAACGTATACAGATATAAATCATGTTACATTCAACTCACTTTTAGTTAGAATCAATTTTTCAAAATCAATTTACTAACATAATACATCAAGATCAAGTAAGAAAAAAACACTATTACCTTCCAGAAACAGTAGCATCAAACGTAAACGTAACAAGAAAAAACCCAGGATTTTCCTCATCAGGTTCAATCATCAGTGTCTCCTTCTTGATATTTACATCATTCTTTATAGTAACCGACTTCTGATGCTCCACATACGGCGCCGGCGCCGGCGCCTGTTGCTGATACCTCCAAGATATTGGGTCAATCGCCTGACGATGATGGTGATCATACGGCGCCGGCAAAGGCATCGGAGCAGTTCCCGGCGGCGGAGGATAGTAATTAGGATAATTCTGATACGGAGGAGCAGCAGCAGGGTAAACGAATCGGTTACCAGCAGCATCCGGTGGCGGTGGTGGCGGAGGAGTTACCGGAGGATGAACTCGTCGGCCACTTCCACCACCACCATGTCTCCGACGATTGTTAGAACCGCTACTTCCTATATTACCCATGAAAACTGAAAAATATTACCAGAACGCCATTGAGTGTGTTTTTTCTTAATAAAAAGGTTTTGTTGCGGTGATTTGAAGGGTGTGTGAGCGAGTGAGTTAAAGGAAAATGATGGAGAAAATTAATGGAAATAATGGAATATAAGAATAGATATAGAAATGAAAGATTCTTGTGATTAATGTTGGATGGATGATGGAAGGTATAATGGGGATTGCGTAAAGCTCCACTTAGTAAGAAGCACAACACAATATTGATGAGAGATATGAGATGTGAAGGTTTTGCTAAAGTGCTTTACTTTATTTTTATTTTTATTTTCATTTTATAGAAAACACTTTATTTTTTGCTTTGTTTGGTTTGTCATTTTCCTAAATTTTTCAAATTATATAATAAAGTTTGCGTCAATGATTATTACAAATTAAAGAAATGTTAAAAATTTGAAACAAAAAAATGTTAAAAATAAAATAAAGAAATTAGAGAAAAGTTTTAAGCATTAAGTGAGTTTTGTTTTAAGAGTTTTAGCATAATATAAGTAATTTTAAAAATAAATCATTTTGTTGTTATTTCTAGATAGCAAATGTATAGTAGACTTGTAAACTTACTCTTTCTGGCTGCTCTAGAGCAATGTTTGTTTGAGTTTATTTTTGTTCCATCTTTTCAAACAATCTCTTTATTATTGATTGTTATATTTGGTTCAAGAATCAAGCTATGTTTAAGAGATGAACCTTTTTAAAGTTACTTGTTGGGAGATTAAGAGTAATAAGAACGAAGAGATTTTTCTAAAGTGTTAAAAAAGATATTTGAGTTTTTATTAATAGTATTTTCTCTTATGGTAAATTGTACTAACCTTTTAGATTTAAATTGTCTACTGCAACTGCTCCACGAAGTTTCATGCAGTACGTTATCTCGATCATAGAAAGAAATATGATCTAACAATTTAGATTTATGCAGTTAGTTTTACACAATATTGATCCCAACCGTTAATTTTTGATCAAATGGTTCGTAACCGTTACTGCATTAACCCAATTACAATGTAGAATCTAGTTCCTAATCTTTCTTGGGGTATTATTAAACAACACTAACACCCCTCTAGTTTCCATTTAACAACGTTGATTCCCAGTTAGCCAAATCCTTCACTTTCACTCACCCTTTCAAGAAATGGTTGGGTTGATATTTGGTCTAGATGCAATTCTGCCTCGATAATCTTCAAGTTTGTGGAAAACATTGGCAATTTTACTTCGAGTATATTTGATTTTAAAAAGTGTTAAACAACATATGTGCGCACACACATTTGCAAACACACAAATCAAATGTACTTATGCAATATTTTTTATCTACAAGAGTAGAGCTCCATATACTTTAAAATTTACAACATTCACACACAATACACACCAACCACTAGCACCAAGCATTCGTGATATTCTTATATGTATTTGTTATGAACTTTTCGAATGGGGAAAACCCCATACCACGTCCGTCAATCCAATGCCACATTTGTTGGCTTATATAAGCACAACACTAAAACCTAACAAGACATGCCTCATTCTAATCCTAACATTCACCTCGAACACATACTTACTTGAACATAGTGTTTCCAGATATGTCACTCATAGTGTTTGCAGATTCACCTCCCTCCCACGATCCAACACCGCCCATCATCTCCACCTCCTCGGATTCCAATTTCCACATCCATTAGCGGAGACCATTACCGTCATCTCCACCTCCTCAGATTTTGACTTCCGTATCCACCATCATTGTGAGTTCATTTACCTTCTACGAGTAAACTTAGATATTTTATACATGTATGAAAATTAGTTGTTTAACTTGAAAGTAGTCTTTGTCACATAAAAAACCTTGAAAGGAGTCATGTTTAGATCCCAGAATCCAATAATTGTCATTTTTTACACGCTATTCATCTATTAGTCATTTACAACCTAACTCAATTATTGTGATACAAGTAATTAAAGGATTTCACGGTTTTCAGCATTGTATGCGGCCGGAAAAAATAATAATCTAAACAAAGCATATTGCTTTTTTGACGATAAAACAAAGCATAATATTGTCGTTATCTGTCATTTCTTATTATATTTAATTTACTTTAATATCTATATTTCTAGTGTTCATAATGCATATGCTTAGATTTTCTTGGCTGCCAAACTAAACCCGAACCCAATTTAGTCGGTATTCCAAATTCATATCTATCTTCTTTGTATATACTAGCATCAAGACACACGTCATTATGCTTTTATTAGTAAGAACGATAAAATAGTGAAAAATAATTAGTTGATGGTAGAATTGAAAGAAAAAGTGTTACACCAAAATACAATACAATAATCCTTAATACGTATAAGGTTAAAATAAGATTTTTGCATAGTGTCCAACATTATTTTTATTGTTGTGAATTGTTCCCAACAATACAATTTTTATTGTTGCTTTTATCATTAATTTTTTAATTGATAATTTAAATAATATTATATAAAAGATAAAATGGTTTAAATGAGTTGTAAAAATTGAAGAAAAAAATGGAGCCCAAAAATGTATTCCCTTTTATATTGTTATTGTTCGAATACTTAGACCATCTACAGTAAAGTTCTTCCACTTAGGTGCTTAAATAGGTATCACATGTACACATATCATTTATTTTATAATTTTTTTTAATATTACAATTAATAAGCATTCAATCTCTCCAACATAACACCACTATTTTTTCTTAGGGTGTGTTTGGATTGAGAGTTTAGGAGGAGAAGGGAGGGGAGGATTCACTTTTAATTTTTAAATTACGAACAACATAAAATATTTTTTTAAAATAAATTAAGTGTTTTTGAAGTATTTTATAATCATTTATCAAGTTTTTAATTCAATTTTCTAAAAATCATTTTATAATATCCGTAATTTAAAAAAGAAAAGTAAGTCATCCCCTCCCTTCCCCTCCATCCAAACACGCCCTTACTAAATGATTTCATCAATAGTTTTATATCATTACATTTCATCAATTAATTTTTTTAATATTAAAATAAAATAATAATTGAAGAGAGAATGCATGTTAGACCTGAATATTATACGAGAGAGTGTTTATAAAAGTATTCATCTCTATAAACACTATTTTTTTATAAAAGTAATGCTTCTTATAGCGAAAATTTAAATAGCAAAGGCATCATGAACATTTTATACATATAAATGAGTAGCTGCAACTGCAACTGTCTTTTTCATACAACCACTCATGTTTTCCACCAAATGAGAATCTGATTGTTGTTGGATTTCCAAACTATTGTATTTGGATTTCCAAATTCTATTTTCTACCGAAGTTGTTACTAGGTTGAGTCACGACCAGGTCGCTCTCTTTAAGACGTTTCGTGGCACTACCTAAAATTGTGCAAGGTAGACTATCAACCACGCCGCCTCCAGGATAAAACAAGCCCAGCTACAACTGTGCGGTTAACTACTGCACTGTAGAAAACCGTTCGAGAATTACACCTTCAAATATGGTACTAAGACCACTCTTTAATACTGAAACCACTTTAATATGGTATTGTTACCACTCTATTATGGTGCTAAGACCACTCAAATATGGTGTTTCCACCATTCTAACCCTTAAGTTCTCCAAACTATCAATATGGTACTATGACCACTCAAATATGGTGTTACCACCATTTCTCCTCAAATAGAAAAATATTGTTATAATATTTATATACCGTTAAGATCATTCTTGATTCCGACGGGACATTATTATTCCAAATAGGGACTATGATCTTAAAAGTACTCTTTATTCCAAAGGGACATATTACCGAAGGGACTATGAACTTAAGACTATTCTTAATTTCGAAGGGACATTAAACCGAAAAGGGACTATGGTCTTAAGAACACTCTTAATTCCGAAGGGACAGAAAGGAGTAGAAAAAGGAGAATGACTTGTTAAACAAGTCGAAGGAGGGAGAAGAGATGAAAGACTCGTCAACACAAGTCAAGAAAGGGAGAAGAGAGAAAGAGTTCCCGACAACTCAATGAAACTCTTTGGTGTGTGGAATGCACTGTGTGAGCTCTCTATTTATAGAGAAAATTCACAACTAATAAGTGAGAAACTTTGGGAACAAGTAATATGAGAAACTTTGGGAACAAGTAACATATTACTTTGTGATTAAGTAATTCACATATTAGATCTAGTACAAAAATATCTTAATTGAGTACTAAAATATATTAAATTTAGTACAAAAATATATTATATTATGTACCAAAATATTTTAGTAAAACTTGGGGACTAAGAAAACACTTTCTAATAATGATTAAATTAATTATTTAATTTATCATTTCCAAATAATAAAAATATATATCAATATATATTTTTTCTCTAGTGCTTATGTACCCCCATTAATTAGAGGTACACCCCCACTATATAAACACTACTAATGTGTGTGTTCCATCCGATGTGGGACCTCCACTTTTTTTCAATTCACACAACACTAGTTCTACCCAACATGGGAATTTGTGTTTAGTCTTTTTTACTCAATTTCCACACATGTTCCAACAATCCCCCACTTGAATTTAAAAAATGGTTTCAGAAATAACGTCAAAGACGTTTCCATAAGATTTGCTAGTAAACAAAGGTGTCGCCTACAACTTGAACCTCTGCATAGCGAGTAAAATTCTGATTAACAAGAGTTGCTTACAGCATTGAACTCTATCTCAGACATAGAACCCACACACAAACCTTTTCATAAGGTGTATTCTAAAAGCCCGTGCGTTTATGGCCTTGCACGTGTATCCCGGTTTAACGAACGCTCTAGGTATTCTGCCCCGAATTCCATAGGAACCGGCCCTTAGTTCCACATTCGTATAGGTGAGTCTATCAAGAGTACTCCTGTAGCTATGTACTCCACTCCAAATAGAGTATAGATCTCATTAAGAGTTTCTATTATCTCATCCTTCTATCGCTGCAGGAATCATGCTTTCTTACTTTTATCATAGCATGTTCTATCACTTGTGACTTGTTATTACCCATTGAACCTATTTCTTGGGATCTCCAGTCATGTAGGTCGGGTTACCATCACTTGTGACCTTTGGGCATTAGTCCCATCCTATTGGATGTGTTTAGGACTTTCTTTTTAGTAATTCCTTTCGTCAAAGGATTAACTAATTCTTTATCAGTACGTACATGATCTACTTTAACCGTTCCTTTTGAGAGTAGCTAGCTCTCTATTTCTCTATGTGTTCGTGCCTTAATAATCGCCTCTTACCATTATGGTAACGATTCTCAATTTTGTAATAGCTGCAGACTATCACAATAAATTAACACTTCTGGAACCGGTTTTATCCACTAAGGGATCTCAATTAGCAAGTATCTTATCAACTTGCTTCTTCACTAGTTTTCTCTAGTGTTCTCATCTCAGATTCATTCCACAGTGGACTGAGTCAATATCATTTGTTTTAACAAACAACTCCTCTAGTGATGCTCAATATGCAAACACTAGTCGCTAAATATTCATCTGAAAGATGTTCTATTTTATATCTTGTACCATTTAAGTACAATAGGTTACTCCTAGTGAAGTAATCTTAGAGTCATAGTCTTCTTAAGGCACCTCATGACTCTTTCAATAGCATGTCAATGCTTCTCATCCGTCTACTAGTAAACTTGCACAAGAGTTTCACGACATCGGCATTGTCGGATCTAATACATTCAGTGGCATACCTAAGTACAGCCAATGATGCTCGCATATTCTATTTTTCTAACTCCATCTCAAATGTTCTTACACTTGGATCATAATATATGATTGCAAGTTTACGGCGAAATAATAATATTTCCTTAAGAACTTCTCAACTTTGTGAGATTTATCAAAAAAGTTCTTTTTTTCGATCTAGTAATCTTGAAACCAAGAATTACTTCAACTTTGTCTAGGTCTTTCTTATCAATGTTATTGATAAACAATGATTTCACATAATTCATAACATGAATCTTTAAATCAAATATGAGCAAGTCGTCTTCATAGAGACATATGATCGTGCAAATATTATTTGTCACTTTCATTCACTTTTTACTCATTCGATAGCATTAGAATGTCAAATTTTTCATGCCATTACTCAGGAGTTTATTTTAGACCATACAAATAATTATCTAACTTACAGACCATGTTTTCTTGTCCATGAATCGCAAAACTTTCAGGTTGTTTCATATAGATTTCTTCTTCTAGTTCACCATAAAAAGAGGCAACTTTCACATCCATTTGGAGTACTATCGAGTTATGACCGGCGGCTAAAGGGACTAGTACTCTTATGGATATGATTTTCGTGATTGGTGAATGAATGTCGAAGAAGTCTATATTTTTCTCTTTGTCTAAAACCTTTGACTACAAGGGGAGCCTTGTATTTATCAACCGTCAAGTTTTAGTTCTTTTTCCCAAAATCCAAATACAACCGATTGGTTTTGCAACTATGAGACAAGTCAACCAAGTGTCATGTTTTGTTAGACTCTAGAATATTCATTTCATCGTTTATTGCTTCTTGCCATAATTCAGCATCCATTGAGGATATAACTTCTTTAAGGCTTAATGAATCTTCTTCCAATGTATAAACCAAGTTCATACTCTTTAGCAATTTTAGCTTTCTTACCTCCTCGAGGTTCTATAACATCTCGCACGATGTTTTCATAACTATTTCTGATTACTGGAATGTGATCAGATATAGTGCCCCCACTAGTTCTTAATATACAAGGGGAATTTAGTTTACCCCCACTAGTGCCCCCACTATTCTTTAATTTACAGGGGTACTTACTTCATAGACAGGGGTACTTACTTCATAGAAATCAACATCTTTTAATTCTATGATCACTTTAACATTTAGGTCATAAAACCTATATGCTTCGTTATTTATAACATACCCAATGAATACACATTCATAGGCTCTACTAGTGAGTTCAACTCTCGGGGTCCAGAATCCAAATATAGTTCAGACAATCCCAAGTTCAAAAATAAGACAAATTGGGTTGTCTTTTCATCAAAAATTTCTTTATAAGAATTTTTGTTCTTAGACTTGGATACTCTATCCAACATAAATTTCAATTTTCGTTATAAAAATTGAACATTCAAGCATGTCAATTTTATTTTCCAAAATTCACAGTCATCAATAAATATGATAAAAACATCATTTTATCATTTCTAATTTATGTGTCATCAAATTCACACATATCATAATTTATTATGTTTAGAGATTCATATTCTCTAAATTCTTATTTATATGAACTTTTGGTTCATATTTCTTGACTGCAATAAATAAAATTGTCTAATCATATAACTTTGGAATTAAATCCAAGTTACTCAAATTTAAAATTAAATGCTTGTTCACGTGATAAATTTTGATATGTCAAACATTAAAATCACACAACTAATAACATAGAAGGAGAATTTTTAATTTTGAACATACCATCTTTTTCCAACAAGAATGCATAGCACACAAATCTCTCTTTAAGTCTGAGTCAACTCAGTCTTATTCAATAGAAATCTGAAATTCAGATTCTTTCTTATTTATACAAAACATTTGGAACAAATTTATCGTATAATTTCCGTTTCATCAAAACCGTTTTTTTCCTTTTCAATTGATCCATTTTCATATAAATAGTAATGTCCAATTGAATGGAAAACTTTTCCTGTTTGTTCCACGACACATTCCAACTGTTCAAAAGCTTTAGACAATTTGTTTCTTATCATGAGAATTATATAAAAACTAAGCATAAGCATTTCATATGGTGACGATTTGAAAGGCATCAAATTGGCACGCGATTTAAGTTTCATCTGAAAAACCTTAGTTCATCAAATAATAACCTCTCATGATTTCTTTTCCGATCCAAACCCCTTTTTTTTTGTTTTATAACAAACTTGTCAATTTTTATCTTTATCAATGATAATCACGTACAATTGGAGTTTTTATTCACAATAAGTTTAAAACATATTTAGACTATGTGAATTTCTTTCTTAGTGTTGTTGTTATAACAGCAAACACTTCTTTGTTTCAGTTGAAAGATGTAATTCTTATAGCTTGATTTATCCCTTCTGTATTTAGGGACAACTTAACCTCAGTAAGTAACTTCTTCGGTAGACATAGCAGATCGAAACGTCTTAAAATTGATTGTTGTTGGATTTCCAAACTATTGTATTTGGATTTCCAAATTCTATTTTCTACCGAAGTTGTTACTAGGTTGAGTCACGACCAGGTCGCTCTCTTTAAGACGTTTCGTGGCACTACCCAAAATTGTGCAAGGTAGACTATCAACCACGCCGCCTCCAGGATAAAACAAGCCCAGCTACAACTGTGCGGTTAACTACTGCACTGTAGAAAACCGTTCGAGAATTACACCTTCAAATATGGTACTAAGACCACTCTTTAATACTGAAACCACTTTAATATGGTATTGTTACCACTCTATTATGGTGCTAAGACCACTCAAATATGGTGTTTCCACCATTCTAACCCTTAAGTTCTCCAAACTATCAATATGGTACTATGACCACTCAAATATGGTGTTACCACCATTTCTCCTCAAATAGAAAAATATTGTTATAATATTTATATACCGTTAAGATCATTCTTGATTCCGACGGGACATTATTATTCCAAATAGGGACTATGATCTTAAAAGTACTCTTTATTCCGAAGGGACATATTACCGAAGGGACTATGAACTTAAGACTATTCTTAATTTCGAAGGGACATTAAACCGAAAAGGGACTATGGTCTTAAGAACACTCTTAATTCCGAAGGGACAGAAAGGAGTAGAAAAAGGAGAATGACTTGTTAAACAAGTCGAAGGAGGGAGAAGAGATGAAAGACTCGTCAACACAAGTCAAGAAAGGGAGAAGAGAGAAAGAGTTCCCGACAACTCAATGAAACTCTTTGGTGTGTGGAATGCACTGTGTGAGCTCTCTATTTATAGAGAAAATTCACAACTAATAAGTGAGAAACTTTGGGAACAAGTAATATGAGAAACTTTGGGAACAAGTAACATATTACTTTGTGATTAAGTAATTCACATATTAGATCTAGTACAAAAATATCTTAATTGAGTACTAAAATATATTAAATTTAGTACAAAAATATATTATATTATGTACCAAAATATTTTAGTAAAACTTGGGGACTAAGAAAACACTTTCTAATAATGATTAAATTAATTATTTAATTTATCATTTCCAAATAATAAAAATATATATCAATATATATTTTTTCTCTAGTGCTTATGTACCCCCATTAATTAGAGGTACACCCCCACTATATAAACACTACTAATGTGTGTGTTCCATCCGATGTGGGACCTCCACTTTTTTTCAATTCACACAACACTAGTTCTACCCAACATGGGAATTTGTGTTTAGTCTTTTTTACTCAATTTCCACACATGTTCCAACAGAATCCAACCGTGGAAACACTTCATGATATCTATTAAGATTTTGTGAATAAGAAGAAAAAAGAGTTTAAAGAACTTAACAACCCAAGAAGTAAAATTCATAGAAAATTATATTGGTCAAAAGATAGTAATTTGAGAACATGATAGTCTTACTTATTGACCTAAAGTACAATAACTAATTGAACAACTAACTCTAACTAATGCAACTAATTAAACCATCTTTTTTCTTTTCTTCAAGAAGCCATATTAATCAATCTAATTGAACAACTAACTCTAATTAATGCCACAGTGGGAGTGTTTAACTGTTTATTTGACATGATGCTTATTCGGAGAAAAACCTCAAATGCATTATAGATATTCTTTTACAGATATTCTTTTACATCAATATAAGATAAGATAGTTAGAAGTCTATTGATTATTGTTTTCCCATCACATAAACCACCCCACGAGAAAAGATGTTGAATCCTATACGATTCAAAAATGACTTTCTTTGGAACCCTAAAAATAAGAGGAAAGATAAGGGGATGCTACATAATACTAAATTTATCAAGTTGACTCTCCCACCGATAGAGATATGTATCTACCATTTGGTCTCTTCTTCGCATGATGCACATGACTGGTGCCTAAGTTACGTTGTAAACCTCCTCAGATTTGGACCCAACCGGAAGAACAAGAAACTTGAATGGAGACGAATCAACACAACTCAAACATATAACAAATTGATAAAATCCAAAGGCCAAACTGAAATTCCTTAAGCTTTTTTATTTAACTCAAATCTCCTTGAGCAAGAATCCATTTTTCCTATTTTTTTTCTCTCTTAATTTTTCTCATATATTTAGCCTTTTTATTATTGACATTTGTTTTTTTTTTTTTGACCAAGTGACACTTGTTAAGAAATTAAAAAATGAAATATTACTTTGAAAATTGTGTATTCTACTTTTTTAAAGTTAAAAACGAGTTAGTTATTTTCAATGCAAAATTTGTTTTTTCTTTCTATTTTTGACTTTTTAACAAGTATTTCATCCGATTTTAATCAAAAACAGCATTTCACTTTTTAGATTCATTGAATAAATAATAAATTATAAACCACATACACCATTTGTTCAATTAATCTAAAAAGTAAAAAATTACTTGCTCCCGCTGTCTCTAAATAATTGTTTTTTTTAACATTTTTTCTTGTCTTAAAATAATTGTCAGTTTAGAATATTAATACAGTGTTTATTATTTTTTTCACTATTATATCTTTATTTATTGAATTTCATCTAATTTAACTGCTTCACTAACTCTAATTAATAAGAGTATTTTAGTAAATGATATTAATTATCATTAAAATTAACATAATTAATCATTTTTTTAAAAATTGTGTACAAACCTTAAACAACTATAGTATAGTTTTGTAATAGAGGAAATATAATTGAAACCAAATAGATTATCACATCCTATAGACATTTGTTAATATGACATTTCTTTTATATTAACATAGAGAATTCATTCCCAAGTGAAGCTCTATATTTATATTTTTGTAAAAGAAGTGAAGCTATATATATGAATACTCCCTTGAAATGGAATAGACAATTACATGATTTGATGGGTTTATTTACCTTCACTCGTGATTTTGATTTATCATTTTATTAGAAAAATGTGGGGATGAGAGCGAATGAGGACAGTGTTGTACACGTGTGTATTCCATTGCTAAAATACATCAAGTGGGCGTTTCATAGTAAACCATCAAATAATTGGAATTTGGGGATATGGTGGGAAAGAAACTTGGATTCTTCGCAGTTGGGAAAGAAATTTTAACGCATTTGCAATCTTTTCTATGGGCAACCCTTGAATTGACAACAGGCAATTCATATTTAATGTCCGGTTTTTTTATTTAAAAATAATTAAAATCTACATAAAAATTTGAACTAGCTAATCTTAATTCAACATCATTGACGTAGTAACTATATGAATGAGTGAAATCTCTTTATATTTCCCCTAAAAAAATAAAAATAAAAACTCTAACAATAGAAAAATCGAAATTTGTCAAAAACAAGTTAAAATTTAATGAAGGGATCGAACAAATCATATGGGATTGAGGGGATCTCTACTCCTATATTGTAACTTGTAGGCAAAGATAATTAGGAAGTGTTCGTCATTGCTTTCTAATGTGCATTTGTAAGTTGACATAGTTGATATGTGGCAGTGACAGTTAGACAAGAGTGATATTTATTCTATCTGTGGTGTGTATTAGTTTCTTACAAGTTGCAATTTCTAATTTGGTGTGGTATAAGGACGTTTCTATGAAGGTCTTAGTGTTTGTGTGACAGTTATTTCAAAACAGGTTGCCTACTAAAGATAATTTGCTTAGATGCGGTGTTATTTCGGCTGAAGATCGCTTTTGCGTAGCAAGTTGTGGTGATATGGAATCGTCTACTCATTTATTCCTTCATTGTAGTTTATTTGGCTCGCTTTGGTATTTGGTTCATTATTGGTTGGGGTTCTCTTCGGTAGACCCTCACTCTATTCCGGACCATTTTGATCATTATGCTATCTTGACACGGGGTTCGAAAGCGAGGCGGTCTTTTATGTACTTAATTTGGTTTACCTGTGTGTGGGTTATCTGACAAGAGAGTAATGACATGGTTTTTAATCATAAGGAGAAGTCGATGCTTCAGTTGCTTGATAAGGTTAAATATTTGTCTTTGTGGTGGCTGAAGCATAAGGCTACAAATGTTTCTCTTGAGTTTGACGGTTGGTGGCAGTGCCCTTTTGATTGTTTGGTGTTGGCTAATTGTATTCTTTTGTTTTTATCAGTGTAGGTTCTTTAATAGGCGTTGGTTAATTATTTTGTGTATTTGCTTCTTGTCAGCATACCGAAGAGGTGACTTTTCGTGGTGTTTAATATATCTATTTTGTCTTGTTAAAAAAAAACTTATAATTTGGCATTTTCTAAATTTCTTGAGAGAAATGAAAAACCGTATGAGCAAATTTTTCTACAGTACTCTTTGTCATCTCCAACATGATAAGTCATTATTTCGGTAGGGTTTTATATTGATAATGCGTTATAAAATTAATCACAACATGATATTGTAAATATAAATGAGGGAGAGATAGAGAAAAGAAGATGATTTTTTTATGATGCTCTTCAAGTTCATTTACAATGACTTATATAAGACAAGACATGTAAGGTGCAAGTTTTTTTTTTTTTGACAGAAATGTAAGGTACAAGTTATGAATAGCTCCACTGAACTTTTTTTTGGGTACAAATAACATCACTAACCTTAAAAGTAGAGGTCTATAACAATTACTAAATTCATTTACTCATAGGAGTTAAGAAAAATAAACATTCAGATCCATCTTTAATAATATTCATAACATCTATAAAGAAAAAGTTGTAATACTATATTCATCACTTAAGTGGATGGATTTTATAAATATACGAACTTTTTAAGAAAATACATATCAATCATAAATAATACTAGATGATCAATATCCTTTATTATAAGTCTCTCGTTTCTTCTTTTTTTAACCACATATATTAAGACAAATAGATAATGCATTTAACCTCCTCACTTTGTGGATGAATGATCATAAAATATCATTTTGTGTATAGACATGTCTAATTTTGTATTTCATCTTCTAAGATAAATTAATAGTATTAATAAAGAATATATTTTAAAATAAATAAATAATGTGACTAAATTATTTCTCTTTTAATTTTTTTTATATTTGTGTGTGTTTAAATAATTCTTATCAATGTAAGGCTTGTTGGCTAGAAATAGTCATTAGCCAACACTAGCTTACCTCCTAGTTAGCAAAAAGAGGTTCACATTTGTGTGTGTATTTAAATAACTCCGCTTAGGTTTTTTTCATTAAGAGATCTCAGTACTATAAGACACTTGAGTCTTAGATCAATATGACACTTATTAGATCAAAATAATATGAAAATTGCTTTTTAGGCCCTTTGAATTGCTTACAAACCCCTATAAAATCCTAAAATACCTCCCCTCAAGTCCTAATTCCCGAAGCTATCAGAGGCTAACTCTCGATCGCTTCATTTTGGGAGTTATGATTTGATCTGTATCACTAAAATACCAGATCCAAGTTATGAGACAATTCATAAGTAACAAGCCGATCCAATATCAGGTTGTATATTCGATCCATACCAAAACCTTATTTACTGCACTTTCTCAGAAGTCATGATCAAAAGAAAGGATTGACCTCAATTATGATCGTTCTATTCTAGTGAAACTTTTCTCAATGTGTGAAAATTGCAATGATTGCGAATACATTCCGCTGATATTATATTTGATCTAAGTTGATGTTTTGGATGCGCCTTAGACATTCCTTCATTGTGAGTGCTATAAGTTAAATTGACTGTTCTTGCTATTAATAATCAAAATAACGTTGGATTATATACAAGGTTGCTCAAAGTAAAATGTTGATTCCAACTTTGTGTTGTTTTTCCAGTTCTTTTTTTTTTTTAATCTCAGGCTTCTTTGCAAACATGAAGTAGTTAATTCATAGTTGTCTTTTAATGTCGATTCGTATGTGTGGGGAACATTGTCTGGGTGCATGAGAGGTTTATAATACTTCCAACTGACACAAGTAAATGACCTTAATGCCCCTAGCGGTAGTTAATTACCGCTGGGAAACACGCCGGTAGTTAACAGCCGCTGGAACTCAGCTGTTGTTAATCACCGTTGAGTTCTGCGTCTTTATGAGCACAGAACCTTCACTTTCACATTTTCCAGAAACACAACTTCAAACCTCCAAACTTTCAAATTTCTCCAAACTTCTACTTCACGAATTTGCGCCCAATTTCTTCAATTAATTGACAAGTAAGTTCTTCATTCCTTTTTACATGCAATGTAGTTTGTTTAGGGTGTTCGTTTTTATAATTTTGAGCAAAATGTTAGTTTTAGGTAGTTTTAGGGTTAGGTTAGAAAATTGCAAATTATGCATGATTTAGTTGCTTTGATCGATGGTTTATGCTGGAATTGATGTTTAGAGACAATGTAGGTACAATGTAGTTGAATTTGATGTTGAAATAACACCAATTGTGCTAGTATTTTGAATAGCACTTAAGGTGTTTGATGAAATGCCTAAGTGAAAGAGTCTTGTTTTTTTTGTGTAATTTTTTTTGCAAAAATGTTAAATTATGTAATGTATATATGTTATGGTGTTTATAAGTTTTTTTTTTTTTTTGCTTTTTTGGCAAGTTTGATGAATGACATAATGATGAATGACATAATGTGCCTAAGTTTAATTTTTCATATGCGTAAGTTTAATTTGTGATAATGTAATGGTTAGAACCATTGTTCCATAAATTTGGCATAATGATAACCATAATGTAGAATAACCATATGTGATAATGTAGTTAGATTAGGTTTGATGAATGCATAAGTTAGATTAGATTAGAACCATTGTTCCACGTATTTATGTTTTTTTAAATTTGTTTTGTACAGATATGGCTAGGGATACGGATGAGCAGCAGCGGGTTATTAGAGAGGATAGGATGCGGAAAGGTAAAGAGGCGAGTACCGCTAGTGCTCGGAGAGAAAAGAGGGCTGAAGACCCGTATGTCCCTAAGACTCGGAAGCGCAGGGACCCGAGGATACATGGAGAGGGCTCACAGGCACATGTGGATGACTCCTCCCAAGTGGTTGATCCGACACCAGCGCATGCTTATGCGGATGAGGGTTTTGTTGGATATGATCGGATGGATGATGATAGAATGTTTTATCAGCCGCATGACGAGGTAGAGGATGAGGAGGTGCCAGAGGATGTTGTGGCGGATTATCTTGTGGCAGATAATCCTGTTCCTGAGGGTGAGCCTGAGGCGGCGACTCAGCCACGACGTCGTCGTGTTCCCTTGATACCGCCGTATCCTGCTGGAGAGCCTCCCTTTCCTGGAGGACCTGAGACCACGACACTGTTGTTCGACTACGCGAGGCACGTGGCGAACCCTCTTTGGGTGAACCATAATAATGTAAGTGTTTAAATTGTTTAAAATTCTTTAAATGTTTTAAAGTGATTATTTAAAATATTATGTAGCGTAAGTGTTTGAATTATTAAATATAATGTAGCGTAAGTGTTTTAATTATTTATAATAATGTAGTGTAAGTGATTTATTTATTTAAAATAATGTAGCGTAAGTGTTTTAATTATTAAATATAATGTAGCGTAAGTGATTTATTTATTTAAAATAATGTAGCGTAAGTGATTTATTTATTTAAAATAATGTAGCGTAAGTGTTTTAATTATTAAATATAATGTAGCGTAAGTGATTTATTTATTTAAAATAATGTAGCGTAACTGATTTATTTATTTAAAATAATGTAGCGTAAGTGTTTTAATTATTAAATATAATGTAGCATAAGTGATTTATTTATTTAAAATAATGTAGCGTAAGTGATTTATTTATTTAAAATAATGTAGCGTAAGTGATTTAATTTATTTAATATTATGTAGCGTAAGTGTTTCAATCAATTAAAATAGTGACAATGTCTTATTTAATTTGAATTTCAGATGTGGCATGATGAAGTGGGTTACAAGAGCATAAATGCAGGGAAAAGGTTACAATAGTTTGATAAGCCGGAGACGGTTTTGAGGTGGTTTTGGGAGCCTGTGGAGGGGTCTGGCCTCCATGGTTTGATACACACTAGGTATTCCACTGTGACCCATGCAGTGATACGTGCTCTCTGCGAGAGATGGCACACGGAGACTAGTAGTTTTCATCTACATATGGGGGAGATGACGATTACTTTAGACAATGTGCATAATCTCCTGTGTAACGCCCTACTTTTATTATTTATTATTTTATTGAGATTAGATGTCTTTTTATAATTTAGTCGACTTATTTTGATGAGTGATATTTTGTTATGTTATACGCTGGTAATTACTAGTATAATATATATGTTATTTGGTGTAGAAATATATTTGTTATTTTGTGTGGAAATATATATGTTATTTGGTGTAGAAATATATTTGTTATTTTGTGTGGAAATATATATGTTATCTGGTGTATAAATATATTTATTAGTAGCCCCTATTGTATATATTTAATGGGAGAATATATTTAGTGGGAGAATATATTTAGTGGAGAAATATAATTATTAGAATAAGTAGATTTGGGGGCTGAAATAGAAAGAAGAGAGTTATTGACCCTAATTAAATTTAAGAAGAGAAGTTAGTATTATAAATAGAGGAGATATTAGGTTGAAAGACTAACATATGCAAAAAAAAAAAAAACAAGGATTTAGAGAAAACAAGGTTTAGAGAGAAGAGAACAAGAGGAGAGAAGAACCAAGAGAAGGGCTGCCAATCGATAATTCTAAGGTAAGGGTGACACTATCATTCGGTAATATTAAGTCTGTAATTCTGAATTTGCAATTAACATGTTCTAGGATTAGTTTGTGAGAATTTGCGAATTAGGGTTCTGAGAGAGAATTGATGATTAGATGATGAGAAGTTGTTAGATTGATGTAGAAATTGTGTACAGAACTTAGATAATCCATGGGTAATCATAATCATAGAGCTTGAAGTGAATTTATGTTGTTCTTGAAGGTTTTCATGAAAAATGGGTTAAATGGTGATTTTTGTTGAAAGGGTGTTTTAGTTCAAGTTCTATATGGATTTGGGTGTCTTTTCATGTTTAGAAACGTTTAAACAAACTTTGGGACCAAATTTGGGCTTAGGGGATTCAAAATTGGGATTTTGGGATGAAAAATGGAGTTTTCCCGAGAGCTATCTCCGACAGCATTCTCTGTTTCATGTTTTTGCATCTTTTTCACACATTTCTGTTTTGAATTGACTTTAGGTGTAAACACGAAAGTTGTAGGTATGGATGTTAGCTTTCTAATGCCGTTGGTTTGACTTCAAAAAGGATTTATAAAACTTGAGTTATGGTCAAATTACTGCATGTAGGTCACAGTGAATTTTTATGGACTTTCAGCACAACTTTTCCGAATTTAAAATGAAAACTGGTATTGATCAGTACATAATTGGTCTTAGGCGTAAACATGAAAGTTTTAGATAATTTTGTTAGCTTTCCAGTGGCTTTGGTTTGACGTGAAAATGATGTTTGGTCTTTGAGTTATGATGAAAATACTACAAGGAGGTCTTAGTAAAATTGCACCGTGACAGCATTCTTTGTTTCATGTTTTTGCGTTTTGTTCATATGTTTCTGTTTTGAATTGATCTTTGTTGTAAACATGAAAGTTGTTGATAATTGTGATATCTTTCCAGTAGCCTTGGTTTGACATAAAAATATGTTGTGCATGATTATTTATGTTCTTACAAAGATGCATGATGAATTGTTGATACTTGAATACGATGATATATGATGAATTGTTGATGTTTGAATACGATGTTATATGATGAATTGTTGATGTTTGAATATAATATTAATGATGATCTGTGAAGTTGTTATAAGATGATTTAATGTTGTTACTGATGATATATATAATCGTATATGCATTGTGTGTTATTATGATGTTTATGTTGATGCGATGCTTAAGATGCTATTGTTATCATTTGATATTGTTAAGTTATGATGTTGATGTGATGTGACTTTATAAGTGTTGCATATGTTGTTGTTGATCGTATTTAAGATGTAAATGTCGGTCTAAGGCAAAGAGTTGTAAGATGTTCATGAAGTTTCTAAGACGTAAGATGTTGAGTCCATACATACTCATTTAAAGATGAGGGCTTATGCCCTGGAGCTTTTGCTCAACGACGACGAGGGCTTATGCCCTAGGAGCTTTTGCTCAAGGACGACGAGGGCAGCTTTTGCTCAACGACGATGATGGCTTATGCCCTAGAATGGTACCACATGCATTTGCATTTCATGATGATTCGAGATGGTTTAAGACGTTAAGAGTTGCATAGTCGAGTCTAGATGCATTGTCAAGTCAAGTTGTTAAGTTGTGATGTTTTAACGAATTACCTTGTGATGTCTTTTAGTATGATGATATGTGACGATGATTGTGACTGCTATATGATGATATATTGCTAAGATGAAATGATGATGTCTATGTATTTGATTATAATTGTTAAATTATAAGATGTTTATATTGTTAAATGTAATTTATGATTTATGAGCTTGATATTATTGTTTGAGAAATCTCACCCCTTCTGCTTGAAAATGTTGCTCTTCGTATGGGTAACTTGCAGGTAACCAAGATTAGTTGCGGTCGTGAGTGGACTCCTCACAAGTGTGTCTTAGGTGCTCTGATACGTAACGTGATGGGAATTTATTATTGCTTTCTGTTCCTTACATATTATTTAAGAAGTTTTCATGAATTATTATCGAACTAAGTTTCTTTGAGAGTTCTTTGAGATTTTATGTTGAGGCCTTCGTGCCAAAGATTATTTAAGATGTTGAAATAATTTCCGCTGCGAAGTTTTAGATATTACATTGTTGGATTTTGAAGGATAAATTATTATTTATTCCATTTACGATTTTAAGAAAAGAAATGTAACATTCCGTTTACGTTGAGAAACTCTGATTTATTTTTGAAATTTTTATGTTGGGAAAACGGGGTGTTACATCCTGCACATTCCTATTCATGGCCGCATGCTGGACCACGACGAGTCGATGGATCGGGACCGATCGATTGATTTTATGACCAGGTTGTTGGGCATGTCAAATGTTGATGCCAGGGCTGAGGTTAAGAATGAGTCTGCTGGTCATATCAGTTATCCCGCACTGAAGCGGGTTTATGAGGGGCACCTGACAGAGGCTAGACGGCTTGAGCATCCACAGACGAGGGAGGAGATGCAAGAGAGAGCCATGAGGAGGGCGTGGTGTGTGAGGAGTTTCCTTCTATATTTCGTCGGTTGTGCGCTGTTCACTAACAAAACGAACAGACACATCGACTTGATATATCTTGATTGCATGGCGGACTTGGGGGCGATTGGGAAGTGGTCATGGGGAGGGATGACCTTAGCCTACCTCTACGATTATCTGGATGATTCTGTTATCTTGAATAACAGAACGATGGCTGGCTCTACGACTCTTTTTATGGTAATAATTTAATATTTATCTTAATTTCTTTATGAATTTATTTTATAAATTTTATTATCATGTTAGATTATTTTATAATGTTTTAGATTTATTGAATATTTAACTCGAATAATTATTTTTGTGTATTTATTATTTTGTTGCAGGGATGGATTTTGGAGCATTTGCCAGGTCCTTACCCAAGGAAGCGTAACCCGGAGTGGGAGCCGCGATGACCATGTGCTGGGAGATGGCTTACTAGCAGAGGGCATAAAAGTGTGCACCATTACCGCTCACGCATGGATCGCATGGAGGTGGATGACGTCAGGTTTTCTACTTATGGTGATCACAGAGACGTGCACCCATTTCAGATGTTGTGCACTTACTCGAGATGACTCATGTGCGGGAAGGAGAGGGTGTACCGTCATTTACCTGAGCGGGTGAAGAGGTAGTTCTCCTTTGTCCAGGACATTCCCAGACATCCTTCAGCTGTCCCTCCGGTGCCTACTACGCAGTTCCTAACCACTGTGTTTATGGACGCAGTTGCTTGGTTAGTCACTGATTGGGGAGATGGGTGTGAGAGACCATGGCAGCATGCTCCTGGCTACATGGCTTGGTATGCCAAAGTCTCTCACCCTCGCATTCTCCCACCTGATGAAGGATCTCCTCCCAGGCCGGCGAACGTGGAGCAGATCATAGAGGATGAGCATGCCAGGGAGATGCCTGACACACTGACGATCGTCCGGGATGTGGCGCACATAGCTCGTGATATTGTGGTCAGGCAAGCCGAGATGACCAAAGAGGAGATTGTCCAGGAGGTCATGCAGATAGCTAGTGCTACTGACCCTGCCCTTACTTATCAGATTTCCAGGCGGCGCAGGGGGCAGCAGAGGCAGGGTAGGCAGCAAGGCTGATTATTACTAGGATTTTTTTATGTATTTTTTGAGTATGATGTTGATGATGTACTATTATGACATGTTCCGTACATTTTCCTATTTCTATGACATATACGTACGTACGTTATATATTACCTTCTTGCGTTTTAATTTTACCATGTTCCTGTTAAATATTGGATGAATATGTTTAGGTATCAATTGGTTATTAGATAAAAATAAGAATTTCCAATTGGTTATTTGATGAAAATATTAGATGAAAATGAAAATGAAAGTTAAAATTGGTTAGGAAAGACACTGGAAAATGAAAATGAGGTCCTGGAAACTGATCAAGCACGTAGCGGCAGTTAACAACCGCTGGCCTCAGCTTCATCGGTTGTTAACAACCGCTGAGTCCCAACGTCTGTTAACGGCCGGCGTGTCATTGAGCTGTTGTTAACTGCCGCTGGGGGTAAAATCGTCATTTACTTGTGTCAATAGGAAGTATTCTATGTCAGAAAAGCAATTTTCAAAGTAATATCTTTTGGTAAATTGTTCATGTGCAGCCAATAAAAGACTAATTCATATTCTTTCAGACACTCAATAAACCTTCTGAAATTCTCTGGAGGTGCACCTCCTTTTGCCTTGTTCCTTTTTACCTTGCCCTTTGGCTACAAACACCTTAGCCTTGTGTTCTCACCACTAAGCAGTTAATCATCCTTATTTTTTTAACTCCTCACTTAACACTAATCCATTTTCACCTTTGTCAAATCCCAACCCAACTTTCAATTCACTGCAAGTACATGCCGTGTCATAAAGTTTGCCAGCAAAATATAGCCAACACAAAAGGGTACCCCATTGCACAAACCTTTCAAAGTTAAAAATTGGAATAGGGCGAATCAAAACCAGCGTGAGTTAACTCAAACTGGGTTTTAGTGTGTGTTTTTTGCGTGACTTAAGTCACGCAGCGTGAGTTAACTCAGACAAATTTAACACTAGCGTGAGTTAACATGCGTAGGGATATTTTGGTCATTTCACTTGGGAATGAGCAAAAACTTTTAGGTAAAGAGCAGAATTCTAATAGTTATAGTTATAAAATTGATTTGTATACCCTATAATTGGCGGTCTACCCCCTAAACATTTACATTTTGGACAAAACTATACCTATCCTTTCTACAATGAGCGACCCTTTTGATGATTTCACCTAAATTAAAAATATACATGAATGGAAGAGAGTGGCCTTTTTACTAAATTATCATTTATAGTATCATGTATTGTTTTTCTTTAAGATAATCATCATTATCATAAATGCATAGTGGAATATATAGACCTTGAAGTATTTTAAAAAAAGGCTCTTTATTGACATCCTAAATCGGGGTCCACTAAATCGTTTTTTAGTGATCCCTTAAGACTTTTTAGTGTATGTTTGATTTTACGGTGAGAAATATTGAATTTGAGTGAATTGATTCTCTAAATTTGATTTTAGCTAAAATTGTCTCGAATATAAAGTTATTTATGTTTGCATACATTCATGTCAAAGCGAGTTGAATAATATACCTGAGTGTAAAATTTAATTATGGAATTAGAAGCTACAATATCTAGCTTAAAGTAGAATCATTTCTGTTCCCGTGAGCATAGCTCAGTTGGCAGGGACATGCATTGTTATATGCAGGGGCCGGGGTTCGAACACACCTATCAATTTTGCCTCTTCAAAAAATGGAACCAACCATACACTTATTTGTTTTTCGGTTCAATTTTCTTTAACTTTGTTTGTTTTTGTGCTAGCGGCTATGAAGGGCAAATCATAGGATGAAAGGGTCTATGTATTCATAATCCAATGAAAAGAAACTACCAACAAAGTAAAATCAGTTTCAGGCATTCCTTCATTGCAGTCTCAAGTCACGGCTTTGGCATTAGAAATTGATCTTTTGTGCAAAAAAATTGTTGGTTTTTTGCAACCTTTTTCACTCCGTGTGAATGAGTTGTTTGGTTAGCCTTGCTCGTTTTCAAAATATTTTAACAATGAACAATGCTATATGACACATACGCAACTGATTTTACTTTGTTGATAATTTTTTCTTCCTTGACTATGAATTGGAAAATGATGCATTCAACAAAGAAAGTTAGAAACCTTTGTTGATAATTTTTTTCCTTGACTATGAATTGGAAAATGATACATTCAACAAAAAAAGTTAGAAACCAATCATGAAGCAATAGTGAATAAATGTGATTGATTACCAATCACCACAACTGCGTGATTTCCATAACTTTCGGAATTTAAGTCATACAATCCGTTTTGTAGTTTTTCTTTTTGTGGTGTTTAGGGTTTGATTGTCCTTACCAACTGAGTTAAGATTACGGAGACTTCGTTTTGTAGTTTTTCTTCAAACATACGCTCGCGAGATTTTACGAAAACAAATTCGCTGAATATAGCAATGCAACATTATTGTGTATCACCCAACGACGGATCCATAAATTTTTAGTATTGTGGGCAACACATAATTTTCCTTTTTTTTTTTTGAAGGACCCTAACAATTTGTTAATTTGGTAGAAGTAAAGTATTATCAATTTTGATTTTTTTTTATTGTAGAAGAAAAGCAGAGTAAAAATATTCACTTAAAAACTCACACACATAAGCGAGAATCCCGGATTGAAACTCGGATCAGGACATCTAATCTAACAATAATTAATTGAATAAATTTCTCTTATAATTTATATAATGTAGGCCTTAATAACTTAATTAAACTTCACTATCATTTCTTCTTTTTGTTCCATAATAATATATACATAGCTTTCTTTAGTTTTTTTTTCCTAATGTTGTGGGGACCAAGGCCCACATACCCTTGTATGTGGGGCCGTCCCTGGTATCACCTTTCATAACCGCTAGCAGATGGGATGGGAATAGGTTAGGCCGGCCTACAAGGGCCTATGGCCTAGCCTATGACAAGCCAGGCTAGGCCATGCTTTTTTCTTAAATAGAGAAGGCTTAGGCTTTTTTTTAAGCCTATTTAACTTAAAAGGCCAAACCACATGCCTCTCAAAAAGCCTCTTAACCCTATTAGACCGGCCTATTTAAGTAATATGAATAATATTATTTATTATTATATTATATTTTGTACTTTGAATTAAAATATAAATTTGTAAACCTTTTCAATAATCTAAGCTTTATTAGTATACATTAATTTTTTGCATACATAAATGTATTATTATAAACTAGAATATAAATATGATACAATATATAGTCGAATTCCCTAAAACCTCGTGTTGATTATCAAAAGAGAGTTTAATATAATTGAACTATTAGTTCGCTAGTCCATTTAAACTTAGACCACATTGCTCATTTAAAGAAGTTCATAAGATATAGGCTTTTAAACAGGCTAGTAGGTCGTATCAGGCATTCAGAAGGCCAAGCTCAGGCCTAAAAAATAGGCCTATGACAGGCCGCATGCCAGGCTTAGGCTTTAAAAAAACATGGCAGGCCAGGCTTAGGCCTTGCAAAGCCTAGCTTGACCTAGCCTATTCCCATCCCTATAGCAGAATAACAAATAAATTAAAGAATAATTGAACAGGAAAAAAAATCAGAAGGATCATTTTAAAAAAAAGTCAGAAGGATCATTAAAAAATTATTTAGGGACCACCTATTAATTATATTAGGAAGTTTAGTTAACATACTTTTAGGAGGAGGCATGACAACAAAACTCATACCTGCGGGTACCAGCTCGAACTAAATTCAATTTGACGGATTTTCCCCGTTTTGACTGGGTTTGAGTTTCCCCGATTTTAAAACACGGGTACGAGACGGGTAATAGAGTATAGGTACCACCCTGAACCCTACCCAAACCCATCCCGAATGTAGAAAATCAATTTACTACCCCTTTTATATAAATAGAAACCTAAACCTTAAATCATTTCACTCACACAGTCAGAGTCTCAGTCTTTCAAATGAAACTCACTTATCATAGTTCTCTCTTTTATCCTTCAATATCTCACACTCTCGACCTGTCTCTTCTAAATCACCATAGTCATCGATCGTTAGCATCTCTTTGTTGGATAATCACCATACTTTTATTTTTATTAAAAAAAATTCATTGCGGAGATGAGGATATGGATGGATCGGGGATACCCAAATCTGTAGGGGACGGGGATGAGATTCGATTTCTCATCCCCGTTGGGTATGGGTAGGGTAACAGGTAAGTGTATGAGAGTAGGGTATGGAGACGAGGAAGGTAAAACTCGTTCCCACCCCGCCCGATTGCCAAGTCTATTTAGGAGTTAAGGAGTTCACTTGCTGAACAAGTAAACTCGGTTAGATACAAACTTTTGTTGAAGTTTATTAAGCTTTTGTAGTATAAAAATAAATTATGTGTTAGTTACTTTGAAATGCAATTCATTCAATGAAATTCACTTTGATTCTCTTCAATCTCTCTCAATTCTCTCAAACTTTTTCCATCTTAAACTTTACCAAGTTCACTTTGTTCTATCATATTGGCATCTCACCATTTTGGAGAATATGTGAAATATGGCAACTAACAACAATGGAAGCTTCACCACACATGTACCATTTTTTGATGGCAAGATTTATGATCAATGGATCGTGAAGATGAAGGTAATATTCAGGCATCAAGATGTTCTTGATGTTGCGAAGGATGGTGTACCAGTGCTTGCAAGAAACGCAACAGAGGTTCAACAAATTGGGCATAAAGATGCGCAGAAAAAAGATGGAAAATCAATGTTTCTCATTCATTAGTGTGTTAATGATGAGATTTTTGAGAAGATCATGCACTGTGAAAATGCGAAGGAAACTTGGGATACTATTAAGAGGTTGTATTCTGGAGATGGAAAGTTGAAGAAGGTGGGGCTTCAAGCATTAAGGAGACAATAAAAATTAATGTCTATGGTAGAAGGTGAATCAGTGAGTCAGTATTTTAATAATCTAATAAATCTGACAAATCAAATAAAAAGGAACTGAGACACCATCACTAATTTGATGAAGACATATAGAGAAGGTACTCAGAACCTTGACACCAAGGTTTGATCATATTGTTGTAGCCTTAGAAGAATCCAAAGATTTGGATGTGATGAAAATTGAAGAATTGCATGCAAGTCTTGAAGCTCATGAATTGAGGTTAACTGATAGAAATAAGGAAAAGTTCAAAGATTCTACTCCCTCCGGTCCTATTTATAAGAAACAATTTACTTTTTAGATACATTAAATAATTTATGTATTTGGTTTAGGTTCTTGACTAGATACATACATTACTCAATGTATCTAAAAAGTCAATTTTCTCTTGTAAATAGGACCGGAGGGAGTACATCATATCAAGCTTTGCAAGCTCAGTATGCTAAGAAAGGAAAAAATAATTGGGAGGATCAAGCTTCCAAGATAGATGAAGGACGTTCCAATAAGAATAATTTTTTTTCCTCAAGAAATATGGATAGTAAATAGTCAATTACCCCCATGAAATTGTAGCTTTCGTCAAAAAACCCCCCTGAATTTTGCAAAACTTCAAAACCCCCTCTGAAATTGTCGAACGTCAGTCAAATAGCCCCCTCCGTTAATTTGCTTCATCATGCTGACATGGCTGTTAAGTGCCACGTGGCACTGCCACATGATCAAAAAAGTCATGTCACATCACAGGGGGTAATTGACTATACTTTTTTATAACTGTAAAAAAAATGGGGCATTATGCATTTGAATGCAAGTATAAGACTAAGTGTAAAGAAGGAGTTTCCTTGCTGAACAAGTAAACTCAGTTAGTTACAAAATTTTGTTGAAGTTTGTTAAGCTTTTGTAGTATATAAATATAGACTAAGTGTTGATTATTTTATAATGCAATCAATAAAATTCACTTTGATTCTCTTTAATATCTCTCAATTCTCTCAAATCTTTTCTTCTTAAACTTTCCCAATGTTCACTCTGATCTATCAAATTATATAGGATGCCTTTAGAAACTTTTCTCTCTCTCCAAAATATGATTGCTAAAGTAGTGATCTATGAATGGTTGAAGAACATATTGTAGATCTGTGTCTCTAAAGACCAACATCTTTGAATAGTTGAGGAGCAATCTATGAATGGTTGAAGTCGCTAACTAATGAATTATGGAGGTGTATTAGGAAGTTAATTCAATTAATTAGTTAGCATGATTTTATGAGTTAAGGAGTTTACTTGTTGAGCAAGTAAACTCAGTTAGTTACAAAATTTTGTTGAAGTTTGTTAAGCTTTTGCAGCATATAAATATAGACTAAGTGTTAATTATTTTATAATGCAATTCATTCAATAAAATTCACTTTGATTCTCTTTAATATCTCTCAATTCTCTCAAATCTTTTCTTCTTGAACTATATGATTGCTAAAGTAGTGATCGGGAAACTTCAAAAACATGGGATCACATGGAAAGTGGTTAGAGTAGGGGCTATATTGATGAATTTGGGTCACATGGAAATTAAAAAAAGACAAATTGGATCATGATAATATATATTTTCAGGTATCGTCAAAAAAGGGAACACACCATGCTAGGCTACTCAGTCAATTAAATTTGGATCAATTGCTTGTTCAAATTATTATGCATACATTCTCTACGTGGAAAACGACTTGACTTTTTAATCCTAGAATTCTTACCTCTTAAAAATATATTTTTTCAGTCAATTAAGGTGCAATGTAATGGCTAACTGTGTATTCATAATTTGCACATGTTGATTCTATTAATAAAAAAAACGATCGTGCATGCATGAACAAAATTAGCGCATTAGGACCACACGTGGTTTTTAATTTGTTTTTCTAATCTGGTAGGTAGATCCATGGTAGGTAAATTCATCGTTAGAGAGAGTCTTAAAATTTTAGTCTAAAAACAAACACTAAACTTCAACTAATTCCAGTAGAGTTAATTAGGGTCTCTTTTATTTAGTCACAACAATCAATTAAATTTTTTATCAATAGATCTCAAACTAAAGCGGGAAATAAGTCGAACTTGATTTAGTTTGGTTTGATAATAATTCAGTTCGTAATTCGACTCAAGTTTGTTAAGGTTTTTTTCTAACTCGAACTCAACTCAATTATAGTCCGTGGACAACTCGATTTAATTTGATAGCTTGAATCAAATGAAGAAAAATAAAAAGGGAAAGAAAACTATAAAGACCACATGTATTTCTTCAACTTTAAATTCAAAAATCCATAAAAAAAAAAATAATAACCAGCCACCTAATTGAAAACACGTTCAATGATCAACTCTATTACATCACTTAATTTCCTGGAATCAGCTATTTCTATGAATTAATCAATAGCACTGTAACTTGATTTCAATTTCCAAGTAAGTATAATTGAACGATTCACGCTAGTCATTAATTAATTATAGTAGGTAACTTGCTTCCCATCCTTCACAATACTTCTGGACGTGGGACTCATGAAATTGCTGGTTTGCACGTCTAAAACTTATGTCTAACATTTTCAATATTAAAACTCATGGAATTGCTCTTTTTATATTACCTTTTTTTCCCACTCAATGGACATTGCATTCCCGCTGGCTATTAGATTTTATATTTTATCATATAACTGTTAATAAAGTAGAAATAAAAAACTTCCAAATAAATAAATAGTAGTAACTATTTCTTTAAAATTAGTGTAATTGATTTAGCAATGGATAACAAAATTTAAATTTTGTTTTTGACATTTCTTATAGTGAATTTTGGTCTTTTTAACAAGTTAAAATGAAATATATTAACAATAATAAGTATTCTTCATAGCACAAGATGCACCGAAAAGGAAAATGAGATCACTCATACGGGCTAAAATAAAATTAAAAAAAGCATAAAGATGGTTATTAACCAATGTCCGAACAAGAGAACGGGGCTAAGTCACCAATCGTGATAACCAAAAACTAAATTAATGTATTTTGCTCTCAGCCGCCAGTAGGATAGTAGCTTGACTCTATCCACAAGATTATGAATAGAATCCTTCTTTTGGCTAAAAGTCTTATCATTACACTCTTTCCAAATTATGCAGACACAATTTTTAATCGCCTCATGCAAAACCAAACTGCATAAAATGGTCAAAAATAATTGAATGATAAACCAAAGAGAAATCAATCCAATGTCGAACATGTAGTCAAACGTTGTCGAATAATTTACAATCAAAGAACAAGTGATTAGCTGATTCTTTAACAATACACCAACTCACACAATGCTGAGAGTATTGATTAAGGATGGCTTGGGGAATGTCCTTATGCCATAATAGCCAACAACAGAATGTAGATTCCATTGCCAATAATCACAACTCTTAACCTGAAAAGTAACACTCTGAAATAAAGTCATACACTCCCCTACGAACTACTCCTTTCACACAAACAATTTGCGCCTCTAACTCCAAGCCTCTCCTTCCTCTTCCCAACATAAAGAAAACATATTCAGCCACCGGCACCCACTTATTCACAAACAATTCAAACAACCTCATAAACCGATCTTTAAAAGGAACACACCTTAATCAAGGATCGGACCAAAATAAGTGATATGTACACATACAATCCACTTAAAAACTCATTTTAAAAGTTCTCTATTATAGATGCTTTTAAAAATAGAATTTGATGTCACTTTATTTTTATCAGTTTGATCAACAGTTAATTTTATCGAATAATTTAAATTCAATATTCGATATGTTTACTTGTTAAAAAATGTTTACTTATTCGCTATACACCATTAATTAAACCATTATCAATAAACTTATCCAATTTATCTTCAAAAAGTAAACTTATCCGATTTTATTACTTTGTGCCAAATATTACTTGGCGAGAATACAAGAATACAAGATTGATCCTGTCCAAAAAAGGAAGAGACAAGATTAATTTGTCTTGCAGGAAGATGCAAATGGATAGATATATGATCAGAAACAGCAATCAGATATTAACTATGGCTGTCTCGTCATCATCATACAATAAAACGTCAGCCTTAATGTCCTGTGCCGCAAAAGAAAAAATTGGGATAAGCAAGCCACACATCCTAGTCAACAACTTTAGCCTCGTACAAAAATTCATTTAAAATAAAATTTGGTGAATTCTACGGTACAGTCACCCAAATGACTTTTCCAATAAAGTCAAACATTTTAAATCAGTTTGTGGAAAACCGGCTTTAAAAGTCTAAATAAAAATGGAATTTATTAAAGGACCAACAGGGAAATGTATTTTACAACCCTTTATATTATGTCCAAATTATCAAGATATTACACTAGTTAAAGCACAAATTAGATGGTGTGATACAACGGCTGAATATTTTTTTAGACAAATATTTATATGAAAGCCATGAAAATATAGATCATTTTTTATATAATGAATATAAAGGATTAGCTCAAGATTTAAGAAATAAACTTAAAGAAATAGCTAGATGAGTGAAGAAAATAATACACTCACAACCAGAGTCAAAGCTTTGCTTGACGAAACCAAGAAATTAAATGAGAGATTTGAAAGACAAATTTCTTTTCTTGAAACCTTACCTCAAATCTATAAACAAAATAATTTGTTTACAAAAGATTATGAGCAAGGATTAGAAAGACCCCATGAAACTTGGGAAAATATGGAAAAAGATTTTCCGTGTTACAATAAAAATGAGAATAATAAATATCCTCATATATATCATTCTTTTAACCCTCAGTTAAACAATATCACTGATATGATTAATTATCTGATAAAAAACTGTTGTAAACAACATCTTTCTCTTCAAGAAGGGGGGAAGAATAAGGAAAAGATTGAAGAAATTGAAAAAACTCTATTTTCTAACTATAAGAAATGAGTATAGAAGAAAATATAGAATATCAACTCGAAAAATTAGATCAACTTATGGCTACTTTAGACATAAGTGAAAAAGATTCCATTAAGGAAGAACCTGAACCTAAAGATCTAGAAGATTTTGTCTACGACTTTAGTTCTGATGATGATTCAAAAGACGATGGAAATTTCGTTAAAATAGAACAATTAGAAATGGGCGAAAGCTCAGGAACAAAAAGAGGACCCTCTTATAATTGGAATGCAGAATTCCATAGGGAATTTTCCCAAGCTAAATACCAAAAAATTCCTATGAGTTATATTCCCAAACATAGTGTAAACGATGGAAGTGGAATTTTAAATATTGATTGTGTTGACAATCTTGTCCAAGCCATAAGAAGTTGGTATAATAAAAATACTATCCAGATACAGTTAGATAGTGACTTAAAAGGTCTAAGCCCAAAACAAATTTTTAATTATCTTTTGTGTAGAACAGAAGGTAATGCATATAAATTTCTGGCCGAAAAATCTGAAGTAGAACAAACTGCAGAAAACAGTATGGGAATGATTAATAAAATCTTTGAATGGCTTTTAAATGAATTCAAAGGATGGCAAGATACGGTAGATTCAAATACCGCCTTTAACACTGAAAAATTATGGAGAATAATGAATTTATCCATATGTAATCCTTGTTACATAGAAAATTATATTTGTGAATTTTCACAATTATATTATGATTTAAATAAAGACACTAGAGAAAACCAAAAGGTTGTCGAATTATTTTACCAAAAATTACCTATGTCTATGTCCCAAATAATTCAAAACGAATTTAACAGTGCAGTATCCTCAGGAACGGTTAAAGATACTTTAGGAGCTAGAATTTCTATCCTTAGAAATTGGATGCAAGAACAATGCCTAAAGAAACAATCAAAACGAGATGCACGAATAGGTTTGTGCTGCGATAGAATCCAAGGAAAAATTGGAGCATATGGTTGTGAAAAAACTAGGAAAAGAAGAAAATATCCTAGAAGAAAGAAATTTAAAAGATTTTCCTATGATAAAAAGAAACATAGGAAGAAAAGATTCTATAGAAGAAAAAGGGAGTACCCTAGAAAAAATAAAACCTGTCCTAAAGGTAAAAAAGCATGCACATGTTGGCTATGCCATGAAACAGGACATTATGCTAATGAATGTCCAAAGAAAGTTTCTAAAGAAAAGAAACAAGTTTTAAACATGATCTATAGAATAGGTTATGAACCAGTAGAATCAGACTCAGATTCTGATTGGGAGCAACAAAGTTTCTATGAACTTTGTACAGATTCCGAAGATGAGCAAAACCAAGATTTTGAGTAAAGGAAACCCTAGTGCTACCTTTATTAAAATAAAACTTCGTAAGAAGGAGATTTTAGCCTATTTAGATACAGGCGCAACATTATGTTTTGGAAAACGAAACATATCAAGAAATTGGGAAAGATTAGGAAAACCCAAAGAAATAATTGTTGCAGATAAGTCAAAACATCAAATATGGTTTGTTTTGAAAAATATCTCAATTACTATAGAAGGTCATGAATTCTTCATACCAACAATTTATCTCCATGATTCAGGATTAGATTTAATCATTGGAAATAACTTTTTAAAGTTATATGCACCATTTGTGCAAAATGTTAAAACTATTTCTTTACTTTGGAAAAATTTAGCAAACCCCAAAGAAAAGACAAAAGTTATAACAACAAAAATTATAACTAGAAATGAGATTATTCAATTAATTTCTGAAAATCTTATAAACCTAAAGAGTATTTGGGAAGAAGGAAAATTATTTTTAAATCTTGAAGAAATAGAACAAAAACTTGATGCTGTATGTTCAGAAGATCCTTTGGATAATCTGAAAAATACAAATCATGAACTTGTTACCATCAAATTGCGAGATCCTAATAAGGAGATTAATGTAAAGTATAAAATGCCTTATTCAGTACAAGATAAATTAGAATTTCAAAAGGATATAAAAGAACTTCAAGAAAAGAAGTTAATTACTCCATCTGCAAGTCCACATTCGGCACCCGCTTTTTATGTGACAAATCACAATGAAATAAAAAGAGGAAAAGCTAGAATGGTGATAAATTATAAGAAACTCAATGATGCTACAATCGGAGATTCTTATAAATTACCACGAAAGGATTATATTTTGCAAAAAATAAAAGGATGTGATTGGTTTTCATCTTTTGATGCAAAATCAGGATACTATCAAATCAGACTTTCAGAAGAAACTAAGCCTTTAACAGCTTTTTCATGTCCACAAGGTCATTACCAATGGAATGTCCTTCCGTTTGGACTAAAACAAGCACCATCTATATACCAAAGATTTATGGATAATGCTCTTAGAGGATTAGAACATATATGTTTGGCATATATTGATGATATTTTAGTTTTTACAAAAGGAACTAAAGAACAACATCTTAAAGATGTAGAAATTGTTTTAAATAGAATTTCAGAAAAGGGAATTGTTATTTCAAAAAAGAAATCACAATTAGCCAAAAAAGAAATTGAGTATTTGGGCCTTATTTTTAAAGAAAATGGCACCCTCGATTTATCTCCACATGTTCAGGAAAAGATTCAAGCTTTCCCTGATGAATTGAAAGATCGAAAACAAATTCAAAGATTTTTAGGATGTTTGAATTATATTGCCAATGAAGGATTTTTCAAAAATTTGGCAACTGAAAGAAAGATTTTACAGAAAAAGATATCTGAGAAAGTTCCATGGTCATGGACTGAACAAGATACTCTAACTGTAAAAACTATTAAAAGAAAAATTAAAGTTTTACCCAGCTTATACAATCCAACAGAAAACGATTTTTTAATTGTTGAGATTGATGCTGATAAAACAACCTGGGCAGGTTGTATGAGAGCTCTACCTAATGGTAAAGCGATACTGAATCTTGATGATTCGGGAAACTATGTTGGTGATGTAACCCATCAACAAGGAATGAAAGATACTGGAGCAACCCAGTACGCTAAGTCTAGTAGCTCGAAAGAGAAATTAGACAAACTCTCTGATTCATCAGAAAAATTAGTATCAAGAGATACTAAGATTGATTATTCTTATGAAAATATTAAAAATAAGATAAAAGATGAAGATCTTTTACTTTGTAAATATGTTTCAGGATCATTTACAGATACCGAAACAAGATATCCAATTCATGAATTAGAAACATTGAGTTGTGTTAAAGTTTTAACAAAATGGCAAATGGAATTAATTCCAACCAGATTTTTATTAAGAACAGATTCCAAATATGTAACTGGATTTTGGAAATATGACCTTCGTGTCAATTATAAATATGGAAGACTTGTAAGATGGCAGATGAAACTTCAACCGTTTCACCCATATATTGAATATATAAAATCTGAAAAGAATTGCTTTGCAGATGCACTGACAAGAGAATGGAAGCAGCTATAAAGACGCTACAGAATTCTCTCAGACAAAAACAGGAGCAAATTGCCTCTGCAAAAAATCGTCTAGAAACTCTTCTTTCTGAAGAGGGGGAGATGATATTAACAATTCAAAACCTTGAAAAACTTTGTAAAAAAGAAACATCAACAGTTTCAGAATCTAAAAATAGTGAAAACTGGGATCTGCTTGGTCAAGATTCTGGAAAGTTCAACTACTATGTAAAATACTCAGCTCCAAAAGAGTCAAACATCCCAATTGAGTCAATAGAACCAAAAGGATGGAAATCCCCAACAACTGTCCTTGCAGATTTACCAAAAACATCTTGGGCTGATAAAGTCGAAGAAGATGAAAGAAAAAATGGAAAAGAAAAAGAACCCATTGATCAACAAACAAGCCAAAAGATTGACAGTCAGCTTGGAGGCAAAAAGAAAGCTTATGTAATTTTTGATGGACCTATGAAAGGTATCTACCAAAACTGGGAAACCACAAAGTTACATACAAACGGCAAAAATGTCAGATACAAAGGGTATGAGACCCTTGAAGAAGCAAAAACAGCCTACAACGCTGTTTACAAGGAAGTTGCAACAGCAAACAATATAGTCCAGCCATCAAAAATGGAGACTAAGAAGAAAATATCTGTAGATAGAATTATCTATGGAGAAAGCAAATTTGTTAAAGAAGTCACCATTGGAGACTACTACAAAAACTGGAGATGGTTAACCAACTACTCAGAAGAGTTAAAAACAGAATGTTTTTATCCTAGCAACAACGGGATAGAAGTAAAAGCTGTAACAGTCCCAGGCATAGGAAAAGAATTAGTCAGATCATTCTATGATTGTGGAATGATTAAAACAATGTATCTTCAAGAAGATGCAGGAAGAAAAATTCATGAACTAGAACTTCTTCCAAAAGATATAGGCGAAATCGCTTATAAGTTCAACAATAGCTTCGCAAAAGATTGGCATTTCAAATCATTCATATCCAACAAATGATGGAAGAGATGTAGATCCAAGACCAGAATGTTTTCTGCATCAAATGGAAAAATTCTATGATACTCTCATCAGATTTGGAGTAAAATTACCAAACTTCAGGGTAATTACTGCAAAGGAAAGCTTTCTAGTCTATAGTGACTCAAGGAAGCAAGCAAGAGAAGAACACCTTCAGCAAATTCTAAAGTTCGAAGAAAACTTTAGCGGGCTTGAAGCAGACTTGGGCCGTCTACCCGACCCAATCCAACAGGAGTGCTGCCGACACTTTCAAAAATACAAAGGACACCAATGCAAGTGGTGCGCAAAGGACATGAAAAACGTGGCCGACAAAGAATCGTTGTATGACAGTGACATATCACCAAATAACGAAGAAAATGTAGAAAGTTAGTGGGCATGGGACCCATTTAGAGATAAGCCTTATCTCTAAGGCAATTATGTAACATATTTTTCTACGTTTTCTTTTTCTTTTTGTCTTGTCATTACTTTTATGTGCTGTAAAGGAAAGAGACGTTGTGCCAACTATGAAGGCCAACTTGTGAGTCTCTCATCCTATAAATAAGGGCCTCGAAGCTCATTTGTATTCACCATGTTTTGAAGCAATATAAGTTATATCGTTTGATATGAGCTTGCCTCTTAGTTTTTAGAACTAGTGGTCCTATAGTGGTAAAACACTATAGTTGAGAATTCTTGAGGTAATACTCTGGAGGAATTCGCCCTGAGTTGGGATAAACTCAACACAAGCAGAAAAAACTGCTGAAGAAGATCAGATTGCTGAAGCAAAACAACCCATATTTCTAAAGAAAAATCAGGTATGAATTTATCAAGAATTATTATAAAATATGTCTGAAGTTTCATATTTTGAAGGAACATCTAGTTATCATGCTGATAGCATAATAGATAATAAAATTGAAGAAGCAGATTTGTCTTTAACTGCTGAAGAAAATTTTAAAAGAAAGTTTAGTAAACTTAAGGAATTTCTGTCAAGAAAAAATATTCTAAAATTCGGAATAATGGTAGGAGAGGAAGCAATTCCAATTGAAACAACTAATGGAAAAATAGTTATATCAACTATAGATAAACAACAAATCGATAAAAGACTTGGAAAATTTTCTGAAAACGAGAGAAAAAAGATTGGTTATATTCATATATCAACCATTCAAATTCTAATCAAAAGTACCTTCATGAAAGGTATTGATTCACCTCTAGAAATAGCTCTAGAAGATTCTAGAATTAGAAATAAAAAACAAGCAGTAATTGCAAAAGGAAATTGTAATCTAAAATATGGAAAGATAAAATTTGATATAAATTTACAGATGGGATTATCCCTAAAAGATATAGATTTGAATAAATCTATAGTTTTTCATTATAAGCTAAAAGATTCAACATTTATGAAAGAAGGTAATCATCCTTTTACAATTTACTACAGAATTAATTATGCTTTGAGTAATTCACATCATAGCATAGAATTTATAGGAAAAGAGACAATTCATATTGATGAATTATTTACACCATTAATTACTTTGGAAACACCAATATTTAAAGATATCACGAGAAATAGTTTTTCTCTGATAGAAGCAGAAAAGAATATGTTTGAAGAAACAGAAAAACCGTTGTTTAGAAGCCAAAGTCTTCGAATAACATCACCGAACAAAGATCAAAAAGATTTTAGCAAATCATTAAGTTCTCAAACCATATTTGAAGATGATACTTCATCCTCATTCGAACCACCTAGAAAGGATTTCGAAATAAGCAGAGAAAAAGAGCTTAAGGATCTGCATGATTCTATAAAAACTCTATCGATACAGGTTAATAAGATTAATCAAAGACTATAAAAAGTCAAAATGCCTGGTCTAACTCTTAAATCAGAATTAATACTTTTTAAAACTAGGTTACAACATCTAGTAAGTGATATAGAATGGTATTATGATCTAATATCATACAAACAAATAATATATAAAGCTCAAACTTTAATGAGATCTCATATAGATTTAATTGAAGATCTGGTAGAAGAAATGCAAGAAAATCTCACAGAGATTCAAATGAAAAGAGCAAAAATTCTTTTAGAACCTTTTTGGGGCTTAGAAGGAATTGAACACCTTATAAACGAAGCTCGAGAAAAAGATAAAGCTCGAGAAAATTCCGCTCTGGTAATTCTGCTGGAGAATAAACAATTAAGATATGCCTGGACTAGATCTTATAACAGAATTAAGACTCTTCAAGAAAAGGCTAGAAGACATAGTCTTTGAAATAGAATTATATTATGAAAGAATTGTTTTTAAACAAACTCTTTACAATTCTAGAGAATTTGTTATATATCATATAGAATATATTGAAGATCTATTAAGAGATACAGAAGATTTAGAAAATCTTACTCAGATACAAAAACAAAGAGCTAAAACACTTTTAAAACCTTTTCAAGGATTAACTAAAATCGAACAAATGTTAAACGAAGTTCGAAAAAATTCCGCTGAAAACCCCACTCCAAACCTGGTATCAGAGCAGGAAACACAATCCTAAGGGATAAACATGAAAATAAAAATAAAAAAGAAATTAAAAAATATTTTTTATATAAAACAAAAGCTTTTTAAAATCGTTTTTCCGAATAACCGATTTAAAAAGACATCCACGTGGCACTCTCCTATTAAGCCACATAAGCGACTTTTCCAGAAAAGTCATAAAAACAACTGCACCATAGCAGTCCCCATAAAATTTACGTACAGGAAATAAATATGATTTCCTGATATTGAAACTTTTGGGTAATACGAACTTTGACCAATTATAGTATTAATGAAAAGAAAGACTTTGCGTCTATAACGCATCAAAACAAAGGTTCAGATTAAGATATGTTCATATAAAGACATGAATACAAGGGTTCAGGTTGAACATCAGAATAAAAGTTTAGATCAATTATCAAATGAATGGTTCATATCAATCATCAAAACAAGGTTCAAATCAGTCATCAAACAATGGAACAAATATCAAATACACTCTTACTTGTTCTACAAGACTCAAAAGTACAAACCAGATAAAGCAAGGACCAAATCTACACCATTCCTTTCTCCCCAAACTCTTTGAAGTTCAAATCAAACAAAGAAAATAAAAAAGAAAGGCAACAACTATATCATATCTTGCTCGCCAATATTCTGAAGTATTTATTCATATATTTATACAAATCATTTTAAATCTTTAACACTCAAATATAATTTATTTTCTCTAAAGTACATATTTGTTAAGAGTCCCACATTGAATAGGAGATGACATGACAATGTGTTTATAAGTTGGGGCAATCCTCACATCATAAACTGGTTTTTGGGGGTTGTGTTAGGCCCAACCACGATTTCTAAGACTATCACATCAAGATCTCTTACAAATAAATAAGAGTACACTTCAAACTCTTAAATATATCTATATCGTTAGATCTAATTCTCCAAAGTGTTATCTATATCGTTAGATATCTATCTTAAATATATCTATATCGTTAGATCTAATTCTCCAAAGTGTATTTAGAATACCTTCAAACTCTTGTACCAAAAAAAAAAAAAAAAAGAATACCTTCAAACTCAATAGAGTTAATCTAGAAATTGGGTGGAATCTATATGTAACGATCATGGGGAAAAATTTGATGATGAGGAAGACATTGCCATAGTTTTTAATAATTTCTTTCAAGATCTTTTCTCTACAAGTCACCCAGAAAGAATTATTGAAGATGTGCAAGTGGTCAAAGATAGATTGTCGGATGATATGCATAACATATTGGAAGCCGATTTCACAGAAAATGAGGTTTTCTTAGCTGCTAAAAATTTAAAGCCTCATGCAGCCCCGGGACCGGACGGAATGCCTGCTTTATTTTATCAATAATTTTGAAGTATAGTTGGCAAGGATGTGACTTCCTTTGCTTTGAAGATTCTCAATGGTGGTGGAAATCCGAGCAACATTAATTATACATATATTTGTCTCATTCCAAAAAAGAAGAAGCCGAAGGTGCCAGGTGATTTTTGACCTATTTCTCTTTGCAATGTCATTTTTAAAATAATTACAAAAACAATTGCAAATAGGTTGAAATTGATTCTTCCGAATATCATTGGAAAATTTCAAAGTGCTTTCGTGCCGGGACGTTTAATTACTGATAATGCCTTACTAGCTTTTGAATCTTTTCATTATATGAGGAAAAAAAGAAAAGGCAAGAAGGGGTGTGTGGCGTTGAAGCTAGATATGTCAAAAGCATATGATCGTATCGAGTGAAATTTTTTGATTGAGGTGATTCAGTCTATAAGTTTTTCTCAGAAATGGCAAAACTTGATTTTCAATTGTATTTCCACTGTTTCTTTCTCTGTTTTGTTGAATGGAAGTCCTTGTCAGAAGTTTTATCCTCAACGAGGCCTCCGTCAAGGGGATCCTTTATCTCCTTACTTATTTATCTTATGTGCTGAAGTTTTTTCTGGGCTTCTAAATAAGGCACAAGCAGAAAAGGGCCTTCATGGTATTCAAATTGCTAGAGGAGCGCCCAAAATTAATCATTTAATTTTTGCAGATGATAGCCTCATTTTCTGTAGGGATTCTTTTCAAGATTCCCAAACCATTCAGGAAATTCTTAATACTTACCAATCCGCTTCTGGTCAACTTATTAATTTGGACAAATCTGAAATCTCTTGTAGCCGAAATGTACTTGATGATCGTAAATTCTTGTTCCAAGGTTGGATGCAAATTAAGGTTGTTGAGTGTCATTCAAAGTATCTAGGGATGCCTGCTTTTGTAGGTAGATCTAAGAAACAAGTTTTCAATTTTGTCCAAGATAGGGTGTGGAAGAAGCTGAAAGGTTGGAAAGAAAAATTTCTATCAACTGCTGGGAGAGAAGTTTTGATCAAATCAGTAGTCCAAGCTATTCCTACGTATGTGATGAGTTGTTTTCTACTTCCGATGGGTTTATGTGAGCATATTGAAAGTATGATTAGTAAGTTCTGGTGGGGTAGCAAACAAGATGAGCGTAAAATTCATTGGATTAAATGGGATACATTATGTAAAGAAAAAAAGAAAGGTGGAATAGGCTTTCGAACATTTCATGAGTTTAACCTTGCAATGTTATCTAAACAAGGTTGGCGTATTATGCACAACGACGACTTATTGATCTCACAATGTTTGAAAGCAAGGTATTTCCCTAGAAGCAATTTCTTGAAAGCTTCAACTGGTTACTGCCCAAGTTATACATGGAGAAGTATTCTACAAGCACGGGTGGATGTTATTGAGAAAGCTGGTATTTGGAGAGTAGGAGACGGTCGTCTAATTAATGTATGGGAGGATAATTGGCTTCCTTATCAAAATGGGCACAAGATTTGGTCCTCTAAACCCCCTAATTGTGATATTATGTTTGTCTCAGATCTCATTCACCATGATATTCGATGTTGAAATGCTCCTTTAATTAATGAAATTTTTCTCCCTTTTGAGGCTCAACAAATTCTTCAATTGTCAATTTTTTTCTCTCAATTGCAAGATGAATTTGTGTGGGGTGCTTCACAGTCAGCTATTTTTTCTGTGAAGATTTCATACCATATCTTAAAGGCAAGACATGAAGCATATGGCTCACATAACTCAATGCATGACAATAATCACCAAGTGTGGAAAAAGTTATGGAAAATAAAAAATATTCCAAGACACATCCACTTTTCTTGGAGGATTCAACATGAAAAACTACCAGTAAAAAATGAACTTTTTAAAAAAGGAATAAGTAGTGATCCATTGTGTGCTCTTTGTAGGGAACATAATGAGACAATTTCACACCTCTTTATGGAATGTCATTGGTCAAAGCAGATATGGGTTGCTTCCTCTTTAGGTGTGGTATTTAATTCGCATGATGCCAGGTACGTTCCTTTTCACAAGTGGTTGGAGGAAAATATTATTAATGTCGATGAGGATATTATAGTCCATGTTTTGGCCTTGTGTTATGAGATGTGGTGTGCTAGAAATAAGAAATGTTTTGAGGGGACTGATGTTGATGTGGCTGCAACTGTTCAAAAGGCACAAAGATCTATTGGGAATTTTAAGAGTGCTAGTACGGTGTTGGTGGGGACACTAAGTGGGGGTCCGCTTTTGCCAATATCTGATGTTCATTGGACACCTCCTTATAGTGGTTTCTATAAGCTTAATGTTGATGCAGTAGGTCCGATAGAGGGTGGAAAATGGGGTATTGGTGTTGTGGTGAGAGATAATGAAGGTGTTGTCGTTGGTGCTAGTTCATGGCAAGTCTTTTCATTACCAGATTCAGAGGTTGCAGAAGCTTAGGCTATGCGGAAGGGATTAGAATTTGCAAAATACATGTCTTTTCTGAATCTTATAGCAGAATCAGATGCTTCTAATGTGATTTCAGCGTTGAATGCTCACCAACAATCTCCCAACTATGTTGGCTCTATTATTCGAGATTGTATTAGTTTTAAGGGTAGTTTTCGTAGTATAAATTTTTTGTATGTTAGGCGTGAAGCCAACCAAACTGCTCATTATTTAGCTAAATATGCTCTTAGGAATTTAGATTCCATATGGATCGAAGAAACTCCGCCTTGTATTTCTGCAGTCTTAGCATTTGATTTATTGTCAGACTTTCATTAATAAAATTGTTTTTAACGTCAAAAAAAATATTCAAATCACTTCTTATCGTACTATTGCAAACACCTTTAATCTATATTTAAAATACCTTCAAACTCAATGGAGTTAAATCATATTCAAATCATTTCTTATCGTACTATTGCAAACACCTTTAATCTTCTTAAAGTCGTAAATAGAGATTAAGTGAATGTATATGATATAAGTTTAGAGGCGCAGAGAAAAACTCGTGTAAGCCTGTTGAGGCGTTGAGATCACACACACACACACCGTGTGTGTGTAAAGGTCATAATGGCTTGAAGTTAAAGGTACAAAAAGTTGGGAACATTCTCCATCATCATCTTAAAAAATCTCATGTGAAGACTAGGCAAACCCATATTAAACCTCGATAAATTTTGTATCAAATTCTTTATCCATACTCTTTAATTTTATGTGAAAATATTGAATTTAAATCACGCACATAGTCATCTCATTCAAATATCATAACATGTTTTGACTAACACTAGAGATAATTCTAATCATAATTGGTTATATGTTTTCCAAGTTTATCTTTAGATCAATTTAAATTGAATACAAATAAAATTTAAAAAGGATTACAATTCAAACTCTCATTTCTTGTGACATATCTAAATTTAAAGATATCTTATTTCTACTTCAAAGATATCTCAATTCCATGCCACATATCCCACATATCATCATTAGGAGCATGACATTGCCTAATATTTATTTCATATCCTTTGATCCAACGTTCTTGAGGAGTCTCTTTAAAAGCCCCCGCATGTAACAATAGATGATTAGGCTTGAAGGCTCCATCACAACTGAGCTTGACCCAAATTACTTGAGCATGTTCTCAATGAATATGAATAATCTCTAACTGAATGTGAAGGCTATTTTTTTCAAACAATTGTAGTCTACAATTTATTTAGCCAACCTAAAGATTATGCAAGTAGGGTTGCCAGGACGTTGAAAATCTTCTTCAAAAATAGAAATGTTCGCCACTTCCATAGGTACCAACAAGATATCATAAAGAGTGAGCGTCATTGAACATCGTGATGATAAATCATGTTGCCTCAGAGGTTATTAAAAATGCAATCCCTGCAAAAAATAAGAACAAAAACGAGTCATACTATTAGAAAGATCAAATCTAATTTATACCTAAGTAGATAACAAGATCAAGATTCTGAACGACAAGTTCCTACGTTTAACGTAAATCCTTTAAATCTAAAGGTAAAAGGGTATACTGGTAACCAAAGTTCAACCATTAGGTAAATAAAGTCTGATCAATAATTGTTTTATCCAAGAAACAAATTTATATTCTTCTAAATAATTCGTCATTGATAGAATATGAACGTATGAGAATTTGAGGTGTTCAAAATCATATGATTAAGAATGTTTAAAAAAAAAGAATGTATATATATATATATATTCTAAAAGAAAGATTGTGTAAGCAATGCCCTCATTTGATTACTATGTTAATTATAATAATATTTTTTTAACAAACCTTTTAAACAGGATTTTGTCTACTCTTGTCGTTTTCAAACCTCATAAATTTTCATTGTCAAAAAAAATACTCCCTCATATACTTCCAAAAAGGACCCCGTCGTCAAGTATGACCTGCCAAAATTATAAATGATAAAAAAGAATTCCGAAACGAGTTTAGAAATTGTCAAAGGGTAATAAATATTTAGTACACACAAACCTTAGACCGTGTTTTTTCTTCTTTATCTGTTCCTTCAAACATGTCCTTTTTTTCTCATTCTCTTCATATATTATACACCCAAATTCCTTAACCAACCAAATTAATCTTTTATTCTTTTTTTCTTGAGCTATGAAATTCTCACTTTTCGCTTGTTTCTCTTCATGGGCTACTGAAAATAACAACATCAACAACGGTACTATAATTATGTCTTGTTCTTTCACTTGTGTAATATAGTTCACTAGTTTTTGTTTATCATGTTTTGATCTTTTTTATTTTATTTTTTATATGCAGATTATGCTGAGGGAGATATTAATGATGGAAGTTTTCGTGTATTCACTTATAACCAATTGAAATCTGCTACTAATAATTTTGATCACAAAATTGGTCAAGGTGGATTTGGCTCTGTTTATAAGGTGATATATTACATTCTAATGAAAATTAGCTTATTAATAGTTATGAATTTATGATTATAATTTGATGGAAAACTGATTTTGGTGGTTTGACTTTTAAAGGGGAGGCTCATGGATGGATCATTTGTGGCAGTGAAAGTGCTTTCTGTTGAGACTGAATCTATGAGAGGAGAGAGGGAATTTGTTGCAGAATTGGCTGCACTAGCAAATATAAAGCACCAAAATCTTGTTGGTTTTAAAGGGTGTTGTGTTGAAGGAGCAAAAAGATATTTAGTCTATGATTACATGGAGAATAATAGCCTCCACCACACTTTCTTAGGTAAATTCATTTTAACATTTCTTTCTATTTATGCCTCTAACTAAGGATAAACCTTCGAATTCATGTTCAATCAATTGATCTGTCCGGTTCGGTTTTTAAAACACTGATATAAACACTATGCCGCGTCCCTTGCACCGTTTTTTTGAAACCATTGAGGCTGTTTTAGCTAAGGATATAACCGCGAAGACTTATAAAAGAACTAAAACAGACAATACCTCAGAAAAACAGTGCAACGGACTTGAGTTTGGAACATTATCTAAATGAGCTATATGAGATCCACATTAAATTGACCTATAAATAAACTATGTTTCTTGTTGTGGCTTTTGAATGATATAGGTTCTGAGGAGAGAAGGATGAGCTTCAGTTGGGAATCAAGGAAGAATATATCTATTGGTGTGGCTCGTGCAATTTCCTATCTCCATGAGGAGTTGAAGCCTCATATAGTACATAGAGACATCAAAGCCAAAAATATACTAATTGACAGAAATTTTATACCAAAAGTTGCAGATTTTGGTTTGGCCAAATTAATGAGAGATGAAACATCTTACATTAGCACTAAAGTTGCAGGAACATTGTAAGTGTAAACATTATGAAAAACTATACTATGATTAATAATTTCAATCCTTTTTATTCATTGACTAATGGTATTTTTTATAATTAAAAAATCAATAGGGGTTATTTGGCTCCAGAGTATGCTAGTTCTGGACAACTAAGAAGAAAATCAGATGTTTATAGCTTTGGAGTATTGCTTTTACAAATTATCACTGGCTTGGCTGTGGTAGATGCTTATACAGACATTGAACGTTTCATTGTAGAAAAGGTATGAAATTTTGAATCAAAAAGTTATTTTTCCTTCTAGCAAAAATAGTTATTTCAGAATCACTTTTGGAAAAAAATAGTGAATGAACACTAGTGTCTTTAGGAACCAAAATTGTCTGCAGTAGACTAAACAAGCATTTGCTAATTGCTGCTATTAATTATCTTTGACTATTGAATTGAGATAAGACAGTTCACTTTTTAGATATTGTATGCAAAATAATTCAAACTTGAAACTTGATTTGTTTGACTTTGATCCATCGTTTATCGTTTAGTGATACTCCTCCGTCCCTTATTAAATGACTTGTTTGACAATTTGCATTTTTGACCTATTATACTTTGACCATATTTTTTTCCTAATATACAAAGATAAATAATATCATATAAGATGTTGGATTCGTCTCGATTAATATTTTTCAAAATATTAATTTTTCATAATTTTTTAAAATAGATAATTAAAGATATTAAAGATCAAAATTATGTATTGATATGTGTGTCTGAGTCAACTAGGTCATCTAATATAGGACGGAGGGAGTACTTAATTTCATCAAATGCATGCTTCTTTTTTTATTTTGGTAGTAAATAAAAATTTCCAGTCATCGTGAACTTATTTCAGTTAGTAAAGACAATTGATAAAATATGTAAGGTCTGGGGTTCAAACCCTCACCACCACAAAAAAAATCAAAATTTCCAACATAGCATCTGGTACTATAGCTTTGTGAAGCTAAGTTTCTAAAAGTACTAAGAGATGAATTTCTATATACTTTTATTGTAAGTTTTTTTACACATTCATCTAATTAAATCACACCAAAATACGATTTTCAATTTCATAGATTAGTTCTTAAAATATCTTTAAAATTATTTATAGACCATGATTTGATGAAATGCATGTGTAAAAGAATTTTACATCGTAATCGTGAGTGTGTATAAATTAAATCCAATATAAAAAGTTTTTCAAATTAAAAATGGTTACATATAGTCCTTTTCAGCCTGTTAATTTAATATCTCAAAGGAGAATTCATATTTACCCATGAAAAAGACATAACGTGTAACCAAAAGAAAGAAAAAGACATAACGGACAAAAGAAATCGTCACTACAAATTCTTAATCTGTAGCAGACAATTAATAATTTTTATAGATAATAATGTTTTATAATTTTAATTATGCTAATCCTGTCCCATCTATACTGTCAGCCGCCACCAAAAATAATTATCGACACGTTTGTTCTTTAATAATAGACTTTGAAACTATAATTATTAATCATTGTTGGTTGAAAATACAAAATTATCACAAAACTACACAAAAAAGATAAATTATTTATGTGTTTTAATTTTTTTTTTTGGTTAAGTAGTCTAGCGGCTAGAGAAATTCACCTTAAAGATGAATAAATAGAGTGTTCGGGGTTTGAACCCTGACCCCTGCATATATATGCATTAACCCCGGCTAGACAATTAATTTTTTTAAAAATAATTAAAAATGAAAAAGTGACTTTTCAAGTGATTGTCAAATATATGACCAACTAACTTGATCCAAGACTCTAGGGTAGAGAAGTTGTCACCAATCTAAATTGTCTAATGAGTAATGATATTTTGACATTCATTTGATGACAACTTTGTTGACAACCTTGTTTTTCTCACTTCTTATTGGTCAAAAACAATGGAGAGAGAAAAAGGAAGAGAGAGAATAACAACATTATGTGAGTATGAGAGAGAAAGTTGTCCAAAAGTTGTCAAAAAGTGGTTGTCAAAATATCATTTCTCATTGTCTAATATATGACCAACTTGATCCAAGACTTTCACATTTGTATAAAGGGATTTGCTAGAACACATCCACTAGTTTTTATGTGGGAGTGTTTTAGCAAAGCTACACATTAGGGTGTATTTAACCACTTTTTAGTTATTCACTTGCTAAAATACTCCTTCTAAAAAGTAAGTGGGTGTATCCTAGCAAACCCCTATAGGATTTGCTAGAACACACCCACTTGTTTTTGTTAGAAGGTGTGTTATAGCAACATACACCTTAAGGTGTATTTATTAACTTTTTAGTTATAACTTGCTAAAACACTCCCATATAAAAACTAGTGGGTGTGTTCTAGCAAACCCCTTGTATAAATTATTTAAAAATTTGTTTGTTTTATAATCATGTGAACCAACATTTTTATGAAAGAGTTCAAACTAATTGGTTTTTCTTGTTTAGGCTTTTGTCAAAGTGGTTTAATGTGAACTTGTTTGATCATGTTTTCAGGCTTGGGCAGCTTATGAGGCTAATGATCTATTAAGAATAATTGATCCAGTGCTTAATACAAACTATTTAGTGGAAGAAGCCATAAAATTCCTCAAAGTGGGGTTACTTTGCGTGCAAGAAACAGCAAGACTTAGGCCAAAAATGTCAGAGGTTGTAGAAATGTTGAGCAACAACAATGTTGATATGAAAGAGGTTAAGATTTCAAAACCAGGATTTGTTGCTGATCTCAGAAACATTAGAATAAAACAAGTCAAGATAACGGACTCCCCACAATCTGGTTCTTCTGTAGGAGCATCCTTTGCAAGCTCCATCTGGAGTATGGGAAATCTCGCCCGTTGATTTAGATCAAGAATTTGCGAGAAGTGTCTATTGTAAGAAAAATATTTTGCCATTTATAATCTTTTTCTCTCTCACGAGTTTTTTACTAGTTTAGGAATAGAATTGTGACAAATTGGTCACCGTGTATAGATAGCAATAGCGCTCAAGAGATTTGATAAAATCCTATCCTATTATAGTGTTCATAATCAATTTTTAGTTCTTAGGATTGGTTGCATCATGCAATTTAGGTTAATTGTTTTTTTATTTTTGTGTGGAGTTGCTTCCTATGTATTAAGTTTATTTATTTTTTTCTGACTTGCATTGGCGTGCTCAGTGTGCATAGGGGAATAATTATTCTACACAAGTGGAGGGCCATGCAATGTTAGATCTTGTATCAATTTTCCAAGTTAGTTGAACTTGAATGTAAATTTGTCATGAAAAAGACATAACAGAGAGAATAAATCGTCCCTTCAAACTCTTCTGAAAACAGTAAACAATTCATTTATATAGATAATTTTTTATTTTTTTTTATTTCAATCATCCTATTCCTGTCACATCTATAATTGTTCTTTTTTTTTTTTTTAAACAGCATATTATAAAAACTGCCAAGCACGAGAATATAATTGTTCTTTAATACTTGGTCTGTACGTGATTAAAAAGTCTTTTGTTTTTGAAAAAAAATCTTGTTCATAAATATAAACCTCTATTCAGATTATTAGATGTATTTACGAATTTTTAAACATATTCTTAATTATTACTAGCTTGTATTGAAATGTGAAAAGTTAAATCAAACACATATTCAAACCGAAGACAAAATTCATACATAAACTAGACAAATTAATTACACTATCCATTTTTCTTAATATATATGAAATTAGTCATTATTAATCTTCATTGGTCGAGAATACAAAATAATCACAAAACTAAACACAGTATTTTTTTTTAGTGTTTATTATAACTTCTTTTCTCTTTCTTGGCTGACCAATACAAAATTTAATAAACAGTATCCATTGTAAATCTATAAATATTTTTCTAGCATAAGAAGTTTCCTTTTAATTACTCTTATGAGTTTGTTTTAAGAATAGTTTTCTCACCAAAAGAGAAATATGTGAGGTAACATTTGAAATTTATTTATTTTTGACTAAAAAAAACATTTTATCCAAAAGTCAAATTTAAGTTCTCGTAAACGATTCGATTTTATTTAAAATTTGTTAATCATTAAAAATATTTAAGTGACACTTTAAAGTATTTTTTAAATTATCACTTAAAGAATTTTTTGATTAAAAAATATTTAAGTGAAAATTTAAGTGAAACAAGCAGGTAATTAAGAGTCACACAATGGACCCTGCTTGTGACACTTTAAAAAATATTTAAGTGATGATAATTTAAAATTTATAATATTTATTGACGTTTTTTTTATTAACTACTCCCTCCGTCCCAAATTGTATGACGTTTTGGGCATTTCACACATATTAAGAAATACAATTAATATTGTGTGGAAAAGAGATATTATTAGTTGTTTTACAAAATTGTCCTTAATAAATAATATGGAAAAGATAAATGAAAAAATTGAAACAAGAGAGAGTAATAAATAATTAAGGTTATAATAGGAAAAGTAACATTAATGTTGCATTGGTATTGTAAAGCGACATATAATTTGAGACATTTTTTTCCCTAAAACGACATATAATTTGGGCCAGAGTGAGTATGTTATAGGTGTGAAATGTCTATCAACTTTATCGATGATTATTTAATGTTTCAAAAATCACTTTTAGTAAAGTCTATTATCTCAATTACATTTTTATCTACAAAGACTCAAATTTGAGATCTTGTTTAAGAATATGAATCAAATCTACACCAACGTAACTTAATGTTGGTCTCACCCTACGTAGATACAATTGCATAGGAATGCACCAAGTTACATTCTAGTTTTAATTATATTAGTTTTACTCATATTAAGCGTGTGACAAATCAAGTCATTTATTATTTAGCTAAATTTGCTCTAACGTTTAATAGATGGTTTGGATTGAAGAGGATCCACTTTACATCTCTGTGGCATTTGATTTATTGTCATAATTTGTTTAATGAAAGCATCTTTCCATTAAAATAACAAAATAATGTTTTCTCCACCAAACATCGTACAAGACAAAAAAATTGTTCATTGTCATAAAATTGTGTCATGTGTTGTTCTACGTTGTGTTGTGTTATTATGTCTTATATCGTTTTCTCTAATACTTAATTTTTACCACTCCCTCCGTTTCGCGATACTTATCATTTGTGAGGAATTTACACATACCAAAAAATCTAATAAATTTTGCTATTCTTGATGAAATTCTTTGTGTTTTTTTCTTCTTTCTATCAGACCCTTAATCATTTACCATTTCAATTCTACTATTTCTCTCTACAAAATACTCTATTCGGTCACATTCATAAGTAAAAAACAATTTTTTAGGTTCATTGAATAACTAATATTTAGTTATTCAATAAATCTAGAAAGTTGTTTTTGCTTATAAATATGACCAAATGAAGTAAATAGATAAGGATATTATTAACAAACCAATAATGAATGATACATTGAAACTTAAAAGTGGCAAGTAAAGTGAAACAAAAACGTTAAGTATCGTGAAATAGTGGGAGTAACATACATCAAATGCACGTAGTTTTTTTTATAGATTTTTCTTTTTTAAGGATTAAAGTTTATTTCTAATACTCCCTCCGTTTCAAAATGAGTGTCGCTTTAGCTAAAAAAATTTGTTTCAAAATGAATGTCACTTTCAGTTTCCAATGCAATAACAACTTTTTCTTTTCAATTGTACCCTCCAATTAATACTCTGCACACTACTTCCAAAGTATTACTTTTAAAACTAACCAATAGTTAATAAGGATAATTTGGTAAAATAACCATTCTCTTTCTTTTAATCATTGCATTTCTTAATATGTGTGTAAACACTTAAAACGACACTCATTTTGAAACGGAGGGAGTATTTGATTCTCACCGAACCTGTCACTGTCAACTCACCTAACAATTAAAGCACCTATTAAATGGTTGGAGTTGTGTATGTTCAATGATGGCATTTAACATGGAAAAGGGTAAAACTTTCCCACCATAGGAAAGTAAATATTACCATTTAATCAAATAAAGTACACATATTTATCATAGTCTCTCACCACCATATTATTCTTCTACACCATCTGATATCAACACTATTCTTTCTCCTTCATGCCTCACTAACCCACCACCACCAACATCAAACCTGCCATCCCAATATTGTTTTTCTTCCAGAAGAATTAAAACTTAAACATGTTTGGGACGGAGTATGTTTTTCCTCCAGAAGTATGTTTTTCAACTTTCAATTTGAGTTGAAACTTAAGCCTGCCGTCCCAATTTGATGTATGCCTTTCTTATCAGATCTCAATCGGAGTATTAGAGTTTATAAATCACTGCTTTCAGATGCCGTTATCATCCACCTTAAATCTGCTCAACAAAAACATACATCAAATTTGTGGTCTTCGTGGTGAGATCTTTTTATTGATCTATTTCTTCTTACATTCGTGGTGAGTCCCTGCCAACGTACACACAACCCATTCAAGATTTGTGCAAATCTGAGACAATGTCTATGTGGTTAATAGAAAAGAAAGTAAAAAGAATCAAACCAAGTTATTATTTATATGACTTAATCTAAAATTTAATGGTTTTTCAAAAGAAAATTAAACTAGAATTGAATGTTTATTTTCGTTTAGTTGTGTTTTAGTTTTAGTTGTTTGTTTGTTTTTTGAAAGAAGAATGCATCTTCCATTGTCACCTGGATTAGGATATTTGGCTATTTAATGGCTAAAGGGTCAGAGAGACATTGAAGAGAGAGAACACGGTTGGAGAAGATAGTGAGGAAAAAATTCACTATTGAGAGAGCGTGATAAGATTGTGCTCATTATTTAATCAAATGGCTTAAATCAACTGTCCCATGGTGGGAAGGTTTTACCCTTTCCCATGTTAAATGCTTACCCTTTCCCATGTTAAATGCTTCAATATTTAAAGTCAACTATTGAAGAACCTAAAAGCGCCCCCTATATTTTACTAACTAAATGAACCATTTGACAAATGCCAACATTACATTTTTTAAAAGAAAAATTCGAAAAATAGGAATTAATATTATTATTTTTATTATAACGGTAATATTAACCGTAATTGAATTCTACATAGAAATGATATTCTCTTTGTCTCAAAATAATTGTCTCTTTAAATTTTTTTATCTGTTTTAAAATAATTATTGTTGTGAATTCGTTAAAAATCACACCAAAAATAATTGATGTGTGGAGCAAAATAATCAAGCAACCAATATCAACGCGGGTAACAATTATAAACACAAGCAAAAGTAGAAAACAGCGAGAGAAAGAGAGAGAACACACGAAAATTGTTTATCCAGTTCGGTCTAATACTGACCTAGTCTGCGGGAGAGAGCAGCTCTCCGTTCCACTATAATGATGAGTAACTTTACAAAAGAGATATCAAAAAGGTTACAAGAATTAGTCTTCAAATCTAATTCTACCCAAAGTCCCAATCTCTTCCCGTGACTAAGAGACTCAATCCTAACAGTGTTTTGTTCAAGGTAAATCAAAACAGTCCCAACCCTAGTGTTTGTTACCAAGAGAATTCTCTATAAACCCTGGTTTCTTTGTTGGCTTCTAAGCCCTGTTTTCTACACATGTTTTCATCTGATACAAGGTTTATATTTATAGTGAAAGCATCCCTAAAAAAAGTGGAACAAATCCAGGCCCAAAAATATGTTTATGTTTTTCTGTTGTCACGCAAAATCGGGCGCCGATTTTTTACGAGACAGAAGTCTCCAAAAGACAGCCAAAATCGGGCGTCGTTGTGCACAAATCGGACGCTGATTTTTGCCTTCCAGCAAACTTCAATTTTGAGTCACTTTCAACAATTATCACTTTAGAATATCGATGTACTATGTATTATTTTTCCACTATTATATCCTTATTTGTTGAACTTCATCCAATTTAACTAATTCACTAACTACAATTAATAATGATATCGGGAGCCAATGAATCATCAACTAATGATCGTTTAATCACGCTTTCTTATTCATATTCATTAGTATATGTTTTGGAATTATGAGTACCTAATTCTCTTTAGGTACGATCATGAAAGTAAAACCTCCCTGCAATTGTCTGATTATATAACCTTAAATTATTCTATGAATTTCAATTGATTACTTTGCTATTTCATTCGGTTGATATTGTTCTTAATATTTTTTATGCATTTATGAATGTCCATAAATCAATTTAGGTCTCAATGATTACTAACCCTAACTTTCCGGCTCAATCTATTTTAACTGTTGGTTGTTATTAACTTAATTTGACGTTCATAAACATTCAAAACCTATGACCTCACCTAAGACATTATGGAGCAATAACCATTGAATAGAGTCGTTAACCAAGATATTGGTCTAACTATTTTGGTCAAATGTCTTAAAATCAAGCAATCAATTTACACTAGAACCTAACATGACTTAGTCGTCTTCTAATCTATCTCTCTCCCTTAGGTAAATCAATCAATCCAATTGTCAAGTGCAACCCCCCTCGTTACATAAATTCCCATCATCATCGTAGTAACTTAATTGAAATAACGCAATCTCTGTGGAGAAGAACTTTATAAATTTTACTATTTGTCGACACACTAGTATACTTGTTAGATTTTTGTCATCAGATATTTATCTAGAAAAAAATTCACGTTGAGTTTCTATGAATAGTAGGTTGAGTGTCTTAGGTTTAATTAATGTTTCTTTTATGTTACAGTTTTGTTTGGTTCGTTTGGTAAAATAAAAACAACAAACCAAACATGTGGTTGAGTGAAAAATGACCTAAGTACTGTCACAGAACACGGTTTTTTTTGCAGATTTCGATTTAAATTTGTTCAATTTATGGTTTTTATATTGGATTGATTAAATTTTAAACACCGCTAAGGAGAGCCATCACTTTTGTCGATAAGCAGGGTCCATTGTTTGGGTCAATTACTAAAAATAGTTATTAAAGATACTTGACCCAAAGAAAAAGACAGAGAAAAGATACCAAATAATCAAATATGACGAACGCGTACGTCTATTTTGTGGATGGTGGATGCAATCATTTTCTCCTTTTTAATGTGGTATGTGGGCCCTATCATACAAGTGCTAACATTTTGTCATACTCAAAGGAGAGAATATTGTGATTTATTAAGTGTTATTTAAAACCTAATATTAGATTAAAGAGTGGAGGTTGAACAACAATTAAGTAAAAAAAACTCATATACTTAAGTCTTAAAATTTTGGATAAAAACGTGGTATCATCCATTTGTATGGTTGCTTTTATTGATATCAAATTTTCTTTTTATGACGAAATTTTTTATTTTTTTTGACAAAAATAAACGATATGTTGGATTAATTATTTAATTAATCAATTATGGATTGACAATAATCAATTATTATAAGTCGGTGTCATAATATAAATTATGGTCTATTGTGTTAAGCACTAATTATATGATGAATTTGAGTGATTGGGCTTTTGTAACTAAATGGACCGTGATGGGTTGGACCATTTAGATAAGCCCAATGAGAGGTCCCTGCCCTCAGCCGTTTAGCTATTTAAACGTCATCCCATTAGACGGTTAATTTTTTCTGAATATTGGTGAAAACCTAGAGCTAGATGGAATGAGGGTAGTTACCCTCTCATAGTTGTCGGCGTTGTCTACGGTTATCCTCATCAACCTAATTCAAAGGTACACAATCTCTTGTTCTTTCTTTGTTATTGATGATATGCTATAATTTGTATCTAGTGATCCATGGCTAAACATTAAAACTTTCATCAATTGGTATCAGAGCCAAATAGATACATGTTATGGCTATTATTCTATTCTTGCCGTCATCGTGTTTTTGCTGTTGAATCATGCTGACTCTAATTTTTATTAGATCAAGTTTTAATATAAAAAGTTTGATATATGTTACACGTGAAATCGCATGATTACCTTTGTTGTTGTTTACGATCCAAATATTTAAATCCTACAACACAACAACACATGTTGTACGATCCCAACTCCCAAGTTTATTGTTGCCTGAATCGAGAGAATATGAGGAGAAAGTTTTTATTTTAGATTTCTGAAAACCTCTAAAATTTCGATTTGAAATCCAAGTAAACGAATTGGAAAATTGTTAAAGGTCTTCTCTTAATCGAGTTATTTTGATCATGTTCCTCAAAAATCTTTGTGAGATGCAGCCTATCAAGCAAATTAAAATTGGGTATGATCGCGGGTCACAACGACCCATTTCTGGGTTTTGGGACGATGAAGAAAACCAGGCGCGTGGTATCACGCGCACGATATTAACTTCCCACTCAGGCGCGTGAATGCGCGTGCGATGTCCAAAATATTCCCAGTATATATATTTATTGTGCCAAATAATTATAGTTTAATTTTCTGATCATTTTGGCATAAATTTTGGAATTTGTTTTGACACCCAAAGATATATCATGTAATTTTATGTGGGGAAAATTAAATTACATTTAAAGATAACATATGTGAAAATTCTATGAACATTCCATATTCTGTTATGAAGAATTGTGTCAATGAAGAATTGTTCATCCCCAAAATTTAAGTAAGTACTCCATTATTTAGGGATAAACTTGCAAATTCTCTTGTACCCAAAATATTCTTAAGAATTTAATTTATTTTATACCCTTAAAATTTGGGATTTAAATTACATTTGAGATCTCTAAATTTTTGATGTATACTAATATGAGAATCATATGTTCTTTTAAATCATGCATTCTTTAGATTTGAGTCTAAAATATAACACTTATGTAAATTTGTTCTTTTAAAGTGTTATAATTGTGGAAAAAAAATTAGACTCAGACTTATATTCTTGCATCAAATATTCTATATTAATATATATTTTGAGAATTGTTGATATTGTATTTTTGATGCATGAATTTCAAAATTTTGTCAAATCTTGTAAGGATTAGATATCAATTAAATTGAGAATAATTTATTTCAAATCATGCATTCTCAATATTTGAGCTTAAACTATTGTGAATTTTTAGAAGGTTCAATTTTATTAATTCTAATGCCAAATATATATTTTTTTTTTTTTTTAAGCAGGGAGAGAGGACAAGCTTCAAATATATTCTAATGCCAAATATATTGAATTTAATATATTCTTTAATTCATATTGTCTTAGCATAAAAATTCAAAGTTCACTAATTGATCATTCTTTTGGCGACATATTTAAACTAAGACACTTGTCTTTGATTCTTGTCACAAATTGTTTTGAAGGGTCCTCATAATATTTTGTTTTCAAAATGAGTATAGTGAGTTGTATATATATGTCATTTATATTAATTGAATATAATATTGACATATTTCTCTTTAATATACATTATGTTTTCTGCTATACTCTCTAATCTAGACCCTTAATTTATTACTCTAAATTTTGTGACAAACACCATTAACTATCTAATTATGTGTCTTGTCGCAATTAAATATTTGGATCACAATTATGTTGAACTATGAATGAGGCGTGGTTGCATTTTTTTTATGCTAAAATTCTAATGATGAATTAAAATTTGTAAGCCTCTTTGTTGTTTATCTGTTAACTATTATCAGAACAACTTATTAAGAATTGAGGCAATTTTGAAAATATTTATCATCCTTACATCTGAATTCTTATATAAATCATATTGATTTATAATTAGAGTCTCACATATGTTTATTTACAATTGCTTATTCTCCATTGATGAATATTTTGAGATGACTATATTATAAGATATTTTCGTTAAGTCATCAACAGTCATTGGCTCTAAGTATAAGGATGAATGTCACACTCTCCGAGGTATGTTGTGATTTAATTATTTTATCCTCTTGTGACTTATTGCTTATTATTGCATATATGAAGAAATTTAGTCTTTCTTCTCTTTTGTTGAGCAATTATGATATACTATATAGAAGTGAAATCCTTTTTCAGAATATTCTAAACAGAACTCTGTTGTTATATACTATTTTCTTACTATAATGCTCCATTTTGTATTTATGTTCTTTCTAATTTATAATGGGAGTATTGAAAATTTTATTCTAAGAGTTCTATTCTGGATAAATTAGAAAACTATTTGACACACTTCTATTCCAAATAATAACTTTTGTTATTATACTACTTCATATAAAAGAAATTCTAAAGTCATATTTATGATGTGCTAATTTAAAATATTGTTAAACACATTTTTCTATCATTTGAATATGACCGAAGTTGAGTAAATTTAAGTATAATTGTTTATGCATGATATTATTGTATCATATTCTCTTAAGCATAAACATTATTTATTTGTATAATTGTAATCTCACCCATCGTGGGTACAATTATGCGAATTTTGTTAAATAGATTAGCATTATATTGGTAACAGTCATACCCTATCGGTGTGTTGTTATTAATATAATTTTTATTATTCAATGTACCTAAAATGTTTATACTTATGTCAATTATAATACTCTATCAATGTTTAAATTTTGAGACATAAGAATTGTACATTGTGATGATATAGTTCTTACTTATTATTATCCTTTAGGTTCTTGAATGAGATTACAATAACTAAGTTACCCTATTAAAGACATGTAGAAAATTGTATAAATTTTTTGCAATCCAATATTATTACATTTTGAATTAAATTTCTACCTAAATGTGATTTTTTTTTTATATAAATATTTTGGATTGCTACTATCCCTTTGTTATGTGAGTGACGGACATACCCTATCGGTGTGACGTTACTTAACATATCATTTTGTGATAGAGAAATAGTTGAATAATTTATTAAAATATCTTTCAAACTTTTTAATTCAACTATCATTGTCCATTCTCTATCAAGTGGGAGAATCGTTGCTATGTATTGTGTAACGTGATGGACATACCCTATCGGTATGACATTACTTAACATAATTATCCTTTTTGTGGGTAAGATAGTTTAACTATCATTCTCCACCAAGTGGAGAAAATATCATTCTTCAACAAGTGAGAAAAATTTTACATGTCAACTAACTATATCTCATAAACAAATATATTTATTTGTTTTTCATATTTTAGATATGAAATTTTTGTAGAGACTTATATTGAGGATATTAGTTATGCTATTGCTATTCTTTAATACTTATGGAATCTTATGACTATTTTCTCTTATATTCTCAATAATAATAAAATATAAGTCTTGTGTATTTCCGCTGCTTGTAACCTAATTGTTTCTCAAATTTGTGTAAGTATAAATTGTAGCATTTGAGTTTTGAGTGAGTTATTAAAATTGTGAACAAAGTCTTATATCCTAATTTTAGAGACTCATCTCACTCATATGATGATAAATTTTTTATATAATCATCATACTCTGTCATATAACGGTTACTATGTTTATAAAATTCTGTGGAATTTTAATTGTGAAAAGGAGATCTTGTGTTATAAAATTTTTAAATGAAAATTTACGTTCTCCTTAATTCTAAATGCAGAATATGTGGTTAACTACGAAACCCAATTCTTGATAATATCTGCCATTGATAAAATATGTATTTATGGGGGTTTCATATTATTCTTGAGTTACCACTTGTGTTAATAATTCTGCTATGCTTATGTGCAAAATATGTGGTTCAGTTCATGAAACTCTATTGGTTAAAATTATATAACCACTTATGTTGATAATGTTGCACTAGTAATTGAGTATCCCACTGTTGAATATTACATTATTATAATATTTTGTATCAGTGATCACTAATGAGAATCCCACTTACTCTTGTTTATATATATGTGGGATCAGTGGGAGTGTGTACACAATATTATATATTATGAGCTCAAATGAGAAATCTCACTCTTGTTTATATATATACGTGAGATCAAGAGAAATGTGTACACAATATTATTGTTGTTATCGCCATATACTCTTGTGCACACTATAAAATATGGCATAGCTTAAGAGACTTTAAACTTTAGTCTCATTCTATTATATTGAGATATATGTTAAAATTCTATCGATCTCAATGAGCATCATAATTGGATGCTTAAGTCAATTTTGTTGGAATATGCACAATAACCTCGTAGCATGCGAATATATATTATGCTTCTGTTTTACCAACATTCCACATTTTATGAGGTCATAAATAGTAAGTACAATGTATAATATCAATACTCCTATCGAGTATGATATTGTGTTCTTGTGGTACTTATAATTTGAGATAATCATACATGTTCTTTGTTATTGACATTCTAGTGGCCACATTAATCCACATTTTTTTTCTTTAAACTAAGTGTCTATGTTAATTGTTATACCCTAATTTTGGACCTAAAAATACTTGTTCAATTCTTATTTTCTTGCATGTTAAGTCATTTGAACTGTCTCTGATCAATTGCATCTTTCTCTGCTTTTTATTTCAATATTATTTGCAAAGTTCATGGGAAAAGGGCATTTTAGTCATTTCCTATGTTAAAATTTCTTTCAATCTTTGAAAAATTGTTTGAGTCTTTTCATTTGGTTTGAATAAGTCTTTATTTCAATTCTATGTCAAAATCCATTTCAAAAATTGCATTTGAAGTCATTTTGAGTCAGTTTAGCCCCTAGGGGCATTTTAGTCTTTTCATGTGTTAAAACTCTGTTTAATTCCCAAAAAAATTGTCTCTGAGTCTTTCAAATTGGTTTAAATAAACTCTTGCTTCAATTCTCTGTTAAAAATCATTTTGAAATTGCATCTGAGTCATTTTGAGTCGTTTTAGCCCCTAGGGGCATTTTGGTCATTTCACACGAAATTTCGGCAGAGAGAGGTTACTTTAAAGTACCTCATTTAGGTAATTGGTTCATTTTAGTCCGTTTTGTCAATTTTAATCGTTTCACTTTACGTTATTTTCCGGTTACCAATTTTAATTCATTTTATTTTAATTCTCATTTTGAGTCCTAAAATTCCTAAAAATTGCATTTTAGTCCTTTTAGTCTTGTTATTTGCATTTGGGTCCTTTTGTTTGTTCATTTTGCAGATTTTTGTCCAAGAGTTAGTTATGCCACGTGGCAGTGTCTTATTGGTCCAGCATTCACATGTGTCAGCCTATAAAAAGGCCACTTCATCAGTCAAGGTCAATTCACCAATCATTTTCTGCACAATCATCACAAACACTTTCTCTTTTTCTCTCTCCACCAAAAACAGATCAAACCATCAAGATTCACATGAACTTGATGAATTTCATCAAGAACACATGAATCTCAAACCCTAACAAACTTTTCCACAAATCAATTCCTCATCAACACAGAATCGTCATCACCAAATAACATCACCAAATCCACAAAAAACACCAGAAATCACATCAATCCCAAACCAATTCGTAAATTGTTCATCAACAACAACAATTCACGAATTCGAATCCAGTTCCAGTACAAATTCATACATTCGAATCCAATTCCACTAAATTGAAGCTGAAATTCCTCAAATCCGAATCAAAAGACCTCGGAATGAAGAACAACAACAACAAATTCTGAAACTGCGCCGAATTCGTGAATAAGAAGAGGAAACAGAATCAAACAAGAAACTGCAAGATCTACCAACACAATCACAAACTAACGCGTCCAGAATCCAACGCGAAGCTGCGAAGAACGATAAAGAACGGTCCAGACCGAACAAGAACGTCAACAATTGGACGCTCACAAAACCAGATCCGAACGCGAAGGCAAGCTCATACATCTCAGAGGTAGATCGATCTTCCCTCATCTTTTATTCAATCCATGACGTTTATGTACATATGTGGTGATGAAGTAGTGGTTAGTTTGAGTCTTGTTGATAAAATTCTCTTTTGTAGATCTAGGCTTCGTGTTTGTTTATTTTCAAAAAATGTCGAAAGAAATGCAAAGAGGAGAAGGTGTGGAGTCTGTTGGTGTAAAAATTTTGAAAAAAAGATAATAAAAAAAAAACAGCTCCGACGCGGCGGCTCTCCGACCGACCACCGCGTCGGAGCAACTCCGACCACCGTCTCCACCATCTTCCCCGACCTGCACTCTAGAGAGAAGGGAGAGCCAGTTTGTTTAGAGAGAGAAAGGATACTCTCAAATGATTTTTTTGTGAAGAGAAACGCTTATATACTCCCTCTGCTATTCCACGCGCGCATGTACACAGTATTTATCGTGCTCCTTCGCCTGAGACAGTTGGATCTAGGGTTTGTAAGGCCTGGATCGATCCAACGCCCCTGAGGCTCTTGGACGATCCAGGTCCAACCATGTGTGTGGGCTTGGATCCACAATCTGTTTGGCTGGTATTTTTGTTGTTTTTTTTGCTATTTCCCACACAAGATTTTGTTAATCACACCTCTGGCAGGTTTTAAGTCTTTAGAAAATTCTCTAAAAAATTGTGAATATTTCTTGATACATTTGTGATGATTTTGTGTTGTTTTTTACGTAAAAAAACTGATAAAAAATAGTGTGATATCTTTCTTGCTTATTTTGTGGTGTGTTGTGTTAAATCTTGTAGAAAATTGCATGATCTTGATTTTAATCTTGGTGCATGATATTGATTTGTGACATGTGAATTTGTGATGAGCTTATCTCTGTTTTGTTGTATATTTTACTTTTTGTGAATGTGTTGTGGTTGTTTGCTTGTTTTACAAGCCTTGTGAGGATAAAGTGCCAAATACGTCTAAAAATGTATCTTAACCCTTGACTTGAATATGTTCCTATAATTTTCACATTATGGCTGCAATAAAACCTTTTGGAAATTGCTATGATGAGAGAATTATAGGTCATATGCATATTAGGATGTTATGATAAATCTTTAGTGTATTTTGACACTTTATTCTTGTTGATTTTATCACTATTGTAGCATTTTTCTTGCCATATTATATCTTGTGCTACTAACACTTTCATTTCATGGTTCATTCATCCATAAGCATCTCATCCTCCATCTTACACTCTTAGCTTTTATTTCTTGCACTTTACATTTCATGCAAAGGACTTAGAATGTAAAAAACTTAGGAAATTTTGTAATATTTCTCTTATGCAATTTAAATTCTTGCAAGACCATAGAATGTATCTAGGCCAATGATGTAAAGGACAATGGACTCTAATAATGTACACCGACACAAACACCGACACATGCACACACCTCACTTTAGATATATGGCTAGGATATGCATGTTTAGATGTATGTCTAGGATTGTATGTTTAGATAAATGCTTAGGATTTACGCTTAGAAAAATCATTTTCAAAAAAATATGAACAATATCACTCAAATGTTTTTCTTAATAAACCTTGGGACCAAAATCCCATTGATTTCCCTTTTATTTTCTTAATCAAACTTTAATGAATTTTAAGCATACTTAGACCACATTTTGCAAAGTAACTAATCAAACCTCACAATTTCACAAATCTTATGCCCTTGAGGCCTCTCTCTCTCATTCTTCAAATTCCAATTTTTCAAATTTAAAATCAACCGACAAAAAACAAAAACATTTTTGGAAGAGAACTACGGTGGATTTGATCCCCTTAAACGGGTACGTAGGCAAGGACAATATTCCTTCAATTCAAATAAAACAAAAATTCCAACACATCCTTCTCCCTCCAATTCTTCACTTAGTATACTCTTAGGCTTAATATCATCTTTCAAAATAGCATTTAAAAATAAAGCGCGCGCGTAGAAATTAAAGACGGTTCCTATAGGATACTATAGTCGTTATAGGTGCCTAACACCTTCCCGTAGCGAAAACAACTCCCGGACCTCGATTCTCAAGGGTTTTGCTTATTTTTTCCCTTCCCAAGAAAAAATGAGATATCAAAGGTTAAAAAGGTTCAAACGTAATCAATGTTTGACACCCGAAAAACCAAGATAAAACAGCTGGTGACTTCACTGGGGAGATTCGAGAGTTACGCCTAGTCTTTATTTCCACGCTTGCGCTTTGTTTTTACTTGTTTTCCTATGTGAATAAATGTTTAAATTCTTGCAAACGTGTGGGGTGAGAATATCAAAAGTCCTACACCCGGGCTGAGTGAACTTAGGATTTAGGAGGGATATAATCGACAATTCACTCCGGGGGTTGCCTCGTGTTTTGGATTATGCGATCAATCCCACATAGCTGAGGCATTTTGGGGGTGATGTTGTCGGCGCGTGTTGTCGCGTTTAGGCACTTTACTTCTAATTGTTCTATGATGCTATGAACCTGTTTTATCTTGGTTTTCGGGTGTCAAACATTGATTACGTTTGAACCTTTTAAACCGGTGATATATTATTTTTTTCTTGAGAAGGGAAAAAGTAAGCAAAACCCTTGAGAATCGAGGTCCGGGAGTTGTTTTCGCTACGGGAAGGTGTTAGGCACCCATAACGACTATAGTAACCTATAGGAACCGTCTTTAATTTCTACGCGCGCGCTTTATTTTTAAATGCTATTTGAAAATGTTATTTACACCTAAAATTTGCTAAGTGAAGAATTGGAGGGAGAAGAAAGTGTTTGAATTTTTATTTTAGTTGAATTGAAGGAATTTTGTTCCTTGCCTACGTACCCGTTTAAGGGATCAAATCCACCGTAGTTCTCTCTCAAAAAATGTTTTTGTTTTTGTTGGTTGATTTTAAGTTTGAAAATGGATTTTGGTAGAATAGAAAGGGGCCTCAAGGGCATGAGATTATGAAATTGTGAGGTTGAATTAGTCATTTGCAAAATGGAGTCAAAGTTTGATTATTTTCATTGAAATTTGATTAAGAAAATGGAAAAGAAAATACAATGGGATGTTGGATCCCAAGGTTTATTTGGAAAAGGTTTGAGTGAAGTTGTTCACATTTGTTTGGAAAATTGGTTTTTTTCTAAGTATAAGTCCTAGGAATTCATCTAAACATACAATCCTAAGCATACATCTAAACATGCATATTCTAGCTATATAGTGATGTGTGTGCATGTGTCGGTGCATTGTGTCGGTGTACATCTTTAGAGTCCATTGTCCTTTACATCATACCCTAGATACATTCTATGGCCTCTTTGCCAAGAAATTTAAAATTGCATAAGAAAAAAAATATTACAAAATTTCCTAAGTTTTACATTCTAAATCTTCGTACAAATTAAATTGCAAGAAAGTATGAATATGGGATGGAATTGTTTATGAAGTGCTTATGGAACAAAACATGAAAGGTTAGTAGCACAATATAGGGAAATACCATGAAGATATCATGAAGATTATAAGCAATCAAAAGGTTCTAAACAAGCAACTAGAATTGACAAAGAAAAGGTGCTAAATACCCAAAAATTTACTACAAAATAATGGCAAATGTAGAGCCTACAATTTCTACATTATGGCCAATTTTATAGAGTATTTTCCCTTCAGCCATAACATGGAAATCAAATGGAAACAATAGGCCAAGAAATCATAGCAAGATTTTAGGTGTACTCACCACTTTATCTCTAACAAAAAATCAAATTACTTGAAGTACAAGGTATCAAAAATTCAACAAACAAATTCAAGGAAATTGCATACATTTCAAAGGTGAAAAATTCAGCATATTTGACATCAAGAATCATTATCAAAGTATAAAAAACACATGAGCACCTTTTGGAGGTTTTTCTATACAATTTAATCAAAAAGAAAAAGTGTTGAACTAACAAGGATATTAAGACACATCTCCATATATTTTTTCCAGTCAAATTTAACATGTAAAAAAACCTCAAGAACAACTAAAGCTAACAAGGAAAACATTGAAGAATTTTTAGAGATTTTATCATGAATTTTGAGGCAAACAGGGGGGTGTGGTAAGCATACTGGGGGGTGCAACCAATAAAACTGGAAAGAAACAACACAAGAGGAAAATGTATGGGCCTGGGTAACGGGTTAATGGAGCGGATCAGGGTAAAAACCATGGATCGGTTAGATCCTCTTCTTCTCCATTTTTTCAGACACGTGAAAACACAAACATTGACCCTTCTCTTATTCATTCTTTCTCAAATCATTCCTCTCCAATCATTCTTTCTCTCTATTCACACTGTAATCCCTTCAATCTCTTCTTCTCAAAACGCTAAAACACACGGATATGAACAACTACACAGAAAATAACATAAACATATGATCCAAAGCTCAATTCGATGCAAGAGGAAAAGGAATGGCGGATTCATACATGAATTGGTAGCAACGCAGTATGAAACAATTCAGAGCAAAAAAGATTGAAGGGAACAAAACCTTGGAGCTAGATCGGAGGTGAACGAAACGCGGCGAAAAGTTCCGAATTCACTTCTTCCCTGTTCTTGCGATGGTGTTTTGGCTGGCTTCTATGGCGTGGATTCCCTTCTTTTGCTGCTTCTTTCCAATAACCTCTTCCTTTCAAATTTCGATGAACCTTCGTCTGCTCCGATTCCAATCTGATTGCTGCCGTCCAATCGTTCTTGATTTGCGATTCTGTTACGCTTCCTCGCCGTTTCGGTTGAGTCTCTGAAGCTTTGTTCTTATTCCTTACGTTTGGATTCCGTTTGCTTCTTCTTTCTTTGATGCCTTCACGCTCTCCTCGGTTGCGTGAGCTCAGTTTTTTTGTGTAGCCTCCGTGCTGTTCTTTCGCTTCTTCGACCCGAGGGTGCTGTGCGTGAGTTCTTCGAATTCGTGTTCTTGTGAGGATGATGAATTAGTTTGCAAAATCAGTCAGAATTTTGTGAATTGCTTGGTGATTGAAATCGAAAATAATATTGGGAGGAATTTGTGTTATGGTTTGTGGGAGAATTGCGATGAATTGGTGGATTTTCGATGAGTATTGCTGGAATTTTGGTTGAATTTGAGAGGTTGATGGTGGAGGAGTGTGGTGGTTAGAGGTGGTTAGAATGGTGGTTGTGGAGGTTGAAGGTGGTGGTTGAAGGTGGTTATGGAGGTTGAAGATGGAGGTTGTTAGAAGAGAGAGAAAGTGGAAAAAAGTTAGTTAGATGGGAGGGAAAATTGAGAGAAAATAAATTATGACTTTTGTGATTTTTTGTGGAGTTTTGTGAAAATGATTGAATGTGTATGACTTTGACTTGGACCTTTGACTTATATAGGGGATGAAAGGAATGCTTGGACCAATGAGGAAATGCCACATGGACTTGACTTGTAACAAACTTTTGTGGACCAATAACGTTTGGACACGTGGCACTTGGACTCTAACAAACTAAAAAAGGATTAAAATGCAAATAACAAAAATACAAGGACCAAAATGGAAATTAAAACTAAAATTGAATTGAAAAAAGTAAATTGAAAATTAACGTAAAACGAGACGATTAAAAACAACAAAGCAGATTAAAACGAATTAGAAAGATTATGTGAAATGACCAAAATGCCCCTGGAGGCTAAAACGACTAAAAATGACTCAGATGCAATTTTAAAATGGATTTTTAACAGGAAATTAAAGCAAGAGTTTATACAAGCGAGTTAAAAGACTCAGAGACAATTTTTAGAATTTAAACAGGGTTTTAACACATGAAAAGACTAAAATGCCCCTAGGGGCAAAACTGACTCAAAATGACTTCAAATGCAATTTTTTAAAAAGGATTTTGACATAGAATTGAAATGAAGACTTATTCAAACTATTTGAAAGGACTCAACCAAATTTTTAAAGATTGAGGGAAATTTGACATAGGAAATGACTAAAATGCCCCTAGGGGCTAAACTGACTAGAAAATGGCTCAACTGATATTTTTTGAAATGAATTTTGACATGAGGTTGAAACAAGGACTTATACAAACCAATTTAAAAGACTCAAACAATTTTCAAGGATAAAAATGAGTTAAATGCAGGAAATGACTAAAATACCCTTTTATGTGAATTTTGCAAGTAATATTGAAATAAAATGCAGAGAAAGATGTAATTGATCAGAGACAAATCAAATGACTTATAATGCAAGAAAAGAAGAATTGAACAAGTATTTTTAGGTCCAAAATTAGGGTATAACAGCTGCCCCTATTTAAGTTTCTTTGTCCGGGGAGTCAAGAGACGAAGTCTTAGAATTGACGGGACGAAGATACTTAAATATTAACATTTGCACTGCTTTTGGACATAAAAATACACTTTCAGATTTTCAAACAAACACGAATGCCATGCAACATTTCATTTATGAATGCAAGACAATCGAACCGGAATCTACGGGCTGTGTCACACCACCAAGGGATTTATAGACATCAAGGTAGAAAGAACGGGCAACAAATAGACAGGTACAAGCTGTTCTTTGGATCGAACTTGCCACTTGACCGAGAGATACAAACAAGAGACGGGTACAAGCTGTTCTTTGGATCGAACTTGCCACTTGACCGAGGAAATACAAACAAGACACAGGTACAAGCTGTTCTTTGGATCGAACTTGCCACTTGACCGAGGAAATACAAACAAGAAACGGGTACAAGCTGTTCTTTGGATCGAACTTGCCACTTGACCGAGGAAATACAAACAAGACACGGGTACAAGCTGTTCTTTGGATCGAACTTGCCACTTGACCGAGGAAATACAAACAAGAAACGGGTACAAGCTGTTCTTTGGATCGAACTTGCCACTTGACCGGAAATACAAACAAAAGATAGGTACAAGCTGTTCTTTGGATCGAACTTGCCACTTGACCGAAAACATAGACATATATGCAGGTATAAGCTGTTCTTTGGATCGAACTTGCCACTTGACCAGTAACAAGATACAAATTGAAAGTCTGGTTTAACAAGATACCAATTGAGGGTAAATTGTCATTGACTTGATTTGAAAATAGACATGACCATTTTTGTTGGCCCAAAAGTAAATTGACATTGATTTGAACTGAATTGACAGTTGAAATTGACATCAGCATTGACATTGACATTGACATTGGCATTGACATTGACATTGACATTGACATTGACATTGACATTGGCATTGGATATTAACATTGACATTGACATTGACATTGGCATTGGCATTTGACATTAACATTGACATTGACATTGACATTAGCATTTGACATTAACATTGACATTGACATTGACATTGGCATTGGCATTTGACATTAATATTGACATTGACATTGGCTTTTGACATTAACATTGACATTGACATTGACATTAGCATTTGACATTAACATTGACATTGACATTGACATTGGCATTGGCATTTGACATTAACATTAACATTGACATTGACATTGACGTTAGCATTTGACATTAACATTGACATTGACATTGACATTGGCATTGGCATTTGACATTAACATTGACATTGACATTGGCATTTGACATTAACATTGACATTCGACATTAACATTGACATTGGCATTTGACATTAACATTGACATTGACATTGGCATTTGACATTTGACATTGACATTGGATATTGACATTGAATTTTGACAGCTGACAGTTGGATATGCAACATGTATGTATGGTATAGCAAGATTATTGGATGTATGAGCACATACAATGCATGATTATGCATGTATGAATGCTTGAAATGCATGATTGGTTTGTAATTTGACAAGAAAATTTCACAAAGGCAGACAAGACATTGGAAGATTGGGCACGTAGTGGCTCGTGCTGCGACATATTCATAGGGGAAAAACCTCTTTGGGGAGACCGTCGTTGCGAGACGTATTAAAACCATGGCTGAGGGCAATAAAACTTGTAAAGGAGGACCCTTGGAAGGTTCTTGGATACAGGTCGCCGTTGCTAGGCGTGTCAGCGCTGGGTAATCATTGGATGTTCGCATCTGTGGTCAATGCTTTTCAATATTCTTTTCATTTTTCATTTCCAAACCCCACTTTTGCCTGAACCGCCCTTTCGGGTTTTCGATTCACCGGGGAATAAGATTCTTTTCATTGCCCCATTTTTGCCTGATTTGCCTTCACAGGTTGTCAATCAGCGGGGTGCTCATTTTTGCCTAAGCCGCCCTTTCGGGTTTTCAACTTAGCGAGCTTTTCATTTTTCATTTTTCATTTTCATTCTATTTTTTTCATTCTTGCCATTGACCACAGATCATCCTGGGGAGTAACCTGCTTGTAACATGTATTGAAATAGACATTGACATTCATTCATTCATGCATGTTTCATTGAAATGTACTTTATTGCTCAGGTTTGCTTTCAAAATAGACAGAAAAAGATTTTTCAATTTTCAAAAATGTTTGTTTCAGACATTAACATTATCAAAATAGAAAGAAAATGTTTTGTATATAGCATTGAAAGTGGAAAGAAAAATAGAGTTTCAAACAATAGAAAGGCTCAAATTGATGTAGAAGAGTGAAAGTCAGCCAAAGGCATGGCTTCACGGATTTACAAAGCTTGGAAAATGGTAATTTTATTGGTTGGTGATACATTGAACACGATGACCGCTACATTTCATAGAAATTTTGAATTCACAAGTACAGAAGCCTCTGATGAAGAAGATCATTGACAGTTGCAGATGCCCCAAGGGGTGATGGTGATTTGCCAGATATAGTTACTTGTCTTTTATCAACCTCATTTTTGCATGAACCGCCCTTTCGGGTTTTCGGCTCATCGAGGCGCTCATTCTTGCCTGAGTTGCGTACAATCTCAGCGAGCCTTTTCATATATTTGTTTTTTTGTCCTTAACTTTTGCCTGGATCGCCCTTTCGGGTTTTCGATCCACCGGGAAGCGCATTTTTGCCTAGGCCGCCCTTTCGGGTTTTCGACCTACCACGCTGTTCTTTTCTTTCTAGACAAAGTATTTCTTGACTATATCAGCATTAACAGGATTTGGGAGTTCAACACCATCCATGTGTGTAAGAATCAAAGCACCACCAGAGAAAGCCTTCTTGACAACATAAGGACCTTCATAGTTAGGTGTCCACTTGCCCCTTGGGTCGGGTTGCTGACTTATCCTTCTTTTCAATACAAGTTCGCCTTCCTTGAATTCTCGAGGTCGGACTTTCTTGTCAAAAGCATTCTTCATTCGCACTTGATACAACTGTCCACGAGTCATAGCATCCATACGTTTCTCTTCAATCAGATTCAATTGATCATACCGAGTTTGACACCATTCAGCCTCAGTTAACTTTGCTTCCATGATCACTCGAAGAGATGGAATCTCCACTTCCAGGGGGAGAACTGCTTCCATGCCATATACCAGAGAGAAAGGAGTTGCCCCGGTTGAACTGCGCACTGTAGTACGGTAACCATGCAAGGCAAAAGGTAGCATTTCATGCCAGTCTTTGTAAGTAGTGACCATCTTCTGAACAATCTTCTTGATGTTTTTGTTAGCGGCCTCAACTGCACCATTCATCTGAGGTCTGTAAGGAGAAGAGTTGTGACGTTCAATCTTGAATTCTTCACATAAAGCTTGCATCATGCTATTGTTCAGATTGGAACCGTTGTCAGTGATGATCTTGTTGGGAACACCATATCGACAGATGATGTTATTCTTAATAAACTTGACAACCACTTGCTTGGTCACATTTGCATAAGAAGCAGCTTCAACCCACTTGGTGAAATAGTCAATTGCCACTAGGATGAAACGATGTCCATTGGAAGCTTTTGGTTCAATTCTTCCGATCATGTCAATACCCCACATAGAGAAAGGCCATGGGGAAGATATAACATTGAGAGCATGTGGAGGCACATGAATCTTGTCAGCATAAATTTGACATTTGTGGCATCTCTTAGCATGTTTGTGGCAATCACGCTCCATAGTTATCCAGTAATAGCCGGCTCTTAACAGTTTCCTTGACATGGTGTGACCCGAAGCATGGGTCCCAAAGGTACCATCGTGTACATCATGCATCAACTTCTCAGCTTCTTGTTTGTCAACACATCTCAGCAAGACCATGTCATAGTTCCTCTTGTATAGGATTTCTCCGTCCAGAAAGAATCTACTAGCCCATCGTCTCAAAGTCTTTTTATCCCTGTTGGAAGCACCAGGTGGATATTCACGATTCTGCAAGAATTGTTTGATGTTATAATACCAAGGCTTTTTATCATTCACATCTCTATCAGCTTGATCTGGCATATTTTCAATAGTGAACACATGAGCGGGTCTATCAAGACGCTGTACTTTGATTACAGGCACATCATTCCAGTGATTCACACGAAACATGGAAGACAAAGTAGCGAGAGCATCGGCCATCTGGTTTTCATCCCGGGGGATGTGGTGCAGCTCAACCTTTGTAAAGTATGTCAACAGACGTCTTGCATAATCACGGTATGGGATTAGCTTCTCATGATGAGTCTCCCATTCACCCTTTATCTGATTAATAACAAGCGCAGAATCTCCATAGATGTCAAGGTGTTTGATTCTCAGGTCAAGGGCTTCTTCAATGCCCAAGATGCATGCTTCGTATTCAGCTATGTTGTTCGTGCAGTCAAAGGTTATTCGAGCGGTGAAAGGAATGTGGTGCCCCTGCGGAGTTACAATGATGGCCCCAATTCCTTTACCATAAACATTAACAGCACCATCAAACACCAATCCCCATTTGCTATTGGGATCTGGCCCTTCATTGATCAGTGGCTCTTCACAGTCTTTTGCCTTCAGATACATAACTTCTTCATCAGGGAAATCAAATTTAATTGGCTGGTAATCATCAAGAGGTTGACAAGCAAGATGCTCGGCAAGGACACTTCCTTTGATTGCTTTCTGAGCTTTGTACACAATATCATATTCAGACAACAACATTTGCCAACGCGCAATCTTTCCAGTAACAGCAGGCTTTTCAAAGATGTACTTGATTGGATCCATTCGGGATATCAACCAAGTTGTATGATTCACCATGTAATGACGCAGGCGTTTGGCAGGCCAAGCTAAAGCACAACAAGTCTTTTCAAGCATTGTATACCGAGTCTCACAGTCGGTGAATTTCTTGCTCAGATAGTAGATAGCATGCTCTTTCTTACCAGTCTCATCTTGTTGACCGAGAACACAGCCCACTGAATCATCTAACACTGACAGATACATAATCAAAGGCCTTCCTTCCACTGGCGGGACAAGGATAGGTGGTTCCAACAGGTATTCTTTAATTCTATCAAAAGCTTTCTGACATTCATCATTCCATACAACAGGCTGATTCTTTCTGAGCAATTTGAAAATTGGTCCACAGGTAGTAGTCATGTGAGATATGAATCTTGAAATATAGTTCAGGCGCCCGAGGAAACCTCTGACTTGCTTTTCAGTTTGAGGGGCCGGCATCTCTCTGATGGCTCGGACTTTATCAGGATCAACTTCAATGCCTCTCTGGCTGACAATGAAGCCTAGCAACTTTCCAGATCGTACACCGAATGTGCACTTGTTAGGATTCAACCGCAGCTTGTACTTTCTTAATCTTTCAAACATCTTTTTCAAATACACAACATGCTGCTCTTCATCACTTGATTTCACAATCATATCATCAACATATACTTCAATCTCTTTGTGAATCATATCATGAAACAGAGTTGTCATACCTCTTTGATAGGTAGCACCAGCATTTATCAAGCCGAACGGCATCACTTTATAACAGAACGTTCCCCACGGAGTGATGAAGGACGTCTTTTCTCTATCTTCCGGAGACATTCGTATCTGATTATAACCAGAGGAACCATCCATGAAGGAGAACACTTTGGATTGAGCAGTACTGTCAACAAGCACATCAATATGAGGCAATGGGAAGTTATCTTTTGGACTAGCTTTATTCAAATCTCTGTAATCCACGCACATTCGAACTTTCCCATCTTTCTTTGGTACTGGTACGATGTTGGCAATCCACTCAGGGTATTCAGCTGTCATGAGGAAACCTGCATCAATTTGCTTTTGTACTTCAGCCTTGATCTTAAGAGCCATGTCTGGACGAGACCTTCTCAATTTCTGTTTGACAGGAGGACATTCAGGTCTTGTCGGTATCCGATGTTCCACAATCTGGGGATCTAGACCCGGCATATCTTCATAAGACCATGCAAAGACATCTGGATAGTCGTGGAGAAGCTGAGTAATCTTCCTTTTCACTTCTGGCTCAAGTGCAGCACCAATCTTGATCTCTCGCTTGTTCTCTTCAGTACCCAGGTTGATAAGCTCAATCTCTTCCTGGTGAGGCTGAATGGCTCTTCTTTCTTGCTCAAGCAGTCGAGTGATCTCATATGGTATCTCTTCATCATCGTCATCCTCATCTTCAGCTTCATATACAGGGGATTCAAAATTTGGATGAACCATAGGGTCACTGTGTTCAACGGGTTTATTGTGGTTCAATCTGCATAATATGATTGGGATGATTTTAGAAAAATGTTTTTTTTTCATGCAGATTTTTGAAATTAATAAGAAAAATTCAGATGTTTTGGTTTTTTCTGGCATTACCATTATTTCCAAGAAAAAGGCACTAAAAAGTAAAAAACAAAGAGTCGTGGGAAAGACGACAACTTTTTATTGATTAACGGCAATGCCGAAACAAACACGCCCTTACAAAGATATCACTTTCGCCTTGGGCAGAGCGAAAGGATTGTTATTTTGAAAACAAGAAACATGAGCAACAAGACACATTACATGGAAGCATGCATGACTAAAGGAACATCAATGGCTTCCCAATTTCTCACAGTGCCTCCTGGTATAACAAAGGCAGGCACATAACCACCTTCAGCAGCATCTTCAGTAATAGCATTGATGAACCCAGCACTGTAAAAGGTTCCCTTTGAAACAGCAGATGTCGGGGAGAATCCAAGGCCCTCTTTACGCTTGTTTTCCAAGATCTGAATCACCTTGCCCCAGCCAGCAGCTTGCCCTGCTTGAACAGCCTTCTGGGCATCTTTCAGTGAAGCCATGCTAGCACCAGCCCTCCGGGGCTCTGCACCTTCAACAGTCAAGCCTTGAAACGACGTCCCTTCAGTGGACCCTGCTTCAACACAAGAGAACGATGATACCTGGCTAACTAGATATGCTTCCTCCCCATGCACAGTGACAATCTTACCATTCCTCATGAACTTGAGCTTCTGATGCAAAGTGGAAGTTACCGCTCCAGCGTCGTGGATCCACGGTCTTCCAAGGAGACAGCTGTACGAAGCATTGATGTCCATGACTTGGAAGGTTATTTGGAATGTCTCAGGACCAATGGTTATTGGCAAGTCTACTTCCCCAAGAACATCCTTGCGAGATCCATCGAAAGCCTTAACCAGATAGCTACTTCCTCTCAAAGAGATTCCATGATGGCTCAATTGCCTTAGTGTGGATTCAGGCATTACATTCAGGGATGATCCAGTGTCCACCAGCACATTGGATATCATGTCAGACTTGCAGTGTACCGAGATATGCAGAGCCAAGTTGTGGTGTTTCCCTGCTTCGGGGAGTTCATCGTCACCAAATCCCAAGCTATTGCAAGCGGTAATATTACCCACTATTCCATCGAACTGATCCACAGAGACTTCATGATCAACATATGCTTGCTCAAGTACTTTCATTAACACTTTCCTGTGAGCTTCTGAGCTCAAGAGCAGGGACAAGATGGATATCTTTGATGGAGTTTGCAGCAGCTGGTCAACAATTTTATAATCGCTCTTTTTGATGAGCCTCAGAATTTCGTCCAGGTTAGACTCTTCAATGGGCTGGCCCGAGGGGCTGGCATTCTCTTCCTCAAGGTTAGCCATGTTTCTTCTCTTGTACAATCTTGTCTGATAAACTCTATCTTGCGAGCACGAGCCACCTTTCAGACTGCGGCAGAAGAACCAGGAGACAATGAGCACGGGAAGCCATTTGTGACCGATGAATGATGCATATGATGCATGATATGCAAATGCGAAAAGACTCTTTTTTGTCAGAGGACTTTGTCAAAGTGGTTGTGAACATCACGGAGAAACACAGTTTTATTTGAAGATCTTGAGCAAAACTAGAAGTTTAGTTGAGATGGTATCACTTGGTGTTCACATCCGTGATGTTCAAAAGATGACTTGTCTAAGTCCTCCGATAAATGCATGGAAAAAAGCTTATGCATGTATGTATGTATGCATGAATGCATGATTATGTTCAAATTCGGAGAAAACATGGTGGGTTTGAAGTTCAAAGTTGAGGAGTCACGGGTGGACACGGTGTCCGGTGAATCTAGGGCTTTAGGATAATAGTAACCGGGTTCTAAAAAGGTTCCCAAGTTGCAACCTCTCCGACGTATCTCATGGTGTCACGAGTCAACACTCGCTCCATGATTATACGTGGAAGGTCTAACTTGAGTGTAGTATCGCGTGACGACCAAAACTCGAGACAACACCCGGTTTAGCCTCCGCACTACATCCTAGAAAATGGCCATGGATGGGTTTGGTTATCTACGGTTCATAGCGTCATAGAACAATTAGAAGCAAAGTGCCTAAACGCGACAACTCGCGCCGACAACATCACCCCCAAAATGCCTCAGCTATGTGGGATTGATCGCATAATCCAAAACACGAGGCAACCCCCGGAATGAATTGTCGATTATATCCCTCCTAAATCCTAAGTTCACTCAGCCCGGGTGCAGGACTTTTGATATTCTCACCCCACACGTTTGCAAGAATTTAAACATTTATTCACATAGGAAAGCAAGTAAAGGAAACAAGTAAAAATACAAGCGCAAGCGTAAAAATAAAGACTAGGCGTAACTCTCGAATCTCCCCAGTGAAGTCGCCAGCTGTTTTATCTTGGTTTTCGGGTGTCAAACATTGATTACGTTTGAACCTTTTAAACCGGTGATATCTTATTTTTTTCTTGAGAAGGGAAAAAGTAAGCAAAACCCTTGAGAATCGAGGTCCGGGAGTTGTTTTCGCTACGGGAAGGTGTTAGGCACCCATAACGACTATAGTAACCTATAGGAACCGTCTTTAATTTCTACGCGCGCGCTTTATTTTTAAATGCTATTTGAAAATGTTATTTACACCTAAAATTTGCTAAGTGAAGAATTGGAGGGAGAAGAAAGTGTTTGAATTTTTATTTTAGTTGAATTGAAGGAATTTTGTTCCTTGCCTACGTACCCGTTTAAGGGATCAAATCCACCGTAGTTCTCTCTCAAAAAATGTTTTTGTTTTTGTTGGTTGATTTTAAGTTTGAAAATGGATTTTGGAAGAATAGAAAGGGGCCTCAAGGGCATGAGATTATGAAATTGTGAGGTTGAATTAGTCATTTGCAAAATGGAGTCAAAGTTTGATTATTTTCATTGAAATTTGATTAAGAAAATGGAAAAGAAAATACAATGGGATGTTGGATCCCAAGGTTTATTTGGAAAAGGTTTGAGTGAAGTTGTTCACATTTGTTTGGAAAATTGGTTTTTTTCTAAGTATAAGTCCTAGGCATTCATCTAAACATACAATCCTAAGCATACATCTAAACATGCATATTCTAGCTATATAGTGATGTGTGTGCATGTGTCGGTGCATTGTGTCGGTGTACATCTTTAGAGTCCATTGTCCTTTACATCATACCCTAGATACATTCTATGGCCTCTTTGCCAAGAAATTTAAAATTGCATAAGAAAAAAAATATTACAAAATTTCCTAAGTTTTACATTCTAAATCTTCGTACAAATTAAATTGCAAGAAAGTATGAATATGGGATGGAATTGTTTATGAAGTGCTTATGGAACAAAACATGAAAGGTTAGTAGCACAATATAGGGAAATACCATGAAGATATCATGAAGATTATAAGCAATCAAAAGGTTCTAAACAAGCAACTAGAATTGACAAAGAAAAGGTGCTAAATACCCAAAAATTTACTACAAAATAATGGCAAATGTAGAGCCTACAATTTCTACATTATGGCCAATTTTATAGAGTATTTTCCCTTCAGCCATAACATGGAAATCAAATGGAAACAATAGGCCAAGAAATCATAGCAAGATTTTAGGTGTACTCACCACTTTATCTCTAACAAAAAATCAAATTACTTGAAGTACAAGGTATCAAAAATTCAACAAACAAATTCAAGGAAATTGCATACATTTCAAAGGTGAAAAATTCAGCATATTTGACATCAAGAATCATTATCAAAGTATAAAAAACACATGAGCACCTTTTGGAGGTTTTTCTATACAATTTAATCAAAAAGAAAAAGTGTTGAACTAACAAGGATATTAAGACACATCTCCATATATTTTTTCCAGTCAAATTTAACATGTAAAAAAACCTCAAGAACAACTAAAGCTAACAAGGAAAACATTGAAGAATTTTTAGAGATTTTATCATGAATTTTGAGGCAAACAGGGGGGTGTGGTAAGCATACTGGGGGGTGCAACCAATAAAACTGGAAAGAAACAACACAAGAGGAAAATGTATGGGCCTGGGTAACGGGTTAATGGAGCGGATCAGGGTAAAAACCATGGATCGGTTAGATCCTCTTCTTCTCCATTTTTTCAGACACGTGAAAACACAAACATTGACCCTTCTCTTATTCATTCTTTCTCAAATCATTCCTCTCCAATCATTCTTTCTCTCTATTCACACTGTAATCCCTTCAATCTCTTCTTCTCAAAACGCTAAAACACACGGATATGAACAACTACACAGAAAATAACATAAACATATGATCCAAAGCTCAATTCGATGCAAGAGGAAAAGGAATGGCGGATTCATACATGAATTGGTAGCAACGCAGTATGAAACAATTCAGAGCAAAAAAGATTGAAGGGAACAAAACCTTGGAGCTAGATCGGAGGTGAACGAAACGCGGCGAAAAGTTCCGAATTCACTTCTTCCCTGTTCTTGCGATGGTGTTTTGGCTGGCTTCTATGGCGTGGATTCCCTTCTTTTGCTGCTTCTTTCCAATAACCTCTTCCTTTCAAATTTCGATGAACCTTCGTCTGCTCCGATTCCAATCTGATTGCTGCCGTCCAATCGTTCTTGATTTGCGATTCTGTTACGCTTCCTCGCCGTTTCGGTTGAGTCTCTGAAGCTTTGTTCTTATTCCTTACGTTTGGATTCCGTTTGCTTCTTCTTTCTTTGATGCCTTCACGCTCTCCTCGGTTGCGTGAGCTCAGTTTTTTTGTGTAGCCTCCGTGCTGTTCTTTCGCTTCTTCGACCCGAGGGTGCTGTGCGTGAGTTCTTCGAATTCGTGTTCTTGTGAGGATGATGAATTAGTTTGCAAAATCAGTCAGAATTTTGTGAATTGCTTGGTGATTGAAATCGAAAATAATATTGGGAGGAATTTGTGTTATGGTTTGTGGGAGAATTGCGATGAATTGGTGGATTTTCGATGAGTATTGCTGGAATTTTGGTTGAATTTGAGAGGTTGATGGTGGAGGAGTGTGGTGGTTAGAGGTGGTTAGAATGGTGGTTGTGGAGGTTGAAGGTGGTGGTTGAAGGTGGTTATGGAGGTTGAAGATGGAGGTTGTTAGAAGAGAGAGAAAGTGGAAAAAAGTTAGTTAGATGGGAGGGAAAATTGAGAGAAAATAAATTATGACTTTTGTGATTTTTTGTGGAGTTTTGTGAAAATGATTGAATGTGTATGACTTTGACTTGGACCTTTGACTTATATAGGGGATGAAAGGAATGCTTGGACCAATGAGGAAATGCCACATGGACTTGACTTGTAACAAACTTTTGTGGACCAATAACGTTTGGACACGTGGCACTTGGACTCTAACAAACTAAAAAAGGATTAAAATGCAAATAACAAAAATACAAGGACCAAAATGGAAATTAAAACTAAAATTGAATTGAAAAAAGTAAATTGAAAATTAACGTAAAACGAGACGATTAAAAACAACAAAGCAGATTAAAACGAATTAGAAAGATTATGTGAAATGACCAAAATGCCCCTGGAGGCTAAAACGACTAAAAATGACTCAGATGCAATTTTAAAATGGATTTTTAACAGGAAATTAAAGCAAGAGTTTATACAAGCGAGTTAAAAGACTCAGAGACAATTTTTAGAATTTAAACAGGGTTTTAACACATGAAAAGACTAAAATGCCCCTAGGGGCAAAACTGACTCAAAATGACTTCAAATGCAATTTTTTAAAAAGGATTTTGACATAGAATTGAAATGAAGACTTATTCAAACTATTTGAAAGGACTCAACCAAATTTTTAAAGATTGAGGGAAATTTGACATAGGAAATGACTAAAATGCCCCTAGGGGCTAAACTGACTAGAAAATGGCTCAACTGATATTTTTTGAAATGAATTTTGACATGAGGTTGAAACAAGGACTTATACAAACCAATTTAAAAGACTCAAACAATTTTCAAGGATAAAAATGAGTTAAATGCAGGAAATGACTAAAATACCCTTTTATGTGAATTTTGCAAGTAATATTGAAATAAAATGCAGAGAAAGATGTAATTGATCAGAGACAAATCAAATGACTTATAATGCAAGAAAAGAAGAATTGAACAAGTATTTTTAGGTCCAAAATTAGGGTATAACAGAACCGTAGATAACCAAACCCATCCATGGCCATTTTCTAGGATGTAGTGCGGAGGCTAAACCGAGTGTTGTCTCGAGTTTTAGTCGTCACGCGATACTACACTCAAGTTAGACCTTCTTACGGATAATCATAGAGCGAGTGTTGTCTCGTGACACCGTGATATACGTCGGAGAGGTTGCAACTTGGGAACCATTTTTAGAACCTGGTTACTATTATCCTAAAGCCCTAGATTCACCGGACACCGTGTCCACCCATGACTCCTCGACTTTGAACTTCAACCCACCATGTTTTCTCCGAACTTGAACATAATCATGCATTCATGCATACATGCATACATGCATAAACATTTTTCCATGCATTGTTATCGAAGGACTTAGACAAATTGAATTTGTAAACATTGTAGGAATGGGGAAGACTAAGTCCTACAAGTTCAAGGAAGTGGATTTGGCTAGTTTGAGAGATTTGGCACTCAAGGTTGAGGATCCAACTGGTTTCCGACATCGTTACAGGGCTTTACTTACTATTCTCCAGACTAATGTGGATGAGAAGCTTGTGCACACTCTAGTGCAATTCTATGATCGGGACTATCGGTGCTTCACTTTTCCCGACTTTCAGTTGGTGCCTACTCTAGAGGCTTATTCTTACTTGATGGGTCTATCTATTGCTAAGGGGGTACCTTTCTCAGGACCTGAAAATCCTCCTACTCCATTGGTTATTGCTAAGGATCTCTATCTCAAGACCACCGATGTCTCCAAGAATCTTGTCACTAAGGCTCGTATCCGAGGGTTCACTTCGAAGTATCTACTTGAGAAAGCCAACCTCAAGACCACTTGTCAGGACACTCTTGAAGCTATTCTTGCACGCCTCATCTATGGGCTTATTCTTTTTCCAAATCTTGATGACTTTGTGGACATGAACGCTATTATGATCTTCCATTCCAAGAATCCGGTTCCTACCTTGCTAGCTGACACATACCATGCTATTCACGATCGTTCCGGCAAGGGTCGTGGATATATTCTTTGTTGTGTGCCTCTCCTCTATAGGTGGTTTATTTCGCACCTTCCGAAGTCTTTCCACGACAATCCGGAGAATCGGTCTATTTCACAAAGGATTATGGCTCTCACTCCTAATGAAGTGGTTTGGCTCACTCCAGCTTCTAGAGTTAAAGAAATTATCTTTGGTGGTGGAAAGTTTCTTAATGTACCTCTTCTTGGTACCCGGGGTGGAATCAACTATAACCCGGAGCTCGCCTTGCGACAATTTGGTTTCCCGATGAAAGAAAAGCCCATCAATCTTGCTACAGCTCCTCACTTCTTTCACTACTCCAATGCTCCCACAGGAATAAGAGAAGATTTCATGGAAGCTTGGTCCAGGCTCCGAAAGAAAGAGGTGAAGCATATGGGTGTAAGGTCCGATGTTGCTCATGAGGCCTATACACAGTGGGTGATAAACCAAGCTGAGGAGATTGGTATGCCTTACCCCTCTATGAGATATGTGTCTGCATCTATTCCTACCATGCCTTTGCCTCTACTCCTACCTACCCAGGAGATGTATCGGGAGCATCTAGCTATGGAGAGTCGGGAGAAGCATCAGTGGAGGGCTAGATACTATGAGGCCGAGAACTTGATCATGACTTTGGATGGAAAGGATGAGCAGCAGACTCATGAGGTCTTGACACTGAAGAAAGAGTTAGCTAAGGCTAAGAGAGAGATTGAAGAGAAAGATAGGTTGCTTATGAGAGACTCTAAGAGGGCTAGGGGGGCCCGTGACTTCTATGCACGATACTGCAGCTATGAGTCTGAGTCAGAGGATGATGCTTCCACTTCCTATGCTTGAGGATTTCCTTTTTCCTGTTGTTATTTCCATTTGTTTATGTTGTTTTACATTTCAAAGTCTATCCCTTGGCTTAGCATTTCAAAGGGAATCGTCTTGTAAAACTATATGTTGGTTGTTTGTTTCCCGTTACTTGTTGTTTAGTAATGCTTACAAACTTCTAATTTGTCTAAAACCCTTCGATAACACAAAAAGAGTCTTTTTGCATATGCATTTACACACTTCATGCATCATATGCATTCATTGGTCACAAAAAAGCTTCTCTCGTGCTCATTGCCTCCTGGTTTTGTCCGCCGCAGTCTGAAAAGTGGCTCGTGTTCGCAAAGTTTACCAACCAGATAGAGTTCATCAAACAAGATTTCACAAGAGAAGGATTATGGCTAACTTTGAAGAAGAAAATGCTCAGCTCCGTGCCGAATTGGCTGCTATGAAAGAAGACTTGGCTAAGGCTCATGACACTATGTCTGCTCTGATGGCTGCACAAGAACAACCAGCCACATCTGTTCCAGCTTCTACTGAAGCAATTCCATCTATCCCACTGTCTACTATGGCTACCGATGCTCGTTTTGTTATGCCCAATGGGCGTCCTTATGGACTCTCGGCGTACTATTCTGCTAATACTGCTGCTGGTATCTCTGGTTTTGCTGGTCAAGGACAGATTCCCATATCCACTGCTATGCCTCAAGTGACCACCGTTGTTACCGATCCTATTGTCCACACTATGCAACAGGTGATTGATGTCGATACTCCGCGTGGACAAGACCCTGTAATGGAAGCTATGAAACGACAGTTAAGAGAGTTGGCTGGAGAACTCCGTGAGGTCAAAGCTAGCCGTGGAAACAATGTCTCTGCTAAGGCTCGTGATCTATGCTTGGTATCCCGATTTGAGATTCCTAAGAAGTTTAAGGTGCCAGATTTTGACAAATACAATGGATCTTCCTGTCCACATAGCCATGTCATTTGGTACGTCCGGAAGATGGCCAATTATGCAGATAATGATGCACTGATGATACACTGCTTCCAAGACAGCCTAGCAGAAGATGCGGCAGATTGGTACACTGGTCTGAGCAAAGATAATATCCATACTTTCGAGGATCTTGCTGCTGCTTTTGAAAGTCATTACGAGTTCAATACCCGCTTGAAGCCAAATAGGGACTCTCTTAAGTCCTTGTCTCAGAAGTCAGATGAAACTTTCCGTGAATATGCTCAGAGGTGGAGAGGGGCAGCTGCCCGTGTTTCTCCTCGACTCGATGAGGAAGAATTAACACAGACATTCCTGAAGACTCTAAAGAAGGAATATAAGGAAAGAATGATAGTCTCTGCTCCAAACAACTTCTCCGACATGGTTACCATGGGAACTCGTCTAGAAGAGGCCGTCAGAGAAGGTATCATTGTTCTTGAGAAGGGTGAATCTTCAGCCAGTGCACCAAAGAAGTATGGTAATGGCCATCATAAGAGGAAAGAATCCGAAGTAGGGATGGTATCTGGTAATCAGTCTACACCTGTTAATGCTACTCAATTGCCTTTGCCCTTCCAATACATGTAGTACTCTCAACATCCCTTCTTCCCGCCGTTCTATCAGCAATATCCTCTGCCACCGGGTCAACCGCCAGTGCCTGTTAATGCCATTGCTCAACAAGTACAACACCAACCTCCTGCTCAACAACAACAGCTGCAACAACAACAGGGTCCTCGGCCCAAGACTAATTTTCCACCAATACCAATGCGGTATGCTGAGCTGCTCCCAACTCTACTTGCTAAGGGCCACTGTGTCACTAGACCAGGCAAGCCTCCGCCTAATCCTTTGCCTCCCAGGTTCCGACAGGATCTTACATGTGACTTCCATCAGGGTGCTCAAGGCCACGATGTTGAAGGTTGCTATGCTCTGAAGTATATTGTGAAAGATCTGATAGAAAAAGGACGGATGACTTTTGAAAATAGTGTTCCTCATGTTCTTGACAACCCACTTCCAAACCACGCTGCAGTTAACATGATCGAGGCTTTCGAAAGAATCCCCGTTCCTCAAAAGGATCCCATGTTGGATGTCCACAATGTTGTTACTCCCTTGGTACCGCTACATGTCAAACTTTGCCGAGCTTCTTTGTTCAATCACGACCATGCTTCCTGTTCGGAATGTCTTCAAAATCCTATGGGTTATTGTGTAGTACAAGATGATATACAGAGCCTGATGGATGACAACCACTTGATTGTCAGTGATGTTTGTGTGATTGTGCCAGTGTTTCATGATTCTCCTGCTGAAAGTGCATCTCAGACAAGAAATGTTGAACCTTTGGTGATCAGGTTACCTGGTCCTGTATCTTATGCCTCTACAAAAGCAATACCTTACAAGTACAATGCAACCATGATTGAGAATGGGGTGGAAGTGCCTCTGGTATCCCCAGCTACAGTTGATAATGTTGCGGGAGAAATTACAGCCCTGAGAAGCGGAAAAGTCCGTCCACCCTTGTTCCAAAAGAAGGTGGTTACACCTATTGCCACTATAACTCCACCAGTTGCTCCTCCTATTGACAAGAACCCCGGCCCATCAGGCCAGTCTATTGAAGAGTCAAATCTGGATGAAATTCTGAGGCTTATCAAAAAGAGCGACTATAAAATTGTTGACCAGCTGCTGCAAATTCCGTCAAAGATATCCATCTTGTCTCTTCTTATGAGCTCAGAGGCTCACAGGAAAGTGTTGATGAAAGTACTGGAACAAGCTTATGTTGATCATGAAGTCTCTGTGGATCAGTTTGATGGAATAGTGGGCAACATTACTGCTTGCAATAACTTGGGGTTTGGTGATGATGAACTCCCCGAAGCAGGGAAACACCACAACTTGGCTCTGCATATCTCAGTACACTGCAAGTCCGACATGATATCCAATGTGTTGGTGGACACGGGATCATCCTTAAATGCAATGCCGGAATCCACACTAAGGCAGTTGAGTCATCATGGAATTTCTCTGAGGGGAAGTAGCTATTTGGTTAAGGCTTTTGACAGATCTCGCAAAGATGTTCTTGGGGAAGTAGACTTGCCAATCACCATTGGTCCTGAGACATTCCAGATTACTTTCCAGGTCATGGACATCAATGCTTCTTACAGTTGTCTCCTCGGAAGACCGTGGATTCACAACGCTGGGGCAGTAACTTCTACTTTACATCAAAAGCTCAAGTTTGTGAAGAACGGTAAGATTGTCACTGTGCATGGTGAAAAAGCATATCTAGTTAGCCAAGTATCATCTTTCTCTTGTGTTGAAGCAGGGTCCGCCGAAGGGACGTCATTTCAAGGCTTGACTGTTGAAGGTGCAGAACCCCGAAGAGCTAGTACTGCTATGGCTTCATTGAAAGACGCCCAGAAGGCTGTTCAAGAAGGGCAAGCTGCTGGCTGGGGCAAAGTGATTCAGATTTTGGAGAACAAGCGTAAAGAGGGCATTGGATTCTCCCCGACCTCAAGCGTTTCAACAGGAACTTTCTACAGTGCTGGGTTTATCAATGCTATTGCTGAAGACGCTGCTGAGAGTAGTTATGTGCCTACATTTGTTGTACCAGGAGGCACTGTGAGAAATTGGGAGGCCATTGATGTTCCTTTAGTCATGCATGCTTCCATGTAATGTGTCTTGTTGCTCATGTTTTTCGTTGTTTTCGAAATAACAATCCTTTCGCTCTGCCTAAGGCGAAAGTGATATCATTGTAAGGGCATGTTTGTTTCGGCATTGCCGTTATCAATAAAAAAGTTGTCGTCTTTTCCGCGACTCTTTGTTTTTTACACTTTTTAGTGCCTTTTTCTTGGAAATAATGGTAATGCCAAAAAAACCAAAACATCTGTATTTTCTTATTAATTTCAAAAATCTGCATGAAAAACTTTTTCTAAAATCATCCCAATCATATTATGCAGATTGAACCATAATAAACCCGTTGAACACAGTGACCCTATGGTTCCTCCAAATTTTGAATTCCCTGTATATGAAGCTGAAGATGAGGAGGATAATGAAGAGATACCGTATGAGATCACTCGACTGCTTGAACAAGAAAGAAGAGCCATTCAGCCTCACCAGGAAGAGATTGAGCTTATCAACCTGGGTACTGAAGAAAACAAGCGAGAGATCAAGATCGGTGCTGCAATTGAGCCAGAGGTGAAGAGGAAGATTACTCAGCTTCTCCATGATTATCCAGATGTCTTTGCGTGGTCCTATGAAGATATGCCGGGTCTATATCCCAAGATTGTTGAACATCGGATACCGACAAGACCTGAATGTCCTCCTGTCAAACAGAAATTGAGAAGGTCTCGTCCAGACATGGCTCTTAAGATCAAGGCTGAAGTGCAAAAGCAAATTGATGCGGGTTTCCTCATGACAGCTGAATATCCGGAATGGATTGCCAACATTGTACCAGTACCAAAGGAAGATGGGAAAGTTCGAATGTGTGTTGATTACAGAAATCTGAATAAAGCCAGTCCAAAAGATAACTTCCCATTGCCTCATATTGATGTGCTTGTTGACAGTACTGCTCAGTCTAAAGTGTTCTCTTTTATGGATGGTTTCTCTGGCTATAACCAGATACGAATGTCTCCTGAAGATAGGGAAAAGACGTCCTTCATCACTCCGTGGGGAACAATCTGTTATAAAGCGATGCCGTTTGGCTTGATAAATGCTGGTGCTACCTATCAAAGAGGTATGACAACCCTGTTTCATGATATGATTCACAAAGAGATTGAAGTATATGTTGATGACATGATTGTGAAGTCAAGTGATGAAGAGCAGCATGTTGTGTATTTGAAAAAGATGTTTGAAAGACTAAAAAAGTACAAGCTGCGTTTGAATCCTAACAAATGCACATTTGGTGTAAGATCATAAAAGTTGCTAGGGTTCATTGTCAGCCAAAGAGGCATTGAAGTTGATCCTGACAATGTCCGAGCCATCAGAGAGATGCCGGCCCCTCAAACTGAAAAGCAAGTCAGAGGTTTCCTCGGGCGTCTGAATTATATTTCAAGATTTATATCCCACATGACCACTACCTGTGGACCAATTTTCAAATTGCTCAGAAAGAATCAGCCTGTTGTATGGAATGACGAATGCTAGGAAGCTTTTGATAGCATTAAAGAATACCTGTTAGAGCCACCTATCCTTGTCCCGCCAGTGGAAGGAAGGCCTTTGATTATGTATCTATCAGTGTTAGATGATTCAGTGGGATGTGTTCTCGGTCAACAAGACGAGACCGGAAAGAAAGAACATTTTATCTACTATCTGAGCAAGAAGTTCACCGACTGTGAAACTCGGTATACAATGCTTGAAAAGACTTGTTGTGCTTTAGCTTGGGCTGCCAAACGCCTGCGTCATTATATGGTGAATCATACAACTTGGTTGATATCCCGAATGGATCCAATCAAGTATATCTTTGAAAAGCCTGCTGTTACTGGAAAGATCGCACGTTGGCAAATGTTGTTGTCTGAATATGATATTGTGTACAAAGCTCAGAAAGCAATCAAAGGAAGTGTCCTTGCTGAGAATCTTGCTTGTCAGCCTCTTGATGATTACCAGCCGATTAAATTTGATTTCCCTGATGAAGAGATTATGTATCTGAAAGCGAAAGACCGTGAAGAGCCACTGATCAATGAAGGACCAGATCCCAATAGCAAATGGGGACTGGTGTTTGATGGTGCTGTCAACGCTTATGGTAAAGGAATTGGAGCCATTATTGTAACTCCGCAGGGGCACCACATTCCTTTCACTGCTCGAATAACTTTTGAATGCACGAACAACATAGCTGAATATGAAGCATGCATCTTGGGCATTGAAGATGCCATTGACCTGAGAATTAAGCACCTTGACATCTTTGGAGATTCTGCACTTGTTATTAATCAGGTAAAGGGTGAATGGGAGACTCATCATGAGAAACTGATCCCTCACCGTGACTATGTCAGACGTCTGTTGACATACTTTACCAAGGTTGAGTTACACCATATCCCTCGGGATGAAAATCAGATGGCTGATGCTCTTGCTACTTTGTCTTCTATGTTTCGTGTCAATCACTGGAATGATGTGCCCGTAATCAAGGTGCAGCGTCTTGATAGACCCGCTCATGTGTTTACTATTGAAAATATGCCAGATCAGACTGATGAAGATGTGAATAATGGAAAACCTTGGTATCATAACATCAAACAATTCTTGCAGAACGATGAATATCCACCTGGTGCTTCCAACAGGGATAAAAAGACTTTGAGACGATGGGCTAGCAGATTCCTTCTGGACGGGGAAATCCTATACAAGAGGAACTATGACATGGTCTTATTGAGGTGTGTTGACAAACAGGAAGCTGAGAAATTAATGCATGATGTACATGATGGTACTTTTGGGACCCATGCTACGGGTCACACCATGTCAAGAAAACTGTTAAGAGTCGGCTATTACTAGATAACTTTGGAGCGTGACTGCCACAAACATGCCAAGAGATGCCACAAATGTCAAATTTATGCTGACAAGATTCATGTGCCTCCACACGCTCTCAATGTTATCTCTTCCCCATGGCCTTTCTCCATGTGGGGCATTGACATGATCGGAAGAATTGAACCAAAAGCTTCCAATGGACATCGTTTCATTCTATTGGCAATTGACTACTTCACCAAGTGGGTTGAAGCTGCCTCATATGCAAATGTGACCAAGCAAGTGGTAGTGAAGTTTATCAAGAATAACATCATCTGTCGATATGGTGTTCCCAACAAGATCATCACTGACAATGGTTCCAATATGAACAATAGCATGATGCAGGCTTTATGTGAAAAATTCAAAATTGAACATCACAACTCTTCTCCTTATAGACCTCAGATGAATGGCGCAGTTGAGGCCGCTAACAAGAATATCAAGAAGATTGTTCAGAAGATGGTCACAACTTACAAAGACTGGCATGAGATGCTACCTTTTGCCTTGCATGGTTACCGTACTACAGTGCGCAGTTCAACCGGGGCAACCCCTTTCTCTCTGGTATATGGCATGGAAGCAGTTCTCCCTCTGGAAGTGGAGATTCCATCCCTTCGAGTGATCATGGAAGTAAAATTAACTGAGGCTGAATGGTGTCAAAGTCGGTATGACCAATTGAATCTGATTGAAGAGAAACGTATGAATGCTATGGCTCATGGACAGTTATACCAAGTGCGAATGAAGAATGCTTTTGACAAGAAGGTCCGACCTCGAGAATTCAAGGAAGGCGAACTTGTATTGAAAAGAAGGATAAGTCAGCAACCCGACCCAAGGGGCAAGTGGACGCCTAACTATGAACGTCCTTATGTTGTCAAGAAGGCTTTCTCTGGTGGTGCTTTGATTCTTACACACATGGATGGTGTCGAACTACCAAATCCTGTTAATGCCGATATAGTCAAGAAATACTTTGTCTAAAAAGAAAAGAACAGCGTGGTAGGTCGAAAACCCGAAAGGGCGGCCTAGGCAAAATTGCGCTTCCCGGTGGATCGAAAACCCGAAAGGGCGATCCAGGCAAAAGTTAGGGACAAAAAAAATGAGATGAAAAGCTCGCTGAGATTGTACGCAACTCAGGCAAGAATGAGCGCCTCGATGAGCCGAAAACCCGAAAGGGCGGTTCATGCAAAAATGAGGTTGATAAAAGACAAGTAACTATATCTGGCAAATCACCATCACCCCTTTGGGCATCTGCAACCATCAATGATTTTCTTCATCAGAAGCTTCTGTACTTGTGAATTCAAAATTTCTATGAAATGTAGCGGTCATCGTGTTCAATGTATCACCAACCAATAAAATTACCATTTTCCAAGCTTTGTAAATCCGTGGAAATATGCCTTTGGCTAATTCTCACTCTTCTACATCAATTTGAGCCTGTGCTATTGTTTGAAACTCTATTCTTCTTTCTACTTTCAATGCTATATACAAAACATTTTCTTTCTATTTGATAATGTCAATGTCTGAAACAAACATTTTTGAAAATTGAAACATCTTTTCCTGTCTATTTTGAAAGCAAACCTGAGCAATAGGGAACATTTCAACGAAACATGCATGAATAAATGAATGTCAATGTCTATTTTAATACGTGTTACAAGCAGGTTACTCCTCAGGATGATCTGTGGTCAATGGCAAGAATGAAAAAACAGAATGAAAGTGAAATCTTGAAAAAATGCAAATGAAAAGCTCTCTAAGTTGAAAACCCGAAAGGGCGGCTTAGGCGAAAAATGAGCACCCCGCTGATTGACAACCTATGAAGGCAATTCAGGCAAAAATGGGGCAATGAAAAGAATTTTACTCCCCGGTGAATCGAAAACCCGAAAGGGCGGTTCAGGCAAAAATGGGATTGAAAAATGAAAGAATGAAAGAATGAAATAATGAAAAGCATTGACCACAGATGCGAACATCCAATGTTTACCCAGCACTGACACGCCTAACAACGGCGACTTGTATCCAAGCATCTTCCAAGGGTCCCCCTTCTACAAGTTTATGTTGCCCTCAGCCATGGTTTTGATACGTCTCTCAACGACGATCTCTCCAAAGAGGATTTTCTATGTGAATATGTTGCAGCACGAGCCACTACGTGCCCAATCTTCCAATGTTGCCTCTATCTCTGTGAAGCTTTCTTGTCAAATTACAAACCAATCATGCATTTCAAGCATTCATACATGCATAATCATGCATTTTACGTGCTCATACATTCAATAACCTTGTCATACCATACATACATATTGCATTTCCAATTTCAAATTTCAATCCAACTCAGTTTCCACTTTCAATTCAGTTCAATCTCCACTATCAATTTGAATCAACATTCAAATTCCAAATCAACTCAATCTCAATCTCCCATTTCAACTCAATCTCCAATTTCAATTCAATCTCAATCTCAATTCAATCCAAACTTCAACTGTCAAACTCAATTTCAATCTCCAATTTCAATCCAATCACAATTTCAATTTCAAATGTCAAGATCAATTTCAATTTTAACTCAATCCAATTTCAACTGTCAAATTCAATTCAATTTCAACTTTCAATTCAATTTCAATCTCCAATCCAATTCAATTTCAACTCTCAATTCAATGTCTATGTCTATGATCAATCTCAACTTTCAATCTCTCTTTCAACCTCAAACTTTCAATTCAATGTCTGTGTCAATGTCAATCCACTCTCAATTTGCTTTTGGGTCAACAAAATGGTCATGTCTATCTTCAAATCAAGTCAATATCAACTTACTCTCAATTTGCATCTTTCCAAATCAAATTTCCAATTCGTATCTCGTTATCGGTCAAGTGACTAGTTCGATTCAAAGAACAACTTGTGCCAGCTTATATACCTATACTTCCGGACAAACAATAAGTTCGATCCAAAGAACAGTTTGTACCCAGCTTATGCTTTGTTATCAGTCAAACGACAAGTTCGATCCAAAGAACAGTTTGCATCTACCTATATGATGTGGTGATGATCCAGCGGCAAGTTCGATCCAAACAACAGTTTGTATCTACCCTTTTGACTATATCTCCAGCCAAACAGCCAGTTCGATCCAAAGAACAGTTTGTACCTGTCTGTATCTTCAATTAAGTGTCAAGTTCGATCCAAAGAACAGCTTGTATCTGCCTATATGTCTATGTTTCCGGTCAAGTGCCAAGTTCGATCCCAAGAACAGCTTGTACCTATCTCTTGTTTTGTATTCCTTGGTCAAGTGGCTAGTTCGATCCAAAGAACAGCTTGTACCCTATTTTCTATCCCCTGGTTTGTCTACCCTGTCAATGTCCACCTGGATCCCCAGTGACATGACATGCTCCATAGACTCCAGTTGTTTGTCTTGCATTCATAATCAAAATATTGCATGGCATTCATATCTTTGAAAATCTGAAAACGTATTTTTATGTCCAAAAACAGTGCAAATGTTAATATTTAAGTATCTTCGTCCCGTCAACTCAAAGACTTCGTCTCTTGACTCTCCGGACAAAGAAACTTAAATAGGGGCAGCTGTTATACCCTAATTTTGGACCTAAAAATACTTGTTCAATTCTTCTTTTCTTGCATGTTAAGTCATTTGAACTGTCTCTGATTAATTGCATCTTTCTCTGCTTTTTATTTCAATATTATTTGCAAAGTTCATGGGAAAAGGGCATTTTAGTCATTTCCTATGTTAAAATTTCTTTCAATCTTTGAAAAATTGTTTGAGTCTTTTCATTTGGTTTGAATAAGTCTATATTTCAATTCTATGTCAAAATCCATTTCAAAAATTGCATTTGAAGTCATTTTGAGTCAGTTTAGCCCCTAGGGGCATTTTAGTCTTTTCATGTGTTAAAACTCTGTTTAATTCCCAAAAAAATTGTCTCTGAGTCTTTCAAATTGGTTTAAATAAACTCTTGCTTCAATTCTCTGTTAAAAATCATTTTGAAATTGCATCTGAGTCATTTTGAGTCGTTTTAGCCCCTAGGGGCATTTTGGTCATTTCACACGAAATTTCGGCAGAGAGAGGTTACTTTAAAGTACCTCATTTAGGTAATTGGTTCATTTTAGTCCGTTTTGTCAATTTTAATCGTTTCACTTTACGTTATTTTCCGGTTACCAATTTTAATTCATTTTATTTTAATTCTCATTTTGAGTCCTAAAATTCCTAAAAATTGCATTTTAGTTCTTTTAGTCTTGTTATTTGCATTTGGGTCCTTTTGTTTGTTCATTTTGCAGATTTTTGTCCAAGAGTTAGTTATGCCACGTGGCAGTGTCTTATTGGTCCAGCATTCACATGTGTCAGCTTATAAAAAGGCCACTTCATCAGTCAAGGTCAATTCACCAATCATTTTCTGCACAATCATCACAAACACTTTCTCTTTTTCTCTCTCCACCAAAAACAGATCAAACCATCAAGATTCACATGAACTTGATGAATTTCATCAAGAACACATGAATCTCAAACCCTAACAAACTTTTCCAGAAATCAATTCCTCATCAACACAGAATCGTCATCACCAAATAACATCACCAAATCCACAAAAAACACCAGAAATCACATCAATCCCAAACCAATTCGTAAATTGTTCATCAACAACAACAATTCACGAATTCGAATCCAGTTCCAGAACAAATTCATACATTCGAATCCAATTCCACTAAATTGAAGCTGAAATTCCTCAAATCCGAATCAAAAGACCTCGGAATGAAGAACAACAACAACAAATTCTGAAACTGCGCCGAATTCGTGAATAAGAAGAGGAAACAGAATCAAACAAGAAACTGCAAGATCTACCAACACAATCACAAACTAACGCGTCCAGAATCCAACGCGAAGCTGCGAAGAACGATAAAGAACGGTCCAGACCGAACAAGAACGTCAACAATTGGACGCTCACAAAACCAGATCCGAACGCGAAGGCAAGCTCATACATCTCAGAGGTAGATCGATCTTCCCTCATCTTTTATTCAATCCATGACGTTTATGTACATATGTGGTGATGAAGTAGTGGTTAGTTTGAGTCTTGTTGATAAAATTCTCTTTTGTAGATCTAGGCTTCGTGTTTGTTTATTTTCGAAAAATGACGAAAGAAATGCAAAGAGGAGAAGGTGTGGAGTCTGTTGGTGTAAAAATTTTCAAAAAAAGATAAAAAAAAAAAACAGCTCCGACGCGGCGGCTCTCCGGCCGACCACCGCGTCGGAGCAACTCCGACCACCGTCTCCACCATCTTCCCCGACCTGCACTCTAGAGATAAGGGAGAGCCAGTTTGTTTAGAGAGAGAAAGGATACTCTCAAATGATTTTTTTGTGAAGAGAAACGCTTATATACTCCCTCTGCTATTCCACGCGCGCATGTACACAGTATTTATCGTGCTCCTTCGCCTGAGACAGTTGGATCTAGGGTTTGTAAGGCCTGGATCGATCCAACGCCCCTGAGGCTCTTGGACGATCCAGGTCCAACCATGTGTGTGGGCTTGGATCCACAATCTGTTTGGCTGGTATTTTTGTTGTTTTTTTTTGCTATTTCCCACACAAGATTTTGTTAATCACACCTCTGGCAGGTTTTAAGTCTTTAGAAAATTCTCTAAAAAATTGTGAATATTTCTTGATACATTTGTGATGATTTTGTGTTGTTTTTTACGTAAAAAAACTGATAAAAAATAGTGTGATATCTTTCTTGCTTATTTTGTGGTGTGTTGTGTTAAATCTTGTAGAAAATTGCATGATCTTGATTTTAATCTTGGTGCATGATATTGATTTGTGACATGTGAATTTGTGATGAGCTTATCTCTGTTTTGTTGTATATTTTACTTTTTGTGAATGTGTTGTGGTTGTTTGCTTGTTTTACAAGCCTTGTGAGGATAAAGTGCCAAATACGTCTAAAAATGTATCTTAACCCTTGACTTGAATATGTTCCTATAATTTTCACATTATGGCTGCAATAAAACCTTTTGGAAATTGCTATGATGAGAGAATTATAGGTCATATGCATATTAGGATGTTATGATAAATCTTTAGTGTATTTTGACACTTTATTCTTGTTGATTTTATCACTATTGTAGCATTTTTCTTGCCATATTATATCTTGTGCTACTAACACTTTCATTTCATGGTTCATTCATCCATAAGCATCTCATCCTCCATCTTACACTCTTAGCTTTTATTTCTTGCACTTTACATTTCATGCAAAGGACTTAGAATGTAAAAAACTTAGGAAATTTTGTAATATTTCTCTTATGCAATTTAAATTCTTGCAAGACCATAGAATGTATCTAGGCCAATGATGTAAAGGACAATGGACTCTAATAATGTACACCGACACAAACACCGACACATGCACACACCTCACTTTAGATATATGGCTAGGATATGCATGTTTAGATGTATGTCTAGGATTGTATGTTTAGATAAATGCTTAGGATTTACGCTTAGAAAAATCATTTTCAAAAAAATATGAACAATATCACTCAAATATTTTTCTTAATAAACCTTGGGACCAAAATCCCATTGATTTCCCTTTTATTTTCTTAATCAAACTTTAATGAATTTTAACCATACTTAGACCACATTTTGCAAAGTAACTAATCAAACCTCACAATTTCACAAATCTTATGCCCTTGAGGCCTCTCTCTCTCATTCTTCAAATTCCAATTTTTCAAATTTAAAATCAACCGACAAAAAACAAAAACATTTTTGGAAGAGAACTACGGTGGATTTGATCCCCTTAAACGGGTACGTAGGCAAGGACAATATTCCTTCAATTCAAATAAAACAAAAATTCCAACACATCCTTCTCCCTCCAATTCTTCACTTAGTATACTCTTAGGCTTAATATCATCTTTCAAAATAGCATTTAAAAATAAAGCGCGCACGTAGAAATTAAAGACGGTTCCTATAGGATACTATAGTCGTTATAGGTGCCTAACACCTTCCCGTAGCGAAAACAACTCCCGGACCTCGATTCTCAAGGGTTTTGCTTATTTTTTCCCTTCCCAAGAAAAAATGAGATATCAAAGGTTAAAAAGGTTCAAACGTAATCAATGTTTGACACCCGAAAAACCAAGATAAAACATTAATCCAATTTGGGGATTATTGAATTTCCTATTTTGCTTTTATGGATTTTCATAGTCACATTCTTTTATAAAACTTGGATTAATTGAATGTCGTAGAACATTTATTGATTTTGACTATATGTAATTACACTCTCTTAATAGGCTATCCCTATAAGTAATTACTATTCGTGTACCTATGTGGATATATGACTTCTGTAATATTGAAAACTCATTGGCAGAACCACTAACCACAGACTTATATATATGAGTATTGTAACTCATAATGATTTGATTAAGTCTATGTTATTTTGGGTTAGTGGGAGTTTGTTACAGCATTTTTTAAAATGATTGGGCTATTCTTTAGTGACATATTCTTTTTTAATTCAAACGTGTCACTATAGACTCATCATTTGTTAGAAAAGTGAGTCTTTGATCTGTATGATTTGTTTTCCCTATCGGATTCAATTTCTGCAGCATTAAAACTTACTTCTCTTTTGAATGATTAGTGCTTTGACCATACATGTAATTTTAAATTTTAAATTCTTTATGACAAGTGAATTTTTTATTCTTTCAGTAATTGAGTATTGTCATCCAAGTGGGAGATTGTTGGATTAATTATTTAATTAATCAATTATGGATTGACAATAATCAATTATTATAAGTCGGTGTCATAATATAAATTATGGTCTATTGTGTTAAGCATTAATTACTAGTTTAGAGACCCGGCGTTACCCGGGTTAGATATTAAATAAGTTTTATAAGTTTGTGTGCACGAATACACGTGTCAGTATATTAGATTGAATTTATTTAAATTTACAATTATAATAATATCATAAAAATAAATATAAATATTTCAAAAAAAATTAAAAATAAATATAAATGATGAGACGAATGTCCAATGCAAGAATAAAAAGTGTAACAAAATCAATAATGAATTAGTCCAAGTGGTAATAGTTTTGGGTCCTTTAAACATGGACTATTACTTTCCCACCCTATTGCCTTCTCCCGCGCCATGTAAAATTTCTAAAAATGCCCTTGTGCATTCCGGATTTTAAAATTCGGATTCATGTTTACTATTTCGGATTTTATAATCCGGACAATTCTTATGTATAATCAGCCATCAGACTCTCTCACATTTCAACAGTTTTGAGTTTTCCTTTTAAAAACAACAAAAAAAACTAAGTAAAAAAATGCTAAAAACCTGTCAAATAAAATCATAAAAATATAAAAAGAGTACCAAAAAATTCTAAAAATCAAATAAAACTAATGGAAATTTTTTCGGATTTTTCTGAGAATATGAAAAATTAATAAAAATGAAAAATGGGTCTAAACGATGGTCCTTGAATTTTTTCTGATTTTCTGGGGATGTTTCGGAGCAATCCGATCAAGTAGTCCGAAAACCCGATTTTTGTTAAATAAAATATTGGTTTTTAAAAATAGAAAAAATAATAAAAATATTGAGAATGAATGTGGAAGTGACATGTGGCATAAAAAACCTTACTTTATATATATACTATTGATTGATTGATTGATGTGTAGTTTGTTGAGATAAAAAATACTGAGTGCATAAGATCAAAAGTTTGTTGAGATATTTATGTTAAATAAAATAGAAAAAATAATAAAAATATTGAGAATAAATGTGGAAGTGACATGTGGCATAAAAAACCTTACTTTATATATATACTATTGATTGATTGATTGATTGATGTGTAGTTTGTTGAGATAAAAAATACTGAGTGCATAAGATCAAAAGTTTGTTGAGATATTTATGTTAAATAAAATAGAAAAAATAATAAAAATATTGAGAATGAATGTGGAAGTGACATGTGGCATAAAAAACCTTACTTTATATATATACTATTGATATGATGAATTTGAGTGATTGGGCTTTTGTAACTAAATGGACCGTGATGGGTTGGACCATTTAGATAAGCCCAATGAGAGGTCCCTGCCCTCAGCCGTTTAGCTATTTAAACGTCATCCCATTAGACGGTTAATTTTTTCTGAATATTGGTGAAAACCTAGAGCTAGACGGAATGAGGGTAGTTACCCTCTCATAGTTGTCGGCGTTGTCTACGGTTATCCTCATCAACCTAATTCAAAGGTACACAATCTCTTGTTCTTTCTTTGTTATTGATGATATGCTATAATTTGTATCTAGTGATCCATGGCTAAACATTAAAACTTTCATCACGATATTCATTTTATAACATTCCCCATTTATGTAAATTCTTTCTCACTCCAACACAGTAAAATGGGTATTTACAGTGTCAATTTTTTTGTCCAATAGTTCAAGTTTCAGTTCGGATGAATTTTGTTCAACAGCGGGTATCCTTTATTAGCGTATTGTACTTCAGTTCGTATTGTAGTATAAATGAAAATTTTCTAACTTATTTATTGAATATAGTTTGGACTATATGTACTATCTGCTAGATTATATACATTTCTCGTGCCATGAATGACATGACTGTTTAATTATGTCTCATGTTTGAATGAACGGACATAAAAGAATGCAATGGAAAAACATGATTTCATTGGAGAGGAGTGGATGAGATGGGACAGAATTTAAAGGTGTATGTATAAATATCTTTATGTTTTACACTAGTCTTTGGATCACACTAGTCTTTGGGTTTTGTCATTGATAAGGTATCACTGGTCCTGGTTCCCAGAAGAATGTTAGAGACACTCTCTTTTCAACATTCTCTTTAATACTCATTCTTTTATTGGATAAAATTAATGTATGACCCACCATTTTAAGTGGAACCTATTTCTAAAGTGCAAGACCCATCATGATTTAAGCCAATTAGAAAGTGAGTGATAGAGAGAGTGTTGAAAAGAGAGTGTTGTTAGCACTACTCGTTCCTATATTAGCCATTAGGAACGATTGTGGATTTTGTGTTGGCTAGGTCATCTTGGGCCATGCTTCAAATTTCGATGGGGTAACTCACATTTGGTTTCTCTAGTGTGATTATTTTGTTTGAAAATTGCTCTTCTCCCATCAAATAACATTCATTTTCAATTGAATGGACGAAAGTACCCCTGCGTGATTTAAGTCACGCTTGGTACTTTCAGTGTGAGTTAACTCACGCAGGTTGTAAACTCAGCGTGACTTAACTCACTTTGCGGGTACTGTTTTGGTACAAAACCTATCAGTCCCAACTTTCAAACACCATTTTTTTCCCTCTCCACCTCCAAAAACTCAAAAGTGCTATTTTTTGAGTCAAAATCTTCATTTCAAATCATTGAAGAATACGAAGATGATGCACTATCACTAGGCTAGTTAAATAGGTTATGACTTATGACACTTTTTTGTCGGTTCGTCATATTTTTTGTCGATATTACACCGACATATTTTTTGGTGGCCGGTTATGTAATTTGGATATTTGTGACCAATATATGTAACTAATATTGTATATATTATATAAATATATGAAGTGAATTTTTTTTTTTGGTGGTATGTTATGTCACGCCAATTATTGCTCGCATTTTTATGTCTCTAATTATTCAACTATTTATTTTATCTTTCATTTGGTTTTATTCTCATACTTGTTATTCCATTATATTTTGTGAAGTGAAATATGTCTGAAGATGCACAGATTCCAGTTGAAGCTCGTGTCTGATACGCCGCTGTGAAAAAGAAGATTAAGGTCTTTTTAACCCCCACTGATAAGTTGGACGAGTTCAAGGCACAACTTAACGAATACTTTTTCCATATTGGTGAAAATCAAAGAACATCTCATGTAGTAGCACATGTGCCATGTGTGGACTTAGGGGATGATAATGAAGAGGACTTTTGGAAACCCGTGTATTTTCTACAACTTATCGAAGATGATAGTGACGTTGATTACATGTTGAGGTTAATGGTTCAAAATAACATTTTACGTCTTTATGTCTGATTCATTGAAGTGTAATATTTATTAACGTGTAATAGTATAATGTTGTATTTTATTGAATTTGTGTTGCGTGTAATTTAACGACGAATTTGACTCAACAAAGTATGACTATGGGTATGTTTGTTTAAGATTTTCAAAAAGTCATATTTAATGTTGTAGTTATGTTTGTGTGTAAGTTTCTTTGAAAATTTATTTTGCCAAAAACTGATTTTTCAAAACAAAAAATGCATTTTTTTGTTTTCCATAGTAAAGAGACATATAACATCTCTTTTCATAATTAAAAAATAAATTTAAATTTTCAAAAAATACAAAAAAAGTTTACTATTTTTATTTTAAAAAAACTAAATTTCCAAAAAAAAATTAGTTTACTATTCCAAATCATTTTAAATTAATAATTTTTTGCAATTTTAGCCATAGTTTAAACGTTGCGGCTAATTGTAGATTTTATAAAATTTCAAAATTATAAATTTATAAAATTTGAAATTTTAGAAAAAAAAATGCATTCCAGATTTTTGTCCAAAAACAAATCATAAATTTTGAAAAGTTGACTTCTTTGATTGATATATGTCACTAGGCCCCTTCAATTTCTCACATGACTCCCGAATAGTTTGGGAGTTAACTCTCGATTGCTCAAGATCAAGAGTAATGACCTAATGCACACCTATACAAACTGAAACAGACTAGAAAGCACCATTTGTTTTTCAATTCCATTTTTCTTACACATTTTCTCTCTACTCCAACAGACCAAACCCCAACAAAATTCGTCAAGCTCAAACAACAAGTAATGGATCAAAATCTCAACTCCTATACATTCCTTTGAATTTTATATGTTAGGATTTTTGAAGTTAGTAAATATGATTTTGAATTTGAATGTTGTTTAGTTATTAAGGTGGTTGTTGATCAATTACAAGGTTGATTTTACTGTGAATGTAGGTAGTTTAAATTGCAATGTGGTAAACTAAGAATTGAAATAACACGAGAAAATTGTATCCTAGATTTGCCTCCAAGTGAAATCTGACATTACTTCTAAAGGAAATTCCTCCCACCAAGTTAAAGTTTGAACATTGTATCCTAGATTTGCCATTTTATCAGCACAATGGTTTTCTTCTCTAAGGATACGAGAAGCAATGAAGTTCATATTTCTTGTAAGTCGCATACGGTCTAACCAGCGGTTCCTAAGGTCCCAAGGAACCGTGTTTATAGAGAAAATTGCTAGAATTACCAGTTTGGAATCAGTTTCCAGCTAGAGATTGTGTCGCCCTTTATAGAAAGCGATTTCAATTGCAAGCATAGCCGCCACTGGCTCAGCTCTAAATGCATTTACGATGCCTAAGTTGTTAGCAAAACTATCCAGATGATCAGCTTGACTAGATCTAAACATGCCTCCGCAAGCTGCTCTCCCAAGCACTCTAGAAGATGCACCGTCTGAATTACATTTTACAAAACTTCTCTGATTGATGGAGCTCACAATCGAAGATTTCCAATGAATTGAGGTGTTGTTGAATCTGATCTGGTTTCTAGCATACCATATGGCATTCACAATATTAATGATGGCTGATAAAATTATAGGAACATGAATGATGCTTGATAACCAGTTCAAAATGTGATAAGATAGGAGTATTCAAAGAGAATATGGTTGCTAGTTTCAGATGACTTGAGGCAGAAGTTACAGATAGAGCGTAAGTTGCATCCTCTAAGGATAAGGTTGTCATCTGTGGGAAGTTTGTTATGCATATATCTCCACATCAACAGAGATTTAGAGGTTGACATAAGTTTGAATCGAATGTGCTCCCCATTTCCTCTAAGGATAAGGTTGTCATCTGTGGGAAGTATATTGCAAATGTCTGCAAGTTTCTGTCCACACCAGTCATCCAACCAAAAGCTGATGCTTTCCCCATTTCCAATTAACCAAGATGAGTTTCTTTACTCACGGTAAACCGATGTTTAATTCCACTCCATATTGAAGAAAAAATGTGATGTGCTATGATCCTTTGACCTCTCAGAACTCTATGCTTCAAAAGAATGGCCCATTGTTCGTTTGAGTTGAAAAACTCTCAACAGAGTTTCAAATTTACAGCTTCATTTAGAGTTGAGATTGCTCTGAGACCTAAGCCTCCTTCAGACATTGGTTGACAACATTTGTACCAATAAATAAAGTTTCGAAATGAGACTTCTCCATATAAAATATATCTCGTATAATTCTGCAAATACAAACACACGAAATTTCAGCAGTGGTATCACGAGTCAAGGTTCATACGACTTTGTGAAGGTGAAAGTTGAATCGAGTTTTTCACAAGTTGTTTCACCTATTTTTGACGGAGAAATCTAAGATCTTTGGACGGTGAGAATGAAGGCAAACCTAGAGGCTCTAGAATCCTAGATTTGTAGGAGGCATTAATGAAGAATATGCAGGAGATGAAAGGATTTGAAGCATGCAAATGTTGAATTTAATGAGTTACAAAGAATGAAGGAGATGAGACAATCAAGGAATACTTTGATAAATTATTGATTTAGAGAAAATAATTCTTGTAACAATACGTGAAAGATATGAAGCTTTTATATAGCTGCCTTGGAGGAGAACACGAAGAATTTGTGTGAGATAACTTTTGTGGAATGGTTTCATGTATTACATGAACTAGAGCAAACAAATTTTCTGAGACATGGAAGAACTATGAAAGGTACATATTTAGTCAAATGAAAAACAAACAACGATGAAATAAGAAAGAAAGTGGAACAATTTCAATATTTTCAAAAGGACGTTCATTTGATCAAAATCTTTAAGTATTGTTCATTTGTTGGAGAAAGGCTGCAAAGTGTTATTTAAACATAAAAGGCATGTGTGATTAAAGATCAAAACAATATACAAGTGGTCACAACTCAGATGGAAGACACACAATTGTTCTAGATATATTTGATAGAGAATGAGCATATTATTGATAGAGAAGAGAGAAAAAAGAAGGATCTAAATACAAATAGTGTCATGATGATGCATGTGTTTTGAAGAATTTTTATGTTAAGGAGGAGAATGAAGATGTGCATAGAGGGATAAATTCAAGTCAAATGTAAATACAGTCTCATACAAGACAAACTAGGAATTCAACCCGTGCGTTGCACGGGTTTGTTAAAATACGGTTAAATATTAATATTTTTTATTATAGTATGAAATTGAAGAAAATTAACCTTTACAACGACATATTATTAGATAAAAAGAACTATATAGATTTGATTTCAATAATAAAAAATTATAACCTTTACAACGACATGTTATAGTTAAAAAAACCATATAGATTTGATTTCAATAATAAACAAATTATTTAATTGACTAAAAAACGGTAATATTGATACAATGCACTTATAATTTTTTCATTTAAGTACACTCAATTTTGGTTTAAAATATTTTGTTTAGATATATATTTTTGTTTAGAATGATCATCAACCATTGGATAAAAAATAAATGGTTGAGATTATTCTCATATAAGATAGTCATTCTCATAGTACACATCCTCATATTTATGATTATAAATAAAGGGGGATTTGTCGCATGAAGGGAAAACATAGTAGCATCAGAGTATGAAATAAATGATACATTTTAAATTCAACCATTGGCAATGCAATGGAAAAACTCTTCACCGTAACGTTTGAAGCTTTGTGTGGCTTCACTAAATCAAACTCATCGATTAATTCGAATGCGTAAATGGATTGGAATGCGTAAATGGATATTTCCAAAATTATCTATGGTGGTAATAACCTTTAGTTTTTTTTCTTTCTTCTTTATGTCAAGTAATTTGTTGGTTGGATCTCACATATTTTAAATAAGAAGAAGTGAAGATATTGAAGTTCGAATCCCTATCCGAGCATATTATTGTCCTTGCAACTACCATTAAGTTGTACCTGAATAGTATTGTCCTTACAACTACCAACTAAGGACACGATTAGCTATTAGCTCAACTTTATATAGACCTTTAATTTCATAGAGTACAATTGTTAACTTATGTGATTTTAATTTTTTTTTTAGTAGAATTAAAACTTACATATAAATTAATATGAGAGAAAAATATTATAGATTTCAATAAAAGATTACATAAAAGATAAAATTAAATAAGATTAAGAATATAAAAGAGACTAAAGATGCATTGCACGGGTTTTATAAAAATACGCTTAATATTATTTTTTCGTACAATGAGTTTATTGTTTGATTTTATTATAGAGCTATTAAAATTTCTGAATAATATTTATTTATGAAATGGAAGAATTTTTTAAGGTAACTTGTACTTAAACAACTATATAAATTCGACTTCAAAAATAAATAATGAATTAACAACACAACATTTACACAATCGATTAAAAAAATGCAATCTTTTTTAAATTGAATTACACTCAAGTTTGGTTGAAAATCAAAATACTAATATTTTTTATTTTTTTTAGGGATTTTTTTTTATTTGGTAAGTAAAAAGTATATTAAATATTGAAATATAAAATATATCTACTTAAATTCTTTAAAAAATGATATTGTTAATATATAACTTGTTATTTTTGTAGAAAAATTTCGATCTGATGTTTTTGCACCCATTCTTCGGTTATTTTTGTAGAAATTATTTTGAACCAATGTTTTTGTACTCATATAATTCTATGAGGGTGCATGCATGTAAAATACCAATTTGCCAACCCAGCATAGTATTTATTTATTTATTTTTACATTTTCCATATATTTTGTTGGTTACATCTCCACATAGTATTTGAATGAGATGTTTGCTCTCATGCACTCTTATGGTTTTTAATAAATAATTTGTTGCTTATAATTAAAAAACACTAACATAGAGACATAAATAAAAAGGGAATAAAAGTATAACACTTGGTTGTAAACTATTAGGATTTAAGTTTTAATTTTCAAAACAAAGATGACTTAGCCTTTCATAATCAATGAAAGATATATATTGAAACGAAAATATAAATTTTTGCATAACATAAAACGAAATTGATAAAAATAATGGAGAAATAGTTGCATGAAATAGCATCAACGGATGAATTTAAATGAAATGTTTTTAAATGGACCATTGTCGAAGCAATGACAATTCAACATACTCCGATTATACTTCCACAACCCCAAGATCAACGACCTCCAATTATACTTTTACGTATGGAAAAGTAAAACCAATCCATGAGATCGATTAACTGAAATTTTCTTAAAATATACACGCAGACATGTTGGTAAGAGGTTTATGACATCTTCAATGCTATATCCTATGTTTACATGAAAAATCTCAATTCTAATTAACGTTTTGGTGTGCCTGTAGTGATAACCTATTGGCTTAACTTTATATAGACATCTTGTTTGAAGTGATAAGAGTACAATGATAACTCTTGTAATTCTAATTTTTTTAAGTCTTGTGCTTTTACATTGTCAAAAAAATATGTAACTTATATATTTTAATATTATATTAATTGCATTAATACAATGCTTCCATGAGAAGAAGAAAAAATGAATTGTACTAAAACGTTAGTTTGCAATGAAAAGCATAAACAACTCCTAAACTTCCTTCTTTTGAATTAAAAGCTTACGGTGATTTATATTGGTTATGTAGCTAAAAAGACATCAATCAATCAATAGAATGATAATGAATGAGATTTTATTTAAAGCACCACTAAAACATAAAATATAGTGTGTGTTAATTAGAGTTGAAATCAAGAGATTTGAGAGATGATAGAAAGCTTTTCTAGAGTGCCACATCATCATAAAGCTTGCATGAGAACAACTAAAGTTTCCTTTACAAAGATATATAGATATGTTGGATTAATTATTTAATTAATCAATTATGGATTGACAATAATCAATTATTATAAGTTAATATTATATTATAAATTATGGTCTATTGTGTTAAGCACTAATTAGTTGATGAATTTGAGTGATTGGGCTATTGTTACTAAATGGACCGTGATGGGTTGGACCATTTAGATAAGCCCAATGAGAGGTCCCTGCCCTCAGCCGTTTAGCTATTTATTCGTCATCCCATCAGACGGTTAATTATTCTGAATAGCATTGTGAAAACCTAGACGGAATGAGGGTAGTCATCCCTCTCATGTTTGTCGGCGGTTATTCTTCATCAACCTAATATAAAGGTACACAATTTCTTGTTCATTCTTTATTATTGATGATATGCTATAACTTGTAACTTGTATCTATTGATCTACACTAAAATTTTCATCAATTGGTATCAGAGCCAATAGATACTTTTTATGGCTATTATTAACTGTTAATTGTGTATTGCTATTAACCATTAATCGATCGTAGTCTACCAAAGTTGTAGATCGATGCATTGCACATGGCAAATATAATCGCGTTGTCTTTTCCCATAAAGGGTTTTCTGATTTTTTGCGATTATAACCATTGTTAGATTGGCAGGATTCATCAATTAATCCTTTTAGGAATCTGTATTATATTATACGAACCAACATCATGCGATTATAAATTTAATTAAGGGTTATGTTTGTTGTTTGTGATCGTTATCCTATGCCTTATCTATTCCTTTTCCCAATTTTGTGCATAACCGTAAACTTATTTCTTACTGTGTGTTTAAAAACTATCCTAAATTTCATTATGCTTGTTGGTTGAATAAATGTCAACGATTCTCAAAATTATAAAAGGGTTTCCTCATCAAATTTATGGCTTGGTATTCTATAAGAAATCATTGATTTATATTCGGATTTTGTCAAGAACCCTAATTTATTTATTTTTCCTGAGTCGATAATCCACTGCTGGGAACCCACACGCGTGCCAGACTCTAAGTTTCCAAACCTTATTTCCTTTAAATGCCAAATAAATGTTATTTACTAATTTCATAACTTTGGCACATTATTTTGAAATTTTTGACACATATAAATATTTTATATGTTATTATTTGGGGATAGTTAAATTATATTCTCACATTTTTTTTTGTGTGAAAATTATATGAATATTCCTTACTCTTGTTTGACATTTATGAGAAATCTTACTCTCTTAGACTTGAGATTGATGTGTCAATGAGGAATTTTACATCCTTATATTATTTTGGGATATAAATATAATTTATCTTGTACCCAAAATATTCGGAAGATTTGATTTATTTTATACCCTTAAAATTTGGGATTTAAATTACTTTTGAGATCTCTAAATATTTGATGTCTACTAATATGAGAATCTTATGTTCTTTAGAATCATGAATTCTTTAGATTTGAGTCTAAACTATAACACTTATGTAAATTTATTCTTTTTAAAGTGTTATAATTGTGAAAAATTCTTAGACTCAGACTTATATTCTTGCATCAAATATTCTATATTAATATATATTTTGAGATTTGTTGATACCCTCAAAATTATTTGTCGTGTCAAGAATAACTTGACTATTATACTATTCTTGATTTATGGGTTTCAAAAATTTTGTCAAATCTTAAAAGGATCGTTGAGAATAATTTCTCTTCAAATCATATATTCTCAATATTTGAGCCTAAACTATTTTGAAAATTCACTCTTACATTAGTAACACTAATTATTTAATCAATTGAAATGTTACTATTGTGAATTTCTAGAAGGTTCAATTTATTAATTCTAATGTCAAATATATTGAATATAATATATTCTGAATAGCATTGTGAAAACCTAGACGGAATGAGGGTAGTCATCCCTCTCATGTTTGTCGGCGGTTATTCTTCATCAACCTAATATAAAGGTACACAATTTCTTGTTCATTCTTTATTATTGATAATATGCTATAACTTGTATCTATTGATCTATGGCTAAACACTAAAATTTTCATCAAAATATTGATAAGAATTACAACAAGAACAAAAACAAGAATTATTATTGATAATATGCTATAACTTGTATCTATTGATCTATGGCTAAACACTAAAATTTTCATCAAAATATTGATAAGAATTACAACAAGAACAAAAACAAGAAATTTGAATTTCCAACTTGTAGTTTAAATTAGATGCACAAAAGATTTTTGTCAATAAGGAGAGATAAAAATAATACGTTTAATCATCTTTCGAAGATTATAAATAGTGGATGAATAATATGTTTTGTATTACAATTATCTCTCTATAAATAGAGGATGAATAAAAGTTTAGTATGAGAGTTCCCTATATTAGTAACCAAAAAAAAAGAGTTCCCTATATTAAATATATCACATATAATTTCGTAAATACAATACATAAAAAACTCATCATTCTTTCGAGAAAAAAAAAAACTCATCATTACGACTCCAGAGGTGGCAATGGGATAACATTATTAAAAGAGCATTGCTATTTATTCCATCCGTTTCTAAATAATAGTCGTTTAAGGTTTATGCACGGTTATTAAGGAAATGATTAATTGCGTTGATTTTGATGGTAAAATTAGTATTTGTTACTAAAACACTCCTATTAATTGTAGTTAGTGGAGTAGTTAAGTTGGATGAAATTCAATAAATAAGGGTATAATAATAGAAAAAATAATAAATGCTGCATTGATATTCTAAAGTGACAATTATTTTGAGAAAAAGAAAAATGGGTAAAAAGACTATTATTGTGAGACGGAGGGAGTAGTGAGAGAGATTTTGTCCCGAACTAATCCCGAAACACAATCCACTAATCAAATATCTTCCTCAGCGGAAAACAAGGAGGTGGTGGGGCAGGTTTTAGGAATATATTAAATAGAATAGTACCGCTTGCGAATGTTTGGTGAACAAAATTTCGATGTAAATAACAATATTCATATTAAAAAGATGGTTTGTTGTTTTTGGATTTTCAAACTGTTGTATTTGAATTTTCAAATTCTATTTTGAAAAAGAAACATCTATCGAAAATATTATTAGGTTGAGTTACGATCAGATCGCTCTCTTTAAGACGTTTCGTGACACTGTCAAAATTGTGCACCACAGTCTATCAACCACGCCGCCTCCAGGATAAAACAAGCCCATCTACAACTGTGCAATTAACTACTGCATTATAGAAAACCTTTAGAGATTTACACCTCCAAATATGGTACAAAGATCATTCTTTTAATACTGAAACCACTTTAATATGGCACTGTTACCACTCTATCATGTTGTTGAGACCACTCAAATATAGTGTTACCACCATTCTAACCTTCTTCAAGGGAATAAAATATTGAAAAGGAACTATACTCTTGAGATCATATAATTCTGAAGGGACATTATTCATGAAAAAGGAATTATGATCTTACAAATATTCTTTATTCCGAGGAGACGTATATTATCGAAGGGATTATGTTTTTAAGACCATTCTTAATTCCGAACGGACATTATATCAAAAAAGGACTATGGTCTTAAGAACACTCTTAATTTCGAACGGACATAAATAAGGAGATGAGGAGAAGAATAGCTCGTTAACACAAGCTGGAGGGAGAAGAGAGAAAGTGTAACACCCATACTAGACGTATCTAGAAAGTCTAGCATGTGCGTTGAATTTAGTACTGGATACATTAAAATATACAACATAAAAACTTCGAATGAATTTATATACAACAAAACGCATTCGTACATTATCTATACATCATATCTTATATAATTTAAAACATGTACATCCTTGAGATCCATATTCTTCATGCTTCTTGTATGAACGAGCTCTTGTTGAAAATCCATCCGGCTACTACCTTGACATCCAACCTGTTTATCTGAAACAAAAAGGATTGGGATGAGACATAATGTCTCAGTGAGTTCCCCTAAATCCTAGGCTATAGGCAACCTCAAGGGGAAACCTACGGTCACCACGTGTCTACATTACAACCTGACGGTTGATTATACGTGTGTGGGGACGTGCATACTTAGACGGTAGTGCATACTAGAGCCGTCATAATCTTATCTTAACTTGTTATAGGCTTCACTTCCTATACGTGACATGGCGGCCGAGGGAACCTAGGACCACATTGCCAAGAATACGCTTACGTATCGAGGCCTAAACATAACATAATCATGGCACGATTCTAAACCGGACGATTAGGGGAAACCTAAGATCGTCATCGGTATCATATTCTTTACTTGCTCTAGTCCATGCCTTGTACTTATCATGTAGCATCTAATGCTCTTATTCTTAAACATAAACTTGCATGGATTCACTCTTGCATAATCATGAACATAACATAATCATAATCATATCATACATAAACGTATCTAAGTTCATTCATTATGTTAGCGTTGAACAAACAGTTATCTTGTTCATTTTATGGAGAGCCCCGGGTGGAGTAACCCCGAGAACAATCCCATACATGACCGATGTACGTACATCGGACTCCCTCGGTGTCGTGCGGGTCCCTTGCGGCTTAAACCGTTCCCCTTAGGTCGAGAACCTCCTGTATCCCCCTGGCGTGGATAACAAGAGACACGAGCACCTACGTCTTGTTAATTTCAGTGACATGCGGGTCCCTTACGGCTTGAATCGTTCCCCTTAGATCGAGAACCTCTTGTATCCCCCTGATGTGGATAGCAAGAGACATGCCACCTACTTATTAGTCATGGTCTTGTCGTATACGTACTTAAACATATTCATACTTGCTTGCTTATTACCTCGGACCCTTGAGTCGATCCGATTAGCGGTAAACTTATACTTGTTCATGCTTGTACTATCTTAATCATGGTGGAGAGATTAACTAATCAAACCACAACTTAACATGCTTGCTACATCATACTTAATCATGTGCGAAGATAATATGCTTCGCGTATCATCATTCTAAAGTTTCATGCTAACTAGCTAGTTCTTGACAACTATGTCGAGGCTCTAGTTTTCCCTTGCTTAATGAACATCTTGCTACCCGATTCATGACTTGTTTCTCTCGTATGCCATGCCTTACTAACATGCTTAATACTTGCCTCTTTATCATAAAAATCTTGCTTACATTGATCATCATTTAGGACCTTGGTTTGAGGGGTTTACTTCTATAAGAAGACTACACAAAAAATCCAGAACGGAAAACACCGAATCTGCCAGAACGAGCAAGCAGCACCAGAAGGCACCACTTGCTCGCCATGGCGAGCAACATTACTGGGGAGGCGAGTACCTACTCGCCATGGCGAGTAGGAGGCGAGCAGACCATGTGTTCTGCTGCTTCTGCTTGCTGTGGCGAGCAATAGCTCGCCGTGGCGAGTTGTGACAGTCCAGAACCCCTAAAAAATGGTATTTTTGACCCAAAAACCTCAAACCAAGTGTCTCTAAGCATATTGGTACATATTTGATCATAGGATACTTATAAAACACTCATATAGCAAGTATTAACATGTTTAGCAAGCATGGCAAGAAAAGGGGCAACTAACATAATACATAAACCCTAGAATTTTCATAGCTTTCATAATAATCTATCATGGCATAAACATGATCCCAAAGGGGTGGAAAAACTATCTATGAAACTCACCTAGTGATTGCACTTGATTCCAAAGCTCACAAGCATCATCATCATCACATCCTCAATCTCCATTCCTTGATACATTCTTCAACATAAGCTTCTATGCTCACACAACCAAAGCCCTATCTTCTTGATCCATAACCAAACTCTAGCTTCCATGATCACATCTCATAAAAACAAGGTGAAGAGAGAGCATAATCCAAACCATAGAACATGTAAATTCTTTCAAAGAGTATCCAAACTTTGTAGAGGTTGGAGCTAAACCATTCTTGATAAAACTTTATGCATAACCCTTCAATCTAACCACTACCAATCCAAACCCTAACTCTTGATTTTCTTCTTGAGAAGAGAAGTAGAGAAATCAACAAAGTACAAGCTTCCCCTTAACTTGAAAGATCATGAAGAAACATGACCTAGAAGCTTGCCATGAAAGAGGAAGGTTTGGAAGACTTGATGGAGGTGAGAAGAAGAAGAATGGCGTGAGGGAAGAAGAGAGGAGGAAAAGTCTACCAACTTTGGAGAGAGAAATGAATAAGGGAAAATGAGATATTTCTTGGCCATAACATATAAATATCCTTTTATGTGCAATTACCAAATTGTTCTTGCCTCAAGTGTGTTAAATACGACTCTGATACTTTTCCCGTAAAAAGCTGACATCTCATAAAATATTTCCATAACTTACTTTCCGTGAATTAAATTCATCCGACACGGTCAACGGGTAATATACCGATACTGACAGGCGGGATATTACAGAAAGAGTTCTCGACAACTCAATAGAACTCTTTGGTGTAATTTTTTAACTAGGTGTAGAAATAGACTACTTTATGGACCGGTCCAACGTAAAAGGCTCGTTCCATTGAAATTGTAGCTCAATTGTTTTTAAATGTTCTTCTCGTTATCATTTTTGTTCCAAAACACAAAGGAAAATACAAAAAATAAATTTGAAGACTGCTAACTGTCGTTGGCTAATGTTGTTGTTGTTGATCCTCAATGGCAATTAACTGTTGCGGGAAGTATTTTCGTATTTCTCTAGTGCTTTCGAGCAAAAATGATTGTGAGAAAACAATTTTTATTTTTTTAGATCTTTTTAACCTGATCCAAATTAGTCTATTGGCCATCCTGACTAAGGCTATAGATATTTGTTTCTGTAGCATAACTAAAAAGCCAAAAAATAAAATAACACTAACTTCTCTCTTAAGTCTCACCCTCGCTCGCAAGAATATGGAGGTTACATATAATATAAAATGTCTCAATCATCTAAGATAAGCTCACGGTACATGTTTTTCATATTTTTACTTGAGAAAAAAAATATTTGTACTTGAAAAAAGTAAATCAGTAAAACTAATACATATATCATCATATTTTTAAAAGAAAAATATATTTTCATTTTAGTGCTTGCATATTATATACAAATACATATTTTAAAACCATCACCCCTTAAATACCTAATCCCTTTACATTTAAACGAAGGCCGCTTTATGTCAACAACCACTCCACTGGTCGCACGACAATTTGATGCGTTGCTTCCTTGATCTCTGATTCATCCGGTGTGATTGGTGTTTGTTTGTTAGAATTAATTAGGGTTTGATCCATTGTGTTGTTTTTATTGGTTGTATTATCTTATAGGGTTTAACCACATTAATTGACTAGGTCAGGTGTTTTTGATTCCTAAGTTTAACCACATTAATTGACGCTAGGGTTTAACCGACCAGATTCTTATATATCCATAAATAGTGATGAGTTTTACAGAGCAATGACAAGTAAACCTGCAATTTATGACATGGATTCAGATGATGAATACTGGATGAGCAAGTTGAATAAAGAGTTTCAAGAACATATTTTAGATGATGATTTTGAATCAATTGTTCATGCTTTGAAGAAGACTTATCATTATAATCCAGATGATTGTTGTGATGAAAAAATTGTGACTTACTAGTGTAAGAATCTTGTTGGCAAGAATATTGCATTGCTTGCTCTATTGGAACATATTGAAATTGTCTCCTTGTAGAATCAACAGGGACAAGTTTTATTGGTAGACGTTTGATTTCTTTTCCAATTTCGGTTAAACTACCAATTTGTTAGTTTGAACTGTTGGTGATTTATATCTAGCAGTCTATTAAGCTCTGGAGGAGTTCTATGATATTTTTTAATAATACAGTATAATCTCTGACCGTCATAGTTTGTTTGATTTGTTGTCAGAATTATCAATCAAAGATATCAATCAAAAATACATCTTTTGTTTGGATATAATAAACTTTGAAAAAATTATAGATTTAGAGAAATCGTGATGAATTAATTAAGAATCATACGAAAAACATATAAAGAATTGTATGTAAGTTTTTCCCACTTAGTTATTTATCATCACAACTAAATAATCACTACTCCGCGGGAGCAGAGACTACAATACATGTCATTTCATGATTCAAGCATGATAACAAAAGAAAACAATTAGTAAAAAAAAAAACGAAACAATGAATTATGAGGATGAATGGCTTTCCTAGTTGAAACATTATCTATACTTTTGATGTCATTATACTCTTAATTTAAAAAATATATATTTTATACAATTTCGAGACGTGATTACACAAGTGATAATATTCCTTTTGCTCAAAAAAAAAAGTGATAATATTCCTTAGTTTTATTACAATACAATGTAACAAAACAAACAAGGATCAAAATAACTGATTTGGAGCAAAAGAAAAAAAAATTCCTAGGACTAAAGCCAAAAATTTATTTTTACATGGACTATTTACATATTTAAGCAAGAAAGTTAATAGGGGTTAAAATTTACAACTTTAGTATTTTTAACATATATAATATTTATTCTCACATGACATGTACGAATTAAAAAAATCATATTTAATACGTGAAGAACGTTGGAGATATGTATTTTTTGCAAGATGTATTGGTTGTTTGTGCATGTAGTTGGTGTTGTTATTTGTGATTTAAATGCATGATTACAATATTAATAGTTGATGATGGTTGAGTAATGTATAATTCATGAGACTGAGAGACAATAATTGCATGAAATTTATCAAATATTAAAATTGATTTTCTAATTTAAAATAATTAATATATTAATTTTGTTTTAATCTTTAATTACTTCATCCGTCTTTATATATAAACACTCATTTATCTCCGTAAGCTTAACTAGGTTGGCAGTGATAATGCAATATATGCAAGGTCTGGGATTCGAATCCCAGACACTACAAAAAAAAAAAAAAAAAACTCATTTGACTAAAAATTTGTCCCTACATATAAGCCATTTTCAAATTACTAGATGCATTTATTATTTTTTTTTCTAAACATACTCTTAATTAATATTACTAACTTGTCATAAAATATTTGCTCAAAAAAAAAACTTGTCATAAAATACGAAAAATGTTTGGTAAGTTTCCAAAATACGTCTCTTTGTTAATTGATTCTAGCAAGTTGTGAATCAAATCACAACAATACTAAATGTTGAAAGTAGAATTTAAATTGTTTACTTTTTAGGTTATTCTATATCGACAACAAGAATAAATCTAGTTGTTTATTGGGACTGATGGTTGTTTAATCATAAGAAACTTAATGGGTATTGTTACCTTGTGTTTTTTGTTGCATAGCAGGGTGTTTTTCTTTATTTTAACCAGTTGTACATTTTTTTAAAAAAATTTAACCAGTTATATATATAACCACGCAAATGCTATTATACATTAATAAATTTATTTTTTAGGGGGGGAAAAATTTGCTTTATATTTTTTGTTGTCGTAAATTTATGGCTTAAATTGTTATTTTTGGCACCCCTAAATGTTTTGTTCAAGCTCCGCCACTCTAGCATAAACAAACTTTTTTTAATTGGAAGGGAAATTTTTTTCTTAAATTCTCATTATTAATGGTCGGTATGTCATAGAGCTGTCAAAACGGGTGGCCCGGCCCGTTTAGGCCCGGCCCGGTCGGGCAACGGGCTTTTTAGGGCCGGGCTAAAAAGCCCGCTTCGAATATGGGCTGAAAAATTGGGGCCCGAGCCCGGCCCTGCACGGGCTTCCGGGCTAACGGGCCGGCCCTGGCCCATATCTTTTTTTTTTCCTTTCAAAAATCAAAAAATGCATGTGGTTGCAGTCAATTGAATAGGCTGCAAACAGTGAGGCACATTATAGCCCCATTCATCAAATTGAGATAAGACCCAAATAACAACTAGTTTAGTGTTAACTTTCTTAATGTATGAACTATAAGTCAGAGACGAACCTCAACTTGAGAGAATGATTAAAGTCCAAAGAGCTATAGTTGATTGTGTCAAAACTAAGGATTTCTTGAACTAGACTCTATCAAACTTGAACAACACCTCACTGGATGAGTGGTTTAATTTACTTCCTCCTAGACTTAATACAAGTCTTGCTGAAGCTGTCTATAAATAATTAAATACAAGCCGGGCATGAAAATAATTTTGTGCAGGATTAACGGACTGATTACTGTTTGAATGCATAAACAAGGACAGAACTGGAGATAAAAAAATGTGCATGGATATGAAACTGTAACAAATCTGCTCCATAATGTATTTTTTGCGGGCTGCCGGGCTGGCCCGAGGCCCGGCCGGGCTAGCCCTACCGGGCTCCGGGCTTTTTCGGGCCGGGCTAAAAAGCCCTGAATCGATTCGGGCTCCAAATTTTCGGCCCAGGCCCTACATTTAATTCGGGCTTTTGGGCCGGCCCGTAAGGCCCGGCCCGTTTTGACAGCTCTAGTATGTCAGAACTGGTTGTTATTTTTTTTATGCAAATGTCTATGCCCCATGTGTTTCTATTTCAAGACAAGATGTGGGTATGTTTTGGAGATATATATTTTTTTTGAAGAAGCTAAATTAGCCCACCCAAATTGGTACTGGGGGAGAATCGAACTTGAAACCATGAGGAGGAGCACACTCCCAGGTCTCAAGCCAATACAACCAGGTCAAGTTAAGTGGGTTTGGGAGATGTACTTAATAATAACATAGAAGTTAATTGGTGTCTTTGCGGTGACTTTAACTCCATTTGGTCCTCTCTTGAACACATAAGTAACGTTGTTGGTCCAAGTCATGATGATTTTAGTCCTTTTAATCAGTCCATCGACATTAATATTTTATTTGATCTACCGCTTTGTAGCAGACACTTAACATGATCCCAGGGATTGGTAGATTCTTATTATCCGAAGATTGGTGCACTCAGTTGCATAGTAGGATTCAAAGAGCTTCACTTTGTGGTCTTTCTGACCATTATCCTGATTTGCTATCAATATATGAGGAAAATTTGGGGGACTGCTCATAACGTATGTTGAAATGTTGGTCTGATCTCCCAGGTTATCATCAGTTGCCAAAGATAATTGATAAACGCTTCATGTGTCAAGTTGGGGAGATTATGTGCATAAGGGAAAATTCAAATTGATCAAAAGCAAACTAAAGTTTGACATCGGAATCATACCCAAAACTTAGATGCTAGAATCAACGATATTCAAGTTAGTATATCGACTCTTGATTCTAAAGGAAAAGAGGTGAAAGAACTTCATTCCTTATCGACAGACTTGTTCTCTTTGTCTAAGATTAATACCAGTATGCAATGGCAAAAATCATGAATCAATTGGCTGAAAGAGGGTGATGCTAACTTCAAATTTCTCCATGGCATTATGTCATCCAGACGAAGAGATAATTCAATCGTCTCAATATCAATGAACAGGTCTTAGGTCAAAGGTGTTGTGGGTGTCTGAAGTGTGATTTTCAACCATTTTTGCTAACCATTTTCCATATGCTAACATAGATAGGTAAATTGTGGAGAATCTTACTTTTAAAACTCTTAATCTGACGCAAAGTATTGATTTAATTGATTTAACAAAATCCCTTAGTGTCGAAGAGGTGAAACAGACAATGTGGGACTGTGATAGTTTTAATAGTATAGGTCTGACTTATCAATTTTGGGTTCATTAAGGATTTTTGCGGCGAGTTAAAGGATGATTTTATGCGCTTTATTTTTGAATTTCATTGTAATAGGAAGTTGTCAAAAGGAATTAACAATACTTTTATAGAGGTGGGAATCCCTCAATATATGCCAGATTTCAGGCTGATCGCTTTGGTTGGGAGTTTGTATAAACTGTTGGCTAAGGGTATTTGTCAAATGAGTTCAAGCTTGAAAGTGGGCTTTGTCAAGGTGATCCTCTTTTGTATAAATGATGTATGCCTTAGTGTGTGATTATTTATTCATAGAAATTATAAGGTTAGTCAAACAAATAATGTCTCAATTTCCCACTTACAATTTAATGACAATACCTTGTTAATATTAAACAAAAGTTAGGCGAACATATGATCCTTAAATGCTTTTCTCTTGTTTTTTAAGGTGACATCAGGGCTTAAGGTCAATTTTCATAAAAGCATACTTGTAGGTGTTAATGTGCCTGATTCGTGGTTGACTGAGTCGTCTTCTGTTATGAATCGTAAAACTAGCCATTTACCATTTCTTTACATGGATCTTCTTATTGGTGGAGATTCTCGTAAACTGTATTTTTGTAATCCCTTACCTGATGGAAGTAAGTTTAGATTGTATGTGTGGAAGAGTATAAACCTGTGTTTAGATGATCAATTAGTTCTTCTGAAGTCTGTTCTGTCCTGTCTACTGGTCTAATTTGTTTCCTTCTCAAGGCTCCCTCATGTATCTCTTCTTCTCTATATTTTATTTTCATTTTTTTTTTTGAAAGTGAGTAAACCAGGAAAATATCTTGGATAAATTGAGATATTATTTTCTTTAAAAATGAGAATGGCGGTTTGGGGGCCACAAGGTTTAGGGAGTTTAATTTGTCATTACTTGGTAAATGGTTTTGGAGGTTGAAGGAGGAAAAAGGATATCATGGGTTAGAGTTTGATCTGTGAGATATGATGAGGAAGGAGGTATTGGTGATGGGGGAAGGTTGCTTCAGTGAGGTGGAAGAATTTTATTAGCATTAGAGGTGGGGCAGGTGACGGGGTTAGAAGTTGGTTTAAAGACAATTTACGACGCGAGGTGAGTGATGACCCATACACTTTATTTTGATGGGATCATTGGTTTGAGGGAGGGGTTTTGAAGGGTAGATTCAGCCGTCTCTTTGATCTTAATGATAACAAATTGGTGATTGTATCAGATATGTTCCCTTTAGGTTGGAAGGATGGTGGTGAGGCTTGGAAATGGCGGTTGAGTTTTTTGGCTTAGGTGGAAGAACAAGTGAGGGAGTGTTGTGTGTTATTACATCCTATTGTTTTGCAGGCTAATGTTAGTGACAAGTGGATTTGTCAACTTCATGTGTAATCAAAATACAATGTTACCAGAGTTTATAATTGTCTAATATCGATGGATCAAACTATCAACAATGATCATACATATCATTTGGCACAAGGAGGTTCATCTAATAGTGAATCTTTCCGTTTGGAATTTGTTGCGTAATCACATACCAACAATAGATAATTTAATCAAGAGAATGATGCTTATGCCAAATACTCATCTTTGTTCGGGGGTTGCGGCCTTCAGGAGGATATTGGTCATTTTTTTTTGTCACAAAAAGAATGCAAGAGTTTTTCAACAAAAAAGAGATTATATTCAGCATCTTCTTGAGAAAATTAAGATCCGACCCTTTTAGTGGTTGAAGGCAAATCATCATAGTTTTGCTTTTAACTATCATATGTGATGGCTTAAGCCTATTTTGTGTGCGGGAGTTACTATTACTCCCTCCATCCCATATTAACTGAGCCATTTGCAAAAAAATATTGTCCCAAAAAATTGACTCATTTACTTTTCAATACAATATTTTTTTTTAATTATAACTGTAATAATAATATTCACTCTCATTTTCATCACTCTCAATTATATTCTATTTTGCATTTATGATAAGAAGGAATGCATCAATACTTAATAAGACACTCAAAACTATTTTTCTCTCTCTTTTACTTATACATTTTTTCTAATATATGTGAAATGAACAATAGATTCAATTAAAATGGGACGGAAGGAGTAGTATTTAATTTCATTTCAAGTTTTTTTTTTTTTTTGCGAGCTTGTATCGTGGCTCCTTTTTGTCTTTAAATTTTTTGGATTGTTAATGTAACTGTTTTCTCTTTCTCTTAATGTTTTCCTTACACTTCTTGTGCATGAACGACTAAATATGTGTTTGGTACACAGTTTGCATTCAAGAATCGCGTTTAAATATATCTTCCAATGCAAATTTTAATGCTAAAGCTAAACTCTACGTATTGCAGCTTCTATGCAAACGGCGTTTTCTTCAATTCCACCGCTACAACAAACACAAAGTAAGATGTTCGGTTAATAAATTTCATTTTAGCTATTTAAAAAAAAATTAATAATACAATTAAGATGGGAACCATTCCTTTAGGTTTTATAGGCAAAAAAAAACTTAAAACCGACACTACCCGGGCACAAAACAAACAACCACCGAAAAAATCATATAAACACCCTAAAACGTAACTCAAAAGCCAATACAATTATAAGTAACATGAACCTCTTGCATTCTGAATATCATGTATTTACAAGCTTTTCAAATAAAGCACACAAACATTAACCAAATAACGTCCAAAATAAAGACCACGAAACATATGATCATGTGTCAAAGCATTTTGAGGTAAGACATTGGGAATACCCAACCAACCCAACACCAATAATCACAATGCCCTAGTGCACATCTAACTAAGATAAGAGTGCAAATATTGCAATGCCCTAGTGCACAATGTTATCCTTCGTCATAATTCTATTATTTAACGATCTCCAAGCAGAATATGACACCTTCAATGGAGTCATCTTATTCTAGATGCTGGAGCAAAACTTTCAATGTTAGCAGCTATCAACAACCTTTGATAAGAACTTTTGACACGTCCACTAATCAGACTTATTTTCCTGTGCAGAAAAGTTAACCAAAAAGAAAAAAAATACATTCCAAGACTAGCTCTTTATTTCAATAAAAAAAGGTTTCTCCCCCAAACCTAACCCTCAACAATTCCTAACCATATCAACCACATACATATCTTTATCAAACACACTAAAATATATAATGAATCTTTTCAATATATATATATAGACACACATATTTGAGTGACGCCCAAGATGTTAACTACTCAATTACAACAAATTAAAAGTGACCAGAACTACGAAAACGATTGGTGACTACGTCCACTTGAGAGTAATAATGATCCTTGACGACTGCATAAGTCAATTATTAACCTCTAAACTCATAATAGAAAACTCAGAAATAATAAAATATGAAACACAACAAAAAAAATTGTCAATTCTTCGTCAAAAACAAAATAACAAAACAAAATAAATGTCATATCATTCTTATGAATTGAAAAGTATATTTTTTACTAATGTTTTTATTTCAAAAACATGAAAAACAACATTCAAAATTTAAAAATAAAAAACAATAAAACAAAGAATTCTGCAACAATTAATTAATTAATAATACAAAGGAATAAAATATTTTCTTAACTACAATTACTGAAATTATTTGTTATCTATACCTTATAAAAAAAAATACCTATCCACTATCTAATCAAACCAAGTCAATGTCATCTAGACTAGGTAGCTCATAGGAGACACTAACTTCCTTGAGCATTGCATTATTAAAATGTTAGTAATTTAATGCTATAATTATCTAGACAACTAAACAAAGAAGATTAAATCCAAAGACCTACTACCACAACCCCCAGCTCCCCCATCCCTCTCCCCAAAGGTAAGATAAGAAAATTTAACAAACAATAGAAACAATAAAACACAATTAAGATAATTTAAGAAAAACATGCAAATTTAGAACCAAATCTTGCACTAAAATATAGAAAATATACACAGCATGCATGGCTCCTCGCACGCCATTCATTAAAGTCATCAACATCTTGATGAACTCTACAAATGGCATACAGGGAGCCAGGCACGTAATTAGTATATATATCTACATCATACTTATGTTCCTACACTTAATTATATTCTGATTAATTAATAATTATTGCACACAAGATGGAAGATATATAAGATACATATAGAGCTAATTAAGTAAATTTGTATAGTAGCACTTAATCTTACCATAGGTGATGCTTTTTGCTTCAACAAGAAGTGATCTGAAAGTAATGAATAAGAGCAATTGATCAAGAGCATATATACAGTATAAGAGGTAAGATGGAAGAAATTGAATTCCCTTCCCTCCTCTTTCTATAGTTTTTCCACCAAAGAGGCAAAAAGGGGCCTCACATAGTTTCATAGCCTACTGTTTCATCTTTGAAAAATATCCAACTAACCAAAGTAGCTTTTATAAGTTGGAAATTTTGAAATGAAGTAAAAGCAAAGTTTGAAAGATTGAAGGCCATGTATCATGTCTTATTCTTACCTTTATAAAAAAATCTCAAGGTTAAGATGACTTTGTTGAAATTAAGGGGTCAAATAAAATATAAAGAGTGTGTGATGAAGGTGAATAACAACAAAAAAAAAATCTTTATTTTTTTTTTCCTCCTGTTTATTACTGGATGATGCTATGATTTATGAGTCTAGCTAGGGATTCTTGGGTGTTGAATTTTATTATAATGGTTTCAAATAACACATAAAGGAGAATTCTTTAATTGATGTTCTGAAATGGATTTGTCTTCAAGTGTTTGGATGATATTAGATTCCTATCACCCCACTATTGAATATCTTCAGAGAACGAGATCTTTCACTCCCTTGTCCTTTTCCATTTATACTTTGTGTTGTTCCTTTTAAGTTTTATTATTATTACTTTTGGTACACGTGATATTGTATATGAATGAATGAATGAATGATAATAATAATAATACATCAGAGTGAGTCTTACCATTAGGAATAGCTTGGGTACTTGTTCCTCTTCCTTTGTTTTTCTTCCTTTATGTCCCTTCTTTGTACATTTTCCTGCAGGCATTTCAAATCAATTGCTAAGTTCACAAATATATACATGTACAAATACATAAATGAAATTAAAGTATACTTAGCTACTTAACTTTGTATTATAATTATTCAAAAACATGTGACACATAAACTTGGAACGTGACACTATATTTTTTTCAGTAAAATTAAAACCTGGAATGATAAGTGTCAAAAGGTTTAAAATTTTGCTTATTTGTCCAATTTTATGAAATATTTATGTGTAAGGTACTGAATTGGGCGTTAACCACATGTATGCAAAACACATTGATCTATTCAATTGGTCTTAAGCAATAGTTTAAAAATTAGACTAGAGATTGAATCAATGTGACATCTAGATCGTCATTCAATTGATTCAATACCATGATTAAACCGGATAAATAATAAATAATTGACTAAATAGGTAAAAGGTGTTGGAAAAAAATGTAAAAATAAAATGAAACACAATTGAACTAACCGATTCAACCAGATTATGATAAAGTTGAAATCAAACCAATCCATAAACTATTTGATTCTTAGTTATTTCAATAAAATTTGAACCCTCGATTCCAATTTAGAGTCTCTAACAACTTGTGCCAATATTTCAAAAAGTGGTAATTTTAAATGAGAAAAATCAAAAACTTTATTGACTTGAATCTCAGAATATAATGAAAAATTAAATCCATACATTGCATGAGCTCAATGATCACATAAACATTTAAAAAAATAAAAAAAAACTCTCAATGATCATAGAAACTTTAGAAAGAATTGCATACAAGGTAAAAATAATAGATCTATACCATTGGTTTACATAAATAGAAGTAACTGGCAAAGGCACATGCACAAAGCAGAGTGACCGAATATAAAGGTTCCCTTCAAGTAAGACAGGAAACCAAAGTAGGACCATTGAAACAACAAAACAAATACCACAGTCAACAAAATATATGTAAATGTTTTTAACACTACAAAACCTTAATTTTTGCATGATTGCAAAGAACAACTCCAATTTGTCATCTTTGTTTTTCCTTTTTAATGAGAACTTAAATATTTGGCATTGTCTGTGTGTTTGGACTAACCTTGTTACCCTTTGCATTGAAGATTCTATGCTTCTCTTGCTCTTTGTTTGTTTCTGATTTGTGAACTTGCATTATTATTCTACATGAGGGTGGGGTTAATCAAAAAGATCATGGTGCTCATGAAATGAAAAAAGGTCAAGGATTCAAACACCTTTTATAACATGGACACACAAATTTTTCCAACCGTGTAACGTTAAAATTTTACCTTGAAGTCAATACCACTTTTTTTTGTACACATTCATTCCCCCCAATTAACTCCTTGAATGGTGAATTAATTATTGTATTCAAATTCAAATATAGAATCACATTTTGGTTGGTAAGGTAATGAAATAAATTATGCAAATAATTTATTGATTACAGATATTATTTTTGCTGACAAGGCAATCAAGTAAATTAGGAAGATAATTTTTTACTTTTTTTTAAAATAGGAAAGAAAGATAATTAAGAAGATTTATTAATTTTTTATTTTCTATTAATTACTGCTATTAATGTTTCATATATTGAATCGCATTTTGACTGATAAGGCAATAAAATAAATTATGCAAAAATATTTATTAATATTTAATTTTAATAATATGAATTCTAGAAATATTTCTTCATTCCCTCAAAAAAAAAATTCTTCATGTGTATGAATTAAAAAACCTTGTTTTAACCAAACAATTAAGTTCAAGTGGTTAGAACTCTATGAAACGACCAGTCCTTTGGAGAAGACAAATTCGATTCTTGAGTAGAACAATTCTTTAATAACAATCTATACTTTGTTGTGAAATTTCGTGCCTTAAAAAGGAAAATTAAATATTAATGATTTTTGATTTTTAAAGAAAATCTTACAAGATTTTAAACCAAATTAAATACCCTAAGCACTGGGTGTTCGCGGTGCACTTTAGATCGATTTTGATACAAAAACTCATCCGATTTAAGTGTGGTTTACTTAGGTTTTGGATGACTAATTTAAAAAATGTGATCTGATCTAACTTAATTTGATCCAATTTGGATCCATTTTTTGATATCCAAATTATAAATTTTTTATTTTAATTCATTTTAATAACATAAAAACACGATAAAATAATATGATTGAATCAAAATATAACATATAAAAAAAATATATGAAATTATATTAAAAATATATAAAATAGTAAAATATATATATATATATATATATATATATATATATATATATTAAGTTAAACTAATAAGTATTATTAAAAAAAAATTGAAACCAATGAATAATAGATTTGTCCTTCAAAAAAAAAAATTTGTGCAATATATCATACTAACAAAAGAATTGAATAACTATTAATTAAAATATATCAAAGCGGAATTCGGTTTGGTTTTATTCTGAAAAATCAATCCAACATCAGATCAGATTCGACCGTTTTTACAAAAAGACATCCAAAAACATTCAATAATATGTAATTTTATGCATTTTCTAATTGTTTGTATCGGTTTGTAGTTTGTATTTAAAACCCTACTAAGCATGGGTTGGTTTATACAGTGTACAATTAGTGATTAATTAGTTTTTTTCCTTGTACTCAATAAAACTTAGTGTTAGATGTTTAGTACTTAATAATATAAAGGAAAAAATTATTGTCATTATCTTTCCCAGTCATCATCAGGTTGTATGGAAATAATTGCACAGATTTTGAATAAAATGAAAAGGAAATAACTTTAAAGTTGATATCAAACGTTTGATATATGCTATAATGACAGAGATTTTGAACGTGAATAACAGGAAAGAGTTTCTCTCTATATAAAAAAAGAAACAATTTAAAATCTTTCCGTTGAACTTTAAAAATGTAGTATTCATGAAAAAGATTGTGTTTACACCACTAAAATCTAAAACCGACACACACACACGAGATTTCCGTAATTTATTGGTTAAAATTTCACAACTTAAATGAGAAGTTCGAGTCCACGTGAGAGTTTGACAAAACAATGCATTCATATATGTAAGGGTTGAGTTTGGACCTTAAACACACACTTATCATCTTAAAAAATGAATTTTAACGCCAGGGTGCTTAACAAAATAAAGTGAGTGAGTGAGGATTCAAAATTTAAACCATATCTTTGCGTATTTTATTGCCTTTACCGGCTGAATTATGGTTATAACAATAAGTTGAACTAAGTTTGGACTTTAGACATTGCACACAGTGGCGAAGCCAAAAAATTTACAGAGCCTGGGCTAAAAATACGTTACTTTCTTCATGCGAATAATTTCACATATTCTGCAGATAATTTCACATTTTCTGCTGATAATTTCACATTTCCTGCGGATATATCTTTCCTGCGGATCCTAAAATCCTAGTAGTACCTCACCTGGGAACCTAAATCCTTGGCAAAATCTGCAGGAAATGGCTGGGCTGGCAAAATCTACAGGAAATTAGCCCAAAAATCCGCAGGAAAAGCTCAAAGTTGTAGTAATGGCTGGGCTGGCTACAAAGGAAAGTTGGAGCTGAGCCTGGGCACTAGCCCAGGCTAGCTGGGAGTGGAATCGCCACTGATTGCACATGTTTTCAATATAATTTGGTGTCCAAAAAAATTGCGAATATTGTTAAAAAAGTACTATGCCACTATCTTGTCAAAAAAATATAAAATACTGCCACTAATTTTTGTTTTCCTTAATTCTTACTAGAGCATGTTGTTAAGAATTATTATCAAGGGTGGCTCTAAAGGTGGGCGGGAGGGACGACAATGCAGGACACTATTATTTTAGGGGCATCAAAATTATTATTTGGTTAAAATTTCACAACTTAAATGAGAAGTTAGAGTCCACGTGAGAGTTTGACTGGACAATGCATTCATATATGTATGGGTTGAGTTTGGACCTTGAACAGTGAGGATTCAAAATTTAAATCATATCTTTGCAAATTTTATTGCCTTTACCAGCTGAATAATGATTATAACAATAAGTTGAACTAAGTTTGAACTTTAGACATTGCACATGTTTTCATTATAATTTGGTCTCCAAAAAAATTGCGAATATTGTTAAAAGAATACTATGCCAGTATCTTGTAAAAAAATATAAAATACTGTCACTATTTTTTGTTTTCCTTAATTTTTACTAGAGCAGTTTGTTAAGAATTATTATCAAGGGTGACACTAAAGGTGGGTGGAGGGACGATAGTGCATGGCACCATTTTTTAGGGGCATTAAAATTATTATTTGGTTAAAATTTCACAACTTAAATGAGAAGTTAGAGTCCGCGTAAAAGTTTGACAGGGCAATGCATTCATATATGTAAGGGTTGAGTTTGGAACTTGAACACTCACTTATTCACCTTAAAAAATGAATTCTATAATGTCGGGGTACTTAACAAAATAAAGTGAATGAGTGAGTGAGGATTCAAAATTTAAATCATATCTTTGCGTATTTTATTGCCTTTACTAGCTGAATTATGTTTATAACAACTAGACTTTTTTCTTCAAAAAAAAAAAACAACTAGACTTTTGACCCACGGGTCTTGTCGATTATAACAGAGACCAATAAATAATCTTTGACCCGTAAGATCATGGATCGATCAATAAATGCAAATTAGATTATGAGTAAATTACAATCCCCTCCCCTCAAAGATGCTTGAATTACACTCCTTCCCCTCTTATGTTAAAATATACACTCCCCTCCCCCTCTTATTCAAAACATATTAGAAAATATTTCACCCCCCTCCCTTGAGAGAAGCTTGAATTACATTTCCCTCCCCTCTTAAGTTAAAATCTACGCTTTAGTTCCTCAATAGTTTTTTTTTTTTATTTCTAATAATCTAGAAAAAAATAATCTAACACACTTCAAAGAAAAATAGTATTGCGGGTTCATTTTAATATAATCAAATTTTGAATACATATCTTTCTCTATTTTTTATTCACAGTTTCATAAACATATAGTTTTAAACCCTATTATAAAATATGAAACAACCCAAAATAAAATTAAAATATTTAAAAAATTACTAAAGTCGATTAAGTATGGTTATTTAAAAGTGAATTTTATACTCTAAATTATAAAATTAATAACAAAAGATTTAAATTTAATTGTAATTGACATTTAGATTATAAAGAAACGAATTTATATTTTTTAAATGGTGATTCAAAATTAATATATATTATAAAAATATTTATTTATGTTATAATAGATTAAAGTGTAGTCCATATTTAATTATTAAGGGAGGGGGATGTAATTCAAGCATCTTATAGGGGATGAGCGTATAAATTTTACTTTTCAAGGGAGGGGAGTGTATATTTTAACATAAGAGGGGAGAGGAGTGTAATTCAAGCATCTTTGAGGGAAGAAGAGTGTAATTTACTCTTAGATTATTAGAGATACAGTATTACAATCAAATTTGTCTTACTATGACTGTCAATGACACTTGAATCTTATCAAATTTTAAATTTTAATTTTGAAAAACTAATCAATTAAAGACTGTTTATTTATTTTATCACAATATATTATTGGGGCATTATCTTCTTTTTTTTAAAAAAAAATTTATAAAGATAAAAGATAAAAAGAACATTGCACGAGTCAATTTTTTTTATTACTTTTATAGTTAAACATCAAAAATTGACTTGTAATAATTGTTTTAAATTTCTACTAACATGAAAAACAAAGTCACTTCAATTAATAGAATTTCTAAATTACACGTACAGATCTAAAAAGAATAATTACATTTTGATATTTACTAAAAGTAATAATATATTTTTCCAACCAAATATATATCATATCTGCATGGAAATTTGGGTATTCTGTTTGTAAACATATTAAATAAGTGTACAACAACTTGTCAAAAAAAAAGTCTACAGAAACAATAGATATATACAAACGATGACACAACAGTATAGGAATGAAAAGCTCATCAGCGAGGAGAAATATTAGGGATTGCTGCATTTTAGAGGGAATTTGTTAGGTTAAATTGGTGCGCTGCATTTTAGATGGATGTTAGGTTAAATTGCTGCTAACCTAATGACATTTTAGAGGAAAATTATTAGGTTAAGTTGTTGCAGACCTAATAAAATTAATAAAAAAGGATATACAAAATATTGTCAAAAAAAAAGGCAACATGATAGGATTGAAATTGGTGCGATGCATTTTTTTTAGTATTAAATAAGTGTACAAAATATTGTCAAAAAAAAAAAAGGAATGAAATTGGTGCGATGAATTTTTTCTACTAACCTAGATAAGAAAATAAATGTCTGTGTTTTTGACCATTTTGCCCTTCTGAGGGCATTTTGGTAATCTACTTATTTGAGAAGGGGGCATTTTAGTAATCTCAATGTTTCCACTAACATTTGGGCAATATATGGAGTGACTCTGGAAAAGGAAATAAAAAAAAAAATGCGTTCTGCTTTCTCTAAAATACGCGTTCTCTAAAACGCTTTCTCCGTCACCTGCGATCTTCACTGCCGCCGTCAATCTCGCCGTCGCCGTCGTCGATCTCGCCGTCGAACACACTAATCTCCACCGTTCATCATCTTTTTCAGCATGCATGTCTAGGTTATTGATGTATTTCATTTTTTGTGTTGTTTGTTTTTATTAATTTTTGCTCTCTTTTTTGATTTGGCTGTTTTATTCATTTCCTCTTTGATCGATTGAGAGAATTGGGTTTTTGTTGTTCTCATTTGTTGATCTCATGATTGAATGCTTGATTTTTGTTTTATTGTTTTTTCCAGAATTTTTTTTTCTCTGTTTCGATGGTGATTAGGGTTTCATGTGTTTAGAATGCAGATTGGCCTCAACAGGACTCTCTGAATCGCGTCCAACTGGTATGGGTTTTTTTTGTTTTTGTGTTTTGTCAAAGATTGTATTTTTGGGTTCATGCAATTTTGGATTTTCACTACAGGATCTGTTGGAGGCATTTCAAGTTGCAATAATGGATACAGGTTTAAGAAAAACATTGATTTCTGTTCTGCTTATCAAAGAGACTGGTCAAGCTATTAGGTCCACTGGTGTCAAAATATTGATTGTTTTCTTAGCTCCCACTGGTCACCTTGTGAATGAGATATGTTGTTCATAACTTTGTGTTTAATTCACTATTTTTCAATTCACAAGCGTGATCTTTTTGGTGAATTAAGTTGTTTCTTGTGCATTCACATTGCAGCCTATGGTTCTAAAGGAGTTGATACATGGAATTTGAAGAGCTGGCAGAAGGAAATTAGTGACAATGATGTATGTTTATCTTTTCCAGAAAATTACTTTAGGCTTCTTTTGTTCATTAGTGATTTTACTTTCATGATTTGGAGTATTGATCGCTTTTTAGGGCTCATGGACTTTTTAACTTTAGAGCTTACTGTCAATTTATTTTTGAATTTATAAGAAATTAGTGACAATTTATTTTTAGGTTTGTTAATTGCTTGATTTATTTTTGAATATTATTATCATTCATTATAGAAACATTATAACTTGAACTAGATAATGAAGATATTACTGATTTTAATTTTGCAGGTATTGGTCTTGGATGTGGCTGTCAATGGAGGGACCAAGGTTTCTGACAAAGAATTTGTTGTGACTACAGAGTTACTTATGAGGAAATTGCTGAAGGTGGATGGTATTAAGGCTGAAGGTGATGCTAGGTTGCAGAGAAAAGCTGAGGTAATGTTTATGGTGTTGAGAGTTACTGACTTGAAAGCTTATGATTGAAGATTTTATTTTGCTCAATTTACATTGTTATAAGAATACCATATATGTGCCAAACAAAATCATGGTATTAAAGATGAGAAAATTATTTCTTTTTGATTCTAAATACAACAAAACAATTTTTTTGAGATAGGTTAGAATAGAGTAAGCTAAGAATAGAAGCTACAAATAATGGTTCATCTTCTATATATGTTAGAATAGAAGTTTGGCAAGTTTACAACACACATTGAAAAAAGAGTGTATGCTTATGTTTTCCTTCTATATTATATATGTTTAAATTTGTTGTTTGAGTTTCATTTCTGAAGAGATCAGTTGAACCGATAAAATAGCAAACATGAGACAATCATGTGATTTGGAGAGTTGACTGAATATATTTTTTTGCAGATTGTGCATTCGATTGCTCTATTTCGGGTTGACTTCGCAGGAAGAGGATAGCTTACTGAGCGCCAGGTCTGTGAATTAGTCATTACTTTAGCCCATTATTTTAATCGCAAAAGTTCCTCTTTTTATTATTTCCTTCTCTAGGTTTGTTTTATGTGAAGGTTTATATGATGTTTTGCTTGATGATGGCTTCCTTAAATTTTACTTACTGTGTTTTATAGATAATACCTACAACATCAACCAACAACACGAGATTGAGCCAAGGGAGACAATTGATCTAAATCTCTATGATGTCATTTAAGGAAGCTCAATACTTTGTTTTTCAGATGTCACATTCATTGTCTTCTTTAATTGTATTGATTTATTGGAAAATTTCAATTGCTCGACCGATTCCTGGAGCGGCTATTTGCACGGAATCACAAGATATGCTTTAAAGTTCTGTGCTTGTGCCTTTCTGCTTCCTTTTTGTGGCCAAGCTGCTACTCATCTGCACCTGCCTTTGCTAAATGCTATTAGATTCTGATCTTCAGTTAGTGGACCAAAGTGCTAGATATAATGGATTATTATTTTAGTGAAAAGGGTTTCGAAGTTTCCAGGATTGACGGTTCGGTGAAGCTGGATGATAGGAAACGGCAGGTCTGTATCAATGCTTGGATAACACAACTTTTAATCATACACCTCAACTTACTTTTGATTCACTTTGACACCTTTTGTCCTTTTGGTGTTATGCATTTTCTTCTTATGAGGTATGTGGATGTAATTATAAGCATAATTCAGATGGTTTTTAAGCACTTTCTTTCCTATTGCAAATGGCAGATTCATTCCCATTATTGACACCACTAATTTATTGAATTTCAAAATAATGAGTATTATCACAAATCATCAAAAAATGATGTGAAAGATCTTTTTTATTGATTAATAATTTCATCTCCCTGATATGTCAGTGTTCATGCATCCTCTTTTTTGCATTTGTTCATGCATCCTTCTGTGATGTGGTTACAAAAGAAATGGCTTGGTCTTCCTGCCCCGTTAATTATTTCTGGTCTAATTGGCTACTACGTGCACTTCTAAAATTTATCTTCCTACTATAATATATTGATCAATTGTTACTTTGTCTTTACATGCATATGGAATTTAATGAAATATAGCCATTTGCATGTTCCTATTAGACGAGCCAAGGAATAGAGTCAATGTAAAGATATTCCATGTTTTGTTAAAAAAAATGAGTTTGCTGAGTTTATCTTGTCTGTTAATAGATAAAAAGTATGTGGTTGTTCTATTATGTGTATATAGCTTTGATCTATAATTTCTTAAAGCACATGCTCTTCTATCTGGATGAAAAAATGCAGTTAAAGTTGTCTATTGTTATTTTATTAAAAAAATTGATTGGCGTTGATTTGATTGAAGTTTTGGCTTAATGCAAAGTAGAATCATGGACAATTTGGTGTTCAATTTGAAATAGGGGTAAAGTTTCCTCCACATTAAAAGTGCGTTATATAATTTTGGACTGTATCAACGTACTCCTTTTTTTCTCGAGTTATTACAAGTAGACTAAGCAACCTGTAAGCTTACTATGTCTAAGCAACCTGTAAGCTTACCATGTAATTGACTAAAAGCACATCACAAGGCATACTTATATAAGTTCAAAATTTGAGTACAGTTTGTAATTGATGCAAGTTCGTTTGTTGAATCTGAACTGTTTTAAAAACAAGCGAGAACAACAGTTTGTGTGGATCAATTTTTATAGTTTGAGTTCGGTTAGTGTAGTGAACCATGTTTGAAACATCAGTTCGTCAAATCAGAGAAACAGTTTGGTTCTTTTTAGTGTAGTATGATTTGGTTTTATAGTTGGGTTTTGTTTTTCCGTTTATTTGAACAGTCCTAACTAACTGCTAAGATAGTTCTTTGAATTCCCAGAACCAAAGCATTTTCTTAGTCCTCCAGGAATGTTGTACTCCATATTATGTTTTTATGTAAAATAAAATGATTAGGTTTTTATATTATGAAATAGGGTAAGATGATTTTATTGGTAATTTTATTTGACTTCCTTGAATAATTAGCTTTCACTCTATCTATTGAAATATAAAGGACTGCCACAACTACTAACATAAATATAATATTTTAAGTTTTTTCTACCCATTTTTTCTATACTTCTATTCTTTTCTACCAAAAATAAACCGTTCTTTCTTTTTTCTTCAAAAATTTATTCCACCTTCCTTCTTGCCCCATACTATTATTCTCAATATTATGATGTCTTTTCTGCTCAGGAAATTTGTGAATCTTTTACATACATCTTGGTGTGGGTTATGCAATCTTGTGGTATAAATTTCATTAAGCAAAACACTTTGTTAAATTTCTATAGGATCCATGGCATCTTCCCTCAACAATGGAGATAAGAAGGCTGTTAATGGTGCAGGAAGTTGATTTCATGGCTTAGAGGATCAAAGATTACATCGGAGAGAAGAAGGCTGTTAACAGTTCTGTTCTTTGTGGAAATCTTTGCAGAATTGGTTTCACCGTGTTTATTAATTGAGTTCCAGAAATGAGTTATTCAAATTAGTATTTTTTGTACAGCAGGTAATTTTTGGGGGCATGACTAGCATTTTATTGATTCAACTTAACTTTTAAAATGAAATTTAGATACCTCTTGGTGTAGTGATTTTACTGATATTTGGTGTATTATGCTGTAGGTGGAGAGCATTTGGATATAGATAATTTCACTTGGCTGCAACTTCGCAACGGCGATGAAATAATTCAAGAATGCAAAAGCCCTTAATCGTTGCCTTATAGATTTGTAATGATCATTTTTTCCACCATTAGATTCAATTCTTATTAGCAATTAGAAAATTATTATCATGTATTTTCGTTAGTTGCTTTCAGCTGTTTCTCTGCCCTGCCCTTTGCAATTCTATTAGCATTGTATTGGTGTAATTTATTATGTTTTAATTTGAGTTTGGGATCTGGTTGCTGTTATTTCAGCATTTGATTGTATTGTTGATTGGTCTAGACTCTACTTGTGTTGAGACCTCTATTATCTAATTTGTCAAGAGTAGATATTCATTTCCGAGTTAAATTCTGTTTCTCTTTATGATAAGTTTTTTATTTTATTACATTCCATTAGTCATTTTTAGTTTATGATTCACAACGACTTCTCAAATATTATTGATGTTTTTTTTATGTTATATTTAGTTATCAAAGAGGTACAATATCTTAATAAAATGTTCTGTTAGTGTATGTTCAAAAATTGTTGTTGCTAAATAATTGAACAAAACAACACAACGAGTTCTCAATATCCACGAGAATGATAGTAACAATTTGTACTAAAGAACATATATTTTTTCTTTCTGAAAGAATTCTGCAAAACAATTTTTTTGTCAAAATTTATTATTTTTTAATTTTAAGAAAGTACTGAGATTATTTTTCAAAAAATTCCTCTCATTGTGTGCGCCATCCACACCAAATTATTACATAGCGCCAGAGGTAAAGCAGTGAGGCCTGAGGAAGGAGCTCAAATGATGGCCAAAGTTGAAATAAAAGAGAAATGAAATGATTTTGTATGGAAGACACGCCATTAATTCGATAGAGCTTCAACATCCAAGAGGATCATACACAATCCACCAACGATCATTTATTCAATATTAGAATTGACATGAACGAACATTATACTTTTTAAGTCAAAAAGGTCTTTAACCACTCATTTTGTTTCTTTGGTTCATTTTGTGTGATGTGAATATTGGTGTTAATCCGGTAACTCTGTGACAGTTGCGCTTGCTTTTATAAGTTTGGCTAACATGTAATCGTAATTTGCACATCATTGGTTCCTTCATTGGTTCCAATTAGTTTAATCTTAATTATGTTGTTTTCCTGACTTCATGAACAAAATATATGTTTTTTTCTTTGATAAATATTTCTAATGTTTGTGCAATATTCCTTAATTTGCTTATTTTTCCTTTGGAACAATTTTTTTTACAAGATACGTTGTTCAACCTGTGCGAAGCACGGGTTTGTAACTAATTCTCTTAAAAATATTCATCTTCCTTCAAAATCAAATCATTCATCTTATAAGATAGTATAATGGGTAAATTCTGAGGTGTGTGTGTTTTTCTCAACAAAAACATCTTAAACACACAAATTTAGAGAAATGTAATGTAGTATCCAAGTTTCTTGAAGCAAAACTATTGAGATTGAATCTGAAATGATGGGGGTGGGAATATGGGAAAAAACAGTTATGAAAATCGAGCTTCATCTTCGAGCTCCAAGTTTAATGGTGTTGTGAGAGTGCTTAAATGTTGGTGTCCTAAAATTTGTGTTGTTAGAAAATCCAATACTTCAAAAAACCCAGGAAGACCAATTTATGTTTGCCCTATGGCAAAGTTCTAATGAAAAGAGGTTGAAGATGATTGAGGAATGTAACATTTTTGTAATAATATTATCATCAAATTAGTCCCTGAATTATTTCTCCATCTATCAAATAGATCCCTACGTTATATTAAAAAACCATCAAATAAGTCTCTGGATTGTTTAATCAGATATCAAATTGATCCTTGAAACATATGTGTGCAAAATAAACTAAAAAAGTCAGAACACACAAATTGAAACCGAAATATTATATGGGCAAAAGTCATAGGCAAGTCTTTTAAACTCCACGAAGCATCACTTCTTTGGAAATTCAAGAGTTGGTATAAACTCCATGAATTTAGTAGGTTAAGTCGAACCGGGTGGACCATAGGTTGGATATGGAACCCTAATTATGCCAACAGAAGTAGGATGAGCTGGTGCAGGATCCCTCATTGGTGTTTGCTTAAGCCTATCAGCTGAAAGAGCTGGTCCTCTAAGGTCATGTCTCCTTGGTGCAACACCCTGAAATTGCAAATTCAATCAAATTAGTCCCTAAAATCATAACATAATCAATCATATCAGTCCTTCAATTAATATACTAATTGCCAAACTGATCCTTAAAATTTAGGAGTCATGTCAGTCCAGCATTTGCAACAGCATTTCCTGCAGTTTCTACATTTCCAGGCACAACATTTTCTGGCACGGTTTAGTCTTAATCACAAACAAAACAACATCAAAATACAAACCCTCTTCAGAAACTGTTTTATTCAACCTATAATTTCCTTCATTACTTTAAAAAGTTTTTAGCACAATAGTTTTTCGGTTGGATCGAGGTCCACTTCTGGAACCCCACCCACATTAGTAGATGCAATGATCCTCTTTAGTTTATAAATGTGCAACTTTGACTGTTTATCATTTTAGAGTTATTAATCTGCAACATTTACATATATGTTCTTAGATAAATTGTATCAACATTACTAAAAAGAGTAGAAACATGAGCGCAAATATGAATCGGTTTTAGTAATAAATAGATTTTCTAAATTATAACTTATTCAAACATATAATAAAGAATTTCAAAACCATAGTATTCTAAATGCCCACGGATACCCGTGGGTAAAATCTGTCACGGGCATGGAGCGGGTAGCTAAACGGGTATCCACGGGTATAATAAACGGGTATTTGACTACCCATTATTATATGGACACAGACACAGATTTGATTGTATCCATAACCACGGGTACCATACCCGATAATAAATTAAGTAAATTACTAAAATATTTTTATATATCATATCTTATTACTTAAAGTTGTTACCTTATTGAAGAAAATTTTACCGCCCACCTAAAAATCCTCAATGATAACCTATTTTTATTTTAAATTTTTTTAATTCATCTTATTAGGTTCACCGTTTCCACTTCATTCACATCATAAAACATATAGATTATCTAAGAATCATAAATTTCCTATGGATTATATATGATTTATGAAATTTTGAAAGTATTATGTATTGATGTTTAAAAGTTGAGGTTTTTTGGTAATTAAAAAATGTTTTTATTTGTACCAAAAAATAAATAAATTCAAAACTTCATGGGTACCCATGGATACCTGAATACCCACGAGTACCCGTATAGTGGGTACCCGCGAGGTTAGATTGACTCTGCATAGTGCAGGGGTGGTGGATCAGATCAAGTACTCAGTTCACAATTATTCTACTAAATTAACTTTACAGTTATTGAGTTGTTGAAAGCCACTACTTTTCCAATGAACTTTAGCCTTCTCAATTGTTGTCTTCGCTGCAACTTGCTTTGTATCTCTCTCTACAAAAAAAGTCCTTGACATTTTCATTTGTTACTCGTGATAAGCCGTTTTGAACATTTCATTTTCTAACCCGTGATGCAGGAGTACTTTAAATATTGGGTTATGGTTTATAATTATCTGTCATTTCGCAATCTATCTGTCCGATATAATATTTTGTCTAAAAAGTAGCTAACCCCCGTGCGAAGCACGGGTTTGTAACTAGTTTAGTATTAAAAAAAAGGATTGAAAATGGTGTGATGATTTTTTTTAGTATTAAATAAGAGTACAAAATATTGTCAAAAAAAAAGGCATGAAATTGTGCGATGCATTTTTTTAGTATTAAATAAGTGTACAAAATATTGTCAAAAAAAAAAAGTGAAATTGGTGCAAAATATTGACAAAAAAAAAGGCAAGAGGATAGACATGAAATTGTGCGATGCATTTTTTTAGTATCAAATAAGTGTACAAAATATTGAAAAAAAAAAGAAGCAAGAGGATATGAATGAAATTGATGCGATGCATTTTTTTTAGTATCAAATAAGTTGCTGCAGACTTAACAAAATTAATAAATAAGGATAAATTGAACTAAGTTTGGACTTTGGACTTTGCACGTGTTTTCAATATAATTTGGTGCCCAAAAAAATTGTGAATATTGTTAAACAAAAATACTATGCCACTATCTTGTAAAAAAATAGGGTTAATTAAGTTTTTAGTCCCTATAAATATTTGCAGTTTTTTTTAGTCCCTATAAAAATAAATCACACTTTTTAGTCCCTACAAAATTTTCCGTTATTGTTTTTAGTCCCTATAAAATTTTCTGTCAGCATTTTTAGTCCCTATAAAAAATTTCCATCAACATTTTTGGTCCCTAAAATGCTTAAGGAAAATGTTACAAGGACTAAAAAGTGTGATTTTATTTTGTAGGGACTAAAAACAAAACTGTAAATATTTATAGGGACTAAAAACTTAATTAACCCAAAAAAATATAAAAAAGGGCCACTATTTTTTGTTTTCCTTAATTCTTACTAGAGCAGTTTCTTAAGAATTATTATCAAGGTGGCTCTGAAGGTGGACGGGAGGGGGCAACAGTCCAGGACACCATTTTTTTAGTGGAACCAAAATTATTATTTTTGGTTAGTAGTTAGTACTATATAGATATATTTCTTTTTAATTTGCTTTAATTGATTCTATTGGAAATATATTTTTATAGAACTTTGATTATAAATGAATCTTGTGCAAGAAAAAATACAAGAAACAAAATATTAAAATAATTAAAAGACACAATTTTATTGTTTCGCTCATGACCCTAAAAATCTTTGGACCGACCTTGATTATTATTATTATATAAACATTCGTGCTAGCTATCACACAAGTTTGTTATAAATATCGATGTTATTTTAAGTGTTAGTAAAATAGAGTATAATTGCTAAGAAAATATAGACCGGATAATCTACTAAACTAAATTAGAAAATAAATGGCCGTGGAAATTACCATTTTGCCCTTATGAGGGGTATTTTGGTAAATTACAAAATGGGCTTCCCCTTGCCTATATATATGTGAAAAGAAAAAGAAAAAAAAGGGGAGAGAGAAATGGGAACGGGAGAAAGAAGGGGGGACGAGAGAAGGAAAACGGGAGAAGGGTCGACGCCGTCGAGGACGAGAGAGAAAAGAGAGAGAGAAACGGGAACGAGAGAGAGACGGGGTCGAGGGAGAGAGAGAGAGGGAGGGAGTTCCGGAGAAGAAGTTGTCGGCGGTGGGAGGGAGTACCTGAGAAGAAGTCGCCGGCGGTGGGAGGGAGTACCGGAGAAGAATTCTCCGGCGGTGGGATTGGATTGAAGATGATCGGAAAAGTCCTCGCTGTCTCTGCCGTTGAACACACGGATCTTCATGGGAGGTATTGTTTCTTCCTCTTTTGTTCATCTGAGATCATGCATGTCTCTAAAAATGCTTTATTGAATCAGTTTTTGTTAATTTAGATGTGAATTTATGTTTTTTCTTTCAATCTGATGTTAAGGGTTTGTGTATCGCATTTTTTTTCTTCTTTTCTGGGTTAATTTCGGTTTTAATTATTAGGGTTATGTTTGATATGAATTTAATTTGAATAAAAAAGAGGTAATTTGCTAATGTTTGATGGCAGTTTGGATTGGTTTTTACGAGTTCTGGAAATTTTAATTTTTTGTGGGTTTGTTGCTGAGATTTGAGAATGGTGATTGACTGAGTTTGTTGTTGTTTTCTGAATTAGGGTATGCTTGAATTTTGGGTCTTTCTCAGATTCTTGAAAAAAAAATGGAATTTTGTTGTCTTGGTTAAGGTCCTTTCATAATAATGTGTTTTTGCTGATATTGGTAATGTTATGTGATTTGGTTATGTTTATGATTGATAGGTTGGAGTGGACATTTTGTATCCAAGAGAAGGTACCATTTGTTATTTATGATTTGTTTATGATACGCTAATGAAGAATTCATGCATTTTTCATTATGCTGTTCTAGGTATTTTTGGGATTATGTAGAAAGGAAACAACTTAAATGGCCTGTGTCAAGTGAATGGTCTCCAGATGGGTGCTATTTGATGACAGGAAACACAACTCCAAGGCTTCAAGTTGATAATGGGTATGATCTACTCATTGCCTGAAAACTTTCAATCGTTTATCTTTATCCATGGGCACTCTGATTTTGTTGTTAAAATATGTATTAGATTTAAATTATGTTGAGAAAATATCTCTTGATTATGTTTGTTGACTTTTCTCCCTGTAACCAAGGGATTTAACTTTAGATTTGATTGCAATCACTTGGTTTTATATAACTTGGCTGAGACTGAGAGTAATTTCTCTGAAGCAATTCAAATCATCTCATTTAACAATTATGAAAAGTGATTAATTTCTGTCCCTCAAAAATTCTCCCAATGATAAATGGTAATGTCTCAGGAATTCATGCTATAGAAATTTTTGTATAATATTATAGTGAGATCTTGATGCATTGAAAACCAACTCTAAATGATTGTTACTGTCAACTGGTTTCCATTATGCAGGATTTTGGGATTAAATATAACATGGAAAATAGTGGACCTGCACCAGAGGGAATTACCAACAAAATATATGAATACACAACAACAATCAAGGAGTATTTGACTGCTTCAGATCTGCCAAATGTTCTGCTCACGACCTGGCTACATTAATTTATTTTCGCAGGTGGATATCACCATAGTAGGTGTCATAACGTTATAGTAGCCGAGAAGAACAAGGTACATTTGTTGTTGCTGTTATCATGTTTACTTTGTTCCATTTTTAAAGGTTGTGTTTCCTTAAGACATTGTATCACTAAATTTGTTTTGATGGAACTCTTTTTGTTGTTGTAGAACTTTGTTCCTGCAACAAGGGTGGAAAACATGCTCAGAAGCCTGCAGAACCTGAAGTTATTGTTACAAGGTGCTGATTCCTTAACTTTTGTTTTGAAAAGTTTGAGCTTTAGATAAAATAGTTGAAGAACTAAATGGCGGTTGTGAGTTTCTGTTTTATAGAAAGACTAATATGAGATGATGCCTTTTATTGTGTTTGCTCATGATGTTTAGCATTGTATTTTACCTTGTCTTTGTTACTTATGGTGGTTGTTTTGGTTTTGGTTCTAATAATGGCTAATGATTTGAGTCTGGTGTTACTTATGGTGGTTGTATGTTAATTTGTTGTTCTAATATGATTTGAGTCTGGTGTTACTTATGGTGGTCGTATGTTAATTTTTGGTTCTAATATGAGTTAATGCTTCAATTTTTCCAATCTTATTTCTTCCAGAATTAACTCATATGAGTTAGATTCAACTTTTCCATTGAATTTCGGAAACCATTTCGACTTTCACAGAGCCTTTACATGTCTGCATGAGTTTCAGATTATCCGCATTGTCATCGTCTTCAGGTATTTACTCAGTTACTCTACCCTAATGTCTTTTATTTTTTTATGTAGAAATTATCATTTTAAATATTGAAGTTTTATATGTTGAAAACTTATTGAAATCGAAGTCTTCAAATTTATGAGCAACAACTATAACTTTTTCAAAAAAGAAACTTAGAACAATAGCTAGCATATTCTTTGAATTCAATGTATTCAGATTTCTATCTTTATTCATAGGAAAACACAAAGAGGTTCAAGAAGAACATCACACGCAACAGAACCTCAGTTGATATTCTACACGGTTGTTTGAATTGTAAGGTTTTCTGATATTATATCTGCAAACATGGCTCTGCCTTAGGTTTATAAAATTATTTGAAATTGGATATATTTTAATAATGAAAGTGTTGAATTGAAGTATTTTGTCAAAGTGGGGCCATACAAATATAGATAGGTAAAGATGAGAGAGAGAGAGAGAGAGAGAGAGAGAGAGAGAGAGAGAGAGAGAGATTGTATGTCGCTATCTTGTGCGAAAAACAGTCTACTGCTTGATGGATGTGTGTTAATTTTGCATTTTCTTCTTCATTCCTCTTCACAAAATCTAGAGGTTTTTGAATTTACAATTTATAAATTGGCTATGGTGTTGATGTCCACCCCCTCTTCCTAACTGATTAGTATTTTCACTGGATGACAGAAAGTATCAGATTCTATTTATAATTCTGCTGAGCTTTTGCAAAGAAGAACATCCTCTGATGCAGAGAGGGCATTGGAACATATTAATGAGGCGTTGATGATCAATATGCACTCTGAAAAATTGCTTGAAATGAAGCAGAAGCTCTTTAATGGTTGGTGCCTCTTCTTATATTATGCTGCAATTTCGTTAAAGTTTATATTATGTATGATAGAGCATGTTTCATTTTCAAGTTACAGTTTCTGTATTTTCTCTCAAATTCTCTGAATCTATTAATATAAAAAAAAAAACTTAAGCGTCAGCATAAGCCTTTTAGTGTAGTAATTTATGCCAATTGATTCGAGTTGGTTAACTTTTGTTTCAAATATCAGCTGAGTTCTGCTGAGAAGAATGATTGTCCAATTGCTGCTGGTTGCCAAGTGACATATATGGATATTTCAGAACTCTCAAAAGTTGTCTACTTCAGACTATGGAGGTGTTCAATGCTGCTTAAAGCCTACTTTCACCTAGGAAAGCTTGAAGAGGGTCTTTCTTTGCTGGAACAACAAGAAGAAAAGGTGTCTGTCATAAATAAGTAATCATTACTATCCTATAACCCATTCACACTTATTTTTGGCAATTCTGGGGGTTCCCCTTTAATGCTTTATACTCACTAAAACCTGCAAACAATTGAATACACAATTTGTTAAAAACTGTTTTTGTTCAATAAGCATAAATTTTCCATCATGACAAAGAAAGGGAAAAAGGAATTATCTACTAACTATTTATAAAAATTTTGTAGTATTGTTTTACAATTTTGCAAATAACACTTTATCGACCAAGAAAAGGCTATCTTTGAGAAAGTAAAACCTTCGATGTTTGTTTATATAAAATTCAAAATTTGATTGTAGGAATTTTGGATGATGCCATTTGGTTTCTCTACACGAGAGAAGAAGTGGTGTGAATTTGCAGAACCTGTTGACGGGGAATCAACTGAATTTTTGCGAATCTTTGCACTGAAGTATAACATGGTGATTATAAGCCCATTTCTTGAGAGGGATATGAACCACGGAGAGGTTATTTGGAACACTGCCGTTGTGATTGGGAATCACAGCAATATAATTGGGATACACAGGAAGGTAAATTCTCTAAACTTTCTACTTCCACTTCTACTGGAATAGACCGTCTTTCAGCTATCTAATAAACATACAAAATTTTGCACAACCATGTAACAAGAGTCGGAGACTTCACTGAGAGTGCATATTATATGGAAGGAAATATAGGTCACCCTGTATTTGAAACAGAATTTGGAAAGATTGACATTAATATATGTTATGGTAGGCACCATCCTTTAAACTGTTAAACTTTTGGCATGAATGGCGCCGAAATTGTTTTCAACCCTTGTGCCACTGTTGGTGAACTCACTGAAGCAATGTGGCCAATAGAGGTCAGTTGTTTTATATTGATGGAAAACATGTTAAACTCTTATCTGGTATTTCTTAATGTTTATAAATTATTCTAGCATAGATGTAGGCCCATATTCCATATTTCTCTAAACCGTCTTTGAAGTACTTGCTTCAATGTTGATTTGCTTTTCTAAAAAGGGACAAATTGAAGTGTATTGTTTTGAGTAAGTAAACTCATAAAAGCTATTAGAGGGATATGCTACTGTCATTAACTTGGTGGCATTTGGAATATGTTTGATTTGGTCAAATAAATTTAACAACACATGCTATGCCCATGTTTGATTAGTTTACAGTTATTTTTTTCTCTCCCATTAAGCCACTGTAAATTTTTTTAATACACTTCTGTCATTGCTATGACACTACTATGTAGCTCTACATTTTCTCTTAAATTTGTGTTCAATAACCGATCTGATGTTTTGGTCTTTGGTTCTGATATAGAGTTTGTGTACTGTGGCAGGTTAATCATGCCCTTTTGGAAGAAATACAGCAAATTAATCGCCGAATTATTGACACAGTAGTAGACATAAGTAATGAAGATGTTGATTCAACTACAGCCGCTGCTGCTGCTGAGTGGGTTCATGGGACCATTGTCAAATGTTCTTTCATTCCTGTGTCTCTCAGCCCATCTTTAAAATCTCAATATGCTTCACTACAGGTATGGACTCCCAGATTTTGCAACTGATTTTTTTTTTATAGCTTTTATTAGCCTTAATTGTGTTTTATCACCTTACAGTCACCTATTCAGCCTCTGCGCTTGCTGGTTCCTCCAAACTATCCTAATTCTTCTCCCATATTCATAGACAAGTTTCCAGTTGAATCCCGGTGAGATAATGGAACATTTTAGCCCCCACATGCTTTAATTTTGCTAATTTCGGATCTGAAATGTTTTGTATTTTCTCTTCCAAATAGTGGCAGTCTACACAATGCATGTATCACTTTTCACCCTTATCTTTAAATTTTGCTGCGAATTGTTTCTAATGCATAGTGTTATTATATACGTTATGGCAGTAAGGGGAATGAGGATCTTTCAGAGAAAGCAAAAGTGAAGCTTAGCATGTCCTTATGTAATTTCTCACAACCTATGTCCCTTAAGGATATAGCAAAGACTTGTGATCCTACTGCTCGCGGTGTTATTTCCGAGTATGCACAACAATTTGGTGGAGGAACATTCAGCTCTAAGTATGGAGAATGGCAGGAGTTCACATCTTGGGAAGATTTGTTAGCTGCATAATGAATTATTCTTAAATAGTGGCAAACATTATATGAAGACCTTTTTAATTTTGGCCTAGGAGGTTTCAAACATTATTATATTTTAACTAGCAACAAACCTGTTGTTTATTCAATAATAGCAAATTAGAATCCTCTCCATTTCTTAAACGAAATAGAGAACTCCATTTATAAAGTCACATGAGTAATATGCATCTCTTTACATTATTTTTGGATGAAAATTAAGGTTTGGGACATAGTACAATTGCATAGTTTCATCTATGTTTTGCGCCTATAGTACAATTGCATAGTTTCATCTATGTTTTGCGCCTATCTAATGATCTCATTACAGATGACAAATGACAAAGATGACACTAAGAATTTGCTGAGTTAATAGTTTAAGGGGATTGATCTGCATATTTCTGAAATTAGGCAATTGTGCGTAGTTTCTATCTACAGTTACATTGCATTCATTCATGAATTTACTGAACTCATAATGAGTCTGATCATGTTGCACATATGCATGTTTGAACATAATCTTTTGAAGAAAGATGGCTTATACTAAAATTCAAGTCTATATTTTATCTGTTACCAATAGAATTTACCATGTCAGTTGAGCCAATATTTTTGAGTATTTCAATTGTGTTACAACTTCTTTCAAATTAGTACGCTATATAATTGATCTATTCTGAAAGTTTATTGTTCATGTCTAGAGAATTGATACATCAGGTTGATTTCATAGCAGAAAAATTGATCACGATGAAATATAGAGAACCAAATTAGTACAATGCAGTGAATTGTGTTAAGAGTTTTTTTTCTTCAAATTAGTAGAGTTTGGTTTGGTGCTATATCATTGATCCCACAAAATAAATTAGCAAAAAAACGTTAAATATAAAATAGAGATTGTCAATTTCATTGGATAATGAAAATGGAACACATGAAGCTATTAGAGGAAGTAGAAGCATACATGAAGTGAAATGGGACTCATCATCAAATCTAAAAGTAAAGTAGACAATGTTGCATTAGAATCTCTATCGATCTTGTGCGTGTTAATGTTATTAGTTTTCCCTTTCGCATGTGCACAGTGTACTTGACTCTTTATTTTATGCCATTTTTTATAGTACTTGAACAAATAGAGTTGCATCATTATTCGTATATAACAAAGTATTTCGAAATCTTGTGCAATATCCATTAATTTGGTCATTTTTCTTTTGGAACAATTTTTTACAAGATACGTTATTCAACAGCTTCTGGTCAAAGTTCATTCCATTCAATTTTATGCCTTCAAAAAAAGTACTTTTTTTAGTAAGTACTTAATTAATATTGTGTTTGGCCTAACTTCTCCTTAAAAATGTAGAGAAGTTTGAAAAAGTCGGGTCAAACGATACCTTAATCTCCCACAACGGCAATGTAGAAGCAACTAAATTTGGGAGAAAAAATTGAAAAATAGTTAAAAATATAAAAATTGGAAAATAATTAAAAGTTATTAAAAATATAAAAATTAGAAAATAATTAAAATAATTGGTTAGGGGCAAAAATGGAAATTCGTAGGCAATTGGTTTTAAAAAAAAACAATATATATATATATAGGGCATTTCAAGTGAGAGGAGTGGTTATTATGAGAGATGAGAGGACTTAATAATAACCATTGAATCTAAACTAATCATGTTACTTCATCAATAGCTATGCAGTCAATTAAAACAAAAAACACAGCTCTTCATCTTTCCTCTGCACACGCTTCTCAATGCAACTTGTACAGAACCCTTTAGCTGGCGATGGCGATGGCAATGCTTACTGCTTTTGTTAGAAGATTTCTATGGCCACCTAAATCATACATACCCCAATTGAATGTTTTTTTTCTATTTTCCATTTTCGTGACCCGTTTGAGGGGTAACCTTGGCGCAACTGGTAAAGTTGTTGTCATGTGACTGTAAGGTCACAGGTTCAAGTCCTGGAAACAACCTCTTGTGTAAAAACAGGGTAAGGCTGCATACAATACACCAAATGGTGGGACCCCTTCCCGGACCCTGCGTATGCGGGAGCTTCAGTGCACCGGGTTGCCCTTGCCATTTTCGTGACCTGTTTCTTATCAGCTTGTGATTATTTGTTAGTCTTCTACAAAATTACTCTAACTAATTGGAATTTCTCTCCCAAAGCTATCATAATATTTCTTTTCTTTGACAAAATCTTATTACGTTTTCTTTCTATTGAACCTAAATTAAGGGAGAGGAAAGAAAGGAACAGAAGAACGTTGAAGAGATCCTTTCTATAGAGAGAAAAATCAAGGAAGAACAATACATAGAAGAAGTAAAAAGAGCAGTCACTTATGGCTTATGCAATAGAAAGAGAACGGGATAAGGGAAATGGAGAAAGCCACACAAGGAGGGTTGTGCTGATTCAGGGCGCACCATAAATATTTAAAGAAAAATTAAATCACAACCGTTAATTAAGATCCAATGGTTATTATTAAGTCCTCTCATCTCTCATAATAACACTCCTCTCATTTGATATGATATATATATATATATATATATATATATATATATATATATATATATATATTTTTTTTTAAGTATAATTTTTTTAGGCATCTAGATCTTTTTTGAAGAAAAGACATCTACATTTTTACTTTTAATTAAAATCAAAATTTTATAAAAATAATCATACGCATTATGCAACGCCAAAAAAAATTATACGCAGTAGCGTAACATAAAAACAGACACACATAAAGTATTACTCTAAACGCTAATGTGTGTGTGTGTGTGTGTGTGTGTGTGTGTGTGAGGTTGAAGAAAGAAAATAAAAATATTTGGTATCATTAAATGACAGCGTGAATAAAAATATTTGTGAGGTTGTGATGATTAAACGATATTGAAATTAAATATATAAGTGATAAAAAGATAATAAAATTCCTTTGAAAAGAAGGTAATAAAATTAAATGGGACCTCCTTAAATAAAATTAAATGGAACGTTTCAAAAAAAAAATTAAATGAAAGAAAAAAAATATTGAAATATAATATTAACAAATAAAAGAAAAGGTTCCCAACGTGAATTGAAGAGAGATACTTGTGAAATAAATTATCGAGAAGTAGTTTTCTGAAGTAACATTCAACAACTTTTGGCCAAAGCTCATTCCATTCAATTTTATGCATTAAAAAAAGTACTTTTTTTAGTAAGTACTTAATTGATATTGTATTTGGCCTAACTTCTCCTTAAAAATGTAGAGAAATTGAAAGAAAAAAACCCGGGTCAAACAGTATCTTACTCGCCCACAACGGCAGTGTAGAAGCAACTGGATTTGGGAGAAAAAATTGAAAAATAGTTAAAAAATTTTAAAAATATATAAAATTGGAAAATAGTTAAAATAAATTGGTGAGGTAGCACTCAACCAAGCAACACTAAAAAAATTATATGCATTAGCGTAACAAAAAAACAGATAGACGGACATAAAATATTACTCTAAACGTTAATGTGTGTGTATATGTTCGCGAGGTTTAAGAAAGGAAATAAAAATATATGCGATCATTAAATGACAGCGTGAATAAAAATACTTGTGAGGTTGTGATGATTAAACGATATTGAAATTAAATATATAAGTGATAAAAAGATAATAAAATTTCTTTGAAAAAAAGATAAAATTAAATGGAACCTCCTTAAAAAATTAAATGGAAGAGTTAAAAAAAATAAAGTTAAATGGAAGAAAAAACATATTGAAATATAATATTAAAAAATAAAAAAAAGGTTCCCAGCGTGAGTTGAAAAGAGATGCTTGTGAAATAAATTGTCGAGAAGTAGTTTTTTAAAGTAACATTCAACAGCTTCTGTCATCCCAAAATGTTTAGCATAGAACACATTCACATTTTACCAGCATATATCAACACACAACACATTCACATCCCAGGATGCTGAAACAATAAATCTTCTAAGGTCAATTAGTTTTAAACTGTAAGTGTTCAATTTTTTCTGTGAATGGATCATTTCATTTGCTGAATTTCTAATATTTATCCCTAGGGAGATTGTCTAAGTTCTATAACAAGTTTGGCTAATCTGAAAAAAAATAATGGAACAATTATAAGTTGATAGCAATGAATTTAAAGAAATCAATTTGAACTTAAATGAAGAAACTGAAAACAAATCATGCAAAATCAATTTGTCAAGAATATGTGTAGCAATACCACAACTTAAAATATGAAGTGTGTCTTTGGTTGGTAAAGTGACAAACATATAGGGCAGAGATATTAAAAATTTGGTAAAATGATGCATTGAAAAATAAATAGAATTGGTTGTTGCAACAATTAGGACCAAGAAAGGAGACTGTGCTGATAAAATCAACAAATAGGACTAAATTTATTCCAGTGATTTACATTCTGGTCTGTTTAAGGCATTGTTTATGTTTTAATCAATACTAATACTCATGCACAAGAAGCTAAGAACATAAAATGAAGAGGGAAGAAGGATCGACTCTCCTTCCAGCACCACATCTACCATGTTTTCCTATGAACTTACTTCTGTCATAACATTACCTTATTCAGTAATGATGGTAAAGTCGCAAAGAGCTAGCTGAATCTTTGACAACCAAAACCAAGAGATTGTGGAATCAATTTCTAATCCTCGATGTGAAATTGAAGTTGAATCATCTCCTACTCACAATAGTGGCAGAAACTCGATTGTGGGAGACACATATTGTACTAATAATTAAGTTATTCAATGTTTGCCACAATCTGACCTACTTCCTGAATATGTTACACCCTCATAATGGCTACTGTAACTGGAGTAAATTGTAGTGAAATAGTTCCAATGAAAACCAAACTTTCATTAATATTTTGATAAAGGTTTATAATATTTGTGCAATATTCGTTCATTTGCTCATTTTTTCTTTGGAACAATTTTTTTTTGTTGCAATGGTTTCGTTTTTGGTAGACCTATCTAAGATTTGATATGTTATGGATCATGGTTTTTTATATTTATATGCATGTAATATCTAAATTTCGAATCAGTTTACTTTTAAGCGTATTAACAAATATGCGTTTGCCAACAAAATTATCCGAAAAAAGCAATCCACCCCGTGCGAAGCACGGGTTTGTAACTAGTATGTTTAAAAAATTAAAAAAACGTAACATATAGTTTATTTGATACAGTTGAAATTAAACAATACAAGTAGCAAAACACATGTGTTTCATTGTACAACTAGCCACTATGGGTGTAATTGAAGAAATAATCGTGGACTCGTGATCTGATTTTGTATATGTGAACCGAATGGTCAGGATTAACTTTATAAATTTGAAACATATGTGATGTCTTGTTGTATATGTGAACCAAATGGTCAGGATTAACTTTATAAATTTGAAACATATGTGATGTCTTGTTAAATATTAGTCTCGTAATTTTTTATATTTATTGATTCTTATTATATTTATCAGTGATATATTATTTGTAATTTAGTTTGATGGGCCGAACACAGTCAAGTGATGTTTGATTGTGTCGTATAAACCGGCGTTGAAATGCTCAAATTGATCAATGAGTTTTTTTAGATAAAATAAAAAAGTTGGTAGTTGAGAATGTAGCATAACATTTAAAATGTCAAGAAAATTACTTAGATGTCACAATCAGGCCCGGCCTTGAGGGGGTGCAAACAGCTCAACAGAGTTGGGCCTCAAAAAAAAATTAATACCCACTAGTACTACTGCCCTCCAAATTTTTTTAATACTCCCAGCCATTTTCTGTCATCTTGTTTTAGCCTTTTAGGCCTATTAGAATTAGGTTTTCTTGCTTTTGGTGTTAGGTGTTCCTTATGTATACGGTAGTCATTTTCACCTTCGGGTGTACCACATATATACGGCTCCTTATATTTATCTTTTAAAAAATATAAATAGAACATTGCTCTTTTAAAAAAAATACGTTTTGATTTTATCACTGACCTCTTTTCATTCTCAGAGCCGAGCCTCCGAATTCTTAGGGACAGCCCTGATCACAATTCAACTAATTCTTTAGTCTCGTGTATATAACTTGTATTACCAACACATGTTGGCTCAGTTGGTAAGGAACGGGTCACTTCCTTGCAGAAGGTTGTGTGTTCGATTCCCTCGATGTGAGGGCAGTGTTGGTGGGTGATCTGTAAGTACCTCTATAAGTGCCCTTTGAGCCCGGAGGCGTGCCCTGACCCTGGTGATGACCGGAGCCGAACCCACCTAAACTTTATGTAACCAAAAAAAAAATATAGGAGAATCTGAATAATATGGCAACAAAAGCATCTCTATGGAGTTCTTTGCCAATGCTTTTGATGAGAAGGAAAATTATTACTTGTTTGTTGTGCACGGGAAGTGTATAGATTATAGCCCAGCAGAAATCACGAGAGTTTTGGGGTTGAGAGTGCCTCAGGAATGTGACGTTAATCGCAAAAGAGCGTCGGAAAATTGGCCAGAGACTAAAGAAGTGTGGGATGAGTTGCTAACAGGATTGATGAGAGATGGGCAAAGGTTGGAAGAGAACCTCATGAAGAAGGAACCCTCAAGGAATCAACAAGGTTGTCATACCCCAATTTTTGACCTAAAATCCCACTTTCACACGTCCTTTGACCTGGAATATTTTCTTTGATTTTTCAAAGAAAATTTCGGCAGAGAAGTATTTTAAAATACCTCATTTTTTGTTCGTTTTCGGGCCCTTTTTTTATTTTATTTTAGTCTATTTTATTTATTTTATTTTTATTTTTATTATTTATTATTTTATTTTATTTCCATCTTTTATTTTTATTTAAAGTTTTTTGTTTAGGTTATTTTCTTTTTATTTATTACTTAGAATAAGTCCAAAAATAAAATGTCCAAGGTCCAAAATTTTCCAAGTCAAGTGTCAACTTTCACATTCCTCTTTCAAAATTCATCATTAAACACCATTCAAATCACCATCAAAATTCATTAAACCAGTTTTACATTTTCATCAACCTTTGAACCTATAAATAAGAGCCTTTGTTGAACATTTGAAAAGACACCAAAAGTTCTCTCGAGTTGTCAAAGAACTTTTCTCTCTTTTCACTCATCTAACTTGTGTTGACGAGCTGTTCTTTTCTTCTCCCTCTTTTTCTGTCCCTTTGTCCCTTTCTTTTATTTTCTTGCATTTTATTTCTTTTTAGCATTTTTGCATTTCATTTTATTTCTATTTAGCATTTTAATTTTTGTCATTTATTTATTCGCAATTAGAATGTATTTAGGGCCAATGTAACTATAAATGAAAAAATCATGCATGTGTCCTTTTATTTTATTTATTTATTCTGCTTTTACGTATTTAAAAAATGCAAAAAAAATTAGGTTAGATTAAGGGATTTTGTGGTGATCCAACGTCACTACGAAATTCTCGCGCTTTTATTTTATTGTCACGTTAGATTTTTTTTAGGTTGTAATTATAAATAATTAAAAAGAACAAAAACATTCAAATAATAAAAAATTAACAAAAATTCTTTTCCAAATAAACCTTGATTTTCAATCAAGTGACTTTCCCATTTTCATTTTTCTTAATAAAATTTCAATCCATTTTGAACAAAAAATTTCAATCCATTTTAATTATACTTTGAGTCATTTTCTTTTAATATAAAAAACACAAACAAATTCTCTTTTTGCCATTTGGCTCTTTTACTTTTAAACCTTTTTCAAAACTAATAAAAAATACAAAAAAAAATCAATTGGTATTTTTACCCCGAACTACGAGTTTTTGATCCCTCATAGGTACGTAGGCAAAGGACCATGTCCTTCCAAATCAAAAAATGTAAAAAAATATTTTTCTTTTTCTTTTAATCACCACTTTAATTCTTTCTTTAAAAAAAGCAAGTAAGTTATAGCCAAAAGTAAATAAAATCAAGAGGTTCCCGTAGAAGACTACGAACGTTTAGGGTGCTAACACCTTCCCTTCGCGTAACTAACCCCCGAACCTAAAATCTTAACAAATAGTGGTTTATTTGAACTTTTCTCCCTTTCCTTTTTGAAAAAATTAAAAGTTCAGTGGTGAATAAAAATTAGTGAGTCAACGCTAACTAATAGCTTGATCTCCGAAAATCACCGCGACAACTATTGATTTATTTCCTGTACCAAAGGTTTAAGCATCATTTATTCAATCAACAATTGAACATACTTCTTGTTTTGCCGAGATGAAAACATCGAGGGTTTTCATCCTGCTAACTCTTTTGTCTGAAGAGGAGAAAATTAATGTAGGACAACTGATTGCTCAGAACCTGAAGGATATGGTTGCTTCAAAGAAAACCACCTTAGGTCATAGTTGCCTAATTAAATTGCTTTGCGAAAAGGAATGAGGGAGTGGTGAACCATCTGATATTTTCGTGAAGTCCCAGGGTGCTATTAATGTTACAAAAATGATGGTGTATGAGAAGTATCAGGACAAGTATTTGAGAGGGTTGAGGCAACAAGGAGTTAATCAAGATGTACCAAAAGAGAAACCTCAGATGATGGAGGAAGATATGTTCCCCCAAAATCTGCAACACAAGACCCTTTCTACTTACTTTGTTGAGTATGTTTATGGGATGGCAAATTGGGCCCATGATGCATCGTCTCAGATGTTAATTGCTCCTCCTTACTTTCCCCAACAATTCAATGAAGCTGCAAATCAATATCGATAAGGACCTACCAGGTCAAATGCTTTTAAGAGGTTTGGTGACGATGAGACTATGGAGAATTACTTTAATGACAAGAAAGCAAGAGTGTAACAGCCCGATTTTCGCTAGTTTTTATTTTATTATTTATTTATGTGTGATATGTGTGCTCTTATGTGATTATTTGCCTCTGTGTGTATTTTTGGTTGGGAATTGTAGAATTCGGTGTAGAAGGGTATTTTAATCATTTTGGACTTAGGGGGCATTTTGGTCATTTTGAGAGCAGGGGTAATTTTGTAATTTTGGATGAGGATTATTTTAGTGCTTAGTAAGAGTATTATTTTACCAAGTTACTAGAGAGGGGGTAGTAATTATTTTAATTACCATTAAGTGACCGTTAGTGTTATAAATTACCATTAAGTGAGTAGTGACATTTTGGGTGTTAGAATAGAAATGGGTTAGGCCCATTAAGGTTTAAGAGATAAGCCCAATTGAGTAGAGCATGTATATAAACTCTAGTTGTTGGTAAAACTAGGTTTTACAAACATTATTCATTTCATTTCATTTGAGAAGAGAAGAGATAGAGACTAGAGACAACAACAAGGGTTAGAAGGCAAAGAGGGGATTCAACATCTAGGAGCAAAATTGAAGCTTGGGTTAGAGAATCTTGGTGTTAGAGGTAAGAGGGTTAGATTTCAACCATAATTCACATCTTTTTCTCTTTACCCATTTTTGTGAAATTGTTGAATTGAACCTAATTGCTTTCAAATTCGTGTTCATGTTTTGATGCAATGTTTGAGTATGTAATTTGAATGTTAATTGAGTTGTTAGTGATGAAATTACATGCTTAAGTGGTGGTTATATGTATACTTTGCATTTTGTTCAAAAATGGTGATATGTGATGTTGTTGTGATAAATTGTTGGTGAATTCATGATGTTTAGCTGTTGTTGTTGTTGATAGATGTTGTTGTTGATGATTAAAACATTGGGTAATCATAATTGGAGAGTTTGATATGACTTTGTGTTGTTTTTGAATATTTGATGAAAAATGGGTCAAATGATGATTTTTGTTAAGAGAATGTTTTGGGGCAAATTTTATATGGAATTGAGTGTCTTTTCATGTTTAGAAATGTTTAGACAAACTTTGGGATCAAATTTGAGCATTGGGAAGTCAAAATTGGGGTTTTGGGGTGAAAATGGCTCTTTTTACCGAGACTGAACTGTCATAACTCGCAGCTGCGAGCAAGCTCACTCGCAACAGCGAGTAACTGCTAACTCGCAGTGGCGAGTAGCCCTACTCGCTGTGGTGAGTTGTCACAGGACATTGTTCCCTGTTTTTGCATTTTCGTGTCCTTTCACTCGTTTTTGTTTTGAAATGGTTTTTGGTGCAAACATGAAAATTGTAGATAATATTTTTATCTTTCTAAGGGCGTTGGTTTGACTTGAATACGATTTTTGATTTGCAAGTTATGGAGAAATTACTCTTGAAACGTTGTTTTTGTTGTATCGAAGGTGACGACCTTGAGGTGATTTGGTACCACATGCATCTAGATGAGTCTAGAATCATTGCATAAACTGTTGGTGGATTGAATTGCATTTGCAATGTGTGTGATGATTGTTCTGCTAACTGTAATTGTGGATTGGATTATTGATTGTTAATTGTTGATTGACAAGGTGAGTTGGATATATGTGTATGATACACTTGTGGAGATGAACTTGGAATGATAGTATGTATATGTTGAGATTACTTATGAATAATATGTATGAATGATAGAGCCAAACCGCAAGTGCACGGCCTATCGAAGTAATAGTAGTAAGAAGAGTATCGTTCCGCTAGGGAGTTGTGAATTCAATTAACTTTTAGAGAATGATTAGAAGAGAGAAAAGTTTATAAGAAGGGGGTTTAATTGCTGAAAGTAAATAACAATAATGATAAAGGGCATCGGGATCATTGGTTCATCATAATGACAAATTCTTCACTAGACAAGACATAAACATCTAATTTCATGGTTTACACACTAATTTCTAAAGACCATTTTCCCTTAGCCCCTCACCTTTCCGATGAAAGTCCGGTGAGAGTTTACTTCTAGCAACCAAGCCTATTTCGCTGACATGATTACTAGAAGATGCATAGAGGATTGAAACTACTATTTGTCTCAATAATTGCAAAGACTATTTCACTGTTTTGCAATTATTGTCTAGATTCACTTGTTCCAACATCAAGACTCCGCTCTCGCTTTCTGAATTGATGTTTGGGATGATGGATTAACGATTATCAAACCCTCCGCTTTCGCTTCCACAGTTTGATAATTGTTAATCCACGTTAAGACGGTGAATCTAGATTAGAAATTAGGGTTACATAGAAATTAGGGTTTATGCTTGTTTTGTTTAGGATTGAGTCATTAGACTCCCCAACAATCCCAAGACGAAGAAGTCTACTCACTCATGTTCATTGTAGACATGGGGGAAGAAGAGAGATAAACAGTAAAATAAATTGCAAAGAAAGTAAAAAGGAAATAAATACTTTTTATTGAAATAATACTTGAAATAAACAAAGTAAAAGGTGAATGTTTATGGTGGAGAGCTACTCTATTTATAGCTTTACAATCGACTTAGAAACTAAGCAACTAAAAGGGTAAAACAGTAAAGCTGCAACAGGGTAACTTGGACCCGAAGAAAAAGCAGCAAAAGAGACTTCTGGAGGTGGCACGGTCGTGCCACATGTTGGCACTGGCCGTGCCAAGCTTCTGACTTGGTGGGAACATATTTTTGTTCCATATCTTCGTATTTTCGCACTGTATTTGCTCCAGTCCTCTTTCTTTTGCTCCAAGACACCTTCCACCATATATTCGTTCCTAAAATAAAATAAAAAGCAATTTAAAGTAAAATATTCTAAAAGAAAATAAAATGCAATAAAATCAAATCAAATCTTATTTAAAACTAAACTAAATAAAGCATTAAAATATACTAATCTATGACTCATCAAACTCCCCCACACTTGAATCTTTGCTTGTCCTCAAGCAAAAGGCAATAGACATAGCAGGCAACAAAAGATTTATTCATGGCAATATTAAGAACACATGTCTCAAAAGAAAGGCTTTGCTTCAAGTACACTAATTACAATTTCAAATACTTCTCATGAACCTATTCTACCCAACATCAAGTCTCAAGTGAGTGTGTGTGTGCAGTCCAACCCTTTTCTTGCTCCTGTATAAGACAGCTATTATGAGGAATAGGTTCTATCCTTAGTGCTAAAGTAACCGAGAAAAGTCCTTTCTTCATTTCATATAAGAGTGATGGGAATTTAAGTTAAAATTAGATTAGATTAACAATTAAGCACAAGGGGCTGCAGATGCTTAGGGGCTATCTATCCTCGTAGGAAGTCTTCTCGGATGTAATTGTCCTTTCCCCCTAGATTCAAAATCACCCTAAGCAGTGCTGCAAAATTATTATTTGTTTCATCTCCGCGTAGGAAGTCTTTTTGGATGTAATTGTCCTTTCCCCCTAGCATTGATGAATTTGTTTCGCTTTAAGTTCAAATTAGGGAGTCACCACCACAATTAGGAAGTTTGGGATTGTCCTTTCCCCCACATGTTGGTGCCATTCTCCCGCCCCTTTTAACTTTAACAATTTAAGAATATAACAATTAAGAACATTAGTTAATTTCCCACACAAACTTATACTACTTTTACTCTTAAGACTTTAAAGGGTCTAAGTTAACACTAAAGATAGAACGTGTTCCTTGAAATACCTATTCATACATTTGCTCAAGGATTGCAACTGGGTGCTTTTCTCATTGGAGATTTTCACAATAAAACAAGACATGGGTATAGCAAGAACATAAGAAACACAAGAAACTACTTTCATGTACAAGAAGCAACCTAAAGAAGAGACAAAACAAAAATTTTCATGCCATTTTTTACATTAAACACAAGCTACTAGTCATGCCTTTCACTATAAAAACAAAACAAAAGAATAAAGTTCAAGGGAGTTTGGACACTACGACTCTAGACACTTTATTAGGCCCCCCCACACTTGGGGGAAGCATTGTCCTCATTGATGTTCTAGTGAGGTTTATGGGTTTAGATGTGGAGATTGGTTAAGATTTTGTAGTTTTTGGGTTAGGGTTTATGGTGATAAGGGTTTGGTGAATTTTGGGTTTGAGTGGATGAAAGATGTTTTTGATGGGTGGTTTGTGTTTGGAATGAAGTTTGTGATTGATTGGTGAAAGAAATGAGTGAATTGGTGAAGTTTTGAGGGAGATATGAAGGTTTGAAGGTTTGAAGGTTATGGAGGTTTAGAGAGAAGTTTGAAAGATGAAAGAGGGTTGTGGTTTGTGAATGAGGAAGAAGGAAGAAAAATTTATGTTATATGGTGTGTAGAGGTCGGGCACGGCCGTGCCACCCTTGGCACGGGCCGTGCCAACTTACTGACTTCATGCTCCAAATTTGCCTTAAAAACCTGGCACGGCCGTGCCAGCCTTAGCACGGGCCGTGCCAACCTTCTGGTCCTGGGGGCTTCAAAAAATTTCACTTTTCTTGAATCATACTTGGACAATTACCTACAAAACACTTAAAACAACCAAAAACAAACAAAACAAAAGCAATTAAATGCGTGGGTTGCCTCCCACGAAGCGCTTGTTTAGAGTCACTAGCTTGACGGTTAGAAAGTGGTTTTAACTATCCTATACCCAATCTCTCACTAAGGGATAATTGCAAAAAACTAACATTCTCTCCCAAATCACACATGGCTTTCTCAAATGTTTTATATCCTATGACACAAGGTATGGAAAATCTCTCTGGATCCTTAAGTTTAGGTGGCAATTTGTTTGGAAGTATATCAATAAAATTTCTAAACTTCTCATCTAACTTGGATTTAGCAAACTCTTGTGTTAAAGGAATTTTAGGCTCATGAGATGGTGAAACAAATGGCTTGTCATTCTCTCTTATAGCTTTCTCACTTTGAGGCTTATCACTTCCTATGTCTCCTTCATTGTTCTGAATTTTCACAACGGGGTCCTCTAATTGGTTACCATCCCTAAAAATAATAGCACTTATATGGTCTTTGGGGTTGGTTTTGGTTTGGCCTAGAAGGACTTCGGAGGTTTGAGAGGGAGTAGCCACCTGTTGGGGTACTTGAGAAGTCAGAGTCTCTATCACCTTACTGTGAGTAACTATGGAGTCTACGTTCGATGTATGTTTGGCAAGAGAGTCCTTCAAAAATTCAGTTTGATTTTTAAGCTCTTGGAGCTGCTTGGATTGATCAATAACACATTTTTCTAGTAAAATTTCCAAGCTGGATTTTTGAGGAACTCCTTGGTTGTTTGCATAACCGGGTGGTGTTGTTTGTTGTCCAAAAAGATTTTGAGGGGTTTGAAAAAAAAATTGATTGTTTTTAAACCCTTGATTATATTGAGCATAGTTTACTTGCTCAGGACTTCTAACAACACTACCTAGTTGGCAATCAATGCCAATATGGCCAAATACACCACAAACTTCACAAAGAGGTGATACAGGGGCAGGTGTGACAGCACTAGTATTTATTTTATCAAATTTTTGTGTGAGTGTGTCAACCTTAGCAGCTAGATGATCAAGGGAATAATTTTCATACATACCTACCTCTCTCTGAGAGGGTGAAGGAGCAACATTAGTGGTGTCCCTTCCATAGGTCCACTGAAAGTGGTTTTGTGCCATGTCCTCGATCAAAGCATATGCTTCCGTGTATGTTTTGTTCATCAGAGCTCCACCTGCAGCTGCATCAACATGAATTTTTGTGGGATACAAAAGACCATTATAAAAAGTGTGAATAATAAGCCAGTTCTTTAAACCATGATGGGGACAAAGTCTAAGCATTTCTTTGAAACGCTCCCATACATCGTAAAGAGATTCTCCATCTTTTTGAGTGAATTGTGTGATTTGATTCCTTAATTGAATTGTTTTAGAATAGGGGAAGAATCGAGCGAGAAAAGTTTGCTTCATTTGATGCCATGAAGTGATAGAACCATTTTCCAATGAATTAAACCAAGTACTAGCTCTACCCCCCATTTGCAGCCTTACGACCTCTTGGTTTGCATTCACGGTTCCACTGAGTCTTAAAAAAGTTGAAATATGAAAATTCGGATCCTCAGTGGGTGATCCAAAAAATTGATTTTGCTGCACTAACTCGATAAGTGCAGGTTCTATTTCAAAATTGTCGTCAACCGTTGGGTACACAATAGCATCGTATGACTCATTTGAAGATGGGATTGCATACTCTATGAGAGTGAATTCCTTAGTCATATCATTATTATCTTCCCAAGAAGTTAAAGGCAAAAGAAGAAATAGAAAAAGAAAGAAATAAAACAAGATAAAATAGAGGAAAAGATTTTTATTTTTTTTTGGAAAGAAATATAAATATAAAACAAAAGATTTTTTTTAAGAAATATAAAAAGAAATAAAATAAGGAAAAATATTTTTTTCTCTAATCACTATTAAAAAGTTAATCAAATTACAACAACTCCCCGGCAACGGCGCCAAAAACTTGATAGAGCCAAACCGCAAGTGCACGGCCTATCGAAGTAATAGTAGTAAGAAGAGTATCGTTCCGCTAGGGAGTTGTGAATTCAATTAACTTTTAGAGAATGATTAGAAGAGAGAAAAGTTTATAAGAAGGGGGTTTAATTGCTGAAAGTAAATAACAATAATGATAAAGGGCCTTGGGATCATTGGTTCATCATAATGACAAATCCTTCACTAGACAAGACCTAAACATCTAATTTCATGGTTTACACACTAATTTCTAAAGACCGGTTTCCCTTAGCCCCTCACCTTTCCGATGAAAGTCCGGTGAGAGTTTACTTCTAGCAACTAAGCCTATTTCGCTGACATGATTACTAGAAGATGCATAGAGGATTGAAACTACTCTTTGTCTCAATAATTACAAAGACTATTTCACTGTTTTGCAATTATTGTCTAGATTCACTTGTTCCAACATCAAGACTCCGCTCTCGCTTTATGAATTGATGTTTGGGATGATGGATTAACGATTATCAAACCCTCCACTTTCGCTTCCACAGTTTGATAATTGTTAATCCACGTTAAGACGGTGAATCTAGATTAGAAATTAGGGTTACATAGAAATTAGGGTTTAGGCTTGTTTTGTTTAGGATTGAGTCATTAGACTCCCCAACAATCCAAAGACGAAGAAGTCTACTCACTCATGTTCATCATAGACATGGGGGAAGAAGAGAGATAAATAGTAAAATAAATTGCAAAGAAAGTAAAAAGGAAATAAATACTTTTTATTGAAATAATACTTGAAATAAACAAAGTAAAAGGTGAATGTTTATGGTGGAGAGCTACTCTATTTATAGCTTTACAATCGACTTAGAAACTAAGCAACTAAAAGGGTAAAACAGTAAAGCTGCAACAGGGTAACTTGGGCCCGAAGAAAAAGCAGCAAAAGAGACTTCTGGAGGTGGCACGGTCGTGCCACATGTTGGCACTGGCCGTGCCAAGCTTCTGACTTGGTGGGAACATATTTTTGTTCCATATCTTCGTATTTTCGCACTGTATTTGCTCCAGTCCTCTTTCTTTTGCTCCAAGACACCTTCCACCATATATTCGTTCCTAAAATAAAATAAAAAGTAATTTAAAGTAAAATATTCTAAAAGAAAATAAAATGCAATAAAATCAAATCAAATCTTATTTAAAACTAAACTAAATAAAGCATTAAAATATACTAATCTATGACTCATCAAACTCCCCCACACTTGAATCTTTGCTTGTCCTCAAGCAAAAGGCAATAGACATAGCAGGCAACAAAAGATTTATTCATGGCAATATTAAGAACACATGTCTCAAAAGAAAGGCTTTGCTTCAAGTACACTAATTACAATTTCAAATACTTCTCATGAACCTATTCTACCCAACATCAAGTCTCAAGTGAGTGTGTGTGTGCAGTCCAACCCTTTTCTTGCTCCTGTATAAGACAGCTATTATGAGGAATAGGTTCTATCCTTAGTGCTAAAGTAACCGAGAAAAGTCCTTTCTTCATTTCATATAAGAGTGATGGGAATTTAAGTTAAAATTAGATTAGATTAACAATTAAGCACAAGGGGCTGCAGATGCTTAGGGGCTATCTATCCTCGTAGGAAGTCTTATCGGATGTAATTGTCCTTTCCCCCTAGATTCAAAATCACCCTAAGCAGTGCTGCAAAATTATTATTTGTTTCATCTCCGCGTAGGAAGTCTTTTTGGATGTAATTGTCCTTTCCCCCTAGCATTGATGAATTTGTTTCGCTTTAAGTTCAAATTAGGGAGTCACCACCACAATTAGGAAGTTAGGGATTGTCCTTTCCCCCACATGTTGGTGCCATTCTCCCGCCCCTTTTAACTTTAACAATTTAAGAATATAACAATTAAGAACATTAGTTAATTTCCCACACAAACTTATACTACTTTTACTCTTAAGACTTTAAAGGGTCTAAGTTAACACTAAAGATAGAACGTGTTCCTTGAAATACCTATTCATACATTTGCTCAAGGATTGCAACTGGGTGCTTTTCTCATTGGAGATTTTCACAATAAAACAAGACATGGGTATAGCAAGAACATAAGAAACACAAGAAACTACTTTCATGTACAAGAAGCAACCTAAAGAAGAGACAAAACAAAAATTTTCATGCCATTTTTTACATTAAACACAAGCTACTAGTCATGCCTTTCACTATAAAAACAAAACAAAAGAATAAAGTTCAAGGGAGTTTGGACACTACGACTCTAGACACTTTATTAGGCCCCCCCACACTTGGGGGAAGCATTGTCCTCATTGATGTTCTAGTGAGGTTTATGGGTTTAGATGTGGAGATTGGTTAAGATTTTGTAGTTTTTGGGTTAGGGTTTATGGTGATAAGGGTTTGGTGAATTTTGGGTTTGAGTGGATGAAAGATGTTTTTGATGGGTGGTTTGTGTTTGGAATGAAGTTTGTGATTGATTGGTGAAAGAAATGAGTGAATTGGTGAAGTTTTGAGGGAGATATGAAGGTTTGAAGGTTTGAAGGTTATGGAGGTTTAGAGAGAAGTTTGAAAGATGAAAGAGGGTTGTGGTTTGTGAATGAGGAAGAAGGAAGAAAAATTTATGTTATATGGTGTGTAGAGGTCGGGCACGGCCGTGCCACCCTTGGCACGGGCCGTGCCAACTTACTGACTTCATGCTCCAAATTTGCCTTAAAAACCTGGCACGGCCGTGCCAGCCTTAGCACGGGCCGTGCCAACCTTCTGGTCCTGGGGGCTTCAAAAAATTTCACTTTTCTTGAATCATACTTGGACAATTACCTACAAAACACTTAAAACAACCAAAAACAAACAAAACAAAAGCAATTAAATGCGTGGGTTGCCTCCCACGAAGCGCTTGTTTAGAGTCACTAGCTTGACGGTTAGAAAGTGGTTTTAACTATCCTATACCCAATCTCTCACTAAGGGATAATTGCAAAAAACTAACATTCTCTCCCAAATCACACATGGCTTTCTCAAATGTTTTATATCCTATGACACAAGGTATGGAAAATCTCTCTGGATCCTTAAGTTTAGGTGGCAATTTGTTTGGAAGTATATCAATAAAATTTCTAAACTTCTCATCTAACTTGGATTTAGCAAACTCTTGTGTTAAAGGAATTTTAGGCTCATGAGATGGTGAAACAAATGGCTTGTCATTCTCTCTTATAGCTTTCTCACTTTGAGGCTTATCACTTCCTATGTCTCCTTCATTGTTCTGAATTTTCACAACGGGGTCCTCTAATTGGTTACCATCCCTAAAAATAATAGCACTTATATGGTCTTTGGGGTTGGTTTTGGTTTGGCCTAGAAGGACTTCGGAGGTTTGAGAGGGAGTAGCCACCTGTTGGGGTACTTGAGAAGTCAGAGTCTCTATCACCTTACTGTGAGTAACTATGGAGTCTACGTTCGATGTATGTTTGGCAAGAGAGTCCTTCAAAAATTCAGTTTGATTTTTAAGCTCTTGGAGCTGCTTGGATTGATCAATAACACATTTTTCTAGTAAAATTTCCAAGCTGGATTTTTGAGGAACTCCTTGGTTGTTTGCATAACCGGGTGGTGTTGTTTGTTGTCCAAAAAGATTTTGAGGGGTTTGAAAAAAAAATTGATTGTTTTTAAACCCTTGATTATATTGAGCATAGTTTACTTGCTCAGGACTTCTAACAACACTACCTAGTTGGCAATCAATGCCAATATGGCCAAATACACCACAAACTTCACAAAGAGGTGATACAGGGGCAGGTGTGACAGCACTAGTATTTATTTTATCAAATTTTTGTGTGAGTGTGTCAACCTTAGCAGCTAGATGATCAAGGGAATAATTTTCATACATACCTACCTCTCTCTGAGAGGGTGAAGGAGCAACATTAGTGGTGTCCCTTCCATAGGTCCACTGAAAGTGGTTTTGTGCCATGTCCTCGATCAAAGCATATGCTTCCGTGTATGTTTTGTTCATCAGAGCTCCACCTGCAGCTGCATCAACATGAATTTTTGTGGGATACAAAAGACCATTATAAAAAGTGTGAATAATAAGCCAGTTCTTTAAACCATGATGGGGACAAAGTCTAAGCATTTCTTTGAAACGCTCCCATACATCGTAAAGAGATTCTCCATCTTTTTGAGTGAATTGTGTGATTTGATTCCTTAATTGAATTGTTTTAGAATAGGGGAAGAATCGAGCGAGAAAAGTTTGCTTCATTTGATGCCATGAAGTGATAGAACCATTTTCCAATGAATTAAACCAAGTACTAGCTCTACCCCCCATTTGCAGCCTTACGACCTCTTGGTTTGCATTCACGGTTCCACTGAGTCTTAAAAAAGTTGAAATATGAAAATTCGGATCCTCAGTGGGTGATCCAAAAAATTGATTTTGCTGCACTAACTCGATAAGTGCAGGTTCTATTTCAAAATTGTCGTCAACCGTTGGGTACACAATAGCATCGTATGACTCATTTGAAGATGGGATTGCATACTCTATGAGAGTGAATTCCTTAGTCATATCATTATTATCTTCCCAAGAAGTTAAAGGCAAAAGAAGAAATAGAAAAAGAAAGAAATAAAACAAGATAAAATAGAGGAAAAGATTTTTATTTTTTTTTGGAAAGAAATATAAATATAAAACAAAAGATTTTTTTTAAGAAATATAAAAAGAAATAAAATAAGGAAAAATATTTTTTTCTCTAATCACTATTAAAAAGTTAATCAAATTACAACAACTCCCCGGCAACGGCGCCAAAAACTTGATAGAGCCAAACCGCAAGTGCACGGCCTATCGAAGTAATAGTAGTAAGAAGAGTATCGTTCCGCTAGGGAGTTGTGAATTCAATTAACTTTTAGAGAATGATTAGAAGAGAGAAAAGTTTATAAGAAGGGGGTTTAATTGCTGAAAGTAAATAACAATAATGATAAAGGGCCTTGGGATCATTGGTTCATCATAATGACAAATCCTTCACTAGACAAGACCTAAACATCTAATTTCATGGTTTACACACTAATTTCTAAAGACCGGTTTCCCTTAGCCCCTCACCTTTCCGATGAAAGTCCGGTGAGAGTTTACTTCTAGCAACTAAGCCTATTTCGCTGACATGATTACTAGAAGATGCATAGAGGATTGAAACTACTCTTTGTCTCAATAATTACAAAGACTATTTCACTGTTTTGCAATTATTGTCTAGATTCACTTGTTCCAACATCAAGACTCCGCTCTCGCTTTATGAATTGATGTTTGGGATGATGGATTAACGATTATCAAACCCTCCACTTTCGCTTCCACAGTTTGATAATTGTTAATCCACGTTAAGACGGTGAATCTAGATTAGAAATTAGGGTTACATAGAAATTAGGGTTTAGGCTTGTTTTGTTTAGGATTGAGTCATTAGACTCCCCAACAATCCAAAGACGAAGAAGTCTACTCACTCATGTTCATCATAGACATGGGGGAAGAAGAGAGATAAATAGTAAAATAAATTGCAAAGAAAGTAAAAAGGAAATAAATACTTTTTATTGAAATAATACTTGAAATAAACAAAGTAAAAGGTGAATGTTTATGGTGGAGAGCTACTCTATTTATAGCTTTACAATCGACTTAGAAACTAAGCAACTAAAAGGGTAAAACAGTAAAGCTGCAACAGGGTAACTTGGGCCCGAAGAAAAAGCAGCAAAAGAGACTTCTGGAGGTGGCACGGTCGTGCCACATGTTGGCACTGGCCGTGCCAAGCTTCTGACTTGGTGGGAACATATTTTTGTTCCATATCTTCGTATTTTCGCACTGTATTTGCTCCAGTCCTCTTTCTTTTGCTCCAAGACACCTTCCACCATATATTCGTTCCTAAAATAAAATAAAAAGTAATTTAAAGTAAAATATTCTAAAAGAAAATAAAATGCAATAAAATCAAATCAAATCTTATTTAAAACTAAACTAAATAAAGCATTAAAATATACTAATCTATGACTCATCAAACTCCCCCACACTTGAATCTTTGCTTGTCCTCAAGCAAAAGGCAATAGACATAGCAGGCAACAAAAGATTTATTCATGGCAATATTAAGAACACATGTCTCAAAAGAAAGGCTTTGCTTCAAGTACACTAATTACAATTTCAAATACTTCTCATGAACCTATTCTACCCAACATCAAGTCTCAAGTGAGTGTGTGTGTGCAGTCCAACCCTTTTCTTGCTCCTGTATAAGACAGCTATTATGAGGAATAGGTTCTATCCTTAGTGCTAAAGTAACCGAGAAAAGTCCTTTCTTCATTTCATATAAGAGTGATGGGAATTTAAGTTAAAATTAGATTAGATTAACAATTAAGCACAAGGGGCTGCAGATGCTTAGGGGCTATCTATCCTCGTAGGAAGTCTTATCGGATGTAATTGTCCTTTCCCCCTAGATTCAAAATCACCCTAAGCAGTGCTGCAAAATTATTATTTGTTTCATCTCCGCGTAGGAAGTCTTTTTGGATGTAATTGTCCTTTCCCCCTAGCATTGATGAATTTGTTTCGCTTTAAGTTCAAATTAGGGAGTCACCACCACAATTAGGAAGTTAGGGATTGTCCTTTCCCCCACATGTTGGTGCCATTCTCCCGCCCCTTTTAACTTTAACAATTTAAGAATATAACAATTAAGAACATTAGTTAATTTCCCACACAAACTTATACTACTTTTACTCTTAAGACTTTAAAGGGTCTAAGTTAACACTAAAGATAGAACGTGTTCCTTGAAATACCTATTCATACATTTGCTCAAGGATTGCAACTGGGTGCTTTTCTCATTGGAGATTTTCACAATAAAACAAGACATAGGTATAGCAAGAACATAAGAAACACAAGAAACTACTTTCATGTACAAGAAGCAACCTAAAGAAGAGACAAAACAAAAATTTTCATGCCATTTTTTACATTAAACACAAGCTACTAGTCATGCCTTTCACTATAAAAACAAAACAAAAGAATAAAGTTCAAGGGAGTTTGGACACTACGACTCTAGACACTTTATTAGGCCCCCCCACACTTGGGGGAAGCATTGTCCTCATTGATGTTCTAGTGAGGTTTATGGGTTTAGATGTGGAGATTGGTTAAGATTTTGTAGTTTTTGGGTTAGGGTTTATGGTGATAAGGGTTTGGTGAATTTTGGGTTTGAGTGGATGAAAGATGTTTTTGATGGGTGGTTTGTGTTTGGAATGAAGTTTGTGATTGATTGGTGAAAGAAATGAGTGAATTGGTGAAGTTTTGAGGGAGATATGAAGGTTTGAAGGTTTGAAGGTTATGGAGGTTTAGAGAGAAGTTTGAAAGATGAAAGAGGGTTGTGGTTTGTGAATGAGGAAGAAGGAAGAAAAATTTATGTTATATGGTGTGTAGAGGTCGGGCACGGCCGTGCCACCCTTGGCACGGGCCGTGCCAACTTACTGACTTCATGCTCCAAATTTGCCTTAAAAACCTGGCACGGCCGTGCCAGCCTTAGCACGGGCCGTGCCAACCTTCTGGTCCTGGGGGCTTCAAAAAATTTCACTTTTCTTGAATCATACTTGGACAATTACCTACAAAACACTTAAAACAACCAAAAACAAACAAAACAAAAGCAATTAAATGCGTGGGTTGCCTCCCACGAAGCGCTTGTTTAGAGTCACTAGCTTGACGGTTAGAAAGTGGTTTTAACTATCCTATACCCAATCTCTCACTAAGGGATAATTGCAAAAAACTAACATTCTCTCCCAAATCACACATGGCTTTCTCAAATGTTTTATATCCTATGACACAAAGTATGGAAAATCTCTCTGGATCCTTAAGTTTAGGTGGCAATTTGTTTGGAAGTATATCAATAAAATTTCTAAACTGCTCATCTAACTTGGATTTAGCAAACTCTTGTGTTAAAGGAATTTTAGGCTCTTGAGATGGTGAAACAAATGGCTTGTCATTCTCTCTTATAGCTTTCTCACTTTGAGGCTTATCACTTCCTATGTCTCCTTCATTGTTCTGAATTTTCACAACGGGGTCCTCTAATTGGTTACCATCCCTAAAAATAATAGCACTTATATGGTCTTTGGGGTTGGTTTTGGTTTGGCCTAGAAGGACTTCGGAGGTTTGAGAGGGAGTAGCCACCTGTTGGGGTACTTGAGAAGTCAGAGTCTCTATCACCTTACTGTGAGTAACTATGGAGTCTACGTTCGATGTATGTTTGGCAAGAGAGTCCTTCAAAAATTCAGTTTGATTTTTAAGCTCTTGGAGCTGCTTGGATTGATCAATAACACATTTTTCTAGTAAAATTTCCAAGCTGGATTTTTGAGGAACTCCTTGGTTGTTTGCATAACCGGGTGGTGTTGTTTGTTGTCCAAAAAGATTTTGAGGGGTTTGAAAAAAAAATTGATTGTTTTTAAACCCTTGATTATATTGAGCATAGTTTACTTGCTCAGGACTTCTAACAACACTACCTAGTTGGCAATCAATGCCAATATGGCCAAATACACCACAAACTTCACAAAGAGGTGATACAGGGGCAGGTGTGACAGCACTAGTATTTATTTTATCAAATTTTTGTGTGAGTGTGTCAACCTTAGCAGCTAGATGATCAAGGGAATAATTTTCATACATACCTACCTCTCTCTGAGAGGGTGAAGGAGCAACATTAGTGGTGTCCCTTCCATAGGTCCACTGAAAGTGGTTTTGTGCCATGTCCTCGATCAAAGCATATGCTTCCGTGTATGTTTTGTTCATCAGAGCTCCACCTGCAGCTGCATCAACATGAATTTTTGTGGGATACAAAAGACCATTATAAAAAGTGTGAATAATAAGCCAGTTCTTTAAACCATGATGGGGACAAAGTCTAAGCATTTCTTTGAAACGCTCCCATACATCGTAAAGAGATTCTCCATCTTTTTGAGTGAATTGTGTGATTTGATTCCTTAATTGAATTGTTTTAGAATAGGGGAAGAATCGAGCGAGAAAAGTTTGCTTCATTTGATGCCATGAAGTGATAGAACCATTTTCCAATGAATTAAACCAAGTACTAGCTCTACCCCCCATTTGCAGCCTTACGACCTCTTGGTTTGCATTCACGGTTCCACTGAGTCTTAAAAAAGTTGAAATATGAAAATTCGGATCCTCAGTGGGTGATCCAAAAAATTGATTTTGCTGCACTAACTCGATAAGTGCAGGTTCTATTTCAAAATTGTCGTCAACCGTTGGGTACACAATAGCATCGTATGACTCATTTGAAGATGGGATTGCATACTCTATGAGAGTGCATTCCTTAGTCATATCATTATTATCTTCCCAAGAAGTTAAAGGCAAAAGAAGAAATAGAAAAAGAAATAAATAAAACAAGATAAAATAGAGGAAAAGATTTTTTTTTTTTTGGAAAGAAATATAAATATAAAACAAAAGATTTTTTTTTTAAGAAATATAAAAAGAAATAAAATAAGGAAAAATATTTTTTTCTCTAATCACTATTAAAAAGTTAATCAAATTACAACAACTCCCCGGCAACGGCGCCAAAAACTTGATAGAGCCAAACCGCAAGTGCACGGCCTATCGAAGTAATAGTAGTAAGAAGAGTATCGTTCCGCTAGGGAGTTGTGAATTCAATTAACTTTTAGAGAATGATTAGAAGAGAGAAAAGTTTATAAGAAGGGGGTTTAATTGCTGAAAGTAAATAATAATAATGATAAAGGGCCTTGGGATCATTGGTTCATCATAATGACAAATCCTTCACTAGACAAGACCTAAACATCTAATTTCATGGTTTACACACTAATTTCTAAAGACCGGTTTCCCTTAGCCCCTCACCTTTTCGATGAAAGTCCGGTGAGAGTTTACTTCTAGCAACCAAGCCTATTTCGCTGACATGATTACTATAAGATGCATAGAGGATTGAAACTACTCTTTGTCTCAATAATTACAAAGACTATTTCACTGTTTTGCAATTATTGTCTAGATTCACTTGTTCCAACATCAAGACTCCGCTCTCGCTTTATGAATTGATGTTTGGGATGATGGATTAACGATTATCAAACCCTCCGCTTTCGCTTCCACAGTTTGATAATTGTTAATCCACGTTAAGACGGTGAATCTAGATTAGAAATTAGGGTTACATAGAAATTAGGGTTTAGGCTTGTTTTGTTTAGGATTGGGTCATTAGACTCCCCAACAATCCCAAGACGAAGAAGTCTACTCACTCATGTTCATCGTAGACATGGGGGAAGAAGAGAGATAAACAGTAAAATAAATTGCAAAGAAAGTAAAAAGGAAATAAATACTTTTTATTGAAATAATACTTGAAATAAACAAAGTAAAAGGTGAATGTTTATGGTGGAGAGCTACTCTATTTATAGCTTTACAATCGACTTAGAAACTAAGCAACTAAAAGGGTAAAACAGTAAAGCTGCAACAGGGTAACTTAGGCCCGAAGAAAAAGCAGCAAAAGAGACTTCTGGAGGTGGCACGGCCGTGCCACATGTTGGCACTGGCCGTGCCAAGCTTCTGACTTGGTGGGAACATATTTTTGTTCCATATCTTCGTATTTTCGCACTGTATTTGCTCTAGTCCTCTTTTTTTTGCTCCAAGACACCTTCCACCATATATTCGTTCCTAAAATAAAATAAAAAGCAATTTAAAGTAAAATATTCTAAAAGAAAATAAAATGCAATAAAATCAAATCAAATCTTATTTAAAACTAAACTAAATAAAGCATTAAAATATACTAATCTATGACTCATCAATGAATTGTTATTCTTGAATATATCCTTTCATTTCCAATGTTCATAATAAATGTTTTTCGTGGATTATGATGATGTAATGCTAACCCTCAGTGGTTTACCACCTACCTTTCTGTATGGACGGGTAGATGGAGTGCAGGATGCTTAGTTGTTGCTTGTTGATGCCGAGGAGTGGAGTTCCTCTTTTTCATGCAAGTGTCTAGATTAGGGCTCTGATCTAGGATAGTCTTTGCATGTTGTTTATTTGACTTTGTATTTTGGAGTTGTTGAGGTATTCTGTTATTTGAGATTTGGAGGATACATTTGTATTTAGTTTGGAGATCCAGAGATGTTTATGAATTATATGTTATTCCGCTGCTATGTTGTGTAACATGATCTTTATGCATGTATGATTTGTGGTTTATTGGAGACGTAGCATCTATTTCTAGAATATTTCTGATGTATTCGCGCGTTTTACTGCTTAATAGAAATAGGGTGTTACAAGTTGGTATCAGAGCCGTGGTCAGTCTTGTCTAGACTAGTAGATTAGTGTTTGTTGATTTACCCTGTTAGTATGCGAATGGTAATGAGTTACCTTCGGTACTTGTTCTTGTGTTGTTGTGCTGTTGTTCTTATCTGTTAGTTGGTTTTGTGTAGAAGTGAGATGGCCGATGGTAAAGATGATGGAGCGATTGCTCAGGCTTTGACTTCGATAACTTAGGTGTTGGCTCAGGTTAATGAGCAGGCGGCAGCTGGTCATCGTGATCCTGGTGAGGCGAAAGAGCGGAGGTTGGATCGTTTCTTGTGAAATAGTCCGTCGACGTTCAAGGGTAGGTATGACCCGGATGGAGCTCAGAAGTGGGTGCAAGACATGGAGAAGATCTTTCGTGCTATGGTGACTAGTGAGGACCAGAAGGTCAGGTTGGCTACTCACATGCTTGCTGAGGAGGCTGAGTATTGGTGGACCAATGCTAAGGGAAGACTTGAGGCTGGTGGAGCTGTGACTTGGGCTAGGTTCAAGACTAGGGGTGGCAAAACGGGTCTGGCCCGTCGGGCTAGCCCGTTTAACCCGCAATTTTAGGCGGGCTGGGGTGAGATTTTGAGCCCATCTCTCTAGTTGGCCCGCCCCTGTTAAGCCCGCTGAAAAAGCGGGTCATAGCGGGGTGGGGCGGGCTGGCCCGCGGGCTTATTAAACATTCTTTTTTTACTACTTGGGACCGAATTTTTAATTTACACACCCCATAAATAATTGGGCCAAATGATACCAACCCAACCTCAAATTGTCCCACTCTCTCTGATAGTGATAAGTGATAATTGATTCACCACTAGTCCACTACCTCTAAAAAAAACTGATTCACCACTGCATTATATTGATACTTATTTCATGTTGTTGAATTTATTTTGTAATTTGTTTTATGTTGAATGTATGGTGGATTTATTTTGAGATATGTTTAATGTTAGAGTCTTTATATTGAATTTATTGTTTTTATAATAGCAATGTATTTGTTAATAACAATCGACAAAAAAATATTTAAAAAAATAGATGGGCCAGCCCGCCAGTCCGCTAGTCCGCCTTCAGGCGGGGCGGGGTGTGAGTTTGAGCCCACCCCCTCAAGTTGGCCCGCTCCGCCCCAACCCGTTTTTGGCGGGCTAATAGTGGGCTGGACCTAAACGGGGCGGGCTGACCCGTATTGCCATCCCTATTCAAGACTGAGTTTTTGAGGAAGTACTTTCCTGAGGATTTGAGCACCAAGAAGGAAGTGGAATTCTTGAACTTAAAGCAAGAGAACCGTTCGGTAGCTGAATATGCGGCGAAGTTTGAGGAGCTTTCGAGGTTTTGTCCGTACATCAATGCGGAGGATGCTATGGTTTCCAAGTGTGTGAAGTTCGAGAGCGGCTTGAGGCCCGACATCTACCAGTATATGTGTGTTCAGGAGATCCAAGACTTTGATACTTTGGTGCATAAGTGTCGCATGTTTGATGATGCTGGAAGAGCTAAGGTTAATCACTACAAGGCTCAGAATGAGAAGAAAGGAAGAAGTTATGGATTTGGGAAGCCGTACAATAAAGACAAAGGCAAGAAGAAGGAATCTGGTGGAGGCTCTAAGGTGAATGTTGCTGAGGTGAGGTGCTACAAGTGTGGCACATTGGGCCATTTTGCTAATGATTGCAGGGGTAGTGAGAAGTGCTACAAGTGTGGAGAAGCAGGTCACAAGGCTGTTGAGTGCAAGAAGGAGATCACTTGCTACAATTGTGATGAGAAGGGGCATATCAGTACTAGGTGTACCAAACTGAGGAAGGCTGCAGGCAAGGTGTTTGCATTGAATGCGGAAGAGGTGGAGCATCCGGATAATCTCATCCGAGGTATGTGTTTTATCAGTAGTACTCATTTGATTGCAATTATTGATACTGGTGCTACTCATTCTTTTATCGCGGTTAGTTGTGTTGAGCGTTTGGGTTTGGTTGTGACTCCGTTGTCTCGTGGGATGGTTATCGATACCCCAGCTAGTGGTTCAGTGACTACTTCTTTAGTGTGTGCTAAGTGTCCTGTTAGTTTTGGCAATGTTGATTTTGACTTGGATCTTGTGTGTCTTCCGTTGAAGCATATGAACGTGATTTTTGGTATGGATTGGATGTTGACTTTTGGTGTTAACATTAATTGTTTGACCAAGAGTGTAACTTTTTCTAAGCCGGTAGTTGAGGAAGGTGGGAGGTTCTTGACCGCGGAGCAAGTGAAGAAGTCTTTGGACGGTGAAGCTAGTGTGTTCATGATGTTTGCTTCCTTGAAGGAGAGTGGTGAGAAAGGAGTTGGTGATTTGCCGGTAGTGCAAGAGTTTCCAGAAGTTTTTCCGAACGACATTACTGAATTACCGCCGGAGAGGGAAGTTGAGTTTGCAATTGATTTGGTGCCTGGAACGAGTCCTATTTCGATTGCGCCGTATCGGATGTCTGCATTAGAGTTGGGTGAGTTGAAGAAGCAGTTGGAAGAGTTGCTTGAGAAACAGTTTATCAGGCCAAGTGTTTCGCCATGGGGAGCTCCTGTGTTATTGATTAAGAAGAAAGATGGAAGTATGAGGTTGTGTGTGGATTATCGGCAGTTGAACAAGGTGACAATCAAGAATCGGTATCCGCTTCCGAGGATTGATGATTTGATGGATCAGTTGGTTGGTGCAGAAGTGTTTAGCAAGATTGATTTGAGGTCAGGATATCATCATATTAGAGTAAAGGCGGAAGATCCAAAACTGCGTTCAGAACGAAGTATGGACACTATGAGTATTCTGTGATGCCATTTGGAGTATCTAATGCGCCAGGTGTCTTCATGGAATACATGAATAGAATATTTCATCCTTTTCTGGATCGTTTTGTGGTGGTGTTCATAGATGATATTTTGGTGTATTCTAAGTTTGAAGAAGAGCATGCCGAGCATTTGAGGATTGTGTTGGGAGTTTTGAAAGAGAAGAGGTTGTTTGCTAAGTTGTCGAAGTGTGAGTTTTGGTTGCGGGAAGTGAGTTTCCTTGGTCATGTGACTTCTAAAGGTGGCATTGTCGTGGATCCGTCGAAGGTTGATGCAGTGTTGAAGTGGGAATCACCTAAGTCTGTTTTTAAAGTTAGAAGCTTTCTTGGATTGGCAGGTTATTATCGGAGGTTCATTGAGGGATTCTCTAAGTTGGCGTTGCCATTGACGCAGTTGACTCGGAAAGGGCAAGCTTATGTTTGGGATGCTAAGTTTGAGAAAAGTTTCCAAGAGTTGAAGAAGAGGTTGACGTCAGCTCCAGTGTTGATTTTGCCGAATCTGAAGGAATCGTTTGTTGTGTATTGTGATGCTTCTAAGATGGGTCTTGGTGGTGTGCTTATGCAGAATCGTCAGGTTGTGGCTTATGCTTTAAGGCAGTTGAAAGTGCATGAGAAGAACTATCCGACTCATGATTTGGAATTAGCGGCCGTTGTGTATGTGCTGAAGATTTGGAGGCATTATCTGTATGGTTCTAAGTTTGAGGTGTTCAGTGATCATAAGAGTTTGAAATACTTGTTTGACCAGAAGGAGTTGAATATGAGGCAGAGGAGATGGTTGGACTTAAGGATTTTGATTTCCAGTTGAGCTATCATCTTGGAAAGGCCAATGTTGTTGCTGATGCTTTAAGTAGGAAGTCATTGCATATGTCTGCTTTGATGGTGAAAGAGTTGGAGTTGATTGAGCAGTTTCGGGATTTGAGTTTGGTTAGTGAGTTGACACCGGATGGTGTGAGGTTGGGAATGTTGAAGCTGACAAGTAATATTTTGGAGGAGATCAAGAATGGTCAGAAGGAAGATTTGGAACTTGTTGATCGAGTAGTATTGGTTAACCAAGGTAAGGGTGGAGATTTCAGATTGGATGAGCACGGTGTTTTGATGTTTCGTGATCATGTTTGTGTACCAAGAGTTCTTGAACTTAAGAGGCAGATTTTGGAAGAGGGTCACGGGAGTAGTTTGAGTATTCATCCAGGAGCGACTAAGATGTATCAGGATTTGAAGAGGTTGTTTTGGTGGCCTGGAATGAAGAAGGATGTTGCAGAGTTTGTGTATGCTTGTTTGGTGTGTCAGAAGTCTAAGATTGAACATCAGAAGCCGTCAGTTTGATGCAATCGTTGTTTGTGCCAAAATGGAAGTGGGATAGTATATCAATGGACTTTGTTGGAGCGTTGCCGAAGACTGCTAAGGGTTTTGATTCTATTTGGGTGATCGTTGATCGGTTGACGAAGTCAGCACATTTTGTTCCTTTTAAGACCGGTATGTCTGTGGCGAAGTTGGCTGAAATCTACATTGAGCAGATTGTTAGATTGCATGGTGTTCCTTTTAGTATTGTGTCGGATCGGGATCCGAGGTTTACTTCTAAGTTTTGGGAGAGTTTGCAAGCTGCTTTGGGGACTAAGTTGAGGTTGAGTTCTGCGTATCATCCCCAGACTGATGGACAGACGGAGAGGACTATTCAGAGTTTGGAAGATTTGTTGAGAGCTTGTGTGTTGGAGCAAGGTGTCAGTTGGATTGAATGTTTACCGTTGATTGAGTTTACCTACAACAACAGTTTTCATTCTAGTATCGGAATGGCACCGTTTAAGGCTTTGTATGGTCGGAGGTGTAGAACTCCTTTGTGTTGGTATGAGTCAGGAGAAAGTGCTTTGTTAGGACCGGGAGTTATGCAAGAGACGACCAAGAAGGTTAAGATGATTCAGGAGAAGATGAGAGCGTCTCAGAGTAGGCAGAAGAGTTATCATGATAAGAGGAGGAAAGACCTTGAGTTTCAGGTTGGCGATCATGTGTTTTTGAGAGTGAATCCTGTAACTGGTGTTGGACGTGCTTTGAAGTGTCGGAAGTTGACTCCTCGTTTTGTTGGACCTTTTGAGATTGTTGAGAAGGTAGGGGTTGTAGCGTATAGGATTGCGTTACCGCCATCTTTGTCGAATCTTCATGATGTGTTTCATGTGTCTCAGTTAAGGAAGTATGTGTATGATGCGTCTCATGTGATTCAAGTGGATGATTTGGAAGTAAGGGATAATTTAACCGTTGAGACTTGGCCAGTTAGGATTGAGGATCGTGAAGTGAAGCGTTTGCGTGGCAAGGAAGTCGTTTTGGTTAAAATGATTTGGGTTGGACTGACCGGTGAGAGTGCCACTTGGGAATCGGAGAGTAGGATGAGGGTTGCGTATCCAGAGTTGTTTCCTTCAGGTAATTTTCGAGGGCGAAAATTCTTTTTAGTGGGGGAGAGTTGTAACAGCCCGATTTTCGCTAGTTTTTATTTTATTATTTATTTATGTGTGATATATGTGCTCTTATGTGATTATTTGCCTCTGTGTGTATTTTTGGTTGGGAATTGTAGAATTCGGTGTAGAAGGGTATTTTAGTCATTTTGGACTTAGGGGGCATTTTGGTCATTTTGAGAGCAGGGGTAATTTTGTAATTTTGGATGAGGATTATTTTAGTGCTTAGTAAGAGTATTATTTTACCAAGTTACTAGAGAGGGGGTAGTAATTATTTTAATTACCATTAAGTGACCGTTAGTGTTATAAATTACCATTAAGTGAGTAGTGACATTTTGGGTGTTAGAATAGAAATGGGTTAGGCCCATTAAGGTTTAAGAGATAAGCCCAATTGAGTAGAGCATGTATATAAACTCTAGTTGTTGGTAAAACTAGGTTTTACAAACATTATTCATTTCATTTCATTTGAGAAGAGAAGAGATAGAGACTAGAGACAACAACAAGGGTTAGAAGGCAAAGAGGGGATTCAACATCTAGGAGCAAAATTGAAGCTTGGGTTAGAGAATCTTGGTGTTAGAGGTAAGAGGATTAGATTTCAACCATAATTCACATCTTTTTCTCTTTACCCATTTTTGTGAAATTGTTGAATTGAACCTAATTGCTTTTAAATTCATGTTCATGTTTTGATGCAATGTTTGAGTATGTAATTTGAATGTTAATTGAGTTGTTAGTGATGAAATTACATGCTTAAGTGGTGGTTATATGTATACTTTGCATTTTGTTCAAAAATGGTGATATGAGATGTTGTTGTGATGAATTGTTGGTGAATTCATGATGTTTAGCTGCTGTTGTTGTTCATAGATGTTGTTGTTGATGATTAAAACATTGGGTAATCATAATTGGAGAGTTTGATATGACTTTGTGTTGTTTTTGAATATTTGATGAAAAATGGGTCAAATGATGATTTTTGTTAAGAGAATGTTTTGGGGCAAATTTTATATGGAATTGAGTGTCTTTTCATGTTTTGAAATGTTTAGACAAACTTTGGGATCAAATTTGGGCATTGGGAAGTCAAAATTGGGGTTTTGGAGTGAAAATGGCTCTTTTTCCCGAGACTGAACTGTCATAACTCGCAGCTGCGAGCAAGCTCACTCGCAACAGCGAGTAACTGCTAACTCGCAGTGGCGAGTAGCCCTACTCGCTGTGGCGAGTTGTCACAGGACAGTGTTCCCTGTTTTTGCGTTTTCGTGTCCTTACACTCGTTTTTGTTTTGAAATGGTTTTTGGTGCAAACATGAAAATTGTAGATAATATTTTTATCTTTCTAAGGGCGTTGGTTTGACTTGAATACGATTTTTGATTTGCAAGTTATGGGGAAATTACTCTTGAAACGTTTTATTTAAGCTGTGATGGAGACGAACTTTGTGATTTTTATGAATTCATCGTATTTGGCCGATGAAATGCTTACGTAACCTCTACTGCACACACATGTGGACTGTGAGAATACAAGGCATAGGCTATTGAGCTTGTTTACTTGGTTTTGAGTTAATTGTTCAATTAATTTTAAGTTATGTCTTGGAGAGACGAACTTGGCTAAAGATGACTTTTGAGAACCAATTGATTGTGAATCCTTTATGGAAAATTGTTATATGGTATGTGAAGATGATTGGTGGTGTAATTATGTGACAACTTTATGTTGTGTGATTTTTGAATGTTGTTGGTGATTGTATATATGATATATTGGTGGTGAATTATTGATGATTGCATATATACATGTATTGGTGATGGTGAGGTGATTATTGTTTGTGTGAACATATGCATTTGTAGTTGAGTCGTATGTTCATGCATTCATGACTGATGGTGGTGGATTTTATATCCAAGACTGATGGTGGCGGATTTTATATCCAATTGAGGTGAGTACGATGTTTTTGTTGCATCGAAGGTGACGACCTTGAGGTGATTTGGTACCACATGCATCTAGATGAGTCTAGAATCATTGCATAAACTGTTGGTGGATTGAATTGCATTTGCAATGTGTGTGATGATTGTTCTGCTAACTGTAATTGTGGATTGGATTATTGATTGTTAATTGTTAATTGACAAGGTGAGTTGGATATATGTGTATGATACACTTGTGGAGATGAACTTGGAATGATAGTATGTATATGTTGAGATTACTTATGAATAATATGTATGAATTGTTATTCTTGAATATATCCTTTCATTTCCAATGTTCATAATAAATGTTTTTCGTGGATTATGATGCTGTAATGCTAACCCTCAGTGGTTTACCACCTACCTTTCTGTATGGACGGGTAGATGGAGTGCAGGATGCTTAGTTGTTGCTTGTTGATGCCGAGGAATGGAGTTCCTCTTTTCCATGCAATTGTCTAGATTAGGGCTCTGATCTAGGATAGTCTTTGCATGTTGCTTATTTGACTTTGTGTTTTGGAGTTGTTGAGGTATTCTGTTATTTGAGATTTGGAGGATACATTTGTATTTAGTTTGGAGATCCAGAGATGTTTATGAATTATATGTTGTTCCGCTGCTATGTTGTGTAACATGATCTTTATGCATGTATGATTTGTGGTTTATTGGAGACGTAGCATCTATTTCTAGAATATTTCTGATGTATTCGTGCGTTTTACCGCTTAATAGAAATAGGGTGTTACAAAGAGCGGCTGACAGAGAGCAATAATTAAGGGATGAATTTTACAAAGGTCGGGATGAAGAGACGGAGCAGACAAAAAAGTTCTTTCATAATCTTACGAGTGATCCACCTAGACCAACAGATTACCAGTGATTTAGGAACTTTGTCTAGCCCAAAATTATATGTTATTTTGTTATGTAGTTTGATTTCTTAATTTCTGTCATTTCCCTTGTGTTGAGTCAGACTCATAATGTGTAAATGTGTAGAATTGAATTATGCCATATCTTTTGTACTGCATCTGATCTTGTTTATGATTAATAAACTTGCTTTTTCGTGAGTTTTACCATTCTAGTAACAAATTTTTCACTAATGGTATGTAAAAAGTTCAAAAAAGGTGGATGCTTGCATGGATTTTCAACGAGGAAGTGTACGACATATGGAATGCTTAGGTAGCCATGACTTCCTGAAACCTCAACTTGTAAGGTTAAGCCTAAATTTTGTTTTTCAATTTTCACAAATATGAGTGTTCCATGCAAATATTATTTCTAGGGCTTGCGATTTTTATTTTCTATTAATTGATTATGTTTTTTACACACTAAGGCAAATTGCTTGTAGCTTGAGCCTTATGAAGCCAACATTTTGTTATATTGTATTATCCTGTTTTGAAGCCAAGTTGAGCTTATAGGTTAGACCCTAGTTTCGGTGACAAGCCATATTACAAGCCTAAAAACCTTAGGTATGTTAACCTAAATTGATGTGGAGTTGCATTGTGTATGTGTTTTCATCATGTTAAAAGTTCAAGTTTGGGGTTACTTTTGGAACTAGCAACACCTTATGTATAGCGTGGCAGTTAGAATTAGTGGAGTGGGCTGATGGTGAAGTTGACTGAAATAGTGAAAAACGGACATGTGGTGTGTACCAATTGGATGGGTTGATGGTGTGGAACTCGCGTTAGAAACGTGTGGGATTCAAAATTAGCGCGTGGAGTAGATCGTCGGTATAGTGTTGTTTCTTTCTGCCTCCATGGATCTTCGACGAACCACCGTGAATTTTGCAGACTAAAACTTTTCAAACGAACGGAGTCAGAAGGAGATGGAGACTCGGATGTATACACTGCAACATGGGTTTTCACCGTCGATGTTAAAAATGTTGGAATTGGAGGCTGCGTTGCCGGTGGTGATGAAACACCGCCTGCGGTCTAGGAGGTGTCTTTGATGACAGCGGAGGTAGAACTAATTGATCCACTTTAATGGTTGCAGATTCTTTTAACGAGGTAATTTTACTATTTATGACATCCACCTTGGATGAACTCGAATCTTCAATAATTCAATTGTTTCCACCACGTGGAACCCTAATTGGTCCACATCCCATGTTTTGATTTTTTTTTTCTTTTGTTTTTGTTGTTGTTGTTGGTGTGGTTATTCACCTGAGTTGTTAACATGGCCAATGTTGCAGTCAAAGCATAGATGGATGTGGTAAGAGTCGCGAGTATGTCGGCAAACTCTGCCCTCGTCACCGGTTGATCACTCATGGATGATCACGTTGGGAAATACCAACTGACGCAGTCGGAAGCATAGGCTAGCAAGCGCTAAACCTAGATTGAAAAGAAACAAGTTTGCAAGCGATAAACTTGTGAAAATAGAGTTTCGAAATTTACCGGTAAATATGACAAGGTAAATCATATCAGTAGTACTTCTAAAAGTAAGACATAACGTAAAATTAAAAAAAAATTATCAATTAATACATGATTATCAAATCAAGGAAAAAAAACACATTAGACTATTGGTTTTATGCAAGGAGAAGGTTGCAGATAGGGATGATAATAGGTTAGGCCGAGCTAGGCTTTACAAGGCCTAAGCTTGACCTGCCATATTTTTTTAAAGCCTAAGTCTGGTCTGCGGCCTGTCATATGCCTACTTTTAGGCCTGAGTCTGGCCTTCTGAAAGTCTGATACGGCCTACTAGCATGTTTAAAAGCCTATATCTTATGAATATCTTTAAATAAGCAATGTAATATAAGTTTAAATGGACTAGCGAACTAATAGTTCAATTAGATTAAACTCTTTTTTGATAATCAACACGAGGTTTTAGAAAATTTAACTATATATTGTATCATATTTCTATTCTAGTTTATAATAAAACATTTATATGTGCAAAAAATTAATGTATACTAATAAAGCTTAAATTATTGAAAAAGTTTACAAATTTATATTTTAATTCAAAGTACAAAATATAATATAATAATAAATAATATAATTCATATTACTTAAATAGGCCGGCCTAATAGGCATAAGAGGCTTTTTGAGAGGCTTGTGGCCTGACCTTTTAAGCTATATAGGCTTAAAAAAAAGCCTAGGCCTTATCTATTTAAGAAAAAAACCTGGCCTGGCCTGGCCTGACCTATCGTAGGCTAGGTCGTAGGCCCCTGTAGGCCGGCCTGGCCTATTCCCAAAAGATTTGAAGTGTATAAGTTGGAATTGGATCTTAAAAGGTAAGCTTATACATATGTTAAGACTTGATAGTTTGGGAGACAATGTTTTATTTTTGAGTGATAGTGATTCTGTATCTATGTCGGCTTCGTATTTTGCTAATTATCTACAAAAGGATTCAATTTATTACACTGATGATTTTTACGAAGAGGATCCAATTTCTTACCCTAATGGACCATTTCATATAAAAATCTTTAATGTGAAAGATGGAAGCTTTAGTGAACATTGCCGTAACCAACATTGGTTCACAAGGATGCCACCTTCACTATGGGTTATTCCACCATTTCGGTGGGATTGATATTTAAACTTGAAGTATGTTACTATGTTTTATTTATTTTTTATTTTAATCTGCTTTTGTCTTTTTTTTTTCTTGTTTGTTTATTTAACTAGTAGAATTTGTGCAACACACATGAAGGATATCGTTGAAACAATTAACGTTGGTTACAATTTAAAGTTTATCGTGTTTAATAAATGTCTATTGTGCTTTATTCAAAAAAAAAAAATGTCTATTGTGCAATTGATTTTACTAGAGTTATTACTGCAATATGAGTTTGTCTTTATCTTGATAGTAATTTGTAGAAAGGTAACTCATATTGAAAATTCAGCCATCTTTAGGAACATTATAATACCTTCACGATTTAATACACTTGCTAAAATCGATTTTAATAAGATTATCACATATAAAAAGATGAACTGAATAAGTTATTATTTCAACAGAAAAGACCACATGCATTCACATGTTGAAAGTCTCATTAATTATATGTGGACAATATTCATCATAATAATGTGCAAGATCCTATTAGAAAGAAAAGTCTTTGAATTTTTACTTCAAGATGAAACAAAGATTCTAGTTCATGGAGATAACCAATAGCAATAACTTAAAACTGATGATTTGGTCGTTATTATGGTGACAAAAGTTTGAGACTGTTACCTCTCAATAGCACAACACTGCTATAAAGAGCAACATGCTACTAAAATACTCACCTTTGTGGATCCAAAGAAGAGTTGACTTTTTTTTTTTTTTTTGTAGATTCTCATCATAGCATGAGTATTGTAAGTTTAATTGACAATTTTGTGTTAATAATAGTTGAAAATTAAATCAAGTAAAAACTAGAATATTATGGAAGCATGACATATTATTTTTATCGTTAAGGAAGCGAATCATTGGACCATAGCCAGGTACCAAACTCTAGATTACCAAAATCCCTTCCCCTTGAAACTAGAGGGCTAAGATAAGAACACCAAACTCCAGATTACCAGAATCCCTTCCCCTCGAAACTAGACGGCTAAGATAAGAAAAATGCTGTGTGTAATAACTGTTTAACATTTGTACTGTGTTTAACATCAAACACAGTAAATATGACAAGGTAAATGATATAAAGGTTACTTCTAAAAGTTCTAGGAAACAACAGTTATCAACTAACACATGATTAGAATAGTGGTTTTATGCAAGAACAAGGTTAAAGATTTATTGAATCACCAAAGAAATTCATGTTGTGAATTTTATTTTTGCCACTGATACACATGAAAATAACTGTATCTGTATCCTTAAGATGATCTCAGGCTTATATCAGAAGAAAGAATTTTAGATCAACAATGTACAAATAAACAATTTTGTATTGTGCAACAATGCAATGTTCTTCACTTTGTGAAGTTTATGAAAAATGAAACCAAAGAAATTCAAATGATAATTAAGCAATCTACAACAGACTCAAAAAAACAATTTACAACCGAAGAAGAGCGTTACTCACAGGATCAAAACAAGCAATGAATTGATCAGTGTTATAGGATCAATCCATCCTTCACAATTTGCTCCAACCAAGATGCTATATCCGACATAGAAGGACGCTCACTCGGATTCTCTCTCACGGCAAGCTCTGCTATATCGCCAAGCTTGAGCAAAGGCTCGACATTTCTTGGAAGAGCGACATTGCGATCAATTACGGCTGCTGCCTTACCTTGTTTGATCAAAGGCACTGCCCACTCAACAACATTAGGTGGATCAAAATCTCTATCATAAGCCTTCCTTCCACTTAGAATCTCCAACAACACAATCCCAAAGCTGTAAACATCGCTTTCCAAATCGCTGATAAGATCTTTATCACTCGAAGTAAGAAGTCCAAAGTCTGAAACTCTAGCCCCCCACTCTGAATCCAAAAGAATGTTGGAACTCTTGAGATCCTTATGAACAATTGGAGGCAATAGTTCTTTGTGAAGGTACTCAATACCCTTTGCAGTTTGCATAGCTATCTTAAGCCTTAAGCTCCAATTGAGAGGAGAAAGACCGCCGTGAATGTGATCAGAAAGTGTTCCATGAGACATATACTCATAAACAAGTAACCTCTCACCCATCTCAGCACAATAACCCAACAAGTTAACGATATTAACATGCCGAATTTTGCACAAAATTTCCAACTCCATTTCAAAGTCGCGATTGTTGGTGTGAATTATAGTCGCAGCGTTCGCTCTCTTGACAGCAACAGTCCTCCCATCAGCCAAAGCAGCTTTGTAAACAAACCCATAACTTCCTCTCCCAAGCTCATTAAACTCCTTGAAACCATTAGTAGCGTCTTTCAACTCCGAAAGCCTGAAAACCTGAGGCAAACCAGGACAAGATGCAGCCGAAGAAGCCGAGTGAAGAAGGCCATTACCATTACCATTGACCTCATCATCATTCTCTTGTTCATGTTTACCAATACAAGACTTGGATTGTTTCTTTGTGCCATGTTTTTTCCTTGAACCCATCGAACATCGAAGAATGCACCCACAAGTCAAAATCAACAACAAACACAAAACAGAAGATCCAACTATGAGAACCCATCTACGAATATGATGCCAATGCCAAAACCCATTTGAAGAATGAAGTTTACAAACACTCAAACAAGAACTGTTCTGACAAAGAGAACAAGGTGTGCAAACTCTATCAGAATTTTGAGTACAAGGACTAGACAAAAAGAAACCTTGTGAACAATTGTACCCACAAGGTGAACAAATCCTCAAATCTTGTCTAACACATAAACTTGTCAAATCTGGTTGATTAAGAACACTAACATTGAAATCAAATTCATTAGCTTCACAAGAACTTGACCTACAAAGACCAGGACTTGAAAGCTCTAAAGGTGGGTCAAAATCAGGCTTTGAAGCGTTGACCAACCAACAATCTAAAAGAAGATCATCTTCCCTTATACCACAAGTAGTATAATCAGAAGAAGCAATTGCCATAAAGCCATTACCTTTAGGAACCAAAGATGAATTCAAATTACCCCAACATTCAACCTCATGGCTATCCTCTCGAACACCGCAAAAATGACGCGCCCCGCCAGAAAGAGAAACAAAATGAACCTCCGTTTTCAACGGAGGTTCTATATCACCCCAACATCTCAAATCACCGGAAACATTCAAAACACCGCATACCGCGGTCCTCCCTGCTGCCAAAACAGCAAAACTATCAGAAACATTTGAAACTTTCAAATTCTCCGAATTAGGCCCCCAACAAACCAACCCTCCATCTCTAACCTCACCACAAGTAAACCCTTCACCGGAAACAATCCGCTTCATTTCAAGATTAGTAACAGATTGATCATCAAAAGACTCATTGATCACCGCCATTAAAGTACCATTCTTACTTCTTTTCGCAATTTCCCAGCAATCCACCGTTCCTGAATCGCGATCCGAATAATAAGATCCTCTAACAGCACAGACATGATTCTGCCCTGCTGCAACGTGAGAGTAAGCGGTGGTCCTGTAAGCCGGTGGAACCAAAACGGGATCTGCGTTTTGCTTAGAAGTTGCAGCCCAACAAAAAACTTGGGAAGTGTTGGCTAAAATGCCGCATAGAAAACCTTCACCGCCAGAAAGTGCTGACATGGCAGGTATGTTACTAACATACGAGGAAGAAGAAGGAGTTTGTGGTGAAGTAGTGTTTTTTCCCCAACAAATAACGTCTTGTTTTCCACTTGCATCGATGGAACAGAATAACTCGTATTCTCCGAATGAAGCAGAGATTGGTCCCATGGTTCCAAAAGAATTTGTACCATGAAAGAAAAAGAAGAAAAGAATGAATAAGAGTGGTTTAAATGGAATTTGCATGTTTGGTTTTGGGTTTTTGAGGAGAGAGATGTGGTTGTAGTGTCATGGATGTTTAAGGAAGAGAAGAGGTTGTGTTTGTGGGTTTTGTGATGAAGAAGAAGAAGAAGAAGAAGTGAGAATAGTGTGTTTGTGTTTGTGAGTGTTTGATGATGACGATGAAACAACGTGGGTTTCGTTTTGCCACCTTTTTTACCTTAAATTTCCCAATTTGACCGTTAAATTTAACTGCCTTAAAAGTACCTAACAAAGTTTAATTACTTCGTACTAACGAATATAACTGGTTTACTGTTATCAATCTTCAATTTTACTGCTACTATAAATCATAATTTTCTTATTGTTCAATTTAGAATTTTAAAATGAAAAAATTACTTAAATTAGTTTTGACTTTTCTGAATCATAATAAATTAGCCTTTGACTCATTGTAGTAGAATTAATTTGTTCCTAAAAATTGAAAATAGGAAATAAAAGTTGGGACTAACAACAAAGGAAATATAGGAAATATTAGTTTTGACTTTTCATAAAAATTCAATCTAAAATCACAAGTGTTGACTAACAACAAAAAAAATAAAATTGTTTAGAAAAGTTGGACAAAAAGAGTTTTAAGAAGTCAATTTTATTTATAATTGACTGTTTATTAAATAGATGAATAATGTCTTTTTCAATGTAAATAAATAGGTTATTTGTATGAAACTCATTGTCCATTCAATTTGTTTATGACTTGTTTTGAAAGGAATCTGTTTATAACTATTTTCTTGATAATTTTTGTTGTTTTTTCCTTCTCTATAGACCAGAAATATCAAGTCCTTACAAATAAATCTATTAATCGTGTAGTAATTTTTTTTATTTTTTAAAAAAAAGATAATAAATTGATACTTATATTATTTCATTAATAATATAATTTGTTCAATACAACGAGTAAATAGTATGACTAGTTTTTTTTTTTTTTTTGACAAGAGTATGACTAGTTGATAATGTGGTAATCCGAGAGATAGTGAGATGCCTCATTTATGTTAGTAGAAGCTTCCTTAGCATATGTTTAATGTCCAATATGTTTCAAATAGAAACACCTTAGTTTAAGAGAATCTACAGAATATTAAAAATAAAATAAAAAATCACCATTTGTGTTACGAAAATTTAACAATCTGAGGATTTATAAATGTGTAGAGGTATTATGATCCACCTAATGTGTTTTGTTTTCTGTCTCACATCCCTATGTAGAATGACAGTGAAATTATCGAAGAAACAAATTATAGATGCGAGATGTCGTGTGATACTGCCGTATTTTGGTAGCTTTTCAAACAGACACTTACTTACTTCATGCCTTTGGTAGATTTGGTTGTATCCATGTCTTAGGCATTACGTGTGCCTACCAATGTTCTTACTTTGATAATTTTAACTTAAAAGATTTGAAGTTGTTCAAACACTCAATTCATTCTTTTATTAGATTCAATCAATATAAGTTTTCACACTTTGAAAATGGGTGCGGTTATCATGCATAAGGAAATCCTTATACACCGTGCATAAATTCCAGCCCAACATAATTGCTTCCCTACACCCCCAAGCGAAATCAAACGAAACAAAACGAAACAACACTACAACCGCGGAAATCATCATTTTAGTTCAATGATGATTTCAGAGTGTTGATTTGGTTCAATGACAGTCACAAATGTCCTTATTATAGTATGTTTTGTATAAAATTATGCAAAAACCATTTGTTGTGGAAATGGTTTCTGTGAGTTGTACTCCAAAACCATTAGATGTACTTAATGGTTTCCAGCAGGTGAAAAAAACTAAGGACCTAGAGCCATTGTCATCATTCAGTTTTGGACTGACACAATTGGAGGAGGAGGAAAGAAATGGTTTCTGTGAGTTGTACTCCAAAACCATTAGATGTACTTAATGGTTTTCTTTGATCCAGCAGGGTGCAATTGAAAACAGAACCGTCGGAAATCAGTACTCTATATACGTACAATGAGCTTCGCCGGTGAAATTGGAAATAGAACCGCAGGAAAACAGAATCGGAGGAGTTGGAAACAGAATCGGAGCAGTTGGAAAACAGAATCGAGGAGTTGGAAACAGAATCGGAGGAGTTGGAAACAGAATTGGAAACAGAATCGCCGGAGGTGGTGGAGAGATGAGAGGGGGCGGTGAGGTTGAGATTTTCGGAGAAGAAACAGAAATCGGAGGAGTTGCATGATCCTCCACGGACAGTGACGATGATGGCGAATCGAACAGCGAAGATGAGATCCAACATGATGTTGTTGTCTGATTCTTTGGATGAAATCTGATGGTTGTGAAGTGTTTATGGAGGGTGCATAAGGAAATGGCTTATGCATAATAACTTTGCCCTTTGAAAATAAGTCTTATTTAAAATGATAGAAACAACGTTGATTTTATCTAGTAAAAAATTAAATTTGAAAATGAGCCTTATTTAAAATGATTGAATCTACCTTGATTTTATTTGTAGTAATAAAAAAATAAATGTTGAATTGTGTATTGAAAAGGAAATATTTATTTGGTTGGTTGTTTATCACACTAAGCACATATTTTATCCAATTTTTTTTATTTATCATGACACTCATCACTTCTTCGATAAGAAATATTAAGTTGTTTGGTTGTTTATCATACTTAGCACAATTTTATCATGACACTTATCACTTCTACGATAAGAAATGTTAAGTTGTTTGATTGTTTATCACATTTAGCACATATTCTAACAAATTTGTTGAGATCTTTTATTTGTCTTTTATGATCTAAATTAGTCATCAAAATTTATTGAATTGATTGATAGTCCTCAATTTTATAGATTAATTTTAGATTAATGCTATTTGTCCCGAGAGATGTGTTCCCGACGTAATCACGATGGTGTAAAAGTAACCGCATCACCAAATCACCTTGTATCCTGTCCATCCATTTATTGTATTAATTGCAGAATTAATGGTGAAAATCAATTCGGGACACTATCGGGATAAAATCCTTCAGGATAAATAGCATGGCTCTTAATTTTATGATTTCATGGTTTTACTTAACAGATTTGATAGTTAAATTGTTATGGTTTCTACTAAAGTCCAAAATTATGGTTAAAACAATAATAAATGTATTCCATATGGAAATAATAATGTATTCCATATTTGTTCTAAAGTAATGATTTTTTTTAGGGATAAAATAATGATATATATAATTTTCCATATATACATTTTAACACCTCGTTTTAATTAATTTTTAGTTTTCTCTTCCTATCACACCGCATCACTCTTTCTATCTTTTTCTTTCTCAAGATGTCATATGATTTTGAGTGTCCATCAATCTTTTTCCTTTTGTTTTATTATTAGGTAATTTAGGCTTGAAAAAAAAAAAGTTGTAACTAATATTATACACCAATTGTAATAAGAAAAGCTTGTACATATATAGGTCAACTTACTTATTAAATTTGACTTTTAAATTTTAAGGAACAAGGTTCGAATTTTTTTAAGACAGTTGTAAATGATTGCTATCGTTAATTTTTGGAAAAAGATTGACTAACAATCAAAATATTTTGACACCTTAGAAAAAGAAAATAGTGATAAATTTACGTGATAAATGTGATAGGTTGTTAATGTCATAGAAAGATAATAAAGTGGTGAATAAGTGTGTAAAATTTAAAGGTGTTTTAATATAAGAGTTGTTAATAATTTTCTCTTTTCATATTTAAAAGAAGAGTAGTGATATTTTGACATCCATTTCATGACAACTTTGTTGACAACCTTGTTTTTCTCACTTCTTATTGGTCAAAAACAATGGAGAGAGAAAAAGGAAGAGAGAGAATAACAACATCATGTGAGTATGAGAGAGAAAGTTGTCCAAAAGTTGTCAAAAAGTGGTTGTCAAAATATCATTTCTCTTAAAAGAATGAAAGAAAAGATGATAATAAAGTAATAAGTAAAATTGAATATTTAAATGTTGTTTTTATCTGAATAATATATGAAAAGGTTCAATGTAAGTCAAGTAAGAATCTAAGAGATTTTATATGTAGGAAAGATATGGGGCCCGAAAGCGTTAAGGGAGAAGAAAGTGGCGTGGGTGAGTGTGACTGTCCACTAGGGAATGAACAAGACAGCCAACTTCATAATCTATTGCACTTGTGGGCACTTTATAAAAGGACAAAGGGATCTCATCTCATCTCATCTCATCTATGTGACTTCTTTGGTGTGTTACTTACTATACTTTCTACGTAATTATGCACTTGTACTTGAATGCGTTTAGTGCAATCAACGTAACAGAATTTATATCAAGTTGAATTAATATATAGTCAATTATGTCAATGACTTTTCTTAGGTGTTTACTTTTTTTTCTTTCTATATTAGGTTTAATTGTAATTTTTTTTATATAAACTGAGTATCTTCCACGCACGTAACTGTAGAGACTAATTCTTTGAGTCTTATGAGATTTAAATGAACGGCAAACTCTTAAAATTTTTAAAGCTCTTCCATGCCTAAGATATTGATTAAGGTTTAATTGTACATTGACCTTCAAACATCGCGATAATACGATATTGGGAAAAAAAATTAAGCCATTTTGATTTTTATGTTCTTTTCCGTTGTAATATGATAGTTTCTTCTCAGTTTCCTCAAAGTTTATGCTTAATGTTTTTTTTATCTAACTCTTTTAATTGGTATGGTTTTTTTTTTTAAATTAAAAAACCAAATTATCAACTACACGTGAGAGTAAATAAAATTTTGTAATTAAGATTTCAAACGTTTTCATTCTTATTAATGTTCTAAATTTAAAAAAAATATCACATTAATTATATAAGAGTTGAGTTGAGTGTCGCGTCAATAAGTGACATTAACTTCGGAGAAAATAGAGATAAGATACCAATTTACAAAAGATAAAAACATAAAGGACCAAAATCACTATAAAAAAATAGAGGGTAAAAGCCAACAATAGCGGTACTTAGAAAGTCAAATGCAAAACTAAAAAATTGTAGGTATTACTAGGGATGTAATAGGCCATGCTGGCCTACAGGGGCCTACGGCCTAGCCTACTACAGGTCAGGTCAGACCAGACTTTTTTCTTAAATAGAGAAGGCCTAAGCGTTTTTTCAAGTCTATTTAGCTTAAAAGGTCAGGCCACAGACCTCTCAAAAAGCCTCTTAAGCCTATTAGGTCGGCCTATTTAAGTAATATGAATAATATTATTTATTATTATATTATATTTTGTACTTTGAATTAAAATATAAATATGTAAACTTTTTCAATAATTTAAGCTTTATTAGTATACATTAATTTTTTGCATATATAAATGTATTATTATAAACTAAAATATAAATATGATACAATATATAATCAAATTCCCCAAAACCTCGTGTTGATTATCAAAAGAGAGTTTAATCTAATTGAACTATTAGTTCGCTAGTACATTTAAACTTAGATCACATTGCTTATTTAAAGATGTTCATAAGATATAGACTTTTAAACAGGTTAGCAGGCCGTATCAGGCTTTCAGAAGGTCAGGCTCAGGCCTAAAAAGTAGGCATATGGCAGGCCACAAGGCAGGCTTAGGCTTTAAAAAAATATGGCAGGCCAGACTTAGGTCTTGCAAAGCCTAGCTCGACCTAGCCTATTCCCATCCCTAGGTATTACTAATGACTGTCCAAGGACACTAATTAAAGATTGAAAATTAAAAATTTATTCCTTAAAAGAAATTCAATTTTTAATGATTTGAAGATATAAATTTTTATAAAAACATATCGTTTAAAATTCTTAAAGAATGTCCTTGAAATTTTTGTTAAAATTTCTCAATTTTTTATTATGGAATTTAAATAATCGAAGGGCGGCATTTTTTAGTAGCATATATGGTGACTGGTGAGTGATTGAGTGATGTATGAATTATTACTTTAGTGAAAAAAAGTGCTAATAATTTTACGTTTGACAATTTGTTCTTTTGTTTTCTTGAAAGACATTTGACAATTCGTTGAACTTTAACAATCATATTGTTGTTATTTAAATGTATACTATAATCCCCACATTCACTGTAAAAATACTGGACATATATAAACACATTTATCTCTCAAAAAAAAAAAAAAAACACATTTATGAGGTGATTTCCATTATCAATCAATATCTTATAATTTTGAATAGAGATGCGGTGTATTGTTTTTGAACTCTTCATCAAATGGTAATAGACTCTGATTCGATTTGAAGGAGGTTGTTGATATTGCAATGTGTATGATAGTCTCACATGGATTATAAATAACCGAAATATTGAATATGGTATATAGGTCTCTTGTAGTGATACTTGATCATTAGGCTTTTGTTTCTCCTTACACTTCTCCAAACTCTCCACCACATATAAAATAGAATTTTGCTCTCCACCCAGCACTTTTCGCTCGCGCCCTGCAACCATTCCGAAAATACCCCTGCGCTAGTTAACTAGCGCAAGTGTAAAAAAATGTTCAAAAAACAGAACTTAAATTTTACACTTGCGTGACTTAAGTCACGCTGCATGTGTTAACTCACGCAGAAATTAACACTTACGTGAGTTAACTCACGTAGGAATTGTTTTTCTTGCCTTCTTCTCTATTCCTCTTCTCTGTTCCTCATCTTCTTCTCAGGACTTAAATTGTTTTTATGGTGTCTTCTTCTCATTTTGGATGTAGAGTTATAACAATTGATTGGTTACCGGCTTCAGCTTCACATATAATTAAGGATGAATGTAAAGATCTTTTCAACAAAAAAAAGGACGAATGTAAAGATTATTAGAATAGGTATAATAGCTCTTATTTTGTGCATAAAATATTTGCAGGTCATAGTTCATTTCTCTTCTTATTGGTGTATGCCTTCTATTGGTACGAATCCTTTCTTTGAAGAAGAATTATATTGGCATCCCCCTATCAAGATGTCGTCTTCCAATGCCATAAGCCCTTTCTTTGAAGTTACGAACTGTCCTGCAATTCCTGCGAAGAAGAGAAATGAGAAGAAGACACCATAAAAACAATTTAAGTCCTGAGAAGAAGATCAGGAACAGAGAAGAGGAATAGAGAAGAAGGCAAGAAAAACAATTCCTATGTGAGTTAACTCACGTAAGTGTTAATTGCTGCGTGAGTTAAATCACGTAAGTGTTAATTTCTGCGTGAGTTAACTCATGCAGCGTGACTTAAGTCACGCAAGTGTAAAATTTAAGTCATGTTTTTTGAACACTTTTTTACACTTGCTCTAGTTAACTAGCGCAGGGGTATTTTCGGAATGGTTGGAGGGCGCGAGCGAAAAGTGCTGGGTGGAGAGCAAAATTCTATAAAATATATATCTAAATGTTTAAGGAGAATATAGTTCAATTTTAGCCAATGAAAGTTACCTCATGTTATAAATAATTAAAATACTCACTCTTATGACATTAAAAATTGAAAGGTGGTTTTATACTTTCAATCGAACTTGCGTGTAAAGTTAAACAAGAGGCTTTTTGTAAGTTTGTTTCATTTGGCTTTAGCAGCCAAAAGGTGACTATACATGAGAAACACCTTGCATATTCAATATTCCCCGCACTCAATTTGGCTTCTTTCATCTTTTCCTTTTTGGTTGCTCATGTGGATTTGTAAAGTACTTTGTCCTGTTCAAAATTTATGAATGGGCATATTATTGTTTGTTTTAAACAAATGGGAAATTTATACAACAGAAGCCATCAAAAAGGACGGCAGGATTATATTTTTCAGTGTGGCTAAATACCTTTATAAAACTTGTTAGTATTTTCCTTAAAAAAAAATGATAATCGCTGCAGACAATTGCTCTTATGAATCAATAGAAGGTGTTAATCGATTAATATGTAAATTAATTGATTAAGAGATTACGTTTTGATGTAAGATTAATATATAATACTTAAGTAGATTGTTGATCCTAACTCATATATTTTTTGTGGAGTTCGTTCTGATCAGAACTCAAATTAATCAATAGAGATAAAGGATTTCATAATGATGGTAGATCAGAAGAAATAATGCTTTATGATGGAGGTTTTTGGTCGGAATCCCTGGCGTAGATGATGTTTGATAGTAGGGATGTATAGACATTGAAACTTATTGAGGTGAGTTACGGGTTTAGAATGATCAGGTGCTATTGGGTTTTCTTCACTTATAAATCTTAGTTTTGATTAGAATGTTGGCACCGCCTATGGGATGAATACTCCACAGATAGAGGTTTTTGGCCAAAATATATGGCAAAGATTATGTATAGGGATGGGAATAATTTAGACCAACCTACATGGGCCTACAATCTAGTCTACAACAGGTCAGGTCAAGTTTTTTTCTTAAATAGAGAAGGCTTAGGCTTTCTTAAAAGCATAGTTAGTTTAAAAGATCATACCACTAGCCATTAAAAAAGTTTCTTAGACATATTAAGGCGGTCTACTTAAGTAAATATAAATAGGCTTAATAGCAGTTTTCGCCTCCTAACTTTCACGAAATGTCGATTTTGGCCCCCTAAGAAAAAAAACTACAAAACCGCCCCCTAATTTTGCAACTGTAGCAGTTTTGGCCCCCTAAGGCAAAAATAAAAAAATAACTCGTAGCACCTCACTTAGGGTGCCACGTCAACGTAGACCGAGTCAAAATTGGCCTTGGGGGCCAAAACTGCCACAAGTGCAAAACTTAGAGGACGGTTTTGTAGTTTTTTTTTCTCAGGGGGCCAAAATCGCAACTTTGAAAAAGTTAGGGGGCTAAAACTGCTATTAAGCCATATAAATAATATCATTTATTATTATATTATAATTTTTACATTGAATTAAATTATAGATTTCTTAATCTATTCAGTAATTTAAGCTTATTAGCATACATTCATTTTTTGCACTTTTGAATATATTATTATAAACTAGAATTGAAATATGATATAATATATATAGTCAAGTTCTCTAAAAATTCATATTAAATATCAAAAAAGAGTTTAATCTTATTGATCTATAAATTCGCTAGTCTATTTAAATTTATATCACATTACTTATTTAAAGATGTTCATATGAAATGAGTTTTTAAACAGGTTAGCATGTCATATCTGATTTTCATAAGGTCATGCTCAGGCCTTAAAAATTTTGACAACTCAGACTCAGGCCTTACGAATCCTAGCTCGGTCTAACTTATTCCCACCTCTAATGATGCATGATTGTCTTGTATCTGCAAACACTTTGGCGCTTAAGTCAATATATGATTGAGGTGGGTGAAAGGTTTATAATGAGGGATAATTTGATAAGTAATGATGTGAAACTTATAATTCATGATGGAGATGGTATCGGGTTTGTGTCAATCTACTTAAACACAATAGTCCCCAGTCAGTTATCTTCACTAAAAAAATTGAGTTTGGATAAGAAAATTAGAGTCATTCATAGGAAGAATACTCCATGAATGTGGATTTTTGCCGCATTTTATAGCATAGATGGAGAAACACTTGTGTGGACCAGGACCAAGAATTTTTGGTTTGGTCACACACACAAGTTTTTTCCTTCTCTCTCTTCTCTTCTCTCTTCTCCATTTTCTCTCTCTTCTTTCTTCTCTCTCTTCTCTTTTTTTTTCTTTGTGTGACCAAAGACCACTTGTGTGGACCAGGACCACACAAGATTTTCTCGCATAGATGTTGATCTATGGTGAGATGTAGGTTTTGCACCGAATACTATGATATAAAGTGACATGTACATGCAAATACTTTGACGCTTAAATCAAGTGTAAAATTTAAATGATGTGGCATAAGGGTTGGAGACAACCGAAAAGTCCTCTAAAACATAGTCGTATGTGGTATTTGTTACTGCTTTGATTCATACTCCCTCCGTTTTTAAATATAAGCAAAATTGACTTTTTAGGTTCATTCATATAATGATGAATGTGGTCCATTAATATGGACCACATTCATCATTAAATGAATGAACCTAAAAAGTCAATTTTGCTTATATTTAAAAACGGAGGGAGTAGATAGCAACAACAAAAATCAAGAAATTTAACTTCGCAATTAATTAAGAATTTCTGGATGGAATGACCTAGAATTTCCAAACCGCTGATTGGATCACGTGAATGATATGTCAGAGCTGTCTGGACTCTCCAATTTGATTGTCTGTCAAACAATTAAAAAATACTCTTCCATTTAAAAACAAATTAAAAAAAAAACTCTTGATAATAATAAATGATAAATACAACAAAGAGGTCAAATAGACATGTTTGAACTTGAAACTAGGAGGGTCCCTTGGTTCTGTAGGGTACAGCCACTATTTCTACTAATTAGGGGGGTTGCTATGGTCTTGTTCTACTGCTTCTGCATGTGCACCACCATCAACTATACATGTTTTATATTGGTCAAACCCAAATAAGAAGGGTCCCTGTCTTCAAGTGCACAAAAACAATGAGTCCAATTGGTTCCCATGGTACAAATTTTTGTGGACCCTTTGTAAGATCTTCAGCAGCTGCCAACTTTTTTGAAGGAAGCAGCTGCCAACTTGTTGATAAACAATTAGCATTTTTCCTTATACAATAGCATGTTGTACGATTGGAAAAAGATACTAGTGGCTGGGCTGGTTTATAGATAGACTAAAAAAAAAATAGAGTAATTTAATATGATTAAGATTGATATGATACTTACTTTGGCCCCCTATCTTTCAAAAAGTTGCGATTTTGGCCCCCTAAGTTTGAAAACTACAATTTTGGTCCCCTATGTTTTAGTTCCTTTGCATATTTGGTCCTTTTAGTCAATTTTGACCGGTCAACGCCCATGTGGCATGCCACATGGGTAATTATTAAATTAAAAATAAATAAAAAAAATCATTTTTTAATTAAATAAATGAAAAATATAATTAAAAACATTTAAAAAATCAGGAAAATTATAAAATTAATAAAAAAATTGAAAAAAATTCTGAAAATATTAAAAAATTCTGGAAAATTGAAAATTAATAAAAATGAAAAAATATGGAAAAAATTTAAAAATTCTAGAAAAATAAAAAAAAATCTGAAAAAATACGAAAAAAATGTAAAAATTCTCGAAAAATTAATAAAAATAAAAAATGATTAAAAAATAAAATAATCTAATAAAATGAAAAATTCTGAAAAAAATAAAAAAGATTAAAAAATTTTGGAAAAATGAAAAATTAATAAAAAAATTTCAAAATTTTCAAAAAAATTAAAAAGATTAATCATGTGTATTTATAAACCTAGCTTAAGTTTTTTCAGTGTATTTATTTCCAAAAAAATTTCAGTGTATTTTTGTGTATTTATAAACCGAGAATAAGGGAAAAAATATGTGTATTTATAAACCGAGCTTAGGTTTTTTGTTTATTTTTCGAAATTTCGAAATTTTCATTAGTATTTTTTCCGGGAATTTTTGTGTATTTATACACTGAAAAAACCTAAGCTCGACATATATACTAATGAAAATTTCGAAATTTCGAAAAATACTAATGAAAATTCTAATTAAAATTCTAATTAAAAATATTTGGCCAAAATCGCAACTTTTTGAAAGATAGGGGGCCAAAGTTGCACTTTAGCCTACTTTTTTTTGTTTGTTAAAGGATTGATTTTATACTTGTTGATTGTGATATGGGAAATTTTTAATTAAAAATATTTGGTATAAGTGGATGATTTGGTTTAGATTTATTTTAAATTGAGTTGAGAATCAATTTTGTGTGCAAATTTTTTTGACAAACTGATCATAAGTTAGGTGAGGATGTAATATTTTTTTTTTTAAAAAATGGATGTAATACTTATTTTCATGATAGTTACATGTAATACTTATTTAAAAAAAAAATTGATAGCTACATGTAATATTATTTATTTATATCAACAATTATGTTAATTAGTTTATGTTATCTCTCTAAAGCAACAACCAAGCAGCCTTTAGTAAAAAACAATATCAACCAAATCTTATTTCTATTTGGTAGAACCGACTGAATGATCAAATGACATTATAATACTATCTCACATGTAATAGCAAAATATACATTGGTTAATCCAATGGATCCTCAATACTTTTTTTTCTTCCAACGGCAAAATTTATTAATAATCAAGCTTTTGTATAAGTTGAACATGGACCGACAAACATAAACTACAAAACAAATGCGTCATATATAGACCAAACACCTAAAAAAAAACCATAAAAACGTCAATACACACACCACATAAACAGACACCACATAAATAAACGCCTACCACAAACACCAATAAGAACATTAACCACCAAAAACAAAGTCAACGCCTAGATCGAAGTCAATCCTCAACAGTTCCTCATGATTGACCACGAAAACCAAATATAATCATATGTCCTCCACTTCTCATCATAACCCCTTCCAACCGATCAAAACCCCTTAAAACATAGCATCATCTTCTTATCACCATAGTTGAGCCCAATTAAATATCCGAAAATGACTTATTCCAACACTCATCTCGAATATTATCTCATTCTCACATTTATCTTTATATATTCAAATAAATAAAAAACTTTGATTATAACTTATAATACCGGATTCAACCAACAGTACCAAGATAGTTAGACTGAACATTTTCGAGGTTATAGGTTCGAACCAATTATCTTTCTTTTATAAAATTTGAACTGTGTGAGTTTCTGGATGGAACTTATCACTCTGTTTTGGACTTAAAAGAAAGAATTTTGCGCTTCACCCTGCACTTTTCGCTCGCGCCCTGCAACCATTTCGAAAATACCCCTGCGCTAGTTAACTAGCGCAAGTGTAAAAAAATGGGACTTAAATTTTACACTTGCGTGACTTAAGTCATGCTGCATGAGTTAACTCACGCAGAAATTAACACTTACTTGAGTTAACTCACGCAGAAATTAATACTTACGTGAGTTAACTCACGCCGTATTGTTTTTCATAACTCACGCAGCCTTTCACTGTGATGAGAAAGAATAGTTTCTTTCTGTTTATCTTCAATATCCCTATTCTTTCTGTTAAAAAAGGCAGATTCGAAGTACAAAGCAAAAGAAATCTCAGGATGAAACACATGAATCTTATGATTTAAAACTGAATGTATGAATTTATAAAGCACATTTAAGTAAAAACCTTAAGTAAAAACCAAATTAGGATAAAGGGACATGAAGAGAGTACGTAAATATCTCCCTTTGGTTAGTTTAATTTGTAAAACTAAAGCAATCTAACCAATGAATTTTGAGTTGCTGCTGCGATGAAATAAGGAAAATAAGAAATAACAATAATCTGGGTCGTGTTGTTGTTGTGTTGTTTTTTAATGAATTTCTAAGATCTTTTAATATAAAAAATTCTGAGTTTGGGATGAATACAATGTACAAATTGATTAACAAGATGATGAATTTGTGTTGTGTTGTTGTTTTTATGGTGTGTTGTACTTGAGGAACAGATAAGAGGAATAGAGAAGAAGGCGATTCTAATTTTTATGAAAAACAATACCGAGTGAGTTAACTCACCTAAGTATTAATTTCTGCATGAGTTAACTCACGTAAGTGTTAATTTCTGCGTGAGTTAACTCATGCAGCGTGACTTAAGTCACGCAAGTGTAAAATTTAAGTCCCGATTTTTTACACTTGCGCTAGTTAACTAGCGCAGGGGTATTTTCGGAATAGTTGCAGGGCGCGAGCGAAAAGTGCAGGATGGAGAGCAAAATTCTAAAAGAAAAACCTACCTTAGACAACATAGTGTTTCATGAATAAAAATATTTGGATCATTAACCGAATCGTATGCAAAAACGCATGGTCTGTGTATAGGGGTCTTCAAATCCAACCAAATCCAATAAAATTAAAAATCACACAAAATCAAATATTATTGAATAGGTTTGAAATTTTTTTTAAAAAAAAAAAACTGCTCGAATTTGATTTTGCTTCACTTTTTCAAAATCAAATTGTATAAGTAAATTTTGGTACTTATTTTTTATTTCTATAATTTATTCATACTTTGTCGTTAAACACAGCGAAGACTTCTTCCTCAACTTCAAATGTGACATGAGTTGGAGTGGAAGTTCTTCAAGTGTTAGTATTGTGAGTAATATATTGCCCTCGTTGTAAATGTGTGGGATAGATGGTGAGGTCTATGTTACCCCTCGATGAATTGGGGGTCATTTACCCCTATTGATAAGTAGTACTCAATTTTATAGAGAAAGATGTGGAAATCACATGTTAAATGAAAGATATGAAGAAGTTTGATGTTCTTGAGATGAAAATGACAATTGATTGTAAGAAAAAAACAATTTGGTGAGGCATACATTACTGCTTGATGAATTGGGGGTAATTTATCCCTAATTAAAAGTAAGACTCGAATATGGAACACGAACGATATGGAGATCATATGTTGAATGTATGAGATGAAGAAGTTTGATGTTTTTGAGATGAAATTAATAACTAATTTTAAGAATAAAGATTAAGAAAATGGAATTTTTCTTTGAAAGGGGTAAATTATCCTTAATTCATCGGAGGGTAATGTAGAAAAAATCGGGATTAAATGCACATTTGTACGCTGCACATGCACAAAAATCCCAATAAACAATTTCTTTAGGTATTTCTATTTTAGGGTTTTTTTTTTTTTTTACACATATTTTAAGGTAATCTTATATGTTGAGTTTATTTTTGAAAGTTTTGTTGTTCCTATCAAAGATATTCATCCAAACCATGTTTTTAATGTTGAACTTAATCACAGTGCAAGTAAAATGCACTTTTTTCTTTTTACTCAAACAATTAATCTAGGATAATTAAATAAAAGACTGCAGATGCATTTTGACTAGTGTTAAGTTAATGATATAGAAATAAAACCATCATCCACTGAAGAAGTTTACTCTTTAATATTTAACCAATCACCAAGTCAATCCAAATAGCAACTTCTCATTTAAAATTGACATTTTTGTGTTGTATTGCAATAAAGTGAAGCTCTTATTTGACTCCACATTTGGGAATGACAAAGGGTATATGGTGAGACACATCTCACTCCTTTCAGTTTGCTTGTCTCAAGCTAATAATAGCAATGGTGGAAAGAAATCATCATGCATGTACTGCCACCTCCTGAATCTAATTAATATCTTATATATAGATTCATGTCTCTATGAGCCCCTCCTACTCTTATGAATATAGATAATCATGGTATGTACAATATAATATTTTCAAGCCGAAAATAAAAAAGATGGAGTTTGAGTTGGTGAGGAGAAATAAGGGCCCTTTTATGATTTGTTAATTCATGGGAATTGATGTAGTGTTAGATAGCACATGTCTTGTCTCTGGAGTATGAAACGAAATTGAACTTATTAGCTTAGATTGATCCTCTCTATATTTTCTCTTCCCTTATAGGAAAGAGTACAAAATGTGACAATTGGTAAGCAGTTGGATAGACATGTAGGGCAGGAAGTGAATGGCAAAAGAGTGTGAGTGACTCAATTACTCACATTTCTCATATTGACACTACTATAGGGAATACCCCTCGTGACACAATTAACATATCATTGTTTGGGACATGAATTATCCGTATGTCGTGGTATTTATAAGTCTTTGAAAATTCATTGGTTTTTGTTAAGAGTTCACATTGTATAAGATAAAGTCTAAAGAGAGTTTATAAGTGAGGTTGATCTCACCTTACTTGTGATCTGAACACCTTTCTGCGTTTATTCTAAGGTACTACTTAGAACTCAGAAAACTTTAAACTTATAAAGCAACGCAGAAAACTATTAGCTTGTTCAGCAGGTTAAATAACAGTCTGTTCACAAATCAGAACATAAACAGTGAGATGTCGTTTAGAATACATAACGGAATGTACATAAAACAACTCATAAAACTTGTTTTATTGATTCAACATTTTGATCGTGTAACAACATTGTTCAGTAGCCTATTATATGCTTCCATTATCTTAATAATTTTGATTCTCAAATTCAATTTGATACCTTCAAAAGATGTGATTCTTGATTTATAAATCATTTTAAGCTATTTTAAAAATGATTGGCTGATGTATGTGCATGATAAGATCAGAGCTCCTTTTGGCTTTTTTCTAAATTTGGTAAACCGCTGCGTTTATCCCATATAAACATCATGAGCTGCAGATAAACATCATGAGCTGCATCTCCGCCTTTAACGTGTGTTTCGCATATTGACCAATCACGGTATTGCCGCACGTTCAACAAATTCTCCAAGTTTTAGCTTCTATAAATTCACGGTCAAGATGTATGGCGACGCAAAAAAAACTCCAAACAAAGACTGTGTATGTTTAGAAAAACAAAATTCGCGGCAAATGCATGAATTTAGTTGACACGGGAATTTGGAGCTTCTCACATAATCACTGCAGATTCCATCTCGAGATGTGAGAATGGCATGGTCAATGTCAAAGTGAAACCAAACACATACTATAAATAGGCCAAGACCAGAAATATAGTAAAAAATTAATAATGAAGCTCTGTATTTTTTTAATAGGAGATAATACTCACCATTGTATTTTACTAAAATAAAAAATACTCACCATTGTATGATTATTTAATGTAACACTTCTAGTGATTGGGATGGAGGCTTTCCTATGCGCCCTGGTTCTCCTGTTAAAGTAAAGGTCTGGATTTCATGTAACCGAAAAATTCAATGGATCGAATATAATGGAATTCAGGGTTTGGAAAGGGGCTTGTTTAACGAAGCAGATACACAACTCCTCCTGTACTTACATTAAGAAATAACGAGAGGGGCTTGTTTAGGAAGAAATAAACCTTACATTTTAGTCATCACACATTTGTTAAAACAGCATCACAAATAGAAATGTCTTTAAATTTTGAACTGTTTATTTGAACAAACACGAAATTATTTATTTGAATACATCGCAGCAAGGTTTTAAATAATAACAACAATATCATCCGCACCAAAATATCTAGATCCAAAAATAATTTTGGGATACCACAATCAACATAATTTAGGGGTCCGCTCAGCTGCATCAACAAATCATCGAAGGTTCCTACTTTTTCACAGTTGTTACATGCTTAAGGAGCATGGCAACGACATCATCCGAAATTCTATCAGCCTCTGTTTTCAGGTGATGGATTTTTTCTTCAGTTTCTTGGTCAAGTCGCTTGACATTAGCGCCAGAATCACCGCTACTCTGTATTCATAGGAAAACATGCATGTAAGTTGGAGAATTCGTATCATAGAATAAGATAAAGCGGTAGTATAAGAGTTGTATTTATCAAATAATACACTTACATCCGACACTTTCTTTTGAAACTCGGCCTCAAGCTTAGCCCGGTATGCAGCAATCTCCTTTTCAGCCTCTTCTTTGGCTTGTTTCAACCTAGCCGATTTTTCTAGTAGTGGAAATCCAGAATAGAACATTGATTAGTTGTATAAATATAAGCGTTCGCTAAAATGTGCATGGAACAACAATCACGTATAAACGCATGAGTAGAAAAATAAACCCATGCTCATTGCACATCAAAAAACTAAGTATTACTAAAATTAAAAGACCAATATAAAAAGAATAACGAGGAGAACATATAACCATTGACATAAAATGACTGTATCTCAAAATATTTTCAAATAAGCAAAATAGAATGGACCAGAATGCAACAAAGCATCCATACCATTATTTGAATGGAATAGGACAAAGCATCCATAGCATTTGATGGAACATAGTAGGGTGGAACTGAACGGAGCAGAATGCAACAAACGATCCATACCATTTGATGGAACAGAGCAGAGTGAACAAAATTGAGTGAATTATTAAAAAATTATTTGTTAACCCTTATTTGATGTAGAATTAAAATATTTACCCACTTTATATATTGTAACTTTATCTAATGTCTCCACAAGCTACTATGTATTTTTAGACCTTAAGACATTGCTCTTTTTGTTGACAATTTTAATTATTTTCTCTAAACAAAAGTTTTGCTTTGGTAGTACCACTATATTCTTTGCTGCAAACGTTTTGATTTAGAAAGCGTATGCTCATATATATAACATTATTCATGTTATTATACTATTATTGTTGAACCAAGGTAAAAAGAATAAGAAACGAGTTGTATAAAACAACAATTGAAGAAGAGGAAAATACAGCAGCCGTTGAAGCAGGGCCACAGAGGAAGAATGCAAGATAGGTTTTAGAATAGGTGTATATGACAGCCATTGTTGTAGAACCGAGAGGAAGAACACAAGATTGGTTTTAGAATAGGTGTGTATGACAGCCATTGTTGTAGAGCCAAAGAGGAAGAACACAAGATTGGTTGCATGGTGGATAATAAGGTTATAAGGGAACTAATAACTAGAGTGAATGATTCCATCCTATACATCCCAAATTTGGGGAAGCAAAATGAAGTGATATGATGGAATGTATTGGAATAGATTCCACCAGGTTCCAATCCAATCCTTCCATTTCTTTAAAATCCAAACAATATAATGTCATTCCATTCTATTCTAATTCCTTTTCATCCCACTATGTTCCATCAATTCAAAGATACCCTAAGGTTGAGATGAGTTTTTCTACAAGCAATTACAGAAAAGAAAAGGTTGAGATGATCTTATGATTCTGAGCTTTCTAACTAATAACTTCTCTCATAAGTTAAAATCCACTTCTGCAGTAAATTTTTTAGAAAGCCCTCATTTAGCTTCGCTGCAAATTCCAACAGCCTTATAAGAATAAGAGCTATTTAAACTAAATACTTGTTTTAAGCTCAGTTTGGATAAACAACTTAATTAAGCACTTATCATATAGGACTAAGACCCCGTTTGAATGAACAACTTATTTTGCAGATTATAGCATAAGCGCTTATGAATAAGCTATTTCTATAACACAAGATAAAATAAAGTCAAATTATTTTCGTAATATATAAGTTGTTTTAATAAGCTATGCTGGAGAATTAATGACAATAATCTAAAACCTGTTTATGAACATGTCATAAATTGTTTTCATAAGTTCTTCAAATAGTGTCACAAGTGTTTATGCCAATGGCCAATAGATATGCTCAAATAATTCAATCCAAACAGGCCTCAAATATAAAGCTATTTTGATAACAAAAGATAATATAAAGTCAAATTGTTTTCATATAAACCATAAGCTATTTTTCATAAACTATTATAGAGAATTTATGGAAATAATTTGAAAACAACTTATGAACATATCATAAGTTGTTTCCATAAGTTCTCCCAAGTAGTCTCACAAATACTTATCATACGCTCTCCAAGCAGTCTCACAAATACTTATGACAGTAAATAAAATCAAATAAGCCAATGCAAACAAACTTTTAGTTGAAAACCTCCTAGTCCTAGAAGTTCAAAGCTAGTCTAAAGTGGGATTTAGTTGGACATATAAAATTGACTGAATAAAGAAGCGTAATAAGACCCAAAATTGGATGAAATCATGATTGCAGGGCAAAGAACATTGGCACAGGACATGATAAATAATGAAAAGAGCAAAATACCATTTTTCGCAGCATTCACAATCCGTTGTGCTTCTTGTTCAGCTGCCAACAACTGCTGAATTCCTCCTTGACCCCTGTTGGATGTGGATGCCATTCTGTGGAAAAAACACTTAATCAGTTAACTGAAACAACAAAAAGTAACTATAAAGCATGTAACTGTATAATCACTCAGGTATTTCCATATATTCTAATTCACTGAAAACAAAAAAAAAAAGATACACAAAATAAATATTCGGAAAACAAAGACTTGAAACAACAACTACATAAAAGCTTTACAAAATAAAAAACATTTTTTAACAACTTGTATATCGAGTCAAAATCTGAAATCAATAACAAGACCAAATTGAATGTACCAAGGGTATAATCCTGTCCAATTCAAAGCTAACATAAACAAGTAATTTATATTGAATTTCGCACAGATGAAAACAGCACATTAATTAAAACGACAATAAAGCTGATCCAAATAAAACTTTAACATAAAATTCGGCAACAAGTGTATGCAAGTCAAATATATGGTTAAAGTAGTACAGTTTATGGTTAATGAATATAACAAGGTGCCGCAGCCTTAACTAATTAACCATGATTTTGAACTTTATTATTTGATCATGGTTAATTGTGTTGAGTTGATGGTTAATGAGTTGCAAAGCCTTATTGTATTCATTAACCATCTGATCTGATGAACATAATTAACCACATAATTGAATTAATCATCTAATCTAATCTAATCAAAGTGAAATTACTAGAAAACCATCAGAATCACAAATTTCAAAAATCAACACTATTAATCGACAACGGTTATTACTTACTAGTTTTGATGTGAGAATTGAACAAGATTTGATATTGTTAATGATGAAATTAATAAAATCAAATACAATCTAGAAACAAGAGAAGCAAAATACTACACTGCGAAAATTGAGAAGCAAAGATCGACGATGGATCTGAATATGAAAGTGAAAAGGTAAGTAAGAAAAAGAGTTGAATTGGACGTAGATTTGAATTTGAAAAAGAGAGAAGCGTACCTATCGTATCGGGGAATGAATTATTGGATTCAGAGGAAATAGGAGAGAAAGATCGATCACCAACAAAACAAAACGAAACAAAACTTCTTAAATCTCTGATGTGTTGTTGTTAAGTTAACCACATGCGGACAGGACACGACGAAGGATATGGGACAAAGATTTTTTTTTTTTATTAGTAAAAAGTAAAACCAATTTTTTTAAGGGTAAAATTTTTTATTTTTAGTAAAAACAATTATAAATAAATTTTAAGATGAGGGGATGGATTTAGTCTAAGACCATGTACAATGGGAAAAAAAATTCAATAACCTTCAACACCCACTTTTTCAATTCCCAACACTCCACATCATTTTCTCTCTCTTAATTCAACACTCATTCAATTTTTACCACTCCAATAGTTTTCATTCAACACCCTACCCCACCACCTTTTATTTCTTATTCTTATTCTTATTTAATTTTTGGTTGGAAAATTGATTTGGGTGTTGATAATTGTTGTGATTTTGATAGCTAAATGAGTGATCAAAAGAATTTTGGGTGTTGAATTGATTATTATTGGAATCCATTTCACTAAGTAAAGACTAAAACTTCAAAAAAAAACTAATAATAAGATTAAGAGAGTGAAAAACTTGGTTTTTTTCTGTGTCTAAATCAAATGATTCAAGTCTCTATTTGTAGAGAAAAAAATCACGAATTTTGGTAAAAAAATAAAAATATTATTTACAATGAAATAATTGAGTCCAAAACATTAAAAAGATAAAAAATACAAAGGTCCAATCATGTTGCAACACGTGGCCCTCCATTACCCAAAAAAATTTCTCTTTCTGAGAACACTACCACCACACGCGCTTATGTCTGCCAGTGTATCACACTCTCCCGTTTGAGCCAACCAGAAGCCGACGTGTGGCTATGCGGGGTCTGCTTTCAACATGTTGAAGCTCTTCATCACCCAACTCCTCCAGCTCATCTTCAACAAGCAATGCTCCAATGGTTTCAATAGCTTCAACATGTTTAATCTCCTCATTCAATAAGCCATTGGAGATGGTCTAAGATAGGAATACGGTAAGATTCAATGAACACTTACAAATATACTATAATTTACCTCTCTTTAAAGATTTTTCGAAGGGCTTAGAGTCGGAGCGGAGACTACAAATCTTTTTAGTGTTAGACCAAATTTTTTAAGTTAAAGTTTTTTATTCTTTGTCATCGCAAAAATGATTCATGGAAAGTTAATGTATTTAGTTTAATATTTAAATTAAATACATTAATTTTATTTGATTTATTTTTGCTCATAATTGGGGACGAATTACTAATGTAACCAAGCAATTAGTAAGTTAAATTTTTATTAATATGTTAAAAACTTAAAATAATACATGAGTAATATTATATAAGTTTAAATTTGCTACTCTTATTTTCAAAAAAAATAAAAATGAAGATAAGAGACATAGTAAGCTCAATTACGCCGTAAATGAACATGCCACGTCATAAAAAACGACTCAAATAAGATAAGAGACCAAAATTCAAAAAAAATGTTAAATATAGAACCAAAAAATCGATTTTTAAAAAGGGTGATTAATTTTTTTTTAAATATAGGAAAAAAATGCATTTAAGCCTATATATATCAACAATAATCATAGTGTGGGATTGATAGATAATGGATCTCTTAATACGTGAACATGCGTTCTATCTCTGAGCGATACGTATACAAGAATACTTATTGAGATATACCAGTCCATTAAATAGATTTTCATATCTAAGGAGATAGTCTCTCACTTTCGACCGGGGGATAGTTAAATGGACGGATTAATATGTATTTTAATAAATTAAAATGCAAAGAAATGAATGAGTGTTTTCGATTCATACACCATTCTAAGAAACAATGGGTTTCGTTATAATCAGGTGTGTCTCTAGTTAGTTTGGTCCGGTAGTGATTGTGGCTTTTTACACACCATTTTATTTTGCAATCTGGTTTTGAGTCCCGCGTTGGACTTGTTGGGTTGTATTGATGTGTAATTTTCTGCAAGGCATTTGGTTTTCCATGCGGTTTTCACAAAATGTCATCCAAAAACATCCAATAATATTCAGTTTTGTGGGGTTTTTCGGCTTTTTTTATCGGTTTGCGGTTTTAATTTAGATCGGTTTGGATTTTAACACCCCTAGCTGGTACGACCCGTGCGGAGCACGGGTCGATGGTCTAGTTTTTGTTAATCTCGCTGTATTACCCTCTTAGGAATGATGTGTGGTTGTTGGGTCAGGTTGATGTCCCTCAACTTTTGTACTTCCTTTTTTTTTTTTTTGACAAATCCTTTTTTCTATTTAATATATATTTTTGTTGCTTAAAAAAAAATGAATGAGTGTTTTAGTGGTGCAAGGGAACGAGTTACAGACTTAGAAAAATAAGTGAAGCAGAAATAGTCTTGCCCGATATTACAACCAAAAATTGAAGGAATTATGGTGTCTTAATAGGTGGGATAAATTTATATTTTTTTTTGCTAGCATTTAGACGGGATCTCCGTGTCTATCTGTCTGCTCTTCTTATTACGCTAATGCATATAAATTATTAACGGTAGTTTTTATGAAATTTTGATTAAAACTATAGGTATAGATAATACTTGAAGGAAGGTAGTATGTTTTTAGATAAAGAAACGACATATTCACCTTTTTAGAAGGCAATCGTCACAACTCATGTGTTGGTACATGATATTTCATATGATTCCAACCAGATTGTCAAGCACTCTCTTATTAGCATGGTATAATACATCTCTCTACCTCTTCTCTGGCTTAAGAATAAGGGTTTACGACAGAAGTATTATTACTGATTTAAAATTATCTAAAGGCTAGTTCATATAGAACACAAAATTATAAAAGCTGTTTTTGACATATGGAATGATGAGAGATTATGTAACCAAAATTGGATTGCAAAACTAATAGTCGTCATACAAATAGATTAATCAATCAACAAACAAAACCTTTAATAACATACCACAAAATTGACAACAAAAACACTTGGTCGATTGTGGAACTGCACTAATTTTGTACAAGAAAATGAAAGTGAACAACATTACTTTAACAAAACAATATAGTTGCTAGTTAATTATATTGATCTTCAGCCTCTTTTTCTTCCGCAATAGTTGCCAACACTGGAGCACATGAAACCTTTTTAAGTGGAACCACGGGTTTGGGTGCAAACTCAACAAATGATGCAGAGAACTTCATTTCCTTTGCCATGGAATTGAATTAATTAACTAGTAAAACCAACTCAAATAATTTATAAGAGGTTTGATTAGTTCTCTAATTGCAAATAGATGAATGAATTTAAGAAAAGTGTGTGTGGTTTGTTGAATGATGTGTGTGCGGGTTGTCCTTTTATAAGTACCAAATGAGAACACCACACGAGGAAGATATTTGTCAATTTTGGAGTGTACTAGATTGTGGTTGGACTCTAGGAAATTTCCACTACTAGTAGCAATGTCTAAGGGAGTGGAACCAAAAATATATATGAAAAAATAAATAAATTTTAGTAAAGAGTATTAAATTACACGTGAGTAAGTTAAAACCACACATAAATAAATAATTAAAAATATTTTTGTGTTGTGTCCTTTGTGCCACGGGTGCTTTTTGGGGACATGGCCACTCAAGGAAACATGAACATCACTAAGACATTAATCACCGACACTAGAGGAAATATGCTAATCACAAATTTTTGCAACTATATAAAATTAAAGTGGTTGTCACGTAGCATGACTCTTAATTACTAATGCAAACGTGTTTTAAGTGGTAGGTGGGACGTGGGTGGAGGAAATGAGAAGGAAACCCACTATGGAAGTGATGCAAGAGGGCAAATAGAGTAACTTACTATTTTTTTTTTTTGACAGAGTAACTTACTATTACTATTACTCCCTCCGTCCCGGAATAACTGACCCATTTTCTAAAAAAAAGTGTCCCAAAATAACTGACCCATTTCAATTTTCAATACAACTTTCATCATTCCCAATACAATATAACACTAAATAATACTACTTTTATCATTCCCAATACAATATATTCCACTTTCCCCTTTATTTATACATTTTTCTTAATCTGTGTGAAATGAGTCAAGGGGTCAAATAAATTGGGACGGAGGGAGTACTAATCAAGGGCTGCTCGAAATAATAATCATAAATAGGTGAGTATTATTATAGTTAAGCAGGAAGTAGTGTACCTAACAAAAAAGAGACTTTTTCAATTGTTAAATTGATATCAAATATTTATTTAGTCCCAAACAAAATGATATCAAATATATCAATCAAGATGATACATATTGAGACGTAAATCAGTTAAATTGGTGGTCCAATTTAAATATTAAAAATGGATCTCTTGTAAAAAAAAAAAACAAATTTTGAAAAAAAAGAAGTTTTCTATTTAAATATTAAATAATATCAATAACTTAAAAAAATAATCATCCTTGTAACTAACATGGAAAACGTTTTTTTTTTTAGAAACATGAAAAAAATTATACTCCCTCCGTTTTAAAATGAGTGTCGTTTTAGCTAAAAAACATTGTTTCAAAATGAATGTCACTTTCAGTGTCCAATGCAATAATAATTTTTTCTTTTCAATTGTACCATTCAATTAATATTATGTTACACTACTTCCAAAGTATTTTTTTTAATGAAAAACAAACCAATAGTTGATTAGGATAATTTGGTAAAATTGCTATAACATTTGACTACTTTATTTCATCCCTTAATCTGTGTGCAATTGGCTAAAACGACACTCATTTTAAAACGGAGGGAGTATTTTAATTGATAACATCATAATAACATAAACCTTAAAAAAAATCATAATAACATAAAAAAGTGTGTTATTTGAACAATCATGAATTTTAAAAGAAAAATAGATATTGACACAAAAATCAAATCAATAGAGAGAGTAAAAAATAAGGAAAAGTGAGTATGAAAGATAAATTTATCGCAAAAATTATCATAAAATGATTGTACAAATATAATTTCTAAAAAAAAAGTATGACATCAAAATAACTTCAAGTCGTACAACTTTCAAACTAACCTAAAAATTTAGAACTTATTTCTAATTCCAACATTGAAGTTTTTTTTAAGTTGGCTACATTCGCAACATTGAAGTTGAACTAAAAAGACAATATTAAAGTTAAACCGATAGCTGTAAATAAAATTAAGAGATGATTCCTTCAAAAAAAAATTTAAGAGATGATTAGCAATTAAAATTAGCAAATTAAATATAAAAAAAAACTAGCAACGTATAAGCAAAGAGCTGAAACATTTCGATCAATGATCTTGACCAAAAATAGAAGCCCATAAAAACAACAAGTAAACAACACTTACACTACTAACAACAAAAACCATATCATATGAATGGGAATTTTGGATTGTAATTTTCTTGAAATTGTGATTTTAAGTTTCAAATTTCAAAAACCCCGTCCCTGTGAGCATAGCTCAGTTGACAGGACATGCATTATTATATGCATGAGCTGAGGTTCGAACCCCAGACACCGCTTATTCACTTTGAAAAAGGTGTTTGAAAAAGGTGAATTCTAGCAAAGTTACTTGAAAAAAATATTCAAAAACTCCAAATTGGAATACAAAAAATCACAAAGCAATACTCCATTGTTTCAAAATGATTTTTTTCAATCATCTTCCTATATGAAATTCACTCATTCATTGAGGTTTAAAAATCATTTTTCTCTCTAAATTTCATTCATCACAAAGTTCCATTGAAATCTCTTTAGCTCTTTTATGTGAGTGAAGTTTATGAGAGACTTAGAATAAGTTTATTATGTACAGTGAGTGTTCAAGATTTGTGTAAATTGAAGGGTTTCAATTGCACATAGTGTGAAAGAAAATAATTCATTTATCATCACCTAGATTGGGGTTTAAAGGTTTTAGGTCGTGCTGCTCTTCAATTGTGATGGGGGATCAGTTGCAAATCCAATCAAATTGAAGAACAAGACCAAATTTTAAGGGTTTCAAAATTTGAGGGTTTTCTTCGTTGCAACAATTATTGAAGGCAATGGCATTGCTTCGTAAAGAGTTAGGATCATAGCTTGAATGAATCATCTTGTTGTAATCATATATTCAAACACATATAACGAGGGGACGGGACTGAATTAGGCTACAAACAAGGACGACATGACTAAACTCTTAATTATCGGAGAGGTCAATCCAAATCGAGGGTTATGACCAAAACCAATTAATTCTATCAAAATTAATTCTCTCCATGGTAGAATCAAACATATGTTTAGTTAATGTTTACAATATAGTAATATTTGTTATGAATTGCAGAAAAAGATTTAATTCAGTTGAAGAATACCAACCAATGCCTCAAAGGTATTCTAGCTAAAACTTTTATTCCTCTAAGATACCATTAGCAAGACCTAAATTAGTTATGTTTGTGAAAGAATAACAATGACTGCAGTGCATAGGTTATTACTTTTACATTCTTTTTGTTTAGAAACTTATACATCCTAAATAATAATAATAATAATAATAATAATAATAATAATAATAATAATAATAAAAGAATGATAAATATATTTACAAATTCAATTCAATGTATGATGTTTGGTATCATAGTGGAATTGATAGAATTACATTGAGTCACCCTAAATCCAAACATAGACATTGTTGTTCCAAAGTACTTGAAATTGCTTTCACAATTGGACGGACCCTCTTCATATGATAGAACCTTCAAAACAGGCGCCACTTAATCACCAACAAAATCTCTAGCAACATTTGTTACTCCACGAGGTTAATTTATTATTTATGCTTAATTTGAATATTATCATATTCCTCAGCAGCTTCTTTGATTGTCTCCAAAGTAGGAGAATTAGAAGGCCTTGTTGGGAAAATTATGGGTGCAGGAGCAACCTCCATCCAACAACTTAGATTCCTCATTCCTTTTGCCATTGATGATGATAAGAGTATTAATTGTTTGCTTGTTGAATACCAGAACTTTGTAATGGAAAAAACAACTTAGTTAATATCTCTCCTCCTCCTATGTCTAGAAAGAAGAGAGTTCTTTCAAAGAGTTTTTGCTATAGAAAAAATGTTGAACCAAGAATTATGATGGTTTTGGAGATTTGTGATTGATGAGTACTAATTAGGCCTTTTTATTGTATTTATATGTGTAAAAAATTTGGAGATGCTAAGAATAAGTAGATGATATCACGAATTAAAAGGAGAAAATATCTGAGGACTAAGATTATTTGGATGCAAATGTTACACGTGTGAATGAGATCAAAAATGATTCTTGACATATTCTTGAGAAGCTTCCATGAAAATTTAGAGTTTCCTAACTTGTGGGGCGAATAATTAAACACATTCTTGAATGTGCAATGCTAAATTCATGGTTTGCCGTTCAAAAGGACCTACATTACCTAAAAGAAAGGTCATTACAACAACTCATTTTTCATTGTAAAAAACAAATCCTACCTTGTGACCAAAAAAAAAAATCCTACTTTTTCTCTTCGCCAACAAATATTTGCATTGTTTATTTGGGATACTTGACTTATTTAATTTTACAATCCAAGAGTTTTTTTTTTAATACATTATTACAATTTTAATCCTCTTATTTTCATCATTTTGTAGAAGAGTGTTGCTATTCTTTACAAAAGAAACGCGCAAGAATATGCCTTGTGTTGTTTTAATATTTTAAAAAACTAGATTGATGACCCGTGCGCCGCACGGGTCTTATGAGCCGTAATATATTCACTATTAGTAAAATGTAATATTAGTAAAATGTAATAGTTACTTAAAAATAGACTTTTGACCCTGCGACGCAGAGGTCAAATTGTAATAGACACCAATAAATTATATTCTACATTTCAATTGACTTTAAATAAGTTATAGGTGAATTTTGTATAACATTAAGAGTTAAATATGTTTTTTGTCCCTATAAGTATGTCAACTTTTCGTTTTAGTCCCTCTAAAAAATTTCTTCAACTTTTAATTCCTCAAAAAAAATTTCATCTTCACTTTTGGTCCCTCCTTTAAAGTAAACTCATATGTAGAATTCATATTTTTTAATAAAATTTTTCAGAAAAATTCATAATATTATAAGAATCTCTCCCAAAAAAATTTAGAATTTTTTAACAAAACATGAATTTAATATGAATTTGTATATTTTTTACAGTTAAAAATTCATATTTAATTTATGTTTTGTTAAAATATTCTAATTTTTCTTGGGTAAGGTTTTTATAATATTCTACACATTTCTGTGCAATTTCATTAAAAAATACATAAAATAACTTTAAAATAGATACAAAAAGTAGCGATTGAAAATTTTATAGGGATTAAAAATTAAAGGAAAGTTTTAGAGAGACTAAAACGAAAAGTTAACATATTTATAGGAACCAAAAACATTATTTAACCTTACCATTAATCATCACTCATAATAAGCACTCAATCTCTCTTAACCTGACATCTCACACAAATTTCTTAAATAATACGAACTAATTAACTATCAATAACTTTATATCATTACATTTCAATTTTTTAATAACAAAAAAGTGTAAGCCCTACTTAAGATTGTGGTCTTAAGTGAGACTTTGAGTCTCATAAGACCCCAAAAATTATTCTCTCCTATGAGAGTATCTAATAGGTACCAAGTCTAAAAAGTATACTTATATACATAGTTCTGTTAAAACAAACTAAATTCCAATGTAAAAAAAAAAAAAAAAAAAAGTGTGGTAATTCTCGTTAACTAATAGTTTCATATTTTTTCATCAAAAACCAACAAATATAGACATCCAAAAATAAACAATTTATGGAGCATTGCATAAATGGCTTAAACTCTATTAAAATTCACTTTTGTTATGATTCCCAAAATTGTTGCAGTAGCTTATAACATCGACTAATCTTCATATGAAGTCCTAATCCCTTTGGTAAGACCAATACTAATTACATTTGAAGTCCCACAATTGTATGTGAGCCATTCATCTCAACCTGAAATATCTAGTTTGAAAGTTATGTTTAATGCGTAAGATAAATTAAATAGAAAACTCTGAAGAGCTGGAGACGCTTTTTGATTAAGCAAATGTATCCGAAGAAACATGCTAAGAAGCACCTGCTACTTGTTCTACATAACTTTAGGAGCCAATCTTTGACACTCAATTTGGGGGACTGTCTATACATGGAATGAATGTGGCAAGCAATCTGCATTTAGTTATACTCAAATTAATCATATATTGATTTTGAAATAGGCTTGGTAAAATAAAAGCATATCTGAAGGAGTAGTGTTTGATCAGATCATTGTGAATCTTACGGACAATCTGCATTTGGAAGATGGGAGCCAAATATTAGAACTTCCAGTATCAAACACCACTTTGAAGATTTGTGCAGGTGTCCCAATACCAATCTCACCAAAGTATTGTGCATCAAGATAATTCTTTAGAAACACTATATCTGTTGCTAAATGATTATTATGATAAATAGCCTCGCTGATCCTTGCAGAATTTAGAGTGTTAATGTTTAAAGTCTTTCTTTTTAGACTAACCCTCATGAACCCATCATCAAAAGTTGCAGAAGCAGTTCTACAACTCCCCTCGAGAACAACTAAAGATGACAAAATCAATTCTACAACTCTAGAATCAATTTTGCCAACTCCAAAACTGAACCAAGCATACACTAAAGCATATTTTAAGATGTATTATTGAATGCTAATTTCATAATAGATATATACATCTCTGTATGCATTTCAAAAATTATTGTATAGGTAAAAGGAAAGTTCTCAGCAGGATAAATAAGGCCTAGTTTAATTTCAATTTGTAACATAAATAAAACATCAAAATAATTCAAGGTTAGGTTTCAAGGCTGAATCTGACATTCAATGGTAGAAATAAACTTGAAAAGCTAATGATACCTGATAAAGATTAGTGTTAGAGTAGGCACAGAAAATGCACAAAACGTAAGAGTTATTTATGTCCATTCATGTTTCATATTATATATAAATATGTAACCATGAAATGGTTCCTTCAAATATAATTCACCATCTATTTCTCCTAAAAACAACGTAAAACTTATCCGTTCAATTTTTTTTTTTTAACTTTCCATATTGCAAGCAACAATTTAAAATCAAAACACCAATTTCATAAGAAGTGAATTGAATGATAAAAATCCTACATCTGTTCTGATACAATGAAATCTAAAAGAAACATAAGGGGAATAAGAAGAATAGGAAAGGGAAAAGAAATCAGTAACCACTAACCATCCTTCCTGAAGAAGTCAAGGAGAGCGCGGTAGCAACAATCGAGCACAAAGACTACACATAGCTCACATTTCGAGTCGTGGACACCACTGCAGTCATTGAGGAGAACGTTTTATCCAAAGCTGATGGGAACCAAAGGCTACACAACCGAGAGATTCATATACCAGTTTTGATTTTCGATCACTGAGGACACCCAGATTTGTTGTCTGCTTCTCTGTGTTTTGCCATTCCAAAATGAGTAATCTCAGAAGCGTTAATCTTTTTCGCGGTTCCGGCATATCTTCATCTTCAATCCTGGTGAAATTCTCACATATTACATTTTCATCTCATGCATCTCGGTTCCACGGGCACCTCTTTCTTCTTTGAATCCATCACGCATGTTCGTCAAAAACAGGATTGATCAGACAATAACCAGTGGGTTCCAACACCATAATCCAAAACCAAAAAACCAAATCCTTTAAAAACTATGAATATTGATCATATCCTTCTTCAAATGTACAACCAGGGGCGATGCTATGTATGAGTATGAGGCAGCTTTGGCTACCCCAAAGTATATTTTTTATTTGAATAAGTTATTACATTTGATAATTAGCTACCCCAAAAAAATATGATTTCGCTACCACAAATTATTTTTCTTGAAAACTAATAGAAATAAGAAAGTTAATGATATTCACTTGTTTGATAGATGTATTTCATCCTATTTTGTCACTTCAAATCTCTTGAGAATTTACTAAAAAAACTTTTGTTAACAATAAAAATTGTCAACAAAAATATTTGGCCCCATTGTAGAAAACTGGCTAGCTTCGCCACTGTCTACAACTAAACCAAAACATGAGAACTATTGTTACACTGATCTCCTTGGAGTTGTAAAATTATATCAAGCTTTATATTCTGTAGTCTGCACAATGACTTTGCAAGTTAATTGCACTATCTTCAAAACATGAGATTGCACAAAATAGTAGCACTGAATTAGATGACCACTCATACATCTGCATAAAGCCAATTTGCGCAAAATGAACAAAAGATAAATTCTATATATTGTCAATGTCATTGAGTTTATTAGAGCTATGGTACCATTCAATGAGATGATACTTCAAGGATGAAAAGAACAAAAAACTTAGAAAAAATAAATAATCAGTCTCATCCACAATTCAAGAATGATCCATTAAGTGATTAAATACACATATTTCTCAATCATAAAAAATGGCATACTAAGTAACAACTATTAACAATCACACCCTTGAATATTTGATTTTAGAGTTAAGCCTAAACATGTGGTTAATTTCTATCATAAAGTACTGAGGAATATTCATTTGTATCAATTTCGTAATGAAATCACAGTGAGTCTCACAAACATGTATATTACCTAAGGTATACTCATTAATGCAGAGGGATATATATCTTCAAATTGGGGCTGAATGGAAACCTGAAATATGTTGCTGGTCATTGACTTATGAAGCCTGAAATAAAGCAAAACGACACTACTGTACTGGTTTTCTACTTCCTCTCTAATAGAAAAAGCAAAAATGAAGAAACACTAAAATAATAAGATAAGCTCCAATAAAGAAAAATTAAATTCTTAATAAAAACTTTTTAGAAAGTTGCCAAATATCAGCACACAACTAAAGTAATGATCATAGAATTGCAATCAGATGAAAAGAAATCTAAGTAGATTAAAAAAAAATACATAAACCTTATAATAGAACCCTTATTGGATTCATAAAAAGGCGCAGAAATCTAGAGCAATTGATCAAACTTGTGAGATCTTCATTGTTTGTCATCTTTTACTGCATGAAAAATCAATTGCTATTCAAAATAGAATCAAAACTAAAAATGAACAGAAAAAATAGGAGAATAAGTGAATAAAAACCTATGGAAAGTATAATCTGGCACAATGTAGAATCTGACAGAGCCTTTTATTCTCAGCACTTCAAAAATCGTGTTAAAACTGCTAGAAACATAAAAAGTGACACAATTAGACACATAACCAAAACACACATAAATCAAAACGGGGAGAACGAAACTCACAAACCAGATCAACGATTCTAGCTTGTAGAACTGCGGTATTGACGTGGAGAGAGAACCATAAAAACGAATTTTAAAAAGAGAGAGCAACCTAAATACTTGAACCCCAAATATCAATTTCAATTTCAAATCTGTTATGCAGGAGAGAATTTTGAAGAATTGAGGGTTCTTGGGCAGAGAGTGCGAAAGGAGAGAGACGAAAAATGTGTTCTAGGATAGAGAGAGAGTGTAGATGGGTGAGTGATTCTGATAGTTGGAAATGGAAAATGGTTTTCATATGGCAAATGAATTAATTATATAGCATAGGAAATGTTTCTATTGGGACAGAGAATAAGGCAAAGAAATTCATGGGAAAATGAGGTGCTTTTAATGGTAACGGTGCTATTACCAAGCATCAGTAAAGGCACGTAGAGTATTGGGAAAATAACAATTGTCAAGTCAAAATTTGAAATTCAAATTTAACATGTAAAAGGAGGGAAATATTTTTAGGGTTAAGTTGATTAGCAATTAATGACATGGATTTAGAGGGAAAAAATTAGGTTAACTAATAGCATGACCTAATAAGCTTTAAGAGTAAGTGACTAGTAAGTCCTTCATTTACGAAAATCATGGTCGTGCGATTTTGAAAATCAACGGACTACATCACTTCGTGAGTTTCGGTTTAAAGTGTTGGTAACAACTAGCATTACTCTTTGTAGAATTGGTCCATTGGTTTTAAATTTGACAATTTTGGTTCCTTCATCAAATATTTGGTCTAAAATATGATGACACGAAATATTTTAAATTAAGATTTGGAAAAAATTGTTACAATTTCATTGATGTTGATTTTTTTTTCACATCATCAGATCATATAGATCATATACCATGTCTTCTAAAACATTTCATATCACCAATTTTTATTAAAAAAATATGGGTGGACTCAAGCTCAAACTGACGAATTTTTATAATAGAGACTAAAATTGCAATCAAGTCTTTTTTAATGAAAATCTAAAATAAATAATAAAAAAAATTTACGGGAAAATAAATTATAATAGTATAGTTTTTTTTTTTTTAAGGAAATAATGGTATAGTTCGTATGGCTTAACTTCCATTTCCAATATTAAGAACGGTTGTAAATAGTTTAAGCTCAAATTGCTTGCAAAAGCAAGCCGACTTAGCTCAGTGGTAGAGCGCGTGGCTTTTAACCACGTGGTCGTGGGTTCGATCCCCACAGTCGGCGTCCCATTCTTGTATTGTACTTTTTTTTACTTAATTTTAACATTTCCATTTTTTACTTAATTTTAACATTTCCAAGATTAAGAGTTAAGACCCAAATTTTTTTCATTAAACATTTTAGAGATTTACTTAAGAAGTATGTGACCCGATTTGTATATATAAGAAGAAAAGTGAGCAAAAAAACAAGTTGGGAAATCAAACACAACGTATTATACATGTTCAAGTAGGAACATAAACTCAAGAATCAGGAGAAGAAACCTCCAATAGCATGGTGAAGTGATGAGTACTTGTAGGACAGGAATGTCATCAATGACTCTGGCGTGAAAGAAGGTGACTAACTGGCTATCAACAAATGCCATAACGCTCAAGTTTGAGAAAAATCTAGGAGAGAATAACGAGAATATGTACTTCAAATTAGAGGAGAATTTAAGTCATGCATAACAAAATTGTTTATATTTAGTAGATAGTTAACCATTGCCCATGGATAAGGGAATAAAAGATTGTAATTTTTTTAGTTTTAACAAGTTAGAATTGACATCTTGGTCTTTAAGCATCGTTGGATCTTTTAAATTTATATTGGCTCTAAATAGCTTCTAAGTTTGTGGTGGAGGGCAGCTTTTGTTTTGTTTCTCTACGGCTTGTTGTTCTAGGTCTCGAGATGAGGCTCATGTTTTCAGTTTTACTTGGTGTAATTTATCCCAGAGGAGCAGTTTGGTGTTGTCAGTTATAATGTAGTTCGCTGAAGTGTTTAATTGTTGAAAGTTGATCGTATAAAAGAAGTTTCTTCGTTGTATTTCAGATTAATAAAAGATGTTTATTGCATTTTCTTTGGTTGTTCGTTAGTGGCATGAAGTGAGATCCGAAGGTGCTAATTTTTTCCAATCCTTGGTCAGTTTGATTGGTCGGCTCTTTTGAAGTTTTGTCCCATGTTTGGGGTTTAGTTTTTCTCCCTTTTTGGAGTTCTTTCTTTTGTTTTGGGAGTTTTGGCCGTGGTTTGTCTAGGAGGTTATGAGGTGGTTGTATTGGCACTCTAGAATTCTTGTTTATGTGAGGAGTTATCTGGTTTCCAGCTTTTGTTTTTCTTTGTATTGTTATTTCAAGCTTGATTGCCTTCCGAGCATGCTTTTCGACATGTTACCGCATACTTATCTACTTTGGCATATGATCAACTCAATTTGTCACCTAAAAGGTTTCTTCAAACTCACATACAAACGAAATCAACGAATAGCCAGTTCGGAATTAATAACAGCAACTGATAGCAGCTTGTATAAACTAATGGAATTTGAACAACTAACTGCATAACCAGTTAATTTTGGAACAAATAACCCACTGAAGTTTGGCCAACATATATTTACTAATGACCATATATGCATCTTTTTTAAACAGTAAATATATGTATTGTATATTACAAGTCTAACACTAGTTAGTTCTCCCAAATATAAACCAGTATGCATGTATACTGGGTATCTAAATTAAGCCAAAGCTAGCAATAAATCAATTATATCTAAAATCTGCATAAACAAAACCGTAGTTACATTTCAATGACAATAGCTATGTATAGTAGCAATAATTTCCAACTCCATGAGAAGTGAGAACAGCGGATCGCAATGACGCAAACGGCACACAAGCAACAAGAACGACGGACATCCGGAAGTGACGACACAAACAAGGAGAATGATGGTGCAAAAACTGACAAAAGCAACGGCAAAATCAAGAATGTGAAAATCAACAAGCAATGACGAGTGACAAGTGACAGACAACCAGTTACAACATGACGAGCATGGACACCAACAAAGTGATCAAGAAGAGAATGTATAGCATAGCAATGACCAGGAAGATAATGTATAGCAAGAATGAAAAGGTTTCGTGTTGGGGATGTGTTATAAAATTTGTAAACAAAAAATGTTACGAAGTATCAAAATAGAACGTTTTTTCTTCAAACGATTAATGGAAGGGGAGGTTTCTGATGCTTGAAAAAACAAAGGGGAGGAAAAAACATCAAAGAATGCATCTTGATCAAAAAGATGATGTCAAAAATAAACCAGAACAAGGCTGATACAACTGCAAACCCTGCTCACCGAGACAGGTGGTTAAATCCAATCCAACACATAATCAACCCTAGCCAATGTCAGGTTACTCTTCTAGTCTCAGCTATAAATATTGATGAAACGTCAGATTACTTTTCTAATCTCAGCTATATTACTTCATGCAATGTCACAATCCTTAACAAAAAATCAACAGAGTAACTTGCAAATATTAACAATCTCAATAATAATATGCTGTAAGTTCAGCTGTAGTTCCTTTAAAAAAACTCTATGGTAATTCATTACTTAAAAAACGATAAGTAGAAGTTCCAAGCCTTCTTCATTGCAGGTCAGAAACAAGTATATCCTAAGCACAAGTTTGTTTTTGTCGAAGCCAGTGATTGTATCACAAGGTCGAAGAAGACCTTAAACTTATAGGGCATTAAACAATTTTCAATTTCATGAATTGAAGGTTTTAACGGCACCAGTAGCCAACACCCATACAGCACCAAGAAGTTTGATTATTATGTCATTATTCAAATTATTGTCAGTGTCCCTAACTTCTAGAGCATTAAACACTTGTCAGTGTCCTGAATGTCCACTAACATCAGAAGCACATACACTTCTGATAGAAGGTTCATTCTTCAAATTATTGTCACTGTCCCTATCTTATCTAAATTCACGTTGCAGCAAGCTCAGATTCATATCTAATTTACCAAATAAACAATCACACACCTACATGAAAACTATAAAACCAAAACAATCATTCATACTTCGAAAGGATAACATTTTCAATTCCATTCTATGAATTCCAAAACACTTCATTCAGCAAAATTGCCAGATAAAACATACAAAACAAACCAAAACCAAATTCCTGAAACAAAACAACATAAAAATTATTCTAAAGGAATCTCAACATCACCATCATCAATCTCTTGTTGCAAATCCTTGGGATCTTTCCCATCAACAGTACACCCAACAGAAACACAAGTTCCAAGAATCTCCTTCACAGTACCCGCAAGCTCCTTCGCCATGGATCTCGGCTTCATAATCTTCGCAATCTCAATAACATCATCAAGTGAGATATTCCCATTATGCTTAATATTCTTCGTCTTCTTCCTATCTCTCTCTGGTTCCTTCAACGCCTTGATCACAAGCGCCGCCGCGGAGGGAACAACCGCAACCTTCGCTTGACGATTCTGGACTGTGAGCTTGACTGTGACACGGAGACCCTTCCAGTCTTTTGCGGTTTCTTTGGCGATGTCTTCTCCGATCTTCTTTGGAGAGAGACCGAGGGGACCGATCTTGGGAGCGAGGGAACTGGCGGCGCCGACTTCTCCACCGGTGACGCGGACGTAGACTTCGACGATCTGTGATGGGTCGAGCTTTGGAGGCATTGTGAGGTTATGGAAGAGGGTGTGGTTTTTTGGTTGTGGAAATGAAAGTAGGGTTTTGCGGTGGTGGAAGAAATGGAACGAAGATGAAGGAGGAATATAAATTAGGGTTTTGGTCGTGCTTGGTTTTGTGGGCTTGGGTTATCTAAATGGGCTTTTACATTGAAGCCCAACTTTCCAATTACTCGACTATAATGTTCAGAATATGGTGTGGCAAAAAGAAAATATAAACATGATAATGTAACATAAATTATAACTATTATTCCCTTCAAAAGTATAATCAACCAAATGATTTGACTCACATGGTTGATGAGATTTACTTTAAAACGAATCGTTCAAGAGAACATGAATTTCATTTTTTTTATGAAACAATTCATAAATCATTGGTTATACTAATACTCCAATAAAAAAAACCTAGACAATTTATATTTCATCAACAACATAAACAACCCTAAAATTCAAAAGAAAGACATAAAAAAATAAAATAAAATGAGAGATGTTCACACTTGTTGGGTTGTAGAAAAAATATAACAACGAATACGATTTTTTTAACGTTGATTTGTTGAAGATCAAGAATCGAATGAAGTGAGTTTTTTTGGCCAAAAATGTACTCTTGATACACATGATTGATGTACATATGATTAAATGGCCCAAAGTGTTTATGTAGTGAATGATAAATGAATACATATGATTAATGTACTTTTAACTTTGCAAGCATTATAACAACATATATTGAATTTGAAAAATTTATCCATACCCTCGAAACGCTCCTTTAATATAATTTTTTTAGTTCCTTAAATGAGTGGGACTTTGTTTTATGAAGAAAACAAAATCCTCAAATCATTCCCTATTTATCAGGGTCTCTTATTGGCAAAAAAAAAATGGGGACTGAAGAGCTTATTTGTTACTTTGACTCTTTACTTTGTGTTAACCTCCTCAAAGACCCAACTCTTAGTTTTCATGTTTACGTAGTTTTGATTCAAGACGTGAATGGTTTGATGGAACAAAGTAATATTATTGTTTATCACACTTTCAGAAAGGAAAATCAATGCGTGGATTTCTTGGTCAAGCTTGAAACCTCCTTAGATAATGATTTGGTTTACCATGCCTCCCCTCCGGATGGTCTCTTACAAGAGTAATGAAAGGGGCAAAATAGCAATTTTAACTCCAAAAAGCCTAGACAGGTTACACTGGCTGACGTAATGAATAAAGTTAGGGAAATGTTAACCAATGCTTGCATTGAAAGTTATGTAATGAATGCATAAAAAGTTTAAAAAGTGTCTTTTTTGACTTGCAATTTCTTCTTTTGGCTTCCTTAACCAATGTCCTGGGGGCACGAGTTAACATGACCCATACAGTTATAATCATAGTAAATGAATGGTTTACCCAACCAAATCAAACACAGAAGTTAAAGAAGCACAAGTAATATTAATTACCAAACGAAAAAAGAGGTTAGATCAACGAAATTCAACAAGAAGCATAGTTGAAACTTTAATGTATGTGACTTTCGGACACAGTCACTGAGAACCCCCAACAACAACGTTATTAAGAAGAAGAAGAAGAAGAAGAAGAAGAAGAAGAATCAAATTGAAAGGGAATGGTTGTAGTGAAAAGAAGATCAACGTTAGTGGGTTTGGCTTTTCTAATGTTCATGGGTATTGCTGTTTATTTCAGACTTTGGGCTATTGATTACAACATTTCAATCGATGATTCTGAGCTCATAAGGTACGTTCCTCTTCTGCAACATTTGATTTGAAACACAAATTGATTTGACACACAATTGTGATCTTTTGAGTTCCCATATCTTTATGCTGAAATCATTATGCTTTAGAATTCTACTGATTTGAATTAATACTGATAAGAGAAAGTTTCGTTTTATGATTGATGGGATGCTTCAGTTTGTATTTCAATTATAATTATAATTATAATGACTGCCTTAGTCTATGAATGTAACACTGACATTTCAGATTGAAGGTCTGTCTGGTGTCCACCACTGCCTTTGTTTGATACTGACACGATGCCGAAAAATCTAGTTAAATTCAAATTGAAGTTGTCAATAGTGCACTATAGTGCCGCTATTGCGGTGTAGTGTAGTGTCCCCACTGTCACAGCATAGGCCCGCAAAGCATCTTTAAGAGTAGTGTGTGTTAGCGGTTGCGAATGAATAGTGGTAGAAAAGCAGGGCAATTGCCATGCCGTAGCGGTTTAACCATTTAAGTGACCTAATATTGTAAGCCTCGTGTTTGATTGTTTGATTATGGCCGCTCTCTTTCATCATGCCCTCGTTCATCTTGATTACATTTAGAACTTGATTTTGTTAGGATGCCATTTTGATTACATTTAGAACTTATTTTGATGGGAAATGACAATATTTTTTTTTTTTTTTGGAGAGGGGGAAATGACAAAGTTGATTATAGTTATTAAGTATGATTGTCCCTTTAATATTATGTGTTTTTCTATTTTTGAGTATTTATATATCTTGTTGGAATTTATGTTTACTTTGTACATTGTTTTTTAGTCTTCACAATAGTGCCCATCCTGCTATCCGCTATACCGCTAGAGCATCTTTGGGGGTCAGTGCTACACGCCACTATCTGAGATTAACAACATATCATTGAATAACTTCAATTTTCTTAAATTAGTCACTGGATACATGTTAGTGTTCTGTTCGGTGTCAGTGTCCTGTGTGGTGTCCGTGTCTGTGATTCATAGAGTATAGTGTTAGTTTTTTCCATCGTTTACTATAGATTATAATATAACGATGCTTGGTCCACTCAACTATATGTAGGAGACAGTTTGATATTGCTAATAGGGAGGCAATGGATGAATCTGCTGAGTGGAGGCTAAAGTATGATAAGGAGGTGGATAGGGTGAATGGGTGCTTAAAGGAACTTCAAGTGGTATGTATTCTCTTACGATTTTCACTTTCTACCTTCCAAAGTGAATGACTAGAAAGGTTAAGGTTCAAGTATTATACCATTGTGGTTCGTAGTACTTCACACCTAGCCGCCTTAATCACAAATTCACAATCTGTGTGAATGGGGTTTCATATATTTGTACCAAGATAAAATTGGTACATGATGAAATCATGAAACTGACTTATAGAAATCAACATTTACATTTTCTAACAATAAAAGAACAAGCTGTCCCCTTTGTCTTTCCTGTAAAATCTTTTGTGTGGCAGTTTCAGAACTCGTCTCAGATAGCCAAAGATGCTCCTGGTATTAACCATAAATTTGCAATACTACAAAAGGTATGTCTTCATAATTTTGACAAATTATCAATCAAACTTCATTCTGCTTCGCTATTATAGTGTTTCTATTCCCTAGCCATCTTAGGGAAACAAGGATAAAATTGTTAAAGGATAACCACACTATGAACTGTTAATTTTGTCAAAGACACAATGCAGATCCAACTTATAATCAGTCCCAAATTTTAAAAATTAAATTTATTGCCGAACCCGCTGATTTTGCTCAAGTCAATACTACTACTTTATCTGTAATTCTGATTTTCTACCATTTTGATTTTGGTGGAAATTATTTTTGGCATTCTTTTGGCATGGATAATTTGTTTTCGTAACATTATGTGTGTTCTAATGACCTTCAACTTTATATTCCAGGAGAATGCAATCTTACTTGAAAGGGTGGAAACATTAAAACGACAGCTTGAAGAGGAAAAGCTGAAGTGCAATTCACAATAATTGAACTAATCATGAAAGCATTGACGCAGAGTGAATTATTTGTCACTTTGTCCTCAACTGTTCCATGTCTAAGCTCAGATATTTGTGGTATATCAGTTTTTAACCATGGAAGAATTTTGATTGGATGGTTCATGGTCTCAAATTTTCACCTTAGAGACACTGGCATCCTGGGAAATACATGAGTCAGACTTATCATCCCCTCTCCCCCGTTATATTTTTTAGGTACAATTTATTATAAACAAGTATGCTGTTTCTTTATCTCCTGGGATGTCTATTAGGTTACATTGTTTACCTTAGTTAAAGAACAGACACAGCCGTCCTCTGTATGTCTTGATTGTATTGTAGGCTTGTATCCTGTAAATGCAGCATATCTCTGGTAATATATATCCAGGATTTTTAGTCAATGTTATGATATCATATAATATAAAATCTGGAGCATGCAGCATGTTTGGTACTTTTATATTATTTGTGGGGTTAGGTTGGCAAATGTTAATCCATCTATATGAAATTGTAAGGTAGTGTTAGAGGAATTGTGTCTATGTTTCAACCTCAACACATGGCTTCTTCAGCACAACACTTACTCATTTTTTATTCTCTTTAATTCAAATTTCGAAATTCAAATTCAGAGACCCTGCTCTATCGGTAGTCTCTTGTCTTAACTTTCGCTCTCTCTGATTTCATTCTCCTTTCTGTAATGCATCTTCTTTAACTCTCATCTGTCTCTTCCACTCTCCCCTGCACCTGCCTCTCTCCGCTGTTCGTGCCTATCTTCTGCCAGGGCTCCTAACTAGTTCATATGCTTCCTCATGTACGTATGATTGTCTGCGACTGATATGCAGACGAACTCAAGAAGTTAACCCTCTCTACGCTGCTCATGCCCATCTTCTGTTAGGATTCCTAACCAGTTCATCTGCTTCCTCGCGTGTGCATGATTGTTTGCAACTGTTATGAAGACGAACACAAGAAGAAAATTGCATGCTTGATATCATTTGTGAAGCTTTTGTGTAGCTTGCTTCTTAGCTCTCAATAGTAAGATATCTATTATTTGGATCAATGTAATCAAGCTACATAAATAGAATTTACAATTGATTATATATGCATTTAACATAGACCCCTGGCGCACAATTAAGCTTCAACATTGTACAGGCTATAAATCTATACAGCTCTATCTTTACTGGTCTTGTTAAATCTTAAATTTGAATTCCTAACAGGATAATTTTTTCCATGATTTCCCAAGCTTTGGGTGTCAGTCATAGTAGTACGCATACATGAGACGCTAATCATGATTTTGTTAAAGATATTTGGATCTAAAGCACGATTCAACACATAAGCGTTGTATTTCTTTTTTCTGAAACATATAGTGACTTTACATATCAATATTTGTGCAATATTATACACAGCATCCCCTTTTTCTTGAATTTAAGGATGCTAGAACTTGGAAGAGTTGATGAAAGTATGGTTACAAAAAAGTGGTGTGTAGTCTTCCTGCCCTGTTATGTAATTTTTGTTTTTGACATATTTTGGAGGTTCTTCTTTAGGCTTTCATATATTTTCATGAATGTGTGTATATATGGACTTTAGGTTCATGCGAAGGATTTAAGGGATCAACACGTTGGTTTGAATATGTTTTTATAGTTTGAGCAACCAATGGTTTGCACAATTTGCACTTCTCAAATATTCCTTTTACTAAAATCCCTCTAATTAACACTTTGACTCTTTGGTACTGACTCTGATGAGATGATTATGTTTAGGAGTGAAGATATTTGTTGTCTATATATTAAGACTCACAGCTAATAAGACAATCCTGATTGTGAATTTTTCGAGCATCATTAAACAAAAGTAAAATTGTAGTAATATTTGTGGCTGGCTTAAGAGCAGTATGATGATTCCGGTTAAGGTACTATATAGTTTGAGTTCTGATATTTAACTCCAACTGTAGTGATATTACACTTCATGAATCAGTTTTTTCTCCTTGTTGGAAGCTCAAATCACGTATCCTTTGCTTGGAAATTTTGTCTCTGTTGGCCATGAGTACAATAACCAGCGAGTTCCAATAGTTGTTGCACAATAGTCCCACATCGAGAAGTCTAGAGAACAAGTGAGTGGGTGTTGAATATAAAAGCAGATGCGAACCCGTCTTTGAAATCATACCTTTCTCGGCCTTTTGGCTAAGATCAAGTGTAGTATCTGTTTTTATCAGTTTAATATCTGATATGTGACCTAATGTGTCACACGATATTAAATTACTTTTTTAATGGGGAGAGGCCATCATAGTAGCTTGCTACTAGGTCTCTCATGTGTCGCTTATGCGTTGCACTATAGCATTGGCTGACGCACCCCACCAATTCAAGTTTCAAGTCTTTGTTTGGTTTAAAATATTTGTATTACGTGGTTTATTAGTCCAATCGTGAATTTAAACCAAAATTAATATAGGTGGTTAGTGGTTGGTATCATATGTTCCACTGCTGATTGAAAATAAATATCCATTGGCCATTGACATAGAAATTACTTATCACTAAATCGTAAACCATTTCTTGAGATAAAAACTTGGAAAATGTATTAGGTTTCTGTACCTAATGTGATAGCTCATAAGCTCAACTAAAATAGACCCATTGTTTTCTTAATTTTTTTAGGAGTTTTATGTTTTTAGTTAAATATTTTTAGAAAAATTATGATTTTAAAAAATTAAATCTGATTTAAAGGTGTTTTGAATGGTTTTTTTTATCAGAAATTATTTTCCTTTGATGTCTTTTTTGTTGTCATCCTTCCCCAAAACTATAGAGAATAATCTCTTGAACCTTGTGGGACAAAAATGGGAGGAAAACTATAATTTGGTCTCCGATTTGATTGTATTTGGTTTTATTTGATTTTATCTACATTGTTTCAAACTCTTTTTTTTTTTTTTCTCCTTGTTCAAATCAGTTTTATGAAGACTACTTTAAAACTTTGTATCTGGTTTTATTTGATTGTTTTACCTCGATTTTTTTAAATATTGTTTTAAAAAAAAATTTTGGTCAAGTTGTTTTAAATTTTATTATTAATTAATATAATGATGAAATGTTAAATGTTTTTTTGAACAAATGAAATGTTAAATGTTGTTATGCATGATGGTCCCAATTATCACATGATGGATTCAGTCAACACATGTCACGCTTTTACCCTCAACAGTTAATTTTTTGGACGGTTCTATAGTCATGCTAACAAGTACTCTCATAACATTATTTAAGGAATACATAAAAAAAAAATATTTGTCATGAAAATTCAAGTCAAACACCTCTTATAGAAATCACACATTATATATACAGCAGATACTTCTTTTAATTATTTAGGCAATGCCTTATAGATACTAGCTAATATTTTCCTTATTCTTATTCTTTACACCACATATGCATACACCTTATGTGCCTTTTGAGCACTCAGAATCTGTAGGGTTAGCTCCCAATTCATGTAAAAATCTTGTTAGTGTCTTCACAATTTCTTCATTGCTCTTTGGCTGGCTTGAGGAACCAACTGCTTTTGCATTAGAAGCATTATCTCTTGGACTCTATTTACAGTGTGAGATATCAGAATGAAGATATATACGTATAATATACTAATTAATTGAAAATTAGATTTTTTGTTTAACAGAAAAAATATTAAGATAAATTCTTAAAGACACAGGCTTTGAAGATTAATTTTAGAGTGGAGACTTATTTTAGATTATGACAAAAATAAAAAATGTGATCAGACCTAATTTGATCGTTCAGAAAAATAATAAAAGCAACTTTGAGAAAGTTAAATCAAGACAACTTAGTTCTTATCTTCTTAAAAAATTATGACAAGGACTAAGTTGTTCCTTGTCCCAAATTATTTTTCTTAAAAATCATTTTTTTTTGGGAGATTAAATTGGATCTCACATTTTTTATATAGACCAAAATGAGTCTTCACTTTTAATTTAATTTTCTTTTGTCTAATTATTTATTTATTTATTTATTTTTTATAGTAAGAGTTGAATAAGATCATACACTATAGATTGCCATTAGATTGAATATGATAAAAAAGTTACCTTTTGCCAATTGGGAATTGAGGTGAAATTGTCCATCATTCCTATTAGTTCATCAAACTGAAACCATACAGTGGAATCACAAGTTATAGTAAGGAACGAAATTTTGAATTTTTTAGCCTAAAATGATTACAATTTAATTGTTGACATTTCACTTGAACATCAAACAATAGGTTGATACCTGTTTCACAATGATTTGATACTTCCTAGCACATTCATATAATCTTCTATCATCATCTGCATCTTGTGATATCATTTCTGTAACTTGGTGCTTTTGGTGAGCCATAGTGTTTGAGATGAGAGGAAGTTATTATATACAAAATTGCAAAAGAGTTTGGTATTATATATACATATACTACACTCCTCCTCCACTCAACAAAAATACTTACTTTCACACGTAGTAAGATGGTAATTAAATGTATTTCATTTTCTTGATTTCACGTAAATAAGAAATGACTTTTACTAGCATATCACTAATTATAATAAACATCTTCTCGCAACATATTAATAATTAATCTACCGGTGTTTTTGAAATAATTAACTCATGATTACAAACAATTAGTCAAAAGTTTGCAAAATAAAATGTTATAAAATGATATTTGAAGTGATTGAAAACATGTTCATGCGAGTTTAGCTCAGGAGCATTGTATAATAGGTAGATGTTAGGATTCTTATTTACTACTTGACAAAAGAAGAAGACTCAAATTATGAAAAGTTGGAACTTGGAGCATGCCTGTTACCTTAATGAATGATGATACATATATCAACGAAAAATGTGAACCTATCATCTTTGTTGTGACCGACCTTCCTTTTTTCATGGATTGTTCTCGTGAATTTCACATGAACTTATTTTGCATGCCGTCATTCGTATGCACAATAGAAATGGAAACCGATATATTAAAATTAAAATAATTAATTAATTAAAAGATAAAAGTTCCTTCCCCTAAAAAAAACAAGAAGATAAAAGTTCCTTATTAAACTTTTTTGAGAGGAGTTCTTATTAAACTTGTTTCAATATTATCATGAATTTCACGTCAACAAAAAATATTACTATAATGAAGTTAACCAAGTGCTATAGTTTAGTTTAAGTGGTTCTGAATTTCAGTTATGATATAAAATCAATCTTTGACCGAAATGATTATTCAACAAACTTTATTTACCTTCGAGTCAAAATTTGCATTAACTCTTGATCATTAAAAATAGGTTAAAAATATCATCGCTTTAGTTGACTCTGCAATGGTAAATAAATTAGTAGCTTAAAAGGGCAAATTTGTACTGAAAAATATTTGATAAATAGTGATTGTTACTTTTGGAAAAACACACACATATATACATTCAATACATCTAAAAATGATTATCCTGTTAGGCAGTTAAAGTTTAAGCGAGGTAACCTCTTAACGATAGAAGGTTAGACGAAGAGTAGGACAAAGCTTAATTGGATTGGACAATGATGCTTAAAACTCACACTCAATATTTATAGCACCACTACCTGCAAAGGAAGTGAGAGAGGAAGCACATAAGTGGGGTAACACACCAATGACCTTATCAATAGATCATGTCATAAAGGATAAAAGTAAGAGCCGAATGTGGGGTACCACAATCTCATTAATAAGGGAAACCAACGCATTACCCACAAAATTAGCCGAGCAAATGTTGGACATTGTAGACCACGTCGTTTGACTAATATGGATAATTTTTACCTATAAATACTTATTTGGTAAATCGTAACAGGACATATACAATCAAACACAAAACTATTTTCCATATTTATATCTATTTATCAATTTGTCTTTATATATCTTTTTCTAATACATTTCATAGTCTAGTAGCTCAAAAACCAAAATAACCTTACTTAACACTCTGCTAGAGCAATTAAGGAACTTAGACATGAGGGACAAAGTTTTTTCTTCAACGTTAATCACTTAAGAAAAGAAAATCAAATTAAAGACATCGATCAAACCCTTTGCTAAGTTCTTGCTCCATCAACAATATTATATATGTATATTTATCAAATTTGAGGATTGTTTTCTCACCTACTTTGTTATAGAAAATATTTGAAGCTTGAAACACCATCTCCATAGAAAATTTATAAGAGTTTAACTTTTATTTCTCAAACAATCACGATAAATCCGATTTTAAAAATAATTTCGATTAAATTTAAATTTTTTGATAATTTGACGATTAAACTAAAATTATATTTTTTTTTGTGAGCACTGAGCACAGTAATTTTCTTATATTGACGGCGCTTACTGATTATATCTCTGTAGCTTCTCATATACTTTTTAAAGGTTTTTTCTTCAAAATTTACCATTTTAACTATTTAAATATTTCATTATTATATCTTTTATATGTATTTTTTTTTAAAATCAATAGTATATATATATATATATAGTAAGGTTTTTTATGCCACGTGTCACTTCCACATTCATTCTCGATATTTTTATTATTTTTTCTATTTTTAAAAAATCAATATTTTATTGGGTTAATTAAGTAAATTGTCCCTGTAAATATTCAAAATTTTGTTTTTAGTCCCTATAAAATAAAATCACACTTTTTAGTCTTTATAAAATTTTCCATCAGCATTTTTAGTCCCAATAAAAATTTTCCATTAGCATTTTTAGTCCCTATAAAAAATTTTCATCAACATTTTTGGTCCCTAAAATGCTTAAGGAAAATGTCACAGGGACTAAAAAGTTTGATTTTATTTTATAGGGACTAAAAACAAAACTGTGAATATTTATAGGGACTAAAAACTTAATTAACTCTATTTTATTTAACATAAATATCTCAACATTTTGATCTTATCCACTCAATATTTTCTTTAAATTTTTATTGAATTTCTAATATTTTATGTAACAGAAATATCTCAACAAACTACACAAAATACTTTCAACAAAGTTTACAAATCTAATTGTAAATAAAAAGACCAAGCATTATTGTTGTGTCCATGAGAGAAAAAGAATGAAAACCTAATTGTAAATGCCTCGTTCACCAAGCATTATTGTTGTGACCATGAGCCAGCGCAAAGGTTACAAAATGCGGACAATCGTCCATTTCCATTATGGCGTCAAGTGTTCTACCCCAACCACTGAATGTTATGTCCTTAGCATTAAAATGTCATCCTCCGTTCATCTTTGATAGTGAGATATACGTCAACCGCGAATAACGTACCCCCTCCTTCTCTGATTGACAACCATTTTACAAAACAAATAAAATATTTAAAGCATGCATGATATACATAAACAAACAATGAAAATAAAAATAATAATAAAATAAAGAGAAACATTTATGATATAATGAGTTGGTAAAATAGAAAAAGTGAATAATATAATTGAAGGATACCTTCATGGCCTATGTGACTCCTCAACCACATGCCGGTCCTTGGAACAAATGAAGAGAATGAGGACCAAACTATGAGATACATCAGCATAACAAAAACAGACGTGCTATTTAGTGCGAGACGAAAGCCAACGACCGGCAATTGTGGAAATCAAGGGGTGGAAAGGAAAACATGGAGAGAGAATTTAATTAGTTAATGGAAATATTAACATCCAAGGGTAGTAAAACATTCGTCGTTTCTCGTGCAACAATTTCTATCGTAAAACAAAGCATTTTCCTAACAAAAAAGGAAGAATTATTCCAATATATATATATATTCTCATATAGAGGTAGGATCCGTTGACACCAGGTGTAAGTCTAATGACTTACACCAAATCTCAACCATTAATTCCAATCAATCAAGTGGCTAATAACTCACAATATATCCAATTAAAAAAACCCCAAAAACAGTGGCACATACAATCTGTCTCCTTCATCTCTTTCAGGTTATCGTTCATTGATCGATGTCAGCCATTCCCTTTATTTTATGTGATCATTTAGATAGTTTTTCTTTACATGCTATTTTTTCAAAGACCTTCTACCTAAATTCATTTATTTTTACGATCTGCAATTTTTGTGGTTTATTGAATCTCAATTACTAGTGTTGAACCATCAATCATCAATCATTGAGATAAAATTATAAATAGATTAAGGTGTTAATTTCTGAATCTCAACACTAATGGAAATAAATTCCTTTTGTTTGATTACACCTGAGACTTGCAATTTCTTGTTACGATGATACAAATAACCCTCAAATCTTGATTTTCTTCTTCTTCCAAAATTGGGGATAATTCTTTTTAATTTGGCATCATCATAAGATAAATTCAAATTGAATTTCTACCATTGACTTATAAGACGGTGAGCTGATGTTGTTCTGGAAAATATTTATTCAAGGGAACAAGTTTGGTAGGCTGCGAATAAAATTAGAGAAGATGAAGGAGACGGATCACATGTGCCACAGTTTTTGGGTTTTTTTAATTGGATATATTGTGAACTATTAGCCACTTGATTGATTGGAATTAATGGTTGAGATTTGGTGTAAGTCATTAGACTTACACCTGGTGTCAACGGATCCTGTCTCATATATATATATATATATATATATATATATATATATATATATATATATATATATATATATATATATATATATATATATATATATATATATATATATATATATGAGGCCCCTATGGTGTTTCTCTCACCATTGTGGTCACCCATTGTGCCGGTGGTAGAGGTATGTTATGTACAGGCCCGGCCCTTGGGGGGTGCAAACAGCTCAATGGAGCTGGGCCTCCCCAAGGTATGGGCCTCATATAAAAATTTATAGCCAAGTAAATAATAATAAATATATTAAGCGTTAGTTATGTTTCAAGTTAGCTGAAGCGGCCTAGTGGTACAGTTGCAATCTGGTAATGCTTGGGTCATGGGTTCAACACTCAGATTTCATTTTTCTTCCTTTTCTTTCCTTTTTGCTTCTATAATTAATATTTTTAGTATGACAAGGCTTTGACTTAGCCATTATTTTTTTATGGATTTGAAGTTCATCTATAATCTCTTCAATTTAGCCAAATTCTTCTTAACATATTATATATTCACAAATGAAAACATAATATAATTTTTTTTTCTTTTTATTTTGTTAGAACACTTCTTGTAATTTTTGGCCCATGCTTATTGTATAAGATAGTTAAACTCTAACAACAAATATTATATTTTTTTTTTTTATTTGAAAGAACAAACATTATAATTATTCTCTAAAAAAAATATTATAAACCTTTTATTTTTGGCTTTGTACAAACTAAGGAAAAATATAACCTAGAAGATTGATAAAGATATTCGCTTGAATTGTATTTTTATATTATTGATTAGAATATTGATCTTTTATGTTTTAGTTACAATAAACACCTTTTTTTAGTCTTTAACGATCTTATTTTCAATTAAAATGGATAATTGCTATTTAAAAAAATGTTTTTATTTTATTAGGCGGTCCAATTACCTAGGGACGGCCCTGGTTATGTAAGATACCAATCTCTTAAAGATGTAGAGGAGATTAGAGGAAATTAATCTTGTGAACGTACAGAGAAGAGACATACCATTAAAAATGTCAAAATAATAAAGAAAACAAATGTGTTTAATAAACAATGCCCTAACATATTCAATGCCTAATAATTATGTTTACCTATCATTATCTCCCCGATGTTCTTCTAAAGACTTTTCCTTCGAATACCCATTCTCATAATCCCCCTAGTGCAACACATAAGTTAGAAGAGTAAATTTTTCATGAAAAAAATGCCAAACAAAAAAACACTCATTACCTTTATCTATTGTTGTAGATTTATGACAAATTTTGAGCAAACCCTTTGAGCAAGTGTCAATATCACATTCATATGTAAAGAACAGACAATTCCACTTGGAAGTAAAATTATCATCCATAAAGAATTTTTTACTCCAAAAACTTAAATTATAGAAGAATTCATGCACCGAAATACATTTTATTTCTAGAATTAATTATTAACCTAACATGTGAAAAATAAGATGAATTAATATCAATGACAACAATGCTTAGTTAAGTATTAACATTAGCAGATGAAATCTTTCAAAAAAAAAAAACATTAGCAGATGAAAAGTCACCTTGTCTTTCAAAAATAATTAGCAGATGAATTATAAAAAAGTGCTTGAGGAACAATAAAATATTTGAAAAATGAAAATAAATTTTAGAGAAAAGAATAATGCAAATTACCATGTTGCAATGATAAAAATTGAAGCCTTCAGCCTTCTCCATCTTTTCTGTCATATTATTATCAGACTTTTTCCCTTACTCTCCTCTACAATCTAACGTAAAACAAAGGCCAGTAGAAAAGATGAGAAATAAATACTCTACACATGGCACTGTTGGTGCTCTATTACAGTTTTTGTAAGTTGTAAATATCAAAAATAAAACCGAAGGGAAGTTATTTTTTGGTGTCTGATTAGTGGGTAAGGTAGATATTTTCTTTAACAATTGCCACCGTGTGTCTGATTATTAGTGGGTAAGGCTGTTTTTTTTTTTTTTTCAATAACTTCCATCAAGTAAGGGCATTTTGGGATTTAAAAAAAAGGCTACACCAAAAATAGTTTTGCCTTTATTAATAGGTATAGAAAGGATGTAGTGATGACTACGGCTGTGTTTGGTAACACAAAAAAGCTAGCTTATAGCTTGTTGGACTAGCTTATAAGCTTGTTTTGATAAAATAAAATATGTTTGGTAAAAAGCTTTTTCCACTAGCTTATAGCGTTTTTTGAAAAGCTATTTCAAGTAGCTTTTGAGCTTTTAGCTTTTTATATTTTCTTCCAATTTTAACCTTTTATTTATTTTATTTTATTTTTTATAATTAAAAAACCACCCACATTCTTGTGGTACAAACTGTCCACGTTTACCCATGTTGTCATGCATCCTCATGCCCTGGACAAAGAGGATCAGTATAATAGCAACCTCGGCCAGTAGTAGCTTTAAAACACGTTCCTTAAAAATCAACTATGCATCGTCCAATATTGCGCCCAGAAATTTTATAAAACAAAGACATTTTTTTTAAAGAATATAAAACAAAGACATGTTACTAATAGTTCATATAATAAATAATTTTATATGAAATTTACAATAAATAGTGAAAGAAGTTTAGTTAAATAAAATTCATAAAAAAAAAGTTTTATTTAATAAAAAATATCGATTTAATTCACATATATTTTTTTTTTTGAGAATTAATTCATATATACATTTATCATTTTAGAAATAAAAATAATTTGAAATAGATTTAAATCTTTAAAAAGAAATATGTTAAGTAATAAAAATTATATATGTGATTATATTAAAAATTAAACAAACACGTCCTTTTACGTCATTTTATATTTATCAGTCACTTCAACAGCTAATTTTACCAAACACTTTTAATTTTAATAAGCTAGCTTTTCAGCTATAAGTCATCAGCTAATAGTCACCAGCTATAAGCTAGCTTTTCAGCTACCAACTAGCTTATCAGCTACCAGCTAGCTTATAGCTTATTTTTACCAAACACACCCGTAAACAACACCAGATAAAGACCATGAAGGCTACAAATTTCTCGAGTGACTTAAACAAACAAAAATAGCCATAATTTTGGGACTATTCCAAATTGTGTGTCATAATACTTGAGCATGTATATATTCATCCCTGTACTACTTGGCCTTTTCATCCCACTATGTGGCTTTGTTTCCATATTGTTTGCACCATCTCTTGGTACTTTGATCTATCTAGTGCCTTCTTTTTCAAGGTTGCTTAAACAACTACTTCCCCCATTGATTCATGTCTGGTGGCTTTATTAATAGGTATAGATTACATCAATCACTGCTTAGAATTGTGATCGTACTCTTAGACATGAACGAAATACAATTTGATTGCAAATAAAACAAACAACCAATAAACTTAAAAAGATTGGCACCATTCAGACTCTTGAAGGGGTTCGTTCTCGTCCTCGTACTTCACTTCATTTCTTCTTTTTTATAGGCTACTTCATTTGCTTTAATTAATGCTTGTTCTTGTTTTCCCACTACATTCACTTAGATTAAAACAAAGCCACCACATTAAGAGGATAAACACATTGTCGCTCTATTTGACTTGGAATGAACAAATGAAATATTAATCCTTCCACCTTACACCCAAGTAAATTTACATTTTCGGGTATATACATGACTATTATTGTTGCAATTGGACACAATATACATTTACTTTTAGAATTAAAGTATTAAAATATTTGTAAAATAAAGATGATTGAAACAAAAAGTGGTAGCAAATATAAGTATGAGAGTACTGGTGAAAAATATTTGTAAAATAAAAATATTTGTAAAAAGCAAGAACAATCATATTAGTACTGGTGAAAAAGTAATTGTTCATATTATTATAGTTTAGGTTAGATGCTTATACATTTTGTTGTGTGTTGATACTGAAAAAAGATAGCAAATATAAGTATGAGAATCCATCAAGATAGAATAGCTCAAAGTAGCAATTGACAGTTTTTTAAACAAAAATCAGATATAATTATTGCAAAATTAGTGCAGTAGAAAACACCTCTTACCGCTAGTTTTTTCGGTTGCTTTGCTGCCCTTCTGTGCTTTAGAGCGTAAACTCTTTGTATGTGCATCCCGATCATGTAACCACAACGTATCACATGCCTCTTCTTTTCTGAAAATGTTAACAACACATCGCTTTTCCTTTACTCTTGACTTTCATATTGTCTTTCTCAACTGGGTCTTTGTTATCCATTGATTACATTCTCCGTACTTGTAAAGAACACTATCAGTATTGGTCAAGAATAATGATTTGTGAAATTCTTTGAAATTAATTTTTTTTATCTATCAAATTAATAGAGTTGATAAATAATTTCAATACCTTGCACTATTGTTATTGACTTAAGAATAAGTATAAAAATTCACATCTCCACGCTCTATTTTTGTTGTGAATAAGTTGCAGTGATATATAAAACATACAAAAAGGTAATCAAATAAAAAAGGGACTTTGCAATTTAAGATGTAAATCCAAGTATCCAATTATTAACTCTTGCTTAAAATTTTGTCAAAGTTTGGATTCGAACCCTCGGTACAAAAATTCGTACAACGGATCGGACCATTACAAAAAATGGCAAGATAGAAATCATGTAACATGAATTTTGTCCAATTTAAGATGTAAATCCAACTATAAACTCTTAATAAAGGACTTGCTGAAAAATTTATTCTAGATGGTGGCCGTGTTTAATCCTCAAATTAATTGAAGGTTAGTGATTCAATCTACTCCATCCATGAATGTGAATTCAACAAAAGAAATGAAATTGAACACCCATGCCATTAGAATAGTGAACGGTTGGGAAAATATCTGAATAACAAAACAAACAAAAAAAATTAACCATGACCGTTTAAAATGCAAGTCACCATGACTACATAACCAATTCAACCAACGTTCTCATGATCAAACGACACAAAAAACATAATTAGACGTACTTCTCGTTGCCCCTTTTTCACAATATTTTCCTCTCCCTCCCTCCCTCCCTCTCTCTCTCTCTCTCTCGTCACCACTATACTCATCATTGAGTTATAATATGACCAGTTATAATTCAAAGTATAAAATTAGCAGTTTTTATTCTTCATGATATTTCTTTTTTTAGATTTGACAATCATATATTTTCTAATTTACAATGGACATATATCGTTCCCTTCAAGTATGTTTTTCATATTTTATGTTTTTGAGAGAATTAGTTTTTCATATTAAGTCATTTTAATCTATATCTTTATCCATACACTAAAAAAAGGATGTGGACCTTTGATTTCGATTTTTATCATTCCAATTTCATCCTTACCAAGTGATCTTTTTTACACTTGGTTTTGTAGAGACAGAGAAAAGATGAAGAAATAGGAAAGGAGTGGGGCATCAAGGCCACATTTTTCATCAGCCACTTTATTGATAGAGAAGTCGAGACATTTTGGTGGCTTTGAAGAAGTCACAAAGTAGTCGGTGCAGTGGGGGACAAGTTTTTAACCGGGAGATGGCGGCGGTGCTATGCTAACGTAGAGATGAGAAAACTTTCCTGTTCTTTCTTCCCTATTTCAGGAAAGGTATATACTACTCTTCTTTCAATATGTAAATATTTTTGTTTGGATTACATTTTTTTTATGTTCTTATTTGTTTTTATTAGTGTCTGTTAATTTTTTTATATAAAAAGTTTTTACTAAACATGTCTCATCCTATCAAAAACAAGTTTATAAGCTAGCTTATTTGTGTTACCAAACAAAGCATTAGTCTTGAAGAGGTGAAGGTTGGGATCACATGGGAATTGAAGATATTATCGTGTCGTCCTTCATGTCAGTTGAAGTGAATGTAATTTTCATTTAGTGAATTGCAATGCTAATTTATGTAGCATCATCGCTTATCATCATATGTGTGTCTGGTGTCCGAAACGTCCCCATATTCGACATGATATAGATACATATGATTACATTTAATTGTGTTATTTCTCAAATAATTGTCGCTGTTCACATGTTAGTGTCTCCGTGTGTATATCGACGCTTTATACATGCTAATACATTTAATAGCCATTCCTTACCATATTTCATTGACTAACTTGGTGTGCGCAAATATACCTTTAAATTAGTGCCTTTCTGAACTGCAATGATCATTACATCTCTTGATCACATATTTTTTTTTTGTTACAAAGTCACGTTGATTTAATTTATTATTGCTTTCAGAAATAAAACTTTCTTTTATCAATTAGCTACATTTTACCCCACTTCATGTTCATATTGCCTTCTCTTTGATTTCTTGCTTTGCAAGGGTTGTTCATTTACTCATTTCCATGTATATATTGATCCTTATGAACATTGATTACTATTCATAGTTAACTTCTTCATTGTGAATAGGGAACAACTTTGGGTTTTCAACAACAACAACATTGAAGAGAGAGAGACCGTGGTGGCCAACCCTTGGCACAGCGACACCGATCATTTATACATTGTGAGAGAAAGAGATCAATTGGAAGATGGTGAAAATGATTTCTAACGATGATCACACATAAATTATAGTGAGATACATCTGACTTCCATTTTTTTTTTCTAAGTGTGAAAAAATGATGTAACCTTTTCTATTCTTTCCTTTTTCACTAAATCATATTCTAAGTGAAGTTGAAGGAGAGAATGATTGGAGTTCTTGATTTCAACTGCTATATAGAGATTTTCAGATGAGTCTAGAAGTTAAAACACTTGGGAACTTATCTAAACCATTGTTGGTTTGGTTTTCTGAATTACAAATATATTTAGAAAATTTTAATGATACACTATTATTAGAACAGAAAAGGGAGGGAATCCAAGAAACAATGCTCAACTGAAGATAGAAAGAGATGGTATTGCATATTGTTGGATTTAGGTTTCACGGGCTATCCATATACTTGGTAAAAGGGTAGCGAACAAGGGGAATGTTCAAAGCCAACTTGATCGTGGTATGGCTACTAAGGGCTTTTCCAATACATTTACTCTGATTCAAGTTACACACCTTTTTGGATTTGGTTCGGATCACACTGCTATCTCACTAGATTTAATTCATGCTACTATTAGCTGTTCATATCTTTACAATTATTGTGAAGTAGTTATGCATTACAAACAAATATGTGGTTAATTATTGTATGCGCAATAGAAAAAGCGGACAGACGGGCACGGGAGTGCCCGTCTGTAGTGTCTAGAAGTAATGTGGATTATTGCTAGTTCCAAAAAATGATATTCTCCTTTTAAGTTGAAATAGTAGTGGTACAAAACATATTGTCAGGGGTAAAATGGGTAAAAAAATAGGCTACACCAAACCTACTAGTAATGTAATGCTAATGAATAGGAAGGAAGATATGTATTATGTGCAATATATAGTTGAAATACATGACGCCAAGAGTCATGTTGAATTCACGAGAATGAGAGAAAATCAATTATGTTTGATTTATCTAACAATTAAACTTGATTTTTTTAATTTAAAATTAATTATATATTAATTATGTCTTTATATTTTATTTAATTAATAAAACATACATTCACCGACCATCAGAGTATCATATATTTTCTTCAATTGTGTTTACATACTATGATCCTATTTACAAATTGTACTTTTTTTTTTAAGAATTATAAAATTGTACTTGATGACAAGTTGCAATATAAAGTCAAATTTTATAGAAAATTTAATGTAATTTGTTTTTTGTCAGTCATACGTTTAGTGAGTTGAATTCAGTTAAATATCAATAAAATACTAAAGTTTATTCTCTTTAGTTGATATTTGTGTAAGTTTTCAAAGTATCCTACAGTCATCTAGCTGTTTTGTTGTCACATATTGGGTAGCACTTGGGTGACATTGTGGTGGTGACATTGGTGACATTCTCCAACCACAATGTCACAAGTGATTTTTCTTCTTTCTCTTTCATAAGGCATTTTTGTTTTATGTACACTTGTGACATTGTGGTTGGCCAATGTCACCAACCACAATGTCACCCAAGTATTTTCCTCACATATTATTCATACTATTACCCGTTCTCTTGGATACTATGCTAAGTTTAGTTCACATTTCATTATTTCCACACACACTTAATACAATAGGTTAACCAAAAATCAAATATACAAAGTATGATAGTCAAACCAAAAAATAACACACCAGGTAGTGTGATCAACAAATCAAACTTTACAAAATCTGCAATCAAACATCTTTAGCCCTTACACAGTCAAGCATGTCACACTAAATAAAACAAGCCTACTTTAGTATATTGTTGCAAGAAGCAAGTGCTTCCTACATTTTTCTTGTGACTTCATGATTTTTTATTGAGTATCTTCCTCATTCAAATTATATGTTCCATCATGTATAATTAAAAAAAGGGTCATGTTAACTGGTACCCCCGGGTACTGGTTAAGCAAACCAAAAAAAGAAAGTTTTAAATTAAAATATACACTTTATTGTCTTTTAAGGGATTGACAACACAATTTCCAACGCAGTACATACTATATTTGCTTCTTAACCGGTGCCCCCGGGAAAGTTCATTCATGCCTTAAAAAGTTTAAGACACCTCATTATTCTTCCTGCATGATGTATAAACCTCCCTTCAAATTGAAGTACAGAACATTAACTTTCTACAAGTTAATGCCGCTCTCGATGTCCTTCAATTCAAATTGAAGCAAAAAAACATTAACTTATACTTTGACTCACAAGACTCAATATGCATCTTACATTCTGCAAGAATGGTTTCACCCATTTCAAAACCAATTGTTTCAGCATCAAGTCAAAGGTCCATCCACATTCCATGTACAGCTCGAAAGGAAGGACATTGATAAGTGCTTAAAAGTAATATATTTCATGTGTTAAAAGAGGCATTTTTAGTGACTTGTTATGCAAGTTATCTACGGAAAAGCAACCAATTGTTGTAATTATACCATTTATGCTTTATATGCCTAATTCTACCCAATTTATGCAGGAAATGACAAGCAAGGACCAAAACTCAGTTGTGTGAACCAAGCAAATCTCGCTTACGCGAGGTCATCTCGCTTAAGCGAGATTCCTCCAGGGAGAAGCTCAACCTTCGCTTGCATCTCGCTTCCAGGGTCGCTTGTGGATTTTGGCATCTCGCTTACGCGAGATCATCTCGCTTACGCGAGATTTCTCCAGGGAACAATTGTAAATCTCGCTCCCATCTCGCTTCCAAGTCGCTCAAGCAGGATTTCAAGGCGGTTTAAGTTTCAAGCAACCTCGCTTACGCGAGGTATAATTCGCTTGAGCGAGATGCAACTTCATCAAGGAGCAGGGCTACGTGGCAGGATCTCATTGGCCATGGTTGGATATTTAGGATTCTCGCTTGAGCGAGATGTATCTCGCTTAAGCGAGATTACACGTTTTCAGCCCATTTAAATACAAGTTTTCCCTCTCTCTAGGACTATTCACTATTCCATTGAAACATTTTATACATTTCTAGAGAGAGGTTAGAGCTATTTCAAAGAGAGAAACACAAAGCAAGTGATTAAGGAGTAGATTCAACCCTAGATTCATTGAGACATCAAGGATCTTGGCATGGAATCTTCATCTTTCCTTCCTTCCTTGCATTAGTTTACATGTCTATATGTAACTATCACCTTATATGTAGTATTGAGGTAACAATCAAGCTATTATGTAATCTTTTGATCTTTTAATATATAAGGTTCTAGCTTAATGATTCAATATTGTTGTTATTCTTGCTTTTAATGCTTTCAAAGAGATTCAAGATGATTTGGACACAAACCCTTGAATCTAGAACTAGAATAACAATCTATCTTATGTTATATCACTCTTGACAAGTTTGTAAAACCTTTGATAATTACTTTTAATCAAGCTTTTAATGCTTTCGGATACTTAATCAGGCTGGACACGGTCGATTAAGTTATCCGATCGACTTTGTTATCGTTTAAGGAATTTGGACACGAATGTTTTTGGAAATAACGATGTCGCTTTGGACACGAAGGATATTGTAGAAATGATTGTAATAATATTGGTTATAAAGCTAGAGTCTGTTAATCGATCGAGAGATTGCTGCTGTTATGCTTGCTCGTTATCTTATACCGCAAGCGAAATAGTTCGATCCCCTCTCGTTTTTACTTTAGTGTCAAATATGGATATAGTGTTACAAACAAACAAATTATATCCAAACCCTTAATGTGAACGATTGTGTAAATGCTTATGATTAAACGTAACTCCCTGTGGAAACGATCCTATATATACTCACGTGTACATAGTTATATGACATGTAGGAAAAATCTTACATCAAAATGGCGCCGTTGCCGGGGAGTAACGAAAATTTTATTATAAGTATGGAAACAATTTTGTCATGTTAAGTCAATTTTGCACAAAATTCTTTCATGCATATACTTATACACATATATCATTCATTATTTTTTATGCTAACCAACTGGTATAGTCTTGGTGAACTTTGTTTATGCGAGGTACCGTTGCTCACGAAGACCTACAATTTGATCCAGAGATTGAGAAAACTGCTAGGTTACTTAGAAAGCAAGCAAAGGAAACCAGAAGATTAGCCAGGCTGGCTCAGCCGGAATCATTACTTTTTATTCCTTCTCCGTCAGGTTCGGTGCATACTATTTCACTTGGTGATTCTTCACATTCTTCACCACATTCATCTCCGAAGAGTGAACCAGAAGTAGTCATGGCTCAAGAAAATGATAATGATGCTCTACCTATGTGGATTAGTCCGAGGAGGCTAGCTAATCTTGGCAATCGTAATGCCAAATCAATTGAGCTGAAGTCGGGGTTGATAAACTTGATAACTCATAACCAGTTTACCGGTATGGATCATGAGGATCCATATAAACATCTTACCAACTTCTATGTTACCGCCGGTACACTTGGTATGAAGGAAGATGAGGAAGAGGGTGTGTTTGTGCAATTGTTTCCTCATTCTTTGATCGGGAAGGCTAAGGAGTGGTATCTTGATCAACCAACTTCTTTGATGGAAAATTGGGGTGAGCTAGAGAAAGCATTTCAAGAAAGGTTCTTTCCGGAAGATAGGCATCTTGAGGCTAAAACTTCAATTACAACTTTTGCTCAAGGCCAAAGTGAGACTCTTTGTGAAGCTTGGGAGCGTTATAAATCATTGCTAAGGAATTGTCCAAAGCATGGTTTTGATAGCCAAATGCAACTATATCTTTTTCGTCAAGGGCTTCAAGACATGTCAGAGACGATGCTAGATGCAAGTGCTGGAGGTTCTATTGCTTTGAAAAACCCAGCTGAAGCTGTCAAAATCATTAACCAAATGGCTCTCAACACAAGAAAATCCTCTCACAACCGGAATCCTAATCAAAGGAAAGTCGGTATTCTGGAACTAAAAGCAAATGATGCGGTCTTAGCTCAAAATAAGCTCCTCACTCAACAAATAGAAGCTATGCAAAAGGAGATGAGAGCTATGCCTAAACAAATTCTTGAATCTCTCAAGCAAGAAGGAGGAACCGCTCAAGTCAATACTTGTGGACTTTGTACGGGGGATCATCCAACCGGCTATTGTCCCGAACCCGGTTCTTTTGAAGAGGAAGAGGTCAACTATGTGGGAAACCAACAAAGGCCTAACCAACCACAACAAGCCGGAACCTCACAACAAAATCCGGGTACTTCCAACTTCCAAGGAAGGTATCCGGCCAACCAAAACCAACAAAGACCTTGGAGAACACCGTACAACAATAACTACCAATATCCTCAATCAAATTTCTACCAACAACCTTTCCCCCAATTCCAACAACCCTTCAATAATCAATACCAATTCCCACCACCAAATAACCCCCAACAACCTAACAATTCCCAAAGCACCGAGGAGGTCTTGAAACAATTCATGCAAGTGTCCATGGCTAATCAGAAAAACACCGACGCGTCGATCAAAGGCCTTGAGACACAAGTTGGTCAGTTAGCACAACAAATGGCTCAAGGTCCTCCGCAATTGGGAGCTTTCACCGCTAACACTCAACCAAATCCTAAGGAGCACCACAAGGCATAGCAGTCAAAAGCTATAGCTACAAGGAGTGGGAGAGTAGTAGGTAAAGGGGTAGGTGATGATATTGTTGTTGAAGAGAAGGAAGATGAAGTTGTTAACGGGGAGGATATAGAGAAGTTCGAGGAGGATAGTGTAGAGATAGAGGAGGAAGTGTATATAAAGAATAAAGAAGCATTAGTTGAAAAAGAAAAAAATCAAAAAAGAGATCTTGAGGTACAAGTGGAGATGGAGAGGAAGAATAAAGATGTGGGGGAAGATAAAGGGAAGAAACAAGTAGTTGAGAAGCAAGTGGTGGCTCAACACTTACCATACCCACATACTCCATCGAAGAAAGACAAAGAGCGGCAATACGCAAGGTTTCTTGAACTCTTCAAGAAGTTGCAAATTGATATACCATTCTCAGAAGCCTTGGAGCAAATGCCGGTCTATGCGAAGTTCATGAAAGATATCCTTTCCAAGAAAAGAAGAATCAATGATGAAGAGACGATCCAAATCGATGCCAATTGTAGTGCTATTATTCAAAGAACGTTGCCTAAGAAAGAGCAAGATCTGGGAAGAGTCACTCTACCGGTAGCTATTGGCACAACACATGTAGGTAAAGCACTACTTGATCTTGGATCAAGCATCAATCTCATGCCTTTGTCCGTTGCCAAAAGAGTTGGTGACCTTTGTATAAAGCGGACTAGGATGATGTTGCAATTGGCCGACAAATCCTTTGCAAAACCATTAGGTATGGCCGAAGATGTTCTTGTTAAAGTGGACAAATTTATTTTTCCGGCTGATTTTGTGGTTATGGATGTCGAAGAAGATGAGGATGTGCCTATCTTAATGGGAAGGAATTTCATGCAAACGGCTCGGATGATGATTGATCTTGATGATAATATCATGAAGGTCAAGGTAAATGATGAAGAGGTTACCTTCAACATCCGAGAAGCTTTGAAGTACTCGAAAGACAAGGGTGCGTGTTTCAAAATGGATGCAACCGAAGAAGTCATCTTGACTACTCAGAAGCAAATGCACAATAGAACACCCCTTGAGAGTGCTTTGGTGGACGCACTCAATGCTATTGATGAAGACGAAGCAAGTGCCATTGAAGAGTGTTTGAAGGAGCTAGATTCCTTGAAGGAGGTTCTTCCTAATCAAGCCATACTTGAAGATTTGAAAGAAGAATTCAAGGAAGAAGCGAAAGTTGATGACACCAAGGTAGAATTAAATGTTTTACCATCTAATTTGAAGTATGTTTTTCTTGAGAAAGATGGTACAAAACCGGTGATCATTAGTAGCTCCTTGTCCATCAATGATGAAACCAAGTTGGTAGAGGTTCTCAAGGCCAACAAGGAAGCAATAGGGTGGAAGTTATCCGACTTGAAAGGGATAAGTCCATCTTATTGTATGCACAAGATTATGATGGAAGAAAACTTCAAACCGGTAGCACAACCGCAACGCCGCTTAAATCCAAACATGAAAGAGGTGGTGCGAAAGGAAGTAGTGAAGTTGCTTGAAGCCGGCATGATCTATCCTATCTCGGATAGTGCTTGGGTAAGCCCGGTTCAAGTAGTTCCCAAGAAAGGAGGAATGACGGTGATCACTAATGATAAAGATGAGTTGATCCCAACTAGAACCGTCACCGGATGGAGAATGTGTATAGATTATAGAAGACTCAATCAAGCAACAAGGAAGGATCACTTCCCCTTGCCCTTCATGGATCAAATGCTTGAAAGACTCTCCGGTCAATCCTTTTATTGCTTCCTAGATGGTTACTCCGGTTACAATCAAATCGCCATGAATCCAGATGATCACGAGAAGACGGCTTTCACTTGCCCCTTTGGTATTTTTGCTTATCGAAGAATGCCATTTGGCTTGTGTAATGCACCCGCAACTTTTCAACGGTGTGTTCAAGCAATCTTCTCCAAACTTATTGGAAAATGCATGGAGGTGTTCATGGATGATTTCTCGGTTTTCGGTTCGTCATTTGATATGTGTTTGAATAGCTTGGATACCGTGCTGAAGCGGTGTATTGAAACTAGCTTGGTGCTCAATTGGGAGAAATGTCACTTCATGGTTACCGAGGGTATTGTCCTTGGTCATAAGATTTCTGCTAAGGGTATTGAGGTAGACCAAGCGAAGGTCGATGTCATAGGAAAGCTTCCTCCACCGGTAAATGTCAAAGGTGTTCGGAGTTTTCTTGGTCATGCCGGGTTCTACCGGAGATTCATCAAAGACTTCTCAAAGATTGCAAAGCCAATGAGCAACTTGCTCAACAAAGATAAGTCTTTTGTTTTTGATAATGAATGTCTTGATGCATTTGAATCTTTAAAAGAAAAGTTGACCACCGCACCAATAATCATCGCTCCTAATTGGGATTTAAATTTTGAATTAATGTGTGATGCAAGTGATTATGCTGTTGGTGCGGTCTTGGGTCAACGTAAGGACAAAATTTTTCATGCTATTCACTATGCAAGTAAGGTTTTAAATGAGGCACAAATTAATTATGCCACAACTGAAAAAGAGTTACCTGCAATAGTTTATGCAATGGAGAAATTTCTTTCTTACTTTGTAGGTTCCAAAATTGTTGTTTACACTGACCATGCAGCTATCAAGTATCTCCTTACTAAGTCCGACTCAAAGCCAAGGCTCATCCGTTGGATGTTGTTGCTTCAAGAGTTTGACTTAGAGATCAAGGATAAGAAAGGCACGGAGAATCTTGTAGCTGATCACCTTTCAAGGTTGACAAACAATGAGGTAACCAAGAATGAACCGGAGGTTCGTGAAGAATTTCCAGATGAACGGTTGTTAGCAATCAATGTGAGACCATGGTTTGCCGACATGGTGAACTACAAAGCAACCGGGTTCATTCCGGAAGATTTTGAATGGCAACAACGCAAGAAGTTCCTTCATGATGCTAACCACTTTGTGTGGGATGAGCCTTATTTGTTCAAAATTGGAGCGGACAATCTCTTGCGTAGGTGTGTGGATGATGAAGAGGCAAAGAAGATCCTATGGCAATGTCATAATTCGCCCTATGGAGGTCACTTCAACGGGGAGAGAACAGCCGCAAAGGTACTTCAATCCGGGTTCTATTGGCCAACTTTATTCAAAGATGCCAATTTACATTGCAAGTATTGTGATGAATGCCAAAGAACCGGATCAATGTCAAAAAGAAATGAGATGCCTCTACAACTCATCCTTGAAGTGGAAGTGTTTGATTGTTGGGGTATAGATTTTGTTGGCCCTTTTCCTTCATCATATTCAAATGAGTACATCTTGGTAGCTGTTGATTATGTTTCAAAGTGGGTGGAAGCCGTAGCATCGCCTAAAGCCGATAGCAAGACGGTAGTGAAGTTCCTAAAAAGAATATTTTCACCCGGTTTGGTACACCAAGAGTTCTCATTAGTGATGGAGGGTCACACTTTTGCAACACACAACTTGCCAAGGCCCTAGATCATTATGGAGTCAAGCACAAAGTAGCATCACCGTATCATCCGCAAACGAATGGACAAGCCGAAGTTTCTAACCGGGAGGTCAAACGCATACTTGAGAAGACGGTCTCTACATCTCGGAAGGATTGGTCGGCTAAACTTGATGAAGCTTTGTGGGCATATAGGACTGCATACAAGTCTCCTATAGGCCTCACTCCTTTCCAAATGGTCTATGGCAAATCTTGTCATTTACCGGTCGAGCTCGAACATAAAGCCTTTTGGGCGTTGAAGTTCCTAAACTTTGATCAAGAGAAGGCCGGTGAAAGAAGAAAAGTTCAAATGCATGAGCTTGAAGAATTGCGAAATCAAGCTTATGAATCTTCAAAGCTCTACAAAGAAAGGACCGAGAAGTATCATGACAAGAAGATCATTCTGAGACAATTCATGCCGGGACAAATGGTATTACTTTTCAATTCAAGACTGAGGTTGTTTCCGGGCAAATTGAAGTCTAAGTGGTCCGGACCTTTCATGGTTAAAGAGGTCAAACCGTATGGAGCTGTTGAACTTGAGGACCCAGTCACCAAAGCCAACTGGACTGTTAATGGGCAAAGGCTTAAGCCCTACTTCGGTGGTGAAATTGATCGGTGTTTGACGACGATTTCACTAATCGAGCCATGATTTCTTCAAAATGCGTCAAGCTAAGGACGTAAAACAAGCTCTTGCTGGGAGTCACACCCAGTTTTGTAAGTATTTTCATGTTTTAATGCATTTAGGAATAATTTCATGAGCAAAGCAAAATAGAAGCATATCTGGAGAAATCTCGCTCAAGCGAAGTTAATCTCGCTTAAGCGAGATTGTTACATTTTTGAATTGTTGGTTCTGGAGAAATCTCGCGTAAGCGAGTTAATCTCGCGCAAGCGAGATGGTTTAAAACGGTTCCCAACATTAGCAATAACTTCCCTTAACCACACACCCACTCATTTTTCCTTTGTTACGTTTTCTTTCTTTCTTCCCATAAAAATTTCTTTTTCTCTCTTCTCACACACATAAACACAAACTTCAATTCTAGCATTTCATTGCATCCATTCCATTCATCTTACAGCATTCATCATCACTAACAGGTTTGAACCCATGCCTTTACTCTGTTTTTATTTTAAAAAAATTTCATGTTCTTGAACATGTGTAGAATTGGCTAGGGTTAGGGTTAGTGACTTTGGTGTGTTTAGAGACTGTTCCCTTAGGTTCATAACAATGCAAATGAATCAAAATCATCACTGATTTATTTCAACATTCAATTTTGTATATTTTAACCCATTTTGAAATCTTTGAAAAATAAGGGTTTTGATTGAATGTTGAACACAAGTCTTGATTTTGGTTCCTTTTCATGAATTGGTTTGGTTAGTAGAAGGTTGAAGTTGAATCATGTTGAAAATTTTGTGTTTTTGGTTGTGTTATGCTGGAAATGGGTCATTTTTCGCAGGTGCAGAACAATCTCGCTCAAGCGAGATCCTTTACCAAAAATCTCGCGTAAGCGAGTACTCATGTAAAATTCTGGAAAATTCTCGCTTGCCACTCGCTCAAGCGAGTCACAAGCGAGATTGTCTGTACCTAGGCCTTTGAAGTCTATTTGCCTTAACCCATTTTGATTCCACACATGTGCTAATCATTTTTCTATACTGTATATGGTTTTTCCTGGTTGTTTTGCAGATGGCACCCAAAAATCAACCAACCAAGAAACGAAAAACCACTGCTTCCTCATCCGGTGTTGTAGACCGTCCTGCACCCTTACCCAGAAACCCGGACCGTACCATTTACACGTCAAACAAAACCTATGCCAGGTTTCTCGAGCTGAAAAAAGAGAAAACTTGGCATGACAAAATTTTCCGGATTGACCCTGAGGGTGAGTATGCGGACATTGCCGCTGTGTTCACTGAGAGAAAGTGGGAGAAACTCATTAACCCCTACCCAAAAATCAACCTGGATCTCTTGAGAGAGTTTTATGCCAATTCTTTACCAGATTGTGATGCTAAGGAAATGCATGCTGCATTTTCTTACACCACAATGGTGAGAGGAAAAACCATCCGCTTCAATAGGGATGCGATTAATGAGTATCTAGGCAACCCTTACACCCTACCTGAGTCTGATGACCCTGACACACCTGCCTTGTGTCCTTATGGGGAAAGAGAGAGAGCTGCTGATTGGAATCTTGGTAAGATTGAGAGGGAAATTTTGCTACCGGGTAGGACATATATAGAGTCCAAAGCGGGTACCCGAAATTTGGCGGCCTTCACTGATATGAGGCCAAAAGCTGGGATTCTGTTTAAGTTCTTAGTTCATAATGTCTGGCCGAAGAGTCATGTCACCACAACTCCCAAGAAAATAATGCCTCCTCTGATTTGGCATATTTGCAAAGGAAGGCCGGTGGATCTGGCTTCGATTATTTCAAGAGAGCTGAAGCATGTAGCTCTCGGTGGTGTAGCGGGACCAGAGACTAGACTTGCTTTCCCCGGTTTTATTATGGGATTGCTGAAGCATCATGAGGTGCCAGTCACCGAACCTTTTTTAGAACAGCTGGTTTCTCCTATTGATGATCGATACATTAGGGGCTACATCAAGAAAGCCGCCATTAAGCCATTACCCTCCTCCTCTACTGTTCCTCCACCTATACCTCCACCTGAGGATGATCCTCACCAGGACGATCCGGAGCAGGATGATCCTTATTAGAGCATGCCACAGCAGGATGCACCTCAGCAGTTTGGTGCTTTTGATTTTTCATCTTTTCAGGCATATATGGCTCAGTATGAGCAGCGAGCAGTTGAGAGAGCTCAGGCACAGCAGCAGCAAGCCTTTCAGTTAGCTCAAGCACAGGAGCAGAGAGATATGCACATGATGAGCCAGATGGCAGCTGTTTTTCGCAGCAACCAGGGGATCTACTCGCATCTCTACGATGCTCATATGGACCCGAGATGTTTTGCATTCACACCTACACAGTTCACTGACTCTTGCATGTGGCCTGGGGACAGGCCAATTTACCCAGGAGGGGGCAGTGGAGCAGGTGCTGATCATGGTGTTGGTGCTGATCATGGTGTAGATGATGATACAGAGAGGACAGCCACTTTCCATCCATCTGATGACATGGGTGATGATGATGCGGCACACTGACCGCATCTTTTGGATTTTTAGAGATGTTTAGTTTGCTTTGACTCTTGTTTTGACTCTTTAGATTATGTTTTTATTTTTATGTTGGAACAATTTATTGCTTTTGAACTTTTACTTTTTGAGCACGGTTTTGGGTGTTCAATACTTTGGTTTAATTTTAATTTCGTTTTGGGTTAAATAGCTTAGCTTGTTGTTTGGTTTTTAACTTATTGCTTTGGATGAAATTTTTGATTAATCTTGCTTGTGTTTAGTCAAAAGAAAAATTGCTCATGAACATCAAAGTTTAAAGTGCTCTAAGGAGCCAATTATTGAGCAAAAGCAGGTGAGTGATAATGATATGAATTGTGATAAAGCGCAATGCCAAGGTATTGGTTTCCTGTTATTCTAGATGTTACTATGAATTTGAAATTTGTACTGTGCACAAAATATATATCATTTAAGTCTTTTCATAAACATGAATATCTTTGAACCACTTAGTACTTAACCTAAATGTGAGGTAGCTTCAATCTGTTGTATATATGTTGGAGACCGATAATCATCGTCTAACTTGTTTTAGTTATGTTAAATCTGATAATTATTTTGAACTGTTTGAAAGCATGGAAAGGATCAAGGCACTTTTTGAATCGAGAGTAACCTACTTGACCACATAAAGCCTACCTGTGAGAAGAGTGAGTATCTGATATCCCAATCTGAGCCAAATGAATCAAGTCCTCAAACATGAACTGTCAATATTCATAAGCACAATGCTTGTTGAATTTGCCTGAAATTTTTCAAAAATCCAGTTCATGGTTGAATCTTATAGGACTTTGATAATTTTACTTTGTTGAACCCTTAACCTTTTTGTACTTTGTCCCTTGCCTTAGGATAGGGGAACATTCAATTAGAGTTTTGTTGTATTCAAGTTGGGGAGGAAAAGGAGGCATTATATGTTAAGTTATGGTGAAGTTGTAAAATAACCTGACAACATTGAATCAAAGAAAAAAATTGTACATTTGAAAAAGAAAAGAAAAGAAAAGAAAAAGAAAGAGAAAAATCAAAAATAGAATAAGTTGTCAAGGTTATAAGTTTGATTGTTAATCACCAAAGGTTTTAATTCTTGGTAGGGAAGTATATGGATTTCAAGTTGTGATACAAAAAAATGTTCCTCTTTGATAGGCTTTCTGATCAATTGCCCCACATATGACATTTCTTTTGTAGCCCGGCCAAGTTATAACCCTTGCAAGACCTTTTGATCCATGCTTTTATGCTTTTTGAGACGATATTTGGATGGACACCTAACTTAAGTAGGATGTTAGCATGATTGTTGGATGTGTTCATTACCTCAGTCATTGTTATCATTATATTGCATTTACTTTCAAAGAAGTGTGTTAGGTGTGGTTCATAGATAGATATGTTTATACTTTGAAGTTTATGATGTGTATTTTGTGCTTAGGACTTGTTTCACATTTATAGCTGTGCTAGGAATAATGGAGAACTTCATGCTTGCCGGTGCTTTCACATTTGAATCACCACTTGAAAATTTTTATTTGATTTGAATTGTTTGGTATTGTGCTAGAAAGCTTGTCCAAAGCCTTGTTAGTTTCCTTTTGATTCTTTTGTTTGAGGACAAACAAAAAGCTAAGTTGGGGAGAGTTTGATAAATGCTCAAAAGTAATATATTTCATGTGTTAAAAGAGGCATTTTTAGTGACTTGTTATGCAAGTTATCTACGGAAAAGCAACCAATTGTTGTAATTATACCATTTATGCTTTATATGCCTAATTCTACCCAATTTATGCAGGAAATGACAAGCAAGGACCAAAACTCAGTTGTGTGAACCAAGCAAATCTCGCTTACGCGAGGTCATCTCGCTTAAGCGAGATTCCTCCAGGGAGAAGCTCAACCTTCGCTTGCATCTCGCTTCCAGGGTCGCTTGTGGATTTTGGCATCTCGCTTACGCGAGATCATCTCGCTTACGCGAGATTTCTCCAGGGAACAATTGTAAATCTCGCTCCCATCTCGCTTCCAAGTCGCTCAAGCAGGATTTCAAGGCGGTTTAAGTTTCAAGCAACCTCGCTTACGCGAGGTATAATTCGCTTGAGCGAGATGCAACTTCATCAAGGAGCAGGGCTACGTGGCAGGATCTCATTGGCCATGGTTGGATATTTAGGATTCTCGCTTGAGCGAGATGTATCTCGCTTAAGCGAGATTACACGTTTTCAGCCCATTTAAATACAAGTTTTCCCTCTCTCTAGGACTATTCACTATTCCATTGAAACATTTTATACATTTCTAGAGAGAGGTTAGAGCTATTTCAAAGAGAGAAACACAAAGCAAGTGATTAAGGAGTAGATTCAACCCTAGATTCATTGAGACATCAAGGATCTTGGCATGGAATCTTCATCTTTCCTTCCTTCCTTGCATTAGTTTACATGTCTATATGTAACTATCACCTTATATGTAGTATTGAGGTAACAATCAAGCTATTATGTAATCTTTTGATCTTTTAATATATAAGGTTCTAGCTTAATGATTCAATATTGTTGTTATTCTTGCTTTTAATGCTTTCAAAGAGATTCAAGATGATTTGGACACAAACCCTTGAATCTAGAACTAGAATAACAATCTATCTTATGTTATATCACTCTTGACAAGTTTGTAAAACCTTTGATAATTACTTTTAATCAAGCTTTTAATGTTTTCGGATACTTAATCAGGCTGGACACGGTCGATTAAGTTATCCGATCGACTTTGTTATCGTTTAAGGAATTTGGACACGAATGTTTAAACGCTAACTTGGAAATAACGATGTCGCTTTGGACACGAAGGATATTGTAGAAATGATTGTAATAATATTGGTTATAAAGCTAGAGTCTGTTAATCGATCGAGAGATTGCTGCTGTTATGCTTGCTCGTTATCTTATACCGCAAGCGAAATAGTTCGATCCCCTCTCGTTTTTACTTTAGTGTCAAATATGGATATAGTGTTACAAACAAACAAATTATATCCAAACCCTTAATGTGAACGATTGTGTAAATGCTTATGATTAAACGTAACTCCCTGTGGAAACGATCCTATATATACTCACGTGTACATAGTTATATGACATGTAGGAAAAATCTTACATCAGACATGCCAACACACTCCTTCCCAACCTTGAGAATAACCTTTTTAATATTCGGTGTTGGTCGAATACCAGGGTTTACAAATGATACCCAAGGCAAGATCCCAAAGTGATGCTTACAACCTCCATGAGAACCTCGTTGATACAATCGAATAAAAGCTTCCATTGGTGGCAAAGCATGTTCGAGAAGAACTCTTCCTGATCAAACAAACAATGATCTAGTATCTTGTATGAGGAAATAAATTTCATCAATAGTTGATCTAGTGTCAAGCCGGCGGCGTCGAAGACAACATTTATTTAGTCATATATCAATTCATTTTCTTCAAGGATACATTTTCTTCTATCAATTCGATCCCGGTGAAGAGTCATGCTCCTAAAATCGAATTTGTAGTGGTTGTACTATTACTTTAACCGAATATCATGAATGAATGTGTTAGGAGATTAAAATTAATATGACAAATAAAAAAGTTGTTTAGTTTTTGAAAAAATTCTTCCAATTTTTCTCTATCTATAGGATTTTATTTTATCCTTTTCAAAATTATTTTAACTTTAAGTTAGATTTGTTCCCTGAACCTTAGGTTGCAAAAGCAATCTTTAATTACTACACCAACATTAAGTTTATGATAACAACATACATAACATCTCATCCCATCTCATATACATACATTTCACAATAAATAGAATGTCTAACTACACATGACATGTCTCCTTAACGATCTCAACAAACTTTAGACGTGAAATTCATTGACAATTGTTTAATCATATGCAATACTTTAATAAATTTCTTTTGATCCATTGATAATTGTTACATTAACTCATTCATTTATTTTAATTCATTCCTTTAAAATGTTCATTAAACAATAACCATTTTAAAGATATATATTATATTATTCAAAATGTTCATTAAACTTGACCAATTTTGAAGATATATACCATTATAAAGATAATTCACAAATTATATTATTATTCCATAATAAAAAATAGCTTAAATGGACTTTTGATTTTCCTATTTAACTTAACTGAAATTTTAGTCCCTATTTTTAAATATACATTTCTTGAGGATTTTAGTCTCCATCAATTTTGATGATTTGTCACACTCATTAATGATATGGTGTTGAGTTGACATGAATGTGTTGGCTTTCTCTTTTTCCATGTCATTCTATTAATTTCCAACCCATTTATTTATTTTTAAAATATTGAAATATACAAGTTTAAAATCAAAATAAAAGAAATTCATTTTTATAGAACAATAAAAAAACACTAGACTAGCTAAGTTGGTCAGGAGTTGGGACATTACATATACAGGGACCAGGTTTAAACCCCGAACATTTCACTTATTTATTCATCTTAAAAGGGTGAATTTTCAGTCCATAATTTTCCACCGTCATTTCATCTTCTTTCACCCATAATTTTCCACTGACCTTGGATCCCATTACAAGCTCAAAACCAAAAATTAAACATCACCATCCTTCACACAATGAATCAAACATTAACAAACCCTTGTTGTTCCTTCGGGAACAAACCCATAAATTAAACCCATCAAATCCTTATCTCTCACCCATCATCACCATCATCACAAAAATTACCAAAACAGTAAACACATTCACCACCTCATATAGAAAATAGAGAGAGGGAAAACAGATTTGGAGAAGAAGGGGTCGGGTTCAATGCACTTTTCCTGGATTTGTTTAGATTTGGGGTATAAGTTTCAATGCTCAATTTGGATTTGAAATGTACAATGCTTGCTTTATGTCAAAAATCAGTGTTACAAATGAAAAGATACAATTAACCACATACTATTAATTAACTACATATTTAAATTATGTTAAGTGAGTAGTAAAAAAATCGGATATGATATTTATGTCAAAAACTATCTAAATAACATTTCACATAAAATTGACATCGTAATTGCACAATAATTAGTCTTATTTTTAGAATTGTTTTATCTCTTTTTTTTTTAAAATGAAAAGAAAAATGCATCGGCTAGCAGGTAACAAGACTTGTTTATTTTTTGGTAAATTGCGAAGTAGTAATAATATATAAATAAATAATCCTGCAAAGCTCATACCTATTTGCGATCTGCATTTTAAAATAATAGTAATCACTAAAACCATGTATGTTTCCCTTAACCAACACTGCTACCATTCACATTTAGGAGCACATAGTAGAGAACTCTCGAGAATTGGAGTGAGAATGGAAAGATTCACAGCATGACTGTAAATGAAAAACAATTATCCCTATGATACAGTTAATGATAACATTTAGCAATACAATTGTCCCTTTACATAGGAAAGGATTGCTCTCTCGTCTGTCAAATTTGACAGGTATTAGAGACTAGCATTCCATGATGGTTTAGCAGACTACAAGTAGGGAAAATATCAAGGCATGCCAACCAGATGCGGAATTTAACATTTTCAGATGTAGTTGCATACCATTAGAGGAAAAATTGGGAGCAAGGATTGCAGATTAAGCATATTATTTTCAATCAAATCCTTGACTTAAACTTCAACATCATGGATGTCAACATATTATGGAACCTGGTAACAAAGGGGGGCAAACTCTATGCAATCCTTATACCAAAATTAAAGATCACCAGCTTCTACCTGAATCGTTGAGAATAATTTCGGCCTTAGTAATGAAGTTCCAAACTATGAAACCTAAAATCTGTAGTTCCCACACCAGGTTTCCAAGCAAAGTATAATTGACTTTTGTGGCCATTCTCATACCTAAGCCACAATTGTTTCTAGCCAAAGTTATCACATTCCAGCTAACTAGCGGGGATTCCTCTATTTGATGTTCCTTTTCAAATAAAGTCTCCGGTTGTCTTATTCCGGCAACCAAGGATCTTGTTTCTTTTCCTGCAAATAACAGTTTGAGCAAGAAAAAAGAGGTGTTGTTATTACCAAGCTTAATTTGTTGCTCCCCGGGTTTCAGATATCGGTGCAACTTCTACTAACAAAGAATTCTATTATACTCTTGTTCCAAAAAAAACAAATACAGAGTCAATATTCTAGTAAACCAAGCTTTATGGACTCCTCCCTCCGTGACTTTAGTCATTGCAGAAACAGACCTGCCTCATTCTGCATGTCAAGCATTTTCAACCAACTTATGATAGTTCGTTAGTTCTCATGAATGTGATCCATGTAGCTTCAAAATGAAAGGGGCAAGGGCGTTTAATTTGAGGAGACACCCCAACCTCAAAAGGATGGGATTACAATCCCAGTGTTGGCGACACAAGATCTCTACAGAATGTCATTCTAAAGCTAGCCAATCATCATCTATAATGATTTTTAGTAATGACTTTATATGCTTTCCATCGTTTGTGCCATTAAAATCTTCCTTCAACAATGTCCATTACAATGAATTCAAATCTTTCAAGCACCTGAGCAAAAGCTTTAACTCTTACCAAGAGAAAGTTGCCCTCTATTTGGTACCCTGGAAATCATACCTTAATGAAATCTCCCATTGTAGTCTGCAGATCCCATGCATAAGAATGTCAATCACAAAAGTAGTGAATGTGATCAATGCAAGCATGAGACTAGCATATATACCAATGCAAGCAATGATCACACATGCATAAATACCAATGCAAGCAATGAATCACGTTGGTCCTATAACATATTATGGATGAAAATGATTCATATGATTGAATTTTGAAAATGACTAATAAGTGTAACTTTTCCTTGAATTGAGACAAATGCAAATCTAGTTAACTTTTTCGTTGATATGTAATTGCCTTGACAATTACCTAGCACTACCACCTTACTTCATCTCCAATTGATCTGTTGTGTACCAAGGTTGATAACACTAATATTTAAGTATGATTTCTTCATAATTATGCAGGGAAAAAAAGACCTGGATTTCTAAGCTATCTAGCGTTACTTGCCATTTTTCAAATGACCTATTTTTAGACTTACCAAAACATAATAAATCAATTAAAATATGTGGTGATAAACACACTTTCAAAATCTGAAATCAACCTACCCCTAAATCTCATGAATTGATCGAATTTCAAACAAGCATTCAAAGCATATTATAACAGAACCTCTCTCATCAAACAGCAACAATTATAATCCTATTTATGAAGGAATATCCCAACTATGCACACTTGTAGAGCAGAACAAAATCTTAGATGCACAAAAACAAAGCATGTAAATCTCAATAACATGTGGATCATTCACTGAAGACTTTTAACTCATGAAAGTTCCCTACTATCTATTATATTTGAATCAAGTTCTTTCAAACAGAAAATTAAGTTAAGTCATGCACAAACCTCACCATGAAGCATGCACACAACATTTCACATACCAATGTACATAAATTTAATAGGATCCTTAAAATTTGTCTTTTTTACTTTGTGCATATTTATAATTCATTTCAAAGATCACTCCCTTAAGTTAACAACCATCATCTTGTACAACTGAAAATTACCTTGGCTATATATAGATCTCAAGTTAACAACCAAAGTATTTAACTCAAAAATTAAATTTACTTTTTCAAAGAGCTTCCACATGTCATATTTTATCATAATCATTTCAAAGATCACTCCCTTAAGTTAACAACCATCATCTTGTACAACTGAAAATTTACCTTGGCTATATATAGATCTCAAGTTAACAACCAAAGTATTTAACTCAAAAATTAAATTTACTTTTTCAAAGAGCTTCCACATGTCATATTTTATCATAAAATAATTACATTAAGAAAAGCTTCAACATATTTCCTATTGATAAATCACAGTTATTTTATCCCTATGTATAACTTATCTCGTGAAGTTAAGGGTAAGGGCCAAGGGGCATTACAGTCACTACTTATTCTCATGGAATCTAGAGCACACTTCTCCAAGTATATTAAAACACATTTGAAATGACAAACCAGCACTTCATGACTTGGGTCGCTGCAGTGCTAGGACCCAATACAAGGTGTTTGCGTAATTAGTAAGGTATCTATGTAATAGGAGTGTTCTACTTAAAAAGGGAGTAAGAAATAAAAATAAAAAAAAAACACAAAAAACTTCCCACTTTTGATGTCCCACTAATCTGCTAGTTTAGAAACAAAGGGGAGGGACAGGGGTCGCTAGGTCAGAAAAGCGATAACTCAAAATTCTCCTCAAGTAGGATTTGAACCTACGACCAATCGGTTAACAGCCGATCACTCTACCACTGAGCTACTGAGGAACAACGGACTTAAGTTAAGGAAGCCGACTCTCGTTCTTTGGACACCGGACCTATGACCAAACAAAAAAGGTCCGTCACTCAATTTCACATACACCGGGAGAAAAGGTTACGATAGCAAGCCCCTCCTCGGCTGGAGAGCCTCCAGGACAAGGGGGCAGCGGTCAACCATACACTCGAGATTCATATTGATCAATCGATCTACGCGTCAGCATCAGTCTATATATTTGTATAAAGCAGAGGATTGAAGGTTCTTGTGAAAATGGTTAGCCTAACAACATGTACCAATTATTAAAAAACCAAAAGGGTTTGTGAAAATTCCACTACCTCGGCTAACAAATAAATTGTCTTTCAAAACATCGGTGCCAAAAGGGTAAAAGCAGAGTTTGTAAAAGCAGAGTTTGCTGAATCATTCCCATACTACCAATTCCACCGTTAAAGAATTCAAGAATTAAAACCTGAAAAGCAAGACAAAGTGTAGAAATGATACCATTGAAGGTGAAACTGCAAATTTTGTATATTTCGTGTTATAAAGATGAAAGGAGCGTGTTTCATCTTCTTTAAAACACATCAGAACCTTCAAAAGACAAAAACAGAAAAGTATTGAGGCAACTCATATAGCACAGTGGCAAATCACTATATAAGTGAATTCAAACCTTTATATTATGAAAAAATCACAACAGTAACTTCATGTAGCATATAAAATTCATATATCTCTTTGGATCATTGAGGAATCCCACATAGCACGCAATGACAAATCACAGTCTAAAAATGAATTCAAGGTCATAAAAGCACAACGAATACAAACCATTATATTATGAACTCAAATTCATATCAATATCACATGTAAAACATCATCAAACTTTAAATTATGATTGAAGTGTTCATAATGTTTCTTATAGGGTCAAATGAGGCATCCCAACACTTCAAAATTTATGGAACAAATAATATCCATGATTCATATTCCTTTCGGGTCATCAAGGCATCCTATATTCCATCTCATTGTGGCAGTTACAATTTAGAATTGCATTTAGGGTCATAAAAGCACAACAGATCCATCCCTTATATTATGAATAAAAAAAATTCATACCAATATCACATTTAAGGCATCATACAACTTTTACGCTACAAATGAATTGTTCATAGTGTTTCCTTTAGGGTCATCGAGGCATCCAAACTCTTGAAACATTTATGGAACATATAATATCCATTGACTCATTTAGATCAAGATGGAACATATAATATCCATTGACTCATTTAGATCAAGGCATCCTACATCCAAATCATAGTGGCAATTCATAGTCTATAACTGCATTCAGGGTCATAAAAGCACAGCAGAACCATCCCTTATATTATGAATAATGATTCATATCAATATCGTATTAGGGTCATCGACTTTTACGCTATGAGTAAAGTGTACATAATATTTCCTTTAGTCTCATCGAGGCATCCAAACAATTGAAAAATAACGTGTGCATAATGTGGCTCTCTTTAAAATCACCGAGGCATCCAACCACTTATAAAATTTAAAAAAAAAAATAGCATTCATGCATTCTTACCATTGGACTTAGGGATATATCATTCCTTTATCGGATTAGAAAAAAGATTTCAACTCACAGGGGCAATTCAAATTTAAAAATTCATTCATGTTATAAAAGATATCAATCAACTTTTATATTCTGAATATAGTGGCCACGAAATTCCTTTTAGATTCTTCTAAGCATCCGACAATAAATTTCTACAGATTCATTTCTTTAGGGTTGTCAAGGCACCACCCAAACCGTTTTAAAATTTAGGCTCGTATACGAAGGATTTGTCTATATTTATAAAGCAGGGGATTGAAGGTTCTTGTGAAAATGGTTAGCCTAACAACATGTACCAATTATTAAAAAACCAGAAGTGTTTGTGAAGATTCCATTACCTTGGCTATCGAATAAATTGTCTTCCAAAACACCGGTGCCAAAAGGGTCTTCATGCAAAAGCAGAGTTTGCTGAATAATTCTGGAACTATCAATTCCACCGTTAAAAAAAATTCAAGAATTAAAACCTGAAAAGCAAGATAAAGTGTAGAAATGATACCGTCGAAGGTGAAATTGCAAATTTTTTATAGTGCGTGTTTTAAAGAAGATGAAAGGCGTGTGTTTCATCTTCTTTAAAACGCATCATAACCTTCGAAGACAAAAAACATAGAAGTAGCATAGTGGAAAATCACAATCTAAAGTGAATTCAAGGTCATAAAAGCACAATGGGTACAAACCTTATATTATGTACTCAAATTCATATCAATATCGCATGTAAGACGTCGTCAAACTTTAAATTATGATCGAAGTGTTAATAATGTTGCTTTTAGGGTCAAATGAGGCATCCTGATCGTACCTGATCAGAAGGTGGCTGTCGGTGCTTTGAATGCGGTGGTTGTGACTGTTGAAGCAAAAATCTTTTTGATGAATGTTTTAATGATAACAAACCTCGTGGAATAAATAATAAGTTGGCTTAATTGCACTTTTGGCCCCCTATCTTTCCAAAACTTGTGGTTACAGCCCCCTAACTAATTTAAATACAAAACAGCCCCCTAAGTATTGAATCTTTGGCAGTTTTGGCCCCCATCGCTGACGTGGCACCCTAAATGAGGTGCCACGTGTCATTTTTATATTTTTTTTGGCCTTGGGGGGCCAAAACTGCCAAAGATTCAATACTTAGGGGGCTGTTTTGTATTTAAATTAGTTAGGGGGGCTGTAACCGCAAGTTTTGGAAAGATAAGGGGCCAAAAGTGCAATTAAGCCTAATAAGTTTTATGAATGGTGATCTACTGATGTTGCACTTGAGTTTTTGTTAAAAGAGCAGGAATCACAAAAGTGGATAAGCTAGAAGCCACCCACATTGATAAGTGCATCATATCTACTCAACAATGAAAGAATGAGTATATCATCAGTTGAAATAACAAGATTATATCTCCATGAAGATTCATAGCTCAAGAATCATGATGGAAGAACTTGAATCATGATGGAAGAACTTACATCACAAGCTACCCAAGAACGTGCTTGAAGTTATGTGACAAAACTCACATTGAGTTTTATGTGAAGATCCACCATGAAGATAAAAGGAAATATGCATGCAAGCTAGGAAGATTCTCAGAACCTCCTCAAAGTATCACACTTCCAAAGCTTATGCTGATAAGAAGTTCAGAGTTCAGAATGTTCATATGAACAGAGATCAGAATGTTCATATGAATGGAGTTCATAATAATCATGAACATTAACCCTGAATATATCCAGAAATAATAAAGGATTGTTTCATGGATAAACAAGAATATTTAAAGTCATCAGTTACATGCAATGATGAACTAGATGCAAAGAAATATTCTTTTGGACTTCAAAGAAAGAATCATCTTGTTTGTCAAAACAAATGATCTCTCATTTATATGCTTCAAGTAGTTCTTGAAGGAAATTAATAAACAACCTTCGTAAGGTTCAAAGTGTTGAAGAACATCAAAATGTTCAGCACAAAGTACAACCGTCAAAAATAAAGGAGCCTAGAAGAAACATTCTGAAGTTCATACATATGAACCCAGAAGGAGTTCAGAAGGTTGCTTAGAAGGTTCATTAGAGCAAGACTCATAAATCAATGTCCACACCAAGAACATGCAAGAACAGATGTGACAAGAACATATCTTATAATGATTTTGACATTGGATCAAGAAATCATTAAAGGCATCTATGGTGATTAAAAGATTAATGGACTTTGATATTTCTTGGTATTTGTGCATTCTTGAGTGATTAACTAAGACATGAACAAGGTTTAAATCATACCAAGAATCAAGAAATCAAAGGACATTTGAATTCATGAACTAACTCTGAGTTCAGAAAGTTAGTTCAGAATGTTGCTCGTAAAGTTGATCAGAATGTTCAAGCAGAGTTCAGAAGGTTGTTCTTATACAAGCCTAGAATCTCAAGAACATTATCAAGAACATGCAAGCTATACGTGACATGCAAGCTATTATGATCAAATCATAATAGACAGATGTACAAATATAAAAGAGTTCATAGATATTTGCATACATGTCCAACATCAACATTCAATCATATAAGCAATACAAGTCCACACTTACCACCCATCATTGACAATCACAAACACAACCATCTGACAATTAAATTTATGCAATGCGCCTAGACTTGACACATATATGCATGTGGTACCAGATCAACAACAACAGATGCCACCAAAACATCTAAGTAAGAGTACACCTCCTCTTACTATGTAAAAGTACACCTCCTTTTACATTTCAACAACAACAACAACATGGTATGATGCATGGACATATAGCAATGACTCGATAATGCACAACTCCAACATAACAACTATCAAAACAATGTAAAAGTACACCTCCCTTTACATTTCAACAACTCAACAACATTGCATTATCAAGAATCATGCACATACATTCAACAATCACATCTCACATAAAATTCATCAACATTATCAACATTCGTCAACATCGATTTACAATTCATTTCCATTTACATCACATAAATCAAGTTACAATTCATTTCCATTTACATCACATAAATCAAGTAAAATGGAATAACACAACAATTTATGATAAACATCATTCTCAACCTTCCACAATCATTCAAACACAATTACTTAGTCATATGTGACATATTCACAAAAGATTCATAAGACTTTAGTGCATCAAGATTAATTTCTACTAAGTTCGTCTCCAAAAGTCACCATTTAAAAATACTAGAAGTTATGAACCAAAACCAATTCTACAAGCTCAATTGCCTATGCCATGTATTCTCACAAGTCACTTATAGGTGCAGTAGAGGATACATAAGCATTTCATCGGCCAAAAACGACGAATTCAAGAAAAACTCAAAGTTCGTCTCACTTTTTCACTTTTCATAAAATTTTCCATTTTCAAAGCAAAACAAGTTCAAACTTGATAGAACCAAGCACATCCATTTTTAAAAATCATATAAACAATATACAACTCTAATCCCACTGCAATTTCCGGAGAAAACGAGTTTTTGGAAAAATTGACGTTTGGACCGTTTTCACAAAAGTTAGACGATTTTCATAAATTCAAGTCCAAACCAACTCAAATCTTGTTCCAGTAGGATTAAAGGTGTAAACAGGTGTTAATTAATTCCAAAGAAACATTTTAGAAGTATGGGATTGGTCCCCCAAAGCTCAAAACAATCAAAACAGAAAACTGTTTCTGGGCAATTTCGCTATTAGCGAAATCTGCGCTATTAGCGAAATTCCCAGACAATTTCGCTATTAGCGAAATTTTCGCTATTAGCGAAACTTGTCCAGACAGTTTCGCTATTTGCGCCGTTCTTGCGAAATTTTCCAGAAGTTTCGGGTTTTTACACCATTTTTGCCCAAAATCCCAATTTTCAAACCTCCAACTTCCAAATCAACTTCCAGAAAGTGTTTATGGGTCAAAACAGGTTCAATACACTTAAACAAACATGATTCAAGTATTAAAAACAACAACATAGCTAATTTCATCAAATTCACCAAATTTTCTCAAAACACCAACATAACCACAAATCTCCTCATGAATCCATAAACAACGATTCCAGTTACACAATTTTGATTCCAACAGTTCAACAATCATCAAAAACAACTAATGAACACAAATTCATGCACAATTCAACATCACAACCACATTTTTCATCAAAATTGCTCAAGAACACAATATACCCACAAATGCACAATTCAACATGCTAATTCACATACTAACATGCAAATATCATACAAATCATGTTCTCAATCATAACAACGATTATGCACGAATTCAGAGCAATTGGATTCAATTTATCAATTTCATAAAAATGGGTTTAAATGAAAAATGATGAAATTATGATCAAAAACTAACCCCCTTACCTCTAACACCAAGAATCTATAATTCAAGCCTCAATTTAGCTCCTAGATGATGAATCCCCTCCTCTAGCTCTATCTCTTCTCTCCTCCAATGAAATGAAATGTGAAATGTTGTGAAACCTAATTTTCACCAACAACTAGAGTTTATATATGTGCTCTATTCAATTGGGCTTATCTCTCAACCTTAATGGGCCTAACCCATTTCTATTCTAACACCCAAAATGTCACTACTCACTTAATGGTAAATTACAACACTAACAGTCACTTACCGGTAAATAAAATAATTACTACACTCTTTCTAGTAACTTGGTAAAATAACATTCTTACTAACACTCAAAATAATAATCCTCAACCAAAATTACAAAATTACCCCTACTCTCAAAATGACCAAAATGCCCCTAAGTCCAAAATGACTAAAATACCCTTCTACACCGAATTCTACAATTTCCAACAAAAAATACACACAGATGCAATTAATCACATAATAGCACACACAACACACATAAATAAGTAATAAAATAAATCTAGCGAAAATCGGGTTGTTACAATCATCAAGAACACAACAATATTCTGGGTTTCTATGAAGAACGCAACAACATTCTGATGCTCATCAGAGATCAGAATGTTCACCCAGAATTTCAAATAAAAGCTTGTGGGGCCCAGGACACATGGCATAACACCATTGGATACCCTACAACGGCTATATGAGCCCAAAGACTCTATAAATAGAGATCAAAGGCTCAGCATTACTTGCACCATTGCAAAGCATACAAGAAAACAACTTGATTCTGTTTGAAGCTCTTGCAATCTGAAATTGATCAATCTCTAAGGCTTTTGTTTCCTTAGTGCACATCAATACTCTCTGTTATCTCGTGCAAAGATAACTTTCTTTTCCCCCTCCTCTGTTTGATTCTCAAACATTCAAACTCCACACAAATTGCAAAGCATACAAGAAAACAACAAAGTTTGTTTGAAGTTTTTGCAAACTGAAATTGATCAATCTCTAAGGCTTTCATTACTTAGTGCACATCAATACTCTTTGTTATCTCTAAGATAACTTCTCTTTCTTTCTTCTTGTCTGTTTGATTCACAAACATTGAAACCTTCATACAAATTGTAACAAAGTCTCATCTAGCTTTAGGGGTACTAAAGTGTTAGTTTGAGCAAAGGTTGTAAAAGTCTAAGTGGTTAACTTAGCAACAAGGTGCAAGCCTGCTGAGGCTAAGAGAATACAGGATTGTAAGTGTTCAGGTGAACACAGATTGTAAGGTGCAGGATTTGAGAGGTTATCTCAAGCATCACAGTGGAAACTCTCACAAGATTGTGAGGACTGGACTAACCCACATTGGGGGAACCACTATAAACTTCTGTGTGTTCTTTCTCTTCCCATTACTTTTTTAAATTCAGTATACACTAAACACACACAACACAGTTACTTAATTAAATCAGTTTTTGCATAATCTGCACAAGAACGTCATAATGTTCTGAAGTCAGAAAGTTAACTTAACTATTTCAAGTAAACTACTTGAGAATCATTTTTAAGTTGCAGGTTAATTTTTAAAGGGTCACAATTCAAACCCCCCTTTCTTGTGACTATTTTATCCACTTCAATTGGCATCAGAGCCTGCCTCTATGGTTTGAGCACTTAACAGTGTATGAGGAAAAGATCCAGAAAGAAGTGATGTCAAAACCTACAAATCAAAGTGCATGTCACATATGCAACAATGTTGGATACTTCAAAACTAAATTCCCTCTAAAGAAGAAGATGCAAAGATGGCAACCAGAGATGCTTTTGAAGAAAAAGAAGTCAACACATGAGTAAAGACAAACACAAAATGAGAATAGGTAAGAAATTATAATCCTTATCTTTTATATAAAGTGTTTAATAATATCTTATATGACTCATGCTTTTTATTATTTTAAGTAGGAACTTTTTAAAAATAATTTTTCTTGTATAAAGAAAGAAAATGTGAAACTAATAATCTTGAATGAGATATATTTTAAAACCATTCAAAGATTGCAGAATTCTCTTTAATATATTTGAGAAACATAAGATCCTCAATGAGCAAATAGTTTTAAGATTTAGAAAAGTCTGAATTTTTGAAACAAAATGTTACTTTAAAAAGGGAAGTAAAAGTTTGAAAAAGGACATAACAAACTTTCTAAAATCTGTTAAGACCCTTCAAAAAGTTGGTTTAGGATTCATAACCTATCACAAACAAAACTGAGAAGGTAAATGAAAAATGTTCATTTTGGAAAAGAATTCAACATTATGAACCTGCATGTTTTTTTTTATATATAAAAATAAACATGAGAAAATCCTCATTTCAAAAAGACATTATATCTTAAATTAGAATGAGCTCAAAAGGTTGAGATTGGTAAAATATAGTTTTCTTGTTTCAATAAATCTGATCATCTTAAATCAGAATGTGGTCATAAGAAAGAATCTCTCAAGAGAAACACTAACCTCCAAGGACCCAAAGTAATACGGGTACCAAAAGCTTTACCAATTTGTGATGCAGGAATGTCTTCTAAATTTCTAAGAAAAGCTTGTTTCATGGACAAATTATGTTCAAGAAATATGTGGAGATCAAAATGATGAAGATTCTGAAACTTCTCAAGATGATGCTGAGTTGTTCTAAAACAATGGAACTAGGGCTGGCAATGAACCGAACCAACTCGAAAATAGTTCGAGACTCGATTCGGTAATTAATTCGTTGAACTTGGTTCATGAACCAAACGAGTCGAACTTGAGTTTAAAATTAAGTTCGTCAAATAAATGAGTTGAACTTGAGCTAAGTATAGTTCGACTCGTTTGGTTCATGAGCCAGCTCGATATATATACGTATATAATGCATTGTTAAAAATTACACTATTTGTAAAAGAAATATTATTTATCCAGTAGAAAGAAATGTCCACTTGAGTCAAAAGAAAATAAAATGATAATGTATGATGGTAATGCCCACTTGAAATGTTGACAGCAAAATAAGGTTAGAACTTGCAACTATTAAGCTTGCAGTTCACATGTCCCACATCGGAAGTTACATATGGGTATTGAGCAACTTCTCTTATAAAACAACAACAACGCCTCGTTCTAATTTACTGCAGGAAGTTAATTTACTGCAGGAAGTTAATTATTTCTTAATTGGTTTTTAGACCAATTGAAAGGTTTATGAGTTATTTTTTGCTCATTTAAACCATAGTTGATCCTTTTGTTTCCCCTCTTGCTTGATTCATTTGAGTTGCTATAGTTATAACAAACTGAACCTAACGAGCTGAACCGAATTGTTCGTGAACTTTAAACGAGTCGAACTCGAGCTGAAAAAAGAGTTCGTGTCGAACTCAAGTCGAGTTTCGAGCCGAGCAAATTCTTATCGAGTCGAGTCGAGCTCAGACAGGTTCGATTCGACTCGACTCATTTCCAGCCCTAAATGGAACAATTTAAAATGAGTTCAAGTCAAAAAACCAAAACTTCATTTACTTGCACACCTCTAAGAAGATATCATTTGTCATCACCTAAACATGAACCCCAACCTATCCTAGAATACACCAAACCTGATCATGATTCCACAAATCTTAAAGATGTCCCTAAAATCTTCCATAACATGATTAAGCACACTTTACTCACTAGATGTGGAACCTTTGATGTTGGTACTGATTTATGTATCATTTCATGACCAAAACAAAACTCAACCTCTGCTTCATAATCCTTAAATACATGATTGATTCTTGTTTGGCTGTCAAACAAAATTTGTTGAGTTTCCACATGGGATCCATATGACTCCCATCTTTAAGGTTGCACAAGCATCCCTAGAAGGTGAAGAAAGTAAATACACCTTCATGAGATTCACAACCAAAACCTTAGGACAACTTCACATCACCACTTCAAACATGGCAACTCCTCAAACTTCAGGAACATCTGGATCTGTGTGAAAAGATATTCAGATCAGAACGTTCAGAAAACTAGGAAGAAAAGAAGAGTTGAGAAGGTTAGAAACCTATCCAGCATACAGAAGTAAGAAGGAGATGGATCTCTTGAAAGTATGGAAGATGATGAAGCTCATTCTTCTCCAGCCCTAGATAGAGTTGTTTCAACAAGTTGTTGAGCTTGCAAGAAAAGCAGTTCAGAATGTTGTTGGTGTTGAGCTTGCAAGAAAAGCAATTCAGAATGTTGTTGGTGAGAATGAAGAACATCTTCCGAAGGAAGATGATGTTATTGAAGAAGAAACTGTGCAAGATGAGGTTGTCACTCAAATGGAAGATGATGAGATACCTCAAGAGGCTCATATGGCTACTCCAATCACAGAAGATGATACTCAAAAGGTTGATGATGTATCTCTTCAGAAGAAAGATAAGATTGTTGTAGCAACTCCTGTGAATGCTGCTGAAGAAGAACATCTGAAGGTTGACACACCTCAGAATGTTGAAGAAAACCCTTCTGACCAAGATCAGAAAGTTGAAGAAAATACTGAGCAAGCTTCTCACAAAGTTGATAAAGACACTCAGGAAGTTGCAGAAATCTTGGCTTCACAAATAATGAGTCAAGGAAATGCTCAAGTACAAAAAGATGAGCCCATGGAATTTTCATCTGGTTTTGATCTCAGCATAGAAGATCTAAACTTTGACTTCAACACAAATGTGTTTCAAGATGCTCAGGAAACAGTTCAGATTGTTCAAGAAACATCTGAAACTGAAGATCAGAATGTTCAAGTGTTTTCAGATCAGAATGTTCAGAAAAATGCTCCTGATGCTGAAACTACTCAATCTAAAAGGTTGAAAGCTTCAAAGTTCATCCATCTGCTTTCAAGCAAGGTAGAAATAATTGACTTGGAGAAAATTGGTCAAGAAAAGTTATTACTCAAAGAAGATTCAATAAATTTGGAAGATTAAAGAATGTTGGATCAAACAACAAGGAGAAATACAATTCCTCCAATATCAGGTATCCACCTAAGATTCTAAACAATCTCTGCATTCACTCGCTACAAAAAGTAGAAGTGTTTTGAGAATGTCATTAATGTTGATCATGTATCATATATCATGTTCTCAAAAGATTGTCTTTCAATCTCAGCTACATGATTCTACAATATATGATTGAAAAACAAGAAGACTTCTCATATTCTATATATCACATTCAAGCATTTTACAATGCATCTGAAAAAGTGAAATGTATGAGAAGGATGATCAAATCTTTGACATAAAGAATTTGAAGGTCCTCCAACAATGGATCAAGACATCCCTGAAGAAACCTTCCAAAAAGTTTCTGACATTGCTAACAAAGCTGTTCAAAAAGCTGATGAAGTTCAGAATGTTGAAGAACTTCAAAAAGATGATGGTGGTGTTGAGAAAGAGAGCCAGCTAGCTGATAGTTCACCTCAGAAAGATGATAGAATTCTCATTGCTGCTAATGAGGTTCAGGAAGATGATGCAACTACTGAAATATGACTTCATAAAGTTGATGCAACTACTGAAGATGGAACTCAGAAAGTTGATGAAGTTCCTGCATAACAACTTCAGAAGGTTGATGAAATTGAAGAAGCCTCTGGAGAAATACCTCAAAAAGCTAACAAAGCTGGAAGCCTTTATTGGAGAAGGATCCTTTAAATCTTCTACTGCTGAAACAATTTCAAAATCTGAAGTGATGTTACTAACATCACGAGTGAACTCCAGTTTGATGAACAAGAAATTGTTCTAGAATCTGATATGGGAAATGATCCAGTGTCATTAAAAGATCAAGATATGCATGATGTTGCTAAAGCTCTAGCCACACACATGCTTAGTGAAAACACTACCACAAAGGAATCTGATGAGGATGAGCTAGCTGGAAATCAAGCTGGTTTTGATCTGAATATGGAGGAATTCAGCTCAGACTTCAATGCAAGTGTCTTTGAGGATTCTCAGATGGAAAATGATGGAACAATTCCTGCAACTCAAGTTCAGAATGTTAAGAAAACATTCCTCACAAACAAAGCATTCCATCTGTTGACCATATGTCTACATATCCTAAAACATTTGGATATGTTACAAGACACTCAGATCAGAAAGTTGGAAAGACTAAGAAGAAGAGAAGGCTACTGATGATTAAACTGCTTCAGAAGGTCATGCTTATTGATGCTTGGAGTTCTCCATCCAGATGAGAAAGTATTTCAAAGAAAGAGAAGCATGCTCTCTTCATTGAATCTCAAAGTGAGTGATATCATCCTATAAGGTACACATTTATTTGCACTATAATAAATATGATGATTGAAAGCATCAAATTATGTCATGTTTAATATGTGCTTATATCAAATGTTTAACCCTAAAGGCAATAACTTTTTTCACTCCTTGTTCATACTCCTTTCATGATGGTATTATACTCATTTGCAACTGCACAAGTCATAATTGACGATTAAAATCATTGCATGATGTCTTATGCTTTAACAAGATATATTAAGGGTGCATTTAAAATGAATTAGTGTTCTTATAATTGAACAAGGGGTTGCTTCTGTTATGTATAAATTCATGCATAATATTCTTTCATTGTTGGCCCCAAATCCCTTCTTAATTATCATGTTAAATGTTAAATGTGTTACATCATTTTGTGAATACTCATTTCTTCACTTGTGAATACTCATTTCTTCACATTTGAAATAAATGATTCTTACGCATTTCTATCCAATTTATTGACATGAGATGCAAATTAAATCATCATTGTTGTTAAATACTTCATAGAAAGATTTATGTTTAATCATAAATGTTGAATCATGATTGTTCATTGATATGAAGCATAAAAAATGTCTTAATTTATCAAACTTTAGAATAATCTGAAACGTGAAAATATTCACTTAATTTTGATATGGTTTATGAAAATATCATTCCTCAAACATGATTTTAAATGAATCCTATGTTTGAATTTATCATTAGAAGATTTTTTATATACTTGATCTTCATGTTGATGTGTGTGATCTTGTTATAATCTTCAAATATTGCTCTAAGGTTTGCATATTTTGTTTTTGAACTTATATTGGCTTTGTTTTGAGCATGAAAGTTTGTTTTAAGCATTGTTGTTTTAAAGTATGTTTGCAAAAGTTGCGATTTTGGCCCCCTATATTTAAAAACTACAAAACCGCCCCTTATGTTTTGGTTTCTTTGCACTTTTGGGCCTCATGGTCAATTTTGACGGTCCACGCTGACATGACACCCACATCACTTATGTGAGGGGCCAAAATCGTAACTTTTGCAAACATAGGGGGCCAAAAGTGCTATTAAGCATATTTTTTATTTTTTTAATTCATTTTCTTTTTTTTTTTCATTTTTCCTGTTTTGAAAAAATTAAAAAAAATACTGAAAAAATTTAAAAAAATTGGAAAAATTAATAAGAATGAAAAAAAAAATTCGCATGACATGTGTGTATATACATACCACATCATTAAATCATTTTAATAATAAAAAGACATTAAAATCTGAAATTCTTTTAAAAATAACAAAAAAATCAGATTATTTTTTTAAAAAAATAAAAGATTATTTTTTTCAAATTTTTTAAATAACAAAAAATCAGATTATTTTTTTCGAAAAATAAAAGAAAAAATTAAATCATTTTAATAATAAAAAGACATTAAAATCTGAAATTCTTTTAAAAATAACAAAAAAATCAGATTATTTTTTTAAAAAAATAAAAGATTATTTTTTTCAAATTTTTTAAATAACAAAAAATCAGATTATTTTTTTCGAAAAATAAAAGAAAAAAATCAGAAAAGACATTTAGATTTTTTTTTCGAAATTTAAAAGATTAGAAAAAGTTCGGATTTTTTTTTAAAATTTAGAAGATATTTAAAAATACTGAAATTTATTTTTCAAAGTAAAAAAAGTTTAGATTTTATTGCGAAATAAAAAACTGAAAAATATTTAAAATTTTAAAAATCAGGATATATATTTTTTAAAATCCAATTACAATATGAAAATTAAATTTTGAAAATCATATAATCTGAACAAAAAAAAAAATCAATTTTAGTTCAAAAGAGATTGGAAGAGTAACTTGAGATACTCACTTTTTAAATTTTAATGTCTCTTAAATAAGACACTTTTTAAAATTTTACACGCATTAATAATTCTTTTTACAAAAATATTCCTATGTAATTCAAGCTTCTCAGATATTTTTTCCTAAAAATATTCCTATGTAGTTCAGATTATATGATTTTTAAAATTTAATTTTTCTATTGTAATTGGATTTTAAAAAAAATATAAATCCAGATTTTTAAAATTTTAAATATTTACCAATTTTATTGTTTCGCAAAAAAATCTAAACTTCGAACTTTCGAAAAAAAATTCGAACTTTTTTCTAATTTTTTAAATTTCTAAAAAAAATCTAAATGTCTTTTCTGCTTTTTTCTTTTATTTTTCGTAATAAATAATCTGGTTTTTTGTTATTTTTAAAATTTAAAAAAAAATCAATCTTTTATTTTTTTAAAAAAATATAATCTGATTTTTTGTTATTTTTAAAAGATTTTCAGTTTTTAATGTTTTTTTATTATTAAAATGATTTAATGATGTGGTATGTATATTAAAAAATAATCTGATTTAGATGGGATCAGGGGGTTTTCGAAAGAATCTTCATATTTCAGGATTGGAATCGAAAGAATCTTTTTTACAGGGGAAAAACTGGAACTCGCCTAAATTACAGGGGGGTAAAGACATATTAACCCCTTTTTTTTAAATTTTTTCAAAACAAAAAAATGGAAAAAAAAAAAGAAAATGAATTAAAAAAATAAAAAATAGGCTTAATAGCACTTTTGGCCCCTTAAGTTTGCAAAAGTTGTGATTTTGGCCCCTCACATAAGTGATGTGGGTGCCATGTCAGCGTAAACCAGGTCAAAATTGACCATGGGGGCCAAAAGTGCAAAGAAACTAAAACATAAGGGGCGGTTTTGTAGTTTTTAAACATATGGGGCCAAAATCGCAACTTTTGCAAACATAGGGGGCCAAAAGTGCTATTAAGTCTTATCTTAATTTAAGACAAAGATAGAGTTGTAAACATCAATGACATATCAATATGTGTTTGTGCATGAATTTGCTGCATATACTTGATTGTAAACATGTGTGTTTTTCACAAATTATGTCAAAAATTGTTGTTTGTAATTGATTTCTTTTAAAGAAACTATCTTGCATCAAATGATACTTTGAAGCATTTCATCTTTTGAAAAAACTCAACAATATTTTCCAACATGAGCATATTGTAAAGAGAGAAAGATCTTTTCTAAACTCTAATTTCACCGCTTCCACAAATACTTCATTTTCTCTCAATTTCAAAAATTGTTGAATAAGATCAATTGATCTTTTCTCTGTTAAAGACTCGATTTAGATTAGTTAATCATTTTCTAAATTATGAGCATGACTTTGTCAAGATGAAAAACTTATCTGTTATGACAATAAGTAAAAGAAAATAATTATTTTCTTAGAAAATCAAAAGATTTGAAATGTAATAGGATTCTTTCGAAATGTAATAGGATATTCATCTCTAAAACTTAGGGGGAGTTTTCTATACTTGAAAATATCAATCTTTTCGAAAACATTGAAACCAAGGACAAAAACATTTTCTCAATTTTTGAGAAAAATATCTCATATTTTGAATATGTTGAAATGGTTGCATATGTTATCATTTTTCATGCCTTGTTTACACAACTGATTGAAATAATGATTGATCATGATCTTTGCATTGTGTTTTAATTAAACCATGAGTTTAATATATGAATGCACTTGTGAATTACATGCAATATCTTGTGATTCTTACCTTCCAAAATTATGTCACTTTTCCTTCATATCACCCCTACTACTTTTTGATAGGTGACAAAAGGGGGAGAGATATATATGATGGGAGAAAAACCTAGGATGGGGAGACATACGTATTATGGGAGAGAAAAATCTAAAATGGATTTAATTAATGAAGAATGTTAAGAATTAACCTTTTCCATATGTTGAGGGGGAGTTTAATTAGTTTGATAAGAATTAAACTCTTGCATGTGTTTAGGGGGAGTTTAATTGCATATCCATGAACATTCTTACATTTATTATTATATCCATCATAAAACATAATATTTATTCAAAAGGTTTGTCATCATCAAGAAGGGGGAGATTGTTGAAGCAAAAATCTTTTTGATGAATGTTTTAATGATAACAAAACTCATGGAATAAATAATAAGTTTTATGAATGGTGATCTACTGATGTTGCACTTGAGTTTTTGTTAAAAGAGCAGGAATCACAAAAGTGAATAAGCTAGAAGCCACCCACATTGATAAGTGCATCATACCTACTCAACAATGAAAGAATGAGTATATCATCAGTTGAAACAACAAGATTATATCTCCATGAAGATTCATAGCTCAAGAATCATGATGGAAGAACTTGAATCATGATGGAAGAACTTACATCACAAGCTACCCAAGAACGTACTTGAAGTTATGTGACAAAACTCACATTGAGTTTTATGTGAAGATCCACCATGAAGATAAAAGGAAATATGCATGCAAGCTAGGAAGATTCTCAGAACCTCCTCAAAGTATCACACTTCCAAAGCTTATGAAGATAAGAAGTTCAAAGTTCAGAATGTTCATATGAACAGAGATCAGAATGTTCATATGAATGGAGTTCATAATAATCATGAACATTAACCCTGAATATATCCAGAAATAATAAAGGATTGCTTCATGGATAAACAAGAATATTTAAAGTCATCAGTTACATGCAATGATGAACTAGATGCAAAGAAATATTCTTTTGGACTTCAAAGAAAGAATCATCTTGTTTGTCAAAACAAATGATCTCTCATTTATATGCTTCAAGTAGTTCTTGAAGGAAATAAATAAACAACCTTCGTAAGGTTCAAAGTGTTGAAGAACATCAGAATGTTCAGCACAAAGTACAACCGTCAAAAATAAAGGAGCCTAGAAGAAACATTCTGAAGTTCATACATATGAACCCAGAAGGAGTTTAGAAGGTTGCTCAGAAGGTTCATTAGAGCAAAACTCATAAATCAATGTCCACACCAAGAACATGCAAGAACAGATGTGACAAGAACATATCTTATAATGATTTTGACTTTGGATCAAGAAATCATTAAAGGCATCTATGGTGATTAAAGGATTAATGGACTTTAATATTTCTTGGTATTTGTGCATTCTTGAGTGATTAACTAAGACATGAACAAGGTTTAAATCATACCAAGAATCAAGAAATCAAAGGACATTTGAATTCATGAACTAACTCTGAGTTCAGAAAGTTAGTTTAGAATGTTGCTCGTAAAGTTGATCAGAATGTTCAAGCAAAGTTCAGAAGGTTGTTCTTATACAAGCTTAGAATCTCAAGAACATTATCAAGAACATGCAAGCTATACGTGACATGAACAAATGTCCAGGAAAGTACATCTGCATGGATCAATCAAGCAATAAAGGCATATACAAGGTTAATGTCAAAAAGGATATTCAATGTTCATTTAAGACTATGAACATTGAAGTGTTGGGATTATTCCAAAAGGGAATATCATCCTAGATGTTTTAATCACTGCTCTTCAGTGTTGTTTCACTATTAGGATTTGATTACATCAAATGGTAGTCTTACAAATCATCCTAAGTGAAACAGATGGAACATTCTGATGGTCAGAATGTTCAGCTCTGCACATGCTTTAAACTGTGAATAGTACAGTAGGTGAAAAGCAAAAGCAAGCTCATGACAGATTCAATTAGAATTAGACATACAAGGGAGCAGGCACTGTTCAGTATCAGAAAATCTCTTAAAGCATGGGCCTGAAGATTGCAGAATCCACTTTATCTCTCCTGCACACAATCTAAGGCAGATCTGGCCATAACTTATCCAGCAACTTTCTGATGTATGTGCAAAAGTCACAACTCATGGATATTGCCCAGAAAATCATATGAAACACATATGATTTGCCCAAAAACTCATGTGTTCATTCATACATGATGAACCCAGATGAAGATCATCAAGAACACAACAATATTCTGGGTTTCTATGAAGAACGCAACAACATTCTGATGTTCATCAGAGATCAGAATGTTCACCCATAATTTCAAATAAAAGCTTGTGGGGCCCAGGACACATGGCATAACACCATTGGACACCCTACAACGGCTATATGAGCCCAAAGACTCTATAAATAGAGATCAAAGGCTCAGCATTACTTGCACCATTGCAAAGCATACAAGAAAACAACTTGATTTTGTTTGAAGCTCTTGCAATCTGAAATTGATCAATCTCTAAGGCTTTTGTTTCCTTAGTGCACATCAATACTCTCTGTTATCTCGTGCAAAGATAACTTTCTTTTTCCCCTCCTCTGTTTGATTCTCAAACATTCAAACTCCACACAAATTGCAAAGCATACAAGAAAACAACAAAGTTTGTTTGAAGCTTTTGCAAACTGAAATTGATCAATCTCTAAGGCTTTCATTACTTAGTGCACATCAATACTCTTTGTTATCTCTAAGATAACTTCTCTTTCTTTCTTCTTGTCTGTTTGATTCACAAACATTCAAACCTTCATACAAATTGTAACAAAGTCTCATCTAGCTTTAGGGGTACTAAAGTGTTAGTTTGAGCAAAGGTTGTAAAAGTCTAAGTGGTTAACTTAGCAACAAGGTGCAAGCCTGCTGAGGCTTAGAGAATACAGGATTGTAAGTGTTCAGGTGAACACAGATTGTAAGGTGCAGGATTTGAGAGGTTATCTCAAGCATCACAGTGAAAACTCTCACAAGATTGTGAGGACTGGACTAACCCACATTGGGGGAACCACTATAAACTTCTGTGTGTTCTTTCTCTTCCCTTTACTTTTTTAAATTCAGTATACACTAAACACACACAACACAGTTACTTAATTAAATCAGTTTCTGCATAATCTGCACAAGAACGTCATAATGTTCTGAAGTCAGAAAGTTAACTTAACTATTTCAAGTAAACTACTTGAGAATCATTTTTAAGTTGCAGGTTAATTTTTAAAGGGTCACAATTCAAACCCCCCTTTCTTGTGACTATTTTATCCACTTCAATTGGCATCAGAGCCTGCCTCTATGGTTTGAGCACTTAACAGTGTATGAGGAAAAGATCCAGAAAGAAGTGATGTCAAAACCTACAAATCAAAGTGCATGTCACATATGCAACAATGTTGGATACTTCAAAACTAAATTCCCTCTAAAGAAGAAGATGCAAAGATGGCAACCAGAGATGCTTTTGAAGAAAAAGAAGTCAACACATGAGTAAAGACAAACACAAAATGAGAATAGGTAAGAAATTATAATCCTTATCTTTTATATAAAGTGTTTAATAATATCTTATATGACTCATGCTTTTTATTATTTTAAGTAGGAACTTTTTAAAAATAATTTTTCTTGTATAAAGAAAGAAAATGTGAAACTAATAATCTTGAATGAGATATATTTTAAAACCATTCAAAGATTGCAGAATTCTCTTTAATATATTTGAGAAACATAAGATCCTCAATGAGCAAATAGTTTTAAGATTTAGAAAAGTCTGAATTTTTGAAACAAAATGTTACTTTAAAAAGGGAAGTAAAAGTTTGAAAAAGGACATAACAAACTTTCTAAAATCTGTTAAGACCCTTCAAAAAGTTGGTTTAGGATTCATAACCTATCACAAACAAAACTGAGAAGGTAAATGAAAAATGTTCATTTTGGAAAAGAATTCAACATTATGAACCTGCATGTTTTTTTTATATATAAAAATAAACATGAGAAAATCCTCATTTCAAAAAGACATTATATCTTAAATTAGAATGCGCTCAAAAGGTTGAGATTGGTAAAATATAGTTTTCTTGTTTCAATAAATCTGATCATCTTAAATCAGAATGTGGTCATAAGAAAGAATCTCTCAAGAGAAACACTAACCTCCAAGGACCCAAAGTAATACGGGTACCAAAAGCTTTACCAATTTGTGATGCAGGAATGTCTTCTAAATTTCTAAGAAAAGCTTGTTTCATGGACAAATTATGTTCAAGAAATATGTGGAGATCAAAATGATGAAGATTCTGAAACTTCTCAAGATGATGCTGAGTTGTTCTAAAACAATGGAACTAGGGCTGGCAATGAACCGAACCAACTCGAAAATAGTTCGAGACTCGATTCGGTAATTAATTCGTTGAACTTGGTTCATGAACCAAACGAGTCGAACTTGAGTTTAAAATTAAGTTCGTCAAATAAATGAGTTGAACTTGAGCTAAGTATAGTTCGACTCGTTTGGTTCATGAGCCAGCTCGATATATATACGTATATAATGCATTGTTAAAAATTACACTATTTGTAAAAGAAATATTATTTATCCAGTAGAAAGAAATGTCCACTTGAGTCAAAAGAAAATAAAATGATAATGTATGATGGTAATGCCCACTTGAAATGTTGACAGCAAAATAAGGTTAGAACTTGCAACTATTAAGCTTGCAGTTCACATGTCCCACATCGGAAGTTACATATGGGTATTGAGCAACTTCTCTTATAAAACAACAACAACGCCTCGTTCTAATTTACTGCAGGAAGTTAATTTACTGCAGGAAGTTAATTATTTCTTAATTGGTTTTTAGACCAATTGAAAGGTTTATGAGTTATTTTTTGCTCATTTAAACCATAGTTGATCCTTTTGTTTCCCCTCTTGCTTGATTCATTTGAGTTGCTATAGTTATAACAAACTGAACCTAACGAGCTGAACCGAATTGTTCGTGAACTTTAAACGAGTCGAACTCGAGCTGAAAAAAGAGTTCGTGTCGAACTCAAGTCGAGTTTCGAGCCGAGCAAATTCTTATCGAGTCGAGTCGAGCTCAGACAGGTTCGATTCGACTCGACTCATTTCCAGCCCTAAATGGAACAATTTAAAATGAGTTCAAGTCAAAAAACCAAAACTTCATTTACTTGCACACCTCTAAGAAGATATCATTTGTCATCACCTAAACATGAACCCCAACCTATCCTAGAATACACCAAACCTGATCATGATTCCACAAATCTTAAAGATGTCCCTAAAATCTTCCATAACATGATTAAGCACACTTTACTCACTAGATGTGGAACCTTTGATGTTGGTACTGATTTATGTATCATTTCATGACCAAAACAAAACTCAACCTCTGCTTCATAATCCTTAAATACATGATTGATTCTTGTTTGGCTGTCAAACAAAATTTGTTGAGTTTCCACATGGGATCCATATGACTCCCATCTTTAAGGTTGCACAAGCATCCCTAGAAGGTGAAGAAAGTAAATACACCTTCATGAGATTCACAACCAAAACCTTAGGACAACTTCACATCACCACTTCAAACATGGCAACTCCTCAAACTTCAGGAACATCTGGATCTGTGTGAAAAGATATTCAGATCAGAACGTTCAGAAAACTAGGAAGAAAAGAAGAGTTGAGAAGGTTAGAAACCTATCCAGCATACAGAAGTAAGAAGGAGATGGATCTCTTGAAAGTATGGAAGATGATGAAGCTCATTCTTCTCCAGCCCTAGATAGAGTTGTTTCAACAAGTTGTTGAGCTTGCAAGAAAAGCAGTTCAGAATGTTGTTGGTGTTGAGCTTGCAAGAAAAGCAATTCAGAATGTTGTTGGTGAGAATGAAGAACATCTTCCGAAGGAAGATGATGTTATTGAAGAAGAAACTGTGCAAGATGAGGTTGTCACTCAAATGGAAGATGATGAGATACCTCAAGAGGCTCATATGGCTACTCCAATCACAGAAGATGATACTCAAAAGGTTGATGATGTATCTCTTCAGAAGAAAGATAAGATTGTTGTAGCAACTCCTGTGAATGCTGCTGAAGAAGAACATCTGAAGGTTGACACACCTCAGAATGTTGAAGAAAACCCTTCTGACCAAGATCAGAAAGTTGAAGAAAATACTGAGCAAGCTTCTCACAAAGTTGATAAAGACACTCAGGAAGTTGCAGAAATCTTGGCTTCACAAATAATGAGTCAAGGAAATGCTCAAGTACAAAAACTTCTGTGTGTTCTTTCTCTTCCCTTTACTCTTTTAAATTCAGTATACACTAAACATACACAACACAGTTACTTAATTAAATCAGTTTCCGCATAATCTGCACAAGAACGTCAGAAAGTTCTGAAGTCAGAAAAACAAAGAAGTATTGAGCCAACCCATATAGCACAGTGGCAAATCACAATCTAAAAGTGAATTCAAGGTCATAAAAGCACAATGAGTGCAAACCTTTATATTACGGAAAAGCACTACAGTAAATTCATGCAGCATATAAAATTCATATAACGGTCTACAAATGAATTCAATGTTATAAAAGCACAACACCTTTATATTATGAACTCAAATTCATATCATCGAACTCGAAGTGTCAATAACGTTCCTTTTAAGGTCAAATGAGGCATCCCAATACTTCAAAATTTATGGAACAAATAATATCCATGACTCATATTCCTTTCAGGTCATCGAGACATCCTATGTTCGATCTCATTGTGGCAGTTTACAATTTAGAATTGCATTCAGGTCATAAAAGCACAACGGATCCATCCATCCTTTATAAATAAAAATTCATATCAATATCACATTTAAGGCATCATGCAACTTTTACACAATGAACGAATTGTTCATAGTGTTTCCTTTAGGGTCATCGAGGCATCCAAGCACTTGCAACATTTTTTAAACAAATAATATCCATTAATTCCTTCGGGTCATCGAGGCATTGTTGATGAATAACAAAAACATATAAATATCACTTTAAAGGCATCGAAACACTTGCAACATTAAGGGGACAAATAATATCCGTCAATTCTTTTCGGGTCATCGAGGCATCATAATAGTTTTAAAATTTAGGCCCATATATTATATAATATATGAGTGACAATTCCTAGTCTAGAAAAATCACTGAGGCATCCAAACACTTGCAACATTTATGGGACAAATAATATCCGTCAATTCTTTTCGGAACATCGAGGCATCTTATTAGTTTCAAAATTTAGGCCCATATATTATATAATATATGAGTGACAATTCATAGTCTAGAAAAATCATTGAGGCATCCAAACACTTGCAACAGTAATGGGACAAATAATAACCATCAATTCTTTTCGGGTCATCAGAACCTTCAAAAGACAAAAACAGAGAAGTATTGAGGCAACTCATATAGCACAGTGGCAAATCACTATATAAGTGAATTCAAACCTTTATATTATGAAAAAAGCACAACAGTAACTTCATGTAGCATATAAAATTCATATATCTCTTTGGATCATTGAGGAATCCAACATAGCATGCAATGACAAATCACAGTCTAAAAATGAATTCAAGGTCATAAAAGCACAACGAATACAAACCATTATATTATGAACTCAAATTCATATCAATATCGCATGTAAAACATCATCAAACTTTAAATTATGATTGAAGTGTTCATAATGTTCCTTTTAGGGTCAAATGAGGCATCCCAACACTTCAAAATTTATGGAACAAATAATATCCATGATTCATATTCCTTTCGGGTCATCAAGGCATCCTATATTCCATCTCATTGTGGCAGTTACAATTTAGAATTGTATTTAGGGTCATAAAAGCACAACAGATCCATCCCTTATATTATGAATAAAAATTCATACCAATATCACATTTAAGGCATCATACAACTTTTACGCTACAAATGAATTGTTCATAGTGTTTCCTTTAGGGTCATCGAGGCATCCAAACTCTTGCAACATTTATGGAACATATAATATCCATTGACTCATTTAGATCAAGGCATCCTACATCCAAATCATAGTGGCAATTCATAGTCTATAACTGCATTCAGGGTCACAAAAGCACAGCAGAACCATCCCTTATATTATGAATAATGATTCATATCAATATCGTATTAGGGTCATCGACTTTTACGCTATGAGTAAAGTGTACATAATATTTCCTTTAGTGTCATCGAGGCATCCAAACAATTGAAACATTTTTGGAACAAATAACATCCGTCAATTCCTTTTGAGTCATCGAGGTATCTCAATAGCTTCAAAGTTAAGGCTCATATTTCATTTTTGGATGACAATCCATAGTCTAGAATTGTAATCAGAATTATGAGTGAAGTGTTCAAATGTTATCTTTAGGGTCAATGTCATCAAGGCATCCAAACCCTTGCAAAATTTATGAAACAAATAACATCCGCCAATTCCTTTCGGGTCATCGTGGCATCTCAATAGTTTCAAAATTAAGGTTCATATTTCATCTTTGGATGACAATTCATAGTCTAGAATTGCATTCAGAATCACAGAAGCCCAATAAATATCATCTCTTATATTGTGAATAAAATTCAAATTCATTTTGCATTAAGTCGCCATCAAGCTTTAAGATTAAGAATAATAACGTGTGCATAATGTGGTTCTCTTTAAAATCACCGAGGCATCCAACCACTTATAAAATTCAAAAATAAAAATAGCATTCATGCATTCTCACCGTTGGACTTAGGGATATATCATTCCTTTATCGGATTAGAAAAAAGATTTCAACTCACGGGTAATTCAAATTTAAGAATTCATTCATGTTATAAAAGATATCAATCAACTTTTATATTCTGAATATAGTGGCCACGAAATTCCTTTTAGATTCTTCTAAGCATCCGACAATAAATTTCTACAGATTCATTCATTTAGGGTTGTCAAGGCACCACCCTAACCGTTTTAAAATTTAGGCTCGTATACGAAGGATTTGTCTATATTTATAAAGCAGGGGATTGAAGGTTCTTGTGAAAATGGTTAGCCTAACAACATGTACCAATTATTAAAAAACTAGAAGTGTTTGTGAAGATTTCATTACCTTTGCTATCGAATAAATTGTCTTCCAAAACACCGGTGCCAAAAGGGTCTTCATGCAAAATCAGAGTTTGCTGAATAATTCTGGAACTACCAATTCCACCGTTAAAAAAAATTCAAGAATTAAAACCTGAAAAGCAAGATAAAGTGTAGAAATGATACCGTCGAAGGTGAAAAGGTGAAACTGCAAATTTTTTATAGTGCGTGTTTTAAAGAAGATGAAAGGCGTGTGTTTCATCTTCTTTAAAACGCATCATAACCTTCGAAGACAAAAACAAAGAAGTAGCATAGTGGAAAATCACAATCTAAAAGTGAATTCAAGGTCATAAAAGCACAATGGGTACAAACCTTTTATTATGAACTCAAATTCATATCAATATCGCATGTAAGACGTCATCAAACTATAAATTATGATCGAAGTGTTAATAATGTTCCTTTTAGGGTCAAATGAGGCATCCCAATACTTTAAAATTTATGGAACAAATAATATCCATGATTCATATTCCTTTCAGGTCATCGAGGCATCCTATGTTCCATCTCATTGTGACAGTTTACAATTTAGAATTGCATTCAGGGTCATAAGAGCACAATGGATCCATCCTTTATATTATGAATAAAAATTCATTCTAATATCACATTTAAGGCAACATGCAACTTTTACACTATGAATGAATTGTTCATCGTGTTTCCTTTAGGGTATCGAGGCATCCAAGTCATCGAGGCATAATGTTTGCTTTAGGGTCATTGAGGCATCCAAACACTTGCAACATTTACAGGACAAATAATAACCATCAATTCCTTAGTTTCAAAATTTAGGCTCTATAGTCTAGAATTACACTCAAGATCAAAAAATCACTGAAGCTTCCAACATTTACAAAATTTAAAGAGCAAAAATAATTTTCATCCTTTCCTACCATAAATTGATTTTAACTCATAGAGGCAATCACTGTAATGGATTCCACTTAGGACATAAAAGATATCATCCAACTTTTACATTATGAATATAGTGGCCACGGTATTCCTTTTAAATTCATCTAACCATCCAATAATAAATTTCTAAAGATTCATTCCTTTAGGGATGTCAAGGCAACTGTTTAAAAATTTAGGCTTGTATACAAAGGATTTGTCTATATTTGAATAAAGCAGAGGATTAAAGGTTCTTGTGAAAATGGTTAGCCTAACAACATGTACCAATTATAAAAAAACTCCAGTATTAAAAAATTCAAGAATTAAAACTTGAAAAGCAAGATAGAGTGGAGAGATGTTGCCGTTGAAGGTGAAACTGCAAATATTTTATATTCCATGTTTTAAAAAAGATGAAAGGAGCGTGTTTTATCTTCTTTAAAACACATCAGAACCATCAAAGAGAAAAACAGAGAAGTATTGAGGCAACCCATATAGCACAGTGGCAAATCACAATCTAAAAGTGAATTCAAGGTCATAAAAGCACAATGAGTACAAACCTTTATATTACGGAAAAGCACTACAGTAAATTCATGCAGCATATAAAATTCATATAACGGTCTAAAAATGAATTCAAGGTTATAAAAGCACAACACCTTTATATTATGAACTCAAATTCATATCATCGAACTCGAAGTGTCAATAATGTTCCTTTTAAGGTCAAATTGAGGCATCCCAATACTTCAAAATTTATGGAACAAATAATATCCATGACTCATATTCCTTTCGGGTCATCGAGACATCCTATGTTCCATCTCATTGTGGCAGTTTACAATTTAAAATTGCATTCAGGTCATAAAAGCACAACTGATCCATCCTTTATATTATGAACAAAAATTCATACCAATATCACATTTAAGGCATCATGCAACTTTTACACAATGAATGAATTGTTCATAGTGTTTCCTTTAGGGTCATCGAGGCATCCAAGCACTTGCAACATTTTTTAAACAAATAATATCCATTAATTCCTTCGGGTCATCGCGGACTTGTGGATGAATAAAAATTCATATAAATATCACTTTAAAGGCATCGAAACACTTGCAACATTAATGGGGCAAATAATATCCGTCAATTCTTTTCGGGTCATCGAGGCATCATAATAGTTTTAAAATTTAGGCCCATATATTATATAATATATGAGTGACAATTCCTAGTCTAGAAAAATCACTGAGGCATCCAAACACTTGCAACATTTATGGGACAAATAATATCCATCAATTCTTTTCGGAACATCGAGGCATCGTAATAGTTTCAAAATTTAGGCCCATATATTATATAATATATGAGTGACAATTCATAGTCTAGAAAAATCATTCAGGCATCCAAACACTTGCAACAGTAATGGGACAAATAATAACCATCAATTCTTTTCGGGTCATCAGAACCTTCAAAAGACAAAAACAGAGAAGTATTGAGGCAACTCATATAGCACAGTGGCAAATCACTATATAAGTGAATTCAAACCTTTATATTATGAAAAAAGCACAACAGTAACTTCATGTAGCATATAAAATTCATATATCTCTTTGGATCATTGAGGAATCCAACATAGCATGCAATGACAAATCACAGTCTAAAAATGAATTCAAGGTCATAAAAGCACAACGAATACAAACCATTATATTATGAACTCAAATTCATATCAATATCGCATGTAAAACATCATCAAACTTTAAATTATGATTGAAGTGTTCATAATGTTTCTTTTAGGGTCAAATGAGGCATCCCAACACTTCAAAATTTATGGAACAAATAATATCCATGATTCATATTCCTTTCGGGTCATCAAGGCATCCTATATTCCATCTCATTGTGGCAGTTACAATTTAGAATTGCATTCAGGGTCATAAAAGCACAACAGATCCATCCCTTATATTATGAATAAAAATTCATACCAATATCACATTTAAGGCATCATACAACTTTTACGCTACAAATGAATTGTTCATAGTTTTTCCTTTAGGGTCATCGAGGCATCCAAACTCTTGCAACATTTATGGAACATATAATATCCATTGACTCATTTAGATCAAGGCATCCTACATCCAAATCATAGTGGCAATTCATAGTCTATAACTGCATTCAGGGTCACAAAAGCACAGCAGAACCATCCCTTATATTATGAATAATGATTCATATCAATATCGTATTAGGGTCATCGACTTTTACGCTATGAGTAAAGTGTACATAATATTTCCTTTAGTGTCATCGAGGCATCCAAACAATTGAAACATTTTTGGAACAAATAACATCCGTCAATTCCTTTTGAGTCATCGAGGTATCTCAATAGCTTCAAAGTTAAGGCTCATATTTCATTTTTGGATGACAATCCATAGTCTAGAATTGTAATCAGAATTATGAGTGAAGTGTTCAAATGTTATCTTTAGGGTCAATGTCATCAAGGCATCCAAACCCTTGCAAAATTTATGAAACAAATAACATCCGCCAATTCCTTTCGGGTCATCGTGGCATCTCAATAGTTTCAAAATTAAGGTTCATATTTCATCTTTGGATGACAATTCATAGTCTAGAATTGCATTCAGAATCACAGAAGCCCAATAAATATCATCTCTTATATTGTGAATAAAATTCAAATTCATTTTGCATTAAGTCGCCATCAAGCTTTAAGATTAAGAATAATAACGTGTGCATAATGTGGTTCTCTTTAAAATCACCGAGGCATCCAACCACTTATAAAATTCAAAAATAAAAATAGCATTCATGCATTCTCACCGTTGGACTTAGGGATATATCATTCCTTTATCGGATTAGAAAAAAGATTTCAACTCACGGGTAATTCAAATTTAAGAATTCATTCATGTTATAAAAGATATCAATCAACTTTTATATTCTGAATATAGTGGCCACGAAATTCCTTTTAGATTCTTCTAAGCATCCGACAATAAATTTCTACAGATTCATTCATTTAGGGTTGTCAAGGCACCACCCTAACCGTTTTAAAATTTAGGCTCGTATACGAAGGATTTGTCTATATTTATAAAGCAGGGGATTGAAGGTTCTTGTGAAAATGGTTAGCCTAACAACATGTACCAATTATTAAAAAACTAGAAGTGTTTGTGAAGATTTCATTACCTTTGCTATCGAATAAATTGTCTTCCAAAACACCGGTGCCAAAAGGGTCTTCATGCAAAATCAGAGTTTGCTGAATAATTCTGGAACTACCAATTCCACCGTTAAAAAAAATTCAAGAATTAAAACCTGAAAAGCAAGATAAAGTGTAGAAATGATACCGTCGAAGGTGAAAAGGTGAAACTGCAAATTTTTTATAGTGCGTGTTTTAAAGAAGATGAAAGGCGTGTGTTTCATCTTCTTTAAAACGCATCATAACCTTCGAAGACAAAAACAAAGAAGTAGCATAGTGGAAAATCACAATCTAAAAGTGAATTCAAGGTCATAAAAGCACAATGGGTACAAACCTTTTATTATGAACTCAAATTCATATCAATATCGCATGTAAGACGTCATCAAACTATAAATTATGATCGAAGTGTTAATAATGTTCCTTTTAGGGTCAAATGAGGCATCCCAATACTTTAAAATTTATGGAACAAATAATATCCATGATTCATATTCCTTTCAGGTCATCGAGGCATCCTATGTTCCATCTCATTGTGACAGTTTACAATTTAGAATTGCATTCAGGGTCATAAGAGCACAATGGATCCATCCTTTATATTATGAATAAAAATTCATTCTAATATCACATTTAAGGCAACATGCAACTTTTACACTATGAATGAATTGTTCATCGTGTTTCCTTTAGGGTATCGAGGCATCCAAGTCATCGAGGCATAATGTTTGCTTTAGGGTCATTGAGGCATCCAAACACTTGCAACATTTACAGGACAAATAATAACCATCAATTCCTTAGTTTCAAAATTTAGGCTCTATAGTCTAGAATTACACTCAAGATCAAAAAATCACTGAAGCTTCCAACATTTACAAAATTTAAAGAGCAAAAATAATTTTCATCCTTTCCTACCATAAATTGATTTTAACTCATAGAGGCAATCACTGTAATGGATTCCACTTAGGACATAAAAGATATCATCCAACTTTTACATTATGAATATAGTGGCCACGGTATTCCTTTTAAATTCATCTAACCATCCAATAATAAATTTCTAAAGATTCATTCCTTTAGGGATGTCAAGGCAACTGTTTAAAAATTTAGGCTTGTATACAAAGGATTTGTCTATATTTGAATAAAGCAGAGGATTAAAGGTTCTTGTGAAAATGGTTAGCCTAACAACATGTACCAATTATAAAAAAACTCCAGTATTAAAAAATTCAAGAATTAAAACTTGAAAAGCAAGATAGAGTGGAGAGATGTTGCCGTTGAAGGTGAAACTGCAAATATTTTATATTCCATGTTTTAAAAAAGATGAAAGGAGCGTGTTTTATCTTCTTTAAAACACATCAGAACCATCAAAGAGAAAAACAGAGAAGTATTGAGGCAACCCATATAGCACAGTGGCAAATCACAATCTAAAAGTGAATTCAAGGTCATAAAAGCACAATGAGTACAAACCTTTATATTACGGAAAAGCACTACAGTAAATTCATGCAGCATATAAAATTCATATAACGGTCTAAAAATGAATTCAAGGTTATAAAAGCACAACACCTTTATATTATGAACTCAAATTCATATCATCGAACTCGAAGTGTCAATAATGTTCCTTTTAAGGTCAAATTGAGGCATCCCAATACTTCAAAATTTATGGAACAAATAATATCCATGACTCATATTCCTTTCGGGTCATCGAGACATCCTATGTTCCATCTCATTGTGGCAGTTTACAATTTAAAATTGCATTCAGGTCATAAAAGCACAACGGATCCATCCTTTATATTATGAACAAAAATTCATACCAATATCACATTTAAGGCATCATGCAACTTTTACACAATGAATGAATTGTTCATAGTGTTTCCTTTAGGGTCATCGAGGCATCCAAGCACTTGCAACATTTTTTAAACAAATAATATCCATTAATTCCTTCGGGTCATCGCGGACTTGTGGATGAATAAAAATTCATATAAATATCACTTTAAAGGCATCGAAACACTTGCAACATTAATGGGGCAAATAATATCCGTCAATTCTTTTCGGGTCATCGAGGCATCATAATAGTTTTAAAATTTAGGCCCATATATTATATAATATATGAGTGACAATTCCTAGTCTAGAAAAATCACTGAGGCATCCAAACACTTGCAACATTTATGGGACAAATAATATCCATCAATTCTTTTCGGAACATCGAGGCATCGTAATAGTTTCAAAATTTAGGCCCATATATTATATAATATATGAGTGACAATTCATAGTCTAGAAAAATCATTCAGGCATCCAAACACTTGCAACAGTAATGGGACAAATAATAACCATCAATTCTTTTCGGGTCATCAGAACCTTCAAAAGACAAAAACAGAGAAGTATTGAGGCAACTCATATAGCACAGTGGCAAATCACTATATAAGTGAATTCAAACCTTTATATTATGAAAAAAGCACAACAGTAACTTCATGTAGCATATAAAATTCATATATCTCTTTGGATCATTGAGGAATCCAACATAGCATGCAATGACAAATCACAGTCTAAAAATGAATTCAAGGTCATAAAAGCACAACGAATACAAACCATTATATTATGAACTCAAATTCATATCAATATCGCATGTAAAACATCATCAAACTTTAAATTATGATTGAAGTGTTCATAATGTTTCTTTTAGGGTCAAATGAGGCATCCCAACACTTCAAAATTTATGGAACAAATAATATCCATGATTCATATTCCTTTCGGGTCATCAAGGCATCCTATATTCCATCTCATTGTGGCAGTTACAATTTAGAATTGCATTCAGGGTCATAAAAGCACAACAGATCCATCCCTTATATTATGAATAAAAATTCATACCAATATCACATTTAAGGCATCATACAACTTTTACGCTACAAATGAATTGTTCATAGTTTTTCCTTTAGGGTCATCGAGGCATCCAAACTCTTGCAACATTTATGGAACATATAATATCCATTGACTCATTTAGATCAAGGCATCCTACATCCAAATCATAGTGGCAATTCATAGTCTATAACTGCATTCAGGGTCATAAAAGCACAGCAGAACCATCCCTTATATTATGAATAATGATTCATATCAATATCATATTAGGGTCATCGACTTTTACGCTATGAGTAAAGTGTACATAATATTTCCTTTAGTGTCATCGAGGCATCCAAACAATTGAAACATTTTTGGAACAAATAACATCCGTCAATTCCTTTTGAGTCATCGAGGTATCTCAGTAGCTTCAAAGTTAAGGCTCATATTTCATTTTTGGATGACAATCCATAGTCTAGAATTGTAATCAGAATTATGAGTGAAGTGTTCAAATGTTATCTTTAGGGTCAATGTCATCAAGGCATCCAAACCCTTGCAAAATTTATGAAACAAATAACATCCGCCAATTCCTTTCGGGTCATCGAGGCATCTCAATAGTTTCAAAATTAAGGTTCATATTTCATCTTTGGATGACAATTCATAGTCTAGAATTGCATTCAGAATCACAGAAGCCCAATAAATATCATCTCTTATATTGTGAATAAAATTCAAATTCATTTTGCATTAAGTCACCATCAAGCTTTAAGATTATGAATACTAACGTGTGCATAATGTGGTTCTCTTTAAAATCACCGAGGCATCCAACCACTTATAAAATTTAAAAATAAAAATAGCATTCATGCATTCTCACCGTTGGACTTAGGGATATATCATTCCTTTATCGGATTAGAAAAAAGATTTCAACTCACAGGGGTAATTCAAATTTAAGAATTCATTCATGTTATAAAAGATATCAATCAACTTTTATATTCTGAATATAGTGGCCACGAAATTCCTTTTAGATTCTTCTAAGCATCCGACAATAAATTTCTACAGATTCATTTCTTTAGGGTTGTCAAGGCACCACCCTAACCGTTTTAAAATTTAGGCTCGTATACGAAGGATTTGTCTATATTTATAAAGCAGGGGATTGAAGGTTCTTGTGAAAATGGTTAGCCTAACAACATGTACCAATTATTAAAAAACCAGAAGTGTTTGTGAAGATTCCATTACCTTGGCTATCGAATAAATTGTCTTCCAAAACACCGGTGCCAAAAGGGTCTTCATGCAAAATCAGAGTTTGCTGAATAATTCTGGAACTACCAATTCCACCGTTAAAAAAAATTCAAGAATTAAAACCTGAAAAGCAAGATTAAGTGTAGAAATGATACCGTCGAAGGTGAAACTGCAAATTTTTTATAGTGCGTGTTTTAAAGAAGATGAAAGGCGCGTGTTTCATCTTCTTTAAAACGCATCATAACCTTCGAAGACAAAAACAAAGAAGTAGCATAGTGGAAAATCACAATCTAAAAGTGAATTCAAGGTCATAAAAGCACAATGGGTACAAACCTTTTATTATGAACTCAAATTCATATCAATATCGCATGTAAATAATGTTCCTTTTAGGGTCAAATGAGGCATCCCAATACTTTAAAATTTATGGAACAAATAATATCCATGATTCATATTCCTTTCAGGTCATCGAGGCATCCTATGTTCCATCTCATTGTGGCAGTTTACAATTTAGAATTGCATTCAGGGTCATAAGAGCACAATGGATCCATCCTTTATATTATGAATAAAAATTCATATCAATATCACATTTAAGGCAACATGCAACTTTTACACTATGAATGAATTGTTCATCGTGTTTCCTTTAGGGTATCGAGGCATCCAAGTCATCGAGGCATAATGTTTGCTTTAGGGTCATTGAAGCATCCAAACACTTGCAACATTTACAGGACAAATAATAACCATCAATTCCTTAGTTTCAAAATTTAGGCTCCATAGTCTAGAATTGCACTCAAGATCATAAAAACACCGAAGCTTCCAACATTTACAAAATTTAAAGAGCAAAAATAATTTTCATCCTTTCCTACCATTGACTTTAGGATTATATCATCCCCTTTTCAAATATCATCCAACTTTTACATTATGAATATAGTGGCCACGGTATTCCTTCTAGATTCATCTAACCATCCAATAATAAATTTCTAAAGATTCACTCCTTTAGGGTTGTCAAGGCAACTGTTTAAAAATTTAGGTTTGTATACGAAGGATTTGTCTATATTTGAATAAAGCAGAGGATTAAAGGTTCTTGTGAAAATGGTTAGCCTAACAACATGTACCAATTATAAAAAACTCCAGTATTAAAAAATTCAAGAATTAAAACCTGAAAAGCAAGATAGAGTGTAGAGATGTTGCCGTTGAAGGTGAAACTGCAAAAAATTTATATTCCATGTTTTAAAAAAGATGAAAGGAGCGTGTTTTATCTTCTTTAAAACACATCAGAACCATCAAAGAGAAAAACAAAGAAGTATTGAGGCAACCCATATAGCACAGTGGCAAATCACAATCTAAAAGTGAATTCAAGGTCATAAAAGCACAATGAGTACAAGCCTTTATATTACGGAAAAGCACTACAGTAAATTCATGCAGCATATAAAATTCATATAACGGTCTAAAAATGAATTCAAGGTTATAAAAGCACAACACCTTTATATTATGAACTCAAATTCATATCATCGAACTCGAAGTGTCAATAATGTTCCTTTTAAGGTCAAATTGAGGCATCCCAATACTTCAAAATTTATGGAACAAATAATATCCATGACTCATATTCCTTTCGGGTCATCGAGACATCCTATGTTCCATCTCATTGTGGCAGTTTACAATTTAAAATTGCATTCAGGTCATAAAAGCACAACGGATCCATCCTTTATATTATGAATAAAAATTCATACCAATATCACATTCAAGGCATCATGCAACTTTTACACAATGAATGAATTGTTCATAGTGTTTCCTTTAGGGTCATCGAGACATCCAAGCACTTGCAACATTTTTTAAACAAATAATATCCATTAATTCCTTCGGGTCATCGAGGCATTGTGGATGAATAAAAATTCATATAAATATCACTTTAAAGGCATCGAAACACTTGCAACATTAACGGGACAAATAATATCCGTCAATTCTTTTCGGGTCATCGAGGCATCATAATAGTTTTAAAATTTAGGCCCATATATTATATAATATATGAGTGACAATTCATAGTCTAGAAAAATCACTGAGGCATCCAAACACTTGCAACATTTATGGGAGAAATAATATCCGTCAATTCTTTTCGGGACATCGAGGCATCATAATAGTTTCAAAATTTAGGCCCATATATTATATAATATATGAGTGACAATTCATAGTCTAGAAAAATCACTGAGGCATCCAAACACTTGCAACATTTATGGGACAAATAATATCCGTCAATTCTTTTCGGGACATCGAGGCATCATAATAGTTTCAAAATTTAGGCCCATATATTATATAATATATGAGTGACAATTCATAGTCTAGAAAAATCATCGAGGCATCCGGCAAATAATAACCATCAATTCTTTTCGGGTCATCGAGGCATCATAATAGTTTCAAAATTTAGGCCCATATATCATATAATATATGAGTGATAATTCATAGTCTAGAATAGCACTCAAGATCATAAAATCACCGAGGCATCTAAACACTTGCAACATTTATGGGACAAATAATACCCGTCAATTCCTTTCGGGTCATCGAGGCATCGTAATAGTATCAAAATTTAGGTTCATATATCATATAATATGAGTGACAATTCATAGTCTAGAATTGCACTCAAGATCATAAAATTACCGAAGCATCCCAACATTCACAAAATTTAAAAGCAAAAATAATATTCATCATTTCCTACCATTGGTTTTAGGATTATATATCATCCCTTTTCAAATTAAAAAAAAAATTGATTTAAACTCAGACGATCACAGTAATGAATTCCATTTAGAACATAAACTCCTCAAGGCACCCTAATCGTTTAAAAATCGATGCCTATATATTGTGGAAAAAATAAATTATCATGCAGCGTTTCTCACATTTATAGGGTTTGTATATAATTGTTGTTGTTAAAGCAGAAGATTGAATAAGCAAGAATGATAGAATGGGTATCCTAACAACAAAATTGTACCAATTGTATAGGGTTTATGAAAATTCAAGAATCAAAACTTGAAAATCAAGGTAGAGTTAGAAATGGGTACAGACCTGAAATTCAAGAATCAAAACCATTGAAGAAAAAAGAACCCGGCAACGCATCTTAACCTTCAAATTGCGACCGTTTCACATCATAACGCGACAAACCCCATGATCCGAATTCAAAACCCCAAGATTTTCATCGGTGATCAAGGTGTGATCCGACTCGGCGCAATCAACCTTGCAATCGTGGATCAGAGGTTTGAGTTTGAAACGGTTTATTGGAGTTGGATTTTGTGAAACATCGATGAGGGAGGGTGGGGAAACCGGTCTGAACCGTGTTTGGATGATTGAAGAACCGTTTCCTACCATTGAAGAACCGTTTCATGACCCTGCAATTATATGGCTCAATAATTAACAAATTTTTATGCATTCATATCACATAACAGAGTTAATCTCTAAACCAAACAAGAAATTTTCACTACATATAAACCACAAAAACAATCATTTTCGACACGTATTAATATTATTGGTGGCAAATACGACACCCTGTTAACCACATAAGATGTTATATCCCTTAATGAGTGTAATCTCTAATTGGTTCTGTTCACATGCTTGTGAAGTTCTAATTAAGGTCCCCAATCAAAGTAGTATTTTTAGCCACTAATCCCATGTTATCTTGTGCTATAACTTTCTCTAAGTGGTACGTGTAGCTGGTACCATTATGTGTTTGAGAGATTTTGTGTTAATGATTCCTCTCAAAGCTATAACTTTCTCAAAGCTAATACCTTAAATAATATAGGGTCCAATGATGCCATGATTGTAAGGGAAACCCTTCCCTACCTTCGAATGATCTTTCTTCAGGACCATGACAGTCTGATATATCTCAAGTACAGTTTTTCTTTTGATATAAAAAATGAATATATAAATATAATGACAATGATTCTTGATTCTATATATAGATACATGCAACCTACTATATTAGTAATTAATATCAACAGTTGGATCCAACCATGAAAACCCCTCGTGTGCATGGAGTTTGGACATTCTCTTAATCAATAATCAACCAAAGTGACCACTCATAATCATATATATAGCCCCATGCACTTAAATTCAATTGACAGGACACCAAACTTTTCATGGGTGAGAATTGAGAATCAATCCAGTATATTGTCCTTTAGCAACCAATTTATGAGACTATATATTAATTTTCTTAGTGATCATACATTGAAGAAGCGATTTCAATCCAGAGAAGCATGATTGTACAAAAAATAGCCATGCCACACTTTATTGATAACAAATTCTTGGTATGCATAAACTTAAGTTAGTGTGGATACGCATACATTTGAGTTCTCGCTAAATATTAATTATACATATTTTGCAGAGCAAACTTAAAATAAGTTGTTTCATAGATAGATTTTGAGTTCTCTATGCAATGGGACTGCTTTCCCGCTCTTAAAAATCTGCACAATAACTAGTTGTTTTAGAAGTGCATTTAGGGAAAATACATATCATCCTCTTATTCCTGAAACGATATTTGTTTTAGGGAAATGTCAATGAATGAGGCATTCTTTAAGAATTTTAATGAATGATATTTTTAGATAGTACAAGTAGGATACTAGACAAGTAGGATACTAGACATGAAAGAAAGTATAGTGAATCAGGTACTAACATGTCATTCAATAGTTGGCGTTCAACTCGCCTCACAACATCCAACACAAGGGGTTTACCTTCCTGGTAAGTATCACAGGCCATTAGTAAAACTTACAAGTCACAATAAGTAAGTATATTTTTAAAGCTTATCTTGACACTTTAATTGAAGCTTTCATTGTTCATTACCTTATCGATCTATCATTCCTTAACATGCATTTTCAATGACCAAATTATGCAAAAGATGATTATGCAGTATAGGTCTGTTTGGATTGACTTATTTGAGTTTATCTCCTAACATAAGATTTGTGATATTGTTTGAGACAGCTTATAAAAACAGCTTACAACACTAGCTCATAAATTGTTCTCAGCTTATTTTCTTAAGTTCCCCAAAATAGTTTATGAGAAAACAATATAACTTTTTCTTTACTATCAAATGGCTTAAACAAAAAACGCTGTAATCATTTCTGCTATAAGCTGCAAATAAGTTGAATATCCAAACAGTGCCTATATATTTCAGAATGAAGACGTGTTAAACTCCAACAGTGACACATGTGATTTGCATTCAATCACTTCAATTTTTTAAATTATTATACATTAGTGTCGTGTCCGATGTCCATATAGATTATGTATCTCAAATAAATAAGATTCTAACCTCAGTTCTGTAAGCACCAACACCCAAGTTGAGCTTAATTGGGCTTGGATCCTTGTTGTAAGCGACAGTTACCTATTTTTCAAACAGACACAAGAAATAGACAAAAAAAAAAGGTAAGATAACAGAGCAATAATCAGTAACAACATTGTTTTTCAAAATAACATTTTCTATAAACAAACAAGGATACCTTATTATATGTTATTCTATAAACTTTTTCAAAATAACATTCACGATTCATGTAATATTCCTAATAGTACCAACTCAATCTCGGTAACAGCGTGCTCTAATAAATAAACAAACAAATCACACTCTTAATGGATTTAACAAAACATGAAAACGAATCAAGTAACGGATTTAAGCATATAGAAAGAAAAAAAGAATAGAAATCTCAATATATAACAAAAACGATATGGCTGAAAACAAAGAATCGGATTGCTATGTATCACAATCACAATTACCTAGTTCCAGATCTAGAAGAAGCAGTGTGTGTCAGAAATAAGAAACCCTAACCTAAACCGTTTGAAAGAATAGGTAGCAGGTATATTGAATTGAATTGAATGAATAAGAGAAGAAGTAAGTTACTTACGGTGAGAGATCGGAAGAAGAAAGCTTTGGGCAATTTAGATCTATATCGTACGCGTGCGTGAGATCGGAAGAAGAAAGCTTTGGGCAATTTAGATCTATCTTACGTAGCAGGTATATTGAATTGAATTGAATGAATAAGAGAAGAAGTAAGTTACTTACGGTGAGAAATCGGAAGAAGAAAGTTTTGGGCAATTTAGATCTACGTGAGGGTTGAGAAGAAAGTTGTGTGAACTTTAGGGTCCGTTTGTTCCAGAGTTTTGGAGGGGAGGGGAGGGGAGATTTTTAATTTGAAGTGTTTGGTTCAATTTTTAGAAGGGGAGGGGAAGGGTGGGGAGGAGAGCAAATTTTATTGCACTGCCAAAATTATCCTTTTATTAATTTAAAATCTCAATATTATCCTTGTAACAACATTTATTATTATTAGGTTATATTAATTTGAAACAACTTTTACTATTATTAGGTTATAGGTTATATTATTTTGTAACAACTTTTATTCCATATTATTAACAATTTTTTCTTGTAACAACTTTCATTACTACTTGTAATTGTAACAACCCTATTATTAATTCATTATTCCATCGTCTACATCGTGTTGTTATCGATTACGTCGTTATTGTTTCGTTACTTTATTATCCTTATTTAATTAAGTTTAAGGGTAAAACAGTAAACTAATTTTAAAATCCCTCCCCTCCCCTTGTGAACCAAACACATTTTTAATTACAATATCTCCCCTCCCCTCCCCTCCCCTCCGTTAAAATTCCTCCCCTCCCCTCCCCTCCCCTCCCATCCCCTCCTAATTCTCGAACCAAACGGACCCTTAGATCTATACGCGTGTTTATTTTCATAGAGAGGCTTTTTCTCCTCGGGCATTATTACCACTGATGTGAAAAAGCCACCGTCCAATGTTTTCCCTTCAGGTATCCTATCTGCCGATGTGAAGACATGATGCATATTTTGCAATAATTACAAAAATGCCACCGCATTGCTTTTGCCATCAAGTAATGGTCCACTGATGTGAAATCTCTAATGTTAAATGTCTTTTTTCTAGTAGTGGGAGAGGAGCGTGTCTCAAATTTATCGGTTTTGCTCCGGGCTTTTGTATTCTTTGGGCCTAATTCTAAATATAACTATTACTTTTTTACCACCCGTTTTTACTTTCTATTTACTAGCGTTCAGACGGGCACTCCCGTACCCGTCTGTCCGCTTTTTTTACTGCGCTAACGCATATAACTCATAAACAGTATGTTTTTCAACATCAATGTTGGTTTAGTTTTTCTTGATATATCTTGAACAAAATTATAATAATTAAAAGAAAGATCGAGCTTGATAAAAAAGAAGTATCAAATTTGATTAAAAAAAATGTAAGATAGGCAATACATGCACTTCTTTAACATGGAGTTATATATACTTAGTTTTGTGATGCACACCCGTCTCTACTAAAAAAACGAAAATTAGTGAAGGAAATTTAGAGAGGGAAAATGTGAAATTCCACTCTAATTCCGTCACTAAATTTTGCAACCAAGTAATTTGTGTGGGGTTTTATTTTTTCCGTCACTAATTTCCCTCCCTAATTTTGTTTTTCTTAGCCATATATTGATGATGTATGCATGAAACATGAGTGACATTTATGGGGTGGTTTTGATGAAGACATTAAATCTTTTCCATCGCTAACACAATTTAAAGAAACCAGTACTCATATGCTCTATGTTATTTCTCGAGCATTTAGAATCTGGCGGAAAATATTTCCTAAAAAAAAGGAAAGAAACTGTCACAAAATATTTCCTCAAAAAAAAAATAGAATCTATCGCAAAATATAAAATTAAAAAAATCAAAGGCTAACCAATAGAACAAATAAGAACAAAACTTTGATAACAAATCCAAGTCTTACATTGGGCGAAGACATTCAAAAAGAGTGAAAGAAAGTTTACATATTTTAATCATCACATTAGTCATATTACTTATTCATACTTTGCGAAATTTTATACTGAAAAAGTCAATCTAACATAGAACATGGAATGTTAAATAAACTGGGACATATAAGTGATGTTCTTGTTTGAGAAATCTTAGAAAAATATAAGGCAAGAGTCTTTGCCTACAACCACCCCTTCCTTTTTTTTTCATCCATGAACCCTCCTTCCATATCCTAGAATTCAAATCCTCTCTCTCTCTCTCTCTCTCTCTCTCTCTCTCTCTATATATATATATATATATATATATATATCATGGTCACGGACACGACCATACAACTGTCGTATTAACATATCTCTCAAATTGTTGTTCGGATGCTTTGCTACACGACCATACAATGAAGCAATTTCTCGATTCATCAATTATTCAGTGAAAATTTTAGACATTTTTTTTATATAAAAACATTCGATTCTAATTAAGTTTGTTCAAGAATAATAAAATTATTCGGTTCTATGTTCAGTTTGGTTTTTTTTATTATTATAAAAAGCATACATTTTGTAAGTAAATGGAGATAAGATTTATGATCATCACTTCAAGCATATCAATAATAGTATAGTCGTATATGATTGATAACATGTCTAACCGTACAAACTTTGTTTGCTACCATTTACTTCCATGTAATAGAATTAGAAGTTGCAGTTCTCTCAACTTATGTCGTTAAATCAACTTTATCACTTGACCTTTAATCCAAAATGATCAACAAAATCTAAAAGTAAAATAAATTTAAATCAGCATTAGTCACTTAACTTGATAGAAACAATTATCTGTAAATAGTCCAAAAATTGAATTATGTGAGTGAGTCAATAGATCATGCACCTCTATCTGATAGTTTCGGTCCCCTTTCCATGTTCGCTGGTGACATCCATTTGTTGCCTTTGGTTGAGAATGTTTTGACATAAATAGAGTGCACATTCATTAAATAAAATGGTTATTCAAAAAAAAATGAATACAAATTACAAAGTGAAGGCAAAGTAAAATAATGTTAACCTCATAGTCCCTAGACAACCCTTAAAGGAAAACCTGACTTGTGTATAAGTGCATACAACTCCCTGGTTGTGGAAAGTACAAATTAATGTCTTGTTATGCGGATCATTATGGATATGGCAAACAGGTCAATAAACCATATATAGTATGAACACAAATAATAACTACTTACATGGGGAAGAGCGCAAAGATCGTTCATGATCATGTTAAAAAAGTTGCTGATAAAGAAATTTAAGACGTGAAAAGAGATGAAGATATTTAAAGAGAAGGAAAAGGATATTGCAATGCAAATACATGAGACACAACATTCATTTTATAAACTCAAGTGATGATAATTAACAAATCGTATAATGTCTAGGCATAAGTCTAACACCCTATTTCTAATAAGCGGTAACACGCGCGAATATACAAACATATTCTAGAAATAGATGCTACGTCTTCGAATAACCACAATTCATACATGCATAAAGATCATGTTTACATAACATAGCAGCGGAACATACATATAATCATAAAACATCTCCAGGTCTCAACAAAATACAAACGTATTCTCCAAATCTCAAATAACAAGTATCAACTCAACTCCAAAATACATAGTCAAATAAAACAACATGCAAGAACTACCCTAGATCAGAGCCCTAATCTAGACACTTGCATAAAAAGAGGAACTCCACTCCTCGATATCATCAAAACAAACTAAGCCTCCTGCACTCCATCTATCCGTCCATACAGAAAGGTAGGTGGTAAACCATTGAGGGTTAGCATTACATCATCATAATCCATATGAAAACATAGCATTCAAGGAATCATACATATCACATATACAAAACCATCCCTCCTAGAATACTAGCATCACATGATTATTATCCCACATCACTTACATTTCAAGCTATCACATTATTAACATGGCATAGCAAGAATATCCAATCTCTAAACAAATCATCGACATAAGTTCATCAATTATCAATCAAAGAAAGGATTACTCACCTTATTCTCCACTTAGCATACTTAATTCAAAGGTACAATTCAACATTTCAAAATTATAAGCAAGTAATCATCATCATCAAGGAAATCACCACATCATATGCATATACATATACAACTCTCACTTCATCATTATTATCAAATTAATTATCATCAAATAGATTCACCAAGTGTATAAGCACAAACAAATAAGACATGCAATTAGAGCATAATTCAATTATTCACAACCATCAACAAAATCCACCAATGTACATATACACCAATCCACACAATCACAACATTCACCAAATTTCACCAATCCACAAATTCATCAAGTCATATATTCCATTATGTCACGACTCATCAACTAATCAAATGCATATGATGCTCTAGACTCTTCTAGATGCATGTGGTACCAATTCTCCTCAAGGTCGTCACCCATGATGCAACAAAAACATCATTATCAATGGCTATAGTCAATGGCAATATGGATATAACATCCGACACGACATATGATGCATGAACATATGACTCAATCCACAATGCATATGTTCACCACGATTCAACGGCTATAATCAACGGCTATATGTATATACACACATTCATCACCAATCACATCAAAACTAGCATGTATAAACTCACCACTAACAATCAACGTCATTTTCATATAATGATTCAACAACATAATTCAAGCAATATATAGTTGTCACATATATACACCACCAACAATCAACATTTAATATGTTCAACAATTAACATAACATAAACATGTTCATCACCATTCAATTAGTATATATGCATCGACAACAATTCACCACCACTTGACATATACATACATCATTAATCATCTTCACATAAATCAACATATAGTTGCCACATTTCCACATAACTCCTTACAATCCAAATAGAGGAACAAATACAACATATGATCACAAACATCATATTCATCACTCAACAACCATTCATACATCATCTCATAATCATACCAATCTAATCATAGAGGGTTCATAAGAAATTGGCCCTCAATGATCATTTTCAATCAAGTTCGTCTCAAAAATTACAATATTGAAAATAATTGAGCATTTAAGTCAAGCCAAGCAAACGAGCCTAATTGCCTATGCCATGTATTCTCATAAGTCACATGTATGTGCAGTAGAGGTTACATAAGCATTTCATCGGCCAAACACAACGAAATTATAGGATTCACCAAGTTCGTCTCTTAATTAATTCATTTCAATGCCAAACAATATAAGAACTCAATAGACCCCCCTTAAACAAAGTTATTTCCTTCCTAAAAACACCCCTAGATGGTTAGGATAAAGCCCCTACACTTAGGAACAAGTTTGGAAGCAATTTGATTGAAGAAAAATGCATTTTTAAAGTTTCTTGTCAGACAGGATCGTGGCACGTGGGTCTCCCATCGTGGCACGATTTTTCCAGAGTCAAAAACACTGAAATTTCTGGTCACCATCGTGGCACGTTGGCCCCGCATCGTGGCACGTTCTTAGTTTGACAGACAGCGCCAGATTTTAACCTTCACGTTTTCGCGCATAAAAATCAAACCGTTAATCCGTTTTCGATGCCGTTTTCGCCTACATTCTCCTAACACTTAGCTCTATCATAATGTACAGAAAAATTCAAGTTTCAACCATCCCAAAATCATTTTCCAAAACCTCACATCACACTCATTTTTCAAAACGGTTAACACTCGAATTTTCACACGAAAATCCCGTTTTCTCCCAAACGACTCGACTAACAAAATCACAACATGAAAACAGAAATTCTACCAAGTTCAATTCATCCATCAACATCAAAAACTCAGCCAACAATTTCATATATCAAAATTTCATTTTGGTCCTTCACATGAACAACTTAACACAACTTCACAAATTTGAACAACAACAACGAATCTCATCATAATTCTCCAATTCATGATACCCAATGCATCAATTCATCAACAACACATCTAACAACAACAACAACAACATCTAATCATGAAATCATCCACAATTTAACAACCACAACTTCATTCTTCATCAATTTCACACAAAATCATATCATATTCATATATACCCATTTTGACATACAAATTCAACAACAACAACACAATTATGGTTGAAACCTAACCCTCTTACCTCTAGCACAAGAATCTCTAACCCAAGCTTCAATTTAGCTCCTAGATGATGAATCCCCTCTTGCCTCTAACCCTTGTTCTTGTTCTTCCCTCTAGCCTCTAACTCTTCTCTTCTCAAATGAAAAATGTTGTGAAGGAAACCCTATTTCTCTTCTAACATTTAGTTTATATAGGCTCCCCTAATTGGGCTTATCTCACAACCTTAATGGGCCTAATCCATTTCTATTTAAACCTCAAAAATGTTACTACTCACTTAACAGTAAAATATGACACTAACGGTCACTTAACTGTGAAATAAAATAATTACTACACCTTCTAGTAACTTGGTAAAATAATACTCTTACTAAGCACTAAAAATAACTTCTGGCAAAATTACAAAATTACCCCTGCTCTCAAAATGACCAAAATGCCCCTAAGTCCAAAATGACTAAAATGGCCTTCTAATACCGAATTTTATGATTCCCAACCAAAAATACCCACAGAGGCAATAATCACATAAGGGCACATATAACACACATAAATAAATAATAAAATAAATCTAGCGAAAATCGGGCTGTTACAACTCTCCCCCACTAAAAAGAATTTTTGCCCTCGAAAATTACCAGAAGGAAACAACTCTGGGTACGCAACCCTCATCCTACTCTCCGATTCCCAAGTGGCACTCTTACCAGTCGGTCCAACCCAAATCACTTTAACCAAAACGATATCCTTGCCACGCAAACGCTTCATCTCCCGATCCTCAATCCTCACTGGCCAAGTCTGAACGGTCAAATTATCCCTTACTTCCAAATCATCCACTTGAATCACATGAGACGCATCATACACATACTTCCGCAACTGAGATACATGAAACACATCATGAAGATTCGATAAAGATGGCGGTAACGCAATCCGATACGCTACAACCCCAACCTTCTCAACAATCTCAAATGGTCCAACAAAACGAGGAGTCAACTTCCGACACTTCAAGGCACGACCAACACCGGTTACAGGATTCACTCTCAAAAACACATGATCACCAACCTGAAACTCAATGTCCTTCCTCCGCTTATCATGATAACTCTTCTGCCTACTCTGAGATGCTCTCATCTTCTCTTGAATCATCTTAACCTTTTCCGTAGTTTCTTGCACAACATCCGGTCCTAACAAAGCACTTTCTCCTGACTCATACCAACACAACGGCGTCCTACACCTTCGTCCATACAAAGCTTCAAACGGTGTCATCTCAATACTAGAATGGAAACTGTTGTTATAAGTAAACTCAATCAACGGTAAACATTCAACCCAACTGACACCTTGCTCCAACACACAAGCTCTCAACAAATCTTCCAAACTCTGAATAGTCCTCTTAGTCTGACCATCAGTCTGGGGATGATAAGCAGAACTCAACCTCAACTTAGTTCCCAAAGCAGCTTGCAAACTCTCCCAGAACATAGAAGTAAACCTCGGATCCCAATCCGACACAATACTAGATGGAACACCATGCAATCTAACAATCTGCTCAATGTAGATCTCAGCCAACTTTGCCACAGACATACCGGTCTTAATAGGAACACAATGTGCCGACTTCGTCAACCGATCAACAATTACCCAAATCGAATCAAAACCCTTAACAGTCTTCAGCAAAGCTCCAACAAAATCCATAGAGATACTATCCCACTTCCACTCTGGCACAAACAACGGTTGCATCAAACCTGATGGCTTCTGATGTTCAATCTTAGACTTCTGACAAACCAAACAAGCATACACAAACTCTGCAATATCCTTCTTCATTCCAGGCCACCAGAACAACCTCTTCAAATCCTGATACATCTTAGTCGCTCCTGGATGAATACTCAAACTACTTCTGTGACCTTCTTCCAAAATCTGTCCCTTAAGCTCAATGACTCTTGGTACACAAACACGATCACGAACATCAAAACACCGTTCTCATCCAATCTGAAGTCTCCACCCTTGCCTTGGTTAACCAACACCACACGATCTACAAGTTCCAAATCTTCCTTCTGTCCATTCTTGATCTCCTCCAAAATATTACTCGTCAGCTTCAACATTCCTAACTTCACACCATCCGGCGTCAACTCACTAACCAAACTCAAATCTCAGAACTGCTCGATCAACTCCAACTCTTTAACCATCAAAGTAGACATATGCAACGACTTCCTACTCAAAGCATCAACAACAACATTCGCCTTTCCAGGATGATAGCTCAACTGGAAATCAAAATCTTTAAGATACTCCAACCATCTCCTCTGCCTCATTCAACTCCTTCTGGTCGAACAAGTACTTCAAACTCTTGTGATCACTGAACACTTCAAACTTAGAACCATACAGATAATGCCTCCAAATCTTCAACACATACACCACGGCTGCTAATTCTAAATCGTGAGTCGGATAATTCTTCTCATGCACTTTCAACTGCCTCGAAGCATAAGCCACGACCTGACGATTCTGCATAAGCACACCACCAAGACCCATCTTAGAAGCATCACAATACACAACAAACGATTCCTTCGGATTCGGCAAAATCAACACTGGAGCTGAAGTCAATCTCTTCTTCAATTCTTGGAAACTCTTATCACACTTAGCATCCCAAACATAAGCTTACCCTTTCCGAGTCAACTGCGTCAATGGCAACGCCAGCTTAGAGAATCCCTCAATGAACCTCCGATAATAACCTGCCAACCCAAGAAAGCTTCTAACTTCAAAAACAGACTTAGGTGATTCCCACTGCAACACTGCATTAACCTTCGACGGATCCACGACAATACCACCTTTAGAAATCACATGACCAAGGAAACTCACTTCCCGCAACCAAAACTCACACTTCGACAACTTAGCAAACAACTTCTTCTCCTTCAAGACACCTAACACAATCTTCAAATGCTCGGCATGCTCTTCTTCTGACTTATAATACACCAAAATATTATCGATAAACACCACCACAAAACGGTCCAGAAAAGGATGAAATATTCTATTCATATACTCCATGAAGACACCTGGCGCATTAGACACTCCAAATGGCATCACGGAATACTCATAGTGTCCGTACCTCGTTCTGAACGCAGTTTTGGATATATCTTCCGCCTTTACTCTAATCTGATGATATCCTGATCTCAAATCAATCTTGATGAACACCTCCGCGCCAACCAACTGATCCATCAAATCATCAATCCTCGGAAGCGGATACCGATTCTTAATCGTCACTTTATTCAACTGCCGATAATCCACACACAACCTCATGCTTCCATCTTTCTTCTTAACCAACAATACAGGAGCACCCCACGGAGAAACACTCGGTCTGATAAACTGTTTCTCAAGCAACTCTTCCAATTGCTTCTTCAATTCACCCAACTCTGATGCAGACATCCGATAAGGCGCAATAGAGATAGGACTCGTTCCCGGAACCAAATCAATTGCAAACTCAACTTCCCTATCCGGCGGTAACTCGGTAATGTCGTCCGGAAAAACTTCTGGAAACTCTTGCACTACCGGCAAATCACCAACTCCTTTCTCACTACTTTCCTTCAAGGAAGCAAACATCATGAACACACTAGCTTCACCATCCAAGGACTTCTTCACTTGCTCCGCGGTCAAGAACTTCCTACCTTCCTCAGCTACTGGCTTAGAAAAGTCACACTCTTGGTCAAACAATTAACACCAAAAGTCAACATCCAATCCATACCAAAAATAACGTCCATATGCTTCAACCAAAGACACACAAGATCCAACTCAAAATCAACGAGAACCTTAACACAAACCACAACCAACTGAGCCTTCGCAGCCAAAGATACCTTCCCTTGCCAGACCCAACGAATCTGAAACAACCTGCTACCCCCCCACTACGCTCAAACCCACAAAAAAGACGGAACAACACAACAAGTACCGACAGTACTCCCGTACATGTCGCATACAACAGGAAAATCAACGGGTTTTGGTCTGGACAAGACCAACTACGGCTCTGATACCAACTTGTAACACCCTATTTCTAATAAGCGGTAAAACGCGTGAATATACAAACATATTTTAGAAATAGATGCTACGTCTTCGAATAACCACAATTCATACATGCATAAAGATCATGTTTACATAACATAGCAGCGAAACATACATATAATCATAAAACATCTCCAGGTCTCAACAAAATACAAATGTATTCTCCAAATCTCAAATAACAAGTATCAACTCAACTCCAAAATACATAGTCAAATAAAACAACATGCAAGAACTACCCTAGATCAAAGCCCTAATCTAGACACTTGCATAAAAAGAGGAACTCCACTCCTCGGCATCATCAAGCAAAGAAACTAAGCCTCATGCACTCCATCTACCCGTCCATACAGAAAGGTAGGTGGTAAACCACTGAGGGTTAGCATTACATCATCATAATCCATATGAAAACATAGCATTCAAGAAATCATACATATCACATATACAAAACCATCCCTCCTAGAATACTAGCATCACATGATTATTATCCCACATCACTTACATTTCAAGCTATCACATTATTAACATGGCATAGCAAGAATATCCAATCTCTAAACAAATCATCGACATAAGTTCATCAATTATCAATCAAAGAAAGGATTACTCACCTTATTCTCCACTTAGCATACTTAATTCAAAGGTACAATTCAATATTTCAAAAATAAGCAAGTAATCATCATCATCAAGAAAATCACCACATCATATGCATATACATATACATATACAACTCTCACTTCATCATTATTATCAAATTAATTATCATCAAATAGATTCACCAAGTGTATAAGCACAAACAAATAAGACATGCAATTAGAGCATAATTCAATTATTCACAACCATCAACAAAATCCACCAATGTACATATACACCAATCCACACAATCACAACATTCACCAAATTTCACCAATCCACAAATTCACCAAGTCATATATTCCATTATGCCACGACTCATCAACTAATCAAATGCATATGATGCTCTAGACTCTTCTAGATGCATGTGGTACCAATTCTCCTCAAGGTCGTCACCCATGATGCAACAAAAACATCATTATCAACGGCTATAGTCAACGGCAATATGGATATAACATCCGACACGACATATGATGCATGAACATATGACTCAATCCATAATGCATATGTTCACCACGAATCAACAGCTATAATCAACGGCTATATGTATATACACGCATTCATCACCAATCACATCAAAACTAGCATGTATAAACTCACCACTAACAATCAACGTCATTTTCATATAATGATTCAACAACATAATTCAAGCAACATATAGTTGTCACATATATACACCACCAACACTCAACATTTAATATGTTCAACAATTAACATAACATAAACATGTTTATCACCATTCAATTAGTATATATGCATCAACAACAATTCACCACCACTTGACATATACATACATCATTAATCATCTTCACATAAATCAACATATAGTTGCCACATTTCCACATAACTCCTTACAATCCAAATAGAGGAACAAATACAACATATGATCACAAACATCATATTCATCACTCAACAACCATTCATACATCATCTCATAATCATACCAATCTAATCATAGAGGGTTCATAAGCAATTGGCCCTCAATGATCATTTTCAATCAAGTTTGTCTCAAAAATTACAATATTGAAAATAATTGAGCATTTAAGTCAAGCTAAGCAAACGAGCCTAATTGCCTATGCCATGTATTCTCATAAGTCACATGTATGTGCAGTATAGGTTACATAAGCATTTCATCGGCCAAACACAACGAAATTATAGGATTCACCAAGTTCGTCTCTTAATTAATTCATTTCAATGCCAAGCAATATAAGAACTCAATAGTGTTTTATCTTGGTTTTCGGGTGTCAAACATTGATTACGTTTGAACCTTTTAAACCGGTGATATCTTATTTTTTTTCTTGGGAAGGGAAAAAGTAAGTAAAACCCTTGAGAATCGAGGTCCGGGAGTTGTTTTCGCTACGGGAAGGTGTTAGGCACCCATAACGACTATAGTATCCTATAGGAACCGTCTTTAATTTCTACGCGCGCGCTTTATTTTTAAATGCTATTTTGAAAAGTGATATTAAGCCTAAGAGTTTTCTAAGTGAAGAATTGGAGGGAGAAGAATGTGTTTGAATTTTTATTTTAATTGAATTGAAGGAATTTGGTTCCTTGCCTACGTACCCGTTTAAGGGATCAAATCCACCGTAGTTCTCTTCCAAAAAATGTTTTTGTTTTTGTTGGTTGATTTTAAGTTTGAAAATTGGAATTTGAAGAATAAGAGAGAGAGGCCTCAAGGGCATGAGATTTAGAAAAGGTGAGGTGGAATTAGTTATTTTGCAAAATATGGTCTAAGTATTATTAAAATTCTTTAAGGGTTTTTGTTTAAGAAAAGAAAAGGAAAATACAATGGGATTTTGATCCCAAGGTTTATTTAGAAAAATATTTGAGTGATATTGTTCATATTTTTTGAAGAAAATGATTTTTCTAAGTGTAAAGCCTAAACATTTATCTAAACATACAATCCTAAACATACATCTAAACATGCATATCCTAGCCATACATCTAAAGTGAGGTGTGTGCATGTGTCGGTGCTTGTGTCGGTGTACATCATTAGAGTTTATTGTCCTTTACATCATTGGCCTAGATACATTCTATGGTCTTGCAAGAATTTAAAGGCATAGGAAAATATTACAAGATTCCTAATTTTTTTTACATTCTAAGTATTGCATGAATTTTAAAATGTAGGAAAATAAAGGATGAAGATATGAGATGGAAAATGAAATGCTCATGATGTGTGAAACAAAATAGAGGAAATTGTTAGTAATATAGGGCATAAAGAGATAGAGATATAGGTAAGTAAGATAGCACTAACAAAGTGACAAAACCTAGCAAAACAAGTAGCAAAATATGGCTAAAAGTTCACCACAATAACAAGGCAAACATATGACCCATAATTCTCATATCATGACCACTTTACAAAGTATTTTAGTTCAGTTTTCAACACAAGAATTATGAGGAAATATCAAGCCAAGCCTTGTAGCACATTTTAGGCATATTTTACACTTTATTTTCACAAGAATGCTATCATTACTTGCAAAACAAGGAATTGACTAATCCCATTCACAAACAGTAAACACAAAGATGCAAATTAGTGACAAGCACATCACAAGGTTACACAACAAGCACATGCATCAATTGGACACAAAATCATGCCAAAACGTAGCAAAAACTTGCAAGAATTTAACAAGAAAGACATCCAAAACACAAGCCACATCATATACATCTTTTATCAATTTTAACATGTAAAATACTCACAAAAATATCAATAAACACACTAAAAACACTCAAGAATTTTTTAGATGTTTTTATAAAAGGTTTTTGAGTCAAAAGAGGTGCAAGAAGCAAGAACAACGTACGAAATAGCAAGAAAACATGAAAGGGAAACAATTTTCGCAGAATTCAAGCCCAGGCCCAAGGGAATATGGATCCTGGACTATCCAAACGTATCAGGGACGTTGAATTGATCCAGGATCCTCAAACCCTAGATCAAACGGTTACAACTATGCAGCACACCATAAGGTGGTTCAGGCGCATGGAAACAAGGCATCTGGACCATCCACGTGGAGAAACAAAGATCCAACGATGGAGATTGAGAAGTGGAACGAACCAAACTGAATCAGACCGGTTCATGTGTCTATATAAACACAATGAAACCGGTCCAGTTCATTTCTTCCTTCCCTTTCTCCCACTACAACGTTTTTAGAGAGAGATGCTCTGCAATCTCTCTTCATCTTCTCCGATGAACACAACGGCGGAGCTGTGGTGGTTCGCCGGCGGCGCCACCACACCTGAACATTTTTCGAAACTTTTTTGCACGATTGTGTTCATCTGAGCCTCCTCTTTATGATTCTTAAACTTGTTTTTCGAAATAAGGCATGGATTCGAACAGATCTACGCTTGCATCTACGTTTTAGGGTTTCAAAAATTTTCCCTAATCTTTTCGAAACTAAACCTTAACTCGACCTATTCTACATGCTGATGACGAATTTATACTTTGATTTGAAAGATAAACGGCAAATCTTCATGATTTTTGAAATTAGGGTTTCGTTTCAACTCTTTTGAATCTTTTCGAATTTTCACTTCAATTCACCGTTTATCTTCCATTCAGAACCTTCGATGATGATTACGAACGAAAACGAGAAGGTTTACATGAGTTTACCTGGATTTGTTTGGAGATTCGAACAAAAGAGATCCTGCGTTCGTTCTTGATTGTTCTGGTGAGTATTCGAAACCTCTTGTAACCGAAAATAAATCGGTGAATCTTTTTCTCTCTCTTGACTGGTTCAATTCTTCTTCAATTCTTCTTCTTCTCTCTCTTGAACATTCTTCTTGTGATCGTCTCTGACTTGAATTGCAAGAAGATACGAGAAAACCGTTCGATGATGATGATTTTCGTGGAAAATCACTGAGAACAAACTTAATTCCAAGAAGTACTTCTTCGAATTGAATGCTTCAGTTTTTGCTTTCTGGAAATTTGTATTGATTTTCTGTATGAATTTTGATGGAGAATTGGTGCTAATTTGAGAGTTTGTTATGGTGGTTTATGGTTCTGTTGTGGTGGTTTTTCAATTCTGTTACGGTGGTGGTATTCTGTTACGGTGGCTTGGGTGTGGGAATGAATGAGAACGTGTTTATTGAGTTGGCAGTTTCTGAATGGTGATTGTCCTGCATTGAATGATGTGGCCTCTATTTATAGGCCAAGTGTGATACTCTGGCCCACTAGTCTTGTGACACCTGTGTTTGGACCTGTTTGTTTTGAAACTGGACTGAATTTGAGCTTGGAGGACCATTTTGCAATTCTGAGACTTTAAAGGGCTGACCTGCAATTTTCAAAAGGGACCAGACTGCAAAAAAAAGTTTAAAGATTGGAGGACTTAATTGAAATTTGACTTAAAATGGACTAAAAAATAAAAAATAAAAATTTGACCTAAAAAGGGACTAAAATTTATATTGGAAAAAAAACTTTAAGAGAAAATTAATAAAAGGACTAAAGTGCAATTTTTAGGATTTTTAGGACTAAAATGAAATTAAAATAAAATTGAATTAAAATTGGTAAAATGGAAAACAACGTAAAGTGAAACAATTAAAAATGACAAAACGGACTAAAATGAACCAATTACCTAAATGAGGTACTTTAAAGTAACCTCTCTCTGTCGAAATTTTGTGTGAAATGACCAAAATGCCCCTGGGGACTAAAATGACTCAAAATGACTCAGATGCAATTCTAAAATGAACTTTTGACAGGGAATTGAAACAAGAGCTTATACAGTCAAAATTAAAAGACTCAGAGACAATTTTTTTAGAAATTAGACAGGGTTTTAACACATGAAAAGACTAAAATGCCCCTAGGGGCTAAACTGACTCAAAATGACTTCAAATGCAATTTTCGAAATGGATTTTGACATAGAATTGAAATGAAGACTTATTCAAACTATTTGAAAGGACTCAAACAAATTCTTAAAAGACTGAAAGAACTTTAACATAGGAAATGACTAAAATACCCTTTTATGTGAATTTTGCAAGTAACATTGAAATAAAATGCAGAGAAAGATGCAATTGATCAGAGACATATCAAATGGCTTGAAATGCAAGAAAAGAAGAATTGGACAAGTATTTTTAGGTCCAAAATTAGGGTATAACAAATAGACCCCCCTTAAACAAAGTTATTTCCTTCCTAAAAACACCCCTAGATGGTTATGATAAAGCCCCTACACTTAGGAACAAGTTTGGTAGCAATTTGATTGAAGACAAATGCATTTTTAAAGTTTCTTGTCAGACAGGATCGTGGCACGTGGGTCTCCCATCGTGGCACGATTTTTCCAGAGTCAAAAACACTGAAATTTCTGGTCACCATCGTGGCACGTTGGCCCAGCATCGTGGCACGTTCTTAGTTTGACAGACAGCGCCAGATTTTAACCTTCACGTTTTCGCGCATAAAAATCAAACCGTTAATCCGTTTTCGATGCCGTTTTCGCCAACATTCTCCTAACACTTAGCTCTATCATAATGTACAGAAAAATTCAAGTTTCAACCATCCCAAAATCATTTTCCAAAACCTCACATCACACTCATTTTTTAAAATGGTTAACACTCAAATTTTCACACGAAAAACCCGTTTTCTCCCAAACGACTCGACTAACAAAATCACAACATGAAAACAGAAATTCTACCAAGTTCAATTCATCCATCAACATCAAAAACGCAGCCAACAATTTCATATATCAAAATCTCATTTTGGTCCTTCACATGAACAACTTAACACAACTTCACAAATTTGAACAACAACAACGAATCTCATCATAATTCTCCAATTCATGATACCCAATGCATCAATTCATCAACAACACATCTAACAACAACAACAACATCTAATCATGAAATCATCCACAATTTAACAACCACAACTTCATTCTTCATCAATTTCACACAAAATCATATCATATTCATATATACCCATTTTGACATATGTAACAGCCCGATTTTCGCTTGATTTATTTTAATTATTTATTTGTGTTTGTTATATGTGCTCTTATGTGATTAATTGCCTCTGTGTGTATTTTTGGTTGGGATTCGTATAATTCGGTGTTAGAAGGGTATTTTAGTCATTTTGGACTTAGGGGTATTTTGGTCATTTTGAGGGCAGGGGTAAATTTGTAATTTTTCCGAAGGTTATTTTTATTGCTTAGTGAGGGTTTTATTTTACTAAGTGTTGGAAGAGTGGGGTAATTATTTAGATTACCGTTAAGTGACCGTTAGCGTTGTATTTTACCGTTAAGTGAGTAGTAACATTTTGGGTTAGAATAGAAATGGGTTAGGCCCATTAAAACATCGTGAGTTGAGCCCAATTGAGTAGAGATTATATAAACACTAGTTGGTAGTGAAATTGGGGTCTTACAAACATTTCATTTCATTTCACAATTAGAGAGAGTTAGAGAGAAAAGCTCAAGAGGAGAAAAAGGGTTTTGAAGAGAAGGAACTAGAGAGAGCTAGGAGAGGCTAGAGAATCAAGGGTTGAAGCTAAAGTGAGGCACTAGCTAGTGATTGTGGAGAATTAAGGTAAGAGGGTTAGGCTTCACTCATAATTTCATAACTTTTCTCATTTACCCATTTTCATGAAATTGATGAATTGGTTTTAATTGATGTAAATTCGTGCATAATTGTTGTTGTTATGTTTGAGAACATGATTAGTATGATAATTGTGTTGTTGTTGTTGAATTTGTATGTCAAAATTAGTAGAAATGAGCATAGTATGTTTTTGGATGAAATTGATGAATTGTGAAGTTGTGGTTGATGAATTATGAATGGATTCATGCTCAATTGTTGTTGTTGATGATTTGAATCATGTTGTTGATGGTTTGATACATTGGGTATCATTAATTGTGAATTGGTGATGAGAATTGTTATGTTGTTGTTGAAAATGGTTGTTGTGGAAATTGGTTTTGATTAGAGAAGAAAACTTGTTGTTTTGAGAAAATGAATTTTCAAAGGTTTGTATAACTTATTCAAATGCTACGAAACGTGTGAGTTTGATGTGTTGGAGCCTCGGGTTATGCCTCGGATCACTTTTGACATGGAAGGGTTTTAAACATCCGATTTAGGGGCGACAACGGCATAAACCCGCGGCCGAAACGCGCGAAAACGCACGTTGCGGAGCGCTGGGCCTGAGCTAGGGCGCTAGGCGCCCACACTCAGAGAGCTAGCGCTAGGCGCTACACTCCTGGCGCCAGGCGCCCTGCACAGGGCAACGTACCCGTTGTTCCGTGTTCGGGGGGTCGGGGGCAGTCGTGTAGGGGTCCGTAGCGACTGTTTGAAGGTGTTCTTGTACTGTTTACTTTTCAACTGGAACATATTTGACTTTATTGAATGTTCGAATTTTCAAATGGTTTGGAACTTGGATTTGTGTCGTTTCGGTTTTTGGAAAAGTGTTGAAAAGTGACCTTTTGTGAGCATAAGGGATTGCAAGCTTAGTCTACAAGTCATATAGGCTTAGGCAAGGCTTGTAGAGTCGGTGCAACGTCTTAATCATGTTTAACTTGACTTTTGGGTGGAATTGTGGAATACGTGAACTTGGGATTTTCTTAAACGAACATAGGCTAATTTTTGAATTAATGCTTGATTTCTTGTAATTGGCCTAGGCTCTTATTCATATGATTTTTAAAGTAGTTGTGATTGGTTCCACCAAGTCTTAGCTCGTTTCGCTTGAAAATGAGAGTTTTGTGAAAAATGATTAAAGGGAGACGAACTTTGCGATTTTTATGAATTCGTCGTGTTTGGCCGGTGAAACGCCAAGGCATCCTCTACTGCATTCATATGTGGCCTAGTGGTATGCTTAGTTGAGGCATTGAAACTTGTTTACTCGATTTTGGCTTCAATGCCCAATTATTTTTATTGTTGTGACTTTGGGAGACGAACTTGATTGAGAATGAGTTTTGAGAGCCAATTGCTTATGAACCCTTTATGAATAGATTAATATGACTATGAGATGATGTATGAATGGTTGTTGAGTGATGAATATGATGTTTGTGATCATATGTTATAATTGTTCCTTTATTTGGATTGTAAGGAATTATGTGGAAATGTGGCAACTATATGTTGATTTATGTGGAGATGATTGATGATGTATATATGTGACAATTATATGTTGATTGATTTGTGGATGTTTTTGGTGATTGTATATATGTTAAATTGGTGGTGAATTGTTGATGATTGCATATATACAAGTATTGGTGATGGTGAGGTGATTATTGTTTGTGTGAACATATGCATTTGTAGTTGAGTCATATGTTCATGCATCCATGACTGATGGTGGTGGATTTTATATCCAAGACTGATGGTGGCGGATTTTATATCCAATTGAGGTGAGTACGATGTTTTTGTTGCATCGAAGGTGACGACCTTGAGGTGTTTTGGTACCACATGCATCTAGAGAAGAGTCTAGAACATTGCATGCATTTGAATAATTGATGAGTTGTGTCATAATTGAATATATGACTTGGTGAATTTGTGTATTGGTGAAATTTGGTGAATGTTGTGATTGTGTGGATTGGTGTATATGTACATTGGTGAATTTTGTGGATGGTTGTGACTAATTGTATTATGCTCTAATTGCATGTCTTAATTGTCTGTGCTTATACACTTGGTGAATCAATTGATGATGGTTATTTTAATAATAATGATGAGGTGAGATTTGTATATGTATATATACATATATGATGTGGTGATGTTCTTTGATAATGATGATGGCTTGCTTATAACTTCGATATGACGAATTGTACTTGTTGAGATAAGCATGCTAGATGAGTAATGAAGTGAGTAATGTTTTCATTGATTGATGTTGATAAATGATGAGCTTTTGTTGATGACTTGATTAGAGGTTGAATATGTATGCTATGCTGTGATAATAATGTGATAGCTTGAAATGTAAGTGATGAGGGATAATAATGATCATGTGATGCTAGTGTTCTAGGAGGGAGGGTTATGTATATGTGATACGTGTATGATACACTTATTGATATGAACTTGGAATGATGATATGAAATGGTTTGAATGGTATGAGAATCATGAATACTGTGAATACACGTATGATTTGTTATTTTGTATTCTTGAATATATCTTTCATTTCCAATGTTCTTGTTTAAATCTTTTATGGATTATGATGATGTAATGCTAACCCTCAGTGGTCTGTGGTGGACCGCCTACCTCTCTGTATGGATGGGTAGACGGCGTGCAGGATGCTTAGTCTGTTTTGCTTGATGATGCCGAGGAGTGGAGTTCCTCTTTATTTGCAAGTGTCTAGATTAGGGCTCTGATCTAGGATAGCTCTTGCATGTTGCTTTATTGACTATGTATCTTGGAGCTGTTGATATATTCTGTTATTTGGGATTTGGAGAATACAATTGTATGTTATTTGAGATCTGAAGATGTTTTATGATTATTTGTATGTTCCGTTGCTATGTGGTATAACATGATCTTTATGCATGTATGAATTGTGGTTTATTCATAGACGTAGCATCTATTTCTAGAATATTTCTGATGTATTCGCGCGTTTTACCGCTTAATAGAAATAGGGTGTTACAAGTTGGTATCAGAGCCGTGGTCAGTCTTGTCCAGACTAGTAGACTAGTGTTTGTTGATTTACCCTGTTAGTATGTGAATGGTAATGAGTTACCTTCGATACTTGGTTGTTGTGCTGTTGTCCTTATCTGTTGGTTGTTTTTCCTGTTTGTATGCGACATGTATGGAAGTACTGTTGGTACTTGTTGTGTTGTTCCGTTCTTTTAGGTGGGTTTGAGCGTAGTGGGGGAGTAGCAGGTTGCTTCTAGTTTGTTGGTCTGGCAAGGGAAGGTATCTTTGGCTGCAGAGGCTCAGTTGGTTGTGGTTTGTGTTAAGGTTCCTGTTGATTTTGAGTTGGATCTTGTGTGTGGATTATCGGCAATTGAACAAGGTGACAATCAAGAATCGGTATCCGCTTCCGAGGATTGATGATTTGATGGATCAGTTGGTTGGCGCGGAAGTGTTTAGCAAGATTGATTTGAGATCAGGATATCATCAGATTAGAGTGAAGGCGGAAGATATATCCAAAACTGCGTTCAGAACGAGGTATGGACACTATGAGTATTCTGTGATGACATTTGGAGTGTCTAATGCGTCAGGTGTCTTCATGGAATATATGAATAGGATATTTCATCCTTTTCTGGACCGTTTTGTGGTGGTGTTCATAGATGATATTTAGGTGTATTCGAGGTCTGAAGAAGAGCATGCCATGCATTTGAGGATTGCGTTGGGAGTCTTGAAGGAGAATAGGTTGTTTGCTAAGTTGTCGAAGTGTGAGTTTTGGTTGCGGGAAGTGAGTTTCCTTGGTCATGTGATTTCTAAAGGTGGTATTGTCGTGGATCCGTCGAAGGTTAATGCAGTGTTGCAGTGGGAATCACCTAAGTCCGTTTTTGAGGTTAGAAGCTTTCATGGATTGGCAGGTTACTATCGGAGGTTCATTGAGGGATTCTCTAAGTTGGCGTTGCCATTGACGCAGTTGACTCGGAAAGGACAAGCTTATGTTTGGGATGCTAAGTGTGAGAAGAGTTTCCAAGAGTTGAAGAAGAGGTTGACGTCAGCTCCAGTGTTGATTTTGTCGAATCCAAAGGAATCGTTTGTGGTGTATTGTGATGCTTCTAAGATGGGTCTTGGTGGTGTGCTTATGCAGAATCGCCAGGTTGTGGCTTATGCTTCAAGGCAGTTGAAAGTGCATGAGAAGAATTATCCGACTCATGACTTGGAATTAGCGGTTGTTGTGTATGTGTTGAAGATTTGGAGGCATTATCTGTATGGTTCTAAGTTTGAAGTGTTCAGTGACCATAAGAGTTTGAAGTACTTGTTTGACCAAAAAGGAGTTGAATATGAGGCAGAGGAGATGGTTGGAGTATCTTAAGGATTTTGACTTCCAGTTGAGCTATCATCCTGGAAAGGCCAATGTTGTTGCTGATGCTTTGAGTAGGAAGTCGTTGCATATGTTTGCTTTGATGGTGAAAGAGTTGGAGTTGATTGAGCAATTTCGAGACTTGAGTTTGGTTAGTGAGTTAACGCCGGATGGTGTGAGGTTGGGAATGTTGAAGCTGACAAGTAATATTCTGGAGGGGATCAAGAATGGTCAGAAGGAAGATTTGGGACTTGTAGATCGAGTGGTGTTAGTTAATCAAGGCAAAGGTGGTGCCTTTAGATTGGATGAGAACGGTGTTTTGATGTTTCGTGATCGTGTTTGTGTGCCAAGTGTACTTGAGCTTAAGAAATAGATTTTGGAAGAAGGTCATAGAAGTAGTTTGAGTATTCATCCAGGAGCGACTAAGATGTATCAAGATTTGAAGAGGTTGTTTTGGTGGCCTGGAATGAAGAAAGAGATTGCAGAGTTTGTGTATGCTTATTTGGTTTGTCAGAAGTCTAAGATTGAACATCAGAAACCGTCGGGTTTGATGCAACCGTTGTTTGTGCCAGAGTGGAAGTGGGATAGTATATCAATGGACTTTGTTGGAGCGTTGCCGAAGACTGTTAAGGGTTTTGATTCTATTTGGGTGATTTTTGATCGGTTGACGAAGTCGGCACATTTTGTTCCTATCAAGACCGATATGTCTGTGGCGAAGTTGGCCGAGATCTACATTGAGCAGATTGTTAGATTGCATGGTATTCCTTCTAGTATTGTGTCGGATCGGGATCCGAGGTTTACTTCTAAGTTTTGGGAGAGTTTGCAAGATGCTTTGGGAACTAAGTTGAGGTTGAGTTCTGCTTATCATCCCCAGACTGATGGTCAGACGGAGAGGACTATTTAGAGTTTGGAAGATTTGTTGAGGGCTTGTGTTTTAGAACAAGGTGTCAGTTGGGTTGAATGTTTACCGTTGATTGAGTTTACTTACAACAACAGTTTTCATTCTAGTATCGGAATGGCGCCGTTTGAAGCTTTGTATGGTCGAAGATGTAGGACGCCGTTGTGTTGGTATGAGTCAGGAGAGAGTGCCTTGTTGGGACCGGAAGTGGTGCAAGAAACTACGAAAAAGGTTAAGATGATTCAAGAGAAGATGAAAGCGTCTCAGAGTAGACAGAAGAGTTATCATGATAAGAGGAGGAAGGATATTGAGTTTCAGGTTGTTGATCATGTGTTTTTGAGAGTGAATCCTGTAACCGGTGTTGGACGTGCTTTGAAGTGTCGGAAGTTAACTCCTCGTTTTGTTGGACCGTTTGAGATTGTTGAGAAGGTTGGGGTTGTAGCGTATCGGATTGCGTTACCGCCATCTTTATCGAATCTTCATGATGTGTTTCATGTGTCTCAGTTGCGGAAGTATGTGTATGATGCGTCTCATGTGATCCAAGTGGATGATTTGGAAGTTAGAGATAATTTGACCGTTGAGGCTTGGCCAGTTAGGATTGAGGATCGTGAAGTGAAGCGTCTGCGTGGCAAGGAGATCGTTTTGGTTAAAGTGATTTGGGTTGGACCGACGGGTGAGAGTGCCACTTGGGAATCGGAGAGTAGGATGAAGGTTTCGTATCCGGAGTTGTTTCCTTCAGGTAATTTTCGAGGGCGAAAATTCTTTTTAGGGGGGAGAGTTGTAACAACCCGATTTTCGCTTGATTTATTTTAATTATTTATTTGTGTTTGTTATATGTGCTCTTATGTGATTAATTGCCTCTGTGTGTATTTTTGGTTGGGATTCGTAGAATTCGGTGTTAGAAGGGTATTTTAGTCATTTTGGACTTAAGGGTATTTTGGTCATTTTGAGGGCAGGGGTAAATTTGTAATTTTTGCCGAAGGTTATTTTTAGTGCTTAGTGAGGGTTTTATTTTACTAAGTGTTGGAAGAGTGGGGTAATTATTTAGATTACCGTTAAGTGACCGTTAGCGTTGTATTTTACCGTTAAGTGAGTAGTAACATTTTGGGTTAGAATAGAAATGGGTTAGGCCCATTAAAACATTGTGAGTTGAGCCCAATTGAGTAGAGATTATATAAGCACTAGTTGGTAGTGAAATTGGGGTCTTACAAACATTTCATTTCATTTCACAATTAGAGAGAGTTAGAGAGAAAAGCTCAAGAGGAGAAAAAGAGTTTTGAAGAGAAGTAACTAGAGAGAGCTAGGAGAGGCTAGAGAATCAAGGGTTGGAGCTAAAGTGAGGCACTAGCTAGTGATTGTGGAGAATTAAGGTAAGAGGGTTAGGCTTCACTCATAATTTCATAACTTTTCTCTTTTACCCATTTTCATGAAATTGATGAATTGGTTTTAATTGATGTAAATTCGCGCATAATTGTTGTTGTTATGTTTGAGAACATGATTAGTATAATAATTGTGTTGTTGTTGTTGAATTTGTATGTCAAAATGAGTAGAAATGAGCATAGTATGTTTTTGGATGAAATTGATGAATTGTGAAGTTGTGGTTGATGAATTATGAATGGATTCATGCTCAATTGTTGTTGTTGATGATTTGAATCATGTTGTTGATGGTTTGATACATTGGGTATCATTAATTGTGAATTGGTGATGAGAATTGTTATGTTGTTGTTGAAAATGGTTGTTGTGAAAATTGGTTTTGATTAGAGAAGAAAACTTGTTGTTTTGAGAAAATGAATTTTCAAAGGTTTGTATAACTTATTCAAATGCTACGAAACGTGTGAGTTTGATGTGTTGGAGCCTCGGGTTATGCCTCGGATCACTTTTGACATGGAAGGGTTTTAAACATCCGATTTTGGGGCGAAAACGACATAAACCCGCGGCCGAAACGCGCGAAAACGCACGTTGCGGAGCGCTGGGCCTGAGCTAGGGCGCTAGGCGCCCACACTCAGAGAGCTAGCGCTAGGCGCTACACTCCTGGCGCCAGGCGCCCTGCACAGGGCAACGTACCCGTTGTTCCGTGTTCGGGGGGTCGGGGGCAGTCGTGTAGGGGTCCGTAGCGACTGTTTGAAGGTGTTCTTGTACTGTTTACTTTTCAACTGGAACATATTTGACTTTATTGAATGTTCGAATTTTCAAATGGTTTGGAACTTGGATTTGTGTCGTTTCGGTTTTTGGAAAAGTGTTGAAAAGTGACCTTTTGTGAGCATAAGGGATTGCAAGCTTAATCTACAAGTCATATAGGCTTAGGCAAGGCTTGTAGAGTCGGTGCAACGTCTTAATCATGTTTAACTTGACTTTTGGGTGGAATTGTGGAATACGTGAACTTGGGATTTTCTTAAACGAACATAGGCTAATTTTTGAATTAATGCTTGATTTCTTGTAATTGGCCTAGGCTCTTGTTCATATGATTTTTAAAGTAGTTATGATTGGTTCCACCAAGTCTTAGCTCGTTTCGCTTGAAAATGAGAGTTTTGTGAAAAATGATTAAAGGGAAACGAACTTTGCGATTTTTATGAATTCGTCGTGTTTGGCCGGTGAAACGCCAAGGCATCCTCTACTGCATTCATATGTGGCCTAGTGGTATGCTTAGTTGAGGCATTGAAACTTGTTTACTCGATTTTGGCTTCAATGCCCAATTATTTTTAATGTTGTGACTTTGGGAGACGAACTTGATTGAGAATGAGTTTTGAGAGCCAATTGCTTATGAACCCTTTATGAATAGATTAATATGACTATGAGATGATGTATGAATGGTTGTTGAGTGATGAATATGATGTTTGTGATCATATGTTATAATTGTTCCTTTATTTGGATTGTAAGGAATTATGTGGAAATGTGGCAACTATATGTTGATTTATGTGGAGATGATTGATGATGTATATATGTGACAATTATATGTTGATTGATTTGTGGATGTTTTTGGTGATTGTATATATGTTAAATTGGTGGTGAATTGTTGATGATTGCATATATACAAGTATTGGTGATGGTGAGGTGATTATTGTTTGTGTGAACATATGCATTTGTAGTTGAGTCATATGTTCATGCATCCATGACTGATGGTGGTGGATTTTATATCCAAGACTGATGGTGGCGGATTTTATATCCAATTGAGGTGAGTACGATGTTTTTGTTGCATCGAAGGTGACGACCTTGAGGTGTTTTGGTACCACATGTATCTAGAGAAGAGTCTAGAACATTGCATGCATTTGAATAATTGATGAGTTGTGTCATAATTGAATATATGACTTGGTGAATTTGTGTATTGGTGAAATTTGGTGAATGTTGTGATTGTGTGGATTGGTGTATATGTACATTGGTGAATTTTGTGGATGGTTGTGACTAATTGTATTATGCTCTAATTGCATGTCTTAATTGTTTGTGCTTATACACTTGGTGAATCAATTGATGATGGTTATTTTAATAATAATGATGAGGTGAGATTTGTATATGTATATATACATATATGATGTGGTGATGTTCTTTGATAATGATAATGGCTTGCTTATAACTTCGATATGACGAATTGTACTTGTTGAGATAAGCATGCTAGATGAGTAATGAAGTGAGTAATGTTTTCATTGATTGATGTTGATAAATGATGAGCTTTTGTTGATGACTTGATTAGAGGTTGAATATGTATGCTATGCTATGATAATAATGTGATAGCTTGAAATGTAAGTGATGAGGGATAATAATGATCATGTGATGCTAGTGTTCTAGGAGGGAGGGTTATGTATATGTGATACGTGTATGATACACTTATTGATATGAACTTGGAATGATGATATGAAATGGTTTGAATGGTATGAGAATCATGAATACTGTGAATACACGTATGATTTGTTATTTTGTATTCTTGAATATATCTTTCATTTCCAATGTTCTTGTTTAAATCTTTTATGGATTATGATGATGTAATGCTAACCCTCAGTGGTCTGTGGTGGACCGCCTACCTCTCTGTATGGATGGGTAGACGGCGTGCAGGATGCTTAGTCTGTTTTGCTTGATGATGCCGAGGAGTGGAGTTCCTCTTTATTTGCAAGTGTCTAGATTAGGGCTCTGATCTAGGATAGCTCTTGCATGTTGCTTTATTGACTATGTATCTTGGAGCTGTTGATATATTCTGTTATTTGGGATTTGGAGAATACAATTGTATGTTATTTGAGATCTGAAGATGTTTTATGATTATTTGTATGTTCCGTTGCTATGTGGTATAACATGATCTTTATGCATGTATGAATTGTGGTTTATTCATAGACGTAGCATCTATTTCTAGAATATTTCTGATGTATTCGCGCGTTTTACCGCTTAATAGAAATAGGGTGTTACAAGTTGGTATCAGAGCCGTGGTCAGTCTTGTCCAGACTAGTAGACTAGTGTTTGTTGATTTACCCTGTTAGTATGTGAATGGTAATGAGTTACCTTCGATACTTGGTTGTTGTGCTGTTGTCCTTATCTGTTGGTTGTTTTTCCTGTTTGTATGCGACATGTATGGAAGTACTGTCGGTACTTGTTGTGTTGTTCCGTTCTTTTAGGTGGGTTTGAGCGTAGTGGGGGAGTAGCAGGTTGCTTCTAGTTTGTTGGTCTGGCAAGGGAAGGTATCTTTGGCTGCAGAGGCTCAGTTGGTTGTGGTTTGTGTTAAGGTTCCTGTTGATTTTGAGTTGGATCTTGTGTGTGGATTATCGGCAATTGAACAAGGTGACAATCAAGAATCGGTATCCGCTTCCGAGGATTGATGATTTGATGGATCAGTTGGTTGGCGCGGAAGTGTTTAGCAAGATTGATTTGAGATCAGGATATCATCAGATTAGAGTGAAGGCGGAAGATATATCCAAAACTGCGTTCAGAACGAGGTATGGACACTATGAGTATTCTGTGATGCCATTTGGAGTGTCTAATGCGTCAGGTGTCTTCATGGAATATATGAATAGGATATTTCATCCTTTTCTGGACCGTTTTGTGGTGGTGTTCATAGATGATATTTAGGTGTATTCGAGGTCTGAAGAAGAGCATGCCAAGCATTTGAGGATTGTGTTGGGAGTCTTGAAGGAGAATAGGTTGTTTGCTAAGTTGTCGAAGTGTGAGTTTTGGTTGCGGGAAGTGAGTTTCCTTGGTCATGTGATTTCTAAAGGTGGTATTGTCGTGGATCCGTCGAAGGTTAATGCAGTGTTGCAGTGGGAATCACCTAAGTCCGTTTTTGAGGTTAGAAGCTTTCATGGATTGGCAGGTTACTATCGGAGGTTCATTGAGGGATTCTCTAAGTTGGCGTTGCCATTGACGCAGTTGACTCGGAAAGGACAAGCTTATGTTTGGGATGCTAAGTGTGAGAAGAGTTTCCAAGAGTTGAAGAAGAGGTTGACGTCAGCTCCAGTGTTGATTTTGTCGAATCCAAAGGAATCGTTTGTGGTGTATTGTGATGCTTCTAAGATGGGTCTTGGTGGTGTGCTTATGCAGAATCGCCAGGTTGTGGCTTATGCTTCAAGGCAGTTGAAAGTGCATGAGAAGAATTATCCGACTCATGACTTGGAATTAGCGGTTGTTGTGTATGTGTTGAAGATTTGGAGGCATTATCTGTATGGTTCTAAGTTTGAAGTGTTCAGTGACCATAAGAGTTTGAAGTACTTGATTGACCAAAAAGGAGTTGAATATGAGGCAGAGGAGATGGTTGGAGTATCTTAAGGATTTTGACTTCCAGTTGAGCTATCATCCTGGAAAGGCCAATGTTGTTGCTGATGCTTTGAGTAGGAAGTCGTTGCATATGTCTGCTTTGATGGTGAAAGAGTTGGAGTTGATTGAGCAATTTCGAGACTTGAGTTTGGTTAGTGAGTTAACGCCGGATGGTGTGAGGTTGGGAATGTTGAAGCTGACAAGTAATATTCTGGAGGGGATCAAGAATGGTCAGAAGGAAGATTTGGGACTTGTAGATCGAGTGGTGTTGGTTAATCAAGGCAAAGGTGGTGCCTTTAGATTGGATGAGAACGGTGTTTTGATGTTTCGTGATCGTGTTTGTGTGCCAAGTGTACTTGAGCTTAAGAAATAGATTTTGGAAGAAGGTCATAGAAGTAGTTTGAGTATTCATCCAGGAGCGACTAAGATGTATCAAGATTTGAAGAGGTTGTTTTGGTGGCCTGGAATGAAGAAAGAGATTGCAGAGTTTGTGTATGCTTATTTGGTTTGTCAGAAGTCTAAGATTGAACATCAGAAACCGTCGGGTTTGATGCAACCGTTGTTTGTGCCAGAGTGGAAGTGGGATAGTATATCAATGGACTTTGTTGGAGCGTTGCCGAAGACTGTTAAGGGTTTTGATTCTATTTGGGTGATTTTTGATCGGTTGACGAAGTCGGCACATTTTGTTCCTATCAAGACCGATATGTCTGTGGCGAAGTTGGCCGAGATCTACATTGAGCAGATTGTTAGATTGCATGGTATTCCTTCTAGTATTGTGTCGGATCGGGATCCGAGGTTTACTTCTAAGTTTTGGGAGAGTTTGCAAGATGCTTTGGGAACTAAGTTGAGGTTGAGTTCTGCTTATCATCCCCAGACTGATGGTCAGACAGAGAGGACTATTTAGAGTTTGGAAGATTTGTTGAGGGCTTGTGTTTTAGAACAAGGTGTCAGTTGGGTTGAATGTTTACCGTTGATTGAGTTTACTTACAACAACAGTTTTCATTCTAGTATCGGAATGGCGCCGTTTGAAGCTTTGTATGGTCGAAGATGTAGGACGCCGTTGTGTTGGTATGAGTCAGGAGAGAGTGCCTTGTTGGGACCGGAAGTGGTGCAAGAAACTACGAAAAAGGTTAAGATGATTCAAGAGAAGATGAAAGCGTCTCAGAGTAGACAGAAGAGTTATCATGATAAGAGGAGGAAGGATATTGAGTTTCAGGTTGTTGATCATGTGTTTTTGAGAGTGAATCCTGTAACCGGTGTTGGACGTGCTTTGAAGTGTCGGAAGTTAACTCCTCGTTTTGTTGGACCGTTTGAGATTGTTGAGAAGGTTGGGGTTGTAGCGTATCGGATTGCGTTACCGCCATCTTTATCGAATCTTCATGATGTGTTTCATGTGTCTCAGTTGCGGAAGTATGTGTATGATGCGTCTCATGTGATCCAAGTGGATGATTTGGAAGTTAGAGATAATTTGACCGTTGAGGCTTGGCCAGTTAGGATTGAGGATCGTGAAGTGAAGCGTCTGCGTGGCAAGGAGATCGTTTTGGTTAAAGTGATTTGGGTTGGACCGACGGGTGAGAGTGCCACTTGGGAATCGGAGAGTAGGATGAAGGTTTCGTATCCGGAGTTGTTTCCTTCAGGTAATTTTCGAGGGCGAAAATTCTTTTTAGGGGGGAGAGTTGTAACAACCCGATTTTCGCTTGATTTATTTTAATTATTTATTTGTGTTTGTTATATGTGCTCTTATGTGATTAATTGCCTCTGTGTGTATTTTTGGTTGGGATTCGTAGAATTCGGTGTTAGAAGGGTATTTTAGTCATTTTGGACTTAAGGGTATTTTGGTCATTTTGAGGGCAGGGGTAAATTTGTAATTTTTGCCGAAGGTTATTTTTAGTGCTTAGTGAGGGTTTTATTTTACTAAGTGTTGGAAGAGTGGGGTAATTATTTAGATTACCGTTAAGTGACCGTTAGCGTTGTATTTTACCGTTAAGTGAGTAGTAACATTTTGGGTTAGAATAGAAATGGGTTAGGCCCATTAAAACATTGTGAGTTGAGCCCAATTGAGTAGAGATTATATAAGCACTAGTTGGTAGTGAAATTGGGGTCTTACAAACATTTCATTTCATTTCACAATTAGAGAGAGTTAGAGAGAAAAGCTCAAGAGGAGAAAAAGAGTTTTGAAGAGAAGTAACTAGAGAGAGCTAGGAGAGGCTAGAGAATCAAGGGTTGGAGCTAAAGTGAGGCACTAGCTAGTGATTGTGGAGAATTAAGGTAAGAGGGTTAGGCTTCACTCATAATTTCATAACTTTTCTCTTTTACCCATTTTCATGAAATTGATGAATTGGTTTTAATTGATGTAAATTCGTGCATAATTGTTGTTGTTATGTTTGAGAACATGATTAGTATGATAATTGTGTTGTTGTTGTTGAATTTGTATGTCAAAATGAGTAGAAATGAGCATAGTATGTTTTTGGATGAAATTGATGAATTGTGAAGTTGTGGTTGATGAATTATGAATGGATTCATGCTCAATTGTTGTTGTTGATGATTTGAATCATGTTGTTGATGGTTTGATACATTGGGTATCATTAATTGTGAATTGGTGATGAGAATTGTTATGTTGTTGTTGAAAATGGTTGTTGTGAAAATTGGTTTTGATTAGAGAAGAAAACTTGTTGTTTTGAGAAAATGAATTTTCAAAGGTTTGTATAACTTATTCAAATGCTACGAAACGTGTGAGTTTGATGTGTTGGAGCCTCGGGTTATGCCTCGGATCACTTTTGACATGGAAGGGTTTTAAACATCCGATTTTGGGGCGAAAACGACATAAACCCGCGGCCGAAACGCGCGAAAACGCACGTTGCGGAGCGCTGGGCCTGAGCTAGGGCGCTAGGCGCCCACACTCAGAGAGCTAGCGCTAGGCGCTACACTCCTGGCGCCAGGCGCCCTGCACAGGGCAACGTACCCGTTGTTCCGTGTTCGGGGGGTCGGGGGCAGTCGTGTAGGGGTCCGTAGCGACTGTTTGAAGGTGTTCTTGTACTGTTTACTTTTCAACTGGAACATATTTGACTTTATTGAATGTTCGAATTTTCAAATGGTTTGGAACTTGGATTTGTGTCGTTTCGGTTTTTGGAAAAGTGTTGAAAAGTGACCTTTTGTGAGCATAAGGGATTGCAAGCTTAATCTACAAGTCATATAGGCTTAGGCAAGGCTTGTAGAGTCGGTGCAACGTCTTAATCATGTTTAACTTGACTTTTGGGTGGAATTGTGGAATACGTGAACTTGGGATTTTCTTAAACGAACATAGGCTAATTTTTGAATTAATGCTTGATTTCTTGTAATTGGCCTAGGCTCTTGTTCATATGATTTTTAAAGTAGTTGTGATTGGTTCCACCAAGTCTTAGCTCGTTTCGCTTGAAAATGAGAGTTTTGTGAAAAATGATTAAAGGGAAACGAACTTTGCGATTTTTATGAATTCGTCGTGTTTGGCCGGTGAAACGCCAAGGCATCCTCTACTGCATTCATATGTGGCCTAGTGGTATGCTTAGTTGAGGCATTGAAACTTGTTTACTCGATTTTGGCTTCAATGCCCAATTATTTTTAATGTTGTGACTTTGGGAGACGAACTTGATTGAGAATGAGTTTTGAGAGCCAATTGCTTATGAACCCTTTATGAATAGATTAATATGACTATGAGATGATGTATGAATGGTTGTTGAGTGATGAATATGATGTTTGTGATCATATGTTATAATTGTTCCTTTATTTGGATTGTAAGGAATTATGTGGAAATGTGGCAACTATATGTTGATTTATGTGGAGATGATTGATGATGTATATATGTGACAATTATATGTTGATTGATTTGTGGATGTTTTTGGTGATTGTATATATGTTAAATTGGTGGTGAATTGTTGATGATTGCATATATACAAGTATTGGTGATGGTGAGGTGATTATTGTTTGTGTGAACATATGCATTTGTAGTTGAGTCATATGTTCATGCATTCATGACTGATGGTGGTGGATTTTATATCCAAGACTGATGGTGGCGGATTTTATATCCAATTGAGGTGAGTACGATGTTTTTGTTGCATCGAAGGTGACGACCTTGAGGTGTTTTGGTACCACATGTATCTAGAGAAGAGTCTAGAACATTGCATGCATTTGAATAATTGATGAGTTGTGTCATAATTGAATATATGACTTGGTGAATTTGTGTATTGGTGAAATTTGGTGAATGTTGTGATTGTGTGGATTGGTGTATATGTACATTGGTGAATTTTGTGGATGGTTGTGACTAATTGTATTATGCTCTAATTGCATGTCTTAATTGTTTGTGCTTATACACTTGGTGAATCAATTGATGATGGTTATTTTAATAATAATGATGAGGTGAGATTTGTATATGTATATATACATATATGATGTGGTGATGTTCTTTGATAATGATAATGGCTTGCTTATAACTTCGATATGACGAATTGTACTTGTTGAGATAAGCATGCTAGATGAGTAATGAAGTGAGTAATGTTTTCATTGATTGATGTTGATAAATGATGAGCTTTTGTTGATGACTTGATTAGAGGTTGAATATGTATGCTATGCTATGATAATAATGTGATAGCTTGAAATGTAAGTGATGAGGGATAATAATGATCATGTGATGCTAGTGTTCTAGGAGGGAGGGTTATGTATATGTGATACGTGTATGATACACTTATTGATATGAACTTGGAATGATGATATGAAATGGTTTGAATGGTATGAGAATCATGAATACTGTGAATACACGTATGATTTGTTATTTTGTATTCTTGAATATATCTTTCATTTCCAATGTTCTTGTTTAAATCTTTTATGGATTATGATGATGTAATGCTAACCCTCAGTGGTCTGTGGTGGACCGCCTACCTCTCTGTATGGATGGGTAGACGGCGTGCAGGATGCTTAGTCTGTTTTGCTTGATGATGCCGAGGAGTGGAGTTCCTCTTTATTTGCAAGTGTCTAGATTAGGGCTCTGATCTAGGATAGTTCTTGCATGTTGCTTTATTGACTATGTATCTTGGAGCTGTTGATATATTCTGTTATTTGGGATTTGGAGAATACAATTGTATGTTATTTGAGATCTGAAGATGTTTTATGATTATTTGTATGTTCCGTTGCTATGTGGTATAACATGATCTTTATGCATGTATGAATTGTGGTTTATTCATAGACGTAGCATCTATTTCTAGAATATTTCTGATGTATTCACGCGTTTTACCGCTTAATAGAAATAGGGTGTTACAAGTTGGTATCAGAGCCGTGGTCAGTCTTGTCCAGACTAGTAGACTAGTGTTTGTTGATTTACCCTGTTAGTATGTGAATGGTAATGAGTTACCTTCGATACTTGGTTGTTGTGCTGTTGTCCTTATCTGTTGGTTGTTTTTCCTGTTTGTATGCGACATGTATGGAAGTACTGTCGGTACTTGTTGTGTTGTTCCGTTCTTTTAGGTGGGTTTGAGCGTAGTGGGGGAGTAGCAGGTTGCTTCTAGTTTGTTGGTCTGGCAAGGGAAGGTATCTTTGGCTGCAGAGGCTCAGTTGGTTGTGGTTTGTGTTAAGGTTCCTGTTGATTTTGAGTTGGATCTTGTGTGTGGATTATCGGCAATTGAACAAGGTGACAATCAAGAATCGGTATCCGCTTCCGAGGATTGATGATTTGATGGATCAGTTGGTTGGCGCGGAAGTGTTTAGCAAGATTGATTTGAGATCAGGATATCATCAGATTAGAGTGAAGGCGGAAGATATATCCAAAACTGCGTTCAGAACGAGGTATGGACACTATGAGTATTCTGTGATGCCATTTGGAGTGTCTAATGCGTCAGGTGTCTTCATGGAATATATGAATAGGATATTTCATCCTTTTCTGGACCGTTTTGTGGTGGTGTTCATAGATGATATTTAGGTGTATTCGAGGTCTGAAGAAGAGCATGCCAAGCATTTGAGGATTGTGTTGGGAGTCTTGAAGGAGAATAGGTTGTTTGCTAAGTTGTCGAAGTGTGAGTTTTGGTTGCGGGAAGTGAGTTTCCTTGGTCATGTGATTTCTAAAGGTGGTATTGTCGTGGATCCGTCGAAGGTTAATGCAGTGTTGCAGTGGGAATCACCTAAGTCCGTTTTTGAGGTTAGAAGCTTTCATGGATTGGCAGGTTACTATCGGAGGTTCATTGAGGGATTCTCTAAGTTGGCGTTGCCATTGACGCAGTTGACTCGGAAAGGACAAGCTTATGTTTGGGATGCTAAGTGTGAGAAGAGTTTCCAAGAGTTGAAGAAGAGGTTGACGTCAGCTCCAGTGTTGATTTTGTCGAATCCAAAGGAATCGTTTGTGGTGTATTATGATGCTTCTAAGATGGGTCTTGGTGGTGTGCTTATGCAGAATCGCCAGGTTGTGGCTTATGCTTCAAGGCAGTTGAAAGTGCATGAGAAGAATTATCCGACTCATGACTTGGAATTAGCGGTTGTTGTGTATGTGTTGAAGATTTGGAGGCATTATCTGTATGGTTCTAAGTTTGAAGTGTTCAGTGACCATAAGAGTTTGAAGTACTTGTTTGACCAAAAAGGAGTTGAATATGAGGCAGAGGAGATGGTTGGAGTATCTTAAGGATTTTGACTTCCAGTTGAGCTATCATCCTGGAAAGGCCAATGTTGTTGCTGATGCTTAGAGTAGGAAGTCGTTGCATATGTCTGCTTTGATGGTGAAAGAGTTGGAGTTGATTGAGCAATTTCGAGACTTGAGTTTGGTTAGTGAGTTAACGCCGGATGGTGTGAGGTTGGGAATGTTGAAGCTGACAAGTAATATTCTGGAGGGGATCAAGAATGGTCAGAAGGAAGATTTGGGACTTGTAGATCGAGTGGTGTTGGTTAATCAAGGCAAAGGTGGTGCCTTTAGATTGGATGAGAACGGTGTTTTGATGTTTCGTGATCGTGTTTGTGTGCCAAGTGTACTTGAGCTTAAGAAATAGATTTTGGAAGAAGGTCATAGAAGTAGTTTGAGTATTCATCCAGGAGCGACTAAGATGTATCAAGATTTGAAGAGGTTGTTTTGGTGGCCTGGAATGAAGAAAGAGATTGCAGAGTTTGTGTATGCTTATTTGGTTTGTCAGAAGTCTAAGATTGAACATCAGAAACCGTCGGGTTTGATGCAACCGTTGTTTGTGCCAGAGTGGAAGTGGGATAGTATATCAATGGACTTTGTTGGAGCGTTGCCGAAGACTGTTAAGGGTTTTGATTCTATTTGGGTGATTTTTGATCGGTTGACGAAGTCGGCACATTTTGTTCCTATCAAGACCGATATGTCTGTGGCGAAGTTGGCCGAGATCTACATTGAGCAGATTGTTAGATTGCATGGTATTCCTTCTAGTATTGTGTCGGATCGGGATCCGAGGTTTACTTCTAAGTTTTGGGAGAGTTTGCAAGATGCTTTGGGAACTAAGTTGAGGTTGAGTTCTGCTTATCATCCCCAGACTGATGGTCAGACGGAGAGGACTATTTAGAGTTTGGAAGATTTGTTGAGGGCTTGTGTTTTAGAACAAGGTGTCAGTTGGGTTGAATGTTTACCGTTGATTGAGTTTACTTACAACAACAGTTTTCATTCTAGTATCGGAATGGCGCCGTTTGAAGCTTTGTATGGTCGAAGATGTAGGACGCCGTTGTGTTGGTATGAGTCAGGAGAGAATGCCTTGTTGGGACCGGAAGTGGTGCAAGAAACTACGAAAAAGGTTAAGATGATTCAAGAGAAGATGAAAGCGTCTCAGAGTAGACAGAAGAGTTATCATGATAAGAGGAGGAAGGATATTGAGTTTCAGGTTGTTGATCATGTGTTTTTGAGAGTGAATCCTGTAACCGGTGTTGGACGTGCTTTGAAGTGTCGGAAGTTAACTCCTCGTTTTGTTGGACCGTTTGAGATTGTTGAGAAGGTTGGGGTTGTAGCGTATCGGATTGCGTTACCGCCATCTTTATCGAATCTTCATGATGTGTTTCATGTGTCTCAGTTGCGGAAGTATGTGTATGATGCGTCTCATGTGATCCAAGTGGATGATTTGGAAGTTAGAGATAATTTGACCGTTGAGGCTTGGCCAGTTAGGATTGAGGATCGTGAAGTGAAGCGTCTGCGTGGCAAGGAGATCGTTTTGGTTAAAGTGATTTGGGTTGGACCGACGGGTGAGAGTGCCACTTGGGAATCGGAGAGTAGGATGAAGGTTTCGTATCCGGAGTTGTTTCCTTCAGGTAATTTTCGAGGGCGAAAATTCTTTTTAGGGGGGAGAGTTGTAACAACCCGATTTTCGCTTGATTTATTTTAATTATTTATTTGTGTTTGTTATATGTGCTCTTATGTGATTAATTGCCTCTGTGTGTATTTTTGGTTGGGATTCGTAGAATTCGGTGTTAGAAGGGTATTTTAGTCATTTTGGACTTAAGGGTATTTTGGTCATTTTGAGGGCAGGGGTAAATTTGTAATTTTTGCCGAAGGTTATTTTTAGTGCTTAGTGAGGGTTTTATTTTACTAAGTGTTGGAAGAGTGGGGTAATTATTTAGATTACCGTTAAGTGACCGTTAGCGTTGTATTTTACCGTTAAGTGAGTAGTAACATTTTGGGTTAGAATAGAAATGGGTTAGGCCCATTAAAACATTGTGAGTTGAGCCCAATTGAGTAGAGATTATATAAGCACTAGTTGGTAGTGAAATTGGGGTCTTACAAACATTTCATTTCATTTCACAATTAGAGAGAGTTAGAGAGAAAAGCTCAAGAGGAGAAAAAGAGTTTTGAAGAGAAGTAACTAGAGAGAGCTAGGAGAGGCTAGAGAATCAAGGGTTGGAGCTAAAGTGAGGCACTAGCTAGTGATTGTGGAGAATTAAGGTAAGAGGGTTAGGCTTCACTCATAATTTCATAACTTTTCTCTTTTACCCATTTTCATGAAATTGATGAATTGGTTTTAATTGATGTAAATTCGTGCATAATTGTTGTTGTTATGTTTGAGAACATGATTAGTATGATAATTGTGTTGTTGTTGTTGAATTTGTATGTCAAAATGAGTAGAAATGAGCATAGTATGTTTTTGGATGAAATTGATGAATTGTGAAGTTGTGGTTGATGAATTATGAATGGATTCATGCTCAATTGTTGTTGTTGATGATTTGAATCATGTTGTTGATGGTTTGATACATTGGGTATCATTAATTGTGAATTGGTGATGAGAATTGTTATGTTGTTGTTGAAAATGGTTGTTGTGAAAATTGGTTTTGATTAGAGAAGAAAACTTGTTGTTTTGAGAAAATGAATTTTCAAAGGTTTGTATAACTTATTCAAATGCTACGAAACGTGTGAGTTTGATGTGTTGGAGCCTCGGGTTATGCCTCGGATCACTTTTGACATGGAAGGGTTTTAAACATCCGATTTTGGGGCGAAAACGACATAAACCCGCGGTCGAAACGCGCGAAAACGCACGTTGCGGAGCGCTGGGCCTGAGCTAGGGCGCTAGGCGCCCACACTCAGAGAGCTAGCGCTAGGCGCTACACTCCTGGCGCCAGGCGCCCTGCACAGGGCAACGTACCCGTTGTTCCGTGTTCGGGGGGTCGGGGGCAGTCGTGTAGGGGTCCGTAGCGACTGTTTGAAGGTGTTCTTGTACTGTTTACTTTTCAACTGGAACATATTTGACTTTATTGAATGTTCGAATTTTCAAATGGTTTGGAACTTGGATTTGTGTCGTTTCGGTTTTTGGAAAAGTGTTGAAAAGTGACCTTTTGTGAGCATAAGGGATTGCAAGCTTAGTCTACAAGTCATATAGGCTTAGGCAAGGCTTGTAGAGTCGGTGCAACGTCTTAATCATGTTTAACTTGACTTTTGGGTGGAATTGTGGAATACGTGAACTTGGGATTTTCTTAAACGAACATAGGCTAATTTTTGAATTAATGCTTGATTTCTTGTAATTGGCCTAGGCTCTTGTTCATATGATTTTTAAAGTAGTTGTGATTGGTTCCACCAAGTCTTAGCTCGTTTCGCTTGAAAATGAGAGTTTTGTGAAAAATGATTAAAGGGAGACGAACTTTGCGATTTTTATGAATTCGTCCTGTTTGGCCGGTGAAACGCCAAGGCATCCTCTACTGCATTCATATGTGGCCTAGTGGTATGCTTAGTTGAGGCATTGAAACTTGTTTACTCGATTTTGGCTTCAATGCCCAATTATTTTTAATGTTGTGACTTTGGGAGACGAACTTGATTGAGAATGAGTTTTGAGAGCCAATTGCTTATGAACCCTTTATGAATAGATTAATATGACTATGAGATGATGTATGAATGGTTGTTGAGTGATGAATATGATGTTTGTGATCATATGTTATAATTGTTCCTTTATTTGGATTGTAAGGAATTGTGTGGAAATGTGGCAACTATATGTTGATTTATGTGGAGATGATTGATGATGTATATATGTGACAATTATATGTTGATTGATTTGTGGATGTTTTTGGTGATTGTATATATGTTAAATTGGTGGTGAATTGTTGATGATTGCATATATACAAGTATTGGTGATGGTGAGGTGATTATTGTTTGTGTGAACATATGCATTTGTAGTTGAGTCATATGTTCATGCATTCATGACTGATGGTGGTGGATTTTATATCCAAGACTGATGGTGGCGGATTTTATATCCAATTGAGGTGAGTACGATGTTTTTGTTGCATCGAAGGTGACGACCTTGAGGTGTTTTGGTACCACATGCATCTAGAGAAGAGTCTAGAACATTGCATGCATTTGAATAATTGATGAGTTGTGTCATAATTGAATATATGACTTGGTGAATTTGTGTATTGGTGAAATTTGGTGAATGTTGTGATTGTGTGGATTGGTGTATATGTACATTGGTGAATTTTGTGGATGGTTGTGACTAATTGTATTATGCTCTAATTGCATGTCTTAATTGTCTGTGCTTATACACTTGGTGAATCAATTGATGATGGTTATTTTAATAATAATGATGAGGTGAGATTTGTATATGTATATATACATATATGATGTGGTGATGTTCTTTGATAATGATGATGGCTTGCTTATAACTTCGATATGACGAATTGTACTTGTTGAGATAAGCATGCTAGATGAGTAATGAAGTGAGTAATGTTTTCATTGATTGATGTTGATAAATGATGAGCTTTTGTTGATGACTTGATTAGAGGTTGAATATGTATGCTATGCTATGATAATAATGTGATAGCTTGAAATGTAAGTGATGAGGGATAATAATGATCATGTGATGCTAGTGTTCTAGGAGGGAGGGTTATGTATATGTGATACGTGTATGATACACTTATTGATATGAACTTGGAATGATGATATGAAATGGTTTGAATGGTATGAGAATCATGAATACTGTGAATACACGTATGATTTGTTATTTTGTATTCTTGAATATATCTTTCATTTCCAATGTTCTTGTTTAAATCTTTTATGGATTATGATGATGTAATGCTAACCCTCAGTGGTCTGTGGTGGACCGCCTACCTCTCTGTATGGATGGGTAGACGGCGTGCAGGATGCTTAGTCTGTTTTGCTTGATGATGCCGAGGAGTGGAGTTCCTCTTTATTTGCAAGTGTCTAGATTAGGGCTCTGATCTAGGATAGTTCTTGCATGTTGCTTTATTGACTATCTATCTTGGAGCTGTTGATATATTCTGTTATTTGGGATTTGGAGAATACAATTGTATGTTATTTGAGATCTGAAGATGTTTTATGATTATTTGTATGTTCCGCTGCTATGTGGTATAACATGATCTTTATGCATGTATGAATTGTGGTTTATTCGGAGACGTAGCATCTATTTCTAGAATATTTCTGATGTATTCGCGCGTTTTACCACTTAATAGAAATAGGGTGTTACAACATACAAATTCAACAACAACAACACAATTATCATACAAATCATGTTCTCAAACATAACAACAACAATCATGCACGAATTTACACCAATTAAAATCCATTCATCAATTTCATAAAAATGGGTAAAAAGAAAAAGTTAGGAATTATGGTTGAAACCTAACCCTCTTACCTCTAGCACAAGAATCTCTAACCCAAGCTTCAATTTAGCTCCTAGATGATGAATCCCCTCTTGCCTCTAACCCTTATTCTTGTTCTTCCCTCTAGCCTCTAACTCTTCTCTTCTCAAATGAAAAATGTTGTGAAGGAAACCCTATTTCTCTTCTAACATTTAGTTTATATAGGCTCCCCTAATTGGGCTTATCTCACAACCTTAATGGGCCTAACCCATTTCTATTTAAACCTCAAAAATGTTACTACTCACTTAACGGTAAAATATGACACTAACGGTCACTTAACTGTAAAATAAAATAATTACTACAGCTTCTAGTAACTTGGTAAAATAATACTCTTACTAAGCACTAAAAATAACTTCCGGCAAAATTACAAAATTACCCCTGCTCTCAAAATGACCAAAATTCTCCTAAGTCCAAAATGACTAAAATGCCCTTCTAATACCGAATTTTATGATTCCCAACCAAAAATACCCACAGAGGCAATAATCACATAAGAGCACATATAACACACATAAATAAATAATAAAATAAATCTAGCGAAAATCGGGCTGTTACAATAAGAACCTTACACTTTTTTCTCTGAACCATGAAATGCTGAGAAAGAATCTTTTAACATCCACTACCTTCAACACCTTTCTCAAAAGCCTGTTAACCCAAATAACTTGTGTCACCATTGATACAAAACAAAAATTAATGTTTCTCTAATAAACATGTAAACCCATCATCTCTCTATCATTCTTGTCTTCTCATGTTTCTTCTTTATCTATCTCTCTCTTTCTGATGGATGGTTTCCCGATTTCCGCCATGGTAGTCATGTTATTGCACGGAAGTGGAAGTCGAACTATTTCTGAAATTAATTTAAAAAACAGATAGAAGGAATGAACGTAGTGGTGAAAGTAAATGTTGTATCATGAATATTAGTCATGAATGAATTTTGAAAGAAAAATATATTAAATTAAAATTTAGAAACATACTTGGCAGTGTTTTCTTTCCTCTTCTGTAAGTGATTTCACTTTTTTCAATTAACCTATGTTTCCATTAGATGACTTTTGTCCCTTCAATTAGAAATTGGCAATGTAAACCATTAATGTTTATTGAAAACAATGCTAGTGAAAAGATAGGTACTCACGTGCCCGTCTTTTCGCTCTTTAATTGCGCTAACTTTTTAAAATTAATAGTTTAGAGACCCGGCGTTGCCCGGGTTAGATATTAAATAAGTTTTATAAGTTTGTGTGCACGAATACACGTGTCAGTATATTACTCCCTCCGTTTCAAAATGAGTGTCGCTTTAGCCAAAAAAAATTGTTTCAAAATGAATGTCACTTACAGTTTCCAATGCAATAATAAATTTTTCTTTTCAATTGTACCCTCTAATTAATACTCTGCACACTACTTCCAAAGTATTACTTTTAAAACTAACTAATAGTTAATAAGGATAATTTGGTAAAATAATCATTGTTTTTCTTTTAATCATTGCATTTCTTAATATGTGTGTAATCACCTAAAATGACACTCATTTTGAAATGGAGGGAGTAGATTGAATTTATTTAAATTTACAATTATAATAATATCATAAAAATAAATATAAATGATGAGATGAATGTCCAATGCAAGAATAAAAAGTGTAACAAAATCAATAATGAATTAGGAGTTTAGTCCAAGTGGTAAGAGTTTTGAGTCCCTTTAAACATGTAGTCATGGGTTTGTTTTGTGGCCCATGCATATGAGAGAGAAAAATCGATTGAAAGGGAAGAAAGTGGTTGAAATATATATATATATATATATATATATATATATGTATATATATCAAAGTACATGTATGAGAAATAATAAAATTGGTGTTTGGCAAACCTGAAGAAGGAAAAATGTTAGATGAAAAGAAGGTTTGGGGATTCTGCTTGTACTCAAAATATGTAAATATGTGATTAACGAAAATTTATTTATTTATAGTTAACATTTGCATTATAATATGCTGCTAAAAGATAACATAATAACTAATCGAACCTTTTTTTATCAAAAAAAAAAACTAATCGAACTTTTTTTTCCTCAAACATAAAAACTAATTGAATGATATAGTGTTAAAAGATTAGTAATAACTAATTGAAGCTTCTTTTCCTAAAAACAAATAAACAAATTGGAGTCTTTTAATCATAAAATAAGATCATATATGTAAACTTTGTTGAAAGTATTATGTGTAGTTTGTTGAGATATTTCTGCTACATAAAATATTAGAAATTCAATAAAAATTAAAAGGAAATATTGAGTGGATAAGATCAAAATGTTGTTGAGATATTTATGTTAAATAAAATAGGGTTAATTAAGTTTTTAGTCCCTATAAATATTCACACTTTTGTTTTTAGTCCCTATAAATTAAAATCACACTTTTTAGTCCCTGTGACATTTTCCTTAAGCATTTTAGGGACCAAAAATATTGATGGAAATTTTTTATAAGGACTAAAAAGTGTGATTTTATTTTATAGGGACTAAAAATAAAAATAAAATATTGGTTTTTGAAAATAGAAAAAATAATAAAAATATTGAGAATGAATGTGGAAATGACACGTGGCATAAAAAACCTTACTTTATATATATATATATATATATATATATATATATATATATATATATATATATATATATATATATATCTTAATTACTAAAGCTTAACCCTTCAAGCTATTGTTGCCCTAATATTTTCCCCCCATTTTTCCCTCCACTTTTCTGAGCCATTGGATCTTGCACATTTAGGCGCCATTCAATTTTAGCCATTGATCATCTTACTTAATGTCAGCCGAATTTTGTTATCAAGTTTGCTGTAATTTTGGCCAGCCGAATCCTTATTTTTTAACCTAACAAATTTCATTCATATCCTCCTTTTTTTTTGAATCAAATATTTTCTACACTTTTAGGTTTGCAATTATTTAACATAACAAATTCCATCTAAAAAAAATGCATCGCACCAATTTTATTCCTATCCTCTTGCCTTTTTTTTTATGAAGCAAATATTTTCTACCCTAACTTACTAAAGCTTAACCCCTCAAGCTATTGTTGCCCTAATATTTTCCCCACATTTTTCCCTCCACTTTTCTGAGCCATTGGATCTTGCACATTTAGGCGCCATTCAATTTTAGCCATTGATCATCTTACTTAATGCCAGCCGAATTTTGTTATCAAGTTTGCTATAATTTTGGCCAGTCGAATCCTTATTTTTTTAACCTAACAAATTTCATTCATATCCTCTTTTTTTTTTGAATCAAATATTTTCTACACATTTAGGTTTGCAATTATTTAACATAACAAATTCCATCTAAAAAAAATGCATCGCACCAATTTTATTCCTATCCTCTTGCCTTTTTTTTATGAAGCAAATAAGTTAATTACTAAAGCTTAACCCTTCAAGCTATTGTTGCCCTAATATTTTCCCCCCATTTTTCCCTCCACTTTTCTGAGCCATTGGATCTTGCACATTTAGGCGTTATTCAATTTTAGCCATTGATCATCTTACTTAATGCCAGCCGAATTTTGTTATCAAGTTTGCTATAATTTTGGTCAGCCGAATCCTTATTTTTTAACCTAACAAGTTTCATTCATATCCTCTTTTTTTTAATCAAATATTTTCTACACATTTAGGTTTGCAATTATTTAACATAACAAATTCCATCTAAAAAAAATGCATCGCACCAATTTTATTCCTATCCTCTTGCCTTTTTTTTTATGAAGCAAATATCTTAATTACTAAAGCTTAACCCTTCAAGCTATCTTATATATATAATAAAGCTTAACCCCTAAAGCTATTTCTAACCCTATAATTTTCCCCCCATTTCTCCCTCCACTTTTATGAGCCATTGGATCTTGCACATTTAGGCATCATTCAATTTTAGTCATTGATCATCTTACTTAATTAATGCCAGCCGAATTTTGTTATCAAGTTTGCTATAATTTTGGTCAGCCGAATCCTTATTATTTTTTTTTTGAATTCCTATCCTCCTTTTTTTTTCGAATCCTTATTTTTTTTTTTTGAATTCCTATCCTCCTTTTTTTATTCCTATCCTCCTTTTGGCCAGCCGAATCCTTATTTTTTTTTTTTTGAATTCCTATTCTCCTTTTTTTTTATTCCTATCCTCCTTTTTTTTAAGCAAATATTTTCTACACTTTTTGGTTTGCAATTATTTAACATAACAAATTCCATCTAAAAAAATGCATCGCACCAATTTTATTCATATCCTCTTGCCTTTTTTTTTATGAAGCAAATATTTTCTACCCTAATTTTCATGTAAACTTGGTTATCTTACTTACTAAAGCTTATCCCCTAAAGCTATCATTAACCCTAATTTTCCCCCTAATTATTCCCAATGTGGCATTTGTGTTCTCCATGCATATTCAAATTTTCTCTCTTTCCCATGACCATATTTTCTCTCATTCTTAACAGCTCCCACAATCTCTTCTCTTATCAATTGTTAACGCCTCTCCCTCTCTCTCTCTCTCTCTCTCTCTCTCTCTCTCTCTCTCTCTCTCTCTCTCTCTCTCTCTCTCTCTCTCTCTCTCTCTCTCTCTCCCTTTCATCGATATGCATCGCAAATTTGATACGGCAACGCAACGTGACGAAGCTGAAGCGAAGGAGATCGAGTGATGGTTGGTCGGATTTTTTTAAATGTTGAATCTGATGAAGCGAAGAGATTTGTGTAAGGTGATTGTGCAACCGAGAAGAGAAATCAGAGGGATTTCAGAAAATTCATCGGACGGTGATTATCATGATCTAGATTGTTATTCTTTAGAATACTCATCTGTTGGATTTGATGACCTAATTCCCTTTCTCCTGGTTATCGATCTATCAAAGTATTTTTTTAGTAATCATTGTAATTGTTTTCTTTTTATTTTAAAAAAAAAAATATTGGTTTGGTTACGTTTCATTTGAATTAATCTCACGTTTTGATTATGACATCCCTGATTAGGTGATTTCGATGAACAGTACCCCACAAGGATTTGACCGCCGCCGGCACCTGCGGTTGCTCCCTTCCACACCTCCAGTAGAGTTTCTATTTCGCCTTCCGTCTCACCTTGGTGTTCTGTTCGGTTCTGTTTCACTATCAGTATCTTTGTCATGAACGAACGGTTGCGTTTCTGGTATCAATCTTGGGGAGTTCTTTTCCTCTCTTAGTAAATTTCACAACATTTTTTTATTGTTGTGTTTTTGAGTTTTGATTTTCGGAATGGTTTGGGAATTGATGATGAATGTTTGGTGCCATCAATAATGGTGCAATTGATTATTCGTTAAGAACTGTGAGTTTAGAAATTTGTTTCTGTGATATTTACAAAATAAATAAAGATAGTTTACCAGAATATGTAATTAGATGGAGCGGAAGCGAATGAGGAGTGATAATTTACCAAGAATATGTAATTAGATGGAGCGGAATCAAATGAGGAGTGATAGTTTACCAGAATTCTTGAATGTGTGATCAGATGGAGCGAAGTCGGTGGCGGAAGGTGACAATTCCTCACAAATAATCTTAAATTGGTTTCAGTTTTAGTCATTATTTTCACATTATTTTCTTAAATAATCTTAAATTGGTTTCATTTTTTGTGCGGTTTTGCTATATCGGTTATATAATTGAATCTGATACGACCGCAAGGGATTGCAGATTTGCTGGAGCAGGTAGGGAGGATTTTGATGGTGGCCGAGGTTCTTTCATGTAATCACATAAGGATTCTTCCAGTCATTGAGTTAGAAAAGTTGGTTAACAAGTTGTGGATCAAGTACTGTATTATGTAACACCCTATTTCTAATAAGCGGTAAAACGCGCGGATACACAACCATATTCTAGAAATAGATGCTACGTCTCCAAATAAACCACAATTGATACATGCGTAAAGATCATGTCACATAACATAGCAGCGGAACATATACATATAATTCATAGACATATCTGGATCTACAATAAAATACATATGTTTTCTCCAAACTCCAAATAACAGAATATCTCAACAACTCCAAAATACAAAGTCAAATAAACAACATGCAAGGACTATCCTAGATCAGAGCCCTAATCTAGACACTTGCATGAAAAAGAGGAACTCCACTCCTCGGCATCAACAAGCAACAACTAAACTACACCTGCACGCCGTCTACCCATCCATACAGAGAGGTAGGCGGTCCACCACAGACCACTGAGGGTTAGCATTACATCATCATAATCCATAAAAGATTTAAACGAGAACATTGGAAATGAAAGATATATTCAAGAACAAAGGACAATAAATCATACATGTATTCACAAGTATTCACAACACTTATATCATTCAATATCATCATTCCAAGTTCATATCAACAAGTGTATCATACACATCCTAGAACACTAGCATCACATGATCATTATTATCCCCCATCACTTACATTTCAAGCTATCACATTATTATCATAGCATAGCATGCATATTCAACCTCTAATCAAGTCATCAACAAAAGCTCATCATTTATCAACATCAATCAATGAAAACATTACTTACTTCATTACTCATCTAGCATGCTTATCTCAACAAGTACAATTCGTCATATCAAAGTTATAAGCAAGCCATCATCATTATCAAAGAACATCACCACATCATATATATATATACATATACCAATCTCACCTCATCATTATTATTAAAATAATCATCATCAATTGATTCACCAAGTGTATAAGCACAAACAATTAAGACATGCAATTAGAGCATAATACAATTATTCACAACCATCCACAAAATCCACCAATGTACTTATACATCAATCCACACAATCACAACATTCACCAAATTTCACCAACACACAATTCACCAAGTCATATATTCAATTATGACACAACTCATCAACTATTCAAATGCATGCAATGTTCTAGACTCTTCTCTAGATGCATGTGGTACCAAAACACCTCAAGGTCGTCACCTTCGATGCAACAAAAACATCGTACTCACCTCAATTGGATATAAAATCCGCCACCATCAGTCTTGGATATAAAATCCACCACCATCAGTCTTGGATATAAAATCCACCACCATCAGTCATGAATGCATGAACATATGACTCAACTACAAATGCATATGTTCACACAAACAATAATCACCTCACCATCACCAATACATGTATATATGCAATCATCAATAATTCTCCATCAATATATCATATATATACAATCACCAACAACATTCAAAAATCACACAACATAAAGTTGTCACATAATCACACCACCAATCATCTTTACATACCATATAACAATTCTCCATAAAGGATTCACAATCAATTGGTTCTCAAAGTCATCTTTAGTCAAGTTCGTCTCTCAAAATCACAACAATTAAATTAATTGAACATTTGAGTCAAAACCAAGTAAACAAGATCAATCGCCTATGACATGTATCCTCACAAGTCACATATACGTGCAGTAGAGGTTACATAAACATTTTATCGGCCACATATGGAGAATTAACAAAAATTCCGAAGTTCGTCTCAATTGATCACTTTTTTACAAAATTCCCATTTTCAAAGCAAAACAAGTTCAAACTTGATGGAACCATTCACAACCATTTTTAGAAGTCATATAAACATCATACAACTCTAATCCCACTTCAATTTTCGAAGAAAACGGGTTTTTGGAAAAAATCAACGTTTGGACCGTTTTTACAAAAGTTAGACGATTTTCACAAATTCAAGTCCAAACCTAATCAAATCATGTTCCAGTAGGATTAAAGGCATAAACAGAGGTTAATTAAGTCCAAAGAAACATTTTAGAAGTATCGGATTGGTCCCCAAGTGCTCGAAAACAAAAATCAAAATTTGCTGAACTGAGGCTAGGACGCGAAAGCGTCCTCTGCACGCTTAAGCGTCCTAGTTCCAGAACTCCTGGAACAGCACGCTTTTGGGACGCTTCTGGGACGCTGATGGGATGCTTAAGCGTCCTAAGCACGCGAAAGCGTCCTACACCAGATTCCCAGAACTCAGTTACGGGTTCTAACCCAAATTCATCCCAAAATCCCATTTTCAATCCTCCAAATCACCAAAACAAGTTCCAGAAAGTGTTTATAGGTCAAAATAGGTTCAATACACTTAAACACATACAAGTTTTGGAATTAAATCATCAACATAACCAAATTCACCAATTTCTCAATTCATTCTCAACTTTCAACAACAATATCAAATATCATCATTAATTCACCAATCTTGATACCCAAAGTACCAATTCAACAACAACATGTTCCAAATCAATAACAACAACTAATGAACACAAATTCATGCATAATTCAACATCACAACATCAATTCTCATCAAACTTGCTCAAGAACACAAAATACCAATAACTATGCATTTGAACATGTTAATTCACATACTAACATGCAATTATCACATAAATCATGTTCTCAAACATAACAACAACAATTATGCACGAATTTGACAACAATTGGGTTCAATTCATCAATTTAACACAAATGGGTAAAGAGAAAAAAAGATATGAATTATGGTTGAAACCTAACCCTCTTACCTCTAGCACCAAGAATCTCTAACCCAAGCTTCAATTGAGCTCCTAGATGATGAATCCCCTCTTCAAGCTCTAACCCTTGTTCTTCCCTCTAGCCTCTTTCTCTTCTCTTCTCAAATGAAATGAAAATGTTTCTAAAACCTAGTTTTACCAACAACTAGAGTTTATATACTAGCTCTACTCAATTGGGCTTATTTCTTAAACCTTAATGGGCCTAACCCATTTCTAATTCATCCTCAAAAATGTCACTACTCACTTACCGGTAAAATATAACACTAACGGTCACTCAACGGTAATTAAAATAATTACTACACCCTCTCTACTAACTAGGTAAAATAATAACTTCCACTAAACACTAAAAATAACTTTCTGCAAAATTTCAAAATTGCCACTGCCCTCTAAATGACCAAAATGCCCCTAAGTCCAAAATGACTAAAATACCCTTCTAACACCGAACTCTACGAATCCCAACCAAAAATACACACAGAGACAATTAATCACATAAGAGCACATATAATACACATAAATAAATAATAAAATAAAACTAGCGAAAATCGGGCTGTTACAACTCTCCCCCACTAAAAAGAATTTTCGCCCTCGAAAATTACCTGAAGGAAACAACTCTGGATACGCAACCCTCATCCTACTCTCCGATTCCCAAGTGGCACTCTCACCCGTCGGTCCAACCCAAATCACTTTAACCAAAACGATCTCCTTGCCACGCAGACGCTTCACTTCACGATCCTCAATTCTAACCGGCCAAGTCTCAACGGTTAAATTATCCCTTACTTCCAAATCATCCACTTGAATCACATGAGACGCATCATACACATACTTCCTCAACTGAGACACATGAAACACATCATGAAGATTCGACAAAGATGGCGGTAACGCAATCCGATACGCTACAACCCCAATCTTCTCACTAATCTCAAACGGTCCAACAAAACGAGGAGTCAACTTCCGACACTTCAAAGCACGTCCAACACCAGTTACAGGATTCACTCTCAAAAACACATGATCACCAACCTGAAACTCGATATCCTTCCTCCTCTTATCATGATAACTCTTCTGTCTACTCTGAGACGCTTTCATCTTCTCTTGAATCATCTTAACCTTCTCGGTCGTCTCTTGCACAACTTCCGGTCCTAACAAAGCACTTTCTCCTGACTCATACCAACACAAAGGAGTTCTACACCTCCGACCATACAAAGCCTCAAACGGTGCCATCCCGATACTAGAATGAAAACTGTTGTTGTAAGTGAACTCAATCAACGGTAAACATTCAATCCAACTGACACCTTTCTCCAACACACAAGCTCTCAACAAATCTTCCAAACTCTGAATAGTCCTCTCTGTCTGACCATCAGTCTGAGGATGATAAGCAGAACTCAATCTCAACTTAGTTCCCAAAGCATCTTGCAAACTCTCCCAAAACCTAGAAGTAAACCTCGGATCCCGATCTGACACAATACTAGAAGGAACACCATGCAATCTAACAATCTGCTCAATGTAGATCTCAGCCAACTTCGCCACAGACATACCGGTCTTAATAGGAACAAAATGTGCCGACTTCGTCAATCGATCAACAATCACCCAAATAGAATCAAAACCCTTAACAGTCTTTGGCAAAGCTCCAACAAAGTCCATAGAGATACTATCCCACTTCCACTCTGGCACAAACAACGGTTGCATCAAACCCGACGGTTTCTGATGTTCAATCTTAGACTTCTGACACACCAAACAAGCATACACAAACTCTGCAATATCCTTCTTCATCCCAGGCCACCAAAACAACTTCTTCAAATCTTGATACATCTTAGTTGCTCCTGGATGAATACTCAAACTACTTCTGTGACCTTCTTCCAAAATCTGCTTCTTAAGCTCAAGTACACTTGGCACACAAACACGATCACGAAACATCAAAACACCGTTCTCATCCAATCTAAAGTCTCCACCTTTGCCTTGATTAACCAACACCACTCGATCTACAAGTTCCAAATCTTCCTTCTGACCATTCTTGATCTCCTCCAGAATATTACTTGTCAGCTTCAACATTCCCAACCTCACACCATCTGGCATCAACTCACTAACCAAACTCAAGTCTCGAAATTGCTCAATCAACTCCAATTCCTTCACCATCAAAGCAGACATATGCAACGACTTTCTACTCAAAGCATCAGCAACAACATTGGCCTTTCCAGGATGATAGCTCAACTGGAAGTCAAAATCCTTAAGATACTCTAACCATCTCCTCTGCCTCATATTCAACTCCTTCTGGTCAAACAAGTACTTCAAACTCTTGTGATCACTGAACACCTCAAACTTAGAACCATACAGATAATGCCTCCAAATCTTCAACACATACACAACGGCCGCTAATTCCAAGTCATGAGTCGGATAATTCTTCTCATGCACTTTTAACTGCCTCGAAGCATAAGCCACAGCCTGACGATTCTGCATAAGCACACCACCAAGACCCATCTTAGAAGCATCACAATACATAACAAATGATTCCTTCGGATTCGGCAAAATCAACACTGGAGCTGACGTCAACCTCTTCTTCAACTCTTGGAAACTCTTTTCACACTTAGCATCCCAAACATAAGCTTGTCCTTTCCGAGTCAACTGCGTCAATGGCAACGCCAACTTAGAGAATCCCTCAATGAACCTTCGATAATAACCTGCCAATCCAAGGAAGCTTCTAACCTCAAAAACAGACTTAGGTGATTCCCACTGCAACACTGCATCAACTTTCGACGGATCCACTGCAATACCACCTTTAGAAACCACATGACCAAGGAAACTCACTTCCCGCAACCAAAACTCACACTTCGACAACTTAGCAAACAACTTATTCTCCCTCAAGACTCCCAACACAATCCTCAAATGCTCGGCATGTTCTTCTTCAGACTTCGAATATACCAAAATATCATCTATAAACACCACCACAGAACGGTCCAGAAAAGGATGAAATATTCTATTCATATATTTCATGAAGACACCTGGCGCATTAGATACTCCAAATGGCATCACAGAATACTCATAGTGCCCATACCTCGTTCTGAACGCAGTTTTGGATATATCTTCCGCCTTCACTCTAATCTGATGATATCCTGATCTCAAATCAATCTTGCTGAACACCTCCGCGCCAACCAACTGATCCATCAAATCATCGATCCTCGGAAGTGGATACCGATTCTTAATCGACACTTTATTCAACTGCCGATAATCCACACACAACCTCATGCTTCCATCTTTCTTCTTAACCAACAACACAGGAGCTCCCCACGGAGAAACACTCGGCCTGATAAACTGTTTCTCTAACAACTCTTCCAACTGCTTCTTCAACTCTCCCAACTCTGATGCAGACATCCGATACGGCGCAATCGAAATAGGACTCGTTCCAGGCACCAAATCAATTGCAAACTCAACCTCTCTCTCCGGTGGTAACTCGGTAATGTCGTCCGGAAAAACTTCTGGAAATTCTTGCACTACCGGCAAATCACCAACTCCTTTCTCACTACTCTCCTTCAAGGAAGCAAACATCATGAACACACAAGCTTCGCCATCCAAAGACTTCTTCACTTGCTCCGCGGTTAAGAACCTTCCGCCTTCTTCAGCTACCGGTTTAGAAAACGTTACACTCTTGGTCAAACAATTAATGTTAACACCAAAAGTCAACATCCAATCCATACCAAAAATTACGTCCATATGCTTCAACGGAAGACACACAAGATCCAACTCAAAGTCAACATTACCAAAACTAACAGGACACTTAGCACACACTAAAGAAGTAGTCACTGAACCACTAGCTGGGGTATCGATAACCATCCCTCGAGACAACGGAGTCACAACCAAACCCAAGCGCTCAACACAACTCGCCGCGATAAAAGAATGAGTAGCACCAGTATCAATAATTGCAATCAAAGGAGTACTATTGATAAAACACATACCTCGGATGAGATTATCAGGATTCTCCACCTCTTCCGCATTCAATGCAAACACCTTCCCCGCCGCCTTCTTCGGCTGGGTACACTTAGTACTGATATGCCCTTTCTCACCACAATTGTAGCAAGTGATCTCCTTCTTGCACTCTGCAGCCTTGTGACCTGCTCCTCCACACTTGTAGCACTTCTCACCACTCTTGCAATCATTAGCAAAGTGACCCAATGTGCCACACTTGTAGCACCTCACCTCAGCAACATTCACCTTAGAGCCTCCACCAGATTCTCTCTTCTTGCCTTTGTCTTTGTTGTACGGCTTCCCAAATACATGCCCCTTTCCTTTCTTCTCATTCTGAGCCTTGTAGTGATTAACCTTAGCCCTTCCAGCATCATCAAACATACGGCATTTATGCACCAAAGTATCAAAATCACGGATCTCCTGAATACACATATACTGATAGATGTCGGGCCTCAAGCCGCTCTCGAACTTCACACACTTGGAAACCATAGCATCCTCCGCATTGATGTACGGACAAAACCTCGAAAGCTCCTCAAATTTCGCCGAAACCACAACCACAACCAACTGAGCTTCTCTATCCAAAAGATACCTGGAGTATGCGGCTTCTCCCCACTTAGCTCAGACCCGCCTAAAAAAACGGAACACCGGAACAAGTATCGACAGTACTTCCGTACATGTCGCATACAACGAGAAAACAACCAACAGATAAGAACAACAGCACAACAACACAAGAACAAGTACCGAAGGCAACTCATTACCATTCGCATACTAACAGGGTAAATCAACAAACACTAGTCTACTAGTCTATTAGTCCAGACAAGACTGACCACGGCTCTGATACCAACTTGTAACACCCTATTTCTAATAAGCGGTAAAACGCGCGGATACACAACCATATTCTAGAAATAGATGCTACGTCTCCAAATAAACCACAATTGATACATGCGTAAAGATCATGTCACATAACATAGCAGCGGAACATATACATATAATTCATAGACATATCTGGATCTACAATAAAATACATATGTTTTCTCCAAACTCCAAATAACAGAATATCTCAACAACTCCAAAATACAAAGTCAAATAAACAACATGCAAGGACTATCCTAGATCAGAGCCCTAATCTAGACACTTGCATGAAAAAGAGGAACTCCACTCCTCGGCATCAACAAGCAACAACTAAACTACACCTGCACGCCGTCTACCCATCCATACAGAGAGGTAGGCGGTCCACCACAGACCACTGAGGGTTAGCATTACATCATCATAATCCATAAAAGATTTAAACGAGAACATTGGAAATGAAAGATATATTCAAGAACAAAGGACAATAAATCATACATGTATTCACAAGTATTCACAACACTTATATCATTCAATATCATCATTCCAAGTTCATATCAACAAGTGTATCATACACATCCTAGAACACTAGCATCACATGATCATTATTATCCCCCATCACTTACATTACAAGCTATCACATTATTATCATAGCATAGCATGCATATTCAACCTCTAATCAAGTCATCAACAAAAGCTCATCATTTATCAACATCAATCAATGAAAACATTACTTACTTCATTACTCATCTAGCATGCTTATCTCAACAAGTACAATTCGTCATATCAAAGTTATAAGCAAGTCATCATCATTATCAAAGAACATCACCACATCATATATATATACATATACCAATCTCACCTCATCATTATTATTAAAATAACCATCATCAATTGATTCACCAAGTGTATAAGCACAAACAATTAAGACATGCAATTAGAGCATAATACAATTATTCACAACCATCCACAAAATCCACCAATGTACTTATACATCAATCCACACAATCACAACATTCACCAAATTTCACCAACACACAATTCACCAAGTCATATATTCAATTATGACACAACTCATCAACTATTCAAATGCATGCAATGTTCTAGACTCTTCTCTAGATGCATGTGGTACCAAAACACCTCAAGGTCGTCACCTTCGATGCAACAAAAACATCGTACTCACCTCAATTGGATATAAAATCCGCCACCATCAGTCTTGGATATAAAATCCACCACCATCAGTCTTGGATATAAAATCCACCACCATCAGTCATGAATGCATGAACATATGACTCAACTACAAATGCATATGTTCACACAAACAATAATCACCTCACCATCACCAATACATGTATATATGCAATCATCAATAATTCTCCATCAATATATCATATATATACAATCACCAACAACATTCAAAAATCACACAACATAAAGTTGTCACATAATCACACCACCAATCATCTTTACATACCATATAACAATTCTCCATAAAGGATTCACAATCAATTGGTTCTCAAAGTCATCTTTAGTCAAGTTCGTCTCTCAAAATCACAACAATTAAATTAATTGAACATTTGAGTCAAAACCAAGTAAACAAGCTCAATCGCCTATGACATGTATCCTCACAAGTCACATATACGTGCAGTAGAGGTTACATAAACATTTTATCGGCCACATATGGAGAATTAACAAAAATTCCGAAGTTCGTCTCAATTGATCACTTTTTTACAAAATTCCCATTTTCAAAGCAAAACAAGTTCAAACTTGATGGAACCATTCACAACCATTTTTAGAAGTCATATAAACATCATACAACTCTAATCCCACTTCAATTTTCGAAGAAAACGGGTTTTTGGAAAAAATCAACGTTTGGACCGTTTTTACAAAAGTTAGACGATTTTCACAAATTCAAGTCCAAACCTAATCAAATCATGTTCCAGTAGGATTAAAGGCATAAACAGAGGTTAATTAAGTCCAAAGAAACATTTTAGAAGTATCGGATTGGTCCCCAAGTGCTCGAAAACAAAAATCAAAATTTGCTGAACTGAGGCTAGGACGCGAAAGCGTCCTCTGCACGCTTAAGCGTCCTAGTTCCAGAACTCCTGGAACAGCACGCTTTTGGGACGCTTCTGGGACGCTGATGGGATGCTTAAGCGTCCTAAGCACGCGAAAGCGTCCTACACCAGATTCCCAGAACTCAGTTACGGGTTCTAACCCAAATTCATCCCAAAATCCCATTTTCAATCCTCCAAATCACCAAAACAAGTTCCAGAAAGTGTTTATAGGTCAAAATAGGTTCAATACACTTAAACACATACAAGTTTTGGAATTAAATCATCAACATAACCAAATTCACCAATTTCTCAATTCATTCTCAACTTTCAACAACAATATCAAATCTCATCATTAATTCACCAATCTTGATACCCAAAGTACCAATTCAACAACAACATGTTCCAAATCAATAACAACAACTAATGAACACAAATTCATGCATAATTCAACATCACAACATCAATTCTCATCAAACTTGCTCAAGAACACAAAATACCAATAACTATGCATTTGAACATGTTAATTCACATACTAACATGCAATTATCACATAAATCATGTTCTCAAACATAACAACAACAATTATGCACGAATTTGACAACAATTGGGTTCAATTCATCAATTTAACACAAATGGGTAAAGAGAAAAAAAGATATGAATTATGGTTGAAACCTAACCCTCTTACCTCTAGCACCAAGAATCTCTAACCCAAGCTTCAATTGAGCTCCTAGATGATGAATCCCCTCTTCAAGCTCTAACCCTTGTTCTTCCCTCTAGCCTCTTTCTCTTCTATTCTCAAATGAAATGAAAATGTTTCTAAAACCTAGTTTTACCAACAACTAGAGTTTATATACTAGCTCTACTCAATTGGGCTTATTTCTTAAACCTTAATGGGCCTAACCCATTTCTAATTCATCCTCAAAAATGTCACTACTCACTTACCGGTAAAATATAACACTAACGGTCACTCAACGGTAATTAAAATAATTACTACACCCTCTCTACTAACTAGGTAAAATAATAACTTCCACTAAACACTAAAAATAACTTTCTGCAAAATTTCAAAATTGCCACTGCCCTCTAAATGACCAAAATGCCCCTAAGTCCAAAATGACTAAAATACCCTTCTAACACCGAACTCTACGAATCCCAACCAAAAATACACACAGAGACAATTAATCACATAAGAGCACATATAATACACATAAATAAATAATAAAATAAAACTAGCGAAAATCGGGCTGTTACATATTACGTTGAGTACAATACTGAAGAAGTAAGTATAAACTCATCATGTCCAGTTGCCTTATACAATAATTCTTCAAATGTTCTAATTTTTGTGTTGTGTATGAGTTTTATCAGAGTGTGGTTGTTTGCATCATATATAAACATGAATTTATATTGTTTAAGTGATGAGATGATCATCTTGAAGTGTTTGTTCTTGATTCCTTTTTATTTAACATTGATTCTATTAAGTTTCGAATGTCATTGTTGTTATTAGCTTCTGTTGTTGTACATATATAGAACCAAGTATATAACAAAGTATGCAATTCTAGGTTACTTTTTTTAAATTTTTGTACCATATGAAATAAAGTGTGCTAATTAAATGTTTGGTGACTTGAATCTTTTTGCTATTATTATATATCATTGGTAAATTGTTTGGTGACTTGCATCATTTAAATTCTTAATAGTATGATATACGATGTTTTTCATATTTGTTGATATTTTTGATTTTTTTTAAGGGTGCTGTCATGTTGGCTAAATGCTTGGCTAACCATGCTGTCATATTTTTTTAACTAATGGTTGGCAAACACTACATGATTTTAATGGGATCCCTATGTTTTTTTTGGCATCAGTCAATTTGACATTATTATCAAGGACATGGTTGGCAAGAACATAACTTATTGGATATTTGATACTCCAATGAAGTTCCTGGTAAACATGACTGTTGTAATGACTCATTTCCATCAACTCTTTTATGGACTATAGTATGTCTATATTACTTTCCTCTACTTGAGTATATGTTAACTCCTTTGCAATAGTTATGTATCAGCCTGTCATTTTCATTAGGTCCTCTGATCGAAAGTTTAATGATATGCCTTTCTTACCCTTTTCCATGTATAATCTTTGCTTTTTGTTTTTGCTTCATTTCTACCTTAATTAAGAAACATTTCTGCTGCTTTTGAATTTATGTAGTCTTTTTCCCCTATTTTTATGGAAACAATTTTAGCCTTTATAGCTATGACTGTCATATGCTTGAAGTCAATGTGATGCAAAATACATTTACAAAAGTTATCATATGTTAACCATTTAACTTATGTACGTGTATGTTTTTATAAGCCATGTTATATCTATGCATATTTATTTAACTTAAAAGTAATTTATTATGATCCTATGCTTTAGCCGTGTGACCAAGACCATAATATTGTCACACAAATATTTTATTTTTTTGATCAAATATTGTAATATGTATTCCTCTTTAGAAACTATTTTGAGGACTTTGTTGGTTCTACTTTTGTTTATACAGCTATCATTGAGGAGTTAATAGTTTTAACTATAGTGTTTTTCCATAAAAAAGTATCTTCATAACTTAAAAAGAAATTCAAAAGAATTGGGTTATCAAAAACTACAAGCATGCGAAGAAAAATTTGTAAAAAGATGTGCATAATAACTAATAGTAGTTGTGTTGATCAGTTGACATTGATTCTCTAATAGGATCTAAAGGTGTTATAATAGTTAGTTGTGATTATCCTTTCGAAAGAAATTGATAGCTCAGTATGTTTTTTGTCTGGTGTGTACAATGTGGACATGAGTCTTTTGTGAGCCAAACTTCGGCGTCCTATATCCTCATCCTCTCCTCAATACCTGGTGTAAGTTGTGCTTTAAGGATCTTGGTTGTGTTATGTAATACATTTTTTGTACAAAGCCATACTCTTAAACGTTGCTGCAATGTGCCAATGTTTATTGTCCTCCTTCCATACATTTGCATGATAGTTTTGTTTGTTCTTTTTAGTGCTTAATATTTTGTTTATCTGTTCCTATATGTTGTGGTATCAATTAATATTCATATTGTTAGGAGGTTCTAAGAATCAACTATGATATTGATCGACTTGGTGTATTCTTTTCTTATTTGAAATCAATGTTATGTTGTTATATTGGGTGCTTTACCGAATATTTAATGGTTCTACAATAATCCAACTTTGCTTTTAGGCTATGATGTAAGTTTGTGTCCATCTCACACACAAAGGAAATTCAAAGTTTGTTTTAATTTTAATTTTATCGTTTTGTATAGGATTGTTTGAAAGCTGTGATTACTCCATCAACCAAGTCAAGTGAAAATAGAAGAGAAAAGGGAATATAGGTCACACCAATCGATGATGGTGGAACACAGATGTTTGAGATTGTGTTGTAAACGAGCATAGTGAATGGATCTTGATGCTCTCCATCAATCTTTTTTTTTAAAGACGATTCTTCTAATGTATTGTCTTCCACCTCTATATTTTCTATTCTCATTGCAATCGTAAATGTCATATGATAATGTTTCATAAATCAAACAATTGGGTTTGAATGGTTAATGAATTTCATAAATAATGGATTGTTCAAGAGAACTTGAATTTGATTTTAGGAGGACAATTTTTTGTCAAATTTTTCTTACTTTTCGACCGAACTCCAGATTACCATATCTCCTTTTTTCTTCGAACCAGATGGTTAATACAAAAAATATGATATAGTTTCATATGTTAATAACAAACTATATTCCTTCATCATTAAAAGAAATCTATTCTCATTAAAAAAAAACTAAATACCGATTGTTCAAAATATACTACAGTTTGTAATTTTAAAAGACCCGTGCGACGCACGGGTCGGCGTTCTAGTGTATATATATATATATAGACACACACACACACACACTATTGATTGATACTATTATTTGATTGATGTGTAGTTTGTTGAGATATTTTTGCTACTTAAAATATTACAAATTCAATAAAAATAAAAATAAATATTGAGTGCATAAGATCAAAAGTTTGTTGAGATATTTATATTAAATAAAATATTGGTTTTTAAAAATAGAAAAAATAATAAAAATATTGAGAATGAATGTGGAAGTGACACGTGGCATAAAAAAACCCTACTTTATATATATACTATTGATTGATTGATGTGTAGTTTGTTGAGATATTTCTTCTACATAAAATATTAGAAATTCAATAAAAATAAAAATAAATACTGAGTGCATAAGATCAAAAATTTGTTGAGATATTTATGTTAAATAAATATTGGTTTTTAAAAATAGAAAAAATAATAAAAATTTTGAGAATGAATGTGGAAGTAACATGTGGCATAAAAAACCTTACTTTATATATATACTAGTTTAGAGACCCGGCGTTGCCCGGGTTAGATATTAAATAAGTTTTATAAGTTTGTGTGCACGAATACACGTGTCAGTATATTAGATTGAATTTATTTAAATTTACAATTATAATAATATCATAAAAATAAATATAAATATTTCAAAAAAATTAAAAATAAATATAAATGATGAGATGAATGTCCAATGCAAGAATAAAAAGTGTATCAAAATCAATAATGAATTAGTCCAAGTGGTAATAGTTTTGGGTCCTTTAAACATGGACTATTACTTTCCTACCCTATTGCCTTCTCCTGCGCCCTGTAAAATTTCTAAAAAAGCCCTTGTGCATTCCGGATTTTAAAATTCGGATTCATGTTTACTATTTCGGATTTTATAATCCTGACAATTCTTATGTATAATCAGCCATCAGACTCTCTCACATTTCAACAGTTTTGAGTTTTCCTTTTAAAAACAACAAAAAAACTAAGTAAAAAATGCTAAAAACCTGTCAAATAAAATTATAAAAATATAAAAATAGTACCAAAAAATTCTAAAAATCAAATAAAACTAATGGAAATTTTTTCGGATTTTTCTGAGAATATGAAAAATTAATAAAAATGAAAAATGGGTCTAAGCGATGGAATTATATATATACTATTGATTGATTGATGTGTAGTTTGTTGAGATAAAAAATACTGAGTGCATAAGATCAAAAATTTGTTGAGATATTTATGTTAAATAAAATAGAAAAAATAATAAAAATATTGAGAATGAATGTGAAAGTGACATGTGGCATAAAAAATCTTACGTTATACTATTGATTGATTGATTGATTGATTGATGTGTAGTTTGTTGAGATAAAAAATACTGAGTGCATAAGATCAAAAGTTTGTTGAGATATTTATGTTAAATAAAATAGAAAAAATAATAAAAATATTGAGAATGAATGTGGAAGTGACATGTGGCATAAAAAACCTTACTTTATATATATATATACTATTGATTATTGATTATTGATTGATTGATGAACGGTGTTTTTATTTTTGAAATTTTAATTTTAATTAAAAGTAAAAATATAAATGTTTTTTGCTTTCAAATTATAACAAATCATACTAACCTTGATTATCTATTTCAATTTTCAATGAAACCAACAATAGAACAAGAAAATATAATCTAATTCTTATTTTCTTAATGACACCAACAACAATCTTCATTATAGAAAACGTTGTTGTTTAATGGTATAAATGAGATAATGAAAATGTAAGTATAGATATACTCATCTAGTTTGTTACACTTTTGATAAATGCCAAGAAGTGTTAATTTCATGTTATATTTTAAGCACTTTTTGTTGCTTGCTTTGCAAGTAATTGAAGGAAAATCCGAGAAATAAGCGTTAAATACCTTATTACGCTTTACTTATCATTACTCTATCCTTTTGTGCAGGAATTAGCCTCAAGACACTGATCAAAGACCAAAAATCATGAAAAAGTCCAAAATGGCAGAAGCTGTCCAGCAAGCTTGAAGAAATGGCGCTAATAGCGTGTTCTAAGCTATTAGCGTGTTCAAAGAAGTGTCAAAGTCCAGAGAGATACGCTATTAGCGTATCTGGAGCCTTAAAGAAATTTCGCTATTAGCGACTTATGCGCCATTAGCGTGAACTCGCAATTGCGAGCTCTTTCACTCGCAGTTGCAAGTTAGGACGGTTTGCTCAACTCAAGTGGCCCACTTGCTATTCCTTGAAGATTTTTTTCTAGATATTTTGGGCTTAATATCTCAGGGACAATATAAGGTCAAGAAAAGTTCATGAGGAGATAGTTAGTTCATATTAGTCTTAGGAATATCTCATAGTTTTCTCTTAGTTTTCTCTAAGCTTTCATAGATAATATCATAGAGAGAAATAGGGCAAGAGCATATAGAGTGAGAGTGATTTTGGAAGTTGGATCTTATTCCTTTGTTGAGACATCACAAAGTGTAATGAATCTTTCCTTTTCAATCCATCCTTGCAAGGCTTCCATGATGGTGTGTAGCTAAATACCCTTTGTTGGGATGAGAGGTACTTGATCTTTGCTAACATGTAATCCTTTTGATCTTGCAAAATATGGTTCTAGCAATTTATATTCAATATAGTTGTTATTCTTGTTGTTAATGCTTTCGGACATTTAGTCAGGCTGGACACGGTCGATTAAGTGATCCGATCGACTTTGTTATCTTTTAAATGATTTGGTCACGACTGTTTAAAAGATATGTTAGAAATAACTATATCGTTTTATGACACGATCGATTATGTTATCTTTTAAATGATTTGGGCATGAATGTTTAAGGGATACCTTAGAGTTAATGATATCGCTTTGGATACGAAGGATATTGTAGAGCTAGAATGACAATCTATCAACTTTTTAAATGATAAAGGAAAAACGATACAACAGAGAAGAGAAGCAGAGTGGGTTATCGACAAGGCATCAGGTGCTTGGAACAAGCGGGCAAGAGAACTGAGAAAGATGATTTTTAGAATTAATTAATTCAATTCAATTAACCTATTTTAAATGAGCGTATGATGTTGCAGAATTCTATTGGATGACCGTGTGAAGTGAACTTCACACTGTCAGAGCATTTCAATTAAACTCTTTGTTAATATAGGAATTTAGAATTACCGACATCTAAATGAGATGACACATGTCTCTTTCTAACTTAAACATGGAAAAAGATTTAGAAATGAAATTAAAGTATTTATTAGAAAGTTCAGCAGTCATACTAGGCAAAAGTTATGGTGCATAAGCCATAACTTATGCACCATGCATAAGTTAATCACAACCATAAGATAATTGGACACGTGTAATGATCCTGTGGTTCTCAACTCATATCCCACAATTTTTCTCTGTTTTCGCGAAAGCTCATTCTTCTCCGTTTTTGCCGATTTCGATGTCGTTTTCCGGCTACGTCACGGCGTGATTGCGCCGATTTCACCGGCGAACCTTGCTTCACGTTGGCTCGCCGCTCCGACGTCGTTTTCCAGCCATGATTGCGACGTGATTGTGCCGATAACACTTGATTGCTCACCGTCTAGGTTGCACGAATTTCACCCTTTCTCACCGGTTTGAGGTCGTTTTTCCGGTTATCTCCAGCAAATTCGTACTGCATTTTGAAGAGGTAATCATGTATATGATTTTTGTTTTATTTAGTTTTTGATTCAAATTTCGAATTTAGGTTTTGATTCAAATTTCCAATTTGTTCTTAGTATAGTATCAATTTAGTGATTCAAATTTAGTGATTCAGTTGTAGCAATAAGCTTCATTTTTCGATTTGTATAAGAATCAATTTTGCTTCAGTTGTATTTTCAAATCTACACTCTGAAACCATTTCCACAGCAAAATGGTTTCTGAGTAAAACTTGAAAAAACCATTTACACAGTATATTGGTTTTGGCATATTGATTCAAATTTAGTGATTCAGTTGTAGCAATTAGCTTCAATTTTGCTTTAGTTGTAGTTTCAATTTATGATATCTAATGGTTGTTTGTTCTTAATAGTGTTTGTTGCTGTTTTCAATGGATTTGATATCAACTTCATCTGAGAGTGGACAACTGAGTGTTGAAACTTCATTACTGATTCATGCTGAGAGTGGACAACTGAGTGTTGAAACTTCTTCAATGATTCATGCCGATAGTTCTCAATGTTACTCCCCTAGCAATAAAGTATCATGGAAGTCTTTAGTCTTTCATTCTATTAAATAGATTGAAGATTTTTATGGTAATTATGCATATAAAACTGGATTTTCTATTAGGACTATGTTGAAGTCGAAGAATAATTCACAAAATAAGAAATTTGATAAGGTACACTATGTGCGTTATGTTTGTAACAAACAAGGTTTCAAGAAGGGAAGTTTGCTTAATCCTAACAACAGGACAACATCAGACAGTCCATTGGTTATTGAGTTTGTGAAAGTGAAAGAAAAACCGGAGGAAAGGGTTGGTTGTAAAGCTGGAATATCTTTGAAGCTGGATGAAGTTTTCAATGTGTATAAGATATATAGATGGGATGTAGCTCACTGTCATCCATTACATAAACCAGAGCATTCATGTTACCTTAGATCATTTCGAGAAGTAAATGAAGTTCAAGGACAACTAGCTCTTATAAATTCTAAAGCTGGAATGTCGATGAGAACGTCTTATGAAGTTATGGGTCAAGGAGTTGGAGGCACGAAGAATCTTCCTTTTCGGTTTTCAGACTTAAAGAACTATCTAATGACAATTCGTCAAAAAGAGATGGTGGTTGGTGAAGCAACTGTAATTCAAGAATTCTTTAGAAATGAAGCTCTCTCGAAACCATCTTTTTACTATGATATCCAAGTTGATGCTACAGAAGACATAGCTAGTATTTTTTGGGCAGATGGAATTATGCAACTAGATTATTCTCTATTCGGCGATGTCATAAGTTTTGATACAACTTACCGAACAAACAATAAATATCGGCCATTAGGTTAGTGTTTATTTTTTACTTCTCTTTTGTTTTAAATTAGTGTTTACTTTCATTAAGTTGTTCTGGCATGTTGTAATTTTTTTTTCTGGCATGTTGTTTTTTTGTTCTGGCATGTGTATTATAAGTAGGAGTACATTTTGAACTGCCTAGGATTTACTACAGTTCCTACTTGTTTGTTTAGGGATTTTCTTGCTTCTGCCATTTGGTTTCATGGGGTTTTTATCGATTCCAGATATCAAACCTGAAAGATGGTTTGAGACAAACTTAAATGATGTTGATTGGAATTTATATTTTGAACTGCCTAGGCATTTTTACTTAGACAAACCTGAAATTGTCTTGTGTGATCGAACTTTAGTACATACTTATTAGAATACTTAGGTGTGTTTTATCATTGAGTTTACGCATTGCTGAGGCGTGATTTCTTATAATTTGTGATTACAGACTAGCAATGACTAATTAAGGGTTGGATTGGACTTAAATTAGTGATTGCTTTCATTATTTACTGTAAGTTATATATATATATATATATATATATATATATATATATATATATGTTGTATTTTGTTCTGATATGAATAATTTAAATTTCAGCTGCCTTTATTGGTTTTGACAATCATCGTAAGAGTGTTTTATTTGGTGTTGCGCTATTGTACGATGAGATAGCAGCTACTTTTGATTGGTTGTTTAAAACATTTTTGAAGTGTATGTCCAATAAGAAACCACAGACGATTTATACAGACCAGGCTAGTGCATTATTGTGTTCAATTTCGAATAGTTTTCCAGGTGTTTTTCATGGGCTTTGTTCATGGCACATGGCAGAGAATGCAAAGAAAAAGCTTGGCTCTCGTGCAAACAGTGCATTTTTTTGACGAGGTAACTAATTTGGTTTCAAATGTAGACGATGAATCAGATTTTGACTATAATTGGGATCAGATGATGAAAAATTGTTTTAATGGAAGGCCTACTTCAGACTTTAGGTGGCTTGCCCAAACTTACGAAAATCGTATGCATTGGTCTTCAGCTTGGGTCAAGTCACATTTTACAGCTGGTCTGAAAACGACTCAGTTAAGTGAGTCTTTCAATGCTTTTCTTTGTGGATTTCTGCAGTCAGACCATTCACTTGTTCTATTCTTTAGTCATTTCAACATTATGGTTCAGAGAATGAGGGATAATCATGCTGAATTGGACTTCAAGGCTGCAAACAATAGAACAAAAAAAAATTATCCTAACAGTCAGCTGATGCGGTTCGTTGTAAACAAGTACACACCAGCTTGCTTTGCATTTATTCACAGGCAGTATGACCTTTCCTTCAAATACTATTATGAGGAGGACACGACAAAAGGGTCTGCGTTGGAGAAGTTTTTCTAAGTTTTTACAATTGAAAAGGTTGATGATAATTATGATGATGCTGATAATGACGGGCCTTCCAATGTTGATGTTTTAGAAGCAGAACTTCAAGAAAACGTTTTCCCAAGTTTTGAAGATCATGATCGATTTGATGAAAGGCTTGTCACAGTTGACATTAGAAGCAAAAGTTTTATTTGTTCATGTCGTATGTTTGAGAACAGGGGCTTCTTATGTCGACATGTTTTGAAGATCTTGGAGTTCCTAGGTGGTCATGTGCAATATCATTTTTTGAAGACAATACCTGGACAATATGTTTTAAAGCGTTGGACTAGAGATGTGCGTCCGTCTGTCGATAAGCTGAAATCGACCATCCATGTTGGCACTGAAGACACCACTCAAGCACAACGATATCAACAAATTTGTGTTGTTACAGTTCAGCTTTCTACACGTGTTTGTGCAGATTCGGAGGCATCTGAATTTTTTCTACACGGTGTTCTTGAAGCTGGGAAAAAATTTAAACCAACATCAAGCAAAAACATAATGTTTCTTGAAGACAATAAGTTTTGTAGCAACTATTTGATATCTACGTGTTTCACAATGATTTCATACTTCCTAGCACATTCATATAATCTTCTATCATCATCTGCATCTTGTGATATCATTTCTGTAACTTGGTGCTTTTGGTGAGCCATAGTGTTTGAGATGAGAGGAAGTTATTATATACAAAATTGCAAAAGAGTTTGGTATTATATATACATATATTACACTCCTCCTCCACTCAAAACAAAAATACTTACTTTCACACGTAGTAAGATGGTAATTAAATGTATTTCATTTTCTTGATTTCACGTAAATAAGAAATCACTTTTACTAGCATATCACTAATTATAATAAACATCTTCTCGCAACATATTAATAATTAATCTACCGGTGTTTTTGAAATAATTAACTCATGATTACAAACCATTAGTCAAAAGTTTGCAAAATAAAATGTTATAAAATGATATTTGAAGTGATTGAAAACTTATGTTTATGTGAGCTTAACTCAGTTAATATGAGCATCGTATTAGATTGTTAGGATTCTTATTTACTTGACAAAAGAAGAAGACTCAAATTATGAAAAGTTGGAACTTGGAGCATGTCTGTTACCTTAATGAATGATGATACATACATCAACGAAAAATGTGAACCCATCATCTTTGTTGTGACCGACCTTCCTTTTTTCATGCATTGTTCTCGTGAATTTCACATGAACTTATTTTGCATGCCGTCATTCGTATGCACAATAGAAATGGAAACCGATATATTAAAACTAAAATAATTAATTAATTAATTAAAAGATAAAAATTCCTTCCCCTAAAAAAAAGAAGATAAAAGTTCCTTATTAAACATTTTTGAGAGGAGTTCTTATTAAACTTGTTTCAATATTATCATGAATTTCACGTCAATAAAAAATACTACTATAATGAAGTTAACCAAGTGCTAGTTTAGTTTAAGTGGTTCTGAATTTCAGTTATGATATAAAATCAATCTTTGACCGAAATGATTATTCAACAAACTTTATTTACCTTCGAGTCAAAATTTGCATTAAGTCTTGATCATTAAAAATATAATCGCTTTGGATGACTGCAATGGTAAATATAAATTAGTAGCTTAAAAGGGCAAACTTGCACTGAAAAATATTTGATCAATAATAGGCGGTTAAAGTTTAAGCGAGGTAACCTCTTAATGATGGAAGGTTAGACGAAGAGTAGGACAAAGTACATGGTTCTTGAGATATCAAGCTATGTCAAAGCTTAATTGGATTGGACAATGACGCTTAAAACTCACAATATTTATAACACCATTACCTGCAAAGGAAGTGAGAGAGGAAGCACATATGGGGGGTAACACACTAATGACCTTATCAATGGATCATGTCATAAAGGAGAAAAGTAAGAACCGAACGTGGGGTACCGCAATCTCATTAATAAGGGAAACTAACACATTACCCACGATGGCGGAGCTAGAAAAAATAGTTTGGGTGGGCCATTAAAAGTTTGACTAGAAAGTTCTTGTGCTTTAAAAAAAATTGCATAGTTTACTACTGCTATAAATTACGAATATTTTTTTATAATACAAATGTTAATTGAAGGAATTTTTAGTTGACAAGACAATATAAATGAGATTTGAAACCCCAAAAAATTAGAAAGTCTGTAAACCTCCGCTATTCAACCAAGTATAAGCATGACAAAAATCACATATGTCACTTTGTTGATCCTCTTTATGTATTTTCATAGATATGTCTGCAAAAAACCAACTCAAAATTCGACTTATATGTCAAGATTTTTGTTGTTTTGTTTTTTGAGTTTTCGACGCTTTAAAAATTGATAATTAATCTGTCTCGTCTGAAAATTCAAATTTTACGTGGAGAGTCATATTTTAACGTTCTAAACATGGTAAACATGGTTGCAAGCAAATTGTGAAAAAATTCTACCTCTAGATTACTTTTCCAGACTTTCCCGTTGGGTGCACATGATAAGGAGACATGATATGATAAAATTATCTTATCCTATTTGAATATCTTGTTTGGTGCACCAATAGGAAAGGATAAAATAAGCCAATTACTTATCCTATCATACTCACTCTTTGTTATTTTTATCCTTAGTTTAGGCTGGGTTAGCAACCTGATAGTATAAAACAACGCGCGCTCATGTTTTCTATTTCTCAAGGATGCTCTTCGATTCCCACTATCTGCACTTTTCAATTAACGCTAGTCTTCAATTTCTAAAATGATTCTATTCCACAATTTTGCTTCTTCCTGCGTCTCTTCTTCCTCGGCTTTTCAATTGATTAATTTCGTGTCTCAGTTTTTCACATAATATTTTTCTAATTTTTGTTCTTACAACCGTTATTATAATATTGTCATTGGAAAATCTAATTTCATATGATTTTGAGTTCTTTTGCTTCTTATCTTTCAAATGATTCAATTTCTTTCATTTCGTTAGTTTTGTGCTTCAATAATGGCATTTTTCCAGATTTGATTTTCCTAACTTTTTCCCCTTCCTTTTTTCTCCTTTTCCTAATTTCATTGATTTCTTTCCTCAGATTATAAAAAAATATATGTATTTTTTTTAAGGAAAAAAATAAAAAAATAATTCAATCATGTTGCTTATCATGTGTGCTCCAAACACATGATAGCATAAGTGACTATCATATCACTATTATATCCTATCCTTATCCAACTTTTTATCATATCATATGTTTATCCTATCATGCATACCAAACGGACTCTATGTCTACAGAAAAAATTGAATGTCAAAAATAAGAAGAATCTCAAATTGCGCAAGGTTAAAATCTCTGTTTATTTTTTACAGTGTCATTTTTCAGAATTCACATATATTACATAACAATTCAAATAATTAACCCATTAAATTTTTACATTGATAATCAATGGTGGTGGAGCATAGTTGGGGTTGGTAGTAGCCGTGGACTCGACAAACATTTTAAGTTTCTTTTACTAGTATAACCAATACAAAGAAAGAAAAAAAATACCATTTTAAAAAAGAGGATTTATTTTGCCACACTGTCCGTTTCCCGCTCGCTCTTCGAAATCTCCATTTTACTTTAATTCAGAGTATATAATTCAAAGCCTCTTTGCACTATTTTAGATTATATAATCCAAATATGGTAAAAACTCATAAAAACCTATTAGATGATACAAAAGTCTTTGTTGACATCGTATTATCCCCACAAATACCGCAAAACAGTTTTAGGGATAGTACGAACGATAACCAGTGAAACCATGGAGAAAACGTAAGTTGGAGTGAAAAATGGTGAATAGTGAGTGGTTTTTTATAGACACAAAAGAAACATTGACTGTAACAGCAGTCAAAGGATGTTTGAACATGTGGCCAACTTGTCAAGCTGGCTGTAAAACACATGAAAAATGCATGTAGCTGTCCAACCTTGCTGACAGGCCACGATCCACAGTTTGGATGTTTTTGGATTTTACAATCTGAAATCATGCACAATATTTTTGGATTTTTGAACACGTTTAGATCAACCTACACTTAAATGTGATATGTCAAACCACTCGAAAAAATAACTCTAAACAAACGTTGGGATAAACTACTCCTAACGTGAAACTATAAAAACAACCTCAACTAGATTTTGTCTCCCAGGAAGGTTTTCCAAATATGTATTCTTTGACATACATCTCTTCGATGAAGAATCCCTATGGATATAATCTATTTTTAGCACTCACCGTCGAACATAAACAATCCTAATGAATTTTCAATACATGGTTTAAAACAAATTATTCGTCCAGCTTGACACATCCACTTTGTGTTGACATCATACAAAGCATCACTTCGAACTACAAAATTGACAATTTGGAAGCAACTCTATTCTAGATCGATCCAAGATTCAGAAATCCTACAATAGAAATTACCTACACCTAGGGAAAAAAACCAATAGGAGCTTTTCCACCATCGATATTAGTTGGAAAAACAAGTTTGAACAAAAATAAACTAGGTTTGACTTGGTCCTCTTTTCAAGCTCTTTAGCTCAACTAGGAGAAAATCTCAATTCTTTCCCTCGACAAGTCTATTCGGCATGAAGGATATCACTTCTACAATGATACAACCCTACAAATCCATGTGTTCTCGCCTTGCAGTGGGAACAACACCTAATGATTTGGCAAAACTACGCCACCCCTTGAGAAGAAAAACATTATCTTTTCGCCACACATTCAATAAAAGTATTAGCTCTCCTCCTCGGAGCATAATACAAATCCGCCTCAGAATATTTTCGAACACAAAGTATGGCAACAATCTTCTCTAGACTGATTCTAACACAATCATATCGACATCCATCTTTTTTGCTCATCATCATTTGAAGTCATCACTTCAACACCTCGAAATGACGGCTTGGGGGCATCTGTCTGGACTAGTCAAAAGCCTACTCTGTCATAAATTAAGGACCACTTCAACACAATCACAAGTGAGTAGAATCTCCTTCTCAGCTCGGATTCCTCTTCCTCAATGAAGCCACATAATGACCTAACAACCATCATTGAGAACATTTATGGGTACCATTCATAACAACTTCTCATCATTACTACATAACGATCTCTTCGACCCTATACATGGAGCTCTTGAGAGACTCACATGATATGTATCTTTCTATGTTCCACTCTCACTCTTGTTCACTTACTAACTTGAGCGTCGGAGCGCCTGCAGCCTGCAGGTAACCCCCTTCTCCTTCTTGTATTCAGGGAAGCATCACATCTTCCATCCTCGAAGCACCTACTTCCGTCGATCAACTACCATTGTGAATATTTTGGGCAAATTATTTGTTTGTTCGGAACAATATCATATAACAACTCTCTATAATATCAATGGAATATTAATTCTATTTGTTTTCTCTTATAACCTTAACTATTTATTGTTCTCTTGTTTTCTAATTCTTATAACTCTCCCAAAGTATTTATAAATGGAATAGTGAAAAGAGTGATTTGAAAAGTATGTCGTAAGTTTTATAAGATGAAGAAGCAACTGTATTTGTTTATTTTTTGTTAGGGAAACTATATTTGTTAATTTCTGCGTCATTTGCCAAAATACTACTCCCTCAGTTTTAAAATGAGTGTCGCTTTAACCAATTGCACACATATTAAGGAATGAAATAAAGTAGTCAAATGTCATAGCAATTTTATTAAATTATCCTAATCAACTATTGGTTTGTTTTTCATTAAAGAAAAAATAATACTTTGGAAGTAGTGTAACATAGTATTAATTGAGGGGTACAATTGAGAAGAAAAAGTTATTATCACATTGGAAAATGAAAGCGACATTCATTTTAAAACAAACTAGTTTGGACACCCGTGCCAAGCACGGGCTAGAATTTGGTTATACTTGACATAGAGAATATTATTATGTATCATGTATCGATTAAAGCTAAAGATTTGATAAAATAGTGGAGGTTGAACAACAAACAAATGGAAAAAAAACACATACTTAAACCTTAAAGTTTTGAATGAAGATGTGGTATCATTCTCACCTGTGTGGTTGTTCTTTCTCCAATGTGCCGATCCACACCGGTGATGTCTCCCCTTGAAGGTCCAACGACGGTATCATATCCCCGGTTCAACATTGTGGGGGAGCGGTTCTTGGTAGTGGATCACGTATACAGAGACTATGATACTTAGTGGAGAGATGTTAATTTGTCAACTGTGAGTAACAATTTCACATTATATGCAAGAATAGATGTTGAGCAACATATAAGTATGGTGACTCATATATCTAATATCTTACGATTGGTGCAATATCAATTTCACTTATATGATTGGTCTTAGTCTAATGTGATGATACAACCCATTGTAGGCTTCCACAGAAGACATAATATTATGATGATTTTTTTGTTTCAGTTTTTGGCTGTCATTTGTTGAATTTTTAGCCTTAAATTTTAATTTTTAGATGTCATTCGCTTTCATGCAATTTTTTTTATTCAACCTTTGTTATTATAAATTTCTTTACTTTTGGTGTTTGGTGGAATCATAGTGGAAAATATAGATGTGTTAGGTCACAAAATACATGTTTATTAGACAGTTTAAATTGATGTGATATTTTTTTAATGAGTCTAATATTTTGGTAGCATAATTACCAGCAATCGCCAACGCCTTCAACAAATCCATAAACTATCAGTAACTCACTATATTACCTATACTCTCATGGGTAAAACATACTTTCCTTAGTTTGTTCCCTCGTAATTTCTCTCATGTTCAAATTCCTTGTTCATCTTCTTTCTTTTTTTAATTTACTTTCTTTCTTCGCATGAAAGAAACAAACAAAAACACTCCTCTATGAAACCACCACCAACCAAATTTTTTTACGATGTTGTATCTTTGATCTGATTTCGCTATCTCACTATATCACATACACAGAGATTCCTAACCTTAAGGGAGATATGTTAATGTGTCATGTGAGTTAAACTTCTCTTTTGGATGCAATAATATATATTGAGCAACATATGAATGAATTGATAATATGCCTAATGTCTTGAGGTTTTAGGTGAAGATGTGGCGTCAATCTCACTTCTGGAGTTTTATTAGTCAAATGTGATGATTCAATTCATTGTAGGCTCCCTTATAACTACAAATATTATGATGAATTATTTAATTTTTTTATTTTTTTAATATAATATCTTAATTTTTTAATATAATATCTTAATTTTTTAATATTCAATATATATTTTTGGATGTCGTTCGATTTCATTCAATTTTTTATCCAACCTCTATATTTCAAATATCTTCACTTTTGATCTTTGTTGAGATTGAACAATAGAAAACTACATATATGTTATGATGAGTTGATAAAGTACATGTGTACATGTTTATTAGACATTTTAAATTGATGTGGAGTTTTTTTATTGAGTCTATTTTTTGGTGAAATAATTACTCATAAATCTCGTACTCCTTCAAATAACCCATCAAATTATCACTAACACACTCTTTTCTTAATATTTCCACGGACAAAACACACACTACTTTTTTTCCGTTATCATTTCTCTCATGTTCAAATTTCTTCTTCATATTATTTCTTTTTCTATTTTTCTTTCTCTCTTTTTCATTAAATGTGCAAACATAAATCTCCTTCCATGAAACCACCATCAACCAACCTTTTTTACTATGTTTTGCTTTCGTCTAGCTTTATTTGGCTATGTCACCAGATCTCAAACGAAGAGAGTCTCACATTTAACGAAGATATGTTAATGTGTCAATTGTTAAGAAATAGATACGTGAGATGATCAATATAACTAATGTGTTAAGATTTTGGTGATGATGTGGTGTCAATCTCACTTTTATAGTCGCACTTAGCTTAATGTGTTGTTTTAACCTATTTTAGTCTTCTTCAAAACTCCGAACATTATGATTAACTATTTTGTTAGTTTTTTGATGTCATTTATTTCATTTTTATATTAAAGATAAGTTTTTGGATGTTATTCATTTTCATGCACTATTTTTTAATCAATCCATATTATTTCAAATTTCTTCACTTTTGATCATTGGTTGGATTTAACTATAGAAAAATTCTCACGTAGAATGTTGAGTTGACATAATTCGTGCTTATTAAAAAGATTTAAATGTTGTAGTGTTTTTTAATTATGTATAATTTTTTGGCAAATTAATTACCCAAAAATATCAAACTTCTTCGATAGACCTATAAAATTACCAGCAACTCACTTTATTTCCTATAACCTCATCGACAAATACACAATTTTTTTTTTTACCTGTATCATTTATCTCAATCTCAAATTTATTTTTCAACTTCTTTCTTTTTCAATTTCCTTTCTCTCTTCTCATAAAAGTAAGAAATATAAACCTCCTTCTATTTAATTACTACCATCCCATCTTTATGACCATGTTGTGCCTTCATTTGACCTTATTTGCCTATGTCACATAATTACAGACGTGGAGACTCGCATACTTGAGAGAGAGATGTTAATATGTCAAATGTGAGTTAAAATTATAATGGAGAAAAGAGAAGATGTTGAATAAAATTTATGTGATATGAACTAAAAAAATTGTATGAAAATGTGGTATCAATGTAATTTTTGTGGTTTCTCTTAGCATAATGTTACGATATAACCTAATGTAGGCTACACTGGGAATTCCAACATTATGATAATTTGTTTTGTTAGTTTTGCGTGTTATTTTTTTTAATATTTTTAATCTTAACATTTAGATGTTGGACGTCATTCATTTTCATGCAATTTTTTTTGTCAAGGCAATATATATTTTTATTCAACATCTATTATTTCAAATTCCTTCACTATTGGTCTTTGGTGGAATCTGAAAAAGGAAAATTATAGATGTTTATTAGACATTTTAAATTGATGTTGACTTTTTAATGAGTTTGATACTTTGATAGCATAATTACTAAATTATCTCAATTTTCTTCAACATAACAAACCCATAAAATTACCAACAACTCACTATTCTCCCTTACTTTTTCTCTCATGTTCAAATTCTTTTTTCATCTGATTTCTTTTTCTACTTTATTTTTTCTCTTCTCATGAAATAAATGAGTGAAAACATCTCTCTACGAAAATGGCCTTATTTGGTTATTTCACCATATCATAGATACAAAGAGTCTCACGCTTAAGGAAGAGATGTTAATGTGTCGTGTGTGAGTTAAACTTCTACACATTAGATGCAAAAGTACATATTGAGTAACATATAAGTGAGATGTGGTGTCAATCTAATTTTTTTTTAGAGGTGTGTCAATCTCATTTGTGGGGTTTCTCTTAGCCAAATATGAAGATCCAACCCATTGAAGAATCCCTCATAACTTCAAACATTATGATGAAATATTTTGTTAGTTTTTTAATATCATTAGCTTAATTTTTTATATTAAATATAAAAAAATCATTTTATTTTTTTGCGTTATTTTAAATTCCTTCATTTTTGGTCTTTGGAGGAATCTAAAAATGGAAAAACGCTAATGTGATATGTTGAGTTGACAAAATACATGCTTATTAAAAAAATATATGATAGATAAATTAGGGAAATAATTTGATGAGTTACATATATACGCAAAACCTTTGATTAGTTTTAGGATTAATTAGAAGCTGACCCACTTGTGTTGTTTTAATTTTTTGTATTATCCGTTTAGGGTCGACCTACACTTTTGCGTGGATTTACTGGGGTAGGTTTATGTCCCCCTAATTTGTATTTGTATCTCCCCCTTTTCTTAATAATATATATATATATATATATATATATATATAAGCAAAAATGAATAAAGTCTAGTTGAGACGTCATATATTCTCTTTAAATTGTGCTTTTAATTTAGAAAAAAAATACAAATATGATATGTAAAATTTACATTTAGATGTCAACGTATATTGAAGGAGGATACAATCGAAAACCAAACTCTCCACTCAACGAAAAAGGGATTTGAGAATTCGAGAAGAATTTCAAATTTTAGAATGAACGTTGAATTTTGAAACAGTGTGAAAATGTTGAAAGTTAGAAACAATATTTTATAAAATACAAATCAATTAAATAACCTCAATTACCCCCTTCCCCTCAAAAAAGAAAAACATCAATTACCCCTTTAATTTTGTGATATCATCAATGTATGAATATCTTATAGGATAAATGCATAGTTGACTAATGATATGATAAATGTCTAATCTTAAATATCATATTAATGCATTCCTTTCTCACTAAAAACTGAAAATGTACATGCTGATGTGGATTAGTTTGATAACATTAGTGAGCTTAAGCACCATATACGTACACGTGTACTTTTGCATTCTCTGAAGCCAAATTTTTATAATAGAGAAAGTTTTTTTTTTTATATATTAAAACACATTTACGTGCATTTGTTATTTTTTTTTGACAATTACGTGCATTTGTTATTAAAACATATGACATAATTTTAAAAAAAATCAAGATAAACATTGTAGGAAATTCGTAAAATTGAAATTTGAAAAATTACCGAGTTATTGGTAAAATTTAATTTTAGATATCATTCGGTTCTCCTTTTAAATTATCTTTTTTATTATTATTTGACAAAAAAAATTCCTTTAGAATCTGGCAAATAGACTTTAATTTTACATAAAAAAATTTAGGACACATCAAGGTCAGGACATGTCTCATGACTCAATAAGCACTTACAAAAATTTTAGAGAGAGATCCCTTGTCAAAGAGATCTTCACGCTAATAGCGGAGATTGAATCCACACCCTTTGAATTGAGTCAACTCATTATTAGCAAAACCAATCTTGATTAGGAATGCTATTATTAGTATTAGTAGGGGTGTTCGCGGTGCGGTTTGGTTCGGTTTTAAGGGTAAAAGTCATCTGAACCGCAAGATAAATAAGTACGTGGTTTGGTTTGGTTCGGTTGACTTTTAAAATAAAATCCAAACCAAACCAAACCAAACCAATCCGGTTTGGATTGGATCGGTTGGTGCGGTTTTTTTAGACAATAATATTTTTTTTTTGTTTTCAACTTTAAAATCAAATTAAAAAGCTAAAACACAACATATTTTCAGGAATGTTTTAAATTTCATCCAACATTATAATTTTATTTTCATCCAACAATGTTTTCAACTACGTAGACCAAATTAAAACGTGGACAAAAAGTAACCCTATTTTGTAAGAAATACAAAAGACTAAAATTTTAATCATTCTCTAAGAGTTCAAGTAGCACATAAATACATTTTTGATAGAAAAAGCAGCAAAAGAGAAACTTAATAAGAGAAAAAATATGTTCTTTTATTAAAGTTTCCATTGAATTTCTATGAGTATTGATCTAGATGATATATATTTAATTAGTTTTTTTTTCTTCTTATATTGTGGTTTGGTTTGGTTTGGTTCGGTTGGTAAAATCAAAACCGCAAACCGAACCAAACCATGCGGTTAGGTAAAAAAAATGATCCGAATACATCCGAACCAAATGCGGTTTTTTGCGGTTTCGGTTTGGATTGATTCGATTAGCGGTTTTTCTTTTGGATTGGTTCGGTTTTGAACACCCCTAAGTATTAGTAGCAAAAATAGTGAATCAAAACATGATATCATATAATGGTATCATTTAAATAACATTTTTTCATCTGACTAAATAAATGAGACATTTAACAGAATCATTTTAATTTAAATTACCACATTAATGACTATTATTTAAAGAACCTTTTATTTTTTAGTCTATTATTTGTCTGACCTATTAAATGACAAAGTTTAATATTTATTGGATCAACCCAATTAAAATGACACATAAAATATAATTATTTTAAATTATAAAAATATAAATTTCAAAATTTAATCCATTCAAAAAAAAAATCAAAATTTAATGAATTTTTTTTTTGTGAATTTGTCAAAAACTTTTTTATGTAAATTAAATATTCCCTTAAAACAAATGAATATAAAACATTAATTAAAAGGTTAAAAGATTCAAATAATTCATTTTTTTTATACAGATAGGAAAATCGAACTATTTGAATTTTAAATGTCTTCCATTTATTTGTTACAATATACTACTTCAATATTTGTTTGTTTCCATCTTTTTTTTTTTTGGTTTAGTTGTTTCCTTTTTTTTTTGTTGTGTTTAGTTGTTTCCTTTAATTAAGGGTTATAATTAACGCTACCATTTAATTTTTTTTCTGTTTCCTGTCTGATCCACCAAATGAGGCATTTTCATTCTAAATAATTAAATGACACATTTTAACCTTTATATAATCATTCTAATTTAAATGACATATTAATTACTCTTAAATTGCTTTATCATTATATTATCCTTAATAAATGCGAAAATAATTATATTTGAGAACTATATTAAATTATTAAGTATACAAAAATACATGAAAATTTTGTGTTAATATAATTCATTTTGTGTTATATTCGAGAACTATATTAAATGGATTTTTTTTCTCAAAAAATAAAATCATTTTGGCTTGTTAAAAATACCAAATACGTGAAACTTAGAAAGGAAAAAAAAAACAAAAAGAAAAAAGGCATGACATTGAGACAAAAGATTGAAAATAATACAATTTTTGATTGAAATGGTGGGTGGAATTGCTTGCAAATGGATGATATTTATAATAAAGGGTAGATAACAAAATTAACAATATTATTTAATAGTCCCCACAAAAAAATTATTTAATAGTAACTATCTAATTGACAAATTAAAGGAGAAAAAGTCATATATTGATTGTCAAATAAATAAGATGAAATGACACTTAAAGGATTGTGTATTATCTCATATATGGTCAAAAGAAATAAAAAAGAAACCATGTATATTGCTCAATGGTTGATTGAAGCTTTTGATACATTCTATTGAAGAAACTATGATAAGTGAAAAGCCGTCATAGTAAAACATGATGATTTAAGATGTCTTCTTATTAGAAAAGGTTTGTCCAAATTAGATGATGTGAACCAATTGTATGCAACCTTTATGATGATGTTTAACATGTCCGGAGATGTATTTAAAATCATCAATTATGATTCATCAAATAAGAGTTCATGTGTAGGATTCATCAAATAAGAGTTCATGTGTAATATACGTTTTTGTGCAAGACAAAAATTCATAAAATAGATATAGATAAAGGCTAAATTAATTTATTGAGATTAGTTTATCGACATATAAATTCATTAAATAATATTCAATAAACCTAAGGTATCTAAACTCTAACATCTTGATTCTATATCAAATACAAAACATTGTCTTGACTAAAAATTATATTGTTGATGTTGAACATCTTGAAGTCGTAGAATGTAGACACATGCTCTCCAATGAGATCTTGGGAAAGTAACATTATCCATTAACAATTAGATACAAATAAAAAAGAAAATCAACCCCATAATCTACGACCAAGTGATTAAACTTCTATGATTTCAAAACACATAAAAAATAATGAAAAAAAATAATGATTTGTTGATGGGGGAAGAGACACATGAAAATAATGAAAAAAAATTGTCTATATATAGGGAAAAAAATCATGGCTTGATCAATTTTGATTGGTTGATGAAAACTTAATGAGTCATTGTCCATCTTGATTGGCTAATAAAAAAACAAATGAGTCATAATTTAATTTGATTGGGTGATAAGAAAACATTAAATGTGATGAAGAATGTGAAGATGCCACATGTACTTTTGCCCATAGAAGTATGCTTTTGTATTATATAAAGATATTTTTTGCTAAAACGACACTCATTTTGAAACGGAGGGAGTAACTTATATTGTGTGGGATATAGTAATAGTATGTACTTTTTTTTTTTTTTGAGAGAAAGTAATAGTATGTACTTGTTTACTCTATTAATGTTAATAAAACCATTTTTTAATCATGCATTTCGAAATTGACATTTCCTTGACCAAATCGTAACAAGCAAAGACACCCCATGATGTCTCATTTATTTAAGTGTCTTCTTGTTTAATTTTCTTGATAGAAACCATGCCATATCTGGTGGAAACTGGGTCCTGAAAACAAAGTAATCGAAATTGAAAGCAATGGTGCTTCGGAAACGGTTCTTGTCACCTCTCCTCTACATTCTTTGCTGTCTTTGACTATTCATTATATTGTTTTTCTCCCAATTAATATTGAGGTGTAATCTTTTTTTTTTTGGTAACTAATGTTATTTATCTGAATTATCCACCGATTTTTCTGATGAAAACTAATATCAATTGGAGAATGATCCCATGTCTAAGTGATCCGAGTTCAATTTAATTCTAATCATCGTAGTGTTGGTCTTTTGGTGTATATTTGGTCGCACTAACAATTTATTTCGTAAATAATGATTGTAAATGTCTTGGGTGATTTTCCTTCAAAAAAAAATGTCTTGGGTGATTTTTTTTTTTTTTTTTGTGGTGGTCGGGGTTCGAATCTCGAACCTTGCATATATTATGCATTGTCCTACCAACTAAGCTAAGCTCACGAGGAATGTCTGTGTGAGTTTGGAGGCGGAGATAAGGTTTTTATGGAAGAAGTTGAGTGGAAATATAAGATAAATTATTTGATTTTTTTTTTCAAGATTGTTTTTTATCGAGAGTAATAAGAGAATATTTATAATTAATATATTTTTAATTCTGAGGTTATAGAAAACATGATTTTTTTTTTTTTTAGAATTTATCCGGGCCTTTCAAAATTCTCCTCAAATACAATTTTTATTTTTTTTTAGTTTTTCTATCTTAAAAGGTTTTATATTATGAAGAAAAATAAACTTATCGATGTTCAAGTTTTTTTTTTTTTGACAATACTCATCATATTTAAGTTGAGGTACTATCGTTCCTTTCATTCCTTTCTTTTTATCTAAATAAAGTTCTCCTCTATTAAACTTTCAACCAGACCCTTAAAGTTTTATAACAACGGTAAAATCATTGATGTTTCAGAGCGGAACATCGAGGACCGATACATGTCAGTGGTGTGCACAAGGTCGGGTGTCTTGTGTTCAGGTCAACTGAACTGTCTCACTTTTTTTCTTGGTTTTTTTTCTTCTCCTTTTTAGAGTAATATGAGCCGAGTATACTGATTCGAACACCCTTAGATAGCATCATAGCAAGAACTCGGCCAACATGATATTTTTGTCTTTTGGGTCTAGTCGATCTCTAAAGACCATGACCCAAGTAAAGGGAAATGGACCGAATAGAGTGAGGGCAACCCATAAATGTTAAGGCTCTTTTAAGCTCGTTAAAAATCTCATGATGTTACAATTGAGCATATGATAAGATAAAGTTCATTTACAAAATTTTCTTTATTAATAAAAGATCATAAAGTAAATTCTAAGATGAAACGATTCTTGACCAAACTCTACTTAACTTCGGTCAAACTTCAAATTATGAGAATCTATTTTTCCTATGAACCGGATTAATTTTTTTTTTCCCTATGAACCGGATAAAAAAAAAAGATAGCAGAGTAGTTAAGTGAATTGCAATCAATATACACAAATGTAGATTTTGTTTTTTAATAAAACATAGATATAGATTCTGTGTTTATAATACGTATCTATAGTTGTATGATTAAGCCAAACAACGAGATATCGTTGATAATACGATTTCAAGTCACATGATCCAACTCAAGATCCGATCAATTATGGGGATCCTCATGTTTCGGATTCTGTCTCTGAGTAGCATAGAGACATGGTTATCTAAGTATACTTAAAAAAACAGTTGTCCACGAATACTAAAAATGCTTGAACATGGAAGCTTCAAACATGCATGGTTTGGCCAATTTCTTTTACAAAAGCATTTTGTCACTCATTTAAAGAAAAGTTTATATACAAAGCCATACAATAGTCGGGCGTTTCTCCTGTCCATGTTCAAGGCCACCCCTATTATACATATGCTGTATTGTAATGTTCAAAAACAAGGAACCGCAAGGGGATGGATGGCCAAGAAATTGTAGAAAAAAAATTGATGTGAAATTTATTACAATGAATAATGTATCAGTTGTCAATTTTTTTTTTTTTTATAATTATTAGTTTTGTTAGGGAATAAATTGGATATCTTTATTTTGATTTTCTATTTTCCACGGTTCTTTATATCCAGATAATGTTAAGCGATGAGTATGTTATTAATTCTTTAGTAATTAATTCTACGAATTTTTGTAGAAATTTAACCACTCTAAAAAAACCAACGAGTCACACACTAAGCATAGCAACTCCTTCACTATAAAATGATTAATCAATTTTTTTATTCAATCTTATAAAATTTGTCATTTCTTTTTTGGGAATAAGAATGTAATAAGAATTCGTCATTTTTTCTTTTATCAAAAGATGGAACGCTAAAAATAAGGAGTTATATTATCAATGTTGTCAATGACCTATAGGTCTCATTCAAATTTTTAGGGATTAATTTGATATTTAGTCTTAAGAAAAATTATGGTGGTGGATAAGATTTTTAAACTTCTTCTTCCTCTAAAAAAAGATTGTTAACTTTTTTAGTTATTTTTAAAAAATATATTAGGAACTTAATTTGAATTCCATCTTGATTTTGGTTTCCAAGAGAAATGGAGATTGATTGTAATGATTTTTCATGGAAATAAATTTAGATTAAAAGTGCAGTCCGATACATCAAGAGAGAACCACATAACTCAACAATGAATTTCCCTTCAAAAAGATCTCAACAAAGAATTTGTAATGAAATTTGGGTATAGCTTACTAATAAGAAATTTCCACGCTTAAATCCAAAAAGTGACATTTTAAAATGAATTAAAGTTTAGGTGAGTTAAATTTTGAAGTTCATTACAATATGTCTAAAGATTTAAAGATCATTAATAAGAGAAATGTTAACAAGTGCCCTTAAGACACAGATTAAGGACTTTAAATGGTAACCTTTTATAAAAGTATGTGTAATCAGTGCATTAAAAATTAAAAACTTTAACATTTTAAAAGAATAATTACTTAATTTAGTATGCTTAAAGAGTGCCCCGGGGACACGCGTTAACAAGACCCAAAAAATATTTATAAATTATACACCAACTCAGACATTGTATCGACAATGGAGGTAGTCTTATATAGGTACAATCATAAATTAAACTACTTGGTGTTAGCATGTAATTTTGACAGACTTAATTAATGTAGTTAATGAGTTGATTTTTGTTCTTTTATGAATTAAAGTCATTATTTTCAGCATGGAGATTTCGACATGGTCTGGAACTTAGCGTTTGTAAGAGTTCGATAACAAAAGTGATCCAGAGAGATGTTTGGTCGAAGACAAGCAGTTGCTGTCGTAGGGGAAAATTTTGAAATCAAAAAGTAGTAGTTTTCTTATTGAAGACGTGGGGGACATGCATTTTTCGATGGAAGAAGTGCAGTCCGTGGCAGTTAGCTCTTTGCATTTATTTTCACTCTGTATAAATAGTAGTTTTTCATATATAAAATAGGTCCAAATCACTTATAGAATTCTAACACTCGAAGTACCAGCGTCTAGAGAAAAGAGTCGTACAGAATGTAAGTAATTTGATTTGTCGAACCACCTTTACATTAATTTCATGCAATTTACCTTTTCTTTAAGTTTCTACGTTTTAAACTTTCAAGTCTTTTACTTGCATTTCCTGCATTTTTCCCTGTCGAGAGACAATTATTTTCATACGCAAATTCATCTTGTTCATAAAGCAACCTATGAATACGATGAACATTCATACACTTTCTAGAAAAAAATTGCACAACATGTCATAGGATTTTTGGTTTAATTATGCTTGTAATAATCAAAACTAATCTTCTTGTTTACCAAAAACACTAGCAAACACTTGGACACACAATAAAGAAAGAAATTAAAGATAACTAAATTAGTCTTATCATTCAACATTATCAAATCATTTGATCTTTACATAAAAAGATATTTGTGTGAGTGTGCCCAAATTTTTTTAATTTGAGTTTTTTCTTAAGAAAGCATTTCTCTCGACAATGATAGAAATTTTAACCTATTTATAAAATTTGTGAAATATGAGTCGGCTCGTTATCGACCCGACCAACCTCCATTAAATATGTCAACATCATTAATTTTACAGTCACCATTAATACTTCTCTCTGGCTCTCTCATTTTATAATTCATGATCAATAGTATATTTCTCTCTCACTATCTGTGCATTAACATTTATAATTGAAGTTTACATGATAAACTATTGAAAGCTGAAACAACCGATGAAGGTGAAACAGTGGCAAGACAACAAGAAAACAGTCCCGGTCGCCAACACGCCGTAACACATGCGTAAACCCACCGTTGATGACGTCACCCACACGTGAAACTATTATTGTCTTTTTTTCTTTACCTTTACTTTACCATTCCATGCATGGCCCCACGTTCTCACGTGTGCCAAGTTTATTTACTACCAACTCTATCACTTTCATTCACACATTGTGTCTTTTCAAGATAATCTTAAAAAAACATTAGTTAAATTTAAGGTGAAAATTGATGTCCCATTCTAGAATAAATATGATCATAAGGTTAGAAAAACATATGTTTATAGCCTAAAATTTTCACATTGAATAGTTAGATGAAAAATGTAAGCATAAATATTGTTAAAAAAGTTAACAAATATTGACATGATATTTAAAATGAGAATTAATTTAAAACAAAAAGATAGTACAAATAAGGCATTTATAATAAAATTGAGATAGTATATTAGTGATTTTGTCTAATGTGAACAAATAAATTAATTTTATACTACATTTAAGTTTGTTTTTTTTACTACTGAATCAAATAAGTCAAATCATATTTCATTTTATATAATAGTGAAACATAATCTCCTCTAATCATATATACTCCCTCCGTCCCTATATGTAAGCACTCTTTACCTCTAATAAAAGAGTGCTTAGATATAGGGACGGAAGGAGTATAAGAGAAGGTTGATCAACAAAAATTGATGTATCTTGTTTAAAATTTAAACTAAATACATCAATTTTTGTTGATTCAACTTTATCTTACTTATACAAGCATAGACTTGGTCGTATGTTAGTATCTCAAACAATATCATTTTTATTGATTGTTTTGTTTTATGTAGTCAAATAGGAATGTGTCCTATGCCTTCCAGCTCTTCCTTTCTTGTTACTATAAAGTTATTTGTTTAATGTTAATAGTATTTTATGGATGTCACGCTCCAAATCTAACATTATTTGACTTTGTGTTTGACAACTCTTGTTTTGCAATCCCGATAACCCCTAAAATTAATGTCATCACATTAATTAACATAACTATATTAAATTAAACTCTCCCACACTTTGCGCCATCAGCATGAGACTTATGTTTGGTTGAATTTTCCGGTTTTGATTTTTAGGTAAGGAAAATTCCATGCTTTGGAACCCTTTAAGAACCATGTTTCATGACTTCTTCCTTTGTTGTTGTTTCATGCCAATGTCTTCCATGTGGCACATTATTACTAGCTGGCTTGGATTGAAGTCATGGCTCGTGATGTGTGTAAATATATGTTGCCGTGTGAAACATTTGATGCTTGACCATGCATGATGTCAACTTCACTCTATGTTTCTCCCTTGTGAATAGACTTTTTATTGTTGTGTTAGGGTTGGTGTCAATCAAGCATCTTCTTCGCACGACAACAAAGATTAACCTCTTAAGTCTAATAAGATCATAAAAGACGACAAAATTATCCCACAAAAAACTAACGATTATTTTTTTTTTTGACAGAAAAAAACTAACGATTATGTATTCTTAAAATTGTATTCGTACTAAAAATATATGATTAAGTTGTATATGTTTCTCTTGTGTTGTAATTAGACTTTCAAACAAACTTTGTTTTTTTCTTTCTTTTTTTAATTGGTTTTAATTGTTTCTTTTTCTCCTCTATCACGCAAGAAAATATCAATTGGGAAGATTAAGGGTGCATCCTTCCAAAAATTAAAACATGATGTGTCTCTTGAACGGAAACTTGATCACATTTTTTTAATTTCTAGCTTGTTGCTATTCTCACACTATATTTATATATATATATAAGAAATATACAATCATGCACCAATTTCTTACCAACCAAAATAGAACCTCCATTATTTTGTTGACATGGTCTAATTAATTTTATAGGTGATGATGTTGCATACATTTTCGGCCTTAGAATTGCATATGATTCAAGATTGATTAAATATAATTGCTAATCAATTATATGCATAATGTAGCAACAAGAAAATCAATGAGACAGATTACAATCTCTACAAAGTTGAATGCTTCAATTAAGTATTCAAGTTGAATACTTGTGTTTTTTTTCACTACATAAAAGACCAATCATATTTATCCTCTTCCACAAAAAAAAAAAAAAAAAAAAAAACTCAATTGAAAAGAGAAATCAAGTAAGCAAAGTTAAAAAAACAAAGGATTTCACATTTTCACTACATTTCAAAATCCAAACATTCAAAAATTAGATCACTCTGCCTCCTTCTATTGCTCAATGGAGGATTTGATTAACCAGCTGTACAAAATTGAAAGAATGGTTTATTTGTTTGAATCCATTAGAATAGTCAACCTCCTTGCTGTTCTTGTGAAGTTACTGCAACAACATTAAAGAGATAATAAGCATTGACTTATTTGAGGTTATCTACTAGCATAAACACTTATGAGACTGTTTGAAAGATCTTACGAAAACAACCCAGAAAGGGTCTAAAGATATGATGAAATGTATTGTGAAATTCAGGAGGGTAGTGTTTGTGATTCTTACCTGAATGGTTCCTCTCCAATGTGTTTGACTGCTCCAGATATATCACGGTAGAGCACGCGACTTACCTTCTCATATTTTTCTATGCCAAACATGTCTGCCAGCTTTCTGTACAGTTCATCATAAGATCCAAGTAAAGAAAGGTCAATTGTCCGACCGACATCTTCTGATTCGAGAAAAACTTTACAGTGATCCGTACTCTCCAAACTTGCTTCCGTTTCTTCGCGGTTATCCTTATACCATTGGAAACTCTCACTAGAGGAGCGTTTTGGTAAGACTTGTTGATGACGAGGAGTTCCCGAACCATCGGAAAAATTACCCATTTTATTGGTATTTCCATCTGATGAATGGTCATTAGAGATTTGTTGCTCGGTGAGAATTTTTTGGCCGAAAAGAACAAGCTGAGGTTTCTTCTCATCGTTGAATTTCTTTGAAGACTGAGTAGAACTTGCCATGGATAGTAAGCAAGAGACATTCTCACTCGTGCTAGATTTTTGCATCATTAGGTTATTAGAGACACTAGGTAGTTTAGCAGCATGATCAAAAGGCACGAAACCGGCCGGAAATAGACCTGCCTGAACTTTACTGAGGTGGAGATCCGATATCGGAAGACCATAATGAGCATGCCTGGCTCCCTGCATGCCAGCAGGAGTACTTTCGGGTAGACAACGGAATAGGTTGCTCTGACCTAGAAGGTTACTAGGAAACGATGGCACTGAAATTTGGCCGTCGAGGGGGAAATCGTGGTGTGGAGACAATCTCAATTTCTTCCTTGGTTGTGAGAAAGGTGAAAGGTTTATGGATGGAATGTTTGCTACTAATTCAACCAACCATGGACTCACCCTTCTTACATTTTGCAGTAAATCTGGTTCATCCCATTTAACCTACAAAATATCATAATACTACTTATTATGAGTAGACACAATGCAAATATTCCTATGATCCTATCAAATGAAATCATACAAAACTCAACTGGTAACAAAATAACAGAAGCACATTCTTAAATGGATTAACAAACAACATCAGAGTTCATTAATTTAGTAATCAAGTGGTAACTCAACGTGTACGCGTAATGCACAGTGCGAAGGATAACATAAATTAAAGATTAGCAAGAGAGAAGATTACCATATTTAAGTATTATGCAATTTTATGTTCTGTTAATTGACATCAAATTTAATAAAATATGGTGTTACCTGAAGAAGCCTCCAAGGTGAATTAGGCCAGAGAAGGGGATCAACAAACTGAACTCCAGATACAATTCCCATAAACCAACTTATTCGAGACGAATCCTCGGTTTCAAAGGCCATCTTGAATCTTATTCCAGAACACCATCGAATCTGCATTGCCGCCTCTACTAAAGGCGCCTTCACACAAAACTCTGGCGTACTTGCGCGAGGGTAGTAAATAACCTCAAACGGTTGCTTATTAGCCGCTAAAGTTACCGCTTGAAGGACCGCTTCTGGCCTAACCTTTTCCCTCCCAGTCATATTCGCGCCTGAGTTCAAACCATTGTTATTGTTGTTGTTAATGTTTCTCCCCATTTGATTCTCATTCTGTGTAAACCAAGGAAGAGGAAAATTTTCTCCAACAGGATTCCACCCTAATGGTAATGGATCCTCATGTCCACCACCAATACCCTTCTTCGCTCGTCGAATCCCAACACAAAGATCACCATTTTCCGCTCTCAAAAACACAATCGAATCCCCGGCAAGAAGCTTCTTGTGATTAACAAAAGTACTCCAACCAGTAGTCAAAAGATGCCGCCTCGGTGTTCCTCTATAAATATGCCTAAACTTCCACGTCTCGCCATGAACATCTTTAGCCAAAATGTTCTGAAGAGGAGGGTCGGCCGCGTAATCCAAACGAGGGAAAATCGTCTCAGCACAATACCTAGGAACAGAAAAACCTCCACCATTGTTAGCATCAGATTGAGTCAATGTCTTTGCAAATGAAACAGGCTTATCTTGATTTTCATTTCCTCCAACAGTGTCATAATCTGCAGCATCATTTCCATTACCATTTCCACCCAAAGGAACAAGCTTAAGCTTAGCATAAACCTCATCTGTTTCAGGATCAGCCATATACTTAATAGATAAAACTTTGCATGGAATCAAAGGTGAAACCTTTGGACAATTCATGAAGTTAACAGGTCCACATGCATGTTCAGCATGACCTTGAGGAAAGTAATAAACTTTACTGTTCACTGTTGGCATCTGAACCATTCCACCTGCACAAGCATGCCATAGTTGAGGATCTAAACACCTTTCAACTTCTTCTGATGAATTGTTATTATTGTTATTATCTCTTGAATCCATAAATATATTCATCTTCAAAAAACTTTCACTGCAAAATTTCTGCAACTGTATTAGTTTACCAAATTAAGTAATAGAATTGATGACACAAAATAAAAATATACACATTAAATTTTTATCTTCCACCATGAATTAAAAGACTAGTAAAGTTGCAATTTATGAACTTTTTTCTACCTGAAAAGTCATATATGATCACACAGTAACCGCTGGAACAAGAAGAAAATTGCTTGCCACGTGTCAACAAAATTCAGAAACAAAAATCCCAGTTGCTCACTGCTTCTCTTGAGTCTTCAATTTTGCTGACAGACTAATAATTCAGATTTCATAAAGTTTATTTATTTTTTCTTCAAATTAACTACCTTGTCTCCAAAACATTGACACAATGAAAATCCTAATGTCTTGAACAATTAAATATCTCAAAGGGTCGCTTCCATGTTCATCAAAATTTGAAATTTCATAAAAATTGTTCATACCCACCAAAAAAAAAATTCTGTTCTGTTTTTTAACAGAGGATTTTAAACAAGTTAAAACATGAAATTCTTTTACATATAAAAAATAAAAAACAGTTCAAGATCCAAGCATAAAAATGAAGAGAAGAAAAAGCAAGTAGGGACAACAAAATAATCTGTATTATATATGTAACAAGATCTTCTTCAAAGTTTATAATATAAGAAGGAAAAAAAGGTAGAATTTAGAAAAGAGAATCTTGAGGTGGATTCAATTCAAAGGAAAGAGATGATGGCCGACATGGATGCAGTGCAGAGATAAGAAAAGAGAGAGAGAGACAGTTTATGGATGGATGATGCAATGCAATGGCAAGAGTCCAAAAGCATACACGCACAATGACACCACACAACACACGAAAACTAACAGAAACAAATAATAAAAACCAATGACTTTTGTTTACTTTTAACAACAAAAATATCAAAGTGTTGTGTGTGTGTGTAGTAGTGGTGGACTTTAGTAACATCCATTATTATTGTTTATTTATTGTGTGTGGGACTATTTGGTTTCTTCTCTGTTTTTTTACTATGGTTGCCCAAGGTATTCTATATGGTTAAAAAGATCTGGTTTAGAGCTTGGTCTCTTTTCATATATATGTTTTTCCATACAAATCGATCGAGGATTAACTTGTAAATTTGGACGAGTTTACGTTTTAAGTGTCAAAATTGTGTTGATTTAAAGGTAAAATCGTTTTTTTTTAAATTGAAATGTTTAACGAGTTTGAACGAGTTAACACATGGTAAACTTGATAAACTTGGATAAAACCGTTCGAGTTTATGAGTTAACACCAAAAAATCACAATTTTTTTGGTTTTGGGCCATTTTGTTGGGTCCGTTTTCTTTAAAATCTAATATCTTTTTTCAAACTCAGTAGCCCAAAGCACTTGTCTACCTTTACGGTTAACACTTTCTAGCCTTATCTTGCCTTGTCTTTATTTCGTCTGAAACCTTCTTAAATGAACAACACAACACACAATATTTATGATTTTACGAGTTAATTTTGTATTATGATGTTAAGTTGAGCATAATGTTTTATTATGGTGGTTGAATATACTTTGTCTTTATACTTAAGTCATATTATGCAGTATTGACATTTTACAATATGGGTCATGTTAACTTGTGCCCTTAGGGCACAAGTTAAAGAGCTTATAAAGGAAATTAAAAATAAATTTTGTATTGAAAATATAACTTTTGTAACTTTTAAGACATTGAATACACAAGTTTTAAGGAAAAACTTTCTACATTTGCCTTCTTAACTTATGCCACAAGAGCACAAGTTAACATTTCCATTACAATATTTATATTAGCTTCTTACATATGTCATATATATAATAACTTTTATATAATTTTAATTTTAAATAATTCATATGAGTTTATGACTCGAGTTTATTTAAGTAAAACGAGTTGAGGTAAACTTTCAAAATGTAAAACCTTAACTTTTTAAGATCGATTATTGTGGTTATATCTGACTCAAAAATTGGTCTTTAAAGTTACGTATAGATAATATTCGATTCACGAAGAAAAAAATTCACCGGTTAGATAATTTAACAATTATCTACACAAATAATATACTTGCGTAGAGAAAACCCAGCGATATAAATGTACATGTGCATGGGTCATGCATTGTTTATTATCTATCATATTTTATTTATTTAAATGTTATAGAGTATGTTTTTTTTTAGTTATAGAGTAAAAATATAAAGATTGTTACATGATAAAATATTATTAAAATGTAAATTCTTTACATACATAAATATAAACGTTGTTCATTTTTTTTTATCAAAGGGTTGTTCAAATTTTAAAAATACATTTCTTGATTAAAAATATCATTTTTTACTTTCAAGCAAACGCGACTTTAGTTCAATTCTTCATAAAATGTGAGACTCTAAAATCTAGAGGTGCCAGTACAGTGAAACAAATGTTTAACAAAATAAAAACAAAGTGCGAGTACGTTAAAAAAATATATATTCTTTTCTATGTAATATAATGTGAGAGAGCTAAATTTTTCAATTCACAACAAAAACTTTATAAAAATAGTTTAAATTTTTTTTGAAAAAAAAAAGGTGTTGGTTTACAACAAGAAAGAAACTGAAATACACAAATAATATATAATCATTGTATTAATTTAAGAGAAAGTCACTCCCAATAATATACAACAAGTGTTGGTTTCCTCTATCGAATCTATTTTTAATAATTTTTTTTGGGGGGGGAGTGTAGACCATAGGAAAATTTCTTGGATTGATTGGCAGACTATCTGTCGGAGTCGGGAGGTTGGAGGTTTGGGGGTAAGGAGAATTAGAGACTTTAATATTGCTCTGTTAGGGAAATGGTGTTGGAGGTTGTTGGTGGATAGGGATAGGTTGTGGTTTAGGGTGTTGTCATCTAGATATGGGGTGGAGGATGGTCGGATTAGGAGGGGCAGTCGTGATGCTTCGGTTTGGTGGAGGGATGTCTCTGCCTTGCGGTCTGAACAATTGTTTCAAAGGAATGTTAGGCAAGTGGTGGGGGATGGTAAAAATACATTATTTTGGTCGGATGTTTGGGTGGGTGAATTGTCTTTTAGAGATCGTTTTAATAGGCTATATGAGTTGTCATTGTCGAAGGGCGAGTCTGAACAATTGTTTCAAAGGAATGTTAGGCAAGTGGTGGGGGATGGTAAAAATACATTATTTTGGTCGGATGTTTGGGTGGGTGAATTGTCTTTTAGAGATCGTTTTAATAGGCTATATGAGTCCGTGTTGATTATGCATTCGTTAGGTTGGGGGGTGGATGGGCCGGAGGCTTGGAGATGGAGGCGTAGGCTGTTTGCGTGAGAAGAGGAGTTGGTGGGGGAACTTGTTATTTTACTTTCTAATGTTGTATTGCAGGAAGATCGGTGTGATACGTGGAAATGGCTGTTGGAACCCTCATCTGTTTATTCAGTGCGTAGTGTATATAATTTTATTACAGATACAGTCCTGTTGATCCTGTGGTGCCCGTTTCATCTCTTTGGCACAAGGATGTTCCTTTGAAGGTGATTTTATTTGCATGGAGAGTGTTTCGTGCCAGGATACCTACTAAAGACAATCTTTTTCGTCGAAATGTTATTGATTTTGATGCTCAGTTATGTATTGGAGGGTGTGGGGAAGTTGAAACATCCCCCCACTTATTATTTCATTGTAAATTCTTCGGTTCAGTTTGGAATCATATTCTCAGGTGGCTTAGAGTGTCAGCGGTCTTGCCATATGACGCGGCAAGTCATTACTACCAGTTTAGTACTATTGGTGGTGTGGCTAAATCTCGGTGTTCTATTTTACAGGTTATTTGGTTTGCAACAGTGTGGGAGATTTGGAAAGAAAGAAATAATCGAATCTTTAATGACAAACATTGTTCTATGACGCAGGTGGTGGACAAAATCAAGTCCCTAACCTATAGGTGGTTGAAGGGAAAACATGTATGTCTTCCCCTCAATTATCATGGTTGGTGGCTAAGTCCGTTTACGATTTTAGGCATAGGTTAATTGTCTTTCTATTTTGTTGTGATCTTTGGTGTTTGGCTTAAGCATTGGTAAGCCTTGTAAATTGTTCCGAATGCTGTTCGTTTGACTGGTGTTTCTTCCTTAGCATACCTTGTGCTAGGAAGGCCAGTTTTGTTGTGGTTATATAATTCATTTTAGCTTCTTCAAAAAAAAAAAAAGTTGAGGAAAAATGAAATATCAAACAAGCTTCTTTCGAATATCGACATCAAACACGTATCCGGTTTCCTCTATTTTGTAAATACTCATACTTCATAAGTGAGACTATTTGGTTTCTTCTGTGTGCTTTAATTTAATTAATTAATAAATGGCTTTTCTTGTTAGGTTTTCACTTTCTTTTCTTTTTTTAGTTTTCGTTTGAAAGGATATAAAATAGTGAACCCCATATCTTTAAAAGCCAGCAAAACATTTAACATATATGTTAAAGAAAGATGAGTTGTTGGCTTTGCCCTCTTTTGTACCAAAAAAAAAAAATAGAAAAAAGAAAGATGAGTTGTGATGTCTGATTTGAAAATTTATTATTTTAAATTGACATTTTTTTAGGAAATTAGACAGTTTCTTAAATGTCCATGAAGAAGATTAAACAAACTTTTTTCTAAATTATTCTAGGGTTTTTTGGAAGGATAGATTTTTCAAGGGTTATTTGATGTTTTATTTAAATTTGTTCATAAAATCTAAAAATTGATTGAGTGTTATTTTTTTGCTAAAACAAATATTAAATAATGAGCCAAATAATATCTTCAAATTTAGAAGAAAAAATATATTGTCTTTCATGAATAAAGTAGTTACTTCAAATTTTATTTAATAATTTTATTTTTAATGATCTATTATTTAGTTGGAAGAGAGAGGAGAATTTTTTTTTTGTTAATAAGGATATATTTAAGGAAGGAAAACGAATTTCTATCGGAGGGCTAGGTAAGTTTTTGCACCTAGTCAAAAGTGAATGGATGTCAAAGGAGAGTTAGTAACATGTATCTCATCAACAAAGATAAAAAAAAAAAAAAATTCCTCCATTAAAGTTTATTCTCACGATATAGTGTCGGGAGAGTTTGTAACACGTCTCTCATCAACAAAATAAAATTGATTCATAAAGTCGTCTATTTGAGAGGTAATTCAACCTCATATAAAAACACTGATGTTTTTGTACACAAAATAAATAGACTTCTTGTTGTTGACTTAAGGACTAGTCTCAAAGAGTTTAAGCCATTGTGATATTTTGAGATATCTATTAAAGGTAAAAAAATCCTAATTATTGTTATTAGGAAAGAAACAAAATAATCATCTTCCCTCGCTAAACCAATCGAAATACATATTTAATATCTATTACATCCTCTCTCATCTTTAGAATGGAAAACCATTGAGGATTTTGACTTCACACCTTAAGTTGATCGTGACGGGGCAGATTGCTCCTTCAAGTCGGTTTTAAAAAAGGTTCATGCCAACTAGTGTCCCATGAAAACTAGTTAAGAAAGATAAAAATAGAAAAATTTCATTGAAAACAACAAATTTTTTACTTTTAAAAAGTTGAATATAGTACTACTTTTTGAAACTTCTCATGCAATAAAGTCGGTTTTATATTGCATTCCTTAACCAGTGTCCCATGAGCACGGATTATCATTTTTCTTTAAAAAAAATTGTTTCAATATTTATTGAATCAACGATAAAGTTGGACTCAAGTGAACAATTTTATGTTTTATTACTTGTGTAATATTGGATTATGTTGAATTTAATTGTCTATTTTGAAATTTATTACTTGAGTTTTGTTCCATTTAGTGTTCAATTTTTACCAACAGCCCAATGAAATATTGTTATCCCATTGCCAAAACTTTCACTCTTTGGCAAAGCTTCCATGACAAGCTACCTACTGATGAAACTTTACCAGAAGAGGATGCAACTTCCCATCTATGTGCAATTTTTGTGGCTCCAATATAGAATCCTCTCTTCCTTTTCTTTGATTGTAACTATGCTAAATTGGCACTAGTTGAGTTATATTCTTAATATACATTTGAAGCTACCATCACCAATTGCATCTCTGTCATTTGGTATTGCAAAAACCAAAATAGATTCAACAATAGAGCCATCAAACCTAATTTTGCTATCAACCTTATCATAGCAGAAACTTCTCCTTACATCAACCACAATAACCTTCATGCCAATTTTTCCATTACTAACTTTATCATCTTGAAAGGTTTCAATGTTAAAATTAAACACCCTAATGTTAAAATTATTTTATTTTCAACTGATATGGACAAAGATAATATTAATAGCATACAACTAACTTCATAGTATTTATGCCAACATGTGATCTTTTTCATTACAACCAACATGCGATTTCTTATTTTCTTGTAGACATTAATTTCTAGTTCAAACAAAGAGAACCATGCAAATAATAATTGATCTATACTCTAGGGGGTGGACCGTACATATATTAAGTAACGTAGCTTGGTCCAACCCTAGTAGAGTTGCCAAATGCAGCGGCACTAATTTTCGACTCTTGTTGAGTCTGATTGTAACAAACATGGAAAAATATTTAAAGTGAATGAGAATTTAAAGAAAAGAAGGATTTTTGTTTGTAAGATAGGCATTCTTTGTCCCAAAAAATAGGGAGTTATTTGGTAAGCCGACAGACACTATGAGAAAATAAAAGAATTTAGATACTTCATTGTATGGTTCAAAAACCAAAACATTGTAGCGATTGATAAATTTAAAGAAAAATGTTACAGATAATAACTCAAAGTTTTCGATCTTTTTTTCTTCTATTATTTTCTGTGCTATGAAAATTATATATTTTGTATAATTTACGTTTTTAGCAGTTTAAGAGTCTTTCTTTAGTTTGGTCAAAAAAAAAAAAGAGTCTTTCTTTAGTATTCAATGAACTGTTAAACATTTAAGATTTAAGATTATATTTTCATTCTGTCATTCAATGTGTGATTTTTCTTCATAAGATTAACAGAGTATCTGTAAGTTTTAATTCGTTAATGGCTTTGATACAAGAAAAATGTTATAGTATCATATTTTCTAATACATTTTTTCCACACACTGTATTATTGGTTAAAATTATACCAGTCCATTAAATTGCGTTGGTTTCATATAATTTGATGAGACTTATATGAAGTTTGACCAATAAAAGGAAAAGGGTTAGAAAATGTGCGTCAAAGAAATATTCATATAATCACATGATTCTTTAAATTATTATTTTTTTAATATTTTTTTTGAGAGGAGTACACTTTAAAGTCTCAAACCAATATCATTAAACTAACCAAAGCGAGTCATTCAAAAACTAAAATTAATTAAGATGATACAATAAAAAGATCATTAATTGGGACATGTCACATTTCCATTTCGAGATCAATACTAGCGTCAACGATGCATCTAGAAATATTATGAGACAATATGGTGTTATCATAACCAAATTCAAAACCTTAAAACCAAACTAATTCTTTCAAAATGACTGAATGTCAATAATATTGCGAGATCCAATCGACTTAGATATAGGTGGTCTATGAGATGACCAATTGAACCACATTTTTTTTTATTCAAAAAAAAAAAAGAACCACATGCTGACATTGGTGAAGGTAAATAAACTTTGATCAAGATTCTCTCGAACAATTCTTTCTTCGTGAAGCATAGAAAGTGGCGAGTTAAGACTTCATATATATAAGGTGGCGAGTTAAAATCTCTTCATTTAATTAACATTATTATATGAAGAGAGATCTAGTCGGATTTTTTTGTTAACCATCTGTTTCTCAAGAGAAATAAACACTATGAAGTTTGACGGTAAGTACGTTAAGCCTGACGAAAAATTGTTCATCATGAATCAAACTCAGGTTTTCTTGAACAATTCTTTCTTGGTGAAACTCATTAGTCGCTTGAGTCAAATTGCTTGATTATATTAATTGTCGTTGAATATATTAACAATATTTTAAAAATATTATTATATGAAAAATACTAAAAAAATGCTTTTGAGATACTAGTTAAACAAACAAATATATTAAAAATATATTAAAACTTGTATAATCAAAATTATGCAAGCTATTTATTTTTCCTTAAGTAATGCCCAATGGCCTAGTTAGCATGACCCTTGTTATATTCACCTATATAACTTTCTTTGTTGGAAGTGTTCATTAAATATAGATCGAAGTTGATTTCAACCCATACATGGCATCATTGAAGCAAAACATTGAAAACACATGCATGTAGGAAGTTGTCGATCGTTCAAACCTGCACGACAATTAGAGGCACCCAAACCCACCAACACTAAATACAATGCTCATGATGTGTCTGCATATCGATGCTAACAGCTCCTCAAGTTTTTATAACCCTTCAACCTAGGCGAATGAATTTACTCCATTTTAATTTTTAGGGAACATTTTCCATCTTCATTGAGGGTGTGTCTGGAGGACTTAATCGAATAGCGGATGTATTGAACAGTTTAGATGTTAAAAGTTTAAGATTTTCACATACTTGGTTACGTATTTCTTTCTCCTACTCCCTTTTTCTAAGACACATGCGGAGCAGTAAAAATCATGTAATATTCAATTAAGACTTTTTTATGGTTAATTTAGCAAGGGTACTAAAATATCGTCAAATAGTAAAAATTATAAAATTTATATCCACATGCATTGTAAAATTACTACTTAACTAATACGATTATGATTAGGATGTGTAGCTTGGGGTTGCAGTTTTTACTTTTTACAATGATTGGTTTATACTGATCAAGTAAAAAAAAAACAGATGAAAAAGTGATTAAATCATGTTTGATTTCCTTAAAAAAAAAAAAAATCTTGTTTGATTTCCTTCTCATTTACTACTTGGTAATTGGGTCTAGAGTCTACAATTGATTACTTAGTTTTACAACGTTCTAAAAAAAAAAATATAAGCACAATGTCTTAGATCCTTAGGTCCTTTTTAATTTGAAATTATGTTTGTAATGGATGCTTGACTAAGGGTCTGTTTGTTTCAACTGATAGAGGGAGGAAAGATTGTGAGTGGAGAGAAAGAAAGTGGAAAGGAGAGCTTTCTATTGTTTGGAACATCATAGAAACAGATTGGAAAGAAGCATCATCTATGGGACCCACACTAAAATTGTTTCTGCGCTGCTTTGGACAGAAAGTGAGAAGAAACCCATTTATAAGCTTGAAAAGTCACAATTACCCTTACTTTATTACTTTTATAATTTTCATTGTTTTTTTTTATTTCCAGCTTTTTTTTTTGTCAGTGGCGTTTTTAAGGTGCAGGTTTTAATTTTGTTACTATTCCTATGTTCTTATTTTTGGCATTATTTTTTCATTGGTACATTTTTTTGGGTATAATATTATATATATAAGTAAATACATATGAATTTAATATGTGGGTATAAATGTCATTTACTAAATATAGTTTATTCTTTCCTTCCATTTTCTATTCACTTTCACTATAATCAAACAACCTAACAAATCATCTCACTTTCCTCATACTTTCTTTCCTTTAACAATCTTTCCTCTTACAATCTTTTCTTTCACTTTCTTTGGTGATCCAAACACACCCTAAATTCAGTCTACTAAATCTTATGACTTTGAAAGAAATCCAAGATATAATGAACAAAAATTTATAAAAGAAATTACAATACTTAATCACACTTTATAACACTTATACCATTTTTCTTTAAATTTTATAAAATCTTATAATATAAATCCTTTTTAAATACAAATTATAATTCAACACACTCATAATTCTACTAGCTAGTGATTATTTACTTTAACCCATGTTTTTTTCAACCTATGTTTTTTTAGGAATGTTTACTACAGATTATTTACTTAACTGGAGTAAGTAATAACATTGAAAAAATATAAAAATACACATGTCACAAATAACGTTGACAAAATAAGTGTCTGCGTTAGCACGGGTTTTTTTACTAGTTAATTTGACAACTACAAGACAACAAAGGGAAGCAGTGCATGGACTGAGAGATGCTACGTTTCATTTCATGTCAATTTTTTCTTATATCTTTTAATTATTGTGTTTTTGTCTTTGTATTTTTATTGTTGGATGGGATATGTTTGGAGAACAGTGAGTGAAAGAAACCAGTTGGAGGTGACAAAACAATCTTCCACGCGTTAGAATAAGGATGTCCCATATTGAAGCCATTACCATTCATTCATTTGAAATTATATCAATCTGGGACTTTGATTGTGACCTTTGGTTTTAATGTGAGGCAAGCCAGAAACCTCATATTTGGCAATGCCATTGACAACAAATCGAAACATATTTTGTCACACAAAATAATAATAATTAGTGTTTAAGACAAATATGAGTGATAATATTTTGTAAGTTTTTAAATTTCACTCTACTCAATAGCTGGAAAAACGCACAAATGCAATGTTGACGCCTCATTCTCTCGGTCTTTATTAAGATAGGACTTGGTATGTGTATTCAGGACGACGAAGAGCGATTTATCTTGGCCAAAACATAATGGATCTCTCTGGTGCTAGATGTGGACATGGGTGAGGCGTTAGGCATGTTCTCAGCCCTTCAACGGGCTTGTGACCTCCAAATGGTTAACATGGATTTCAAGACGGACTCTAAAACCATAGTTGACAATATGTATGGTAATACGCAAGATGTTTATGATTATAGTGCAATTATCAATGATTGTAGACGTCTTCTAGTTTCTGATTTAGTGAACTCTGATGTAAAGTTTATTAAGAGGCAAGACAATAAAGTGACTCATAACTTAGCTAGGGAAACTCTATAACATGCTAATTTTCGCATCTTTATTAGAATTCTATCATGTATCTCTACCCTTATCATGAATGAAATGCATTAAATTTTCTTTTGTCTAACTTTTTTTTGTTATTATTAAGGCATCATAATCACAATACATAGAACTCCAAAATTGAAGAAAAATTATCCTCGTCCTATAATGACAACCAATGAGTAACAATATGTTTAGAACCACTATGAACATAATTATCATCGTTCTCAAATGACAACCAGCAAATGTTTTTTTTTTTTTTTGCAATATTAAAATAAAAACAAGAATTATAATATTTATTTTTGTGGCTTCGAGATATAAGTGAACATAATTTTTGAATTAAGTAAAAAAATCAACTCAGCTTCATTTTACCTAAATATCTTTGTTTTCAAATTCAATTACTAAAACCAAAAACAAGAAATTTAAAACCACTCTGAACAATCCCTTTTGTGTAAAAAGAACATTTACCTAAATTTGATTATGATTATACAATATCAACTACCAAAGTTTTTACTTCAGGTATAAATTATTCATTTTGCTTATTTATTTGGTTAGATGTTGATGTTTGTAATCGACAGTAGTGTAATATAGGCAGGTACTACTACTACTAGTTATGCAAATTGCAGACACCGCAGCAAATGAAGATGAAGTATGGACCAACCTATAATACCTAAAGACAAGGTAGGTGCAGTAGGTACCACTGACACTCTGGCAGATCCAAAAACTACAATCAAACCCTTTCTCTCTGTACGTTTGTGGATAGTGATACTGGTACATTTCATGCCATAAAATCCCACTGAACAAGAATCTTGTTGTGAGAAGAAATTTTAAATGTGTGTCTAAGTATAAATGGTCATCAATAGTTAGGGGAATAACTTCCGGGATGTCTTTCATGTTCATCTTTGCATTAATCACAGTAATTGTTAATAATTTAACTCATGATATATACAATATTTTATTTACTGTTTAGTAATGTAATTTGAACTCATCAATTGAAATTTGCTCTCGCGAAACGTGATGAATCAATGTTTGAATTTTGGATATGAGATGTTACAATATTTAATGTTTGATATGCTTGAAATAGGATTATCTCTAGTGAAGAAAACTTGAAAACAAAACAAAAATGATTTTTTTTTTATCTTTTTGTTTTTAAAAAAATAAATGAAAATGATACATATTGTGCATTTTTCAGTCTCAACTTTAGTATGGTTGTGATAATTGATTTTGTTTAAAATTTAGGTGTTCGTAAATTGATTTATGTTTGGATACACATGAACTAAGGAGGCTTCGAGTATTTTTAGGCGTGAGAGTACTTATACTTTTTTTCCTAGTGTTAATCCTCTCGTTCTCAAGAGAAAGGTGTCTTGGTAATTTGGCTGGAAGGTAAGTAAAGAACAGTTAATAATTGCTCCATCTAGAAACTGTACTCAAGTTTTCATGAACAATTCGTCTTTGGTGGAGCTCGTTAATTTTTAGGCCTCCAAATTATTATACTTCTGATTGAAGTAATACCATTAATTTATCAATACTAATTTTTCTAGTATTCAGAGTATACTTTTTACTCACTAATTTTGTTATAATTAATTCAATAAAAAAGCAATCAATATTGTGAATGTATTTATTATTTATTTGCGAGTTGGATTTTTACTTTTTTTGCTAATGGAGATGTCGTTGGGCCCAATTAAAATCGACCAAGACGATGAAAATAAGCATCAATAACATCATGTCGTAAAAGTTTAACACAATCTGGAGGATGATGATGAAGGAAATGAGAACTCGTAGGTAGAGATAAAGCGTGGCTGCACGCCATTCAGCAACTTGATTTGCAAGCAGTTTAACATTGTAGAAAAGAATTAACCTTAAAAGGCTTCCAAATTTATTATTGTTAATTTTTAAAGTGCCTCATTTAAATTTCGCTTTAGACCTCTAAATTTCTTGAACCGGCCATATGAGTACAACCAAATATACATATAATCAATTCTAGTCGAGAACATCTACACATATCAAAATCAATTGTGCACTTCTAAAATCACGTAGGGGATCGGGATTTCTACTGCGTTTCAAAAGGAAAGTCTATCGCATATGGAGCAATTTGAAGGGTTGCTCGCTGGTAGAAGAACAGTCACAAAGCGAGTCAGTGTGATTTGGTTCGCGTGCATATGGAGTATTTGGAAAGCAACAAATGGAAAGCTTTTTCAAAATAAGGAAGTTTGTGTTGACAAAATGTTTGAAGAAGTGAAAGTGGCCTCGTGGAATTGGTTGCATATAAAATCAAATATCCGAAGTTGCGGCAGATTTGCAGTTTTGGTTCGTAGTCTGAGGAGGGGGTCTGTCTGTGGTGTTTTCTTGCTGCTGTCGGCAATGGCAAGTTGAGAGTGTTTTTCCTATAACAGGTGCAGGCGCATTATGTAGTGCAGGGATTCTTTTTTCATCTCATTTTGATTGCTTATATAGCAAGGTGCTGGCAGCAATTTAATCAATGTTCCAATCAACATTATAACTAGCGTTTAAGTACTATATGAGAATGATAGCATAGTCAAGTGACTTGGTATCAGACTAAACTGTTTCATATGTTTAAGAGCTGAAATGAATGAACTTCTATTATGGCATTCATGAAAGGGTTGTCATCACATGATTGCCATGTCTTTTTACACTATACAGTTCCAGTTCCCAATTTTTGAAAGTTTGAAATTTAGCCTAAGGTGGGTGTCTAAAATTTTGCTATGGCTAGCTTTGTATAGGAGGGTTTAAAATTTTGCTATGGCTAGCTTTGTATAGGAGGGTGTATGCCGCTAAGACGCTCCTACCTGATTCCGTTGCTGAGAATTTGCCAACGAAAGTAATTGTTTTGGGAAAGTTCTGCAGCTTGCTCGATTGATCAACTACTAAAGGAATATGAAAGCATTTGATTGCATCATATATCCAAACTTACAATTTAAAAATCAAGTACAGAAACTAAACAAAAAGAGTTACATTTTATATTCATATGCAGCAGGCATATATAGTACATAAAAAATGACAAAGACTTACTCATATGCCATGCCTCTCAAATCTACAGACAGCAGGATTTCCGATTGATGTGGATCCTAGACGAAGAGACAAATGCTTCACCGTCATTATAGCTGAACTTCATACCAGTTGCAAACGGACAAGACTATAAACATTTTATAAAACAGAAAGCATTGATATATCATATAAAACCATCGAGTATAACCATTGCACAAGGATGAAAGGAAAAGAACAAAGCATACCGTCATTCGAGCATCCCCAAATTTCCACTTGTTCATAGATTTTTATTCCACTAGTCGAATAGTGGTACTTCTATCTTTTATAAGTTATCATTACATGGTACAGAGGGGAATCAGCACTATCTCATAAGTTACAATTCCGATTCAGCTGTTTTTTATCTGTCTTCAAATCACCTTGCATTACCATCTATATAAAGCTTCTGATCCAATGACGACCCTCGCAAAGCAAAAATTCCTAGCTGAAAAGTAGGTAGATACACAACTATCGATCAGGGCTAGTAATATGTCTTGTATTAGTCATTAGACATAGGAAACATTTCAGAAATACTGGATTCAAGTTTACTCAATAACTCTTGGGTCAATCAAAAAATCTTTAGACCTTCAATACGAGGAAGCATGACAAGTTAAGAACTAGTTATGACTTATTCTCTCCCAAAGAAATTTCAGATCTGTCTATGACAGTTATGTGCAATGCATAAAACTAAGAAACAATAAAATTTCAAAATTAGCAAAAATGTGAATGAAACGTCAACTAAAAAACTCCTCCAAACATGGAGACAAATGCTGTCTAATAAGGGTTAGTTTCCAGAGTTGAACAAGAACTAAGTAAAATACGCTCAAAGCTCCCTGTAAGCTGTTTCTTGAACACATCAACATAAGAATTAAAGTAGGAAAAGGAGAATTGAGGTCACTGCTAGGAACTTGTAAAACTAACTTAGCAGCTTGAATGGATAAAACATATTTTGCAAATTTGTATAATACGCCAATTACTCTATTGATTGAAAATCCAATTTAAGTTACTGAGGAAAATACTATAACTTAAATTTCCGCATAATACGCTATGATACAAATTTGACCATAAATATCATGTTTTGATGAAAAATTTGAATGTTCTAAAGTTTACCCAGATGCACAAATTAATGACAAGTGAGAAGGTTTAGGAGTCAAATAATTATGAATGGTCATTACAGTGATTGCGAGTTTGCTATACATAATGAATATTTTGCATTAAAATGTTAAGCTTGCTTCCCACTAGTAACTTGACTAATAAGTCTCTATTTCAAGTTTAAACGCAATCTTGGCAGTCAAACTCTATGAAGCATCGATACTGACACATAAACATCAACAAGATTTTCTCAATTGAGAAAATTTGTTGAGAAACACAGTTCAGCACATTATTATGATCCTAAATGGGTCGTTATGCATTGAAATCTGGTGACAAACACAAATTACATTTGACTTAGGATGCAGTATTTTAACCGAGGTTACACAATTAGGGGAAACAATTCGTAAATTTTAGCATTCCAATTAGCCAGATACTTGCAAATCTAGGACGCAATAGTGGTTTACTCTATTTTTTTACATATAAAAAATTAATCATTACATAATTTAAGAAATTGTTTAGGGGTGTAAATGACAAAATCCACAACGTAATCCCTGCATCCTGGCTTTTCAAGCTCAAAACTTCGTTTCATTCAAAATTCAAATGCTTTTTGACAATTCCATTCACACAAACTCTAAACCTTACCAACATCTTCATCAATGTAATCACGCCGATAATTACACACACAACGTTTTCTGAGTTTCAGAGGAACACATGCTAGTCCTTCGCCAATCATGTCTACCTTTCACTTCTCTGTCTAGGAAATTAGAATTCTAGAAAATTCAAATATTTCATTTGAATTTTCTTCATTTCTAGTTTTGTTTAACTAGATCAAATATTTCGAATTTGCTTCACAAGCAAAATCTATTGTAGTACCAATCATTGTGGAACAGATAGTTACTTTCTTGAAATTGGTTGCGACCAAAGTCTGCAGGTTTCAAATCATTCAATTCCTCTATTGAAATTGTTGCCTATCATGCTCACATTCAACTTCTACTAATTATGCATACTGATTAAGCCGACATTAAACTGGTTTTTTGGTTTGTTTTGGTAGTACGCTATTATAAGTAAACCTCATTTTGAGACAAAAAGTAGAACGCATAAAAGAAGCATCAGGGAAAATATCAGTAACATGAGGGAGTCACAACATATCTTAACAAATGAAAAACCAATTTATCAAAAAGTTGCAGAAAACACATTTCAAATCAGAATTGAAGTTTTCCATATAGGTTTGAGTCACAACATATCAACCGAATGCAAAAAGCATGGAATACAAACAAATTACAATCGAAGTTACCAAATAGGACATCAGACCAAGCAGACATATACTACAAGTCTACAACTACTAAACTATTAACAGTCTGGTGTTGGTGGGAATTTGCAAACCCTTTAGCTTCCACAAGCCTAAACATATACTAAGACCCCAAAAACTACTCTTGCAGCAACATCCATCACATGTTTTTGCCATCTTCCATAGACCAATTACTTGAGGAACCCCATATGCCTCATTTCATACACAAGTTTTTTAGCCTTTTCATTCTCATCATTTTCAAAAAGAGCGTACACGATTACTTCATAGATTGCCTTGTTGGGGGTACAACCTTTTTTTTCCATTTTTGACAGTATCTTTATTGCTTCATCAAACATGCGATTTTCGCAGAGCCCCTTAAGCATAACATGAAAGACAGCCAAAGTGAGACCATACCCTTTGTTGAAGGCATCCCAAAAAGTGGCCTGTGCAGCTTCAACTCTTCCCGATTTCCAAAAAGCATCGATAAGGATTGTGAATGTGTACGCATCTAGCTGGATGCCCTGGCCACTGATTCTATTTGTTAAAGCAATAGCTTCATCAATGTTTTTGTCTCTACAGAGGGCCTTCAGTAATGGATTGTAGGTTGCTGCATTGGGCTGTATGCCCTTATCAACCATATAATGAATAAAATCCCAAGCACGGTCCAACCTCGAAAAATTACATAGGCCATTAATGATAGTGTTAAATGTTATGAGGTCAGGGCTTACCTTTTTTGATATCATATCTTCAAATAAGGGAAGAGTTTCTTCTGGAAAAGTAAATCCCTGGCTTAAAAGTCCTTTGAAAAGAGTGTTGTAGGTATAAATGTCTGGAGTAATTCCTCTTTGAGGCAAAGAGAGAAATATTCTTTTAGCCTTTTGCACTTGATGAATTAAGCAGTGCCCTTCCATTAATGTGTTGAAAATAACACGATCAGGTTCAAGTCCTTCCTTGATCATTGAGTTAAGCAACGCTTTAGATTCTCTTACCCTCTTCTTTTTGCAGAGAGAAGCAATTAGTATACCATAAGTATGAACAATTGGGTTGATTTTGTTTGAGATCATTTCTTTAAAGAGTTTGAATGCAGCCTCAAAATTGTCCGAAACGCAAAGGCTATGAATCAAAGTAGTGTAACTGAAAACATCTGGAAAAATTCCACTTTTAATCATCTCAGTATACAACTTCAGAGCAGTGTCTGCCTTTGAATCCTTACAGAGACAGTCCATGATAGTCATATATATAATTGCATCAGGAGTAACACATACCTTCATTTTCTTAAGAACCAACATAGCAGCATCATGACGGTTGATCTTGCAAAGACCACTAATCAGTGTCCCATAACTGACACAGTTTAGGGGAACTCCATCTTTCTTCAATCTATCATGCAGATCTAATGCCATTTCAACCCCACCATTAAAGCACATAGCTTTAAGAAGACTGTTAAAAGTGATAATATTGGGTTCATAACCCAGTTTCAGTAACTTTGCGAACATCGAAAATGCAAGATTAGCCTTCTTTGCATCAGCGAAACAATTTAGAAGAATGTTGATCGTGTGAAAGTTTGGCTTAATGTTGCTAAGTTCCATCGACCTATAATGGGTTACGACACTGTCAAACTTCTTTTGCATGACCAAAGAGTGTAATCGATTGTTGAACTCGATTATGCGTGGCCGTGGAGAAGAAGACTTAACCGGTATGTTCTTGAAAGAATCAAGATTTTCATTCTGAGGTGATTGAAATTCAGTTGGAGCGAAAGGGCGAGCATGATAAAACCGAAGAAACAAGGTTGAGATTGGACGGAAGGTGTTGAATTTTCTGAGATACAATGTCATCTTGGAAAATGATGATTGTTGGACAAGAAATGGCTAAGTGGTTTCAGTGAGATGCCTTTGAAGAATGAGAGAAAAGGGAAAAAAGAAGATGATTGTTGGACAAGGAATTGCTAAGTGGTTTCAGTGAGATGAATGAGAGAAAAGGGAAAAAAGAGAATCTATATCTTCTTATTTCACCACCATAACAAACTTCAGTAGCTTGTAACTAACTGTAATATGATGTGTCAAAGTTATGGGTTTTGATTGGTTGAGTGTAACCAAACAACCATAACAAACTTCAATAGCTTGTAACTAACTGTAATATGATGTGTCAAAGTTATGGGTTTTGATTGGTTGAGTGTGAATAGTTGTTGTACTTACAATCATTAAACTCAACATTAAATATTGTAACATCTCACATTCAAAATACTCAAGTGCTTCCTCTCTTTCTAACGTGAGTTCAAAGTCCCTTTCTAAAGAGAGACATCATCAAAGTACAAGCATGGCATAGCCTTTCTTAATTTGAATATAAGCTCTGTTGTGAAAAATGAAAAACTCTTTCTACGTTTGAGGGAAAAAAAATAAACAATCACTTTCATTGGCAAATTCTCAGCAACGGAATCACCCTCCTATACAGAGCTAGCCATAGCAGAATTTTAAACCCCTTCCAGCCTTGACAGATTCTATATTTAGTTACATTAAAAAGAGTTACAATTTAAAAAATTTTAGTTACATTTTTTATTCATATGCAGGCATATATAGTACATAAAAAATGACAAAGACTTACTCATATGCCATGCCTCTCAAATCTACAGACAGCAGGATTTCCGATTGATGTGGATCCTAGACGAAGAGACAAATGCTTCACCGTCATTATAGTTGAACTCCATACCAGTTGCACACGGACAAGACTTTAAACATTTTATAAAACAGAAAACCATCGAGTATAAACATTGCACAAGGATGAAAGGAAAAGAACAAAGCATACCGTCATTCAAGCATCCCCAAATTTCCACTTGTTCATAGATTTTTATTCCACTAGTCGAATAGTGGTACTTCTATCTTTTATCAGTTATCATTACATAGTACAGAGGGGAATCAGCACTATCTCATAAGTTACAATTCAGATTCAGCTGTTTTTTATCTGTCTTCAAACCACCTTGCATTACCATCTATATGAAGCTTCTGATCCAATGACGACCCTCCCAAAGCAAACATTCCTAGCTGAAAAGATTCTCATAGCCAACTACATCAGGCCTCACCTGCTAATGAAGGTAGATACACAAATATCGGGGCTAGTAATATGTCTTGTATTAGTCATTAGACATAGGAAACATTTCAGAAATACTGGATCAAAATAACTCTCAGCTTCAATCAAAAAATCATTAGACCTTCAATGCGAGGAAGCACGACAAGTTAAGAACTGGTTATGACTTCTTCTCTCCCAAAGAAATTTCAGATCTGTCTATGACATTTATGTGCAATGCAAAAAACTAAGAAACAATAAAATTTCAAAATTAGCAAGAATGTGAATGAAACATCAACTAAAAAACTCCTCCAAACATGGAGACAGATACTGTCTAATAAGGGTTAGTTTCCAGAGTGGAACAAGAACTAAGAAAAATATGCTCAAAGCTCCCTGTAAGCTGTTTCTTGAACACATAAACATTAGTATTAAAGTAGGAAAAGGAGAATTGAGGTCACTGCTAGGAACTTGTAAAACTAACTTAGCAGCTTGAATGGATAAAACATTTATTTTGCAAATTTTTATAATACGCCAACTACTCTATTGATTGAAAATCCAATTTAAGTTACTGAGGAAAATACTATACCTTAAATTTCCGCATAATACTTTATGATACAAATTTTACCATAAATATCATGTTTTGATGAAAAATTTGAATGTTCACAAATTAATGACAAGTGAGAAGGTTTAGGAGTCAAATATGGTCATTACAGTGATTGCGAGTTTGCTATACATACTGAATATTTTGCATTAAAATGTTAAGCTTGCTTCCCAACTAGTAACTTGTGATGGTAAACTGACTAAGAGAAGTCTCTATTTCAAGTTTAAACGCAATCTTGGCAGTCAAACTCTATGAAGCATCGATACTGACACATAAACACCAACAAGATTTTCTCAATTGAGAAAATTTGGTGAGAAACACAGTTCAGCACATTATTATGATCCTAAATGGGTCGTTATGCATTGAAATCTGGTGAGAAACACAAATTTAGGATATTGTATTATAACCGAGGTTACACAATTTGGGGAAACAATTTAATCATTCGTAAATTTTGGCATTCCAATTAGCCAGATACTTGCAAATCTAGGACGCAATAGTGGTTTACTCTATTTTTTTATCATATAAAAAATTAATCATTACATAATTTAAGAAATTGTTTAGGGGTGTAAAAGACAAAATCCACAACGTAATCCCTGCAACCTGGCTTTTCAAGCTCAAAACTTCGTTTCATTCAAAATTCAAAAGCTTTTTGACAATTCCATTCACACAAACTCCAAATCTTACCAACATCTTCATCAATGTAATCACGCAGATAATTACACACACAACGTTTTCTGAGTTTCAGAGGAACACATGCTAGTCCTTCGCCAATCATCTCTACCTTTCACTTCTTTGTCTAGGAAATTAGAATTCTAGAAAATTCAAATGTTTCAATTGAATTTGCTTCATTTCTAATTTGCTTCACAAGCAAAATCTATTGTAGTACCAATCATTGTGGAACAGATAGTTACTTTCTTGAAATTGGTTGCGACCAAAGTCTGCAGGTTTCAAATCATTCAATTCCTCTATTGAAATTGTAGCCTATCATGCTCACATTCAACTTCAACTAATTATGCATACTGATTAAGCCGACATTAAACTGGTCTTTTTGGTTTGTTTTGGTAGTACGCTATTATAAGTAAACCGCATTTTGAGACAAAAAGTAGAACTTATAAAAGAAGCATCAGGGAAAATATCAGTAACATGAGAAAGTCTAAACCGTGCCTCAAAATCTTCTTTTAACTTAGTTTTCCAATCAGATCTGAAAAGTGAAGCATCAATCTTCTTTAAAAAGTAGAACGCATGTTAAATAGAAATTGAGAAAATTATGAACATCTCGTCTCAGTTTTAAGTAGGTAGTAATTTAAAAGACTAACATTTCTCATTAAAATATAGGAGAAATGTATCATATCAACTCCATTGAAAACAACAATGCTAGAATTGATTCAGGCTTTCAAGAAAATGTCATCACTGGCATAAATAATCAAAGAGCATAAAACAAGAAACGTGTACCTATCTGTTTGAAGGACATATATTGCCCAAATCCAGACATGACATGAACGAATTAGAATACACTAAACATTATTATTGTCCTCTCACTTGGCCACTAGCTTATAGAATAGAAGTGCAACTAAAAGCAAAAGCATAGTCCTTTAATTAGCAAACTAAAAAAGCATGTAATCTACATTTCGCAAACAAATTCACCCTCCTTATTTCCATATATCTTACAGAGAGCCTAATCATCATCTGGAATGCAACCACTGTCTTTCGGTAACGTCAATGCTTCATCAAATAAGACCACTCTAAATAGTACGTTGTTCATTGTAATCACATATAATCATAGTAGGCATCGGGAAAAATTTTGGGGCGTACCAATGTATCCACCTTTTGTGCAATCTTATTCATAACTCTTCTTCGTGATTGACCTTTGTACAATCTATCAATAACTGAGTGATAACTAGCAACATTAGGTCTGAGACCACCTTTTATCATGACAGCTACTGCACTTTTAGCAGATTTCACCTCTCGTTCGGTAACTGCTAAAGTAAGAAGACATGGACGACGGATGTTTATTGATGCCTTGAACTCTTTAAATAAACGAATTGCTTGTTTAAATTGACCGATGATACAATAGCCAAAGATTAGATGATGATATGTGTCAGAATTAGGTGAGACATTGTTACCATGAAGCTTCATTTCAGAATATAAATCATAAGCTTGATTTATAAGTTTATCTTTGCAAGCTAGCCTGAATATGATTGTGTTATAACAGAGCATGACAGTAATACCATCAAGACTTTCCGTGTCAATCTCAATCTGTAAAGCCTTTCTCAACAACTGGATGGCTGATTGAGTTTCTCCTATCCGACATAATCCAGTGATTAGAATAAGATAACTATGATGGTTCCACTTAAAACCAGCACCAGTAGCATTATTTTTTAGTATGATATAATTGTAAAAGAGCATTGCTTTGTGAATCTGGCGGCGGACACAAAAACCATGGAGAAGAAGATTCAAAGTTTCCTCAGCAGTGGGACGATGACCATTGTTGATGATTTTATGGAAGAGAGACATGGCGGAAGACATGTTACCATCGAAACAGTGAGCTTTGATGAGGATTGTCCAAGTATGAATGTCTGGGAGAACACGTTGAAGATGGTTGTTGTGGGATTCCTCCAATTGTTGAGCAAGGGAAAGAACAGTAGGGGAATATCCCATTCTAAGAAGGGAAGATAAAACAGTGTTATAATCGGATATGGAAGCGTAACCAGAAGAGAGATTGTTTTCAAACCAAGTAACAGCAGAAATGTAATTGTTGCTTGCGAGATCAGGATGAATAACGCCAGACCCAGAATCATCAAAGGGAATTGTGTTAGTGTCAGAGAGTACCCCTGATAACATGCACGTCGAAACAAAACGACGAGGATTGTTGGGAATAATAGAAACAGCACCACCGTATCTTCTTCTTAACAGTGATAACAACATTGTATTGCACTGCACTGCACAGCACAACAGTTAGAAAGATTTAACCTAAATAAATAAATCTATATTCAGTCAGGGATATATATATTAAGGGTAAAAGAAAATTACAAACATAACCTTGTTTCAGTTGTGTTCAAGCGACAGGACAGGATGTTTAGAGTTTGAATAACAAGAGTGAAAATAATCAAAAAGGTTGATAATGTTCTTGAACAAGATCACTCATGTACCCACCCACTTGAAAATATGGTACCAAACCGAATCGAAAAAACCACACACCTACAAAATAAATGGTCTTCCTCAATAGTCACATTACCTTTACATTCAGACGAAAATAATATGTATGACGTCCCTTGATGACCGAATTGTGCCTTCAAAATAGGTTTTCACCATAAATAAGGTGTTTTTAGAGTTGTACAGAGTAGAAGGTGAGAAAGATGATGAACTTCTACTAGGTTATGTGCAAACATATATAAAGGGTTTCAGATTATATAATCTTGTTTCCCAACTTCTGATTCTATAATTTGAACTAAGATTTTTTTTTCCCAATATCTTGGGTGACATCCTAGAGGAGAGGTCCAAAATAAAAAAATGCACATTTTCAATTATATAATCTGAAAACCTTCAAAAAAGAGTTCAGATATATAATCTAAACGAGGGTGTTTTCAAAATTTTTGAGGGTGCGTGACAAAAAGGTAAGGTTGGAAAAGTAACAACCAATATCAAACACCGCTCTACACTATAATTGGGCCAAAGAATCCACTAATGGTGTTTGTTCTCTTTGCTTCATGAAACTATTTAACTGGGTCAAAGAGTTTTTTTTTCAATTTTTTTTAATAAATTTTTTGGCTCAAATTATAGATTATTATTTTTTATTTAAAGTAGAGTAGTGTTTGATATGTCCATGTGAGTTTAATTCAGCGGGTAGGGACGTTGCATAATATACAGAGGGGTCCAGGTTCGAATCTAGGACACCCCACTTATTCACCTTAAAAGGTGAATTTCAAACCACTATAGTACTTGACCAAAAAAAGTGTAGTGTTTGATACTTTGAGCAATATTTTTTCTTCCTAAAATTACTTTAGTACCGTAACGTAAGAGTTTTTTTTTTTTTGCCAACGGTAATGTAAGAATTAAAAATACTATTTTTTATCAGAGGGAAAGAAAAGAAGCAAAAGAATAAAACTAAGCAACTCATTGTCTAAGCACTCCAGAGGCGTCAGCAAGCAAGATGAGATCCAACTCTACTGGAAGGGAATTCCACAACTTCATGACGTCGACTTTCTTTGCACCAAATTTTGACAACCAATCAACACACCGGTTGCCTTCTCTTAAAGTATGATTCAAGGAAATGAACTAATGAAGAAAGATGAACTTCTTAATGATAGAAATTAAAGTTTCATGAGGGTGGAAATCCTTATGTTGGACGTCATTGATCAAGTCTAATGCTGACTTTGAGTCAGTTTCTACAATAATATCTTTACAACCAAGGTCCCAAGCCAAATGAAGTCCTCTCCAAAGAAGCCGTGAATCCAAATTCCAAAATCATTCCTCAAAATTCCTCTAAAGCCTACAACACCTGGGTTACCAAAAGAGGAACCATCAACGTTAACCTTGATGCACCCTTCTGGAGGAGGATACCATCTCACTTGGTGAGGCACATGATGATTCTTGTTTTGGCCCAAAACACTAACCATGAAAGACTGATAAGAGAAAATAATATTAACTGAGACCCAAATGTCTTTATTTACTATTTGAAAGATCTCTTCATTTCTATTCCTCCAAATCCCCCAACATGTCATGATAAGTAAAGGTCCCGATGCAAGAGTAGCATAATGTTTGAACCAAGTTTGACAATCTTGCTTGAGAAATTCACTCAGCCTATTTGGATAGATAGACCCCCAAATGGACATAGCACTAGGACAATCACGAAGAGTGTGAATATCGTCTTCAACAACACACCACATCTATGGCATGTTGTATCAGTTGTAAGGTGTTTGGAGCCATTGAACACAATAGTAGGGAGACTACCTTGCATCACTAATCAACAAAAGTGTCGCTTAATTTTAGATATTGGAAGATGGCGAATCAAATTCCAACAAATAATGGACGTTACTTGTTGACAGGGGTGGCCCTGAGGGTGGGTGGGAGGGGCGGCATCCCAGGGCACCATTATTTTAGGGGCACCAAAATTATTATTTTTACTTATTAGTTAGTACTATATAGATATATTTCTTTCTTTCTTTATCCCTAAAAAAAAAATATTCTTTTCAATCCGGTTTGATTAATTATATTGAAAAAAAATATTTTTTTTTAAAGAACTTTGATTATAATTGAATCTTTTGAAACAAAAAATGCAAGAAGAAAAATATTGGAATATTTAAAAGGGCACAATTTTATTATTTCGCCTAGGGCACCAAAAATCTTAGCACCCGCTCTGTTCTTAAACAAATGGAAGAACAACTTATGAGAACTTTATACTATTAATTGGTTTCACAACACCATCTTTTAATGTTGCAACACCATTTCGGTGGTTGTCCAAATTCACCATGACCAAGATATGGTCGTGAATATTTTTGTACATTTTCAACGACATCATCATGAGGAGTACTTTTTGCAGTTACCGCCAAAGTACTTGCAATAGCAAAGAGCAATATCACCAACTTCAAAACCATCTTCAATACAGTTTTCATATTATAATTTTGCTAAAATTTTGAAGAATATGAGAGTGATTAACTTGCAATGGAATTTGAGAGCAATCTATACTTATTTATACGTAGAGGGAGAATGCTATAGTCAAAAAAGAGTTGAGGGAAAGTGGTCAAAAAGGTTAATATTGAAAACATTATATTTATATGTGCAGACTGATAATTCGATATACACAAATATTCAAATTTTTATTTTAATTCCTATGAATTTAACTGTTTCTTTGTCTGGTTTACTAATTTTAAAAGGCTATTATTTACTTATTTCTTTCACAAAAAAAAGGCTATTATTTATGATGAGATATACTCTTACACGTGTTATATATAAATAGATAGAAAATTAAAGTATATTAATTCTTTTTTTTAGATATGTTAGAAATTATACATGTATAACAAATACTTATTATTCAATAATAAAATTTTAATTTTAAAAATAAATAGTTTATAATATTATTGCTAAGTTAAATTGATTTTGGTCATATATTTTTCTATGAGTTTTATAATTTCAAAAATAAAACTTTTAGGTTTTTTCAAATATAAAACTTCTCTTAATCTTTTTTATAAATTTATTCAAATTTAATCTCCCGGTTCAGCTAAAAAAAACTATTCAAATTAAATTTATTCACTATATAAATGAAAAAATTTCACTGATTTTCATATTACATGATTACAATGAAAGTCATTTTATATTATTTAGATTAGATAAATAAAATAAATTTAGAATAATTTATTTTCAATATAAATAAAAATATTACTAAAAAGTGATATAAATAAAAGTATTACCAGAAAAATTACTATAGAAGTCAAATGAATAATTTTTACCAAATAATAATGTTACGATGCTTAATGAAGTAATTTTGTTTTGAGGGAGATGCTTAATGAAGTAATAAAATTAACTGAAAAAGAAATTTTTTATTTGAATAAATAATAAATAAAGTAATATTTTTTCAAGGGATAAAATAAGCTAAGATGTTACACTAAAATATTTATCTACAATTTGTGTGTATTACCATTAAATTTATTACTATAAACATAAAAGCTAAGGTTAGTGTGTGTCACCTTTAAATTTGTGTGAACCAAAACAAACAATAGACTGAAATGTAATTTTTCTCCAAAAACAAATAAAAAGAAACAATAGTGTAGGTAATAGTAACAGTATTCATAGAATCTCACCTTTAAGGACAATGCATAATATATGAAGATTTGTGGTTCGAACCCTGAACACAAAATATATATATATATATACACACACACACACATATATATCACCTTTATATGTTAAATTTGAAATCTTCAATGGAATATACCAAAACAAATAAAATGTAGATTGTCATGGGTCTACACAGAAAAAATAGAAAATAAATCAAGAGTCAAAAACATCAAAAAATTTGACTAAACAAATATATTACCAAAAAAAGACATTAATAAAAATATTACTACAAAAATTAATAATACAACTTGCTTATCAAGTAAAAAAACAAAAGAGAATGAAAGACGTGATTAGGAATCGATAAAAATCAAAATAAAGAAGTAGTTAGTAATAGCACTAAATGAAAGAAAAAAATATATTATCATTCAATCTTGTAAATTCAATTAGTACATTGATTGGATGCGTCTTCATCTAAACTTGAATATATTAATTATTGAATATGAGTGGTATGAAAACTATTTTTCTAATACTCTACATTACCTATTAGTTATCTTATTGAGTGAAATTCATGAGGATACCATATTTTAAAAATATATCTCACATAAAATGTTGATATCTACATGAGTTTCACCTAATAATTAAGAGAGTGAATGTTAAAGATAGAGTGTTCTTAAACAGGGGTGGCCTTGAGGGTGGGCAGTCCAGGACACCATTATTTTAGGGGCACCAAAATTATTATTTTTACTTATTATTTAGTACTATATAGATATATTTCTTTTTAATCCGGTTTGATTAATTATATTGAAAAAATATTTTTTTAAAGAACTTTGATTATAATTGAATCTTTTGAAACAAAAAATGTAAGAAGAAAAATATTGGAATATTTAAAAGGGCACAATTTTATTATTTCGCTCAGGGCACCAAAAATCTTAATACCGGTCCTGCTTGTTGATGAAGATGATCAAGCCACTTATAACCTAAGCTAGCTGAATACTTACCATTGAAGGCGCCACTTCAAATGAGTTTATCCTCAATGTCATGATCAAGAGTAAAGCTATGAAGACAATCTCAATAAAAAGGAAGAAGTTGAGTATAAAGTTTGTTGAAGTCAACACACCATTATCAAAAATATCATAAGATGAAGATCAAGGATATAAACATAGGGAACTACGTTACAAAGATAACTGTCATATATCCAAGGATGTCCACAAACTTGGTAATTGCACGCCAAATACATAAATCTACCGGTTTAAAAGGAGTATGTAGAATATGAGCATTAAGTCAAATATTTAGACTTCAACAGTTAAAACTACTATTTAAAGATTAAAAAAGAGTTGTATAGTTTTTAAGGAAAAAAACTGTAGTGTAGAGTAGAGTACTAATGTTTGATGGTTGAAAAATGTTTTTTTTGAGATAATAGTTGAGAAATGTTGTTTATTCCGATGAACAACTTCGTGAAATATAGCTAACCAACAACATTGGTTAATATAACCATCCATCCTTTTGATGGTTGAAAAATGTTTTTTTTTGAGATAATAGTTGAGAAATGTTGTTTATTCCGATGAACAACTTCGTGAAATATAGCTAACCAACAACATTGGTTAATATAACCATCCATCCTTTCCCATGATTTCCATTAGTCAACAACTTGCAAATTTGACCAACCTGTAAACAATTAAACACGTGTCTTTCATGATGTTAGCTATGCAAAATGTTCGCTGCACATAGGTGCTCTACTCTAATTGTAAAAATATATGAAATGAAAATAGTCGAAACTCACACCTATAGAGGAGTTAAACACCAGTAACGGCTGATCTAACAATTTCATTATTTTTGTAATTGTGCTGAGACTCGTAGATTGAATAATATCAACGAATTACTAATTTTATTTTGGGGGGAAAAAAGAATAATATATATTTTTTATGAAAAAATGAAAAATGATTCAACATCTTAATTTTTTTTTCATAGATCAAACAACTAAAAATATTGATTAATTAATTTTTTGGTTAAATATGTTTTTATCCCTATAAAAGTGCAAATCTTTAAGCCTTGTCCCTGCATTAATTTCTTCAATTTTAGTCCCTTTTTTTAATTAATTTTTACAACAACACAAAACGTGAACTTAGTCTCTATTTAGTCCTAAAAATATATTCAAAGGATTTTGTTAATATGTGTTTGAGTCATCTAGAAGGAAAATAATTACCGTTGTTTTCGTCGAAAGGTGGAGACAATTGATCATTTGTTCGATAAAGTATCGTTTTGGTGGTTGAAAGTTAAGAATCTATCTTTTGCTTTTAATCTTAATCTTAGTCAGTGATGGGTTAATCTATTGATGTACATGGGTTTAGTCCCCTCGGTGATGGGTTGTTTTGTTATATTTGTTTCTTCGGTGATTTGTTGTAATTAACTCTTTGTTTATGAATTCTCTTTGTGCACTTCTTGTATTTAGGGAATTTTTGTGTGGTTAATATATTCTTTTGGCTTGTTAAAAAAAAAAATCAGATTTTGTCACTTTTTAGTTTTTAAAATATGTAATGAAATCAAATTTTGTCAAATTTTTAATAAGAATTATACACAAAAAATGCGGAACCATATGTTTCTGTTATTTCAGTTATGTTAGCATTAGACTCGCGATTTGTGTTGGTGTTGTGGACAATAATCATTAATCACAAATCACAATGTAACAATTCTACTCTGCTCTCATCTCATCTCTCACTCCACAACACAACCTCAACAATTTTCCTAATTCTCTACAATTCTCTTGCATGCATGTTTTTTAATTTCACCTTTCTATTCTTAATACAACAATTATATGTCTCAATTTCTCTCACATTTCAATCTACATTAACCAAGCTGCAATAAATGGCATTGTTGAAGCTTGGATCTAAATCTGATATATTTCGTCGTGATGGCCATACATGGTAAGATTTTTTGTTTTATTGTTTTTAATCAAGGAGAAATGTGTATGTTCCTACATTATATTTTATGTTCTGTTAATATGGAACTAATTTACTATGAAAAAACATAGTTGTAAAATAGAAAACAAACATCAAAATATCAAATAACTTATCTTCATAGATTTTTTTTAATTAACTATATCTTGTTACAGGCTTTGTACAACTGGACTTACAAGTGATGTTACCATTGCAATAGGGGAAACATCATTTTTTCTCCACAAGGTGCATGTTAACATTAAACTTTTATTGAAAATGATTATTTGATGCACACGCTATCTTCTTAGGGTTTTTTCCACACTTTTCCTTCTATGGCCCGTTTGTTGCAATTTTTTTAAAGAATGTCACTAGTTTTTCTTAAAAATCAGTTTCAATGAATGATTCAAAAAAAGAAAGATTTTCATTATGATAAGCAAACACAAAATAGGTTATGTTTTTCTTAGAAAAAAAAAACTTTAAATATTCAATACCATGATCTTAATATGTAATTTTGATTTTGATATTGTAGTTTCCATTGCTTTCTAGAAGTGGATTACTAAAAAAACTTTTTGCTGACTCCACAAATGAAGATGGATCAAATTCTATTTTACAACTTCATGATGTACCTGGTGGAGACAAAACATTTGAGATCATAACAAAGTTTTGCTATGGTGTAAAACTAGAAATCACACCATTAAATGTGGTTAGTCTAAGATGTGCAGCAGAATATTTACAAATGAATGAAAATTATGGTGAAAGGAATTTAATAGAAGTAACAAAAAAAATTCTTGATGAAGTTTTCAGCAATTGGTCAGACTCAATAAAAGCACTTCAAACATGTGAAGAAGTTAAATCTTATGCAGAAGATCTTCACATTATTTCAAGATGCATTGATTCCTTAACCATCAAGGCATGTTCTGAGGATTTTTCAGCTGAAACTAAGTCACAAGCTTCAAGTGATGATTGGTGGTATGAAGATTTGTGTTTGTTAAGTTTGCCTTTATATAAAAGACTTATTGTATCAATTGAATCAAAAGGTATGAAACCTGAGAATGTTGCTGCATCATTAATATATTATCTTAGGAGATATATACCTTTGATGAATAGACAATCAAGTTTCAATGACAAAACTAGTGTTAGTCAAGGGACAACACCAAGTAGAAGTTTAGAAGGAAATCAAAGGGCATTATTGGAAGAAATTGTAGGGTTGATTCCTAATAAAAAAAGTGTCATAACTTCTAAATATCTCCTTAGGTTGCTAAGAACAGCTATGATATTACATGCAAGTTCATCATGCATAGAAAATTTGGAGAAAAGGGTTGGTTCACAGCTTGATGAAGTTGAGCTTGTGGATATTTTGATTCCAAATATGGGATATTCAGTTGAGACACTTTATGATATAGATTGTATTCAAAGAATTATTGATCATTTTATGTCAATGTATCAACCTGGAACAACATCAACTACTCCATTATGTATAACTGGAGAAGGATCCTTGATTGGTGGAGTTGATGCATTGACACCTATGACAATTGTGGCTAATTTGTTGGATGCATATCTTGCTGAGGTGGCTCTTGATGTTAATTTGAAGTTGCCTAAGTTTCAATCTCTTGCTGCTTCAATTCCTGATTATGCTAGGCCATTGGATGATGGTTTATATCATGCTATTGATGTATACCTTAAGGTGATGCTTGCTTCTGAATTTGAATTTTGAATTAGGTATTTGAAAGTTTTTATCATTGCTTTTTTCAAAGTTAAATATGAATAATCTTGAATAAAACATCAAAATTAGTCTCTAAAGCATTCATTTATTCATTAAAGTATTACAGTATATGGAATTCATCAATTTAGTTCTTAATGTCTTAATATATATGAGAGACTAGAAAAGAAAGACAATAGTATTTCTAAATTGACGGACTTTATATACTTTAGGGACTAAATTTGAGGAGAGTGATATTTTAGAGACTAAATTAATAGTTTATTTGAGACTATATATAAATGCTTAACCATATATTTAGTCGAAATGAATATAATAAATTACTATAGCTGAGATAGTCACTAAACTATGAAACACTCAAACCAATATGGACATGGTACACGACATTGACTCGTAGACATCAACAATAGTTTAAAAAATGAAAGTAATTGAATGTAGTCACTTGTGCTGATATTGATGTCCGACACTAGACACGTTTTCAATCTGAAACGTCGGTACTACATATTCTAACCTCATTTCACTTTGTAGTCGTCTTTTTTTATATGATGATTCTAATGTAAGAAATTTTATGTCAATTGTAGGCACATCCATGGTTAATAGATTCAGAAAGGGAACAATTTTGCAGACTCATGAACTGCCAAAAGTTGTCATTAGAAGCAAGCACACATGCTGCACAAAATGAACGAATACCACTTAGAGTAATAGTGCAGGTTTTGTTTTTTGAACAGCTTCGACTTCGTACATCAATTTCTAGTTGGTTGTTTGTTTCAGACAACCTTGAAACTTCACAAAGTGCAAATTTTGGATTCTCAAGGAGTAATGGAAATGGTCAAGTGGACCCTACACAAGGTGGTGAAAACTTGAGGGATCGTGTATCAGAGCTAGAGAAGGAATGTTCAAGCATTAGAAATGAGCTTAAGAAGCTGACTAAAACTAAGAAAGGTTGGAGCATTTTTCCAAGAATTTTCTTTAGAAGAAAATCATCCTAGTGTTGCAATTTAGTTGTAGCTAGAACATCAATTTATAGGTCCAATTTAATGCACACCATCTTTCGCCTATAAAAACCAAATTATTGTACTTGTACTTGTTAATGCTTACTGAATAGTATAGATGGAGTTGAACAAAATATCCACTTGTGATCACATTTCTGAATGCATTACTGACTTTTTACTTGGACAATTTGATTTGATCACATTTAAACATGTTAAAATCAATTATACACCTATAAAAATAATTTGAAGTCATACAATAATGGAACCAAAGATACACTCAATGCATGTTTGAATTTATGGTGGAATTGTCAGAATCACAAGGAGCCACAATAGTTTTGAGATATATATTTGGATGGAGTCTTCTATTAGATGTCACTTCTGTTTTCCTCATCCAGGCCAATAGTTGGGGTTTGAGTTTCCGTCTGAGTTGGGGACGAAATTAAAAATCATGAAGTTACAAAATTTGAAATTAACTTTCTGATTTTTAACTTCGCCCCTCTGTAACTTTTTGTTTTTGGTTTTGGTCCCTCTAATATAATAGTCAAGGATCATCTGGAAGACCACCTAAATTTCAAATTTAGTTATTTAGGTGTTTTGAATTCCGTCCCTCTATACCTTTTTGTTTTTGGTGTTGGTCCCTGTAATATATAGTTAAGGATCATTTGTCAGTCCACATAAGTATTTTTAGCCAAGTCAGCACCCGTCACGTCACACGCGGTTAGCCAACAAGGAGTTTTTGTAACAGAGTTTGATGGGAGGCATGAAAAGCAAAAAGTTATTAACTTACAAGGGTTGTTTTAGAAAGAAAAAAAAAGATATAGGGACAAAAACCAAAAACACGTCAAATTACAAGGACAATTTACATATTTAAGCCTTAAAAAATGATTCACGGTGAAAACGGAGATGGGGCAAGGATACCCTAACCCATCGGGGACGGGGATGATATTCCATTTTTCATCCACGTTGGGTATGAAAAGGCTAACGGGTAAGTATAAGAGAGTCGGGATGAGAACGAGCAGAAAGGTAAAACTCGTCTCTATACCGTTCCATTGGCATGTCTATTGCAGACAATCGTGAATGTATGCACGATAGTGATATATAATTTAAAACAATTCAAAATTCTAAAATTGACATATATTATAAGATAGAGAGTAATTTGAATTCTACCAAAGAAAGAGTAATTTGTCCTTTGAATAAAAAAATCATAATAATAGTAAGGAAAATGCTACTTCTCAAGAAAAATAGTTTCAAGAATTTTTCAAGAAATAGTTGGCAAATTTTAATTGGATGATTTATTTGTCCACTTCCTATTTTTCAGCCACACCTCCTTGAATTGTGGCAAATAGTGCATTGTGATTGGCTATTCTTTATTCTTGAAGAATTCTTGATGTTATTTTTCTAGAGATATAGCATTGCTCTAATAGTAATATGATGCTGAATAAATTTGTTCTATCCCTCTTCTTTAGTTTGGAGAAAACATGATGAGAAATGCTAGCAACATACTCCCTCCGTCCCTATATCTAAACACCCTTTTATTAGATGCAAAATGCACTTACATATACGGACGGAGGGAGTACACTTTTCAACATACTTTTTTTTATTGGTTAAAATTTATGAGTCCCACTAAATTATGTGGGATCCATATAAATTTGGTAGAACTCATGTACGTTTTAACCAATCAAAAAGAATATATTGAAAAGTGTGTGTTAAAATGTGTTGCTAGCCTTGCTGAAACATAATATATCATTATCCTATTAATTTAGAAAACATTGTCTCTTCACGGTTATTTTTAAAACTTTTAAAAATGACTCTTAACATGATTAGGAAGGTAGTTATATTGGTTAAAATAATTTATTCCATTATTTTAGTATAAAATTAAATATATTTTTTATCATGTTATACGTACGAAATTTCCACTGTCGTTTAACGATGATTAATATTTGTCGAAGAACCTATGAGACAGAAAAAGTAGGTTCTCCCCTGCCAATGATTTTCATCATATGCAAGAGGCAGATATTAAACCCCTAATTGGTCAAAATCTCTTACCACTTGAATCAATAAAATAAAGACACTCAATTTCACCTCCAACAAAATTAGAAGTAACTATCTGTCCTCGACAATTAAAAAAATGAAACACGCTAGTCCCTTCATTAACTTGTATCTATTAATGATTACTAAGATACTCGATTAGCCATTTGTTTGTTTCCAATATGATATTTATTTAATAAAAAAAACAAAAATGCATGTAATTTAAATGTTCATATTGGTTCTATTAATGATCCATCCCTCTTTCTTAGAGTGGTCTCCATTGACTAACCTTAATTGGTTCCTGTCCTAGTTTACTTCCTCTTTGTACATGAGATGAAGGGTGTTGTTAGGTTTGAGACTTCACCATTACTCTCCAAGCGTGAAGCGAGTTGGAATGGAAGTGCTTCAAATGTTGATACTTATGAAAGTGCTGCTCCTACATGCAAATGTGGGAAAAAATGTATCTTATACATCTCAAGGACATCTAAGAATCCTAACACATACTTCTATAGGTGTCCCTATTTTAAGGTAAATCATCACTAGTTTTGAACACTTATCATATTAAATTTTGAATCATGCATGTTGTATTAACTTTTTTGTTGATGTTGTAATTTAAAAATGTATTAATTTATGTTAATTTTTACAGCAACAAAGACCACATTGTAACTACTTTGTGCAGAAGGATAAGTTTATTGAGTCACAAACTACAATGGTTGAGCTCAAGTCAAAAACTACAATGGTTGAGTTGCTTGAAGCCAAGATTAACCAATTGGAGAAAGATGTGAAAATTATGAAAAGTAAGATAGAAGATGATATAGAAGTGAAAATTAATCAATTGGAGAAAGATATGGAAGTCAAAATTAATCAATTTGAGAGGGATATAGAAGTCATTAAAACTCAAATAATTGAAATGCAAGTAAAGATGGAACAAGACAAAAATTGGAAACGATGTGTAAGGGCAGTAGGGGTTGTGATTGTGGTTTGGTTATATCCTTTTGTATTTGGGAGTAGGAAAAGATTGTCCAAGTAATATGTATTAAACTTGAGTGGTGTGTGTATTTTTTTGTTGTAATGTTGTTTTTGGGTTGTAATAAATTGTGTTAACTTAATGATTGATTTGGTCTGCTTGTGTTTGAGTTTTTAAATGATTAATGATATTTTGTCTATCTAAAAAAATGATTGAATTTGTCTTTTCTTCTTTTGCATTGTATTTAGTTTGTTTGATGTATAACACAATTTACAAAGGAAGTATCATATTGCGTTAGCAGGAAACCGTCTCTTGTTTGCTGAAGCATATATAAGTTAGGTAGGGTCGACCCAAGAGCAAATAACCTAAGCTAGTGTTTTAGAATTCTGCTCTTCTACCAATAAAAATTGTTTGTTCCCATCCAAACTTTCCAAAATTCACGCATGTGTAAAACTAACTGACTTAAAATCACGTTGGTTTTACACATGCATGACTTAAGTCACGTTTCACGCTAGTAATAATTCGAAAAGCATGAGAAATGTTCAAAGAATAATCTTGTTTGAGCTTACTTCGTAGTCATTCAATGAAAAAGAAGATGATGAGGTGGAGTTTTGGACAACCAACACATGTTAAGACATCACATGTTAAGATGGTGTTTACACTGATTTTTGGTAAACAACCGCTGGTTTAAAAATATTTACTTGCAAGATCAACCAGTAAATCTTAGGGACATATTTGTGATTTTATTGTTTCCAAGAAAGTTGTTATTGTTCTTTGAAGAACTAAATGAATAAAAGAAAATAAAGCAATCGAATTCAACCCAGTTGAACTCAATCAAAATTTGTTAAGTAAAAGTAAGATGAATTGCTCAAAAGAAACAAGTAAAATGTAAAGACATTTAAGAAAATGAACTTAAATTGCATTGATTGAATGTAAATTGGTACACAGATTCATACATTGCAACTTGTGACTCGTTTCTCGCTTCCATACGGATAATTTGAGTGTAAGTTTTTTGTATGATTGGATTGTGACCACTTTTCCTTGGGAAAAACTACTATTTATACAAATAGAAATAACTACCTAAATTTGAATTCAAACCTATAACTGCAAAAAACTAACAAGTCCTATCCATTGGATTTGAATTTCGAACACGCTTTTGGAAAGGTCTGCTGTTTATCCTTATCCCAAAAAACTGGCCTTCGATAGCCTTTTGTCCGTTGAACTGAAACACTTGTTTCTATCAAGTCCAACTTCGATAAAGACCCAGGAGCAATCTTTTATGTCTTCGATCATAAAGTCAACTCATTTTGACTGCATTTATTAATAGCGTTTAAAAATGTAGGCTAACAGATGGCTATAACAACACATGTTTGAGCTTTTGAAATTATTAACTAGCGTGAGTTAACTCACGCGGCGTGAGTCAACTCACGCAGAGATTAACACTAACGTGTGTTAACTCACGCAGCATGAGTTAAGTCACGCAGAATTAACACAAGCATGAGTTAACTCACGCATGAGCATTTTCGGAAGTTTGGTTGGGAATGAGCAAAAAGTGTTGGGAGAAGAGCAGAATTCAGTGTTTTATGCTTCAGAATTTTGTGTTGGATTTTTAATCTAACATTGACCTATATGTGAATAATTATGCATCATAGACTCCTGGTTAGGTCCAATTAAAGTGATCTAATATAGTGTGACTAAAATGGATTAATGAGTATCCAATAAGTGTGAAAGTTTAATGTGTGAAGACTAAAGACTAATTCTATTTTTATGATGATGAGATAAAATAGAAATATCAATAGTTAACCCTAGTTTGGGTGCTATAAATAAAAAGGTCATGTCAACGAGAATAACAGAGGGTTCTCTACGTGATAGTGTTAATCAGGAAGGCCATACTACATCAACGACGTCAATTTATGACGCAAGTATGTCTCCACATATTGATTTATTATTTTTGATGATTAACAAGCAGTATCATAGCCAATTGTGTTTAATCATGATCTCTTCCAGTTGTAATGGGTTCAAATATAGCCATGAGAGTGTACCAGTGTTAAATATCTTAGAAAAGAATTTTATTACTAATTGTGGCCCAATCCGACTCGAGAAATCAGTCTATACGGTTATGTATAGAGAATACACAATTCACACATTTTTTTCAAATATTTAAAGAAATAAATAAAATATTGATATTTATTTGTTTTGTGTAAAAGCATTTAGGTGAAATTTTATGATCTAATTGACTTTATCTTTTTTACTAAATAATTGGCTTTACCGTCTTTTTTTACACGTATTTACTTTACTTTTATAAGTACTACCGTAATATTAATACGAAGTTTGCTGTTTAGCATTAACTAGTCTTCGCATGTTTTAAGGTATTAAAATCTCTTACCACCTACACCAATTCATTGTTGGATACTCTTACAAGTACTATTTAGGGTTAATTGCAGTTTTGACTCCCTAAGTATCACATTCTTGCAATTTTGACCTCATAAAAAAAAATAGAAAGTCACACGTGACACCTCATTTTAAGTGATGTGTGTACATTGACTTGGTCAAAATTGTTCTGGGAAACCAAAAGGTCAACTTAGGGGCTAATTTGTTATTGTTTTTCATAGAGGGCCAAAATCACAAGATTGTGAAACTGCAATTAAACCTTCTATTTATTTAGGGTCTTGCTAACAAGTGCCCTAAGAGCATTGTTTAAGGAACCCAAAAAAAGAAACTATGTCTTGAAAATACAAGTCAAACACTTTTTAAAGTCATAACCGTACAATTTTCAATGCAAAAATTGCTACTTTTAGATGCTTAAACAATGCCCTTAGGGCAGTTGTTAGCATTTTCCATTTATTTAATATGATATACATACACTGCTTCATTTGATTCAATAAAATTATGGAGAATAAAATTACATTTCAAAACAAGTTTGTTTTTTTTTTTTTCAATCTTCAAATCAGTTTGATTCAATAAAATTATGGAGAAATAAGTAGTTTTTCTTTCTTTTTTTTTTTAAAAAAAAAAAAACTTATTCAAACTTTTTTTTCATCATAGCCGCCATTTAACTTAACCTATTTTTTGCATACATGTATGTGTGTGAAGTCATTTAACTTAACCTATTTTTTGCATACATGTATGTGTGTGAAGTTGAATTAGGCAGTGGGCACCACTCTCCATAAATACACACAGACACAGAGACAAGTGACAACACTGTTTGTTTGTCTTCTTTAATCACTAACTAAAGCAACAAACAATGGTTTCTTCTTCTTCTTCTTCTTCGATCTCTCTCAGACCCTTCACTAATTCCGTTTCCATTTCTCGCCCCACTCAGGTAAACACCATCACTATCTCTTTCCCGCGAAATGTTGACAAAAATTCACTTTTTATATTCATGGAATAACTGATGTACCTGGTCTATAATGTTGACCAGATACACCAGTTACTCGATGATTATAAAAAGTGAATTTTTTTTCTTATAGTAGGGAGTATTTCACATTCCAATTGATATATATTTTAGACCATAATTTCTAGCAGTTGTTTATGGGGTTGGGTAGCTCAATTGATTTGAGCTAAGGGATAAGGAGAGTAGGTTTCAAACCCAGACGAAGGAGAACAATTAATCTAACAACTACCTACTAACATTTGTCAATACAAAAAATCAATTTAGTCCTTTTTGCCATTTGGAACAAGAGTTTACGAGACTCAAATGAGGCAGAATTTCTTGCTATTGTGTGTTGCGTAATGAGAATGGATCGATTATTGTTATGTTTGAAGCTTTGGTTGGTATTAGAGACTCAGATTAGATAGAATTTCTTGCTATTGTGTTTGCTGTTGAGATATCTTTAGACCATAGAAATGGGCTGCCAGAGAATTTGATCATTGAATCAGACTCTTTAGCTGACTTCGTTAAAAATGCTATATTGTCGGTTTTCAACGTTGATGCTTGCTTGCCCGTCAGAGCTTTGATTTTTCAGAAATAAATAAACTGCAGAATATGCTGACAGTTTTGGGCCATACATCGTTCTGTCATAGCAACAGAAAAGCTAATGAGATAGCGGACTCTTTAGCTGAATTCGGATCAAGTATGGAGGGTAGATGGATCAGTTGGGATGAGCCATTTTAGCGTTGGTTTTGGTGCTTTATTTGATCCTAAAAACTGCTTGCTGCTAGGAGTTTTTCTGGTGTGCCTTAAATCGACAATAATAGTATCAGTGCCGCAGTTTTGTTTTGTGAATGTTTGATTGATTTTGCCTGGCTTTGATGTCATTGAACTTGTTGATTTGTCGCATAATCGGTGGGTGATTCTCTTTATTTTTGCGACTTATTATGTGCCTTGTTTACAGAGGTGTGCATTAAAGAGTTACCAATAAGCCTTGTTTCTTTTCGATTTAGAATTGAATACAGTGTTAAGTAGAGATGCCATCTGTGTTTGTTGTTCGCGAACTGGTATTGGCTCAGATTGAGGCATTCGGAGTAAGGGGCGGATGGTGGAGTGCACCTTGTTTGGAGTGGAGTTATATTGTTGGTAAAAGACAATATGAAAGTGCATTTGGCATGAGGTGTTGTTGTTTGGTCTCTATTGTCATCACAGCTGCAGGAAAGGTTTCTGGTTTAAAGGGAATATCATTTAATTTGATTGTGTCTTCAGTAGCCGAATGTTGGAATGTGTTGCCGCTGGCTGGAGTGATATGGATTCTGTGATGCCATGTATGAGGTCTCTTAAGGGGTCTTCCTAAAGGCTTTGGTCCATGTGACTGAATCATCTTTTTGGAGCTTGATTTTGTTTCCTTTCTGTAGTTTATCTTAGGTGTCCTAGACTTTATGTTTTGTTTAGACCTCTCTGTTTTTGATGTTGTGTTGTTGTGTATTATGGTTCAATTTGATGGTAGTGTGTTTTCCATCTGAGTGATGTGCATTAGCCGTAGAGTGCCATCACAGATCATTGCACTGAGATGTTGTATGGTGTAATTTTCTTAGTCCAGCTTTCGAGCAGATGATTTGGTGGGGTCTCTGCAACCCTTCACAGAAGGTGGGTAGAGTTCTCTCACTGTGATGCTGGGTCTGGACTTCTTTTTTCCAATAAAATTCTAATTATAAAATAAAAAATATAAGTAGTACATGAAGTTCATCAATTTATCTGCTAAAGTATATGAAAATCCATTAATTTAGTCCCTAACATCTTGATGTTTTATATACTTTATGGACCACCAAATACCAATTGTATTTATACAGTTTAGAGACTAATTTGAAGAAAAAGAGATAGTTTAGAGACTAAATTAATGATTTATTTCCGTCATTATTTCCGTCATTCATTGATACAGATATTCGTGCTTCTCTTTTGAATTGGTAAATTTTATTCAGGGTATTAATTTTGTGTGTGTTTGACTTTGATATTGATATGCATAATGGTTCAATTATAGAGCACAATTTCTGGAAAGACTTGGGATAGCGTGGCGATTAACAAGTCCGCTAATTTCAGAACAAATAAACTGTCGTGTGCAAACGACGGGTTCAAGCTCCGTTGCTTGGTTGATAGAGAGATGGATGTGAGAACTTCTGCTTTGGTGGATGATGAAGTTGCTGAGTGCTTAAATGGTTTGTTATGTTGTGATCTTCCAAGATGTAATGATTTTTGTTTAATGGGTTTATATGCTGCTGATTCTTGCTGTTTGTAGAAGAGGAGCTAAGGGAGCCTAGCATTTCAACAATGGTGATGAATTTCGAGAATAAGTTTGATCCTTATGGTGCAGTTAGTATGCCGCTTTATCAGACTGCTACTTTTAAGCAGGTGAAAATTTGTGTGAAAGAATTTCTTCGTTGTTGGACGTGTCTGTTTTTGTGAATTTGAATGATCATTTGGTGCCTAGCATATGTATATTTACTATCTCTGTTGTGTAGTATTTTATAGTATTCATGGTAATTTATGTTTCTTGGTGCAGCCTTCTGCAATAGAAAATGGTCCCTATGATTATACCAGGAGTGGAAATCCTACTAGAGAGAATTTAGAGAGGTTTGATGTGATTTGTTCGTTTATGTTTTGTGTACTGTAATTGTGGATCCGTTTTGTTGAGCATATTTAACTTGTCATGTTTTGCATTCTCAGCCTTCTTGCAGAACTTGATAAAGCAGATAGAGCCTTTTGCTTCACCAGTGGAATGGCTGCTTTGACCACTGTGGTTCACCTTCTTAAAAGCGGTCTGTGCTTTTCTTTCTTATGAGTGATGACACCCGATCTCAGTTTGTTGTATTAAATATATTATATTTTAGTTTGCTAATAAGTAGTGATGTACATATGCTATGATCAGTTGTTATTTATTCACTGAATGTTTATGAAAAATATCTCTATCTCTTTATGTTAGTTATAAAATTTGGTTTGATTAAATAGTAAGTAGCGCACCTGAATTTATTTCATTAAATGTTATGGTTAAAATGAAACTTTACTAGAAAAACAAGTCATGTTACATAATTTTATGCTTTTATCATGAAGTTTGGTCGCACCAGCAGTTATGCACATTGTTTTCTGACCAAGCTTACATGTTGTATCTTTCTTCTGTTATTGCGGGGGCTCTATTTTTGACAGAGACTTGATAATTTTTCTTGTTGTTTAATATTATTCCCAAAATTATACTTGTAGGTGAGGAAATTCTTGCCGGTGATGATATTTATGGTGGAGCAGACAGGTTGCTGTCTCAAGTAGTTCCCAGGAGTGGCGTTTTGGTGAAGTTAGTGTGATTTATGTTAGTCATGCATATTTATTTTCTGTACAATGATAAGTATAGAAACAAACCAGCCAAGTTTCTTGATTCTGTGCAGTGTAAGTCTATCATTGATGGGATCGTAATTTTTTGCATCTGCAGACGGGTAAATACAAGTGATTTAAATGAGGTCGCATCTGCTCTTGGACCCAGGACTAAGCTTGTATGGCTGGAGAGTCCAACCAATCCCCGGATACAAATTTCTGATATTCGGGTAAGAATCTCAGTTGTTAATTATTTTGATTTTGTTTCTCTGTTGATGTTTTCTTTATGGCAATGGTATTGTAGCATGTCTTTCTTTTAAAATGGTCCTTCACTAAATTATAAAATATTATTTTTCTTATATTTTTTTAATTGATGTCCAGAGAATAGCAGAGATGGCTCATGCACATGGTGCTCTTGTGTTGGTGGACAATAGTATAATGTCACCTGTATTATCCCAGCCATTGGAACTTGGAGCAGGTATATGCATAGTATAGCAATGAAGTATAAACAGATTACACGACACTTAATTTAATTGCATGCTAAGCTGGCCAAATATTGAGATGAATGAGGCAGTGTTTTAACTCTTAAGTAGTGAATCAGTACTTTACAATAATGATCTACATTGGCGAAGTTGCTATAAATACTTCCTTATTTTCAGAAAGGCTATGTTATGATATCATAGTTTTGAAATTTGAAATGTTCAGATCATTTTTCAATGGACATGATATCGACTCCTTTTAATTGAGGTGTGCAATCAAAGGAAAAGATGTCAGGTTACAAATAGCGATGAGTAACATTTTTTATCTTTGCTTTACATTTGAGTAGAAGTACTTGTCCATGGAAGATGGGTGCAAATTCTCATTTTCTCTCTTCATTGTATGTTCCTTTATGTATAAAGAATTTAAAACGTCCAAAGGTTCCAAGCCTTGGCTTCGATGCTAAAGTATACATTAGACGGACCCCAAAATTCACCTCCCAGCTGATTCAGCTTATATCAAATTTCACCCCTGATTTCTATGTCAACCCGCCACCCACCCACCTCAACAAAAAAAAAAAGTGAAAGTTAAACATTTGTCTTTATCATTATGTCCCAGACTTTACTCAGGCTGGTAAGTTTTTCCTGCAGATATTGTCATGCACTCAGCTACCAAGTTTATTTCTGGACATAGTGATATTATGGCTGGTGTGCTTGCTGTGAAAGGTGAAAGGTTGGAGCTCTTGTTTTATATTTATAGGATCTTCAGATTTTAAATATATTAGTATATTTTTGACATTGTTACTATGTAGTCTGAATTTCATTCATCCATTGGAAAGGTGCAATTTAAATTTGATTCTATGGAATTTTTGGTTCAATTACATGTGAATTAATGCATGTTTTAATTACTTTTGTGTAAATTACTTGACAAGATATGTTGTGAAAAAATTCGTGAGCTGACTGTAAATATTGACTTTGATTATGATCTGCGTATTTTTGATAGAAAATATGACTGGCTTCTTACAAGCTAGAGAGAATAGAAACTTGTAGATTTCCTCTGTTAAAGCCATGTCCTTGAACCAAAATTACTCTTGCTGCTCCTTCTTCCTCCTTTCTGTCATAAACTTCAAGTTACTGTACTTCAAGTATATTTTTCATTTTTATATATTCTTTGTTGATTCATTGTTGTACAACAATTTAGATGGTCAATGCAGTTTAAATACATGGTTAATTATGTTTTGTAGATGGTTAATGAATATACTGCAGTGTCACAATTCATTAACCGTCCACAGAACATTACCACGATTTTCAATGTTATTAACCACAATTATCATGTGTATAACTTGAAAATATATATATATATATATATATATATATATTTGAATATAATTTGGATAGTTATTTGAACACCTGAAAATCACGGCTGCTGATGTTCAAAATCGTGGTTAATTACGCTCAGTGGATAGTTAGTGAGCTGTGACACCTTGTTACATTAAGTAACCACCTACCCACATATTTGAAGCGTTGACTTACTTGAATATTATCGTTGTTGTCTAATTTGTGTCAAAATATCATTTGTTTCATAAATCAAGTACATCTTTCATTTTCCTCCTATTTTCAGTAATCTTGCCCTTGAAATGCTTACCTCCTTTCTTGGTTCTCTTAAGGTTGGCAAAAGAAATATATTTCTTACAAAATGCGGAGGGTTCAGGCTTAGCTCCAAATGACTGTTGGCTATGTTATCGAGGAATCAAGACAATGCCCCTTCGAGTTGAGAAGCAACAGGTGTTCTTTCAAACAATATTTCAAGTGCTGCTATTTATCTAATGACACTAGTGCCATGTCTTGTTTCCCTCTATATGTATATTTTTGTTAAATAAGATTTAGCGAAAGCACAAATGGAAGAGAGTTGTCTACCAATGACATTGCCTAGGAATTTGTAAATTTAAATGTCGAGCTGATGTTTTAGGTCCCTTTACTATGCTCTTAAATCTGTCAAAATATTGTAGCTTTTGGAGTTTTGAAGTTAGATTTTAGTCTTTCACACCATTTCCCTTTTCTGTTATCATTACGCACAATATTTTTTGAGCACATACAGATTATATATCTGAAGAAGCATGCTACATATATATCTGATCAATAACCATTTATTTAATTCAATTTTTTATTTTAATTTGGGAGTTAAAACCTCTTGCAGGAGAATGCACAGAAGATTGCTGAGTTTCTTGCTTCCCATCCGCGAGTGAAGAAAGTAAACTATGCTGGTTTGCCTGGTCATCCTGGAAGAGATTTACATTATTCTCAGGTTTTTTTGATAAATTGAAATTTCAGATAATGTTTGATATGCCCCACATTCATTTTCTCATATATTTATATGGCCCCTTTCCAGGCAAAAGGTGCAGGATCTGTGTTTAGCTTTTTGACAGGTTCACTTGCCCTCTCAAAGCATGTTGTTGAAACCACCAAATACTTTAGCATAACCGTTAGTTTTGGTAATAATTCTTCTACCCTATGCTCGTTATTTTTAACAACATTACTGGATCTACCTTATGTATTAGATAAGAATTACGATTAAAATGTGAAGTTTGACATGTATGTGTATTGGTTAATTTGATTGAACCTATATGAATGTAGGTAGACAAATAACCAAAACACACTAAATATAGAACATATTTGTTGAGTAAGGAGTTAATAGTGTATAAAAAGTAAGGAGTTAACACTTGTAAAGTTAACTCTCAAGAGAACATGTTCTTGGGCATGCTCACTCTTGATCTCTCATTTCTTGTGTCATTGTCCCATCTACAATGGTGGTAGGAAAAGGCAAGGTAACTTGCTTACAATAAGCTACCTACGCTGGTTACAAACAAACACATTTCCCCACTTCCCTCCACTAACTATTAGAAGTATGTATAGTCATCAACCACCTTTGTGATTCTTCAATTCTCTCTCTAAGCAACAACTCTTATTCTCATCCCAATCTGTTTGTAATATTTTGAAAATTTTGCACTGTATAGTTCTTTTTGCAAACATATTAACTATTTTCTCGTAAGTATTGATTTCTTCTAGTACCAATATCTCATGGGTCCATTGTCTTGATTCATTCCTTCTTCTACAAGGCTTCTTTATATGCCATGGCTATTTCAGTACTTGTGAAACATTTACATTCTTAGGATTCTACTTTCTTTACTTTGTCAATCTTTTGAGTTTGTGTCAATTTGTTTGTATGTTGACCCACCTGTTCTCTTTGATATAGTCATATCTTGCGTGATTTAAAGTTCTTCCTGTTCTACTATCTTTTCTTTAACACCATCTTTAATCACCTTTGAATTTGGTGAAGTCATTCATTGTGGTTTCTGCAGAAACATTTCTAGACCACATTGCTCAGCCGTACATTCACGACACCCACATCCATTTCTTCAATGTAACACTGAGCTTCTTCCTCGTCAAGGCCATTTTGTAGGGTTTATAAAGGGCTGAATAACTGATTCATAAGTACGAGGGGCTATATTAAGCCATACAGACTACAGAGTACCGAGAGGGAGGGAGATGTCGCCTGCCAATAGAGCACTGAGATAGAATGAAGAGTGTAAAATGTTGTATTCGAATGTTGTCTGTCATATGACTACGCAAGGAGTGTATCTCTCGGTCAAATCACTAATTATATCCTCAATTATTACCAAGTACTCCCTCCGTTTCAAAATGAGTGTCGTTTTAGCCAAAAAAAATTGTTTCAAAATGAATGTCACTTTCAGTTTCCAATGCAATAATAACTTTTTCTTTTCAATTGTATCCTTCAATTAATACTATGTTACACTATTTCCAAAGTATTATTTTTTCTTTAATAAAAAACAAACCAATAGTTGATTAGGATAATTTGGTAAAATTACTATGATATTTGACTACTTTATTTCATTCCTTAATATGTGTGCAATTGGCTAAAGCGACGCTCATTTTGAAACGGAAGGAGTACTATTTACACAATAAGCATATGTTAAATGTGTTTTCCAACACTCCCCCATCAAGCTAAATCTTACTAAGACTTGAGCTTGTTACAAAAATACCCTTTTATGAGGTATGGCCGGATGTACTGTAGCCACAACTGTACTGCAGCGAAAATTGAGCTTGCTGGAAGATTATGGAGGTGACTGTGGTGGTTGTCGGGGACGGGTCTCACTAGAGAAGGAACAACTAGTTAAATCACAACTGAATGAGGAGAGGAACACATTGACAGCTAAACAATCACGCGATGAAGCACAATGAATGCACACAGTGGGACAAAAACAATGATAGGAACTGTAGTGGTGATCAAAGCAGTGTAGCACAACCAAGAGTACTATTGTGGTGGTTTGAATGAGTGCTAGTTTGAATGGAGCTGTTTTGGTTAGTGTCATGTGCTGTCATGGATGCACTGGTCATTCTCTCGGGTGCTAGTTTGATTGAGGCTGTTTCTGTTAGTGTCATGTGCTCACATGGATGCACTGGTGTGGGTTAAGGCTGTGGCTATATGCAATCCCATTTCTTTGCACGATCTTGATGAGGTCTTCTTTAGTAGAAAGACTCTTTTTGATCTCCTGGTTGGGTTGGTCTCCTCCTCATTATGAGTCTCTCATACCAACCTTGTTCCCGAGCGATACTAGTTTTCTGTTGTGGCTCCACTTCTACAAGATTTTGGACAGGGACTTTGTCTGTTTAATCCTCCTCTATTAAAGAGAGCTTGGTCATCTTGATTTTTAAGCAATACTCCATCCTTTTTTTTTGGCTAAGCCTATTGATCAACCAATAGAATTTTTCTAAAGCTTGTGTTGACCAACTTTGTATAATTATTATTTAGGCTTCAATCCAACTATAATTTCTCTTTTAATTTGATTTTTCAGAAATATCACTTTCAAAATATATATATATATCAAAAAATCTTGGTAGAGATTTTATTTTGCTAAAACATCGATTAGTAGTTATGGCTTGGGATATTGAAAATAACTTCATTTTGAGAAATGAAAATCGCACATTGCTTTAGAAAACAATGTGGTGAAGGTTTCCCCGAGCCTCCTGTGATGTTTTAGCGTTTTTATAGGCTACAACAGTTTATCTTTGATGGTGGTATTGCACACAAACATTTTGCTTTTATCTCCCGATAATGTAATCTGGTGTCTTCATTTCACTAACACCCATCAGTTATCTCTACCTTGAAGATACGTCTCTATTTGCGTTAGCCTTAGTTTGTTATATTTAGAATAGAGCTTCTTTATTACTCCAATCGCCTGAATATCCAACATTGGGACTGAACGGAATTTCAAAAATGCTACTTTGGTCTGCGACTAATAGCTTTATAGTCTGGAACTAAGTGATCATCCTTGAGTTAGTCGCAGAATGTCAACCTCTAATGGAAAATTATGAGTAAAGAAAGGGAGTAATTTATGAAAAACAAGGATTATATTTTACTATTAACACACTTTATACATGATAACTTTCAAGACTACACTTGCTTGGAGACCAAGCATGCAATCAATCACTTTCAATCTCGCACTTTTTCTCACTTTTCGCTTCTTTACTCCATGCACTAAACCATGGCGGCCATTCCTATTTAAAACTCATCTTAAAATCCTATTAGATTTCTAAAGCGTGTAGCAATTGATGAGAGTACATTTCCCAAGTACCCACTATCCACCGACATCTACACTCCAAGATATTTCACGTGGGAAATGTTAGCAATTTATTTCACGTGGTGAAAGATAGTGGTGACTCTTCAGCGCTATAGAGGAGTACCTGCTAAGCCATTTGGCTTGCTCATTATAGCCTTACCATCCTCCCTAGGTTTTTAACTTCTGTGACTGAATATGTATTCAACATTTTATTCATTATCGTTGATCTTTGTTTCTTATGCCTGATGGTAGGGAATGGGAGTTCTAATTTGGCAGTTAAGATATCATAAATAGTGGTAAACATGATGAAGCCTCTATATGCTTTTCTGCTGACCTGGTTATTTTTCTGATTGGCAGGAAGTGTAAAATCGCTAATCAGCCTACCTTGCTTTATGTCACATGCTAGCATACCTGCTGCAGTCCGCGAGACCAGAGGTTTAACAGAAGATCTTGTTCGTATATCTGTTGGTATTGAGGATGTGAATGATCTGATTGCTGATCTAGACAATGCACTTAGAACTGGGCCTCTGTGATTTCATTTAAGTATCGACCTGTGAGCAATGGGATGAACTATTTGCTTGGTTTAAATGACGAAAAATATTTATCTGTTATGATGAAAAATGGTTCTCCTAATTGTGGAGCATCTGTGGTGACTGAAAATTTCAATGTATTTATTTGTCGCATTTAAAAGTCACCTAATCTGTATTGTAATATTGAGATATAGTTCTATTCTTAAATCTTAACCAAAGCTCAGAACATTTATTTTTCAGAAACACACTTTCTGTATCAAATGCCATTTAGGTAGTCAATGCCGGCTGGCTCATAACTTCATAAGGCTGAAAGACTTCTGGATAAGGTTCTACATGTTCATGGGGTTCAATTATCCCCATGATCAAACAGTACCTATTGATGGTACTTTCTTGTTAAAGTGATTCTGTCTGAGTTAGTCGATTCAAATATTATAATATTGGATACGCCTATTAATCCATATCCAAGTTTCAAATCATTAGATACATTGCTTTGGGAGAATACTTATGTAAATATTGTCTATGAAGGCAAGTTAAGTATACTCACCATGAGTAGTGATTCTCTGTGGTTTTGCAAATTTGTTTGCGGTGTTATATGTTTCACTCTGCTAATCAGTTTTTTTGTGGTTTTGCAAATTTGTTTGCGGTGTTATATGTTTCACTCTGCTAATCAGTTTTTATCTAGATTACATAATTAATTCATGGCTTAATTGCACTTCTGGCCCCCTATCTTTCCAAAACTTGCGGTTACAGCCCTCTAACTAATTTAAATACAAAACAGCCCCCTAAGTATTGAATCTTTGGCAGTTTTGGCCCCCAACGCTGACGTGGCACCCTAAATGAGGTGCCACGTGTCATTTTTTTTTTTTTGGCCTTGGGGGGCCAAAACCGCCAAAGATTCAATACTTAGGGGGCTGTTTTGTATTTAAATTAGTTAGGGGCTGTAACCGCAAGTTTTGGAAAGATAGGGGGCCAAAAGTGCAATTAAGCCTTAATTCATTTATCACAGCTATCTTTGGACGTTTCATATTCAGTTCTTCATCTATTTAAATCTTTTCTTTTAGCTTAGATTTGATCTTCTTGATCATCTCCTATCTTCATAAATTTTCTCACTGGATTGTTTTTACAATTTTATCCTTTGAAAGATGGTTAGTGTATGTTTTCAATATAGTAATTAATGCTGATTGAAGAAAAAGATATAAAATAAATAGGGGTGTGTTGCTAAAGAATTAATTAATGTACTTGAAAATATCAAAGGAGTCTTATAAAAAGAGACAAAAAATTATCGAAAGGGTCTTATATTTAGGGACGAAGGTAGTATACAACTACTCTCTCTAGTGACGAAGGTAGTATACCAGTTATGAGTAAGTAACTATGCGTCTACTTTAGACATTTTAACTTTATCCATGAGGTTACTATGCTTCAGTGATTAGGAAGTGCATAAATATGTTAATTAGTTCCTTTGTTAATTAGATTTGTAAATAATCACATGATTGTTTCTTTTGTAAGAATTCTCCATAAAGAATTTTCAATTTTCTCTGAACAATGTGAAAAGTCCTTAGTCTGTTCAAAGGTTTTGTATATATCAATGCCATAAATACTAATATGTTAATGAGTAACAAAGGATGAGTTAGGCAGTGTAGCAGGATTTGCCTCAACTGCCACAGCTAGCGGTGGGAAGTTTGACAATAAATTGGCCTGCGAAAAGCCTCCAAAACATAAAGGAAAGAATCGAAAGGTGTGTACTGTACTCTTACAGAAATCAGTTTATCTTAACCTTGTAAATAATCATTTGTCGAAGCAGTTAGCTTTCATTTTATTGGCTGATTAGCTTCCTTTGTTATCTTTTCGTCTAGTTCCTGCCGGTAGCAGAAGGAACGGGTAGGATCAAAGGAGAGGGAGCAAACTGAAAATATATTGAACAAGATCATGTCCAAGAATAACCATGATATACTCAATGTTAACAAGGTACATTCAAGTTATCAAGTAACTAGTGACATTGATTTCAATTGTTATAAAGTTTTACTACCTGTTATTTTTTCTTTTCATAATTGTACTCTCTGCATTCTACGCTGTCACAGTGACCAATGTGAAGAAGGAGAAAAACCGAAGGAATGATAAATCGAAGGCTTCAGCAACTAACAGCAAATTGAAAACTCAGAAGAAGCCTTTTAAAAAGGGTGCCAAGAAAGGCAACCCAAAAGCACAGTAATTTTGATTTTTATGGAATCTTGTAGTTTTTTGGATACACTTTTCAGTGGTTTATTGCAGAAGTTTTTTTTTTTTTTTTGGGTAACGAAGATTATTTAACATATCTATTGCTATTCATTTTATATTGTCATTTAAGGCTTCCATCACAACACCAGACACCACAAGTGATTATACTGGAAATTACTTGTATTAATAGAGTAAACTTTTTTTTTTTTTGAGCAATTAATTTTTTAACAGTGGAAACTTTTAATTTGAGCTTAGTAAAGTAAACTTATTGTCATAACTTTTGCCTAATAATAATGATATCTTAACACATTTATAATTGAGTCAGGATCCGTGTCAACGACACCAAATATTTACCGTTGATTTCCTTTGATTTAAAGGTTTATATTTGTTCAATTAAAAGTATTGTGTGACCATATCTTTTTGGAGATTTCCATGCCATAAATATTCTTAATTTCTTTTTGGAATAATAAATATTCCTAATTTGATACCGGTTTTCCTCTCTTCTATGGTTGATCATCTTGTTATGAAAATGGCAACGACTAAGTAATTTTTCTAAAAAGTTATTCATCGGCCATTTTATTATGTTGTAATGGTGGTAATTTTTAGTTTTGGATTAACATAACATAGATCAAATATAGCTACTTGTTTTTAATTAAAATATAAGCTTTCGTTTATTGTTTTGTTAATTTTCGACCACTCATGATTGCCTCTTACTGTAAAAAAGAAGATGAACACCATGAAAATAGTTTGAAAAGTTAGAGCATAGAAAATGACTAATCGGAGAAGATAGAGAAACCGTTTGATCTAATTAGGAATATGTATTATTCCCAAAAAAAAAAAAATTATGAATATTTATGGCATGGAAATCTCAAAAGATACGGTCACATGATACTTTTATTTGAACAAATATAAACCTTCAAATCAAACGAAATCAACGGTTAATATTTGGTGTCAACGGATCCTATCTCTTTATAATTTATCATCTATGTGTACCCAATAGGATCAATAGTTTTTTTTTCCTTTTCAGTTAATAAATCAATTGCAAAAATAGTTTTTGAAACTGTGTATTCAATATTTTAAAAGTTTTAAAATTACTTTTCAATGCAAAATTTCTATTTTATGCTACTTAAATTATGTCAGTTTAATCCAAAGGTAAATAAAGTTGAACTCGTTCTATTGAGGAGTTGAATTTGAGTACTCCCCAACAATTATTGACATCTATTTTCTTTTTTCGGATAAATAAATGTTGGTAAGCTAATAGCTATGTTTGTCCATCTTTGGATGTGATGCTCGATTAGCAAAATCACTAATCTTTCGTATATTTCTTTCTTAATACTCCCTCCGTTTCAAAATGAGTGTCGCTTTAGCCAAAAAAATTTGTTTCAAAATGAATGTCACTTTCAGTTTCCAATGCAATAATAACTTTTTCTTTTCAATTATACCCTCCAATTAATACTCAGCACACTACTTCCAAAGTATTACTTCTAAAACTAACCAATAGTTAATAAGGATAATTTGGTTGTTCAAAAAAAATAAGGATAATTTGGTAAAATAACCATTCTCTTTCTTTTAATCATTGTATTTCTTAATATGTATGTAAACACCCAAAACGACACTCATTTTGAAACGGAGGGAGTACTACTTTAGTGTTCTTTGGTTCCTAGTAGCCACACAAGTGGGTGCAATTTTTTAATCTTCAAGTTATTCTTCTATTCGAGATAGAGGGGATCATCTAAATTAGGTTTAAATATAAGATTTCTAGCACACTTCTCAGAACAATTTATTCCTCAAACACGCTACTTACCATATGCTCTTTTGGTAGATTGATGTAAAGATAATAAACATTGAAAACTTACACACACGTTAATAGAGGAGTAAGGATTCAAACTTTGATCACGATCTTCTGCCTAACAATTTTGACATTTTTTTAGTCATCCAGATGGTTCATCGCATAATGCAGGGTATGCAGTCCGAGTGGAGTATGATGGAGCAGATGCCGGCTCCGCGGAGGAGTAGTAGGAGTCCACGGGAGTGGGGTTTTATGATATTTTCTAGTTTTTTTATGACATTTTTCGTTATTTTATTCCGTTGTTTTTTCCGTTATTTTTCGTAATTTAATTATGACTTGCTTGAATAAATGATGAAAAATGCATGCAATCGAATGAATGTATGAAAGAAGGACTGAAAAAATTAGGGAATAGAGAGGTTTCTTCCTCTTCTGATTATCTGCACAGACTACGCATGTGTTAACACTGTGCGTGGGTTAACGCACGCAGTGTTTTACACATGCGCGTGTTAAGTGTCGCAGCGTTAGTTAACTAACACATAATTTTACACTTGTGTCAGTTAGCTAACGCATGGGTATTTTAGACATAGTTGCAGGGCGCGAGTGTTTTGTGCAGGGAGCAAAATTCAAAAAAAATCTCAAATTTAATGGGCCCATTTAATTAAAATGAACCAAACCCAAAAATTAAATTGGTAGGTCGGTTAATATGATATAGCATATAAGCATTATAATATTTTTCATAATCTTCTTTCAAAAAAGAAAAAATTATTTTTCATAATCTCGAAAACAAAATCGTGAAACCCAAAAATCTTCTTCACCTTTACGAAACACTTCATATATAGGGTTTTAGAATCGAACCTTGAACCAGAACCAGAAGCATAACCATATGGCTTCCGATGATGAAATCGAGAAGACGCAAGAAGAACGCAAGAAAATTGAAAAACAACTCGCATCTCTCACTGAACTCACCTTCGACACAGATCTCTATGGCGATAGCGATAAAGCTTCATACTTCCCTTCAATTCCTGCTACTGAAGAGGAAGAAACTCATGATGCCGAAGTTATTCCTCGCAGAAACCTTCCATCATACACCGCTCATAACGTGGCTGTTCCGATTAACAATTCTAACGACGCTGGAGATAATGAATTTGTTACGTCTCGGAGGATAATTGACCGTGAAGATGATTACCGGAGACGGAGATTGAATCAGATTCTTTCGCCGGATCGACATGATGCTTTTGCTGCTGGTGAGAAAACGCCGGATCCGTCTGTTAGGTCTTATGCTGATATTATGAGAGATGAAGCGTTGAAGAGGGAGAGAGAGGAAACAATTAGGTTAATTTCGAAGAAGAAGAAGGAAGAGGAAGAAGCTGGTAAGGTTGCGCCGGAGAAGGAGAAGGAAAAATCTCAGCAGAAGAGGAGGAATAGATGGGATCAGAATCAGAATCAGGAGGAAGATGGTGTGAAAAAGGCTAAGACTTCTGATTGGGATGCACCTGATTCGAATGCAATGACACCGGGAATATGGGATGCTACACCGACTCCTGGTAGAGTTATTGATGCTACTCCTGGGAGGAGGAATAGATGGGATGAGACACCGACGCCGGGGAGGTTGGTTGATTCTGATGCTACACCGGGTGGTGTAACGCCTGGTGGTGTTACACCTGGTGGTGCTACTTGGGATGCTACTCCTAAGCTTAGTGGTGGGATTACTCCGACTCCGAAGAGACAAAGATCAAGATGGGATGAAACACCTGCTACTATGGGAAGTGCAACTCCATTACCTGGTGCTACACCTGCTGCTGCTTATACACCTGGTGTTACTCCTGTTGGTGGTGTTGAATTGGCCACACCTACTCCTGGTGCTTTGCAAGGGTCGTTTACGCCGGAGCAGTATAATTTGTTGAGGTGGGAGAGGGATATTGAAGAGAGGAATCGGCCTTTGACTGATGAAGAGCTTGATGCTATGTTTCCACAAGAAGGGTATAAGGTTTTGGACCCTCCAGCTTCTTATGTGCCGATTAGGATAGGACACCTGCAAGGAAGCTTCTTGCTACACCTACGCCGTTGGGGACTCCACTCTATCAGATTCCTGAAGAGAATCGTGGTCAGCAGTTTGATGTTCCTAAAGAAGCTCCTGGTGGTTTACCTTTCATGAAGCCTGAAGATTATCAGTATTTTGGGGCTTTGTTGAATGAAGAGAATGAAGAGGAGTTGTCTCCGGATGAGCAGAAAGAGAGGAAGATTATGAAGCTTTTGCTTAAAGTGAAGAACGGCACGCCACCGCAGAGGAAAACTGCTTTGAGGCAGTTAACTGATAAGGCTCGTGAATTTGGTGCTGGTCCTTTGTTTAACCGAATACTACCGTTGCTTATGCAGCCTACTTTGGAGGACCAAGAGAGGCATCTTTTGGTTAAGGTAATTGATAGAGTTCTTTATAAATTGGATGAATTGGTTCGGCCTTATGTGCATAAGATTCTTGTTGTTATTGAGCCCCTTTTGATTGATGAAGACTACTATGCCCGTGTTGAAGGGAGGGAAATAATATCTAATCTCAGTAAAGCTGCTGGGTTGGCTACTATGATTGCTGCCATGAGGCCTGACATAGATAACATTGATGAATATGTTAGGAATACTACTGCTAGAGCTTTTAGTGTCGTTGCATCTGCTCTCGGTATTCCTGCTTTATTGCCCTTCTTGAAGGCCGTCTGTCAGAGTAAGAAATCTTGGCAAGCTCGGCACACCGGGATTAAGATTGTGCAGCAAATTGCTATTTTGATTGGTTGTGCTGTGTTGCCCCATCTGAGATCTCTTGTGGAAATTATAGAGCATGGTTTGAATGATGAGAATCAGAAGGTGAGAACGATTACTGCTTTGTCTCTTGCCGCACTTGCTGAAGCTGCTGCTCCTTATGGTATTGAAAGTTTTGACTCGGTGTTGAAGCCATTGTGGAAGGGTATTAGGCAACACCGTGGTAAGGTGCTGGCTGCGTTTTTGAAAGCAATTGGGTTTATTATTCCGTTGATGGAAGCCTTATATGCCAGCTATTATACTAAAGAAGTCATGCTTATTCTGATTCGGGAGTTTCAGTCACCTGACGAAGAAATGAAGAAAATTGTTTTGAAAGTGGTGAAACAGTGTGTGAGCACTGAGGGTGTGGAAGCCGAGTATATTAGAACTGATATCCTTCCCGAGTTTTTCAGAAACTTCTGGGTTAGGAGGATGGCTTTGGATAGAAGAAACTACAAGCAACTTGTGGAGACGACGGTTGAGATAGCAAACAAGGTCGGTGTTGCTGATATTGTTGGAAGAATTGTTGAAGATCTTAAAGATGAGAGTGAACCTTACAGGCGAATGGTCATGGAAACTATTGAGAAGGTGGTCACTAACTTGGGATCATCTGATATTGATGCAAGGTTGGAAGAGCTTTTGATTGACGGTATTCTTTATGCCTTCCAAGAGCAGACTAGTGATGATGCTAATGTGATGCTTAATGGGTTCGGCGCAGTTGTAAACTCGCTCGGGCAGAGAGTAAAACCATATCTTCCTCAGATTTGTGGTACAATCAAGTGGAGGTTAAACAACAAGAGTGCAAAGGTGAGGCAGCAAGCAGCAGACCTCATTTCAAGAATTGCTGTTGTCATGAAGCAGTGCCACGAGGAACAATTGATGGGTCATCTTGGTGTTGTCCTGTATGAGTATCTTGGAGAAGAGTACCCAGAAGTTCTAGGTTCAATTTTGGGTGCTCTCAAGTCGATTGTCAATGTTATTGGTATGACAAAGATGACTCCACCTATTAAGGATTTGCTTCCCAGGTTGACTCCAATTTTGAAGAATAGGCATGAGAAAGTCCAGGAGAACTGTATTGACCTTGTGGGTAGGATTGCTGATCGTGGGGCTGAGTTTGTACCTGCCAGAGAATGGATGAGGATCTGTTTTGAGCTTCTTGAGATGCTTAAGGCACACAAGAAGGGAATTCGTAGAGCTACTGTGAACACTTTCGGATATATTGCGAAAGCCATCGGACCACAGGATGTCCTGGCAACTCTATTGAATAATCTCAAGGTGCAGGAGAGGCAGAATCGTGTGTGCACCACTGTGGCCATTGCTATTGTTGCAGAGACATGTTCACCCTTCACAATTTTGCCAGCACTGATGAATGAGTATCGTGTGCCAGAACTTAATGTGCAAAATGGTGTGCTCAAGTCTCTCTCTTTCCTCTTTGAGTATATTGGTGAAATGGGAAAGGACTACATCTATGCTGTGACTCCTTTGCTTGAGGATGCTCTCATGGACAGGGATTTGGTTCATAGGCAGACAGCTGCATCTGCCGTGAAGTACATGGCACTGGGAGTGGCTGGTTTGGGTTGCGAGGATGCGCTGGTCCATTTGCTGAACTATGTCTGGCCAAACATATTTGAAACTTCTCCACAACAACAACAACAACAACAACAACAACGCCTTATCCCACTAAGTGGGGTCGGCTACATGGATCAAATGCCGCCATAATGTTCTATCAAAGACCATATTTGGATCCAACTCATTGACCTCTAAATCTTTTCTAATGGTTTCTCTAATAGTTTTCTTAGGTCTTCCTCTACCTCTTTTAACCTGACTCTCCTCCATTTGATCTACTCTTCTTACCACGGCGTCTACGGGCCTTCTCTCTACATGTCCAAACCATCTAAGCCTATTTTCTACCAACTTTTCTACTATAGGTGCTACCCCCACTCTCTCTCTAATGATGTCATTCCTAATCCTATCATGTCTAGTCTTACCACTCATCCAACGCAACATCCTCATCTCCGCTACGCTTACTTTACTCTCGTGTTGGCTCTTAATCGCCCAACACTCCGTACCATACAACATTGCCGGTCTGACTGCTGTCCGATAGAACTTTCCTTAACAACAAAAATTTGAAACTTCTCCACATGTGATAAATGCTGTGATGGAAGCCATTGAAGGGATGAGGGTAGCCTTGGGTTCTGCTGTTGTTCTTAATTACTGTCTCCAAGGGCTGTTCCACCCTGCCCGGAAAGTTAGGGAGGTGTACTGGAAGATATATAACTCTCTGTATATTGGAGCTCAGGATGCTCTTGTTGCAGCATACCCATCACTAGAGGATGAGCACAACAATGTTTACAGTAGATCAGAGTTGATGATGTTTATTTAGATTTCAATCATCTATGTATTGGTAAGTTCTCTCTGAATTGTAGTATTTTGGTCTGCCTAACTTTTATGCATGTTCCACTTTTTTGTGTGAAAAGTTTCTATTGCACCGTGTTTTATTTTGGTAGAGATTTTATTTTGCTAAATCATCAATTAGTAGTTATGGCTTGAGATATTGAAAATAACTTCATTTTGAGAAATGGCAACCACACATTGCTTTAGAAAACAATGTAGCGAAGGTTTGCGGAGCCTCCTGTGATGTTTTAGCGTTTTTATAGGCTACAACAGTTTATCTTAGATGGTGGTATTGCACACAAACTTTTTGCTTTTATCTCCCGATAACGTAATCTAGTGTCTTCATTTCACTGACACCCACCAGTTATCTCTACCTTGAAGATATGACTCTATTTTCGTTAGCCTTAGTTTGTTATATTTAGAATAGAGCTTCTTTATTACTCCAATCACCTGAATATCCAACATTGGGACTGAATGGAATTTAAAAAATGCTACTTTGGTCTGGGACTAATAGCTTTATAGTCTGTAACTAAGTGATCATCCTTGACTTAGTCGCAGACTGTCAACCTCTAATGGCAAATTATGAGTAAAGAAAGAGAGTAGTTTATGAAAACAAGGATTATATTTTACTATCAACACACTTTATACATGATAACTTTCAAGACTACACTTGCTTCGAGACCTCCAAGCATGCAATCGATCACTTTCAATCTCGCACTTTTCACTTCTTTACTCCATGCACAAAACCACAGCAACCATTCCTATTTAAAACTCATCTTCAAATCCTATTAGATTTCTAAAGCGTGTAGCAATTAATGAAAGTACATTTCCCAAGTACCCACTGTCCATCGACATCTACACTCCAAGATATTTCACGTGGGAAGTGTTAACAATTTATTTCACGTGGTGAAAGATAGTGGTGACTCTTCAGCACTATAGAGGAGTACTTGTTAAGCCATTTGGCTTTGCTTATTATAACCTACCATCCTCCCTGGGTTTTTAACTTCTGTAACTGAATATGTATTCAACATTTTCTTCATTATTGTTGATCTTTGTTTCTTTTGCCTGATGGTAGGAATTGGGAGTTCTAATTTGGCAGCTAAGATTTCTTAAATAGTGGTAAACATGATGAAGCCTCTATATGCTTTTCCGCTGACCATGTTATTTTTCTGATTGGCAGGGAGTGTAAAATCCCTAATCAGCCTACCTTGCTTTAGGTCACACGCTAGCATACCTGCTGCAGTCCGCGAGACCAGAGGTTTAACAGAAGATCTTGTTCGTATATCTGTTGGTATTGAGGATGTGGATGATCTGATTGCTGATCTAGACAATGCACTTAGAACTGGGCCTCTGTAATTAATTTGGCAGCTAAGATTTCTTAAATAGTGGTAAACATGATGAAGCCTCTATATGCTTTTCTGCTGACCATGTTATTTTTCTGATTGGCAGGGAGTGTAAAATCCCTATTGCTTTAGGTCACACGCTAGCATACCTGCTGCAGTCCGCGGGACCAGAGGTTTAACAGAAGATCTTGTTCGTATATCTGTTGGTATTGAGGATGTGGATGATCTGATTGCTGATCTAGACAATGCATTAGAACTGGGCCTCTGTAATTTCATTCAAGTATCGACCTTTGAGCAATGGGATGAACTATATGCTTGTTTTAAATGAGGAAAATTATTTATCTATTATGATGAAAAATGGTTCTCCTAATTGTGGAGCATCTCTGGTGACTGAAAATTTCAACGTATTTATTTGTCGCATTTAAAAGTCACCGAATCTGTATCCTTTGTAATATTGAGATGTAGTTCTATTATTAAATCTTAACCAAAGCTCAGAACATTTATTTTTCAGAAACACGTTCTGTATCAAATGCCGTTTAGGTAGTCAATGCTGGCTGGCTCATAACTTCATAAGGCTCAAAGACTTTTGGATAAGGTTCTAGATGTTGTTCAATTATCCCCATGATCAAACAGTACCTATTGATGGTCCTTTCTCGTTAAAGAGATTCTGTCTGAGTTAGTTTGATTCAAATTTTATAATATTGGATACACCTATTAATTCATATCCAAGTTTCAAATCATGAGTTACATTGCTTTGGGAGAATACTTATGTAAACATTGTCTGTGAAGGCAAGTATACTTACCATGAGTGGTGGTTCTTTGTGGGTTTGCAAATTTGTTTGTGTGCTATATGTTTCCCTCTGCGAAACAGTTTTTTATCTAGACTAGATTACATAATTAGTTCCTTTATCTCAGCTATCTTTGGACCTTTCATACTCAGTTCTTCATGTTTATTCATCTTTTCTTTTAGCTTGGATTTGATCTTCTTGATCATCTCTTAATTTTATAATATTTTCTCCCTGGCTTAGGTTCTCTATAATTTCTTGATCATTCTTGTTCCTGTTATTGTATTTCTTGGTTACTGGTTTCTCGTATATGGTAAAAACGACAATACATCTAATAATTTAGAAGCATATGGTTGTTTTTAGACATTGTTATCAAATGGTGTTTATACTGAGGGTCAAAGGTAACTTTTTTTTATCATGACGAAAAGGTAGAAAATTTCATTGAATTAAAATTGAATATTCCAATTACTTTGCGATCATCATCCATTACTTTTATTTATCTAACTCAGGAGCAATATTTCTTGGGTGATCAATTATGTGAACACTTTGGTAGCATATAATTTTGTTTGGCCCTCCATTTATCAGAGGATAGTTTCCGATGAAACAAACATATCGGAACATAAGTTCCAATCGGTATTTTTTGTACTAAAATATCTCGGATCCTAAATTCCAATAGGTTATTTTTTCTGAGCTTGAGCAACATGGGTAAAAAGTAGTCTCCTATTTACAATTACGTTTTACTTTCATGAAGTTGTTCCTTTGTTAAATTAAAAAAGGACAAGAAAACATGTCCCCCACCTATACTATCCACAACTTAAAGAGGCTTTTATTTACTCAATGTAAATTTTGTTAGAAAGAATAAAAAGATACTCGCAAATTGCAGTCAAAAAAGTGGTAGTATTTTTTTTGAAAGATAATCTAACAATGATAGCATTAAATGATCTTTATTCTTTTTCCAAAGAAGGAAAGAAACAAAAAATTCGATTGGGAAAAAATTTACCTTAAAAAGAAAATTGCAATACCTTAAAGAAAAGTGACAAAAGAACTTTAGGATGCATGTGTTTATGTCTTGTACTATTGTATAGCAATCGGCAAATCAAGCTTTAATCTGAACACATTTTAGACTATCTTCAATAGTTAAGTCTTAACCTTTTAAGACCCGATATCTATTAGGTACTCACATTGAGGAGATAAAATTTTAGGGTCTTACAGGACACAGGGTCTCACTTAAGTCCTCATTCTTAAGTGATATCTACATTTTTTAAATATTAAAAAATGATACGTAATGATATAAAGTTATTGATAGTTGATTAGTGAATCTCATTTAAGAAAATTAGTGTGAGATACTGGTTGGAGGGGTTGAGTGAATATCAAGTACTATTATTAAAAAATTATAAATGAATTATGTGTACACATGAGACTCATTTAAGTACTAAAAAATAGAGAAAATTGCTGTTTTGACATCAAAAAGTTCATAATAGCACATGGAAGTTACGAATTTACCCCGAGCAGAGTTAACTATCGCTGGCATATCCGGCAGCAGTTAACTGCCGCTGGCTCCAGAGGCACTTAACTGCCTCTGGCTTTCCTGCACTTAAGTGCAGTTCCAGTTGAGATTTTACACGTTTCGGTCGAAAAATCAAAATAAATCGAAACTTATTCAGAATTCTACGAAACTTTACAAACCCCCTATATATATTTTTTTAGAGCTGTCTGCAAAAAAACCAGCTCAAAATTCAATTTCTAGGTCGACGTTTTGATGTTTTGGTTTCTTGAGTTATTGGCGCATTAAATATTCATATTTAATCCATCCGTTGTCGAAAAATTCTAATTTTTTGCGGGAAATGTTTTTTTATGTTCTTAATATGTGTACAAAAAATAATGAAAAAATTCAACCTCTATATAACTTTTCCGGAGCGGTTGGAAAGATATTGCGATTTTACGCGTTTCAGTAAAAAAATCAAAATAAATTGAGGATTATTCAAAATACTACGAAAATTTTCAGATCCTCTATATGTATTTTTATAGAGGTGTCTGCAAAAAAACAGCTCAAAATTTAATTTTTAGGTTGATGTTTTCGTGTCTTAAGTTTTAGGCGCGTCAAAAATTCATATTTAATCCGTCCCTTGTTGAAAAATTCAAATTTTTTGTGGAAGATGTAATTTTTTTTGTTATAAACATGAATGTGAAAAATCGTGAAAAAGTTCAACCTCTAGGACACTTTTTCGGACTTGCACTTGGAAAAAAATTGCGATTTTGCATGGTTCAGTCGAAAAATCAAAATAAATCGAGACTTAGTCGAAATGCTACGAAACTTTATAGACACCTCTATAAAAATACATATAGATGATGTAAAAAGTTTCGTAACATTCCAAATAAGTGTCAATTTGTTTTTATTTTTTCAATTGCGATTTTGTGCGTTTTGGTCGAAAAAATAAAAAAAAATCGAGACTTATTCGGAATGTTATGAAACTTTGCACATCATTTATATGTATTTTGACAGAGGTATTTGTAAAGTTTCGTAGAATACTGAATAAGTTTCAATTTATTTTGATTTTTCGACCGAAACGTGTAAAATCACAACTAGAACTGCACTTAAGTGCAGCAAAACCAGAGGCAGCCTCTGAAACCAGCGGCAGTTAACTGCTGCCGGATTTTCCAGTGGTGATTAACTACCGCTAGAGGTAAATTCATAACTTCCATGTGTTATTATGAACTTTTTGATGTCAAAATAGCATTTTTCAAAAATAGATGTATCCATTGTAAATAATCTTACCGTCAAAATTTAAACATTTACTCTTGGGTTTACACCAAAATCAACTAGTAAAATGCTTATATAGTTTCTTGCAATATAAACACCATGAAACACTATAACATACAGACAAAACTGACCAATGTGGCTCCATAAAAACAATGCAAGCTCAATTACGCTATCACTTTACCAATTTAGTGGAACATGAAACTCCTTGAAATCAGGCTTTTGGAATAAGAACAATTTTACCAACCGATCATGCCTGCGTCATGAGTCATGGCCAAAGGATATAGGGAGTGAAGTGATTGCCAACCAAAACATGTTGGTCTAGAGTGTCTTACACTTGGAAGTCAAAGACTAATAATCTAGAGTATGTATGATATAATTTTTGAAATAATATAAGGGTAATGTCAACCAGTGCTCCTGGAGCACTTGTTAAGAAAATCATAAAGAGGAAGTTTTAATTTTAAAAAGACACTTTATTGACTTATTTTAGATTTTGTGAAGTATGTGTCAAAACCAAATTGGGAGAATTTAAAATACCACATAAAGGGCAAGATTATGTTTTAAAAATTCCTTCTTTGCATGTGTATCTCAAATTGGTGCTTATATGTTTTAAAGTTTTTGCACAATTGTCTCTATTTATTTTTTGAATTTTGCACATTAGTCCCTATATTTTTTAAATTGTACAAATTGGCCTCTAAAAATTTTAAATTTGAGTTTTTCAAATTGTACAAAGTTGAAATTGAAATCTATATTACATAGAGTCAAATTATTATGAGTATTTTCTCTATTGAAAAACGTGACCAAACCAAAATCACTAAACTTTAGGATCAAAATCTCATGACATTTTTCATATCATAAAGACCTTTTTTACATAAAGCAAATATCTACCAAGTGATTCATTCCCCGTTTATACACAAGTACAATCATGTTTTTTCAAAGAAAATCCATATAGAAGTCATTGAATGCCCATGTAAAAGGTGTTTCAATGGAAGTTTATGCGTTTTTGATAAAAACATGTATAATTACATTTTTTTTTGTCAAGATTTACATGTTTTAATTAAGTATGAGGATTAAATTGTCTCTTTTCAATTACTATTTGTGATCATATTACCCCTTAACTAGACCACTACCTACAAACAACATGATAAAATGTAGAACCGACAACCTTAGTCTGAGTGAAACATTACATATAAAAAAGCTATTTTTTAAAAATTTTACTATTGTTGTTAAACCAAAGGAAGCCATTTGTATCAACAAACAAAAGGAGGAAGTCATTTATACTTTGGATCTCCATGCAAATAATAATAAGGTGGTCCTCTCTGCATTTCCATGAAAAAAAAATAAGAATATGATCTCAATCATGATGGTTTATATGGTATGGAAGTAATTGATGAGAATAGTGTAGAGTATGCAGTGATATTATCATTTGATGCCACGTGGAAGGACGGGATTGATTAGGGGAAGGATGATGATGATGATGATGATGATGATGATGATGATAGAGTATAGGCAAGAATGAGAAAGTGAAAGGAAAGAATGAGAAAGGAAAGATTGTTTAAGGAAAGAAAAAGAGTAGAAAGAGAGAGGATTGTTTTGGTTGTTTGGAATGAGAGAAAGTGAAAGGAAAGAAAGGTGAAAAGTTTCTCTTCCCTTGCATGGTTCAATAGAATGTTGAAAGGAAAGGAAAGTATATATTTATGAAATGACAAAAATATCCTCAAGTAAAAAATCAAATAAGAAAGAGTTAGACAATCTGGGGCCTGTTGTAAACAGAACAGACCTTGCATTTGTAGGAGACTGATTCAACAATTTAAATCGATGAATGATCTTGTAGTAGTTATCCCGATCATGGCAGTTTAACAAAAGCGACAAAATTGATTAATTGAACAACGTTTGTAGCTGCAACTAGCACTATAAATTGTCCATTCAATGAGATATTCTACTTTGTAGTAAAATGCCAAAATAATTGCAATGTAGTATACATACTCATACACATAATCATAATAGACATTTGTGGACACAAAATGTATTATACAAATATATTTGGTCCATCATCCCAAAGCCAGTGTATAACTTAGTGATGATAATGCTCATGAGCAAATGAGGCTTCAGGAGCACATTGCCCTCTCCACTAGTTCCTGCAATTCTCCATTCTTATATGCCTCTGCAGCCATAAACAAAGTGAGATTAGAACAATTGTTTTTGAGAAATTAATAAGTGTCGATAATAATATAGTCTTATCCGATGCTAAAAAAGAAACTTAATAAATGATTCTTATGCAGTCAATAGTAACATCATGCAGTAAACATGAAAGCTGGAGGACCTACTCGAAAGCAATTTTATTTTTTTCAACTTTGATGGATCAATTACAAGGAAGCTACATGTAACAAGAAAAGATTAACATGTGCAAACTGGCATTTTGTAAACATCGATTTTGCAATAGATAGCATACCAGATTTATCATAGTAGATGTACCCTTTGGAGTGCATACAACCTTGTACCAAACTATTGTCATATAAAAGTTAGCATATGATAAATTAATTCACAACAACAATAATATGAACAAACTATTAGAAATTACTAGCACACAACACTTAACAGTACATATGTTTACGTCTGAAACATAACGGTGTACAAAATGTAGAACCAAATATAACATATGCTACACATACGCGCTACAAATGCATTCATATTATACAAAATCATGATATAATAGGAATGTGTTGTATTAATGATGTTATCATATTTCATAGACATTCCACATTCCGACAGCAACATTGTCTCTTATTAATGTTCCTTGTCTATAATCCTCATCACGCTGATGTGGTTGAGGTCTTTCGTTCTCATGTTGAGGTAGCTCACGATCTACTTCAGCAATTAAGGCCTCATCAATATCAACACCCATTAGGAAGTTATGCAGTATACAACAAGCAAGTACAATGTCAGACATCACTTCAAATGAGTAAAACGGTTCTGCGCCACCAGATAAAATTGGAAATCTTTTCTTTAATACCCCAAAACATCTCTCTATAACATTTCTAAGTGAAGAATGACGGTGGTTGAACAACTCTTTCATATTTTGTGGGGCACGAGCAGAGTATTCCTTCAAGTGATAACGAACACCTCTATATGGTGTAATGACTCCTTTTTTTAGCATAAATCCCGCATCCCCAAGATAATATTTTCCTACAAAGGTTGTAATATACATTATAACTCTATATGTTTACGGAGCTAACTATAAATTGAAAGTTTTATTAGTCAAAGAAAAATAATATACTACTGACCTTCGGGAATTCTTAGTGAATCTTCCCTGCTTAAAGCATCTTTCAAAATTCTAGAGTCAGATGCCGTGCCTTCCCACCCCGTTAAAACATATGTAAATTTCATGTCGAAATTACATGCAGCCAAAACATTTTGTGTAGTATAGTCTTTTCTTCCACGAAATCGAGGGGCATCTGCTCTTGGGACCTTAACTCGAATATGTGTCCCATCTATAGCTCCGATGCAATCCTTTTTATTATATAAGCTATTCTATTAGTGATTATTTAAATTAATCATAAATTTTAATAGCATCACATTGAAATGATATAATGGTATAAGTACCTTAAAAAAAGGATAGTATCTGTTGTTGTGTAGTATTTGCGGAGGTACATCCCTCCCAGAAGGTTGGACAAGATATTCATCTTCTAATGAGATAATGGCTCGTAAAACATTGTGAAAGTGACGGCTGACAGTTTCACCGGAACGGTGGAAAAAGAATGACACAGTTCGATTTTTCACATTATGACCAATGATGTGTAGAAATTTAGCAACTTGCTCTTCAACCGTGGATCGTATTGTATCCTTCACAATTCCAGTTCCTCTCAATTTATGACACAACATCATAAATGCCTCAGGTCCCATTCGTATAATGTCTCGACATTTTTCAGTTTGTACTAATTGTCTCATTAAATCAATACGCCTACGCTCCCTCTCATGACTTCCATCAGTAATAGGATTACGAGTCCAACGTGACATTATGTTAAGCATGTGTAATGCGTGGACAATATAACACAACAAGACCACAGAATAAAGATGTTGCTGCCTTTCTAATCGATGTCGAAAATGACTTAAATTTAACATGCCAAGATTAGTCGAAGATTTTATTTTAGAATCTACTTCTTTTATACCATTAGATTCGTCACCATACTTGTCTTCCTCATTAATAGAAAAATCCATGTCACAGAGTGGAATGTTAACCTTCAACCAATGTAGATTTGTTCAGACCCATATCATAATATAAAATCAATTGATGAAACAAATAATTTGACATTAGAAAATCCCTAAATAATTGTCTCACAAAAGAATTTGTTATGCTTGTTTTCATCCTAATCAAATAATTCTTATTGTCATTTGTTATGCTTGTTTTCATCCTAATCAAATAAATCCCTAAACAAATAATTCTTATTGTCATTTGTTATGCTTGTTTTCATCCTAATCAAAGTTTAAAAGAATTTGATTTCATTTCTGGACAAGAGCCTCACGTAATTAGAAGTAAAGCTACCAATGAAGTTAAGAGATTTCATAAAATCTAATTCTATTACCATAGAAGATAATGAAAAAAACACGTAAGAATCAGCAGGTGCATGTGAGAGAGCTAAAATCTACTAATCAGTTTATTAAGGATTTTGGGGTTTCAAATAATTACTACCTGATTTACAAAGGAACTAGAGTGAAGATATAAACTAAAGAATTGCTGGAAGTTCCTAAACTATAATTGAATTAGGGTTTCCTAGTGTTCCTAATTACTACCTGAAATCGTCCATTCCTAACTATTAAGGGTTTCCGTCGGTTTTCGCATAGCTCCAATTCATCAATTTTTTCAACGAACACTGAAATACCCAAACTGAAGGGGAAAAACGCAAATGAAAAAGGAGGGTTAGAAGAGTACCTAATAGCAAACGAAAATGGAATCGGTGCAAAGATTTGGCTTCAAGTAGATGGCAGAGAAACCATTGAAAGGAGAACCATATTTTTGTTTCACGCAGATAAACCCTTTTCATTGTTTCATGAGAGAGAAGCTGGAGAGTATATTTTATATTTACAGTAATCATTCTATTAGGGGCATTTTTGTCTTTTAGACCAAAATTTGATCCATTCTCCCCCTTTCCATCCTTGTGAGCGCGGAAAGGTTTTTTTGGTGGGCCCCAGCCAAATCTTTCTTTCCACAACCTTTTTATAGTTGTTCCAAACTGCAGAAACTTAATCCTTCCACTATCTTTCCATCCTTTCACTATCTTTCCTTATTCCTTCCCTGGAAACAAACACAGCCTAAATGCTTACCATTTTCCAATGGCAAAGAGTGAACATAGAGTCATGGGATATGTTTATGTCTGGACCTGAAAGTCAAACAACTGGATGCATATGTAGCAGGCTTTTGTCTTCAAAAAATATTTATACGACTATTTTGTGACATTTTTTAATACTACCTCCATCCCAATTTAATTGATACAATTTTGTTTTTCACACATATTAAGAAAAATGTATAAATAAAGGGGAAAGTGGAATATATTGTATTGGGAATGATAAAAGTAATATTATTTAGTGTTATATTGTATTGGAAATGATGAAAGTTGTATTGAAAATTGAAATGGGTCAGTTATTTTGAGACACTTTTTTTTAGAAAATGGGTCAGTTATTCCCAGACGGAGGGAGTGCATCTCTTTTCTTTTTCTCTAAGAATGAAGCATAGTTTTAAGGTTTGGCCTAATAGCACTCATCTTTGTCTAATGTTTTTCCTCAAGATATTATTATTACTAGTACCCTACTTATTTACTTGTTCACACTATCAGAAATTGTATTTCTATTTTGCTGAATACGAAAAAAGTATATGTTAACTCCCTCAAAAAAAAATGTAATACATGTTTTTTTTGTGGTGTCCAGGTTCGAACCCCGAACCTTGCATATATTATGCATTGTCCTTACCAACTGAGCTAAGCTCACGGGAACAAATGTAAGACATGTTAACATAAGGTTTGATTATTCAAATAAAAAACATAAGGTTTGTTAAATGGGGTCACGTGTATACTCACTCTATCTTCTCAGTGAATTGGAGTGTGTATTGATTTATTTAGATGTCATGTCTTAACTACCAACCATATATCATACAACCTAGCTAGGCATATGGTGAAGAACTTCTTAGCTATTAAACAACGGGAGAGATCCAACTAATATTTATTTATTTATTTTTGAAGAAGAGATCCAACTAATATATTCTTTGATATTTCTTAATTTTGCTTGATTAATATTTTTTTTAGATGTTTGTTATGTAAAAATATGGCTAAGCCATTTCACTACTGAAAACATGCGATTTAGTGATAGAAATTAGTGAATGAACTAAATCTCTCTCCAATTATGATGGATTTAGGGACATAAAGGTGTATATCTATCTTAAGACTCAAATTAGTGAACATTACAGACGAAATGGGTGAACCTCGTCCTTGATAAACAGAAATGGGTGAACCTCGTCCTTGATAAACATTACCATGAATGGCAGTGGTGATGATGGAAAAGGACTCAACATTGAAGAGTAAAAGATGAAAATACGAGGAAAGGTTACAGCACATAATTGACTATGTCTATGTCCATAAAGTCTTCTATGAAGTCTCTCGGACTATTACATCAAATTAAGAGCATCCTACAAAGTCGTGTATCATTTTGTTTGCCAACATTTTACTCCCCGTGGTCCTAAATATAAGAGAAAAGTTTTTTTTTTTAAGTTCATTGAATAATTATGTATAAAGACTATAATATGAACTAAATACATCATTTATTCAATGAACCTGAAAAAAGAATGTTCTCTTATATTTAGGGCTACTTAACAGACACATAAACATCCTTGGTGTTTAGAAGGATGAATTTGAGATAAATTTAAAAGTGCCAGGGACTAAAGTTGAAATATTCATATTCTCAAGAACGAACTGGATAGTCACTTACAAAGTAATGGACCATTGTGTTTCTCTCCTTCAAATAATATGTGGGGATCGAAAAACCGATGTTCTAGTCTCTTTAACCAACATTAGTATTCAAAAAACGATTGCACAAAATTGATTAATATTACAATTGCAAGAAAAGCCCCACAAGTTTTAACATTTATTCATATCGATTTATCTACTTCTCTTCTTCCCTTTTCCTAGTTGTCCAGATTTGAAAGCATGTTCTTGCTCTTGAAGGAAAGCTTTAGTCCTTCCATACTTCTCAGCTCTTGCTTTCTCCATTAAAGACCTTTCTTTTTCCTTCACGTCAAGCAAGAAGTAGTTGTCTTTACGTATTTCACGAGCAGCCCCTTTAGCTTCACGCCTCACCTCTCTCTTCAATTTTTTTCTTTCAGCTCGCACACTGTCTGGATCATAATCTCTACCCTTAACATAGCTGCATCAAGAGAAAAAAAAATGTCATTAAGTGCTTAACTCGAGTTCCCTTTCTGATCTGACTGGCTAAGAAAACATATTACCAAATTGAAACATGGAAAACAGAAGGACTTACTTTTCCTCAAACTTAGGATTCAGTAATTTGATTGGAACTGGCTTTTGTTTCCGCATTTGAAGTGGTCGCCTCAAAGTATGATGTTCATCCACTTTCAACTTAATCAGCTCAGCCACATCTTTAATTTTATCCCGTAATGCATTTGGCATATTTTTCTGTTCAGCTATCTCAAGTAGTAATCTCAAAATTGGTGAAAATATTTCTGGGAACGAACTCAAGTTATCATAGGCATTGATATATCCTTGTAGGGTTTCAACGGAGGTAACTAATAAACTAGCCCTGTAATCGAAAAAGCATAATTAGAAAAGATATATGAAACCACAGTATTTGAAAAACATTTCATCGATCAATGCTCTAAAGATAAGCCTCAACATTAGCTGCATCCATATCAGTTATAAGATCATAGCTATGATAACAAATATAAATGGCAGGCTCTTGATAGTACAACTCAAGATAAAACAATACCCCGCTGCTATTTTCTTTGTTCAAATTCAAATACGAAGATTGACTACAAAATATCATGGTAGTAACATTTTTCTTGCAAAAAAGGTGGTAATAAATTGGTTTACCTGAAACTGTCAGTAGTGAAGAATGGAGAGTCTTCAGGCATGTCTATTAACTTAAAGAAATTCAAAGCGCTAATCTTGTCTACTTCCTCATTAATGCGCAATAGTGGCTTGAGATCTTTCAGTTCCATAAGATGATATAACTGGCAGAAAACGAACAATATGGTCACTCATTATCCAACCATAACATTCTGGTGCCATCATGAAGTACAGCACCATATGCATGATATCTTAATCTTAATCTTAATAATATACAAGCATAAAACAACAAATAGGAAAAAATCTTGCATCAATCCAATGTGTCAAACTCTCAATCCCCCTAATGTCACATCATCATTAAAAACTATTTTTATTTTTGCCATTTTAAGCATTCACACAATACAAACAATAAAATATTATTATCACACACTTTCCCTCTTAAATTCAAAATTCAAAATTCAAATTTTCTCAAACCCTTTTTTCCCTCCTACTTTTTCTATTCAAATTTTCTCAAACCCTTTTTTCCCTCCTACTTTTTCTCCTATATTCCTATTCAACATTAAAATAACATTTATTCTTTCATTTCTCTCTCCTCTATCCATCTATCAATCAGAAATCATCCAACCATTTCTCCTAAACTCTCTCTTCTCTTCCACGACCTCTCTCTCTCTCAGTCTCACCCCCTTTCACTTTGAAATCAAAATTTTCCTCAAATCAAGGTTAAAACCTCTCATCCCTTTCTATTTCCTCTCTCAGATTCAACCTCCCCTCTCAAAACTCAAACTAACATCTCTTTTTCTTTTGGTTGATTTATTTTTCCTCTTTCACGGTTCCTTCCTTCTTCACCATCAACTTCTTCTTCCTTTTCATCAATGTTGTTTTTCGTTCTAGCACTGCAAGAGACCAATTCACTGCACTGGAGCTCTTCTTCTTTACGGGTAAGCCACTTTATTTCATTATCCTACTCATATTTGACCATTCAACTTACAAACCTTAACTTTTATCTGTAACATAGCTCATTTTCCTTCAAATCCGAAATCATTAATATTGTAAAGAAGAATAATGATCATTTTCGTCTTAATTTTGTATTGTCCACTAATTTTTTTTTTTAATTGCTGTTATTGTTTTTGAATTTTTTGGGACAATTTTGCTTCATTATCACTAATTTCTTGAATTACTTGTGCTAATCTTTGTAGTTTCGTTATTTTGTTTTTGGAAGGTCTGAAAAGAAGCTAGAAGCTACTTATGAACATCATAAAGTTGTTTGCATAGATTTTGAAGTGTTACACGAGAGATCAAGATCTGTATATGAGATAATGAAGGTAACTTCATTTCTTATTTTAGGTTTATTTTTTTGTTATCAGTGATGGTTAGGGATAAAACTAACTAATGAGAAAAGATTTAGAAGTCTTTATTTTTGTTTACAATTTTTTATCTAATTGCAAGTTGACAATCAACAGAAAATTGAATTTGATGTGGTTGTCATCGCATAAGATAAGTTTTTAATGCAAATTTAGAATTGAATATGGCCACTATTATTGATTAGAGTGAACTTGAATGATTTGTTTGTTTGTTTGATGAATTTTCCATAAAAATATCTTCTAATCAAGTGTAGTGTAATTACTGATTACTAATTATTCATAACTGAAGTGTGGTAATTGTTGAAAATAGAACTAACTGAAATGATAAGCTACAAGATGGGCTTATTATGAATATATTTTCTTATAATTCTTTTTAATAGTTTAAAAAGAACTTGCAATCATATTTGACATTGTGTTGTACGATATAGTTTTTTTTTTTTTTGATCTGCACATTTTAAGCCACAAACGCTTAAGTTGTTAATTTCAAATCAGTTGTATTAGAAGAAGCTAGCTTTTGTTGCTAAATCATGTGAAATTAGAACTTTTAAAGTCAACCAACACACAATACAAGTAGACAAACCTATCGATGGGAATGAATGAGGATGTTAGCACAACATGCGGCGGAGGTAAAAATTCCAAATCCATTTTTTCGTTGATTGATTCTTGATCCATGTCCGTGTTCAATTTATAGAATCACTCTCTGTTGTTGTCAAAAGTTGCTCTGCATATGTTCATTATTAAAACTTGCTCTGTATATGTTCAGGTGCTTAATAGTGGAAACTGTTTGAAGGTTTTAAATAACATTGAAATTGTTTTTGTCCAAAAGAGGTTAGTTGTGAGATTATTGATGCATTTTATATTGGTTATGATGCTTAAGCTTTAGCCAACTACTATGCTCTTTGTTCCAACATTTCTAATTTTGTAAATAGGTGTTTGCATAATTAATTAAAAATCAAGTTTATCCCCTGTGTTTGTAGGATTTCAAAACTAAATAATATTAATATCTTTTTTTTCCTTCAACTTGACTTTTACTTCATTGTTAGACCTAAGCATCATGACATTTGTATGTGTTAGCCATTTGTATGTGTCTTATATTCTTTGATTTTTTTAAAAGCTTTATTTTGACACCGATATAGATGCAATGCCACTTAGATTTGAAGCTTGGAATGAACTTAACCTTGCTGGAACATCATTAGACACTAGCCAATGACATAACATATGTTTATTTTATTTAGTTAGTGTTTTTGTGGATAGAGATGTTTTGACTATGCTTTCATTTGTATTGTTCTATATATATGACCAAACAACATAAAAAGGGCAAAAGAAGTGTATTTTGGACAATCCTTGAAGCTTTTCTAATTGGTTTGTATACTTTTATTATTTCTTACTGATGAAGGAAATTTTATGCTTCAAGGATGTAGGTTCACCATCTCTTGACACTTTGGTTTATTAGATATGTGTGAGTTACTCAGTTGAACTTAATTTGATGATTTCTTTTTCTTTCTCTGTAGCATATCCCGAGCTTAAATCCTGCGAATCAGGAAGGCCTGCTTGGATCAGGTTTGCAATGTTATTCTTCAGATTATGAGGTAATTTTAGTTTCATATGTTGAGGACTATATGTATTGATTTTGAAGACCTATTATTGAGGACCACTTATTTGTTCTATTATAATTTTCAGGTTGTTGGCAGGAGCATTCAATTTGGAAAGAGCTGAAAGGAGCATTAATATTGGGGTTTAAGTATGGTAGTCTAAGATTTTAAGTATGATTCTGAAATTTCATGTTCTGATTTTTACTAAGGAAGTGACAAAAATGTCTTTGTTGAATTGGATGACCTTAATTTCATGTTCCATTTTCTCAACACAAATTGAACCGTCACAAAGATAACATTATTTTGGATGAGTACATTTTTATTTATCACATTCAAAGTTTTTTTTTTTTTTTGTTGATGGGCTGTTACCCGCAAATTTATTTTCAATAAAATTGAAGCATATGGCTATGTCATAATCAAACCAAACATCAATTGAAGTGTTTTGTTTATTTATTTAACTATTATTAAGTGATTCATTACACTATCATCAAAAAAAAAAAGTGATTCATTACACTGTTAATTTCTTCTTTTTGTTTTGCTCATTTTTCACATTGTACTTATTGGTATTATATAATAACTGTAATATAAAGGGTAAATGAAAAGTTTTTTATTTTTTTAAGGAAGGTAAATGAAAGGTTATTGTATATGAAATCACTGTGCAATCACAATTACAAATGTCCAGACTGCTGCATACACACAATTTGAAAATTTAAAATTTTTCATTACTTTCTTTTTAATGAAATTGGACCATATTTCAAAAACAAACCGATACCAATTTAAAATTGTTCCAATAATCTACAATACATTCTATAAGAATTAGTCAAACACATTATTATTCTTTTCTTTAAACACGGGGATATATAGATAATCTACAATACAATCTATAAGAATTAGTCAAACGCATCTTTAAACACGGGATATAGGTATTTGATTTAAGACTAAAGTTTTATATTTGTCAAAATACTTGAAGCAAGATTTAATTGTCCCGTGCAACACTCAAAATTTACCCCTTTTGCTCTTCTAAGAAATTTACCCCTATTAATCTAAGTAAATCCTTATTAGAACCTTTTTGAGATTTCTAAATCTTAGTTTCCTCGGCAATGAGTATGTAATGACTGCATTTGATAGACACATGTCATCAAATTGTGTTCTTATTACTCTGCAGGTGCACAAAGTTGTTGAATTGAAGAGGACTTACCAAATCATCAAGTGGGGAATTTTATGGTTTAAAGCAAGATGAGCCACGTGAGTTTGCAACTAGAGTTTTTTAAAAGTGGATGGAAGTCCTATTCACCTTTTAGAATGGATAAGTTACTTTGAGTTACTTTGATGTGTTCTTAAAAACACGTCCAGTAATATAGTTACAACAAGTTTATGTATAAATTATGATTAATTTTTAATTTAAATTTTTAAACCAAAATTGTGTTGTTCTTATTCATAATTGTATAATTGATATTCATAATTGTATAATTGATTTTGTGTTTCATATCACTGTAAATTTATAAGTCTCTTCTTCAATTATATGATTGAGTTAACTAAATATTGAAGAAAATATGCAAAATGGATATAAATTCATGGCCCTCGATAAAATATAAAAAAAAGATGTAAATCACTACACGGGAGACTTGCAAAATCTTCCTATGGACAATGTATTTTCAGTCTTCCACTCTCAATAATATACAAACACTACTTTGCAATGCTAACCTCGAACAAAGCAATATTTCTTATACATGAGCTAAGTATTTGATGGTAGTTCAAAATTTTATATTCTGTGAATCAATTATATGATTAAGTTAACTAAATATTGAAGAAAATATGCAAAATCCTTATAAATTCATGACCCTGGATAAAAAATAAAAAAAGATGTCAAACACTACATGGAAGACTTGCAAAATCTTCCTATGGACAATGTATTTTTAGTTTTCCACTCTCAATAATATACAAACACTCCCTATTTTGCAATGCAAACCTCAAACAAATCAATATTTCTTATACATGGGGGTCTATAAGTATTTGATGGTAGTTCAAAATTTTATATTCCCTAAATCAATTATATGATTAAGTTAACTAAATATTGAAGAAAATATGCAAAATAGATATAAATTCAGCCCTGGATAAAAAAAAAAGAAGGTGTAAAACACTGTACGGGAGACTTACAAAATCTTCCTCTGGACAATGTATTTTCGGTCTTTCACTCTCTTAGTAATATACAAACACTCTATTTTTCAATAATAACCTCAAACAAATCAATATTTCTTATACATGGGGGCTATAAGTATTTGATGGTAGTTTAAAATTTTATATTCCTTAAACATGGGGGGCTATAAGTATACGATTCAAGTAGTTGAGTAGCTAAAGGCGTTGCCTTAAAAGTGAGGAATGAATGTCCTATCTTCGGGTAGCTTCCTACAGACTTCTTCCCTTATTTATGGAAGTGTGAAATAAGAACAGAGGGTATTGACTTATTAGCAGCTCAAGCTCCATTTCAAAGGTGAGGAGTTAACCTTCTTTCTGGCTGATTCAATATCACCGGAGTCTGCTCAGGGTTCCAAACCAGTCCAAAATTTCATATTCTTCAAACATGGGGGCTATAGGTATTTAGTTTATGTTTCTATTTATATTGTAGTTATAAATAATGTTGTGATTAGCAATTGTATTAATGTTAAAGTCACAAACTCCACTCAATTAAATTACAAGACAAACTCCACTCACAATTCAAACTCAAAATTCAAATACCCACACTTTCACCCTATTTTCAGTCTCTTATAATATTGCTCTTTTGTATTAATTGTGATTCCAAGCGTTCACAACTTTTTGATGTTACTTTTAACTTATGTAGTCATTTAATCATTATTGGTCAGAGTTATGTAATTGCTTTAAATTAAATTGAACTATATGTCAAATAATGACATCTTCATTTTGATGATGACAACAACATCTGATTTGTCTAAGAAGTGCATATATGTTTTTATTTTGGTGGTACGTTTAGAGTAATATTTTGTTAATGCCACAATAAAACTCTTTTCGCCCGTGCGTTGCACGGGTGTAAAAACTAGTTATATATCATGCAGGAACTAGCTAAGGTTACAGAATTACTCGAGCAAACCTCAAATACAAGAAAGCGAAGAGTTTTTTGTGAACTTAAAGGTACACTGGTACAGACTACAAGCAAAGAAATATCTTATCTGTATTTCAAGGGAAATGCATAGACAGACTTGCACGTTTCAAAACAACATTAAAGGTAGGATCCACTGTTTTTCATCCAATGAAAGGTTTTATGAAACATTCATCACTTCATCCTTTTTTTTTTTTTACGGACATCACTTCATGTAATGAAACACAATTTGTTGGGGTAAAAGTTAATTAGGTTGTATATTTGGAACAGTTTTTTTAATATTAAGTGCGAGATCTTGGCTACAGCGAAGTGTAAAAAATCAATATAGAATACACTGCCACAAGAAAAGTTGAATCAACTTATCAAAGATACATCATTCAACAGTCAATAAATTTTGTAGAATGAACTTATTATAAAATTCATCATATGACCAGAAGTCCATATCATTAATATTATGTTTATAAAACCAAATTAGTTTGATATTCATCATTTCTTCAAAACCAAATTCCAAAAAACTAACCCGATTTAATATTCTAAAATCTTATCCCATTTAAACCTTGCACAGCCTGCCTCTGCTCCCCTTTTTCAGTAATTAGTTTCTCCTTAGCATAATTTCCATTAGAGACGTAGGTTAAGCAGAGATCAGGTAGTAAGGTACAAATGAGAGAATTCAGCTAGCAAATCAACGAGGAACCTTTTCCCACATAAGACAATGCACCTTCCCTCATTATTTGCTTCCGTAAACAGCATTTTCTTTTTCTACTGGCTATTTTTAATTTTTATAATATACATAGTATAGGTTAGTACACATGACAACACTAACGAAAAAGATAAAAGGGGTGCCAGTAGAATATACAAGAAAATGATTGACATTTCTCACCAAGCAACACCAGTTTGTTCGACAACAATGATTAGCACTAGGGTTAAGGAATTTGGTTTTCTATGAAACATGTGTCATCTCATCCAACTAAGTTTGGAAGACGCTAACATACAAGATGAGGAGGTTAGTATTCACCATACATAAATAAATACAAACATATGAGCATGGACACAAACAAGAACGTACATACACATATGATTTGAACTGCAAATGATCTATGACAAAATCATACCTGAGAATTTTCGCATGATATATGTTTACTTTCAGTGGTTGCTAGCAGCAAAGTTTGAATAAATACTATTGGTTCAGGACAGAACTTTCGTGACTGTTTAAATACCTGCGTTTTATATTCATTGTGTGAGCAAGGTATGTAAATGCCATCAACGAAAAACATAGGTCAAAGGCTATTAGTGAACATCTTAGAAAGCAGATTTAATCACCAATAAAAAATATCTTAGAAAGCACAGACCAGAGGCTAAATTCATTAGTAGAAACAAATCAAGCTTATAGATTTACATAAAGAATTGGAAGGATGCCACTTTTTAATGGTAGAAATCAGACATGCTTTCATCAGATCCTTATTGATAACATAAAAAATAAATAAAAAAAAAAGGCCAAATACCATCTGCAGTCCTTTAAGTTAGATGTTTATAACAAGTTAGTCCTTTAAGTTTTTTTGTTACAAATTGTTCCTTTTAAGTCATAAAATATCTGCACCATTATCATACTTTCATCAAACCCAGTTAAAAAGTGTGCATGTGGACATTTAATCTTAAGTTGGTATGTCCAAACTCATCGCTCTCAAAACAAGGGTTCATAGGTGTAATATACAGTCTTGATTTGAAACGAAATTGATCGAACACTTGATTTATAATACTATTAATGAAATATTTATATGTAAAATTGAGCTTGAATTCAAAAATTAGAAGAATAAAATGTGCGTAAGTAACCATGTTTAATAAGGAAAGCACGTTTAGACCTACCACCTTAATGTTAAATGATCCATGAGCACTATTTAACAAGGTTGAAAAAATGGGTAACAGTGTAAATATCATACGACTTAAAGAACTAATTTGTAACAGAAAAAAACTTACAGGACCAATTTGAACAAAAAACTTAAAGGACTTATTGGGTATAAACGTCTAACTTAAAGGACCGCGGAAGATATTTGGCCTATAAAAAATTCAAAAGTAAAAAAACGAGAAAGTAACTTGCCACACGAGGTACTTACAGAGAGAAGCATAGAACATAAGAAAGAACCAACGGCAATATCACGGCCAGATGTTATTGGGCAACGCATCAGATATTCGCACATCAATAGTATCACAGGAGTCATAACTGGATGTCTAAAATCGGAACATGGAAATACCATGGACCACAATCGCAAGAGACATAGCGTCTTTGAAGAAGGCCAGCTGCTACTTTCTGTGATAGCAGAAGAATTTTACATCACTTGCTGCTTAAACATCTACCAATTCATAGTTCTTGATAAAAGTTAAGGCAGAGATGGAAAGTATTCAAGTTAAATTCATTCTGACCTGCGTTTTTTATACTCTCAACAAATTGCTTTCTAGTGATTTCTATTCTGCGACGAGCACATATTGCAGCAAAGTATGGGATTTCCGTACTCATCTCTATCAATGGTTTCACTAGCATGTTAATCAATTCAACGTTCAACGTTTTCTTATTTGCCAAAACAGCAAAATACTGCAATAATACTCCATAAAATACCTGAAAAGATAAATACGGTTATAAATACATATAATTAGAAGTACAATAATCATGAGCACAAGTTCCTCATAAAATATTTAGGAACAGAATGTAAGAGAGTCGTTCATTAACCAACTAAGCAAATTAGTCTATTAAATCTGAGTATTGCAAACTGGATTGGGCTACAAAAAGAATGCAAACAACCACAGGCACGTGCTTTCTACATACTTCTTTACACTCCATGAACTTTTTCAAATTAAACCATGCAATACATCAATGACAACATAACCAACCTCTATTAACTAGATTATATCAATCTAATGAGTTAGAACTTGTTTTAATTAATTTTAGGTGCTATATAATGGGATTATTCAGATGTTCTTTATTACAAAATGTTTTCTTGTATTTTATTGGTTGTTAAGCAGGGGAGCAGTCTCCTAGAAAAAGAAAAAAAAAACGGGGGAGCAGCCCCCTGTTAGCTGTGTACCATATATGTTGACCAATTCTTTTTTCTCTCAATTTCTACAAGTCTTGTAGGGCAGTAGGTATGAAGCAACAGTAATCAGTCTCCTATAGGGAATAATTGTAGCACCAGCAAAATTGTAAATGGAATATAGTTTGACAGCAATTTTAGAAATTGAAATAAAGATTTTTCAATGATTGTCAACAATGCCACATAAAAGTTTAATATAACAGTTAAAACTTGGGTTGAAAAGTCCAAGAGATCACACTTCTCGTGTAAAACAGTTGGTGGATTCAGTAAACATGAATACAAGCACCAAGGAGATATGGATCAAAACAATTAGTTAATATAAAGATAAGTTTCTTACTTGTACTTTCTTTCGATTTTCTGCAGCAAGTGTGATCGGATTGCTTTTCCGAATCCGATTGATGATTAAGATAGTGTCAGAATTTGAACGTTTATCCACCAGTGAACATAATTCTTCAAAGGTCTTCGGAGCTTCAATTATATAAGGAATCTCCAACTCTTTCGACATTTTTCCTCCAACGACTATCTTCTTGGTATCTAAAGAACCATTATCTCCCTTTACACTTCCAACAGAATCATTTCTCTTTGCTTTTTTATGAATCCCAACATTCAATCCTTTTACCTTATCAACTTCTGCAGCTCTTTCTTCGTCCTCGTCATCATCTTCATCTTCTGAACCAGCACTGATATCATCATCTTCACCTTCTGAACCTGCACTGATATCATCATCATCACTCTGTTCCCAATCTTTCAAAGTAGTATTCTTATCGTTTTCATCAAGATCATCCTCAGATCCTTCATCACAATCTTCAGACCTTTCCGAATCATCAGAATCTTCACCATCATCATCTTCACTAAAAGAACCCTCCTCCTCATCTCTTCTCTCAAGAATCTCATCAACCCAACCCTTTTTAGTCATAGTTTCTTCATCGACAGAGAAGGAATCGCCAAGGTCATCACCAGAGAGAGATCTTGGTTTCTCTTTTGATGGCTTTTCTGATTCTTCATCGTCTTCTTCACTCGAATCTTCAGCAGCGGTCATTCTCTTCTGCCGTTTTTTCTGAAATTATGGATAAAAGTATTAAGTATCTGACTCGTAAAAAATAAGTATTTCCACAATTTTACTCCCATGTACAGCGGGCCCATTTCCATGACTATCACCAAGATCCACAGGGTTACAAGCCAACAATCTTGCAAGTGACGGCATTGCCGAGGCTCACTAGTACACTATACATATTACAATAAAATATGAACATCAATCCTGCATTAAGCTAGGTAGTTTTGGGTTCATCCCTGTTTATACACTTTGGCCAAAACAAGTCATCTAAACCATCTTAAAACGAAGCTCAGATATACAACCAAGATTGGAGATCAGTTAATCTTTAAAAAATGTGATAAAATACTAAAAGTAATTTATTAATTGTATAATAACAAACTTATATCTAAAAGTCATGTTATCATACCTCCAACTCCTCTAGACGTTCTCTTTCCTCCTGAGCAATCTCTTCTGTTGTCTTCAGCCTATCTGAAGGACGAGCACGCATTTCAAATCCCAATTGTCTGACAAGTTGGTCATATTCATCTGGCTTTTCCTGCCATAAAGAGAAAGTTGGAATATAGGATGTTCTTAAAAAAAGAAGATATCAGGGCAAGAAGAACCCTCGAGGATAAATAATGGTACCTGAACAGAATTATTCATTGTCCGTTTAGCAGACAAGCTATCTTTATCACTTTTTTCATTTGAAATACTACTGTTCACCAGAGCCTTCAAAGCTTTCATCTTGTTTGGTTCAGTCAGAGACAACAAGGCCTCGGAATGAGCCAGAGAAGTGAAGTCCTTATCTAATCCTTCCAGCAGGTCTTCATCTTTTTCCTTTTCTTTTGCTTTTTCAGCCTGGAAAATATTAGAGTGAAAGAAAAGAAAGTGAACAAGTTGTAGAAGACAAATAAACTAACAGAGCCCTGATTTAAGAAATATCGCACACCTTGTAAAACTTGCTTTTTGCAATAACTTCGTTCATCACTTCCTTCTTGGTTTTATGTCTCTGTAGGATAAGTCACCAGTCAGAAATAGCTTCAAAGCATTTTAAATAAAGTGACATTTGTGAAAAGTTTAAAAAGGAATTGATATCAAGACAAGATTCCCTATAGTCACTGAAACAGAAATAACTGGTAGATTAACCCACTTGGGTTGGCCTAGTGGTATTGGCTTGGGACCTGGGAGTGTGCTCCTCCTCAAGGTCTTAGGTTCGATTCTCTCTTATGCCAATTTGAGGGGGTTAGTTTAGCTTCTTCAAAAAAAAAAAAAAAAATAACTGGTAGATTACAGAAAGCACTCATGGTTCATAATGCTTCCCTAAAGTCACAGTAACAGGCCTTACATTTTCCCCACCGTCAGCTAGACCAGCTTCCCCTGGACTCTGCATACCATGAGCATTATGACGCCGGCCCAAATCTGAAATATCTGCAAAATCAATATTCAACATAACTTACGTCACAAAAATAACACAACAGGCACACGAATAAAACTTCAAGATAGAGCAAAATAGAAGACAGCTAAAACAAACAGTATAAACATGGTATGTAGAGCTCAATAGCTAATTAATCATCCAAGTTAATTATCAAATTATCATGCATCCAATAGCTAATTAGAGTTCAAAACATCCAAGTTCCAATCAGCAAATAAACCATTAACATGTTATATTAGGTAAACAGAAACTAATATGAATTCTATGTACCATCAGTTTCATCATCATCTTCCCCAAGCATCTCATCTTCAAAGTCATCCCTTCCAAGACCATCAATTCCTTCAAATTCATCATCATCTTCTTCTGACAGGTGATACTTGCTTTTCTTACTCGATTTCACATTCAACTACAATTTCAACAATCATTAATTCACAGGACAAAAATTCAAAATTAAAGACTGTTTCAATTCTGTTTTCACAAAATTTTCAAGGACAAAAATTCAATGGTGAATGTAGTACTATACTACTACTACTACCTGACGTTCGCGCTGCGATCTCAAAATAGCTTTACCAAAATCATCAAGGCCTTCATCATTTTCACCAATTCTTCTATCAATAAACTCGGACGATTTGGTACTCTGCTCATACTCTTTAAGCAACGTCTTCTTCCTCTTCTCAATAGCAAGAGAACGTGCCAACCCCATTCTTTTGGTATCTCCTTTCCGCTTCTGACCCATTACTTCGAACTTCCTACGTGACCAGATTGACTCGAATGGGTTGGTGTTTGTTTTTTGAGCTTTTGCTTTCATGGCTACTGCTTCGGGACCCATCTTGTTGTTGTTCTTCTTCTTCTTCTTGCTGGTGGTGGTTCCGTTGGCGATGCTGCGTTTCGATGATTTCGCCATTCTTGGGTTTGGTTTTGAGCGGCAGAGGGTGGTGGAGAAGGAATACTCTGTTCTGTTTTGTGTAAAAGAAAACTAGAGAAGAAAGAATTAGGGTTTTTCTCAACAACAAAAAAATGCAAAAATAAAGAAATGGTTTTTTTTGTTTGGGGCTAAAACAATTCTTTTTGAAATTTTTCAAAGGAAAAGGTTGTGTAATTCATAAAAATGAATCAAGAATATTAAGTGAGATCTTGGTTGAAATTAAAAATTAACTTGAAAGCAAATAAAAAATTAATTGGTTACCTCATGTTTAGCGTTCATTTAACTTCAATAGCTTGACGGTTGAATCTACGTTGTGTCCTTGAGCCTTTTATCAATAAGTTCATTCATCGTCTTCTATCTAATCTTCTTCATGAGGATCATCCTCTAGCTTCAACTATGAATTTCCTGCCTTCTACCTCTTTGATTACTTCATGTGTTCCCTTCTACTACTTCTCCCAAATTCTCCTTAGCTTGTTGCTTTGTTGTTGTTAGTTGTGTTTCGTATCTCCTTCTTCATGGGTTGGTTAGTTGGTTTTGCCAACTTTGATTGCCTTGGTAGGGGCTTCTTTGTTGGTTAACATGTGCTCCCGTGTATTTCACATGTTTTTCTAATAACCCGGAAATAACCGGTAAGCATGTGTTGGTAACACGAGCTTGTTTGCAGATATCATACATCAGACCATTCAATAAGAGTTGCGCCATTTCCTTAGCTTCTAACTTCTTGGATATGGTTTTCAATTGGATGCTGAGAATTTTATTACATGTAAGCAAAGCATGATGAGTGCCAATATCAATCACATCTTTCTTATTTTGGATATTCACCTAGTTGCTTTGTGGTTTGTATTAATTGAGAGACATGTTGTCAGTCAGCTCTCATACTTCTCCAACAGTCTTAATTTTCATGGTACCATTAGCTAATGCATCAAGCAGCATATGAGTCAGCGGTTTGAACCCTATAGTGAAAGTTTGGATGACATCCATCTTAGTAAACTTGTGATCAATACACCTCTTCACCAGAAGTTTGAATCTCCCCCAAACATCATAGAGTATTTCTCCAACATGTTTGACGCTAGATATTTTCTTCTTCCATGCCAAGTACTTTATTGTTGAGAAGAAATGATCTAGGAATTCCTTTTGAGCTGATGCCAAGTAGCGATATTGCCACTTGGAAATGCAATTAGTTAGTCATTCACTCATCCAATTGGAGAGTAGACCAACAAACGGAGACACTTGTTAAGTTTGATACACCAGGTTGGTTGATTGTGATGCAAGCTTCTAAAAAATGTGTGAGATGAGCGTCGTAATTTTCAGTCTCTTTTCCTGAAAATTGGTTGTCCTTTAGGCTTTGTTTGGGAGTTTGAAGGGGAAGGGAGGGGAAGGCTTTGGGGGGTTGGAAATATATAGAAAAATAGACAAAAAATTCACATTTTTTGAAAGAACAGTTTTTTAGAGAATGATAAACTAATACTTATGATTAATATACTTTTAATTTTAAGAATATAATAACAACATAGATTGGATTTGAAAAATTCATATAAACCCTCCATAACCCCTCAAAACCCTCCCCCAATACAATTTTTGAGTTCCCCCAAATGAGGGGGATTTTTTATTATGAGTAAAAAATTAACCTCCAAAGCTCTCTCCTCCCAATGTCTTCTATTTCTTCCACTTGCTCCTTCCTTTTTTTCAAAACCCTCCCCTCCCCTCCCCTCCCCTCCCCTCCAAACTCCCAAACAAAGCCTTAGTGAGTGAAGGACATGGTTCTTTATATCAAACACCTTGGGGTCGTCGGTTGGAACCCAAGGAGAGTTTATTCAAGCCGCCTAATCTTCCGTAATCTCCAAGAGTGATGCGAGAAGCTTATTCTTCCATCTCATATGTATCGGATGTGGAGCATTGAATAGGAACGATGGCGGCTATGTTCGCATTTTCTTTAGCTAACCGATTCGTTTTCGTATGACCTTTTTAGTTATATTAATGTTTTGATCAAAAAACAGGTTACAAGAATCTGCACCACACATGCAACAAACTAGATAAAATTTGAAAAAAAAAACACTATAATATTTTTGGTCTTTTTATAAAATATAGGCAAATTAAAACAATTAAGGAAATATACTACTACTAAATAAAATCAAATATTTTTATACGTTTTTGAAATATGAGAAACAAAAATAAAATTTAATCTGCTAAAATAAAATTTAATAACTAAAACAAAAGAAAGTCAAATCAAAATAAATAAACAAATAAAATAAATAAACGAGAATACAAATAATTAAAAAAAATTGCCTTGTTGAAAAGATCAACAATCATTGGCGACGATGCAAAAAATTTGGTGACAAATTTAGCAAGCACGCCAAACTGTTCCTAGTAGTAAGTAGTTTATCATCTCCACAAAGATTGTTGTTTTAAATTAGGCAATTTACTAAACTTATGAATGAAATTGTACATCAGATGTAGCTTATAAGTTTTGTTTGATTGCACAAAACAAGTTGATTTGATTGCAGAAATAAATAAAATGGTTTGATTCAGAGTTTTATAGGTGATTAGTATTCTTCGAATCTCCTCAGCCTCTTGTTGGATTAATTATTTAATTAATCAATTATGGATTGACAATAATCAATTATTATAAGTTAATATTATATTATAAATTATGGTCTATTGTGTTAAGCACTAATTAGTTGATGAATTTGAGTGATTGGGCTATTGTTACTAAATGGACCGTGATGAGTTGGACCATTTAGATAAGCCCAATGAGAGGTCCCTGCCCTCAGCCGTTTAGCTATTTATTCGTCATCCCATCAGACGGTTAATTATGCTGAATGTCATGTGAAAACCTAGAGCTAGACGGAATGAGGGTAGTTATCCCTCTCATAGTTGTCGGAGTTGTCTACGTTTATCCTTCATCAACCTAATTCAAAGGTACACAATTTCTTGTTCCTTCTTTGTTACTGATGATATGCTATAATTTGTATCTAGTGATCTATGGCTAAACACTAAAACTTTCATCACCTCTTTGCTGAACTAATGCAAATATATCTACCGATGATGAACTTAGGATCATATAATAGTGGTTAACTGTGTGGGATAGAATCTCTCGTGATGTCATGTTGCTCCTCGCCACCCTAAATGTCATACGTGCAATGCGATAAAGGGTCATCACTCATCTAGGCTTTCACACACATTGGTATCGTTATTAAAGTTGGGACTTACACTCTCACAAGTAATTGAAACGAAACAAATGTTGAAATTCCTAAATTATCATGATGTCATCTAGGCTTTCACACACATTGGTATCGTTATTAAAGTTGAGATTTACACTCTCACAAGTTATGAAAACTTTACTCACCTTCTATAAAAAAATGTAAATGACTGAGCCTATCATTTGTTAGAAAATTGGACAATAAAAATACAACAAACAATGTTTACAAACCAAAGCTACTCCATCAATGGAACACACCACCAGGCCAAATATCCTAGCCAAAATTACAAACAAAAAAAGCCATGGTACAAAGGAGAAGATCTAATCAACTTGGCCAAAAAAGAGAATATTGATAATACATACTCTTATCCTTTTCTCCCTTATTTATTTTACTTAAATATTAAACAAGCTTGAACTTAATTATAGTTAAGACATCAATATTTAACACCAAAAATTAGGACATCAATACAACATCGATTGTTCCAATTCCAAAAAGTAAAATAAAATAAAAAAACGTTGTTATGATAATTTTTTATTGGGTTAATTATATTTCTAGTCCCTATAAAATAGCGACCTTGTAAGTTTAGTCCCTACTTAATTTTAATAGCATTTTTAGTCCCTAATTTTGTTTTTCTGCACTGAGTATTAGTCCCTACTCAATTCAAATTTGTTTAATTTATGCTTAAACTCTTAAATTTTTGAACAATTTTTTGCAGACATGTTTAGAACATTACTAAAAGTTCGTCCGCAAAAAATTATCGCAAAATTTGATTTCTACATCCAGATTTTATTACTTTTTATCTTTAACTTTTGTCGTTTTAAAAAAATTCATATTTAATTCATTTCATGTCAGAAAATTCTAAATTTTAGTAAACGAACCTTTCATAGTGTTCTAATCTTGTCTCAAAAAAATCGTTCAAAAATTTAAGAGTTTAAGGATAATTAATCAAACTTTGTTTTAGCAGGGACTAAAATTATAAGTAATTTTTTTTTTATAGGGACTAAAAATGCTATTAAAATTAAGTAGGGACTAAACTTAAAAGGTCGCTATTTTATAGGGACTAGAAACATAATTAACCCTTTTTATTTTCTATATTTCATTATGATTATTATCTTTCTGCATGGTCTCATAAAGTTGGAGATATGGAAGGGCCCTCCTAATTGTGCCTGTCTCAAAATGTAAAAGTCTTTGATTACGCTTACTGACACAACTTATGGTTCTTGTTTAATTTGGACATTAGTTTAGTCCTTTTGGACCTTGTTCCTATCGAATAAGCATGATTTGTAAGTTTAAACTTCCAATTAAGTTGACATGTGAAGCAAAGTACTAGAAAAGAAATGTTGACTTATGGATAGTGAGTGATTTTTCTAATATTAGTTTTGCTTGTTCTCACTTCCTACTCTTATTATATGATCGTAATTACTAAAATTGGAGATGCTAATTAAAATTAAGGGGCTCCATATGTGGCTCAATGGTAGACAAGGTAGTTATGTTATGGTTATCAAGCTTTACCTAGTCCACAAGATGGACATAAAGGACAAATTGATCACTTTTTTTATTTAATCCCCGATTCATATTTCTCCAACCCTTTCTTTCTACTTTAAGGTCATACCAATTTTTAACTACTTTTGATATGTAAATTAAGACATTTTCTTATTTTAAAATTCTTTGAAATGTAATATAATTTTTTAAAATTCTTTGAAATGTAATATAATTTTAATTTGTAGAAAGTTTTACTAATTCTAATTTGCAGAAAATTCAAATCATGCCTATCAATTTGAACAGATAATTTTATGAGTTCAAATTTTCAAAATTGATTAAGTAGAAATCAAGTTTGAAGGTCCCGTAAGTGTAGCTCAGTTGGTAGCTACAAATGATAATTTGTGAAGGGGTCGGGGTTCGAACTTCGGATTCCCCACTTCTTCACACATAATGTGTGTGAATCTAGCCACTGGGCTACTTGAAGGGGCCGGGGTTCGAACCCCGGATTCCCCACTTCTTCACACATAATGTGTGTGAATCTAGCCACTGTGCTACTTGACTAAAAAAGAAAGAAATCAAGTTTGAAGTAAAATAAAGTATAATTTTTTTAAGGGTACGACTATATGTAGCAAAAAACTAATCACAAAATTATCCCGAAAGCATATATGTCACAATTTCATATCAGTTGAGAAAGATTGTGGTCGGTGTTTACGAAAAACAAGGGTCCCTTGACTAATGAAGTTTGTTCGTTGTGCCTTCGTGATAATATAATTCGCTGTATTAAGCAATTTCCATTTTTTAATCTAACAGCTATGCTATTTCAATGGAAAGAATCCATCCCGAGCGCTTCCCGAATTGTTTTGGGCCATTAGATTTGGCACTTGATGGAATACATGGGGGTGACAAAGTAAAGAGGTGGAGGATATATTAGTAACAGGCAAGCATCTTGATGTTGTCGTGAGACATTCGGGATGAAGAAATTCGCGAGACTTAACATTATACTTAATCTAATGTGCAAAGGTCAAACTTGTTTTCTTCCACTTCTTATTAGGCGCCGTTTAACGTGCGAGACATTAATGGGTCTCGTATGGTGAGAGATGCATTTTTACTAATTTTTTTTTATAACGTTGGTGCTATAACGTGCAACTGGAGGTAAATCTACCGTTAGTTACATGCTGTCGTGTGTAATTCTAATTTTAAGAATTATATTCTCAAATTGAAGGCAAAGGGCATTTAAGGTACTTCAAATTCACTACCTTTCCTCTCTTTTATCGGCCTCTACCCTGAAACAAGAGAATACCCATTCCTTCCAGTTTAATACACACCTTAATTAACATTGTTTATTTTAAAAAGTTAATCCCTCCATTTTTATTTTATTATATTTAATTGATTATTAATCATTTTTTATGAAAATTGATTATTAATCATTTACCACCATCAATCTTAATAAATTATTACGATAGAATAACATATGGAAAACAGTACAATAATTGAACACATAATTTTTGATAAAAGAAATTCAGTTTAAATATGTTTTTGATCCCTATAAATATATCAACTTTTCGTTTTAGTCCCTCTAAAATTTCCTTCAAATTTTAGTCCTTATAAAATTTTCAATCACTACTTTCGGTCCCTATTTTTAATTTAATTATTGTATTTCTTAATAAAATTGTACAAAAATGTGTTAAATATTCTAAAAAAAAAAATCCGCAAAAGTTAGTTTTTGAAAGATTCTCATAGAATAGAAGTTTTTTTTTTTTTTTGAATAATATAGAATAGAAGTTAGTCTTTAGAAGTTTCTCATAGAACAAAACATGAGCTAACGTGAGCTAAAAATAATAGTAACAAACGTGAGCTAAAAATAATGTTAAATATTGGACTTTAAATCCTCTAAAAAAAAGATTAGTAACAAACGTGAGCAAAGAAATATTGTTAAAGATTGAACTTTAAAGCCTCTAAAAAGTTATCAGTAACAAACATGAGAAAAAAATATTGCTAAAGATTAGACTATAAATCCTCTAGAAAAAAATTAGTGACAGAAACATGAGTCTGTCCGCTTTTTCTACTGCGCTAACGTATGTGATTATTTTATTTTGTTTGTTTGTATAATTTTGATTAAAATTTTTTAATTTTAAAATATTAATTGAAATGATTAATATATTGATTTATAATAAACCCCGTTAATTTTTTTAAAATAAAATGAACGTTACACTTAGGGGGATGTATTGGATTAAGATTTTAAAAGACTATTTTAATAAAAAAAATCTTTAAGATTTTAAAAGACTGTGTGAGATTGTATTGATTCTGTGAGATTTTAAAAGACTTTTTATGTAAAAGACTTTATACACTCAAGATTTTAATGGATTTATCACACAGACTTTTAAGGATTTTAAAGGATTTTATGGGATTTTAAAATTTTAAAGGATTCAATGAATTTTAGGGGAAAAAAGAACAAAATTACAAGTGTGAATGATAAAAATAATGAACAAATAAATTCTAGCGTTTGAATAAAGAAAAATAAAACCAATAAAAAATTCTTATACTATTGATTTTAAAATTTTAAGGATTTTATAAGATTTTAAGGGACTAAAAAACACTCTTAACACATTATTCTCCATACACATTTTTTATTTGTTAAAAATGTTATTCCCACAAAATTCAATTGTACATATTTAAAATTATGACAGCCCTTACAAATCTTTCAAAAAAAAAAATATTGTGTCAGCCCTCATTTTGTGTTTGAAATTAGAGAAGTCGTTGAGAGAGAGAGAGAAGAGAGGAGAGAGGGAGGGAGGGAGGGAGGGAGGGAGAGAGAGGGAGGGAGGGGGAGAGAGAGAGAGAGAGAATGGAGAGATAGAGAGACGAAGAGAGAAAGGAGAGAGGGGGGAGGGGAGAGAGAGAGAAGGGAGAAGAAAGAGATAGTAACTTTTAAATGAAAAACAATCCCAAGAAATCTCATCTTTTCATGAAAGACTTTTTCTTGTTAAAATTACACTACAAAATCCCACAAAATCCATCAAAATCCAATTTATTAAACAATCCTTCGAAATTTGAATGATTTTGAATACCATGAGACTTTTTTTAAGTGATGAAAAGTCTTGATTGAATACCTCAAGACTTTTTTAAAATGACAAAGAGTCTTGATTAAATACCACAAGACTTTTTTTAAGTTGCAAAAAGTCTTGATTGAATACCACAAGACTTTTTCATAATTAAAAAGTCTTTTAAAATCCCATAGAATCCTAATCCAATACATCCCCCTTAGTATAATACAAAAGGCATGCGACGAATTTTAAAATTAACTGAACGTTTTATCAAGCATGCCCAACCTTTGATTCAATGAACAAAAATGGGTCTTGTTAACCAGTGCCCCCGGGGGCACTGGTTAAGGAAACTAAAAGAGAAAATTTCAAAGTAAAAATAACACTTTTTAAGCTTTTGATGAGTTGACAACACAAGTTCCAATGCTAGACTTTCTACATTTGATCCCAACAAAAATTAAAGGATTTTGCTTTTTTAAGAATTTACAAGCTCGTTTAGTTAGTTAATGACAGAAAATATTAAATGCAGGGGAACATAAGCTGAATAAATAGTTGCAGGGATTTTCACAGTTATACCATATTTGACAAAAACACCCTTTAGTACAATTCATTCCAAAATCAGTAACTTTTAAAAAAAGCAACTTTAATGATTAAAATATACAATCTTAATGGGTCAACTTGTCAAGAGATCCATGCCATTCAATAGCTACTTACTATATCCAAAGGCTAACAATCGATTTTCAGCAAAAAAATAAATAAATAATTGAATTTCCTACCGTAAGAGACCCGTTAAGGTCGCCTACCCTAGCCAAAGCCTTTTAACTAATATTTAATTCTACTCTTTTGAGGTACAAGGTCATGGCATGCATAGTACTTATCAATCTGGAATGTATGGAAGTACAGGCGCCGTTTAGGGTACGTTATATGGATGGGTCTCGTATCATGCGAGACTTACGTTTACTTGTTTTTTTTATTTTGTTTGGCACACTAACTTGTGACAGTAGGTAAGTGTACTATAGGTTACCTCCTTTAGTGGGTAATTAATATTATAAAAATTATTTAAACTAGCGGAAAGATGGGCACTATCGTGCCCGTCTGTCCGCTCTTTCTACTGCGCTAACGCATGTAATTATTTTATTATGTTTGTTTGTATAATTTTGATTAAATTTTTTAAATTTTTAAATATTAATGAAAATTATTGATATATTGATTTATAAACAAAATATTGTCAAGTTATATAACAATTATTTATGAACTCAACGTATTTTAGTTTGTCTGCTTATAAAATAAAGAAAAAATAATGATCTTTTATTGTTTATTCTAATAGTAATTAGTAACATCATAACATAAATGTATAAATGACATTTTATGTAAAAGAAACATTGCTATGATTCTCTCAACAAAAAAAACATTGTTATGATTGCGATAAAAGAATATCTTTAAAAACTACATTTTTCGTAAAGTAACCATCTTCTCCTTCTATTTTCCCTTCATTAATGAGAACTTTTGTTGACTTTTGAGAAACTCCTCTCGATAAAGCTACATATAATTGACCATGACTGAAAACATGTCGTGGAAGATAGATTCCGACATTGGGAATGGTCTCCCTTTAACATTAATTTTTGCTCACATTTGTTACTAGTATTTTTTTAGAGGATTTAAAGTTCAATCTTTAACATAATATTTTGCTCACATTTGTTACTAATATTTTTTTCCAGAGGATTTAAAGTTCAATCTTTAACATTATTTTTTGCTCACGTTTGTTACTAATTTTTTTTAGAGTATTTAAAGTTCAATCTTTAACATTATTTTTTTCTCACGTTTGTTACTAATCTTTTTTTAGAGGATTTAAAGTTCAATCTTTAACATTAATTTTTGCTCACGTTTGTTACTAATCATTTTTTTAGAGAATTTATAGTCCAATCTTCAACAATATTTTTTGCTCACGTCTATTACTAATCTTTTTTTAGAGGATTTAAAGTCCAATCTTTAACAGTATTTTTTGCTCATGTTTGTTACTAATTTTTTTTAGAGGATTTAAATTCCAATATTTAACATTATTTTTTGCTCACGTTTGTTACTAATCTTTTTTTATAGGATTTAAAGTCCAATCTTTACCATTATTTTTTGCCCACGTTTGTTACAGTTGATCAAAAGCTAAGGAAGAGTAACTTATATTAATAAAATAATAAAATAATATTGAAATACTGTTTTTTGTGGAAATAGTAATATGGAAATACTGTTTTTTCTGGAAGGGATATGAAAATACTTGGCAATCTTTGTCGGTTTTATTGAGGGGAACAACACAGATGTACAACATAAAATCGGCTGATAAAAAAGTAACATGATTTTTTTGTTTTGTGCTAGTTTTTTGTGAGTTTGATATGTGGTTAATGGAGGTAAAAGAGGGTTAATGGGGACGATTAGTGACATAGATTAGTAATCCACGTGTTATTTTATACTAATTGCCTAACAGTAAGAACAGTTCATAAGGAATTGTGTGTAAGTTTTCTCCATAAATTAAATTTATTATTGTCTATTTGTTACATGTGTTATTTGTATTTAAAATTAAAATTAAAAATTAAGGGTATTTTTGGAAAGAAAAGTCCAACCCAAAAGTGTGTTGAAAGGGGTAGTTTTCTTTATATATAGTATAGATATATAGTATAGATTAACAGACACTCACGTGCTCGTCTTTCCGCTCTTTTTATTGCCAACGTTTGAAAATTATGAACGGTGTTTTTTTGTATAAAATTTTGATTTTGATTATAACTAAAAATATAAATGTTTGTTGTTTTCAAGTTATATACAGTATAGATTACATGCTGATTCTTTAAGTTTATTTCGTATCACGTACGTCTTTAAAATATTTAACTGTAACAATTCAGTCCTTTAAATATTTTTTGTATTATTTAGGTCTTTTAAGTTATTTAATTATGACTTTTAGGCCCCGAATAACTTATATTTTTGAAGGACCAACTTATTACAATTAATTAACTTAAACGACATACGTAGTAAAAAAAACTTAAAGATTAATTTATTACAATTAAATAACTTAAAACACATTTTTATTAAATTCAATTGCATTTATTTTTTTTAGGGAAATTGCATTAGTTGAAATCAATATATATGTTTAAATGCCATTCAAAACAAAAAATATATGTTTAAATAATAAAATGCTAGCAGGTCACAATTCAAGAGATCACATCCATTCATTAGATTAAAAGTACATCTAATGGGGCAAATTCATTTTGCAAAAAAAAAAAAGAAAAAATTTAAGGTCGTGCACGGTACATGACCCATTTAGCTTGCGTACCCTAGCCACAGCCCTTCTTATTATATATCAAACTGATGTTTGACAAAAAAAAAAACATTTTTGATCAATTTGATAAAACATACAGAGTTAAAAACAATTTTTTGAACCCTTAAAAAATCAATATCTTTTTTAAAACATATTTAAGGCAAAAGCAACTCGAACACTATTAATGTGAAATCAACATACCGAAAGTGCGTCCTCGTGAGCTTAGCTCAGTTGGTATGGACAATGCATAATATATGTAAGGTCCGAGGTTCAAACCCCGGCCAGTTAGGGATGGATAAAAAACCAAAAAATTGAGCCGAACTGAACTGAATAAAATAAAACCAAACCATTACTAACAGTTCTGGAATTGAACTGAAACAGTTTGATTCGGAACAGTTCGGTTCGGTTCAGAATAGTTCAATTCAGTTATAAAAGTTCTAAAATTCGATTGTGTTTGGTTTTTTTTATATTTTTTCAATGGTACCAATAATAACAATTTGGTTCGATTCCGTGTTGGCGGTCGATTCATTCGCCAATTCAAACCTTGGTTGATCCTATGAACGCTCACTCTTCATATTTTTCGTAATCTGGTTTCGTGCCCGTACGCGGGTTTGCTAGGTTGCGCTCGTGAGGAATGTTTATTTGTTAAGATTGATTAGGGTTGGTCCACCTAGATTGTATTTTCATGATTGATGCCCAGTTGGGTTGTATCTGGGTCAGGTTTTATGTCCCCCAGTTGTAACGCCCCATTTTTATTCTATTATTTTTAGTAGATGGGTGAATATTTTTATATGACTTTATTTGTTAAATAAATGATTTTATGTGCAATATGTGTTTTGTGTGATTTTATGTGATATATGGTGTGATGCTATTTTATTATATGATTTAAAGGGTTGTATATTATTTAAATGAATATGGCTTTATTATTTGTGGAGATATTAGGAGAAATAAAAATATGAGTAAAATATTAATATTTTGGTTAATGGGAGTTAATTAGTAATTATGTGAGTTTAAGGGAGTTAAGAAAAATAAAGGAGAGGTTATGTTTATTGGGAAATAGAATAGAGAGGGGTCAGAAACATTTTTCACGTACAAAAAGAAAACATAAGTTTTGGGAGAAGAAGAGAAAACCTAGAAGAGGCAAAGAGAAGAGGAGGAACAATTCTGTAAGCTTTTGATTCATCTAAACTAAGGTAAGGGTGGGATTCCTTTCAATAATCTTGATATATAATTTGAAAATTGATGAATTTGTTGTTCTTGGTTTTTAGGGTTTGAGAAGTTATGATAGATGATGAATTATGATGAAACTTGTTGTTGAATTACATGATTGTATGTTGTTTTGTTCCCTATGTTGTATACTAAACCTGTAAACATGTTTGTAAAACGATTTGGGTGATTAAGGGATCAAAGATGGGATTTTTGGGTGAAACCATGTTGAAATCGCAAACTTTTTCTGAAATCTGAAGCAGGACGCGAAAGCGTCCTTCTGTCGCGAAAGCGTCCTACCAAATTGTTGAGGACGCGAAAGCGTCCCATTAGCGTGCAGAAAGCGTCCACATCCTGAGTTACGACATTTTGGACGCGAAAGCATGCTTCGCTCGCGAAAGTGTCCTACCCCTTTTTGTAGAGGACGCGAAAGCATCCTTCTGTCGCGAAAGCGTCCCTGGTCCAGTACTGCCATTTTCTGAATTTTGTTTCGTGCACTAGGAGTCTATTCTAATCATTTTAATAGGTTCCCTTGATTTATTAAGCCATGTTTATGAAGTGAATATTATTATTGAAGGTTGTACTATATGAAATATACGTGTAAACACTTTTGTATAATAAAAGTTGTTGTTCCATTGTTGAAAATTATTGTGTCGTTGAGTCATAGTAAATTATGCACATTGTCGTTGTCGTAGATGTTGTTGTAGTTGTTATGATGATAAATGATTATTGATGATGATGTTTTGATGATGATGTTTTGATGATGATGTTGTTTATGATTGATGATGATAATAGTATGATCCTAAATGATTATTAATACTGATGTTTATGATGTCTGAAGTGGTTAAATATATGATGATAATTGATTATGAGTAATATTATGATGTTTTATGACAATTATGTTGATGTAATTCATTCCTTAAATGATGTTAATGCATTCTATTATGCTATCTTGTTTCCTTTCCGTCGTTGACGTTGTTGTATCATTTGATGTCGAAGTTGGGGAGTGTGTCATAATTGTTTTAGGCACATATGTTGTTGTTGTAGTCGTTGTTGAAGTTGTATGTTGATATACACAAGTTGAGTCCATTTGCATACTCACATCTGTTGGGTGCTTATGCCCTGAAATGTTTATCATTCAACCCGTTGGGGGCTTATGCCCTGGAATGTTTACGATTCACCTGTTGGGGGCTTATGCCCTGGGATGCTTTAACCATCCAAATTGTTGGGGGCTTATGCCCTGGAATGCTTAGCATTCAACGCGCGTAGATTGGTACCACCTGCATGATGTATTAGTTGTTGTTGTCGTAGCATTGTTGAGTTGTTGTTGTCGTTGTAGCATTGTCGAGTTGTTGTCGTTGTCGCATTGTCGAGTTGTCAATGTCGTTGTGGATAACGTTGTTGTTGTTGTTGCTGTACCTTGGTTGCTGAAAATAATTATGTTGTTGCTTATGTATTTATTTATATACATTATTAATGATGCCTGTTGTGATATGCTTTGTTGTTTACATTAATTTGAAGAATTATATATTATTATTATTGGATAAGTTTCTCACCCCTTCTGCTTGAAAATGTTGCCCTTCGTATGGGTAACTTGCGGGTAATGATGGCTTGTAGGTTTGGTCGGCTCAAGTGTCTAGGGCTCTGATACATATTAGGATGGGGATTCGTCGCGAATGTTTTCGTTTTCTTCATTTCTTTTATGTATCATATTTTTGGTAAAAGACTTAATAATGGGGTTTATCATTGTTGAAAATAATGTTGATTACGTTGAGGCCTTTGTGCCAAGATTTTCCCTTTATGTTGGATTTGGTTGAAATAGTATTTTCTAAAGAATTATTCCGCTGCAGTTTTGGAGATATTTTAAATGTTGATTTAAATAAATAGCTACTTTCTATTTATGAAATTTTGATTAGCATTGTGACACTCCGTTGTATGGTTTACTCTGATTATATTAATTAATATTACGTTGTTGGGAGAACGGGGTGTTACAATTGGTATCAGAGCAGGTCGGTCCGTTCGGCCAATTAGTAGAGTCGTGTCGAGCCTAGTAGTGTTGTGTGACAATTTTGTATTGTCCTTGTTGTCCTAATTGTTGTTTGTTGTTTGTTGTGCAATCCCTAGTATGAACTGGTTGGAGTACAACCATGTGCATATTAATTGTTTTAGAAAGACGGTGTACTTTTCTTCTGCTGAAGAAGAGAGTGGAGCAGAATTTTTATCTACCAAGCAGCTGAAGCGGTTAGAGCATGAGGGAAACTTGCTGTTTTCTTTGATGGCGTATTTGTCTGTAGAGAATCAGTCGATAATTGATAGATTGCCCGTTGTGAATGAATTTCCTGAAGTTTTTCCTGATGAGATTCCAGATGTGCCACCAGAGAGGGAGGTTGAATTTTCGATTGATCTTGTGCCAAGTACGAAGCCTGTGTCGATGGCTCCTTACCGTATGTCAGCCTCCGAGTTGGCAGAATTGAAGAAGCAGTTGGAAGAATTGCATGATAAGAAGTTTGTAAGACCGAGTGTCTCACCTTGGGGAGTGCTGGTATTGTTGGTGAAGAAGAAGAATGGTAGCATGAGATTGTGCATAGATTACCGTCAGCTTAATAAAGTGACGATAAAGAATAGGTATCCACTTCCGAGAATTGACGATTTGATGGATCAGTTAGTGGGTGCTCGTGTGTTTAGTAAGATTGATTTGAGGTCGGGTTACCATCAGATTAAGGTGAAGGATGAAGATATGCAAAGTTGTCAAAGTGCGAGTTCTGGTTAAGTGAAGTAAGTTTCCTTGGCCATATTATTTATGGTAGTGGTATTGCAGTTAACTCGTCGAAAGTTGAAGCAGTATCACGATGGGAGACTCCTAAGTCAGTTACGGAGATTAGAAGTTTTCTTGGTTTGGCTGGTTATTACAGAAGATTCATCGATGGATTTTCGAAGTTGGCACTTCCATTGACTCAGTTGACCTGTAAAGGTAGAGCTTTTGTGTGGGATGCTCAGTGTGAGAGTAATTTCAATGAGTTGAAGCGAAGATTGACGACAGCTCCAATTTTGATTTTACCAGAGCCAGATAAACCTTTTGTTGTATATTGTGATGCGTCCAAGTTGGGCTTAGGTGGTGTGCTTATGCAAGATGGCAAGGTAGTGGCTTATGCTTCGAGACAATTGAGAATACATGAGAAGAACTATCCTACACATGATTTAGAGTTGGCGGCTGTGGTTTTTGTGTTGAAAATTTGGAGACATTATTTGTACGGTTCCAGATTTGAAGTGTTTAGTGATCATAAAAGTCTGAAATATTTATTTGATCAAAAGGAGTTGAATATGAGACAGAGAAGCTGGCTGGAGTTGTTGAAAGATTATGATTTTGGCTTGAATTACCATCCGGGTAAAGCTAATGTGGTTGCAGATGCCTTGAGTAGGAAAACGTTGCACATGTCGGCTATGATGGTGAAAGAATTTGAATTGCTGGAACAGTTTAGAGACTTAAGTCTTGTTTGTGAATTGGCACCTCATAGTGTGCAGTTGGGTATGTTGAAAATTAATAATGATTTTTTGAAGAGTATCAAAGGAGCCCAGGAAGCTGATGTGAAATTTGTAGACTTGATGGTTGCTAGTAACCAGAATGCAGATGGTGATTTTCAGGTTGATGATCAAGGAGTGTTGAGATTCCGAGGCAGGATTTGTATCCCTGATAATAATGAATTTAAAAAGTTGATTTTAGAAGGAAGTCACAGAAGTAGCTTGAGTATCCATCCGGGAGCTACAAAGATGTATCATGACTTGAAGAAACTGTTTTGGTGGTCTGAGTTGAAGCGTGATGTCGCACAATTTGTTTATGCGTGTTTGACTTGTCAGAAATCGAAAGTTGAACATCAGAAACTTGCTGGTTTGTTGACACCATTAGATGTGCCTGAATGGAAGTGGGATAGCATATCCATGGATTTTGTGACGAGTTTGCCAAACACTCAAAGTGGACATGATGCCATTTGGGTTGTTGTCGATAGATTGACGAAGTCGGCACATTTTATTCCAATTAATATCACCTATTCAGTAGCTCAGTTGGCGGAGATTTATATTCATAATATTGTGAGGTTGCACGGTGTTCCGTCGAGTATTGTGTCGGATAGAGATCCGAGGTTCACTTCGAGATTTTGGAAGAGCTTGCAAGAAGCTTTAGGCTCTCAGTTGAAGTTGAGTTCAGCGTATCATCCGCAAACAGATGGTCAGTCATAAAGAACGATTCAATCATTAGAAGATTTGTTGAGGGTGTGTGTGCTTGAGCAAGGTGGAGCTTGGGATAGTCATCTACCGCTGATAGAGTTCACGTACAACAATAGTTACCATTCGAGTATTGGTATGGCACCTTTCGAAGCTTTATATGGTCGAAGGTGTAGAACTCCTCTATGTTGGTTTGAGTCGGGTGAAAGTGTTGTGTTGGGACCTGAAATAGTTCAGCAGACTACGGAGAAAGTCAGGATGATAAGAGAGCATATGAAAGCGTCGTAGAGTCGACAGAAGAGTTACCATGACAAGCATAGGAAAGACCTTGAGTTTCAAGAGGGTGATCATGTGTTCTTGAGAGTCACTCCTATGACCGGTGTGGGTCGTGCATTGAAGTCCAAGAAGTTGACTCCAAAATTTATTGGTCCTTATCAAATATCTGAGAGAATTGGCACGGTGGCTTATAGAGTTGGTTTGCCACCACATCTTTCGAACTCGCATGATGTGTTTCATGTGTCGCAACTTCGAAAATATGTAGCGGATCCTTCACATGTTATTCCTAGAGATGATGTGCAAGTTAGGGACAATCTTACGGTGGAGACTTTACCTTTGAGGATTGATGATCGTAAGGTGAAGACGTTGAGAGGCAAGGAGATACCTCTAGTGAGAGTTGTTTGGGGAGGAGCAACTGGTGAAAGTCTTACTTGGGAGTTGGAGAGTAAGATGCAGGAGTCATATCCCGAGTTGTTTGCTTGAGGTAATATTTCGAGGACGAAATTCTATAAGTTGGGGAGAGTTGTAACGCCCCATTTTTATTCTATTATTTTTAGTAGATGGGTGAATATTTTTATATGACTTTATTTGTTAAATAAATGATTTTATGTGAAATATGTGTTTTGTGTGATTTTATGTGATATATGGTGTGATGCTATTTTATTATATGATTTAGGGGGTTGTATATTATTTAAATGAATATGGCTTTATTATTTGTGGAGATATTAGGAGAAATAAAAATATGAGTAAAATATTAATATTTTGCTTAATGGGAGTTAATTAGTAATTATGTGAGTTTAAGGGAGTTAAGAAAAATAAAGGAGAGGTTATGTTTATTGGGAAATAGAATAGAGAGGGGTCAGAAACATTTTTCACGTACAAAAAGAAAACATAAGTTTTGGGAGAAGAAGAGAAAACCTAGAAGAGGCAAAGAGAAGAGGAGGAACAATTCTGTAAGCTTTTGATTCATCTAAACTAAGGTAAGGGTGGGATTCCTTTCAATAATCTTGATATATAATTTGAAAATTGATGAATTTGTTGTTCTTGGTTTTTAGGGTTTGAGAAGTTATGATAGATGATGAATTATGATGAAACTTGTTGTTGAATTACATGATTGTATGTTGTTTTGTTCCCTATGTTGTATACTAAACCTGTAAACATGTTTGTAAAACGATTTGGGTGATTAAGGGATCAAAGATGGGATTTTTGGGTGAAACCATGTTGAAATCGCAAACTTTTTCTGAAATCTGAAGCAGGACGCGAAAGCGTCCTTCTGTCGCGAAAGCGTCCTACCAAATTGTTGAGGACGCGAAAGCGTCCCATTAGCGTGCAGAAAGCGTCCACATCCTGAGTTACGACATTTTGGACGCGAAAGCATGCTTCGCTCGCGAAAGCGTCCTACCCCTTTTTGTAGAGGACGCGAAAGCGTCCTTCTGTCGCGAAAGCGTCCCTGGTCCAGTACTGCCATTTTCTGAATTTTGTTTCGTGCACTAGGAGTCTATTCTAATCATTTTAATAGGTTCCCTTGATTTATTAAGCCATGTTTATGAAGTGAATATTATTATTGAAGGTTGTACTATATGAAATATACGTGTAAACACTTTTGTATAATAAAAGTTGTTGTTCCATTGTTGAAAATTATTGTGTCGTTGAGTCATAGTAAATTATGCACATTGTCGTTGTCGTAGATGTTGTTGTAGTTGTTATGATGATAAATGATTATTGATGATGATGTTTTGATGATGATGTTTTGATGATGATGTTGTTTATGATTGATGATGATAATAGTATGATCCTAAATGATTATTAATACTGATGTTTATGATGTCTGAAGTGGTTAAATATATGATGATAATTGATTATGAGTAATATTATGTTGTTTTATGACAATTATGTTGATGTAATTCATTCCTTAAATGATGTTAATGCATTCTATTATGCTATCTTGTTTCCTTTCCGTCGTTGACGTTGTTGTATCATTTGATGTCGAAGTTGGGGAGTGTGTCATAATTGTTTTAGGCACATATGTTGTTGTTGTAGTCGTTGTTGAAGTTGTATGTTGATATACACAAGTTGAGTCCATTTGCATACTCACATTTGTTGGGGGCTTATGCCCTGGAATGTTTATCATTCAACCCGTTGGGGGCTTATGCCCTGGAATGTTTACGATTCACCTGTTGGGGGCTTATGCCCTGGGATGCTTTAACCATCCAAATTGTTGGGGGCTTATGCCCTGGAATGCTTAGCATTCAACGCGCGTAGATTGGTACCACCTGCATGATGCATTAGTTGTTGTTGTCGTTGTAGCATTGTCGAGTTGTTGTCGTTGTCGCATTGTCGAGTTGTCGGTGTCGTTGTGGATAACGTTGTTGTTGTTGTTGTTGCTGTACCTTGGTTGCGGAAAATAATTATGTTGTTGCTTATGTATTTATTTATATACATTATTAATGATGCCTGTTGTGATATGCTTTGTTGTTTACATTAATTTGAAGAATTATATATTATTATTATTGGATAAGTTTCTCACCCCTTCTGCTTGAAAATGTTGCCCTTCGTATGAGTAACTTGCAGATAATGATGACTTGTAGGTTTGGTCGGCTCAAGTGTCTAGGGCTCTGATACATATTAGGATGGGGATTCGTCGCGAATGTTTTCGTTTTCTTCATTTCTTTTATGTATCATATTTTTGGTAAAAGACTTAATAATGGGGTTTATCGTTGTTGAAAATAATGTTGATTACGTTGAGGCCTTTGTGCCAAGATTTTCCCTTTATGTTGGATTTGGTTGAAATAGTATTTTCTAAAGAATTATTCCGCTGCAGTTTTGGAGATATTTTAAATGTTGATTTAAATAAATAGCTACTTTCTATTTATGAAATTTTGATTAGCAGTGTGCCACTCCGTTGTATGGTTTACTCTGATTATATTAATTAATATTACGTTGTTGGGAGAACGGGGTGTTACACCAGTCTCTGTATCTCGTTATTTTTATTTATTATATTTCTCTTTTGGCAAAAAAAAACTAATTTTTTTTTTGGTTCGATTCGAAACAGCTCGGTTTAGTTCAGTTATTTTGAATTTAGTAAACAATCCAGTTTGGTTCGGTTCAGTTTTCATCCTGAACCAAACCATATCCACCCTAGTTATAGTCTTTTTCAGTTGGTAGAATTGCAAATTTGTACGTGTTTTCACTTTATGTTGAGTTTTGTTAGTCTTAAGTTAATTAGGTGTTTTATGTTTGATAATTTTTCCTAAACCATACAATTCTTGGAGTTTTTTTTTTTATTTCAATTGTTTAGTTAAACAAAAAGTTGATCATTTGGAGTGGAAGGATAAAAAAAAAAGTTACATAGTCGTTGCCTGCAGATGAAGAACACCTCACCAGGTATAAATTTTGTTGTCCATGCCTAGTGTTGATACTTTTATACTTACGGTCATGTTAACTTGTGCCCTATAAGGGCACAAGTTAAGAAACTAAAAGTGGAATTAAAAAGTAACTTTTATATTGAAAAGACAAAATTCACAACTTTTAATATATTGAATGCACAATATCCAAGAAGAAGTTTCTATGTTTAGTTTCTATACTTGTGCCCCAAGGGTACAAGTTAACATTTCCCTTATACTTAGCCAACCGTCTTTGCTCTTCCTTTCAGGTGAGGTAACCGCCTTTGCTCGTTAAGCACAAGAGTTGTGTTTAGCAAATCAACTTTGGCTCAGATCTTCTGGAGTTCTCTATTTAGGCTCGCTTTCACTTTGTCATGCATGCTTAGAGAATCGTGGCTGTCTTCACATTTATTTATGATGCTTTGGCATAACTCTGACGTGTGTGCTCGCCTTCGGTTACTTTGCATTGGGTGCAGTCATTGTCTTAAACCTATAAAAGTCTATAGAAACTGGACATGCTTTCTGGCATACTATACTAATATAAACGATAATTGTATTAAATTGATGGTTTTTAAGATTGATTTCTTACAAAAACAAGTCGATAAGTCCTACAAAAATAACAGTATTTTCAAGCTAGGTATATATGTCCCAATTTTTTTTATCTTCATAGCCTGAAACTTATTTTTATTTTTCCTAGAGACCAAATTAAATTTAAAGTTTTTCTCATAAAATAAAAATGGATCTTCAATCGTAAAACAAAGCCATGGTCTCAATCATATAAATCTTTCTTTTTTATATATTCGACAAAAGAAATTGTGGTGCTCACAAACACAGGTGACTTATTTCTTACTATTTTGTATCATTACCTTTTGTAGTATGGCTCGAGAGTAGTTTAATTAGGTCCTTGACTTCCTATGATATGCATATATAATGGAAACAAAAAAGTCATTTCCATCTTTTTTGGAGAAGATTCTCAAATAAATGAGTGGTCATTTTCTGTTTTGTTTCGGTTTTATGTTTGATTTAAGATCTCATAATGTTGTTAGTTTGTGCCACGCAATCCCAACACCGATGTAACTCAAAGATTTCATTGTTCACCGGCTATGAATTCCACGACCATATTTCCTTAGAAACCTTTGATTGCTTTTGTCACTTTGTGAAATTTCCACTGCTCGCCTAGAATAATATACAGGAACCTCTAAGTCTACAGTGAGTGAGGAAAATATAGGGTTTTATTTATCAAAATAAGCAAGTTTATCTGCACAACAATTGCATGCATTTGTGTTTTTGCGCATTTGCTATAGACGCAGATCATGGGTCATTTGATCAAAACTAGATCTCTCACCTTTCAACAATGTACACACATCTGAGAGGTGAGTGGTTTGATTTTGTTCAAATGTGAAAGTGGGAAAACACAATTGTCTTGAATCTGAATTCTCATAGATATATGCACAGCTGATTTTTTTTTTTGGAGTAACCGTCGCACTATTATTAATATCAATCAAATTTACGATTTCAATGAATGGTAATGATTGTCTAAAGCTAATTTTGTTATTGAATAATCTGAATTGTTTGATTTTAAATTGACGGCCAAGATCATTTCCCTCGTAAAATTGTGAAGAGTTTCAACTTCAACCGATTGGATTTTTCTTGTTTGATTAAATTTGCAGTTAATCAAGTTAAGGCACAATGGATGGCTGACCACAAACAAAAATATGGTTGAATATTGATGAAAATGCTAGTGAAAGCAATTCATAGAATATGATAGTGTTCCCTAGGGACTGTCACGAATCCCAAAAGTTTCCTGAAAAATATTTAGACAAAGATAAGGAATTTGAAAGTTGTTTGGCGAGGGGTGATTGGCATCTACCTAGAGCCCGCACATAATAGATAGGTATAGCTATGGTGGTAGCAATAGAAGTGGTAGCAATAGAAGACCAACCTAAATGATATTTATACAACTATTTTTTAGACAACTTTGAAAACAAATACTCCCTCTGGTCTCAAATGTAAGAAATTTTTCACTTTTTTGGTTCATTCAATAAATGATGTATGTAGTCTATAATAAAGACCACATACATCATTTATTGAATGAATCTAAAAAGTGAAAAGTTTATTACATTTAAGACCGGAGGGAGTATTTACTTTCATACTTCATTCTTGTAAAACAAACAGAACCAAGAGCTAAAAGAGAAAATAAAAATAAAAATACAATGCCACTTTGAGAGAGATGTATTAAAAATTGGAGAAATAGTCACTTTGGTCCTTGAATGAGTGACGAGTAGTCATAATAGTCCCTCAATGTATCGAAATAGTAAAATAGTCCCTGATTGTGCACTTTTTAGTCAAAATAGTCCTTGATATTAAAATACTACGTTAATATTGTCATATTAGTCCTTCAATAGACTTACTTATTGTCATATTAGTCCTTATACGTACTTACTTATTGTCATTTTAGTCCTTATATCAAAAGAGTTATTGTGAGTATTAAGGGGTTATTTAAGCTTTAGGGACTATTTTGACTAACAAAGTGGACAATCAGGAACTATTTTGGAATTTTGATACATTGAAGGACTATTGTGACTATTTGCTACACATTCAGGGACCAAAGTGACTATTATCCCATTAAAAATTGTCACAAAATAACCGTATAAATGTTTTTTAAGACAAAAGTCTGCTACATATGCATCCAGTTGTTTGACTTTCAGGTCCACACATAAACATATCCCACGACTCTATGTTCACTCTTTGCCATTGGAAAATGGTAAGCATTTAAACTTGCTTATACTCTATCATCATCATCCTTCCTTCAATCAATCCCGTCCTTCCACGTGGCATCAAATGATAATATCACTATGTACTCTACACTATCCTCATCAATTACTTCCATACCATATAATCATCATGATTGATAATATTCTTATTTTTTTTCATGGAAATGCAGAGAGGACCACCTTATTATTATTTGCATGGAGATCCAGAGTATAGATGGCTTCCTCTTTTTGTTTTTTAGTGTTATGATATAACGAAGCAAAAAGAAAAAGGAAAAGAGAGGGAAAATCGAAATTAAGTTCCAAGCTTATTTCTCAAGATGAGAGATTCCATACCAGATAGATGACAGTTCCAGTGAGTAAACTACACACATATTTTGTTCCCTAAAAATACCTCCTTTTGTTTGCTGATACCCTTTGGTTTAATAATAAGAGTAAGGATTAGAAAAAATAGCTAGGCTTAATTTGTTCTCTGAAGTAAAAATAAACTTGAACACTTTAATGCCTAATTGAACCTCATACATGTTATCATGTTGTTTATAGGTTTTGGCCTAGTTAAGGGATAATATTTTTTTGTTACAAGTTAAGGGATAATATGATCATAAATAGTAATTGAAAAGAGACAATTTAATCCTCATACCTAATTAAAACATGTAAATCTTGACCAAAAAAATGTAAAGTATACATTTTTTTTTTTTATACCAAAAACGCATAAATTTTCATTGAAACACCTTTTACATGGGCATTCAGTGACTTCTATATGGATTTTCTTTGAAAAAACATGATTGTACTTGTCTATGTGTAAACGGGGGAATGAATCACTTGATAGATATTTGTTTTATGTAAAAAAAAGTCTTAATGATTTGAAAAATGTTATAAGATTTCAATCCTAAAGTTTCATGATTTTGGTTTGATCACATTTAAAGAGAGAAACTACTCGCATAATAAAGCGAACTATATCGTATGTAATATGTATTTCAATCTCAACTTTGTACAATTTGAAAAACTCAAATTTAATTTTTTTACAGAGACCAATTTGTACAATTTGAAAAATATAAGGACTAATGTGCAAAATTCAAAAAATAAATAGAGACTGTTGTGAATTAGTTAAAAATCACACCAATAAAATACTTGATGTGTGGTGCAAGTTAAACAAGCAACCAAATCAACGTGGGTGACAGTTATAAACACAACCGAAAGTAGAAAACAACGAGAAAAAAAGGGAGGAGAACAAACGAAAATTTGTTTACCCAGTTCGGTCCAATACTGACCTAGTCTAGGGGGAGAGAGCAGCTCTCCGTTCCACTATAATGATGAATAACTTTACAAAAGAGATATCAAAGGGTTACAAGAATTAGTCTTCAAACCTAATTCTACCCAAAGTCCCAATCTCTTCCCGTGACCAAGAGACTCAATCATAATAGTGTTTCTCCAAGGTGAATCAATCCCAACCTTAGTGTTTGTTGCCAAGAGCAAACTCTACAAACCCTAGTTTTGTTGTTGGCTTCTAAACCATGTTTTTTTTGGCTCTCTACTCGTGTTTACATCTGATACAAGGTTTATATTTATAGTGAAAGCATCCCTAAAAAAAGTGGAACAAATTCTGGCCCAAAAATACGTTTTTGTTTTTCTGCTGTCATGCAAAATCGGGCGCCGTTTTTAGCAAATCAGACGCCATTTTTTTACCAGACAGAAATCTCCAAAAGACAGCCAAAATCGGACGTCGTTGTGCACAAATCGGACGACGATTTTGGCCTTCTAACAAACTTCAATTTTGAGTCACTTTCAACAGAGACAATTGTGTAAAATTCTTTATAACACATGAGCACCAATTTGAGATACACATGCAAAGAAGGAATTTTTAAAACATATTCCTGCCCTTTATGTGGTATTTTAAATTCTCCCAATTTGATTTTGACAATACTACACAAAATCCAAAATATGGAATTTACATTGAAGAAATTGAATTACCCTCTAAAATTACATTACTTTAAAAATTATCTCATCCAAACACACTCTAGATTATTAGTCTTTGACCTCGAAGTGTAAGACACTCTAGACCAACACGTTTTGGTTGGCAATCACTTCACTCCCCCCATGTCCTTCATGACTCATGAATCATGATGCAGGCATGATCGGTTTGTAAAATTGTTCATATTCCAAAAGCCTGATTTCAAGGAGTTTCATGTTCCTCTAAATTGGTAAAGTGATAGCGTAATTGAGCTTGCATTGTTTTTATGGAGCCACATTGGTCAGTTTTTTGTCTGTGTGTTATTATAGTGTTTCATGGTGTTTATATAGCAAGAAACTATATAAGCTTTTTACTAGTTGATTTTGGTGTCAACCTAAGAATGCTTAAATTTTGACGGGTAGAGCATCTATAATTGTAGTTTCTTGGTACTTAAATGAGTCTCATGTGTACACATCACTTATTTATAATTTTTTAATAGTGATACTTAATAAACACTTAATTTCTTCAACTCAGCATTTCACACAAATTTTTTTTTTAAATGAGACTTACCAATATTAAAAAAAATGTAGATCCCACTTAAGAATGAGGTCTTAAGTGAGACATTGTGTCCTAAAAGACCCCAAAAATTTATCTTCCCAATGTGGTACCTAATAGATATTGATTCTTAAAAGGTTAAGACTTCATCATTGGAGATGATCTGAGACCCACTAATCAACTATTAATAATTGGGGAGTGTTAACTTGTGCCCTTATGACATAAGTTAAGAATCTAAAAATGGAATTAAATCATAAATTATGTCTTGAAAAGATAAGATTTTAAATATTTAGACTATTGAATGCACAATTTCTAACAAAATGTTTCTATCTTTGGTTTATTTAACTTGTGCCTTGAGGGCACATGTTAACATTTCCCTTAATAATTTTATAGCATTCCATTTCAAATTTTTAATATTAAAATAGTATGGGTCCCGCTTAAGATTGAAGGTCTTACATGAGACAATAGGTCTTATAAGACTTAGAAAAAATTTCTTCCTAACGGGGATACCTAATAGATATCAGGTCTTAAATTTTTACGACCATCCATTGGAAATGGTCTAAGATGTGTTCACATTTTGTATTCAACAATACTTCAAATATGATTATATTCAATTGTGAAAACATGTGAAAAATTAAAAATAAATAAAATAAAATGATTAAAACTTGTTTTGCTGATTGCTATACAATAGTATAAGACATAAACGCATGCATTTAATTTTTTTTTTTTTTCACTTTTCCTTAAGGTATTGCAATTTTCTTTTTAAGGTAAATTTTTTCCCACTCGAATTTTTTGTTTCTTTCCTTCTTTGGAAAAAGAATAAATATCATTTAATGCTATCATTATTAGATTATCTTTCAAAAAATACCACTTTTCTGACTGCAATTTGCGAGTATCTTTTTATTCTTTCTAATAACAAAATTTACATTGAGTAAAAACAGAACTTACATACGACAAAACAAATAAAAGCTTCTTTAAATTGTGGATGGTATTGGTGGGGACATGTTTTCCTTTCCCTTTTTAATTAACAAAGTAACAACTTCATGAAACTAAAACGTAATTGTGAAATGAAATGGGTCTGCAGTTAGATTACTTTCACCTTATTGCTTTTGTTTAGAAAGATAATTAGGTAAATAATTTAACTAACCACTTTTTCATTAAGTGTTCATTAAATAAGAATTATATATAAAAAGTACATTTATATCTATAATAGGAGGACATAAAAAACTTATACTCTCTCCGTTTCAAAATGAATGTCGTTTTAGGTGTTTACACACATATTAAGAAATGCAATGATTAAAAGAAAGATAATGATTATTTTACCAAATTATCCTTATTAACTATTGGTTAGTTTTAAAAGTAATACTTTAGAAGTAGTGTGCAGAGTATTAATTGGAGGGTACAATTGAAAAGAAAAAATTATTATTGCATTGGAAACTGAAAGTGACATTCATTTTGAAACAATTTTTTTGGCTAAAGCGACACTTATTTTGAAACGGAGGGAGTACATAATATTTGGAACCCCACACTTTTTGGATCTTTGAAATTCACATCACAATCAAACATTTTTTTTAATGAGTTTATTCGTGACTTTGAAATGCTATAAATGAATAAACGTGATGCCAATTGAGATGCTCCTGGGTTAGCAATGCTAGCTGTTTTGAAATGTGAAAGAGAATAATCTCTCATTTCTCATAGATGAATAATTGTGTACAAGTAGTATATATAGAGATACGAAGCACCTAATTACATGCTAATCTCTATTATTAACTGAGCTATGCGCAACTACTTGTTAATCAAGTAATCTCACTATATGTGCATATTATTTTTTTTCTTTATTCTCTAATACTAGCCTTAGCAAGCCAAAATAGGGTACTACTTTTTATCCATGTTGCTCAAGCTCAGAAAAAATAACCTATTGGAATCTAGGATCCGAGATATTTTAGTACAAAAAATACCAATCGGAACTTATGTTCTGATATGTTTGTTTCATCGGAATAGTAAAATAACTAACTAGGTACAATCCAATTGAATAGTAAAATTAAAATAATTAACAAGGTACGACTTGTCCCTCGATCATACACACAGTGTCTAAAATACCAATTGTAAATCAACTTGATAGTCACAGGTACGACCTTAGTAACAAATTTACTAAAAAATATCCAAAATACATGACCACAAAAAGATAAGCTACGTCATCACGAATATAAACAAGTATGCTAATAACCCTATGTACCTCTAACGTAGATTAGCCAGACACTTACCTAACCAAGTCAATCAACAGAGGCGGTGACTTTGGCTGAGCCAGAATCTCCACATAATTGTCATCCTGAAAAATAACTACCATATCTTCAGTAACCAACCCCAACCTCTCGTATAACAAGCTAAGCAAGGTACTCTAGATCTATCTATATGTCCTACATCGCCAACATTGATATATATAAGTATCCTTTAAAATTGTAATTGGTATACCCACCAACTGTAGGGGTCACTACACCTATCGTTGTAGTGCTATGCTCTCATAGCAAGCCTCTAAAATGATATATCCTCAAAGCATCTAATATCTTAAGAAACAATACCAGGTGGGGTATCCTCCTCCAGGTAAATGAGATGGACCAACTCTCCATAACTTCAAGTACCTCAAATCAGTTACTCCCTCTGTCCCGGTATATCTGAGCCAGTTTGGTTTTTCATACAGATTAAGAAAAATGTATAAATAAAAGGGAAAATGAAATATATTGTATTGGGAATGATGAAAGTAGTATTAATTAGAGTTATATTGTATTGGGAATAATGAAAGTTGTATTGAAAATTGAAATGACTCAGTTATTTTGGGACATTTTTTTTAGAAAATGGGTCAGATATTCCGGGACGGAGGGAATAATACATTAAGGGACGATATCAGATGAACCAACTCTCCACACTTTTAAGTACCCACTACCTAACACCTCCTCATAGTGTCGTGTTTCAAGCAGGGTCGAAGCTCCAAACCCAAGACATAAATCGGTCAGGAAAGTCCCAAGTGGTCACCGTCTTCAAATGGAACAGTTGAAGCATCTAGTCTCCCATTGCCAGAGGGCAAAGCCCATATATCCACAAGTAAAGTAGCGAGTCATGATCTAAAAACAACATAAGTAAAAAAAAATACGACACATATGGAGTATAACATGGCATAACATAAACATAACATTTGATTTCACAAATAAATGCAATGCACATTTCGCCTAACAAAGCACTGTCTACATCAATGTGAATCTAATCCCAAGCTTGTCACATTCATATTATTCGGGAAATAATCGCTCTGCAGAGGACTATATGAAATTGTGTTGCCTCTACACAAGGGTATCACAATCAAAATGTGTCACGTCTACACAAGGGTATCACATTTTTTGGGATATCACGACACATCATCAATTCGATAAAATTTTACAATATTAAGGTGGGTCATTCCGACAACCACACGTCATGCCCTATCAATGGGTTATATATCATCTAATTATGATGAGCACCAACATACAATTCACCATGTATACTAATACAACAACTTAGATACTCCCACTGATCTTAAATATAAGCAAAAGTCAAAATGTATTTGACTCAAGCGTAATACATGGCTCAAGCCTTTCTAAAAACAAAATTCTAGATATCATGGCCTCATACATGATATACATGTCATCAAACTTTTTTTGAGTGTGTGTAATATGGTGTCCAAATCTTTGTAACCACACAAGACCTCCTTCGGTATGTCACCTTCAAATTTACTTAAGTTCAGCCATTGATTAAGTGCTCGAGTTACATGTCTCGTTAATTTTATCACACACTATTGTTAAAAATAAGTGCAGACCAAAACCTAAAAATTTGAGAAGACTGAAGAATAATTTAATAAATCCTAGAGTATATTCCTTGAATACTGTCCCCTGTGTGTATTATCATGATTAAATTAGACCGGCTTAGACAGTTTGAAACTTTGTATTCCTTTTATGTAAATACTCCTACCTTAAGGTTAATCATGCATATGTCTATATGAAAAATCACAAACACACAAAAACATGATTTTAAACGCGCATGCAAGCATGCGGGAGGTTCACATGAATTTTTATATAGATATGAGCTCAATTCCATTATGAAATTGTCATTATTAATTTTGTTTAGTATAATCTCCAAAGACACGTGAGAGGGCAGGAAGTAGACAAACATAGGTGTTAATCAAAGCTAAACAAAGAAAGCCAGAAAGGCTATATTGGGATTAGAGCACTCAAACTATCAACTTAAAAGGCATGGGTTCAGTGACAGTATAACCCTGACAAAACAGCTACTACTACTAACTTAAACAATTAATATGTCACCATTTTGGTAGTAATGTACTCCATATTGAATTATAAGCCAAATGGCAATTGGCAAAAGAGTTTTTAATATTAAGAATGAATTAAAATTAAAAGGGTCTTGTTAACTGGTGCTCCGGAGGCACTGGTTAAAGAATTCAAAAGTAGAAAAATTGTCTTGAAAATATAAACTGTTACTTTTGACTAACTAATTATTACACCATTTTTTAATAAAATCTTACCTCTTTTAGCTGCTTAACCAGTGCCCCATGCCCTAGGGGCACTGGTTAACATTCTCCAAATTAAAATATATTCACAACGGGGTTGAATATAAGCTAAGGTATTACGTCATGAGAGGGTTTGGAGGATTATCACATTTAAGTCATGAAGAATTATATAAATGAAAGAGATGTCACAATTTTTAACCTAAAACCTTAAGACATAGGTTTATGAGTCCCTCACAGATAAATTGTTTAATGTTCACTTTTCTATTTAATGTGGAACATATTACTCGCATTTGATATACAAACTATATCTCACTCAAATTTAAGCGCATCTATTCTCTATGGGTATGCTACCCGTGAAACATAAGTTTTTTCATCCATATTTGCTTGCACAACCGTTGCCGCACTCAACGAAACTTGCCCGCCTTAACACCCTTGGGAAGGAAGACTTCCGATACAAGGAGCAAATTGAATCCTTGCCAAACCTCGACTTTTATACCACTATTGGCCATGAGGTGGTTCAGTGGATCATCACATTATGTCTTGATCAATCATACAAGTGATAAAGACACCACACTTTAACTTACAAAGAGAGTAGACTTCGATATTACATCAAATCAATGTTCAATTCAAGTAAGAAATATATATTTCTTAAATAGGATAAATACTTTCGATGAAGAGGGCTATGAAAAATCAATATATGTTCGCCATTATAATAAATGTAAAGTGAAAAATATTAACCTAAAAGTAATGTATAATTCTACCCGCATTTTATTATACTAAAAAAACTATTTATTAATATTACATTCAAATTTTAAAATGACACATATTTTAGTTTGCAAATGTGTTACTTATAATAAGAAAGAGTGAGTACTCACGAATTTTTGGGGAATGAAATATTTGATGGGTGGAGAAAGAAGAGATGAGGACAAGATGTTTAAGGAATATGGGTAATGGTAATGGAAAGGGGCGTGTGAAACAAAAATCATATGTTTCCTATGTTGTGTCGAGTAAGTGAAGTCGGATGGATGAGGACACAAGTGAAGTGATATAGGGCACTACCAACTTACACTATGTTTTCTTATTTAATCAATCAATGCACATTCCTCAACACCACTATAGTATAGACCACCATCTTAACTAGTTTCTGTTTATTTTTACCCATAACTTGCTCAGCATAAACAATTTTTTGCATCATAAATAAAATATAATAATTTGTCAGAATTTCCCATCCACAACGATTATTAATTGATCAATACAACCTCAATTTTTTTTTTTTTTTTTTATAAAATTTGTGATTTTTTTTCCTTTGATGGTGGAGGGGGTTTCGTTAAGCTAGAAAGTTTTTGATGAATGATTTGGTTAATGACACATTCCTATTATGGATAGAAACTTTTTTCTATGATTTGTCGGACACTTTTGAGTAAAGAGCCAATACAAAACAGAACAAGTGGAAAGGAGATGAGGGGAACAAAAATACCAGTGTTGCACTTGTACACATAATTGGCACTATAATGACTAGTGACTGGCCTTGTGTGACAACTTATTTTCTTGGATAAACTCAAATTCTTCTCTTTCATGTTAATTGTCTCAAGACACATTCCTCTCCATTTATCAAAATTTTGAGATATTTATCAAAAAAATTAGTTGGTGGGTTATTGGCTGTATTCCAATCCTTTATTATAAAAGCTAGAGTTGTTTGGCAATCATGTTTGCCCTAATCCTCCCTACTTTGCCCTAATTCCTTAACTTTTTTCCCTCCTAAACATTATTTATTGCTCGAGTAATCTCATCCGTTCAAGCACTTGATCACATCCGTTTATTCAAACTTGAAAAAAGTTCTCTCACTTCGTTAATGCAATTGAATACGTATTAAAGCCTAATCAAGTCGGTCAACAATCCCCCTACAATAATTGCTAATTCCATTGCCAATCAGAAATAACATAAACATCCCTTGATAATTGCTAATTCCATTGCTAATCAGAAATAACATAAACATCCCTTAGAAAGTGGCAATTGAAAATGTTTGACGCATGCATTTTTTACACTATACTGTTTCACGCATACACTAATTTCTATCACATTATTCTACTGACATTTCAATGTTTCACGCATGCATTTTTACACTATACTATGCTATCTGATATGGAGTGATAGGAAGATATGTGTTTCAAGGTGAAATTTCCCTCGAACTTTTATTTGTTTTTATGCGTTATGCACTAATCACTCTACCAATTACTACCTATTAAAAGCAATTAACTACGTACTTATTACAAAAATTAACATGTATCAAGGTTGGTTTGATTTTGAATAGTAATTATTACGTACTATTAATGGCAATTAAGAGCAAGAGAATTAACACGTATCAAGGGAATTAACTACGTACTTATTTCAAAAATTAACACGTATCAAGGTTGATTCCATTTTGAATAGCAATTATGACGTAATGTTAATGGCAATTAAGAACGTGGTTAATGGCTTGAAAACGTCGTTAATGACAATTAAAAACTTTTAAGTCGCATATTTTCATATAGGAATTACTTTTAATTGCTTTTATGCATTATGCACTAATCACTCTACCAATTACTACCTATTAAAAGCAATTAACTACGTACTTATTACAAAAATTAACATGTATCAAGGTTGGTTCGATTTTGAATATTAATTATTACGTACTGTTAATGACAATTAAGAGCAAGGGAATTAACACGTATCAAGGGAATTAACTACTTACTTATTTCAAAAATTAACACGTATCAAAGTTGATTCGATTTTGAATAGCAATTATGACATAGTGTTAATGACAATTAAGAACGTGGTTAATGGCTTGAAAACGTCGTTAATGACAATTAAAAACTTTTAAGTCGCATATTTTCATATAGGAATTACTTTTAATTGTTTTTATGCATTATGCACTAATCACTCTACCAATTACTAACTATTAAAAGCAATTATCACGTACTTATTTCAAAAATTAACACGTATCAAGGTTGATTCGATTTTGAATAGTAATCATGACGTAGTGTTAATGGCAATTAAGAACGTGGTTAATGGCTTGAAAACGTCGTTAATGACAATTAAAGACTTTTGATTAGTAATTATTGCCAATGTAAGACTATGATCATTCACATTTGAAACTAACGAAGAGAATTGCCAATTACCTATTTAAATACCAATTAGTCGTGCTAATACATCCATTCTCGACTTTAAGCAAATTTAAGCAAATATCACTCTTTCTTGCACTTGCTAATATGGCAAACATTTTCACCCCCATTGCAGCTGTGACAGGTGGAAGGAAGGATTTGAAGTTGATTGTCCGTGTGGCACATATATGGCTGATCTGTGATAAGGAAAATCCAGACGATATTATCTTCATGAACATGATATTGGTTGATGAGAAGGTATATTATATAAATCGATTGTATAAATAAATGATCCTTTTTCAAGTTGCCACTATGATAACATATATTATTGTTTATATTTGATGACATGTTATTTTTTGTTTAGCGAGGACGGATCCATGCCACTGTTCGTAAGTTCCTGGTGCCAACGATTCAAGGAATGGTTGAAGAAGGAGGAACATATAAGCTAGAGAATGTCATGATAGGATTTAATGAGGGGAAATTATAAACTCTTGCCACACAAGCACAAACTTAATATGGAATTGGTGTAAGGCTTAGATCAAGTTTCAAAGGAGTCAATTTTTGTTTGTTTTATTTGTAATGACTATTAACAAGAGTTACTTTAAGAGATGGGTTGAATACGTAAAAAAAAAAAAAAAGATCGGTTGATGATAACCAATGATGAATGTGAAAATACTAATGTCACTTCAAATGTCGTTTTTATAGTATTTCGTAATATATGATAACTAATGTAAAATGTACGGTTTTCAAACTATATTAATGTCAAGATGATATGATTAATGTAATACATTTTTATCATGTGAATATTTCATTTTTTTTATTATTATGATATAACTTATACATACATATTTTAGTCGGTAGGACCCGTGCGGAACACGGGTCGATGGTCTAGTTGTTCTAAAGATTGGTACTCACACGTGTAATAACAAACCTCCTTGCATTTTGTGATTCACTCATCTAAAATGAAGAGTTCTATAAGACGGGCTCACCTGAGATCTCTGGATCGTAAGATCTTGTCTATGTAGTTGTGCGTAAAAGATATCCAATTTACATAAAAATAAAAATGAAAACAAATTTAAATTGTAAAAATAGAATCAGTAAAATTTCCCTCCCCTCAAAAATTTACACTAATGATGGATGTTTGCATTTTTTTTCTTTCTATCATGGTATAAGTACGAAATTTCCACCACCATTTAACATTGACTAATCTTCGTTGAAAAACATATAAAAACACAAGGTGGATTCTCGTATTTCAATCTAATTTTCTCTGTTCGCAAAAGTCGATACATCAAATTATTGACCACTTGTTTAAAGAGTCAGAAACTCTTAACATTTGAATCTGTCATTGTTGATTATTATTTACTAGTAATAATATTTAACAACAAAAAACAAAAACAAACTCAATATTGTAATTAAGAGTGTTTAGACGACAAATAGAGTCATTGTTGCATGTAGGGAAATACTTCAGTGACATAATGTCACGGTACCATTGTGCATAGAGCCAATAAAATTTTGACACATGTATGTGCAGGGAGGGTTTATGTTTACAAGATCCTATGGACCAAATGCAATGGCACAAGATCCTATAGACCAAAATTAATGGCACCGTGCCATTAATGACACCGAAGTGCTACTCGCTGCATGTATCATTTTATAAACAAGAACATAACAATGATTACGTTACATGTTATGGGAAAGGATTGACCTTTCCCATGTGAAACGCCACCTACTAATTATGTTACCAGTACTAATGTTGTTTGTTACTACATGAATAGAAAGAAAAGAATGATGTGACGATGTTGATTAGGCGGAACAGAACACAAGGACATTGTGTAGACCCCACAACAATAGTTGTCTTGTCCGCGCGTGCTTCCAACTCACTCACGTGCGATTGCTAATGTGTTGTTATTGTTGTGTTGTTTATATAAACCCAATGGCCATTTTGATAGTGTAGCGGTGAAGCAAGAAAACAAACCAAGCAATAGCATTTCATTTCAACTAGTTATTAGTCATTCAGTGAAGTGTGTAGTTAGAGTTAGTTCATCTTTCATTTTCATAATATTCATTTTTCATTTATATATAGCATATGCTTAATCTTTGAAAGCATTGCATCATCACATCACATAGTGTGAGTAGTACAAACTAGTTGATATTGCTATAAGCTTAGTGAGTTGCAAGAAACAAATACAAATGGAGACAAATGGTGAGATAAGAGTGTCAAAGTTCAAGAGGGTTTGTGTCTTTTGTGGAAGTAGTCCTGGCAAGAAAAGTAGTTATCAAGATGCTGCCATTGAACTTGGAAATGAATTGGTATATATTAATATTAATGATTTTTCCTTACATACTGTTTTTTTTCCTTCTTTTTTGAGAAAAAAAAATCTTATTTATTTTTTGTGGATGGGGTGAAAATGGTTAAACTTTATGATATGACATGTTGAATATTCTAATTCCTTTGTATATTTCAGTTGGGTCAGTTTCTTGTGTTTATAACATGTTTGTTACTTTGTAACTTGAAACTATGTCTCTCTATTTGATGCAAAATATAAATTTTTTGTTTTTTGGATCATTACTTAATCACATGTTTTTAAGTTAAAACTATCCTAGAGTTTTTTTCATATATTTTTTTTTTTTATATCTATGGTCTTTGACCTTTCTCAGCTTTTTAAAGTATCCATTTTTCATTTCAAACTTAATAATATTATGACTTATCGCAATCAATTTTAATGGTTTGTGAAGGTGTCAAGAAATATTGATCTAGTTTATGGAGGAGGAAGCATTGGTCTAATGGGTTCGGTTTCACAAGCTGTTCATGATGGTGGAAGACATGTCATAGGGTATTATCTCTTTTCCTCAAAGTTTTCATTTTTATGAAATAGTAAACCATAATAGTCTATTGTGCTTGATTGATTATGTTGATCTCTTTGTCCATTGACACTGGTTTATTTGTCATGTTATTGTCTCTTGCAGAGTTATTCCCAAGACACTCATGCCTAGAGAGGTATGTGAGAAAAGCTTATAGTCTTTTTTCTTATTATTTATAGTGTATTATTTCAAGATTCTCTTCTTTAATTTAATTATTTTCCTTTATTATTCACTTTTTTCATTGATACTATATTCTATTCATATATACCTATTTCCTTGTTCTGTATTTTAAGTTAAGCTTCTTGTTAATTACACAGTTTTTTTGTTAAAGTTATTTTCTTTTGGGTAGGAAGAAAAAAACAAAGTGTGATAAAAGTAATAATAAAGAAATGGATCTTTTCACTCTTTTGTTTTACTTCAGTGGCTTATAATGTGCTGGAATTTTTCTTCACTTTTGTGTTTTGTTTTTCTCTTTATTATTTATTATTATCTCTTCACTTTTTGATTTTTGTTTTGTTCTTATTTTCTGTTCCATTTCTTATCCATTGGATCCTTTTTGCAGCTAACTGGTGAAACGGTGGGAGAAGTAAAAGCTGTAGCAGATATGCATCAAAGGAAGGCAGAGATGGCTAAGCATTCAGATGCTTTTATTGCCTTACCAGGTTAGCCTGAGCTAAAGAATAGTACACCTTACTTTGGTTGCATTACAGAAAAGTAGTAGAAATTTACTTCAAAAGTGCTTCTAGCTTTCTTTAGTTTTATCATGTACCATTGACCATATCTCAGTCTTTAATGCTTTCTTCATTAACCTAACAAACTTAATTACTAAAAGGTTTACCACGCCTAATCATTAATATTGTTGCCAAGGTAATTTTGATACACTGTCAGTGTCATATTAAAAAATTGTAAACTCTTAACAAATCATAGTTAATCAAATCAATTAGTCAAATAAATATGACACTGGTGTTGCAATGTGACTTCATATATCCTAATGCTATGATGATTAGAGAGTGACTCTTCAAAACTGGCTGATCCTGACTTTGCCTGAGACCCTAACATATTTGGCTAAAATTTTGAACTGCTTTGACTCTGAAAAACTATGGTTCTCTGGTTGAAGTACCATTTTTTGCATCTACTTTCCTTGGAATCATGACGTTTTTGTACCAAACTTACTCATGGTTTTGATATAGAAAGGAAAGTAAAGCAAAAGAATAACTGTCACAAGATAATGTTTTCAAATAGCACCTGTACATGTCATGAAATAGTGCTTCTTTTCAAAGACTTTTATTTCTGGTAATACTTATCATTCTGAGATGCTGAAAATTAGTGACTGTTACAGAAGGCAAGGCACACAGACAAAACTTGTCATTCACTCTTTCTTGGGATCCCTTGCAAGATAGAGGGAAGAGAGAGAGGGTGATAAGGGGTCTTAATTTGGTGCATTATGTAATCAATCTCGGCCATTGATTTGAAATCGAACGACTTAGATTACTCATTTACTATATAAAAAAAATGATCTGACCATTGGTTTAGATCGAAGGGTCAAGATCAGTAACTGTGTGCCATAATTATTGTAGGGAATCTGTTTCGGATGCGAAGCCAGTTTATTAGATGACCTTAAGTGTTCCTGTTCTCCTATGTTTTTTGCATTAAATTCTTGTAAAACTTATGCAAATTACATGCAGGTGGTTATGGGACCCTAGAGGAGCTTCTTGAAGTCATAACCTGGGCTCAACTTGGGATTCATGACAAACCGGTAATTGACTTGTACCATTCATAACTAATTCACATTGTGCTATTACCAGTTTAACTAGATTTGACATTCCACAACTCGCAGGTGGGACTAGTAAATGTTGATGGATACTTTAATTCATTACTTTCATTCATCGACAAAGCTGTGGAAGAGGGATTTATCAGTCCAAATGCGCGCCACATAATTGTATCAGCACCTACATCAAAAGAGTTAGTGAAGAAACTGGAGGTAAAATCAAAGTGTTTGTATATGCAATCACATTCTTTTCTTCAGCAGAATTAAGCAAAAATGATATATATTTATTATGTTTGATTCATCACAGGATTATGTTCCTTGTCACGAAGGCGTTGCTTCGAAGTTGAGCTGGCAGATGGAACAAGAGCTAGCCTATCCTGAAGAGTATGACCTCTCAAGGTAGCTGAGAGTTTAGTTTACTTGATGTGCAAGGAAGACGAGACTAGATAGAATTTTAGAGGTGGAAAGAAGCTATTGTGGAATATCCCTATTCTGTTTTTCTTTCCTGGAAGAAATTTCATTTGTAAAGTACTGGGATTGACCTGAAAAAAATGTGAAATTACTTTGTACCCTTCTTTTGAAAACTGATTTCCCTTCTAAGTTGTAAGTACTAGGGGGCTTCTGAACTTATTAGTCAATGACAACTAATTTTACCCCTTTAAGTAATCTATTTCTAAATAAGTAGCACCAACATTTCAAATTAAAGCGTGTCCAATACATGCGGTTACATTCAATTATCATATTTTCTCAAATTATTATCAATGTTGCGTCTGTGTCAATACTTCGTTCGCACACTAAATATTTTATGCCTTTATCTATATACTTTTCAGTGCTATTAAACTGAGCAATGTAGCAAACACACAAAACCACTCAATCAAACCACTCAATCATATCATACACATTGTATTCTACACACTGTATTCAACAGTTGATGTGTGTAAACTGTAAAGATATATTTCTTTAAAAACATAACATTTTCAGCAGAACCTATATGACCTTAAACCATTTTTTGAATAGCATGTTCACCTAACATATTATTCCAAAATAAACCTGGGGGAGAGGGGGGCATACTTCAGTTTGTAGGTCCTTTTGTGTTCAATATTGACATGTGTTACAAAGGGACACATGGGATTCAAACTAGAAGTTAGTGGATCATGTGCAACATGCATTTGAGGACAATAAGATAACCAATATCATGGTCCTAGAGTGGTATCATCTATCAAATGCTAGTGGTTGAAAGAACACCTTGTGATACACATGGAGAAATGAGAAGGAGAGCATGAGATGGTAGGGGTAGCACTACTGACAAATTTTGTCCTGAAATTAACCAACTTTTAAAATGATATCTGAAATTAAAATCATTGATCACATTAGTCCATTTAAAACTGTCACAGACAAAATTGATCTATAAAGCGCATATACAGATACGAATATAGACACTGACACGCCGACACCGCTAAAAATTTGAGAAAATCGCATAACTTAGTGTAATTATATGTCGATGTTGGACACAACATGTGTCCGACACCGGCATACGCCTAATCCGAGGAGTGTCCGAGCTTCATAGAAACGGATTAATCAAAAAAGACTTTGGTTTCACTTTTAGATGACTTAGAAGTGTTTTTCAAGTGTCAAAAACAATTTTAACTTCATAAAATTATATTTGCCATTTTTTTTAGAAATCAATTTTGGAGACTAAAAGCAATTCTACGTGAAGCTAACTTTTTGTAGCAGCTTTTGATTCTAGAATTTATAATTTAAGTTACTTTTACATGAAAGTATCCAATCATAAATTACTTTATCTGCAACTTATTTTTAGTCATAATCAATTTTATAGAAGCAATTCACTCGAAATCGTTTTTTGTCAAAGCAGAGCCATTTTGAAATCAATTTAAAAGAATCAACTCAATTTGATTTCATGATAATTTTGTTAATTTAAGAGATTAAATTATTTGACATCTACAGTTTCCAAACTCGATGGGAGATTCACTCAATAAAGTATAGTGCCATAATATTGTCCTTTTAACATTTTACCGTAGAACTTAATTAAAAAAAAAACTTTAATACACTTTTTGTTGGATCTTGTGTTGGGGGTCTGCTGCAATAACTTGACCAAGAAGATGATGAAGATGAATACGATGAAGTGTGCACATAAATTCCAAAGATTGTTGTATATCTTGATTGTTGGGAAGAGGCTGCTGCATTTGAAACCTGAAAAGTTTAATAGTTATGCATGTAAACTCAAAGCGTATGGGGTTGCCATACTAACCTTTAGGTTCGATTCGCCCCCACCAATAACTGTATATTGGATGCAATAAGGAATGATCGGCGAATCCCCTTCAGGATACTATGAGTTCCTTGACGTGTATTGCACAACCACACCAAGCGTATCTCCTAACAGTATTTTACAGATTTATGGTTCCAGCAATTCACTCATGCATTAGAGAATTGATAGATGATTTAGAGTAAGAGAATGATGGAGAATTATTTTGTTAATGCAACAAAATTCTGGTTTTTGTTTTCTGTCCAAAATTGTGTGTTTTTGTTCTTTCTCTGTCAAACTAATGCCCAAATGTCAAGCATTTATAATGCATTATATGACCCTTCATATGAGAGAAAACACCCCTTTGATTTGAAACAATGTTATGGTTCATTAAACATCCCTTTGTCAAAGGTTATAATCATATACACTTGAATCAATGCAAAGGTTCGATAAGCACCCCTTTGCCAAATGTTATAATCATATACATTTGAATCAATGCAAATGTTCATTAAGCACCCCTTTGCCAAAGATTCCAATGTATATGAATGATTCCCATGAAGAGTTAGAACTTTTGGTTCTAAAGTGATTCCATTATTTTGGAAATCACCAACACTTTTGGTCCTCTATTTTAAAATAATTTAAGTTTTGGTTTCCCTATTTAAAAATTGTTGTTTTTTGGTTCCTTATTTAACTTTTTTTCTCTTTTGAATTTTGGTCTTCTATCTCATTTTATATCATATAGTCCACTCCCTTATGTTGTAACATCGTTACGTCATAAATGAACATGCATCATCATAAAGTAAATGATCATAAAAAAATGACCAAAATTCTGAAAAATATTAACTAGGGAACAAAAAAATCAATTTTTTTAATAAGGACCATGAGTGGATTTAAGTAAAATAAAAATAAAAAATTACTCAAAAATGTTTGATTGTTTGAGAATAAAGATAGGGTAAGCATGAAGTTGCTTTCTCCAAATCAGTCAACTTATCTTGTAAAATAAAAAATCTAGTTTTGGCAAATGACTATAGCACAGATTGGTTACTGTATTTGCTAGTTTTGGCTAACATTCACATCTTGGACCACTAAACCTTGTAGCAACTTTAGGAAGATATTCATGTTACGTAACATGGTTTGTGTATTTGGACTCACATTTTTCTTTCTTTTAAGTTAAAAGGATAGGTACTATCCAACTTCCATTCCACATACACAGTTCTTTAGCAATGTTACGTACTGTGTGTTGGTTAAGGAAGTTATCAACCTCAAATGTTGATCATGAGTGTATGCTTCACCACACCACACCACACCACACCACACCACATACATGCTTTTGTATGTGGAAGTGTAATATTCGAAGAATAATGTTATTCTATAGACTTATGTCATTTTGTAACTATGTAAAGTAATAACATGCATCTTCCTCTGAAAAATAATAATAATAATAACTTGTATTTTGGTTTTGTCAAAAAAAAACTTGTATTTTGGCGGTTAATGGGATGGGGTACTTTAAGTGGTTAATAAGATATACATGAAACAGGTGGTTAATAAGTAATAACATATATTTTTGTGAGTCCTTATAAACTTGACTCAGGTGGTAGGGACATTGTATAATATATGTATGGACAGGGTTCAAACCCTAACACCCCACTTATTCACTTTAAAACATAAATTTTTAGCCACTAAGCTATTTGACCAAATAAAAAACATGGATTTTTGTGATTAATGAAGTAGTCGAAGTAGTTAACGACACAACCATCTATTTATGTTACAAAAATACTCCTCTATAAATATATTTTTTAAAATTTAACTCTTTTAAAAAAAAAAATCAAAAAAATAAAGTGTTGTTTTATACCGTGAACAATCATTTCTTCCATTTTGCTTTTCTCCTTAGCTATAGGATTTTTATTATGAAGAAAACTAAAACCCTTTATTCAAGTTGAGCGACTATCATTTCTTCAATTTCCCTTTTCTCCTTTCCTTTTTCCAAAATTTTCCCCTCAAAACTCGCAAACATAGCCTTAGCCAGTGGCGGAGCCACGTTAAGCTATATGTGGGCTTATTGTGCCCCCACTAATTTTGGAAAGTTGCTTCATGCATTACATATATACACACATTAATACACATATTATATATTTATGTATAATATTTAGTAAAAAGTTTTACCAACCATTCCTAAAGATGTTATGGAGCCTTTAAACAAAAACGCTTGGCTGCATCTCTCAACACCTTCTGTTGTGTTGGTTTCATTTTTCTAATAATTAATGTATGATGATTATGTAATGTTATATATGGAAAAACTTGAAGGCTTTGAATCAAAATGGGTTATTAATAATTTCTATTAAAATTACAAAAACAAACCTTAGTTTTTATTAGTCGTTTTAATTTTTAAATGTGTCTTTAGTTAGTTAAGTTAATCTTTATATATATTTTTCACTAATTAATTTGGTCTATACAATTAATAATAAATGAAACATTTGAAGATGTGCTCATAGTTTTGATAAAATTCAATATTTTAGTGATAACACACCAGTGCACCACATATTTAGAGACCAAAATGACAACTCTAAATTAGTATTGTACATTGACGTCTATATTGTTTAAGATCCAAATTATTAAAGATGATGGCTATGCTACAAGTTTATATATATATATATATATATATATATATATATAGATATATATATATATATATATATATATAGACACACACATATAGCCCCCCACTATTCAAAGTTTCTGGCTACGCCACTAGCCTTAGCAATTGAAGTTTGATATGCTCTACTTCCAGCTTAGAATATATCCTGGTTATGTTTATATTGTATATCTCAACCCTACGAAATCAACTTATTTGTAAAATGAGAAATATAGTCTATTTATAAATACTTTTTCAATTCATATTACATCTAATACAAAACTCTTAATTTGTCAAATGGTTTATTCATGCAAAATTTCTCCTAATTCCATCCTTGACCCTAGCCTAAAATTGATATAAGTTATGCATAGTTACAAAGTATTACTATAACTAATTTAACTAGCAAGCAGAATACATAATCCGCTACCAATGATACTAATTAATACACACATTAACACTAATCATTAATAAACCTTCTCCATAACAACTATTCATTCCTAAATTTCCTTTAATCATCATCATCATCATTAAAATCTGGTTCAATAGGCTTCCTTAATGTACCAAGCATATCAAGTTCAGAACCATATCTCATGCTTCTTCCTCTCCTTAAACTACCTACTAGTTTTCCAGAATACATTGAATAACTTGATCCTTTTGGCACCTGCAGAGGTGCAGAGAAATATTGAGAATCATCATTTCCATAATATTTCACATTTGACATCATCATAAGATTCTCCTTTTCCTTAACCTCATTTGTCTCTTTCATTCTCTTATACCGAAACCAAGCTGCTTGTATAAAACATGCAGCCCATGTCCTCCACTGATGTGAATAGAATCTAAAGGTTTGTCTCAGTTGTTTGCTATGTAACCGGCGGAATTGTGCTGCTACAAACTTTAAATCCTCGGCAATGAGTGCAAATGCTTCGACTTCTGTGATGGCTCTCACTGTGCGAGTTGATGAAGGAAACACAGCAGTCGGGCGAGGGTCTAAGGCCCATGGTAAAAGCTCTTCACCGCAGAAGTCGCCTGAGCTTATTCTGCAGGTGTTGAAAAAACCAGTTCTACCACCGTTGGTCGTGCAAGAATCTAAACGTCCTCGAACGATGAAGAGCATTTCGTCGACAGGGTCCCCTTCGCGAACTATGCAAGTTCCTGGAGTGCATAGAGTTGGTTTTAGCCTTTCACATATTGCATCTAACATCCTGTCATCCATCTGATCAAATAGTGGTACCTGTGCAATTAGTGTCCAATTAGTACTTCATTCTTAATTTGTTTACTTGTTTCTCAAGCAACATATCAACAAAAAAAGAAAAAAAAGTGTCACACACATGGTTTCTTAAGAAAAATTATGTGATTAAGAGTGGAGACATCAAGATTTTTTATTTATCAATGATCACATTTATGCGACCAAAATTGAGATCGCATTGGTCAAACTTGACCACGAATGAATTTCTGGAATATCAGTGATTGAGACCACAATTGTTACTGATTTAGAAGTTAAAATCTTATTTGCACGTAAAGTAGAGCGGAAACAGATTCCCAGCAGATCCGTCTAATCTAAATTAGTGAATGTGTAATCTAAGTCGTTTAATCCATAATCTGTGTAATAAAAAGCAAATACAGATGCAGAGATGAAAACAAAGATTTACTTACTTGTCTAACTAGATTAAGGCAAAGGTGGCGTTTAATGTCACGTCTTAGATCAACAGGAAGATCTCTAAGAATTGCTTCCTCGTCAACTCCACGAGTAGCTACCCATCTAAATTGGTCATGGCGTCGAACATTTTCCTTCAGGTAACGAGGGAGCTGCCGGTGATGCATCCATCTTTCTGTATCTGTCCTTCTTATTCGCCACTCTTCCAGCCGTATAGTGGTCGATTGAAGGTACGTCTGTCAATAAAAGAAATAATGTAACGGCGTGTTTGGGAGAGCTTATGAAAGCAGTTTGTGACATGTCCATAAGTTGTTTTATTTTCATAACCTCTCTAGTATAGCTTAAGCTGCTTTATCTTTTGTTGTAGAAATTGCTTATGCAAGCACTTATATGATTAATATTTATTCAATAAACATTTAAGTAAACCGTTTATCTAAGCAGGACATACATATATCACGGAAAACGATCATGACACATTAATAAACTGATAATCGCTATACATACTTGCATATTTCCTATGAGCAGTGCAAAAAGCACCAATCCAAGAATTGCAACAATCACAGCAAAATTTATCTCTGCAACATGTGTACTTGTTAGGAGATTCTCTCCTGAAGAGCTGCAAATTCATCATAGAATTGGTTAGAATAAATATGGACAAAACTTTTACTTCAAGAAATTATCAAACTTTTCATCCAAAATTTGAGTTACCTTAGATTCCTCAATCCCCACCAAAGACAATAATAATACTTGGTTAAGAAGTTTGAGCTAGTTATTTCCAAAGTCACAGCATCATAAAAAATTCCAAACTGAAAGAAGTGACTGTTCTGATCACATAGACCTGATAGATTGCTTGATTTAAGCCAAGCATTCCTATTTGGATCACTTAAGCTTCGACAATCAAGATAATGATATTGGCAATGTGGATATTGAAGTGTACATGCTTTCTTCCAACATTCATCTTGTCTTTCAATTGATAACAGGTACCAAGTTGATCCTAAAACCTTTTTGAAATAAAGAAAAGGTTAAGAAATGAATCAGAAGCAAGGAAGTGCGTATAGCATAAGCGTGTATCATCTAAGTGATTATGTATACACTATTAAAATCAAATTGTTTTCATCTAATTCTAAGCTGTTTTCATAAGCTATCCTATAGAACTTACGGAAATAAGCTAAAAACAATTTATGGACATGTTATAAGTTTTTATAAAGTCTGCAAAAATACTTATGTTAAAATAAGTTACCTCAAACAGTATCACAAATGCTCATACCAGTACGTACGCTCACATAAGTCCATTTTTGATCGCAAGTATTACGAAAAACATTTTTCGGAAGAGTGACTTACATGACTTGCAAGCATATAGAGTGTTAAATAATAAGCTGCACCAGCCCAAGCTTTTTCCATCATTACTCCACTTGCCTTGGTTATCTTAGATGATAGAGGATAAATAAGATACAACCTCAATAAGTACTGGAAAATGGACACCAGGCGAACTACATGCCTTGATGCAATCATTTCTGACCCTTTTATATTTGGAATTACAGCCCAAATGAGTACCTAGCATTATATATGAATTATCAAATTGTTAGCCATGTTTGCAAACCATAAAATTCATATTTTAATTATGCGAAGAACGGCTAATACATTCTTTCAGGATTTGTGACTGTCCCTACAAACCAACACAGAACATTTAAACATATTTTGTACTCGCTCACACTTTACGGGAGTTTTAAAACATTTTCACTATTTCTTCAATGAATTGTTAGCCATGTAGGCATTATTGCGACATTCTTTGGCTGGTTTACTATAAGTAAAGATAGAAGTGTAGAAAACCACATGTGATGAAGCCCTTGGAGGATGAAGTGATTTATACTGATAATTAAAAATGAATATCAGGAATATACCTGAGGAAGTGGTAGTGCTGCAACAAGATCAGACCAAAATTCCTTTTTCATGTAGTTTGATGCAATCTTTGAGGAATCAATAATGAGTTCTCCTCGACCAGAAACACGAGATGAAGGAGCAATATAAGCAGTTTGAAACCTAATATAGATATGAATAATGTAAAATGCATCAACAAATGTTCTAATTATAGTAAGTGAAACTTCAAGACCAATTGACATATCAATACACTTTTCTTTCTTAGCAACTGGTAAGTAAAAGAAAAGTGGATCCACAAACAATGAAATCAAACAAGCTGCTAAGAATATTTTGTTCCATAAATTTATTCTAGGTCCTCTAGGGTCGAATACTAAAATCTCTCCAGCGTCATAATCTTCAGAAAAAACTCTTGAAAGTCCTCTTCCATTTGATGATGGCTTGTTTATTGCATCTTTTTCTTTTCCATGCTTGTATTCACTCCTCATCTCATATGCACTCATTTCCATTTGACTTTCTTCACCTTCTTGTAATTTCTCTTTTTCAAGATCATCATGAAACCTGAGTTCACAATAACACTGAATTTTAGCACCAAACATATTTTTGTAAAAAAAGAAATTGTTAGTAGTAACGATCAAACCCTAGACCTACTAGATAGAACTCATTCGATGTATCAACTCATACCACTAGGCTACTTCTTCGGGATTAGAAATAAATAAACGAAGTTGAAAATAACGATATAGTACAATAGAAATATAATTTCTTAAGTTGATAAGTCATATTAATTACAATGTTAAAGGGAAGATTATGCAAACCTTACGACTCTTGATATAACAGAAGCCATTTTTGTTGTATAGCTCAAGTTTTACCCTGCAAGAAAAATAGGAGATATAAGAAAACTTATATACAAGTGCAAAAAAACACTATTTGGAAAGGGTTTAATTTAAGAGCTCAACCACAAAATCTCAAAGCTAATTTTCCGTACCATATTTTTTTGCCGGAATTCATGTGACTGAAAAGTGTGACAACTACTAAACTATAGGTACCATAGTCTTTTTGCTAAAACCTGTGAATTGGACACTATATTCAAAGTCGCAGTTCCTTGGACTTCATGGTTAATTTGATATATGGACATTATTTTTTGTGGAGTTAAAAAGATAAAACTAATGAAAAAAAATACTATGGTCAATTTGATTAATGGCTTACTGGCTTTATAATATACTTATTTCAATTTTTAAATCCATGCAAATTTTTTAGGGAAACGTATCAATGAAAAAGAAGGAGCACATTCAGGTTTAGTAGAAATATTTATGTATAAGGGGGATATAAGAAAATAAATTTAACAGGAAAAAGTTTTAGTGGTGTTCAATATTTGATTTGTTTTGTTTGAAATATAGATAGTCGGGTCGGGGTCATTTAGCTAGTTAGTACATAAGATAAATGATATTGTCCTCGTGAGCATAGCTCAGTTGTCAGGGACAATGCACTTAAAAAGTGAATTCTAGGCAATATCATACCAATAATTCACCACTAATTTTTCTTTGAAACTCTTGTTCCAAATCAGTGGACAAAAATTAACGATGTTTATAGAATATATGATGGCATTCATTGTGTTCACGTGTATAACAGAGTTCAATTCTTTTTGACAAGAAACAGGTTTACCATTTTAAATCCATGATTCGACAAATCCGAACTGTATTATAAACAATAAGCGCTTTGTTTTTTTTTTTTTTTGGTCGAATAAGCTCTTTATTTCATGTATTTCCTTCATCGAAGATAATTTTATTCGAGGCACGACACTAAATGTGACCATCTTCCTTAACCAATATACAAACTTGGTCCATGTCACGTCAGGTTGTAAAAGTCTAACACATTTCACAAGACCTAACTCTTGTTGCTTTGTTTCCAAGTAATAAACGTTTAATACAGTTCTAATTCTTCTATTTCTCATTCACTTTGTTTTTGTAAGTGGCAAATACCACTTAAAGCTAAAACACAATCGCACCGAAAAGAAACTCATTTGCGACAAAATGTGTAACAAAAACCTTAATTGTCAAGACAATTGCAATATGTAGAGTCAGGTTTGAACCGATAATCTCGACTAATTCATCTTATGGGTGAAATTCTGACAACTTGACAAAAGAAAATCAATAATAACGCATGTACAAATTAAGTTAAAAAATAGTATTAATTGATTAATGAGTCTCGTTATTTGACACAGAGTTTGGCATTAGATTACCTTTACTTTCAATTTAATCCCGACGGAGAGCTTAAATGATCTATAAATAAGTTACACTAACATTCAATAGAAGTCTTCTATTTGTTTCATATCAAAACATGAATTTTGAGGACAATTACACATAAGATACGACCATTTTCATTAGATAGATCATAAACATATTACCAATATAAAACCGACTCACACCTACAATGTGTAGACTAGGCTTTAAATCCTTATCCCAAATATCATTAATTATTTATGCAGCTGAGGAGTTATAAAGCCAAGCAGAATAACCGTGACTAGGCTGAGACAAAATTAAGGGTGGATTTAGAGGTTAATGGTATAGGGGAAAATTACAAAGGCAGTATTACAGCATAGCTGGATTTGCATCACATAGTACAATACAACTACCCAAACCAAACATTTGTATGACTAGGAAACTATCACAAATTAATGCTTACGAGACCAGCCACATACACACAAATTTGACGTATAGCGCAGAGCATGGCTTAATATTCAATCTTGCTTTTTAAAATGTTAAATAAATGTACAGATACAGCATGCACAGATGAGTAAAGAACATTCATTGCTGTATAAAGTTGATGTAATATAATGATCACACAAAGATGGAAAATTATGAACTGGATCAAAAACAATTGGACAGGTAATAAAATACAAAGGTTGATTATTATCCGAGGGGAAAGGTAAAACAGTATTTAACAGTTTAAAAAAAAAAAAAAACATGATTCCATTCCTCTCAAATTGGATGGAACAAAATATGATGGTAAGCAATGGAATGAAATGCAATGCATTCCACTTCTTTTCTTAAAAAATTCAAGCAATGGAACATAAGCCAATTTCATTTCATCTCTTACATTCTTCCCATACAACCGATCAAAACTACCCTAAAATGACAAATTTTAATACAATTGATTTTCTTGATTATGTTAAGATTAGTTTCAAATTCCTTTAAACATTAATAAATTGGTGCATAAACTAAAAGCATAGAACAATAGCTGGTTAAAATATAATAGATGGATTTCAGAAACACTATGGTAACTTAGAGGGGGGGGGGGGGGGGGGGTGGGTGGGGGAAGGATCAACATTAAAATCATATTTTCCAACATAACAAGTAAACCATAAAATAAATTTGTGGTTGATAATTTTCCAGGCACGTTCGCATTAGTAAAATTATTCCACAATATCGTTGCAAAATTGAATCACAGTAACTAATGAACATCGAGCAATCTACTCTACCAATAAAGCGGTAAAATACGGACTACAACAAATCAGTTTAAAATAAAATCTATTTAATCTAGAGCACACGTTCAAATTTCAAGAGAGTATTATCTCTTCTATAGAATGAAGCTTGTTAGGTACTGCTACTTTGTGTAGATACAGTTACCAAGTATGAAGTGCATTCTTTCACAAACAGTTGGAAAACATAGATGAATTGCAGCCACATAACTCCCAACTACCTGCTAACAATAAGATGTTAGAACATTCAGTCCAATTCATGAGGAAAATAAACACCATGATTCTAAGATGTCCTGCATTAGAACATTGCATATTATATAGGTGAAGGATGGTACCGAGTCCTCTCTTGATCGGGTATAGATGAAAGGCAAAATCCTCAAAATTGACGCTTTGGTCTACTATCAGCTGGTGAGACTCGGATAGCTCTGCCATTCAAGTCCTACAAAAAAAAAACCAGATTATGCAAGACTCCAGTGGTTAAATACATAATATAGCTTTACACAACACCAATTCACACATGAAGAGTTGAAGACGCAAAACTACAACTCAATGGCTTTGAATCCTCCAAGGGACTTAACCCTTTCATAATTAAAAAAATTAGGGTCCCTGAATTCTAACTCATAATCTAAAAGTAACATAAATCTAATTTGAATTATGAAATTAAAAAGACCTGCATCATATTGAATAGAGGAGGGATTTGCATGTTTACCGCGCCATCTAAGGTTCGAATAGCACTGTTGACCTCATCAGCGCTACTGAAAGTCACAAAGCCAAATCCTCTAGATCTTCCACTTTCCCTGTCATAGATTACCTTTGCTTCCAAAACCTGTCCTTGTTCACCAAACAATGACTCAAGTGCCAAGTTGTCAACACCCCAAGCAAGGTTACCAACATGAACACGGTTGTCACTATCTGAAGAACCACCTCTTGGAGGACCTCTAGAACGATCACCACCAAAACGAGGATTCTCACCAAAACGGGAGTTCTCACTACGAGGGGGAGGTGGTGGTCCAGCATTCACTCTCAATTCTCTTCCATCCACCACCTGTAAATTTCCAAAATTGTTTCCTTAGATGTTATAAACAAAATGGCCAAAGTCATTTGTAACATAGGTAAAAAATTAATATCATCCAAACTCAGATATAAGAGTTACAATGAGTAGATCTGGATAAGGTACTACCATAGTTATACCCTTATCCACATTTTAATAAAATACATATACCCCTATAGGAGTACCTAATTACTTGTAACTATTAAAATTCATCAATACACAATTAAAACATGTTTGTGTGAGCAAATTGTGTACTATGGCACTGCAGTCACATTCATACAGAATAACATTGAATTTAATTACTTATACACACACACACACACACACACCAATTACCATACTCAATTTTCAAACAACTAACAAAAATTCTCAGAACAAAACATCTAAATAATTATCAAACAAATGATGAAAAATAAACTCACATAGCCATTCAACTGCTGAGCAGCCGCTTCAACTTCCGCAGCAGAAGACATAGTAACAAAACCAAATCCCCTGCTTCTTCCAGTAGTCTTATCATAAATCACCTGAAAGAACACAAATTCCAAAATTTAACATTAAATTCACCACAAACCCATTATTTTTCATCCAAAAGGTACTCAATTAAACAAAAATATAACCAAACTTTGTAATAAATTAATCTTAACCCAATAATTTTCATCCAAAAGGGTATCCAATTAAACCATAAAATGCCAAACTTTATAATAAATTATCACAAACCCAATAATTTTCATCCAAAAGGGTATCTAATTAAACAATAAAAAAACAAAACTTTGTAAGAAATTACCTCAACCATTTCAACATTCCCAGCGTTTTCAAAAATCTCAGCAAGTTGAGCACTGTCAACACTGAAAGGAAGGTTACCAACAAACAACCTCTGGTTAGGAGAGTAACTAGGGGTATCATCACCATCATCAAAGGTATCTTCTTCCTGGTCAAATTCAGAAGAAACAGCAACACGAGAAATGAAACGATGGGAAATAGACAAAGATGGACGAAGAGAAACAGAGGAAAAGGAAAAGGGTTTGAAATTAGGGTTGAGGGAAAGAGAAGGGAGTGAAGAGAAACATTGAGGGGAGTTTTTGGTGAAGAGTGATGGAAGTACTAAGGATGTTGCAGAGGAAGACATGGTTTAAGGAAATGGATAAGGTTTTGAGAGAATGGGGGAAAGTAGGGTTTATTGAAGAAGAGAGTGAGTGAGGGTTTGGAAAAGGGTTGAGGAGTGTGATATTTATGGAAGTGAGGGGAACGGTTGCAAAATGAAAGGGTGCATGATGATAAGGTAGGATATGATTTTTTGGTGGCATTTTACTAATTCATCCCTCATAATCATAAGATATTTATCTCTCTTGCATTTTTTTTTTTTTGTTAACATGGGTTTTTAGGAATGTCGATCCTCTCCGGCTCTTTTGGTTCAACCTTCTCTCATTTTTCAATCCAACGGTTGATTGATGCATGTACGAAAGAATAATAATAAAGAAGGGAGAAAAAAAAAGTTAGTTTATGGCTGAGATTAAAGCAAGATAGACAGCATGAGAGGATCTTAATCCTGTTTTTACCTAAAGTTAGTATGACGGATGAAAATTTGTTCCATTCAAAAATAAAAATTGAGTTCTTTGGATCAAATTTGCACAACCTGTTTGATTTCTTTTTTCTATTGTCTAATGAATTAAAATAATAAATACATAATTCGTCAATAATAATAATGCTAAATATAAAATTTACCACTTTTTAATACAAATTTACCTTTTTATGATTATTGATGGATTCAGTATTTTATGTTAAATTCACCGAGCTAATTGAAATAAATTAGTTCGTTTCTACCTTTTTGTGATTATACTAAACATAGAAACGAGCTAATTTATTTCAATTTACCCGATTTTGAAGAAATCAACACTTTTTTTCCTGTGTTTGCTCTAGATTTTGCTAACTTTAAAAACCTAATAAACTTTTATCTTTTTGGATGTTTTTAAAATTTGGTGGGGTAATTTATGTTTTTGATGCAACCTTATGAGCATAATACTTTATTATGATGACTTGATGTATTTTTGTTTTTATAATTAAGTTAAAATTTTGAATTATTGATGTATTTATAGTATTATATATGTGTGTATAATAATTTTAATATTATTTTAATATGTTCCTTCAAAAAATTATTTTAATATGAAATAAACTCATACGAGTTTCGAGTCGATCAATTTGACAACCTTCAGTCTTACAAAATTGACCTGTGAAGTGACAATTGTCATCAGTTATAAACACTTGTTCATATTATATCACTTTAAATATAAAACTCTTAAAAATAGGACGTGAACCATCATTTACTTGATGTCCATTAAAAACTTAAGGGTCATGTTAACTTGTGCCCTAAGGGCACATGTTAATGAACCCAAAAAGAGCAATTTTACATTGGAAAACATGATAGTTTAACTTTTAAGAAATTGAATGCACGACTTTTCATATGTTTATTTCTATTATTAGTTCCTTAACATGTGCCCTTGAGGGCACAAGTTAACATTTGCCAAAACTTAAGTATGGTAGATATTTTTGAAATAAAATAAAGTGGATTTTAGAAAAGGATTTGAGAAGGACCTTCTCAATTGTTTTTTTTCTTCGTGTATCTCAATTGTTGTCAATCTCACCGTTGAATGTAAAAGGGTAAAATAAAATTGGTTTTTAATACAAAAAATGAGAGTAAAAATATTTAATGGTGAGATGATAACAACGAGAGACACGATAGAAAAATAAGTGAGAGAATCCATTCATTACGAGAGTGATTGGATGAGGTATGTTTTAAGGAGCGTGATTGGATGAGGTATGTTTTAAGGTAATGTAAGTTTTTGAGGGAATTCAAATTTTTTTGGGCAAATTTAATTGTTTGGATCATAATTAAGATTTTTTTTTTAAATTAAGAAAATTTATGAAATATTTTGTCCAAGTTAAATTTATAGAATTTCAAATGACATCTAAAACTTAGGAATTTCGAATTTCTTTCTTCTTATAATATTTTTAAATTTTACATTTCGGTGTTCATAATTTTCAAAAAAATTAAAGAACCGCAAATTGACCCCTCAAAATTAAAGTCATCGTGAGCTTAACTCAGTTGGTAAGGACAATGCATAATATATGCAAGGTCCAATGTGTAACACCCCGTTTTCCCAACATAAAAATTTCATTTAAAATCAGAGTATTTAATTCATAACGGAATGTCACACACTACTTTAACATCTCAAAACAGATAATAATAATTATCCTTCAAATTCAACATCATGAAAATCTTAAAACTGTTGCAGCGGAAAATAGTTCAACATTTAAAAGTCTTGGCACGCGGGCCTTATTGGAAAATCTCATAAATTAGTTCATAAAAGAGACACGTAAGGAATAGAAGTAAAAGCAAGCCCCCATCCCGTTACGTATCAGAGCACCTAGACACCAAGTGAAGAGTCGACTCATGAACGCCTCTAATCTTTATTACCTGCACATTACCCACGGTCGAGGCAACATATACGCAGAAGGAGTGAGATTTCATAATCAATACATTAAGCATATAATCCAATAAAATGCATTTAACAACTTAAACATTAATAACATATCAACAATTAACAATCAGCATATTTTTCATTTCATAACAAACACAATCATCAAATACCATTACTAATTTTCATCGCAAATCATAGTCAACTTAACACTCAACTTGACGACACAACTCATCTTTGACCATGCAACTCTATCAACTCAACAACAACTTGACAACACAACTCATCTTTGACCATGCAACTCTATCAACTCAACAACAACTTGACAACTTAAGCAACATGAAACTTCTTGATATGCGAATGCATGTGGTACCAATCAACAACAAAATGAGCATAATAGTCTCCTCAACGTGTGAGCACAAAGGCCGCCGGGCCGAAAGCCCCCAACTTTAATGAGCACAAAGGCTTCCGGGCCTAAAACCCCCAACTTTAATGAGCACAAAGGCTGCCGGGCCTAAAGCCCCCAACTTTAATGAGCATGCAATGAACATCAACTTCCAACAACTTAGACAACAACATAAACAACTCATACGACTCATAATCATGGACAACTTCTTAAACTCTTGCAACATAGACCGACTCATGCAATTTCAAGACTTTATAGGTCAGCAGCAATGAACAGCAACAGATTTGCAACATATAACAGTATTGGAATATCTCAACATCATTTAAGGAATGGATTACATCAACATAAATATCATAAAACATCATAACATTATTCATGCAACATTACTAATCATTTCAGTCATATAAACAGACTTCTGTAACATCTGGAAACATCCTAAACCTCCCTCATTCTTACTTCCAAGGTCAGCTCCAGACTATACGTGCGAAAGGATCGCATCGGGACAATTTTGAGCAACTGACAGCCTAACTCGCAGTGGCGAGTGATTCTACTCGCAGTGGCGAGCTCAAAGGTCTGGCTCGCAGTTGCGAGCGATGTTACTCGCAGTTGCGAGTGTCTTGGGGTAGCTCGCAGTTGCGAGTGTTCTTGCTCGCAGGTGCGAGCGATGAATGTCAGTACGGCCAGAAACCTAAAAATTCTAACTTTTCACTTAATCTCCTAATTCTAACCTCAATTCAACATCTAATTATCATCTTATGGTATATCTAAGTTCTGTACACTAATTTAGCATCAAACTAACATCTTTTCATGATTCAATCATCAAATTCGGTCTTAAACCTAATTCCCAATTCTCACCAAAACTTAATCTAATCATGCTAAATTCATCCTATAGAATCATACTCTTAATAATATTGAAAATTCGTCTCACCCTTACCTGGTAATAGCAGAAATCAATAGCCTCCTTTTGTTCTTCTCTCTTTCTGACTTTTCTCCCTTTTTCTCCAAAAACGTACGTATTCTGTTTTCTAACTTTTGTTGTCTATTTATCTCTCCTAATTACTCTTCTCACTACTAATTGCTCATCTCACAACACAGCCCAATTTTTAATATTTTATTTTATTTCTCATATCTTATTTTATTTAATAATAAAATAAGTCACACCAACATAACAACTTCACAACATCAATATACTTCACGTCATTCTAGGAAATCACATAATTTATCTATAAATCATGCAAACTATTTAAATTCTTAAATCATATAAATATATATATATATAAATAAATATATAAATCCTCATTAAATTAAGTAAATAATTAAGACGGGCGTTACACAAGGTACGAACCCCGGACACCACAAAAAAAAATTGCTTAAAATTTTAATTTTTCTAAAATTTTATATCACTACATCCAAACATACTCTAAAAATTTAATAAATTTTTCAAGGTAATTTAATTGGAGGTGTATTTTATTTTATCATTAAATTCTTTCTTTATTTCTTTTTTTATGCGTAAATATTTCACATTACAACGAAGACGAGTATTATGGATATTCTCTTTTTAACGTTATATTTTTATTGAACGAAACTCATATGTGTTCTATATTATTTTTTTGAAGAATATGTGTTTCATATTTTAAAATATGATGAGATGAAAATGAATTTCACTCAATAAAAAAATAATATTAGAGCTAGTTTTAGAATAAAAGTGTCCAACCATTTATCTTACGGCAACATATTTGTACACGCGTATATATGATTGTGAGAAACTGCAAATGGGTTGTGGTCTAATGGGTGAAATCTGTACTGAGATGTTTTTCTTTTTCAAAATGGATGGATATTGGCATGTTGGTATGTACAACAGTACAAGTGGGTAAAATGATTTTGTTTTATTCTTTGTTGTGAACAAAACGAAAGTTGGTTTTCTTCCATTTGCTTTGCAAGTGGCGAGTGAGGTTTGGATCGTTTTAAGAGTGTGAACAGACAATTTTTACTGGATGATAGAAAAAAGATTTTTCCAAAATAAATATAAGCACTCAGGAAGAAGTTTAGTATTCAAAAAAAAAAAGAAAAAGAAAAGAAAAAGTTTAGTGATTAATCTCAAGTAATTTAATGAGGTCTCATTAAAACAAATTGTTTGGGAAACTTTGAATCCGATTATGATGTAATTATTGGTCAGAGTTTAATAACCTCTGCATTACTAAAATCTTCTTACCTTACAAATTCGAGAGTTAAAAAAACACAACAGAGAATGATAGATATATAAAGGACAATTTTTATTCTACATCTCTACATTTATATCTTCAACCTTACATTTTTCATGAACTTTCCATTTTGCTCTCGTACCCACTTTTAAATTTTTCTCATAACTCTTTTAAATTTTTCTCATAACTACACTAGATTATGTGGTGAGCTTAATCGAGATTTCACCAAATGGCATATGAAATGACAACGTTTTAGGATACCACCTCTCCACCAAATGACGACGCAAGTGCACAATTTTATTGTTGTAATAAGATATTGATCTCACATTGACTTTTGAAAATCAAGGTAGCACTTTTTATCTCCTACATATCGAAATAAATATATTATTTTTTGTATTTTTTATAAAGGACGCAAGGTGATTGAAAAATAATTTGATGTTTGTTTTGAAAATATACAATAATGGAAAGTGCCTCAGAATCACTGGAATTCATCATTATAACAAACTATCAAAATCTTATTCATTCCTTTTACCTCGGAAATACATGTCTAAGGATGAGATATTCTCTATTATATTGTTTCATTTACTCTATCTCTAGTAGTAAAAAATTGCCTTAACAACAAGATTACATATTCTCATGTCTAGTCTAACTTTATTGATGAGGACCATTAAACATGAATATCCATTTTTACATCTCAAAAAGTCTTAGACTATTCTCATACTTCAAACCTTTTGTTGAACCATATATTTCTAGCAACATACCTTCATTTTCATTTACCAAAAGGTTGCCCAATATCTTAGTGAATTATGGCGTTTAAAATCATTCAATCTTCTCATTATCAACTCCAACTCTCACTAATGTAGGAGGGATTGGAGAGGCCGCGGTTCTTGATGCTGCCTCCAATTTTATTTTTATCATTAATAAGTCAATTTCTTGTTTAAACTGACCGGTAGCAGATTTCATGTCTCGTTGGGTAACTAAAGTAGGAGGGGTTGGTGAGGCGGTTCTTGATGCCTCCAATTCTATAAAGAATTCAATTGCCTGTTTAAATTGACCGAGGATGCAATAACCATAAATTAGATGGTTATACGTGGTAGAATTAGGTGAGACGTTGTTCACACGGATCATTTCAGAATATAAATCATAGGCTTGGTTTACAAGTCTATCTTTGCAGAGCCTGTATATGATTGAATTATAACACAGCAGGAGAGTAAAGTCACCTTCCCTGTCAATCTGGAGCGCACGCCTCAACAACTGTATTGCTGTGTGCGTTTCTCCTATCTTGCATAGTCCTTTGATTAGAACAAGATAACACTCATGGTCCAACTGAAAACCCTTTTTAAGTATGATGTCATTGTAAAAGTGCATTGCTTTGTGAATCTGATCTCTATCACAAAAACCATATAAAAGATAATACAAAGTTTCAGCAGTAGGATGATGACCGGTGTTGATGATCTTGTTGGGAATAATAGAAGAAACAGAAACAGCACCAACATATCTTCTCAACATTGTTTATCAGGGAACACTTTCTTCACAAGCGATCTTAGGGTAAATAATAAGGTTTCAAAAAATATCGTTTTGCTAGAAACCCTAGTGCTCAGAACAGTATGCGTTTAGGCAGTAAAAAGAATAATAGTATGCGTTTATGGAGTTTAATTGCATATTTTTAGGGAAGCTTAATGGCATGTTTAGTATTTATTTTTATTTTATGTGTTTGTTGTCTTTTATGTTTTAAGTTTCGAACGTTTTTAAGTTGGTTCAAAATGTTGGCAAAGTTGAAATTAGTTCGTCCTTTTAGTGAGTTGGCCATTTGAAAGGGACAATTCATAAATGGAATACATTTTTTTTTTGAAGAAATGAAGACAAAATGTCACTCATATAAGTTCGTGCAATTAGGGTTCATCCTCCGAAATTCCATATTCATCCCCCCTTCCATCTTCATCTCCCCGTGAATCTTTTTAAAACTTCATTTAGGTTAAAATATAGATCTACAACATTACTATGATGAAAGTTTTTACTGGCTATGGCATATGCAATCGGCCGCTGTTTACTTTTTGTTGCAATTTTGGCCCCCCACGCCAATTTTGACCCAGTCAACGGACACATGTGTAAATTTTTTATTTTATTTTATTTTTGTTTTTTTATTTTTATAATTTAAAAAAATAAAAAAATATTTTTGTAATTAAAATAAAAAATTGTTTTTTTAATTACAAAAATAAAAAAATAATTTTTAAATTTTTGTTTGTTTTTTTAATTACAAAAAATATTTTTTTTATTACAAATAAAAAAAATAGATTACAATTTTTTCATTACAAAAATTATATATTTTTTATTTTTTAATTACAAAATAAAAAATTTTAAAAAATACAAAAATAATTAAAACATTGGGGAATTAGTCACTTTAGTCCCTGAATAGGAAATGAGTCGTCACTTTAGTCCCTGAATGCAGATAAATTGCAAAATAGTCTCTGAATGTAGACTTTGTTAGTCAATTTAGTCCCTGAATGCAGACTCTGTTAGTCAAATTAGTCCCTGAATGTAGACTCCGTTAGTCACTTTAGTCCCTGAAATTGACCAACAGAGTCTACATTCAGGGACTGTTATGAAATTTCTCTGCATTCAGGGACTAAAGTGACTACTCCTTTCCTATTCAGGGACTAAAGTGACTAATTCCCCCTAAAACATTACACATGCGGCATCCATGTCAGCGTTGACTGAGTCAAAATTGGCGTGGGGGGCAAAACTGCAACATAAAGTAAACTTAGGGGACCTGAAAAGAGTTGATTTTTTAGGGGGTCAAAATAACAACTTTGGGAAACTTAGGGGCCAAAAGTGTAATTAAGCCAAGTTTATAATAGTATTCTGAAGGTGGAATGTAGAAGGTTAGCTTGTGTTTGTGTTGAAGTGGATCTGACCCTCCTAATGGTTGGAGAAATTTGGATCAATGACCCCTGGGTACAAGATTCAATATAAAGGTTTACACATCATCTACACAAGTTGCGGTTGCAACGATATTCTAATCGAAATTGCACCCAAGTTGCGTCGTCGTGTTCTACCAAACACCACCAACGAGCTGCACAACATACTAACTATATAACCCCTCACGTGCCCAACCAACCCACCCCAAATGAAAAAAAAAAAACTTTGTATTGTATTTTAAGAAAAAACATATTCATTGTTAAAAGCTAAATTTACGGTACAACTTTTGTAAAAAAAATGGAATATAAATATCCCCTTAAGGCTTTGTTTTGGAGTTTCGAGAAGAGAGAAAGGGAAGACTTTAAGAGGTGAAAAATAAGTTGTTACTAAAAAAAACCCTTCAGCTATGGTAAAAAATGTGCAGTGTGAATGCTAGTCCGAGAGAAATGTTTGTTGTTCTTATGAGTTTTCTAATGTGTAAAACAAAAAGGACAAGACAAGAGAGATCTTGCAACTCCCTTTTCGTTTTTTCAAGTGAATAGGTTACAACCAACATATTTTGGCCTTTTGTTTCAAAATTTACATTGAATTCGTAAACTCACAACAAACTCGCACGTCAATCCAAATCCGAGAAAGTAAACTTAAAAATGGCCATGTTATGGAGGACTCATGAATTAGACAACATGACAAGTGACAACCATGTTAGGGAGGACTTGTATATCTCATAATTTGTTCTTATATTTATTTTTGAATGTGAAAATGTCACACATGTGTACATTCACTTTTATAATTGGCTTAAGTTAGCTATTACTTCCCACTTTCATTCGTTACATACCAAAGTGAGGAAAAGAGAGGAGAAAGAAGCTGCTGAAGCTTTGAGACGTGAACAGGAGCTTCGAGAAGCTAAGAGACTGTAGCAGAGGCTTAATTTTCTGATACAACAAACTGAGCTCTATAGCCACTTTATGCAGAAAAAGTCAGATTTACTATCTTCGGAAGCTTTACCCATGGTAGAGGAAAAATCAAATGTGGCTAATGAAGAGGAAGATTCAGAAGAGGCTGAATTGAAGAAAGAAGCTTTGAAGGCTGCTCTAGAAGCAGTCTCTTAAGCAGAAAAAGATGACTAATGCTTTTGATAGTGTATGTTTGAGGCTGCAGCTGATCGGTGTAGCTGATTCACTAACGCACGAAGTTGCACGAGCGAGTAACAATGATTTGCAAACCCTTTGAGTTTTCTATCGGTCTTGTGACATGGATATAGATAAATGTATATTTGCATATTTGTGTTCTTCGTCTAGATATTATTGAGGATTGTGAAACTAAGCAATAACATGCTAGCTTAAATATTGTGTTGTCACATTGCACATCAACTTGAAGCTAGCATTTGGCCATACCATGCATTACAAGCTTTCAATAAAAAAGTGTTTTTAATTTATTTAAAAGTTCAGGGAATCTGTTAAAAGAAATTTATTCAGGGATCTACTTAAGAAACTTATTTACATGCTCTTTAGGGAGCTATATAAAAATTCTCAAATAGTAGAAGGACCTACAAAATAATTAAACCATTCTTTTTACCCCCTTGTTACTGATATTTGTTACCTAGATTCTAGAATATATGTGATATACCAACCAATGGAAGCTTGGAATTTAGTACTGTGTAGTTAGGGATGTTTATTGTTTAGCCTGATTCTCTTTTTGCACATTTCAATCAGATTTTAACTCTTCAAAATGTATACTTTAACAGTGACCTTGTCACTCATGAGGTCATGGCTAGATTGAAAAACGTTTATGCAATGGATGCTAGTATGCTTCAAATCAGTCATTACTCATGAGGTTCATATGCTTTAACACACTATCCCACTTTTGGTGTCAGCGGCTCAGAGCTGCTATCTTGGATTTACAGCTGCGGACATAAACAAATCAAGATAAAAATCATGGATAATAATAACCAAGAATTCATTTTTCAAATCCTCTAACAAATGTATCAGATGTTATAAGATTTGTTCTATAAACTCATGCAATTGTTTTGCAACCTATAAAGTAACCTTGTTTAGTGGCCATGCAACTACATGGTTTAATGATTAACAACTTTTTAAGCATTCAAATAGCAGAACAGTTAGGTTATTTTAATTGTATCAAAATTGAATTTCTTATGTTTTCAAACTGGTTGATTCTATTAGTTTCAAGCTGCTAGATCAGTACATTCATAACTAGCACTTCGTGTGTCTTGCAAGTTGCAATACACTTTTGTTATGCAGTGTTTTGGTTCAATGTTGTTGTTTCCTCTCTTCATTTTATTCATCATTGACAATGTGTACATAGATTACACCTCTGTTTGGTTTCGCATTTAACATCACCATAACATTCCGTCACTTGTGTCACCTCATCATCACACTTATAAAATAAGTAAAATAAACTCTAAATTGAGTAGGGCAAAAAGTCTGGAATTTTAAAACATGAAGGGTCTGTTTACTTTCAAAATTTTCGGTTTTCATTTCAACTAATAAACACAAGAGAGTAAAAATCTAATATATTAATTACTTTTTTGTTTTACAATTTTTTAATAGCATTGGTTTTTGAACATGAATTCTTTCAAATTTGTCTTCCATTATTTTCTTTCACAATTATTACTATAAGCGTTCTATATCTCCTTGTAAACAATTTAAAATAAACACAAATTTTAAAAATGAAAAAGTTTTTCGAAAGTATATGAGCAGCGTTATAGATTGTAAGAATGAAATCATAAATAAATAAAAACAAGAACTAAAAGCGAATTCACCAAAAAACGTAACAAGTGAAAAACCGATTGAGAAATCACATAACCCAGTCGATTTTGGTCCTGTGTTGCGCAGCAGTGCCGTCAATTTTAAGAAGATATGTTGGTAACATGTCTTCAGCTATCTCTCGATTCCATAAGATCATCAACATCGGCAATCATCCTACTTTTCAAACTTTGAATGATATTTTCGATGCTTTTTAGGAGAAAGGCGAGATTCACAAAGCAAGGCACTTTTACAATGACATCATACTCAACCATATTTAGGCTCTGCAAAGATAGACTTGTAAACCAAGCAAGCCTATCAATTATATTCTGGAACGATTAATGCCAACAACATCAAGCCTAATAGCATGACATATCAAAATCTAATCCATGGTTATTGCATCCTCGGTCAATTTAAACAAGAATCCCCTCTCCTCCTACTCTACATTTACGTACCAAACGAGTGGAGGTGAAACCTGCTAAAAGTGAAGCAGCTATGATGATAATAGGTGGTGTCAAACCTAATGCTGCTAGTCATCACTCAATTTTTGATGGACTATTCAAAGGTGGATCAAGAAATGCTGTTATGAGTAAGATTGCACAAAAGGTCGTAAAACTGCTACTTTCCAAATTTTATCATACTAAAGATGAATTTGATTGAATAACAAACTATTTAAAGTTGGCTTGCTTGGGAATTGTTGGTTGCATTCCTGATGATGATGGTGATGTAACTTGCAGAACAATAACGAGGCACGCTCTCTGTGTGTAAGATACATGGAAATAAGCTAGGATGGTACAAAATAACTTATTTGTGGAATGTAGTTTACATGCTTTACAGTTTGCTAATTAAAGGACCATGTTTTTGCTTTTAATTTCGATTCTATATTCTATGGGTTATCAGTTGCCATGCGAGTGGATAGTAATTATTTTTCATGAATTCAAATTTTAATAATGTCTGGATTAGGTCAAAATATATGTCCTTCAAACAGATAGGTACCCACATTTCTTGTTTTGCTCTTTGATTATATAGACATGCCTATGATTGTCTTGGCTTGTGACATTTTCTTGGACGCCAGAATCAATTTTTGCGAAGGATTTGATACGTTTCTCCTATATTTCGGTGAGATAATAGTCTTTTAAACCACTTGTTCACAACTGAAATGAGATGTTCAGAATTTTCTCAATTTCTTGAGGATAATAGTTTCAGTTTCAGCCATATAATTTTTCCCACATTTCTTTTGACTATCTGATTCATTGAAATCTGGCGAGAAACTTAGACTACATCTGACCTATGTAGTAGCATCGACACTTCAAGTTGAAGGTGTGTCCAACGTCCAACAACGGCACATGTAGTTACTTTCAATTACTCTATTTTCATATTTTATTACTAGTTTTCATATGTTTGTGTATATATATATTTGTGCTTCATAGCGTTTGAACACCAAGATTGCCTTGAAATAGGGACTTCGTGGCCAGTTTCCCGTCACAAGTTACTTGTCTGGAAACAAGGCAACTCGCAATCCATGGTAAGAGCTTTCGTAATTATTTGACTCCTAAACCTTCTAGTAATTTGTGCATATTGCTACACTTTCCAACAGCCAAAATTTCCATCAAAACATGAGTTTTATGGTAAAATTATATTCCAACATACTTTGCTGAAATTTTAAGGAATATTATTTTACTGATCAACTCAAATTGCATTTTCAATCAATACAAAAATAGTTGGTGTATAGGAATATTTGAGAACAGCTCCAGTAAAATTAGTCTTATATCAAATTCGCGAACTTGTAAACAAATTCGCAAAATAGTATACTACTTTTATCATGGACAAATATATTTTATCAATTCAAGAGTCTAAGTCTGTATTTACAAGTTGCTTGCATTGACCTCGATTCTCTTTTTCCCACTTTAATACTAAAAGTTTAGGTGCTCAAGAAACAACTTACAGGGCTCTGGAAACTAACCCTTATCACACGAAATCTGTCTCCAAGTCTCGAGGAGTTTCTTAGTTAATGTTTCATTCACATTTTTATTGTTTCTTAGTTAATTTTGAAGTTTTATTGTTTCTTATTTTTATGCTTTGCACATAACTGTTATAGGTGGATCTGAAATTTCCTTGGGAGAGAATAAGTAAATATAGTTAGTTCTAAAATTGTTTTGGTTCCTCGCATTGAAGTATTTTTTTATTGAATCTGAATCATATAATTCTGAAATGCTCCCTTACTAATAACTAATAGAAATCAAATTATAGATCTAAAGTTGGATTAACTAGCCCTGGCTTGGTTATAAAAAACCAACAGATGTGTGTATATGCAAGCTTTTCAGCTTGAAATTTTTGCCATTAGAGCTTCAGCAGTGTGTGTATATGCAAGTTTTTCAACATATATGGCATTGCGAGGGTTCTCAACAGATCAGAAGGTTCATGTAGATGGTAATGCAATGTGGTCTGAAGACAGATGAGAAAACAGCTGAATTGTAATTTGTGCGATAGGGCTGATTGCCCTCTGCGTGTAATTATAACAGAGAAGAGGCAGAAAAAGTACCTCTATCGGACTGGTTGAATGAAACCATATCGAATAGAGTATATTGTTTTGGCGTCGAGCCTCACTAAGGGAACAGAGGGTACTTGCATGATGTGCATTTCTTCCATGTTAATGAAGCAGTCAGCAAATTCATTAACAACATCTAGTGGAGTATATATAAAACCAGTCGATAACTCTTGTGCAGGCTTGTTCAAGATTTACATAGGTCTGTTTTCTTTAATCAAAATAAGAGGCTTCTGTTACAATCATGAAAGCCTTTCAGATGGTTACAGTGCCTATTGAACGTGGCCATCGTATTATATTCAGTCCAATTTCCTGTTGTAGAGATAATCTATCAGCTCCTGCTTGTCTCATTAGGGTACCATCACCCATTCCACATTACAACTTTCTGAGAACATTTGGCTAACTTTTTTATGCTGCAACATTGCAATCTGGCAAAAAAACTGAATAATTGAAAACACTTTTTTTATTGCAAGTGTATTCGTAGTGTAATGATTCGTAGTGCATGAATTTGTAAATGAATGTATGTTTCAAGTGAATTAAGGCATGTAATTGTTTATTTAAGGAAAAACTTATTTCTTCGTCATCAACCGATGTTCAATTTCTTCCTAGCCTTTGTATTTGTCAGGCTATGTAATTTGATTAGGTGGAAAATACTCAAATCAACGGAGACAAAGGAAGATAAATAAAAACTATAAGATAAATTATTAAGATCTAGAGATTAGTGTGTTCGATAGAAATACAATATTGTTTATGATAAAATATTATGATGTCTTTAGATCTATTTAACCGACACCACTTAGTATCCCACACTTAGTCAGTGGTATGTACGTTGGTTTTCATGTTAAAATAAATTTGGTCTATAATGTCATGTATGCCTGAAACACAAACTTAGTATTCTAGTACTTCTGTTTTTGTTTTTGAAAATGGAAAAATGAATTGATTTTATTAATGGTCATCAAACAACTACAGCAGAAGATCTGCTAACCAATTATCAGCACAATAAAACACAAGTAATCTTCCCAATTCTTACAAATGTATCTGCTCTTATCTCTAAATTCTAGCATACCAATCATACATATTGATATTGCATCAGAACATTATCAAGACTTTGAAAATACCCTCCATATAGCCTTACCTGTGTTTAACTCCTATTACAGTTTAGGAATACAACAACATGCATTAATGCATAAACATCCAATACATCTTTACCCTCTCTCCTTACCTTTATATGAGCAACGCCGGCATCAATATTCCTGTTATTTGGTCTACGACATTATTACCTTATTGGTACATAATTTTCACCACTCTTTCAAAAATTTCCAGCAACATTATCAATTCTTTTGTTGGAGAAAAAATATATTAAAATCCTCTCGGGAAGGTTTGATGATGAGCATCCTCGATGAGGGTGTTTGAACTAAAGGCAGGAACATAATTAAAAATTCTACAAGTTGTATCCAGAAGAAGGTCAAACCTTGCAAAGCTACCAAAAAATTTCGCCCTCTCTTCAATTCCTTGAACCATCCCAAATCAATCGTGGGACTGAACACATCAATTGTTAATGACATTGACAGCAAGCAATAACCCAGAGTTCTGCTTGAATAGAGGAAACAACCATTTGCATCTCTAGCAATGCCTCCACATGCTACCGAAACTCCTTACAAGACACAAAAGTATCACAATTTTTTTTTTTTTAATCATTCCATCTAGGGCCGGTCTGCGACCAAAAAATTGATTCACCTTATGGACTGCTAGTTCAGGGCTTATAGGAGTGCATTCCACCATAGTAACGCGGATCTCATTGACCAAATTAACTCTCCACTTGTCGAACGATGCTGCCACTGGTATGAATTTTGTTATCAAAGACAAACTCATTTCGAGTTGACCAAATCCAATCAAGGACAGCACCAAAAACAAATTTCTGGATAACTGGTTTCACAACATCCCTTCTACAACTACTGGAGATGTAATCGGTTATACCTATTCACAAACTACTCTTGCATCGATTAAAATTCCAATTTGAGTTAATGAGGAAAATACTATACATTTAAATTTCAGCACAATACATTGTGATAAAATTTTACCATAAAACTCATGTTTTGATGAAAATTTTGGATGTTCTTAAGTGTAAATGTAACTAGATGCACAAAAGCTCATACCCGTGATTGTGAGTTTGCTATCCAACACTGAATTTTTGCATGAAAATATTAAGTTTGCTTCACAACTAGAACTTCTGATGGGAAACTAACTACAAAGTCCCTATTTCAAGGCAATCTTTGTGGTCAAATGCTATGAAGCATTGACACAGACACTGACACTGACATGCAAACACAAATGATAAACTATGAAAATAGCCGTAATTGAATGTAATTACATGTCAGTGTCAGACATTGGACACCCCTTCAACTTGAAGTATCGGTGCTACATATGTCAAGTGTAATTTTTGTTCCTCGCCAAATTTCCATGCATGAAGACCCAATTATGGTTCATAATATTGTGGAAAGCATTATATGGCTAAAACTATTATCCTAAAGAAATTGAGAAAATACTGAACATCTCATCTCAGTTTTGAACATGTATAGGAGAAATGTATCACAGCTCATTGCAAACTACAACGCTATAATTGATTCAGGCTTTCAAGAAAATGTCACAAGCCAAGACAATCATAGACATATTTATATAATCAAAGAGCATAAAACAAAGAAACATGGGTATCTCCTATATATCTGTATGAAGGAAATACATATATTGCCCACATCCAGACATTATTAAAAATACATTAAACACGATTATTGTCCACTCACTGGGCAACTAATTATCACCTACAGAATAGAAGTGCAACTAAAAGCAAAAGCAAAAGCAAAGTCCTTAAATTAACAAACTAGAAAGCATGTAATCGACATTGCACAAACAAGTTCTTTTGTGCCATCCTTGTTGCCATATATCTTACACATGAGAGAGAGAGAGAGAGAGAGAGAGAGAGAGAGAGAGAGAGAGAGAGAGAGAGAGAGAGAGAGAGAGAGAGAGAGAGAGAGAGAGAGAGAGAGAGAGGAAGACATGTTACCATCGACAGAATGACATTTGATGAGGATAGCCCAAGTGTGAATGTCTTGGGTAGACTCATCCAATTTATTGAAAAGGGAAAAAACAGTGGGGTAAGACCCATCTTTAACAAGAGATTCTAAAATAAAGTTATAATCGGATATGGGAGCCATACCGTTAGAGAGCATGACATTGAAACCTAAAACAGGACATGAGCAAGTATGCGATGATTCCCGAGGATCAGTCACAGGCAAAGGACCGCTCCAACTTGTGTTAGGATAAGAAGCTAGTTGGGAGGCGTACGACGAGGCGAAGGACGAAACAAAACGAGTACGAGGAGTAAACTTGTTGGGAATAATAGAAGAAACAGAAACAGCACCAACATATCTTCTCAACATTGTTTATCAGGGAACACTTTCTTCACAAGCGATCTTAGGGTAAATAATAAGGTTTCAAAAAATATCGTTTTGCTAGAAACCCTAGTGCTCAGAACAGTATGCGTTTAGGCAGTAAAAAGAATAATAGTATGCGTTTATGGAGTTTAATTGCATATTTTTAGGGAAGCTTAATGGCATGTTTAGTATTTATTTGGGGAAATTACACTCACCTCCCTCGAGGTTTCATTGAATGTCACAAACACCCCTTCTAGTTTTAAATTAATCACTTACCTCCCCTAATTAATTTTTCAATTGACAATTACCTCCCTCTTTTGTTTAACGCTGTTTGTTGTCCGTTAAAGTTCATTGGCATGTTCCCACTCGCCTAAGGCTCTCTACATATTTCTTTCTTTCTTTCTTGAATTATTTCTCTCAACTGACTTATTCCTCTTTTCTTCTATAATAGTTGTATCGGTTTCTCTAATATTTCATGTTTTTTCTTGAATTTTGCAGCATCCCTAATTGGGTTTCCCTATTGTTTTCGTTTGGACTTGTCCTTTGTTGAAATAGGTAACATCATAGGAACAAACAGATATTCATACAAAAAAATAACTGGCACACTATTGTTAAGTTTGGTTTCTTATTGTTATTACAGGAACAAATGGATATTCATATCCAAGTTTCGATTATTTCCTCGAATTAGTGGGTTGTTGATTGTTGCAAATGGATGCCATACCACAATTGTTGTCACATCAAACTATTAATAAGTTGCTTATCCAATATAAAACAATTTGGCCAGTTAATTTGTGTCACAAATGCGCATATAGCAGAAAGCATAAAGAAAGACATAACAATAAAAAAGGAAAGTTGCAGCTCACAAATGGGCAGGATTGACAATGCCATAAAAGCATAGTTACAAAATTGAGAGAGGTTTTGCTGCCTTGGTGAGAAAAACGGAAGCTAGGACATGGTTGAAATTCATAGAACCGAATTGCAAGGGAACATTTCTGTTTTTTCTTTTCCTTCTGAAGTTTATTTGACCAACGGTGTTAACCACAAGGGAGGTGAATGTCTAATTTAAAACTAGAGGGGGTGTCTGTGCCATTCAATGAAACCTCAGGGGAGGTGAGTGCAATTTCCCCTATTTATTTTTAGAGTAAATTACACTCCCCCCTCAAAGAATCTTAAATTACACTCCCATCCCCTCTTATGTTAAAATATACACTCTCCTCCCCTCTTATTCAAAACATATTAGAAAATATTTCACTTCCCTCCCCTAAGAGAAGCTTGAATTACCTCTCCATCCCCTCTTATGTTAAAATCTACGATTTACTCCCTCAATATTTTTTTTATTTCTAATAATCTCGCAAAATAATAATAATCTAACACACTTTGAAAAAAATAGTATTGTGGGTCTATTTTAATATAATCAAAATTTGAATAATATTTTTCGGTATTTTTTATTCACAATTTCATTAACATATAGTTTTAAACGCTATTATAAAATATGAAACAATCATAGATAAAATTAAAATATGTGAAAAATTACTAAAGACAATAAAGTATGGTTATTTAAAAGTTAATTTTATACTATAGATTATAAAATTAATTATAAAGAAATGAATTTATTTTTCTTAAATGGTGGTTCAAAATTAGTATATCATATAAATATTTATTTATGTTTAAATAGATTAAAGTGTAGTTCATATTTAATTATTAAGGGAGATGATTGTAACTCAAGCATCTTATAGGGGAGGGGAGTGTAGATTTTACCTTTCAAGGGAGTGGAGTGTATATTTTAACATACGAGGGGAGAGGAGTGTAATTCAAGCATCTTTGAGGGGAGGGGAGTAATTTACTCTTATTTTTATTTTATGTGTTTGTCGTCTTTTATGTTTTAACTTTCAAACGTTTTTAAGTTGGTTCAAAATGTTGGCAAAGTTGAAATTAGTTCGTCCTTTTAGTGAGTTGGCCATTTGAAAGGGACAATTCATAAATGGAATACATTTTTTTTTTTGAAGAAATGAAGACAAAATGTCACTCATATAAGTTCGTGCAATTAGGGTTCATCCTCCCAAAATCCATATTCATCCCCCCTTCCATATTCATCTCCCCGTGAATCTTTTTAAAACTTCATTTAGGTTAAAATTAGATCTACAACATTACTATGATGAAAGTTTTTACTGGCTATGGCATATGCAATCGGCCGCTCCAAAAAAGTTTACTACTACAATTCTTACATAAATTTAAAATAAAACATTATTATATAAGATGGTGGGATCGATCAACACACCTATCATTATAAGGGCCCAACAAGAGAGTGAGGAGGCCGACCAATGATTTGATCCCTAAGGCGACGTTGCTTGGGGGTTAAGTCTACATTGACTCCAGGCAAATCTTGATAAACAAGTAGCTGCCACAAACATCAAGCCAAACTGCAAAGACGCCAAGGGGGAGAAACCTTAATCCTTCTCTATATATAGTGGCCTTATGCCAAACACTAACTCATTCACTTTTGACCCCCCGAAAAGGCTAAACACTGACAACTTAGTACCTGACACCCTTCCTATTAGTTTTGACCTAAAGTTCACTAGCAAGAACATCTTGAACCCACTGTGGGGCCATAATAGAGATATCCCCCAATATCGCTTTGTCAATATAAATTAGATGGTGCGATCAACTGACAATGAAACTATGTCGGCCATCTAGGTCGCGGTTGAAGATTTGTGGCGCCAGAACGAGACCTTACAAACACAAATACATGGAATACAATAATAATTACATGCCAACGAGGACTTTGGTGACATAGATGTAGAGAACCATCAACCTTTAAGTCAATAGATATGTGACGCCTTTGATTTAGTAACCATCAAACCTCTAAACCTGGAGAAGTTTGACGGAAAAAGGGACCCTTTAGAACAGTCGATGGCTTTGGGCACCCATATGGAAATGCTTGCAGCGGCCGAACCCTTGAAGTGTAAACTCTTATCCGACACATTGAAAGATGCAACTCTCATATGGTACATGAACCTCCTAAGTCATTCCATACTCGGTATGTAGATTTCCATCGCAAATTAGTTAGTCAATTCACGGGGAGCAAGCATCAAAAGGTCACCACAACAAGCTTGTTCAATATTCGGTAAGGCGATATCAACGCAAGTGCACAATTTTGTCGTTGTAATAAGACATTGATCCCACATGGACTTTTAAAAATCAAGGTAGCCCTTTTAATCTCCTGCATATCGAAATAAATAAAATATTTTTTGTATTTTTTATAAAGGATGTAAGGTGATTGAAAAATGATTTGATGTTTGTTTTGAAAATGTGCAGTAATGGAAGTGCCTCACAATCATTGGAGTTCATCGTTATAACAAACGATCAAAATCTTATTCATTCGTTTTACTTCGGAAATACATGTCTAAGGATGATATATTATCTATTGTTTCATTTACTCTATCTCTGGTAATAAAGGCCTTAACAACAAGATTACATATTCTTATGTCTAACTTTATTGATGAGGACCAATAAGCACAAATATCCATTTTTACATCTTAAAATGTCTTAGGCTATTCACATGCTTCAAACCTTTTGTTGAACCATATATTTATAGCACCATACCTTCATTTTCATTCACCGGAAGGTTGCTCAATATCTTAGTGAATTACGGCTTCTGAAATCTTTCAATCTTCTCATTATCAACTTCAACTCTCGTTCCTTCGTTGATAACATCGACAAATGATTGTCGTCTTAAAAAAATCGACAAATTATCGTTAGATCTTGTTACGCTTAAACAATCTAACTTGGCGAATATCTAACAACTGCACCATAATTCTAGTTGGAAAAAAAACATTAAATTAGGTGAATGCATTTTCTAAGTAAAAGGACTACCCACTACTCATTTGTTAATTTCACTAGTATGTGTTATCTTAACCTGTGCTAAAAATTTCCACTGCAGGGAACAGCTTGATGTAGCTATGTTGTTGATATAATGTTATTGTTGGAGATGATTTTCATTTCTTTGTCAGAATACTCTTGTTCCATCGACCATGATTTTCTTGATTAATGATTACAAGTCTACTGAACTGTCTCCAAACTTCTATGCGGATCTAGGAGGTTCAGATCATCAAGTCGTTTCCCATCATGTTATCCCACCCCTCCTTTTCGTAGTGTCATTGCCGGTGCCCATATTTCGCGGCATCTAGCGATATTGTAACCTTTTATATATCAATTCACTTTGTAACAATTGCTCGTTACAAAATTGATATCAAGTGTTAGATGTTACATTGTAGCTATGGTTAATTTGTATTATTGATTGAAATTCTTAACTTGTATTTTATTTCTTTTTCATTTGGTTACATGTATTTTGTAAAAACCCTGCGTAATAGAAGTTGTTACTAAAAACTCTTTAAAAACTCTTGTAAACGACACATCTACGTAATAGAAACCAATTAACATAAAAATTTCAATTTCAAACTCCATCATAAGTTGTTACTAAAAAAAACCCTTCAGCTATGGTAAAAAATGTGCAGTGTGAATGCTAGTCCGAGAGAAATGTTTGTTGTTCTTATGAGTTTTCTAATGTGTAAAACAAAAAGGACAAGACAAGAGAGATCTTGCAACTCCCTTTTCGTTTTTTCAAGTGAATAGGTTACAACCAACATATTTTGGCCTTTTGTTTCAAAATTTACATTGAATTCGTAAACTCACAACAAACTCGCAAGTCAATCCAAATCCGAGAAAGTAAACTTAAAAATGGCCATGTTATGGAGGACTCGTGAATTAGACAACATGACAAGTGACAACCATGTTAGGGAGGACTTGTATATCTCATAATTTGTTCTTATATTTATTTTTGAATGTGAAAATGTCACACATGTGTACATTCACTTTTATAATTGGCTTAAGTTAGCTATTACTTCCCACTTTCATTCGTTACATACCAAAGTGAGGAAAAGAGAGGAGAAAGAAGCTGCTGAAGCTTTGAGACGTGAACAGGAGCTTCGAGAAGCTAAGAGACTGTAGCAGAGGCTTAATTTTCTGATACAACAAACTGAGCTCTATAGCCACTTTATGCAGAAAAAGTCAGATTTACTATCTTCGGAAGCTTTACCCATGGTAGAGGAAAAATCAAATGTGGCTAATGAAGAGGAAGATTCAGAAGAGGCTGAATTGAAGAAAGAAGCTTTGAAGGCTGCTCTAGAAGCAGTCTCTTAAGCAGAAAAAGATGACTAATGCTTTTGATAGTGTATGTTTGAGGCTGCAGCTGATCGGTGTAGCTGATTCACTAACGCACGAAGTTGCACGAGCGAGTAACAATGATTTGCAAACCCTTTGAGTTTTCTATCGGTCTTGTGACATGGATATAGATAAATGTATATTTGCATATTTGTGTTCTTCGTCTAGATATTATTGAGGATTGTGAAACTAAGCAATAACATGCTAGCTTAAATATTGTGTTGTCACATTGCACATCAACTTGAAGCTAGCATTTGGCCATACCATGCATTACAAGCATTCAATAAAAAAGTGTTTATAATTTATTTAAAAGTTCAGGGAATCTGTTAAAAGAAATTTATTCAGGGATCTACTTAAGAAACTTATTTACATGCTCTTTAGGGAGCTATATAAAAATTCTCAAATAGTAGAAGGACCTACAAAATAATTAAACCATTCTTTTTACCCCCTTGTTAGTGCTATTTTTTTACCTAGATTCTAAAATTTATGTGATATACCAACCAATGGAAGCTTGAAATTTAGTACTGTGTAGTTAGTGATGTTTATTGTTTAGCCTGATTCTCTTTTTGCACATTTCAATCAGATTTTAACTCTTCAAAATGTATACTTTAACAGTGACCTTGTCACCCATGAGGTCATGGCTGGATTGAAAAACGTCTATGCAATTGATGCTAGTATGCTTCAAATTAGTCATTATACATCTGTACTATTTGCTTTGTCAATATTTTCCTATAGGTGATTGAGATATGCTTTAACACACTATCCCAGTTTTGGAGTCGGCCGCTCCATGCATCCAGGATTTACAACTAAGGACATAAATAAATCAAGATAAAAATCTTGGATAATAATAACCAAGAATTCATTTTTCAAATTCTTTAACAAATGTTGAACCAATTGCATATATGTTATATAAGACTTCGAATATAACATTAGTATTAATTGTATCAAAGTAACATTGTTTTGTAGCCCTGCAACTGCATGGTTCAATGATTAACAACTTTTTAAGCATTCAAATAGCAGAACAGTTAGGTTATTTTAATTGTATCAAAATTGAATTTCTTATGTTTTCAAACTGGTTGATTCTATTAGTTTCAAGCTGCTAGATCAGTACATTCATAACTAGCACTTCGTGTGTCTTGCAAGTTGCAATACACTTTTGTTATGCAGTGTTTTGGTTCAATGTTGTTGTTTCCTCTCTTCATTTTATTCATCATTGACAATGTGTACATAGATTACACATCTGTTTGGTTTCGCATTTAACATCACCATAACATTCCGTCACTTGTGTCACCTCATCATCACACTTATAAAATAAGTAAAATAAACTCTAAATTGAGTAGGGCAAAAAGTCTGGAATTTTAAAACATGAAGGGTCTGTTTACTTTCAAAATTTTCGGTTTTCATTTCAACTAATAAACACAAGAGAGTAAAAATCTAATATATTAATTACTTTTTTGTTTTACAATTTTTGAATAGCATTGGTTTTTGAACATGAATTCTTTCAAATTTGTCTTCCATTATTTTCTTTCACAATTATTACTACAAGCGTTCTATATCTCCTTGTAAACAATTTAAAATAAACACAAATTTTAAAAATGAAAAAGTTTTTCGAAAGTATATGAGCAGCGTTATAGATTGTAAGAATGAAATCATAAATAAATAAAAACAAGAACTAAAAGCGAATTCACCAAAAAACGTAACAAGTGAAAAACCGATTGAGAAATCACATAACCCAGTCGATTTTGGTCCTGTGTTGCGCAGCAATGCCGTCAATTTTAAGAAGATATGTTGGTAACATGTCTTCAGCTATCTCTCGATTCCATAAGATCATCAACATCGGCAATCATCCTACTTTTCAAACTTTGAATGATATTTTCGATGCTTTTTAGGAGAAAGGCTAGATTCACAAAGCAAGGCACTTTTACAATGACATCATACTCAACCATATTTAGGCTCTGCAAAGATAGACTTGTAAACCAAGCAAAGCCTATCAATTATATTCTGGAACGATTCATGCCAACAACATCAAGCCTAATAGCATCACATATCAAAATCTAATCTATTGTTATTGCATCCTCGGTCAATTTAAACAAGAATCCCCTCTCCTCCTACTCTACATTTACGTACCAAACGAGTGGAGGTGAAACCTGCTAAAAGTGTAGCAGCTATGATGATAATAGGTGGTGTCAAACCTAATGCTGCTAGTCATCACTCAATTTTTGATGGACTATTCAAAGGTGGATCAAGAAATGCTGTTATGAGTAAGATTGCACAAAAGGTCGTAAAACTGCTACTTTCCAAATTTTATCGTACTAAAGATGAATTTGATTGAACAAGAAACTATTTAAAGTCGGCTTGCTTGGGAATTGTTGGTTGCATTCTTGATGATGATGGTGATGTAACTTGCAGAACAATAACGAGGCACGCTCTCTGTGTGTAAGATACATGGAAATAAGCTAGGATGGTACAAAATAACTTATTTGTGGAATGTAGTTTACATGCTTTCTAGTTTTTGCTTTTAGTTTCGATTCTATTCTATGGTTTATCAGTTGCCATGCAGTGTACAGTAATTTTTTTTCATGAATTCTAATTTTAGTAATGTCTGGATTAGGTCAAAATATATGTCCTTCAAACAGATAGTTACCCACATTTTCTTGGAAGCCAGAATCAATTTTTGCAAAGGATTTGATACGTTTCTCCTATATTTCGGTGAGATAATAGTCTTTTAAACCACTCGTTCACAACTGAGATGAGATGTTCAGAATTTTCTCAATTTCTTGAGGATAATAGTTTCAGTTTCAGCCCTATAATTTTTTCCACATTTCTTTTGACTATCTGATTCATTGAAATCTGGCGAGAAACTCAGACTACATCTGACCTATGTAGCATCGACACTTCAAGTTGAAGGCGTGTCCAACGTCCAACAACGGCACATGCAGTTACTTTCAATTACTCTATTTTCATATTTTATTACTAGTTTTCATATGTTTGTGTATATATTTGTGCTTCATAGCAGTTTGAACACCAAGATTGCTTTGAAATAGGGACTTCGTGGCCAGTTTCCCGTCACAAGTTACTTGTCAGGAAACAAGGCAACTCGCAATCCCTGGTAAGAGCTTTCGTAATTATTTGACTCCTAAACCTTCTAGTAATTTGTGCATATTGCTACACTTTCCAACAACCAAAATTTCCATCAAAACGTGAGTTTTATGGTAAAATTATAAGGAATAGTATTTTACTGATAAACTCAAATTGCATTTTCAATCGATACAAAAATAGTTGGTGTATAGGAATATTTGAGAACAGCTCCAGTAAAATTAGTCTTTTATCAAATTCGCGAACTTGTAAACAAATTCGCAAAATAGTATACTACTTTTATCATGGACAAATATATTTTATCAATTCAAGAGTCTAAGTCTGTATTTACAAGTTGCTTGCATTGACATCGAATCTCTTTTTCCCATGCGAGGGTTCTCAACAGATCAGAAGGTTCATGTAGATGGTAATGCAGTGTGGTCTTAAGACAGATGAGAATACAGCTGAATTGTAACTTATGCGATAGTGCTGATTGCCCTCTGTGTGTAATTATAACAGAGAAGAGGCAGAAAAAGTACCTCTATCAGACTGGTTGAATCAAACCATATCGAATAGAGTTTACTCTGGTGCAGGCTTGTTCAAGATTTACATAGGTCTGTTTTCTTTAATCAAAATAAGAGGCTTCTGTTACAATCATGAAAGCCTTTCAAGTAAATTAATGTAGTTGATTCTTGATGTAATTTTTTTTTTAAGGAAAATCTTATTTATTGTTGTTAAAGCTAAATTTAGGATACAAACTTTTGAAAAAAAAATGGAATACTAATATATGATATCCAACTTTAGCATATAATATTAACATTTACAATTCAATGACAAATGCTGGTTTAGTTAGATTAATTTTTTCTCGGTTGTTTGAGTTTGAACCAAGGACCTCGAAGGCTCCAACTCCTTATCCTTTGGTTCAAATCAGTTGAGCTCCCCCCAATTGCTACAAGTATGCAAGCACTAGTGAGTTATAGCAAGTGTAATGGTTTAAATCCATAAAAAAATAGCCATGTTTCAACGGCACAAAATTGAATCATTGCTGTCATATATTGATTGATACCATGAAGGATTGAATTGATGTTTTTTATCAGTAATTTGATTTCTATTAGTATTTAGCAAGGGAGCATTTCAGAATTATATAAAAAATAGCCATGTTTTTGATCTACTTAGCGACACCACTTAGTATCACACTTAGTCATTGGTGTACGTTGATTTTCATGTTCAAATAAGTTTGGTCTATAATGTCATGCATGCCTGAAACACAAACTTAGTATTCTAGTACTTCTGTTTTTGTTTTTGAAAATGGAAAAATGAATTGACTTAATTAATGGTCATCAAACAAACACAGCAGAAGATCTGCTAACAAATAGATCATCAAACATTGACAATTCCAAGTAATCTTCCCAATTCTTACAAATGTATCTGCTCTTATCTTTAACTTCTATCATACCAATCATACATATTGCATCAGAACATTATCAAGACTTTGATACAACAACATGCATTAATGCACAAAGGTCCAATACACCTTTACCCCTTCTCCTTACCTTTATATGAGCAACGCCGGCATCAATATTCCTGTTATTTAGTCCCCTACATTATTACCTTATTGGTACATAATTTTCACCACTCTTTCAAAAATTTCCAGCAACATTATCAATTCTTTTGTTGGAGAAAAAATATATTCAAAATCCTCTCGGGAAGGTTTGATGATGAGCATCCTCGATGAGGGTGTTTGAACTAAAGGCAGGAACATAATTAAAAATTCTACAAGTTGTATCCAGAAGAAGGTCAAACCTTGCAAAGCTATCAAAAAATTTCGCCCTCTCTTCAATTCCTTGAACCATCCCAAATCAATCGTGGGACTGAACACATCAATTGTTAATGACATTGACAGCAAGCAATAACCCAGAGTTCTGCTTGAATAGAGGAAACAACCATTTGCATCTCTAGCAATGCCTCCACATGCTACCGAAACTCCTTACAAGACACAAAAGTATCGCAATTTTTTTTTTTTTTTTAATCATTCCATCTAGGGCCGGTCTGCGACCAAAAAATTGATTCACCTTATGGACTGCTAGTTCAGGGCTTATAGGAGTGCATTCCACCATAGTAACGCGGATCTCATTGACCAAATTAACTCTCCACTTGCCGAACGATGCTGCCACTGGTATGAATTTTGTTATCAAAGACAAACTCATTTTGAGTTGACCAAATCCAATCAATGACAGCACCAAAAACAAATTTCTGGATAACTGGTTTCACAACATCCTACAACTACTGGAGATGTAATCGGTTATACCTATTCACAAACTACTCTTGCATCGATTAAAATTCCAATTTGAGTTAATGAGGAAAATACTATACATTTAAATTTCAGCACAATACATTGTGATAAAATTTTACCATAAAACTCATGTTTTGATGAAAATTTTGGTTGTTCTTAAGTGTAAATGTAACTAGATGCACGAAAGCTCATACCCGTGATTGTGAGTTTGCTATCCAACACTGAATTTTTGCATGAAAATATTAAGTTTGCTTCACAACTAGAACTTCTGATGGGAAAATAACTACAAAGTCCCTATTTCAAGGCAATCTTTGTGGTCAAATGCTATGAAGCATTGACAGAGACACTGACACTGACATGCAAACACAAATGATAAACTATGAAAATAGCCATAATTGAATGTAATTACATGTCAGTGTCAGACATTGGACACCCCTTCAACTTGAAGTATCGGTGCTACATATGTCAAGTGTAATTTTTGTTCCTCGCCAAATTTGCATGCATGAAGACCCAATTATGGTTCATAAATTTTTGTTCCTCGCCAAATTTCCATGCATGAAGACCCAATTATGGTTCATAATATTGTGGAAAGCATTATATGGCTAAAACTATTATCCTAAAGAAATTGAGAAAATACTGAACATCTCATCTCAGTTTTGAACATGTATAGGAGAAATGTATCAGCTCATTGCAAACTACAACGCTATAATTGATTCAAGCTTTCAAGAAAATGTCACAAGCCAAGACAATCATAGACATATTTATATAATCAAAGAGCATAAAACAAGAAACATGGGTATCTCCTATATATCTGTATGAAGGAAATACATATATTGCCCACATCCAGACATTATTAAAAATACATTAAACACGATTATTGTCCACTCACTGGGCAACTAATTATCACGTAAAGAATAGAAGTGCAACTAAAAGCAAAAGCAAAGTCCTTAAATTAACAAACTAGAAAGCATGTAATCGACATTGCACAAACAAGTTCTTTTGTGCCATCCTTGTTGCCATATATCTTACACATGAGAGAGAGAGAGAGAGAGAGAGAGAGAGAGAGAGAGAGAGAGAGAGAGAGAGAGAGAGGAAGACATGTTACCATCGACAGAATGACATTTGATGAGGATAGCCCAAGTGTGAATGTCTTGGGTAGACTCATCCAATTTATTGAAAAGGGAAAAAACAGTGGGGTAAGACCCATCTTTAACAAGAGATTCTAAAATAAAGTTATAATCGGATATGGGAGCCATACCGTTAGAGAGCATGACATTGAAACCTAAAACAGGACATGAGCAAGTATGCGATGATTCCCGAGGATCAGTCACAGGCAAAGGACCGCTCCAACTTGTGTTAGGATAAGAAGCTAGTTGGGAGGCGTACGACGAGGCGAAGGACGAAACAAAACGAGTACGAGGAGTAAACTTGTTGGGAATAATAGAAGAAACAGAAACAGCACCAACATATCTTCTCAACATTGTTTATCAGGGAACACTTTCTTCACAAGCGATCTTAGGGTAAATAATAAGGTTTCAAAAAATATCGTTTTGCTAGAAACCCTAGTGCTCAGAACAGTATGCGTTTAGGCAGTAAAAAGAATAATAGTATGCGTTTATGGAGTTTAATTGCATATTTTTAGGGAAGCTTAATGGCATGTTTAGTATTTATTTTTAGAGTAAATTACACTCCCCTCCCCTCAAAGAAGCTTAAATTACACTCCCATCCCCTCTTATGTTAAAATATACACTCTCCTCCCCTCTTATTCAAAACATATTAGAAAATATTTCACTACCCTCCCCTAAGAGAAGCTTGAATTACCTCTCTCTCCCCTCTTATGTTAAAATCTACAATTTACTCCCTCAATATTTTTTTTTATTTCTAATAATCTCGCAAAAAAAATAATAATCTAACACACTTTGAAAAAAATAGTATTTGTGGGTCAATTTTAATATAATCAAAATTTGAATACATATTTTTCGGTATTTTTTATTCACAATTTCATTAACATATAGTTTTAAACACTATTATGAAATATGAAACAATCATAGATAAAATTAAAATATGTGAAAAATTACTAAAGACAATAAAGTATGGTTATTTAAAAGTTAATTTTATACTATAAATTATAAAATTAATTATAAAGAAATGAATTTATTTTTCTTAAATGGTGGTTCAAAATTAGTATATCATATAAATATTTATTTATGTTTAAATAGATTAAAGTGTAGTTCATATTTAATTATTAAGGGAGATGATTGTAACTCAAGCATCTTATAGGGGAGGGGAGTGTAGATTTTACCTTTCAAGGGAGTGGAGTGTATATTTTAACATACGAGGGGAGAGGAGTGTAATTCAAGCATCTTTGAGGGGAGGGGAGTAATTTACTCTTATTTTTATTTTATGTGTTTGTCGTCTTTTATGTTTTAACTTTCAAACGTTTTTAAGTTGGTTCAAAATGTTGGCAAAGTTGAAATTAGTTCGTCCTTTTAGTGAGTTGTGTAACACCCCGTTTTCCCAACGTAAAAATTTCATAATAAATTATCAGAGTAATTCACATAAACGGAATGCTACATCTCTTTATCATAAAATCTTAACAAAATAGATAATAATTTATCCTTCAAAAATTCATCAACATGACATTTAAAAACTTCGCAGCGGATTTAGTTTAACAATAGAAATAGTCTTGGCACGCAGGCCTCATCAAAATCTCATAAGGTTGGTTCAATACTTATTCATAAAAAGTTCATAAAATGACACGTAAGGAATAGAAGTAAAAGCAATCCCCATCCTGTTACGTATCAGAGCACCTAGACACAATGTGAGGAGTCTACTCACGAACACAGCTAGTCTTTATTACCTGCACATTACCCACGGTCGAGGCAACATATACGCAGAAGGGGTGAGATTTCTCAAACAATAATATTAAGCTCATAAATCATAAATTACATTTAACAACATAAACATCTTATAATTTAACAACTATAATTAAATACATAAACATCATCATTTATCTTAGCAAAATATCATCATATAACAGTCACAGTCATCGTCACATATCATCATACTGAAAGACATCACAAGTAATTCGTTAAAACATCACAACTTAACAACTTGACTTGACAATGCATCTAAACTCGACTATGCAACTCTTAACGTCTTAAACCATCTTGACTCGACTATGCAACTCTTAACGTCTTAAACCATCTTTGATCATCATGAAAATGCAAATGCATGTGGTACCATTTTAGGGCATAAGCCCTCATCGTCGTGGTTGAGCATAAATATACTCATAGGGCCTAAGCCCTCATCGTCGTGGTTGAGCATAAGCTCCATCGTCGTGGTTGAGCAAAAGCTCCATCGTCGTGGTTGAGCAAAAGCTCCATCGTCGTGGTTGAGCAAAAGCTCCAGGGCATGAGCCCTCATCTTTAAATGAGTATGCATGGACTCAACCTCTTACATCTTAGAACTTCATGAACATCTTATAACTCCTTGACTTAGACCGACACTTACAACTTTATGACATTAATGGTCAACAACAGCAAACAGCAACAAGTGCAGCGTATAACAACTCTTATATAACACATCTTTAAATCACACAACTTCAAATAGCACATCTTCAAATATTCACATCATTACACAATCACTTTAAAAATAAACAATATTATTTCAGACTAATATGTTAGCAGTTATTCAAAGAACACACAAGCATAGAAGGACACGGTGTACACTATACACAATAATAACAAGTCACAAATAATTAGTAGTTATTCTTCACAGTTTACATATACTAGTGTCAACTCTTAATTAACCATATTATTTAAAATATGTACTATTCAGTTTCGGCTAAATCCAAAGGATATTCATAAGAATACATTAAAAATATGAACTAATATGCCAAAAGTATCCCATACTTTTCAAATTAAATTTGCTATGGAAGGTATGAATTGAATCGCAAAGCATGACGTGGTGATTTGTGTTAATCTAAAGCCCTTCCAACATTAGTCATAGTTATTATTTTAAAATGTAAGATCCTTAAATTAAAAGCCAATAACAAGTATGCATACGATATAGAATTCAGCAATATAAAGAATAGATCAAACAAAATTCATAAACATGATGTTTAAAGAAAAGATCGAATGACATATATGACACGGAAGTAACCACAAAACAACAAAGATAACCGAGACCCAGCAACACCACATAAATTTGGTTTTATTGCATAAAAAAATAGATTTTACTATCACGGCATATCACACAACCGACGAACGTACCGAATTCAAGGGAAACAAAAGTATAGCAATAGCCAAAGTTATACGAATTTAACATTAATTCTTTAAAAGATCATGAAAACCAATAGAAACAATAACCCTTCACTACCATATGATCATACAACCCTTATAATGAATAAAGACTCCCCCCTTAAAAACTCATCCTAAAGCATCATGTTAGATGCAATCTAATGATTCACAGACCTAATATTAGTGAAAGATAGTCTCACCCTTACCTTAAATTGTTTTTTCTGAAATCAAAAGCAGCGTTCTTCGTTCCTAGGGTTCTCTCTCTGAGTTCTCCTCTTTCTCCTCTTTCTCCAAAAAGCGGTTTAACGTAAAAACTCTTTCTAATCTAAGCTTCCTTATTTATAATACTAATCACTCTTCCTAATTCTATTTAGGCCCGATAACTTATTCTTCTTTCTATTCTAACCTCCAATTCTACTTACACTAATAATTCTCATATTCTAATAAATAATAGAATAATGCCACTTAATAAAATACCAACACCTCACATATTTAAAATAAATCACATAAATAGGTTCTAACTTAATAAAAATAATTAAATAAAAGGAGGGCGTTACAACTCTCCCCAACTTAAAAGAATTTCGTCCTCGAAATTCAAAGCATAAGAGAAAATAAATTTGGTTATTGCTTCTTCAAACATAACACAAAACCACATCAAAATTACTCAGTTAAACATGTTCACATAATAAAACATAACTACTAACTAGAAAACATGACGACACGACACAACGACTCATCTACTTGGCCGGACGGACCGACCTGCTCTGATACCAATTGTAACACCCCGTTTTCCCAACGTAAAAATTTCATAATAAATTATCAGAGTAATTCACATAAACGGAATGCTACATCTCTTTATCATAAAATCTTAACAAAATAGATAATAATTTATCCTTCAAAAATTCATCAACATGACATTTAAAAACTTCGCAGCGGATTTAGTTTAACAATAGAAATAGTCTTGGCACGCAGGCCTCATCAAAATCTCATAAGGTTGGTTCAATACTTATTCATAAAAAGTTCATAAAATGACACGTAAGGAATAGAAGTAAAAGCAATCCCCATCCTGTTACGTATCAGAGCACCTAGACACAATGTGAGGAGTCTACTCACGAACACAGCTAGTCTTTATTACCTGCACATTACCCACGGTCGAGGCAACATATACGCAGAAGGGGTGAGATTTCTCAAACAATAATATTAAGCTCATAAATCATAAATTACATTTAACAACATAAACATCTTATAATTTAACAACTATAATTAAATACATAAACATCATCATTTATCTTAGCAAAATATCATCATATAACAGTCACAGTCATCGTCACATATCATCATACTGAAAGACATCACAAGTAATTCGTTAAAACATCACAACTTAACAACTTGACTTGACAATGCATCTAAACTCGACTATGCAACTCTTAACGTCTTAAACCATCTTGACTCGACTATGCAACTCTTAACGTCTTAAACCATCTTTGATCATCATGAAAATGCAAATGCATGTGGTACCATTTTAGGGCATAAGCCCTCATCGTCGTGGTTGAGCATAAATATACTCATAGGGCCTAAGCCCTCATCGTCGTGGTTGAGCATAAGCTCCATCGTCGTGGTTGAGCAAAAGCTCCATCGTCGTGGTTGAGCAAAAGCTCCATCGTCGTGGTTGAGCAAAAGCTCCAGGGCATGAGCCCTCATCTTTAAATGAGTATGCATGGACTCAACCTCTTACATCTTAGAACTTCATGAACATCTTATAACTCCTTGACTTAGACCGACACTTACAACTTTATGACATTAATGGTCAACAACAGCAAACAGCAACAAGTGCAGCGTATAACAACTCTTATATAACACATCTTTAAATCACACAACTTCAAATAGCACATCTTCAAATATTCACATCATTACACAATCACTTTAAAAATAAACAATATTATTTCAGACTAATATGTTAGCAGTTATTCAAAGAACACACAAGCATAGAAGGACACGGTGTACACTATACACAATAATAACAAGTCACAAATAATTAGTAGTTATTCTTCACAGTTTACATATACTAGTGTCAACTCTTAATTAACCATATTATTTAAAATATGTACTATTCAGTTTCGGCTAAATCCAAAGGATATTCATAAGAATACATTAAAAATATGAACTAATATGCCAAAAGTATCCCATACTTTTCAAATTAAATTTGCTATGGAAGGTATGAATTGAATCGCAAAGCATGACGTGGTGATTTGTGTTAATCTAAAGCCCTTCCAACATTAGTCATAGTTATTATTTTAAAATGTAAGATCCTTAAATTAAAATCCAATAACAAGTATGCATACGATATAGAATTCAGCAATATAAAGAATAGATCAAACAAAATTCATAAACATGATGTTTAAAGAAAAGATCGAATGACATATATGACACGGAAGTAACCACAAAACAACAAAGATAACCGAGACCCAGCAACACCACATAAATTTGGTTTTATTGCATAAAAAAATAGATTTTACTATCACGGCATATCACACAACCGACGAACGTACCGAATTCAAGGGAAACAAAAGTATAGCAATAGCCAAAGTTATACGAATTTAACATTAATTCTTTAAAAGATCATGAAAACCAATAGAAACAATAACCCTTCACTACCATATGACCATACAACCCTTATAATGAATAAAGACTCCCCCCTTAAAAACTCATCCTAAAGCATCATGTTAGATGCAATCTAATGATTCACAGACCTAATATTAGTGAAAGATAGTCTCACCCTTACCTTAAATTGTTTTTTCTGAAATCAAAAGCAGCGTTCTTCGTTCCTAGGGTTCTCTCTCTGAGTTCTCCTCTTTCTCCTCTTTCTCCAAAAAGCGGTTTAACGTAAAAACTCTTTCTAATCTAAGCTTCCTTATTTATAATACTAATCACTCTTCCTAATTCTATTTAGGCCCGATAACTTATTCTTCTTTCTATTCTAACCTCCAATTCTACTTACACTAATAATTCTCATATTCTAATAAATAATAGAATAATGCCACTTAATAAAATACCAACACCTCACATATTTAAAATAAATCACATAAATAGGTTCTAACTTAATAAAAATAATTAAATAAAAGGAGGGCGTTACAAGTTGGCCATTTGAAAGGGACAATTCATAAATGGAATACATTTTTTTTTTGAAGAAATGAAGACAAAATGTCACTCATATAAGTTCGTGCAATTAGGGTTCATCCTCCCAAAATCCATATTCATCCCCCCTTCCATATTCATCTCCCCGTGAATCTTTTTAAAACTTCATTTAGGTTAAAATTAGATCTACAACATTACTATGATGACAGTTTTTACTGGCTATGGCATATGCAATCGGCCGCTCCAAAAAAGTTTACTACTACAATTCTTACATAAATTTAAAATAAAACATTATTATATAAGATGGTGGGCTCGATCAACACACCTATCATTATAAGGGCCCAACAAGAGAGTGAGGAGGCCGACCAATGATTTGATCCCTAAGGCGACGTTGCTTGGGGGTTAAGTCTACATTGACTCCAGGCAAATCTTGATAAACAAGTAGCTGCCACAAACATCAAGCCAAACTGCAAAGACGCCAAGGGGGAGAAACCCTAATCCTTCTCTATATATAGTGGCCTTATGCCAAACACTAACTCATTCACTTTTGACCCCCCGAAAAGGCTAAACACTGACAACTTAGTACCTGACACCCTTCCTATTAGTTTTGACCTAAAGTTCACTAGCAAGAACATCTTGAACCCACTGTGGGGCCATAATAGAGATATCCCCCAATATCGCTTTGTCAATATAAATTAGATGGTGCGATCAACTGACAATGAAACTATGTCGGCCATCTAGGTCGCGGTTGAAGATTTGTGGCGCCAGAACGAGACCTTACAAACACAAATACATGGAATACAATAATAATTACATGCCAACGAGGACTTTGGTGACATAGATGTCGAGAACCATCAACCTTTAAGTCAATAGATATGTGACGCCTTTGATTTAGTAACCATCAAACCTCTAAACCTGGAGAAGTTTGACGGAAAAAGGGACCCTTTAGAACAGTCGATGGCTTTGGGCACCCATATGGAAATGCTTGCAGCGGCCGAACCCTTGAAGTGTAAACTCTTATCCGACACATTGAAAGATGCAACTCTCATATGGTACATGAACCTCCTAAGTCATTCCATACTCGGTATGTAGATTTCCATCGCAAATTAGTTAGTCAATTCGCGGGGAGCAAGCATCAAAAGGTCACCACAACAAGCTTGTTCAATATTCCGTAAGGCGATATCAACGCAAGTGCACAATTTTGTCGTTGTAATAAGACATTGATCCCACATGGACTTTTAAAAATCAAGGTAGCCCTTTTAATCTCCTGCATATCGAAATAAATAAAATATTTTTTGTATTTTTTATAAAGGATGTAAGGTGATTGAAAAATGATTTGATGTTTGTTTTGAAAATGTGCAATAATGGAAGTGCCTCACAATCATTGGAGTTCATCGTTATAACAAACGATCAAAATCTTATTCATTCGTTTTACTTCGGAAATACATGTCTAAGGATGATATATTATCTATTGTTTCATTTACTCTATCTCTGGTAATAAAGGTCTTAACAACAAGATTACATATTCTTATGTCTAACTTTATTGATGAGGACCAATAAGCACAAATATCCATTTTTACATCTTAAAATGTCTTAGGCTATTCACATGCTTCAAACCTTTTGTTGAACCATATATTTATAGCACCATACCTTCATTTTCATTCACCGGAAGGTTGCTCAATATCTTAGTGAATTACGGCTTCTGAAATCTTTCAATCTTCTCATTATCAACTTCAACTCTCGTTCCTTCGTTGATAACATCGACAAATGATTGTCGTCTTAAAAAAATCGACAAATTATCGTTAGATCTTGTTACGCTTAAACAATCTAACTTGGCGAAGATCTAACAACTGCAACATAATTCTAGTTGGAAAAAAAACATTAAATTAGGTGAATGCATTTTCTAAGTAAAAGGACTACCCACTACTCATTTGTTAATTTCACTAGTATGTGTTATCTTAACCTGTGCTAAAAATTTCCACTGCAGGGAACAGCTTGATGTAGCTATGTTGTTGATATAATGTTATTGTTGGAGATGATTTTCATTTCTTTGTCAGAATACTCTTGTTCCATCGACCATGATTTTCTTGATTAATGATTACAAGTCTACTGAACTGTCTCCAAACTTCTATGCGGATCTAGGAGGTTCAGATCATCAAGTCGTTTCCCATCATGTTATCCCACCCCTCCTTTTCGTAGTGTCATCGCCGGTGCCCATATTTCGCGGCATCTAGCGATACTGTAACCTTTTATATATCAATTCACTTTGTAACAATTGCTCGTTACAAAATTGATATCAAGTGTTAGATGTTACATTGTAGCTATGGTTAATTTGTATTATTGATTGAAATTCTTAACTTGTATTTTATTTCTTTTTCATTTGGTTACATGTATTTTGTAAAAACCCTGCGTAATAGAAGTTGTTACTAAAAACTCTTTAAAAACTCTTGTAAACGACACATCTACGTAATAGAAACCAATTAACATAAAAATTTCAATTTCAAACTCCATCATAAGTTGTTACTAAAAAAAACCCTTCAGCTATGGTAAAAAATGTGCAGTGTGAATGCTAGTCCGAGAGAAATGTTTGTTGTTCTTATGAGTTTTCTAATGTGTAAAACAAAAAGTACAAGACAAGAGAGATCTTGCAACTCCCTTTTCGTTTTTTCAAGTGAATAGGTTACAACCAACATATTTTGGCCTTTTGTTTCAAAATTTACATTGAATTCGTAAACTCACAACAAACTCGCAAGTCAATCCAAATCCGAGAAAGTAAACTTAAAAATGGCCATGTTATGGAGGACTCATGAATTAGACAACATGACAAGTGACAACCATGTTAGGGAGGACTTGCATATCTCATAATTTGTTCTTATATTTATTTTTGAATGTGAAAATGTCACACATGTGTACATTCACTTTTATAATTGGCTTAAGTTAGCTATTACTTCCCACTTTCATTCGTTACATACCAAAGTGAGGAAAAGAGAGGAGAAAGAAGCTGCTGAAGCTTTGAGACGTGAACAGGAGCTTCGAGAAGCTAAGAGACTGTAGCAGAGGCTTAATTTTCTGATACAACAAACTGAGCTCTATAGCCACTTTATGCAGAAAAAGTCAGATTTACTATCTTCGGAAGCTTTACCCATGGTAGAGGAAAAATCAAATGTGGCTAATGAAGAGGAAGATTCAGAAGAGGCTGATTTGAAGAAAGAAGCTACGAAGGCTGCTCTAGAAACAGTCTCTTAAGAAGAAAAAGATGACTAATGCTTTTGACAGTGAATGTTTGAGGCTGCGGCTGATCGATGTAACTTATTCACTAATGCAGGAAGTTGCAGGAGCGAGTAACAGTGATTTACAAACCCTTTGAGTTTTCTCTCGGCCTTGTGACATGGATGTATATAAATGTATTTTTCCATATTTATGTGTTCTTCGTCTTGATATTATAACTAAGCAATACCATGCCAGCTTAAATATTGTGTTTGCAGATCAACTTGAAGCTAGCATTTGGCCATACCATGCATTACAAGCTTTCGATAAAAAAGTGTTTATAATTTATTTAAAAGTTCAGGGAATCTGTTAAAAGAAATTTTATTCAGGGATCTAATTAAGAAACTTATTTACATGCATATAAAAATTCTCAAATAGTAGAAGGACCTACAAAATAATTAAACCATTCTTTTTACCCCCTTGTTAGTGCTATTTTTTTACCTAGATTCTAAAATTTATGTGATATACCAACCAATGGAAGCTTGAAATTTAGTACTGTGTAGTTAGTGATGTTTATTGTTTAGCTTGATTCTCTTTTTGCACATTTCAATCAGATTTTAACTCTTCAAAATGTATACTTTAACAGTGACCTTGTCACCCATGTGGTCATGGCTGGATTGAAAAACGTTTATGCAATTGATGCTAGTATGCTTCAAATTAGTCATTATACATCTGTACTATTTGCTTTGTCAATATTTTCCTATAGGTGATTAAGATAAGTGTTTGAAGATTTTAGCAATTGGTTCATATGCTTTAACACACTATCCCACTTTTGGTGTCAGCGGCTCCGAGCTGCTATCTTGGATTTACAACTGCGGACATAAACAAATCAAGATAAAAATCATGGATAATAATAACCAAGAATTCATTTTTCAAATCCTCTAACAAATGTATCAGATGTTATAAGATTTGTTATATAAACTCATGCAATTGTTTTGCAACCTATAAAGTAACCTTGTTTAGTGGCCATGCAACTACATGGTTTAATGATTAACAACTTTTTAAGCATTCAAATAGCAGAACAGTTAGGTTATTTTAATTGTATCAAAATTGAATTTCTTATGTTTTCAAACTGGTTGATTCTATTAGTTTCAAGCTGCTAGATCAGTACATTCATAACTAGCACTTCGTGTGTCTTGCAAGTTGCAATACACTTTTGTTATGCAGTGTTTTGGTTCAATGTTGTTGTTTCCTCTCTTCATTTTATTCATCATTGACAATGTGTACATAGATTACACCTCTGTTTGGTTTCGCATTTAACATCACCATAACATTCCGTCACTTGTGTCACCTCATCATCACACTTATAAAATAAGTAAAATAAACTCTAAATTGAGTAGGGCAAAAAGTCTGGAATTTTAAAACATGAAGGGTCTGTTTACTTTCAAAATTTTCGGTTTTCATTTCAACTAATAAACACAAGAGAGTAAAAATCTAATATATTAATTACTTTTTTGTTTTACAATTTTTTAATAGCATTGGTTTTTGAACATGAATTCTTTCAAATTTGTCTTCCATTATTTTCTTTCACAATTGTTACTACAAGCGTTCTATATCTCCTTGTAAACAATTTAAAATAAACACAAATTTTAAAAATGAAAAAGTTTTTCGAAAGTATATGAGCAGCGTTATAGATTGTAAGAATGAAATCATAAATAAATAAAAACAAGAACTAAAAGCGAATTCACCAAAAAACGTAACAAGTGAAAAACCGATTGAGAAATCACATAACCCAGTCGATTTTGGTCCTGTGTTGCGCAGCAATGCCGTCAATTTTAAGAAGATATGTTGGTAACATGTCTTCAGCTATCTCTCGATTCCATAAGATCATCAACATCGGCAATCATCCTACTTTTCAAACTTTGAATGATATTTTCGATGCTTTTTAGGAGAAAGGCGAGATTCACAAAGCAAGGCACTTTTACAATGACATCATACTCAACCATATTTAGGCTCTGCAAAGATAGACTTGTAAACCAAGCAAGCCAATCAATTATATTCTGGAACGATTAATGCCAACAACATCAAGCCTAATAGCATGACATATCAAAATCTAATCCATGGTTATTGCATCCTCGGTCAATTTAAACAAGAATCCCCTCTCCTCCTACTCTACATTTACGTACCAAACGAGTGGAGGTGAAACCTGCTAAAAGTGAAGCAGCTATGATGATAATAGGTGGTGTCAAACCTAATGCTGCTAGTCATCACTCAATTTTTGATGGACTATTCAAAGGTGGATCAAGAAATGCTGTTATGAGTAAGATTGCACAAAAGGTCGTAAAACTGCTACTTTCCAAATTTTATCATACTAAAGATGAATTTGATTGAATAACAAACTATTTAAAGTTGGCTTGCTTGGGAATTGTTGGTTGCATTCCTGATGATGATGGTGATGTAACTTGCAGAACAATAACGAGGCACGCTCTCTGTGTGTAAGATACATGGAAATAAGCTAGGATGGTACAAAATAACTTATTTGTGGAATGTAGTTTACATGCTTTACAGTTTGCTAATTAAAGGACCATGTTTTTGCTTTTAATTTCGATTCTATATTCTATGGGTTTTCAGTTGCCATGCGAGTGGATAGTAATTATTTTTCATGAATTCAAATTTTAATAATGTCTGGATTAGGTCAAAATATATGTCCTTCAAACAGATAGGTACCCACATTTCTTGTTTTGCTCTTTGATTATATAGACATGCCTATGATTGTCTTGGCTTGTGACATTTTCTTGGACGCCAGAATCAATTTTTGCGAAGGATTTGATACGTTTCTCCTATATTTCGGTGAGATAATAGTCTTTTAAACCACTTGTTCACAACTGAAATGAGATGTTCAGAATTTTCTCAATTTCTTGAGGATAATAGTTTCAGTTTCAGCCATATAATTTTTCCCACATTTCTTTTGACTATCTGATTCATTGAAATCTGGCGAGAAACTTAGACTACATCTGACCTATGTAGTAGCATCGACACTTCAAGTTGAAGGTGTGTCCAACGTCCAACAACGGCACATGTAGTTACTTTCAATTACTCTATTTTCATATTTTATTACTAGTTTTCATATGTTTGTGTATATATATATTTGTGCTTCATAGCGTTTGAACACCAAGATTGCCTTGAAATAGGGACTTCGTGGCCAGTTTCCCGTCACAAGTTACTTGTCTGGAAACAAGGCAACTCGCAATCCATGGTAAGAGCTTTCGTAATTATTTGACTCCTAAACCTTCTAGTAATTTGTGCATATTGCTACACTTTCCAACAACCAAAATTTCCATCAAAACATGAGTTTTATGGTAAAATTATATTCCAACATACTTTGCTGAAATTTTAAGGAATATTATTTTACTGATCAACTCAAATTGCATTTTCAATCAATACAAAAATAGTTGGTGTATAGGAATATTTGAGAACAGCTCCAGTAAAATTAGTCTTATATCAAATTCGCGAACTTGTAAACAAATTCGCAAAATAGTATACTACTTTTATCATGGACAAATATATTTTATCAATTCAAGAGTCTAAGTCTGTATTTACAAGTTGCTTGCATTGACCTCGATTCTCTTTTTCCCACTTTAATACTAAAAGTTTAGGTGCTCAAGAAACAACTTACAGGGCTCTGGAAACTAACCCTTATCACACGAAATCTGTCTCCAAGTCTCGAGGAGTTTCTTAGTTAATGTTTCATTCACATTTTTATTGTTTCTTAGTTAATTTTGAAGTTTTATTGTTTCTTATTTTTATGCTTTGCACATAACTGTTATAGGTGGATCTGAAATTTCCTTGGGAGAGAATAAGTAAATATAGTTAGTTCTAAAATTGTTTTGGTTCCTCGCATTGAAGTATTTTTTTATTGAATCTGAATCATATAATTCTGAAATGCTCCCTTACTAATAACTAATAGAAATCAAATTATAGATCTAAAGTTGGATTAACTAGCCCTGGCTTGGTTATAAAAAACCAACAGATGTGTGTATATGCAAGCTTTTCAGCTTGAAATTTTTGCCATTAGAGCTTCAGCAGTGTGTGTATATGCAAGTTTTTCAACATATATGGCATTGCGAGGGTTCTCAACAGATCAGAAGGTTCATGTAGATGGTAATGCAATGTGGTCTGAAGACAGATGAGAAAACAGCTGAATTGTAATTTGTGCGATAGGGCTGATTGCCCTCTGCGTGTAATTATAACAGAGAAGAGGCAGAAAAAGTACCTCTATCGGACTGGTTGAATGAAACCATATCGAATAGAGTATATTGTTTTGGCGTCGAGCCTCACTAAGGGAACAGAGGGTACTTGCATGATGTGCATTTCTTCCATGTTAATGAAGCAGTCAGCAAATTCATTAACAACATCTAGTGGAGTATATATAAAACCAGTCGATAACTCTTGTGCAGGCTTGTTCAAGATTTACACAAGGTTTTAAAAAACGGTCCGTTACGGCAAAAACGGCCGTTACAAAACGGTATCGGCAGCCACCGTGACCGTTTTTGGACCTTTTAACGGTGAGAACGAAAATCACAGGAAAAACGCCGTTACGGCCGTTAGCCGTTACAGCCGCGAAAACGCCGTTACAGACTTAAAAAGAGAAATTTGTATATGAGAAAAGGAATTGAATCTCAGATTAAAAAAAGCACAAGAATACAAGAACAGAAGAAGAAGGAATCTGAAACTCAATTCATTCACTCTCAATTAAACCTTTCTCAGACACAAATCAATTACTTACTTCTATTCTCTTCTCTTGTGGTGGTAGTAACTATTACTAACATACAGTGGTGGTGGTGACAAACAAACATGCTTCTCTTGGGTTGTTATTCTTCTGGTGTTGTGTGATTCCTTCCTGCTTGCCGATTCTGGTTTCTTGCTTCATTCAGTTTTCCAATTTCCAATTTCCTTGCCGATTCTCGTTTGTTCTGTTTTTTTATTTTTATTTTGAGTGAATAAGGTTTGTTAATTGTTATCACTTATCACTTGGTTACCAAATAGACACGTTTGTGCAGCTTCACTCTTCATATAATAATAATAAATTAATAATAATAATTAATAATTACTTTTAGATGGTTTATTTGTTTATTCATATATTTATTTATTAAACTCAAATAAAAAAAAAAGTGTGCATTCATCTCTTATTTATTAAGTTTAACGTAATTTTATATTGACACTCTCAATACAACCATTTCATTTGAGTATTTAGGTAACAAATATTAGATGAAATTTTAGAGAAAAAATTGGGACTTTGATGTTATAATTATGGGAAAAAGTATTAATCTAAGTTATTATACATTATATGATAATATAAATCGTTTTAATAGGTTTTGTGAAAGGTTTTGATTAATTCACACCGCGAAGACCGTTATTTGTATCGCAGCGTCCGTTACAGCCGAAATTGCGACAACCTTAACGCGACCGCAATCGCGACCGCGACCGTTTTTTAGAACCTTGGATTTACATAGGTCTGTTTTCTTTAATCAAAATAAGAGGCTTCTGTTACAATCATGAAAGCCTTTCAGATGGTTACAGTGCCTATTGAACGTGGCCATCGTATTATATTCAGTCCAATTTCCTGTTGTAGAGATAATCTATCAGCTCCTGCTTGTCTCATTAGGGTACCATCACCCATTCCACATTACAACTTTCTGAGAACATTTGGCTAACTTTTTTATGCTGCAACATTGCAATCTGGCAAAAAAACTGAATAATTGAAAACACTTTTTTTATTGCAAGTGTATTCGTAGTGTAATGATTCGTAGTGCATGAATTTGTAAATGAATGTATGTTTCAAGTGAATTAAGGCATGTAATTGTTTATTTAAGGAAAAACTTATTTCTTCGTCATCAACCGATGTTCAATTTCTTCCTAGCCTTTGTATTTGTCAGGCTATGTAATTTGATTAGGTGGAAAATACTCAAATCAACGGAGACAAAGGAAGATAAATAAAAACTATAAGATAAATTATTAAGATCTAGAGATTAGTGTGTTCGATAGAAATACAATATTGTTTATGATAAAATATTATGATGTCTTTAGATCTATTTAACCGACACCACTTAGTATCCCACACTTAGTCAGTGGTATGTACGTTGGTTTTCATGTTAAAATAAATTTGGTCTATAATGTCATGTATGCCTGAAACACAAACTTAGTATTCTAGTACTTCTGTTTTTGTTTTTGAAAATGGAAAAATGAATTGATTTTATTAATGGTCATCAAACAACTACAGCAGAAGATCTGCTAACCAATTATCAGCACAATAAAACACAAGTAATCTTCCCAATTCTTACAAATGTATCTGCTCTTATCTCTAAATTCTAGCATACCAATCATACATATTGATATTGCATCAGAACATTATCAAGACTTTGAAAATACCCTCCATATAGCCTTACCTGTGTTTAACTCCTATTACAGTTTAGGAATACAACAACATGCATTAATGCATAAACATCCAATACATCTTTACCCTCTCTCCTTACCTTTATATGAGCAACGCCGGCATCAATATTCCTGTTATTTGGTCTACGACATTATTACCTTATTGGTACATAATTTTCACCACTCTTTCAAAAATTTCCAGCAACATTATCAATTCTTTTGTTGGAGAAAAAATATATTAAAATCCTCTCGGGAAGGTTTGATGATGAGCATCCTCGATGAGGGTGTTTGAACTAAAGGCAGGAACATAATTAAAAATTCTACAAGTTGTATCCAGAAGAAGGTCAAACCTTGCAAAGCTACCAAAAAATTTCGCCCTCTCTTCAATTCCTTGAACCATCCCAAATCAATCGTGGGACTGAACACATCAATTGTTAATGACATTGACAGCAAGCAATAACCCAGAGTTCTGCTTGAATAGAGGAAAAAACCATTTGCATCTCTAGCAATGCCTCCACATGCTACCGAAACTCCTTACAAGACACAAAAGTATCACAATTTTTTTTTTTTTAATCATTCCATCTAGGGCCGGTCTGCGACCAAAAAATTGATTCACCTTATGGACTGCTAGTTCAGGGCTTATAGGAGTGCATTCCACCATAGTAACGCGGATCTCATTGACCAAATTAACTCTCCACTTGCCGAACGATGCTGCCACTGGTATGAATTTTGTTATCAAAGACAAACTCATTTCGAGTTGACCAAATCCAATCAAGGACAGCACCAAAAACAAATTTCTGGATAACTGGTTTCACAACATCCCTTCTACAACTACTGGAGATGTAATCGGTTATACCTATTTACAAACTACTCTTGCATCGATTAAAATTCCAATTTGAGTTAATGAGGAAAAAACTATACATTTAAATTTCAGCACAATACATTGTGATAAAATTTTACCATAAAACTCATGTTTTGATGAAAATTTTGGATGTTCTTAAGTGTAAATGTAACTAGATGCACGAAAGCTCATACCCGTGATTGTGAGTTTGCTATCCAACACTGAATTTTTGCATGAAAATATTAAGTTTGCTTCACAACTAGAACTTCTGATGGGAAACTAACTACAAAGTCCCTATTTCAAGGCAATCATTGTGGTCAAATGCTATGAAGCATTGACACAGACACTGACACTGACACTGACATGCAAACACAAATGATAAACTATGAAAATAGCCGTAATTGAATGTAATTACATGTCAGTGTCAGACATTGGACACCCCTTCAACTTGAAGTATCGGTGCTACATATGTCAAGTGTAATTTTTGTTCCTCGCCAAATTTCCATGCATGAAGACCCAATTATGGTTCATAATATTGTGGAAAGCATTATATGGCTAAAACTATTATCCTAAAGAAATTGAGAAAATACTGAACATCTCATCTCAGTTTTGAACATGTATAGGAGAAATGTATCATTGCAAACTACAACGTCATAATTGATTCAGGCTTTCAAGAAAATGTCCCAAGCCAAGACAATCATAGACATATTTATATAATCAAAGAGCATAAAACAAGAAACATGGGTATCTCCTATATATCTGTATGAAGGAAATACATATATTGCCCACATCCAGACATTATTAAAAATACATTAAACACGATTATTGTCCACTCACTGGGCAACTAATTATCACGTAAAGAATAGAAGTGCAACTAAAAGCAAAAGCAAAGTCCTTAAATTAACAAACTAGAAAGCATGTAATCGACATTGCACAAACAAGTTCTTTTGTGACATCCTTGTTGCCATATATGATATATCTTACACATGAGAGAGAGAGAGAGAGAGAGAGAGAGAGAGAGACTCTTTATTGTTTCACCATCATCATCAACTGGAACACAACCAACATGTCTTTCGATGTTTTACCAAACAATCCCACTATAAATAGTTTGTTGTAGTTCAATCATAACAAATACCGTTAAACTCGTTAAGTATGGAAAGTAGCAGTGTTTTGCCCTTTTTTTCAATCTTATTCATAAGGTTGCTTTTTGATCCACCTTGGCCTTTGTATAGTCCGTCATAAACTGAGCGATAACAAGCAACATTAGGTTTGACACCACCTTTTATCATCACAGCTGCCACACTTCTAGCAGATTTCACATCTCGTTCGGTAACTAAAGTAGGAGGGGTTGGAGAGGCCGCGGTTCTTGATGCTGCCTCCAATTCTATTTTTATCATTAATAAGTCAATTTCTTGTTTAAACTGACCGGTAGCAGATTTCATGTCTCGTTGGGTAACTAAAGTAGGAGGAGTTGGTGAGGCGGTTCTTGATGCCTCCAATTCTATAAAGAATTCAATTGCCTGTTTAAATTGACCGAGGATGCAATAACCATAGACTAGATGATTATATGTGGAAGAATTAGGGTTGATGTTGTTAACATGAATCATTTCAGAATACAAATCATAGGCTTGGTTAACAAGTTTATCTTTGCAGAGCCTGTATATGATTGAATTATAACACAGCAGGAGAGTAAAGTCACCTAATTCCCTGTCAATCTGGAGTGCACGCCTCAACAACTGTATTGTTGTGTGCGTTTCTCCTATCTTGCATAGTCCTTTGATTAGAACAAGATAACACTCATGGTCCAACTGAAAACCCTTTTTAAGTATGATGTCATTGTAAAAGTGCATTGCTTTGTGAAACTGATCTCTATCACAAAAACCATTTTGATCTCACATTGACTTTTGAAAATCAAGGTAGCACTTTTTATCTCCTACATATCGAAATAAATATATTATTTTTTGTATTTTTTATAAAGGACGCAAGGTGATTGAAAAATAATTTGATGTTTGTTTTGAAAATATACAATAATGGAAAGTGCCTCAGAATCACTGGAATTCATCATTATAACAAACTATCAAAATCTTATTCATTCCTTTTACCTCGGAAATACATGTCTAAGGATGAGATATTCTCTATTATATTGTTTCATTTACTCTATCTCTAGTAGTAAAAAATTGCCTTAACAACAAGATTACATATTCTCATGTCTAGTCTAACTTTATTGATGAGGACCATTAAACATGAATATCCATTTTTACATCTCAAAAAGTCTTAGACTATTCTCATACTTCAAACCTTTTGTTGAACCATATATTTCTAGCAACATACCTTCATTTTCATTTACCAAAAGGTTGCCCAATATCTTAGTGAATTATGGCGTTTAAAATCATTCAATCTTCTCATTATCAACTCCAACTCTCACTAATGTAGGAGGGATTGGAGAGGCCGCGGTTCTTGATGCTGCCTCCAATTTTATTTTTATCATTAATAAGTCAATTTCTTGTTTAAACTGACCGGTAGCAGATTTCATGTCTCGTTGGGTAACTAAAGTAGGAGGGGTTGGTGAGGCGGTTCTTGATGCCTCCAATTCTATAAAGAATTCAATTGCCTGTTTAAATTGACCGAGGATGCAATAACCATAAATTAGATGGTTATACGTGGTAGAATTAGGTGAGACGTTGTTCACACGGATCATTTCAGAATATAAATCATAGGCTTGGTTTACAAGTCTATCTTTGCAGAGCCTGTATATGATTGAATTATAACACAGCAGGAGAGTAAAGTCACCTTCCCTGTCAATCTGGAGCGCACGCCTCAACAACTGTATTGCTGTGTGCGTTTCTCCTATCTTGCATAGTCCTTTGATTAGAACAAGATAACACTCATGGTCCAACTGAAAACCCTTTTTAAGTATGATGTCATTGTAAAAGTGCATTGCTTTGTGAATCTGATCTCTATCACAAAAACCATATAAAAGATAATACAAAGTTTCAGCAGTAGGATGATGACCGGTGTTGATGATCTTGTTGGGAATAATAGAAGAAACAGAAACAGCACCAACATATCTTCTCAACATTGTTTATCAGGGAACACTTTCTTCACAAGCGATCTTAGGGTAAATAATAAGGTTTCAAAAAATATCGTTTTGCTAGAAACCCTAGTGCTCAGAACAGTATGCGTTTAGGCAGTAAAAAGAATAATAGTATGCGTTTATGGAGTTTAATTGCATATTTTTAGGGAAGCTTAATGGCATGTTTAAGTAAATGGTCCCTATAAATATTCAGAATTTTGTTTTTAGTCCCTACAAAATAAAATCACACTTTTTAGTCCTTATAAAATTTTCCATCAACATTTTTAGTCCCTATAAAATTTTTCATCAGCATTTTTAGTCCCTATAAAAATTTTCCATCAGCATTTTTAGTCCCTAAAATGCTTAAGGAAAATGTCACATGGACTAAAATGTGTGATTTTATTTTATAGGGACTAAAAACAAAACTGTGAATATTTATAGGGACTAAAAACTTAATTAACCCTTTATTTTTAGAGTAAATTACACTCCCCTTCCCTCAAAGAAGCTTAAATTACACTCTCATCCTCTCTTATGTTAAAATATACACTCTCCTCCCCTCTTATTCAAAACATATTAGAAAATATTTCACTACCCTCCCCTAAGAGAAGCTTGAATTACCTCTCTCTCCCCTCTTATGTTAAAATCTACAATTTACTCCCTCAATATTTTTTTTTATTTCTAATAATCTCGCAAAAAAATAATAATCTAACACACTTTGAATAAAATAGTATTTGTGGGTCTATTTTAATATAATCAAAATTTGAATACATATTTTTCGGTATTTTTTTATTCACAATTTCATTAACATATAGTTTTAAACACTATTATGAAATATGAAACAATCATAGATAAAATTAAAATATGTGAAAAATTACTAAAGACAGTAAAGTATGATTATTTAAAAGTAAATTTTATACTATAAATTATAAAATTAATTATAAAGAAATGAATTTATTTTTCTTAAATGGTGGTTCAAAATTAGTATATCATAGAAATATTTATTTATGTTTAAATAGATTAAAGTGTAGTTCATATTTAATTATTAAGGGAGATGATTGTAACTCGAGCATCTTATAGGGTAGGGGAGTGTAGATTTTACCTTTCAAGGGAGTGGAGTGTATATTTTAACATACGAGGGGAGAGGAGTGTAATTCAAGCATCTTTGAGGGGAGGGGAGTGTAATTTACTTTTATTTTTATTTTATGTGTTTGTCGTCTTTTATGTTTTAACTTTCAAACGTTTTTAAGTTGGTTCAAAATGTTGGCAAAGTTGAAATTAGTTCGTCCTTTTAGTGAGTTGGCCATTTGAAAGGGACAATTCATAAATGGAATACATTTTTTTTTGAAGAAATGAAGACAAAATGTCACTCATATAAGTTCGTGCAATTAGGGTTCATCCTCCCAAAATCCATATTCATCCCCCCTTCCATCTTCATCTCCCCGTGAATCTTTTTAAAACTTCATTTAGGTTAAAATATAGATCTACAACATTATTATGATGAAAGTTTTTACTGGCTATGGCATATGCAATCGGCCGCTCCAAAAAAGTTTATAAGCTTAATTAGTTTTTTGGCCCTCTAAGTTTCCCAAAGTTGTGATCTTGGCCCCCTAAAAAAACAACTCTTTTCAGGCCCCCTAAGCTTACTTTTTGTTGCAATTTTGGCCCCCCATGCCAATTTTGACCCAGTCAACGGACACGTGGGCGCCACGTGTGTAAATTTTTTACTCCCTTCAGTCCTTATTATTAGAAACAATTGACTTTTTTGGTTCATTGTATAAGTGATGTATCTAGTCTATATTTACAATAAGATACATTAATTATTCTATGAACTTAAAAAGTCAACTTTTTCTTATAATAAAGACCGGAGGGAGTATTTTATTTTATTTTTGTTTTTTTAATTTAAAAAAATAAAAAAATATTTTTGTAATTAAAATGAAAAATTGTTTTTTTAATTACAAAAATAAAAAAATAATTTTTAAATTTTTGTTTGTTTTTATAATTACAAAAAATAAATTTTTTATTACAAATAAAAAAAATTGATTACAATTTTTTTTATTACAAAAATTATTTATTATTTATTTTTTAATTACAAAATAAAAAATACAAAAATAATTAAAACATTGGGGAATTAGTCACTTTAGTCCCTGAATAGGAAATGAGTCGTTAATTTAGTCCCTGAATGTAGACTTTGTTAGTCAATTTAGTCCCTAAATGCAGACTCTGTTAGTCAATTTAGTCCCTGAATGTAGACTCCGTTCGTCACTTTAGTCCCTGAAATTGACCAACAGAGTCTACATTTAGGGACTGTTTTGAAATTTCCCTGCATTCAGTGACTAAAGTGACTACTCTTTTCCTATTCAGGGACTAAAGTGACTAATTCCCCTTAAAACATTACACACGTGGCGTCCATGTCAGCGTTGACTGAGTCAAAATTGGCGTGGGGGGCCAAAACTGCAACATAAAGTAAACTTGGGGGGCCTGAAAAGAGTTGTTTTTTTAGGGGGACAAAATCACAACTTTAGGAAACTTAGGGGGCCAAAAGTGTAATTAAGCCAAGTTTATAATAGTATTCTGAAGGTGGAATGTAGAAGGTTAGCTTGTGTTTGTGTTGAAGTGGATCTGACCCTCCTAATGGTTGGAGAAATTTGGATCAATGACCCCTGGGTACAAGATTCAATATAAAGGTTTACACATCATCTACACAAGTTGCGGTTGCAACGATATTCTAATCGAAATTGCACCCAAGTTGTGTCGTCGTGTTCTACCAAACACCACCAACCAGCTGCACAACATACTAACTATATAACCCCTCACGTGCCCAACCAACCCACCCCAAATAAAAAAAAAAAAAACTTTGTATTGTGTTTTAAGAAAAAACATTATCATTGTTAAAAGCTAAATTTACGATACAACTTTTGTAAAAAAAATGGAATACAAATATCCACTTAAGGCTTTGTTTTGGAGTTTTGAGAAGAGAGAAAGGGAAGACTTTAACGGGTGAAAAATACGAGGGAAAATGGAGAAATCTTTTAAAAAATTTTAAAAAGTAGTTTTTTTAGAGAATGATAAATTAATGCATATGATTACTATATTCTTAATTTTAAAAATATTATAACAACATAACATAGATTAAAGGCTTAATAGCAGTTTTCGCCCCCTAACTTTCACGAAGTTGCGATTTTGGCCCCCTAAGAAAAAAATTACAAAATCGCCCCCTAAGTTTTGCAACTGTAGCACTTTTGGCCCCCTAAGGCAAAAAATAAAAAATAAAAAAATAACACGTGGCACCTCACTTAGGGTGCCAGCGTAGACCGAGTCAAAATTGGTCTTGGGGGCCAAAACTGCCACAGGTGCAAAACTTAGGGGGCGGTTTTGCAGTTTTTTTTCTTCTTAGGGGGCCAAAATCGCAACTTTGGGAAAGTTAAGGGGCTAAAACTGCTATTAAGCCTAGATTAAATTTGAAGAATTCATATAAACCTTCCAAAAGCCCTCAAAACCCTCCTTTAATACAATTTTTGAGTTCCCCCAAATGAGAAGAGTTTTGTATTATTAAGAAAAGTTAACCCCCCAAAGTCATCCCCTCCCATTTTCCTCTATTTCTTTCACTTGCTCGTTCCTTTTTTCCCAAGCTTTCCCCTCCAAACTCGCAAACAAGCCTAAGAAAACTATTTTCATTTTAAGATACAATATTAAGATTTCGTTTATTTAAACATTTATGGTTTAGTTATAAGTCTAATGACTTCCAAGTATAATGACTATAATGACTTCCAAGTATGTAACACTAGTGAGTTACAGTAAGTGTAAATGTGTAATGGTTTAAAGCCACTAGAGAATTATTGCTGTCATATATTGATACTGTGAAGGATTGTATTGATGGGTTTTTGTTAGTTAGTTATCTAAATTTTAAAATCCTCTTCATCAACTGAAAAACAGATCATCAAATTAAATATTGACAATTCCAAGTAATCATCCCAATACTCACAAATGAATCTTGCTTATACCTAAAACCTAGCATAAACCCATCATACGTACTGCATCAGACCAATATCAAGACTTTGAAAATACCTGTGTTCAACGCCTATTGCAGTTTTGGAATACTACAACATGCATTAATGTATCAATATTCATGTTATACATCATTCTCAGTGAAATTTTTTCCAAAAGAATCTCCAAACATGTATATATGAATTTGTGGATAACTGGTTTGACAATTACCGGAGATGTTCTCGCATATTCCACAAACTAGTTTTGTATCGATTGAAAATCCAATTTGAGTTACTGAGGAAATATTACACCTTAAAATTTCGGCACAATGCAATGTGCTAAATTTTACTATAAAACTCATGTTTTGATGAAAATTTTGGTTGTTCTAAAGTGTAGCTAGATGCACAAACTACTAAAAAGGCTCAGGAGTAAAATAATCACAAAAGCTCATACCGGTGATTGCGAACACTGGATTCTCTCCATGAAAATATTAAGTTTGCTTCCCAACTAGTAACCTATGATGGGAAACAGATTACAAAGTCCCTATTTCAAGGCAATCATGCATGCTGGTCAAACACTACGAAGCATTGATACAGAAACAAACACGACACTCTAACACATAAACTCCAATAACAAATTATGAAAGTAGAAGTAATTAACGGCATAGAAAAAAAAAAGAAATTAAATGTAATTATATGTGTCGATGTTGGATATCAGACACTCTTTCGATTCGAAGTGTTGGTGCTACATAGGTCAAATGTAATTTCTGTTCCTTGCCAAATTTTAATGCATGAAGTCCCGATTAAGGTTTCATAATATTGTGCTGTCCATCCAGAACATAGTCAAAAGAAATGTGGAAAATGTTATATGGCTGAAACTATTGTCCCGAAAAAATTGAGAAAATTCTGAACATCACATCTCAATTTTGAATATGTACATAGGAGAAACATATCAACTCCATTGAAAACTACAATGCTATAACTGATTCAGGCTTTCAAGAAAATGTCACAAAGCAAGACAACATAACCATATTTATATAATCAAAAGAGCATAAAACAAGAAACATGGATACCTCCTATCTGTTTGAAGGACATACATATATTGCCCAAATCCAGACATTATTAAAATTAGAATAGATTAAACACAATTGTTGTCCACTCACTTGGCAGCTGATTTCCTACAGAATAGAAGTGAAACCTATAACTAAAAGCAAAAGCAAAAGCAAAAGCAAAAACATGGTTATTTAAGTAGCAAACTAGAAAGCATGTAATTAATCTACATTGCACAAACAAGTTCTTTTGTGCCATCCTTATTGCCACACACACACACACACAGAGGGAGAGAGACTCCTTATTGTTTCAGCATCATCAACTAGAATGCAAACAACTTGTCTTTCGATGTTTCACCAAACACGCCCACTTTAAATAGTTTGTTGTTGTTCAATCATAATTAACAGTAAGCTTGTCAGGTTTGGAAAGTAGCAACGTTTCAACCTTTTGTGCAATCTTATTCATGATAAAACTTCTCGATCCACCTTGGCTTTTGTAGAGTCCATCAATAACTGAGTGGTAACTAGCAACGTTAGGTTTAACACCACCTTTTATCATCACAGCTGCTACACTTTTAGCAGATTTCACATCTTGTTCGGTAACTAAAGTAGGAGGAGTTGGAGAGATGATTCTTGATGCCTCAAATTCAATAAAGAAGTCAAGTGCTTCTTTAAATTGACCGAGGATGCAATAACCATAAATTAGATGGTTATACGTGGTAGAATTAGGTGAGACGTTGTTCACACGGATCATTTCAGAATATAAATCATAGGCTTGGTTTACAAGTCTATCTTTGCAGAGCCTGAATATGATTATGTTATACAAACACGTGAGAGTAAAACCACCATCTGCTGGTTTTTTGTCAATCTGTAGTGCATGCCTCAACAACTGGATAGCTACGTGGGTTTCTCCTATCTCACATAATTCTTTAATTAGAATAAGATAACAATTATCGTCAAACTGAAAACCCTTTTTAAGTATGATGTCATTATAAAAGTGCATTGCTTTGTGAATCTCATGTTTACGACAAAAACCTTCCAAAAGATTATACAAAGTATCAGGAGTAGGATGATGACCGGTGTCGATGATCTTATGGAAAAGAGAGATAGCTGAAGACATGTTACCTATGGTAGAGTGACATGAGATGAGGATAGCCCAGGTGTGAATGTCTGGGGAAACATCACGTAAATGATGTCTGCTGAATTGGACAGATTCATCCAATTTATTGAAAAGGGAAAGAACGGTGTTGTAAGACCCAATTTTAGCAAGGTTTTCAAAAATAAAGTTATAATCGGATATGGAAGCCAAACCTTGAGAGAGCATGATTTTGAAACATGAAACACCAGATGAGAGAGTATTGAATGTTTCCACAGGATGAGGTATATTGTAAGGATCACTCCAATTTGTGATAGGAATGAAACCTAATTGGGAGGCGTACGAGGAGGAGGAGGAAACAAAACGAGTAAGAGGAGGAAACTTGTTGCGAATAATAGAAGAAACAGAAACAACACCAACATATCTTCTCAACATTGACAACATTGTTGCGCAACAAAATCTATGTTGGACGCCGATTATTTATTTATTTTTGTTATCAGGGAACACTTTCTTCACAAGCAGTCTTAGGGTAAATAATTGGTTTCAAAATTTATTCCTAATCCTCTTAAAAAAAAAAATTATTCGTTTTGCGAGAGAACCCTAGTATTGTAACCAAAAAAAGAGAACCCTAGTACCAAGAATGAAAATACATCTTTTAATCAAGTTTGACAAAAATATCAAATTAGTTTTAAGTTTTTTATGTTTAATAGATCCTTAATGCCCTTTTAAGGACTTATTTGAAAGTTGAAACATAAAAACTTAAAAAACTTTAAATAGGTGTATTAAATTAACAACTAAATTGACCTATTTGAAACTTAAAAAAACTTTTGAAACTTAGACAAACTTAAAAAACCTATTTGAAATTTGAAAAACTCAAACTATTAAGAATTTGTGTAAATACTTCTATCTATCATTTATATATTTTTCCAGAACGAAAACTTTACCTTGTTCATCTTTAATACCCTTCACTTGATCCAAGTCCCTTGTCTTTATTTCACGTCCCTTAGCAAGTCTATATATAGATCTGTCTCTCTCCTTGGTTCCTAAGGATTGATATAACACATCAAAAGCTTGACTTCTTGCTTGTCCTACTGCATTTTTGGTCTCTTTCTTAGCTATCTTAGGGTGCGTTTGGTTTGCAAAACAGTAAGTACTGGACATAACAGTACAAGACAGAACAGCACAATACAAGGTAGAACAGCATAGGACAAATTTTTATGGCATTGAATAATTTTTTGTTTTATATGATTTTTGGGGGACGAAATGCTATTTTGGTATTTAAAACAACTTGTACGTGGGACAAAAAGTTGTGATGTGGTTTGGTGAGGGACAAAAATATCAGTTTTTGTCCTGTCCTTTGCCTCCAGTTTGTCTTGTACATGAAACAGTTTTACAAATCAAACACTGGACAACTGAAGTTGTTCTGTCCTGTCCTTCATTTTTTAGCAAATCAAACGCACCCTTATACTTTTCCCAAGTTTAAACATTTTTGCACTTAGACCATTCTTTGAAACATTCCCTTTTGATTCTAATCATATTCTGAACACTTCTGTTCCACCACCAAGGTTCTTTACACCTAAGTCCAAAACCTTTTGATTTTTCCAAAGTATCATTATCTACATTCCTAATATCTTGTGTCATCTTGTACCACATATCATTTGTGTTTAGTTGTGCCTGACTGAAACCTCCCTCTAAGATCTTGTTTTGAAAAATCATTTGTTTTTCACCCTTCAAATGCCACCACTTGATCCATAGAGCTTCCTTTTGGCTTATTCTCTTCGCACTCATCATAATCCTTACATCCCTAACGAATACTCTATGTTGAGTAATTAAGCTTTCTCCAAATAGAACTTTACGGTCCAAACAAATCTTTATGCCTGGTCAATTCAAACCCAGTCTAAGGTAAACAATATTCCTATCAATATCATTACTCGAATTAATGAAGAAATTTCAGTACATGGTGAATGGCTTACAATTACTAGACGGAAGAGAACAAAATTTGCACAACACTAATGGGAAAAAAATAAAACATAAACATGTTTTTGTTCCTTATAAATATGACAACCCAATCTTTAAATTAATAGTTAAATGGATATATTTTTACGAATAATATATTATTTTCCATGATTTAAATTAGGGAAATGCTAACAAGTGCTATAAAGAGCATTTTCCATGAATAATATATTATTTTCCATGATTTAGCAATTATTTTCACTTTTGAATCCTTAACAAGTTTTCTAAGGACACTCGTAAGCATGACCCTTATAATTATAATAACTAATTCTCATTTACCAAAAGTGTCGGTGTGTTAATTTTTTTTTTTTTGAGTTTTTATTACTCATAATAGTGAATACTATTTATTATTTAGGCTTAATTGAACCATCAGTCCCTTAACTTATTTATTTGTTTCCATTTAGTCTCATAACTCTTAATTTTTACAAACTTGTTCCTCGACTCACATGCTGTTAATCAATGTGGTCCCCTCAAAAAGGAGATCATTGGATAGGGAAGGTCTGCCAGATCTTTTTATAGTGTATCACCAACACCTAATTTATTTACTTTCTTCATCTTCTTCCATCCTCTTCATCTTCATTCAACCTTCATCAATCTTCATAAATTAGGTTTTTTTATTTTATTTTATGAAGATTGATTCATAAATTAGGTTTTTTATTTTATTTGATGAAGGTCGAATGAAGATGAAGAAAGTAAATAAATTAGGTGTTGGTGATACACTATAAGATCTGGTAGACCTCCCTTATCCAACGATCTCCATGTTGAGAGGACCACATTGATTAACGAAAAGTGGTTCAATTAAGCTTATTATTTATTATTTTTTACGATAAAATGTAAAAAAAACAAAACAAAATTAGTATGATTATTATAAACAATGAAATGATGTTTTTTCTTTTGAAATGATATTTCCTCAAATATAAAAGTCAGTAAATAACTCTTTATTTTATATCCCTCAATAAAAGAAAACTCTTTCTTTTATAAAAATGATTGGTAATCTATTGACTTATGAAGTAAGTGTACACTTCAATTTGCGAGTGTACCGTAGAATTTGTCTATAAATATTCCAATATATTTTCGTTTGGGACCCCTAAATTTTTTTCGTCCACAATTTTGATCCTGTTTTTAAGTCAGGTCATATGCACCCTTCTAAATTTTAATGAACTTTTGAAGGAATATTTAGAATATTATAATAATCTCTCCCAAAAAAATTATAAAATTAAATTAAACTTTTGCAAAATAGAATTCTATAATGTGCTCATGGCTTTTGAAGGATACATATTAGTTGACTTAAAAGCATAGTTTTAAAAACTGGACCAGACCGGCCGCTCCGGTTCGAGCTTATCATTGGATCGGTCATGCAATTAGACCGGTGTGAACCAGCGCGACTCGATAAAAATCGGTCAAAACCGGTGACTCGGACGGTTTATAGAATTGTCTGGTCCAATGCTTAACATTCTAAAAAAAAACAGAAAAAGAAAGAAGAAAGGTTTGGGGATTTTGGTCTTAAGCAGCGAATGGAAAGAGAGAAGGAACTGAAACGGTATACGAATTCCCATAGTAGTTCTTTGTAGAAAGCTCCATTTAAGATTCAAACAAGAAGAACTAGCACAGAAAAGAAAAGTTGTACACTGTTGTTATATGCTTTGCGGCGGCTAATGTTCATGGTGATGTGTTATAGCTATATCTTGAATTCTGCTCTTTACCCAAATGGTTTCGCTCATTTCCAAAGTAAATGTCCGTATTGCCCTTGCATGAGTTAACTTGCGTTGCGTGAGTTAACTCACGCTAGTGTTAAATTTGCGTGAGTTAACTCAAGCTAGTATAAATTTCCAAATTTTTCACGTGACTTAAGTCACGCTTGCTGAAATGCAGGTTTTAATTGAAGAAAATATGAGAATACCAGAAGGAGAAGATGAAGCGGCAGAGCAAGTGAGAGTAAATTTGGTGAGAGTGAGAGAGGGTTTTGGTTTGAAAGGAGAAGAAAGAAGGTTGAAGCAATTGGATTGTTGAAATAAGGAGGAAGATTTCCATCCTAAACCACTACACAAACGAACAAATTCATGAATCAGAATCTCAATTCAATTAATTTTAGAGAGAGAGATAGAGAGAGTGAAGGAAAACCTGTTTATGGAAGTAGGTATGGTTTCCATGAGGAATTGAATTGAAGTGATGAGAGAAATTTCCTTATTTTTCTTGATGGAGAAGAGTTTTTGTTATTCCACTCTCACTTCTTCTTCTTTTACTCTAAACTGCTACCAATAGCCATACCCAATCTTTTCTTTCAATTGAACACAGTCATGATGAAGAAGATGTTGTTTTTCAGCAAGCGTGACTTAAGTCACGTGAAAAATTTGGAAATTTATACTAGCGTGAGTGAACTCACGCAAATTTAACACTTGTGTGAGTTAACATGCGTAGGGGCATTTTGGTTATTTACTTTGAGAATGAGCAGAACCATTTGGGTAAAGAGCAGAATTCCTATATCTGGAAATTATATCCCATACCCCTGCAATTATACTCTCACCCTAAGATTTTACACAAATTACTACACTAGACAACTTATTTCTCCCTTTCCGAAAAAACACAACTCAGGTTGCACCTCACCAATATTCGTCCCTTACAAAAACTTCTTTCTCCTCAAAATCATTGAATCACTTATTTCTAACGTCAAAGAGAGTGAGTTCTAGAATCACCAATTTCATTCTACTACTCTGTGTTTTACTGTCGGAAACTACTCTGCGTTTTACTGTCGGAAACTTCACCCTACAGCATTCGAAACATCGATATGTGTTTCTAATTAGGATCTGGTTAAAAACGTTTGCAGTTTAGATCTGGTTAGCGGAAAACGTATATCATGATTCTAGTTCGGATCTGGTACGACCTTGCTGCAATTTTGACACGATTTTGCGACAGTTCTACGATTTAGCGACGGTTCTTGTTTGTGTTTTTCTGTTTACTGGAAACGATTATACATGGATCAAAAACGATAATGAACAACTTTTTATTAAATCGTTAAAAAATAATGGTTTTTTTATTATTAATTGTTTTCTAAAATAATTGGAAAGGATTCTAGTGTTTGTAAACAATCAACATGGAAAATGCAGGTACCAATTCTATAAGCATTATGCTTAGTTTTACGAGAATTAAAAATAAAATGGATAGTTTTATTATTGTTGTCCGGTTTGATTTTTTGGAATGGTAATATGAATTTTCTGAAATTAAAACAAACCGGAAACGTTTTTTACTGTTATTCCGTAGAAAAATTGAAGCTAAATGTCACTTGAATTGAAGTGATATGAAACATACATATTTTGAATGTTATGTTGGGGTGAACTCATGTCAAAAAAAGGATAAAATTGGAATTATAAATGTTATGTAGGGGTGAAAGTACAAAGGTAGGGGTATAGGGTATAATGTTTCCTATATCTTTAGGGTTTTCACTTTGTCGTATATAATGGGCTTGTCAAAGAAGCCCAATTTAATGTTTCTAAGAAACTGCAATTAGAAAAGCCGGTTACAACCAAAATATCAGAATTTTGCTCTCCACCCAGCACATTTTGCTCGCACCCTGCAGCCTTTCCAAATTTACCCTTGCGCAAGTTAACTAACGCAAGTGTAATACTATGCGTTAGTTAAGTAACGCCGCGTGAATTAAGATGCGCAAGTGTAAAACTATGTGTTAGTTAACTAACGCATAGTCACGTACAGTATAAAACACTACGTGAGTTAACTCACGCAATGTATTACACTTGCGCGAGTTAACTCACGCACTATTGATATATCAATACAACATTAAATGTTGTACTGATGTGCATTGAATGCAGTTTGGGTCCAAACCTTAATATGCTCGTAATTGAACCTACTTACGCCAGTTTAACAATATTATGGGATAATACGACACAATCGATCAAAATTACACTAAAACATCGTTTATTTCACAATTACATAATCACACATAACGATCCAAAAGGTCCTAATTACACAAATTCGCCGGTAATGGCCCGTAATCATTTAAACACACTTAATGACACGTAAACGATCCAAATTACACAAATTTGTCCATAAATTTATAAAATTATATAATCTGACATAAACGGTCAAACATTACACTATTAAACTTAAATAATGATTACACTTCAACGGATCGGACAAAAAGATACAAAGTATTATTCTCAACCATTACCCTAAACATGAAATCAACGTCGCTATCATCTTTGAGAAGTTGTGGATAATACACGGTCTTCCAGAAGTCCTCTTCCTTATCCTCCCCAAAGTACAGGCCTGGCACATTTACTATCACATCACATGTTCTATGATTTGAACCAATATGGATAAAGAAGTCGTCAAGCTTTGCCTTCAACTCGTCCAACTTGTCGGTGGGGTTTACAGTGAACTAAGCCCTCTTTTTCACATCTACATAACGGACTTCAAGTTTAACCGGATCTTGTGCATCTTCATACATGTTTCACCTCACAAACTTCACAAAAATATAATGAAAAACAAATATGAGCCAATGCCTTCAAGGTTCGATTTCTTCCTTGTCTTAGGTGGCTTGTATACCCCACTCCTTTCACATTGCATCGTCAAGTACGGCCGTTTTATAACGGATTTATCTATACAAACACCAAATCCGGCCTTTACCCCTTGTCCGCGAACCCAAGTAAGTAACTCTTCTCGCTCTCTCCATCTTGCATTTGTTGTAAAAAATGAGGCGGTGTCACGAGCTTCACAAATAACACCGGTAGGTACCGGTTTAGGTTCTTCAATTTTACCAATTCGAGCTTGAATTGGAATTTGGACTTTAAATGGTTTCAAATTAAAGTTTGGTTTGACATCGCCGGAACCTTCACCGGAACCTTCTTTTTTGGCCAGTTTCGGTTCAACGTTATCATCCGCTGTCAACCATCTCCATATATATATCTATTGAATAAAAAAATTTACAAAGGAAGAATAAATAAATTACTTGCGGAACAAGCTAACCAAGAACAAAAGTGGCGCTAAAAATTCAAAAAACATGACTGCACAGTGGCGTGACTTAAGTCACGCATGGCTTTAACACTTGCGATAGTTAAGTCACGCAGCAAGTTAACTTGCGCAAGTTAACTTGCGTACCTAGCCCTAGTGCCTACGAAAACCAGACGAACCAAGCTCAAAAACCAGCAAAATGAGATGAGTTTAGATGGTACAATACCTGATATTTGATGCTTGATGAGCGTAGAAACTTGCTTCCTGACGATTTGCAATGATTTGGGATGATGATCTTGACCCAAAAAATCGCACTTTTTGGGTTTTTGAAGGTGGAGGGAAAGAAAATGGTGGTTGGAGTTCGGACTGATGTGTTTTGTACGAAAACAGGAACATTGCGTGAGTTAACATGCGCAAGGGCAATTTTGCCATGGCTGCAGGGTGCGAGCAAAATGTGCTGGGTGGAGAGCAAAATTCAAAATATAAAGCAATGTTTTTCTTTTTGAGAGAAAATATAAAGCAATGTTATTAATTTATATATTTTAATATGTATTTTAATCTAGTTAAATACCCTATAAAACAATAGTTTGATATGTATTTTAATCTAGTTAAATACCTATAAATATTTATTCTTAAGACCGAGTCATCTAACCGAGTTATCTGGTTTAATCCGATTCAGTCATGCCATTCAACCAACGACTCAGAGGTAAGACCATTGACCCAGTGCCCCTGTCGAGCCGAGTTTTAAAACTATGCTTAAAAGCAGAGATCAAATTTGCTGATGAAAAACTTTTGATGACTAAAGTCGAAGAGAAAGTTTAGGGAACTAAAATAAAAAGTTAAAATACTTTTTTTTGATAAATTTTATTGAAATATTCATAGGAACTAACAACATATTTAACCCAAAATATAATTAACAAATCAATTGATGCACTAAGGTTCACAAAAAATATGTTGTTGCACTAACGACCACATACAAGTGTTGGTGCACTAACGACCACAAAAAAGTCATTTACTATACAAGTCATATCCTATATAATGAAAATGCTTCTTCATCTTCACTATCCGCCGGAATCAGATTGTGCTTTTTGTGGTGGTCGATCGGTTTCCATTTTTCAATTTCCACGAGTTCTTGGCACATAAATTGTCTCTCCACAAATGTATCATCTCATGTCTCAGCTTCATTTTCTGTATTGTTTCCACTCGACACATGGGGGAGGTAGTGGACACCCGTCCTTAAAAAACATGAACAACATATTCAAGATTAAATCAACGCACATAATGTACGAAGATAGATTATATGGCGAATGACCTCGAATTGAGAAAATGTTTCAGAAATTCTGTTTTGAGGTTTTGTCAACTCAACTACAACTTTATTTTACAAAGTTGCAATAATACGACCCATATTTGAAAACAACGTTGTTTTTTACGGTAATCTTACTAACCTTCATTAATCAAATATGATATAATTTTACAAGTGTATTCGTAGTGTAATAATTTATAGTGTATGGATTTGTAAATGAGTGTATAAAAAATATGAAAATAGAAGTAATTAATGTGCATAAAAAAAAAGTAGGGTTAGCCCCTCTAAATTTTTTTTTTAGTCTTTTAATCCCCCTAAAATTCTCCATTTATGGAATTTGTCCCTGCATGAAGACCCAATTAAGGTTTCATAATAATGTGTCGTCCATCCAACACATAGTCAAAAGAAATGTGAAAAACATATGGCTGAAACTATTAACCAGAAGAAATTGAGAAAATTCTAAACATCACATCTCAATTTTGAATATGTATAGGAGAAACATATATATCAACTCCATTGAAAACTACAATGCTATAACTGATTCAGGCTTTCAAGAAAATGTTACAAGGCAAGACAACATAGGCATATTTATATAATCAAAGAGCATAAAACAAGAAACATGGATACCTCGTATCTGTTTGAAGGACATACATGTATTGCTCAAATCCAGACATTATTAAAATTAGAATACATAAAACACAATTGTTGTCCTCTCACTTGGCAGCTGATTACCTATAGAATAGAAGTGAAACTAAAACTAAAATCAAAAGCAAAACCATGGTCATTTAATTATAAAACTAGAAAGCATTTAATTAATCTACATTGCACAAACAAGTTCTTTATTGTGCCATCCTTATTTTGCCATATCTCACACACACACACACACACACACACACACAGAGGGAGAGAGACTCCTTATTGTTTCAGCATCATCAACTAGAATGCAACCAACTTGTCTTTCGATGTTTCACCAAACACGCCCACTTTAAATAGTTTGTTGTTGTTCAATCATAATTTACATTAAACATGTCAGGTTTGGAAAGTAGCAACATTTCGACCTTTTGTGCAATCTTATTCATGACAACACTTCTTGATCCACCTTCGCTTTTATATAGTCCATCAATAACTGTGTGGTAACTAGCAACATTAGGTTTGACACCACCTTTTATCATCACAGCTGCTACACTTTTAGCAGATTTCACATCATGTTCAGTAACTAAAGTAGGAGGAGTTGGAAGATAGACGATTCTTGATGCCTCGAATTCAATGAAGAAGCGAAGTGCTTGTTTAAATTGACCGAGGATGCAATAACCATAGATTAGATGTTTATATGTGGCAGAATCAGGCTTGATGTTGTTTACATGAATCATTTCAGAATATAATTCATAGGCTTGGTTAACAAGTCTATCTTTGCAGAGTCTGAATATGATTGAATTATAACAGCACATGAAATTAGACATGCTATATTTTGGTTTCTTGTCAATCTCTAGTGCCTTTCGCAACAACTGGATTGCTGTTTGAGTTTCTCCTATCTCACATAATCCATTGATTAGAATATAATAACTATCACAGTTCAACTGAAAACCCTTTTTAAGTATGATACCATTGTAAAAGAGCATTGCATTATGAATCTCATGTTTGTCAAGAAAACCTCGTAGAAGATGATTCAAATTTTGTGTAGTAGGATGATAACCGGTGTCGATGATCTTACGGAATAGAGAGAAAGCTGAAGACATGTTACCTAGTTTACTGTGGCATTCGATGAGGATATCCCAAGTATGAACATCTGGGAAAACAATAGGTCTATGATAAGGTTTGATTCCGACTGGTTCTTCCAATTCTTTGATCAACTTAAAAAGAGTGTAGAAAGCCCCTATTCTAGAAAGGATAGAGAAAACACGGTTATAATCGGATATGGAAGTGACACCATTCCAGTTCAAGTCATCGTACACATCAAGAGCATCCAATTCAATCACCAGCGGATCATAATCAAAGTCAGGAAATAATATTGATGATGAAACAAAACGAGTTAGAGGAGGAAACTTCTTCTTGTTGTTGTTGAGAATAACAGCAGCACCATATGATCTTCTTAAAATTGAGAACAACATGGTTGCACAGCACAGCACAGACGCAGAACAGAACCAAATTCTATGTCCGCCGCCGGTTGCTTTTTTTATGGAACAAAGTAGGTTTGTTTTTGTTACATACTACGACAGGAACAAAATAGGTTACGAGGGCCGTAATGGTAACCCTAAAAAAAAAAAACAATGTCTGTCATAATCCATTAAAAAAAAAAACAAAACTATTAGTTTTGCGGTGGAAATTAGAATTTTCAAATTTTCAAAAAGTTAAATTCATATTTTTCCATTTAAAAAAAAAAACAAATTCATCATTTTTCTCCTCTTTTCAAAACATCTATGGTGAAGAAGCACCTTCCACAAGCTGTACCAAGGGCCCTTAAAAGTCAGGATACAATAACCACAAAGGCTCAAATCTTTGACACAACCTCACAATGTAGAAAAAGATGTTTCCCGGATTCCTCTTCTACATCACACAATTTTTCGAAGAATCTGGATGCAACACATTACGAATTGCAAGGTTTACTCACGTTGGAATTCGGTCAAGTAGTAAAGACCATATGGGGAATTTTGTTCACACAATTGTTTTATAGAAGCACAAAAGTCCTAAAGCCCCTTCAACACATAACAAATTTCGCTTGTATACTTTAGGTTAATTTGGTGATGTAAAATTGGTTCCTGAACGTGAGTTAAAGTGTGTTGATCTTGGGAAAATTAATTTGAAGATGTCTAATGGCACAAAGTTAACTCTCAAGGATGTGAAGCATGTTCCAGACATCTGTTTGAATTTGCTTTTAGTGGCTAAACTGCGTGATGAGGGTTATGATAGCTTGTTCTCGCAGTACTCATGGAAACTTTCCAAGGGATCTATGATTGTTGCTAGAGGTATGACGGGTTCTAACATTTACTATCACATGCAAAAATAATTAAAGATAACGCGGTTGAATCAACTGAGAAGTTGAGTTGTGCATGCATAAGAGGTTATGCAACATGAGTGAGAAAAACATGGTTAAACTAAGGAATCGAAGTATGTTTGACATGAGAAATCCACCTATGAAGAGATGTGATCACTGTTTTGTTAAAAATAAGAGTAAAGTTTCTTTGAAGATTCACTCACCTAGAAGACCATAAAATTTTTTTATTTGTTGCATTGTCATTTGTGCGGTCCTATGAAGACAATAACAGTTGGGGGAAGTTCATATTTTATGAATTTTGTTAATGACCATTCAAAAAAGACTTGAGTTTACACATTGAAGAGTAAAAGTAATGTTTTGAGCATCTTCAAGAAGTTTAAGGTCTTAATTGAGCATGAAACTGAGAAGTAGTTGAATTGCATACGCACGAGTGACTTTATGAGAAAAATTTAAGCTTATTTTAGAGAAAATTGGACTAGGCATCAGAGGTCTCTATGTTTAAATGGTGTTGTTGAAAGGATTAATATAAGATTGGTGGAAAGAGATAAATAATGCTTGTTGTTAGAGACAAATATTCCAAAATTATTTTAGGGTGAAGCATTGAACACAATTGTGCATGTCTTGAATCTTTCTTCAAGTGTGTCCTTGTAATATGAAGTACGAGATATGATTTGGTTAGCGGTAAAAATGTTTTTTATGACCACTTACGTGTTTTTGGATGAAGAGTCAACTTTGTGGGTTTCTTTGCTATGACCTAGATGGAGTTGCTTACAGGTTTTATGATCATGTTATGAAGAAACCTATCAAATGTTGAGTTTATATAAGATCAGCGGTTGAAAAATAGTGATATCCAACTCGTGATGAAGACCGAGCATTAGCAAATTGTCACGGGGAAGAGGTGCAACCAAATGTTGAACCTGTTGTACATATAAATTTCACCCAAGTAAGAAAGCCTTTAAAGAGGTACATTATTGAAGGAGTTGATGTTGCAATTAAAGATGAATCACTTGTTCTAGAGTCTTAGGTAGTGGAGAATGTTTAGGTTTGCAACATAGTTGTTGGAAAGACAACTGATTGTCCCACTGAGTTGTGATGGAGAGATTTGTTAGGTAGGTCCCTTCTCAATTGGGGACCACACACACTTGTTCGTGCGTGAAATTGTGGGCGGCGCACAACGTGAACCAAGACGTTCTAATTTAGTAACTTGAACTGCAAGTGAGCGTAGTTGATAGTTTGCATACATATTGAATTGAACCAGCCCATACACCCACGTGATCACATCCACCACATGCATATGATATATATGATCATATGACCCCAAAAAATGTGATCATGCGACAGACTTATTATTACTTAACCTACTTCCCTCCCTCCGGTCCATATTTTTATTCATTTGCCATCTTGAAATTGAATGGTAGCATTCAAGAGATTCGAACCAACAACACAAAAACTGCAAAACAATTTATTTAAAAACAGTTTATATAAAATAATCCGACAAAAAAAAGTCGTCTGGCCCATTCGTTAATTTGACAGGACATGAAGATGAGAAGCCTTTGAGAATAATTGACAATATATGTAAAATATATGAATTATCACTAGATATTTTCTAAGTTCAAAATCAATAGTATAGTATATATTGTCTCTCTGACTCTCTTCAAGTGCCTCACATTAGTTATTACGGGCTTCTCTATTTATTTTAAGAGTAATGCTAGATGGTGCGAAATATTTTCGCACAAGTCACACGAAAGCATGTATTCTTACTATACCGCTAAGCATGATAACACAATTGAAAGCATGTACCTTACAAATCCGCAATTGAAAAAGCATGAACACCATGTTACTTCCAAATCCATAAATTATTATATTTATTATTCCTCTCAAAAAATTATTATAAATATTAGGATAAAATATTTTTTAGCCATGTAAAATTACAAGTTTTTAAGTTTAGTGCCTATAAAATTTTAATGATTATTTTAATCATTCATAATATTGCAGCTTTTGAGAACAACCTCGATTTTGAAAACTTTTTAAGAAAATGTATATTTTTAGTCCTCAACATAGTCTTTATAAAATGTAAATAAGGACTAAAAGTGAATAATTTTTTTCGAAGGATTAAACGTGAAAGCTCATAATTTTGTACGAACTAAACATATTTAACTCTTAGGGTCTGTTTGGTAAGACATGATTTTAAGCTTATAGTTTATATCTTATAAGCTCATTTCACTAAAAAAAAAAAAGATGTTTGATAAGTGTCACTTTATCGCGAGCTTATAACTTATTTTTTCTAGTTTATGTCTATTTTTGATAAGGTAATTTAAGAAGCTTATATTTTAAAGATTATAGCTTATCATTATTTATCTCAACTTTACCCCTACAAATTTAATTGCAAAATAAAATTAATTAAACATATCAGTTTTATGTCATTTCATATTTATAAGTTAATTCAATCGTAATTTGACCAAACACTGCAAATTAAGTCAGCTAACTTATCCGTTATCATCTATAAACTAGTTTATCAGCTATCTGATAGCTATAGAGTCATCCACAGTAAACTAATGTATCAATTAATATTTGTATTATTATTTAATTAAAATAAAATAATTAAAACCTTATGAACCATATCCAAATTATCTTCTCTGAACTAAAGTATAACACCGAGTACACCGTCAATATTAACAACACTAAAATAACTACAAGTTTTTTTTTTCCTGGTGCATAACTAAGCTAAATTTTATCAAAACAAAATATATAACAATTGTGCGTACATTGGTACATGCTTCGCGTGATATGTGCGAAAGTATTTCGCACCATCCAGCATTTTTCTTATTTTAAAGCTCTCTTTTTTTAACAAGTGATTTTCATATAACGAACTCTTCCACAATATAATAATACTACAAGATTTTCACCAAACCCTCTTTTGATGTTGTTTTCTCGTTCAAATTTCCTACTTTTCCATTGAATAAGATATTGTTCCTTTTCCACAAAATACATCAACAAGTTTTGATTTCATAGATATATTAATGATTAATGATTAATTATACATGAATAGAAGACAAGCGGACAACCAGCTACGCCGATAGCCATAATAGATGAGATACCTTATAATTAAGCATTCTAAGGAGGTGCCATTAAAGTAAGGTCTTTAGGCCCCCAAAATTTTTAGGTCTCTAAATCCTTTTTTGCTTTAAATATATTTCTCTGAGTCAAATTCATTAAACATTTGTGCGTCTAGCTTGATTGGTAGTTAAACGAAGAGTTGTAGACTTGTAGTTAACGTTGCAAGTTTGATCTCAAAGATAGTTATTTTTAATGTTAACCTTCCAGTTCAATGTTCAAACGATGACCGTGAGATATATTCATATTTAGTGTTCGACATGTCTCAAAAATTACACATTTAAGGTTCTTAATTTTTATGTTTCTCTGTCAACATACAAATGCATTGGGACTGCCCTGGCGATAGATGTTGCCCAAAGTCTGCTCATTGTCACCATGAAGTTGTTATGCACTGTTATAGAAGGCCGTGGACTTCGGTAAATGTTGTAGAAGGAGCAGACGATGCACTACTGTTGTGGGTCAGGGATGCAGCAAAGTGTCATTAAAAAATATGGTCTTGCGCCATAAGAGTATAAGTTAAAGAATCAAAGATAAAAAATTTATCTTGAAGTTTTTTTGAAGATGAAAAAACTTCTAAAGAAAAGAGAAGCAACTTCTACGATAAAAATTTCTATCTCTGATTCCTTAATTTATGTTCTTAGGTAATTTGTCATTTTTTTCTAATAAATATAAGAGAGGGCATGGGGCATTGCTTTTATCATTGCCAATATTTTCATAGAGATTATTTAATTTTGGTGACCAATCATAGTCTCCATCTCCAAAAAAAAATCCTCGTTGACCTCATGTGATGTGTTTGCAAGACATGACAGCAGGTTGGATACCTTCACCTATTTTGTGTTGTTCAAATTTCTGACCCACAACAAGCCTTCATAATTAGGGGCGGTCTAAAACCACCGCTAAACACCACAAGATTAATAGGATGAATGTCCGCTAAACTTTGAACAGATTCAACCTTAGGAATGGGAACAATTAGAGTCTCAACCAACTCAGGAGAGATAATAAGATTTGAATAAAATAAATTAAAAATCATCAGGCCCTAAAGCTTTATATGGAGACATAGAATAAACAGAATATTTCACCTCTCTCATCGAAACAGGTATTAAAAGGGAATCATAAAGAATCTAGTTAATTTGAGGAATATTATGATGTTGAAGACTCTGAGGAGCACGTCTTTAACCTCATTGTTTTGTATCACCAAAAGAGGAAATTTTTAGGGAAACTTAATGTCTAATGGTTGAGAATTTTTGGGTGAGAAATTAAGATTTGGAAAACACATTTTAAACATTTCTTGAGTAGAGATATTTCATTAGAGTAATGATTCGAACTTTCACTCTTGTATTATGGGAAGTTTTTGTGGGTTGAGAAAAAGAACACAAATCCGTAAAAACTAGGGTTTTCTTTTGAGTTGAAGCTAACTTCTTGTAAATTATTTGTATCTCTTGTAAAAATTTAATGATTGTGGATTGAAGAGATTCTCTCTTGCCTAGATGTAGGTCAATTTAGACCGAACAAGATAAACAATCTTGGTATTTTTTTGGCTTAATTGCATGTTTGGCCCCTATCTTTTGTCAATTGTGCGATTTTGCACCCCCTCTTTTTTTTTTGAGCGATTTTGCACCCCATCTTTTGCCCTCTTTTCTAGTTAGATGGACCTTCTTGTGTTTAATTGCACTTTTGCCCCCTATCTTTTTGTCAATTTTTCTCATATTTGTTTGTGATTGAATATTGTTGATTAGACTGTTTGATTGTTGGTGCTCGTTGTTATTTGCTCCAAATATTGTCTTGTTGATTTTGCACAAAGGTTAAAACTAACAACAATGTTTGTGTTTGTTTTACCGTGCATGTTCCTCCATCAATATCTAGATGCCCAATAAACGCTAGTTGTTGCTGCAATTTTCTAGACGATTTTGCTTTCTAATTATACCATGAAGAATAAAGATTATCAAACTTTTTTATTTGCAATTGGATAAGAATGATAGAAAAATTTAAGATTTAGGAAAGAAAACTCTAACCTAAGTCAAGTAGGAAAAATGTTGATTTAGGCTTTGTTTGCGAGCAAATGAAATGGAAGAAATAGAGGACGTTGGAAATGAAGGGCTTTGGAGGTTCATTTTTCGTTCTAATACAAAATCATCTCATTTGGGAAACTCAAAACGTGAATTGGAGGAGAGTTTTGAGAGATTTTGGAGTGTTATTATATGAATTCTTCAAATTTTATCTATGTTGTTATAATATTATTAAAATTAAAAATATATTAATTATAAGCATTAATTTGCTATTATGTGAAAGAATAATTAAAGAAATGTGAAAGAGAAATACGTTGTTAACGATCTTTCCCTTTGCCGCTTGAGAAGAAATACGAGCATTATTGAATCGAACATGATTTCTAGCTATCCAAATCCTTTATAATAAAAGCTAGACTTGCTTGGCTATCATGTTTGCCCTAATTCACCCTTCTTTGCCCTAATCCCTAGCATTTTTCCTCCCCAAACATGTACTAATGACTAATCTAATCTCATCCGTTCAACCTCTATTTTCACACTTGATCACACCCGTTGATTCAAAGTCTAACAATGCTCTCTCATAATACTTAGTTAATGCAATTGAATACGTATCAAATGCAATTAAAGTCAGTCAACAATCCCCTACACTAATTGCTAATCAAAAATAGCATGAACATCCCTTAGAAAGTGTTATCCAAGATAGAGTGATAGGAGGAAAAATAGCATAAACATTCCTTAAAAAAGTGTTCTTCGTACTGACATTACAATGTTTCACACATACATTTTTTTCACTTTACTATGCTATCCGAAATAGAGTGATAGGAAGATATGCGTTTAAAGATGAAGTTTCCCCCAAATTTTACCACTAAAGTTAAATGTTCGTTCTTCACAATGCATGTAGAAAATCAGGTTTGTTTCACTTGATGATTTAATCTTTTTCTATTTAAATACGATGAAGGGAGTTCGTAAACGTATTATGTGCATGAAAATTAAATCCTCTTTTGGTTGGATTTAATATTTTGTGTTGTTGTTTAAATCAGCTTGCAGTTGTTTTTCCTTTTTTTAATACACTGTCTAACTTCTAGGATGTCGGAGAACTACAACCATTCTTCGTTGCTAAATATTTCTATGAGCTACCGGAGCAATGGCACTTGCTAGATGGTGATGGGAATACTCATAACGTCATGTTCAACAAATCAGTTAGTCGGCCGTTGTTGACAGATGGTTGGAGTGCATTGCGATTATTCTACGAGTTTAATGGAAGTAAGATTATTGTTTTCCAGTACCTTGGTGGAAGTAGATTTCAAATCTTTGTTTTTGCTCATAACATTACTCCAGCTGATTATCCACCCTATCATTCCATGAGTGCGGCAACATCATGTTATTGTACCTTTGAAGTTCCTATCTGGATATGGATCGACGAAATCACCAAAGGTTGTTTATTGTTTTTTGATGCTATTCATTTAGAGGTTTATATATGCTATAATAAAGGATTTATGTATGTCATTAACAGTTTTTTTTTTTTAGGAACTACCTGATACTTTCGGCAAATTCCTTAGAGTGAAACATCACGATTACGTCATGTTGTGTGGACCTTATGACAATATCATTCTTGTGAGACTCAAATATACAGACGACCCCATACCAAATGTGATGTTCGGAAAAGGTTGGACGAGTTTTTGTGCTGCCAATGGTATTGAGGGCGGAGACGTGTTGATTTTCAAGTGCAAGTGCGTCGTGGTCAAAAAATATGTTATCGTATCCAAGCGTTGATAAACGCATGACTGGAGTTTTTTATTAGTAATAGTTTAAGTTTTTCTTTGAAAGACAGAATACTTTAGTTTTTATTTTCAAATATTATCATATTTGCATTAGTAAAAAAAGGCAAAAAAAAAGTACGTAATGTGGTTTATGTTATTGTCTTTCCAGTTTAGTTTGCTCTCTTTTTCGTGCCGTAGCATCTTTGATTTTCTGTTTAGTGGCAAAAAATATATTGCATCACGAAAAAAATTGATGCAAAATATTTTTCAATTTTATGAGCACCAAAGGAATTGCTTTTAGTCTCACCCGTTGATTCAATCTCTATTCTCAAACTCCTCATTTTCTCTCATATAACTTACTTAATGCTAATTAAAAACGAATAACACACTTTTAATGCAATTAAAAACGAATGACACACTGTTAATGGCAATTAAGAGCGTAGTTAATGTCTTGAAAACGTAGTTAATGGCAATTGAAAACTTTTAACTTGCATATTTTCCTATAAGAATTGCTTTTAATTGCTTTTATGCATCATGCACTAATTACTCTACCAATTACTACCTATTAAAAGCAATTATGACGTACTTATATCAATTGGACACGAAAACACTGAGAATTTAATCGATTGTGCTATATATGTTATATATCAAATATGCTCCAATAACAAAAAATAACCACGAAAAATATGTTAAACACATTTGTCACACTATATGGAAGAGCTTTGAATCAATATGCACAGAAAATTTAACAACAAATAAAGCATCACGAAAAAAATTGATGCAATATATTTTTTGTTAAATTTATGTTTCCATTCTTTACAGTAATGACACTTTTATTTATGCTCTCCGTTTTTCTTTGTGATGTGACTTAAGATCAAGCAGTGCAGGGCTATGTGCAATTCTGTTAACAAGTATTCAATTTTATTTTCGTATAGGAATTGCTTTTAATTGCTTTTAATCTTACCCGTTGATTCAATCTATATTCTCAAACTCATCATTTTCTTTCATAGGACTTACTTAATGCTAATTAAAAACGTATAACACACTTTTAATTAAATTAAAAATGAGTGGCTTGAAATCGTACTTAATGGCAATTGTAAACTCTTAACTTGCATATTTTCGTATAGGAATTTGCTTTTATGCATTATGCACTAATTACTCTACCAATTACTACCTATTAAAAGCAATTATGACGTACTTATATCAATTGGTCACGAAAAACTTAATACACGGAGAAGTTAATCGAATATGCTATATATGTTGTATATCAAATATGCTCCAATAACAAAAAATAACCACGAAAAATATGTTAAACACATTTGTCACGCTATATGGAAGAGCTTTGAATCAATATGCACAGAAAATTTAACAACAAATAAAGCATCACGAAAAAAATTGATGCAATATATTTTTTTGTTAAATTTTCTGTTTCCATTCTTTACAGTAATGACACTTTTATTTATGCTCTCCGTTTTTCTTTGTGATGTGACTTAAGATCAAGCAGTGCAGGGCTATGTGCAATTCTGTTAACAAGTATTCAATTTTATTTTCGTATAGGAATTGCTTTTAATCTCACCTGTTGATTTAATCTATATTCTCAAACTCATCATTTTCTCTCATAGGACTTACTTAATGCTAATTAAAAACGTATAACACACTTTTAATTAAATTAAAAACGAATGGCTTGAAATCGTAGTTAATGGCAATTGTAAACTCTTAACTTGCATATTTTCGTATAGGAATTGCTTTTAATTGCTTTTATGCATTATGCACTAATTACTCTACCAATTACTACCTATTAAAAGCAATTATGACGTACTTATATCAATTGGTCACGAAAAACTTAATACACGGAGAAGTTAATCGAATATGCTATATATGTTGTATATCAAATATGCTCCAATAACAAAAAATAACCACGAAAAATATGTTAAACACATTTGTCACGCTATATAGAAAAGCTTTGCATCTAAATACTAAAGAAAAATTTAACAAAAAATATATTGCATCACGAAAAAAATTGATGCAAAATATTTTTTTATTTAAATTTTCTGTTTCCATTATTTACGGTAATGACACTTTTTTTGATGCTCTCCGTTTGTCTTTATGATGTGTCTTAATATCAAGCAGTTCAGGGCTATGTGCAATTCTGTTAACAGTATTCAATTTTATTTTCGTATAGAAATTGCTTTTAATTGCTTTTAATCTCACCCGTTAATTCAATCTCTATTTTCAAACTCACCATTTTCTCTCATAGGACTTACTTAATGCTAATTAAAAACGAATAACACACTTTTAATTAAATTAAAAACGAATGACACACTGTTAATGGCAATTAAGAACATAGTTAATGGCTTGAAATCGTAGTTAATATTTTCGTATAGGAATTGCTTTTAATTGCTTTTATGCATTATGCACTAATTACTCTACCAATTACTACCTATTAAAAACAATTATGACGTACTTATATCAATTGGTCACGAAAAACTTAATACACGGAGAATTTAATCGACTATGCTATATATGCTATACATCAAATATGCTCCAATAACAAAAAATAACCACGAAAAATATGTTAAACACATTTGTCACGCTATATGGAAGAACTTTGCATCAATATGCACATAAAATTTAACAACAAATATTGCATCACGAAGAGTCTCTTTGAAGGTGATTTATCAATATTTGTAAGTTAATGCACAGAAAATTTAACAACAAATATCCCCTATACTAAGTCTCTTTTGAGGCCTAATTTATCAATATTTGTTTCATTTGCTATGACAATCAACAAGAGTCAAGGGCAATCACTTAAAAATGTTGGTATTTATTTGCCGAGTCCTGTGTTCTAGCATGGTCAGTTGTACGTTGCAATTTCCAGAGTCACTTTAAAACAAGGTTTGAAAATACTAATCGTTGATGGAGATGGAGATAGCACTGATACGACCTCAAATGTTGTTTATCACGAAGTCTTTCGTAATGTATCTTGATGGTTAATGTTCAAACCTTTTTGTTATGTATGCTACCATTTCATTTTGTTACGTATGATATAAAACTTCTATCAGCTATGTATGGTTACATTATTTTCATTGATTCGATTAACTTTTACGTGGTATGACCCGTGCGGTAGCACGGGTCAATGGTCTAGTAGTGAAGAAATACGAGCATTATTGAATCGAACATGATTTCTAGCTGCAGTGACCAGTGAGTGGGAATGCAAGAGAGTATGCTCACAACAGAAGATAAGTCAATGTTGCAATGTAACATGCCCGCACGGGTCAATGGTCTAGTAGTGAAGAAATACGAGCATTATTGAATCGAACATGATTTCTAGGTGCAGTGACCAGTGAGTGGGAATGCAAGAGAGTATGCTCAAATGTTGCAATGTAACATGCCTCCCAAGTCCATAAATTGAGACCGCAGTGCAGCCTCTCAACCGTAAAATAATCCTAAATATTAAAGAGGGTTATTGAATCTCCTACATATCTCGATTTCAATATAATAAAAACAAAAATCCACTCAAAGTAATAAAAACAATAAAATAGTTGAACAACTCTGTCTGTTTTCGAAAGAAAAATAAACTCTATCTCTATTTTTTATTTTTATGAGATCATGATGATGAAGTTAGGGTTCAAGGAATATTTGTAAACAAAATTGCACAATACTCCCTCCGTCTTAAAATATAAGCAAAAATTGATCAACAAAAGTTAATATATTTGATTCAAAATACATTAATTTTTATTGATAAATTTTTGCTTAAATTTTGAAACGGAAAAAGTATATCATTAAATCAAATTTCTATGCGTAACCAAAAATAAAAACGGAAATACTGCTTTTAGCAACAAACCGTAAAGCGAAATTATCATGAGGCCTTATCTTTGTAGTTGTAGCACTTGCCTTCCTTTTATCCAACGTTCCATGATTTGTACCAAGTAAAATCCGATGGTAGAATGTCTTAATAACCATTCTATCATAATGGGAAATTGGATAAAAAAAAAAATATTGGCAAAGATAATTTTCTAGTTGTTTAAAAAAATTAGGCAAATTTTTCATGCTTTAATATAAAATTAATATACGGTGAAATTTAATTTTATATAACGATTTAACTTTTTATCTTTCTTTATGTTAATTTGATCTCCCACCCATGTTTCAATATTGATTTCAAGCTTCAAATTTTCTTTTAATGTGAGTTCTCAATTTTAAATATATGTTATTCTTCAAAAGAACGACATAGATTTAAAATTTGAAAATTCATATAAAAATATGGATGAACGACCAAAATAAAGTGAAGAAAAATATTAAATTCCTTCAAAAAAAATAAAAAAATCACCTAAAATTAAATTAAGAGATCCCATCAAAAATGTTGCCAACAAAAATTATTTTTTTTGAAGAAATCAAAATGAGATATATTAACATAAGGTGTTTCCTCTCGCACAAGGCGCGCAAAAGAAAGAAACACCACCAATATTTACACAGTTACATCAACTGGTGACAAAGAGCACCAACCAAAAATAAAACAATTACACACCCATGCAAAGCAACGGGTTTTTCCACCAATCTAAGTAGCTATAAACAAAATCCGCCTGCTTAGATTTCAGCCAAAGGAATGAATGAAGCTTTATTCTATCAATGAGCACAAAAGGAGCAGGCACCGTATTTTGGAAAATGCGATTGTTCCTTTCTTTCCAAATCACCCAAATAGTTGCAAACCAAATTATCCTGAAGTATAAATGAGAACCTCTTGGCATGCCAGCCACCTTAGTAAACTGAATAAAGTGTGATCGAAGCTCAACAGAAGGCACTAATGAAATGCCAAGCCAATTCCTCACAAGAGACCAAAGAGAACCAAAAACATTGCAATGTAAAAAGAGATGTGTCGCGGATTCGACGTCAACGCACCCACCTACACACGCCGCATCTATTGAGAGAAGAACCCCCCGATGCACCAGATTGTCTTTTGTAGGCATCCTGTTGCGAAGGAGGCGCCACACCAACACAGAGACCTTTGCCGGAATATGTTTATGCCATATATCATCAACCTGAGACCTGTCGGAAATATGACCTGTGGAAGTAATATATCTATAGAAAATTTTAACAGAGTAGCCATTAACAGGATCTAACAGCCATCTCCATTTGTCAGTAACATCATCCTGCAAAACAAAGTTATTTAAAAGAACACAGCATTCCATCACACTCTCCTCTTCCCACGCAAACAATCGGCGTCTCCACTCCCACGCCCTTCCATCAACCATCCACCCCATCCTCCCCATATCAGCCACCTTGCACTCCTTATCCATCGCTAAATCAAACAAGCGAGGGTATTTTAATCTCATTGGAACATCTCCTACCCAAGTATCATACCAAAAGAAGGTATCCCTCCCATCTCCAACTACCCTACGAATGTTTTCTTCAAACCAATTTCCCACCCCCTCTCCTACACCTTCGCGCACCTTACAAATAGTCTTCCACCACATCGAAGACTGTCTACCACCCTCACAAAGCCGCCCCCCTCCTCACCGTATCGAGCTTTTAACACCCGATACCACAACCCCTCTTTATCTACCAACATACGCCAACACCACTTCCCTAACAATGATAAATTAAAAGCTCCTACCCTCCTAACCCGCAACCCCCCTTCATCCTTAGGAGAACAAATCGAATCCCAATTTATCCAGACAATTTTCCTATAATCCTCACCACCCCCCAAAAGAATTTTTTAAAAATAGATTCGATAGAAGAGATTATACCTGCAGGGGCTTTGAAAAAGGAAAGAAAGTAAACTGGAAGAGAGGACAAGACAGCCTTCAGAAGAACCAATCGACCACCAAATGAGAGAAACTTATTCTTCCACGACGACAGGCGACCCACAATACGATCAATAACCTGTTTCTAGAAACTCAATCTCCTCGAATCCCCACCAATAGGTAACCCCAAGTAAACAAACGGTACACTCCCTCTTCTGCAATTCATGACAGACGCCGCCTCAGTTAACCAAGACTCAGAAATATTAACTCCTGTCAACAAACTCTTATGGAAATTCACCCTTAGGCCCCGACACCTCCTCAAACAAAAGCAACACCGCCCTCATAGCCCGCACATTCAGCCAACAAAAATTATATGACAGATATATAATAATCCATGTGTCACACAAATGAGATAAGCAATCTAATCCTACATGATAAATCAGACGACTTGCGACCAATTCAAAAATATGTTAATGAACCTCTAATAATTTTTTTGGTAAAAAATGAACCTCTAATAATAAATTCAAGGATTCTAAAAATATTAAGAGCCCGTTTGTTATAGCTTTTTTAAGAAAAAAATCACTTATTTTAAAAAAATAATCACTTTTAAGAGTTTTGCATCCGTTTGTTACAGATTTTTAAAAAAATCAGAATCTAAAAAAAATCTAAAAACAGCTTCAAATGAGAAGCTGTTAGGAGCAGCTTCTCAAAAAATAGATTTTTTTAGAGGAGAGAGAAAAAATTGTTTAAAAGATTGAACTAATTTTGTAACAAAAAATCCCTTTTATATAGTTGTATCCAAACAAACTAAGATTATTTGTTTAAAAAAATTGATTTTTTTTACGGTAAACAAATGCAAAATAGATTCTGATTTTTCATAAAATCTCTAAATTATTTTATGTCAAAATCACTTTTATTTTAATCCGTAACAAACGGACCCTAAATATAGGGTCAAGCTGAAAAGTGGAATGCATAAAAAAATATTAATATTGTTTTGCCTCTTATCCACACGAGAGCATATATACAAGTGATCCACCAAATTTTTCGCTTATATAATAATAATAATAATAATAATAATAATTTTGTTACAACTACTACACCGCATTCACCATAACATAACCAAAAGCAACGTCAGTTTTTTTTTTTTTTTTGAAGGAAAAAAGCAACGTCAGTGGTAGGTGATGATTGGATTTCAACCACAACTTAATTAGGAAAATTTGGGTCGTCCTCAAAAAAAGCTCTTCACTTTTCAACTTTATGAAGTTTTTCTAATAGAGGGTGAGATTTATATTTTGCATGTGATAAAGTTTAAGTGGATTGATATGATGATATCAGATTAGGGTCATAATAAGGGTCATAGTGTGTTGTTCTAACGCTTAATGACAATAAAAGTTTTATTTTTTTAAGAAATAAAAGTTAAACTCAACTCTTTATGAAATATATAAATCATCCTCTTCATCAACTAGACCAACATATATTGCCTATGATATTTATATATTGTGTTCCTCTTTGGGTGATAGTTTCATTAATTTTTTATAAGAGATTGTTTCATTATTTCATAGACTATACTCATATTTGTCGCACCAAAGGCATATACTTATATATATTGTTCTACAACAACACCAAATTCCTAACTAAACAATAAAATACAAATGATAAATAAACAATTTCCAACCGCTCCAAAAGGAGAAATTGAAAAATAAAAGATTAAATTACACTCCCCTCCTCTCAAAGATGTTTGAATTACACTCTCCTCCCCTCTTATGTTAAAATATACAATCCCCTCCCTTGAAAAGTAAAATCTACACTCCCCTCCCCTATAAGATGCTTGAATTACAACTCTCTCCCTTAATAATTAAATATGCACTACACTTTAATCTATTTTAACATAAATAAATATTTTTATGATATATACTAATTTTGAACCACCATTTAAGAAAAATAAGTTCATTTCTTTATAATTTAAATATCAATGATAATCAAATTTAAATATTTTGTTACTAATTTTATAATTTATAGTATAAAATTACCTTTTAAATAAGCACACTTTAATGTTTTTAGTAATTTTTCACATATTTTAATTTTATTTTTGGCTGTTTCATATTTTATAATAGGGTATAAAATTATATGTTAATGAAATTGTGAATAAAAAATAGCGAAAAATATGTATTCAAATTTTGATTATATTAAAATAGACCCGCAATACTATTTTTTTCGAAGTGTGTTAGATTATTATTTTTTTGCTGGATTATTAGAAATAAAAAAAAATATTGAGGGAGTAAAGTGTAGATTTTAACATAAGAGGGGAGGGGAATGTAATTCAAACTTCTCATAGGGGAGGGGACTGAAATGTTTTCTAATATGTTTTGAATAAGATGGGAGGGGAGTGTATATTTTAACATAAGAGGGAAGAGGAGTATAATTCAAGCATCTTTGTTTTTTTCTAGCACTCCTTGTGCTAGGAACGCTTTTTTGCGGTGTTAATATAATTCATTTTAGCCTCTTCAAAAAAAAAAATTCAAGCATCTTTAAGAGAGGGAAGTGTAATGTACTCAAAATAAAATGATTCGATTTAGCTAATCGTATCCGCTAATTTATTATTCAGGTTTTGGTACAATCTTATCCAATAATTTATGGTATGCTTGACAAATTTATAAAATAAAATTATCAAAATAAAGGTTTTTGTAAGCATATATCAATATTTTACAGAAATTTCTTTTTTTTTTTTTTAAACACACACTGATGTAGCAATTAAGTTATCGATAAAAATAAATAGCTAATCAATATTTTACAGAAATTTCTTAAACACACACTGAAGTAGCAATTAAGTTATCGATAAAAATAAATAGCTATTAAGTTATAGTGACAGTTATATTTTTTTTGCATATTTATCTTTAAAACGCCTCCCCTACCTTCAATTTATTTATTTTTTAAAAAAATCTTTATTCATTTTCTGGACAACAAGCTAACAAACTACACATGTTCTACCAAAAAAAAACTACACATGTATTTTTACTGATTATGATTAAATCATGTTTATAATAGGAAACAAAACCAATTCCTGTTTGTCAAAAAAAAAAAAAAACCAATTCCTGTTAGTAACTATTATTATCGCTAAACCAATACATACCGACCGTTGGACCAACAACAAATTTATAGGGTACTGATATTGATATCTATCAACTTTTGAGCCTAACTCAATTGAACTAAATATCTAGTTAAATTATAAGGTGCCTTACAAAAATATCTTATTCTAATTGAAAGGTACAATACCACATGCTTTCTATTTTGACGAAATATATCAAAATGCTAAATGTGGCATATTAGGCTTTTCTCTCGTATCTAATTAAGAACAAGTTAGTTAAAAAAAAACACTTATAAGAACAAGAACATGTTTTGCATTAAAAAAAAAAATTCAAACACTTCACTTTCAATGTTTTTCATTTTTCTTTTGGTCTGGTATATTTGTTTTTTCTGTCTTAAGAAGACCAAGGCAATATTTGGTGTGTGTTTCACCCAGTCAACAAAGTAAAGCGCGTTTGTTTCGTAAAAGCAGATAGAAATATATCATTCCTCTTCATACACCTACCCCAACCCTAAATAAAATAATATACAAAAACCATTTGTTATTTTTAAAGTTAAGAATTCAACTCTTTCCAAAAAAAAATAAAGATTTCAACTCTAAGGAATATAGTTAGAAACTTTGAAGTAGGTCAAAGCAATGCTGCACATAAGCATGACGAACCATTATTATTAAAATTTCAAATGTATAATCTCATTATCTCTTCTCTTTTTTTTTTTATGACAATTGAAAAAGAAAGACAAGATTGTTATTTAAAGAAAGAAAAAAAAACAAAGAATGTAAGCAAGGGATACTACTCCCAAATCACAAGCGCAATGAGACTAAAAAGAAGACTTCTCAACTTCATAGTCCAAGTGAAGTCATCATAATTTAAGTGTGCACCAAAGAGGAATTTCAATATTTCAAACATGAGACAAAAGACAAGAATGAGATTCACAATAAGCAATGGTTTAAGAATGAGGTTCACATTTTCCTCAAAATCAATTTAGAAAATAATGGAGACAAAAACAACTCACAATCCAAATTAATAGCCAAAATTGAAGGTTTCATTTGGAGAGAAAAAAATTAAAGAAATTTGATAAGCCATTTCTTTTTTGTGCTATTTCTCGAAGTGGATCATTTCATTTCTCTCTTCTTTTTTTCTTTTTTTTATAATTCTTGATATAATTCATAGTCAAGAGAAAAGTATAGAAAACTTATGAACAAATATTACAATCTCAATAAAGAATTGTTGAAGGTACGCAATAGAGATGCAACCTTTAAGGATGAGGTTCACATTAAAATTTCCTTAAAATGAATTTAAAAAATAACGGAGGCCAAAGACAACTCACGGTCCAAATTAATTTCCAAAATCGAAGGTTTCATTTGGAGAGAAAAAAACAAAAAAGTTAAAGAAATTTGATAGACCATTTATTTTTTGTGTTATTTCTCCAAGTATTTCTTTTGAGAAATTAATAGAGATGACCCTATCTTAATATAATTGTAACGAAAGTCGGGGTCTAACTCATCTTTACAAAATCGGCTTGGACGGTGATGAGTGTCTCCTCTTATGTGGTTACTTATAGTAGAAATGAGAGAATACCAACAACAATTTCTTTCCGAGGATGGATGCAATTAAAGAATGGATCTTCAATTATTCGTAACCATTTTCCATATGTGGAAGAATTTAGTTTGGTTCTTAGGATAGATTTTTTGTCTGTTAATATACTTTTGTCTTATGAAACTTTTATGTATATTGATATAATGTATTTTGCTTTAAAAATATGGATAGGGAATGTCTCAACTGATAACCGATTTGATTATACTCCTGATATTTCAAATAATTTCTATAAAACTCACATCCCTCAATATGATCCCTTGTAGGTCCAACAATTACATTTGTGTTTGCCCTGTTACACATAATATTTGATAATATTAAAGTATGTCACTCCTACTTGTAAGAATCGTAAACTTCAAGTCAAAGGACTACTCATTTTGGTCACCATGAGGATCACTTATAAAACTTACATAACTTGAAATTCTGGCACATAGAAAAGATGTTATACATGATGTCAAGACAAGTGCGATGTCAAGACCTCGTGATAACATAGATAACAAACAAGAAATAAGGCAGGAAGTATAAATGACACAAGATGTTTGTTGACCCAGTTCGGTGCAACTTCACCTACGTTTGGGGGCTACCAAGCCAGGAAGGAAATTCAATATAGTAGTATCAATTGGAAGCATACATAAAAACCCTCGGTCTACTGGCTTCTCACTTAATCACTACCCGTGTAATTTCCAGCTAAGTCTCTTCTAATCCTAGATATGAGATCCCCACTCAGTTCCTCTTAATCACAATCCCAGTGATCGTCCTAAAAGTGACAAAAGTAACGGAGACACTCTCCTAAACTAAGAATCAACTCGTGCTTACAAGCTTTGAGTGATTCAGAGTTTTACAACTCAACTACACAGTCTAACTCTAATATCAAACAGATACGAGAGTGACTCACAAATAACAAAGACAGACTAAAACCCTAATTGACTCTTTTGTGAATTGCGGCTTCAGTAACAAATTAGGTCTTGAGTCTTCCTTTATATAGCCTGATTGCAGAATGAGCTTGATGCACAAATCGGACTAGACATCCAGCTGAATCACGAAATTTCAGCACAAATATTCTGAAGCAGATCAGATGTTTCCTTAAATGTTGCAACAACATTCTTAAGGAACACGCTAAGTACAAACCACCAATATCTGCTTCTGGAAACACGCTTCTTGGTCAACTCTTCACGTGAAACAAATCTTCAGAGAATTTCAGGAATCTTCACGTTTTAGATTAATCTCCAAGAAAGCGAAACAAGGCACGCTATGATGTCGTGCCAACATGTCAAGACATCTTGCTAGAACTCTTTGTTTTAACAAAATGCATCCAACACATGTCTACAAACCTAACATAACTATTTTGTAAGATTCTCATTGAATCAATCTAATATGCATATTACTCTTAACTTTTGTACTTGTGTGCTGACTTGATATTGAATCATATTACCTCAACTCTATGTTTGTGATTACGTTGTGACTATGTGTAAATGTGTTTTGATCATGTATGAACGAAACCAATTAAAGTGAACAATGAGAGAATATGAATCAAAATAGTATAAAGAATGATGAGAGAATAATTGTAGAGAGAAAGTAGAGAGAAATTTTTGAGAGAAGTGAAAAATTAAGGGAGAAAATGAGAAGGAATATGTGTGTGTGCGTGTGTGTGGGAAGTGTTTAAAATTTTTACAGATGGCTTTAGCTACCACAAACTACAATGGTAATAAGAATAGTTGTTATGGACATTAGTGGTGGCTTTGGCCGCCACAACAATTATGAAAAGAAAAAAAAAGGGCAAAGTTTTCGGCGGACTTGGCCATGAAAAATTTGAATTTTTTTTTCTCCATGCAACAAAACTTAACAATAACAAAGATTACCACAAGAAACGACTAAATCGTAAAGGTCAAGGTCATTGAGGGACTAAGTGTGAAGAAGTAACGTGTTACTACCCACTCACAAAAAGTGCACAGGGACCCCAAATATATTACAAAAAAATTGCCTTAAAAGAATTGAATATTATACACCACTTACTCAACCAACAATTTGATAATAGAAAATAGCGTTATTCAAATACTTAAGGAAACCACATACCACTTAATACCAAACCGATGCATGACTTTTTTGTTGCCACGACCACTACTAAAGGACTAAACAACTGAAAACAAACCAAACAACTCGGGCGGTATTGCTAGAGCTGTCAAAATGGGTCATGTCCACCAGGCTGGCCCATCGGCCCTTTATTTTTGTGTGGACCGGGCCGTTAAAAAGGCATGAAAAAACAACCCTAACTTCTTAGGCTAGCCCATCAGACCTGTAGTTTACATTGGTCTGCCCTTTAAGAATACGGAAAAATATATAATTTATAAAATAGTTTTAATAAGTAAGATTGAATTATTTTATTATGTAAGACTGAATTTATTGTCTTCAAAGTTACACTCTGTGAGTTGTGATAAATATTATCTACTTTTGCATTGATGCTTTTGTGCTATTTATAATTTATCCCTTATGGATGTTGATTTAATAAATGTTTTATATATCTTTTGACTAAGTTTACAAACACATTGATTTATTTGATGGATAATAATTTATGTGATATGCAGTTGCATTGTTCTTAAAAAAATGTAATTGTATTGTTCATTGCATCTTTTTTTTTATATAAAAAAATAAAATACTACATTTTGAAATACAGTCGGGCTGGCCCATCGGCTCATGTATCCCACTACTAATTGGGATGGACTCACTTTTGGTAGCTCATGAATCAAGCAGGCTGACCCTCTCTAGCCCATTTATATGAGCTGACCCACCGAGCTGAGGCGGGTTAGGCCGGCCCAATTGACAGCTCTAGGTATTGCCAACTCCCACCCGAACCATATGAAAATATTGTACCACGCCAGAAGAGAGAAATCACATGTCACACATTAATTCAACTAGACGAACGACCCGTGCTAACGCACGGGTCATATCAAATGTAATATTTGACGGTAATGGGTAACAAAATTGTTTAGTTGAATGTCAAAATATTAAGAAGCATAGACGTTGGTACTGTAACATAACATAAAATTTTAATGGCATAATGTAGTAAACAAAACAAAAGTTGGAGCTTTTGCAATATATAAATAGTAACAATATGTCTTAAAAACAATAGTACAAAACAAAACACTACACATTACGGAAATCTTTCCTACAGACCACATTTGACGTAACATCGGTATCTTCCCCGTCTTGATCATAATTTTATGTCTTAACAAAAATCGATTTTGTGAACCTATAAGCAACAATCGTAGTCAACTATAAGTTGTATAATATGAAATGGTGCATTTATGGTTTATTCCAACGGATTATAAAAAAGGCAATATAAAATAATATTGCAATATTATTTCAAGGGATTATAAAAAAATGTTCAATTTTGTGTTTAATGGTTCTTTTATGGTTTATTTCAACGGATTATTAAAAAGGCAATATTAGATAGGCATGACAGATTTTAATGATATATTTCATGGAGCATTCATGTTTATTTCAACAGATTACAAAAAAGGCAATTATATTGGGAAATTCGAATCCCTATTTAGTCGAAATTTGAAACTTTGGTTGTATAATAATGTGATGCGATATTGCAATATTGAGAAGAAAGATTTTCTTTCGTTTTATGAATGACAACAAAAATATTATGTTGTAATATAAATAGGGATTCTAACTAAAAATTGTGCTGATATATTTTATAAAAAAATTTAATCAAGTTTCAAGAATCACATTTTACTTGCTAGCACATTAATCTGTTGTTCGTTATTCAATTAGAAAGGCAATATTGTGAAAATAAATTCAATTATTTCAAATATTAGAAATGCAATCAACGAATTATTTTTGAAAATATTTTATAATTCCTTTTTTACATAGTCAACTTTTAAAAGTAAATGAAAATTTATACCAATTAATTACATATTGATAGTCTTTAAAAGAGGAATTATATTGGGAAATTCGAATCTCTATTTAGTCGAAGAAATAATCCTTGGTTTATAATAATGTGCTGCGATATTGAGAAGAAATATTTCCTTTCGTTTTTGAATGACAACGAAAATATTATGCTGTAATATAAATAGGGATTCTAACTAAAAATTGTGCTGATTTATGTTATGAATTTTTTTTCATAAAGTTTCCATAATCACATTTACTTGCTAGCACATTAATGATGTTCGTTATTTAAAAAAAAATTCTTTCTAAATAGAGGTTTGTCTAAAACTTTGAATATCAAATCCATGTTTTTGTGGAAGATGTTGAGTGTTAAACAAAATCAATTATTCGTTATCCGCACATTTCAATGTTTGGAGGGATAAGGAAGCAATTAGCACAAAAATAAATAAATCATTACTGGTTCGCCGCTATTGCAACACACTATTTTTTTTATAGAAATACAATCGGCAAAATTATAACACCGGTAAAAAATTATCTAAATAATGGCAACACCGCAATTTAGATAAAAGAAAGCAATATTAAACGCAACACCAATTTCAAACAAAAACGAAATTAAGTAAGTAAGACATGAAATTTTATTCAAGGAAAAGTTGCTTGAATAAGGATTACAAAATATAAACTTAATTGACGAAGTACTTAATCAAATATTCAAGGAAAAGTTAACTTAAGAAAAACAGAAATTAAACAAAAATTAGTTCCACCAAGAGACCGCGTTCAAATTTCTATTTCATGAATCACGAAGGTAAAGAGTCTCGTTCTTTCCAGCAGATGGTGCACCAAGCTGTATGCGGGAACCTTGACGAAGATTGCGAGCAAGAACCATTCTCTTCCACCCACCTCCAATTTTGAAATGAGCATAATTAGTATTGTCATAAATCAGAGTGCAACCCCACACGTTGTCATTGTCATCCACAATCTTCAAAGCTGTAAAATTAATCTAATCATGGACAAAAGGGGATGGTAAGACATCAAAGTTATTGAAAGGAACAACATGTTTCTCAAGCTTAAAAATCATTGGTGGGGTAAACCTAGGAATTGACATATTCCTTCGAAATATATCCTTCAAATGGATAACAAACTTATCCATACCAACAAACACCACAGTCACCCAGGATCTGAGACAAACACCATAGAAGTCTTTTAGGGCATGCCAACCCGTAGTCAAGTAAATGTTGCCATTGAATCTCTCCAAAGTCATGAACAAACGTTTTTGGCAAGAGAACCATGCCCTAATTTAAAAAAAAAATACGAACCAACATGTTAATAGATGAATCCGAATGGAAAGGATGATCCGAACAAAAGCATTTGGAAAGAAAGCCTTACGTGTAGAGTATCAAGCTCAACGACATACGTCCTGTACTTTGTACGGAGATCATTGACAACCTTCTCAAGTTCGGATGTGGGATTTGGGTTCAACGGGGCTGACAACAAAACACCGATAAAAATGTCAGTATTACGATAACAAATTTTAATTTTGTATTACAGCATGATAAGAAATTTAGCAAACCCTAAAACTGTTAAAGCATGATAAGACAGCAGAGTTTGTACGTCATTGTTGGTCATGGTTCTGTGAATGTGATGAGATTTGAAAGGATGAGAGAAAAAGCAGAGTGAATAAACCTTGTTTATATTTCAGGTCTATTTCAACGGAATATAACAAAAAGAAATAATAGTTATGCAATGGTTGTGAAAAAAAAAGTTTGATTTATTGTATAAAAAGGCAATATTAGATAGACAAGAATAAAATTTCGATTTTTTAAACATCTATTCATTGGGAAAAAAAAATCGATTATTTCAAATATTAGAAAGAGAATATTACAAAGGCAATATTAGATAGGCAAAAATAAAAATTCGATTTTTTAATCATCTATTGAGTGTGAAAAAAATTTGATTATTTCAAATAATAGTTGACTATGAAAATTTATACCTATTAATTACACATTGATAGTCATTAAAAGAGGAATTATATTGGGAAATTCGAATTCAATATTTCAAGGTAATTAAAAGATTAATTTAGGGGTAAATAAGTCATTAGAGATTGTAAAGGAGTTTAAAGAGGGAAGTATTAGGTTTGAGATGAAGGGCTGAGATTAAGTTTGATCTATCCAACGGCCAGCATTCATTGCCGCCAAAAGTGATTAGGTTAAAATTAGGTTAAATGTTGCTAGATCAGTTAAGCTTTATGAGTAAGAGATATCGTTTGTTTGACTTTTTGGCTTTTGTGTTTTGTTTTTGTTTTTGTTTCAAAACATTTATATTTTTCCATTCTATATGCACACTTTGTTTTTGTTTCAAAACATTTATATTTTCCCATTCTATATGCACACTTTATAGTCAAAAGAGCGTAAAAAAGAAGACAAAATATCCCCATGTATAACTAAAAAATTAATAGAGTATCACAAATTTGATTTGATGCACTTAAAAATATTACCATTTTGAGATGCTCTAACTCTAGTAGTCATCATATTTTTATAGTCAAAAATATTTTAATTTTAGCTTTATGATTATGATGATTCCTTAAAAACACAAGTGATATAAGAAGTAAACCATTTTGAGATGCTCTAACTCTAGTAGTCATCATATTTTTATGGGTCATGTTAACTTGTACTCTTAGGGCACATATTAAGCAACCTAAAAATGGAAACATTTTCTTAAATTTTGTGCATTCAATTATTGAAAAGTAAAAAAGTTAAAGTCAAATGCATTAATTACAATAGAATATTTCTATTTTTAATCATTAACTTGTGCCAAGGCACAAGTTAACATTTCCCTATTTTTATAGTCAAAAATATTTTAATTTTAGTTTTATGATTATGATGATTCCTTAAAAACACAAGTGATATAAGAAGTAAAAATGAAAAAAAAAAAAAAAAAAAAAAAAGGGTCGGTCAGTCCACTTGCTAATTGTAGTTGGTGTTTGATTGTGTAAACCTTGTATTCCACATTTTGCAATTCATTTCCACTTCTTGTGGCCAACTACCACTTAAGTTTGGTTTGGTTTCGTGTTTTGTGTCCACACAAGCACAAAGGTGACATCTCAAGAAGGTACTAACAAAAGAATATGCCACGTAGCAAAATATTAGCCGTTGATTTAGATCCAACGTTTGTTATAATTTATCCACCAACCCCGTAACACTCTTTCATGCATCACTACCACCCCTTATTCCCACCTACCAAACACCAACGCACAAGATTTCAATTGGCCCCCAACGTAGTACATTTTCCTTTTTATTTTTTAATCAAAAATTTTTCTTTATATATTCCCACTCTATCTTCATCACTCCCTCAGGAAATCAATACATCATTGTTCATTATTTCCCACCCAACCCTACATAACATTTCCTCTTATCTTATCATCTCATCATCATAGTTATTACTTTCAACACCCCCTCTTCCTTCCTTTAAACTACTGGTAAAATATCCGTGCATTCGTTATTATGGAGGGAATTACCAATGGCCATGTTGAAGCAACCTTTTGTTTGGGCAAAAATGGTGGTGATCCACTCAACTGGGGTGCGGCAGCGGAGTCATTGGCGGGGAGTCATTTGGATGAGGTGAAGCGTATGGTGGAGGAGTATCGTAACCCGTTGGTTAAAATCGGCGGTGAGACGCTTACCATTGCTCAGGTGGCTGGAATTGCTTCCCATGATAGTGGTGTTAGGGTGGAGCTTTCGGAGTCGGCGAGGGCTGGTGTTAAGGCAAGTAATGACTGGGTGATGGATAGTATGAATAATGGTACGGATAGTTATGGTGTTACCACTGGTTTTGGTGCTACATCTCACCGGAGAACTAAACAAGGTGGTGCCTTGCAGAAGGAGCTAATTAGGTAAATAACTACTACTAATTAATAAGTACTATTTTAATATTTTAATAACTTTATGTGCACTTCACGTCTATATCATGTGTTGCATTTCGTATTAACATGTCATTAATTCTCCAATATCGTCAACATGTTGATTAGGAGTTCCTTAGATTTTTGTAAAAAAAAAAAAAAAAAAACTTTGATGTATTCTTAATTTTTAACAAATGAATGTGTTGATATTTTTTTTTAAACTCAGTATCCGATCCAATTAATTAAAAATATCGATTTTCTAAAACTTTTTGGTTGCTTAAAATAATGTTTTGCGATTGAGAGATGTTCATATTTCATGTTTGATAGAATCTCGAATATGATTCCAATAGAATCTCGAATATAATTATCTTCCTAATTAGAGGAAACTCTTGGTAGAAAACAAAAATAAATAAAGTTGAATATTAAAAAAAATGAATATTCATTTGTAACTTTTTTTTTTACAAACTTTTTCCATATTTGGTACTCCCTCCGTCCCGGAATATCTGACCCATTTTCTAAAAAAAAGTGTTCCAAAATAACTGAGCCATTTCAATTTTCAATACAACTTTCATCATTCCCAATACAATATAACTCTAATTGATACTACTTTCATCATTCCCAATACAATATATTCCACTTTCCCCTTTATATATATATTTTTTTTAATCTGTGTGAAAAACTAAACTGGCTCAGATAAAACGGGACGGAGGGAGTATTGCTTTTTTGACAAAATATTTGGTATTGCTGTATCTGCTTTATTTATTTATTTTATGAATTTACCTTTTAATTTAAGCTCTCTCTTTTGACCAAATACGAAAATTGATAATTAATTAGCCAAATCCTTTAAAAATATTAGGGAAAACCCTTTAAAATATAGTTCTTGCTTAAAACTATTTTATAAGAAGATTGGTTGAGGGATCGTTATCGGACTGCGTATTTGTTTTCACTTTTCATGATGTCAAACAATACTTTTTAAGTTAGCATGTCAATGGTGTTAAGTATATATTTTTTAAGTTAAATTAAAGGATAAGAGCTTTCTTTAATTTTATTTATGCACACCTAATGTTGGTAAACAAACGATATTTGATATGAAGTTATAAATATTTTTGCTTCTCACAAAACACAAAAGTATTGCAGATGAACTGAGAAAATACCCAATTCAAAAAATGAAATACTTTGTCAAAAAAAATGAAATACTTAAACCACTAAAAAGGACAATGACTAACTCAATTATCACTACCATTCTTGGCCAACTATAATTAATAATGGTTTAGGCTTTCTGTAAAAAATAGATGTTTTAGCAACTTGCTTAATTATATTATTTTTATTGATTCTCATAACCAAGAAAAGATGTATACAATATGATAACCCAATTGCTTGCCTTAAAACAGAAAGTTGGGAATTATTTGAAGGATTTTTTAAAAGATCAATCAATATAAATAATCTCCATCCTTCAAAAAAAAAAATCTCCTTTTCACCAAAAAGAGTTATAGGATATACTAGTATTGTATGAAAGAAACTAATTTTTTGTGGGATACCTTAAAAAAAAACCATTTAACTACATTTCCTTTTAAAAAAATCATTTTTATTTTATTAATAATAAAAACCTTCCATTTTGTCACCAAAAAAAAAGTTGGTCAGAAAAAGACTACAAAATACGAGTAATAAATTTTGTACCAAACAAAGGCCAAGGTGAGACGTGGTCCAGTGCACTGAGTTTGAAACGGTTGAGTAGCGAGTTAATTATCAATTAACAACTAATTAACTAATATATTAGTAATCTTTGGGTTAGCTAAACATTAGGACAATACAAGTGGTTTGCACGTGATATGTATTTGTTGACTGCCTAACCTTCTACCATTCTTCCAAATTCCTAATTCCTAACTCACCATCTTTGACCCTACAATTTACTAAAATCGTCACCTAACTATATATTATATGACTTGGTCAATGAATTGATGTAGCATAACTAAAAAATAACTAGATCTTTTAACTAATAGTACATAAATTAATCATACTAGTCAATGAGCCCGGATACATTAGATTATCATAAAAAAAAAATGTGACTTAGTCAATGAATTCATAATTCTTATATTTTTTGTTCTTGTTAATTTCAGGTTTTTGAATGCTGGAATATTTGGCAATGGTACAGAATCAAATTGTACACTACCACATACAGCAACAAGAGCTGCAATGCTTGTGAGGATTAACACTCTTCTTCAAGGGTATTCTGGTATTAGATTTGAAATTTTGGAAGCAATCACAAAGCTCTTGAACAACAACATTACCCCTTGTTTACCACTTCGCGGTACAATCACAGCTTCCGGTGATCTTGTTCCACTGTCTTACATTGCGGGTTTGTTAACCGGCAGACCTAACTCTAAAGCCGTTGGACCGTCCGGAGAAATTCTCAATGCCAAGGAAGCTTTTCAACTTGCCGGCATTGGTTCTGATTTCTTTGAATTGCAACCTAAGGAAGGTCTTGCTCTTGTTAACGGAACTGCTGTTGGTTCTGGTTTAGCTTCTATTGTTCTATTTGAGGCAAATGTACTAGCAGTTTTGTCTGAAGTTATGTCGGCAATTTTCGCTGAAGTTATGCAAGGGAAACCAGAATTTACCGATCATTTGACTCATAAGTTGAAGCATCACCCTGGTCAAATTGAAGCTGCTGCTATTATGGAACATATTTTGGATGGAAGCGCTTATGTTAAAGCGGCTAAGAAGTTACATGAGACCGATCCTTTGCAAAAGCCTAAACAAGATCGTTATGCACTTAGAACTTCACCTCAATGGCTTGGTCCTTTGATTGAAGTGATAAGATTTTCAACCAAGTCTATTGAAAGAGAGATTAACTCGGTCAACGACAACCCTTTGATCGATGTTTCAAGGAACAAGGCCATACATGGTGGTAACTTTCAAGGAACTCCTATCGGAGTTTCAATGGATAACACTCGTTTAGCTCTTGCTTCGATCGGTAAACTCATGTTTGCTCAATTCTCTGAGCTTGTTAATGATTTTTACAACAATGGTTTGCCTTCGAATCTCACTGCAAGCAGAAATCCAAGTTTGGATTATGGTTTCAAGGGATCTGAAATTGCCATGGCTTCTTATTGCTCTGAGTTACAATATCTTGCTAACCCTGTCACCACCCATGTGCAAAGTGCTGAGCAACACAACCAAGATGTTAACTCTTTGGGTTTGATTTCTTCTAGAAAAACAAACGAGGCTATTGAGATCTTAAAGCTCATGTCTTCCACTTTCTTGATCGCACTTTGCCAAGCAATTGACTTGAGGCATTTGGAAGAGAATTTGAGGAACACTGTCAAGAACACTGTTAGCCAAGTTGCTAAGAGAACACTCACAACTGGTGTCAATGGAGAACTTCATCCTTCAAGATTTTGCGAGAAAGATTTGCTCAAAGTTGTCGACAGGGAGTATGTGTTTGCCTATGCTGATGATCCTTGTCTAGCTACATACCCTTTGATGCAAAAGTTGAGACAGGTTCTTGTGGATCATGCATTAGTGAATACAGAAGGAGAGAAGAATTTGAACACATCAATCTTCCAAAAGATTGCAACATTTGAGGATGAGTTGAAGGCTATCTTACCAAAGGAAGTTGAAAGTGCAAGAACTGCATATGAAAATGGACAAAGTGGAATTTCAAACAAGATTAAGGAATGTAGGTCTTATCCATTGTACAAGTTTGTTAGAGAGGAGTTGGGAACAGCGTTGCTAACCGGTGAAAAAGTGATATCGCCAGGTGAAGAGTGCGACAAATTGTTCACAGCTATGTGCCAAGGTAAAATTGTTGATCCTCTTATGGAATGTCTCGGAGAATGGAACGGCGCTCCTCTTCCAATTTGTTAATTTGCTCAATCTGTTTCTTGGAGAAGTGATTTCTTTATATATTTGTAGCAGACTAGTAGTTGCTTTGAGAAGCAATTGGTTTGTCTATAAGCCTATGGTAAATGACAAATCAATATCCTTCTGATAGCATCGTTTATTAAGTTTTTCCTTGATGTTAAGGAACTTTTAATTGTTTTTGTAATAGAATTTCATTTGTTTGCCAAAACTTTGGGTGCAAATATCATATGATACGTGATCCTTGATGTAAATGGTGTTTTTTCCATGAATAAAATAGTGTTTCAACCATGAAAAATGTATTACATTTTTGTCATTCATTGTCTCTATTTTTTTAGAAAAAAATCTTAATACAAATAGTAAAATTTTGAAACTAACATAATGCTGACAGTTGCGAAACACATGCCAAAATGTCATCAATGATATATTGGCAGTAGATCTTACATCACACAGACAATGTTATAAAGCTAGTTTGAGATACATTCCAAAATCAAACAAAAATAGAACATATAACAATAGTAAAAACAAAATTAGGATTCTCTGCACTCACCTCTTTCTTTACCTTGTAAATATTTTTTTACTGACAATATAAATCATGGTCTGTATGATATAATGAGAGCATATATAATAGCTCACACATGATTAACTCCACAGACTGCACTGCACCAAATAGTAATGATAAATAATAGTGACACTGACAGTAGTAAATACCGGTATCTAAAAATGCAGCAATCTGTCCAGAAACAATTGTAATATTGAAGCATGCTGATTTTTTTAACATAGGAGTGAACAAAGTCAGTTTGATATAGTAGAAGCAAATCATATTTAAGGATCGATCTACTCTGTCTTGTTGAGGAGAATCTACTTGATGGTCTACAAAAATATGTTGCTGGGACAGGAAAAATATAGTGCAAAGGAAAGGAGCATTTAATAAGATCAATACTTACTTAGCACAATACCAAATAAAAAATATTTGGTTGGACACACAAATGATAAAAATTAAAAAAGAAAGAAATTAAATGATATGACTAACTTTTTTTTTTAATTTTTATCATTTGTGTGTATGTGTGTGCCCTAAATATTTTTTATTTTGAGTTGTGTCCAAGTAAGAATGATTCGTCCAACAAAACTATGATAGATCGACTATTTTCTTTTTTAAAAATTGATATAACATAATTAGTTATTTGATTGAATATAGAAATGTAAAATTATAAAAACAATAGCTTTAATGAAGGACTTTTGAAAGAAAAAAAAATCCTCTTTTTATATATGTATATATGAATAAAAAAATTAATTACTTTCTAACTTAGTGTTTGTTCTCACGTTCACATAAGTCATGACCGCATACGTGCGGAGAGACAGAAGCCACACTTTCTAACTTCAAAGATCCCATACTAGTCGTACATTAGGACATGGGATTTCAACCAAGGCATAAACAAAATAGTTGATATGAAGCGTAAAGACTCGTGCGATTTTGGTATAAGTGACGTTTTGAAAGTTTTCCAAAAAACGTGCAAATGAAAACAAAACACGCTAAAAAGACTCTTGCTGGTTTGTGGGGTCAGTCGACAATCATGAAAGCAGTCTGGGATGTTACATAACCGCCTTCCAATGAAAGACAACTTGACCTAGAGGGCAGTGATTCCAATCACAACTTAGTCTTGTGTGGGAAATTGTGGTAATATGGAGGATGCAACTCATCTTTTCCTTCATTGCGATTTTCTCCATCAAAGCTTGAATTGCTGTTTTTGATTGGGTAGACTTTGTTATAGTAGCTCTTTATCGTATCTCTAACCATTTAACGCAGTTTAGCATTTTGGGAAGCTTCTCAAAATACAAATGTGATATTCTTATTTTGGTATGGTTCTCCAATGTTTGGATTATTTGGAAAGAAAGAAATGATATGATTTTTAAAGATAAAGTTGATTATATCCACCACCTACTTGACAAAATTAAGGCCCTTTTTTTTAGATGGCTAAAGGCAAAACACGTCAACTTTGCTTTTAGTCACCACATGTGGTGACTCGATCCTTTATCATGCTTTTAATTTTTCTTAGCATTGCTTTTGGTTTTTTTTCCCTTTATTCGATGTACAACTCTTTTCCTTGCTTCTCTCTAGCACTCCTTGTAGAGAGAAAGTAAAGTTGTTTGTTTTTTTTGAAGAAGCTAAATTAGCCCACCCAAATTGACAACAGAGAGAATCAAATCGAAGACCTTGAGGAAGAACACACTTTCATGCCCCCGAACCAATACAACTAGACCAACCTAATAGGTTAAGTAAAGTTGTTTGTTAATTTAATTCCATTTTAGTTTCTTTAAAAAAAAATATGGTAATTATTTACGTCCATCTTCATACTTGTAGTGCATATTTTTGTCCTATTTATTGTAGTTATATTTTATAGACACTACACATGTGTTTATTTGTCTTACTTACAAAGATACATGCACATCATCCATCAACAATGTTATTTTATCGACAATGAAAATTGAACTCACGACATCGCAAGTGTGTGAACTCCTAGTCAACCGAGTCAACATTCATTGACTATATTATGTTGTATTTATATATTTTTTATTCATTAAATTTACTATTAATTTTCTCATTGTAATTTTTTTAAGTGATTTTTTTTTAACCTATGTCATTTTTTTAATTATTATTTTTGGATAGATGGAGAGCCTAAGTCCAAAAGGAAAACTACACCAAAATTAAACAAGGAGTAGCAACTCCTCTAATATCAGAAGAAAGCAATTGAGTCGGACAAAACTCATAAGCAATCCAACCAGGCACGGATGCACTCTATCATAATTGGGGTCAGCTGACCCCACTCCATCTATTTTCCTATAACCAAAAGTATGGTATTTTCATTTGTTGACCCCATTTAAACTTTTGTCTTGACCCCACATGACCACTTAATACATAAAAAGTAAAAACACAGATGAACTGAATGCATTTTACAGGGAATGATGAATTGAGTTACAATAAAAATTGGGCTATGTGTTTTAGTTTTTAAAATAAAAAGAAAATGCTCTAATAAAAAAAATTAAAGTGGCAAGTAGATGAAAAGTTTAGCGTCAATATATGAGGGAAGAAAATCATACAACAGAGAGAGCAATTATGATCCTATTTAAAATGATATATTTTTTGTTATCTCCAATTTTTTGTTTAAAGATACTAATGTCATAACTTATTTTCAAGTTAAATATGTTTTTAGTCTATAAAATTACAAATTTTTTAAGTTTAGTCCTTCCAAAAAAATTATTCAATTCGAGTCTCTATCTGCATATATGTACGAACTAAAAATATTCATTTATATATATAATTCAAAATATGAATTATTCTACAAATCACAATATTATGGAGGAATAAATTTTCTCTACCAAGAAATTATCATAAAATTGAAATAAGATTAGACTGAAAAACTCATAATTTTGTAGACACTGAAAACATGTTTAACTCGTCACTTTTTCAGTTTTGAATTTATATATTTTTATATAAATATTATGATAAATGATATTGACCCCACATGTTGAGATTTCTGGATCCGTCCCTGAATCCAACCATCACGAGAATCACACATTATATGAGCCAAAGCATCGGCACAAACATTTGCTTCACGATACGAATGACAAATTTTCACCTCCTAATCCATATCAATGAGTCTTCAAATGCACTGAATCATACTTCATCCAACAGTGTTTCTTGATGAATCCCGCTTAAAGCATTTAAGAACAATATTGAAGGTGACTAATCTTTGTATTTTTTATTTTTTTGGTTGAAGAAACTAATCTTTGTAATTTGTTCTCTCCAAGAAATTCAATTCAATTTGATTCAAATTTCGTAAAAAAATATATATAAAAACTAAATCATTAATTTTTTTTTTAGGGTAAATCAACTTATAATTAATTCATTTTTTTCCATCCATAATCCGAATAAAGAAGAGCAAGAGCTGACCATTTGCGCACTCCGCACCCGAATCTTTTTAACATCATTATTAAATTATTAAACAAGAAATAATAAATAAATAATAATTTGGTATTATTCTTCTTTTCTTCTTCTTGTTCAGCGTTGCATGTGAAGAATCAGAAACAAACAACACAGCGTAATGGCTTCTCAGATCCTCAGAAGAACACTCGGAAGCCGCTATTTCGCAAACCACAGACCTTTCTCTTCCGATTCCACTCCGATCCGCGCCACTCTTTTCCCCGGCGATGGTATCGGTCCCGAAATCGCCGATTCCGTCAAACAGGTTCGTTTCTTCCCTTTACTTTTTCATGCGATCTACTCATGCTTTAATTTTGGATCAATCGATGTTTTTTTATTCGAATCCATACATGAATTGCGTATTTGTTGTTTTCTGATTCTAATTGTTGTTGTTGTTGTGTTGTAAATAACTTGAATTTCGAAAATTAAGCTTTTGTATTTTCAAAACCAACGAAAATGGAGATGATTTGAATTTGAGAAAATAAAATTGAAAACTATGGTTCAGTTCATGTTTGAGCATGCCATGTGAAAACTGTTGACCTAAGGTTTCCGTCTGTTTGTATGGTTTCTCTGTTAATTATTTCTATTGCAATAATTAGATATTCCAAGCTGCTGATGCACAAATAGAATGGGAAGAGCATTATGTAGGGACTGAAGTCGACCCTAGAACAAAGAGCTTTCTGACATGGGAAAGTTTAGAATCGGTTAGGCGGAATAAGGTTGGCTTGAAAGGGCCAATGGCCACCCCTATCGGTAAAGGGCATCGTTCACTAAACCTTACTCTAAGAAAAGAGCTTAATTTATATGCCAATGTTCGACCTTGCTACAGCCTTAATGGATACAAAACTCGATACGATAATGTTGATCTCATCACAATCCGTGAAAATACCGAAGGCGAGTATAGTGGACTTGAACATCAGGTAAATTTCACAACAATACATGTCACATATCATAATCCTAATTGTGATTAATATAATTTGTCTAGCAATTTTGGGTTACAGGTTGTGAGGGGTGTAGTAGAAAGTATCAAAATCATTACACGTCAAGCAAGTATAAGGGTGGCTGAGTATGCTTTTCACTACGCCAAGGAACATGGAAGAAAGAGAGTGTCTGCTATACACAAAGCCAACATTATGCAAAAGACTGATGGTCTTTTCCTCAAGGTCTTTTAATACGTGAAAATGCCTATCAACAAAGTCTCAATCTTTTTCTGTGAATACTAATATTGAATGTTTGTTTTTTTATTATTTTTAGTGTTGCCGCGAGGTTGCAGAGAAATATCCTGAGATAGTGTATGAGGAAGTTGTCATTGACAATTGCTGCATGATGGTAATATTGGTGAATTGGATGTAGGATACAACTGCATTTCGACTTTTTTTTTTTCCTCTATGTGAAATTGTTACACTGGTTAATTTTTCGACTATCCATAGCTTGTGAAGAATCCTGGGCTCTTTGATGTATTGGTGATGCCTAACCTTTACGGTGATATAATCAGCGACCTCTGTGCTGGCTTGATTGGAGGATTGGGCTTGACACCAAGGTTTTTTTTCTTTTGAATTTTGGGCAAAGAAGTCTAGAAGCCACAGTTATATCATCTGACAGCATTTTATATATTTTGCAGCCTTAACATTGGTGAGGGAGGTATTGCACTAGCTGAGGCTGTACATGGTTCAGCACCTGACATTGCTGGAAAGGTGAGTTGTGCAAATACTTTTAAACCATATATTGTTTGTCCTAATTTTTTTTCTTCTTCTTTTCCTGTTTATAACAATATATGGTTTTTTGAGTGTCTGTTTTGTACTTGTGCGCCATATGCCCTTTTTAAGGCATTGGGTGAAACTATTAGGGCTATCTTTTGGCGGCTGGTGTAATCCTAGTTTAGGTGGTAAGTCAGCTAAGCTAGATTAGGCTTTGCTTAAATAGATCTTGGCCTGTACTGCAAAACTTCAGCCTGAGCTAGCTGTTATATTTTTTTTTTTTTGTGCGGGACTGGCCTAGCGTCAAGAGTCTATTTAGAGACTTGCATCCCTGCTTCAAATAAACCAAAAAACTTACAATAGTTTTTTAATTTCTAAAACTTTTAGTTTAATTATTTTGTTTTGTATAAAGTTAGAAAATTATGTTGAGTTATAACAAATTATGTTAGTATTATAAATTGTAATTTTGCATTTAAATTTGAAATAATAATAAACAAATTAACATTGCAGGCTCAAATAAGCTTTTTTAACTTCCTAGGCTTTAGCCCACTTAGTTATATATGCCTTTTTAAAAGCCTAAGCTTGTTCTATTTGCAATGCTAGATAAACTAGGCGAAGCTAAGAGGAAAATAGGCTAGACATTTGGTTTCTCATTAGTTGTCTGGTTTATTCCTTCTCCTAAGTTGTTGACAGATTATTATTGAAAACACAATTACTCAATTATAATGAACAAAATTACATGAGTTGAAAAAAATGACAAAACCATAGCTAATAGGAAAATAGGCTTGACATTTGGTTTCTCAGTAGTTGTCTGGTTTATTCCTTCTCCTAAGTTGTTGACAGATTATTATTGAAAACACAATTACTCAATTATAATGAACAAAATTACAAGAGTTGAAAAAAAATGACAAAACCATAGCAGTATTAGTTGGCAATTAGAGACTTACGGTTTTGAATATTAGCTTTGCTATACAGTACGAATAAATTAAAATGAAACGAGACATGGAAATGACTGACCATAAAGGAAAGATAGTGTAAAAGAGATGCCAATTGAGGGATTTTAAGGTTATCACATATTATTAGCGGAAATTTTGTGTATTTTGTACATGAATATTTCGTTATATTCAGCTTTCCCCTTTCGATATTGCATATGTGACTAAGGAAGGAGTCAACTTTGGTGGATGTGCATCTTTCTCATATATAGATTGTTAGATGATATGAAAAATGTCTTTTTTTGAAGGAATGAAAAATGTCTTTTAGTATCTTCTTTCTCACATATATTCAAGAATACCTCTTATGATTAGTTTTTTATTTTTTTATTTTTATTTTTTTTTTATAGTATCTTAAATTATCGCTTATAATTAAGTTATCATGAATTGTTTTCCTATTTAACTTTGATCAGGGTTCTTGTTTTTGTATAAATAAATGCTTACTCTTGTATCATAACCAGAACTATTCAACCATAATCATAATAGAAAGTTTTATATCTTTCTTTTTTCTCCTCCATTATCTAAAACCATATGAATTTAACACGGTATGAAAGTGGGTATCGTCTTTCATAACCTAACCTATCGCTTTTCTGTTGTTGAGTTCCCCAAAATCTAGAAGTATAATAAGCCCAACCCATTCTGTCTCTAAAATTTTCTTTATTAATAGTATTTTTAGGTCTAACGCACCGTGAAAATTTCTGTGCGGTTCCTTTCAACCACAACCAGTGTAACATCTTTGTTTTCCACTTTCTTCCACTGTGTTGCCCCTCTTCGCTCATTTAGTCACTTTTTTCTTTTTTGGGTGTTACCAGGCCTGTGCCCCTCTTCGTTCATTTAGTCACTTTTTTCTTTTTTGGGTGTTACCAGGCCTGTGCCCTGTTTCATCTTAAGTTTCCAAACTCTGCAGCCATGTCTTTTTTCTGTGTATTTAGAATCATTCATTTTCTGGCCAAGTCTGCCTCCATCAGCAGCCGGTGGAAACTCCAATGATTTTTTCAACTAGACCACCACCATCAGAACTGCGTTCTTTGTTCCACCAGTCCCTTAAAGCTAAGGAAAATCAGGACTAATATGTTCCCTCGTGTGTTTTTTTTCTTCCTGCATCTGTCTCCTCACTTGCACGCAGCAACATCCATGCATCTCTGTGCACAGATTGGTTCCTTTCTTCCTTATCTTGTAGTATCTCTTAAAGTCACTGTTGTTTAACCAATTTTTCTGTGTATTTATGCAGAATTTGGCAAATCCAACTGCTTTGCTGCTGAGCTCTGTCTCAATGTTGCGCCATTTGGATCTCCATGACAAAGCAGATCGGATTCAAAATGCCATTCTTAACACAATTGCTGAAGGGAAGTACCGAACTGCTGATCTTGGTGGCAGTTCAAAGACAACTGAATTTACAAAAGCAATTATTGATCATCTTTGATTTTTTGCTTTGGTGTCAGCAAGAAATTGTTAATTGTGATTTTGTTTCAGTCAATTTTATTTTTTTTTTTATTTCCCCAAGTGTTTTGGAGGAGTGGGATTTCCTCAGCTTAATGGGTAAAGCATCTACATATGCGACATTACAACCAGAGGCAAGGAATGGACAAGCATTCAAATATTGGTTTTCCCCTGCTGTCTAATGACATTGGGAGGGGGACCTTCAAAATGCACATTGATTGATAACCCTTGCTAGTCCATTTTGGTATTCATTGTCAATAATATAGCTAAATAAAGCACCTTTGCGACCATTACCTTTTTTTAATATTGTGATCATCGCCTTTTTTAATTGTGCAAGTTGTTTGCTTGCTCTAATTTTGCAAAATTCTTATTTGTAATAATAGCAACTTGTTTATGTTCCTGAGAGACGAAGTTGTTGAGTTATTGCCATTAATTCAATCATGTCATGGTTGGGTTTTGTACTATATTTGTGTTTGAAATGCTTTCGGTCAATGGTTTACTGGCTCTACAGTGGAAAACATTTTTGCTGGAACAAAAATTCAACTCAAATCTCTCTAGTCAATAGTTATAGTGGCCACTATTGCAGTGTGGTGTTGCGTAGCGGCTCCTAGGCCATACAGAAAATTTAATTTCGTTGCTGTTTTGAGTAGCAGTTGTAGAGCCACCATTGGTGCTTTTGTGAAACTCTTGCAAAATTTATATTTTTTTAGAATTGTATTTTTGGTATGAACTTGTAGTCGTTCTCTCCATTTTTTTTTTAGCTTTAGTTATTTCAAATTCTGAATGACAACAAAATAAGCCCTCAAGCTTTAAAGTATACTTGGACGAGTTATTTTAAGTCAGGCTAAAATTTAAATTATGTATCATATAAATTTCTTGTATTGTTTTCCTAAATTTGACATAGCAGCCATACTGATACTTGCTCTATACTATAGTTGTTTGATTTGTGTTTGACGAGAATATTCAAGGATCTTACCAACACTGTATGAGCATAAAGGTTTACTTGAAACAAAAGATTTATTTACCCGTCTATCAAGTCAAGAATATTGATGCTCAATGAAATTTCACGATCTATTTAGTAACTTTAATTCTTCTCACTTTAGATTTTGTGCTGACATTGGGGTGGAACTTTCAGCTGGATAAATTTTCTTTGTAGAAAAAGAAAGCAGCTCCAGTATGAACCAAGTGGTTGAAATTTTTTCTAACTTTTCTCTTGCTCGAAGTTACTATGAAGATATGAGAAATTTTCTCTTATGCATCAGTTCTAACTCTAAGTATAGGATAAATGCTGGAACAGCAATGCCTTATATCATCCTTTGCTGTGTTTGTCTTTTGATTTATGTGTCGATTAGAAGGTCAAGACCCAAACCCACAAGTCCTAGATCATTGGAAACAACCCTTCATGGTAAGCTATTTTTTGTTATTTAATTGTTTTTTCTCCATATGCAATTTTCAAACAAATTCTAAGATTGCGGGGGTTAGAAGCAATCGTGATTTGAAAGTATTAGCTGAAATTTGTGGATTGTGGTAGGTATTTTTCATTAACCGAGGGTTTGTGGTAGGTGTTGTCGCAAGTGCTAATGTAATCCTTTGAATTTTTCATTAATTTTTCTCCCTTTGAATTTCTCTTGCCCAAATAAAAAATAAACACAAACATGTTATTTTCTTATTTTCGGTATTGTTGGAGTTTAGGTAAGTGTTTAAAATAAATAAATAAACAATGGCATAAAAGAGTGATCGTTGATGTTAGTAAGAGGGTTTGTAGTGGAGCTGTGGTATGCCATACACTCTCCACGTTCTAGCCAATGGGCCCTACTGGGTTGGTGGATGGAGACCACTGACTATTGGTGAGGGTGGCGGACCCAAAACAACAATAATAATAATAAGGCTTAATTACACCACAGGTCCTTTAAGTTTGACGTTTGTAACATATAGGTCCTTTAAGTTTGTTTTGTAACAGATAGGTCCTTTAAGTTTGACGTTTGTAACATACAGGTCCTTTAAGTTTGTTTTGTAACAGATAGGTCCTTTAACTTTGTAACAGTGTGCAACTAAGTCATTCTGTTAACTCACCGTAAAAAAAACACTGACGTGGCTGTGAAGTCTGTCAATTTCGTCTCCTTTACCCTTACATTTCCCCAATTCTCAAACCCTGATTCCATTTTTATTCATACCAAAGCTTGAATTCGTCAAATCAATGGCTTCCAAGTGTAATACCAGCATTATTGCAGGGGAAGAACGCAGGATAGATGATAACAATTTCTTATATAGAGAGTTGAGTATATTTATCATCGGTTTCATCATCTCAGTTATTGCCTTTGCAATGTACTTGGTAATCTTGGACAAGAACTTATAAAGTCCAACAATTAGATTTCGTGTGGTAGAACTGTTGTCTTCTTTCCTTCGGTTATCTTCTCCTGATTCTTCAAAAAAAACTGGGTGTAGTAAAGGAGATGAAATTGACAGACTTCACAGTCACGTCAGCGTTTTCTTACGGTGAGTTAACAGAAGGACTTAGTTGCACACTGTTACAGAGTTAAAGGACCTATCTGTTACAAAACAAACTTAAAGGACCTATATGTTACAAACATCAAACTTAAAGGACATATCTGTTACAAAACGAACTTAAAGGACCTATATGTTACAAACGTCAAACTTAAAGGACCTGTGGTGTAATTAAGCCTAATAATAATAATAATAATAATAAATTAACAATTGACAAAATATCCTCTTCAAAAATACAATAGACAAAATAGAAATGATATTTGAACAATTATTTTTTGACAATGTTTTGTGACAGTTTTTCTTTTATATTTACATTATGTTTTTAATTTCTCAATACCTATGTTTTTTTTTTATATTTTAGTTGTTCAACAAGTTGTCTCAACAAAGGATTGGTCAAATAACATTCCTTTAGACAAAAATATTATTTTAAGAAGAGCTTTTTTTTTTTTTTAAATGTCCAATGAATTTAATTTACTCTTTTATGATTTACACACATCTAATAAAAATTCATTGTGTCACGTTGTTCTACTTTTGTGAAGTATTTTGGATTAAATGCTAACATATCCCTCAATTTTATAGTGTGTTATGTTGTTTAGGAATGACGACATTATGAAACTAGTTTTGTATCCCCGTCTCCCATTTTATATAAAAAATTCATACTCACAGATATTTTTTGTTGGGGTTGAAATTTTGCGATGAAATTCATAAACAGAAATCTTAGTTTTTAAAAAAAAAAACTAAAGAAATAAAGTCCGAGATGGGGACTAAATTTGATATCTCAACAAAACGATACACCTTCAGTAAGGACTAAATTGTGTATTTATCTTATAAATATTCTTTTCTTAAAATGAGATATTTATGCATGCAACTCTGAATAGTAAATTACTAATCATTAGATATAACTCAAATCCATTTATGTTATCTCTTTTAAGTATATTTTTAATTCATAATTTTAAACCAATCAATGATTGAATTTTGGATCAAATGAAATAAGTGATATATGCTTGAGTCTTTTAACTTAAAAGTTATCAAAATCTGATTAACAAATAAATAATGTGTTTGTAACTTTTATAAAGCTGAAGTTTGAATTGTAAAATAATTTGAAGGAATGAATTGTGAAGTACTACTACTAGTAGTAAAAAATGGGAATTATGAAAGGAATGAAAATAACTTTACCAACCGACATAATACATGCTAAACCAATCAAAAAAACTAAAAGCACTTTTATTAATTCATATAGTATATAATAAAAAAGCCATATGTAAGAAGCTGGGTAGATCTACATCACATTCAGTAGTGACTTTATTTAAACCACCTACTTCACTCTCTCATTTCATTCATTCCATTCATTCACATTCAAAATCTCTTCTCTCGCCTCTCTCTGTTTTTTCGCATCCATCATCAATAATAATGGCGTTGGAAGGTGTTCTTCTCGGTATGGGTAATCCCCTTCTCGACATCTCTGCTGTCGTCGACGAAGATTTCTTGAAAAAGTACGTCGCTTCTTTCTTACTACATCTTTCTTTTTTTGTTTTTTGCGGTGTTGATTTGAATAATTAAAGGTGAAATGAATCAGATCTCATGTTTCTGGTTTTCAATTTGATTTACAGGTTTGATATCCAGTTGAACAATGCCATTCTTGCCGAAGATAAGCACAAATCTATGTAAGATTTTCGACTCTACGCGTTGTTTTTTCTCATTTCAGATTCATTTTCGGATCAGTACGATATCAACTATCAACGTTTTGTTGTTGAATAATGTTTTGGTTGTTTGAGAGTTTAACTTATTTATTTCGAAGAAATGATGTTTACACATGTTAAATACGATGTCTTTGTTTTTTGTGTGTATTTTTTAAATATGCGTAAAATATACAACAAGATTGAAAGTAGGAGAGACAGAGATTAATATATACGGTGTTGGTATTTTGATGTTTAATTAACGTTTGTTTGAGTATTTGGTAAACATGCTAATTTGAATTTATCTTGTGCTAGAATGCTATTTAGGATAAATATAATGTCGAGTTTACCTTATTTGTTTTGATCTCTGTTGCACCAATACTTTTGATCGGAGGTGTGTCCTGATGTCCTACACTTTTCGTGTCAAACACCAACACTTGTGATTACGTTGAATTGTCATTTTTTTCAAAATTTTATCGGTTTCTGTATCAGTGTCGTGTCTGCGTCTGTGTCCGTGCTTCATTTTGGTTGTCTGAGCTGTCATGTAACATGCTATTTTTATTTGATTTTGTGCTATAATGTATTTTAAGATAATCTTGAGTTTAACTTATTTAGTTTGGTTGTTTGAGTCTTTGAGAGTTTGGTAAACATCCTAATTAAAGATTTGATGTGATGTAATAATTGGTTGGAGATTTTTCCATCTCTCAGTTTTCTGGAAAGATTTTTAGCTGTTTTTATCGGCTCTATTCTTTTTGTTTTAGTATTTAGATATTTTATGAAAAGATATCATGTTTTGTGACTTCATATGATCCTACGACTGTTTCAGGTACGATGAAATGGCTGCCAAATATAATGTGGAGTACATCGCTGGAGGTAATCACACTAGATCTGAATTGTTGTGTTTTAATTTATAGATTATTGTGTTTCCGGGAAGGAAAGTAACATTTTTTAATGATGTTTATGATTTTTCTTTTTTCAGGTGCTACTCAGAATTCAATCAGGGTTGCTCAGGTTTGTGCAGTGTGTAATTTCTTTTATATTAGTTGGAGTTGAATCTCGAGTAGCTGTTGTAAAAATAGCTTATCATTTTGATTTTGCTTCTTACAGTGGATGCTTCAAGTTCCCGGGGCCACTAGTTACATTGGTTGCATCGGAAAAGACAAGTTTGGTGAGGAGATGACCAAGAACTCTAAACAAGCTGGTGTAAATGTAAGTTTAATCTTGTAATTTTGTCTTGTTTCTTTTTCAATCCACTACACTGTACCGAACCGTTGAATTCAGTTTTAAAATTAACTAAATTCATTTAACAACTAGGTTCACTATTATGAAGATGAGAATACACCTACAGGAACTTGTGCTGTTTGTGTGGTTGGTGGTGAAAGGTAAGAGGATCAAGCTTTCCTTGCATTTTTTCTTATTCGAAGTATTAAAGGGAAAAGATAATAAAATTTTGCACTGGCTTAAAATAGTATACATCTTCAGCTTAGTATATATTTTTTATTGCAAAATTGTTGTTTGAAGCCTTTTTTATTGCATCTAATTGTAGGTCACTTATTGCCAACTTATCAGCTGCAAATTGCTACAAGGTCGACCATTTGAAGCAACCCGAAAATTGGGCATTAGGTACCTTGTTGATCTGTTCAGTATCTATTTTTATCTCCATTAAATGGGAATCATCAAGATGACTAACATTTGGTTTTGTGCATTTTTTTAATAAATAGTTGAGAAGGCCAAATATTTCTATATTGCTGGCTTTTTCCTTACCGTATCCCCTGAATCCATTCAATTAGTTGCCGAGCATGCCGCAGCAAATAACAAGGTTAGATATGATTAAAACTTTGCCTTCCCTTTCTACTAGAAGTATTTGATACTCAAGTATCTTACTCCCTTGTGAAGGTCTTCATGATGAACCTTTCTGCACCATTTATCTGCGAGTTCTTCAAGGATCCACAGGAGAAAGCTCTGCCGTAAGAATCCTAAACTGTTAAATTCAAATAAATTATTTTTTTCTTATTGATCTTTAAGGATTTGCATTCTGGGATTCAGGTATATGGACTATGTTTTTGGAAATGAGACTGAAGCAAGAACATTTTCCAAAGTTCATGGCTGGGAGGTAAATCATTACTTTGTAGATCTGTACCCTTGCAGTTTTGCTTTTACATTTCATTTAGTAACTCATCTTGGTTCTTTTCCTGTTGACCAGACTGAAAATGTCGAGGAGATAGCTTTAAAGATATCCCAGTTGCCAAAGGCATCAGAGGCCCGCAAAAGGATTACTGTTATCACACAGGGTGCTGATCCCGTATGTGTTGCTCAAGATGGGAAAGTGACATTGTACCCTGTTATACTATTACCTAAAGAGAAATTAGTTGATACCAATGGAGCAGGTATTGCCCTTCTGCTTTTTGTAGTTGTGCTTATGAGTAGAAAAAAAAAAATCCCATTCAAGGTCAATTTATCATTGATGTCACGTGCTAGTCGTAATATTCTTTTCTTCTATTTTTGTAGGAGATGCCTTTGTTGGAGGATTTCTTTCACAATTGGTTCAAGAGAAGCCTATTGAAGAATGTGTGAGAGCTGGGTGTTATGCAGCAAATGTTATCATCCAAAGGTCTGGCTGCACTTACCCAGAGAAGCCTGATTTTCATTAAGTGATTCTCCCAATTCGATTACTCTCATGAAATTTTGATTATTGAGAACAATTTTAGTCGCATTTAATAGTTGCACTCTAACTGGTTTGGGATTTTTTTTAAATCCCCGGCTAGGAAGAAGGGGTGGGAAAGTTGCCGAGGAAGACAAAATTGAAATAATTTTATGTATTTGAAGTCTTATTATTTGGGCATCATATCTTATTGTTGCTGTTTGTTATCACATGTCTTTTTGTATTTTGGTTAAATGTAGCTAATGTTGCTATGAAAATAGCTATTGTTGCTTTACATGTTCTATTTATTTGATGTTGCTGTTTGTCATCTTTAATTTATTTTGGTATCTCTTGTTTACATGTTATTGCACGTTTGTTTGTGGATATGTTTAATACTGTATTCGCAATTCATAATCGTGCCTACCCACCAAAAATCTAAATGAGAGGTTTATGTTCTGGTATGGGACTAAATGAGATTGATATTGATTATTTAATTTATCAAACAATTGTGATTAAACTAAAACAACCAAAAAGAAACAGAAATTTCCTTATATCAAAACAACGATTTGAGATATAAATTGATATTTCAACGTGTTCTAAACACGTTGGTATATTTTTTTTGGTTACACAGGGAAATAACACGTTGGTATATAATACAACCAAAAAGAAACAGGAATTTCCTTATATCAAAACAACGATTTGAGATATAAATTGATATTTCAACGTGTTCTAAACACGTTGGTATATAATAAACAGAAGGATTAATACAGTTAACTCCAAGTTTATGTTATAACCAATCGTCTGCAAGTAAATCCTCACTTTATGTTTTTCTTAATGCATATCTGTTTGTTATTTATAACTGACAAATAAGCGTTGGAGCAGATACTTTATATTTTGGTCTAATAATAACAGTGGCCGTTCAAGAATGAATATTACAACAGAATGATAGGTAATATATTCTGGGCTGAAATACTACCTACATGATTGAGGCCCTAATGGTCCAACATAATTCAATTATTTTTCATTTTTTTTTTGGGTGTAAACCAGGTATTTTCCGCGCGCAACTGCGAAGGCTAATCCCCAAATGGGCGGCAAGCTCTCCCTAAGAGTTTTAACGTTGTTGCATGCCCAAGGCTGGATTCGAATCCATGACCTTGGTTAAGCTAGAAGAGACCCGTTCCATTTCATCTAAGCGCTCTTGGGTATTTATTTTTCATTTTTTGTTAGAGGAGATATTTTTATAGTACTTAGCCTTTCACTTCAATTATAATATAACATGAAGAGGCAATCAAATGGAGTTACTCATGGCTTCGATAGAGCCTCTGTCTGTAAAGCTATCTCCTATTTTATCCTACTATCCCAGATTTTCTTATAAGCACTTTGCATATGATATGATGGTGGCGGGGAGGAACCAACCTCATTGGGTCCCTACTACTATTATTTATAGTTTATACATCACTGTCTAGTTACTTGTCAATATCTTTGGGACGTAATTAAGGAACTGATTGAGAGTATAAGAGCAATGAGATTTCAACGCCATTTTAGATGAGCATGAAAGGAGAGGACTAGCAAACTGTTCATCCACTTTTTTTTCACCCCTTGGCAGACTGGGTAGAAGTTAAAAATTTGGATCGATTTTGAGACGGTTATTTGGTCTAAAGATTACAATAACACCAATTCAGTTTGGATTGCTCCATTGAAATTTTTTTACCCAATTATTCTGCATTCAGAGTCTTGGGACTGTATTCTCTGTGAGGGGATGATGGAAAATTCTGTTCACTTATTCCTGCATTGCAATTATGCTTCTGATATCTGGCTGGTGGTGTTCGAGTGGCTGGGTGTTGTCCTTATATCCCTCCAAGTCAGTTTGTTTCCAGGTTTAACCAGGTCCGGCAGTTGTAAAAAATTAAGGAATGGTCTGAAGTTGATTTGGAAGATGGTAATTTGGATGATTTGGAAGACAAGAAACGACTGTCTATTTAATAACCGTGTTCTGTCGGCTATAGAAGTAGTTGACGAAATAAAAGTGTTAATGTGGTGTTGGTACTTAGGAAGGATGTCAAAAACCCTGTGTCTCTTCTACCAGTGGTCTTGGAATCCTATTAATTGTTTGGCTCGTCGATTGCAAGATTTAGCGGTCAGGTAGCAAAGGCGTTAATAGCCTGTCTAGTAATTTTCTGGGTGTCTGTAGGGCAGGGGTGGTCTGTGCTTCTGTCTCAGTTTAATTTTGATCTGGGAAAGACATTCTGTTTCATGTGAGTCCCCTGTGTTCTGTTTTCGTAGCAGGCTGTTTTTTAGGGTTGGGCGTGAACTTGCTTTTTGGCAATTTGCTATTAGCTATGCTTAGTTTATTATAGGGGTGGAGTTCCAGTTTGTGTAGGCTGTAATCAGGGCACTGGTGTTCTTTTCTCTCATTGTAAATTATTTTGCTTTGATACCTCAGCCTGCTGGTGCAGGGTTCCTGTATTTTTTTAGTACCTTTCCGGATACTTCTTGTGTTTGGATTTGGGGTATATCAATATATTTTGTAGTTTCTAAAAAAAAGAATATCATTAACTCCCTTTGACTGAATGCTTAGATTTAGGAGAATCTGAACCCATCCATAGTGAGCTATGAGATTGGCTTGCAGCTTGATTTCAGCTGGCAATCTTGGTATTGCATCTGTTATTTTGAAGATGTACCCTACTTGTAACTAGTTATTCATAATTTTGGAATGGAAAGAACTTTAGTCCTGTTTTTGAAAAACAGTTCCTATATAAATTGCATCCCTTAAAATATGGATAGCGGAAGTTATGGGTGGTTATGCTTTATTCATAGTTGAAAACGGTAAAATCTGCAGGTATGGAACTGTACCTAAGTTTAGTTCTTTTGGAAAACTCTTGATTACAATATGGATAAATAACTCTTTCACAGACATTTCAGGTTATATGTTTTTTAATTGAGAAAGTATTGAGTAAGCTTCCAAGTTCAACAACTGGGAAAGAACAGGTACTTGAAATGATTTAACTATGTCTCAATGCAGAAAATATTGATATTGAGTTCTTCACAATATTTTTGGTAAAGTTATTTTCACTATCTGCCAAAAATCTTTAGTTTAGAAGTCTATATATTACTGTGGTGACATACCTTGTGTTCAAACAATGCTTCACCAGAAAGAAACTGTCCAAATGGTATAAAAAATTTATAATATATTTCTTCACTTATCCCCAGATATTTGACATCAAATTTCGGTAACAAAGTGTCGCAACTAAACCATCAATTGAACAGGATTTTGACGTGTTCAAAAATACATTATTTTTAAGTTTTGAAATATACATAATATTCATTAATCACAAACCAAATATCACTTAATTTCTCCAATCTCCATTAATACTTACTAATGCTTCCCTCAGACTTTAACCTTTTTTTCCTCTTCTTTTTGACATTCACATTGCTGCTATGCATAAGATAGGAATTTGGAAGGAAGTTCCCCCCTTTGGTAAAAGTGTACTGTAGAGCCAAATAAAAGTACAGGATCCTATTAATAATAGGATGAAAACTTGGGAAAAAAGGGAGAGAAAATATTAAGCTTTTTTTTATGCTTTTGTGAACTAACTAGCTAGCAAGTTTAACATAAATATATCAGAATTTTGGATGCATTGGTTATTAAGCTGTTTGATTTATGAGGTCTAAAATTCTAAATAGCAAAGTTAATAAAAATTAACAATGGTAAATATGACTGAGTTAGTAAACATGACTGTGTTTTCGAAATATGCGACAGATAAAGAGAAATACATACGATGTTACATAAATTGTATATATTTTGAAGTTGAAATTACACAATTGATAAAGAAAGTATAATAACAATTCATTATTATTCTGTTTTTTAGATTTGCTATTCATGTCTGATTTGGGAGTCCACATAACAACTTTATTTTAATTCAAAGTCAGTTTTCCAAGGCCAGAGCTTGTCACATTTGGAATGAAATATAAATTTGTTGTGTTACAGTTGGATAGTTAATTAACCATTTAACAGAAGAACCGGTTGATTCAAGTGGTAATATTTTAAATGCATGGTTGGTTGCCAATGACATGCAAATCCTTTTTCAAAGCAAAAATTTGGCTTTATTCAGTAGAACTAGTCTTCATCCATTCCACCCATTCATCCTCATGCTGTCCCTCAAGTCAACCTTAATGAAAGAGGTGTACAAAGAAATATTCAATACTCCCTCCGTTTCAAAATGAACGTCGTTTAAGGTTTTTACACACTTATTAATAAATGCATTAATTAAAAGAAAGAGAGATGTTATTTTACCAAATTATCATAATCAACTATTGGTTTGTTTTTCATTAAAGAAAAAATAATACTTTGAAAGTAGTGTATAAGTATTAATTGAAGGATACAATTGAAAAGAAAAAAGATGTGATGGGTCCACACGGCTATAGGAAGTGGCAAGGTAGTTTCATGAACCATTTTTGTCGTAAGTTTTCTCCTTGTTTTACGGTACATATTAAAGACTCCAGACCACAATAACTTATTCATACTCAGACTCTTTTCTCATCCAATTTCTGTCAATTCTCATGGCTATGCAATCTCATTCCTCTTCAATTTCCTATGGATTCACATACCAAGTGTTCCTCAGCTTCAGGGGCAGTGACACTCGTGACGGTTTCACTGGCCATCTCTACAAGGCCCTTGATGACAAGGGAATCCACACTTTCATTGATGATTGTGATCTTGAGAGAGGAGAAGAAATCACACCGTCACTCGTCAAGGCCATTGAAGAATCTAGAATTTTTATTCCTGTGTTTTCTATCAACTATGCCTCTTCTTCATTTTGTTTGGACGAACTTGTGCACATTATTCACTGCTCCAAGACAAAGGGTCGCCTAGTTTTGCCTGTTTTCTTTGGCGTGGATCCTACTGATGTGCGACATCATACAGGGAGTTATGGCGAAGATCTTGCTAAGCATGGAGAGAGGTTCCAAAATAACAAGAAAAACATGGAGCGATTGCACCAATGGAAGATAGCTCTAACCCAAGCTGCTAACTTGTCCGGATACCATTATAGTCCAGGGTACCCTACTATACTTATATCTTGTTTTACCTTTTTATATTTTCTTTCTTTAATCTCTGTTCCCCAATAACCTCATCTTAAAGCTTAAATAGAAAACATTTTTTTTATTTATGTTTTTAAACAAGTATAAGTTATTTATATGTCAAAATAGTAGTTGTATAATGTATTTATGATTCTGATATTGGTGTATGCACTAACTTATCTTATTGGAGATTAACAGATATGAATACAAGTTTATTCAGGAGATAATCAAAGACATCTCCGACAGGATCAATGGTGTTTTTTTACATGTTGCCAAATATCCTGTTGGATTACAGTCCCAAGTACAACAAGTGAAATTGCTTCTCGATAAGGGATATGATGATGAGGTCCACATGGTAGGACTTTATGGTATTGGAGGCTTGGGTAAGTCAACACTTGCAAAAGCAATTTATAATTTCATTGCTGATCAATTTGAAGGTTTATGTTTTCTAGAAGATGTGAGAGAGAATTCAACTCCATACAACTTGAAACATCTCCAGGAAGAGCTCCTTTTGAAAACAGTTAGATTGGACATTAAGTTAGGAGGTGTTAGTGAGGGAATTACAATCATAAAACAAAGGCTATGTAGAAAGAAGATTCTTTTGATTCTTGATGATGTCGACAAAATGGAGCAGCTGGTGGCTTTGGCTGGAGGACTTGATTGGTTCGGTCGTGGAAGCAGAGTCATCATTACCACTCGAGACAAACACTTACTAACCTGTCATGGGATAGAAAGTACGCATGCGGTAGAAGGGTTGTATGGGACAGAAGCACTTGAATTGTTGAAGTGGATGGCTTTTAAACATAACAAAGTTCCTTCAACTTATGAAGATGTTTTAAACCGTGCAGTTTCATATGCTTCAGGCCTTCCCTTAGTTATAGAAATAGTGGGTTCCAACTTATTTGGAAAGAGCATAGAAGAATGGAAGGGTACATTAGATGGATATGAAAAGATTCCAAATAAAAAGATCCAAGAGATATTTAAAGTAAGTTACGATGCTTTGGAGGATGATGAGCAAAGTGTCTTTCTGGATATAGCTTGTTGCTTCAAGGGGTGTAGATTGACAATGGTCGAAGAGATACTTCATGCTCATTATGGCCATTGCATAAAACATTATGTTGGAGTGTTGGTTGAAAAATCTCTCATTGAGATTAATATTCGATATGTGACATTACATGATTTGATAGAGGACACAGGTAAAGAAATCGTCCGTAAAGAATCACGTAAAGAGCCTGGAGAACGCAGCAGATTATGGTGTCTCAGTGATATAGTTCATGTTCTACAGAAAAACACGGTAAGATTGATATCTATGAACAATTTGTTATTTTAGCTTTAATCATGACTTCACTCTTTTTGGACTTATATATGACCATCTCATGCTAGTTTTTTCCACTTAATTACACATATATTTCTCTATATATTATTTGTATTGTGGTTTATTCTTTTCTTTTGTTTTTGTTAAAAGGGAACTGGTAACATTGAAATGATATATCTGGATTGTTATAGACTGGAATCGAAAGACCTTCAAGAAGATGTCAAATCTTAAAACACTTGTTATATAAAATGGTCAATTCTCCAAAAGTCCCAAGTATCTTCCAAGTACTTTGAGAGTATTGATATGGGAAAGATATCATTCGAAGTCTCTATCATCTAGTTTTTTGAACAAGGCAAGTGAAATAAGTTTACTTTCCAATTGTGTATATTTGTGAATTCACGATTAGATTATAGTGTTCTATTTTTAATTTTGTGTTTCTTCTTTGTGTTTATGCAGAAGTTCGAGAATATGAAAGTCTTGATATTGAGCTTTTGTAAATATTTAACCAATATACCCGATGTCTCACATCTTCCAAATTTAGAAAAGTTCTCATTTGAATATTGTTGTAATTTAATTACAATTCACAATTCGATTGGGTACCTAAATAAACTTGAAGTCTTAGATGCAGAAGGTTGCAGAAAGCTCGAGAGTTTTCCCCCCTTACAGTTGACCTCTCTTAAGGAATTGAAACTCAGTGAATGTGAGAGTCTCGAGAGTTTTCCAGAATTATTAGGCAAGATGACAAATATAGAAGAGATTTGGTTGAGTGGAACTTCCATAAGAGAATTACCATTTTCATTTCAAAATCTCAGTGAACTTCGTGACTTAACATTAGACGAGGGTGGAATGCTCAGATTTTCAAGTAACATTTTTATGATGCCTAACTTGTCAAAGATTTTTGCTGAAGATTGTCGTCTATTATTGCCAAAACATAAGGATATATTGAGTTCCACAGTGGCTTCAAATGTGGAAGATCTTATTCTTTCAAATAACAACCTCTCAGATGAATGTGTCCGAGTAGTTCTCACATTGTGTGCTAATGTGACACATCTATACTTATCAGATAACAATATAAAAGTTATTCCTGAGTGTCTTAATGAATGCCACCATCTTAGATTCCTTAGATTGGATGACTGCAATTCTCTTGAAGAAATTAGAGGGATTCCACCAAACCTAAAATGCTTTTCTGCAATGCGATGTGAATCATTGACTTCCTCATGTAGAAGAATGCTACTGGGTCAGGTTTGTTTGTTTTTTCTTGCACTAGTATTTGATATATAGATTTCTTATATAATCCATTGCATAATATTATATTTTATGCTAAACTAACAGCAACTACATGAGGCTGGATGCATTGAGATTTGTTTACCAACCGGACCTGAGCGGATTCCTGATTGGTTCCAACCCCAAAGCTTGGGACAGACAATTTCTTTCTGGTTTCGTAAAGAAATCCCTTCTATAAGTTTTGTTATTCTCTTCTGTCATCCTAAACCATCTATTTTTCTTTTGAGTGATATTGAACTAAGAGTCAAGTTGTGTGTCAATGGCTATGAATATACTCTTTCCGAATCCGACTGGTGGCTGCGTAATTACTTTCTTGTGAAGCAAACAGATCATACATATCTCTTTGAACTGACATCGGAAAAAATCTATAACCGGAATTTTGGAAATCCTGTGTGCGACATCGACGAAGCACTTTTAAAAAATGAATGGATTCAAGTAGAGCTTCAGTTGCTCGAGAATCTTCTGAGTTTCAATTTTCTTGAGGAATATACACAAATTGGAATCCACGTCTTGAAGAAGAAAAGAAGCATGGAGGAGAATGTCACATTCACCAATCCTTATAGAAAGAGAAAATTAAATGAATATCTCAATACTTCATTATCACAATTCCACACTCTGCTGAAAAAGCAAAGATTAGTGGACTTGGAAGTTTCTGAGACTGAATTTGTGCATGAGCAGTAACACCATGCACAAATGTCTTCTTTTGTTCCATTCTATTTCTTGTTTTGTTTGCTTCTTTTCTCTTTTGTTATTCTATTTTGGAGAATTCCACATCTTCTTTTTCTGAGGAATGCTAGCAACACTCTCTTTTGAGCACTCTCTCTAACACTCACTCTTTTATCGGGTAAAATCAATGTATGTCCCACCACTTTATGTAGGTTCCATTTCTGTTGGAACATGTGTGGAAATTGAGTAAAAAGACTAAACACAAATTCCCATGTTGGGTAGAACTAGTGTTGTGTGAATTGAAAAAAGTGGAAGTCCCACATCGGATGGAACACACACATTAGTAGTGTTTATATAGTGGGGGTGTACCTCTAATTAATGAGGGTACATAAGCACTAGAGAAAAAATATATATTGATATATATTTTATTATTTGGAAATGATAAATTTAGAAAGTGCTTTCTTAGTCCCTAAGTTTTGCTAAAATATTTTGGTACATAATATAATATATTTTTGTACTAAATTTAATATATTTTAGTACTCAATTAAGATATTTTTGTACTAGATCTAATATGTGAATTACATAATAGCAAAGTAATATGTTACTTGTTCCCAAAGTTTCTCACTTATTAGTTGTGAATTTTCCCTATAAATAGAGAACTCACATAGTGCATTCCACACACCAAAGAGTTTCATTGAGTTGTCGGGAACTCTTTCTCTCTTCTCCCTTTCTTGACTTGTGTTGACGAGTCTTTCCTCTCTTCTCCCTCCTTCGACTTGTTTAACAAGTCATTCTCCTTTTTCTACTCCTTTCTGTCCCTTCGGAATTAAGAGTGTTCTTAAGACCATAGTCCCTTTTCGGTTTAATGTCCCTTCGGAATTAAGAACGGTCTTAAGTTCATAGTCCCTTCGATAATATATGTCCCTTCGGAATAAAGAGTACTTTTATTTGGAATGCACAATGTCCCGTCGGAATCAAGAATGATCTTAACGGTATATAAATATTATAACAATATTTTTATTTGAGGAGAAATGGTGGTAACACCATATTTGAGTGGTCGTAGTGCCATATTGATACTTTGGAGAAATTAAGGTTAGAATGGTGGTAACACCATATTTGAGTGGTCTTAGAACCATAATAGAGTGATAACAATACCATATTAAAGTGGTTTCAGTATTAAAGAATGGTCTTAGTACCATATTTGAAGGTGTAATTCTCGAACGGTTTTCTACAGTGCAGTAGTTAACCGCACAGTTGTAGCTGGGCTTGTTTTATCCTGGAGGCGGCGTGGTTGATAGTCTACCTTGCACAATTTTGGGTAGTGCCACGAAACGTCTTAAAGAGAGCGACCTGGTCGTGACTCAACCTAGTAACAACTTCGGTAGATAATAGAATTTGGAAATCCAAATACAACAGTTTGGAAATCCAAAAACAACAATTTTAAGACGTTTCGATCTGCTATGTCTACTGAAGGAGTTACTTATTGAGGTTAAGTTGTCCCTAAATACATTAAGGATAAATCAAGCTATTGAATTACATCTTTTGACTGAAACGATGAAGTGATTGTTGTTATAACAACAACACTAAAAATTCACATAGATAAATAATTTAACTATTAAGAGAATAGAACCGACAAGTGTTGTTGCATCGTCCTTAATTTTCCATTGGATTCTTGACAATTGACAAAGACGGATAATTATCGTAACAATCGGCAGAAAATAGCTGATCGGAGTGGGATAAAAAAATTGGTCCTCAAGTATTGGAAAATTGTGTACAATGTGACCCTTGAACGATGACAACCGTAAATGATGCAATGGTTCTAAATTTTAAGGATGAGTTTACCACTGAGATGGATCATGTGCTTGGATCATGTGCTTGCTTCGCTGTAGCAACTTCCGTTCAAGCACATCGACTAGTTTCTTTTGGTAAATTAAAGCACATGTATATCTTTGTGAATTTGAGCTCCAGTACCATTTTTTGGACATATATGAACTTGAGTATTCAACTATGTTAGGATTTTGATCCTATAAATACATGTCTAATGACTTGTATTCCATGCACTCTTGTGAAAAAGACTATGATGATATGTTCAAAATTAAATTCTCTTTCTATTTTATTAGTTGTGATTTTAATGTTTGATATATCAAAATTTATTGTGTGAACAAGCGTTTAATTTTAAACTTGAGTAACTTGGACTTAATTCCAACGTTATATGATTAGACAATTTTATTTATTGCAGTTAAGAAATATGAACCAAAAGTTCATATAAATCAGAATTTAGAGAATATGAATCTCTAAACATAAAAATTATGATATGTGTGAATTTGATGACACATAAATTAGAAATGATAAAATGATGTTTTTATCATATTTATTGATGACTGTGAATTTTGGAAAATAAAATTGATATGCTTGAATGTTCAATTTTTATAACGAAAATTGAAATTTATAGAGTACCCAAGTCTAAGAACAAAAATTCTAATTAAGAAATTTTTGAAGAAAAGACAATCCAACTTGTCTTATTTTTGAACCTGGGATTGTCCGGAATATATTTGGCTTCAGGACCCCAAGAGAGTTAAACTCACTAGTAGAGCCTATGAATGTGTATTCATTAGGTATGTTATAAATAACGAAGCATATAGGTTTTAGGACCTAAATGTTAAAGTGATCATAGAATTAAAAGATGCTGATTTCTATGAAGTAAATACCCCTGTAAATTAAAGAATAGTGGGGGCACTAGTGGGGGTAAACTAAATTCCCTTCTAAAAATTAAGAACTAGTGGGGGCACTATATCTAATCACATTCATGTAATTAGAAATAGTTATGAAAACATCATACGAGATGTTATAGAACCTCAAGGAGGTAAGAAAGCTAAAAAATGCTAAAGAGTATGAACTTGGTTTATACATTGGAAGAAGATTCATTAAGCCTTAAAGAAGTTATATCCTCATTGGATGCTGAATTATGGCAAAAAGCAATAAACGATGAAATGAATCTTCTAGAGTCTAACAAAGCATGACACTTGGTTGACTTGTCTCATAGTTGCAAAATCAATCGGTTGTATTTGGATTTTGGAAAAAGGAACTAAAACCTGATGGTACGGTTGATGAATACAAGGCTCTCCTTGTAGTCAAAGGTTTTAGACAGAGAAAAATATAGACTTCTTCGACATTCATTCACCAGTCACGAAAATCATATCCATAAGAGTACTAGTCCCTTTAGCCGCCGTTCATAACTCGATAGTACTCCAAATGGATGTGAAAGTTGCCTCTTTTTATGGTGAACTAGAAGAAGAAATCTATATGAAACAACCTGAAAGTTTTGCGATTCATGGACAAGAAAACAAGGTCTGTAAGTTAGATAATTATTTGTATGGTCTAAAATAAACTCTTAAGGAATGACATGAAAAATTTGACATTCTAATGCTATCGAATGAGTATAAAGTGAATGAAAGTGACAAATAATATTTGCACGATCATAAGTCTCTATAAAGACGATTTGCTCATATTTGATTTAAAGATTCATGTTATGAATTATGGGAAATCATTGTTTATCAATAACATTGATAAGAAAGACCTAGACAAAGTTGAAGTTCTTAAGGAAATATTATTATTTCACCGTAAACTTGCAATCATATATTATGATCCAAGTGTAAGAACACTTGAGATGGAGTTAAACAAATAAAATATGCGAGCATCATTGGCAGTCCTTAGGTAAGCCACTGAATGTATTAGACCCGACATTGCCGATGTCGTAAAACTCTTGTGCAAGTTTACTAGTAGACGGATGAGAAGCATTGCCATGCTATAGAAAGAGTCATGAGGTGCCTTAAGAAGACTATGACTCTAGGATTACTTCACTAGGAGTAACCTACTGTACTTAAATGGTACAAGATATAAAATAGAACATCTTTCAGATGAATATTTAGCGACTAGTGTTTGCACATTGAGCATCACTATAGGAGTTGTTTGTTAAAACAAATGATATTGACTCAGTCCACTATGGAATGAATCTGAGATGAGAACACTAGAGAAAACTAGTGGAGAAGCAAGTTGACAAGATGCTTGCTAATTGAGATCCCTTAGTGGATAAAACCGTTTCCAGAAGTGTTAATTCATTGTGATAGTCTGCAGCTATTACAAAAATTGAGAATCGTTAGAGACGATAATTAAGGCATGAACACATAAAGGATTAGAGAGCTAGCTACTCTCAAAAGGAACGGTAAAAGTAGATCATGTACGTACTGATAAAGAATTAGTTAATCCTTTGACGAAAGGAATTACTAGAAAGAAAGTCCTAAACACATCCAATAGGATGGGACTAATGCCCAAAGGTCACAAGTGATGGTAACCCGACCTACATGACTGGAGATCCCAAGAAATAGGTTCAATGGGTAATAACAAGTCACAAGTGATAGAACATGCTATGATAAAAGTAAGAAAGCATGATTCCTGCAGCGATAGAAGGATGAGATAATAGAAACTCTTAATGAGATCTATACTCTATTTGGAGTGGAGTACATAGCTACAGGAGTACTCTTGATAGACTCACCTATATGAATGTGGAACTAAGGGCCGGTTCCTATGGGATTCGGGGCAGAATACCTGATTCGGGGCAGAATACCTAGAGCGTTCGTTAAAACCGGGATACACGTGCAAGGCCATAAACGCACGGGCTTTTAGAATACACCTTATGAAAAGGTTTATGTGTGAGTTCTATGTCTGAGATAGAGTTCAATGCTGTAAGCAACTCTTGTTAATCAGAATTTTACTCGCTATGCAAAGGTTTAAGTTGTAGGCGACACCTTTGTTTACTAGCAAATCTTATGGAGACGTTTTTGACGTTATTTATGAAACCATTTTTTAAATTCAAGTGGGGGATTGTTGGAACATGTGTGGAAATTGAGTAAAAAGACTAAACACAAATTCCCATGTTGGGTAGAACTAGTGTTGTGTGAATTGAAAAAAGTGGAAGTCCCACATCGGATGGAACACACACATTAGTAGTGTTTATATAGTGGGGGTGTACCTCTAATTAATGAGGGTACATAAGCACTAGAGAAAAAATATATATTGATATATATTTTATTATTTGGAAATGATAAATTAAATAATTAATTTAATCATTATTAGAAAGTGCTTTCTTAGTCCCCAAGTTTTGCTAAAATATTTTGGTACATAATATAATATATTTTTGTACTAAATTTAATATATTTTAGTACTCAATTAAGATATTTTTGTACTAGATCTAATATGTGAATTACTTAATATCAAAGTAATATGTTACTTGTTCCCAAAGTTTCTCACTTATTAGTTGTGAATTTTCCCTATAAATAGAGAACTCACATAGTGCATTCCACACACCAAAGAGTTTCATTGAGTTGTCGGGAACTCTTTCTCTCTTCTCCCTTTCTTGACTTGTGTTGACGAGTCTTTCCTCTCTTCTCCCTCCTTCGACTTGTTTAACAAGTCATTCTCCTTTTTCTACTCCTTTCTGTCCCTTCGGAATTAAGAGTGTTCTTAAGACCATAGTCCCTTTTCGGTTTAATGTCCCTTCGGAATTAAGAACGGTCTTAAGTTCATAGTCCCTTCGATAATATATGTCCCTTCGGAATAAAGAGTACTTTTATTTGGAATGCACAATGTCCCGTCGGAATCAAGAATGATCTTAACGGTATATAAATATTATAACAATATTTTTATTTGAGGAGAAATGGTGGTAACACCATATTTGAGTGGTCGTAGTGCCATATTGATACTTTGGAGAAATTAAGGTTAGAATGGTGATAACACCATATTTGAGTGGTCTTAGAACCATAATAGAGTGGTAACAATACCATATTAAAGTGGTTTCAGTATTAAAGAATGGTCTTAGTACCATATTTGAAGGTGTAATTCTCGAACGGTTTTCTACGGTGCAGTAGTTAACCGCACAGTTGTAGCTGGGCTTGTTTTATCCTGGAGGCGGCGTGGTTGATAGTCTACCTTGCACAATTTTGGGTAGTGCCACGAAACGTCTTAAAGAGAGCGACCTGGTCGTGACTCAACCTAGTAACAACTTCGGTAGATAATAGAATTTGGAAATCCAAATACAACAGTTTGGAAATCCAAAAACAACAATTTCCAAAGTCTAGGTATCACATTGATTTCACCAAATAAAAGAGTGAGTGCTAGAGAGAGTGCTCAAAAGAGAATGTTGTTAGCATTTCTCTCTTTTTTTTCCCTAATTTTTTTTACTCCATCTTAGTATTTAAATGTACACATATTGGATTGGATTATACTTCTTTTCTTTATGGATAAATCTACCCTTAGCTCCTCAATTATTTTAAGTTTGAATGTACATCACAATTTTAGGAACTAAATTGCTAATTACAAATTTTTGTCCATACTTTTTCTAAGTAAATTTTTACTAGGAAGTATAGTCTTTTTTAAGTTAAAATTTGAATTTTAAAAAATAAAACATGAATTTCTAAACCAAAATTTAGATAAGTTTGGATAATATTGATATTATAAAATTGAAATATATAAATTAAAATTAATATAATACAAATAGAAAAGGCACATAAACAACTTGTTAGTGTCCGTTTTTTCGCTTGTTAATATTATGGCACTTAATACATTACAAACTAAATAAAATCAACACATACATGCATAATATAGTAAAAAGCACACATTATAAAGTAATAAGAATCAATTATGTTTGCACCATATGAAATAGTAAAAATCAATAAATATATGTCATATTAAATCTGTCAAAAAATGTATTATTTATTTCAAATAAAAAAAGTTAATATCATATCCCACACTAAAAATAAAACAACAAAACATTAAAATTTATATATGTAGTTTAGTTCGGTTTTAAAATAAAGGAGTTAAATTACACCGACAACTAATAAAAACTCAGATTTTGCCACCTCATATAAACAATTTGAAAATAAACCTAAAGGAGTGAGATGACTCTCATTAGACGTCAATCAAACATTATTTTTATAGACAAATGTTAATTGTTAGTTTTTTTTGGTTACATGAGAAAACAAAGAGACAAAAAAACAAGGAAAACAGAAACTACCTAAAAAGGTCGCACCAAAGGTCCTTTAATCATCCGCAAGAATAGCTGATCAAGGACAAAAGATGGGTTATTGGGTAACAACGCCATTTGCTCCCAACTTAGATAGAATATCTCCACATTTGTTCTCTTCATGAAGAATATGATACAAGAGTAGAGGGGTAAATGTTAGCAATAAAGATCAAACTCGAGCCTCTTCCTTAAACTCCTTCAGTGTCTCAACCCTTTGATCATCAGGCTTCACTTTTAGAACCAATGTCAAACAAATTTACACGGTCTTTTATGCTCCTTCTATTGCATTTGATGTTAAGGAAACATGTATTTAGACAATATCTATATTAGGATATAAATTTCCAAAATGTTTTAGTGTAGTAATAAAATTTAAGATTAAATCAGTTTTTGATCCCAATAAATATCTTATATTTTATTTTTAGTCCCTCTAAAATTTTCAACAAGTTTTGATCCTCCAATTATTTTTTCTTCACAACTTTTGGTCTCTAATTCGGTAATAAAAAAAAAATTAAACTTATGTGTATCCTTCAAAATTTTGAATTATTTTTTGCAATCATATTTAGTACATTATATAAATATCACTTGCAACAGTTTAATTTTTTTTAACAAGAGATGAAATAAACATGAATCTTTAAGCTTTTAGAGCTTGATAAATCATATTTAATTCGTATTTCGTTAAAAAATTCAAAAAAATATATATAATTGGGAGAGATTGTTATAATTATTTTAAACATCTATGCAAAGATTCATTCAAAAATCTGAAGGGTGCACATGAGACTAAAAGTCGTGATAGAAAATTTTAGGAGAGCAAAACTTGCTTAAAATTTTTAGAGGTAGCTAAAATGTAATTTTAGATATTTAACGTTGTTTAACCCTAAAATTTAAGTGTCAATAATTTTTACCTTGAACGTTTCTCTTTATGCACCTCAATATCTTTAAGATCCCCTAAATACACATCCATTAATTATCTACCATATGTACGTTTTTTTTGTCAAACATACATGCGATAGATAACTACGGAATGTATATTTAGAGGGCCTTAAAGATATTGAGGGGGTCTAAAGAGAAATTTGTTTTTCTTTTAATTTCACATGGCTTGTATATTAGCTACACATGGGCCAGATTTAACCCAACCCGCCCAAACATTCTTTCAAGCTGGGTAAATTATCTATACCCCTACATCAATACCTTCACCCTTATACATTGCTAAAAATGCTAATTTTTTAATTTTTGCTATTTAATTATTTTTTTTTTGAACAAGCTAAAATGATGTAATATTAACCACGAATCACCCCGCACAAGGTGTGCAAAGGATGAAGCAAACAAAAGTATTTACAAAGTCACAGTGCCTCAAAACGCATGAGCACTAACAAACAATCAACACTAGTGGACACCCATACACTGTAACGGACTTTTCCACCAGTCATGATAACTATAAGAGAAAGCAACCTGTTTTGACTTTAACCACAAAAAAGAATTAAGTTTAACTTTTTCCAGGAGCACGGAAGGATGCACTGCCACATTGTTGAAAACACGGTTGTTCCTTTCCTTCCAAATCACCCAAACAGATGCAAACCAAATTAACCGTAAATAAAGATAAGAGAATCTAGGCAAACCAGCCATATGAGTAAACTGCACAAAATGCTGACGTAGCTCTCCATGAAGAACTGATGAAATACCTAACCAATGCAACACAAGTAACCAAAGAGAACTGTAAATGTCACAGCCTAAGAACAAGTGGGAAGTTGTTTCCAAATCACCGCAACCAGCTGTGCAAACTGTATCTGTTGGTTGAATAACTCTCCTCGTTGCCAAATTATTTTTAGTAGGCAATCTGTCACGAAGGAGACGCCATACAAACAAGGACACCTTTGAGGGAATAGACCTGTGCCAAACATCATCAACCCGCGATCTGTCAACACCTGCCCCTGAAGTAGTAAAAAAGTGATATGTTCCTCGAACAGTGTAACCATGGATTGGATCGAGCAACCACCGCCAAGTATCAGTTGATGTATCCTGCAAAACAACGTTATGAAGCATAACAGAACACTCCCCCACACTCTCCTCCTCCCAAGCTAGTAACCGACGTCTCCACTCCCACGCTCCACCTCCCACTTCCCACCCTAACCTCCTCATCTCCTCTACTGTTCGCTCTTTATTCACAGCCAAATCAAAAAGGCGGGGAAATTTCAATCGTAATGGTAATTCCCCCACCCATTTGTCATACCAGAATAAAGTTTCCCTTCCATCACCCACCAACCGTCGTATATTGTCCTCAACCAACTACCAACACCGATACCGACCCCCTCTCGGATCCTACAAATCGACCTCCACCATGAAGAACTCACATTCCCTCCATCCTTCAACCGCCCCCCTCCTCCCCGTACCGTGATTTCAAGACACGATACCACAACCCACCCTTATCAACCAACATCCTCCAGCACCACTTTCCCAACAAAGAAATATTAAAATCTCCCACCCTCCTAACCCCCAAACCTCCATCCTCCTTAGGAGTGCAAATAGACTCCCAACTAATCCAGGCTATTTTCCTATTATCCTCACTACCCCCCCAAAAAAATGTTTTAAAAATAGATTCAATAGAAGAAATTATACCTGTAGGGGCTTTGAAAAAGGAAAGAAAGTAAACTGGAAGAGAGGACAGGACAGACTTCAGAAGTACCAGACGGCCACCGAAGGAAAGGAATTTATTATTCCACGACGACAGGCGAGTAACAATGCGATCGACAACCGGTTTCCAAAAAGTCAACTTCCTAGAATCACCACCAATAGGGAGTCCCAAATAAATAAAAGGAATGGTACCCCGACGACAATTCATTACCGAAGCCGCCTCCGACAACCAAGAATCCGAAATATTTACACCCGTCAACATGCTTTTGTGAAAATTGACCTTCAGCCCCGAAATATCTTCAAACAGAAGCAACACTGCACGCATAGTACGGACATTCAACCAACTCTTATCACCAATGATCAAAGTGTCATCCGCAAATTGAAGATGAGTCAACTTAACATCACCAACCGAACCTACCCCATATCCGTTGAAAAGTTGTGCCCCCACTATAGCAGACATAAGAACACTGAATCCTTCTGCGGCTAACAAAAATAAAAACGGAGATAACGGATCACCCTGCCGAAGACCCCTCTCAATAGGAAACTCATCTGTTGGGCACCCATTAACCAAAACAGAGGCCGTTGCCGTTCCCACACACTCTGATATCCATTTCCGCCATAGAGGTGGGAAATTCATTTTAGCCATAACGGAGTCAAGATAATTTAAATCCACTGAGTCGTATGCCTTTTCAAAATCAACCTTGAACATAAGCAACTCTTTTTTCATACGTCTGGCCTCATCCACTGCTTCATTTGCTATTAGAATACCATCCAAAATTTGTTTCCCTTTTACGAACGCAGATTGAGAGTCAGAAACAACACTGCTGACAACTTTACGCAACCTATTGGCCAGTACCTTTGCTATTTAATTATTATCACCTTCATTTTTCACCATCATTTCAACTTTTCCAGTCCCAACATTAGTCCACATCCACATGACATTTTCGGTTTGTTAAATTTCCTGAAAAAATATTATTAACATGAACTTTACTGATGTGTATTAGGTCAGAAGCATGAAATTTCGGTCGAACCAGAAATATTTCAATTGAGTAATGACAAGTAGGTTTTGTTCGATCCCTCAAAAAAAAGAAGTAGGGTTGTTCGAGTCAGAAAACATACTATTTCTTTAAATTTCCATATATATATATATATATATATATATATATATATATATATATATATATATATATATATATATATATATATATATATATGTATGTGTGTGTGTGCATGCATGTAATTAAATGACATTTTATTTAGCGAAAAATTCAACATTTACAATAAATACTTCTAGATCAACACATATAAATCTTACACTATAGCATTAACTAATAAATAAAAACGAAATTTTTTAGTGCCGTAGATTTTTGTTGGGTAAAATTAATTCAAAAATTAAATTAAACAAATGGAAGATAAGCACTTATCCAACAACCAAATAAAAAGTTCACCAAAAAAATTTAGAGAGGAAAAAGTTCACAATTTTCTTTCAAAATACTGGGTTCGCAAAAATTAAAATTTTAAATCCATTACCTAATGCGTTTCTTTAAGATTTTTTTCTAAAAAAATTATGTTTGTTATTTTTAAGTGTTTGTTTAGGATTTTTAAAAAAATCATTTTATAAAAAAAAAAACTATTTTGACTCTAATATGAAAAGCTATTAGGATTAACTTTTTTCAAAAACAATGAGGTAACACATGAACAAGTTAAATTTTTTTTTTTTATAAAAAAAAATTCTAGATAACTTGACATGGCCAAACACAAATAGCTTCAACACTGAATCTATTTTATTTTTAGGGAAAAGCTAACTTGACATGTTAAGAAAACAAAATGTAGAAATATAATATTGAAAATTGAGCATTTAACATCTAAAAAAATAAAAAAATTATCTTTCATTTCCTTTTTTTTAGTTTTTAACTTGTGTCGTGTTAACAAGACCATTTTTCTTAAAAGTTAAAACAAATACACCCTAAATTTGATCTGAACTAAATGCTTCGAGTTGGTTGAGTCATCAAGGTGATTAAATCGACGTTTATGTATCTATGAAAATACTTGGGGAAGGATTCACCCCTTTGCTAAATCAGAACCATAATCCAGATAACTTGGGGCATTGCATCTTAAACTAGCATACTATAACCCAATTGTCTTATATGTGTGTCCACTACCGAAAGAAAACAAATCCACTTTTTGCATATTTTAACATTTATCGACAAAATTAGACATCTAATTCAACTTCTTGTAGTAGTGTGACCTCAATTTGAAATGTGGCATACAAATTACTAGTCATTAATGTAGTAGCAATATTTTTTTTGTCAGGCTAACTTGTGGCCTATGGGGACAAGTTAAGTAGCAATTTTTTTTTTTGTCATGCTAACTTGTGTTCTAAGGAAACAAGTTAAGAAGGTTAACATAGAAATTAAAATAAATTTTATATTGAAAATATAACTTTTAATATATTGGATGCATAATTTCTAATAAAAAACTTCTACATTTATTTTCTTAACTTATGTCTCAAGGGCATAATTTAGCTTCTTTTTTTTAGGAAATTTAATGCAGTAGCAATTGGGTAGTGCAAGTTTAGTTACTTCGGAAAACTAACTTGTTTTTGCTCAATCTAGTACAACCACTTCCAAATCTTTGTACACATAAGACCAACAAAAAGAAATTAATTAGAATCATCTCTCTTCTTGAATTGATGATAAATTACATCCCTTACATCTCGATCAATCTACTTACAACATATTTTAATTAATATTACGGCTACATTATATATATAATATGGTGAGAACTATGTTACCCTCTCTTGTTTAGGGGGTAATTTACCCTCTCATGATATCAACCAATAAAAATGTAATATGCATAGACAACATTAAATGTCAAATAAATGAATCAATTTTTTCTAAAAATAAAAAAGTTCATCTTAATCATAAGGTAACTTTTAATACTTTTAATTTTTATTTAGAGTAAATTACACTCCCCACCCCTCTTATGTTAAAATATACACTTCCCTCCCTTTAAAAATAAAATCTACACTCCTCTCCCTCTAAGATGCTTGAATTACAACCCTCTCCCTTAATAATTAAATATGTACTACACTTTAATCTATTTTAACATAAATAAATATTTTTATGATATATACTAATTTTGAACCACCATTTAAGAAAAATAAATTCATTTCTTTATAATTTAAATATCAATGGTAATTAAACTTAAATATTTTGCTATTAAGTTTATAATTTATAGTATAAAACTAATTTTTATATAACCATATTTTATTGTATTTAGTAATTATTGTAATTTTATTTTTTGGTTGTTTCATATTTTATAATAGGGTTTAAAATTATATGTTAATGTAATTGTGAATAAAAAATAGCGAAAAATATGTATTCAAATTTTGATTATGTTAAAATAGACCCGTGGTACTTTTTTTTTAAGTGTGTTAGATTATTTTATTTTATTTTTGCTAGATTATTGAGGAAATAAAGTGTAGATTTTAACATAAGAAGAGAGAAGAATGTAATTCAAGATTCTCTTAAGGGAGGGGAATGAAATGTTTTCTAATATGTTTTGAATAAGGGGGGAGGGGAGTTGTATATTTTAACATAACAGGGGAGGGGAGTGTAATTCAAGAATCTTTGAGGGGAGAAGAGTGTAATTTACTCTTTTATTTAATTATATTAAGGTGTTCAATCTTAATTAATTTACACTACAAGACTTATAACAAATAAAATTTTTACATCAAATTTCTTTCATCTGGATGTCTTTAAATTCATCACTTACATTCATAAAATTTCTTCCATTCCACAACCCCGAACGTGAGAACAAAAACATCTCCTTCATTCAAATTTCTTCTTTATTCTTCCCTATTGATCAATTCTTGTTTCTTTTTCGTTTTCTTCCCATTTTGATTGTTCAATTTTGTCGTTCAAAACTGCTGCAGTTTCAAATTATAGTGAGAATTGTCGTTGTTTCTAGAACCGCGTCAGGTATCGTGACTTTTTTTATTTAAGTAGCCAACCTAATAAAATCAACTCACCATATCTGACGTGGTTCTGGAAATAACGGTAATTCTCACGATATTTGGAATCAAACGAACGACGACGATTCTCATGAAAATTGAAAAATGCGGCAGTTTAGAACGACAAAATTGAACAATCAAAATGGGAAGAAGAAATTTTATGAATGTAACGGATAAATTTAAGGACATTTAGATGAAAGAAATTTGATGTGAAATTTTAATTGTTCTAAGCCAGTCTTGTCGTGTAAACTAATTAAGATTGAACAACTAAATATAATTAAGGCAAGATTACATTTGGGGTCCTTTATCTTATTTTTTTTGTAACAATTTGGTCATTTATCTTTATTTTTTCCCGTTTAGGTCCTTTATCTCTCTTAAAAGCACATATACATCTTTTTTCTCATTTTTTATTAAAAAATACATAATTTTATTTCTAAAAATATATTTTTATTAAAAATGAAAAAAAAATCCAGAAATATGATGAAGATGTTCATCATCTTCATCTTCTTCCTTTGAATCTTCATCATCTTCTTTAAATAAAAAAAATTCTACTAAAATATATCTCCAAATATCATGAATTAATGTTATATTCACCTCAAATCTTCTTTTAAACACAAAAATCAAAACCTTAATTTCACAAATGTTGCAAGGCGGATGGTGGAGGCTTAGTCACTGGCGGAAGGGTTAGGCTTTACAAAAGTTAAGATTGTTCTGGAAACAACAAAATTGATGTGCAAAGCTGCTCTCAACTTTGGGGTTATTTTTATGCCGGGTTTGAATATTGAGTTAGAAAATAATAATAATATACGGTGTGACAATTTATATAACTAATTTTTTTTTTGTGATGACACTAAATCTCTTTTCTATAGGGTTTTGATTTTTGTGTTTAAAAGAAGATATGAGGTGAACATAACATTAATTCATGATATTTGGAGATATATTTATGTAGAATTTTTTCTGATTCAATGAAGATGATGAAGATTCAAAGAAAGAAGATGGAGATGATGAACATCTTCATCATATTTCTGGATTTTTTTTTCATTTTTAATAAAAATATATTTAAAAAATAAAATTATGTATTTTTTTAATAAAAAAAATGAGAAAAAGGATGTATATGTGCTTTTATGAGAGATAAAAGTCCTAAACGGAAAAAAATAAAGATAAAGGACCAAAGTGTTACAAATAAATAAGATAAATGACCTATAATGTAATCTTGTCTATAATTAAATAAAAATTAAAAGTATTAAAAGTTACCTAAAATTGATTTTTTTTTTATAAAAAAAATTTACTCATTTATTTGACATTTAATGTTGCCAATGTATATTACATTTTGATTGGTTGATATCATGAGGGGGTAAATACCCTCTAAATAAGAGAGGGTAATCTAGAAAAAACCATATAATATCATCACTCATCACCACAGTTAGCTATAAAAGTTCAATAATTTCAACATCACAAAACTACTAATTAATGTCTCATCAACGAAGTAATTTGTTAGAGACACAAACACATCCTTTGATTCTGTGGGGAACTAGCACATCGCAGGACACTTAGGAAAAGATGTTCATCACAAGGAATACATAGTTTTGAATGAGCAATGAAATCATACTCTTCTTGAGCTTGATCCAACAAGGCCTTGAAGAGTGGATGATGAAGCAATGCAATTTTGATCACATATCTTTTGTAATTCTCTCCTACATATACAACCATATGACCTTTTGGTACATCACTTGGTATGGAGCAACTTTCATGCAGAGAAGACCATAAACCTCTTTCACAACAATCTTCACAAGTAGCACAAGTTTTTACTATACTTCCCATTTTCTTGCATTTGTTAACACATCCTTTCAAAAATCTTGACTTCATAGTGCCTAGAGTATAGGATGTAATGAGAGGGAGAGAGAAGTATAGTGATGAGTACTTGGATGGAAAGTGATAAGGTTTATATAATGGTGGCATGGGGAAGAACCAATTGTGTGGATCAAGCATTAAATGGTTGGCATGATTGGTAGCCTATGCTATTGCTAATTATGGGTATCAACATATGTAAACATACTATAATATTATTCAATTACACCAATATTATGTTGATCTGAGTGGAACTGAAGTATTATAAAAATCTTCGGTTCAAATTATGAAGATGGAAAACATGATTTGAAGGACTTTACTAATCGTGATCAATCATTTATTTGAGATTAGTTACTGATTAAGCTGGTAGATATTTTTCAATAATATTTTTTATTAAAAAATTAGTTTGGAGGAGACACGCCTCTATGTAAGAACATAAAGAATTACTAACTTCATTGAATATTTCAATGGAATTTTTGTATAACGTATTAGCTATGTTTTGTGATCGAATATTTTCCACTTATATCGTAGTTATAAAAACACTATTATGGTTATAAAATAAATAAATTATTAAAAAATTTCGGTTATTTATAGTTGCTGACCTTGTTTGTTAGCTAGGTAGTTTTTAGAGCATGGCACTGATCTTTGATACGAAACTGTACGAACATGTAAGGCAATGATTCAAAGATACATAAAATAAAATAAAATAAAAAATAATGTATATAAAACTGATTTATTAATTAACAATATGACTCCTAGGAAGTATTGTATGTAACTTTGTAAGGGCTCTGTCCTTGTATGCAATTGTTGAAAATTTTGAAGTTCTCAACCTTGAAGACCCCACTTTAGGGAGAAAAAGATAAGATATGAAAGAGGGATGGGATAAGTTTCTTGGGCAAAGTGCAAAACCCACTTATTTCAAATATAACATGGGGGATGGATCAAATACATGTCATATGATTAAGCACTTTCTTCATATTTTAGAGAAGAGAAGGTTGCAGATATACAACTCTACTTTTTTTTCTTCTTTTGAGTCATAATTGTTGACTTATTTTGTATTGTTAAGTGTTTTAATCGTAGGTGTGACAATTAATTTAGTGCTAGAAAGTGGATGATGATGCATATGTGAACTTTAATCTTAGGTATACAATCAAATTTGCAAATTGCAGTTATGATTATTTATCCAAAGTAGACCTAAAGAAAATGTTTTGACGTCAAATATGCGTTCAAGGTATTGTATGTTTGGATCTTACGTGAACCGTCACATTTTTGTTATTTGTAAAAGGTGTCTGGTTGAATAAAGGAGTGTGGATGTTGTTTATAAATTACATCAAACCTTAATGTAAGACATTCTAGTATACTAGAACAATTATATTACAAACTTTAATATTGTGGTGGAATACACACAAATGACGACAAATCACAAATGCAACCAAATTACAATTTTTATGTTATTCTAAGCTTGCAGATACCTCTAAAACATTTATGTTGTTGCCACAGTTGCAATTGCAGACCGCAATTTAGAATCATTTATGTAGTATTTTTTGTTAATGGATTTGATTTGAGGTCAGAAAGGGAAGTGGAGATGGAGTTACATCACATAGTTATTAATAATTTGATATCATTATGTATTGTTGTGGGGGATGAAATAATTATTTTTATCTGCCACCTTTTATATATGCCGTTATCCTTGTCAATTTTATTAGCTTTTTCTAAGCACTTATTGAGATTTGAATTTAATAGTCCCTTTTGGATTGGTGTTAGCACACTACTTTAATTTAAAACATGTGTTTTCTAATTAAGGGCTAAATAGGGTACAATCCGTACAAAATGTTACATATGTAAAGTCTCTTTGGTATTCTATATCTTGCAATAAGTTTTGTTTTTCCCTTGCTTTATTTAGCTTGCAGGAAATGGGCTATCCCTTGCAAAAGGGTTAAGGGATGGAAGAAAATACTATTGGTTTCAGAGTGGAGAATGGAAGTCACAGTTCTTTACCACTCTAAACTTTGACCACACTATCTTTGAATTGATTCCCTTCCTATGTTTTCTCTTAATGGATCTATAGAAGTTTCAACCATAATACGTTGTATTTAGTTGACTTACATTCAACATGGTCACATAAATATTTGTCAATGTAACAATCGGGATTGCACACAATAAAAAAATTAACACGCTCATGCAGTTAACACATCGATAGCCATTGGATAAAGATTAGCCAATTATATTCCAAATTCAATAGTTTTAGAATTAACAAGAAAAACAAAATGTGTATATTTTCTGCACTGTCCGATCTTGATTCATCGGACATCCATATGTTGATTGTGTGAATAAATGAGATTGTGATTAAAGACAATCCAAATTCCTAAATATTACATACTCAACATTATAAACAAAAAGAAACCATACAAACAAATATTTAGTATAAGGGTCTTGTTAACCATACAAACAAATACTTAGTATAATTGTGTATGCAACCACAATCACTCTTTGTAACCGCAATGCAGCATTGCGGTTGCATCGTTCACATTTGCCTATAACATTAAGGATGACAAGGTAACTTGACTTAAAACTATGATTTTGTACCCTTGTTATAGATAAGTATTTTTTGGTATAATTAGGAAATTAAAATGTGAGATCAAAATTAACTTGATTTTATTTGAAGGATTGAGCATTTATAGTGAAATAGATAAGTGAAGACAATGTTTGAGGTTGTGCTTGCTAGTCTGGTCATCTTATAAGAGACAGCACATTGGTTCATCTCCCTTTGAGACAAATGTAGATTGTGCTTAGTTGGTTTGAAATTGAAAGGTTCAGTTTTGCGCGTTCAGTTTTACACATGAATATGAATGATTGTAACACTTACATTCCAGAAAGATGAGACACGTGAATCTAAAAAGCACCTCAATGGATCTTATGAAAATTACTTACTAATAATATGTACTTGCAAATTGCAATGCCATTTATTTCACGTTATATAACAAAAGTACATTACAACCAGTGTACTTCCAGATTCTATCCTCATGTTGCCATTTTTATCAAATCAAAAGTATCTAGTCTTCTAGTCATTGTCACAATTCATAGGCAGAGGGACAAGTCTAAATAGTTGAAATGGATTGAACCTTATTTTTAATAATTAAAGACGTGGAAGTATATGTCACCATAGACGTACCAAAAAAATATGTCACCATAGTTTTATGCTGTTATTTATTTTCTAAAATGTCTACACACAAAAACAAAACAAAAAAAATATCATGGGTGTGGATCAAGTTGTTAAGGAGTTTGTAGGAGAGGACCAATGCTTGATTTGTGCATAACACATTTTTAGGGAGGAGCAAAGAGCTTTAAGCTGTAACTTACGCATCCAAATAGAGGTTAGTTAATTTCCAAGACGATCCAAACGATCAACCATTGGAGGGACAAAAATCCTATTTACGATGATTTTCTATCCGATTTAATCCATCTATTTATGTCACCTCTAATCGAATAATCTATATTTGAATGTTTATGTAAAACTTTTTTAATGTTGAGTGCATATATAGTAATTTTTCATAAAAGTTTCCAAAGTTGCCAATTTCATTCATATTTTGTCCAAATTTTGAGGGGACACGACCACATTCTAAGTAAGTGCTTCACGGTCTAAAATTTTCATTATATATTATAAAAAGTAAAATATGAGAATGATGTAAAATGGGGCATGTTATAGTCTTATAGATAAGGTACATGATAGAAGAGTGTGTGAGTGAGGAATCAAGCAAAGGGCATGCTGCACATGAGGTTTGGGCCATGAGACTCACGGGTGGGTGAAGATATTATGTCTCAATTACTCTTACAAGAGGCAGAACCAAAGGAAAATGGTTGATGATACTTCAAGAAATTATTCATATCATAAGTCATAGTTCAATTTATTCATCTTGTTCAATTATGACTGAGGTAGATAACAAATAAATAATAAGAATTGGTTCAATATAATCTAGGTCAAACCCTAGGACAAATTGTCTGATTTTGTTTCTTTATAGATAAATGTTAACAATTAGCCGGTAGTTATGTTACTGATGATCGAACTCGTACCTCCTCTTTCGAACTCCTTCAAAGTATCTTTTATTTTTTTGAAAGATCCTTCAAAGTATCTTATTATCGACCCAACCAGTCTGTTCCGATTTATAAAACAATAGTTCATTTTTTATTATCAAGAAACAATAATAGTCAAACCATATGACAAATTATCTGATTTAATTTTTTTAGGGTTTATACAAATTAGTTATGTTAGTTTCTGATGATTGAACTCAGAACCTCCTCCTTCGAACTCCTTCAAAATATCTAATTACTGACCCAACTGATTGAATCAACCGTTCCGAATTTTTAAAACAACAATTCATTTTTTATTATCAAGAAACAATAATTCATATAATTTTTATCTATTTCATTAGTAACTGAATGAATTATTTGATTAGACACAACTATTCCACGTGCATTTCTGTGTTCTATTGAGCTGTCAATGAGTATTACGTTATCATTTTTGTTCCCACTTCTCCCTAACTGTCCCATATCTTCATCCCTCAATTAACATCTCTCCATGCTTCCTTCAGGGAAGCAAATTCTCTCGATTCTTTCTTCTTTCAGAATTCAGTTATGCTTAGAATACCGTTCCAATAAGCTTAAATTATAGTTTTGCGTCGGTTGAGAATGTGAAAACTCAAAACCTTCTGAATCCAAATCTACTAGGACAGTGTTGTTTTTTTGTTACAACTTACAAAATTCAAATGCATTGTGAGTAGCCACAAAAATTGACGTGTAACGTTCACTATTTTATAGTGCATGTACTACATCAAAAATCTATGTACTAATGATGAAATCTAGTGGTGGATTCGACCATAGTTGGGATGAGAAAAGAAAATATCTTAGAAACTTAGTCTTATTATTAATAACTTGAGAGGATATAAATTGTGGATTAAATATGAAAGATAAATATAAGGTGTACAAAGAAAATTCGACATAAATCATTAGATGAAACGTGTATAAGATCTGTACTTGGAAATATGTCTTGCTTAAAGTGGTGATACTCATGAGTTTCATCCAATGAGAGAGTAAATATTAGGGTGTGTTATAAAATGTGTGTTGTTAGCACTCTTTAAAAAATAGTAAGGTACATTATGGTAAATAAAAAAAAAAACACAAGTTTTGTCATATAACATTTTATGAAAGAGTAAAGTTCTCCGATTCACATCAAAAATATCACAATAACATATTAAAAAGTAAAAAATTGTGTTTGATTACAACAACAAAGAAACTTAAATACATAAATAATATTATATCAATCTATGATAAAGCAACAAGTTTTACTTGATAAAAAAAAAAGCAACAAATTTCACTCGCAACAAAATTATGAGAAAAAAAAAAAGTTTCCAAAAAGTATCGTACATGCATTGGTACCGGGTATGCACTTAGAAAGCTACTTCATTTTTTTTTAAATCGGTTATCCTTTGCGCGTAACTTGCGGAGACTAATCTCTTAAGTCTTGTAAGATGCAAATAAATGAAAACGAGTTTTAACGTTTATGCATGTCCAAATCTGGATTCGAACTCAGGAGATTCTTCTTTGTTTTACAAGTATCCAAAATTTAACATATTGAAAAAGTCATACGGTAGTAGCATTAAAATGTTGACAAAATACATTGTTTAGTCATTTATGTTATTTAAGAATGAAAAATGCTAACAAGAGCAGTTAAGGTTTGTTTAGGCATCTAAAAGTAATAACATTTACATTAACATTTGTCTAATTATGATTTTTACATGTGTTTAACTTGTATTTTTAAAACAAAATTTACTTTTATGAATTTCTTAAGCAATATTTTTAGAACACTTATTAACGAGATCCTTCAAATATCTGTCTCTCTAAGTATTTGTCTTGTCTCATAGATCTTTTAAGTCACATTACGTGTACATTGCCATCACCATACTTTACGCATTCTATTTCTTAAATTAAATCCATAAGTTTTTGTTATGTTAGTGATGTGGCATAAGGTTGATCATTTATATCCTACATGGTTGTTTTACAGTGAAATTGGTTATGAGATTGTGACTGCACCTAGGACAATAGATGAATTTTTTGTTGAGTTCCACCATGCTGGCAAATTTGGGGACGAAAAATAGGAAGCGTGACACTGACGGATGACCAACCTCGTTCTACTAGCAAGGTCAATGACAAGGCATATACTTGTGTATTTTTGTAATGGAAGATGTTAAGAAAAGGTAATTGTGTACATGTATGTGACTTAAAGGACCTCTCTCGATCAAAAATAACTTAAAAAAAAAAAAAAAAAACCATTTGGGGTTGGTTTGAGATTTTTGAATGTGCTTCTTTCAAGATTTCATATTTATTTTTGTTGATGCTAATTTTGATGGGTTAAGTCCATACAGAGTTATGCTCTGACTTTAAATAAGACCCTCCACAATTGGACGGTGGGATTAAACTCTTCAGATTAATCTGTTTTTCAATCGTAAATTGCGTTTTAAAAAAAATTAATAAAGAACTGCAAGATGTATTATTTTAAATGTTTGATTTAGTGCTTGAAAAAAGATAAAGTGCCTAGAAAATAAAAACTATTGTTAATGCTGAAAAAAAAATATGGGATTAAACGTGTAATTGTTCATGAAAATGATATTGTTCGTTAAGGAATTAGCTTAAGAAAAGATTTTAGTATAGTATTTAAAAGCTTAGTTCATTATTCTCAATGAGGAATATTTTTAAATAAAATTCTATTGCAAACATCTTGAAACATATATATAACATTTTACGTCTTATAATCTTTACCCTAAAAAACTTATAATTTTGATGGTCAAATTCTATTTAAAAATTAAAAGTCGTTAGAGAATAATACTAAATATTTTAGTTTTATGAAATGACATTTTTCAAGCTATTGAATATATGCACAACTTATAAAATAATATTAAATATTCTAATTACTCATTTCATTTTATAAGATAAGTGTTTCAAAATTAAAATTATGAATATTTTGTTTGCAATTTATTATTTCACATGATAGATTAAATAATTTTGATATAATTTCTATTGATATATTTAATTTTTTTATACACACATATACAAGAATGAAAGGTAAGTGGGTAGCAAGTTCAATCTTTATTTTAAATATACAAATTTTGTATTTCAGATTGGTAGATGTTTTTTGGGTACAAAAAAAATTCTAAATAAATAATTTCTGCATAAATGATAGTCGGTTATCGCAAAAATATAAATAAAAAATGATGGTGTGCCTCTTTTCCCTAATTTAAATTATCTTTTTTTCTTTTTTTTGAAGAAACCTAATTTAAATTATCCTTAAAGGGTAGAATTCACATTTATTTAATTCATGATGGTGTTTGAAACTTTAACGAAGGTCCTGACGTTGTGTAGGAATTAATGGCAATGGGTTTTTACAGGTTTTGTTAAGGAGAGCTATCATTTTTTTTAAGAGTATTACTTTTCCCACCCTATGACCTTCTAGCACGCCCTGCAAAAATTTCAAAAATACCCCTGATCCGGATTACATATTCCGAACCAGATTGTTAGTTTTTCCGGATTATAAAATCCGGACAAATACGATATGAATAATTTGTGTCTTTCTTTGATGTCAAGGGTCTCTGTTGACCGTTATACGACCCTCGGATAAGCTGAAATGCAATTGCAGGGGTCGTATGAGCGGTCAACAATGACCATGACACCACAAAGACTGATAAAAGCTACCTAAAAAACTAATTTTTTTTGAAGAAAATGTAAGAAAGGAGGTGAAGAAGAATGAAGGAAAATGTTGAAGATCCAAGCCTTTTTATAGCCTTATATAAGTCATAGGTCTTAATTACAGTCAAATAAAACGTGTTCCACATTCAAAACCGTAAAAAAATGCATTCAAACTCCACTAACCGGCCAAAGATTTGGTGAAACGTCACCGGCCAAATTTTTACTGAGTGGTTCCGGATTTTATAATCCGGAATGCACGAAGTATTTCTGGATTATATAGTCCGAATCGCACCTGAATAACATAAATGATGAATCTTTTGGGAAGGTGGTTCGAAGAGGAGCTTTTGAACTCGATCCTGCCGGCCTGCCAACTGACATGTTACGATCTGCAGACCGACATGATCGAGTTCATAAGAACCTCTTCTTTGGAGTCAGATCTGCAACACAATGAAGAAAGGCAAGGTGTTTTCAAGAGGATTTCTTTGAGTTAGATCCTGCTGCCTTGCCAAATGACATATTCATCTGGCAGGCAGCAAGATCTAACTCATAGAAACCTCTTGATATTTTTGAGTTATCTATCTATCAAAGAGGCATCAAGGACTATCTATATATTTTTGACAGCATGTTGAGGATATTCATCATGCCGTCAAATAGAGAGCTAACTCATCCATTCGCGACAGCATGAGAAAGATCCTCAACTTGATGACAAAACTTTGCATGGTTTGCTTTGGTGTGTTTGTGTGTTTTGATGGTATTGAAGGTGAAAACCGGAGAGGATGTATTTATAAAGGTCCTTGGATGTTGTGGACCACATAAACTCTTAGTGCAATGTGGTCCATAGAAAAGAATCCTATGCTGAGACATTCCGGATTACGTTTTTCGGAATGTACTTACGCCCTGTTTTTCCGGATTAAGTAATCTGAAAATCATATATTTAGTTATTTTATCAATTAAATGAACATCTTTACCGTAAATTAAAACAAAATAAAACACGCAATTAAATTCAACAACAGATAACTAACACGCAATTAAAAGATAATGCAACAACTTAATTCAACAACACATAACTAACACGCAATTAAAACAACATAACACATTATCACGGATCATCTAAACTAACTTCTTCCTCCTCTGGTCCCTCCAGCAGAGCCCTGATCTCTTCGTAGTTTCTGGGCCGATGCAAACTTTTCAGAATTTGTTCAGCAGATCTAACCAACGAAGCGTCTAACTCGATCGGTCCTCTAGCACTGTGCTGACCAAAGACAGAGAACATGGTTCTCACGTCGCCGTCGTTTGTGAGTTTCATCCGGCTAAAGCGTAGAGATCCGGCTGAATCGGACAATGGACGTCGATATTCAACACCGACCACCCTCGTCGTGTCTCTGTGGTTGAGTTGACGGTTGATTTGATCCAGCTCATCCTTCAGCCCGGAGAGGGTGACATCGTCGCGAATCCTAAACATATGGGGTGGTGTTCCACCGTTGTAGTAGACTGCCGCTAGCTTGGTGTTCGGATCAAAGCCAGGGAATTCCATGATTTTTTTTCCTGGTGTAGTTTACTCGTAATGAAATCAGGACCCCTATTTATAGAGGCATTTGGGCGCTGTGAACCACAAAAATTGTCGGTGCAATGAGGGCCACATAGAAGAATCCAATGCTGAATCAATCCGGATTATACAATCCGAACCAACCCTCACCATACGCAACGTCCCAAGTTTCACTTTGGGGCACCCCATTATCGTCTTTTTCTGGAATACGTAATCCGGAGTGCATGTGAATTCCGGATTATATCTTCCAGACTTCACCAGAAGTTTAGGCCGGTGGTCTGCACCACAAAGAAAACGTTTTATAAACGTTATGGGCGGTGGTCAGCTTCATAAAACGTGTTTTTACACGTTTTTTGATCGTAATTATGGTCTCCCACACGTTTTTTAACCATCCCTCCCCTATAAATAGTCTTCATTTTCTCAATGCAAGTCACACATTCTTCTTTCTCTTCTTCTCCTCTTCTACAACGATGTGTTTCCATCGTTGGCCTCTCATAGAAATAGGCCTCTTTGGAAATCCATCAGAGGTCTTATGATCGGTCAATAGGGTAGGGGTGAGTCTGAATCTGAGGTTGGTTTGCCTGGGTGTCATGTTGACCATCATGGTCTCTTGTTCCCTAGAGGCACCTCTACGGTCTGTCTCCCCACCAACAACTTTTCTTCTTCCCCGCCATCTTCTTTCCTCCCACCCTCTTACCTCTTCATCAGTGGCTGGAGTTAGAGCTGGAGCCACTGGTATAGCTTATGTAATAGGATAGGATTAGAAATAATTTTAGGATGTAATAAGCTTAAAAAGCTTGAAAGCTTGAAAATTATTGTAATGTATTGTTCATATATTAATAAAATGATTTCTTTTTATGCTTATGTCTTTTTATTTCTGTTTATTATTTTTATTCGCATTTTATTTTATTTTTACTTCTGGTAAAACAGTATTCCGGATTTTACAATCCGGAAACATCTGCAAAATTCTAACAATCAAATCCGGAAAACGTAATCCGGAGCAGGGGCAAAATTGAAAAAAAAATAGGGCGCACGAGGAAAGGCATAGGGTGGGAAAAGTAATACTCTTTTTTTAAAAATCACACTCTTCCAGATTTACCGATTCATACGAAGAAATAAAAACATGATATATGTGTGGATGGCCCCAAGTACAGAACGTAAGCATGTATGCTCCACTTTTCGAGCACTTTTTCATATCTAATCCCTATGGTATATGCAAAAGTAAAAATGGCATTCACCAAATGTAAAAAATCAACTGAAACACTTAAACATAGTAACATACAATTAATGGTATAACACGGTCGTAAATTAACTGAGTCACTTAAACATTGTTGTTGATAAATCCAACTATGTTTGTTAGTTGGTTGGTTAACTTGTGAAGAAAGTTACCTCATTTAGCAGATAAATACTTTAATTTGTAATTGGTTGATATATCTCATATCAATATCTTGTATCATAATAACCATTATTCAATATAATTCATAGTTTTACAATTCACGTAAACAAAACTCTCTTCATTCTCTCTATACTCACCATAGAACAGAACGTTGTGAACTCTCTCTTTTCTCTCATCATTGTGTGTAAACATCAAGCTTGCACCAACAAATTGGTATCAGAACTTGGTTTTTATTGTGCGTATTGGTCACAAATTCTAGAGTCGAATTCTCATATGTTGCAACGATGAATGGTGGAAACGGAATCCCCAATTCTCTTCCAGTTCTTGATGGGTAAGAATTGGTAAAGATGGCTTAATCAAATGAAATCAAGAAGACTATTGTAAAAAGTAATATGCATTTTGCTCAAGACAAGTATTAGAATGGTAAACTTATGTCTAGGGTCCTTTAAATTTGACTTGTGTCCTAGATTGGTACTCTAACTTTTTTTTTCCTTCTCAAATTGATCTTTTATGTTACATTTTGTTTGCATGTTAGCCATTAAGTTATACTACTCTTGCACTATTGTCATTTATGTTATATTTTGCACTTGTGAACCATAATTTTTGTTTCGCAATTAGATATGACAGACATTTATGTGCCCATTTATTATACTCGCATTAGAGATGAATTACTCAATGTTTTGAATACATAATTTCGTACAATTGCTCCGGAATGATAACAATTCACCACAAAAAGGGAAAGGAAAAAAAAAGACGATGTGCATGATTCAAAGGTTTTTGAATTTAAAAATTTATATTTAAAAATGAAGTGAATGAGAAAACAAAAGGATAAATCTCAATTAAATCAACAATGATATTTGAACACCCCAATTTTTCCTACGCATATTCAACAAGTCATTTTCGGAAATAGATCCTCTCATGCTAAATGAGAGTCCATTAAAATCTCCACCTTCCATTATAAAGAAGAGAGAAAGAAAACTTACAAAAAAATGAGATTTAAGAATAGAGATGTGACACTTGAAAAACATGAGAGAAAATAATTTGAAAGAATTCATTCCCCTCATTTTCTATCTCTGTCTCTCACCAAACTATCACCTCAGTCTCTCTCTCTCTCTTTTTTTTTTTTTTCTCTTTATTTAAAGGTGTATACAGCCTTATGGGATGTACACAACATTTTCACATTTACACGTGCTTTAATTAACAGAAATTGTTAAAAATTACAACAATGCAAACAAAATATAGCATAAAGGATCAGAAACTAAAATTTAAAGGATCAATCTAGAAAATGATCAAACCTAAAGGACCGAAGACATAACTTTACCTATTGAAAATATCAGAAATTTGAAGAAGGTATAGACAGGGACAACCTTAACAGGATGCAAGATGGTACACGAGCGTCAAGGAAGAGATTGAAGCTAAGAGTGCAATAACTTTTCGCAGCCATGTTTTGGAACCTAGACTTTTAGCTAAACCAACAAGCCTACGAGCAACCTTGTCTTTACACCTTCGAACAAAGACTACACTTGCTGTTAAGGAAGTTTCTTTACCGACCTCCAAAATTCCCTACGCAAGTATAGTTTAGAGGAAAACACAATTTTGTTTAACCTCTGAAAGTACACTTCCGAATACAAGTGTAGTTTTTCAGAAATATGGTGTGGAAAATGAAACTCTAGCGTAAACTAGGAAACATGTCCAAGCAATCAGAAACATGATCAACCTCTGCAAGCATTAACCTTCCTAGAACACGCTTGACAGACACCTTGAAATCAGACTCAATGATTACACTATCAAACTGATGATCAACAATACACTGGTGCCATCATCTTAAGCCTAAAGCTTAAATCATTGTAAGGGAAACATTGATCTACTCCAGTCTTGAAGCAGCAAAACAAACAGCACGTATGGTTGCAAACCACCAATCCTGAACCAGAGGGGCCACTGCTAAAACAGCCAGTATCAACGTTAATTTTGATGCAAGCGCTATTGCCCAAGTTGAGGTGGTTTTTGAGATATTTTGATACTTTTGAGAATCTGGAGGCTTGGTTGCCAAACTTAAGGGATAGATACTGCAACACCCTTTAGCTAAAATGTAGAAAATATATTTGAAGGGGCATTTCAAGAACATAAAAATATATAGCCCACTAACACATAAGTACAGCATCATAAATACGTTAATTCCACCAAGAAAATCACAATACTGAAGGGGTTAGGCATTAAGGATTGCAAACTTCTGCAGGCTAACCAATGATTCCTCAAGTTTACAATTTGAAATTTCTATGCCTCTGTAGATTTACAAGCAGAAATTACTTGATGAAAGTAGAAAATTGTGCAAATGTGATACCAAAATTTCAACAAGATTCTTTTGACTATGGATTCACTGGACTGTTTTACACATGGAGTTTTGCTTCTAAGTACACTTCTTCCTACGTAAATTTCTTTTGCCAAGACTACTAGATGGACCATAGTTTTCACTGGTGAATCTCTTTTTGTTTCGTCGCTTTGGGTATGGGTGAAGTTTAGCCAATTCCAGCACTCGGCTAGCCACACTAAAAGGTAAGATCCGCGGGGCAGTCTCATCATTTTGCTCATCCTACAATCACCAAATGATTGTTTACATTAACTTATCCTCAAAATAAATTTTATGAGAAATGGCATATTTACGGAAAATAGCTCAGTGAAGTACACCATGTCACATTAAGTAATTAGTACTCCAACTGAAGTTCCTATGATTCGTGAAGATTTGATTAACAGAATAAAGTTTCAGAAAAGGAAAATAGAAAGTTAACCTCGTTCTTGCTGAATTTCTGTGCAGTACAGGCTCTTAAAAGGTTACGCCACTTGTCCTGCATAAATCATATTTAGAAAACACAAATTTGGAAGAAAGGTGACAAATGAATGTGTGAAGTTCAGTACAGTACCCTGACATCTGTGGGAGTTCGGTAGCCTTCAGAAGAAAACAAAAACTTCTGTATATCAGTCCATCGACCAACTCCATATTGAGATATGCCATCAATCAACTTTGTCACTTCAGAGACTGTCCACATCCTTTGATTCTTTCTTCGATCTTTTGATCTGCCTCTTTTTGGTGTCAAATGTTCATCCTCGGACTCTTCCGAGGAAAAAGGCTCGTAGTCATACTCAAGCTTCTATAAAACAACAATTTGTTTTATCAAACAATGGAGAATAATTTAGATTTGCAGACCAGACATGAATATTAGGTCCTTACATTGATATGCAGTTATCATATCTAAATTTATAATTAACAACATAAGAACAACTTAATCATGTATAAAACACACATGTGTATCTCAACCATGTAACCATTTTGTTTCAACTTGTCCAATTACAAAATCAGTTGTAGACCTTCAGAATTGCAGAATTTATACTTGAATATCATGCTTTAATTATTAAAAAAAATGTATTGCCACGATGAAGATGATAAATGATACTGCAACAGAAAAACATGTACAATGAAGCCAAGCCCCTGTTCAGGCAAAGAGAGGAGGGAAGCATAACGAAGCAAATTCATGGCAAACATAAAAATTAAAACATACTTCACACATCAATTCATTAGGGGTCATTCAACTAGATTTACAGGTAATACAAGTTGACAAATAAAATTAATAGATAGATTGCATAATCGTCAAATATTGTTGTCACACAGAAGTATCCGAAACCAGAACATAGAAAACGTAAAACTAAAACATTCAAAATTATACAGATACTCTCCATCTGACTACAAAGGGGGGGCTTTTTTTTTAATGGCAATACAAAAGGGAAGCTATTCAGAAAAGAAAAAAAAATCTTCATTTACTAAAGGAAATATACAGATAGACACCCCAAAAAGAAAATAGTACCTCTTTCTTTGGATGCTTCTTGCAGTGTTGCAACTCAGAAAGCGTCACATCACTATTACCGCTACTAGACTCGTCGCTTGGAATATCTTTCAATTCTTTAGTTTTTGTATGGAACTCATTGCTTAATGACACAGTCCGCCGTTTACGTTTTACACCAGTAGTTGATACTTTTTCTTTTGACTTCAAATTTGAAGATTCTTCAATATACCTCTGAGTAGGCTTTCGGAATCTCTTCTCTCTAGGTGGAGCAGATTGACATTGTTCAACAGTAACATTTTCCTTCTTACAAGACAATATACTACCAGCTAAAGGATAACCATTGTTCAACTCATGCAGATGCTGTATATCAAGTGAAATGTTGTACATGCAATCTACATTTGATGGTTGAGTTGGATTGTTCCTGAAGACACCATGTGTATCATGGGTGACTGTCTCATCCAGAGATTTAATTTCGGATTTAGATTGTGTACTATTGGGTGCTTTTGTTGATTCTGATATCCCACCAACAGTGCTACTTCCACTAAATCCTGGAGAATGACTTTCTGAATTTGAATTTTCCAAAGGCGAGTCTTCATAAGCACCATGTTCTAGTATCTCAACCTTTGCCAAATCAAAATCTGTAGATTGGGAAAATAAATTACAATGTGAAAAACAGAAACTAATCATTTTTTCCTATGAAAGCATCATAGTAAAATATAGCATTATGATAGCTTACCCAAGAAATACCCTCCACATGCATTGGAGAAAACATCAGTTCCTTCAAGATCATTGATGTCAACATCATCCAGGAATCCATCTCCAAGGAATCCATCAAGGACCTAACAGTATATATTTTATCAAAGATATATTCACAACCACACAAAAGGACACAGCAATTTAAACGGATTCAAGGATATATCATGCAATTGACATTAGAATAGGCACAAAGGATAGACTCAAGCAACAAGTAATAAATTTAATGCAGATTTAACTGAAAAATACAGGAACTACTAGTTTCAATATCACCCCCACAGTAACCGAGTTTAGACAAGTACCTCTAGTTCCAAATCATCTTTGTCATTCAAAGCGGTATGAGAAGTTAAAGTGCCTGATGAACGTAAGCACACTAGTGTGAGATATGACATAGTGTGAGATATGACATACATGCAAACAGGAAATAACTGCCAAAGCATGAAAGCAAATATTATATAATAAAATACCAACACAGCTTTATCCACCACAAATATAATAAGTTATCTAACCAAACATTATACTTTAAAGGTAAAGAAAATGTTTGATTTCTTTGAAGATGCAACATTAGTTCTGAACTCCTAGCTATCTCCATCAACAATACTCAGGCTCTCATAAATCTTGCTTTTTCCATTTTTCACGTCAGCATTTTATTTCACTTATTCCATTGTTCATCAACAAGATACAGGCCAAATAAAATAAATTAACACAAATGGTCAAACTAAACTCCATTTGCTAATAAATAGACTTGAGTGACAGAATCAAAAAGAACAACTTCTAGGCATTTGAGAATTCAGAATTATCAATACTTATTCTAATTAAATACAATATACCATCCAATGAAACATGATCATTTCTAGGTTCTTCAAGCAAATGCTCAACTTCCATTTCATCATCTTGAAGGGAGGGCACATATGATTCATCAAGCTGAACCTAGGAAAATTTGAAAGAGATCTCATAAATAATATGCTTTAGCCGATACCATATGGGCACTTGCAGTTTATTTAAATAGTAAAGGATAAACAATGACATAAATCTACACAAGTGTGCATTCATTAACAACTTTAAAATACTTTCGTCAAAATATGAAGCTTGTGAGGTTCTGGTATAATGAAGATTAAGGCCAAACACTTAAATATGTTACGGCATCAAATCATCCATGTAATCAATCCCACCTAGTGGAAAAGGCTTGGTAGTAGTTGTTGTGGTGATTTATTTCCAAGTTCCTAATCAGCTTTTTTACATCATATATATGGACCCTGGAATATAACGGAGACATTTAAATTGAATAAAATTCCCTACATGACTAATATACCATACATATCTCAACAATCTCCCATTAGACACATTTTCCAACAATCAGCTCTGACAAATTGAGTGAAGTTCTCACAGAATATAACAATGGTCATAATCTTTAGCCTAAACTAGCATATTAATGTTTTACAATAATGAAATTTCTATAGCATACTCAAGCTTGTAAAAATTGGAACAGTCATCGAAACACAGGGACCACTGTAACGAATTATTTCCATCCATGAAATGAATTACAATAGTTGCAACTTGCAAATCCCGCTTAATTCCAAAATAGTTGATATTTTGCATAATCAGATACAGTTATGAGATAGATACTCATATATGAACAGACATACTTGCTTAAATGTGGCAAATTATGGATGAATGGGACATAATATGATAGATTATATGATAAATGAGCTTAGAGGTGTGACAATAACAACTGAAATCCTTACTCTTTGGCATTTCATATTGGAACACTTGCGCAAATATTCTTCCCGGTCCATCGCATATTCTCTTGAATATTATCCTGCAATTTCAATGTGCATTAGTTTACTCTTCTTTCTTGTGCATACCCACACATAAAATAAATGTTTATGAAGACAAGAGAAGCATGCTATATCATTAACATATATGAGTGCGTAACTAAAATTGCAAAATCTCACTCATGTGTGAAAGATATACACATTACACGGGTATCCAAACTGTAGGACGGAAACTTGGAAATAATAAGCAGTCACAGTAAAACTGTTTGTGCAACCTTGGATGAGAAGCAAAAATAAAATGAAAAATTATTTTAGACAATCATATAAGAGTATTTGGAAGAATGTAACTTCTGACTAGCTAATCTGTATATCTGAGACAATAATGTGTGTATACTAATATCAAATTGTTGTATTTTTTTATTGCCAAGCATGCCTAAGGTAAAACCTGATTACATGGGATTAAACGTCATTCCCTGGTCCCTACTAATCCAAGAATAGCCTTTTCTATACTGAGGACCCGCCTTTGTAACTACATTTCAACTGTACTAGATCATGAGGACCACTGCTCATGCATGATGATGATTGATGAACCACCATTCCATCTACACAAACAAATCTAATGATCCTATGTGTGGCATCAAAGCATTCATCCAATTCACCTTAAGCCCCCTAGCTTATTTGAGCATCGATACATCTTGAAGGGACGCCAGCTGTACTCAATCACTCCCAGCCTCTATTGCCAGCACAGGACATCTTCAACATTAATCATTGGAAGTGAGGTCATACATATAGTTTCGAATCTTGGCTCAGATCAGTATTCATACTGCAAATCTAGTCCATAAGCAATACCATAAAATGATATTTCGAATCAAAAGTGCATACCACCAAAAATCCATATATTAGATGTTAGAACCAAAATAAAAGCTCGTCTATTAGACTTCTATAATGCTCAATTTTCATATCTCTGATTGATTACCTGCGAGTTTTTTGTCAATGTTTCCTCCTATTCACACACATAAAACTCAATGGATATCAAACACATTTTTTCCTCTACATTGTCCAAATGCAGAGTTAATGCTATGAAAAAAGAGAGAAATGAGAACAATTGGACGACATACAAAGCCATCCCCTCTTTTTGTACGTCCTTGACAGAAAAACCCTACGGCCGAACAGCATACGTGGGCCACAAAAAAGTACTATTGACATGTTTATTATTCCTTCAGGACCCGATAAATATTCCTTCCTTACTCGACACAAATTTTGTTAGAAACATTTGTGTCCTCGAAACTGTAACGCATGGATAATTTGGACTGTTGAAGTTATCAAATGGCAAATTAATCGAAGACCGTCAATGCTGTCATCTCAAAAAAAAAAAAAGATAGAAAAATTGACGTGGCACATTGATTAGGGCACGATAAGGTAAAACATGTTTCCAGAAATTCGTCTAACAGTTAATTAATCTCTATTGCGCAATCCAGATTCATCGGAACTCATTAAACTGATTGCCAAAATGACAAAATCTATAGACTGTTTTTACTTTTAGAGACTACATTTCATCAATTTGACATACCAAATTTACAACTTCAAAAACCTAAAATTAATTTTATTTTTTTTTGCTTCAAACAATACACTCAGTCACCCTAACAGTAACTAACGATCAAAATCATCTTTGTTTTTTATTAAATCACATCAATACAATAATTACAAACATATATAATCCAGATTAAAACTAAAACACAACCGACAACAAAAAAAAAAACATTATAACACATCAAAACAGCATTATGCGAAGAACAAATAAAAACATGAAAACACCGATTAAAACAAAAACAGTGAAAATCGTTACTAACAAAAAAATCGAATTAGTTAAGGACTGCGTTGGATAATCATAACTAAGACAGTGCATGCAAAGTAAAAAATGGAAGAGTGTGGAAGTCGAAAAACAACATGGAAGAAATGGATCGATAAATTGAGATGCAGAAATGGTGAAAGAAGAGAGTGAAGATCGAGATCTAACCAGAAAGAAGAGAAGGCGAAGAGAAACTAGGTTTTCGCCACAGGCCACACCACAGTGAGTGCCGAAATGAAAATGAAGAGAGAGAAATGAATAATGTTCGAAACCGAAAACAAATAGGTTAAAACCGCCAAAAGGCGACACGAAACGGACCCGTAAATTAACACGCGCTGTATATTTTAATCGTTTTTTATTCATTGTTAATGCAGTAAATATTTTGTTAATTATTGTTGCTATCGGGATTGTGCGATTCGAGTCCGCAGAGACGGGACACGCGTACGACGCTTACTGGTTTTGTTTTTTGGTAGTCACCATCTTACACGCGACGATGACTATATAGTCTTCTTAACGCTGTCAAACGCTCATTCCCACTTGCCTCAACGACGTCGTTACGTTGCGTTTTTCTCGTGTCATATAGTGTGTGTGGGTATGTTCACACTTCACTCCATTATCAAGTCACACAACTCACAAGTAGCTTTTCACTAACTTTTTTTTCTTCCGCATTTTAAGTGAAATTAAGCAACTACAAAAAATGATAAATGATTTTTTTTAAAACAAAAGTATGATAAATGATATTTGTATAGTTATTCTATAAAAAAAAAATTATATTACTCTCTCGCACACTCTTGTTGTATTCTTACTCTATTTTTCCCTTTCTTTCTCTACTGTTTTTATTTTTTCAATGAGAATGGAGAGAAAAAAAATTATCGTAAAAGTTGTCACAAAATAGTTGTACAAATATCATCATTCTAAAAAATATTGATGATTGATCGATACTGATTCGGGTTAAACCAAAAGCAAGTAAAGTAACATTGTTTTAATAAACATATCATCATTCTAAAAAATATTGATGATTGATCGATACTTATTCGGGTTAAACCAAAAGCAAGTAAAGTAACATTTATTTTAATAAACTGATGAAATAAAAAAGTCATTAGAAACACACGCATAAACTAAGATTCGAATCCCAATCACAACGTTCGGTTTAACAAGGCAATTTTGTTAGTTGAGTCGGCCTTTTCTTTTGTCCTAATAGTAAGTAAGGATTTTATTTAGATCTTTAAATTTTGTCATGTAACATAATTGGGATTTAAATGTGTTATTAATCTTTTTGTCGTTTATACATATCATTGACTTTCTTGTTCTTCGAAAATAATAACTAAAAAATGTTGTCGAATTTAAATATGGCATTGATCATTTTGTCCATAACCTTCAAAGAAAGCGGAAATAGGAAGTGAATCAAGTAAGGTAATAGAAGATAAGAAGATGCAAATCGGGGGAGGAGAATAGGGATAGAACATGAATCTTCTCCGCTTCTAAAAAGAGAAAGCGCGAAGTAGAAAGAAGGAAGATGGACCTTTTGTCAAAAGAATACTAAGAGCATCCACATCCATACCACCCATATGGGTGGTATAAATGGGTCTCACATAATACAATATATCACTTCACACTTCTCAATTATTTAAACCAATTAACTATATTTTCTAAATATTCATACCACTCTTCCCAAACTTTAAAACAGGTATCATTTATCTTATGATATACTTTAAATTATATTTTTTTATCATTTTAATTCAAAAAAATAACATCAAAAGCACTTTTTATTATAAAAGAACAATAAAATCAGACAAAGCTACCGTATCAATGCAATGCTATGGGGTCAACTATTACCACCCAAAGAAACTCAATTAGTGGTGTTTTTCCAACGGGCTCTGTTCACATATGCATATACTACGACTGATAATTATGCTCTAATAGTCTTTTATTAGCATTGTGTAGAAAGAAAATGAACCGAATTATGAAGTAATCACATCACATCACATGAAAACAAAAAGCTTCAATAAATTAGTGAATGCTTCTTAAACAAATTGGAACATGATTGACTATTTTGTTGATACCTTCCATCGATGTCAAGTTGTATGTATCAACTCAATAAAATATAAAGAATAGCTTGCACTACTCTTATAACTGTAAAGAGATGGTTATATACACGTGTCAGTGTCAATCAAAACCAACTTCATAATTAAAATAAAAAAAAGGAATGAAAAATCATTTCCAAACATACACAACATGTAATAGGAAAAATCTCTACATATAGAAATTAAAATTTCAAAACACAAATATCTTGATTACACAACTAGGATATCATACAATAAAGTAGCATGATTTCATTGATGAACACTAGAACAAACTTCATATTTCATATATGATCAATATCATACAATAAAGTTCATAATCTGAAGGAAAAAAAATGAAAAATCATTTCCAAACATACACAACATGTATAATATAAAAAATCTCTACATATAGAAATTAAAATTTCAAAACACAAATATCCATTGATTACACAACTAGGATATCATACAATAAAGTAGTATGATTATATTGATGAACACTAGAACAAACTTCATATTTCATATATGCTCACCCTCTACTACCAATAACATAACTAAATCTTTATAATTTTGTCGAACTAATAAAAATAGCTAACAATTTTTTTATTGAAAATATTATGAGGAAATGCAATGGAACACAATTTACTAATAGTGAAATATTAGATAGAAAAAGAAAGGAGAGAGCAAAAATACTTTACTCGAAATAGTGAAGTAGAGACAGCTAGAAAATTTGTGTTTAAAGTTGAACAAATTAAGTTCATCATGGGTAATAGATTCATTATGATTTGATTCATTATGATCTAAAATAAAAATATCTATTGAAAAGCTTGATTAAACAAAATTATCAACAATGGAAGTTTTAAATATTAATCCTTATCAACTATGAGAGAAATAAGCTTACATTATCAAGACAAACATATCTAGATAGCCATTATCTTGAAAAAATCATACACAAAAAAATTATAAAATTATTTTCATTGATGAGAATAATAGAATATCTTTAAGATTCTTAAAAATAATAAGAATTTAATAGCCTTTTGGAAATAGAATATATAATGCTCAATTGAAACATTCATATAGTAGGAATAATATTAAGAGTAGAGTCTTACAATCATAGGTTAACTCTTGAAGACAATATTGAAGTCTACAATCTCTAGGTCACGGTGAACTTTTCTAAATAAAAAATTAATCTGAGTTTGTAAATTACGTGAGAGAGAATGGAAAACGAAAAAAGGAATAGATTTTCAATAAAATGGAGGATTTTGAAAGATTGAAGAAGAAAAGTGATGAGGAATTACTCACTTGTTAAGTAGATGAAAATAATGTTGTCAATGGATTTGGATGGTCCCATGGAACTCACGACGGAGGTGTAGGTTGTCAGGCAAGAGATGAGTTTGATAAAGGTCTCCTTTTTTCTTTTTCGTTTGTGCGTATCAAACCTGTGACCATTCTCACTCACTCACACTCACTTTTGTCATTCATGCACTTTCTTCAATCATGAGTACCGGTAATTGTGTCTTCTCCCTTTATAAGTTCCATTTTACTCGTATTATTCTCACATACAAAAGTCAGTATCATGTGATATATCCCCTATATATGTGTGTGTATGTGCACGCGCGCACGCACGCTTGCGTGTGTGCATGCATGTGTCGCATATGAAAAAAATAGAACAACAAGGTCATACTTAACAAAACACATTAAAATTTTAAGGAAGGCTTTGGTGGTGAGATTCCAATTTTTTCAACAATGAAAAAGTTTCATTGTTATATATAAATTTCCTTATTTAATATTATCACATAGTATGTTGGGATAGTATCAAGTGATACAAATATTGTTTCCATCACTGTTGTATAATTCACACCTTTGTCAACATTAGTTACATTAGTGATCTCGATAACGAAAGTGAAGCATATAATTCTGCACACAGCGCCAACTTGTCGCAATCTTGTCCTTTGTGCCAGAATTGTCGTTTATAGCGTGCTATCGACTTGCGGGTGTTCCTTTTTATGCTGTTAGAAGTTGTGGACAATCGTGTGCGGGAGCTCTCACACCATTGTTGTACTTCTTCCACTGCTCACTTTTGTTCCCATTTCAGTTTTTATTACCACTACTATTGTTGGCCACATTTTTTTATCGCTATCAAATTTGAGTGAGACAAGAAGTGAATCGACACATTTGACTGAGTCTCTTAATAATTTAAATGCGTGTAAGAGATATCATTAAATCAATATAGACACGTATGTATTACAGACATTCCTTCTTGTATGCATTTTGTTGGAACAAAATGTGTTTAACAATGAACCTTAAAGAGTTTTGATGATAACAAGGTATTAAAAATTGTAAATTGGACTAGCTAATATTTGGTCAAGTGTACAGGACCATAATTATAAAGTTACATCATCATTGGTTCTGAATGAGCAAATAAAGAGCAAAAGAAAATGAAGCTTAGATGATTCTGAAGGCAAAGCGCTCCTGAAGTCAAGCTGCTCCTGAAGAAATAGCGCTCCTGAAGTAAAGCTGCTCCTGAAGAATAGTGCTTCTGAAGACAAGAGGTCCAGAAGCCACATCATCAGAAGCTGCGTCATCAGAAGCTGCAGAAGTCATATCATCAGAAGCTGCATCATAAGAAGCTGCCTCATCAGAAGCTATTTCACCAGAAGCTGAATCTCAACTGGATTTACAAAAGATTCAAGAATTGAAGAATTATCAATGCAAAAGCTGTCTATTGGATTCGAAAACACAAACAAAGGATTAGTGGAATTTTGCAACGGTCATTTCAAAGGTGTTTGAAGGCTTGTGCTTGCAATTTGGACGAAAGCGTTGACATTGTACTTTGTACGAATTGTACAACCACGTTCTCCACTACTCTGTTTTGTGTCCACGCTACAAGACAAGAAAACAGCTCCAGAATACAGTTTCGCCTGCATAGATGTTCCTTTGGATAAGGAATGGATTTCAAATTGGTTCTTCGTAGGACAACAGCCAAATCAGGCAAAAGATCATTGGTGAAAGATCAAGCTTCAACAAACGACTCTTTGGTGTGCTGGCAATTTCACAACGTCTCTTTCACACCTCTATATAAAGGAGTGAAGACCTAGAGATTTGGTAATGCAAGAACGCTGAACGAAAGACTCACAAGATTTTCACAAGTACCAAACCTCTGCTGAAATTGTTCTGCATTCACTTAGAATTTCTGTGTCTCAAAGTCATATCTTAGAAATTCTTAAGTCCATTGAGTCTGTATCTGATTTGTATTGTGAGCACCTCTGATTGTATATCAAGTGTTCAACCTTAAACAATTTTCTGTGTAATTTTGTTTAGTTAGGAAGTCTCTTGCAGTTGTGCTTGAGCAGGAAGTCTCTTGATTGTGTTCTTGAGCAAAGGAAGTCTCTTGCTTGTGTGCTTGAGCATTGGAAGTCTCTTGCTTGTGTGCTTGAGCATTTGTAATCAGATATTACTCATAGTGAAATCTCCTTGGAAGTGCAAGGGGGACTGGACTACTTCCGGATTGTGGAAGGAACCAGTATAATTGCTTTGTGTCGTTCTTCTTCTCTCTCTCTGTTTTATTCCGCTGCATTTAGATTCTGATTATCACTTCAGAAGCTGTCTCACCTAGCTTCTGATCAGTGTGTTCAGTTTTTAGGAGAAACGAAGAATTTTTCAAAACACAATTCAACCCCCCTTCTTGTGTTTTTCTCACCTTCAATTGGTATCTAGAGCCTTGGTCTGTTGTGTAACACTTAACCGTGCAACAGTCAAAGATCTGAGAAAAACATGTCTACTCCTCCTCCTACTGGTCCTAGTGATACTAGCTATAAACATGTCTCACATGATTATAGTGATAGTAAGAAAACCAGTGTTGGAAAAGTTCCAAAGTTCAATGGAGATGCTGAAGAGTTCTCTTGGTGGAAGACCAACTTTTACAGTTACATCATGAGCCTGGATGAAGAATTATGGGATATTCTGGAAGATGGTGTTGGTGATTTAGTCCTTGATGAAGAAGGAGCTGCTGTGGATAGAAAGAAACATACTCCAGAACTGAGGAAACTTTACAAGAAGCATCATATTATCAGAGGAGCCCTTGTCACTGCCATACCCAAAGCAGAGTATATGAAGATGAGTGACAAATCCACTGCTAAAGCTATGTTTGCTTCTCTCTGTTCAAATTATGAAGGGAGCAAGAAGGTCAAAGAAGCAAAGGCTCTCCTGCTTGTACATCAGTATGAGTTATTCAAGATGAAGGATGATGAAACTATTGAGGAGATGTACTCAAGGTTTCAAACCTTAGTTTCTGGGCTACAGATTCTAAAGAAGAGCTATGTTGCTTCTGATCATGTAAGCAAGATACTCAGAAGCTTACCTGCCAGATGGAGACCAAAAGTGACTGCCATTGAGGAAGCTAAAGATTTAAACACTTTAAGTGTCGAAGATCTTGTTAGTTCTCTCAAAGTTCATGAGTTAAGTCTTAATGAACATGAGTCTACTAAGAAGAGTAAATCAATAGCTCTTCCATCCAAAGGCAAGTCATCAAAAGCTCTCAAAGTGGTTGAATCTGAAGAGGAAGAACAGTCAAGTTCAGATTCTGAACCAGATGCTGCTGAAATGGCCATGCTCTCAAACAGACTTCAATATCTGGCCAAGAAGAACAGAAAGTTTCTCGCCAAAAGGGGTAACTCCAGAAGCTCAAGGAAAGAAGATCAGAAGGGATGCTTCAACTGTAAGAAGCCAGGTCACTTCATTGCTGAATGCCCTGATCTTCAAAGAGAAAAGTCAAAGGACAAGTCAAAGAGGTCTACATTCAAACCAAGCAAACTCAAGAAGCAGATTAAGCAGAGTTTAATGGCAACCTGGGATGATTTGGGTAGTGAATCTGGATCTGATAAAGAGGAAGCTGATGAAGATGCAAAGGTAGCTGTTGGGTTGGTAGCAACAGCAACTTCAGAAGCTGGATCAGATTCAGACTCAGAAGATGAAAACGAGGTATATTCCAAAATTTCCAGAAATGAACTTGTTGAGTCACTTAAAGAACTTCTTACACATTTTGAAGTAAGAACCAATGAGTTGAAGGATTTAAAAGAAAAATATGCTGATTTGGTACAACAGCAAAAATCAACTCTATTGGATCTGAAAGCTTCTGAACAAGGACTTAGGGGCTTTGACTTCATGTGTAAAACATATGAAGATCAGCTCAGGTTCTTATGTCAGAAGCTACAAGAAAAGTGTAATGAAAAACCTTTAAGTAACCATGAAATTGCTCTTGAAGATTTTATTATATCTGGCATTGACAGAAGCAGAGTGGCTTCTATGATTTATAGCATTTACAAGAACAACGGCAGAGGAATTGGTTTTCCAGAAGTGAAACTTGAGAAAACCAATCTAAAATCTTGTTGTGAATGCATCAAGGAAGGTCTGAAAACATTTTTTGTACCAGAAGGGGCTGAGTTGGAAACTGTTGTTCAATCAGAACCTGAAGCTTCTAGTTCTAAGGCTAAAATTACTTCAAAGCCAAAGAACTCTAAGTCAAAGGCTATGATCAACTCTGATTCCAAGACTTCAAAGGTCAGGATCCTGAAAAGATCAGAACCTATTCCTCAGAGTCTGGTGAAACCAAAATCTGGGGTTCTGAAGTCTAAGTTTCAGAAGAAGACAGTTGCTGCTTCTGAAGTACCAAAACCTAAGGTGATGGTTAATCAGAAGCAACCCAACTCATAGCACAAGGTACAAGAAGTGAAGAGTAAAGCCTTAAGTACTAACCTTCCAGGACCCATAGAACAATGGGTACCTAAAACTAAAAATGTCAATGATGCAGGTATGTCTAAGAGCAGTGCCAAAGCAAAGATCATGGTACCTAGACAGCGGTTGCTCAAGACACATGACAGGAGACAAGTCCATGTTCCTCAGCCTAACAATGAAAGAGGGAGGAAATGTGAAATTTGGAGGCAACCAGTCAGGCAAGATCATAGGTACAGGAACTATTGGTAATTCCTCTACCTCAATTAATAATGTATGGTTGGTAGATGGTCTTGAACATAACCTTTTGAGCATTAGTCAATTTTGTGATAATGGTTATGATGTGCTTTTTGAAAAACCCAACTGTACAGTAATCAACAAAGAAGACAAATCCATTGTGTTCAAGGGAAAGAGAGTTGACAATGTCTATAAAATCAATTTTTCTGAACTGGCTGATCAGAAGGTGGTTTGCCTACTATCAGTGAATGATAAGAAATGGATGTGGCACAGAAGGTTGGGACATGCTAACTGGAGGTTAATCTCTAAGCTTAGTAAGTTACAACTTGTGAAAGGGCTACCAGACATTGACTATCATTCAGATGCACTCTGTGGTGCATGTCAGAGAGGGAAAATTGTGAAATCATCTTTTAAAACCAAAGACATTGTTTCAACCTCAAGACCTTTAGAATTACTCCATATTGATTTATTTGGACCAGTGAGTACTGCATCCCTATATGGAAGTAGATATGGATTAGTCATTGTTGATGATTACAGCAGATGGACTTGGGTGAAATTCATAAAGAGTAAAGATGTTGCGTGTGATGTATTCAGTAGCTTCTGCACTCAAATTCAATCTGAAAAAGAATCAAAAATTTTGAAAGTCAGAAGTGATCATGGTGGAGAATTTGAAAATGAGCCATTTGAAGCTTTTTGTGAAAAACATGGAATTTTCCATGAGTTCTCTTCTCCTAGAACACCACAACAAAATGGGGTTGTAGAGAGAAAGAATAGAACTTTACAAGAAATGGCCAGAACCATGATTCATGAAAACAATTTACCAAAACATTTTTGGGCAGAAGCAGTGAATACAGCATGCTATGTTCAAAACAGGATCTATATTAGACCTATTTTGGAGAAAACAGCATATGAACTCTTTAAAGGAAGAAAACCCAATATCTCTTACTTTCATCAATTTGGATGTACATGTTACATTCTGAACAACAAGCTCTACCTAAAGAAATTTGATGCCAAGGCCCAAAGAGGAATCTTTTTAGGTTACTCTGAAAGGTCAAAGGCATACAGAGTGTATAATTCAGAAACACTTTGTGTTGAAGAATCTATGCACGTTAAATTTGATGACAAGGAGCTTGAAGATAAAACTTCAAAGCAAGGTGAAAGTTCTGCAGAGATACAGGTTCCTGAAGCTACTCCAGAACCTGATCAGATAGCTGAATCTGAAGATAGTCCAGAAGCTGAACCCACATCAGAAGCACAAGATGAAGCTGCTTCTGATGAAGCACAAGATGGCTCACATCAAGCAGATCCTCCCAGAAACACTTTCAAACACAAGTCTTCACATCCTGAGGAGCTAATCATTGGAAACAAAGATAGTCCAAGAAGAACAAGATCACATTTCAGACAAGAGGAGTCAATGATTGGACTAATCTCAATGATTGAACCTACAACAGTTGATGAAGCACTTTCAGATGATGGATGGATCCTAGCTATGCAAGAAGAGTTGAATCAATTTCAAAGAAATGATGTGTGGGATCTGGTACCCAAACCTCAGCACAAGAACATTATTGGCACAAAATGGGTATTCAGAAACAAGCTGAATGAGCAAGGTGAAGTAACAAGAAACAAAGCCAGGCTTGTTGCACAAGGGTATAGTCAACAAGAAGGCATTGATTACTCTGAAACGTTTGCTCCAGTTGCAAGATTGGAAGCAATCAGGTTACTTCTTTCCTATGCAGTTAATCATGGCATAATATTATATCAAATGGATGTCAAGAGTGCATTTCTAAATGGTGTCATAGAAGAAGAAGTGTATGTCAAGCAACCTCCTGGATTTGAGGATATTAAATATCCTGACCATGTTTTTAAACTGAAGAAATCACTATATGGCTTGAAACAAGCTCCCAGAGCTTGGTATGATAGACTAAGTAATTTCTTAATCAAAAATGATTTTAAAAGAGGACAGGTTGATACTACACTCTTCAGAAGGACCCTTGAGAAAGATATTCTTGTTGTGCAAATATATGTTGATGATATAATATTTGGTTCTACTAATGCATCTCTTTGCAAGGAATTTTCTAAGTTAATGCAGGATGAATTTGAAATGAGCATGATGGGAGAGCTGAAATTCTTCCTGGGCATTCAAATCAATCAATGCAAAGATGGAGTCTATGTTCATCAATCAAAGTACACAAAGGAGCTTCTGAAGAAGTTCAAACTTGAAGATTGTAAGGTGATGAACACTCCAATGCACCCTACGTGCACCTTAAGCAAAGAAGATGAAGGAGCTAAAGTAGATCAGAAGCTGTATAGAGGTATGATTGGTTCTTTGTTATACCTCACTGCATCTAGGCCAGATATTTTATTCAGTGTATGCTTGTGTGCAAGATTCCAATCAGATCCTAGAGAATCTCATATGACTGCTGTCAAGAGAATCTTCAGGTATTTGAAAGGAACGACCAATCTTGGACTCCTTTATAGGAAATCCTTAGATTATAAGCTAATTGGATTCTGTGATGCTGATTATGCTGGTGATAGGATTGAAAGAAAATCAACCAGTGGCAATTGTCAATTTCTGGGTGATAATCTTATATCCTGGGCTAGCAAAAGACAAACAACTATTGCTATGTCTACAGCAGAAGCAGAATACATTTCAGCTGCAAGTTGTTGTACACAACTACTTTGGATGAAACATCAGTTGGAAGATTATCAGATAACTGCTAACAGTATTCCCATTTATTGTGATAATACTGCTGCTATTTGTTTGTCTAAAAATCCAATTTTGCATTCAAGAGCTAAGCACATTGAAATCAAACACCATTTTATCAGAGATTATGTTCAAAAAGGAATTTTAGATATACAATTCATTGATACTGAAAATCAATGGGCTGATATATTTACTAAGCCTTTAACTGTTGAAAGATTTGATTTTATAAAGAAAAATTTGAACATGCACTTTGTATCTGATTAAATGCTTGCTTGCTCCTGAATAGGATTTTAGGTTCTGAAGTTAGTTCAGAAGCGGTAGTCCATCAGAAGCTCTTTATTGAGGTTCTGAGGAAAACTCGCTTCTGATGATGACGTCAGCATCTGAAGTCCAGAAGCTGGATTTGTTGCTTCTGAATAGTTGAATTAGTGGAAACGTTGGAAGTTACCTTTTAAAAAAAAAAGTAACTTCTGGCCCATTAACTTGGTAGTTACTCTGTGAACTTCTTACGTGGCCTGTATGTGTTGGTGTATAACTAAAAGGGCAATGATGATTTAATAGCTTTGAAAGTACTTTTCACGCGCCCCCAATTTTGTCATTAATGTTATGTTTGTTTGTCTCTTTTGAATTGCAATCGTTTTACTTTTAACACTTTGACAATTCACACACTACTCACTCACAACAAACACATTTGCTCTCAAACCTCTTGCGAAGTAAGCGCATTCTCTCAAACTTAGAACCCTAAAATCTTCATCTTCTTCAAATCTTCGTCAATCATCAAATGGCATCATCAAGCTCAAAAGTTTCAGAATCTACTTCACGGATGGTCCCTGAATTTGACTACAAAGGAAGAAGCATGAAATTGGAAGAATGGGAACTACAGGTTCAAATAGAAAATCCGGTGGATTTTGAATCACTCGCCTTCCATGAGTGTTGGATCAGAAGCTACTATGAAGAGCAGGAACTTATGCATTACTTCAAGATGTTGAATGGACCAACATACGAAGCATTGATAAGACACTTCTGGGTAAGGGCTAAGGTTTATGACAAAGCTGCGTCTATAACTGAAGAAAGTCAAATGGTGTTGATTTATCCCGAACTGGAAGGGAAGACCAGAGAAGAAATGGGACTTGAGCCATTTACAGGTATTGAAATCAGGTCAAGTATTTGTGGTATTCCAGTGAGAATTGCGGAATGGCAGATAGAAGCTGTACTCTGTAGAGAGGCCTCTGGAAAATACTCTGGAATTGATCTCTCAAATACAGCTGAAGAACGCCTCTGGAAGGAAAAAGTAAACTTGGCCCTGTACAACTCAACGCAAGCAGGAAAGTATGCTGATCTAAGCATGGACAAGAAGCTGCTTCTGAAGATTCAGAATGAGGACTTACTTCCATGTGGTGGTAGTGAGAAACCCAATTTGGCACAAAAAGTCTTTCTTCAACACTTCATTAAGAAGGAGAAAGTGAACGTGCCAAAATATATGTTCAAATACTTGATAGAGTGTCTGAAACAGAGTCAGCTGCAGAATAGAACCTGGGTACCTTATGGAAGACTCTTGTCAGAAATATTCTATCAAGGAGGAATCTTGGACAAGCTAAGCAGTGCTGAAGCCTTCACAGATGAGCTGCTTGATACTAAAACTGGAAAGTTCATTAATGCACAAACCCTCAAGAATATGAAGTTGATCCCTGCTGTCACCAAGCTTCATACAGATTTGAGTGAATCACTTGTTAAGTCTGATCTTATGAAGGACTTTCCACCCATCTGCAAGAAGGATCCCATTGAAGTGCAGATGTACTATATCAAGGAACATTTTGAGGCAACCAATGAGAGAATCAGATTGGAAGATATTCCAGAGGAAATGTATGGTGGTGCTCTGCCACGAGCCAGAGGCAGAAAGTCAAAGAGGAAGATGACTGCAGAGCAATATCTAGAGGTTGAACAATCTGCTAAAAAGGCAAAAGTTGCTACTGACAAGCTCAAAATTGGTAGTTCATCAGTACCTTCTATTGAAGAAGCCATTGAAGACATGGATTCCAGGATGATCATGGATGTTGGCATTACTCTTGGTCAACCTGCAATACCAAAGAAGAAAAGGAAGCAAGCAGTAAGGAGGACCAAGAACTTCCCTCATGTTTCTAAGAAGACTGAAGCTGCTACTATTGTGTCAGAAGCTATTGGAAAAGCTATGGAGATTGCTGCTGAGCTACAAGAGTCTGTAGTTTCAGAAGCCAAGCAACTGTTGCTGATGACCAGTGAGTCTGTTAAAGAGGATTCTGATCCTGAACCAGAGAAGGTGATTAATATATCATCAGATTCTGCATCCACACCATTATCAGATTCTGATGATTCTGATGATGATATACCCTTAGCCCAACTCTTTCAAAAACCAGTAAAAAGCATGTCAACATCAACCAAAACCAACAAAAAGCCCTCTCAGTCAACTACTTATGAGCCAGTTGGTCACATAATTAATGAGAAGTTGGCTGAAATGGCTGTGCAGAGAGAAAAAGTCATTGAGACTATCTTTCGCCTTAACCCTCAACCCCTTAACATTCAACCTCTCAACATGATTCCTCCAGAAAATGTTGAGTCTACTTCAGAAAAGGCCTCTGAAGCAACTCCAGAAGCAGCTGCTTCTGAAAATGTTGTTTCAGAAAATCCCCATCAACAAACACCTGAACCGCATAAACCCATAACACCCCCACTATCACCAACAGCTACCATTGACCCCCAACTCAACACTCAAACATCAACTTCACCACAACAACCACCAACTGAAATTGAACACTCCCCAGAACCAACTCCCATGGATGTTGACAACTCTCTAGTCAATGTTCAAGCCTCAACCTCTACCACACACATTGCTTCTGACCAGCCTTCATCTTCAAACACACAAACACACTTTACCATTCCAGTTCCTAACCCTGTTCAAGATTTGGAAATCAGTGATTCTGATCTTGAAATCCTTGAACAACCACCCTCAAACATCCTGGAATCTGGATATATTAATTCTGAGCTTCTCACAATCCTGAGTCAGATGCATAATCTTGTGGATCAACGAAGGACAATTGATCTCACAAGTGCATATGAAGACTCCTGGGCATCTCTTCAGAACCGGGCAACTGAGCTAATTGAAAGCATAAGGGCTAAGTGCATCAGAAGCAAGGAAGCTTCTGTCAGGAAGTTAATGGAGCATCTGAATCAGAGTCTCAGAGTAAGAAGTTCTACACTGCTCCTGGCAAACCAGCCTTTCTTCTCAGAAACGGCCTACTTGACCAGAGAAGCAAGGTTGTGTAAGCTTCTGAAGAAACAGATGGCACAGCAGCAGCAAGAAGCTAGAGAAAGGGAACAGGCTCTTCTCCAGAGGCAACAACAGCTTGAAGAACTGTTGCAGAAGAAGATTGAAGAAATGGAGAAGATGAAGAAACAACAACAAACCAACCCTTAGTTGCACACATTTGTGTTATTTTTTTGTTGTTTGTTTTAAATTCGTAGTCCTTGTTTCTGAAACCATCTTGTTTTCTTTCTCTATGCTTCTGAATGCTTACTGCTTCTGAATGCTTACTGCTTCTGAATGCTTACTACTTCTGAATGCTTACTGCTTCTGATAATTGGATATTCATGCTCATATATTTTGATCTGATTTGTTTAATTAATTTCTTGTATACTCTCTTTTGTTTGAGTTTTTCTCAAATCTTTTTGTCTTTTATGCTTATTTGTTTATTTCATTTTTTTTTATAATGACAAAAGGGGGAGTATATGTGACAAGTATTTAAAGGCTCTGAGCCCCATTAATGGCATTTGAAATTTTTGAAAAACTTCTATCATTTTTTTTTACCTTATTGGTATAAGCTATGAACGAACGAAGAAGTATCAAAATTCAAGTAAAATTAATTGAACCATTCTTCTTATCTATAAGTTAATTCTTTCAATGATTCAATTTTTTTTTAAAAGCTCTGATAATTTTATTGTGCGAAAAATGAATTTAATTAACCTGGATAGAACTTAGGGGGAGCTTACAAACCTCACCTTAAAGACTATCAGACTCAGGGGGAGTTTGAGCTTACAAACCTCAGACTCTGAGCTTACAAACCTCAGAACCCCAAAGTCAACTTGTTAATTAGATTAACAACAATTGATCAATTTTAAATACTTTTGTTTGTCATCATCAAAAAGGGGGAGATTGTTGGAACAAAATGTGTTTAACAATGAACCTTAAAGAGTTTTGATGATAACAAGGTATTAAAAATTGTAAATTGGACTAGCTAATATTTGTTCAAGTGTACAGGACCATAATTATAAAGTTACATCATCATTGGTTCTGAATGAGCAAATAAAGAGCAAAAGAAAATGAAGCTTAGATGATTCTGAAGGCAAAGCGCTCCTGAAGTCAAGCTGCTCCTGAAGAAATAGCGCTCCTGAAGTAAAGCTGCTCCTGAAGAATAGTGCTTCTGAAGACAAGAGGTCCAGAAGCCACATCATCAGAAGCTGCGTCATCAGAAGCTACAGAAGTCATATCATCAGAAGCTGCATCATCAGAAGCTGCCTCATCAGAAGCTATTTCACCAGAAGCTGAATCTCAACTGGATTTACAAAAGATTCAAGAATTGAAGAATTATCAATGCAAAAGCTGTCTATTGGATTCGAAAACACAAACAAAGGATTAGTGGAATTTTGCAACGGTCATTTCAAAGGTGTTTGAAGGCTTGTGCTTGCAATTTGGACGAAAGCGTTGACATTGTACTTTGTACGAATTGTACAACCACGTTCTCCACTACTCTGTTTTGTGTCCACGCTACAAGACAAGAAAACAGCTCCAGAATACAGCTTCGCCTGCATAGATGTTCCTTTGGATAAGGAATGGATTTCAAATTGGTTCTTCGTAGGACAACAGTCAAATCAGGCAAAAGATCATTGGTGAAAGATCAAGCTTCAACAAACGACTCTTTGGTGTGCTGGCAATTTCACAACGTCTCTTTCACACCTCTATATAAAGGAGTGAAGACCTAGAGATTTGGTAATGTAAGAACGCTGAACGAAAGACTCACAAGATTTTCACAAGTACCAAACCTCTGCTGAAATTGTTCTGCATTCACTTAGAATTTCTGTGTCTCAAAGTCATATCTTAGAAATTCTTAAGTCCATTGAGTCTGTATCTGATTTGTATTGTGAGCACCTCTGATTGTATATCAAGTGTTCAACCTTAAACAATTTTCTGTGTAATTTTGTTTAGTTAGGAAGTCTCTTGCAGTTGTGCTTGAGCAGGAAGTCTCTTGATTGTGTTCTTGAGCAAAGGAAGTCTCTTGCTTGTGTGCTTGAGCATTGGAAGTCTCTTGCTTGTGTGCTTGAGCATTTGTAATCAGATATTACTCATAGTGAAATCTCCTTGGAAGTGCAAGGGGGACTGGACTACTTCCGGATTGTGGAAGGAACCAGTATAATTGCTTTGTGTCGTTCTTCTTCTCTCTCTCTGTTTTATTCCGCTGCATTTAGATTCTGATTATCACTTCAGAAGCTGTCTCACCTAGCTTCTGATCAGTGTGTTCAGTTTTTAGGAGAAACGAAGAATTTTTCAAAACACAATTCAACCCCCCTTCTTGTGTTTTTCTCACCTTCAATTTATCTCAAATTGAAAGATTTTTATTAGTGTGTAACTCAAAATTTAAGTGTGAAATAATTAAGAATATTAATCATGTAAAAATGAAGGATTCCTTTAATCAATATAAACACATGTATGTTACGCGCGCGTGTGTGTGTATATATATATCATTTTTTATGAATTACATCTATATAGGGTGTCTTGCATTAGTGTATAACTCTAAATTTGCAATGCTTAAAAGGGTGAAAGTTTAAATTTTCAGAAGAAAAAAAAATGAATTATTGTATTAATGGGAGTGTAAATATTAAAAAAGGGGCACTCGTTAAGTAGTTAAAAAAACAAATTTTATTTTTACAATTGTACGTTCAACATCTTGAAGCTTTAGAAATTGATTTTTTTCACATAAATTTATCATTTATCTCCTTTTTTTTGAAGTCAACTAGTGTTTTTAGGACACTTGTTAACATGACCCCAAAAAATGGCAAATACTCAAATTTTGGCAAATACTCAAATTTATTATAATAGTCCCTACGATCTTAAAGTGTGTTTTTTTATATGTCACACACACGTGTGCACGCATGCGCCGACACACTCCCACAAATTTGATGTTTTGTATATTGTCATTTAGTCGATGGCAGAAATAGGGGAATAAATTTTATTTTTGAAGTGATAAATTTTTGAAATTTTTTTGGGTTTGTTTATACAGTTGATGATAAAGAAGATGAGGGATGAAGATGAAGAAAAAGTAAAATAAATTAGGTGTCCGTGGTTGACTATTACATTCAATAGAACTACAAGATCCAATGGTTTCTTTTTTAAAGGGAAAAAAAAACCAGATGGCTAAAATTATAAAATTAACGAGGACTTTGGCGGACCACCGACAATATTGATCTACCTTAAATGTTTGGGGTTAAAAACAGACTCCGGATGACCAAATAAACCTAAAAAATTAGTTAAAAGAGTAATGTTTGGTTGAAAATTAGACAAAATAAACCTAGAAAATTAGTTAAATGTGACCAAATGAACCTAACCATAAAGAGAATAATGTGTGGTATTTATAAGAACAAATGAACCAAAAAAATTAGTTAAGAGATGACCATAGTGAATGATTTTTTAGCCTTAAAAATACCATTCACTTGTAATTTAAAATAAGTTAAATGTGATGAGCTTAACTTTTTGGTTGTTGCTAATAATGGAATTGCATTTACTATCCTATCATGTGGTAGTCACACCAAAGGAATCATTACATATGATGATATCTATAATAAATACTATGAAGGGCCGACAGATTATGGATGACATTTTGGTGGCAAATGAAATTGTTGATGAGGCTCATAGGTGCAAGAAAGAATTGATTCTGTTTAAGGTGGATTTTGAGAAAGCATATGATTCAATTGATTGGGGTTACTTAGAAGCGGTGATGTTTAAAATGGGCTTTCCGACTCTTTGGTGTAAATGGATGAAGGAGTGTATCGGCACAGCCACAACATCTGTGTTGGTCAATGGTTCTCCAACTGATGAGTTCTCTTTGGGGCGGGGGTTGAGGCAGGGTGATCCCCTCTCCCCTTTTTTGTTTCTTTTAGCCGCTGAAGGTTTTAATGTATTGATGGAATCATTGCTGGTGAATAATCTTTTCACTGGTTATAAGGTGGGAAGCAGAGACTTGACGACTGTGTCTCATTTATAGTTTGCTGATGACATTTTGATATTGGGTGAAAAATCATGGGCACATATTCGTGCTATGCGTGCTATTCTTCTTCTCTTTGAAAGTTTGTCAGGGTTGAAAGTTAACTTCTCAAAAAGTCATTTAGTTGGTGTCAATGTCGCAAATTCGTGGTTGTCAGAAGCGGCTATGGTGTTGAATTGTAGGGTGGGTTCCATTCCTTTTATGTATCTCGGTCTGCCTATTGGTGGTAATGCTCACCGTTTGGCTTTTTGGGAACCGCTTATTAGCCGCCTTAAATCTAGACTGTCCGGTTGGAAATCGAAACATCTGTCGATGGGTGGTCGTTTGGTGTTGCTGAAGTCTGTCCTGTCGTCGCTGCCTGTTTATGCTCTTTATTTTTTCAAGGCTCCGTCTGGTATCATCTCCACTATTGAATCTATTTTTAACTGTTTTTTTTGGGGGGGAGTGAGGACCACAGGAAAATATCTTGGGTGGATTGGAATACTGTTTGTAGGAGTAAGGAGGTTGGTGGTTTGGGGGTAAGGAGAATTAGGGAGTTTAATTTAGCGCTGTTAGGTAGGTGGTGTTGGCGGCTGTTGGTAGATAGAAATAGTTTGTGGTTTAGGGTGTTGGCTTCGTGGTATGGTGTGGAGGGAGGGAGAATTTAGGGGGAGGCCGTGTGGCATCAGCCTGGTGGCGTGACATGTTTGCTTTGTGTCAAGAGAGTTGGTTTATTGATAATGTTAGTCGCTCTCTTGGTAATGGGAAACACACGCTTTTTTGGTCGGATGTGTGGCTTGGTGGGATGTCGTTACGTGTCAGGTTTAGTCGTTTATATGACTTGTCGTTGTTAAAGGAGTTAACAGTGTTTGACATGAGTCAGTTGGGTTGGGGGGATGAGAGAGGGGCGTGGAGTTGGCGGCGGAGGTTGTTTGTGTGGGAGGAGCAGATGTTGGGTGAATTGTTGTTATTACTTCAAAATGTAATTTTGCAGGTTGAAAAGGATGACAGATGGCTATGGACATTGGAATCTTCCAATGTTTACTCTGTTCGTAGTGCATATCGTGTTTTAGATGCTCACCTTCCTTTAGTTTCTCCGGTAATAGTTTCTGATCTTTGGCATACGGATGTCCCTCTGAAGGTTGTTTTGTTCGCTTGGCGGTTATTCCGTGACAGGTTGCCTACAAAAGACAACCAGCATAATCGTGGTGTTATTGATCGAGATTCAAGGCTTTGTGTGACAGGTTGTGGTTCGATTGAATCATCTCAACACTTATTCTTACATTGTCATATTTTTGGATTAGTTTGGTATTTTATCTATAGATGGCTTGGCATCTCAGCGGCTGTTCCAGATCAGGTATTGCCTCACTTTCATCAATTCAACTTTAGTGCGGAAGTGCAAAGAAGCGCCGCTCAATCTTACAGGTCATTTGGTTTGCTACGGTTTGGGAGATTTGGAAAGAAAGAAATAATAGATTGTTTAATGATAAGATTAAGTCCCTCGCCTTTAGGTGGTTGAAGGTGAAATATGTTACACTTCCCTTCAATTATCATGGCTGGTGGCTTAGTCCGTTCACCATGCTGGGCATAGGCTAAAAGTTATTTCTTTCTTGTTTATTTTGTACAGGTTCTTTGTAATTACTGTTGACTTTGTTGTCTTTCCTTTGTACACCTTGTGCTAGGAAAGACACTTTATTTTGGTAATATATTTCATTTTAGCCTCTTCAAAAAAAAAAAAATACTATGAAGGATACTTTAAGAAACAAAAATGATAACTGAACACACAAATACAAACACAATACAGGCACCTTTTTTACTGTTCCTTTATACTTGTATTTAAAATAAAATAAAATAAAAATCATTTTCTTCTCTCTCACACGCCTCTCTGCCTGTACAAAAAAAAAAAAAATAACGCCACTCTGCACTCCTTTCTCTCTCGCGCGCGTCCACCGGCGTCGTCACCGGTGTTGTCTTTCTCCGATCTGATCCTCCACGCCGCCGTGACTTACGGGTCTGAGCCTGTTAGCGGACGGTGGTTAGGAGAAACAGAAAACGCAGAGAAGGAAAGAGGAGGAAGATGAAAGTGAGAGAAGGTTAAGCTGAAAAATCAATTATGCCCCTGCACTTTATTGGAAATGACTAGAACATCCTTGGTGTTGTATTTGTGTTTAAAAATTTGTGTCTAGTTATCAATGCTCTTAAGAAATGTACGTTATTCTTTTATTTTGTTAAATATGAATTCAATAAAAATTAAATGAACTTAACTACTCCTCCGTTTAATTGTCGCATTTGAGTTGCATGTGGTTTTTAAGAAAATGATTAGTTGGTTGTTTTTCTTTTGACAGATTAGTTGTGTTGATTTTAATAGTAAAATTAGTATTATTTACTTAAATATCCTTATTAATTGTAGTTAAGAAGAGTGAAATTAAATAAATAAAGATATACTAGCTTGGAAACCCGTGCCAAGCACGGGCTAGAATTACGACTATTTTTTTATTTTATGAAATCTAATTAAACAACAATTTCATTATTTTATACACAATATATTAATATCGTTATCGTATTTTCGATTGCATATTATATACAAATATCAACGCATATATAGTTATTTGAATTTTCGTATCGTTAAACATGAATGATTTAACGGATGTAACGTCGAAATATTAGTATTTAATGTCGGAATATTTTACACGGGTGACTAAAATTAATCACGGAGACATGAGTCCTTTTTTTTATGTTCCTAAAATTAATCACGGAGACATGAGTCCTTTTTTTTTTTTTTTATGTTCTACATATAACTGAGAGTGTTGAAGTCTCGAGGCCTACCACTGCATATACAATTAATTGTCCATACCCAACGAATCGTCTCTACCAGATGGCCATATATGTATCCCGGTAGGTCACCCATCCAAAGACTACTCCAAGCCCCACAAACCAACACGAGTCTTTTTCAGCGTGTTTTGTCCTCACTCGCACGCTTACCAGGAAACTTCCCGGTAGGTCACCCATCCAAAGACTACTCCAAGTCAAGCACGCTTAACTGTGGAGTACTTATGAATTGAGCTACCGAAAAGAAGATCCATCTTGTTGATATAGGTAGTACCTAACAATTCCATGTAGTCTCATACCTACACGATCTCAGGCTCCCTCTTATTCCGATGTGATTTGGTTCCTCTATAAACTGTAGGGAGCTGCTCATTGTCGTGCCTTGTGCACCGGCGATCACTCCCCTGCTCTCGTCAGCCGTGGGTGTTACAATATATATAGTTTCTTTCAAATTCCATGATTTTAATAGTGGATACCCTTATATATACCAAGTTAATATCGTGCATACGCTTGATTCATCTTAACATCCAACACGAATTTGTAATTATTCAATCGTGTAACAAATAAGTTTAACAAACAACAACAAAGACATCACAGAAAAGGCTTGAAAAAGGGACTACAAAATTGTCTTGTGCATGCACATAGACATAGGCGCTCCAAAGATCAAAGAAAAAAAAGACGGAGAATCGGAGATATAGCAGATTTATAAAAAAAATGAAGCAGAACATATAGTTGATAATATGTTCAGTGAAAGGGTACGACTTACATTAGCAAAAAATGAGAAAGATCAGAAGAATACTGACATTATAAATAAAATTAAACTGAGTATGAGAATATTGGAGTTGCTCTATCAAATAATAGAAAAACTGACGTCTCAAGAGATAAACACTTTGTACCTCACTATTTTCGTCTGATTTGCAAACCAAATCAGAACTGATATATTCTTTTTCGTCTTCTGGAACCAATGATAGAAGGAATTCCTTTACGTGCTTAACTTCGTCCAGTGTGGGAGAAAGTATCCCCCGCTCTTGGAAAAAAATCCAAGACCTTCATGTTTTGCAAAAAAATCCAGATATACAATTTTTTTTCAAGGGACTGAAAAAAAATCTTAATAATATAAGGAACGTTTACTTAATTAACCATTTTTTACCGTAAAACTTTGTTTTTGGATGTCATTCACTTTCATTCTATTTTTATATTCAAACTCTATTTTTTCAAACTCCTTCGCATATGATATATGATGGGGTGTGACAATGGAAAATGTACATGTGTTATGATGAATTGACAAAATACATGTTATTAGACATTTTAAAATGATACAACATTTTTTTAATTAAGTCGACTTTTTTTGGTATTAATTACCCAAAAATCTTCAACTCCTTCAGCAAAACCATATAATTACCGATAATTCAATCTATTTTTTTATACTCTCACGGACAAAACACACACTACATATTTTTCACCTTAATGTTTCTCCCATGTTCAATTTTCTTCTTCTTCATATTTGTTTTATTTTTCTATCTAGTTTCCTTGCTCTATTCTCATAGATGAAAGGAATATAAACTACCCTTCATGAAATCACCACCAATCAACATTTTTGAACATGTTGCACCTATTTTTGACCTTATTTGACTACGTTACATAATTATGGAGGCAGATAGTCACACAATTGATTAGGATATGTTAATGTGTCAAATGTGAGTTAACGTTATATATTGCATGGGAGAGTAGATTTTGAACAACATATAAGTGAGATGACTGAAACACATAGTGTCTTAAGGTTTTATGTAAAGATGTGGTGTCAATCTCACTTGTATGGTTGTTACTGACGTAGTACGATCATCCAACCCGGTGAAGACTCATCCGAAAATCCCAACATTATGATAATATATTTTGTTAGTTTTCAGTTGTCAATTGTTTATTTATTTTTAATCATAAACTTTAGTTATTGGATGTCATTCTCTTTTATGCTATATTTTTTTTTTGTTATTCACCTCAACTACTTCAAACTCCTTCACTTTTATTCTTTGTGAAATTTTACAATGAAAAAAAACATATGTGTATTGTTGATTTTACAAAATAAATACTTATTAGAAATTTTAAAATAATGTGGCGCTTTTTTAGTTAGTCTAATATTTTGGTTAATAATTACTAAAAAATGTCCAACTCCTTAATCGAACCAGTAAAATTATCGACAATTCACTCTATTCCTTATACGCTCCCCTAAAAGCACACTCTTTTTTTTCCTTATCATTTCTCTCATTTTCAAATTATTTTTTTATTTTTTTTCATTTTCTAATTTATTTCGTAACTTCTCATGAAAGAAAGGAACATAAGCCTCCCTCCATTAAATCACCACCAACTCACCATTTTTACCATTATATGTCATCATCTAATTTTATTTGGCTTTGTTACCAAATAACAAATGCGGATAGTCTCACACTTCAAGGGAGAGATGTTAACATGCGTTATAGGAGTTAAAGCTTCAGATTTGATGCAAGAGAATATAATGACAAACATATAAGTGAGATGACCCATAAATCCAATGCCTTTAAGATTTGGACGAAGATGTGATGTTAATCTCACTTGAGTAGTTGCTCTTAGTCTAATGTGATTATCCAACCTAGTTTACGCTCCCGCGAAAGTCCTAACATTATGATGAAATGTTTTCTTCGATTTTGGATTCATTTGCTTAATCCTTTATTTATCATGAAAGAAAGGGATAAAAACTCTTTGTATAAAGCCACCATCAACCCACCTTTTTTAACATGTCATGCATCCGTCTAACTTTATTTTATTATGTCTCTATATCCCGGACGCAAAGAGTCTCAAACTTAACTGAGAGATGCAATGTGTCAAGTGTGAGTTAAAGTTCTATATTGGATGATAAAGTAGATGTTACATATAAGTTAGATGACCAATACACCTGATGACTTAAGGTTTTCAACTCCTTCAAAAAATCCACAAAATTATCAACAACTTTCGGATAATATATTGGACCGAGCAATCCTAATTAGCATGAACAATTAAACCAAAAAACTCTTTTAGTAAAAAATCAAGATGAGAGATTTGTCATTATTAATTTGAAATAAAAATTTATTTTCTTGTTCATTGTGATTTTTCAGTAGAAGGACAAACTTTGAATTTCGAGATTATGAGTTTCGAACTCAGCTATTATCCTTGGAGATAAGTAAACATAAATATATTTGGGAGTGCTCTTTTATCTAAAAGACTATCCACAATGTGGGTGCTTCACCTATTTAACACCATAATAAATAAGCACCCCCGTTGTGGAGCAAATAAATAAGGTGCTTGTAGAGAAGGATGGCTATATAAGCACCCTATCTCTCCACGTTTGTGAGGGACCCCTAATTAAATTGTATAAAAAAATTGTTGAAAATTCGTAAAATTGAAATTGACAAAACCATTGAGATATTGCTAAAATTTAATTTTGGATATCATTCAATTCTCCTTTTAAATTGTGTTTATTATTATTATTATTATTTCTTTTAAAAAAAAGTTCCTTTAGAATATGTCAAAGAGATTTTAGGGTGTGTTTATTTCAAGATTTGTAATATGATTCCGAGGAATGTGAGATTAGAAATGCTACATTCTCATGTTTGTTTTAAGTTTTGATAATTTGTTCCCATGCATATTATATTCTCTGGAATGTTATTTACACATCTTTTCTTCTATTGTTCTTCTATTGTTATTCTCACTACCATTAACATTTATTTCCATTTTTAATTTCTAAAATATTCCAGGAAATCTAAATTTTTACCAAACATGGGTATGAATGTCCTTTCAAGATATGTAATTTCTTGCCTTGAAACAAACACATCCTTAATTTTTCATAATATAAATTGAGGATTTTCAAAGACTACTATCATAATCTACAATTTACAATTTAAAAAAAAATTGTTTTTCTTATTGTAATTTTTTTAGGTGAGTTAGACTACTATCATAATCTACAATTTACAATTTAAAAAAAAAAATTGTTTTTCTTATTGTAATCAAGATATGTCTCATGACTCAATGAGCACCTACAAAGTTACTCCCTATCAAAGAGATACTCAAGCTAATAGTGGGGATTGACTCCGCGCCCTTGAGGTTGAGTCAACTCATTATTAGCCGAGCCAACCTTGATCAGGAATGTTATTATTAGTATTAATAGAAAAAATAGTGATTCAAACCATGATATCATATAATGGTATCATTTAAACAACATTTTTTTTTCATCTCACCCAATAAATGAGACATTTAATAGAATCATTTTAATTTAAATGGCCACATTAATGACTCTTAATTTATTTTATCATGATTATACTTAATAACATGAAAAAAATCACAAAAAAAAAAGAAAAATATTAAATTATTCAAATTGAAGTATTCGAAATTTTAATGATATTTTTTTTAAAATATAGTGATAATTTTCAAAGTACATGAGGTATTCCTTTTTAAAAAATGGATGTCAAACAATAATAAAAAACATAAATTTTTTTTTTTTAGTTTATTTAGAAACAGTTTTTTCTAAGTAACCTCAATTATTTAAATTTCAACAGCACATCATTTTTTCTTTGAAATATAATTTCTTATTTTTTATTTCGTTTAATTAAGGGTTACAATTAAGGATCTTATTTAAAGAACGTTTTATTTTTTTGTCCGACCTATTAAACGACAAAGTTTAATATTTATAGAATCAACCCAATTAAAATGACACATAAAATTTAATTATTTTCAATTATAAAAATATAAAATTTCAAAATTTAATGACAATTTTTTTTTTTAAACTTGTCAAAAAAAAAATTTAAAATTAAATATTCTCTTAAAAGAATTGAATATAAAACATTAATAAAAAATGTTAAAAGATTAAAATAATTCAGTTTTTTTTTATACGGATAGAAAAATGAACTATTTGAATTTTAAATGTCTCCGATTTATTTGTTATAATATAATCCAATATTTGTTTGTTTCCATATGTTTTTGGTTTAGTTGTTTCCTTTAATTAGGGTCTATAACTAACACTATCATTTTTTTTTCTTTTTCGGTCTAATCCATCGATCAAGACATTTTTCATTCTAAATAATTACATGACACATTTTAACCTTTATAAAATCATTTTAATTTAAGTGACATTAATTACTCTTAAATTGCTTATCAATATTCGAGAATCATATTAATTATTATTATTTATTTATTTTGCCTTAGATGAAGTGGTAATCTACTGAAAATAAACTCACACACAACTGTGAGGACCCGGGTTCGAACCAGGGTCATGACGTCCGACATTGCAATTTCGGCATTTGCCAGTTGAGCTATGACTTCTAGACAATTATTAAATTATTAATTATACAAATACTTGATATTTTTGTGTTAATATAATTCATTTTTCCTAGTTAAAAATACCAAATACGTGAAATTTAGAAAGACAAAAAAAAAGACATGACATTGAGACAAAATATTAAAAAAAAAATACAATTTTTGATTTAAATGGTGCGTGGAATTGCGTGCAAATGGAAATTATTTATAATAAACGGCAGATAACAAAATTAACAATATTATTTAATAGTCCCCCCAAAAAAATTATTTAATAGTAACTATCTCATTGAGAAATTAAAGTAGAAAAAGTCATATATTGATTGTCAATTAACTAAGATAAAATGACACTAAGGATTATGTTTTATCCGGTCAAAAGAAATAAAAAAGAAACCATGCATGATTTTTGTTTAATGGTTGATTGAAGGTTTTGATACATTCTATTGAAGAAACTATGATAAGTGAAAAGCAATCATAGTAAAACATGATGAAGTTAAGATGTCTTCTGTAACACCCATACCAGACGTATCTAGAAAGTCTAGCACGTGCGTTAATATTAGTACTGGATACATTAAATTTTACAACATAAACTACATACGAATGAATATTTATACAACAAATTGCGTTCGTACATAATTCACATAAACAACTCATCCATACATTTATATTACATCCTTAAAATCCAAAGCATCCTGCAGCTACACGAACGCACCTTTGCTGAAACATCCATCCGACTTCAAGCTTGCATAACATCCTGCTTATCTGAAACAAATAAGGATTGGGATGAGACATAATGTCTCAGTGAGTTCCCCTAAATCCTAGGCTATAGGCAACCTCAAGGGGAAACCTACGGTCACCACGTGTCTACATTACAACCTGACGGTTGATTATACGTGTGTGGGGACATGCATACTTAGACGGTAGTGCATACTAGGGCCGTCATAGTCTTATCTCACTCGTTATAGGCTTCACTTCCTATACGTGTCATGGCGGCCAAGGGGGAATCTAGGACCGCAATGCCAAGAATACGCTCTACGTATCGAGGCCTAACATACATATCATGACACGAGTCTAAACCGGACGATTAGGGGAACCTAAGATCGTCATCGGTATCATAATCTTTACTTACTCTATTCCATGTCTTATACTTGTTTCATAGCATCTAGTGCCCTTGTTCTAGAACCCATTCGTGCATGGAACCATTCTAGCATATCATAACATAATCATAATCATGAGGAACATAATCGTATTCATGTCATGCATAAACGTATCTAAGTTCATTCATTAGGTTAGCGTTGAACACACAAACATTATCTTGATTCATTTTACGGATAGTCCCGGGTGGAGTAACCCCGAAATCAATCCCATACATGACCGATGTACGTACATCGGACTCCCTCGGTGTCGTGCGGGTCCCTTGCGGCTTAAACCGTTCCCCTTAGGTCGAGAACCTCTCGTATCCCCCTGGCGTGGATAACAAGAGACACGAGCACCTACGTCTTGTTAACTCAGTGACATGCGGGTCCCTTACGGCTTGAATCATTCTCATTATGAGAACCCCTTGTATCCCCCTGATGTGGATAGCAAGAGACATGTCACCTACACATATTAATCATGGTCTTGTCGTGCATATACGTTAAACATAATCATACATACATGTTTACCTCGGAACCTTGATCGATCCGATTATCGGTAATCTATACTTGTTCATAAACATGCCTAATCATGGTGGATAGATCATCTAGTCAATCCACGGCTCACATACTTACTAAGGCATACTAAATCATATGCGAAGAGAATACACTTCGCGTCTTATCTTCCTAAGGATCCTTGCTAAACATACTAGTTCTCGACTAGCTAAGCCGAGGCTCTACATACATTCCCTTCCTTAGTTCATTACTACCCCATCAAGCTTAACTCCCTTGAGTTATCTTTGTGACCCATGTTTAATTGCCATGATTATTGGTTCAAATTCTATGAATGATCAGTACATTTTTCTATTAATTCCGAGGACCCAAAATGCCATAACCCAAGTAACAAACCATTTAGAAATTCAAAGTTTAAACCAAGTCAAGATGGTTCCAGTTGTAAAATAAGTGAAAACAGTAAAAATATACGTCAACACGATCGCATCGGACCCCCACACGACTGGCCCCAAGCACCCGAGCACAAAACAACATAAAAGTTGCCCTGTCAGGGGCGCCTGGCGCCAGAGAGTGGGCGCCTAGCGCTAGCCTCTCTGACTTTGGGCGCCTAGCGCCCTTGTTCAGGCGCAGCGCTGCGAACCTGCGTGTTTCGGCTGCGGGTTCGTGGCATTTTCGACCCAAAACTCCAATTTTTGATCTCCTAAATGTACCAACTCATTCCAAACATTGTTAACAAGTTTATGTACTCAAAATAGCTTACAAAAACATGTATAAGATCAAGTTCCATGGCAATTTATCATGTATCACAAGGCATAGCTTTAGGTTCAATAAAATGTCATAGAAGCTAAACTAGCATAAAACATGAATATCCAACCCAAAGGTAGGTTACTCTATCTATAGAACTCACCTAGACAAGTTATTGTGATAGCTCCAAGCCTCTAGCTCAAGCAATCTCCCATCCTAGCTCTTGGCCTTGATTCTTCAACATCCATAACCTTAGATCATCACCCCAACCTCAAATCATCCTCCTTGAGCATGAAGGAATCATCTCATGCACAATCTTATGCTTCCCCTTCCAATTCAATCCAAAACCATAACTTCTTGAGATTCTCTTAGTGGGAAGGAGGAGTAGTGATAACATCTCAACCCAAGCTTCCAAGCACCACAAAATCTTGAGGAAAGCTTATACAACATGTCTCTTGATTTGGGAGAAGTTTAGAGAAGAATTGTGGAAGAGAGGAAGAAGGAGGTGGCGTGGGATTTAGAGAGAAGGAGGAGAAAAATTCTCAAAGAAAACCTAGAGAGAGAAAGAACAATTGATAATGAATAATTTTGGGCCAAATCCACTTAAATACCCCTTTTGCGTGAAAGTACCAAATCGCCCTCGCCTTAAACGTGTTTAGCTCGACTCTGATACATAAGTCCATACTTTACTAATATCACTTAATAATATCCTCCATCGTACATAACATTCCTCACCATACTTGTTTTCTATGACTCTTAGTCCTCTGATACGTTTGTCAGATAACTTTCCATTAGCAGACGAGCGGGATGTTACACTCTACCCCCCTTAAAGAAATTTCGTCCTCGAAATTTAGAGATCGACTACCAATCATCTTGACAAAAACTTACTATCTTTGGTCTGAGCCAAACATTTCGATTCATACACACTCAAAGGGTTCGTCATATCATGTCCTCATCTTGTTTCTTAACCCACATGCAACTGAGCATAGCCTTCTTGGCCTTAATATCACTCAAACTTAGAGTTTTCTTAGTATATCATGGTTCAGAACTTACCTTGCTACACATAAACTTATTATCTCGGTCTCGAATCTTACCCGCTTAACATATACCTTTTCGTAACGTTACCTTACCATAATCATGAACACTCAGGATTTGCCTTTTTAACTGTAATCCTACCGAAAACCAGGTTTGCCCTGCAGTGCTTATTTGCAACATTAAAACATCTTTTCATACATTCCTAATCCTTCTTACCGCACTTTGAGACTTATGTCTCTTACATACATTACTCATATAGTCAATTCCACAAATCTCTTATATCTTTCCGAGTCTTAAGAAATATTCCAACTTCATGAGATTTCTTTGCACCTGAATTAATGGGTACTTACATAACTTGACATGAGAATGTGAAATCAAATTGTTACTTCGTCTGACAATCTAATAACCAACATTGTGGTTAACATGTTCTTGAAACTTTCTAGCAATTTTACTTGCACATACATCATACATTCTTAACACATTTCCTTGTATCCCATAGGATATTGGCTTCATACGGACATTGTTGTTCCATAACATGTGCATACTTTGAATTGCCACTACTTGTTAAATGATAACGATACGTGTTCTAGCATCTTGCTTAAAGAAATTTTCTTAAACTTTGATATTCGGGTTCTTGGAACGAATATATACATGACTGAAAATATTATCATTTCCAAAACTGAATTTGTAATAGTACCGCAGAACCACCAGACGAGTTTCTATATCTTGAAAAAAAAAAGATTTAAACAACTCGCCCCAAACTTGTCCATAACAAGTTGGTCCTGAAGTTTGTACGCCTTAAGTGAGTTTACTTACGACGTATCTTATCAGTTTCGAAAATGTAAAATTCCATGAGTTTAAATAAAGTATTGTTCCCAAGTTCCATAATACCAATCTTAACTTTTAAAAGCCTTAAAAATCATGACTTAACATATTTTAACAAGTATCGTTTTCACTCAACAAGTATCACATACAAAAGTATGATTCTCATTGAACAACTCGAAAGTTGCATCTCCTTTCATGATAACATACTTAACTCCGAAGGTGGATTCTTACCTTCTTAACTGTTATACGTAGTTCAGACACGTATTACTGCATAACATAAACCATAGACGAGCCTTGACCCACTTGACGGTAACTTGTTCCCCTTCTTCAGGAACACATAACTTGATTCACCTTATCATCTCATACGGTTATCGCTTGAGCATTAATACCTTTTCCTGAAACCGGTCTTCATTCTTGATGCTATGATCATTATATGAATCACAAGAGGAAACCTTCTGAACCTTATATACTTTCCATTATCATCTTACTTAGGTGATGACACATACCTAAAACTTTTACCTTAGCCAATGATATTTATGTAAACATCCATACTTACTTATCACACCAAGAACTCCTCACTTGTCTTATGATGCTTCTGCTAACTTGCCTTACCAACCGAACATTCTTCACGAAGATTCATACATACTAAGTTCACCATGTTTCGTGATTAACAATTACTTCCATGGTGCTACTCTGATTCCCACCGGTTGTTTTAAATGAATACTATAACCCGTTAGAGCAATTGAGACTTCAATTCATGCTTATCACAACCTTACTCTTGTCCTGTAAATTCAGAACTCATGATATTTTATCCTATGCTCATATTATTTGACTTGGGGGGTAAACCTTACGTTCTTGCTGGTTGCATTTACCATACATATCACACTTGAACTTGTTCCCGAGGAAACTCGAAATCCTTTAACAACTCCTCTAACACTTGAACATATCTTTCTTAAACCTCTAGCATGGTACCTTCGTATCTTCGCATACTACATTTTGCTTAATCATACCAATGCTTGCTCGTTGATTTTTCCTTTAAAAAAACTACGTAAACTAGTGCATAGGTCATTGACGTTGATAATTTTCTACTTTATAAATATATTGAGTTTTTGGCCCCGGCCGTTGCTCTGAATTCATAGAACGAGTTGATAACATATACGTGTCATCAATTCTAGATTCTAATGAGTCTAGCTCGCTCTACGAGTGTCGTAGCAAACCGGTTCCTATATAATCTCGTGAATTTTCAAAAGTCAACTTCAATCACCCATACGCGTAAATCTTTTTAAAATCCTTTAAACTTTATAGTTCAACTTCATAATGAGCCTTAGCAAGTCAATTAAGCAAAACATAGGTTCGAGAGATACGTCATAATTCCACATAATCCGAGAACCCTGTGATTTCTCTTAACTTTGCACCGCTTTAACTTCCAAGCTACCTTAAACCGTATCGATTTCATCGATGGTTGCCCATGTCCTTTCCTTAGAAATCTTAGGATATGTTATGCATTCGTTACTTGATGTCATAAAAGATTTTTTTTCGTCTCATAAAAGATTATGGTGAAGACATCTCCCCAATAGTCATTGCAAACCATAGGAACGAAATGGAAGATTTCATAAAAACAGAAAGTTTCGTCCCAAGCTTGCTATTGGTGAGCTTCTCCAACTCTATTTTTCAGAAAACATTTATTGCATAAAATTCTTTTCTCAAGTATACAATGCACATCATTCACTCCTATTATCATGAAATATTCTATAACATATACATGGCAACATCAACCCTTTTTTTTTTTTCGATACAATTCTTGGCACGTCGGAAATCAATGCTTTACCCCTGATAACATAAAACTTTCTCTTAAATTCTTAACTTCATTCTCATATTGCTATCCTGAGAGCCCGCTGACTCCGTCAACATATGTCGACTACTAACTATATTGTAACCTTGCACTGGCATTCCAGAATATCATAAATCCGTTCCAACATATCTTACCAAAACTTCGGTCATGCCTAGATATATATTTATCCAACTTCTTCACTTACGGGTACATGAAGTATCACTATCCTCTTACCTGACATTGTTGGAACGTTCCTTCTTAACATACCTTCCATTCCCGGAGGATTCACACTTCCACTTGATTAGTTCACCGGCCACCTTTTGGCACGGTCAAACTTCTTCATCATATACTTCGTTCCTCCTGGGTCCTATTCAGCTCTCAGGCATCCATTCTAATCGTTGAATGTTAAATTGAGTTGATCAGGCTCAACTAACAACAACAATTAGAACATCTACCCGGAACCCAATGGTCCCACTACCTTAGTTGTAATTTAATGACCCAAGGCACGGTCTGAATCGACCTGCTCTGATACCAATTGTAACACCCATACCAGACGTATCTAGAAAGTCTAGCACGTGCGTTAATATTAGTACTGGATACATTAAATTTTACAACATAAACTACATACGAATGAATATTTATACAACAAATTGCGTTCGTACATAATTCACATAAACAACTCATCCATACATTTATATTACATCCTTAAAATCCAAAGCATCCTGCAGCTACACGAACGCACCTTTGCTGAAACATCCATCCGACTTCAAGCTTGCATAACATCCTGCTTATCTGAAACAAATAAGGATTGGGATGAGACATAATGTCTCAGTGAGTTCCCCTAAATCCTAGGCTATAGGCAACCTCAAGGGGAAACCTACGGTCACCACGTGTCTACATTACAACCTGACGGTTGATTATACGTGTGTGGGGACATGCATACTTAGACGGTAGTGCATACTAGGGCCGTCATAGTCTTATCTCACTCGTTATAGGCTTCACTTCCTATACGTGTCATGGCGGCCAAGGGGGAATCTAGGACCGCAATGCCAAGAATACGCTCTACGTATCGAGGCCTAACATACATATCATGACACGAGTCTAAACCGGACGATTAGGGGAACCTAAGATCGTCATCGGTATCATAATCTTTACTTACTCTATTCCATGTCTTATACTTGTTTCATAGCATCTAGTGCCCTTGTTCTAGAACCCATTCGTGCATGGAACCATTCTAGCATATCATAACATAATCATAATCATGAGGAACATAATCGTATTCATGTCATGCATAAACGTATCTAAGTTCATTCATTAGGTTAGCGTTGAACACACAAACATTATCTTGATTCATTTTACGGATAGTCCCGGGTGGAGTAACCCCGAAATCAATCCCATACATGACCGATGTACGTACATCGGACTCCCTCGGTGTCGTGCGGGTCCCTTGCGGCTTAAACCGTTCCCCTTAGGTCGAGAACCTCTCGTATCCCCCTGGCGTGGATAACAAGAGACACGAGCACCTACGTCTTGTTAACTCAGTGACATGCGGGTCCCTTACGGCTTGAATCGTTCTCATTATGAGAACCCCTTGTATCCCCCTGATGTGGATAGCAAGAGACATGTCACCTACACATATTAATCATGGTCTTGTCGTGCATATACGTTAAACATAATCATACATACATGTTTACCTCGGAACCTTGATCGATCCGATTATCGGTAATCTATACTTGTTCATAAACATGCCTAATCATGGTGGATAGATCATCTAGTCAATCCACGGCTCACATACTTACTAAGGCATACTAAATCATATGCGAAGAGAATACACTTCGCGTCTTATCTTCCTAAGGATCCTTGCTAAACATACTAGTTCTCGACTAGCTAAGCCGAGGCTCTACATACATTCCCTTCCTTAGTTCATTACTACCCCATCAAGCTTAACTCCCTTGAGTTATCTTTGTGACCCATGTTTAATTGCCATGATTATTGGTTCAAATTCTATGAATGATCGGTACATTTTTCTATTAATTCCGAGGACCCAAAATGCCATAACCCAAGTAACAAACCATTTAGAAATTCAAAGTTTAAACCAAGTCAAGATGGTTCCAGTTGTAAAATAAGTGAAAACAGTAAAAATATACGTCAACACGATCGCATCGGACCCCCACACGACTGGCCCCAAGCACCCGAGCACAAAACAACATAAAAGTTGCCCTGTCAGGGGCGCCTGGCGCCAGAGAGTGGGCGCCTAGCGCTAGCCTCTCTGACTTTGGGCGCCTAGCGCCCTTGTTCAGGCGCAGCGCTGCGAACCTGCGTGTTTCGGCTGCGGGTTCGTGGCATTTTCGACCCAAAACTCCAATTTTTGATCTCCTAAATGTACCAACTCATTCCAAACATTGTTAACAAGTTTATGTACTCAAAATAGCTTACAAAAACATGTATAAGATCAAGTTCCATGGCAATTTATCATGTATCACAAGGCATAGCTTTAGGTTCAATAAAATGTCATAGAAGCTAAACTAGCATAAAACATGAATATCCAACCCAAAGGTAGGTTACTCTATCTATAGAACTCACCTAGACAAGTTATTGTGATAGCTCCAAGCCTCTAGCTCAAGCAATCTCCCATCCTAGCTCTTGGCCTTGATTCTTCAACATCCATAACCTTAGATCATCACCCCAACCTCAAATCATCCTCCTTGAGCATGAAGGAATCATCTCATGCACAATCTTATGCTTCCCCTTCCAATTCAATCCAAAACCATAACTTCTTGAGATTCTCTTAGTGGGAAGGAGGAGTAGTGATAACATCTCAACCCAAGCTTCCAAGCACCACAAAATCTTGAGGAAAGCTTATACAACATGTCTCTTGATTTGGGAGAAGTTTAGAGAAGAATTGTGGAAGAGAGGAAGAAGGAGGTGGCGTGGGATTTAGAGAGAAGGAGGAGAAAAATTCTCAAAGAAAACCTAGAGAGAGAAAGAACAATTGATAATGAATAATTTTGGGCCAAATCCACTTAAATACCCCTTTTGCGTGAAAGTACCAAATCGCCCTCGCCTTAAACGTGTTTAGCTTGACTCTGATACATAAGTCCATACTTTACTAATATCACTTAATAATATCCTCCATCGTACATAACATTCCTCACCATACTTGTTTTCTATGACTCTTAGTCCTCTGATACGTTTGTCAGATAACTTTCCATTAGCAGACGAGCGGGATGTTACATCTTCTTATTAGAAAAGGTTTGTCCAACTCAGATGATGTGAACCAATTGTATGCAATCTTTAGGGTGATGTTTAACATGTACGGAGATGTGTTTAAAAGCATCAATTAAGTTTCATCAAATAAGATTTCATGTGTAATATACCCATTGTGCAAGACAAATATTCATAAAATAAATATAGATAAAGGCTAAATCAATTTATTGAGATTAACTTTTGGACATATCAATTCATTAAAAATTAACCTAAGGTATCTAAACTCTAAAATCTTGATTCTATATCAAAAACAAAACATTGACCTGACTAAAACTTATGTTGTTTTTTTTTTTTGAAAAAGACTAAAAATTATATTGTTGATGTTGAAAATCTTGAATTCGTAAAACGTAGACACATGCTCTCCAATGAAACCCTGAGAAAGTAAATGTGTTTTCTTCCTTCAAACTAAATTAAAAAATAATAATCATTAGAGTAAATGTTAGTATATTTTATTCCTTTTCTAGCTATTGTATGTTTGAAAAAATGATAAAGAAAATGGGGATAATGACATCTAATTGTAAATTTAATAGAATTTTTTTCATAAGCGGCCCAATTTTGTAGGTTTTCAGGATGTTGGGAAGACTTGTCAAAAAAAGGATGTTGGGAAGACTTACAATTTTGTAAATTTAGTGGAACAAACTTAGAGTTTTTGTGGTAATTTGAAATTGGTCTGATGGTCTTTAAAAAAATGTATTTTTTTTATGTTATACCAAACAAACATTGAGTAAAAAAAAACGTTTATATCATCGATGAAGAATATCATTTGAGATCTCAATGAAATCAAAGCAGAAAATAAAATGTTTCACATAAAAAAAATTCCGTACAAATACAGATCAACTATATTTGATAGGTGAGAAAATTAAACCATCCATATACATAAAATAGTAATAATAAAATGACAATTATGTTCTCTGAAACTACATATTTATACATTTGTAGACGGTGTCAGATAATATATAGATTTTTGGATGTTCTAATAACATTACTCCACAAAAATTGTAACACTAAAAAAAGGACAAAAGCAAATGATACACCAAAGAGAAATTCTCTCTACCTAGTAACCAAATATATTTCTAATGGGATCATTGATACAAAAAAAAAAATCTCTCAAATGTGAAGAATAAAAAATTATAGAGAGATCTGATAAACCACTTCATTTTTCATAATTTACGGGTAATGTTGGAGCCAATATCAATCTTTCATATTCACGTAGTATTCAAGAAATGAGTGAAACAACATGGTTGAACCAACTCCGCTTTGTCATCATCAAACAACTGAAAAATGTGGAAGCAGGAAATATGAAATGACAAACCCATGACGAAGTTTGAATAAACAAAAGAGGGATTTGAGATTTTGAGAAAAGTCGAAAAAAATTAAGAATGAATTTTGAAATGGTGTGAAAATGTTGAAAGTTAGAAGCTATACTTATAGCAAAAAAAATCAAACAAATTACATCAATTACACCCTTAATTTCTCATATGATAAATGAATGAATATTTGATTCAATAAATGTTTGATCCTGAATATCGATACATTAATGCATTTCTTACTATTAAGAAGTGAAAACGTGCAATTTATCGTGCTGTCAAAGAAAATTGTGAGAGAAGTTTCTTTAGCATTTTTGGATTGCTTTCTATCAATGACAATGAGTGAGGCGATTAATTGGATTTCTTTGATAGCATTTTTGGTCAAAAGTAAATAATATTTTCATTCAAAATAGTATTTTTTTAAAGAAATAAATGATGTAATCAATCATATCATTTTCATTAAAAAAAATAAAGAAAATATTGATATATATAGGTTAATTGCATAAATAAAATATTATTATAAGCAATGTGAAAATAAAAAATATGACATAATAACATCAAATCGTTGCAATATGATTGGCTTAAAAAATTGACATTGACACATGTCAATGTAATATTGGAGGAATATGTACAAATGACATGAATTAATTTTAATAGTTTTTAAATTATTTATCACAATTCATTTCGGTTATGGAAATATCGGTTAAGGGTAATTATACGTGAATCAAACATACCATTGAATTCTAACTTTTTTCCTTAAAAAAAACAATGAATTGTGCTAATTTGGATTCCAATTTTGTTTGTTTTTTTCCTATTATAAACTCCAACATATCTTGTGTGTACATGAGCAATAACATTAAATATCTTGTGTGTACATGAGCAATAACATTAAATGAGCCTTTCACTATAGATTGCCACGTGTACTTTAAAAAAAATAGCGCAAATATATATAATAGAGATGGTATATTATAAAAATAATATTTTCCATAAAAAAAAATAACGCTTTTTTTACTTGCTTTTCATACGGTTCTTCACATCAAATGTAGCTTTTGTGGCTATATCCAACTTTGAGAATATTGCAGATTTAAAAAATCAATGGTAGTAATAATTATATATGAAAAACCACGGAAAAAAAACATAAGAACATGCACATAAGTTTGTCAAATTTTTTCCTTAAAAAAAAAGTATGTCAATTTTTTTAACTCTATTATCAAACTTTTTTGTTGGGCATAAGTTCGTCTTTTTTTTAACTCTATTATAAAAAATGTAACGTATTCACGTGAAAGGAAAAAATAATGTAAAGTGGTTTTTTCCCAATCAATTAATATTGTTTTAAATCACCAAATATAAATTTTTTAATGTTACAAAAACCATGAAATGTTTTCGTCTAAAAAAATACCATGTAACATTGAGTTCACAGTTAACAATTAGAAAAATGATAAAAGCAAATATTTTAAGTAATTAAATGCTAGAAATATTAGATGGTCAAGGCAAACAAAAGATGACACGTGTATTTTGAAGCAAGAAAAATGTTTATTATTTTAAGTATCATAATAATTATAAAGAAAAGATAGAGATAATACATAATACATATAGATGAATAGTTTATGTACCATAACACTGCAAAATCAAGAGGAGAAAATATATATTTTTCTGATTAGTTTCATATCATTCATCACCCAAAAAATTTACATCAAATTGTCATATTAGATCAAGTCTACGATATTAAAAAATATATTTGAGTACACTTTCTGGATGACGTCAGAGACCTTTGAAAGAAATATTTAAGAAAGTATATTTAAATCCCTAAAAAAAACAAAGTATACTTAAATAACAATTAGGCTTAATTAACCACTTGATCCTTAACCTTTTTTTCTTTCAAAGTTGTCTCCTAACTAAAATAGGTCTCAATTAGGTCCATCATTAGTGCTTCTGTCATTTTATTTGGTCATATTCAATCAATTTTAACTTCAAATATCTATGATGAATCAAATTGAAGGTGGTCAACCATAAATTTTAATTTTTTAATCAACCCTTTTTTTGTTTATAAAAAAGGGAACATATCCAAAAGTCCTAGCTCAACTGGCAAAAATTCCGAAATTGTTAGGCCGGATGCCATGACCGGGGATCGAACCCCGATACCTCCACTTGTGTGTGTGAGTTTATAATGGCTTTGTCATTTCGTCTATATACCAAAAAAAAAAGGGATCATTAGATTGTGAAAGTCTATTATATCTTAAAATGAATCGTCAACAATAAAAAAATTCCCTCCTTACAATAAAAAAAATCCCTTTCTTCATCTTTTTAATAGACATGCTTAATCCAACAATCCTATTTTTATATAAAAAAAAAGATCAAATGTTTAAAATTATAAAAACTAATAAGATTTATGATGGACCACTTTCGGTGTTGGTTCTCCATGGACAATTAGACTTAAAATTGATGAAATAATACCAAATTGACTGACAAAAACAAAGATAAAAGATCAAATTAAAACTTTTATACTTATGAGATCAATTTAAAATAAAGAATTAAGTTAAAGGTTAAGCCTAACAATTATATGTGTGCAAACACAAAAATACTATATATTTACTACCTCAATCTGTCCAATCATCATATAGGCACCTGATTTTTTTATCCAAAGAAGTAACATCATAATAAAAACAACAAAAAGTTGCAGATAAGAATATAAAAAAGTTGAGTTACTAAAATATAAATTTTAAATAAAATAACAATATTAAATTTGAAAAAAAATGGATAGTTAGAAAAATAAAATGTTTGATTGTCGGAAATTTAGAAATTGAGAGAAGCAATATCGATATGGTGTGAAAAATATTGACAAACAATGTTTGGGTTAAAGACAATTTTTTTAAAAAAATAAATTAACTCTAAAATTTTAAAAAAAAATGGATAGTTAGAAACATATAATGTTTGAATGTAGGATATTTAGAAATTGAGAGAAGCATCCTCAAAAAAAAAAAAAATTGAGAGAAGCAGTATCAATATCGTGTGAAAAATATTGAGGATTGTAAGCAATATTTATAGCAAAAGAGTGCAGATGGACAATCACAATCAAAGGAATTTGGTAATTATTTCCATTGATTGAAATTAGTAATTAGGAGTAGTATTGTAAATGAAAAAAACGAAATAATCCCACCAAAAATGGTGTCAATTGTCATTACATTGATTGCTTACTAAATAACTTTAAAAATCTTGTACCAAAAAAAATGACTTTAAAAATCTTGTACCAAAAACAACTTTAAAAAAAGAAAAGTAATTTTTTTTTGACTAAAAAAAAGGTAATAAAACATGGTGATCCACAACATATCATAATCTATATCTACAAAAAAAAAAAAAAAAAAACCTATCATAATTTATAGATTAAAATTACAGCAAATTAAAGTGAGAACCCACTTCTAAAAAAGGTGAGGAATTTGTTTTAAAAAAAAGGTGAGAAATTATTCTATAGAAAAAGTGAGAAATAAAGTGATGATTTTTCGTGATGATAGTAACAATGTAATATAATTTTTTTAACGTGGAGATTAAAATGGTAGGCCAATTAAAGTGAGATTTGAATAAGAGTGTATACAAAATTATAGAATATTCCTTTTTAGTCATTTCAATTTTTAAAAATTAAATAAATTAAACAAATAAAAAAGCATTAAATCAGAAGTGAAATGTAAAGATGTGTACTTTTTGATTTGAGGGAAGGGAAATGTTTATAATAAAGATGACATGAATTAATTTTAATAATTTTTTTCTGCGACAGAGGTGTTAGGCGATATGTACTATTAGAAAATTAGGAAATTAGGAAATAAGCACTATATGCATAACATACTCCTATAAAATTTTGTTAAGGAAATAACAATAATCCTCTTTTTTCATTATTTCCGTAAAATACTTTTAATTTTCTCCGTAAAATTCTGATCACTTTTGGTTGAAATCATGTGCATTAAATACTCTTATAAAATAGAGATAACATTTTAGGATAATTCATCAAATTATGATTGTTGTTTCTATTATAAACTTTTTCATATTTATTGTGAACATAAAAGAAAACATTGGTGCATTAAACAAAAATTTCAAATTCTGACTTTTTTCACAACATTTTCGGTTACCTAATTTGGATTCCAATTTTGTTTGTTTTTTTTCCTATTATAAACTCCACCATACCTTACGTGTTCATGAGAATAACATTAAATGTACATGAAAAATAACATTAAATGCGCCTTTCAGCAATAGGTTGCCACGTGTACTTTAAAAAAAAATAGTGCAAATATATATAATAGAGATTAGTGGAAAAAAAATAAACGTATTTGTCTTCTAAAGTCAATCAATTTTTTCTTTGGTATCAAAGTCAATCATTTTGAAACAAAGAAAAATGCTAAAGTGATAATTATTATGAGACACAGCGAGTAACATAATTAAGTTCGTTTATAAAGAAGTGCAGAGTGAGTATATAATATATGAATAACAGAGTTAATGGAATGATTTAAATGAAGTGCTCTATAATGTAACCTTTGCTACTATACATTTTTTTACAAACTGACTCTTGTTTGTTCAGGTGAACAAGGGTAAGAACATAGCAAATTTTACTTACACAGAGATATGCAGGAAGAAAAAAGTCCTTAACCTAAAAACAACCTATAATTACAAGTTACAGTTAATCCAAAATCACTTCTGGTGGAAAACTGGAAACTATCCCTAGTTGCTATGACACATGTGAATGACATCTTCAACATTCATATCCTACCTAAATCACTTCTTTTGGGTGATCATGAGACAAATGTAGGCCACAATACGAGCAACTATGCCGTAAAAAATGAGGACAGCCAGACAAATAGGCCAATCATTGACATTATAACCACTATTCATCAGTGAACTACAACGAGTTATCAGCCATACGCCGGTGTACCTGAAGAAAAAAATATTAGATTGAAATAGTATTAGATAGCTAGATTAGTAAAATGCAATTATATCCTAACATCAGCATTGTATTTTCAAGTTTATCTTTACATTTTATAACAGTTGTAAGATATTGTCTTTTCCTAAGTTGGGTATATTATTACCCAAAAATATGTTAAGCAAGGTCCACAAATAGTAGTGAGGGTTTGAGGGCAATGCATGGATTATACATATCAACAGAAAAAGCATTGATGATATGATCCCACAACTGAACTTGGTTTTCACATTTTAGAAAGTATCCCTATAGCATCTAATCATGATTCATGAGGTTTCATTAATTTAGGAGAAATGATATTTTGACACTCACTTTTTGACAACTTTTGGACAACTTTCTCTCTCATACTCACATGATGTTGTTATCCTCTCTCTTCCTTTTTCTCTCTCCATTGTTTTTGACCAATAAGAAGTGAGAAAAACAAGGTTGTCAACAAAGTTGTCATCAAATGGATGTCAAAATATCATTACTCTTAATTTATTAACCTTCTCATTGGTTAAAATGAGGGGAATAGGAAGTCGCTAATTAAAACATACCTTTCAGCATTTGCAATGATAAAGGCCTCCAAAGCCCAATTTGGGTAACACATTTTAATTAGGATCTTCATAAAGGTAGTATCTCTTGTCTGGTTTGCAATGAGAGTCATGACAACAGGGAGAAGCACTGACCACTACAAGTGATGAAAAAAAATACCCAAAAGAAGAAGAAGAAAAAACGACGTAAGTACAGTTATTATCAGTAATTATGTGTAAGAAAATGTGTATAAACTGATATGATCCATACCAGCTGAGCAGGAGCAGGCTCAAAATAAATCGCTAATGCGTATGCCATGCCAGTCACACAGTACACAAGGCATACCAAAACTGCATAATTACTTTCGAAGCTTGACCTTGGATTGCTAAAAAAGTAGAACATGGATAGATAAATGAGAGGTTTGACGAGTGTACTGAAAAGATCAATTGTATCTTTGGCCAAAAAATGAGCTAGACTGCTGATCCCTGATGCACTCTCCCTCCAGTATTGTAATTTATCCATAGAAAATGATCTCAGAGCAGCAATCTTGCAAAGTAGAGCTGCATATATGTAATATAAATGAGGGAAGAAATGTGCAGAATGCTTTCTAGCAACATAAAATATATCAATTGTTTTTCTTCTTTCTAACAAGTATTTTAGAATTTTGATTGGCTCTAACTCACTCCATAAAACCGTTTTTTGTAACTCGGTATCCGGCCTAAGGAAATAAGTTGGATCCAAATATGGTTAATGATAGAACATTATGGCGTAATTTGATCCATGTAGCTGACCTCACTTAGTGGGATAAGACTTTGTTGTTGTTGTTGTTGGTATCCGGCCCAAGGACCGACTAATCTAGGGGACCAATCCCACCGTCTCCATAAAACTGACTTATAAGGAGGGATGTCTCTGATAAGTATCTAACCACTTGGAAAACCCTTCCTGAAAAGCTATCTATCAAGGGGGAAGAACCAAGTCACTTAATACTCCACTGAACATCCCATACTACCTATAAAGCACCGACAGTTACACAAACACCGGACACGATACTAACACTGACACACAGACACCAGTAACAATTTAAGAAAATAAAAGTGACTGAATGTTAATGTGAATCACATGAGTTAGTATCTTGTCGGTGTCGTACACTGTCATGTGCCAGAGACACCTTCGATCTAAAGTGTCGGTGCTACAGAGCATATACCACTCTGTGGGACTTGGACACCCCTTAATAGTTAATACCCAAGTCCCTACCATACCTCCTCCCATGAGAGTCGACGTCCAGGAGGCTGCACTCTATGATGCTTTACTCTGCCTTTTCGGTTAGCCCCTCTGTAGGTAACCCTTTTCATGTCGTTGACAACCAAATCTGATACGAAATGATAAGTATCTAAGCACTTGGGAAACCCTTCCTTAAAAGCTAGCTATCGAAGGGAAAGAACCAAGCCACTTAAATACTCCATTGAGTCTCTCGTACTGCTCTGATGTGGGACTTGGACGCCCCAAAATACCCAAGTTCCTATCAGTCTCTCACAACACTTTTACAGGCCATATTACATCCAACATGGAACTCTAACGCCCCCTCACGTCTGAGAATGAACATGTAGAGCATTATCTGAGTTATCGTTGGCCCAACCAATCTAAGACAACCTCTAATATCATATTAGAATCTGGGTTAGATCTAGCCCAATTTTTTTTTTTTTTGAAGGATTTGAAAATCGACTTGTAAGGCGAGGGATGTCTTCACCTTATAAACGTTTTTCTCTGGCCATATCATTTTTTTGACGGGAAACTATGACAAAAGTTGAATAATATAAAAACCACAAAACCTTTTACAAGAATCTAAAATTAGATGTTCAATTAACCAAAGACACAAAAGAGTGGTTCAGTTTTAGTTGCTCAATAAGGAGACTAATTCAATAGGGAGCTTAACTTACATACAGCAATGACAGTATATGTATATCCAAGAGATCCAAATGTTTCATCGTTTACTTTAGTAAGCGTTCCCAAGATAGCACCAGCAACTAATAAAAGGAGATAGTCAACTGCTTGTGCTTTTGCTTCTCGCAGCTGCTGCTTACCAACCCTGAAAGGAACGGACCAAGTTGATAAATAATCAATGTCCTTCACACAGTAAATCATTTGTGCCAAGTTAAAATACAAACAACTCAATTTGTTAAAAATAAGCTATTAAGTTTAACAATCATTAATCAACAATCCAAAAATTTGAGCCATTGAGATGAAGATACATAAGATTTTATATTATATTTCTAAAATGGCCTCATGCGAAAGTAAATTAGGCCTGAAACATGGACACTGACTGTATAGGTCTACCTACTTGAATTGAAATCCAATTTGTTATTAACAATTGAACTCTATAGACCGCTTGGTCATAAAGGCTCTTGTACCATATTTAAGACCAAAATATTCTAACAACCATCTCATGAACTAACCATCCAAAAAAGCTTAAGCTAATACGTAAAGCTACAAAAATGATTTTATATCATATTTAACACGGACAAAGACTAGACTAACTTAAATCTCATGTTTCACGATGAAAACTCTACACTATATCTTTTACTTGTTTACATGAGATGAAATACATAAGTGATACTTCAGATTTATTTCTCATCAAAACTCAGCTTTCTTTAAATGACAAGTAATAGTAATTAGTAGTTGTTAGTAATTATTTCTTATAGGAACCAAAAGCTGAGAAGCCTGGTTACTAGAAACTAGAAATCGAGCCTCGATAATTAATTGGCTGCAAGGGCAATTATATCAATATTAAATCATAGGATTTCATACCGCCCAAGGTAGTATCTGTACTGCCGGCCTACACCAGGAGTTCTTCGGCCAGATAAGTCCTTAGCCGATAAGAAGGTTGCCTCTATATGATCTTTATGCAACTGCACATTACTTTTCATATCCTCCCAAAACTCATCCGCAAATGATTGATCAGCAGCAGCATCATCAACACCCTTTATTGCATGATTTACATTTGAGGAAGATGAAGCAGAAATTTCATTAGCATAATGAAGCATATCTGGTGGTACTGGGTAACCATTATGAAGCATCCATCTGACAGGTAGTTGTTGATAGGTCACACCATCATTTGGTTTCACTAAACCTTCCAGAATGTCAATAAAATGGTCTGGAGGATTCACGCGATCAGGAACAGGGATACCAATGCCGGCAAAGTATTCTTCTACTTTTTTTACAGGTCCGTGATATGCAGTAAGGCCACCTTTTGCTAGAAATATTATATCATCAAACATTCTGAACAAAGTATAGCTGTATCACAACAAAATAAAAAGTCAGATTTTAACTTTATGTTAGCATGTTTGAAGAACATTTTTATTCTATGCTTAATTACTCTGGTGACATACCTTGGTTGGTGAAGTACCATGCAAACATTTACCCCTTCAGCAGCTTCACGGCGAAGTGCTTTCAGCAGTAAAGAGGAAGATGCACTGTCCAGACCAGTTGTAGGCTCATCTAAGATTAACAATGAAGGCTCCATAACCATCTCCAACCCTACATTTACACGTTTTCGCTGCCCACCAGATATGCCTCGCCTCTCTACTGTCCCAACAAGGGAATCTCTTATTGCCTGGAGTCCCAAGGTTTCAATTACTCTTTCAACAATCAGAACCTTATCTGGTTTTGGCATGTCATCAGATAGTCTCCAGTAATAAGAAGCAGACATTTAAATGAAATAACAATTAGAAAAGGGTAAAAACTCAATATTATACAGAATCAACAGAAAAATACAAAGACTTCGTTAAAATACATGAAAAATATCTAATGAAATTTGAGTTGTATCTTAGAGTAATTTAGAATATCTTAAACTATCTATTAGGATTAGTTTTGAGATTTATTTTTGCTTCATGATTAATTTCTTGTTTAATTGGAATAAGTAGAATTCTATTAGTTTGGTATTCAATAGTCCAGTCTCTTCAGAAACATATATAACACATTTGCTTTGTGAAATTACTAGACCATCCTTAGACTAAGCTGTATCAGTACCCCAAAACTAATGGATTTTATCAACGTTCAGTAATAAACTAATGAGAGGGCTGTTGTGAAAAATTAAGGTTCCAAATCCTAAATAAATAGGAAAACAAATCATGATAATAACTAAGTAATATGGAAACACTATCTTAAGAGATATTCTAAAATAAGAAACTAATCATATGAGATAATTCAAGATAATATAGGACATTTTCCTTATATTTAACAGATATCAAACATAGTTGTACATGAAAATATTGATACAAACAAATAAAGAGAAGTAAGTAATAGAAGCACATGGAAAGAAGCAACTTTTTTATTGAGTGAATAAAAAAGTGTATGGGAGAGTGATCTCCTCCGAGGGTTTCCCCTTCTACAAAGGATTACTCCTTTGATGAACAATAAAAAAAATTACATGCATTTTTAAGCATTCAAAATAAAAATGTACAAATTGAGTTCTGCATGGAAAGTGGGTACCTGCATCTTGCACTGAAACGAAGATTTTCCTCCACCGTCAAGTTCCCATGCACAATATCATCTTGCGGCACATATCCAACAATTTTCTGATAACAGTGAATGGATTCAGGTCTTCCATTGACTGAAATTGAGCCTGTCATAGTGCATCCTCTTATTTTCCCTGCCAGGGCCGAAAGAAATGTAGTTTTGCCAGCTCCCGAGGGACCCATCACAGCTGAAACTCGACCGGGCATGATTTTACCTGTCACACACCTCAGTATATGTTTTCTTTTCCCTTTCAAAGTAAGGGTTACATCTTTGAAAGCTACCTCGATCTCAGGCCTCGATTTAATATCCTCCTCAACTTCAGAGGCCATTGAAATCACTCCTGAGAAGGTCAAGTTATTGTTTTTCTCTTGTTGAGCTTTCTCCTTCTCAATCTGACCATAAGCATATCTTAAAATTTGACTTTGTGTATGTAAATTTTTTCCCTTTGGCATTTGCTTTTTAATATTTTTGTCCCCAATTTTTAGATTGAATCCTTCACTACTATTAGGGTCGTCAAAGGAATCCAACATTTTAGTAAGGTTGCTAGGTTCCTTTGTTTGGCCTTTTATAGCTGCAGATGCCAGTGCTGGAGGAGGTGGCAAACCTGGGTTGCTCATAGCAGGATTAGCTTGCTCCCCTTGCTTTACTGATTTTTTGCGAGAAAAAGTGCGTGATAGCTGGTGTGTTAATCCCAACTTATGCTTTTTAGCAGCATCTTTTGCCATCTTCCACCTTTCTCGAGCTTGTACAGTTTCTCTCACCTGTCTTGCTGCAGCTTCTCTTGATTTAGCTTTCCTTCTTTCTCGTGTAGCTAGAACTTGATCAGAACAGTTATAAATGAAGATCAGGACAGTACTCAATGCAACCTACAAAGGGAAATTAATGATGCTAAATATTATAAACTAGAAATAGAGAGAAGAAATACTTGGCAAATATTTGAAAGTATTTCACGCCCTTTCATAACATATGCATATATAAGAAAAGCAAGTAAACTTGGGTCATTTTTCTGCCGATCTCCGAAGTTTTCCATATTGCCTAAAGAATGAAGAAAAACTAAAGAGAAAAAGAACCAAAGCAAGCATGATTTCATCCAATGCCATGTCGTATTCTACTTACAATAAGCAGAGCACCATAAGCATGCATATTTTGGGTTGTTGTGTTTGGATTACATTGGCTGAACCTGGAGCATCCTGCAAAAAAAGAACAGTACAAACTAAGCTTCTGAATAATATCCAGAGTATGTAAATGAGACAATAAAATAAATTCAGTCACATATAAATACTTTTTATTTGCATCTAACTCATTTAATCACGTCAACTATGCTGTAATGTATTCAACCCCTATTGAAAATTTTCCATTTAAATTTTCACGACCATTAGGCGAGGAGAGAATTTAGAGAAATGCAAAGGATAGATCCTAAAATAATTGGTAAGGAAATAGAAAGACAAGGCATAAATTTATAAAGTATAGTAGTTTGAAAATGTTAGAAATTTATCAAGCACAAATTAAGGATTCAATGACGACATAAATTAACCAAATAAACAAGACTTACAATATACGTAACAAAAAAAAAGGACTTACGATTCTGATGAGTAGAACCCATCCTGCAGTAATATCTGCAATTGGAAAGGCATAACGAGTAAGAACATTGAGCAATCAGAATGAGTTTGGTTGTGATAGACGACGTGAAAAGTAGCATTGCGTAATAATGGAGTTTTGGAGACAAAAGGAGGAATGAGACAAATCAATACCCACGATCACAAGAAACTTTACGTGTTGTAGTTGGGCAGTATGATCCAGGAGAACAGAAAATATCACTATTGTTCAGCACACCAGTCCAAATATCAGCACTACCACAATCATGATCTGTTTCTCCCGAAGGTATCTGGTAACTATATCTGCAATTTCATTTTTACGTTTTAGGGATGAAACTTAGACAACAGTGGATATAAATCAACATCAAGATGGAGCTTACGGTTCACATAGTCCAGTCTGTTTGTTCAGTTTTGCAAGTGGACAATAAGAACCTAGGGGGCAAGCTTCATTCAGAGGAAAATGAGAAAGGTTAAAAATGTAATGCTTGAGCAGCGAATTTTCATCCACAATAGATAATTTAGATATTAAATGAAACAAAAGTTACTTTCTGTAGAATATGGAATTTAACATGATGCCTAACAAAAGAAAAACAGAAGGGAAAAAATACAAGTCTGTTTATGCAATATATAGACAAACAACCAGCTTGATTACCAAGGTATATGTTTATCTTGATATATGCAATTATCTTAGGCACTCACATCTCATATTTACGACAGAATAAAGGATCTATGCCTATTTTCCAAGGTTTTTACATGTACATTATGTGTTGAAGCTTGAATAAGAAGATAATTAATTGATCAGAAGACCAAAATAATGGAAGAGATCACATATGGAAGGAGTATATGATAGTGCATGCATCAACAATAACAAAACCCAATAATTAGCATAAACTCAACCATAATTCCTAATTAAAAGTAATATTTCAAGAGATATCATATACTTACGTATCATACAAGTCAATCCTTGAGGACAGAAAAAACCTTCGCAACAAGGTTTACAGTTTTTGGTTCTCTTTGGAATTTCCTTTATGTCCTTTTTTAGGTCAATATCCTTGCCTGCACTACAAGCCCATCCAGGTTCACAACCAGAAACCCATGAGGTCAAATTGCAATTCTTGTTAGGTTTTACATAATTTTCAGATGATGCTCCTCCCTGCGTCACGAAACCATGGAAGTAGTACCTTATTTCAGCTGCAGTACATATTCGATCCCGGAAATCTCCTATCGATCAAATCACATAATATTTAGGAACTGGTATAAAATGAATTACAGAAATTTGCGTCAAGCTGAAAAATTATACGAGATATATAAGAACAATGCAAGACTCAACTATTCCATAGATTTCCTCAGCCAACAAGTTTTAAATGCCTCAATTACACTAAAGTGCAACTTTGGCACCATACAGAGAGTAAAAAAATGTATACTATCAAGAAAATCTGCTAAAGTTGAGTGGTTCAATGACATAATTTCATGCAACACGTATCTATGAGAATTGTGGCTTCCTTGTCTCATAAGGAGAACGGTAAATGCAAAAAACCACCAATATATTAAATTCTATACACTATTGAGCTGTAATCCCAATGGAGAAACGTCCAATTTTTTTCGCTTACCTATCATCTTCCAAGGTCCAAAAAGACAGCCTACTAGCATGTAAATTCTACACACCATTGCTTATCTATCAATAGTCATAATCTTTGTGCAAAAGATACTAATACTGGATTTGAATTTTGGCTACCGTTCTCGTAAAAAAAATGTTTAATTTCAAAATAAGACGTGGAGGACTAATGGGTTTTAACGCGAGGGGGTGCTATACATACAATTATTTATGAGCTTTTGCCTAACAACAACTTAGAAGTTTGAGTTTAACTTTGTGAAATACTGAGGTTATGTTTGATTCCACTTCTAGAGGAGCCAAAAGTTCAGCTCACTTGAAGCTTATGTTTGATTCTATTTGAAGCTTGAATTTGTAGCTTTTGATTCTATAATTAATTTTTACACACAAATTTAAAGTTCAGCTCACTTTTACATGAATGTATCCAAACACAAATAATTTACATTCAACTCACTCTGAGTCAGAATCAATTTTACAAAATCAATTCACTCAAACTCAATTCTTGTCAGCGTAGAAACAAACATATCCTAAAATATCAATATGAAAGTTCGTACCTTTTTTCTTAACACAAGAATCAACGAAATCCAACTTTCCCGTAAAATCAAAAGCTTCCTCCCAATCTTTTTTCCTGAAAGATAGTAAAAACTAAAAAATATGATCAACAAAGAAAATGGATACTTCAAAATTGTTGTTGCATACTACATATGTCATAATATAAGGACATTGTGATATAGTGTCTACAATATGTGATACTAAGTCATGTAGCACCAACACTCCAAATTGATGACATGTTTGCACATCGAAACGACAATGACACACGTGGTTACATTCATCTAGATATCGGATAAGTTGTTTTCATAAACTAATTCATTTGAGTTGGCGTAACGATGTTGGCTTGGGATTTTTGAGTGTGTTCTCTCTAGGTCCCATGTTCAATTCCCTCGGTGCCAATTTCAGTAGGCAAGTCCATAGTTTGACTTTAAATGGGTCCCACAAATGAACGATGGGATTGAACCCGTTGATTGATCGGTGGTTAGACCAGATACCGAGTTTTACAAAAAATTATATAAAATGTATTCATAAACTCGAAGATAAATATTAAAAAAAGTGAATGTAGACATACGGATCCTTAATGCAGAAACTTAAACTGGATTTAATATCCTGATTCAAAAAAACAGCGATACTCTGAAGTTCCTTGTAGATTTCATCGGTGAAAAAGGAAGGGGCGGAATGAATCTTTGGCAACAGAGATAGCGAGAGTATAAAGAGAACAATGCAGGAAACACAGTTCCTCATTTTTCATAATTTTTGGATTAATCGTTTGAAGATGAAAGCATTGCCATGAAGATGATGATGAATTGGTGAGAGAAAGGTATGTGGAAAATGTGGAAGGAGGAATGGCTTGGTTTTTGGATGAAGAAATGGCGGAGAGAAATGGTTGCCTAGATTCATGGATTTGCATTCTTTCTTTTTGCATGCTTGCTTTGCATTTCAACCTTCGAACTATGTAAGTTACTGATGGTTTCAAGGGACACTTGGCCTGCGTTTCAAAACAAAAACCCATATTTATTTTTGTTGACAAAATTACTCTAAAGTCCTTTATTTTATTTTACAAAAACAAACAATATTCGTTCGTTCAGATTGATAAAGTATATCGATACAATACAAATTCAAAGTCCTTAAAACAAAAATAATGAATCTACGAACAAATGCACAACATTCATGTTAGTAATAGCATAAAATGACAAAGTAGATATGCATGAGTATTCAAGTCCTCAGAATACTCATGTATACGAATCTGCAAACGTTGACGACACAAAAGTTATTGATTGAATATGAACTTGATCAAAACTAATTTTTTGACCTGAATCAAGTAAACACCGCGCTATGACAAGGAAATAGAAAAACACACTGCATAAAGACGAAAAATTAAAACAAACGAAGTTAAGACAAGGAAACAGAAAAACACACCGGACACACCGCATAAAGACGGAAAATTAAAACAAGCAAAATAAAGCAAACAAAAGAAGACGAAAAATATGTAGAAATCACTCATTGAACTAAAAGATAAAGAAAAATAATTTGGAGGGTTGATTTCAGATCAAAGCTAATCATAAATCACCACTCTTTGGTAGATCAAGAAGAAGAAAAGTGGTGATACTTAGAGGTTTAGGTTGGAGAAGATATTTTGTTTTATTTACTTGTTATACTTGAATCCTTTATTTTATTTCCATTTAGGTCCTTTATTTTGTAAAACATGCACTAATAAACCCTTTTTCTCTCTTTTTTTTTTTTAAGAAAATACTCATGGCTAGGATAATCTTTTTTTTCTTAAAATGTTTCAATAAAAATAAAAACCTAGAATATTGATGAACACATTCGTCATTTTTGTTACCATCTTTATATCTTCATTTAAAAAAAAATGTAATCAAATACATCTCAAAATAACATTTTATGCTCACTTCCATCTTTCTCTAAACTCAAAACCCTCAAATTCTCAATAAATCCTAAAAAAAGGCAAAATTTGCCTAGACTCTTAGAAATGAATGGGGAGCTTTGACCCATTGCTTATGGTTATTGTTAAATTAGTCTCTTAGAAGTGAAAAGTAATTCAGTCAACAAATGGGTTCAAACATTACATAGACGGCCAAGAACCTTCCATGGCAGAAGTTTTGTATCCCAAGATTGTCCTTTTCTATGTTTATCACAATCACGATCAATCTATGTCATTCTTAACAAGTAGATGTTGAAACTACATAGACGGCGCTATGAAACATAATAATCAACTGTGAAAAGAGACAAGACTGAGGTTGTTTGACAACAAAAGAAACATTGAATCGACAAAAGAAGATCTTAGACCCATATTTTTTTAGTGTTTATTGAGAATTTGAGTCGGTTTTTGAGTTTAGAAGAAGAAGTAGGTTAACATAGCACTGAGATTCATGTTATTTTAAAATATAATTTAAAATTTGATAGTTTTCGTCCATATATCAAATATTAAATCTATAATATGATGAGAAATATTTCAAATGAAGTTTTAAGAAGGTTTTCTTACAATTTTATTGATGTTGATCTTTTTATATCATCTGATCACATACAATATCATCTAAAACATATTTTATCATCAATTTTTTAGTTTAAACATATGATGAAATGACCAAAATCGTCGGATTTTAAAATAAGAGGATCAAATCCAGAAAATGATGAACATAGACGGATCAAAATTACAATAAAGTCTTTTTTTTTTCTCCTTATATACAATTTTAATTTTGCAATTTTTCTTATATACAATTTTAATTTTGAAACTTTAATTTAAGTAGTCCTCGTGAACTTGACTCAGTTGGTTGGTCATGACATTGCGTAATATATGCAGGGGTTGGGGTTCGAACCCAAGACACGCCTCTTATTCGGGTTAAACAAATGATTTTTTTTTTGTGTGCAATAAATAAATAAATAAGTGGGCTGTCTGGGATTAGAACCTCAACCCAAACATGTATTATGCAATGCCGCTACCAACTGAGTTAAACTCAAGGAGATAAATGTAAAATAAATTAATTATATCAACTAATATTTCTTTTTTATTTGTGAGGTTTTTTAGGACACTACTGCATTAACTTGCTACATAGTATCAACTTGTCCACATATGTAAACATAAATTACAATAGATGAACTATTCAATAGAGCTTCCTACGAGGAGCTCCAAGAATACTCTAAAATGACTAAGGTGAAAATATAATGTTTAGGCTAGAATGAATGGATCCCCTTTGCTGCTTTCTAAGTGTCTCCTTTTATAGGTCTCACTTCCTTGACCTAATGGGTCTCTTTTTGAATGTTCAGGCCCATTAACCCTCTGAGATTCACGTAGCTCGTATGCACAGGTAATGTAGCGCGTGGAGCTGATCACATTTCCTTTGCACTGCTCGTCCCTACAAGGCACGTGGATTTAGGGCATGCAGCTCACGTCATTTGTCTGTGCAGGACATGTGACAAGTTATGAGATACCTCCAAGAGGAGGACCACACTTTTACTTGGACAATAACTTGAGAAAGAGCTAGTCACGTTGAAAGTCGAGCTCATGTGACCTGAACTATCAAGTTGAGCTATGCATGTTGAAGGTGGATCGCATGTGACCTGAGCGATTTAGCTGAGCCAGACATGCTGAAAAGGTCGAGCTCACATGACCCGAACGATCAAGTCGAGCTAAGCACGTTGAAGGTGGAGTACAAGTGACCTGAACGATCAAGTCGAGCTAGGCATACTGTAGGGTGGAACTGAGCTTGTCATGCTAAATTGTGAAGCCGAGCTAGGCATGACCTGAATGGTCAAGCTGCGCTAGGCATACTGAAGGATGGAGCTGAACTAGGCATGATTGAATGGTCACGTTGAGTTAGGAATGATCTGAATGGTCAAACTGAGCAAGACATGTTGAAGGATGGAGACCTGAACGGTTAAGCTGAGCTGGACAGGTTGAATAGTCAATGTACAATAGAGCCCACGTGGTATGGTTCTCCATACCCGTCCACAACTAATATACCAACTCGAGCCCTGCCCTCTAGATAAAAAGTTAACTATTAACCCTTTTTTTAAGACACTGCTGCATTAACTCAGTACCTTCTACCTAGTATCCATCACAAAGTAATTTATTACGGAAATTGGTAAAATCTTACATTGAGAAGTAATTGAACTAAATTCAGAAACACCAGAGCTCCAAATATCAATATCAAAATGGTGTGATTTTTGGAATGTTGGTATCGGTTTCTTTCTTTTTTTTTTTGAAGAAGGTTGGTATCGGTTTCTATCATCATTGACTTGAGGTTCCTTCAAAATCAACATAATAAAATAAAAATCATTGCAACTTTTTTTGTAAAAGAAGTAGATATCAAGCAACTCATTTCAACTTTTTTGTTTAATTTCAACATGTGCAGAATTTATCAAAGGATCAACAAATTTATATGATCATGTCAACGTGCCTATTGGTGTTGTCAAGTTTAGAAATGGATATGTTTTGGTGACATTCTAGTGGTTTAATATTCTGGTTTACGTTGATGGTTTTTTGTTGTTGTAAGTATCTGTTTTGGGAGAAGGATGTAAAGGGCCGGGGACCATGGTTGTCATATACTTGTAACTTTATTTGAGATTATTTAATAACAAAAATTGTTTGGCCTTTTTCAAAATAAATCAAATGTCAAAATTTTCCACTATCTAATTGGTCAATGGATTTGGAGGTAAATGCCGCGAAAGTTCGTATTACCTTTCTTCCCTTTGATACAAAGTACTCATTTCCCTTCCAAGCTTCCTCCTACTTTCCATTTTAATAGTAAGATCCACTTATGCACAAAGTTTAATTTTTACTTCTATGTTTTTGCTTTTTTGCTGAATTAACATGGATTAGGATAATATTACATTTGAGTATATTGATTGACGTTGGAGAACCAGATTGTTTAACCTGTATGAATTTTGGATTAATTTTTTTTTTTTTATGGGGCATTTAAATCTAGGTATATGTGATTGAATTTTCTGATTGCATGGATTAAGCGGTTTAAATTCGAAGATTCACGATCGTCTACGATCCATGTCACTTGTATTTTTAAACATTAACTACACTTTGTTCACTGTAATTAGACAATTACAATTCAGATTCTTTTTTTTGAAGGGTACAATTCATATTCTTATAACGCTATTTTTTGTTTTCTTAAATTAAAAAGTGATTTATTTATTTATTTGTTATGGATCACGGTTCAATCTATTTAATTGCGAAACATACTCATGTCAACATATCACAACTCTTTATTTTATTTTTTTAAGAATGAGACAACTCAAATCTTTTAACATGCAAGTTTATGTAAAGCAAATTAAATCACACGGAACAGTCCGCTACAATCTCTTGTCAATATAGATATTCCTAAACTTTTATCAATCAAATGATTGTACTTCGTGAAAATCGGATTTCAAAATGAAAGTTATTTGTTATCGAACTTTGTTTACTATTCAGTCGAACTTCAAATCATCCTATTCTTTCTTTAAAAAAGGTAACACAAACAAAAACTTGACTCAAATGTGGTGGCAATGTCGGTTGCAAACTTCCAATAAAAGTTTCAAACCATTTTACTTTACCTAAACCTCACTTCAAGGCGCCTTCTACCGTGAGAGAGGGTTACAAATCCCCTATGGTGAGCAAGTAGATTTTTACCGGCAATTACAAGTTCAGCAGGTTTATAATATATATTTTCCCATTTTTACTTTTATTTAATGAAAATTAAAATTAACACTTAATCTTCATTGCATACATCCATACCTTTTGTCCAAAAACAACACTCACGTCCTTATCTTCTTCTCATTCAACAACCAAAATTGAGTTTTAAGAAAAAAAACATATATTAATTACAAAAATCAAGATCTGTTCCATCTTCTTACAAACAAATATGCAACACATTCCTTATGAACAAATCTGTTCTGTTGTCTTTCAAATTGAGTTCAAGTGAAAGTAGCATCCCGAGATCCAAACCAAGCAAAGCTAAGGGACTCTTTGTGTTGTTAGGTACTTACCAAAATTCAGTTTTATTTTTATTTTTTTTTATGTTCCTTCAAACTGAATTCTTCTGTTATTTATGTTTTTGTATCTGTGTTTTTGAAATTTAAGTATAAATTCATGATTTTTCACCATTATATTTGACATTGATGGCCATATGTGTATGCGGTGCTTATTTATGTGTCATATCTGTTCTTAGATGTAACTAGTACTAAGTGCAAATTTTTTTTGAAGATACTCAAAACATCTTATATAATTTTAAACAGTTTTTTATTATTTTTCTTCCAATTCTCACCATTTAAAAAAAAATCTGTAACAAATAAAGACAAACTTCTAAATTTTTATCTCGTAAAAACACTGTAACAAAGAGACTCTGTGTTATGAGAACCCAGCTTATTGATTCTAAAAAAAATAAATTGATGCTAATTATTGGTGTTTAGTAAAGACAAATTTTGTTTTGCTGACTTGTGTGCAGATTCCTTCATCCATGTGACAGTTCACCGTGTATATATTGAAAATGTGGTATTGCAGTATTTTCAGAGACTAGTTGTCTCCCACATTAATTAAAAAGAGATAATTTTATCTCTAAAACTTGTTTGTTTTCCCATTAACCTTTTTCATTCATTTTCCTACTGATGATATTATAGATGACCTGATTTGCAACTGCCTCAATGTTGTGGCTCCTTAGACACATTTTCAACATTAAGATTTACAGAGTAGATGAAATTTCAAAATTGATTTTTTTTTTACTAAATAGTGTTAGTGATTAATAATTATTGAATCATATGTATTGTTGATTCAGGGAGTAGAAGGGAGTGATCAGTCTCTAAATTCATCAGATATGAATGGATGCATGGATGATGAGGAAGTAAGTAAAAAGTGATTATTAGGTATTTACTTTTGAAGCGAGGTTTCAAATTTATGATTGTTAAAATTATGCTTCTGTTGTAGGTTATGGAGGAGGTAACAGAAAGTTCAGCTGACAGTAATGACAATATTAACATCGAGGAAATGGACGAAGCTTCAGACGAAAGAGATAATATGGATGACAATGGGGCTAATGAGTGTGATGGAGATTTAGAAGCGAGTAGCGATTCATCCGAGTCTAATGGGAATGCTATAGTCATAAATGGCATCGGTGATATTTTAAAGATGGACATGAAAAACATTTCTGTAGATGTAGTTGAAAGGTTTGACTTTGCTGATTTAGATGTTGCATATAATTTCTACTCATGGTATGCAAGGGTAAACGGATTTTCTGTTCGGAAGACCCAAGTTCTGAGGGACCGTTTGGGTAATGTTCTGCAGCAAACTTTTGTTTGTTCACGGGAAGGTTTTAGAGAGAACAGGGGATTGACCTTGGAGAGGCGAAAGCGAGAACCCAGAAATGATACCAGGTGTGGATGTTCTGCAAAATGTCGTGTCCACATAGACATTGTTTCAAAGCGTTGGTATGTGACCGTATTTGAATTTGCGCATAACCACGAGCTGTTGGATGGTTTGCTATGTGGTCTTTTACCGGCACATAGAAAGCTAACACCAACTGATTTGATTGAGATTGAAAAGTATAAGAATGTTGGTGTAAGACCATATCAAACGTATGGTGCAATGGCTAATTCATCAGGTGGTTTTCACAAGTTAGGTTTTGTGAAAAAGGATTTGTATAATCAATCAGGAAGACAAAGGAAATTAGTTTCATCTGACTCTTGCGGTGCACTGAAGTATCTTCATATGCTTCGTACAAAAGACCCTTTAATGTATGTTGCACATACTGTAGACAAAGATAAGAGGCTTGAACGTCTTTTTTGGTGTGATGGAGAAAGTCGTATGAATTATGAAATTTTTGGTGATGTATTGGCCTTTGATGCAACCTATAGGAAAAACAAATACAATTGCCCGTTTGTTATTTTCTCCGGTGTTAATCATCATAACCAAACTGTTGTCTTTGCGACAGGTTTAGTTACGAGAGAGACGGAAGAGACATATGTTTGGTTGTTGGACCAATTCGCGACTGCTATGAATGGTAAGGCTCCTTTATCCGTAATAACTGACGGTGATGTTGCAATGAAAAATGCCATAAAGAGTATATTTCCAAAAGCACATCATAGATTATGTGCTTGGCATCTTCTACGGAATGCATCATTGAATGTTGGGATTGCTGATTTCATGTCATATCTTAAAAGATGCATGTTGGGTGATATGGAGGTGAATAAGTTTGAAGAACTATGGGAAGAGATGGTTGAAAAATTTGGCCTGCAAGACAACAATTGGATCAATGAGATGTATGCAAAAAAAAGAATGTGGGCGACTGCTCATATCAAAGGAGAATTTTTTGCAGGTATACGAACCACGTCTCGGTGTGAGGGTTTACATAGTCACATAGGTCAATTTGTGCATTCGAGAATTAACTTGACTGATTTTGTCCAGCAATTTCATAGGTGCCTTACATATTTTCGATTTCGAGAGATTGAGTCCGACTATCATTCCAACTATGGTCAACCCGTATTGCAAACTAGTTTGCGATTCATTGAGAGATCAGCATCGAACCAGTTTACAAGGGAGATTTTCTTCCTTTTCCGTAATGCTCTGAAAAAATCTTTGATGTTGAGAATTATTGAAATTCAAGAGATGTCCATGGGTTCTATCTACAAAGTTTCAAAGTACTGTGGAAATGGAAGTGTCTGGCACGTTACACATTGTGAAACTCCTGTAGATTTCAAATGTTCGTGTCTTAGGATGGAGTCGTTTGGACTGCCTTGCGATCATATTATTGCTGTTTTGATGTATCTGGATTTTGATCACCTTCCCAAGAATCTAGTTTTACACAGGTGGACAAAGTTCGCTACAGATACAGTTCGAGCAAGATACACAAATGGTTCACAATATTGGGATTCTCAAATTGCTTCAAGGTATGCGGGAATTATTCAGTTGTCGAAGGATGTGGCTGAGAGGGTTTATCAAGATGTAGAAGAGTACAACCGCATTGTAGATTTTCTTAGTGCTGAACTTTTGAGGTTGAAGAATAAAACAACAACTGTTGGTATTGATGCTAGCACTGGGGTACACAATGTAGTCGTCGACGAAAGTTTACTGGACCCTACTTGTGTGAGGACTAAAGGGTGTGGAACTAATCCAATTGCTACGCCTGGTGGAAGTAGGCGTCCTCAATCATGTAGTCAGTGTGGTGTGATAGGACACAATAAACGATCATGTCCTAAAGGAGTCAACAACGGTGAAAATGCATGCACTTCGAGTGCGACGATTTATGAAATTAATGAAGATGATGAAGAAGGAGATCTTGAGCTGTGATAAAGTAAGTTAAATAACATTGAAGCATGATTATGATTACAGTTAGTTTAATTTAGTTTGAACTTATTATCTTATGAATATTATTTACTGATGCAGATTGGAATGAGCTCGTAGTTGATGTTGGTTAAAACCTTATATGGAGCAACTGTCAAGACGGTGGACACCGGTGGGTTTATGGTTAATGTATTGTTTGTTTGTAGTCTGGAAAATCATTTGTAGTATGTCTACTTATGTACTTTTGTTGTGTTAGTGATGTAATGTGGATTCCCCTCACCAAAAAGACAATGTGTTACTTATATGTATGTTGATGTATTGTGGTTTAATGGTATCAATGACATTTTCTTAGGAAATATTATGTTGTTTAGAATATTGAATGTGTTTTATGTGTTGGCATATCTATTTATGGATGCCTGTTGCAGCACTTCTGTTATTAAATGATACTTATTATGAATGGTGCTGGAGTCTTAGAGAGTGTCTGATTCGGTAAGAGACTGGTTTCGGAAGTTTGGAGGTTGACGCTGGGGTATGCAGTGCGTGCTGTGTGCGGTTTGTGTGCTGCAGTCTTGTATATGTTAGCCTCAGGTCTGCCTTCTGTTAGCAGTGGCTGTTTTTTCTGGTTTTTACCTTCTACAGGCTTTCTGTTGTGTACTGTAGGAGTTTTTTGTTGTTGTTAGTTGGGTTTCTGGTATTTCAGTGCCTGTTATTTTGTTCTTGTTCTGCTGCCGTTTCAGATTTAATACGCAACAGCTGTAGTGGTGGTCACATTGGGGCTTATGTTGTTGCTAATAGACAATCAAACAGAGGTAGAATATGTTATTTTTTTTGCAAATGTTTTACTTCATGAAATGCTGCTTAGGAAGGTTATGCTATGTATGATGCTAGGTTGTGTTTCGAAGGTGAATGAATGTGGAAAGCATATTAGCATTTTCGTTTTGTGATAATTTGAATGATTCTAAAATTTCGTTAGAGCCAATTGGATTGGCAGTGTTGAATAACTTGCAAATACACAGACTTACAAGGGATTTACTATATAAGGGTTGAGTTGAGTGTGAATTATAGGTTTTCTTTCTTTGGGATTTTGAGACTTGTAATCAAGTTATATGATGGAGTTTGTCACAAAATGATGCACACCTCTCTCTCATGACAAAGTAATACACAAAAGAAGACCACCCTCTATTTTAAGTGAGCAAAGGATGAAGGGAGCGTGTGACTCTGTAAGGTCAACATTCTAAAGAATTATTCATTTTTATAAACTCACGGAATTTACTTCAGAAAGGTTTAGACAAGGCTCTCTTTATGGCGTGACTAATGAGGCAAGATTATTATTGGTAATGAATGACAATGACTCACAATGAAATATTTGACCAAAAAGATAGGAAAGAACTTATGAAAAATAATCACAAATTAAAGTCTTGTCTCAAGGAAAAAGAGAGAGCTTACGTGAGAAATGAATAACATACATAGGTCTGCTAATGAAGTTTCAAAAATTGAGTAGAAGAGAGGAACACTAACACTTTTTTTTTTTTGAAAGAAAGAAACTTATAGCATTTCATTAATAATAATAGTTTCTGCACATCTCGGAGGTTTCATTAATAATAATAGTTCCATTGCTCGGAGGTGTCCATCTCGGCTGAACAGCAGCTGCTGATCTGTAATGCTGTTGTACGTGAGTCTGCACTGAGATTGCAGACTGCTGTTGCTGTTGTGCGTGAGCCTGCACAGAGAGAGCAGCCTGCTGCTGCTGCAAATTATCTTGCTGATACGCTGCTGAACGCGGTTGGTTTGCTTCTTGCCAATCTTCAATCAAATGTCGAGCCGAGATGATTGTGTGTACAAATTAATGTGTATCAATTCCCATTAGTATACTACTATTAAATTTAAAACTAGAGCCGTTGAAATACATAAAGAAAAGATCTAAAACTACTATTAAATTGATGTCTACAATTATCACCATATGCTCAAATAAAAATAAAACCTAAAAAATTAAATCATTCAATCAGTCAACAAAGAAAATAAAATTATAAAATTTCCCACACAAAATATAAATAAACTCCATGAATTTTTTACAAAAGTAGTTTATAATTAATTATGAACGGTGGCTTATAGCCATAAAATATAAATAAAGTCCATGAATTTTTTACAAAAGTTAAACATTGAGAATCAACACGTACATAGTGAGTCCTTAGGGAATCAACACGTGTGTGTGCTAGCCCTATGAAAAGACAAGACAAGGCAGGCATTGATCAGACCGCTGGCTTCATCTTTAATTTCTAAGAACCACTTTCATCCACAAATCCTTGCCGAATCTAAATTTAAGCGGTAAATTATCCCGCCAAAAGTTTAGTTCCAAATATTAAATTTAGAGATAATTGTCATTTTGGTCCTGAATATGTAATGAGTAGTCACAATAAGCTTTGAATGCATTGACATTTTTAAATAGTATTTTTTTATAGTGGTCGGAGTTTGAACTCCAGACCTTGCATATTTTATGCATTGTCTTTACCAACTGAGTTATGCTCATGAGGACTTTTAAATAATCTATGATTATGCATTTCGTTAATCAGAATAATCTCTCGTAACAAAATATTATGTTAATACTGTCATATTGATCCTCCATCATATTTACATAATATTATATGAAAGGAAAATGTTAACGAGTGCCATCGGCCCACTCTTTAAGCACTTTAAATGGTAAATTTTTAACGAAAAGTTGTGTATTGAATGCATTGGAAATTGTAATAGTTAACTTTTTAAATGAATAATTGTTAAATTTGAGATGCTTAAAGAGTGCCCTGGGGGCACTCGTTAACAAGACCCTATATGAATATATGTAAGGTCTTGTTAACTAGTGTCGTTGGAGCATTGATTAAGGAATCCATTAATAGAAATTTTGTCTTGGAAAGATAAGGTGTTAAGTTTCACCAAATAATTATTGATTCACTTTTTATGAAAACTTTATTGTTTTGGATGCTTAACCAATGTCGTTGGGCACTGTTTAGTAGTCCCTAAATAGGTATTATCAACATTTAAGATATATTTTTTCTTTAAAATAACATTTTTGATATATTTTAACGTCATAAACTATTATGTTTAGTTAATGTTAGACATTCATCGACTCAAATGATTATCAACCCATTATATTTAAGGTTTAATGTGTTTTTTCTACTTAAAAATAAGAATATTATGACCCATACTATTCATGATAGATTTTATTTTATTTTTTAATTTTAATGAGTAGTTTATTCAAAATAATTAACAAAATAATAAATAAACTATCCCTTTTAAAAAATAAAAATAAGATAGATTATCGGTATTCAATTCACCTAGGAGGTTAAAACTTCAACCTAGAACCTAGTATTTTAGTATTCAATTCACCTGGGAAGTCGAAACTTCAATTCATAACCTAGTATTTCAGTGAGGAAGTATTCAAGTATGTTTAATTGACCTAAGATGTTGAACCGTCAACTGAGAACCTATTGTTTCAGTATTCAAATATCTTCAATCGACCTAGGACGTCGAAACGTCAACTAAGAACCTAGTATTTCGGTATTCAATTCACCTGGGCGGTCGAAACTTCAACCCATAACCTAGTATTTCGGTACTCAAATTTCTTTAATTGAGAACTTAGATGTTGAATCTTCAACTCAGAACATATTATTTTAGTATTCAAATCTCTTCAATTGACCTACAAGGTCAAATCTTTAATTGAGAACTTACTATTTCACTCTTCAATTGACATAGGAGGTCAAAACTTCAGCTGAGAACCTAGTATTTCAGTATTCAAATCTCTTCAATTGACCTAAGAGGTAAGATATTTAACTGAAAACTTACTATTTCACTCTTCAATTGACATAGGAGGTCAAAAATTCAAACGAGAACCTAGTATTTTAGTATTCAAATAATCTCTTCAGTTCATCTAAGAGCTTGAACCTTTCACTTATAACCTACTATTTTAGCATTCAATTATCTTCAATTCACTTAAACAATTTTGTACATTTTCTACAACTTCTCACACAATAATTGATTTTCCAATATAATAAAAGTTCAATTCACTAAGATGTTATTTTTAATTTTCTACCAATTCTCCCACACAATCAAATTTTTTTTTTTTTTATGAGAACACTGTTAACTATTTTCTAACAGTATTATTAACATTTTTTTTTGAAGAGATTAAATATTAACATGTTAATAACCTTATTATGTGATAAAAGCCGTCTAACACTGTTGAAACAAGTTTCCCTTCTCAAATCTGGCCCATTGAATTAAACAAGTTTCCCTTCTCAAATCTTGTAGAAGGTGTGTTTTACCAAGTTATAACTAAAAAGTAGTTAAATATACCTTAAGGTGTAGCTTACTAAAACACTCCCACATAAAAACTAGTGGGTGTGTTCTAGCAAATCCCATATATATATATATATATATATATATATATATATATATATATATATATATATATTCTTTATCATTTAAAAACGGTAACAAACTAAATGATTATATTTATACTTATTTTTTTATTATCCCAATTTTACCCTTATACAACTATTTCTCTAATAAAGATTGTTGGTGTTATTGAAATAGATAATCATGTTTAATTTGGTTTGTTATAACTAGATGATTATGATCGGGCCTTTAGAAGATTTATTAGGAGATTGTGAATTTAAGAGTGATAATTATTCTAGATGATTATGATCAGGGATTTAGAAGATTTATTAGAAGATTGTGAATTTAAGAGTGATAGGCTTAATCGCATGTTTGATCGCTTATGTTTATTTTAGTTTTCAATTTGGTCCTTCATGTTGGAATAAGTCAGTCTCTTCCGTCACTTAAATTTAAAGATCCAGGTTGACAATATGGGTGATGGAACTTAATTTATTTAAAAAATCAGTTTTAAAACATTTTTTTAAATTTTGCTTCTTTTATTAAACTCAATATCATGTTCTTAATATGTCTATAAAAAATTGCTCAAATTTGAATTTAATATGGACAAAAGCTAAGTGCAGAAAATTTTTGTACTACAAAAAAACTATTAAATTAGAAGGTCTTAGTTTTGTAGGGATTAAAAACATATTTAATCCTATATTTTTTATAAATATAACTAGGGGTGTACATAAGTCGGTTTCGGTTGAGTGTGACCAAACCCTAGACCCCAACCATATAGAGCACCACGATTTGGGTGAGGTAAAATAACCACACGTTATATTATTGGTCTGGTATGGGCAAACCAACTAATTTTTGGTTTAGGTTGGGTTGGGTAGTGGGTTAGCCAAATTATTTTTCTAATTTTTTGTTAATATTAAATGACGAGTCGTCATTTTTTCCTCATAAAAAAATACTAACATTCTTTTTTCAAAACTAAACATCACACTAATTTTTTTTTCAATAGATTAACTGAAAATTAAAGTCTGCTAACAATGTCAAAATAATAAAAATGTTATAATGGTTGATCAATTTAATAAAAAAGTATTAAATTAATAGAAATAGCAATTTTATCATTTACGAAACAAGAATTTTTTTTCTCCAAATTTTCTATGAATGATACAATGTTAGATTGTCATTTCTTGGATGCTAACGTCTTAACGAAACAATGTTAAGATTATCTATGAGTAATGAGTAATAAAATGTTCTTTGAATAATTCCAATATCTAACTACTCATGTGCTAATAACATAATAATATGAAAAAACCGTGTCCAACACTATTCAAACAGGTTGCCCTTCTCAAATCCACACCATTGAATTAAAAATTAATATATCTTATGGTTGTGTTAAACTATCTCACAAGAGGAGACTTGTTTCACTCTCTCACCGAAGCCTTGGCCTCACTTCAATCATTTTCATAGAAAAAGAATCGAGCAAAAAAGAAAACAACTACTACAATAGTAACATCGTAGTGTCAAATGTCAATAATAAAAAAAAAAAAAAAAAAAGACATAATGCTTGTGTGCCACCTAGATGATGTTGGCACTTAAGAACACAAGAACGACAAAATCATAAAACTGGCTGTGTCTGTTTTATTCGACTCGGTCTTTCCAAAATCCAAAGACACTTTCATACTACAACACCCTCTTTCCATTTTCTTTTAGAATAATAATAATCATAGAATCTCCGCAAATTCTAACTCAACGGATAAAAATATCGAAATCATTCGAGTTTAAATTCCGACTCTTTACTCGTGTGTACGGGTTTTTAATGGTTATTTGTTATTTCATTTCGCTATAAAATAATATCTTAGAATGTGAAATAAATATTTAATTTTCTTCCCTGATTTGGTAGTTGAGCTGACTTGCTCTTGCCGTGTGCTCTCTTCCTGTGTAACGTGGAGTCAGTCTTTCTCCTTTTTCAGGAAATGCCTTCAGACTTCAGTTAAAGCCGAGTCTTCTCTTGTAAGATAAATTCTTATACTTCATCAACAAAAAATTAGAGAATTTTTCATTTTTTTGAGCTCAAAGAGAAGCTCAACTATTTTAACTACAGGTAACTTTATTCTGTACTTTATTTTCTTTCCCTTTATTAACAAACAAGTTTATGAAAGCAATTGATCCCAAAAGGGAAAATATAATGATTTTTTTTTTCTTTCTGAATTTAGAGGTATATGCTATTTTAAGTCTTGTTTCCTAAAACATGTCAATTTTGTGATGATTTTGTTTTTTATAAGTTTAAAAATGGATAATTGCTAGATTTGGACTATGTTTGATTTTGTCCATGATGTTACCAAATTTGCATATGTATGATAGATTTTAGATTTCATTAGGTTAATGAATTTTCTGTTTTGGGGTTATCTTAAATTAGGGTAAAAGGTTCTTGATCTATTGAAAAACCATTTGAAGTTATTTTTGATCATACAATAACACCAACAACAACCAAGCCTTATTGCAATTTTGTTATATTTGAAGTTTGATTATATGGTTACTTAATGCAAATTGGTTTTTACTCTTTGAATTAGGCCATGTTTGGATAAGTAGCTTAATTAAGCACTTATAGCATAAACACTTACCGCTTAAGTCTATATGTATAAGCTATTTCTAGAACAAAAGATAAAAGAAAATCAATCTGTTTTCATAAGCTATTTTAGAGAGCTTATGGAAATAAGCTGAAAACAACTTCTGAACATTTCACAAGTTGTTTTCATCAGCTCTCCTAAATAGCCTCACAAGTGATTATGCTAGTAGATAAGCTAAAATAAACCAATCCAAGCAGGTCCTTAGTCTAGTGTTTGGAAAGTCTTAGTCATCTTTGAGTTTACCACCTTCAATTTAGACGCCATGTTGATTTTCGATGACTTTTTATGCCTCTTAATTTTATTTCAATTGTATGAAAATGCAGTGCAGTTGAAGTGAGGTTGCAATGAATTGTTTTCCATTCAACATCATCTACGGAGACAAGAAGGGTGATGCTAAAGGCTTGCAAATGCAATCACTCTCGGGTCTATCGAACAACTCTACTTATGGCGGGAGTGACATGAGAAGAACTGGTTCTGAATTGAATTCTCTGGATGCTTCCGACAACAGTTCCGACTCCCTTAGGAGGAATGCATTTCCCAATTTGTCCCAAAGACCTAGCAACCTGAGAGTATTTACTGTATCTGAACTGAAATCAGCCACCAAAAATTTCGGTCGCTCTGTTATGCTTGGCGAGGGTGGATTCGGGTGTGTCTACAAGGGTTTGATCAAGAGTGTAGATGATCCTGCTAAAAAAATTGAAATTGCAGTTAAACAACTTGGTAAAAGAGGAATTCAGGCAAGGTTTTGCTCTTTATATTTCGTACTGAAAGTTATACAAGCTTATTTGCTTCTGTAATGTTGATAGGTAATAGGTATCTTGTTAAAGTATAATATCGACAAAATGCTCTCACGCAGTGTCTAGTTATATGACTCTACTGTGTTTAAGTATCATAAAGGAAGCTATAACAAGTGTAATGTTATAAAGCTTAAGTGCATGTACTTTCAAGAGAGCCAAAAGTACTTTGAAGACTTAAAATTGATTTTTGTATGTTGGTGAATTCTCGATTAGAATTGATATTGCCTATTTAACTGATTCTAATGTGAAGTTAGGATTTGAAGCTTTTATCTGAAATTTTAATTTTCACACTCAAATTTATTGTTCAACTCACTTTTACATGAATGTATTTCAGCATAAATCATTTTACCTTAAGCGCACTTTTAAGTTTTAACTAAAATCTATTTCCATGACCATAGAACCAAACAAATACTAATTGAATTGTAACACGAGTTACTTCAAGTAGATACTTTACCACACTTCAATTTTATATTTTAATTTGCAAACCTTACTCGACCTTCGAAAGACTTTTGTAAAATATGATGGCACGATTGCTACACCAGATAGGAATAACCTTGAGTACTTTTTCTACTGCATTGCACTCTGTGTGACTGTGTGTTACTTAGGGTTTATTTAGATTGACTTATTTGAGCTTATCTACTAATATAAGCTCTTGTGAGACTGTTTGAGTTAACTTATGACGTGTCCATAAGCCTTTTTTCGCTTATTTTCATAAGCTCTCCAATATAGCTTAGATGAAAACAGTTTGACTTTATTTTATCTTATGCTATAAAATAGCTTATAGATAGGCAGTTATATGTAAGCACTTATGCTATAAACGCTTAATTAAATTGTTTATCCAAACAAGACTTTAATTTCTTTCCTTTCGGCTTATAGGGGCATAAGGAATGGGTGACTGAAGTGAATGTTCTTGGTATTGTTGAGCATCCCAATCTTGTGAAACTAGTTGGCTATTGTGCTGATGATGATGAAAGAGGAATCCAGCGGCTTTTGGTATATGAATATATGCCCAACAGAAGCTTGGAACACCATTTATCCCCGCGATCAGAAACTCCTCTCCCATGGAGCAGGAGACTAAAAATAGCCCAAGATGCTGCTCGCGGCTTAACATACCTCCACGAGGAAATGGATTTTCAGGTATAAGCATAACTTTCCTATTCAAGGATATAAAGGCTGTGTAGAAACTCACCCCCTAAAGGAAGTTAGGAGAAGCTTAATTGAACTTTTTAAAAGTAGTTTATTTGTATATAAACTGCTGTGCAGCTTGATATTGCTGTACTAACTGTTTGTGGGGGGTATTTAGATAATTTTCAGAGATTTCAAATCTTCAAATATCCTTCTGGACGAGCAGTGGAATGCAAAGCTGTCTGACTTTGGATTAGCAAGATTGGGACCATCTGACGGGTTAACTCATGTCTCAACAGCGGTATGGCCATTTCTTTTCATCTCTGATTTCATATATGATCCACTATTTACATATATGAAAATGTTATAAGCAAGAGAGTAATTTGGTATGAGAATAGGAACCTGAATCTAAGGGTATGTTTGAATGCAGGATTTTGGAAGGGAAAACTTATTTTTCTAAGAATATGATCATTTATCATGTTATTGTTATTCTTTCAAATTTTTTAGAATATCAAATATATACACAAATATAGACTTAGCCCTTCAAAACCCTCCATCCGAATGTACGTTAAACATAGACTGAGTCTATCATGTTTTAAAAAAAAAAAATCGTTTACCGTGCTATAAAAGCATACATCATGGTACCCCTAATACAGTTATCAACCATTTATAGCTGGAATCTAGTGAATCAACACACAATTAATGTTCATATGGCTGGTGTATAATGTATTCATCAGGTTGTAGGAACAATGGGGTATGCAGCTCCTGAATATATTCAAACAGGACGTCTCACTTCAAAGATTGATGTATGGAGCTACGGTGTCTTCCTCTATGAACTCATTACCGGCAGGCGTCCTTTAGATCGAAATCGCCCAAAGGGTGAGCAGCAGCTGTTGGAATGGATAAGACCATACCTTTCAGATGTGAAAAAGTTTCAAATAATTTTGGATCCTAGACTTGAGAGGAAACACCTCTTAAAGTCGGCCCAAAAACTTGCTATAGTAGCTAACAGATGCTTGGTTAGAAACCCAAAGAATCGCCCTAAGATGAGTGAAGTATTAGAAATGGTGGATCGGATTGTGGAGTCTTCGGTGAGTACTAATCAACAACCACCCTTGAATAGTGTAGCCTCAGCCGATGATTCTCAGGACACTGAAATAACTAACAAGAAGAGAATCATGGAGCCAAAACCAGATTGTAATTGGTTTAGGTTGTGGAGACCAAAGCTTTTAAGAACATGCTGATTATTCTAGATTTAAATGGATCAAAGCTATGAATGGCAAGCAGAGTTCTTTATGACAAGAATTATCCATCTATAATTACCATCTATGTTGCACAAACACTTCGTATTGAAGACGTGTCCGGAGTCTGACACTTCTTGGTGTCTGACACTGACATGACGTTGACACACGTGGGTTACATTCAATCACTTCCATTTTCTCAAATTCTTGTTGGTTTTGACGTGTCTGACATTTATGTATGTGTAGATTACCATCCTTGGACATCACAAAGAGCTCATGTTAATGCTATGTAGCCATAAAAAACGTTGCACCTCTTCATCTCCCCTAACAATGTATAGAAATTGCATGTGGTTCTCGCAGATGCATCCTTCCAGCTTGTGAAGCTATTTAATGAAAATTTAAGGTATGCAATATTCAAGTAGTTGAGGAACAAATTGTGAATATCAAGGTAGAGGTTGGATTTCTGTGATATGCTAGCTAAGTTGATGAGCCTAATGCCAATGCATCTGGTTGAGTTGTAAATTCTAAATTATTATATTTACGCACATTGCAATTTCAGTCATTACATACAGAGATCCCTAATATTTTGCGAGGTCTTGCATCAAATGTACAAAGATTATCGTGTTTTTAATCAATATATCGAATTTTGTTGATTTTCTATTCGTGTTTAGATACATTGAGAACTGGCTAATGAGGAATAAACCTTTGTATTGTTGGCAAAACTTTTTTATTCAGCATTTAGTATCTATACTTGTATACAAAACAGTTTTTTGCACATGCTTGACCATGTTAAGGGCACATTTGGATTGATTTATTTGAGTTTATCCACAAACATTAACACTTGCGAAATTATTTGTGACAGCTTATGAGAACTGCAACAAAAAGTCACATTTTCAAACCAGCAGCTATGTATGCTGGCAACTAGCCATACATTTTCTAAAATATCATATTTCAGATAATTTTATATGATAAGAAAAAAACTGTATAACTCCACTAACTCCAGTTGTCTATATATTAATCCAACTTGTTTACAATATTACACAGCTCCTTTGACAATGTGCACATATACAATAGTCACTTTTGGCATATATGTGTATAATTTTTTTTCAAGATACGTAGGAGACATTAACTCTGACGTTAAGAGCACACACATTTATTTTAATTGCATGAACGGGTGCTTTTTTCTTTTGAATGATTTGAGAGGTTGAAAATATGATAACATGATAGGAGTTTATAATGGAGATGGAGAAATTATAGTGGAGTGAAGAAGAAGAAATTAATATTTGACTATATTGGACATGATAAGGATAGATCATATATGCACTACATACATAGTATCATGTGTTAGAAACGATATAGTAGTATAGTACCATATATATGCACTATATACAGTGGTAACATAAATTAATTAAGCTCTGTGTAGAGCATATAGAAAAACATCAGTTGGAATTGATGAGGAATATATCAGTTAGCTCAGTTAAGTTGGATCTTGAGACCTATTAATTAGAATTAGAAAAGTTTATATACGAAGCACTGTACTCCCACATCGGAAAGAGATAAGGTTGGAAAAGGTATCATCCATTATAAAACAAAAGGTAGGATTTTACGTGTAAGGCACAAGGGTATCACTGAAGAAAATTAAGTACTTACGTAATTTTCAACATTTTTGTATCCTTTTTCTTGAGAAAATTTAGGTAGCATTTCCTTCTTCTTCAAAAAGACAAAATACCTATGGAGTAGTATTTTGTTTTTTTGGTTGGAGAAAAAAAGTTACCTAATTCTTTAATACACACCCTCCAGTCATTAATATAAGCAAAAATTCACTTTCTAGGTTCATTCAATTAATGATGTATGTAGTCTTTATTATAGACTACATACATCATTAATTGAATGAACCTAAAAAGTTGATTTTTGCTTATATTAGTGACCGGAGGATGTAAGTGTTAATATTTTAGTTGCTATATTAGGGTATGCATTGTTATATGCAGGTCGGGGTTCGAATCCCACATTCCATTTATTTCTCTTGAAAAAGGTGAATTCTATCTAATAGGCTAACTTGTTTTTCTCTTTCCCTTTTATTGAAGTGATTTTCAATCTATTTCGTTTTTCCTTTCGTGATTTCGTCGTCTTAGTGCGACGTTGTTTTGTTCGTCGTTTTTGTGCAGCGTTGTTTGTCTTTCTTGTTTTGTTCAGGTATTTGTTCAATTCGGATTGTCAGATCAACTTAGATCCAGTGCAGATTCAATCAATGACTATGGCGTCGTTAACGTTGCAGATCCGGAGACATGGGTATTCCGGAGACTTGAATATAGTCATATGTGTAGGCTTTTGTACTTTGTCGTTTTATGCTATTAATATGGATGTTGTGAGTTTGTTCGCAGATTCATCCTTTTTGTTTTTAGCGAATTTGCATTGTATCGATGTACTCTATCAATTTGAATAAATGAATATCATTTATTTTTGTCAAAAAAAAATCTAATAGGCTACCTGACAAAAAAAATTGTTTCTTTTTGATAAGTGTTCGTAACAAAAAATTTCTATTGACAAAGATAAATTAAGTTCATTTATTATATAGGAAGTAATTTTGTGTGACCAACAAATAGTATTTGGTCACAATTAAGACGGTGAATGAGTCGATTCGATAAGAATTTGTTTAATTAGAAATATGACTTAAGTTTGAAACGAAGATTTTTAGCTCAAGTTTGACTTGTTTAAAGTCCATGAACAACTCCGTTCGATTCGTTATGTTCAACTTGTCGGTTCGAATAGCATAATTTGAAAATCATTTTTTATCAAAAAATTAAAAAAAGTTATATCTTTGACCATTTATCTATTTTTTAAAAGGAAAAGTTAGAATTAAAATAAAAGTTAACACATATTCTTTAATGGATAGACACAAATACAAAGTTCAATAAATATTGAAACTAAAAACATAACAAACTACAAACAATAAAAAACAATAATAGAAAGAAAAAAAAAATACCAAAATTAAAGCAATGTTATTTGAGCATAAAAGAGCAACGGCTAATATTTGACAACCAGTATAAAAATACACAATTTTATAACCAATGATGTGACCATAAGAAAAAGAAATAAATAATTAAAAAATGAAATAGTATTTATGCCGTATAAAATATATGGTGTTAGACAACAAAAAGTTATCAAGATAACATTTCTTCTAAAATTACTACATGTAATGTAACTAATGCAAAATCAAACTTAATTCTACAATTAGAGTTAAGATAAAAGAAAAAACACACACATAACCCCACATACATATACAAGTAATCGAGTCAACTTATGAACCAAACGAGTTGAACTATACCTAGTTCAATCAATTTTAACTCATTTAGTTAAAAACTTAATTTTCACCTACAATTTCAACTCATTTAATTCATGAAACAAGTTCAACGACTTAATTGTCAAATTGAGTTCCAAACTATATTCAAATTGGCTCGATTGATCAACAACCCTAGTCACATCCAACAAAAATTTCACATAGATAAATGAATAGTATGACAGAGAAAAATTTGTTGGTAAACAAAAAAATCCGTAAAAACAAAAACAGAGATAAAATGGATAGGCCATCACTTATATTGTTTCTTTTTCTGGTTCATCAATATTCTTCATCAACAAGACTGGAGTTACATTGTTCATTCATGAAGTGTTCTTCATCAGTGTTCTATTGCCTCTCCTTTCGCTTCATCTTTGCTCAACATGTGCAATGTTGCACATGTTAGACAAACCCAATTATCAAATTTTGTTTTTCACCCCCCTAAAAAAAGTGACATGTTTCCGTCTTACAATATTTTACTGCACGCACAACTTTAGTACATATGTTGGTTTTCAAAATTGTTTAATTATTCTTAAATTTTAAATATTTAAATAAATTTTCTTTATATAAAATTTTATTTACAAAATGAATAATTTTTTTAACATGAGATAAAATGAACTAAATATAAATTTTTAAAAATTTCAAAAGTTTAAGATAAAAATAATGAAAGTTTCAACTAAAAATTAAATTGAGTTAATCATTTGAAAATACACATTGACTTAACAACATAACTTAAACTACATGCAGGAAAATTTTCCAAATACAAGTCATTTTCTTATTTTGAAGACAAAATTTTATATAACTTATAAATAAAAAACCCTTCCATCCAATCCGAAAAACGAAAATCTCAAACCTCAATCAGTTGATGTCACTATCAGCTAAAAATCTAAAGTCATAACACCAAATCTATACGTCTCATGCACTCTTACAACTTGCATGACTCATGATATAATCCTCTTTTTTTGTGGCATGCATGATTCATGATCATCATAAGTGTATTTAATGTATTTTTTAAAAATAGGTTTTTCTATCATGTGCAAATTTGCACATGTTAAGAAGTTTAAAGTAGTAACTTTTGACTTGGAGCTTGTGTTTTTTATATTAAATATGTAACTTTTAATCAATAATTGTTGGTTTTCAATGAAAAATTACTACTTTTAGTTACCTTAACATGTGCAATATTGCACATGTTAGACAAACCCTTTAAAAATAAGACTGTATTATTATTTGGTTGGGTGAATCTGAATCATGTGTCATTTTCTATATCGGAAACAATTTAATTTGAGGAGCTATAATTAACAATGAACTCTTTCCACAAATATTCAAAGTGTGATTTTATTAACATGTTCTAGGATCCAACCACCACGTTAATTAAGTGCTAATTAACTAACTGGTATTGTTACTTAAGGAAAGATTATAAATCAAACTGGTACTCTTGATTTGAGTGAGTAGTATAATTTAATTTGGGGTAATAGTCACTCTAGTCCTTGAACATGTAATGATTAGTCATTTTAGTCCTTCATTCTATCAAAATTTCAAAATAGTCCCTGATTGTGCATTATGTTAGTCAAAATAGTCCTTGACACTAAAATAACCTCTCAATGTTTACGATAACTCTTTTCATATAGAGACTAAAATGACAATAAACATGTACTTATAAGGATTAATATGACAATAAGTAAGTATATTGGAGGACTAATCTGACAATATTAATGAAATATTTTAAAGTTAAGGACTATTTTGACTAACAAAATACATAATCAAGGACTATTTTGAAGTTTTGATACATTGAAGGACTATTTTGATTATTCATTACAATTATTTTTTGGTAGAATTATTCATTACAATTTCAGGGATCAAAGTGATTATTACCCAATTTAATTTATGTGCATGAGAAACTGTTTAAAAAAGTTTATTCTCTCGATTTCAACCTTCACAGTCACATGTGATCAAGAGTTAACTTATTCACTGACTAATGACAGAAAACGAATATTGTACCCGTCAGTGCAGGCCGCATAATGATATAAAGATTCTCTTTCAAGTAAAAAACATTTTAAATAAACTGTCGAGTACTTACTTATGTTATGTGACCTGAAAAATATTACTGTACTAACAACATAGTACTATAGCCAAATTCATCGTCAAAACTGGAAATACATTTCCCAAAAAATAGTCCATAACTTTTGCATATTAACAAATACATTTATTAGGTTTGGCATTAGAGACTATAACCAAGTTAATTGAATATGTGTGACCCTTCATGTTGATCTCGCATCAATATTGTTGTAAGATAGAATGACTTCTCTATAAATTTTAGATCTCTTTAAGATTGATTAGTCGGTCCACACACAATTACCATTACTGGCAAATTTGTTTCTAATATGATTTAGATTTCACAAATAAATTAATGCCTAGTAAGTCGTCATTAATTTGAAATCAACGTGCATCCAATTTTTCATGTCTTTTAATGTGCCATGTGTCGTAATCTTTTTAACTTATCAACTATTTTGATTAACATTTTACGATTTCAAAGATATCTGTACTACTCAAGAGTTTTCGGATAAAATAGTAAGACATTTTATTCAACTTAATCAAAGGTTTAAAGTTCTTTTAAAAATGCAATGTTAAATCTTTTAAGAGAGAACTCAATACTACAAAAACTCAATACTTAATCTCCGCACAAAATATCCGATTCACACTCAAAGAGGTTTGTTTTGGATAAGCCAAATGCAATTTTTCTATTTATGTACTCCTCTTAAATTGCTCAAAAAGAAAAAAGAAAGTACTCCTCTTATGGTCTGTTTGGATGATCAAAGAAAGTGAAAGGAAAGAAAGAGTGAGGAAAGATTATATGAGGAAAGAAAAAGAATAGAAAGTGAGAGGATTGTTTTGGTTGTTTGGTATAAAAGAAAGTGGAATAGAAAGTGAAAGGAAAGAGTGATGTGTATATTTGTAAAAAGACAATTACATCCTTGAAATGTTTTGGCTACATGTCATTTTAAATTAAATATTGTATCTACATATGTGTCAAAATCATAATTTTCTTGTACTATGCACTAGCACCATGTTAATGCTCCCTTAAAAAAAAAAAAAAAAGCACCATGTTTTTTTTGAACGGAAAAAGCACCATGTTAATTCCTAAAAAAAAAAATGTACAATGCAAATAATATATGATATTGAGGGTATTTTGGGTATTTTACCATGAAATTGATGCATTCCTCCTGTTTCCGTCTTTGCAGCTGAGGAAAGTTTTTGAGTGTGGGTCCCACCTCAAAACTTTCTTTCCCTATCCTTTCCTTGTCCTGCCAAACGGTGGAAAACTACTGTATCCACTCACTTTCTTTCCCTATCCTTTCTTTCCCTTGTCTTTCCATGGATCCAAACATACCCTTAATGTCGATTTCGTGTATTTTAAAATTAAGTTAATCAAAAGAAAGAAAGAAAAAAAAGAGAGGAGTTTGAGTTTGAGTGCCTTAGAAAAAGAGAGGAGTTTTAGACAAAACTGCACCAATCACGGACGTTGCATTTCATACCTTCTTTCCTCCCCAACCAATCACAGCCGTCAAATTTCGTAAGCTTCCTTCCTATCACAAAATAGAGTATATCAAATATAACCAAGTATTTAATATAATTAAAAACATAAAAGATGACTCTACGAATAAACTTATAATTTTTTTTTTTTGAAGAAAAATAAACTTATAAATTTAAATTATTATTTTTTAAAATAACAAACATTAGTGTGTTAATTATTATTTTAGTTTGAATCCATATGTCTCTTATTCTTAAATCATTGGCTGAAATATATTGTGGTCGTAAACTTAAATCAGTTGATAAAAATAATGCGTAATATATGCAAGGTCCATGATTTAAATTTTATCACCACAAAAAGAAAAAAAAAATAGCTCAAATCAGTTGAACGATTCAATAACATCTTAGTTACAATGCCAAAATATATAAGAATAATATGATAAAATTAAAGCGGCAAGAATATTCATTTATAAGGTGACCCTATTAAAATTTAGACTTTGTTAAGCAATTGAATGATGGGTAGGCAATTAAATTAATTAATTTGAATCGTGTTGATGTGATGTGATGTGAGGAATTTTTGGGTTAAAGAAATCCAATAGAAAACTGCCGCCCAATACAATACCTCAAAACAATCGCAAAAACTGTATATAAACGCGTCAGACTACTTTTTTTTCCTTCTTATTTCCTTCTTACCACAAATATTCAATTCAATGCTTCATTTCACGCTTCCCATGTTTAAGCCCTGATTTCATCTTCTTTAAGGTTCTTCTTCTTCTTCTTCTTCTTCTTCTTCTTTTTTAATGTTTGTTCAATTGGATCATTTGATTTTGTTATCTATATTCATGTTTGTTTGATTCAACTTTTTTTTTTGTTGGATCATATTTGGGTTGGAGTGATTTTATTTTTTTGTTGAATTTGTATGACTTTGTTTTGAAAATTAAAAATTGGGTTGATTTGGGTTTCAATTATGGTTCATCTTGTTGGTAGGTAGATTCATAGGTATGGATTAGTTTGTGCATGTTGTCCTTTTCATAACATATAATTAATTATTAGGACTGGAGTTAGTTGATGACAATCAATCAAGTATTATTGTTGTCAATCGCCGATCGCGGAAAATAGTACTTTGTTCATCAAATTCAGCTGCACCATAGTGGTATAGCTGCAATTTGATCAAATTCCGATATGTTATAGTGCTTTAGAGTCGCTATTGAAAACCACCGGAAGGATCCAGATAATAACTGGGCTGGAGAAGTTTTTTTGTTTTGTTTTGTTTTGAAGAAGCTAAATTAGCCCACTCAAACTGGCACCAGGGAGAATCGAACCCGAGACCTTGAGGAGGAGCACACTCCCAAGTCCCAAGTCCCAAGTCATTACCACCAGACCAACCCAAGTGGGTTCTGGGCTGGAGAAGTTGATTGTGATTTTCCTTTTGATCATTGATGGAAGTTTAGGTAGGAAGACTTGTTTGAATTTAGATTTTTTTTTTTTTTTTTTTGAAGAAGCTAAATTAGCCCACTTAGATATTATTGATAGAGTATATGCCGCAAACAGTTCTGATGTCAATTTTAGTGAATTATACAAGACAAACGAATACTGTTATTTGCCCTCTCTTTTTTTGAGATTTGTATTCTTTGATTTGCATAGACGCTTTTAATTTCTGTCCTCACTGATACTCTCTAATTTGACACACAATACCTGGTTTGATGTATTTCATGTTGTCATATGTTCATGATTTTGTATATCATTGTCTTAATTACAGCTAAAGCTCCAATATTTAAATGCACAACTTACTTTTGCAGGCGTGAAATCATTTCAAAGAAGATTTTCGGATTCATTGTCAATTTGTCATTGTTAATAATCAAAGATGGCTTTACATGAGCATTCAGATGTTGTTCAGTGGGGTATGAATCTTTTTGATGTCGATCCTCGTTATAGTCCTGGATACTATGGTGACATAACTCAACATGATACTGGTGATGTCTACAACGAACACTACTTTCACAGCCATTATGATACTTCTGAAAGTAACCAAGTAGAGAATGACGAGATCATTGCGCGAACTCTTCAAGAAGAGTTTTCACAGCTAGAGATTTCTGAGCGTTCAAGTTATTCACAGGCAGATCAAGAACACTTCCATACTTCTGAGCCTTCATATGATTGGCATAACACACCGATGATGAGCTATTGTTCAGGAGGTATCTGGAAATGTGTAAAGCTTCTGAGTTCTTCTGTGTAGTTTAAATTAATCTTTTTGCATAAATTTGGTTAATTCAATCAGAATTTTACATGCTCAGGTCATGATTATGCACATGAAGGAGTCTGTGACACAGAAACTTCTAGTTCATGTTGTAGTCCTAGTGAAGTAGAGGGAGTCTCATCGGAGCTTCTTGACAATTATCCATTGGATGATGAAATTGGGAGGCGATTGAATGAGATAACTCCCATTCCTGTAAGTTTAGCTTCTTGGTTTATCTATTGAATCAATAAATATGTACTCGGCACCTTTTCATTGCTATTTTGTACCAAACAACTTTTTCACTATGTTCTATTTTTTTTGAAGAGGCACTATGTTCTATTTTTGTTAAGATATAGTGTTGATAATCTTCGTTCCAAACTACATTTTCAGCTAATTACATTATTTAATACTTTAGAGTAAGTCGTTAATTTTTTTGTGAATTGTAACTGAATTTTCAAAGCATTTATTCCTGTGGCAAACCAATCTTCATTCACACCAATGAAAGAATGCAGCTTCTTGTTTGAATCTTCCACTCTGGTACAGAGTGGTCATTTTTGGAGGGGGTGGAGTGGAAATATAGAAGATACTAAGGGCATGTTTGATATCAGATTCTGTTTTCATCACAAGACGTTAAAGTTGTTTTCATTCTGTTTCTTGTTTTCAAATATTTGCACAGAAAAAGTGAAATTTAAAAATGCTATTTTCACTGTTTCCTGCACAATTCATTGAAAATGAGAAACATGCCGAAGACAAGGTGGCATTTGTTATCAAAAAGAAAACTAAGTTTTTTTTTTTCAAATCAAAGAAACCATAACATTCTTTTATTTTCTTCATTCTTGCACAACGGTTTCTCCAAACACTCCGTTTTAGTATTTCTATGTGTCGTTATATGTCTTTTATGGTGGTTCATTTCTGCCAGTTGGTTAGACCATTAGTTAGATCAGTTAGTTTGTTAGAGAGGATTAGAAAGGGATATAAATAAGGGAAAATCAGATTAGGAGGATTTATTCAGTACATTTTATAGTTTGTAAATGAAAAAGGAGATCTATCATAAAGTGGGAACCCTTGGGGCAGAGACCTCTGACCTTTCTACTACTCTCAATCAATTATTTCAATAAAATCACTTTTTTTTTTCTTTCTATCTATTTGTCTGATATTAGAGAGTTCATTTCTCTTGGTAAGTTGTATGATCTACTTAAAAATTTCTATTTTATCTTCTTATGTAGCACATTCCAAAAATCAATGGAGAAATTCCATCTATTGATGAAGCAACATCAGATCATGAAAGGCTTCTGGAGAGGTATTAGTCATAAGCATATTGTTCCTTGGTTAAAAGCTAATAAAAATGCTTCCGTGATGTATGTGTGTGCACACACTCCCCCATATTATTTACTTTTGGTTCTTTCATTGTTTATAAAAATTTAGGTTGGTTTAAAGAATTATTTATTTTGTCTAAATTTTCTTTTAAAGACTTGTACTCAATATGCCAAATTAAGCCACTACATTGTTAAACAGATTACAGTTATATGACTTTGTGGAGCATAAAGTACAAGGTGATGGTAATTGTCAGGTTTGTTGCTACATCCACTTTTCCAAATTTTTGTACCTCCACATGTGTAAAGTAACTTTAATCAGTTTCATTTCGGATCATATAAGCTTCTATTATTCATCAATTAATAATTATTTTATCTTTTATTTCTCATCAGTTCCGTGCATTATCTGATCAGTTGTATAACACACCTGATCACCACAAATTTGTGAGACGAAAAGTTGTGAACCAGGTTTGTTGTTTAGCGGGTTATGTCTGAACTTTGATATCTGCGCTGCTTCTTTTTGTACATTATTATCCTGGGTTCTGATAATGAAATGTCTTTTTAAACAGCTGAAGTCTCATCCAGATATATATGAAGGATATGTTCCCATGGAATATAATGAATATTTGGATAAGATGTCTAGGTAATATTTTACACTCTTTTCTCATCTATCTACCTATATAAAATATTTCTTACGAGCTAGCCAATAACAACTTTTTCTTTCATTTTGAATGAAACTAGGAGTGGTGAATGGGGTGATCATGTGACTCTTCAAGCCGCGGCAGATTCGGTACGTGTTTTGCAACTTTTACTACTTCTATAAAACTTTTTCTCAAGATGTTCCATTACTATTCTATTCATTGTAACACTTCTTAAAAACTTCGATCTCTCTTTAGCAAAATTTTTGTCTGGGTAAGTTTCGTTGCATGGATTAATGAAGTCTGTTAAATATCTATCTCCTTTCAATTGTGCCCAAATTATATTTTCCTTCTCCATTTTCTGCTGGATTCTTCAAATGTTGCAATGGTCAAGTTTGTTATAATATTTGAGCTTGGCAATGCAGTATTATGATGTGCCTTTTTACTTGTGACTAATACCAATTATTTTTCTCTTCTCTTTCTCCAGTATGGTGTGAGGATATTTGTGATGACTTCTTTTAAGGACACTTGTTGCATTGAGATTCTTCCTAGTTTTGAGAAACCAAAAGGAGGTAAGATTTTCTTAGTAGTGAGGCCTGAAGTGAGGATTTATCATATCCTCAAATTGTTTCTTGAAATCTGAACCTTGAAAACATTTGGACATTCTTATAAATAATATTTGGTGCTTTCATATAAGATGTCACTGAATGAAACTGTAGGTTCAGTATCTGCTTCCATTTCATGGATTTCCAATAAGTAGGAATCTAGAAGCCAATATAGAAATGGTTTTTCAATTATCGATATTTTGTATTATAGATTTGTTTGAACTTTTGGATCATTCATGACTTTTCCATTTTTTAGGAGCTCATATTGATTAATTTAGGACTTTCTCTTTATTGTACATCACATAATTATTTGCATAATATGTGTTTTTATTGCAGTGATTTTCATAAGTTTTTGGGCTGAGGTGCATTACAACTCCATCTATCCTCAAGGAGGTATGGTATTTTTACAAAAATTTCATACTTGGTTTAAATTTCATGCATGAATCAGTTTGAAACAAGCTCAACAAAGCAAAGGTTTAAATTATTTGGTTTGAATTTAACATGATTAACAGATAAGACATCAAATTTCCCTGTGTTTGGCCAAATTAAAACTGATAATGTATAACATGAGAAATATAGTATATGATTTGGTTGATCATGTATGTATTACTGTTGATCCAGATATAACTTCAAGCGAGTCAAGAAAGAAGAAAAGATGGTGGAGCTTTGAGAGCAAGCATTAAGTATGGTTGGCTTAGAGAACACCAATTTTCATTCTGCTCATGGCCTAAACTTTTGGTGCCCCTGCATTTTGGACCATTGGATTCTATATCCAAATTCATCCAAGAGTCAGCCAACATACAATAAAAATTCTATATCCAAAATTTGACCATGAGTCATTTGATTTTTCTTTTTATTAAATATAAATCTGGGTATGCTGACCCAGCTGCTAAATCCCAGAGCATTTTGGATGTTTTCTGAGAGAAGTCAGTTTATATACATAAAGGGTTCAAAGTGTATCAGGTAATTTACATCATTCTATTGTGCAAGGATATTTTTTTCTTTTTCATAGATTTAAATATGTTGTAATGATTTTTTTTAACATGTATAAAACAAAGTAGTACTCAAATCAATGCAATACTGTTTCACATGCAAATCTTTCAATGTTACCAATCACAATAATGAATTGTGAAAAAGTTTTGATGTTGGTTAAATCCCCAGCTTCCACTTTCTCCTTATAGTAAGGTCTCGTGGCAGCACAATATTTGTGATAAGATGCTTCATTAGACACATGATGAAAACTCAAAATTGGTTAGTAAGAAGACCAGTGTGTATAGAGCTACAAGAAGTGTTGTAAGATTTTCTTGCAATATTGCCTTCCAAATCCAACTCTCTTATGTTGCATGTGTTGAAGTTGATCCTTGAACAAGGCAATGATGTGTGTTTTCAGCTAAATATATTGACCAGAATTTAAGGCACTCCTTATTTTTCTTGGATTCAAGCCACATACGAATATCATGAATGCTAACAGAAGAGACAAATACATATACGACCCCTAACCATTTATCTGCAAGTGGTAAAGCTCGAGTGCAAATTATCAATAGCCTTTAAAATTTTATTATCAAGTGGTTGAAGCACTATGAGTATGATGGATGATGATGTCTATAAATATAGGCAGTGGCCACAAACTTGGAATGAAAAATATTTGACCACACATAAATGAAAAAATATTGAAAGAAAGACAATTTAATAACATTATTTTTCATCATTTAATTATTTTCTCTTTTAATTTTTTTTATTGTGTACGCGTCTAAACTTATTTCATTTGAGGTTGTAATCAAGCAAGATTTACTTTTCAAAATGTGTTAAAAGATATTAAAATTTATATTGGAAAGAACTCTTTTTTTAACTTTCAAAAGGTAGAATATACAATCTCCAAAGTAAAGTTTCCTAATTTTTAATTTCCTAAAGTTTACTAACAAGTATAAGTAAATTCCTCTAGTGATATACCCATAAAGATAGAGATGTTCATGGGTTTGGTCGACCAACACCACCCATCCAACCCAACCTGACACGCCCAACAAAAGTTAGGTTGATTTGGGTTTCAATTATGGTTCATCTTGGTGTTTTTTATACAGTTGAACTGAAAGATGCAACAACACTTACTGTGTCTTACACAAACAAGTTATGGGGAATAATCTTAGATATGGATTATTAGTTTGTGCATGTTGTCCTTTTCATAATAGGAGATTGATGGGGACTGGAGGTAGTAGATAAGCAAGGATCAAGTCTTGTTAATCGCAAATTGTGGAAAATAGTTGTTTGTTCAAATTCGGCTACACAATAGTGCTAATGATATAGCGTATCACAGAACAATATCGATTTGATCATATTCCCCTACGTTGCCTATAGCGCTACAGAGACGCTATTAAACAAGACATGAAGGATCCATGTAATAACTGGGCCGGAGAAGTTGTTTGTCATTTTCATTTTGATCATTGATGGAAGTTTTGGTGGGACGACTATGGATGGATGTACTTGTTTGATCTTAAAGTCATTAATTAGTTGAGATCCTGTCAAATTTTATGAACATTTATGAAAAAGACTGATATACAATGGGTTTGGTCAGTTGTACCGGAACAGAGAGTTATTCTCTACTATTTGAACTTTTTTTTTTTTTGGTAGAACTACTATTTAAACTTTAATATGCATGAATATGTTATATTTCAATGGATTTGCTCAAACATATGTTTTTTAATGAAAGTTTAGTGACAGTCAAAGAGGAAGATAATTTATATGGTAGATTTTTAACTAGTCAAAATCGCAAATAGATCTGATGCCATTTTTAGTGAATTATATAAGACGGACAAGCTACGTCATGTTTTTAATGGAGCAAGATAATGCTTATTCTCTATGTTCTAATTTCATTAAGATGTAGTGATAATCTTCTTTCCAAAGTACAAGCTACATTTCCAATTCTATACATTATTTATACCTTAGAGTATGTCATTGTCGTTTCGTTCGGAATTTGAACTACGGATTTTCAAAGCATTTATTCCTATGGCTAACCGGTCTTCATACACAGCAATGAACAAAAGCAACTTCTAGATTTGATAACATATTATTGGTTTTATATTTAGCCTAATTCATCCTTACAAAACTATCTTGTAGGGTCCTTAAAAAAAACTAACTTGTAGGGCCATGGCCACCCCCACTTATATACTTATGTTTAGGACTTATTTCATCAATGCGTGACTTATAACCTCCGATAACGATAATTTGATAGTAAATGGTCCGACGGATCATATGGATAACTCAAAAAACCAATTTCTAATTTCAACTTCATAAAATTGCTTCTACCTATCTTTCACAAGTTGGTATAAGTTGCATTCCATGCACTCAAAATATTAGAATTTTCTCGAATCACTTCTAATGTCATTTTCTATTGTCATTTTTTCGAATAACCTCCTTTAGTCTCACAATATTAGAATTTGAGTTTAATCTTACTCAATTCTTACAAACAAACTCTAATATTCTTTTATTTTCCACTTATATATTTAAATAGATTGCAATTGTTTGGCTTTGTAGAGCATACAGTATAAGGTGATGGTAATTGTCAGGTTTGCTGCTTTCAACATTAAATTTTTCTTTTTTCCCCCTCCACATGTGCAGAATAGAGCTTTAATAGTTTCATTTCATATCGTGAATTTCTAAATTCATCGATTAATAATTCTTTTTTCTTTATTTTTCACCAGTTCCGTGCATTATCTGACATTTGTATAAAAAGACATGATCACTACGAGTTTGTGAGACGAAAAATTGTGAACCAGGCTTATTTCTTGCTAGTTATGTTCAATATTCTTTTATGAGTTTTGATATCTACACTGCTTATTTTTGTGCATTATTCTTGGATTTTGATGAATGAATTTACTTCTTAAACAATTAAGTCTCATCAAGATATTTATGAAGAATATGTTCTCATCAAATATAATGAATATTGGGAGAAGATGTCAAGGTAATAAGTTGCACGGTTCACCTAAACATCTGTGTATAAAACATTTTTAATGAACTAACTGATCAAACTTTTTCATTATTTCATTTCGAATGAAACTAATGAGATGATCATGTCACTCTTCAAGCAACTGCGGGAATTAGGTATGAGTTTTGCAACTTTTACAGTGTTTAAATATGTTTGATATTATTCAGAAGGTTTTTAATCGGTGGATTGAACTCTCTCTAATTATCTAAATGTTGCACGTGTCATCATCAATCAATTAAATTTCCACATTCATGTTTACACCGTTCATAATTTTGTTCTATATACTATTCCTAACATTGCAACAATATAGTCAAATAAGAGTTGAAAATTGTCAAAAGGTTCAATAAAATTGTATTAAAGGTTCAATAAAATTAAATAAAATTAAATACAAATGATGTCAAATTGTATTAAAGGTTCAATAAAATTAAATAAGAGTTGAGATATGTTCTTATTTAAATTAATAAAATGTGAACCATTCTATCTTCTATCTTCAGGTGACATATTTGTTCTGAAATAAAAAATGAAGAAATGATAAGTAAGTTGTTTTCAAACCCTGTTGATTGAGTATCCAACTTGAATATTTAGGATTTAACTCGTAGCAACCGTTTACACCAAAATCAACATATATTCCGCGGGCGTAATTCAAGCTATTTTCCAAAACCAGGTTCAGTGGCTGAAAATAAAATACAAAACATCAAGATTCATATTGAACAACACAACTAAGGAAATGAACGAAAAGAATGTAGTAATGGATTGACGAAACCGTCTTACGTTTTATTAATTTTGAGAAGTCAAATAAGATTTTGCATACCTCAACTCTCTAAGTTGAAGAAGTGTTGCTATAACAATGGTTTGGTTAAGATGTCGCCCATTGATCTTGAGCTGGTATGTGAGAGACAACCAAGCTTTTGTTGATGACTTTTTTCACGCACAAAAAATATATGAAGCTCCATACGTTTGGTTCTTGAGTGAAGCACATAACTATGAGTTAAGGATACTCTAATGAGGACTTGAGGAAATATGTAAAAATGATTTTTTTTTTCTTTTTTAATTTGTATTGTCTGATGAACATTTGTAAAACAAAATTGATTGAACTTTTCGACCATTGACGTCTTTTTCCATTTTTTTGTTGGTCGTATTGACAATGGTGACATGAATTTGGTCGGAAGTATCCATGACCTCATAGGCACCATTTTTTAAATAATACATGTAATATATGTATACATATTAGCAAAGTATCAATTTTTTAATAGTAAATGCAGATAGTTAGATATACTAATTTTTATTTTGATGCTATCAAGGTACCTAGGAACATATCCAAAAATCATCATATTGGGACAAAAAAATAGTAAGATAATAAAATTAATGTATTTATTTATATAATTATATATTTAATAAAATAACAAGAGTAAATTATATTATCCTCGTCTTAAAAATGATTGAATTACACTTTTCTATTATGTTAAAATATACAATTCTCTCCCCTTTTATACAAAACATATTAGAAACAATTACACTCCCCCTGTTCCAAGAGAATCTTGAATTACATTCTCATCTCATCTTATGTTAAAATCTACATTGTCCTCCCTTAATATTTTTTTTTTGTAATTTCTAGTAATCCAATTAAAAAAAAACACAGAAAGTGCAAAGAAGAAAGGTATTGTGGGTCCATTTTAATAGAATCGATTTTTGAATGCATGTTTTTATCTATTTTTGATTCCTAATATCATTAACACGTAATTTTAAACCCGGTTATAAAACATGAAAAACACATGAATAAAATTAAAATATGTGAAAAATTACTAAAGTCGGTAAAAATGGCTGTTTAAAAATGAATTTTATATTTTAAATTATCAAATTAATAATGAAATATTCAAATTTAATTATCAGTGATATTGAAATTATAAAGAAATTGTTTTTTTCTTTCTTAAATGGTGAACCAAAATTGGTAATTATCATAAAAATATATATATTTATGTTAAAATAGATTAAATTCTAGTGCATATTCAATTATTGAGGGATGAGATTATAATTCAAACATATCTTAAGGGACAAGAGTATAGTTTATTTTAAGTTTTTAATTCTAGCGGGAAGGAAAATTATATTGTAACATAAAGATGTGAAGAGTGTAATTCAAAATCTTTTGTCAAAAAAGGGGAGTGTAATTTACTCTAATAATAATAATAATAATAATAATAATAATAATAATAATAATAATAATAATAATAATAATAATAATAATAATAATAATAATAATAATAATAATAATAATAATAATAATAATAATAATAATAATTTATGTATACCTATGTATAAAAGGATGCACACTTTTGAGGTGACTTTTTTCTTCAATTTGTACCCTTTATTTACAATTTTATATATTTTTTATATTATTAATTAAATTATTAATTAAAAATATGGTTAAATCCATTAAATTTTTTTTTTTACCCCACAACATTGAACACTATGATTTTTATTTTATTTTAATCTTATTTACCAAAGAACATTTGATCATAGTATATGCCATAATTGATATATCTTTTTATATACAATTATTTTATTTGCACAATTGTTTATTTACGCATATGCAAAGTGTTTATAGAAAGGAAAAAAGGAAACTAACTAATAGATTAAGATAAATAAGAGAACAAAAAAAAATGTTTATAATGTTTTTCATCTAAGCAAAAGTGGTAACCGGTGGAATTTATAATTTCTCTAGAAAAAATGGAACATGACAATTTTTTTGGGGCTATGTGAAAAAAATATTTATTTGATAGTTTTTTTACAACTCATTTATTAGATAAATAATAGACACATATTGTTCCCTAAAAAAAAAATAGACACATATTGTAATATATAAATGTAATGAATGACAAAATTTAGAATCGTTTTGTATTTCTAACATATATATACTATTTATTGCATGAGACACATAACTCCAAAAATCATATATAATTCATGAAGAACTAAGGAGAATAACTTCCTTTGAAAAAAAACATTGGTGATGTCACACATGTAGTTGATTGGTGGTGTCTTTGGTGATTGGATGACTCCAACAATCATATTTAGTATATGTTAATTAGAGAAAATCAATTATGTGTGATTTAGATAAATTTATGTTATTTAATACATGATAATTAGACAAAATCAATTGTCTATAATTTATCTAATTATGAAAAAAATTAATTTGAACCTATATTATTTATTGCTTGCCACAAATGACTCTAAAAATAATATCTAATACATAACGAATTATGGATAATGGTTTCTTATAAGAAATATATTTGTGGTATCATGCATAGAGTTGGTTGGTGGTGTCTTTGGTTATTAACATGCGTGACTCCATCATTCATATTTAATATATGAGAACAGAAGAAAATCAATTGTGTATGATAATAAAACATTCAAAATTTGATTTCTTTTACTTAATAAATATTAATTGTGTTTGTATCTTTTGTTGATTAAAAAATTTAATACTTTATTTTCTAAATAAAAAAATAAAATTATGAAGTTTAGATTAAACTCAATTAAAATCTCGATAAGGAAGATTTAGGTTTGATATCTAATTTGAACAATATCTGACATGTTTTATTTACCTCTCAATTGAATTTAAGATTACCATAACTTTTTTTTTTATCAAAATTTAAAATATCACTACAAAAGAAATTTAAACTTAAATATAAATGTCGTTTAGAAAAAATACAGTAGTCTTTTTTTAAAATTCTTCAAATAAAATAAAATATAATAATATTGATCATATGAAAGAAGTATAAGTAAAAGTATTCTTTAATATTTTGTTTAACAAGGCAAAATGAAATATATATATATATATATATATATATATATATATATATATATATATATTACAAGATGTACTAAAAAGGAACACAAGAGTCATACAAAGGGAGTAAATCGAACCAACAGAAGAAACAAGGTTATTAATCAATACCCAAACATGAGACGGATTAAGCCACCAACCATGATAACCAAAAGCAAAATTGATGTACTTTTTCTTCAACCACCGTTATGATAGAAGCTTGACTTTATCCACTAGATTATGAATAGAGTCATCCTTTTAGTTAAAAATCCTATTACTACGCTCTTTCCAAATTACCTAGACACAAGAAAACCAAATGACATACATAAGAGATCGCCACATTTTAGAACCTCCCTGTAAAAAACCAAACTACATAAAATGATTAGAAACACTTGAAGGATTAATCGAAGAGAAGTCAATCTAATGTCGAACATGCTGCAAACGTTGCCGAAGAAATTACAATCTAAGAACAAGCGATTAGCCGATTTTGTAACACCACACCTACTCACACAAAGCCGAGAGTCTTGATTAAGGATGTCTCGTCTAAATAAATTATCCTAGGTAGGAAGCCAATTTATGAGAAGTCGCCAATCAAACACAGGTACCTTCAAAGGAATGTCCTTATGCCAAATAAGATCTAAAACAGGTGAATGAGAATGGGGAACCAAATTAACGCGCAACTGATGATATGTTTAACTTACAATAAACCAACAACCACATGTGAATTCCACTGCCAATGATCATCAACGTTAACCTAAAAAGTAACATTGTTAAGTAAAATCCTACAATCCTCTGCTAACTCCTCCTCCCACACAAACAACATACACCTCCAACTCCAAGTCTCTCCTCCCTCCTCCTACCCTAAAGAAAACATATGTGCCACTGACACCCGCTATTCACAGACAATTTAAATAACCTCCCCCTTTAATGTTTTTAACTCTCTAATGGTTGTGTTTGGTGTTTTGGATCATCAATCGAAAATCGCTCCTTTATGCAAGTCTAATCGACAACTTTTTCCATTCATTTGTCTCATTTTATTTCTATTACAGTAATTATAACTCTTGTTTTTTTGTTTTAATCGATTTTGAATAAGGTATTGAGTTTGGTGAGTAGTCATTTAACAAGGTTTAAAAAAAGGGTACCCCGTATCCATGTAGCTACCGTAAGTGTTGGAAAAATTGTCAATAAAATACAAATTAAATGTATGTTTGTTGAAACATGTTGTTAAATTTGTAATTTTTTTTTTGTTCACTATTGAAATGTTTAAAAAATATGTCACAAACATATTAAATCTGAAAAATGATAGTGATGATGATCTTAATCGTGAAATTTTGTTTGAATAGAAGTCATTAGACATTTTAAGATATTCATATATTTGAAGATATTTAATTATTTTTCTAAATGGGAGATCAAAAATCAAAATTGCAAAATTGGAAATATTGATTCCTGTTTTTCTCTCTTAGGGTTATGTCTCTTGTCGCCGCCCCTATGAGTGCTATTGCGTCGTTCGGTGAAATCTTCTTTACCTGAACGTAAGTTTGTTTTGGCTTTACACATCTTCTCTTTTTTTAGTTTTTTTTTTTTTTTTTTAGTTTGATACAGTTATCTTCACCACTGATAAATGTTGATTCAATTTTAAGCCTACCCACTCTACAATTGAATCGATCTCTTTTTATCATCATCAATACTCCACAGTATTACCCTTTACAAATATAACTAATAAAATACTCGTGCTTTCACACGGATATGTAACATTACGGTAATTATATAAAAGTAGTTAGATTGTTAATATTGTTTTTTTACAAATAGATTGTTGAATGTTTAAAAATATTAACATTATTAAGTCCTATTTTTTTCTCTCTAGAATTGACATTGAACCTCGACAAATCTAAATCTAGTCCATTAGGAACATATAAAGAAGATAAATGGTCATTGCCTAGAGTTGAGATCCTCTCCATTTATTAAAATAAATGGAGATTGCTATTATGAAAGAGAGACACACAAAAATAGGTCGTATGTCCTATCATTAATGAATCCCATCATCGTTAATTATTTTTAAGATTTTTTGTGTTTTTATTTCTCTAAATGAAAAAAAAAAATAGAGAAGAGATTAAATGGAGAGGATTTTACTCCATTGGCCTACTTTTTTCCACGAACTCAAGACCTTGCTCGAATAGAATTAATCACTTTGTCACTTGATCCAACAACAATTGGTACCAACACACCATTTGCTCGCTTTTTTCTATTATTGAATAATCAGAAAGCACAAGCAACATACAGAAAACTTCATTATAGCCAAAAGATCAAAACATTCTATTTGAAAATCAACCTAGACAACATGAAATTTACTTAGCGATTGATATTGTGTTGAAAGATAGTGTGTTGAAAGGATTACTTTCAATGAGATATGATTTTGTTGAAAACCTGTAGCTAACTTTTTTCCCTGAGCCAATTGGAACTATTTTCCACTTTATTTTCATTGGCATTTATATGTTTGGAAATTCGAGGTTCATTTGTTTATTTATTTTTCAAATACAGGGGGAGTATGATTTAGCTCATCATGTATTGTTTGTTACTGTTGATCCAGATATACCTTCAAGTGAGTCAAGAAAGAAGAAAACGTGGGGGAGCTTTGAGACCAAGCATTAATATTGTGGCTGACCAGGAGAGCACCATATTTCATTGCCTATACCATTGGATTCTATATCCAAAAGAGTCAACCAACAACCAATAGGGATTCTATATCCAAATTTATCTCATTTCTTTGCTGATGATGGAAATGGTGCTTCCATGAGTATCTTGATTTTCCTTTTTATTAAAAACTTGTATAAACTTTGGGTATGCTGACCCAACTCCTACATCCCAGTGGCATTTTTTATGTTTTCTGATAGAACATAGATTTATACATAAATGTGTAAAGTTTACTTGACAAACAATTCTTGTTCAAACTTTTTTTTTTAGGAACCGAAGGATTAATACCATAAAAATTACATATTTTATTGTGCAAGGATTTTGTTTCTTTCTTTCGTAGATTTACACACGTTTTAATGAAATACTGTATTATTACTTTTTTTTTTCATCTATAAAACATAATAGTACTCCAACCAATGCAATATTGTGTTACATAAAAATATTTTGATGTTACCGATCACAATAGTTAATATTGAACAAGGTTTAGTGTTGATTAAATCCCAACTTTCAATTTTTCATTACAGTTCGACAGTCCCTAAGATCTCATAGGCGAGAATTGATTTCCTACAGTGGAAATCCCTTATTTTTAACATTTAAAATTCTCACATGTACCAATTTTTAATGGATATGATTTAACTGGACTCTCATGTGATCGGAGAGGATCCAAACCCTAGGTAGCACAACATTTATGATAAAATGTTTCATTGGACACATGATTAACTCGAAATTGATTAGTAGGGAGACCATCATTCATAGAGAGCCACATGAAGTGTTTTATGATTTTCTTGCAATGTGGCCTCCATGTTGCATTGGTTGAAGTTTATCCTTGAACAAGTCGAAGATGTATACTTCCAGGCGAATATTGACCAGAATTTAAGGCACCTCAAATCATCATATCTTCATAATCATATGCTATAAAAATTGTACTCCTTATTTCCGTATGAATAATATATCCTCTGAAAGCTTGGTTGTGAGTTTCTCAAAGTCTCATTCACCATTATGGTACACCGTACACATCTCTTAGCCTCATATGAATATCATTCATTCTTCTAACGACAAAGTATATTAAAGATAAGTGCATAGGGGGTGCCAAACTCAAATAACCGGAAAATGGGACCAACAAAAAGGGAGGTTTAAAGAATCCACCTCTAAGGACATATGAAGAGAGACTAATTCATGGTCAAACAAAATAGAGGGACCAAATATTCAACCTTATCAAAGATAAAGTAGATTGAAATGTAAATTTTTAAAATAAGTACTCAGTTCGGCCTTATTAATAAAAAATTTAGGTTAACGAAAGTTGATATATCTGACTCAAAATTCAAATCAGATACATCAATTCTTGTTGATCAAACTTTTTCTTATAAGGATCGAGAGAGTAATTAGATAGTCCCTTTATATTTTTACACTTCTTCCTATTCTGATGTGGATGAGCTTTGATTGCATCAGTTTTTATGAATTGAGTTAAGTGAAGTCATCTGAATAAGATGGCAATGGGACAAGACCAGCCTCAATACAAAGCAATATCATATACCAATACTTGGTACTGTTCTTCAACTTCAGTTGGAGATCTTCTAGTAAGAGCTGCTAATTTCTCCCATTTCCCAATATCCTCTAGATATCATGCAAGGCCACTCTCAAAGGCTTTATCTTCAGAACATGTCCACATTCTTTATTTTTACTATTGCTTTCAAAGGAGGCAAATCATATCTACGACCCTTAGGTAATCATTTATCATACTACAGATATACATTTCCTTTTCCAACTCTAGAGGTAAAGTTGACACCGAAAGTTGACACCGAACACTATATTATAGTTTTTGATTTTTTCCATTAGTTTTTCCTTTCTCCTTCAATCAGATCAACACTTTTTTTCAGGGGAATCAAATCAACACTTGAATTGAATGAATTTTTGTAAAGCATTAAAAGTTTTGTCTCTAAATTTCATTGCAATTTGTTAATGAGCTTCATCTGAGACGAATCGTTTAGAAGAAATCAAGTTTGATTTCTATTGAAAATAATTATTGGTCAAACTTTATTTACCTCTCAACGAATTTCGGATTTCTATGGCTACTTCCTTTAGAAACCGAAGGGTTAAGATAGAGAAAAAATTGTTATTCTTGTAATGGTAACGTTGGATTGCTAACTCCCGATAAAGGTATGTGTTGGGTGTGAGGGGAGCCTAGGGAATCATCCACATCGAGCTAAAATTTACCATACAAGTGAGTTGGACACCACTTAATTATTTTTTGTCGATTGAAATGGGAGAATATAATCCATCTTATGCGCCACATAACTATTTGTCATTTTTCTTTAAAAATAAAAGTGATGAATTTTATTTTATATAAAACCTTTCATAAAAATATTTTTCCCATCCCACCATTTGATAGATTTTTGGATCCTTCTTTTTTTTTTCTCAAGCCAAAGAGAAATTAAATTAAAAAAGAGACAGGAAGTACAAAGACTGGGGGACATGTACCTGACCCAGTAAACCACAAAGTCAACCCGTACCGATTTTTGAATCCTTCTCTGAGTGCATTACCTTTATAAATTGCCAGTCCATTACTCTAGAGATACAAGTTTTTTGGTTCAATTGGTTAAGTAGTGGTAAGCTTATGGTTATGGGTGAGGATCACGACTTGATCCGTATAAAATACACTATTGAAGAGGAATGGATAGTCTTAAGCAATAACGTAAGCACTCAAGTAGATATTAGTCTCATTGTAAATCTAAATAATCTAAGCTAAAGAGAATACATTGTGAATTCGATAGGTGCTAAACATCTTATCTTAATTACAATAAATTTCAAACAAAATAATATGAATTCTTCTTGAAAAATATTGTTTTTCTAGCAATCTACCCATAAAAACCAAAGATGTTAATGAGTTAGATTGATCAACAACCACCAACTTGACCCAACCCGATTCAAACCACAAAAATCAAGTTGGTTTGCATACAAAGTTCATCGATTCTATATTGTGTAATCCAACCCAAACCTAATGTAACAAATCTAATGTAACGAAAAACCTAGTATACAAAGGGCCTGTGTAGATTGGCTTATTCAAGTTTATTTGCTGGCATAAGCTTTGTGAAACTGTTTTGGAGAACTTATGAAAATAACTTGTGACAATTTTCAAAAGCTTTTTCAAGATTATTTTCATAAAGTTTTATAATACAGCTTATAAAAAGGAACTTTTAGCATATATAAAAAAGTAACTTAATTTTGTTTTACCCATTGCTATAGACACATCTTAAGTGAGCTTATACATAAGTGTTTATCATGATAATTGTTTGTATTATAAGCTGAAAATAAGATGTTTATGCGAAGATAAATAATATGTGAACATATCATTTGTACTACCAACAACTTATTTGCTATTTTTTAATATTTATTGATTGATTTCGATTCGTGTGCTCCTCACAATAGTATATAATGTTCATGTTGTATTAGTTGTTCAATTTTGATCATACAAATAACCCAACTCTTACCCAAACAGCCCCCAAGTCACAAACACCAAAATAAAAACTCTAGTCACTTTCTCCTCTCTATGGTGCTTCACTTTAATAAAAGGCACATAGACGACTTTGCTCTCAGTGTTGCATCGTCGATCTTTCGTTATTGCGTTATCTCCCTACTCTAGTCATTGTGGCCACTCATCTCCATTTGCTGATAGATGTTTTTAGAAAATAACTAATTGTGTAGATCGATAATATTATGGAATTTGGATTCCATTTTATGATAATTTTGGTTGTTATTTTTCTCCATTATCTTCCTGTGATACAGTATACTGCAACAATGAAACCTTTGTGAAATCAGGACACATTAGTTTGATGATAATTTCCGTTTAATGATCCTTGTTACACCATTTATAGCTCCTACATCTATCGTAATTGCGTAGGTCACACATAAGGTGGACAATCAGACATCGAATAGACAATTAATTAGTCCTTACCCTAAACTATTAAAATGAACTAAATTAGTGAGTGATAATTTAGGGACTGGATTGAATGTTTATTCATAAAACTTCACTGAAGAATGGGTATTTGGTTTAGCATTCTCAATTTTCTCTCTCGGTTACACCTTTCTCTGCTGCATCCAATTACCACTCACCTTATTCAAAAGCCTAATCTTTTTTTTTTTTTATTATCAAAAACAAAAAGTCTAATCTAATCACAGTTTCATTTAAAAACACTTCAATTAATCACGTCTGCCAAAAGGTAACGTCTCATACTCAATTGTTTTTTAGGCTAAATCATTTATCTTACCAATCATCATAGAACTTAATTCATTAATCGATCAATGATGGGTGGGTCCAAATCAAAGTTTTCACATGTCAAACGACAAATAGCCAACCAAAAATAAGTACAAATATACTAATTTCATATTAAGGTTCTAATCATTTACATAAATCTCTTCCGCACTAGTCTATCCATCAGATAATGAATCACAAAAAACCATATTAACCATGTTCATGTGTTTGTCCATGTAACCAAACACATTCTATTGATTCCACCAGACTCTAACAACTAACATTAAAATTAACAAAATTATTTAAAAAAAAAAAATAGATAAACCCTAAAATATGAATTCTATTCCACCTTCTTCCTCCGATAACAATAACAATGTCATTGTTCGTTAAGAGCTTCTTCTTCTTGTTGATTCTCCTCCCCCGTGGTCGACGGTTGCAGAAGCAGCGACGTAAACGGCATATGACGATACCTACTCGCCGTACCGTAATCCATCCCCGCCGGCTGAGACAGATCAAGACGGCAGCTCGGCTGTTGCATCGGCGGCAAAGCCATACCGAAAATCCCCCCACCGCCGGGACCAACAGTCGTCACAGGCTGAACATGACAAGAAACCGACGGCACCGAGGAAGACTTAAACGGAGAAGAGGTGGAAACCGGTCCGGCGGGGACAGTTCCGGTACCTGTAGCGGCGATGATCGACGGCTCAGCATGACGAAGAAGCCACTCGATCGTTTCACCGTCGGAACGGTGACCTAGCTCACGTGTGAGCTGGAAGATTCTAGCGGCGCAGAGTGGCGGCATACGGACACGGCGGCCACGGCCGTTAACCTTGGTGTGACGGTCTTTGGTGGATCGAGAGGTGGAAGGTCTTCGGACGGTGAGTTTGGTGTTGGGATCGGAAGAGGTGGTGGCGACGGTGGTTGTTACGGCGGTGGAAGGTTTGGTTTCTGATTGGGTTTGAGAGAATGTGTGGATAACTACCTCTGATGAAGACATTGTTGTAGGGTTTGGTTTGGTTTTGAAGATTGTGAAATTTTAGGGTTTTTGTTCTGTGAAAGTGATGAGAATCGAATCGAATCGAAGAGTGTGTTGTCGTTCTGTGAGCGAGAGAGAAACGGGTTGGATTGATTTTGATGACCCCACATTATATATATAGATGAAGGCCCAGTTAGTGGATTATATACTAGCGTTCATTTCAGGTTAGTGGGCCTCCTCATTACCACAATTTTTAATTTTTATTTTTTTAAATTAAATATGTTTTTGGTCCCTATAAAATTAGGAATTTCTAATTTAATCCCTATAAAAAATATTTACTTATAATTTTAGTCCTTGCTAAAACAAAGTTTGTTTAATTATCATTAAACTCATAAATTTTTGAATGATTTTTTTTATTCAAGTTTAAAACACTATGAAAGGTTCATTTACTAAAATTTAGAATTTTCTAACATGAAACGAATTAAATATGAATTTTTAAAACGGCAAAAAGTTAAAGATAAAAGTAACAAAATCTAGATGTAGAAATCAAATTTTTCGATAATTTTTTAAGGAGGAACTTTTAATAATGTTCTTAACGCGTTTGCAAAAAATTTAGGGACTAAAAGAATTATTAAAATTATGTAAGGACTAAACTTAAAAGGTCTCAATTTGATTGGGACTAAAAACATATTTAACTCTATTTTTTTATAGTTGTAGCAATTCGGAATAAGCCAATTAAATTTTATGATTTTTTCTTCTTTTTTTTATGTCTTTGATATAATGAATTTTATTTGTACTATTTTAATTTTTTTTTAATGAAGGTTGACTCAATTGATAAGAAGATAACTTATATAAACGGTTGTGAGGGCAACTTTCGTCGAAAGCATGAGTATTTTTTTATGAATGTTACTTAAGTATGTTAATGCTTGTCAGGCTCTGGAGGTATGTTCCGACTGTTTTTAAGTTTTTTGAAAGAAGGTATGTTTTCATTATGTTTTTTTTTTTAAGGAATGTTTTCATTATGTTAAACCTTCAAAACTTAGTACTCGTGAACTTAGTTCAGTTAATAGAGACAATGCATAATATATGCAATGTTTGGGGTTTAAATCGCAGTGTCAAAAAAAAAACTTTCAAAACTCAATTCCCCAAAACTTATCATATGAAAAGAATATCTCCGATTGATAAAGACTAATTTTTGTTGAATTAAATGAATTTGTTCAAAGAAGTAAAACCTTGAAAGGATTTTATTTTGACCAATCTTTTAATTTTAATAAAGTTAAATGAATTTTAAGTCAAGAAAGCATAACTCATACGTTGTATGTAATTTTTATTTTATTAAATGTAATTTAAGTTGGGGGAAGTCTTTTTGGTGGTGGTCGAGGTTCGAACCCCGGACCTTGCATATTTTATGCATTATCCATACCAACTGAATTAAGTTTACGAGGACAAGTTGGGGGAAGTCTATAAAGACTCAAATTTTTTTTTTGTTATTTTATTGATATTATAAAAATTTATTTAAACCAATGACTATTATTATTTCATATTTATTATTCAAACTAATTTTATTAAAAGAATATAAAAGATTGAAATTCTCAAAATGACAAGTACCGTCTAAAAAAAGTGTTAGATACACTTCCCATTTTTTTTACTTTTTATATATACATTTTTTTTTATTTTGTTGATAGAGGTGTAGCATATCAATTTGGATACACTTTCTTCACCAAAAAAAAAATAAAAATTGGATACACTTTTCTATGAAAACTATTTAGAATTTTTTTCTTAAAAAAAAAAAACGAAAACCCTTCCATTATTGGAGAGGGTGGGGGCCTGTTTGGGAACACATGACATTGGGGTGGGGCTATCTAAAATTTGGTGAGTCAACTGACGAGCTGACATGTTGACCACTCTTGGAATTTGTGGTGTAAAATTTTTCGAAGTTTAATTAAAATTAGAGAAATGATATTTGAACATCCATTTAGTGACAACTTTTGCAACAACTTTCTCTCTCATACTCACATTACTTTTTACTTTATCTCTCTATTGCTATGATTTCCGTACCAGTACCACTTTTTTCTTTGTAAAATATGGTTGTCAAATAAGTTGTCACCAAATTGGTTGTTCAAATAACACTCATCTTAAAATTACTACCAGTACTCTTCTGTTTTATCGTGTTGCTGACAAATTTAAAATTAGTCTTCTCTTGATAAAGCACCCATACTAAATTTATCTAGAATATTTAGCATGTGCGTTAACTTAGTATTGGATACATTAAAATTACAACATAAATTTTAACCAAATAAAAATATATATCAATACAAGGCCATACACCTGATAAAGAAAATACTAGCTGTCAAATACATATATCTAATACATATTTGAATACATAAGAATAGTCTGCAACAGGTACGAACGAGCATTTGAAGATAATCCATTCAGCTACATGTCTGTTACCTCTTGCTGCGAGCAACCTGCTTATCTATAAAATAAATAAAAGGATTAGGATGAGACGGGATGTCTCAGTGAGTTCCACCTATCCTAGGTTGTAGGCAATCTCAGGAGAAACCTACGATTGCCATCTGTCTACATACAACCCATTTCGGTTGATTATACGTGCGTGTGTGCTCTACATACCTGAACGATCATAAAACTAAGATTGTTATCTGAACTATCTAACATATTCCTGTAAACTGGACGATTAAGGGTAATTAAGATCGTCATATGTGTGCTATTATAAGCCTATTCTGATGCAAATGAATATACATGTTTTGATTCATAAACTGATCATATAATGTTAGAAAGTTAACGTTGAACAAACATAATTATCTGAGTTCATTTTACGGAATGGATCCCGAGTGGAGTAACCCCGGTCACCATCCCACTGCTATCTGGTGAAAATTTCTATCTGAGGTTAATCACCAGAACTCCTCTTGTCATTGTGTAAATTTCTCAAGGAAATCCCATCCAGCCTAATCTGGAGCCTGCGAGGGACACAAGTAAATTATGCATAATTGAAACATTTGGGATTTGCCTTTTAACTGGGGTTCTAATGTTACCCAGGTTTGACCCGCTCCGTTTTATATGCTTTAACTGATAAGTCTTTACTGTATGCATGTCTAATGCAATGTCTGTACTATTTTCTATAACATATATCTGATAATTTTATGCATACATCTAATATGCTCTGACTATATTGCTAGCATACTTACTCTCGACTATCTAAGTTGGAGTTTCTACTAATTTCCCCTCTATAGGTTTAGTTTCTACCCGGAATTAAATATAATAACAAACGTATTAAGCACTCTTGAATTACATTACAAGTTATGTGTATGTTTAATCATCGGATTGCCCTAAAAAATATCTTTACAGAAGTATAAAGTAACCCCATGATCATTTCGGAAGAAACCGGTACGGAAATTGGACGTTTTAGCCATTTTTATGTGTTGCTGGAAGGGTGTAATCGGTTACCACTTAAGTGTAACCGGTTACCACTTAAGTGTAACCGGTTACACCTTATAAAAATGTGTTTTTCCAGCATTTAGGATGTGTGTAACCGGTTACAATAAAAGTAAATACGAATGAAGAGTAGAGACTAGTCGTTTTAATCATTTTATATGACAAAGAATGTAAGTAGTTTTATATGTGAAATACAAATTATAAATTATTTTATAAAATTATCCATCATTAATTGTATAAAAAACATAAATTAAAGAATTAAAAAATAAAAAATAAGAAAAAAATAAAGATATAATAAGAAAAATATCATCATTAATGCTTTATTTGTATTGTAAAACGTCTTATAATCTGAGACAAATTCTTTTCTTCAAAACGATTTATATAATTTAGAACGGATAAGAACGCCGTTTTTTTTTGCTCAAAAAAAAAAACACCAAAGCTTTCAAACAATGCACATTCTCCCCGGTCCCCCTCTCCTAGCAAATGATCGAGACATTGAGCATACATGAGGTCTACCTTGCTTCAGATCATGATACTTGGAGCCGATACATTTGGATGCTAGGATAGTCTTCACATATTCAAAATGGCGCAAGAATCACTTTGGCAAGTAATGAATCATAAGTGATATAGCCACTCTCGATCTACTAGTGGCACACCATAGTCGAAACAAACTAATTTGCATGCAGATCTTTGTCGTGGTAGATATAATCATATACTCGGCCGCCGATACCAAGAAAATGCTACAAGGATCGTAGGTTGTTTGATATGTTTTACGTATTTGGTGTTTGAGAGGTTTTGAAATTCAGACAAAACAAATCCGAATTTTAAAATCTTGAAAGCATAAATTCGACAAAGAATTTTTTTACATAGAGGTGTAGGAGAAATGTTGGGGGAAGAGAAAAACAATTTTATGTGTGACAAAAATATTTTAGAAAAGGGTGATCCAAGCCCAATCAAGCTCAATCCATTGCCCTAAAAATAACCAAACCAGAGGTCTAAAATAAGCTACGTTAATAATCCCTTAAAAAAAAAAAAAAAACTACGTTAATAGTACAAAACCCTCACTTCATTCAACTTTATCCATATCTATATCTATCTAAATATTTCTTCGCTTCATGGAAAAGAAACTTCTCATGCACAAATTCATCTTCACAACAATGAACAATAACTGTTACATACTTCTACCATTACTTTAGTGTATTATGGTATCCTCGTATTTCAGTTATGGAATCTGCTAGGACTATGTTTTGTTCTTCTCCACTTTGTCTTCCAAGAACTCACCACTGGAACACTCTTCCTTCATCTTCTTATACTTCTGGTAATGTTATACATTTAATTTCAGTTTCGTATTCTTTATCCGTATCTTATGTCAAAGTTATCTTAAAGCATGGTTGATGATTCTAAATTACGGTTACATTGCAAACCAAATTTAGAACTGTATTTTCAATTGCGGTTGCGGCCCACAATTATGATTGGTTTTGATTTTGAAGTTCAGTAATGTGTTTACATGTACATTGCCAATTTTCAGTATTATCCTTTTGAAGTTCCACTTGTGATATTTTTTAACCTTATCTTATCCATAATTTTGAATTGGGAGCCTTTGTAACTTTGTATGCATCTTTCAAATATGGATAATGGATTGTATATACACGCTTTGGTCACTATTATAAGCAAAACTTCACATTTTTGGTTTATTGAATAAGAATTGTATGTGGTCTATAATATAAACCACATACATCATTTATTGAATGCAGGTAAAGAGTAAAGTTTTGCTTATAATAGTGACTGGAGGGTGTATGTCTGGACTATAACTTATTGAGAATTCATTTTACTAATTTGTGGTTTTTCATAACTTTTTAGGTTTTACACAAACACAAATTTAACTCTGAAAATGGTTACAACTATGGTTATATGGATTCTATTTGTATATATGTCTGAACTATAATTTATCGAGAATTCATTTTACTAATTTGTGGTTTTTCATAACCTTCTAGTTTTAGGTTTTACACAAACACAAATTTAACTCTGAATATGTGTTACAATTATGGTTATCAGTATCTTATGATACATGTGATTCATATCTCATTTTAATGCTTAAACTTAGTGTTGTCAGCCACTTTTTTTTTTGTTAACTTTGTATAGCTAGCCACTTTTCTTGCCATTTGATTTATGACTTGAATCTTGAATTATATTAAGGTTCATGTAATATTTATCCGCTCAAGTTTTTCTGGCACATTTATATTTTTTTCTTAAAATGTTATGTTTTTATTGGTAATGTATCTTACAATTCATGATAAGATTTGTTTCACAATTTGGAGAATAGGTCTTCTGTTATTTGAATCTCGTTTTAATAACCATGGTTACGATGCTTATGTTCATAAACCTGTAGTTTTGATGCTCCGGGAACAAGTTGCGCCTACAGTCACAGCCTGGTGTACTAGATTTTCATCTCAGAACTTTCCTACTTCAGTTCTTTTACAAGAGCAGTGTGATGAGTATAGGCCTCTATTGCATATTTCTAAGAAAGACAAGACATGTCAGGTTTGAATTTTAGTGATTTACCGTCAATCTTTTTTAGAGTTATCCATCTTTATTTGGTCAAATTTATTTTTTCTTCTCCTCTCTACCATGTACTTTTATTTAGTTAGAGAGTTGAGTTTGTTTTCTCTGTTAGCCAGTTACACAGAATCCGTGTTTCTGTTTAGTTAGTTTAAGTTCTCTCCACAACTTTTTCCTTTGTGTGCGCGGGTGTGAGTGTGTGTGTTGCTTATTCCATTCATTGAAAGCACAACTTTGTTTTCCTCTTCAACATTTTCATATTAGGCAGTATCAACATACAAGGATGATCAAGTTAACTTTTCTTATACATGGAATGCAGTAAATGGCTCCTTAGGTTCTAATTTTTAGATTTTCCCTACTTCATCACATAATGGAATAATATCAAATGGACAAACAATTAATCTTTCCTTTTTTTTCTTCTTCTTTTTTTTTCTTTTTTTACTTCAGGCAACGTTAAATACAACGCAGATGGATAGGGTCTCAGTTCAAGAAGAGAATGACACCAGCAACACTGATCAGGTAGCACGTGACTTCAGGCAGCACCTGCATCTCTTGCCTCGTCTGGAGAACTTGTAAGATAAATAAAGTTCAGTCTGTTAGTCATGTCAGTTCAGTCTGTTAGTAATGTCAGTTCAGTCTGTTAGTAATTGTTAAGTGGAAAATTTTCATATCCTAAGCCGTCTCCTTATAGATGCGTAAACGTTCTATTGCAGACTAACTTCCTCACAAACAGGAGAAATGGATGGTCCTTCAACTTTACAGCATGCAGATAGTTTGCAGTGTAATGCAGTTTCTCCCTCAAAACAAGCAGCCTCGGTAGCTGAAGACTTAATATCAATTAAAGCTGACGAGGATGCTGACAATTCAATTCCTTTTGGGTTAGTTCTACCTTCTTGGCTAACTCTAACATCTTCACTTTACTTTTCCTGGTTTTAGGTTAATTTTGGTGGAGTTTAACAGCTAAACTAAAAACTTCCCTTCAGTCTCGCCTCTTCCAGTTCGGCTGAACCTTTACTTGGAGGCAACAAAACTGTAAGGTCAACACGACTTCGAGAGAGACGAGCAAAAGAGAGAAAGGTTCCGAAGTCAAAAGTTAAAGACAATGAAACTTACCTTGCTGGAAAAGATGTTCCACAAGAAAAGTTACAAGTACAAAAGAAGATAAATAAAGGAATGAATCAAAACGATCCCTTGAACAAGTTCCTGCAGAGTTCTGATTCGAAGCAACTTTTGACTTCTGAACAAGAGTCGCAGTTGGTTGTTCAGATACAGGTGTCGTGTTAGTTACATTCAATTTCTTACTCCCTTAAATGTATGAGATACTCTATTAATATGGATAATGTAACAGGAATTATTGAGATTGGAAGAATTGAAGACAAGTCTTCAATCTCAATTTGGAAGGGAACCGACCATGGCTGAATGGGCTGAGGGTGCAGGGCTTAACTGTCGGAAAATGAAGGCGCAACTTCGTTGTGGTAACAGAAGCAGAGAAAAATTGATTCAAGCAAATTTACGCTTGGTACACTACATTGCTAAAAGTTACCAAGGGCGTGGTCTCAGCATTGAGGACTTATTACAGGTAGTTTAGACGCTTCATCATAACTCATAGTTTACTGAAAATTGGGCAGGTCGCTCGAGCGAGGTTAGAGCCCCCTGCGCTATGGTTCAAGGGTAACCTTGTAAACTGAACCGTAGTATTTAAACACAAGTTGTACTCAATAAACCCTAATCTTAATTAATAAAAAGGTACTACAGTCGCTCTGCAGTCAAAGACGTAGCCACAATTGGCCGAACTCCACGATCAAATATTGTGTGTTCTCTATTTGTGTTTTTCGTATCTTTTTACTTTTGAACCGGGTTGGTTTTCTAACACCATTACATCATTATAGAAAAGGCTGTTCACATTTTTTTTAATGGTCAGTTTTGTTCTACATTGTCTACATTGGTTTTCTAACACCATCACATCATTATAGAAAAGGCTGTTCACATCATTATAGAAGAAGCACTGTTTCATAACATACCTTTTACATTTTTTGTATTCTGGTGTTGATGCAGGAGGGAAGCACAGGCCTCGTAAAGAGTATTAAAAAGTTTAAAACTCAAGCCGGGTGCCGATTTGCTAGTTATGCATATTGGTGGATAAAACAAGCAATAAGGAAGGCCATATATAATCATTCCAGGACAATCCGTCTACCGGTAAGTTTAGTTGATTAAATTTAAGCTTCACTCTTTTGAAATGTCGGTGCTCATCAAAAAAATTATTAGTTGACGGAGAACAAAAATTAAGGTAGTTCGTGGATTGGATTAGATTGGTTTTGAGAGAAAAAATCGTCTGATTCAGTCCCTTCGATTAGATCGGTGCTTGTTTTATATTATCTTTTAGGTGAATATATATTTTTCTTATGACAACCTTTCACCAAATAAAGAGTTATGTGTTGCATAGTTAAACATTCAAAGTATAAAACTTCAAATGAAGTTTAATGACTATTCATCCTGATGGGTCTCAAAATGTTAGTAGTGAAATATAAAGACAAAAATAGAGAACTGTAATTGTATTGATTTGGAAAAGGAACAATTGATGGAAAATGAATAACTAACTGTAAGAAAATAACAAGATTGTTAACAAGCTAACAATCTCCCAAAAGCACTAAGGCTCCCACAATGCACGTAATGTGAATTGTTCTGCTAACAGAAAACTCAGCTGAGAGACTCTCTCTCCACTGTCCCTCTTATATAATGCTAGTTCCATGCATCACATGCATTCCATGCATCATTCCCTCCACGTCATTACCCTTCATGCCTTTCTTACGTTTTCTCTGATAAACTCTCCACACTTTGGGCTTTTGACCAAAATGAAGGCCCAATTGCTCATCAGCATTTCTATCAATACCACCCCCTTCAGCAAGGACCTTGTCCTCAAGGTTAAATTCTGGAAACTGTCCTCTGATCACATCATTGTCCTCCCAAGTAACATCGTCTATGGACTTGTTTTTCCACTGAATTAAGCTTTGAGGGGTTGAAACACCATTCTGCATAGTAACTCTAGATCCGAGCACTTTCACAGGATAAATCTCCTCATCAAGGATAACTTCTAGTTCCTTAGGCAACTCCCCTTGCACATGATATTCACCGACTGCTTTCTTAAGTAAAGAAACATGAAAAATTGGATGAATTCTGGACTGATCAGGTAACTGCAACTTGTAAGCAACTTCCCCAATTTTCTCAATTATCTTAAAAGGACCATAGAATCTAGCTGCCAATTTCTGATTGATTCTCTTAACCACAGATTGCTGTCTGTGAGGCCTGAGCTTCAGAAACACCCATTCCCCCTCCTTAAAATTCACATCCCTTCTCTTCTTATCAGCATACCATTTCATCTGCTGTTGAGCCTTCAGAAGATGAGTTTTTAACTGATTCAACGCTTCATCTCTGTCTTGTAATTCAACAGCAACTGCAGCTACCTTAGTTTCATTGCTAAGGAATCTCAGCAACTTAGGTGGCTGTCTTCCATATACAACTTCAAACGGGGATTTACCAATTGACACATGAAAGGTAGTATTATACCAATACTCTGCCCAAGGCACCCAGTAAGACCAATGCTTAGGTTGTTCAGCTGCAAAACACCTAAGGTAACTCTCCAGACATCTATTGATGACCTCAGTTTGGCCATCAGTTTCAGGATGGTAAGATGAGCTCATCTTTAGTGTTGTGCCCTGCAGTTTGAATAGCTCTCTCCAAAAATGACTCATAAACAGTGGATCCCTATCACTCACCAATGAGTTAGGTATTCCATGAAGCCTGACTACTTCTTTCACAAAGACTTCAGCCACAGTCTTAGCAGTATAAGGATGTTTCAGTAAAATAAAATGACTATACTTTGATAGTCTGTCCACCACCACCATTACAGCTTCAAATCCCTTAGATTTAGGCAACCCTGTAATAAAATCAATGGACAAATCCTCCCATACCAAGTTGGGTATTGGCAAAGGTTGCAATAACCCTCCAGGAGTAGTGGCAGCATATTTCTGTCTTTGGCACACATCACATGCTCTCACATAGTCCCTGATAGTTTTCTGCATGCCTACCCAATACAAATTCTCTGCTATTCTTCTATAAGTTCTTAGAAATCCAGAGTGACCACCCATAGGAGTCTCATGGAATTCCTTCAATAAGGCAGGAATCGAAGGTGAACTCCTGCCTATCACCAAGCGCCCTTGGTAAAGTAATGCACCCTGTTGTATCTCAAATCCAGGATGATTATCAGGATCTTTCTCCACTTTCTTCATAATTTCCTGAATAGATGCGTCCTGTTTCACTTCCTGTAGCAACTGATTACTCCCCGGCCAAATAGGTGTATGCACCATAACAGTCAATTCTCCTTCATCAAAACAACGAGATAACGCATCAGCTGCCTTATTTTCCGGTCCAGGCTTGTACTTAACTTCAAATTGATAACCCAAAAGCTTGGCTAACCAACACTGTTGGTCTGGTGAAGATATTCTTTGTTGTAAAAAGTATTTCAGGCTCTTGTGGTCCGTGTAAACCACAAATTCTTTTCCCAATAGATAGTGTCTCCAATGTTGGATTGAAAGAACCAAAGCCATTAATTCCTTCTCATACACAGACTTAGCCAAATTACTATCAGATAAAGCTTTACTAAAATATGCAATAGGCTGTCTATTTTGCATTAATACAGCCCCAATTCCCCTGCCTGCAGCATCACATTCTACTTCAAACGGAAGTGAAAAATTAGGTAAGGCTAACAAAGGAGATGTAGTCATTATTTTCTTTAACTTAATGAAAGCCTCCTTAGCAGCTTCACTCCATGAAAAGTTGTCTTTCTTAGTCAAATCAGTAAGAGGTCTAGCAATTTTTCCATAATCTTTGACAAATTTCCTATAGTAACCTGTGAGACCTAAGAAACCACGCACTCCTTTAACATTCTTAGGTTCTGGCCATTCCAAGATGCATTTTACCTTCCCAGGATCAACAGATACGCCCTCTCCAGAAATGATATGGCCCAGGTAATCAATCTGCAAGCACCCAAATTTGCACTTTGATTTGTTAGCCACAAAGCAATGCTTGATCAGCACATCCAATACTTGCTTCAAATGCACCAGATGGTCTTGCTCATTCTTGCTATAGATCAGGATATCATCAAAGAACACCAGGACAAATTGTCTAAGGAAGGGTCTGAATATGTCATTCATTGTAGCCTGAAAAGTTGCAGGAGCATTCATCAAGCCAAATGGCATCACCAAATATTCATAATGACCATTATGAGTACGAAAAGCTGTCTTATGAACATCTTGTTCCTGCACACGGATCTGGTGGTAACCTGACTTCAAGTCAATCTTGGAAAAAACTGTTGAGCCAAATAATTCATCTAGCAACTCGTCCACGATAGGAATGGGGTATTTGTCAGGAATGGTTGCCTTGTTGAGAGCCCTATAATCAACACACATTCTCCACGAGTTGTCCTTCTTCTTCACCAAAATAACTGGACTTGAAAACGCACTCATACTAGGCCTGATGACCCCAGCCTGAAGCAACTCCTCCACTTGCCTTTCAATCTCTTCTTTTTGGTGGTGAGGGTATTTGTAAGGTCTGACGTTGACTGGCCCATGATTAGGTAGGAGATTGATCTTGTGCATTTGTTCCCTCTCAGGAGGAAGTGATATTTTCTCTTTGAACACTTCTGGAAACAACTCCAACAATTCCATAATTCCCTCCTGAACCACTTCATTGACATCATGTTTCTTCTCCTCCTTTGGCCACCACCAGTCATGGTTAACCTCCATTCCTCTACCTTCTAAGAAAGAATTCAAACACCCCTTAGGCAACTGTTTCCCTCCTTGACCTTGTAAAGTCACCATTTCACCATCATGCCAAAACTGCATAGATAAGTCCTTCCAATCCATGACAACCTTCCCCAACGTACTCAACCAAGAAACACCTAAAACCACATCCAATCCTCCTAATTCCAACACCAAAGCATCCACCTCAAAGTTTTTAGACCCAAGAGTAAGTCTAATACCCCTACAAATTCCATTTGACAGTACCTTATGACCATCCCCCAATTTGATCCACTTCACATTGGTGGGAGTCACTGTTAACCCAAGAGCAGTAATTAGCTCAGGAGAGATAAAACTATGGCTAGCCCCACTATCAATTAGAACCTCTACATTCACATTCTCCAATTTCCCTTCAATTTTCATAGTACGGTACTCCCCCATTTTCCCCAGCACTCCAATCACCTTACATTCTGCTTCTATACCTTCTTCCTCTTCTACCTCTTCCATCTCCATAGCCACAATCTCACCGTCTTCGTTCACTGACTCTCCTTCACCCAAAATCAGCACACGCAAAGAGCGTTCTGGACATTTGTGTAAAGTGGGGTGATACTTACCACCACATCTGAAACATAAACCCTTGGCTCTCCTCTCCTCCATTTCTTCATTTCGCATGCCTTTCCACCTTTCGTTCGCACCGCCGCGACGGTCGTTGTCAATTTTCTTCCCCGTCGAATTCACAGATGAGGTGGAATTAGAGTTAGATCCAATTGAACCCGTTTTACGTGTCGGGTTGGACCAACCCGAATTTGTAGATCTGGGTATGTCTTTGTGGGTCGGGTTGAACCCGCTTCGAAATTTAGATCCAAGCCCATTAGAGTCATTTCGGCCTACGTTCTTCTTCGCGTAAGCTCTGTTCTCCTCTTCATCTTCATCACGCAACTCTTCCTCAACATCTTTAGCAATTCTCATCATTTGCATACGATTCTGGGGATTGAGCGTTCGCACCCTCCGACGGATCTGTGGCTTCAGCCCACTCATGAAGTACCCTAAGTATTGTTCCTCCGGTAAACGCCCCACCTGAGAGGATAACAATTCGAAGGCCTCCACGAATTCTTCCACACTTCCCGTTTGCTTCAACGTAGACAGCTCTTCGAATGGGTTTTCCAAACGACGACCACCGTAGCGAGCGATTAACGATTTCTTCAATTTTTCCCACGTTAATTGATCTTCTGTTTCCATCAACAAGTTAAACCAGTGTATGGTGGCACCTTCCATGCTCAGTCGAGCTAACTTCACACGCATCTCTTCGGTCGTATTTTGCACATCAAAATAGATCTCAGCTCTAGTGATCCATCCTACAGGATCGTCTCCTTCAAACACCGGTAGCTTAACCTTCTTACCGGAAAGTCGCGATTCCTGAAAATGATTATCTGAAGATTCACTCGAATGAGTAAACTCCGGTGTTGGTCGCGTCTCTAGTCGCTTGCTTAATTCACTCAGCACAGCGCTTTGTTGTTGCATCGTAACGCTTTGTTGCTGCATCTGTTGCGAGAGTACCAACAACGCAGATTTCATCTCTCCCATCTCTGCTTCCAGTGCGTCGACTCTTTCTGCCATCTTGGGTTGGCGTGGCATCTACAATTGCAGACACTGTGTTGTTTGGATCCGGTAGGTCGGACCAATTGATGGGTCTCAAAATGTTAGTAGTGAAATATAAAGACAAAAATAGAGAACTGTAATTGTATTGATTTGGAAAAGGAACAATTGATGGAAAATGAATAACTAACTGTAAGAAAATAACAAGATTGTTAACAAGCTAACAATCTCCCAAAAGCACTAAGGCTCCCACAATGCACGTAATGTGAATTGTTCTGCTAACAGAAAAACTCAGCTGAGAGACTCTCTCTCCACTGTCCCTCTTATATAATGCTAGTTCCATGCATCACATGCATTCCATGCATCATTCCCTCCACGTCATTACCCTTCATGCCTTTCTTACGTTTTCTCTGATAAACTCTCCACACTTTGGGCTTTTGACCAAAATGAAGGCCCAATTGCTCATCAGCATTTCTATCACATCCATTATGAAAACAAATATAGTACTAAAAATACAAACAATAAATGTAATGAAAAACCATTCAAGTGAAGAGTTGAGTGGTCAATGCTCAAAAACAAGTATCAAGTCCAACAACAGCATTAGTTATATACAAGTGGTATTGTTTTCGGTTTGGATTGGATTGGTCAGTTTTCACTACAGGAAATGGAAACCAATCCAATCCATTTTTTTAAAAAAAGCGGTTTTTTCGGTATTTTTGAATAGGTTGTTGCAATTTGCATTGGATTGGATATGAACGCCCCTAACAAAAATGATCTTACTTTGCTTTTTTGCACAGCAAGCATCAATTCTATTTTAATAACAGAACCCTTGTGTTATCTCCAGGAGAAGGTATATAACAAACTTAGCAAGGTATTGGAGGCAAAGAAATTGTACATGGAAGAGGGAAATCTTAACCCAACCAAAGAAGAATTAGCAAGAAGGGTAGGAATTTCACCAGACAAGGTTGAGAGGTTACTGTTTGTTGCAAGAATTCCAATTTCTATGCAGAACACTGTGGGGTCTGAGACAGATACAACTTTCCAGGTATTGTATCGCAGCTACTGGCTAATATAATTTCCACCTTGAAAAGTTGCAGCTTCTTACATCTACGTCGCGTAACAATAAAAAATCATGTTCTTTATATCCATTTAGAAAACTAGAATGTTATTCAACTTCTTACTTTTGTTTGGTGAATGTTGCACAAATTGTTTTGCTTGTGCTGAAAACTAGTAAAACTGAATGGGTGAAAGTCTGATTCTTTACTCCAATATGAATCTTAAATGTTGTGTTTGGTAGAAGGAACTAGCAGCCTAAAGTATGACAGGGCTTGGAGAAGCTGATAAATCAGTGTCAAATCACAATGTTGTGTCTGTTTGGGTCATCGGTGAGAAAAATTGATTTTTAAATACAGTATTTGGTTCTGCCGTGGTAAAAATTGATTTTAGTTAAAAGTGAGTTGAACAATAACTTTGAGTGAAAAAACCATGTTTGAAGTCGAAAGCTACAAATTATAGCTTCAAGTTAGAAACAATTCTAGAGGAAAAATCAATTCCAATCGACATCACCTAAACATGTCAAAATCATTTGAGTATAGAATCACTTTTGTCTCTCTCGACTGCAAAATCAATTCTGTAAAATTGATTCAAACTAAAAGTGAGTTAAATGTAAAGTGATTTATGTTTACATACATTTATGTAAACGTGAATTGAACAAATCAATTCAAGGCTAAAAATCACTTTTAGAGGCGAAAACTTCAATTTCTAACTTCAAATTAGGATCAATTCTAATGAACAGTCAATCATGTCAAAATCCCCGAGAATCAATTTAGCCAGCTCTAAAAGTGGAACCAAATATACACGCAGTAGCAGATTAGCAACAGAAACATGGTAGTCTACCTTAAAGTTGTAATCAAATATTTCCGGAGTAGTGATTAGACTGAAGTTGCTGTTTCTATGGCATATGGCTTTTATTCAGTTTTGGAAACAAACAAACAATTGAAAATAGTTCCTTTCTTTTGATTGAAATGTTTGTTCTTCCTTTGTTTAGAGGGGTGGATCTTTTCAAGCAGTACTTAAGTTATCGTTTGAATTTTTTTTATTTTTTTTGGACTTTTGTATTAGCAGTTACTGCAATTTGATTCTAACATAGGAATTAGAATTGACCATCATTTTCGTATAATTGCAGGAGATTACTGCAGACAGTGCAATCGAGAGCCCAAACATGAGTGTTGCAAAACAGCTTATGAGACGACATGTGCTCAACGTCTTAAATATCTTACGCCCTAAAGAAAGAAGGATAATTCGGCTAAGATTTGGTTTTGAAGATGGAGAAGAGAGATCTTTATCAGAAATCGGGGAAATATTTGGTTTATCTAGAGAAAGGGTCCGTCAGTTAGAGAGCCGGGCACTCTACAAGCTCAAGAAGTGTCTTGTTGGTCAAGGACTTGATGCCTATGCAGACTTGCTTATATAGAAGAGAATACGCCAAGGTTATGCATTTCAGTTTACATGGTTGAGTGTCACAAACTTTTTTCTGGCCACTTTTTGAACTGTAGTACCTAGATAGAGTTTTGAAAGGTGAATTAAACACTAAACTGCTGCAGTTGAGGACAAATCAGAGGGCCTAATGGCTGACAGCTGCGGAAGAGATCAAAGTATTAAACAGGCGAGAGTTATACAAATGAGAACATCTATAGTAAAAATATTTTAATGACATTTATTCCGAAAAATAAACATCAAATAAATGGTATTTATATATGTGCAATGTGGATTTTGTATTATTTTATTGATTTTCACATTCCCTCATGGTGCTTATGTTAAATGCGATCATTGTAATGTTTATATGTATATCTGCATTTGAGTTTCATAAAAAAAACAATATAGATTTCATTCATTTGAAAAAAATTCGCGAACAACTATTGATGTTCAGACTTCATAACCAAGTCTAACTTGTGCATTACAAAGCTTGATACTAACTATATCTGCTATATAGAATTCTATTAAGATCTTATTCAAACCATACTATCACCATATTTCATCTTTGTTGGGAAGGCATGTAAGTCATCTAGGTTTAATGTCAACAGAAAGTTGAATTTCAGAAGCCTCGTTGATATAATATGCATGAAGAGGATGGTCATGCATCATTTCAACATTGAGACGACGAAGGGTGAAAGTATCAAGGGGAATACCCCAATATCGTGAAACTTTGTTGCACAGATCACTCACCTTATCGGTCTCCTTCACCCTCACATAGCCATTGCTGCCATGGCCAGGAAACTTCACTAAAACATGTAGTTTCAGGTCTGATGGCAGCGGATCGACAATGAGAGTAACTGTTTCTGTTTCATCTCCACGCAAGGCATAGAATCCAATCCTTTTCTCATTATCCAACTCTATACCTTTGTACCAGAGATTTTGCCTGTGTACTCCCACCTCCAACTCATCTTCGATTTTGCTTTTAAGATCAAAAACAAATTCTGATACCGATATTTCCACCACAGGTTCTATCTCTCCACCAATAATCTTAAAATATACCATTCTCTAGAGCTTAAGTTTTATTTTCTTCTTTCTATAATAGCTAAGTTTTGTTACTCTCTTCTTTACTCTAGATGAGTAGAATCATTAGAGAGAACTGTGAAGCATGTGTTGATCACTTTGGTTACATTTTCAAGGGCTGTTGCATGCGATCTTGATAGGTTTAGCTTGTGAAAATTGAGAAGCTGAACTAACAAGGAGTCACACACCTCGTGCTGTTATACAAATGTTGTGAACTTTGTTGTGATATATTGATTAACATTTGATTTCTGTGATTATTCATTTTTGGTAAAGCACATGTGCACTCTATTACCTGATATCTATATACTGTAATGGTTTTGCTAACTTGCACATAAAACCAAAAAAGAACTATTATTTTTACACACAAATTCCGACACCATATAAAATACACCCAAAATAAGTGTTGACATTGGACTCGAGAAGAGAGAAAAAATAATATAAAAATCGGAAACCATATAGATACAAGGTGTTGATGTCAAAAATTCTGTCAAATAAACTGTTATAATTTTTTATTGAGATGTGTAGTTTTTCTCAACTCTGCAGTCATTCTCCTCAAATCTGATTATTTTTCCCTACAAAAAAGGAGGGAACACAAAGAAGCCAAAAGATGATCGTGACGAAAACATTGCATACCAACACTTAAATGAAGGAAAATCTTGGTAAGCCACAGGCAATATGGCATCTAGATGATAAAAAAAAATGTGCTAAATTATTCTTGTATCCACTAGAATCTAAGAACAAAATAATTTTTTAGGGACTGAATAGGCTCTATAAAAACGTAGTTTCCCCTGGCCAAGTCCATCACACACCAAACTTATTTGCATATATAAGGCACATACATAGGCTGGGCCAGCAGCTGAATGACAATGCACAAGAACCATGTCATATCCAACATCATATACTTGTCTTGTATTCAACAGTAGAATATCATCCCATGTCCATACAGTTTCCCCTACACCCAAATTCCATCCACATTGTCAAGAAAATTTTGATAGTTGGATCAAGATCAGACGATTTGTATATATTTTTAAAATATACTTTGAAATATATTTAGATATTAGAGTTGTGTAATTGAGATCCATGAATGCAATCACAAAGAATCTAAATCCCTTTCTCCTTTGAGGAAAAAAAAATAGATCGACGTTTAAACTAACAATGGATAGGTTTGAATAGAGTGCTATAACTTGTCTACATTCTCACATTATATAAGTATTTACCCTGATCTAAAATTTCATGAATAAATAACTTCAGTACTAAGTACGATATCTATTACACTCATTTGAATTGAACTATGTAAAATAAATAAATAAATTTTGATCAATGAATAAAAATTAACCATGTATAGCTCAATTGAGTACCATATCTAAAACCTATTAAAAAATTATTTGGATAATGAATAAAACTATTACAATTTATTTTAGGAAAATTCATAAAAAGACCTCATTAATGTTAGGTTTATATTTATTTTATTTTTAATCATATTAAATGATAAATCATATATAAATAAGTATGCAAGTGTCCCCGTGAGCTTAACTCAGTTGGTAGGGACAATGCGTAATATATGCAAGGTTTGAGGCTCGAACCCCAGACACTACCAAAAAAAATAAGTATGCAAGTAATAAAATAAATAAAGAATACATGACAGATTGGGTTTGTACTAAGTTACCTATGCCCACACCATACACCTTAAATTTTAGGGGTTATTTTCCATACTAATTATGTATTCTCATCCCCTACTTTTTTTTGGTCAAGTTCTCATCCCCTACTTTATTGTGGAGAAAAATAATTAACAAGCACTAATATGAATATTTGGTCCAAAATGGTTATCCAACGAGGTCAAAATTTAAGTAACTTATCAACTTAGTGTTAAAAACGTTGGTAAGTGGTACCATGGTTGTGCCGTAAATCTTTTAAGAAAAGAAAGGTTCTCCCATAAAAAAATATTTAAGTTCAATTTTTGAGTTGTTCTCTTGATAGGTAGTCCAACTCCGTGTGGAAAAAAAAAGTCTCATTAATGACTCGAGAATTAATTTCATATACAATGGTCTAAATTATGGTGATATCTTGGAGTGCCTACAAGGAGTCAAATATCTTAATTATACTTGGCTGAAAAGAAAAAAAAAGAATTGAAGTAATTTGAATTATTCTTGTGACGAGGACCGACATTGAATCAAGTCAATTGGAACATAGTCCAAAACTCGATTCAATAATTATTTCGTTAAACTTAGTTTATAAACCAAATGAGTTGAATTTGAACTGAAAATTAAGTTCTCTAACTAAATGAGGTAGTTTGACTCGTTTAATTCATGAGTCGACTTGAATTATGATTGTGAACTTTTTTTTGGTTTTTGTCTCTCCTGCTTTTACTAGTTTTAATGTACTTTTGTATTTTTGATTTGGGATGCTTGAGTCCGCTATGTTTTAAGTCTTTTATATTTATAACCCACTTGGGTTGGCCCAGTGGTATTGACTTGGGATCTAGGAGTGTGCTCCACCTCGTGGTCTCTCAGGTTCGATTCTCACTAGTGTCAATTTGTATGAGCTAATTTAGCTTCTTAAAAAAAAGTCTTTTATATTTATCTTCATATTTTCGTAGGTTTCAACTTTGTACTTGTATATATCCTTTCCGCACTTATGTTTGTGATAACTTTAATTTTAATTTAATCTTTATCTTTTCTTATTTAAAAAAAGTAAAAAGTATAAAGATCTAAAAAATTTGACACGTTTTGACAATATAATTTGATTTTTAAATTATGTGATTCGAGCAAACGAGTTGAACCGAATTATTCATAATTTTTAACCGAACTTGAGTTAAAAAAGTTCGTATCAAACTCAAATCGAGTTTTAAACTGAATAAATTTTTATCAAATCAAATTCGTTTTAGTTCGACTCGGCTGATTTTCATTTCTACTTGTGGCTAAAATATAGTGCCTAAGATGGTAAAAATATATATAACAACCAAAATCTAGGCCCATACCATTTTCCACATATGCTTCTGACACCTGATGGGTTACAAATGTAACAGTCCACACATGATCCATAAAATTACTGGCTTTTTACCCAAATAGATTTAACTTTTTCTGCTTATAAATATGCATACACATTGTGGAAACAGATACTTCCATACATATATTCTTCTGTATCATCATTCATGGCAATGGCAGCAGAGAAAATCAACAACACCAACCAAATCACTGAAACCAATCATCAGCAGCAGGAAGAACAAGCTTGTTTTCCTTGCAAGACTTTTGTCCAGAAATGTGATCATTTTGTAAAGAATCAGAGGGCAAAGTTCTACATTTTTCGTCGTTGCATTATGATGCTTCTGTGTTGGCATGAGAACAGCTCGGACTGAACTTAGGGAAGGGAAAGGGAAGGGAGCAACTTTATTCACATAGCAATTGGTCAATTACAAAAAAAGATTATTATTATTATTATGTAACATTGTTCTATTATAATGTATTGTATATACAATATAATTATGTATAGCCTTATGTGAAAGAGATTAGATCTGTTTCAACTAATTGCAAAATTATTGAGCAGACCCTCTTTCTTCATATGTCAAAAGTCCTTGAAAATTATATAAATATATAGATGGTTATGGTTCTGTTTTCTTAGTTCCTAACTCAGCATTTATCTGCTTCAATTCTTGAGCAATTGAACTTAGATCAATCTTTGTTTTCATTTCAACTTACAAGATTTACATGTTTATTTTCGTGGTTGAATAATATTTAACGTGCGTCCAATTCAAAGCTATAGTTTTTAACTTCTTTTTTTTGGTGGTGGCTGGGGTTTGAACCCCGGACCTTGTATATCACGGTCAAAAAACTCGTAATGATGTGGTAGAAGAAGTGATTGGCCGCACACCAAACAATAGACTAAAATTGTAAGCGTCCAAATGAATCCATGATGATTTGGTACGCATTTTTCTTCGCCATATAATAGTATTAGACTTGCATCCAATTCAAAGCTATTGTTTATAACTTCTTTAATTTTGTGGTCAAAACTCAAAAGACTCCTATCGCGTTGTGGAGGTGATTGACTACACACTCAAGCATAGGCTAAAATTGAAAAAAAAGGTTAGTGCCTACCAATATACAGGGAAATATTGGATAGAGCTTAATTATAAATATATTTTCAGAAGATGTATTCATATTTAGTGTCACATGCCTCCAATCGGTTGATCTAAAGGAGAGGAATCCCATGAAAAAAATTTGACTTCAATTTTGTACGTATTATCACCTTTTTAATGCACAGATTAATATGCAACGGTCATTCCTCAACTCATTGGATGAATATCGCTGCCTTCGTAAAGAAAGTGCTATTAATTAAAAAAATAATTAACTTTGTATTTAATAAAAAAGTTAATTAAATGTTATTAATATTTTAATCTAAAAAATAGTGTATAATCAAAAGTGTCTTTCAGACAAACTTATCCAATGAAAATAAAAGATTCATTATTAAAATTAAACTTATATTAATTGAATGATTTATAAAAGACATAATTAAATACAGTGAAAATACTCTTTTAAGGTTGAAGAGAAAGTAGTTAAAATCATCAAATTTGAGCAATTTATTCATATTTAATAATGATGGAGTATGATCGATTACTTTTTTTTTCGTCTATCACTTTGAATGATCCTTGTGTTGAAGAGATATTAATTATAAGAGTTATTTAAGTGTAAAAAAAGTTGATATATTTAGTTTAAATTTTAAACTAGATACATCAACTTTTGTTAATCCAAATATCTCTTGTAAACAAAACAAGAGAGAATATTTATTTTTGGGTACAATAATATATTAATATTATATTAGAAGCCCGTTTCAATTCAAAGCTATAGTTTCTAACTTCTTTAATTTTGCGGTCAAAAGACTTTCTATCGCGTTGTGAAGGTGATTGACTGCACACAGAAACATAGGCTAAAATTGAAAACATGTTGGCGCCTGTTGATATATACAGTGGTAAGTTGCATAGAGTTTTAATTAAAACTAAAGTAAGCAGTCTACATATAAACTCGTATTTACTCATATTTAGTGTTCGCACACTTTAAATAGGATCATCTTTAATAGAGCAGTTTTATAAAAAAAGTAGACTTCAATTTTGTATGTATTATCACCTTTTTAATGCATAAGTTAGCATGACATGTGCATTCCTTACCCCAACAAATGAATACCATTATCTTCATAAAATAATGCTATTATTTTTTTCATCTAAAAAAATAGTCAAAAGAGTCTTTTATAGGAATTTATTCAATGGAAATGAAAGATTGTGTATTAAAATTAAATTTATATTAATTGAAATAATTATGAAAAAGATGTAATTAAAGAATTTAATTAGTATGCATTATTGGTGTTAATTATGTGTTGCCACATCAATTAATGAACATGAAAACACATAAGCTGTCATATTTATTAATTGAAGTGACAACACGTCATTGAATACATGTATAAAATAATTGTAATTAAACTTATAATTAAATACAGTTAAAGTAGTTGTTTTTTTTAAGGAATGTCGTGAAAGTAGTTAAAATCATCATAATTGAGTAATTTTATTTATGGGTCCTGCTAACCGGTGCCCCCGGGGCATTGGTTAAGCATACCATAAAAGGGACTTATTATCATAAAAGGAAATTGATTTTGACTTTATTATAAATTAATTACACAATTTCAATGCATTAACTACTATATAATTTCCTATTTCATATCCTTAATCAGTGCCCTAGGGGCACCGGTTAGCATTTCCCTTTATTTATTTATCGATACCAACTGATAATCGACAAATAACTTGGTTATCACGTTGCATTTAACCTTTATAATGGACAAGTAATTGAGTGGTTACAACACCTTAAACATATAATCAGTGCCTATTTTAGGATTTTATAGTTTTATGTGTTTTTAGTACTTTGAAATTAGTAATGCTTGTTTATGATGTTTGATAGTGTAGGCTAAAGATTGACTCTAAAGATGTAAGAAGTTGCAGCGTGGATTGAAGATGTATCGCTGAAGATATGGAAAGTTGCAGCATCCTGGGACTCTGGGACTCTAGCTGGGTCGTACATAATACGAGTACGTGGCTCCAATCTGTCTATTGCTTAATGAGGAAGAATATGAGTTATCCCCAATGATTGGAATCCTAGGAAGAATTAAGAAATATGCCAGTGGGTAGGTAGAATTGGATAAGGACAACCCATGTAAAATGATCAAAGGGTACAACTTGTAGTGACTGGTCTTGTACTATAAATGGACACCAATGTGTTAGTGTCAAGGGTTCAAAAATTCACCTTAGAATTGGAGAGGCAAGGTTACAACTAAGGTTAACAGCTTTAGAGATCTCATTTCATCTCGTCTCTTCCATAGATGAGCATGACAGCTAGATTCTATAGTTTTTAGAGTAGATTACTTGGTGATGTTTTGGCTCACCTTATTCCTTCAAGGATTGTAATCTTGTGACAACTTTATTTAATCTATCAATTTAATTTTCTATGTTTTCATTTATGTCCATCTTCATTTCCATTTTCATGGTGCAACTCACCATTAGCTAAACCCCTTCGAGTGGTTTAGACATGGTGAGGTTATGATCTATTTATTTACTTGCGATATATAAAGCTATAACATCGTGCTTTACTCTAACAAACTGTTTTAACTCAAAATCTTTAGAAATAAACTCTTATCACTTTTCTTTATAATGCTACAACTCCCTGATTCTGACAGAGAATGAGAGTGGAAAATGTTTGTTAGATATGATTTTGTCCTTAAGCACCACACCAATGAAAGGATCAAGAGAGACCTCTTGAATTGATTATCTTGAAAGTAGAAGAGCCTTGAAGCTATTGGAAGCTATAACTTTGTGAATCTCAGTTAGCTTAAGAGGTTAATAAATGATCATGGCACTGAGTCACAGAAGCTATACTACGTTATAGTTAAGCGCTAAGTTCTTCGTAGGACTCTTGTCATATGGCACATAGGACCCGATAGCTTAATACCTTAGTGCGGAAAGGCTGGACACTTGAACCTAGAAACTGTTGCATGTTAGGTCTCGTGATCAAGCTCAGAAATGAGTGTCGTCTCGACCTTAACATGATGGATGAGGTAACATTCCCTAAGACCAATTGGTTTGCCAGGAAGCTGGATATTGAGAGATATTGCTCTATGAATCACAGAGTTGCGAGAAGCTAATACACAACCGCAACCCTATGAGACATAGAAGCTATATAAGGATATAGCCCTGTATATCTCAGAGACTAAAGATGCTTCAAACCGGCTATAGCTCTGAGTGACACGGGAAGTTATACCTAAGTTATAGCTTTGTAAATCGCAGTAATGTTTTATCATAACTGAACCTAGATCTAAACCACATTTTCAATCTTGAGATTTTCTAAAGACTTTAACTGCTTTCCTAAACTTAACCTTTTATTTTTACTGTTGTGACAAATGTTTTATTTTATTTTCTTACAAACAAGTTTTTTGCTGAAAAGCTATGCGAAGCTATAGCTCCGAAGTCCTTGTGGGATCAATATCTTTTTATACTATAAATTGGACAATGTATACTTGCACTTAGACTTTCCATCTTAAAATACTCGTATTGTTTTGGGAGACACCACCAACATAGCTCCGAATTAGTAATATAATTCACCACCAACACCAACATATACCACTTGGTCTTTATCCTTCATTTAAACATTTTTATTTACTACTTTATTCTTTTTAATAATATAATTCAAATTATTAATTAAGAAAATAGTTTTTTTTTTTACAACAAGAGAATAGTTTTTTTGAAAGGTAAATATGAAAATAGTTAAATCACATTAAAACATGAATAACTCCATTACAATATGAGCAACATTGTAAGAGAGAGCTTATTTTTATCTCATTTGTCAAAAATAGTTGATCACATAGTATATATCAAATTTGACATCTCATCATTTTTTCTTTTACACTATGTAGTTCCTTTTCAATAAATAATTTATTTTTTAAATAATCAGATAAAATTCATAATTTCAATTATTTTCATCGATATAAGCAAAAAGATAAACATTTTAATGCTCATCTTGACACTAATATTTAATAATGGTGGAGTATATGACTTGTTTCTTTTTTTTGAGACCTTCTATATTGCGGTCCTGTGTTGAAGAAGATTAAGACAAGAACAACCCTCAAATTAAATTTACTAGTGCATAATCATGGGGTGACTCGTTGAGGCATATTTACATGTTTGGTGTTGCGGAAAAACTAAATATTTTTACAATAATTATTCACTATCTTGAAATATGTACATCGCTAACGGGCAAAACGCAAACAACACCCCATATCCCATCAACAGAGATGAACGAAGAAACTATTAGTAACAGTAAATTTATCAAATTATGGATTGAAAGAAGAAAATTATAATGAGTTTAATTGATAAGTGGATGAGATAAGAAAAGGTTTTTTTTTAAAAACAAATGAAAAAGGGAAATAAAATAATGGAAAAAAATATATAAAGAAAATTAAAAACGTTAATTAAAAAAAATTAAGGAAAAAAAGTGTGAAAAAGTGAGAAAGCAGGGCAGACAGGCTATATCTTGTTGTATATTTTTACAATAAGTATTCACTACCTTGGTATTTGAAATCTACGTAGCCCGAGCAGAAAAAAAAACACTAAACAACATTTGATTCCTAATCCCATCGGTAGAAACGAATGAAGAAACCATTTCAACAACAATAATGTACATTCAATTCTCATCATCTCATCTCATATCATAATCCGGGTCTGAGAAGGTAATATAAGCATAATTTTATTACGTAATAGTTCAATTAAATTGTTTTCAAGGTTTTCATTTTCATCTTCTTTGCACCCGAAATACCATGCCCGTGTAGTTCTGAGTATTTCGTACAAGTCAAATCCATTTCCTCACATACCAAAGATTTTATTATCTATGCAATACAATTGATTTTTTTTTTTTGAAATAATGCAATACAATTGATTTGTTGAGTCAAATAGAGATGACACTTTATTTTTATTGAAATCAGTCGATTTCATTTCTTCTCTTATCATGACTAGACATGGCAACAGGTTTCCCAGGCCTGCCCCCAAGCCCTCCCGCGAAAATTGTAGCAAAAAAAAAAAAAATCACAGTAAGCACTGTTTCAGTGACAGACATTAAATTCATAGCAAAGCACTCAATAACAATGACAGACATTATATTTAAGATTGGGTTTGCAACACAAGTTTATCATGATTGTCAAAATGACTGTCACAAGTTTCTTATCGTAAGCATTTCAAAGAAAATTTTCAATGCTATAATTGTTTTATAAATTATAAATGAGTTGCCAAATGGGTAAAGTCAAAGTACGTTAAGAGTGCACTTGAGAAAGTAAATATTCAGTAAAGATGTAGATCTCCAATAACACTAGAACATCAACTATAAAATTATACTAATTTTGTTCTTGAGTGAATTTTTTTTTTTGGTACTGACCGGGGTTCTTGAGAAAAATTGGGAAAAAATGAGAAAGCATGGGCAGGCTATATATTGTTGAATATTTTTACGATAATGTTTTATCTTGGTTTTTCGGGTGTCAAACATTGATTAAGTTTGAACCTTTTTAACCTTTGATATCTCATTTTTTCTTGGGAAGGGAAAAATAAGAAAAACCCTTGAGAATCGAGGTCCGGGAGTTGTTTTCGTTACGGGAAGGTGTTAGGCACCCATAACGACTATAGTATCCTATAGGAACCGTCTTTACTTTCTACGCGCGCGCTTTATTTTTAAATGCTATTTGAAAAATGATATTTACACCTAAGAGTTTGCTAGTTTAAGAATTGGAGGGAGAAGAAGGTATTTGAATTTTTATTTTATTGGACTTGGAGAAGTTTTGACTTCTTGCCTACATACCCTTTTAAGGGATCAAACTCCATGTAGTTCTCTTCCAAAAAAATGTTTTTGTTTTTGTTGGTTGATTTTAATTTTGAAAATGGAATTTTGAAGAATAAGAGAGAGAGGCCTCAAGGGCATAAGATTTGGAAAATGTGAGATGGAATTAGTTACTTTGCAAAAAAGTCTAAGTATGATTAAAGTTCATTAAGGTTTTTTATTTAAGAAAATAAAGGGAAAATTCAATGGGATTTTGATCCCAAGGTTTATTTGGAAAATTATTTGAGTGAAGTTATTCATGTTTTTTTTTTGAAAAGAGAATTTTTCTAAGTATCGTGATTCCTAAGCATACATCTAAAGCATATACTCCCTAAGCATACATCTAAAGTATCCATGTGATGTGTGTGCATGTGTCGGTGCTTGTGTCGGTGTACATCATTAGAGTCCATTGTCCTTTACATATGCCCTAGTTTACATGCTATGGTCTTGAAAGAAATTAAAAACATAAAGAAAATTACAAAATTCCTAGGTCTTTACATCCTAATTCTTTGCAAGAAATGTAAATTGCAAGAAAATTAAATCTAGAGAGATGGGATGAGAATGCTATGAATGAACTATGGATAAGAGGGTTAGTAACATAATATGACATAATAGGATAGAAATTATAAACAACAGGAACATTAAACAAAGTAGCAAAAACTTAGCACAAAAGGTGACAAAACTCTTAGCAAAATATACCTAAAATTTATCATAATATCAAGACAAGTATATGACCTATAATTCCCATATCATGACAATTTTCAGAGGTTTTATTACAATCAATAATATGAGAATTATAAGAACACATTCGAGTCAAGAATCATGATATATTTTAGACATATTTGGCACTTTACTTTCACAAACACTTATTTATATGACTTGTAAAACAAGAAACTAACACCACTTATCACAAACAGCACCAAACACACTGAACTAAAGACAAACATATCACAAAATTGATTCATCAAGTATCAATTATCATGAGATCAAACATTGGAATCAAATTATACAAAAAAACTTCACAAATATTGACAAAAGGTTCCAAAAATTACAAACAAAATCACCTATGTTTTTATCCATCTTTCACATGTCAAAATATCATAAAAGACAAGTATTAAACATCAAACATAATTGCAAGAAAGTTCAAAAGGTTTTTTAGAGATTTTTTTAACAAGATTTTAACAAGAAATAAAAAGAATGAACTAAAAAGAACAAATCATTTCCTCATATATTTTCATCAAGATTATTATGTGAAACACATCAAAGTTCATTGAAAATAACAAGAAAATATTGAACAAAATTTTTATGAATTTTTTTAAAGGTTTTTTTTGGTAAAACAGAGGTGTAAATATCAAAAAGCAGCGTTAAGATAGCAAAAATATCATAAGAGAATGAAATCCAGTACTACAGAAGCCCAAGCCCAAGATCCTGGATGGATCTGGACTATCCAAACACATCAGGAGCGTTGGATTGATCCAGATCCTCCTAACCCTAGATCTGACGGTGAAAACGCTGGTCCAGAGGTGAACCAGACTGGTTTGAATGAACCGGTCTGGTTCACGCTCTTATAAAAAGTTCCCCAGGCTGGTTTATTCTCATTCCACATCTCTCTTTCTCTCTCTAACCTCAAACACTCTGTCTTCTCTCTAAGTTCAGTAGCCTTGCCGGAAACTGGGAACAGAGGCAGAGGACGGTGGAGGAAGATGAAGATTCATCGGAATCTTCATCTTCTCCTGCGATCTGATGCCGTTTTCAAAACTAATTACACAGAAATGTTCGTCTTCCTCTCCTGTTCCCGTTTCTAACACTCAAACACTCAAAAACTTTTTAGATTTTGCTAGATCTAAAGATGTAAAGGTTCGGTTCTTTGAGATGTAAACGAGGCAAAACCATAGTAACAAGTCCAGGACTACACAATCATACACAAATCGAGTTGAGAGAGGAAGAAATAGTACCGAATCAGTTTGCGATGATGAGTTCTTGACGAGAATCGAACGATTTCCCCTTCGTCTCTTGATTTTCTGGAAAATGTTCAAACCCTAACCGTCTCAATCTTCTGCAGGTTTGAGGTTCTTTCGCTGTTGACCTTTGATTCGAAGCTTAATTCAAAACCCTAGGGTTTTGGAATAGCTCGAATTGGACTTTGATTCGTCTTTGTTGAATGTTTCTTGATTCGGCTTTGACGAAATTCATTCGATCTTGATGAACCTACTTCGAATCTCTGCTGAATTTGATTCGATTTTGTTGAATGTTTCTCTTCGTCTTCTCTGATTAGATTCTTTTTTGATTCCTCTTCTTCTCAAACTCAAAACTCTTCTTGTGATCGCGCTTGCGCTTGAATTGCAAGAAGATAAAAAAACCGTTCAGTGATGAAGATTCTCGCAGAGAATCACTGAGAACTTTGACGTATTCGAAAAGATTTGTTGAATTAAAAACGTTTTGGCCTTGATTTTCTGGAAATTCGTACTGATTTTGTGCAATTGGTGATGAATTTGACAGTTAGGGTTTGAGATTGAGGATGAATGTTCTTGAGGTTTTCTGGAAATTTCTGAGTTTTGATCGGTTTTGGGAGAAAGAGAAATGTGGATTTGTGTTTGTAAGTTGGCACTGTGTGAATGGTGATCTCTGACTTGTACAGTGATGTGGCCTTTTATAGGCTGACACATGGCTTTCTGGACCAATAATGAGCTGGCACGTGGACTTGAACTTGGCCTTGCTGAGTTTGGGACTTAAGGACCTCTTTTGCAATTTTGGGAAATTGAAGGACTGTTCTGCAAATCAAAAAACTAAAGGGACAAAACTGCAAAATAGAAAAAAGGACTGAACTGCAATAAAAAAAAACTGGACTGCAAATTAAAGACTAAAGGACTAAAGTGCAAATAACAGAAATTGAAGGACTAAAAAAGAAAAATAACAACAAGGTCTAAAATGGAAATAAGAGAAGAATAGGGACTAAAACGAAAATAATAATAAAATTTGGTTAAAATTGGTAATTTGAAAATAACGTAAAGTGAAACAAAAAATAAAATCAACAAAAGGACTAAAATGAACCAACTACATAAATGAGGTACTTCAAAGTAACCTCTCTCTGCCAAAATTTTGTGTGAAATGACCAAAATGCCCCCTAGGGACTAAACTGACTCAAAACGTCTCAAATGCAATTTTAAAATGGTTTTTTAACAGGGAATTAAAGCGAGAGTTTATACAAGCAAATTGAAAAGACTTAGAGACATTTTTTTAGGGATTAAAAAGAGTTTTAACACAGGAAATGACCATAATGCCCTCAGGGACTAGACTGACTCAAAATGACTCAAATGCAGTTTTTTGGAATGGATTTTGACATGAATTAAAACAAGAGTTTATACAAGCAGATTGAAAAGACTTTGAGACCATTCTCAAGGACTAAGATGAGTTTGAATGGGAAATGACTAAAATACCCTTTTTCATGAATTTTTGCAAATAACCTTGACATAAAAATGCAGAGAAACATGCAATTGACCAGAGACAATTTCAAATGACTTGAAATGCAAGAAAACATGGACAAAGTCATAATTGAAGATGTTTTTGAACATAGACAGTAGAAATGTGCAGGTGAGATATCAGGGTGAACAATATCAAATTGGCAATCTCTCAAGAGTAATAGATATATATCAGAGATGGAAGAACATTTTGAGCGAGTATTTTTAAGTCCAAAATTAGGGTATAACAGCTGCCCCTATTTAAGTTTCTTTGCCCGAAGAGTCAAGAGACGAAGTCTTTGATTTAACGGGACGAAGATACTTAAATATTAACATTTGCACTGTTTTTGGACATAAAAATACGCTCTCACATTTGCAAAAACACGAATGCCATGCAACATTTCGATTATGAATGCAGGACAAACAACTGGATTCTACAGAGCATGTCATATCACTGGGGATCTAGGTGGACATTGACAGGGTAGACAAACCAGGGGACAAAAGGCAGGTACAAGCTGTTCTTTGGATCGAACTAGCCACTTGACCAAGTAATACAAACAGAAGGTGAGTACAAGCTGTTCTTTGGATCGAACTCGCTGCTTGACTGGGAATAGAAATACAGGACAGGTACAAGCTGTTCTTTGGATCGAACTTGTCGCTTGACCGGAGACATAGACATATAGGCAGATACAAGATGCTCTTTGGATCGAACTTGTCGCTTGATCAATAACACAAACAGATAGACAGGTACAAACTGTTCTTTGGATCAAACTTGCTATTTGACCTGGAGGCATAGACAAAAAGTTGATACAAGCTGTTCTTTGGATCGAACTTGTCGCTTGATCACTATCACAACATATAGGCAGGTGCAAACTGTTCTTTGGATCGAACTTGCCGTTTGACTGATAATAAAACATAAACCGGGTACAAACTGTTCTTTGGATTGAACTTGTCGTTTGACCGGAAACATAGGCATATATGCAGGTACAAGCTATTCTTTGGATCGAACTAGCCACTTGACCAATAACAAGACATATATCAAGACACATTGGAGGTTTGATTTAACAAGACACAAATTGAGGGTAGACTGACATTGACTAGATTTGAAGATATACATGACCATTATTGTTGGCCCAAAAGCAAATTGAGAATGGATTAGCATTGATTGAGACATTGAATTGAATTGAAAGTTGATATTATTGGAAGTTGAAAATAGTCAGAGACATAGACATAGACATGGTATTGAATTGAGAGTTTAACAGAGACATAGACGTAGACATAGGCATTGAATTGAGAGTTTGAAATTGAATTGAATTGGAAGTTGAGATTGAGTTGAATTGGAAGTTGAGATTGAGTTGAATTGGAGTTTGAGATTGAAAATGCAACATGTATGTATGGTATAACAATATCATCAAATGTATGAGCACACAGAAACGTATGATTATGCATGTATGAATGCTTGGAAATGCATGATTGGTTTACAATTTGGCAGGGAAGTTTCGCAGAGACAGACAAAACATTGGAAGATTGGGCACATGGTGGCTCGTGCTATAACATACACATGGAAAACCTCTTTGGATAGATCGTCGTTGAGAAACGTATCGAAACCATGGCTGAGGGCAATATATCATATCCCATACAAACTTGTAGAAGAGGGACCTTGGGAGATTCTTTGATACAGGTCACCATTGTTAGGCGTGTCAGTGCTAGGTAAACATTGGATGTTCGCATCTGTGGTCAATGCTTTTCGTTCTTTCGTTCTTTCGTTCTTTCATTTTCATTCTTCAATCCCATTTTTGCCTGAACCGCCCTTTCGGGTTTTCGATTCATCGAGAATAAATTCTTTTCAATGCCCCATTTTTGCCTGAATTTCCTTCATAGGTTGTCAATCAGCGGGGTGCTCATTTTTGCATAAGCCGCCCTTTCGGGTTTTCAACTTAGCGAGCTTTTCATTTGCATTTTTTTCAAATTTTTCTTTCATTTTCATTCTGTTTTTTCATTCTTGCCATTGACCACAGATCATCCTGGGGAACCACCTGCTTGTAACATGTATTGAAATAGACATTGACACTCATTTATTCATGCATGTTTCACTGGAATGTACCCTATTGCTCAGGTTTGTTTTCAAAATAGACAAAAAAAGGTTTTTCAATTTTCAAAGATGTTCGTTTCAGATATTGACATTATCAAATAGAAAGGAAGTATTTTGTATACATCATTGAAAGTAGAAAGAAAGTGGAGTTTCAAATAACAGCACGGGCTCAAATTTGATGTAGAAGAGTGAGAGTCAGCCAAAGGCATAATTCCACGGATTTACAAAGCTTGGAAAATGGTAATTTTATTGGTTGGTGGTACATTGAACACGATGACCGCTACATTTCATAGAAATTTTGAATTCACAAGTACAGAAGCTTCTGATGAAGACGATCATTGACAGCTGCAGATGCCCCAAGGGGTGATGGTGATTTGCCAGATATAGTTACTTGTCTTTTATTATCAATCTCATTTTTGCATGAGCCGCCCTTGCGGGTTTTCAGCTCATCGAGACGCTCATTTTTGCCTGAGTTGCGTACAATCTCAGCGAGCTTTTTCATATTCATTTTTTTGTCCTTAACTTTTGCCTGGATCGCCCTTTTGGGTTTTCGATCCACCGGGAAGCGCATTTTTGCCTAGACCGCCCTTTCGGGTTTTCGACCTACCACGCTGTTCTTTTCATATTTTTAGACAAAGTATTTCTTGACTATATCGGCATTCACAGGATTCGGAAGTTCAACACCATCCATGTGTGTGAGAATCAAAGCACCACCGGAGAAAGCCTTCTTGACAACATAAGGACCTTCATAGTTAGGTGTCCACTTGCCCCTTGGGTCGGGTTGCTGGCCTATCCTTCTTTTCAATACAAGCTCGCCTTCCTTGAATTCTCGAGGTCGGACTTTCTTGTCAAAGGCATTCTTCATTCGTACTTGATACAACTGTCCATGAGCCATGGCATCCATACGTTTCTCTTCTATCAAATTCAACTGATCATACCGACTTTGACACCATTCAGCCTCAGTTAATTTTGCTTCCATGATCACTCGAAGAGATGGAATCTCCACTTCCAGTGGGAGCACTGCTTCCATGCCATATACCAAAGAGAAAGGAGTTGCCCCGGTTGAACTGCGCACTGTAGTACGGTAACCATGCAAGGCAAACAATAGCATCTCATGCCAGTCTTTGTAAGTAGTGACCATCTTCTGAACAATCTTCTTGATGTTCTTGTTAGCGGCCTCAACTGCATCATTCATCTGAGGTCTATAAGGAGAAGAGTTGTGATGTTCAATCTTGAATTCTTCACATAAAGCTTGCATCATGCTATTGTTCAGATTGGAGCCATTGTCAGTGATGATCTTGTTAGGAACACCGTATCGGCAGATGATGTTATTCTTGATAAACTTCACTACCACTTGCTTGGTCACATTTGCATAGGAAGCAGCTTCAACCCACTTGGTGAAATAGTCAATTGCCACTACAATGAAACGATGTCCATTGGAAGCGTTTGGTTCAATTCTTCCAATCATGTCGATGCCCCACATAGAGAAAGGCCATGAGGAGGAGATAACATTGAGGGCATGTGGAGGCACATGAATCTTGTCAGCATAGATTTGACATTTGTGGCATCTCTTGGCATGTCTGTAGCAGTCACGCTCCATAGTCATCCAGTAGTAACCGGCTCTTAATAACTTTCTTGCCATGGTGTGACCCGTAGCATGGGTCCCGAAAGTACCGTCATGCACGTCATGCATCAATTTCTAAGCTTCTTGTTCATCAACACATATCAACAAGACCATGTCATAGTTCCTCTTGTATAGGATTTCTCCGTCCAGAAGGAATCTACTAGCCCATCTCCTCAGGGTCTTTTTATCCCTGTTGGAAGCACCAGGTGGATATTCACGACTCTACAAGAATTGTTTGATGTTATAATACCAAGGTTTTCCATCATTCACATCTTCATCAGCCTGATCTGGCATATTTTCAATAGTAAACACGTGAGCGGGTCTATCAAGACGCTGTACTTTGATTACGGGCACATCATTCCAGTGATTCACACGAAACATGGAAGACAAAGTAGCAAGAGCATCAGCCATCTGATTTTCATCCCGAGGGATATGATGCAGCTCAACCTTTGTAAAGTATGTCAACAAATGTCTTGCATAGTCACGGTAAGGGATCAACTTCTCATGGTGAGTCTCCCATTCACCTTCTATCTGATTAATAACAAGTGCGGAATCACCATAGATGTCGAGGTGCTTAATTCTCATATCAATGGCTTCTTCAATGCCCAAGATGCATGCTTCATATTCAGCCACGTTGTTCGTGCATTCAAAAGTTATTCTTGCAGTGAAGGGAATGTGGTGCCCCTGCGGAGTTACAATAATGGCCCCAATCCCTTTACCATAAGCATTGACAGCACCATCAAATACCAATCCCCACTTGCTACTGGGATCCGACCCTTCATCGATCAGTGGTTCTTCACAGTCTTTTGCTTTTAGATACATAATCTCTTCATCAGGGAAATCAAACTTGATCCGCTGGTAATCATCAAGAGGTTGACAAGCAAGATGCTCAGCTATGATACTTCCTTTGATTGCTTTCTGAGCTTTGTACACAATATCATATTCAGACAACAACATTTGCCAACGTGCAATCTTTCCAGTAACAGCAGGCTTTTCAAAGATGTACTTGATTGGATCCATTCGGGATATCAACCAGGTTGTATGATTCACCATATAATGACGTAGCCGTTTGGCAGCCCAAGCTAAAGCACAACAAGTCTTTTCAAGTATTGTATACCGAGTCTCACAGTCAGTGAACTTCTTGCTCAGATAATAGATAACATGTTCTTTCTTTCCAGTCTCATCTTGTTGACTGAGAACACAACTCACAGGAAATGACCATAATGCCCTCAGGGACTAGACTGACTCAAAATGACTCAAATGCAGTTTTTTGGAATGGATTTTGACATGAATTAAAACAAGAGTTTATACAAGCAGATTGAAAAGACTTTGAGACCATTCTCAAGGACTAAGATGAGTTTGAATGAGAAATGACTAAAATACCCTTTTTCATGAATTTTTGCAAATAACCTTGACATAAAAATGCAGAGAAACATGCAATTGATCAGAGACAATTTCAAATGACTTGAAATGCAAGAAAACATGGACAAAGTCATAATTGAAGATGTTTTTGAACATAGACAGTAGAAATGTGCAGGTGAGATATCAGGGTGAACAATATCAAATTGGCAATCTCTCAAGAGTAATAGATATATATCAGAGATGGAAGAACATTTTGAGCGAGTATTTTTAAGTCCAAAATTAGGGTATACCAGATAAGTATTCACTTTCTTGGTATTTGAAATATGTACCGCGTTAACGGGCAAAATGCAAATAACATCCCATCCCATCAACAGAAACTAACGAAGCAACCATTAGTAACAATAATTTATCAAATTATGAAATGAAAGAAGAAAATTATAATGAATTTAATTGATAAGTGGAATGAAAATAAAACGATGGAAAAAAATTAAGGAGAAAAAAATTGTGTAAGAGTGAGAAAGCAGAACAGACAGACAATATATTGTATATTCTTAAAATAATTATTCATTGTCTCGGTATTTAAAATATGTACAGCGCTAACGGGGAAAACGCAAGCAACATCTCATATCCCATCAACAAAGACGAACGAAGAAACCATTAGTAACAATAAAATCATGAAATTATGGACTGAATGAAGAAAATTATAACGAATTTAATTGATAGGTGGAATGAAATAAAAAAAAGTCTTTTTTTAAATGAAAAAGGAAAATAATATAATGGAAAAAATATATAAGGAAAATTAGAAAAGTTAATTAAAAAAAATTAAGGAGAAACAATTGTGAAAAATAGAGAAAGCAGGGGAAGACAGGCTATATATTGTTGTATATATTTACGATAAGTATTCACTTTCTTGGTATTTGAAATATGTACCGCGCTAACGGGCAAAATGCAAACAACATCCCATATATATTTACGATATGTATTCACTTTCTTGGTATTTGAAATATGTACCGCGCTAACGGGCAAAATGCAAACAACATCCCATCCCATCCCATCAACAAAGACGAACAAAGAAACCATTAGTAACAGTAATTTATAAAATTATGAACTTAAAGAAGAAAATTATAATGAATTTAATTGATAAGTGGAATGAAATAAGAAAAGTCTTTTTTTTAAAAATGAAAAATGAATATAAAATGTTGGAAAAAAATTAAGGAGAAAAAATTGTATCAAAAGTGAGAAAGCAAGGGCAGACAGACTATATATTGTATTTTTTTACAATAATTATTCACTGTCTCGGTATTTGAAATATGTATGGCGCTAACGGGCAAAACACAAACAACATCTCATATCCCATATACAGATACGAACGAAGAAACCATTTGTAACGGTAAATTTATCAAATAATGGACTGAAAGAAGAAAATTATAATGACTTTCATTAATAAGTGGAATGAAATGAGAAAAGTCTTTTTTTTAAATGAAAAAGGAAAATAAAATAATGGAAAAATATATAAGGAAATTTAGAAAATTTAATTCAAAAAAAATTAAGGAGAAAAAATTGTGAAAAAGAGAGAAAGCATGAGCAGACAGGCTATATATTGTTGTATATTTTTACGATAATTATTCACTTTCTTGGTATTTGAAACATGTACCGCGCTAACGGGCAAAATGCAAACAACATTCTATCCCATCAACAGAGACAAACGAAGAAACCATTAGTAACAATAATTTATCAAATTATGAACTTAAAGAAGAAAGTTATAATGAATTTAATTGATAAGTGGAATGAAATGAAATAAGAAAAGCCTTTTTTTAAAATGAAAGATGAAAATAAAATGATGGAAAAAAAAATAAGGAGAAAAAATTATGAAAAAGCGAGAAAACAAGGGCAGACAAGCTATATATTGTATATTTTTTTACAATAATTATTCACTATCTCGGTATTTGAAATATGTACGGAGCTAAGGGGAAAAACACAAACAACATCCGATATCACATCAACAGAGACAAACGAAGAAACCATTAGTAACAGTAATTTTATCAAATTATGGACTGAAAAAAGAAAATTATAATAAATTTAATTGATAAGTGTAATGAAATAAGAAAAGTCTTTTTTTTTTTAAATGAAAAAGGAAAATAAAATAATGGAAAAATATATAAGGAAAATCAGAAAAGTTAATTAAAAAACATTAATGAGAAAAAAGTGTGAAAGCAGGGGCAGACAGGCTATATATTGTTGTATATTTTTACGATAAGTATTCACTACCTTGGTATTTGAAATCTACATAGCCTAAGCAGAAAAAACACTAAACAACATTTGATTCCTAGTCCCATCAGTAGAAATGAATGAAGAAACCATTTCAGCAACAATAGTGTACGTTCAATTCTCATCGTCTCATCTCATGTCATAATCCGGGTCTGAGAAGGTAATATAAGCATAATTTTATTCTGTAATAATTCAATTAAATTGTTTTCAAGCTTTTCATTTTCATCTTCTTTGCACTCGAAATACCATGCCTGTGTACGTATCAGTTTTGAGTATTTTGTACAAATCAATTCCATTTCCTCACATACCAAAGATTTGATCATCTATGCAATACAATTGATTTGTTGGGTCAAATAGAAGATGACACTTTATTTTTATTGAGATCAGTCGATTCCATTTCTTCACTTATCTTGATGTCCTATTTTTACCCATTGGACAAATAATAATAATTATACTCAAAAAAATTTAGGTGTTTATTTTAGCATTAATATTAGATCTGAAAAATTATATACTGATCAAAGAAGATCTGAAATTTTTTATTGAATTTGCTTGCAAAATTTGTTCTTTCTTATAAAAATCGTTTCAGGATTTATTTTTAATACTAGTTTTACCAATAAAATAAAATTATTATTTCAGGAGTTTTTTTTGTTGAAAGATGAGATTTGTGATTTTATGATAAAGATCATAAAAAAATGTTGATAACGATAGTTTTGTGTTTAAAAAGAACTGGATTTATGTCATCTCTTCCAGCAACTCTACAACTATTAAGAAAATTGAGTGGATTTACTTTGAGAGAGAGAGAGAGAGAGAGAGAGAGAGAGAGAGAGAGAGAGAGAGAGAGAGAGAGAGAGAGAGAGTTTACTATGAAATTAAATATTTAATTAATCAAAGACTTTTGGTCAAAAAATTGACTAAATACCTTTTATGATTTTTTTATTAAGAAATGCCTTTTATAATAGGTTGTAAAGTTGACTATTTCTTTTAATCAAACTAATTTTTTTTTCCTTAATAGGATAGGATTAAACACAAATTGTTTAGCGTGTGTGGTCTGGGTCGGTATTCACAATAGGAAAATGCTATTTATCTAGAAAAATAGCATCAAGAATTTTACAAGATACAGTTGGCAAGTTTTAATTGCTTGATTTATTTGTTCACTTCCTATTTTTCAGATACACTTCCTTGAATTGTGGCAAATAGTGCATTGTGATTGACTGTTCTTTATTCTTGAAGAATTCTTGATGTTATTTTTCTAGAGGTATAGCATTGCTCTTCACAATATTTATTCAATTGTTTTTCACCAATAAGCAGCTAATTATCATTCTCTATATCTATTAATTATTTTTGTACAAGTATTTGCTTTTTTAAATGACTCCATAATTCATATATATCGGGTGTCTTTGTTTAAGTATGCTATTTTGAATTATAATGTTACAGATACGAAGTTCTCACCATCGCTTTAGCAATCGCGGATCTTCGTTGCAAAGTTTGTGAGGCACTCAAGGTGAGTTATCGTCATCCTACTTTTTTTTTTCCATACGCAATTGTCAGAGATTAAATCCATGATCACTTGTTTAAAAGGCGTATATCTCTTACAACTTGGATCAATTTATCATATGCTCTAACACTTAACATAAAATTAATTACCAATCAACATATCTTAATTTCTTACACATAAATTGGATGTTTATATGCAGGAAAAAAAAATCATTATGCGTCAAAAATAATCCAATTCATTTCCATTATGTTTTATGCATTAATAATTCATCACACTCCATGGTAACAATCAAAGTGAATCATTCCAAGCTCAATTCGTTATCTCTTCATGAAAATAACTAGTTTTAGAGTGTTCTTTATGAAATCAAACGAACATATATGAATCAAGTTTTTATAATATAAGACATAAACATGCAAGCACCAAAAGAATTTTATTTTACAAATTATAAGATATTATCCTTCAACGGATTGCGTACATTCTTATCAATGAATAAAGATCCATGCCTATGAATCCTCACTTCCACTAGCAATGAAAGCTTGCTCAAGTCCTCCAAAGCAACACCTTATAATAAACCTAGCACCAGCCTATGACCTTTGTACTTGCCAACGAACTTAGGATCGCCTTCAATATTCCATAGATTTATTTCTTGGTTCAAAAGATTAACCAACAAGAATTTGTTATCCTTTGATAAAGAAAAAGAAGTTATTGTTTAACGCTCTTCAATAAATCTCTCATCCTTTGTTTCTTAATTGAACAGCAATATTGTATTGGGTTTACAAACACTTAGAATCTCTTCCCCATCAGTTGTTATTTGGTATTAAAAAATCGACCGTTGTATTAGATTTTTTATTTGGATGTAATGGATGATGGGGAAGAGATTCTAACTGGTTGTAAACCAAATACAATATTGTTGTTCAATAAAGAAACAAAGGATGAGAGATTTATTGAAGAACGTTAGACAATAACTTCTTTTTCTTTATCAAAGGATAACAAATTCTTGTTGGTTAATCTTTTGAACCAAGAAATAAATCTATGGAATATTGAAGGCGATCCTAAGTTCGTTGGCAAGTACAAAGGTCATAGGCTGGTGCTATCTTTATTATAATGTCTTGCTTTGGTGGACTTGAGCAAGCTTTCATTGCTAGTGAAAGTGAGGATTCATAAGTATGGATCTTTATTCATTGATAAGAATGAACACAATCCTTTGAAGGATAATATCTTATAATTTGAAAAATAAAATTATTTTGGTGCTTGTATGTTTATACCTTTTTTTTTTTGAGCAAGTATGTTTATACCTTATATCATAAAAACTTGATTCATATATGTTCAATTGATTTCACAAAGAGCGCTCTAAAACCAGTTATTTACATGAAGATATAATGAATTGAGCTTGGCTTGATTCACTTTGATTGTCACTATGGAGTGTGTTGAATTTTTGAACATATAAAACTTGATGAAAATGGCATCAAAGTCAAAAATGTCAAGGGACTCCAAATTAGATTCCGTGAAATGGCTACCTTCAAAAGTTGCGCAAAGGAGGTGACGGGGCTGCTAGATCGGAGATGGGCCGGGACGGAGCTGCTGCAGAGATTGGAGATGGATCGCGACATAACTGTTTTTGGTTCGATAGAACTCGCTAACCAAGTATACTATGATCATGCACTATTTTCAATTTATTTTCCCATCCACAAAAATTGTTTTTTAGAATGCAAGTAACTTTTTATTGTGCATATCCAAATGTAGATATCTTTATCGAGTTTGAAGCACCAATGGCATAATAATATAATTGAAGCACTAATGGCAAAATTAAATAAGAGAAGGTAATTGATGGATATGCTCTTGGATGAATTTAATTCCATTAATTACGATTGAACTCTGCCCTAACTGTTTCTACAATTGCCTTCTTTCAAAGGTAATTAATCATCTGCTTTTAAAGTTAGTGAATCTTTTCTCTTCAATCAAATTCAAGTGCCTTATCTTTAAATGTGTTATTGAATTGTGTAGTGGTGAAAAGATGTCCAATGTCAAATGGTCTGAATATGTTGAAGTGAAAGGGAGAGTTAAATTACATGATTTCGAAAAATACATTCAAGAACTTTCTCGCTCATGCAAGAAACGGTTGATGGTAAGAAAAATAGGTGCATGTTCCCACCCCTATTAACAAAGGAGATAGTGGAATTTTAGGTGCAATTTGTAATATCCTATTTAACTTCATATTTATCTAAAAATATAAAAAATAGGTGTCAAACTATTTTTGTTTTTAGAAAAGTACTCCATAATAAGTTTCCATCATTATAGGAATGACATGCTATTGAAGTCCTGATTATTGGACCCTGATATAAAAAATAAAATAAAATAAACTAGTTTCACCAGCATGAGTTTATCAACTACGGTTAGATTTTAATAATGCCTAGTAATTTATTGGTCACTAGAATATATATGTAAATTTACGATGATAGAATTTCATGCTTTTGTTTCTTTAATATGTTATGTGTGGAAGGATTATCTTTACTTTTCTGCTTAGTTATAAAAAATCTTTGTAATTTACAGCATAAATTTTACTTTATTGAATCTGTGAGATTAGAACCAATTTGAATTACCATAGAGGATGAAATTGATTCTAGGTAGTCTCCCTGTATTGGAAAGAAGGATCTTCAAGACTTGGATTGGAAGGCATAGAAAAGGTGAATATCGATGATCTCAAGTTTAGAATAATTCGATAACTATTTTATTTATTTGGATCTTTAAATTTTAGGGTTGTATCATCCTAGTCCTCCATATAATCGATATATAAAAATGGTATTTAAAATTGCAAAATGTTAATTAAGTTTGTTCCTATGTCTAGATTTTCTATCAAATATATCCCTGAAATTATTCATTTAGTTTCAAATTTATCTATGAAATGACCCAACTTAATGTTACTCTTGTCCTGATAGAAAGTTAGAGAGAGAGGCTCTGCCTTCTCTCTAGGTTTTCCCTTAGCTTATGTTCCGCCCCTCCATATCACTGGAGACCTCCCCCCTCCGCAATGGAGGTTTTCCCCTCTGCAATAGAGGCTTCCCCCTCTACTCAGAAGGTTCACTTCGTTACTTGCTGCAACCTTACTCCCACCACCATTCAGATTTCGATTTGGCTACCACATCACCACCATCACTCCTCTTGCTATAGCCAACCCATATCCACCAGATCCCTTCGTCAACAACATCAATGGGAGGCTCCCTCTGTTGCTCTCGGTACCCACTAAGAAATTCAGATCTGTATCTGAACCATTACTCTAAGGTACCGATCCAGAATGCAGCCCTCTCTGTCTCGACCGATTGTCCTCCGCCGGAGCCGCCACCTCATGTTAAATAGATCTCTTGCTTTGGTACCATGGATCTGCTACCATCATCTACTCAAAAGCTGATTTTGGTTCCCCACCCATCGTCGATGCTCTTCCTTGTACGGCCTCCCCGGAATCCGCCAAACAAAAGTGGTAAGCTTTTTGGTTTTTCTCTACCGGTTAGGACTCTCTCTGTTTTTGTGCAAGTTTTTTTTGGTGTATTAAGGGCTTCCAAGCTGTCAAAGTTAAAATAGCACACTATATGTTTGTTGGAATGCCACTACAAAGATGGGTCATTTGGAAAACTAAGATTTGGCAAGGTCCTTACGGTGTTGTAATCAACTTCTGCAACCTCTTCATGTTTTGGCTGTCTTTTAATTTGTTGATCAAAGTTGATATTATTGAGACCACTTATAGTCGAAACGTGCTTGCAGCAGTAGTCAATTTAATCCGTAACTGGATAGATAAAAAGACTGTGGATTCTCTTCTCTTCGTTGTCATGGATCGTGGAAGGAAGACATCTCAATGTAGGGAGTTAGGTTTTAGATGTTGGTTTAGTGGCAAAATGTTAGCCTTTAGTCAATCTATGGTTTCCGTTGATCATGTGTTTGTGGGATTTAATGGTAGAAACTTTCTTTTAAGCATATGGAGCCTATCTAAAAGCTGCTTCATCTTCATTATAATATGTTTGGAATTATCCTTTATTGAATGAATTTTCATTTACCGTAAAAAAAAATGTTACTTTTGTCGTAGAAACTGAATGCATGCAATTTGACATGTGTTTCGATAGAGGTAGCTTGTCTATAAACTTGGGATACAAATGATCCATTAATCTCTCGTCGGATAAGGTATCTGTCTATTACTCCTTTAATTGTTTTTTTAATTGCATCTGTCTTATTCGCAAGCGTTGAGAAAAAGTCAAAACAATTAAGGTTTGTTTTTATTTTCTAGGTTCTTTTGTGCAAAAGATTCCAAGTTAATGTCCTTGGAATTCTTATGAACCATAAAACGGATATGGTACTGTTTACGACAAATTCTGTTTGGAAGATGATCTTGAGTTTGATTATCTTATGATGCCATCTATTGCTATAGAGGAAACACCATATGTTTATTGGATAACTATTAATTACATACATCCATCTATAGTTAAGTGTCTGCATCATGAAGCAAATATATGGACTGAAAAGGGTTTAGTTTGCCCTTGCATATTGTGAAGTGCTTTGATTTGTACTCCTCATATTTGCCGTACCTACATCACCCTAAGTATAATGGAATTGGATAGAAATTCACCTCTGGAAGTAGGGGAATGGTGAAGTTACCACATACAAGAAGTACTTTGGACAAAAATAAGTAATTTTTTGTGGTAGATGTTCAATGTTAAGTTAATCTATCAACTATGTTGCCTTATATATTATCCGGATAATTTATCTATTTTAGGGCATTATTCTAATTTATCCTTTTTCGAGTTTCAGACATGGCATTCAATTGCGTTTTGAGCATCAATGCCTACTTAAGGCAAGACATGTTTTTCCAGTAAAAAATTATTGTCACGGATATAAGCAAGTGAAGGACTGAGGTTTGAGCTTTAAATTGTACCATAAAAACATTTGGTGTTCATAAAAGCACATAAGATATAGTTTATTCAATTATCGCTGTCAAACACTAATAATGTGTAATCTGATATTAATCTTGTTTTTTTCTTTTTCAAATGTGAGCAAGACCTTTGTTAAGTTGACTCGTAAACTTTGCTCTATAATCATGTCACCAATATCAGTCAGAACTCTTTATTCATTTTAATTTATTCCATCGATCATGCATAGACTTGAGTCACTTCATGTAGCTTTGAACTTTAAAAAGATGCATTTGAATCATTGGCCGCAGAACGGTATTCAATCATTGCCCTCTGCATTTGATTCAAATGCATCTTTTTAAAGTTCAAAGCTAAAGGCAATGACTCAAGTCTATGCATGATCGATGGAATAAAAGAAAATGAATAAACAGTTCTTACTGATATTGGTAACATGATTATAGAGTAAAGTTCAGGAGGTAACTCAAACAAAGGTCTTGCTCACATCTGAAAAAGAAAAACACAAGATTAACATCAGATTACACATTATTAGTGTTTGACAATGATAACTGAATAAACTATATCTTCCGCGCTTTTATGAACACCAAATGTTTGTGTGGTACAATTTAAAGCTCAAACCTCTATCTTTCACTTGCCTATATCCGTGACAATAATTTTTTACTGGAAAAACGTGTCTTGCCTTAAGTAGGCATTGATGCTCAAAACACAATTGAATGTAATGTCTGAAACTCAGAAAAGGATAAATTAGAATAATGCCCTAAAATAGATAAATTGATCAGAAAATATATAAGGCAGCAGAGTTGATAAATTAACTTAACATTGAACATCTACCACAAAAAATTACTTACTTTTGTCCAAAGTACTTCTTGTATGTGGTAACTTCACCATCCTCTACTTCCAGAGGTGAATTTCTATCCAATTCCATTATACCAATGGTGATGTAGGTACGACCATTGCGAGGAGTACAAATCAAAGCACTTCACAATATGCAAGGGCAAACTAAACCCTTTTCAATCCATATATTTGCTTCATGACGCAAATACTTAACTATAGATGGATGTATGGAATTAATAGTTATCCAATCAACAGATGGTGTTTCCTCTATAGCAATAGATGGCATTCGAAGATAATCAAACTCAAGATCATCTTCCAAATAGTATTTGTCGGAAACAATTTCCATATCCTTTTTATGGTTCATAAGAATTCCAAGGACATTAACTTGGAATCTTTTGCACAAAAGAACCTGGAAAATGAAAACAAACCATAATTGTTTTGACTTTTTCTCAACACTTGCGAATATGTCAGATGCAATTAAAAAAAACAATTAAAGGAGTAATAGACAGATACCTGATCCGACAAGAGATTAATGGATCCTTTGTATCTCAAGTTTAAAAGAAAGCTACCTCCATCGAAACACATGTCAAATTTTATGCATTCAGTTTATCTCTAATACCAGTAAAGAGACATACTTGATTAAAACTTTGCAATTATAGGAGAAGCCATTAAGAAAGACATTGAGATTAATGAATTTGATAAAAATATGATATATATGACAACATATTATGGTGTTAAGGACTTTTGCTTTGACATAAAAGAGTTCATTTTGTAGACTCGTACTACCACATCCTTGTATTTTAAGGAGACAAATTCAAAAATTTAGTCTCTTCTTGGACATCTGATAAAATTAGAACAATGCATGAAAGATTAGCATGACACAGGGAATGGATTCCCTCCTGTGTGTTTTTCTTCAGTTTTCTACGGTGTAGAATCTATACCATTGAATGTATTATCTCTCATAATTTTAAGTTTTCCACATTTATATTTTTAAGCATTTTTTTCCAAAATGAGCAATAAAAGTTAGTTGAGGGTACGACTTGCTGCTATTTGTACTACACTCAGATGTAATGCTCCACTCGTGCGGCTTTCTTCGGTGCCTAATCTACAAGTATTGCCTTATCACTATCACTCTTTTTTCAACATTTCGTCCTTGATCAAGGGCGGCTACTAGCCTCCATCACAATTCACCTTTTAAATATTTGTACAACTAGTTTTGTACAACTCTTATGACAACTATTTTTCTCCCCTTTTTATTGGACAAAAACAAGATGAGTGATATTTGAACAACAATTTATAACAACTTTTGTGACAACTTCTTTTTTCTCTCTTTTAATTGGTCAAAAACAATGGAAAGAGAAAAAGGAAGAGAGAGAAACAGGGCATAATGTGAGTATGAGAGAGATAGCTGTCAAAAATTTGTCATAAAATGGTTGTACAAATATCATTTCTCCAAAATTAACGGAGAGAGAAAAAAGAAGAGAGAGAATAAAAACATATGTGAGTATGAGAGAGAGATGGTTGTTTCAAAAGTTTTCGAAAAGTAGATATACAAATATCATTTCTCTTTTAAATAGATTCTAAATAACATGGTATATACACTATATGCATAGAGTTTTGGCGGCCAAATACCATTTTTGTTCCTTTTAGTTTGACATAATTCCCAAGTTAGTCCTTTAAGTTTCGAAAGTTTCAATTTGGTCCTTTTAGTTTGACAGAATTCCCAAGTTAGTCCTTTAAGTTTCAAAAGATTCAAATAGGTCCTTTTAGTTTGATAGAATTCCCAAGTTAGCCCTTTAAGTTTCAAAAGTTTCAAACTAAAAGGACCTATTTGAAACTTTTGAAACGGTGACGGTGAAATAGTTTATCAACTAAAAGGACCTATTTGAAGTAAATTTATCAAATTATGGACTGAAAGAAGAAAATTATAATGAATTCAATTGATAAGTGTAATGAAATAAGAAAAGTCTTTTTTTTAAAATGAAAAAGGAAAATAAAATAATGGAAAAATATATAAGGAAAATTAGAAAAGTTAATTAAAAAACATTAATGAGAAAAAAGTGTGAAAGCAGGGGCAGACAGGCTATATATTGTTGTATATTTTTACGATAAGTATTCACTACCTTGGTATTTGAAATCTACATAGCCTAAGCAGAAAAAACACTAAACAACATCTGATTCCTAGTCCCATCAGTAGAAATGAATGAAGAAACCATTTCAGCAACAATAGTGTACGTTCAATTCTCATCATCTCATCTCATGTCATAATCCGGGTCTGAGAAGGTAATATAAGCATAATTTTATTCTGTAATAATTCAATTAAATTGTTTTCAAGGTTTTCATTTTCATCTTCTTTGCACTCGAAATACCATGCCTGTGTACGTATCAGTTTTGAGTATTTTGTACAAATCAATTCCATTTCCTCACATACCAAAGATTTGATCATCCATGCAATACAATTGATTTGTTGGGTCAAATAGAAGATGACACTTTATTTTTATTGAGATCAGTTGATTCCTTTTCTTCACTTATCTTGATGTCCTATTTTTACCCATTGGACAAATAATAATAATTATACTCAAAAAATTTTAGGTGTTTATTTTAGCATTAATATTAGATCTGAAAAATTATATACTGATCAAAGAAGATCTGAAATTTTTTATTGAATTTGCTTGCAAAATTTGTTCTTTTTTATAAAAATCGTTTCAGGATTTATTTTTAATACTAGTTTTACCAATAAAATAAAATTATTATTTCAGGAGTTTTTTTGTTGAAAGATGAGATTTGTGATTTTATGATAAAGATCATAAAAAAATGTTGATAACGATAGTTTTGTGTTTAAAAAGAATTGGATTTATGTCATCTCTTCCAGCAACTCTACAACTCTTAAGAAAATTGAGTGGATTTACATTAAGAGAGAGAGAGAGAGAGAGAGAGAGAGAGAGTTTACTATGAAATTAAATATTTAATTAATTAAAGACTTTTGGTCAAAAAAATTGACTAAATACCTTTTATGATTTTTTTTTATTAAGAAATACCTTTTATGATAGGTTGTAAAGTTGACTATTTCTTTTAAACAAACTAATTTTTTTTTTCTTAATAGGAGAGGATTAAACACAAATTGTTTAGCGTGTGTGGTCTGGATCGGTATTCACAATGAGCAATACTATATCTCTAGAAAAATAACATCAAGAATTCTTCAAGAATAAAGAACAGTCAATCATAATACACTATTTGCCACAATTCAAGGAGGTGTGGCTGAAAAATAGGAAGTGAACAAATAAATCAAGCAATTAAAACTTGCCAACTGTATCTTGAAAAATTCTTGATGCTATTTTTCTAGATAAATAGCATTTTCCTATTGTGAATGGAAAATGTTATTTATCTAGAAAAATAGCATCAAGAATTTTTCAAGATACAATTGCTAATTATCAATTGTTTTTCACCAATAAGCAGCTAATTATCATTCTCTATCTCTATTAATTATTTTTGTACAAGTATTTGCTTTTTAAATGACTCCATAATTCATATATATCGGGTGTCTTTGTTTAAGTATGCTATTTTGAATTATAATGTTACAGATACGAAGTTCTCACCATCGCTTTAGCAATAGCGGATCTTCGTTGTAAAGTTTGTGAAGCACTCAAGGTGAGTTATCGTCATCCTACTTTTTTTTCCCATCCACAAAAATTGTTCTTTAGAATGCAAGTAACTTTTTATTGTGCATATCCAAATGTAGATATCTTTATCGAGTTTGAAGCACTGATGGCATAATAATATAATTGAAGCACTAATGGCAAAATTAAATAAGAGAAGGTAATTGATAGATATGCTCTTGGATGAATTTAATTCCATTAATTACGATTGAACTCTGCCCTAACTGTTTCTACAATTGCCTTCTTTCAAAGGTAATTAATCATCTGCTTTTAAAGTTGGTGAATCTTTTCTCTTCAATCAAATTCAAGTGCCTTATCTTTAAATGTGTTATTGAATTGTGTAGTGGTGAAAAGATGTCCAATGTCAAATGGTCTGAATATGTTGAAGTGAAAGGGAGAGTTAAATTACATGATTTCGAAAAATACATTCAAGAAGTTCCTCGCTCATGCAAGAAACGGTTGATGGTAAGAAAAATAGGTGCATGTTCCCACCCCTATTAACAAAGGAGATAGTGGAATTTTAGGTGCAATTTGTAATATCCTATTTAACTTCATATTTATCTAAAAATATAAAAAATAGGTGTCAAACTATTTTTGTTTTTAGAAAAGTACTCCATAATAAGTTTCCATCATTATAGGAATGGCATGCTATTGAAGTCCTGATTATTGGACCCTGATATAAAAAATAAAATAAAATAAACTAGTTTCACCAGCATGAGTTTATCAACTACGGTTAGATTTTAATAATGCCTAGTAATTTATTGGTCACTAGAATATATATGTAAATTTACGATGATAGAATTTCATGCTTTTGTTTCTTTAATATGTTATGTGTGGAAGGATTATCTTTACTTTTCTGCTTAGTTATAAAAAATCTTTGTAATTTACAGCATAAATTTTACTTTATTGAATCTGTGAGATTAGAACCAATTTGAATTACCATAGAGGATGAAATTGATTCTAGGTAGTCTCCCTGTATTGGAAAGAAGGATCTTCAAGACTTGGATTGGAAGGCATAGAAAAGGTGAATATCGATGATCTCAAGTTTAGAATAATTCGATAACTATTTTATTTATTTGGATCTTTAAATTTTAGGGTTGTATCATCCTAGTCCTCCATATAATCGATATATAAAAATGGTATTTAAAATTGCAAAATGTTAATTAAGTTTGTTCCTATGTCTAGATTTTCTATCAAATATATCCTTGAAATTATTCATTTAGTTTCAAATTTATCTATGAAATGACCCAACTTAATGTTACTCTTGTCCTGATAGAAAGTTAGAGAGAGAGAGGCTCTGCCTTCTCTCTAGGTTTTCCCTTAGCTTATGTTCCGCCCCTCCATATCACTGGAGACCTCCCCCCTCCGCAATGGAGGTTTTCCCCTCTGCAATAGAGGCTTCCCCCTCTACTCAGAAGGTTCACTTCGTTACTTGCTGCAACCTTACTCCCACCACCATCCAGATTTCGATTTGGCTACCACATCACCACCATCACTCCTCTTGCTATAGCCAACCCATATCCACCAGATCCCTTCGTCAACAACATCAATGGGAGGCTCTCTCTGTTGCTCTCGGTACCCACTAAGAAATTCAGATCTGTATCTGAACCATTACTCTAAGGTACCGATCCAGAATGCCACCCTCTCTGTCTCGACCGATTGTCCTCCACCGGAGTCGCCACCTCATGTTAAATAGATCTCTTGCTTTGGTACCATGGATCTGCTACCATCATCTACTCAAAAGCTGATTTTGGTTCCCCACCCATCGTCGATGCTCATCCTTGTACGGCCTCCCTGGGAACCGCCAAACAAAAGTGGTAAGCTTTATGGTTTTGTTCTACTGGTTAGGACTCTCTCTGTTTTTGTGCAAGTTTTTTTGGTGTATTAAGGGCTTCCAAGCTGTCAAAGTTAAAATAGCACACTACATGTTTGTTGGAATGCCACTACAAAGATGGGTCATTTGGAAAACTAAGATTTGGCAAGGTCCTTATGGTGTTGTAATCAACTTCTGCAACCTCTTCATGTTTTGGTTGTCTTTTAATTTGTTGATCAAAGTTGATATTATTGAGACCACTTATAGTCGAAACGTGCTTGCAGCAGTAGTCAATTTAATCAGTAACTGGATAGATAAAAAGACTGTGGATTCTCTTCTCTTCGTTGTCATGGATCGTGGAAGGAAGATATCTCAATGCAGAAAGTAAGGTTTTAGATGTTGGTTTAGTGGCAAAATGTTAGCCTTTAGTCAATCTATGGTTTTCGTTGATCATGTGTTTGTGGGATTTAATGGTAGAAACTTTCTTTTAAGCATATGGAGCCTATCTAAAAGCTGCTTTTTCATCTTCATTATAATATGTTTGGAATTATCCTTTATTGAATGAATTTTCATTTACCGTAAAAAAAATGTTACTTTTGTCCTAGAAACTGAATGCATGCAATTTGACATGTGTTTCGATAGAGGTAGCTTGTCTATAAACTTGAGATACAAATGATCCATTAATCTCTCGTCGGATCAGGTATCTGTCTATTACTCCTTTAATTGTTTTTTTAATTGCATCTGACTTATTCGCAAGCGTTGAGAAAAAGTCAAAACAATTAAGGTTTGTTTTTATTTTCTAGGTTCTTTTGTGCAAAAGATTCCAAGTTAATGTCCTTGGAATTCTTATGAACCATAAAACAGATATGGTACTGTTTACGACAAATTCTGTTTGGAAGATGATCTTGAGTTTGATTATCTTCTGCTCCCATCTATTGATATAGAGGAAACACCATATGTTGATTGGATAACTACTAATTCCATACATCCATCTATAGTTAAGTGTCTGCATCATGAAGCAAATATATGGACTGAAAAGGGTTTAGTTTGCCCTTGCATATTGTGAAGTGCTTTGATTTGTACTCCTCATATTGGCCGTACCTACATCACCCTAAGTATAATGAAATTGGATAGAAATATCTCTGGAAGTAGGGGAATGGTGAAGTTACCACATACAAGAAGTACTTTGGACAAAAGTAAGTAATTTTTTGTGGTAAATGTTAAGTTAATCTATCAACTCTGTTGCCTTATATATTATCCGGTTAATTTATCTATTTAAGGGCTGATAAGTGCTCAAAAGTAATATATTTCATGTGTTAAAAGAGGCATTTTTAGTGACTTGTTATGCAAGTTATCTACGGAAAAGCAACCAATTGTTGTAATTATACCATTTATGCTTTATATGCCTAATTCTACCCAATTTATGCAGGAAATGACAAGCAAGGACCAAAACTCAAGTTGTGTGAACCAAGCAAATCTCGCTTACGCGAGGTCATCTCGCTTAAGCGAGATTCCTCCAGGGAGAAGCTCAACCTTCGCTTGCATCTCGCTTCCAGGGTCGCTTGTGGATTTTGGCATCTCGCTTACGCGAGATCATCTCGCTTACGCGAGATTTCTCCAGGGAACAATTGTAAATCTCGCTCCCATCTCGCTTCCAAGTCGCTTAAGCAGGATTCCAAGGCGGTTTAAGTTTCAAGCAACCTCGCTTACGCGAGGTCTAACTCGCTTGAGCGAGATGCAACTTCATCAAGGAGCAGGGCTACGTGGCAGGATCTCATTGGCCATGGTTGGATATTTATGATTCTCGCTTGAGCGAGATGTATCTCGCTTAAGCGAGATTACACGTTTTCAGCCCATTTAAATACAAGTTTTCCCTCTCTCTAGGACTATTCACTATTCCATTGAAACATTTTATACATTTCTAGAGAGAGGTTAGAGCTATTTCATAGAGAGAAACACAAAGCAAGTGATTAAAGAGTAGATTCAACCCTAGATTCATTGAGACATCAAGGATCTTGGCATGGAATCTTCATCTTTCCTTCATTCCTTGCATTAGTTTACATGTCTATATGTAACTAACCTTCTTTGTAGTATTGAGGTAACTATCAAGCTATTATGTAATCTTTTGATCTTTTAATATATAAGGTTCTAGCTTAATGATTCAATATTGTTGTTATTCTTGCTTTAATGCTTTCAAAGAGATTCAAGATGATTTGGACACAAACCCTTGAATCTAGACCTAGAATAACAATCTATCTTATGTTATATCATTCTTGACAAGTTTGTAAACCTTTGATAATTACTTTTAATCAAGCTTTTAATGCTTTCGGATACTTAATCAGGCTGGACACGGTCGATTAAGTTATCCGATCGACTTTGTTATCGTTTAAGGAATTTGGACACGAATGTTTAAACGATAACCTAGAAATAACGATGTCGCTTTGGACACGAAGGATATTGTAGAAATGATTGTAATAATATTGGTTATAAAGCTAGAGTCTGTTAATCGATCGAGAGATTGCTGCTGTTATGCTTGCTCGTTATCTTATACCGCAAGCGAAATAGTTCGATCCCCTCTCGTTTTTACTTTAGTGTCAAATATGGATATAGTGTTACAAACAAACAAATTATATCCAAACCCTTAATGTGAACGATTGTGTAAATGCTTATGATTAAACGTAACTCCCTGTGGAAACGATCCTATATATACTCACGTGTACATAGTTATATGACGTGTAGGAAAAATCTTACATCAAAATGGCGCCGTTGCCGGGGAGTAACGGAAATTTTTATCATAAGTATTGAAACAATTTTGTCATGTTAAGTCAATTTTGCACAAAATTCTTTCATGCATATACTTATACACTTATGTCATTCATTATTTTTTATGCTAACCACCTGGTATAGTCTTGGTGAACTTTGTTTATGCGAGGTACCGTTGATAAGGAAGACCTACAATTTGATCCTGAAATTGAGAAAACTGCTAGGTTACTTAGAAAGCAAGCAAAGGAAGCTAGGAGATTAGCCAGGCTGGCTCAGCCGGAATCTTTACTTTTTATTCCTTCTCCGTCAGGTTCGGTGCATACTATATCACTAGGTGATTCTTCATCACATTCTTCTGCACATTCATCTCCGAGGAGTGATCCAGAAGTAGTCATGGCTAATGAAGATGAGAATGCTCTACCTATGTGGGTTAGTCCGAGGAGGCTAGCTAATCTTGGCAACCGTAATGCCAAATCTTTTGAGCTGAAGTCTGGGTTGATAAACTTGATAACTCATAACCAGTTTACCGGTATGGATCATGAGGATCCATATAGACATCTTACCAACTTCTATGTTACCGCCGGTACACTTGGTATGAAGGAAGATGAGGAAGAGGGTGTGTTTGTGCAATTGTTTCCTCATTCTTTGATCGGGAAGGCTAAGGAGTGGTATCTTGATCAACCAACTTCGTTGATGGAAAATTGGGGTGAGCTAGAGAAAGCATTTCAAGAAAGGTTCTTTCCGGAGGATAGGCATCTTGAGGCTAAAACTTCAATTACAACTTTTGCTCAAGGCCAAAGTGAGACTCTTTGTGAAGCTTGGGAGCGCTATAAATCATTGCTAAGGAATTGTCCAAAGCATGGTTTTGATAGCCAAATGCAGCTATATCTTTTTCGTCAAGGGCTTCAAGACATGTCCAAGACGATGTTAGATGCAAGTGCTGGAGGTTCTATTGCTTTGAAAAACCCAGCTGAAGCTGTCAGAATCATTAACCAAATGGCGCTCAACACAAGAAAATCTTCTCACAATCGGAATCCTAATCAAAGGAAAGCCGGTATTCTTGAGCTTGAAGCAAATGATGCGGTCTTAGCTCAAAATAAGCTTCTCACTCAACAATTAGAAGCTATGCAAAAGGAGATGAAAGCTATGCCTAAACAAATTCTTGAATCTCTCAAGCAAGAAGGAGGAACCGCTCAAGTCTATACTTGTGGACTTTGTACGGGGGATCATCCCACCGGCTATTGTCCCGAGCCCGGTTCTTTTGAAGGGGAAGAGGTCAACTATGTGGGAAACCAACAAAGGCCTAACCAACCACAACAAGCCGGAACCTCACAACAAAATCCGGGTACTTCCAACTTCCAAGGAAGGTATCCGGCCAACCAAAACCAACAAAGACCTTGGAGAACACCGTACAATAATAACTATCAATATCCACCATCAAACTACTACCAACAACCTTACCAACAACCATTCAATAATCAATACCAAAATCCACCACCAAATAACCCCCAACAACCGAATAATTCCCAAAGCACCGAGGAGGTCTTGAAACAATTCATGCAAGTGTCCATGGCTAACCAGAAAAACACCGACGCGTCCATCAAAGGCCTTGAAACGCAAGTTGGTCAGTTAGCTCAACAAATGGCTCAAGGTCCTCCGCAAGGTGGAGCTTTCACCGCTAACACTCAACCAAATCCTAAGGAGCACAACAAGGCATAGCAGTCAAAAGCTATAGCTACAAGGAGTGGGAGAGTAGTAGGTATAGGGGTAGGTGATGATATTGTTGTTGAGGAAAAGGATGATGAAGTTGTCAATAAGGAGGACAAAGAGGAGTTCGAGGAGGATAGTGTAGAGATAGAGGAGGAAGTGTATATAAAGAATAAAGAAGCATTAGTTGAAAAAGAAAAAAATCAAAAAAGAGATCTAGAGTTACAAGAGGAGATGGAGAGGAAGAATAAAGATGTGGGGAGAGATAAAGGGAAGAAACAAGTAGTTGAGAAGCAAGTGGTGGCTCAACGCTTACCATATCCACATGCTCCATCGAAGAAAGACAAAGAGCGGCAATACGCAAGGTTTCTTGAACTCTTCAAGAAGTTGCAAATTGATATACCATTCTCAGAAGCCTTGGAGCAAATGCCGGTCTATGCAAAGTTCATGAAAGATATCCTTTCCAAGAAAAGAAGAATCAACGATGAAGAGACGATCCAAATCGATGCCAATTGTAGTGCTATTATTCAAAGAACAATGCCAAAGAAAGAGCAAGATCCGGGAAGAGTCACTCTACCGGTAGCTATTGGCACAACACATGTAGGTAAAGCACTACTTGATCTTGGATCAAGCATCAATCTCATGCCTTTGTCCGTTGCCAAAAGAGTTGGTGACCTTTGTATAAAGCGGACTAGGATGATGTTGCAATTGGCCGACAAATCCTTTGCAAAACCACTAGGTATGGCCGAAGATGTTCTTGTAAAAGTGGACAAATTTATTTTTTCGGCTGATTTTGTGGTTATGGATGTCGAAGAAGATGAGGATGTGCCTATCTTAATGGGAAGGAATTTCATGCAAACGGCTCGGATGATGATTGATCTTGATGATAATATCATGAAGGTCAAGGTAAATGATGAAGAGGTTACCTTCAACATCCGAGAAGCTTTGAAGTACTCGAAAGACAAGGGTGCATGTTTCAAAATGGATGCAACCGAAGAAGTCATCTTGACTACTCGGAAGCAAATGCACAATAGAACACCCCTTGAGAGTGCTTTGGTGGACGCACTCAATGCTATTGATGAAGACGAAGCAAGTGCCATTGAAGAGTGTTTAAAGGAGCTAGATTCCTTGAAGGAGGTTCTTCCTAATCAAGCCATACTTGAAGATTTGAAAGAAGAATCCAAGGAAGAAGCCAAAGTTGATGACACCAAGGTAGAATTAAAAGTATTACCATCTAATTTGAAATATGTTTTTCTTGAGAAAGATGGTACAAAACCGGTGATCATTAGTAGCTCCTTGTCCATCGATGAAGAAACAAAGTTGGTAGAGGTTCTCAAGGCCAACAAGGAAGCAATAGGGTGGAAGCTATCCGACTTGAAAGGGATAAGTCCATCTTATTGTATGCACAAGATCATGATGGAAGAAAACTTTAAACCGGTAGCACAACCGCAACGCCGCTTGAATCCAAACATGAAAGAGGTGGTGCGAAAGGAAGTAGTGAAGTTGCTTGAAGCCGGCATGATCTATCCTATCTCGGATAGTGCTTGGGTAAGCCCGGTTCAAGTAGTTCCCAAGAAAGGAGGAATGACGGCGATCACTAATGATAAAGATGAGTTGATCCCAACTAGAACCGTCACCGGATGGAGGATGTGTATAGATTATAGAAGACTCAATCAAGCAACAAGGAAGGATCACTTTCCCTTGCCCTTCATGGATCAAATGCTTGAGAGACTCTCCGGTCAGTCCTTTTATTGCTTCCTAGATGGTTACTCCGGCTACAATCAAATCGCCATGAACCCAGATGATCACGAGAAGACGGCTTTCACTTGTCCCTTTGGTATTTTTGCTTATCGAAGAATGCCATTTGGCTTGTGTAATGCACCAGCAACTTTTCAACGGTGTGTTCAAGCAATCTTCTCCAAACTTATTGGAAAATGCATGGAGGTGTTCATGGATGATTTCTCAGTTTTCGGTTCGTCATTTGATACGTGTTTGAATAGCTTGGATACCGTGCTGAAGCGGTGTATTGAAACTAGCTTGGTGCTCAATTGGGAGAAATGTCACTTCATGGTTACCGAGGGTATTGTCCTTGGTCATAAGATTTCTGCTAAGGGTATTGAGGTAGACCAAGCAAAGGTCGATGTCATAGGAAAGCTTCCACCACCGGTGAATGTCAAAGGTGTTCGGAGTTTTCTTGGTCATGCCGGTTTCTACCGGAGATTCATCAAAGACTTCTCAAAGATTGCAAAGCCTATGAGCAACTTGCTCAACAAAGATAAGTCTTTTGTTTTTGATAATGAATGTCTTGATGCATTTGAATCTTTAAAAGAAAAGCTGACCACAGCACCAATAATCATTGCTCCTAATTGGGATTTAAATTTTGAATTAATGTGTGATGCAAGTGATTATGCTGTTGGTGCGGTCTTGGGTCAACGTAAGGATAAAATTTTTCATGCTATTCACTATGCAAGTAAGGTTTTAAATGAGGCACAAATCAATTATGCCACAACTGAAAAAGAGTTACTTGCAATAGTTTATGCAATGGAGAAATTTCGTTCTTACTTTGTAGGTTCCAAAATTGTTGTTTACACTGACCATGCAGCTATCAAGTATCTCCTTACTAAGTCCGACTCAAAGCCAAGGCTCATCCGTTGGATGTTGTTGCTTCAAGAGTTTGACTTAGAGATCAAAGATAAGAAAGGCACGGAGAATCTTGTAGCTGATCACCTTTCAAGGTTGACAAACAATGAGGTAACCAAGAATGAACCGGAGGTTCGTGAAGAATTTCCAGATGAACGGTTGCTAGCAATCAATGTGAGACCTTGGTTTGCCGACATGGTGAACTACAAAGCAACCGGGTTCATTCCGGAAGATTTTGAATGGCAACAACGCAAGAAGTTCCTCCATGATGCTAACCACTTTGTGTGGGATGAGCCTTATTTGTTCAAAATTGGAGCGGACAATCTCTTGCGTAGGTGTGTGGATGATGAAGAGGCAAAGAAGATCCTATGGCAATGTCATAATTCGCCCTATGGAGGTCACTTCAACGGGGAGAGAACAGCCGCAAAGGTACTTCAATCCGGGTTCTATTGGCCAACTCTATTCAAAGATGCCAACTTACATTGCAAGCATTGTGATGAATGCCAAAGAACCGGATCAATGTCAAAAAGAAATGAGATGCCTCTACAACTCATCCTTGAAGTGGAAGTGTTCGATTGTTGGGGTATAGATTTTGTTGGCCCTTTCCCTTCATCATATTCAAATGAGTACATCTTGGTCGCTGTTGATTATGTGTCAAAGTGGGTGGAAGCCGTAGCATCGCCTAAAGCCGATAGCAAGACGGTGGTGAAGTTCCTAAAGAAGAATATTTTCACCCGGTTTGGTACACCAAGAGTGCTTATTAGTGATGGAGGATCACACTTTTGCAACGCACAACTTGCCAAGGCCCTAGATCATTATGGAGTCAAGCACAAAGTAGCATCACCGTATCATCCGCAAACGAATGGACAAGCCGAAGTTTCTAACCGGGAGGTCAAACGCATACTTGAGAAGACGGTCTCTACATCTCGGAAGGATTGGTCGGCTAAACTTGATGAAGCTTTGTGGGCATATAGGACTGCATACAAGTCTCCTATAGGCCTCACTCCTTTCCAAATGGTTTATGGCAAATCTTGTCACTTACCGGTCGAGCTCGAACATAAAGCCTTTTGGGCATTGAAGTTCCTAAACTTCGATCAAGAGAAAGCCGGTGAAAGAAGAAAAGTTCAAATGCATGAGCTTGAAGAATTGAGAAATCAAGCTTATGAATCTTCAAAGCTCTACAAAGAAAGGACCAAGAAGTATCATGACAAGAAGATCATTCTGAGACAATTCATGCCGGGACAAATGGTATTACTTTTCAATTCAAGACTGAGGTTGTTTCCGGGTAAATTGAAGTCTAAGTGGTCCGGACCTTTCATGGTTAAAGAGGTCAAACCGTACGGAGCTGTGGAACTTGAGGACCCAGTCACCAAAGCCAACTGGACTGTTAATGGGCAAAGGCTTAAGCCCTACTTCGGTGGTGAAATTGATCGGTGTTTGACGACGATTTCACTAATCGAGCCATGATTTCTTCAAAATGCGTCAAGCTAAGGACGTAAAACAAGCTCTTGCTGGGAGTCACACCCAGTTTTGTAAGTATTTTCATGTTTTAATGCATTTAGGAATAATTTCATGAGCAAAGCAAAGTAAGAAACATATCTGGAGAAATCTCGCTCAAGCGAAGTTAATCTCGCTTAAGCGAGATTGTTGCATTTTCGAACTGTTGGTTCTGGAGAAATCTCGCTTAAGCGAGATTATCTCGCGCAAGCGAGATGAGTTTTTTTATTCAAAAATGGTAACGGTTTCCAAGGGGATTAACTCCCCTTAACCACTCCCCCATCCACTCATTTTCCCCTTTTACGTTTTCCAACTCTCATTTTCTCCACTTTCTCTAAAATTTTCCTTTCCTCACAAACTTTAACCCTAAAATCAAAACCAATTCAACCATAGTCAAGCACTTACATATTTCTTCATTCATCATCATTTGCTTGCTTCATTCATCATCATTTCAACAGGTTTGATTTATATTTTTGTGCCATGCTTTTCAATTTCAAAATTCATGCTTTATGCAAATTTAGAATGGCTAGGGTTAGATGTAGGTGTTTGTGACTAGAGACTGTTTCATTAGGTTCATAACAATGAAAATGAATCAAAATCATCACTGTTTTTATTCAACATTCAATTGTGTAAATTTTGACCCATTTTGGAATCTTTGGAAAATAAGGGTTTTGATTGAATGTGAATATAAGTCTTGATTTTGGTTCCTTTTCATGAATTGGTTTGGATAGAAGTGGATTGAGGTTGATTTTTGTTGAAAATTTTGTGTTTTTGGTTGTGTTATGCTGGAAATGGGTCATTTTTCGCAGGTGCAGAACAATCTCGCTCAAGCGAGATTCTTTACCAAAAATCTCGCTCAAGCGAGTATTCATGTGAAATCTGGAAAAATCTCGCTTGCAACTCGCTCAAGCGAGGCACAAGCGAGATAGTTCTGTACCTCTTTTTGTTAAAAGTTTATCTGCTTTAACCTTTTTGATTCCATACATGTGCTGATTATTGTTCTATACTGTATATGGTTTTGCTGGTTGTTTTGCAGATGGCACCCAAAAATCAACCAACCAAGAAACGAAAAACCACTGCTTCCTCATCCGGTGTTGTAAACCGTCCTGCACCCTTACCTAGAAACCCGGACCGTACCATTTACACTTCCAACAAAACCTATGCCAGGTTTCTCGAGCTGAAAAAAGAGAAAACCTGGCATGATAAAATTTTCCGGATTAACCCTGAGGGTGACTATGCTGACATTGCAGCTGTTTTCACGGAGAGAAAATGGGAGAAACTCCTTAACCCATACCCCAAAATCAACCTGGACCTTCTGTGTGAGTTTTATGCAAATGCCTTACCAGACTGTGATGCTAAGGAAATGCAAGCTGCATTTTCCTATACCACCATGGTGAGAGGAAAAACCATCCGCTTCGATAGGGATGCTATTAATGATTACCTAGGCAAACCTTACACCCTACCTGAGCCCGAGGACCCTGACACACCTGCCTTGTGTCCTTATGCGGAAAGAGAAGAGGTTGCTGATTGGAACCTTGGTAAGATTGAGAGAGAGATTCTCCTACCAGGAAGGACATACACCGAGTCCAAAGCGGGTAACCGCAATTTGGCAGCTTTCTCTGATATGAGGCCTAAAGCTGGTATTATTTTTAAGTTCTTGGTTCATAATGTCTGGCCAAAAAGCCATGTCACCACAACTCCAAAGAAAGTGATGCCTCCTCTGATCTGGCATATTTGCAAAGGAAGGGCAGTGGATGTGGCTGCAATTATTTCAAGAGAGCTGAAGCATGTAGCTCTCGGTGGTGTAGCAGGACCAGAGACCAGACTCGCTTTTCCGGGCTTTATTATGGGTTTACTTAGGCATCATCAGGTACCCGTCACCGAGCCTTTTTCAGAAGAGCTTGTATCTCCCATTGATGACAAGTACATTCGGGGTTACATTTCTAGAGCACTTTCTAAGGGTGCTGCTTCTTCTTCTCAAGTACCCCAACCTGAGGATGTACCCCAACCTGAGGACTTTCCAGAGCATGAAGATCCTCACCAGACTATGCCACCACCTCAGCAGCCCGGCACTTTTGATTTTTCTTCTTTTCAGGCATACATGGCTCAGTATGAGCAGCGAGCAGTTGAGAGAGCTCAGGCACAGCAGCAGCAAGCCTTTCAGTTAGCTCAGGCACAGGAACTGAGAGAGAATCACATAATGGATCAGCAGGCTGCTATCTTCCGCAGCAACCAGGGCATCTACGCGCATCTTTACGATGCTCACATGGACCCTGGGTGTTTCATGTTCACTCCAGCACAGTACTATGACTCTTGCATGTGGCCTGGGGACAGGCCAATTTACCCAGGAGGGGGCAGTGGAGCAGGACCATCTCACACCCAGGAGAGGACTGCTAGCTTGCATGGTGCTCATGATCCAGATAGGACTGCTAGCTTGCATGGTGCTCATGATCCAGAGAGGACAGCCAGTGTCCATCTGTCTCAGGATGATATGGATGATGATGCGGCACACTGACCGCATTCTTTTGATGCTTATTTTACTTTGACTTCTGCTTTGACTTTTTAGTTTATGTTTTTATTTTTATACTGGAACAATTTATTGCTTTTGAATTTATACTTTTTGAGCACGGTTTTGGGTGTTCAATACTTTGGTTTAATTTTAATTTCGTTTTGGGTTAAAATAGCTTAGCTTGTTGTTTGGTTTTTAACTTATTGCTTTGGATGAAATTTTTGATTAATCTTGCTTGTGTTTCGTTAAAAGAAAAATTGCTCATGAACATCAAAGTTTAAAGTGCTCCATGGAGCCAATTATTGAGCAAAAGCAGGTGAGTGATAATGATATGAATTGTGAGAAAGCGCAATGTCAAGGTATTGGTTTCCTGTTATTCTAGGTGTTACTATGAATGTGAAATTTGTACTGTGCACAAATTATAGATCATTTAAGTCATTTCATAAACATGAATATCTTTGAACCACTTAGTACTTAACCTAAATGTGAGGTAGCTTCAATCTGTTGTATATATGCTGGAGACCGATAATCATCGTCTAACTTGTTTTAGTTATGTTAAATCTGATAATTATTTTGAACTGTTTGAAAGCATGGAAAGGATCAAGGCACTTTTTGAATCGAGAGTAACCTACTTGACCACATAAAGCCTACCTGTGAGAAGAGTGAGTATCTGATACCCCAATCTGAGATAAATGAATCAAGTCCTCAAACATGAACTGTTAATATTCATAAGCACAATGCTTGTTGAATTTGCTTGAAATTTTTCTCAAATCCAGTTCATGGTTGAATTTTATAGGACTTTGATAATGTTACTTTGTTGAACCCTTAACCTTTTTGTACTTTGTCCCTTGCCTTAGGATAGGGGAACATTCAATTAGAGTTTGGTTGTATTCAAGTTGGGGAGAAAAAGGAGGCATTATATGTTAAGTTCTGGTGAAGTTGTAAAATAACCTGACAACATTGAATCAAAGAAAAAGTTGTACATTGGAAAAAGAAAAGAAAAGAAAAGAAAAAGAAAGAAAAATCAAAAATAGAATAAGTTGTCAAGGTTATTGTTTTGATTGTTAATCACCAAAGGTTTTAATTCTTGGTAGGGAAGTATATGGATTTCCAGTTGTGATACAAAAAAATGTTCCTCTTTGATAGGCTTTCTGATCAATTGCCCCACATATGACATTTCTTTTGTAGCCCGGCCAAGTTATAACCCTTTCAAGACCTTTTGATCCATGCTTTTATGCTTTTTGAGACGATATTTGGATGGACACCTAACTTAAATAGGATGTTAGCATGATTGTTGGATGTGTGTTCATTACCTCAGTCATTGTTATCATTATATTGCATTTACTTTCAAAGAAGTGTGTTAGGTGTGGTTCATAGATAGATATGTTTATACTTTGAAGTTTATGATGTGTATTTTGTGCTTAGGACTTGTTTCACATTTATAGCTGTGCTAGGAATAATGGAGAACTTCATGCTTGCCGGTGCTTTCACATTTGAATCACCACTTGAAGATTTTTATTTGATTTGAATTGTTTGGTATTGTGCTAGAAAGCTTGTCCAAAGCCTTGTTAGTTTCCTTTTGATTCTTTTGTTTGAGGACAAACAAAAAGCTAAGTTGGGGAGAGTTTGATAAGTGCTCAAAAGTAATATATTTCATGTGTTAAAAGAGGCATTTTTAGTGACTTGTTATGCAAGTTATCTACGGAAAAGCAACCAATTGTTGTAATTATACCATTTATGCTTTATATGCCTAATTCTACCCAATTTATGCAGGAAATGACAAGCAAGGACCAAAACTCAAGTTGTGTGAACCAAGCAAATCTCGCTTACGCGAGGTCATCTCGCTTAAGCGAGATTCCTCCAGGGAGAAGCTCAACCTTCGCTTGCATCTCGCTTCCAGGGTCGCTTGTGGATTTTGGCATCTCGCTTACGCGAGATCATCTCGCTTACGCGAGATTTCTCCAGGGAACAATTGTAAATCTCGCTCCCATCTCGCTTCCAAGTCGCTTAAGCAGGATTCCAAGGCGGTTTAAGTTTCAAGCAACCTCGCTTACGCGAGGTCTAACTCGCTTGAGCGAGATGCAACTTCATCAAGGAGCAGGGCTACGTGGCAGGATCTCATTGGCCATGGTTGGATATTTATGATTCTCGCTTGAGCGAGATGTATCTCGCTTAAGCGAGATTACACGTTTTCAGCCCATTTAAATACAAGTTTTCCCTCTCTCTAGGACTATTCACTATTCCATTGAAACATTTTATACATTTCTAGAGAGAGGTTAGAGCTATTTCATAGAGAGAAACACAAAGCAAGTGATTAAAGAGTAGATTCAACCCTAGATTCATTGAGACATCAAGGATCTTGGCATGGAATCTTCATCTTTCCTTCATTCCTTGCATTAGTTTACATGTCTATATGTAACTAACCTTCTTTGTAGTATTGAGGTAACTATCAAGCTATTATGTAATCTTTTGATCTTTTAATATATAAGGTTCTAGCTTAATGATTCAATATTGTTGTTATTCTTGCTTTAATGCTTTCAAAGAGATTCAAGATGATTTGGACACAAACCCTTGAATCTAGACCTAGAATAACAATCTATCTTATGTTATATCATTCTTGACAAGTTTGTAAACCTTTGATAATTACTTTTAATCAAGCTTTTAATGCTTTCGGATACTTAATCAGGCTGGACACGGTCGATTAAGTTATCCGATCGACTTTGTTATCGTTTAAGGAATTTGGACACGAATGTTTAAACGATAACCTAGAAATAACGATGTCGCTTTGGACACGAAGGATATTGTAGAAATGATTGTAATAATATTGGTTATAAAGCTAGAGTCTGTTAATCGATCGAGAGATTGCTGCTGTTATGCTTGCTCGTTATCTTATACCGCAAGCGAAATAGTTCGATCCCCTCTCGTTTTTACTTTAGTGTCAAATATGGATATAGTGTTACAAACAAACAAATTATATCCAAACCCTTAATGTGAACGATTGTGTAAATGCTTATGATTAAACGTAACTCCCTGTGGAAACGATCCTATATATACTCACGTGTACATAGTTATATGACGTGTAGGAAAAATCTTACATCAAGGGCATTATTCTAATTTATCCTTTTCCGAGTTTCAGACATGGCATTCAATTGCGTTTTGAGCATCAATGCCTACTTAAGGCAAGACATGTTTTTCCAGTAAAAAATTATTGTCACGGATATAAGCAAGTGAAGGACTGAGGTTTGAGCTTTAAATTGTACCATACAAACATTTGGTGTACATAAAAGCACATAAGATATAGTTTATTCAATTATCGCTGTCAAACACTAATAATGTGTAATCTGATATTAATCTTGTGTTTTTCTTTTTCAAATGTGAGCAAGACCTTTGTTAAGTTACCTCGTAAACTTTGCTCTATAATCATGTCACCAATATCAGTCAGAACTCTTTATTCATTTTAATTTATTCCATCGATCATGCATAGACTTGAGTCACTTCATGTAGCTTTGAACTTTAAAAAGATGCATTTGAATCATTGGCCGCAGAACGGTATTCAATCATTGCCCTCTGCATTTGATTCAAATGCATCTTTTTAAAGTTTAAAGCTAAAAGCAATGACTCAAGTCTATGCATGATCGATGGAATAAATGAAAATGAATAAAGAGTTCTTACTGATATTGGTGACATGATTATAGAGTAAAGTTCAGGAGGTAACTCAAACAAAGGTCTTGCTCACATCTGAAAAAGAAAAACACAGGATTAACATCAGATTACACGATATTAGTGTTTGACAACTATAACTGAATAAACTATATCTTCCTCGCTTTTATGAACACCAAATGTTTGTGTGGTACAATTTAAAGCTCAAACCTCTATCTTTCACTTGCCTATATCCGTGACAATAATTTTTTACTGGAAAAACGTGTCTTGCCTTAAGTAGGCATTGATGCTCAAAACACAATTGAATGTAATGTCTGAAACCCGGAAAAGGATAAATTAGAATAATGCCCTAAAATAGATAAATTGATCAGAAAATATATAAGGCAGCAGAGTTGATAGATTAACTTAACATTGAACATCTACCACAAAAAATTACTAACTTTTGTCCAAAGTACTTCTTGTATGTGGTAACTTCACCATCCTCTACTTCCAGAGGTGAATTTCTATCCAATTCCATTATACCAATGGTGATGTAGGTACGACCATTACGAGGAGTACAAATCAAAGCACTTCACAATATGCAAGGGCAAACTAAACCCTTTTCAGTCCATATATTTGCTTCATGACGCAAATACTTATCTATAGATGGATGTATGGAATTAATAGTTATCCAATCAACAGATGGTGTTTCCTCTATAGCAATAGATGGCAGCAGAAGATAATCAAACTCAAGATCATCTTCCAAATAGTATTTGTCGGAAACAGTTTGCATATCCTTTTTATGGTTCATAAGAATTCCAAGGACATTAACTTGGAATCTTTTGCTCAAAAGAACCTGGAAAATGAAAACAAACCATAATTGTTTTGACTTTTTCTCAACGCTTGCGAATATGTCAGATGCAATTAAAAAAAACAATTAAAGGAGTAATAGACAGATACCTGATCCAACAAGAGATTAATGGATCCTTTGTATCTCAAGTTTATAAGAAAGCTACCTCCATCGAAACACATGTCAAATTTCATGCATTCAGTTTATCTCTAATACCAGTAAAGAGACATACTTGATTAAAACTTTGCAATTATAGGAGAAGCCATTAAGAAAGACATTGAGATTAATGAATTTGATAAAAATATGATATATGACAACATATTATGGTGTTAAGGACTTTTGCTTTGACATAAAAGAGTACATTTTGTAGACTCGTACTGCCACATCCTTGTATTTTAAGGAGACAAATTCAAAAATTTAGTCTCTTCTTGGACATCTGATAAAATTAGAACAATGCATGAAAGATTAGCATGACACAGGGAATGGATTCCCTCCTGTGTGTTTTTCTCCAGTTTTCTACGGTGTAGAATCTATACCATTGAATGTATTATCTCTCATAATTTTAAGTTTTCGCCATTTATATTTTTAAGCATTTTTTTTCAAAATGAGCAATAAAAGTTAGTTGAGGGTACGACTTGCTGCTATTTGTACTACGCTCAGATGTAATGCTCCACTCGTGCGGCTTTCTTCAGTGCCTAATCTACAAGTATTGCCTTATCACTATCACTCTTTTTTCAACATTTCGTCCTTGATGTAGGGCAGCTACTAGCCTCCATCACAATTCACCTTTTAAATATTTGTGCAACTAGTTTTGTACAACTCTTATGACAACTATTTTTCTCCCCTTTTTATTGGACAAAAACAAGATGAGTGATATTTGAACAACAATTTATAACAACTTTTGTGACAACTTCTTTTTTTCTCTCTTCTAATTGGTCAAAAACAATGGAGAGAGAAAAAGGAAGAGAGAGAATAAGGGCATAATGTGAGTATGAGAGAGATAGTTGTCAAAAATTTATCACAAAATGGTTGTACAAATATCATTTCTCCGAAAAAAAATAGGAAATGCCACGTGTCCTTATTAAAAAAATAGGAAATGCCACGTGTCCTTATTAAAAAAATAAAAAAATAAAAATAATTATACAGTCAGCGTGCCACGTCATCAAAAAAGATGACGTGGCGCGCCACATCAGCACCTGGCGTGTGCCAGATTTGACCAGGGGTGTTTTCGACGGAATCTTCATATTTCAGGGTTGGAATCGAAAGAATCTTTTTTACAGGGGGAAAAACCGGAACTCGCCTATATTACAGGGGGGTAAAAATGTATTAACCCTTCAATCTATCTTTCTAAAAAATAAAAATTAACAATACTTTACTTTTACAAATCAACAAATTGCAGAACGAGAACTCTAATTCAGGGAAAAAAAACAACAATGAAAAACCCCAAATTTCTGATTTTGTGATAGAAGTGGCGGTCACATCGTCACATAAAGAACCATGAGCTTTGATTTCCTTCTCAATTTGTTGATTTTCATTGACATTAAAAATGAAAAAATCATTCAATATATCTAAAATATGAAAAACTGTACTCAACAATTATAATGTACTCCCTCCGTCTCACAATTATTGTCTCTTTAGCATTTTTTCTTTTTCTCAAAATAACTGTCACTTTACAATACCAATGCAGCATTTATTATTTTTTTATATTATTATACCCTTATTTATTGAATTTCATCCAACTTAACTACTCCACTAACTAGGGATGGGAATAGGCCAGGCCGGCCTACAGGGGCCTACGACCTAGCCTACGACAGGCCAGGCCAGGCCAGGCTTATTTCTTAAATAGAGAAGGCCTAGACTTTTTTTTAAGCCTATTTAGCTTAAAAGGCCAGGCCACAGGCTTCTCAAAAAGCCTCTTAAGCCTATTAGATCGGCCTATTTAAGTAATATGAATAATATTATTTATTATTATATTATATTTTATACTTTGAATTAAAATATAAATTTGTAAACTTTTTCAATAATTTAAGCTTTATTAGTATACATTAATTTTTTGCATATACAAATGTATTATTATAAACTAGAATAGAAATATGATACAATAATATAGTTGAATTCCCTAAAACTTCGTGTTGATTATCAAAAGAGAGTATAATATAATTGAACTATTAGTTCGCTAGTCCATTTAAACTTAGATCACATTGCTTATTTAAAGATGTTCATAAGATATAGGCTTTTAAACAGGCTAGTAGGTCGTATCAGGCTTTCAGAAGGTCAGGCTCAGACCTCAAAATTTGGCCTATGACAGGCCGCAGGCCAGGCTTAGGCTTTAAAAAAATATGGCAGGTCAGGCTTAGGCCTTGCAAAGCCTAGCTCGGCCTAGCCTATTCCCATCCCTACCACTAACTACAATTAATAAGGATGTTTTAGTAAATGCTACTAATTTTACCATTGAAATCAACACAATTAATCACTTCCTTAATAATCGTACACAAACCTTAAATGACTAATATTGTGAGACGGAGGGAGTATATTTGTACTTTTAAAAATCAGATTTGTAGTATTATATGTATAAACACCCATTTTATTTTTGCAAAATTATATGTGTTGCCCACCCTACTTGAAATTCCTAGATCCCACCATGATGGTGAGTGTAGATTTAGACTAACGGTTTCAAGTTGAATTTATTATATAACCTTTTAAGCTATGTGTCTATGTAACAAATTATTTAAAGAATTTTAAAGAGTGTCCTCAAGGGGCATTGGTTAAGCAGTCAAAACAAAAGTTGTGTAATTATTACTTAATCAAAAATTAAAACTCATATTTTCAAGAAAAATTTTTAATTTATAGTTTCTATAATCATTACCTGAAGCACTGGTTAACAAAACCTTTATTTAAATTTACCGTTAATTAGCATGTGATAATACAAGTCAAAAGAGGACTGGTGAAACTTGAACAAAGACAAATAAAACACACTACACTACTCTACACTACCAATTGGGAAATTATTTATAGGAAGATGTTACTGTGCTGGAGTCGCTGTCCGTCAAAAGGAAAAAGTAATTGTACTCGTGTTTTTTTTTTTTTTTGAGAGAAATTGTACTCGTGTTGTTAAGTCAATATATCATGAGTTTGGATCTGTTCCTTACTAAATCCTGTCCAGTTTCCTCGTGGAGACACACGTGTGGGTGCTTAACAAAGTGATTTTGCCTTCCTATCGAGAATGACTTAATCCAGTTCCTAAGTATGTTTTTACTCATCCTCTTCGGCTCTGTCTCCCGTGCGAGCCCTTCATGAGTTGCGTCGCGTACGGTGCGAGACCAACATTATTATTATTTTTTTGTATAAATAAGCTGGTCATGAAGGGCTCGCACCGTACGCCCCTTGAGGACACTCTTTAAAATTCTTTAAATAATTTGTTACATAGACACATAGCTTAAAAGGTTATATAATAAATTCAACTTGAAACCGTTAGTCTAAATCTACACTCACCATCATGGTGGGATCTAGGAATTTCAAGTAGGGTGGGCAACGCATATAATTTTGCAAAAATAAAATGGGTGTCTACATATAATACTACAAATCTGATTTTTAAAAGTACAAATATACTCCCTCCGTCTCACAATATTAGTCGTTTAAGGTTTGTGTACGATTATTAAGGAAGTGATTAATTGTGTTGATTTCAATGGTAAAATTAGTAGCATTTACTAAAACATCCTTATTAATTGTAGTTAGTGGTAGGGATGGGAATAGGCTAGGCCGAGCTAGGCTTTGTAAGGCCTAAGCCTGACCTGCCATATTTTTTTAAAGCCTAAGCCTGGCCTGCGGCCTGTCATAGGCCAAATTTTGAGGCCTGAGCCTGACCTTCTGAAAGCCTGATACGGCCTACTAGCTTATTTGTGCAACTTATTCAAAAAATAAGCTGTTTTGAATAAGTTGTTTTGCATAAATAAGTTGTTTTGAATAAATAAGCTGTTTTGAATAAATAAGCTGTTTTGCATAAATAAGCTGTTTTGAATAAGTTGTTTTGCATAAATAAGATGTTTTGCACAAATAAGCTGTTTTTGCATAAATAAGCTGTTTTTTAAAAAAATAAGGTGTTTTGAATAAGTTGCTTTTTAAAATAAGATCGTAATAAGCTGTTTTGCATAAATAAGTTGTTTTGAATAAGCTGTTTTCCATAGATAAGTTGTTTCGAATAAGCGGTTTTAAAAAAAGTGATCATAATAAGCTGTTTTGCACAAATAAGCTATTTTGTATAAATAAGTTGTTTCGAATAAGCTGTTTTGCATAAATAAGTTGTTTTGAATAAGTTGTTTTGCATACATAAATTGTTTTGAATAAGTTGTTTTTTAAAATGAAATCGGAATAAGCTGTTTAGTATAAATAAGCTGTTTTGAATAAACTGTTTCGCACAAATAAGCTGTTTTGTATAAATAAGTTGTTTTGAATAAGCTGTTTTGCACAAATAAGCTATTTTTTATAAATAAGTTGTTTCGAATAAGCTGTTTTGCATAAATAAGCTGTTTTGAATAAGTTGTTTTGCATAAATATGTTGTTTTGCATAAATAAGTTGTTTTGAATAAGTTGTTTTTTAAAATGAAATCGGAATAAGCTGTTTTGTATAAATAAGTTGTTTTGAATAAGCTGTTTTGCACAAATAAGTTGTTTTGTATAAATAAGTTGTTTTCAATAAGCTGTTTTGCACAAATAAGCTATTTTGTATAAATAAGTTGTTTCGAATAAGCTGTTTTGCATACATAAGCTGTTTTGAATAAGTTGTTTGGCATAAATATGTTGTTTTGCATAAATAAGTTGTTTTGAATAAGTTGTTTTTTAAAATGAAATCGGAATAAGCTGTTTTGTATAAATAAGCTGTTTTGAATAAGCTGTTTTGCACAAATAAGGTGTTTTGTATATATAAGTTGCTTCGAATAAGTTGTTTTGCATAAATAAGCTGTTTTGAATAAGTTGTTTTTTAAAAATGAAATCGGAATAAGCTGTTTTGTACAAATAAGCTGTTTTGAATAAGCTGTTTTGCACAAATAAGCTGTTATGTATAAATAAGTTGTTTCGAATAAGCTGTTTTGCATAAATAAGCTGTTTTGAATAAGTTGTTTTTTAAAATGAGATCGGAATAAGCTGTTTTGCATAAATAAGTTGTTTTGAATAAGCGGTTTTTAAAAAGTTATTCTAATAAGTTGTTTCGCATAAATAAACTATTTTGAATAAGCTATTTTACATAAATAAACTGTGAAGAAAAATATTATAATATGGGGCTTTATTAGGCCCACAAATAAATAGATTTTATAGTGGGCTTGACCCCAAATAATTCTTTTCAATTAGGGGGATTTAATTTAGTAGGCTTGATGGGGGCTTTTTTAAGTGGGCTTTGAAATTTGGGGCTCTATTGACACCTCTAACTCTATCCGTTCCACAATAACTGATCCATTTGCAAAAAAAAAAAAATGTCCCAAAATAACGGAGCAAATTCACTTTTCAATACAATATTAATTACGTTTTTCCCTTTATAATTCTAATTAATACTACTTTCACAATTTCCAATTCAATATATTTTACTTTACATTTATGATAGTGGAGAATGTACTAATACTTGACATTAACAAGAGCACTTAAAACCATTTTTCTCTCTCTTTCATTTATACATTTTCCTTAATATGTGTGAAATGAGCAAATGACTCGGTTAATTTGGGACGGATGGTGTAAATAAGTTTGTGTGCACGAATACACGTGTATGTATATTAAATTAAATTTATTTAAATTTACAATAATAATAATATCTTAAAAATAATTATAAATGGTGAGATAAATGTCCAATGCAAGAATAAAAAGTGTAACAAAATCAATAATGAATTAGTCCAAGTACTAAGAGTTTTGAGTCTCTTTAAACATGTGGTCATAGGTTTGTTTTGTGGCTCATGCGTGTGGAAAAAAAATTGATTGAAAGGAAAGAATCCACCTTTTGTGCCCCATCGATTTCTGACGGAGATTAGTCATCGCTAACGATGGTGGAATTTGTGTACATATATCATGGCTACCCAAAAAAAAGTATAACAAATAAATAGACAAAAGACATATAAATTAACTCCTTAAAAAAAATTATAAAGCTTTTAACAATGGTTATTAGCAATTAAGATACTTTTTTATCTCATGACATATTACTTCAATCAATGTAGATTGATATTTTTTTATAATAACATAAATTGATATTTTGTAACATTGTCGCTTCACACAGTGCATTAAATTTGGATCCCTTAGAATATCACCAACAACAAAATTAAATAAATATTAGCATAAGAAAATAATTAAGTTTGTTTGGTTTTTAGACATGTATTGGCTACATTTTGTTAAAACTTTAGTTATAGCAAGATGTCAGACATAATGTGTTAACATATTGGTACGGCATCATAGTGTGCCTTGATACTAGTGAGAGTCTTGGGTAGAAATTGCACGGGTAGTGATTAAGTGAGAAGTTAGTAGGCTGGTGATAGTTGTTATGTATGCTTCGAATTGATAATACTATAGTGAATTTCACTCCTGTCTTGGTAGCCCTCAGATGTAGGTGAAGTTGCACCGAACTTGGTCAACAAATTAATTGTGTCTTTTATTTCATGTTCTTGCATCTTTAAATAAGGCATTGGGTATTTCTGTTGTCCAGATGTTCTGACATCGTTCTCGACATTCGTTTTGTCATAACATCGTGTTAAAACATCTGGTATACCTACGTGCCAGAATTTCAAAGTTAATGTGAAATCATGTTAGTAAAAGTTTAACGAAGAAATTTTTTTATGCATGTTCTATCATCCATAAATAGATGCATTAATGTAATACTCCATTATCCTTTTAAGGATCTATTTGAAACTTAAACACTTAAAAAACTTCAAATAGATGCATTAAATTAACAGCTTAAAGAATCTATTTGAAACTTAAAAAAACTTAAAGGACCTATTTAAAACTTAAAGGGTTAACCTGATATTTTTGTCAAACTTAAAGGACCAAAAGAGGTATTTAACCCTATTAATATATTAAGTTGCTGAAATTGGTACTAATAGGTTTTTTGCGTTTAACTCAACAAAATAAAAGGATTGCCCAGATGCGGGTAATATTTAAAAATTGTAAATAAATAAAATTACATTATATGCCTTACTTAATTGGGGGGGGGGGACACAGTTGAATATAAAGGAAATTTAATTTTAGAAAGGTTTAAAGTTTTAAAAGTTGTAAATAAAAAAAATTACATGATATTGTGCAACCACGTTCATTTTGCAGACAAAAAAAAAGTTTCAATTAGTTATTATGATGTCTTTTAACATCATATTCTAATGCAAATGTTAATTATAAATAGAGGAATTTTTGTTTTTCTATTGCTTTTGAAAAAACCAAAATGATATATATAAACGCAACTAGACACTTTAGCACAAGGAGAGCCAAAGGCGTAAGTTAAAACAGAGTTCAACAATCATGTACAATGCCGCAAAGGCTCAAAACAAGAAAAAAGGAAAAAGAAAAACAAGCTATTTTTGTTAATCACATATTTTGAGCACAAATAGAAACTCCAAACCTTATTTTCATCTAACTTTTTTCCTTCTTTATGTTTACCAAACACCAATTCTATTATTTCTTTTACATATGCTTTGATTTTTAATATATATATATATATATATATATATATATATATATATATATATATATATATTATTGTAAATTTGAATAAATTTAATTTAATATACTTACACGTGTATTCGTGCACATAAACTTATTTAATATATAACATGGCAACGCCTGGACTCTAAACTAGTTGAATATAAAAGGAAATTAAATTTTAGAAAGGTTAAAGTTTTAAAAATTGTAAATAATTTTTTTTACATGATATTGTCTCTAAACCGTTACGGGGAGAAAGTAAATTTTTTGGACTACTCCCAAAACACCCTTTGCTAAAACTAATGCCAAGTTCCATTGCATTTTTTAAATTAATATTGATGTTTAAAAAAAATTAATTTTGCAAAAAAATAATAAGAATATTGGTCTCGCACCGTACGCGACCCATGAAGGGCTCGCACGGGAGACAGAGCCATCCTCTTCCCGTACTATGAGTATTAAGCTATGAAGTCTGATACTTCAAAACGGAGACTTACCCGTATCGGATACCGATACTCCACGGATACTTGCGGATACACACCCAAGAAGTATTGGAATTAATTATTTAAATTTTTAAAAAATATTTTAACGTATACTTACACGATACTTCGCAGATACACAGTGATGCTTATAAGATACTTCACATATACGTATCCTAGAAAAAGATGAAGAGTAAAAAAGTGAGACAATGTTGTAAACATTCAATAGAGATATATATGATTCAATTTTAGATATGCATCACTAGAATTGTTTCTCGACGAATCACTTAAAATTATACTTCTTGTGAACGAAGGTAACGAGAGAGGTGATTCAGTTAATCAACATTAGATAAAATTTGTGTTGAGTTCTTTTAATCAATGTTTATTTTCTTCAAGTATTTTACATACATATAAGTTTTAATATAAAAATTTTGTTAACGTATCTTAGCTGTATCGTATCCTAAATTTTAAAAAATTCACGTATCCGCGTATCCGTATCGTATCGTACTCGCACCGGTATTCGTATCCGTATCCAGGCTTCATAGCTATTAAGGTTTAGTATTCTTCTAAAGCCTCTCTAGACATCACTAGAAATCATTTCTAATCTTCTCAACAAATTCTGGCAACTACATTGTTGAAGAACCAAGTGTTTATCTGTTTATCTATTTCTCCGTAATTTTCTTTTTGACAAAAGGTTTGTTGCCACTAGTGGGTGGAGTAAATCAATGAGTTTATATATGAGTGATACAAAGTCTAAGCTTGGAAGTTAACTCTTTTTAAGAGGAGAGTATTACAATAGAATCTTATATCAATTTAAGTGTTCAATGACAAATGGATGATTTACACCAAGATCTAATTACTCTAATCAAGTAAGTATGTCTCGAGTCATCACATACTAATTGTTAATCACGCTTTAATCACATGATTAACAACTCATCCACCAAATTTTACCTTTTCTCGATTTGTGTGTCATCTTTCTGCATGTGTCATGGGAAATGGATCCTCTGCAATGATTGCAGGGTTCAGTTAAATCCAAGCCTTTGACAAAAAATGCTTAAAATTATGAGAGATAATACATTTAATGGTATAGATTCTACACTGGAGAAAAAAACACAGGAGGGAATCTATTCCCCGTGTCATGCTAATCTTTCATGCATTGTTCTAATTTTATCAGATGTCTAAGAAGAGACCAAATTTTTGAATTTGTCTCCTTAAAATACAAGGATGTGGCGGTACGAGGCTGCAAAATGAACTCTTTTATGTGAAAGCAAAAGTCCTTAACGCTATAATATGTTGTCATATATCATATTTTTATCAAATTCATTAATCTCTATGTCTTTCTTAATGGCTTCTCCTATAATTTTTCTAGTTCTTCTCCTCTCTTTTGCAACTTGACTATTCTTCATCTCATTTACTATTCTTACTAAAAAAAGTCATTACATATTCTCAAACTAACGAAATTTAATTTCTATCATATTTTATACGATAGGTGCTACTCCTACTTCTAATGTCGTCGTTCTTAATTATATCTCGTTTAATTTTCCACACAAAAATTAGCATTGGAATTTGAAAATGTGAAAGCAAACCTGAGCTACTCTAACTTACATTATTTCATTTTGGAGTAAATGTAAGCACATACTCCATCCGAAATGAAAAATAAGCAAATAGGGTAACTGAAACATTGTTGTATATTGACTAAATTTTTAACCATATGCATCAAATTTTAAACTACCTTATTTGCTTATATTTCATTTTTGAAGTAGTATTTTTTTTTTCATTGACAATTAACAAAATATTTACCTTCAAAAATTTAACAAATTATTTGAAAATTAATTTTCTAAACAAAGCCCAATCCCGACAAAGAAAAATATCAAAATACTGTGAATGTTTATTTATAAAGTGAGAGGAGCCAACAGATTAAAAGATTGTGGTTGGGTGTGAAGAATTACATCAGTAACTCTTTACTTATTGTGTTATTTTAATCAACAATGATGATGAATGTGTTTTCAATTAATCACTCTTCTTACCACTAATATAAGAAAATTTGATGAAAGAAAAATATAACAAAAAAAAAAAAAAAAAAAGAGCTCTTTTCCCCCACACCAAAGTAGACGAAAAATTATCTTTAAAGCCAAAAAATTGCACCAGCCGGGAATCGAACCCGGGTCTGTACCGTGGCAGGGTACTATTCTACCACTAGACCACTGGTGCTTTGATATTTATTGGTCATATGTTTCAATACATATAGGTTTTTCAGTAATTGTAGTCCTTAAATTCAGTATTCGAACAAATATATTGAAAACTTTTTGTATCGTTTGAAGTATACATGAATTCCCTCCTCTGTATATTCAACTTCAAATTATCTATACGTGATTTTGTTCCATAAATTCAAATTTGATTTTTACAAAAGTTTGTTACTAATTGTAGGGGTATGTTTCTATTTGAGAAAAGTAGGGGTGAGAGGACAATGTATGCGCTATAAAACTTGTCATTCTTGTGTTGGGTGGATATCAAACGAAATATTTGTGAATAATTTTAGATTTTTTTTTCCTACAACCCAGGCTTTAATTTACTTTTGGCCGTCAAACTTTGAAAAAGTTGAGATTTTGACCCGTCTGCAAACTTTTGGCCCAACCTAGTCACGGAGATATTAATTTTACAGCTCCTTTACGTAGTCTTGTTCATCTAAAATGTTTGTGTTTATCTCTTCTTTCCTTAAAAAAAAAAAAAAAAAAAATTAGACTATCTCTACTTTCACACCTAAGAATGGCAATCCATTTCTTGAGGTAAGGCTTTATTGGCCTGAAAGAATGCCATTGTTGACCTAATGAATGATAACTTAATGTCCTTAGTTCAGGAAGGGGAGAAAATATATTTGTCTATTTGATAGGCCTTTATTGACCTCAAAGAATGGCATTGTTGACATAATGAATGATAACATAATGCCCTTAATTCAGGAAGAGGAAAGAATAATATTTGTTTATTTGATAGGGATTTATATTTATTGGCCTTAAAGATTGACATTGTTGACATAAATGATAACACAATGTCCTTAATTTTGGAAGAGGGGAGGATATATCTCTTGTTGATCCGTGGATAACTCAAATCAACGATCTAACATAAAATATTCGCCCTAAAATCCAGACATAATCACTGTAAAGTGTAAACTGATATTAATTTGCAACGAATATAAATATGAATGTATGTATAAAAAAGCTCTTCTTATTTAGATTTGCAAAATTATAACGATCTGCAATTTGCTGACTTTACAAATAAAAAATTGTTTGGATCAAATAATTGTTTTATGACTTTACAAATAAAATAAGTAAAATTAAAAACCTGTTTTTAAACGTACAAAGGGTAATTTTTTTAGGATAGTAACACATTTCTTATTGATTTATTGTCAAAAATTAATTATATGACACATGATTTTGCTCATGCTTTTAGTGATAGATATAAGGAGAGTCAAAAACATCAGGCTCGATTTATCGCTTGGCAGAGAGGACAGGACCATCTAGTACATATCTTTAATGTGGATGGTAGTGGTCTGTTGATGGCCTAATTAGAGACTCCAATAGAGGTTTCATGCGTGGATCCTATGGTATTAGTTACTCAAATATTCTTCATTCTCTTGGCAGAGAGGACAGGACCATCTAGTACATATATCTTTAATGTGGATGGTAGTGCTCTATTGATGGCCTAAAATGTGGATGGTAGTGCTCTATTGATGGCCTAATTAGAGACTCCAATAGAGGTTTCATGCATGGATCCTATGGTATTAGTTACTCAAATATTCTTTATTCTGAAATAAGGTTTACCGGTGATTTCATGATTATTCTTGATCCTTCAACTAGGTTTCGCTTGCTTCTTAAGACAGAGTATGGGTGTTAGTTATCCCCGTGGCCCGTAGTTTTCTTTCCTTGTTTTTTTGTTTGTTGTGTTTTTGCTTCCTTTTCTCATGTAACCAAATAAAACACGTACAAAGGGTAGTTATGATAGTGGCTAATGATATAAATACCAGTGGAAACACTTTTATAACATGTACTCCATTCCATTACAGAATCATTTCATTTTCAATTTCTCATCCCATTGAATCAATTTCTCACCCCAATGATCCAGCATGCGAGAATGAAGATTTTAAAATAAGCTAATATTAGAAATAGGCATCTATATGAGAAATGCAAATTGTTGAATTTATTCTTCAAGGTATTTAGAATCATTGCTGTTAAATATGTGTACGCTCAGAAATACAATTGTAGTGACCCCAAAAGAGTTGAGAGAACCCGTGACCATATATGGTCCCAGAAGCTGACCAAATAATTGTTTCAAATGTTTAGAAAGGATCGCACCTAATGATGTACCAATATCTTTTACGGGGCAATGAAATAGTAATAATCTAACAAAAGCCAGATTCCATAAAAACAAATCAAAAGGTACATAAATTAGGCAGCATTGTAGTTCCAAAATAAAAGACAGCAAACTGTAGACCTAACTGTAGAGGTCATCTTCATCAGCTCCGCCAGCACTTGCAGTTGCAAAAGGGTCAGCTGCAGCGGCAGTAGTGCCACCAGCACTGTTGTCGGCAAATCTGAATTCAGATCCAAACCCTCTTGACTGCTGCAAAGTTTGGGCAAAGGCTTGGTACTTGCGAATGTCAGCGTCACTAACACTTCTTCGTGCATACTTCATCGATTCTTCAAAATGTGCTGCTTTGATTTCAGCTACCTCATCGTCTTCATTATCCTCTTCCATAGCTTCAGGATTATCGCTTCTCCTCCTTTCTCTCTCAATGTCCTGCCACAGAGAAGTTAGGGAGAAAAAAATTAGTTTCACACTGAATCCAATTAGAAAAGTTCTACAGAAGTCAATAGTGTACATAAGTCAAAAGGGAATGAGAGAAAAAAGGTGCCCCAAAATGTACCTTCTCGATGTTTTCTCTTATAGCATACTTGCAAGCGCGCTGGCAAATCTCAGTAATATCAGCACCACTGAAGCCTTGAGTGTACTTGGCAAGAGCTCTGATGTCAACATCCTTTGCAATGGGGGATTTTCTCAAGGCAGCTTTGAATATCTGATGTCGGGAATCCTCGTCTGGAAGGGGGATATAAATCAACTGATCCAGCCGTCCAGGTCGTAGTAGAGCAGGGTCTATAATGTCAGGTCGATTAGTGGCCCCAATGATAAACACAGTTTTCTTTGCCGACATTCCGTCCATTTCTGTAAGCAGTTGATTCAAAACCCTGTCAGCAGCACCACCAGCATCTCCTGAACTACTACCTCTCTGCAAGATAAGGCACACAACAGATTTAATTTAAACAGTTAATGAGGAAACAATTACAGGAGCTTAAAGGCACACTAATTAGCACTCTATGGTATATTTTTCCGATAAATTTCCTCTTCATGAGCAGAAGCACATAATGTTTTAGAGCTTCATAAACTTTATCTGATAATCTAATCATGGCTCGATATGGTACAAACCTGAGTTGCAATTGAATCAAGTTCATCAAAGAAAAGAACACATGGAGCAGAACCACGAGCTTTGTCAAAAATTTCCCTCACATTAGCCTCACTTTCTCCAAACCACATTGTGAGTAGCTCGGGACCTTTGATACTAATGAAGTTTGCTTGACATTCATTGGCAATAGCTTTGGCCAAGAGGGTTTTACCACAACCAGGAGGACCATAGAACAGAACCCCCTTTGAAGGTGACATTCCAAACTTCTCAAATTTCTCAGGGTGTTCCACTGGATATTGAACAGTCTGCAAAGAGAGAGACAGTATTAAAACCCAGAAGCTGATGATAAGAAACAAGTAATACAATTCAATGCAAGAGCTTGAGTTACCTCCTGGAGTTCTCGCTTAACATTTTCAAGACCACCAATATCTTCCCAGCTGCAATTGGGCACTTCAACAACCTGGTTCATTAGCAAAGATGGAGTTACAAAGTTTGGAAAGTATAATCATAAAAGATTATTGAGCAATGGAGGGAAGACAAGAAGACAGAAAGTTTAGTATTGCTATACAAAACGAATATGCTACAATACTTACTGTTTCACGGAGAGCAGAAGGATTGCTTGATCCAAGTGCGGTACTGAAATGTTCATTTGTGACCGCCATTGAGTTAAGTATCTCAGCATCAATGGTTTCATCTTCTAGGTCAATCACATCCATTTTCTCTCTGATGCACTGAAGTGCAGCTTCAGTACACAAAGCAGCTAAATCAGCACCAACATAACCATGGGTTTCCTTAGCAATCTTTTCTAAATCAACCTGCAAATTAAATAATAGAAAAACTTTTCAGATTACAGAATGTCTAGATAAATAACACAACTTAGGGGGAAGAATTCAAACTCACATCTTCTGCAAGCTTCATATTTTTTGTATGGATGCGGAGAACCTCAAGACGTCCAACTTCATCTGGTACACCAATATCAATCTCCCGATCAAACCTTCCAAACCTCCGAAGAGCAGGGTCGATGCTATTGGGACGATTTGTTGCTCCCATAACAATTACATGCGCACGGGATTTAAGCCCATCCATGAGGGTCAAGAGCTGGGAAACAATTCTTCGCTCAACTTCACCATTAGTCTTCTCCCTCTTTGGAGCAATGGAGTCTATCTCATCAATGAAGATGATTGAGGGTGCATTCTTCTCAGCTTCTTCGAATGCCTTCCTCAGATTACTTTCACTCTCACCAGCCAGCTTTGACATGATCTCAGGACCATTGATACAGAAAAAGAAAGCACCAGTTTCATTTGCAACAGCTCGTGCAATTAAAGTCTTACCAGATCCAGGGGGTCCATACAACAAAATCCCTTTTGGTGGCTTCACACCAATAGACTTGAATAATTGTGGATGCCTCAAAGGCAGTTCCACCAATTCCCGAATCTGAGCCATCTGCTTTCTAACACCACCAACATCATCATAACCAACCTCATCTAAACGATCCTCATCTTCCCTTTTAACAGGCTCTCCTTCACAGAAAATCTCAGTGTCAGGTGCAACAACACAATACTCAGCAGGGTCACACTCGATAACCTTGAATTCCACACTTCTCATCCCCCCTCTCACAAGGAACATATCTCCCTTCCTAACTGGACGATATGCCTCGAGGAAATAAGCTGCAAAAGAAAAAAAGGATTAAGTATGCATAAAGAAGAATGCAAATAGAATGCAAAAAACATGTGTTAGTGAGCCAATAAAAAATGACAGAACAAAAGTAATAATATGTGCTGCCAACATTTAACTTCAATGAACAGACTAGTTTGTTTGTCTGTGCATGTAAGAATAAGAAAATGAATATCTATTCACAAGGGTCAATGTACAGAAAAGGGAAAACAACAGTATTCTTTACGAAGGTGATTCATCCATCAAAAAAATATATTATCATGAATCAACAATGGACCCAAAACAAAGCAATGATACAATGATTCAGCCATTGTCAAAATATCTTATCAAGTATTAAAAACAGACCAAAAATACATCTATGATACAATGAACTAGTAGTTCTTTTTTCAAGCCTCGTCTAGGGCTTGTTTGGATTGGCTTATTTGAGCTAACTAACTGACATAAGGTTAGTTAGACTGTTTGGAAAACTTTTGAAAATAGCTTATGACATTTTTCATAAGCTTTTTTCAGCTTATTTTCATCATTTCATTAAGTTCTCGAAGATAGCTTATGTAAACAACTTATAGCATATAAAAAAAACAACTTAACTTTAGTCTATCATTTGCTATAAGAATAGCTTATGTAAGCTTATACATAAGCACTTGTCATGACAAATGCATTACTTCAAAAAAAGATTAAAGACAAGCGCTTGGGCTATAAGTAGTTTATCCAAATAAAATTAGCTTTGTGCTAATGAAACACAAGCAAGCTTATCATGATAAGCACTTGTGCTATAAGATGCAGAAAAACTGTTCAATAAAAAAGGGCATGATGAGTACTATAAGCTGTAAATAAGTTGTTTATCCAAACAATAATCAAAACGGGTCAACTACAAATGTCACTAATGAAACACAAAAGCATATTGTAAACAAAAATCAAAATCAACACTGATTAAAAAGCAACTCACGTTTTAAGTAAGCATCAAAGAGATTCCCAGTAACCCCTTCAATAGTATCATCCACAGGAAGAATATGAACTCGCTTTCCATATTTGACATCAGGACATTGATGAACAGAAACAACATCACCAAGTCTAACCCTAAGATTGTTTCTCACAACCTTATTCATTCTTATCTTTGGCTCTTCACATGTTTCATCAGCAAGTGCAATACAAATCGTATCCTTTCTTTTCTTACCCTAATAAATCAACAATGAATCAAATCAAACACCTAATCACATACTAATCACATAAAAATCAGATCTTTTTACAAAAGGATTTTAGGGTTTTGAATTAGGGTTAGTTTGGGAATAGTAAAAAAATTATTACCTTGATCAGAATTGTATCACCGCGAAAGAGTTGAAGTTTCTCCATGGTTTCAGGATGAAGTGCGACAACTGAGTTGTCATCGTTGACAGCTTCATCGACGACGAGACGGTTCGGTGACTTTTTGCGTTCCAGAATCGCCGTACTGAAATCGCGCTTCGTTCCCTTACTGAAAAAATAAATAAAAACAAATCAGATTCAATGAATCGAAATCGAAAATTGAATTGAGAAATTGAAGGAATTGAGATCTGAGAAAGTGGAAGAGGATTACGAATCGGAGGATTCAGGTTGGTTAGCCATGGAGGAAGAAGATGAAGAGAATTGGGAATTGGGATTTGAGATGTGAAAAAAGTGAATAAAGAAAGTGAGAGGGTTTGGTTAGGTTTTTATAGTGTGGTGGGATATTCTGATTTTTGATGAAGTGAGAAGTGGGGTAAGCTCGGTTTCTTGTTACCAAAGATAATCTAAAAAGATTTTACTTTATTTTTTGTTTTTTTATGCTACATTTGATATTTTCACAATAACCTAAAAAAACAACCCACCGTATAACCCTCTACAAAATATAACCTAAAAAAATATTTGATTATTTTTTCAACAATAACAAGTTAAGGTGAGATCCTTTCAAAAAATAATTAAGGTGAGATGATAGTGTCTCAAGTCTCCGATCTAAAATATGAAAGACGTTCAACTCAAAGAATGTATAAAAATATTTACAATTAGTTTTGTCTAAAGACATCAGTGGGGTTCGATCATGTGACTTTTAGATTCAAGATTTATTGTTTTACCATTAAATCAAGTCTTTGGAGTAAAAAGAGTTGATATTTGGACTAAAAATATATAGATTTTTATGTAAAAAAGATTTTCCTTTCATTGTTTCTGTTTACACCTAAAAATAATTATCATGTTAGTCGAACACAAGAAATAGACGATTAGACAATTAGGCGATGAAGCCCCCTAGCCGATTGAAGGTGTGATTAGACAATTAGGTGATGAAATCCCCTAGCCGATCTAAGGTTAGGCGATGCTAAATTAGCTGAGTGAGGAAGTTGATTCTTTCTCAAGACCACTAACTCACAGTGTGGGTCCTCATAAGCTCATAAGTGAGTCAAAGTGTAGTGGAACTGGATATTGTCGCGACAAATCCATGTTCTCTATTCTCAGCAACACCAACCGATTTTAGGAGTGGGATGGAAGAGACGTTCTCTTGTGGAGTTGCACATCAAGGACCATATCAACGGATCATGTCGAGGAAAGGAGACTTACGTCGAATGTGGAGCATCATGATTCCACTGTGATGGGACTTACCGCACACAACCCGTAAAACTAGTCGAGCGGAGGATTAAGCATTGTAGGCCACATTATTTGGCTCGTAGGCAATATTTACACTATAAGTATTTTGTTCATACACGGTAACCGACACATCCAACTAATCAAACAAGATTTTTTTTGCAATTTATCCATATATCTTTCTGCTTTTAATTTTATACATTTCTTAGTGTAGCTTAAGGGAACCCCTAATATGGACCCTTATAAAAAGGATCAGTGGTGAACCTCAATGAATGAATTGGTATAGCCGGTCACATGAAAAAATATATGCATCTGAAATTTTGTCTTCTAATTGGCGGGGACCCATCTTTCTCTCTAATTGGACGAGTCTTTCTTCTCCTTCCTTGAGTTTCTCTCATCCTCCCTCTCTCCCTTGCTCTCTCCCACCACTCGCCACATCTTTCTTTCTCTCCTCTAAACTTATGTAAGAATTTCATATGAGTTTTCTCTTGTAAAACATTAAAAAAAATTGCAATTGAATGATATTTTGATTTTGATATGATTATCTTTAAAGCCACAAACTTCAACTTGCTTCAAGCTATTACTATTTCCATTCCCCAAAATTAGTTCTTCTACCTAACGAATGTGGACTTCATACTCAGAGGACCAAACAAATTAAAAAAAATCACCTGTAAATTAAGAATGAACGCAAAATGAACCCTTCATATTCGAACTGGAGAGGAAACAAATGAAGTTTTGTATTTACTTTGGTGTTTCAAATTTCAAGCTATTCATTATGACCCAAAAGTAGCCAGTTTGAGGCTTTTGAATCTCTAAGAGCTGGTGGAATGTGAACTGCAGTCGCATAAGTCTGCATCTTTGATTTTTATCTTTGGTCTGGCGTATTGTAATCGTTCTCGCACAACACATGGATATGTATGAAAATTGGGCAAAACTTGTTATTACAGGCCATATCTGGTCATTTCATGAGGTTCACATGTGGTCCTCTTTTATTGGTGTCTATACTAGGGGCTCTCGTAGCTTAAACCAAAAAACAATCGTATCTAAGGCTCTAATAAAGAAGTTAAGGAACCCAAAGTTGAGGGACAATCGCTTAAAGCAAAGGGAAATCACAACTTTAGGAGGAACTTGCGGCATGCTAATGTGTCAAAGCAAAGGGAGGTAGTAGTTTAGGAGATGTTGGTGGTGCTACTAACAAGATTTTGAATTAACTGCTTATAGAAATACACGGATTGTCAGCAAAGAAAATTGTGTTTATCATTGGATCCACTGACCAAGTAGACATTATATATCATACTTTACTACGACTTGAATGTCTAGACATGTTGATTTATATCCCCCTTCCAGATGAGGAATCTCTCCGTCAGATATTCAAAGTTGTATTGAGAAAACTCCCCGTCGCAAAGGATGTCGACATCAGAGATCTTGCCAAGTACATTTGATGCTTTAGTGGTGTTGAAATTACTAAGATTTGCCAACGCATTTGCAAGTATGCTATCAAAGATAACATTGAGAACGTACATTCTAAGGCACATTTTTCTCGTTTCCCATTGATGTGCCTTTGACTAATGACCGCTAAAGACTTTTTTAATCGGGTTCAGTGTAAAACTAATTGTTCCCCTTAAATTTAGGCGAAACTTCTGACATGCCAAGGCAGAGTTCCTCCCTTAGTGTCAATCGCTTAAAGAAAAGGGAATCACAGTTGAGGAAACTCAATCGACCTCAAAAAATTTTAGCTTGCATCAAGAAGATTAGCACGCATGGTGGAGCAGCTTCAACACTTACTATGTTTTCTTTTCTTTTTTATTATTTTTTTAGTTTTTGTGATGATGAAAATCACTCTCTCCGTTTTCATTGGTTATCATCTAAAATATAAGTTATAAATATAAATCTCAACAAATATTACTGTTATTTATTTTTTTTAAAAAAAATATATTTGTAAGACTTAGTTCAACTAACACCTTCACTTATATTCAAATGCACGACCTTGCAAATATTTGTATGTTGATCTTAGGGGGGATGTTTGTTAATTCATCTATAAAAAAGAATCAAGTTAATGTAAATTACATACACTAACCTCTTAAAGATATTTCATAATGTTAGTAAATCATAATCGTAAAATCGTTAAACTTGTCATCCTTATCAGTCCAAATTAGCTTGTGCTTTATTTTTATGTTGTACTAAACAGATAGTTTGATTGAGAATTGTAAGATTTTAATCAATGCAGTAATTGAGACTAATATTTTCAAGGGTGAATTTACAGAACAAAAACATCACCTCTTTGATGAGCAAAACTTATGATTTCATGAAATGACTAGTGTGATATGTTATTCTAGAGTATCACTACTTCTAATACTAAAAGTTTTTGTTTATTGGTGCAATTTTTTTAATCTTCTATATGTAACTTAATCTTAAATGAACAAAGGAGATTGGTCGATTTGGTTGAACAACACTTTGTTGCCTCAAAGTTAAGCATGGGGTTTGCATTACTCTAAGTCGATATGAGAATAAGTGGAAGTATAGGTGTAATGGGATGAGAATTGTGTATTTTCCATTAAATTTCGGTTAATGTATTTATAAGGAGGGAGGGATCCTGGAAGAATGATGACAAGTTGTTGCAGGGACAATCTCACATGGGACCCCCCACCGGTCCACCCTAACCTTTTATCTGTTGTTTCACACGAGGCAATGAATGGAGGGAAACCATTATGGTTTCTAGAGATTATGTAGGTGTGGTTTGTTAGAAATATCTGAATGGATTGAGTCTTAGCTCTTACGAGTTAGGCTTTAGTTGTCCGTCGATTCGAAGAAAAGTTATGTAAATGTGTTTGTTATAGAAACATTTTTCTGACAAGGAGACATTTATAATTTTCAATTATTTTTGATTTGATGTCTTCATTATCTCATAAAGGGATGTCAAAAGTTGGTCAGTTTGATATTACCAAATCACACAAAGTCTAAGTTTCATAAAGAATGGGAGAAATAAGGATTATAGTTATTTAAATTAAGAAGGAATTGAAAAGTGACAATGTTTTAACTAACTCTCAATTTAGTTATTGCGAATGTGAATATTACAAGGAGTGAATATACATAACCTTCTATACCAAGGCTCTGTTTGGTAAAAAAAAGAAAAAAAACTAAAAGCTAGCTGATAGCTGATAACTTAAAAGCTACTAATTTAAAATTAAAGTGTTTGATAAATTTAGCTGTTATAAATATAAAATGACTCAAAAGTACATGACAATTTAATTTTTTAAAAATCAAAATTATGTCAATAAAAGATCATTTTACTGATGCATGACATATAAAGCTTATTAATAAATAAATATTCATCAAAAACCTATGAAAATCACGTATTGTCTTTCGTCCCCTCTTCATACATCAAAACGAACATACTATAATGCTAAATTTGAAAAAGAATAAATTCGATTATATACGTTAATTTAAGTGACTAAATTATCATTTCACAAATCTAAAGAATTATACTAGACTTTGATTTAGAAAAGAAAATAACTAGTTTTTTTTTCTAACCCACATTCATTTCAGAAAATTACTTCCTTAAAAACACGGATTTTTTCAGCTATAAAAAAATACTTTCAGTTTCAAGTAATTTTTTAAAGAACAATGAGAAAAAAGAAGCTCCCAAACTTTTTACAACACTACATTGGAGCACTTCAATGTTTCAAGTGATTTTTTAGAGAACACTTTTATTATTGCGTGTAACCTCAATTATTCAACACTCTCCCTCTCATTCACCAACTATATATATATATATATATATATATATATATATATATATATATATATATATATATATAATTCAAGCTATATTGTGTGACACATTGCACAAGCCCCTAAAAGGTTATTGTTTCACACAATATTCATTTATAATGCCTCTAAAACTGGCATGATGTTCCAAGTTTTTGTCTCTGCCTCTTTTCCACATTCCTTTCTTTGCAATTAACAAAAGATGGGACCAATAACCTTTGAAAATTCTTAAGAAACTGGTTCCATTTCTCTTCATCCATATTTGTTCGCTTCACAAAACTTGAACTAGTAATAAACTCATTAACTAAAATTTATATAGTGATCAAACCTTCCAAGCCCATCCAACTTCCTGACAAGAAGATTTCTTGCATGTCTGTCTGTGTTTAAGATTCGTACGTCTAAAATTCCGAATTGTGAACAACAACAAAAAGGAAACTAGAAGTTCCATGATTACTTGCATCATAATCATGAGGAATGTAATGTTGCAGCGATGCAATCTTGCTTATTTGCTTCTTGTTTGGATGCATATTACCATTGAAGGTATATTGTGTGACACATTGCACAGACCTCAATTATTCAAACTTCACACTTTCACTTACCAACTATATATCTATACATAATTTAAGGTATATTGTGTGACACACTTGCATATACCTCTAAAACTTTATTGTTTCGCACCATATTTATAACTTGTAATGCCTATAAAACTGGCATGATGTTCCTGCACAGTTTCAGAACCATAAAGCAAGATATACATTCTCTTATGTTATAGTAGCAGAAAGAACATGAGGAAATTCAACGAGAGTGACGCACAAGACCTTAATTCATGTAATACCTTCGATGTAATGATGTTAAGCATGTAAGAGTGCAATCACTCCTTTGCAATTTATTTTTCGTTGAATTGCCTAGTAACAACAACAAATTTCTATGTACACAACATTAAAATCAACATCATGGATCAAATGAATTATTGAACAAGATTCAAGGCTCAATTTAAATTAATAAAATGTAGGTTTAATTACACTTTTGGTCCTCGTATTTTGGCCTACTCACGAAACTGGTCCTGGCCTTTTAAAACAGAACAAAATCGTCCTTCAATTATCATTTTTGTTGCATTTTTCGTCCTACCTCCTATTTTCAAACTCCAGAAACGCAGAGAAATGACAGTTTTAGGCAGTTTTAGACCTACCCATATGCTCAACCATGAAATCAACAAGGAATAAAGCATGTGGGTACAAGGAATGAAAGCAGAGAAATGTATTACTGCCAAACTTTCTTTGGAGCCAACTGTCATGTTCAGCATATCCACTCAAATTGTATTAGACAACACCATAAATCAAACTTGCCAAATAACTAAGAAAAAAATAAGATCCTTTAAATACATATGACACAATAATATTAAAAACATGTGTATTATCTATCATTTCCATATTAACTTGGCTATATTGTTACGAGTATCTCTCATCGTAGTTGATCTATCCTCTGGAATTTCATTGCTTGTATCAGTATCATGAACATATGGAAGTTCGTCATCACCTCTGTAATTTGGATTATGCTCGACCATACTAAAGAGTAAGTCATCATGCGAGTTCATCAAAATATAATTATGTAATGCAAATGCAGCAATTATAACATCAATTTGGGTCTCTACGCTATACTTTAGCATTTGGCCAAGTATCTTCCATTTTTTTCGACACTCCAAACGATCTGTCAATACAACTTTGAAGAGATGAATGCGAACGATTAAAGGCTTCTTGAGCATTGGTTGGAAGCTCATTTTCAAATTGAGACTGATGATATCTTACCTTAGGATAAGGAACCAAATATCATTCTTTATTTGGATATCCTTTACCAACTAAATAATAACGACATGTTAAAGAAAGAAAACAAAATTAGACTCTGTTAACATACAAAAAAAAAAAACACGTGGAGGAAAACATTAAAATAACAATACCTTATGGTAGCTTTGGAAAGTTTAATGCTTGCGTGTTGATTGCATGGAGGAAAATGTGTGTGTCATGTGTTGATCCCTCCCATCCAACTGATATAAATGTGAAACACATATCAAAATCACAACTAGCCATGTCATTGAAAGTAGAGATTTCTTTTCTCCCTCTATAACGCATTTGATCTGCCTCTGGAATACATGCAGGTATATGAGCATCTAAAAAGGAAAAAAAATTGGGTGCAAGAGTTACTAAATGGGCATTTATTGACTTATTATGAAACTTTTTAGCCTCAAGTTTCTCCTACAAAAGGGGAATATTGAAACATTGAATTAGAGATTCTACTCACACTTTTTATCCTAACTTAATTGTATAAACATATGAAAGAAACTAGCCTTAATCTTTCCATCCCACCACTCATCTGAACAACTAAGCTTTCCTGTAAGAGGATCCCATCCTAAGACAATTTCTCCAAACTTTCAAAAATTTTCACATGCGCCACTTCTTCTTCATATAATCATACTTATTCTTCAAAGTTTTGTCCACACATTTCTGCTTAATGATAGATTCAAACTCTTGGTTAATCTCCTTCCATCTAAATGATACACGACCGTTTTTCCTAATGAACTTGCTACAAAGCTCAACAAAAATATTTTCATGGTCATTTTCGGTCCTTTTAAAATTCATTCCTCCCTCAATGTTTTCGCTACTGGATGTCATCTTATAATTTTATCAAAACAAACTAATGGATCGATTTTCTATAACAAAAAGAACTTGTTAAGTAGTTTTTCTCTACATCTCATTTAATCAAGCAATGCCAATGCCACCTTATATTGCTACAAAAATCAATAGAACTCATAACCTGCTGCTATCAAGCTTACTCTAGCATAACACATTCAATTCAACCACACACACACGCAGACACACATACTTGTGTGTAAACAACTTCCTCATATTTTCACTAATTGTTGGTAAGGTATGTTAGTTGTTTTAAAAACACAACAAATATATGAATCAAAACATTTATCAACAAATAAAAAAACTACCATCATTAACATGTTTTCTTCTCGTTCTTGTTTCTGAATTTTTGAGGAAGAAACCCAATTCTTTTCCAATAAACTCAATTAAAAACTTGATGAAAAAAAGTGAAAACCTTCAAACAATTTTAAGAATTTACAATGTGCTAAAGAAAGAACACTAATATGAAAATTCTTACCTTAATCAATTCTCGTATGGTAAGGAATCTCTAAGCATGGATCTTTAATTCTTAGCAAGGAGTAAAATAATAGTGGATGAAGCAATGAAATAGTATCAGAGAAGAGGAAAATAAAACGTGAACGAGTGGTGAGTGAGTGGGACGGTTGTTTTGTTTACAAAAGGGTTAAAAAGTAATAAAAATAAAATAATAAGGTTATTATTGAAAGAAAATGTAAAAAACTATACACTATAAGCTCAAAAGCTACTTGAAATAGCATTTTAAAAAAAACTACAAGCTCGTGAGAAAAGCATGTTAACATACACATCAAATTTTCATCCAACAAGCTTATAAGCTAATCCAAGAAGCTATAAGTTAGCTTATTTGTGTTAGCCCAAATAAGTATATTGTGTAAAAGAAAGTTGACACTTTCGCAAAATTAACAAAAAATATGAAGCTAATTGATGACTTTATTGGCTAAAAGAAGGGTGATTCCAAGACTTTAAAATGTTTTTTTTTTGTAGGGATTTTGTAACATCGCATGTTATCTTTAGAAAAAAGAGTAAGTGTTTACTAAAAAGTTTTTACACTAACATTACATGAAAATAAACTCATTGATTTTAAACACTAATTTTTCATTCTAAGTTTTTACTTTAACTAATTACAACTCTATGTTACTCCCTCCGTTTCAAAATGAGTGTCGCTTTGGCCAAAAAAATTTGTTTCAAAATGAGTGTCGCTTTCAATTTCCAATGCAATAATAACTTTTTCTTTTCAATTGTACCCTCCAATTAATACTCTGCACACTACTTCCAAAGTATTACTTTTAAAACTAACCAATAGTTAATAAGGATAATTTGGTAAAATAATCATTCTCTTTCTCTTAATCATTGCATTTCTTAATATGTGTGTAAACACCTAAAACGACACTCATTTTGAAACGGAGGGAGTAACATTTTTTATTAAATTGTTATTTATGGTCTATGTTATTAATTATTATTCTATAAATCTTACTTAATAAAAATCATGTGCAGTCTGATAAGCACATTATGTTAGCCCTAACGCGCCTTATGCAACTCTAATCAGGGTTAAAATGAGTTTAATTAAGTTAGTTAAAACTATGGTTAAGGTATTTACTACGTGTGGTAAATGAATTTGCATTGAGCAGTTAACCTAATAATAGCATGGCATGATAAACCTCATACAACCTGCATTGTTTGACGTAAAAATCTGAAATCAGGTGGGCTTGAGTTAATGTACATCATATTTGAATAATCCAACCATAAATGATACTGTTGCTCAGGATTTATTTAAACGCATTGTTTACTTCCATGTTCATTATCCTTCCTTCCTTAGCTATTGGGGATCTGCTTTCAGCTCTTTCTTATTAAGGGTGGTGCGCTGAAGGGCATAATGCAATTGGGGATCTGCTTTCAACCATGTTTTATTAGGGCTTTTTTTTTCTTCTGTTTTTGCATTGAATCATGTAGACCAGTCTTGGTTGAGCACTTTTTTTTGGCTATGTCCCATTTTGTTAGAGGAGTTCTGGGAGTAGTTGTGTTGTTTGGGGTCCTGCCATGTTTGTTGAACTTATTTTGAATATCATTTTCTTTCCTAATGGATTGTGTTTCCTGCTTTTATTTCATTTGAATATTTTTATGTTTGCCTTCTGCTGATGCTGATATATGGTTTCAATGTTCAATAAGAATGCAGTCTAAAAGAATAATAATCATATATAGGTTTTAAGAGGAAAGTAATATGTTTTGGTAATAAAATGTATTCATAAGGATGGAACGCACGTAACTTTGTTAATGCCAAGAATTTTGTTTATATAAGTTTGTTAATGGTTTCAACCCTTTGGCCAAACCTCTTGCTTTGACACAAATTATAACTGACATGAGTTGAGAAGATTAATGGTCTCATTAAGGAGCTTGGTGTTCTAAAACTATTCAGACCTTGTGCCAATTTGAGAAATTTTATAATTGGATTATAGTTACAATTTTTAAGGATATTATAGAATCATGGTTAAAATATAAAATGAGCCATCCCTTCATCATGGTTTAGTTATTTTGAATTTACCTTAATGCAACCAGATTTTTTCCTCAAACCCTACTGTTTTTTGTTTGTCTGAAAATCTCCATTCATGTTAGAAATAAAAGATTATAAATTGAATGCATTTTTTGATCCATTATACTCTTTTAGAATCCAATTACTAATTTAATTCGCACATTATATTTAATCTCCATTTTATATTGAATCAAATTCCATAATGGTAGTTTTTACATCCTCATGTTATTCTGATATGTACCAGTTACTTGAGGAAATAATGGTGATTCTGTGTTTCTTTTCACCATGTTAACTGCATTGACAATTGAAACCAAGTATTAGACTATTATGGATAGTATGACTACATAATCTTATGGCATGTGGCATAAAGTTGTATGTTAGCTAACCATGCTCAATAATTACTTTCAGCTATCAGGGTGGCTTAAGATATGGGAATAACAGTTACTTTCATCTGAATGTGTGGAGCTCGATGCAATCCAGGCTGATCAGTTGCCTTCTACAGTTGGCTAACAAGAAAAAACAACATTTATTGAGCTTTGTTTGTTCCCTATATTTTTGTCTGTCATTCGGTCTAGCATTGAACAGCTAAACATTTAATGTAGGTTTCTTAGTGATTAATGATAAATGCTCAAGCGTTTTTGTAAGAAGGCATCTCATCAGCTACACATTATAGACTATGAAAATCCTCAATTGAGTCCTCTTTTTGAAATTTCCTTTTCTATTGAATTTTATGTCCTTAATTTCTCTATATTATAAAATGCTTAAATATTATTTTATGATACACTAACTGCTAATATAAATGACGAATGCTATAACAGACCCGTGCGATAGCACGGGTCAAAAGTCTAGTTAGAGAAAAACCTTTTCTCTCAAAATCTAACAACTCTCATAATTGTTGTATCATACAACTATTGTAGGGATCCAAACTCAATTTCAATAAACTCCTGAATGTGTTAAGGGTAAGCTCTTAAAAAACATTAAAGGTTTTAAGATAATCATACTTCAACATGCATTTACTTTGTGCATAACCAATTTTTGTCGTTGAAAGTAGTTCATGATCTGGAAGAAAGACTACATTAATTTTAGGATGCTAATCAATAATTGTTTCATCATAGTATTGCACTAAAAAGAGAAGTATAAGTCATTTATTTCCAACGGCAACAACAAAAGGTCAATCATGAAAGATCAAATATAGTTCATTGATAAATGGTTGCTATTTCTTTTAACAGCAAAATATTTGAGAAGGCTCAATACAAGGCATGCATGAGTTTAAGAAAAATGTTACAACAAAAGTTACTACCGGCTTGTGAGCACTGATTAAAGGTTGTTGTTATTTTAGAAATAGTAGAAAAGATATTTACATTATGACCATATATGTATACTGAAATAATATGATATGACACACCTATTGAGTAGAGACACAACTAAATTACATCTATGACTAAGGCAAATATTTATTGTATCCATAACTATATTTGACTAGTAAATTTTCCTGATGCCCTCTCTTAGATTGCCAAAGTTCTAATGCTTATTTATAAATAAACAAACTTGTTCCCATATTTTAAAACATTAACTATGAAGAAAATGGAATTAATATAATGTCCATTAAAGCCTTCACTAGACTATAAGTCTCCTTGTGCTCAACTATATTAATGTATATAAACTCCATTATGCATAAAATTTTGTTGTTGTAATAAATCAAGTCTTGTAATCCTAAGTCTCTTTCTGCTCACACCTTTCTGTGTAATTTTCTATCATTGTAAGTGCTACTATGAACTCATTTTTAAGATTCAAATATGAAATCTCTTTATAATTATTGGTCCAATAATATATTTTCAAAAATTAATTTAGAGGTGAGCTATTTAAATTCTACAAATATTGTTAGAAACTTTTCAAACTTGAATCAAGATTTTTTTTTAACACTTTCGCTATCTATAACATTTTGATATGTAAACAAAAAGGTGTCTTCCATGTGTAAATATACAGACTAATCCTTGGTCTGGTGGTGTTGGCTTAAGACCATGGAATATGCTCTTTCTTAAGGTCTCAGTTTGATTCTTCTCTGTGTCAATTTGGGTGTGCTAGTTTAACTTCTTCAAAAAAATGTAGAGAATAATCCCTTCATGATAACTAAGATCCATTTTAAGAGTTGATCTCTTCCAACAAATATTTTTCCATAAGCACTGGTTGGTATCAAACACAACTTGTACACACTTCGAATTAACCTTTGTTTTCATTTTGAAACGATCAAATATGTAAAAACATTTCAAATTCAAGCACACGATAAACCCAAATAAAATACAACTATGATTACATACCACTGTATGGAAAAAATTAAAGAGGCAAACCTACCCACCATAACTCAAACAAGAGCAAAGAACCTAGTGTAGCAACAACTCACAATAACTAAGACCAAAAGTTATAAAGAAAAAAGCACTACTATACTAGCCATCAGTAACATGTCCATAATCAATCATCCATACACATGAATTTACTAAAATATACCAAAATCCAGTAATCCTACAAACAAACAACGAGCAAAGCCAAAAACAACCATCCCTACTTACAACAGAACTATTGAAAATTTGATTAAAAAATCACATCAATACATTAATGTGTGGAGCAAAATTAATGGCAGCCAAAATCAACATCATTAGACAATCACAAACAATAAAATAGAAGAAGAAGAAGAAGAAGAAGAAGAAGAAGAAGAAGAAGAAGAAGAAGAAGAAGAAGAAGAAGAAGAAGAAGAAGAAGGGGGGAGATCTCTCTAATCCACTATCAAAGAGTTTCATACAAAGATATAAAAATTACAAAAAATTAGGCTTCAACGATAAATAATAATTTCTACATTTTACCCGAATATCTTCTCATGGACAAGATACTCTATGATTTGTTCTCAAAGTGTTTTGAAGTGTTTCTCAACCTTAGAAATTTCCCCCCAAAGGCTTATATTTATCACTCCCTAAAGGTTTTCTCTTTTGGTATCTCTAAGGTTGTCTTTTGCAGTATGTCAAACCTTAAACTCGATCTCCATATTGCTTAGCCCTTACAACTTGACGAGTAAGAAAACTAAAAAAACGTGTATATCCGCATTGCACAAGTCATAACAATGACAACTAATCAAAAAACAAAATTCATATGCCTTGTGTAGAATGATTTGAGTAGTTGGCAAAATCTCATAACCTCAAAAACATGATTTTAAGGCATGTACACCAAGAAAAATTACAAAGGAACAAATATAACTAGTAGCTAGAATAACTAAAACCAATACATAAATGACTTACTAAATTTTGTCTGCATAGACACAATTAGTAGATAAATTGTTCGTTTATCAATAGTTTTGTTATCATCAAAACATACAATATAGATATTGTTTTATTTTTTTTAACTTACAGGGTTCTAACACACGCCTTCCACATACCAACTTCCCCCACCATACATTCTTTTTCCATTTGAAACATTGAACAAACGAGGAAAACACACCCATAAAGAAAGATTAAATATCCACACCAATTAGCACTCATTAGGGCTGGAAATATTTCAAACCAAACTGATCTAAGCTCGACTTGAATCAATAAGAATTCGTTCGGCTCGAAACTCGACTTGAGTTCGATACAAATTTTTTTTTAGCTTGAATTCGACTCACTTATAGTTCGCGAACAACTCGGTTCGGCTCGTTAGGTTCAATTAATTAAATTTAAAAGCCTTTTTTTTTTTGCATAAAATCTAAAAATTTATTGGCTAAACAATATAACGTAATTTGCTTCAAGTCCCGGAAAAAAAAATATTAAATGCATTTGGTTGTGGGAAGTTGGTTATCACAAGACCAACTATATGCTCCACAAGTGCACTGCCCTAACTTCTTTTCCTTTTATTTATAACCAATTTCCATCTCTTTACTCTCTAAACTTCCGATGTGGGACATCATAGTGAAGCCTACAAATTTCATAGTGAAGACTACACTGTAATTTTTTTTTACTTTCAGTCTCTTTTTTAATGGTTTTGTATGAATATGGTTTTTTAAAACAAAGTTACTGAGATAGTAAAAAAAAAACGTAATTATGATGTGGATAGAAATTCTTCATCCGTGACCAAACTAGCATGGCTCATCCTATTACCAAATTCATATCAATTGTCATGCAAATGTTGGGAAATTCAAGAAAATATTGACAGAAGCTACATGATTGCGCTGGACAAGGACCCGCGACCCGGCCCAACCCGAAAAAAACCGAGTTGAGTGGGTTAAAGCGGGTCCGCGGGTCAAACGGGTTATAAATGCGGGTTCACAAGGGTATACATGGGCAGAGGCGGGTAACGGACCTTCACCCGCGGGTACCCGTACCTACCCGATTATGCATAGGAATTGAGGATATAATAAATTTATTCTAGTCTCTGACACAATCTTTATTGAAAATCATGTGACAATCTTTGAATTTGATTATGGAAAAATGTGTGATGTGATGTGAGAGGTGTCGTTACAGTGGAGCTATGATAGACTATGATTCTTTAAAAAAAAATGATAGACTATGATTATTACTATTAATAATAATAAATGCATACATATTAAGTTTCCAATAATTTTTAATTATCATTATCAATATTTATACCCTCTCCTCTTTATTTTCACTTATTTATTTCCATTTAAATCATTTTTCTTTGAAACCATGTAGACAGATCCTCTCTCCTTCCTTCTCTGTGTCTGTAGTTTTATGGCTCTTGATCACTTTCCCTTGCCTTGTTGCTGTGTAAACAAGAAGACAACCATGCAACATCACTATTAAACTAATAAAATAGAGATAATCACTCCTTTCTCCTCCTTCTTCTTCATTATCTTTCTTTTTCTTAGATCTCAGTTTAGTGTTCTTGTTTTTCTGTTTGATGAGTATTATTATGAATCTGATTTGCTTAAGAATTTTTTTGGGTTTGTTCAAGAGTTAACCCACATATGTCCGCCCGATTTACCCGCAACCCGATTGATCCGAACCCGCTCAACCCGTGTATGTGTGAATGGGCGAAGCTAGGTTCATGTATGGCACCCGCAGGTTCTGGTCGGTTCGACAGTTGGGGCCCGAACCCGCCCGAACCCGCCCGTTGTCCAGCCAGATTGCATGTTGAGGATTAAAAGTTGATTTAATAAAGAGAGAGATTCAAAGTCATATTGTAACATCCCAGATGACTTTAAGCATTGTCGACTGACCCTACAAACCAACACGAGTCTTTTCAACGTGTTTTGTCTTCACTCACACGCTTACCGGGAAACTTTCCGGTAGGTCACCCATCCAAAGTGTCCTCACTCACACGCTTACCGGGAAACTTCCCGGTAGGTCACCCATCCAAAGACTACTCCAAGTCAAGCACGTTTAACTGTGAAGTTCTTATGGAATGGGCTACCAAAAAGAATATGCATCTTGTTGATTTAGTAGTACCAAACAATTCTTATAAGTCTTCCTTCAACCATGTAGTTCCATACCTACACGGCCTCAGGATCCCTCTCATTTCGATGTGATTCGGTTCCTCTAGATGTTGTCGGGAGCCGCTCATTGTCGTGCCTTGTGCACCGGCGATCACTCCCCTGCTCTCGTCAGCCGTGGGTGTTACACATATCCTGATGTTGAGAGAGTAAAAAATGGATTAAAATTGATTCTAGTAAAGGACGTTATGAGTAAAAAAGGAAGGATATTGGGGAAATTATAAATTACACGACAACTAGAACAAATAACATAAACAAAAATCAACGGAAATCAGCGTGAGCGCGCGCGCGCGCGCGCACACACACACACACACACACACATATATATATATACACGTATAATTAAATCAACTCATGAACCAAACGAGTCGAACTATATATAGTTCAAGTTCAGCTTGTTTACTTTACGGACTTCATATTGAACTCAAATTCAGCTCATTTGGTTCATGAACCAAATTCAACGAATTAATTGTCGAGTCGAGTTTCGAATTATTTTCGAGTTGGCTCGATTCATTGTCAGTCCTAGCACTCATTCAAAGGGTACATATCCTTCCACCTCAAAGACTTCGCTCTTGCCACCACCTCGTTATTGATTTTTAAATTTCCAGCAATACGAGATGCATATTTTAAAAGAATTTTTTTTTCCACAATCTCGATTCATGCAACAATAATCTCCACTTTCATTTTGACAGAAGACTAATATTCACCATTCATAATCTCCACTTTCATTCAAAGGGTACATATCCTTCCACCTCAAAGACTTCGCTCTTGCCACCACCTCGTTATTGATTTTTAAATTTCCAACAATATGAGATGCATATTTTAAAAGAAATTTTTTTTTCCACAATCTCGATTCATGCAACAATAATCTCCACTTCCATTTTGACAGAAGACTAATATTCACCATTCATAAATCCATCACCTCAAACAGGTCCCCCACCCCACCAACCACCCCCACCCCCAAATTAAGCTTCTAATTGGATATGAATAACTAAAAAAATATGTAAATTATATAAGTTGTGCTCAAATTATATTATAATGTTGATTTGTATAATTAATTTTGTTTAAGGTTAACGTGAGAATTTCATTATAATTAGATGTGAAGACCAACCTTCACACACTTTCATTCAAAGCTTCTTCATATGCGTAGGTTTCCCAAAGAGAAACGTTATTTTGACAACAACGTTGTTGTCCAACGCTGTATTTACAAATAGTGTATATACAATTTATTTTTTTATCTCAGTCAAAGTCAAATCAATTGTCATACATTATGTATTTTTATACGATATCAAATACATTTTCAAAATTTTTATGTTCAAATAACACCCCTTTTTCTCAAAATAAGTAAATAAGTTGCTCCTAACTAAAAAAAAGTATTGTATTAAAGTTAAATTATGCATAATTTAACTTTTGTCCCTCTTAAAATGAGTTTTCACTCTTCAAATTAAAAATTATAATTCAATGCAAAATTTGCCACACTAAAAGCTATAAACTTTTGTAGACCATCCATGTTGTCAAAATTCAAGGATTAAATTTGAATTTTTGTCACTTCACTTGATATCAACTTATGTTCCATCTTTAAAAAAAAAAAACTTATATTCCATTATTCTAAAATTTTACGAAATTATTAAAATATATCATACTTCAATTTAACATCAAGAGACCAACATAAAATTACATTGATTATTAGTATCATAAAGAAACAACAACCCATTTCAGGAATCAAGAATACAATAATGGTGTCTCATGCTGATGCTAATAAGTTTAACAAGGATTGATCGATTTTTCAAAAATAGTTCCACGGGCAAGAACCGATTTTGATGTTCATTAGTCCTCATGGTAGAGACCGGTCAATAGAAGATGGTATATTGCAAATCGGGGATTGGAGATCAAGGCTCGCCACGATTTGCACACACACTTCATTCATATCAGAGGTCTCATCGGAACCTTCATGAGGATCTCTTCGATCAATTCATCTGGTAAAATGGGTGATAGGTTATTGGTGGAGGTTTCAGACACCGATTGAGTCAAAACAGTGTCATTTTGAATGTGGTTGATGTTAACCCCATCACTCATTGGACGTTCGCTCATTGGACCTGGAGCACAACTCTTATGACATCGACTTATGTTTATACTAAGGGTATTATTTATAAATGTTTATCCAGGACACCCTTTAAATAATAGCTTAAATTAAATAATATATTAATTATTATAGTTGTATTAATTATTTTTATATATATATATATATATATATATATATATATATAACATTTAATATTTGTATTAGTTATTAATATAAGGTGACAGTCAACAACACTAATCTTATAATAATATTAAATAATTTAATCTAAATAATGTTATACAATTTAAATGTTCTAAAATTTTAAATATAATATTATATTTATTCCCTTAAAAACAATAAAGTAAATGCATAGTGTTGGACTACCCTTTTCACTTTCAATTGTACTCTTAAACAAATTTAACAATATGGATATTTTGTTGGTGTAATTTAAAATGATAAGAATTTATATTTTATTTGTTAAATTTTTTTATATCATTGAAAAATATAAGTATAGTTTGTTACAATATAAAAGTGGAAAATATCTATTATCTCTAAGTATAATTTTAATCAAAATTTTATAAAAATTATTATTCGTGATTTATACGCATCACCGCAATAAAAAAGTACAGACAGACTGCCACATTAGTTTAAATAATTTTCATTTGATCAAAGAAACAACTAAAACATCAAATAAAATATTTAGCGGATATTATCAAATTATATACACATTTTTCTGAGAAATTTATGGTAAATAGAAAATAAATATTAAACAAATAGAAAGAAAAAGAAAACATTAATAATTGACATGTGACACACTTATATAAAAAACAATATATATATATATATATATATATATATATATATATATTAGAGAGAGAGAGAGATAATATCATTTAAATTTGAATTATGTTTAAATAGTTTAAGTTATTAAAAAATATGTTCAAATAAAATTATAAAAATTTAAAATATAATAAGTAGTTTTTTGAGTTTTTTCTCTCTTTCGGCCTAAAAAAAAAGAGTTTTTTCTCGCTTTTGTGGAGACATTTTTACTACATGAAATACTATAAATTAATTATTACTTAAATAAAATATTTAGTAGATAAGATCAAAGTAATATATGAGGTATGTTGATATACTTCTGTCACATAAAAAATCTTTATATATATTAGCGAAAAAATGGGCATGTGAGTGCACGTCTTTCCGCTCTTTTTATTGCGCTAACATTTGAGAATTATGAACTACGTTTTTCATGAAATTTTAATTTTGATTAAAATTATAAATATAACTTTCAAATTATAACAAACTAACTAATCATGTTTATCTATTTGAATGACACCGGTAATATAAGAAAAAAATATAATATAAATTCTTATCTTTTTAATGACACCAACACCAATTATTATTATAGGAAAAGTTGTTTAAGGGTATAATTGGGTAAAAAATTATGACAATATTTTTCAAAAAAAATTAGAATTTTTTGACAAAACATGAATTTAGTATGATTTTTTTAACACAAAAAACATCAAAATATTTGTTTCACGTTTTGTTAAAAAATTCTAATTTTTTTGGGAGAGATTGTGATAATATTTATCCATTTCTGAAAAATTTCATTAAAAAATATGAAGGTTAGACATGAGATAACTAAAAAGTAGGGACTAATTTCATAAACGAAAATTTTTGGAGGGACCAAAAGTCTAAGAAATATTTTAGGGTGACTAAAATCAAATGTTGGTATATTTAGGGGGACCATTTACTTATTTAACACTATAAAATTTTATCCTTTTCAATGACATCAATAATATAAAATTATAATAGAAAAATTTGTTTAATGGTATAATTGGAATAATAAAAATTTAACCCAAAATCTCATATTTTCTTTATACATTGTTATAGATAATATTGTTCCTATTACGGTGAACTCGTTCCTATTTGAATGTGATTTAACTATTTTTTAATTAATAATTTAAGTAATATCATAAAAAAGATAAAATAGTAAATAAACTTCTTTGAATGAAGGGTAAAATTGGAAAGGGAAAAAACTAGCCTAAATTAATATACTTTCTTTATATATAGAATAAATATATTTTTTTAAGAAGCTAAAATGAAATATATAAACTCAACAAAGGCCTTCCTAGCACAAGATGTGCCTAGGAATAATAACCTCAAAGACGATACAATGTAAAAAATTTACAAACAAGACAAGAGCCTGCACCATAATACAACCCGAAAACAGAACAACAATTAGCCTATGCCTAGTAAAGTAAACAGACTAAGCCACCAACCATGATAATTAAAGGGAAGAGTGACAAACTTCACCTTCAACCACTTGAAAGTTAACAACTTAATCCTGTCCACCACTTGCATAATAGAGTTTTCCTTTGCATTAAAAATTCTAATGTTCCTTTCCTTCCAAATTTCCCACATTGTCGCAAACCAAATCACCTGAAGAATAGATTGCCTCGACTTAGAGACACCGCATAACAAACTGAACTGATTAAAATGCCCTTTAACATCATAAGGCAAGGCCGAAACTACTCCTAGCCATTGAAAAATGACATTCCAAACCGAACCAAAAAGATTACAATGTAAAAATAGATGATTGGATGTTTCAATAAGACCACAACCACCAGCACAAATTTGAGCATCAAAATCTAAAACATGACGCCTATGAAGATTATCATTTGTAGGAAGCCGATCACGAAACAGCCGCCACACAAAAAGCACCACCTTCAACGGAACATCCTTATGCCAAAAGGAATGCGTTGGCAGCACATTATCAACTTGAACCTGAGCAATGAGAGTATTGTATGCACTGTGAACTGTGTAACAAGAAGAAGGATCCGCGTTCCACTTCCACATATCCTTTCGGTGAACCTGTAAAGAAACATTGTGAAGTAAAAGCCTAAGCTCCCCTACCTCCTCCTCCTCCCACACAAACAACCTACGCCTCCACCTCCACGCCTCACCCTCTTCTCCCCACCCTAAAGCTCTCATCGATGCTACTGACTCCCCCTTTAATAACGATAACTCATACAACCTACTAAATCTATACTACGTATAAAAAAATACACTTAAAATACATAAGTTTGGACTGACTTTTTGCATTACCTATTTTACCCATCATTCAAACTATTTTCTTTACTATTTTATCTTTTAATAATATTATTTTAAATTTAATAAAAAAATTAAATTCCATTAAAATAGGAAATATCACATTACGATATTATATTTGAATGAGATATATATTTTTTGCTGAATTTTTTATAATTCTAATAATACACTTAAACAAATTTTTCTATATTAATGTTATATTGTTGGTGGTGTTAAAAAAATAAAAATTTATATTATATTTGTTAAATTATTATCGTTATTATAAAAGATAAACATGATTTTTTAAGTTTGTTACAATTTAAAAGTTACAAATATTTTTAATCAAGTACGTTAGTCAAAATAATTTTTTGAAGAAAAACAAAACGCAATATTTAACAAAATTTAAATAACAAGGGTTTTCTAAACGTGCTCCCTTCGGTTTAACCAAACATTTACTCAATTGATTAAAGGAAAAAAAAAATTGCAATTAGCAAGTTTTGGTGTACCCTTCGAGCTAATTACTTCTCCAACCGTGTTCCTCATCGAAATCTCCGACCTTTGTCCTTCTGAAACAAGACAAGATCGCACCGAAAACAATGGGTCTAGGTTTCACGGTTGGATTCATCGGTGTTCTTATTCTATTTCACGCTGCTTATTCAACTATCCAATGTAATAATAATAATTTTTCTATCTTATGTATTTGGATTTTGAATTTATTTTACAGTAAAAAGTTTCATGGATTTTGTGCTTGATTATATGAAAATTGGGTTTGATTTGGTTGCAGATAGGACTTTGTTGAAGATTACAGAAGAAGAGTTTTCTGGGTCTCCTTTGATTGTGAGTGTTTTTTTGTTTTGTTTTTGTTTTTGTTTTTGTGTTTGGTGTTTATTGGAATTTTCTGAGTGTTGGGTTTTGAATATGTAGGTGGTGATTGAACTTACTTTAGGATTATTGTTTTGTACTTGGGCTGCTTTGACTGTGCCAGGGAAGTTTTTGTGTATCCTCCCAGATTCTGATGAGAACAGGTAAATCTTTCTTGTTTCTCTTTTTATGAAAATTGGATTTTGGTGATTGTGAATTTAAGCTATTGGTTGAGTTGATTTTGTTGTGTCATTGATTTATCATTAGCAAGAGGTTATTGTGATTTTAGAGGACTAGCAGGTTGAAAGTATCTAGAGTAGACTATGGGAATGTATCCTAGTGATTTTCTTTAGTTTAAGACTTAAGAGACTAATTTGCTATTTCTTGAATTTGAGGGACTAAATTGCTTGACCTTTCCAATTTCGATGACCGAAATGTTGATTTACCCTGTTTGGATAAACAACTTATCTGCAGCTTATAGCACAAGCGCTTATCATGATAAGCACTTATGTATAAGCTTACATAATCTATTTCTATAGCAAAAGATAAAATTAAATTGTTTTTTGTATATTCTAAAAGTTGTTTCCATAAACTATTTTGGAGGACTTATGAAAATAAACTGAAAAAAGCTTATGAAAATTGTCGTAGACCGTTTTGATAAGTTCTCCCAAAGAGTATCACAATACTTATGTCAGTAGATAAGCTTAAATTAAACAATCCGAGCAGGCCCTTAACAAGTTCAGTAGATAAACTCAAACTGATATAAGTTGCTCTTGCCATTTTATGCTTTGTAATGGTATATCGTGGTCAAGTTCTGTTGGCTATTGAATCTGTCTTGGGATTTTATTGGCACAGAGGGCTGAAATTGATGAGGAATTGAAACGTAGAAGATTTGGAAGTTAAGATGGTTGAAAAAGGAGGTTGACATGAACTTACAAAACTAATTCTCCATTACCTTCTAGTCCGAGTTGCTCCATTTCCTCTATACTTAAAATTGACATAGTTCACAAATAGGTTTAGATTCGAGGTGTTAGACTTATTGTTTGGATTAGCTGTGAAACAAGTGAGTTCAGAGTGCAAAATTCGTGGTGATATTTTGACAACATCGAGTGTAACAACCTACCCATGTGACATGAATAGATCTGGGTAGTGGGAGTGGGATAGTAGGCGAAGAGGGGAGAGGGAAAAGGTGACCAAATTGTGAGTAAGGTTTGGGAGTAAAGAAAGCAAACCCCTCAAAGTGCTAGTCATGTCTGTAGATTTCCCCTCAAAGTGCTATCTGTTCTTGTAGAATCCCTTCCCTCCCTGAGATTGATATGTTCTCCATATAAGCAAGCAATGGAGAAGGGACCGTAGCTGTTTTTCTTCAATAATATAGTATACTTGGTTTTTCGGTTGCGTCACTTTTTCCTTCCTTCCTGTATTGAATACCCAAACGAGAGAAGTAACTACCATCCTCCCTATCCCCTCTCATTCGTTTCCTTCCCCTCCGGTAAACAACTACCAATATTACAGTAGCTTTTAATTCAAATGCATCCAGTAATTATCCTTAGGGACACTATGCCACTTCTGTTAGATTCTTCATTCATAATTTCATATTCCTGCAGTTAGATACTAGTCAACTGCATTTGATAACTATACTCAATTTGGCATTATTTCTCTATAATAAGAGACATGAAATTTTTGCCGTTCCTAAGCATGACATGAATATTACCAAGGGTAGTTTTTGCATGAGCATGTGGTTGTTAGACACAATCAATCGAAATCTCAAGATAAATTAAAATAATTCTAATAAATGAGGCATAAAAAATCATGATTTTTTTTATTTTTATATCTTGCACTTTTAATTAGTTATGTCCAATGAGCATTGTGCTCATAAGAGATTTATTCTATCACTAGAGTTCAGAAGACCTAAGCTTCAATGGTTGCAATCATGAATCACCCCCACCACATACTTGTTCATTTCACTAAAGCGAGATAACAATTTACTAAACAGGAACAAGATTTTTGTTAGTTGTACTCTCCATTAATATATGGCATGATGTTTAGTATATATATTGTTTGTACAAAAGCATACTCCCGAACAATACATCAAGTTCTTCACATTCAGACATCATTTTCCGGACACCCTTTTATGCCTATTTTGTTATTACTGAGTCGTTTGTTTTTACATTTCTATGAGATTGAGATAACAAAGTTGAGCCACCATGTAGGTGGTGTTTACTGTTTATGATAAAACATGACATGAGAAAAAGTTAAGAGCAGGGTCCGATTCCGAAACTTTTCAACTGTTCTCCCCTAATGGCTGTTGCACTTTGTTCATACTAAAATATAGAACCTCATGATGTAGTAATACTTGGTCTGGCTTTACTATCTTTGTGACTTTAATTGGATCCCAAATCCTAATCATCACGGTTTGTTACCATGGATGCAGGATTGTTTCTTTACCCGGCAACTTGGACTTCATGATCTTCAACCATCGAGGCAAAATCTTTCCGGTTGAAATGAATGAGAGGCTGAGACATTGAGGACTTCTCTATAGTTGAATTAAACACCTTCTTTATACGAGGGAGAAAGTTATTTTCTGTAACATTGGATAATTTTTTTTAGCATTTGATATCTCTTTTGTAGCTTCATACTTACATTTTTGTATTGGGCACCCTGTCTGTAATTTGGACAGGATGTTACTACTAGAGTCATTTATTTATGACGAGGCAGCCACAAGCTGACCATACTTATGTGAATGATTTGCTTACACCTTTTTTGTGTCATAAAAGTTGATCTGTTTATTGTGCTGTTTAAAACAAAAAAACAATTTGCTATATTTTTTTGACAGTAATTTTCGCTATCAATTTAGTCCTTGGATTTCTACTCATATTATATTTATCAAATTTCACAATGTTCCAAATTCATTTTACTATAATTATTGCAATATGAAAGAATATTGAAGTAGTCATGAGGTAGAAGATACTGATTTTCCCCCAAGGAAACCTACAAGAATGTTAATCTCCATCTTATCTTATAATAGCTTAGAAAAGTTATTGATAAATTACATATACAAATATTAGAGCTTCAAAATAATTAGTATTGATGAAGTCAATGAGTTCTTTGGAGATGTTGAAGAGATACTAGGAAGCAACACCATTTATTTAAGTTAAAAAGGAAGGAAGAAAGGGTTCAAACATCAAACAGTATGAATAATTAGATGCTGTCATGGTATAATTATGTGCATAATTAATTAGGTCGGTGTTTATCATTTAGCACAAACTTTGAAGAAAATTGTTGTTGACACATTGCATAAGGCTGTGTCACATATGTAAAATACGCTTTTGCCCCCTCGGCAGTTAACTACCGAGGAAAATTGAAACCGGCGGTAGTTAACTACCGAGGAAAACCTTGGCAGTTAACTGCCGAAGCGTGCTGAACATAGGCAGAAACAGAAACATCCGTTTTCCAGTTTCTTCATTGTTCAAAAATCTTCCAAACTTCTCTCAAATTCCTCCAATTTCCATTTTCACGATTTGCAAGCAATCATCTCCACATTATCACAAGTAAGTAGCATTAATCAATGTAATCTTACTGTTAGTTTGTTTAGGTTAAGTTTTTTTTTTTAAAATTGAGTAGTTTGCATGTGGTTAGGGTTGATGTAGGAATTGAAATTTTGATGATTGCATGTAGTTTATAATTGAATGTAGTTGTTGTGAATGTTGTTTGAATGAGTTTTAAGTACAATGTGGTTTTGAATGATGTCAAATTAACACAATTTGAATATGTTTGAAACTTTGCACACAAAGTGAAAAATGCGCAAATGAGAATTGTATTGATTTTTTAGTTAGTTATGTACTTAGAGATAAATGTAGTTGATGGAAATGATGTTTAGATTATGTTTAAGTTGAATGTGGTTTTAGAATGTGTTGTGAATGGTTATAGAGACAAAAGTGTTATGAATATTGTTTAGAATGTGATGTGAATGGTGTTTACATTTTATGGTAATTTTCTTTGTTTAATGATGTTTATTTGTTAAATTTTTGTGTAGATATGTCTAATCAAGAGCCACCGATTGATCCATATAAGATGATTGGTGGTAGGCGTGCGATGACTCAAAGTCACCAGAAGGAGAGGCAAAGGGGGCACATCCCAAAGAGGGGAAGAGGTCGGAGGGCGGATGGTTCAGGGACTTCTCAGGCTTCTGAGGCTTCTCAGGCACAGCCTGAACAGTCGCAGGTGGTTGACCCGACCTAGGAGGTGGAGTACCTGAATTATCAGGATCACCATGATGTCACTGATGGTGGGTACGACGAACAATATATGCCAGAGCAGTCGCATATACCAGACGATGATGACATTGCAGCAACGGTTGCCCCAGAGGTGTTACCTACGGACGCTCCCTTTCCTGGAGGACCGCAAAACCTATCTCTGCTTCAGTCTTATGCCAATCATGTGGCATTGCCGCTTTGGTATAATTCAGAGAACGTAAGTATAATTTTTTAAAATGTTTTATCTTTATGTTTAATTATTTTCATTATATTTTCTTTATATATTGTTTTAATTTTTTAAAATGTTTTATATTGTTTTAATTATTTTCTTTATATGTGTGTTTGTTTAATTATTATATCAACGTTTATATGTAATTTTTTTTAATTCTTCTCTTTATGTTTAATTATTTTCTTTATATTTTCTTTCTTGATTTAAATTGTTTTTGTTATGTGTTTTTTTTATGTTTTACATATGTTATGTCTTAAATTAAAAATATGTGCGGCAAATTAAATTTGTGATTTTCTTTATATGTTTTATTTATATGTTTTCTTTATTTTTATTAGTTAAGTTTTATATTTATTAGTTAAATATTTTTGCATTTGTTAAGTTTTATACTTATTAGTTAAATGTTTACGTTGTTTAAACTATGTTTATTTTTCTATTATTTCAGTGCCGTAAAGTCTGTACTGTAAAACCGATTAATCATGGCGCTAAGATTTTGACTCTCGGACGTCCAAACGACAATTAAAGATGGTTTTGGGATCCGCTTAGGGAGAGTGACTTACATGGTTTGGTTTTCTTGGGCTACGCCACTGTACCTCATGCTTTGCTGATGACTCTATGCGAGAGGTGGCATCCCGAGATCAGCACTTTTCACATGCCCATGGGGGAGATGACCGTGACTTTGGAGGATTTCGCATGTCTTATGCATGTTCCGATTGAAGGGCAGATGTTGGGCCACCGAAAGAAGATGTTGAGACATGAGGGAGAGGCACTACTGGTGAATCACTTGGGTGTGTCGAAGAGGGAGGTAGAGAAAATTCGCAATAAAGAGTATGGTGGATACATTAGTTATCCAAAACTGAGGGAATTATATACGACGCACCTTGGTAGGGCTAACATATTGGCAGATACTGAGGATCCAGAGGAGATGGAGGAGTTGGAGAGGGTTAGGAAATATTGTGTGAGGTGTTATCTTCTCTATCTTGTAGGATGCTTGTTGTTTGGTGATAGAAGCAACAAACACATCGAGTTGGTCTATCTGACGACCATGGAGGACGGCTACGCAGGGATGCATAATTATTCTTGGGGAGGGATGACACTTGCATACCTATACGGCGAGTTAGCTGAGGCCCGTTTGCCCGAAGACATGCAACTTGGGGGAAGCGTGACACTGCTCACTGTAAGAAAATTTATATTTTATTTTTTGTTAACTATTATTTTTTATGTTATATTTTCCGTGCGCAATAATTTATAAATGTGATTTGTATGGTTTGTGCAGGCATGGTTTTTGGCGCACTTTCCTAAGTTTTATGCTGTTGATCCAAACCCCGACTATGTTGAAAACTTACCGGTTGCGGCGAGGTGGAAGCTTCAAAAGGGTCATGGAGAGGGGTCACGTATCGGTCATTGCTTGATCGTATTACGTTTGATGACGTATGCTGGAGGCTGTACAAAGAGCACAGAGAGTTCCAGGCTTTCGAGGAGGTATTCTGGTATTCAGGCTGAATTATGTGCGGTGATCGTAGGGTGTACCGTCACTTGCCCGAGAGGGTTTTGAGGCAGTACAAATACATCCAGATCGTCCCTAGACATCCGTCTGAGATTGTACAGCTGTCACCGACTGAGATTGTGCAGGCCTTCGTCGACTTTCGCACTCGCACGCTTAAGGCGGACTATTGGGGTGAGCATGCAGAAGAGCAACCATGGCGTATGGCAGATGACTATGTACGATGGTACACCGTTGTGTCTCACCCTCAGATTTTGGCACTTCTTCCGAGAGATATTCTGAGGCCTCCAAATGAGGAGCAGATCATTGCAGAGTAGTGGGAGCGGTACGAGGCGAGAAGCTCGCCTGATACATATGACATGGTTAGCGGCGCTGTTGCCCATGCTGATGCGTTTTTTGGTCAGGAGGTGATGAGCATGACCCCTCAACAGTTGTATGCGGCCTTGCATGATGTTAGGCAGCAGATCGCGCCGATCATTACCAGGAGGCGAGGCCAGAGGCCGAGGAGGAGGCACCAGCAGGACCCAGACCAGCAGTAGGATTACTTGTAGTTGTTGTTTAGGGATTGTTGGTTTTAGCCTTTGTTAGTTTCATTTTCAAACTTTGGTGACTTTTGTTCGTATTTGGTTGACATTATGTATTTTAAATGATGTTGGTACATTTTTAGTTCATCTTGGTAATTTGCTATCGTGGTGCATTTTTACTTGAATCAAATGTTGATAATTTATTATTGTTGTTGATGTGAAAATATTGGAATAGGTTTGTGTTATGTGTTTTAAAACACATTACAGGTCCAGAAGCAAGTGCTTCTGCCATTTCTGGACTTCAGGACGCCTCAGTAGTTAAGTGCCGAGGATTTCCTCGGTAGTTAAGTGCCGAGGATTTCCTCGGTAGTTAACTGCAGCCGGATTTATTTTTCCTCGACACTTAACTACCGAAGGGTATTTTAGTCTTTTACATGTGTTTCTCGGCCAACCAACATGTGTATACAACAATTTTCAATTGAACAATGTAATGGAGTAACTCTTTGACGTTAAAATAATCACTCAATACTCACAATAATTTTCTTATTTCTTTTTTGGTTCATCGCTTTACATTACTTTACTTTATGAAATGAGATTCCCTCAAAAAAAAAAAAATTACTTTACTTTATGAAATGAGATGTGATAGACTGTTCACTATAGTAAAAAAGGGAAATATTTCGTGTCCCACAAAACAAAAACGACGTCGTAAGCGGATATTACATAGGATAGGAGTGGATAAGAGAAGAGAGTGGATAGTCAGTTGAGTTCTTAGTTGTGTGAGAAGAGAAAGAATGGACAAGTATTTCAGTTCAGCATATCGTGGTGACCCAGGCGTACCCCATGCTGATCCACACCGTTTTGTCAACATTTGGTTCGGTTGCCTTGCCTTCACTGCCTGCAACTGTGTCAATCCCTACTTCTGGCACATCGGTTCCTCTTCCTTCAAGTATCTCTCAACCCCATTCATTCTATTTATTAAACCTATACTTCTGCTCTAATTTTAGGGTTTTCTGTGGTCATACACTTAATTCTTCATATTTATTTATACAGTTATTTCAGACCTTGATTAACTTGAATTCAATCTTATCATATACATAGTTGTGCTAGCTATTATTGCAAAATCAATTGAATCCAAGTTTTGATTTACCACAATTGAGCGTTTTCATTTTGAAATTATTTTCGAATTCGCTAATGTAATGAATTAGATTAAATTTGCCTGTAATGATAAAGACTAAATTGATGATTCTCACGAAATTTATCTATTGCTTTGTTAGCTCAGTAGGACATAATTGTAACCAAAATGAAGCTACTGCGTATGTTTATTGACTTTATTCATATGCAAAAATAACAACAAATTTGTCACTTTATTGTTGTTTGTTTATTCCAAAGTTTGATATTAAGGTCCAAGCTTATCTATATCACGGATCTAAATCAATGACTTGCTATGGAGCTATGAAGCATGGACACGGACACTGACACACTGACATTGCTAACAATTTGAGAAAATCATTAAATTCAGTGTAATTATATGTGTCAGTGTTCTGTGTCGGACACGGCACATGTCCTGGTGCACGCCTAATCCGAGGAGTGTCCGTGCTTCATAGCTATGGAGGTTCATTTATAGTGCATAAAATGTAGCTTGTTCGATCATGTACTTGTGTCTTGTCTTTCTTCCTGGTTTGTTTTGGTTTGTGTTCCTGTAGTTTGCTTGTGAGATTCAGTAACTTGACACCATTTCTCACTATATTGTGAATTTGCTCGGTGATGCTTTCTTCTGCACCAAATCATTTACATCTCATAACGTAACATTTTTTAATGCGCAGCTGGCATGATAGGGTAATGCTTTTTGAGCAATATCACTGGAAAAAGGCAACGAGGAAGAATCAGCGATATGAGTTCAATGTATGGTATTTTACGTCCCTCTACTGCCTCATCTTTTTGAGAGTTTTGCTGAAATAGCTAAAGCTATTTTTACCTCTGTGCTTTGTTTAATTATAAATGTTTGTGTAATTGCAGTGGAACAAGACTTGGGACAGGGCACACCGAGATTCATACTACTTCAATTGGCCTATTTACTTCACTTAGGTCTCTTCCCCCCCCCCCCCCCCCCCCCCCCCGCTGTCTTTGTATCATTGTTACTTTGGTTGCAAACTTGGAGAAAATTAATGTCCCCCGCCCCTTCTTAGTTGTACTTTCGAATATGTCATTTTGAATGCGAGTTTAAACAATTACAAAATGTTTTTCTTGTGCTCTGTCCAATGTCCTTATGATCCTATTTAATTACTGATATGTTGTGTGTTAAATGCAAAATTATAGGAAGTACAAAGCGTTTAGACGAAGAAATGACTAAAACTGAATGGTGTGCTTTGATATTAGGGGTGGAAATGGGCTAGACCGGGCCGAGCTTTGTAAGGCCTAAGCCTGGCCTACTTCAAAAATTATAGGCCTGAGCCTGACCTATTACCCGTCATAGGCTCATTTTCGAGGCCTGACCTGGCCTTTTTAAAGGTCTGATGAAGCCTGAAAGCCTATTTTGCTAAGGCCTGACAACACATGCAAGCCTACTCCTAAATAGGCCAAAACTTATTAAGGCCTAAAGCACACAAATATGTTTGCTACTAGATAATGAATTCTTAGGAAGGTCTAATCACACCAATATATCAGCTACTAAATAACCAATCATATGAAGGTTTGTGTTTATGAAGAAGAAAAACTTCAAAAATATCAATGATGGAAGATATATTATATATGAAAAGCTTAATAGGCCGGCCTAATGAGCTTAATAGGCTTTTTTGTAAGCCTTAGCCTGACCTGTTTAATTAAATAGGCCTTATAAAAAGCTTGATCCTGACCTTATTAATAAACGAGCTGGACCGAGCTAGGCTTTAAATAGGCTAGGCCGTAGGCCCCTGTCGGACGGCCTGACCTATTCCCACCCCTATTTGATATGTATGTTACTTATCAAGGAGTAGAAGGTTGAGATGCTATTAATACCTGAGAGCTAGATTTTATTATTACCTCACAATATAATCATAACTATATATGCTAGATTAGGAGGAATTATATGCTAGATGTTTTAACTTTTAAACTTTTTAGATGTGTATTTTAACATTGTTTTTGTTTCTGTTTTGACTTCTAATTATAAAATTATCATATCATATATACTTCATAGTACACTTCCAAGTTTTGTAGAAAAATTGGGACAAACAACTTCATTGGTTTTACTATTTTCTATACCTTTTCAAAATTTCCACTCTTATTTGTATACATTTTTTAAAATAGCTAACTAGTGATGTTTTTGTAAATAAAAGCGATAACAATAGTAAATAGAGAGAATATAAATTCAAACCTATAACTTTCCTCCATTTTCTAGACGAATTTGAGTATGTTGTAATTGGACTGGGATTAGTAGTTTTTTTATTGCCTATGGCGCTAATATTTCCCTCAAGAATGCTGATGATTAGATAAGAACAATGGTCTTCAATTCACTTCATAGTGGAGGAATAATGTGTACTATACGCAATCAAACACCCAAGTCCAGAGTGTGGAAGTGAGTATGGAAAAAATTGAAAGTAAAACACATGAATTTCAAAGTGTTTGTACTTTATATGCAAGTGTTTTAGTTTGCTGAAGTCTCATCGTAGGCAGATACGGGTGTTTATATCCTCCAATTAGATCCACAATGCAAACCACAACAACTGATCCAAAAAATTGAAAAGAAACCAATTTTTATTTTTATTCAAAAAACGTATTGAATGTGTTTTCGATCCCATAGTGAAAATTAATTGAATGTCAATAAATAAAAAGCCACTTATGTATGATTTTAAAATCAATTCCTCTCAAAATTGATCCTATTCGATTTGCGAACACCCCTAATACTCAAGTCGGATAACAGGTTACGTTTTCAGGGCAATTGAAGATGTATATTTTTATAGTCAGGAAGTACCGACGAGGAAAAACACAATTTTTTCCACCTCCTGATGAGTGAATTCAAACAAAACTGTGTTTTTTCCTCGTTGGTAACATTATTTCCTGACAGCATCGGGTTTTTAAGCAAATGTGGGCAGTCAAGTTAAAATTAGGAGAAGAGCCCAACTTATGATGAGCCCATGAATCCATCTCAAAACCCAAAAAATAACTAATAAAACGAACCATAACAAACAAGTTTCCAAAAAGGGAAGGACAATGATGGCACATTATCCTCTTCATCATCTTCTTCACAATCCATCATCATTCACATCTCTAACATTCCCACATCGCTCACCTTGTCTTCAAACATTATCACTGCCAAAAACGCTGTCGTGTCACCTCTCTTCATCACACAACAACAAATGTAGTTCCAATTCTATCATTTCTTCACTCACCAACATTCACTCAAAACCTTTACATTTTGCTCTATCTGGAGCCCTCTCACTTTGTTTATTATTTGGAGGTACCACCCATTATTCAAACTTGATTTTTATTTATTTATTTACTTTCTATGCTGCAAAATATTGAAAATTCTGGAATTTGGTAGGGGCTGAAATTGCTGAGGCTGCTACTAAAGCTGGTGTCAATAAGCCAGAATTGCTTCCTAAAGAGTTTAGTACAGTCATTGATGTTGCTGGATTCCTCTCCGATGGACAGGTATTAGAATCCTGTTTGGATAAATAACTTAAATAAGCATTTGTAGTATAAGCGCTTATAATATAAGTTATTATTATAAGTTATTTCTAGCACAAAAGATGTCAAACTGTTTTCATAAGCTACCGGGAGAGCTTATGGAAATAAGCTGAAAACAAACTTCTAGACATGTGATAAGTTATTTCTTGAAGTTCTCTCAAACAATTTCATAAATGTTTATGCTGGTAATTAATCTGCAATTAGCCAACCCAAATAGAGCTTATGTAGTACAAATGTCTTTTGATGTTCAAACACTTAGTGACAGGCTGACAGCAATGATATTAAATTCCGCAGTGATCTTGATATTGTATAAGACAGAGACATCCAAAATCTTTATATTTCTGTCGCATTTGGGAATTGCAATTGAAAACTATATAATGCTTCTGTTTCATCGTGTATGGAATCAATGCTAGTGATCATTGTTTTCATAAAGCTATGCGATGACAGAAATCTGACCCGTGGCATAATAGTTTTTATTATTGTCACAAGTGCAATGTGACTTCGATTGAGGCCGTATTTGACCGCGATTCTCTGTAATATCAAAGATCGCGACGGAGCCAGAATCATTCCTTCGAATGTTGTTTGAAACCCTGCTGATGATTGATACTCTTGAAAAAATGTTAATGATGTTAAATTGATCATTATGTTCAGGAGAAAAGACTAGCACAAGAGATTGCTGATCTTGAAAAGGATACAGGATTTAAGTTGAGAGTTTTGGCCCAGAACTATCCTGATACTCCAGGTTTATGATCAGGATATTCGCACAATTTAAGGGTTGAGTTGAGGTTATTAATTAATGAAATCAAACTTGAAATAATGTACTATTATTATGCAGGTTTGGCTGTCAAAGATTTCTGGCAAGTAGATGACAGTACAGTTGTCTTTGTTGCTGATCCCACGTTTGGTAAAGAATCTATGAGATTATGTTCATGTTTAATTACACTTTTGTGCTGTTTCTGTGTTTATGAGTATAATTGCTTTTGTTGCATAGAATGAAGTTTAACTTGAAGTTGAAATTTAGAGTTTTTGCCTCCAAACAAGGTTTTTAGCTTTAAATTTGTAGTTCAACTTATTTTTACTCAAGTGTATCTAAACATAAATCATGTAACGTTCAACTCACTTTTAGTTGAAATCAATTTAGTCGTAATCAATTTCGCTTAGAAGCAAGCACAAACTACCACACCTTTCTGTTACTGTTGTTCTTCCTCTAAGTTATTTCCGCCTCTTTCTTCTTGATGGATCTACCGATATAGGTAACATTAAGGAGTTTTTTTTTGTTGACCAGGCAATATATTGAATTTCAATGTTGGTGCTACCGTTGATTTGGACATCCCACGTAGTTTCTGGAGTCGCTTGGCAGGCAAGTACGGGAACATTTTCTATTGGAGGGAGAAGGTAAGCTCTACTTTTTTGGGTTATCTCGTTCCTCTAAAGCCAGCAACTTATTTTAGAGCATACAAAAAACAATATCAATGGTTGATAAACAAATTTACAGTTGATTTTATATGCTCATGCATATCAAATCATGGATGATTGAAATATCAATATTTAGTTTTCTCACTTTACACTCTACTCACTTCAGACGAAGGAGTTAAATCCTGCATTTTAATGTGTCTATTCTTTTATTGGTTTGATGTGTTAATCATAATGATCTGATAATGGTTTAATACCAAACGAAACAGGGTGAAGATGCATCTATTGAGTCAGCAGTTATGGCAATTTCTAGTTGCTTGAGAGAACCAGTTGGGGCTAATAATTGTTCTGAGGTGAAATAGAACTGAACATAACGTATAAAGGACGGTACATTAATTTCATATTTTTTAATTATATTATGCAGAATTTAAGGATCTTGTGTACTTCTATGTTAGTAATACATATTACGGGGCCATGATGCAATGTATTTTAATTTCTTTGTATAAATAGAAGATGTAAGAAATTGTACATCAATATAACTTGTTAATAAACAAACGATAGCGTCTTAGTGTATGAAATCTGCTGTTTAAACTGGCAGTGTATTCATCTTAAGCTAGGGAAGCACTTGAAAAGTCATCCTTAGTGTTTCCTTACTCATTGGATGTATTAAGTAAAACACAATGATGGAACTTGTCCTACTGACTTTTTGTCTATAACCTGTTGAAAGTATATATATCACTGTTTTTGATGTCTTATCCTTTGTAAAATGTTGTTGATTGGCATTTTTCTCCTAGTTAGGTGTCTAAGTGTCTAGTGCATGCAATTATTTGTAGTTTTGAAAGTGGATAATATTAGTGCATTTTGTTCATGAAAAAAGTGAATACATGAACAAATCATTAGTTGATGTACACACATTAAATTATAAGTGGTAATTTTGATCGTTGCATAGACGGTAGAGCCATTAGATCGGAATACAAGTTGATTTTGGATTCAAATATAACGGTTCTACAGCCCGCTGCATCGTGCAACGACTGTAGAGGCTCCAAATCCTATCACACAGTCCATTCTCTCCAACTATAAACATCTAAAGTCTATCTCCCAACAGAGATCCTCTCCCATAGTGCAGCCCACATGCAACAATAAAATGAGTCTGGAGAGAGAAAATAAGAGAAAAAGATGAAATGACATATTTTTGTTATAGATAGAGATAAATTTATGGAGAGAGTGAACTATGAGAGAAGATTCAGATCCATTAGAAGGAAAAAGGATCCTCTCCCATAATGCAACTCCATACAAAAATAAAACCAAGTATAGGGATATCAAGAAAATGATGAAAAGATGAATATAGAGAAGAAAATTTAGAGAGAGATAGGTGGAAGTAGTGGAATTATCAGAAGTCTGGTTAAAGTCATACTCTCCCAGAAGAACTCATACTCTTGCAGAAAGGAGAAGTCATTTTTTGCAAGTTTCTTGCTACCAATAGGCATGCATTCCATTTTGCTAGAAAACATGTTGTGGACTATAATCAAACTATGCTACTTGTTCAAAGTGATTTATTGTAAGGTGATTGACCTTGAGAAATTTCAAGGTTTGCATTGAGAAGTGTTACTTAGTGTGAGCTTGAGACGTATTTTCCACATACGTTCTTCGGTATAATGATTCATCTAACTGTTCGAGTTGAGATCATCTTCATACGAAGAAATACTTTTGAAGAGATAAAGACACAAATGAGAGTTAGATATAATCCATGTTAAAAATTAATTTTAAAAATGAATCATTACTCCAAATGTGATTAAATAGACACAATTATTCAGGCTAGCATATATCATATGGGTCTGGTTTAGTGTTTCATGAAGATATTTAAGGGGTATGTGAGGAATCAAATGATCAAAAGTCTTGAGTTTTGCACTGAATAGCTCTATAATGTGAGGAATCAAATAATCAAAAGTCTTGAGTTTTGCACTGAATAGCTCTATAATGCCTATTGATTCAATTGGACTTCGAAGTTCTCTACACTCACGAAATAACAACTATTTCTTAGTATTATTGATGTAAAGAAAGTTATAACGAATCATCATGTATATATTATATATATGATCATATACAATTTCAAGCGGCAGCAAGAAGCTTAATCAATTATAACTAGTATAATTATACGTCTATCATAGGAAGTTTGTAACATCTATCTATGATATGCTCATCGTCATCTCTGACCATGTAGAATGTTCTGTAATTGTTGAGGCAGACAAGGGACAGTAATAGCTCCTTTGTGTATAAAACCATACTCTTCCTGAGCTTGATCTAGTAATCCCAAGAATTCAGGATCACTCAAGTATTCGAGACCAATGATAAACCTTTTAAATTCTCCATCCTTCATTGCAACAACAGCAAAGTATCCTTCCCTAACATCTTCTGGAACCAACTCTTCACTGAAATCTTGCCTTTTGTGTACAAAGTGTGAAATACCCTTTTGTATCTTCCCAACAAAAGAAAGAACCATCTTTAATAATTACTGTTGATAGTATAGGTGTTTTAGTGAACTTGAAAAGCTTCTAAATTTTTTAGCTTGGAAAATCTACACACTGAGTAGGTGTATTTATTCTGTGAACATGCTGAAACACGAGAATAATCTAGTTACTGTGTGGTTGTAGAAGCCATAGACATGGCAATATGGCATTCACTTACATTGTTATCTAAATTATTGATTGATAAGTCAATTTTTTCCTTTCCCATACGCGCTAAGCAGCTTGTATCTTTAGAGGCATGGCAAGGTTTTGTTGTCCCTACTGTTAATGTATAGTCATACAAATAATATCCAAGAGTGTGGTACATTGTGCTTGTGTTGAATGGAAGGTGCCTTAGCAGCAGCCACGAGTATATTTTTTTAGATTCATTTTGATCTTTGAATGTGTCGAGCACTGTTTACTATAGCCATTAAATTTATCAAAATTATACAAACATTCTAAATGCAACTTTCTTTAATGAGTTTAGACCTCGAATGTGTCCTTTAGTGAGTTTGGCTGGTCCTCCAATATGTCTTTTGTTAGTTAGTTTTTTTTCTTTTTCTTTTTAAGATAATTATTGTTTGTGAATAAGGAGTCTTCTAGTTGTCTTTGAATTCAAGATGTGATATGGACTAGAAATTCCAAACCCAATGCAAAATCTTTGACTTAAATTTATAGGTGGGGATTTTAGTTCTTTTTGCATTCAAAGTCAGAGAAACTTTGATAATGCCTAACAATAGGAAACTATGACTTGGTGTAGTAGTTAGAATTTAGAAGACCATGACCTGGAAGAAGACAATCCTTGTTAAAGTTAACTTTAAAAGGCTTAAGATTCAATGAATTGGAACTAATTACAATTTATGATGCAAAAAAATGTGTTTTTTTGAAAAACGGATTCATGAATGATTGTTCACATCAGCAGTAAAAGTTATGGTTAATGAAAGTCCAACAAAGGAATTTGAAATGGAGAGGAGATTGAGACAAGGTGATCCATTGCCGCCTTTCCTTTTTTCATTGTAGCTGAATGTTTGAGAATCATGATGACTAAAACATTTGAGGTAATGAGTTTAAAAATAAATTTTCACAAAAATAGGTAGGTGGGAATAAACGTTTCCCGATCATGATTAGAAGAAGCAATCACATCGTTGAACAAAACTCTACATAACATAGAGTGGAGACATACACACCCATAGGTGACATACACACTTAAACCTCCACACAAATATGTGACATGTGGCCTAGACCCCACAAACACTTTGTCTCTCTTCCCTATCATCCATCTCTCTTCCGTCTCTCTCCTATCATAGCTGGGGGTGTATGGGTGGTATGAAAATATGAGTGGTCTACCAATCATTTTCCCATAACATAACAACACACCGAAAGATTTCCACTATTCCTAGATTATAATCCACTCGTGACATTATTCACCATTGGTTCTCAAGCCTTTTTTACTTTTGGGATTAGCACTAATAGGAAGGTCTAGATACATAAACGGAATCTCACCGATTTTACAATTCAACAATGTGATTGTTTTTTTTTTTTTTTTTTTTATAAACCATGATTGGAAAATGTTTACTTTTAAACCCTTCACTCACTAAAACAGATGTAACATGATCTTTATTGCTTGCATGTTCTCCACTTCCGATAACCCATCATAATCGTGTCATTTAACATTGACATGAAAAAAGAGAGCATTTAACATTGCTTTACTAGTAAAATGGATGTAGAGATTGAGAAATAAGAAATATAGTCTGGTATAGTGTGTTAAAATACAAATATGGAGAAACCAAGGTAGTGGTTAAGGGTGGTGGATTTGCAGCTTCAGATTGGTGGCGTGAAGTTGGCGTTAGCGCAACAATGGTGTTTTTCTTTATAGAATTAGGTGGATAAACCTATAGAACAAGGTGGATAAATTGTTAAAACTGGAAAACAGTTATAACCTGGTTTCTAGGGTTTGGATCAGGAAGAAGAAGAAGAGAGAATAGAGAGAATTATTGCTTGCAATATGAATTTCATTAAGTGTTGAATATACACATTACAAAGCTTTATATAGCCAAAGTATCATATGCTTGTAGCACAAGCTATATCTAACTAACTAGTTGTTATTTTGTAACAAAACCACTAACAACCTAGAATGAAGTAGTTATGAATTAACTCCTAACACTCCCCTTTAATTCTTAACTACTGAATATTGAAGAACACCAAGTTTCTTCCTAAGGAATTCAAACCTATCCAGCTTTAGTGCCTTGGTGAATCCATCAGCAAGTTGCAGCTCAGTTGGACAATACTTCACATCAAGCATTCCATTTGTAACCTGCTCCCTGATAAAATGGAACCTAGTCTTAATGTGCTTGCTCCTGCCATGAGAAATAGGATTCTTTGCAAGACTAATAGCATACTTATTGTCAATCATCAATGTTAGAGGTTTCACAACTTCACACTTGAGCTCTTTCATCGCTGATTCCAACCATAAAGCTTGACAAGTAGCAAATGTTCCTGCAATATACTCAGGTTCACTTGATGAGAGTGCAGTGACTGGTTGCTTCTTGGTACACCATGAAATTGCAGCATCATTGAATTTGAACACATAGCCTGACGTGCTCCTTCTGTCAGTTAGATCTCCACACCAATCACTATCTGAGTAACCTATGAGCTCATTCACTTCACTTTTAGCTCCATTAGGGAATAGCAAACCAAATTCCATGGTACCCTTGATGTATCTAAGGATTCTCTTTGCAGCTATCAAATAAGATTTCCTTGGATCATGCATAAACTTGCTAATTACACTATCTGAATAGCAAATGTCTGGCTTGCTATTGCATAGGTACCTCAGTGATCCAACCATTTGTCTAAAGTTTGTCGAATCCACTTTCTCTTCTTCACTGCACTCATCTAGCTTTGAGTTTGTTTCTGATGGATTTGAGACTGAATTGCAGTTTTTCATCTCAAATTTATCCAGCAATTCACCAATGTACTTTTGCAGATGCAATACCATACATGTCTTCAATTTCACAAACTCCATTCCTAAGAAAAATGAAAGTTCACCAAGATCAGTCATTTCAAACTCAGACTTCAGTTTGTCTTTCACTTTCTTAATCTCTGATGTTACGCTACCAGTAATGAGTAGATCATCAACATACAAACATATTATGATAGATTCTTCACCACTAAGATTCTGAACATATACACCAAATTCAACTGAACACTTCTTAAAGCCTATATGGATTAGACCTGATCAAGCCTGCTTCAATCCATACAATGCCTTATGCAGCTTGTACACCATATTTTCCTTCCCAGCAATCTCAAAACCTGGAGGTTGTGACACAAACACTAACTCTTCAAGTGGACCATTTAAAAAAGCTGACATAACATCTAAATGATAGAGTGACCACTCACTTTTGCAAGTAATAGCAATCATTAATCCCACAGATTCAATTCTAGCAATTGGAGAAAACACCTCATTATAATCAATGCCATGCTTATGCAGAAAACCTCTAGCAACTAGCCTTACTTTATGCTTTGAAACTTGTCCATCAGGGTTCAACTTCACTTTGTATACCCATTTCACATCAATCTTCTTTTTCTTGTCTGACAAGTTAACAAGCTCCCAGGTTTGATTTTTCTTAATTGAGTTCAGTTCCTCTATCATAACTCTTTTCCATACATCACTTTTCAGTGCTTCTTTGTAATTGATTGGTTAAGAATTTTCCAGTAATGCAAAGTGAATAAGATCACCTTCACCATTCACTGCACCATCAAGGATGATCTCACAGTCATTCAGCCTAGTAGGTGTTTGTCTGTTTCTTTGTGGCCTTGCTGATGTTATTATTTCTTCTGGATCATTCTCTACCACTTCATGATCCTCTTCACCTTCTGATTCATCACTTGAATTAGGATATACATAGTTTTGCTTGATCTCACTGCTATACTCAGGTTCACTTTCCCATTTCAACTTCTCAGCTTCATTCACTATCACATCTCTGCTGATATGAATGTTCTGAGTTATAGGGTTATAGAGTTTGTAAGCACCAGTTGGATGATACCCTATGAGTATCATAATCTCACTTTTATCTTCAAGCTTGCTTCTTCTAGCATCTGGTATATGCTTATAACACAATGAACCAAACACCTTGAAATGCTTCACACTAGGCTTCCTTTCACACCAAGCTTCTTTTGGCACCTTCAAATTAAGCTTCTTAGTGGGACTTTTGTTCAGAATGTAAGCAGCTGTAGTGACTGCTTCACCCTAAAAATTGTGTGGCAAGTTCTTCTGCTTAATCATGCTCCTGACCATATTTAATAGAGTTCTATTTTCTTCTTTCTGCAAGTCCATTATGCTGAGGTGTATATGGAGCTATAACTTCAAGAACAACTCCTTGACTTATGCAGAAAGCTTCAAAATCCTTAGAGTTATACTCACCTCCACCACCTGTTCTCAAATTCTTAATGGATTTTTCACTTTCCTTCTCCACTAAAACTTTGAATTTTCTGAATATATCTAAAGCTTCACTCTTAAGCTTTATAGTATACAACCAAATCATTCTAGTAAATTCATCAATAAAAGTAATGAAGTACTTACTACCATCTAGAGAAGCTACTTCAAAAGGACCACAAATATCAGAATGAAAGCTGCATTTGCTCTTTTAGGTGCCTCAGACACAAATGGCATTCTACTTTGCTTGCTCTTCACACAAATTTCACATATAGATTTTATGATATTAGATAGAGATAAATTTATGGAGAGAGTGAACTATGAGAAACGATTCAGATCCCTTAGGAGCAAGGATCCTCTCCCATAATGCAACTCCATGCAACAATAAAAACGAGTGTAAGGGAATTGGGAAAAGGATGAGAAGATGAATAGAGAGAAGAAAGTTTAGAGAGAGGTAGGTGGAAATAGTGGAATTATCATTTATCAGAAATCTGGTTGAAGTCATACTCTCCCAGAACAACTCATACTCTTGCTGGAAAGGAAAAGTTATTTTTTGCAAGTTTCAAGCTTCCAATAGGCCTGCATTCCATTTTTCCAGAAAACATGTGGTGGAATATAATCAAACTATGCTACTTGTTCAAAGTGATTTATTGTAAGTTTGAGAAATTTCTAGGTTTGCAAAGAGAAGTGTTACTTAGTGCGAGCTTGAGACGTGTTTCCCACATACATTCTTCGTTATAATGATTCATCTAACTGTTCGAGTTGAGATCATCTTCATACGAAGAAATACTTTTGAAGAGATAAAGACACATATAAGAGTTGGATATAATCCATGTTAAAATTTAATTTTAAAAATGAGTCATTACTCCAAATGAGATTAAATCGGCACAATTATGCAGGCTAGCATATATCATATGGGTCTGGTTTAGTGTTTCATGAAGATATTTAAAGGGCATGTGAGGAATCAAATAATCAAAAGTGTTGAGTTTTGTACTGAATAGCTCTATAATGTCGATTGATTCAACAAAATAACAACTATTTCATTAGTATTATTGATGTAAAGAGAGTATAACGAATCATCATGTATATATATTATATATGATCATATACAATTTCGAGTGGCAGCAAAAGGCTTAATCAATTATAACTATTCTATCATAGGAAATTAGGAACATCTATCTATAATGTACTTGTATCTTTGTCGCGCCTTTGTTTAGTGCTCTTTTGCTCTACCCTGCTCATAGTCATCTCTGACCATCTAAAATGTTCTGCAATTCTTGAGGCCTACATGGGACAGCAATAGCTCCTTTGTGTATGAAACCATACTCTTCCTGAGCCTGATCAAGTAGTCCCAAGAATTCAGGATCACTCAAGTATTCTAGACCAATGATAAACCTTTTAATTTCTCCATCCTTCATTGCAACAACAGCAAAGTATCCTTCCCTAACATCCTCTGGCACCAACTCTTCACTGAAATCATGTCTTTTGTGTACAAAGTGTGAAATACCCTTTTGTATCTTCCCAACAAAAGAAAGAACCATCTTAGTGATTATTGTTGATAGAATTAGGCGTCTTTGTGAACTTGAAAATTTCTAAATTTTTGAGCTTGGAAAATCTACACACTGAGTATGTGTATTTATATTGAGAAAAGTCTGTTGATTAATTATGAATGTGTAGTTACCGTGTGGTTGTAGAAGCCATAGACATGGCAATATGGAATTCATTGACATTGTTATCTAAATTATTGATTGATAAGTCAATTTTTTCCTTTCCCATACGCGCCAAGCTGCTTGTATCTTTAGAGGCATGACAAGATTTTGTTGTCCCTACTGTTAATGTATAGTCATACAAATAATATCCAAGAGTGTGGTACATTGTGCTTGTGTTGAATGGAAGGTGCCTTAGCAGCCACGAGTATATTTTTTGAGTTATTTTGATCTTTGAATGTGTCGAGCATTGTTACTATAGTCATTAAATTTATCAAAATTATAGAAACATTCTAAATGCAGCTTTCTATAATGAGTTTAGACCTCAAATGTGTCTTTTAATGAGTTTGGCCGGTCCTCCAATACGTCTTTAGTTAGTTAGTTTGTTTTTTTTAAGATATTTATTGTTTGTGAATAAGGAGTCTCCTAGTTGTCTTTGAAGTCAAGATGTGATATGGATATAAAAGTTTAAACCCAATGCAAAATCTCTTGACTTACATTTATTAGGTGGGATTTTTATTTCTTATTGCATTCAAAGTCGGAGAAACTTTGAAAATACCTGACAATAGGGAAACCATGACTTGGTGTAGTAGTTAGAATTTAGCAGACCATGACCTGGAAGAAGACAATCCTTGTTAAAGTTAACTTTAAAAAGGCTTATGATTCAGTAAATTGGAACTAATGACAATTTATGATGCTGAAAAACGGGTTCATGAATGCTTTGCTTGTGCACATTAACAATATAAGTTTTGGTTAACGAAAGTCCAACAAAAGAATTTGAAATGGGGAGGAGATTGAGGTAAGGTGATCCATTGCCGCCTTTCCTTTTTTCATCGTAGCTGAATGTTTGAGAATCATGATGACTAAAACATTTGATTTAGGAAGTTTTGAAGGGTATAAGTTTAGTGTTCAGAGACAATTGTCTCATACATGTCATTGATGATACAATTATAATGGGTTCTCAGAACGAGAAAATGTGCTAGAGATAAATAAAGACCACATTACATTTGTTTGAGTTGGTAATGGGTTTAAAAATAAATTTTCACAAAAATAGGTAGTGGTATTAAACGTTTCCCCATTATGGTCGGAAGAAGCAATCACGTCGTTGAACAAAACTCAACTTAATAACGTAACAACACACGGAAAGATTTCTACTATTCCTAGATGATAATCCACTCCTGATATTATTCACCGTTGGTTCTCAAGCTTTTTTTACTTTTGGGATCAGCACTAATAGGAAGGTCCAGATACATAAACCGAGTGTCACCGATTTTACAATTCAACAATATGATTGTTTTTTTAGGAACAATATAATTGTTTTTATTTAAACCAAACTTTTATTTCCACCGATCTACTTTTGCAAAAATTTACTTTTAAACCCGATATTTATTGCTTGCATGTTCTCCCACTTCCGATAACCCATCATAATCGTGTCATTTAACATTGACATAAAAAAAGGGAGCATTTAACATTGCTTTACTAGTAAAATGGATGTACAGATTGAGAAATAAGAAAAATAGTTTGTGGTATAGTGTGTTAAAATACAAATATGGAGAAACCAAGGTAGTGGTTAAGGGTGGTGGATTTGTGGTTTCAGATTGGTGGCGTGAAGTTGGAAGATTAGAAAAGTCATTGTTAAACGGCGGTGGAAACTTCGTACTTATAACATGGTAACAAAAAAAGTACTTACGTTACGTATACTTAAATTCGAAAATAAGTACAAGACATAAGGTACGCAAGGTATAGTGTCTTTCAAAGTATATGAAATCATGGAGACTACACTAAACTAATGCTACTTCCAAGCCATGAATATCAGATCTTCAAATAAAGGTTTGCGATCACGTTCTCAGCTGCGACAAAACGCAATTGCAATTGAGACTGCATCAGTCACATTCAACTACAATTCTCTGCATTAATAAGCATGCATGACGAGTTACAATTGTTACCTTAACTAAGATTTAAAACACTTTCCATTAATTTGAAGAAATGTTTCAGACTTAACAGACAATTCTTATACCCGTGAGCTTAGCTCACTTGGTAAGGACATTGCATAATATATGTAGGGGTAGGGTTCGAACCTAGACACCCCACTTACTCACCTTGAAAAAGGTGAATTTCTAAATACGGCCAATTGACAAAAAAAAAAAAAAGAAAAAGAATTGTTATAAGAAAATAATGACAAACAATGTATTGAACCATCACATATACAATTTCAAGGTTTAATAATTAATTATAAGTTTATAACTATGAATTAGTCGTAAGTTATAAACATGTATTCAGTATTTGTATCCTTTGTTGCATCTTGATTTAGCTTTTGTGCTATCTTCTATATGGTCATCTTTGACCAAGTAGAATGTTCTGTAATTCATGAGGCAGACAAGGGACTGCAATAGCTCCTTTGTGTCTAAAACCATACTCTTCTTGAGCTTGATCAAGTAGTCCCAAGAATTCAGGATCACTCAAGTATTCTAAACCAATGATAAACCTTTTAAATTCTCCATCCTTCATTGCAACAACAGCAAAGTATCCTTCCCTAACATCTTCTGGAACCAACTCTTCACTGAAATCTTGCCTTTTGTGTACAAAGTGTGAAATGCCCTTTTGTATCTTCCCAACAAAAGAAAGAACCATCTTTAATAATTATAGTTGATAGTATATTACTTGTTTTACTGAACTTGAAAACTTCGAAGTTTTTGAGGTTGGAGAATCACACACTGAGCATGAGTATTTATATTGTCAACATGCTGAAAAATACACGAAAAATGTTGATTAACGCGTAGTTACAGTTTGGCCATACACATGGCAATGGCATTCATTGTTATTTATATTATTGATTGATTATTATTGATAGGTCAATTTCTTATTTTTCAAAACGCGGTGTGTATCTTTAGAGGGGTGGCAATATTTAATGTCCTTACTGTTATAGATTAATAATAATATCTAAGTGTGTGGTACATTGTGCTTGTGTTGAATGGAAGGTGTCTTAACAGCCACCAGTATCATTAACTTTGAAGATCGTTCTTTGTGAATATGGATCTCGTGTATTTGTGTCTTTGAATTCAGGATGTGATGTGATATGTGTACATAAATTAAAAACCCAAGGCAAAATCTTTGACAATATATTTGAGTTAAATTTTGTTAAGAGTTCCATGATGGAGAAAATATGGTCTCAACATTTGCTTATAAATGGTATTGGCTTGGGACCTGTGGTCCTCCTTGAGGTATTGGGATCGATTCTCCCCGCTGTCAATTTAGGTGGATTAATTTAACTTCTTCAAAAAAAAAAAAAAACAGTTGCTTGTAAAGGAGGGTAGTCATCAACTTACAAGTCAATTGGTAGTTTTAAGGAAAATATTATGTAGGGTCAAGTTTCGAACCTGTACTCTCCACTTCTTCATATTTAAAATGTGTGAGCCACTCCCACTAGGCTACTTGACCAAAAACTTACAAGCCAGTTTTGTAAAATTAAGTTAGACCAAACTCAAATTTTAAGATGGTATTTGAGTCTATCGTGATAAAAGTTTTAATATTTAGCCATAGATTAATAGATACAAGTTATAACATATCATCAAAAATAAAGAAGAAAGAAGAATTTTGTACCTTTGAATTAGGTTGATGAAGGATAAACATAGACAACGCTGACAACTATGAGAGGGATAACTACCCTCATTCCGTCTAGCTTTAGGTTTTCACCATGATGTTCAGAATAATTAACCGTCTGATGGGATGACGTTTAAATAGCTAAACGGCTGAGGGCGGGGACCTCTCATTGGGCTTAGCTAAATGGTCCAACCCATCACGGTCCATTTAGAAAGAATAGCCCAATCACATATATTCATCAACTAATTAGTGCTTAACATAATAGACCATAATTTATATTATGACATCAACTTGTAATAATTGATTATTGCCAATCCATAATTGATTAATTAAATAATTAATCCAACAATCTCCCACTTGGATGACAATACTCAATTACTAAAAGAATAAAAAATTCACTTGTCATAAAGAATTTAAAATTTAGAATTATAGGTATGGTTTAAGCACTAATCATTCAAAAGAGAAGTAAGCTTTAATGCTGCAGAAATTGAATCCGATAGGGAAAATAAATCATACAGATCAAAGACTCACTTTTCTAACAAATGATGAATTTATTTTGACACTTTGAATTGAAGAGAATGTGTCATTAAAGAATGGCCCAAGCATTTTAAAAATGCTATAACAAACTCCCACTAACCCAAAATATTGTAGACTTAATCAAATCATCATGAGTTACAATACTCATATATACAAGTCTGTGGTTAGTGGTTCTGCCAATGAGTTTTCAATTTTATAGAAGTCATATATCCACATAGGTATACAAATAGTAATTACTTATAGGGATAGCCTATTAAAAGAGTGTAATTACATTTAGTCAAAAAATCAATAAATGTTCTATGACATTCAATTAATCCAAGTTTTAGCAAAAGCGTGACTATGAAAATCCATAAAAACAAAATAGGAAATTCAAGAATCCCCAAATTGGATTAACATAGTAACTTAGTTTGAAGAAAAAGGATGTGGATTAATGTGGCCACTAGAATGTCAATAACAAAAGAACATTTATGATTATCTCAAATTATAAGTATCACAAGAACACAATATCATACTCGATAGGAGTATTGATATTATATATTGTACTTACTATTTATGACCTCATAAAATGTGGAATGTTGGTAAAACAGAAGCACAATATATATATTTGCATGCTACGAGGTTATTGTGCATATTCCAACAAAATTGACTTAAGCATCCAATTATGATGCTCATTGAGATTGATAGAATTTTAATATATATCTCAATATAATAGAATGAGACTAAAGTTTAAAGTCTCTTAAGCTATGCCATATTTTATAGTGTGCACATGAGTATATGGCAATGACGAGAATAATATTGTGTACACACTTCTCTTGATCTCACATATATATAAACAAGAGTGGGATTTCTCATTTGAGCTCATAATATATAGTGTTGTGTACACACTCCCACTGATCCCACATATATATAAACAAGAGTAAGAGGGATTCTCATTAGTGATCACTGATATAAAAATATTACAATAATGTAATATTCAATAGTGGGATACTTAGTTGCTAGTGCAAAATTATTAACATAAGTGGTTATGTAATTTTAACTAACAGAGTTTCATGAACTCAACCACATATTTTGCACATAAGCATATCAGAATTATTAACACAAGTGGTAACTCGAGGATAATATAAAACCCCTTAAATACATATTTTATCAATGACAGATATCAATATTCTGCATTTGGAATTAAGGAGAATGTAAATTTTCATTTAAGAATTTTATAACACAAGATCTCCTTTTTCACAATTAAAATTCCAAAGAATTTTATAAATATAGTAACCTTTATATGACAGAGTATGATGATTATATAAAAAAAAATTATCATCATATGAGTGAGATAAGTCTCTTATTATTATAAAATACGATATAAGACTCTATTCACAATTTTAGTAACTCACTCAAAACTCAAATGCTACAATTATACTTCCACACATTTGAGAAAAAAAATTAGGTTACAAGCAGCGGAAATACACAAGACTTATATTTTATTATTACTGAGGATATAAGAGAAAATAGTCATAAGCTTCCATAAGTATTAAAGAATAGCAATAACATAATTAATATCCTCAATATAAGTCTCTACAATAATTTCATATCTAAAATTATGAAACAAATAAATATATTTGTTTATGAGATATAGTTGGTTAACATGCAGAATTTTTCTCACTTGTTGAAGAATGATATTTTCTTCACTTAGTGGAGAATGATAGTTAAACTATCTTACCCACAAAAGGATGATTATGTTAAGTAATGTCATACCGATAGGGTATGTCCATCACGTTACACAATACATAGCAATGATTCTCCCACTTGATAGAGAATAGACAATGATAGTTGAATTAAAAAGTTTGAAAGATATTTTAATAAAATATTCAACTATTTCTCTATCACAAAATGATATGTTAAGTAACGTCACACCGATATGGTATGTCCGTCACTCACATAACAAAGGGATAGTAGCAATCCGATATATTTATATATATAAAAAAATCACATTTAGGTAGAAATTTAATTCAAAATGTAATAATATTGGATTGCAAAATTTATACAATTTTCTACATGTCTTTTAATAGAGTAACTTACTTATTGTAATGTCATTCAAGGACCTTAAGGATAATAATAAGTAAGAACTATATCATCACAATGTACAATTCTTATGTCTCAAAATTTAAACATTGATAGAGTATTATAATTGACATAAGTATAAACATTTTAGGTACATTGAATAATAAATATTAATAACAACATACCGATAGAGTATGACTGTCACCAATATAATGCTAATCTATTCAACAAAATTTGCATAATTGTATCCACGATAGGTGAGATTACAATTATACAAAACAATAATGTTTATGCCTAAAAGAATATGATAAAATAGTATCATGCATAAACAATTCTTAATTTACTCAATTTCGATCATATTCAAATAATAGAAAAATGTGCTTAACAATATTTTAAATTAGCACATCATAAATATGACTTTAGAATTTATTTATATGAAGTAGTATAATAACAAAAGTTATTATTTAGAATACAAGTGTGTCAAATAGTTTTCTATTTTATCCAGAATAGAACTCTTAGAATAAAATTTTCCAATACGCCCACTATAAATTCGAAAGAATATAAATACAAAATGGAGTATTATAGTAAGAAAATAGTATATAACAACAAAGTTCTATTTAGAATATTCTGAAAAAGGATTTCACTTCTATATAGGATATCATAATTGCACAACAAAAGAGAAGAAAGACTAAATTTCTTCATATGTGCAACAATAAGCAATAAGTCACAAGAGTATAAAATAAATAAATCACAACTTACCTCGGAGAGTGTGACATTCATCCTTATACTTAAAGCCACTGAATTTTGATGACTTAACGAGAATATCTTATAATATAGTCATCTCAAAATATTCCTCAATAGAGAATAAGCAATTATAAATAAACATACGTGAGACTTTAATTATAAATCAATATGATTTATATAAGAATTCAGATGTAAGGATGACACATATTTTAAAAATTGCCTCAATTCTTAATAAGCTGTTTTGATAATAGTTAACAGATAAACAACAAAGAGGCGTACAAATTTTAATTCATAATTAGAATTTTAGCATAAAAATGCAACAATGCATTATTTACTATATATAAAATATATAGTTTAATATTATTGTAATCCAAATATTTAATTGCGACAAGACACATTATTAGATAGTTAATGGTGTTTGTCACAAAATTTAGAGTAATAAATTACGGGTCTAGATTAGAGAGTGTAGCAGAAAGCATAATGTATATTAAAGAGAAATATGTCAATTTTAGATTCAATTAATATAAATGACATATATAATATACAACTTACTATACTCATATTGAAAACAAAATATTATTAGGACCCTTTAAATCATTTTGTAACAAAAGTCTCTAAGTTTAAATATGTCGCCTAAAAGAATGATCAATTAGTAAACTTTGGATCTTTATGCTAAGACAATATGAATTCAAGAATATCTTATATTAGAATATTTATAATGCCAAGAATATTAAAAATCGTAAAATTTAAATTAACTATATTTGGCATTAAAATTAATAAAATTGAGCCTTCTGTAAATTCACAATAGTAACATTTTAATTGATGAGATAGTTAGTGTTACTAATGTAAGAGAAGATTTTCAAAACAGTTTAGGCTCAAATATTGGGAATATATGATCTTTTCAAGTTTTGACAAAATTTTGAAACCCATAAATCAAGAATAAATATAGTATAATAGTCAAGTTGTTCTTGACAAGACAAATAATTTTGAGGGTATCAACAAATCTCAAAATATATATTAATATAGAATATTTGATGCAAGAATATAAGTCTAAGTCTAAAAATTTTCACAATCATAACACTTTAAAACTAATTCACATAAGTGTTATTACCATAAAAAAATACAGGATATTATAGACTCAAATCTAATGAATATAAGATTTAAAAGAGTATATGATTCTCATATTAATTTACATCAAATATTTAGAGATTTCATAAAGTGATTTAAATCCCAAATTTTAAAGGTATAGAATAAATCAAATCTTCTAAAAGTACTTTGGGTGTAAAATAATATACTAATATTTATCAGATAATTGGGGATGAAAAATTCCTATTGACACATTAAATTCAATTTTTGAAAGAGTGAATATAATTTTTTTGAAAGAGTGAAAAATTCCTCATTGACACATTAAATTCCTCATTGTCATATAAGAGTAAGGAATGTTCATCAAATTGTCATATAAGAGTAAGGAATGTTCATCAAATTTTATCACAAAAAATGTGAGAATATAATTTATTTATCCCCAAACAATAACATATAAATATCTACATGTGTCAAAAAATTCCAAAATAATAAGAATATAATAAATAATTTTGGAAGATTTGTTTTTTTTACACGCGCTCCCACGCGCCAGAAATGCGTGAAGGATAGTTTTTTTTTTCTCTCACGCGCGCGTGTAATCACGCGCATGGTCTTCTTCGCCCGTTTAACTAAAAAAACGGGTCGAAACGAGCCGCGATTGACCTGATTGGATTCTCATTAGTGGACAAATTTCGACGATTCAAGTTGGGTTAAAATCGCGATTGAGATACAAAAGGATTTCACATGTCAATTCTTCGGATTATCGACTTAACGACAAATCTAAGAAATTTGGGTTCATCCCAAAATCCAAAATTGAGACTGATTTCTTATAGAATAATAAACAACGATCTGCTAATTTGATTTATGGGGAACACGATCGCATTCGAGAGAAAATTTAAGATTGAAATTGTAGGGTTGGAAGCAAGATATACATCGATATCTTATTATTTGACAACAGGCAATCTCATATGTGTTTTTATTGAAAATCAGTGACAAAACACACGGACCAATTTTAAGAATCAATTGCTTTTTCATGGATATGAATTTTCGATGCACACAGTATAAAGAATATAGAGACAGTTATATGTTGATTCATGTTTCATGTATTAGGATTAATGAAATCAACATACAGTAGTTTACGATCACCAAAAAATTAGAATGAATCATATGGATACAAATAACGATGGACTGATTTAATAACAGATGATTCACGGATAAACCTATAACCATAACATGTATCTATTTGGCTCTGATACCAATTGATAAAAGTTTTAATATTTAGCCATAGATTAATAAATACAAGTTATAGCATATCATCACAAATAAAGAAGAAAGAAGAATTGTGTACCTTTGAATTAGGTTGATGAAGGATAAACGTAGACAACACTGACAACTATGAGAGGGATAACTACCCTCATTCCGTCTAGCTTTAGGTTTTCACCATGATGTTCAGAATAATTAACCGTCTGATGGGATGACGTTTAAATAGCTAAACGGCTGAGGGCGTGGACCTCTCATTGGGCTTAGCTAAATGGTCCAACCCATCACGGTCCATTTAGAAAGAATAGCCCAATCACATATATTCATTAACTAATTAGTGCTTAACACAATAGACCATAATTTATATTATGACATCAACTTGTAATAATTGATTATTGTCAATCCATAATTGATTAATTAAATAATTAATCCAACATATCGAAGATATGTTGGACAATCTATTATTAGGTTTCGGCTATTGGACCACGAGGGTCACGCTCCAGATGTCTGGTCTTTGACGTGAAGTGTGTGCGTGTTAAGAGTCCAACATTGGATGAGACGGTCTGAACATATATTTTTAAGTGGTTGCCATTGTCATCTACAAGTTGGTTTTGTAAAGTTGAGTTAGTCCTAACTCAAATTTTAAGAAATCTAACTTGAGCCTATAAAATTGACCTCTAAAGATAGTGTTAAAATAAGAGTGTTGAAGTCAGTGTTAGTGTTGTTTGCACTCATTTTAATTTTCAAAGTATTTTTGTATTTCGCTAATTCACGCAATCAAATTGCTCGACGCCTACGGAATCTAAGACAATTAGATCTTGTGGGTTGCTTTTAAAAACTAGAATAAGAAGATTATAATCTTGCATGAATAAATTTAAAGCAATTATCACACTAGATTTTAGTTTCGGTTTTCCCACACCAATCTATATATATTGGATACAAATGGTATGACACCGAATCCCTTCCAAGATACTTTGAAAAACTTTGATTTGATTTGCCTAAACACAATCAGCCCATCTTTCAATTGTAATATACAAAAAATGTTTCATACTCTTGATCCCATGTATCATAGAAAAGAATGATGATTTAGTTTAGAGATTGAAAATGGCAAGAGAGTAAACCGATAACAAATGACAATAGTAATTTAAAAATAAAAAGTTTCACACTCTTTCCGTTACAAAACATATGAAGAAAGTTTTAATTTAAATTCATGGCAGCCTAGACAGCCATAAACTTTGGCAGGGCTTACGCTGCCATAAATCTTATTACGAAACAAATTTGTCATTGCTTTCTGCAAACTTTGTGAGGGTTTAGGCCGTCACACATTCTTCTCTAATTTCTTACTAAAAATTGAAAGGAATTATTTTAGACTAAACAAGGAATGCTGAGAGATTGGATGACTATTTTGAGAAATATACGAAGTTGATAGGCCGATGAAAATATCATTAGCTGATTTCTTATCAAACTTTAACTTTTAGGCGCTAAACATTTAAGTTATAACAAAGTAATTGCTCCCCTAAAAGAAAAAAAACAAAGTAATTGCCTTAACGAGATCATGATTGACCGCCGCCAGTAATTTGTCGCTTTCACACAGTCACGCGTCCTCGATTGTCCGATCATGATCAAACAGTTTTGCTTTGAGAATAAAATTATAAATAAAAATTAAATCATTTTTTTCTCTTCTGAATTCCATTCATAAACTGAGGGTTTTTTTTTGGTAGTGAAACTGAGGGTTATTAATGTAATGACTACGTGACTGCATTAAAAAGCCGACTGCAACAAATCTTATTTTCAGCCCGTCACAAAGTGACCAATTACTCTTCCCATCTTATATGTAGATAAGAGTTATGTAATAAAGGCTGGATACTTATATTCCGAAGGTTTCAGCCAAATGTCTTATTTTCATTTAAATTTCAGCAATTAAATTTAAAGATAAAACCTTTACTTCTTGACAATGTTGAAAACTCTTGGGAGAATTTGCTGCCAATTTAGGTCCCACAATGCTCGAGGGATTAGTCTCTGCAGTTGCACGCGGAAGATACCCTACTTAAAAAAAAATCTTTACTTCTTGTACTTCTACTTTTCCAGCAATTTAGTTCCAAATCTGTTATAATTCAAATATATCCTTTCATCCTGTTTAATTTACCTTTATTTAATTTATTTTCAGTCAAATTTATCCATTAATATCCTTTCCCTTCAATGTTATTTCTAATTTCCAAGCAAATCAAAGGAAGTTTTGGTGGCAAATAGTAAGTGTTAATCATCCATTTTTCTTCAGCTTCAAATTCTTGAAAACATAGTTATAAACTATGTCTAAAGCATCTTTAGGTAACATGTTTGCAATAGCTATTTCGTGAATTTGACACTTTAGAAATAACCATACTCTTGAAGATAAGTAATGGAAATTAGAAAATACCAAAATACTCCAACGTCAATTGACTGTCGCTCGACCAAAAAAGATTTGTGTATTGACCAAAATGCACAATAGACAAAAACTACCGAAGATTTGGAAAGGAACATATATGAAAACAATAAACTAAATAAATAAACAAAAACGTTCTAGTTGTTCATCTAGATCAGGAAGTTTAAACTAAATAAATCAATGATAATCAAATAAATAAAAAAATAAACATCCGTTAATTACTCCAAGCTGCACCATTTGATGCTCTTCTGTTCTACGCTCTAGAACCATCTAGAATGTTCTGTAATTCTTGAGGCCTACAAGGGACTGCAAGAATTCCTTGCTGTCTAAAACCATCCTCTTCCTTAGCTTGGTCAAGTAATCCCAAAAATGCAGGATTACTCAAATACTGTAACCCAATCATAAACCTTTTCATTTCTCCATCTTTGATTGCAACCACAGCAAAATATCCTTCTCTAACATCTTCATTTTAGTAGCTTTTGTGCACAGTTTGTGTGAGTCCCTTTTGTATTTTTCTAACGAAGGATCTAAGCATCTTTTATAAGTAGTGAACTATTTACTGAACTTGAAAGCTTAATTCTGTATGTATAAATAGTTTATATTGAGGATGAGGCATGTTAATGTAGAGTTCAATATATTTATACTAAGATATCATGCATGTACGCAAATGAAAATAAACAAACAAGGGAGATTTTCTAGCCACTTGCGATTAGGTATTGCCAAACTTTTCAATCATTTGGCAAATACATATATGTTAGACCATAGTGATAAGATCAAAATAAATCACATAGGTCAATTAACTGAAGAGATGTTTTTGGGTACAAATTTTTAGTTGTATTGTATTGGTGGATCTAGCCCTATTCATTGCATTCATTTATGCCATTATATGATAGGTCGATTAATTCCATCCCTTTAACCAAAAAGTTGTTATTTTAAGGGAGGGCCAATAATTTGTTGTCCCTAGATATATACGATTCCTTACTTTATGATGATTTCCTTTCTATGTTTTGTAAACTAATGTATACATGTTAAAATTGTAGAGACCAATTTCACGACATGTTGGAGATATTTTTATGTTGGCATCTCTGAATATACGTTTTTTAATAGGCTTAATAGCAGTTTTCGTCCCCTACCTTTCACGAAGTTGCAATTTTGGCCCCCTAAGAAAAAAAACTACAAAACCGCCCCCTAAGTTTTGCAACCGTAGCAGTTTTGGCCCCCAAGGCAAAAAATTAAAAATAAAAAAATAACACGTGACACCTCAGTTAGGGTGCCACGTCAGCGTAGACTGAGTCAAAATTGGCCTTGGGGGCCAAAACTACCACATGTGCAAAACTTAGAGGGCGGTTTTGTAGTTTTTTTTCTTAAGGGGCCAAAATCACAACTTTGAGAAAGTTAGGGGGATAAAACTGCTATTAAGCCTTCTTAATATATAGATCAGAAATTGAATCTTTAACCACATACTTAAAGAACTTAAGTATTAATCCCCTGTATAAGACTTTTTCAATTCGTTTGTTTGACCAATTAATTAATACAACCCAACAAAGATATTTGTTAAAGTGAATGTGTCGAACAAGAGCAAAGATACTTTGAATTACGCGAAGACGTTCTTTTGATTAGGTATGACAATGGTGCAGATACGAGTTTTATCTTCTCTGTCCCCGAATCCCATATACTTACCCGTTAAAGTAAAGATACCTTTGAAGAGTAAAGTTTTACTGATGGTGGCATGTATTCTATCACCAGTCTCATCAAGCAGTTCAATCGAAAATGACATGCCGTTTCTGTTAAAATCTGATACTTGCCATAATCGAATGATCTTACCCTTCAAGTTCCAAAAAGTTTTTTTAGTTGAAATTTCAAAAATTGTAGAAAACTTAGAAGGATTAGATATTGTGTTTTTTTATCCTTTAACAATTTTCGAAACCAAGAGTGAAAACCAGATTCAAATTGAAATTCTAAAAACACAACTTTGAAATTTAAAACACAACAACAAATGAAAATAAAGCAATGCAATGTCAACAAAAAGCAATGCTGGGCTGTGTTTTCCTCCCCCCAAATGGACCCTTTTATAGGCAAAGATTAGGGTTAGGGTTGAATTAAAATACAATATAATTTGATATCAATTTGGGAGGGAAAATTTCAAATCAGATAAGTTAGAATTTTTTTACCTCATGGATTGCTTTTCACATCATCCTTATCTTGCAATCCCTCCACTAAACTCTGATTCTGGCCATATTTCCCTTTGGTCCAAGTTGATTTGTATCCAATTTAAATGACAATTTTCGTTTTTGGAGGATCCTCGACGATAACGGGTTGAGGAATTTCATCATCGTTTGAGAATGGTGGATGGTGGGTGATACATAGGTGTGTGTAATGATAATGTCTCATAGCTGGGAATTTTTTCTCTTATGAAGGTGAAACCGCTACTTTGACGCATGAGACCATGAAATGTTTCCCTTTCTATCACCTTTGCATTAAATGAGGAAGATTGCTATTACTCATATACAAAAGTTCTTAAAAACACATTGAAATGACGCAAATACCGGTATAAAACCGGCAGTTAACCACCGTTCGCTTATTTCCTAGCGTGGCAGTTTACTACCGTTGCGACCTGAAACTTAAAACAAACAACAACTTCCTTTTCCGGTTACTGTTTCAAATTTAAAACTCTCAAACTCTCTAACAAAACGCAACTGCGATTGATACTGCATCAATCACATTTAACTACAATTCTCCGCATTATTGATAAGCACGACGAATTACAATTGTTACCGTGACTACTATTTAAAACACTTTTCATTAATTTGAAGAAATCTTTCACACTTGATAGTATTATTGATATTTGATAGTATTATTGATATAAGAATTGTTATAAGAAAATAATGGCAAACAATGTATTGAACCATCATATTTATAGCGTATCATATACAATTTCAAGTATATAACTATGAATTAGCCGTAAGTAGGCATGGCAACAAAATCCATGCCCATGGGTACCCGCCCAAACCAACCCCGATTTGACGGGTTTTCCCCGATTTGATTGGGTTTGGGTTTTTCCTGATTTCAAAATACGGGTACGGGATGGGTAACGGGGATATATGTACCCACCCCGAACCTATACCCAGTCCCTACCCGAATGTAGAAAGTTCATTTTTTTTTTTATCGTTTAGGGGGCTGATAATGATATGCCATGTTATTTGGTTTGATAATTGTCATGATATAAGAACTTTCATTGATAGTTAAAGAACAACCGAATTATTCGGTAAGAAAATGTTAAAATGAGCGCAAATTGTTGGATAATGCATTACAACATTACCATTAAAGCTTAAAAAAAAACTCTTTGTTTATTTAAAAAATTGATTCACTGTTGGAACAGGGATGGGGCGGGATTACCCGAACCCATTGGGAACGGGGATGAGATTCAATTTCTCATCCCCGTTGGGTATGGGTAGGGTAACGGGTAAGTATATGAGAGTAGGGGATGGGGATGGGGAAGGCAAAACCCGTCCCCACCCCGCCCCATTGCCATGCCTAGCCGTAAGTTATGAACATGTATCTTCAGCTTTAGTGCTATCTTCTATATGGTCATCTTTGACCATCTAGAATGTGCTGTAATTGTTGAGGGAGACAAGGGACAGCAATAGCTCCTTTGTGTATAAAACCATACTCTTCCTGAGCTTGATCTAGCAGTCCCAAGAATTCAGGATCACTCAAGTATTCTAGACCAATGATAAACCTTTTAAATTCTCCATCCTTCATTGCAACAACAGCAAAATATCCTTCCCTAACATCTTCTGCCACTAACTCTTCACTGAAATCATGCCTTTTGTGAACAAAGTGTGAAATGCCTCTTTGTATCTTCCCAACAAAAGAAAGAACCATCTTTAATAATTACTGTTGATAGTATATTAGGTTGTTTTACTGAACTTGAAAGCTTCCAAGTTTTTGAGGTTGGAGAATCACACTATGAGCACGAGTATTTATGTTGTCAACATGCTGAAAAACACACGAAAAATGTTGATTAATGCGTAGTCACCGTTTGGCCATACACATGGCAATGGCATTCATTGTTATATATATTATTGATTGATTATTATTGATAGGTCAATTTCTTATTTTTCAAAACGCGGTGAGAAACATACATGTATCTTTCGAAGGGTGGCAATATTTAATGTCCTTACTGTTACTGTATAGTCATATAGATTAATAATAATATCTAAGAGTGTGGTACATTGTGCTTGTGTTGAATGGAAGGTGTCTTAACAGCCACCAGTATCATTAACTTTGAAGATCATTCTTTGTGAATATGGATCTCGTGTATTTGTGTCATTGAATTCAAGATGTGATGTGATATGTACATAAATTCCAAACCCAAGGCAAAATCTTTGACAATATATTTGAGTTGAATTTTGTTAAGAGTTCCACGTTGGGGAAAGACGGTATGAACATATATGCTTATAAATAAAGGTAATCATCAACTTACAAGTCAGTTGGTAGCTCTAAGGACAATATTATGCAGGAGTCGGATTTCGAACCCATACTCACAGTTCTCCATATTTAAAATGCGTGAGCCCCTCCCACCAGGCTACTCGACAAAAAAATTAACAAACCAGTTTTGTAAAATTGACTTAGACTAAACTCAAATTTTAAGATGGTATATGAGTCTATCGAAGATATGTTAGACCATCTATTATTAGGTTTCAGCTATTGGACCACGACGGTCACGCTCCAGATGTCTAGTCTTTGGCATGAGGTGTGCGTCTTAAGAGTCCAACATTGGATGAAATGGTCTGAACATATATTTATAAGTGGGTGCCATTGTCACCTACAAATTGGTTTTGTAAAGTTGAGTTAGTCCTAACTCAAATTTTAAGAGATCCAACTTGAGCCTATAAAATTGAACTCTAATGATAGTGTTAAAATAAGAGTGTTGAAGTCAGTGTTGTTTGCACTCATTTTAATTTTCAAAGTATTTTTTTTTTGACAAATTTTCAAAGTATTTTTGTATTTCGCTTATTCAAGGAATCAAATTGCTCGACACCTACGAAATCTAAGACAATTAGATCTTGTGGGTTGCTTTAAAAACTAGAATAAGAAGATTATAATATTGCATGAATAAATTTAAAGCGTGTATCACACTGGATTTTAGTTTCGGTTTTCCTCCACCAATCAATTTCTATTGGATACAAATGGTATAACAATGAATCCCTTCCAAGATACTTTGAAAAACCTTGATTTGATTTGCACAAACACAATAAGCCCATCTTTCAATAATAATTTTAAAAAAAAAGTTTCATACTCTTGATTCCATGTATCATAAAAAAGAATGATGATTTAGAGATTGAAAATGGCAAGAGAGTTAGATTGATAACAAATTACAATAGTAACTAAAAAAAAAAATCTACTCTTGACCGTCATAAAACATATGAAGAAAATTTAAATTTAAATTTAAATTCATGGCGGCATAGACAATCATAAACTTTGCCAGGGCTTAGGCTGCCATAAATCTTAGAATTCTGCTCTTCCCCCTGCATTTTTCTCTCGCGCCCTGCAACCATTCCAAAAATGCCCATGCGTTAGTTAAGTAACACAAGTGTTAAACTCCGCGTTACTTAACTAACGCCGCGTGAGTTAACTAGCGCATCGTTAGTAAACTCACGCTACGTGCTGTCTTAAACAAGGCAGAACACCTCATTTCCTCATTTCTCATCTAAAATCTCAAAAACCTCTCTCAAATCACCCAAAACCAAAATTCCTTCAAGTTCAAATCAAATAACACTCCAATAACAAGTAAGTTTTCATAATCAAACACCATTAACCTTTTATGTTTATATGTTAGATTTTTTCTCTTAAATTAGAATTTTTTTAGATTTAGGGTTTGTTTAAATTTTGGTTTTTTTGGCAAGAAATCATATAATGTTTACATAAAAATGACTTGTGTTGCTTAAATGTTTTAGATGTTTGCATGTTTATGTTGCAGGTTTTGAGTTTTAGAGAATTTTTTTAGATTTAGGGTTTGTTTAAATTTTGATTTTGCTTGCAAGAAATGATACAATGTTACATGTAAATGACTTATGTTGCTTAATTGTGGTTAGATGTTTGCATGTTAAGTAGTTATCATTTTTAGGGTTTATGTATAATTTGCACTTCAAATATTTGATGAAATGTTTGAATGAGTTTTTCATTGACTGTTCTTAATTTCTTATTGTGTAGATTTGAAGCAACGGCCGGGTGGATCGACATTCATGCACAATTCAACGGCGGAGAACCTCATAGGATGAAGGTTCGGTACCTTGGTGTAACGTTAAGAGGTCTCAAGGATGAACTGGATGAATTCAACCAAGGAGTCAACCCCGGAGACACAAGGAGGGTGGAATACGTTTGGTATAAACGTCCAACGCTCGACGAGGGGAGAGTATCATTAACTTGGGTGGAATTAAAGAACGACGAAAATGTGACGAGCATGTTTTGGGAGCACAATATGTTCCAGTGGATCGATATGCGTGTAACGGTGCTGAGATCAATTGAAGATATCATCAAAAGTTTGATTCCGCCAGAAGGCTTAATCAACTATTTCATTAGTATTATTGATGTAAAGAGAGTATAACGAATCATCATGTATATATTATATATGATCATATACAATTTCAAGTGGCAGCAAAAGGCTTAATCAATTATAACTATTCTATCATAGGAAGTTAGGAACATCTATCTATAATGTACTTGTATCTTTGTTGCACCTTTGTTTAGTGCTCTTTGCTCTACCCTGCTCATAGTCATCTCTGACCATCTAGAATGTTCTGTAATTCTTGAGGCCTACAAGGGACAGCAATAACTCCTTTGTGTATAAAACCATACTCTTCCTGAGCTTGATCTAGTAATCCCAGAAACTCAGGATCACTCAAGTACTCCAAACCAATAATAAACCTTTTGGTTTCTCCATCTTTCATTGCAACAACAGCAAAGTATCCTTCCCTAACATCTTCTGGCACTAACTCTTCACTGAAATCTTGCCTTTTGTGTACAAAGTGTGAAATGCCCTTTTGCATCTTCCCAACAAAAGAAAGAACCATCTTAGTGATTACTGTTGATAAAATTTGGTGTCTTTGTGAACTTGAGAATTTCTAAATTTTTGAGCTTGGAAAATCTACACACTGAGTATGTGTATTTATACTGAGAAAAATCTGTTGATTAATTATGAATGTGTAGTTACCGTGTGGTTGTAGAAGCCATAGACATGGCAATATGGCATTCATTGACATTGTTATCTAAATTATTGATTGATAAGTCAATTTTTTCCTATCCCATACGCGCCAAGCAGCTTGTATCTTTAGAGGGGTGGCAAAGTTTTGCTGTCCCTACTGCTACTGTATAGTCATGCAAATTATAATATGCTTATGTTGAAGGGAAGGTGTCTTAGTTGTCACTAGTATCTATTTTTTTTAGCAAGTCATTTTAATCATTGAATGTGTTAAGAAGCGCCATTATTATAGTCCTTCAATTTATCAAAATTATAGAAACATCTATAAATGTGACTTTATTTAATGAATTTTGATCTCAAATGTTTCATTTTTTAATGAGTTTGGCCGATACTCCAATGTGTCTTTGGTTATTTTATTTTTATTTTTTTGTAAGATAATTAATTCTTTGTGAATAAGGAGTTTCCTTGTAGTTACCAAATAAAAAGTTTCCTAGTTGTCTTTGAATTCAAGATGTGATATGGATCATAAATACAAAATCTTTGACTTCAAAGTTGGATAAATGTTGAAAATGCCTAACAATAGGGAAACCATGATTTGGTGCAGTAGTTAAAATTTAGAAGACCATGACCTGCAAGAAGAGAATCCTCATTAAAGTTGACTTCAGAAAGACTTATATGATTCGGTGAATTGGAACTACTTACAATATACAATGCAAAAAAATGTGTTTTTTGTTTTTGTCAATAATAGATTCATGTACACGTTAACAATATAAGTTCTCGTTAACTAAAGTCCAACGCAGGAATTTTAAATGGGGAGGAGATAGACGCAAAGGGGGTCCATTGCTGCCTTTCCTTTTTTCATTGTAGCGGAGGGTTTGAGGGTTGTGATGAATAAAACTGTTGATTTAGGAAGTTTTGAAGGATATAAGTTTGGTTTTAAGAGACAATTATCTCATAGAATTCATTGATTGCACAACCATGGGCGGAGCCATGTAGAGCTGAGGGGGTTCAACTGAACACCCTGAGATTTAAAAATTTGAACATACCTTCTTATAGAAAATTGAGTTATGTTATTTGAACAACCATTTGATAGACAACTTTTAGGACAACCATAATTTTACAAAGGAAAAGAGATATTGACACAAAAATCAAAGCAATAAAGAGAGAAAGTAAAAACATAATGTGAGTATGAGAGAGAAAGTTGTCACAAAAGTTGTCAAAAAGTGGTTGTACAAATATCATTTCTCTATCCTCTATACTTTATGAATTGAAAAGTGTGTAGTTCAATGTCAGTTGTCGTGCAATAGGAATTAGGAGATTCCAATGTTTTTTTTAGGATATAGCTAAAATACTCTTGATATAATTTTATTTTAGTAGGCTAGTTTTAATTCTCTAAGGCTAGGATAGACTATCTTAGTTGATAGATAGTATATTTGGAGCTTTAGTTTAGTGTTAGAGTTGTTGTGGTGATATTTTTTGATTTAATTTAATTCATATACACCGACAATGTGATGATATTATATATTGTTAGACTAATAGAAACGTTTAACTTCCTTCAAAAAAAAATAGAAACGTTTAACTTTGATTCGTCTAGACACTAATATCGTTGTTGTTTTTGTTATGATTATTATTATTAGGGAAATGTTAACCGGTGCCCCCGGGGCACTGGTTAAGGTTGTTAAAAGAAGAAATTCTAAGTCAAAAAAGATACTTTTTAAGCTTTTAATGCATTGATTACACAATTATCAATGTTAATATTACTATATTTGCTTCCTTAACCAGTGCCCCGGGGGCACCGGTTAACATGACCCTTATTATTATTATTACTACTACTACTACTACTACTGCTGCTGCTCTTTCTACTACTACTTTAAATGGTTTGAGTACAATGTATAGTTTTTTTAATATATATCATTATAATTATAATTAATAATTAAAGTTCAAAATTTTGTTGGAAAAAAAATGAACCCCCTGGTCTAGGGTCCTGGCAACGCCACTGTGCACAACTATTATGGTTCTCAAACGTGAGAGAACGTGCAAGGAATGGAGATTATATTACATCTGTTTGAGTTGGTAACTGAGTTTAAAAGTAAATTTTCACAAAAGTAGGTTAGTGGGAATAAACATTTTCCAATTATGGTTAGAAGAAGCAATCGTGTTGTTGAACATAACGCAACATAACAACACAGCACAACGACACATTGAAAGATTTCTACTCTTCCAAGATCATAATTCACTCCTCACATTATTACCATTGGTTCTCAAGCCGTTTTTACTTTTGGGATTAGCACTAATGGGGAGATCCAGATGCATTACCGATTTTACCCTTCAACAACCTGATTGCTTTTTTTTTTTTTTCTTTTTTTCTAACCATGGTTAGGAAACGTTTATTTCCACCAACCTATTTTGTGAGTATTTACTTTAAAACTTGATACCCACTCAAACAGATGTAATGTGGACTTCATTGCTTGCATGTTCTCCCACTCCTCAGAACCCATCACAACCGTGTCATTTAACATTGACATAAAAAAAAGAGAGCATTTAATATTTCTTTACTAGTAGGATGGATGCGGAGATTGAGAAATAAGAAAAATAGTTTGTGGTATCATTATGTGTTAAAATAGAAATATTGGGAATGCTAGGCAGAGTGGTGGATTTGCGGTTTCAGATCGGTGGCGTGAAGTGAGAAGATTAGAAAAGACATTATTAAAGGTCGGTGAAAACTTCGTACTTATGAAAAAGAAAAAGTGCTTACATATACTTAAGTTCGGAAACAAGTACAAGACATAAGACACACATAGGAGTGTCTTTCAAAATACATAAAATCATGAAGACTACTTTAAACTAGTGCTACTTCCAAGCCATGAGTATCAGATCTTCAAATAAATGTTTGCGATTGAGTTCTACGCTGTGACATAAATTTGTTTTACGATTCAAAAACAAAGCGCAATTGCGATTGATAATGCATCAATCACATTTAACTACAATTCTATGCAATATTAATAAGTACGACCATTTACACTTTTCATTAATTTGAAGAAATCTTTCACACTTAAACAGTATTATACTATTATTGATATAAGAATTGTTATATGAAAAGAATTACAAACAATGTATTGAACCATCACATATACAATTTCAAGGCTTAATAATTAATTATAAATTTATAATTATGAATTAGTCGTAAATTATGAACATGTATCTTCAGTATTTGTATCCTTTGTCCTCGTGAGCTTAGCTCAGTTAGTAAGGACAATACAAAATATATGCAAGGTTCGGGGTTCAAACCTCGGCCACCACAAAAAAGAAAGTATTTGTATCCTTTGACGTTGCATCTTAGTTTAGCTTTAGCACTATCTTCTCTATGGTCATCTATGACCATCTAGAATGTTCTGTAATTGTTGAGGCAGACAAGGGACAGCAATAGCTCCTTTGTGTACAAAACCATACTCTTCCTGAGCTTGATCAAGTAGTCCCAAGAATTCACGATCACTCAAGTATTCTAGACCAATGATAAACCTTTTAAATTCTCCATCCTTCCTTTGTGTACAAAACCATACTCTTCTGCCACTAACTCTTCACTGAAATCATGCCTTTTGTGTACAAAGTGTGAAATGCCTTTTTGTATCTTCCCAACAAAAGAAAGAACCATCTTTAATAGTTATAGTTGATAGTATATTAGTTGTTTTACTGAACTTGAAAGCTTCTAAGTTTTTGAGGTTGGAGAATCACACACTGAGCATGAGTATTTATATTGTCAACATGCTCAGAAACACACGAAAAATGTTGATTAACGCGTAGTTACAGTTTGGCCATACACATGGCAATGACATTCATTGTTATCTATATTATTGATTGATTATTATTGATAGGTCAATTTCTTATTTTTCAATACGCGCTGAGCAGGGCCGGACCCTGGGGGGTGCAAGCAGCGCTATAGCACCAGGCCTCCCCAAGGTATGGGCCTCCAAAAAATATTTACAGCCTAGTACCCCCCACTAACATACCAGTTCATATGCTGTTGTAGCATGCTTTGCTGTTGCTGTTTCGGTATTTTGGGAGGGATTTTGTTTATTTTTCTTTTGGTGTATGGCTTTTTGGTTTCTTTCCTGTTGCTGGCCTTTTTTTCTGCTGTGTCCTTTGCCGTTGTTTGCTTTGGTATAGTAGGCTGGGCACCTTATTTTATCTGTTGTAACAGTTTGCCATTTAGTGCACTCCTGGTGCTTGGCACTTGAAATATATGCAGTTTCAAAAAAAAATTAGCGTTTTCCCCTTTCCAAAACACATTGTATGAATGAGCCTCATTTTACTTCCGGCACCGAGCCTCCAAATTCGTTGGAACGGCCCTGGCGCTGAGAAATGTATATATCTTTAGAGGGGTGGCAATATTTAATTTGCTGTCCTTACTGTTAGTGTATAGTCATATAGATTAATAATAATATCTAAGAGTGTGGTACATTGTGCTTGTGTTGAATGGAAGTGTCTTAACAGCCACCAGTATCATTAACTTTGAAGATCATTCTTTGTGAATATGGATCTCGTATTTGTGCCTTGAATTCAAGATGTGATATGTACAAGAAATTCCAAACTCAAGGCAAAATCGTTGAGAACATATTTGAGTTGAATCTTGCTAAGAGTTCCACTTTGGAGAAAAAATGGTATGAACATATATGCTTATAAATGGGGACAATCATAAACTTACAAGTTAGTTTTGTAAAGTTGAGTTAGACCAAACTCAAATTTTAAGATGATATCCGAGTATATTGAAGATATGTTGGACCATCTATTATTATTAATTAGGTTACACCTATTGGACCACGAGGGTCACACTCCAGATGTCTAGTCTTTAGCGTGAGGTCTGTGCGCGTTAAGAGTCCAACATTGGACGAGATGGTCTGAGCATATGTTTATAAGTGGATGCTATTGTCACCTAAAAGTTAATTTGTAAGGTTGAGTTAGACCTAAATCAAAATTTTAAGAGATCTAACTCGAGCCTATAAAACTGACCTTTAAAATAGTGTTAAATCAAGAGAAAAGTATTCATTTTAATTTTCAAAGTATTTTTGAATTTCGCTAATTCAATGAATCAAATTGCTCGACGCCTACGAAATCTAAGACAATTAGATCTTGTGGGTTGCTTTTAAAAACTAGAATAAGAAGATTATAATATCATGCTTGCTATATGTCCCGAAACAAACCTTGCCGAATTTGTCCCGAAACACTAGCACCGTTGGATGTAAAAAAAGCTGCCTTCACACAATACATGGGGTAGGTGAGTAAAAAAAGCTGCCTTCACACAATACATGTCGGGCTGTATCGGGACACCGCTTTTTCCTTATAATATTGCATGAATAAATTTAAAGCGTGTATCACACTGGATTTTAGTTTCGGTTTTTCTCCACCAATCAATTTCTATTGGATACAAATGGTATAACAATGAACCCCTTCCAAGATACTTTGAAAAACCTTGATTTGATTTGCACAAACACAATAAGCCCATCTTTCAATAATAATTTAAAAAAAAAGTTTCATACTCTTGATTCCATGTATCATAAAAAAGAATGATGATTTAGAGATTGAAAATGGCAAGAGAGTTAGATTGATAACAAATTACAATAGTAACGAAAAAAAAAAAAAAATTCTACTCTTGACCGTCATAAAACATATGAAGAAAATTTAAATTTAAATTTAAATTCATGGCGGCATAGACAATCATAAACTTTGCCAGGGCTTAGGCTGCCATAAATCTTAGAATTCTGCTCTTCCCCCCTGCATTTTTCTCTCGCGCCCTGCAGCCATTCCAAAAATGCCCATGCGTTAGTTAAGTAACGCAAGTGTTAAACTCCGTGTTACTTAACTAACGCCGCGTGAGTTAACTAGCGCATCGTTAGTAAACTCACGCTACGTGCTGTCTTAAACAAGGCAGAACACCTCATTTCCTCACGTGAGGAGGCTGAAACACAGTAGGGTAAGTGAGTAGTAAATTTGTGATAGATGTGGGGGTGGCAGGATCAAAAGTAAGGGGTGGGGTTTTAGCAGTTCAAGTTTGGGCCATTGGGGTGTATGTGAGTAAATGGAGGGAGGCAACTGAGTCCGTGTGGATGAGTTGTCGGAGCTGAGTAAAAGTTGTGGGGGTAGGGCCGGTTCTTTTTTCACCTTGAATGGTGATATCCGCACCCTGGTGTGAAAAAGTAATGGATGGGACTGAAAACTCTGCTTGTAAGAGCCCAAGAGTTATTAGCCATTCCATTCCGAGCACAACATCGGCTCCTTGAATAGCGAACAGATAGAAAGGCAGATGGAGAAAATTTCCTTGAAGGTTTAATGGAACGTCGTGACAGATTCCTTGACAGTGTAGGTAAGATCCGTTGCCAACCATGACGGAGAACTTAGGAATAGGTGTAGTGGCCAATTGGAGGTGTTCCGCTATCCGTGGCTGAAGGATATTGTGAGTGCTGCCAGTGTCCAGCAAAACCATGACTGGGAGGCCGTGAATGGATGCCCGAAACTTGACGGTTTGTGGAGAAAACTGTCCGTTGGCAGCATGAGGGGATAATTGGAAATAAGTCTCTGCTTGTTCCTGCTGGACGGGCTCTTCCTCAGGGATGGGGTCATTATCTGTTTCCGGTTCAAGGACTTCCTCTTCAACCAAAAGAAGGAGAAAACGGTTGGTACTACACTTGTGACCGGCAATGAATTTCTCGTCACAGTTGTAGCAGAGGCCAAGGGCCCGCCGCTCTTGCATTTGAGCTGTAGTAAGCCGGCGGATTGGTATTTTGGGAGGGTTAGGTCGAGGGAGGCCTGGGAGAGTGGTTGAGGGAAGATTTTTTTGTGGAGTGTTTGAGGTGGATGGTCGATTCCAAGGTTGGAGTTGAGAAGAAGGTATATGACGTTGGTATTTGGGCTTAGAGTCTTTGAGTTTGGCTTCAATGAGCTTGGCAAGGCCTATATCTTGTGAGATGGAGATTGGTCTTTGGATAGCCATTTCATTGCGGATTTCGGGGGAGAGGCCAGAGATGAAACAGTTTAAAATAGCCTCGGCGGGTAGCCCAAGGACACGGTTATCAAGCTTTTCAAATTGAGCTTGGTAGTCGGCGACGGATCCCTCCTGTCGGAGTTTGAATAATTCAGCTTGGTGGTTTGCATAAGTAGAGGGTCCAAATCTTAGCTCCAAGGCTTTTGTAAAAGAGGCCCAATCATGAAGTAGGTTATTTTGAAACATCCATTTAAACCAACTCAAAGCTTCCCCTTTCATATAAAAAGAGGACATGTGTAGGCGGCTTTCCATGGGAATTTGGTAGAGACCGAAAAATTGTTCAGCCTGAAATAACTATTCTAATGGGTCCGAGCCGTCAAACGGGATGAGATCTAGTTTTGGGGAGCGGATGGTGGGCCCGGAGCTTGTTTGTGAGCCTTGTGGTGAATTTGTTATGGGGAAAGTTATGAAAAATGATGGTTGGGGTGTTGCTGGGTAGGCTGAGTTGTTATAAAAGGCCATGGAGGGTGGTAGTGTTTGGGAGTATTGTGGTGGTAGGTAATAAAGAGGGTTATTGTAGTATGGGGGTGGAAATGGTGGAATGGGTTGTGTGTGTGAGACCGGTTGGGTGGTAGAGCGAGTGGAATTTGTAAGTATAGGGATTGGAAAAGTCGAGTGCGGGGTGAGTACGGTGGTAAGGAGTGGTTGTGTTGTGGCAGAGGTATAAGGATGAAAGAGTGGTGTGCTAGGGGTTTGTGGAGGTTAGTAGCTGTTCGTAACCAGGAGGAGGTAAAGGGGGGTGAATGTTACCTGATGAAATGGAGACGGCTGTTTGCGTGGTTTGCAGGTGTTGATTGTTGTTGTTCTGGATCAATGTTGCTAGTTGTGTGGTGAGGGTTTCAAAACGAGTGTCTTGTAAGCTCGCTTGATTATCCAATCGTGTATATAGTAGCCCCAACTGGTTGTCCAAGGTTTGCTCGGCCTGAACAAAGCGTTGATCGATGGATTGATTGTTGGATTGGAGGATTTCTTCAAAATGGTTATGAACATGTTGAAGAGCATCTTCTAGGTCTTTCATGGTTGGGTTAGGAGGTTTAGGAGGCATGATGATTCAAGAATGAAAGCACCAAATTGATAGACTATACTATTGAACTACAAAGAAATTAAAATTGCAAAGAAAAATGAAACATAAAACTGCATAGGTTTTTTCATAAAAGCTGCCAATGGCACTGTTACACCTTATATAGCTAGGGTTACTAGCTCTTTATGGGCTTAAACGATAATGGGCCTAAGGCCTTTAGGGAAAACAGAAAAAACTTAATAAAACATAGTCCCCAATTACTGGGTTACCCCATCTAGCACACAAACATATTCTTCCAATTTCTTGGGCTTCCGGGTCACACGTTTGGGTCTTGCTGGATCCGAGCTATCATATAACAATGAATCCCTTCCAAGATACTTTGAAAAACCTTGATTTGATTTGCACAAACACAATAAGCCCATCTTTCAATAATAATTTACAAAAAAAGTTTCATACTCTTGATCCCATGTATCATAGAAAAGAATGATGATTTTTAGATTGAAAATAGCTAGAGAGTAGACTGATAACAAATGGCAATAGTAATTTACAAAAAAAAAAAGGTTCATACTCTTGACCGTCACAAAACATATGAAGGAAATTTAAATTTAAATTCATGGCGGCCTAGACAACCATAAACTTTGTTAGGGCTTAGGCTGCCATAAATCTTATTACGGAAAAAATTTGTCGCTTTAACAACCGCAAACTTTGTAAGAGTTTAGGCCGTCACACATTCTTCTATAATTTTTTGCTAAAAATTGAAAGGAATTATTTTAGTCTACGTAAGGAATGACCATTTCTATAATTTGTGAGAGTTTAGGCCGTCACACATTCTGTCATGACCATTTTGAGAAAGAGAAATATACGAAGTTGATAGACCGCGAAAATATACTTAGCTGATTGCTTATCAGACTTTAACTTTTAGGCGCTAAACATCCAAGTTATGACAAAGTAACTGCCTTAACGAGATCATGATTGACCGTCGTCGACAATTTGCCACATTCACACAGTCACATGCCTTGACTATTCAATCATGATCGGTCTGATCATGATCGGACGGTCCTGGTTTGAGATTAAAATTATAAATAAAAATTAAATCCTTTTTTTTTTTCTTCTGAACTTTCCAATTAAGATGAGACGTTATTAATGTAATGACTACGTGACTGCGTTAAAAAGCTGATTACAGCAAATCTTATTTCCAGCCCCATCTCAAAGTGACCAATTACTCTTCCCACCTTATATGTAAATAAGAGTTATGTAGGAAAGATTGGATACTAATATTCTGAAGGTTTCAGCCAATGTCTTATTTTCATTTAAATTTCAGCAATTACATTTAAAGTTCAAACCTTTACTTCTTCTACTTCTACGTTTCCAGCAATTTAGTTTCAAATCTTTTATAATTCAAATATTTCCTTTCATCCTGATTAATTTACCTTTATTTAATTTCTTTTATGTCAAATTTATTCTTTAATATCCTTTCCCTTCGATGTTATTTCTAATTCCAAGCAAATCAAAGGAATTTTAGTGGCAAATAGTAAGTGTTAATCATCGATATTTCTTCAGCTTTACATCCTTGAAAACATGGTTATAAACTAGGTCTAAAGGACTTAGGTAACATGTTTGCAATAGCTATTTCATTAATTTGACGCTTTTGAAATAACCATACTCTAGCTTCTTAAAAAAATAGAAATAACCATACTCTAGCAAATAAGTAATGATGTGACCTTTTTGACAGACTCCTCCATCGGAGCTGAAACTCTGTTGATACTTAGTGTCTGAACCCTGTTTTAAGTAATCTTTTTTATTTCTGTCATTTTAAAAAAAAAAAACTTTGAACACGGCTTACTTCTCCAAATCCTTTATAGGCCTTTTGCCTATATTTTAAGAAAATTGCTCTTCTCACTTCCAGTTTGCTCCCATACACCGTAAAAATACCAAAATACTCCCACGACAGTTAATTGTCGCTCGACAAATGTCGTTGTGGAACGAGCGACAATTAACTGCCGCTTGAGGTATTTTGGTATTTTCACAGTGTGTGGAGAGCAGTGAAAAGAGTTGTTTTCATATTTAAATTGTCAAATTTACTTGTTTTCATTTTAGTTCCTTTGAATTACCATAAAAGTTTTTAGAGTCTAAAACCATTTCCCTATACTACACTCCGCACACATAAGATTACTACTTAGCATGTTTAGATTGCACAACCACACTGATTAAACATTTGTTTCTGGTTGAATTTGAAAGATTTATGTATTGACCAAAATTCACAATAGACAAAAACTACCAAAGATTTGGAAAAGGAACATATATGAAAACAATAAACTAAATAAATAAACTAAAACGTTCTAGTTGTCCATCTAGAGTAGGAAGTTTAAACTAAATAAATCAATGATTATCAAATAAATAAATAAATAAACATCTGCTAATTACTCCATGCTGCACCATTTCATGCTCTTCTGGTCTACGCTCTAGAACCATCAAGAATGTTCTGTAATTCTTGAGGCCCACAAGGGACTGCAAGAATTCCTTGCTGTCTAAAACCATACTCTTCCCCTAGCTTGGTCAAGTAATCCCAAAAATGCAGGATCACTCAAATACTCTAATCCAATCATAAACCTTTGGATTTCTCCATCTTTGATTGCAACCACAGCAAAATATCCTTCCCTAATATCTTCATTGAAGTAGCTTTTAGGCACAGTTTGTGAGAGTCCCTTTTGTATTTTTCTAACGATCTAAGCATCTTTAAGTAGTAAACTTGAAAGATTAATTATATATGTATACAGCGGCGAAGCTCGCGAAAAATTTATGCAGGGGCCAACTATAAAGAAGGATTTTTTTGAAAACAGACGTATTAAATTTAAGGATAAAATATATTTTTAGTCCCATAAATTATAATTTTTTAGGTTTGGTCCTTAAAATAATTATTCAATTTTTTCTCAGTTTTTTAAAATTTTACAAAAAAAGTGTTTTTAGTCTTGAATTTAATCTCTAACAAAAAATTAAGGACTAAAATTAACAAATCTTAGAAACTTAACATAAAAATCGCTATTTTAAAATGTTGGGCAAAATGCATTTGAAGAACCTAATTTCATCAACTGCCTGTTTAATAATAGATTAATAATGTATTTTCAAATATAAATAAATAAGTTATTTGCAAGAAACTCATTGTCCATTTAATTTGTCTATAACTATTGTCTTGATAATTTTATTGTTGAAAAAGGTTTCTCTATTGTTGTTATTGAGACCGAAAGTATCAAACCAATACAAATAAATCTATCAATTTTGTATTAGTTTTTTTTACTTTATTATTTATGCTAACTTTTGCAACTAATTTTGTTTGGGGTAGCTCAATATTTATTATTTGGGGTAGCCGGATATAAATACATACCGACTAATTCAAGAATAATATTTTTTTTGGGGTAGCCAAGGCTACCCCTCCCATATGAAGGGCTACGCCCCTGTATGTATAAATAATTTATTTTGAGGATGGGGCATGTTAATGTAGAGTTCAATATATTTATACCAAGATATCATATGCCACTTGCGTTTAGGTACGCAAATGAAAATAAACAAACAAGCGAAATTTTCTTGCCACTTGCGTTTAGGTATTGCCAAACTTTTCAATCATTTGGCAAATACATATACTCCCTCCGTTTCAAAATACATGTCCAAGTCAACCACTTCACACATGTCAATGCACAATTTTGACCATTAATATCTTTAATTATCTAAAGTAAAAAATTATAAAAATTTAATATTTTAAAAATATTTGTCGAGACAAATCAAACAACATCTTACATGCTAATATTTGTATTTATACATTAGTTAAAAAGTATGGTCAAAGTAAGTCAAGTGAATAGTGCACATTGCAAATATTTGACATGTATTTTGAAACGGAGGGAGTATGTTAGACTATGGTGATAAGATCAAAATAAATCACATAGGAAGGAAGATTTTCGTGTGATGCTACATGATCATAATCTTTAATTAAATTATCAATTCTGGCCTTGTATTTCCATAATCTTTTAAAGTAGTATTAATTATTATTATTTTTGTCAAAATTATCGGTGTTATTGATTGTGAAGAGAGAAATACATGAAATAAGATAATAATTAGCATGACAAGAAAGATACATCTAATATGGATTTGGTTTAAAGGTTGATCTTATTATTTTTAGTTAATTTTAATAAACTATTATACACGTTTTCCATTTTCTTAATATAAAATTTATTAATTTTTTTATTAGAAATAGTAAGAGTCCACCACTTGATCATTTTTAAAAGGTCTAAAGATGAGATGTTTTTGGGTACAAATTTTTAGTTGTATTGGTGGATCTAGCCCTATTCATTGCATTCATTTATGCCATTATATGATAGGTCAATTAATTCCATCCCTTTAACCAAAAAGTTGTTATATGAAGGGAGGGCCAATAATTTGTTCTCCCTAGGTATATACATCCGATTCTTGTACTTTGTGATGATTTCCTTATAATCTGTTGTCCTTAGGTATATATGCACCTTCCGGTCACTATTATAAGCAAAAATTCATTTTTTAGGTTTATTTAATAAATGATGTATGCGGTCATCATTTATTAAATAAACTTAAAATATAAATTTTTGCTTATAATAGTGACCAGATGGTGTATATCTGATTCTTGTACTTTGTGATGATTTCTTGTCTTCGTTTGGTAAACTAATGTATACATGTTAAAATTGCAAAGACTAATTTAACGATACGAAGGAGATGTTTTTAAGTTGACGTCTCATATATGTTTTTTTAATATATTTAACAGAATTGAATCTCCAACCACGTACTCAAAGGACTCAAGCATCTATCCCGTGTATAAGACTTTTTCGATACGTTTGTTTGACCAATTAATACAAACCAACAAAGATATGTGTTAAAGTGAATGTGTCGAACAAGAGCAGAGATACTTTGAACTAAGCAGATATGTTCTTTTGATTAGGCATGATAATGGTGCAGGGACAAGTTTTATCTTCCTCTCCCCCGAATCCCATATACTTACCTGTTATTGTTCTCGATCCCCGACGACAATGAAAAATTGAATTTCATCCTTGTCCCCGATCGGTTCGGGTATCCCCACCCGTCCCTGACTCCCTGTAATGAAATCTATTTTTTTAAATAAAAAATAAGTTTTTTCCAGCCCCGAATATGCTCCTAAGCCAGAATTTTCCCGAATCCCATAACCAAAACTTGAACCTACAACCAAAATTTAATTTCCACAATTTATCTATTAATTAAATCCATTTGGGCTAGGAAAACAACCAATACCACTTTCAAATTATGGAATGTTCATATTGCTTAAAAGTTCAAAAAATCTTTAAAGTATGGATGACATTTAGAAGCTTGCATGTTGCATATGAACATACAGCCAAAAGTGAGAATGAGATGGATGGAGAAGATGACGACGATGGAGAAGATGAAGGCTCTGGCTATGGTGATGGAGAAAATGAGAGTTTATAATTAAGGATTTTAGGGTGAGAAATCGAGAATGTGAGACAAAGAGAGAGAACTAAGAGAAGTGAGAGTGTTGTACGTGAGTGATTAGTTTAGGGTTTACTTGAGATGTTTAGGTTTCTATCTATTTATATAAAATGGATAATAAATTAATTTTCTACATTCGGGATGAGTACCTATATCACCCTTATCCGTCTCATATCCGTATTTTAAAATCGAGCAAACTCAAAACCTAATCATCACGGAGAAAACCCGTCAAATCGGTGTGGATACGGGCAAATACGTGTGTTGTCATCATGCCTACTTTTGATGCATTGGATGAAGCGATCAAATATTGATTGCCAAATAATTGTGATTGAAAACTCTTTTTTGATTGATTTGAATCATGCTTGATAAATAAATCACAAGGTTGAAAGTTCAAGCGAATACCAAGCTCTAGCCAGTAGATTTCTAATTATAAACTTAACTAAAGTATACATTTATATGACTACTTCCTCCGGTCACTATTATAAGCAAAAATTTACTTTTTAGATTCATTCAATAAATAATGTATGTAGTCCATATATAGACCACATACATTATTTATTGAATGAACTTAAAAAGTAAACTTTTGCTTATAATAGTGACCGGAGGGAGTATGCTAGAAGGATCAATTAGGAATATCCATTTGCAACTATACATAATTTAAGCCAACAAGCAGTGGCTCAAAACACGATTGGGAGGAGCGATCAAATAGCATACCGATTATTTTCTAATACCATGCAATATAATATGTATAGAGGGGCACCCAATTTTTCATATATATTATGTTGGAACAAAATGAGTTTAACATTACCCTTTAGAGTTTTGATGATAACAAGGTATTAAAAATTGTCAATTGGATATGCTAATATTTGTTCAAGTATACAGGACCATAGACAAAATTTTTGGTATCTTATAAGGTTCTGAAGGAACAAAAGAGAGCAAAGGAATCAACAAGAATGAAGCTTGAAGCATCTGAAGAAAAGTGCTCCTGAAGTCAAGGGCTCCTGAAGTGAGACGTCATCATCAGAAGTATGTTCATCAGAAGCACCTCATCAGAAGCAATATCACTAGAAGCTGAAGTTCATCAGAAGATGAGAGACTTAAAACTTCAAAGGCTGTTCAAAGGTTTTAATCACGCCTAGCATTGCAGAAGACCAGAAGAGTGAAGCAACGACCATTTTGAAAGGATTTGAAGACATTGGATGCTTGTTCTTTGAAGAGCGTTGACAAAGTACAATTGTACGAAGTGTACAACCACTACCTCCACTACTCTGTTTTTGTCGCTGCTATAGGACAAGAATAACAGCTATGCCTGCAACGATGTTCCTTCATACTTGGAATGGATTTGAAATTGATCCTTCATAGGACAATAACCATATCAGGAAAAAGATCATTGGTGATTGATCAAAGCTTCAAACGACTCTTTTTTTTGATGTGCTGGCAATTTCACAACGTCTCTTTCACATCTCTATATAAAGGAGTGAAGACTTAGAGAATAATATGGACTCAACAACAATTTACAAGTGCCAAAACTTTGTCAAAATTGTTCTGCATCAAAAGTTCACTTAGAATTTCTTAACAACTTTCATATCTTAGAAATTCTAGAGTCTTAAGAGTTTGTATCTGATTTGTATTGTGAACACCACTGATTGTATATCAAGTGTTCAACCTCAAACAATTTTCTTTGTAATTCTGTTTGAATAGAAGTCTTTTGCAGTTGTGCTTGAGTATAGGAAGTCTCTTGAATGTGTTCAGGAGCATAGAAAATCTCTTGTAGTTGTGCTTGAGTAGTTTGAAGTCTCTTGCTAGTTTTAGCAGTGAGCAGTTGTAATCACATATTACATTTTAGTGAACTCTCCTTGGAAGTGCAAGGGGGACAGGACTACTTCCGGTTTGTGGAAGGAACCTGTATAATTGTTTTGTGTCTCTCTCTCTCTCTCTCTCTCTCTCTCTCTCTCTCTCTCTCTCTCTCTCTCTCTCTGTTTTATCCGCTGCAATTAGATCCTGAACATTACTTCAGAAGTGGAACTCTATCCGATTTTGATCAGTAATTTTAGCTTAGGAGAAAACGAAGAAAAAGCTAACACAATTCAACCCCCCTTCTTGTGTTTTTCTCAACTTCATATTATATATTAAATATTATATGGAGGAAATCAAATAAACAAATGTAATAAAATAAATTGCTTTAGCTAATACGTTACATTCATAATCAACCAATATCTAGTGTCCGACAATATCTTGAATAAAATTATCTATAGTGGTGGTAACCTATGTGAAACCCTGAAAAAATTGTTACATTTCTATTTTCTTTATAAAAAAAAGGTTAATTAAGTTTTTAGTCCCTATAAATATTCACAGTTTTGTTTTTAGTCCTTATAAAATAAAATCACACTTTTTAGTCCCTGTAACATTTTCCTCAAGCATTTTAGGAACCAAAACTATTCATGGAAATTTTTTACAGGGACTAAAAGTGCTGATGGAAAATTTATAGGGACTAAAAATGCTAATGGAAAATTTTAGAGGGACTAAAAAGTGTGATTTTATTTTGTAGGGACTAAAAACAAAACTGTGAATATTTATAGGGACTAAAAACTTAATTAACCCTAAAAAAAATCCCTAAAAGAATTAGTGTTTTTTTATTTTTTTAATCTTGTAATCTATCTAATATCTTCTAATCATGTTGGACAACAAATGCAAAAAAGTCTCATCGCAAAAAGCCTCGATCTATCAATTAAATGTTTTTCACTCATTTTCCTTACTCTGCTGAGAAACATTTTTTGAATTGAAATTGTAAAAATCTCATTTATTATCTATAATGTTAGAAAATAGATCAAATAATTATTTATTTATTTATTTTGTTCAAGCAAATAATTATTTTTTATTTCTCCCGAAAGATATTTTATATAAAAACCTTAATTTTAAACATATCATTATTGATTTAGGTGAGGAAACTGATAGTCTACAAAGGTATCAAGGTATTTACTCATCCTATCCACAATGACTCGCAAATGTTTAATCCGTTCATCTATATATTACTATTTTATGTAGGGTGTTGCAAAGTTGTTTGTAATATAAACAAATACGGTAAATGTGATGAAACTCAACAAATTAAGAAGTTATGTTGGGATTAGATTTCATTAGCTACTCCTCTATTTTATCATCTCTATTAATTATATACTTTAAATGTTTCAATTATACATTCATCATTTCATACATAATTCATCATATTTTTTGTGTCCAACAGACGACAAAATATTTATTGTTCCTATTAACATCTAATATCTCTTTAAGTTAATCGATACAATAACATTATGTTTTGACACTGGTTTGCGATTGTCAATGAGCCCTATGTCTAGAAACTATCCTCTAGTGATGAAATTGTTGCGGTTCCCTTAAGTAAAAAGTCTATTTCTAGCACTTTTTAAATCAAACATTAAGAAAAGCACTGTGAACAAAAATAACTTCATTGATGTCATGAAACAATAATTATATGTAACCAATAGAATCAAAAGCTTACATCAAACTCATGGCTAACCACACATAACCCCAAACACAAAAAGACATATGGTACAAACACTCATGGTAAAAAAAATGCAAAGAGACAAGAATGAGATGAAATTGGATGAAATATGAATGATTCAAGCTTCTATGCACCTCCACCTTGTTGGTTGTGAATCCTCACCTCCCTCTATGTGTTTCATAGCTTAGAAAAGTGTAACAATGCCCAAAAATCCAATCTATTGTTGGTTGCTTTATATATGTTGGATAAAATTGAAGATTTGTTAGGCGAACATGTTCTCATTTAGAGAATTGAGGTTATTTCAGAATGAAGTAATTTCCATCTCATCCATTAGATCATTAAAGTTGACTTAAATCGCTAAGAGAATTGATGTGCGCTTAGCAAATTTGCTCTTCGAATGGACACTTAACACTCTGACTTGAATCACTTTGAAATATATTGAAAAGTATAAGTCATTAATTCCCAATGCTAACAACAAAAGATCACTCTTGAAAGGGAAAATATAGTTCATTGATAAATGGTTGCTATATATTTTAACAGAAAAATATATTGAGAAGGCTCAAGCTCAATACAAGGCATCCCTGAATTTGAGAAAAATGTTATAACAAAAGTTACTACAAGCATGCCAGCACTGATTAAATGTTGTTGTTATTTTGAAAATAGTAGAAAAGATCTTAACATTATGACCATATATGTATACTGAAATAATATGATCTAGCACACCTATTTAGTAGCAACACAACTAAGTTAAATTTATGACTAGGCCAATATTTACCGTATCAATAACTATATTCGACTAGTAAATTTCTCCTACACCCTCTATTCGACTGCCAAAGTTCTAATGCTTAGTTATGAATAAAGCAACCTGTTTCCATATTTTGAAACATTAATTATGCAGAAAATGGAACTAATGTAATGTCCATTCAAGCCTTAACTAGATTACAAGTCTACTTGTAATCAACTATATTAATTTGTATAAACTCCATTATGCATAAAACCAGTTGTTGTAATACAATAAGAAGAAGAAGAAGTCAATATTTATTTACCTTTTCAACCCAAATTGATATGCATTTGCGGGGAGAGATCTCTCTAATTCACTATCAAAGTGTTTCATACACAGAGATATAAAAAATACAAAAAATTAGGCTTGAACAATAAACCATTATTTCTACATTTTTCCCGAATCTCTTCTCGTGGACAAGATACTCAATGATTTATTCCCAAGGTGTTTTGAAGTGTTTCCTAACCCTAGAAATTTCCCCCAAAATTCACTATATTTACACTCTATAAAGGTTTTCTCTTTTGGTATCTCTAAGGTTACTTTTTTCACTATGTCAAACCTTAAACTCGATCTCCCTATATATAGGATTTGCCCAACCCTTAATACTTGGCAAGTAAAAAACTAAAAAAAATGTACATCCGCATCACACAAGGCACAACAACGATGGCTACTAAAAAAACAAATTTCACATGCCTTGTGTAGGTTTTGTCAAAAAAAAAAAAAATATGCCTTGTGTAGACTGGTTTGAGCAGTTGGCAAATTCTCATTACCTGAAAAAACATGATTTTATGGCATGCACACCAAGAAAAATTACAAAGGGAACCCATAATCAAATATAACCAGTATCTAGATTAACCACGACCAAGACAAAAATGGCTTCCTAAATTTTGTCTTCACAAAAACAAGTTACATTGTTGCTAGTCTTCCCATGAAGTCCTAACTCTATTAAAAAAATATAGGGACTCCTCACCAGTCTACCCATGCACCAAAACTATCCCATCTCCCTGATTTTATTCACCACATATTTTAGTGACTTGATTCCGTTGTTGTCCAATATCTCATTCATAGCTTTCTACACCACCCAAAGAAAAGTGCCAAATTAGCATCAATCTAATTTTGACATTCTTACCACTTCATGGCTCAATAAGGGCTGCATAAGAGATAAAAAATAATCAATAAAACTGGTATAACTTGTATCAACCATCCAAGCACCTTTTACCAAGCATCTTATGAAAAACGACAATGTAAAAGATGAAGTGACAATTCCATTGCAGCTCTACACATTACATAAACAATTGGCTTAATATGAAGAATTACCCCTCGCCAGAACAAATTCAACCTAGTTGGAATCCAATACAAAAGAAGTTTCCACAAAAATGCAAAGACCTTTGATAGAGCATAACTTTCCCAACTATGATGGAAGACATAGGATTCCAAAACTGGCTTACCAGACTGACCCGTTCTTAAAGTTGCAAGTAATTAATACAAGGAATTGATTGTAAAAGCTCCACCATTCTCTAAGCCCCACTCCCACGAATCACTTTAAATCAACAATGAAATGCTAGAAACAAATAACATCAGATCGTGGATTAAAGACTCATCCTAAGCAAAAAATAGCCTACGACATATCAAGGGCCAATTCCACCTACCCTGAAGGTGGGTGAAAAACACATGAAAGGGGGTTTGAATTGTTTTTCTAGATTTTGTTTCTTCTTATCTAACCATTTCCAATTTTGATAGAACATAATGGTTCTTTATCAAAAAAATTTAACTTCATTTTAAAACTAAAAAATAAAAGGTGAAGTTAAGCCATAAAGAACTCCATAGAACAAGGGTAAGGCACAACAATAAAATTGCTTTCACACGACAATCAACAATAAACAAAAAGACACAAAACAAACGACAGACAACAATAGAAATATAAATATAAGTAATATTGATAATAAAAAAAGTGATAATTAGTCAATTACATATATGATATATCTTAAAAATAGAACACCATTACTTAATCAATTACATATATCTCAAAAATAATAGAAACATCATATATTCGTGTGTAACGATTTTTCACCGCATATCCCCAATATATCAGAAAAGTATTGGACAATCCATTTTTAAAAAATAAAATTTAATCTCTGGATATTATCCTGATACGTATCAGGTAGGTATTAGTGTAGGATACGTATCAGATACCGGTACATCAACCATTTTGAAGTATCTGGACTTCAGAGTATAAAATACTCAAGGTATCTGCCTAATATTTCACAAAGCATCAATATTGTCTAAGTCCATTACCCCCATCACTTACCTTGTTACCAACCATGTTAATCTTATCATTTACCTGGTTGACCAACCATGATGATCATATCACTTACCTGGTTACATAACCACGACAAGTTACTGAAAATGATCATGACATAGCTAAGTTTATTCCATCTTCTCCAACCGTAAAGTCTTAGCATACTATCTAAAGTGTTTAGAGTCTCTTAAGACTTTTTCATTGTGCCACTACTGGGCACGATACAAAGTGGGGTTTGAGTTTGTATCTAACTAACACGAATTTGTTTCAGGATAGTATCTCTCTATGAGAGGATATTAAATAAAAGTTTTATATCAATTCAAGAGTGCTTCCGACTTCTTGATTGATTTATTAATGATCCAGATAATTGTCACATGAGAGGATATTTTACTAGGATCCTGAATCATGTCCTTGGATTTTATTTTCAAATAAGAACATAGCTTTTTTCTTTTAAGTGCAGTATTTTGAACACTTGCTCTTGTTGATATTCATAATATGGTTATTGGAACACCAACGATGATTGCAACAAGAACAAAAACTACATTTCTCTTAAAATAAGTCGCTTCTCATTGTACAAGCTCAAGAATTCTACTATTGAACAATACGACAAGAGATATAACTGTTGTAAGGATGTATATGATAAAGTACTTGTATGTGTTCTATCTCTTTGACTTTGAAGTGACTACTCTGATTGAAGAGCTTGGATAAAATAACTTATTTGTACTTAATGATCTTAATAGCTTTTGAACCAAATCTGAGGTAGGCGTGTTCTTTAGTACATGATGCATATAATTGTCGTGATATTTGAATGTATCAATATCCCAGATGATTGCTTGGTCAGATATTTGAACTAGACATGAATTCACTTGACTCATCACGTCCAAACAGTGGCTTGGACTTCTTGGCACAAATGATGCTTTTGTTGACAATGTGTTGACTTAAGGGTTTGCTTTCTTGTTGTGGGCTTGGTCAACTTGTCTTCTTCTTGATGACCACTTGTCCTTTCCTCAAGCATAATTATATGTCTTCTTTCTTTGGATGTTCAACCATTGCATTAAGACATGATTATTGACTTTATTCTTTTATTTTTGTTATACTAATTTGCATGGTTATAGACACAGTTTGTTATACTAATTTGCATGCTTATAGACACAGTTAGTAGACAATTTGTTCGTTCATCAATAGTCTTGTTATCTTCAAAATATACTATATAGCGATATTGTTTTTTGAACTTGCATGGTTCTAACATACCCCTCCCACATACCAACTTAATTAGATATATGAACAGCTCAAAAATATGTAAATTATACAAGTTTCTTCTCAAATTATATTATAATGCTTATTTATATAATTAATTTTGTTTGAGTAATGTTAACATGAGAATTTCTTTATACACAAATTTTCACTTAAGCTTCTACCTCGGCGTAGGTTTTGCCAAAGATAAACATTATTTTGACAAGAACGTTGTTGTCCAACGTTGTATTTATAAATAGTGTAGATACAATTTTTTTTTTAATCTCACCGTAAGTCAAATCAATTGTCATACATGATGTATTTTTATACGGTATCAAATATTTTTCCAAATTTTTTATGTTCAAATAGCACCCTTTTTCTCAAAATATGTAAATAAGTTGTTCCTTACAAAAAAAAAAGTATTGTATTGAAGTTAAATTATGCATACTTTAACTTTTCTCCCTCTTAAAATGAGTTTTTACTCTTCAAAATTATAATTCGATGCAAAATCTGCCGCACTAAAAGCTATAAACTTTTGTAGACTATCCATGTTGCCAAAATTCAAGGATTAAATATTTTTGTCACTTTACTTGATATCACCTTATGTTCAATTATTCTAATATTTTATGAAATTATTAAAATATAGCATACTTCAATTTAACATTAAGAGACCAACTTGAAATTATATTGATTATTAGTATCATAAAGAACAACAACCCATTGCAGGAATCAAGAATACAAAAATGGTGCCTCATGCTGATGCTAACAAATTTAACAAGGATTGATTGATTTTTCAAAAATATTTCAACGGGTAAGATGTGATTTTGATGCTTATTAGTCTTCATGGTAGAGACCAGTAAGTAGAAGATGGTAGATTGCAAATCGAGGATTGGAGATTAGGGCTTGCCACGATTTGCACACACACTTCATTCGTATGAGAGGTCTCATAGGAACCTTCATGAGGATCTCTTCGATCAATTCATCTGGCAAAACGGGTGACATGCTATTGGTGGTGGTTTCAGCCACCAATTGAGTCAAAATGGTGTCATTTTGACTGTGGTTGATCTTAACCCCGTCACTCATTGGATCATCACTCATTATACTTGGATCACAACTGATCTTATGACATCAACTTTTGTTTATGCTAAGGGTATTATTTATAAACGTTTATTCAGAGCACCCTTTAAATAATAGCTTAAATAAAATAATATATTAATTATTATAGTTGTATTAATTATTATATTTTATATAATAGTCAATAGTAGTACTTTTGCTTTTTCAGATTCATTAAATAAGTGACGTATCTAGACTATATTATGTTTTAGAACATCACTTATTGAATGAATCTAAAAAAGTAAAAATTATTTATAAATGTGACCGGAGTATTAATTATTAATTTATCTATGGTAAAAGTCAACAACATTTTTTTAGGAACACAGTCAACAACACTTATCATATAATAATCTTAAATAATTTAAAAATATTATTAAATTATGTCTACTTTTTAGTCAACTCCTCAAAATTATTAATACATGTCATTTTACTTCAATCTTACAACAAGCTCCTCAAAAATTTTCATCACTACTTTTGATCCTTACTTTTTAGTCAATTCATGTCTATCATTTATATTTTTTAATGATTTTTTTTTGAAATGCGTAGAATATTATGACAATCTCTTCCAATTTTTTTTTTGAAATTTTTTATCAAAACATGAATTAAATATAAATTTTTAAACACAAAAAACATAAATATTCATATTTAATTCATATTTAGTTAAAAAATTCTAATTTATTTTGGAAACTATTGTCATGATATTCTATCCATTTCTAAAAAATTTCATTCAAAGATATGAAAGTTAGACATATAGTGTACTAAAAATGTAGGACCAAAAATGGGGATGAAAAACTTTTGTGATTAAAAGTCAAATACATTTTTTAAAGAGACTAAAATAAAAAGTTTATATATTTATAAGGACCAAAAATAATTTAACCCTTTTATCATTTCGTTTTGTCAACGTGATTACAAGTATTTTCACAATTCCTTCAAAAAAAAAAAGTATTTTCACAATGTTTGCGAAGACACTACTATAAAAAAAAATAGTGAGGGAAATTTAGAGAGGGAAAACGTGAAATCCCTCTCTAATTCCGTCACTAAATTTTGCGACCAAGGAATTTGTGAGAGATTTTATTTTTTCCGTCACTAATTTCCCGCCCTAATTTTGCTTTTTCTAGCAGTGAGAGAATTTATGTGAGATGAATGTTGCGGTATGATCTGTGAGTGACAAACCATGTTCAATTGATATTTGTATTTGAGGACTTCCTCTCATAATCTTAACACAAAGAACTAGTATATTTGCAAATGGATGAGCTTCACTATGATATATCAACATCACGAGTACTAGACAACCAACTATTGTCACTCCTTGATCGACATCTTCTTCTTGATTCGATATCTTGAGTTTCCCTTCACATGTGAGCCTTATAGGGATGTCCACCAACTTCTAATTACTAAAACTTCTATAAATTATGAATGATGTTTTTATTTTTAGGCACAAATATCTATTCTATATATAAAAGTTGTCCCAAGCCAATTTTGAAGCCCTAATTTTTCCAAAACCCTAATGGCTACAATTACTGTTTTACCCTAACTAAATCGTTAATCTATTTATCTATAAAAAATAAAGAAATAACAAATCGCTCCTAATTTTCGTAAACAGATAAACAGATATAAAAATTGTTTCCTGCCTATTCTTATGCATAGCAAAATCGCTCCTTTGCTTAACAAAATCTCCTATTTTCCTACCTTCTCTCATACCAATCGCTCATGATTTTCCTAAACAGATAAACAGATATCAAAATCGTTTCCTACCTATTCTCATGCAAAGCTAAATCGCTCCTTTGCCACATCTGTGTCTTTTCCATTTTCATTGTTGTCTTTCTCCTCTCATCACTTCCCTTCGCCAATGCTCTCGGTTCCGGCACCACCCTTGCCGTCAACTCCATCGCCACCGTCTATGCTTCAGATCATCACAACAAACTCATAACCTCAGTTGCTACCGCCACAGTCAGTTCTTTCTCTATCTCTCTCTCTACACGATATGTTGCCCTCACCATAGCCAACCCAATTGGCTTATGATTTCCCTCTTTTTTCCCTTTAATGAAATGCGGTGTATATGTTTTTTTGGTAGATCTGAAATCACATCTTTTTTAATTTTTGGTTGACGTTATTTTTCATTGTATCGCAGCTGGTTGTTTTTGTTGAGATTAATGGTGGAACTGAAATTCCTTTCCGTCTCAGTAGAGAAGGTAGGTTTGGCCACTGCTATTGATTTTACATGGATTTCTTTTAGCATAATGTTTCTTCAATTTTTCAATTCCAACTCTTTAAATTGGGGATCCTTTGATTTTCTTTATCCCACAACAAGTTTGGCTGTTTTCATTTTTTCTTTTGTTCTAAATTATCTCTCTTTTGTTCTCTATTTATGCGACTACACCACTTAGACTAGAAGTCTCTTCCTTCACAGATTTTGTACTGATAAAAAATCTAATGTGAATTTACTATGATATGACATTAATTTGATGTTAATTTGCTATGTCCATGACTAAGTCATATTTAGTTTCATTAATTTTATTCTTATTTCTTGATTTTTTTTTAAGATGCTTCTTAGTTATTGAATTAGTTGTAAAGAATTGGACACTAATTATGTAGTGATTTTTTTAGATTCTTGGCAACGGATATGTATTTGGGAGATGGGAACATTGTGGCAGTGCTACAACAACCGGTAGGTGAGTACTGTAGGGAACCAGGTACTGAAGTTCTTTCCATTGAAATTACTCTTATTTAATTGTACATATGTTTAGTGCTCCAAGCTCCTAAAACACTATGATGATTCAACGGATTTGATATTTGGTATGATTGCTATCAACTATTACTAAATTCAATTGGATTAGTTTTTGTGTTAATACCTGCGGTGGATCTTATCATAAGATTTCGTGCATAGTTATAAAAAAGGAAGTTATTCTACATAATGCAGTTGTATATAAGTTTTATTGTTTATGTAATTATGTTAATTTTTTATTTATTTTTTCTATCTCATTGGAATGAAGCTTTAGTTGGTCTTATGTTGTTATGTTTCTATCCATTGAATAAACTCCTACACAATTTCCATTTCACCCGGTTTGTTGGGATAAACCTTTGATTAAGCAGGCTTCATTGTGACATGAAAGATTGTAAACTTCACTACTGTCTTCTAGAGGTAACCTAAGAATATAAAACTCTACTCTTGATATTAAGTGGGACAAGCAACTGGTTTTGTGGCCTTAGTGATTTTTCTGCTTGGAGTTTTGTGGTTGCCCATTAGCAGGTTCGCAGAATTGTTAAGGTCGGTTTTGTTTTCTTCAATTTGGTTTCAGATGTTATGGCACAATTATGTATTTTTTTTAGCTTTGCTACTCCAGTTTTGCATCTCTTTATGTTGAAGTCATTGTCGTAATATGAGAATGATGCTTGATTATATTTTGCTTTCTTTAGTCTTTAGATATACATTGATGAATAATTTGGAGGCTTATTATCATGTTTTTTGGTTCCTGTAGGAATTTTGGAAGTTGTTTTGATGTATTTTACTTTTTCACATGCCCTGAGTTTTTCATGTCTCGATAGAGAAAAAATATATGATAATAGAGTATGTTGTTTTTACCCTGACATATGATGTAAGTATATTCTGCATCAAACAAGATAAGTATTTTTGTATCGTCTCCATAGGGAATAGTGCGTTATCAATGACAGTTTAACATCGACTATCATTCCAAGTATTAAGAGTACTTGTTTGTTTGAATTGAAATGTAACTAACTAAACTAATTGCAAAAAGTAAAAGTTGAGATAAATAAGGATTGAAACTTGTTAGGAGTAGCGTTCCTTAACCAAGCGTCACACGTAACCTAATGATCCATACGAATTCTAGCTTTGTAAACAACATTATCACAATCAATTCTAAACTATCCTTCGTGTCCAAAGTGATATAATTATTTCTAAGTTAGCGTTTAAACATTCGTGTCCAAATTCCTTAAACGATAACAAAGTCGATCGGATAGCTTAATCGACCGTGTCCAGCCTGATTAAATATCCGAAAGCATTTCACTCTTGATTATGGTGATTATCACAAGATTAACAAAGATGTCAAGTAAGTTAACCTAAGATATATTGCTACTCTAGCTCAAGATTCAAGAGTTTGTGTCCAAAGCATCTTGAATCTCATTGAAAGCATTAACACAAGAATAACAACAATATTGAATATAAATTGCTAGAACCATATATTGCAAGATAAAAAGGATTACATGTTTAGCAAGATCAAGTACCTCTCATCCCAACAAAGGGTATTTAGCTACTCATCATCATGGAAGCCATGCAAGGATGGATTGAAAAGGAAGGATTCATTACACTTGTGATGTCTCAACAAAGTATTAAGATCCAACTTCCAAAACCAATCTTACTCAATGAAGAACTACCTTACTTCTCCCTATGAAAATATCTAAACTAAAACCTAAGAGAAGCTAAGAAAATATCAAGCTAAGATATGATAAGATATTTACAAAGAATAGCAAGTGGGCTATTTATAGAATTCCCACTATGCTTGAGCTCGCCTCGCGAGCAGCATTACTCGCCATGGCGAGTTCTGATTCCTTCACCATTAAGATTCTGCCACGTCACCCTGGGAGGGTCAAACCGCCCTTACTCGCAACGGCGAGTAGCTCTGCTCGCCTCGCGAGCAAGGGGGTGCTCACGGCCTTTTGGCTTTGTTTTGAAGCTCGCCACTGCGAGCTGCTGTGCTCGCCTCGCGAGCAGTGTAGTACCTGCGGCCTTTTGCACTTTTCTTGGCTTTTTCATGCTTGCTTAGTGTCTTGAGGTCAAATCCTGCACAATTGGGTAAAGTAAGGCAATTAAAGCGTAATAAGGCAATTATCACTTTTATCTCGGCTTTTCCCTAAATTACTTGCAAAACAAGTAACAAAAGTGCTTAAAATATAACATGAAACTATCACTTCCTAGCACTTATCAACATATCACAACCAAAACCTGGCATAATGTGGTCAACTAAAGCTATATTTGATGAGATGCTCTACATGTTTTCTTTAATCTTATTGTTTTTGACATGTTTTCTTATACAAAAAAGGGGAAGTCAAGTCATGATAGTTTGGTCATTTTACCTTTGATTTAGCCTGTCTTCGAGTTGGAGTTGCTCTGTCTGAGTAGTGTGTTGTAGTTTTTGCAGTGTTGATATATGCATACTGTTTCAGGATTTTGGTTGCTGTATTGTATCTTCAGTGGGGAGTTGATGTATCAATCAAGAGAGACGTAGCTAGCAGAATATCCATATCACTGTTTTTCAGCTTGCCGAATTCATTTAGACTGTTATATTTTGTGAGAGGTGCCTTATAACTGTGCAACTCATGCTTCTCTGTGGCAGAAGTTGCCTCTGTATAGTTTGCTGAGTATAAGTGATCAAGTTTCTTTCAATTGAGGCAAATAATGTGTCTTGATGAATTTTTTAGTGGCTTTGGTGTTATAACACTCTTTTTCCCACATTGTAATGGTGTAAGTCCGTGACCAACTTATTGGTGTTGAATACTTATGTAAACTATAGTTATAGTTATGCTGAAATATTCTAATACAGTAATTTTACTAACTATATAAAGAACAACCATCAATTCTCCTAAAAAAGTCATATTGTTTTAAGCCAAGAGCACTCCCACGTGATTTTTTATAGTGAAGTGATGTCATCTTGGATCAGTGGCTTTCACACTCTATAAGGGTTCTATTGTTGTCTGATGTATCAAATTATTTATTTTTTAACAGCAAGTGAAGTATCAATTTATTTCCAATTTCAAAAACTACAGGTTTTGCATATTAGGTATGTTCCTAATCAATTGGCACACTTTTAGTAAAATTGAAAGAGAATAAAGAGTAAAATACAATTGTATTCCACTGAAGTGTGTTTATGTCACATTACTAATTCAATCTTAAAAATCATAAATCACTGATATTGAACAATGCATTAATAAGCTTCCTAGACACACTTTTGCGACAAGCTATTGGTTTTTTTTTTTTTTTTGAAACAACAAAATAAGCTATTGGATGTATAGAGAGTGAACTGAATTGGATCACAGAGGAAACAATCAAACATGTGGAGTACATTAATATGATTAAGTTGTGATCAAGTTGTCTAAAAAATATCAAGTAGTGATCACGTTCCTATTACCCCATCCAGCAAAAACTTATAACTTAGACTACTTTTGTAAGATAAAATTAGTGTAAGGTTGTGATAAATTTATTTTGTTTCATGTCATTATATTCGATTGTCTTATTGCGAATATAATATAAATGTCATACATGTTAGTCGCAACTAGCAATTTAAAAAAATCATTTGTTCAAAAATAATCTTCATCTATATCAGACCCGTGCGATAACACGGGTGAAAAGTCTAGTTTTTGTAAAAAAAAAAAACCAAACAGCTAGGTCACCATAAGCTCAATATCTAATTTTCTCTATAAGCTCAGTATCTAAATTGTTAATCAATTTACTTTGATTAACATAACAATTAACATAATAATATTTATACGGTTAAATTTATCTTTCTCAAATATACATCGCGACAAAACTAAACAGCTACAAATTTGGTGCTCGATGTATGTTTTACATAGTTATTAATTTTGATAAACAAATACCACTACTATTTTTCATTTTCACCTGTGAATTTCATAAATGCTCGACTTCATTCATGTGATAATGTTTTGTGTAAGGGTATCGTACTATCAATAAAATCATAATAATTTGAAATAGATCAAGAAAATTTGGAAGTTGCATTGATTAGGAATAATAGTACAATGTACATAATCAATTTATGGAAAAGATGAAATAGCATTAGAAAGGAAAGAAGAAGAAGAACTTAAGCACAAATGCTTAAAGTCATTACTCTATTGGAGAGTACCTAAGATGAAATAGCAATAGGAAAGGGAAGAAGAACTTCAGCCAATTTTGACATAAAATCAAAATTTTCTATTTATGCATATTCAAGCTTCATTGATTTTAGGATCACGTTTACCCACATATCTATTTACCTCAATCAATTCGGTTATTGGAGTGTATTTCCTCATATGCTATAATTTGAATCATAACATTTTTTTTTTATATTTATATGATCAACTTTTTATATGTGAAATATAAAAAAAAACATAAAACAAACAATTAAAAAAATCAAAATTTCTTTTCTAATTAAAAAAAAGTTATAAAATGTTTGTAAAAAAAATAGATTAATTTTGATTGAAATGTTATACATGGTCATCTATTTTGTTATTCTTTTAATTTTAAATATATTTATATATCAATATGGACTTAGAACTTCAAATTAAATACTCAAACCAAGCATAACCTTAATTTCTTAAGCTAAGTTTGATTCCAATTAATTTATATCACAAACGCGTAGATGCACTCATATCTTATTGGTGCAACAATTTTTAAATTATATATGAAACTTGAAAGTAAATTAGACAAACAATATCTTTGATATTCCTAGACCCTATAGGAGTTGGTCTTCTTCTTCTCATAAATAGAATCATTCATTTCCTTACAAAAATGAAGAGGATCTTGACTCCGGAATATGACCCTATAGGGTAGCTTCTCTATGTTTTCCGACCATCTAAAATATTCTGTAATTCTATAGGCCTACATGGAACCACAAGAGTTCCCTTCTGTCTGAAACCATACTCCTCCCAAGCATCATCAAGCAATCCCAAAAAAGCAGGATCAGTTAAGTAATCTAATCCAACAATAAACCTTCTAGTTTCTACACCCTTCTTTGCAAGAACAGCAAAGTAACCTTTCATGACATCATCGGCAAGCCCAGTTGTGGCATGATCTTCACTCCAGTAGCTCAATGCATGCTTTCTTGGCACAAAGACTGATAAACTCTTTTGTACTTTACCAACAAAAAAACTAAGCATCTTGAATATTGAAGGAGTTAATCGAGAATAGTTAGAGAACTATTAAAAAGGTAGTATCTGAATTGTCAAGAGATTGCAATATAATATTATGCTTAGGGTGTGGCTTTTTATAGGCTAATTGAGAACACATACGTAGCTACTTAATATACGGTATTGTATTGGTGGGTCTAGCCCTATACTATACACTGCACTCATTTATGCCATTATATGATAGGTCAATTACTTCCATCTCTTTAACCAAAAAGCTCTTATTTGAAAGGAGGGCCAAGAATTTGTTGTCCCTAGATATATTGAATTATCTTACTTTATGATGATATGTTATCTTTGTTTGGTAAACTAAAGTATACATATCCATAATTGCAGTTCTCTCAAAAAAAAAAAATCCATAATTGCAGAGACTAATTTCACAAGATAAATGAGATATTTTTAAGTTGTCATCCTTTAATATATATGTTTTATTTTTCCTTCTTCATATATTGATCATAAATCAAATCTCTAACGATATACTAAATAACTCAAGTATCTATCACTTCTATAAGACATTGCCTATACATTTGCTTGACCAATTAATACAAACCAACAAAGATGTTTGTTAAAGTGAATGTATCGAACTAGAGCAGATATACTTTGGATTAAGCAGAGACTTTTTGTTGATACATTGGATGAACGATCGAATATTGATTGTCAAATAGTTGTGATTGAAAATTCTTTTTTGATTGTTTTGAATCATTCTCCACAAAAATCACTGGGTTGAAAGTTCAGGTGAATACCAAGCTCTAGCTAGTAATTCTAGGGTTAAATATGTTTTTTGGTTACAACTTTACATTTTAGTCTCCATATTAGTTTTCTTTGACTTCTAGTTCTTAAAAAGTTTTCTATCACCACTTTTACTCTCTGCTTTTTAATTTAACTTATGTTAATCATTCAAAATTTTGATGTTTGTTTTCTACTCATGTTTAATACATTATGTAATTCTCTCTTGCAAAAATTTAAACTTATTTTGTCTTTAGATTCAACAATGGGGCAATAATTCACCTTTTTATTTTCTAAATTAAAAAAGTTATAAAATGTTTGTAAAAATAAGTTAATTTTGATTGAAATGTTATACATGATCATTTATTTTGTTATTTTTTTTTAATTTTAAATATATATCAAAATATGAACTTAGAACTTCAAATTAAATACACAATTCAAACATAACCTTAATTTTTTTTAAGCATGTTTAATTCAAATTAATTTATCATGACAAACATGTAGACACGCACATCTCATTCTTATTGGTACAACAATTTTTAAATTATGGATGAAACATCAAAATAGATTGGCTAAGAAACATATCTATGGTGCACAAGCGGGACAAATTTTAGATCATGCATAAGTTAGTTTCCACTATTGAATCCATAAATTTCACGATTAAATAAAATGAGATATGATGTGATTTATTGACCTAGCGGTGAAAAAGATATATGTAGCAAAACTATTTTACTTGTGCAAGTTAGATAAAACCTAACTTTTATAGTAGTTTTCTGACAAAAACCTTTATAGGAGTCATTGTTGTTTTTTTAAGAGAAAAACAACAACTATAAAAGACAATCATGACACAAGATATGTCCGAGGTTGGGATTTTCTCCATTCTTTTTGTAATGGAGGACTTATTCGTTTGGAAGTAAAATACAAAAAAGAATTTGATAAAACTCATTTTTAAAAATAATTTTAAAAAATCGTCCTACCAATTTCATATTTGTATTTATCTCTCTTAGATGGAATCATTTAATTCTTTATAGAAATGAAAATATAGAGTTAACACTTAAAATTAAATACTCAATCTAATTAGTTGAATTGGAACGATTTGTTGTTCGAAGGAAAATCAACAATTTGTTCTACTGTGCCAGTTGAATTGAAACTTAAAATGAAGAATTGGAACGATTTGGGGTTTTGTTGAGGGAAAGTGTTGTGAATTCGTTAAAAAATCACACCAATAAAATATTTGATGTGTGGAGCAAATTAGTCAAGCAACCAAAATAAGTGGGTGACTGTTATAAACACAAGCAAAAGTAGAAAACAACGAGAGAAAGAAAGAGAGAACACACGAAATTTGTTTACACAGTTCGGTCTAATACTGGCCTAGTATGGGGGAGAGAGCAGATCTCTGTTCCACTATAATGATGAGTAACTTTACAAAAGAGATAACAAAGGGTTACAAGAATTAGTCTTCAAACCTAATTCTACCCAAAGTCCCAATCTCTTCCCGTGACCAAGAGACTCAATCCTAACAGTGTTTTGTTCAAGGTGAATCAAAACAATCCCAACCCTAGTGTCTCCCACTTAGAGAAAACTCTCTAAACCCTAGTTTGTTGTTTGTTTCCAAACCCTTGTTTTCAGCCCCCTTTCTCTCTCTCTCTCTCTCTCTCTCTCTCTCTCTCTCTCTCTCTCTCTCTCTCTCTCTCTCTTTCAAGGTTTACTCTGATACAAGGTCTATATTTATAGTAAAAGTATCCCTAAAAAATTGGAACAAATCTAAGCCCAAAAATATGTTTTTATTTTATTTGCTGCTGGCAAAAATCGGGCATCGATTTCTACTCTTCAGGCGCCGATTTTTGCCTTAAGGAAAAGGCTGAAAAGACAACCAAAACTGGCCACCGATTTTGGCAGTTTCAGAAACCCCAATTTTGAGTCACTTCTACAACAATCTCTACCTTGACTCTAAATTAGTGATGATGCCAATTTAACCATAAGTCACCATGCTTCTCTTTCCCTTGCTTCCCACTACACCAAGTAGCTCCACAAGTTTCCACCTAACCTCTTCAGCCGTCGGAATTCCTTTCGCCTTCGTGAAGATCCTTGCATCCAACTACAGTAGGAGTTTTAGGTAGTTCCACAAGTATACATCATAACCTCTATGACCATCGGAATGCCTTCCACCTTCTCGAAAACCATCATTGCATCCACCTACACTGGGAATTTTAGGTAGTTCCACAAGTCTACACAATAACCTCTTCAGCCCGTGGAGTGATCAAATTCGTCCTCCTGAAGATTCACTTGCTTCCAATTACCCTTGGTCTTTTAGGGTAATCCCATAAGCCATGCTATACATTCTTCAAACTCCAGAATTCCTTACATCTTCATGAAGAATTCCCTTGCTCACAACTAGAGCATATCACCAAAGGTCTCCATAGTCGTACCATTCCTGGTGTGTTCAACTCCACCTCAAGCTGAGTTTTTTTTTACCTCAACTTTCAAATGCGTACATCTCACTATGTCTTCCACCTTGAAACTCCACCTCAAAGGTAGATAACAAGTATTCTTACCTCCGCCTCTTCGGATTGACCATGAGTATTCTTTCCACCGGCTCTCCAGGCTGATGTTGAGTGTTTAACATCTCTCCAGACGACCACTGCTATACAAGGCATCATTACCAAGGTGAGAAACATCACATTCTTCATTCTCCCAACAACACACCATCAAAGCACCCACATCCTCATCACTCTTGGAGACAATTTGTGCGAAGTTACTTTTATTCTCTAGACAATTCTTCTTGAAGTGACCCATCTTGTTACAGTTAAAGCACTTAAACTTTGACTTGTTACCACTTTTTCCCCGGTTACCTCTACCTCCACCATTCCCTCTTGAAACACTTAGGCCTTCACCGTTTTCATGAGCTCTCAACTCCTTGAACTTGGTCAACTCCTTGGTTCTCAAAGCCGCTAGAACTTCTTCCAAGGTAACAGTGCCTTCTTTGCCATTGAGAATGATATCTTTGAAAGATTCAAAAGATCTCAGTAGTGCACACAACAAGAGTATAACTTTATCTTCATCCTCAAGATGCACATCAATATTCTCCAAGTCATCAAGGATTTTGTTGAACTCCGGAAGTTGCTCCATGATGGCCTTTGACTCTACCATCTTGAATGAGTAGAGTTGTTGCTTTAGGAATTGCCGATGAGCCAAAGACTTTGTCATATACAAAGACACCAACTTTGACCAAATTGATGCCGCGGTTGTTTCCTTCGCTACATCTCTCAAAACTTTATCCCCGAGGCACAAGACAATGACACTCCTGGCCTTGTTCACCATCTCGGTCTTCTCCGCGTGCGACATGGTGACCTGTAACGCACATTCACCCATCAAAGCTTTCTCACACTTTTGATGTATTAACACCACTTCCATCTTTACCTTACATAACCCAAATTCATTATCTCCGGTAAATTTCTCAATATCCCACTTCGAACCCATGGTACTTGATTATCGATTTGATCCTTGTCCCACGATGGGCGCCAATTGTTGTGAATTCGTTAAAATATCACACCAATAAAATACTTATTGTGTGGAGCAAATTAGTCAAGCAACCAAAATAAGTGGGTGCAGTTATAAACACATGCAAAAGTAGAAAACAACGACAGAAAGAAAGAGAGAACACAAGAAATTTGTTTACCCAATTTGGTCCAATGCTGACCTAGTCAGGGGGAGAGAGCAGCTCTTCGTTCCACTAAAATGATGAGTAACTTTACAAAAGAGATAACAAAGGGTTACAAGAATCAGTCTTCAAACCTAATTCTACCCAAAGTCCCAATCTCTTCCCATGACCAAGAGACTCAATCCTAACAGTGTTTTGTTCAAGGTGAATCAAAACAATCCCGGCCCTAGTGTCTCCCACTTAGAGAAATCTCTCTAAACCCTAATTTGTTGTTTGTTTCTAAACTTTTCTTTTCAGCCCCCTTCTCTCTCTCTCTCTCAAGGTTTACTCTGATACAAAAGGTCAATATTTATAATAAAAGTATCCCTAAAAAATTGGAATAAATCTCAGCACAAAAATATGTTTTTATTTTATTTGCAGCTGGCAAAATTAGGCACCGATTTCTACTCTTCGGGTGCCGATTTTTGCCGTACGGAAAAGGCTGAAAACACAACCAAAATAGGCCACTGATTTTACCAAATCGGTCCCTGATTTTGGCAGTTTCAGAAACCCCATTTTTGAGTCACTTCTACAACATAATGGAAAAGAAACAAAAAAATGTGCGAGTAGGTGAATGATTCCCTCATAGTTTTCATGTTGAATTGAAACGATTTGTGAGAAGTGATTTGGGAGTGAGAAGGGTCACGGAGGTTTAAGTTTTTGTTTTATTTATTTATTTTTCTGAAAATAAAATGAGAGGGAGCCAATATTTTTGGAAGAAGCGCTCTCTATTTTCGATTCGCGCTATATGCCATTCTCTATTTTACAATTAATACATTGCGACATTTGAGCAAACTGTCGTATGAACCGTTGCAAAAATCATTAAAAAAGCAACATTGCGACAATTGTGCCAATATGTCGCAATCTGAGTGTCGCAAAATGACAATTTTCTTGTAGTGTAAACAAAGCCTCAATTTTTTTAAGCAAGTTTACTATCAATTAATTTATCATCGCAAACACGTAGATGCACTCACATCTTATTGGTGCAACAATTTATAAACTATAGATGAAACTTAAAAATACATTGGACAAGCAATATCTTTGATATGAATTCCTAGACCTTATAGTAGTTGTTCTTCTCATTTAGTAAGATGACCACGATGCAGCATATGGGGTTGGGATTTTATCCATTTTTTTTAATTGAGGACTACATTAGAAGAAAGAAAGATATAAATTAATGAGGATTTGATAGGACTCGTGTTTAAAAATAATTTTTAAAATGTAGCCCAACAATTTCATTTTTACGTCTATCTCTCGTTAATGGAATCATTCATTTCTTTACAGAAATAAAGAGGATCTTGACTCCGGAATATGGTCATTTCCTTCAACGGTGTTGTGTCTTCTCTATGTTTTCCGACCATCTAAAATGTTCTGTAATTCTATAGGCCTACATGGAACCACAAGAGTTCCCTTCTGTCTGAAACCATACTCCTCCCAAGCATCATCAAGCAATCCCAAAAAAGTAGGATCAATTAAGTAATCTAATCCAACAACAAACCTTCTAGTTTCTACACCCTTCTTTGCAAGAACAGCAAAGTAACCTTTCATGACATCATCGGCAAGCCCAGTTGTGGCATGATCTTCACTCCAATAGCTCAGTGCATGCTTTCTCGGTAAAAGAGTGATAAACTCTTTTGTACTTTACCAACAAAAGAACTAAGCATCTTGAATATTATTGAAAGAGTTAATCGAGAATACTTAAAGAACAATTAACAAGGTAGTATCTGATTATTAAGAGATATAGGAATATAATATCTTGTATAGAGTGTGGCCATTAATATGCTAACTGAGAACAAGTACGTAGCTACATAATGTCCGGTATTGTATTGGTGTGTCTAGCCCTATACACTGCATTCAATTATTTCAATGTTGAGGGCCCCACATGGAGTAGTGAACATCAATACCATTCAATTATTTCAATGTTGAGGGCCCCACATGGAGTAGTGGAAAATAAATGGCTTAGATCTCACCGGACTCTCAAGTCACAGGAGAGAATCTGCTCCCGCATTCATTAATATCATTATATGATATGTCAATTACTTCCATCTCATTAGGTAAAAAGCTCTTATTTGAAGGGAGGGCAGGGAGGGCCAAGAACTTGTTGTCCCCAGATATATCCATCTCATTAGGCAAAAAGCTCTTATTTTGTTTGGATTAGCAACGCAACTTGTTGGTTGCTTGCCTTCCATTTCTTTATAATTTATGAACAGTGAAGGAAACCACAAATTGCAATCAAAGGTTAACCATTAAAAAAATTATATATGTGTATAATTGCATAGACTAATTAATTTCAGTTGATAAATGAGATATTTTTAATTCGACATCTCTCAATATATATATATATATATATATATATATATATATATATATATATTTTTAAAGAATTCAAGTATCTATCACTTGTATGTGCCTTTATCGATACACTTGTTTGACCAGCTAATAAAAACCAACAAAGACCAAAAAAGATATATATTTTGTTGATTTGAATGTTTCGAACTAGGGCAAAGATATTTTGGACAAAGTGAGAACTTTTTTTCTGATACATTGGACAAACGATCAAATACTGATTGCCAAATAGCATGATTGAAAACTCTTTCATTGCACATATACTTTGGACGAATCAAATACTTTCTTTTGATAGATTGGATGAAGCAAAGATATTTTGGACTAAGCAAAAGATATGTAATTGAAAACTTTTTTTTTTTAATGATAATTTGAATCATGTTCGAGAAAATGAATCACAATGTTGAAAGTTCGGGTGAATGCACCAAGCTCTAATGGCTTGCTAGTAAATTCTAATTATAAATTCAATTGAATTATACAAGCATATAGTGCAGTTTTGTCCGGTAAACCGTGAAAAATGTTATATATTTTGATTCAGGGGTCTGCTGCAATAACTTGACTAAAAAGATGTTGAAGATGAACATGATGAAGTGTATATAACTTGATTGTTGGGAAGATGCTGCAGCACTTGAAACCTGAAAAGTTTAATGATTATGCATGTAAAACTCAAAGTGCATGGGGTTGCCACACTAACCTTTAGGCTCGATTCGCACCCACCAATAATTTTATATTGGATGCAATATGAATGACCGGTGAATCCCCTTCACTATACTATGAGTTCCTTGACGTGTATTGCACAACCACACCAAACGTATCTCCTAACAGTATTTACAGATTTATGGTTCCAACAATTCACTCATGCATCAGAGAATTGATGGATGATTTAGAGCAAGAGAACGAGGGAGAATTATGTTGTTAATGTAACAAAATTCTGTTTCTTGTGTGTGTCAAATTAATGCCCAAATGTCAAACTTTTATAGTGCATTATATGACCCTTCACATGAGAGAAAGCACCCCTTTGACTTGAATCAATGTTATGATTCATTAAGCACCCTTTTGCCAAAGGTTATGATCATATACAATTGAATCAATGCTAAGGTTCATTAAGCACCCCTTTGCCAAAGGTTATAATCATATACATTTGGATCAATGCTAAGGTTCATTAAGCACCCTTTTGCCAAAGGTTCCAATGTATATGAATGATTCCCATGAAGAGTTACAACTCTTGGTGAAGAGTTACAACTTTTATTTCTAATGTGATTCCATTATTTTCGAAATCACCAACAAAAAATAGCATACATGATTTAAGGCAACTAGTGTTGGTCCTGAGGACATATGGGAGGGGTGATCGCCTAAGGCTACACATATATAATTAAATAAATTGTTTCAACTAATGACTAGCATATCTATTTACATAACTGATTTTGGGTCTAACGAAAGTGACTATATACTCCAAAAGAATGGCAAAATAAACTTTGAATTTCGGCAGAGAGATGCTCACTTTTAATGTCCAACAATGTCTCGAATATGATAACATCAAATGGTTGAAACTTATGAAAAAACCGAGTTACATTTCTATTTCCTTGATAAGAAAAAACCTTAAAAGATTTGATACTTCATTTTTAAATCTTGTAATCACTTTGATATCTTGTAATCATTTTATTTCTTTTTATTATCTTTGTGGTAAATGTGTTGGATGACCAATACAAAAAGAGGAATGTTATTTAAACACAAAAAACTTACACATATGCGACAAAATGGTATATTTATACAATATTTTTTCCCCACTTTCTCTCCCATGATCTCTCTCTCTCTCTCTCTCTATATATATATCTTCCGACCACCATCAAGGTCGATGACGATGAGGTGCTGGTGGCTGAAGAAGGTGGATGGACGATGGTGGTGAGGAGGATGATGGTGGGTTGGGGTCGAACAAAAAGAGAGTAGAGGAGAGAGTAACATCGAGGTGGTAGAGGCACAGTGAAGGAAGGCGGCGCCGAAGGTGGGGGTGGTGACCGATCAGGGTTTTGGTGGAGAGATGACGCATGTGGCGGTGATTGGTGATAAATCTGGGTTTTGGTGGTAACAGGCGATGGTGGAGAGGGATGAGGGGCAGATAGAGAGGCAAACATGATGATGGTAGGCAGAGAGAAACAATGGTCGCCAGTGAATTAACTGTGATAGTCGGTGAGATGAGAGAGAACTGGAAGGAGAGGGGGAAAAGAGGGTGAAGCGGGGGAAGACAGAGAGTGACAGGAGATGATAGAGAGAAGAGAGAGAAAAGTGAGGGGTGAAATGACAAAAATACCCATATGTCAAGTATTTGTCCCAAAAACTGTGTTTAAATAACATTTCTAATACAAAAAAGTCTCACCACTAGAGCATGATTAATCGGTAAAATGTTTTCACTCTTTTAACTCACTTTGCTGATACAAATTTTTTTAATTTGAAATTGTAAAAATCTCTTCTTTTTTTTGTGTGTTAACCTCCAATTCTTAGAGAAACAAGATTGTAGCAATCTAGAGTTCAACAACTAATAATTGCTATGTAATCTTGTTATTTTTTTTAAAAGATTAAGTAATTTTTGTGTGTCACCGTGAGCTTAACTCAGTTGGTAGGAACATTACAGGGGTCGGGGTTCGAAACCCGGACACCCCACTTCTCCACGTTTAATTGTGTGAGCTCCGGCTACTAGACTACTAGACAAAAAAAAGTAATCTTGTTTTGATTTCTTTAAAAAATTATTATCAATAAAAACCTTAATTATTAGCATCTTCTTATGATCGTTTCGGAAGGCAAGAATTAATTAAGGATAAAATGGAATCTCATTAATAATTTTGCAACAAAAAACAAAAGGAAACAATTTCAATTATTATGAGAACATCATTCTCTTAATTAACTCAAGACACCAAAGATCTTAGAATTGGCCTTAAATGCAACATTTAATACGGTATAAAATGGGAAAACCAAAGATTATCTCAAGCAATAGACACTACATAGGACATCTCAAGGAAAACATACGTATAACTTAAAAGCCACCAGCCTATCTCAACACCCAACAATGTTATGGGATAGGTTAAGCCAAATTAAGCAAGCCACTCGGATATAAACTCAAACTAACTTAAATTGTATACACACATCATAAAAAAAAATTGTCTACATAATACTTCAAACTTTATCATTTTAAAAATGGTAGAGATTCACTTGAATTTATTTTATGCCTAAGAATTTATCTCTGTCTATGTGTGTGTCTCTTCATAACCAAACATAACCGTATCCTTTTTTTTTTTTTTTTGAAATAACATATTATATATCACACTAGGCTCCCTGCACAAGATGAACAGGGAATCCTATTGTTAATAATACTCAACATACCAAATTAAAAATCGTAAAATTGTTGAAAGAAATGTAACTAATTTTATTTTTTAATCAATAAAATTTGTTAATAATTAAATTTATGCAATAGACGAGCATAAACCCACAAGATACAAAATCTACAAACCCACAAGATACAAAATCCCTTACTTGTAAAGCTTATTACGTTAAGCAATTGTTAAACCTAGCATTTTTCCCTCTAAGTATCCATCATTAATTGCTAAGATGTTAGCCCTAATAATATTTCCCTCCATCAGATGTGCCATTTAAAATTCAAATTATCCCTCATTCACTCCTTATGTTTGTCAATTTCGAAATTACTAGCTATTAACCTCGGTATTGTTATGTAAATTCCCTATTTTCATGCAACATTTAGTGCCTTCTTTGCTGACTAATTGAACGGTTCCATATAATCATTTAGTGCATTTCTCAGCTTTTAATATTTCGGTTCCTTCTAATCATGCTTTAGAATACATTGAACTTCCTCATCTTTTAATATTTTTTGAGCGTTTCCAATGCATACACTGGTATCTCTTCACAATTCTTCCTATAAATACCTGCATACTTTGCTTGATCAAACCACACCCTTGCATCTTCTTTTCATCTTTTTTATCTTTTGCATTCAACATGTCTGGTCGTACTATTGAAACCCTTTTGTCATACCACTGCCTTACCGGTACACATGTTCTCTCTGTTTTTATTTTCAGTTTTTAGTATTTTGATTAAGCCCAAATATAATAAGATTTGGTTATCCTTAGTTGTAGCGGGTTTTCCTCCAGTTTTCCTTCTGTTGTGCGGTGTTTCTATTGTATGCTGCATCGGTTTGTATTATTTGAGTTAGTGGTGTTTTGTTGAATTGATTTCGTGTTCTCTGACTTGGGTTAGTACTGTCCTGGTCGGTCCAAATTTGTTTGGTTTATACAATGTTTGGTTCTGATTTTGGAGATCAAATTCAAAATGTTTGCTACTTTGAATTAAGTCTGCTAAGGATGTGTTTCAGTTGACAAATGAAAATCCTGTAGTGGTAATACCTGTGCTATAACCCATTATTTTCGTTTGTATTTAGGCATGTATGTATTTTTTCTGATAATATTTGGTTATCGATTGCAGGGAACGTTGGAATATGGTGATTTGTCAAGCAATACAGATGTGATTGAAACTCCGGTGAGCAAACAAGTCAGAAAGAGGTCGTCAAGTGCTGCAGAATATGCTAAAGATAATCTTCTGGATAGCAGAGTGTTCTACGAATAAGAAGCCGACACTGGTTTGGGTAAAAATTGAGCCACCAGACATGAAATTTAAGTAGTTAGTTACTAGCTACTCGGTGGTTTTTGTTGGCATTAAACTTTTAAATGTCTTTGTTTCATGTTACATTTTGTGTCTTTTAGTATTTTGGTTTTGGTCTTTATATCTATTGCTGAATCTTTACTTCTTTGCTATGATTGTTTGAGTTAGATGTGAGTTGGTTCAATTTGTAGGAAGTACAACATATGCGATGTCGTCAAGTAAAATGAGCTTCTGCATGACGCTTTTGCCAATTTTTACCTGTCGACACTTTTGCCAAACTCTACCTGTCAACGCACTAACCGAGGTTGCGCTTCAGGTCACATCTTGATCTCCCTCTCCTCAATCTCATTTTCATTATATTCACCACAATTATTAAACAACAGGAAAGGTATCAATGGCGATCAATCTCTTGCTTTTTATGTTGATGATTTTTACTTTCAGTTTCATATTTGTTTTGGTGGCTGATATGTAATTGCCTTTGGAATGCTTCTGTTAGAATGGATAACAAGGAAGTGTGCTTTACTGAAATGAAATTTACGAATGATGGAAGGAAAGCAAAATGAATGAAGAAATTTGTTTGCTAATATGATATGCAAGGTTGCAAGGAAAATGGTCTTTATAAAGATCTGTTATATATATAGTTTTAATGCAGAAAAATCCTCAACATTCTACTCAATCAATGATGAAGAAAAGGAGTGAAGACAAACAAGTTCTCTGCAGTTTGGTAGATCTTAATGAGAATGAAACTACCCTTTCATGTTTAAGGCCTCTGATGACATTCTTTTGGCCAAAATTCTCCTAATATTCTTTAGGCATGTGCATCCATGTTATTGCCTTATTGGTTTTTGTTACCATTTCAGATTTACTTTTGATACATTAGTTGACATGTAATTTTTCTTTTAAAGTTAGCTGACATGTAAATATTAGGTTAGTAATTTGAAATTTTTAAGAGGAAAGAAATAGACCAAAAACATTAAGCATTTGGTCTCTCAAAAAAAAAATGTAAGCATTTGGTCTGTTTTAAGCTAGAGGTCCACATTTATTTTATAGTCGAATCATTTAATATGTATTATTGTAAATTATTAGTGTAACTTAAAACTCTTGCCTTGCATGGATAACTTTAGCCGTTGAAGTTGTCTTCAGGTTGAGTTTTCCATGAATGGGTTACAAATTCCACTAAATTAGAACAGAGAGATGAAGATCCTGTCAAAAATGAAAACAGTAATGAATATTTTTTATATTTTTCAACTGTATGTAGCCTTAAATTGTTGGACTTAATATTAAATTTAAACATACATAATCCAATTTCTTACTATATTTGCTCTAAACAAAAAAATATCATACTTAAGCCATTAAATTTTAGTCTTTTTTTTATTTTAAACGTAATGATATAGTCTTTAAAATATCATACAATTATATGTTTGTATAAAAAAAGGCTTAGGTCTATTTGAGAGGCTAACTACTATAGTTCTCTTTTAAAAAAAATACGGATATGATTTTTGAGTAAAATAAACAACTACGCATCTATTAAAAATGATTGACATTAAGAGTTACGTTAAAGAAGTGATTTATTATTGATTGTGTGTAAAGATTTAACATGACTTTAATTTTTTCTTATAAAACTATTCTATGTTTCTATATAAGTCGATGATCATATCGTCTATTTCATCACATTGTTGGATTTTGCTGCAAGTTTATATCTACAATGAAACAATACTATATATTTTGTTGATATATAGATTAGCATTTACATAATTTTGTATCGACTATTTCAATGATAATATTAGGAAAATGATTCTTGCACACCCAAACTCAAATCTACCTACGGTGAGAAAAAAATTAAAAAGAGTGAAATGATAGATGTGATAAGTTAATAATATGATATAAGGAAATATATGGGAAGAAAACGTGTATTAAAATTGAAGGTGTTCAGACATAAGTCCTTTATATAACATAACTTATGAACTTCAAAAATAAGTTTTCAAGATGAAGGTGGAACTCGACCTCTTAGATTAGTCGACTCATGAATCAGATACCGAAATATTAAAAAAATTTATAAAATTTGTTTAGAAATATTAAGCATATTAAAATATAGTTTTTAAATGCCACTCCAAGGTTCCTTAAAAAATAATGCCACTCAAAGGTATATAAAGACGCTTTTAAGTTCTTTTATGTGTTTTTAATGGCACGGGTCAAAAGTCTAGATGGGTTGAAAATAATGTTGAAGATGGTGATGATACTGATGTAACTTCAAATGTAGTTTATAGAAAAGTAGTATTTTGTAATGTATGATAAGTAAAATGTACGGTTTTCGAACTTTGTTAACGTCACTATGATATGACTAATGTAATACATTTTTATCATATGACTTATTACAATACAATTCTAATGTACAATATTATTTATTACACTACAATTCTAATGTTCAATATTATTTATTCATGTTTGTTTAGTCGGTAGGACCCGTGCATCGCACGATGATCTAGTTAAACTAATTAACGTCGGTGGTTATGTAGTTACTGTCACGCAATTTGTGAGTGTTGCCACTATATGGTAAGATCATGGAAAATGGCAATGGGAAAGGAGCTAATGATTAATAAATTATGAGTGAATGATAAATGTCTGTCCATCCGGCCCCTACATTATAGATATCGGCAAAGCAAATGGGGCCTTTAGTATACAAACACACTTTTATTGTATGTTTAGGGAGTAGGGGCCTGAGGACAAGAACATACATAGTACAGTGCATGCATAATAATACAGAGAAAATCTTGTGTGGACCAAGACCAAGAATTTTGGTTTGGTCACACACAAAGAGAGAAGAGAGAAGAGAGAGAACATGTAGAAGAGAGAAGAGAAGAGAGAGAAGGAGAAAAACTTGTGTGTTTGACCAAACCAAAATTCTTGGTCATGGTCCACACAAGTGTTTCTCAATAATACATTGTCATGGAAACTCGCACGAAAATGTACTTGCACAAATACTAGATCCTTCTCAATGATTTAATTTTCTCATAAAAATCATTGTGTGTGGGTAAGCATTCAGGATATCTATGTCTTTTGATGTGATTTGTTAACAGGCTGGATTGTATGTTTATATAAAGAAAAGTATATTGAACAGGTAGAGGTGTGAAAAAGTAGAGAAAGTTGTCACAAAATGGTAGTACAAATATCATTTTTCAAATATATTTATCACATGTACTAAATCCCAGCTTGTGGGTGTAGTACTTGTGTTCTTTTCCATAATCATATTCATAAAGTTTTTCCATTGAAATAATAGAAAAACTAGATCCTTCGCTAAGGTAAGCTACACTGATTCATATACTATGCTCAATTCAAACATATAAAAATGATAGTGCTTTCCCCTAAAAAAATGATTGTGTTTTTTTAAAAAACTTGTTATCCAACCTAAGGACGTCTAATTCGCTGGAATAATTGCACCGTCCATTTGTGAGGGGTCATTTAAAGTTAGAGGAAACATTCCGTACAGAAATTGACATAACCACAACAAGAAATTTGACTTTTAGTGACAACAAACAACCGCAGGTAAAAGTCATTTTACTGTAGGTATAGAACCAATTAAATATCTATACAGACGGATTTTTTTTTTCCGTGGTCAATAGTTTGCTATACCTATGATATTTCTCCCGTCAGACAAAACATTATGGCTTTAGCTACGGATTTTGACCATAGGTATAGGGTTTAATCAAAACTTGCTAATGTTTTGCCTAAGGCTCTTTTCTATCACTACACACTTTAGTGACAACCAATATAATCACATCACGCCATGATGAATAATTAATTAAAATTATATTTTACAAATAGATGAAAGACACACAGGATGCAGCAATAATAATATTCAATAGCAAGTATGTTAAGCACTACTATTAAATCTACAGACCAACCAATTCTAGGATATTTTTTTTTTACAATATTATGACAAGTTTTTGGTTTTTCATAGATTTGTCAACTAAACACCATGTGAGACTACCTGTTGGTTTATTTGTAGCTTTATTTCACCACATCAAATAGCTTTTAAATCATCAAACATGTTCTGATATAAAAGAAAATAAAGCTTTTTTAAAAATAAACACAAACACAAAAACGTTTTGATTTAGTTTAAAAATAAATAAATGATCAAACTTCCACCCAATAATTTGGATTTTGGTGTATCTCATAGCAAGTCTATGGTTTTAGGTCTCAAAAACATCAATTCATAATCAAGGGCGTTGCCAGGAACCTGGGTCAGGGGGTTCAGACTTTTGAACTTTGATATATATATATATATATATATATATATATATATATATATATATATATATATATATATATATATATATATATATATATATATTTTGAAATTGTTGAATAACCGGCTCATTATAAATGTTTTTTTTTTACAAAAGCTCATTATAAATGTTGTTATTTTGAAAATTTATCTTAAATATTTATTAATAGTTTATGTATGTATATGGAAAAAATTATGAAATTTTTTTATATGATAAATATATAAGTGCTAGAATACATAATTTAAATATAGTAAGTAGAATTTACTTACCTTACAGGATTTATTTATAACTTGTGAAAATATGTCTTATATACAAGTCTGAGCAATACTTTTCGTTTGGGCTCATTTGGTATAGTGGTAAGGATTAGTGCAATTTCATTGGACTTCAGCTGTTCGATTCCCACAATTGCGGTTTAATTAAAAATTAAAATGTTATGTTTTCACTTTAATTATGGAGACTTGATAGGCTGATAGGTTCAAAAGAGGTGCAATGACTAAATGTCAGGGGGTTCAATATGGTAATAACATAGATAATTGGGCAGAAATTATGAAATTGAGGGGGTTCAGTTGAATCCCCTGGGCTGCACCTAGCTCCGCCCCTGTTCATAATTACTTAGAAAATAATTACTCGAGTTTTCTTGGCATGCAATCCATGGTCTAAGGTCTTGAAAACAGCACATAATTGAGATCCGCAACTTTCAGCCATTGTGTATCTCTAAGAGAGTCTTTAGTTTTAGGTCCAGAAAACCTCTAATATGTGCAAATATTAATGACAAGTAGTGCTATCGATTTTGGGAAACCTATAATTGTAAGTAATAAGATTTTCTATGATGGTCATATTTATAAAATCTACGTAATGGCACATCATATATGCACAATTTCTTGAGCCCTATACCATTTAGATTTGGTGTATCTCATAGCAAGTTTATGGATTTAGGTCTTAAAAACATCAATTTTCTCTTAATCAGGCCGGAATTTATCTACCCCAATCAGTTTTTTCTTATGGTCAGTTGTATATTTCCATGTCTTGAGTTACTTCAAGAAATGGCTAAAAATATTGTTTGTTAACGAGGAATGTGGAGATATAAATGGCTAAAAATATTGTTTATTAACGAGGAAGGCGGAGATATTGATGTTACATCTAATGTAGTTTACAAAGAAGTGTTTCAGAATGTTTGGTAGTTAATGTTGTTATTTCCCTCCGTTTCAAAATGAGTTTCGCTTTAGCCAATTGCACACAGATTAAAGAATGAAATGAAATAATCATTAGACATAACATTTTTACTAAACTGCCCTTACTTTATAAGAAAAAGACAAACTTAAAGTTGCATTGAAAATTGTGTGAGAGAAAAGTTAAAGTATTTATTGAGGGTAAAGTTGGAAAAAAAAATTAAAGTTGTATTGGAAATGTAAAGTGACATTTATTTTGAAACAAATTTTTTTGGCTAAAGTGACACTTATTTTGAAACGGAGGGAGTATGTTTTAAAGCTATTTAAGTCATTTGTTCTCAAGATCTCCTTGTACTTTTTTGAGCTTATCATTGAACCCTTCCCTTTTCTTTTGAGATATGCTTAAATACAAAGCAGATATTTAAACGTTATTTCAACCAAAAGACAGTTAGATGTATTTTATTCTATTTTATTCTTAGAGATTCCTTATAAAAAATGTTTTAAGTGCTTTTTACACAAGAACATAACTGAACTGAACCTCTATAACTTTTCACAAGTCTTACCGTATAAATAGAATTAAAAGGTAAAAGAATTAGTAGCAAACATCCAAACACAATGCCTTCATATAATTTAGCAACTACAAATCGCCACTACATGTTTTATCTTCTCTATGTTTTCCGACCATCTAGAATGTTCTGTAAGTCAATCGGCCGACACGGAACAACAAGAGTTCCCTTCTGTCTGAAACCATACTCCTCCCTAGCATCATCAAGCAATCCCAAAAAAGAAGGATCAGTTAAGTAATCTAACGCAACAAGAAACCTTCTAGTTTCTACACCCTTCTTTGCAAGAACAGCAAAATAACCTTTCATAACATCATCAGCAAGCTCACTTGTGGTTGTGGCATGATCTTCATTCCAGTAGCTCAATGCATGCTTTCTTGGTACAAAGACTGATAAACTCTTTTGTACCTTCTCAGCAAATGAACTAAGCATCTTGAATATGGAAAGAATTAATAGTAAATTATTAGAGAACAATGTGGTATTTGAATTATTAATTGAAGATTGGAATATAATTTTTTTTTTTGAAGGATGGAATATAATTTTATTAGCTGAGTTTGGCTATTTATGCTGAGCGAGAACACAATATTACACTTGGTTATGTTGAATATTAACAAACTTGGAATATAATTTTGGTATGTTGAATATAAAAAAGTTGGAAAATAATTTTGGTATGTTGAACAGTATCAAAAGCATGGACGTTTGAATATTATTCAAAAGCATGAACTTTTTTTTTGGGTCAAGTGTAATAGTTTTTTATTTTTCAACTTTTTTTATATTCAACATACCAAAATTATATTCCAACTTTTTTAATAATATTCAACATACCAAAATTATATTCCAACTTTTTTTAATAATATTCAACATACCAAAAAGTTGAATGATATTCAGAAGGGAAATAATGATTGATAAATTATGAGTGAATGAGAAATGTATGTCCACTCCGGCCCCTATATAGCTAACCGTTTTATTGAATTATACAGCATATGTTACTAGTTATATCTGCAATGAAAATGGGGCCTTTAGTCAGGGCCGTCCCTGGGGAGGTGCGAACTGCTCAATGGAGCTGGGCCTCCCCAATTTTGGGGCCCAAAATATTATTTTTAAAAAAAATAAAATGCACTGAAAATAATAATATATGATAGGGAGGCGCAAAGGAGATGGGATATGGGAGAGTGGACTGAGGGGAGTAATAGACCTAGGAAAGCAATGGGATCGGATTTCAAGAGAGAGTACAGACAGCGGGAGAACAATAGACATGGAGTTAGGTAGGGCTTGGCTGACAAACCTTATCCTAACAATCGTACCTGTTAGTACGGACGTGGGTAACCCTCGACCTTGGGAGTCGCCTTCTGCCGTTGTAGGAAAGGTCAACCCTTGAACCTCGTGTGTAACCCTCAACCCGTACTTGTGGAACTACCTAAAATCCTAGTGTAGTTGGATGCATGGATCCTCAAGAGGGAGGAAGACATTTCGAGGGTTGAAGAGGCAAAGGGTGGAAGCTTGTGGAGCTACTTGGGGTAGTTGGAAGCAAGGGAAAATTAAATGGAGAGAGCAGCAAATTGATTGATGGCTAAGAAACATATCTATGGTCACAAACATAACAAATTTTATTAAATTTAGGTCAATTTTATGGTGCATGTGGACAAATTTTAGATCATGCACAAATAGTTTCCACCATTTGATCAATAAATTTCATTATTAAATCAAATGAGGTATGATGTGATATAATAGTGAAAAAGACATGTATGCATGTATGCATATTAGATAAAACCTAACTTTTATAGTAGCTGTTGTTCTTTTTTTTAAGAGAAAAAATGACAACTACTATAAAAGACAATCACGACACCGGATATGGCCGAGAATGGGATTTTGTCCATTCTTATTTTGTAGAAAGAAAGACACAAAAATGGATTTGATAAGAGTCATTTAAAAGTAATTTTAAAAATATCATCCTACCAATTTCTATTTATATTTATCTCTTAGATTGAATCATTTATTTCTTCACGGAAATGAAAATATAGACTTAACACCTAAAATTAAATACTCAATCTAAACAAAGCCTTCATTTTTTTCAAGCAAGTTTACTATCAATTAATTTATCATCGCCAGCACGTAGATGCACTCACATCTTATTGGTGCAACAATTTATAAACTATAGATGAAACTTAAAAATAGATTGGCCAAGCAATATCTTTGATATTCCTAGACCTTAGAGTAGTTGTTCTTCTCCTTTAGTAAGATGACTACATTAGAAGAAAGAAAGACATAAATCAGGATTTGATAGGACTCATGTTTAAAAATAATTTTTAAAATGTAGCCTAACAATTTCATGTTTACGTCTATCTCTCGTTAATGGAATCATTCATTTCTTTACAGAATTAAAGAGGATCTTGACTCCGGAATATGGTCATTTCCTTCAACGGTGTTGTGTCTTCTCTATGTTTTCCGACCATCTAAAATGTTCTGTAATTCTATAGGCCTACATGGAACCACAAGAGTTCCCTTCTGTCTGAAATCATACTCCTCCCAAGCATCATCAAGCAATCCCAAAAAAGTAGGATCAATTAAGTAATCTAATCCAACAACAAACCTTCTAGTTTCTACACCCTTCTTTGCAAGAACAGCAAAGTAACCTTTCATGACATCATCGGCAACCCCAGTTGTGGCATGATCTTCACTCCAGTAGCTCAATGCATGCTTTCTTGGTACAAAGAGTGATAAACTCTTTTGTACTTTACCAACAAAAGAACTAAGCATCTTGAATATTGAAACAGTTAATTGAAAATAATTAGAGAACTATTAACAATGTAGTATCTGATTATTAAGAGATATAGGAATATAATATCATGTATAGAGTGTGGCTATTTATATGCTAATTGAGAACAAGTGCGTAGCTACATAATGTCCGGTATTGTACTGGTGTGTCTAGCTCTATACACTGCATTCATTAATGTCATTATATGATATGTCAATTACTTCCATCTCATTAGGCAAAAAGCTCTTATTTGAAGGGAGGGCAGGGTGGGCCAAAAATTTGTTGTCCCCGGATATATTCCATCTCATTAGGCAAAAAGCTCTTATTTTGTTTAGATTAGCGGCGCAGTTTGTTGCATGTTTGCTTCTATTTCAGTATAATTTATGAACAATAAAGGAAATCTCTAATTGCAATCAAAGGTTAACCATTCACAAAAGTATACATGTATATAATTGCAGAGACTAATTTCAGCGGATAAATGAGATATTTTTAAATCGACATCCCTCAATGTATATGTTTTTTATATATTGATCAAAAACATCTAACCGCATACTTAAGGAATTCAAGTATCTATTACTTGTTCATGGCTTTATCAATATATTTGTTTGACCAATTAATACAAACCAACAAAGATATTTTGTTGATGTGAATGTTTCAAACTAGGGCAAAGATATTTTGGACAAAGTGATAACAAAATAGTATGATTGAAAACTCTTTCATTGCACAGATATTTTGGACTAACCAAAGACTTTCTTTTGATAGATTGAATGAAGCAAAGATATTTTGGACTAAGCAAAGATATGTGTAATTGAAAACTTTTTTTTGAATGGTGATTTGAATCATTTTCGAGAAAATGAATCAGAATGTTGAAAGATCGGGTGAATGCACCAAGCTCTAGCTTGCTAGTAAATTCTAATTATAAACTCAATTGAATTATACAAGCATATAGTACAGATTTTGTTCGGTAAACCATGAAAAATAGCATTCATAATCTAAGGCCAGACACATACAATTAAATAAATTGTTTCAAGGCTTAATTAATCATTTGGTCCCTTAAGTTATTTGTTGGTTACATTTTGATCCCATAAGTTATTTATGAACGTTACGTTTTGGTCCCTTAACTTATAATCCGTTAGCCAATTAAATCCAATCCGTTAACTTTTGTCAAAAACTGTTAATCTTTCATCCTCGAACCCAGAATTCATTGCATTCATCGCCAAACTCAGAAAATTCATCATCTTCCTTCACGAACTTCATTAACAAACCCATAAAAATTCAACAAACTTGATAAAAAGAGTATGAATAAACATGAACCATGGGATTAGATATTGCAGCCTTTAAATTAAAATGAATTACTCAGATTTAAACACCACTCAAAGCAATCAGCGATACTCCCCTCCTCTTTCTCTATTCTCCAACTTTCATTCTAAACTGTTCATATTCAAGACAAAAAGAAAAAGTTTGATTGCTCTTTCTGATTCTTGGATGGCTAATAGAAGAAAAAGAAAATCGAATTGACATGGTTATAGAAATGCCCAGGTTTGTAAAAGATTAAGGGTTAAATCATAGTTCTAAATCCTCTATAAACAATTCGTTACTAATAAAAAAGTATTGATGAATTTGGGAGAAAATTCATCAATTTGGGGAAATCGAATCTTCCCAATTGGGGGAAATCGAATATTCCCAATTTTCCCAAAAAATCGAAATTGAATTTGGGGAATTTGGGGTTAGGAGGTTTGAATTTTCCCAGAAGATTTATGTCTTTTTTATGTGATTTTTTGACACACTACTGAATTGTATATTTATATAAAGAAAAGTCATTTTACCGTAGGTATAGTACTAAATACCTATACCGACGGCAGTTTTTTTTTTTCATAGTCAATAGTTTTCTATGCCTACGGAATTTTTCCGTCAATATATCCTATAGTGCCGAGATTTCTCCCATCAGACAAAACATTTTGGCTTTACCTACAAATTTTGACCATAGGTATAGAGTTTAATCAAACCACGCATATGTTTTGCCTACGGCTCTTTTCTATCGCTACACACTTTAGTGACAACCAAATACTCCCTCCGGTCCTATATATAAGAAACAATTGACTTTTTAGATACATTTGATAATTGATGTATCCAATCTAGAATATAGATCAAATACATCAATTATCCAATGTATCTAAAAAGTCAATTGTTTCATATATATAGGATCGGAGGGAGTATAGTTTAGTCACATCACGCCATGATGAATAATAAATTAAAATTTTATTTTACGAATAGATGAAATACACACAGAATGCAACAATAATAATATTCAATAGCAAGTATGTTAAGCACTATCGTTAAATCTACAGACCCACCAATTCTAGGATAAATTTTTGGGTTAATACCGCTTTTGGTCCCTGTAATATGAGCGAATTCCAATTTTAGTCTCTGTAAAAATAATAATTTAGATTCTGTCCCTTTCATTTAAAATTCTTCCACTTTTAGTCTCTTACTTAAACATATCAGCATAATCTTCCAATGTGGCATGCTGACTAGATATTTTTTTTCATTTTTGTGTAATTAATTAATTCCATGTGGCTTTTTTTCTTATTAATTTTAAATTAAATAAAACTGAAATAAGAAAAAAAAAAATTTAAAATTCTAAAATTATTATTTAATTCATCTTCTTCATCAGGTTCAACACAAACCCAACCATCTTCAATCCATAACTATTTTCTCTGCAAATATTCACCAAGGCTTTAAAGTTTAAACACATAAAACTCCATTCAATTTCTCAGTCAGAACCATAACACCTCACGTTCAAACAACAATAACTACATCACCCTCACAATAACTAGAACAAGCCCATATCTCTTCAACCCATATTCATGAATCTTCAAAATAACAAACCCATACCACTTTAACTATTAGATACAGAATAATCTTCAACACAAAGAATGGAAAATCTGATTCGAATTTGATGCAAAGTTTGATGCGAATCTGATGCAAATCTGAGAACAGTTAGGGTTTAAAATTAAAGTTTGGGGATTTTGATTTAAAGCATAAATTTTCAAAGTGAGATGGTGGTGGTGGCGACGAGGATGGTGGTAGTGACTGATGAGGGAGGGTGTGGTGGAGATTTATTGATGAGGGAGGGATCACGGTGGAGAGAGAGAGATGGGAAAGAGGAACATGGAGATGACAGTGCAGGGAGGGAGAAAGAGAGGGAGAACGAGGGTAGTGCATGGTGGTGTGATGAACGATGGTGGACGAAGATGGTGGTCGTAGGAGAAGAAAGAAGGATGGAGAAGATGAAGAGCGAGAGAGAGAAAGATGTGAGGAATGAGGGATTAATTTTTTTTTTTAATTTTTTTAATTTATGTTTTAGAATTTTAAATAATGGAAATAATTATAAATTTTAGGTGTATTAAAACATATTAAAATTACACGGTCAGCGTGACATGTGGCTAGATTCTGCTGACATGTTTAAATGAGAGACCAAAAGTGGAAGAATCTCAAATGATAGGGACAAAATCTAAATCATTTTTCTTACAGGGACTAAAACCGGAATTCGCTCATATTACAAGGACCAAAAGTGGTATTAACCCTAATTTTTTTTACTGTTTACGATATTACGACAATTTTTTGGTTTTTCATAGATTTGTCAACTAAATACCATGTGAGACTACCTCTTGGTTTATTTGTATCTTTATTTCACCACACCAGAAAGCTTTTAAATCATCAAACATGTTTTGATCTAAACGAAAATAAAGTTTTTTAAAAATAAACACAAACACAATATAAAAAATATTTTTTGAGTCAAAAAAAGTACAAGAGAACAAAAGAAAAGGGATGGGTTCGATGATAAGCTCAAAAAAGTACAAGGAGATCTCGAGAACAAATGACTTAAATACAATTTAATTCATTTGTTCTCGAGATCTCCTTGTACTTTTTGAGCTTATCATCGAACCCATCACCTTGTTCTTTTTAACTGTGTGGTGTACCCTTTGTGAGATTCTCTGAGTTAGACCTTTTCTTGTTTAGCTTGTTTTTCTTACCCCTTGTTTTTAGTTGGTTGTCTTTAGCCTTTAATGTGTTCCTCTTCTCTTTTGTTTGTTTATGGGTCCATTTGATTAAGAAAAGGGAAGGAAAAAAGTACTTGACGAAATAGGACAAACTTTAAAGTATTATATAACTTTTAGTCATGTACGATATTTGGATAGATAATGGACAACCCAAACAAAATAGGAAAAAGATACATAGACCACTCTTTCTATACACCCCTTTGTACCACTGCTGATGTGGTATGGGAATTTTAGTAATTTCACTCATATCAGAACTTTGCTCTCTCTCTCTTGTCTAATGTACGATCTAAACTCTTCTCCTCTCTCATCGTTCATCCTTGCTCTCTCTTCAGCCCCTTGTCTCTTTTTCTCTCTTCTCCCTCAAAACTTTCTTTTTAATTGCGTATGTTGCCGCCGTTCCCATCTCTGTATGCATCTTTGAAAATGTTTTTGTTAGATTTATTTAAAAAGTTTGTTGTCAGTGCGTTTTGGAGGAGTGTGAGGCAGAGAGGATAGATGCTGAGAACGGCGGAGGACGGTGGTGGATGTGGCCGGTGGTGGATGTGACCGGTGGTGGTGGCTGATGGATGAAGTAGCGATGAAAGGGATGCCACCAGCAGAGTTCTTAGATCTAGATGGAGGTGTGGCGGAGATGAGGGGCTGAGCGACGGCAGTGGGGTGGACGAAAATTGAGAAGTGGGTGGTTGGATGGATATGTGACAAAGGTTGGTGATGGACAAAGGTTGAAGAGAACGGTGGTGACAAAGGTTAATAAGAAAAGACAATTTTTTTTGAAAGAGATGATGGTGGTGACAAGCTGTTCAAAAAAAAAAAAAAAGATGATGGTGGTGACAAACTGTGGTGATGGAGGGTGCTGGTGGGGAGAGGAAGAAGAGAGAGAAGGGGGCAAGAGAAGTTGTGAGGGAGACTCTAACTGTCTTTGTCTTTTTTGGGTTGTTTTGAACAGTTAAAGTTTGCCATGTTTCAATTTTTTGTGTGGAGGTCAAATGGTGTTTGCCACCTAAGGTGGTATGCCTATCACCACTCAACAAAATAAACTAAAATGCATCTTAATGTCTTTTTGTTACTTTTGAAATTGTGTTTTAATATTCCTTTTAGATGTTAAGGTAAATCGGTTCAAAATTGGGTTTTAATTTTTATTTTCAGAAAATACAAAGCAGATATTTAAATGTGATTTTTTTTTTGAGTGCGTCTGGCTCATGCAATAGCGCAACGCATGAGAAGCCCAATAGCAAGCTATTGAGGCGACCTCCCCCCCACCACCACCACCACCACCAAAAAAAGGTAATTTAATATCGTGTGAACCATTGGGTCAAATATCAGATATTAAACTGATATTTAAACGTGATTTCAACCAAAAGGCATTTAGGGCTCTGTTTGGTAACACCAAAAAAGAGCTTTTAGCTTTTATCTCATAGCTTATAAACTCGTCTGACAAAAAATAGCTCTGTTTGGTAACGCTTTTTCAACGAGCTTATAGCTTATTTCAGGAGCTTATAAGCTATTTTTCAGAAGCTACTTCAAGTAGCGTTTGAGCTTATAGCTTCTAACTTATTGTTTTTTCTTCCACTTTTGCCTTTATCATTTTAATTAAAACCCACATTTACCCTTTATATATTAAAGCACACTTATTGTTATGTTTTCAATGCGTTGCTCTATTTCTTTTGTTCCTAGTTTTCCAGTTCCGATGTATATCACGTTTTCAAATCTTTGCATGTAGATGATGATTTGTTTTTAACTTTTTTTGTTCTCGTAACAATTTTTATTTTCAAAATAAAATTTTATACTTTATTTTTTTAAAAAAAAATTTATATTTTTTTTGTAAAGTATAAAAACTGAAATGGAATAAATTTAAAATGAAATTTCAACAAAAAAATAATATTTTTTTAAAAGAGTAAAAAAAATTAGTAATATATAAAATATAGATTAAGAACATAATTTAATAATTTTATTAGAATTAAAAATGTCCTTTTATGTCATTTTACATTTATCAGCTAGTTGAACCGCTAATTTTACCAAACACTTTAATTAGCTTATCAGCTATCAGTCATCAGCTATAAGCTATCAGCTAGCTTATCAGCTATCCGCTATTTTTACCAAACAGAGCCTAGATGTATTTTATTCTTAGAGATTCCTTATAAAAAATGTTTTAAGTTCTTTTTACACTACTGAACTGAACTGAACTGAACCTCTATAACTTTTCACAAGTCTTACATCCATATCGCCAATACATTGCTTTTCGGTTTCTCAATACTGTCATTCCCAAATTTCATAAACTCATAAATCATAATGAGTCCCTGTCAAACCCAATCAAAGAACATTTTATTTATCACATGAATTAATTATTCTATCACTAAAACTTCCATGCACAACACAAGAAAGGTGTAAAACTGTATAAATAGAATTAAAAGTTAAAAGAATTATGTAGGAAACATCCAAACACAATGACTTCATATAATTTAGCAACCACAAATCATTCAAAGTAAAGGGTGCCACCAGATATTGTACCTGAACCGAAAAAATAAGCCAAACCATCCCATTAAAATTGAACTTTGGCGGTTAAAATAAGAGCACCGATACACATACACCCTAACGTGGAGCTACCACTTTGTACACCCTCTTACCTGTCAAAAATAGTAATAAGATAATAATCCAATGTCATGTCAGCAAAATAAAAAATAAAAAAAGTCTTTGTTTGCTCTCTCTCATAACTCATCATCCCAGTAGCTCACTTTCCCTCTCATCCTGTTTTCTCTCCCTCTCTCATACGCTCACTTTCCCTTTCATCATGTTTTCTCTCCCTCTCTCGTTCTCTCATATCTGTTAGTTGGTTGTTTCGCCAAAATTTGTCCCCTCCCACAAGCTAGTCGTCTTCGGTATAGCTCAATTTCTCTGTCTCCTCCCAGCCGCCGTTGCTTCACCAAATCTGTTGTCGGATCTGTCATCTCTGCTGATTCTGTTGAAGGTGAGCTCTATCTTCTTGTTGGTTCTTCAATCTTTGGATTCATGGGTTGCATTTAGGGTTTTTTGTGTTTAGAAATTTATTTTCCAAAATTGTTAAACAGTAAATGTAGTTTCTGAATTGGAATACAACTTTTTGAGACTTGCAGTCTGTGGTTTGGAGTTTTGGTGTAGCGAGGTTTGGGTTGTGGAGCTGGGATTTTGATCCCCGGTACCTCTTTTAATAAATATCATTAAGTAAATATTGAACCATTTGAATCCAATTTTAAAAAATCTGAATCTCAAATTCAGCAATTTAATTTTCATAGACATTTGAAGCAAGTCATTCATTGATATTCATAAGTCAATTCTTAATATTCATAGACAAAATTACATGGTCATTCATTCAGATAAAAGCTAGACATGATAGTAGTGGATGTGAACTAAATTATTCAAGATTGCATTTAACATTAAACTAAATAATTTCAAGGTTGCATTTGACGGTAAACTAAATTATCTAAGTTGTGAACTAAGTTGTAAAGATGACACGCCTTTATATTAAGCCCATTCTTATTCTAGAAAATAGTGGTCATATAAATGAAAAAATGTGGTCAGACGTAGCATATTTTTGGCTAACTTTACTTTAACGGGTATATAATAATCCCAGAACATTGTAATCACATTTTACCACTGCACTAAAAGCACGTCAAACAATAAACAACTTCTTATGAGCTGCGAGTATTTTACGCCTAAAGGCGAACAAAATCAAATTTTTGGAAAATGGTGGTCGTGAAAATGAAAAAATGTGGTCAGACAGAGCATATTTTTGGCTAACTTTATTTTATCGGGTATAAATAATCCTGTTTTAGGCAAATCGAACATTTTATTATGCACTACAAACATGTCAAATAATAAACAACTTCTTTTATAAGCTTTGTGTATTTCACGCCTAAAGACGGATAAATTCTCATTTCTGGAAAAATAGTGGTCACGTAAATCAGAAAATGTGGTCAGACAGAGCATATTTTTAGCTAACTTTCCTAGAACATTTAATTTGAACTGAAATGTGTATTACCAGATTTTTTTTCTAGATGACCAACCAAGTTCTCATATAAATGAAATAAATTATGATAGGGAGAATAGTTATGTACATTCCTTCAAAAAAATAAAAAAGTTATGAACATAAATTCAATACGCATTAATTTATCACAGATAGTCACAGGAGAGCTTGTTTCACTATCAGAACAAGAACTGGTTGACTGTGACAGAACAATTAATGCAGGTTGCGATGGAGGACTTATGGAATATGCCTTTGAGTTCATTATAAACAATGGTGGTATTGACAGTGATGAGGATTATCCCTATCGTGGCGTTGATGGTAAATGTGATCAATACAAGGTTAGTTAGTCTTCATTTTTCCACTTCTTGTAATATTTCTCACTCCAATAATTACTAATAATTTTCTCTGCTGTATTGTCTCACAGAAAAATGCTAGAGTTGTTTCAATTGATGACTACGAACAGGTTCCTGCTTATGATGAGTTGGCCTTGAAAAAGGCTGTAGCTAATCAGCCAATCAGTGTTGCCATTGAAGCTGGTGGTAGGGAATTCCAGTTATATGTATCCGTAAGTTTCTTATTCTAACTTACTCGGTGCACCAAAGTAAAATAAAAGCTCCTAATCATGCAGTACGAGTAGAAGGGAAAGAGTCGACACTAGTAATGCATACTAAAGCATAGAATTGTGCCTTATATTTAATCTAATCAGTACATATGTGAATTTGGCCTAATCTCTTTCAACTGTAAGTTAGATTGATATGTAATCATTTTGGCACATTCTTATTGGACTATGATTAACAACATAAGTATCTGGTAAGGGACACCTAAGAAGTTAGAAGTCAGAGGTTCGTGATTCAGCGTAACTACTAACTTATTATTGGACTATGATACTTGAATTATTATTGTTATTTCTGCTATTCACAAGAATTTACAAGGCCTTCTGAAAGTATTGCTAGACTCTCTTGTACGTATCTATGTGAATTGCTTTCTTTGTTTTCTGGCTTTAGGTATTATACTTATCACAACTTTTGCAGGGTATATTCACAGGAAAATGTGGGACAGCATTAGACCATGGTGTTACCGCTGTTGGGTATGGAACAGAAAATGGAGTCGATTATTGGATAGTAAGGAATTCATGGGGTAAGAGTTGGGGAGAATTAGGCTATGTAAGAATGGAACGTAATCTAGCAACAAGCATGGGAAGCAAACGTGGAATTGCAATGCAGTCTTCCTATCCCATAAAGAAGGGCCAAAATCCCCCAAATCCTGGACCATCTCCTCCTTCACCTGTGAACCCACCAACCGTTTGTAGTAGATATCACAGTTGTACTTCAAGCACTACTTGTTGTTGTGTACTTGGAATCGGAAATCTTCGCATGTATATATTTTTCCTAAAACGATATTATTTACTCATGGGAAAGATAACTAGCCAAATATATGGTCTGTATGACCACATTTTTATAAATACGTGACCACTATTTTTTCATAAATTAGAACTTGTCCGTCTTTAGGCGTGATAAACTCGCCGATTGTAAAACAGGTTATTTATGGTTGGAAATGCTTTTAGTGCAGTGATCAAATTAGATTATGTGTTTGATTTGCCTAAAACAAGATTATTTATACCTGGTAAAGATAAACTAGCCAAATATATGGTATGTGTGATCACATTTTTTAATATGCGTGACCACTATTTTTTCAGAAATTAGAACTTGTCTGTCTTTAGGCGTGATAAACTCGCATATTGTAAAATAAGTTATTTATGGTTGTAAAGGCTTTTAGTGCAGTGATCAAATTAGATTATGTGTTTGATTTGCCTAAAACAAGATTATTTATACCTGGTAAAGATAAGCTAGCCAAATATATGGTATGTGTGACTATATTTTTTAATATGCGTGACCACTATTTTTTCAGAAATTAGACACACGAAGGAAAAAAAAAAGGTTAACCCTTTGTTAAAAAATGGATAAACGCTTCAAATATTTGGTTAGTTTGCAAGTTCCTGTCAAAACTTTGAAATTTCACACAACTTATCATCAATATTAGAAGACTCAAACCAAATCGCGCATAATCAATAGTTGTATCATAGCCTCACTAGTTACTACATTATGTACATTATGTCCCAAAACTACTTTACAAATTTTTTAGCAGTCAATAATCCTACATATATTCAACTAATTTTTCATTTGGCAATGAGAAAGCTTCAAATTATCCATAGTGGTTTGTCCTTGGCCAATGAGAACACTTTAAATTCTTCATAGTAGTGTCAATACCTATTTGACTTTCTGTAGAGAAATCTTTGCCCGTCAACAATTGAGTTTGCTTCGTTTTAACATAACCTGCATTAAACAAAAGAAAATTAAAAGAATAAAGTGATAAACTACTCACCTAAACAAGTTAATATTTGGATTTTATATGAGAGCAATACACAAAGCTTCCATTATCTAACAAACATAACCCAACAAGTTCAATGTTGAAAACAAATTGAAATAACACCAAAAGAAATTCAATATCACATATTGTCTTTACATCTAGCATAGTGAAAACAATAGCACACCACTTATCACAAACACACCTAAGAAAATCTCCAACATCATACTATTACACCAAACTCATGATTTGTGACTGATGGTAATAAAATGAGAGGTGAATGATATTTATTGTTTGACAGGCTTTAAGCAAACTAACCAAAAATGATTTGTCCTTAACCAATTATTAACAATGGCATATCCATATTTTTTTATTACCAGTTTGTCTCCTTTCTTACTATTTCTTCACAAACCTCATTCATTTTCAACCTAGTAACCCATATCTTAATTCATAACCTAATCTTGCAGAAATTTACCCAAAAACTTAAATTAAATAACTGTCTCATATCAATGTGTAACTCATATCAAATATGAAGAACAAATTTCAACACACAGAAACATATAAAACCCTCAATGCAAACCCCCAATGTAGAAGTTAAAGAAATTTTTTGAGATGGAACTCACCTTCAAGAACAGAGACAGTCATGACGGTGAATCCAACCCCAAAAATTCTGACAGCTAGATCATCATTAATCACCGAAAAACCCATGCAGTCTCTCTTGTGAGGTCTCTCCTTAATTCATGACTCAATTTCTCCCCATGAATGGCTGATTGGAAAGCTGGTTGAGTTTCTATTATTGTGTAATAACATTGATATGCAATGGCAAGGCTTGTGCTCTGTCTTGGGTTTCTTCCACACTAATACAAGAAAAATATCCAATGAACAAATGGCTAGTTTTTATCAAACATAGAAGTATTTCAATCAGCAATTTTTAAAGTCAAACATTTATGCAACAAGCCAAAGCATCTTATTAAAGCCAAGCAGATGATAAATTCTAGATTATTAACATCATACATTTCAATTGTTGGTGCAAATTTCCATAGAAACTCAAAGCATGTACTTTCGGTAGAGACTTGCATGATAACCATTGATTTCAATATAAAGTTGGATAGATGGATTTTAGTTATCCTGTAATAAACAACAAGCACAAACTACATATAAGAAGGGTTAAAAAAGCCTAGATAATCACAAATTGTAATGTTTTTTTGATGGAATGTTTCTTGTAATGTTATGAGGTGATAAAAAAATTACAAATGTTAATTTCTACCTTCTATAAGTTTATCAACCTTACAACAAAATTAATGGAATTAGAGTCTAAGAAACATAACAAATAGTCACTTTTGGTATTTCACTGATAAGTTGTATTAAAATTGTATAGTTTTAACAAGATAACTCCAAGTAACCAAATAATTGAAGTATATAGCCACAATTTTACATAGGTATGTCCATCTTTTTTAACTATTCCCCATCAATTATATGCTTGCTCAAAAAAAAAAAACTAGTTCAATGCACTTAACCATATCGTAACAAATAATTAACCACACTTTTTTTCCAAAATTCCCACACTTAGCCATTTTTTAACATAACTGTGACCACAAATCACTAAAGACATACTAGATAATTGGAGGAGAACTTGTGAATTTTGACTGAGAAAATAACAATGAGAGGTGAATGTTATTCTATGTATAACATGTTTCACACAAACTAACTAAAGAATTACATAACTTAACCAACACAAATTATCATCCCAACCCCATTTGTCGATCCCATCAAATGCAACCAACAACATAACATCTTAATAGGCAAAAACCCAAAAGGCAACAATAAGACAATAATGTAATAGAAGATTTTAAGAAAATTATGACCTAAACTTCTAAATACTACCAGGCTTCAATTAACTCATAATTCTCACAAAATCAATATCATACCCTAATATGATTAATTTCTACACCATGAAATTCTAATTCCTTTAAAGCTGGTCACAAATAATTTCAAATCAACACAAATTACCATCTCATAAGGGTTTAACAAATCATTTAAAAATACATTCAATTTTGGAGAAAAACATTCAAAATGCAGACAAATAAACCATAAACACAAATTCTAGTCATAAAATAAAATGAAAATTTGAGATTAACCTCACCTAAGAACAGAGAGATTGCGGGAAGAAAACAGTTGCTGATTGTGAACCGACAGTGGCAGTGGGAGGAGATCACGGAAGGAGACATGGCGATGAGTGGAGATCGTGTGTTGGTTGAGGGAGAGAGAGCGGTCCGGTTGAGGGAGAGAGATGGAAGAGTGGGATTGAGACGGAGAGAGAATAGAGATCTGTGAACAGACAAGAGGAAGAGATTGTGAAAACTACAAAACTATCCCTAGCGCATGAAATTACCAAACTACCCCTGCCACATCAATAGTGGTACAAAGGGGTGTATAGAAAAGAGTGGTCTATGAATCTTTTTCCTAAAATAAAGATATTAACCTAATTGATGATATATTGGCCAACAATATCTTTGATATTCTTAGACCCTAGTATAGTTGTTAAAATAAAGTAGTTTCGTTGTTCTTCTTCCATAGGAAGATGACCATTTGGATCATCTGCATTTCTCAAAAGAAATAGAGACTTCATTCGAAAGAGAAAAGCACATTAGGAATTTGATAAGACCCAAATTTAAAAATAATTTTAAAAATAAGTTCTACCAATCTCATATTTGTGCTTATCTCTCATGAACGAAGCCCTCAGGATATTTTGAGAAATAGAGAGAATCTTAACTTTAAGATATGATTATTTCCTTCATCTTGATGTTGGTGTTGTCTTCTTCTTCAGAATGATCTGTAAATCGATCGGCCGGCACGGAACAACAAGAGTTCCCTTCTGTCTGAAACCATACTCTTCCCAAGCATCATCAAGCAATCCCAAAAAAGCAGGATCAGTTAAGTAATCTAATCCAACAATAAACCTTCTAGTTTCTACACCCTTCTTTGCAAGAACAGCAAAGTAACCTTTCATAACATCATCAGCAAGATCACTTGTGGTTGTGGCATGATCTTCACTCCAATAGTCAATGCATGCTTTCTTGGCACAAAGACTGATAAACTCTTTTGTACCTTCTCAACAAATGAACTAAGCATCTTGAATATTGAAAGAATTAATAGTAAACTATTAGAGAGCAATGTGGTATTGGAATTATTAATTAAGATTGGAATATAATTTTATTAGCAGAGTTTGGCTATTTATGCTGAGCGAAAACACGATTTTTTTTTCAAAGAAATTTTTCTTTTTGTTTTGCTAATAAGAACACGATATTTATTTTTTTTCGAGGGAGAACACGATATTTATTAGAGTAATGATATTTTGACATCCATTTGATGACAACTTTGTTGACAACCTTGTTTTCATTTCTTATTGGTCAAAAACAATGGAGAGAGAAAAAGGAAGAGAGAGGATAACAACATCATGTGAGTATGAGAGAGAAAGTTGTCCAAAAGTTGTCAAAATATCATTTCTCTATTTATTAACTCTAGGTTATACGTAGCCACTTAATATACGGTACCGGTGGGTCTTACCCTATCACCGCATTTATTGCCATTATTCGATATGTCAATTACATCCATCTCATTAGCCAAAAAATTCGTATACTTTAGAGGCAGGGCACTGAATTTGTTGTCCATGGTTAATTTAGAGTGTTCACATTGCGATTTTGATCGGTTTTAAGGAAAAATGTCATCTGATCCAAATGAAAAATTGCATGCGGTTCGGTTTGGTTTGGATGATTATCCTAAAAAAAATTCAACGCGGTTAAATGTGGATCGGTTTTTGGATATCTAGAATGCAAAATATTTTTTTTATTTAATTTTTTTTAAGAATTATATTTTTAATTAATATTAATAGTACACAAACACAGTAAAATAATAGATTTGATGCAAAATATATAAAAAAAATTAAAATTACAGTATGAAAATTATCAGTATTTTTAAAACATATGAAGTATTAATTAACAATATAGATTAAATTAGTCCAATATATAAGATTAAAAACCAACAAGCAAGAAAATAATGCAATATATAATATTAATAAAAGAGCAAATGAAAATTAATATTTACTTTTGCGGTTCGGTTTGATTTAGTTCGGTTTTGAAAAAGGGATCCGAAATCCGATCTGATCCTAGCAGATTTTACAAAACAACATCCAAACACATCCAAAAATATTCGATTTTTTGCGGTTTTCAGATTTTTGGATCAGTTTGCGGTTCTATTTTGGATCGGTTTGTATTTGAAAACCCTACTAGCTATATCCAATGCCCACTTACTGCATGATGATATGTTTTTCTTGTTTGGTAAACTGAAGTAAGTGTACTTGTATAAACTGAAGTATACTTGTATACAACTGAAGTATGTTTTTTTTATATTGATCGGGAATCAAATCTCTCTAACTACATGTTTAAAAACTCAAGTATCTATCACGTATATCACACTTTTTGATATGCTTGGTTAACTAATTAATACAAACCAACAAAGATATTACGTTAAAGGGAATGTATCGAACTAGAGCAATGACATTTTGGACTAAGAGAAGACTTTACATTGGAAGAAGCGTTCATTTTTTTTGAAGATGCGATCGAATATTGATTAGCAAGTAGTTGTGATTTAAAACTTATATACATTGTTGTCAAAATCCGAACTTAAATCCTAAAATTCAGGATTTTGCGACTTTATTCACCTTCAACAACTCAAATCCATAGCTGAATCACAAAATAGTCAAAATCCTAGTAAAATCGCATCAAAATCGCACAAAATCGTGAAATCAACACAAAATAGGAGGATTTTAAAGGGTTTTGGAGGATTTTGTCCATTTTTTTTAGTCATTTATGTATAAGTATTTTGTGACTTTAAACTGGGTCATTTATGACTATATACGGTTTATAACATATAATTAGCATTATTTATGTTTTGTAAAATCCATCGATTTTGATTGTGATTTTACGATTTTTATATCGATTCTACAAAAGTAGTTGAGTAAAATCTTTCGATTTTAATTGCGATTTTTCAATTTTTGATTTTGCTCTTCTCTTTCGACGTGAAACTCGACCTGAAACAAAATCTCGATTTTGACAGCTTTGCTATATATATATATATATATATATATATATATATATATATATATATATATATATATAAACACACACACACACATACACCACGAAGTTGAAAGTTCAGGTGAATGAACCAACTATAGCTAGTACATTCGAATTTTAAACTCAATCGAATTATAGAAGCATATATGACTACTAGAAGGATTAACTAGGCAACATTTATTGATGACTTTGTACAAACTTTGTTCTCATGAGCATATCTTGAAAAATAGAATGCATAGTTTGTGGCATCTACTGGCGGCCCTAGGCACGGGGGCAAACGGGGTGACTGCCTAAAGCCTCATACTTATGGGCATGTTATTTTCTAGGGTTATGCTAACAAGTGTTATAAGCCTAAGGATTTAAAAGAGGAAATGATTTATAAATTTTATGTAGAAAAAGTTCTTTTTTCAAGTTTCAATGCGTAGAATATACAATTTCCAAGAAAAAGTTTCTTCTTTTGACTACTAAACAAGTGCCTCAAGGGCACTTTGTTAGCATTTCCCTATTTTCTAATACTTTGTACGGCACGGAATTTGCAAATATTACATTGATAAAATTAAATAAACACATGTAATTAAATAAATTGTTCCAACTAATAAGTTAAATATCTATTAATTAACCAACAAAGGATGGATCTAACGGAAGGAGTTAGACGACTTCCAGAATGTGATGAACCAAAGTAAAAAACACGAAAAGAAGAGATGCCAAATTTAATTTCCGACATTTTCTCGAATATGAAAAGCTCAAATGGAGGAAACATTTGAAAAATAAAAACATCGTTACATTTCAATTATCCTTTATAAGAAAAAAAAACATCCTAAAAGATTTGATACTCTTCATTCTTTCAATCTTGTCATCATTTTGATATGATATCTCTTAATTTTTTTTTATTTCTTCTAATATCTTTGTGATCAATGTGTTGGATCTCCATTGTAAAAAAAATTCCCTGCAAAACCCTCGATTAATCGATTACTTTTTTTACCACTTTACTGCGTCTCAAGATAACATCAAGAAAATTGTTGTTGACACATTGCATAAGGCTATGCCACACGAGTAATTTACTTAAATACCCCCTCGGCAGTTAACTGCCGAATTTTGAAGAAATTGGCTGCAGTTCACTGCCGAGGTTTTCCTCGGTAGTTAACTGCCGAGGATCTTCTGCTACAAGTCTGGCAGAAGCTCTCTCATCTCCATTATTCATCTCATCTTCCAATTTTTTTCTCAAATCTCTCTAAAAAACCCAACAAAATCCAACCAAATTTATTCAACAAAAGCACAAGTAAGTAATTATAATGCTATTAACTTAAATTTTAGTTGTTATAAATGTTTTTATTTTTTAGTTTTTGAGTAGATTTATTTTATTTTAGTTTTTGAGTAGATTTACATAGTATAATTCATTTTTAGAGTAAAATGTTTGTATGATGTTTGTATGATGTTTATGTTATAGTTTAAAATTTATTGGTTATATTTTAATTTGGTGTTTTAAATTAATTTTTTTATTTTAGTTTTTAATTAGATTTACATGTTGTTTTATCTTGGTTTTTCGGGTGTCAAACATTGATTACGTTTGAACCTTTTTAACCTCTGATATCTCATTTTTTTCTTGGGAAGGGAAAAAAATAAGAAAAACCCTTGAGAATCGAGGTCCGGGAGTTGTTTTCGCTACGGGAAGGTGTTAGGCACCCATAACGACTATAGTATCCTATAGGAACCGTCTTTACTTTCTACGCGCACGCTTTATTTTTAGATGCTATTTGAAAAGTGATATTTACACCTTAGGTTCACTAAGTCAAGAATTGGAGGGAGAAGAAGATGTTTGAATTTTTATTTTTATATGAATTGAAGGAATATTGGTTCCTTGCCTACGAACCCTTTTAAGGGATCAAATCCACCGTAGTTCTCTTCCAAAAATGTTTTTGTTTTTGTTGATTGATTTTAAGTTTGAAAATGGAATTTTGAAGAAAGAGAGAGAGGCCTCAAGGGCATAAGATTTGGAAAAAATGTGAGGTGGAATTAGTTATTTTGCAAAGAAAAAGTCTAAGTATGATTAGAATTCATTAAGACTTTTGTTTAAGAAAATAAAGGGAAAATCAATGGGATCTTGATCCCAAAGTTTATTTAGAAAAATATTTGAGTGAAGTTGTTCATATTTTTTGGAAAAAAGAATTTTTCTACGTACCGCGATTCCTAAGCATACATCTAAAGCATACATTCCCTAAACATTCATCTAAAGTAACCATGTGATATGTGTGCATATGTCGGTGCTTGTGTCGGTGTACATCATTAGAGTCCATTGTCCTTTACATATGCCCTAGTTTACATGCTATGGTCTTGCAAGAAATTAAAAACATAAAGAAAATTACAAAATTCCTAGGATCTTTACATTCTAAGTCTTGGCATGAGAATTAAAGTGCAAGGAATGGAACTAAGATTGAAGGATGAGATATGCTTATGGAATGTATGAAACATAAGATGGGAATGTTAGTAACACAAGATATAGAGCAAGTAAAGGCTATCATAACAAAAATAAGAAAGTATCACAAAAACAAGTAAAAACAAAACAAAAGAATGCCTAAAATCATCACAAAAATACCAAGTTCACATGACTTATAATCCTCACAATCCAACACATTTTCTAAGGCATAAATTTAGGTTTTGCAAAGAGGATTAAAAGTATGTATCACAATGAGCATTTTTGGGAGACAATTAGGCATATTCTTCACTTATTTATTCACAAACAAAGCTTGTAAAACAAGTAAACACACACAATATATCCACATGCAGTAAAGACACTTCAAAACAGCAAGAGATTCATTATAAATTCACAAATCAATATCATGTATCATGATTGGAGATCAAGAACATGCACTTTTCACAAATTTTTAATATGAAATGTCACAAAATAGCAAGAGAAATCATCACATTATTTTTATTAGCTTTTAATATGCAAAATTACCACAAAAATATCACAAAATGAATAAGAAACATGCATGAATTTCTTTTAGAATTTTAAAGGATTTTTAGGCTCAAGAACATGCAAAACTTCACAAATTTTAACAAAAAAATAGTAAACAATTAGCAAGAATTACCACACATATTTTCCCCCAAGTTTTAACATATAACAATATCACAAAATGTCAAGAAAATTATCAAGAACATGTGGAAATTTTTTAGGAATTTTTACAAAAAAAAATTAGGCAAAGCAGGGGTGTAAGAATCAAATCACAGTATTAAAATAGCAACAAATATAGGCAAAACGAAATCCACATCAAACAAAAGCCCAGGCCCAAGGGGGAAATGGATCTGGATCATCCAAACGCATCAGGAGCGTTGGATTGATCCAGATCAAACCTGACCTAAATCTAACGGTGGGAGTGCTTGGGTTCAGGGGTGAACCAGACTGGTTCAAATGAACCGGTCTGGTTCAAGCCCCTTTATAAGCGTAAGAGGCCGATCCAGCCTCATTCTCTTCTTCCACTTCTCTCTCTAACTCTCGTTCTAGTGAGAGAAGCTCTCACTTCTCTCTTCACCGGTGTTCATCTCTCCACCACCGGATTCTGGAATGAAACGGCTGGAGACGATGAAGATTCATCGGAATCTTCATTGTCACCGCCGTGAATTCCAGATTCCGGCAAGACCTAAACTTCTCCGATCTGTTTGGATCTAAACCCTAACTTGTTCTATTTCTTACACTGATTATGAATCTGAACTCAGATTTGAAAAATAAACGGTGAATCTTCGTAGATCTACATTTTAGGGTTTCGGTTTCAAAATTTTTCAAATCTTTTCAAAGTTTTGTGAAAGAACAAGTCTTAGGACTTGTTAATCTGCTTCGATTCACCGTTTATTTGTGTTAATAGACCTTCGTTGAGCTATTGCGATGAAAACGAAGAAGTTTTTGGTGATTACCTGGTTTTAAGTTGGAGATTCGAACAAAAGATCCTTGAGAACGCTTCAGATTCTTCTGGTAAGTATGAACCAAAAATAAATCGGTGTTCTTCTCTTCTTTTTCTTCACTGGTCCAAAACTTGCTTCGATTCTTCTTCTTCTCTTCTTCGATCTTCTTCTTATGATCGCCTTGAGCTTGAATTGCAAGAAGATAAGAAAAATATAGTTCGATGATGATGATTCTTTGGTGAATCTCTGAGAACTACTACGAAATTCAATTCAATTTTGTTCAATTTGTGATTCTGGAAACTTAGGGTTTGATGAATTGGGGATGAATTTCTGGAGAATTGTTATGTTTGATCGTAACTGTCAAGAGAGAGAAAAATGTGATTTGTTTCTGTGATTGTGATGATGTGTTCGATTCTCTGTGGCACTGTGATGATTGGATCCTTTATATAGTTGACATGTGTACCACTGGACCAATGAGCTTGTGACATGTGGACTTGGACTGAAAATGGCTCGGCCTTGGCTTAGAACTGTCCTAAGGACCTTCCTGCAATTTTTAGAACTTTGGGACCAATCTATAATTTTTTTATAAAAGGACTAAAAAACAAATTTTAAACAATAAAGGGCTGGACTGAAATTTTAGAAAAAGGACTAAAACACAAGTTTAAAACAATAAGGACCTAAATGCAATTTTCGAAACTTTGAAGCACTAAAAATGAAAAATTGGAATAAAATTGGTTAAAATGAAAAAAAAACGTAAAGTGAAACCAATAAAAAACACAAAAATGTCTAAAATGAACCAACTACATAAATGAGGTACGTCAAAGTAACCTCTTTCTATCAAAATTTTGTGTGAAATGACTAAAATACCCCTAGGGACTAAAATGACCCAAAATGACTCAGATGCAAGCTTTGGAATGGATTTTAACATGGAGTAGAAGCAAGAGTTTATTCAGACCAATTGAAAAGACTCAGAGACAATTTTTTTAGAGATTAAACAGAGTTTTAACACTGGAAATGACTAAAATGCCCTTAAGGACTAAACTGACTCAAAATGTTTCAGATGCAATTTTTAAAATGAATTTTGACATGAATTAAATCAAGGACTTATACAAACAACTTGAAATGACTCAGAGGCAATTTCATGGATTAAAATGAAGTTGGACACATGAAATGACTAAAATACCCCTTTGTTATGAATTTTACAAATAATATTGAAATAAAATGCAGAGAAACATGCAATTGATCAGAGACAACTTCAAAATGACTTGATATGTAAGAAAAACATTTGGATAGTTTTAAATGTAAGAAGACATAGACAAATTCACAGTTTGAAAAGATTTTTGAGGCAAAATTGGAAGATAAAGCAGGGTAAAATATCAGTGTGAAGTAATAGACACATATCAAAGATAGAAAAACATTTTGAGCAAGTATTTTTAGGTCCAAAATTAGGGTATAACACATGTTATAAATCATTTTTAGATTAGATGTTAGTTGATTAATTTAGTTAAAATGTTTGCATGATGATTATGTTATAGTTTAAAATTTTAGGGTGATTTTTTAATTTGGTGTTTTATATTTATTTTTTATTTTAGTAAGACTATATGATTTTTTTTTTTAAGAGTAAATATAAGTTGAATAATTTTGTTATAGTTTACGTTATTTATTTTTTAGACAATTACATTTTAGGGTTATTTTTATGATTTTTAGAGTCTATGTATAATTTGCACATCAAGTGTTTGATGAAATGTTTGAATGAGTTTTTCATTGATTATTTTAAATTTCTATGTGTGTAGATTTTAAGCAATGGTCGGGTGGATCGACGTTCATGCAGAATTCAACGGCGGAGAACCTCAGCGGTTGAAGGTTCGGTGCCTTGATGTAACGTTAAGAGGTCTCAAGGATCAACTGAATGAATTCAACCAAGGAGTCAACCTCAGAGACACAAGGAGGGTGCAAAACGTCTGGTATAAATTCCCGACGCACGACGAGGGGAGGGTATCATTCACTTGGGTGGAGTTAAAGAACGACGAAAACGTGACGAGCATGTTTTGGGAGCACATCATGTTCCAGTGGATCGATATGCGGGTGACGTTGCTGAGATCAACTAAAGATATCATCAAGAGCTTGATTCCGCCAGAAGATCGTCATTAGTTAGGGTAAGGTGCATTCCAACTACAACAATTGTCTCACCTCTGAAATGGGGTAATTCAAACTTGCCAAACGGCGAGGACTCAAGCATTTCGCTCGGCATTCATGTTTTTCCTTTGAAAAGATTAAATTCTTGTTAGGCTGGTTTAGATGAAGGTATTAGGTGTCAAGGAATGGACCTCATTTCGTTGGCACTTGGATACCATCATCTAAAGCAAGCCTAACAAAAATTTATTCTTTTCAAAGGAAAGCATGAATGTCGAGCGAAATGCTTGAGTCCTGTTGTTTGGCAAGTTTGAATTTTCCCCATTTAAGAGGTAAGACAATTGTTGCAGTTGGAATGCACATTCCAACTGCAACAATTTTTTTCCTCTGAATGGGGTAATTCAAACTCGTTAAACGGCAGGACTCCAACATCCGACTGGCATTCCCATTGTTCCTTTCAAAAGATTAAATTCTTGTTAGGCTTGTTTAAATGAAGGTATTGAACTGTCAATGATTGGACCTCATTCTTTTGACACTTCAATACCGTCATTTAAACCAAACCTAACAAGAATTTAATCTTTTGAATGGAACAATTGGACTATCGGTCGGACGTTGGAGTCCTGCTGCTTAGCGAGTTTGAATTTACCCCATTCAGGGGTTAGATAATTGTTGTAGTTTGAAGGTGCAACCCAAATGTAATATAATGTAATGCAATGTACCTTTTAATGTAATGTAAGGAAACCTCTATCACAATATTTATTTGAATTCACGCTATCGCAATATTTATTCAAATTCACACTATCGCAATATTTATTCGAATTCACGTTAGATTTAACTAGTTTTTATTTGAATTCACCTAACAATTTCTAACAATTTCAAATAATTTATAACAATTCCTAACATTTTCTAACACAATTCTATTCTAAACAACATATAACAAACCAATACAAAATCATCATCAAATTAAAACAATTTCTAAAACCTAAATTTGTCAAAAAAATTCCAAAAAATCTAACATTTCAATAACAAAAAACCAATGCAATAGGATTCAAAACACTCACTTGATTTTGTGATTGAAATTGGTTTGGAATGACTTATGCTTTGTGAAATTCGCACCTAAGAAATCAAAAAACGCACCTATGCTGGTTTTGTTCTTATAACAAAACCTCGGCAGTTAAGTACCAAGGAAAACATCGGCAGTTAAGTACCGAGGAAAACCTCAGCAGTTAAGTACCGCCGGTTTCATTTTTTCCTCGGGAGTTAACTGCCGATGCGGGCTGATGCTATTGTAGAGGCAGAAGCTAAGCTTCTGCTTCTGATCCTGTAATGTGTTAAAAACACAAACATACATCACAAATATGACAACTTAAGTGGCGCAAATGTGTTCAAATGGCAAAATAAATTTGGCTCAATTTAACAAACACTAATTAAACGATAAAACTAATGAACCATTATCATCAAAATGTCATAAAAAAACAACATAATGTCATCAAAATACAAACATAATGTCATCAAAATCCAAAAAGTAAAAAACAAGTCCTAATCCTACTGCTGGTCTAGGTCCTGCTGATGCTGTTGGTGCCTCCTCCTCGGCCTCTGGCCTTGCCTCCTGGTAATGATCGGCGCGATCTGCTGCCTAACATCATGCAAAGCCGCATACAACTGCTGAGGGGTCATGCTCATCACCTCCAGACCCAAAAACGCATCAGCATGGGCAACAACGCCACTAACCATGTCATAGGTATCAGGCGAGCTTCTCGCCTCGTACCGCTCCCACTGTTCTGCAATGATCTGCTCCTCATTTCAGAATATCTCCCGGAAGAAGTGGCAAAATCTGAGGGTGAGACACAACGGTGTACCATCGTACATAGCCATCTGTCATACGCCATGGTTGCTCTCCTGCATGCTCACCCCAATCGGCCGCCTTAAGCGTGCGAGGGCGGAAGTCGACGAAGGCCTGCACAATCTCAGTCGATGACAGTTGTACAATCTCAGGCGGATGTCTAGGGACGGTCTGGACGTATCCGTACTGCCTCAATACCCTCTCAGGCAAGTGACGGTACACCCTACGATCACCGCACATAATCCAGCCTGAATACCAGAATACCTCCTCGAAAGCCTGGAACTCCCTATGCCCTTCGTACGGCCTCCAGCATACGTCATCAAACATAATACGATCAAGCAATGACCGATACGTGACCCCCTCTCCATGACCCTTCTGAAGTGTCCACCTCGCTGCAACCGGTAAGTTCTCAACAAAGTCGGGGCTTGGATCAACAGCATAAAACTTAGGAAAGTGCGCCAAAAACCATGCCTGCACAAACCATACAAGTCACATTTATAAATAATTACGCACGGAAAATATAAAAAAAAATAATAGTTAACAAAAAAACTAATAGTTAACAAAAAAAATTAAAATTAACAAAAAAAATAAAATTTAAATTTAAATTTTCTTACAGTGAGTAGTGTCACGCTTCCCCCAAGTTGCCTGTCTCCGGGAAAACAGGCCTCAGCTAACTCATTATACAGGTATGCAAGTGTCATCCCTCCCCACGAATAATTACGCATCCCCGTGTAATCGTCCTCCATGGTCGTCAGATAGACCAACCCGATGCGTTTGTTGCTTCTATCCCCAAACAACAAGCATCCAACCAAATAGAGAAGATAACATCTCACACAATATTTCCTAACCCTCTCCAACTCCTCCATATCCTCTGGATCCTCAGTCTCCGCTAATATGTTAGCCATACCGAGGTGCGTCGTATAGAACTCCTTCAGCTTTGGATAACTAATGTACCCACCATACTCTCTATTGCAAATTTTCTCTGCCTCCCTCTGTGACGCACCCAAGTGCCTCACTAGTAGTGCCTCTCCCTCATGTCTCAACATCTTCTTTCGGTGGCCCAACATCTGCCCTTCAATCGGGACATGCATATGACATGCGACATCGTCCAAAGTCACAGTCATCTCCCCCATGGGCATGTGAAAAGTGATAGTCTCGGGATGCCACCTCTCGCATATAGTCATCAGCAAAGCGTGAGGCACAGTGGCGTAGCCCAAGTAGACCAAATCATGTAAACCGCTCTCCCTAAGCGGACCCCAAAACCACTCAGCATTCTCGTTTGGACGTCCGAGACTCAAAATCTAAGCGCCATGATTAATTGGTTTTACATAACGCTTCTTGCGGCACTGAAATAATAGAAAAATAAACATAGATTAAACAATGTAAACATTTAACTAATATAAATAAAAATCACAAATTTAATTTTCCGCACATATTTTTAATTTAATACATAACACATGTAAAACTTAAAAAACACATACCAAAAACAATTTAAATCATAATTAAACATAAAAAAAAACAATAAAAGTTGAATAAAAGAAAATATAAAGATAATAATTAAACATAAAGAAAAGAATTAAAAAAAACACATATAAAAGTTGATATAATAATTAAACAAACACACATATATAGAAAATAATTAAACATAAAGTAAAGAATTAAAAAAACACATATAAAATTTGATATAATAATTAAACAAACACACATATAAAGAAAATAATTAAACATAAAGATAAAACATTTTAAAAAACAATACTTACGTTTTGTGAATTATACCAAAGCGGCAATGCCACATGATTGACATAAGAGTGAAGCAGAGATAGGTTTTGCGGTCCTCCAGGAAAGGGAGGGTCCTTAGGTAACACCTCCGGGGTAGCCGCTGCTGCAATGTCATCCTCGTCTGGCTCCTCTGGCATATGCGGCTGCTCTGGCATATACTGCTCGTCGTACCCACCATCAGTCACATCATGGTGATCCTGATAATTCAAGTACTCCACCTCCCTGGTCGGGTCAACCACCTGCGACTCTTCAGGCTGTGCCTAAGAAGCCTCAGAAGGCTGAGAAGTCTCTGAACCATCCGCCCTCCTACCTCTTCCTCTCTTTGGGATGTGCCCTCTTTGCCACTCCTTCCGGTCACTTTGAGTCATCGCACGCCTACCACCAATCATCTTAGATGGATCAATCGGTGGCTCTTGATTAGAAATATCTACACAAAAATTTAACAAATAAACACATTACACAAAGAAAATTACCAAAAAATGTAAACACCATTCACATCACATTCTAAACAATATTCATAACACTTTTGTCTCTATAACCATTCACGTCACATTCTAAAACCACATTCAACTTAAACATAATCTAAACATCATTTCCATCAACTACATTTATCTCTAAGTACATAACTAACTAAAAAATCAATACAATTCTCATTTGGGCATTTTTCAAACACTTTGTGTGCAAAGTTTCAAACATATTCAAATTGTGTTAATTTGACATCATTCAAAACCACATTGTACTTAAAACTCATTCAAACAACATTCACAACAACTACATTCAATTATAAACTACATGCAATCATCAAAATTTCAATTCCTACATCAACCCTAACCACATGCAAACTACTCAATTTTTTTAAAAAAACTTAACCTAAACAAACTAATTGATTAATGCTACTTACTTGTGATAATGTGGAGATGATTGCTTGCAAATCGTGAAAATGGAAATTGGAGGAATTTGAGAGAAGTTTGGAAGAATTTTGAACAATGAAGAAACTGGAAAACTGATGTTTCTATTTCTGCCTATGTTCAGCACGCTTCGGCAGTTAACTGCCGAGGTTTTCCTCGGTAGTTAACTGCCGCCGGTTTCAATTTTCCTCGGCAGTTAACTACCGCCGGTTTCAATTTTCCTCGGTATACGGATTATCATGATGTCAAAATTATTTCTGAATCAACAAGCTCATTACACCTATAAAACTGAGAATTCATTGATTTTCTCAAGAGTTTTAATTTATATTATTAATTTATTACAACAAGTTAACTCTATTCTGTACTCAATTTAAGATCCTAAAATTATTAAGAAAAATCTGATTACTAATATATGTCGGTAAATGGTTTTGTGGTTCATGGTGCACTATGTCAGTGTTCCCAGCCCACAATATTGTAAGATCAAGGAAAATGGCAATCAGAAAGGAAATAATGATTGATAAATTATGAGTGAATGAGAAATGTATGTCCACTCCGGCCCCTATATAGCTAACCGTTTTATTGAATTATACAGCATATGTTACTAGTTATATCTGCAATGAAAAAGGGGCCTTTAGTATACAAACACACTTTCATTGTCTGTTTAGAGAGTAGGGGTCTGAGGACAAGAACATACGTATTACGTCCATAAATAATTGAAGTAAAAATAGTGTTCATAACACATGCAACGGAATATAGTTTGGATCTATTTTGCGATTAAATTATAAAATTATAATTTAGATACTAAAAGTGTACCTTTGTATCAATTCTTGAAGCATGAAAAATTCTTCAATGATATGAAGACTCTACGCGTATCCACACCGAGACCAATTCTTACTCTCAACCTTTGAGTAGTGGAACAAGAAAACTAGAGCATATTTTGTTTTGTATTTTGTTGTGTTGTGTGTCTTGATCAAATAACTTAAGGTCTATTTATAGGTCACACACACTACTATCAAATAGAAGGTGTTGACTCATCTTAATGACCTTTTAATTTCATATGGTCAATTCTTATAAAAACAATTAACACATGTTAATGCTAATTTATTTGAAAAACCATTTTTCTACTAAGATGACCATTGACCAATATGATTCCACATAATTATATATAATTGCACATATATAATGTTGTACGTTTTTCTTTCTTTCTAAAAGATCAATCATTGACCAATTGCCTTATTTCCATATATACATGGCCAATGCAACGTACACCAAACTTTTCTTATTTATTTACTTTTTCAATAAATAATATGCTCTTGTTCATATATATTATTTGTATTCTCTGTACTAGCAAAAAATACAATAATATTCCACTTAGAAAATTTATATTTTGATTAATTAAATTCTTCAATTTAATCATCAAATAATAAAGTAATTCTTTAGCAAGAATTAGAACACTCGTTTGTGTGTGACCCTGTAGGTTCAATACTAAACTGGTAATAGATTAATCAAATTAATATATTAATCAAGGTAGGCGTCTAGTAACACTCCTTGACGTCCAGGTAGTATGAAGTATTACTTTTCCTTCAAGAACCAATTAGAATAATATAATATTTTTCTTCCGTCGTTACAACTCTTGTTAACTCTAGAGCATGGTACAATTGTCAAACTCTAATAAGTTAACATATTTGACTTAAGAAACTCATTTCTTCTTTCATTTAATTTCCCTGGCCAGGGTTTTAATTTTATCATAGAGTTCAAACTCATTACCAAGAGTTGACGGATCCCATCTTGATTAGTCATTAATTATACAAGTATTTAATCGTATCCAATATCCTTTCAACTAGCACCCTAAGGTATTAGGTGTTCAGAATCAAAATACAATAAATAACATGTTAATTACCATGACAATCTCAGGTCAAAGAAAATCATTATATTCTTTCTTGAGAATTTTTCTATTGACATTTTAAGGTAATATCGACCATTAGAAATTCTCAGTCGAGTCAGTTCAATGATCACATCACTATATGTATCATCTATATATGTAATTTAATAAATGAGACTTATTAATCTTTATCCAATAAAGACTATCACATATATATTGATCTATCCGAATTATTGATGTCCTACTCACAATAATCATACGATCAAGAACAATTTAGATTAAAATAATAAAAGACTTGTTTCTCATTATCATAATCTCTATCATGATAACAAGTCTATAGTCTTAATCAAGGACGTTATCAAATTAACTATTTCACTAAACAGTAAACAAGATAATGAATATTTATTAAGTCTAAAATTGGTTACATAATTGATTGGATCTTGGGCATCTCCAACAATCTCCCACTTGCACTAGAGCCAATCATTCATGTATTTCAATCCTATTCCCCACTTGTGTTTGTCAAAGACATTTATGCCAAGTGCCTTGGTGAATGGATCTGCTGCATTCTCTTTTCCATCCACCTTTTCAATCTTGACGTCACCACGTTCAATAATCTCTCTGATCAAGTGATATCTTCGAAGAATGTGTTTCGATTTCTGGTGTGATCTTGGCTCCTTTGCTTGAGCAATCGCTCCATTATTGTCACACAATAATGGTACAGAATCTTTTATCGAAGGGACCACTCCAAGTTCAGATATAAACTTTTTCATCCAAACAGCCTCTTTAGCAGCCTCACTTGCTGCTATATACTCGGCTTCAGTAGTCGAATCTGCTACTGTAGCTTGTTTGGAACTTTTCCAACTTACTGCACCATCATTCAAGGTGAAGACATAGCCTGAAATAGATTTACTATCATCTCTATCAGATGCAAAACTTGCATCAGTGAAACCTTTTAGTTTTAGTTCAGAATCTCCATAGATGAGGAATTGGTCTTTAGTTCTTCTTAAGTACTTAAGAATGGTCTTAACCACTTTCCAATGTTCCTCACCTGGGTTTGCTTGATATCGACTAGTTACACCAAGTGCATAAGCGACATCAGGACGTGTACAAGTCATGGTATACATGATAGCTCCCACTGCGCTAGCATATGGTACTCTACTCATGCGTTCTCTCTCTTCGGGAGTTTTCGGACAATCCTCCCTACTAAGAGTAACTCCAATTCCTACGGGTAAATACCCTCTTTTGGAATTTTCCATGTTATACCTCCTTAAGATGGTATCAATGTACATAGACTGAGAGAGTCCAAGCAACCTTTTAGATCTATCTCTATAAATCTTTATTCCTAAGATATAGGCTGCTTCCCCTAAGTCTTTCATGGAGAATTGTTCAGATAACCAAACCTTTGTACTTTGCATTGCTGGTATATCATTTCCAAAAAGTAATATGTCATCGACATATAACACTAAGAAAATGATAGTGCTCCCACTTACCTTTTTGTAAACACAAGGTTCTTCTTCGCATTTAACAAAATTGAACTTTTCAATTGTATTGTTAAAACGAATGTTCCAGCTTCTAGATGCTTGTTTCAATCCATAGATTGATCGTTGCAACTTGCATACTTTGTTATGATCAGACATGGATGTGAACCCTTCAGGTTGTGTCATATACACTTCCTCTTTTAGCTCACCATTAAGGAAAGCTGTTTTTACATCCATTTGCCATATTTCATAATCATAGTATGCTGCTATGGCGAGTAGAATACGAATCGATTTGATCATTGCCACAGGGGAAAAAGTTTCGTCATAATCTATTCCTTCCTTTTGACGATAACCTTTGGCAACAAGACGAGCTTTATAGGTTTCAACCTTTCCATCTGCTCCAATCTTTTTCTTTTAAACCCATTTACAACCAATAGATTTAATATCCTTTGAAGCCTCAACCAAAGTCCAAACTTTGTTGATCTTCATCGATTCCATTTCAGATTCCATAGCACTTTGCCATTTATCACGATCCAAGCTTTGCATAGCCTCTTTGTAGCTCTTAGGATCATCATCATTATGATAATCCTCATTCGAAGTGTCATCTTGCACCATTAAATTTAATCTATTAGGTGCACGATGTTCTCGACTAGATCTTCTAAGAGGCTCTTGCACTGGATTGATTTGTTGTTGAACATGTTCTAAGATTGGTTCATTAACCTGTTCTTGAACTGTAAGTGGTTCTTGAGCTAAAGTAGTTGAGGTTGGTATCCTTGGTGTTAATTTTAAAATATCAAAGCAAGGATGTTCAACCTCATTCATACTTTCTTGAGCATTTGGGGTTTCATCATTTTCTTGATCTTCATCAAGCTCTATTTCTTTACCATGGCTACCTTCAGCAAGAAATTCCCTTTCAAGAAAGGTTCCACCTCTAGCCACAAACACTTTATGATTAGAAGGATGGTAGAAATAATAACCCATTGTTTCTTTTGGATACCCAATGAACCTACACTTACTAGACCTCGCATCAAGTTTATCTGTTTGCAATCTCTTAACATAAGCAGGACAACCCCAAATTCTAATATGTTTTAGATTTGGTTTACGTCCTTTCCATATCTCATATGGAGTTGTAGAGACAGATTTCGAAGGCACTTTATTTAGAAGATAAGCAGCAGCTTCCAAAGCATATCCCCATAAATTTAATGGAAGATCAGTGAACCCCATCATAGATCTAACCATATCTAATAAGGTTCGATTTCTCCTTTCAGATACACCATTGTGTTGTGGTGTACCTGGAGGTGTCCACTGTGAGAGAATCCCATTCTCTTTTAGATAATCAATGAAATTATTACTAAGATATTCTCCCCCTCTATCGGATCTAAGCATTTTGATGCTTTTACCGGTTTGTTTTTCAACTTCACTGCGAAATCTTTTGAACATTTCAAATGATTCAGATTTATGTTTCATAAGATACAAAAATCCAAACCTTGACATATCATCAGTGAAAGTGATAAAATAAGAATATCCCCCTTTGGATTGAATTTTCATAGGTCCACAAACATCTGTATGTATTAGTCCTAATAATTCAGAAGCTCTCTCTCCACTTCCAATAAATGGAGATTTAGTCATTTTTCCTTTGAGACAAGATTCACAAGTTTCATATGATTCATAATCATAACTATCAAGGTAACCTTCCTTGTGTAACTTGTTAATTCTTTTCTCACTAATGTGACCGAGCCTACAATGCCAAAGGTAAGTTTTATTTAATTGATTATCTCTTTGTCTCTTGAAACCGGAAGAAACATGCAAAATAGAGTTATAATTTACATTCGGCAAGACATATATGTCCCGTTGGAGACAACCATTCGCATATAAATCATCATTATGATAAATAGAGCAAATATTATTATTGAAGGTAATACGAAAACCACGCTTGTCCAACATAGAAATTGAAATTACATTTGAAATAAATTCCGGAACGTAATAACAATTATCTAACACTAGCACTCTGCCAGTGGGCATTATTAATGAGACTGATCCTACGGCTACAGCAGCAACATTTGCTCCATTCCCAACTTGAAGGTTCACTTCACCTTTATTCAGCCTTTTGGTTATCCGCAGTCCCTGTAACGTATTACAGATGTTAAAACAACTACCAGTATCTAATACCCATATTGTAGGATCTGTAACAGTTAAAGAAATCATGAAAACATTTTTCACTAATATCTTACCTTGTTTCTTCAGAGAATCAAGATACTTCTTGCAATTTCTCTTCCAATGCCCCTTCTCTTTACAGTAGAAGCATTCAACATCAACTTGATTGACATTGACCCTTTTGTGCTTAGGTTTGGTCACACCACCAGTAGGTCCAAAAGGTTTCTTTTTTGGATTAAGCTTTCTTTTGCCCTTTTTCTTAAAGGTCTTGCCAACAACCATGACAGTTCCTTTCTTCTTTTCAGAGGTAAATTGATTCTCATAATCAATCAACAAGTTAAGCATCTCATGCAAATCAGAGTCCATCTTGTTCATATTAAAATTCACAACAAATTGTGAGAATGAATCAGAAAGTGATTGCAGAATCAAGTCTTGAGAAAGCTCTTTCCCAATATTGCACCCCAACTTCTCAAGTTGTTCGATGAGATCAATCATCTTAAGCACATGGGGTCCAACTTGATCATTTTCACTCAATGAGGACCTGAACAAAGTTTTAGACAGCTGATATCTAGCTGTCCTACTTTGACCACCGTACATCTTCTTAAGATGTTCGATAATTTCAGATGGATTCATATCCTCATGTTGCCTCTGAAGGTTAGAACTCATGGAAGCTAGCATGATGCACTTAGTAGTGAGACATTGCTCCAAGTACTTCTCATAAGTATTGGTAGCTTCAACATTGGTTGGATCAACCGGTGCAGTCACAGCAGGCTTATCAATGATGTCGATTAGTTTTTCGTGCATGAGAACAATTCTCATGTTACGGTACCAATCATCATAATTGGGTCCAACCAATTTTCCAGATTCAAGTATTCCACGGAGCGAAAGAGAAGACATACTGTTTTATCATATAAAAATTTATGATGTGAGAACATTTTATCTTTTAAAATAAATAAAAAAAATTGGAAGATCACTTAAAAGTAATATATAAAACACTTGGTTGTCAAGTCGTTTCTCATATATAAGTTTTAAGTCATGATGTATCGTATACAAAAAAAAAATATCATACCACATAAGTTCCTGGTTGTCAGGTCAATCCTATTGGTGTGTGTATATATATTTTTTAAGTTATAAATTAATTTTATTACTCCTCCGGGTAGTCCAGACGTTAAGTATATAATTAATTTAAAGTATGCATCATATGCTATAATTAGTCGTTAATTACAAGTTTTCTGGTAGTCAGATCAACTCTTGAATTTTACTACTAATTATATATACAATAAAACATTTTTATCATTAATTATAATTAATTATTAATTATAAGTTTCCTGGTAGTCAGGCCATTTCTTATTATTGACAATTAATTATATATTAAAATTGTATCATATACAAAATACACGATAAAAAAAAAATTGAACATTTTAATCAAACATGTGAAGATATATATGGATTAACAATTTAATACATATAATAATTGAACATAAATATCAATTATATCACATTCAAAATTGTTTAAGTAATTAAAATGTAAATTGCTCAAAGCATTACCGATGCATATTTATACTTATATTATTATAAATCATTTTGATATACAAATATCAACATATATATGTAAGTCTATACGAAAACATATATGTAAATATAATCAAATAAAATCGAAATGTGCAGGACACATGCAAATGGTTTTAATTCACTTTTATCATCATATATAATATAGTAAATTTACCAAATTGAATATGTACTAGCATTTTGATATTTTGATTATATCTAATAAAAGTATAAATGGTAACAAGCTAGCAATCTTCGTTACGTCACACATGTAATTTTAAAATATCAATGAACCGTCGTAACGATGATTACGTAAAGAAAAAAAAATTTCAGCTTTGTTATATTTCTGAAATTATAATTTAAACACAAAAGATCCATGCTCTGATACCAATTGAAGTAAAAATAGTGTTCATAACACATGCAACGGAATATAGTTTGGATCTATTTTGCGATTAAATTATAAAATTATAATTTAGATACTAAAAGTGTACCTTTGTATCAATTCTTGAAGCATGAAAAATTCTTCAATGATATGAAGACTCTACGCGTATCCACACCGAGACCAATTCTTACTCTCAACCTTTGAGTAGTGGAACAAGAAAACTAGAGCATATTTTGTTTTGTATTTTGTTGTGTTGTGTGTCTTGATCAAATAACTTAAGGTCTATTTATAGGTCACACACACTACTATCAAATAGAAGGTGTTGACTCATCTTAATGACCTTTTAATTTCATATGGTCAATTCTTATAAAAACAATTAACACATGTTAATGCTAATTTATTTGAAAAACCATTTTTCTACTAAGATGACCATTGACCAATATGATTCCACATAATTATATATAATTGCACATATATAATGTCGTACGTTTTTCTTTCTTTCTAAAAGATCAATCATTGACCAATTGCCTTATTTCCATATATACATGGCCAATGCAACGTACACCAAACTTTTCTTATTTATTTACTTTTTCAATAAATAATATGCTCTTGTTCATATATATTATTTGTATTCTCTGTACTAGCAAAAAATACAATAATATTCCACTTAGAAAATTTATATTTTGATTAATTAAATTCTTCAATTTAATCATCAAATAATAAAGTAATTCTTTAGCAAGAATTAGAACACTCGTTTGTGTGTGACCCTGTAGGTTCAATACTAAACTGGTAATAGATTAATCAAATTAATATATTAATCAAGGTAGGCGTCTAGTAACACTCCTTGACGTCCAGGTAGTATGAAGTATTACTTTTCCTTCAAGAACCAATTAGAATAATATAATATTTTTCTTCCGTCGTTACAACTCTTGTTAACTCTAGAGCATGGTACAATTGTCAAACTCTAATAAGTTAACATATTTGACTTAAGAAACTCATTTCTTCTTTCATTTAATTTCCCTGGCCAGGGTTTTAATTTTATCATAGAGTTCAAACTCATTACCAAGAGTTGACGGATCCCATCTTGATTAGTCATTAATTATACAAGTATTTAATCGTATCCAATATCCTTTCAACTAGCACCCTAAGGTATTAGGTGTTCAGAATCAAAATACAATAAATAACATGTTAATTACCATGACAATCTCAGGTCAAAGAAAATCATTATATTCTTTCTTGAGAATTTTTCTATTGACATTTTAAGGTAATATCGACCATTAGAAATTCTCAGTCGAGTCAGTTCAATGATCACATCACTATATGTATCATCTATATATGTAATTTAATAAATGAGACTTATTAATCTTTATCCAATAAAGACTATCACATATATATTGATCTATCCGAATTATTGATGTCCTACTCACAATAATCATACGATCAAGAACAATTTAGATTAAAATAATAAAAGACTTGTTTCTCATTATCATAATCTCTATCATGATAACAAGTCTATAGTCTTAATCAAGGACGTTATCAAATTAACTATTTCACTAAACAGTAAACAAGATAATGAATATTTATTAAGTCTAAAATTGGTTACATAATTGATTGGATCTTGGGCATCTCCAACAATAATTAATACATTGGTCATGGAAACTTGCACGAAAGAGTACTTGATTGGCAACTTGTAGATATATATAGTACTAGATTCTTCGCACGATCCAGCTATATTGTTGGTCCGTATATTATGTTTAATTTTTTTAATGGATATATTATGAAAAGAGAGTGTTGCTAGCATGACTCTAACAGATATTGTGATAAATATTAAGTAAGTTATATTGGTGGTTCATATAAATATGTGACATCCCTTAAAAAAGAAGATTCTCATATATATATTTGGATCTTTACATGATTTAAAGGATGTCATATGTGATAGAATGATAATTACATCTTTTGGGGCGTGTTTGTTTCAAGGTAAGAAATTAAAAGTTATGAGAGAGAGAGAGAGAGAGAGAGAGAGATAGCTAGAGAGATATAGGCGACGAACATGGAGTTAACCTACGATCACCGCGTCAACGGCCTTTTTACGCCAGATGAGAGGTTCAATGGCGGGGGGATATGACAGGGAGGCACAAAGGGGATGGGATATAGGTGAGTGGACTGAGGTGAGTATTAGACGTAGAAAGCTAAGGGACCAGATTTTCAGTGAGAGTGTTTACATCGGGAGAGCAACAAACAATTAGGGTTCGGCAGGGAGGATGAATTCAGGCCAATTCGGTACAGGCAGGGAAGGTCATGTCATCGAACAGGGAGACATGTTATGTCTTGTTTTTCTTCGGCTGGGGTTACAAAGGTTTCAGCTCGGGGAAGGCCACGTGTTCGATGGTGTGAACGTGACCATTCTGTTTTGCTATCGCAATCAAAAAGGGAAGACAGAAGGTCGCTGGTTAGAGTGAGTTCTACAACAATTCAAAAGCATGTTGTTGTTTATCGTAAACCTGGTAGTGTAAACCGAGTGCAGAATGTTACAACAAAGTGATCTTTTGATCATGGCAATTGAGAGGGAACATCTCAAGCATCGGTGGTTTTTTATCTTGCTTATATTCTAGAACATCTATTATGTGTTGATTTGAGGAGAGGGTTGGAGGTATGTGGTATGCTTGCTGCTATTTATGTTTCAAGAAACCTCAATGTTAGAGGTCATATATTTGGTTTTGTCAACTTTATTAAAGTCTGTCATGTTAAAAAATTGAACAAAGCTCTTAACAATGTGTTCTTTTGGGATAATTGTTTATTCACAAAAGTTACCAAATTTGATAGGTTTGGAAATAATGTCCGTAGTGGAGGTGGTTTGGGTGAGGGGGAAAAAGTCTTAGAGAGGAGGGAGAAGAAGATGGCGATGTTGGAGTGGGTGGGGTGGTTGAGTGTGTTATGGAGATGGTTGGAGTTGAGAGGGGAGGTAAGGACTCTGGTGTGGTTGTCAAAGGAGTATCTTATGTTGGTGTCGTGTCGGGGAAGAAAAAGGAGGCGACGTTACATTCTGATAGAAATCTAGAATAGGGGGTATCGGAAAGAATTTTTTGCCTTTGTCTGAAGATGATCCGGTTTGACCCAAGAGGATGGTGGAGCTGCTGCCTGCAACGGTTGAACCACTGATTTGTCTGTCGTCAGCCTAGTTATGTTGAGCTGTGGTGAGCTGATGATTCTGGTGAGGTGGTTGATCGTCAGCCCCCGATGAGACGAAGGGGGCTATGTAGCTACACTTGTTGTGACGCAAGTAAGTAAGGGTTTCAATAGAAGGGGTTACAAATTTAGGATAAAAAGTATCATACATGTCCCAAAGCAATGCTTGGGTATATATAGGAGTTAGGCAGGGCTTGGCTAGCGAACCTTATCCTAACAAGTAATGATCGTACCTGTTAGTATGGACGTGGGTAAACCTCGGTTCTGGGACTCGCCTTCGGCCATTGTAGGCATGGTCAACCCTCGGACATTGTGTGTAACCCTCATCTTGTACAGTAATCTGGTGTGTTTTAGGGTGTGTCCATCATATGGTATCGCCTACATAATGGACCCAGGTCAGACCCGAGCGGAGCCTGATTGGGCTTATCCCTATCTGGAACAGAAGATATTTAACTGTCAAGCAGAGGCTTGACAGATAAAGTTAGAAATGATACATTTGTTCATATGCTACAACATATTGTTTAGATGTTGTGTTTATGGAGTTCAAGGTTATAGCTATGGGAGGGGGATAATGTTTTTTCTATCATAATGGGGATGTGGATGTGATGTCAGTCTTTAATGAAGCGGCTGAATTTTCCAAACATTATTTGTACGATTGTCGGCCTTGGTCGAAGAAAAATTTTGTTCAGTATGAAATAGGGGCTTGGGCGAGATGTTATGGTATTCCTATTCACGCTTGGAAGAGTGGATTTTTTTTTAAGAACTAATATTGGTCTTAGGCAGGTTACTAAATATTGAGGATCAGACTCTTCACAAATAAATGTTTGATTTTGCTCGGTTGCTTATTACGACCAAAATTTTGAAAAAACTAAATGTTTTAGAAGATATATGGGTTATTGGACATAAATATACGATTCAGATTATTGAGGACCTTGAGTTTGGGTTAGTTGAGGATGCTTGTACGGTTGAATATGAGGATGATCATCAATTGATGCATTGTAAACTGTTATGTGTGAATGATGATGAACCTCTTGTGGAGACTCTAGTGAGTCAATTAAATCAAGATTGGGTTAAGGAGAAGCAAAATGTGTTAGAAGGTGAGGTTGTTATGAAAAATTATGATCCGGGGAGGGGGGCAATGGTTTATCGAAGGATTAATTATGACTGAGTCCAATGGGTCAGCTGTGAATAAGGTGGTCGGCAGTAAAGGTGATGAGGAGGCAGCTTTGTGTTTGGGTGATTCGCGTGTTGGGAGCGGATCAGAACTATTTTCCCCCTTTTTAAGTGGGAAAAAGCTAAGTTTTTCAACCCAAACTCAAGTGGAAACTTTGCCTATAAATACAAATCCTCTCATTCATTATTTTTCTCATTCATAACGAAGTGGTTGAAGAGGAAGGCAAACACTAGGAGATTTAAGGGAGGAGTCTCTCCTCACTTTAAATCTCTAGGATATGTTTCATCTCTTTTGTAATTTGTCTTTAGTTACAATGAATAACTAAACCTATTTGGACAGGGTTCTAAGACGAACCTCTATTTTATTTGCTGAATTATTTAATTTAAGTTTTTTATTCATTTATTTTATAAATCCTATATTCTGGAGCTAACCGTTACAAAAGCATGGACTTTTTCACCAAGGTATCAAACAAAATGAATTGAACTATATGCATATGGATGGATTATGATGATGTCAAAATTATTTCTAAATCAACAAGCTCGTTACACCTATTCCTTCAAAAAAAAAAAAAAAAAAAAAGCTCGTTACACCTATAAAACCGAGAATTCATTGATTTTCTCAAGAGTTATAATTTATATTAATTTATTTACAAGCAAATTAACTCTATTCTGTATTCAATTTAAGATCGTAAAATTATTCAGAAAAATCTCTTACTACTAACATATATATGTCGGTAAATGGTTTTGTGGTTCATGATGCACTTTGTCTGTGTTACCACAATATTGGAAGATCAAGGAAAATGGCAATCATAAGGGAAGTAATGATTGATAAATTATGAGTGAATGAGAAATGTATGTTCAGTCCGGCCCCTATATTGCTAACCGTTTTATTGAATTATACAGTATCTGTTACTAGTTATATCTGCAATGAAAATCGGGACTTTAGTATACAAACACACTTTCATTGTCTGCAGAGAGAGTAGGGTCTGAAGACAAGAACTATTGGGGAGACTGTGGTCGCAGGGGAAACAACGGGTTTAAATGTTTCATGATCATAAGAGAGGACAACATCACATCTCCATCCAAAATTTTAAGTCAAGATTGTTTTCGATAATTCGGAGGCCTCGCTATATTTTTGACATTTTTTTCATTTAATAAAAATTTAAAAAAAATCTAACAGCACTTGTAAAGACTTGTAATGACAGACAACTAAGTTGTAGCGATTAAAACACGACTTTACCTACAGGAAATTCATAATTGAAGTTTCAGACTTTTACCTACAGGAAAATAACATTTATAGTGATGGAGTTTAGCCGTGGGTACTAGTGTTTTTCCTTATGTTTTTAAATTCAGAAGCCCCTCTAAGTTTGTAGTAAAATACATAAGCAATGATTAAAATATGACTTTTACCTACAGACAATTCATAATTAAAATTTCGGAAGTTTACCTACAGAAAATAACTTTTAGTGATGGATTTTGCCGGTAGGTACAAGTGTTTTTCCTTTTTTTTTTAAATTCAGAAGCCCCTCTAAGTTTGATGCCCTGTGCCAGGGGCTTGTCCCAGCTTAAGTTATTAAGTATATGAGTCACCTTTCTTATATATCCAACATTTTACTCATTCATCGGCGAGGTGAGACATAATCACTCGTAGTGATTTAATGATTGATAAATTATGAGTGAATGAGAAATGTTTGTCCATTACGGCCCCTATATAGCTAACTGTTTTATTGAATGATACAATATATATTACTTTTATATCTGCAATGAAAATGGGGCCTTTAGTAGACAAACACAGTTTCAATGTCTATTTAGAGAGTAGGGGTCTGAGGACAAGAACATAATATACAGTACATAAATAATAAAACATTGGTGTCATGGATGAAAACTTGCACGAAAGAGTACTTGATTGGCTACTTGCAAATATATATACTAGATCCTTCGCACGATCCAGCTATATTGTTGGTCCATATATTATGTTTAAATTTTTTTGAATGGATATATTTTGTTAAATTCAAACATACAAAAATGAGCTATATTAATAGATATTGTGATAATATTAAGTCGGTTATATTGGTGGTTCATATAAATTAGTGACATCCCTTAAAACAGAAGATTCAGACATATATTTGGATCTTTACATCATGTATGTGAGAGAATGATAATTTACATCCGTTATTGTTTTCCTTGTGGCTAAGTGCGCATAGATGACGAGATGATAACCGAATATGAGATTAAGACTAATAGTAAAGAGAGAACTTCTACGGTACATTCGTAAAGATATGAAGTAGTCATGTATCATGACAATAAATAGTTTATCTTTTTTATTGCTTAGCACGCCGACGTGTCGGTCGATTAATTTTTTCTTGTTTTGAATGCAATATTTTAGGATTATATAGAAGGGAAATGATAGATATATTGACAAAATTTATCAAGAAAATTTCAAAACAGTATATTTGCTAACACTTTTCTTTAATTACACATCATTACCTCCCTTGATTTCCGCCAAATAACAAATTTAATTAGTTGAGACATTTTCTTGATAAATTTTTGATAGAAACTCTCTAGATAAATAGCAATGCTCTAGATAGAATCGAATCTAGGTTAGTTTATGTTATTCTTTATTAGTTATTTCTGCATTTTTTAATTGTAGCAATTTTTTATTTTGAAAGTATTTGTATTATGGACTAAATTTATTTATCCTTTTGTTATTTTTTTTTAAGGATTTATAAACACTTTCAACATATAAGATGTCACACGAAGTATTACAACTTAATATTTGGTCAAAGTTAGGCAGGGCCGGTGGCTACAATAGCATTAAAATAGTTTTAATTATAATTTATCCTTTTGTTATTTTTTTTTTTTGAAGGATTTATAAACACTTTCAACATATAAGATGTCACACGAAGTATTACAACTTAATATTTGGTCAAAGTTAGGCAGGGCCGGTGGAGAAATTCTTAGGTGGTCCAGGACCAAGAAATTTTCTTTGGTCACAACCAAAGAAAGAAGAGAGAGAAGAGAGAAGAGAGAGAAAATGAAAAGTATTTGTTTATTTGTGAAGAGAGAGAGAAGGCAAAAACTCTATGTATGACCAAACCAAATTTCTTGGTCCTGGTTCACACAAGAGTTTCTCGGGCCGGTGATAGCTACAATAGCATTAAAATAGTTTTAATTATTAATGTACACACGAAGACTAGTACTATTTTCTGTTCAACAACATTTATGTTTCTATGTAGGATCTTGGTTGATTGTTTGAGCATAAAATAAAACGACAGTAAAAATGATAGAATTAACAAATAAGTAAACATTGGACTTTCGTTAATTATTTTTCTTATGTTCAAGTTATCATTCATATCTTCACATATCAATCTTCGTATGTTTTAATTCCTGACAAACGATGTGAAAATAACATCCAAGATGGTTCCTCACTCTTAAGTAACCCTCCGCCTTGTTTGTTTTGTGCTCCTCTGTGTTCTCTCTAAAGTTTCCCAATTCAATTTATAAGTTGAGCTTTCTATTTATACATACAAGGTAAGTAAATTTTTCTAAGCGGATTTGTGCTTGTTGAACGATTTGACTTTGCTTCACCATGAAATAAATTCAGATGTTCTTCTAAAAATCACTATACTTAGATGGTTGATTAGGTCGCTAAACGATTTTGTCATCTTTCATATCTCAAATTTTTGTGGCCGAATCGCCCAACAATTTCATGCTTGATAAGCCATTTGACAACAATCATGTTTCTTCATTCCTTTGGCTCAAAGCTCTTCAGTTGTTTTCCATCCATGAGTGTTTATGTCTCTTCAGCCTACTAACACAAGGAAAGATGTAAAAACAACTATTCTTATAGTAAAAGCTTGTAAGTTCTTTCTTCAAAAAAAAAAGCTTGTAAGTTCTAAACAAGTACAACAAATTAGGAGAATTCATATGTTTTTCATCATTTCATATTAATAAATGTCATTAAAGGTATATTAAAAAGTGAAATTGACACTTATCAACTCTTCTTAACTTAGAACTTTTTTTTTCTCTCAAAAAAAATAAAACTTAGAACTTTTTTTGCCAACAAAATCCCTATCAAAATTGTTGAGATTTTATCTCCATATCTCTCTCTATAATCTCCTTAGATCAAGGGATTGTACAGTTGTATGTTTTATTTTGTTTTCCTGATTTATAGCCTCTGATATGCTAATTCACTTCTAATTTGGAGCTTATTTGTAACAATATATATTGATGCTATGTACCCATCTGATTTAATTGAGAAAGTATCAATAATAAAATACTTCTTTCTTTCAAGTTGGTATCAGAGCGATACCTAAAAAAAAAAAAAATCCCGAAACCCTAGCCAAAATGAGTGAACCACAAAACAATGAAAAAAATGTTGAAGCATCTGGAATAAAATTAATTCCAGTTTGTGGTTCAATCTGAAGGCGTTTTTAATGATGGAATCGTTCTTGATGAATTAAACTATGATGTTTGGTCACAATTGATGGAGATGCATATTGCTGAAAGAGAAAAACTCTCTTATATTAGGGGCAAAATGAAGAAACTTTCCGAAACTAATGATGGGTATGCGAAATGGTATGCTGAAAATCAGAAAGTGAAGAGATGGCTATTGATGTCCATGAAACCTGAAATCATGAAAAGGTATTTACGTATACCTACTGCCCATGAAATATGGAGTGCCTTGTCGAAGGCATTCTATGATGGAAGTGATGAATTGCATGTCTTTGCATTGAATCAAAGGGCTTTTACTGGTAGACAGAATGGAAGGCCTTTATCTGAATATTATGGAGATCTGGTTGAGATATTTCGAGAATTGGATCATCGGGATATGTCATACCCCAAATTTTGACCACCTTGCTCTGTTTTTACCCATTTTTGTCTATATTTCAAAACGGATTAATTTCTTTTTTTATTCGCTTTAACCAGTTAAAATTTCTTCAGTCGTTGTTTAATAATTTAAAGTCTTTTATCTTGCAAGTAAAATTTTGTTCGCGCTTTATCTGGTTGAAATCGCTTTATTTGTTTTTTTAGACATTTTAAATTTTTACGCGTGCTTTTAAAGTCTTTTATTCATTTCTTTGATAAATAGACCTTTTTAGGTAAATTCCTTTTGTCCGTATGATTAAACTGTTTAAAAAGTTTTGTTCGTGTTTTAAAAACACCGCGAGTTTTAGTCGTCTCAGTCGAAGTTTCGACAGCTTTAAATTTTATTACATTTTTTTATCACTTTTATATTATTTTACAATTCTATTTTATTTTATTTCATTTTAACCATTTATTCTTTTTGCTTTTAATGTCATTTTTATTTTGTTTTTTTAATAACTTGTTTTGTCTTAAGTCCATGTGTCCTTTGTTAATTGGTCCAAGAAGCATCTAATTCTTTCCTTTGTCTCCAAGTTTCTTCAAGGGTAACTTGGTCTTTAGCACATTCATCTTTCATAACCTAGTTTTTTTACTATAAGTAGTGGTGCCAATCATTGGCAAAGGAGGCTGCACTATTCACACTCATACATCCCAGCGGCACAGAAACTCAAAATGAACAACATTCCAAATTGGTAGCCATAGAAAGATGGATCAAAACCCATTTTCTCTTCTCCTTTTCTCAAGAGCAACATACAAAGAATAATAACACTATGAACTCAAAGCAATTTCCAGCAACCTTCTTCATTTTTTCAGTAGCACAATTGTAAGCAAAATGCACATTCATTTTTTTCTCGTGTTCACTTAACATCCAGTCAATCCACAAACACAATATGATCAAAAAATCATCAAAAATCCATCATCACGACTAACTTCCGCAACAACATCTTCAATTGTTCATACAACCTAACAACAACTTCAAATCGATCTACACACAAACACATTCACAAGGTCGAATCATCATCATCAAAAACGAGATCAAGCCGGTGAAGAGAAGCAGAAGTTGAATGAACCGAATCTGGACAAAGAGGCAAAACGTGAAAGAAGAAGAAGGAACCGAATAATAAAGCTCAGCGGAGAAGCACCAGATCCGAACCGGAACAAGAGATGGCTGAAGTCATCCGTCGTGTTTGTTCATCTCCGATCTGAACCTAAGGTAATGTTCCTTGAACCTTTTCGTTCAAACGTTATGAATCTTGTGGTGTTTTGTTGGTTTTAGCTTCATTTATGGCATGGACAAAGAATAGGTGAAATTATTTTTTTGAAACTTGTATGTTAGATCTAAAAGGTTTTGTTTGTTTGGTTTGAAAAACTATTGTTGAAAATGAATTGGAAATGGGAAGAGGATTTTAAAACTGTGAAAATTTTCAAGTTTGGCGGAGTTGCGAAGCTCCGGCACGGTGGTGCCACCACCGGCCACCGTGCCGGAATCCTCAAACTCGCCTGAGAAGATGAAGCAATGGGGGTACTGGTTATTTCATGTAAAGAGATAAGTGAGCAATTTTTTTTTGAAAGAAGAAGAACGTGAGATGTGTGAAGGTGATTTAAGCCTGATTGATTTTTTTGTTAGTTAAAACATCTTTTATACTATCCACATCCCAAACCCATTTTTATGACCCAAACCCATGGACTTAACTCCATATCCGACCTAGCTGGAAAACCCAGCCCATTGTCTTTTGTTTTAAACCCCCTGTGCTGCTTGCTGTTTGCGCCATCTCTTCATGGCTGCCTGCACCTCCCTCTGTTCCTTACATGTTAATTTTTATTCATACTTCCATGCGTTTTTCATCTCATGCATCATCTTACTATGAAGTCTGTTTAATGTTAATTATGCTTTCATACATTGTGGTTCAAACAATTTTTTTCATGTCATGCATCGCGTTCTTGTATGGTTTGTTCATTAAATCAATTTCCACCATATGCATTATCATCTATGTAGGCTTTTAAACAAAAATCATTTCATGCATTTTAAATGTTGTTTACCACATAATATCTTGTGTTAATTTTGCTTTAATATTCCAATTTCTACTTCATGCATTGCTTTAAAAACTACTTCATCTCATGCATTTTTAAACTCATTTTGGGACTTTGCTCCAAGCATTCTAAATACTTTAATCTCCATGACTTTCATTTTGCTTTAACGTTTTAAAAAGTTTTATTTCATGCATTTTAAATGTTTCTACTCCACAATATCTTTTGTCAATTTTTGCTTTAATATTTCAATTCATACTTCATGCTTTCCTTTAATATTTTGACCTCATGTTTTCTTTTGGTAATCCATGCAAGGCTTTTACGTTTCTTATCTTGCTTGCTTTAATCCTAGCATAATCTCTTGCATTTTTCTTCTTCTTGCAATTTATTTACTCTCCAATATCTTAGTGTGTATTTTAGGCATTTGATGTAATTTATTTTTGAGCTTTTATTTCTTGCTTTAGAATGCCCCTAGGATGGTATGTAATAATGTAGTAATTGCACACACCGACACAAGCACCGACACTATCACTTTATTTATCGCCTTACGCTCGCTTTATGTTTCACGTTATTACGCTAGCTTTCCGTTAGTTAGAAAAAACCTTTTTTATCCCAAAAATCAAATGAGCAAAAGTCAAATCATTTTCTTAATAAACCTTGGATCCAAATCCAAGTGATTTTCCCTTTATTTTCTTAATCAAAATTCCTAATTGAACTTTAATTAAACTTAGACTAAATTTCGCAAATAAAATGAAACAACCTCACTTCTATTTTATTCTTCTATGCCTTGAGGTCTCGCAACCCTTCTTAAAAATCATTTTCAAAAATCAAACTAAAATCAACCTAACCCACAAAAATGTTTTTATAAGAGTGAACTACGACGGTTTTGATCCCTTTAAGGGTACGTAGGCAGAGGCTTTAATCCTTTCAAATCGATCAAATAAAATCGAGCAAGAATAAAATCTTGGTCCGATCAAGTCCGGTAGATTGAAGGTTCAAGTCCGATCAATGGCTTGACACCCGAAAATCTTGGTCTACAAAAATGGCGACTTCACTGGGGATCCTACGCGGGTTAAGCCCACCTTTCTTCTTTTTTAACTTGTGCTTTTTACCTTGTAAATACGTGTTTACTCGTTTATTTTTAACGTGAGTGGTGAGACAAGTCCAAAACCCAGACTTGAGAGAAACATTAGGATAGGATGGTGGTATAATCATAGTGTCCTGCCAAGAGTGAATTTTGGTTGTGGCACATGTGATAACCCCACTCGACTTAGGGATCTTAGAGATATACTATGTTGACATGAGTATTCGTGATCGACATGTTCATTTTTAAGTGACCGCTAAAAGTTGAGGACCTTTAGTTACCTTTAACCCCACTTGGCCTTTTTAGGACGTAGTGCGGTGGCTAATCTTGAGTCAATCTTGATTTAGTTGATACGCGATACTACACTCAGACGAGACTTTATTACGGACGATATTGGAACGAGAGTAATTTCGTAAACCGATAAAATTCGTAAGTGGTTGAAAACTCTGGGAACTTGGTAGAACCCTCGTCACTTTTGCAAATGGAAACCATAGTCCTTACCAAATGGCGTTATTGTCCCTAAGCTCCAACATTGTATACCTTAAACCTCATCATGTATTCTAGCATAACCATGCATACATACATGCATTCATCCATAAACCTTTTTTTTCATCCATTAAAAAAAAATATTGAAGGATTTAGCCAAGATTTTTGTAAACATCAAAGGAATGGACCTTGTAAGAATGAACATCAAGCAATACAGTTTCAAAAAAAAAAAAAAAATCTGAACTAAGCTTTTGCTTTTGTTGAAGAACTTTGTCCTTGGTTTCGTTCTTACCTCTTAAAAAGGAAACCGATTGCAATATCTTTACAAATCTTCAAAGGAAATCATGTTCATCTGCAATGTTTACAATTTACCTTGATAAATCCTTCAATAAGAAAAATCATCATCCAATTTTTGCATAAACATACCATGCATCATTTTGCATTCATAGTTTCTAGTATGTGTCTCATACTTTGTCTCTATCTACAAAAGGTCAATCTATCAGTCTACTCGCACCTACAACACTCGAGCAAATCAGAATGGATCATCTTGAACAAGAGAACCACAAGCTTTGTGAAGAGATGACAACCCTTCGGACCGAAAATGAGATTTTGAGGAACTTGGTATCTTTGATGACGGTTGCACAGAGTCAGCCATTATCTCTTCCAGTTGGCAGCACTCAAGCTCAGACGGTTGCCTCCACTACCCCGATTTCAACAGTGTTTGCTAGTACTCCTCAACATGCTATGCTGGAAGGTTATCTCTGGAGTACACCTCTAAGTTCTGGTGAAGTGTTCCGTCCTGGTATCTCTAAGGTTCAAGCTCCTTTTGTGCAACAGACAACACCTATCTCTCAATCGGGCCCTTTGATCCCTCAAGCTTCTATGACCTATTCAGCTCCTTTGATTCATACTACTCAGCAGGGCCCTAGACCCATCCATCGCTCAGAAAATGTGGTTGCATACGACCGGATAGCTGAACTGGAAGAAAAGTTTGACAGAATACAGTTGGAATTGAAATCTCTTCGTGGGAAAGAACTGTTTGGGAAAAATGCTTATGACCTTTGCTTGGTTCCTAATGTCGTTATACCACCCAAATTCAAGGTCCCCGATTTTAATAAGTACAAAGGGAACACTTGCCCTGAGCTTCATTTGATAATGTACGTGAGAAAGATGTCTGCTCAAGTAGGCAATGATGAGCTCCTTATCCACTGTTTCCAAGATAGTTTGACTGGTGCCGCACTGATATGGTATATGAGTCTGAGCAAGGATGATATCAAAATTTTCAGTGATTTGTGTGAGGCTTTCGTTCAGCGGTATAACTACAACTTGCACTTGGCCCCAAACAGAAAGGAACTACAGTCCATGACTCAGAATGATAATGAATCCTTCAAAGCTTATGCCCAACGATGGAGAGATGTCGCCGAACAAGTCCGTCCACGTCTAGAAGAGAAAGAGTTGACCGATATTTTCCTGGAAACTCTGGATCCGTTCTATTTTGAGCATATGCTTGCAAGTGCATCTGGCGATTTCGCGGATATGATGACCGCGGGCATGCGTATTGAAGATTGGGTTCGAAAAGGACATTTGATCAAAGAAGTTGTTCCCACTAATGGTTCAGAGGAGGAATACCAGGAAATGAGTGTGGAGGAGAGTCAGCCTCAACAACTGTATCCGGCTTATTACCCTGTTGCCGCTGTTATGCCTGTCACAAATGCTCTGCAAAGTTCGGGTTATCAACCCCAGTTTCAGCAATATCAACAACAGCCTCGACAACGGACTTCAAGGAAACAGATTGATCCTACTCCCATGACGTATGCGGAGTTGCTTCCAAAGTTGCTTGAAAGGAATTTGGTCTATACCAAGGCACCTCTGCCAGTGCCAGCAAAATTGTCAGCCCGGAACAGGCCCGACCTCTTCTGTGCTTTCCATCAAGGGGCACCAGGACATGATATTGAGCACTGTTGTGCATTGCAGAAGATAGTTCAGAAGTTGATCCAGAAAAATCTCATACCTTTTGAAGAGTTTTGAATTTGAAGGTGCAAGCTAATCCGTTATCGGATCTTGACGTCTAATGTTGTTACATGGAATGTTTAGCTGCAACTGGGTCTTCGTTGATGTTTATTTTTACTACTCATCTGTTTAATTAATATGTTTGTTTGTTGCTTTATGTTTTTCAAAAAAAAAAAAATCCTTTCGTCCCCCCCGAGACGGAAGTGAACTTGTTTAGGGCTTTTTGCTTTATGTATTTTCATCATTAATTAAAAGGTCGTCTCGATCTCGACTTTGTTTTATTTTGTGCTTTTTCTGGAAAAATGGTAATACAAAAAACCAAAAAAAAATTCTCTTTCTTTAAATCATTTTCACATACCTGCATAATCATAATGTTTATATCAATAATCAAATCATGCATTAATAAACCCGTTGAACACTTTAACCCTATGCTCTCTCTCGACTTTGAGTTCTCTGTGTTCGAAACTGAAGAAAAGGAGGATGAAAGTTTCCTAAATGTGATATATTGCCTACTGGGGCATTTTGGCCGTCGAAGCTGCAAGTATCAAGAAAGATTGTCCAGAAGAGGACTTTCATGTACAAAGACTGGCACGAGATGCTTCCATCTGCCTGCAGGGATATGTACTTCAAGTGCACACTTTAACAGGGGCAACCCCCCCACCATCCCTCAATATACAATATAAAAGCAATGCCCCACATGGAGGTCAAAGTTCTGTCAACGGGAATTCCAATGAAAGCTAAGCTGGATTGAATTTAAAAGTGTTATTGCAATGTGCCCTGTACAGTTATGTCAAAAGGATAAAGCAAGTATTTGACAAAGAAGGCTCGTCCCCGTGAAAGTCAAGAAAGTGGCTTTGTGCTAAAAATGTGTTACCTGATTCCAGGGGCAAAGGAGTGCCTAATTACGAAGAATGGTGACAAACTTGTATGTCCTGTGAATGCCATTGCAGTCAAGAAATACTTTGTTAAAATGAAAAGCTCGATAAGTCGCAAACCTGAAAAAGCGGCTTAGGCAAAAAAGAGCGTCTCGATGGACTGAAAACCCGAAAGGGCGGTTCATGCAAAAGTTAGAGACATAAAAAAAAATGATAAAAAAAAAATGTACTTATCCTGATAGGTTGAAACCCGCAAGGGCGACCTATGCAAAAGTTAAGGATTATGACAAAGTAACTGCATCTGGTCGGACATGACTCACTTGGGGAATTTCAGCCGTCAAAAGACCGCCAACTCATGGCAAGGTAATTGCATCATAACAGATATGACTCATCTGGGGCATTTCAGCTGTCAAAAGACCTTCGACACGAAGCATCTGCAAAATCAAAGACTCGGAACAGTGGAATTCAAAGTTGTTAGAGAGCATAGCGGTTATCGTGTTCAATGTACCTTTTCCAATATGATTACCATTTTCCAAACTTTTTTAAATCTTTGGAACCACGCCTTTGGCAGGTCACCACTCCTTTACATCTAATTTGAGCCTGTGCCCATTTATTTGAAATTCTCATTTATTCTGTTTGCATAATTTTCTTCTATTTTTGATGCGAATACCTAAAGCAAAAAAATAAAAAAAAAATCTTTTTGTAATGTCTTTTGAAAAGCATAAACAACAGGTGCATCTTCTTTGAACTTATGAGTAGTAGAAACATACATCAACATTCGTCTCAAGGACAGTTAAACTCTGCATGGTAAGCATGACAAAAAGCTGGGAGATGACCTCTGTCAAAAAAAAAAAAAAAGAAAAGAAAAAGAGCTCGCTAAGTCGAAAACCCGAAAGGGCGGCTTAAGCCAAAAATGAGCGTCCCGGTGGATTGAAAACCCGAAAGGGCGGTCCAGGTAAAAATTAGGGGCATAAAAAAAAATATATATACTCTCGGTGGATTGTAAACCTGAAAGGGCGATCCAGGCAAAAGTTAGGGACTTTCAAAAAAAAAAAAAACAATACAAAAAAATGAAAAAAGACAGAGGTATCACAGTTCAAGTGGGCCAAATGGAAAGAATGCACTTTGTGCTGGCTTACGAGTGACGACTTTTGCTGGAATGGTTGATTGAGAAATGGCGACTTTTGCCGGTGATTTGATGAATGGCGACTCCTGCCTATGGTTTAATTGACGGTGTCTCCCATCTGTGGCTTGATTAATATATTTTATCCCTTAGAGATGGCGACTTCTGCCAAATTGTTGATTGATGAGCTGTTTCCCCAAGAGGATTGATTATGGGGCATTCTGTCTCCAAGCGGTTTGATTACGGGGCATTCTCCCTTCAGTGGTGTGGTTATGGGTTGTTCGCCCACCAGTGGTCTGAGTTTGAGCTTTACCCTGACAGTGTTTAACTCATCTCCAATAATGTTATCCCCAATGAAGATTGCCGAGTGTTTGTACTGCGGTGTCAATCCATCTCTCATCTTACCTATCCTCTTTTGTTTCATCAAGTTCACCTGTCATACAGTCATATATTCTTACATTCATATTCTCATACATTCATTCATACATATAATCATGCATATAAACATTCATGCACATATTGCTTGCATACAAATATCATTTATACATGATTGCATTTACCACCTCGTGTCTTATTTCAACTGTATCTCATAAAAGCGTCTACCCTAGTGTGTCTAGTCCAGAGATGTCATTCATTGTAAGCCCGGTGGATTCCGACGAACTCTTACCAAGCCCGGTGGATTCCGGCAAACTTATCAAAAGCCGAGTGGATTCTCGCAAAACTCTTATGAAGCCCAGTGGATTCTGGCCAACCTCTTATCAAAAGCCGAGTGGATTCTCGCAAACCTCTGATCAAAAGCCGAGTAGATTCTCGCAAATGTTTAAAAAGCCGATTGGATTCTCGCAAACCTTTCATCAAAAGCCGAGTGGATTCTCGCAAACCCTTCATTAAAAGCCGAGTGGATTCTCGTAAACCCTTCATGAAAAGCCGAGTGGATTCTCGCAAACCCTTCATCAAAAGCCGAGTGGATTCTCGCAAACATTTCGTCAAAAGCCGAGTGGATTCTCGCAAACGTTTATTTTTCTTCAAATTGTCAGTCCCCAAACCACGGACAACTTGTGTTTACCTATCATTCCCTTAATATGTCGTCCCCAGCTTGTGTTCAAGAGGCATCACTAATCCAATACATAAAAAGGTCATCCTCAAGGTGTTTAATTCATAAATGTCACCAATCAATTTGTGTTCAAATGGTAGATCTCATCCAATAATCACTTCATCAATACTAATCAATATAGACAAGCTTTATCTTCTGTACTTTCGTCCTTACCACGGGCTGTCGGTAATGGACAAGCTTTACTTTCCGTCTTAAGCTTTATTTTCCGTCCCAAGCCTTATCTTCCGTCTGAGCTTTATGTTCCGTTCAAGCTTTATCTTCTGTATGTTCGTCTTTACCACAGAAAGGTAATAGACAGTCTTTTCTCCCCAGTGACCTATCAGTTTGTTCCCCAGTTAGTTTATTTTTGTCGTCTTTGCATTCATACTTGCATCGTTTGCATTCATATCATTATATTCATAAGCATCGCATTCTTAGCTTTTCAGCTGGTCAAAATTTGGTGTACTTAAGTATTTAAGTCTCTTCGACCCATCGATTTAAAAGTCTTCTTTCAAATCTTCGTGACGAAGAAACTTAAATAGGGGCATCTGTCATACCCCAAATTTTGACCACCTTGCTCTGTTTTTACCCATTTTTGTCTATATTTCAAAACGGATTAATTTCTTTTTTTATTCGCTTTAACCAGTTAAAATTTCTTCAGTCGTTGTTTAATAATTTAAAGTCTTTTATCTTGCAAGTAAAATTTTGTTCGCGCTTTATCTGGTTGAAATCGCTTTATTTGTTTTTTTAGACATTTTAAATTTTTACGCGTGCTTTTAAAGTCTTTTATTCATTTCTTTGATAAATAGACCTTTTTAGGTAAATTCCTTTTGTCCGTATGATTAAACTGTTTAAAAAGTTTTGTTCGTGTTTTAAAAACACTGCGAGTTTTAGTCGTCTCAGTCGAAGTTTCGACAGCTTTAAATTTTATTACATTTTTTTATCACTTTTATATTATTTTACAATTCTATTTTATTTTATTTCATTTTAACCATTTATTCTTTTTGCTTTTAATGTCATTTTTATTTTGTTTTTTTAATAACTTGTTTTGTCTTAAGTCCATGTGTCCTTTGTTAATTGGTCCAAGAAGCATCTAATTCTTTCCTTTGTCTCCAAGTTTCTTCAAGGGTAACTTGGTCTTTAGCACATTCATCTTTCATAACCTAGTTTTTTTACTATAAGTAGTGGTGCCAATCATTGGCAAAGGAGGCTGCACTATTCACACTCATACATCCCAGCGGCACAGAAACTCAAAATGAACAACATTCCAAATTGGTAGCCATAGAAAGATGGATCAAAACCCATTTTCTCTTCTCCTTTTCTCAAGAGCAACATACAAAGAATAATAACACTATGAACTCAAAGCAATTTCCAGCAACCTTCTTCATTTTTTCAGTAGCACAATTGTAAGCAAAATGCACATTCATTTTTTTCTCGTGTTCACTTAACATCCAGTCAATCCACAAACACAATATGATCAAAAAATCATCAAAAATCCATCATCACGACTAACTTCCGCAACAACATCTTCAATTGTTCATACAACCTAACAACAACTTCAAATCGATCTACACACAAACACATTCACAAGGTCGAATCATCATCATCAAAAACGAGATCAAGCCGGTGAAGAGAAGCAGAAGTTGAATGAACCGAATCTGGACAAAGAGGCAAAACGTGAAAGAAGAAGAAGGAACCGAATAATAAAGCTCAGCGGAGAAGCACCAGATCCGAACCGAAACAAGAGATGGCTGAAGTCATCCGTCGTGTTTGTTCATCTCCGATCTGAACCTAAGGTAATGTTCCTTGAACCTTTTCGTTCAAACGTTATGAATCTTGTGGTGTTTTGTTGGTTTTAGCTTCATTTATGGCATGGACAAAGAATAGGTGAAATTATTTTTTTGAAACTTGTATGTTAGATCTAAAAGGTTTTGTTTGTTTGGTTTGAAAAACTATTGTTGAAAATGAATTGGAAATGGGAAGAGGATTTTAAAACTGTGAAAATTTTCAAGTTTGGCGGAGTTGCGAAGCTCCGGCACGGTGGTGCCACCACCGGCCACCGTGCCGGAATCCTCAAACTCGCCTGAGAAGATGAAGCAATGGGGGTACTGGTTATTTCATGTAAAGAGATAAGTGAGCAATTTTTTTTTGAAAGAAGAAGAACGTGAGATGTGTGAAGGTGATTTAAGCCTGATTGATTTTTTTGTTAGTTAAAACATCTTTTATACTATCCACATCCCAAACCCATTTTTATGACCCAAACCCATGGACTTAACTCCATATCCGACCTAGCTGGAAAACCCAGCCCATTGTCTTTTGTTTTAAACCCCCTGTGCTGCTTGCTGTTTGCGCCATCTCTTCATGGCTGCCTGCACCTCCCTCTGTTCCTTACATGTTAATTTTTATTCATACTTCCATGCGTTTTTCATCTCATGCATCATCTTACTATGAAGTCTGTTTAATGTTAATTATGCTTTCATACATTGTGGTTCAAACAATTTTTTTCATGTCATGCATCGCGTTCTTGTATGGTTTGTTCATTAAATCAATTTCCACCATATGCATTATCATCTATGTAGGCTTTTAAACAAAAATCATTTCATGCATTTTAAATGTTGTTTACCACATAATATCTTGTGTTAATTTTGCTTTAATATTCCAATTTCTACTTCATGCATTGCTTTAAAAACTACTTCATCTCATGCATTTTTAAACTCATTTTGGGACTTTGCTCCAAGCATTCTAAATACTTTAATCTCCATGACTTTCATTTTGCTTTAACGTTTTAAAAAGTTTTATTTCATGCATTTTAAATGTTTCTACTCCACAATATCTTTTGTCAATTTTTGCTTTAATATTTCAATTCATACTTCATGCTTTCCTTTAATATTTTGACCTCATGTTTTCTTTTGGTAATCCATGCAAGGCTTTTACGTTTCTTATCTTGCTTGCTTTAATCCTAGCATAATCTCTTGCATTTTTCTTCTTCTTGCAATTTATTTACTCTCCAATATCTTAGTGTGTATTTTAGGCATTTGATGTAATTTATTTTTGAGCTTTTATTTCTTGCTTTAGAATGCCCCTAGGATGGTATGTAATAATGTAGTAATTGCACACACCGACACAAGCACCGACACTATCACTTTATTTATCGCCTTACGCTCGCTTTATGTTTCACGTTATTACGCTAGCTTTCCGTTAGTTAGAAAAAACCTTTTTTATCCCAAAAATCAAATGAGCAAAAGTCAAATCATTTTCTTAATAAACCTTGGATCCAAATCCAAGTGATTTTCCCTTTATTTTCTTAATCAAAATTCCTAATTGAACTTTAATTAAACTTAGACTAAATTTCGCAAATAAAATGAAACAACCTCACTTCTATTTTATTCTTCTATGCCTTGAGGTCTCGCAACCCTTCTTAAAAATCATTTTCAAAAATCAAACTAAAATCAACCTAACCCACAAAAATGTTTTTATAAGAGTGAACTACGACGGTTTTGATCCCTTTAAGGGTACGTAGGCAGAGGCTTTAATCCTTTCAAATCGATCAAATAAAAATGACAAAAACTCCTACTTCTTCTCCCTCCATTCTTTCACTTCAACTTTTAACAACAAATTTTCAAATAAAAATAAAGTTAGAAAGAGGTTCTCACGGAGTACCGTGAACGACGCGGGTGCCTAACACCTTCCCGAATCGTAACCAACCCCCGGATCCAAAAAGGGTTTTTCAATCTCATTTTTCCCTTCCCAAGAATAAAATCGAGCAAGTCCGGTAGATTGAAGGTTCAAGTCCGATCAATGGCTTGACACCCGAAAATCTTGGTCTACAGGATACATTGATCATGAAAGATCTTGATGATACAATTGCATATAAAAAAATCCACCGATCAATTGAGGGTCCATATATTTTTGGCTGGGTTGGATGGCACTTTCGAGCAAGTTTGTGGGGAAATTCTGCGTAGGGATCTGATTCCAGGATTGGAAGAATGTCATGCCTTGATTCGGCGAGAAGTTGTGCGACATGCTACTCTAAAGGGGAAAACTAGAGACTCTGAATCTGTTGCAATGATGACTTAAAATCGACAAAGACCAGGTAAAGGTACAGACAAATCTTCTTACAAGTGTACCCACTGTCATCAAACTGGACATTCCAAAGATCGCTGTTATGAACTTGTGGGATATCCAGAGTGGTGGGATCACAGTCGAGCACCTAAAAAGCGGGGCTCTAAGAATGCTTTCACTGCTTAAACAAATGCAAATGATGACAATGGAAAAATGGGCTTATCATTGGTTACAACAAATATTGATGGTAAGGCTCTAAATATCTCTGCACCTGTTTTAGATAATATATGGATAGTTGATTCTGGTGCTACAAATCACATGACTTTTGATTCTAGACATATTGCAAATCTTAAACCCTCTTCACAAAAATCCATTTGTACTGCTAATGGTAGTGAGGCCTCAGTTGTTGGTGAAGGGTCTTTATCTCTCACTGAAACTTTAAATCTTGACTCTGTTCTAGTTGTCCCATCTTTAAATCATAACCTTTTATCTAATTCTGAAATCACAACATCCTTATCATGTGTTGTTATTTTTTGGCCTAACTCTTGTGTTTTAAGGACATTCGAACAAAGCAGACGGTTGGTTATGGTATTAAGCAGGGGAAGCTGTATTACTTGGACTTGACATCAAAAGGCTGCAATTTGTTATGTCAAGCTTTGAAAGTGGAAAGCTCTAAGCAAAATAAGAATAAGACTGAAGTTTGGCTATGGCATCGACGTTTGGGTCATGCATCCTTTGACTATATCAAAAGATTATTTCCTAGTTTGTTTGAGAATTTGAATTCTTCAATTTTTCGTTGCGATGATGTGAACTTGCAAAAAGTCACCGAACTTCATTTCCTCTTACTTTAAATAAAAGTTCTTTTCCTTTTATGGTTATTCATTCTGATGTGTGGGGGACATCTAAAATTTCAACATTAGGTGGCTCACGTTGGTTTGTTACTTTTATTGATGATTGTACTAGAGTAATTTGGTTGTGGTTAATGAAATCAAAAAGTGAGGTGAATTTGTTATTTCAGAAGTTCCATAAAATGATTAAAACTCAGTATAATGCTCAAATTCAAGTTCTTAGGAGTGACAATGGAGAAGAGTATAAAAGTTCTGAATTAAAACACTTCTTTGAAGTATAAGGCATTATTAATCAAACAACTTGTTCCAATACACCCAAACAAAATGGGGTTGCTGAACGAAAAAATCGTCATTTGTTAGAGGTTGTTCGTGCTATATTAATTGAGGCTCATATGCCATTATCCTATTGGGGGGAAGCTACTGCTTTTGCAATATATTCAATTAATCGAACACCGTCACGATCTATTGCATATAAAACACCTTTTCAAGCTCCTAATGATGTTGTTATTGCACCAACAGTTCCAAATTTACCACTTTGTATCTTCGGTTTTGTAGTGTTTGTTCATCTTCATAAACATGAACGTAGTAAATTAGCTCTTCGTGCCTTACAGTGTGTTTTTCTTGGATATGATATGCATAAAAAAGGTTATAGATGCTATCATCCTCCAACGGAGCGTATGTTTATAACAATGGATGTGGTGTTTCAAGAGGAACTAATGTATTTTTCACCCAAGGCTGAATTGTAGGGGGAGTATCGAAAGATATATGACCCCGTAACAGGTTCTGATGTTCTTGATACTAGTGAGATCAATTTGGATATTGATATCAGTTCACCTTTAGAAGATGAAGACATTATTACACAACAAAATCCAAGTCCATTAGTTGAAGATGAAGAAGTAAGTGGACCACATATTGAGAGTTCATCATTTGAAGATGAAGAAGTAAGAGGACCAGAAACTGAGAATCCATCATTTGAAGAGTTTGAATCCCTCGCTAATATACCATATCAGTCGTCTCCTGTGGTTGTACCTCTTCCTTATCAACTCCATGAACGTTTTAATCGAGGTATTCTTAAAACTAGATATGAACATGAAATTTCTAGTAAAGTGAAGTATCATGTGAGTCATTATGTTTCTAATCACAATATGTCAGAATCAAATAAGTCATTTGCAAATTAATTATCTGTTATATCTATTCCAAACAGTGTGCAGGATGCCTTAGCTGATCCAAAGTGGAAAGCCTCTATGAATGAATAAATGAATTCATTACAAAAGAATGAAACATGGGACTTGGTCGATTGCCCAAAAGGAAAGAAACCAGTAGGGTGTCGATGGGTATACATTGTGAAGTATAAACCAGATGGTGAAATTGAACATTTTAAGGCAAGATTGGTAGCAAAGGGATATACTCAAGCTTATGGGATTGACTACACGAAGACATTTGCACCAGTAGCTAAAATCAATATTGTAACAAGTTACAACAATTTGATGTAAAATATGCCTTCCTACATGGAGAATTATTAGAAGAAGTTTATACGGACCTTCCACCAGGGTGTAACAAGTTAGAAAGGCATAGCCAGAAGGTGTGCAAATTAAAGAAGTCGTTATATGGGCTAAAGCAATCTCCGTGGGCATGGTTTGGAAGATTTACAAAATCCATGCTAGCTTTTGGATACGTTCAAAGTAACTCAGATCATACTTTGTTTTTGAAGAAACAACAAAGTAAGATTACCTCCCTTATCATATATGTAGATGACATGGTGGTTACAGGGAATGATCCGGAAGAACGGAAAGCATTGCAAGAGTACTTATCTAGAGAATTTGAAATGAAAGACCTTGGTTCCTTGAAGTATTTTCTCGGGATTGAAGTATCTAGATCAAAAAAAAGGTATTTTTTTTATCCCAAAGAAAATATGCATTAGACTTGTTGTAGGAGACTGTTATGTCAGCATGTCAACCATCTACTTCACTAATGGAGGAAGGCTTGAAGTTACATATTTCAAAAGATCAAGTTCCAATTGATAAAGGAAGATATCAAAGACTTGTGGGAAGATTAATGTACTTATCTCACACAAGACCAGAGCTTGCTTATGCATTGAGTATTGTTAGTCAATTTATGCATAATCCTTGTGAACAACATATGAATGATGTCATACATATATTAAGGTATTTAAAATCAGCTCCTGGGAAGGGGATATTGTTCACTAAAAATGGAAACCATGAAGACATAGATGTTTATACAGATGTTGATTGGGCTGGAGCATTAGATGATAGACGATCAACGTCGGGTTACTTCTCATTTGTGGGTGGCAATCTTGTTAAATGGAGAAGTAAATAACAAAATATTGTCGCCCGCTCAAGTGCAGAAGCTGAATTCAGAGGTATGGCACTTGGTCTTTGTGGAGCCTTATGTTTGAAACACCTACTAGAAGATTTAAGTTATCCACCAAGGCAACCAATTCATCTTTATTGTGACAACAAAACTGCATGCGATATTGCTCATAATCCAGTTCAACACGATCGAACAAAACATGTTGAGGTGGACAGATTTTTCATCAAAGAGAAATTAGATGCAGGGATTTTGGAGTTGCCTAGGATTCGATCTGAAGATCAATTAGCCCATATGATTACTAAGGCAGTCTCAAGTAAAGTATTCTTGAAGTATCTTCACCAGTTGGGCATGGATGATATATATGCACCAACTTGAGGGGGAGTGTTGAGATTTTATCTCCATATCTCTCTCTATAATCTCCTTAGATCAAGGGATTGTACAGTTGTATGTTTTATTTTGTTTTCCTGATTTATAGCCTTTGATATGCTAATTCACTCCTAATTTGGAGCTTATTTGTAACAATATATATTGATGGTATGTACCCATCTGATTTAATTGAGAAAGTATCAATAATAAAATACTTCTTTCTTTCAAGTAAAATAATTCAAAACATAGTTCAAACATCAAGTGTGGACCGCCAACATTCAAGGTTTGTAAACAATCAAACATTTTTAATTTCCACTATTTCAAGTTTTCATGATTCATGAGATACAATTACAAAAGACAACTATCAAAATATCAATGAATCAAACATTGCTTATGAAATTATTGCTAAATCAAAAAGTGATGTCAAACATTTCAATTAAAAGTCAATTATTCATAATCACAATGCTCACAAAAGTGTTTCACTCAAGTAGGTAAATGTTTCACTCGATCCTTGCATTGCAAGCAAATCAATTTTGCTAGTCATCTAAGCAGTATCATAAAACATGAAATCAATCATCGATCACTAAGGTTTTAATTTCTTAGGGTTGTAATACTGATAGATAAGGGAAAATTTGAATGTTTTTCTTTTAAGTTTAGGGTTATAATTTAAAAAATTAAAATTAAAATTATGTGCGACTTAAAATGGTTAATAAGTGATCACTCACTGACTCACAAACTATTTAGGTCAAGTGGTTACTATCAAAATTATAACCCTAAACCATAGTACTAGCTCATACATATTAATCTATACTATATATAAAGACATTTTTTAAAATTGTTCCACTTTCACAAAATTGTTCAACTTTCACAAACCTTTGACATTTTTCAAGGTAATGCACATTGGTATAAACAAAAAATTTAAACCAAGCTTTTTTTTTAAAAATCAAACCAACCACCAGACATTGTCATTGATAAAAAAGGTAAACATGTCCAAGTACACAACTCAAACCAATGCTTGAGCACTTAAGTCTAAATAACTAACAATATGTTCAAATAGAAAGAATTAAATGAACGAAAGCTTTAAAATTTCATAGATTTAGGTGGGCTTTTAGTCTTCTATTAGCACTTCTTTTAGTCATTAGTATTAGGTGGACACTCGTTAACATTTCCCTAGTTTATATATTCAATGTTCTTCCTCTTGTCTACTTTCTTCACTTCGCCATTTTGGTCTATGAAGTGTATCTTTAATCAGTTAATTTAGGCTTTAAATATATTTTTCATTATACAATTTGGCTTATACATTTTTTTTGGTAGTGTTACAATGTAACGAGGCAAAAAGAAAAAGAAAAAAAGAGAGAGGCGAAATTAAGTTCCAAGCTTATCTCTCAGGATGAGAGATTCCATCTCAGGCGGAGGGCAGTTCCAGTGAGCAGAACACCTTGCATGTGGTCCTTCCTTGGCCATAAAATCTGCACACATGTTTTGTTCCCTAAGAACATGCACCAATGTTGTATTTCCATTTTCATGTAAAACATCTCTAATATGAAGGATGTCAGTAGCATAAGTGTGCAAGGTATGATCATGACCATCAATAATCAGGTCAACTGCTTCCAAACAACCACTCTCACAAATAATGTCGACATAACCTTTTGTACTACAAAAATCAAGACCTATTTGGATAGCACGTAACTCAGCTAATAACGCATCACCTCCAACTTCATAGTGGGAAAACCAGTTATCCAAATCTCCATCGTGGTTGCGAATGTAACGCCCTCTTTGTTATTTAATTTATTTTCTTGAGATAGAGTCGAATTATATGATTTATTTTATTATGTGATATGTTGACATTTTATTGAGTGCCTTTATTTTATTATTTATTAGAATATACTTAGTGGAAGAATATATTTAGTGGAGAAATATAATTATTAGAATAAGTAGATTTGGGGGCTGAAATAGAAAGAAGAGAGTTATTGGGCCTAATCAGATTTAAGAAGAGTAATTAGTAATATAAATAGAGGAGAGATTAGGTTGAAAGGGGAATATATATGCAAAAAAAAACAAGGATTTGGAGAAAACAAGGTTTAGAGAGAAGAGAAGAGAAGAGGAGAAGACTTAGAGGCTGCCGATTTCACTTCTTTAAGGTAAGGGTGAGACGATCTTTCAGTAATATTAAGTCTGTGATTCTGAAATTGCATCTAACATGTTGTAGGTTTAGTTTGTGAGAATTTGGGAATTAGGGTTAGAAGTTGTAAATTGTTGATTAGATGATGGAAACCTGTTGAATTGATGTAGGAAAACAGTGTTCAGAACTTAGAACTTTCATAGTACAACGATTAGAACCAGTTTTGGGGTTGAGTTGATGAAAATTGAGATTTTGACAAAAAGTGATTTTAAGTGTTTTTGGGAAATAAGTGATTCTGGGATAAGCTGTTTTGGAGATTTGAAAATATGATTTTTCAGTAAAATATGAAAGGATTTGTCGAATAGAACGCGTAGGCGAAAACGGAATTGGAATCGGGGTAACGGTTAGGTTTTTACGGAAGAAACGGTAAAATCAGGACTGCACAGAGCTGCAGCGCAGGTCACTGGCTACTGTCTGCCCACGCCTGGGCGCAGCTTGCCCGCGCCTGAGCGCAGCAAGGCAGCCCTTCATGGGTGACTGTTTGTTGTGCCTTCGTTGCGTGCTGTCAGGACTTCGATTTTTGCGTTCTTGTGTCTTTTTCACACATTTCTGTTTTGAATTGGCCTTAGGTGTAAACATGAAAGTTTTAGATAATTGTGTTAGGTTTCTAATGGTCTTGGTTTGGCTCAAAAATTATTCTTAGATTTTGAGTTATGATGAAAATACTCCAAGTGGGTCTTAGTAAAACTTTATGAAAATTCAGCATATCTATTTCTAAGTTAAACCAAAACTTATGGATTGTCTCCAAACTTCAAAGCTTGTGTACTATGAGTTTAATTAAGGTGTTAAGAGTATTTAACCTATGCTGTGATGAGTCTAGCTAGTGGTAGGTTACCTTGAATTGTTGCCTTGCGATCCTTTTCGCACGTGTAGTCTTGAGATGACCTTGGGGTAGGAAATGAAAGTTATTGATGATGTTAGAAGCTGTCCAGAAGTCCTGAATTAAGATGATTAATATTAATAGTAATGTGATGTTGTTAAATATGCACCTTAAGTATTACTTATGATGATTATGTTGATGCGATTCATTCTTTAATGATTATATGATGTATAAGAGCTGTTATTTGCTGCATATGTTGTTGTTTCGCTGTTGTTGACCATTAATGTCATAAAGTTGTAAATGTCGGTCTAAGTTGTAAAGTTGTAAGATGTCGTCCAAATTATTGGAGTCATATAAGATGTTCATGATGTTTCAAGTTGTAAGAAGTTGAGTCCATGCATACTCATTCAAGTTTAGGGCTTGTTGCCCTGGAGCCATTGCTCAAATACGTTGGGGGCTTGATGCCCTGGAGCCTTTTTACGCTCAAATCTGTTGGGGGCTTGATGCCCTGGAGCTTTTGCTCAAATCAGTTGGGGGATTGATGCCCTGGAGCTTTTTACGCTCAAATCTGTTGGGGGCTTGATGCCCTGGAGCCTTTTTACGCTCAAATATGTTGGGGGCTTGATGCCCTGATTGGTACCACATGCATTTGCATTGTCAAGATGATTTAAGATGTTAAGAGTTGCATAGTCAAGTTGAAGTTGCATAGTCGAGTCAAAGTCGTCAAGTTGTTAAAGATTAATTTACGAAGTTGATTATGAAGTTGATGTTGATGATTGATTATGAAGTTGATGTCGATGATTAATATGAAGTTGTTCATGATGATATGATGTTACATGATTATTATTATGATATGTTGATGATGTTTATGTTGTTAAATGTAATTGATGAATTATATGCTTAATATTGTTGTTTGTGAAATCTCACCCCTTCTGCTTGAAAATGTTGCTCTTCGTATGGGTAACTTGCAGGTAACCAAGACTAGTTGCGGTCGTGAGTGGACTCCTCACAAGTGTGTGTCTTAGGTGCTCTGATATGTAACGGGATGGGAATTTTGTTATAGCTTTTTTGTTCCTTACGTATTATTTTCAGAAGTTTTCATGAATTGTTATTGAACTAAGTTTTATGAGATTTTATGTTGAGGCCCTTGTGCCAAAGATTATGTTTAAGTTGTTGAAACTATTCCGCTGCGAAGTTTAAAATAATTACGTTGTTGGATTTTGAAGGATAAATATTTATTTATTCAGTTTATGATTTTAAGAAAAGAATGTGACATTCTGTTATGATTGAGAAACTCTGATTTTTATTATGAAATTTTTATGTTGGGAAAACGGGGTGTTACAGCGAACAACACCACCAGCACCTAAACAACTAGAATCTTCTAGAAAGCTGCCATCAATATTGAGTTTGAGTCTACCTTCTGGAGGGGGATCCAATGAGCTAAGAGGCGCGATGAGTGTGGGTCCAAACCGGGATTGGGATAGTAAGAAATGCATTCATCATGTAAGAAAAAAGTCTTCGCACCACATCTTGAATACGCCAGTGTTGATCCTCAAAAATAGCATTGTTTCTCCAACACCAAGCATACCATACTCCTGTAACAAATAACATAGAGGAAGTACCCTTTGTCATCTCATGAAGCCAAACCTTGACAATGATGCCGACGGGCATTAATAGGGAGAGCATGGTATGCTTTGTCATCTCATGTTGCAATGATGCCGACGGGCATTAATAGGGAGAGCATTGTGAAAGCAAAGCCATAGAAAGTGTTGATGTTTTGCTGGTACTTTCAGGCGCCAAAGCCAATTCATGTTACAATTCACATTCCAATCTCTATTTTGTTGAAGAAGCCAATAATATCCACTCGAGCAAGTATATTCACCTTTCTTTGTTTGCTTTCATGTCCACGCATCTTGAAGTCAAACATCCAAGCTATTAGGAGCTGGAAGCTGATGAATATAGTGAACATTATCAGTTGGTATGATAGTGGCAAGTTCTTGCAAGTTCCACCTACCATCCTCCCACACATCCTTCAAACACATAACTGAATCACTTATGTTAACAAATGGGACCAATTGGCAGGGGGGACCGAGTTGTGTCCAGTCAATATTCCAAATCGATGAGTTTCCGGAGCCTACACGAAAACTAAACCCTGCAGCAAAAAATTTAATGGCATGTTGAATACCACGCCAAGTGATTGATGGTTTATTATGTTTCTTATTCATCCATAAAGACGTGTTGCCCATGTATTTATGGGAAAGAACTTTCAGCCACAATTTATCTTTATTATGAAGCATCTTCCACACTAACTTACCAAGCAGAGCTATATTAGTAAGTCTAGCTTCACGAATACCTAGGCCACCAAAGCGTTTAGGGGTTGTAACAATATTCCAATTAACATGATTCCAAGTTCGAGAAATCCCATCGCCACCCCAAAGGAAACTCCTAGACATCTTATCTAACCTGTTGCAAACATAGGTAGGAAGATAGTGAAGTTGCATGGTATAAATAGGAATTGTTGTTGTGACAGACTTCACAAGGCAGGCTCGTCCTGCTTTATTCAAGACATTTCCTTTCCAAGTAGCTAGCCTTTTTGAAACTTTGTCAACAACGTCATTATATACATTTCGAGAAATTCGACCCTTGACAAGAGGAAAACCAAGGTAATGACCCAAATCCGCCACAAATTTAATAGTTGAAATATCTTGTAACTCACGCTTTCTTTCCCCTTGAACCATCCTAGAACACATAGCTTTGGATTTTAAGGTATTAATCCTTAATCCCGAAGTTGAACAAAATTCCTCTAAGGTATCCATAACCACTTTGACCTGTTCAGTACTAGCTTCACAAAACAACATAACATCATCGGCAAAAAGAATATGAGATAATTGTGGGCCACCCTTAGATACATGTATAGGTTTCCATATTCCACTTAAGACTTTCTGTTGAATACTAAGAGATAGTTTCTCCATACAAAGAACAAACAAGTAAGGGGATAAAGGATCACCTTGGTGTAGACCTCTAGATGGAGTAAAATGATCAGTTTTGGCACCATTCCAAAGAACACTCAAATTGCTAGATCGAACACAACTCATGATGAGAGATATAGTTGCTAGAGGGAAACCAAAATCATGGAGAGTGAGTTCCAAGAAGTCCCAATTAAGCCTGTCATATGCCTTTTCAAGATCAATTTTGAACGCAATAGTGCCTTTTTTTGCATGAGAATGATGTATGAAATGGACAACCTCCTGGGCCAAGATGGCATTATCAGTAGTACTTCAACCGGGGATGAAGCTACTTTGAAGAGGGTTATCAGGTCAACAAGAAACGGTCGCAAGCGACTAACCAAAACTTTTGTGATTACCTTAAAAATGACATTACAAAGACTGATGGGTCTAAAATTCTTTATTCTTTGGGGATTACTCTCCTTGCACCACAAGAAAGCACTAAAATTCCGAGGCACAAAATTCCTCGGAAATCGTCCAAATCTCCTCGGAATACCAACTTTTTCCGAGGAACTCATGTCTTGGAAAAATAGTTGGTTGCAATCCAAATACCGATGAAATTTCCGAGGAACTTTTGTTTCCGAGGAAATATGTCCTCGGAATTAAGATGTGACGGCTGACACACAGACTGGCGCTCCTGTTGTGGCTGACATAGAATTGACTAGCATTTCCGAGGAACTTTGTCCTTGGAATGTATTATATTTAAAAAAATAATAAAATTATAATTATTTTCCTGTTTCAAAATTTTAAATTTCAAAAAAGTGCCTGTTTTTAAATTTCAAATTTCTAAAGAAGCCACCAGCGTGTACATCACAAACAGCAAACGATGCAACAGATGAAACCATGCTACCACACCAAAAGGGAGCCACCCAAAGCCTACCCCTTCGACAGCACCATAAAAGCCAATCCACCACCTCCACCTCCCAAACCACACGCTGCTGTAAGCAAAAACAGCAACCCAAAACCCGCTACAGGCCCTCCAAAACATGCCAAAACACAACACTGAACAGGAGCTCAATAACACTCCTAAACCGCACCAGAACACACCTAAAGACAACACTGAAACAGCAGTTGCCAGCACCTGAATACACGCAGCTTGTAGGACCAAGACATACCCCTGCCTCACATCCAATCTGCCCAGCAAAAAAGGAACAGCACCACCGCAGAGGAGCCCAAGCTGCCATGACAGCAGGCCGCACGACAACAGATAGGTAGGCAGTCAGACAGCAAAAATGAAAAATAGAATTTTGGGGAAAAAGGGTTTTGTGGGTTCAGCGAAAAATCAAAAACAAAAATGGTGAATGTCAACTCAGCTTGATTCTTTTTAGCTTCTATTGAAAGATTTGAGAAGAATCACTAAAAATATTTCAAAGATTATAAACCCTAATCACCAAATCATACAACAAAAGGATGAGAATACCTTTGAATATTTGATTGAGTTCTTTAATGGTTGTGTGACCCAGCTTCGGTTACTATAAGGGAAGATTTGGTGAGAGTTCTTCAATTGTGAGAAGGAAAATTGCCGAGTTTGGTTCTGTGAGAGAGAGTGAGAAGCGCTAGATCTAACCTTGAGAGAGAGAGAGAGAGAGAGAGAGAGAGAGGAATATGCTCTCAAATATATAAAAATCCTTGTTACACGCTTTGAAAAGAATTTGATAATGACAACATGTTTTCCGAGGAACATTTTCCCCGGTATTTAACTTGGAAAAGCGCACCACACTGACTTTGCAGGTATGCGGAGCAGAGATTCTGACATGGACATACCGAGGAAAAAGTTCCTTGGAAATCCTTAATTTCAGCGAGAAACCATTGTTCCTCGGAAATTTTTGGTCGGAATACTCAACCTTTCTTGTAGTGTTGGGAATTAGGACAATTAATGTCTCTTCAATTGAAGCATTAATAGTACCTATATTGAAAGCCGTATGCACGAGACGCCATATGTCATCACCAATTCTTTCCCAAAAATGTTTAAAAAATATGGGTTGGAAGACATCAGGGCCAGGAGCTTTATATGACTTCATACTAAACACGGCGCTCCTCACCTCTTCCTTAAGGACTGGTGTTGTAAGAGAATCTCTGCATTGTTCACTTAAACGAGGCATATCATTAACCAATAGAGTATTTGGAGTAGTGGAGTGGTCAACCTCAAATAACTGTTTAAAGTAATTTATGGCCTCTGTTTGGAGGATAACATCATCAGTACTCCATTGACCATTTTCAAGAAAGAGACCTTGGATCTTATTTCGTTTTCTCCTCACTAGTGTCTGAGTGTGGAAAAAACTCGTGTTACGGTCTCCCAGTTTCACCCAATTCTCCCTCGACTTTTGGTACCAAAGGATCTCTTCCTGTCTCAAAACATCATTATATTCTTTTTAAAGTGATGCCTCAGTCATGGTGAGGTGGGTTGAATTCACCGTTTCTAACTTGTGTTGCACCTGCTTTAATTTCTCCGCAAGAATACTTTTCCTTTTATAAATGTCACCAAACACCTCTTTGTTGAATATAGTTGCATCTAACCGAACATACTCAAGACTCGTGGGTACAATATGTTCACCTTTATCCCAAGCTTTATAGCCTACCTCTGGAAAATCTTTATGTGTTAGCCAAGCAGCTTGAAAGCGAAAAGGTCGCACTCGTTTAGCTGGAACAAAACCGACACCCCTTAAGAGGATAGGGCGATGATCGGAATAATTCCGTGTCAAGTTCTCTACATAAGCTTCTGGAAAAGTAGTACGCCACGCACAATCTCCAAGGGCCCTGTCCAACCTTTTAGCAACCTTCAAAATCCCTCGTTCCTTACGAGTCCAAGTATAAGTACTACCTGTAGCTCCAAGGTCAATAAGATTACATTGCTCCATCATATTCGAGAATTTCTCAGCTTGTCTAGCTGTAAAGACGCCCCCCTTTATCTCAGAGGGATGGAGGACTTCGTTGAAATCTCCTATCATAACCCAAGGACTCAAAATATCTTCGCGAATAGAAATAAGATAACTCCATAATTTTTCACGATTGACTAGTTGAGGGCTACCATAGATAGCAGAGCAAAACCAGATACAATCAGCCTTTTTAATGCAAATGGTGACCGCTTGAAAGTAGACATCTATCACAGTAATATCGTAATCGCAATCTTTACTTTTCAGCACCCAAATACCCCCCGAATGACCGGACGCTTCGGAGAGAGCACATATCTCATAACCCAGACGATTCCAAAATATTGATGCTTTTGAGAAAGGACAATGAGTTTCCATGAGAAAAATAAAGAGAGGATGATGTTTCCTTACCAATTCCTTAGCGTGTCGGCGACCCTCAAGACTAAGAGCACCTCTGATGTTCCAGCTCAAAATAGTAAGATCTTCAAAATCCATGATAAAACATATATTGTAGTGTGATCACAATAGTGTCCTCTCACAATGAGGAGAGAAAAAAACCAAAACTCTCACAACAAGGAGAGAAAAACCAAAGCTCTCACAAGAGGAGAGAAAAACCAAAAATCTCACAATGAGGAGAGAAAAACCGAGTTCAATAAAAGCAAAGTATTATCCTTACATTAACATCACCGGGAGAGAGAAACGCCTTTGATAGAGAAAAATCGAATACAGATGCTAGGTTTATAGTGAAAACAATGGAGGACGGATCAGGAAGAAAACACACTCTATTGGATTACCAAATAGAAAAGGTACCAAGAACAATTTCAATCATGTTGCAACAAAAGAAAAATTGCTCACGGTTTCATGTATGGCAGAAAAGGCAATTGGTGACAAAACAAGCAAGTATAAAAGAAAAAGACAATCGATGGACAAAGGAATTCAATCGATTATAGCCATAATTGATTTTAAGTCACAAAAATTTGATCATAATATCATAGTCGATTACTAGTAGTAGCACAAATTTGATCGATCGCAATTTACCTTTAATTAAAAATTACGGCTCGAGTTTAGAGGGAAATAGCGATCAGGGTTTTAGGTGTGGCAAACTCTAGGACTTTGGAATTGAATGAAACAAGAAAAATTGATTATTCTAATCATATTGCATAGTACAAGAGAGACTGATGTATAATTCTGGAAGAGGAGAAGTAGTTATTGTGACAGCAGCGGTGGATCCAAGAGCATCAGGTAGAGTAGTCTTGCATCGCCAGTGATCGCAAGACTACTTTTGATAAATTCATATATTATAACAATAGAGGTATATGGCAATGTGTTTATACTTTTGATAAATTCATATATTATAACAATATATCACATAATTAGATACCAAAATGATTATTTTTAAATATTTTAACATTTTTTGTTTAGGGAATACATTTTTATAGTATTATACTTGTGACAATAATTGAAAGAGGTATTGGGTGCCCTATGTTGAAATATGCCTTGAATTAGTGTTGGGAAAATGTCCTACATCGGATAATATGAAGAAATATTCAAGACTTGGCATATAAATAAAAGTCTTGTGTGTTGGTATTTCTTGCACTAATAGTTAGTGGGTTTTGCTATAGTTAGCATTATCTCTACTATTCAGTATTTGTAATCTGAATTATTATCGATTATAGTGAATTCTTTTCAGTGGCTCTGCCCGTGGATTAGTCATCACATTGCTAGATACCACGTTAAATCTTATGTCGTTTTTCATTTTGTCTTTTACTATTATTGTCATTATTCTCGCGTCCCGTTATAACACCCTCACTAGTCAAAATTTCTGAATCCAATACAGAAAGATTCAAGACACTTTCAAAAGTTAAAATAACAGTTTAAAAGAGTTTTCCTGGGTAAACATCGTAGATGTAATGCATCGGAACGGTATAGCAAGCTATGGAACCCGTCCTAGACTAATAAGACTTAACACACAGTGAATTGGTTTAGCAAGCTATGGAACCCAAGACACTTGTTGTATGTTAGAGGTCTCATAATCACATTACACCCCCACAATTCTTGTTGTTACGCGGTTGTGCGCTAATAGGCCGTGCGCGTGCCTGGTATTCATGAATGCTCTAGAGATTTTGCCAAGATCTCATGCAAGCGGCCCCACTTGACACTCATATAGGCGATTTCATCAAGTGTATGCTGCAAGTCATACACCACCCACAAGGGATATGATAATCGTTGAAAGCATTATAGCTTATCCTCTCAATATTGCAGTGTCTAGCACTTACTCAAATACACCATAGGAAAGAGACTAGGATTAAATTTAGCGCTAGCAGAACTAACATGTGACTTGTTCTTACCACATTGAACCTTCTTCATGGGATCTCCAATCACAAAGGTTGGGTTCCTATCACATGTCAATTTCGATTGGCTTAAGTCTCAATCCCCTCGATGCTCACAAATTTATTTCATCCCAGGGGCTTTATTAGTACGTACTTTACACACATTGATGAAGACAAAAATTTCTTTCATCAAAGAATATTGACTAAGACTTCTCTCAGTCAATTAATCTCATATTTTCCAAGTTAACAAATATAAACTTGTTCATCATAATAAATTCATACAGGTCTGCTTAGTTGTCTACTAAGCGACAACATATTCATCAATAAGATAAATTTACTTATAAATATATTCTCATTGGATTCATATCTAATTAACGTCATTGTATTATTTGAATACAATGGTTTATCCACTTTTTCTCTTAAAAAAATGGTTTATCCACTTTTAAACAATATCTCATATATTGTCAAAATGACTTTTTGATATATGTCATCGGGTCTACTTAAATAAATTCTAAGCGACAAACCCCCACATTGGGAAAATAAAACTCTACGAGTGGATTTATTATACAGGTCTACTTAATTTTTTTTTTCTTTCCAAGTGACGACACCCCCACATTGGGGAAATAAATTTAAATCAAACATCATTGTATTATTTTAATACAATGGATAATCCACAATATGTCACCAATAATTTAAGGTGAATCTTAATATATATACATCGCATGAATTTAACAAGTGCAACCGAATATATTCATGTCTACTTAAATTAATTTTAAGCGACAATATAACACCTCTATTGTACTCATTTCACTCATACATATCATATATCTTCACGAGTTTCTCATAACATAATTATACAATCTTTCACCAAAAAAAAAAAAATTCTCAAATATATATTCTCATGGATATCGCAAATATTTATACCAAGAGAATTTTCAATTTTGAAAAGCTTCTTCAAGAAATATATGCTAACATTGGCACAAAAATAAATACTTCACAACAATATAGAAATTCTATACAAATCTAGCATGCATATCAAGTATGGGTTTATCACACATTTTCCAAACTCATTTCTTGATTAATGTCAAAAAAACCTTTCATGTTTATTTAATATTCCACAAAGGATAGTAATCACCAAAGTAGAGTTAGAATAATTAAGCATGTATAATGAGAATGAAAATTTATACCAAACGAAAAGCTTAAAATCATTTTTCAAATAATTGTTCATATTCAACAATATATGAATTTTTCCAAAACAATAATCCAATATTAAAAGCATTAAAACATGGCATGCTTTGTAGTAGTTGTTAATCACAAAGTTGAAGATACTGAGCAATAGTGAGCATGGAGAAATCAAGTAATGTCATGAGGTCAAACTAAATACAAAACAACACACAAAACCCCCAAATTTGGAAATTGCACACATGTTATCCGTAGAAAATATAGGCAAGTACACAGCCAATTTATATTCGACATATAATACTGTATAGCAATTTTCAACGAGGATAAATCAATATATTTATATTGATCAATCAGAACAAAGTGTGATACAAGTAAAGTTTTTTAGAAGCACAGGTTCATAATTACTAGTGATTGATCACTCACCAGTTCTCTTTTATAACTAAAGTTCTGTCATTTCAGTAACATTTTACTAACAATAGATCACACAATCTAATTTCCATAGATTAAATCATTAACTCAAAATTAACTACTCAAAAATTAAGAAAGATGAGGAGACTTACCTGGTCCTTTTAGTAGATAAACTAAATTAGTACACCAAATGACTTTGAAGCTTTGTTTCAGTTTATCGCTAATGGAACATGACTTTGTCAAAATTAAATGATTTCAATACAAGAGAAAAGATTCCTTGGCCTCAACACATTTTATTTATCAGACGGTTTCGTGTAATAACATGAGCAGAAACGAATTCAAATAACAACCATTGAAAATTAATTCAAAGATTTCCATCGCATCATGCTTCATCAATTGAACACAGGATTTCATTTCAACAAATATCATGATCAAAATTAAACAAGGTTTTAAAAAACGGACCGGTACCGGGATTGCGGCCGTTACAAATCGGTATCGGCAACCACCGTGACCGTTTTTGGACGATTTTACGTTGAGAATGAAAATCACAGCAAAATCGCCGTTACGGACGTTACAGACGCCGTTGCGGACGTTACGGACGCCGTTACGGCCGCGAAACTCCGTTACAGACTTGAACATACAGAAATTTGAACAGGAGAAGAAGGAATCGAATATCAGATTAAGAAAAAAAGCACAAGAATACTTCTGCTGTTGTGTGATTATTTGATCCTTCCTGCTTGCGATTTGCTATTGGCAATTCTTTGTTCATTCTCTTGTTGTTACTCTTCTGGTGTTGTCGTTTCTTGCTTCTCCATACGTGTGTGCGTTTGCAATTTCTTTAGTTCCTGCTTGCCGTTTTTTCTCCGTACGTGTTCAGGTTGGTTGTGTTTTTGTTTTGTTTCAGTGGATAAGGTTTGTGATCACTTGGTTACCAATACACACACGTATGCTTCACTCTTCATTCAATAATAATAATAATAAATTAATAATAATTACTTTTAGATGGTTGATTTTGTGTAGATTCAAAGAGAGTTATTTTAAACCATTGATTTTGTTTATTTGTTTTTTCATATATTTATTTATTAAACTCAAAAAAAAAAAGTGTACATTCATCTCTTATTTATTAAGTTTTAGGTAATTTTAAATTGACACTCTTAACATTCTATCTTTTCAAATTGTAGTCTATTTTTATATGCTATGAAAGTAGTTATTTATTAGTTAATTTCTTTTCAATCTGTCAAACATTCTATCTTTACTAAATGTAGTCTGTTTTTATTATTATATTTACTTTAAACATGTTATAATTATGGGAAAAAGTATTAATCTAAGTTATTATACATATTATATGATAATATAAATAGTTTTAATAAGTTTTGTGACACGTTTTGATTAATTCACACCGCAACGACCGTTATTTGTATCGCAGCGTCCGTTACAGCCGAAATCGTGACAACCTTAACGCGACCGCGATCGCGACCGCGACCGTTATTTAGAACCTTGAAATTAAATTCTCTGCAATTTCACCTGTTAACACAAACTGTGATCTTCTCTTTGTCACGCTTAATTTCAGCCAATTTATTATACGTTCCTCCATTCACAGATGTCGCACAGCAACTTGCAGTGGAAACCCTGACATCGGCAGCTATTAAACAATTACTAAACTCCTCAAGATTGTTGTAAATTTATTGATATGTGAATTATCTCAAATAATAATCAGCATAAACATATAAGCAATAAAATCAATAAGTAAAAGAGAGAGATCATTAGACTTATCTATCTTTAAAATTGCGGTGATTTGAGGCCGGTGATGAAGAGCAAACAAACACGAAATCATGAACGGCAATAATAACCTGCAAAATAGTAAACTGTTATCTAACCTGAGGCGTGACATAGTCACTGTCCTTGAGGATTTTATCCGCCTCATAAGCGCATATCCTCCCAGGATACAACAGTTCTTCCCTAAAATGAATCATATCAGAGGTGACAGAACAACTTGAATTTGCTAAACACAGGAGATATAACCCAGGAAAAATATTGAAAAGAGAATAAGTTTTGTGTTGGTGAAAAAGTGGTATTTTACTGATGAGGAAGTGTTACACCAAATTGCTAAGAGAGAAAGTATATATTTAAGTATGCTTTTGTGAATGTGGTGATCTCTAATGTACAAAGTGTCTTTCTGGTTGTTTTTCAAACGTAAAAAGACCTCTCTTATTATAATATATATTCCCAAGATATATGTTTGAGAACATGCCACTAATTCCACAAAAATAGCCACATGACTAAAACCATTTTTTCAGTTGAGAAAATTAAGGTAAGGATTAATTGACTAAGTAAGCATACTGAGTCATGGTTAGCTCATTTAGGAAATAATAAAAACATGTGGAAACATCATTTTTGGATGGACTTAGTTAGAATTAACTTTTGAAATAAAATAAAACTCTAAAATTACAACAAGATTTTCCTAATCACTTTTATTGCATAAAGAGCGTTGCAACATAATTAGAAGGCCCAACAGTTCCCTTCAAGACAAGGTGTATTGAAATTCATCAATCTTTTACAATTCTTCATAAACCAGTGCAGTAGATGTGATAAATTAAAATTTTACATAACTCTATGTGAACCTGAGCATATCAAACAGAAAAACATTGATATAATCACTTATTTAAGATACATTGGCCAAGAAATATCTTTGATATTCCTAGCTGTACCTAGTGTATCTCTCGTAATATGTTGTATCTTCTCTATGTTTTCCGACTATCTAGAATGTTTTGTAAGTCGATCGGCCGGCACGGAACAACGAGAGTTCCCTTTTGTCTGAAACCATACTCCTCCCAAGCATCATCAAGCAATCCCAAAAAAGCAGGATCAGTTAAGTAATCTAATCCAACAATAAACCTTCTAGTTTCTACACCCTTCTTTGCAAGAACAGCAAAGTAACCTTTCATAACATCATCAGCAAGCTCACTTGTGGTTGTGATTGTGGCATGATCTTCATTCCTGTAACTCAGTGCATGTTTTTTTGGTACAAAGAGTGATAAACTCTTTTGTACCTTCCCAACAAATGAATCAAGCATTTTGAATACTGAAATAATTAATAGTGAATTATTAGAGAATAGAGAACAAGGTAGTATCTGAATTATTAACTGAGATTGGAATATAATTTTATATGCAGGTTTGGCTATTTATACTGAACGAGGACACGATATTTCTGAACTTTAGGTTATATACGTAGCCACTTAATAGACGGTACCGGTGGGTCTTGCCCTATACACTGCATTTATTGCCATTATTCGATAGGTCAATTACTTCCATCTCATTAGCCAAAAATTTCTTACAAGGAGGGCCAAGATGAATTTGTTGTCCCTAGCTATATCCAACCCTCTTACTGTATTGTTTGGTAAACTAAAGTATATTTGTATATAATTGCAAAGACTAATTTTATAAGATAAATCAAATATATATAAGTTTACATTTCTCAACATATATGTTTTTTCATACGTTAATAAAAATATTATATTAAATCTCTAACCATATATTTACATAATTCAAGTATCTATCATGTGTATTAGACTTTGTCGGTACATTTGGTAAAACAATGAATACAAACAATAAAGATATTTTGTTGATGTGAATGTTTCGAACTAGCTAGGGCAAATGTTTCAACAAGAGAGCATCGATTAATGCCTCTATGCATAATCTAACCTACGGGAACACGAGCGGGGAGCAAATCATATGCAAAATATAGCATACATAATTTAAGGTAACTTGTGGTGGCATTGAGCACTGGCGGGAGGGGTGATACCAAATAGTTTTTAGTACAATGTATGTATACTGTATAGTAAGGTATAAATATTTAAAAGGAACCAATTTTTTTGTTTTAGTGTTGATATCGATGGGCTTTTGCCCTTTTTGTACCAAAAAAAAAAAATTATATTGCTAAAATAAAATAAACACATTTAATTAGATAACTTGTTTCAACTAACAATTTACCTTTCTATTTAACGAACGGAACTTGAACTTTCAGAATGTGAAAAACTAATGTTTGAATTTTGATTTTGAGATGTGTTTACATTTAATGTTCAACACAATGTCTAGAATAGATTTGTCTTCAGTGGAGAAAACTTATGGAAAACGTAAAAAGTTACATTTCTATTTTCTTTACTAGCAAAACACCTATAAAAGATTTGATTATTTCAATCTTAAATTTTCTTTGATATCTCTTAATCTTTTTATTTCTTTTCTAATATATTTTGTTCAATGTGTTGGATAACAATGCAAAAAAAGTCTCAATGTGAAAGCCCCGATCAATTGTTTGTTTTTTTTTTTAACTCATTTGCCTCTCTCTCCGCCGAAACAAGGTTTTTAGAATTGAAATTGTTATAATATTCAAATAACCTTTAACTATAAACAAAGTGTTAATGATTTTAAAACAAAAAATGCAAGTAGAAAATAATTCCATTGATTACGAGGGCATCATTCTCTTAATTAGTTCAAAGGTGTAGGCATGGCAACAAAACTCGTACTCATAGATACCTAACCGAATCAAACCAATTTGACGGGTTTTTCCCGCTTTGACTGAATTTGGGTATGGGTTTGGGTTTTCCCCGATTTCAAAACACAGGTACAGGACGGATAACGGGAGAATATATATGTACCCACCCCGAACTCATACACAAACTCGTCCCGAATGTAGAAAATCAATTTATTACCCCTTTATGTAAACAGAAACTCAAACCGTAAATTATTTCAATCACACAAGTCATAGACTCGATCTTTCAGCTGATATTCACTTATCATAGTTCTCTCTTTTCTCCTTCCATATCTCACACTCTCAGCCTCTCTCTTCTCCATCACCATAGTCATCCATCGCCATCATCTCGGATAATGCATTACAACATTGCACTCATGGCTGAAAAATACATTTATTTTTATTAAAAAAATTATCCACTGAGGAGATAGGGATGGGGCGGGGATACCCAAACCCGTCGAAGACGGGGATGAGATTTGATTTCTCATCCCCCCACTAGATATGGGTAGGGTAATGGATATATGGGAGTAGGGTATGGGGACGATGGACGAGGAAGGTAAAACCCATCTCCACCATGCCGCATTACCATACCTACAAAGGTGTAGTACCAAAGATTTCAAGGTCGGATTTAAATGCAACCATTTACTAGGACAAAATGAGAAAAACCAATGGTCATGATCATCTCAAGTATCGTGTTCAAGAACATGTGACTAGACACTAGAACATCTAAAAAGACACGTATATATAACTTTAAAATCCAGCACAACGCCAATCAATGGTACGAGGTGGTTTAAACCTAACATGCTACAGGCAAGTTAACTTTACTTTGAATTTAATAGAAGATGTAAAAATTGATAAGAAAAATCTTAGTTTGTCGGTACGGGGTTTTGTGGTTCTTGGTGCAGTTTGTAAGTGTTCCCACTATGTCTATATGGTAAAATGACAATGGGATCATTAGTAAATTATGAGTGAATGATATGTGTCTTTCCACTCCGGCCCCAATATAGCTACCTGTCTTATTAAATTGAATTATAAAGATTGTTATTAAGATTTCTGCAATGCAAATGGGACCTTTTAGTATATAAAGACACTTTATGTTGTCTGCTTAGAGAGTAGGGGCATGAGGACAAGAGCATACGAGACTCTTTTTTTTAAGGACATATGAGACTGTATATAGTGATGTTTTATCGTATATACATAATGCATTAATTCCTCATGGAAACTTGCACGAAAGAGTACTTGCTGCAGATATATATACTGGATCCTTCACACGGGTCAGGTGGTATGGACTAAGGAAAATGAGAAGATATTAATATATATTGTGGCAATATTTAGTGATGTTTCAATGTCGGCCATATCTTTGGATCTTTACATGATTTAAAGGATGATTGTATTGTTAGATGAATACGTTGATTTGTGACGAATACAAGTTAAAAGAGTTGCGAATTTACATATATGCATTTCAATGGAGAAAAAAATAAGACAATAATATAACAATATAAACTCCTCTAAAAAAATAACAATATAAACATTTATATTTTGATAAAAAAAAAAAAAAAAAAAAAGAGGGATATATTGACTCCAAGAGTAAGTCTAAAGAGTTACTCCACATCCTCACCCTCTATTTTATCTAAATTTAATAGACTAGATTAATGTCTTATTAATAATCATGTGATTTCATCTACCAAATCATTTTCACAATATATTAATTACAATTTCATTCTATTGATTTAATGAATTTTAACAATCTCGTGAGGAGTTTCCTTCTTTTACGTTACTATATTTTACTCTTATCAGTACCACCATTCATAAATCAAGTCTCCTCTAAAAAAATCCTTAAAAAAAGAATCGCATCTTAATAAATTAAAAATCTATGGCTTTTTATCTCCACGATAGAAATAGATAAAAGATACTCTAACTCAAATTTAAAAGCACGGTCAAATTTAATTCACAACTAGCATTAACAACATATAAGTTCACTGATCGATCGATCAATCCTCAAAAGAATAAATTCAATAATAATGATAATCATTTCTGCAAAACTTGTATGGATAATAAAAAAAAAAAAAAAAAACTTCTATGAAAACATCAACTCATTCTAAAAATCACATACTAATGGGTATCAGGGAAAATGTATGTAATTTGGATTGTGAATCGTTAAATAGTCTTTTTTTTTTAAGAATGAATCGTTAAATAGTTGTAGAGAAGTTTTTTTTCTATATATTATTTATGATCAAATTGCGGAGGAGATGCATTTGTAAAGAATAATTAGGAATTATATTTTTTTATTACAAAAATTAGGAATTATATAATTTCTTTACCAACTTACTAATGATTAATTGTGTTTATAAAAGGTTTTCTAAAAAAATTGTGTTTATAAAAGGTAAATAATGATTGAGTAAAAAGAAGAAAACGGTAATTAATATCATAAGATTGGTTAAGGTGAATGAGGTTACATGATTATTAATAAGAATTAAATCTAGTCCATCAAATTTAAATGAAATAAAGGGTGAGGATGTGGAGTAAGTCTTTAGACTTACTCTTGGAGTCAATATATCCCTCCTCAAAAAAAAAAAAGTTCATTTTACGTGATTGTAAATGATTTATTATAGAAAAACAATAGTTTTAATCCTTGAAAGTAGGGGTGTTTGCGGTGCAGTTTGGTTCGGTTTTGAGGCTAAAAGTCATCCGAACCGCAAGATAAAAAAGCATGCGGTTTGGTTTGGTTCGGTTGACTTTTCAAATAAAATCCGAACCAAACCAAACCAATGCGGTTTGGGTTGGATCGGTTGGTGCGGTTTTTTTGAGACAATGCAATTTTTTGTTTCCAACATTAAAATCGAGTTAAAAAGGTAAAACACGGTATATTTCCAGCAATATTTTCGACAATGTTTTTAATTTCATTCCACATTAGAATTTCATTTTCACCAAACAACATAAATCAAATTAAAAATGTGGACAAAAAGTAATTCTATCATATAAGAAATGTAAAAGACTAAGATTTTATCATTTTCTAAAAGTTCAAGTAACACATAATTACATTTTTGAAATAAAAAGCGAAGAAGAAACTTAACAAGAGAAAAAATAGGTCATTTTAAAAAAGTTTTCATTGAGTTTCTATGAGTATTGGTCTAGGTGACATTGATTTAATTAGTGTTTTTCTTATGTTGCGGTTTGGTTTGGTTTGGTTCGGTTGGTAAAATGAAAACCGCAAACCAAACCAAACCATACGGTTGAGGAAAAAAAGTGATCCGATTACATCCAAACCAAATGCGGTATTTTGCGGTTCCAGTTTGGGTTGGTTTGGTTTGCGGTTTTTCTATTGGATTGGTTCGGTTTTGAACACCCCTACTTGAAAGTGTGAAGCATTAAAACTTTAGTCATTTAAGTATTTTTAGTTAGTTCCTTCCTTAAAAAAAGAAAATGTATTTGTTAGTTCAACTACTTAACATTGTTAGAAAATCTAATGTTGCACACGAAAGTAAACATGTTGTGTTTTATATTTAACTATCCTAATAATATATATTTAGCTATCTGAAATAAGTTTATTATCAAATATTAGTAATAGATTTTGTCTTGTTTTATCACTTTCAGTCTCTTCAGCAATTACAAATAGAGTTTGTTACCATAAAGAATTTGCAAGAATAAACTCAAACAAATGGCTGGTGAGTTTCTTAGAAACAACTAAGTTTTTTATTTGAACACTTGTTTTAACCTAAGATTCTCTCTAACCCTCTTCGCCTCTGCCTTCTCTCTAACCTAGACTCGTCGTCCTTCCTCGCCCTTCAAACCCTCTGATGTAGCCATCGATTGTGGTGGTGCGACGAGCTCTGCCTCTGCATCACCCACAGATCCCTTGGGGTCACACAACACCAATTCACTCGAGTATTGGTGGATCCAGATGTTAAACCCATTTTGGGTATGCCCTTAGTTTTCTTCCATCTTGAAGCAGTTTTTGTTGTTTCTAATTCAAAAATCCCGCACGAGTCGATTTTTAGCAGATCTGCATATCAGTTTGATTTCTGGTCATGTGGGTCGCAACCTTTTGGTGGTGGTTTAGTTTCATGACTTTTTCTCAGTTTCTGGCTAGTGTTGTGCTCATCTTGCCTTGGATTCCTGATTCTAACCCAAATCTGTTGAGATTTGCAGGATTCAAAGTATACAGATTTGCATCCATTGCGTTGGAGATACGGGGAAGGTCTTATTTGGTAGTTGTAATGAAGTTCCATGTTTCGGCGTGTGTTGATTCGAATTGGGTGGCGACGTCGTGTTTAATTGGATCTAGTTTGCCTTGAAATGGCGATTATGACTTGCTGCTGTTTTTGCAGGGAGTTGATATATCTTGGATCGATTCTGTGTTGGTAGACGATTCATACGCCAACTTAATATTCGCCATTTACTTTGTTTGGTTTGGACTGTGGGGCTCGAAAGGGTCGTTTAGCTTGTTGTCATTGTTGCAGGGAGTTGTGGTACATGAACCGCCTCAGTGTTGACTGAGGGTTCAATCACCGCATTGAAGACCTTTAATTAGTTTTAGGATTAATTAGAGGTTGTTGATACACTTGTGTGTTGTTTTAATTTTTGTATCACCCATTTGGGATCGACGTACACTCTTATGTGGTTTTACTGGGTTAGGTTTATGTCCCCAAGTTTTTATGTAATTTTTCCCTTTTTTTAATAATATCTATGAGTCTTTGACAAAAGATTAGAGTAGAGTACCAACTTAGTTTGGAGCCACTCTTTTTTTTGTCATTTTGCTCTTGCCTTATAAAATAAAACTGAGTTTTTCACATTGATAAAGAAATTGCTAGTATATTTTATACAAGTTAATTATAAATGAACTTAACTCGTTGAAAGTAATTTAGCTCAATTTTTCTAAATAGTTAATGTTAGTTTTTACTTTTTGTGTTGCTTTCAATTATAATTTTTCTCATAGGCAGTGTTCCAAAAATCAAGTGTAACTTGTATATTAGCCTGAGTTTACGTTTTTAAGTGCCAAAAATGTGTTAATACGGAGGTAAACTCGTTTTTTATGAAATCGGAATGTTTGACCGAGTTTACACGTGTTAAACTCAGGTAAACTCGACCGAGTTACGAGTTTACGTTTAAAAAAACACTTTTTTTTTTATCTTGGGCCATTTTTTTTGAGCTCATATTCTTTCAAAACCCAATTCTTTTTTCAAGTTTAAGTACTGAAGTTAATGTTGAGATTAGTTCAAGCCAAGTATTTAGTTCTAATATTGAAAATCTTTTATCATCTGGAGAAGAATTTGATGAAGTTGGAGATGAAGACACCGATGATAATGATGCTATGAAACTTTAGAAGGATTGAACTTTTGAAGCAATTAACTAGTTTATTTTTTGGATAGGTTTATTAATAACTTTAAAAATTTGTGAAACTTGGTTTTTTGGATGGTTTAGAGTCTTATGAAACTTATGATTTTGCAAGTTAATTTTATAAAATTTTAATTTTAAGTAAACTCGTATGAGTGTACGAGTCGAGTTTACGATTCGAGTTTACATATGTAAAACAAGTTGACGTAAACTCTCGAGTTGTAAAACCTTGCTTATTGATAGTGATCTTACTAAAATTTTGTATATCAAGTCACACCTAGATGCATTAGATGTGATTCTTTGCTCCAAGACTGTAACATCTAGATGCAAATTGATTACTACATCCATTGGTATCTCCCAGCCTTCACATCACCATTGTTTTCCCCTCCCATTTGCCCCCATTAGTATCTCTAGAATACTTGCCTTTGGTGTGGGATAGCTACGCACCTTCAAAGGTGATGATGTTTTCTTGGCAATTGCTTTTAAAAAGGCTCCCAGCAAGAGCTAATTTGCTCAAAAGAGGAGCGCTTCAAGGTGTATGGGATCCGGGTTGTGTTTGCTGCGGAGAAGATCTTGAGTTGGAAGACCATTTTTTAATATGTGTGAATTTGTTAGTGCCATTTTGGTATGGAGTATTTAAATGGGTAGGTGTGTTTGTGGTGCTTCCGGGAAATTCACAATCTGTTCTTCAAATATTGGCGGGATTGGTTAAAAAGGGGAAAAGTTTGAAGGGCTTATTGTTAATTTGGCATTTGGTGGTGTGGTTAATTTGGAGGGCTAGGAACGATTGCATTTTTAGTTCCAAAACAACTTTGATTGCAGACACTTTGGACGTTATTATCGTAGAGTTAGTTTTTGGGGAAAAAATTGGGACCTCCTTGTCTTTTTTATGAATGGTTCACATTACCATTAGATTGTATACTTAGATAGTCTAGTAGTTCTCTTGTGAGCTTGGTTGTACACTCCTTTGAGGGGCGAAAATTACTTGTACTTAACCTCAATTTTCAGGTTTAGTCCTTATGTACTTATTTCGTCGATTAGTATACAAGCTTTGCTTTGCTGCTAAAAAAACACATTGTTTTTTGCTTTGCTGCTAAAAAAAACATTGTTCATCGAACCACCGATATAAGCTACTATCGTAGATTAATTGCACGCCTACTCTACTTAACAAGCAAACACCCAAATTTGAGTTACACATTTCACTAATGGTTGCTTAACAAGCAAGTAATGGTTACTTCTACAGAGCTTCACCTGCAGGCTACACATGGGTTCTCCATATAAGAGTTCTCATGCTCGAGGGTTATTTTTCCCAGCAATCCTCTTCCATTATATTAAAAGTTCTCATACTCGGGGATTATTTTGTCCAGTGTCCTCCTCTCTGGACCTTATGGCATTCAATGATTCTGATTAGGCAACTTGTCTTAACAAGAAGATATTTGCCTGGTTTTCTTTTAATTTGTATTCCTCGATGATTCTGTGATTCGACGGCATTCCAAGAAGCAAAAGGAAGTTTCATGTTCCTCCATAGAAACTTAATACAGAGCACTTCCATACTCTATTTGTGAAATGAAATTGCTTACCTTTTTGCTGATTGATTACCAAATTCCCTTTGCTTTGTGTTTCATGAGAAATTGCAGTCCAAGCTCATTGGTTGCTAATTCCCAGTTTTGCACAAATGGTAGATATTTTGACTAAACCATTAGACACTCAATCTTTCTCCTTTCTCTTGCAAACAGGGAGTAATATCCATTTACTCTCCGGCCGAGGCATATTAGATTCTCCTTGAAGTCCATCAAGTTATGTGATTCTCCTTGAAGTCTCAGGTTCGATTCTCTCTAATGTCAATTTAAGTGGGTTCTCCTTGAAGTCTCAGGTTCAATTCTCTCTAATGTCAATTTAAGTGGGTTAATTTAGCTTCTTCAAAAAAAAAAAAAAAGATTCTGTTATATTTATCAGTTATGTGATTATTTGTTACCTGGTTAGTATTAGTTGTATTAACCATAGTCATTATTATCTGCTTAGCTTTTAATTTATCCTGTTATAGTAGTATTCAGACCCTTGAACATGTGTGTGTATATTTCATTTCCAATCAATAAAGAGCTAAGTTCATTTCTATCATTTCTCAACTTCTCAATTGTTTTAGCTTGAGCTGAATTCATCTTCGGTATAGCATTTAGCATTTACCATCAAGTTGGTTGTGGTTTATTTCCAACATACTCTCCAATCTAATAAATCAGATCTAAAAATCTGAAAGAAAAAAATGCATTGTGCATTTTGAAAATAAGTGACAACAAATTCCCAGTGACATTGTTTAGAATCACTAATTAACAAGCTACATCAAAATAAGTTCAAAGACTAACTAACTATACACTTTTGTAGTAACTTGTAAGGCAACATGACCCTGTTTGGATAAACAGCTTAATAAACACTTATAGAAATAGTGTTTATTATAACAAAAGACAATAAAATAAAGTCAAACAAATTCCATACAAGCTATGAGTTGTTTTCATAAACTATCATGGAGAGCATATAAAAATAAGCTGAAAACAATTTATGGACATGTCATAAGCTCTCCAAACGGAATAATGTAAAGATCATGCAGATTACAATTCCAAGTATCGATTGAAGAATAAAATCAAACAGTTGGTTTGTGTTGGAAACCAGTACCAGGATTATTCTCATTGCATGGGAAAGCCTAAAGTCCAGTAACAACAGCATTAGGTGGACCACGACGATACCTCTGCACCGCATTGGCGCTGCCGGAGAACAGAGCCTTCACATTACCATTGGTTCTAAAACCACCTATGTAAGCAGCTATTATAGACTAATTGCACGCCTACTCTATTTAACAACTACACACCCAGATTTGAGTTACGCATTCCAATAACTCAGCCAGTATATGGTTGCTCTTACAAAGTTTGATTTGCAGGCTACACACACGGTCCTCAATTAAAGAGTTATCATGCTCAGGAATTATTTTTCCAGACTCATCCTCTCCACACCTTACGACAGTCAATGATTCTTTCATTCAATGGTGTTCCAAGAAGCAAAATAATGTTTCATGTTCAAGAAATACAATGAGCAATGGCTAACCTTTTAGTTGCTTGATTAGCAATTCCCATTGTCTACCCTGTTGTTCTTTACTGTGATTACTATTTTGCTTGTCACATTGCTGCCTATGCAATCTTTCACGAACTATTGAAGCATATTGACATTGATTGTCTTGTGTTTCATGCGAAATTGCAGTCCAAACTTTTTCATTTGTTGCCAATTCTAGTTTTGCACAACTGGTTGATATTTTCACCAAACCATCAGACCGTCAACCTTTCTCCTTTATGTCTATCAAACTGGGAGTGACATCCATCTTACTCGTTGGCAGGGGATATTAGATTATGCTATATTAATCAATTAGGTGATTGTTTGTTAACTGACTAGTATTAGTTGTATGAACCATAGTATTGTTTGTTTAGCTTTTAGTAGCATTCAGACCCTTGTACAAGTTCATTACTATCATTTCTCAAATGTTTTAGCTTGAGCTGAACTTCATCTTTGGTGTAGCAGTTGACTACCTAACCTAATATCACCTATACACCATATCAGTTGGTGTCTCCACGATAAACTACTTTGCACAGCTGATTCACCCATAATCATCATAGTCTTTCATGTTGTATAGTATTAGGTGAGGTAGTCAAATACTACACCGAAGGTCGAAGGTGAAGTTTCTTTCCAATAAACTCTCCAATCTAACAAACCGAACCTAATCAATTAAAAGGAAAAAATGTATTGTGCATTTTGAAAATAGTTACAAGCAGTTTCTAATGACATTTGATTTTCAAAATCATTAATTAACAAGCTACATCAAAATAAGTTCAAAGAACTAGGGACAATGTATGGAAAGGTAAATTTTCAAGCTTATAAGTTACAACATATAGCTTATAAGCTCGTAGAATCAAAATAGACATGTTTTGATAACAATTCTCTCAATTTTAATCTTATTATCTTAGCATAAGTTTGGTTTAGCTTTTTGAAGTATCAAATCGCTTCGCAATACACATTTTGCCGTGATTAACATAAGCTACAAATCATAGTAGGTTTCATTTCAACGTGCGTTCGATTTTGGTTCCAAGGCAAAAACAAACATACACTTGATTGAAAAAATCAAATATTATTTAAAAGTATATTTTCATATCATTTTATACTTATAAGCTAGTTGAACCACTGATTTGAGCAAATACTACAAATTCAATCCACTAACTTATTCAATATCAACTACCTTATTAACAATCCGCTACGATTTGGTTACTACAACTTACACTTATTCCGTGGCATGATTGAAGAATAATATCAAACAGTTGGTTTGCGTTGGAAACCAGTACCAGGATCATCATCATCACCACATGGAAAAACTTCAAGCCCGGTAACAGCAGCATCAGGTGGACCACGACGACACCTCTGCTCCATTTCCTGCACAGCTTGGACGCTACCGGAAAACAGAGCCTCCACAGACCCATCCCTCCGGTTCCGAACCCATCCTTTTAGCCCCAATTCCCTCGCATTTTCCACTGTCCAGTTTCTGTACCATACTCCCTGCACTCTCCCCTTTATCACCACCCTCTCCTACAAAAAACAAATATTAATCAACCATAATAAATTACTTAATTAATTAATTAATTAATTAAATTTGAATCAATTAATTCACATTCACCGTTTTGGTAGAAGAGGAATCTTGAGAACTCGCCATAACGGAAAGTGAACGTGGAAGACGAAATTGAAGAGAAGAGGTGTAAGTGTTATAACGGAAATTGAAGGTTCCAGAAGCAGTCTTAGTGGTATTATAACGGAAATGGAAGATGCTGGAAGAAGTGTTATTTGTAATAGAATTGCTCAAATACGCAATGAATCTTGGTCGCAGATGAATTGATGCCAATGCGATTGCCATGGTATAAATAAAACTGAAACAGTAAGGGATACGATAGTAATAGTATCTTGTTTGAAGAATACTGGGCCTGGGCCATGAAAAGCCCATGAACGCCAGGCTCAGGCCCATGGTTATTTATATTGGAAAATTTTGAGTCCAACGTGAAATTGAAATGGCGAGGAGGTTTGTTTTGAAGGTGTATGTATCTGCGAAGCATATGACAGCGAATGTGGTGGATTGGCAGCACCGGAGGGTGGTGGCGAGTGCGTCGACGGTGGAGAAATCAATAAGCGACGAGTTTGAGTTGGGGAGGAGCTGTAACGTTAAAGCGGCGGCAGCGTCTATTGGGGAGGTGCTGGCGATGCGGTTGAAGACGGAGGAGGCGGGGCTTGTAATGGAAGGTGGGGTCCACATGGATGTTGAGAAGGAGATTGAGAAGAAGAGTGTGGATACTGGACCTGAGGTTTGGGCTGTTGTTGATGCTTTGAGGAAGAGAGGTGTTAAGGTCTTCGTCGAGAATGAGCACAGTGTTTATTAGAGAATAAGGAGGAAGACAATAATGCGGTTACATAGCTTCGGATCACTAGAGTCTGAAGTTACAGCTTCCGATCACTAGAGTCTGAAGTGAAGTTAACTAGTTTTACAATTGAGATTGTACTTGGATTAGCTTGTTCATAGGATGATTGTACTTTAATTTCTTCCTATAAATACCTCTTGTAAACACTTTCACATTCTTGAGAAATAAAAATATTCATTTTACACATTTCATAACATGGTATCTAGAGTCTTTCTCTCTCTCATTCTCATGAAGAAAGTTTGTTACAAAGTTAGTTACAACAACTTTTCTTCTTCATCTTCAACCTTTCGCCATTGATTTTCTGCAACTTTTTTCAGGATTTTCTTCGATTCCTGCGTGAATCCTTGCTATTTCTTTGCATTTTCTTGCTTTGATCTCGTCTCGTTTCAATCATGCCTCGCCAAAATCAAGTTGATACTGAATCTGTGTTCCATGTGCATCCAAGCGAAGGTCCGAATTCTGTTCAGATTACTCCGCTCTTGGATGGATCCAATTATCTCTCATGGAGTCGCTCCATGATTCGAGCTTTAGGCGCGAAAAACAAATTGAAGTTTGTTGACGGTTCCATGGAAGTTCCTGATGAAGAGGATTTGAATCGTAGTGCCTGGGAACGGTGCAATCATCTCATACAGTCATGCATCATCAACTCTGTTTCTCCGCCAATTGTTCAGACTTTGGTTTTTCATGAAACCGTCATTGATGCGTGGTTAGATCTTAAGGATCGTTTTGCAAAAGCTGATACGATTCGAATTGCTACACTTCGTTCCAATATCAATAGCTTGAAACAAGGTTCAAAATTTATTTTAGAGTACTTCACAGAGATGCGTACTCTATGGGATGAGCTGAATTCTCATAGGCCTATGCCTCATTGTACTTGTCCTCATCCTTGTCGTTGTGCTGTTATGAGTAAAGCACGTAATTACAGACAAGAAGATCAAATCATCCAGTTTCTCACTGGATTGAATGATAAATTTGGAGTTATCAAAACTCAGATCCTCATGATGGATCATCTTCCTACTATCAATAGAGTTTATGCTTTGGTGATTCAGGAAGAAAGCAACAATAATTCAGCATCTCCAAGCATTAATGAATCCATTTCTTTGATCAATGCATCTGATTCTTGTAACAAATCAGATTATTCATCTGGAAGAGGCAGAGGGAGAGGTCATTCATCTAGTTCAAGGCCTCCACGCCAGTGCACCTTTTGTGGAAGAAGCAATCATACTGTGGATTATTGCTATGCCAAGCATGGATATCCAAATAATTTCCAGCGACAAACTCCTTCTGTTAATGCTTCAAGTAGTTTTGAAACAAATGAAGCACCATCAGGAAGTTGCAATGAAGCATCTTCATTCAGTGCCAATATCTCACAAGAGAAGTATGATCAGCTTGTAAGTTTGCTTCAGCAAGTGAATTTGTTGCCTTCATGATCCACACCTTCTGTCAGTGCCAATCAAATCAGCTCTTCTCCCTTGTCAGGTATATCATCCATATTCTCTTGTTCTATTTATGCTAAGTCTGATATATGGATTTTAGATTTAGGAGCCAATGAACATATCACTTCCTCTGCACATTGGTTCACATCTTATCACAAATTGATCCTAAACCTGTTAATTTGCCCAATGGAACCTCAGTTTTAGTTCAATATGCTGGCACTATCCATTTTTCACCTCAATTTTACCTTGAAAATGTCTTGTATTCATCATCATTCACTATGAACTTGATCTCTATCTCTAAAATATGTGAGTCTTTGAATTGTTATGCCAACTTTCATGACAAAAAGTGTTTGTTACAGGATCTTTACTCCCAGAAGATGATTGGTTTGGGTGAACAGATTAAAGGTTTATATATATTAGATTTAGATTCTTTTAATAAGCCTTTGTGCAATAGTTTGTCTATTAATCACATTTCCACCCATATCAATTTAACCATACCTTCATCTGCATTGCGGCACTTTAGATTAGGACATGTTTCACCCAAAAGACTCATTCATATGTCTCAATTGTATCCCACTCTCACTTTTGATCACAATGCCACATGTGATATATGCCATTTTGCCAAACAAAAGAAATTGTCTTTTCCTTCTAGTGTATCTGTAGCTTCTAGAAAGTTTGAGCTTCTGCATTTTGATATTTGGGGTCCCATTTCCACTCCTTCTGTTCATAATCATAGATATTTTCTTACTATTCTTGATGATTTCAGTAGATACGTTTGGATTGTGCTTTTAAAATCTAATTCGGAAGTTTCTCAACATGTTAAAAACTTCATTTCTCTTGTTGAAAACTAGTTTCATATAACTCCTAAAGCCATCAGGTCAGACAATAGGCCTGAAATTTTACTTCATTCTTTCTATGCCTCTAAGGGTATCATACATCATAGGCCATGTTTTGAGACCCCCCAACAGAATGGTAGGGTTGAGAGGAAGCATCAACACATCCTCAATGTAGGTAGAGCTCTTTTGTATCAATCCAAACTACCTGCTCCATATTGGTCATATGCCCTTTTGCATGCTACCTTTATCATTAACAGAGTCACTTCCCCTAATCTCCACAACAAATCACCATACCACGTTCTTCATAGTAAACTCCCTGACATTGAGTCATTCAAAGTTTTTGGTTCTTTATGCTACTCCTCTACTTTTCAAGCACACAAATCCAAACTATCTGCTAGAGCCAGAAAATGTGTTTTTCTGGGTTACTCTATTGGTTTCAAAGGTTCAGTTCTTTTAGATATTCACTCAAGGGAGATTCATATATCTTGACATGTTTAATTTCATGAACACATTTTACCCTATCCATCCAACCCTTTGTCCATAACCACTAACTGGACCTATTTTTCCTCTGATACTTGCATTGCAAGCAACCCTATACCTCCTACTTCCTCATCTCCACCACCACCTATTATTGACCCTGACCCACCACATGATGACTCTAAACCACCTATCACTCCTATTTCACCACATATTCTCAGAAAATCTACCAGAACCAGTCACCCTCCATCTCATTTACAAGACTATATCTGCAATAATACTTCTGGTTCATTTCATGCTTTGTGTGCCAATGTTAAATATCCCATTTCTGATTCCCTTTCTTATACTAATGTGTCTCCTTCTCATTGTGCTTTTTCTCAATCCATTAATTCACACATTGAGCCAACCACATATGATGAGGCAAGCAAACACACTTGTTGGCAGCAGGCTATGCAGGCTGAACTTGCAGCTCTTTAGAATACTGGCACTTGGAAACTGGTGGATTTACCACCACACATCAAACCAATAGGATGTAGGTGGATATACAAGATCAAACATCATGCAGATGGTACTATTGAGAGATACAAAGCAAGATTGGTTGCCAAAGGATACAATCAAGTTGAGGGACTGGACTATTTTGATACTTATTCATCAGTTGCCAAGCTCACCACAGTCAAAACTGTTATTGCTTTATCAGCTATCAACAACTGGCACATACATCAACTTGATGTGAATAATGCATTTTTCCATGGAGACTTGCAGGAAGATGTATATATGACTGTTCCTCAAGGTGTCATTACTTCTAAACCAAATCAAGTCTGCAAATTACAGAAGTCTCTCTATGGTCTCAAGCAGGCAAGCAGAAAGTGGTATGAAAAACTCACTTCATTACTTCTTGCCCATCAATATACACAATCAACCTCTGATCATTCATTGTTTATCAAGAAAACTGCCACTACTTTCAAGGTTATGTTAGTGTATATTGATGATGTGATAATTGCTGGTGATTCATTGCTTGAGTTTCAACACATCAAATCCATCTTGCATTCTGCATTCAAGATTAAAGATCTTGGGCAACTAAAATACTTTCTTGGTTTGGAGGTGGCACATTCTTCCACATGCATCTCATTGTGTCAAAGGAAATATTGTCTTGACCTTCTCACTGATACAGGTCACTTAGCTTGCAAACCTGTATCTACACCTTCTGAACCTGCATGTAAGCTTCATCAAGACAATAGTGCACCTTACAATGATGTCCCCTCCTACAGAAGACTGATTGGTAGGCTGATATATCTCACCAATACCAGGCCAGATATCACCTTTGCTACTCAACAGCTCAGCCAATTTCTTTCTTCTCCAACAGAGAAACATTTTGTTGCAGCTACTAGAGTTCTCAGATATCTGAAGAAATGCCCAGGTCAAGGCCTCTTCTTCCCTAGAGCTTCTTCTCTATGTCTCTCAGGGTTTTCAGATGCTGACTAGGCTGGGTGCATAGATTCCAGAAGATCAATCTCTGGTCAATGCTTCTTTCTTGGCAGCTCTTTCATTTCATGGAGGACTAAGAAGCAATTGATTGTTTCAAGATCCTCATCAGAAGCTGAGTATAGAGCTTTGGGTGCAGCAACATGTGAACTGCAGTGGCTTTTGTATCTGCTCAAAGATCTTCATGTTTCACTCATTAAACCTCATGTGCTCTATTGTGATAATCAGAGTGCTTTACATATAGCTGCTAATCCAGTTTTTCATGAAAGGACAAACCACCTTGAGATAGACTGTCACTTGGTTAGGGAAAAATTGCAAGCAGGAATCATGAAGTTGCTACCAGTTTCTTCCAAAGATCAATTGGCAGATTTCTTCACTAAACCACTTCTTCCTCAACCATTTCACATTTTATTGTCCAAGCTGGGAATGCTTGACATTTACCATGTCCCAGCTTGTGGGGGACTGTTAAAGAATAAGGAGGAAGACAATAATGCAGTTACATAGCTTCTGATCACCAGAGTCTGAAGTTACGGCATCTGATCACTAGAGTCCGAAGTTAACTAGTTTTACAATTGAGTTTGTACTTGGATTAGCTTGTTCATAGGATGATTGTACTTTATTTTCTTCCTATAAATACCTCTTGTAAACTCTTTCACATTCATGAGAAATGAGAATATTCATTTTACACATTTCATAACAGTGTTGTAGGGACTAAATCGTAAAATTCGTTGTATTTTTTTTTTATGTATTTCTTTGTTTTGTAATTGTTATGCCATGTTTCTTGTGTTGTTCCTAAAACTTGGTTGCAATGTAAACTTGTAAATTGGGTTTAAGTAATGAAGCCAAGACACTATGAAAAGGTTTTGAGTGTTTATTTTTCCATCACAGTGATTGTGATTTCAAATGCACTCATAAATTTTAGATTATATATAATTTGAAAAACATTAACGTTAAAAAAAACCTCTAAAATCATATACTTTTTTTAACTCTATAAGTTACTTTTAATCTAACATATTTTTGTAACAAACCTTTTTATTGATTAAAATACATATGGTTTCAACTAATGTCACGCAAGGGCTTACACAATAGTGGAATCTATTTAAATCTCAACAAATAGAAGAGTGTTTAATGGAAAGAGTCACAGATTGTGTTGTTAGCACTAATCTTTTTATAAATGCCTCCAAAACTATGTTAATGTTTTGAGTAATTGTATTGGTTGTGCATTGTCTCATTATTAAGATCTAATACTGAGAATCTGAGTGTTTCGATTTGGTTATTTTGCAATTGTTCCACGATACAGAAGATACAAACACAAGAAATATATTGATCAATATATTCATGAGGTTGAAGATGACAAGTATAATAAGAGTTAAGACTAAGAAACCTCCTGACCTCTTATTAAACTTGATCAAACTAGATTTAAAAAAGTGGAGACGTTGTGGAAAGCAATTACATGGTCATTGTAGCAAATTCTTATAATGCCCAATTTAATAGTCTTCATAGCCTAATATACGAAGCCCAAGAGTGATACAAATGTTCAGGAAAATTGCTATTCTCTCTGTCCATTTTGCTCATTCTCACGAATCCTGCTCTTTACCCAAATCGTTTCGCTCATTCCCAAAGTAAAATACCAAACTACCCCTACGCATGTTAAGTTATGCTAGTGCAAATACTAACGCAAGTTAACATGCGTTACGTAGGTTAACATGCGTTAGTATTATTTGTTGAAAACACTGCCCATGTTAACATGCGTTGGTGTTATTTGTAAAAAAAATAACGCATGTTAACATGCGTTAGTGTAATGGAGTGCGTGAGTTAACTCACGTTTCCATTTGCACTGGCGTGAGTTAACTCACGTTTATAGCAGAAGCAGAAACTGCATGCATGCATGCAGTAACAGAACAGACTTTTGATAAGTCTAGAAAGACCTGTAATCACGCCACATTCATAACTTAACCAAATTAAGCCAGTTTAAGAAGTTTATCGGATAATACGACATAATTGATCAAAATTAATTAAAAACATCGTTTTTCTCATAATCACATAATCACACATAAACGATCCAAACGGTCCAAATTTTACAAATACGCCGGTAATGACCCGTAATAATTTAAACACACTTAATGACACATAAACGATCCAAAATAATTCTTTTCATATATTTATATAATATTAGTTACATATTGGCCATAAATATCAAAATTACACAATAGGCCACCAAAAAATATGTCGGGGTGTAATACCACCAAAAAATAGGACGAACACCCACCGACCCAAAAGTGTCATAACCTATCTAACTAGACTAGTGATAGTGCATAATCTCCATCTTCATCCATGACTTCGTTCTCTTGCTTTGGCTTTTCCGGGGTGTCCAAAGTAATAAGATTGTGCTCATTTGTTGGTTTCTTTGGCGGCTTTGGCTCCTTAGACATGAGCTCATCGAAGGCGGTGTTTCTATCCAAAAACTGAAAAAGCCATTGCTCCGCATCACTAATCTTGTGAGTCATCCACTCCTTAGGAGGAGGTGGTAGCGGACAATTTTCTTTCAACTTCACATGAAGAAAGTGGTCCGGAATCAAGCAAAGGCACATTATGTTGGAATGTGCATTAAGTGGTGGAGCACTCCGGATTGGAAAATATGTCTCACATGAACCACCCAATTCGGGCAAAGTCAATAGAACAACCGCTCTATTGTAGCAACTAGCAACAATGTGACCCATATCCGGAGTGGTCAACCACTTCTCTGGAGGTGCAATACCACTTTTACTTGTTGGAGGGTGTAAACCATCCAAGATAAGTTTGTAACGGCTCTCGGTAGAATATATTGGCAAGTAGTCACTCTTGTGAGTTTTCAACTCATTAATAAGTGCATGACGAACCAAATCATGATCATCCTCATGAAATCCCGTGTGCCTAGCTACGACCCGGAAACCACAATTACCATCACCTCTAACATTCACAATGTCTTCAACGTAAGGTCTCATGAAATTTGGAATTTGTGAAATGTATGGTATTTGCAAATAAGGTTGTTTTTTTGAAGTAGGAGTTGAAGTTTGTGAGCGGGAGCAAGGGCCAAGACGAGAACCTTTAGTCTTATGAGACTTACTCTTGCCATGTGAGCATTGACTATCGGGATTTTGAGCATCAATAGTTTCCCACCTAGAGGGGATTCGACCCGTGGACCTCGTTTTCGGTGTAGCCTTCACCCTTTTAGGTGCTCCCTTAGTGGACATATTTTTTGGAGGTGGCTTTAACATTCGGTATGTATTGGTTTTGTAGGTGGAGTCCATGACCAAAACGGTGGGAAAAGTGTTGAGCATATCAATTGAATCCGGATGTGCAAAGAATAAATCTTCAAGAGTAGTTTCCTCGCTATTTGCTCTTGTGAAATAGACATACCGATGCTTCTCCAACTTTGTAGTCAAGTATTGCAACTCGGTCTTGTCCTCCCTTTGTCCCTTGCCCCATCTAGTTAGTACATTATACACTTGCTTGATGCCTGTCACACTTTCTTTGTTTCTTTCCTTCAAATCTGTGAGAATATTCCTAGGTTTTGCCAAGCTCTTTGTCATGTCGATAACTCTTTGCTTCTCCTCCCCTTTTAGTCGACCCGCAAGAAGGTGGCCGGATAAGTTTGGCGCCAACTCATGGTTGTGAACTCCACAAAGCATTGCAATCCACCATTCTTGTGTTTTTTTTTCAAAGAAGCATTTCAACCTAAACGGACAATTGCACTTCCTTGATCCCGTGCCTTCAAGCTTCGGTTTCTTCCTCGTCCTAGGCAGCTTGTATTCACCACTCCTCTCACATTGCATCGTCATGTATGGCGCTATTGTACTAGATTTATCTATAGAAATAGTAAATCCCGCCCTAGCCGCTTGTCGACGAACCCAACCAAGCAATTCTTCTCGATCTTTCCATCTCTCGTTTGTTGTAAAAAATGAACCGGTGTTTTCTTCAATAACACGAACACCGGTAGGTACCGGTTTAGGCTTCTCTTCAAAGTTACCGGTAGGTACCAGGTTTGCTTGATTGTGAAGTATGTGAGCTTCAACTTGAAAAGGAATTTTCACTTTAAACTTCACTTCATTGGTTGGTTTGCCTACGCCGGAAGGTTCACCGGAAGCTTTGTTTTTGCCCGGTTTGGGCTCAACGCCATCCTCCGCCACATGTTCCACCATGCCACTCAATGTCTACTCAATAAAAAAATACAAAGAAAAAATAAATAAATGACTTGTGCGGCAAGCAAAGCATGTAAAAAAAAGTGGCGCAAAATTTCAAAATCTGGGCAACACACTAGCGTGAGTTAACTTGCGCTAGTGTTATCTTCCTACGCAAGTTAACTTACGCACACCTCACAACTAGCGTGAGTTAACTCACGCTCAGCCCTAGCACCTACTGACAAAAATGACGTGACAGGCAGAAAAACCAGGAAAATAGGATGAGTTTTGGGGATACATTACCTGTTCTTTGATGCTTGATGAGCGTAGAAACTTGCTTCCTGACGATTTGCAATGATTTGGAGTTGAGATTATGACCCAAAAATTCGCACTTTTTGGGTTTTTGGAGGTGGAGGGAAAGAAAAAATGGTGTTTTGGGCTTGCATGCTGGGTTTTGAACTAAAAACGGCACTTAGCATGACTTAACTCACGCTACGTGACTTAAGTCACGCTACGCAAGTTAACTTGCGTAACACATGTTAATATGCGTAGGGGTAGTTTGGTATTTTACTTTGGGAATGAGCGAAACGATTTGGGTAAAGAGCAGGATTCCATTCTCATCTCAAACTTCTAAATATAACTCAATTGTAAGTTAACTCACGCTAAGTACATGGGCCCCGTTTGGATTGGCTTATTTTGAGTTTATCTACTAACATAAACACTTTCAAATGTGTTTGGATAAATTATAAAAATAGCTTATAACAATTTCATAAGCCGCTTATATCATATTTGAATAAACCATAATTTTGAGCGTAGTACATAGCTTATACGGAGCTTATGCATTTATATGTGACCCACTTCGATTCTCACTTTCCCTTTTTTTTTTTTTTCAAAGCCTATATATTTTTATTTTATTTATTATATACATGTGTTTTATGTTGGTGATGAGTACATTGAGTACCTAACTAGTAACTTATCTTTAATTAACACACGTAAATTCTTCTTTTACGCGAAAGCAGTTTTGTTTATCTTTATGTTAATTTAATCTATATATACATATATGTTTTTTTTTTTACAAAGTATATATACATTTTTTATACAAGGTATATATACATCTTTTTTTGACACGATACAAATATAAATACCAAGTAAACTTTTTATAGTTGTTTTGCTCCTCCTCTCATGCATGTTTTCTTTTAGTTTTTTTTTTCCTTTTGCTGATTTTTGTTTAACAAACCAAATTATTATTTTTTGGTCAATTTTAACAAACCAAATTCAATTATAAAGGAGAGAAATATGTTCTCGTGAGTTTAGCTCAGTTGGTAGGGACAATGCATAATATATGCAAGGTTCGGGGTTCGAACCCCGGCCCCTTAACTTACAACTTGAAAAAATTACGAGATATTTTTTCAGCAATGATCTATGAGCTTGTTTGGGTTGGCGGTGGGAAAGCCAAACCCACGTTTCAAGGACCTACTTTCGTGAAAATCTAGAAGCTTACTTTCCTAGCTTTTGCTGCAACGTGGTTTTCTACCGGCGTTTTGGAAAAATTAAGCCATTCCAAACACACAATATGACTATTAAACTTTTACATATGTTTGATTTATATATATATATATATATATATATATATATATATATATATAATTGTTTATGTAATGACACATCCAAACACTTCAATTTATGTAAGTACTTTTTAGTGTACATATCTAAACATAAATAGCTTATCGAGTATAAGAGCTTATGATGTAGGCTCTAGTGTATAAGCTCTAATGTTATAAGCATCTCTATAAGTTATTTATCCAAATGGGGCCATAGCGTGACTTAACTCACACTGAAACCTAGTGTGAGTGAACTTCCGCTCGGTATCAACGTGAGTTAACTCATGTTGGATTTTGTTTTACATCATAACAACAACGACAATATAGCCATTGTGTTTCAAAAGCAAGAAAAATCCACTTCTCCCTCCAAACTCGAATTCCCACAAACTCAATCAAACCAAGTTCAACTTCTACTCCAACATAAAGCAAGTGATTATGATCATTTGACATTTGGTTTTTTTTGTTGAAAAGTTAGAATTTTTTTTTTTTATAAAAGTTGTTAAATTTTAGGTTTTTAGGGTTAACGAAATTGTTAGAATTTTCGGATGTTAATGATCAAATAAGTTAAAAATTGTACTTTAGATGTTGTTGATTAGAGTAAGTTTCACTCCAGGTAACTGAAAAAAGTGATTGAACCGATCTTAAAATTGTGAGCGGTAGTTAACTGCCGCTGAAAAATGTCGAGCGGCTGTTAACTGCCGCTGATATAAGGGAATGAGCAATTCCATAAATTAGAAGAGTAATTTTCAAAAAAAATTATTTAACGGACTCAATGGATATATTGATTGAAATAACAACAATGTCTAACAATTAATGAAATGAAGTGAAAGAAAACCTAATAGTGAACCTAACTATCTAATGCTTATAGATTATAATCTAAAGAAAATTTTGATATTGATAACACGACTTCTTCAGTTAAAGCATGAGCTATCGTATTTGTTGTCGCATATTAATATTGAACTCCACCCGAAAGTTTGTGAACTGTGAATGAAATAGTCTCTGGCATCCTGATATGATATGAACAAATTCTGAAACATCACGTAATTTGGAGTGAAAAGTGACATTGGTTGTTTTAGAATCCACTACAAAATCGACATTGTGCATATGCATGTCACTTAATCATTCTATGGCATTAAATAAACATATAGTGACATGATATGCATTGTTCATATCATATCCTGATATGATATGAACAAATTCTGAAACATCACGTAATTTGGAGTGAAAAGTGACATTGGTTGTTTTAGAATCCACCACAAAATCGACATTGTGCATATGCATGTCACTTAATCATTCTATGGCATTAAATAAACATAAAGCTTCACCAATAGGAACAGAACATAATATGGAGAGAAACTCATGGTTTTGGCTAAAACAAAAGCTCCATCATCGTCACATACACATATACCAATACATATATGATTCATAGACTGCAAAAAGAAAGCATCAATATTGCACTTAAGACGACCAGGGGCCGGCCTTTCCCAATACACATCACGACCTGCAGTTGACAAGGAACTCGACAACATTGGAAGCCTCGCGTGCGAAGTCGAAGTGGTTTTCTGATTGTCCCTCGTACTTTGAATAATATTAGCATCATGCCAGTCTTCAATGAGGTGACGCGCTCCGTCAACTATGTTGGCACAAAGTTCATTCTCGTTCTTCCAGGTTTAAGGTTACGGTGCTTCAATAAACTCCAGTAAATGGCTGCCAAACGTTGAGCATGTTCTTGAGATAGATTCTGTAGCAAAGAAAAAATAGCACATGTAAGTTGGAGACAAGAAAAACGTAGTTTATCTTACTCCAAATACCCGTCATTTGCTACACTTGCATTTCAAAAGGACACTAAAAAATAATATGAGTAAAATCTTCATGATTATAATTACAACTAACACAATTCGTTGGAGACTGGACTCCTTTGTCCTCAAGATTTCCCATGTTCTTGTTATCGTCATACATGTTTGGATTTGCTTAATATTGGAAAACTACTTTTGCTAAGTTTCTAAATAATATTTGATAAAAATCTATTTTAAAACTAAAAACAATAATAAAAAAAATCACTAAATCAAACACATTTTAACATCTTTACAATGCAACTTAGCCAAAAAACGATCCGAGTTCAATTCACCTCACGTTCATTAAGAAAATAAAAACAGGGTGCTCATGTTTTTTTTAAGGGTGCTCATGTTTCTGTTAATTATATTTTTTTTAGCATGTTTCTGTTAATTATTTAACTTGTATAAATCACCACCTTTCATCCTTAGGGAATAAATCAATTTCTTATACCATTATCTTCTTTACAAGTTGTTCAAATGACACCTACTTCTAGAATAACCTAGATTATATATACCGGCGATGGTCGTCAAGCTTACTGTGAAAACTGAAACTGAATCTCCATTAATGGAGAGAAAAAGCTTGAGAATGAAGAAGAATACAATATTATTGAATTGTTTCATACAACTAAGATATACAAGTAGTACATGAAGAGTATATATAGAACCTCTATGATCTATAACTGTCAATTAACTCTAGTTACTCTCTAACTAACTATAGTTAAAAAACAGTTACAAGTAGTTAACTTGCAGTGCAAGTTAACTAACTAACTACTTTCTATACTAACTTCAACACCCTCCCTCAAGCTGGAATGAATGTCAAGCATGCCAAGCTTGTGTTGCAGATTGTTGAAAGGTCCAGGATGAAGAGATTTGGTCAATATGTCTGCCACTTGCTCTTTAGAAGAAACTGGTAATAGGTGGAGCATGCCTGTTTGGATTTTGTCTCGTACTACATGGCAGTCTATCTCAATGTGTTTTGTCCTCTCATGAAAAACTGGGTTAGCAGCTATGTGCAATGCTGATTGATTATCACAGTATATGATGATAGGTGATGGATGAGGGACAAGAAAGTCTTGTAGAAGATATAGCAGCCATTGTCCTTCACAGGTGGCTTGTGCCAAAGCCCTATACTCAGCCTCAAAAGATGATCTAGAGACAACACTTTGTTTCTTACTTTTTCAACTGATAAGAGATTTGCCTAGGAAGAAACAGAAGCCTGTAGTGGATCTTCTAGTGTCAGGGCAAGCACCCCAATCAGAATCTGAAAACCCTTTGAGAGTTAAAGGGGAAGAAGCACTAAAGAAGAGACCTTTGCCAGGATTATTCTTAAGAAACTTAAGAACATGTAAAGCTGCTGACATATGATCAGTTCTAGGTGTAGCTAAAAACTGGCTGAGTTTGCTTACTGCATAAGAAATCTCAGGTCTGGAGTGAGTCAAATACAGAAGTCTTCCAATCAATCTTCTGTATGTTGTAGGTTCAGGTAAAATTTCACCAGAATTCTTGTGCAATTGAAGATGGGGTTTAATTGGGGTGGAACAAGGTTTAGCACCAAGAAGGCCTGCATCTTGAAGAAGATCCAGAGTATATTTCCTTTGACATAAAGAGATTCCATTTTGTGACCTAGCAACCTCAAAACCAAGGAAGTATTTGAGAGTTCCAAGATCCTTAATGCTAAATTTATCATCAAGCAAAGTCTTGATAGTTTGAATCTCATTGATATCTGTCCCTCCTAAGACTAAATCATCAACATAAACAAGAATAACTGTGAAGCCTGAAGAACAATGTTTGGTGAAGAGGGAATAATCTGCTTTGGATTGAGTATATCCTGATTGAAGCAAGGTCTCAGTAAGCTTGGTGTTCCACTGTCTGCTAGCTTGTTTGAGACCATAAATGGACCTTTGAAGTTTGCATACAAGGTCAGGTTGAGGTAGAGGCAAACCAGGAGGAGCTTGCATATAGACTTCTTCATTCAAATCACCATGAAGAAAGGCAGTGTTGACATCAAGTTGAAACAAGGGCCAGTTCTGAGAAGCAGCAATAGCAATAAGAGTTCTAACAGTTGTCATTTTCACTACAGGACTGAAAGTATCCATGTAGTCTATGCCTTCTGTTTGTGTAAAACCCTTGGCCACCAATCTGGCCTTATACCTTTCCACAGAACCATTAGCATGTAATTTGACCTTGAACACCCATTTACAGCCTATAGCCTTCTTTTGTGGAGGTAATTTTGCAAGACTCCATGTATTGTTTTTCACCAGAGCAGTTAACTCAGCTTGGATAGCCAGTCTCCATTGTTCATCACCCATAGCCTCCTCATAGGATGAAGGTTCAGAAATGGCAGACAAATTGAGAGTGTATGTTTTGTGTGCGGGGGACAATTTATTATAAGACAAATGATGAGAAAGAGGATACTTACTAGATGAAGATGATTGTGAATCAGCATGAAGTGAAGAATGGATTGTATTAGTGAGAGATGTACAATGATAATCCTGTAAGTATGTAGGTGGTTGTACATGTCTAGTTGATTTCCTAAGAGGTATTAATGGAGATGGAGATGTATCAGATGATGCAGATGCAGGGAAAGAAAATGATGATGATGCAGATGAAGGAGATATGTTTGGTAATGATTTATGATTGGCAGTATTGGGAGAGGGAGATGTAGATGCAGGTTGTGTATCATTAGTGACATATGCATGATTATTGGGAGAATTTGGTGTATGACTTGGATTAATGTCAAAAATGTCATCCAAAAAAGGAAAAGAAACTGGTGCATGTGTAGATGTGGGAGTCACACTGTCATTGGACATACTAGATTGATAAGGAAATATATGTTCAAAGAAAACAACATCTCTTGAAAGAAAAATTTCTTTTGAATGCAAATCAAAAAGTATGTAACCTTTAACACCATCTTTGAAACCAATATGAATGCATTTTCTTGATCTAGAATCAAGTTTCTTTCTGTGAGCTGAGAGAGTAGTAGCAAAACACAGTGAGCCAAAAACTCTCAGATTTTTAATGTCAGGTAAACAATTATGTAAAACATGAAAGGGTGACTGATTGGATAAAAAAGGAGTAGGTAACCTGTTAATGATGTGAATGGCATGGCTAACAGCATGAGCCCAAAAAATTTTAGGAAGATTTGATTGAAATAAAAGAGCTCTAGCTACAGCTAAAATATGTTGATGTTTGCGCTCAACAATGCCATTCTGTTGTGGTGTACCAACACAAGAAGACTGGTGTAAAATGCCATTTTGACTGTAAAAATCTTTCAGTAAAAATTCAACACCATTGTCTGTTCTAATAGTTTTAATTTTAGTGTTAAATTGGTTTTGAACTAAGAGAACAAAGGACTTGATAAGACCAGAAGCTTCAGACTTTAGTCTCATGAGGTAAAGCCAAGTAAATCTGCTTTTATCATCAACAATAGTCAAAAAATATTTATAACCAAGCATAGAAGGAATGGAAAGAGGTCGCCATATATCCATATGGATCAAATCAAAAACATGAGTAGAAACATGTGAACTTAAAGGAAAAGGGAGCCTCTTTTGTTTTGCATAAAAACATGTATCACAAGGAGAAGCAGATTTATCAACAGAAACAAAAGGAAATTTTTTATTAATTTCAACAAGTTTGTCCAATGAAGGATGTCCAAATCTCATATGCCAAAGGTTACAATGCTTATTTGTATCTAGAACAGAAGCTACATTGTTACAAATGGAAGTAGGAACTTGACTAAAACTAACTGAGGGCTCTATGAGCATATACAATCCATGTTTCACTTCAGCTGTACCAATCATCTTCTGTGAGCAAGTTTCCTGTAGGTAACATTTATTATTCTCAAAGATTAGTTTGCAATGAAGATGTTCAATAAGTTTGTGAACAGAAATGAGATTAAAAGAAAATTGTGGTAAGTATAAAACATCATTGAGGTAAAAATTTTGATTAAAAACTATGGTGCCTGCAAGAGAAGTGGTGACTAAAGAACCATTTGGCAATTTGATATGAACAGGGTTAATTTTCTTAAGACATTGAAAAAAGTGTTGTGAAAAACAAACATGATCTGTGGCACCACTATCAAGAATAAAAGACTCAATTTTAGGGATATTTGGCAAAGTACAGAGGATGCCTGTACCTGGGATCTGAGTGGTAAGGTGATTCACACTATGAGAAGAAGATGATGATGAACCTTGGAGAAGAGCTATCAAAGCCTTGTGCTGTTCTGGAGTAAAAACCAATTTCCCATTATCTGAATCATGATTCTCTTCTTCATAAGCAACAGATTGAGAATCATCTTCCTGAGTGTTAACACAGTTATTGACCAAGGAATTTTGTTGCATATGTGGGGGGTAACCGTGTTTCTTCCAGCAAGTATCAACTGTGTGATTATTCCTATTGCAGAAAGAACACACTCTAGTACCTTTACCCCTACCATAAGAAGTTCTACCACCTCTGTCTCCTTTTCCACGAGACATAGAGGCTCTATCCCCTCTACCAGATGTTGGAGTATATTGAGCAGCAGCAAGTAACTTTGATTCATCAATAGGAATCACAACTTGTCTTTCTTGCTGAGCAAGTAAAGAGTAAACCTTCCCAATGTTGGGAAGAGGATCCATCAACATGATTTGAGAACGAACTGCAGAGTATTGCTCATTGAGGCCTTTCAAGAAACGGATCACTTGATCACTGTCTCTATACTCACGCATCTTGCTTATGGCTTTGCAATTATCAGTGCAAGAAACAACCGGAATTGGTCTGAAATTATCAAGTTCTTGCCACAATTTCTTTAACTTGGTGTAATATGAGGAAATAGAGCAATCACCTTGTTTCAATGTGTAAATTTCTTCTTGAATATCAGAAATGCGAAAAACGTCACCTTGGTAGAAACGATCCTTGAGTTCTTTCCAGATTTCAGAAGCTGTATCAATCCACAAAACACTCTGAGAAATTTCTGGTTCAACCGAATTGATGAGCCAAGACATAACCATAGTGTTGCAACGATCCCAAGCAATTGAATCGCGATCTTCATCATGAGGACGAGGTAAAGCCCCATTGATGAAATGTAACTTGTGTTTAGAGCGAAGAGAAACGGTGACAGAACGAGACCAAGAATGATAATTCGTTCCATTCAACAGAGGAGTGGCAAGAACGAGACTAGGATTTTCATTCGGGTGTAAGAAATAGGGGTTCAAGGTATCATTTTGATAACCTTTCTGATTAGAAGAAGAGTGTCCACCATTAACACTTCCTGCAGTGCTATCCATAGACATGGTGAATCTGAGATAGAAAGTAGAAAGAAGATAGAAAAGTGCAAAGATTCAATGAGAATCTGCAAAAGAATGAGAAAAAGAGAGAAGTTGATTCAGTTATGAATCAAGAAAAGGAAAAACATGGAACTCAATGGTTCAATAAATGGAAGAGAGATGAAGAACAATTGCGGAGCTTTTGGGAGAAGAAAGAAGCGCAGCAATCATGGCAGAACCCCATTACAGGGCTCTGATACCATGTGAAAACTGAAACTGAATCTCCATTAATGGAGAGAAAAAGCTTGAGAATGAAGAAGAATACAATATTATTGAATTGTTTCATACAACTAAGATATACAAGTAGTACATGAAGAGTATATATAGAACCTCTATGATCTATAACTGTCAATTAACTCTAGTTACTCTCTAACTAACTATAGTTAAAAAAACAGTTACAAGTAGTTAACTTGCAGTGCAAGTTAACTAACTAACTACTTTCTATACTAACTTCAACACTTACATTAAACTTGCAACTGGGAAAGAAAATACTATTAAAATTTGGAATCCTTAAACCTTATCCAAATTAACCATAAAAAAGAAAGTCAAAATGAAACAACACATTGTCTCCATTTTTTTTATACATCGAAATAGAATTTATAATTCAAATTAACTTTGGCCCATAAAAGTAGACAAACTTTAGCATGTTTTTCAAATGAAGATTATAAAATTGCTGAAGTAGCATGACAAAATTTTGAGTGGTCCGCACGTGGGTTTTGAACCAGAATGCTCTTGGCCATATTTTAAGGCAAATACCATGTTTTTTGACTATGGACTTCAACCAAGAATTTCAACGCAAAAAGATGATGATGGTGTCAAAATAAGTTTTTGGTGTAAAAATACAAAAAAGCCTTCCAATAATTCGATTGATAAGAAGATGATTCATATATTTTATAAGAGAATAAATTCGACTATCAAATTTCAACAGCAAATAGTATGCAAGTATATTTATCAACGTTCTTTAAATCTTAATATTTGTAATCATTTAGAGGATTTTCGAAACTTAACTCATTTAAACTTAATGACGTAATAATATATTGAAATGGGAACAGTAAAATGTTTATATATGAGTGAGATGGAAGAGACGTGTTCAAGGAACAGAATTCATCTCGTGGCGTACAAATTCAAACTCCAACACAATTCCATGTGTTGTAGACGTGGAATGGGACCAACATGTAGTACCACTCTTGAATGGTGGTGGCTAATCAAATTTATATAAGTCAAAAATGATCAAATAATCAAGGTTCAAAAGTCCAAACCCTAACCTTTTTCAAATTCAAACGTTTAAAGTGTCCCAACAACACTATAGAGACTGTGGTAGCAACTAGTATATGATATGTATGATAGATGTATTTTTATGTTATGGATGTTGTATCATGCATGTCATACATGAAAATGAATCATGATACATAAATAGCAGACAAATTTTTATGTTTATATAGTCACGGCTGAGTCATCAGAATTGAAATATTGGGACCACGTTCTTGACATCATCTACTCTCAACGACAGGTCCCAGAATTTTTATTTTGTTTTATTGACAAGAAATGTTGTTGGCAAAATCTCCTTTTCAATTAAAGTCATTATTTTGTAACCAAAGTTAATATCATTGTATTTTTCACCACCAAGATCAGACATTTTTATATTAATAAAATTGTTTTTCACCCAAAGTATCATGATTGTCGTCAATGTCAATACTGTTTTGTCAACTGGAATATTCCAAACATGATATTCTTTCTTTTATAAGCATTCCAAACACAATACTTCATCCGGTCCTATTTATAAGAGAAAGTGTGGTCAATAAAAGTTGATGTATCTGGATTGAATTTTTAACTAAATACATTAACTTTTGTTGACCTAACTTTTTCTTATAAATAGGACCGGATGGAGTATTATTTAACAATCAAAATTAGGGTTTTCTAAAACAAAATAAAAATAAAAATTAGGGTTCTACAGTTTGCCCCCAAGTTGCTCAAGCTTGAAAAGATGTCATTAAAAGATACAATCAAAGTTGTTTCTTGAAGTGTAAGACAAGTAGGTGGTTCATTCACTTGTTTACTTTCTTGTTCGACAAGTTTCTTGAAGTGCAAAACAAGCACAGTAACATCTATATATAGACTCTATTTCATTGTTACAAGATGCACCAGTCATAAACATTTTAACTTTAGACATGTCTCTTTTTCTTTCTCTTATGCTCTTGTGTTAAAGTGTTGTGCGAGGTAGGTTGGATATTTTCTTTGGAGAGTGTGGGTGTATTGAGGTTGTGGGATGGATAGTTGAGGATATATAGTCCTTGAAACAATTTTTACATAGTGTTATCCTCTAGTTGTCGTTAGACAATATTCATGATTTTTTCTCCGATTTTGGAGTTTCCATGTTATATTCTTGTGTTGTTTTTTTTTTCTTTTATCCAACATTTGAAATGAAGCTCCTCTACTTTAATAAAAGGATTAAAAATCTCTAACTTCTCAACGTGAACAGTCATATCAAAAGTGTGTAGAAGAAATTTAAAGAAGCAATTATACTCAGAGAATTTCAGCTTCTAAGATTCAAATAATACAAGAAACTAGCAAGACAAGTTTTCTAGGTGGTTGGTTAACACTTGACACTCATGCATTATAGGATTTAAGTTTATTTTTTCTCTATAACTAGTAAAATCAAACTTGATGCAAAGGAGTTCATTTTCATTCCAAAAACTTGTCTACTAGATAACAGATCCTCCCATATAAGATAATACATCTTACTCATTGTTTAATCGAAAACTGTTTGTAACTCATTTAATTATAATAATAGTACCATTTTCTTATACTTTTATCCTTGATTTTGCATTTTTACATTTGTTCATCTTCATATTACCTTTGTTGCTTCGTTTATTTTACGATCACTCGGTTCTTGCACCGTAAACTAAAGTGTGTAACCATATACCTATTAACTAAGAACTCATTAAAGATATAACGTGTATCTTAAATTGATTATTCAGGTTCATTTGTTGAAAGGATATATTTATGCATCAACAACAATTTTGTCTATGAAGTGTGATATGTGATTTGTGTCTGACTTAAGATAAAAATGATCATGTTGAGTAGTATCTCTCTTATTTTTTTGGATAATTTGTCCTTCATGGGATAGAATCGCTCAAATTTGACACTCATTTCTCCAAAAATATTGTAGGAATATTTGACATGTGTAGAGGCGTGAGTTTGAACCCGTTTACAATCTCTATTTTCTTAATTGGTGCTTAATACATGTGTGAGATTAGCCAAAAAAAAAAAAAAAATACGTAGATAATGCATGTATATTGCATAAACTTTACACGTTTTGTATTTATTGGTGATGGTGATCAATAAGTAAGTGGTGAGCGCAATTTTGAAAAAGGAGGTAGCTAGCTTATTTGGATGTGATGAAGCCAGCATAAATGGCAGCTATGATATTTATAAAACTAAAACAATTTGTTTTGTAGCTCAATCCTTATTGGTATTTCTAATTAACTTATATAATTTTTGTCGAGCTTAAATGTTTATATTCAATTATTCACCTAATTCTTTTGAGTCAATGACGAAAAGGTCCAGCTTAAAATATAAACCCCCTAAAAAAATTCTCATGTGTAATCATGATTAAGTGGATAATCTTGGACCAATCTTACAAATTAAAATACTAATAAAAAAGAGAGAGAAATAGTGGGTTCAGTTGGGTGGTCTTCAACCTGTAGTGTGACCTCATGAGTAAATCCAAATGCACAAATAAGAGACTTCTAGCTAGGCCCTTCTATCTAGAATGAAATTAATGCACTAACTACTTATGCACTTCCAAACAAAAATGACATATGAGCTGACGAGACAAACATGCCAGAACCCACACAGCACACCAAAACGTTGTGATCCATGCACACTATATGTAATACGTATATTTCAATTATTTCACAATCTTTTGAATCTAATCGTGGAGTTGGTTCTTCAGTGGAGTAAATAGATTTTGAATTCATTTATGTTTATGTATATTTACGAAAAAGTTTGAGTTGAGAATAATAATATTTTTTTTATAAGGCGGGAGTAATAAGTTTTAGACTAAGTGTATGTTTGGTGCTGTTGTGACTAGAATTGATTATTATATAAAATTGAATTCGAATAAAAGCTATTTGAATGTAAAATGATTTATGGTTGGAGGAATATATGTAAAAGCGGATTTAACCCTATAGGGTTAAAATTGGTTGTAGAAGGCAAAATGTTAACTGATATATTGGTTGGAAGTCTTGTTGTACTCAACTAACTGATATATCTCAAGACATTTAGGTGATCAAAGGACAAAATGCTAGTTTTATAAATTCATTTCAAATCCTATACGAATTTTTAGAAATCTTTAAGTTATGTCATCCTTCGTTTTAGAAATCTTTAAGTTATGATGAATTTATAAGATTTTAAAGAGCCAACGAATTCTTATGATTTATAAATTCTTTGAAATTCAAATTACAACATTTGATTATAGGTTTAACTTAGATCCAGTTAATTTTGAATTGAACATGTATAGTTTTCACTCTAACATTTAAGAATTTGAAGGAATTTGGTGATATGTCGCATAATTGGGAATCTATTTTTTCTTCTTTTTATGGAAATCTATGTTAAATTTGTTAGGAGACATGTAAATAAGATTGATCACGCTCTTACTAAAGCGCCATCCTTTTAGGTAGTGTCCAAATTCGGGTTGATGCTCCAAATTATATTGCACATATCTTAATTAATGAAATCTTAGAAGCAATGTATAGTAAAAAAAATTAAAAATCTTGAAAGTCATTAAAATTTTACACAATCTTTGAAATTTAGAATATTTTTATTCAAAAATTATCTTTTATAATTCTAATCAATCCAACCAATCAATTGAGTTCTGAGTTTTACGAATGATGAACGTTTGGAAGAATCCGAGTTCGTTTTTTAGGTGGTATAATTTTTAGTCAAGCTATCCCTACATCATGGCCGAACGGAGCGTTAAAGAACCTACATCATGGCCGAATGGAGCGTTAAAGAAAAAAAAATATCTTAATCAATCCAATACACCCCCACAAGTATCATATTTTAAGGCAGAAGTGCTAAATTTTATATTCAAGTTAAAATAAATTATGAAGACCAAATTGATTATGAGAGATAATCTAATTATGTCAAACTAAATTTTATGCATTTATAATTACTTTTTCCTTTCTAAAAATGAACCCAAAGTATATTTTTTTTATTGGGATTTATAAGCAGATGGTGGAAAATGAATGTGTTTACTGTTAAGCAGATGGTGGAAAATGAATGTGTTTACTGTTTTGCACACAAAAGTAAGATATTAGTAATTATGAGATGGTGGAAAATGTCATTCTGCTTTTATAGTTGTCAATTTTGCCATAATGGTTAATTACAATAACAATAATCGTAGGCTTCTTTTCAACGTTGATTTGATCAACAGGGTTACTTTACGAAGGATTACTTTTCAATGTTGTGAAAAATCTACCATATATATCGATGACTAATTACGTAATGAACAAATTTGATGACGAAAAATCACAGAATCAAGGCTTATATATTGATTAATGCATTTGAAACTAGACACTTTCTAGCTGATATTTCATGGAGTACATTTCTTAATTAGTCGTTGATTATTCTTCTGTTATTCTGTATCCATGATTGCAACTGCAACTTGCAAGGATCAATTATTTTTTACTGCAATAAATTGTTTTGAGATATTGTGAATATCTATTAAAAAAATTGACGCAATGAATATCTATAATTCTTTTTTTTTTTACAAAAACAAAATGATATTTCATTCATTCAAACTGAGAGATTATATTAATCAACACTGCTAAAAACGTAAAGGATGAATCTGCGAACAAACTTACAGCATCCAAGTTAATAGCATATAACGGCATAATGCCTATAAAAATATATGATAAAATTAAAATGACTGGAATATTCATGTCTCCGGATCTGCAACGTTGACGCTTAAGTCTTTGATTGAATAATCGATCTTTTAATTTGAATCAAATGAACACCGCAAGAAGACAGAAAATCAAACAACGCCGCACAAGACGACGAACAACAAACCACCACACTTAGATGATAAAATCACGAAGAAAAAACCTAGATCTATGTGAAAATCAGTTATTTAGATTGAAATAGAGAGAAAAAGATGAAGATGGGTGATTTCATGTCAAAAATTGACCCAAAAAACCACCCGAAGAAACTAGAAGAGAAAACCTAGCGAAAAAAAATTAGGGCCGGCTTGCTGGATAAGGAGAGAGTTTTATATTGTATTATAAAAAAATGAATATCTATAATTCTAACAAGTGCTTTAAGGTCTATTTGATGATTATACGGGAAAATACTTTTTTAAGCAAAAATTAGAGTGCAAAAACATTAAACGGTAACAATGACTTATATTATGTTTGATTTTGATTATCATTTCTGGAATCCTCTTCCATATTTAACAGTTGTCTTTTGGTTTTTTTTTTCTTTCTTTTTTGTTGCTTGGTGATTCTTGTAATGTAATTCTGTTTTTCTCATTAGTCGTCTGGTACATCTTGTGATTGAGAGACTTATTCTTGATTTTAAAAGTATAACTTTTCAAAAAACTCAATAGTCACGACAAAAACCTTAACATGAATATTCAATATGATAAAACTATGATGATGAAAAATAATAATGAAGATCAATAAAGCTACAAAGGGCAAATTCATAACCTAATTGTAAAACAAAGTTAAGAAGACCAAATTTGTTACAGAAAAATAATTCTCAGAAAGAGAGTCCCACCAAATAAAATTATGATCAGAAAATTCAAAGTTAACCACCTTATCCACATAGATATTTCCTTCTTTGAGAATATGACAAACACGAAACGGACCATATCAAAAGATTAAAAATTCATGACCATTTGCTGCAAATCACATTCCAACCCATAGGTTAATTATTATTTTTTTGAAAGAACCAAAGGTTAAATTTAAATCGCCTGTTTATTAAGGGTAAATAAGAAAATTATTTTCATATATATCATATATGTTGGTTTCTAACTCATGAGCTCCCACCCCGTGATAAGAACATGCTAGTGAGACGCGGTATGATAAATACTAGCTAGAGAGGATAAAATAGACCAACCCATCTCAACCCGTCCCGCCGCGTTAGTAACTTGTCTGAAAAGGGGAGGAGCGGGTAGTGATGTGGGGTTGAAACTCTCACTGCACGGCTATGTTATGGAAGATTGATGGGTTGACAACTGACCGGTCAATATTTTTTTTTCTAATCATTAATTAAAAACTTCACAACAACAATAACAATGTAAAAAGTATAAAAATATACAAAAAAAAAAAAAATTTGAAAGAAAAAATATAAAAAATTATGCTTCAAACATATAAATTACCTCATTTAAAAATGTGTAATAAATCCACAATACATCAAAAATAAAAATTTCATAAGTAGTCAATTGACTAATTGTTAAAATCATGAAACAAAAGTGATTAAATTAAAATAAATTATATCTACTCTATGGAGAAGAAAATAAGAAAATTCATTGTTCCTTGTAAATAAAAAGAACCGAAAAAGGTTAAACAGGTCCAATTCATTTTGTCATCCCTAACATATATGTATATATTTGTATCAAATGTTCTCTTATATTTTATTTTTGTTTGTGATATTTGTAAAATGTAAATTCAAATTGATTAACTTATTTTCAGCTTTTTGTTTTAAATTACAACTTTTCACCGAGACAGCTAGTTGGCTCTTATTGAGTGAAACAGCTAGTTGGCTCTTATTGATAATTTGAACAGGTAAAACCAATCTTACTTTAATTATGAGTTTTGAAGATTTAATTTAAGTTATTATTTCAACAGGTTGATAGATAAAATTTTCTACATTTAATTTAATCTAATACATGTAATAATATTTTTAAAATTTATTTGAACAGTCTATCTATTAATAATATATTTTTTAGATATCTATTTATAATATTTAAAACACAATCTTATTTTATTTTATGTTTTTAGTATTTAATTTCAATTTTTCAAAAAAAAAGTATTTAATTTCAATTATTATGTTAACAAGGGAGATAACTCAACTTCATTAGTTTTAATCTAATATACATTTTTACAAAATTTTAGAACAATTATATCATCTTTTTTTTTTACGGAGCCGTGTGATGATCACATAGCGAACTATTCTTTCGCCTTTTACTAAATAAAAAAAAATATCATCTTATTTTTTACTAAAGGACCATTTATATTTTTTTTTAAGAGTATACTCAAAATTCTTATAAGAGTATTAACATGCACCAAAATGTATGAGTTGCATGTATACTCAAAATAATCTTTTGAAAAAGGAAAAAATACAACATTAAAAAAAAAATTGAGCGGGCATAAAACCTAACCGTGTAAGTCCACACAAAATGTAAGTCAACCCAAATGGAAAATACACACATTTACAACAAAACAAGTGGATTCAACCTCTACTTAATCCTTACAAGCACTAACCAAAGGTCTAGACTAGTGAAGAGATCAACCGTCAACATGGAATGGTTCCATGAACCAACAACTCCCTGCAACATGAAAACAAGTACAACGACTTTTTCAATCCATACAATCCAACATCTAATAATGACGAGGATATCTACTACTCCCTCCATTCCTTTTTATTTGATGTTTTAGCTCTTAAGTTTTATTTCAAAATATTTGATGTTTTAGAATTGTTGGTATTGTTTGTCCAATTTTACCCTTGTCACAATTAATTACGTTATGAAAAAATTAATTACGTTATCAATTGTTGGTATACTCCCACCATTATTTTTTGGATGAAAAAATTGTATACTCCCACGTTCATTTTTTGGAAGTGTAAGTAATAAATGTATTGAAATTAGAATTGTATACTCCCACCGTTCATTTAAGAAGATTTGGAATTTTGAGAAGAAAAAAGCAAGGAGTAATCATGGCAGCCAAAAAAATAAAATAAGGGTATTGTAGTCCAATTCTACAACTATTTTCATTCTTTAATGATTCCTTAATATGTGTGTAATCAGCTAAAACATCAAATAAAAAGGAATGGAGGGAGTAGTTTGAAATCAATCATTGTGGGTGTGACTAAGGCATATATTAAGGAGGCACCAGTGTGAAACCTTAAAACTTGAAACCTGCATATTTCAATTCAAAGAACCAAAGAACGGGAAAACAAACCGAGTACCTTTTCAGTCTGTCGGATAACAAGCCTATTGGATTGAGTCCACAACACAAACCCATGAACTGAAAATACCATCATAGCGAACCCACAAACAAGTGCAAGGACAATTTTTGAAAGAAACCAAAAAGAGGGGAGGCTCTCATGAACATACCCTTAAGGAGGGTTTTGAAAGGAACCATAACAAACAACCACACAAGAGTCAAGACAAACTCATGAGTGGCTCAACAGTCACTGACACGACCACATATGAGTAGCAAATGAGAAACAGGGTTGTTACACCTCTCACTCCAATAGCTAATCGACGACATTAAAATGACTCAGGTACATATCACATGGCGCGACGTACACGATTGAAGACACACCACTTGTGTGAAGAAACAAACCATGGAGACACCACCGATTTTTACGGCAACTCCAAAAAGGGGTTTGATGGTGGTGTTTCCACGAAGACATCACACACACCACCATTGCTAGAAGCTACATTTTGATGATTTTCGATTGGACTATGCAGGAAGAAGAAGGTTGGTGGCAGCGGCGGTTAGGTTTAGGTGATGAGAGAGAACAAAGCGTTAATCTCTTTTTCAACCATTTATTTTATTTATTAACAATATATGTGTGTGTGTGTGTTATCGTTTAAAAAGTTAAATAATATATTTTTACAAATTGGTTCGGTGGAGAAGGTTTGAGAACTACAAGTGTACTCTTCTTTAGATCTGAGGTTTCAATCTCCTTAGTGCTAACAATTCTTATGTTTGACCCATCCAGAAAGTTTTGCTATAATTTTAATCGAACCCCCGATAATGGACAATGAGATTAGTCGTACAAATTAGTTGTTATTAGGCAAATACTCCCTCTATTTCAAAATGAGTGTCGCTTTAGTCAAAAAAAATTGTTTCAAAATGAATGTCACTTTCAGTAATAACTTTTTCTTTTCAATTGTACCCTCTAATTAATACTCTTCACACTACTTCCAAAGTTTACTTTTTAAACTAACAAATAGTTAATAAGGATAATTTGGTAAAATAGTCATTCTCTTTCTTTTAATCATTGTATTTCTTAATATGTGTGTAAAAACTTTAAACGACACTCATTTTGAAACGGAGGGAGTATAAAATTTCCAATTTTTTTTAATAAGTTAGAAGTATATAAAATTTATTTGAAACATCCACAAAAAATCAAAGTGAGGTACTTTGCTAGTTTTCCTTGAAAAATCTCGATAGCCTATTCACACATCTCATTTTTTTTTTTTTGACAAATACACATCTCATATCTTGTTTGAACCGAATTAGGGTTTTTATTCACACATTCTTGCTTTTCTAATATAATATATTAATAGTAATTCATAAATATAACTAACGGTACTATTTATCAAGTCACCAAAAATACCTTTCATCCTTCAAAGAGTGGGGTGATTTACTCTTTCAAAAAAAAAAAAAAAAGTGGGATGATTTACAATATTTTTGGTCTGAAAGCATCTCGTTATACTCCCTCCAGCCTATATTAGATGACCTATTTAACATTGTACAATATTGACCTAACATACTTTGACCATATTTTTCCACTAATATATAAAGATAAATAAAAATCATATAAGATGTTGTTGGATTCGTCTCAATGAATACTTTCAAAATATTAAATTTTCATAATTTTTTCTAAAAGATAATTAAAGATATTAAAAATAAAACAATGCATTGGTATGTGTAACAGAGTCAATTGTATCACTTAATATGAGACGGGGGGGGAGTATAGTTTTTTTTTCTTCTCCTTCTATCTAAATAAATGATTTTCACAAAGACTTGATTTCTTTTGTGTGTTTGGTTGTGGTTTCGTTGTATAAATGTAACGGTGCTAATTTGTTCGTTGTTTTGATGCAATGTTATTTGCTTTTCCATATCGTTGCATTGTTCATTCAATTCAGATTGCTATAGGGATGAGAATGAGCAGGGACGAGCTGGGCTTTGCTTAAATAGGCTAGGTCTAGTTGAAAAAACTAAGGCCTAAGCCTTGACCTTTTACTTGTCAAAGGCTTTATTTTAAGCCTGGACTGACCTTTTTTAAAAGTCTGGTCTGCCCTATTAGCCAGTCTAAAAGCCTAGTTTGTGTTACAAATTTCAAACAGAGTTTGTTCATCAATTTTTTTCCTTTAAATTTGTGCAATTTACTTAATGTAGAGATAAACATTAATTAGATACAAATTAAACTAATAAAACACAATTGTAAAATTTATAAATGGAAAGAACCTCAAGAATAATCATGTTTGATAACAACAAGGATTTCAAACATAATCAAATAACCATACTTGACCTTAGGCATATCAGTAGCAAGTCTTAATAGTTCACACAAATCAAATAACCATATGAGTCTTATATAAATGATAACTTAACAAGCTTCCAAACAGTACGACACTAAAAACAAAATCAACAATTCAAAAATGCATAAAACCTTCAATGTGATAACAAAATCCACAACCAACAAAAATACATAAAATATTCAATGTGGTATGAGAATTTGAAGAATCAATAATAAATAATAATAAATGTGGAAAAATGTAATATACTACTCATATACGTGCCGTCCTGATAGGCTTGATAGGCTTTTTTTATAAGCCTAAGCTCGTCCTATTTAAATTAAGGGTCTTGTTAACGAGTGCCCCCGGAGCACTCTTTAAGAGTCCCAAATTTAGTAATTATTCTTTTAAAAAGTCAACTTTTACAATTTCTAATGCATTCAATATTCAATTTTTCATTAAAAACTTTTCATTTAAGTGCTTAAAAAGTGCCTCAGAGGCACTTGTTAACATTTTCCTTAAATTAATAGGTTTTTTAAAAAGCTCAAACTTGACCCATTTATTAAACAAGTTAAGTCGAACCGGGCTCTTAGTAGGCCGAGCCATAGCCCCTAACAGACGGTCGGGCCTATTTCCACCCCTAATAATCACTAATTGATTTTAGGGACTTTAAAATTTTGATGACTGGGTATTTGTTTTTGGTCAAAAAACATAAGTCACCAAAAAAAATACACAATAGTAGTAATTATCATGCGTATAATGACGTAATTACAAATAATGTTCATTTCCCTATCCTTGAAATGATTGGTGGGTACATTTTTTAGCCCAAAATTTAAATGATTGGCTTATTGTTTTGTCTTCATGTAAAAGCAGAATTTGAAAGCTCCACGTAATCGTTTGTCATTATTTTGTGGATTATTATTGGAACGCATATACACCCTCCGGTCACAAATATAAGCAAAAATTCATTTTTTAGGTTCATTTAATAAATGATGTATGTGGACTATTAAATAGACCACATACATCATTTATTGAATGAACCTAAAAAGTAAACTTTTGCTTATATTTGTGACCGGAGGGTGTACGTTTTTTTTTTTTTTTTTTTGTGGATTATTATTGGAACGCATATACGTTTTTTTTTTTTTTTTTTGAGCAAAACGCATAAACGTTTTGTCGCTTGCAAAGTGGAATCTTTTTTAAATTACTTCATATTTCTGTTGCTAATAGACCCATTAAACCTAATTTGGATTATTCAATTATTTTTCTTATCTTCTTATTTTGAGCTCATCCATATTAAAGTTCTGCCAATACGTACCGTATGAATGACAAACAAATACATATACAACAAAGGAAAAAACCTTTGTTGGCTATTTAGCTTTTGGCTTTTTACTAAGAGTGTAGTTTAATTTAACCATCACATGACATTTTTTTTTTTTTTTGAAGCCATCAACATGACATATACACTTGCTTGATTAGTACATATACTTTTAGACAGACACTTAACTGCACACTAAATCAGTCAACACTCAACAGAAACCAAACTTTCTTTCCCTCTCAAACCCCAATTAATTAGTATTATTAGTTTTTTTTTTTAACAGCCAATATTATTGCAAGCTCTCAAACCCCTCAAGAAGTAAAAATAGTATATTAGTTATATAGATGTTTAAATATGCAAATAATCCTTGCAAACATTTTTATTTTACTGCCAAAATGTTTGTTTTGTTTTAGTCATTGCAAATATACTATTTTCTTTGGTTTAGTCAATGTAAAATTTATTCATATTGAAATTTTTCTATAGCATATGTTAGATATTTGGTTCTAGTCCCTCAAAATAATTACTAAAATAAATATTACAAAGACTAATTTGAAGAGAATCAAATTTTGCAAAAACCAAAACAAAATACGAAAGACTAAAAACAAAATTCTGTACATTAGCCATGACAAAAAAAAGTTTTTATATAGGTATTAATTAAAACAAAAACAAAAAATATTGTATTTGGGGTGACTAAAATTACAGTTATATATACTCATATATATTAGTAAAATGAAGCATGGAAAGAGTCGCATTCTCATAATTTATAATAGTTTAATTAATTAATTTAAAATTCTGCACTAATTAATTCATTTTGAAAATATATTTTTTAAGGTATAAAAACTTAGTTCATATGCTAAGGGCATGCATGCTGATGAATCCACTCACGCCTAAACTGCATGCGTGCGCCCCGTACCATGACGTTTATTTATAGAGATTATTTGTATAGATTATAAATTATTGCAATGATAATATAATTAAATTGTACTGTAATTGTCAAAAAATATAATTAAATAGTATAGACGTTGTATATATTATTTTTTTCTTTTGGAGTTTTAGCATGCATGTCATTTTGATCTGTGGCAGTTAGAGAGTTGTTGGATCCGGATGCAGCTCAGGAACCCCAAACACTGAATAACAATAATAATAATAAAAATAATTATCTATTTTTCAATATACAATAAACAAGACCAACAAAATGTAATACTACGTTATAGTTACATTAGGCAAGTCACACACTAACTTAGACACTCTTATTTTGCCTTTTGGAGAAGTAAAAAGGGCAGGATTTCATATTTGCCGCCACTTATTTTTTCTAGTATATATGGTTCCACCGATTACCGAATATGTCAGCCAAGAACAATTTTCATACTTTTTCGGGAAGAATCCTGCAAAACATCCTATCCTTAATTAGAAAAAGACCATACACGTCTGGACGTATTGCATGTAACATTAAAGAAAGAGAGATATGTATGAATTTACTTTGAATACGAATTATTTAAAGGTTTTGTTAACAAAACAATTTAAAATTAACAAATGATTGGCCAATGAATTCGATTCTTTGGTGAAACAATCACCGGTAAGACATTATCTACATTCCGCTCGAGCTCCAAATTACTAGAATCTTCTTCCTTTAAAAATTGAAGAGTTGACATCAAAATATAAATTGAATTTAGTTTATATATACCATTAATATAAAGATTTGTGTACGACTCTCCTTGTATTTTATAATTGCATTTACTATTTTTCTCTTTTTTTTTTAATTCTTTTTTAAAGGGAATTCCCACACCATTAATAAAGAATAGTTTTATAATAACGTTCATAATTCTTATTCATACAAATTAATTTGTTTCATAATATGCGTGAAAGTGACAGTAAAATACAACGTGGATGGAGTATTTCTTAATTTCTGCAAAATTGTAAAATTTTAGGGTCGAGTGAGTAATTTTTAAACAATCTGTTTGGTTCAACGGAGGGGAGGGAAATGATTTTAATGGAGGAAAGGAGAAAAGGAGAGGAGAAATATTTTAATTAAATAAATGTTTCTGAAGACTAGTGGGGCAATCGCTTTTGATTCGAAATCAGGAGTCAATTTTGTGATTCAAGTTTGCTTTGGGCAAATTATGGTGTTTTTCTTTGGTGAGCTGGGGGGTAGGGTGGTGGTGGAAGTCGTATGAGTGTTGGAAAAGGACATTTTCGGATGTGGCTCAGCTATGGTGATGATGACAAAAGCTTGTTTGATTTAGAGGGGTTTATTTGGGGTGCATAGTGGGCGATGGATGGTTATGGATTTCTTTTTCACTGGTTGTTCGCAATGGAGTTTGATTTAGGTGGTGATGTTGATTTTGGTGGTTGTTTTTCACGGGCAGATAAATTACGTTAAGAGGAAAATAAACACAAGAAAGAAGCAATTGTGTAACCTAGTCTTAAATTTTCAATAAGGATAATGTTGACATTTTAAAAAAGTTATGCGGATAATTATGTAAATGGATATCTAAGTCCATCAAAGATCGACAATATATATACATACAAAAAATTACACATGAATAGGAGGTAACCGAACATCAAGTTGTGTCGTTAGACTTTTTAAATGATAAATGGTAAGCACATCATTCATGAACCTATGAGTAATAATATTGCCAATGTAATGAAAATTGTAGTAACCATTAACTCATCTCTTCTCTCATCCAAAAAAAAAAAAAACTACAATTTAGAGGGAAACAACAAATGAGTCTATAAATGGTTATGTTAACCGGTGTCTCTGAGACACTCGTTAATGAAACCAAAAAAGAAAAATCTAAATTGAAAAGACACATTTTTTACTTCTTATGGATTGATTGCACAATTTTTATTGCAAAACCTATAATATTTACTTCCTTAACCGGTGCCCTAGAGACACCAATTAACATTCCCATAAGCTAAACAAATCAAATTTCTCTCTAAAAACCTCCAACCAAACAAACCTTAAAAACCTATACGCACTTCTTTTTGGTCGACAACGTCTTTACACACTTCTTAAAATGTGCATTTTATCAACTTAATTAATGCTCTAAATTAACAGCACCTTCAACGAAAGGCCAATAACAATGAAATAAGACACGGCAAAGACAAGAAAGAGAAAAGGCAGGAGAGTACTGGACCTAGCAAGGGGCCTCTCATAAAAGTCATGAAATTATATGAGTGGTTAATTGATAAAGAAGAAAGACGATAAAAGTGATATAGTTCTGTCTAAGTAAATGCTCCATTATTCACAGGACCACAAATCACACGTTAATGCATTGTATGGTACACAAATGAATCACAAATTTGAATTCTACTACGAAATAATAAATTTTCAGGTAAGCCCTGTTCTAGTTAGGAGCTAGCTCATGACCAACGCCGTATGTTAATGCATTGTATGGTACACAAATGAATCACAAATTTGAATTCTACTACGAAATAATAAATTTTCAGGTAAGCCCTGTTCTAGTTTCTAGTTAGGAGCTAGCTCATGACCAACGCCGTATGTAATATGTACTATAATTCCACATTATCGTTTACTCATCCTTACAAAACCGGCTTGTGAGGTGAGGCGTACCTCCTCTTTATAAACTCTCATCAAGTACTATAATTCCACATTATCGTTTACTCATCCTTACAAAACCGGCTTGTGAGGTGAGGAGTGCCTCCTCTTTATAAACTCTCATCAAGAGTCTCATCTATCCGATGTGGGACTTGGGTTTTTCCCAATACACCCCCCTCACGCCCAGCACTCTTTGGGCTTGGTGCGTGAATAGGTAGGTGGCCCTTGAAGGTAGGTGGCCCTTGAATTCGAGAAGCTCTGATACCATGTTGAAATTTGGGGTCTAACTCATCCTTACAAAACCGGCTTGTGAGGTGAGGAGTGCCTCCTCTTTATAAACTATCATCAAGAGTCTCATCTATCCGATGTGGGACTTGGGTTTTTCCCAATACTTTAATATATGTAAGATTCAGGGTTTAAACCCCGACCACCACCAAAAGAAAATTTAAGTGTTGATTGTCACTCCATATATAGAAGAAAAAAAATTCACATGTTCAAGATTTAATTTCTGTTTGATGTATTTATATTTTTTGTTTTCTCATCTTACAAGTTAGCTTATGTATTAAAAATCATTTTTGTTAAAAATAAATTTTATGCTAAAAATAAATATTTACCATTTATGAAATCCTTAATATGTGTCATAAGGGCTCAAATTAGCATGACCATTTTCATATTACCTTTTTAAGAAAATCATTTTTGTTATAAGAAAGACAAAATCCTTGTTCATGGTGTTTATGCTCTTTTAACTATATTAATGAAAAACTAATTTAACATGTATAGTTTTCAACTTTTATGTTTTCACAACATTTTTTATGTTTTTTTTTCTATAAATCTCTAAATTATTTTGACTATATACTCGCAGGGCCGGCCTAACGTGTCAAGAGGCCTAAAGCAAATTTGATAATGAGGCCTTTTGAAATAATAAAAAAACACAGTACTTATTAAAAGCGTAATAAATCAAATTTAGTTGAATCCAAAATTTGACCTTAGGACTAAAAGGATTTGAGACCTTAAAATTAACCAACTAAGCTAAACAAATATTGATTATTAATATGTCATATTATATATTTATAGCTAAATTGATTATTTTGAGGCCTTTTTTTAACCCAAAATTTTGAGACCTTAAGCCCTTGTTTGGGTGACTTGACCCTTAGGCCAGTCCTGAATACTCGTTTCACAAAATTCCTACGTACTTAACAATTTAACGTGAAATTTCGCAACAACTTTTTTTTTCCAGGAGAAACATGAATATTTGTTGGTAAAATGGTCTACCATCGTGAAATATGTGTTGAAGAGTGTGCATGGATTTTTAAAATATAGAAAGTTTGGTTGATAATTGCATGACATATATAAATCGACTAAAAGATCAAATAAAAGTAATGGACAAGTTGGGGAGAAAAATAGTACAAAACTACATAAAAGGACAGGGCAATGCTTTATATAGTTTGGCATCTTTTGTGTGTGGGAACTGGGACAATTCTTGAAAATAGATTATTCGAAATTATCAAAAAGATTATCTCCAGAAAATAATTCATTGGACTAGGAATTAATGCATTATTGGTCCTAGCGTCAGAGATTAGGCAATGGCCCGCCTGTCCCGTTGAAATCTCTTCAATGTCACAGACGTTGCTTCGTGTTGTTGAAATGTGTACTGCCATATATGTAAGTACTAGTGATTGTAATATACCACTGTACTTCAGATGAAATTTCTTTTTATTTTTGAGCAAATTAGATAAAATTTCTGTCTTGATAAATTTAGATGAAAATTTCTTTTGGACGTGGTTAACGGGCAAAATATTTGGGTTGAATAGTTGAATGATTTTAATACGAGATGATCAAGAATGATGGTCGAATTGAAGCAGAGTTCTGTTGAATGGGATTTTGGATTGTATCGGCAAAACTCTGACACTCATGTCAATAAGAGAGTAAGAGTATGATGGTTTATGGACGTGGTTAAATAGCAAAATATTTGGGTTGAATAGTTCGATTGATTTTTATACAAGGTGATCAAGAATGATAGTCGAATTGAAGCAGAGTTCTTTTGAATCGGATTTTGGTGTTATATGCAAAACTTTGACACTCAAGTCAATGAGAGAGTAAGAATATGATGGTTTATGGACATGGTTAACTAGCAAAATATTTGGGTTGAATAGTTCAATTGATTTTGGTACGAGATGATCAAGAATGATAGTCGAATTTAAGCAGAGTTCTGTTGAATCGGATTTTGGATGGTATCGGCAAAACTCTGACACTCATGTCAATAAGAGAGTAAGAGTATGATGGTTTATGTGTAAAGATTTGTGTAGCATGCATCGTTATGATAAAGTGTTTTTATTTGTCTGAGGAGGTAGGTGTTGGAGTGTCTAGTGAATTACTAGAAAACTCAAATAAGTGAGGGAAATTAGTGACGGATATATTGAAATCCCTCGCTAATTTCTTCTTTGTAAAATTTAGTGGCAGAATTATAGAGATTTTATGTCTTTCCACTCTAAATTTCCTTCACTAATTTTTGTTTTTTTAATAGCTTGTCTTACGATAGTAAACAGGGTAATAGTCACCGGGGTAATAGTAATTTTGGTCTGTGAATGTGTAATGAGTAGTTACAATAGTCCCTCAATGTATCGTAATTTTAAAATAGCTACTGATTATTCACTTTGTTAGTCAAAATACTTCGTTAATATTATTTTATCAGTCGTTCAAGATACTTGTTTATTGACATATGAGTCCTTAGAAATACTTACTTTTATATTAATCTATATATGAAAAGATATTTTTTTGAGCATTGAAGAATTATTCTAGCATCATCGACTATTTTAACCAATGAATTGCACACAAGGACAATTTTAAAATTTTCATACATTTTGAATGACTAATGTGTTTACTTGTTACACATTGACAAAAAATATTATTACCCAAATAATAAACTACCTTTGTACTTCGGAATTCGGATGTAATTTTTTTGTGGTTAATTCCAGGGCCGGCCCATAGCCCGTCGAGGCTGGGCTACGGCACCGGGCCTCAATTTTTTTGGGGCCCAAAATACTTTTTTTTTATTTGTTAGGCGCTATATTAATTGTTATATATATTAAAAGCGTCACATTTACAAATGTATCACACTGCTTCAGTGGCGTGGGTGTCTGTATATGATATATGAGGGTGTTGTCATGGGTTCAATTCCCACTAGGTTCTTTTTTTTTCCCACTAGGTTCTTTTTTTTAATAATTTTTTCTTCATGTGTCCTGTGTATTTTTTTTGGGGCCCAAAATTTAATTTTTTTTACATCCCTTAACAGATTAAAACCGGGCCAACAAATTTGTTGAGACGGCCCTGGTTAATTCACTTTACTTCGAACCGCAGCAACCTCCAGCCAGCAATGTCAATTAATTTTAATTAAATTTTCTATGTCGACTTTTCTTATTTATTCAGAAAACCTTATTTTCTGTTAGCATGTACGTTGTCAACAACCACCATCAAATCCAAAATCCAAATGCATGTTATTTTCAACCGTTAATTAGATTTGAGGAAGACAAAATAAAAAAGGTAACCACATTTGTTAGGTGGCTTTCCAATTTAGGTTAACAGTCCCACATATCAAAATTCCCTGACAGGTAAGTAAAAAATAACTCAAGGAAAAAGAATAGTAACACCTTTCCACGTTGCAAATAACAATTTTAAACACCATAAACAAATAAACAAAATTTTCATAAGATCTGCAAAATTTTATTCAATACTATTTAATACTAATACATAAAATTAAATTAACAGAATAAAGAACAATTCACGAGTTATTTCTTTTTCTCTTCCAAATCTGGACAGGATTCTCCAGCCAGCTGAGCCAGTCTAATATTTATCTCTATATGATAATAATAACATACACCAACATAAAATTTCTCTATATGATTAGTTAATATTAAACTTTGTAATACAGAAAATTTTCTCTCTAGAGTCTCAAATTAATACTATATATACGTACTTTATTTACAAAATTCATCATGCATACGTATCACGTCCGTGCATAATGTATACACACTCAATCAAAAAATCATCACATGAGAGAACAAGCATTGGGATTCTCATCACTGAACATCTGAGGAGGTGGATTATTAGGGTGCATGTAATACGGTACTTGAGGTGGCTGCATAGGATAACCACCACCATGATTCATATTCATATACCCATTATTCTCCATATAATGTTGATTATTATTATAACCACCACCATACCCAGGTTGATGATGAAATTGATCCATACCAGCATAGTTACTACTTTGACCTTCATAATAATACATCGGAGCTTGTATCGGATACTGATACTCCATTTTATTAACCTCCACCTTCGCCGCATCTCCACCGTCCACTTTCTTCTCTTCTTTCTTCTCCGCCTTTTCTTTCTCTTTCTTTTCACCTCCACCCTCTTTTTCTTTCTTCTCTTCTTCTTTTTTAGGTGGAACAATATCAACGTTTCTCTTCAGCTTCTCTTTCAGATACTCTATCAAATCCTTTGGTTCCATTGTTCCTTTCACTGTTACCAAATCCTTGTCTCCATCTAGGTTCGCCGTTTCAACTCCTGTTTAATAACATCATTAGCCACCAAATTAACAATTAATTAATTAATCTTAACTAAAAAAATAAATAAAATATACTAATATATTTTTAAAATATTAATGAATTACGTTATTTTATTTGAAATTTAGGTCAACTCTCACCTTTGAACTTCATAATGATTCTTTTAATTTTCGCAATACAACCGTCACAGTGCAATCTGATCTTCATAACCACCGTACTCTGAAAATTAATAAATAAATAAATTTAATTAATACAAAGTCGGTTAGTTAAATAGAAATTAAGCTTATGAAAAAAATATTAATTAATTAATTACCTCTTTAGGTTTTTTCTCTTCAGGTTTTTTCTCTTCAGGCTTTTTCTCCTCAGCTTTCTTCTCCTCCGGTTTTTTCTCGTCGGATTTTTTCTCCGCCGGTTTCTCGGCTCCGGCGTCTTTTTTTGGCGGTGGTGTGAGCAGTTCAACCTTCTTCTTAGCTTTTTCAGCCAATTTCTCTTGCAATTTAACGGCGTCAAATTTACCGGTAACTGTCACTTTGTTTGAAGCTAGATCTGCTTTAACGGTTTCAACACCTGAATATATTCCAAATTTGTTAATGAATATTCTCAATTTTGAATATCAAATTTTCTACACGAAAAATTGAAAAAAGAACAATTGAATTACCAGCGAAATGACGAGCACTTCGTTTAATCTTCTTAATGCATCCTTCACAATGTAAGTCGAGTTTGTAAACAACAGGAGCAGGAGCAGGAACAGGACTGTCTTCTTTCTTTGCTCCTTCATCAGCTTTCTTCTCGGTTTCAATCTTTTGCTGTTGTGTCATAAACGACATAAAGAAAAAACGTTAGAGAAAACAACAACACACAAAAAGAAAATATTCCAGGAATATTGAATATGCTATTGGTAGTACTAGTATATACTAATACTAATGAAAAGGTTAAATAATTAACACTAACCTCTCCCATGTGTGTGATTGGTAATAGGATATGTTAGATATTAGGATTGTGGTGTTGTGGGTAGCTAAGATAAGATTTTGTGTTTGAAGAGTGGGGAGAGAAGTATAAGGGAGAGGAATATATATAACCAATGAAACGGTGGGTGAGGTAATGGGATTGGTTAGGGTCATAGTCATATATGGGTGGCTTCTCGTCGCATGTGTTATGTATGTATATATGATGGATCATGCTTGAGAGGTCATGGGATATTGTTAAAAAGTATATATGACATTTTTTAAATTTATATATGCATTATTTATCAAAATAATCATAATTACATGGAGGATATTTTTGTTTCCGCACCGGTTTTTTACGTCTATTCTATAATAAAGATAGGAAGAGAAGAAGATTGAGATATAATATAGATGATGTAATCAAATAAATTAATTAATTAATATAAATAATTAAATTTGTAAAGAAATTTTAAAAAATTGTCTTGTATACTCCTATATTATATCCTATACTTGTACTAGTACTAGTAGTAGTTCTCCATATGAACATGTTTTGGGTGTTGCCACGCCGAGCATAATTCAATATTATTTTTTTGTAAGGAAATTCAATATTATTATTATTAGCAAAAGACGGCATTTAAAAAAAATAAAAGGCAATGCTATATGCAAGGAGAAAATCCAAAACATATTAAGCTAGACAATGAGTAGAATCATTGATAGAACCTTTAGCATCATTTATATTCAAAGTAGAGGAATGTAAAGACTAATAATTTTTTGACAATCCAATAATCATCAAATCAAAATACGAGAAGTTTTTAGATTTTACCTTCATTTCTACAACAACTTTGAGAGAGTCTCTTTCAAAAACAAAACGTTGAAAATCAACGTTATCGGCAAATCGAAAAGCTAATTTCAAACCCATGACTTCCGCAATATCAAAATTGGGGAGAGTCTCGAAACACCAAATAGCCGCAGCCATCAAACGATTAACATCCTAAATATTAGTTCCATTATCCTATTTTGATTATTGACTCTTGACCGAATTTTGACTCTTGACTCTCACTTAGGGGAAAAAATTAATAGTGTATATTTCTGGATTTTATCCTAAGTTTATTTATTAAACAAATATTTTATTTTACTAAAATAAAATTAATAAATAAATTTTTTCCACACCCATTTTTTTACATTTACCCTATAATACAGAAAGAAAGAGAAACAAGAGAAGATTGAGATAAAATATAAGATGTAATAAAAAGATTAAAATAAATAATTAAATGTATAAAAAAATAAAAAATTTGTCTCATACGAATAGTTCTCCATAAGAACATGGAGCAAGATTCACTGTTATTATTGGCAAAAGACGGCATTGTGACTTTTGACTCATCACCTAATTTTGTCTGGACTCTCACTTATGGGAAAGAAGTTAAATGGAGTATCTTTTGGATTTTATCCCAAGATTACTTTTAAACATATTTTTTTACTCAAATATTTTACATAAATGTTACAAGTTAGTATGTTGGTTAATACTTAGTTAAAGGTTTAAATTTTAGACCTTCTTCTCAAACTCTTTTGAAATATCCTCGATAATTTGGCGAAGCATGATTGGTGTGGTGTGTGACTTCAGTTGCACATAAAATCTCATCACTTATAATCTCAATTTAATTTATGATCAAGAAAAATATAAAGATTTATCATATATATTTGAATTATGAATGTACATCATCAATTTCTTGGATTTGTTAGTCAAATAAAGATTTAGATATGAATTTGAAAAAGATTGGATTTTTTATTTTGATGATTTGATTTTTGAAATCAAAATAAATCTTTTCGGTTGATATATTTTTCAAACAGTTAGAGGATTTTTTTCAAATATATTTATCCTATTTATTTCTTCTTCTTTTTGGTTTAAGAATCCTATTTATTCCTATTTGAAGTTAAAAATTGTTCACATAGTTTCTTAATTTATTTTTGTTGAGAAATAAGACAAATAAAGCTTTATTATATATTTGATTATTAGATATATTTATGAAAAATTTCTTATCTTTTCAATGGTGCTTGATAACATGTAAATTTCAGTCGAACATCATATTTGTATGGCTGATGATAGAGATCTAGGGCTGGAAATGAGTCGAGTCGAGTCGAATCTGTCTGAGCTCGACTCGACTCGATAAGAATTGGTTCAGTTCGAAACTCGACTCGAGTTCGAAACGAACCTTTTTTTGAGCTCGAATTCGGCTCGTTTAAAGTTCACGAACAGTTCGGTTCGGCTCGTTAGACTCAACTCGTTTGCTTGAATTTCATATTTCAATAGCTTTTTTTTTCCTTCAAATAATATGTCCTTGACTTTTTTTTCAAATAAATAAAAATAAAAAATCTCGAAATAAAATAAAACTATTAGGCATGTTACTACCTAGAAAGGTAGTAGTGCGTTACTACTGTAGCGCATTTCCTATGCCAGTATAAGTTCTACCTTGCGAATCTGGATGCACTTCTATTATATATAATACTTCTCCTCTTTAATGTTTACAAAACTCCCCGATGTGGGACTATTTGAGTGTACATGTTTGTTTAAAAGCCTGCACAAGGTACTAACTTCTTTTTTTTCCGCTTTCTCTATTATTATACACCCTCCGGTCACTATTATAAGCAAAAAACAATATTTTAGATTCATTCATTTAATGATGTATTTGGTCTTTATTATAGACCACATACATCATTAAATGAATGAATCCAAAATGTTGTTTTTTGCTTATAATAGTGACCGGAGGGTGTATAAATTACATATTGTATAAAAAAATACAAGATAATATTATATATATATATATATATATATATATATATATATATATATATATATATATCTCGAGCTGGTTCATAAACCAAACGAGTCGAGCCTTACTTAGCTCAAGTTCAACTCATTTATTTAACGAGTTTGGTTTTCAACTCAAGTTCGACTCATTTGGTTCGTGAACCAAGTTCAATGAATCAATTATCGAATCGAATCACGAACTATTTTCGAGTTGGTTCGGTTCATTGCCAGCCCTATAGAGATCTAAAAGAGATTGTGTTGTTTTTTATCCCAACATTGTGAACATTGGTATTGTGAGGCCTACATTGCTCAATTGGAATTCAAGCCTATGAAGTTTCAAATGTTGTAAACTTTGGGGCAGTTTCGAGGAACACCTATTGATCAAGACCCTCACTTACGATTTATGAAAGTGGCTAGCAACTTTTAGATCCTGAGAGTTACTCATGATGCATTCAAGTTGAGGCTATTCCTCCTACGCACTTAGGGACAAAGTAAAAAGATGGTTGAACTCACTAGAGCCAAACTCCAATACCATATGGAACGCTCTAGCTGAGAAGTTTCTAACCAAATATTTCCAAACCTCCTATGAAAATGCAAGAATGAGGAATGAATCACCTCATTTAGGTCAACTAACAAGGAGTCACTCTTGGAAGTATATGAAAGGTTTAAAGACTTGCTAAGACAATGCCCTCATCAGTGAATTCATGTGGGCATACAATTGATGGCCTTCTACAATGGATTTTTATCTACGTCAAGAAATCTCTTGAATGCTTTACTACATAAGATGTAAGATACAAGTCATAATTAAGTAGTGCTAGCAACACTCTCTTTTCAACACTTTCTCCACCGTTCACTTTTTTATTGGCTTAAATCATGGTGAGTCTCACACTTTGGAAATGGGTTCCACTCAAAGTGGTAGGTCATACAATCATTCCATCCAATAAGAGAATGAGTTTGAAGAGTGTTGAAAAAAAGAGTGTCTCTAGTATTCCTCTACAAGTCATACACTAAAGTTGTTGAACTCCTCAAAAGCATTACTACTAACACATACCAATGGCCTACAACAAGGGTCAATGCCCCTGATGAACGAAATTGACAAGTGCACCAAATCGTAACAAGTAATAAAGTAGTAAGTTTATCGTTCTCCATAGAGATTATCGTTCAACTTAGTAATTAATAAAACTTATTTTAAAGGGTGAAAGTAAAATAGAATTGCAGGGTTGAATTGCCTTGCCCAATGCAAGATTAGGTTTGTGATTCAAATTATTAACGGTGATTAGGGAATCCTTGAATCCCCCTCCGTCTTTGTTGGAATTAGACTTTAAGAAACAAACTGTTATGTGTGGTGCCTACTTATGATTTAATGAAACCAACGGATAAAACTCATATGAAGCTCCTCACAACAACTATGTGTCGGACTAACCTAGGTTATATACGACATTGTCTAAAGAAGAGAGTAGTAACAGTTAGATTTCAAACTTGAATTTCTTAACCTCTTTAAGATACAAGTAATTAGAAAGCAAATGAACTGATATAATTTCGGGGTTGTTAGCACCTACTTTTATCCTATGGATCATTCTTCAATATTACAATTAGGTTAACCAATTGAAAAAAGCATTATGAACAGGCATAAACTAATTTAAATCGGGCACACTAAAAGCATAAACAGAATGAAAATTTTATTAATAATATCCAACAAATAAGAATGGGTTCATCATGGAACCTTAATAAAGAGGTTTAGTTGGTTATGGCAACCGACATCATAACAAAACAATAGAAAAACATACCCTAGAGAGAACAAGAGAAGGAAGAAATCTTGCCTTGAAGCTCTGATGTTTAACCCTTGCCTTAAACCGTCAATGTTTCTGAAATGAAAAATAATGAGTGCAAGGGTCTCTATTTATAGCAAATAATTAACTATGTTTTAGGAGAAGAAAATTTGGCTTTTTGCACCGATCCAATTTGAAAAACAAGTTGCAGGCAATTCCTGTCCTCAACCAAGCGCAGATGGCGCCTACAGGGGCGGAAATAGCGCCTGAGCCAGCCCCCGAGGTGCGAATTCTTGCGTTTTTCTCCCGTTCTCAATCGTTCTTCCGTCTGGAAACTCCTAGGAATTTGAAATGAATTTTCTTCACTTTGTATTGTCTTCAAAAACCTTCTAAGAACCATTGACTTCAATCTTCATATCCTTGATTCTTCATGTGATGTCTTGATTTGTCGATTTACATGATTTCTCACCACAAAACATTCAAAATACCTATGGAGTTGCAAAATCTATGATAAAAGTGAATTACAACGACTCGAGTGAAAACAATACAATATGTTCCTCAAACCATTGACAACTCCTCTATCTCTCAACTTATTTATCTTCAAATGCAAAGAAAAATACAAAAAAGATAGGTAAAAATGTCATATGAAGCTATGTCATCAACCCATAAAAGGTAGCGGGACTACATGAAGTCAGGGACACCACTACCCCAACAGCTCTGGTTGCTAGCTAGTCTTACTAACATGATGAAGACTTTCATGACTGGAGCTGCACTTGCAGCTCCTATAGTGGCACTAGCACCTACAAATGCACCTTTTACATAACCAAATGATATAGTAGTAGTGGTTGCATCAAATATTGTCTCATATTTACACTATAGAGTATAGAGGTATCCATCTTTGTGAGGAATTCCATGTCCACCCCATCTTTGTGGACTATATATGTGGGAAATTATGGCAAACACAATTATGTAAGGAGTTCCTTAAAAAAAAAACTCTACCCCAACAATTACAACCAAGGACTGAGCCAAAAATAAAGTTTAGGGGCGACCAATTTAAAAAGTATAACTTAAAAAAAAAATTGAATGTATAACTAATTAAAGAAATTTGAGAAATCATAAGATATGCCAAAATTAATATTGTCAACCAAATATAAAAAGAACTAACATTTTCTTCTAATAAATTAATCTACATGTTTATTTTACATTTTGCTTGGTTAATAGGCTTTTATGAGACATTTGTTGGGAAATGTAAAGGCTTTTATGAGACATTTTGCTTGCAAATCATTTTTCAATCAACAATCACCATCATTCTTCACATTTCTTCATAGTTTAAATTCACACAAACATAAAAACTCTTCCTCTCTGCAAGGATTTTGTACTTAAGATCATTAGCTAGGTCAATATCAACCAATACCATAACAAAATGACCAAGAGTATGGTCACGATCAGGCTTACTAGTAACCACATCAACACAAATAGGACTTCCCACACTACTCACAATAGCAAATAAGATTTTTTTACGCCAATATTCTTGTGCTAAACCATAAATGTGTACTCAAACTTGTGTTGACGTATTCTTCTGAAGTCTAGGGTTGAAACTTTTAGTCCAAGCAAAGAGCTTTAATAAGTCAGGGTTAAATATCCAGGACCCCACTGACCTGACAATTCTAGTAGCCTCAATAGGTGAAAACTAAAACTCATAATAGCCTTTTGTTACGTGTAACACCCCGTTTTTCCCAACTTAAAAATTTCATACAAATTATCATAGTTTATCAACATAACGGAGCATCACATACATCAATACATCATTTCCAACAAATATAATAATAGGAAATACTATTATTTAAGTAACCTGTCTTTATAAAATTCAATAATCAAAAGCAGCGGAAATTTAGTTTGCAACGTCACATAAAATCTTTGGCATTGAAAGGCCACAACTTAACATCTCAAATAGTCTTCAAAAATTGTTCAACTTTTATTAAATAAAATACGTAACAAGGAAAAACAAGCATCAGACAACCCCCATCCCGTTACGTATCAGAGCATCCTAGACACGATGTGAGGAGTCTACTCACGAACACAGCTAGTCCTGGTTACCTGCAAGTTACCCATACGAAGGGCAACATTTTCAAGCAGAAGGGGTGAGATTTCACATTCATTAAAAACAAATAATAATTCATAAAAGATAACCAACAGCATATATCTAACATTAATATCATCATTTAATCATCATTTAACAAGGTTAAGTAATCAACAACTTCATAGTTATTCAAAGGTAGCATATTCATCTTAATTCACTTCATTTACATCATTATAATTATTGGGACAGCCACAACAGCATCAAGGCAGCAACATCTTCACAGCATTCATCATTTATTTTAAGTTATGATGACTCTACAATGCAACAACAACATCAACAACAACTTAGACAACTTCAACATGCATGTGGTACCACCAGGGCATTAAGCCCCCATCGCTAAGGTCATATTTGGACCGTCGGGCATTAAGCCCCCATCGCTAAGGTCATAAGAACCTGTCAGGCATTAAGCCCCCATCGCCGACTATGCAACAACTCGACTCTAAATGCAACAATCTTCATTTTTAATGTTAAATTAATTAACAAATAATTCACAAAAACTCATTACATCAAAACAGCATCACTGGAACATCATAATTAGCAGTATCATCATTATTATAAACATCAGAAACTAATTCATCAAAGAAACGGGCGAAAAGACACAATTTCGCACAACAGCAGGTCTGTGCAGCACTAGCTCGCAACGGCGAGCTGAACGGGGAAAATCGCAACGGCGAGCAAGGTTACTCGCAATTGCGAGTTGGGGTTTACTCGCAACGGCGAGCTGAATCGCTCGCAACGGCGAGCGATGACAGAACATGGTTCTGTCGCAGCTCTGTCTCTCATCTCAGCACTCGAATTCTCACTACCCAGGCCTCAAATTCATCACTAATCAACATCTAAACGTTTTCTATGACTAATTAACATCTGTCTACATCAAACTACATCAAAATTCACTTAATTCTTCCTCTTTTAATGATTTTTGACATAATCCCAATCCCTTAAACCTACAACGATTGACCACTTCTATGAATCAAAACTTGTTAATAATGAGAGTTAGTCTCACCCTTACCTTAGATTATGTTTTTGAAATCCAACAGCCGCGTTCTTCGTTCTTTAAGGTTCTCTCTGACTTCTCTTCTTTCTCTCCTCTTTTCTCAGTTGTACGCGTTCTCATTTTCTCTCCCAATCACAGACTTTTATTCTTTCCCTAATTGCTCTTCTCACCACAACTTACTCTTTCCCCTAATAATTAATTATTTCTACTAATAACAATATTCCTCCCCCACTTAAGAAAATACTTATATTATTAACATATCTTCTACCATTATAAATATATATAATAATTCACATAATATTCTAATAAAAAGCCATAAATCACTTAAATATTAATTATGAAAAAATGGGCGTTACAATTCTCCCCCACTTAGAATATTTACGTCCTCGTAAACGTACCTTGTTCAAACAACTCCGGGTAAGATTCCCGCATCTTACACTCCAATTCCCAAGTCAAACTTTCACCAGCTGCTCCTTCCCAAACGACCTTCACAAGAGGTATCTCCTTGCCTCTAAGCCTCTTCACTTCTCGATCCTCTATTCTCACCGGTAGGGTCTCGATTGTAAGGTTATCCCTTACCTGCACATCATCTCTTGGAATCACATGGGATGGATCCGGCACATACTTCCGAAGTTGCGATACATGAAACACATCATGCAAGTTCGAAAGATGTGGTGGCAAACCCACCCTATAAGCAACTGTTCCGACCCTTTCTGAAATCTGATACGGACCAATAAACCTCGGAGTCAACTTCTTTGACTTCAATGCACGTCCAACACCCGTCACCGGAGTGACTCTCAAAAACACATGGTCTCCTTCTTGAAACTCAAGATCCTTCCTGCGCTTATCATGATAACTTTTATGTCTATCATGTGACTCTTTCATCTTTTCTCTAATTAACTTCACCTTCTCGGTAGTCTGTTGGACAAGTTCTGGTCCTAATACCACACTCTCACCGGATTCAAACCAACACAACGGAGTTCTGCATCTCCGACCATACAATGCTTCGAAGGGTGTCATTCCAATACTAGCATGGTAACTGTTGTTGTACGTGAACTCTATCAAAGGTAGATAACTATCCCAAGTTCCACCTTGCTCAAAGACACAAACTCTCAATAAATCCTCCAGCGACTGAATTGTCCTTTCCGATTGTCCATCCGTCTGCGGGTGGTACGCTGAACTTAACTTCAAATTAGTGCCCAAGGCCTCATGCAAACTCTTCCAGAACCTCGATGTACACCTCGGATCTCTATCCGACACAATACTCGATGGGACACCATGTAGCTTCACAACATCTCTAACATAAATCTCTGCTAACTGGGACACAGGAAAAGTAATATTAATCGAAATGAAATGAGCCGACTTCGTCAATCTATCTATGGTCACCCAAATTGCATCATTCCCTTTGTTGGTATTCGGCAAACTCGTCACAAAATCCATGGATATACTATCCCATTTCCATTCCGGAATCTCTAGCGGTGTCAATAACCCGGCAGGTTTCTGATGCTCAACTTTCGACTTCTGACAAGTCAAACATGCATACACAAATTGTGCCACGTCGCGCTTCAAACCTGACCACCAAAACATTTTCTTCAAATCTTGATACATTTTAGCAGCTCCTGGATGAATACTTAAACTGCTTCTATGGCCTTCTTCAAGGATCATCTTCTTCATCTCATCATTATCTGGAATACAAATTCTTCCTCGAAACCTCAACATTCCTTGGTCATCAACCTTAAAGTCACTGTCTACAGCAGGATCGCTTGCAACCATTAAATCCACCAACTTCACATCTACTTTCTGCGCCTCTCTGATACTATCCAGAAATTCATTGTTGATCTTCAACATCCCCAATTTCACACTCCTTGGCGACATTTCGCAAACCAAACTCAAGTCTCTGAACTGTTCAAGCAACTCCATCTCCTTAACCATCATTGCCGACAAGTGTAAAGTCTTCCTACTTAAGGCATCTGCAACAACATTAGCTTTACCCGGATGATAATTCAAACTAAAGTCATAATCCTTCAATAATTCGAGCCACCTTCGCTGCCTCATATTCAATTCCTTCTGATCAAACAAATACTTCAAGCTCTTGTGATCACTAAACACCTCAAATCTCGAACCATACAAGTAATGTCTCTAAATCTTAAGTGCAAATACAACTGCAGCTAATTCAAGATCATGAGTAGGGTAGTTTCGTTCATTAGTTCTCAACTGTCTTGATGCATATGCAACCACCTTACCATCTTGCATAAGTACACCTCCTAAGCCCAACTTGGACGCATCACAATACACTACAAAAGTTTCATCAGGTTTCGGCAAGATCAAATCGGAGCCGTCGTCAAACGCTTCTTCAACTCATTAAAATTGTTCTCGCAATGAATATCTCACACAAAGGTTCCTAAAAGCTGTCTTCTGCATATCTTCATCTCTTACTTTAATCTGGTGATAACCCGACCTCAAGTCAATTTTGCTGAACACACGTGTACCCACTAACTGATCCATCAAGTCATCAATTCTTGGAAGTGGATACCTATTCTTTATAGTTACTTTGTTCAACTGTCGATAGTCAATACACAACCTCATACTGCCATCTTTCTTCTTAACCAGCAACACTGGAGCTCCCCAAGGTGAAACACTTGGTCTAATAAACTTCTTGTCAAGTAGATCTTCTAACTGTTTCTTCAACTCAGCCAACTCAGAAGCTGACATACGGTAAGGTGTCATAGACACAGGCTTCGTTCCCGGAACAAGATCAATAGAAAATTCAACTTCTCCTTCCGGTGGCACATCAGGAATTTCATCAGGAAAAACATCAGGGAAATCGCACACTACTTGTAACTTATTGATCACTGCTTGGTTCTCCAAAGATAAGGATGCCATCAAAGAAAACATTAGGATTCCATCGCGTTCTAGCTGCTTCAGCTGCTTAGTAGACAAAAACTCCGCTCCATTTTCCTCTTCAGCAGAAGAGAAACGCACCGACTTACTAAAACAATTAATGAGAACATGGTTGTACTCTAACCAGTTCATACCAAGAATCACATCCATTCCACTCAAGGTAGACATACTAAATCAATCTCAAAATCACGATCAAACATAGACAGAGGACAATGTAAACAGACGAGAGAAGTGGTCACCGAACCCTTAGCTGGAGTTTCGACAACCATTTCTCCATTCATATCAGACATAGCAAGGCCCAACTTAGAAACACAATCAAAAGCAACAAAACAATGTGTAGCACCGGTATCAATAATAGCAACTAAAGGAGTGTCATTGATATAGCAAGTACCTCTGATCAAACGATCCTCATTCTCAGTCTGAGTGCCAGTCAAAGCAAAAACTTTACCCCTGGTCGGGGCCTTCTTTGGTTCAGTACACTGAGCAGAAATATGCTCCTTTCCACCGCAATTGAAACAAATAATGTCGTCGTGCTTGCATTCTGAAATTGTATGCCCCTTGACGCCACAACGGAAGCACCCTTTCACCTCATCAGCACCACAAGCATTACTCTTGTGACCTTTTTCTCCACATTTGAAACAAACAATCCCAGCAGGAGTCTCATTCTTCTTAGGTCTTCCCTCATCATTCACCCTTTTCTTGCCCTTATCAGCTGGAGCACTATAAGGCTTCCCACGAGTCTGTTGCTGCTTACCCCTCCTCTCAGTCATAATCTTATAATGAGCCTTTGAATCATCTTCATAGATTCTACATCTGCTCACCAAAGCAGAAAAGTCACGGATTTGTTGGTAACCAATGGCTCGCTTAATATCAGCACGCAAACCATTCTCAAACTTGATACACTTAGAAAATTCAGCATTGTCTCCGGTATAGTGTGGATAGAACTGAGCCAGCTCCACAAACTTCGCTGCATACTCTGTCACCGACATGTTTCCTTGCTTCAGCTCTAGGAACTCGATCTCTTTCCTTCCGCGAACATCTTCAGGAAAAAATCTGTTTAGGAACTCTTCCCTAAACCCAGTCCAAGTAATAACCACTTCATTCTGTTCTAGGGTAGGTTGAACGCTCACCCACCAGTCATCAGCTTCCTCGGCTAGCATGTGCGTACCAAAACGCACCTTCTGATCATCAGTACATTGGATAACTCTGAAAATTCTTTCAACCTCTTTGAGCCACGTCTGTGCTCCATCAGGGTCATACCTTCCTTTGAAGGTAGGAGGATGATTCCTCAGAAAGGTCTCCAACATTCTCACATCAACATTCACACCAGCACCAGCATTTGGATGTTGTCCCACAACTTGGGCTACAGCTTCCAAAGCAGCAGCAATCGCAGCATCAATTCTTCCAGCCATTCTAGTCCTCTTGTAACAGATAAGGTTTGCAGCCTCCAGGTCTACTCTTCTTCACTGCACAACACACAACGTTTAGAATAACATAATAATGGTATTCCAATTACTAAAATGACACAACTTGACTCACTACTTGGCCGGACGGACCGACCTGCTCTGATACCAATTGTAACACCCCGTTTTTCCCAACTTAAAAATTTCATACAAATTATCAGAGTTTATCAACATAACGGAGCATCACATACATCAATACATCATTTCCAACAAATATAATAATAGGAAATACTATTATTTAAGTAACCTGTCTTTATAAAATTCAATAATCAAAAGCAGCGGAAATTTAGTTTGCAACGTCACATAAAATCTTTGGCATTGAAAGGCCACAACTTAACATCTCAAATAGTCTTCAAAAATTGTTCAACTTTTATTAAATAAAATACGTAACAAGGAAAAACAAGCATCAGACAACCCCCATCCCGTTACGTATCAGAGCATCCTAGACACGATGTGAGGAGTCTACTCACGAACACAGCTAGTCCTGGTTACCTGCAAGTTACCCATACGAAGGGCAACATTTTCAAGCAGAAGGGGTGAGATTTCACATTCATTAAAAACAAATAATAATTCATAAAAGATAACCAACAGCATATATCTAACATTAATATCATCATTTAATCATCATTTAACAAGGTTAAGTAATCAACAACTTCATAGTTATTCAAAGGTAGCATATTCATCTTAATTCACTTCATTTACATCATTATAATTATTGGGACAGCCACAACAGCATCAAGGCAGCAACATCTTCACAGCATTCATCATTTATTTTAAGTTATGATGACTCTACAATGCAACAACAACATCAACAACAACTTAGACAACTTCAACATGCATGTGGTACCACCAGGGCATTAAGCCCCCATCGCTAAGGTCATATTTGGACCGTCGGGCATTAAGCCCCCATCGCTAAGGTCATAAGAACCTGTCAGGCATTAAGCCCCCATCGCCGACTATGCAACAACTCGACTCTAAATGCAACAATCTTCATTTTTAATGTTAAATTAATTAACAAATAATTCACAAAAACTCATTACATCAAAACAGCATCACTGGAACATCATAATTAGCAGTATCATCATTATTATAAACATCAGAAACTAATTCATCAAAGAAACGGGCGAAAAGACACAATTTCGCACAACAGCAGGTCTGTACAGCACTAGCTCGCAACGGCGAGCTGAACGGGGAAAATCGCAACGGCGAGCAAGGTTACTCGCAATTGCGAGTTGGGGTTTACTCGCAACGGCGAGCTGAATCGCTCGCAACGGCGAGCGATGACAGAACATGGTTCTGTCGCAGCTCTGTCTCTCATCTCAGCACTCGAATTCTCACTACCCAGGCCTCAAATTCATCACTAATCAACATCTAAACGTTTTCTATGACTAATTAACATCTGTCTACATCAAACTACATCAAAATTCACTTAATTCTTCCTCTTTTAATGATTTTTGACATAATCCCAATCCCTTAAACCTACAACGATTGACCACTTCTATGAATCAAAACTTGTTAATAATGAGAGTTAGTCTCACCCTTACCTTAGATTATGTTTCTGAAATCCAACAGCCGCGTTCTTCGTTCTTTAAGGTTCTCTCTGACTTCTCTTCTTTCTCTCCTCTTTTCTCAGTTGTACGCGTTCTCATTTTCTCTCCCAATCACAGACTTTTATTCTTTCCCTAATTGCTCTTCTCACCACAACTTACTCTTTCCCCTAATAATTAATTATTTCTACTAATAACAATATTCCTCCCCCACTTAAGAAAATACTTATATTATTAACATATCTTCTACCATTATAAATATATATAATAATTCACATAATATTCTAATAAAAAGCCATAAATCACTTAAATATTAATTATGAAAAAGTGGGCGTTACAATTCTCCCCCACTTAGAATATTTACGTCCTCGTAAACGTACCTTGTTCAAACAACTCCGGGTAAGATTCCCGCATCTTACACTCCAATTCCCAAGTCAAACTTTCACCAGCTGCTCCTTCCCAAACGACCTTCACAAGAGGTATCTCCTTGCCTCTAAGCCTCTTCACTTCTCGATCCTCTATTCTCACCGGTAGGGTCTCGATTGTAAGGTTATCCCTTACCTGCACATCATCTCTTGGAATCACATGGGATGGATCCGGCACATACTTCCGAAGTTGCGATACATGAAACACATCATGCAAGTTCGAAAGATGTGGTGGCAAACCCACCCTATAAGCAACTGTTCCGACCCTTTCTGAAATCTGATACGGACCAATAAACCTCGGAGTCAACTTCTTTGACTTCAATGCACGTCCAACACCCGTCACCGGAGTGACTCTCAAAAACACATGGTCTCCTTCTTGAAACTCAAGATCCTTCCTGCGCTTATCATGATAACTTTTATGTCTATCATGTGACTCTTTCATCTTTTCTCTAATTAACTTCACCTTCTCGGTAGTCTGTTGGACAAGTTCTGGTCCTAATACCACACTCTCACCGGATTCAAACCAACACAACGGAGTTCTGCATCTCCGACCATACAATGCTTCGAAGGGTGTCATTCCAATACTAGCATGGTAACTGTTGTTGTACGTGAACTCTATCAAAGGTAGATAACTATCCCAAGTTCCACCTTGCTCAAAGACACAAACTCTCAATAAATCCTCGAGCGACTGAATTGTCCTTTCCGATTGTCCATCCGTCTGCGGGTGGTACGCTGAACTTAACTTCAAATTAGTGCCCAAGGCCTCATGCAAACTCTTCCAGAACCTCGATGTACACCTCGGATCTCTATCCGACACAATACTCGATGGGACACCATGTAGCTTCACAACATCTCTAACATAAATCTCTGCTAACTGGGACACAGGAAAAGTAATATTAATCGGAATGAAATGAGCCGACTTCGTCAATCTATCTATGGTCACCCAAATTGCATCATTCCCTTTGTTGGTATTCGGCAAACTCGTCACAAAATCCATGGATATACTATCCCATTTCCATTCCGGAATCTCTAGCGGTGTCAATAACCCGGCAGGTTTCTGATGCTCAACTTTCGACTTCTGACAAGTCAAACATGCATACACAAATTGTGCCACGTCGCGCTTCAAACCTGACCACCAAAACATTTTCTTCAAATCTTGATACATTTTAGCAGCTCCTGGATGAATACTTAAACTGCTTCTATGGCCTTCTTCAAGGATCATCTTCTTCATCTCATCATTATCTGGAATACAAATTCTTCCTCGAAACCTCAACATTCCTTGGTCATCAACCTTAAAGTCACTGTCTACAGCAGGATCGCTTGCAACCATTAAATCCACCAACTTCACATCTACTTTCTGCGCCTCTCTGATACTATCCAGAAATTCATTGTTGATCTTCAACATCCCCAATTTCACACTCCTTGGCGACATTTCGCAAACCAAACTCAAGTCTCTGAACTGTTCAAGCAACTCCATCTCCTTAACCATCATTGCCGACAAGTGTAAAGTCTTCCTACTTAAGGCATCTGCAACAACATTAGCTTTACCCAGATGATAATTCAAACTAAAGTCATAATCCTTCAATAATTCGAGCCACCTTCGCTGCCTCATATTCAATTCCTTCTGATCAAACAAATACTTCAAGCTCTTGTGATCACTAAACACCTCAAATCTCGAACCATACAAGTAATGTCTCTAAATCTTAAGTGCAAATACAACTGCAGCTAATTCAAGATCATGAGTAGGGTAGTTTCGTTCATTAGTTCTCAACTGTCTTGATGCATATGCAACCACCTTACCATCTTGCATAAGTACACCTCCTAAGCCCAACTTGGACGCATCACAATACACTACAAAAGTTTCATCAGGTTTCGGCAAGATCAAATCGGAGCCGTCGTCAAACGCTTCTTCAACTCATTAAAATTGTTCTCGCAATGAATATCTCACACAAAGGTTCCTAAAAGCTGTCTTCTGCATATCTTCATCTCTTACTTTAATCTGGTGATAACCCGACCTCAAGTCAATTTTGCTGAACACACGTGTACCCACTAACTGATCCATCAAGTCATCAATTCTTGGAAGTGGATACCTATTCTTTATAGTTACTTTGTTCAACTGTCGATAGTCAATACACAACCTCATACTGCCATCTTTCTTCTTAACCAGCAACACTGGAGCTCCCCAAGGTGAAACACTTGGTCTAATAAACTTCTTGTCAAGTAGATCTTCTAACTGTTTCTTCAACTCAGCCAACTCAGAAGCTGACATACGGTAAGGTGTCATAGACACAGGCTTCGTTCCCGGAACAAGATCAATAGAAAATTCAACTTCTCCTTCCGGTGGCACATCAGGAATTTCATCAGGAAAAACATCAGGGAAATCGCACACTACTTGTAACTTATTGATCACTGCTTGGTTCTCCAAAGATAAGGATGCCATCAAAGAAAACATTAGGATTCCATCGCGTTCTAGCTGCTTCAGCTGCTTAGTAGACAAAAACTCCGCTCCACTTTCCTCTTCAGCAGAAGAGAAACGCACCGACTTACTAAAACAATTAATGAGAACATGGTTGTACTCTAACCAGTTCATACCAAGAATCACATCCATTCCACTCAAGGTAGACATACTAAATCAATCTCAAAATCACGATCAAACATAGACAGAGGACAATGTAAACAGACGAGAGAAGTGGTCACCGAACCCTTAGCTGGAGTTTCGACAACCATTTCTCCATTCATATCAGACATAGCAAGGCCCAACTTAGAAACACAATCAAAAGCAACAAAACAATGTGTAGCACCGGTATCAATAATAGCAACTAAAGGAGTGTCATTGATATAGCAAGTACCTCTGATCAAACGATCCTCATTCTCAGTCTGAGTGCCAGTCAAAGCAAAAACTTTACCCCTGGTCGGGGCCTTCTTTGGTTCAGTACACTGAGCAGAAATATGCTCCTTTCCACCGCAATTGAAACAAATAATGTCGTCGTGCTTGCATTCTGAAATTGTATGCCCCTTGACGCCACAACGGAAGCACCCTTTCACCTCATCAGCACCACAAGCATTACTCTTGTGACCTTTTTCTCCACATTTGAAACAAACAATCCCAGCAGGAGTCTCATTCTTCTTAGGTCTTCCCTCATCATTCACCCTTTTCTTGCCCTTATCAGCTGGAGCACTATAAGGCTTCCCACGAGTCTGTTGCTGCTTACCCCTCCTCTCAGTCATAATCTTATAATGAGCCTTTGAATCATCTTCATAGATTCTACATCTGCTCACCAAAGCAGAAAAGTCACGGATTTGTTGGTAACCAATGGCTCGCTTAATATCAGCACGCAAACCATTCTCAAACTTGATACACTTAGAAAATTCAGCATTGTCTCCGGTATAGTGTGGATAGAACTGAGCCAGCTCCACAAACTTCGCTGCATACTCTGTCACCGACATGTTTCCTTGCTTCAGCTCTAGGAACTCGATCTCTTTCCTTCCGCGAACATCTTCAGGAAAAAATCTGTTTAGGAACTCTTCCCTAAACCCAGTCCAAGTAATAACCACTTCATTCTGTTCTAGGGTAGGTTGAACGCTCACCCACCAGTCATCAGCTTCCTCGGCTAGCATGTGCGTACCAAAACGCACCTTCTGATCATCAGTACATTGGATAACTCTGAAAATTCTTTCAACCTCTTTGAGCCACGTCTGTGCTCCATCAGGGTCATACCTTCCTTTGAAGGTAGGAGGATGATTCCTCAGAAAGGTCTCCAACATTCTCACATCAACATTCACACCAGCACCAGCATTTGGATGTTGTCCCACAACTTGGGCTACAGCTTCCAAAGCAGCAGCAATCGCAGCATCAATTCTTCCAGCCATTCTAGTCCTCTTGTAACAGATAAGGTTTGCAGCCTCCAGGTCTACTCTTCTTCACTGCACAACACACAACGTTTAGAATAACATAATAATGGTATTCCAATTACTAAAATGACACAACTTGACTCACTACTTGGCCGGACGGACCGACCTGCTCTGATACCAATTGTAACACCCCGTTTTTCCCAACTTAAAAATTTCATACAAATTATCAGAGTTTATCAACATAACGGAGCATCACATACATCAATACATCATTTCCAACAAATATAATAATAGGAAATACTATTATTTAAGTAACCTGTCTTTATAAAATTCAATAATCAAAAGCAGCGGAAATTTAGTTTGCAACGTCACATAAAATCTTTGGCATTGAAAGGCCACAACTTAACATCTCAAATAGTCTTCAAAAATTGTTCAACTTTTATTAAATAAAATACGTAACAAGGAAAAACAAGCATCAGACAACCCCCATCCCGTTACGTATCAGAGCATCCTAGACACGATGTGAGGAGTCTACTCACGAACACAGCTAGTCCTGGTTACCTGCAAGTTACCCATACGAAGGGCAACATTTTCAAGCAGAAGGGGTGAGATTTCACATTCATTAAAAACAAATAATAATTCATAAAAGATAACCAACAGCATATATCTAACATTAATATCATCATTTAATCATCATTTAACAAGGTTAAGTAATCAACAACTTCATAGTTATTCAAACGTAGCATATTCATCTTAATTCACTTCATTTACATCATTATAATTATTGGGACAGCAACAACAGCATCAAGGCAGCAATATCATCACAGCATTCATCATTTATTTTAAGTTATGATGACTCTACAATGCAACAACAACATCAACAACAACTTAGACAACTTCAACATGCATGTGGTACCACCAGGGCATTAAGCCCCCATCGCTAAGGTCATATTTGGACCGTCGGGCATTAAGCCCACATCGCTAAGGTCATAAGAACCTGTCAGGCATTAAGCCCCCATCGCCGACTATGCAACAACTCGACTCTAAATGCAACAATCTTCATTTTTAATGTTAAATTAATTAACAAATAATTCACAAAAACTCATTACATCAAAACAACATCACTGGAACATCATAATTAGCAGTATCATCATTATTATAAACATCAGAAACTAATTCATCAAAGAAACGGACGAAAAGACACAATTTCGCACAACAGCAGGTCTGTACAGCGCTAGCTTGCAACGGCGAGCTATTCTACTCGCAACGGCGAGCTGAACGGGGAAACTCGCAACGGCGAGCAAGGTTACTCGCAATTGCGAGTTGGGGTTTACTCGCAACGGCGAGCTGAATCGCTCGCAACGGCGAGCGATGACAGAACAGGGTTCTGTCGCAGCTCTGTCTCTCATCTCAGCACTCGAATTCTCACTACCCAGGCCTCAAATTCATCACTAATCAACATCTAAACGTTTTCTATGACTAATTAACATCTGTCTACATCAAACTACATCAAAATTCACTTAATTCTTCCTCTTTTAATGATTTTTGACCTAATCCCAATCCCTTAAACCTACAACGATTGACCACTTCTATGAATCAAAACTTGTTAATAATGAGAGTTAGTATCACCCTTACCTTAGATTATGTTTCTGAAATCCAACAGTCGCGTTCTTCGTTCTTTAGGGTTCTCTCTGACTTCTCTTCTTTCTCTCCTCTTTTCTCAGTTGTACGCGTTCTCATTTTCTCTCCCAATTACAGACTTTTATTCTTTCCCTAATTGCTCTTCTCACCACAACTTACTCTTTCCCCTAATAATTAATTATTTCTACTAATAACAATATTCCTCCCCCACTTAAGAAAATACTTATATTATTAACATATCTTCTACCATTATAAATATATATAATAATTCACATAATATTCTAATAAAAAGCCATAAATCACTTAAATATTAATTATGAAAAAGTGGGCGTTACATTATGCCCCACAGACCGACGTTCTTCCATATAAGCTTCAATTTTTCTTTAAATCCAACCACAATTAAGGGATTGGAACCATTTGACCGAACAATTAGAGTATGTAAATTATTCTTACAAGTTTCAACAAATATTCTTCTTCTGGAATTGTGATTCTATCACCCTTCACGGTGGGTTTTGGTAACTGATTGGATGGCATGTCACAGTCACAGACATTGAGTAAGGCATCAACGAATGGCTTTTAGGCTTTGTTGATTCGCGCTGTTGTTCATGGATTTGAGACATCCATGCACTTACAAGGGATTAAATGGGTTTGGCGGTCATGATGGAGAGGATTTGTGGGTTTTGGTTTTGTGGGTCGATTGAGATTATTTGGTAAAAAAAAACATGGGTGTTGGTTCGGTGATGGTGTAGTGACATGTCGGTGGGTCGGTTGTAGGTCAATGGGTTGTGGATTAGTGTTGGTGGTATGGGGCGATGAAGGGTGAGGGGTTTCGGTTAACTGAGTGAAACAGTATGAAGGGTGGTTCGGTTATGGGTTGGTAATGGTTTGTAATGGAGGTCTATAAGGATTGGAGGGGCGGTGGTAAGTTGTTCAGTTCAACCAAGATGGTGGTGTACAATGTGCTTATCGCGCAGAGCACATATTCTCTCCTCTTTTTTTTGTCAATACTCGATAATGATCGTCTTATTTTTTTCAATAACATCAACAATATAGAATTCTTAAAAGCAAATTTGTTAAAGGGTATAGTTAGCATAATAAAAAAATCCAACCCATAAAAATATTGTATTCCCTTTATATATTGTTATAGATCTTAAACTTTTAGCATTTAAAATTCATATTTAATTTATCCAATATTAAAAAAATCTATTTTTGTAAAAGAAATTTTATATTTTTTTAGACATGACTACCAAAATCATTCAAAAAATTAAAATTGAAGGATAATTAAACAAATTTGATTTTAGGAAAGGACCAAAACTACGTGAAGAATTTTTTGGTAGGAGTGCAAAAGGGCCACATTTTTGTGAGCATAAAAAAAACTAAAGTTAATTTGTAATTTTATAAGGACGAAAAACATATTATATATTGTTGATTATTTTGTTACAAATAATAAACAAAGGAAACATTTTTATTGATGTGATTACGATTTTAGTTTACCCAAGGCATTAAAAATATTAAGACCAACCCTAAATTAACATTCTCACCTACATTTAAATCCAACATATTATCCGTAACTACAAGCCCACTATCACTTCCACTTTTAAACAATAATATGAAGATGTATATAATCAAGTAAACCATCCAAAGCTTTCTAGGCCTATGTTTTAGAATTGAAGTTTTGTGGATATTAAGAAGAGATATTTTTAGAGTTTTACATAAATGATTCGACTGTATACTTATTTACATCTTGAATTTGCACTTATATGCTTCACTTTCTGAAATACATATTTACAACCACACTGATGACGAAGCCTTGACATTTCCAGAATTCTACCTTGGTCCCCAACAGCATGATGATATTGTACACCATTTGCATTCCTTATTTTGTCACTTGTCATTGTTGAAAATTTTGAAGACCGTATATTTTCTTGTTTGCAAAATCAAAGAGTATGGCCTAAGTATAGATACATAAACATCAAAATTAAGGCGTAAGGACCACTTAGTTTTTGTTGCTTTTTCGATTGAATAAAGTGGTTTTGCCGCAAAAAAAAAAAAAAAAAAAAAAGGACCACTTAGCATTTAGCTCAATTCCATTTGAAATAGCCAACTAGCTTAGGTAAACTCGTCCAAAATTTGATGTCAATTTCATAACGCACTCCTATATATGTGTATTTCATTTTTGGCTTGGAAATTATAGTGGATCTTACATATATAGACAAATTTTTGGAGAGAAATAAATCTCCAAGAAAAGAACGTCAATTGTGATCTTTCTCCGTGGCGTTCATGGAAAAATATAGTGTGACAATTACAGATTTGCTAATGACGTGCCAAAGTAATACTCTTTAATATCGTGGGCCTCAGGAATAAAACTCCATCGAGGTATATGCCAAGAACAATGGGAAAGTTGTTTTTTTCACTTTTAATTAATGCCTCTATTGTTTGTATTGTGAATGTGGATGAGGTTTTTTATAGCTTAAGCTCGCACGGAACACTCAACTTCAATCAATATTTAGCTTTTGTCTTGCTGTGATATTTTACTGCCCTTTCAACTAATAATTGGCAGGAGTGATGTATTTGAAATATGGTGTATTCATGTCCACAAGATTATCATCTACAATCCTTCCTACAAAATGGGGAAAATATATATTAATGATGTCGAATTTGATGTTGTTAATTTTCATTTACTTATCGTTAAGTGTAGTTCAAATGGTAAAAAAAAATGTGGTGATATTTTTAATTTAGTAGTCTCTTCAGTACGTTTTGTGATGAGGGAGGTCACTTTGTTAGTGTTTTAATCCATTTTTGTTTGTTAAAAAAAATATGATGGGGGCGGTTTCGAACCCCTAGTTCTCCTATAGAACAGGCTTAATCAATATAAAAGCTTAAAGCTAAATTTAAAAATTAAGCTCTTTAAAAATTAACAATAACAAAATTGGAGGCATTTTAAATCTAATTACTTTTCATGTATTTAGATGATTGATTATTTTTTTACTAAATTAATAAGTAACAAAATTAGTGAGTAAAGTTTATACTATATAAAGACTAAAAAAGGTAAGGAAAATTTTATGGTGAAGTCATGAGAATGACGTTTTTGATAAAGTTAACCTCATGACCAATCATTGAACATTGTGTATTTAATCCATGTCACGTCAAATTATATGGTGTATTGCACATTTGCCTATAAGGTGTTTCATTATGTCTTTACTTATTGGAATTGAGTCCCTGTTTAAATCAAGATTAAACATTTTTATTATTAATATTATTATTATTTTATTTTGTAAATCATAAAGCTTATGCATCTGAAACAGAATATGTTCCTTTCGAATCCCTTTCATCAGCAGAAGACCGAATATGTTCATCTTTGTTCCTTTCGAATCTCTTTCATTTGCAGAAGTTTGAATCTGTTCATCTTTATCAGTTCCTTTCACTCTAAAATCTTATCATCTTCAACAGATCGATTTTGTTTATCCCTTTCTCTCCAAAATTCAATTTGAGATCTATGATGGTGGAAGACGAACATTTGAAATCGGAAGATGGATACCAAGAACACAGTTAAATGAATTGGAATGGATTCAAAGAGACGACAAAGATGAATATGGGTAGGTGATTTTTCGTTCTGCATATGAATTGCAAAATATGAAGAACATGAAGGAAACTGAATTTTCACTTTTGTGTGAATTCATGTTTGTACGAAGGACATGAGGAAAGCGACCTCTCCTTCTGCAGTAATGGACACGAGAAAAGAGGAAAGTGAAATTGTAATTTAAAATTGATTATAGAGTTTATACATAATTAATAAATAAAATAAGTTAATAAATCAAAAGTAATTAATGTTTTCTATGAGGACTGGTTTGTAATAAGAAAAAGTTTAGACTTATAATGGTCAACCAGCGGGACACTAGCTGACATGGCATCAACAACTATCATATTGGCTAAACAAAATAACTTTTTTAAAAAAGTCAGTCTCCTACCTGCACCGTAGAAGTGGCCAAAAAGTAATTGTATTAGTTTAATATGCTTTGTACTATTTTTTTTTTGTAAATGTATTGTTTGTACTCTCTTTAATATTCTTTTGCTTATAAAAAAAAAAACTTTAAATACATAAGTTAAATGCTAAAAAGTGGGGGGGATTTGTTAAGTAATAATATTGAAAGTTGTGTAATCAATCTTTTTTTTTTTTTGAAGAGGCTAAAATGGAATATATTACCAAATCAAAGTGTCTTTCCTAGCATAAGGTGTACTGAGGAAAAGACAGCAAAGTGAACAAAGTATTTACAAACAAAACCTGTACAACCAGCAAAACAAGAAAAGAAATAACTCTTAGCCTATGTCCAGCATGGTGAACGGACTAAGCCACCAACCATGATAATTGAAGGGAAGAGTAGGAAACTTCTCCTTCATCCACCTAAAAGCAAGAGACTTAATCTTATCGGACACCTGTAAAACCGAGCACTCTTTGTTGTTGAAAATCCTGTTATTTCTTTCTTTCCAGATTTCCTAGACCGTAGCAAACCAAATGACCTAAATGATGGAACGACGCACCATTGTGGCACCACCGCTAAAGCTGAATTGATTAAAGTGATCAGGTAAATAATAAGGGGCGATCGTAGCAACGCCAAGCCACCAATAGATTAAGTGTCATACAGAACCAAAAACATGACAATGTAAAAATAAATGGTGGGATGAATAAGTTAAACCACAACTAGCCACACACAACCTGGAATCATAATCAATGACACCGCGATGAAGAAGATTTTCCTTTGTAGGAAACCTGTCTCGAAATAACCGCCAAGCAAACAACACCACTTTCAACGGGACATCCTTATGCCAAAGAGATGAAGCAGCCACTGGTAGAGCAATAGGATGCTGAAAAGTCATGAAGTTATAGGCACTACGAACAGTGAAAGCATTAGAAGAATCCAGTGTCCAAAGCCACTTGTCATCTTTGTCAACCTGTAAAATCACATTCTGAAGTAATAACATAAGTTCCCCCACAACCTCCTCCTCCCACGCAAACAACCTCCGCCGCCACCTCCACGCCTCTCCCTCCTCCCCCACCCTAATTGACACATATCAAACACTGATTTTTCTTTAAACAACGACAGGTCAAATAACCTAGTAAACCTCTCTTTAAAAGACACCCCACCTAGCCACACATCCGACCAGAAAAGGGTATTTTTCCCATTTCCCACTAAGCGAGTGACATGCTCGCTAAACCACTCCTCCCGACATAAGGCATGCATGTCACGCCACCATAAGGAAGCCTCACGGCCACCCCCTTCATCCGCCCTCCCTCGACACCATACCTCGCCGACATCATCCTAAACCATAAACTCTCAGTATCCCCCAACAACCTCCAACCTCATTTCCCTAACAGCGCTAAATTAAACTCCTTAATTCTCCTTACCCCCAAACCACCAACCTCCTTACTTCTACAAACAGTGCTCCAGTCCACCCAAGTTATTTTCATGTGGTCGTTACTCCTCACAAAAAAAAAACGTCTTAAAATAGAATCAATAGAGGAGACAATACCTGACGGAGCCTTGAAAAAAGATAAAGCATAAACAGGAAGAGACGACAGGACATACTTTAGCAAGACCAAGCGACCACCCAAAGACAAGTGTTTCGATTTCCAACCCGACAGTCTAGATCTTATGCGATTTATGATCGGTTCCCAAAAGGACAGGCGACGAGCGTTACCACCAATAGGCAAACCCAGATACACAAAAGGTATAACACCAACCTTACAACTCAACACCATAGCCGCCTCAGACAGCCAGGAGTCTGCGACATTCACACCTACTAATTAAGTGACTCTTTGAGAAGTTCACCTTCAAACCCGACAAGGCTTCAAAAAGAAGAAGAATTGCTCGCATAGCCCGTATATTCGCCCAAGATTTTAAGATAAGTTTTTTTAGGTTCCTTAACAAATATTCTAAAGACACTTGTTAACTTGACTCTATTTTTTTTCCCTAAAAAAAAAAAACTTGACTCTATTTTTTAATGTAAATAAATGTATTAAAAAGGAAATACAAGGATATAGGCTCTAATCCACCACACGGGAAACAGAGAGAGAATATATGCAAATTAAGGTTACACCCACCAAGCAAATACTACAAACTGAGAAGAAAAAAACATATTCTTTATGTATTAATGTATATAAATGGAAAATATTGATTGTTTATAAATCGATTTAAGGTTGTCCTCGTAAACTTAGCTCAGTTGGTAGTAACAATGCATAATAAATACAAGGTTTGGGGGTTCAAACCTCAGTCACCACAAAAAAAAAATAAAAAATCGATCCAAAGGCCAACCCAACATGTTTAAAGGTTTAAAATAAATTTTATAGTTGAACGTTTCAAAATTTAATAAAAAAAACATAAAACTTATAAGGCCAGACGACACTCTCGTATAAATTAATTGAATTACACAAATATCTATAAGTAATTTGTCATATTATATTTTTTTTTTTTGTCGAGTAGTTTAGTAGAAGTAATTTGTCATATTATATTTTTTTTTTTTGTCGAGTAGTTTAGTAGATAGAATTCACCTTTTTCAAGGTGAATAAGTGGGGTATCCGGGGTTCGAACCTCTGCCCCTACATATAATAATGCATGTCTCTGCCAACTGAACTATGTTCACGGGGACTGTCATATTATATATTTATAATTGAATTGAATTCTTTTAGTCCTCTTTTTATCTAAAATTGTGAGGCCTAAAGCACTAATCTCGGTCGCGACCCCCTATCGTGAAGAAGATCTAATATAAATGAAACAGAATTTGAGACATAACTATCACCACCCCATAAATCTTTAAGATTTTTATGAAAACTAACATGATCTATAATATTCATTTACTAGAAGGATAAATGACTAAAGATTTTTATTTTTTTTTAAAGAAAAAGAGTAAAGATGATTGGAGAAAATACTGCGGAAAAAGTGATGATTGGTAAGGGAATTCATGCAATAGATGAGGGGGAATAAAATTTGTCTACATTAGATTCATAGAACATGGACATAAGTACTATTTTTTTTAGAAACAACATTAGTGTCTCTCTCAAATGACAATTGACCAAAATGATCACTTCGTGGAAGGAAAGTAACCTGTGTGGCCTATATTCGTTATGCGTATGTGATGATGTCATAAATGTTAACTAAATAACACAAATTCTGAATTATCAAACCCTTTCCTTATTAATCACCTTTTGTGACTAAAGTGTGGAAAATACGAGTCAAATTCTTTGGCATTTTTGGTAAACTTCAAACTCCTCTAATACTGTGTACTCACAGATTTTGTCAAGATTCGCATGATTTAGTCTCTATTTATGGACTAGACATATTTTAGTCCTAAGATATGACAAAAACATAAATTGTGAATAAGATTATATAATCGTCTTTAGTTAGGCTAATGTATACTCTATATATAGTTTTAATTCACTTCTTTATGACCTAATTGAATTAAACTAATGTTGTATCATTTGGCAGCAAGATACTCTTGCCCTAAAGCACATGTTTATGATGTATACTTGCCTTTGGAGTTGGTTTAAAAACACGTTACATATTCTTGTGTATAGTATCATGTGAAAATGCTCATTGTCGCATATGTATGATTTATATGCAGAGTACTATAGGGTAGGAAGCTTCGTCCTAAACAAAAATTAATTATTTCAAATTTATGGCTTATTTATGTGTCTATGCAATTTTTCTCTTCGCAGCTCCTACACTACACACCGACAGAATGTGCATGTTAAAGATTAAAGTGGAATGTGTGTCCTACAGAGTGACCACTCATGAACTTTCCTACAACCTCAGCTAATGATGCATTTAGGGACCACGACCACCTCAGATTGGAAGAAAGTAATCATATATGTAAGGAAGGTGATAGGATGTTTTAAGGTTGAGATTTCTTTATGTACATTTAAATAGATCAAATGCAATAAACAAAGCAAGTCATAATTCACATGGTATTGTTCGATTCATAAAAAATGGTGTTATGACACTCTCTTTTTAACACTCACTCTCTTATTGGATGAAATCCATCTAAAAATCATACTTTAAAAACAAATTTCACATAAGTGAAGAGACCCACATAAATTTCATCCAATATAAACGTTAGTGTTAAAAAGGGTGAGAGTATTGTTACCATTTCTCCCAAAATATACTCATAATTCACATGGGAGATTGTGTGCCACACTGCCACTATATCGATATAGATAGAATGAATATGATTAGATTCTCTACATTAATATGTTTGTTGTTTTTATTTTTTAGGAAAAGATTAGTGTTATTTTTTTTTTTTTTGAAAGAAGATTAGTGTTATTTAGAAATACAAAAGTTGGACACGGTATAAAATGCATCTCTGATATATACGTGGTGTGAGAGTTTCTATGGGCTTATCTTAGTTGACAAAGATATTGTAATATATGTAAAAGTTTAGGTTTGAACTTTGGACACACTATTTATTCACCTAATAAGAACTGATATAACTCTGATAAAATAATCCCTCAACGTTGACATTTAAATAGTTCATGAAGTTAAAATAATCCATCAACGCTAACATGAGATCTTTTCATATAGGGGCTGATATGACATTAAGTAAAAACTTATAAGTACTAATATGACAATAAATAAGTATATTGATGAGTTAATATGACAATATTAATGAAACGTTTTAACATAAAAGTCAATTTTAACTAACATATTGCACAATTAAGGATTATTTTTAAAGGGAATATTTCAATTAGTTGAAAGACTATTATGACTACTCGTTACATATTTAAGGACTAAAATGATTAATACTCCTTTTAAGTTTCTTAACTATTTTTGCTTTTGACAAAAATTTGTCAAAAGGAAAATTTTGAAATTTTACATTAGAAACACAAAAATACCCTCAACTTTTGTTTGAATGTAGAAAATGAAGGAGTTTCTAACTTTAGGAAATTCAAATTCTTTAAATACTCATGAATGTCAGAATATATCGAGTCCATTGAAACAAATTATTAATCGGCTAACCACAGTTAGAAAACCTATCAACTTGATTTAGTTTGATTTTTGCAAGTTTTGTTCATGGCATTTAAACCAAACTAAACCAATAAAGAGTCTCTTCAGCTCGGTTCAATTCAGGTTTTCGTCGAATAATAGACCTTATATAAAAAAATCTAATTTAATACAAAGACAATTCTTTTATAGAGATTGATTAGATATGATAGAATCATCTAAGTCAATTATGTGATTCAACCTATGATTCAATGATTTCTTTGTGATTCAATATACATACTGAGTTTATTATTAAAGTATGGGTCGTACTGAAATATGTTTTAAAGTTCTGTTTGACTAATTTAAAATGAAGGAAGCGAAGCAAAATGAAATGGAATTGAATGGAGCAAAATGGAACATAATGAAACAGAGATTTCACTTCACTCCTAGGATATTTTAAGATGAAACAAGACAAATTTCTCATTATAATTTTTGAAAAGCGGATGTAACGGAATGAGTTAAAACATTTTTACTCTTATATCTTTGCCGGTACACATTTTTAATCTTATTTAGAAGCACTATTAAGGTATTATATTTGACTATTTACTAAAATCTCCTTTTGGTGAGAATGGTAGATTGTTAGTGTGGACGATTTGAAAGTATTATGTAGAATTATAGCATGTATTTTACTTCAAAATATAAATATTTTTTATTAAAAAAGTTTAAACTTAAGAAGTTTAACCCCTAAAAAAAATCTAAGTTTTTATTTTTTATTTTTTTTATCACTAAGAAGTTTAACATTACACAACTTAACCTACGTGTTGTAAAAATATCAATCTATTATCTATTAATTTCGCTAAAATTATCATACATTAAGTATGTTTATTTCTTTAAATATTATATTAAGTTTATACATTTTGTTGAATTATCTTCAGTTATACATAGGAGAAGTTTTTGTTCCAATGTTACAAGAAGAAGAAAAAAATGCACGATGAAGATGAAGAAGGGTAAAGAGAAGTAGGTATGCACGTGTGACTAGAAAATGATAGAAGAAACAACACAGTTTGTATTAAATATAAAATAGAGATAAAATTGTAATTACATTATTATTTATTAATGTGTTGTATTTCATTGCATGAACCCCAAATCGGAGAGAATGAAAAATGGGAGGAGTTCTATCCTTTTTCATTCTATTCTCCGTATTTACAAAACAAAGCAATGAAATCGGAATAAGGACTAAAGTAGTAGTTTTGGGTTGAAAACAATGAATTTATAAACTTCTAAAAAGCTGAATTCACCATTTTTCAACAAAATATCTTTTTATTAACCAACACCCTACTAACATTCTTTGGTATACCACTAAAAAATACTCTTTGGTATTTTCTTTAAAATATTGGTCGAATTTAAAAATTTGATTTAAACTCCAGCATAAAAAATAAAATAAATTAAATTAGATATTGGGGGTCTAAAAAGCAATCCTCTAAAAACAATCAAATTAGATTTTCAGTTCAATGGACCGTAGGCCCAAGCCCAAAGAAATATTATTCTGACCAGAACACTCGAAGTGTCGTCGTTTCATCGTTGATAGAAAAACAAAACCCTAAATCAGTACAGTGGCTGCAGAAGAAGAGTAAGAGGTAGAAACCAAACGAGAGGTGAAAAACCCTAACCCTAAGAAATCAGATCAAAATGGGAGGAAAATGTCCACACAGGAAGGTGAAGAAGAGAAGATTATCTCACAAAACCGATCGTCGTTCAAAATTCTTGATCAAAGGAGATGACATGGTTTATGATGAATTGAATAAGCCTCAAGAAGATAGAAAGCCTTTACCTCTTGATGAAGATTTGCCTGGAATGGGACAGCACTATTGCCTTCACTGCGAGTATATCTCTATTCTCTTTTTTTGTTATTATTAATATAAATATAGTTTGCAAAATTTGTGTGTTTGGTTTTGCGGTGATAATAATTGATTTTGAATGGATTGATTATGTAAAATTGATTATGGCTAAAAGTGAATTGAATTGAAAATTGATTATGTTTGGATTCATTGGGTTGAAAAATCAAAATTCTAGCTTCAAGTTAGAATCAACTTTAAGTCAAAATCAATTCGACTCGAAACTAATGATTTAGTGTAGGAGGTTTAGTATCATGGTGGGTATGTCAACATCACGGTGGATCATTGTGATTATGGCGTATGTGTATGTGTATGTGTATGTTTGGTTCTGCTGTGACAAAAATCGATTTTGAGTTGAAATGATTTGGGATGTATTCATGTAAAAGTATGTTGAACTTTAAATTTGTTTGTAAAAATCAATTGTAGAATCAAAAACTACACATCCTAGCTTCAAGTAGTATCAATTTTAGAGACAAAAATCAACCAAAAATGTTCTAATCAATTCTACACCTCTAAAATCAATTTTTGGCCCCTCTACAAATGGAACCAAACATACACTTTGTATGTAATCAATTTTGCCTCTTAAAATGTGGAACGAAACATACACTTTGTTTTATTATTATTCTTATGGTTAAGACTTAAGGATGCTGAAAAGTTCAATTTCATACCCAACTCGTTTTTTGTTTTTCGTTCTTATGTTTTGGTTGGTTTTTTAATCTATCAAGTGTTGTTCGTTTGGTAAATGCAGTCGATTCTTTGCCAGTGTAGCCGTGAGGGACGAGCATTTTAAGACAAAAAAACACAGGAGACGGTATGTTGCCTTTGCTTCAGTTTCAATACTCATCCTTTCAATCTTATCGAACATTCTCCCTGTTTTTATATTAGTGAATATGCTTTATAGTTGAGGCTATTCCTGTTTTGAAGTGTTTTCTTCTGTATGAACTCATAAAGCAGATGGACATGAACATATCTTTCTTTCAGATAGGGATGTAATTGAGTCTAGTAATGAGTTCAACTACTAGCTTAAATATTTTGTGACCTTCAATCAAGCTGAATTTTGTCCTTAATCTAGGCTCATTTTCCCAAAAGTTTAAATAAGTCAATTAACCATAACTGGAAGACCCTGTAAGAAATTGGATGGAAGTGGTAAATGAAGTTATGCTTGTGGTTAACACTCAATTTCAATGACTTCAGTAATCACTTACACCAGTCCCATATATACCTTGTCTATGTTTGCCTTTAAGCGAGTTTTTACTCCCTTTGTAAAATATGCTTGTCCCATTCCCAGCTTATATTGCAGACTTGCATAAATTATAAATTATATTTAATATTTTATATATGAAAAGTTTTGAAATTTTTAGAATTATTCTGGAATGTTGTGTTGGATGAGTGGTAAGACTAGACGGGATAGGATTAGGAATGACACCGTTAGAGAGAGAGAGTTGGAGTAGCACCTGTGGTAGAAAAGGTGGTAGGAAATAAGCTTAGGCAGTTTGGGCATGTAGAGAGAAGACCTGTAGATTCTGTAGTATGAAGAGTATATGTTGGCTCAAAAGAGGTAGCGGAAGACCTAGAAAAACTATAAGAGAAACTATTAGAAAAGATTTAGAGGTTAATGAGTTTGATCCAAATATGGATTATGATAGAACATTTTGGCGTAATTTTATCCATGTAGCTAATCTCACTTAGTGGGATAAGGCTTGGTCATTGTTGTTGTATTCTGGAATGTCTAAAAATATATAATATAAATAAACTTAAATTAAGTTTTTTATGAAATAATTTAGTTTTTTGTGGGGCAATGTGGGGCAAGGTTGATGGCATCTGCGCATTCAAATGAAGAGTAATGCTAACAAGTAACGACACTATTATTCAGATATTTTCCGCATTTGCTAAGTAATATATATTTTTTAGAGAATTCTAAATTATGGGGCTGTGCCCAAAATGCAGCTTCGAAAGAAAGCATTCAAAATTGTGTGTTAGGTAGCATCTTTCTTTAATTGAATGAAAACTCCATGCATGTTAATTACTTGGTACATTTTCACCCACTGTATGTAGTTTTATGTTGTTCAGTAATTGGATTTATACATGTTTTCAAGGTTCTTAAACTGACTCCAATTTCTAGTATCTTCACTTGAAATCTTAACTTGGTTTGCTGTCTTTTGCGCATATATATTGTTTTGGATATTAAATCTTCCATTCTTGCAAACTCTATGTTTATGTACTATTATTGCAGTGTGTTGAACTTCAAGCCCATTGCTTCTAGTTCACTGCATGCATAGCTGAAATTGAATTATTTTTCGGAATTTAATAACTATACACGAATAACCAATCAATTTTAACCACCTCATCATAGTGCAAACTAAATTTAAGTGCATTATGATGTAATAGGACGACGAAACATGATTAGACGTGTTTTTAAAACTTGTTTATACTGTCAATGAATAGTTATTAAGCTCTTATTTAGAGTATAGCTTTTCATTAAAGGATTTGCATCAATGCAAATTGAGCTTCAAGCATGATTAGACATGTGATTCCTTCTGATATTACTGTTTATTTGTGCAGTGTGAAACAAATGATGGGCGATGCACCACACACTCAACTTGATGCTGATTTAGCTGGAGGGATGGGAATGCCAGATAATGGACCAAAGTTAATGTCTATGTAACTTTCTTTTTCGTAGTGGTTGAGAGATTATAGTAGAAACTGGCGTTATGTTATGTTTGTTAGCACTACCTTATTACGAGATAAGCAATATTTTGTTATTATTTCAATTCCAATATAATCTATATCTTCTCTTAATTCCCTCCTAATTTACCTCTTAGATCTGGAATCAGTTACAACAAGTAAACTTTAAAGACTTGCAGGAGCTGGAAAAGAACCCATTTAACGATTTAACAGTTTAACACATTATAAATGTTGTTTATAATTGACATTGACAAAAAAAACTTATTAAACGTGTTAAAAAATGCAACAAAGGCGTGCAAGTGTTTCAACTGTTTTTGACGACCCATTCCAAATTTATATGGGTAAACAGAATATAATTCCTTCAAAAATAAATTTGATTTGACGACATAAATCTTCAAGTTTTTTTTTTTTTTTTTAGAGAAAATCCTTCAAGGTAGTTGTTGGCAATGAGGAGATGCCCTAATTTATGTTGCAGTCTTTCACCTTTTCAATTACACTACCATTCCACACTTCCTCTTCCTTTTCCTCATTCCAATCACCACCATATGTAGATTGGCATTAATTCGATGGAGTGACCACAACAAATACAATGCACTAACTGGGCAGTGAAGTTGAATCTTGGAAATGACAACTCTATGTCGGAGGTAATTTTTTTCCTTGCATTTAGGAATCAAACTTTGAGGTTAAGTGAATAATGACTCAATTGTGAGTATCCTAGGTTGAAACAATCCTTAAACAAACTTTACTTACACCATCGGTGATGATGTAAAAAGTGACAATGTCTCAAAATAAACTATTATCTAAATATGATTCATTAGAAGCAACTATTGACACCACTACACCAGCAACACTACCATCCTAATATTCAACCCGTATTTGAGACAAAAGAGGACCATTTCATACACCATAGACAACAGTGACATCAATAACGTCCCCATCTTGTATTTTCCAAAAGCATATGCAAAAAAGTGAGGGTGGATTATGGGGTAGCCTCATCTATTCAGCCTCGAACTCATATGGTCCTTGCAATAATATATAATTGACCTTCCACATATCAAGATAAAGTCTTCTCCCAAAAAAAAAAAAAAACCTCGCCTCAGATTTTTGAGTGGCTACTCCACTGTCATCTAAAGAGACATATATAAGATAGACGAATAGAGAGGATCTATCCATGATCTGGTGTGGCAAATCTATAATAAAGTCTTCACCTTTGCGCAAGTTTGATTTGAACCCAAAACCTCTAACTCTTTTTTCCTTAGCTCAAATCAGTTGAGCTACCCAACCCTCTTATAATAAAATTAAGGGTAGTGTTAACTTATGCCCTTAGGGCACATGTTAAGAAACCCAAAAGAAGAAATGTTTTCTTAAATTTTGTACATTCAATGTATTTAAAAGTTAAAGACTAAATAAAATGCACACATTCCAATAATTTATTTCTATGTTTGAATCATTAACTTGTGCCTTAAGGGCACAAGTTAACATTTCCCTAAAATTAATTAACAAACTCATTTAATCTAGTGAATAATTTTGATGCAAATATTTTATATGCCTTTTAAGATAATTATGACCAAATTCAAATCTTTAATGATAAAAAAAATTATGATCGATTGACATAATACAATATTGGGTCGTGTTAACCAGTGCCCCGGGGGCACTGGTTAAGGAAGCAAATATAGTAATATTTGCATTGATAGTTGTGTAATCAATGCATTAAAAGCTTAAAAAGTATCTTTTTTGACTTACAATTTCTTCTTTTAGCATCCTTAACCAGTGCCCCGGGGGCACCGGTTAACATTTTCCTACAATATTTTTATGTTGTCAATGCATATAAAAAAGTTGGACTAAAAAATAGATTCACTCACTCAAATTGGTAGATTACATTGAAAATAAACATAAATTAAACAATATTATGTGTAGTTTTTCAGAAATGCAGCGGTGAATAAAGTTGCTCCTTATGCTTATATTTTTTTTTTGAATCGGCAAATATTATTAAACATCATCCCCGCAAGACGCAGGGTATGAACAAAACAAGATACAAAATGGTGCCGCATATAGACGGTACACCATGACGACCTATGAACACCCCTGAAAATAAACCCAGAAAAACACATCGACGCCTAAAATAGACTCCCAAAGAAAACAAAGACTCTAAACTCGGTATTAACCATCGTCCATCGTCACTACTCACTCCCAAAGAACACCGTCAAAATAAAACACGTAAACCCCAACACCCAAGCTAAGCCACGTATCGATAAACACCTGACCGAAGGATGATGCAGCTGCCACAACCTCACGACCCCTGATCCACCGAAAGAGCACAAAACAACAGCCCAAAAAACCAACTTGAGTCAAAGAACTAACTTCCGATCTCGAATCAAAAGTGATCGGCCCACCAGTCTTTAGTACCAAATTAGCAGGGCACCCCTCGCCCTCGGTACACCAGAGAAAAACCAAAACAAGTCAAAACAGATATTGCAGCTGGAACCCGACTCCCGATCTCGAAGCCAAATGAACCGGCCCACCGAAAACCAGCAAACAATATGTAAGACGAAAGCTTGGCATGCGAAGATTAAACAACAAAACATATCCAAAGGAAAAGACTCGACACAATGGGACACACACCCTCCAAACTCCGAAAACACCTAAACCACCCAAAAAGACACAAACCAGAGCTAGTGACGACGAACAAAGGACCCATGTAACAGAGGTTGCTTCTAAAGGAAATCACCCCAACAAGCACCCACCTCCTCACCTAAAAACACCAACCAGCGCCACACATCATCTCCTCCACAACACATCACCACCACCATACATCGCCACCCCCACCACAATTGAATAACCTCCACCACCACTACATCACCACTGCGCCTCACCACCACGATCACTATATCACTACACCGCCAAACATCCTCACCAAGAAACAAGCAACCACACAAACATAAATCTAAAGGAAGACGAAAACCAACAACAAAACACGGGCAGCGACGCCGGTTTGAAGCGGATCCTCAACCTAGACCATAAAAAGGCAGCAGCTTGTGACAAGGAGAATACGTTCATCTCCGTAGTAAAAGAGAATCAAAGGTGGAAACAAAACAGCGACACATAACAACTTCCTCCCACCACCACCGGCCTTGCAAATCCACCACTGACCCTCCACCACGTAAACCACCACCACCACCACACAAAAACAACCTCCAAAAGGATCCCATGACAGATCCACCACCAAACCAAACTTCACAAGACCCGACACCACCATAAAAACCTCTTCACCACCCCTTAAAACCGCCACCTCAGCACCATCCAAAATCACCACCGCAAAGTGGTTCTATAACCGCTACCATCACTGATAATGTTTTCTAGCTTGCAACTAGGATGAGTGAAACTTCACCAAAAGAGAAGAAAAACCCAATCAGCAAGCATAGTGAACAAAAACCAGCACAAGCCAACATGTACGCAGATCTGAAAAAACACTCTGTCGGAGAGCCACGAGATCTCGACCAAGATCCAGTAGCTTCCGCAATAACCTGCACCTGACACGCACAGATCGCGACAAGAAGCATCCAGCTCAGCCACGAACAAAACAGGAATCTCCGAACAGCCACAAAGGCGGGGCAACCGTCGGAGATCTGACATGAAACAACCGACGGAGAAAGAGGTGGTGCGGAGTTCAGGGCCACTCATCACACCACCTTCTACAAGCTTACATGGTGACCGTATGTGTTTGGATTGGTAAGGGAGGAAGAAGAAAGTTACGCCGGTGGTTTTCTGAGAGATGTTGGAGCAAGTTTTCTGGAAGAAGCAAGTTTTCTTACATTGGAAAGCATTTTGCTCCTTATGCTTATATTGGAAAGCATTTTGCTACATGTTTAAGCTTTAACATGCGTTGTTTTAAATTCGTATTATAGATAAACATAACACTACACATTTAATAAAATAGACTTGAACAAAAGCCTTTTCACTAAAATTGATCAGCTTATTAGAAATTTCATTTGAAAAGTTAGGGAGTTCAATTTAATATGTTGAAATGAAGTTACTCAACCTGAGGAGGGAAGTCTTGATGTGAGATTGACTAGGGTAGCTAACACAAACATGTTGGGTAAACTGGTGTGGGATATTAACAATAATAAGTACCAAAAGAATCAATTCTCCATGCTCCTAAAACTTATGGATCTCCTACATGGAGGTGAAATTGATTCCTTCTGTTATGGAAAGCAATTACTGGCGTTGCATAACATATATGTTTCTAACAGTTTAGTGGTGGAATTGGAGTCCAGAAGCATAGTGTGTGGGTGAGGATTAAGGAATTAATCCAAATGTATCAAGTTCTTTTGGAAGATAAGAAGCTTGCATCCCTTATGGCTTTATATTTCAGAGCTCACATACTAGGAACCGACATGTGCTGGGTAACTTGGCATCCTTCGAGCAAAAATCGTTTTTTCCTTGATGTAGATGCGAGCTACTTTGGCAATCTAGGGGAAGCTACTTTGTTTAATAAATCGAGATTGGCATTGAATGTTCTTATCACTCATACTCTTAGATAAGGGAAATAAAGTGCAAATTTTCTTCCTAAAATGGGATACAGTAGCGAGAATAAGCTAAAGATTTGGATCACTCCTACTGGCCTAGAGTTTAATTTGTAAAATTTAGTCACTTATGTTCTTGGCTTCATGCACACATAAAAAAAAAGGTGATATTATTTAAATAGTCATCAAAGACCAGCGGATAGACATTATTTCAATATCGGTGCTTCACTAGTAGTTTATTTGAGCAAATTGGCGCTGATCTGATCCCTGATATCAAATAGTTTCCTTGCAATCAATTGAACTGCATTTTTTCCAATCAAGCCCTAGCACTCATACCAAACAATGCTACATTTTTCTAAATTAATCATTCATTTCTATACGCATATACAAATTTTACAACATTATTCACGTATATTACACTTAGTACTGCATTTTCGGCTCCTGACAAGATGGTGTGGGAGCCATCATTGATTGTTCCTCCTGTGGTAAGATGAGGATTAATTCAAATATCCTCTATTCTGTCATAAGCAGCAGCTAGGTCAGCTCAGGGACGGTGAAGAATCTAACTAGACGGTCCAGGGCTCAATTAAGGAAAACTAACATAACCCACTATTTTTTACGAACTGTTGTCAAACTAAAATTTTCTCCACCGCCTTGGATTTCCATCCAATAATTTCATCATTTCATGCAGACCTTTTCACCGGAAAATATACTGTTGAACAGAGAAATCACCACTATAAGACAATCAATGAGCCATATCAAGAGGAACAAAAAGTATAGGAAACAAGCTTACATTTGTATCTTAAATATCTCAACAGTTAGGCATGGCAATGGGGCGGGGTGGGGACGGGTTTTACCTTCCCCGTCCCCATACCCGATTCTCAAATACTTACCCGTTACCCTAGCCATACCCAACGGGGACGAGAAATTGAATCCCATCCCCGTCCCCGACGAGTTCGGGTATCCCCGCCCCATCCCTGTCCCCGCATTGAATAATTTATTTTAATAAAAAATAGAAGTTTTTTTGCATCCCCAAGAGCAACGTTGTAATATATTATCCGACAATACACTCACTTTAACAATGTTAGATGGAATGATTTAGTTGATCCTTTAAATATCAATGATAGTTTTTATTAATATCACAATTATCAAACAAAATAACATGACATATCAACATAAAGTAATTTTTTACATTTGGGACGGGTTTGGGTATGGGTTCGAGGTGGGTACCTATATACCTGTTACCCGTCCCATACCCGTGTTTTGAAATCGGAGAAAACCCATACCCATACCCAAACCCAGTCAAAACGGGGAAAACCCGTCAAATTGGATTTGGTTTGGGTGGGTAACCGCGGGTCTGGGTTTTGTTGCCATGCCTATAAACAGTCGCGTAGAAATCAAGAGGTTGCTGATATTGTATCTTCTGAGTCAACCTTCAACTGAAAAGCAGTGACAAACAGACTGATAAGAACAATAATACATTACATGCAAGATAATATTTTTTTTAAAGACAAACATCGAGCTTACCATCTCCAGATGATTCAACAAAGAACTGTGTAACATCTTTTTGAGCTTGTCACAGTGATCAACCATGTGACCCATTCTGATTAATTCTTCAAGTTGGTGCAGTAGCTGCTCAATAGTTGTGTACGGGAACCAAAGAGCAAATGGTCTCTTTCTTTTAATTATATCTGCTGGCCTCTGCAGAATGTGGACATTAGCAACATAAGTGAATGCACAACATATCACTGTTGTAGCACCATGAAATAAATATCATGTGCTGCATAAATTTGCCAGTAGCTACTACACTGCATAAATCATGCAAATTTATGTTGTCATATCCAATGTTTTAAAAACCAAACCAGACATTGAACTGGCAAGAACTCCGAGTCATGGTTCAATTGCTTTAAAATGCTTAAACCGGGACTATAGACAGTGCCAGTTCACAGTTCAACCGGTTGAACCATCCATTTCAGTTTTAAGAACATTGGGAACTCTAATGATAAAAGTGATTGAATGTGTACATCATACAAGCTGAGCAAATGATTCTATCCAATTTCAATGATAACAGTAATATATTCAATCCGTAGTAGTAAAAAAGTGATTTACCATTGAAGCAAACGATTCTATGTACTCGAGTAAAAGATAAGTAGCTTCTGCATATCGACCATAGTTGACAAATAGCTGAAACAAAGATGCAGGATTTGATTCCCGGCCAGTCATCCCCCACATTTTTTCCTTTTGACCCTCCTGCCAAAAGTGACAAGCCATTAGCCACGTAAACAATATCATACGAAATCCCAAATTATAGCAGCCAAGGATACATGAAGTAAAAAAGTTCATTCCTCATACTGTGTAGTACAGATACAAGATGTGCCAATATAGATTGTGTCAGGTCGAAATTGGTTGCTGCCCAAGCTTTTAATCAAGAGGCGTGTAAAAGGATATAAAGAGGCCTGGATGTTGGCGTCCCCATGAAAGTCCAAGAAAATTACCTTGAACAACTGAACAAGCCAAAGAGGCAATTCAATCTTGGGATCTGCTCGGAGAAGAGTTCCAGCAACAATAACCGGCAACCTACCATGAAAGTCCTTGTACTTCTCCTGCAATTTTCAAGCAGTTTCAAAGGAAAAAGTGAACTGGCGACACAGAAAAATGTATTTTTTTCAAATAAATAAGAAACCGAACAACCAAACCACCCAACTTAAGAGAAATAAATTATCAAGCATCATGAGAAATATATTAGAGCACAGGAAACAACCATATAAAATCATCTATACAGCTGAATAAGGTTCAAATGAGTGTCATCTTATTGACATGGAGCATGGTATACTATTTCCAGTGCAGTCAATTTTTAGAGGTTTTAAATTCCTGCCCACACCCTTTTGAATGTAGGGGGAGTTTACTAGAACCACAAGACTTGGCTCCAACTTACTAAGAGACAAGACACCCATAATGAGTTACAGATAAAATAAAAAAGTCAAACGAAAATGACACTGCCCTAGGAAATACTAACGCTTACTTAAAAAAAAATTATCTTCCATAATAAATTTATTTTCTAACAAAAATAATAATCTTGATACTTGTTGAAAAAACTTAACTTCTCAACTTGATCTCAAAATATACACCTGCATAGAAGTTTTCCCTCTTATTTCACAAACCCTCTAATGGATTATGGCACAGGCCCAATTTAGAGTGTAGGAACATAGCCAGTTAGTTTGTGTTTATACTTATAATGCGGAGGCCCATGGTCCAAAAGTTCAAATCAATGGACTCAAATTCTCCACCACTTATAAACACCTTAGTTTTCTTTCTTTGTTCCCTCCAATGTGGGAACAAGAAAAACTAAGGTACTATAAGTGATGGAGAGTTTTTGAGTCCATTGATTCGAACTTTAGGACCATGGGCCTCCACACTATAAACACAAACTAACTTCCTATGTTCCTACTTTAGAGGAAAAAAAAACTCAATATGTTCCCACACTCCAAATTGGGAGAGTTCCAAAAACCAACAGAGTTTGTGCAATAAGAGGGAAAACTTCTATGCAGGTGTATATTTTATGATCAAGTTGAGTAGTTATGTTTTTTAAGTAAGTATCACGAGTATGAATTTTTCTGTATGAAAATTTCTCCAATCACGGCCCCCCTCCCCACCAACATATCTAGACTGGTTGAACATAGAATAAAATCAACTAAAGGCTAACATATAAAAGAGGAGAAGATACGAACAAGATAAAGCTTGAGATTTGCCCAACGACTATTTCTGTCCGTTTGTGGAGCTGTAGGAATTGTAACAGGTGAACCATGAACAACCATCTCAAGCTTTGATGATGTCAATAAATGACCATGTTCCCTGAAGCATCAAAAACATTTATCAATCATAGAATGCACAGTAACTTTTGAAAGGAACAGTTAAGTGAAAATTTGAAAACAGTAAGTACCAATATACTAAATTAGTAAATGAACAATAATAAGAACAAAACGTAAACCACAAGAATGACTGATAAGAAACAATAAATCAGGTATCTTATTTCAACAATATACAATAAAAACTGTTTAAAAGGTAAAGATAAGAAATATGTCTGACGTACTCAACCCAAGTGGACTCTACTTTATCAAGACAGCATTTGATTGCCATTTCAGATAAAACTCTTTCCAATTCCCTAAAGAGAAAGACCAAATCACTGATATAAGCATATCAATACATATATACAAACAAAGAAACACACGCACACAAATTGCACAGGGGTGTAAACCTCTTCAGTCCAGAACCCTTGAAAAATCTGAGAAGGATTGTAAAGGCCATATCATATAAATTGTTTTGGACAAGAAGATCAGCCAAATCTGATAGGGCACCGTGTTTTCCTTGAAAACGAAAAAAATGGTAAAACAGGTTCAAAATTCTATTAAATGAAAGCAAATTATATAAAAAAATTAATATCATCAATCACCCTGGAAGTTGTCATAGGCTAGAGACAATTCAACATAAAAAATACACCGAGAGACTAACCAGAAAATGTCCACTTGACGTTTATCAGTGACAGCGAATACTCTGCAGAAGTTAGCACAAACTCGTTCTCAAGTTTTTCAATATCAATGGTGGATTGCCACTTTTGAGGCTCAGCGTCATTCTCAGCTGGTGCATTAAATTAAAGAAAATGATATCACCACCCCTTCAATAAACATTAGTACAATTTTTTAAATGCTAAAAGGAGAAATTAATTCAGCCAGAGGAAATGAATGTAAAGACATCTAATGTTAAAAGGTAAAAGAATTCAGAATAAAAGAAAACAATGATAACATCGATGGAATGAAACACCACCCTTTCCCTCAACATATCCACCAAGGCTACCCTTTTAAAACGACCTAATATTAGCACAGATGTGAAGAACAAGCTATCCAGTATATAGATTTACTTTATAAGAATCCATTCTTCCCCAAATATTTCATTTTGCTAAAAAATATGGAGAGGACAATTTTCATACAATACAACATCATAATTCATAATGAAATGATAACTTCATAACAAGCAGCACGGTTTTTGTTGTTGAATTACTTACAATATTCATCTGGTGTTCTTTTAGCTTTCTTACTTGGATAACATTCACTCGTAAGAGAATTTCGGTCAGTCAGCGAATCAATCCATGTATATGAAGGATGAACAAGATGCAATGCATTGACTGCAGCAGAGAGTGCGTTCAGTCTCTCTTGCAACATCAAGGAACTTCCTTGGTTATCTTTCAAAGGTGCTTCAGTTTTCAAACGAGCAGAATACATGTACATGTAGTTTGCTGCACGTCGCCAATTATGCTGATGTAATTGAAATGCATAGAGCAACTTATACAAGTTTGGCTTTGCAGAAATATCTGATCGTTCAGCCTACATGTTCCACAGTGAAAATGGAATAACATTAAAGAAAACAGCAAAATTAACAACACTCAGATGTGTTCAGTCAGGCCATACCTTCCAAGCCAGCTCTTGTTCTACTTTTTCTACTAAACCAATAAGGGGAAGTTTGTTACTGCAAAGAATCTGTGGGAAAAAGAGAAGCAATCAAGATTAGGCGAAAATACAATTTAGAACATGAGTAGAAAATATAAATTTGAGGTAGAAAATTATTGGCATGCACCATCCTTTTAACTTATAACTCTCAGCATATTAAGTGAGAAATAACAGCATACTAGAATTAAAATAATAGGAAAATGTACCACAATATCATTTACACAAACAGGAAACTCGTGCAGACTTACACGTCGTTACAAATTATATAGCTGCAAACGATGTAATAGGCAGTAGCGGAGTATTACTACTATGTTATAAAATTGTGTACTTTAATTAAAATACGCTCAGAATTATCTAATTTTTACTTAGTCGTGACCTTTGTAGCACAGACACTTTTGATCGAAGACGTGTCCGGTGTCCGACATTTGTCTGAGTCCAACATCGACATGTCACCAACACATGTGATTACACACAAATATGTTATTTTCTTAAATTACTACCGGTGTTGATGAATCAGTGTCAGTGTCGAGTCCAGTGTCCATGTTTGTGTCTGTGCTTCATAGGTCATGACAAATTAATATTATATTAGCCAACCTTTGAGGAAATAGCCATCAACATATTCCAAAATAGATTACATCAACATAAGAAAAACAACAGTTAGAGCTCAATTAACATAGGACAGTCAGAAGACCACGTCAAAAATTATCTAACCTTTATAGAACCTTGTTCATAAAGAACAATTATAAAACGCCTCAAACAGATGTACTTGCTCTCCTCATCTGGATTTGAAATTATTGCACAATATGCATCATAATACCGTCCAAGATCTAACGCAAATATGAAAACATTAGCCCATAATCGTCCCTTGATGGTTGTCACTGATTCGTTAGCAGAGTTCTCCGTGCAATTTTCATCTTTCATATGCAGAGCCTCATCAACTTGCTCAAGTGCAGCAAGAGCAAACTGGCAAGCACCTTCACTAATGTTATAACGTTCAAATAACTGCATTGCCCATTGATAGTATTGAAGCTTCCACGCTGCAATTGTCGTACAGCCACCTGTATAAAAAACACATGTTAATAAGCAACTAAAACTTGAGATTCTGAATGCTCGAGATCATTAGATTTCTGCTACTGGGATACCCACTAAAACCAAGATGCGGAATCCCAACGTCAACAGATAAACTCTGAAGAGCCTCAGATGCACCATTTCCAGATGCAGACCTGCAATTAAAAACCAATAAATTGTGATTGTTCACACGTTTAAGGCACTGTGATGATAACATAATTATATTATTGATAAGAAAGAAGAAAATACAGAAAATTAGACCAAGGCATGATCTCAAGCCCATAAGCTGAAGCCAAAATGGAAAAGTACCCCCCCTTCTCTCTCGTTTTCATCTATTTTGGTGTACTCTATTAATTTACATATGTGCTATTTTTGCTCTAGGTCAAATACTTTGTTTGCAATAAATCTTTTTCAGGAACTTTCTTTACATTTAAGATCTACTACTCGGTAATTTCTGTTATAGCTAACAGATAACATAATTCTACATTTTCCGACTCAACCAGCAATCTAGATCAAGTCCAAAAACATGGTCTAGTGATATCACGTGTTTGGGCATAGATCTACTACTCGGCCGGATTTCCATAAAAACCGGAAACCCAGTGGTTTCCGTTGACTCAACGGGTCACCTTATATAGATGGAAATATGGTATCTTGCTCTGGATCGGGCAGCCACCGCTGCCTTCAGTTGTGCACTGGCTAGAGGTACATCGCGGCACCTTCCGTTAGCTGGAGGTAGTAGAAGATGGTTGGTTACAAAGGAAATAGTAAAAAAGAGCAATATACCAATATTAGAAAAGTACCGAATTGAAAACAGCAGCAGAGGAATCTAACACATGGTTTTAAGAAGAGAATTAGTAGACCAAAGGTTTGCTATTTTGTTTTAAATAATTGTGATTAATTAATAATAAAGGAAAACATAGCACCATGAAAATATAGAATAATAAGTGATGGCTCATGGGGAAGTGGTTTTCACTTCAGCAAGTGGATGACATTGGGTAGTGTGTGGCTTAGAATGGTGCACAGAGAAGGGGAACAGTCTGTTTACGCTAGCGTAGTCATTAGAAATAGTAAAAAAAAAAAAACCTTAAATGGGATGAGCCCATAAACTGAGAGTTGCAAAAGCATAAATCTAGTTAGAGACCGGTTCAACTAGTGACCCAATGGTTCGGCCACGCACTGACCCAGTAGGCCGTCCGGGTCGATGACTGTTCTGAGTTTTAAAACACAGCTTATTTCACTGTTTTGCGCACTGGAAACATCTTCAAGAGGGCTGCTGCTGATTACTTTGGTACTACTGTGACTTGAGAGTTGTGTGTTGCCATCATATGGATTTTCAATCTAAGTTGAATTGAATGTGAGTGGTAATTTTAAAACATTTTTCTCATCAATGTTATTTTATTTGCATGCATGTGTCATTAAATATAAATTTGTACTATGATCATATGATTTACATGTCTCTCACTCCCCCCATCCACAGTCTTAGGTAGAATCTCCAATTTTGACTACCTTGATCTTGATCTTGATTAAGATGGCTTTGGTTTAGACCTTTTCAAAATGAAATTAAAGCTCAAACCTAACCTAAACTAAAGAGAAACTAACCAATATCACTTAACTACTTGACCAAGTGATCAACTCAGAGGCTGTAAATGTAAGTCTAAATAATGCAACCAACTCAGTAAATTAGTGTACCTAAAGAAACAACGAATGGCATCCGAAATTTTTTTGTCCTTCTCTGTTGCATGCAATCCACACTGCACTTGGGCAAGTAGGCAACATCCTAGAAGATGATGGCGTATGCACCATCCACCATCAGCATCTTGAATACTTTGGGATGTTTTCTCCTTTAGCAAATGTGCTTCCGCCATCATAAGCAATTGCTTTTCAAACATTTGTAAATTGAAATATTTAATACTTTCAGTGAAGATAACTAGGGAAAATAAACCATGTGAAGGGACCAAATTCCCATTCTGGGAAGAAAAGTAAGGGCAAGTAAATAACCTCAGCAGCACGATACTGGTCATGCTTGAAAAGGATAAACGCAAGATCTATAGAACGACTCAAGAAAGTAGAAGATCCACCATCCTCGCCCCAAATTATCCAACTGATGAAGTCCCTCATCCTATGTATAGAGCTTTGCATGTTTGAAAAACATTCCGAAGAAAAGTGGCTATGGTCTAGAGATGAATTTCCAACATTTAGCAAAAAAATAAAAGCCAATGTTAAGTCACATCTGGCGAACTTCTCATTCCATATATGTTTCCCCATGCTGTTATCTGTATTTATGAGCAAAAAAATGTTAGCATAATATTGGTGGTATGGCGTATGTGATCAATTTAGAAACTGATGACTTATAGCTGAAAAGTTAGTCAGTTAAAATTAATGTGTTTGGTAAATTTAGTTGTTGTAAATATAAAAGGATATAATTATTTAATTTATATGTATAAAAAAAATTCAAAAATAATCTGAGATATCAATCAAATCCCCTCCCTTTCTCTTCCTCTCTTGTGGTTTGCTCTCTCCCCCTCGCCACCATCCCTTACTCTTTCTCGCTTCTGAATATTGAGGAAGAAATCTAGAAAAAAATCAGTAAACAAATACTCCTTCCGTCCCAAATTAAGTGAGCCTTTTGGTTATTTCACACATATTAAGAAAAGTGCGTGAGTGAAAGAGAGAGAAAAATAGTTTTAAGTGCCCTTGTCAAGTATTAGTGCATTCACCATTATCATAAATGCAAAGTGGAAGATATTGAATTGGGAGTGATGAAAGTAGTATTAATTAGAGTGTATAATTGGAAAAAGGTAATTAATATTGCATTGAAAAGTCAAATGGGTCAATTTTTTTTTACAAATGAGTCGCTTATTGTGGGACCGAGGGAGTAACAAATACTCCCTCCGGAATAAAATATAAGCAAAAATGGTAGTTGAAAGGTTGGTGTATGCGAACTAAATTTTTAACCACACGCATTGAGCTTTCAACTTCCACTTTTGCTAGTATTTCATTCCGGAGGGAGTACTCCACAATTGAATACTTGAGTGAAAAAATACAGCCTCCAAACTCTCAAACAAATTACCCTTTACAAATACTCGGACGGTGTGGCCGGTACAAGAACCAAAAAACCCTATTGTAAAAAAAGTATGACAATGATCTTAATCAAATTGCTTGGTAAAAGATCCTTCTGACATAAAATTGATTTTTGCAATGAGTCAAATAATAAATGAATTATATAGTTCTTTCGTAGTAATATGAGTAACAGAGAAGATGAAGAATAAAAAATAATTATATAGTTCTTCTTTCGTAGCAATACGAGTAATGTGAGTGGTCAGTAGTGTAGTTGTATAATTTTACCAAAAAAAAAAAAATATACAATGCAATTAAAATAATAAGGTTAAAAATGTAAGTATAAAAAGCTATAAGCTATAAAAAAAAACTATAAGTTATAAGCCCAAACGCTACTTGAAATAGCATCTCAAAAAAAGCTATAAGCTAGTGAGAAAAGCTTTTTGCCCAACACATTTTATTTGACCAAACAAGCTTATAAGCTTGTCCAATAAGCTAGCTTATTGGCATTACCAAACATAACCTTTATCCCCTTATTATGATAAATCTGGGAAACCATGGGAAATTGGCATGACTTGAGTAATAACACTACCCATGACTCGAGTAATAGCACTACCATGTAAAATCAAAGTCTCGCCATATAAGACAGTTTTGATATTGATTTAGCCCCAAAACCTAAGATGGTTAGATATAATAATGGGGCACCGCATTATTCACGGACCAACCCCAATAGAGTTAAGCATTTGGGGTGGCTGGAAAAACTCAAGTCCCAAATTAATATGATATAAGTCCTAAATAAAGCATTTAAAGCATACACAACTTACCTTACCAGTCGGTTTTGTGGAGTTAACTATTGCCCCAAAACACGAAATATAATGTACCTAAATCATACAGCCTACCTATTTGCAACGTTGAAAGTTTTGAATTGAAGTCCTCCGTAACAGCTGGTGCAGCCGGTGTGATGGCAAAGAAGATGATGACCAGCCACTCAAAAATAATTTCTTGAAGCATCGGAACTAACTCTAGTTGTATTTTGTTTATATCATCAGGTGACAAGTGGACCTGCAAGAAACAATTAGTCAAAAAATATTAATATGAAATGCACAACATTTTAATCTATATTGAAACTGCATTATTCTGGCAAAAATGACTTCCTAAATACTTCAAAAACTTCTGCATGAAATATGTCTATGCGGAGCTAGACCAAGGTCAACCATTAAACAAATATTCTAGAGAGCAATGCTTGAATTCCTCAACTAGGACAGAAGTATCCATTTATTGTATTTGCATGACAAACATACTTTGTTCTTCATGAAATTCAAACTCACAAAAATCCCAAACGTATATCTTAGGAATTAGGATTGAATTTGGCTAGTCTAGAGTGAGTGAAGTGAGCAAATCAAGGGTTGTTATTTCAACAAACTCGTGATTTGGTATGGAATACTTGCAATATCCACCTTTGATTTATTATTAATAAAATGGTCTATAATACTCACTATACTCTCTAAAGTGAATTGTTCACTTAACAGGAGTCAAATCCTATAGAATTTGGGTTGAGTCTAATTGAACCATACAAAACCGACTTATAAGGTGAGGGATGCCTCCCACTTATAAACTCATTTTCAGGTCATATCACCTCCAACATGGGACTCTTTAACATACACACTGACGCCTAGGACAGGAGATCTAGATCAGGACCCAAGTAGCAAGAGAGTGTGTGGCCCGACGAATCTTTGATAGGCTCTGATACCATCTTAAAATTTGTTTGGGTCTAAATCAACCCAACAAAATTGGCGTAATATGAAGGATATCTCCCACTTATAAACTCACTTTCCGCATCCAATTGGGCCTCTTTACCAGTATATGATTTTCCCCCCATGTTTTTATCATATCCATGCTTAAAAAAAAATTGGTCATTGTGGCATTAATTGGCCACAACAAATGCAAAGGATGCTAAAAAATAATTAAAATCTTGAGTGACCCCGACATATTCAGTTGATCTAGTGGATCAGTTTGCCAGCAGCTCAAGAATTGACAAACATTAAACTCAGGATCAATTACATCTGGCACAAAACTTTCAAAATTACTATTGAATGAAGGAAAACAGAAGAAAATGTAATCTATCTTGTGGAAATTTCAAATAACTATCATATTTAATCTGAAAATAATTTCAATTAAGTAATGATTGCATTAAAAACATTTGCAGAAGAGATATACAATGTTAGGCTATAGAATATGAGTGGTTAAAAGTTAGTAAGTTGATAAGTTTGTTAGGTGGTTATTAAGAGATGTTATCTTGGTTATCCTTGGAAAGTCTTTAAATAGCCCTCAATTGGTAGAGGGGAAAGATGGCTTTGAAATAATTAAATTATTGGACTAGAGAATTATCTAGTGTGAAAGGAGAGTGCTCCTTTGGGTAGCCAGTGCAAGGTTATCTTCGTTGTAAACCTTATATTTCTTCCCTTTCAATCTCGCTACACTAATAAGAAACCCTCATTTGTTTGCAATCTTTATTCATTTGAATCTGTTTTTACACCACTATTCTAGGATTTTTTTTTCTTGCTCAAAGAAAGGATCAACTTATCTTAACCACCACCTTACAAACTTATCAACTTACTAACTCTTAATTACTCTAATCATACAATAATCTATATTCTATATCCTAACATACACAGCTTATTTTCCATCATTAAAACCCCATAGTCTCTCAGCCGAAAGCACTCCGTCATTAAAAAATAAAAAATAAACCCCATAATCTCTGGATTAAGATACTCTCTATTTTTCAAAGAAATGGAGGGATCCATTTATGAGGAGATAGACACAAATAAGATATTAGTGAGACCCATATATTGTCAGATTCTACTATATCAGTAGTGATTATCAATATGATTCTCAATTTAACCTGTTAATGAGATTTTAGGTTGGAAAAAAACAAACAGACAATATTTAGCATTATACGAATATGAGCATATCTATCTATGCTTACACAATAAAATTGGTCATTATGGCATTGAGCCCATACACAGATCACAATATTCCTAAGTGACCCCAACTATTCAGTCAATCTAGTGGATCAGTTTGCCAACAGCTCAAAAATTGACAAACATCAAAGTCAGATCAAGTGCATCAAGCACAACTTTCAAAATTAATATTGACTGAAGGAAAACAGAAGAAAATGTAGACTTTCTGGTGAGAATTTCAAATAACTATCTAATTTAATTTGAAAATAATTTCAATCAAGGAATGCTTACATTAAAAACAATTACACAAGAGATATACATTACGAATATGAGCATATCTATCTATGCTTACACAATAAAATTGGTCATTGTGGCATTGAGCCCATACACAGATCACAATATTCCTAAGTGACCCCAACTATTCAGTCAATCTAGTGGATCAGTTTGCCAACAGCTCAAAAATTGACAAACATCAAAGTCAGATCAAGTGCATCAAGCACAACTTTCAAAATTAATATTGACGGAAGGAAAACAGAAGAAAATGTAGACTTTCTGGTGAGAATTTCAAATAACTATCTAATTTAATTTGAAAATAATTTCAATCAAGGAATGCTTACATTAAAACAATTACACGAGATATACACAGCTTTGTAATGAGATTTTCCAGTTGCTACCATGTTTAATTAGACAATACTTTCAATTAGTGGATGCTTACAGTAATTAAAAAAGCAATTGCACGTATGAGAATTTACATATAGGAAATGTCTATAAACTCACCTGACCGCTGATGTCCACCAAATAGCTTAAAAATAGGAGAAAGTCCCAGGCAGATTCAAACATCACTTTTGCAATCTGATACGAAGAATGTACCATGACGGAAGAATTTATGTTTGATGACATTTCAGAATCAAATTTAAGCATTCTTTTCTGAGGAACCAAAAATTTCAGTAAACCCTCAACTACATTTAAAATTTTGTCCCACGAAGAAGCTTTTTTGTACAGGCCTTGAAGAGACAAAAACATGTCAACAGAGAGTTTTCTCAAACTTCTATGATCTGTTAGTTCCTTCTGCGGGAAAATTGTATGATCCCCAGATGCAGAACTTTGGAGCACTGGACCTGGTATACAATAACCAGTTTCCAGAATCTTCACTATACAGTGAACAATATCTTCAGAAGAGATCGTCGGTGCGGTAAAAAGTGATTCATAAAATATAGAAGAAGCAGTTTTTCCCAATTGTTGGCTGAAATTCATGACACACAGAAGCAATTCAACCAAAATTTCACATTCAATATCATCGTCAAATAAATCCATAATGCCTGTGAGCTCACTAACTTCATCTGAAGAACCTACAGAATACAAACGAAGTCCATATTAAGGAAAGCAAATAATGAATATAGGATAAAGTTAATTAAAAATGTCTAAGAAAAAGCCAGGTATATTTTTACTATGTAAAATTCATCAAGAGAGAAGAGAAAGAAAAGTAACCATAATTATTAATTACCCTCTACAATGCGCTCAATATCTTCCAAAGACCGAAGAAGTGAAACTGATTTTTTTCTGATTAAACCAACAGCAACAGTGGAGGAATCAACAAGCAAGCCATATACTGCATTGTTCTTGCACCAATTATGGAAATATCTGGCAAAAAAACACTTCCAGCAATGCACTATGGACACTTTTTCAGATCCAACCTATCACATTATAAAACTTGTCAGTAAATCAGCATACAAATTCCCATTAAAGGGAGGGAAAAGCAAGGCAAGAGATGAGAGAAATTGAACAAATATGACAACGAAAACCTCATGTTCTATAAGCGAAAGTATCTCCTTTTTTAGTCCATCTGCAGTTAATGTTTGTAACTCGGATTCACCCAAATGCCTGTTATACTCGGCAAGAGTTGCATGCAAAGCAGCATTATGATGAACCCCAGGAAGCATCAGCCTTCTTAAAAAAATAGAAGATACAAAAGGCAAAATATCATCCTGCAGAAAAGAAATAACTGACAGTCATACTCCTCCTTATAATATATTTCTTATTTTATTGACAGAACATTTTTAAGCATATGAGAACTCCCAGCCTGATAACAATCAAAACTTGCATGTTACATTGATACAAAAAAGTTGTTTAGTCTGGCATTGGTCGTTCAAAGCATCAATCAAAAGAGTTCATATTATTCTTTAGAAGCGAAGAAAGATAAGTTGTCTATGCAACCACTAGTAAACATTGGACAGACACGTTTCAGTGTAAATGTTGCACATCCAATAGAACTAACCCCTTGAATTGATACATATAGATTTTATATCATGAAAGTTTAGGGAAGCCAATTCCAATTTCTTTTAAATACATCATTTACAAGCACCCAAAGTGTTTGACTGAAAACCATCACCTTGTTCTTAGAGTGGGAGTAACCATCTTTATGTAAAATCATAATTGGCAATAGGCAAGCATAGTACAATTATTTGAGCATATACACATGAACATAGTGCAACTAAGGTTCATAGATGCATTCAGTGAATTGTAGAACATAACTCTCCCACTGATATGCAAATAACAAAGGAATAGAAGGCCACAAAGACTGAAGATTAAAATAATAAATGATGCGATACCTTTGAGGATGAAAATATTGAATGTGTGATGCGCAAAATTTCATCCGCAAGATGCTCTGAACTTTGAAATAGTTGATCAGCAACAAATTCTTCCTGTAACGCATAGGAAAATGCTTCTACCCTGACAAAACAGATTAATGGTTGAGCAAGAGCAGTGACTTACCCACATTAAAACATACAATGAAGGTTTAAAGTGCAGAACATATGACACAGGTATAAAACTATTTAGACAACTAATTAACTTTTGGGTTAATTATGTTTTTGGTCCCTACAAAATTGCAACCTTGTAAGTTTAGTCCTTACTTAATTTTAATAGCATTTTTAATCCCTACAAAAAAAAAATTTACTTATAATTTTAGTCCCTGCTAAAATAAATTTTGTTTAATTATCCTTAAACTCTTAAATTTTTTAACGATTCTTTTTATACAAGTTTAGAACACTATGAACGGTTCATTTACTAAAAACTATAATTTTTTAACATGAAGTAAATTAAATATGAATTTTTTAAAACGACAAAAGTTTAAGATATAAGTAACAAAAATATGGACGTAGAAATCAAATTTTTGCGATATTTTTTTTGGAGGACCTTTTAATAACGTTCTTAACACGCCTGTAAAAAATTGTTGAAAAACTTAAGAGTTTAAGCATAAATTAAACAAATTTGGATTGAGTAAGGACTAATATTGAGTGCAGAAATTTTTTGTAGGGATTAAAAATGCTATTAAAATTAAGTAAGGACTAAACTTACAAGGTCACCATTTTGTAGGGACCAAAAACATAATTAACCCTTAACTTTTTTATGGGATAATTTGTTCGCGTTGTCCGTTGCAACTTTAAATGAATATATCATCCCATAATCAATTTAAGCTGCATTGAATGTAACTAATTCATGTATAACAATCCTTTCAAATGTGTGGTAGCATATATTAGTTACCTACTCGTATCCAAATTTTCAGATGTTAGACCTAAAATAATATGGTGAAAACTTAAAAAATTAATTGGATTCCTGAAAAAAGTTTCCCAAGCAAATAGTGCAGTATTAGAATATATAATATATTAACAAAGAATTCGGTCCTGCCTATGGATAAAGATAAATCTGCCACTATCAATGGACAGTTTTAACCTTTCTCAAATCAACTAGTAAAATGCTAAACAAATGAAGATAAAATTCCTGGTTTATACTACAACCGCTACTATGTACCAGCCTCTTGCCAGTGATGGGATCGCCCTCTTGAAATGCAAAGTAAGGCTGCCCCTATAACAGGTCCACAATTGGCCTGACTCTTCTTTTGGAACTAGCCATGGCACAGGTTGCACTTTCTAATACTAACACGCCATGAAAATATGCTTAAAAGAGCAGCATAGAAAAAAAGATAAGAAAAGGTAACGTACTCATCAATATTTGTAGCCAACAAGTGTGATACTAATTCATTATCCTTCAGTATCCATATCTTATCCGACATTAGTTTAACGTCAAGGCATCGTCCCTGGATTAAATGAAAGCAGGCTCACAACTGTAGCAAAGATTAAAAAATAAAAAAAAAACAAGAAAACACATCTAATCTATGCTTATTGAAAAGGGCAACAAATTACCTCTTCCAAGGAAATAGTTTGCACTGAAGGCTCCATAGAGAGAACAATTCTATCCCCAAAATTATATAGGATACTATGTAAAGAGATCATCTCCAAATTTCCATCCTAGAACATTGCAAACATAGCAATACAACAGTTAAAAACGCTGATGTTCCAATTGAGAAGTTAATCTTTAAAGACAACTCAGATTTCTGTCACTAGTAAAGACTAAAGAATTTAAAGTCTTAAACCAATCCTTATGAAGTCTCTCTACTTTAAAGCAGGTATTACTAAAACTGTATGCACTACAAAAATTACTAAATAGTAAATAATAAGAGATATCAGATTCAACCTAATTGGAGGAGAAAAGGAAGGAAAAATGGAAGAGATGAAGAACCACATAGTGACAGAAAACAAGTGCAGAAATGAAAATATGAAGCATCGAGTTAAAAAATATGGGGGAGAAATGACTTTCTAAAGTTTGGTCTGTGTATTTGAGTGATAAAAAAGTCTCTGAATTAAAACAAACCATGTGCCACAATCTCTAGACGTCAGTTAAAAGGTCTCAGATCGAGGCATCACCAATCCAACTCATTAGCTGAGAGGCGCACAACATTGAATATGGAAATTTAATAATATTAACGAAGAGGTTTATCAATCACATAGATCAAAATTTTATAGCTAACAAAAATAAGACAGTAAATTTGTGGGTAATTTACCACTTCATATGTATTCTACTCTATATCACCAAATTTTATTTCTTTTTCAATAAGCAAATGCATAAACATGACATTTTAATTTGTATTAGACAAAATATAGTTCTTTGAAACTCAAAATTAAACAATAATCATCAATATGAAGGTATCCTCACTGGACTTATCTCAAACTGTAATCTATTTTAAGCCATGATCATGATTTTTCTGATTTTGCTCGTTTAAACTTCAAACCCAAAGTATATAGATCACAAACAAACAAAAATGATTTATAGATGTACAAACGATGACGCTAGAATAAGACTGCAGGGTTATTTTCAAAGAGCATTTACATTTAAAACACTGTTGTCGATGCGGAAATGTGGCGTGGCACAGCCAACCCCAAAAGTGGTGTAGCGCGAAGCGGGCGCTATTTTAGCGACGCGGTAACTAATATTAAAAAAAAAACATATTAAAGAAAGTATGAAAAAAATATACTTAATATTAATATCAATGAAATATTAAAGATAATTAATTGATTATTAGTATCAAATACTAATATAAAAATGTGTTTAGTATTAATATAAATGAAAAGTATATGTAATATTAATATAAATAAAAAATATATTTAGTATAAATATAAATAAAATATATATTTCTTTGGTACAATATAAAAAAAAATTAATATTAATAAAAATAAAATATATATATTTAATATCAATATAAATGTATTACTTATTTAAATAATTTATTTTTATATAACAAAACATTAATAAAAAATGCTAACGAAAAACAGATCCAATTTTAATTTTTAACTTAGATGTCCATATTATTCAGTTACGATGCAGCTCACGTTTTGGGTTTTTTTATTTGGGCTTTAGTTTAATTTAGAAGGCCGTATAAATGGCCCAAAGAGACTATGTATATTTCAGGAACCCTAAATGCTTCCACACACATCTCCCTTTTTCATACTTCTCTCCTTGTTCTCTTCTCTCTCGCTTTCTCTGCATCTGTTCTTCTTTCAATCCTTTTCCCCTTATTTTCTTCTCTCTCTGCATCCTTTCTTCTCTTGATCCTTTCTCTGCTTCTTCTATTGGTCTCCTACTCCTCTTTTTTCTCCTTTTTTGAACTGGAAGGCGGTAGCGGCCACTTTGACCCGAATTGGCACCATGCCACACAGTTACAAATTGGCCGCATCGGTCGCTCCCCAGTTTCGCACCGCACCAACGCAGCTGGGTGCGGTGGAGGCATTTTGGCCGCGCCAGTCGCTTTTGACAACAGAGATTTAAAACATAAACTCTTCCATCCAACCAAATATACATTTTTGCCCCCACCCCCAAGTTAACAGTCTAGGTGGTACACACTTTGAAACATGTGTCAGCTTTCAAACTGTAGACATAATCAAAGTTTCTTTCAAGTGTACATGTAAGCATAAGATAAGGTAAACATGACCAACATTGTAGATATGTATTTGTATTTAACAAATGAGTAGGAAATAACAATGCCTTTAATTTCATACCGTTGTATGTCTGCACAAGATTGCCAAAGGAATTACGCTTGAATTGGGGTCAGATTGACCCACCCATAACCTTAAAAAACTAGCACCTGAAAAACAAACATTGAGTGGTTTGAGCATATATGTGTTTGTGAATACGAGTAAACATAAGAACAAGGAGGTCGTGATATATAATTAAACGGCGGAAGGGAAACCACATTCAATTAACTTTCAATCATATTTGATATTGCAGCAATAAGAGACAAATAACATTATTATTCCCCAAAAATAAAAAGAAATGCCTTGTTTCCTATAATCCATTTCTAGCTTATTGCATCTTACTACCATTTTTTCTGAGATATTATGCACAACCAGGAACTTGATGAATTCCACTGATCAAAGATAATAACATTAATACAGGAAAGGAAGTTTATCCGGTACCCTGCCATTTCACCAATGCCCCTTAAAAATAGTGCTCAACATTTGATCACCTCCCACTTAGTTTGAAATATAAGAAATTTCTATGTTGTGACTTAATAGCAGGCAGCACTATAGCCGAGTGGGAATGGGTCATGGTGCAACGTGAAACACTGGCTAATGGCTATCCACGTTTTGCATTAGCAGCTGCTTATCGGTTAGTGTTTGTAATGTCATCTGATATGATATACCTAATTTTGAATTTTTTTTAGGGCTGTTTTATCATTTCCCAATCTAAGTTTAGAATGCCCAACCTCTCATCCCAATTTTGAAACACAAGAAACGCTCTGTTTTTGCTGTGTTTCTACGACTTCATAGACCAAACATAGCACAGCAACAGCGACTGTGTTTGCAGCGGGGATTGTCAGGTTAAAGTTATCTACCCTTTATTGGCTTTAGTTTCTAGGTTTTTGCCCCAGTTCGGGAAACATACTAGGAGTTTCTTTCCCGGTAGAGTCAATAAAAGAGCTGCGTCTCCTTTTGCTTTAGTTCATTTTGATATTTGGGGTCCTAGTCGTGTTGTTTAATGTTTGGGTTATCAATATTTTGTTACTTTTATCGATGACTTTTCTAAATGTACTTGATATATTTTAATGAAAAATCGTTCAGAAGTTTTCTCAATATTTAAAACTTTTTGCTCTGATACCATATAAAATATGTAAATTCTGTGTGAATATTTGTGTCTATAATGAGATCACACTGTTGTATTTATAATGGTGTTACAATAAATACATTGAATAAGCACTAAACTAGGAAGTTGTATAATCCTAGGAATATTGAAAATCAACTAGGAAGTTGTTACACTTATAGGAAATATCTACAATTCATAATTCTAACAAACTTAAATATAAAAGAATAGTTAGAATTAAATCGAGACAGTACCTGACATTGCCATTACACCCATGTTATGACTAAAGACCTTGCTATGAGATGCTAGATCCCAAATTCGTAATGTCCCATCCAAATGAAGGGCAAACACAAACTTTTTCCCGCAAAACTCAGAAATTACCAAGTCTTGTACAGTACCCACAAAATTACCCCTACAAGACGTGATTATTGAACATATTAAAATTCATAATTAGGGAAGGTTCAATTCGTAACAGGGGAAAGAGATTGATAGGTGGAAAAGTTATCTAACATAATGTATTTTGATTATTGGGTATTAGAATTTAAAAAGAGAATACCTTGATATTAAACCCCATAAACGGCCAATTCCAGCTTCATCTCTAAGCTCATGCACAAAGCCTTCATGGAAAAACAAATTCATTATAAACCAATAAAAACTAATAAACAAATATCAACAAATTTCAAACAGGAACAAAATTTTAACATAGTAAAAGGTGAGCTTATGTTGTTCATTTGATATAAAGATGAACCCATCTCTATTTTCCAATGCAATGTCAAAATGGTAAACAAAACCAGGCTATCTAAGTCTACGAGAGCAGTCCCATTGCAATCTCAAGTTCCAAAGAACATGCAATTTAGTGAATTACACGCATAATTACAACGAAAGAAGTGGAACATGGCAGGAGAAAATATGAAATGCTAGAAATGGCACATGCAAGAACTAACAAACAAACAAACTGAGATAACCATACCATGAGCACTTGGGTCAAGTACACCGAGTTGGAATGAGAAAACCGGTCCATTACTAGTACCAATAACAAGACACCGAGCAGTTGCTGTTACGGCGGTTATGGCAGCATTATCCGGAATGTAATCACGCACATTAAGCTCAATAAGTTCATCCGCTGGTAAAATAGAACCCGACCCATATGCAGAAACATTTCGAATTCTCAATAGATAAGCCACGCCAGACACAGTCAACACATAAAGCAAGTAAGGAAATCTAGAATTTCCAGTAATCTGCATCAACAATGAACACAACTTCACTTACACAAACAAAAACAATCAACAATGCACAATTAGACATAGGCCCTGTTTGGATAAACAACTTATTTGCAGCTTATAGCATAAGCGCATACCATGATAAGCACTTGTGTATAAGCTATTTTTTATAGTAAAATATAAAATAAAGCTAAATTGTTTCTGTATAAGCTATAAGCTATCTTGAAGAATTTATGAAAAATAAGCTAAAAATAGCTTATGAACAATGTCGTAAGCTTTCCTATAAGTTACCCAGACAGTCTAACAAATTGTTTCAGTATAAGCTACAAATTGTTTCAGTATAAGCTATAAGCTGTTTGTATAAGCTATCTTGAATAATTTATGAAAATAGCTTACGAACAATGAAAATGAAAATAGCTTATGAACAATGTAATAAGCTTTTTCATAAATTCTCCAAAACAGTCTCACAAAACTTACGTCAGTAAATAAGCTCAATCAAGCCAATCCAACCAGGTTCATAATAATTGATTGTTACAAATTATGAATAAGCAAATGTAACCTCGTTTTTGCAGATAAACGCGAATGGATAAAGCGCATCAGGAAAAGTGAATCTGAGTCCAACACGAGGAAATTCTTTCGAAGCAGTAAGCTCAAGCAATTCCAAAGTTTGAGGTTGCGCCTTATGAATTCTCCTGCTCAAAAATAAAAAACGAATCAAAGCATAGATTAGTGAAACGGTGAAAATTTTGAAAAAGTTAGGGTTGAAATTGAGGAAGGAGAGGAAACGAACCAGATGAGATATGTAGGATGATCTCCGATGACGGAGCAGGAAGCGCGGTCGTCGGTGATGGAGGCTGCACCGCCATCGACGGTGATGATGGATGAAGAAGGTACGGTGAGGTCGGTCCAGCGAACGGCGTCGCTTCCGATGATTGGGACTTCTTTTCCGGCCAATGGCCACTGAGTTCCCATTGTCGTCGATCGGAAACAAAACCCTAAACGCAGTAGGGTTCAGGGGTTTTTGACACGAGGGTGAATGAAGAGTAGTGACTTGGCGCCCAAAGTGTGTTAAAATATTGATGCAACAACTATGATAATTGAATAATTCTTTCAAAAAAAAAAAACTATGATAATTGATAATTGAATAAAAATGAATGTCTAATCCAATCTAATCTAATGGAATTAGAAATCAAAATTGTTTATTTGGAAAATGTTTTTTTTTTTAAGGATCAAAAAAGGATTATATAAACAACGGTGGCGGTTCCCATTTAGCACAAGGTGTACTCAAGAGGTCGTCACAAAAATACAAGCTGTGTCAATGTACAAAAACCGAAACAAGTGTCAGTCGATACCCAAGCACTGTAACGGGTCCGACCACCATCTTTGAGAACCTAAAACAAAAGTAACGTTATTAGCATTAAGCCACCACAGAGAATTAAATTTGACCTTTTCCAACAAGTCTAACATGGAAGTTTGAACGTTATTGAATAGTCTGTTGTTTCGTTCATTCCATAAAATCCACACTCCCAATAGCCAAAGAAGTTGCATGAAAGATCCATGTGTCCTCGACGTTCCTAAAGCGTTTGTAAACTGAAAGAAATGATCATGAACATTATACGGATCAACTCCATAAACACCAAGCCAATTCTGTATATGCTGCCATAAAGCACCAAAAATATTGCAACGAAAGAACATATGAAGAGTTGTTTCGTCATTTCCACACCCCGCCACACAGTACTTACAGTACTTGGCCGTGGGTTGTATTATGCCACGCCGGAGCAGATTAGTTTTTGTTGGTAACATGTCCCGCAGTAACCTCCAGGGTAGAATAGAGACCTTCAAAGGTACCTGTTTAAGCCAAACAAGATCTCCTATGTCGTCACCTATATGATGCGCCTGGGTTGTTAGTATCTGACATGCTCCGCGCACGTTGTAACCCCCCGCAATGTCAAGAAGCCACTGCCACCTGTCAAAAACATCAGACTGCAAAACAAAATTATCAAGTAAATGGCAACACTCGCCTATCATCTCCTCCTCCCAATCCCACAAACGTCTCCGACATCCCCACGCTGCTCCCCCATCCTCCCAACCAAGAGAGAACATCTCAACCACCGTACTTGACTTATTCAGCGATAAGTCAAACAAGCGACTAAAACGCCGACATAAAGGAACATCTACAAACCACCTATCATGCGAGAATAAAGTATTAGTTCCTGTCCCTACCTTAATAGCCACCCTGTCAGTAAACCAACTCCCTCCTTCACTTCCTACTCCGTCCCTAATCTTCGCTAACTCTCTCCACCAAGTAGGAACACTCCGGCCCCCAACCGCTCAGCCTCCTCACCATACCTCGCCACCAAAACCCTATACCATAAACCTCTTCTATCCACCAACATCCGCCAACACCATTTTCCTAACAGAGCTAGATTAAATTCTTTCAACTGCCTCACCCCCCAAACCCTCATTTTCCTTACGTAAACAGATAAAGCTCCAAGCGATCCAGGAAATTTTCCTGTTATCCTCACTCCCTCCCCAAAAAATAATTTTAAAAATAGATTCAATGGAAGAGATTATACCTGACGGAGCTTTGAAAAAGGAAAGAGCATAGACATGCAGTGAGGTCAGGACAAATTTAAGAAGAACCAATCGACCACCAAAAGAGAGAAAATGACTGTGTCATCCCGTCAATCTAGATTTAATGGTATTAAAAACAGGGTCCCCAAATGCCAGTCTCCTAGGATCACCCCCAATCGATAAACCCAGATACATGAACGGAACTTTACCAACCATGCAATTCAATATAGACGCAGCCTCATTCAACCAAGAATCCGCAATATTAACACCAACCAACAAACTTTTGTGAAAGTTCACCTTTAAACCAGACATTACCGCAAACAAGGACAAAACCGCGCGTAATGCTCGTACGTTGGCCCAACTTTTGACACCAACTAACAGCGTGTCGTCAGCGAACTGAAGATGGGAAACCACAGTTGAGTTTGCGTGACCCACCCCATAACCAGTGAATAAGTTATTCTCCACCATCGATTTCATCATGACATTTAACCCCTCTGCCGCCAAAAGGAAAAGAAACGGCAAAAGAGGATCGTCTTGGCGCAACCCCCTTTTTAGAGGAAACTCATATGTGGGACTACCAATAACTAGTACCGAAGCAGTTGCTGCTGTTACACACTCTTTTATCCACTTTCTCCATAAAACCGGAAACAACATTTTGCTCATCATCGCATCCAGATACCCCCAATCCACCTAGTCATAAGCTTTTTCAAAATCAACTTTAAAGAGCATTAATTCCTTCTTTGATTTTCTAGCCTCATCTACCACCTTTTTAGCTACAAGAATACCATCCAGTATCTGTCTACCTTTTACAAATGTCGTCTGAGTCTCGGATATCAAACTCCCCATGACCATCCGCAAGCGATTAGCTAGCACTTTCGACAAAATTTTGTAAAGACAACCCACCAGAGAAATAGGGCGAAAATCATGTAACCGCTGTGGGCTATTCACTTTAGAAATGAGAGCTATAAAAGTAGTGTTTATACCTCTTGTTAACCTGTCGTTCCTGTGAAAATCTGTTATGAAGTGCATGACATCCCCTTTGACATCGTCCCAAAAATCTTTTAAGAAGCCAAAATTCACGCCATCTGGTCCGGGACTTTTGTAACTGTCACAATCCCACACTACGACCTTTACTTCAGCAACTGAAAACGAATTAGTAAGACTACTTCCCTCCGTATAAGATAAGTTTCTAAAAGCCAAATTATCAACCCCCAACCGAATTGTATTAGAATCCGCAAAGTGCTCTTTGAAGTGGGAAAATACTGCGTTCCTAATAAGCTGCACCCCTTCGACAAGAGAACCATTGACCATAAGCGATACAATGGCATTTTGTCTTCGACGATTAGACAAAACTGAATGAAAATACTTGGAATTCGCATCTCCATCCTTCAACCAAAGTAACCGCGATTGTTGCCAGCTAATACTAGTATTGACACAAGACAGGGTGAATATCATTCGATATACCCCTCAATTCTTCTATTTCTTCAACAGACAACTCATCCTTAGCGGCTTTATAATCAAAATCAGACAACTGAGCTTTTAAAGAATCAATTCTTCCGGGTATGTTTTGATCATGAGCTGAATGCCACTCCTTTAGAGCTGACTTTAATAATTTCAATTTTTCTTTGAGTACAAAACCACCCCACCCGTTTATTTGGAAAATGTTAGTGACATTTTTTTAAATCAGGCTATTTCTAAAAAAAATAAAATAAATTGAACCGGATATCTCTACGCATAATCGATCGGTAGAACTAGGGGTGTTCGTGGTGCGGTTTGGTTCGGTTTTGAGGCTAAAAGTCATCCGAACCGCAAGATAAAAAAGTATGCGGTTTGGTTTGGTTCGGTTGACTTTTAAAATAAAATCCGAACCAAACCAAACCAATGCGGTTTGGATTGAATCGGTTGGTGCGGTTTTTTTAGACAATAATTTTTTTTGTTTCCAACATTAAAATGAAATTAAAAAGCTAAAACACAACATATTTCCAGTAATATTTTAAATTTCGTCCAACATTACAATTTTATTTTCATCCTACAATGTTCTCAACTACGTAGACCAAATTAAAATGTAGACAAAAAGTAATCCAACTCTGTAAGAATACAAAAGACTAAATTTTTTATCATTCTTTAAGAGTTCAAGTAGCACATAAATACATTTTTGAAAGAAAAAACAAAGAAGAAACTTAACAAGAGAAAAAATCTCATATTATTAAAGTTTCCATTGAGTTTCTATGAGTATCGGTCTAGATGATATATATTTAATTAGTGTTTTTCTTATATTGCGGTTTGGTTTGGTTGGTAAAATCAAAACCGCAAACCAAACCATGCGGTTGAGTAAAAAAGTGATCTGAATACATCCAAACCAAATGCGGTTTTTTGCGGTTTTGGTTTGGATTGGTTTGGTTTACGGTTTTTCTATTTGATTAGTTCGGTTTTTCAAAATATAACTTCTGATTCAGCCACATGGAGAACATGCTAACAAATGCAAATTTGTTAAAGAATCATATGGAAAAATAAAAGCCTTTGAAAATTGTGTAATCGACTATTTATAACACAATCTTCTTCTTTTTTTAGTTTCTTGACAAATGTTCTTAACATGGCCCTTATTATTTTTAAACAAAATAAATATTGTACTAGTTGGACCATTTTCTTTCAAGAATTGTTAGATATAATATAAATAAATTGATGAATCTATGAAGAAAAAAATTAATGATTAAGATCGTTTACCTTAGCTAAATTGATGATGTCGAACTAGAAAGTTAGTCTCGGGTAACGGTGGATAACTCTCAATTGTGATTCTCATTCTTTAAGCAACTACGTTGAGGAATGAAATATGACTCCCAATTATGGATTCTTTAACTACTTCAAGGAATGTTAAGTACAACATTTTTGGGGGTTTTTGAACCACTAAACTAAAAATTGCATTAAGTAAATATAAAGACATAAAGGTAAATTGGTAACATATGTTTAAATATCTTGATTTGATTGATTAATTGTGTTATTGGTAAACACTAGTCATACTTGGCAAAACAACATGAATGTTGAGAATAGCCTTACTCGACTATTTGCACGGGTAGTGTATGAGTTTTCCTCGTTGAGAGAGTTTGTGGTGCCCAATGACAAAGACCACATGTGTGCAACCCTCTCATAGAACGTGTCTTTGTCTTATCATTTCTTTTGATTAGTGGCACTACAAAACATTAAAGTATATTTGATATATTGTTTGTGTCATTGAAAAAATAAATATGGTTTGTAATAATTTAAGAATCACAAACACTATATCAATAATTTTAATCAAAATCAAAGTTTTATACTAATTTTCACATTAATTCAATAAAAAGAGTGGACATGTATTTTTATTTTTTAGCAAAACCCATAAACATTTGTCAAACATGTAAAAAGGAGGATTTATAAATTAATAAAGATGGATATATCTATTTACCTATTTCAATCTCATTCCTGAATTCTTCCTTGGTAACATTCATAAAGACAAAAAGGTACATTCTTTAATAGGAGGAAATGAGGGATGAGAAATAAACTATACTAACAAAAATGCCAACAATTATATTTGGTATATATAATATATGGTCTGAACTGCTCTATTACTGGTGATTTTCTTTCGAATAGCTAGCCTTCTCTTTCATCTTCTTTTGTTCTTGCTGAAGAACTTGAACTTGAGGCCGTCCCAACGACTTGGCTATTTGTCAACCTTTGCAGTTGAGTCATGCGCGCATAGATCCCATCTGGGTGATTTTTCAACAAATGTGAATGTGAGCCTTGTTCTTCAACTGTCCCATCATCGATTACTGCAATGAGATTGGCATTCCTTATAGTTGACAACCTGTGTGCAACAATGATAGTTGTTTTTCCCGAGCAGGCACGTTCTAGGGCCTCCTGAACAGACCTCTCGGATTCGGCATCAAGTGCACTTGTTGCTTCATCAAGAAGCATAAGTTCATCCTTTAGCGCAAAAGCTCGAGCAATCGCTATTCTTTGCTTTTGTCCGCCGGATAATTGAACTCCTCGTTCACCAACAAATGTCTTGTATCCATCTGGCAGAGAAGATATGAACTTGTGAGCATTGGAAAGAGTTGCAGCCTCAATAATCTCGGCTTCGGTGGCAGATTCATGTCCATAAGCAATGTTTTCATAAATAGTAGTAGCAAATAGGCATGGCTCTTGAGGCACCACAGCGATGTGTCTTCTAAGGGACTTGAGGTTATATTTCCTTATGTCCTTTCCATCAATCGTGACTCGGCCGGACGTTGGATCGTAGAATCTTTGTATGAGTGCAATAACCGAGCTCTTACCGCATCCACTAGGGCCTACAAGGGCAAGAGTTTTACCTGCCCTTGCACGAAGACTAAGGTCACGGAAAACCGGCATATCTGGTCGGCTTGGATAAGAGAAGTCAACATGCTTGAGTTCTACTTCCCCACGAAGACGGTCAGGGACAACGACAGCATCTGGATCATCTGGCTCAATTTCAGTTATACGGTCAAGGAGATCAAAAACGGATTTCATGGCTCGACCTCCCTTAATGAAGTCAGGAGCCAAGGTTAAAGTTTCGGCAGCACCATTAGCAGAGACCATGAGGACCATAAAAACTCGGATTGTCTTAGAGAAATCAGAGATGCCGTGTTTCACAAGCCAAGAAGCATACTAAAGACCAAGAGCATATGAAGCATAGAGTGCAAACTGTGCTATTCCATATCCGCTTCCAGAAATTTGTCCCTTCCAAAAACAGTGTCGTAGTGGAGTTTCAAGGTTTGAGGCGAAAAGGCCAACAATTTTCTTTTCCGAATTAAAGGCAGCAACAGTCCTTACATTGGCTATAGCCTCTCCAGCTAGTTGTGTAGCCTTGGCATGAGCGGCTTCCAAGTCACCAGAGAAACCAGTCATGAACATTTTCTGTTCAAAATTAAAAAATGCAAAGAACAAAATATTAAATACCGACACAACTGAAATGCGAAATGGAACTACTAAGCACAACTGAAAGAAATGTTAAAAACCAAACCTGCAAAACGGTTGCTACAACAACAACCGGGAAGACAACAACGAGGACAAGGGCAAGGCGCCACTGCAATACAAACCCTGCAGTACAAGCAACAAGCATAAGTGCAGTGTTCTGCACAATTACCGAAATCCGATCTCCAATGGCAGATCTAACATTGTTGGCATCAAGAGCCAGCCTTGCTGCAATCCTAGCACTCTCATTTTCCTCTCGATCAAACCATGCCATTTCATTTTTGAGTACCGCGCTCAACATTTTCTCCCTCACTAGTATAGTCAGATTTTCGCCGACAGTATCCCAGAAGAAATGCTGCAGTGTATTGAATAGAAGGGCAGTTGATGAAAGGCCAATCAACAAGTAGCAGTATTTTTCAATTTCTCTAATCATGTGTTTGTGGCTTGGATTGTAATAGACACTAAGTACAACACTGAGAACATAAGCAAAGAATGCACTAAGAGATCCACAAACAATGGAGCCTATGGAACCAACCAATGCATATAGCCATTCCGGAGAGTTCATTTTCGCAAGTCGCCAGAAGGAACTAGCTTGGTCTTTGAAGGCAAGCTTTTCAAGCCTAAAGTTCGGATGTGATGCATCAAAGGACATACTAAAGTCCGATGTAGAGAAGTTCGACAACCTCCTTGAGTACGGAGACTGGCCACCATAAGAAGAATTCCGAGTAATTATCGGTGAACTTACAGAGTTTCTAGCACTTGAAGGCCTGCAAATTTTAAGAAATTCATTAAGATGATTTATCATCAGATTAAGAAATCCAAAGTTAAAAGATGTACACAATCAGTACTCCCTATCCAATATAAGCAACAAAAAAGTCATATTTTGTGGTCCAAAATATAAACAAAATATATCAGTATTACTAAAATACCTTCAATTAATTTAGATTTTATTATCTAATAACTCTCCTATTCTCATGGAACAAGTTACTATGAATGACAATTTAGAAAGAAAAAAAACTATTACCTTTTTTTATTACCTTAAAGAATTGAATAAGATCAACTACTTTTCCTAAAGGATTGTTTTTGATTGTATATGAGACCGGATGAAGTATTTCAAGAACTGAAAATGTTCAGCATTGGTAAAAGCTTACCTTGCACTACTCTTTCTGGCATTGCTCATGGAACTTTCATTTGCCATCTCCTGCATTCTGATAAGCTTGGCATAGACTCCATTTTCGCCTTTAGCAAAGAGTTCGTCATGAGTTCCAATTTCAGAAACACTTCCTTGCTGAAGTACAGCAACAAGGTCAGCTTTGCGAATAGTAGAGAGGCGATGCGCAATTACAAGAGTTGTTCTACCAATCATGAACCTATCAAGAGCTTCTTGAACCAGCTTTTCTGACTCAGAGTCTAGTGCACTTGTTGCCTCATCTAGGAGAAGAATTGCTGGATTTTTCAGCATTGCCCTTGCAATTGCTATTCTCTGCTTTTGTCCTCCTGATAGTTGCAACCCTCTTTCCCCTACCTGTGATTTCATGTAATTTACTTTTTTACCAAACAAAAGCTAAAAAAAAAATCCATCGTTTATTAATCTAATATAGGTTAAATGCGTTTAGTTCCTATAAAATTTACGATTTTTCAAGTTTAGTCCTTATGTTGCCTCTATAGGGACTAAAAAACATATTTAACCCGTCTTATAATAATAGCAAGAGACATGTTAGTATGGTACTAAGATTTTCTTTATAAATCAGTTGGCAGTTTCAGTCCATAATATATCAATCATATACTATATAGTTTCCTATGTAACTCACAAGTTCTAACTTTAGTACATTACATAAAGAGCCTAATGTCATGGTTTGTTTTTTTGTTAAAATGTTCTGAGCATCTACAGCTTGTTAGCTTAGTTTATATTTAATTTATTATTTGTTAATATAATCAAATTGCTCTGTATTCCTGCACATGCATTGTTACTGAAGCATGTTACCCTCTGATCCATTTCATATGCAATGTATGACCAGTCACTTCTGCCTTTGACTTAAATAAAAAATTCGATTAAAAGAATAATGGCTTTTGCTAGTTGACCAAATAAAATAAATGTGTCTAACTTAAATACTACTATAATACAAGATAAAATTACAGACTCCTAAATTATCCAACCAAACAAAAAATCTGGTCAAGATCCATAAACTTGGGTTTCACATTTTGCATTGATAAATGTTACCCCTTTTTGTACCTTACAAAAATGCCATAAGTCTGAAGACAATATCCTCTTTCTATGTAACTTTAGTTACCTACTGTTATGATTATATTATACATCATATAATTATGTTCTTCAATGTGGCCATGGTGTATAGTTTATTCTATTTATAAGGAAAATCTTTCACTCTAATCATGTGTAAAATTTCACATCTCAATTTCCACCCATTTTGTCACACATCCCATGCAATCTTACATAGCATCTTTACTAGTTTAAAGTAAACTTACAAGCATAACATTTAGGAAAATGCTACTTCTCAAGAAAAATAGCTTCAAGAATTTTTCAAGAAATAGTTGGCAAATTTTAATTGGATGATTTATTTGTCCACTCCTATTTTTCAGCCACACCTCCTTGAATTGTGGCAAATAGTGCATTGTGATTGGCTATTCTTTTTTCTTGAAGAATTCTTGACGTTATTTTTCTAGAGATATAGCATTGCTCTAACATTTATTGATTTAAGGCCTTAAAAAAAAATCATTTGTTTCTGGTCCTTACAAATATTCAACATTTTACTTTTTGTCCTTGCTTCTTTGTTTTAATCCCTAAAATATTTATTTAGGTTGGAATTGATCTATATAACATAACATGTAGACCATTTGATTTTAATCCCCAAATATGGACTTCACAAAGACTAAGAATGAATATTACACATATAATCAAGATCAGTTCTGATATGAACAAATTTAATAAGGACTAAAATAAAACAATAAGGACCAAAAATAAAAGGGGTATATTTGAAGGACTAAAAAAAACAATTTTAAAGGTACTAAAATAAAAAATAAAAAAAATATTATCTACCAAAAATACTCCATTTTTACAAGGATAAAAAACATATTTAAACCCTTAAAATATTAGAAGTGGCTAGCAATGATGGAATAAGTCATGCTTCTATCTAGATCTTCAAATCAAATGATTGAAATGATATGATTGATTTTACAATACATGGTAGTTGATCAACTACCATCACAATTATGCATTAACTTAAGCCATAATGCCATATTCACAAAACAACATTACTCTAAAAAATTGGACTGACCTGAGTTTCATAACCATCAGGAAGTTTGATGATGAATGAATGAGCATTAGCTACTCTAGCAGCTTCTTCAATCTCAACCTGATCAGCATCAGGCCTTCCCAACAGTATATTTTCTCTAATTGTGGTGGCAAATAAAGCTGGCTCTTGGCTCACAAGTCATATCTGTTGTCTCAACCATTTAATCTTCAATGTCTTCACATCATGTCCATCCAGCAAAACTTGTCCTGTAATTTCATATGGTCACCAAGTTAAGGACCCGTTTGATACATTTTTTTTTAAAACTTTATTCAACAAAACAATCTAATTTTTCCAATGTATCACTTCTAAGTTCTAAATGAGTATACCAGAAGAAGGGTCGTAGAATCTTTCGATGAGGGACACAATGGTGCTCTTGCCAGAGCCACTGCTTCCAACCAAAGCTATGGTCTTCCCAGAAGGAACACTTAAGGAGAAATCATGAAGGATCTGAACTTCGGGTCTAGATGGATATGAAAAGTCTACATTTTTAAGCTCCACTAGTCCTGTCACAGTTTCTAACTCCAAACCTGATTCACTTTTCTTGTCTATACAAGGCTTGTGATCGATCACACTGAAGATTTTCGCAGCTGCAACTCTTGCCTTTGTAAATGCAACCATGCTTGGTGCAGACTGGCCTAAAGCCCTGCGAGGAATGAAAGTTTTCAATAATATCCTAAGCTATTTGTTGCAGATAGATGCATAGGTGAAATGAGATAGTAATAGTTAAGAGTTTCAAAGCAAAAAGACAAATAATTTCATCAGAAGTAACAAAACTCATTTGGTTTTCTTGGTAAGTATAAGTAACCTTATAACGAACGGATGGAGTAACCACTAAGGTTCGCTAAAACATGAAAAAACGACGAAAATAAAGTACTTACAATCCACCAATCATGACAGCAAACATTGTGGAAATTGCAAGTCCTCCATTAGTGTAGTCATGCCTAACCAAATAGCCTCCATACCATAACAAAAGTGCATAACAGCAGAAAACAACAAAGTACGTAGCACCTAATCCAATTCCCTTTGCAAATCCAGTTCTGTAACCAATCTTTTGAGCAACCCTCAAAGCAGATGAATAGCCTTGTAGTGCTTTTGTCTCCCCAACAAATGCTAACACCACTCTAATTTGAACAATAGTCTGCAAATTTGGCTCATAATTAACAACACCAAGATAAACAAGCATACATATAATATAACAAAAAATTTAATTGTTTTCTAGTCTCTTTAAGGGTGTGTTTAAATCGACTTATTTGAGCTTATCTACTAACATAAGTACTTTAAGACTGTTAGAGAGAGCTTATGAAAGCAGCCAATGACGTGTTCATAAGCTGCTTTCAGCGTACTTACATTAACTTGGCTTATTTTCATAAGCTCTATAGAATAACTTATGAAAATAGGTTGTACACATGCACTTGTATGATAAGTCTTTGTTCTATAACTATAAGTACTTAATTAAGCTGTTTATGTCTAACTTCTGCATAAAAGCTATCATTTAAAGCTTCTACGATTACATAGAATCAATTCTAAAATTTATTGACATTGACATATACACACACAAAAGCAATTCTGAACCAAAAGTTCAGTACATAAATTGATAAAAATCACTTTTTTAGTGAATGCATCCAAACATAAGTCTGTGTACATTTATCTCACTTTCAACAAAACAAACTTTATAAAAACAATTCAGCCAAAATAAATGTACAATTATCTCTTACCTGTTCCGCAATGTTGCCAGCTTGAGAAAGAGCTTCTTGACATTTACCAGATAGCTTGGCCAAAGTTGTAGTATGAATGCCTCCAATTACAGCTATCATAGGAACCACATCAAGTGTAACCAAAGCTAATTGCCAAACAGCAGTGAAACCAACAGCAAATCCAGAAACAAATGTAGCCATACAGTGAACAAAATTACCTAACTGTATACAGAACAATCACAACATTAACCATACTAAACATCATTCTAACAATCTCATTCAATGACATAAAACAAGTAATTATCAAAAACAACAAAAGGGTTTGTGTTTGTTTTTCTTGTCCACCTTCTCACTTATGGCATCTTGTACCATGACAGCATCACTGTTAATAGCGAAAACAACATCGGAAGTTCGAACTTCGGTATCAAAAAATTGAATATCTTGATCCAAAGCAGCTTCAAGATACTTAATTCTCATCCTTGTTGATTGTCTCTCACCAGTCCACATCCAACAAGAAATCTCTGCAACAAAACCAAACCTCTCTTATCACATTCACAACCTCAAAAATCACAAACAAAGCCAAAATCAAAATCTTAAAACACAAGTTTTTTTTTCCTTCACCCGCCCATGAAGATGCCCAAATAGCAGCACCAACAACCAGAAAGTAAAGAGCATACTACAACAACAAAAAAAAAACTTCAAAATTTTCACATTCATAACACAATCACTATAAAGAATCAAACTTTAAACTCAATTATAAGTTTCTTACCTTAGCAACTTCTTGGGTCATCTTATCCAAATTATTAGCATTAGAACCAAAAGAATTAACAAGATCAGCGAAAAACCGAAGAAACAGTGGCAAAGAACAACCATGAACAATAGCTCCTAAACTTCCAATTGTCATAAGAACATAATCCAACCTATCAGCAAATCTGAAAAGCTCACAAAACCCAACAGAAGCAACATTCTTAACCTTCTCATTTCCATTAGAAACATCACAACTTTTGTTGTTTGGTAATGAAGCTTCTTCTTCCATTTGTTCACCATGCATTTCAGACCATTTCCATTGCTCAGAGGTTTTTATAGTTTCATCAGAATCTTGTGACATTGCTAAAAAACTTTAAACACTTCACACTACTATAATAATAGTACTATCTTATATATATATATATATATATATATATATATATATATATATATTGAGCTCATGTTTGTGATGTGAATTTATTTATTTTTTGATTATTTAATCTTCAAAGTTTCTTCTTGTTGTCTGCGATGATATAGGAAAAAGAATAGCAAGTGGTGTTGTTGTGTTGAACAATGAATATTAGTATTCCTTGTTTATCTTGTGAGAGTGGGAACAAAACATGAACTGTTTGAGTTAGCTTGCTTGTTGTGTAAGATGTAAAAATAAAGAAAAGTAAAATCTGAAAGTGACAGATTGTGATAACTGATATGGGAGAAATTTCTGAGACAGTGAAAGAGAGAGAGAGAGAGAGAGATTCTTCATCCGACAAGAAATACTGTGTGAAAACTTGCTCATGAATTTTTGACCGATGTAGATAAAAATACAGAATTAGGCCATTGTTCCTAATCATGTTAACAAATGTTATAAAAGTATCTTTTAAAATACATAAAAATATTTTGTCTTTTTAAGTTATAAATTCATGATTTTTTATGAAAAGTTATTTTTATGTTTTCTTCAAACAATATCTTAAAGAGAAATGATATTCTAACAACCATTTTGTGACAACCTATGTGACAACTTTATCTCTCATACTCACATTATCTTTTTACTTTCTCTCTCTATTGCTTTGATTTTTGTGTCACTATCTACTTTTCCTTTGAAAATTGATGGTTGTCACAAAAGTTGTTGATTTTTGGTTGTTAGAATATCATTGCTCTATCTTAAAAGAGCATCCACAATCAAAACAAAATATTTAAATAGGTCTCACGTGTACACATCATTTATTTATAATTTTTTAACAGTAGTACGTAATAAGTACTCAATCCCTCCAACCCATATCTTACACAAATTTCTTAAATGAGACTCACTAATCAACTATCAATAACTTTATACTATTATATTTTTATTTTTTAACATTTAAAAAATATGGATCCCAAGATTGGAGGTCTTAAGTAAGACTCCGGATCTTATAAGATCCCAATAGTTTTTCTCCTCAATAAGGATACCTAATAGGTACCAAATCTTAAAGGTTTAAGACTCCCTAATTTGGGATGGTCTTAGGCCTTATTTATATTTGTATGTGAAATGAACAAAAATATCACTCAATGTAATAATGAGATAATATATAATAATGTTGATCATGATATTATTAGAGTATCTTTATCACACCTTAGCGCTCTAAATTTTTTTTATGATATACCAACTGTTTTGTACAGTACTTGTTATTTATGAATGAAATGAGTTAGTCTCGCCTTTGCTTATAAAACCTTGTTTTAAAATATAACTAAGTGATAAGTAGTTTAACTAACTTTAGAGTAGAAATAGCTTTGAGTACGAGAAGGTTTTATATCAAAGAAAACTTCACCTATAATTTCACATTAAAAACTATAATATCATAACTTAGTTATATTTAAAAAAACAAGGTTTAATTGAGTGACAAACTTTACCTATTCAACTTTAGAGTTTTATATAAGGTTTAATGTAACTAAGGTAAAGTTTTCTTTTTTTTTTTGAATAAAACTAAGGTAAAGTTTTATAAAAGTTCTAAAGTTGAATAGGTAAATTTTTCACATTAAAAACTCTAAAGTTATATAAAACTTAGTTACATTAGTGATGAGTAGTTTAATCTTTAAGAAAACCAAAAGTAATAGTTTTATATTAAAAACTATAATTTTTCATTTTTAAAAAGTTGAATACATCACTTATCACTATTTTCATACACAATATTTCTTTGTTTATTCTTTTATTTTTTTGGTCAAATATTCTAGTGGTTAGAGAAATTCATCTTAAAGATGAATAAATGAGGTGTCCGGAGTTCGAACCCCGACCCCTGCACATATTGTTTATTCTTTTAACCAATGATTAAAAGAGCATACTTCCTTCGATCTCGAATATAAGAAAATATTTATTTTTCAAGTTTATTGAATAAATGATTTATGTAATTTATATCATATCATTTATTTAAGATTTTTTTTTTTATGCCCTAGTTGAAACCAAAAAATCAAAAAATGCCCTAGTTGAAACAAAAATACCAAAACTGCCATACTTTTTCAGAGTTGACTGGTATGTCGCAAGTTGGACTTGCGACCTACCTATGTCGCAAGTGGGAGTTGCGACCTATATCTTTCTACTTTTGTCTTATTATGCCAAATAAATAAATAAATAAATAGGTCGCAGTTTGGAATGGCGACATGCATGTAAATAAATAAATATGTCGCCATTGCCTCTTGTGACATACAATAAGACAAAAAAATTGCAAAATTTGAGAGATGGGTATGTCGCCATTCCCACTTGCGACATAGGTAGGTCGCAAGTCCAACTTACGACATACCAGTCAACTCTAAAAAAGTAGGGCAGTTTTGGTATTTTGGTTTCAACTAGGGTATTTTTTGATTTTTTGGTTTCAACTAGGGCATAAAAAAAAATTTCAATGTAACCTTAAAAATGATTTTTTTAATATTTGAAAGAGATAGTATCTTTTCTCTTTCACTTTTTGTTGGGATAAAATGGGAAAGTATTTCCATTTTTTTTCCACATAAAACAAACAAAACTTAGGAGTAAGAAGAGTAAGAACTAGCTAACAGCCTAGCACTGCTGAGTGATTTAATTGACAAAGAGTAGAAATAGCTTTGAGTACGAGAAGTAAACGTCATAGAGACTCACCCAATCACAAGTCACATAGAGTGTTCAATCGATGGAAAGGGTGTGACTCAGTATGACGCACTTCCAACAACCAAAGCCTCTACTGTTCTTAATATAGGAATACGTACATTACTAAGCCACGCATATAAATAGGCAAAGAGCCAAAGACAAAACTAAAACCAGTGTTCGTTTGTAGAATTTTTTCTTTTTTAAACGAGTATGATGTTGTAAATGTTAAGGCTCTGTTTGGTAAAAATAGCGGATAGCTGATAAGCTAGCTGATAGCTTTTAGCTGATAAGCTAGCTGATGACTGATGACTGATAAGCTAATTGAAGTGTTTGGTAAAATTAGCGGTTGAACTAGCTGATAAATGTAAAATTACATAAAAGGACATCATTAATTTATATAAAATTTATACTAAGATATTTGATAATTTAAATATTTTAAATTTAATAAATGTTTGTATTTTATTAAATTATTGTTTTTCGGTAATAATAGATGCTTATAATGAATATTATCTTTTGAAATTTTTTTTTTGAATGTTACATGTACTATATTATTAACAACGGAAGGTATATTTGATCCTTCAAAAAAAAACGGAAGGTATATTTGAATGAAAAAACTTATTAGTGCTGAAAAAAAATAATGGAATGTATATTTATAATTGAATGAAATAACGGAAGGCACGCACGCAGTGAAAAAGATATGTGCAGCTGGACTATTACACAGGCAATGAAATAATCAACATAAGGGTAAAAGTGGGTTTTGATAAAAATAATAAGGGTAGAAGTGGAAGAAATATTAATAAGCTATAAGCTCAAACGCTACTTGGAATAGCGTCTGAAAAATAGCTTATAAGCTCGTGGAAATTCGTGAAATAAGCTATAAGCTCATTGTAAAAAATGTTACCAAACAGAGCTTATTTTGTCAGACAAGCTTATAAGCTATCCGCTATAAGCTATAAGCTCTTTTTATGGCCTTACCAAACAGAGCCTAAATAACGTAAGAATAGCACAACCAGAATAGGAAAATGTTAAAATCAAATGGAGAAAGTCACTTGTCAATCACGCTTTTTTCGGCCTTTGACAACAAGCAGCTAGACAGGAGGTCAATGCCTTTTGAAATCTTTAAGACCATCACAATAAATACCTTCAATTTTGAGGTCTTAAACGAATTTCATGTGTACACTTCACTAGTATTTTATAATTTTTTAAAAACAATATTTAATAAGCATTCAATCACTATAATGGAGACCTTCTAACAAAAGATCTAAATGGATTCCACCAATAACTTTTCATCATTTACATTTCAACAAAAACAATAGTACAATGATTATTTTAATAAAAAGTATTATAGGGTCCACTTAAAACTGAGGGTCTTAAGTGAGACTCTGGATCTTAGAAGACCCTAAAAAAAAATTCTCCAACGAAATATCTATTAGGTATCGGGTCTTAAGTGAACATTATTATTCTTTTTTGTGTAATATACTGTTTCTCTCTTTTTTATTTGTAAAATAAATAAAATAAATTCCGTCGTAATTGCAAAAACTAATGTCATTGAGATTTTGAAATTCATTTAAGGGGTTAACTTCTTCCAACAAATATTTTTTTATTCATTGATTAGAAATTGAACTCTATACAAAATGATTAAGAGGTTTAAATTAAGAGGTTTATGTATCTACAATCTGTGTCACATTAAGCTGAATTTGGTTCTCTTTTTCTATACATAAAATTTGGTGAAATATTTCATGCGATTTTTTAAGTCAAGCTTTTGTAATAAATTAATCTTTTTAAGTTTGTCCATATTGAATTACCCTTTAGATCATTCCTATATAGTTATCATTTTTCTTAGTTTAATGTCCAACTCTTCATTAGTATTCTTCAAACTATTCATGTTTATTAGTTTTTGGGTTTCAAAACCTAAAATTACTAAGGAAAAAATGATGTATTTTTTATGATAGTAGTGAAAAATGAGACTTGAAATCTAAATCAAAGACGGAAAAAATCATAAGTTGAGTTATCAATAACTTCTTCTCTAATATCCTTTTTTTGGGTTTTTGGCTATACACATCAAACCCTAGAATTGAAACACAAAACGTATTACATCTTTTTGGGATTTTCGTTACAACACTCATGTATTTGGAAAATACAATATTTGTGCTGATAGGTTAACTAGTGTTTGTTTAGCCGATGATTTTCTTATATTTGTGAGACTCTTTACGAGCATGTCTTACGAAACTTAAGTCTTTCTGGTTAAAGATTTTGTTAAGAGTTTGATCTTATCGGATACTTTTGTATTTATATTTTCTTTTTTTAGTAATACTTAGGGATGTTGAACGTGATTAGTTCTGCTTTTCATTCTAATCTAGTTGAAATTAATATAGTTTGAACAATGATGTCATTGCACTCTCTAGTTTAAAGAACATCATTTAGCTAGATGAATTTCTACATGTAAAACATACGAGGTTTTAAGATAGAGATGGAAATAATGAAGACATGGCTTACAACCTCGCCTATATAAGACCGACATCAATAAACTTGAAACAAAGCTAGCCCAAGATTTTTATTAAAAGTCTAGAATGTTTATCCTCCCTCTATGATCTCAAAAGCTCCTCTAAACCATTTTGTTGGGGTCAAATTTACCTTTTTCAAATTACATAATTCGGTCGCGATTTATCTCGATAAAGAATGCTAGAAATACTTTTTTTTCAACACTACTCTTGTCTGGATAGTACCCTAAACAAAACCCCATTTTCACAAAAATTATTTTGGAGTGTGAAAGAGATGGTGTATATAAAAAAATAATACAACAAACAGTTGAACCATCAAGACACATGATCCAAAAAATATTATGAGATTATCTGTTTTGTACTCGTGTAAGGATACTTACCATTGGGTGTGAAGAACACGATCATGAGATGATTGAAAATTTACAAGGTCATCTTTAAACAAAATGTTTAATTATGAAAGAGCAGAAACGTGTTCGTGAAATAAAAAATAATATGGTTCTTCTAAAAAAAAAATACCTGTTACTTTGAAAAAATAGAAGTGGTGACGGTGTGATTCCTATCGAACATATTTATAATGCACATCACAAATATAACAAATTTGTAAGAGGTTTAATATAGGAACAATATTTCAGTTGTAGATACAAACAAAGAACTTTAAGGATAGTTTGTCCTCCTCTGACCACGCGCATATACAAACAAAGAACTTTGACAAAAGAAATGAATAGATAATTCCAGTTGAAGCAAAAGAATTTCAAATGTCTAATCAACGACATTAGACAATATTCTAACGTTCTTGATTCGAAGTTTCTCAACGACTCTTAATGCGCAAACACCTCTCCAACTTTCTCAAATCCTTGCATGTATAAGGAGCTGAAGACTTGAAGAAGAAATAAGATTCTGTTAGTTTTGACAGTGCCCTTACTCTGTCAAATTCAGTAGCGCATAGAACACTTGAAAATTTCTTTCCAAGTTTATATCTTAAAAATTCCAAGTCTTTAGAGTCTGTTCTGTTCTGTAATTGTTTCCACATCTGATTGTATATCAAGTGTAAGAAAACACTTTTATTTGTAAGCTCTTAGAAGTTTCTTTCAGTTGTGATTGAACATTTGGAAGTCTCTTGCTTGTGTCCTTGAGCATAAGAAGTCTCTTGGTTGTGTCCTTGAGCATTTGTAATTAGTTGTGATTATAGTGAAAATCCCTAGAAAGTGCAAAGGGACTGGACTACTCCTAGATTGTAGGAGGAACCAGTATAATTGTTGCTCTCTCTCTCTCTCTCTCTCTCTCTCTCTCTATATATATGTGTGTGTGTGTGTGTGTGTGTGTGTGTGTGTTTTACACCGCTGTTATCAGACTCTGATCAATGCTAAAATATTTAGAAATTTTTTAAAAAGTCAACATAATTCAACATTCTTCTTGTGTTTTTTTCACCTTCAAATATCACTTGGATGGACGATGCGAAGTTTTTGTGCCACTATATAAATTGGTAAACTAGCCAAAACAGAAAAGGTAAATTATAAAGTTGGCTAGCAAGTGAATAGTTTGGCAAGTAAGTTTTACTTTCACTTCTCTTCCAAAAAGAAGTTGAAAGTATAAAAAGAAGTAGAAAAAGAAGTATACCCATTGTAATATTTTAATTTTCTTAAGAAATACTTCAACGACACTCTTTAGCATTTTCTAAAGAAGTATACAAAGTTTTATATGCCCGTGGCCAAAGAGAATTTAATTCCACAATGTTAAGGTAGATTGGGTTTTATATGCCCGTGTACAACTATTTTATAATAATTTTTTGACAACTCTCATACTCTAATTGTGTTTTTATTCTCTCTCCCTCTCTATGTACTACTTTTGTCTAATAAAAAAAGAGAAAAGGAAGGTTTGATACAAATATCATTACTTATTGGGTTAATGTGTCCACTTTGATTCTAGATCACTTGGAGTTTGTACCTCATTATTATTAGGGTCTTGCTAACAAATGTCTTAAAAACATTCTTTAGGGATTCTTAATTAAGAAAATGTTTATTGAAAAAGTCAAATAGTTCAATTTATAATGCATTGAATTCATCACTTTCTATTTCTTTTTTTGTGGTGTCTGAGATTCGAACCCCGGACCTTACATATATTATGCATTGTCCTTACCAACTGAGTTAAACTCACGGGACATCACTTTCTATATTTAAAGTTGTTAAAGAGTGTCTTTAGACATTCGTTAGCACTTCCCTTATTATTGCGCTAACATTTGTAATTAACTTGTGACATAAAGAGTGTCATGTTTGGAGAGTGGAATCTCTCCCCCGAAAAATGTGTGCAGTGAAATCTCAACATTAGATAAAGTATGGTCGGAAAAAATGTGTTTCAATGGTGGAAAACTTAGACTAGATTTTTTTTCTTTCTATCGATCCTCCGATTTCTAGGGGAAAAGAGTTCTAGTAATTAGAGTTCAACCGGTAAGTAAAGTCTAATTAAGAATTGTTCCCATTAAAAGTCGAACTTCATGTTTTTTGTGTCGAAATATTTATTTAATTTTTTTTACTAATATTTATTTCAACTTGAAAACATATTATCTATTTATTTATATTTGTATGTGTAGGAATAATTTGATGACACACGTATAAAGCCCACGAGAGTTACAAAGCTTGAACAGAGGGATTTCATTTAAGTGCATTTTTTCACATCCCAAAGCTAGAGCTAATGAAGATTAGGAAAAAAATGTTGTACAATTACATCATGTGACAACATCACTCAAATAATTATTCCATGAATAATATTTTGTCCTTCCCCAATTTTCTTTCTCTCAATAAAATTTAGTTGAGCATATCAGAAACTAGAATCAAACAAATATTACAGATAGACAGGCATTACAGTTGGTCATTAGAATTTAGCTTCTCATTGTGTCTAAGAAGATATATGATGATACAATCCTCAACATTCCAAAGCAAATGCAATGGAAGAAAAAAGACAACAATAAATGTGGAAATAATCATGTGGCATTGTCTACATGCATTTGAAGGTTAGTGTAAGCAAAGAGACATCAAACAAAAAGACAATGGTTAATAAGCATTTCTGAGGTGTCATATAGTACATTAAAACATATTTTCGTTATGTTGTTTGGTACTTTGATCCTTCTTTTGCATGCTTAGGTTAAAGGCGAGAAGCCAAAATTGTCTCAACCTTCAAGTGTGTCAGGGAGTGATGGCGTGCTTGCTAAAGAAAGTGTTTCCAAAGGCAAGTCAGAATTACAACGGGCATAGTATCATATATGGTTCTCCAACATTGTACAACACCTTTTTTGTTTAGTTGATAATTATTTGCCACGCCTCACTACATCATGCTGTAGTACTCCTGTAACTATAATAGTACACGAATATATTTACTCGGGAAATAATCATTTTGATTTCTGAATGTGTAACAAGTAGTCATAACAGTCCTTTAATGTATCAAAATTTCAAAATAGTTTCTGATTGTGCGCTTCTGCACTTTTTAGTCAAAATAGTCTCTAACGCTAAAATAATCATTCAATACTCACAATAACTCTTTTTATATAGGGACCGAACTGATAATAAGTAAATACTTATAAAGACTGATATGATAATAAATAAGTATATTGAAGGAACCAAATAAGTGGGACCAACGGCTTTTGTCGCGCCTCTTTCAAGTGTGGAAAAACCATCAATGCCTACAACATCTTAAGGATTTGTTTGGGAGTTTGGAGGGGAAGGGAAGGAAAAGCTTTGAGGGGTGCAAAATATGAGGGAAAATAGAGAAATCTTTCAAATTTTTTAAAAGAGTAGTTTTTTAGAGAAAGATAAATTAATGCATATGATTACTATATTTTTAATTTTAAAAATATCATAACAACATAGATTAAATTTGAAGAATTGATATTAACCCTCTAAAACCCCCCAAAACCCTCCTCCAATACAATTTTTTAGTTCCCCCAAATGAGGAGGGTTTTGTATTATGAAGAAAAGTTAACCCCCCAAAGCCCTCCCCTCCCATTTTTCTCTATTTTTTTCCACTTGCTCATTCCTTTTTTCCCAAGCCTTTCCCTCCCTTCCCCTCCAAACTCGCAAACAAAGCCTAAATGTTATGCAAATGGTATTAAAATTTCTAAAATTTTTACCTGAAAGAGGGAACATTATCTAACCATCTACTGTTGAAGACTTTGTCGCATCATCTGGTAATGGTAAAAGTAGGCTAGAGCCTTAACACCCCAGGACAACCAATTAATTCCAGTGCGGTCTTGGAAATTGTTTAGGTACATTACATCGACATGCTCCTCATTAGCTTTTCAACACAATATTTCACTAATTCAAACCATAAACTATATTTACATTCAAATTCTACTTATCAATAACTACAAATTCTTAAACTACATTCAAACCCTAAAATAATTTTTACTTGATCAACAACTCAAAAACCCTAACCTTCAACAAAAACAAAATGAGAGGAAGTAAACAATTGATGGTTTTGAGAAGAAGTGTCACAACAAATACAATTTCTTTGACGCCAGTTCGATAAAAATCAATGGTTGAAGTAAGGAGGCTGTTTGGAAGTCAAGAACCTTATTTTTTTTTTTTTTTTGATGTTTTGATTAAAGTGTCAAACATATGAGAACAATGCTTTTGTTATGGTATTATTCTGATGCGGACTGGAACCTATCTTCCGATACATAGCATCATAGGATAGCTTCCCATACATAGTGATCGGAAGATAACTTTCGATACCATCGGAACGCAACACTTCAGCGTTATATAAAGGACATTTTGGAGGGTTTGTGGGCAATTAAAGGTGCATATAGAGCAATTTCCTTTCTATAATATAGTTAATTTCAATCAGCCCAATCACTGATCCACTAAGACCAAACTTGTCCCACATGAGCCCAATAATACCTGTTTCGATTGCTCATTAGATTTACGGTGATCAAGAGTAATGCTAACAACACTATCTCTAATACTTACTATTTTATTGGTTTAAATAATTGTAAGTCTACATTTTGAAAATAGAATCCATATAAAATGGTGGGACATGCATCGATTTCATTCAATAAAAATGTGAGTGCTGAAAAGAATGTTTAAAAATGAGTGTTGCTAATATTCTTGAATTCATCAAATATATATATATATATATATATATATATATATATATATATATATATATATATATATATATATATATATATATAAACACACACTCCTTAAATTTTAGCATAGAACTGGCAGTAATTATGATAATTTAATTTGGGTTAGTTAATATTTTTGAGGCAGTAATTTGGGTCAGTTGGTTGGTTGTATTACACTATTACTTTTGAAGTGCGTATAAATTTTCATTATTCAGTGCAAGCAACAACACATTGCCTATGCCCCAAAGATGTGAGAAGAGGAAAATAGATAAATGAAATAGGAGTTCTAGTTTTATTGTTGTCTTAATCATTTGCTTCATGGATAATTAAAGTTGGACTTTGTTGCATAGACACTTTTGATTGAAGACGTGTCTCGGTGTTCGACATTAATCATTTGCTTCATAGATAATTAAAATTGGACTTTGCTGCACGGACACTTATGATTATAGACGTGTCTTGGTGCCTGACACGTATGTCCGACATCGATTGAAGTATGCTATTTTTTCAAAATTTTATTGATGTCGACGTGCTCGTGTCAATGTCCTGTTCGGTGTCCCTGTTTGTGTATGTGCCTCATAAAAGTTGGATAATAATTGTTTCAATGATAACTAGAACTCAATATTATCTAAACAATTTGAATTCATCAAACACTTGATTCCCACCATGTGTGAATGTTTATAATGATATGTAACCAAAAAAGGAATGTTTATAATGATAAATATCTTTTCTTATTCTCACCTTGATACAAAACAATTTAAATTTAATTTGATGGAACATATTTAATTTTAGGTTTAAATGTGTAATTTGTCCCTGCACTTTCAACAGATTTTGGCATTGGTCCATGCACTTTTTTTTGTTTGGCATTGGTCCCTGCACTTTGTAAAAATATTGGCATTGGTCCCTGCACTTTTTTTTGTTTGGCATTGGTCCTTGCACTTTGTAAAAATATTGGTATTGGTCCCTGCACTTTGGAAAAATATTGGTATTGGTGCCACGTGGCATGAAATGATTGGGACCAATACCAATATTTTTACAAAGTGCAAGGACCAATACCAATATTTTTACAAAGTGCAGGGACTAATGTCAAACAAAAAAAAGTGCAGGGACCAATGCCAATATTTTTACAAAGTGCAGGGACCAATGCCAAACAAAAAAAAGTGCAGGGACCAATGCCAAAATCTGTTGAAAGTGCAGGGACCAATTACACATTTAAACCTTAATTTTATATGCTTCATTTTGTTTAGTGATGTTTATTACTTTGGGGCTACACTACATGCAAATTTCTATTTTACAGCCAGAAATCAGAACACTCCTTCCTAACAGCATATCTTAATTACCAATGTTACATGTTATGAAATTGCAGACACACAAGATCTTCACTGCATATACTAAAACTTTCACATCCGCTTCATCTCCATAATATCTGGCAGATCAGAGCCTTTCAAGGCATTAACATTCTATAACTTTGATGTTTTTTGTCGATCAAAACTTACGAGATCTTTTCTTAAAATCTTTCCTGTGGGTGACTTTGGAATCTTCTCTATAAAAGTCACTCGCCTTAACCTTTTGTATGGTGCAACCTTGACAAGGAAAATAAACCAAACATGTAACAACCAACCTTCAAACTCTTGTATTCGCTAAAAAACCATATGTAGAAAGCCACCTTCATGTTTCTTAGAAATGATTCTCTGAATATACTTAACATACCTGTTTTACAAACTTCTGAATATCTTCTTCTGTTATCGTGCTATTGGGTGAGCGAACAACAAAGGCCACAGGAACTTCACTAGCTTTAGCATCGGGTGACCTAATTTGGAATTGACACCAACAAGAGTCTCCATGAACCATTATTTCTTTCAAAAAATGATGAGGTCGTATGTTAATAAAAGGAAATAATGAGCACATTATATGCATGGAAATATGACTCACGGGATCACCCCCGCGTCAGAAATTTCAGGATGAGAAATCAGCAAGTCTTCAGGTTCAGCTGACGTAACCTAATTAATAATGGAAACGTCTATCAGATTAGCAACAAAGTATGTGCTTGTTTAGTATGCCAAGCTTGCTAATATTATATGCACTCTATATAATTGTTAGGAAGTGATTGTCCACACTACTTACTATCTTGACTTAGGTATATGCAAACAATGATGTTTCATGTAATGGTGGAAAAATTGTTTTTGTAAATAACTTCACTAAGTTGATGTTGAACATACTTGATACCCTCTACACATGATGAGCTCTTTTATTCGATCCACAACAAATAATTGTCCCTTTTCATCAAAATATCCAAGATCTCCTGTGAGCATCCAACCCTGATCATTAATAGTTTGTTTTGTTGCTTCTGGATTGTTAAAGTATCCTGAAAAAATGTTATATAAGATTAGAAATCAGAATCAATTTAAGTTTCATGCAAACCATAGAAGTAATTGGTCTTACACTCAAACTAATTTGGTGATCTACTGATATAATAAGTTGTTTGAGAACTTGATCATGCAATTACTTACTAATTAGCGGGAAAAATATAACAAAAGTCAAGTAGCGTAAATTAAGATTTGAATCAACCAAGAGATGTTCACATCACTTGATTAGACGATGCTTCGAATAAGATTAACTATTTTGAAAAGAAGTAAAAAAAGTATTACAAATCAGACCTTCCATCATAGTAGGTCCTCGTAGCCAAATTTCTCCTAATTGGTTCGGTGGAAGGGGCTTCGATGTTATCAAACTAATAATTTGGGATTCTCACTTGGCACTAGTGTTCCAGTTGAACCTGAACCTGAAACAAAGCTTCCTTCTTTTGGATTTTCTACAGAAATAAGTCCACATGCTTCGGTCATGCCATACCCCTGCGAGCCACAATTATCACATATTTAAAACATGGTGAATTATGAAATCACATACTCCTTCGGTTCCGAATTAACCGTGCCATTTGCTCATTTCACATGTATTAAGAAAAATATATAAATGAAGGAAAAAGAAAAATCACATACTCCCTCAGTTCCGAATTAACCCAACCACTATTCACATGTATTAAGAAAAATATATAAATGAAGGAAAAAGAAAAATCACATACTCCCTCAGTTCCGAATTAACCCAACCACTATCAAAAATGCAAAGTGAAATATATTAAATTGAGAGTGATGAAAGTAATATTAATTAAAGTTATTAAAGAAAAAAAGTAATTAATATTGTATTGAAAAGTGAACCGACTCAGTTATTTTGAAACATTTTTCTTTTTTGCAAATGACTCAGTTATTATGAGAGGGAGAAAGTATATAAAGTCAACACGAAAATTTGTTGCCGTTCAACCAAAGATTGGATGGTCCAAATCTCAAACTCAATAGTTTTAGTTTTTAAAGATAATCAACGATCTCCTCTTAAAAAAAAGATAATCAAGAGTCTAATCGAGAGTAGTCATTGACTAGAAATCGTAGAGAATTATAAACACAGAGTTCATCGAAATCAACAAAAATTTCGCATTCATGTAGTCACCATATTTATGACTGTTAGATCAAGATCGAACGGTGCAAGATTGATAACATATTTTTTATTTTATTTTCAAAAAACTAAAATTTCAATTATAAATCTGCGCTTCCAAAAGTCAATGGTGAAAAACGACAAATCGTTTAGAAATTCAAAATATGCATTTTTGTCTTAGCTATACCTGAATGATTTCAACTTGGGGTAGAATCTCAGCGCACGCTTCCATCACATCTTTCCCCAACGGAGCTGCTCCGTCGGCAATCTGCTTCAGCGACGATAAGTCATAACAGCTCACCACCTCACGCCGCTTGATCAACTCGACCATCACCGGCGGAGCAACAAACAAATGCGTCACCCTAAACTTCTCCACCGCCGCCAAAGTCTTCTCCAAATCAAATCTACCACCCATCGACACCACCGCATTCCCTCTCCTCAGCTGCGTGTACATTATCACTGCCAATCCCATCACATGATGCATCGGCACCAAACATAAGAACACATTCTTCCCCTCGCCGTAAAAGTCCTGATCCGCCACTCCCGCCATGGCCGTCGCTATGAAGTTCCGATGAGTCAGCATGACTCCCTTACTTCTCCCCGTGGTTCCTGAAGAGTACAGAAGTACCGCCACGTCGGATTGTGAAACGACCGGAATCTCCTGAGAGCTTTTGAACGACTCTCCGATCAGCTCGTCGTAACTCCAAATACCATGAACATACTTGTGCGACGTATATGTGCGAGTCGAAGGATCTTCGTCGAGCAATATTAAAGGTAAATATTTGTTATATGAACTCCATGCTAAGAAAATGTTGAAAAGTTCCGAAACGGTTACAATAAGATTGGCTTCGGAGTCGTGGATTTGTTTGTCGAGTTCAGAGACGGTGTATAAAGGACTACAGGTGGTAACAACAGCACCTATGGCGGCGAGGGCAAGGAAGAAGACAGGGAAGCGTATTGAGTTAGGTGCAAATAGCAAAACTACGTCGCCTTGTTCGATTCCAAGGCGGAGTAGGGAGCGTGAGAGGTCATAGACTTGAGTTTTTAGTTGGCGGAAGGTTAGGGATTCACCGGTTTGGGCGTCGGTAAGGGCGGTGGTGTCGGCGACGGAGGAAGTGGATTGGAAGAGGAAGGAGGTTAGGGAGAGGTTGGGATCAGTAGGAAGGTGGATCGGTGGCCTGGGTGATGAATACGTCATCGTTTTAAGGTCGAAGCAATTTTTCGCCATTGTCTCGTTGTTACCTTTTTTGTGATGTGGTTTGTTGTTGAAGAAATTGTTGGGTTTTTTTGGCTAAAATATGGTATTAGTCCCTGCAAAATAGGTCAGTTTTGGTTTTAGTCCCTGCAATTTTTTTTTTTATAGTTTTTGGTCCCTGTAAAAATAGGTCAGTTTTGGTTTTAGTCCCTGCAAATTTTTTTTATAGTTTTTGGTCCCTGCAAAAATAGGCCAGTTTTGGTTTTAGTCCCTGCAAAATTTTTTTTTATAGTTTTTGGTCTCTGCAAAATTTTTGTTTTTGGAAATAGTCCCTGACCCCAATTATGTGATGATTTGTCACTTTTGTACATATGTGGCATATGTGCTTACTTAATAAAAAGAATATTATTTTTTATAATTTATATAGCAATAATTATTTTTTAATTAAAAAATAATAATAAAACAGATACAATAATTATTTTTTAATTTATAAAAGTGACAAATCATCACATAACTGGGGTCAGGGGCTATTTCCAAAAACAAAAATTTTCGCAGGGTCCAAAAACTATAAAAAAAAAATTTGCAGGGACTAAAACCAAAACTGGTCTATTTTTGCAGGGACCAAAAACTATAAAAAAAATTTGCAGGGACTAAAACCAAAACTGGCCTATTTTGCAGGGACCAATACCATATTTTAGCCTTTTTTTTTTTAAGGAAGAAAGAAATTGTTGTGTTGTAAATTGTAAGGAGGTGATCCAATGCCGTGGAAGTTTAATATTGTTTTCTTATTGGAAGACAAGTATTGACTTTTTATATTTCTTAATTAAGGAATATACTTTTTGAGTTGAATTAATAGAGTAATGATATTTTGACAACCATTTGATAACAACTTTTTTGACAACCTTACTTCCCATTCTTCTCATTGGTAAAAAAACAATAGAGAGATAAAAAGGAAGAGAGAGGATAAGTACATCATCATGTGAGTATGAGAGAGAAAGTTGTACAAAAGTTGTCATAAAATGGTTGTACAAATATCATTTCTCGAACTAATTTGAGTTAAAAAACAAGGAATTTCATGTTTTTTTTTTTAAGAAGTTCGATGTTATATTTTTTTCAAAACAATTTCAAAATTCGATGTTATATATTTTTTTTTTGGTAGAATGACAAAGAAGAAAAAGAAAAAAAAGAAGAAGAAAAAACTCTAAGAATAGGGCTCATCACGAGGTATCAAGCCTCAACACCGACTTCAATTCTGATGGGGGGCATGTCAAAAAGTACACCTAATCCTGAAGAGCGTCCAAACTTGGTCAAGAAATTTGCGCAATGGTTGTCCTCTCGAAACACGTGATGAAAATACTCCCTCCGTCCCATAATACTTGACATAGTTGACCTTGTTACGCATGTCAATGCATAATTTTGAGCTTAAATATCTTGAATAATATATTAGAAAAAATTATGAAAATTTGATATTTTGAAAATACTCATCAAGACAAATTTATCGACATCTTATATGATATTGTTTATCTTTGTATATTAGTAGAAAAATATGGTCAAAGTAAGTTAGGTCAAAATTACATATTTTCAAATGGGTCATCTATTGCGGGACGGAGGGAGTAAATATTAGGAATATGTTCCTTTAACCCAAAAATCTTCATCAACAAAGAAGCATGTGCATATATGAGAGTGATCTGACTCTTGAAGAAGACGGAGAACTTCTAAAGAATTTGTTTCACAAAATTCGATGTTATATTTTAAATATGAGTATACTACACTCCTCTTTTTGAGAGAAGTTCAAATTACATTTGTTAAAAAAAAAGAAGAAGAGAAGTTTAAATGCGTGATATTCCTTTTCTTTGCACTGTGATATGAATATGTAAAGGGTCTTGCTAACAAGTGCCCTAAGGGCATTGTTTAAGGAACTTAAAAAAAGAAACTATGTCTTGAAAATACAAGTCAAACACTTTTTAAAGTCATAACCGTACAATTTCCAATGCAAAAATTGCTGCTTTTAGATGCTTAAACAATGCCCTTAGGGTACTTGTTAGCATTTTCCATATGTAAATGCGTGATATTTCTTTTCTTTGCACTTATAGTTTGTATGAGTTTTTCCCTAAAAAAAAATAGTTTGTATGAGTTTTGTTGTTATACTCTATAGAAGAACAAAATATTTAGTTAACAAAGTAATTTTTCTTTAGTCAATAAAAATCATATGTGTTAGACAAAATGAAATAATGTAAACAACTAGGGGTCTTAATATATGAAATGATCAGCTGGGCCAAAATATAAAATTGTAAATAACCTAGGGGCCTCATAATATGAAAATTGAAACTAATTTAGGCCTTAATTTGATACATATTGACTTTCTTTAATATTCTTTTTTTTTTTGACAAAGACTTTCTTCAATATTAATATAAAACATCATGGAATGAATCATGGATTTTTATATTTTAAAAAAAGTTATATCAGTTCTGAATTTTCTAATAATTGACATCTTTTTTTTTCCTTCATATTTATTCTTTACAGTATTTGTTGCTTACTTAAAAGTTTAAAAAATGGTGTGAAATAATTAAGATTATTTTGATAAACTAAATAAATTCTTGTTAACTAAAATATAAATAGGATTCATTCTTAAGTTATATAACCTTTACATAAAGTTTTCGCAACACATATACATTTCAAGCAATAAAAAAAATTAAAAACAATGTCTTAGCTAATGTATTATTGGTAATTTCATTATCTTTTAATTTTTTCCATTTTATGTGAGTGTATCCAAATCTTTTTGATTTAGGGTTGTGACCATAAAAGACTTCCTCTCTCAAAATGCCCTTAGAAATGTGAAATAGTTAGGGTAGTTTTTCGAATGACTACTCAACGGTGTTAATCAAATCAGACAATATTTCAATGTCTTTGATCAGTCTTCTCAAGGACTTATTTGTTGTGTCATCACTCTTAAACGTCTTTCAAATTTTATCCAATATGAGGACGTGAAACTTGAAGAAAGATATACAACACTATGAATTTTTTACTAGTGTTCATACTCTGTCAAAATCAATAGCGCACATACACATAGAGAATTTCTTATAAACTTTCATATTTTAGAAATTCTTAAGTCTCACAGTTCATATGAACCTTATTGTATTACACTTACGATTGTATATCAAGTGTAAAACCAAACAATATTTTATTTGATTAAGTTAAATTGTAGAAGTCTCTTTCTTGTTGCTTGAGCAATAAAAGTCTCTTTCTTGTGTGATTGAGCAGATAAAGTCTCTTACTTGTGAATGATGTAACGCCCACTTTGATATTTAATTATTTTTATTAAGTTAGAATCTATTTATGTGATTTATTTATAAATATGAGGTGTTAGTATTTTATTATGTGGCATTATTCTATTATTTATTAGAATATGAGAATTATTAATGTAAGTAGAATTGGAGGTTAGAATAGAAATACGAATAAGTTATTGGGCCTAAATAGATTTAGGAAGTGTGATTAGTATTATAAATAAGGAAGCTTAGGTTAAAAAGAGTTTTTACGTTAAACCGCTTTTTGGAGAAAGAGGAGAACTCAGAGAGAGAGAACCCTAGGAACGAAGAACGCTGCTTTTGATTTCAGAAAAACAATCTAAGGTAGATCATTAGATTGCATCTAACATGTTTTAGGATGAGTTTGTGAGATTATGAGGAATTAGGGTTTGAGTGAGAATTGATGATTAGATGATGGAAAACTGCTGAATTGATCTAGGGGGGGGGGGGGGGGGGTCTCTATTCACTATAAGGGTTGTGTATTCATGTGGGTGGTGAAGGGTTGTTAATTTCCGTTGTTTTCTTATTTTTTTTGATGAATCTATAATGAAATTCGTATCTTTTGTGCTATGTGATTATGTATTAATATTTGTTACTGATTTGTGATGTTTATGTATGATACCTTGGTGCCTGAAAATCAAACTTTAATTTTGTACGAAACCTATTTTGATTCAGAGGTTTAGTGTCAATTCCTCCAATTTAAGTTAGTATGTTTTATCTTTCGAAAATCTTGCTTTGATTCACAAGTATATGCGATTTGGTTTGTAGCAGTAGTAGTATGATAATATTGAAGTCATCGACCGATTCAGTTTATTTTATTGGTCAATACTTTGCTTCCTTTTTTTTATGCTATTAAAATTGGTTATTTGGAATTGAATGATGTGACATGAATATTTAACTTTATCATTATTTATTTGAAATATATATATGTGCTATTTTTGGATACTCTTGCGGCAAGTTTGCAGTCTACATGGATTCAAATATTGTACTGCCTTTGTGTTTACCTTTTGAATGTCGACAACCTCTTGATTTGTTTTCCATTATATATTGAGTTTACTATTGCTTTTATTATTTGTTTGGAACGTAATAACTTTAGTTATAATATATATTTGGCTAGATATATTTGGGTAGCATAAAGATTGTGTTATTATGTATTAATTTGTGATGTGTAATAATGAGTTAAATGACGATGTGTTATATAAAGATGTGCTCTTTGAAGTTGTGTGATTTAAATATGTGCTATTTGAAGATGTGTGTTTAAAAATGTCTTATATAAAGATGTGTTATTTGAAGATGTGTGATTTAAAGATGGGTATATAAAGATGTGATATTGTTATTTATGCACTATATGTGTTAATTATGATGCTTATGTTGATGCGATGTTTAACATGTTGTTGATTATCATTTGATGCTGTTGTATTATGATGCTGATATGAGATGAATTATTTATATGCTGCATATACTGCTGAGTCTTATTTAAGATGTAAGTGTCGGTCAAGTCAAGAAGTTATAAGATGTTCATGAAGTTTCTAAGATGTAAGATGTTGAGTCCATGCATACTCGTTTATAGATGAGGGCTCATGCCCTGGAGGTTTTGCTCAACCACGACGATGGAGCTTTTGCTCAACCACGACGATGGAGCTTTTTCTCAACCACGACGATGGAACTTTTGCTCAACCACGACGATGAGGGCTTATGCCCTAAGAGTATATTTATGCTCAACAACGATGAGGGCTTATGCCCTAAAATGGCACCACATGCATTTGCATTTCATGACGATTCAAGATGGTTTAAGACGTTAAGAGTTGCATAGTCGAGTTTAGATGCATTGTCAAGTCAAGTTGTTAAGTTGTGATGTTTTAACGAATTACTTTGTGATGTTTTTTAGTATGATGATATGTGACGATGACTGTGACTGCTATATGATGATATTTTGCTAAGATAAATGATGATGTTTATGTATTTAATTATAGTTGTTAAATTATAAGATGTTTATGTTGTTAAATGTAATTTATGATTTATGAGCTTAATATTATTGTTTGAGAAATCTCACCCCTTCTGTTTGAAAATGTTGCTCTTCGTATGGGTAACTTGCAGGTAATCAAGATTAGCTGCGGTCGTGGGTGACTATCTCTCACTGTGTCCTTAGGTGCTCTGATACGTAACGGGATGGGGATTTTGATACTATTTTCTGTTCCTTTATGTATTGCTTTTGAAGTTTAAGAATTATTATTGAGCTAAGATTTATGAGACTTTTATGATGAGGCCTGCGTGCCAAGACTATTTCTATTGTTAAACTAAATCCGCTGCGAAGTTTTTAAATGTTATGTTGATGAATTTTTGAAGGATAAATTATTATCTATTTTGTTAAGATTTTATGATAAAGAGATGTAGCATTCGGTTTATGTGAATTACTCTGATAATTTATTATGAAATTTTTATGTTGGGAAAACGGGGTGTTACAAATGAAAACTCTTGTATTTATAGGTAATATTTCAGTTCAATTTGGGTTGAAAAACTAGGGTTTTCCCCAAATCAGCTTGAAAAACAATATTTAGCTGTTTTTTTCCCAAAGTCATGTGTGCCCTGCGCCTAGGTCAGATGCGCCGCACGCGCGTGTTGATAATTGAAATTTTGTTCTCTGTTTAGCACACCCGGGGAACATGGGGGCATACCCAGAGCGCATGGCTTCAGCTAGTGCGTTTTTGCTTTTTTTCTTCGTCTTTTTGAGTATTTTCTTCTTTCAAATTAGTCTTGAGACTTGGGACAAAATTCCCCCAACTTGTAATTTCTTCAGAGGGCTCTTGAATCTTTACTCCATGTATTCCATTTCTTTATGAGGTGTCTTGCTTTACCGAATTATACGATTTTTCAATACATGACTCCATACAGAAACATAAGTTTAAAACACCCATGAATTGATTTGTTCAGGGAAGAACTGCAATTACATGACTGGATACAAAAACATTACAAAATGTCTATTAAATCATGAACAACTTATCTAAAACTCCTTTTTATTGACTCAAATTGATACTAAAGTGACTGAAAAATATGTTAAAAATAACCTAAGATGACCTGTCATCAGATACACTCATGTAAAAGTGAGTTGAATTATAAATGTGTTTGTCAGTATCAATTCTAGAATCAAAAGCTACAAATCCTAACTTCAAGTAGATTCAATTATGCTAGATATCAACCAAACATGTCGAAATCAATATTACACATCCAGAATCAATTTTAACCCCTCTAGAAGTGGAACAAAACATACACTTAATGTGTTACCTTCAACAAAAAAACATTGTAATGTGTTTTAATTTTTTTTTTAACAAGGTAAACTAGTCCACAAAAATTGTCCCCAAAGAAATAATGAGTTTTAAACTTATGTTAGCATCTCATTAAATAGTATCATTTTGAAGGTTGTGCTTCAATATTTAATTTCATGCCCGGTGTTTTTAAGGCTTGTTGAAGTTGAGATTTAATTTTTTGAAGTTTTGTCCGTTATAGTTAGAATGTGGTTTTGATCCTTCTTTCGAAGTAATATGGTCCTCTTCATCCAAAATGAAGACCTAGGTGAGCGGACCTTAGTCTGTTTAAATCGTTGCGTTCCTCCTCATCCGAGCCAAAAATGCAAAATTGACTTTACTATTATTGAGTCAAGTTTTAGTTTCATTTATATACAAAATCTTTGATCCAGCACAACATATATAAAATAGAGAAATGCTTTTTATTGCGACAAATTTTATCCCGAAAAGCTCGCAAGCGTGTGTGGCATGCTTAACAGTAATTGTTTATTTAATACCAACCACACATGTATGGTGTAGTGGGTGCTTGATATCATGCTACTACCTTTATCGTGAATTTTTCGCTTTAATTTTTTCGATATATATAGCACTGGTGTATAAAATATTGCAGCAGTGCTAAATGGTGCGAAGCATTTTTTCGCACATAACACACGAACAAGAAGCTTGTGTGCAAACTCATTAATTAAGGCTACATTTTGTTTAAAATAAATAAATAAAACTGGTCAAAATATAATATTCCCATTATGGTCGGCGACGGCGTCCGTCACCGTCACCGCCGTTAATAGACGTCATTGCTTCCCCCAAAGTGTCTTATGGCCATTGCAACAACTTTCCATCTGTAAATTGCGGCTATCAGTCACCATGGTTACTACCACTACAACCACCGCAGTGCAGAGACTATCAACTATGTTTGTTTTTGTCTGACTCTGCGACATCGTTTCCAATTAGTGGAGATTCAAAATTTGGTAGTGAATAGTGGGGCGGTGGCAACAACACAGTATAGCACCGATGATTTCATAGTTCCTTATTTCAAGGATAGAGTTTGTTATTATTATGGCTGAAACAGTGATTGAGAAAGAGGACATCGGATGGTCATTAATGCTCCAGCACATTCGCGTGGATTGTGCGAAATTAAATTTCGCACACTTATTCAAAATATTGCATGTAAAACTAGATTTGATCAATCAATGTCAAGGATATAAATTCAACATTGATTTTTTTTTCATGGAAAAACTATGAATGGACGTGAAAATGAATTTGCATTGATGTTTTTCGCTTTAATATTACACCGGTAACTATTTTTTAGATTTGACTATTGAATTGTTAGTATATATCTATTGAATTGTTATCCAAGCCTATCAAGATGTACGGTGTTTCATAAAAATGCATAAACCGTTATTCCTACTTTTGTTTTGTTGTTTGTTTAGCTGATAAAATTAGTACTCATTGCGAATAAAAAAAAAACTAGTACTCATTTTCCAAATGATTGTTGGTTTGTTTTGTTATTTTATTTTCTTGTTTTCCTTCATGAAAAACAATTTGATTTGAATTTTAAAAGGTTTAACATAATTAATATATGGGAGGTGCTATACCTCGCGAGAAATTTCCTCACAAATTTATCCCGATGAAAGATTTCAGTTGTAACAAAAACAAAAAAAGCTACCACGTACCATAATTGTTGGTTATCATAAATTAAGGAATTGACTATTAAAATGGGTCATGAAGGATTCAGGAAGCTTGTTTTCGCTATATATATATACCTAAATCTAAATCATTATAAAATGATTTCATTCGATGAACATCTAGTTAGAAAATGATGTAATATATAAGTTGGCGCTAGTTGTGACAATTCATAATTAAGTCGTTCTATCTTTTTTTTTTGAGAGAAAGTAACTTATATCATTTCATTAAAAATAAGATCAGTAATACATGTTGGAATATCATCAAAGATTTGGAAGCTAGTACTAGATGTGGCTGCTTTAGCTAAGGTATGAGCAACCTCATTTGCTTGCCTCCTAATAAACTTGGCATGAGAGTTTGTTAAAAAGTTGGTAAAGAAATAGATACTACTTTCCATGATGGACCCAAACTCGGTGAGATCTCCTCGGCCATTGTTGAAATAATCAGCGACTCTTTTAGAGTCAACTTCGAAATCAACATTTGTGAGTTGAAGTTCATGTATCCACTGAATTGCATGAAATAAACCCAGGGCCTCCCCAACATCGACAGAACAAGCTGGACTAAACCACATAGTTTTAGAACGGATGTGGTTCCCATCTGAGTCTCGGATGCACATTCCAATTCCAACTTTGTTTGTGGTGTTTGGAAAGGAGGCATCGACATTGCATTTATACCTTCCGCTAGTTGGTTTCGTCCACCTAAAGGTTGCATCCCTGTGGTTGGAAGAACTCGGAAGGGAAGATGGGTTGTCTTGCCTTATAGGTACCTGCCTATGATTGGCATTTCGCCAGCCTTCTAAGAGGTGTCTTGCTCTTTCCAGAATTGTACCAGTCGAATCTGACACCTGTTGCCATAATTTGAGATTCCTAGCCTTCCAAATACTCCACAAAATAATGACAATGTACTCCATTTGAGCTGCAGGCAATTTTTGCAATAAATTGAAGATAATATCAGGTGCATTATCAAACTGACTCAGGGTCAGAGAAATCAAATGCCACATGTTAGCTATCTGCCAAATCTCAATTGCTATTGGGCAGTAAAAGAGAATATGGTAATTATCTTCATGGGGGTCTTCACACCTGACACACTCTGAAGGACAATTAACACCTCTGCTTCGCAACTTCACTCGGGTTGGAAAACAGTCTCTACAAATTCTCCATACCAAATTCTTGACTTTGGGTGGTACTTTCAGCCTCCAGATACCACTCCAATACCCAGGTTTACGCAAATGATCATTATTTATAACCTCTTCAATACATAAGCGATAAGCACTTCTTACTGAGTAGTGCCCATTTTTCTCTGCCTTCCATATCAAATTATCCATCTGGACCTGATGATGGAGAGATGTATTTAAGATGTTTTGGGCCGTCTCGATTGGAAATAACTGAAAGATCAACGACTCATTCCAAGCTTTCACCTCTTGATCAATTAGATGTCCCACGGAATATGGTTGAAGAGCCAACATGTCGTCACCAATAGGGGGAATACTGGATCCTGACCCAATCCATTGTTCACTAATGATAGGAATATTGAACCCATTGCCAATTTTCCACCTCGCTCCTTGTCGAACCACCATTTTTGCGCTATGTATGCTACGCCAAACAAAACTAGGGTTGTGACCCAAATTGGCATCTAGATTACTACTATTCGGATAATACCTAGCTTTAAAGATTTTTGAGACGAGACTTTCCGGATTGGTTTGTAGTTGCAACCCTTGCTTACCAAGCATTGCTACATTAAAAGCTGCCAAATCCTTGAAACCCATGCCTCCATTATTCTTGTGAACAGAAAGTTTTTCCCAAGATAACCAATTGATACCTCTGTTGCTTGTACCACCATGACCCCACCAGAAAGCATTCATCATCTTTTCAATTTCATCTAAAAGTGTATTTGGTAGTCTAAAGATACTCATGACATACGACGGGATAGCTTGAAGGACAGATTTGATCATGACCTCCCTACCTGCTTTGGACAAACATTTGCCACTCCAACTACTAATCTTTTGCCACACTCTATCCTTAATGAAACTGAAAGTTGCTTTTTTACTGCGCCCTATCATCGAAGGTAAGCCAAGATATTTACCTGTCCCTAGGACCGATCTAACCCCCAATATATTAGTAATGGATTGTTGCAGTGGGTCTTCAACGTTCCTGCTATAAAAGATTTCAGACTTAGGAAAGCTAATTGCTTGACCTGATGCTTCCTCATATTGATTCAAAATTTGCTTCATTATGGTCGCCTGATGTACCTTCGCTTGAAAGAACAAAAAGCAATCGTCAGCGAACAGTAAGTGTGATACTCTTGGAGCAATACGACATACACGAACACCTTGAAGGTCCCCTCCGTTTTCAGCATTTCTAATTAACGCTGATAAACCCTCTGCGCGCAGAATGAAGAGATAAGGTGATAACGGGTCACCTTGTCTTAATCCGCGACCTGGAACAATAGGGCCAACCATCTCTTTATTCAAGATGACAGAATAGTCAACTGTTTCAACACACATCATGATCCATTGGATCCATTTCCCTGAGAACCCCATTTTGGTCATAAAGTCTCTGAGGTAAGCCCAATCAATTCTGTCGTAAGCCTTGCTTATATCTAACTTTAGCGCCACACTTTTCTCTTTGCCCTTTGTTTTCGTCTTCATGTAGTGAACCAATTCAATGGCAACTAATGCATTATCCAAAATGGATCTTCCAGGAACAAAAACTGACTGTGAGTCGGCAATACATTTGTGTAAAATTTTCTTTAGACGATTTGCCAGAACCTTCGACAAAAGTTTATAAAGAACATTACACAAGGCTATGGGTCTCCAGTCCTTCATGTTTTTTTAATCTGTACCTTTTGGAATTAGAGCTATGTTTGTGGAATTCATAGATGGAGGAAATTGTCCATCATTCATCCACTGGCAGCACTCATTGAAAATATCCTCACTACAGACTGACCAAAAATGTTGGTAGAAACCCGGATTGAAACCGTCAGGGCCCGGACACCGTTGGAACAAAATGTGTTTAACAATGAAACTTAAAGAGTTTTGATGATAACAAGGTATTAAAAATTGTAAATTGGACTAGCTAATATTTGTTCAAGTGTACAGGACCATAGTTAAAAATTTACATCATATAAAGGTTCTGAAGAACAAGTAGGGAGCTATGGACTAAAGAAAAGGAAGCTTGAAAGCATCTGAAAAGAAGTGCATCTGAAGTCATAAGTGCTGCTGAAGAATGATGACGTCATCAGAAGATCATCAGAAGCTGAAAGTCATCAGAAGCTGAAGGTCATCAGAAGTTGAAAGTCAACAGAAGCAGATAGCCTTCAGAAGCGTATAGCCATCAGAAGCAGATAGTTCAGAAGCAACTTCATCAGAAGCTGAAGCTCATCAGAAGCTGATTATCACCACAAGCTGAAGATTCAAAGATCAACACTTCAAAAGCTGTCTATTGGATTCGAAAACACTGCAGAAGATTAGTGGATGGTTGCAACAGTCATTTTGGTTAAGATTTGAAGGCCTTGGAACCTTATCTTCAAAAAGCGTTGACATTGTACTTTGTACGAACTGTACAACCACCTTCTCCACTACTCTGTTTTGTGTTCACACTACAGGACAAGAAAACAGCTCCAGAATAACAGCTATGCCTGTAAAGATGTTCCTTCACAATGGGAATGGATTTCAAATTAGTTCTTCATAGGACAACAACCAAATCAGGCAAAAGATCATTGGTGAAAGATCAAGCTTCAACAACGACTCTTTGATGTGCTGGCAATTTCACAACGTCTCTTTCACACCTCTATATAAAGGAGTGAAGACTTAGAGATTTGGCAATGCTGAACGAAAGACTCACAACATTTTTACAAGTGCCAAACCTCTGCTGAAATTGTTCTGCATTCACTTAGAATTTCTGTGTTTCAAAGTTTCATCTTAGAAATTCCTAAGTTATTGAGTCTGTATCTGATTTGTATTGTGAGCACCTCTGATTGTATATCAAGTGTTCAACCTTAAACAATTTTCTGTGTAATTTTGTTTAGTTAGAAGTCTCTTGCAGTTGTGCTTGAGCAGGGAAGTCTCTTGATTGTGTTCTTGAGCAAAGGAAGACTCTTGCAAAGTGTTCTTGAGCAAAGGAAGTCTCTTGCAGGTGTGTTTGAGCAATTGTAATCAGATATTACATTTTAGTGAAATCTCCTTGGAAGTGCAAGGGGGACTGGACTACTTCCGGATTGTGGAAGGAACCAGTATAATTGCTTTGTGTCGTTCTTCTTCTCTCTCTCTGTTTTATTCCGCTGCGTTCAGATTCTGATTATCACTTCAGAAGCTGTTTCACTTAGCTTCTGTTCAGTGTGTTCAGTTTTAGGAGAAACGAAGAATTTTTCAAAACACAATTCAACCCCCCTTCTTGTGTTTTTCTCACCTTCAGACACTTGTCAGGTTGCATTGAAAACATTGCTTCTTTGAATTCCTCTCTACAAAAAGGGGCTGTTAATTGTGCATTGTCCTCTTCGTCAATCACCTCATTAAGCAAATTAATCACAAGAGAAAGAATTTTATTTACCTTCTTTCTGGAAGTTGCTGCAGAATGAAAGAATTTTGTATTCAAATCTCCATCGTGATACCAATGAGTTTTAGCTCTCTGTCTCCAATACATATCCTCTTGAACTAACAAATGGTTAAGTTTTTGTCTCAAATTGTCAAAGTGAGTCTCATCCTGTATACCTTGAGCGGTACGACTCTGATCAAGTTGTTTTCTACAACACTCAATATCAACTCAAAGTTTATTACAATGAGTTTTACTCCATTGCGTCAGGTCTTCTGCACAATTTGATAACTTATTGATCACAGTACTTCCTGCACTACCAAGCCAGCTATATCTAACCACATCATTTACCCCATCCTCAATTCTCCAAGCGTTTTCAAATTTGAAAGACCTCTTGACTTGATGACTTCGAGCTACTGGAGTTCTGTCTAACAAGATAGGAAAATGATCTGATGATGGAGCAACAAGATTTTCTAATTTTGCATTTGGAAATAATTGCATCCAAGAATTAGTGGCTAAAGCTCGATCCAACTTTTCCTCAACAGCCCGCGTAGAACCCAAACTTTTAAACCAAGTGAAAGGGTACCCATCCATGTGGACATCAATAAGGCCAGCATCTTGAGTAGCTTGTCGGAATCCCCTGATGAGCCAGTTGGGTCTAAAAGCCCTCCCTTTCTTCTCATCGGCATGGAGGATATCATTAAAATCTCCCTTCAAACACCAAGGCAAATTTATTTGACTAGCAAGTTTACGAATAAAATTCCAAGAATCTCTTCTTCTGCCGTTTTCTGGATATCCATAAAATCCTGTGAATATCCAAGCTGTTTGATTTTTACCAACATAGTAAATTATCACCTCATCAATAAGTCGTTCTATCTATACATTAATTTGGGGTGACTTTTTCATTACCTATTTTACCTTTCATTTAAACTATTTAATTTACTATTTAATCTTTTAATTATATTATTTTAAATTTTAATTAAAAAAATGTAAATCTCATTAAAATAGTAAATATCCCAAAACAATTACCTATTTTACCTTTCATTTAAACTATTTAATTTTTTGTCAATTTTTTTTAAACTATTTAATTTACTAATTTATCCTTTAATTATATTATTTTAAATTTTAATTAAAAAAAAATTAAATCTCATTAAAATACGAAATATCCCACTACAATATGAACAATATTATCAATATTATATATGAAGGGGATAGAGATTTAGTGCTTAAACAAATTTTCCTATATTAGTGTTATATTATTGGTGGTATTAAAATAGGCGCGTGCTCGTCTTTTTCACGCGTTAGCGCAATAAAAAAGGCCCGTGCTCGTCTTTTCGCTAGTATGTATAAAATTAATATAATAATATCAAATAATTTTTTTTGGATTTCTTATTTTTCCAATATATCCAATATATCTGCATTTTTAGTGTTAGTACAATTGAATTAAAAATAAATAAAATATTACAATATACCAAAAATTTAGGGGCAATTTTGTAAAATTAGAATGATGATAAACTATTTCTATAATAATAATATTAATAATAATAATAACAACAACAACAATAATAATAACAACAACTAAAAATTGAGATATTTTAAAATTAATATTAGATACAATGAACCTTCTTCGATATAATAATAAAAATAATAATAATAGTAAAATAATAATAGTAATAATAACAATAATGTGAATAAATAAAAAAAATGAGATATTTTAAAATTAATATTAGATACAATGAACCTTTTTCTAGAGTGTATACATAAATAGGGAAGTTGGTGTAACATATACACACAACTTTTACAATCACTTTTCACTTCTAAACTTTTATTTATTTTTTAGTAGGTTGTTGTGTGAAACAGGTGGTGGAGTCATGGGTCGTCGCAAAATTAAGATAGAGAGGGTGAAAGACCCAAACACAAGGCAAATCACATTCTCAAAGCGTCGAACTGGTTTATTCAAAAAAGCAAATGAATTATCCATTTTGTGCGGAGCAGAAGTCGCTATTGTTGTGTTCTCTCCAGGGAAGAATCCTTACTCTTTTGGTCACCCAGGAGTTGATTTTGTTGCTGCGAAGTATCTTCAACTAGAGCCAAAACCAAGTAATTCTCTAGGAAACCGCACTTCTGAAGCTCCCAAGATGGAAGATTTGAATCTAGAACTTGCTGATGTGTTAGCACAAATCCGTGATGGTGAAAAGCAGGCTGCGGCTCATGATGAGATTCTGAAGCAAAACGATGTGACAAAACTCTCTGAGCTTAAAGAATTGAGAGATTCATATAAAGAGCTTCAAGATTGCGTAAAATTGCAGCTCAGTGATATCGAGATATCAGAATGTTTGATGCTTCTAGCTAAAGATCCAGTGGTGGGAATAAAAGCGAAATCGTCAAAAAATAAAAGAAGAAAAAATTGATGATTTGTAGCATGAAACCTAATTTTAATTTATGTTCCCTTTCTTTTATGAATAATTTATGTTCCCTTATCTCTTTGAATGCTTGATGCGCATATCCCACCAAGTTAAAGAGGGACAAGGGAAAAAATAATATGAGTGTTGAATAAAGGTTTCTTCGTGCATTCCTATATTTTTTATGGTAAAAATGTTTTTTTAATCATACATATCGTTAAACATTTTTTCTTTCTTAAATAATCCAAAAAGATAAACTTGTATCTTATTACTTTTAAGATAATAATTTTTATATATTTTTTTAAATAATTTTAAAAATAATATTAGTATTCATAGTGAATATTTCAATTAGAAGCTAATTATAGATATTGGAATAAGTAAACTTTTTAATTATATTTTTTCCATTCCGCTTTTTTCAAAAAGGTATTTATTCAAGACATACAAGGAAGTCATTGACCGCTTACACAAAATAAACATAAAAAAATAGGTGTGTTTGACCTCTCAAAAACAGTCAAAAGGTTGACCATTTCCATTTTTAGTAAAAAAGAAATTTTATTGTAGTTATAAATAAAAAACAAATATAATGCTTTATTAAAATTTATTAAAAGTAGTAAGGATCAAATTTTGACTCGAGTCCATATTAGACGGCACTTAAAAAAATATAAACTATGATAAAAGTTTAAATTTAAACAAATGCCCCTGATGGTTTGTTGTCGGAAAAAGATGCTTTCAGATTTTTATATTCTACTCCACTTCCTCTTGATTGGGCTGCGGCAATCTGGAAGCCTTGTATTCCTCCCTCGCACTCCTTTACCTTTTGGCGCCTGATGCATAACAAGTTGCCAACAGATGAAAACTTGAAGCGTAGAGGTTGTTATATTGTCTATGTTTGCTCTCTTTGTATGTCTCAAGATGAATGCTCCGCGCACTTGTTTTTTGGATGCCCATTTACGGTTGACATTTGGAGTTGGTTGGATTTGAAGCTGCGGCGCCCTGCCAAGGCAGTTTCGGCGACTTCTCTTCTTTCTTATGTTTCGGTTCCTTGCTCTTCTCAGGTTGCGGACATTTTTATTGCTGCCATTGTTCACGCTTTGCATGATATCTGGATGGTGCGTAATCAGTTACAGTTTGCGACTTCCATGGTGACTCTTCATGGGGTTAAGGTAAAACTCATATCAACTATTACTTTTTCCGATAACACTTTTGAAGGTCACTGTTTGTCTTCGGATGCCTGGCTTTTGCTTTCGCGGTTTCTCCGCACTGTCGCCATTACAAAGAGATTGTTACTGTTGTTTGGCACCCGCCAACGAGTCCTTGGGTGAAGGTGAATACAAATGGTTCTGTGGTGGGTCACCATTCGGCGTGTGGTGGTATTTTTAGGGACATCAGGGGTTCTTTGATGGGTTGTTTTGCAGGTAATCTTAGGGCCCTCTCTATTTTCGAGGCTGAACTCTTTGGTTTTATTTTGGATATGGAACACGCTTTACACCATGGGTGGGATAACATTTGATTAGAAAGCGACTCTACTAGTGCATTGTTGGCTTTTAAAAATGCTTCTTTGGTGCTGATTCGTTTGCGAAACAAGCGGCACAACTGTTTCCCGACAGGTTTTCAGGTGATTTCATTGCACATTTTTCGGGAAGGTAATAGCTGTGCGGATGACCTAGCTAATCATGGTTATAGTATTCATGGTGTTTGGTGGTTCACTGCTCTTCCAGATTTTATTCGGGTTCCGTTATTTTCAGACCGTTTTGGTTGGCCTAAATATCAGACGTTGTAGTTTTATTTTCATTTTATTCTTTTATGTTTTTGCTTTGTTTCTGAGGGTCAGGTCTAGCTCCACCTCCTTTGCACATGTTTTTCTCTTTTTTAATAATATTATTTTATGGGGTCGCCAACATTGGATGGGAAGTGCGTAGAGGTGCCAACTTAATTGGGATGTTCACAAATTTCTTTCATGCCTGCTCCCCTTGATTCAGCTAAAAAATATGCCTAAGAGGTCAAACCAATTAGCAATATACTCCCTCCGGTCCTATTTATAAGAAACATATGACTTTTTTGATTCATTGGATAAATGATGTATTTGGTCTATATTCTATACCAAGTACATTAATTACTCAATGAATCTAAAAAGTCAACTTTTTCTTATAAATAGGACCGGAGGGAGTACAATTTAGAACTTCATGTACTATTCTCTCTTCTCACGTGTACCTTCTCTCTCTTCTTTTTAATGGCGACACACACACACACACATATCAAGTGAAAATTCATTTTTTATATGAAAATGATGAGAACATTTATTAACCATCAAATAAAAAATTAATGGTTGAGACTAAAAAAATCCATTTAAAAAACACATGTACTTCTCTCTATTCTATCAATTCTCATAAACACAATTACCTTTTCATCTTCTTCGATCAATAATCATCAACAACCAATTTTCAAAAAAATAATTGATTCTGGGCTCTATCAATTCTCTTAACCTTTATTTTTTCTATTGTCACCAAGCATTCATTCAATCGCCGACCATATTTTCTTTATTGCCCACTATTTTGTTCTCTCAAAGTTTCAGATGTGTTTCAAAGATGATCCAAAACATTAAAGAGATCACAAATAATTATATGGATGAAATATCTATGCAATTAAAAAAAAAAATCCAAATTAGATCCAGGTTTCAAATTTTGAGATTATTTGATTTATAAAAAATAGATAATAGAGGTCAAAATTCATTGATTTTTTTTTTTTGTTAGGAATATGTTGTTTTTATTTGGAAGGTATTGTTATAGATTCACAAAGATGAACAATATATGAGATGGTCGATTAGAGAAGATGAAAGGATGAGCTTATGAGAATTGATAGAATAGGGCTGATTGGAGAAGATGAAAGACGGAGTTTATTAATAGAGAGAGGTACATGCGTTTTTTAAATGGAGTTTTTTAATCTCAACCACTTGATATGTCATATATATATATATATATATATATATATATATATATATATATATATATATATAGGATGTATAATATGAGAATGACTATCTTATATGAGAATGATGATAATGATCATCAACCATTAGATCAAAAATAAATGGTTAAGGTCAAAAAATCACATATGTATCTCACCTTACTACATCAATTCTCATAAATTCATTTCCCTTTTCATCTTCTTCTCCCCACAATCATCACTCCCATAAATATGATTTAAATCTTTTGATTTAAACTAGAGATTTAATCCTAGGATTTTACATAATAAACTTCCTAGGTTCTTTCTCTCTCACCTAAAGGTTCAAATCTTCACTCCCAATGCCAGACTCTCTTTTTTTTCCTTTCTAAAATCTTCATCAAAACCTAAAATGGCAAGAAAGAAGTTGAACGTACCTACACTTTTTTTTTTCTTTTTGTAAAAATACATGAATCCTTTTTTAATATAAATTGTAAATGTAATCGTGTAATGTTTATTATTCTGCAAACACAAAGCAAAATTTTCTCTTCTCATTCATGAATGGTTGCTAATGAATTATAAGTCTGATTGGAAGGACTATAGGTCAACAAAACTCACAAATTCACATATATATCGGAGAGAAAAATTGTGGGAGTGAATTCGAAGGCAAATAAGAATTTGTATAATGGGATTAGGATAAATCAAATTAACTGAATTTAAAAATTGTTAATCTTAGAGAAAATGAGATCCAGGACATAAATGAACGTTATAATGAATGATTGTGGGGAGAAGAAGATGAAAATGGAAATGAATTTATGAGAATTGATGTAATGAGGTGAGGTACGTATGTGACTTTTTAACCTCAACCATTTATTTTTGATCCAATAGTTGATGATCATTCTCATCGTTCTCATATAAGATAGTCATTCTCATATTATACATCCTCTACATATATATATATATATATATATATATATATATATATATATATATATATATATATATATATATATATATATATATATATATATATATATGAGGGTATATCAAGTGAGAGGACTTCTTAACGTGAGAGATGAGATGATAATATTAGCCATTAGATTAATCTTTAATATGATATGATAATTAATTTCAATAATTGCACCGTAGCATTCATCTCTTCCCTTTCCTTCCTTAAAAAAAAAACTCTCCTGGTGCATCTTCTCTCTGTTGCGTTTGTTATTTGTTTGAATAGGTTGCAATTACAAAAATGGAACAATGTTTAAAAAGTCATTTTTCCATTAATATCGTATCAGCTCAACAAAAACATATATTTATTCAATATGGAAACAAAAACATGAAGCAAAAGCAAGCTTAAGAGAATTTAAAAAAAAAAAAAGAGAGAGTGCTTATTTAACATTAGGAAGATACAGGATCCAATTGTAGAGTATCTTCGGTGAAAACCAATTCAATAATTACACAAAGACAAACGACAAATGAGAATGGAAAGTCACATGAGCAATAGAGTTTGCGACTCACAACGACGACAATCGACAGCAGCAAAATTAAGGGCGGCGACAACAATAAAATTAGGGATCTGCCCCTCGATATTGTGTCTTCAATATGATACCATATTTTACACAATTAACATCATCTTCATATAGTCCCCGTGAGCTTAGCTCAGTTGGTAGGGACATTATATTGCATATTTTATGCAGGGGCCGGGGTTCGAACCCTGGATACCCCACTTCTCCCCATTAGGCTACTAGACCAAAAAAAAAAAAAATCATATTCATATAAATTTGAAGAAAAAAAAAAGTTACATACAACCAATAAAATACCTACTTTGAGATCAAATTTGCAACATGAACTACAAATTTACAACTCTCCATTTATTTTTGGACATATGTAGTTTGATTTGAAAATGAATTTTGAGGCTTAGATCATGTGATATTAGAGGATTTTATGGTTACACATGGGGTTTTGGATCCCCTCCCGTGACTGCGTCATGCAATGGAATCATGACCATTAAAAATTAATTAAGTGCGAGTATTTAAAGTTTAAAAAGAAGAGAGAGATGACTATTAAAGGTTGGGATTAGCAATGCTCTAGAATGATCTTCTAAAACTTGAATTTTTATTGATGCTCAAATTGGACAACTAGTACTTTGCTTGCTTCTCTAGAAGTGGTTGAAGAGCAAATTTAGTTGATCCATCACAGTTGTGAGTAGATGATGATCATTATCACATAAAAAGTTATTGTAAGATTAAATTGATTAATGTGATCAGGTTGAACTTAGAGAGAAAGAGAGTAAGGTCATTGTGAGATCAAATTGATCACTGTTAGATCAGGATCACAAAATATTGGGTAGTCAGTTGTAAGAAACTTTATTAATCCTTTTTAAGGTCTGTTTCGTTCAACAGATCAGATCATAAGAGAGATTTTAATTGAGGGGAAGGAAAAGGAGGGGAGAGAAGTTGATATATTTCAATGAAATATACGTTTGGTTCAAAATACGAAGAAATGAGGGGAAAGAAAAATATATGTTTGGTTCAGAAGAGGAGGGGAGAGATTTTATAACTAATTTACATTTTTATCCTTGTAATCTATTACAACAGTTCTTATGATATCATCAAATAAACACAAGAAAAAAAAATAGTAAATAAATTCTCAATAAACTATAATATAATGGAGAGAGAAAAGGCCTCGCCGACCTTCCACAAACCACCACCGTTCCTTTCCAATTCTCCTTCATTACCCATACTTTCCGTCGAGATGTAGCCTAATTCTCACGGTGGTGCGATCGGCTCCTCTTTCGCCGCGACGCCACCATCGTCACAAGCAGTCGTCGGCGTCCTCTGTGTCACGACATGCTTGCTGTTCCGTAGCAGATCTCGTCGTTCTGCTGTTCTATGGTTGCCGTCGCCGTCGATGGCTGCAAAGGTGTTCTTTTTGTTCACCGCCGTTCTCTCAGACCCTTTCGGGTAGGATACATCAGATCTCAGATCTCCGCCTCCACGTTGTTCTCAGACCCTTTCGCGTTATCTGGGTTTCGCTGCTGGGTTTCGCAATCCGTCGCAACCTTTTCGTGATGGTTGTTCAAAACGCCTCCATCACATCGGTGGAGTCTGTTTTGTTGCTGGTTGTGTGTTCAAGCGTGATATTTCAACATCGGAGGTGTAGTCATGGATTGTGTTCGGTTGGTGGTTCTGTTTCTCAATGGATTCACACCATCGTCGCCGTCTTATCCGAGTCACTATTAATTTGACAATGGACTGTTAGGCTCGAAATAGCCATGAATGCTCCCTGTTTTTGTTGCAGTGGGTTGCCGGTGAGTAAACTTGTTATCCGTGTTGGCGGTCAGGTTTCCTCACCACCCTCAAAGTCTATGTTCCGTGCCTGCAAACATCACAAATCTGTGCACTGGTGCGCGATAGTTTGTTTGCTTTTAATCTGCAATTTAGTTGGTGCGCGTGGATTCGCTAATTACCGTGTTGGCGGTCGAACTCACCCCCACTTTCAAGCATTTTCATATGGGACTGTTTGGACTCGAAAGAGTTGTCAATGCTTGTTGTCTTTGTTGCAGGGAGTTGATGGCAAGTGATTCGATTTTGTGTTGACGATCGATTCACTCGTCAAACTTTAGACCCGTGCTTAATTGTTACAACTGCTTAGGGTTGAATCCACTTTGTGGATATTTATTTTTATTTTTGTTTTATTTTGCCCGTTAGGGTTGTCGACTGGGTCAAGTCTTATGTCCCCCAGTTTTATTTTGTAATTTTTCCTTTTTTTTAGTAATATATATGAGTAATTGACAATAGATTAGAGTAGGGTACCAACTAAGTTGGACACTATTCTTTTCTATGTCACTATGCTCTTGGCTTATAAAAAAAAAAAATAATGGAGAGAGAAAAAAGTGATGTGAAAAAAGAAAGAAAATGGCGTGAATAAAAAAAAGAAAAAGGAAGTGACGTGGAAAAGAGAAAAAAATTTGGTATGAATAAAAAATAGAAATTTACGTAAAAGAAAGAAAATGGCGTGAATAAAAAAAAGAAAAAGGAAGTGTGGAAAAGAGAAAAAAATTTGGTATGAATAAAAAATAGAAATTTACGTAAAAGGTGTAAAATTTCAACAAGGATAATTTAGAATTTTAACAAAAAAATTGTGGGTAATTTTGTCACTATAGTGTATTATTCTATCATCCCTCCCCCCTAGTTAAGGGAAATACTTCCATGACATTGCTTGGGTGCCATTGGTGCCATTGATGCAATCCTGGCCGTTGATGTGTGTTGATGGGTGTGGGGATGTGTGTGTGATGTGTGTGTGTGTGGTGGAGATGACACCAATGGCACCAATGGCACACAACTATGGCACCAAAGTGGAACCCCCTAGTTAATTAGTGGTAAATGGATTGATGAGGTGGCATCATTAGATGCCGTTGATTTCATTTTAATCTTTTTATTGATTATTGGCACGGATTGATGACTTGGCAAAGGATATATCTTATTTACTAAAGCTTAACCCGTAAAGCTAACCCTAAACCTAATTTTTTCCCCCCATTTTTTCAACCACTTTTCTAAGCCATTGGATCTTGCGCATTTAGGCGCCATTCAATTTTAGCCATTGATCATATTATATTTATCTCTTCTATTTTCCGAAACAACTATTTCGTATTTATCTCTTCTATTTTCCGAAACAACTATTTCATATTTATCTCTAATTATAATTTTGGTCATATCCGAAATTTGTTATCAATTCACTTAAATCCGAAATTTGTTTTCCTATAGTTTTGACCATCCGAATCCTTATTTATTAATTAACCTAACAAATTTCCCTTTCAAAAAAAAAATTAACCTAACAAATTTCATTCGTATCCTCCTCTTTTTTTTTTTTTGAAACAAATATCTTATATATTTACTAAAGCTTAACCCGTAAAGCTAACCCTAAACCTAATTTTTTTTCCCCCCATTTTTTCATCCACTTTTCTAAGTCATTGGATCTTGCGCATTTAGGCGCCATTCAATTTTAGTCATTGATCATATTATATTTATCTCTTCTATTTTCCGAAACAACTATTTCGTATTTATCTCTTCTATTTTCCGAATCAACTATTTCATATTTATCTCTAATTATAATTTTGGTCATATCCGAAATTTGTTATCAATTCACTTAAATCCGAAATTTGTTTTCCTATAGTTTTGACCATCCGAATCCTTATTTATTAATTAACCTAACAAATTTCCCTTTCAAAAAAAAAAAATTAACCTAACAAATTTCATTCGTATCCTCCTCTTTTTTTTTTTGAAACAAATATTTTCTACAGTTTTACGATTGCAATTTAACATAACAAATTCCATCTAAAAAAATGCATCGCACAAATTTTATTCTTATCCTCTTGCCTTTTTTTTTTTATGAAGCAAATATTTTGGTTATATATACGAAGCCCTAAACCTGTTTCTCTCAATCTTATATCTTATATCTTATATCTTATATATAATAAAGTTTAACCCCTAAAGCTATTTCTAACCCTAATATTTTCCCCCCATTTCTCCCTCCACTTTTCTGAACCTTTGGATCTTACACATTTAGGCACCATTCAATTTTAGCCATTGGTCATCTTACTTAATTAATGTCAGCCGAATTCTGTTATCAAGTTTGCTATAATTTTGGCCAGACGAATTTTGTTACGAAGTTTGCTATAATTTTGCCATATTTCCATCTCTTTAGTTGTGAAGCAACGCATCACACGATCCATAAAAGTAGAACTATATTTGCTTGCATTCACTAAACTATCTACCAATATCACTAAAACTATATTTGCTTGAGGTTCACCTCTTCGAATCTCTTCTCCCGATTCTGCCAACTTCGGATTCATGAAATTGCTCCGTCATCATTTTCAGGTCAGTTTTCAATTCTTCTTATCTTAAGCTAATAATATTCCTTATGCATTTCTCATCAATTTTTGTCACTCTAATAACTTTCACGAACACGCCAGCGATTATAGTTGAATTCGATGAAATCTCACTCAATTGTTTTGATTATTATTATTTTTTCAAATTATTTTGTTGATTTTTGTTTGTTCGGCGAGAACTGTAAATGGCATCGAAACAAGTAGCTAAATAGAAACGATTGGGATCGATTGGAGCAAGAAATGTGTGAATGGGTCGTCCTCTTCAACAACTTCGTCATCTAAACACTGTCGGCGTCAATGCGAAGTAAGCCACAATTTTATCATGAAAATGTGCCTTTGGATTCTTAAAAAACCAAAGAGAATATAACTATGACTATTCAGTTTTGTTCTTTAAAGTATGTGATTGTAAATTTTGTTATTGTGTTGTGCGATAGCTGTTGATGTTGATTTGATTGATGTGTGATATATTATTTGTGTGACAGTCAGAGGGAAATTCGTGGCAAAGAGATTGCTGGTATACAGATGGAGATACTATAGTGAGAAACGAGTATAATTCGTCTATAACTTATGCTTACGGTAAAAAATAGCAAAGCTCATATTTGTTAATAGGTTTTTTGCTGTTTAATTTTTTTTCATTTGGTATTTAGGTTGAAGTATTGAGTAATATTTCAAAGGTCATACATTATAGTTTTGAGATTTGGGTTAGAGATTCAAAGCTCTGTATGTCATCAAATTAAGATGGCAACATAGGGAGAAATATTTCAAAGGAAGATTTTACATTAAGCCATTTAGCATTGATCAGACCATCGCCCTTCTTATTTGTATTTACCTTAGAGTTGGTGGTTACAAATGATTTGTATTTCAATGGTCAGGAATTAATGTGCCAAAATCGCATAGGTTCTGGTTCAGGATTTCCATTGAGTGATATAACAAGTGGTAAGCATAGCTTTCACTAATCATGGTAATTATACTTCTCCTTTTTAAGGTTCAAGGAACTGCCACTAAGGATGTATTTTTTCAGTGTTCAAACGCAGCAGCTATAGCATAGAGTCTTCTAAGCTTCTTGGACCTGGAAAACATGTTTTATCAAATGCAAAGCTTCAGAGAAACCTCACCATATCTTGCCCTTATGCAGACTCTACTGAGAATATTGAAGGTTGCAGTAAACCAAACAACTCGGGTTAGCAGATTACGGTTACGGACCTTTAAGCAATTTTAATTTTTGGCAGAGTTATACTTCTATTTTTTGACATTTTTTCTTATATATTATTAATTTATCGCGTATAGGCCATGGTTCAGGCGTGGACAATGGAGTTTTAGCCAAAAATCCGGTTGTTGGTGATTTTATTAAAGAGACAGTGGTATCCGACATTAATTTCATGAAAAAGAGTTCAGGTCGAAACATACATTATTTGCGAAGACTTTTTGCAGCATTGATGGTCTCTGATTAGCTGTCCAGACCAGAGGTTGTTTGGAATAACACTTCGCCTAATCTAATTGATGATATTTTGCACAAACAAAGACGTGTACTTGGTGCGCCTGGTAAGTCTGATTGTTAAAACTGTAGTGTTTTTTTTATAGGTTAAATTTACTTCTCTGTCTGGATAGCTAATCTGAATATATCACTTATTTGTTTATGGTCGGTTAATTTAGAGGGCGAAACTTATGCATCGACATTGTACTACATGCTTAATTCGTATTGCAAATCTGTGTGTAGGAAGATTAGATACTAGCCAGCATGAATTACACTATATTTCATGTACTAATATACTCAAACAAATTTGTAGTTTGTTGGTGTATAGTTTACAATCTGAATTACACTATATTTTGGCCAATTTTTCTGCGCCTACTATTTAGTTATCAAGGGAACTCTAATTTTGCTCAATTTTAGTTATTCTCATTGATGTCGCAACTCTAAGCCTATTATTTAGTTATCAAAGGATACAAAGACACAGCTGTAATGCGTATTCAATGCACATTAGTTGTTATCACTTGCACCTTTATTTGTATGTATCAGCTCCCTGTATATATCTAAGGTACTCATCTCTTTACTTGCAGTAGCTTTGAAACGAAAAACAAAGGTTATACATGGTGATTTTTGATTTGAAAGTATGGCCAACACTTACACTCCGCTCTTATAGCTGTTACTAGAGGAAAGAGAGATTTTAAGATGAAAGTTAGAGTAGCTCATATTTGGTGTATACCAACAAAGAAAATAATTAAAAATATCAAATAAATCGATTGCCTTCTCATAAGGTAATATTATGCTATGAAATTTCATATTGTGTTCTATATTTAATATGATATGATGTTCATATCAGAGACACTTATGTTTTCGTGGTGTTTAGGTTTTTCAATAGTGATGCATCAACATTTTGTTTTTTGTAAGTTGTAACCATCCTGTCGTATGCTTCATTATCCATAGGTTAAGTGCACTTTAGTTGGATTCTACATAATTATTTTTTGATGGATTGAGATGAGACTTATTTTGGAATAGCTTCTTTTTGTGATTTTAAACAGTGGATTCATGCTCAACAACTTTTTTTTTGTGAGATTGTATATATTTTCAGCATAAGTGGTGAACTAATATTCGGGGATTCAAAATACTTATATGTTGCTCTAATTTCCATGCCGTACGTTATTTTCATTCATACTCTTGATGGTTTAGCAGATACATGGACGACAAACAACAATTGCATCAGTATTAGGAGGTGAGAATTCGTATTCATTCGAGAAGAAATTGTTTTCGTTCAGAGCAGTTTGCCAAAGATGTTCAGGAGTTTTGGGCAAATTATTCATCAGTAGCAGTCTACGAGTATGTCTTGAATGGAGCAGCCAAATCCCACGCCCAGTTTTGTATCAGTCTCTGTTATTGTTTCCTAGCAGTAATTGGCACTATTGTGATTCTGTGTTTGTTATTTTTAGAGATATTGAGGTCCTGTTTTTGTTATTTTAAGAGTAGACATGTTTTTGTGGAGAGAGCTGGAATGAAGTGTCACATTTTTTTTCCTGCATCTTTTAACATGTCAGTCTATTCTTTATCGAATAAATTAATTAGTTTGGGGATCGTCATGTTGTCAGTCTCTCTTAATTGGTCTGCATATTGGATCTTTACAGTATTTTGAAGTTTTCCATTTGTAGTGCTTTGGATTGTTTTGTATATAGCCTTAGATTATGAGGTTGTGGAAGGCAATTGGTTTAGTATTTTTAAGTCATCCGAAGGAATATTTTGTAGGGTTTAGATGTGAATTTGTTGAGGCTTCGTTAATAGTAAGTTGATCGAGTTATATTCATAGTATGATGCCTTCTCTAAGCTTACTATGATACTATTATTCATTTTTAAAATTGCTTTGCGTGTCACTATAAGTCATTGAGGATTTGATATCATGTAAATAATAAAGTAAATCCTAACACATTCCACATAAGAATGAAGATATTGGTTACAGTTGGAATCTTATAAGTCATTGAGGCATGTTGATCTTATTGGTTACAGGTGTTGGAATGATTAACGAGTAACAACTTGCAAATTTACTTTTAAGTTTCAAGTTTTGTAAACCCTACCATGTTCTTGAATATCTTATTTGAAGTGACGGAAAATGATTAAGTTTTGTTAACTATTCAATATAAGTTTCTTTAGGTATCGCGCTTAAAATTTGTGGCTGCATCATTCTAAATAGCAATTTTCTAAAATATATTAATGTCTCTCTTTGCTCAAGCCTCAAACTCTAACGATGTCAATTTAATATGAATTGTGTAATACATCATAATCATCATGTGAACTATTCAATTCCCCTAAAAAAAAAATATATTCAATTACATTTTAGTTATCCGGTAAAACTTATTCATGACTTTTTTTGGTTGGTTTGACCCGTGCGATGCACGGGTCGATGTTCTAGTAAGCAGAAATGCTAAGCTCTCATATTCTCACACTTTCTATTCGTCGCAAATTCAATTCAAACCCTTATTACTGCTACGCTCTCTGCCTTCATGAAGAAGAAAATGTCTTCTTTTGATCATAAACCAAAAACCAATCATGTTGACCATAGCTCCCTTCAAAAACCTAAATACCCTTCTTTCTCTTTCATTGATTATTCAAACCCTAATCATATCAAAACCAAAAACTTTTCTTCAACAACTAATGATGCTGGAAAACATAAGATCATATGGTTTTTTTCTTATTCAGTTCCTAATGATGCTGGAAAACAAAAGAAACATTCATGTGATGTTTGCAACAAGGTTTTTACTTCTAACAAAGCTTTGAATGGACATATGATATGTCACTCACCAACTGTTGCACCATCTTCCTCTGCAAGCTATGAGGATCACTTTCTACCACCTAAGAAACGGCAAGTGCTAAGAAGAAGTTATATGAATAATGATGATGATGCTATTGCAGCTGAAACTCTGTTGGATATATCTCGTGGCGGTTTCGAGGGATCAACTACCAATATCAATTTGAATCACCGTGGTGCTAAAAGGCAAAAACTCTTTTGCAATATGATGGATGCTAATATGATGGATGATATTGAGAAGACGAAGAAGGAGAAAGAACAAGGTGTGTTGCTAACAAGTGCTACAGGCATGATTTTTCAAACATCTCAAGATTGCAAGCAACCTGCTGCCTCTAATCAAAGTATTGAAGAGAAGAAGATTAATGAAGGTGAAACAGAATTAGTGTCAAAAGTTGTGAAGAATTTTGATTTGAACGAGCTTCCAAGTGATGATGTGAAGAATTTTGATTTGAACGAGCTTCCAAGTGATGATTTTGAAGATGAAATCAATTAGTGTCTCGTCTTGGTTTATATCTTTTTAATGATATTATGAATTTTGTATGGGATGGAAACCATTGATGTTGTCATGTAATTCCTTAATAACAATTCTTTTAGTTCAAATATCATCATGAATTATTGAGCAATTTGCTTACAAGATATATATAAAGTTTAGTTTATCAATTTCCACCTTTTACATTTGTCTTAATCTTCTTGTTTTGTTTGAGTGAAACTAACTTGTTTATTTGCACTAAATTGTTTGAGTGAAACTAAACTAGTATTAAAATAGGTTGAAATTGATGGAGATTCTGCATGGTTTGAATAATGCATGTCTAGACGAGTAATGAGTTTACTGTCAAAAGTGGCTTGATGAAGATATGTTTCATAAATTTGAGGGTTAAGGTTACCTATCATATTTAGTTATGTTATAATAATTGTTCTTTTATTTAATGGAGTTGAATGTAAAGGATTTATCTTACCATTAGCATCACTATTTTTTGTTTGGAACTTTCAGTGATGAAGTCTACTTTTGTGAATAAAAATAGAATTCAAACACTTGCATGTTAAGTAAATAATTAATTAAAACTTTAGATTTTAGTTGTTTCATTTCAATACTTTCCCCTTTGTAGGTTAAGTGGTTTTGATGATATTATTAGTCAAAAATTGAAGGTTTCTTCCTATCAGCTAAGAATTAGTAGTCTTTTATTGAATTGGTGAGGACATGAACATAATTGATGTTTAGTCAACTTAAATTGCTGATGTAGTAATGTCTACTCTTGTTGACGTGATTTCTGGTTACTTATTGACATGTAGTAGTGAGGCTTTCTTAATTAAAATTAGGCTTAAATATGTTATTCGTCCCTGCAAATAGGGGTCGCTTAAAATTTCGTCCCTGCAATCGCTAATCCTTTTTTTTTGCCCCTGCAAAGTTTAATCAGTTAAAAATTCATCCTTTGACCCAGTTAATCACTGCCACGTCAGCAATTTACCAAAAATGGCATGGGAATTGACGAAAATACCCCTGGCATATTTTTTTCCTTAAAAAAAAATTTTGAAATTTTGAAATTTTTTTTTTAAATTAAAAAAAATCTGAAAAAATAATTAAAAATCATAAAAAATTTCGGACAAAAAAATGGTAAAATTAAAACTGAAAAAACTGAAATTTTTCGGAGAAAAAACTGTAAAAAAAAAATTCGGGAAAAATCTGGAAAAAAAAAATTTTGAAGGAAAAAAAAAACAGGGGTATTTTCGTCAATTCCCATGCCATTTTTCGTAAATTGCTGACGTGGCAGTGATTAACTTGGTCAAAGGATGAATTTTTAACTGATTAAACTTTGCAGGGGCAAAAAAAAAAAGGATTAGCAATTGCAGGGACGAAATTTTAAGCGACCCCTATTTGCAGGGACGAATAACATATTTAAGCCTTAAAATTAATTGGACATATGCTAATTCGGCGTTATTATAATTATTAATTGGACATATCTTTTAATTGCACTTTATTTTCTTTTTTACTTCTTCATAAATTATTTTTTCTTCAAGTTTGGAAATCAAGATAGCAGGACATTCATATTCACCCTCTTCCTCCTCATCTCCTCTAGCCTCCTCATCCTAAAAGTTTCTGGAGCATTTTCTTTCGTGCCAGTTTCGTCCTAGCACCGTGTCGCTGTAAGATTGTCTTCGTTTGCTTTCCATACTCTGCATCTCCACCGCATCAGAATAATTTTTGGTTGCATTCTTGCAAATCTTCTTCGTCTTTGGATTTTTCATGGTTTGCGTGTTTTTCCCTAGCAGAGCGTTAGGGCCATCCATGGCAAACATGTACAACTGAAACATATCAAACTCTTCTAAAATGAATTAAACTAAACTCTTCAAACTGGCCCGTGTTATAAATTCCGTTAACAATTTTAATTAATTATTCTTATAATGCAATGCCTAGTAAGCTGCAAGTTTTTGTATTCTATTTTCATTCACAAATTAATTTTGCCACTGAAAGTTCGAAACAAAACTAGTTATTTTGATGCAGATGAATTTTGATATATGGCAATATTGATGTAGGGTAATACATGGTGACTTTACAAAATAATTAATCATCGTACTAATCATTCCTTTTAGTTACTGCCACTACTAGTCAAAACATAAAAGACAGGAAGAAAAAAATGTATCAAAGACATTGACAATGTGACATATTGCATTATTCATTGAATGCTGGTTGGACCACAAAATCTAATCATTTATGAAAGGTTATATAATTGAAATAAATATGTTATTTCATTTCAATCATTAAGCAAAGGGAACAATCCTTAGGGGAGAAGCACATGAGATAGGAAAACCACTTCACCGATTGAAAAGAAATTGAGGAGCACAACCGGAAACGACGGAATTCTATCAGTTTTTTTTTTTTACTATGTTGTTTATTACTTTTATCATGTTAAGCTAACTTCCTTTGATTAGATCTGAGATGACTCTGATCTAACACTGTTTGTGGCTGTGAAACTCTATTAATTATGATTATGAATCTAGATTTATTCATTTTAATTGTTCTTAATTCTTTTTATATACTTATAATATATAATATGAATTCGTAAGCACGCCTAGCTTTCGACTCCTAATTGAATTGTTCGAATAAACATGGTTAGTTTAGCAATGGATAATCGTTAATTTGTGATATTAGGTTAACGTTCTTAAAACCTTCGAAAATATTAGATCACCTAAGGAATTAGGGACTGTAATCTGAGAAGAGGGTTCTAAGTCAGGGATTGTTAGAACTATTTTTGTTAACCATCGTAAAACTTGAGGAATATTCCTAAGACATAGGTGCGGTTTACCAAATAGTAAAAATCAAATGATTCGAAAGACTTGATCTTATCTCTCTTTATATTTTCAAAACAACTTTTATCAGCTTATTTATTGTTTACGCAATCAAACCAACGATCTAGGGCAAGACCCCAATTTTACCAATCTTCGCCATTCGCACGCCCGTTGCTGGATTTTAAACTTATGCACGATTATAATTCTAAAATCTCTTTTTGCAAATATGAATTTTCTAAATTAATTTTAAAAGTGATTTCGCTATATTTAAAAATTAATTTCCGAATTTTCTAGAGTCTGTTACCTTTTTCACTCTTTCGATGCGAATAGGTATCACGGTGTTTCTGCTTTCGTGGTAAGCTTTTAATTTAAGAAACAATTTTCAGACTAAAAATATCCTTTTCGTTTCAATTATATAAAGTATAATTCATTAGAGTATCATTGGTATAACAGTCGTCCATTCCGGACTCAAAGTAAACTACTCAAACATAATGAAATAATAATCTAAACCTATTTTTGATGAATTCATATTAAGAAATAACAAAGAAAATAAAACATGTTAATTGATGGATGCTCGAAAATAAAAAGAGAATGGCCGCAACAGTAGCAAATCGAATGATTGGAATTGGATTGGAACAACAGATGTTAATCGCAATAACATGGGAAGAAAATAAATAAAATGACAGCTGAAGATGCTTTTCCACTTCGCAACGTTACAACATTCATATGCCCTTTCGGGTTTGGCTGGGGTTGTGCTGGGATTGGGAAGGTCCTGGTAGGAGCAGCTGAAGATGCTTGTTGTTTGGCCACTTGGGAATCTGTGTTCCAACATTTTGTTGTGAGTGGTTGTAGCATCGACTTTACTTGCTAGCTTCTTTATGATCTCATTGGTGTGGATGTGCTGGTTTAAGAAATCCTTGTTTTGCTGGGTTTGGACCATGATAATGTTTTCCATCATCAGCTCAAGGTTTGACTTTATGGGAGCAGCAGGAGCAACTTGGGCTCCTTTTTGGCCTTGAAAACCAGGGGGAGGATTGGGCGAAAAGGTAGGGTTGTTATTCTTATAGAGTACGGGTTAGCTTGCATGTAGTTCACCTAGCCATTTCTGGCTAATAGTTGACACTCGGCAGCAATGTGTCCAGGGACTCCACAAATTCAACAATTCGGAGTCACAACATCTACAGTAGATGGTTGAACGATGCTCAGGCTGTCTAACTTTTGGTATAGGGCATCGACTCTATCGTTCATATGATCAAAGTCACTGACTTTCGACATTCGTCCCTTTGGTTGTGTTTTCTCAACTGGAGTGCGTTCTCTCCCCCACTAGTAATGGTTCTGAGCCATGGTCATTGAATGGTTCATTCATGAGAGCTCCTCCAGCAGCTGCATCAATGGTCATTCTTGTGTTATAAAGTACTCCCTCCGATCCTATTTACAAGAGAAAGTTGATTTTTTAAATACATTGAATAATGTATGTATCTAGTCAAGAACCTAAACCAAATACATAAATTATTTAATGTATCTAAAAAGTAAAATTGTTTCTTGTAAATAGGACCGGAGGGAGTAGACTGTTGTAGAATGTGCAAATTATTAGCCATATTTCTAATTTGTGGTGTGGGCAAGCTCTCATTAGCTTATGCCGAAAAACAAATATCTCTCAAATAATGCAGAATAGTGTCCTTTGACATGGAAAGAGAAGGGATGGATTTGCGATTTGCGGCAACAAGCACACCAAGTAAGGAACCTATTGCAACTGAATATATGCTATAATTCAAAACTACCTTTGCAAACAATATGCGACTTTATTATTGAGACCAGTGTTGAGAAAATTTTGATTAGCAAGATATTTGGTTGGCATGAATCAATCCAAACCAATTTGCTCAGTATAGCAGAGTTTGTAGCAACCTTAACAAGTGTATGAAGTCTGTTAAAATTGATTAAAAGAAACATCAACTCTTGGGTAATGAGTGCGGTCCACTACAGGTTTTGAATCAATTTCAGAAACAATATTTTGAAACCCCGACATCTTTAGCCAAAAACTATAAACTCCCCTCTTCAAGATTGTCAATATTGGACTCTGCCAAATGGTATTTGCTGCCATGAAATTTTCGTCCGTGTCCCTTAGAATCATCCCTATTCCTATATCTTGTTGATTAGGACTTCAGAGCAAAACCAGAATCTATGTTACAATTTATCGTTCCAATGGATGGTTTCTACCATGAACATATCAGAGTTAGTCGTGTTCCATGCGTTCCAATCCAAACTCGATTTTTAGGTTACTCTCTCTTAGCTGATAGGAAGAAACCTTCAATTCTAGACTAATAATATCAAGGCCATGTTAACTATTAGTCATCAAAACCGCTTAACAGACAAAGGGGAAAGTTTTAATTATTCACTTAACATGCAAGAGTTTGAATTCTATTTTTATTCTCAAAAGTAGATTCCACCACTGAAATTCCAAACAATAAACATAGATGCTAATGGTAAGATAAATCCTTTACATTCAACTCCATTAAATAAAAGAACAATTACTATAACATAACTAAATAGGATAGGTAACCTTAACCCTCGCATCTATGATACATTATTCAAACCATGCAGAATCTCCATCAATTTCAACCCTCATTTTCAACCTATTTTAATACTAGTTTAGTTTCACTCAAACAATTTAGTGCAATTAAATAAACTAGTTAGTTTCACTCAAACAAAACAAGAAGATTAAGGCAAAAGTAAAAGGTTGAAATTGATAAACTAAACTTTAGATATATCCTGTAAGCAAATTGCTCAATAATTCATGATGAAATTTGAACTAAAAGAATTGTTATTAAGGAAAATTACATTACAACATCAAGGGTATCCATCCCATAAAAAATTCATAATATCATTCAAAATCATTAAAATATATAAACCAAGACGAGTAACTAATTGGTTTCATCTTCAAAATCATCACTTGGAAGCTCGTTCAAATCAAAATTCTTCACATCATCACTTGGAAGCTCGTTCAAATCAAAATTCTTCAAATCATCACTTGGAAGCTCGTTCAAATCAAAATTCTTCACATCATAACTTGGAAGCTCGTTCAAATCAAAATTCTTCAAATCATCACTTGGAAGCTCGTTTAAATCAAGATTCTTCACATCATCACTTGGAAGCTCGTTCAAATCAAAATTCTTTACATCATAACTTGGAAGCTCGTTCAAATCAAAATTCTTCACAACTTTTGACCCTAATTCTATTTCACCTTCATTAATCTTCTTCTCTTCAATACTTTGATAAGAGGCAGCAGGTTCCTTGCAATCTTGTGATGTTTGAAAAATCATGCCTTTAGCACTTGTTAGCAACACATCTTGTTCCTTATTCTTCTTCTTATTATTATCATCATTCATCATCTTGCAAAAAAGTTTTTTCCTTTTAGCACCACGGTGATTCACATTGATATTGGTAGTTGATCCCTCGAAACAGCCACAAGATATATCCAACAGAGTTTCAGCTGCAATAGCATCATCATCATTATTCATATAACTTCTTCTTCTTAGCGCCTGCCGTTTCTTAGGTGGTAGAATGTGATCATCATAGCTTGCAGAGGAAGATGGTGCAGCAGTTGGTGAGTGACATATCATATGTCCATTCAAAGATTTGTTAGAAGTAAAAACCTTGTTGCAAACATCACATGAGTGTTTGTTTTGTTTTCCAACATTATTAGGAACAGAATAAGAAAAAAACCATATGATCTTCTGTTTTCCAACATCATTACTTGTTGAACATAGGTTTTTGGTTTTGTTCGGATTAGGGTTTGAATAATCAATGAAAGAGAAAGAAGGGTATTTGGGTTTTTGAAGGGAGCTATGGTCAACATGATTGGTTTTTGGTTTATGATCGGAAAAGGACATTTTCTTCTTCATGAAGGAAGAGAGCGTAGCAGTATAAGGGTTTTGCTTTGAATTGGCTATGAATAGAAAGAATGAGAATATGAGAGCATAGCATTTCTACTTATATATCCATTGCCAAGTCATCGATCCGTGCAATTAATCAATAAAAAGATTAAAATGAATTCAACGGCATCTAATGATGCCACCTCATCAATCCATTTACCCACAATTTTTATTCAAACCAATTTTTTTTTTCTCTTTTTCACGTTACTTCCTTTTTCTTTTTTTTATTCACGCCATTTTCTTTCTTTGTTGACACCACTTTTTTGAGAGAGACCATTATATTACAATTTATTGAGAATTTATTTGCTATTTTTGTGTGTGTTTATTTGATGATATCATAAGACCTATTGTAATAGATCACAAAGATAAAATTGTAAATTAGTTATAAAATATCTCCCCTCCCTTTCCTTTCCTTTTTTTTTGAGCCAAACATATATTTCATTGAAATATATCCCGCCCTCCCTTTCCTTCCCCTCAATTAAAATCTCCCCCGTGCCCTCCGATCTGTTGAACGAAACAGACCCTAAAAAGGATTAATGAAGCTTCTTACAACTAACTATTCAATTTTTGTGTGATCTGGATCTAACAGTGATCATTTTTATCTCATGGTGACCTTTCTCTCTTTCTCTCTAAGTTCAACCTGTGGGCACACTAAGGTGAATTTAAACTTTTCAAATACACTTAAAAGTATGCCAAAGATATATTAAAGGCTTAGTGTATTTTGAAGATGTTATGATTTTTTTTTAAGAAATCTTGATTTTCTCCTTCTGGTCTTTTTTTGGATATGATTTTGTTGCAGAATGAGAGTTGATGTATATCAGATATATTTGTTTTCCAATGATTGTTTATCTTCATAGAGCTTTGTCTCAGTGAGCAAGTCAAAAACTAGATGTTGATAACTAGTTGTTTTTTGTCTTTTAGTGTCTAGCCCTGATGAACAAGTAACTCTTTAAGTTATTTGTTATTGTTTGTGCTTTGTTTTCCAACTTCTTATCTGTGATTATGATCTTCTTGTGTAGTTTTTCCCATAGTTAACCAAGGTTACACCTATCAAAGGATATGCAAGAGAAATAAGTTAATCGAAATTAGTATACACGACTTATTCGACCATTGCGGTATCTTTGCTACATAAGACTTTACTTGGCATACATTGTAGGGCTTTACAGAAGATTCAAGCAAAAGCCAAAAATATTTTATCTAGATGCAACAAAGAGGATCCTAAGATAAATTAGAGGTACATTGGAGTTTGGTGATCATATTTCCAACAATTGACAATGGAATAAGCTGCAAACTTGTTGGCTACACTGACTCAAATTGGTGTCGTGACAAGGATGACAAAAATTCATTAAAGGCTACCTATTTCTGTTTGGAAAATCACCCATCTCTTGGTGTTCAAGGAAGAAATCTATGTTATCTATGTACGTGCGGTGAATACAATACCTATGATCCTCTCTCCCATGGCGAAGAGAGAAGCTTTAAAATTCAAATCAAATTGTTTTTCATGAAGGAAAAAGAGAAAACAACACAATGAAACAAGCCAAAAATCATTTGAAAAACGAGTTCTAGTTTTATTAGCTAAACAAACATCAAAACAAAAAGTAGGAATAACATAAAAAATTAATTAAATTCAAATAAAATAAATACATAAGTAAATTACATTTTTTTTCTCTTTATATATATATATATATGGGGGCTGCTAACTTACACCCACCTAAAAACACTAAGGTGCAAGTTAGCAACCTACACCCACTTGATTATTTACACTCATTTTTATAAGTATTATTAAGGTTCAAGTTAGCAACCTTCACTAATTTACATCCACTTTCATCATTCCAAATATTGTTTCCTTAAAAGTTTGTCTTTATTACATGTTTTGTACCTTAAGTATGTCATTGTCTTTTTTGTTTCTTTTTTTAAGGATCTTTTTTAACTTAAGTGGGTGCAGCTTAAGTGGATCTTTTTTGTACCTTAAGTGGGTGCAACTTGCTAACTTGCACCTTAGTGTTTTTAGGTGGGTGTAAGTTAGCAGCCTCCTATATATATGTGTGTGTACCTTAATGTTTTTAGGTGGGTGTAAGTTAGCAGCCTCCTGTCTGTGTGTGTGTGTGAGATCAAATTACACCGATGTAATATTACACCAATGTTACATCACATATTATCATTTTACTAGATACATATTTTTCAAATTTGACCGTTGGATTGTAAGTGCATATCATATAGATCATCCGTGTAAAATTTTACATGAATATAAAATCATTTGGTACATTATTGAGACACATCATGATTAGCGGTTTATGCAATTGTTACATTACTTCTTCCATTTTGAGTATTAACGCCATATAGTAGGGGACCACAAACACTACTAAAATAGCAAAATTCACATTCACAAATTGTATCTTAATCCAAAAATCAACAAACACAAACACTATTAGAATACACAAACATAAATTTTGGACATTTTGCAAAGCAGATGCATTCAAACACAAATTTGCATAATTGTGTGAAACTGTTACTGGGTTCGCGGATTGCAATGGAGTGAGAAAGGGTAACTCGGTTCACAAATTTGGAGTAGATGAGAAGGAGGGGAGAAACTGGAATCGAGGATCGCAGGCACCGATTAAATAAGAAGGAGACATAGATGAGAGATGGAGGAAGATGAGACATGGGTTTGCGGATTACATATTTGAGAATTAGGTTTCCAGTAAAATTTCTATCTTATATATTTGATTAAAAATGTTTTTATGTTATTATTTAGTTTTTTATTTATTTAATTTTAAAAGATTTATGCTAAATGGAAAAAGAAAATTAATGACATGGAATATAGGTTTCCCACGTGTTATGTGTCACATCATTACTGAAATCCAGAAAAGTATGAAATGGAGGGACCAAATATCTGACTTTTAAAAAGGGTGACCAAAACTTTAAATTTTTTAAAACAAGTAGACCAAAAATGCATTTAAACTTATTTTTTTATTAAAAAATCTGAGCATTTTGTGATGGTTTGAACAACCACAAAATGGATTTATATATTTTTTTTATAAAAAAATATGTTGATATGTGGGGGATTTCAAACCACCACAAACTTCTTTTAAAAAAATATGGATTTTTTGTGGCAGTTTGAATCTCCACAAAATACTTATTTTTGTTTTAAAGGAGACACAAAATACTTATTTATTTATTTATATTTGGATTATATGTTTATGGTGTTCAAAACGACCACAAGTGTGTGGTCGTCTAGTGCCTCGCTATTGAATTAAAAAAAACATAAGAGATATTTGTGACCGTTTGTTCTACCACATATGTCTGTGATATATGTGACAGAATGATTTAGTAAAAATATGTTACAAACTTAAATTTTGTAACCATTTTGGTTGGTTTGTGAGGACTTTTGTCCACCCACAGCTATTAGTAAGGTCTTGGGTAGTATAAGAGGGTGTAATAGAAAAAAGGAGACGTTGAAGCTCAATAAAAGAAGTCTCAATCATATGTAAATCAAAGATGTCCAAAGATATATATTAAAGTTAGCTAGCCAATCTACTGACCTATTTCTTTAACGCCATGTATGGTTGTCCAAATATTTATTTAATAGGAGTTTTATTTATCAAAGAGATAAAGAAAAAAAAATACATGAATGAATGCATATAACAAAATATGACAAAATAAATTCATTTGCGAGATTTACTAGTTTGAGCTTTTTATTTTAGAAAAAAAAAACAAAAAAACAAAGCACTCCACTGGTAACACCATATCTTGATGACCATTGTTACAAGTTACGGAATAATTGTAGTTACACAACCTCCTCACTGTTCCTGCAGAGACCATAACTTTGACATCTGCAGAGCCTTCCAAGGCACTAATTTGTTATAACTTTGATATCATTTGTCGATCTAAAATTACGAGATCCTTTCTTAAAATCTTTCCCGTGGGTGACTTTGGAATCTTCTCTATAAAAGTCACTCGCCGCAACCTTTTGTATGGTGCAACCTGGAGGAAGAAAATGAACTAATCAGTAGATGAAGAAAAATACCAACCTTCAAACACTTTCATTTGCTACGACAATATTGTTTGATCATGAGGGAAGTCTATGAGATTAAGAATGTTTGTGGTACGGTTTGATTTAGTTTTAAGGTTAAAAATCATCCTAACCATAAGATAAAAAATATGTGGTTTGGTTTGATTCGATTGACTTTTAAAATAAAAACCGAACTAAACCAAATCAATATGGTTTCAACAATGCGGTTTGGTTTGATTCGATTTAGTTTCAACAATGTTTTAAATTTGATCCGATATTAAAATTTCATTTCTATCCAACAATGTATCCATCAACATAAACAAAATTAAAAGCATGAAAAAAAAAACAAAGTAATTCATTGAATTCCTTTAATTCAAGATCAATCTAACATAAACATATTTGCATCGTCATTGACACCATTCACATCAACGAGACATGTCATTTGACCATCATTGTCAAGAATGCTTTCGACTTAATAAGTCGGTCGAATCCTGGGTCATGAGGAGCATTTGGGGATAATCCATATTAGATCAAAGAGCAACCACACAAGTGAGAGAAACATCACATCACATCTCAACTCAAAACCTTTGAGTCATGAGGAAAATCCGAATATCATTCACATTAAATTAGGAGCAACCACATAATCAAGAGCAACCACACAGTGAGTTATACACCTCATATATTAAATAAAACCTTAAGATTTCTATCTCACACTTACTACACAACAAATATTATATTTCACATAATGTTAATTTGTTTAATATTTCATTTTTTTAGGGAAGTTGTTTTATATTCCATATAGTCAAATTTAAAATATACCTAATGTTAATTTTATTTGTAAACGAATTATATTTTTTCTGAGTTTAATAAAAGCAATTATAAAAAATTACTCCCTCCGATTCAAAATGAGTGTCGCTTTAGCCAAAAAAAATTGTTTCAAAATGAGTGTCGCTTTCAGTTTCCAATGCAATAATAACTTTTTCTTTTCAATTGTACCCTCCAATTAATACTCTGCACACTACTTCCAAAGTATTACTTTTAAAACTAACCAATAGTTAATAAGGATAATTTGGTAAAATAACCATTCTCTTTCTCTTAATCATTGCATTTCTTAATATGTGTGTAAACACCTAAAACGACACTCATTTTGAAACGGATGGAGTATTTTCAAGAGAGGTTATATCGAAAGATAGCTTCTCATTGAAAACATTTTTTAGATCATCTTTATTAGTTTATCATTTTTTACAAACTGTAACAAACATTCCAAAAGTAATTATTTTATACAAAATAAGTTGTAACTAAACTTACCTCTTTTGCTACAAATTTCTTGATGTCTTCTTCAGTTATCGAGCTGTTGAGTGAGCGAACAACAAAAGCAACTGGAACCTCACCAGCTTTGGCATCAGGAGACCTGAGATGGTAAATAGAATAGTGTAAACATGCATAAGAGGAAACATTGAATATACATTCTAGATGAAAATATGACTTACGGAATCACCCCAGCATCAGAAATTTCAGGATGAGAAATTAGCAAGTCTTCAAGTTCAGCAGGTGCCACCTAATAATGAAAATGTGTATGATGATTAGAGTATGTGATTGCTTAACACAATAAATTTGCTAATAGAAAAAATGCTGCCTCATTAAAGTTAAAGTTTGTATCATGAAAGTAAAGTTATTTAAAAATAAAAAAATATGGTAAATTTAGTTAACAATGCATATAATTTAGACCACAAAATATGACTTTGTTTTGCATATATCCGAGAGACCAGAGAAAGTATTTGAACCTAACTCAAAATCATATAGAGAAACCGTTTTGGAAAATGCTAGATATCAAGAATGGATTTTCTTGATGAATTCAAGAATGACATGGCACAATAATCACCCTTAGATTTTAATCTTATTTATTAAAGTTTCATGAAAAATAATATATAACACCCACCACCCCATGATTTCCGGGCAGGCTGAGATTTTATTGGCTAACATTAATTTCGGGACAATTTCTTGATAAAATCTTTCTTGATAAATAGCATTGCTCAACCGTTTTCTTATAAAGGAAAAACTTACTTGATACCCGTTACACTTGATCAACTCTTTTATTCTATCCACGACAAATAGTTGTCCTTTTTCATCAAAATATCCAAGATCGCCGGTAAGCGTCCAACCCTGATCATTAATGGTCTGTTTTGTTGCTTCTGGATTGTTAAAGTATCCTGAAAAAAATATGTGATATAAGCTTAGAAATCAGAATCAATTTAAGTTTCATGCAAACTAATAGGTATGATATTCAAATTAATTCAATGATTTACACTAATATATTATAAGTTTCTGTTTGATATTATCATGATTCGTCGTGATTTTGCAAAATATCTCAAATCTTACCTTGCATCATAACAGGTCCTCGTAGCCAAATTTCCCCTAATTGATTCGGTGGAAGGGGCTTCGATGTTTGCAAACTAACAATTTGGGATTCTACACTTGGAACTAGTTTTCCAGTTGAACCTGAATTCGAAAGGAAGGCTCCTTCCTTTGGATTTTCAAAAGAAACAAGTCCGCATGCTTCAGTCATGCCATACCCCTGCCACAATTACCCCATACCATATCACAAACAATTCATTACATGGGTCATGTATATACAATTAATGTGCCAATATCATTAAGATATGAAATGTGACATGATTCTCTAAAAAAAGAAAAAATTTGTAACAAGAAATCCTGCATGATGTAGTATGCATCTATAATCTTTTACTTCCATATTATGCTTCCAATATAATACACTCATTCAGATCACTATTTTCATCCTAAGTTGGATAATTTAGTGTCCTAAATTTATGGAATGATAAAACCATTCATGATTTGTCAATTTAGCATTTATTTATCTTAGACTCCCAGACAAATGGATTAAATTGAGATTTCTTTTGTAATCATCATATTGACACGAAGTTTCCACCGTTGTATAAAAGTCAGTCAATGACTAATCTCTATTGAGGAACTTGTGGGACACATAAGGTGAGTTCTTCTCTTCCAACCAAATTTTTTCCTTATGCAAGAGACAGAAATCGAACGCTTAACTACTTGCTTAAAGAGCCCAAGCCCCTTACAATTTGGACCAATCCATTTCGAACATATTCAATACGCAAATTATTAAAAACTTGGATACCCTCCCGTCACTTGCGACACAAAGTCAAGAATCCGTGATCGTCCGATTGAAGTCTCAAGTTCAAAAAAATTGAAGAAAATCAGAGTGTTAATTTTTTTTGGATTGTTCAATCTCGATCAATCACAAACTTCTTGACCATGTGCTTGTGACGGTAGAGAATTCGGGTTCCAAATTATACCATTGGTGGGGTCCTTTGTGTTGTCACCAATGTCACCAACCACAATGTTAGTCAAGTATTATCCCTCATACCTCATGTAAATTTTATGTTTTGACACATGCAAATAAACAGTATTCAAAGAAAGATAATTTAATCACACCATTTAACTCAGTTTCTCTCATAATTTTTTCTTGTGTGTTTGAATATTTTTTATTTGTGACCGTGATTAAGTATGTATAATTCGTTGACAAAACAACAAGACATTTAAATTCAAACTATTTTCTTCTCTTTACCTGAATGATTTCAATTTTGGGCAGAATCTCAGCACATGCTTGCATCAAATCTTTCCCAAGAGGAGCAGCACCACCGGCGAGCTGCTTCAGCGACGACAAATCATAACCGCTCACCACCTCACGCCGCTTGACCAGCTCCACCATCACCGGCGGAGCAACAAACAAATGTGTCACCCTAAACTTCTCCACCGCCGCCAAAGTCTTCTCCAAATCAAATCTACCCGCCATGGACACCACCGTGTTCCCTCTCCTCAGCTGCGTGTATAATATCACCGCCAATCCCATCACGTGATGCATCGGCACCAAACAAAGGAACACATTCTTCCCCTCGCCGTAAAAATCCTGATCCGCCACTCCTGCTATTGCCGTCGCTATGAAGTTCCCGTGAGTCAACATCACTCCCTTACTTTTCCCCGTGGTGCCTGAAGAATACAGAATCACCGCCATGTCGGATTGCAAAACAACCGGAAACTCGCCAGAGCTCTCACACAACTCTCCGACAAGATCTTCGTAGCACCAAACATTAGAAACAAACTCGTCTGATGTATATCTGCGAGTCCAAGATTCATCGTCCAGTATTATATAAGTTAAATCAAAGTCCAATCCTTCAAAATTTTTGAAGAGTTCTGATACCGTCACAACAAGTTTAGGTTTGGAATCTTCAAGTTGCTTCCTGAGTTCAGAGACGGTGTACAAAGGACTACAGGTGGTAGCAATAGCACCTATGGCGGCAACAGCGAGGAAACAGACCGGTAAACGTATGGAGTTAGGTGCGTATAGCATAACGACGTCACCTCGTTTGATTCCGAGACTGAGAAATGAGCGGGAGAGGTAGGAGACATCCGTTTCGAGTTGGCAGAAGGTTAGGGATTCACCGGTTTGGGCGTCGGTAAGGGCGATGGTGTCAGCGGCGGAGGAAGTGGATTGGAAGAGGAATGAAGTTAGAGAAAGGTTCTGATAAGTGGGAAGGTTGATGGGTGGTCTTGGTGAGGAATACGTCAACGTTTTGAGGTTGAAGCAGTTTTTCGCCATTGTTGCTACTTTCTTAGCTTTGTTGTAAAGTGTGTTTTTCTTTTGTTGTTGTTGTTGAAGAAACTGTTGTGTTGTAATGGGTTAGAAGTTTGATACCGTTTTCTTATTGGAAGAGAAGTGTTGACTTTAACATATCTTAATTGCCATATCTTCGATCCAATCGTTCAAGCACTCTATGCTGCTATGCTAAAAAGTCAATGGCTTCACGATCGTTAATTTAGTTATTTGAATTACCGCCAAAACATACAAACGTTGAATCCTATGGTGTAGAAATTGGTCCGTTCAGATTCCGTAGGGTCACTTATTAGACGCATACGATCAACACATATGTGACCGTTAGATTTTGAGATAAGACGGATCAAATTTTCTATTTAATTTATAAATTAAAAAAAATCAACATTAAAATTTGAATTGTGGTTCCTTTCCAATATTATCGAAGTTGGTTACTTAAATGTGTTTGATAGGTGGCTCTAGGCAATCTAAATTCGCATTTGAAAAAGAGTAACATGTTTACTTATTTCATTTCACACCTAACAAAAGTATAAATAGGAAAATATTTGGTATACCTTGAGTAAGAGAAAGAGATAAGAGGAACTTATGTGTTGTGATAGATGTGATAGGTTGGTGATGTGATAGGAAGAATGAGATAAATATAAAATAAGATGTTTAAAAATATAAGGTGTGATCTTGAGGGGATGAAAAGTAACAACCGAAGTACATGTGACACAGTGTGGTGGTTCTTGCTGGAACAGTGTGCAAAGTAATGTAGGTCTTTGACGGAGAGGGGTTATGTAACTACAAAGACACTCCAACGACTAAAGTTACCAAGGTTCCAAATTTCAAAGTACTTTGAGGTTTTTCTCGGAATCAAAATGTGTACATGTTTTTACGGTGGAGGTGCACTATGTATAAACTATTGAGTGTGCCATATAAGCATGAACAATTTAGATGGTTGTGCCATTCTCGACGTAATGGTTGGACGGCTGCTTGATCATTTAGGCGACTCAAATAGACTCTCAAAGCTTTATTACTTGATGCACAACTTCAATGTCATAGGTGGTATTTGTTTTGCCTTATGTGCCTTATTAGGCCTTGGACTCAAGGACTTGGCCTTCTACTCTCATTGAGGTTTGGAGGTGATGTTGACACGATCAAGCGCACCACCATGGCATGAGGCTATATCGAGGCGGTTGAGGTTTGGACGTGAGGGGAGAAGGACAGTTGGTGATGATGGATGGTTGTGAGGTGATGTGGTTGTAAGGGAGAAGAGAGAAGAGGGAAGCGAGAGACTCTCTCTGTGTATGTGTGTGGAAGGAAAAAAATTAAAATTTCTCAATTTTCTAAGAATATCAAGAATTTAATGAACAAATTTGTAGGAATAATATTCCTAAGATAAGAATATCTTAGAAAGTTAATCTCAAAAATAAATTTTCAAACCATAAAACAAACTCATTCGTAGCAAAAAAGTATTTCAAATGTTTGCATAAAGTATCACAATTTCCTAAAACTACTCTCTCTCGATACCCCTTTTATCTACATTATGTGTGTATGTTTTAACAGGTCAAGATCCTCTTCATTTATAACTTTTTTCATTTGTTGCAATCATTTGTTGCAATTTGGAGTGAGATAGACACATAAAAAATAATGATGGTGGGATCCACTTAGTGATAGGACCCACCGCTTATTTTTTTGTGTCTATCTCTCTCCAAATTGCAACAAATGGAAAAAGTTATAAATGGAGAGGATCTTTACCCGTTTTAACATTAGACTTTTTGAATTTATTTTTTTTAAAATGCATTTTTTTGCAGTCAATTTAAAATGTGTGTTAGGTATATAATGTGTTATTAATATTTCTCTAATTATATTTTTAATTCATATTAGTGATGAGCAGTGTGTATGTTTTAACATTAGACTTTTTGAATTTTTTATTTTAAATGCATTTTTTTCAGTCATTTAAAATGTGTGTTAGGTATATAATGTGTTATTAGTATTTTTCTAATTATATTTTTAATTCATTAGTGATGAGCTGAAGTCAAAATAAAATAATGTAAGTAACGCCTTATAATATAAGAAATGATGAGCTGGAGTCAAAATAAAACAATGTAGCTAAACTAAGGGTTCTTTATTTTCTTTACGTTAACTAGGGGTCGATTTTATAGACATTGACTTTCTTAAATAATAATATTATATAACATCATTAAGTTGTCTAACAGAGCTCAATTGACAAAATAATATCGAAATTATTAAGTTGAACGTCGTGATCAGGGTTTAAACTCCAACTCATTCACATGTGTCTGGATTTTTAAATTCAATGACTCTTGTCATTTCTTCTTTCAACAAAAAAAACGTAATGAGTTTTTTCGAAGGGAAAAGATCATTGAGTTAATCACCATTTTTCTTAGAAATAATGTTGACGTTAAATTTTTATGTTTATTCTCTATAGTATTTGTTGATTACGTTTTTTTTAAAGAAATTACTTTTTTTTTTGTTAATTACTTGTCAGAAACTATTGTAAAATGATCATTAGTATTAATGTCATTTATAATAATTTTTCTCTTTCCGAATTTTTTCTTATAATATAGGTTAATTAGTGAGATTTATTAATATACTTTTGTAGGTGTTGGGTTTAAAAATACATGGTGTTTTAGTTGAAAAATGTAAAATAAAAGTGACAAGTATTGTGTACATGTGATTGATTATATTCTTAACTTTAATAAGTTTGTAGACAAAACACTTGTTTGTGTAAAAAATAAATAAATCATTTGAGGTTTTCAACATTTAAAATAATGATTAAAAGTTTTGTCAAATTAATAAATAAGATTAAAAGTAAATGATGCAACTTATAAAAGTTGGTTTAAGAATCGGTCAACAAAGAATAGCCTAAAGTAAAACTATGTTATAACATAAGTTTGAATGTGCTAAGATGTTGTAGCATGGTTTTGGACTTGGGGTTTTTTAAACTCAACTACCATGGTTTTGGACTATTACTCTTTTCGGGTTTATGTTGCAAATCAAGCCGTGCTACTATAATAATATGAAGCTTCCATTTGCATTCAACTGTAGACATGGCAAAACAACCCGCACCCGCCGAATCCCCCCGCCCCCGCCTCGATTTTAACGGGGAAAAGCCGAATTAACTGGGTCCGGATCCGGGTCCGCGGAAAACCCGCAGGTTTAATGCGGGGGCGGGGCCGGGGACGGAGGATACTCACACCCGCCCCCGCCCCGCACCCGTGCATAAGAATTTACCTTATTACCCTTATTTTCCTTAAATTAGAAGGGGTATATAAAGAGAAGAAGAAACCTAATTTCCTTTTGCTTCACTTCACTTCAGCCGCCGTTCCTTTTGCTTCACTTTCCCAATCCCTTTGCTTCAACCTTCGTTCCTAAACCTATTTCCTCCCATCGGACCCCAACCCCTTCGTTCCTAAACCTTCGTTCTTCTCTCTCTTCCATTTCCCAATCCCTTTTGCAAAACTGAAAAGAAAACAAATCACTCATCACAAGAAATAAAATAGTTTGTGATGCATTTAGTGTGAGTGAGAGTTTAATCGCGAACGAATATACAGAATCTGAAGATACACACAATACACGACAGTCTCAGATTCTCAGTGCTTTTCGGCTCAAAAGGTTCGTTCAATTCAAAACACTCTTTACTTGCTTCAGAGTTTGAATTCCTTAACTGTTTTATTATGGGTACCTAACCTAGTAGAAACTATTTTAGATCATAATTCCACTGTTTATTTACATCATGTATTACCATTTGTATCTTAATTAGGTGAAGTAGTATGTTATGGATTTGAAGATTCTACAGGTTTTTTACTTTTTACTACTAGATTTAGTTTTGTTGATTTTGTTGTTGTAGATTTGTTAGGTTTTGAGTTAGTGAGTTAGTTCTGTTGATTCTGTAGATTTGTTAAGTTTTTCCTTTCTTTTCTATTTTTCCATTGAACATGATTATTCATATTATATAGATGATTTTATGTTGGAGTGTCAAATTAATTGTTTGGAATATATGGCAAACATCATAATGTTGTCATCCTTCATGTTTCCAGTTCGGTTGTCATGTTTCATGGTTGTTTGAGATTGAATTTTTATTTATAAATATATGTGAGTGGAAGTAGAAGTAGAAAATTGAAGTCTTATGTTTTGCAAGCTGAGTCTCTTTTTTCTTTATCTCTATTTCTCCCCTCTATTAATGAGATGTTTGAAATAGTTAATCCAGAACTTATTGTGGATTTATCACTTGATACAACTTATGCTGATATGTTTGTTAGTTGTTTTTAGTCTATTTTATGTCAAGTACATCATACAGTCTTTTCAGCATATGTGTTTAGCAAGTTAGTATTTTCAGTTTTGTTTTCAACAAATTGATTTTTAAGTCATAAAAGGTATGCACGATATATTAAATTTGTGAAGTTAAATGTTTATATTCTAACTTTTATTTTTCAACATAGGTGAACCGCCGATAAGTGACGTTAGTTCGGTTGCAATCTCCCGTCTTGAAGATGATGATCTTTAGTTAACTTGTTCAATTGAAAATTTTGTTGTTGTGACTTTTGATGATTTGGAATCCTTTATTGTTCTATTGGTTTCAAGTTGTAATAATATTTAGAAAGAACTAGATGTTATGAGAGGGTTTGTGGTTTTGAATTTGGATTGGATATGAGTTGTAATAATATTTAGACAGAATTGATGTTCTAAGCTTGTTAGAAGCTTTAGTTTTAATTATCTTGTTAGAAGTTTTTGTAATGATTTTATAGGCTTTTTTGCCACTTAAACAGGTTTGGTTTGCCACTGAAACAAGTTTGGTTTGCCACTGAAATTTGAAGGCTTACTGCAAAAATTTTTTTTTTTTTACACTTTTCACGGGTGGGTGTGGGGGCGGGTCTGGGACACCCATCCCCGTTGGGGGCAGGTCTGGGGGTAAAGATTCTATCCCCGCCGGGTCTGAGGGCGGGGCTGGGTAGTGTAAAACGGGGCGGGGGACGGGTGTGTCAAAACCCGCCCCCGCTCCGCCCCGTTGCCATGTCTACTCAACTGATATTTCTAGACATTTAATATCATTATCTCTTTCGAGCTTAATAACTTAATCAACATTATATTAAGCTTTTTCCATTTTTATCCTCTCTCAATCTCAAAATATTAGGAATAAAACCAAGATGATCAAGTAAGCTTTAAAGATTAGAGTTAAATCATATTGTTTAAAAGGAGCTAAACACAATTCAACATTGCAAACATCAATTGTAAATTAATTATCTGGACGTCAATATGTTGGAACAAAATGTGTTTAACAATGAACCTCAAAGAGTTTTGATGATAACAAGGTATTAAAAATTGTAAATTGGACTAGCTAATATTTGTTCAAGTGTACAGGACCACGGTTAAAAAGTTACTTCATTAATTGGTTCTGAATGAGCAAATAAAGAGCAAGAGAAAATGAAGCTTAGATGATTCTGAAGGCAATACGCTCCTGAAAGTAAAAGCGCTCCTGAAGTCAAGCTGCTCCTGAAGAATAGTGCTCCTGAAGACAAGAGGTTCAGAAGCCACATTATCAGAAGCTGCATCATCAGAAGCTGCACCTGCAGAAGCTGCATCATCAGAAGCTGCCTCATCAGAAGTCATTTCACCAGAAGCTAAAGATCAACTGAATTTGCAAAAGATTCAAAGATTGAAGAATCTACATTGCAAAAGCTGTCTATTGGATTCGAAAACACAGCAGAAAATTAGTGGAACATTGCAACGGTCATTTCAAAGGTGTTTGAAGGCATGTGCTTGCAATTTGGACGAAAGCGTTGACATTGTACTACTGTACGAACTGTACAACCACCTTCTCCACTACTCTGTTTTGTGTCCACGCTACAAGACAAGAAAACAGCTTCAGAATACGGCTTCGCCTGCAAAGATGTTCCTTTGGATAAGGAATGGATTTCAAATTTGTTCTTCATAGGACAACAACCAAATCAGGCAAAATATCATTGGTGAAAGATCAAGCTTCAACAACGACTCTTTGGTGTGCTGGCAATTTCACAACGTCTCTTTCACACCTCTATATAAAGGAGTGAAGACTTAGAGTTTTGGTAATGCAAGAACGCTGAACGAAAGACTCACAATATTTTTACAAGTGCCAAACCTCTGCTGAAATTGTTCTGCATTCACTTAGAATTTTTGTGTCTCAAAGTCATATCTTAGAAATTCTTAAGTCCATTGAGTCTGTATCCGATTTATATTGTGAGCACCTCTGATTGTATATCAAGTGTTCAACCTTAAACAATTTTCTGTGTAATTTTGTTTAGTTAGGAAGTCTCTTGCAGTTGTGCTTGAGCAGGAAGTCTCTTGATTGTGTTCTTGAGCAAAGGAAGTCTCTAGCTTGTGTGCTTGAGCAAAGGAAGTCTCTTGCCTGTGTGCTTGAGCAATTGTAATCAGATATTACTCTTAGTGAAATCTCCTTGGAAGTGCAAGGGGGACTGGACTACTTCCGGATTGTGGAAGGAACCAGTATAATTGCTTTGTGTCGTTCTTCTTCTCTCTCTCTGTTTTATTCCGCTGCATTTAGATTCTGATCATCACTTCAGAAGCTGTCTCACTTAGCTTCTGATCAGTGTGTTCAGTTTTTAGGAGAAACGAAGAATTTTTCAAAACACAATTCAACCCCCCTTCTTGTGTTTTTCTCACCTTCAATTGGTATCTAGAGCCCTGGTCTGTTGTGTAACACTTAACCGTGCAACAGTCAAAGATCTGAGAAAAACATGTCTACTCCTCCTCCTACTGGTTCTAGTGATACTAGCTATAAAAATGTCTCACATGATTATAGTGATAGTAAGAAATCCAGTGTTGGAAAGATTCCAAAATTCAATGGAGATGCTGAAGAATTCTCTTGGTGGAAGACCAACTTTTACAGTTACATCATGAGCCTAGATGAAGAATTATGGGATATTCTGGAAGATGGTGTTGGTGATTTAGTCCTTAATGAAGAAGGAGCTGCTGTGGATAGAAAGAAACATACTCCAGAACTGAGGAAACTCTACAAGAAGCATCATATTATCAGAGGAGCCCTTGTCACTGCCATACCCAAAGCAGAATACATGAAGATGAGTGACAAATCCACTGCTAAAGCTATGTTTGCTTCTCTCTGTTCAAACTATGAAGGGAGCAAGAAGGTTAAAGAAGCAAAGGCTCTCCTGCTTGTACATCAGTATGAGTTATTCAAGATGAAGGATGATGAAACTATTGAGGAGATGTACTCAAGGTTTCAAACCTTAGTTTCTGGGCTACAGATTCTAAAGAAGAGCTATGTTGCTTCTGATCATGTAAGCAAGATACTCAGAAGCTTACCTGCCAGATGGAGACCAAAGGTGACTGCCATTGAGGAAGCTAAAGATTTAAACACTTTAAGTGTCGAAGATCTTGTTAGTTCTCTCAAAGTTCATGAGTTAAGTCTTAATGAACACGAGTCTACTAAGAAGAGTAAATCAATAGCTCTTCCATCCAAAGGCAAGTCATCAAAAGCTCTCAAAGTGGTTGAATCTGAAGAGGAAGAACAGTCAAGTTCAGATTCTGAACCAGATGCTGCTGAAATGGCCATGCTCTCAAACAGACTTCAGTATCTGGCCAAGAAGAACATAAAGTTTCTCGCCAGAAGGGGTAACTCCAGAAGCTCAAGGAAAGAAGATCAGAAGGGATGCTTCAACTGTAAGAAGCCTGGACACTTCATTGCTGAATGCCCTGATCTTCAAAGAGAAAAGTCAAAGGACAAGTCAAAGAGGTCTACATTTAAACCAAGCAAATTCAAGAAGCAGATTAAACAGAGTTTAATGGCAACCTGGGATGATTTGGGAAGTGAATCTGGATCTGATAAAGAGGAAGCTGATGAAGATGCAAAGGTAGCTGTTGGGTTGGTAGCAACAACAACTTCAGAAGCTGGATCAGATTCAGACTCAGAAGATGAAAACGAGGTATATTCCAAAATTTCCAGAGATGAACTTGTTAAGTCACTTAAAGAACTTCTTACACATTTTGAAGTAAGAACCAATGAGTTGAAGGATTTAAAAGAAAAATATGCTGATTTGGTACAACAGCAAAAATCAACTCTATTGGATCTGAAAGCTTCTGAACAAGGACTTAGGGGCTTTGACTTCATGTGTAAAACATATGAAGATCAGCTCAGGTTCTTATGTCAGAAGCTACAAGAAAAGTGTAATGAAAAACCTTTAAGTAACCATGCTCTTGAAGATTTTATTATATCTGGCATTGACAGAAGCAGAGTAGCTTCTATGATTTATAGCATTTACAAGAACAATGGCAGAGGAATTGGTTTTCAAGAAGTGAAACTTGAGAAAACCAACCTAAAATCTTGTTGTGAATGCATCAATGAAGGTCTGAAAACCTTCTTTGTACCAGAAGGGGCTGAGTTGGAAACTGTTGTTCAATCAGAACCTGAAGCTTCTAGTTCTAAGGCTAAGATTACTTCAAAGCCAAAGAACTCTAAGTCAAAGGCTATGATCAAATCTGATTCCAAGACTTCAAAGGTTAGGATCCTGAAAAGATCAGAACCTATTCCTCAGAGTCTGGTGAAACCAAAATCTGAGGCTCTGAAATCTAAGTTTCAGAAGAAGACAGTTACTGCTTCTGAAGTACCAAAACCTAAGGTGATGGTTAATCAGAAGCAACCCAACTCACAGCACAAGGTACAAGAAGTGAAGAGTAAAGCCTTAAGTACTAACCTTCCAGGACCCATAGGACAATGGGTACCTAAATCTAAAAATGTCAATGATGCAGGTATGTCTAAGAGCAGTGCCAAAGCAAAGATCATGGTACCTAGACAGCGGTCGCTCAAGACACATGACAGGAGACAAGTCCATGTTCCTCAGCCTAACAATGAAAGAGGGAGGAAATGTGAAATTTGGAGCCAACCAGTCAGACAAGATCATAGGTACAGGAACTATTGGTAATTCCTCTACCTCAATTAATAATGTATGGTTGGTAGATGGTCTTGAACATAACCTTTTGAGCATTAGTCAATTTTGTGATAATGGTTATGATGTGCTTTTTGAAAAACTCAACTGTACAGTAATCAACAAGGAAGACAAATCCATTGTGTTCAAAGGAAAAAGAGTTGACAATGTCTATAAAATCAATTTTTCTGAACTGGCTGATCAGAAGGTGATTTGCTTACTATCAGTGAATGATAAGAAATGGATGTGGCACAGAAGGTTGGGACATGCTAACTGGAGGTTAATATCTAAGCTTAGTAAGTTACAACTTGTGAAAGGGCTACCAGACATTGACTATCATTCAAATGCACTCTGTGGTGCATGTCAGAGAGGGAAAATTGTAAAATCTTCTTTTAAAACCAAAGACATTGTTTCAACCTCAAGACCTTTAGAATTACTCTATATTGATTTATTTGGACCAGTGAGTACTGCATCCTTATATGGAAGTAAATATGGATTAGTCATTGTTGATGATTACAGCAGATGGACTTGGGTGAAATTCCTGAAAAGTAAGGATTATGCATATGAGGTATTCAGTAACTTCTGCACACAAATTCAAACTGAAAAAGAGTCAAAAAATTTGAAAATCAGAAGTGATCATGGTGGAGAATTTGAAAATGAGCCATTTGAAGCTTTTTGTGAAAAACATGGAATCATCCATGAATTCTCTTCTCCTAGAACTCCACAACAAAATGGGGTTGTAGAGAGAAAGAATAGAACTTTACAAGAAATGGCCAGAACCATGATCCATGAAAACAATTTGGCTAAACATTTTTGGGCAGAAGCAGTGAATACAGCATGTTATGTTCAAAACAGGATTTATATTAGACCTATTTTGGAGAAAACAGCATATGAACTCTTTAAAGGAAGAAAACCCAATATCTCTTACTTTCATCAATTTGGATGTACATGTTACATTTTAAACAACAAGCTCTACCTAAAGAAATTTGATGCCAAGGCCCAAAGAGGAATCTTTTTAGGTTACTCTGAAAGGTCAAAGGCATACAAAGTGTATAATTCAGAAACACTCTGTGTTGAATCTATGCACGTTAAATTTGATGACAAGGAGCTTGAAGATAAAACTTCAAAGCAAGATGAAAATTTTGCAGAGATACAGGTTCCTGAAGTTACTCCAGAACCTGATCAGATAGCTGAATCTGAAGATAGTCCAGAAGCTGAATCCACATCAGAAGCGCAAGATGAAGCTGCTTCTGATGAAGCACAAGATGGCTCACATCAAGCAGATCCTCCCAGAAACACATTCAAACACAAATCTTCACATCCTGAGGAGCTAATCATTGGAAACAAAGATAGTCCAAGAAGAACAAGATCACATTTCAGACAATTAGAGTCAATGATTGGACTAATCTCAATGATTGAACCTACAACAGTTGATGAAGCACTTTCAGTTGATGGATGGATCCTAGCTATGCAAGAAGAGTTGAATCAATTCCAAAGAAATGATGTGTGGGATCTGGTACCCAAACCTCAGCACAAGAACATTATTGGAACAAAATGGGTATTCAGAAACAAGCTGAATGAGCAAGGTGAAGTAACAAGAAACAAAGCCAGGCTTGTTGCACAAGGGTATAGTCAAAAAGAAGGCATTGATTACACTGAAACGTTTGCTCCAGTTGCAAGATTGGAAGCAATCAGGTTACTTCTTTCCTATGCAGTTAATCATGGCATAATATTATATCAAATGGATGTCAAGAGTGCATTCTAAATGGTGTCATAGAAGAAGAAGTGTATGTCAAGCAACCTCCTGGATTTGAGGATATTAAATATCCTGACCATGTTTTTAAACTGAAGAAATCACTATATGGCTTGAAACAAGCTCCCAGAGCTTGGTATGATAGACTAAGTAATTTCTTAATCAAGAATGATTTTAAAAGAGGACAGGTTGATACAACACTCTTCAGAAGGATCCTTGGGAAAGATATTCTTGTTGTGCAAATATATGTTGATGATATAATATTTGGTTCTACTAATGCATCTCTTTGCAAGGAATTTTCTGAGTTAATGCAGGATGAATTTGAAATGAGCATGATGGGAGAGCTGAAGTTCTTCCTGGGCATTCAAATTAATCAATGCAAAGATGGAGTCTATGTTCATCAGTCTAAGTATACAAAGGAGCTTCTGAAGAAGTTCAAGCTTGAAGATTGTAAAGTGATGAACACTCCAATGCACCCTACGTGCACCTTAAGCAAAGAAGATGAAGGAGCTAAACTTGACCAGAAGCTGTATAGAGGTATAATTGGTTCTTTGTTATACCTCACTGCATCTAGGCCAGATATTTTATTCAGTGTATGCTTGTGTGCAAGATTCCAATCAGATCCTAGAGAATCTCATATGACTGCTGTCAAGAGAATCTTCAGGTATTTGAAAGGAACAACTAATCTTGGACTCCTTTATAGGAAATCCTTAGATTATAAGCTAATTGGATTCTGTGATGCTGATTATGCTGGTGATAGGATTGAAAGAAAGTCAACCAGCGGCAATTGTCAATTTCTGGGTGATAATCTTATATCCTGGGCTAGCAAAAGACAAACAACTATTGCAATGTCTACGGCAGAAGCAGAATACATTTCAGCTGCAAGTTGTTGTACACAACTATTTTGGATGAAACATCAGTTGGAAGACTATCAGATAATTGCTAACAGTATTCCCATTTATTGTGATAATACTGCTGCTATTTGTTTGTCTAAAAATCCAATTTTGCATTCAAGAGCCAAGCACATTGAAATCAAACACCATTTTATCAGAGATTATGTTCAAAAAGGAATTTTAGATATACAATTCATTGATACTGAAAATCAATGGGCTGATATATTTACTAAGCCTTTAACTGTTGAAAGATTTGATTTTATAAAGAAAAATTTGAACATGCACTACGTGTCTGATTAAAGTTTGCTTGCTCCTGAATAGGATTTTAGGTTCTGAAGTTAGTTCAGAAGCAGTAGTCCATCAGAAGCTCTCTATTGAGGTTCTGAGGAAAACTCGCTTCTGATGATGACGTCAGCATCTGAAGTCCAGAAGCTGGATTTATTGCTTCTGAATAGTTGAATTAGTGGAAACGTTGGGAGTTACTTTTTAAAAGTAACTTCTGGCCCACTAACTTGGCAGTTACTCTGTGAACTTCTTACGTGGCCTGTATGTGTTGGTGTATAACTAAAAGGGCAATGATGATTTAATAGCTTTGAAAGTACTTTTCACGCGCCCCCAATTTCGTCATTAATGTTATGTTTGTTTGTCTCTTTTGAATTGCAATCGTTTTACTTTTAACACTTTGTCAATTCACACACTACTCACTCACAACAAACACTTTTGCTCTCAAACCTCTTGCGAAGTAAGCGCAAAAACCTTAGAACCCTAAACTCTCTAAATCCTCTTCAATCATGATCAAATGGCATCATCAAGCTCAAAAGTTTCTGAATCTACCTCAAACATGCAAAGCGCACCAGAATCTGGGTCCGTCTACAAAGAGAAGACTATGGATATTCCATGGAAATCCTTGATAGTTCAAGTAGAATCACCGGTGGACTTCGCTTCACTTAAGAAGTACAAAGTGAACATGAAAGGATTGATAGAAACTCAGAAGCTGTCTGAGTACTTCAAAATGCTGAATGGGCCAACATATGTGAACCTGATCAAAGATTTTTGGCTAAAAGCTGAGGTGTACAATAGAAAGCCTGCAAAGGTCGAAGTTAAACAAGCTGGGTCAAAGAAAGGGAAAACAATCATGGATATGAATCCCACCTCCTTTGATAGCTTGGAAATAAGGTCTGAAGTGATGGGCATTCCTATAACCATCACTGAGGATGTTATAGCTAAAGCTTGTAGAATGAATGCAGAAGGAAGGTTTCAAGAAATAGTCAAGAAGGAAGATGTCCTGCTGCAAAGCTACTACACACTCTTCTGGGTGGAAACAAAGATGCTAAGCCTTCTGAAATGGAGATTCACAACAGAATGTTGGTGAAATTCAGTAACGATTGCTTCTTTCAAAGAGCAGGAGGGTCTGATCAACCCAACAACCAACAGAAGCTAGCAATTTACTTCATGACCAATCTAGAAAAGATAAACTTCCCAAGATATGTAATGGATCATCTCTGCTGGGCTATAAATGAAGGCACTATTAAAGGAAGAAAACAAGTACCTTATGGAAGATTATTTTCTGAGATCTTTCATCAAGGAAGAGTGCTGGACTTCTTGAGAAATACAAGGAGTGCTTCTGATAAATGCTTTGAAGTGTCTACTTCTGAAAGGACTATTAGTAGTAAGAGCTTATTCTCTATGAAGTTTATCAAGAAAGCTCCTGAAAATGAAAAGTGGTTGGAGATGACCACAGAATAAACTGAGATTATCAGGAACTTTCCTTCAATCTTTGAGGAAAGTAAATCTAAAATCTTGGCTTAATCAGTAGCTGAGTATGTCTTGGAAGAAGATGCAAGCACTCAGGAGGAAGCTGTTCCTGCTAAAGTGAAGAAGGTTAAGAGTGCTACTGCATCAGAAGCAGCTACTGATAAGGGCAAGCAACAGAAGGTTGCTAAGAGAAAGAGAGGGAAAGCTGAAACCGTTTTTCATAAAGAAAGGTTGGAAGAAGCTTGGGAGGAGATAGAGAAAGAAGAGGCAGAGCCTAAGCTGAAAAGAAAGAAAGCTCCACTTGATATGAAAAGCTCTATGGTTCAAGTGACTCCAGTCATGAAGAGAATGGCTAAGAAACATTCTGATGACTTTTTAGCAAATAGACGAGAAGTGAAAGCCTTGAAAGAACTTGGAAGAGAAGAGGAAGGAGAAAGGATGCTAATCGTGGATGAAGCTGATGCTGAAAATGTAGAGCAAGTTCAGAATCTTGGAACTTCAGAAGCAGTAGATAACTCTGCAATGTTATCTAAGGTACCTCAAGTTTCTCACACATCTTGTACCACATCCTCTATTCCTTCTGAAGACACTTCTCTTTTAGATCACCTAGAAAGTCATTATCTAGGTGAACTACCCCAATCTGGCTTTAACACAACCTCACAAAAAGCCTCTGAGACAACTCTAGAAGCAGCTGCTTCTGATAAAGTTGTTTCAGAAGACCCCCCACAACAAAAACCTTCACCAGAAAAAGCCCTTTCACCCCCTACAACTTCATCACCCCCAACTGTTCCTGAACATACTGTTCCTGAACAACCAGTTACTGAACCTGAACCTGAATCCATACCAGAACCTGCATCTGAAACTGCCGCTCCTGAACACATTGTTCCTGAGCCAACTCATGCTTCCATAACTCCTTCACCAGTACAAGTTATCAAGATCACCCATCATACTGGTGTATGTGATATGGACACAGACTCTGAGGATGATCAAAATGATCATGCCTCTGATATGGTAGTTGACCCCACTCCTGACCAACCATCAACTAGCCAATCCTTAACTACAAATGACCAATCATCATCAAACCTACCCATTATACACTTAGCCCCTCCAAAACCCTCTAAACAACCTTCACCTCCCACCATTTACCTGGATTCTCAAGTACTAAAAGATGTGTGGGAAGATATTGCTTCTGAAGTTCTCAGACTGATAGCGGGAAGAAATGACTTAGGTCATCAAGTTAGCTATCAGAAGCAATGGAGAAGGATAAAAGAAAGGGTCGTCAACCTGATTTCAGCTTTGCATGATTCCTGCATTGAGGCTCAAGAGCAAGCCAAGCAGAAGCTGGAAGATTGGTTGAATGGAATAGAAGAGAATACTGGAGATGTTGAAGTTCTTGGTACTTGGGTGAAGAATCCACTCAGTATCAGAGGCAAAGAACCTGATGAATTCCTGCCTAAGGAGCTGCATCTGATTATTCCTTCTGAGATCCTGGAGAAGATTGATGCACCTAACCTGGCTCTAGCTCAAGAGAACAAGGTGCTCAAAGAAGAAAATGACAGGCTTGAAACAGAGCTACTAGAGCAGAAGCTGAAGATATCAAAATTGGAAGCTGATATGCAAGAAGCCAAGATCAGAGAAGACAACTACAGAAAAGATATGGACAAGAAGTATGCTGATGTTCAAGAGCTTCTGAAGAAGATTTTAGAGAAATAAGCCAAACCCATAGTTGCACACTTTTAGCTTTTTTTTTTTTGTCTCTTTAGGCTTTTAATATTCTTTGATCATCTCTGCTTCTGATTTAGTTCTTTTCGCTTCTGATATTATAAGCTTCTGAATTCTTCCTGCTTCTGAAAATCTTTAACTGTGTATACCTTGTGTGTTATTATTTTCTTTGCTATGCTTGATAATAATCTTTGAAGATGGTTAATATGCTTTAAAATAATTTGAATTATGCTCTGAACCTTTAATCTTATGTTTTTCTCATCTCTTCTTTTTGTTTATGTCTTTTTGCTAATGACAAAAGGGGGAGTATATGTGATAGTATTTAAAGGCTCTGAGCCCCATTTATAATATTTGAAAATTTTGAAAAATTTCTATCTTTTTGTTTTACCTTTAAAAGGGTGTATCAAAAAGGGTGAAGTATCAAATTTCAAATAAAATTAATTGAACCATTCTTCTTATCTAAAAGTCAATTCTTTCAATTTTTTTAAGCTCTGATATTATTGTGCGAAAAATGAATTTAATTAACCTGGGTAGAACTTAGGGGGAGCTTACAAATCTCACCTTAAAAACTATCAGACTCAGGGGGAGTTAGAGCTTACAAACCTCAGACTCTGAGCTTACAAACCTCAGAAACCCCAAAGTCAACTCGTTAATTAGATTAACAACAATTGACCAATTTTAAATACTATTGTTTGTCATCATCAAAAAGGGGGAGATTGTTGGAACAAAATGTGTTTAACAATGAACCTCAAAGAGTTTTGATGATAACAAGGTATTAAAAATTGTAAATTGGACTAGCTAATATTTGTTCAAGTGTACAGGACCACGGTTAAAAAGTTACTTCATTAATTGGTTCTGAATGAGCAAATAAAGAGCAAGAGAAAATGAAGCTTAGATGATTCTGAAGGCAATACGCTCCTGAAAGTAAAAGCGCTCCTGAAGTCAAGCTGCTCCTGAAGAAATAGTGCTCCTGAAGAATAGTGCTCCTGAAGACAAGAGGTTCAGAAGCCACATTATCAGAAGCTGCATCATCAGAAGCTGCACCTGCAGAAACTGCATCATCAGAAGCTGCCTCATCAGAAGTCATTTCACCAGAAGCTAAAGATCAACTGAATTTGCAAAAGATTCAAAGATTGAAGAATCTACATTGCAAAAGCTGTCTATTGGATTCGAAAACACAGCAGAAAATTAGTGGAACATTGCAACGGTCATTTCAAAGGTGTTTGAAGGCATGTGCTTGCAATTTGGACGAAAGCGTTGACATTGTACTACTGTACGAACTGTACAACCACATTCTCCACTACTCTGTTTTGTGTCCACGCTACAAGACAAGAAAACAGCTTCAGAATACGGCTTCGCCTGCAAAGATGTTCCTTTGGATAAGGAATGGATTTCAAATTTGTTCTTCATAGGACAACAACCAAATCAGGCAAAATATCATTGGTGAAAGATCAAGCTTCAACAACGACTCTTTGGTGTGCTGACAATTTCACAACGTCTCTTTCACACCTCTATATAAAGGAGTGAAGACTTAGAGTTTTGGTAATGCAAGAACGCTGAACGAAAGACTCGCAATATTTTTACAAGTGCCAAACCTCTGCTGAAATTGTTCTGCATTCACTTAGAATTTCTGTGTCTCAAAGTCATATCTTAGAAATTCTTAAGTCCATTGAGTCTGTATCCGATTTATATTGTGAGCACCTCTGATTGTATATCAAGTGTTCAACCTTAAACAATTTTCTGTGTAATTTTGTTTAGTTAGGAAGTCTCTTGCAGTTGTGCTTGAGCAGAAAGTCTCTTGATTGTGTTCTTGAGCAAAGGAAGTCTCTAGCTTGTGTGCTTGAGCAAAGTCTCTTGCTTGTGTGCTTGAGCAATTGTAATCAGATATTACTCTTAGTGAAATCTCCTTGGAAGTGCAAGGGGGACTGGACTACTTCCGGATTGTGGAAGGAACCAGTATAATTGCTTTGTGTCGTTCTTCTTCTCTCTCTCTGTTTTATTCCGCTGCATTTAGATTCTGATCATCACTTCAGAAGCTGTCTCACTTAGCTTCTGATCAGTGTGTTCAGTTTTTAGGAGAAACGAAGAATTTTTCAAAACACAATTCAACCCCCCTTCTTGTGTTTTTCTCACCTTCACAATATTCTATTAAAGGTTTAGTATCATTTTGCAAGGGCTAACTGACCTTAGGGCGTGCTCTTTCTCCTAAAATCTTGTCACCGCCTTCATGGACTTCAATAGAAGCGTCTAGAGGGCGCGTTCTACATAAGAAACATGACCTGGAGCTTAAGTTACTTAGGGCCTAAGTCGCAGAAATATACAAGCCCAAAAAGACTGTAAACACCTTTCTTATGAGCATTCTTAAGACATGACCTAAACAGACTAAACTATAGTTATCGAAATTGTACTCACTGCAAGTACATTATCCCTTAACCTTATAGCGGTTTATCTCACGGTGAGTTTAATAAACACAGAAATTTAATAGATCAAGAAAAGAGACATTACAAAGATATTCAAAAAGAAATTAAAGTTATAAGAAAAGAGACATTACAAAGATATTCAAAAAGAAATTAAAGTTATAAGAGGGAAGATATACAAGCTAAAAGGACCATCGTGCATCAACTCACTAAAATTTAAATCGAAGGAATATATTTAATTTTCAACTTTGTTTGGTGAGGCTTATTACTTTATGCTTACATGATAATTTTTATTTTACAGCCAGAAAACAAAGCACTCCTTTTTTTTTTTTTTTGACAATATCTGCTTCATCTCTATATATGTGGTAGATCAGAGAACATTCCAATGCATTAATATACCTATAACTTTGATATATTTTGTCGATCAAAACTTACGAGATCCTTTCTTAAGATCTTTCCTGTGGCTAACTTTGGAATCTTCTCTAAAAAAGTCACACGCCGTAACCTTTTGTATGGTGCAACCTAGACAAAGGAAATAAAACAAATAAGTAAAGAAAATAACCAACCTTCGTACGCTTACATTTTTTACGGTAGTATATATATATCCACTCATCTGGAATGAATTCTAAGACCATCACAATGCAGCACCTCATTTGGGTGCTTAAATGGGTCCCGACTGTACACGTCATTCGTTTTATAATTAATACGTAATAAGCACCCAATCTCTTCAACCCAGCACCTCAAAATAATTATTAATTAGGTCCCAGTATATCATTACATTTTAACAATATTTTTTATACTCATTCATAATTATATAATTTTAAAATATTGAAATAATTTAATTATAAATTATTAAAAAAAACAAATTCAAAGAAGGAAAAAATAAAGTAATTAAGTACAGATTTTTTTTTAGGGGGTATTTGAATACAAGAAATGTCAACTAAAATTTCCAACGGCTATGCTACAAGCAAATTCAAATTCAACTATTTTTTTTTAGGGAATCAAATTCAACTATTATTTACAACTATTATATAATTATTTTTTAATATCAAAATAATACAATAATTAAATATATAAAAAATAGAATTAATTGTACATGTGGGGCCCTTGAGTAATAGGAGAGAGAGGGTGCCTATACAAGCACTCACCTTCATAAGCACCATATTCATTGGTGACACAAAAGGGGTGCTTATTTACAATGGTGCTTAATAGGGGAAGGACTCCCCATTGTAGATGGCCTAAGTAAAAGTTAATTAAATTACACATATTAAGAAATATAACTGATTAAATTTAGTCTATGAAATTTCAATAAAAAATCAAGTGATCTTTTGCCTAAATCACCCTCTAATGACTAATAAATTTGGTCATTGCAAATATAAAAAGTTAATTAAAAGAGGGATATTTTAGAGACATGGCCTTTAAATAACCGATAAATTTATTAAAAATTGTTTATGTTTCATTCTAAAAATTATGAGTTATTTTTACTTATATTTCATTTCGAGCGAGTACATTAAATGAAAACTGCATGTAAGATTTTACATCTCAATTATAAATGTTTATCTATCTACAAAATCTTCTTCGGTGGGGCGAGTGCAAATTATTTAAAAATAACATTATGATGTAACATTATGAAGTGATTTGATCGAGCGAATGTTTAAAAAGAATTACATTATAAGTGTGTAAAAAGTAAGTTATTATTCTTTTATCTTTTTTGAGTAATGGCGATTATTCTTATAGTTTACAAAATGAGAAAAAAAAAATTACAGTTTGTAAAAATTACGCTATATGTTTAAAAAGAAGTTATTTTGTTTCCGTAAACTTAGATAAAAACAATGTATAATATATACGAGGTTTGATATTCGAACCTCAGCCACCACAAAAAAAGAAGTTATTTTGTCGAATATTTTCAATTTCATTAACAAAAATCATGTCACGTGAGTTTTCATGTATACAAAGAGTGTTCACTGAGTCAACTCCCAATACATACTACTAATATAATTGATAAACTAAATAAAAATTACTAGTAATATAAAAATTAAAAATTGGTGCGGAATCGTGCAAATCTAGCTGGTGCAGAGTGTGCAGTAGTGTGCAATGCTACTTGGTTGACGGTGACCATTGACAATAGCAATTAGATCCCGCATATGATATATTAGTTAATTTTGTTCTTCATTTTCATTCAACTGATTCAGATTTACTTTGGTATAATGGAATTCCTTTAAAGGTGTTTGTGTTTACTTGGCATCTTCATAGAAATCGACTTTTTATCGAGGACAATTTTTTTAGACATCATAATTACTCAAGAATCTCATTTTTGTGTGAATAAGTGTGGTGCTACAGAATCAGCTAATCACTTGTTTTTGGATTATAACTTCTTCAGCAACATTGGTAACATGTTAATCATTAGATTGGTTTATCTTCAGTTGATCATTTAAGTATTTCAGACCATTTTATCCGGTTTGGCTATTTAACATGCAGTTCAAAAGCTCGACGATCTATTATGTATTTAATTTAATTTTTATGTGTTGGGTAATATGGAAAGAGCATAGTACTAAAATATTTAGCCAAAAGAAAGACTTTATTTATCATTTGTTGGATAAAGTCAAGTTATTTTACCGGTGGTTGAAGATAAAATACGTTAATTTAACTTTTGGTTATCCCTTCTCTTGTTTGGGTATCTAACAACTCTCTTTCCTTCTTTTTTTTTCTTTCTCTTTTTGGTTTGCTTGATTACCATTTGTAAAACTTCAGTGTTTTTCTTTAGTACATTATTAATGTTAATATATTTTATTTTGCCTTGTTAAAAATAAAATATAGTGTAATAGGTGTGTGTGTGCAATCGTAACGAACTTGGACCCACGTCTGATCTTTTTGGCTTCCCTCGGGATAATTTTTCGTTTACTTATTTTAGGGTTCTTCTCTTTCAAGGAAAACCTAATGTAGTTCATCTTTGCCAATTGCTCATAAAGTTAAAGCACATATTTATATTTGGAAGGGCTCTCTTTTATCCTTAAAGGAAAGAGTGCAATATGTTAAGTAAGTATTTCAAGAAATATTGATGTATAGTTTTCATATCTATGTTTGACGTACATTTTATTGAAGACTATAGATACTTCAGTTTGTAGTTTTATATGGTACGACACTATAACTCTAGCAAACTTGTGATTGTTGTTAAGTCCAAGGTTTGCATCACTTTCTTTGTACGGGGTATGTGTTTGCATTCTTTTTTAGAGTAATCAACGAATCTCTTTCATGCTAAAATTAACTTTTGATTTGCTTGCCTCTCAAGATCAATGTGATCTTTTTTGAAAGCTATACATTATTTTAAAAAAGAATTCTCCCTTATCCTACCATCTTAAATTCTCCATTTGACAAACCTAAGTAACTTAGTCTAAAACATTGTCCTTACCAACTCCACCTTAAATATAGGTTGACGAATCAACTATTTTTTTTTGGATTAACATACGACTTTCGGAACCTATTTTATCTTTTTTTTTTCTTTCTTTTCCTATGTAGATTAAAAAATTACCGACTACTAGAGTAAGTGGCTACACTATAGATCATTCTTGGTAAATCCATTTTGACCTCAAGGTGAAATCTCCCTCTTTAGGGAAATTATGAGGATGCCTTTTACAAGGTTTCATGCGATTTATTTTCTTGCTCGGGATATATCTTCTTTAGATTTTCTCTCCGCTATAATGATGCTTTGGGAAATGCAATGCTCGTACTACATAGTTGATGATATTAAATCGTCGATGTTTTTGTTTCTTTTTGCAGTCATATATAACTTTTCACCAAAAATGATTCATTAAATTGAAATGCAGGGTTGGCCCTGAGGCCAAGCACCCCGAACCCACTGATTAGGTCTGAACTCCCACTTGTCACGGATAAAAACGAATGTGGTTTGGACATCACCGAAAATATAAAGATCTCAACTTTCTCGCGCTCACTCACTCAGACAAAAATATATTTAACTTAGAATATATTTATCTTACCTGTTTTGCTACAAACTTTTGAATATCTTCTTTGGTTATGGAGCTATTGGGCGAGCGAACAACAAAAGCCACCGGAACCTCGCCAACTTTAGGATCGGGGGATCTGATTTAGAATTGTCACAAAGTCCCGGTGAGTCATTATTTCTTTTAAAAACATGGTGGTGGTAAAATAGTGTAAATGTAATAAAATAAAATTGAGCATTAAAATATGACTTACGGAATCACCCCGGCATCAGAAATTTCAGGATGAGAAACCAACAAGTCTTCGAGCTCAGCTGGCGCGACCTAATTAATAATGAAATGTGTATTGGATTAGCACTAGAGAATGTGCTTGTATAACATGCTAAATTTGCTAATATAATATGAACTCTAATATTTTCTACAAGTGATTGTCCACATTGTTAATTTGTTATCCTGATTTATTTATGTATAAAATCAATGATGTTGCATGATAGCAAAATTGAATCCTCTACAATTATGGTGGGAATTTTTAATTTATTTTATAAAAGACTTCACTAAGTTGATGATCAACATACTTGATAACCACTACATTTGATGAGCTCTTTTATTCGATCCACAACAAATAGTTGCCCCTTTTCATCAAAATATCCAAGATCTCCTGTACTCATCCAACCTTGATCATTAATGGCCAGCTTTGTTGCTTCTGGATTGTTAAAGTATCCTAAAAAAATATCAATTATAAAATATATCAAACATATATCAAACTACTAATTAATAAGTTGTTTGAAAAATTTATCATGTAACTCTACTAATTAGCAGTTAAAATATATCAAACTTAAGTAACACAAGTGATCTTACCTTGCATTATAGTAGGTCCTCGTAGCCAAATTTCCCCTAATTGATTCGGTGGAAGGGGCTTCAATGTTGCCAAATTAACTATACGAGATTCTACACTTGGAATTAGTGTTCCAGTTGAACCAGAAACTGAAAGGAGATTTCCTTCCTTTGGATTTTCTATGGAAACAAGTCCACATGCTTCAGTCATGCCATACCCCTGCCACAATTATCATACACAACATGTATTCATATATTACAATCCATCCCACATGCCATACTAATATGCAAATAGTTTTTTTTTTTTTTCGTACAAAGTAACCAAAAAAGAAAGCATGTTTATTAGGATTGAAAATATAAAGATCTCAACTCTCTCACTCATTCACTCTCTATGACCTCGGGTCTGTTTGGTAAACACCAAAAAAGAGCTTTTAGCTCTTAGCTTCTAGCTTATAAGCTCATTTGACAAAAATAGCTCTGTTTGGTAACACTTTTTGACCATGAGCTTATAGCTTATTTCACGAGCTTATAAGCTATTTTTCAGAAGCTATTCCAAGTAGCGTTTGAGCTTATAGCTTCTCATATTTTCTTCCACTTTTACCCTTATTGTTTTATCTAAATTCCATTTTTACCCTTTTATTACAATTTAATTCAAACCTACAATTCCCTAATATACATCCCTGATTTTTTTTCCCTAATAAATATGAGTAATGATATTTTGACATCCATTTGATGACAACTTTGTTGACAACCTTGTTTTTCTCACTTCTTATTGGTCAAAAACAATGGAGAGAGAAAAAGGAAGAGAGATGATAACAACATCATGTGAGTATGAGAGAGAAAGTTGTCAAAAAGTTGTCAAAAAGTGGTTGTCAAAATATCATTTCTCAATAAATATACATCCCTCGTTATTTTTTTTTTGACAAGTACATCCCTCGTTATTATTTATCTCACTTGTATTATGTTGCTGACAATATATATACCTCCATTTATCTTTTGCCTTATGTTGCTCACAATATATACCTCCATTTATCTTTCTTTTTTTTTTTGACAAAATACCTCCATTTATCTCTCTTGCCTTATGTTGTTGACAAAAAATATATATACCTCCGTTGACAAAAAAGTATATATACCTCGTTATATTTAAATAAATTTTTTAGTGAATAAAATTTAATTTACAATATAAAAGATATATTAAATTTATAAATTTCAATTACTTTTTAAAAAACAAAATTGAATTAAGAATTCTTGAATATTTAAATATCAAGTTATATAAACTTTATATTTTGAATTAATAATACCCTTTTATGTCATTTTACATTTATCAGCTAGTTAAACCGCTAATTTTACCAAACACTTCAACTAGCTTATCAGTCATCAGTCATCAGCTAAAAGCTATCAGCTAACTTATCAGCTATTTTTACCAAACAGAGCCGAGCATCTTTCACAAAGAGTCACATACACTTTTTGAGGGAAGTCACACACACTTAATTTATTAAATTTTATTATAATTCATATAATGGAAATACTAATGGATGCCATAAGTAATTCTTTAAATACTCTCTCCGTTTCAAAATGAGTGTCACTTTAGGCAAAAAAAATTTGTTTCAAAATGAATGTCACTTTACATTTCCAATACAACTTTAATTTTTATCTTCCAATTTTACCTTCAATAAATACTCCAACTTTTCTATCACACAATTTTCAATGCAACTTTAAGTTTGTTTTTTTCTTATAAAGTAAGGACAGTTTAGTAAAAGTGTTATGTCTAATGATTATTTCATTTCATTCCTTAATTTGTGTGCAATTGGCTAAAACGACACTCATTTTGAAACGGATTGAGTACTTTATATAAATACTTATGCATTTAATGTACTAGAAATCGAAGTATTAATTTATTTCAATGATAGTTTATTAATTGAAATAAGAGGAATGTTAGGGACACTCTCTTTTTAACGAGGTATTCTTCCATGGCCACAAGACCAAATCAACATTGTTTTTGGACACAAACACATAAAAAGATGGTTCTTAAAATATTCAATCATTTTTCTTATCAATTTCCTCTTTACTATTAAAAAAATATTTCTTTATGTGTGTTTATTTGGTCATATGACCATATTAAAATTTCTCCTTTTTAACATTCTCTTCAACAATCATTCTCTTATTGGATAAAATCAATGTATGACCATCACTTTAAATGGAACCCATTTTCAAAGTGTGAAACCCACCATGATTTAAACCAATTAAAAAATAAATGTTGAAGTGAGTGTTAAAAAGGGAGTGTTGCTAGCACTTTTCTTGAAATAATATTATGCTTAATTTGGACCTTGCAACGTTTATCACATGGTCACTGACACACGAGTAGTATGTTGATAAACATAATCAAGCTAATGCCTCGAAAGGCTGCAAATGGTTTCAGAAACTTACTTTTTTTTAATAATGTACTGTACCTGAATGACGTTGACACGAGGAAGAATCTTAATACATTCTTGCATCAAATCTTTCCCCAACGGAGCAGCACCACCGACCAGATACTTCAGCGACGACAACTCGTAACCGCTAACAACGTCACGCCGCTTGATCAGCTCCACCATGACCGGCGGAGCAACATACAAATGCGTCACTTTAAACCTCTCCACCGCCGCAAAAATCTTCTCCAAATCAAATCTACCACCCATCGACACCACCGTGTTCCCTCTCCGCAGCTGCGTGTACGTTATCCCCACCAACCCCATCACGTGGTGCATTGGCACAAAACATACAAACACGTTCTTCCCCTCGCCGTTCTGGTCTTGATCCACTGCTCCTGCTACCGCCGTAGCTATTAAGTTTTTATGAGTTAGCATCACTCCCTTGCTTCTCCCCGTGGTGCCTGAAGAGTAAAGAATCGCCGCCACGTCGGATTGAGACACATCTCTGTTCACCGGAATATCATCGGAACTATTGTATGACTCTCTGATCAGATCCTCATAGTTTGAAACCCTAGGACCAAACTTCTTAGAAGGTTCGTCAAGGAATATTAATGGTAAACCTAAGGTCAATGCTTCAATTTTCTTGAAGAGTTCAGATACAGTTATAACAAGCTTGGGCTTGGAGTCATGTATTTGTCTAGAGAGTTCGGAGAGGGTGTATAAAGGACTACTGGTAGTGGCAATAGCACCTATGGCAACTATAGCTAGAAAGCAAACAGGGAAGCGAATAGAGTTAGGTGCTAATAGCAAAACCACCTCGCCTCGTTTGATTCCGAGGCGAAGTAAAGAGTGGGAGAGGGCGGAGACATGGATTTTGAGCTGGCGGAAGGTAAGGGATTCACCGGAGTGTGCATCGGCGAGGGCGATGGTGTCGGCGACGGAGGAAGTGGATTGGAAGAGGAAGGAGGTTGGGGAGAGGTTGGGATCAGTGGGAAGGTTGATGGGTTGTCTTGGTGAGGAATACGTCATTGTTTTGAGGTTGAAGCAACTTTTCGCCATTGTTGCTACTTTCTTAGCTTGGCTGAGGAAGAGAAGTGTTGACTCAGTTTGTTTGAATTAGCGCCAAAACCAACGTTGAATCCCATGTGGGTAGTGTACTTGGCAACGAGTGTCATGCTTGCTTATTTTATTTCACAAGTAGTAATTGAATTTCTGTGTTTGTTTGAATCACGTTATAAAAATGAGCAATGCTATTTGTCCCGAAGCATTTCATCCAGAATTTGTCCCGATGCTTTGCTAAACCAATCACAATGCATGCTGGCCCACCAAAAAAGGGGTAGTGGGTAACAAAACTGAAAGTCAATAAAAGCGGCTCTGTGCATAACACAGTCGGGATAACTCCCCGAAACTGAATTTCGGGATAACTAGCAATATTCTATAAAAATATATTTGATATGCAATAATTCCATTTTCTAAAATACCTTTCATTTTCATTTACTTTTTATATGAGAAATTGTCTTTAGCAGGTGGGGTCGATAGGATACTGAGCAGGGATTCAAACTTTTGTATTTTAATTACCAAGTTATAATTTATATCAATTTAATAAGAGAAACATATTTTTTTAAGAGATTTCGTTTAGATTGTTCCTCTTCTTACCACCAGATTTAACGAGATATTTATAGTTCAACCACATACAATTATAAGATATATGTATGTATCTCTTAAAGTCAAGTCAATGAGCTTTGTTAAAGTATTTGTCACGTTTTGGTCGTCATGTTATTGTTCCTTGTGATGAGATTTAAACAATTTTAAACAGACATTTAAGGTATATATTATCACACATATAAATGTATTTTTCAGGTCCGACCCTATGGCATAAGTCGGGAGTGTGATGGTCTAGGACCCAAAATTTTTGTTATGGTGGGGGTGCTTATAGAAATATTTGGTTTTTGGTGATATATATAGCAAAATTCTCTGAAAATACCTCAAACATTGACATGATGAAGGACTGGGCTGAAATCTATTAATGTTTTTGGCCCTTTTGACGCGATTTGATATCGAAGAAATTGGTAATATTTTCTTGGGCTCTTTGTTCTTGCTAATGTGTCTCACTAATATTAAAAATATCGATGATATTTATTATCCAAAAAATTGAGATAATTTTCATAACGAAACAAATTCAATTTTAGTTGAAAATAGGCTTATTGGAGAAATTAATCTTAATCTAGTTTTTCAAAGATTCCATAAAAAAATTATATCAATATAGTAATGTCAACTATCTTGAATTGATTGAAAGGATTCCATAATTGAATTTGATGGTGGAGGGTCATGCGAAACACATTCATCGTTATGAAACCGATATGAGATATCTACCCAAAAAAAAATTGATGTGAGACGCATTAGCTTTTTTGTTTTGTTGTTCTTTTTATCAATAGTTGCATTTGACATACGATGTTTTGGGGTGCTAAAATTTCAGTCTACTTCGCATATGCTATTGTTCTCTACTTCTACGATATTTTGTTTTGTTTTGGTGTCTATAGACTATTTGATTTATTTTCAGATGTTGTTTAAAAAAATATTTATTTGGTAGTGAAAAGTTAAATAAAAAAACGATATGAAGAGCTAATAAAAACACAACAATAAACTAAAAAATTATGATGTGTCATGTAAAAGATCATTTTCTCATATTATGCATAAGGCTCGTAAAACTCTAGGAACGGCCGTGGTCTTTTCAAGGTTATAACGTGGCTTAGGCTCTAGTGGAATATATTTGGGAAAGTATGCTAACAAACTTTGGAGTTAGTTCCTAAGGATTCTCTATTTGAAATATTTTTTCTTACAAACCTATAACTTCATTCATAGTTTTGTCACAACCAATGTTTATTAGGTACTAGCTTTTACTTTTGTCTCTTGGTTTTTTATTTTTTTTTTATGTAGACCATTATTTTAATGTTTTATATACATTTTTATTTTTCTTTGATAACCAAGTTCTACTAGTACTCCACCTCAAATTTAAGATGGAAAAATATGGGAACACAATCAAAGGAACATAAACAACAATCATTATTTGAAGCAAGGAAATAGGAGCAAACATAATTAGGAATGCAAGAAGAAATTGATACATGATTTTTTTTTTGGAACACATTATTTGAAGGTGTGTGTAAATTTTTTTCTACTCGTTTAACAAACAACAACAAAAGTTGTTACAAATAGAGAGAGACGTGGAGGGTGAGAGATGAAATGTTGGAGAAGAGAGAACTAGTGAGAGGCACAAATGTTGGAGAGGAGTCGCATGAATAGAATACGATGTGTGAAAGAGGCTTATTTAATCCTATGAGGTTTTTAACCCAAACTTAGTAGGATTAGAAATATGTTTAATTTAAGATTAATTATTAGGTTTAAATAGTGTTATTATTCTCCGCACTTTCACTATATTTTGACATTAGTTCCTGCACTTTTTTTGTTTGGTATTGATCCCTTAATTTTGTAAAACTTTTGCAATTAGTCATTCTGTTAAGTTTCTATTAAAAAAAACCTAACGATGTGCCACATGGACCAATTATTACATCCATGTGACACACTAAAAGACAAAAAAATTGAATTAAAATATTCCAACTTTTTGTTCATTATTATTTTTTTACTTAAAAATATGATTAGTCCATGCACTTTCAACACTTTTAGATATTGGTCCCTGCACTCTGATATTGGTCCCTATTCTGGATCAGCTAAAGCCTTTAGGCCCAATACAAATACAGCCCAAATTCCGCATTTGTACTTGCAAGACACCCTCTCTCCGCGAAGGGGGTGCTCTAGGAAATTGAGACCAATTCAAATGAACTGTAACGTCTCTACCCACGTTCCCGCGAATCTCTAATTGACGGTTACATTTCCTACGAATTCGTAACCGTCGAGCACACGTGTGTCATACAACGGCTCTCCAAACTCCCACTTCTATATAAAGGGGACTCCTTGCAGTCCCCAAGTTAGAATCTATCATCTCTCTAAACCCCTGTTCTGATCTCTTACTGACTTAAGCGTCGGAGTGTCTGCAGGTACACACCCTCCGCCGTTCCAATTACCAAGCTGAAGCATTCCACCACCATACAACCACCGCATTAAACATCATCGACAGTCACCTTCTGATCAGGTACGATCAGTGGCGCCGTCAGTGGGAAATATAAAGTTATACCCGTTTTTTACATACAAAAAACCACAACTTTCCAAACTATAAAATACCATGACTGCCAACGGTGCTATCCCGCGCATCCAGGGTGAAATCTATCGCGTCAACCGTGATAGACAGGTCGCCACTCCATCTCCTGCAGCTAGCCCCAAATGAGGAACCTCGCAACCGAGTCCCCAGCCAACGACGCACATGCAGGAGTCGTTTCTCTACGGTCCTCTACAACCTGACGAGGTGGCAGACAATTCGACTCCAACAGAGACGTTGGTCAGAATCGTTGATAACAGAGGAGCATAATAGACACCTCACTAACTTAGAGAAAGAGCGATCAAAACGGCAGCTGACCCCCCTCCGTCAGGCTCCTTCCCCAACCCGTAACAGAAGAGGAATGAGCCCTCGCCCGTCCAGATCTCCTCGAAACTCGGTCTACATGAGGTCTCCAAGCCATGGTCGTCACTCGCCTAGAAGGAGATCTCCCCAACGATCTCCCATCAAGAAGGACACCACTTAGGCGCAAAAGACGTTATTGGTCCTCGTCGGACTCGAAAGACGATCGTGATGCTCGCAGTGATCGTGCAGCTTACAGTCCCTTCACTCGACTCATCCACGATGCCCAAAATCCCCCGCGAATTGGAGAAACCACCCCAGATAGACTCCTACAATGAAACAACGGATCCGGACGAGCATATCGAGAACATCAAGGCCTTCATCACCTATAAATCGGTGCAAGGTGCCGTGAAATGTAAGCTTTTCGTTACTACCGTCCGGCGAGGAGCCACGACATGGTTCAAAAACCTAAGGAGAACTCCATTGACTCATGGGACGATCTGTGCCATGAGTTTACTGCTCACTTTACCGCTTCGAGGACCCAACCCAAAATTGTAGCGTCCTTCAAAGCAATAGTGCAAGGAAAAAACGAGCCTCTCATAGACTACATCGAGAGGTTCAATAAAGAAGTTGTGCAATCACGAGGTGTCGACAAATCAATGAAAAGGTACCGCATTGCTAAGGGTCTGCGTGTAGCCACATGCATGAAAAAGGTTGTCCAACAAGATCTCCTAAGGACTCTAATCGAGTTCCTAGCAATTGCCAAGACGTACATCCGATACGAAGAGGAGCTGTATGCGGATAGCCTCAACAAATCCAGGAATGAAGAGCCTGCTGCTGAATCTCCTAAAAAGCCCTTCTAAGAGAGAAAGAAGGAAGGCAAATCCACTCATGAAGGCAAAGGACCCGTCGGTCGCTTCACATAATACACACCCTTGGCAATGTCCAGGGAAAAAAATCCTAGCTAAGATCGCAACTACCGATCTGAAAGAGGCTGGGATCAAACCGCCAAAGGCTCCCTCGCAGGAGAAGAAGGGAACCGACAAAACAAAAAATTGCTGGTTCCACAAGTTTCACAGACACTTGACTGATGATTGCATCCATCTGAAGGATGCTATTGAAATCCTTATACAATGAGGTCGGCTTAAGAAGTTCACCAAGAACCTAGAGCCGAAGAAACATATCATCGAACTAATCACCGACTGGAAGAATAAGGACGTAGTGGTCGCTATGTCCGTAGAGCAGCCGGAGGAATTTCCGGAGCATGTAGAAATAACGTCGTACACATGTACCTGGGAATAATTTCCTGCCGCCAATGTCATTACTGGTGGGATATCAAGCCTCTCCATAGGAAGCATGAAGAGGAAGTTCGAGGAACTGCTAAACGTCAACCAGTTGGCCCTCCCCGACCTTAAGCTTGGAGGGAAACCACCGTTCGCATTCTACGACCACGAACTGCCCGTGTGCAACTCCGAACTTAGCTATACCTCTGCTTGAATAGGCATACATGGCTAATTTCGATGTCCGCATAGTCCTGATTGACATAGGGGCCTCTTGCGACATTATGTACACGGGCTTGTTCCAAACTCTCCAGCTGACGGAGAAAAATCTCTCTTCTTACGTTGGGTCCAAACTCTACGGATTCAACGGTTCTTCCATGAAGCCTTGGGGTTACGTCGAACTTCTCGTAACCTTCGGGAAATGAGAGGCCAAGAAAACAATAAAGATCTCATTTATGGTGATCGACTGCTCCTCCCTATACAACTGCATAATAGGGAGGACGAGTATGACACAGCTCGGTGCCGCATGCTCGACTGTCCATTTGAAGCTGAAGTACCATGCGAAAAATGGCACCATTGCCACTCAGCATAGAGACATTGAAGCTGCAAGAAGATGTTTCCTACAAGCGAATAAAAACCAGAGCTTGGTTTCCCTGACTGAACAATCCTCTAAGGACAAAGGAAAGGCTGTTGCGAGCATCCTGAACTCCAACATGGTCGAGCTCGACTCCAGGTTCACAAAATTTGACCTGAAGGAGCAGAAGAAAAGATGGACCCACTCAACGTGGAAATTCTAAGGCCTATCCCCGATGGAGACTTCTAGCTGATTCCCTTTGGAGACGATCCTTCAAAGAGCTTTACGATCGGCAAAGAACTCCCTCGAATTTGATTACTTGATTTATGATATTGTTGATCAAATATTTATATGTAAAATTAGGTTTGAAATTCAAAAACAAGAAGAAGAAAATGTGTATAAGTAATCATGTTTGATGTCATACCCACTTTTGGACTTACCATCTTAACGTTAAATGGTCTATAAGCACTTTTTAACGAAGTTGGCTGAAAAGAGGGATGACAGTGTAAATATTCTATGACTTAAATGACCAATTTGTAACAAAAAATAACTTAAAGACCAAATGATAATAAAAAAAATTAAAGGACTAATTTGTTATAAACATATAACTTAAAGAGCACGAGAGGTATTTGACCTAAAATTAAATATTTTATTGTTATTTTCATGATTTTAGAATATAAAATTTAATTTTAATTAACTTATTTCATAAAATAAAAAAAATTGTCCAATAATCTCTATAATCATAGCCCAATTAACAGAGACACGATAGTTACAACAAAAAGACGGACGATGCAATATGATTAAAGCTTAATCCTTTTATTTCCAAAGGTTTAGTGTACTATGTACTAAGGCCAAAATATTGATAATTGTGAAAATCTGATCATCTCAACAAGATAATACTACTAATTGCATGAATAACGACCTCAAAGTGAGTGGCAAAGAGAATGGGTGTCCGAAGCGGCGGCATAACCAACAAATTTACCAAATTAATCATTCATGAATTACTTATATATACGTGTGGTTCACTCCATTTCTCAAATTTTTCACATTTTCACAATTTATCTCTTTCGCTTTCTTCAATGGCTGAAACTTCAACCCTATTCAGATTCAGATTCTCTTCTCCACCATTCAACAATTCCATCATTTCTCCTTCTTCCAAACCTCCTTTCTCATTCAACAACAACAACAACAACAACTCTTTCCCTGTTTCTCCTTCTTCCTCTCATCCTCGTCTTCTTCGTTTCTCCCCCAAAGCAACCCATTCCTCAAACAACAGCAACGATTCCTTTGAGTTCTTCCCTTGGTCCGACGATGATAACGGTTCGCTCTTCAATTTCATATTCAAGCTGATTTATTTTTGTGTTTTTATCTTTCTTGATTTTGTGTGCCACACGTTAAATTCAAAGATTAGGGTTCTTTGATCAATCTAAATTTGAGCTCAATATACGTTTATTGTCTTTAATTAATTTGCATGTATAGTGTGGCTTGTATTGATTATGATGATTATTAAAAAAGTGATTTTGATGCAGAAGCTGTTTTGTGGAAATCACTTTTTGTAAATTAATTAGTTATAGAAAATGACTTTTATGAGAAGCTAATCGAAACTGATTCTTGCTTCTCATTTGAAGCACTTTTTAGAAAAGAGAATTTGTTGCAAAAAACTGCTTGAGGAATATATTTTGTGTATACATGTTGATGCTTTTATAATTTAAAGAATGGTGTATCTTACTTTATCATCCAGTTAAAATGATTTTATCTGAAAGTCTGAATTTTGGGGAAATTGTGTTGGCTTTTATGTGTACGAGATTTATTTGCGTTTTTCATGGATTGAGAATTATGTCATATAAATTATTCTGAGATTGTTTCTTTTGTGTTTGTGATTTCTCACAGAAATTCAATGGGTTTCTCAGGACAAATTTACCTTCTTCACCACTGACGGACTGATCCAAATCGGAGGCAACATGGTTCCTCGTCGCGTCAAGTCTTCTGATGTATGATTTTATCATTCAATTCTTTCCTACTGATTGCATTGCATGTACCTTTTTGCTACATTGCAACAGTTATCTTTTGTCAGGAATCTACGATCCCAAAATCTTTACTTAAAATAAAATGGAGAAGAACCAGCTGCTGAGATTTTTATTGTTATCTTTAATTAATCTTTTCAAATTTCATACACCAAGCTCCTTTTGTATTTAATTGAAGAAAATACATGTGCACCCAAAACATATGTTGAAATTTATCTTTGTTGGATGAGGGCGAAACCACTCGGATGCTTTGATACTGTGTTGAGAATTTAGCTAGCATAAAAACTTAAGCTGTTATTGGCAATTATAAGGTTTTAATTATGTACTCGTTCTTTTTGGTATATTGCTTGGTGTAACAGAGATTTAGACTCCCTTGTCTTTCATGTAGAACACTTGGCATCATAGAATCAGCTTTTAACTTTTAAGATCAAGATACAATATGCAGTTCTTTTGAATCTTTCTCATGTGTGAAGTCTGAACCATCTTATTGTTTAAATCCATTTCAATGTCAGAGATTCTTTTAGATTAGCTAAGTAGGTTCTCATGTTTCACAGAAGCAAGGGAAATCCCAAACTGCTAAAAAATATCAGCGGTATCAAGAGAGCAACTACATGGATCCCAATCAAGGCCTTTGTCTAGGTGCACTCTTTGATATTGCAGCTACAAATGTAAGTACCTATTCTGTTGATTAAACATCCTTTATGAGTTATCGTTTGCTGTCTTATAAATTTGAATGTCCTCTTTCCAGGGACTTGATATGGGCAGAAGACTCTGCATTTTTGGTTTCTGCCGCTCGATTGAGATGCTTAGTGATGTGGTGCAAGATACTGTCTTGGAGCATGGTGGGGAGGTAGGCGCTACATAATAATCATTTTTCTTTTAACGATAAAACAATGGCTAATTCTAGTGTGCACAAGTGACATAGGTTGTGTACCATGCACAACATTTTGCCACCACTAAATAAACTATCCCATTTGATAGATTGAGATGCACAGCTTTTTAATGAAACCTGTATTTTGGGTTAACGGGAGCAAGAGGGCAGGGGTTCAATTTGTTAGGGGTTTGAGCTTGTTAATTAGGCCACATATGGTAATTGATGTTCTACAACTTGTAATATTCTATCATTTTTATTCTGTTTCCATTAGAACTATTTATCTGTTCTCTTCGTATCATCACGTAACACAACTACTACATCTTCCAATTTGCAGAAGATACGAGAGCATTAAACAAACTCTGATCCTTTGGGTTCTTACTTCCTTTCACAATCTCATTATGTTTTGCATCTTCTACCTCATCCAATTTATCATAACCTATAGACCCTCATAAAACAAAACTAGAACAACTTTCGAACTCATACAATGAGGTTTCCCTTGCACTTCTCTACAAAATCACTAACATTTTAGGTTTTGAAACCGTAATCCTATATCATTCCCCATCTGGTTTCAATTCCTCTTTTGCTGAATTACTGGGTTGTGATTTGTGATCCGAATTTGCTGAAATGTAAATTTTTGTCTTATGGGATTGTGCATTTTTGGTTCAGTGGAGCCTACCCTTTTGAGGCGTTGAGTGAGCTATCTGTGAAGTTGGGTTTATATCATCAATTGGAGATGTGGTTATGTCACTGGAGAGACTGAAGGATTGGAAGGATGAGAGTGGTTGAAAAGAGGATGGGGAATGATTTGGTGGATAGAGTATAGCATAAAATTTGGTGGTATTGTTTTTCTAGTGATGGAAAAATGTGGTGCATGGTTCCAAACCTATGTCACTTGTGCACACTAGAATTAGCCTAATTTTTTTTTTTTTTTTGGCAAAGCTAGAATTAGCCTAAAATAATATGTTCTAGGTCTTACTATGTTGAAAACATTTTAGTCACAGCTAGGGGTGTGCATAAAAACTGGATACATGAACTGTATCTTAAAATCCAGTTAACTGATCCAAAAAAGCCCAAATTAACAGTTACAAAACTGACCCGGTCCAGTTTCAAAATTAAAAAACAAGTTGGTTAACCGTTTCTCAAAACCGGTCACTATCCATACCCGTTTCACAAACCCTATCACTGTTTTTTTTTTTTTTTACGGAATCAAACCCTATCACTGTCATTTCACTGATATATATATGCATCGCAGCTTTCAAGTCTCCGGACCAGGTTCTGCTGCTGTAAAAACAGCACGCAGTTTCACGCTGTATTTGATCTCAGCCGTTCATCTTAGATCGAACGGTTGAGATTGAAAACTGTGTGTTTTTAGTTTAAACAATCTCTACCATCCAACTTAATCGGACGGCTGTCACTGATTACAGCACCCTGCTGTTACAGCAGGGAATCCTATTCCCAAGTGTCCATCTTTTTCTTCTTCTTCTTCTGCAAACGACACAGCTCCTTTGTTCCATTCGGTTTTGCTGTTGATTTCACAACCCATAGCATAGATCTCCGATCTTATTAATGAATCTCAACTTCTAATTGTGGATTTCGTTTTCAGAGTTGATTGAATACGAATCTGATGTGAATTGCATGATGTGCGGTAATTTTGATTTTCTGGAAACTGGATTTATAACAACACATGAGGGAGAGCAACGAAGGGAGAGAAGTGGTTGTGGCGAGGAGAGAGAAACGGCAGTAGCGGTGGCGGAGGAGAGAGAAACGGCGGTGGTAGGGGAGAGAAGCGGCGGTGGTAGGTGTAGGAAAAAAAGAACATAGATGGACTGATTCAGTTTTGTACGTTAGGCATAAAATCCGGTTGTCGATAGAAAACCAGTTCAAAGTATTAAAACCGGTTCAGGACAAAATCCGGTTCAAGTTACATGAACCGGTTCTGAACCGGACTGAACTGTATCGATCTGGTTTTAAAAAAATCCTTTTTTTTTGTGAAAGTAGTTTTTTGATCCAAATTGTATCCATAAATCTAATGTGGTTCAGTTTGGATAAACCATTTGCACACCCTACAGCTGCAAACACTGTTAGAATTTCTTTAGATGTTCTGCTTATACAGCATTCAAAGGACAATCTTAAAAGAATGATGCTACACAAAACAATTAGGGATACCAAAACACTTGTTCTTCCAGATCATTAGATTTACCTTTAGATCTTTGGAGGGTAACATCAAAAAATTTCTCCACACATCCCACAAGGAAGCCACAGTTTCTTAGGGAACTGATTGCCTTAATTTGTTGTTCCAACAAACCTAGCATGTTAAACTTACATCTTTTAATATACCAGTTCTTCAGTTCAATTTCCAATTGTTTAGGATCTTGTTAAAATTAAGCAATAAGTTACCCCATTACAGGAATTTGAATTATGAAACCATTCATTCACCTGCTATTGAACAATCTTCGTAACTGTATTTTGCCTATTTTCCCTAGCTAATTATCTTAATCTTAATATTAACAAGTAGCTGGAGCTTTTATGGGTAATAACATGTTTGAAAAATCCTGGAAGTTGGTTGGGTTGGTTGGTACTTATTAGCAGCTATTAAAAGGTAATGCTGGTAAAACACATGCTAGGGGAAGCTTTTACTTAGCAACTTTTCTGTTGCTGTGTCAAATATTTAGATTTTTTTCATTCACTTTTTCTGTTATCATGTGTCAACCTCAATTCTCTGTGACCATTAGAACTAATTTTATATGGCACACAGGTGATTGCCGCAGAGAAGGCAAGCAGAGGTGATTTGCATGAAAAGCTAACCATGACTGTTGCAGTACCATTACTATGGGGCGTTCCTCCAGCTTCTGAGACACTTCGCCTAGCTGTTAAAAGTGGAGGAGGAATTGTAGAGAAGGTCTATTGGCAATTCGACTTTCTGTAGATATATTCTAGGTCTTCTAACCATTCTTTGTGCACTCTGTATATAAAAATAGTAGTATCTCTGTATATGCACAAAAAAGTTGATGTCATTGTATCTCTCTGTACATGTACACAGAATTATTTTCATGTCAATATCCAATTGTCCATTCTATCTGGCCACAATAAATTGTTGGTTCTGGCGTTAGAACTTAAACTTGAAATTTGACTCTGAATTGAATATATGATATATCTGCCCTGGTGTTAAATTTCCATTTGGTCTGAAAATTCCATCTGCCTTACTCGTATATTTTAATGTGAGTTTTTTTTCTTTCTTTTTTCTTTCTTCTTTTTATCTTTCAATTAATATAATTGATTAAAATAATTTTATTTTGTCAAAGTAAAAGTGATGAATGGATGAAATTTACAAACAATGCAAGTTGGACAGTGCTCTATTGAATATTTTTTTGGGTGAAATTTTCAATGAAAATAGTACTAGTAAAAGTTAAAGAAAATATATAGCACCAAAAGCATGATAATTTGAAGTGGGATTTTGGTGGATGACTGTTTTGTACAGTAACAAGTGTATCACCCTCTATCTCTGATTTTTGTTCAGAAGACAAATCCCAAAACCCTAGTCAAGACTTCTCGAGTTATTGTCTGTCTTTGGATCCGCTCTCCATAGGGTCATGAAGAATCATATAAGAGGTGAGAGCCAAGAAATAACCTAAGTCATTCTAGACGCTTAAAACACTCTAGTCTACCAAGAGTTAAGTGCAATAGTCGACTCAGGTCTATAAAATTCCATTTTGAACATATAAACTCATCTGATACTACATTTTATAGAAGGAAACTCCTCATATAGGTAAGACTTTTGTTTTTGGAAACTATTACTAAGATATTTAATTATTTGATGTTTTGATGTTTTTTGTTATAATTTTATAAGACACATAAAGTTGGCATAATATTTTGTTGGTCTCTACCCGTGCGAAAACAGACAAATTGGTGAAGAAGTTGATATATAAATTTACCAACTTTTCTATCAACTATTTTCTTGGAAATAAATAAACAATACAAGAATTTTGTTTTCGATGAACAAACAAGATCACATGTTGAAAAAGACATGACCACTAAAGAGGAATCAGATTACAACCAGAGTTTCTTCCAACATTTCTATGAGCAAGATTGATAGCATGTATGATCGACTCTAACTCTACTTGAAAAGCAAAAGATATTCCAAGATAAAAAGCAAAGCAACATGCAAATGCACCACAATGATACCAAAAAATATCATCTCCCCCGCATTACCAGGAGCAGCTCTAGCAGCCCATTGATGTTGATTTTAAGCCAACCACAGGGGGGTCTTAACTGGAATAATAGAAGGAGCTTTACAAGGGTGATAAGAAATAGAATTTTTTTTTCTAAAACATATAATCCATAATGATAGATGATAGAACTAACAATGAGAAAACATGTTTTTAGCAATTAACTAACATGATATAACTAAGCTAGATATGATATAACTAACTTATAATTGCATGATACATCAAGCAAAGTGGCCAAACATGAGCAAACATGTTCCGACAATCAACATGCTTTTATATCATTTTCATTTGACACAATTTGGCTTCCTAGCATCAGAGGTTCTTGACCTTCTACATAGATTTGAAATGGTCATGCTTAACAATGTCATGTCTCCTAGGTCTATGAATGTGGCTTACGAGGATTGGTTTCGCCATCTAAAAAGGTTTAGCGGCACAGCTTGTTGTCTGTTTGTCTTCTATTCATGTGTAATTAGTCCTTAATATATAAAAAGCATGTCATAGATTACATTTTAAGAAAAAAAATGAATGATTTTTTTAGGAATGTTTAATACATTATAAAAAAAATTACGAAAAATTATAATTTTTTAACATGAAATGGATTAAATATGAATTTTGTTAAACGTCAAAAGTTCAAGATAAAAGTTATGAAAATTTGGACCTAAAAATAAAATTTTGAGCTCATTTTTTCAAGAAAAACTGTTTTCAATGTTCTAAACATGTGTGAAAAATGATTCAAAAACATAAAAGTTTAAGAACAATTAAATAAATTTGAATATAACAGAGACTAAAACTATTTGCTGAAATTTATTATATGGAAGCAAACATATCACTTTTTTTATTAGGACTAAATACAAAATTCGCTATACTTATAGGAATCAAAAACTTGTTTAACCCTATTATTTATTTAGTTTTTTTTAAATGATATTGAATATTTTTATTTATTTTTAATGTATGAGTGATCAATATTGTTTTTAATTTTTTGGCTGAAATGAAATTTTGCTCTTCCTATTTTGACAAAATAGCAATTTTGGCCCCTCATTTTTAATTGCGCAATTTTAGTCTCCTATTTTAGAAATTTTGACAGACGCATGATTTTGACCATTCAGTTTGATGACTTTGCAACTATGAAGCCCGGATACTCTAAAATGTAGACGTACCCATATCGGATACGTATCAGATTCCGATACTCCGTGGATACTCTCAGATACGTACCCACGGAATATCGGAATTAATTATTTTAATTTAAAATATATATTTTATCGGATACTTATAAGATACTATACAGATACACACGATACTTATTGATAAGTGGTTAGAGAAAAATATTATTGATGTCGATGAGGATATTATAGTCCATGTTCTGACTTTGTGTTATGAGATATGATGTGCTAGAAATAAGAAATGTTTTGAGGGGACTGATGTTGATGTGGCTGCCACTATTCAAAAGGCACAAAGATCTATTGTGAATTTTAAGAGTGCTAGTAAGGTGTTGGTGGAGACACTAAGTGGAGGCCCAATTTTGCCAATATCTTATGTCCATTGGACACCTCCTTTTAGTGGTTTCTATAAGCTTAATGTTGACGCAGCAGGTCCGGTAGAGGGTGATAAGTGGGGTATTGGTGTTGTTGTGAGAGATTATGAAGGTGTTGTCGTTGGTGCTAGTTGTTGGCAAGTATGTTCATTACCAGATTCAGAGGTTGCAGAAGTTTTAGCTATGCGGAAGGGTTTGGAATTTGCAAAAGACATGTCTTTTCTGAATCTTATAGCAGAATCAGATGCTTCTGATGTGGTTTTAGCGTTGAATGCTCACCAACAATCTCCCAACTATGTTGGCTCTATTATTCGAGATTGCATTAGTTTTAAGGATAGTTTTCATAGTTTAATTTTTTTGCATGTTAGGCGTGAAACCAATCAAGCTGTTTATTATTTAGCTAAATATGCTCTTAAGAATTTAGATTGCATATGAGTCGAAGAAACTCCGCCTTGTATTTCTGCAGTCTTGGCATTTGATTTATTGCCAGACTTTCGTTAATGAAATTGTTTTCAACGTCAAAAAAAAAATGTTTTTTTAAGTATTTTACATGCATATAAATTTTAGTATACATATTTTGTTAACGTATCTTAGCCGTATCGTATCCTAATTTTAAAAATTTCGCGTATCCGCGTACCCGTATCGTATCGTACATGTATCCGTACTACGTATCCAGCTTCATAGCTTTGCCATAATTTGTCCACTCTCTGTCCCTTGTACCATTTCAATTGATATTTTCTTCGCTTTGTATGCTTGGTCCTGACTTATTTAATATCCCATTTTTTTTAAATCTCTTGGTAATTAGATCTTTCATTTTCTTATAAGGTCACATTAATAATGCATTTTTGCTATATCATCAAATTGGATGGTAAAAAAAATTCTAGAATGGGGAACAAAAATTGCAAAATTATGAATGAGGCGACCAAATTTGTGGTTTTTACGAAAATATAGAGATCAAAATTGCATTTAAACTTATTTTTTCCTTTTGTAGAACTTGTGAGTTTTATGTTAATTTCTCTTATTTAATAAAATATAATATTTTAATATGCTTTAGATCTCAAAATGTGTCGGACCAGCGTCATATAAAAGTGCGCAATAAATTAATCTAAAATCATTTTGAAAATTTTATAAAAATAATGACTTGATTATTTAATAAGAATTTTAATTTTATTATGAAATTGAATATTCATGATTTTTTTTGTTAACTAATATGGTGGCTAGAAATTCATCTGTTAAGATGAATAAGTGGAGAGTCGGAGGTATGAACCCCGACCAAACATATATAGTACAATGTCCCTATCAAATGAGATTGAAGATGACAATTGGACCCAAGCTCAATTGGCACCCGTAAAAAATACCCACGATGGGCGGGTAAATACCTAAATTGTTGGGTTTGGGTATGGGCTTAGGTAATACCCGCAAATTTGAACATGTTTCGGCGCGGGTACGGCACTCTAGTGCCCAACCAGCCTCACACCCTGCACATTATGTATATTATACTTATAATTTATCATACTAGAATTAGTTAATTATTCCTAAGTCTTTGACTAAATACTATGTTGTGTAATATTTTCTAAGTTGGTTTAAAAGATTTTAGATCATATTTTAATTACGTTGTAATGCTCTTTTGTTATTTATTGTCGTTTTGTTGTTAAATTGCGTGTAATGGGCACGGGTACATACACTTAGATGCCTATATGATTTAGTGACAAACATCAAACTTGTTGTTCACAAGGTTATAGGTTCAGGTACGAGAATATGGTGTAAATACAATTATGTGGATGAGCATGTTGATACTCTATCCAAAGGATACCCATTACCATCGATAAATGAGATAAGCACGGGGACAAATTAAGCCTAAAGTTGATCCACACGATCTACCCAAAAAAAAAAAAAAGTTGATCCACACGAACTAACACATATAGCTATAAATCCATATTGTTCTGACCGGTTGGACAAGATCATAAACTTAACTATCTGTGTAAAAAATAGATCAATGTAAAATTGATAAAATAATGATGTCAATATTTTTTACCAAACAAGAGATTGTAAACTATTAATTTACCCGATTTTTTTTCTCACTTTTACCTAAAAATTGAAGACACCGTAGGTACTAATTATGATTGTTCTATATGTATCGTTGTATTTTGATTGTTTAAGATTTGATTTTCAACACTAAAAAATATCCATAAAGCAATGAATCCATATTATTTTGACCGGTTGGACAAGATCATAAACTATACTTATATTTATAAAAAATACATGAATGTAATAAAATGTTTATTTTTTTAATCACGTTTTACCTAAAAACTGAAGATACCTTGAAATGTACTAATTATAATTGTTCTATATCCATCGTTATATTTTGATTGTCTTATGATTTTTTTTTTCAACACTATAAAAATATGTTTTTGTTGTAAGAAAATCCAATAAAAGGTGATTCACGAATATTTCACAAATGATATGACACCCACGTGTATATCTTAATTCATTTAGTTTCTCGCTTCAAATGATGAGTTTGGTCTTTCACATATTATTTCTCGCCTTCTATACCCCCAAAAAACAACAGCTGCCGAATCCACAACTGCAACTCACCGTCGATGATTTCATGGAGGCTACTATGGCCAATAAAACTGGTATCACCCCACTTATTCACCTTAAAAAAGGTGAATTCTAGCCACTAGACTACTTGATAAAAAAAAATCAAAGCTACCTTCAAAATTGAATATGTCATTGAATGTATAGTATAATCTATGGTTTCCACCAACATTTTTTTTTTGTTTTAAATGCATCAGGTGGTGAAAAGTCGGAAGTTGCGGATTTAAATCTGCACTCCAGCTTATAAAAAATCTATGCAGTCTTTTATCATCTGAGTTATACTTACGAAACAATTTCATTTTTTTAATTGTCATTTTAAGGTTATTTATATAACAAGGAAGCTAATATAATTATTTTACTTTTGATAAAAAAAATTATAATACTTATTTTAATAAAATAAATCTAGGACAAGAGAGGGGATAGTGTCTAGGTTTAACGTAGGAAATACCTTAGGGTTCAAAGTGCACCCACAAATGGATTTACATCTATCTTCCTTGAAGGGGACTAGCTAGATTCGAATCTGAAACCTATGGATCCAAGTCGTGTCTTTCTATCACTAGACCAACTCATTGAGATTGATTTTTTTTCTCTCTCTCTAATACTCTTAACTATCTATCATCTCATTTCATTTTTTTTTCTCGTTACAATAAATAATGAGAAATATTTCTGACAAAATAATAGTTAATACTATTTTGAACTCAAAGAATGGCAAATAAAAAAAAAATTAAAAACATCTCAAACGAGACAATTAGAAAGGAATCTAAGGAGTATAATTTTATTCATGAAGTTCTATAATCTACAAGACTACAAGTTTGCAACACAAGTATTATTAGATTTACAATTTTAGTTGTGTGCATGAACTACAAATATCACTACATATATATTAAGGTCTATTTGTTTTGGAGCGTGGTGGCTCAAAAAGTCTATTCCCCTTGTCATCATAAAAAATTGCACCTGGAAACTGCATTGGTTTGCATTTCTCACCCATCAATATGGTCTTCTTCCACAAACATCTTTCATCCTCTTTCTTCTTCATTTTCAACCATTTGTATTTGATTGCCTTGCTCATGGTTTTCTTTATGCTCTTCATTAGGTTAGGGGATAGCAAGGAAACATTTGTTTGGTTAGAATGTATGGGTATAACACATGTGAAATGGAAGAAAATTGTTGACATCTTCACATGGTTGTTGGAATGACTGATACTATCCATTGTTGGATAATAGTTGTATTGTGAATTGAAAATAGATTTGCACATAGATTTTGGGTTTATATATATGCTAAAGGTCGATGGAATAAAGGAAGTATTTATTTATTTTTTGACTGAAAAATAAAGGAAAATGAAATGGTCGATAAAGGTCGATATAATATTACTTATTTTGAGAGAAAAATAAAATGAAATGGTCAAATTATATTAATTCTGAAACAGAAAATGACAGAAATAGTAGAGAAACAAGACTAGAAAAAGAAGACCTTTAAAAAAAGTAGATATAACAAGTAGTCAAATTATTTTAAAATTTTCCTTTTAATAATACGTGGAAAAGTAAAAACAATATTCGAACTATTAAATACGAAATCATATTAACTTTCAGCTTTAAAATACAAATCAAAACAATATCTTAAAATTGATAACATTTTTCATAAGTGAAATTTTATTTTTTAAAAAATGCTTATAGCATTTTATTTATAATAATATCGTTGATACAATAAAGAATATTAAAATAAATAGTGGGACTGACTGATAATAAGGTTTCTTCCGCTAGAGTATGAGCTACCGCTTGTCTCCTGAGAGGTCACTTGGTTGCAAGGTGTGCCATACAACCTAAAGGTACCCGGTTCGAGACCCGACACCAAGAGTATGAGCTACCGCATTTGCTTAACGTATTTTGAACTCCACCCAAGAGTTTGTAAAGTGGGAAGTGAAAAGTCTTTTACACCCTAAAATAATATGACCCAGATTTTGAGACATCATACCTGTTGGAGTGAAAATCATCATTTGTTATTTTGGAATCCACCACAAAATCGACGTTATTCATCTGTGTGTCACTCAACCATTCTAAAGTATAAAAAAACATAATGTTTCGCCTACAAAGACGGGACATAAAGGAGAAAAACTCATAGTTTGCTAGAACAAAAGCTCCTTTATCATCACACACACACATTCCAATACTTGTATGATAAGCCTACGAAAAGGATCATCTATGTTGCATTTAAATCTACCTTATTAAGGGTGCTGCCATCTCACATCATAAGCCACACATGAGACCTTACCACATCATAAAAATCACGTGGCAGCAGCCATATGACAAGATACCCCGCCACATTAGCGCCTCTTATGTGACTAGCGGTAGGAGGACCAAGATTGGAAGAATATCAAATTACAGAGGTAGAATATGTGTTTAATTTTGTACAAGGACTAATTTTGTACAAGGACTATTTTTACATTTCGTGTATATTACAAGGGTTGTTTCAATAATTAACCATTTTTTTTATTAAAGTAACACTAATCGTCGTTTTTTTTTCTTCAAGTAGTATAGTGGCTAGAATTCATATTTTAAGGTGAATAGATGAGGCGTTCGGGGTTCGAACCCCATCCCCTGCATATAACAATACAATGTCGCTGACAACTGAACTAAGTTCACAAGGAGAACACTAATCATCGTTTTCTCTTTACCAAAACTCATCATCATTTTATTAAGATGCACTCTCTTAAATGTCACCTTATATTTATTTGTTGTGTACGATAGAATATCTTTATATTCGAATTATTCTTGATGGACATAATTGTCTTATGCACATCAGTAGGTAACTCTTGAATAATGTAAAACATTAACTAATCTCCTGAATAATTGCACATAATATTTACATCAAATATAAAGATATTCTAATCAAATATTTAACTAATCAATTGTTATTTGTGTTATGTTTATTTTTTTCCCTTATCAGACTTGAATCTTAGATCTCCAACTTCTTAACCTTCAACAACTCAAAGTTACTCAACCCCTCAAACATAAATATATTCTATTGGTGTCTTCCTTCTCTCGATTTCATTTCCAATTATTGAAAATACATTTTAAAAACAATTGAATATCTCAATATATTACATGTTTATCGCTTTCTAAAGGTAGAACATTGTAACTTATCTTGAAAAGTTCAAGGACGATAAGAGTTAAAGAAAACATTAAAATAGCTGAAACACTGTTTCGTAATGAAATATTTTTGAATTAAACTGTTTTACTCTCTGATGCTTATTAATGGGATTATTAAGTTACAATTGTGGTTGACTTGTGTAGTTGTGATTGACTTGTGTTGTTCAATCCCCACCCACCACAAAAAAACACCTAATTAAAATAGCTAAAAACTTTCTCATTAAACATGCGATCCATTTTAGGAGTTAGCAATCTTTTTTATTTTTTTTACGAAAGGAGCTGCCAATCTTGTCTCAACATGATAATTGAAATGAAATTTTCAAATAATCCCCTATTGGCTCTTTCATTTTCTCTCCTATAACTTATGCAATCACGTTAAAATGTTTAAACAAACAACAACATTTAAGTGTTTTAGTTTCATTGAGGCTTGTCCATCCTTGATCCTTTTAAAAAGAATATAGTAGTGTTATATTGACAACTAAAAATCAACGACTTAACCCACGCCGTATCACTCCCAAGAAGCAATTCATTGATTGACAACTAAAAATCAACAACTTAACCCACACCGTATCACTCCCAAGAAGCAATTCAACCTGGCTTAACTCATCCTTACAAAACCGGCTTGTAAGATGAGGAGTGTCTCCTCTTTATAAGCTCTTATCAAGCGTCCTATCTAACCAATGTGGGACTAAATCCACTCCCTCAAAGACAAGCCAACACAAGGCAACTAGGGGCAGATCGCAATTAAGGTGGGATTACCAACACACCCGCTCATGCTCGGGGCAGAATTTCCAACACTTAGTATAAAAATAACTTTTCATAAAATCTCACCGTTTTTCTCACATCAGAATTTTCATTTCACAACCACATCTCTCCAATGAAATAGTGAACAAGAAACAATGCAATAACAAATCTTGTATTATCAATACTTTTTGTCAAAAGAAACATTGACAGAGTGTGTTTGGTTAAGTTCCTCTTCACCACACAATAGTGCCATTTTGTGCCTTCTAGTACACATTTGATGGAAACTAACTACCCTTCCTTCAGTCAAAATCGATTTCGTCGCACCTAAATACACAAACAAACTATCATTCATCATCTGTTGAATTTTTACAACATTCCGCCCTGTCAATTACAGCAGCAATCATCAACTGACTACAATTTCATCGCTTAATTTTCATTATTGGAAGATGTTTTTGTCCTCCTGTTCTTGGGCTTGACAGCATCCTTCAGAATCTTCACTTCGTTAGTCAGTAAAACAGTTAGAATGACGTTTAACCTTCTGTGCTTCCCTTTGAATGTTGTGTTTTTCAACCTATATCAATCCAGACATCAAAATAAATTATAGCAGACAATATACATTCCATATGCAATGTATATGGCCATTGAGACGGATCACCAAAAGCACGAAAATTTTCATAACATGTAAAAATATTTAAGATATTAAAGCACTATTCTTCCAGTAATTATAACTAAACGAACAAGAAGAGTAATAAGCAGAATCTTAAATAAGAAGACCTATTTAATTATTTTCCACCACCAGAGCTTAAGATGATATTAACCAAAGGGTCTGTTTGTTTGGTAAGTTAGGGAGGGCTTTACAGGACTAAGTCTATATTTTTAAAATATATTTGATATTTTAAAAAAATTCAAAAAATAACATGATAAATGATCATAAAATACTTCAATCGCACTTAATTGATTTTAAAAAACATTTTATAGTATTTATAATTTAAAAGAGAAAAGTAAGCCCTCCCCCTCCAAATTCATCCATCCAAACATACCCTACATGTATAGTGCAGTTCATAAGCATTAAAAGCAAGTGAGGCCCTTGAAGCTTAAGCATTTAAAAAAAAAAAAACAGACAACTCACTGCGTCAATTATCTTGGCTGTAATATCAGCAGCTTTAACATGAGCAAGTTTCAAGCAATGCATGATAACCCTTTGAAAGATTCCTTGCCTCCCAGGTTTTTGAATGGCGCAAACATCGCCATTTGCATTAAGTGTTGCAGTCATACGTCCGGTCATTACAGCCTCTTCATGGTAGGTCGGATCCAAGACCTAAAGAGCATCATATATAACCAGAGGACCGTTACCTCATATTATGTACCAAAATCAAGAAAAATGTTCATGAGAGAGAGAGATCCGTTCATGAGAGAGAGATCCGTTCATGAGAGAGATCCGTACCACAAGATTTTCATTACTGAAAAATCCAAAGGTGACAGCAACCGGAAGATGATGTATAATCAAAGGGAGGGGTTCGCGCACCTGTAATGCATATTATATTATAATTTATATATAACATTTGTGGAAGGAAGCTAAGTAGAAAACAGGGACAAAAGGAGACACTTTTAAACTGAAGAAGCTAACCTCAGGAGGATGCACTACAACTTGTTGACCATCCTCTCCTCCCAACGAGCATTCAGGTCTTCTAAATGTCGATAGAGAAACCAATGCAGCAATATTTGCAGCATCAACAAGATTCCTATTCAGAAATTAAAACATAATAATTAGCCTTAGGCCCTGTTGCGATAAACAACCTAACTAAGCGCTTATATTATATGTTTATCATATAAGTGCTTTTGCATAAATTATTTCTATTTTCTACAACAACAGATAAAATAAAGTCAAATTGTTTTCATATAACCTATAATTTGTTTTCATAAGCTATCCAGGAGAGCTTACAGATATAAGCTAAAGCCTCTTATGGACATTATAAGTTGTTTCCATAAGCTCTCTTGTTAGTCTAAATATGCTCATGTCAATAGATAAACTCAAATAACTAATGGGTCAATCCAAATAGATTCTTCGCTGTAGAAAAGCAAATTAACAAGTTGGGTAAGAAACAAGAAGAGAACAAGATTCTCACCCTGCATTGTCAAGTATACGGATATCAATGCGAATGGCCCAGACAAGCTTGGCAGAAAGAACACAGAGCGATTCAGTGTCAATGGCTCTGCTTTCGCGTAAACCGCGGTCTATAATGCGTCCTAACTCAACGGCAGATTCTCCAGGACGGCCAGGCTCAAAGGATGGATCAGCCATGGGAGAGAACTCAGTGAAGATGGAAAGTGTACCTTCATTAGGCCTATCTTTGTAAGGTTGCACAAGGTCAGCACTCACAAAACTCATCACACGTGTCTCACCCAATTGGACCTCAGCGGAACCATTATCTTTCCCAAATTTAATGCTTAACTTGCGATAATCCAAAGGACCACGACCATCCACCCGAAGCTCTGATAGTAGGGAACTTTCGATGAATTTCTTTTCATTAACTGTCAACCGCCAACAATTAGCTAATCTCTGCTCCATGCCTCCCTGCTCAACAAAAACAAAAGGGCTGATAACTAAGTAAGAATGCAATTAAAAAAAAAAAATGCTAGACATGGAGGAAGCAGATGGAGAGTGCATCTTTTATTTGCTTTTATCACTAATATTAACATAATTAAAACAAGCCTATAAACAAAGAGTTTGTAAGTCAAGCGTGCCTTCGTGTGTCTTGCACGACGAAAGCTTCATGCCATATAGCAGTCCTCTTTCAAAAATATATTGTGTGTGCTTTGATTGTATACTTCCCTTTCATTCTTGATGATCATTTATAGTATGATTAGTAAGTCTCTTAATACTAATAGCTTCTATAGCCTTCTATTCACAATGGACAACTGAAGTCCACGAAAGAATAAAGCTTCTAAACAAATAAAGTCATTAATGTATATTGTTCTCTAAAGCCTTCTAAACTGAACAAACATTCTGTAGACTTGTCAATGGACAACTGAAGTCCACAAAGCATAAAGCTTGCACATGTCTTAACCTATTGATTCTATTCATAATCAAAAGTCCGGCCGGTGTCCGATACATGTGGTGTCGGACACCGACACATGTGGCATATGGTTATATTCACTCACTTTCATTTTCTTAAAAGTAATATTGGTTTCATACATGTCAGTGTTGGTGCTCAGTGTCCAGTGTATGTGCTTCATAATCCAAAAGAAATGGGTAATAGGCATTTTGGTCTCTGAATGTGTAATGCTGAATGTGTAACGAGTAACAACAATATTGAAATTCCAAAATAGTTAATGATTGTGTATTTGGTTAGTCAAGAGTCTGAGACGTTAAAATAGTCCCCAAACACTGACATTAACCCTTTTTCAAATAGGAATCACTAAATATTTATAAGGACTAATATGACAATGTCAACAACACATTTTAAGTTTGTGATTAATAAGAAAACATAATAATGCAATGAGTAATGATATTTTGACATCCATTTGATGACAACTTTGTTGACAACCTTGTTTTTCTCACTTCTTATTGGTCAAAAACAATGGAGAGAGAAAAAGGAAGAGAGAGAATAACAACATATGAGAGAGAAAGTTGTCCAAAAATTGTCAAAAAGTGGTTGTCAAAATATCATTTCTCTAATGCAATATTGATTGTTATGATTGTTGTGATTAATAAGAATCAGAATAATGGCGATAGAAATGAACTACCTGAAGAGAGAAAGAGAGGAAGGAAGTGAACCCGTAGCGACGAAAACCGTTGATTGTTTTGGGAAAGAAACTTGACTGTGCTAAGCTACGTGCGTCTGCACTGCTACTATCCAATGAACGGTTTGTCGCTGATTCTGCCAGTCGAGTTCAGTGCCGCGCCTTCAAGTACAAAACAACGTGGCAGCGGCTGAATATTTGTTTTTCATAATTTTCTTTGTTGGACAACCTTTATCATTTTTTTTTTTTAATTTTCTTGGTCTCAAATTATTCATCACTTTTATAATTCTAATACAATACTAATTATTTTTTTCATTAATATATATTATTTATTGCATTTCAATCATCTAAAATCACTCATAAATATAATAGAGAAGGGTGTTTTAGTAATATGATATATATTTTACTATTAAAATCAATATTATTAATCATTATCATAATAATCGTGTAAAACTTAAATGAGACACTTAAAATGAGACGAATGGTGTATCATTTAACATTTAGTGACATGTCGTAAAAATGTTTGATAATAAACATGATTACTAATATATATTATGGTCATTGTTATAAACAAAAAAATTACATTTTGGATTTATATCGTTTATATTACATTGACTAGAGGGTGTGCAAATTTTCTCCTCCATGTTTCTAAATTCAAACTTAATTTTATTGAAAAATGTTTCATTAACAATAGGCATGGCAATGGGGCGGGGTGGGAACGGGTTTTACCTTCCCCCTCCCCATACCCGATTCTCATATACTTATCAGTTACCCTACTATATCCAACGGGGATGAGAAATTAAATATCATCCTCGTCCCGACGGGTTCGTGTATCCCCGCCTCATCCTCATCCCCATCCCCGCAATGAGTAATTTTGTTAATAAAAAATAGAAGTTTTTTTGCATCCCCAAGAGCAACGTTGTAATACATTATCCAACAATATGTTCACTTTAACATTTGTTAGATAGAATGATTTAGTTGATCCTTTAAATATCAATGGTAGTTTTTTTTATTAACATGACGATTATCAAACAAAATAACATGACATATCAACATAAAGTAATTTTTTACAATTGGAACGGGTTTGGGTATGAGTTCGGGGTGAGTACCAATATACCCATTACTCGTCTCATACTCGTGTTTTGAAAACGGGGAAAACACATACCCATACCCAGTCAAAACGGAGAAAACCCGTCAAATTGGGTTTGAATCGGGCGGGTAACCGCGGGTATGAGTTTTGTTGCCATGCCTAATTAACAACAATATAAATAAAGTGCACAACAAGAGGGTGGAAAAACAAGTGCAGACATCATGAAGATTTTATCTCTAAATATGAGAGGGTGGGGGGACAGTGCAAAGAGGCGCAGACTGTCCAAATTAATATCCACAGGTAATTTTGATTTAGTTATGGTACAAGAAACAAAGAGACAACAAATAGATGATTTTATGATAAAGAATTTGTGGGGCTGTGATAATGTAAGTTGGGTAGAAAAGCCTTCCACTGGTTTCTCAGGTGGCTTACTATAAATTCTCTTTGCTGTCTAGCTTCATGGGAGAGGGTCACTTAGGCATCTGCATTGAATATAATTCGAAAGTCTGTTACATTGTTAACGTGTATGCCTCATGTCTTTTACAATAAAAAAGAATCATGTGGAGTGAGCTGTTACAAAAAAAGAGAAATAGCCTCGTTGATGAATGGTGTGTTGGAGGAGATTTCAATGCTATATTAACAAATAGAGAAAGAAAAGGAACAATGTCTCACAACCGCAACCAGGAAATGGAGGAGTTTGCTGAATTCATAAAAGATATGGAGCTGATAGATGTCCCTGTACTGGGGAAAAATTTTACTTGGTTCAGTTCAGATGGAAAGTCAAAAAGCAGATTGGACAGATTTCTTATCACGGAGGGAATCATTGAAGAGTGGGGAGTGAAAAATCAATGGGTTGGTGATAGAGATATCTCTGATCATTGTCCGATATGGTTGGATTGCAAGGTTGAAAATTGGGGCCCTAAACCATTTCGCTTCAACAATTGTTGGCTTGATGATAATAGGTTCAGTCCGTTCGTGAAAGAATGTTGGAATTCGTTTGATGTGAATGGAAAGAAAGCTTATGTTATTAAGGAAAAAATGAAATTACTAAAAGAGAAGCTTAGAGTGTGGAACAAAGAGGTGTTCGGATGGGTTGATTTATCAATTGATAACACTGTCAAAGGACTGAATGAACTTGATAGTATGGTGGGGGAGGGGGCTGTACCTGATATACAACAGAGGAAAGAATTACAAGCTCAATTTTGGCAGCAAGTTAGACACAAAGAAAGCTTAATTAGACAAAAATCAAGGCATAAATGGATCTTGGAGGGGGACGCCAACACAAGATTTTTTCACGCGAGTCTACAACAAAGAAGGAGAAAGAATCAACTGGTTTCATTCAAGAAAGGAGATACATGGGTGGAAGGCGTTGAGAATGTGAAGAAAGAGGTAAAAATCCACTTTTCGGATCTGTTTGCAGAAAAAGAATTTAACAGACCAGTTTTGAGTGGAGTACCATTCAAATCCATCTCTGAAGAAGACAATGAATTTTTGCTGGCTCCATTTTCTGAGGAGGAGGAGATAAAGGAAGTAATCTGGAACAGCGATGGCAACAAAAGTCCTGGCCCTGACGGCTTCAATTTCAATTTTATCAAAAAAGAATGGGATTTATTGAAACAAGACGTGTCATCATTCATTAGAGAATTCCATCAAAATGCAATTCTGCCAAAAGGAATCACAGCATCTTTCTTGGCGCTGATCCCAAAGAACAATCATCCTCAAACCCTCTCTGAATACAGGCCAATCTGTTTAATTGGTAGCCTTTACAAGATACTATCCAAAATACTTGCTGCTCGACTGAAGCAGGTGCTGGGAAAAGTCATTTCGCCTTGCCAAACAACATTCATTCCAGGCAGACAAATTTTAGATGGAGTGGTTGTGCTAAATGAGTTAATTGATCTAATTAAGAAAAGGCGAGATAAGTGCATGTTTCTAAAGGTAGATTTCGAAAAATCATTTGATTCTGTCAGTTGGAAATATCTGGAATATATGCTCAATCGGATGGGGTTCTATGAGAAATGGATTAAATGGATGAGGGCTTGCGTCTTCTCAAGCTCAATGTCGGTTCTGGTGAATGGAAGCCCGACAGAAGATTTTGAGGTGAGCAAAGGATTAAGGCAAGGAGACCCGCTTTCTCCATTCTTGTTTATTATAGTTGCTGAAGGTCTCATAGATCTTGTAAATAATGCCATCCGAAGCGGTTGTTTTAAAGGTTATATGGTGAGTAATGATCATATTACAATACGTAGATGATACCATACTTTTGGGTGAAGGTTCGTGGGAAAACTTATGGAGCTTGAAGTCGATTCTCAGAGGCTTTGAATTAGTATCAGGACTAAAAGTCAATTTCTACAAGAGCAAGTTGTATGGAATTAACCTTGAAGATCAATTCCTTAATGCTGCATCTGCCTTCCTCTCTTGCAGTGTTGATAAATTCCCGTTTCGCTTCCTTGGTCTACCTGTTGGGGCAAATCCGCGGCGTTGTGATACTTGGAAGCCGGTTGTAGATGCAATGAAAAAGAAGCTATCATCATGGAATGGGAGGAGTTTATCCATGGGAGGCAGAGTAACTCTCATCAACTCAGTTTTGAGTAGTCTACCTCTATACTACTTCGCCTTCTTCAAAGCACCGAAAAAAATCCTGAATGAATTGATTAAAATACAAATAATGTTCTTGTGGGGAGGGTGCTCAGAACAACATAAAACATGTTGGGTAAGTTGGAAACAAGTATGTCTGCCAAAGAATAAAGGTGGGTTAGGTGTCAAAGACTTGGAACTTTTCAATATTTCTCTTTTGAACAAATGGAAGTGGCGGTGTCTTACAGACAAAAATGCATTCTGGTATGACTTGTTAAAATTCAAATATGGTTCGTTAGCTCGTAAAGTACTTAGCCGTGATGGTCCTATGATAAGTAGAAAGGACTCGAATTGGTGGAAAGACATTTTACTTGCAGGCACAACAAACATGGCGAGCGAAGCATGGTTTCCAAACAACATTAAATGTAACTTGGGCAATGGATTGGAGATAGATTTTTGGAAGGACAAATGGTTAGGCAATGAACCATTCTGCAGTTTATTTCCATCACTTTATTTGTCTAGACCTGCAGAATCTTCAATGGTTGCGGACAATGGAATTTGGCAAAACACATCATGGAGGTGGAATTTGAGCTGGGATGTCAATAATGATATAACAGTTGTGCAAGAATTAACAGATCTGAAAGCAGTGCTACAAGGAATAACACCGTCGAAGGAGTTTGCAGATTCGTGGAGTTGGATTCCAAACAAAATCACAGGTTTTTCAGTCAAAACATGTTATGAAATTCTGCAGAAGTCTGCGTCTTCTTCTTAACCAGAAGTAAGCCAAAAGAAAGCGATTAACAAACTGTGGAAGAATGGTGCCCCGTCAAAGATCAACGTGTTTGGGTGGAGACTTTTCTTGGACAGACTCCCAACCAAATCATCACTTATGCATCGAGGAATTCTCGATGATTCACAAAACGCTACTTGCGTATTCTGCTCAGAACATGTAGAATCAAGCTCTCATTTATTCTTTTCTTGTAGGCAATCTGCTGAGTTATGGAAAGAGATACATGAATGGATGGGAATCATTATTCATGAAGACATTGTTGGCATAGAACACTTTCTACAACATGGACAGCAGCTGAAGGGAAAGGCATACCGAAAAACTCGCTTCTTGATTTGGCTAGCTACAGTTTGGAACATTTGGCCGTTGAGGAATGCTATAATTTTCAATGGGGTTGTGGCTGATTTTAAAAATCTAAAGGCCAAAATCCAAGCTCTATCATGGAGTTGGCTAATTAGCAAGAGGGATATGGCATCTGATTCTGTATTCTCAAACTGGTTGGATAATCCTTTAGAATGCCTCTGTAGTCAATAATTATAACTTATTATGTAATGGGGTTAACTCCTCCTATAATCTTTGTATTGTTGTAATGGGTTAGAGTACCCCTTGTACTCCATTCAATAATACATCTCTTGCTTATAAAAAAAAAACAATATAAATAAAGTAATCGAATGTTTTCGTTTCAAACTAAGAATAAAAAATGTTAACCAGTGTCCCCGAGGCACTGGTTAAGCAGCTAAAAGTAGAAAGAAAAACCAAAGTCAACATTAAAAGCAACACTTTTTCAACGTTTCAAAAAGTAAGATAAACAATTTTCAAATATTTTCTTTTGTAACTAGTGCCCCGAGGCTGTGATTAACATTTCCCATAATAAATTTATGGATTCTAGTTTGATGAGCAATGGATTTGAATTCATCAACTTAATATTAAATGTCCATATAACAACTTTATAATGAGTTTGACGAAAAGAGAATAATGAAAAATATTTTATGACAACTAGCCATTTGACCTTTTGATTACCAAAGAAGTGTAATAGTATTTTTATTTTTTATTTTTTATTTTTTGAGGTATGAAGTGTAAGAGAAGTACAGTACTCCCTCCGTTTCAAAATGAGTGTCGTTTTAGGTGTTTACACACATATTAAGAAATGCAATGATTAAGAGAAAGAGAATGGTTATTTTACCAAATTATCCTTATTAACTATTGGTTAGTTTTAAAAGTAATACTTTGGAAGTAGTGTGTAGAGTATTAATTGGAGGGTATAATTGAAAAGAAAAAGTTATTATTGCATTGAAAACTGAAAACGACACTCATTTTGAAACAAATTTTTTTGGCTAAAGCGACACTCATTTTGAAACGGAGGGAGTAATTATTATCTAATGAAGATAAAAAATTAATTAATCAAGATAAAAACAATAACAGCGTCAGTGTCACTCACTACTCCTATCATTCATCCTTGTCCTGGGTTCCTTTTCAGCTGAGCTGAAAGTAAAGGAAACGAAGCAAAGTAGTATAGTAGTAGTGGTGTAAATGGGTACCTCCACTCTCTGGTTATGTTATTTCCCAAACTGCTTCACACATCTCTGTGGCAACACCAACACCAACAACAAGTGCATATTCTCTCCAACGCAACACCAATCCACTATTTCTCTCCCTCTCACTCATTTCCACCTTTTTGCTTCCAAAACCACCGCCACCACAACCACACGGTAACACCTTCTTCTTCTTCTTCTTCTTTTTTACTGTAATGCCAATAATTAACTATAAACGAAGTTTACTGATTTTTAATTAATTCCTAATTTGGATTAATTTCATTTTCAGGAGAAGTCGAAGGCTGAAAACAGATGATGAGATCCGCTCTGACATTCGTCAATTTCTCGACGAAGTTGGTCTTCCTCATGGCCACATTCCCTCTACTAAGGAGCTTTTAAGCCACGGAAGGTCTTTCAATTATTTATTTTTCAAATTATTAATGTATGTAAATTACATGAGAGAAAATTTCAATTCTCAACTGTTATTACATGAGAGAATGAAGAATCTGAAACCTGAGTTTAAATTTTAAAATTGCGTCTCGCGGTAACTAAAGGAGACTATGTAGTATGCAATCCATTATTTGTATATAACTGAATTAGTTTCAGTTTGTTACATATTATAAGTGTTAGAATATTTTGGAACATGCTAAGCTTTTAACTGAAAATGAAAAACAGAACTCAATTCAAGCTATGCAATTAAGATAAATGCTAGAAAATTGCATGCTTAATTTTTGTAATTAAGCTCTGTAATTATCTCAAATATTGTTTAATTTTTGTACCTACTTTTCGGTGCCTAAAGTGGCAAAATTGCATGCTTTGGTCACTCTAGGCTTTCTTCTTTTAATAAAATCTGGTATGTTGCAAATGATTGGTAGAGTTTGAGGAGTCAACGTAGTTCAAATGACTTTCTCTATAGCGATGGATACCGTTTTTACTTGAAGAAAAGTTCACTCATTAGGGAATAATAGCATGTAGGTGTGTAATTTGTAGAGACTAAAAAAGGGTACATGAACTAAAAACAAAAAAATGTACATTTTGTAGGAACTAAGAACATATTTAACTAAAAAAAGGCACCATTAGTTAGTTAAGCATCTCTATAATCCAATAATTGTTTGTCATTAATCAACCGTTTAATTGTTCTTAGAAGCAATATTACTTTTTCCTTTTCATTTCCACAATATTAAGCAAGTATGATGTTAAATTTCATTTTTCCTTTTAGGGAGTCCCCTTGCTAAATTTTGAACTGAACTTTGTTGTTATTGTGTTTTTACAAATGACCTCTAGTAGGGGGATTATGTGTATTTTAGATTACTTTTTAATTGTATCATCTATTTAACCATTGTATTTATAGGAATGACCTGGCAAACATTGTCAGACGGAGAGGTCATAAAAAGATTAAGGACCTTCTCACAAGTTCATTATGTGGCAACATTGATTCTTTAGAAACGGGAAAAAGTTTAGATGAAAGATCGGATGCTGCAAATGATATTGAGGTTCTATCAACAGGTCAAACTAATTTCTTCTTTCTTAACGCACTATTTTTCTGGATTACTCACAATCATGACTGATGACTAACTTTAATACAATTTAAAGGTCAGAATGAGAAGGTTGACGGCTCGGATGATGGTACCACGGTATCAACTGAATTTCTTCAGGGGGACAGTTCTGGTAGTATGTATGCTGACTCAACTCCGAGTTTAGATGAATGCACTTCCGCCCCTGTAGAATCCTCGGATATTTTATTCATGGAGGATGGCCTAGGTGAACTCAAAGATCACTCTAAAGAAGTCAACAACGTGGCAGAGGGGTATTTCCATCCAACTGAAGTGACCACTGTGGATAATGATTTAGGTAGTTCAAGCGAAGGTCTTTATCCGAACTTTGATAGCCAAAGTTCCATGCCAACAGAAATTTCTGGTGAATCATCATTTGAGACAACACGGTATGGAAATTCAGAATGCGATGACGCTTTAATGGGAAAAATGGTTGGAGATATAACTTTTCCATTGACAGTTCCTTCCACGGAAAACCATTCCAACACTTCGTATAATGATCCTGATGTTGACAATAGAGAGAAAGAGTTCAGTCGTTTGGAACCATCAGTTGATTTGTCCATAGAGCAAAAGGACTGGGGTGCGTTAGAAAGTTTAGATGACTACAATAACAATATTACTGATGATGTTCCCACAACCTCTGGCTCTGAGTTTTCTGAGAACAAAATTGATTTGATTAGTAGTTCTGCAAACGTCAGTGATATAAATCCCGACACTTCATTCAACTTGTCTATGGAGGAAAGGGTCGCAAATTTTATTCAGAATGGAGATCTAGATCCAGTTGAAGGTAAGTCTAATATGTAGTTCCATATCGTTGTGATGAATGCCTACCACTATGCCTTTGACAGTTGAAGCTTGTGATTTGAGTTTCAGCATATTAAGTAAAAAAAAAAAGGAAAAAAATGAGGAAAAAGAAGCCGTGTTCTGTTTTTCTTTATTACCTGTCAGTCCCATATTTGTTTGATATTGTGATTGCCGAATTTCTGTAAATTTTATAAAGCTATGCAATTATGCAAGTGACTAAAGAAATAGATATCTGTCTACCTTGCTTCAACTCAAATTTTCACTTTAATACCTGGTTAGCTTGTCTAGTTTCCGAACATTTTAAAAGAATCATTGGCAACAAATTCTTGGGCTTTAGTCAAAGCAGTGGCGTTGCCAGGACCCTGGCTCAGGGGGTTCACACTTTTAAATTTTAATTGCAATTATACTATATATAACTAATAATTTAAAAATTATCTAGTATTATATATCACTAGCGGAAATCGGGCATAACTTGTCCGTTTATCCTCATTTTTTATACTCTTTTTTTGGGTTGTGTTTATCTTCTACATGATTTTATTTCACATCACAACCTACTTCGACTCCACACAAGTAAACTTATGCTGAATTGAATTTGAATTAGAACCTATGAATTAATTAATATAAAGAATTATCTATGAATTAATTAATATAAGGAATTAGGAGAATGCTACACTAATTAATTAATTCAAAGTTTACTAGCCATTCACCAAATTAAAGCAAACATGCTGTCAAGATAATAATATTACCATACTGGCCATTCACTAAACTAATTAATAACATGCTACAAGATATATTATAATACTTGTTGTTATAGGTCACATGCTATTGCAATTGTCGGTCATAAGCTATGTGTCATCTCAACATACTTAAACCACACAGCCAGGGAAAAAGTGATGTAGCTGGTGCAAATGTGGTGCAATGTTTAAATTTGAGGGGATTCAACATGATAAAAACATAACAATTTAAATGTATAATTAAGAATTGAGGGGGTTCACTTGAACCCCCTGAGCTCTATGTAGCTCCGCCAGTGAGTCAAAGTCATTGTAATGGATCGATTTAGTATACTTTCTCCGGTCTCAATTATAAGCAACTTTTCACTTTTTAGGTTCATTGAATAAATGATGTATGTTGTATATATCATAGACCACATACATCATTTATTCAATGAACCTAAAAAGTGAAAAGTGGCTTATAATTGAGACCGGAGGGAATGCATTTTATGGACATTTTCCATCTGTCACTTTAGGATAATGCATACATAAGTCTAGTTGTTTGATTCTTAGAACATGTCTCTCACATTGCAAAAGGAGATGATTCTTAGGAAAACAAAGTGTATGTTTATTCAGAACCTGCTGTTGATATGCCACTAGGTGTCCATCCACCTGAAGATAACAATGCCATGGCACATAATGGGAACTCATTGACATCCAATCAAGTTGTTCCATCTGGAAAGTTGGACCAGCCTCTTTGGTAAGTGTTTGGTATTATATTGGACTGTCAACTACTGTTGTTAGAAGTTTTATTATGTTTGAATCTGGACTGAGATCCCCTTTTTTACCTGGATTTGAAATATATATAGGGATGATCACATGCTACATGAGGATCCAATTACTCATTTTGACAAGGATTTGGATGCTGAGGTCATTATAAATTCTATCTTTACTGATAGCTTCTTGAGATTTAAATTGTTTGCTTTTTTACTTATCTCATTATGCAGGGTTCAAATGTTCAAAATCAAAGTGAGATAAATCATCTCAAGTTCATGCTGGTAGTAACTATGAAGTTTCAATTGTGATTTAGATATTACGTATTGTTGGCTGACTAAATTACGCTTTTGGCCCCTAAAGTTATTTTTAGGTTTCACTTTGATCCCTTAACTTTTTTTTCATTTCATTTTGCCCCCTTAAGTAACATTAAACACATTGGTTTCCTATATTTTTTTTTTCATTTTATTTTGGTCCCTTACATTACAAAGGTTAAGACACTTTGGTCCATTAAATTGCTAATTATAGACACGTTGGTCCCTTAAGTTAACAAAATGAGACACCGAAAGAGAAGACTAAAGTGTCTAACATTTGTAACTTAAGCCTTAAGGGACGAAAGTGTCTTATGTTTGCAACTTAAGAGATCCAAAATATGAAACATAAAAAACTTAAGGGATCAAAATGGAACGTAAAAATTTAAGGGACCAAAATGTCAACGTTTGTAAATTAAGGGACCAAAATGGATTTTTTTTTTAAAGGACCTGAGTGAAACTTAAAAATAACTTAAGATCAAAAGTATAATTCAACCCTCTGTTGTTAATAGCGGCCGCTCCGAGCGGCAAAAAACAGCCTACCGCGTCAGAGCGCTACCGAGTCGCGCGTTAGGGAAAAGCGGGTCAATAGCGGGTTTCGCGGCCGCTATCCGGTGGAGCGGGGCGGACCAATAGCGGGTCAAAGCGCCGCTTTTTTGGGTCGGAGCACAAAACAAGGAAAAGAGCAAAACGACTGTGTTTGCTACCCATTTCAGCCATGTGACCCGTTTTTGACCCATACGACCCGGTTCGTGCCTTTCATACTGGGAAATGTTAAAATATAGGGAAATGTTATTTTATTTAATTTAATGTATAGTTTCTAAACTTGTTAACATTTCCCTATATTTAATATTAAAATACCATACTATACCCTATATTTTAGTATATTTTTTGTATAGTATGGTATTTTAATATTAAATATAGGAAAATGTTATCAAGTTTAGAAACTATACATAGAAATTTTTTTTTGAAAAGTGTGCATTCAATGCATTTAAATTTTAAAGTTTTATCTTTTCAATGCAAAAGTTATCTTTTAATTCCTTTTTTAGCTTCTTAACTTGTGCCCTAAGGGCACAAGTTAACATGACCCTTAAATATATTAGTGTCCGCGTCATGAAATAGCGCCCGCTACGCGCCCGCATACCGCGCCGCGTCAATTTTTGGGGTGGCCGCGCCGCTTTTCCGCTTTGACAACAGAGATTCAACCTTTTTGTTTAGAATAGTTATAGTTATGAATATCACTTGTAATCATTCTCTCTTCTTTTTCCCTCTTCCTTTTGCAAATGCTATTGGGTGCTAGTACCAGAAGGAGTTGGAACTGTCTCGGCTGAAAGAACAGATTGAGAAGGAAAAGGTAGATGATCACTTACTAATAAAATCGCTACGATGATTTTCAATTTCTTTTTCTTCTAGAACAACTTTTTTTAGATTCCTGCTGTTAAATTTTACTGTTTTTAATGGAGGGGAAAATGGTGCCAAAACATATTTTATGATATGGAATCCCATTTGCTTGATGTATATATATGATGATTCTCTCCTTCACAAGAGAACTTTGTAAATGGTCTCTACCTTCAATTATGACTAATGACAGCATGTGAGCCTCCTCAAATTTATGTCATACCTGCAAGCGTTGTTTATGCTTCTAAAGTGAAATCCCTGCAAAATCACAAAAGATGAAATCGACGTGAAATCTTGCGACTCGATATGATTTTAACGATCCTGGCTTTGAGTTGTTTATGCGTAAGCTTTGTGACTAGGTTGTTGTATGTTTAAGATTTGAGACTTTAAGTCGTTTATGTTTAAGATTTGAGACTTTGAGTCTTTTATGTTTAGGATTTGAGAATTGGTTGTTTAAGATTTGAAACTTTGAGTAGTTTATATATAATATATATTTAGTATTGTTTTTGTTTTGGTAGGATCTTTTGATCTTGGTTGCGATTTTACGTTTTACGATCTTGCTATCCCATTTCAATCCTACAGAATTAATTGAGTAGAATCCTTGATCTTGATTGCGATCTTATATTTTACGATCTTACTATCCCCTTTTGATCTGATGCTAGATCCCGATTCTGACAACCTTGCCTGCAATTCATTTTTAAGGTGGACATTTATAGATCAACATGTGTGACAGATTATTAAAATTTGAAATCAGATGGGTAATCGCTTGGTCTTCTAAAGGATCTTTGACTGACAACTTCATACACTTTAATTGTAAGAAATTGAATGATTGCTTAAAGTTTGTATGAGGTTTGATTTCTGGACTTAATGTTGGGATACATCGTACCACCTTTTTTGTTTTTCTACAGTTTCAGAAGTTAAGTGTACCTGCCAAGCCAAATATGTGTCCAAAATCTGATAGCATCATGCATATTTTGTTTTTTTGTGTTCTGTGTTAACAAGATCTTAGATTGCTGAAAGAAGCTGAGTTATTCGTGAATCGTATGAGTGCATGAATGTTTTTTGAAAAGATATGAGTGCATGAATGTTAAAAATATATTTCTTCCCGATCAAATCTATTGCTCAAAGGAAGGAAAACATTTTTATTAATTAAAGATATCATGCTAAGCCCTTCCCCGTCCTTCTGTGTAATGTATGAGAGTTATTCCATACAATTTGCTTAGCCACATGTTTTTGTTTTCAGCATGCTTTGTCTGTCTTGCAAACCAAGGCAGAGGAAGAAATCAGCAAAGCCAGAAAACTAATATCTGAAAAAGATGCAGAGTTGCATGAGGCTGAAGAAAGTCTTTCAGGACTCAAGGAGGTAATGCATTTAGGAGGATCTTGCATTTTCTTGTCCTAATGGTTAGCATTTGTCAATTTTTTAAGCAGTTTTGGATAGGAATGTTGGTTATGAAATTGAGGAGTGAAATTAAGAAATGTCCACATACAGTCCCTAAACTCATGATTGTAAAACAACTCGTGATGAGCTTATCATAAGACCACCAGAATCCTGCCTTTATGGGGCTGTGTCTTTAGTTCAGCAAAAAGTCAAAGCCAGTTTTGTCAGAGAAAGAATTATTTCGAGCAGCATTTTTCTTTCTTTCCGTATAAGAAGCAGCGACAGCGCTCCTTTAAATTTTGGCACTCCCTCTAAACCTCATTGTGATAGAAGTATGCATTTTCATATTAATGGGTTATTGGTTCTAATGATCATACATATGCTGTATTTGGCAATCGATTAGTGAGATTATACCTTCCTATCCAAAAAGATAAAAAAATAGTGATTAAAATCTGTAGAGCTACTGATACTGTGTTCCTTGTATTTCCAGGTTCTTGTTGAATTCTGTGGCGACGGTGATGTTGTTGAGGTGGCTGGTAGCTTCAATGGCTGGCATCACCCAATAAAGATGGATCCTCAATCATTAACTAGTGTTATAGACCATGATGGATCAAGGTTCTAAACAATTTAATGACATAAGACACTTGTCTTTATTTTAAGGCTACAAATCAAATTGAAATTTCAGTTGGTAACTATTGGCTGATTAAATATTTCCCATCATTCTGTTCTTGTTAATTATGTTATGCTCGTTTAAAAGGAAAGTTAAAGTGATTTTTTTTTTTTTTTTGGTTTATGGTAAAGGCTGAAAGTATCATTTCAATGATTTGTTATCGGAATAAGCCTATGGCATATGTGATAGAGAGAAAAACAGATTGCATACCTTCTTAAAAGAACAACATATAAGATTCGCAAGAATTGACCTGGCTTAGTAATAATACTGATATCTGCTGTTCATTATTATAATACCCAGGAAATCAAGATTTTGGTCTGCGGTGCTGTGGCTTTATCCTGGTGTATATGAGGTGCGTGCATCTTCCACTAATGTTTAATTGAATTTACTTCGGGATACAGTTGCAATTCGTTTAGGAAGAATGTTTCTAGATAAACATGAATAAAGCATTGACTATGCACTATTTAAAACATATAAACACTTAAAGATTTAATAACAACTTGTGGTTTGTTGTAGATAAAATTTGTTGTTGATGGCGACTGGAGAACAGATCCACAAAGGGAGTCAGTAGCTAGAGGTCATATATGTAACAACATTTTAAGAGTAGATAGATGATGCATTCTGGTTGAGGTCATAACTGCTAGATGTATATAACAAGGTATGATGATGGTTTCCACATTGCTTCATGACCATCAATTTAAATTAATGTTTGGAATCAATGTCAGTTTGACACAAACACTATGGAACTGTGATTTTGTTGAAGCTCCAAAGTGTAGCTTTTAGCAAAACCACAGTGACACACCGTGATTCTGCCAAATTCTCCACCTATCCAAACCTGCACTAAATGTTCCCGGGTATATTCTGGAAGTAACAGAATCATACTAATGATCTTAAGGTCTTAATTGATAGACATGCATTTAAATCAGTTAGGGATTACCGACACTTTTAGTTAATGTCAGCACAATCTCAATAAATTTTTAAACTTAATAACATTGAATTTGTTTCTGAAGTTTGGGGATTGACCTAATATTATTGTGAACTGTTGTAGGGTACATAGGAATTGAAGATAATGGTTTGCTGTGAACTTCTAAATTGTCAATTTTGACAGCAACATGGAAGAGAGGGGACAAAAGCACACATGAAAGAACGACATTTAGATGGAGTGTCTTCTAATACCATCTAGTATGCACATTTAAATTTGAGATTAGTATTTGATTTTTTTTTTTTTGTTGACAAAATTAGTGTTTGATGTTTTGACATCTTCCACGTATGTGAAAGGATTAGTTTATGATTAGGAGAAAATAAACAATTAGGCGTGGGCTGATAGTGAGGTGTTTAGATAGTTTTAGTAAGAGGCCACAGGTTTTAACTTTTATCGTCCACGCCACCATCGCTCTATCTATTAGGAGAAAACGATTGCTTCATTGGTATTCCTCTCCTCTTCTCAGTCATTTTTTGTGGTTCATTTTCAAAGTGGCTCACAAGGACCGTGATACAAATTCATTTCGTGTAAATTTAAGATGCAATGTAGTATGATGGATAGCAGAGTGACTGTGTTTTCAAGTTAAAAATACAAACATGATTAAATGAGTAAAAACGCTAGGTTCATTCTGTAATATTTTTAAATACAAGTCAAATTAAGTTTTTGTTAGACTCATTTGATGAGTCAAATTTTGTCAAAGAAAGATGTGTATATTATATAATAAAGGATCAATGATAATCACACAAAAGATATCAAGGTTAAAAGATCACTTACACAAGCAAAACACGATCATTAATTAAAGGCTTGATTCAGTGAAAGCAAGGTCACTAAAATCAAAACACATGAACCATATCAGTTGCACTGACTTCAAACTTAACAATATTGAGAAGTACATGTACAAATTTAAATCACCACCCCTAACTCCTTACATTTTATCCTTTCGAAGAACCAACAAAACCCTAATCTTCTCTACAAAGTCCTATCATTTAATAAATCTAATTATTGAATTAAAAATTCAGGTTAAGAGAGTACAAAATTGTATGCAACATTTGTAGACGTATACATTCATGGTCCCCGTGAGCTTAACTCAGTTGGTAAGGACAATGCATAATATATGCAAGGTCCGGGGTTCGAATCCCGGACACCACCAAAAAAAAGAAAAGAAGACGTATACATTCATGTCCCCGTGAGCTTACCTCAGTTGGTAAGAACAATGCATAATATATGCAAGGTCTGAAGTTCGAACCCCGGACACCACCAAAAAAAGACGTATGCATTCATATTTTACGGTGCACACAACGTGGCTTCTCTTCAATGCTTCAATGAGAGTGATAACGATTGAGCCTAACTCCACCTCAAAACCATGACCCCAAGGGGAAGGAGTATCTTCAAAACCATGACCCTAAGGGGAAGGAGTATCTTGTAATTGATTCATTGATGAACTTGAACCAACTTCATTGAATGACCAATCAAACATGACCGAGAGAAAAAATGTTTTGCAATTTGAAAATGAAGTTTTTTTTTATAATTAGTGAAGAGACAAGATTTTTTTTTTGTAGTGGCTAGGGTTTGAACCCCAGACCTTGCATGGGTTTGAACCCCAGACCTTGCATATTTTATGCATTGTTCCAACCAACTGAGTTAAACTCACGAGGACAAGAGACAAGATTATTAATTAGAGTAGAAGAGTGACGAGGTATTTAACACCAATTTTTTTAATGTTCAGGGACTAATTTGTTATTTTTCATGATACGAAATTGACTGATTATTTTATTAGTATTTTTTTTTTCCTCACGTAGTACTCATTTCCGCACCAAATACTATTTTTCTTGAAAATATACTCTAGACTAAAATTTACTTTGGTCGTCGGGAATACACTTTTTTTTCTTTTTCTTTTTCCGAACATACATTCTTCCCACATTAATTTCGGACTTCATAAGTTTGACTTCGGGAATGCATGGGAAAAATGGGTCTTGGAGTATTTTGAGGTGGCGTTTAGGATGGGAAAGCAAAGTTTTTTCCCATGATGGAAAAGTGTGCTTTTCAGCCATTGATATATTGATTATTTTATTATGTGGTTGAGATCAAAGAATGACTACTTGCAACTAAATTGTTGTATTACAAAAAGAGGGGCCCCACTTATATTTTAATTAAATCAGAACTGTTAAATATAGCAAGTCTATAACAGATTACATTGCACCTTCTGCATTAAATTTTTTAACTTTATCTTCTTCCTTTTGCCTTTTTCTTTAGAGTATTACTTTTTCCACCCTATGTCTTTCCTAGCGCGCCCTATTTTTTTTTCCAAAATTACCCTCGGGGATTTCCGGATTATATAATCCGGAATGAAGCAGTGCATAGAACTGAAACAGAACTGAAACAGATTTTCATGTCATCGTGGTTTTTATCATTTTTTTTTCAATAAATCATTATATATGTTTGTATAAAAGACAATTAACTTAAATATTATATCAAAAAATGATTATATATATATATATATATATATCATTATACCAAAAAAAGTTGAATTTATATCATTACACATTTCACCTAATGATATACATTTCAGCTAAACTAATGATATATATCTAATCTATGGCGCCGAAAGATCAATGGGACTATCATCCACTTCAACCTTCACACCAGGAGCAGGACCAGCACCAACCCTCTCATCGAGATCAAGATTTTCAACAACGTACAACTCTTCATCATCTTCTATGACCTCAACACCCGCCGCCCGACTTAGCTCATTATAATCTGCCATCCGGCTGACATATCTATCAGGCCATGTGTCTGCATCCTCTCGATGGTATTGTCTCCATAGAGCGGAAGTGGGAGGAATCGGACAACCATCCTTCAATTTCAAGGCCATAAAATGGTTGTCATTCACATATGCCAGACATATCAACGGATCGATACTTGGAGGCGGCGGTGGACCACATAGAGGGACAAAGGTTTCTGATTTCCCAATGGACAACACAACAACCGTTTGGTTGAATTTCTGTGCGATGAGGAACCCCATATCCGGCATTGTCATCCATTTATTCGGTGGTGCAATGCCAATACCGGAGTAGGATAGAGCGTCCAATACCTCGTTATACCGCCTATCATCATTAATCATCCTCCGATAGCGGTCATTTTCTACACCGATAAGCTCTTTGTAAAGGTTGTACCGGACTAATACGTGATCATCAACAGTCAAGTTACGTAGGACCGCAACTGCTCGGAACCCACAATGGCCATCACCGGGTACATCCGTAACCTTTTCAATAAAGCCATGCATCCAAATTGGGATTTGGTCTTTGTTTGGTATGTGGACCTCAACGGGTGTTGGCTTCTTGGGATTTTTTGGAATTGGCTTAGGAGGAGTAGGAGACATGTTGCTTTTCCGTGCTCTTTTTCTACTTGTCCCTGTTGACCGTGTCTGTGAACCCTGTGTTTCTTGCTCTTGGGAGTCAACAATCTCCCATAGGGAAGGGGACCGCCTTGTCGATCGAATGCTTTGCTTATCTTTCTTTGGAGCTCCTTTGGTGGTGACCTTATTTGGCGGTGGACGCATAGAGGTGGTTTTCGGTAAAACAAATTGCCGGAATTGTTCTTTCAAATGCACTTTCATGTTGTAATCGGCGTCCTTGAACCGCGCCTACAATGTGTAACAAAACAGTCAGAGGAAAACCAGTCAGAAACATGCCATTTTGTTACTACTGGTGACTTCCGGATTATACAATCCGAAATAGACAAGCTAATCCGGATTGTATAATCCGGAACTTCCCGATACACCCTTTGCATGAGCCTTAAATGCACTTGCATGGGGCGTAAATGCTACTTATCCGGATTACATATTCCTTAATACAACTGTTATGTCCGGATTATATAATCCGGATTGCACCAGTACATAATACAGAAACAGAAATCCTGGGCAGAACATAAACAGAGACAGTTTTGAAAAAAATACCTGGAGAATATCCCATTCTGGCAATAGAGAGATGTCTTCTTTTTTAAGCTTCGGGTCAACCTCGTACTCGAACCCCAACCTCTTCCAGTGGGTGTGAATTTCTTCCAAACGAATGGCGGTGTCGTTATTGATCTTCAAAGCTAGCATACATGCACACGGTAACCCGTATGTGATCAAACTCAAACAACCACATCTTGATTTATCCGTACCAATTTCAAGTGCTTTATTGTACTCCACTACGAGATGATGCAAAGCTTCCCTTGAAATGTTCCGGATCAAGCTAGACCACAACATCTTGTCTTTGAACCGATGTTCAAGCATGATAATGCTCGTCTGAAACGAAGCATGTATTGCGGTATGTTGCAGCTCTAGCATGGCATGAACGGATTTCCAGTTTGTGCTCAAATCACCCATACTACTACTCAGATACTTTTTCAACCGAGCGTGTGCAGATTCAGCTCTGTTTGTTGTAGTATTCCCTATATGAAGGTGTTTGTCAACCCAAAACCTCACAAACTTATCCTTAACCGGATCCAAAATTGTCTTTTCAACATAATCCAAAAACTTGGGAAATTTTGCGCATACAACTTTGAACCGGGTCCAATTATCAATATATGCTTCCTCCGTGTCGGAGTCCACAATAACCATCCATGCAGCCGAAACCAAGATGATGTTAACACCCTTTTATGGCCAGATTGCTGCTCCAAACCAAGATTTTGCCCAAATGGAGTGTTTTTTAGAGGTGTAGGGAGTGTTTTTGATAAAGGTGGTCTGCTTCAGCTAGGTTCTGGAGAACTATATATAACCTAGCTATCCGGATTACATATTCCGGAAAAAGACGTCTACTTTTTCCCGCTCGTTTTGAATACAGGGCGTGCGGAATATCTTCTCCGGAATACAACTCTTATGTCCGGAGTATGTTATCCAGATTGTATTTCAACTGACCAACCCCAAGTTTCGCAAGTCCTCACGAGACAGGGTGATTTTCAAACAGTACGGATTATACATTCCGAATATTGTCCGGAATATATTTTCCGGATAAAGGGTATTTTGGTAAAAAAAAAATAGGGCGCGCGAGAAGGCCATAGGGTGGGAAAAGTAATACTCTTTTCTCTATGCCAGTTTCACGATGACATTTTTCCATTTGAGTTTTTAGTGATGAGTTTTTTTTTTTTTTACTTGTAGCACATGAGTTTCTACCAAATTTTGATATTTCCAATAGGTTTATTATTTTAATTTCTTATCATTGGGTTGATATTGTCGATTCATAAAGTTATGTTTTTTTATGCTTTCTTGCTTGTTATTACTAAGCTTCTGGATTCTTAAAGTTATGATTTTTTTTGTTGCTTTCATTACCTTTAGGATGAAGATTAATTTTACTGCTAAACATGGAATTGAACTAAACAAAACAAGACAAGTGAAGTGATCATCTATGACTGTTAGAATCATCAACATATTGAAATTAAGTTGAACTTATTTTGACACAAATTTAACCAATTTCAGGAATTATAAAATGGAAAAAGGAAATTAAAAAGTTCAGTTTAATTGAAGATATATCAACATGTTAGATCTAAATCTTAATGATGCGAACTCCAACGTTTTGACCTAGAACCACGACTTGTCAATGATTTCGGATAAGTTTCCCCAAACTTCATAGAATCAAATCCGGACAGTTCAAGCAACAACACAGAAGATGAGGAGTCCACACCCGTCGATAACGCGTTCACTTTCAGTTTTGAAGTGGAAGGTTAAGGTGACGTGATAACATCATTGGTGGTGAAGGGAATGATGGTGAAGCTCCACACAACCACTTTACCCCTCTGTGATTTCTGGGTTAGATATCTAATGCATCATGTACATGTTAAAATAATAGACTCTCAACTGGAACCAACTGCCACGTGGCTGTAAAAAGCACACTTTCCCATCATGGAAAAAAACTTTGCTTTCCCATCCTAAACGCCACCGTATTTTGAATGTAAGATGTTAATCTCAAGACTTCCAACTTGTTTGAGTCACGATTAATTCTGTTTTTCGTGATTTGAAGTGCACAATTTTTTTTTCATGCACCTTAAAGTCTCACAACTTCAAAGTAATTACTATTTCACCTTCAAAACACAACTTCAAAGTAAGTAAATTTTTTCATGCTCTCACATTGTTTGAAAATCGATGTCAAAGGAAATTTATATAGTATAACATTCACACTCTTCAATTCAATGAGACACCTTCTTTCAAAAAAATTCAATGAAACACCTTTTATAAAAGATAAAACCATGGAGAGCTTATACTTAAAGCGGACAATACCTCGAAATGCGATATTGCATACTTGAGGGTGGAATGAAATATAAACAAACACAAATTTGGACAGGTGTGATAAAAATCATAGGGTGAAAAAAAGATTAGTAAGGTGAAAAAACCTAGGAATATTTATAGAAAAGGCTTTGTTTGGTAACAAAAATTTCAGCTTATGAATTATAATTTATAAGTTTGTATGATTAAAAAAAATTATGTTTGATAACTGTTATTTTTACAAGCTTATAGCGATTTATGATACGCTAATTCAAGTAGTTTATAGTTTATTGCTTATTATCTCAATTTTACTCCTTCAATCTTAATTGAAAAAATATTAATTAAATACACATTTTTCGTTATCATTTTATATTTATAAACTATTTAAATCACTAATTTACGAAACACTTAATTCAACCAGCTATAAACTATCTTATAAATTATCTGTCATACGCTATCCCATATTTTTTAGCAAAAGAATATCAATCCAAAATTCCAAATCCAAGCAAGAAAAATTCTACGGGGTAATATTCACTTTAGTACTTGAATATGTAATGATTAGTCATTTTCACTTTCGTTGTATCAAAATTTCAAAATAATCCCTGATTGTGCATTCTGTTGGTCAAAATAGTCCTTGACACTAAAATAACCTTTCAATGTTCGCAATAACTCTTTTCATATAGAGACTAAAATGCATAATAAGTAAGTATATTGGAGGATTAATTTGACAATATTAATGAAATATTTTAACATTAAGGACTATTTTGACTAACAAAATGCACAATCAGGGACTACTGGAAAGTTTTGATACATTGAAGGACTATTTTGACTACTCATTACAATTTCAGAGACCAAAGTGACTATTACCCAAAATTCTACCAAAAAATAAATAAATAATAATGGAAGCAAGAACAGGAAAGAGGAGAGGAGCGTGTTGAAACCACGTGTAAAAGTGGAGGTCGCATCATAAGATAGTCGTCGTGTCTCTTTCCTCGCCCTTCCACTCTCATCTTGATCTTACTACTACTACTAAACTTTTCAATTTCCATCACAAGTCACAACAATAGAGCTTCTCGTTCATTCTACTATTCTGTGTTGTTGTTGTTCTTGTCCATTCATTATTCTACGAAATGGCAATGCTAGCTGCTACCTCCATTATCATGAATCTCCGTCCATCTTCACCAATTTCATTTCATAATTCGCGCCAAATTTCCTCTCTTGGCGCAGCAACTCGCCTCCACCTCAAATGTCACGCCACAAACCAAGACTCACCCCAATCCATAGAATCAACACCAAAAAGTGAAACAATCTTACACTCTTTCTCTCCATTGTCTTTACTTTACGCCGCTGCTCTCTTACCTGGAGGTACATTTTACAATTCAATCCTTAATTCTAATTCATTTCAAAACATAATTAAACTAAACTAAACTAAACTAAACAGATGGAGCTGTGAGATCTGCGTTTGCGCCTTTCGTTGAGATAGTCAAGTCGTTGAATCTGCCTGACTGGCTTGTACATTGGGGTCACCCTGCCAACATGGTTAGTTAAATAAATAAATAATAACTGATTTCAGTTATAGAAAGAGCGTTGTTTAGTTAAGTTAGTTAATTAACGTTTTCTGTCACATGAATTGCTCTTGCAGGCAGTGGTGCTTTTTGCTATGGGTGGTTATGGTACCTATCTGGGTTTTCGCATTCGATATTCCGATGATGTGGTACACCAGCTACTTTGATTATTAATCAAGTTACAAGTTTTATTCCTTTCTTATATAGCTTCTGTGTTTTTATATTGAAATTTGTAAAATAATCTATAACAAAGCCACAAAACAAAAGTAAATAACTTGATTTGTTTTGTGACTGAAAATGAAGTGCTAGTTGAAATATTGTCAAGTTCTCTTTTAGTACTCTTTTGGGTTTTTTCTAATTGTTTCTTTTAAACAATTAGATTGAATTTAAATATAGAAGCAAACTTATATTGTAAAATAATTAAACTTGATGGATTGTTTTTGCGTCATAAAAATTAATTCAATACAATCTGCGAACCCAAGTATTTCATATCTTGTTAAATATTTGTAGGAGGAAAAGGCCAAGGCCAAGGACTTGCATCCCAAGCTATTAGCTGGTATGTTTTTCTTCTTTGCTCTTGGAGCTACTGGTGGAGTAACATCTCTACTCACATCAGATAAACCCATTTTTGACAGGTATTTACATTCAGCAGCTTCTCTTTAACCTAAAGATTATTGCTTGTTAATTTACTTAAATTTCCTATTAGATAATTTGTTAATTCGTTTTCAAGCAAAAAGTGATAGTCTTATATCATCTTGTTTGCATACAGTCCTCATGCCGTTACAGGCGTTATTGGCCTTGCTTTGTTGACAATACAGACTATATTACCTTCACTGTTTGAGGTAATGGTTATTTCCTTTGAGCTAACTTGTTTTTATTTTTTTTTTCCTATTTTTTAATCCATGGAATCTTGAATCAGTGTTACCTGACCATAGATAGATACTCATTTATCATGCATTCTTCACATTCACATTCACATAATGTCATCAACACAAAAATCTGTTTATTGAATAAAAATCGACGTGTTTTGCAAGCTTTGTAGCACCAACACTTTATATTGAAAGTGTGTCCAATGTTCAACATGTTGGTTTATGGCACACTGACACGACACCACCATATGTGGTTATATATTCAATCACTTTCATTTTCTTAAATTATAATTGGTGTCTTCATGCCAATGTAATTATTGTCTCCATGTCTGCGTCGGTGCTCATAGCTTAAGAGTGTCCTTGTGCAAATAGTTGCAGGGTCACAATCTAGTTGTTAAGTACGTTGTTAAGAAGCTAATACACCAAAGTAACTTGTGCATCAGCTGCAAATGAGTTCAAAGCTTTACATTGTTTATTTGTTTGCTATCCACTCTTTCCTCATCATTGAATTTGTTACCACTTTTCACCCCCTCACTTTCAGTTACCTGAATGATATGCAGGGAAATCCTGGATTAAGAAATGTTCATGGCATCTTGGGTAGTAGTATCATGACACTTTTTCTTGTCCATGCTGCCCTTGGACTTCAATTAGGCCTTAGTTCCTAAATACAGCTTCAATTGATGAGGTTATTTAATTTAGTTATGGTGTATATTCTTTCCCGCACCGGTTCTTAAAACTTCATTTTAGAGTTTTAATTAACAGGATGTTATGTAATCTTCCATCATTTTGTTTAAATAATTCAGATTGGTTGCTGATTCACACTACTCCAGCTTTTTCACATGGAAACAGGAGTGAGAACTTCAGATTTTAGTACTACAATTGCTGGTTGACTTGGTGCTTGCTTGAACATGTCTTATGCATGTCATTTGATCATCCCAATGAGAATTATCCGTAATTTATCAAAGGACTATCTGTAGCGTTGATACCATGTAATCAACCACAAAATTAGATTCCAATTACAGTTTTTGAACCGTGAACACAACTAGATACAGAGTTATCTGTACAAGTTATTAAATGGCAAACACTGCAAGCAGTTTTAGTTATACTTCCTCCGGTCCTAAATATAAGCAAATTTGACTTTTTACATTCATTCAATTAATGATGTATGTGGTCTATAATATGAACCACATACATCATTAATTGAATGAACCTAAAAAGTGAAATTTGCTTATATTTAGGACCGGAGGGAGTATTCGATAACAGAGATCAAGTATTATAACTTTAATTATATAGTGTGGCAGTTGCTACCTTACAATGCATATATGTCACAGTTGATAGAAAGTGTTCCACTCAGATTAGTGTTTACCTGTTTGAACACTTTGTTCGCTATCATTTGATAGGAAACTCAGGTAATGGTAGAAAGATCTTAAAACTTCATGTTAAGTAAAGTAATGCTGCTGTTAAATAATAAGTGTGTCCACTGTAACTCTACCTGGCTGAAAGAAGCCACAATTTTGGAATATAATGGAGCTAACATCTCGAACTTGGCAAGACCATATTATGACCAATGTGAGTTGGGAAGGGAAAATTTGTTTGTTGTCTTCTGATGAGCATTGTCCTCAATTAATTAAAAGATGAGAAGGGCTATATAGCGCGAATCAATCGCAAAATATAACATAAATGACGACAATGTAACAAAAGCTTAACTTAAAGACTAAGGCCCCGTTTGGATAAACAGCTTATATAGATGCTTATAGCATTAGGGCTTATAACATTAGAGCTTACATCATAAACTCCTATACTTGATAAGCTATTTATGTTTGGATATGTACACTAAAAAGTACTTACATAAATTGAAGTGTTTGAATGTGACATTACATAAGCAATTATCAAAATTTCAAATATTTTTAATTTAGCAAAAAAATCAAAGAATTGAACCGCAATTATCAAGATTTTTTTTGATAAAATTAATCTAGAGATGTAAATAAACTTACCAAATATTTTTAATCAATATTATAATTTATTGACTATTCATTATTTTTAATCAATATTCGTCCTTAAAAAAAATATCAATATTCATATAAGGCAAAATTAACGTTAGAGATGTAAATAAACTTACCATATATATAGATATTAGTGTACAGTTTGTTACCAACAAAGACAAGTTAAGTTTGTTTTTTTATTCAGTTTCATTTTGTTACGTAACAAAAAATAATAAAAATCTTCCATCAAAAAATAAAAATAAAAATCTTAGTTACGTGTGTTACTTAAGATAAGTATATAGCAATTTTGTTACTCATGCACCGCCAAAGATAACTAACATTATAATTAAAATATATGTTTTGAAAAAGTGGATTCAGAGAGAATCGAAGGAGGTTACATAAATTCATAAGCTCCTTGTTAAGCCGGAGGGTAAGCTGAAAATTTAGGCTTATTAAAATATGGCATAAGCAGCTTATGAAACTATGATAAGCTATTTTTATTTATTTACCCAAACACCTTTAAAAAGGCTTATGGGAGTAGATAAGCCCACATAAGCTCAAAATAAGCCAATCCAAACAGGACCTAATTGTGCAAACAAAATGTAACATAAATGATCAATTTAAAAATAAGATTAAATTTAAAGGACCAATCTAAAATATAGTTAATCTTAAAGGACCGCATACCTAATTTTATCTATTTTTTTACTTAGATTGGAGAGTAACAAAAGATGATTTATTTACGCAATTTTGACAAATTGTGTCCAATTGAACCCAATACATCAACCTTTTTTTTAAACTAAATTTAGCTTATATCTGAGACCGGAGTAGTAATCCATAAACTATTAACAATCCATCAAAGTAGTCGCCAAACTAGTTATAATCCATCTTGTTAGTCCCTCATTTCATTTGAAAATTGGATGTGGGCAATAATATCTCAGGAAATATTTATTATAGTTATTTGCGCGTGGCGTCTTCTCCGTAATAGATGGCCAACAAAGGATAACTTGGTTCGTCGAGATGTAATTACTAGTGACTCTCAAGTGTGTGTTACAAGTTGTGGCCAAAATGAAACTATTGATCATTTAATAATCCACTGTCCTGTCTTTGGAAATCTTTGGCAACATATTAAGGCTTGGATTTGTGCTTTTTCTGTGGACCCTCAACATGTTACAGATCATTACTATCAATTTGTTTATTCTTCAGGTGGTTATGTTCCACGTATGTCTTTCCTTCATTTGATTTGGCTTTGTGGTATTTGGGTCATCTGGAATGAAAGAAACAAAAGACTCTTTACCAACACAGCTAAAATAGCAGAGCAACTTCTTGAGAAGGTCAAGATCACATCTCTCGTTGAAAGAAACAAAAGACTCTTTACCAACAAAGCAAAAAACGTTGTGGTGGCAGCATCCCCTTGTTTGTTTGGGGATTGGCTGATGTATTTTATTTTTCTTGTGGTGGAGTTTTCAGAACTTTTGTTGTAACTTTGTTTTGTTTCCTTATGCACTCCTTGTGCTAGGGACCAAAACTTTTTGTTAATATATCTCATTTTGACTTGTTAAAAAAAATATTTATTATAGTTTATTGACTATTCATTAGATTTCTATTGTTCATAGATCAAATTGGAGAGAAAGTGCTAATTTATGACTAAATTGATGATTTGTTGAAAACTATTTTATTTGGGTAGATGATGATCAAAATCTCCATACGTACATGGTTTCTTGGGAGTCTATGTGTCTTTCTAAGGATAGCGGTGGTTTGGGACTTCGTTCTGTTTGATCGATGAATGATGCATTGCTGATGAAAATTGGTTGAAATCGTGCAAAATATTATTCATTTTAAGTGCAGGTGCTGCAAACAAAGTATAAAATGTGGACATGTACCATGTGCTGAATTATGGGACATGTACCATGCTTTTTCATACAACCTGGATGATTGTTTGATACCATGTGCTGAATTGTTGTGGGATATGTACCATGGTTTTTCTCTAGCCAAGTAGCGTGATAATTGTTTGATACATGTGCATCCTTCAAAAAAAATTGTTTAATACCATGTGCTAATTGTTTGATACCATGTGCTGAATAAAGAGCAGCATTCACTGCCACTAGGATGGTTGAAGATGAGATGGTGTTGTTCAAATGCTTTTCATTACTCTCTATGACTAAATAACATTAAATAATAATTTGTGTACGATTTTTAAAGAAATGATTAAATGGGTTGATTTTAATGACAAAATTATTTTCATTCACTAAAGTACCCTTATTAATTGTAATAGTTAGTAGAGCAGTTAAGTTGAATGAAATTTAATAAATAAAAGTATAATAGTGGCAAAAATAATAATAAATTATGTATTAATATTGTAAAATGACAATTATTTAAAAAAATGTTAAAGAGACAATTATTTTGAGATGGATGGAGTATCTCTTATCTCAGATTTAAGGCGGTATGTGCTTTGGTCTCTGAGATTTTTTGACAACACGCTTATTGAAAAGGTTTTATGTTCTGGATTTTTTCCTCTTTTAATCCCAGGTGATTTGTATTAATTTTTAGAGGCATTTAGTTTGTTTTTAGTCTTTGACTCCTTTTATTTAAAAAATATTTTACATGTAAAAATTAGGTCAATAAAACTAGATATATTTGATAAATTTTTTGAATTAAATACATCAATTTTTACTTATCAACCTTTGTCTTGTATAGAATCGGAGGTAGTATAAAATACCATTGTGACACAATTAAATATAGCTTAAGAAAACACTAAAAAAAATATAGCTTAAAAAAGTAATAAAAAAGTTACCGTAAAAAAGGAAAGAAAATGCATAAATGGTGAGTGATATCTAAAAAAACGAGTGATGATAAAAAAAAAAAAGTGCGAAAAAAAAGGAAGAGATGGAGGGAGGAAGATAGAACGAGTCATCCGTATGCGTTTCTCTCTCCTCTCTTTCCAATCCAATATAAGTCCACATTATCATTTCTTCCTCTTTCATTTCACATTCTTCTTCTTCTACACTCTCAATTCAATCACACAAAGGTACGTTTCAAATTTTACACGCTTTCTTTCCATGATTCCTATTCTGTTTAGATCTAACACTAGCTAGTTTCTATGATCATAATCGAATTTTTGTAATTGTGAATTTGGAATCGTTATCGTATGGATCTCGTAATGATCCTACATTCGCAGATCCATAGCTTGATCTTGATTTTCTTCTTTGTTTTCTGTTTTTGAATTGCAACCGTATGGAAATCGAATCAATCAGAGACAATAATGTTGAATTGAATCTATTAGATCTTTTGTTCACTAGATTTGACTCTCCCAAGATTTGAAACTCACAGCATCCAAATTAATAACATACAATAATTAAATCGAGAAGCAATTAAATCATCACATTGTATACTTTATAAGGTTAATGATTGTCTGTATCTATCTGATATGGATTTAATTCATTTATATTGTTGTTAAAATATTTTACATTGTCAATCAATCATAATTGTTACATTGTTGTGATTTGTTGACAATGTATAACTTTTTACACACACTGTATAAAAATTAAACTCATGACATTAATAAAACATGAGATTAATTTTCAGAGTACGGTCTATGTAAAACTTTTTACAATGTCAATCAATCACAATCTTTTAAGATATACTCTATGATTAAAGTCAAATATTTATGATCTAAAGGTTATTATATTGACAGTGTAATATTTTGTACACAATGCATATCAATTAAATCCATAATATATCCATATAATAAAGGTTTAAATATGTTTTAGTCTAAGCAAGTGGTTTAGAGGTTGAACTCAAGTGGTTAATGAACCTTGGACCAGTTGGGAGTGCCGAGTTCAAACCCAGTCTGATTACATTGTCACTGACAGTGCATGTCGTTTCAATCCCTAATGAATTCTTTAATATTTGCTGTAAAAGAATAGTATTAGTCAATAATATTTTTTGAAAGACTGTTAATACAATAATATTTTGTTTGTTTTGGTAAACAAGAAGTTGGTCGACTATAACTTTTTAAGCAACAGATCAAAGGTGTACTTAGCATTCAACACTTTCTTTTGGGCGGGGGGTTGGGGTGGAGGTGTATGTATGATAGCTGAGTAAATTTTGTGTGTGAATTATTTCCTTTGCATAGTGGTAATGCAAGACATTTTGAGAACTTTATTCATTTCATTTATATGCATACGATAGAAATTACTCTACCTTCAAAATCTGTAGTCAATTGTTTTTATTCAAGTCATTTAACATCTAATATATATACTCTTGGTCTTATTATTTTTTTGGAACATCAGATATGGATACCTTCCTATTCACCTCAGAATCTGTAAACGAAGGTCACCCCGACAAGATCTGTGACCAGGTTTCAGATGCCATCCTTGATGCATGCTTGGAGCAAGATAAAGAGAGCAAGGTTGCCTGCGAGACCTGTACAAAAACTAACATGGTTATGGTCTTTGGTGAAATCACAACCAAGGCAAAGGTGGACTATGAGAAAATAGTTCGGGACACTTGCAGGAGTATTGGGTTTGTGTCTGCTGATGTTGGTCTTGATGCTGACAAATGCAATGTTCTCGTCAACATTGAGCAACAGAGCCCTGATATTGCTCAAGGAGTTCACGGTCACTTGAGCAAGAAGCCTGAGGAAATTGGAGCTGGTGATCAAGGTCACATGTTTGGCTATGCCACTGACGAAACACCTGAACTAATGCCACTCACACATGTGCTTGCCACTAAAATTGGTGCCAAGCTCACTGAAGTTAGAAAGAATAAGACATGCCCATGGGTTAGGCCTGATGGTAAGACCCAAGTTACCGTTGAATACAAGAATGATAATGGAGCCATGGTCCCTATTCGCGTGCACACAATCCTCATTTCAACTCAACACGACGAAACTGTCACAAATGAAAAGATTGCTCAAGATTTGAAAGAGCATGTTATTAAACCTGTCGTCCCAGCTAAATACCTTGACGACAAGACCATCTTCCATCTCAACCCTTCAGGTAGGTTTGTGATTGGTGGACCTCATGGAGATGCGGGGCTCACCGGAAGGAAGATCATTATTGATACCTATGGTGGTTGGGGTGCTCATGGTGGAGGTGCCTTCTCAGGAAAGGATCCAACCAAGGTGGACAGGAGTGGTGCTTACATTGTTAGGCAAGCTGCAAAAAGTGTTGTAGCTTCAGGGCTTGCTCGTCGTTGTATTGTGCAGGTTTCTTATGCTATTGGAGTGCCAGAGCCACTTTCTGTGTTTGTGGACACTTACAAAACTGGAAAGATTCCAGATAAGGATATTTTGGTTCTGATTAAGGAGAATTTTGACTTCAGGCCTGGAATGATTGCTATCAACCTTGACCTCACAAGAGGTGGCAAATTCAGGTACCAGAAGACTGCTGCGTATGGGCATTTTGGACGTGACGATCCTGATTTCACATGGGAGACTGTGAAGATGCTCAAGCCCAAGGCTTAATGGAGTTATGGTATTTTCAGAGGTGGTTATTTTATCATGGTAATCATCTTTCTTATTTTTTGTGGTGATCTTTCTTATTTTGGGTTTGAAATAATAATAAATGAGCTTCACCGAGTATATACATTATTTGAAAGTTATGTTGTTTTTTTCAGCTTAGATGAGAAATGGGAGCAGATATGTGCTCTCCTAGGTGTGGACTGGAGGCTTTGGCACAATAGGAGCATCCAACATTAGCTACCACTTTTGATTTTGATTTTACTTGTTTAAATTTCATTACTGTTACTGGTTTTTGTTTTCATCATTCTGCTATTATTTTCTCGCAACCGACTTGTGTGGTTGGTGTAAACTTAGAATATCATTTGTATTATTCTTTTGTATTCATATTTACTTAATATTATTGTTTTTCATACAGAAAATTTTCCTGCTGGCTGTAGTTTCTGATGGAAAACTGCAAAAAAATAGGGTCAATTAATCTGGCACTCACAAATTTGTGATGGCATACCATTATGAAATATTATTACATATATACAGAGTAATTGCAAATATAACATTTGACTGAGATGAAACAAGATTACCCTTGAGCAAAGTATTTCATTAGAGATAACAGATAGATAATGCGCTGTAAATGAATTTTGTACCAATTCGTGAAATTGTTTTTCATACTTCAAATCATTTGTAAAATATGTAATGAAGCATCCGTCTCATTTCTTAAAACAATCAAATATCAATTTTAAAAATAAAACCATAAAATATGGCGAAAATTACATCATCCTCCCCTTTAAGCCATTGCAAATATAACATACCCTCTATTTTTTTGCTAAGCACAAACCCCCCTTATTTCTTAGATAATTCACTCGTGAAACCCCTTTTACTAATACGTAGTTACTTTTTCTCTTGACACTGTTACTTGACACATATCATCATAACTTTCTTAACAATGATTGATCTTAGGTTTTATCATGCAAAATGTCTACATAGTTCAATCAAGGTTATTTGGATATCCTTTTCATTCAAAATTATCAATATCATCACCCTAAATGAGGCTTTGAATCTTGCAAGAATTACAAATTTGTCTATTGATTTGTTGAGACGTAGTTACTCCGAAGAAGAATTACAACACATAAGATGTTTGCTCAGAATCAGTTTAGCAATTTGGTTTCGGTGGTGGTGATTAAGTCGTTTCAAATGATTGAGTTGAGAGGATAAAAGATACATGAAAGAGGAATATCAATTTCAGAATAACGTGTTTTTTTTTCTTCTCTATAACGTAAGCCGGGCGGATTTAACGACAGATGTGAATGATTTTTATGAAAATAAATGGGGTGCTGGTTGTATTTACATGAACCTCAGGGGAGTTTAGTGTAGTTTTCTCTAAACTAGATCATGAATAAACATATGTAGCGGTTAGTCGATTACAAATATTGTTTGTAAGTGCCTAAGTGGTATTTAAGGAGAGCATTATTTTATAAACATGTGTGAAGATTAGCAGCAGTTGTCGGGGCCTCGGGCTCCTGTAAGTTTCAACCTGCGTTTCTGAGCTGCAAGTGCTTTTAATTTGTTTCCAGTTGCCATCAGAAGCAAGTTTTTCACGTGCTGCCTTTGTTCCTTTGGACTTGACGATTTCGACAAAGATTCCTCGAAGGCATGTAAATCACGAGGAGTACTAAATGGGAGAGACTGCAAAACCTAAACAAAAAAATAAATGCATATTAGTACAATATGTATGCAAAACCTAATATGATATTACTCAATATCCAAGGTCTACGATTTTTTGAAAGTGTTTTCCAAAAGATAAATGCAGTAAGAAAAAAAACTAAGTCACGGAAAACAACTAACCTTCCTGGGGGCTGGGTGTCTATCACGAAGATATACAAATATCTCTCGACAAATGGCAACTAGATCAGCATTGATTATTGCATTCGACTCGAGCTCTAATCCTTGAATAACAGATGAAAAAAGATCTGTAGAAACGTATTCTACAAGTTCAGTATGGTTTGTTACTATCGAAAGAACTACCATCGCAGAGCAAAAAGAAGAAATCTTCGCCACGGCTTCACCATCTGTCCATTTAAAAACTTCTAAACACATTCTTAATGTTGGAAGGGCAAGACCTTCATGCTTTAGCAGGAACCTGTCATGAGTAAAGACATAATGAGAAGAAAAAAAAGCTTTGAAACTGAAATGAAGCATATATTCCATAACAAGTAGAAAGCATACCCAACCAAAGAGCATGATGCAACTGCATCCAAGCTTTTCACAGAAGACATGTCGAAAGGAATAATATGCCCAGACTGTTCCAAAGAAGGGATTCCAGTATTTAGGGGAGGAGAAGCAATCACAGAGAGGAGTGAACAAATCTGACGTGTTAGATTCCTCAAAAGTGTTTCCTCCATCACCTGTACTTTCAGGTCTGATCCACTAAGAATGCCATGAGTATCAGGAACCTTTGCTCTACCATCTTGCAGAAGACTTGACCATGAACAGCTAAGAGCTTGCTGAACATGAACAAATAATGGGAGCAGAAGCTTTTCCAGCCAAATCTCCCTCATATCGACAGGACAATTTTTAACCAACGGAATCAAAATGCAATGAACAAGCTCCCTCAAATGCCTAAACTCCATTGACTGTATATTCTCCATCAGGGCAACGGCAACAAAGTGCACATCCAAGTTTTTGAAAAATGAATCCCCAATGGTTATCGACAAGCCCAGTACATTATATCTATTCATATAGACCATGCATTTAGTAATGTACGGATATGTAAATAAAGAACAATAAAGATGTCATAGATGCAGGATATTCTTATTTTAACCAGAACGTTATTTAGTCTATATTGATAATTGTTGCAAAAACAAAATTGACAGGGAAGAGCGATAAGATTTGGAACAGAATATAAGTTTTAGATAAAATATAAATATCGGATATGCACGCTTACCCACTGTGTCTGATGAGTGTAAACCAATTTCGTATATCTGATTCATCTGGTTCATCATATCCTTCCTTAGGGTTCTTTGGCAATTCAGGGTTCTCTTCTCCAAGAAGAGTGAACCTCTCAACATCACTCATAGCCATTGCAGCTTTGATCTCTCCAGGTAAACTTTGGCGTATAGATGGAGACCAAAGAGAGTGTATGCCTCGAAGTAGCTGGAAATTAAGAATATACTACATTATTAATACTGTTAGAAATAAAATATAAAACCATTCATGTGTATTCACCTAACATTTTAAACTTTTGAAATGGTAAATAACATGGTATAAAAGTCTTTGTGAATAAGTGATCTAGAATTCATTACTAGACTAGACACCCCCAATAGTCAAATAAAAAGTTCAGTTTCAACGTACGGTATATAGGATTGTGCATTATCTACTCTTCAATCCGAAAGGGCGCTCGGTGAGCAAATATGTAATAATATGAAAAATTCACGTGCCTTCACCAAATAGCTTAAGCTTCTTAGATAGTTGGTTTGTTAAAATTACAACGTATTTAGAGGACAAGATTGAAGACACAGTGACCATTTTGATTCAAAATACTAGAGGAAACACATGGCCAGAGTACACTTCAGGGAAGTATGCATACTTTCAAGAGAGGATTTAGCATCAGTAATACATGAGGGGCCAATGGATTTAAAGGATTTGAATCTGACATTGATCTGCTTTCTGGATTCCCGCGAGCTTTCTTCATCACGCTCCTCTTAAGTGCCATCTGAATGAATGTAACTGTATGAAAAACTGACAACATAACTGGTGTTTCTGACCACAACTGAACCAAACCATGTGGACTAGACAAATATCTATCCTGCCACTCCAATTGTGTCCACTTTTGGCTCAAAGGTTCTAGTAGCGATGTTAAAATTCCTTGATGCTGTTGAATACTGTGTCAAATTAAGCAACAACAAGTGAGATAAGGTTAAATTGAAACATTAACAGAGTATATAACAAAAACAAATTATCTATTCTCTTTGATCATTACCCAGCAGAAGAAGCCATTACAAGAAAAGCATCGCCTATAAGATTTTGCTCTCTCTGAACCAGACGACCTTCCCTTTGCAAACAAGCAACGGTATCAGCAACGCCCTACATACAAACTTATCAAGGTAAATATACTCAATCTCCTCCTAAATTACACTCTAAGCCGTGTGGCACTTTCAACTTGTATCAGGTGTCCAAAATTATGAAACCCAAACTGGTGAGAACGAAGCTACACCAATAACAAAAGTATAACACTTTAAGATTCCCTGAGTTATTTACACAATCATTCAATAGTTCAATTTTCACATGATGAAAGTGCCATATAGAAAACTACACTGCGCCTTTCAACGATTTAAATTTATAACGTTTCAAGGGTCCTTTAGTTATTTACATAACCATTCAATAATGTCATTTTCACATGATTTAAGTACCATAAAGAAAACTACAATGCTTCTTACAAAGATTTAAATTTCACCAGTTCAATTTCAATCCCTCTTCCATTCTGTAATTGAAGATTCAACTTCAATATGCGTGTGCTTTGTAACTCATCAATTGAAATAGCATCACACACTAATATAATAAGTGTTTTAGAGGAGACTATAGTGATGAAAAACAAGATGGAAATTAACAAAACAGATATGGAAACTTATTAATCCGGCGGGAAGTACTGTGAACAACTGAACATAACATCATAACCAGTTAACTGTGATCGTTCAACAACGGATGTTTAAACAAATGCACCTTCAGATGAGGCAAGATGCTTTTGTCAGCAGCTTTTGCTATCCGAATAAATGATGAACAGATATGTAACCTTGCATGCCGAGCACTTGATGTTGATGTCTCCTGCCAAGAGATTATACAACTTTTACTTGCCAGATAATTTTTCTCAATAGTTGAAAGCAAGAATGAAAAAGGGTTGTTAAGGTAACCTTAATTTCAAGTGGAAGAGATGTTAGAAGTTCAAATAGTTTATTGATAACACTGCCAGCTGCATCCGGAAAATACTTCAAAAAGAGACGCATTGCATCTAAATAGTGAACAAGTACTTCCACAAGTGCAGGCTTCGTCCATTTCAAGGAAATAAATTGTTGGAGTAAGCCTTCAAGAAACAGAAATAAAAAAAATTACTAAGGTCCAACTAGACAAACTCAAAAGCAGCAAATCTCAAAAACTAACTAAAATAACCTTCAAATGTTCTGCATAATTCTAACTGAACTTCAGCGTTCTCCTCGGCCATAATATTGGATCCATTGAAAACTGCATTTACAACATTCTCTAAAGCCAACGGCATGCTTTCGATCGCAGCTAAGTCCTACAATGAGAAAAGCAGAACCAACAACAGTCAACACATTTGTTCAACAAAACAAAAAAAAAGTCAACACATAAGCATGAAGTGATGGTGAGAAGCTGACATTTTTTAGAGACTAAAATCTAATTGAAAAATCAAATACAATAAACCTGAGACGGCGATGGTGAAACCAAGAAACTCTTGATTATTGTATCAATTTTTTCAGAAACTTTAGCAGCAGCTATCAGGGGTTTGTACGAAGCAACAAATCTAATCAGCTCCAACTGTTTTTAAGGAATATTACAAAACCATAAGTTTCTAATAATTCATGAAACAGGAGACTCCTCAAGCAATACGTCACCTTCCGGATACTATCTTAGAAATTCAAATACAAATTATGAATAAATTAAGTAACATAGAAAATTCCTTACAAGATGTTCCATAACAGAAATTTTTCCGGTAAGCAAAAGGAAAAAACAATATATATGATAGACAATACTATATGACTTTATATATGCCCATGAGACTTACCAGCCTAGAACGATACTGGCAGAATTGACCCTTGTCCTCAAAATCGTCACTCCACGACTCTGGTGCCACTAAAGAAAGTGCAGTTCCAGGCAGAGTTTTCTCTCTTTTGAGAATATGAAGGAAAGATGTATCCAACATTGCACTACAAAAATCATCACTCAAAAGAGATGTATTCTCTTTTGAGAATATGAAGAAAGTGTCCTTCTTCTTTGCATTTTCAGAACCGGAGAAACTAACAGATGGACTGTCACAGGCTGAATGAGTGGAACTTCTTGGCTTTGGCGTTAAATCCCTCATTAGCACCTGCAAGTAAACATTTGAGGCAAGAAATGGGAGATATGAAAATATGATGCAAAAGAGAAGAAGCACCACCACAAAGTACTTTTATAAAACTACAACATACCAGCCAGAATTGCAGGGATTGAAAATGAATTGCAAACTTGTAGTTTTTGAAAAAACCTAGCATCTGAGAGAAAATAAAATGAGATGGTTAAGTCAAATGCAAGATTTACACGCGTTCGTGTAAAATAAAAGTAAATTGAAACAGAATTTTTATTCATTCATGCATATGATAGCAACATGAGTTGAACAAAAGAAAATCAACTTGATACTTGGCAAACAAATCATGTGAATTTTTTTGGAAGATCTGTTGTGAAACCAAGATATTCTATCATTTGCAATTAACTTTTCCACGGAGTTTAATCAGAACTAAAGCCATAAGATATGAGCGATATTGAGATTAAAATAGTATTGCAAAAGAAAAACCAAAACCACATATTATATACGTTATCTTAAGCCAATCTTCCCTAACCTAAGCTGCTCATTATTACAGACTTAGTATTACTATTATACTGTACGTTAATTACCTGTTCTAGGTAGAGTGAAAATACGGCACTATCCCCGGCAATACTTTGCAAGTTAAAGGAACCCAGTGACACCATACTTTCACATATGCATTCAGAAAATTCATATTCACTCTCATCCATAGAGCCGAGACCTGAACCAGATTTGTGCAAAAACTCTCTAGATATATTCATTAATATTTGAAAGATGTCCCTCATAACTTGGTCAATTTCAGAAGCAGATGCATCAACAGATCTCTTCCTACAATCACAACTCAGGAGATATTTTTCATCAACAAAAATGAAAATAATGTCATCAGAATATATCAATCATTAGAGCTTTGTAATGCAAACCTTGATGAAACAAGTTTGAAAAACTCAGAAGCATGAAGATGAAATTCTGGAGCAGATAGTAGGAAACCACAACTGTTGGGAGTCCACAAAAAACAAGGTGGGAAGGAACAGAAAACCAGTGTGATTATGTAGCAAGAATATTTTACTGAGCTAAATAAGTAAACAACGTAAGATACATACAGATTAATGATACCAGACTTCGCAAGATCAGTCAATGGAGCCCACTCAGCATATGCAATTACTGCATTTAAAGTAGCTGTTACTGCAGCAGCGTGCAATTTGGCAACGTCGATCTGTTTTCTACCGGCTTCACTTAGTGCAGCTGTACAGTGTCTTTCTAGTAACTGCACCATGCATCACAACATTTACGTGCTTAACAAAGAGCCTGTATGAAGTTTAGTGTTTAGGGCTAAGACATACAGTGTGTAATAGAGGCAAAGTTTCTGGCAATGATTGAGTTAGCCAGCGCAAAAGTAGCCTTCGGCGGTCACCTAAAACATCAATATTCCAAGGACACATAACATTTCGCATACAGAGAGTTCACTCAAGACTAAATACACATTCAATATTTACAAGTGCAAACAGTCATATTCTGCTAATCTGTGTTATGATTGCAGGCTTCAACTTTTATGTTTTGTATTTTACTAGTACAACTAAGTTTGTCAAATCAAAGGTTTTATTTAGGATCAGGAATGGAAGTAAAAATTGTATCATAACATGGATCGTAAAATCCTACAAAATTCAAAAAACGTAAATAAGGAGAACAAATTAAATCACTAAGCATTTAATTAAATTCAAATCATAAAATGCCTTATATGAAAAACTATTTTCATTAACTTCACCCATTCGTTTTATTACTTCGTCTCACCTAGCCTTATTCAAACGAGTTTAACTCTTCTCACTAGCTGAAAAGGAAAACTTAAATGGATTCAATCCCTGGCCCATAAAACCCTAATCTCAGTTCTAATCTAAAGTAAAAAAACATGGCAAAGAGAAACACAATAAGTGGCTACATGTGGATCTCAGCGGTGGAGGTCTAAAGTTCATATGTCCAACGACGAGAGGGGAGCTTGCAAGCGGCAGCAACACTTATGTGATAAAACTCAAGAGATCACAAACCTTCCAAGTCCTCGTTGTGAACTGTAATGTCCTCAGAAAGCCACCGCAGCATCATTGAAACCAACTCAGCCTGTATGTAATTTCGAATCATAAAAAACAGTGTATAGAAATAGAATAAAGCAAACATGAAAATGAGCAAAAACTTGAAATTTACTTGTATTGGACCCTTGCTGGATAGAGTAACCAAAGATGGAAGCATTTCTTCATGCCATAATAGAACAAGACCCTCTCTTCTAACTATCTGTGAAAGTAACACAAACCAAATGTAGTTTATACCAAGCAAAATTGCAAATGTGACAGAATAAGAAGCAATGTAAATTAACCTCGGCAACAAGGGCAGCTGTCTGACTTTTAAGAGTCCAGTCTTCACAAGGATCTGCAATCTCATACATTAAATCAATGGAGAGTTTCACAAAGTTTTTGTGCTCTTTCGGGCTTAATTCCTCCCACCTTAATCGCACCAAATGCTGTAAACAAAGATATATTCTCACGTAAGACACGAGGAAAATATGTATGATCGAATAAGCAAGATAAATCTCCTACAAAAGGATGTAGTAACAGCATATGAACTTGAACCTGCAGCATCTTAAAAGCATGCAACCGGATTTCAGATGACCAATTCTTTTTCACCAGAAGGAACAATGTGGTCGGTAATGTCCGTATATCACCACTTGCTTTCATCTGAAGAAAATTTAAATAGATTATTAGTCTCAAGCAGATATTCATTCCAATGTAAAGTAGCAACACTATGAGAATACCACAAGTACTAGTAAGCAGTAGCAATAAAATTGATATAATGTAACATCAAATACTATAGAAATTGTTAAATGGGTTTGGATTTCATCCCAAAAGTTAGCTCAGAGGAAGAGGCTGCTCCCACACACATTTATACATCAAACAACCCGGAAACTGAGTAATATGGGACTTCAATACCCACCATCACGCCTAATAGTAACATGAGTTCTATGTCCAACAACAACAACAAACAAGTCTTTTTCCCACTAAGCGGGGTCGGCTACATGGATCAAATTAATGTTCTATCATACCCCCTATTTTTGTCCAACTCATTAATTTCCAAATCTTCCCTAATAGTTTCTTGGATAGTTTTTCTAGGTCTTCCTCTGCCTCTAGTGATCTTAACATCCTCCATCTGATCTACTCTCCTTGCTACAAAATCTAGGTCTTTTCTCTACATGTCCAAACCACATAAGCATGTTTTCCACCATCTTGTCTACTATAAGGTGTTACCCCATCTCTCTCTCTAATATGGTCATTTCTAATCTTATCTCATCAAGTCTTACCACACATCTCAACGCAACATGGATCCTGTCCAATTTGCAATATTTAACTTGGCTTTGATACATGTTAAATGGGTTTGGGATCTAATCCCAAAACCTAGCTCAAGAGATGAGGGCGTCAAAATGCATTGAATCCAATGGCCCTGGAACCCGAGCAGGCCCGGCCTTGGGGGAGTGCAAGGTGCTCAACCAAGCCGGGCCTCCAAAAAGTATGGGCCACAAAAAAAATTAAGTCTAATACCCACCCCCACTTAAATTAAAAAAAAAATATGTGTTACTTCTTTTTCTTTCTTTAGTACACGTTTGAGTTTTTTCTAGACTCTAGTTCTCCTTTCTGAACATAAATCTGATGCTATCAAACCACCCCCAATTTGTATAATCACTTAATCAGTCAATTTGGAAAGCTATTTCATTGAAAGAATCACAACAATCATTTCTTTTTCGCATAAACCATTCGTTTTCCCCTTTCCCACGACGGAAGAGTGACAATCCAAACGACACTGTTAGGTAAATTTCACCTCTCCTTCACTTAATTTTATTTCATTTCATGTTTAGAAGTTCTTCTGATTCTGATTTTTTAACGAAGCTTAACTACACACAAAAAAAATTTGCATTTTTATTTTCCTGGGGCCTATTTTAAAAAGAGAGCCGAGCCTCCTATTTCATAGGAACGGCCGTGAACCCGAGCAATGTGGGACTACAAACAACTTCAATAGGAATATAATAATAACAAATGATGAAACTGTTTGGAAAAGATTATCAAGTAAACTCTATCTGCTACTACCATGTCTCATATAATTTCCGCAATATATAGCGGGTACAATGTTAATGAATAGAGTGATTAGTTGTGTGATTGAATAGAACAAAATATGATATAAGGAAGAAGAGTTAGAGAAATTACGTACGGAATGGAGAAAAGAGAGAGCGGTTTGACGAGCGTGGGGAGTAGAAGAAGAGCAGTTGAGAGCGGTGGATATGGCTTCAGCCACACTGTTGACATTCACACTATCCTCCTTCATTTTTGTTTTGAAACACGTAACTGTTAATTCATTTCGCACCACTCTGCATGTGTTGAGACTTTCAGAGTGAGGAGGGATTCATTCGCTTTTTGTCAACACAAATTCGCATTGGTTGGGTGGGTTTTGAAAGAGTTTACATTTCTTTGTAATTGTTTTAGTGCATGTTTGGTTATGTGGTTGCAAGAGCCGATTCAGAGGGAATTGATTTTGATTAAAAGTAAGTTGGAAATAAAGTGATTTTTGGATACATTTATATAAAAGTGATTTCGACCATGGATTAAATAAAGTTTAACCAATAATTGTTTCAAGAATGGAATTCACAAACAATTCGTTCTTAGGTAGAAGCGTGGAGCTTAATAACCATTTAAACTGAATTATTTGATTATGCAGTGGTAATCTTGTTCTTCTTTTTTTTTACCAAAAGCCTTTTCCATTTTGTTGCTTTAAATCAAATAATAAAAAGTTATTAATTATCAAATAATAAAAAGTTATTAATTATATATGCAAGTCTTAGTTCAACTGATAAAAATGTCAAAAAATTATGTTGGACGTTGTGATCGGGTTCGAATCATGACTCATCGACTTATGTGTGAGTTTCAATTGTTATTTCTTATTTCATTTATCTACAAAAAAAAAAATTAATTATGGCGTTCCAATACATCGTGTATTGGTTAGGTCTTGCGGCCATGAGCTCATGCTCACTAGTTTGATCCTTCATGTTGCAACTTTTAGTTTTTTTTTTTTTAAATAACCTGATCCATGTTTTGATTTGTTCGATTCACCAAAATCTATGATTCATCGTATTTTTCAGTTTCGTCTGGTTCTCAACAATTCAATTGCTTAACTGATCCACAATCTAATCAAATCATACTCCTCCGGTTCGACCAGTCGGTCTGATTCTTACAACACTTTTTTATTAGTGCTTTGTTCTTCGTTGTTATACCCTTCTCACGTGCATACCTTTTTTTTTTTCCTCTTCCGTTTAAATTTAGGGTGGATTAGATCATCCCTAATAGGAAATCTTATCTACATAACTATGGTTAGGGATGGAAAAACGGGTTGTCCCACCTTCGCTTTTAATCAATCAAAAATAAGGTAAGGCAGGTCAAGCCAACTTCGATGGTCGGGTTCAAATTGTCACCCACGCCCCTTAGCGAGTTGGTAGGTTGATGAGTCGGCCAGTTAAACGTAAATTTTATTTTTTTTTCATTCACATGAATCGTAAAAGTTCATAATTTTCTATTGTTATTGACAAAATAATAAAATATCTTGAATTATTCGCATGATTTATTGTTGTTATTAAAAAACTTTCAAGAAAATACTTACGAGTAGCAAATAGAGTTTTAAAACAATTACACATGATTATGTAACATTGTTTGGAAAAGACTATCAAGTAAACTCTCAAACAACGTATTCACATGATTATGGGTTGTAATTCTCATAATTTCGCAATAAAAAAAATTTCCCTTAAAACTAATTTGTAGGTTGGCCCACCCCGTCTTGTTTTTTCAGAGGGTTAAACGGGACATACCAATTTAAGAGACCGAGTTCAAAACCTAGGCTCATCCCGCCAAAATAGCGAGTTAAACGGCTCAGTCCGATGGACTCAATCCGTTTTGCAACCCCTAACCATAATACCTAATAAGTACATCCATTTGGGGGAAAACAAAAATGGTACTTAATAAGAAGAGTGGCTTTGTTAAGCTCTTATTCTCTCTCTGTCTCCCTTCACGCGTTTGTATATTTTCATATTAAAATATTGAAACCTCATGATATAGAATTATCAATAGTTGATATACAATTATTAGTGGATCTCATTTAAAATATTTGTTTGAGGTGTTTGATAGAAGGGATTAAGTACTTACTAAATATCACTATTAAAAAAATTATAAATGAATGATGTGTTTACAAGTGACCCACTTAAACACCAAAAACTTGAATTTTGCAATGTTGATGCTCTTACACTGATCTTTCTTGAAGTTTGTTTAATTATCACTCGCAACCCTCTCCTATTTATCAAACGAACACTTAACACTTAACTCCTTTAAACTTGCAATACATGGCATCTTTAAACTTTTTTTATATAATAATAAACAAAAAGGATATTCATTCAAATTGATAAAATATATTATTTAATATTGCTAAAAACACAATGGATGTATCTGCGAACAATCTTACAACATCTTAGCTAATAACATATTAACATACAACGATAAAATGACTACAGATAATACGATAAAATTAAAGTGACCGGAATATTCATGTATTCGATTCTGCAACACTGACGCTCGTGTCATTGATTGAACGCCGCAACAAGACAGAAAATCAAAACAACACTGCTCAATACGACGAACAACACAACGTGCACTCAAACAATTTCGATCAAATTTTACATATTTTCCAACCAAACCCAGATTACTAGAATTCATTTCCTTTAGAAATCAGAGGGTTAACACAAAAAAAAAAAACAGTATTTAATTACCCAAAAGACACATTATTTAAAAATCAGTATATATCCCTTAAAAAATCAAAAGATGATGGATTATGACATGTTTAATTAAAAAATGCTATTATGTTAGAATTAAACTAATTCTAACTTTCTTTTATCTTCTTCAACCATCTATAAAGAGTGATTATGATCAACTTTTGGCGCTAAAATCACCAATCTATATTGTTTTCTTTTCTTTTATTTAAATGAGTATTTTTGTGTATATATAGTTTTCATGTTTTCATTTCGTCATCTTAGTGTGGTACATTGGTTTTGTTTGTTGTGTTATTTTAATTTTATGTCTTGTTGCGGTATTCGTTCGATTAAAATCGACAAAATAACTTTGATTCGGTGCAAATAAATCAATGATTTTGACGTCTTTAATGTTACAAATATGAAAGTATGAGTTTTGTCGTATTAATAGGTTCTATCACTTTGTTGACATTTTATCGTTGTATATTATAACATAGGTGTTGTGTGTTTTCGTAGATTCATCTTTTATACTTTTAACAATTATTTATTTATTTTCAATCAAAGTATTATAATAATTTGAATGAATGCCACTATTTTATTATTCACCAGAAAAAAATTCCACTATTTTAGTTAAAAAAAAATGTAGTATCATTTATTATTAATGCAAACGCGACCAAAATGATTGCAATTGTAATTATTATTATTATTTGAGGAGTGATGGTAACACTTTTTTTTTCAATACACTTTTACCACTCATTCTTTTATCGGTGAAAATCAATGTAGGTTCCACCATATTATGTGGGTCTCATTTCTAAAGTGTAAGATCAACATTTATTTACCAAGAGTAAATGTTAGAGAGAGCATTGAAAAAAGAGTGTTGCTGCTGTTATTATTTTGGTTGCAAAACAAAGAGAAAAAGAAATTAAACTAAAGAAAACTAGCAAAGACTACTCTATAACATAGAAAGTTCCATTTGCACCAAATTTTAGGAGATGCAAAAGATCTTCCAGAGGGGAGCATGGTAAGAAAAATTTGTATCTGATGATGCTCCAGACTTGGCTATAAAGTCCACACAATGATTTTCCTCTAAGAGTATGACAAACAACGACATTACTTTGCTCAGTCGAGTCATTCACTTCTTGAATTAAAACAACAAGGACATGAAACCTCGTGGTTAGCCCCTTGATGTGGTTGATACAGAGTAAAGAGTTGGAGTAGCAAATGAGCTCTTCAATGTCCAAACTTCTTGCCAATATGAGACCCCGGGAAATAGCATATAACCTAGTCCACATAATGTCAGGTGATCCTTGTAGGTAACCTGAAAAACCTGATAAATAAAAAGTCTGCACTATTTCTTATGTTTCCAGCATAACCAGCTCTAACAGAGGAGCTGAGACAACTACCATCGAAATTAACGATGGCACAAGAATAGCTACCACTGTTCCAACAATGAATCTATCAACTTGCACAACATTAAAAATAGCAATGTAGCAAACTTTGAAATCATCTACCATACTATGAATGTTGTAGGAGAGACGATTAAGGGACCAATTTTCATTGTTGAAACACATTTGATTTCGGTGACGCCATGCCCATCAAACACATGCATGCGGCACCATTTGAATGATTCAAACTTTTTTCTCCCACCAAACCTGTGTGGGATAGTTTTTTTCTTTTTAGAATTTGTGTAGGATAGGTTGATTCACTTTAAAGTGAATCTTATCTTATTATAATCATATGGCAAGAGCTCGAGCAGTTTAGGAAGAAATTTTGCTACTCCAATCACTAGGTTACGCAAAGCTATCACGAACAAGAGAAACTTTGCCCAATTGCCCCATTAACGGAAAATAACGACCGACCAAGTTAGTAATTCGTAACGTAACAGACATAATCATTTCTCTACGTTATTATACATATATAATCTTTGGAGGGGACAAACATCTTAAAGGAAAATCTACGTCCACTTTCTATAGAAAGAGACATGATACCTTCTAAGGGAAGTTTGCAAACAACGTAAAAATGGGAAATACATCATGATAACATGTGACCATAATTATCTTCAGTGTATGAAAATTATACTCTCAATTTAGCTATGTTATGTTTTCAAAGTAACGATATTTGTACAACTATTTAGTGACAATTTGTATGACAATCTTTATTTTCTCTTTTTTTATTGGTCAAAAGAATAGACAGAAAAAAAAACAGTAAAACATAATGTGAGTATGGAAAAGAAAGTTGTACACATATCATTTCTCATTTTTTTTAGTCAAGGTTAGAACTTCGACCCTTATATAATATTGTCCTTATAACTACCAACCGAGTTGTGTTTACATGACCATTTTAATTATACTCTACTAAAACTGTAACACTTTTATTTATTTATTTACAATTTTCCCCAGCTTCTATAAAAATAAAAATAATTTCAGTCTGTTAGTGACAATTTTTTCATATGCCTTAAAGTGATACTTAATTTGAGATAACTAGAATAATATTTATTAGTATATGTTATGTAAAGTTTAACATTGTAAATAAGTAACTTTTTTAGGTTTGTTCAAAAAAAATAACTTTTTTAGGATTTGACGGTACCGTAGTACTATTTTGGAAATTTCATTTATTATGCTGGTTCTATTTCGATGGTACTATTTTGTTCTTTTTAATTGATGAGGAACTAAATTATAGTGTCCCTTAGTTTTTTTTTGTTGGCCGACGTCGCTGATATGAGGTGGTTCAATGAAAAATATTGGTTAGGAGACTCTATTGGTGAGTTTATTTTTTTTAAGGGATTATAAAGTGATGTATCTTTTCTCGAAATGTAATATGGAATATGTTTTTTTTTTTTTTTAAGGAGCAAAGTTAGTCTTCACTCTCAAAAGGTAAACAATAGGGTGAAAGTGATTTAAGGTTGTCTTAGTAAAACGATATAGAGAAAGAGAGTTCAATCCCCATACTCAATTCATAAATTATCAACTACACAAATATAAGTCATTATAAAACATGAGCTACTAAAATATAAAAATATATCACTGTTCGGGTATTATAAAAAGTTTCATATTGTTTGAGAATTGAGACTAAAGATATTTTATAAATATTCACACTCTTCAACCAAGTGAATCTCATTTTAACTAAAGACGAAAATTACGACGGTTTATACACAAGATCTAAAGCATATTATACATCAAAAAAGAAGTGTAGCATGTGCTAGATTGGCCCCAAAATCTCATACTTTCTTTATATATAATATAGATTAATTAAAGTTTAAAAGCTCAAACCCTTAGCCTATGTTTAGAATGGCGTTTACTTTTTCAAATTAGCGGCCAGAAATCACGTTAAACTAGAAGCTTAGTTTTTTAGCTTCTTCATTTCCACGGTAGGCATGCTTTGAGATGTGTGTTTGGCTACCCCACCGCCAAACCAAACAGGTACTAAATCCAGTGTCTTGACATCGTCCTTCACAATTTATAGGAGTTTATAAGGTCTAATTCAGGATCATAGGGTTAAACTTTTATTTTGAGATATGATATATTTCTAATTTTTGTCGGTTAATTATAAGGAAATTAAAGTGTCCCTACTGCCCATCACACCCTCAACAAGACTAGTTCACCTCCCATTCTCCCTTCTCCTCCGCGTGTGACCGACAAATAGTGTATATTTCCAATCGTGTGAATTTGTCCACACATATACTTCAACTTGTATTTGAATTGAAACCCACAAAATCTCTAATAGACATAGATTTCTCTTGTCGCGTTGCATATATAATTTGACATTGTATGATTGTATGATTGTATCTGTATTATTAGCTTCCATTTTTTGGGTATAATATTAGCAGCTGGAGCTCTCTGGTGACTTATTTTTGTTGTTGGCAAATTGGGAAACCATTCCTTAAGTTCTAGTACATTTGGCATCCCACCCATAAATTTTTAGATTTGTGGGACATTGGTCAATGTTCATTATAATGTACGTATGAAAGTGATTCTACAAGATCAAAGTGATTTATTCCTTAGTTTTTACAAACAAAAAATGGATCTTAGTTAATCTCTCCAAAAAAATTAGAATTTTTTTAATAAAACATGAATTTAATATGAATTTTTATATTTTTTTACGGTTAAAAATTCATATTTAATAATTTATGTTTTGTTAAAAAATTCTTTTTTTTTTTGGAAATTGTTTTTACAATATTCTACAAATTTATGCATAATTTCATTTAAAAATTACAAAAATTAACTTAAAAATAGGGGCCAAAAGCAGTGGTTGAAAATTTTATAGGGACTAAAAGTTGAAGGAAAATTTTAGAAAGACTAAAACGAAAAGTTGATATCTTTATAGGGACCAAAAACATATTTAACCAATGAAATTATGAATATTTAACGATTTATTATCAATAAAGTCATTATATTCTAACCATTTATTATCAATTTGATTCTTATATTCAACCATTTACTTTCAATTTAGAAAATTATTTCATAGGCTCTTTGCAACCCTTCATAGAAGGTGGATATAGTTCGCTCACTTTGATGTTGAGTTTGGACCGTTATCAATAAAAATTTAATTATAAAAAAAAAGACATTCAGAAATACTAATATGAGTAAAATTTGACAGAGTGAGACATGTTTTTTAAATATTCGTAATTTCATAGATCTATTTGAGAATGTCCTACAAATTTATGGGTGAATTTATTGGTTTACCCGGTTAATATTGGTGAATTGAGATATAATTTTTGTTAGGGTCTTGCTAATAATCGCTCTAAGGGCACTTGTTAAGGATTCAAAAATAGAAATAGTTGATAACTTTCATGTAAAAAAAGTTGTTTCTTGATGTTTCAATGTGTTGACTACACAAATCTCAAGATAGAATTTCCACTTTAAATTGTTTGAGTGTTAATGAATTCTTGATATGTTAGTCTTGCTACAGAGAGGATTTTGTTGGGCATTCGACAATTATAAAACTTTGTCGAATCTTTATGACATAGATCAAATATGTAATAGAGTGAATATTAGGTCATTTTTTTTTAAAGTAACTCGTTGTATAGCTCGAGTACAATATCATATAAACAAGGGATGATGCATCCCACATCTTCGTGAACAGTGTGAACAACGAAGTTAATTCATGAAATTATAGCTTTTTTTTTAACAGAAATATAAGCACTCTTATAAGAAAATCTATGGAAATAGTGCACATTATGATTAGGAGGAGAATTAATTTCATGTGTCTACAAGAAACTCAGACAATTCAAATTTAGGATTCGATACACTAGCAAAGTTATATCGAGAAATGGGGTATGCATTATTATGGGTAACATGTAGAAGAAGGATATTAATTGTGGATGTAAAAAGGATATGAAATTGTATCATAGCCCTTAAATTTTCCATGGAACAAGACACATTTAATGTTATTAGTACTAACCTTGTGCCCCATACCGGCTAGTCCGAATAGGTAGAGAATTTACCAGCTTGGCGGATTGACCCCTACGAACTAACCCATTTTGACGGCTCTAGGTGAGTGAAGCAAGAACTAAAATTTTTGATGGGTTATACTGATCCTTAGCTAGCAAATTTTTGATGGGCTTGTTATGAAAGAGAAAGAAAGCCACATGACTTAGATCAAGTGATATATATTAAAGATGAAGAAGGTAAAGTTTTGTTTAAAAAAAATATGCAACTCATTTATGGAAGAAGTACTGTACTATATTCGATTAATTGATCTAAAATAAAGCATTATGTGTGTAGTCCATGTTCCTAATTTTAATGACTTTGATTGCAATCAATTTGTAATCTATACATGGATCCTTTTCTTCCTTTTCTTTCTTGATAAATCATCACATTAAGGTTATATGAATAATTTATTCCAAGAATCAATCAACCATGCATATATGTGACCCCCACTACACATCAAGTTTGGGGCCACTAAAGGACTGTTGTTGACCCACTTCATTGATGAAGTTTTCATATCTTCAAACGCACCATTACTCACTCAAGATTTTGAGAATTGACAATATCAGAATCTGGCCCACTCCCCTTTTAGTGAATTTTAAGGGTATCTCACAAAACAGAACAAAACAAAATGAATTAAGGATAAATATGTATTGTCTAAATGTATTGTTTCTTAATATGTGTTAATGATTTAGCATGTATAAATCTATTATATTGATTGTTCGGAAGAACTTTAGTTCGAATTTTCACTGACACAACTACTGTTTAAATTTTATTTAATTATCGACCAAACTTGTGATTATTAAAATTCTTTCCCTTAGAACAACATGATTAAAACAATGTTAACCAGTGCCCCAAAAACATTGGTTAAGCATCCAAAACAAAAACAAAAACTCTTTCCAATTGAGTTAATTAATGCAACAACTTGATTGAGACAAATTTACAATTCCTACCTACATGGATAAATTTTATCTCTAAATCTAATATTTTCTGCATCAGTGCAGCGGTGGTATGAAATTGGTATCCGAACATAGACACGTATACTCTTTGCCTATTTGGAAAAATGAGAAATTCTTGTGTGAACCAGGACCAAGAAATGAGGTTTGATCACACATAGAGTTTTTTCCTTTCGTTTTTACTGTTTTCATTTTCTCTCTCTTCTCTCTTCTCTCTCCTCTCTCTTCTCTCTTTGGTTGTGACCAAGAAATGAGGTTTGGTCCTAGTTCACACAAGAGTTTCTCTTTGGAAAATACATATTGTGCACTGTGTAAATAGTATAGTATTAGACCAAAGGGCCATGCAATCCAATCTAAATACCACAATATTGAGCCACATTTAAGACACCCCAACCACCCTCTTCTGCATGCCGTTATCTTGTCTAAGAGTAATTCTCGATCCCTCCAAGCTTAAAGGCTTTCTTGTCATTAAATAGTAACAAGAAAAGTAGTTGCATTGGGAAAAACAGAATGACATAATTCAACTGACCCTCCAAATTAAGTCTAATTAAATGTAATCCAACAATTAAAGACCTCCCTTCTTGTCTCTAATGATCTATAGTACAGTTGATTATAGTTGCATAATCAGTCCTATTTAGAGTTTATGTAGCATCCACACTTTGAATTAAAAGTGTGTCTGATGTACACTAACGCATCACTGATAAATATAAGCAAAAATGATAGTTGAAAAGTTAAAATTTATGGTTAAAAATTTAGTTCATATAAGTCAACCTTTCAACTACTTTTTTTACTTATATTTCATTTCGGATGGAGTATACATCCGGTTGTAGTATATGATTGCATTCAATTTTGTTTATTTTCTTAAATTATAATTGTACTATATATTATCATTATGGTGTTTGATGTACGTGTCTGTGTCTGTGTCTGTGCCTGTATCAGTGCTTCATAGTTGTCGATTGTAGAGGGACCCAATAATTTTCTATATTTATACTACTATCAATATGTACTGCCATACTCTTCTTCCATATGCACCTTTCACTGAGTAGTCCATCACTCTCACAGACACCCTGCATTTATACACACAAGCATCATTTTGTTTTCTGCTTAAAATTTAAGTTACTTACCTTTGTTCATGGCTTTTCCTTTCATATTTCTCTTTGCTTGTTTATTCTTTATTGCTCCTTCAAGCGATGCCTATTGGCCACCTTCCCCTGGTTACTGGCCAAGTTCCAAAGTCAGGTCTATGAGCTTTTACAATGGTTATAGAAACCTTTGGGGTCCTCAGCACCAAAGCATGGATCAACATGGAACAACAATTTGGCTTGATAGAACCTCAGGTATGAATCTGATTAGTTTCGATTCACGTTAGTGTAGATACTCTATCTACTGGGAAAATTACGGTGGTACCATGATTTTGCTGAAACTTTAAAGTGTAGTTATTTCCAAAATTACAATGGCCGGCACAATTTGATTTCGTGAAACTTACGGCGAATTCAAACATGCACAAAATATATCATTGACATGTAACCTACATTTTTCTTTCTAATTATTAGGAAGTGGATTCAAGTCGAATCGTCCATTTCGATCGGGATACTTTGGCGCTTCGATTAAACTTCATCCTGGCTACACTGCAGGAGTTATAACAGCTTTTTATGTAAGATTAAGATATGATCATGATTAAAAAAATGAAGTTAATTAATAGAAGGTTAAACATTTTTTTTAAAATTTGAGTGTGTGATAAATTTTACTAATGAGTTGATCAATTGCAGCTTTCTAACAATGAAGCGCATCCAGGATTTCATGATGAAGTAGACATTGAATTTCTAGGGACAACATTTGGAAAGCCTTATACTTTGCAGACAAATGTTTATATAAGAGGGAGTGGTGATGGAAAAATTATAGGCAGAGAAATGAAATTTCATCTGTGGTTTGATCCTACCAAAAAATTTCATCACTATGCTATAGTTTGGAATCCTAAGGAATTAATGTAAGTCACTGTTAATTTTCACTATATTACTCCTCTTTCGATCCTACTCCCTCCGATCTCAAGTATAAGTGACATTTCACTTAATAAATGGTATTGTGTCTAGTTTCTAATATTGATTTTAGATACATAATTAATTAAATGAATTAAAAAAATTAATTTTTTCTTATAATAGAGACCGACATAGTATAATAATCGTCACAGAAAAAATTTATCCCTTAAAGAGTGTCACATTTAAGATATTATTTTTCACTTTTGTATTTATAATAATTTAAATAACAACAAGGGATAGTTTATTAAAATTACCCTTCTATTTCATTTATTTATCATTGTTTTTAATTTGTATGAAATGCTTAAATTAAACAACCATATGATTGTTTTTTTTTTTTAATAAGCATATGTTTGTGTTATAATCGGTTAGACTTTATTTTTGTGCTAGTTCAAAAAAGTAGAGCATATAGGGTAGCCAATATTTCTTTTTCTGCTGAAACATAATAGGGTAGATGATAACAAAAAAAATGCAATAATGTAACTTGGGTCTTTGTCTGTGTCATATTGATTTGTCTGATTCTTACGGAATATAGGTAATACAACAGTGTATGCACGAATGATTGACATTTTGTAAAATGAAATGGAAGCAAACCAATAATACCATTTTCTTTGAAAAAAATATATCATTTTCTTTGAAATTAAAGAATGTGAGAATAGAAGTATAATCTTTTTTATTATTCCTTTCGAATCTGGATTCCCTACTTCTCCACATATAATGTGTGTGAATCCAGCTACTAAACTAGCTGACAAAAAAAAACAGTAGAGAGTTGTCTTACTAAATTTTAATCATAACAATTATTTTTTTTATTTCAATCTAATGGTCATGATATTGAAGGGGAACCTTACTAATTATAAATGGCACTAATAACAATCTAGTGATCTACATGTGTTTTTTTATACCTTATTATATATAATTAGTTTCACCATACCATTATACAATTGCAGCCATGTGAAAGTGATTTTTTCTTTGGTACAGTGAAGTGATTTTTATTAACTTGTTTTTGTAATATATATTCTTTAACTTACATTATAATTAAACAATGTACAGATTCTTAGTGGATGATATGCCCATAAGGAGGTACCCAAGGAAGAGTGATGCAACATTTCCACTAAGACCAATGTGGGTTTATGGTTCTATTTGGGATGCTTCATCATGGGCAACAGAAGATGGAAAATACAAAGCTGATTACAAATACCAACCTTTTGTTGCAAAGTACACAAACTTCAAAGCTAGTGGTTGCACAGCCTATGCATCACGTTGGTGTCGTCCGGCCACGGCCTCGCCGTATCGGTCCGGTGGGTTGACAAGACAACAACATTGGTCTATGAGTTGGGTTCAAAGACACCACATGGTTTATAACTATTGCCAAGATCCTAAAAGGGACCATAGACTAACACCTGAATGTTGGGGTTAAATCTTTTTATTGTAAAGTGAATAAATTTGGGGATGATTTGGTCTCCAAATAATTTGCTAGTATTATTTGTTGTGTTGTTATTTTTTTAATTTTTCATGGGGTTTGTTGCATAAAAGCAACATTGACACAACAAATTTTTGGTTTATGTAATGTAATGTTTCTCTGTTGGCATAATGTCCGATGAAAAGCAAAGTGTATTGGAATTGGTTTGAGACATTAAGGTAAATGGCGTTCTAAGCAAGCACACTCTTCATTTTATAATGTTACCATGTTACTATTGTCATGTTCATGATGAATGTTGCAGTGGTCATGTCAGCAAGCACATGATGGGAAAGCTCTTGGTAGTGCTAGAAAAAATGACAGTGCCAGAGTACCCCGAATTAATGCTACTCAAAAAATGCAATAGAATCAATCATGCTGCTCAAATTTATTGTGAAGTTAAACAAATTCACTTCTAGTTTTTTGTCGTTGTAAATATAACAAACATATATATACATACCCAACAAAAATGTGAGTGAAGGACGCAAAGATATAGGAGCGAAGAACCAGCAAACAAGAAAAAATCTATCAAAACCAAAAAGAATCGTAGTTGCAATGAGTACAATATTAAAAACTAGGGTTTTAGTCTGTTTTTGATTGCAGAATGTTAGTGGTGGTTATAATTTTTTCGAATCTTCTCTATTCATTTGTTGGAATTAATTAATGGTCAAGCATTATTCAGTTTCTTACGTCTTCTATCTAAGTAATGAGTTTGTCGGGTTTTACTACCTACCAGTTGTCAAGTTGCACATTGATCACATGTGTTTGTACATGTAGGGTATTACTCAGATGTTTTGGTTCATTGCCCTCCAACTGTCAATTGCAACCTTCCATCGGAGTTTCTACACGGTTTAGTGTTTAGGGTCGCCAATTCTATAGGGAGATACACTTACACGTGTAAAAGTATGTGTATGTTCTTACTTTCTCAGAGGCATTTGAATAAATATCGGATATTAGAGTTCCTAAATTCTCAGTGAATCTTAGAAGGACGTCGACATATTCTCCCTCTCGGTAGTTCTACAAACGAGCAGCCATATCTCGTCTACGTTACCAATGATGTATGAAGAATAAAGTTTCTTTGATGATTTAAGTCATGAAGTCATTGTGTTTCCCTAATTACGTGGTCCTCTATTAGGTACTTCATGATTGGGTAGATTTGCACCAATATTATGTTTGTCACCTTCCTATGTACCGTTATCTCAGGGTGGCTCACTTCAGAGAAGACAAATTTTACGCAAAAGTAAAATTAAATAGGATTAAAAAAATAACTGAATAAAGAACTTAAATTAAATGGTTAATATATGTTTACACCGCTGTGATATTAACGACTTCTGGTTTACCATATGTAAAAAAAATAAAAAATTAGATTCCAACTCTGCAACATGAAGATTCTTTGATTTTGAACCCTGTTGCCATATGACTGTACATTTAAGCTTATGTGGCGCGCTAAGTCATCATTTCTTGATTATGTGGCACGCTGAGTGTGTAATTAATTTTCATTTTTAATATTTTTTATACATGTGGCAATTTTGGCTATTTTTTAAAATAATAAAAATTAATTTTTTTGAAAGAAAAAATAATGAAGATTAATGCTTTTTATTAATTAGCATTTACTTTAAAACACTAAAAATATTATAAAATCAAAAAAACAATTTAGATACAATGTTCATCACACTTCCTAGAAACTTTATTATCTTCTTCTTCACAAAACAAAAAGCTATCAACTTTTATTCCTTTAGGCTTTGTTTGCGAGTTGGGTTTTGGAGGAGAGGGGAGGGAAAGGAAAGGTTTATGGAGAGGTAAACCCTTGTTTGGGAGTTTTAAAAAAACAAGGGAAAGGTTTTGGGGGGTTTTGAAGGGCTTCATTTGTCCAATTTTAAGTTCCCCAAATTGGGGGGTTTTGGGGGGTTAAACATACAAATTGACAATTTTTTCCTCATAATAATTCAAAATTACAATTATAATTTACAAGATAAATTACAAAGTATAACATAATGTATTGATTTTAAGAGAAAAAAAATGGTAAAATAGTAAAATTATCACATAAGCCCTCCATCTTCTTTCCTTGTTGGTTTCTTTAACTCCCAAACAAGGGGAAGGTTTTTCCTCCTTTCTCCCTTCCCTCCCTTTCCTTCCCTTCCCCTCCTTAGCCTTTCCTTTCCTTCCCCTCAAAACTCGCAAACAAAGCCTTAGTCAAGACATTTGCAGTTTGTGACTCGGTTGGGAAATGCATCACTTCAAGCCTCCCGTTGTTCACTTGCTTCCTTAGAGAGAAAAAAATTAGGCCTATATGTGTTTCAGTGTTGTTTCTGCCATGTAACACAAGATTCTTTGTTAGGTTATTAGAGGCTTGTTATCAATTAGTAGTTTGATTAATTTCTTCACGTCAACTTCAACTCTTTAAGCATTGATTCAAGACAAATTATTTTGCAAGCAGCATGTGAGATCCATGTACTCAGTCTCACACAATGACAAAGCTGCCACAAGTTGTTTCTTTGAGAACCAAGAGATTGGTTCTTCAAACAACATAAAGAAATATGCAGTAGTTATTCTTCTTTTCGAATTGTTTTAACACCGGTCAGCATTAGAGTAGCGAATAAGCATTGTATAAGCTTCTTTTATAGCTTTTGGAAACATAATTGCATTTCTCAGTGTGCTTTTCAAGTATCTTAGTATTCTTCTTGATGCGTTCATGTTAGATCTTCTAGGATCATCCAAAAATATGCTTATTAATCCCATTGCAAAGCATAAATCTAACATGCTATTGCAAAGGGACCTAAGTGAACCAAAAAATTACTTGAACAAATTTGAATCCACATTTTCTTCTTAAATCCATTTCTCAAGTTTAAGATTTACTTCAATTGGTGTAGGTTATAGGGTTGCATTCCTTCATATTTAACTTCTTTATGACTTCACTTGCATACTTTCTTTGGTGTAAAAAAAAAAAATCCCTTTAGTGTTAAGAAATTTCATTCCAAGCAAAAGCAAAAGCAAATAATACAATGCTCGCAAATTTGTCATCTCAAATTCAGACATCATAAGTTGTTTGAACTTTTGAATGCTCGCAACATTACAACTTGATACTAATAGGTCATCAACATAAAATCAAATAAATATCATGCTTGATGTTGTATCTTGCACACACACGTGCGCATACACACACGTGCGCGCAAACACACCTTACTCAATTTTGCATCTAGTGGAACCCAATTGAACCATAAGTGTGTCTACTGTCGAATACAAACCTAACCCTCAAACCTTAATAGGTAAAGAAGTCACCTTCCATTAATGATGATTCCTTCGTATGAAACGGTTGACACGACCTCATGTCAAAAAATAGTTTAGTAATACTCATGTATGATCAAAGTAGAAGAAGCATACTCGATGGATCTCTTAACTATGAAAAAGATGCATTAACTCAACAAGCCTAGTGGCTCTCTTCATGGAGAACTTCTCAATAAAACCTACATCTCGGCTAACAACCCCTCCGAACAATTTCACCCCTAACATCGGCCTCCCAATGTCTGAAGGGAACAACTCCACATGATGTTTATTATTATCACACGAAAGTCAAAAGATCTCACTCTTACTAATATTCAATTCAAGACCTAATCTTAGGCCCATCTCTTGAATGATGTCAAGTCTTTTAACCACCTCATCTAAATCCGTATTACAGTCTCATCATTAAGATACCAAACATGAAGAAGAAACTCGCAATCGTCTCCAATATTATGAATGAATAACAAGTTACAACACAATAACAAAAAGAAGAAACCTCAATGAATCACCTTATTACACTTTGGTGCCTGATATAATATATTTATCCCCAAAATAAAAGTGAAAATAAAAATATTTTATTCTTTTCTCAATATTTACCTTACATTTTAAATTCATTTATTTAATCTAAAATTGAATTGTGCATGTGTAAAAAATGGTGTAAAAGACTCCGTTGTTATATTTATCATGAGTATGAGGCATCAACCAGCAGCCGACCTTAGCTCAGTTGGTAGAGCGGAGGACTGTAGTTGGTTTAACAGACATCCTTAGGTCACTGGTTCGAATCCGGTAGGTCGGATCTTTTTTTATTTTTTATTTTTTTATCTTCTTTCCTGTAAACGACATAAAAACCCTGCGTTTTAATTCAAAATTACAACATCATTGTTTCGCTCGACGCAACAGAATCAATCTTCTTCATCGATTATTCATCACAAAATGGTAATATCGTAATAATTTCTATGATCCATGATTTTTCTTTTCAATTTTCGAATATTAATTTTGATGAATAAACGAAATTTATTTTTTTTTTGTTTAGGTTTGCTTGGTTTGTTTGGTGCCTCTCTTTCTCGTCCCAATCGTTAACTTTCTCCCTCTTCTCTTCGATTTTCTAATGGTATATTACACAACACCACTAATCATTATCATTATTTTAGTTAATTATGTATTAGTAATCCTAATTTTTGTGTTTTCAGGGGAAAATCTATGCGGCTTTTGGTTGGGAGTATAGAAAACCAGAGAGGGCTCCTCCAGCATGTCCTATTAAGCCTTCAAACAATACTATTAATAAAGTGAGTTAATTTCTAATTTTAAATTTTGATTTTCTTTGTGAAATGTTTACCAATTATGTGGCTTTTACGTCAATTGCATTATAGTATTGGATAGAGTAGGGATAGCAACTATTGTAGAAGCGATGGTTAAATTTCGATTTCGATTTAACTAGGTTGGGTATGTGTGAAGGAAACCTGTAGATTCTATTCTCTAGCTATGAAAGCACTGTCGTAGTCTCATAGATACAAACACCAAGCATGATTGGTCATCAACACATTGACACCGATAACAATTCAAGAAAATAAGCATGGCTCGACATAAACAATGGACACCAATAACAATTCAAGAAAATAAAATTGATTGTATGTAAACACGCGTGTTGGACACTCGAACACGCCTTCAATCTGAAATCTCGATGCTGTATAGTTCTTTAGTAAGGAGATAGAGCACTGTCCAATCACTAGAGGCCGAGGAAGACCAAAAAAGTTGTAGGAAATTGTTAAGAAATATTTAGAGGTCAATTGTTTGGCTATAGAAGTGTAGATATGATTTACAATGGAACATTATGACATTGTTTGATCGATGTAGTCAACCCCACATAATAGGATAAAGCTTGGTTGTTGTTGTTCTATTATAATTGGAAATGCTCCGTAAGTTTTATTGGGCAATGGACTATAATTGGTGAAATTAATAAGGAAAAATTTGCATTAGAAGCGGAAACTATCCCCCAATTTTTTATCTTGTTGATTTGCAACCTCATACTTGATTATTAGGGGGTTGGACACCTTAGGAATAATTCTAGCATTTTTCAAATGCTTGATGTTGATTTGATATTTCGTTTGACTGTCAAGGGTTTGTGTTACTGATAGTCACATACATTCTGAATTGAGAAGAAATCTGTTTTTTGTCTTTTATTTTATCCTTCTTAAAGATGGATTCTGTATAAAGGAGTGATTCTTCAAACAACCAGATATTGATCCTTTGGTTGTTGTTGAGTTTTGCTGGCCAACAAGTGCGTGGATTATGTTTTGGGCATTTGCATCATGCATGCAGTGAATAATATCTGTGTTGGTGGATGTGCATGCTTGCAAACAATTGTATTGATGATTTCATGTGTAAAGCTTTCACAAATGTTAACATCAATTTAACTTAAGTACAAATTTCAATGTTATAGCAGGACGGGGCAAATGTTGGACCATCTCCTACAGAACCTACTAAACCTGGAAGTGTAGATGTCAAGCAGGATTAATCTGGGGTAGCTCCTCTACATCAAGGTTTGATTGAAAGGAACAAAAAAAAAAAAAAATCATGATCACATCTAATGGTTCATATCTGTAACTTCTATTATAAATATTGGTGTTGTCATCGTCATCATCATATTACTTGAGATCGTTTATAATACAAATTGATAGTTTGGTGTAAGATGGTATTCATTTGATTTTTTTCCTTCCTATTTCGGAAGATAAGTCTCGTCAATATAAATTCAATATCAATTTTTGCATATCTGTAACATCGGACCTTGATATTCACGATCATCCGAAAAAGGGAAGATCATTTTGCAATTTTGTGAGGAAAGTTGTGTGAACAATAGCACGAGACACTTTTGTTTTCTTTTTACTGCAGAAGAGAGTTGTTTGTATTTGACATTCCAGTGTCATTAAACAACAACAACAACAACGCCTTATCCCACTAAGTGGGGTCGGCTACATGGATCAAATGCCGCCATAATGTTCTATCAAAGACCATATTTGGATCCAACTCATTGACCTCTAAATCTTTTCTAATGGTTTCTCTAATAGTTTTCTTAGGTCTTCCTCTACCTCTTTTAACCTGACTCTCCTCCATTTGATCTACTCTTCTTACCACGGCGTCTACGGGTCTTCTCTCTACATGTCCAAACCATCTAAGCCTATTTTCTACCAACTTTTCTACTATAGGTGCTACCCCCACTCTCTCTCTAATGATGTCATTCCTAATCCTATCATGTCTAGTCTTACCACTCATCCAACGCAACATCCTCATCTCCGCTACGCTTACTTTACTCTCGTGTTGGCTCTTAACCGCCCAACACTCCGTACCATACAACATTGCCGGTCTGACTGCTGTCCGATAGAACTTTCCTTTCAGCTTAAGTGGTACTTTCTTATCGCACAAAACACCTGAGGCTCTTCTCCATTTCAACCACCCAGCTTGAATACGATGATGTACATCAGCTTCTATTTCTCCGTCATTTTGTACTATGGACCCAAGATATCTAAACCGTGTAACTTGGGGTATGATATGATCTCCAACTTTCACCTCTAAGGTAGACCCACTTCTCCTTTTACTGAAGTTACATTCCATATATTCCGTCTTGTTTCTACTCAGGCGGAAACCGTACGCTTCTAAGGCTTGCCTCCAAGTCTCTAGCCTCCCGTTTAACTCCTCCCTCGACTCACCAAGCAAGACTACATCATCTGCAAAAAGCATACATCTCGGTGCTAACTCTTGGATGTGTTCCGTCAGTACATCCAAAACTAAAGTAAAAAGATAAGGACTTAGGGTTGACCCTTGGTGCAGTCCTATTGTTATGGGAAAATCTCCGGTATCCCCATCCTGCGTCCTCACACTAGTCGAAGCCCCCTCATACATATCCTGGATAGCTCTAATATAGGCAATCCTCACCCCTTTCTTCTCCAGGGCTTTCCACAAAATCTCTCTAGGTACTCTATCATACGCCTTCTCCAAATCAATGAAAACTAAGTGCAAGTCTTTTTTATCCGTCCGATATCGCTCCATCACGCGTCGAAGTAAGTAGATCGCTTCCATAGTCGACCTCCCAGGCATAAAACCAAATTGGTTATCCGTAACGTGAGTCTCTTTTCTTAGTCTTCGCTCAATTACCCTTTCCCATAACTTCATGGTATGACTCATTAGCTTAATTCCCCTATAATTCGCGCAATCTTGTATATCCCCCTTGTTCTTATAGATTGGAATTAAGGTGCTTCTTCTCCACTCGTCCGGCATTTTCTTCGTCCTCATAATCTCGTTGAAAAGTTTTGTGAGCCACCCAATTCCTTTATCGCCAAGACTTTTCCACACTTCGATAGGTATGTTGTCCGGCCCAACTGCCTTGCCATTACTCATCCTTTTCAACGCTTCTTTCACCTCGTGCTCCTGAATCTGACGATAATAGTTATAGTTTCGGTCCTCCTCACTGATGTCTAACCTGTTAGAGTCTGGTAAGATTTCATATCCTTCATTAAATAAGTTGTGGAAATACTTCTTCCATCTATCCTTAATATCTCTCTCTTGCACCAAAACTATACCCTCTTCATCCTTAATACACTTCACTTGGTCCAGGTCTCTTGTCTTTCGTTCTCGTCCCTTCGCAAGCTTATATATAGATTTCTCCCCCTCCTTGGTACCTAAAGATTGGTATAATCCTTCAAATGCTTGAGTTCTCGCTTCGCTCACCGCCTTCTTAGCCTCTTTCCTAGCTATCTTATATTTATCCCAAGTTTCGGCATTTTTACACTTAGACCAATCTCTAAAACAATCTCTCTTGATCCGAACTTTACTCTGAACACTGTCATTCCACCACCAAGATTCTTTACCCCTAGGTCCAAAACCTCTAGATTCTCCCAATGTCTCTTTTGCCACCTTCTTAATCTCATGAGCCATCCTCTCCCACATATCATTAGCGCTTCCATGTGGTTGCCTGAAACCTCCCTCTAATATCTTGTGTTGGAATATCCTTTGTTTGTCACCCTTTAAATGCCACCACTTGATTCGCGGAGCCCCGCTACGGTCTCTTCTCTTTGCCCTCCTCTTAGCCCTTACATCCATCACCATTACTCTATGTTGGGTAGTTAAGCCCTCTCCCGGTATGACTTTACAGTCTAAACAGATCTTCCTGTCTGTTTTCCTAATGAGAAAGAAATCGATCTGAGAACAAGAGGCCCCACTCTTGTAAGTGATGAGATGCTCCTCTCATTCCAGTGTCATTAAAATGAAGGAAAAACAAAATCCACTGGCCTACTACTCGACTTATATTGACCTTTCTCTAAACAAGAGCAAAACATGAAAAATCCAGCACACTAATGTAAACTAAAAGCTACTGAGATTCATGAAACCTTTGTTATATGTTTTTTGTGGGGGAGGGGCGAGGAAGTGAGAACAACTCTTTGGATTAATAATTTGAGTTTTCAACTTGTCTTTATTAGGGAGGCAGTTGTAGAGATTAAGAGTGGAAAAAAGAGGTTTATGGTTAGACTTATTATCACAAAAGTAGGGCTCACAAAAATGAGGTGATCATTTGGAGTTGGAGGTGAAGTTCTAGCTGGTGGAGGGATTTAATTGATATAGATAAGAGGGAGGGACCATATCAACATAATTGGTTCTCACAAAGGCTAAGAAAGTTGGTTGGAGATGGGTAGCTGGGTAGTATGACTCTAAGGGGATGTTTTAACCGTCTATTGTGGGTGGTAAATGAGAGTGACTTTGGAGATGGAGGGAGCTATTTCAATGGGTAGAACATATTTGGTAGAGGAGTGCAAAGCAGTGATAAATTATTTGAAACATGATTTTATGGGAAAAGATGTATATATTATAGAATAATGGGCGGTTGGTTCAAGTAAGGTCTTCCTCAGACAGAAATATTTGAAGTGATATCATTCAACATCAAATCATTGGTGTTTGTATATAGATTGTTTAAAGCCAAATTACTGAGTAGTAACTGATTTGTGATGAAGAATTAGTCAATCATTCTGTTTTACTCTATTGAGTGGGATGCTATGAAGCACGGATACGAACACGGACACTGACACACCGACACCGTTAATAATTTGAGAAAATCACATAATTCGGTGTAATTATATGTGTCGGTGTGTGTCAGTGTCGGACACAACACGTGTCCGACACCGGGACACGCCTAATCCAAGGAGTGTTCGTGCTTCATAGGTGGGATGTGACATTTAAATGGATTAGTTTACATACTGTGATATGCTGCAAAGCTAAAGAACATTTAGGTCACTTTGCAATCTTGGTGAACAGGGAAGACTTAGGATATAGAAATAGAGGTTCGTTACAATTTAATCTGTATGTGTGTGGATGAGATTGAATTGTTTGTTGAGGATGCAAAAAAATTACTAGAAGTGAAATGGTTGAAAGTAAAAGGCTTTGGTTTTGCAATATTTTAATGCTGATTGAATCCCCTTCATTGATCTAGGTTAGTGCATTAAAAAAGTGGGGATTGATTAAACTGAGGCTTTAATTTAGAAAAGAAGAAATGTTATTAAAGGCTGTTAGTGAGGGTTTTAGCAACATCATGTGAATTTTTTTCGCTGTTGGACTGTTTTTTTCCAAGTCTTCCTGTAATGTTTTAACGAAAAATGTTGGTCAGATTTGATAAAGAAGAGCACGCTCTGCCAAAGTCACTTAAGGTATGCTTGGTTTTGCATTTTTTCACCGTCGCCGCACATTTGAAAGTGATTCGCCGTGAAAATTGAGAAGCTACTATTTGTAACTTCTGTTTAGATGCATGTTTACTTTGTTTCCACCTCCAAAACAAGCACTCACTTAGAGTTGTTGAAATCTAGGTGTTGATGCTGAGTTTCTTTAGCATAAAGGATAGAATAGGTACAAAGGAGGAAAATTTGGGTTGTATGCAAGCGATATTAAAACATATGTATGAAGTGTTCCAACATATACTTTTAGTTGGCAAGTGTATGAATAACTTGTAGTCTTGTATCATTGGTTAGTGTGAATAAAAATTTAACTGTGCAGAAAACATTCTGTTATCTGAGGTAATAAGCTCAAACTCAAGCTCAGGTAATTTGGTCTCATGTAAATATGTAGGAAAGCCCTTAGAAATATAAAAACTATTTTGTTTTTGTTTCGGACTAGGACAAGATCCATGGCACATCACACGTAAAATATTTTCTTTAATGCATGTGTATCACCCTTCGAATGATGATCACCGTACAGTGCAAATCAGAGGATGATCCGCCAATTACATCATAAATGACTCAATGAAGTCAACTATATTTCTCTCAACTCTCTCTGTGAACTCCACTGTATAAGGCATCTACACTCCGGTGAAAGATACACATTATTTTCGCTACCGCTCACCCACCTTAATTTCACACAAACTTGAGTGTATGGGTGTTTAGTATACACCGTAAACCTTTGTCGCATCTCAGCAACACTAACCATAGTTTGAGATCCAACTCTGATCAATTTTGAAATCAAACTCTATAACATGAAGTTGTAAAAGAGAGGATGACTGTGAGCAACCCTTGCGGTGAGTGATCGATACATGAGAGGGGAATTCACAATACTAAATTTGGCACTGGTGTTTCCATGTTTGTCAATAAAAAGTAGGCAAGCTTTAAAGTTGATAATTTTGTCATCATTCATGATCAACATCACATAAGATTCAAATTCAACTTTTAATTTATCAATTCTTTTAGAGGTTTGTAAACTTTTAGAATTTTTTTCAAACCTGAAATTTTCAATAAAGAAAATGAGACCGAGGATTTGAAATGGTATGACTATATTTGAGAAACAATATCTGAGAGATAGTAGGGAAATGGATGGTAGGATTATTTGTTTAATTTTTTAAATAAAACGATTTGATTGGCTCAAAAAGTAATCGAGAGATCAAAATCGCACATAGAATTGGCAATCCCAACCCCATAATTAACCATATTTCAAATTGGTATATATGTATCGGTACAAGTATGACCGACCATACCATCGCTGTACATTAAATTTCATCAAAACTCTATAGTTAAGTGTGTTTGGGACCTCTTATACAAAGAAGTCCTCGTGTTACTCAAAAAAAAAAAAAAATTGTTCTCGTGTTTAATCAGAAATAGTTAGTTGACAAATTGACTTAATGGGGTTTGAGCTCTTAAGATATCACTAGATTCCTGGTTCACATGTTACTTTCTTCTCGTGTTTTTAGTTTGTTCACGTGTACACATACAAATGTTTCTTATCCATATCATCTGCTCCATGTGAACAAATTTACGTACATTCTAGGTCAAATTAATGATTTGATCAAACTCTAACAAATTAAAAATTGGGGATAAAATTATAAGATCATTATAATGAAGAGATCCACCACATGGAGCAGAACAATGTTTTTTTAGTAGGAAACCAACTCGGATTTAAGAGCTTACATCACTTAGTATGTGTTTAGTTTGACGGCTACCAAAATTGATTTTAAGATAATTGATTTTAGTTAAAAGTGAGTTGGATGTGAATTGATTTACGTTTGGATACACTAATTTAAAAAGTGATTTTTATAAGTTGACGTTGTTTGGATAACTTAAATCAAAATTAATTTTGAATGTATAATGACCACAGTATTCTTTTTATTGTATTTAAAACTAATAATTATAGAGTAACATGTTTCAAGAATATAAGGGGATTATAAGGGCAATTACGGTAAATAGATATAATGGTGTATTTGTGTGAGAGCTTAAAACTTGAGCTTCACTTAAAATCAGTTTTAAATGGCAGAATTGCTTTGAGAAAAGACAACCAAACATAATGCAAAATGCTAGAGCCACGGTGAAGGCTTGCAAACCTAAGCCTAGTCAAAAACGCAAAACTAAACAGACACTTATACATGATATATGCATCAACCATTTGTGTTAGACTCAAGTGGTAAAGGAGCAGATCAATTATCAGAATCGCAAATGCAATTATATCTTATTTTTCAAGTGAATTTATTTTGGATAGAAAGGTATAAATCAATTTTTATGTTTGGTTCCTATAAATTAGAATTGATTTTGTCTTAAGAACTGATCTTACTTGAACTTAAAATTTGTAGCTTTTGATTTTAAAATTGATTTTTACATTCAAATTTATTGTTCAACTCGTTTTGTATGAACAAATATATCGAAACATAAATCATTTTATCTTCAATTCAATTTATAAAAAAAAACCAATTTAATCTAAATCAATTTTTTTCACCGCATAACCAAACATCCCTTCAATATATTCTACTTTTTTTCTTGGGATTATGGGAAACAATGGGTCGAACGATCATGACTACCAAGAGCTATTGATGTTATATCATCATCCAAAATCATAAAAATGTATGTGTCTATATGTCTTACATCTTATATACTCAACATATTTAATTCATAGTCGATGTAAGAGTAATCACTAACACTGTACTTCCAATTCAAAATTCGATAACCAACATGTCAAACAAAATGGGGTAACTCTTTTATTATAATGCGTCGTTCTTTTCAACACCAAAAAGGCCAAGCAGATCATTCATTATTTATACATGATAAAATATGATTAGTTTGCTCAATACTATTTCTTTATGGAGAACACAGTATCATGAATATTCATTTGCATGTTGTTATCTTTTTTTATAATTTGAGTTTGAATAAGCACCGTTGGCTTTCAATTTCATAGGCCATATCCTATGCCGTATGCATCGTTGGCTTTCTGAATACTTTAATACTTTTTAGTGTCTTTCAATTTCATAATGTCTATGCGCACCAAAGCTTGCTCCTAGAAATATGCATCATCTTTTTTCCTTTTCTTCTTTTCTTTTTATTATGTTTAAGTGTTAGCCTCCGTTTCTAGAGAAAGGAGTCCTAATAATTTGACATTCGACCGAAAGAAAAGTAACATATGTCTGTAGATGTTTCACTCAAAAATGAAATATGATTTCTCCCGAATGATACAAACCACTTCAAATTCATAACTTGTTTTTATTTTCTTTTTCATTTCATCATATACCAATGTATTAAGAGATTTTTTGAAATATATGATTTAAATTTATCTAATTATTTGTGTATAATGTTGAGAAAAATTCATATACACAACTTATGCTAGAAAAAAGACGATTCAGTGCGCTAAAGTTCTTGTATGCATAATCGGAGAATGGGTTCCGCCATTATAGTGAATTGTACACAATCTTACCGTGTTTTCATCTAAGAGGCTGTTTCATAACTTCAACAAGTCACCTTTCAATCACAACTTATTCTTGTAAAGTGATTTTGATATATATAGTCAAGAAAGAATTTGATACCACTGTATTCTCTTCTAGCGTATAGTAATTTGATGAGTATACAAGTATAGTTATAAGTTTGGATTTAAACTTGAGATATTTGTTAACTTATAAAAACATATGTCATCTCATCTAAATATTATTAAATAACAAATGCATCCCTATTAAGTCTAAATAAAATAACCTGCATGGATTTTGAAATGAATGTTTAAAAAATATAAGAAATAAAAAATAGACAACTAGAAGAGAAGACATGGCGTTCATGCTCTTAATGTAATTATATTAGTTCACCGCCTCCGCCGGTGGCCAGTTTGGTCATGTCCCACCTGTGTTACCCGACAAAGCAACCGGTCCTCATATTAATTTATCAAAGACTTAAAAGTCAATATTAACTTACTAGTATTAGTTCCCCTTAAAAACATAAGAAGGAAAGAAGAAAAAAAAAAACTTACTAGTATTATTTAAGTAACAATGTATAACATCTTGGACGAATTTAAGAGTAAAAAAAACTTACTAGTATTATTTAAGTAACAATGTACAATATCTTGGACAAATTTAAGAGTCTCACTTTCAAGTCGCTTAAAGGTCACTCATATTTAAATTGTTTAGTTAAATATGTTTAACTTTGATGTTCTTATGTTATGAGCTATTGAAGGAAGATACATCTTCTTGTTGTTGGTATAAGCAATGACAATAAATTATTATAAGTTATTCTTCAATCATACATGCTCGACCTCAAAATTTCTCTCATTCCAATATGATTTGGGGTATTTATGTGTCATTTGCATATAACCATATCAAGAGCCGTTTATTGCACGTCTCATGTTCACTAATGATCACTCTTCGCCTTCGTAATTTTTTTTTTTTTTACATTTATCAAGGACATAAGTTAAAACAAAAAGTACGCCATGATTAAAAAAGGGTTAATAGTGTTTTATCCCCCTGTAATATAGGTCATTTCCGGTTTTTTACCCTGTAAATTTTTTTGTTTGGTATTCGTCCTTGTAATTTGAAGATTTTTTGGTTTTGGACCTTCATGGCAAATTTCGCCCCCTGTAATTTGATAAAATTTCGGTTTACCCCCGTGTAATTTGAGCAAATTTCGGTTTACTTTCTGTTAATTTGAGCGAATTTTGGTTTAGCCCCCTGCCATATCGTCGATTTTGTACTGTCAAAATTCATGAAGGTCCAAAACCAGAAATCTTCAAATTACAAGGACGAAAACCAAACAAAAAATTTTACAGGGTGGAAAATCAGAAATGACCTATATTACAGGGGGGTAAAACACTATTAACCCTTAAAAAAATATATGAATACCACAGAGTTTTTAAGATAACATTAATAATATAATATAAACTAAAAATTAATAATAAAATATAATATGTTTGTTTGACTTTAGGGTGACCGATTTGAATTACATAAAATTGATATTTGATCTTACATGATCAACATAACGGTGTCAGGGTGGTTCCTGGTATTTGCAAGTTTGGAACGGCAGAAGATTGTACCTGCAAACATTCTGAAGCTCAAGTAGTAAAAGCACAAGAATTAGGGGTTTAAGGGTTGAATGATTTGTATCTTTAGGAACTGTATAAAGTCCCCTTATATAGGGAGGAGGTGTATGTTGTTATTTGTTATGGCAGAAGAGTCGTTTCACAGTGGTTACAGTTGCAGAAACTGTAACCGTTGAGCGTTACGATATGGGTGTTATGAGGAGCCATTAAGATTCTGTGTTTGAATCGACGCCCCATTTTTCTACTAGAACACCTTCGCGGAGAGGGGTGTGAAGTAAGTAATTGGCCCAATATTAAATGGGATGATTTATTGAGCCCGAACTCCATTGAGTTTAGGCCTTTGGACAATTCAGAACAATGGCCCCCCAAGTCGTTGCTCTTATGGCAAGAGTGATGACTTTGAGTAATTATGGGATTCCACGTAGAGTTAAACATTATTCTTGTGGGGACTATGTTTGAATAGTGTGATGCTTGTCTAATACTTGTAGTTTGTATGAAATCTGCAAAATTAGGGGTTATGAGGTTTGGTGGTTCACAATGAACCTTGCTCGTTTTAAAAGTTTATGCCCGCAAAGAAGCAAGTGACTTTGGTGTTCAACTTGAAACCATTTTTTTTGGTATGATCGCGTGGAGCTTATAGATCCGAGAGGAGTTATGCTTGCGGGGAGCAAGGAAACTATTGCTCTCATAGGAAACTATTTTCTAAAAGCTTGTAGCTTTTAGAAAACCACCATGTTTTACGTAGTTTACTGTTTTTCCTTCCTTTCTCTTTCATAAACGTAGTGTGATACAATGGTTTTAGACTTTTAGTTAAATCAAACGCCTCTGTAGGTGATGGTCACCATCATATTTGGGATTTTCTTTGATTTTTTGTCAAATTGTGTCATTTGTGAGGAACATTTATACTCTTCCTCGCCAAAATTGACCTAATAGTTGATGAAAGGGTGGATTTAAATGTTGAATTCACTATTTTACCTCTTTTCCTTTCAGGTTCGATATGGATAGAAGAAGACAAAATTAGATCCCAATCGAGGAGCCTGTAGATTCATGGATTAGGGAAGAACCCTTGTCGACATCTACAATTTATGCCATTCCTAAACAACTGACCTCCCCTTTACTGCGATAGACCTTAAGGGAGAAGAGGTCTAGGAAATAAGGATCCCCTCAGTAGACTATAGGATATGTTCCCAGTATTCGGAGAACATGATCCTCATCGACATGTGCAAGATTGTGCTAAAAAACACGAGTTTCAGAATGCCCTTCTCGGATTTTCAGAAGGAGATCTTTAGATGGCTCTAACTGCCCACTTGCAACTTCATCCGAACTCAATGACCTTCATGCGAGCCTTCAATATAATGTGTGGGTATCTCGAATTGGCCCCCACCATCTCCTTCTTTTTCTCTGTTTACCTTGCAACGAGAAGCAGATAAAAAAGGAGGTAAGAGTTAGGTATCCTTGAGGCAAAACAAGAAGTTCTTCAACATTTTGCACCAATTTTGTTCTAGACTTCAAGGATAAGTATTTCCTTATAAATTCAGAGACTAACGCGACTTTGGATAATGTTTTACGATCAAAGAATTAGGCAAGGCTCCATGGAGTCTTCGTTCCTGAGGAGGTTCCTCAATTTCCTTTTATTGGTGTGACGACCATTTTGGTCATCAACCGTCATAGTCAATGACCTTCTTTTTAGGTCCATTTTGGTCGACCAAACTCTCCAATCCTTACTGGATTTTTGTTGGATGATATGGGATCTTCGTAGTAGGTGATCATTGATTTGGAGGAGCTCCAACCAAAAAGGACGAGGAAAGGATCCCTAAGTCAATGAAGATGTTGTCCATACTCCAAATGGTTAGTTTCTGACCCTTTTGAGCGTCTGGTCGAACGTTGATAAGTTCCACGACCACGTCACTTTAACATTGAGTGTCACTGATGCTACAATTATTAACGACATTAGGCACATGTGATGGGGTTGAGCGAAAACAGAGGTTCTGTTATGGGAGAAGAAAGCTGTCAGGATAATGGTGGCTTTGAATGGCTCAAATAGCGAGCTTAAGGCCAAGAATGATAATTTGATTTGGGATAAGCATGTTCTTGAGGCCAAGGTATCCAAACTTGAGAATGAATTTGCTGACTACAATGGCAAGCACGAGATTCTGGGGCGGCTTGATCAAGGATTGTGCTAACTAGGATAAGAAGATTGAAATCTTGAAGGAAAATGTGGGAGGAAGATGAATATGTTTGTAAGTCTGCGGATGAGTTGGCGAGCAAAATGGTCGCGCTTGAACTTGAGAAAAAAGATCTAGAGTCCACGTTGAAAACAACTATTGAGCAAGCTGAAGCTCGGGGAGATAACGAGCTTAAGGATTTGGCTGGATTGGACTATGTTGGTTTCTTCTTTGTCTCCATGTGAATCTTTATAAGAGAAGACACTCTCATCCAAGAACCACATGCCTTTTTTTTGCTCTTCAACTATTTGTAACAGCAGTAGTTTGGCAAACATTTGTATTTAGAATGGATTTTGGGGTACACCGCCACATAACCCTAGCAGAGCGAGAGTTGGGGGAAAAGATATTCTCGACTGTGGTTTTTCCTTTATCTTGAATGAATTATTATCTTCTTTCTTTTCGGCTAGCTAATCATATTTAAACTCTCATATGTTTGAATCAAATATGAAAGTGTTATGCTCATTACTATTTTTAGTGGGACTGAATTCTCTCAAATGAAAAGATAAGCAAGTGAAATCTAGATGTTCAAAAAAAATAAAAGATAAAAAATTTTAAAAATATTTTTTTTTGGTAGATAGACGAAATGGCAAAGCCATTATAAACTCACACACACAAGTTGAAGAACCCTGGTCATGGCATCCGACCTAACAATTTAGGCATTTTTGTCAGTTGAGCTAGGACTTCTGGATTATAAAAAATAAAATTTAATGGTTTGAATTGTCACACATGAGAAACATGAGGATTTCTAACGGGAGAGAATACTTTTCCACTTCTAGGTGGGCTATCTCTTTCTTATCAACAAGAATCTAATTGCCCAAACTAGAAATTATTGGACAAAAAGTCAACAACTTTATTTAACCAAAAACAGTAACACAGCAAAATAAAGACAAATTATGTTTGCCAATCTCTAAACCCTCCCCATGTGTTTAAAACCCTCTTAACTTTTTAAATGTCTCCATCACCATATATAGTTTTACACATGTCACATATTAGTGTTAATCGGTCCCTCACTGGTATTATCAACAATCCCTTCAAAAAAAAAGTATTATCAACAAGAGTAACTATGCTTTGGTTGGGTTCCCATGAGACACAATAAGGAATCCCTCTTTTTGCTGTGTTTAGATTCAAATACTTACTCATGGTATATTCCAACCTGATGCACATCAAACAGAGATAGATGCATAGTATGAGTAAGTACGTGTCCCCAATTATTAATTATGCTTGTGTTTTCTTTTCCAGCCTTTAATAATTATTACTTTGCTTCAAATGATAATGTAGATCTTTCCTAAAATAATAATAATGTAGATCTGAGCCCCTAGTCTTATCTGAACTAAATAAAATAATTGATAGTTTGTCCTCGTGAACATATTCGGCTGGTAGAGACATCATGTAATATATGCAAAATCAAAGTTTGAACCCCAAATATCTCATTTATTCATCTTAAAAAAATTAAATTTCTATTTACTAGACTATTTGACAAAATAAGAAAAAAAATAATTGCTAGTATTAAGTTTATTAATAATTGAAATTATTTTTCTATTTACATAAAAAGATGCATGATAATTAGAAATACTTTGATAAGAAATAATTAATGCAATTTAAAATTTGAATCGAATCCAATAGAAAGGGATAAAGAAAATTCTCAAGATTATATTGTAATTTAGAACAACGCTAATGAGTATTATTTTTTTTGAAGGAAATGCTATGAGTAAATTGAATAATTGTTCATATTAGAGTAAGTTACACTCCATTTTTTAAAAGATAGTTGAATTACACTCCCTTATCTATGTTAAATTAAATTAGAGTGTAGTGCATAATTAATTATTAAGGGAGAGAGTTGTCATTCAAACATCTCATAGAGTATGTGAGTATAAGTTTTATTTTTTAAGTGTATATTTTAATATAAAAGATGAGAGGAGTACGTAATTCAAACTTCTTTTAGAGGAAAGGGAGTGTAATTTCCTCTTAATATATTTTTTTTGACGAATTTTCTCTTAATATTATTATATATCCAAATAGGTAAATATATCTTCCATTAAAAATGTAATTTTTTTTTACGTATGCATGCGATCTGATCACAGAAAAAAGTTTATCTGCTACGTTGTTTCTAAATGACTAAAACATCTCACAAATATACATCCTGAAATATAATTGGATATATGTGTATAAAATGATCTTGTTAATTTTTTTTTTTTTTGACGTTTAGTTAAATATGTGTACTTCATGTCTTAATATATTTTTAATAATATACAATAATCTTAAATTTTTTTATTTCGGAAAAGTATCTACATATATTAAAGAAGATACTTACAAGTCGAGTTAAATGATGCTTTGAGATGCTACAAGCATCTATCCATGAAATAGTGTGAATTGACAAAAGTTAAAAACAAACAAAATGCAATAATTTTTGTTTGTATTGCATGTTGTTACAGAAGAAAATAAAGAATGAAACACAAAACAGAAGAAGCCAAGAAGAGCTGCAAAATTAGGTGGGGTGAGGATACAGGAATCGAATCCATGTGTAAATATATTGCAGAATATTTTACCTAATTTTATTTTGGTAGGTACAATAGAAATGAACCTTTCTTGAATCCCTAGTTAACACTTTCTGCCACTCACGTGAGAGACATCTTTGCTGAAAATGACACACTTGTTTTTATTAATTAATTAGTAATTATTTTATTTTCTCTCCAATATTTATTCCATTTTGACAAGATTCGAATCGAGGGTAGATGCTCGATTGTAGATTCTAGTTATCAATGCTGTGAGCTTAGATACGAAAATTATCCTTAAATGAGTTCATGATTTTTTTTTTTTTTTTTTTAAGGAAACAGTTTTGTGGTCAGAATATGGTAGATGAGAAAATAGTTTAGGGACATAAATTAATATTCTATTTTTGAAACATAATTTTTTGTTGGTATGTCCAGAGTTCGAATCCCGGATCTTGCATATATAATGCATTGTTCTTACAACTGAGTTAAACTCATGATAACATAATTTAAATACGTGATATGAAACATAATATTTATACGATTAAACTCTTTCCTCTGGCCTTCACCTTGAAGGTCAAAAATAAATCAAAATCAATTAGATCAAGAGTGTATAGAAATAAAAGATGATGAAGTAGATTTCTAGCAACTAATTTACTTGATCAAAATAAAATAAAGAGATGACAAATAATGTTTGTTGGAGATAAAGATGAAGACGCGAGGAAAGTAGCATGTTATGAGCTACTCTCCTTGAAACATGGGGAGAAAAAAAGTATTTTTAGAAGGAAATTCTTCATGGTCACGACTCACGATTACTTGATTTTAGACGCACATTTATTTGAAAAAAATGTAAAAAGAGAAAATAATTAAATAATATATTTTGTATTTTTTTGTGTACGTTTAGATAGTGTTTAAATAGTTACACCACTCAATAATGTTATAGTTTAAAAAGATCATCACATAAGGATGTCATTCCCATATTATGAACTACATTTTATGTCGATGCGACATCAAAGTGTCAACAATACTCATATAAGAAATTGTATTACCCTATTGACCATCTATTTGTTTTTTGGTTAGATTCTTTGCCAAATCCACAACATGTAACTGTATCGGAGCTTGTACAAGAACCAATTTTTTTAGGTTTTGATCGAGACACAATTTCAATCGGACTAGTGACCATGATGTAGGCACAAAAAATATAATACATTTTTTTTTTACAAATTTATCATTATGACTACTTTTTTTAAGAGCATATATTAAAAATCCTAAAGTAAATACACTCTTAAATTTTGTGCATTTAATTTTTCTTACAAATTTTAAATTAAATTCACAACATGAATACCAACAAAATATCTAATTCATTAACTTGTATCTTAAGACACAAACTAATATTCACCTATTTTATTTTGTTAGGAAAAATGTTAAGTAGTGTCAACAAGAGGTATTCTTCTATGGTCACAAAACCAAATAAATAATGTTTAGACGCACACACATAAAGAAATTCTCCTAAAATATTCAATCATTTTTTATCAATCTCCTTTCTATTACTCCCTCCGTTTCAAAATAAGTGTCGCTTTAGCCAAAAAAAATTGTTTCAAAATGAGTGTCGCTTTCAGTTTCCAATGCAATAATAACTTTTTCTTTTCAATTGTACCCTCCAATTAAGACTCTGCACACTACTTCCAAAGTATTACTTTTAAAATTAACCAATAGTTAATAAGGATAATTTGGTAAAATAACCATTCTCTTTCTTTTAATCATTGCATTTCTTAATATGTGTGTAAACACCTAAAACGACACTCATTTTGAAACGGATGGAGTATTAAAAAAATACTTCTTAATGTGTGCCCAAATACTGTTTATTTGGTCTTGTGACCATATTAGAATTTTTCGCCCAACAAATATAGTAAAATTATCTTAAAAGATGTATAGTCAAGCTTTTAGAAATATAAAAAATACTATTTTTGATACAATTTTTTGTTTTTGTTTTTTTTAATCAGTATCCCAGGAACATTAGAAAGTCGAACCCGTGATATTATTCATAATTTTCATGGAAGATTGTCATAGAGTGATATTTTGCCTGAAGCAAAAACAAAAACATGTGTATTTTTAGAGTAAATAGTCAAAGACCCCCCCGAAATTGCAAGGTTCATCAAATACCCCCCTGTAGTTAACGAAACATCAATTACCCCCCCCCCCCCCCCCCAAAATTGCTTAACAATGATCAATTTCGTCCAGCCGTCCATTTCTGCCGTTTGAATGGTGACGTGGCCGTTATAGGGGGTAATTGACTATTTTTGTCATAGGGGGGTAATTGACTATTTTTGTTAAAAAATTTTTTTGCTTTCTTCTTCTTCTTCCTTCCACATCTTCATCTTCTTCAACATCACCTTCATCATTATTCATAAAAAAATCCAGATTTTTTTTTTTTTAGAAAACAACGAGAAGTAACACCATCACTTAGAAAACAACATTCATATTTCAACTCATAAAAAAAAGCCTTTGTTGTTGTCTTGGCATGCTAAAATTGAAAAGAAACAAACTAAGATGAGACAATCTAAATCATCCCATTTTCCATGTCATAGCAAAGTTTTTACCAACAGGAATGCTCAACCCTCTCAAAGTTACCATCACAGTCTTACTTTCACCATTTCCTTCACCTTCCAAATGCACATGTTCAGAAGTAGTAACATTCACACTTGACAAGCCAATTAGTGGTTTTCCATCTAACTCAAGTGAAGCCACTGCTCCAACACTTCCATCTAATCCCAACACAGAAATTGAATCAATAATCAAACCTTTGTCTAAAGCATCCTTAGAGATCAATCCACCTTGCTGCATCCTTAGAGATCAAACCACTGCTCCAACCTTTTTTTTATGAGTTGAAATATGAATGTTGTTTTCTAGGTGATGGTGTTACTTGTTGTTGTTTTCTAAAAAAAAATCTGGATTTTTTTATGAATAATGATGAAGGTGATGTTGAAGAAGATGAAGATGTGGAAGGAAGAAGAAGAAGAAAAAGCAAAAAATTTTTTTAACAAAAATAGTCAATTACCCCCCTATGACAAAAATAGTCAATTACCCCCCTATAACGGCCACGTCACCATTCAAACGGCAGAAATGGATGGCTGGACGAAATTGATCATTGTTAAGCAATTTCATGGGGGTAATTGATGTTTCGTTAACTACAGGGGGGTATTTGATGAACCTTGCAATTTCGGGGGGGTCTTTGACTATTTACTCGTTTTTTTTTGTACTAAGTATAAACTTTTTCTTAGTTAGTACCCAAAAAAAGAAAGGAATAAACTTTTTCTTTTTTGATGACGAGAGAGAATAAACTTGTTAACTTAATTAATCACCACTGTAGTAAGAATTCTGCTCTTTACCCAAATGGTTTTGCTCACTCCCAATGTAAAAGTCCAAAATGCCCCTACGCAACTTAACATGTGTAGCGTGGGTTAACATGTGTAGCGTGGGTTAACATGCGCTAGTTATAACAGAAACGTAACTTAAGTCACGTAGCTTAAGTCACGCTATTAGTTTTTCACTGCAGATTTCCTTCTCTTCTTCTCCAGAAAGCGATATGCGGTTTACAATTTAATCGTATTACAACATCCCATTCCATAAAGAACCATGAAAAACGTGCGATTGCTATTGTTTCATGAAAAATTGCATGGATTGTTTTGATTTATGTTTTATGGATTGTTTTGAAAAACGCGATTGCTATTGTTTCATGAAATCGTATTGTTTTGATTTATGCGTGCGGGCCTGTTTGGTTCAGCTTCTGCCCAACCAAAAGCAATTCTCTACAGTGCCAAAAGCAATTCTAGCCAAAAACAACGTGTTTGGTTTGGCTTTTCAGAATTGCTTTTATCCTCCAAAAGCAATTCTCCATGAAGCTACAAATCCTAGCTTCTAGCTTTTCTAGAATCAATTATAAACAGTAAATATTATATTTTATTATTACAACCTATTATTTTCCTTTATTGCCCTTTATCAATTCTCCTTCTTTATCAATTCTCCTTTAGCTATGTCTATTTTAGTAATTATACATTCAAAAGCAATTCTACATAATTGTATCCAAACACAAATCAGTTTGTTTAATCAATTCTACATAATTGTATCCAAACATAAATCAATTCTCTCAGAATCAATTCTGTCAGAATCAATTCTATCAGAATCAATTCTGTCAGAATCAATTATATTCAAAGCTGAACCAAACACACACGCAATCCATGAAACGTTTGAAAAATTGCTAATGTTTTGTTTTAAAAAATTCCATATATGAATGCGATTGAATTACAACATCATATTCCATAAAGATCCATGAAAAAAAAACTGATAAATCAAAGATGCAATTTTTTTTATATGAATTTGAATGTGGAAATTCAATTAAGAAAATTCTGGTATGTGTTAATTATGAAATTAAACAATCAGAAAATTGAAACAAGTTTATGATGAGATGATAGGATTTAAAAAAGAAGGGGATATGATGAATTGATATCAATGATTGGAATGGGAAAAAGAAGGAGAAGAGAAAGAAAATGACAGTGAAAAACTAACCTGACTTAACTCACCTTCATTCACGCAGCCTTTTAACACCTACGTGACGTAAGTCACGTAGCGTGAGTTAACTCACGCAGCATAAATTAACTCACGTTGCCATTTACACTAGTGTGAGTTAACATGCACAGGGGCATTTTGGTCATTTACTTTGGGAATGAGCAAATCCATTTGGAAAGAGCAGAATTCCTGTAGTAAACCTTTGCATCTGCCCATAAAAATCACTAGTCAACCCGGCGCCAACCATACCACTATCGCTACTCTCTCTCTCTCTCTCTCTCTCTCTCTCTCTCTCTCTCTCTCCAACAAAGATTCAACATCACCAACCTGTAAATTTAAGCACAAGCCATTGTCACTCTTGAATTACAACAACAAAGAAGAAGAAGAAGAAGAAGAAGAAAATATGGGAATACTATACGATGATGTAGTGATTATGAGACCGCCAGAGAAAGAAGGTGACCCAACAGTCATTACCGTGAATTGTCCTGACAAAACTGGTCTTGGTTGTGACTTGTGTCGTATCATACTCATCTTTGGCCTTAACATTGTTAGAGGAGGTAACCCTTTTCTTTCTTAACATTCTTCAGAATTTTTTGAGATTGAATTCCGTTTAAAAATCAAATTTTTATCATAAATTCTTCATTTTTCTTTAAATTTGAAAAATGGGTGTTTGAGTTTACTTAATTTGAGAGATGGGTTTGTTTTGGTTTCTGTGTTTTGACACTTTCAAGCTATGTAGCACCGAAAACATGTCCTGGTGTCCGACACAAGTCAGTGTCCGACACCCACACAATACTGACACATATGATTACATTGAATCATATCATTTCTCAAAATTATATTAGTATCGATGGGTCAGTGTTGTGTCTGGTGTCTGTGGTCTGACTCCGTGTTTAACAGCTTTGCATTGAATTTCATAAATTTGAGATTAAGAATAACAATTTTTTGTTTTTTGTTGTTTTTTGTGTGGTGATGAAGACGTGTCAACTGATGGAAAATGGTGCTACATAGTTTTCTGGGTGGTTGGGAAACAGAAGACAAGGTGGAGTTTGTTGAAGAAGAGGATGGTTGAAGCATGTCCTACTTGCTCCTCAGCTTCTGGAATCTCATATTATCGCACTGATTTGCAGCAACCAAAGGTTCCTGATGTTTTCCTTTTGAAATTTTGCTGTCGTGATCGAAAAGGACTATTACACGGTAATTTTGGAAACTGAGCATAGATGTTGAAGTCTGTGTGTGTTTGGTTATGTGGTAACAAAATTGATTATTTCATTCTGTAGAATTGATTTTGATTATAAGTGTTTCATGTTAGAATCAATTTTGGATGCAAAATCAGTTCTACTCCGAGCATCTGAACATCTAAAAATCAGCTCTACTCCACCAGAAGTGGAGCCAATGATACACTATGTGCATGTTTGGAATCAAAGTGGTTTTGTGAAAATCACTGTGGCACCATGATTTTATTGAAGCTCCAAAGTGTAGTTTTTGCAAGGTGGCTCATGCCGATTTTCTCAAACTCACGTGAATCCAAACATGCATGTTTTCCCTTGTTCTTGTTGATAGAATTTAGACACTACTAGTTATTGATTAGTCCAAGACTTCTTGATATCAGTTTGTTCAGCAATAAACAGAATATGATATAAGGACGAGAATAAAGACTTAGAGGCTTCTTGATATGCTGTGGTTTTTCTTTCATCAACTTCTACGTGTTATTTTGCTAGCCTTGTAATGACCGAAGCTTGATGGTTGATGAATTAAGACCTTGCATTTAGTTTCTGTTTGTTTGTTATTTTCTTTTCTTGGAACTTTTGTTTTTCATATCTGCAAAATTTGCAAGTCTTAATTCATCTATCTTCAATCTTTGGTCACAATGATCCCCCTTCGTTCTCACTAGTTTGGCGGAATGGTAAAAGGATTGCATGGTTCGGTTTGATTGTTATGAAAATCATGCAAATAGGAAAGTGAACCGGTTTCCGTAAGACGGTCATTGATGTCAAATTCTAGAATGCTTTCATAAAATTTGAAGCTTCATTATGTGTTATTAATAGGATACATACATTCTTTCAGAATTTTGCAACATTTCCAAGATATAATGATATTTATGATTTGAAGTTATGTTATCTCATGGCTTATTTTTATAGGATCTTCTTTTACTTTGTGACACTGATGTTGTATGGAATTGATAGACAGAACATAATAGCTGAATCTCTTTATAATGTTGACAGATGTTACAGCTGTTCTTTGCGAGCTAGAGCTTATTATTACCAAAGTTAAGGTTTCCACTACACCTGATGGCAAAGTCATGGATCTGTTTTTCATCACAGATACCAGGTTTTTACATGTTCTATTAGCTACTCTATAATTGCTAGTTCATTTCTCCTGAAACATCTTCATCGTTTTTCTAAATGCCCCTTTGATGACAATTCTATCTCCTTTGAGTTTACTTATTAATTTACTTGTTAATCTTGAATCTACAATAACAGGGAACTTCTACATACAAAAAAGAGAAAGGACGATACGATCCAACAATTAAAAGATGTTTTGGAGGATTCCGTCCTTATTATCGACATTGAATTGGTTGGCCCAGAAATTACTGCTTGCGCCCAGGCATCTTCATTCCTTCCAGCTGCAATCACAGAAGACAATTATAATTTGATGTTGCCGGATTCGGTTCGAAGTGGAACTCTTCGATCAGATTATGTTTCTATTACAATGGACAACTTGCTTAGTCCGGCTCATACCCTCTTCCAAATCATGTGCCAAGACCACAAAGGTCTTCTTTATGACATCATGAGAACTCTAAAGGACTACAACATTAAGGTATGCTAATTTAAAATCATGATAAATCAATGTTTCTGGACGTTAATCTTTCTACCTCTGCAATCACCTTTAGTATCTTAATGTACAAACCAATTTGTCACTTAACCAGATTTCATTCGGGCGTTTCACTACAAAACCTCGACGAAAATGTGAAATGGACTTGTTCATCATGCAAGCAGACGGCAAAAAAATAGTTGACCCTAACAAGCAAAATTCTTTAGCCTCGCGCTTTAGAATGGAACTACTTCGTCCACTCAGAGTAGCTATTGTGAGTAGAGGCCCTGATACCGAGCTTCTGGTTGCAAACCCTGTCGAGTTGTCTGGCAATGGACGGCCTCTAGTTTTTTATGATATTACTCTTGCTCTCAAAATGCTCGATGTTTGCATATTTTCGGTAATTACTGATCTCCTTCATGCTTCCAACTGTTCACTGTTTATGAAGTCTGCACAATGTTCAAACATCTAACTTCCTTGAGCAGTGTTTAGTTGCTAAAAAAAAAAAAACAAGTAGTTAACAAATGTTACTTAGCTAGATTTTTTTTTACTCAAACCAAGTTAAGTCGTTTCATTTCCAATAAAATTTAGAATACAACCAAAAGGAAAAATGTAAGTCGTTATGAGGAGAATAAGAGATCGACGTCTTTGTTAGAGCATGAGCGCCACCATTAGCTTGTCGCCTAGTAAAACAATCTGAAAGTTGTTGTTATTAGCTAAAATGGTTCTACAATCATCTATGATAGAGCCATATTATGATCTTTTAGATTTTATATCAAGTACATCATCAATAACTTATTTACAACGAAGTTAAAAATAGCGTTTCTAGGATAGTAAGCTATTATCCAATGAAGAACATGAATCATACGGACCTCAACAGTCCACTATGTAGTTGGAAGATTTATCAGAATAGATAGATATTTTTGAGTTTTTATGTTGTAATTCACAATCTCTTTTAGTTTTTCGGCTGACAATATGTTAATATTCTGTTCTGGTTAATTGTTTCAACAGGCTGAAATCGGGAGACACGTGATTGAAGACCGTGAGTGGGAGGTTTATAGAATCTTACTCGACGAAGGGGAGGGGATGTCTGTTCCAAGGAACAAGATTGAGGAGGGAGTTTGGAAGATGCTGATGGGTTGGGACTAATCCATTCCACCTTTTGGATGAACTTCTGCTTATGTACAGATAATGATATCATTTAGTTTACTAGAAGTAATTGTGAAATATATGGTATGCAAATTATAATCTTTGCCACATTATATGTTTTTTATACCTTTTGTAATTCTAACTTAATGTATATAATTTAGAAGGCACTAGCAAGTAGACGAAAATGAAGTGAATGTTGTAAAGTGGTAAATCTATTCACTTCTTTCATGTTCTGGTGGTAACTACAATAATCGATGTTAAATAAATAAAGTGGTAATTTCTACTCCATTAAATTCAATCCTTTTAGACCCATGTGATCATTGATACATATCATCATACAAATTACCAAAATATGTTTAATCATTTCTTATTTTTACCTACTTTTTCACCTCGTACTACATGAGTTTGCATCCAGTTTATCTCGTTGATATATAAAAATTGTTAGCTCATTATTCGTATCCACTTGTAATTATCTGGTGGATTTCTTTTCCAATTTTTATGTTTTTAACTATTTTTTAATTTTTTCTCCTAAATTCAGTTGCTTCTACATTGCCGTTGTGGGAGATTAAGGTATCGTTTGACCCGGCTTTTTTCCAACTTCTCTGCATTTTTAAGGAGAAATTAGGCCAAACACAATATCAATTAAGTACTTACCAAAAAAAGTACTTTTTTTGAATGCATAAAATTGAATGGAATGAGCTTTGGCCAAAAGTTGTTGAATGTTGCTTTTAAAAACTACTTCTTGACAATTTATTTCACAAGCACCTCTTTTCAACTCACGCTGTGAATCTTTTCTTTTATTTTTTAATATTATATTTCAATTTGTTTTTTTTTTCTTCCATTTAACTTTATTTTATTTTATTTTTTTGAATTGTTCCATTTAATTTTTTAAGGAGGTTCCATTTAATTTTATTATTTTTTTCAAAGGAATTTTATTATCTTTTTATCACTTATATATTTAACTTCAATATCGTTTAATCATCACAAACTCACAAATATTTTTATTCACGTTGTCATTTAATGATACCAAATATTTTTATTTCCTTTCTTCAACTTCACGAATATACACACACATTAAGGTTTAGAGTAATATTTTATGTCCGTCTGTCTGTTTTTTTGTTACGCTAATGCATATCATTTTTTTTAGTGTTGTTTGGTTGAGTGCTACCTCATCGATTTTTTTTAACTATTTTCCAATTTTTATATTTTTAGAAACTTTTAACTATTTTCCAATTTTTTTCTCCCGAATTCAGTTGCTTCTACACTGCCGTTGTGGGACATTAAAATACCGTTTGACCCAGTTTTTTTTTTCAACTTCTCTACATTTTAAGGAGAAGTTAGGCCAAATACAATATCAATTAAGTACTTCCTAAAAAATGTACTTTTTTTAATGTATAAAATTGAATGGAATGAGCATTGGTCAAAAGTTGTTGAATGCTACTTCAAAAAACTACTTCTTGACAATTTATTTCACAAGCATCTCTCTTCAATTCACGTTGAGAACCTTTTCTGTTATTTTTAATATTATATTTCAATATGTTTTTTTCTTCCATTTAATTTTTTTTTTAACCGTTCCATTTAAGTTTTTTTAAGGAGGTTCCATTTAATTTTATTACCTTTTTTTCAAAGGAATTTTATTATCTTTTTATCACTTATATATTTAATTTCAATATCGTTTAATCATCACAATCTTACAAATAATTTTATTCACGCTGTCATTTAATGATACCAAATATTTTTATTTTCTTTCTTCAACCTCGCAAATACACACACACACACACATTAGCGTTTAGAGTAATACTTTATGTGTGTGTTTTTTTTTACGCTAATGCGCATAATTTTTTTCTGCGTTGCATTGTAACAAATATAATATCTTATAATATATATTCTTATCTTTTTGAAAGACACCAAAAATATGGTATTCTTATAACGAAATTTGTTATAGAGTATAATTGAAATAGAAAAAACCAACTATTTTGATATTATTTATGTTATTATTTCAGGCTCCTTAAATTGTTTCTCCTATTCAAATATTTAACAAGTCATTTATATGATGATACAAATTTGTATTCATATTCCACAAAATAAACGTTATTGAGTCAATATAGTATTTGTAAAAAAAAAAAAAAATTTAACATTTTTAGCCTTTAGAAAATATTTTAAACATTTTTTTATTTATTATGTTCATTTATAATAAATTCAAAGTTTTGTCCTCATGAGTTTAGCTCAATTGATAGGAACAATGCATAAATATATGTCAAGTCCGGGGTTCGAACCCCAGACACCATAAAAAAATAATAAATTAAAAGTTTGTAAGGATTAATATGACTTAACTTGAATTATATAGCTTTGATAGTCGAACATTCACACTTATCAGACTTGTGATTAAGTGAACTCATTGTGTGCTTTTTTGCAATGTATTCATTTGCAGGACATTGTTGCAGCTGGCCGGAAGGGCAATAACATGTGGCTTCAGCTCTGGTTCTCCTGCTTTTCCTTCCAATTCGGTACTAACTCTCCGTCTCTACTTTTGATAACTTAGCTTCCTTTTTCAATAGTTATCATATCCAATTCTTCCATCCAAGACTTTTTAATCTATACGGGTTTCGATCAAAGGAATTAATGGATTAATAAAATCAATTGTTATATCATTACTTTCAGCAAATATTGAATCTATTTTGTTATTGCAAGTTCAAATCTCATAAAATCAAAAGACCACAATTGAAAAATCTGATTAGTGCCTTAGAAAGTTGTTCATGAAATTTTTCTACTGCAAAATCACATGAATAGAGAATTGGAGGGTGACACACATTTTTCAACTTGAATAACTAAATGGATAGAGGATTGGATTGATTGTTTTTGCAATCATATTCTCCTAATTACTATGAGTGGAAATTTTGAATAAAGAGAACCTTGTAGGACAGATTGTGAATAATGAGATTGACTGGTTTAATTTTCATTGCAGAGATATAGTAAAACTAAATATCTGCTAAGGTTAACTGGCTTATCAAGACAATGAGTGAAGGTGATGGGATTCTTCTCAAGATGTGACGCGTGGGCAAGTGTATGTTACTAGGATAGTTGCAACCAATCGAACACTCAAACCACTTAAAGCACTTTAAATTTATTATCCATAATAATTTCATGCCAGAAAGAATGATTATTAGTACTAGATAGATACAGAGCAATTCATTATTACTAATTTATGATATTTGGGTTTGGTCCAATAAGTTTCAGTTTCATCCATGGTGCGTAATTGCTTGAATTGTTTGAATAGCATAGATTAAGTAATTGCAGCAAGAGTTCAATAGGTTTGACCAAATATAGAAAACAAATAGATATAGGGGTACTTGTGGGGAATTTAATACTACTTGAGTTCACCATCCTATGGAAGCCTAACAGTGTGTGAGAAAATTCCAAAGGTGGGTATTGTTGATTGTTAATTGAATCATCATTTTATCTTTGTTAACTGTTAACATGTTGAATTGTTTCTAATGTGTTTCATCATATTGTTTTTACAGGGACGCGGTGGAGAGGAGATAGTTACTTCGGTTAGGCGTTCAAGTAGGATTAGGAGCATTTTCACTTCTCCTGTATAACCTATTTTTGATGGCTCTCTTACATAACCTAACCAGCGAATAACTTTGCTTGCCTGCAATGTGAATGCATCTTTTACTATTTTCTATTAACAGAAGTATCTTGTCTTCTGAATCTTCTAGCTTTGCTTATAAAATGTTGAATACCATAAACATATGCAGCTGTTCTGCTCATTTGCATACCTTCTGAAAGTATTTTAAGTTGAGACTTCATAAAAATATTGCATTGAGTTTTAGGGAAGAAAAATTCTAAAAATGTGAATGTCCATACTCCTACATTATTGTCTTTTTGAGATGAAGGACACCACTATATCATTAAGTTATAACTAAAATGAAGGTTCGAATTATAGTTCTTACTCATCCATAAATGAGTTAATAAAATTAAGAAGGAAACAACTCAATTTATGATGTTTGAAACAAAAGAATGTTGGAGTACTACGTCCACAATCCATACTCCTAGATCAACAATCTTTTTCAACTCTTCTGATTTTGAAATTACTACATAAATAACATGGATGGGGAAGAGATCAAACGCAACTATATATGTGTGTTCCAGATCCCATACCTGATAATCGTGCATAATTATGCAAGTTAAAGTTTTAATACTGCTCAGTAGTCAAAAGTCCGTCAAAAAATAAGTATTGTAATTGAAGATCAGAATAAAAAAAAATTGTATACTGCATCTTCAAATACTATTCAAAAGGAATGAAGTCTTTGTAGCAATTTTTTTTTTAGGGGTGACTGATTTTTTACTCTATAAAATTCGATTGTCTTTAGATCTCTTCAATGTCGCTAATGTATATATACGGGTCTATTTTAGCTATTTGAGATAATTAGTGGTGTATCTAAATAGATAGACCTGACTACTATCTCGAATGTTGATTGTAGTATATGCTCTTTTGATGCTTTGATAAATATTTTAAAAAGGTGCACATTTCTAATGTTTGTGTAATATGTTTACTTAATTCTCACATTTATAATCAATAACAATTTCTTAGAAAAATGCAACTATCTCCCTTAATTTGATTATTTTTCTTTTAGAACATTTTTTTTTACAAAATATGTTAAAGATGCATATGTATAATATAAACTAAATGACATGCATGCTGAACAATTAATGCAATTATTTGTAAAAAGAATCAACAATAATTATAGTCTTCGCTGATTTTTGTATAGTTGAATATACTTTTCTGATTTAGCACACACATCAAGTAACAAGATAGCTACGACTGAAATTTTAAATGTTGCAAGTACACTTAAATTGCATATTTAAGTAATGTATAAATATTTTGTTTAACTTGAACATATGTTATTATTACTGAATTACATACACCTTATTCTTATGCATCTGTTTACATGGGTACTTTACTTTAACATGTAATATGTACATCGAATTCTTCATCTAATGTTAATTGTGATTTGAGTTCACATCAAACTTACTTTTACAAAAAATTGCAGAAACATCTAGGCAAGTCTTTGTTGGTCAGGATGAGATGCATTGGAATTTCTATCAAATTCCACCAGAAAATTCATAATCCGCAATATCGCAGCCACATTTGACTTCTATATTAGAGCTCAAAAAAATCTGTAATATTTTCCTTTGTTGTATTAAGATAGTCTCTTGCTGATATTTTGATAAAATATACTATATTGGCTGAATGTTATCTATCATAGATTCTCTGGATAAAAATTAATCCATAAATCCTTGTGCATGTGTGTAAGCCAATCTTCAGAGCTGTTTGGAGCAAATTTTCATGGTAATGAATAAGCATTGTAACACATGATGTATCCTACAGAATTCATAAGATCTGTGCAGGTAAATTTGAAGTAACATGACTGCCACATTACTCCACAAACAAGCCAATTGATGACAGTCTGTCATATCAAATTTTTAGAGTCTTTTTGGTTAAATTTTTAATCTATTTTTTTTAGTTTAATATTTAATTGAAAGTCATTTTAAATAAATTGCTATTTTCTTATTTATTAAGTCAAGTAGTGTGTTATTATTATTATTATTGGTCAATTAGTGAGACATGTTTTTAAGACCAAAGAGAATGAGATAAAAAGAAATGTGGTTTAGTGCTCTAGCTACTAGGGGTGCTGGAATCAAAAGAATAATTGGGCTTTAAAGCAACCATTGGTGTGCTAGATGGGTCAAGGAGAAAAAGTAATGAGGAGCAATTTCATGGAGCTGACCCGAAAACAACAAGGGGAGGATATTAGGAAGGGGAGCTGCGCTACACAAATGCCATGGAATCACGTTTTGGAACAAGGGCAGAAATCACACTTTTGTTTATTTTGGTTTCTTAGAGAGAGATGGCATTTCTAGAGATTTTCATTCTAGACATTATACTTTTTGCTTTTGGGTCATTTAAATGGAATTTTTGTTTATTCTAACCATTGACAAATACTTTTGGATCTATGGTTAGAATAATAATCTATCTAGGTTTTCATTCTAGACATAGGATTTAATCTTTGATAATCACTTTTAATCTAGAACTTAATGCTTTTGGGTCATTTAATCGGTTGAGAAATCGTCGATTAAACGATCCGATCGACTTTGTGATTGTTTTGATGTTTGGGAAATCGACATTTATACGATCCCTTAGAAATAACGATATCATTTGGACACAAATGATATTGTCGAGTGATTGTGATAATATTGTTTAAAAAGCTAGAATCCGTTATTTGATCGAGAGATTGCAGTTGTTACGCTTGGTTGAGTGTCTCTGACCCCAAGCAAAATAGTCATATCTCTTCTCTATTTTATTTTATGTCAAATAGTTTATAGGTTTACCAAACACACATTTTAAATTCATATACTTAGAACAATATTGATTGTTGAATGACTTGAATATCGCGCTAGTTCCTGTGGAGACGATACCATAGTTGTCAATAGCGCCGCGCCGCCCGCTTCGCGACCGAGATAGCGGGTTTTTTGGCTTCTCCGCGTTGAGCTGTGCCGGTGCGTGTCAGATGGCCGATGCGGTCAAAAGCGGCCGATTTTAGCCGGTGCGGTGCGGTCTGGGAGCGGTCAGTAGCGCTGCTCCAGAAATAGAAGCAAAAAAAGCAAAAAAATAGATGAAGAAAAGGAAGAAAGATAGATGAAGAAGACAAAATGGTGGAAGGGAAGAAAGACAAATGAAGAAGGTGGCTGGCGGCTGTATAAAAAACTAGGGTTGTATAATAAGATAACCCACTTTCATAGTATCTTATTGGGCTGGGCCTATTGGGTCTTTTTTTTTTTTAATTTTCATTTCAGTTTTTTATCTAAATACACCCATGCATTCTTCTTTTTTGATCTTTATTTTATAAACAAAATGTACACAATGGTATTAACATTAGATATTATTTAACATTATGAATATTTTAAGACATATTTCGTAAATTAATTAGTTTTTTAATTTAACATTATGAATGTTGTATTATTTATTAATAATAGATCAATAATGGTTATAAAAACTAATAGACCACTACTTGAGCAATAAAATAATAGTAGTAATATATGGTATTTTAGTATTTTCATGAATTTTGAGTGATGTTTAAGGTGTTTTAGTATTTTTTTTCTAACATTATAGTATTTTAATATTAAATATATTAATGTCCGCGTCATGAAATATCGCCCGCTTCGCTCCCACATCCCGCGCCGCGTCAATTTTTGAGGTGGCCGCGCCGCGCCGCATTTCCGCTTTGACAACTATGGACGATACACAAAAATACTTACTTTTGATTGATAGAAAAATACTACATCACCAATGCATGTAATTTGAAAAACAGTAGCACAATAACATCAATTAAGTATCTTACTATTCAACATGTTCATATCTCACTATAAAAAACGAGGTCCTATAGACAATGCTCATCCCATTCTTTCATTCTATACCAAAAATCAAAACAATTTCTCTAACATGGCTGCATATAGAATTGTCATTAGAAGACCAATACTAGGCATTTTCGAAGTTGTTCATGTACCGGGAAAGGTAATAATACATATAATTATTTCTTCAATTAATAATGTCTGTGTTTTTGAAGTTATTCACGCGTTAGAAAAGATAGTAATATATATAACGGACAATTTTAGACAATATGTTAGTGTGAAGAAAAAAAAGGGGATATATTGAATTCATTATCATATCCTTTTAAAAATGATTGTATATGTTTTGTTAAAAATAAAATTAGTCTATATATTTTCTTACTAACAACATTTCTTCAATTAAGGACTACGCTGAAATAGATCCTAAATTTCTAGAGGATTTTGAGGAAGAACTAGGACAAACCTGGAACATTCTTGACCATTCAGGGAACTCTCACAACCTAACTTTCAATAAGGACTATGCATATCCATTGATAACAGAAGGATGGAGTGAGTTAAAAGAATTTTACAGCCTAAACAGTCTTAGACAAATTTTCCTCAACTATCTCGGAAGGAATCGATTTCTATTAGTTCTGGGAAGTACATACATGAATTTTCATCGCTTACCAAGTTACCATAGCCTTAGCACCAACGAAGGAGCGGTATTCTTTGAGTTCACTTTGGGTGAACTTGATTTTGTTGAACCACATCAATTAGTTGAGTACATGCTTCGAACTATTAGTAAATCTCATCTCTTTACTTCTATTCTTTGAATTAATCTTTTAACCAAATATATATGTATATTATTTGCTATATATAGGTGGTTACACAAGACTTCAAGGAATTTCTATGGGAATATGACTTTGACCACCTCATCCTCTGCGGAAAACTACACAATCCAAGAACAATGTGTGAGGTTAGATTTCAACGGCATGAAAGCATTGTCATGGGAACACTCCAACGGGGCTTGGAATCTTTTTCGATTGAAAACGAATTTGAACATGATGACATAATAAGGTTCAAGTTTTTTGATGGAATTACTAGCCATTATGTTCATGTTTTTAAAATAAACAATTAGGTTGTTTATTTTGAATCAATTTGTAATATTTATCTTTTCTGTATGCTCAAATTTAATGAATAAAAGAATCTTTTTAATTTTATATTACTGCAAGCAAAAAACAAAATCATGACTGATAAAAAAATGGCTTAATTGGATTTTTGGTCCCCTAACTAATTTGTTGTTTTCATTTTGGTCCCATAAGTTCTAAAATCAACGTTTTGGTCCCTTTGTTTTTGCTCCGTCAGTCAATATGGTCCCACGCTGTTAACTTTAACCTCAAATATCTATGGTGGACCAACATTAAAAGTGGTCCACCATAGATCCTATTAATTATATTAATTTAAACCGTTTGATTTTTATTTTAAAAGAGGACCATTGGATTACGCAGGTCTATTTTATCTTACGGTGAGTCAACAACAGCGAATTAATTTTCCATTTCTTCATCTTCATCTTCTTCCTTCCTCTTCTTCATCATTTTCTTTTTTTTCCCTCACAAATCTTCTTCATCATTTTCAACATCAACATCATCTTCATCATTTACATAAAAAAATCCAGAAACTAATTATAAAAATCACACTTCCATTCTCATCTATTTTCCTTCTTTCCTACAAAATCTACAATTTCTGAACTCAGATTGTTAGGTGATTTTTTTAGAGGCGAGAAGATTTTAGAAGCGAAATACCAGGAAACAACCATATGAATGATTCTGGTTAAGCTAAATCCACCACCGGCTTGTTGTCTTCCTTGCGGTGCTGCATCAGCGTCTCCGCCTTCAACTACTGCCGTTGGCGGCGCCATGGAATCGAAGATTTGAAACGGTGATGGAAGATATGCTAGTAGTTGCCATTTCCTTCACCATGCACAGATCCAAATTCTCACTCTTCTCTCTGCGTCAATATCGCTTCTCACCCATTATATTTTTTTTATTTTTTTATATAAATTCATTTTCTGGAGTAGAACCAAGTAAAAGGGTTTTCTTTTCATCAAAATTGGGAATCGAATATGCAACAAAAGCTTTCAATTTCGTTTTTTAGTGTTTGGTTTTGTGATTGCAATTTTGACATGGTGAGATTGGGATCCGATGGGGTTTGTGAACTATGGAGAAGAGCTGTTGAAATTGAAAGTGTATGCATTGAATTCGGATGGAGAAGTGAAGAAGAGAAACAAAGAAGATAAACGATGAAGAGATTCTTTGAGCTTGAATTTGGATATGAGATTCTTAGTTGTTGTTGGGTTGTGAAGATGGGTATGTTCAGAGGATTTTGGGTTCTGTCAAACCCATTGTGATTTGGTGGTGGTGGTGGTTGTGGCGGCGATGAGGAGGATGATGGTGGCGGTGGTTGAATATGGTGGTGGTGGCTGGAAGTAGGTGGTGGTGGTGTTTGTGAGAGAGAAGAAGAGTTTTTTTACGTGAGTGAGAAGCAGGTGGTGGAATATGGGTTTTTTTTTTTGTAATGTTTTTATTAAAAAAAAAATAATTAACGGATGTTTGACGGAACAGTGATTTATTTGACGGAAAGGATGTTTTTGAAAACTGATTTAAAAGTTGAAGGACCAAAACGTTGATTTTAGGAGTTATAGGACCAAAATGAAAACAAGAATTTATTTAGGGGACCAAAAGTCCAATTAAGCCTAAAAAAATATATTCTCGGCAAATAAAAATAAAAAAGCGATTCTTCACCCAAAAATGTGGAAGAAAAACGAACCATTCCCATCACTCATAAACTACACCCTTTGTAAAGGAGCATAACATATACAGGTAAAACAATCAGAAAATATTTCGTAAGAATCGGATAACCACCGAATGAGAAAAACCGGCTATGCGTTCAAAATTTAATTAATAAATAAAAGCAGTTAATATTGTAATTTAAAATCAAAAACGACATTTAGGCAAAATTTTAATTAACTACTCATGCCTAATTTATAGTTTTGTTATTTGCACCAATACAAATACTAACATGTCACATTTGAGAGAGTTTGTTCCAAATGTTCTGAATTTGTTCAAAGCCCAATAACTTGACCCATTAACTCTCCAGAGAAACAAAAGGGACAAAAGATACAATTTCTATTCTCTACTACAACAGCAGAAAAGTTGCTTTTTCTCTACAACTATCGACGTTTTTCTTAGCAACCAGCAACTCAAAAAATGGCTGCCAATTTGGAAGGGTATGTTTGATTTGTACAAAACAAGAGTAGCTATTGGTTTTGATTTTCGTTTTTCTGTTATTTAATCTCAATCTCATCATTTTGTATGCTTTTGATTTTCATTTTTTCGGTATTATTGTTTCTGACCCATTGTTCATGCATGCATGTCATTTTTGTTATTTACATCTCAATCAGAGGTTAATTTTCTCAGTTTAGATATGATTTAGAATTTTTGATTTGATGCTTAGGGTTTTATAATCTAAAGAGTTTTACATGAAAAAGTTAAGAATAAAACCTTTGTGGTCATAATTTTGATCCTAAAATAATCGCATAACTTTGATTTTGGGTATTACATAAATCAATTTTTAAGTCCTTGATTTGAATTGGAATTTAGAGTTTGATGATTGAGTTTATATTTATTCTATGTTGTCCCTGTATTTTTCTGTTATTTTGAGCAGCTTTGGATACATCATTAAGATAAGACAAAAGGTGTTGGACTTTGTTGATTTTGTTTTCAAATGACCGCTTAAAAGAGAAAAATGAAGTGTGCTTAGATATACATAAGATAATCCAATAAATGTTTTTCATATATAACTGAATAGTAGTAGTTAATAAATTCTGATAGGTTCTTATCTTATTTTTGGTTTCAATTTGGTCATAATGTGGTCTCTCTTTACATTCAGTGTGGAAGTGATTATCACACATATTATTTGTTGTTAAGTTACTATATGTAATTTATAAGAACCAAAATTCTTTGTTTGTTTCTTTTCAGGAAATTCAAACAAATACATTCCACAATATTGCCCCACTGCTTTGAATCAATTGTTTATCCATACCAGGTACTCAATAGAATTTCGAATTAAATCAGTTTTTCGTTTTAAAGAAAGGATCTATAATGATTGTCATGCTCTTCTGATATCTTTAATTGAATATCTGCTTGGTATAAGACAAAAAGCAGAATTGAAAGGTCTCATGATGCATAATTCATTTTAAATGATTTTTTAAAATCTAAGGACAAATACCAGAGTTGAAGTTCTTAAATTCCTAATGTTTCACAAGCATGTAACCACATGCTTGCCTTAAAATCTTTTCAAGAGTTTTAGCTCAAACACATATGCACAAATGACTAACTACATTATTCCTTTAATATCTTGCTATGCAAAATACATATACATACTATGATTTGGTAGATCAAATTTGATGATTTCTGGTTCTGCTATTTATAGTTCTACTATACATAATAGAAATTAAAATGAACAATAATTTATTGGTTAATATTGCTGGAAATAAACTTGATATTTGGAAATAAACTCCTTTATACATTCTACTTCCTTCTAATGATTATATTCTAAAATATCTATATATCTGTGAACAATTTCAGACGAGGATTCGTGTCTGCCATGAATTCTTCAAACGTTACTTCAACAAGCTAAAGAAACATCCTTATGCAAGACTCATAGACCAAAATGAAAAAATTGTAAGGGTAATGTTTGGACAATCAAAAAAACATAATTTTATCACGTTTTCTAGAGATGTTGCAGCATCATTTCAATGTAACAAACCAACGAGGGTTAAGTTCGAATTTACCGGTAAATTCAATAGGTTCAAGATAGCTGTGGTCAATGACAACAATGCTCCTTTTGAAGACATAACTATTGAGCAAGAGGTCATTGAAATTGACTCAGATTCAGAAGACAATGAAGACTATTACAACCCAGATCTGTATCACTTTGGAAAAAAAGTAACTAGGCCTTGGGAAAATAAACAAAAATCTTAAGTGATGGTAAGTAACACCTACACTACCACTTTAATATTTAATCTTTCTAATCGTAGTCATTAACTAAATCATGTTACTATTCCCTTTCTAGCACTTCCTCAATATGATCTCCATCAACGTACTTCCAGACACACAACACACCACTACATTAGTGAATTGGAATACCCAAAAACAATATGAGTACAAACTTATCACTTCAAACAAGGGTCCAAATGAAAAATATCTAGGAGAAGATTGGAACAAATTTCTGAAGGACAGCAAATAGCGTCAAGGGGATTGGCTGTTCTTCAAACTACATGACCCCCCGAAGTCATTATTTGTTGAGATTGTCTGAAACAATATTGCTAACTAGATAGGCAAGCACATCATACCAGATGCTTCTGTTTTGTTCTAGATGTCTATTACGCCTTAAACAATGGCATTATATTTTCAGTTTTGCTGGCATTTGCTAATCAAATTACAAATTCTTATGTGCCTGTAAAATGAAATATGTTGATGTACTCTGTGCACTGAATGCAACTAATTATAATTATGATTTTGTCTATTTCAAATTAACTAAATCGAATACCTAAATTGCTATTTCTCAATAAACAATGGCTATGAATAAAATCAAATTTATTCATCATATTACCTTATAATAATATATTAAAAGCAAAAGTATAGATATCTAAAAAAAATTACGCTTCTGTATATTAATTATATATTTAAATTTAATATTATCTGATAATCATAACCTTAAAAATAATTTGAATCAAAACAAAATCTCATAATATAAAACAATCAATATTTATTACACAAACATAAGAAAGGCTTAACATTACATTAAAGATAGGAATACAACTTTATTATTTTAATTTTGCATTGTACCTTTATTCTTACAATATATTACTAACTATCTCTACATACACTCAATAAGTGTCACATACAATATGCAAATTTCTTTGAGGTAATATAGTCAAACTAACCGTCACCAATGTACCTTAAAGTTTCATCTCTTGGATCGGACACAATAGCACATTCATATAATGTCTCCGTTTCTTCATCTACTAAAGTTAAACTGGTGTGATTATTCAGAATTAGTTGCTCAGAAACATTTTTTTGGAAAATGCTGTAAAAAAATTAACCATATACAAATCAACATTATCAATGATTATATAAAAAAATATAGAGAAATTGGTGTAGAACTAAAAATAAAGATTACCATAACAGTTATGTCATCAATACACCTTTGAGTTAACTTATGAGTCCAAGAAATAGATTCTATCTCAGTGTTATTTTACTATGACTTGGTGGAGATGCACATGATACCTCATTCAAAGGTCTTTAAATAGATACTAAAGAGATTAAAAAAGTAGTAATATAATTATGGAGTATACTTCATATTAATAGATATTGCACAAACTCAAATATTCTAAATAAATCACTTTCATTTTATTTTTTAAAAAACTTTGTTCTGAAGAAAAAATGAGCAAATTAAGAGAAATAACTGTATCTTTATAAAAAATTGTTGTTGTTCATAAACATGAAAATTAATCGAGCATATTGCACAAATCTCAATTATATGTACATTTCTAAAACATAGTAATATAATTATCGAGAATAATTCATATTAATGTTAATATTAATATTAATTTATATGATTATTTGATTTGTAAAATCATATATGTATTCCATAACTTTCTTTCCTCTCCACCTGGATAACATGCACAAGGCCTTCATCTTTATCATTACCTTAAAAATAACACTATAAACATCCAAACTATTGTTGGAGTAAGCCCTAATATCCAATCAATATTGATTGGGTTTGACTTTGTATCATGATATTGATATAAATATATATTGTGAATATATATAATAATAAGGCATTTCTTTATTGATTTTGTTATGTTTCAAAATAATAAAGTCCCTAGAATAGATAGTTCATGTAATGAAATATTAAGTGTGACTTAATCATGAGATTACATTACATAAAGAACGCTATTCTTAAACATATCCATAGTCAAGCTTTAATATGAATTGGGATAATAATAAAGCATAAAGACTATTATGTATGTAGACTGATGACCGCATCTCATGGGTCATTGATATTGAGATATTAAGTCTATACATAGGTATAAATATTAGGAGTAATATTTATACTGGATTGACCCGCCGTGAGAATACTACATAGTAAGTTATGCAATTGTCATAAGATACTCTCACAATGATAATGGTGTATATCACTCTTAGACCTGAAACCACTATGATCCCTAGATGTGGACTCAAGTGCTTTGTTGCCATTCAAACGTTGTCTGTAACTAGATGACTATAACGTTGGTTGATGGGTACTTGAAGAATCATGCTGAGGGACATGAGTGTCCTAGATGGGATTTGTCCCTCCTTCATAACAGGAGATATATCTTAGGCCTCTTGATGAAATATGACTGTAAAACTGCATGGCCATGCCGAACTAAGTCAATATAAGATATTGGACTTATTCGTTATTCAGTATATTTTGGAATCAAGAAATATAAATATTGATCTATACAAGGGTGACAATAACTATGCCTTGGGATCAATGAAGATATCGAGACAAAGGAGTAAATATACACATGAGTGTTATCATGGAAAGGTTTCGTCAGATCACTTGACATTCTTGTCACTTGGGTAGCAATGATGTGTTGCTAGATACCGCTCATTGTTTATAGTATTAAATATTAGATTTAATATTATTGCCAACGTGACTAGAACCTATAGGGTCACACACAAAGAACAGTCAAAAGAGAAATATATAAGTATGACTTATATAAGGGGTGCATTTAGTAAATAACGCTAATTAGTTAGCAGAGTTACTAAACTCGTTATTGGGCTTACTAAAGCCCAATAGTAACTTCTGACTTGCAGAGCACACTAGATGTTCTATAAATAGAACTCTAGTGCTGAAGTTTTAGGTTACACGTTTTGAAGCAACCCTCTTCTCTGCACTTCTGATTCCTTGGCTAGCACCGAGTTTTGGAGGAGCACTGTTCGTGTGGACTTGCTAGAGGCTTTGCTGCTTGCTGCTTGCTTGGCTGTGATCTAGATTCCAGTTTGCAGTTTCCAACGTTCAGATTCCAAATTTCGAGGTAACAATCAAATCACTGATTCATGTTTGAATTTCGTAATGATCCAAGGAAAGAAAATCGAAATTCTTCTTCTTCTTCTTCTTCTTCCGCTGTGTATGATATCTTTCGATTTTCCTTCAGTGGTATCAGAGCCAATTACGAAACCATGAATCGGATTGCTTTGTTACTGCTTTATGTTTTAATATGATTAAACATTTTGAATCGGAATTAAATAATAAAGAGAATTAAAATTGGCATCGTATCATGTTTTCTGTGCATGGCTTTTCGATTTGTTTGATGTTTCAGAAACCGTTTCTGGTGAAGTATCGACATATCGATTATACATATCGACGGGAACATGATTGGAAACAAATCAAATTAGATTATCTTTTAAAATTGTTTTATGAGATAATAATATTTTCGCAAATATTTGATTTGCTAATATTTTGATAATCTATAAGGAATTAATTTGGAATGCAAATCCGTTAATAAAATAGAATATTAAGTGTTAATATTTTATTATTTAAATTTAAATATTAATTAAAATTGATTGATCAATATCATATATGTGATATATGATTTTAATACAACATCATTATATGTGATATATTGATGATATCATTCGTTCAATAGGTTTTATATAATTGATTGTGAATTTGTAGTCAACTCGTGAGATTGAGCTTCGAATACCGATTCTGGTGAAGCATCAAAGATCCGGTTGTCCATACTGAACAAACAATTGTTAAAACTATTGATGTTTGATTGTTGTATTAGGATACCTAACTATACAAGCGTTGTATTATTATGGTTGTATCTTTCGATCAATTGTTTTCAAAGAGATTGTTGTGAATTTGAACAATTCGTGAGAGTGAGCTTCAATATCCGAATCTGGTGAAGCATCATAGATCCGGTTGTTCATGCTAAACAAACAATCCTTGAAAATATTTATGTTTAATTAATTTATTTAATTGGAGAAAGGTAGTAAATTTAAAAGATCATGATTTTGAAAGAGTTTCAATATCAGATATGATTTTTGAATTTGGTAATAAAATATTTGCTTAATTTTAGCCCTGTAATTTGTTTTGGAAACAAATTGATTGCCTAAATAAAGCAGATTTAATTATAATAATTATTGAGTGTCAATATTACTATAATTAAGTAAATAAAAAATTCTACCTTTTGGATTGTTTTTCAAAAGTTGTTTGATAGGTAATAAACGATCCTAAATTGATAGTTAATTTAAAAGATCGTGATTTGAAATAGTTTCAATGTCATATATGATCTTTTGAAATTATTTAATCGATTTGCATGACTTTAACTTGATTTGTTTATAATTTAAAAGAATCATGATTTGAAAGAGTTTCAATATCATATATGATCTTTTGGATTTGATCATAGTATTTGCCGAAACGATTTGGGTGTTCATAAACGTGTCAAGTGTTGATGCGAAATACGCAATCTAGAATATTTTGGAACACAATCTGAGATATTTTGGTATGCAATCTAATATATTTTAGTACTTGATCTGAAATATATTTTGGTACATAATATAATATATTTTGGTACTCAATAAAATATATTTTGGTACATAATATGAGATATTTTTGTACTTAATATAATATATTTTTGTACTCAATATAATATATTTTGGTACTCAATTAAAACCCCAGCTAATCTGCGTAGTGTGATCATATGTCAAATTTTAATTTAATTTATTTAATTATAAGGTATAATTAATAATAATAAAAGTGTGTTTGTTATTATTATCATGTGAATGATTATGGCCTTAGTCCTTTTATTTTATTTCTTTTGGATTTTGAAATACGGCCTGCGTGTCGTGCCTCTCTCTTATATCTCTATTGTACATTCTCTTCTCATCCACTCCCTCGTATGTAAAACGAGTTTTCTTTCATATGTAATGTAAATAGAATACAAGGAGGTAATAGGGCTCAAGACGTTAGGATAGTCCTGGAAGTCAAGCTTGTAGAAGCAAGGTCGTTTCTAGGATTAGTTTGGATTCTCTCATTGGCTTGAGAGAGTCATAACGTTAGGATGGCCATAATCATGTCACTTTATTTTTGTATAAATTGTTATGCATGTTATGATTGGAGTGCGAATATATGTGATATATAAGCCGTGGTGAGGTGAGATCAAACTTAATAAAAATCCTTCAATTCAAAATATTAAGTTTAATGCTTTCCAAAAGTTTAACACCCTTCAAGACTAATATCGAAATGTGTAGGTTTCGCCTCCGCGAGGTGCACTTTCTATACTAGTAAGTTGCGGTGCGGTAATCCAATTTACCCAAGTGTTATTCTTTTGGGTTTAACTTAACTAAATTAATTTTAATAAGATTAAAATAAATTTAGAAGCAATGTTTGGGAACATCTATATGATAGATTAGAGTAAGGAGTTATTCACTCAAATGATTTGAAAGTTGTATGAGATACAATTGGAAGGAGTTCCTACCTAAATAACTGAGTTTTGAGTACAGCCCCCGTTGACTTAAAGCAAGGTGAAATATGGATTTCAACCCACTAGAAAATCTTCCAATGAGATTTTCCGATTCAAATGTTGAAGGTCATTTGTTTTGAGTAAAATAGTGGGAGCGTATTTAATTAAAGACCTATTTAAATATGTTTTAAATCATGATACATTTATTTTATTTATTTTCTGTATTTAGAATTTCTTTAGCATATAAATTTTATTATACTGTTAAAAGTTCTTATGAAGAACAAAATTTTCAGAAAAGAGTTTCTGAATTGGTACAAAATTTAAGAATTGTTCTTAAGAATGAGAAAAACTGTATATTCTAGAGCAGTTATTTCCTAGCAACTTTCTATGTCTATATTTGAAAAACAACGCTTATCAGAAGCATTGAGTCAAATGAGTAGATATAGGATATCTCATAGTGGTAACGACGATGGAGAATGATATGATCATTCAACCTCAATGTTATAAGATGAATAGTTTAAACCTATCAAGTAGATGTACATGGATAAGAATAAAATTCAAATTCTGTTTTTCTACCTTTGAAAGGTTAAACACGGTTGCAAAAAGGGGAAGCAATTATTTCAAAAGTTGAAAAACAAAAATTGCTCGTAGTTTTGAAAGGGTCAAAATATAAGATAGAAGTAAGACTTCTTATCTACCCATATAGTTATAGAAAGTTAAATTTCTACTTCTGCATCATAAGTATATGATATTTGATGATTAGTCTCATATTTGTTCAAATATAGAGAGTTCTAAAGAAGCGGGAGATTAACTATAAGTGAAGTCCACTTACGTCTAGAATGAAACAAATTGTTTTATTGACATAGGAGCTTATGCTTGGACTTAAACTTAACTTGATATGGAACCAAATAATTGTTATTAAATTCCATATAAAATAGAAATATTAAATCATAAATCTTGTATTGACAAGAGAAGGATTATGTAGTTGAATGATAGACAAATATTGTCCTATTGTCCTAATAATGTTTTCTATACAATGTGCTGATCAAGTAATGGATTTGAGTTCCATGATCTTGATAAGCTAGTCTATAACATATGAGAAAAGGATCAAATGAGATTTGAACCTTTTGTATATCATTGGCATCACTGTTTAGTACAAACAAGTGTGATTCACATTTCCAAAATCCATGGATATGGACTATTGGACTCATTTGGTTTTATATCATTTGAAGGATGTGAGTTCCACTTTTCAAAAATAGATTAGTACACCGGTCACCAACAAAGGTGAAAGGGCACGTAATTTATTTAAGTTTATATACATATGAGATGTATATGGAGAACTAAACATATTTGCTAGATATTGTTTCTATTACTTCATCTAACATTACTAAATCATTTAGTAGATAAGAAAAGTGTATTTGACACGATTCAAGAAAACTTTGAAATTGTTCAAAGATTTTAACAATGAAGTAAAAGGAATAAGTTTGAAAAGTATAAAGACTATACGAGTAAGTCGTGATGGTAAATGTTTGATTAATGAGTATAATGATTATTTATATCGCTTCATGTTTGACATGACTCGATCTAAAATAGTTTGATTATAACTCAATGACTCTTGAAATTAATTAAATTACAGTTATTCTTCACCCACAACAAAGTTCCAATTAAGTAATCATAAAGACACCATATTAGATATGGAGGTAAGAGTACCTAGTTTTGACTTTATGATAATTTCAGGTTATATGGTTTATTAGATAAACTAAACTTCGAATTTAATGAATGTATAATTGTGTAACTATCCTTAGGAAACTAAAGGATATTATTTTTACATCTTCTTCTTTGACAAAATTTGTTTGTCGCTAGAACTGGAGTATTCCTTTTCAAGGAGTATGTCTCTACAGGAGCCAGTGGGAGTGATGTAGAACTTGAATTAAGTCAAGTAACACAAAATACACATCTCTCTAAGAATGGAACACGAGTTGATTCAACAAAGGGTTGTTGTTAAATCATCAGTTTGAGTAGCACAAGATCTAAATGGCTTGAACTTTGAGAAGTAGCTATATGCCATGGGATCTTATAAAGAATCTATGTACACAAACCATATATGGATATTGGAATGTGATTTTTCTTTTAGAAAATTGACATGGATGGTATTATGAATACCTTTAAGATGTGATTGATTGTAGAAGGTTTCATGCAACTCATGATGCAAATCATGACGAAACTATTACATCATCATAATGCTTAAATCTAACGATCCCACTTGTCATTATTGTATAATGCAAATTCTAGGAGATGGACAACGATGTTGCATTCTTTAATTAGAATGACCTTGTATATGTATTTGACATATATGTAGGGTTTCGTTAATCCAAAGGATGCTAGAAAGGTATATATATTGGAGCAAGCTTCTTGAAGTTGAATTATTTGTTTTATTAGTGAAATTTTATGAAAAACTTTGATTAAAATCTTGTGCACACAAGGAGAATAGTGGGAGCATTGATATTAGTTTGGTGGAGTATGTGGATGACATACTAGTCACCAAAATAATTTATCTACACATGTGAGACATGGTTAGAAAATTATTTTCAATATGTACCAAAATTGATTGTAGTGTTCGACACTAGAATACTTTCAAGAATATTCATGGATGTCTTAAAGGACTAAGGATTGTTTCTTGAACACGGATTAAAGGAACATTGTAAAGAAGTTACAATGATGCTGACTTTAATATCGGTGTACAGTATATCCAAATCGCAATTTGGAATAAATGCTATGCTTGGATATCAACTATGAAATTTGTAAAAGTACAAGCTTCAAATAGTTGTTGTTTCTATTACATATGTCAAATATATATGATTTGGATTGTTTAGCTCATAACTGAGCGAAACCATGTGTCTCTTGCGTTGCGGATTCCATTGATCCCGTCTGAGGTGAAATTGGTTTAATCTTGCGAGCAATGAATACTTGATCTCACCAATAATCCAAATGTATACTTTGACACTTCAATTTCTTTTCGATGGAAGATCGAAAATGGAAATTGAAAGAAGTGTAACCTACCAACATAGGAAAGAGTTCCTTATCTACTAGAATAGTATCATGCCCAGGGTGTGCTTGATGCTAACACTTGATCAATATATATTGAGTTAATATTTGATTGGCTTTTAGTGCTAGTGGGAGATTGTTGGAGTAAGCCCTAATATCCAATCAATATTGATTGGGTTTGACTTTGTATCATGATATTGATATAAATATATATTGTGAATATATATAATAATAAGGCATTTCTTTATTGATTTTGTTATGTTTCAAAATAATAAAGTCCCTAGAATAGATAGTTCATGTAATGAAATATTAAGTGTGACTTAATCATGAGATTACATTACATAAAGAACGCTATTCTTAAACATATCCATAGTCAAGCTTTAATATGAATTGGGATAATAATAAAGCATAAAGACTATTATGTATGTAGACTGATGACCGCATCTCATGGGTCATTGATATTGAGATATTAAGTCTATACATAGGTATAAATATTAGGAGTAATATTTATACTGGATTGACCCGCCGTGAGAATACTACATAGTAAGTTATGCAATTGTCATAAGATACTCTCACAATGATAATGGTGTATATCACTCTTAGACCTGAAACCACTATGATCCCTAGATGTGGACTCAAGTGCTTTGTTGCCATTCAAACGTTGTCTGTAACTAGATGACTATAACGTTGGTTGATGGGTACTTGAAGAATCATGCTGAGGGACATGAGTGTCCTAGATGGGATTTGTCCCTCCTTCATAACAGGAGATATATCTTAGGCCTCTTGATGAAATATGACTGTAAAACTGCATGGCCATGCCGAACTAAGTCAATATAAGATATTGGACTTATTCGTTATTCAGTATATTTTGGAATCAAGAAATATAAATATTGATCTATACAAGGGTGACAATAACTATGCCTTGGGATCAATGAAGATATCGAGACAAAGGAGTAAATATACACATGAGTGTTATCATGGAAAGGTTTCGTCAGATCACTTGACATTCTTGTCACTTGGGTAGCAATGATGTGTTGCTAGATACCGCTCATTGTTTATAGTATTAAATATTAGATTTAATATTATTGCCAACGTGACTAGAACCTATAGGGTCACACACAAAGAACAGTCAAAAGAGAAATATATAAGTATGACTTATATAAGGGGTGCATTTAGTAAATAACGCTAATTAGTTAGCAGAGTTACTAAACTCGTTATTGGGCTTACTAAAGCCCAATAGTAACTTCTGACTTGCAGAGCACACTAGATGTTCTATAAATAGAACTCTAGTGCTGAAGTTTTAGGTTACACGTTTTGAAGCAACCCTCTTCTCTGCACTTCTGATTCCTTGGCTAGCACCGAGTTTTGGAGGAGCACTGTTCGTGTGGACTTGCTAGAGGCTTTGCTGCTTGCTGCTTGCTTGGCTGTGATCTAGATTCCAGTTTGCAGTTTCCAACGTTCAGATTCCAAATTTCGAGGTAACAATCAAATCACTGATTCATGTTTGAATTTCGTAATGATCCAAGGAAAGAAAATCGAAATTCTTCTTCTTCTTCTTCTTCTTCCGCTGTGTATGATATCTTTCGATTTTCCTTCAACTATTTCCTCCAATATCATCACTTTGCATGTATAAATTTATACATCTGTTGTTGAGAGAAAGAAATATATAACACTACATATGGCACGTGTAACAACCTAGGAGTACATAATCAATTAATTTTATAGTATGTGGAGACTATCAAATGAAAAATTCACGTGGCATCATAAACAACAAAATTGCCTCTTCCAATATCATTAGGAAAAATACTTATATCCTCAAGGTATAAAATAATAGATCAAATACAGAAAACATTTATTTTGTTTTTTTATGTTTCTTAACATGTGTTCATAAATCACAAATAAACACTATGATATTATTAATGGTCTCAAAAAAATTTAAGATAAAACAAAATCTATTTAATTTCATTATTTTTTTAAAGTAATTTCAATGTCGTTTAATCATCACAACTTCACAAATATTTTTATTCAAACCATCATATAAAAGCATCTTTTAATTTCTCAATTAATGGCTATATAAAAAAATAATATTAAGATATTATTATAATAGCTATCTATGTTATGTAGTATGTATGTGCAACAATGTGTAGCTTACACACAAAAATTGACACATTTGTTGCTAGGAGAAAGAAACACATTAACTTGCATGTTGCACATGTAGCAGCTTAAAACACAACAACTAATGATTTTTACAGCATGCTTCCTACAATTTTAACTTTTTACTATCACTTATATAACCATATAACACTATAAATATACATTATAATGATTTAATAAATTTCACCAAGCTTTTACCAACTGAAACATTAATTCCTAGGCCATTGACATTCATCACTATATCTATCAAACTTTTGCTCCTAAAGGATCCAATTCATACCTTTTCGGCTATTCGTTTGACATTTCAGGTTTGATTTTACTTAATGTTATATTGTGTTTTATGTTAATACATTGTACCTACTAATTCATTTATGTTAATAGTCCCATGCTGAAGTTGATCCTACTTTCGTAGAAATATTCCATCACACAATTCGTGATCCTTGGACAATTATGAATGAGGATGGAGGAGTTAATCCATTAAAGTTTAATGAAAGTTTAATTAATCCTAATTTATCCGATGGATGGGCTCAACTAAATGAATTTCATGGTTTTTCGGATAATGTTGAAATCGTTTTTGGATATTATGGTCGCAATCTATTTAGTGTGATCATGTTCAGAGAACTCGGTTGTTGTACCAAATTTCCAATTTTCATAGTCGAAGCTTGAAAGAAAACGAAACTATGTTTTTTGACATTACACTTACTCCAAATGATACGTGTATAAGATAAAATATTAAATATGAATTTATATGTAATATAAATTATATATTATTGACATCCTTAAAAGGTTGCAACCATTGCCGGGCACACTGGGAATATGTAGAATCATCTTTGCAATTGTGAAATCAATGACTCTTCTCACAGTCTGGTTTGGAAACATTCGACACATTGTCAGCAATCTAAATGGTATTCCTACTCTTGTGACTTATGTTAGCCGGTTTGAGAACAGGAGGGTCCAGAAAACGTGCATATGCACTTAGCAATCTTTCTAAAGATGCTGCAATTTATGCACAGGTAGTTAATAGTTCGAATTTATTACTGAATTTATTAGTTTTGTGAGTTTTGCCGACTGTGTGAGAACGATTGCAACAGCTTAGAAATCAGAAGCTATTTCCATCAAAACCAAGAGTTAACTCACAGTTTCAGCAATCACAATTCAAAACATTCCAACCCACATCAAAAGCCCTTTTCGTGACTTTTTTTTTTGTAAAAACCAGTATTATATATACAACAACTATACTTGCAGATTTTCGTTTGCAATGCAATTCTTTCCTTTGTTCAATTGCTGCGGTGCAAAGACAATCCACTTCTCGTCTCTGCGGTATGTATGCATTTGAGTTAATATTAAAAATGCAGCTATTATAATTTATAATTTTGTTACACTTTTCCTTAGACATTTTTTTTAACACCAACATTAAATTGATTTGATTGCAAATTAGTACGCTTACAAATGTAGGGAGAAAGACTCCTAATCTATTTACTAATGGTTCTCTTGAGTGTGCTATTCTACCAATCGTAAGATTGCTGAGGTTGGTATAATATATTTTTATTTAATTTATAGAATTTAAATATAAGATTATGTATTTCATCAAATAACGATTATGTTTTATTTAACAGCAGCAACACATCCAATAAAACGGTCAAAAGGAAAGGAGTTTATTTTCTTTATAAAATGATCAGAGCAAATGAAAATTATTAGGTGTTAACCATTTGAAATTTATCTTAATGAAAACTATCAGGTGTTAACTACTTGAATTATAACCTCATTTTTTGTATATGTTTTGTAGATTCTATTTACACTACAAGGTGTTATACCACCTTTGATACCGATGCTTCAAGCTCATAATGAAAATCTTAAACGTCTGTCTACGAGTTTAACACTTTTCTTGGGCAAGGTAGTTCTATCTTTACCTCGTTTCTGCGTTTGTAATTAAATAATTTGTACAAGTTGGGAACATAGTTGTCAATGCGGAAATGCGGCGCGGGGTGCGGGCGTGTAACAGGCGCTTTTCACTGGTGGGGACACCTTTATATTTTATAGTAAAAATACTATACTGTTGAGATAGAGAAATATATATATATATATATATATATATATATATATATATATATATTAGAATTATGTCAATATTATACTATAGTAGTAATAGTTTTATGTATGTTTATGGTTATGTCAAACAATCTTTATGTTTTTTCGTCCTACTTTTACTTCATATTTGTTATGTTTTTCTTTCCTTTTAAGGTTTATTGCTTTCTACTTTAGACATCCGTTTTTTTAAGCAAGGAATATCCTATGTTTTTTCTATGGATTGCAGGTCAGGTTGCTCTAAAACTCTAATGATTGTAAATGAAACTCAAAACAATCTTCGTGGAGAATACAACTATGATTTCTTGTTGAGGAAACTGAAAATAATTTCATTTAGTTATTCATCTTTGTCAACTTAGATGTACATGACGTACAAATTAATAAGGTTATGTTGTATTTATTTGTTGTAGACAAAATTGTTTCAGTTTGGCCGTCTAAGACAAAATAAATACATGATAGTCATTGATGGAATAGATTTTGTGGAGTTGGAGGTAACTTCATTAAGTTAGTAATCTTTTCCAACTTAGAAGTGCATGGTCGACATATTAATAACCTTATGTTGTCGTTATATTTGCTATAGAAAACATGTTCCAGCCACGAGATTCATAGTATGATGTTTGCAGAGATAAAGAAATAGTGTTTGCAATTCTTCAATATAAAACAAGGACATAATTAGATTGAATGAAAACAAGTCTAAAAGGTATTCCCTTTAACTATGTTATATATATAACAACCAAATCAAAATTACTAATATGAGACGTGTATAAGATAGAATATTAAATATGAATTTATAAGTAATATAGATTATATATATAATGTCAATATTATATCATATTAGTAGTACTTTTATGCATGTTTATGGTATTGTTAAACAATCTTTATGTTTTTTCTTCATACTTTTACTTCAGATTTCTTATGTTTTTCTTCTCTTTTTAAGGTTTATTGTTTTCTACTTTAGACATCTATTTTCCTATTTGGCAGTAAGAACCAATCAAATAGTTACACGAAAATACATCAGGATATAAACCTTTAGAACACATGACCTTGAAAATAGCAATCACTTCAACAAACAGTTCATGATCATAAAAGCCATTCATCATTGAGTTGTAACAACGGGTGTCATGATGAACACCCTTTTTGGGCATACTGTCGAAAATATTCTGTGCTTTTTCAACTTGATGGAGAGCAAAATACCCATCTAACAGATATGAATACGTCAAAACACTGAAATTGTAACCAGCTTTTAGTATCTTGGTAAGGATGATTCCACTTTCTCTTACCCTCCCCCTGACACACAGAGCTTTCACAATGGGCCCAAAAGTATATTCATCTGGATGAATGTTCTCTGACACCATAGTATTCAAAATAAGAACCACCTCCTTGATCTTAAACTTCAAACAAAGCCCGTAAATCAAAGAATTGTAGGTATAAACATCTGGACCAATGTTGTTTTCAAGCATAACATTAAACATTTTATCAACAGTCTCCAAATCTCGTGTTAAACCATGAAGAACAGTGTTGTACATCATTAAATCAGGGGTAACACCAAACCTAGGAGTTAATTTGAGCAAATCAACATGATTTACAGACTCCGACTTACACAAGCCATTCAACAAAGTTCCATAGCCAACATTATTGAGTATGAACCCAGACTGAATACAAGAATAATAAAATCGAAGCGCATTAGTAACTTCATTATTGATGCAGAATCCTTTCAACATACTGTTCAAGGTAACAGGTGGAGGCTCATATCCAATCTTCAAAATCTTACCAAATATTGATGATGCCAACTTAATCTATTTTTTTATAAGCAAGGAATATCTTATGTTTTTCCATTAGGTTGCAGTTCAAGTTACTCTAAAACTTCAATGATTGTTAATGGGGCTCATAACAATCTTCGTGGACAATACAACCTCAGTTTATTTTTTAGGAAACTGAAGGTAATTTCATTCAGTTATTCATCTTGGTCAAATTAGATGCGCATGACTTACAGATTAATAAGTTTATGTTGCCTTTATTTGTTGTAGACAAAATTATTTCAGTTTAGTAGTCGAAGCAAAAATAAAGACATGGTAATCATCGATGGGTTAGATTTTGTGGAGTTAGAGGTAACTTCATTCAGTTAATAATCTTTTCCACCTTAAATGAGGTTGGTCGACAAATTAATAAGTTTATGTTGTTGTTATATTTGTTGTAGAAAACATTCTACAGGTATGATATACATAGTATGATACTTTCAAAGATAGAGAAAGAGTGCTTGAATAGGTGTTTGAAATTCTTCAATAAGAATAAGGATATAATTAGATTGAATAAGTCTAAATGGTACCCCCTTTAATTATATTATATATATATAACAACCGGATCACAATTACTAGTATGCTACGTGTATAAGATAAAATATTAAATATGAATTTATATGTAAAACAAATTTTATATATATATATATATATATATATATATATATATATATATATATTAATATTATGTCAATATTACATTATAATAGTAGTAGTTTTATGCATGTTTATGATAATGTTAAACAATATTTATGTTTTTTCTTCCAACTTTCACTTCAGATTTGTTATGTTTTTCTTCTCTTTTTAAAGTTTATTGTTTTCTACTTTAAACATTTTTTTTATAAGCAAGGAATATCTATGTTTTTTTTTCTATTGGGTTGAAATTCAAGTTGCTCAAGAACTTCTATGATTGTAAATGAAACTCATAACAATCTACGATAAAAATTATAGTTTTTTCAATTAATGAGGTTACATAAAGAATTAAACAAACCAATTAATCTACGAACTACAAAAGAATCAACAATAATTATTGTATCCAAAACCTTGAATCAAATTCAACTTTCCAAAAAAAAATTCCCATGAACTCAAAAATATTAGAATCATCGAGAGCAATCCTTTTATTTGTCCCAAAAAAATGAAATCAATGTCGTTTGAATAAGAATGATACGAATATGATAACCAATTTTTTTTTTTCATCCATCTCCAACATTAATCAAAGATCCAAATTTTGCACTTTGTATTGATAAAATACCAGCAATTTTAATCTGATATCCAAAGAGTTTAGTATTAAATGTAGTTAGCTAATTATAAGGATATCAACACGCAAGAAGAAACCAACTTAAGCACATGCAACTTATTCAATCATACAAAGTCAGCTGTAGCAAGTTGGGACTTAATATATTACAAACCACCAAAAAACCCACATACGTTGCATAATGATCAGCCCTCCACGAAACTTAAAACCATTATAGACCATGGATCAGCTGTAGCAAGTTGAGACTTAATATATTACAAACCACAAAAAAAAACCATATGTTGCATAATGATCAGCCACTTCACGAAACTTAAAACCAGTATAGACCATGGATCAAACTACTTTGCAAAATACAGTGCAAATCTTCAAAAAGAAAGCCAAAGATAAAACAGATCACTCCTTCTTCATGCGTTTGGCCAAATGTCCTTCACATTTCCCAGCAGACAAACATTTCGCAACACTACAGTTCCCAACCTGGTACAAACCAAATAGCTATCATAAATCACAAAACACTAAAACACCAACCCTTATATCATATTCACAGCATTGAAGTAAGATACCAAAATAATCAATTTAGGTTACCACAGGATGAGCATCTAAGAGAAAAAGTGGATGAATTGATTGAGAATTTATTTCGATGCATGAATACAACAATTAATCTCTTATTTATGATACCTCACATGTTGTGATAACTGATGAATTCATTAAATAATTGAAAAAGAAAAGGAACTAACTGAATAAATTGCACACCAAGTAAGTAACACCAGACTAACTTTAGTAACTATATTTTGATAGAAGTTATGATGTAATATTTGTACCTTCTTCATTTAGGACCCCCTCATTAAGAAACCTCAGCTTATCCTTATTTAAATAATTTACACCTCTATTTGTCTGCTATTCTATGCATGCATTAAAATCACTTCAAAGAATAAATTTGACATACCATGAGAGTAAGATCTGTTACATTCAGCAGAAGAAACAACATTCTCAACTTTCACTGATTGAGGAATATGAGTAACTCTCGAACAATCAGCAGAACCACTCATCTTTTTAGGATCAGATGGACGGGTTGTATTATTGCGAACAATACTCTATAACAATACAGTTAATAACGAAACATAAGCCCAAAATAAATAAATAGACCAAAAATAATAGGCGCAATTACACAAAAAACAACCGCAACGAACCTCATTAACCTTCTGCACCTCCGGCCGTATCTTATCAGGATGAAGATGAGCCTTAATTTTCTTAATAACAACTTCATCACATGAAAACGCATTCACAGATGCCTGACGATAATACGGTTGATACTTCACACGACATGCAAATTCAACCTCAAGCAACTTGTCTAGAACTTCAGGATATATATGAGGATCATCCTCACCAACCTTCATAAACAAACAGAACGTCAAAATTTGTAATACCTATAAACAACATTAAAAGAAGAACTAAGACTAAATAATACAAATAGATTAACCTGTTGCATTGACTTTCTAAGAGCAGGAACACCAAGAATCTGAAAACATTTCTTGTCCCAAAATACAAATTCAGCCTTATGACCATCACACCCCATTATCACAACCACCTTATACCTAATAGAAGAAAATTATCAGTTAATAACAAAGAAGTTTAGATAGACAACCTAGTCAGCGGAACCTGAACTTCCTCCCCACATGAGCATTTGTAGCTCGCACCACCGGACTTTGAAGCTTTAGTACATTTAGTGCAGGTTTCATAATACCATCCATATCGATTAGGATTGAACTTAACTGTCTTCCCAACAGTAACACAAAAGGTATCCTAACATAAATCAAAAAATTAAATTAGAAAAATGCATTATTAATCGAACATGTAAGAATATACTCATCTTTAAATAAAACTTACCTTATCGAAATCTCTAAACTCAGCAATAGGTTTATCAGCAGAGAGATTTGAAAACTCATCATAGCTAGAACATTGAGAAGAGCTTGACGCCTGACATAAACTCTAATCAAAGCTACAACCTTGAGCTTGAAGACTACAAAACACATAAAAAAATATTAAAAAACAGCATAAAAAAATAAACAAAATCAACGACAATAATTTTGGCGAAATAAAAGTTACTTATCAAAGGCATCATTTCTATGAAAGAGAACAATAATTTAAGAATAATTTAAGAATCTTTAAAATAAAAAACCATCATTTTAAAAACAAAATGAATGCAATAAAACCACCAAATCAAATACTATTGACTACATGATGCTATAAACATCATTCACATAAGAAAAGAAACTTACCTAGCTCTAAACGTCTCAACAACTGGATGCTTCAAATTAATAAGCAACTTAGAACTTGATCAATTGTTGCAAAGATTCGGCTTACCATTATCTACAAAACAATAACCAAACAATTAACAAAAACAAAATGACACACATGAAAAAACAACAAAAATTACAAATGTGCAAAATATTAACCTGCAAGCTTGCATTGAGCGTGAGTTAGTATCAAAACAACTGACCTTCTATCTTTCCGCTCAGCAAGAAATGTCATCAGTTCCACATAATATCTATCCCATAAGGTCACATCCACCAGATTTCCACTACATCATCAAGGACACTTTCAGATTAATACCAAATGCAAAAAAAAAAGGTCTATAATCTAACATCAAAAAATCAGAAAGTCATACCTCTCATCTCTCAGCACAATATTAGTGCAAGGTTTTTTCCCATCACCAATCACTGTTGTCTTACCAATCTCATGAATGACACCCATAATTTCTTAATTTTTTTTACAGAATAATCAATAATCTCAAAATCAAAAAGAAAAAGGGAAGAAATTTAAACAATAACAAAACAAAAATATACCATATAAAACATTGGTTTTAAATACCCCTTTTCCAATCTCCTTAAATGACTTAAATGCAAACTGATGAGAAGGAATATCAGTGAGCTTATCATTCCTTGTGACCTTTGTACCAACACCAAAGACCACCTTAAAGGGATAATCCACATGCTTGAACAAAACATCATTATCGAACACAAGACAATTGTGCAAAACATAAGTCTGGTTTTCTTCGATCGTTGACTTCAATCGCTGAAAGTCTGCCTGTCGAGTTATGGCATGAACTCTGTAACCCTAAATTCACAAAGAAAAATAAAAGATACAGTTAAATTCAAATCAACAAAATCAAACAACAAAAAGAAACAATAAAAAAATATCCACTCCACAAATTCAACATAATTTCCCTAACCTTTGCATCACCGATTATAAGTTCAAGATGCTGACGACCATTGCTAGCAATGACAGTCCATAAATCAAGAACTCTAAAGCCAACTTTACAAACATCTACGTCCTTTTTCAGATCCCTGATAAAGCCAAATCCCCTAGACATCGAGAACTCTGTACAAAAATACAGCAAAACAGATACAACAAAAATGCAAATCACACATTCATTACAATGTCAAAACGATAAGCATATAAACCAACAGGTCCTGTGGTAACACGCTTAGCAAATTTTCAACTAAGAATAACCTCAATGTATAAAAGAAAGTTAACCAACACCATATTAACAAACTTTCAAGTAAGAATCACCTCAATCAATCTGATGCTAATGCAAAAGCTTACCAAAGATCGAAAACAACGCATTACAAAGAAGGGCAATCAGTTACTTGCTCTCAAAGTTACCAATCAGATCACAAAAACTAAAGATTTTCAGCAAATTTTTCAGGTAACAACCAATTCAATACAATGTATCCAAGAAAGTAAACCAACACTATATCAGTAAATTTTTAAGCATCAGATTTTAACAATTCAAATCAATCAATTTTATGCAATCAAAGTGATCCAATTGCATCATTAGAGTTAACTTACTTAAAAAATGAAGGATCCTTATATTATAGACTACAAATGGATAAACTTGTATGGAATTTGAAAGAAAATAGAGACTATCTTTCACCCAAATATTGTATCAAACACCATCATTATAACTTTATTCTCAGACAAACACTATCTCTCAAAGTCACCAACCAAATCACAAGAACTTAAGATTTTCAGCAAATTTTCAGATAACAATCACTTCAATATATCCAAGAAAGTAAACCAAGACTATACCAGCAAATTTCTAAGCAAAAATCATATCAATGTATGTAAACTTATTTAAGAGTCCTACACCTGATGGAATCTAGGTGAGGTTGGTTACATGGACCAAAATGACGTTATGATGTTTTAGCATAAAACATGTCTATAGTCCAACCATTGACCTCTAAAGTTAATAGAGTCAAGATATTAACAATTGTGTTAATAAATAAAGTACAATTCGACACCTCCTAATTGAGTGTTTCATATAAAATTTGATTGATATGTACTTCAAAAACAATATTGCTGACAGTATGATGAAAGCATTATTTAATAAATGAAATTTTCTAAAGGACTGACATGGATCATCTCTGCTATTTCAGCTATGTGTTGTTGTCTTGAACGTAGGTCGGTTGTTGTAGTACCTCCAAGTTCCATTGCACGAGGTGCATTGGGAATTGGAAGATTTAACACTGTTGACATTAACAATAAAACCGGCAAAAACAACCATCCATTAATCCAAACCCATATGTTAACAAATTCAACAAGAAAATTCATGAATATGGCATGAGAAAACTCATAAATATGCACATTGTATCACCTAATATCTATATGCACGCTCAAACGGAGCTAATCGTCACAACAATGTTAAATTTAGAATGGAAGGAAGGCATTCTGATCCCCAGAAATACGAGAGGAGAAAAAAAAAGTTATCATTATAGATATTGGTAATGACGTTGGGAAAATGAATAAATTGAATGTAATCACGACACAAACACAGACACCGTACACGACGTTGGTAATGATTTGCGAAAATGAATAAATTGAATGTAATCACGTTGTTGTGTCGTGTCGGCGTCGGAGACGCCATATACTAGAAGTGACTGTGCTACAGAGGTCCAAACTAGTAGTATCTCCTTATATTTCCATTTTTAAGATATGTCCTCTAATGTTATGTGTCAATGACCATATTTCATAGAACTATGTGAGCTGAGCATATTGAAGAGCAAAGGTAATGTGCTAGTGGTATGAATGCATTAACCTAATTGTAGTAATTTGAAAGGCCAACTTCAAAAAGATGTCATGATAATGTGATGATCAATACATTTACAACTTTCGAAGCTTAAATTAAATGGTTGTTTAGTTCCATACTTCCATTTACAATGATAAATATGCAAATGTCAACCCATGCAGGCAAGCTTTTCTAAAAAGCATAAACAAGATGTGCATATTATTGACAATATTCTTACTGTGGGACGAAATCTTTTTCCTTCCACCCCCATTTTGAAGAAATACTCAGCAGCTGAGGCAAGCTTAGGAACCTGTCACATAATACCCAATTTTTACCATGAATAACTGATTTCTATGCGGCACATGTAACAAGCTTCTATTCGGTTTTGTGCAAAAATTAGAAACAAGAAAGTTAACAAAGACCAGTGATATACCTCGGCAACTACCATTTCTCGCAGCTTGTTACCAATAAATAATAGTTCATCAGCCACCAGAGAAAATGGATCAAGTTCGTCCTGAAAATAATACATGTATCGTAGAGAAGTTGGTAAAAATAAATATTGATCACGAAGTAAGTATTTCTCACACACATCTGCTAGTATAGAAGAATCTAAAAACAGGGTGGGTGGAGAAGAGACATTTGTGGATCTGGCAGGAGCACAAGCTTGAATGGCTTGGTTAGAAGATGAAGGTTGGTCATTTGTAGAGATTTTAGAAGACATGTTTGATTGAGCAGTTTGAGTATTGGTCTCTGAAGGATGGGTTAAGACCATAGTCACATAATTTGCGGTTCGATCCGGTACGCGGTACGGGTACGGGTTCGCGGTACGCGACAGGAGAAGAATTCGGTACGTATAGGGGTATACAGCTTCGGTACGCTCCGGTTCGTAGTAGTAATAATACCTAAATAAATATAGTGAGCTATAAAAAAAAGTATTTTTTTTACCTAATTTCTTCTACCAAGTTTCTCACTCTCCACTCTTTGTTCATGTTCTTCTCACTCAGTCCTCAACTCATGGTGATTCATTTTATATTTACTTTGTAGTCTAAACCTTTTTTTCAACCAATCAGCGGTAACCATGCTTTGGTACGCTTGGTTCGCTGGTTTGTGCGTACCAATACGCCGAAGTACCCGAATTCGGTACTCACGTACCAATTCGCAATTCTCCCTTGATTACACGAATTATGTGACTATGGTTAAGACCACAATAGAGAATGAATTACCTTGCTCAGAAGAAGTATGAGACTCAATATGATCAGCAAGGATATGTTCAGGAACAATTTATTCAGGAACAGTTTGTTCAGGAACAGGGATACCTGTACAAGTTGTTGAGGCCATTTGTAAGTTTGGTGCTTATTGTTGGGGGCTTTCTAAAGTAATTTCATCAAAAATAACTCTAGAGGCTTTTTCTAGATTAGGCTCAACACCTGGTAATTCACCTGAGTAGTGATTGACCAAATTCTCCAAAACAAATGGTTCTGAGGTATGGGTAGTTGGTTTGGAATGTGATAATGACTCATGCAGATTGGCAGACTCGGACACTGCTGGTTTACTTACAGTCTCTGCATCAGCAGGAATTGACTGAAGTGGTTCAATCATGGGAGGTTGAAACGGGTGATTAGCAGGCAGTCTTGCAGAGACATTAACTCTCATCTGAGACATCTCACCTATGCTTTTAAGAATTTGAGGATACACAGGTACATATTCCTCACGAGCAGGCTTTTTATGGAGTTTGGCGGATGGTGAAAAGCCTTTGTTTATAGTTGTGTAGATTATGCCTAAAGGGACATCGTCTAAATCTGAGGAGGTTGATACTGAGATTGAATGTGAGGTTGAGGATGAACTAGATTCTATTTCTATGACTTTAGCAGAGTGAAGAGAATCAGTATTACCTCTTGCATAATTTCACCAGACACTACCAGCTGCTGAAGATTTTCTATAAGTTGAATCCCCAGTTGAGCAGCTTCAACAGTTGATTCCTTCAGTAATTGCTCAGCAGGAACTCCAATCTCCTGAGCAAGTTCATCAGCCTTCTGCAATGTAGCTTCTTCTGCAACTTTCTTCCTCTTGATTTCTCTTGTTACAAGATCAGTTGCAGCTTCAATCTGATCTTCTTCTTCCATCACATAATCTGCTACCTTCAGTTTCCTGACAACTTGCTTCCTTTTCTTCTTAGGAATTGATTGAGCAGGTTGTGGTTGTGATTGAGAAGAGCCAACTGTCTTGCCACTTCTAGTTTTCTTGTCAAGTATCTTAGCAGGTTCCAGATCTTCAACTACTTCTTGAATGGTTGGTACAGCAGGACCAACTACATTCTCCTGGATAGCAGCATTCTCCTTCTTATCTTTCTTAGCTTTCTTGGAAGGTTGTTCAGGAGCATCATCCAGATACTCAGCTTCTGTGAGTGCTCTATTCTTAGTCTTCCTGCTTTTGGCTATTGGCAGGGCACCACCATACATGGTGTCTGGAATATCACTTAGCTTGATTTGCTTGCCTGTTTTTTTAAAAGTGATCTATAATGGAGTTCATTCTGACCTCAAGTGGATCTTGTTTGCAGATTGGAGGAAAGTCTTAATTAAAAGGAAAAATTCTTACTGGTGTGTTTTCTGGATGTTTATAATACCATCCATTTACAAATGCTGCAAAGATACCTTGAGCTGCCATCACATACACTAGCACGGCATTCATTCCAATCCATTCCAAAAACAAGAACGGAGTACGAATTCCCCAAATTTAATCATAACTATTTCTAAAATCACTCGCACGAGTGATTGTAATTTTCTGATAGTGTAAAACTTAAAGAAGAAAGAATTGATAACCAACAATTTATATAAATTCCATTTACCAAAATGTAGAACAAAGAGAAGACAATTCCAGCAGCCCCGGATGTGAAGCAAACATAGCTAATACTGTAGAGTTGCTTGTTAATTGGGATAGCTGCATTGTCATGTGGCTTACTAATGTGGCATATTTGAACCTATCAAGGAGTAATTTCACTATTCTTCCAGAATGCATCAAAGACTGTCACTTTTTAAGGCGGATTCATTTGGATGATTGCCAATGTCTTTGATAAATTAAAGGGGTTCCACCAAATTTAAAATATTTGTCTGCATTAGGTTGCAAGTCATTGGCATCATCTTGCAGGAGCATGCTACTATATAAGGTTAGTTTTTCTTTTCTTGCATAAGCATTTGATTTAACATTTCATAGCATAATGTAGTTTATGTTGGTAATCTTATAAATTATTTATAACTAACAGGAACTGCATGAGGCTGGAAATACGAACATTCGTATGGCAGGATGTGGAAGGATTCCAGAGTGGTTTGAGCACCACTAGAGGGAACGTTTTACATTATACTATTATAGTCTAATCTGAACCATTGGCTATTTTGGTATTTATGTCAGACTTGACTGCATGGTTCTTGATATTTATGAATGATATTTGATCTTATAATATTTATTAATCTTCACTATAATGTTCTTGTTAAGTATGATCCATATTTACAAATAAGTGCATAGTCGCTCAACTGTAGTGGTTCAAACGTAAACATGTAAATTGGACCGTGGTATTTAATCTCAATTTGTAATCTTAATCTTAAGACTGAATAATAAAAAATCACAGTAGACACTCTATTATTGAAGACAGAGACACAATTGGCTGAACTCTATGATCAATTGCTTGTGTTCTAGTGTGTGCTTTTATTTATCTGTTTTCTTCAAAACTAGATTTATAAATGCATTTGTATTGGTGCTTTATATTCCTAAAATGTCAAGAGTCTGCTGAGTTATATTATTACTCTAGGTCTAGGGTGGCAGATTAATAAAATGAGTGAAAAAATAAAGAATTCAAGATTGTCTATTAGATTATGGTGTATGTATTGCCATATATGCTTTTTCTACTAGATTCGTAGGCTTTGGAGTTTGGAATCATCTTTGACAATAAAATGTTTCCACCAAGTGACTTACTGGGTATATAATAATTGAAGCAGGAAATTTCATTTTGTTTCAGATGCACTTGGATTCACCTATGATGTGTTCCTCAGTTCTAGGGGCGCTGACACTCGCTATGGTTTTACTGGAAATCTCTACAAAGCTCTATGTAACAGTGGAGTCCGCACCTTCATTGATGATAGGAAGCTTCATGGAGGTGACAAAATCACATTATCACTTGTTAGGGCCATTGAAGAATCCAGGATTTTCATTCCAGTCCTCTCTATGAACTATGCTTCTTCTTTCTGTTTGCACGAACTTGTCCACATCATTCGGTGCTACAAGGCCAAGGGTTGCTTGGTTTTGCCCGTTTTCTATGACGTTGAACTTTCTCACGTACGGCATCTTACTGGGAGTTATGGTGATGCAATAGCTAGGCATGAATAGAGGTTCCAAAATAACAAAGAAAAGTACAACGACAACATGAAGAGGCTGCATAAGTGGAAAATGGCTCTTAGCCAAGCAGCTAACTTGTCCGGCAAACATTTCAATCCTAGGTACCCACCTTAATCCTATTATGCATTCTTTTTAGTGTGTGTATCATTTATTATCCTCCGTCTAATCATTTCATCTTAAATCTTAAGTAGGAAATAAGTATTTTTTTTATTCTTGATCAATTTGCCAAAGCGGTTTATAATTCCATTGTTGATCAATTTGAATGTGTGTGTTTTCTTCACAATGTGAGAGGAATTTCAGCTAAAAATGGTTTAGAGCATCTCCAAAATGATTTCCTTTCCAAAACAGTTGGATTGGACTTTAAGTTAAGAGATATAGCAGTGAGGGGATTCCAACCATAAAGCAAAGGCTACACACAAAAAAGGTTCTTTTAAATTAATTCTCGATGATGTTGACGAATTGAAGCAGCTGCAGGTTTTGGCTGGAGGGCTTGATTGGTTTCGTGCCGGTAGTCGAGTGATCGTTACCACTCGAGACAAACACTTGCTAAGCAGTCATGGGATTGAAATAATTTATGAAATAAATGAGTTATGAGTACATTTTAAGCAAGAAGCTCGAGTTGCTTAGGTGGACAACTTTTAAAAGTAAGAAAGTTGATTCAAGTTATGAGTACATCTTAAACCGCGCAGTAAATTATGCTTCTGGCCTTCCTTTGGCTATAGAAGTATTAGGTTCCAACTTGATTGGAAAGAATATAGAGGAATGGAGTTTTTTGTTGGATCAGTATGAAAGGATTCCTAGTAAAGAAATCCAAAAGATACTTAAAGTGAGTTTCGATGCTTTAGAGGCAGATGAACAAAGTGTTTTTCTCGATATTGGTGTGATTTTTTTTTTTTTGCAGATGTTCTTTGGTATGAAAGTTTTACAGTTAGACAGTTCTGAATGTTTAACAGAAATAAGTGACATATCAGGTCTCCAAAGTTTAGAAGAATTTTCATTTAAATGGTGTAAGAATTTACTTACAATTCATGATTCTTTTGGGTTCCTGAATAAACTTAAAATCTTGAATGCTGAAGGTTGTAGAAAACTCAGGAGTTTTCCACCAATTAAGTTGACCTCTCTTCAACAACTTAAACTTTCATTTTGTTATCGGCTTAAGCATTTTCCAGAAATATTAGGAAAAATGGGAAACATAGGAAGCATTTCTTTGCGTGAAACTTCTATTGAAGAATTGCCTGATTCATTTCAAAATCTCACTGGGCTTCGTAATTTACTTATATATGGACATGGAATGTTGCTTAGGTTATCAAGTAGCACCCTCATGCTTCCAAAATTGAATAGGATTGATGTTGATGGTTATCATCTATTGCCAAGACAAAGTGATAAACCAAGTTCCATGGTGTCCTCAAAAGTAAAATCTCTTATGGTTAGAAAATCCAACCTAACAATGATTCTCTTCCAATAGTTCTCAAGTGGTTTGCGAATGTGACATACTTAGACTTATCAAAGAGTAATTTCACAAGTCTTTCGGAATGCATCGAAGAACATCGCACTTTAAGAACCCTCAATCTAGATGATTGCAAGCGTCTTCAAGAAATTAAAGCGATTCCACCAAATCTAAAATTTTTGTCTGCATTAAATTGTGAATCTTTGAGTTCCTCATGTAGAAGCATGCTTTTGAACCAGGTTTTGTTATGAGTGCTCTCTTGACGATCCAGCTAATTGCACCTATATCATGATAAAACCAGATCATACATATCTATTTGATTTGCAACTACACGACATGGTAGGATTGGAAGAAGCGCTTTTAAAAACGGAATGGAACCATGCGGAGGTTATATTTGAGGATTCAACATTGTCGTCACTCCTTAAAGAAAGTCGAATGCATGTATTTAAACAAGAAAGTAGCATGGAGGATATTGAATACACCAATGCTTATGAAAAGAGAAAATCAGATGATGATCATATGTCATGAATAAGAATTGCCACATGGAAGAAAATGCAGTCATAACCAATTTTGTTTCTGAAGAAGGACAAGTGACAATTGATCCTAACATTACTAGAGTAAGAAAGAGCAAGAGAGAGAAGAAGGTCAACAGAAAATGTTTCCCAGAGTATTCAATTTATTTGCTTAATCTCTCTATAAAGTGTCAACAGAAAATTATTTGCTAAAAAAAGTGGTCAAGTAAATTTGAAAATTATCACTACCAAAAAAAAGATAGATCCTTGTGATCATTGATTTATATCTTTATACAATTTACTAAAAAAATACATATTAAATTGTTTTGTTTTTACTTACTTTTTTACCTCACACTATAAAGTATAAAACCATATACCAAGCCATTTATTCTCAATAAGTATACTCTGAATTTGAATGTGTTCATTTACATACTCTATTAACACAACCAAGAAAAAAGGTAAATAAAAACTAAGGTATCACACTTTTGTAGGTAATCTTATCAACAAACAACTGATTCTAAATTAACAATTTAATTACAATTTCCAATATATTCTAAATTTGTGCAAGATGCCAGCAACAACTCCCCAGAAAGTGATTTCTGCAAAGATGACATATAACAAAGTTCCCAATCTCTCTGAGTGCCAGACATTGATGAACACATGATTTTGTATCCAGTTTACCTGATTAATGGTTTTATCATATGCCATAAAAATTGTTAGCTCATTAGTCCTAGCCACTTGAAATCAAAAGGGAAAAAATTATGTAAAAAATTAACATAATCATTAATAAAGTATGCACCATATAGTATAAATTAATCATAGGGTAAACTTCTTACTAGTGAGTTATCTGGATCTTTGTAATACCATCCATTTACAAATGCTGCAAAGATGCCTTGTGCTGCCATCACAAACACTAGCATTGCATTCATTCCAATCCATTCTAAAAACAAGAATGAAGTTCGAATCCCCCAAACATCGATCTGCAATTTGATTGATCAATAATATTAAACAAGAATCATAAGGTTGAAGTAACAAAAGAATGATTTAATGTATGTTTTGATTGTCGGTGAGTTTCTCGAAATCACAATGACGCTATAATTTTGGGAAGCTCCAAAGTGTAGCATGTGCAAATAAATGTGGTGGCTCACCCTAACTAGGTCATTCTCACTATCAATCCAAATATGTGCTTATTTCATATACACTGTCAGCGTAAACATTTTTTTCACTGTCAATCAATCGTAATCAACATATTAATGAAAACGTAGACTTTAAACATTACTTGTAAAGTCACTTTCACGATTGATTATGATTTGCTTACAGTGTAAAACTTTTTATACATGCAACATATTAAAATTATACGCCGGATAGAACTAAGACAAACAAGTGATATTAATTCCATATTTACCAAAATGTAGAACACAGAGAAGACACATCCAGCTGCTCCAGATGTGAAACAAACATAGCTAATGCTGTACAATTGCTTGTTAATTGGAATAGCTGTATTATTCCATACAAAATATTTTATAACATTAGTTATCTTACTTTAATGGTATAGTACATATTTTGAATGAGTTTTAATCTAACCATTAAGAGGTTAATAAGACAAACTAGTTTACCATTTGTAAAATGAAGAATGATGCCTAGGATGAATAACACAAACCCCATTGAGAGCCATTGCTTGAGCCTCTCAGAATGACCCTGTCAAAATATTTCAAGTTTTTACTAGTATTTTTGAAGTGTAGAGTTTAAGTATGTGGATATAACAACAGCATAGGGTAAAATTTGTAACCTTGAAATGAATCAAGACATGTCCATAGTGGATGCCAATGGTCCCAGATAGGATAGCTGATATAGAACTAGCAAAAAGGATCAAAAGGTCATTAAAAAAAATTGTTGTGCAAATAATTCATTACAAAACATTGTAATATAGCTTGTAAATTTCAATTCACTTTACATATACAATTTAATAAGATAAAACGAACACAAGTGAGCAATTCACGTTAAAGTAAAATGAAAAATATTTGTTATTAATGAATATAAATTTGCACATGTATACTAAGGACATGTTATTTGAGTTTATCTAATGTTAGAGACTGTGTGAGACTCTTTAATAGAGCTTATATATCTTATGAAAACATCTTATGGCTTATATGAAAAATAATTTGACTTTATTTTGGTTTTTGTTATAAAAATTGCTTATCCATACACATTTATATGATAATCGCTTATGCTAAAAACACTTATTTAAGTTGTTTATCCAAACAAGCTAAAAATTAGTTTTTTTTATCAAGTCGTAATAATTAGTTAACTTTTTAATAAATGTTTAATATTTCTTACTTAATCCTTTAAAAATGAACTCAGTTGAGACTTGAGAGCAGCTAAATCCAAAAAATTGTGTCATCTTATTCTTACACAATAAAAGTGAAACAAAATTTGAAGGTATTAGTTATTTTAGTTTGTAAAAGGTATGTATATCATACATGCTATTATTCATGACTTATTTTATATCAATCAATCATTCATTAATTAATGAATGTCTATTTTGGAAAAGAAAAAATACCTCAAAAAACCCTCAGGTTCAAAGGGGGCACGACACCAAGTTGGTGCATCTTTACGTAGAGGACCATCAGCTGGAGAACTAAATGTGCAAGTCTGTAATGTAAAATAAAAGGTATATTAAATAAATTCAATTCATTTCTATTACTTCTTCACATATCCACTTTTATAACTATATTTTTCTAATAGGTATCAATTCTATTAGAAGATATATGTAGTTGAACAAATTAAGGAACAAGTAAATCATAATATGAACTCATCATTTATCATTCATTTACTCATTTACTATAAACTCACCTTCAAGCGACTCCAAACGGGTTGAGAGTAAAGATGATTAACCCCCCAAATTTGTCTATCCACATACCCAACAGCATTGCATGCAGGACCTAGGTGTCCTCTCATCCCACATATGACCTTGTAAAAGGAAATGTTAAATAAAATAATCTTAGTCTTTATTTAAAATCAATTAATAATTTAAGAAGATATAATAAGGATACATATAGTGAGAGATTAATTACCGTATATCTCTTTAGTTTGGAACTGTTGTAATCCACAAAACTCCAATCTGGAACGTAGAGGCTGAAAGTAGTGACCATGTAAATAACAAATGCCACAAACCCTCCAAGCCTATGTAACACATACAAATTAATGTGCAATTAATTATTAATCAAAGCTTATTAGTAGAAACTAAAAATCTATGATATATAGATATTATTAAATTGAATTTGAATTTTGAATATGAAATTTGTGTAGCTTTTCTCACCATTGCCATCTATAGCTAGTAAAAATGGACATGTATCCAGGACTCAAGGTTGTAGGTCTAAGCTTAGTGGTAAATGTCTCTATTAGAGCTACAATGCAATATACAAGAGCTATCCTCTGCATTAACACACAATACACAAAATAAGAATTATATATATTCAAGAATTGAGTTGCTGAGAATTTTAACATAGTGCTTTAATTAGGCTTGTATACATTAATTCAATTACGTTAATACCTGAAGAATGCCACACCATCTGATAAATTTCATGTCAACTCCATATGAGAGATCATCAGGGGCATGTGAATATCCACCTGCAGTTTCTCAATACAGTCAAATATATTTTTTATATAAACATTTAGTCAAATATATTTACACATTGCAAGATTAAAATTTACAAAGTACTTGTATTTAAATAATACAATCAAGATTACAACATTATCACTCGCTCAGCTCGATCGACCCTGCCCACTTATCCTTAATTATGAGTTATACTCAAAAGTAAACATTTATCATTTAGAGTGGAAAATTGCTGTTCACACATTAGAGAAGGCTGGGACACACATGTAAAATACGCTTTTGCCCCCTCGGTAGTTAACTGCCGAGGAATTCCTCGGTAGTTAACTGCCGAGGAAAACTGTTTCATCAGATGAAACAGTCACCTGCTCCCCCTACACACTATTTTCATCATCTTCCATAAAACTTCATTCAATCCACCCAAATCCAACATTTTTTTTTAATGAAATCTTGCTCAAAAATGATTCAAGCATCAAGCATAGGATGTATCAACACACTTTTGACGTAAAAAAACAGGTATTGAGCATTTTAATCGGTTTATTTTTTTATTATGTGTTTTATCTTGGTTTTCGGGTGTCAAACATTGATTACGTTTGAACCTTTTAAACCGGTGATATCTTATTTTTTCTTGGGAAGGGAAAAAGTAAGCAAAACCCTTGAGAATCGAGGTCCGGGAGTTGTTTTCGCTACGGGAAGGTGTTAGGCACCCATAACGACTATAGTAACCTATAGGAACCGTCTTTAATTTCTACGCGCGCGCTTTATTTTTAAATGCTATTTTGAAATGTTATTTACACCTAAGGGTTTTCTAAGTGAAGAATTGGAGGGAGAAGAATGTTTTTGAATTTTTACTTTAGTTGAATTGAAGGAATTTTGTTCCTTGCCTACGTACCCGATTAAGGGATCAAATCCACCGTAGTTCTCTCTCAAAAATGTTTTTTTTGTTTTTGTTGGTTGATTTTAAGTTTGAAAATGGATTTTGAAGAATAGAAAGAGGCCTCAAGGGCATGAGATTAGGAAAGAGTGAGGTTGAATTAGTCATTTGCAAAAGATGGTCAAAGTAGGATTATTTTCATTGAATCTTTGATTAAGAAAATGAAAAAAATACAATGGGATATTGGATCCCAAGGTTTATTTGGAAAAGCTTTGAGTGAAGTTGTTCACATTTGTTTGGAAAATTGGTTTTTTCTAAGTAGAAGTCCTAGGCATTCATCTAAACATACAATCCTAAACATACATCTAAACATGCATATTCTAGCTATATCTAAATGTGAGGTGTGTGCATGTGTCGGTGCTTGTGTCGGTGTACATCATTAGAGTCCATTGTCCTTTACATCATACCCTAGATACATTCTATGGCCTCTTTGCCAAGAAATTAAAAGCATGGAAGTAAAATATTACAAGAATTCCTAAGTGTTTACATTCTAACTTTTGGTACAAATTAAGTTGCAAGAAAGAAATAGAGATGAATATAGGATGAAATGGAGATGCTTATGAAATGATGAAACATGAAATGAAAGGAGTTAGTAGGACATGACAATATCAAAGAAGTGAAGTAAGAGAAATACTAGAATATAGAAGATAGAAAATAAGTGCAAACATGGCTAAAATTTGTTCATAAAATGCAAGAACCAAGTGACCTATAATTCTCACATTCCAATTACATTTTAAAGGTTTAGAAACAAGTTTTGGAATGGGAATTAAGGCTACATGATTTACTTGACATTTAAAACAAATTTGAAGCATATTTACATTATCTAACTACTTAATGACTTGTAAGCTAAGTAACCTACCAAAATTCACAATTATGCAACAAAATTAAGCACAAACAGTGGCTAAACTTCTATGAGATCAAATGGCATAGGTCACCAAAATTCATAAAGCAATTTGGATTGAAATCAAGCAAAGTTCCACTTATTTTTAGCACAAAATATGACAAAACTAGCAAGAAAATTAACACCTCATTTTTTAACCAATTTTAACATGTGAAAATTATCACAAAATACTACAAAAATATCAAGAAATCTATATGAATTTTTTTGAATTTTTTAAAGGTTTTTTAAGCTAAAAAAATTACAAGAAGATTGCTAGTTTTAATCAAGAATGGAAAAAAAACTACACATATTTTTTTTTATCAGGTTTTATTATGCAACAAGGTTAGAAAACATCAAGAAATCATCAAGAAGTCATGAAAATATATTTTGGAATTTTTGTAAAAAGTTTTGATGCACAAGAGGTGCAGGAAGCAAAGTCCAGTGGTGCAACTAGCAGAAAATAGGCCAAAAACGAAAAAAAAACAGTAAAGAGGACCCAGGCCCAGGGTCTTTGATGGATCTGGATAATCCAACTGCTTTACAGCCGTCAGATTGATCCAGCTCCTCTCAAACCCTAGATCCAAGGGTTAAGGACGCGTGGTTCACTACAAAGCATATCAGGCACACAACAAGGATCAATCCACGCCATACACGTAGCAGACAATAGATCAAAAGGTTGAGAAGCAAGCAGGACCATAGCAAGGCCCATAGGCTAGCACGCGTGGAATCATACAGGGAGTATATAAGCCAAATCCATGAGAAAAACAACACAACACATTTTCGTTTCTCTCTCTAACATGAGTTAGAGAGAGAAGCTCTGCAAATTTCATCTTCTTCTCCGACCAGCATGGCTTCGCCGGCGCGGTGGCCGGCCACCTTAGGGTGGCGGCGCCGCCGCCGGCATCATTTTTTTTGTTTTTTTTTCGAATTTTTTTTAGAGTTTTAGAAATCCCTTTCCATGCTGAGTTCGGATCCGAAGCTATTTTTTGCAAAAACTAACACACAAAGCATAGATCTAGCATCAAAGATTCGAAAAGAAACTCACACAAAATAGAAGCCGATTGGTACCTCTTCTCCTCGTTTTGAATCTGACTTGTTTCAAAGGTATATGCGCTGCAACTGGCCTTGATTCTGTTCCGGTGAGATACAAATTCGTGCTTGAATCGTTGTGCTCCTCCCACTCGTTCTGGATTCGCCTTGCGCTACACTTGCTCTTGCTGGCGAGTTTGTTATGTCGAATCTTGGACCAATGCTGTTCAGATTCGAAGCTTTGTTGCGATTGTTGGATTCGGATTTTGACTGTTAGGTTTTGAGAAACTCGTTTTTTGATGAGTTTCGATTTTGAGGTGATGAATTGTGAAACAGTTGGTGAAACTGGATGAATTTCTGGAGATATTGTGGTTCTTGATGAAGAAGATGAACAAACTTTGAAGATTGTTCAATATTCTTCTGAAAAAAACGGTTAGATCTTTCTCTTGTGGAGAGAGAAACTGTGAAAGTGTTTTCTGATTTTTGCTGTGATGTGGCACTGAATGAGTGGTGGTGCTGACTTTGACTGGTGAATTGGCTTTTATAGCTGATGACTAGAATATCTGGACCAATAGGACACTGCCACGTGGACTAGGACTGTAACTGACTGGACTAATAAAAATCTGACACATGGCACTGGACTTAACAAACTTTTGGACAAATGAACAAATGAGAAACTGACACGTGTACAGACCTGATGACTTGGACAAAAAGGACTAAAATACAATTTTTTTAGGATTTTTAGGACTAAAAATAAAAATAAAAGTGAATTAAAATTGGTAATTGGAAAATAACGTAAAGTGAAACGGTTAAAATTTGACAAAACGGACTAAAACGAACCAATGGCCTAAATGAGGTACTTTAAAGTACCTCTCTGCCGAAATTTCGTGTGAAATGACCAAAATGCCCCTAGGGCTACAACGACTGAAAATGACTCAGATGCAAATTTAAAAATGGATTTTTAACAGAAATTGAATCAAAGACTCATACAGGCAAAATTAACAGACTCAGAGACAATTTTTGGGATTTAAACAGTGACTTGACACTTGAAATGACCAAAATGCCCCTAGGGGCAAAACTGACTCAATAATGACTTCGAATGCAAATTTTGAACTGGATTTTGACATAGAATGAAACACAGACTTATTCAACCTATTTGAAAGGGCTCAAACAAAGTTTTGAAAGACTGAGAGAAATTTGACATAGGAAATGACTAAAATACCCTTGCATGTAAATTTTGCAAATAACATTGAAATAAAATGCAGAGAAAGATGCAATTGGTCAAAGACAGTTCAAATGACTTATAATGCAAGAAAAGAAAAATTGACTAGTATTTTTAGGTCCAAAATTAGGGTATAACAGCTGCCCCTATTTAAGTTTCTTTGTCCGGAGAGTCAAGAGACGAAGTCTTAGAGTTGACGGGACGAAGATACTTAAATATTAACATTTGCACTGCTTTTGGACATAAAAATACGCTTTCAGAGTTTCAAAGATATGAATGTTATGCAATACTTTGATTATGAATGCAAGACAAACAACTGGAGTCTATGGAACCTATCATGTCACTGGGGATTCAGGTGGACATTTGACAGGGTAGACAAACCAGGGAGTAGAAAATAGGGTACAAGTTGTTCTTTGGGTCGAACTAGTCACTTGACCAAGGAATACAAAACAAGAGATAGGTGCAAGCTGTTCTTGGGATTGAACTTGGCACTTGACCGGAAACATAGACATATAGGCAGATACAAGTGGTTCTTTGGATCGAACTTGACACTTGATTGGAGATACAAACAAATAGGCAGACACAAACTGTTCTTTTGGATTGAACTGGCTGTTTGGTTGGAGACATAGACAAAAGGGTTGATACAAGCCGTTTCTTTGGATCGAACTTGCTTGTTGGATTATCACCACATCATGTGGGAGAGTGCAGACTGTTCTCTTAGATCGAACTTGTCGTTTGACCGATAACAAAGCATAAGCTGGGTACAAACTGTTCTTCAGATTGAACTTGCCGTCTGACTGATAACAGAGCATGAGCTGGATACAAACTGTTCTTCAAATCGAACTTGCCGTCTGACTGATAACAGAGCATGAGCTGGATACAAACTGTTCTTCAAATCGAACTTGCCGTTTGTCCGGAAGCATAGGTATACAAGTAGGTACAAGTGGTTCTTTTTGGCTCGAACCTGGCACTTGACCAGTAACAAGATACAAATTGAGAGTCTGGTTTAACAAGATACCAATTGAGGGTAAATTGTCATTGACCTGATTTGAGGGTAGACATGACCATTTTGGTTGGCCCAAGAGTAAATTGAGGGTAAATTGACATTGATTTGAGTTGAAAATTGAAAGTTGGAATTGAACAGAGATATAGACATAGACGTAGACATTGGATTGGAGAGTTGCAATTAACATTGGAATTGAATTGAAAATTGACATTGACATTGGCATTGGCATTGGAGATTGAAATTGACATTGGCATTTGACATTGACATTTGACATTGACATTGACATTGATATTGACTTGGAAATTGAAATTGACATTGACATTGACATTTGACATTGACATTGGCTCGGCAATTGAAATTGACATTGACATTGGATATTGGAGAGTTGCAGTTGACATTGAGATTGGATTGAAATTGGAATTTGACATTGGAATTGGATTGAAATTGGAATTTTGACATTGGAATTGGAATTGAAATTGGATATTGGCATTGGAGGTTGCCATTGAAATTGGAATTGGAATTGGAGATTGGAAGTTGCTTCGAATTTGACAGTTGGAATTGGAATTGAAATTGAAATTGAGTTTGGCAGTTGAAATTTGGAATTGAGATTGGAGAGTTGAGATTGCATCGGATTTGATAGTTGAAATTGAATTGAATTTGACTTTGAATTTGACAGTTGAAATTTGGATTGAATTTGACAGTTGAAACTTGGATATGCAACGTGTATGCCTGGTATAGCAAGATTATTGGATGTATGAGCACATAAGATGCATGATTATGCATGTATGAATGCTGGAAATGCATGATTGGTTGGCAGTTTGACAGAGAAGTTTCACAAAGGCAGATGAGACATTGGAAAATTGGGCACGTAGTGGCTCGTGCTGCGACATATTCACAGGAGAAAATCCTCTTTGGAGAGACCGTCGTTGAGATGTATCAAAACCATGGCTGAGGGCAATCAAACTTGTAAAGGAGGGACCCTTGGAAAGTCCTTGGATACAGGTCGCCGCTGCTAGGCGTGTCAGTGCTGGGTAAACATTGGATGTTCGCATCTGTGGTCAATGCTTTTATATTTTTCATTCTTTCATTTTTCATTTTCAAACCCCACTTTTGCCTGAACCGCCCTTTCGGGTTTTCGATTCACCGGGGAATAACTTCTTTTCATTGCCCCATTTTTGCCTGAATTGCCTTCATAGGTTGTCAATCAGCGGGGTGCTCATTTTTGCCTAAGCCGCCCTTTCGGGTTTTCAACTTAGCGAGCTTTTCATTTGTATTTTTCATTTTTTCATTTTCATTTTGTTTTTCATTCTTGCCATTGACCACAGATCATCCTGGGGAGTAACCTGCTTGTAACATGTATTGTAATAGACATTGATGCTCATTCATTCATGCACGTTTCATTGAAATGTACCCTGTTGCTCAGGTTTGCTTTCAAAATAGACAGAAAAAATGTTTTAATTTTCAAAAATGTTTGTTTCAGACATTGACATCATCAAAATAGAAAGAAAATGTTTTGTATATAGCATTGAAAGTAGAAAGAAGAATAGAGTTTCAAACAATAGCACAGGCTCAAATTGATGTAGAAGAGTGAAAGTCAGCCAAGGGCATGACTTCACGGATTTACAAAGCTTGGAAAATGGTAATTTTATTGATTGGTGATACATTGAACACGATGACCGCTACATTTCATAGAAATTTTGAATTCACAGGTATGGAAGCTTCTGATGAAGATGATCATTGACAGTTGCAGATGCCCCAAGGGGTGATGGTGATTTGCCAGATATAGTTACTTGTCCTTTATCAACCTCATTTTTGCACGAACCGCCCTTTCGGGTTTTCGGCTCATCGAGGAGCTCATTCTTGCCTGAGTTGCATACAATCTCAGCGAGCTTTTTCATATTCATTTCTTTTGTCCCTAACTTTTGCCTGGATCGCCCTTTCGGGTTTTCGATCCACCGGGAAGCGCATTTTTGCCTAGGCCGCCCTTTCGGGTTTTCGACCTACCACGCTGTTCTTTTCTTTTTAGACAAAGTATTTCTTGACTATATCGGCATTAACAGGATTTGGAAGCTCAACACCGTCCATGTGTGTAAGAATCAAAGCACCACCAGAGAAAGCCTTCTTGACAACATAAGGACCTTCATAGTTAGGTGTCCACTTGCCCCTTGGGTCGGGTTGCTGGCTTATCCTTCTTTTCAATACAAGTTCGCCTTCCTTGAATTCTCGAGGTCGGACTTTCTTGTCAAAGGCGTTCTTCATTCGTACTTGATATAACTGTCCATGAGCCATAGCATCCATACGCTTCTCTTCAATCAGATTCAACTGGTCATACCGACTTTGACACCATTCAGCCTCAGTTAACTTTGCCTCCATTATTACTCGAAGAGATGGAATCTCCACTTCCAGAGGGAGAACTGCTTCCATACCATATACCAAAGAGAAAGGGGTTGCCCCGGTTGAACTGCGCACTGTAGTACGGTAACCATGCAAGGCAAATGGTAGCATTTCATGCCAGTCTTTGTAAGTAGTGACCATCTTCTGAACAATCTTCTTAATGTTCTTGTTAGCGGCCTCAACTGCACCATTCATCTGAGGTCTATAAGGAGAAGAGTTGTGATGTTCAATTTTGAATTCTTCACATAAAGCTTGCATCATGCTATTGTTCAGATTGGAACCATTGTCAGTGATGATTTTGCTGGGAACACCATATCGACAGATGATGTTATTCTTGATAAACTTGACAACTACTTGCTTGGTCACATTAGCATAGGAAGCAGCTTCAACCCACTTGGTGAAGTAGTCAATTGCCACTAGAATGAAACGATGCCCGTTGGAAGCCTTCGGTTCAATTCTTCCGATCATGTCAATGCCCCACATAGAGAAAGGCCATGGGGAAGATATAACATTGAGAGCATGTGGAGGCACATGAATCTTGTCAGCATAAATTTGGCATTTGTGGCATCTCTTGGCATGTTTGTGGCAATCACGTTCCATAGTTATCCAGTAATAGCCGGCTCTTAACAATTTTCTTGACATGGTATGACCCGAAGCATGGGTCCCAAAGGTACCATCATGTACATCATGCATCAATTTCTCAGCTTCTTGTTTATCAACACATCTTAACAAGACCATGTCATAGTTCTTCTTGTATAGGACTTCTCCGTCCATAAAGAATTTGCTAGCCCATCGTCTCAAGGTCTTCTTATCCCTGTTGGAAGCACCAGGTGGATATTCACGATTCTGCAAGAATTGCTTGATGTTGTAATACCAAGGCTTTTTATCATTCACAACTTCATCAGCCTGACCTGGCGTATTTTCAATAGTAAACACATGAGCGGGTCTATCAAGACGTTGCACTTTGATTACAGGCACATCATTCCAGTGATTGACACGAAACATAGAAGACAAAGTAGCGAGAGCATCAGCCATCTGGTTTTCATCCCGGGGGATGTGGTGCAACTCAACCTTGGTAAAGTATGTCAACAGACGTCTTGCATAGTCACGGTATGGGATCAGCTTCTCATGATGAGTCTCCCATTCACCTTTTATTTGATTAATGACAAGTGCAGAATCTCCATAGATGTCAAGGTGTTTGATTCTCAGGTCAAGGGCTTCTTCAATGCCCAAGATGCATGCTTCATATTCAGCTATGTTGTTTGTGCATTCAAAAGTTATTCGAGCGGTGAAAGGAATGTGGTGCCCCTGTGGAGTTACAATGATGGCCCCAATTCCTTTACCATAAGCATTAACAGCACCATCAAACACCAATCCCCATTTGCTATTGGGGTCCGGCCCTTCATTGATTAGTGGTTCTTCACAGTCTTTTGCTTTCAGATACATGATCTCTTCATCAGGGAAATCAAACTTAATTGGCTGGTAATCATCAAGAGGTTGACAAGCAAGGTGCTCCGCAAGGACACTTCCTTTGATTGCTTTCTGAGCTTTGTACACAATATCATATTCAGACAACAACATTTGCCAACGTGCGATCTTTCCAGTAACAGCAGGCTTTTCAAAGACGTACTTGATTGGATCCATTCGGGATATCAACCAAGTTGTATGATTCACCATATAATGACGCAGGCGTTTGGCAGCCCAGGCTAAAGCACAACAAGTCTTTTCAAGCACTGTATACCGAGTCTCACAGTCGGTGAATTTCTTGCTCAGATAGTAGATAGCATGCTCTTTCTTAACAGTCTCATCTTGTTGACCGAGAAGACAACCCACTGAGTCATCTAACACTGACAGATACATAATCAAAGGCCTTCCTTCCACTGGTGGGACAAGGATAGGTGGTTCCAACAGGTATTCTTTAATGCTATCAAAAGCTTCCTGACATTCATCATTCCATACAACAGGCTGATTCTTTCTGAGCAATTTGAAAATTGGTCCACAAGTAGTAGTCATGTGAGATATGAATCTTGAAATATAATTTAGACGTCCGAGGAAACCTCTGACTTGCTTTTCAGTTTGAGGGGCCGGCATTTCTCTGATGGCTCGGACTTTGTCAGGATCAACTTTAATGCCTCTTTGGCTGACAATGAAGCCTAGCAACTTTCCAGACCTTACACCAAATGTGCACTTGTTAGGATTTAACCGCAGCTTGTACTTTCTCAGTCTTTCAAACATCTTTTTCAAATACACAATATGCTGCTCTTCATCACTTGACTTCACAATCATATCGTCAACATATACTTCAATCTCTTTGTGAATCATATCATGAAACAAAGTAGTCATACCCCTTTGATAGGTAGCACCAGCATTTATCAGGCCAAACGGCATCACTTTATAACAGAATGTTCCCCACGGAGTGATAAAGGACGTCTTTTCTCTATCTTCTGGTGACATTCGTATCTGGTTATAGCCAGAGAAACCATCCATAAAGGAGAACACTTTGGATTGAGCAGTACTGTCAACAAGCACATCAATATGAGGCAAGGGGAAGTTATCTTTTGGACTGGCTTTATTCAGGTCTCTGTAATCAACACACATTCGAACTTTCCCATCTTTCTTTGGCACTGGTACAATGTTGGCAATCCACTCAGGATATTCAGCTGTCATGAGGAAACCCGCATCAATTTGCTTTTGCACTTCAGCCTTGATCTTAAGAGCCATGTCTGGACGAGACCTTCTCAATTTCTGTTTGACAGGAGGACATTCAGGCCTTGTCGGTATCCGATGTTCCACAATCTTGGGATCTAAGCCCGGCATATCTTCATAGGACCATGCAAAGACATCTGGATAATCATGGAGAAGCTGAATAATCTTCCTTTTCACCTCTGGCTCGAGTGCTGCACCAATCTTAATCTCTCGCTTGTTCTCTTCAGTACCCAGGTTGATAAGCTCAATCTCTTCCTGGTGAGGCTGAATGGCTCTTCTTTCTTGCTCAAGCAGTCGAGTGATTTCATACGGTATCTCTTCATCATCATCCTCATCTTCAGCTTCATATATAGGGAATTCAAAATTTGGAGGAACCATAGGGTCACTGTGTTCAACGGGTTTATTATGGTTCAATCTGCATAATATGATTGGGATGATTTTAGAAAAATGTTTTTTATGCAGATTTTTGAAATTAATAAGAAAATACAGATGTTTTGGTTTTTTCTGGCATTACCATTATTTCCAAGAAAAAGGCACTAAAAAGTAAAAAACAAAGAGTCGTGAAAAAAGACGACAACTTTTATTGAAAACGGCAATGCCGAAACAAACACGCCCTTACAATGATATCACTTTCGCCTTGGGCAGAGCGAAAGGATTGTTATTTTGAAGACAAAAAACATGAGCAGCAAAACACATTACATGGAAGCATGCATGACTAAAGGGACATCAATGGCTTCCCAATTTCTCACAGTGCCTCCTGGTATAACAAATGCAGGCACGTGACCACCTTCAGCAGCATCTTCAGCAATAGCATTGATGAACCCAGCACTGTAGAAGGTTCCCTTTGAAACAGCAGATGTCGGGGAGAATCCAAGGCCTTCTTTACGCTTGTTTTCCAGAATCTGGATCACTTTGCCCCAGCCAGCAGCTTGCCCTGCTTGAACAGCCTTCTGGGCGTCTTTCAGTGAGGCCACGCTAGCACCAGCCTTCCGGGGCTCTGCACCCTCAATAGTCAATCCTTGAAACGACGTCCCTTCAGCGGACCCTGCTTCAACACAAGAGAACGATGATACCTGGCTAACTAGATATGCTTCCTCACCATGCACAGTGACAATCTTACCATTCCTCATGAACTTGAGCTTCTGATGCAAAGTGGAAGTTACCGCTCCAGCGTCATGGATCCATGGTCTTCCGAGGAGACAACTGTAAGAGGCATTGATATCCATGACTTGGAAAGTAATCTGAAATGTCTCGGGACCAATGGTAATTGGCAAGTCTACCTCCCCGAGAACATCCTTGCGGGATCCATCAAAAGCTTTAACCAGGTAGTTGCTACCCCTCAGAGAAATTCCATGATGGCTCAATTGCCTTAGCGTGGATTCAGGCATTACATTCAGAGACGATCCAGTGTCTACCAACACATTGGATATCATGTCGGACTTGCAGTGTACCGAGATATGCAGAGCCAAGTTGTGGTGTTTCCCTGCTTTGGGGAGTTCATCGTCACCAAACCCCAAGTTGTTGCAGGCAGTAATGTTACCCACTATCCCATCAAACTGACCCACAGAGACTTCATGATCAACATATGCTTGCTCTAGTACTTTCATCAACACTTTCCTGTGAGCTTCTGAGCTCAAGAGCAGAGACAAGATGGATATCTTTGATGGAGTTTGCAGCAGCTGATCAACAATTTTATAATCGCTCTTTTTAATAAGCCTCAGAATTTCGTCCAGATTAGACTCTTCAACGGGCTGGCCCGAGGGGCTGGCATTCTCTTCCTCAAGGTTAGCCATGTTTCTTCTCTTGTACAATCTTGTCTGATAAACTCTATCTGGTTGGTGAATCTTGCGAGCACGAGTCACCTTTCAGACTGCGGCAGAAGAACCAGGAGACAATGAGCACGGGAAGCCATTTGTGACCGATGAATGATGCATATGATGCATGGTATGCAAATGCAAAAAGACTCTTTTTTTGTCAGAAGGCTTGTCAAAGTGGTTGTGAACATCACGGAGAAACACGATTTTATTTGAAGATCTTGAGCAAAACTAGAAGTTTAGTTGAGATGATATCACTTGGTGTTCACATCCGTGATGTTCAAAAGATGACTTGTCTAAGTCCTCCGATAAATGCATGAAAAAAAAAAGTTTATGCATGTATGCATGTATGCATGAATGCATGATTATGTTCAAGTACGGAGAAAACATGGTGGGTTGAAGTTCAAAGTCGAGGAGTCATGGGTGGACACGGCGTCCGGTGAAACTAGGGCTTTAGGATAATAGTAACCGGGTTCTAAAAAGGTTCCCAAGCTGCAACCTCTCCGACGTATCTCATGGTGTCACGAGACAACACTCGCTCCATGATTATACGTGGAAGGTCTAACTTGAGTGTAGTATCGCGTGACGACTAAAACTCGAGACGACACTCGGTTTAGCCTCCGCACTACATCCTAGAAAATGGCCATGGATGAGTTTGGTTATCTACGGTTCATAGCGTCATAGAACAATTAGAAGCAAAGTGCCTAAACGCGACAACACGCGCCGACAACATCACCCCCAAAATGCCTCAGCTATGTGGGATTGATCGCATAATCCAAAACACAAGGCAACCCCCGGAATGAATTGTCGATTATATCCCTCCTAAATCCTAAGTTCACTCAGCCCGGGTGTAGGACTTTTGATATTCTCACCCCACACGTTTGCAAGAAATTAAACATTTATTCACATAGGAAAGCAAGAAAAAAGAAACAAGTAAAAATACAAGCGCAAGCGTGGAAATAAAGAATTATATACAAGAGCTATCCTCTGCATTAACACACAATACACAAAATAAGAATTATATATATTCAAGAATTGAGTTGCTGAGATTTTTAACATAGTGCTTTAATTAGGCTTGTATACATTAATTCAATTACGTTAATACCTGAAGAATGCCACACCATCTGATAAATTTCATGTCAACTCCATATGAGAGATCATCAGGGGCATGTGAATATCCACCTGCAGTTTCTCAATACAGTCAAATATATTTTTTATATAAACATTTAGTCAAATATATTTACACATTGCAAGATTAAAATTTACAAAGTACTTGTATTTAAATAATACAATCAAGATTACAACATTATCACTCGCTCAGCTCGATCGACCCTGCCCACTTATCCTTAATTATGAGTTATACTCAAAAGTAAACATTTATCATTTAGAGTGGAAAATTGCTGTTCACACATTAGAGAAGGCTGGGACACACATGTAAAATACGCTTTTGCCCCCTCGGTAGTTAACTGCCGAGGAATTCCTCGGTAGTTAACTGCCGAGGAAAACTGTTTCATCAGATGAAACAGTCACCTGCTCCCCCTACACACTATTTTCATCATCTTCCATAAAACTTCATTCAATCCACCCAAATCCAACATTTTTTTTTAATGAAATCTTGCTCAAAAATGATTCAAGCATCAAGCATAGGATGTATCAACACACTTTTGACGTAAAAAAACAGGTATTGAGCATTTTAATCGGTTTATTTTTTTATTATGTGTTTTATCTTGGTTTTCGGGTGTCAAACATTGATTACGTTTGAACCTTTTAAACCGGTGATATCTTATTTTTTCTTGGGAAGGGAAAAAGTAAGCAAAACCCTTGAGAATCGAGGTCCGGGAGTTGTTTTCGCTACGGGAAGGTGTTAGGCACCCATAACGACTATAGTAACCTATAGGAACCGTCTTTAATTTCTACGCGCGCGCTTTATTTTTAAATGCTATTTTGAAATGTTATTTACACCTAAGGGTTTTCTAAGTGAAGAATTGGAGGGAGAAGAATGTTTTTGAATTTTTACTTTAGTTGAATTGAAGGAATTTTGTTCCTTGCCTACGTACCCGATTAAGGGATCAAATCCACCGTAGTTCTCTCTCAAAAATGTTTTTTTTGTTTTTGTTGGTTGATTTTAAGTTTGAAAATGGATTTTGAAGAATAGAAAGAGGCCTCAAGGGCATGAGATTAGGAAAGAGTGAGGTTGAATTAGTCATTTGCAAAAGATGGTCAAAGTAGGATTATTTTCATTGAATCTTTGATTAAGAAAATGAAAAAAATACAATGGGATATTGGATCCCAAGGTTTATTTGGAAAAGCTTTGAGTGAAGTTGTTCACATTTGTTTGGAAAATTGGTTTTTTCTAAGTAGAAGTCCTAGGCATTCATCTAAACATACAATCCTAAACATACATCTAAACATGCATATTCTAGCTATATCTAAATGTGAGGTGTGTGCATGTGTCGGTGCTTGTGTCGGTGTACATCATTAGAGTCCATTGTCCTTTACATCATACCCTAGATACATTCTATGGCCTCTTTGCCAAGAAATTAAAAGCATGGAAGTAAAATATTACAAGAATTCCTAAGTGTTTACATTCTAACTTTTGGTACAAATTAAGTTGCAAGAAAGAAATAGAGATGAATATAGGATGAAATGGAGATGCTTATGAAATGATGAAACATGAAATGAAAGGAGTTAGTAGGACATGACAATATCAAAGAAGTGAAGTAAGAGAAATACTAGAATATAGAAGATAGAAAATAAGTGCAAACATGGCTAAAATTTGTTCATAAAATGCAAGAACCAAGTGACCTATAATTCTCACATTCCAATTACATTTTAAAGGTTTAGAAACAAGTTTTGGAATGGGAATTAAGGCTACATGATTTACTTGACATTTAAAACAAATTTGAAGCATATTTACATTATCTAACTACTTAATGACTTGTAAGCTAAGTAACCTACCAAAATTCACAATTATGCAACAAAATTAAGCACAAACAGTGGCTAAACTTCTATGAGATCAAATGGCATAGGTCACCAAAATTCATAAAGCAATTTGGATTGAAATCAAGCAAAGTTCCACTTATTTTTAGCACAAAATATGACAAAACTAGCAAGAAAATTAACACCTCATTTTTTAACCAATTTTAACATGTGAAAATTATCACAAAATACTACAAAAATATCAAGAAATCTATATGAATTTTTTTGAATTTTTTAAAGGTTTTTTAAGCTAAAAAAATTACAAGAAGATTGCTAGTTTTAATCAAGAATGGAAAAAAAACTACACATATTTTTTTTTATCAGGTTTTATTATGCAACAAGGTTAGAAAACATCAAGAAATCATCAAGAAGTCATGAAAATATATTTTGGAATTTTTGTAAAAAGTTTTGATGCACAAGAGGTGCAGGAAGCAAAGTCCAGTGGTGCAACTAGCAGAAAATAGGCCAAAAACGAAAAAAAAACAGTAAAGAGGACCCAGGCCCAGGGTCTTTGATGGATCTGGATAATCCAACTGCTTTACAGCCGTCAGATTGATCCAGCTCCTCTCAAACCCTAGATCCAAGGGTTAAGGACGCGTGGTTCACTACAAAGCATATCAGGCACACAACAAGGATCAATCCACGCCATACACGTAGCAGACAATAGATCAAAAGGTTGAGAAGCAAGCAGGACCATAGCAAGGCCCATAGGCTAGCACGCGTGGAATCATACAGGGAGTATATAAGCCAAATCCATGAGAAAAACAACACAACACATTTTCGTTTCTCTCTCTAACATGAGTTAGAGAGAGAAGCTCTGCAAATTTCATCTTCTTCTCCGACCAGCATGGCTTCGCCGGCGCGGTGGCCGGCCACCTTAGGGTGGCGGCGCCGCCGCCGGCATCATTTTTTTTGTTTTTTTTTCGAATTTTTTTTTAGAGTTTTAGAAATCCCTTTCCATGCTGAGTTCGGATCCGAAGCTATTTTTTGCAAAAACTAACACACAAAGCATAGATCTAGCATCAAAGATTCGAAAAGAAACTCACACAAAATAGAAGCCGATTGGTACCTCTTCTCCTCGTTTTGAATCTGACTTGTTTCAAAGGTATATGCGCTGCAACTGGCCTTGATTCTGTTCCGGTGAGATACAAATTCGTGCTTGAATCGTTGTGCTCCTCCCACTCGTTCTGGATTCGCCTTGCGCTACACTTGCTCTTGCTGGCGAGTTTGTTATGTCGAATCTTGGACCAATGCTGTTCAGATTCGAAGCTTTGTTGCGATTGTTGGATTCGGATTTTGACTGTTAGGTTTTGAGAAACTCGTTTTTTGATGAGTTTCGATTTTGAGGTGATGAATTGTGAAACAGTTGGTGAAACTGGATGAATTTCTGGAGATATTGTGGTTCTTGATGAAGAAGATGAACAAACTTTGAAGATTGTTCAATATTCTTCTGAAAAAAACGGTTAGATCTTTCTCTTGTGGAGAGAGAAACTGTGAAAGTGTTTTCTGATTTTTGCTGTGATGTGGCACTGAATGAATGGTGGTGCTGACTTTGACTGGTGAATTGGCTTTTATAGCTGATGACTAGAATATCTGGACCAATAGGACACTGCCACGTGGACTAGGACTGTAACTGACTGGACTAATAAAAATCTGACACATGGCACTGGACTTAACAAACTTTTGGACAAATGAACAAATGAGAAACTGACACGTGTACAGACCTGATGATTTGGACAAAAAGGACTAAAATACAATTTTTTTAGGATTTTTAGGACTAAAAATAAAAATAAAAGTGAATTAAAATTGGTAATTGGAAAATAACGTAAAGTGAAACGGTTAAAATTTGACAAAACGGACTAAAACGAACCAATGGCCTAAATGAGGTACTTTAAAGTACCTCTCTGCCGAAATTTCGTGTGAAATGACCAAAATGCCCCTAGGGCTACAACGACTGAAAATGACTCAGATGCAAATTTAAAAATGGATTTTTAACAGAAATTGAATCAAAGACTCATACAGGCAAAATTAACAGACTCAGAGACAATTTTTGGGATTTAAACAGTGACTTGACACTTGAAATGACCAAAATGCCCCTAGGGGCAAAACTGACTCAATAATGACTTCGAATGCAAATTTTGAACTGGATTTTGACATAGAATGAAACACAGACTTATTCAACCTATTTGAAAGGGCTCAAACAAAGTTTTGAAAGACTGAGAGAAATTTGACATAGGAAATGACTAAAATACCCTTGCATGTAAATTTTGCAAATAACATTGAAATAAAATGCAGAGAAAGATGCAATTGGTCAAAGACAGTTCAAATGACTTATAATGCAAGAAAAGAAAAATTGACTAGTATTTTTAGGTCCAAAATTAGGGTATAACATTATGCAATGGGTTTCTACGTCAGTTACGAAGAACCCTGTTATGGGGAATCTCGGTAGCTTACTGCCGAGGAAAACCTCGGTAGTTTAGTACCGAGGATTACATAGGCAAAAATTTTGGAGCGAAAAAATGGCAGCTACTGCCATTTTTTCAAATTTTTTTTTCTTTGATTTTTTTTTTGTTTTTTTTTGTTTTAGTTCATTATGGCATTGATGTTTATGCATTAGTTAGTTGTTAATTCATATTTATGTGTTGTTTAATTATAGTAATGACCGAGAACGCGGAAGATGTTTCGGGAGAGACAAAACGTAATTTTGTCCAAATTTCCGGAGATGTCAAGCCGCCTAAGGTTGAAGTCAAACCAAACATTGAACAAGCTTCTAAATATGTTAGCCCCGGTGTCGTCCCACTTCAAGCCCACGAAGTGGACACGGCTAGGTTTTTTTCTGACGACATTAAGTTTCAAGATAAAGAAGAATTGCTTGGGTGGGTACGGTGTCAAGCAAATAAGGCGGGATTTACAATTGTTACACAAAGATCAAGCTTGATCCATCCAATATTGCGCCTAGTGTGTGAAAGGAGTGGAGCTCACAAAGTGCCTAAAAAAAACCAAAGCATGCGACAACGGGCTCAAGAAAATGCGGGTGCTTGTTCATGATTAGTGGATATCAAAGTACGCAAACAAAGGAATGGGGATTGAACATTCTTAATGGAGTTCACAACCATGCGATGGAGCCGGCTTTAGAAGGACACATTCTTGCCGGTAGATTAAAGGAGGATGACAAGAAGATTGTACATGACTTGACCAAGAGCAAGATGCTTCCAAGAAATATTTTGATACACTTGAAGAACAAAAGACCACATTGCATGACAAATGTGAAGCAAGTGTACAATGAACGTCAAAAAATATGGAAGGCAAATAGAGGTGACAAGAAGCCGTTGCAATATCTAATCTCGAAGTTGGAGGAGCACAACTATACTTATTACTCAAGAACACATGGTGAAAGTAATACAATCGAAGATATCTTTTGGGCTCATCCAACATCCGTTAAGTTGTTTAACAATTTTCCAACGGTTTTGGTTATGGACTCCACCTACAAAACCAACTTGTATAAGATGCCAATGTTTGAGGTAGTTGGGGTAACTTCGACCGATTTGACATATTCGGTTGGGTTTGGATTCTTGATGCATGAGAAAGAGGAAAACTTTGTTTGGGTTTTAAAAATGTTGCGTAAACTTCTTACTTCAAAGATGAATATGCCTAAGGTGATTGTTACCGACAGAGATGGGTCTTTGATGAAAGCGGTTGGAATTGTTTTCCCGGAAAGTTATGGTATGAATTGTTACTTTCATGTGCAAGCAAATGTTAAACAAAGGTGCGTCTTAGATTGTAAATATCCTATGGGAAAAAAGGATGGGAAAGAGGTGAGTAATCACGATGTTGTCAAGAAGATCATGAGGGCATGGAAAGATATGGTTGAATCGTCCACTCAAGAGTTATATGCAAATGCATTAGTGGAGTTCCAAGATGCTTGTAGTGATTTCCCACCTTTCCTAGCCTATGCCATGACCACCTTGAATGAAGTGAAGGAGAAAATAGTGAGGGTATGGACAGACCGTGTGTTGCATCTTGGTTGTAGATCCACCAATAGGGTAGAATCGGCTCATGCTTTGGTGAAGAAATATTTAGACAATAGTGTGGGTGATTTGGGTACTTGTTGGGAGAAAATACATAACATGTTGTTGCTTCAACACACTGCGATACAAACAGCCTTTGGTCAGAGCGTTACCGTGTTGGAACATAGATTCAAAGATGTCACTTTGTACTCCGGCTTAGGTGGTCTTGTGTCTAGATATGCTTTGGACAACATTGCTATGGAAGAGTCACGTTGTAGGGAAACGTTGTGCATGAACAAGGAAATTTGTGGTTGTGTTCAAAGGACATCTTACGGCTTACCATGTGCATGCGAAATTGCAACGAAACTCCTTGAAGAAAAGCCAATTTTATTGGATGAGATACACCACCATTGGCAAAGGTTACGCATGGGAGAAGAAAGTAATGAACTTGGTTTTTCGGTGGATGATGAGTTGAAGGGTATTGTAGAACGTCTCAAGAAACTCCCTTTCCAAATGAAGCTTGAAGTCAAGGAGGCTTTGCGGCAATTGGCATTTCCTGAAACCACCATGATGTCTCCACCACCACAAAAAGCAACAACCAAGGGAGCCAAGAAAAAAGTGGACATTGCGAGGTCTAAAGGAAGAATTACATCCACTAGCCGGATCCCTTCTTCTTGGGAGGTTGTTGATTCCCAAAATCCGGATAGTCAACCGTCACCATCACCAACAACATCATCATATAAAAGGAAAAAAGGTGCTCGTCTTGGTAAAGCACCAATTTCCCCACTTCCACCACCTTCTCGGTATCCAAAGCCTAAGGTTATCCCGGTTATGAGGTCTATTGATTATATGCCACGCTTCATGCTTCCATTTATTGAAAAAGTGGTGGATGTTATTGGCGATGGACATTGTGGATTCCGGGCTATAGCCGAGTTCATGGGCTTAACCGAACAAAATCATCTCATGATTCGTACACATCTTATTCAAGAATTGAAAGATCATAGAGATGATTATGTTGAAGTATTTGCGGGTGAGGATCGTTATAACTACATTTTAAATGGCTTACATCCTCCTGCAAATACAAAAAGTTGTGCACATCTTGTTGATAAGTGGTTAACTTTTCCGGACATGGGGCACATTGTTGCTAATTATTACAAAAGGTGTGTGGTTGTGTTGACAAATCTTGAAGTTGGTAACTCAGAATCTTTTTTCCCACTAAGAGGGCCACCACCGCCGGGTAAGCAAAAAACTCTCATCATGTGCCTTGGGGTAATTCCTAATCACTTTGTGCTTATTTACTTGAGGAATGGTTGTCCACTACCTCCATCATCTACGGAGTGGCACAATCACAAGAAACAAGATGCGGTGACTTGGGAAGATGAGTATTTGGATCAACATGAGTTGTTCCGAAAGCTCATGGCTATTGAAAGTGGAAACAAACCGCCAAAACCACAAAAGGAATCAAACAAAGCGGCGCCTATTTTGTTGGACACTCCCGAAAAACCAAAGCAACAATTTGAAGTTATTGCGGAAGATGAGGAAGATTTTATGTCACTTGATCTTCTCCAATCACTTGGCAATTAACAAGGGATTTTTTTGTCGGTGTTAGTCCTTTTTTTTGGTAGAAATTACACCGACGTATATTTTGGGGTCAAAATTGTAATGCCAATTTTTTGTGGCCAATATATAAGTAACATTATGTAATTTATATTGATATATATGATAACATGACTTTTATTGACTTGAAACTAGTGCAATACTTATTTATAGCTTATTAATGTTTGCGCATTTGATTTATTCGTTATTACATTCCATTTAATTTTGTTCTAATCTATGATTATTTTGTTAAAGCTTTTGTCAAGTGAAACATGTCAGAGGTTGCAAGAATTGAAGGGCGTGTTAGGTATTGCGCGTTTAAAAAGACGGTTAAGGTTATGATAACACCGACGGACTCTATTGATGATTTGAAGACACAACTTAACACTTATTTTGAGCATCTTGGTGAAAATCAATATACACGTCACTTGTCTGCTCTAATGCCAATGATAGACCTAGGAGAAGATAGAGATGAATTCACATGGAAAACGGCAAGCTATATGCCTTGGCTTATTAAAGACGATAGCGACGTCGGATTTATGTTTAGGAATATGGTGGAAAATAATGTATTATATATATATGTTCGTTCCATATGCAATTGTAATGAATGTAAGTAGGGATTTAATTTAATGATGTGTAATGATGTGTAATGACTTGTAATGTGTTGTTTGATTATGGACACTATGTTCCGTTTTGATGAATTTCAAACTTTTGTGTGGTTTGAACCAAATGTCGGTTTGATTTAATTATGGACATATGTAAAAGATATTGTATTTTTCTTGTTTATGACCGAGTTTCATTGTTGTATAATTTGAATTGCCTATGGAAATGCTCTGGTGAAATTACAGGTCAAAACTGGCCTAAAAACGGCTTGGTAAGGGTTAGCATTAATGCAGAACCTGCTGTCTGCATAAATGCTTTTCTCGGCAGTTAACTACCGAGGAATTCCTCGGCAGTTAACTGCAGCCGGATTTCAAATTCCTCGGCAGTTAACTGCCGAGGGGGCAAAAGCGTATTTTACATGTGTGTCCCAGCCTTCTCTAATGTGTGAACATCAATTTTCTTTAGAGTGAAAGACTCATTTTGGTCCTTCAAAATTTACTCGCGGCTCAATTTAGTCATTGACAAAAATAAAACTCAAAGTAGTCTTTAACATTTTCATACCATATAAAAATGTCGGAGACTAATTTTAATTTTATTTTTGTTGGGGACTAAATTGAATCACGAGAAAATTATGAAGGACCAAGTTGGATATTCACATCTTTCATTTAAAAGCATTAGTTAAAGAATAGTATTTAATTATTTAAGAAAGGTGTTTACTAATACTACAAAGTAATTTATGTTTTCAATATAATAAATATTTTCATTAAATATTTTATATACTTTTGTTTTGTTTTGTTAGCCAATGTCCTAACAACACTTCTTGCTAAGTCGCCAAGTTTAAGTTTAATCATGATGATGGTGAAACATAGAGGTAAAGGTTTTTAGTTTACCTTGCAAAAGTAAACCCCAGAAGAGAAGCTTTAATGTCCTAAAAATTATCTTCTTCACAGCAACATTAACTTTGGGAATTCTCTGCATTGTTAATTATGAGTTATAATCAATGGACTATATAGATATACATGATCTAGAAACTAGAAATAGTCATACAGAAATGAGGATATAGCTCTTTGTTAATTAAGTGACATTGCATTACATGCATAGTATAATACCTTTAATGCAAGGGCTATAGCAACTCCAACAATGAAAAGGAAAAAAGGCATAACAAAATCAGCCAATGTACATCCATTCCATGGAGAGTGATCAATTCGAGGATAAGCTCCACCAGCATCATCCACCAATATCATCAACTGTAAATATTGTTGCATTATATATACACACATACAACGTCAGCGTAAAAAACGGGTAAATTGATCGTCAATATTAATATCGATCGTCAGATAATTAAAAATATTTTATTTTCATTATGACTATTTCTAAAGTTACACATGTGATTTGTTATGATTTATTGATAGCGTAAAATTGTTTAAAGTGACAATGACGTATCAAAATTATATAGAAACCTTTGCAAAATTATCTTGGAAAAGTATGTACTAACCACGATGGTGAGGCCCCTAAATGCATCAAGAGTTGCAACCCTACTTTTTTTGTGCTTAACCTCTTGCTCCTTTGGTACTTGCTGAACCAACTCTCCCTCTAGTGTGGTCCTCATGTCTCTCTCATGCTCAATTGAATCTCCACCACCATTGGTTTCCAGCTTTGTGATATGCCCATACTCATTATGGGGTGAGTTGATTCCTTCTTCCATTCTCTTGGCTTCATCCATAGCTGATTAATTAATATTGTTTTGGTGGAATCAATCAATAACTGTGGGATTAAATAGTAATGGTAGCTAGCTAAAGCACATATATATAGTAGTAATGTCAAGGAGGAAAAAGCCAAATTAATGAAGTGGAAGACCTGTTGTGTTATGTTTTCAATCAATATAATATATTGGTTGGTACATATAGTACATTATATTATATGGTAATTATATTCACAAGAGACGGATAAAGCGTCTTGATTTGATGAGATAGACAGGGAATTGGATCCAAATTAATTTTCATATACCATGTTTTGGAAACATTGTAATATAAAAATTAAGGAGAAATATTAAGTGAAGAGGTGTGTTCATATTAATTATTCCATGCAGCCAATATTTTGTTTTATCTCTATGCTTGCTATGGGACAACAAAAATCCTTATTTCTGTCTTAAGCGTTGGATAAAGTTTCGTTACGTTTTCTTATTAGTTTATCAGCACCGTTAGATGAAAAATGCTCGATGGTGCGAAACATTTTCGCACAAATCACACGAAGCATGTATTTTTTTGGAAAATGATATATGTTCCGAGGAATTCACCCACGAATTCATAGCAAAGGCAATGTCCACTAGGTGGCATAAATCCAATGGTACTTCCCACCATGATTTCCGGCAAATGCAAGATTCTAATTAGTTGATTGAAATTCGTGAACCATTTGCTATAAAAAAAATTCGCTATATTTAACAATGCTCATTTTTTTTCCTTTTGAACGGACGAAGCATGCATTTTTGCTATCCCCTAACTCCAAGCAAGTACCTCTCAAAAAAAAAAAAAAAAAACTCCAAGCAAGTACGCACCATCAAAAACAATCATATATGGTAATTTTTATTTTAAATAACAATAATAATATTAAGGTTTATTTGGTTAAAAATAATGAATAGTTAATAAGATAACTTATAACAAATGACTTTATAGCGAATAGTTGATTTGATAAGTTTACGTATATTTGATAGCGGATAAACCAGCTGACTGAATTTTTAGAGTTTGATAAAGTACTGATTGAACTATCTTATAGATATAAAATGACATAAAACCGATATATTTAATTAATTTTATTTTCTAATTAAATTTGTAGCCATAAAGTGGAGATGGTAATAAGATACTTGAACTAGCTTATCAAAAACAAACATAAGTTAGTAAAAATAAGTTATAAGCTCATGATAAAGTGACACTTATCAAACATGTCTTTTTTAGTCGGATGAACTTATAAGATATAAACTATAAACTCAAAATCATGTCTTACTAAAAAGATCGTAAGAGTTAAATATGTTTAGTCCGTACAAAATCATAAACTTTCAAGTTTAGTCTCTCAAAAAAAAATATTCACTTTAAATACCTATTTGCGTTTTATAAGGACTATCTTGAGGATTAAAAATATCTATTTTTTTAACAAAGTTTCAAGATTGCTCTTAAAAACTGCATTATGAATGTCTAAAGTTAGGAAGTTTTACCATACACCCCAACAATTATACGTTTACCCCTACAAACCATAAAAAATACCAATTTTAACCTTTCTAAGATCTCAGGCTTCAAACATTTACCCTATCAAGTTTTCTGAAAATTGAAAGTAGCACACATATTTTCTAGAATTTTAGCGTAAATTAAAGATCAACAAAAACAGGGATCCTCGTCGTAGCCTTTTTGTTGTTTTGAATCCATTTCTACAAAATCTCTTTCTTTCTCTTCTCCCACCAAAACCACCATGGACGATGATGTTGGGGGAGTCCGGGGAGCCCCGAGAGCGGTAATGGGTCAAACATCCAGACCATAAGAGACTTAAACACCACACTCTTACCCAAAACCTTAAGGATCAGGTATATGAGTCCCCTCTCTTATATATCTTTTGTTTCCTCCATTCCTAGTCGATGTAGGACATAATCACTCACACTTGATTACCCAACGGATGATTCATTGGTCTCATCCTTTATTGTTATTTTGAATCCAATGGAAACATTTTTTTTATTCTTCATCTCCTTTCCTTAGATTTGGAAATCAGCAGTCGAATCAAAGATGTATTGGTTTTTGTTTGATGATGTTTTGATGATTTTTGAGTGATGAGAAAATGGGGATTGTGTGAGATTATATATAAAGGGTGAGGGATTATTAAAGGTTATGTTGTTGTGGTTCATAAACGATGAACAGGAACATTTTCCATAAAGTGAAAGGTTATGTCTGGGAATGACAAACAATTATCGAGACTTTTTTATTTATTTCAATGAAGGATAATTACTAATAACCAAGAATATGCTTAAAAAGTACCGAGTTGATTTCAAATTGTTAATTATATTCGATCACAAAATACTTTAATCAAGTTTTTCAGTAAGGTTCCCTCAAAAAAAAAAAAAGTTTTTCAGTATGGTAGATAATTTGAAGAAACTTGTCAAGTGTATTGGATTTCCAAAAAACTTGATGGATTTTCAAAAAACTTGATGAGGGTGAATGAGTATGATTTTGAACAGGGTTAAAATTGGTATTTTTGATGGTTTGTAGAGGTAAAATTTCTCTAAAGTTATCATTAAAATTTTGTAGGGATTAAACTTGCGTTTTAACTCGTTTTGGGCTAACTTTTCTCCTTCCAATTATACCCTTCCAATTATACCATTAAAATTTTCACGCTGGCAACGTTTTCTTTTATTTTTTCAATATGCTTTTTTCTTCCATTTTATTTTACTTTTTAAAGTTTTGCGGATATTTTGCGGAGAGACATGTGAAGAATCCTATTATTTCATTCATGGAATCTCTCTTTGTTTCCTTTTTCTGGAAAATCTTTGTACCTTTGTACCTTTACTCATAAATTTTGGTTGGAAGAAACTCACAGAACATGTGTCAGTGATATCATATAAGACATTAATATGCCACGTGGAAACTCATGACCTCACTCTCTTGACTTATAAGCCACGTAATACCTTCATACCAACTCCATTATTACACTTGTGGTTTTCAATCATCTCACTCATTTAATCCATTATCCAATTCATTCAAAATCATATATGGTTCACATAATTTATTTATTTATCATTTAATAGGAAAAATCAAATTAAATTAAAGGTTAGGTTAACTCGTATATCTGAGACACTAGTTAAAAATCAAAAAGATAAATGTTATATTGAAAATAATATTTTCTACACATTTAAGTATTTTTTGATTACATAAATTACAAAAAATTACTATATTTGTTTCATTAACTAGTATTCCAGAAACACTTGTTAACATTTCCTTAGAATTAATGCCCTATGAAGTTTGTAAAAAAAAAAAACAAACGAGACAATTTATTATGAGGTAACTGCTCTCTCATACCCAATTCTTAGCCACCACCCTCTTTTCCCTTTTTATGAGAATGGTGATTTAAGGTTAATTGTGTTGGGAAATACCTATATAATTTCACTCCTTCGGGAATTCAAAATGGGCATTAGTGGAAACGTGAAATATAAGCGTAATGACACAGAGAATTTTAGAGTGAAAAATCTTCTCAATGTGAAAAAGGAAAAAACCACGGGACCTTTGGGCCTCTTAAACTTCCACTAGAATGATAATGGGAATACAGCAAGAATTATGCTCTTTAGGTGGATCTCCCTACAATATATCTCTCAATTTGTAAGGAACACTTTCACAAATTGGCTCACTATTTCTCTCACAAGGAAACTTTTTATGAGGATCACTTTTCTCTTTTGAGCAAGGCTCTCTTTTGATCATGGTCCTATTTATAGGAGAAGCATGCCAAAGTTGCCTTACATGCAGGAAGACACTTGTCGTTTGCTTTTCATGCAAAACACCAAGTGTCCCTTGCAATTCATGCACCACACCATGTGTCTCTTGCAATGCACGCACCACAATATGTGTTACTCATACACAACAGCATGTGTACACCATGCACATTGCTACTTGTCATCACATGCAACCTTCCATTTAGTCAAATGTATGTTGATTACGTGGCAATGGCTGGACCCCACAAATTGACTTAAATCACTTCAATATTTTTTTATTGGTCTTAGATGAAGTGGTAATCCACTAAAATTAAATTCACACAACTGTGAGGTCCTGGATTCGAACTCAAGTCACGATGTCCAACCTTGCAATTTCGGCATTTGTCAATTGAGCTAGGACTTCTAGACTTTTTTGTTTCCTTCTATTAGTTAAATAAGTAATTTTTCGTATCTTTAGTTTTGGGTTTTGACTCCTGAAAATTGACTTGATTTAAATTTTAGATTAGAACTTGATCGAATTTGATATGATTCAAATTTATAATTAAGATCAAATTTACTTATTTTATTAAATCAATAAAATTAAAATAAAAAATATAATATCTTTTTTTTAAGGAGAAAATATAATATCAAAATTTAAGGTGAAAAATCGAAAGAAAAAACTATACAAAAACCATTGATATATATTTTTATCGAAAATTAAAATTGGACCCAAGAAAATTGGGAAAAGTTTGGTTTAAAGAAAGGAGAAGGGTTTTCTTCTGATGCAATACACAACAAGGTTTTCTCTAAAAGGCGATTACTGTAATCTATAATCACTCTCTTCCCTTATACACATATCCCTAATCTCTTACCTTAATCACTTTTCACTCTCTCTTTTCTTCCTCGCCGGAAAACTTCTCCGACCGATCTTATTTCCTCCATTCTTTCCGGCGATCGATTTTTCTCCGACGATGAATTCCTTATCATGACCCCTACCTTACTCAATTCACCAATCATCACTCTCCTTCACCATTCTCCTTAACCTTCTTCTTCTTCTTCAAGCTTTCGTTCTTCTCATTCAGATCCGTTTCAATTCGATTCAAAAATCGGATAAAATCATTCATGGATTAGCTTCGTTCGATGAATCGCTTTTCCCCATGCAACTCAGATAATCACTTACTTCAAGAATTAATCACTTATTCTGAATCAGATTCTAGGGTTAGGGTTTCGTAACGAGAAGACAAAATGTTCAAGAAAATGATGAAAGGAGGGCATAAAAAGCCTTCCAAATCGGATTCCACCGATCCACCGCCGTCCGGTAACAACCGCAATTCAGCAGCTCCGGTTATCGTCAACCATGCTTCACGCGGCGGTGCCTCCGCTGCTAATTCCACCGTCGTGATGCCTTTGACTCCATCTTCCGGTACAATGGAACCTGTTCCTTTATTCCGCGATGTTCCGGTTTCCGAGAGACAAAATATCTTTCTCAGGAAGCTTCATGTATGTTGTTTCTCGCTTGATTTCACCGATACGCTGAAGAGCGTTAGGGAGAAAGAGATCAAGCGTCAAGCTTTGATGGAACTTGTTGAGTTTATTCAATCGGGTTCGGGGAAAATTTCGGAGAATTGTCAAGAAGAGATGATTAGGATGATATCTATCAACATTTTCCGGTGCTTACCGCCTGCGTCGCATGAGAACACCGGGACTGAGCCGACTGATCCTGAAGAGGAGGAGCCTTGTTTGGAGCCAGCATGGCCACACTTGCAACTGGTTTATGAGCTTTTGCTTAGATATGTGGTTTCATCTGATACTGATACAAAGGTTGCAAAACGGTACATTGATCATTCCTTTGTGTTAAAGTTGCTTGATTTATTCGATTCTGAGGATCCTCGCGAGCGCGAGTATTTGAAAACTATTCTGCATCGTATATATGGAAAATTCATGGTTCATAGACCGTTTATTAGAAAAGCAATTAACAATATTTTTTATCGGTTTATATATGAGACTGAGAGACACTGTGGTATTGGGGAGCTTTTGGAGATTTTGGGTAGTATTATTAATGGGTTTGCTTTGCCTATGAAAGAGGAGCATAAGTTGTTTCTTGTTAGGGCTCTTTTGCCTTTGCATAAGCCGAAATCGGTTGTTATGTACCACCAACAGTTGTCTTACTGCATAACTCAGTTTGTGGAAAAGGATTTTAAGCTCGCTGATACGGTTATTCGGGGTTTGTTGAAGTATTGGCCTGTTACTAATTGTCAGAAGGAAATTCTCTTTCTTGGAGAACTTGAGGAAGTGTTGGAGGCTACACAGAATGCTGAATTTCAACGCTGCATGGTTCAACTTTTCAAACAGATTTCCCGCTGCCTCAATAGTTCCTTTCAGGTTTGTGGATTTTGTTTTTTTGCCTTTTATAGTGATGATAGTTGGGACCTGTTGATTTGTGATTCACTTTCTTTCATTTTTTGGGTTATGTATGAATTTGCAATGTTGTTTGTTGAACTGTTACTTTCAATGTTACCATAAATTGTACTCCTAATCTAGGTCTTTTTTTTAACTTGCCATCCTTCTACTTAATTGTGGATGTTTACTTTTAGTAATAATATCAAATGAGGATGGTATTAGTTTCACATGCCTAATTAATTCACTTTAATTGTTTCTGTTTTCCTTTTCCTTTATGTTGCGTACAATTGTAGTGATTAGTTGCTGTTTATGTCATGCATCTATTAGTGATGTACCATTTGATGGGGAAAAAGGGTAAAAGAAAACTTTGATACATGTCATTACCTATTGAAGTGAGATGCTATAAATTCCTGTTGAATTAATTTTTTTGTTGCCTTTCACACACAAAAGTGGAAATGTATTAGACCCATGCACATGCTTTTTTGCATGTACATGGTTTTTTTAATTCATTATTGTTCATCTTCTGCTTTAAAACTGAGTACTAAAGTTGCAAAATCAACCAGAACTACATTTCAATTGCGGGCTGTTGGTTTACTTATTAGTTATAAACTTATAGCTTCCATTATAGAAAAGATGACAGAATCTCCTCTTAGGGGGGTTTGGGTATTCAGGAAGGAGTTAAATCAAATGGTTACTAGTCCAATAATTAGATATAGAAGGAGACCAAGAAAAGTCGGGTCAAATCTTTAGAGGGAATTAAATTTAATGATCTATTTCTTGACTTAATTCATTATAGATAAGGCCATTACGATTTTATCCATTTAGCTGACTCGGCAACTTCATCTAGTAAGAAAAGGCTTTTGCGTCAATTATGGAATTTTAAGTATGATGATGATTTGTATCTATTTGAAATTGTGAAGACCTTGACATAAAAATTATATGGTTACCAGCTTATGTTTGGTTTTGTAATTATAATTTTCTGTTTAATAACTCAAATTGAGATGTTCGTGTTAGAAATCTCAGAGTTGTAGGTTTCTTTCATAGTATTTTCTTCATTCTTTTTTGACTATGCCGTGACATGCCTGTCCCATGACCTTTGTTTTTGATCTAAAAACAAACAGCTTGAGAAGACGTAAGAAACACTGATGTTGTCCTCTGGGAAGCTGTCATCAGCTTCCTCGTTCCATTATCAACGTGGATGACCTGTGTTTTTCTCTCAATGAAAGAGAAATAAGGAATGTTTCAAGTCGACATAATTGGTTCTCATAAACTCCCTGCATTATTGGACATAATTGGTTCTCGTTAACTCCCTGCGGTATTTAAGATACTTCTCTCTAAGATCGTCCCATTAAACATTTTTAAAGAATGTTGCTCACTTATGACGGTAGCACCTATAGGCTATGGCAAAAAAGATGGTAGAAACTATGTAGAGAAAAGACTTGTGGATGTTGTAGTAAGGAGAGTAGATCAGATATGAAGGGGAGGCAAATCACTAATGAGTTGGAGAAAGACATGGTTTTTGATAGAACACTATGTGGGATGATTACTCAAACCAAACATATAACTTCCAACCTTTTGAAATCCTGTGTTGTAATCTTGCCTCTAATATATTAAAATCCAATGACTATTGATATATCACATTCTATTCAGAGAGATCCAATATTCTTTATCTCTCAATGAAATTTTCACCTTCTTCCTTATACAGCGAAGTTAGTGGTTATGAATGGTAACTTTCCGCACCCCATCCATCGATATAGCTGTTTTTATATGCATCCTTTAAGTGACGTGCAAGACTGGTGTACTTATAGGGGCTTGAGTATATGATAGTGACTTCGTTCTTCCCCCTTGACAACTAGCTTTTAACGGAGTGTTCCTCCAGTGTTTTGGTGCTTATCAGATGGTATCAATGCTAGTTGCCATTGTCTCAAGAAAGGCTACCTGCTGAGGGGCTGACTGTAAAGTACGAGTTAAGCGTGTTATAATTTAGTTGTTGGGACATTGGCTCTTCAGGCTGGTGCAATGGTAAGGACTTGGGTATGATTGATTGTCTTAAGTTCCACGTCGAGTAGTATGCGATGCTTTGTAGAGTGAGTACGTAGTAGTTTGGTACTCCAAGTGCTTGAGTACTTTTCAGATCAAGATTTTTTTTAAGTTGTTTTTTGCTGGATTTCTCTTGATCTAAGTAATTTCGCACCCATTGATTAATCCTTTTTGGCTCTATCATTTACTTCCAAACAAGAAAGTAATGTTACATTTTCAATTCCAATAGATTGGAATTTTAAATTATGAAATAATTTTGCAATTATTTCAGTATCTAGAGAGTCGCCCTCGTGAATTTATTGCTTTTTATGTTTCTTTCTCTGGATTTGAACTTAATATCTATCAGGCCAGTGTTTCTTTTTATTGTGTGTGGTGCATGCTATTGAATGATAAAACCCTGTGCACACTTTGGGAATGCTCTTGTTCTCAGTCACTTGATCAACAAAATATCTTTCTTATGTTTGTATACCACTAGTAACTGCAACTACTGTGGATTATGCTACTGATGATCTGCATTAGGCGAAGTAACATATTGTAAAACTGTAAACAAACTAGAGGCGGAATGATATATTTTGCAGGAAGTTGAGTCCCATCTGAAATTGTTGGGCTGCATTAGTAGAAGACAAGATTAGAAATAAATGCATTAGAAAGTTTGAGTTTCAACCTATTGTGGAATAAATTGATAGAATGAATCTCACCTCATGTGATTTGATCATGTTTGTAGAAGACTTGTAGAAGCCCAAGTTAGGCGAGTGTGATTGCCAGTTCATTAGTTAGGTTAGAGGTAGAAGATGACCTCTAAAAACTCTAGGTCAAATCATTAAGGTGTTATGCATCTTTTGATCTCCATAGGACCATAGCTGACCCTACCTAGTGAGAAAAGGCAATTGTTGTTATTGTTCTGTTCAAAATCTGTAACATGGTGCATTGATTCATTCTCTTGAACAATTGCTCTATTCCTTTTTCATTGAAATCATTAGGCTGATGTATCAATGCAGCTGTTTTCATATCCAGACACATAATGTATTGCTTTTATTTCTCTTTAGCAGCTGTTAATATAGATTTTTTTTCCTGGAAAATATTATGCAACAATGCAGCAATATAGCCCTTTCTATTAGTATGAACGCTACTCAAGTTTACACTTAAGTTTTTAGTTTGCTTGATTGGCTATATATTCCTCCTACACCTAAAAAGAAGAAAAATAAACAGAGAAACCTTAAAAGTTTAAAATCCTGAGCAAACAAGAGAAGCTCATCAACGGATCAAAACTCATGCATGATCTCCCTACATGTTCATCATCACCCAAACTCCTTCCACAAACCCTTAGTTGACCCCCATAATAAGTCTAAGAATGAGGTCTTTGTCGGTATAGGATTGAAGACTTTTATAGCTTATAAGCTTTTGTTAAAAATGTTTGAATAAATTCTGTGATTTACCTATGCTTTGTTTTAATCCTCAAGCCCTTTAATTTATGTTTTTTAGAATCATGATCAGTTTGGAACTGAACTTTATTTGCTTTATTACCTATTCTCTGTCATCATGGTTTAAATGTTCCCTCATAAGTCTTTGCTTTGGCAAATTTGACATGCAGGTTGCAGAGCGAGCCCTCTTTTTATGGAATAATGAGCATATTGTGGGCTTAATTGCTCAAAACAGGACTGTGATATTACCAATAATATTTGAAGCATTTGAGAGAAATATCGAGAGTCACTGGAACCAGGCAGTTCATGGGCTGACTGTGAATGTTCGCAAAATGTTTATAGAAATGGATGCTGAATTATTTGAAGAGTGCCAGAGGAATTATGCAGAGAAGCAGGCAAAAGCCAAAGAAGAGGCTGAGAAGCGAGAATTGAACTGGAAGAGGCTGGCAGAAGCGGCTGCACAGAATGGGGTTGCGGATATGGTCACAGATTAATCTTTGCTAGTTTTACTGTCTTAGCTCTGGAAGTGTGAATTAAATAGGTGGAGGATGATGAATATGCTCCTCTTTTTCATTTTAGTACCATTATTTATTGGTTTCTTTTTCCTTTTTTCAGCCTAATTCTTTTCTCCTCTTCCATCTCCTTATTATATCAGTTGGATGGTTAGCATTTTGAAGAAAGCAGTTATCAATGTAACTTATCGAAGTGTTTTTTTTTTTAATAGTAACTTATTGATGTTATTAGCAATGTCTGTGAAGTACTTTCTTGTATTTGTCCCTTTTAGCAAAGATAAATACAAAAAGACATCTTTTGATTTGTTTGATTTTTAGCTCATGAATTATGTTGAAGGCATTATGTAGCCAAACTTTTTAGTAAAAATGTTGCAAATTGGCCATGTACTAAGCAATTGCAATTAACTAGTAGTGAATAGAGCTCATTGCTATGGTTTTAGGTGTATTAAGGTCTATCCATGTCACCAATTTTATTTTTATACACTTTTAAGCTTCTTCTTTCACTAGAACTTTAAGCTTCTTTGATGCTCAAAGATTCGATAAACTTGAATGTTATCTTGTTCAAGCTTCTTCCAGTAAAGTAGGTTGCTTTTGTCTTTTGCTATTATGTTTGGTTATACCAAACACTAAATAAATAAATCAACCACTGGAATAACCAAGTTGGACAGGTAGATAGCGAATATAAAATAGAAATAGAAAATACTAATCAATGCATCACAAGAAAAATATGATGATATACTTGGGATCAATTCTCGCATGATTAACACAACTAATCTATTTTAAGGTAGCATTAAGATATGATTATACAAACTTTCAAAATTCTTTAGAACTTCTAATTAATTGCGTTAATTCACTGCCACTTGAGAAATGTGTTATATAACTTCAACGACAACATCAATTTATGCCCACTAGCAGTCGAAGCTTCAAATCTTTCAATTGTATCCAAATCTTAAGAAAAGCTATGGATTAGATATTGATGGATATATAGATGTTCGTTTACTCTACCACCAAAAACCACATCTCTTTCCTTTATCCTTCTCTCTTCAAACATGTATTTACTCGGTTTATATACTCTTTTCAGACATATTTATAAGTAAAAAATAACTTTTTAACTTCATTGAATAACTAATGTATTGGACTAATATATTGATTGGGTACATTAAATATTGTTTTTCCTTATAAATGTGACCGGAGAGCGTAATTACTAATTCAACTATTTCTTTTCCTTTTTCACGTTTTAATTTTTAAATAATATGATATGATAAGCATCCATATCTTGGTTCATAAACTACACAATGACAAAAAATTTCATCCATAACAATATATAAGCTACTATATCTAACAATTTAAGTATTATCTCTTCACTAAATGCCATGAATGCTGATGCCAAAATTACTTATCATACAAGTGTATCTAATCTTAGAGAGAAAGATATCTAAACTTGAAAGAAAAAAAAATCTTAAGAGAGAAAAAATGACCTAATTGATTAGATAGTTTGATACCTTGTATATATAATGACAATCTTAATTAATTAATTAATTAATTATTGATAAGCCAATAGTTGGTGGAGTTCCCACATAAATTCAGCAATGTTATCTTGTGAGAGTTTCTGGTCACACTCTCCTTTACACTTTTTCCACTTATCTTATGATTTATCAATTGTCATCTCCTACACTTTTTGAGTGTATATATATATGTATGTGACCTATAAGCCCTATTCATGAATGTGAAAACATATAAATATAAATATAAATATCAAGCAGCCATGCAAGGAGAAAATTTGCGTAAGGGGACTTGGCTTCAAGAGGAAGATGAACAATTGATAAGCTTTGTGACCCGTCTTGGGGAACGAAGATGGGATTCCCTTGCTAAAGTAGCTGGTATGTATGTATGAATCTTGTTTAATTATGATGATATTATAGAGAGAAAATAGCATTTGTGGTTGCATTGCAATCTTTGATATTCCAAATAATCGCGGTCCAATGCGATCAATACGGCCTCAATAGCAGTTGCATTGTGGTTTCGGCAACATTAATAACCATTGTGTTGTGACCTAGATCGCGGATCTTTATTTAAAATCTTAGTTACAATTATATAGTGATAATGATGAAATTGTAGAGAATTTAAAATCATTTATGTTGCGAGTGCAATTGCGGTTACAAAACGCAATTTAAAATAGATCATATTGATAATTTATATTTTGTGCATGCATATGATGAAAAATATGGTAACATTTGTTTGCTCTTGTGCAGGACTTAGGAGAAGTGGTAAAAGCTGTAGGCTAAGGTGGTTGAACTATCTTCGTCCAAATCTCAAACATGGCCCTTTTAATGTTGAAGAGGAGAGACTTATTGTTCATCTTCAGCAGCAATGGGGTAACAAGTGAGTTTCTTCCCTCTTGTCAAAAAAAAAAAGTGAGTTTCTTCCCATGTTAGTAGTAACTAGTAACCATAAAATGTCTAAGCCTATGAAGTTGAAAAAATATAATATAGTATATAGTTGAATTTAATCAGTATGCATTGTCAATGTAAAAAAGAGAAAATTATAGATACATCTAATTATATCTCATCACGTAAATAATACTAAGATATTGTAAGAACTAATATTACAAAGGAATATAATGAGATATGATTCGATGCATGCGAAAAAAAGTTACATTAACCGTGTATATTTATATTTTTTCAAAGAATATTGACGGTGCATATAAATTAAATATTAAATATGTGTAACATAATGAAATATATACTTTGTGTTTACAATGCTATGTGCTCCTAGTATAGATTGTTATAGATTATATAACCTTTAATTATTTTTTGTCAAAAAAAAAATTTATTTGTTAAATTTGTAACAATAACAATGAAAATAGGTGGTCCAAGATTGCTCGTAGGCTTCCAGGAAGAACAGACAATGAAATCAAGAATTATTGGAGAACTCATTTACAAAAGAGAGTACAAGTTCAACAAGAAGGTGACCTATTTGTGCTATTAATATCATATACATAATTGCTTGTGAAAATATTGCACATATTTTTCTTTTTTAATTCACATACACTTACATTTTTTTTTTTTATTCTCAGGTGAGTTCATGTATGAAGTAGAAAACCTAGCACATGATTCCAACAACAAAAGCATTGATGTGATTTCCAACAGTGAGGTTGAGACAAAGGAAAGCTCTGTAGATAGTTCTCCCTTATCAGATTGGGGAATGAGAAACTCACCTTATCATGAAAGTAGAATATCAGATTGGATAGAAGAATTGCAAAATGGATATGGTGACAAGGAAAATGAAATAGGACAAGATTTTAATAGAATAAATGGATCAATGTATGAATATAATCCCCAACAAGAATATGATACTTGGGATTATTCAGGTTTTCTATGGGACTTGTGAATTAAGATAAGCTATGTCTTCAAAATGTTGATAAATAAAATAAATGTTGCATTATTCCAAGTGAATTGAGGTAATTTGTTTTTCTGGAATAACAAGATAAATAAATGAATGTAAAAGATATGAGGGTCGTTAGAGGTTCCTATTGAATATATGGACCCTGTTTGCAAGCATCCATCCAATTGGTGGTGATTGTTGACTCTCTGATTAAAATTGGATTATTCAACCAAAAAAGATGTCCAATGTGTAAAGATATTTTGTCGATATAAATGTCCAATGTGTAAATGTCCAATGTGTAAAGATGTTAAAATGGACTATCCAAACGCTAACCTGCTTTGAACTTTACCACTTTGGACCAAAAAAGTTTCTAAAAAATCATGTCAGCCTTTCATTTTATTTTAAAAATTCTATAAAAAAAATCCCATAAAATTTTGAATTTTCAAGGACAATATCATTTTTGTTAAACCAAAAAATGTATTAAATCAGGGCATATGGTATGGCAGAAACCAAGGGTACAATTTAGTTGTGAACTAGTATAAAACAAAGTCAATGATAGATCTCAAAAAACCAATATCAAGTACTGCAGAGCCAAGACCCAGCAAGAGATCCTAGTAACAGTTCAAAATTCCAACCAACCTTACATAACTCAAGTCTTACTAAGCATCATCATTTAAATGTTTCAATCTAACACCACGTCATAAGCATGCATGCTGATAAATAGGACAGTCAAGTGTAGTACAAATCAAAGAAACAACCATCGAATCTAAGAATCAACCAAGTACAAATCAAAGGAACAACCCTCAAATGTGGTGTTGAGACATTGAAGGAGTTTAAGGAGAAGGTTTAAAGTACAATTCTTGCACATTAACATTTTCCTGTCCCTCTAACAATATACTAACAATTAACATTTGCATATTTTAAAACAAATCAAAAGAGATCATGGTTGTCTATTTCCACTTTTCTTGGGGTACGATTACTATTCTATCTTTATAAATTTTATAAGTAATAAAAAGAAGAGTATGCATTAAAATACACCAATACTACATCGGCTACAGTGTGGGTCAAAAGGACAAGAAGACTATATGTTCATCAAAATATAATAGAAAATAGAATAGATACAAACAAGTCTAGAACTAAGATACATGCATGGAAACGGCCTCAAGTTGGCGTCACATGTTTTTCAAGACAAAGATGATCAATAATCTTTTGTCTTATTTCTAATAAATTAACATAAATTGACAAACTTTGAGAATATAAACCTACCCGACAACAATTACATCATCTTCATCCCTATCTAATCCAATCCAAAATTAAGGGGAATAATGTTAATAACTCAGGTAGGCCAACATTACACAATTAATTACAAACATTTTTAATATAATCCTTGCCAAAAAAAATATAAATTGTTCAATATAAATATAGGATCATTGGTATGAAGTTGTTATATCTTTTTATCATTTCAAATCCTTGATGAATTAAAATATATACAGTAATTGCTGGCCAATATTTGATAGCCATCTTGTAGTGAAAAGGGATTGAAAAAATAAATATATTGAGATAAGAGAAGGTATGGGTTGAGTTCGGTATGATAATTTATTTTCTCCTCATGTGGGTTGCGAGAAATAGTGAGGTTTTTATCATCGAGTTGGCTTACTACTAAAGAATTTGGTTTTACATGACCGTAAATAAGTGGTGTCCTTGGGTGTTTATGGGGCTTAAGCATCATTATTTTTTGGTGTTTAAGCTTATCTTGTTTTATATCTGGTTGTTCTCTTGGAGTAAAAATGAAATTATATTACCAAAGAATTAAGTCTCCAAGCACATGGTACTCGAACAATTGAAACAAAGAGCACTCCTTAAGCTTGAAAATTCAACCATGAGTCAGGTTTACCGTGTCGTAACCTATATATCCATTGCGAGACAAAAGACAAAATTGTTCCAAAGAAATCACATAGTAAAAATTGATGATTGATGTCTTCGTTAGAGCTACAACCATCCACACAGAGCAGGGTTGTTGATGATTCTGAAGAAGACCTCACCACAAAATTATCAAAAATATGAATATGATTCTAAAGAAGAAGCCAAGAGACTTATTCTTTAGTGGTTCTCAATCCTTTATGCTTTTGACAATTTCGTGTAAATCTTGTACGTTGAATAGTTTTTCAATATATTGTTTGCCATTTTAAAAAAAAAAAAAACAATTACAAAAAAATAATAAACAAATTATTAGGTTCCCTAATACATAATTCCTTTCGATATAGTTGATGTAGTAGAAGATGTATAAATATACTTATACTTTGGGGAAGTCAAAGGAAACATCACTGGCAAAAAAATGTTAAGACTATGACCACGAAAAAAATTGATATCATATCTTCGTTCAAAACATTACAAGATTAATTTAATAGTAAGTCACTAACGATCTTACATATTCTTATTTTGCTCATTCATTCCAAATAGATATATAATTGACCACTCACATGAATTTTAAAAATAACAATTTTATCTTTTGAAATTGTGCGGCAAATATTCACAAAATCATGAAAGAAACATCAAATCAAAAAGAAAAACAAGGAAAAAATGAAGATACTACTAAAAAATAACAATGGAGGAAAAGAAGAAAAAACCTTAACATTGCCCTTGTCTTAAGGAGCAGTCAGTCTCTTTTTAATTCAATTTCAATAAGAGTCAATCATAAACAGCTAGCACCAATAAAATTGAAGATGCTCAATTGTTGTTTTGCTGTTAAAGATCTATGGTTAGGGACAACAAACATAAGAGTCCAACAAAAAGGGTTACAAGAGAATGGGTCAACAACATTGTACTCTTTGACATGTCATCTGTGTACTCTTCTTCTCCAGAATATGACATACTATAATCACCACCACCGTTTGGTGCTCTTGTCCACATTCCTAGATTATTGTCCCTGCTCATTCATCAACACATTTTATATTTAGTCAAGTACTATAGTCCTCTTTTGTCAAAAAAAAGTATTATAGTTCTATATTTTATCATCAAGAAAATAAATTCTTTTAAATACAAACCCACTTGGGTTAGTTCAGTGGTATTGGCTTGAAACCTGAGAATGTGCTCTTCTTTGAGGTCTCAGGTTTGATTTTTCCGTGCCAATTTAGATGGACTAATTTACCTTCAAAAAAAATCTTACAAAACAAATTTTGGACTTTATTTTTTTAATTCAAATCCTTTGATATTATTTGTACCAAAATCTAAAACAAAATAAAATGTGTTTGTTTTCAGAAAAAATATTTATTTATTAGAAAAGCTAGCAAGTCTTCTAGGAGAGAACAGTAATTTACTGTTTATTTTGTACAACCCCATACAGTTATAAAACGACAAAAGTAACAAAAGTAAAAGGCTAAAAGTATCAGAAGCAATCAAGTAGGATCTTTGAAGATTAGTTTTGAGTGAGATTCATATTGATTCAGTAAATAATGAAGGGTTAATTATGTTTTTGGTCCCTACAAAATGGCGACCTTGTAAGTTTAGTCCTTACTTAATTTTAATAGCATTTTTAATCCCTACAAAAAATTTCTGTACTCAATATTAGTCCTTACTCAATCAAAATTTGTTTAATTTATGCTTAAACTCTTAAGTTTTTCAACAATTTTTTAGAGGCGTGTTAAGAACGTTATTAAAAGGTCCTCGGAAAAAAATATCGCAAAAATTTGATTTCTACGTCCATATTTTTGTGACTTATATCTTAAACTTTTGTCGTTTTAAAAAATTCATATTTAATTTATTTCATGTTAAAAAATTATAGATTTTAGTAAATGAACCGTTCATAGTGTTCTAAACTTGTATAAAAAGAATCGTTAAAAAATTTAAGAGTTTAAGGATAATTAAACAAAATTTATTTTAGCAGGGACTAAAATTATAAGTAAATTTTTTTTTGTAGGGATTAAAAATGCTATTAAAATTAAGTAAGGACTAAACTTACAAGGTTGTAATTTTGTAGGGACCAAAAACATAATTAACCCAATAATGAATAGATAGACTAAAATCCATTTTTATCCTTTATTTTTATTGATTTTTTTAATTGTTAATAAGTTTTAATTAAATCTCTTGTTCTAATTTTTTTTTATTCAATATGATTATTAATGCTTAAAAATAAGTTTAGAATTGCGTTGGAATAAGTCTTGTGAAATAAAAAATCATTTCAAAACAAAAAAATAAGTACATTATTATAACTTTTACAAAATGAAAACCATTTTATTAAAATAAAAGATAAAAGATCTTTCTGAATTTTTTTTAAAGTTAAAAAATAAACGAGACTCAAAATAAAATAAGAAACCTAATTGACATTTTAAAAATTAAGAGACTAAACTCAAAATAAATATTAAGAAATTAAGTGTGTGTATGGAACCACATTAGGGTTGACGAAAATCTTCAAAGTGTAGCTTTTACAAAATTACAAATACGCAAATTTGTCAAACTCATCTCGAATCCAAATGAACACTAAAAACTTGGTTTAGCAATAAGGCGCTGTCTAGGGTGGGAGAGCCTGATAGGTCTCCCACCGTGGGTGAGTTTGATGTACGGTTAGATTATAATGTTCCACAAATTTTATGATGCACCACCCACATCTTACACATCCCTTTCTCTCTCTTCTCCTTCCTGATCCTTTCCTGCGTTCTTCTACAACTACTCCACCACCACCCATATCTTATATGAACTTGGTAAAATCCAGAATTTTAGATTGCTCTTGAAAAGAGTTTTTTTTTTTTTTTTATGTGGACTTAAATCCCAGAAATAAAAATCTATTCTTTCTAATTTTATATCATATGATGAAACCTAAAAGCTTGAAACTAATTTATAGACTATGAAGAATCATTCAGAATTCGTCTTGGCAACAAAGGAGTGTACCTAGAAGCCAAGAGTTAACAAATCATCATTTAAAACATAATTCATTGAACGTATAAGTTACATTTTCTGAAACAGATTAAGCCATTTTTTTAAGCTTGAATTTTCTATTGAGTGGACTTGAGTGACACTTATATTCAGAGTTGAAGAACCTTGATATTCTTCAAATCATATTAAAGAATACATTTTTAGAGAATCAAAACAAACTTCATAATATTACCCCTTTTTTCAACAAAATGCTCAGAAACCCAATTGTGAAAATTAGAAAATTGAATTTGTTTCCCTGCAATTTAAAAACTTTTGAAGTGAATTACGAAACCAGATGGGTTATATAGAGAAAATTTCCGAAATGAGTGATTTAAGTCTATGGGAAGAAAAATTTGAACTTCAAATTGGGATTATAGTTCTTAAAATTGATGAAAGAGAGGAATGAAAAGTTCAGATTGGGGAATGGATTTTGAGAAGAAACTGAGAAGGTTGAAAGATAAATCAAAGAAAGTGGGACTGGGATAAAGTAGTTGGGGAATGGTAGAAGAAAACACAGGAAACAGAAACAGGAAAGGAACTCAGCAGCAGGAAGAGAGAGGGAATGTATAAGGTGTTGGTGGTGCTTCATAATATTTGTGGAACCTCACAATCTAACCATACATTAAACTTGCTCACGGTGGGAGACCTATCAAGCTCTCCCACCTTAGACTGAGCCTAGCAATAAAGCATTCAATCAACTAGTAATAAAGGATGCTTAGAAAAGAAGGAAAAGCAAAAGGGAAAGTAAAGTACCTAGCAACACCAAGAACACCAGCAGCCATTGTAAGACTAGAAATCCTATCAGCAGCTTTAGGATCAACACTATAAGCCTTCTGAAAACTACGTTCACCCTTATCACCTGAATCAACAAAAAAAGCTCCATTCGCCATAACATCACCTTCAGATTTCCAATTCCACGAAGTCCATTCGCTGTCACCAGAATCCAACCTCTTCGTCACTTGCTTCGCGTCAACATCCTCAGGAGCCGTATACCGGTTACCTTGCATCAGAGATAAAGTTAGTTAATAGTTAGTTAGGTTAGTTATCCTCTTTTGTTTTGCAACAATGTTAGTTATCTTTGGTATCAGTAGATATGTCAGAATCACGAGCTAGATTTTGAAAATCAAGGTATCATCGCGATTGTGACATTATGACAAAGTCATTATTATGACAACAAAGTCATCGTGATATCAAATATGCACAAAATCTATAATACCTTGACTAAAAATAGTTGGTCCCCCGCTTCCACCAATAGCATACATCTCCCATCTCGTAAAATCGTTGTTCACCACGTGGATGTATCCGAGTCTGCAACGTGGCATTCTCTGAACTAATTGTTGACCAAAATGGTTGAATGCTATTGTTACTTGCATTCCTGAGTCTGGTTTGTAGTGGTCACTGTGGCCTAGTAACATAACCTCGTTATGGTGTGAGAAATGGTTGTTGGAGATTGTTATTGCTGATGAACCCATAACGACGTCTATTAAACCGTCTTTGCAACGTGAGAGTGTGCAATGGTCTATCCATATGTCTTTTGACCCGAATATTGAGATTCCATCTCCGTCTGATTCTGTTCTAAATCCATAGTGTTCTGGACTCGAACGCACGTTAGTGTTACCTTCAAGCATTACAAATTTTGTTAGTATACAAAAAATATGAAATCCTTATTTGTTCACACAGAAAATATTAACTTTGGATGGCTTTTGTTCTGTTTAACTATAAAAAATCTGAAGTTTTCTACTTTTGTTTTGTTTATGTACAATTTTGTAACATTTGAAAAAATTGTGATGTACATTATTTACCACTTGAACTAATATTGAGTAGTGTTTTTTTTTAAAGAATGAAAATATTAGTATTGTCATTGTCTCTTAACAAATTCTGTCAGATGAGAGAATGAGAAAAAAAGTCAGATTGTTCACATGTGCAATGGTAGAATAATAAATGCTAAGAGAAGGTCTTGGCATAGTCAAAAGATTTGAAAACAACATTTAGACACACATGAAAGAATAAAAGTAGAAAAAAGAAATAAAATATTAATGATGCATATTTTTAAACTAACTAAATGATGTATAATTTTATAGGTGTGTCCAAATATTTATTATTTGGAATTTCAATCAACCAAGTATTTCTCTAATGCTAAATGTAAATTATTAAGATTAAGATGCATTTTAAAAAATAAAGTATATGTTTTTGTCTTAATTACACTTCCTCTAATTTGGGTCATGGCCTCTTTTAGGGGGCCCCTTAAGTTTCGTTTAGTCTTGTCAACAAATACAATCTCTTTCCATCCAAGACCCTTTTATATTTTAGTCAACAAAAACATATCATTTCATTTTTATTTTTAGTAAATAAAGTATGATATGATTTCAAAAGTGTAGGGGAAAAAATTGAAATTTATTTTAAGACTGATATAACTTTTTTTTCATTAGTAAATTTTGACTAAATAAAGTTAAAAAAAAATCAATATGTGAAAAAAAATCAATAAATGAAATAAATTAAAATCAATAGACAAAAATGTTTAAAATGTATTGAAAAATTAAAATCACATACTTATATGGTAGAAGGACTAAAAATAACTATTAGAACTAAAATCAATAGAGCAACATACTACAAATTAGAATAGGTCTTTAGTCTAAAGTTTATGTAGTTTTTAAAAGTAAAGAGATGCTTTCTAAAAAATGTAACCCACAATTAATTAACTTTTTTTTAGGTTACCCCGCGACAATGACATTTGAGAGAAAAAGCGTGCATTACAATTACAATACACATCAAAAGAAGTGCAAACAAACAAAAAGAGAAACAAAAAATTAGTATATTGCTCCTACTTAATTGATGTATAATAAAAAGTGAAAATAAAGCAACTAAATACATGTTTGGTATCATGTATGAGCCAGAATCACGGCGATCCACCGTGGTTTTTTAAAAGTTACACTTTGTAGCTTGTTCAAAATCATGGCGAGTCGTCGTGATTTTGATACACCCGGTGATACCAATCGTATACTAAATAATTTTTTTTACCTGAGGGATGACAATGATGAACATGAATGTTATGTATAATAACATTACTTATATACTGAAGAGTGATGCAACCACCACCAACAATATGAACATCAGCACCACGACCATCAATGGTTTTGTAGCTATTAAAAATAAGCTCTTGTGACAACTTAATCATCATGTTGCTTGGAAACACAATCCAAAGAGGTTCATTTTGTATAACTGCATATCTTAAAGTACCAGGTTTTGGATTGACAGCATCATTGTCTGAGGAATCTGTGACAATGTAAAATTTGCCACCTTTTCCTCCTTTGGCATTTTGTCCAAACCCTATAGCACAATCTGCTAACCTTTGACGATTGTTGGCCCAATCTGGGTCGCATTTCCAACAATCGTCTATTGGGTTTCCTGTTATACATGATGTTGAAAACTCTTTGTTTGATATTGATAGCATTTCTCTTCTTAACATTGAAACATTCACTTTCCTGCAAAGAACAATAGGAATTTCTTAAACATTAGATAAATTTTTAGCTACATTTACTAACAACTACACTATTCAAGTTTGTCAAAAAAAAAAAAAAAAACTACACTATGAGTGACCCTCCAAAAAATGAAATCTTTATATGATCCAAAAAAGAATGAAACTTCTTAATGACCCAAAAAAATAAAATGACATTGTTTAAGACCCAAAAAAAAAATTGTTATGACTATAAAAAATGAAATTTTTTCAATGACTAAATTTTTTTGAGTGACCCAAAAAAAAAGAAATTTTTTTAATAAAAAAAAAGATGTTTTTTATGACCCAGATCTACCCTTTTACATAACTTGTTTTAAGTAATGTAGGGTCTTAATGATTATAAAGATATGGGAGGAAAAAAAATGGCCAAGTTAGTTCTCTATGGTATCAAAGAGCTAAGAAAGAAACAGGGGAGAAAGGAGTAAGAAGAGAGAAAAATGAGGGTTTGGAACAATGTAGGTTTTGTGGTGAGTAGTGAGAAGCATTTGTGTACCTGTGAACTTCTAAGGCAACAGATTCAGGGTCTGGATGTTGACCAGGAAGAGTGAGGTTAAGCATTGATGTTCCATGGTTGAAAAAGGAGCAAAGTAGTGAGATTAGGAAAATGCAGGTTGTTTGGAACATTGTTGATGAAGGGAAAGCTCTTGCTACTGCTATTACTAGTACTGCAGCAGAGCTCACTCTCTCACTCACTCACTCTCCACTAGTGGAATGGAAGGGTAAGTAGTAGGTAGTGTACCATGACTGCTTTCTCCAAAGTGGTTAGTTATTGGCTCATTTTAGCTTAGGGTCATTATTTAATTACTAATATATTTTGAAACTCCATGATTAGAGGAATTAGTAATTGAAGGGGTGTAGTGTGGAACGGAAGCATAGGATAATCACTTTTCTTTTTTGTAAAAGGGATAATCATATTCCTAATTAAACTTAAATTAATCCCAATTGAAGGGGTGTATGTCCTAAAACATTTGTTAAGAAGTTCAAAGTGAAAAATTTATATTGAAAATCCTGGATTTTACACATTGGAATATTTAAATGCAATTTTTTTTTACATTAAATTTAGGTCAAAAATCTCATGTGGTCCTTTTGAAGTTTTTTTTTTTTGACGTTATTTTGAAGTATGATTGTTACAAATTTGTTATTTTAATTATTTTTTTAGAAATTCGTCATTTAAATCATATAATATTTATGTTGTTACTCATTTTTTTCAATAACTTCATTAAAAAAGTGTTTTATAAATCACTTAACATTGATGCGATAAGTACAAAAGTATTTATGACATCAAACATGATTACATACACTTTTTTTTTAATTCAAACCTAATTTTATAGATAAATATTTCATGAACAATATTATAAAGGAAGTAATCAATCAATTTTATATCAAATCAAGACCGAAAAATACACACGTGAACCCTAGTTTTGAGAGCGTGAATTAGGACATACCAATTTAATATTAAACATATAACATAACAAACTGCAAATGGTATTTGACCTCAAACTTATCAATTGTTTCCTTTTTTCAATCTTTAACAAATGTCATTAAGGCATTACTTAGCATGACCCATATAATTAATAGTCAAAATTAGGAATGTCGATAGATATCTGTATAGTTTTTTTTTGTTACATAGCTAAGAGAAACAAAGGAAAAGACATAAAAGAAAAGACTAAAGTCTATGAAATCAGGATGTTGCAGAGTCTGCAACAAGGAGGTCATATAAGCTTGTCGGAAGAGAGGTGTGAACTACAAACTCTAAGGTAGAAGAAGCAGTAGGCTACACAATGGAGGGAATTCGTGTAGTATATAACTTCTTGAAAGTTCATCTCTTTAAGCAATAACCACCTACAATGAATAGCATGAAGCTCACCAAGGAGGATGTCAAACGTGCCTCTAATGTATCTTGAAAAATATGATATCCAACATTGAGTATGCGACGAAGTAAGCCTCCAAATTTCACTCTGGTGGGATTACCTAAACAACAGATATTGACATTAAAAATGTTGCAAGTTTGATTTGACAAGTTCCACCACACACATCAATCATCAAGCCTCGAGGTCAGGGAGCTCGAGAAGCAAGATGTCAGAGTGGAAGACAAGTTGTATGCTTCCACGACAAGATGGTAGCTGGGATCAAAGCATTAAAGAAATAGCTAGAATTCTTGTTTCTCTAAGACCATCACGTATGCGACGAATTATTAGTAGTATGAGAAATGAGACCTTTCTTAAGCCAACTCATAACATATGGATTAGAGAAAAACTCAATAAAGATGAAACCCAAAGCATGCTATAGAAGGATGAAGGTTGTGTAATCTTTAACGTAATGAATAAATAATTCTTCAGAGGAAGAGCAAATAGGACAGAAAGCATCTGGAGCAAGATTCTGATGGTTCATAAGAGACAAAGAAGGGACAAAGTTGTTTTGGGCCAACCAGACAAGGATTTTTTTTCTTCAGAAGATGGAGGCGCTTTATCCATGACTAAGATATGGAAGTGAACTATGCTCCCCATTGTTTCAAAATCCAAGTAAAACCAGCTTTGGTTATATATAATCCATTGGATTTTTCTGGCCAAATAAAAGTATCTACTGTGTTGGAGTTGAAATGCAGTTTGCGGTTAATGATTTCTTCCAAGATGGATGGAGGAAGATGAATATGAAGGATGTTGGGATTGGGAGGGGTAATGGCATAAACTTCATTAATTTTTAAAGCCAGATCATTTATGTGCGCATATGGGACGTTAACGCAAAAAGGTCCAAATAAGGTCCAATGACTATACTAAAAAGAGAAATTTCAAGTGGTTTAGCTAGAGCAGTATTGGATTGATTGAGATTTCTGTGCCGGAGGTGCATTGTGAAATATGATGTTGACCCAAAGCTTATTGCACCCCTGAAGCAAATCACTCACAAGTTTACCAAGAAGAGAGATATTAAAGTTGTGCTAAATCCATTGCTTATAACTTCTTTTAGATGACTTCAAGTAAAATACTAAGGAGTTTGTTGAAAGTTAACAAGACATCGTGTGTATCCAAGTTTAATATACCTCTTTTCATATGACCAATTTTATCAATGCTTTGCGAGCAATACTTATTCAAGGACATGTTTTCAATCAGTTCTCGCACTTCTTTATTCAACTTGATTTTCATTATACCTCATGCACATGCATCTAGAAACATGTGTGTATGAGCTGTTGCACGGGTGGTAAATGTTTGCATTGTATCATCTCATTGAATTTGTGACCTAGACACCTTTTAAGAAGTAGTTTGAACCTTTCTCAAAAATCATATAATGTCTCCTAATCTTGCTATTTTAAACTAGTAATCTCTTCCTTCCTCACCAAGTATTTTGTTGTTTGAAAGAAACTATCAAGGAATTGCCTCTTCAGTTGATCCCAAGTAGCGATGGTGTCGCTTTGAAGTGCCTTCAACCAATCTTCTGCACACCCACTTAGCGAGTAGACGAACAATCATAACATGGGTGGTGTGTTGAAAAATGTACACGATTACTTAAGATGTAAATAAAAAGTGTGAAGTGAATTGAGGGATTTGAACTAGTACATGTAGTCACATGTGTCTTAGTCGTTCAATCAAAATTAGTTAGTGTATGTTGGAAAAGTTAGAAGATATGGTGATGTCGCACTTTTGATAAAAAAACTCACATTTGTAGACGTTAACAACCCTTTGACGGCATACAATCTCACATATTAGTCAATACTTTTACTATTTTCAAAAGGGTCAGCGTTCACAACCCTTTGACTGCAATCAAGCATATGTCGACAAACCTAAATTATGTACCGTTTGATTTTGACCAGATTATTGAGATATTCGTGATTGCAGGCAGTCAAAGGATTTTGACCGCTAACCCAAATCCCAGCGCTTGAAATGGGGATCACGATCGCCTGCTATATTCCAACATATACTTGGCTTCATATATCAACACGATTATAAAATCATTGTAAACGATATCGACTATACATTTGAGATCATCCGGTCCTAATATGTTCCGGTGTTCTATTTTAACAGCAGGGAATCCAAGAACTTGAAATGGAGAGCATCCAAGTGTGAATCTTGAGCACCGTTACAAGGGAATCACGCTCACTGTTTCGTTAATCGAGAAAGTGGTCTCTAATTTTTCGTTTGCTGGGACAGACAGACGGGGTCACTCAGTGAAATATAGTTCCATACCATACGCGACTGGCTCTATGTTGAATACTTCAAATTCAAATAACAATTTGGAAATGTTAATTCTGACACCTTCGATAACGGGAAGGAATGGACAAAAAGGGTCGTTCATTTTAAGAACACTTTGTTCGTTTAGTCAAATGATCACTGAACAAGTTTTGACTTTTGGGGTTTCATATGTCCTGGTGTAGTGGTTACATTTGCCACACTCATAGTGACAATTCATCACTCACATTATCCGTTAGTTAGTGTTTTTTTTTTTGGAGTATAATATACTATTATAATAATGATCTCACAATATTTGTTACATTTGTAGTGTGTTGAGATCCTTTCATTTTCTAAAATAATTGACAATGTCTATTACTATAGTTTTGTAGTAAATACATAATATAAGTATACATATTTCTAGAATATGCGATATTATTTGGACATTTATACACTAAAATTATAGTAATAGACATTACCGTTTATTTTAAAAAATGGAGAAGATCTCTGATATTTGTAGTACTACCCCCGTCTCTAATTATAGGACTTTTTTGAAAAAAAATACGGGAATTAAGATATTTGATTGTTGTATTAATTTTATTGACAATTGTTATTATTTTACAAGTTTATCCATTAGGAGAGAGAATTAATAAATGTTATTATAGAATATTTATTACATAAAGTAGAAAAACATGTAACATAAATAGGGTATATTGACTACGGCCGGTCCTAGTTTTGTAGTGAGAGAAACTCCAACTTCTCTCTAAACTTTCTTTCACCTTTATTCATCAAGGAGAGGTGGTTTTGAGTCATTTTTGACATAGAACCATCCATCTACATTTTTTTTTCCTTTAATTCAATCTAAATAAGTGGTTTTCATGTATATCAAAAAATTTATGTACAAAAGTTATTTTTTTATTTCAATAAGTTAAATTCAGGGTAGGCTAAATTTTTTTTTTTTTTGAGAGAGGGTAGGCTAAATTGTTAAACAATGTTAAACAAATTGTTATATTACGGCGATATATGCTAGCACATCGTTCTTGTCCCGTCGGAATTTATGGGTTGATCGTACTCATATTCAGGGTAGGTACGAGGGGCCTTGGTTGTTTTTGGGAGATTTTAATGTTGTGTTGGGTGCTCATGAGGGTTCTGTTTGGTTAACTGTTTTACCCTCAGTTTTAAGTGTTTATTTCTTTATGGACAAATGTGGTCTGCCTAATTACAAATTTCATTAGTCTGCTGTTATTTTTTCTTTATTTTCTGTTTTAGATTTCTTTCTTGTTTCGAGGGTCTTGGCCTAGTCTCCCATCTTGTACGTATTTCTCCCCTTTTTGAATTTGCCGGAATAGGATGGAGGTTCTCCGAAATGCCAACCTAATTTGGATATCGGTGTTTCCTCTTGATGTCTATTCTCTCTCATGACTTATCCAAAAAAATAAGTTAAATTCCTAATTTTTAAAATAAAGTTTGTACTTTGAATTTCTTAAAAAATCCCCCAAGAACGCGAGTTAGTTTTTGCGTTTATCAAAACTTTTGTTTTAAGTCAAACATCTTGCAAGAACAAGAAAGTGCTAAATATGTAATCTCTCAAAAGCAAAAGCTGCTCTTATCCATCATGCTATCCATCCAATGGGAAGGATCAAATTAGCATATCTATGGTCAAAGCTGTGGAACCCATCGGTTAAAAGCGTAGTAAAAAAAGTAGATAGAGTTGCAGACTTGCAGTTCACCTGTATTCCCATGTGCTACGTATTTGCCTATTGTATTGTGCTCGGAACTCAGCGCAGGAAGCAATATAGTCCTATCATATCCATCGTTGCTTGTTCCATAGTTATTTACTAGTTTGGAAATTGTGAATCACTCCACAATAATGGGTTGAGAGATACTCCATAAAGAACTACTTCATCCGGTCATTATTATAAGCAAAATTTCATTTTTTAGATACATTGAATAATCAATGTATCCCGTCTATAATAAAGACTAGATATATTGATTATTCAATGTACCTAGAAAGTGGAGTTTTGCTTATAATAATGACCGAAGGGAGTACTTACTCGATCACAAACACAAACTCATAAATAAATCCTTATAAATATATTAATTTTTCGTTTTAGTTTTTTTAAAATTTTCATTCAACTTTTAGTTCATATAAAATTTTCAATCACTATTTTTAGTCTTTTTGTTTTAAAATAAATTTTTGTATTTTTTAATGAAAATGTACAGAAATATATAAAATATTGTAAAAATCATTCCTAAAAAAATTAGAATTTTTTGACAAAACATAAATTAAATATGAATTTTTTACGGCAAAAATATAAAAATTCATATTTTGGTAAAAAATTCTATTTTTTTTTTGGGAGAAATCCTTATAATATTATAAATTTTTCCTGAAAATTTTATTCAAAAATATGAATTCTACATATGAGTTTACTTTAAATGAGGGACCAAAAATGAAGATGAAATTTTTTTGGAAGACTAAAAGTTGAAATTTTTTTTTAGAGGGACTAAAACGAAAAGTTGACATATTCATAGGGACTAAAAATATATTTAACCCTAAAAAAAATTAAACGAGAAAATAATTGTAGGATGTGATTATATTTTTTCCCGTTTATTCTTCTTCATTTGTGAGTGTACCCAAACTTTTATTATTTATACTTGTGCCCAAGTAAGATTTGCTCTAATGGAATAATCAAAATGAAAGTTGATATTGTCATCTGAAAAAGACTTAATCTATTTTTTTTTAAGAACTAGTTACAAACCCGTGCTTCGCACGGGGTTCAGTAACGTATTTGACAAAATATTATATTGAAAGGATAGATTGCGAAATGATAGATAATTATAAATCATAATACAATATTTAGAGTACTCTTGCATTACGGATTACAAAATTAAATCTTCAAAATGGCTTGATCACAAGTAACAAATGAAAACATATTTAGTTAGCGGTAGAAACACTTTTCTAGTAATAATTGATATTTATCTATAAACCAATGAAAACCCTATTACCAAAGCTACCTGATTTATATCATTTTGAATTTCAGCTTCAAAGTATATAAATCCTTTCACATGATCTACAGCAAAGGCAGATATTAACTGCAATTTAGTATCCAGTTCTTTCAGATGAACAAACTTCTGCATCAGACAGATAGTTGAAAGCCTCTCTACCTGATTTATATCATTTTGTATTTTAACTTCAACGTATATAAATCTTTTCACATGATCTACAGGAAAGGCTAGGGATGTCAATGGATACCCATGGATACGGATAATATTATACCCGTCCCCGCCCCGTTGGATAAATATGATACTCGTCCCCGCCCCGTTGGAAAGAATTGTAGTAATATTAGTTACATATCATCTAAAAATGAAGGTAGCATAACTTATTTTAAAGTAAAGAAAAATACTATTAATTTATTTTATTAGCAATCTGGATTAATTAATTCGTGCCCGTCAGCTTTTTCTAATGCAATAACACATGTATCTAAACAAAAATGATAGCACGGATTAATTGAGAATAGTAAAGAATTGTATTTCTTTAAGCCAATCCCGATGCCATCATTGCATTCATTTTTCTCATTTTAAATTTGGCTTAATAGCACTTTTGACCCCCTATGTTTGCCAAAATTGCGATTAAGGCCCTCTATCTTTGAAAACTACAAAACCGCCCCTTATGTTTCGGTTTCGTTGCACTTTTGGCCCCATGGTCAATTTTGACCTGGTTCACGCTGACATGGCATCGACATCACTTATGTGGGGGGCCAAAATCGCAACTTTTGCAAACATAGGGGGCCAAAAGTGCTATTAAGAATATTTTTTATTTTTTTAATTCATTTTCTCTTTTTTTTCATTTTTTTGTTTTGAAAAAATTTTAAAAAAGAGGGAAAATTAATAAAAATCGAAAATAATGAAAAAAATACTGAAAAATTTTAAAAAAATTGGAAAAATTAATAAGAATAAAAAAAAATTTGTAAAAAAAATTTCGCATTTTTTTCATTTTTTTGTTTTGAAAAAATTAAAAAAAACGGGGAAAATTAATAAAAATCGAAAAATAATGTAAAAATACTGAAAAAATTTAAAAAAATTGGAAAAATTAATAAGAATGAAAACAAAAATCTGGAAAAAAAATTCGCATCACATGTGTGTATATACATACCACATCATTAAATCATTTTAATAATAAAAAACATTAAAAACTGAAAATCTTTTAAAAATAACAAAAAATCAGATTATCTTTTTAAAAAATAAAAGTTTAGATTTTTTTGCGAATAAAAAAACTGGAAAATATTTAAAATTTTAAAAATCTAGATATATATTTTTTAAAATCCAATTACAATATGAAAATTAAATTTTAAAAATCATATAATCTGAAGAAAAAAAATCAATTTTAGTTCAAAAGAGATTGGAAGAGCAACTTGAGGTACTCACTTTTTAAATTTTAATGTCTCCTAAATAAGACACTTTTTAAAATTTTACACGCATTAATAATTCTTTTTACAAAAATATTCCTATGTAATTCAAGCTTCACAGATTTGTTTCCTGAATTTTTAATTAAACTAAAATCAATTTTTTTCTTCAGATTATATAATTTTTAAAATTTAATTTTTCTATTGTAATTGGATTTTAAAAAAAATATATATCCAGATTTCCAGTTTTTTATTTCGCAAAAAAATCTAAACTTTTTTTAATTTGAAAATTAAATTCCAGTATTTTTAAATATCTTCTAAATTTTGTAAAAAATCCGAACTTTTTTCTAATTTTTTAAATTTCGAAAAAAAATCTAAATGTCTTTTCTGCTTTTTTCTTTTATTTTTCGAAAAAAATAATCTGATTTTTTGTTATTTTTAAAATTTTAAAAAAATAAATCTTTTATTTTGTAAAAAGATAATCGGATTTTTTTGTTATTTTTAAAAGATTTTCAGTTTTTAATGTTTTTTTATTATTAAAATGATTTAATGAATTGGTATGTATATACACACATGTGATGCGAAATTTTTTTTCCAGATTTTTGTTTTCATTCATATTAATTTTTTCAATTTCTTTTAAATTTTTTCAGTATTTTTTTCATTATTTTCGATTTTTATTAATTTTCCCTCTTTTTTTTTTATTTTTTCAAAACAAAAAAATGAAAAAAATGCGAAATTTTTTTTCCAGATTTTTTTTTCATTCTTATTAATTTTTTCCAAATTTTTTAAAATTTTTTCAGTATTTTTTTCATTATTTTCGATTTTTATTAATTTTCCCTCTTTTTTTAAATTTTTTCAAAACAAAAAAATGGAAAAAAAGGAGAAAATGAATTAAAAAAATAAAAAATATTCTTAATAGCACTTTTGGCCCCCTATGTTTGCAAAAGTTGCAATTTTGGCCCCCCACATAAGTGATGTGGATGCCATGTCAGCGTGGACCAGGTCAAAATTGACCATGGGGGCCAAAAGTGCAACGAAACCGAAACATAAGGGGCGGTTTTGTAGTTTTCAAAGATAGGGGGCCGAAATCGCAATTTTGACAAACATAGGGGGCCAAAAGTGCTATTAAGCCTTTAAATTTTAATCCCTCATCTTTTTTTTTTCTTCTAAAGCAGTGAAGTTCAAACTCACCGTAAATATATAAAATTGAATAATTGAATGGTTGGAATTAGAAATATGACCCCGCATTTCTTTTCCAACATGATATAATCAAGTTAGAGAGTACCATGCCTACAATGCCACTCTCACCTGTCCAATCCAGTAGTAGTAACATACAAACATAAATTTTTTGACATTGTATACATACACTATATAAAAGTACACTCAATACCATGTTAGTTTGATTAAAAGAGAGAGAAAAAAAAGGATTTGAATTAGATGAAGGTTTACAACCTAATCATCAATATTGCTAGTTGAGTCAGGCCTTACAAAAAATAATCTTATATCATCTTAAAACAAATGGTAGGGAATTGTATATGAATACAAAAGATAAAGAAAAAACTATTGGCAGTGACTTGTATAATTAAGAGAACAATATTTTATGCGCTCATCCTTACCGCCCTTGCAAAAGAAAGAAAAACAGGCAATTGCAGTAGAAAAACAGGCAGCAGAGGATCTCTTGCCCCCCTGCAATACTAACATCTATGAGCTTAAATTATGTTGTCCTCACAAACTCCTACTGACGTAGCAAAACACATCTGATCTATTATTGTCTTTTATCCAATGTTTAATGGTAATGACTTTCTGATGCACCAAAACATCAGAACTTTACTTCCAACATATCTAGTTTTATTTCATGTTAAAATAGTATATGTGCTAAAATAAAAATAAAATAAAAAATATGATTGTTATCTGGAAATCAGCTATATATACAGGGACCTGTTACATATTTTTGCTATGTATTGTTAAAATTTGAAATATTATCATCAAGAAGAAGCAACATGAGGCCTCATCTTAAACTTTCTAATAGTTTACAACTACCACATATGAAATAACTCAAATTCCATATCCTGTGAAAAATCTTCCTATATCAATTGAGTAAGGATCCTGCATTAAAAAGAATAACACAAGTGAGTAATGTAATAATTCTTTTGCATTTTGTAACATTCTATTTTTCTTAGGTAAATATTGTGTAGAAGATATAGACCTTGAAGTGTGTGAGATTAAGAGTTCAAAGCAAAAAGTTTTTATAAGTTTAAAATCGTTGACAGCAGGATGACATTTGACTATCCAAAAAAATTGATGGCAGGATGAGGATCCCACAATGACTCTAGGTGTATGAAAATTAGCCTACCAGTCACTTCTACACAAATAAAACTTTGACAGCATAAACATCCAATTCTTGCACAAAACTAACATTTTTCGTTTTATCAGAAATTCGTAGTCATAGGGCACCTATGATTCAATGGCTGCTTCACTTGATATCCAACAGATGTTCCAACCAAATTTAATGGTAGTTTACCTTACCCGTGCCAACAAAAATCACCTGCAACAATATGGCAGTAGCAGAAATGGACCTTCGATTATGAAAGGAAGCTTTGTCATGTTGCAATCCTGTATAAATCAGACAACATATAACAACTCTGGAGAATCCTTTAAATAGTTTTAACTTCAACGCATTTAACATTAATGCTCTGATCAGATGAAGTCATGAATGCCGGGGTGGATGTAGTTTCAAAAGCTTGAGTGTACTTTAGAAGACAAAGTACAAGTTATATTCGGTGATTCAAAAATCAAACAAATGAATTTTACAAACTTCATAGTTAATTACACAGTGATGCCAATTTCAACCATTAAGTTTCTAATCACCGATTATAACACTGTATTTTATAGCCTAAAGTACGCCCCAAATGCAACAAAATAAACCAAAAAATAATAGAAGCTGACCTGGATATGTAAGTAGCCCTCATAACACAACCCACTCATATAATCCTGCAACCTGAAAAAATGATGTAAAGAAATCAGGAAAATGAGGATGAGATAGCCAAAGCCAGACATTTTAACACCACATCTAAACTCATAAATATCACCTTTGCTGCATATTTATCTCCATTGACTTGCAATATCCTAATGCAACCTTCAAACTGCAACATCATAATCATTATTCATTAGGAAAGTGAAACCAGAGTATGAATATCAAATATGACACTAACGACTACACAACCTATTAGTTATGATCTCAAAGCAATAACTCAAACAAATAATCAAGGGCTTTGTGGTATGGCAACTTAAACTTGTCATTTCAAATTGCATAAATTAATTTCAAATAGGCATCTGCAGCTATAAAACTGCCTAATGTGACATGTTCAATTATATGGCATAGCCTAAAATTTTTGAAGTTAACAGAGAGCTCATTTTGAATGACATTTGAAATTCCAAGAACCAATTCAAACATCAAAAACCTACTATGACTATGTTGCAGAAATATGATGAACTTGATTTAATTTTGTCTTTGCCTTATTACTTGTGAAATAGGAAGAAATAAAGTAACTAAACTTAGATGTGCCATGTTTTTTTGTGGTGAAAAAGTTGAATGTGCTCTATGAACAGAAGGACATACCAAGATGGCCCCAAGAGGGTCAAGCCACCAGTAGAATTTGATGGCTAGCACTGTCGTGGCTAGACCAATTGAGTTTGTAATGACATCAAAGAAATGGTCTTGTGCATAGGCTCTATCTATTTCATTTTTGAACCTGCAACAATATGTCATGAGCCCAATTTTTACAACTGTGCCTGTCACCATAATTCCTATCATCCACTTTTCTTTCACAGGATCCCTATCAGGTTAAGCCTGTAAATAAATAAAATTGAAATAGGTAAATGTTGAGTAGTGTCTTTGCATTAATACACTTGAGTTTATAGAATCTATTAGACAATGGTATTTAAATAGGATTCAGATTCTCTCCCACGATGCAGCGATGCAATAATATCTTATTCGTGTTAAAAAAGGCTACCATGCAAAGTGGTATATTGTCCTAGTTAAAAAACTATTGGAGCGCTGCATCGTGGAAGTGGATACGAATCCATTTCGATATAATACCTTTTATTTCTCTACCTTTACGATGATTTCCCTCGTTGATTCAAATAGTATTTGCAATCCAAGAGTTGCCAAGACAGAAGCAAATACAACTATCCCCTGTAAATATATTTTGTAAACCAAAAGTTATTAAAATGGATGACTCATTTGAAAAGAGCCTAATAGCATTTATTTTATAAGATATCAATCTAAAACTAAATATGTGTGAGAAATGAACTTGTCAAAAAAAAATGTGTGAGAAATGAAGTAACATACAAATTAATATTATGAAAATTAGCTTAGGTGTGTTCTAAGAGAAGGAAGCTTTTACCACAGGTTGCATACGGTTCTTGCCAATAAGGTATTGATCATAGTTTGGTTTACTCATAGTATGAGACGTGAACCAAAGTATAAATCCAGACAAGAGATCCAAGATTGAGTCCTAAGTTGATGCAATCACAGCCAAAGATCTACTTTGAATGGAAGCATAAACTTTTGCTACAAATAGCACCATGTTCCCTATGTTCCCTTACATGAAACATATCCCAATCTGGCTGCATAAATTCACCAAGGAAAATAGTATTGTAAGCAACTGATGCAATGTGAATTGTGTGAGATGCAGGGTCTCTTGGCCACAAATCATCTGAAGCTCTAATAACAGCCGAACGCTTTGAACTGCATCAAGTAAATTCATTAAAATAAAGTCCTTATTATATATAAATCTAGGGTAGATTTCATAAAAACATTCACTTGAGTTTTTGTAAGTAATCCTACCTATACAATTCGTCTGTATTGTGACTCATGCAACAAATGACTCCATTATCAGGAAAGTTCCTAGAGATCGACGCCTCCAATGCCTGATGATATTTCCTTGCAAGTTTCACCCTCCCACCATGTCCTGCTCCAAGAGTTTCAAAGATATTCTGAACGTCAACTTTGACACCATCAATACCAACCGATGCTAGATATTGTTTTATCTTGGTTTTCGGGTGTCAAACATTGATTACGTTTGAACCTTTTAAACCGGTGATATCTTATTTTTTCTTGGGAAGGGAAAAAGTAAGCAAAACCCTTGAGAATCGAGGTCCGGGAGTTGTTTTCGCTACGGGAAGGTGTTAGGCACCCATAACGACTATAGTAACCTATAGGAACCGTCTTTAATTTCTACGCGCGCGCTTTATTTTTAAATGCTATTTTGGAAATGCTTATTAAACCTAAGGATGTTCTAAGTGAAGAATTGGAGGGAGAAGAATGTTTTTGGATTTTTTATTTTAGTTGAATTGAAGGAATTTTGTTCCTTGCCTACGTACCCGATTAAGGGATCAAATCCACCGTAGTTCTCTCTCAAAAAATGTTTTTGTTTTTGTTGGTTGATTTTAAGTTTGAAAATGGATTTTGGAAGAATAGAAAGAGGCCTCAAGGGCATGAGATTAGGAAATAGTGAGGTGGAATTAGTGAATTGCAAAAACAAGTCAAAGTATGATTATTTTCATTGAGATTTGATTAAGAAAATGGAAAAGAAAATACAATGGGATATTGGATCCCAAGGTTTATTTGGAAAAGATTTGAGTGAAGTTGTTCACATTTGTTTGGAAAATTGGTTTTTTCTAAGTGTAAATCCTAGGCATTCATCTAAACATACAATCCTAAACATACATCTAAACATGCATATTCTAGCTCTATTATAGTGATGTGTGTGCATGTGTCGGTGCTTGTGTCGGTGTACATCATTAGAGTCCATTGTCCTTTACATCATGCCCTAGATACATTCTATGGCCTCTTTGCCAAGAAATTAAAAACATAAGGAAGAATATTACAAAATTTCCTAAGCTTTTACATTCTAAGCTTTGGTACAAATTAAGTTGCAAGAAAGAAAATAGAGATGAAAATGGGATGCAATGATGATGCTTATGGTGAATATGAAATATGAAAGGAAAATGGTTAGTAGCATAAGGCAATATCAAAGAAGTGAAGTAAGAGAAATATTAGAATGTAAAAGGTAGAAAATAAGTGCAAACATGGCTAAAATTTGTTCATAAAATGCAAGAACCAAGTGACCTATAATTTTCACATTCCAATTACATTTTAAAGGTTTAGAAACAAGTTTTGGAATGGGAATTAAGGCTACATGGTTTACTTGATATTTTAAAACAAGTTTGAAGCATATTCACATTATTTATTTACTTAATGACTTGCAAGCTAAGTAACTAATCAATATTCACATGCATACAGTAAAAGCTAACACAAACAGTAGCAATAAACCCACAAAACATCTAGCACGTATCACAAACAATTATCAAGAATTTGAACAAAATTTTCATGGATTTTCAAACAATTTAAGGAAATAAAGCAAAAAAAGTGAAATAGTATTTTCCATCAAGATTTTCAGTAAACAAAATGCATAAAAACACCACAAAAATTAACAAGAACATGTACAAAAATTTATGGAATTTTTCAAGTAATTTTGATCATGAACAGAGGTGTAAAAAGCAAAACAGTATTAGGAAATAGCAAAAATAAAAAGGAAAACGAATTCTGCACAGATACCAAGCCCAAGCCCAAACCCATGGATGTGTCTGGATCATCCAAGAGCCTCAGAGGCGTTGGATTGATCCAGGGTTTCCAAAACCTAGATCTAACGGGTAAAATGAAAAGAAACTGAACCAGGAACAAACCGGACCGGTTCAACACCTTTATATAAGGCATGAGACCGGTCCAATCCTCATTCTCAACATGTCTCTCTCTCTCTCTTCTATCGTTCTCTTCTCTCTTCTCTCTAGACTCATCTTCTCCGGCGGGTTTCACCGCCGCCGGTGAAGATTCCGATGCCGGAAACCTAACTAACACTCAAACATACCAAAACTCTCCGATCTAAAGCTTTTCACCGTTTATTTTTCAATCTAAACATGAATCAAGTATCAGACATCACAAACAAGACTTAAATCTATGCAGATCGAGGCTCAAACTTTACGGTTTTAAGTTTTTTCGAAAAACTCTTCGTACTTTTGAAACGAGGCTTTAATCCATGTTATTTCTTCTGCTGATGATAGATTTGATCTTGATTTTGTAAAACGAACGGTTAAATTGTACAGATCTGTCTTTTAGGGTTTCGTTTTCGAAGCTTTTGAAACTTTTTCTGAATATATCGAAACGAAACCCTAAGCTGAAGTACTTTTCTTACTTATGATGATTATAGGCCTCGTTTCAAGAAACAAACGGTGAATCTTTGAAGATTCACATCGTTAGGGTTTCGTTTTGAAGTTCTTCGAATCTTTTTTCGAAGCTCTTCTTCAACTTCACCGTTTATTTCTGTTTGTTGAGCTTCGTTGAGCTTTTGCGATGAGAACGAAGAGGTTTTTCGAGGATTACCTGGTTTACTTTTGGAGATTCGAACAAAAGATCCTTGTTTAAGCTTCTGGTAAGTTCTGGAACCGAAAATAAATCGGTGATCCTCTTCTTCTTCTTCACTGATTCACAATTGCTTCTGTTACTCTTCTTCTCGCCTCAAACCCTTCGTGATCGCACTTTGGTGCTTAAATTGCGAAGGTACGAACTCGATGATGAAGGTTCTTGATGAATCTCTGAGAGTTCGTGACAGATTCGATTGATTTGCACAATGAATTGTTGAATTTAAGCTTTGTATTGATGTGAATTTGAGGAACTTTGAAGATTTTGGAAACGGTTAGGGTTTCTGTTATGAATGTTCTTGAGACTTTTCTGAGAATTTTGGTGTTTGATCTTTGATGATCAGAGAGAAAATCTGAAATGTGTTTGTTGAGTTGGCGTGTATTCAATGGGTTTAGCAATGATTGGGGCTCCTTATATAGCTGACATGTGGATATATGCCCCAATAGAAAATTGACACATGGAAAAAAAACCCTAACTGATTCGGCCTTGGCATGATTTTGGACCTTGGGACCCTTTCTGCAATTCTTGAAACTTTGGAGGACTATTCTGCAAAATAAAAGTCAAAGAGGACCAAACTGCAAAAAAAAAAAAAAAAAACTTAAAAGAAATCAAAAAACAACAAAAAACTAATATGCAAAAATACGAAACTGGAGGGCCTGACAAGAAAATTGAAAAGGACTTGGATGCAATTTTTGGAAGTTTTGGACTTAGAAAAAAAACTTAAGAATAAAATTGAAAATAAAAAATGATAACCTGACTAAACGTAAAGTGAAACGTCTAAAATTTGACAAAACGGACTAAAATGAACCAATGGCCTAAATGAGGTACTTTAAAGTACCTCTCTGCCGAAATTTCGTGTGAAATGACCAAAATGCCCCTGGGGCTGAAAACGACTAAAAATGACTCAGATGCAGTTAAAAAATGGATTTTTGACAGAAATTGAATCAAAGACTCACACAGGAAAAATTAAAAGACTCAGGGATAATTTTTAGGATTTAAACAGTGACTTGACACTTGAAAAGACTAAAATGCCCCTAGGGGCAAAATTGACTTAAAAATGACTTCAAATGCAATTTTAAAATGGATTTTGACATAGAATTGAAATGAAGACTTATTCAAACTATTTGAAAGGACTCAAACAAAATTTTGAAAGACTGAGAGAAATTTGACACAGGAAATGACTAAAATACCCTCGTATGTGAATTTTGCAAATAACATTGAAATAAAATGCAGAGAAAGATGCAATTGATCAGAGACATATCAAATGACCTGAAATGCAAGAAAAGGAGAAATTGATTAGTATTTTTAGGTCCAAAATTAGGGTATAACAGCTGCCCCTATTTAAGTTTCTTTGTCCGGAGAGTCAAGAGACGAAGTCTTAGAGTTGACGGGACGAAGATACTTAAATATTAACATTTGCACTGTTTTTGGACATAAAAATACGCTTCCAGAGTTTCAAAATTATGAATGTCATGCAGTACTGTAGTTATGAATGCAAAACAAACAACTGGGGTCTATGGAACCTGTGATGTCACTGGGGATTCAGGTGGACATTGACAGGGTAGACAAACCAGGGATAGAAAATAAGGTACAAGCTGTTCTTTGGGTCGAACTAGTCACTTGACCAAGGAATACAAAACGAAAGATAGGTGCAAGCTGTTCGTGGAATTGAACTTGGCACTTGACCGGAAACATAGACATATAGGCAGATACAAGCGGTTCTTTTGGATCGAACTTGACACTTGATTGGAGATACAAACAGATAGGCAGACACAAACTGTTCTTTGGATTGAACTGGCTGTTTGGCTGGAGACATAGACAGAAGGGTTGATACAAGCTGCTTCTTTGGATCGAACTTGCTTGTTGAATTATCACCACATCATGTGGGAGAGTGCAGACTGTTCTCTTAGAACGAACTTGTCGTTTGACCGATAACAAAGCATAAGCTGGGGTACAAACTGTTCTTCAGATTGAACTTGCCGTCTGACTGATAACAGAGCATAATCTGGGTACAAACTGTTCTATCGAACTTGCCGTTTGACCGATAACAGAGTATAAGCTGGGTACAAACTGTTCTGCAAATCGAACTTGCCGTTTGTCCGGAAGCATAGGTATACAAGTAGGTACAAGTGGTTCTTTTTTGGATTGAACCTGGCACTTGACCAGTAAAAAGATACAAATTGAAAGTCTGGCTTAACAAGATACCAATTGAGGGTAAATTGTCATTGACTTGACCTGAGAATAGACATGACCATTTTTGTTGGCCCAAGGGTAAATTGACATTGATTTGGATTGAATTGAAAGTTGAATTTGACATTTGACATTGGCTTGGAAATTGAAATTGACATTGACATTGACATTGACATTGGCATTGGCTTGGAAATTGAAATTGACATTGACATTGACATTGGCATTGGATATTGACATTTGACATTGACATTTGACATTGACATTTGACATTGATATTGGAATTTGACATTGGAATTGGATTGAAATTGGAATTTGACATTGGAATTGGATTGAAATTGGAATTTGACATTGGAAATTGACATTGGAGATTGACATTGAAATTGGAATTGGAATTGGAGATTGACATTGACAGTGACATTGGAGATTGTCATTGAAATTGGAATTGGAATTGGGGATTGGAAATTTGGCATTGTCATTGGATATTGACATTGGAATTGGAAATGAGATTGCTTCGAATTTGACAGTTGAAATTGAAGTTGAGATTGGAAATTGCTTCGAATTTGACAGTTTGACGTTGAATTGAATTTGGAATTGGAATTGAAATTGGAGATTGGAAATTGCTTCGAATTTGACAGTTGACATGATTGGAATTGAAGTTGGAGAGTTGAAACTTGCGTTGAATTTGGCAGTTGAAAGTTGGATATGCAATATGTATGTATGGTATAGCAAGATTATTGGATGTATGAGCACATAAGATGCATGATTATGCATGTATGAATGCTTGAAATGCATGATTGGTTTGGCAGAGAAAGTTTCACAAAAGCAGACGAAACATTGGAAGATTGGGCACGTAGTGGCTCGTGCTGCAACATATTCACAGGGGAAAACCTCTTTGGAGAGACCGTCGTTTGGGAGACGCATCAAAACCATGGCTGAGGGCAATAAAACTTGTAGAGGAGGGACCCTTGGAAAGTCCTTGGATAGAGGTCGCCGTTGCTAGGCGTGTCAGTGCTGGGTAAACATTGGATGTTCGCATCTGTGGTCAATGCTTTTTCAATATTTCATTCTTTCATTTTTCATTTTCAAACCCCATTTTTGCCTGACCCGCCCTTTCGGGTTTTCGATTCACCGGGGAATAGATTCTTTTCATTGCCCCATTTTTGCCTGAATTGCCTTCATAGGTTGTCAATCAGCGGGGTGCTCATTTTTGCCTAAGCCGCCCTTTCGGGTTTTCAACTTAGCGAGCTTTTCATTTGCATTTTTCATTTTTCATTTTCATTCTGTTTTTTCATTCTTGCCATTGACCACAGACCATCCTGGGGAGTAACCTGCTTGTAACATGTATTGAAATAGGCATTGACACTCATTCATTCATGCATGTTTCCTTGAAATGTACCCTATTGCTCAGGTTTGCTTTCAAAATAGACAGGAAAGGATTTTTTTAGTTTGCAAAAATGTTTGTTTCAGACATTGACATCATCAAGTAGAAAGAAAATATTTTGTATATAGCATTGAAAGTAGAAAGAAGAATAGAGTTTCAAACAATAGCACAGGCTCAAATTGATGTAGAAGAGTGAAAGTCAGCCAAGGGCATGACTCCACGGATTTACAAAGCTTGGAAAATGGTAATTTTATTGGTTGGTGATACATTGAACACGATGACCGCTACATTTCATAGAAATCTTGAATTCACAAGTACAGAAGCCTCTGATGAAGACGACCGTTGACAGTTGCAGATGTCCCAAGGGGTGATGGTGATTTGCCAGATATAGTTACTTGTCTTTATTGTCAACCTCATTTTTGCATGAACCGCCCTTTCGGGTTTTCGGCTCATCGAGGCGCTCATTCTTGCCTGAGTTGCGTACAATCTCAGCGAGCTCTTTCATATTCATTTTTTTGTCCCTAACTTTTGCCTGGATCGCCCTTTCGGGTTTTCGATCCACCGGGAAGCGCATTTTTGCCTAGGCCGCCCTTTCGGGTTTTCGACCTACCACGCTGTTCTTTTCTTTCTAGACAAAGTATTTCTTGACTATATCGGCATTAACAGGATTTGGAAGCTCAACACCATCCATGTGTGTAAGAATCAAAGCACCACCAGAGAAAGCCTTCTTGACAACATAAGGACCTTCATAGTTAGGTGTCCACTTGCCCCTTGGGTCGGGTTGCTGACTTATTCTTCTTTTCAATACAAGTTCGCCTTCCTTGAATTCTCGAGGTCGGACTTTCTTGTCAAAAGCATTCTTCATTCGCATTTGATACAACTGTCCATGAGTCATGGCATCCATACGTTTCTCTTCAATCAGATTCAATTGATCATACCGACTTTGACACCATTCAGCCTCAGTTAACTTTGCTTCCATGATCACTCGAAGAGATGGAATCTCCACTTCCAGAGGGAGAACTGCTTCCATACCATATACAAGAGAGAAAGGAGTTGCCCCGGTTGAGCTGCGCACTGTGGTACGGTAACCATGCAAGGCAAAAGGTAGCATTTCATGCCAGTCTTTGTAAGTAGTGACCATCTTCTGAACAATCTTCTTGATGTTCTTGTTAGCGGCCTCAACTGCACCATTCATCTGAGGTCTATAAGGAGAAGAGTTGTGATGTTCAATTTTGAATTCTTCACATAAAGCTTGCATCATGCTATTGTTCAGATTGGAACCATTGTCAGTGATGATTTCGTTGGGAACACCATATCGGCAGATGATGTTATTCTTGATAAACTTGACAACCACTTGCTTGGTCACATTTGCATAGGAAGCAGCTTCAGCCCACTTGGTGAAATAGTCAATTGCCACTAGAATGAAACGATGTCCATTGGAAACCTTTGGTTCAATTCTTCCGATCATGTCAATGCCCCACATAGAGAAAGGCCATGGGGAAGATATAACATTGAGAGCATGTGGAGGCACATGAACCTTATCAGCATAAATTTGACATTTGTGGCATCTTTTAGCATGTTTGTGGCAATCACGCTCCATGGTTATCCAGTAATAGCCGGCTCTTAACAATTTCGTTGACATGGTATGACCCGAAGCATGGGTCCCAAAAGTACCATCATGTACATCATGCATCAATTTCTCAGCTTCTTGTTTATCCACACATCTCAGCAAGACCATGTCATAGTTCCTCTTGTATAGGATTTCTCCGTCCAGAAAGAATTTGCTAGCCCATCGTCTCATAGTCTTTTTATCCCTGTTGGAAGCACCAGGTGGATATTCACGATTCTGCAAGAATTGTTTGATGTTATAATACCAAGGCTTTTTATCATTCACATCTCTATCAGCTTGATCTGGCATATTTTCAATAGTGAACACATGAGCGGGTCTATCAAGCCGTTGCACTTTTATCACAGGCACGTCATTCCAGTGATTGACACGAAACATAGAAGACAAAGTAGCCAGCGCGTCAGCCATCTGGTTTTCATCCCGAGGGATATGGTGCAGCTCAACCTTGGTAAAGTATGTCAACAGACGTCTTGCATAGTCACGGTATGGGATCAGCTTCTCATGATGAGTCTCCCATTCACCCTTTATTTGATTGATAACAAGTGCAGAATCTCCATAGATGTCAAGGTGCTTAATTCTCAGATCAAGGGCTTCTTCAATGCCCAAGATGCATGCTTCATATTCAGCTATGTTGTTTGTGCATTCAAAAGTTATTCGAGCAGTGAAAGGGATGTGGTGCCCCTGCGGAGTTACAATGATGGCTCCAATTCCTTTACCGTAAGCATTAACAGCACCATCAAACACCAATCCCCACTTGCTATTGGGATCTGGCCCTTCATTGATCAGTGGCTCTTCACAGTCTTTTGCTTTCAGATACATAATCTCTTCATCAGGGAAATCAAACTTAATCGGCTGGTAATCATTAAGAGGCTGACAAGCAAGATGCTCAGCAAGGATGCTTCCTTTGATTGCTTTCTGAGCTTTGTACACAATATCATATTCAGACAACAACATTTGCCAACGTGCGATCTTTCCAGTAACAGCAGGCTTTTCAAAGATGTACTTGATTGGATCCATTCGGGATATCAACCAAGTTGTATGATTCACCATATAATGACGCAGGCGTTTGGCAGCCCAGGCTAAAGCACAACAAGTCTTTTCAAGCATTGTGTACCGAGTCTCGCAGTCGGTGAACTTCTTGCTCAGATAGTAGATAGCATGCTCTTTCTTACCAGTCTCATCTTGTTGACCGAGAACACAACCCACTGAATCATCCAACACTGACAGATACATAATCAAAGGCCTTCCTTCCACTGGCAGGACAAGGATAGGTGGTTCCAACAGGTATTCTTTGATGCTATCAAAAGCTTCTTGACATTCATCATTCCATACAACAGGCTGGTTCTTTCTGAGCAGTTTGAAGATTGGACCACAAGTAGTAGTCATATGAGATATGAATCTTGAAATGTAATTCAGACGTCCGAGGAAACCTCTGACTTGCTTTTCAGTTTGAGGGGCCGGCATTTCTCTGATGGCTCGGACTTTGTCAGGATCAACTTCAATGCCTCTTTGACTGACAATGAAGCCTAGTAACTTTCCAGATCTTACACCAAATGTGCACTTGTTAGGATTCAACCGCAGCTTGTACTTTCTCAATCTTTCAAACATCTTTTTCAAATACACAACATGCTGCTCTTCATCACTTGACTTCACAATCATATCATCAACATATACTTCAATCTCTTTGTGAATCATATCATGAAACAGAGTTGTCATACCCCTTTGATAGGTAGCACCAGCATTTATCAAGCCAAACGGCATCACTTTATAACAGAACGTTCCCCATGGAGTGATGAAGGACGTTTTTTCTCTATCTTCAGGAGACATTCGTATTTGATTATAGCCGGAGAAACCATCCATAAAAGAGAATACTTTGGATTGAGCAGTACTGTCAACAAGAACATCAATATGAGGCAATGGGAAGTTATCTTTTGGACTGGCTTTATTCAGATCTCTGTAATCAACACACATTCGAACTTTCCCATCTTTCTTTGGTACTGGTACGATGTTGGCAATCCACTCAGGGTATTCAGCTGTCATGAGGAAACCCGCATCAATTTGCTTCTGTACCTCAGCCTTGATCTTAAGAGCCATGTCTGGACGAGACCTTCTCAATTTCTGTTTGACAGGAGGACATTCAGGTCTTGTCGGTATCCGATGTTCCACAATCTTGGGATCTAGACCCGGCATATCTTCATAGGACCATGCAAAGACATCTGGATAATCATGGAGAAGCTGAATAATCTTCTTTTTCACTTCTGGCTCAAGTGCTGCACCAATCTTGATCTCTCGCTTGTTTTCCTCAGTACCCAGGTTGATAAGCTCAATTTCTTCCTGGTGAGGCTGAATGGCTCTTCTTTCTTGCTCAAGCAGTCGAGTGATCTCATACGGTATCTCTTCATAATCATCATCCTCATCTTCAGCTTCATATACAGGGAATTCAAGACTTGGAGGAACCGTAGGGTCACTGTGTTCAACGGGTTTATTATGGTTCAATCTGCATAATATGATTGGGATGATTTTAGAAAAATGTTTTCTATGCAGATTTTTGAAATTAATAAGAAAATATAGATGTTTTGGTTTTTTTCTGGCATTACCATTATTTCCAAGAAAAAGGCACTAAAAAGTAAAAAACAAAGAGTCGTGGGAAAGACGACAACTTTTTATTGATTAACGGCAATGCCGAAACAAACACGCCCTTACAAAGATATCACTTTCGCCTTGGGCAGAGCGAAAGGATTGTTATTTTGAAAACAAGAAACATGAGCAACAAAACACATTACATGGAAGCATGCATGACTAAAGGAACATCAATGGCTTCCCAATTTCTCACAGTGCCTCCTGGTATAACAAATGTAGGCACGTGACTACTTCCAGCAGCATCTTCAGTAATAGCATTGATGAACCCAGCACTGTAAAAGGTTCCCTTTGAAACAGCAGATGTTGGGGAGAATCCAAGGCCCTCTTTACGCTTGTTTTCCAAGATTTGAATCACTTTGCCCCAGCCAGCAGCTTGCCCTGCTTGACCCGGAGAATCCTGAAGCACTGGCACAATCACACATACATCACTGACGGTCAAGCGTTTGTCATCCATCAGACTCTGGATATCATTTTGCACAACACAACAGCCCATAGGATTCTGCAGACATTCTGAACAAGAGTCATGATCGTGTTTGAACAGAGAAGCCTGGCAAAGCTTGACATGTAATGGCACCAAGGGAGTAACGACATTGCGGACATCCAACATGGGATCCTCTTGAGGAACGGGAACCCTTTCAAAGGCCTCAATCATATTGACAGCAGCATGGTTTGGAAGTGGGTTGTCAAGGACGTGAGGAACGCTATTCTCAAAAGTCAACCGTCCTTTTTCTATCAGATCTTTCACGATATATTTCAGAGCAAAGCAACCTTCGACATCATGGCCTTGAGCACCCTGATGAAATTCGCATGTTAGGTCCTGACGGAACCTGGGAGGCAATAGATTAGGCGGAGGCTTGCCTGGTCTGGTGACACAGTGTCCCTTAGCCAATAGAGTTGGGAGCAGCTCACCATACCGCATTGGTATTGGCGGGAAAGAAGGCTTAGGTCGGGGACCCTGTTGTTGCTGTCGTTGCTGTTGAGCAGGAGGCTGTTGTTGTGTTTGCTGAGGGATAGCATTGACGGGCATTGGTGGTTGACCCGGTGGCAGAGGATATTGTTGGTAGAATGGTGGGAAGAAAGGGTGTTGAGAGTATTGCATGTATTGATAGGGCAAAGGTAGTTGCATGGCTGCTGCAGACGGGTTACCAGACACCATCCCTACATCAGATTCTTTTCTCTTGTGGTGACCATTGCCATACTTCTTTGGCGCACTGTTTGAAGATTCACCTTTCTCGAGGACAATAATACCATCTCGGACAGCCTCTTCTAGACGGGTTCCCATTGTAACCATATCAGAGAAGTTGTTAGGAGCAGAGACTATCATTCTCTCCTTATATTCCTTCTTCAGAGTCTTCAGGAATGTCTGTGTTAACTCTTCCTCATCAAGTCGAGGAGAAACACGGGCAGCTGCCCCTCTCCACCTCTGAGCATATTCTCGGAAGGTTTCATCTGATTTCTGAGATAGGGCTTTAAGAGAGTCCCTATTTGGTTTCAGACGGGTGTTGAACTCATATTGACCCTCAAAAGCAGCAGCGAGTTCCTCAAAGGTATGAATGTTATCTTTGCTCAGACTAGTGTACCAATCTGCTGCATCATCTGTCAAGCTACTCTGAAAGCAGTGGATCATCAGTGCATCATTGTCGGCGTAGTTAGCCATCTTTCGGACATACCGGATAACATGGTTATGTGGGCAAGAAGTCCCATTGTACTTGTCAAATTCTGGCTCTTTGAATTTCTTTGGAACCTCAAATCGGGATACCAAGCATAGATCACGAGCTTTAGCAGGAGCACTATTGTTTCCCCGGCTAGCCTTGACCTCACGGAGTTCTCCAGCCAACTCCCTCAACTGTCTCTTCATAGCTTCCATTGCGGGATCTTGTCCCCGCGGAGTGTCAATATCAATCACTTGTTGCACAGTGTGTACAATAGGGTCGGTAACAACAGTAGTCACCTGAGGCATAGCAGTAGACACAGGAATCTGTCCTTGACCAGCAAAACCAGAGACACCAGCAGCAGTATTAGGAGAGTAGTAAGCTGAGAGGCCATAAGGACGGCCGTTGGGCATAACAAAACGAGCATCAGTAGCCACAGTAGATAGTGGGATAGAGGGAATCACCTCAGCAGTAACTGGAATAGAAGTGGCTGGCTGTTCCTGTGAAGCCATCATAGCGGACATAGCGTCATGAGCCTTAGCCAAGTCTTCTTTCATAGCAGCCAGTTCGGCACGGAGCTGAGCATTCTCTTCTTCAAAATTAGCCATCATCCTTCTCTTGTGAAATCTTGTTTGATGAATTCTGTCTGGTTGGTAGACTTTGCGAACACGAGCCACTTTTCAGACTGCGGCGGACAAAACCAGGAGGCAATGAGCACGAGAGAAGTTTTTTGTAGCCAATGAATGCATATGATGCATGAAATGTGTTAATGCATATGCAAAAAAAAGACTCTTTTTGTGTTATCGAAGGGTTTTAGACAAATTATAAACTCGTAAACATTACTAAACATCAATTAACATAAACGGGAAACAAACAACCAACATATAGTTTTACAAGACAATTTCAACATAAGCAAATGGAAATGACAACAGAAAATGGCAATCCTCAAGCATAGGAAGTGGAAGCGTCGTCCTCAGAGTCGGACTCATAGTCGCAGTATCGTGCATAGAAGTCACGGGCACCCCTAGCTCTCTTGGAGTCCCTCATGAGCAGTCTATCCTTCTCCTCAATCTCTCTCTTAGCTTTAGCTAACTCTTTCTTCAGTGTCAAGACCTCATGAGTCTGTTGCTCACCCTTTCCATCCAAAGTCATGATCAAGTTCTCTGCCTCATAGTATCTAGCTCTCCACTGATGCTTCTCCCGACTCTCCATAGCTAGATGCTCCTGATACATCTCCTGGGTAGGTGGGAGTAGAGGCAAGGGCCTGGTAGGAATAGATGCAGACACATATCTCATAGAGGGGTAAGGCGTACCAGCCTCCTCAGCTCGGCTTATCACCCACTGTGTATAGGCCTCATGAGCGATACCGGACCTCACACCCATATGCTTTACCTCTTTCTTCCGAAGCTTGGTCCAAGCTTGCATGAAATCTTCTCTAATTCCGGTAGGAGCATTGGAGTAGTGAAAGAAGTAAGGAGCTGTAGCAAGATTGATGGGTTTATCCTTCATCGGGAAACCGAATTGTCGCAAAGCAAGCTCCGGGTTATAGTTGATTCCACCCCGGGTACCGAGAAGAGGTACATTAAGAAATTTTCCACCACCCAAGATGATTTCCTTGACCCTAGAAGCGGGAGTGAGCCAAACCACTTCATTAGGAGTGAGAGCCATAATCCTTTGTGAAATAGACCAATTCCTCGGATTGTCGTGGAAAGACTGCGGAAGGTGCGAAATAAACCACCTATAGAGGAGAGGCACACAACAAAGAATGTATCCACGACCTTTGTTGGAACGATCGTGAATAGCATGGTATGTGTCAGCCAGCAAAGTAGGAACCGGATTCTTGGAGTGGAAGATCATAATAGCATTCATGTCCACGAAGCCATCAAGATTCGGAAAGAGAATAAGCCCATAGATGAGGAGTGCAAGAATAGCCTCGAGAGTGTCCTGACAAGTGGTATTGAGGTTGGCTTTCCCAAGAAGATACTCTGAAGTGAACCCTCGGATATGTGCCTTAGTAACAAGATTCTTGGAGACATCGGTGGTCTTGAGATAGAGATCCTTAGCAATAACCAATGGAGGAAGAGGATTTTCAGGTCCTGAGAAAGGTATCCCCTTAGCAATAGATAAACCCATCATGGAAGAATAAGCCTCTAGAGTAGGTACCAACTGAAAGTCTGGAAAAGTGAAGCACCGATACCCTGGATCATAGAATTGCACTAGAGTGTGCACAAGCTTCTCATCCACATTAGTATGGAGAATAGGAAGTAAAGCCCCGTAACGACGTCGGAAACCAGTCGGATCCTCAATCTTGAGTGCCAAATCTCTCAAACTAGCCAAATCCACTTCCTTGAACTTGTAGGACTTAGTCATCTTCATCCCTACAATGTTTACAATTTCAACTTGTCTAAGCCCTTCGATAACAATGCATGACAAAAAAGTTTATGCATGTATGCATGTATGCATGAATGCATGATTATGTTCAAGTTTGGAGAAAACATGGTGGGTTTGAAGTTCAAAGTCGAGGAGTCATGGGTGGACACGGTGTCCGGTGAAAACTAGGGTTTTAGGATAATAGTAACCGGGTTCTAAAAAGGTTCCCAAGTTGCAACCTCTCCGACGTATCTCATGGTGTCACGAGACAACCCTCGCTCCATGATTATACGTGGAAGGTCTAACTTGAGTGTAGTATCGCGTGACGACTAAAACTCGAGACAACACCCGGTTTAGCCTCCGCACTACATCCTAGAAAATGGCCATGGATGGGTTTGGTTATCTACGGTTCATAGCGTCATAGAACAATTAGAAGCAAAGTGCCTAAACGCGACGTACACGCGCCGACAACATCACCCCCAAAATGCCTCAGCTATGTGGGATTGATCGCATAATCCAAAACACGAGGCAACCCCCGGAATGAATTGTCGATTATATCCCTCCTAAATCCTAAGTTCACTCAGCCCGGGTGCAGGACTTTTGATATTCTCACCCCACACGTTTGCAAGAATTTAAACATTTATTCACATAGGAAAGCAAGTAAAGGAAGCAAGTAAAAACACAAGCGCAAGCGTGGAAATAAAGACTAGGCGTAACTCTCGAATCTCCCCAGTGAAGTCGCCAGCTGTTTTATCTTGGTTTTCGGGTGTCAAACATTGATTACGTTTGAACCTTTTAAACCGGTGATATCTTATTTTTTCTTGGGAAGGGAAAAAGTAAGCAAAACCCTTGAGAATCGAGGTCCGGGAGTTGTTTTCGCTACGGGAAGGTGTTAGGCACCCATAACGACTATAGTAACCTATAGGAACCGTCTTTAATTTCTACGCGCGCGCTTTATTTTTAAATGCTATTTTGGAAATGCTTATTAAACCTAAGGATGTTCTAAGTGAAGAATTGGAGGGAGAAGAATGTTTTTGGATTTTTTATTTTAGTTGAATTGAAGGAATTTTGTTCCTTGCCTACGTACCCGATTAAGGGATCAAATCCACCGTAGTTCTCTCTCAAAAAATGTGTTTGTTTTTGTTGGTTGATTTTAAGTTTGAAAATGGATTTTGGAAGAATAGAAAGAGGCCTCAAGGGCATGAGATTAGGAAATAGTGAGGTGGAATTAGTGAATTGCAAAAACAAGTCAAAGTATGATTATTTTCATTGAGATTTGATTAAGAAAATGGAAAAGAAAATACAATGGGATATTGGATCCCAAGGTTTATTTGGAAAAGATTTGAGTGAAGTTGTTCACATTTGTTTGGAAAATTGGTTTTTTCTAAGTGTAAATCCTAGGCATTCATCTAAACATACAATCCTAAACATACATCTAAACATGCATATTCTAGCTCTATTATAGTGATGTGTGTGCATGTGTCGGTGCTTGTGTCGGTGTACATCATTAGAGTCCATTGTCCTTTACATCATGCCCTAGATACATTCTATGGCCTCTTTGCCAAGAAATTAAAAACATAAGGAAGAATATTACAAAATTTCCTAAGCTTTTACATTCTAAGCTTTGGTACAAATTAAGTTGCAAGAAAGAAAATAGAGATGAAAATGGGATGCAATGATGATGCTTATGGTGAATATGAAATATGAAAGGAAAATGGTTAGTAGCATAAGGCAATATCAAAGAAGTGAAGTAAGAGAAATATTAGAATGTAAAAGGTAGAAAATAAGTGCAAACATGGCTAAAATTTGTTCATAAAATGCAAGAACCAAGTGACCTATAATTTTCACATTCCAATTACATTTTAAAGGTTTAGAAACAAGTTTTGGAATGGGAATTAAGGCTACATGGTTTACTTGACATTTTAAAACAAGTTTGAAGCATATTCACATTATTTATTTACTTAATGACTTGCAAGCTAAGTAACTAATCAATATTCACATGCATACAGTAAAAGCTAACACAAACAGTAGCAATAAACCCACAAAACATCTAGCACGTATCACAAACAATTATCAAGAATTTGAACAAAATTTTCATGGATTTTCAAACAATTTAAGGAAATAAAGCAAAAAAAGTGAAATAGTATTTTCCATCAAGATTTTCAGTAAACAAAATGCATAAAAACACCACAAAAATTAACAAGAACATGTACAAAAATTTATGGAATTTTTCAAGTAATTTTGATCATGAACAGAGGTGTAAAAAGCAAAACAGTATTAGGAAATAGCAAAAATAAAAAGGAAAACGAATTCTGCACAGATACCAAGCCCAAGCCCAAACCCATGGATGTGTCTGGATCATCCAAGAGCCTCAGAGGCGTTGGATTGATCCAGGGTTTCCAAAACCTAGATCTAACGGGTAAAATGAAAAGAAACTGAACCAGGAACAAACCGGACCGGTTCAACACCTTTATATAAGGCATGAGACCGGTCCAATCCTCATTCTCAACATGTCTCTCTCTCTCTTCTATCGTTCTCTTCTCTCTTCTCTCTAGACTCATCTTCTCCGGCGGGTTTCACCGCCGCCGGTGAAGATTCCGATGCCGGAAACCTAACTAACACTCAAACATACCAAAACTCTCCGATCTAAAGCTTTTCACCGTTTATTTTTCAATCTAAACATGAATCAAGTATCAGACATCACAAACAAGACTTAAATCTATGCAGATCGAGGCTCAAACTTTACGGTTTTAAGTTTTTTCGAAAAACTCTTCGTACTTTTGAAACGAGGCTTTAATCCATGTTATTTCTTCTGCTGATGATAGATTTGATCTTGATTTTGTAAAACGAACGGTTAAATTGTACAGATCTGTCTTTTAGGGTTTCGTTTTCGAAGCTTTTGAAACTTTTTCTGAATATATCGAAACGAAACCCTAAACTGAAGTACTTTTCTTACTTATGATGATTATAGGCCTCGTTTCAAGAAACAAACGGTGAATCTTTGAAGATTCACATCGTTAGGGTTTCGTTTCGAAGTTCTTCGAATCTTTTTCGAAGCTCTTCTTCAACTTCACCGTTTATTTCTGTTTGTTGAGCTTCGTTGAGCTTTTGCGATGAGAACGAAGAGGTTTTTCGAGGATTACCTGGTTTACTTTTGGAGATTCGAACAAAAGATCCTTGTTGAAGCTTCTGGTAAGTTCTGGAACCGAAAAAAAATCGGTGATCCTCTTCTTCTTCTTCACTGATTCACAATTGCTTCTGTTACTCTTCTTCTCGCCTCAAACCCTTCGTGATCGCACTTTGGTGCTTAAATTGCGAAGGTACGAACTCAATGATGAAGGTTCTTGATGAATCTCTGAGAGTTCGTGACAGATTCGATTGATTTGCACAATGAATTGTTGAATTTAAGCTTTGTATTGATGTGAATTTGAGGAACTTTGAAGATTTTGGAAACGGTTAGGGTTTCTGTTATGAATGTTCTTGAGACTTTTCTGAGAATTTTGGTGTTTGATCTTTGATGATCAGAGAGAAAATCTGAAATGTGTTTGTTGAGTTGGCGTGTATTCAATGGGTTTAGCAATGATTGGGGCTCCTTATATAGCTGACATGTGGATATATGCCCCAATAGAAAATTGACACATGGAAAAAAAACCCTAACTGATTCGGCCTTGGCATGATTTTGGACCTTGGGACCCTTTCTGCAATTCTTGAAACTTTGGAGGACTATTCTGCAAAATAAAAGTCAAAGAGGACCAAACTGCAAAAAAAAAAAATAAAAACTTAAAAGAAATCAAAAAACAACAAAAAACTAATATGCAAAAATACGAAACTGGAGGGCCTGACAAGAAAATTGAAAAGGACTTGGATGCAATTTTTGGAAGTTTTGGACTTAGAAAAAAAACTTAAGAATAAAATTGAAAATAAAAAATGATAACCTGACTAAACGTAAAGTGAAACGTCTAAAATTTGACAAAACGGACTAAAATGAACCAATGGCCTAAATGAGGTACTTTAAAGTACCTCTCTGCCGAAATTTCGTGTGAAATGACCAAAATGCCCCTGGGGCTGAAAACGACTAAAAATGACTCAGATGCAGTTAAAAAATGGATTTTTGACAGAAATTGAATCAAAGACTCACACAGGCAAAATTAAAAGACTCAGGGATAATTTTTAGGATTTAAACAGTGACTTGACACTTGAAAAGACTAAAATGCCCCTAGGGGCAAAATTGACTTAAAAATGACTTCAAATGCAATTTTAAAATGGATTTTGACATAGAATTGAAATGAAGACTTATTCAAACTATTTGAAAGGACTCAAACAAAATTTTGAAAGACTGAGAGAAATTTGACACAGGAAATGACTAAAATACCCTCGTATGTGAATTTTGCAAATAACATTGAAATAAAATGCAGAGAAAGATGCAATTGATCAGAGACATATCAAATGACCTGAAATGCAAGAAAAGGAGAAATTGATTAGTATTTTTAGGTCCAAAATTAGGGTATAACAGATATGAGTGGAGTTCATCATAAAAGTGAAAAACTTTCTCAGGATTCACAAGGCCAAGCCCATTAATTGCAATGGTATCTAAAGCTTCATCTGGTTGGTTGGACTTGACTCCAGGAGATGAGATAGGGAAAGCTATCTCTGACTCATAATGTTCCATGCCACTAATCCCAGGTTTAACACCACCCCAATATCCTGTTATTGCATGCCACACATACCCATGCCTATAAACAAAAAAGACGAAAAATTTGCAACGATCATTAGTTGTTGAACTGAATATGTTGAGAAGTTTGAAAAATAAAAAAAACTAAAATAACATACTTTATAGCATGTTTTTTTTTATATATTGGTTCCAATAGCCTCTTCTATGTATTCATGTATCATTCGCAATGTGGTTATAAAACTCCTCCCATGTATACTTTTATCTGCAAAATTCATGGTGAAGAGAGTATATCCTATACACCAACTTTTCCATGTCAGTGAATATGACTTTTCCAGCTATAATTCTCAGATTTTTCATCATTGTCATCTTCCATGCTATCACCTTCAGTTGGCAATGACCCTCCCCGGGATCCTGTAGCTAAATGAAGTGGACTCTGTGGAGAACCAGAAGCCGTACTGCTACCCTTGGAAGAGTCATTGTATTGTTCTTGAGGCATCCATAAACCTCCAAGAAATACAACAGACTGATCAGTACCACTTGTAGTTGGAACTCTCCGTGTATGAAATCTGTATTTCTGCAATAATAATCAAGAATCATATGTCAAACATCCAGTTCAAACTTTATAACACAACCAAATCTCAATCCTAAATGCCTCATAACCAGACACTGTGAATGCACATACAATATGATATTCATCATCATCATAAATACCATCTAGTATACCTCGTTTATATTTGCGATTGAGGATACTTCAATAGCAACATAATATAATTAATACTGTATTAAATTAACTATATCATAAACCATCATCAAACACCTAGTAACTAAGCTTAATAAAGCACGCAGTTAAGAGGAGAAAAATAAAAAGAAATCCAAAAACTTACTTGCAAATGGCTCTTCACTTCATCATTAGTCAGGCCATCAACTTGTATCAGTTCTCTAATTTGCTTTGGAGTTGCTGCTGCAGTTAAAACAGCTAATTAGACAAATGAACCAAACAAATGTAATGTTATTACAACATACCAAAACTATGTATGCAAAATTGCAAAGGCAAATCATTTGGACTTGATAGGCTTATATGTTTTTTGGTCTTAACCTTCCGATTCCGAGGGAAAGGAGGGCCTGCTAATCCATAGTTTGGTTGGGAGGTTATTAATCTGATCAAGGATTGTTCCGGCCAACATTTGAATTCGGGATAGACCTACAAATTGACTTGTCTATAGATAACACTCCTATTTGTCTCCTTGCTTATCTAAATTTACGCAATCCCTAACTTCACTGGTGAACTAAACAGAACAAACATTTTCTTTAAAATTTCACATCAACACAACTTCAAGCATCAAATCCTTAAACTTTTAACACTGGCATTCAGTTCCGGCACATCCATCGATCCACTAATCTATAATATTTCCAAATTGGTCAAAATTGAGTGTTTTGAAACCTCACAGCACAACTATATAAGATATTAAATATATGTACATTTCTAATTTAAGAAAGTGAAACATATGCTACATCACAAAAACAGTAAAGTTTCAAATTCATACCTTGAGAACCTCCAAGCTTCTGCAACGCATTAACAAATCTTCGGTGCAATTCCGGTGACCAACATCTCCTCTGTTTCCTAGAAGTCTGCTGCGGCTGAAGTGGCGCAAGACGCGCATACTCGGCTGCACGGTAGGAGGAGACGACGACGGAACTGCCCTGTTAGAACTGCTTCTCAATCCCCTCGAACCAAATCCTTCCCTCAGACTCTTCACCTCAGGAGTTAGAAAAGAATGCCTATTCCTTACAGGTTCTTCCTTCTCTTCTTTAGGTGCTGATAATGTCACAGTTGTCACAGGAACAGAAGAATACGCTGAAAAGGGCATAAAAGCACTTCCACCATTCCTATTGCTACTACAAGATTGAAAAGGGTCTTCAGCTACAGTCACAAATTGTCCTTCTTCCTCCCTTTTCAGCGTTCACCAAACAAATACAAAACCCTCATTAATAACCAAAACAAAACAAATACGAAAGCATCACAATCTCTATAACCAAACCAAAATACCTTTGCCAATTCTTTCTCAATTCTCAGAAACATGTATGATATTATCTTATACATGTTTCTCATAACACGATAAAGAGCCTAAAAGTGTGTCGAGAATTATGTTGAAACTGATTCACTTTTGTTGGAGGCCTTAGGGTTTTAAATTCATAATATCTCATGTGATCATAGTAAATAACTTCAGTTAAATTAAAAATAGGTTCTCACTTTTTACCAAGGAATTCACCCATTCGAGCTTCCCAACGGCCACATTTGTGCAGTGTTTTCAAACTCCCTCTTGAGAAAACTTTGCTTTGTAGACGAAGTATTTGCACAAACTCTTCTTTCAATAAATTCTTCGTCTAAGTAACAAAATATCGAAAAATTACATGATATACTCCATCTAGTTTCACATTCATCAAGTATACTTGAAAATTCTCTAACCTGTTTAAGATCATCATCATAATCATTCAAATTGAAATTTATGTCAGCACCAACTCCCATGAATTGAATCGCAGCTCAATCATAGGCTCTGATATTCAAAATTTGGAATCAACTCAACAATAAAAAAATCAATTACACAAAAAATTGAAAATATGTTCAAAGATTTACCTAGCAGCAGCATGAGCTGTGTCAAATCCACCTACAAAAATCAAACACAAATTTCAAATTTCATCAAAAACACAAACAATGCCTAAAATAGTAAATCATATAATATAACCTCACCATCGATTAAAAACAAAGAAACTAAAAAGAATATCACAAAAAAGAAACATGCATGGCGATCATTTAAAATCAATATAGAGGCACATATAAGATCATCTACAACAACAAACAAACAAAAAAGGAAACCAAAAGAAATCCTGAGAACACAACCCACTCCAATAATTTCACCACCTTCAAAAAATAAGAAAATAAATCAGGAAAATGAAGGATGCAATTTTACAATCACATATAAAATCATCTATATCACTGTAAAGTGATATCAACCAAGCATAAAACAATTGATTGTAAAATGAAAAACACCATAAAAAGTGGTACAAACCTATGATATGATCATCTACAATAATTTGGCACTCCATTCCAAATTGTCTAAAGAAAGTAGCTCATTGCTTCTCTCATCTCATCTTGTGGTGTATGAGGAGTCCTTCAAATCTCATCTTGTAGGTTTATTATAAATATTTTGTAAGTAATTCTACTAACCACTAATTCATAAGTCTAGAACTCATTCACATTTTAAAGAACAACTGCGAAAAACTATCATGCAATTCAAAATGAGATGCTATATGCAACGCTGGCAGACATGCTCTGCAGTCATTTATTGTATGCAAGTATTACATCCTTCCGGGGAACAATTTTCCCAACTCATTCAATTGAACACAAGTTCATCAACAAAGATTGAAAATGTGTTTCTAATATAAACAATTTTGAGTAGTAGTTATTCTCACCAAAACAAAGATTCTGTAACTATGAGCTCCATGAATTTCAACACCATCAAAACCTGCAATTTGCATCACATTGAGCATGTTACTTGATTTTCAGCAACTCCACCAACACTCCATTTTTAATTTTTAACAACCCAGATTCCAAAAACTCAAAAAGTTCAAAACTTTAACATCATAATGAAAACCCAATTGAAAAATAAACCATTTTGTAGTATCATTTTCCCTTTTCACACAGTTTTTAACATTTTAACATAAAAACACACAAAAAATTAGTTTCTACAGAACAAAGCCATTAACATGTAATCGATCACCAAAATCATAGAGAGAGAGAGAGAGAGAGAGAGAAATCTGAACAAACAAAAACAACTAAATCCATAACATGCATGTCATTGAATAAAGGAAGAGGAACTAACCTACCGAAGATTAGAGGAAGAAGAAAACGGTGGAGATCAGTGTGTTCGATGGCGGAGACGGCGAGGACGACGGCGGAAACGGCGTGGTCGCGGGTAGGTTTTACAGAGAACGCGTTATAGAGAGAAGAAGATGAAATCGTGTTCTTTGTTCCCTCTCTAACCCTCCCGCCGATCACTTTTCCGATCATCTTCAATCCAATCCCACCGCCGGCGAGTTTTTCTCCGCTACTCCCTCCCACCGCCGGCGACTTCTTCTCCGGTACTTCCTCCCACCGCCGGCGACTTCTTCTCCGGTACTCCCTCCCTCGCTCTCTCTCCCTCCCTCCCTCGACCCTCTCTCTCTGTTAAGCTTTTTTTTTTTTTTTTTTTTCTCTACAACACATATATATAATAACACTCCCCCAATTACCAATTTACTAAAATACCCCTAATAAGGGCAAAATGGTAAAATCAATGGACATTCATTTTCTTATTTAGTTTAGTAGATGAAAAAGACTTAATCTATTGTAAAATAACAGACTCCACTTGTGTATTTTTTTTTTATTGAAAAATAATTTTAACTCCAACCACCTTTGTATCGTGGGTATGCACCTAGAATTTAACTTTTAACATGTTTCGTCAATTTCCGCTTGTCCTAAATTCGTTCCATAGCAATATTGTTATTTTAATATCTCTTATTGTAAAGAAAACATTTCTTCTTTCACTTGCTTGGCTTAATAAATTTTGCCGTTTCAAAAAAAAATATTTATTGTATTAACAATATTATTATATTTTTTTTTGAAAGAACGATATTATTATAAATGAAATGCTATAAGCACCTTTATTTATAAAAAAAAATCACTTATTAAAAATGTTATCGATTCTAAGTTGATTGTTTTGATTTGTATTTTAAAGTTCAAAGTTAATGATTTCATATTTAATAGTTTAAATATTTTTTTACTTTGCCTCATATTATTAAAAGGAAAATCTTAAAATAATTTGACTGCATACATTTTTTAAAGTCTTTTTTTTCTAGTCTCGTTTCTCTACTCTTTCCGTCATTTTCTTCTTTGGAATTAATATAATTTGACCATTTCACTTTTTTCTCTTAAAATAAGTAATAGTATAGTTCTTTATAAGAAAATTTATTTATTGAATATTTTTTTTTAGAAGATTCATTATCTAATATATATACTTTTTTTTGGATAAATGTATACTTCTTTTATTTTCTCAGTCAAAAAAACAAATACTTCCTTTATTTCATCGACCTTTAGCATATATATAAACCCAAAATCTATGTGCAAATCTATTTTCAATTCACAATACCACTATTATCCGACAATGGATAGTATCAGTCATTCCAACAACCATGTGAAGATGTCAACAATTTTCTTCCATTTCACATGTGTTATACCCATGCATTCTAACCAAACAAATGTTGACATGCTATCCCCTAACCTAATGAAGAGCATAAAAAAAACCATGAGCAAGGCAATCAAACAGAAATGGTTGAAAATGAAGAAGAAAGAGGATGAAAGATGTTTGTGGAAGAAGACCATATTGATGGGTGAGAAATGCCAACCAATACAATTTTCAGGTGCAATTTTATATGATGACAAGGGGAATAGACTTTTTGAGCCACCACGCTCCAAAACAAATAGACCTTAAACTTTCCTTTGGTCAATCCAAATGAGGCAGAATATATTTGTAGTCCATGCACTCAACTAAAATTGTAAATATAATAATACCATGCAATAAGATATTGTGTTGCAAACTTGCAGTCTTGTAGATTATAGAACTTCATGAATAAAATTATACTCCTTATGTTCCTTTCTAATTGTCTCGTTTTAGATGTTTTTAATTTTTTTAATTTGCCTTTCTTTAAGTTCAAAATAGTGTTAACTATTATTTTGTCAATTTTTTATTTTTTATTTTTTTATAAATAAGGAGCACAATGACATAAAAGGCAAAAGTTATGGTACATAAGCCATAACTTATGCACCATGCATAAGTTAACCACAACCATCAGATCAGGGACACGTGTTATAATCTTGTGCTTCAGCTCTTTCCCATTGTTTTGCATCACAACCACTCCCTCTTCTCTCACACTGTACAGAACAAAAAAACAAATGAACAAAAGAGATGAACCTTCATCTTCAATCTTTCTCCGGCACGGTGGCCGGCCACCCTAGGGTGGCGGCGCCGCCGCCGGAGTTCACCAAAATCACTCCGTTTTCAAAACAAAATACAGTTTCAACATTCCCTTTTCATGCTTATAACGGATCCGAACTTATTTTTTAAAGAACAGCAACCATAATCCCTAGATCTAAAGAAGAAAACAAGAACAAAATATTGATTTTGGAGAAAAAAAAATCTTCGAAAAACTTCAAACTCTTTCTGCTTCTTTTCCTTTGAATTCGGTTTGATTCTCCTTTGATTCGAACCTTCACTTGAATGGCGACGGCTTTGCTACCTCTTCTCTGTTAGATCTCGAACCAGAAACTCTTTGTTCTTCGTAATGAGTTTGAATCCGAACAGTGACGGTGCGAAAACGGCTCCGTTTGTGGTTGTGTTTGTGGATTTTGCTGGAAATCCGCGTTTGTGAATTTAAGGTGGTGATGATTCAAAATCGGAGTGTGTTTGTACTTGAGGCTTTGATGAATTGGTAAAAAAAAATGGAATGATTGTTCATGTGTTCTTGAAGTTCTGTGTTGGATCTGGAAAATTCATTTCAATGTTCTTGAGGATTCATGCTTTGATCCGAAAATGTGAGAAAGAAGAGGAAATTAGGGTTTGAGTGATGATAGGCTGCGGCTGTGTCAGTGTGGGAAAATGAAATTCTGTGCAGCCTATCAAAGAGTTTATACGGTTTTGATGATGAACAATGGAGATATTGATTTTCGAAAATGGACTTTGTGTTTGCGTTGGATTTGTTTCCTTTGTCTTCTCCGGCGAAGGTTTCTTGTTGTGAATTGATGAAAAAGAAAATTCAAAACCATTAAGTACATCTAATGGTTTTGGAGTCCAACTCACAGAAACCATTTCGACAGCAAAATGGTTTTGGAGTCCAACTCACGGAAACCATTCCCACGGCAAAATGGTTTTGGAGTACAACTCACAGAAACCATTTCCACAGCAAAATGGTTTTGAAGTACTGTCAAAACCATTAGACAATTATTTTGGTTTCTTATAGAAGACTGTCAAAACCATTAAACCATAATTATGGTTTCAGTAATAATTTCAATGTATAACATCTTAATCATTATTCAAAACCATCTAACAATAATAATTTCATTAAAAACCATTACACAATTATCTTGGTTTCACATACTATCAAAACCATTAAACCATACTTATGGTTTCAGTAATCCATGACCATCAATTCCATTATTTTTTCCGGAGAGTTATTAGTGACTATTTGTGTATGAATAGTCAACTACTTTAAAAAATAATAAAAAATTGATATCTTAAATTGAAAAATACCAATATCAACTACTTTTTTTTTACTGTATGAATGTAAAAAATTGTGAATAATATGTTTAACATAATTTTGTTTTTTTATTTACAAAAAAAATAGAGAAGCAAAAGCAACGAGAATGAAATGAAATGAGAGAGAAAGCGAGAAAGGTTGTTGAAGTTGCTGAGAGATGGATTCGGATTCGAAAGGAGAAAGATGGAGCGGAGCGATGACGAATCTATTAGAAATGAGTTCAATTGTGAATCATATTTGTTCCTTAAGGTTCAACCAGTACCGTCTACTAGGGAAAAAAAACAAGTCTCATGAACAGAAAAAATTGACATCGGTACCCATTAGAATTAAGCTTTCACTTGGGGTGTAGAAAGCAATTATGTTGGGTGTAGAAAGCAATTATGCACGGTGCATAAGGATATCCTTATGCACCATAACCACACCCGACATAAAAAAAGGAATAGAAGACATTCCAACTTAGTTGAGTTGTCTTGCAGATTTCAGTCCTTGTCAGATGCTCATATATATATATATATATATATATATATATATATATATATATATATATTATTAAACAAAAGAAAACAGAAATACAAAAAAATTGGAGAACATAAACATAACCCAGTAAATCCATATAAAGTGTCTGTCAATCCAATTAGGTGATACAAAAAAAATAAAAACAACACTAATGGATGTATAAAGTGCGGTGTATGGACCAACCGTCAACACGGAACGAATCCAAGAACCAACAACTCCTTGCATCAACAACAACAAGCATAACATCTCTTTCGAACCAAACAATCCAACATCAAACAGGTGGACTGATGAGGATTTTGAAACCAAACTTCGTGAACGCCTACAACCCATTGTGTTGCGACCGTAATCTTCACGGCCGTTTATAGCTAAATCCAACAGAAAGCAACTCAAAACCAATTGAAGGCCAGATTGAGGGATGGTCAATCAACGGATCTGAGAACCACGAGCACCCCCAACACGGTAACACCCGAACCCATCACTAGAAGCAACAACGGACAACAAGTTAATGACCATTTCTAGCCTAGAAAACATGTTATGATGCATATCCAGTAACTATCTTTTATGAAACGAACCGGAACACCAAATCGAAACCAAAATCAAAGTTGCAGATTTGAAAGAAACCAAGCGAAACCAACCAACCCTTGCGGGTTTTAGCAGAACCAGAGACCCTTACGGGTTTTTTTGAACCGAACTGGATGGCGACGGTGGCTTGCCACCGCCGTTGAGAAACCAAAGCAGTCAAACCTGAAAAACCAGATCTGATCCAAAACCGAAGCCGATGCCAACGATCAGAGCTTCCATACACACATCTGAACTCGGTGAAACCTTTACACATGAGATAGAACGGTGAACGGAGAAACACCGCTGCAGCGACACCGATTGCAAGAACTTTCTTTGAGAAACCGACCCTAACTGGGTGTCCTTCCAAAAGCCATCGACTCAATCTGCCAGAGTTTTGGAACAGTGACGGTGGTGTGGAGGAAAGGGTCCCTCATCGCACCACCACTCTCACCATATGCATCTTTCTCTAAGCTTTGGAATTGGGTGGGAAAAGAGGGTGGATTATGGTGGTGTTTGAGTTAGAGAAAGAAAGGAGCGTGTTAGAGAGAGAGAGAGAGAGAGAGAGAGAGAGCTGTCAACATTATTTCTCGTTATTTATCGTAAAGAGAAAAAATATATGAAATGAGATGATAAATAGTTAATGGTATTATAGGAAAAAAAGAATCAATTCCAATGGGTTGGTCTAGTGATAGAAATACACGATTTGGGTCATTAGGTTTCAGATTCAAACCCCGATAGTTTCCTTCGAGTAAGATGAATGTAAATCCATTTGTGAGTGCACTTTGAACCTTAAGGTATTCCGTACTTTAAACATAGACACCATCCCCTCCCCTATCCTAGATTTATTTTATAAAAAAAATGTATAATAGTTTATTTTTTTAATACAAAGTAACAAAATCATATTAGTTTCTTTTTTTTTATTTTTTTTTTATCTATTATAGTTTCATTGTTAGCATAAATAACCTTAAAATGACAATTAAAAAAACAAATGTATTGTCTGTAAATTTTGAAGGTAACTTTGATTTTAGAGTGATGCTATATTTCGCGAAGGTATCCACCAACCCATGGCCTATAAAAGTGGTCTCATTTCATGGAAAGTAACTTTGATTTTAGAGCAAAGCAAGCGAATTTCACGAATCCTGCTTTTGTTTAATTTGTTTCCTTTTTATATTGAATAGGTTATAGTATTCTTTTGTTTCTTTCTTTGCTATTCTACTATTTATTAAATAGAAATAGAAAAAGAAAATAAGGACAACGTGTGTCCTCCTCAAAGGCAAATTACCTATCGCCACTGTCATGTTGCTAAAGACCCACTCACTGAAGCTGCTATTAATGCTTATGAAGCTGCATATAACTATGTTAGACTGATGATATAACTTGTTCACCTCAATGATTTTATTATTTTGACAACAAAAGTTAGCTATGGTTTCCACCATCGCCATAGCTCACTTTCATTGTCAGGATAATAAAATCATCGAGAAGTGAGACCAGTTTTATAGGCCATGGCTGCTTCCATGAAATCATTGACGGTGAGTTGAAGTTGTGAATTCGACAGTTGTGGTTTTGTGGACGTATATAAGGCGAGAAATAACATGTGATGATGTGAAAGACCAAACTCATCATTTAAAGCGAGAAACCGAATGAATTAAAGAATACACGTGGGTCTCATGTCATTCGTGAGATATTTGTGAATCACTTTTGCAATATTAAGCATTTTCCTTGATTTAATCATACACCCACATTTTCTTGAGCCCGTTGTCTCATGCTTCGTTTTTTTTTCCGGCACTTTGTGAGCGCCACTCCTTTCACACACTAGTTGCAACATTGGATTGATCAAATTGGATATTTGTATCACAATTGAAAATCCCACCTTATTTGCTTGACGACGTACCCAATTAAGCAACTCATCCCTATCTTTCCATTTAACTTCTCCGGAAAAAAATTAGTCGTGCCAACTTCGTTGGCATCAAGTTGGACGACATCGGAGTCAACATATAATGAAGCTTCAACATGAACAGAAGCTCCATCAACATTTGGTTTGGCCTCAACCTTAAGGGGTTCGACATCTCCGGAATTTTCGACAAAAATTGGTTTTGTCTCTCCCGGATCATCATCCGTGTTCTCAACCATTACTATAAATAAACCATACAAAACTATGAATTAACAACTAACTAATGCATAAACATCAATTGCATAATGAATTAAAAAAAACACTCATTTTTTTTTTGTTGAAAAAGTGGCAGTAGCATGCGTTTTTTGTAACTTTTCATCAGTAGTTAACTAGCGAAATTCATCGGCAGTTAACCGCCGATGCTCCCATGTCAGTGTTCTACGAAAACTGACAGCAAAAACCCAAAAAATAGCAAAAAATGAACGGATTAAAGTGCTTATTACATGTTATTTTTACGTTAAAAGTGTGTTGATACCTCCTAGGATTGATGCTTCAATGATTGGAGCAAGATTGGGTGAAAAATATATTGGATTTGGGGGTTTAGATGGAAGTGGTATGGAGGTTGATGATGAAATATTGAGTAAGGGAGTAGTTGACTGTTATAATATGATGGAATAGCGCATCGACATTTAACTGCCGAGGATTTCAAAAAACCGACGACAGTTAACCGCCGAGGGGTATTTTGATTATTTAATGGTGTGTTTCAGCTTAAACATATGTGTGAACAACAGTTTTCATTAAAGAAAGGACTTCAGGCCCTAAATTTTTCAGGTATCATACTAGGTCTTCGAATATTTTTTACTTTAAATATATTTTCGTAAATCAAATTCCTTAAACATTTTTGCACCTAGCTCATCTGGTAGTTAAATGGAGAGTTGTAAACTTGTAGTCCATGTTGTAAGTCTGATTCTAAAGGTAACTATTTTATTGACTATACATATCTTATATTCTTTTTTTTCTTTAAAATTCTATGAATATGATGTTAGTATTTGAAAATATATTAAGACAAGTTAATAGCAACCAAAATATGCAAAAGTAAAAATTAATTTATATTTGTGTTAGAATTATTGCCACTTCAAGGTTCAACGATTGATAAATAATATCTATATTAAATATTATTTTTAACATATATTATTAATTAAACTAAATTTCTGTTCACAAAAGTTCTTCTACTAATGAAGTTGAGTATAATAGAAGGAGTTAGACTCTCACAACTAGACGAATCAATAACCGAACTCTGACGGAGAGCAATACCCATACTTAATGTCCGACATGTCTCAAATAAAATTACACATGTAGTGTTTTTAAAATTTTATGTTTCTTCCGTAACACACTTAAAAGACCACAATTTGTCCTCGTAAACTTAACTCAGTTGATAAGGACAATGCATAATATATGCAAGGTATGAGGTTTGAACCCCGGACACCAAAAAAAAACCCACAATTTAAAAATCGCTTTAAGCTTACAAATATATAGCCGACACTGTATGCCGACACTGTATCAAACAACTTTTATGTGTATCCAGTGTGCATACGTATACTATATTTTTATGAACTTGAAATTAATTAATTATAAACGGGATTAAGTTGCTCAAAAAAAAAAAGGGATTAAGTATAAAAGAAGTTTTTATCTTTTGAAGAAATGCAAACACAACTGTTTTTTTTTTTTTTTGAGAATAAATGCAAACACAACTTTTTTTGAAGAAAAATGCAAACACAACTTAATCATCACCTAATGCCATTTTACATGGACTCTTAATATTATTTGGTATATTAATTCTTCGTTTTCGGTAAGTATCAAAGTCAATTTTGTTCATGAGGTAAAATGTCAAAGTCGTTAGCCTAACATGATCATGTATCAACTTTATTAAGTTAAGGGAAATGTTAACCGGTGCCCCTAGGGCACTGGTTAAGGATGCTAAAAGAAGAAATTCTAAGTCAAAAAAGATACTTTTTAAGCTTTTAATGCATTGATTACACAACTATCAATGCAAATATTACTATATTTGCTTCCTTAACCTGTGCCCCGGGGGCACTGGTTAACATGACCCTTAAATTAATTAACATTAATCTTATCACATCTTAATGGCATATTAAATAATTTTAGATTTACCGAAAAATAAATAGAGTTAATCTATATCTATATCATATATACGTTTAATCTGGCTGTGAGCTTTATAAATGCATGTGAGTAACCAGTTGTTTGGACAAATTTTTAATCAAACTGTTGTTATTTGATGTGTTATAAATGCATGTGAGTTATTTGATGTTGTATTTCATGTATGTTTTATAGATGCATGTGAGTTTTATACATGTATTTATAACAATTATTTTATAAACTTTTTAAATCTAACTGTTGTATATATTATAAACTTTAAACATTTTAATTTGAAGTTTTATTCGTTTTTAATTTTTTATTTCTAGATAGTGGAATTTGAGGCGTAGATATTGGTATGAATGAATGAATCAGATACACTTATATTATTTGACATTTTTTTTTTGCTAATAATAATATTTAAGATAGAAGGGAGCATGATCTGGATCGACCTTTCCAAACTACATGCTATGGTAAAGTCAACCCTAATGTCCTTAACGAGTATGTTAATTCGATTTTAGAATATCTCAACAATGTTCTTTTATGTGTCTGTATTCACTTCAATAAAATAATAAAACTCTTCTCGTTTTGTTGAACATATTTATTTTATGATATTTTTCAATGGTCCGTTGAACATTTTTATTAAACAATAATAAAATGGACAACCTGCCATCATTTTGTTTTCTCCATCTGTCAAGACATATGCAGATTTCATGTTTACACATCAAAATGGACAAACAAGAGAATAAAAATGAATAAACAAAGGACAGAAAAGGATTCAAATTCAATTTTGAGTTAACTAGGTAGTTTCACACTTTTACCTAATTCCCCTCACCAAATCTTACAAGAACTTTCTTTGCAATTACATATAGGAGTTAATGCATTGTTTATTACCACCAACCTTCCTTCTATAAAACACCCTTCCTTATTTTTCTCATTCATTAAGATAATCACCCTCTTTCATCATCTTCTACTTGCATCATTCAAACTTTCCTCCCAGTCCAAATCAAACATGAAGCACCAAAAAATACTCAAAAAATTCCTTCCAAATCTATTAATACTAGCAACTATCCTAATCCTTTGCACAACAAGGACAATAGCACAAGAAGTTGGTAAACAAGATCATTAGATCAATATTATATTTTTCCATTAATCTTTGAGTATTTCAATTTTTGTTGTTGTTGTTGTATAATTATAGTGATTTGATCTATTTACATTTGTGCAGAGGATGAGCATGAATTTGATTACACAAAAGGTAGCAAAATAGGCCCCTCACATTGGGGTAAAATCAAGAAGGAATGGGCAACATGTAATGATGGGAAAATGCAATCTCCAATTGATATGTCAAGCCATAGAGTGAGGGTGGTGCCAAAGTTAGGAAAATTAAAGAGGCACTATAAGCCCCACAATGCTACTATTAAAAATAGAGGTCATGATATTGAGGTATTTAATCAACCCAGAAAATCATTCATTTCATCATTATGATCTGCATATATCTTTTGTTCTGTTTAATGCATCTATATTTCTTTCTCTGATCTAAATCTAAACTTAAATTTGTTTTTTTTATTGATTGAAATGAAACATTAACTTCTATTGTTTAAATATTGTATGGTTGTTTTTAGATTAATAGAAAGAAAACCCGTATATTTAATCTCTGGTTTGAAAACCCAGATATATCTTATAGAAATGATTATTTAACATCAAATTTTTGGTGCTTTAAAAAATAACATGTCACATAATATATGTCATGAATTTTAGAAATATGTATAAGTCGACAATGTTCCGTTCCGGAAAATACTTCCATGACATTTCTTGGGTGCCATTGGTGCAATCCTGGCCGTTGATGTGTGTTGATGGGTGTGGGGATGTGTGTATGATGTGTGTGTGTGGTGGAGATGGCACCAATGACACCAATGACACACAACTATGACACCAAAGTGGAGCCCGTTCCACCATATGCACTATTCACATAACACTCTTGACCATATTATTCTACTAAGATATAAAGACAAATGATAATATATGAGATGACGTTGGATTTATCTCATTAGTATTTTCAAAATATCAATTTACTTATGTTGAGATTATACTTTATGTTGAGATTTGAGAAAAAAATTGACTAGATGAGTTTTGTTTTGGATACATACTTTATTAGAATAGATAGTTGACTTGGAGATAAAAAAAAAAGTTAGAGAGTGGACCTTTAATAGTTGGCAGCTAGCAAACGCGTCTTTGTCCCTAACTCCCTATCGGTGGTTTTTGTAACGTGTGTGGAAATAATATTACAATTTTTTAATTAATTAGTTTTACAAGATTTATTTTTATAATTTTGTCGAAAAAAAAGATATATTTTTATAAAGTGATGGTGTAAACTATGTTAGACATGCATATCAAATCATGTCAACTATAGACTGTTTTTAAAGACATTTTAAAGTCTATCTAAAAATATAACATATTAGTGAGTTGATCAAATGCATCTGTAAAAAAGTGTACCATTCGGTCTTATTTATAAAAAATATTTGAGTCAATATATATTTATGTATTTGGTCAAAATTTTGTACCAAGTACATCAATTTTTATTGATCCAAAAATTTCTTATAAATAGGACCATATGAAGTAGTAGATTACTTAGATGTCAATATATAAAATCGTTAACTAATAAGAGTACGGTAGTTAATTTTAAATATTACACATGTTAGAAAAACAAATACATCTCTATGTTATTTAGTTCACGCGACCAAGTTTTAAAAGAAGAAATAATACAGAGAAATGACAATTGCGATTAAAAACGCACACAAACAAGTGGATGAGTGGGAGTTTGAGCCTCAGTTATGTTGTTTGGCTAAGTAATTTCAGCATTTTTTTTTGCCATTTTAACTATGATTTATAGACAATTATTTGTTTTTCTAACATGTGTAATGTATTATGTATCTACTTGCATAGGGAAAATGATTTTCTTGTTAAAATAAAATATACAATAAAATACGGATATAGCATGAATTATTTTTATTTTTCTATTGGTAATACATATACATAAAAAAAAAGTGACCAACACATTCTAATAAACACACATGAAGAGGGGGAAGAAATATGTTGGTTTAGGTTCAATCTAGGATTCTATATAAAATGTCTACACAACCAAACTACCAGACTGTAACAACGAGGACTACTATTAGCATATTATTATTAGCATAACTTTATGATAGAATTAGAAATGAATATTGGTAGGTAACTTAACATTAGGCTAATACTGGTAAAGTGAATAAAGATAGCAACCTTCAAAGTACACCATATCTTTTGTTGTGAATGCTCTTAGGTGAATTGTTACGTAGGCCCATTGTGTAAATCTGGTTGTTGTTAAGTTAATGCGACACAGATGAATATTACAGTAGCTGGTAACTTCAAATTTGACAAAACTTTAGAATCTCTTTATAATAAATGATGCAGGTGAAATGGAAGGAAGATGCTGGATCAATAAATATCAATGGTACAGAGTTTTTTCTGCATCAATGTCATTGGCACGCACCTTCTGAACACACCATCAATGGCAGGAGGTTTGTCTTGCTTCCAAATATTCATATCTTTTCACCTGATTTTTAATGTGAAAATTTACACATGTCTAGATGATCATATGAATTCAAGAATTATTTTCCTTGTACACTTTTTTTGGTGGTGTCTAATATCTTTTGGTGGTGATTATTTTTCTCATACAAAATTACATATGAACTTTTTTTAACTCACAATGACACATGCGTTTGTTTCCGAGAAACACAAATTATTTCCAGGAATAACTTATCCGAGAATGAAAATATGATTCCTGGCTATTTGTTAAAAAAAGTGTTTGGCAAATAAATTGACATTCCTAGGAAAATTAGAAGTTACAATTTTTTTAAAAAAATCTATGCATAATATCATGGGAATGCACATTCCCACTTTCTTACATGGGAGTAAATCCATAGGAATAATAGAAGTAACGCCAGGGATATTTATATCTAGGAATATTTTTTTCTCAACCTCATAACAAACATAGGTATAATAATAATTCCCTAGCCATGTATTTCCGGGAATGTCATTCTTAAACTTGAAACAAACACCCCCTTATAATTTTTCAATAGCAAATTACAAAAAAGTAGACGGTATTTAATTACTCCCTCCGTTTCAAAATACATGTTTAATTTTTGCAATGTGCACTATTCACTTGACTTATTTTGACCATACTTTTTAACTAATGTATAAATACAAATATTAACATGTAAGATGTTTGATTTGTCTCGACAAATATTTTCAAAATATTAAAAAATATTTTATCAAATAAAAGGAGTTTGACAAATAAAAATCATTTTATCAAAAAAATCTATTTTGATCCTAAAATGAAAAGCTATTAGGATTAGCTTTTCTCAAAATCTATTTTTTTCAACTACAATGAGGTAACACATGTACAAGTTAAAACTTATTTTTTCAGAAAAATGGATTTTTATAGGTAGTAAGCAAACAAAAATAACTTCAGATTTTTTTTTTAAAATCTCTAAAAAAAAAATCTCTAAATCCTTTTAACATAAAATTTATTTTTTTAAAGTTTAAACAAACGCACCCTAAATGTCAGTGAAAATTATTTCATATCATAGTGTTGTGCTTAGTTCACTTTTTGTTTTGAAAAATAAATGGTGTCTTGTTATTAAATTCATCAAATTTTAAATATTGCAAATGGGCCAACATATATTATTTTAATACCTAGGAATTTAAAAATTAATTTCTTTCATTTTTCTTGATCTTAAATATTAGGTATGACCTTGAGCTACACATGGTCCATGAAAGTGCAAAAGTAAACGGGAAGAGTAAGATAGCTGTTATTGGTCTAATGTATAAAATTGGTCGACCAGATCGTGTTCTCAGCAAGGTAACAATATTTTTTGTTTGGTGATCCAAACCAAAGAAATTAAAACAATATAAATAATCAAATTTATTTATCTAAATAATCAAATTTGCAACGGTTTCAGTTGTCAAAATACATAAAAACCATGGTGGATAATGAAGTTGAAAGGAGCATTGGGGTGTTTGATCCTTCAGAAATCAAGTTGGGTGGCAAGAAGTACTACAGATACATAGGCTCCCTTACTGTCCCTCCTTGCACTGAAGGTGTCATTTGGACTATTAATAAAAAGGTATTATTCATTTTTTTTTACTCTATATCCCTCTGATCTTAAATAATAGGTTTTCGACAAAAACTTTAAATTTAATTTTAGTCATGATGGAAGACGACTATGATCTTCAATTAAGAAAATCGGGTCGACAAACACACCAGTGTCCGTCTGCACGTTAGTTATATACAAAGAAGCATATATATCTTTTTTTTTTTGTTATAGAAAGTCTTCCAGTTTTTTTGATTCACTGAATCTTTGAATTTGCATGATCATCAGATAAGAAGTGTTTCTAGAGGGCAGTTGGAGTTACTAAGAGAAGCTGTCCATGATGTAAGTAATTTTTCTTTTTTTAAAGGGTCCATGATGTAAGTATAATAACTTGCTTTGTTGCATTAATAATTTGCATTGTAAAAATAAACACATTAATTAAATTATAGTCAGTCCATTTCTTTTTTATTTTGGATCTTTTAATGAAGAGAAATAGTAAACTAGTGAATATGATCCAATAAAAGATAAATGTTTGAAATTTACTTATTATTTTGTGAAAAAAAACTTAAAAATATAGAAACAATTTATATATAGATAGGGGTGGAATAGGCCGGGTCGAGCCGGGTTTTGATTCAATAGGTCAGGCCTAGTTGAAAAAAACTAAAACCTAAGTCTGACCTATTATCCAATCAAATGCTTTATTTTAAGCATTTGGTCTAACCTACTCCCTCTGTTTCAAAATGAGTGTCGTTTTAGGTGTTTACACACATATTAAGAAATGCAATGATTAAAAGAAAAAGAATGGTTATTTTACCAAATTATCCTTATTAACTATTGGTTAGTTTTAAAAGTAATACTTTGGAAGTAGTGTGCTGAGTATTAATGGAGGGTACAATTGAAAAGAAAAAGTTATTATTGCATTAAAAACTGAAAGTGACATTCATTTTGAAACAATTTTTTTTGGTTAAAGCGACACTCATTTTGAAACGGATGGAGTATTATAGTTTGTACTAACAATTTTAAATATAACATTGTACCTATTTATAAAAAAGTTAATAAACCTATATTTTTTAAAAGGCTAATGGGTCAATAAAATTTTGTAAAGCATATACATCCATTTTCCCCCACTTTATTAGTGTGTGCGTTTCTCACACACACACATATATTGTATATCTAATAAAAATTTGTAGAACTAGCACATTTATTTTGTAGAGGCTAATACATGTGTTTTGACAACTCTCTCATACTCTGATTGTACTTTTATTCTCTCTCTTCCTTTTTCTCTCTATTGTTATTGTCCAATAAGAAGGGAGAAAAAAAGTTGTCCCTCAAAGTTGTTTAAAATTGATTGTCAAAATATCATTCATCTTATATAATACACGTGTATTAGCCTCTACAAAATACACCAAAGTTGTTAAAAATGATTGTTCACATATCATTTCTCAATTCATTATATAATGTAGTATATAATTACACGCCTGACAGGTCTAGTAAAGTTTTCTATAAGTCTTAGCCTGACCTTTTTAGAAAGCTTAAGCCTAACTTATTTAATAAACGAGTTAGGCCGAGCCGAACTTTAAGTAGGCCGGGTCATAGACCCTTGACGAACAGTCTGACCTATTCCGACCTCTATATATAGAGACCATGGAGTATTCATTAATAACATATAGAGACTGTGGAGTATTCATTAATAACATTGAGCAATTTGGTTTTGGAAATGAAAATTTGGAAACCAGCTTGAAACATATATATGTAATTATTACTTGCTTTTTTTTGGAGGAATAATTATTACTTACTTGTGAACCACTCTATATATGGCAGCATGCAGAGAAGAATGCAAGACCTGTTCAACTCCTGAATAGAAGAGAGATACAACTCTATGGCCCAAAACGAAAGGAATGAAATAGCCACTATTTATTTTCTATATATATATTTTTTTGCAGCAGTACAATAATACAGTTTTTGATTTCCTTGCTCCTATAGGCAGTCCTGTAAGATTTCTAGCATTTTGTTTTAGAATATATTATTAGAGATACATAGTTTAGTTACAAGGAGTACTAGTCCTATTAGTATATATAGGTGTAACCTCCCCATAAGTGGGTTAACTCTCTTATATTGTAACATTTCATTTTCCATCAATAGAAAGAATTCACAAGCTTTTCTCTCCTTCATCAATGGATGCCATGTTTCATAACATGGTATCAGAGCAATCTTGGTATCCACCTTGAAGGATATTTTCCGCTGCATTTTCTTGAGAAAATTCAATTTTCTCACTTTTATTTTTTTCCTTTCTCTTTCCAATTTTCTTTTTCTCCTTTCACACTCCTTCGTTTTCTGTTGTTCTTGATTCTGTTACAATCTCAACAATGAGATTCAGTTTTCTTTCTCATCACCTTTATCCTGTAATCGAATCCGTTTTTTGTTATTGATTTGTTCGATCGATTTCTCATTCGATCCGCATCTCAATTTCATTCGATTCCTTTACATTTTTTATCGATCGATTGCTTCGTCATTCTGTTTGTGTTTTTTTCCCAAATCTTAGGGTTTGCGATTCAGTTACAATCGCGATTACCTTTCTCTCACGATCCTTTGTTCAATTCGCAATTCGAATTCAGTTTCGCTTTTCAAATTCTATACAGATTTCATTCTCAACACTTGCAGAAGTGCTTTTGATTCAAATTTGGAAAAAGTGTGTTTCAGATAAGATGTTTCAGAAAAGCGCGTTTTCCATAAGCTGTTACACCAGTGGATCATCATCTTCCACCGGTGGATCATCATCTTCCACCAGTGGAAATAGATTTGGACATTTCTCAACCTGGTTCTGTTTTGTGAAGTGCTTTTAGGAGGAGTAATTTCGGTTCAGATTTTGGAATCGCGTTTCTGGATGTCTTCATGTTTCTACTTCACTTTCTGTGATTGATCCAGTTGTTGTGATGGATTTCACCTTGATCAGCTTCATTCGTACCTTGCATATTGCTTCCAAGGTGTTTGTTGAAAGTCCTCAATGGAAGACTTATTGGTTTTTGCTCAGAAGTTATTTGTTCAGCTGGTATATGATGAAACTTCTTGTACAAATCAACTTTGTCAGCTTCCTTTAGTGCATTGGTTTCTCAATTTGGTACATTGATCCTCCCTTTGGTTGTGTATATGCTGACTTATGAGAGGTATGTTCTTATACTTGTGGATTGCCAATTATTGGTTTGGAGATACATTTGTGAAACTTGGTTGGTGTATAGCATGGGAATCATACTTTCTTATACACACCTTTGGAACTTTGATCTATGTTGGTTATTGCTTATGGTGAACTTAGATGCTGAATACATGGCCTTATGTAGAATTGTAATTATGGCTTATTGCAATTTCAACATATCTTGTTGGCAAGTTACATTCAGTTTTTAGCCATCTATCATTGTGGACCTAAGGCACTTTTTCAAGAGATTTTATCGAAGTGTATGGTGTAAGATTGAATGGTATTGCATCTGCATCTCCCTTATACGCCTTAAGTCTATGTGGCTTTCTTCATCAGTTTTAGCAGATTGTCTTTAACACTTGGCTCCCTTCTTTTATGCGTTCTACATGGCATTTTCATGTCCTTGGTGGTGAGGTTTATGCTTCTGGCTCAGTTTTGGATTGTTGGAAGATTCTTGGATTGATTACTTTTCCATGGTTTCTTTGTCCTGGATCGTTGTTTGGAGTGGTTGCTTTCTGCAGCTTTGTGATTTGGCCTATTATTTGTTTCTGGCTATTGTGACAATTGAAGACTATTTTTTGGATTTGGTTTAGCTTCATTATTGGAAGCATTGGTTTTGGCCTATGGTTTGAATGCATCAACATGGATTTGTTTTCTATGGTTTGAAGACACATCACATGGCTATGCATCTCTATTGGTTTGCCATTGTTTTTTTTTTTGTCTCGGCTTGGCATAGGAGGGCATCACTTTTATCTTTGGAAGCTTGGTTTTGTTGCTTCATGGTCCTTTTGGTGTGAAGTTTGTTCAACATTTGACCTCCTTCCATTGTTGACTATGGCTCTTCCTTGCATTTGGTTTTTCTTGTCTCGGCTCGGCATTGGAAGGGCACCACTTTTATCTTTGGAACCTTGGTCTTGTATATGACCTCATTCCATTGTAGACTATGGCTCTTCCTTGCACTTCTTTTTGGATATCATCATTGTTTTTGGATATCCTTGTTCTTCTTGTCTTGTGCTTCTTTCTTGAGTTCTTGAGAACTCTTGATGGTTAAGCGTTGTGCCTTAATTGGCTTTGTTGATATTGGCTTCTACCGGATGGTGGTTAAGCGTTGCTTTGATGCTCCTTCCTTCCATTGGTTCAACCTTGAGTTGTGGTTGCTTCATGTTGGATGAGCACTTGTTTGATATTTTTCTTAGCCGATGTATTTCCGGCATCTTTCCTTGTATTTTCTCATTTCAAGTTGGATGTGTTTTTGAACACCTTCCAACTTGAGGAGGACTATTAGAGATACATAGTTTAGTTACAAGGAGTACTAGTCCTATTAGTATATATAGGTGTAACCTCCCCATAAGTGGGTTAACTCTCTTATATTGTAACATTTCATTTTCCATCAATAGAAAGAATTCACAAGCTTTTCTCTCATTCATCAATGGATGCCATGTTTCATAACATATATCCCATTCATTTTGTATACCAACGTTATTAGAACCACACATATAAGTACAATAATTTTGTTTTACAATATAGCCCCCCATTCACTTTACAATATTAGAAGCAAATGTTTGTCAGTTAGTAGGTATGTTTTTTTTTAAGAAGGCAAAGAAATGTATTACTTATATTAAGGCACAAGGAGTGCCAAGGATAAAAATGCACAAAGAGTCACCAAGCAAACATGCAAAGAGACAAACTAAAGAAGGAGGTACATCACTTCCATTGTTCTTTCTTTCTATCACGTAGAGAGAAAAAGCGTATGTTTTGAATTTCCAATTTGAAATGTTGTGGAGGATCGAGCTGTTCCACACACAAAAAACTACCACAACCTAAACCCTAACCCTAGGGTTCGCATAAACTGCAATTGCAAACTTTTCATTATTTGTCACAAGGTTGTACCGCTTGCAATCCTACCCATCAATGGTAGGCGATTATATTGCAAGAGTGCAATGAGATGTTTTGATAGAGGAGAAAAGAGCTCGAAATCTTTTTGTCATGTTTACGTGAAATTGAGATGTTTGACGAATGGAAACAATGTTAAAGGACAAGGGAATGTTTGTTAATTTGATAGAAAAACTAGGAAAGTCAATGTTCACTTAAAAACTAGAGGAGGTGTTTGTTTTATTTAAGAACACTTCAAGAAGGTAAGTGTAATTTACAGTTAAAATCACTACAAGAAAATATAGATTTTGCTACCATTTTTTTACTACAAATTATAATGCTAGTAAATCTGAATTAAAAATACTACTGAAAAACCACAAAAACTTATTACTCCCTCCGTCCCAATTGATTTGACCTCTTGACTCATTTCACACATATTAAGAAAAATGTATAAATAAAGGGGAAAGTGGAATATATTGTATTGGGAATGATAAAAGTAGTATTATTTAGTGTTATATTGTATTGGGAATGATGAAAGTTGTATTGAAAATTGAAATGGGTCAGTTATTTTGGGATACTTTTTTTTTCGAAAATGGGTCAGTTATTCCGGGACGGAGGGAGTATTACTATTTTTATTTATTTTTAACTTATATTACTTTTGATTAATTTTTTTTCCCTCAAAGTCCCAAACAAAAACAAAAACACGTTCACGAGTCTCTCTTCTTCACCATTCTCTCTCCGTCGAATCTCTCTCCGTCGCCGTCGCAGATCACCGATTCACCATATCCGTCCACCATCACCGTCGAATCTCTCTCCGTCGCCGTCTCCGATCACTATTCACCAGTCACATCTCCGATTGCCGATTAACCGTCTCCAATCACCGTCACCGCCATCTTTCACAATCAAGCTTCACGCACAACTTTCAGATCTAACGGAACGATTTCATCTTCACAAACAAACAGATCTAACGGAGCTTCACTTCACATACAACTTTCAGATCTAACGGAAACTATTCCATCTACGAGCTTGATTGCATGTTCGATTTTCCCTTCCTGTGTGATTTTGTTGAATTGATCTTCGATTTTGAAATTATGCGAATCTGGTTTATCGGTGAGTTTCCTTTTTGAATTGAAACTTAATTTCTATTCATGTCAATCTGCTATTCGATTGTGATTGTTTCTTAAATTGACGTGTTCAATTTTGTTATTGTTAGGTAAGCTCTTTGCAATTTTAATGTATGAAGATTTTCTTTAGATTCAGGTAAATTTGATCTCTTCAATGGCAGAAGAGTTTGTTCTACCAAGGTAGATGATAATCCTGAAGCGAAGGCGTTGAAGGTTAATAAGGTGCTTTATACATTCATGATGAAACGGTATCTTTCATCAAATTGTTTCATCTTTGCTTTATTACAACTTGTTCTTTAGGACAACTATTCGATAATGAAATTTTAATTAATTTAATTTGATCTGAGATAGTTTGATAAATGTAAAATTCTATTTCCAATATTTATGGAAGCTCATCATTTGACTTTTAACTTTTTTGATGGAATATTCTGGCTTTTATGTGGTTTATGGTGTGTCCACTTTATCAATTTACTATTGAATACTTTGGTTTTTATCAGTTTATCATCTTAATTCAATACCATATGTACTTGGCTTTACTTCTAGTGATAGTGATCTTGTTGGACTTGGATATTACTCAAAGAGTTACAGTATTACTAGTTATTTCAAAAGGTGTAGTTGGGAATTATATGTAATGGTTTTATTGGATTGTTCACCTTTGTGGCTGTAGCTTAATATATTGTTACGTGTTTACATGACAACCTCATAGGTATTGAAGGATCAGTTATGATTGTAGCAGGGACCATATGCAAATGACAAAACTGATGATTGAGAATGACAACTCTGTTAGCAGGATCATTGCAGTTGTTCCTGGTCAGGTGTTTCTAATTAACCTTTAGCCTATACTTTTAGCTTTAGTACTCTCATAATGTAATTTAGTGTTGGTTCTCAGGGGCTGGAGCTATTTATGTCTGGTTCATTCCTTATATCAAGTAGAGTTACTAATGACTATGGTGGTATATACCTTACTTCCAAATACAAAGGTATGCACCACCATCACTTTTTGGAATATGTCTGGTTCATTCCTTATATCAAGTAGAGTTACCTATGACTATGGTGTTATATACCTTATGCTCTGTATCTTATGCACTAAATCAAGAGATTCTGATCAAGATGAATGAGAAAACGAGTAAAGGAAAATTTTGGGTAAGTCACCGAACTTTACTTCCTTTGTTGTTGGCTTAATCATTATTATCTAATCCTCTTATTATAATCGAATTCTATGTGAGGCAAGTGGTGAACGCAGTTTTTCCTTTCCTTTCGCGTTTTGGTAGTGTAGCTGCGGCTGTTTGGAATTGGTCTTCAGTTTGTGCATCTGGGGTGTTCTGTTAACATTGCATGGATGTTTTGGTTAGGGATGTTTGGTGTGAAATAACCTGCATACTTTTGCAGTAGTTGATCAGATTTGTGTTGTTTTGTTGTCTCGGTCCTGTTTTGGGGTGGGAATGATCTAACATTGCTTGTGTTGTTTCAGTGTTTGAAGTCAATTGGGGGTTCACTTGATTGGTGTTTGCTCATATTTGATTTAAGCTCGATTTGAGTTTATTATACTGTTTGACAGTGATGTATTACTATGTATGTTTATTGACTAGTTGATTTTATAGAATTTTAAGAAGTTCTTAACAGTTTATCATATATTAACACAATCAATCCTCTTGTTTGAGGGATGTTTTTGTACTAGTTCATTTAAGTTTTTAGTCAATCTTCCTGTTTTCATATTTATTTGCTACTGTGAGTCTCACAATTGATGTGATCTGACTCTAAAGTGTGTTTATATGTAGCGGACGCCCTCACCTTAGAAGATTTTGATTGTGTTTTATTCACATTTATGTGCAGTTTTTTTTTTTGAAAGATTTATGTGCAGTTGTTAGAAGCACTAGATTGGAAATTTATGAACGAACCTGATATGGTAATGACTCAGATTTTTGTATTTTTTACAATAATAAATTTTTCCTTCTGTCAAATTTTTAAGTTGACCTACTGTTTTGCAAATTTTAGAAAACAAATGCTGACTCTGTGGAGGAATTGAATAATGATGGCTATCTTCCTTCAAATAAGGTAAGAATAATGGAGTGTTCTGCATTCATATTCATGTTTTACCTCGTTATATATGTAAGTTACTGGCTCGTTATATAGTTAGTTTAGTTACTCAAAGTTTTCCTTTATCAGCTTGTCACTTGTTATGTGGCTCCAGTTTGAAGTTGAATGTGAAAAAAATGCAAAGATGTGAAGGAATTATATTTACATGCAATGCAGTTCAATGGTTTTTTTTTTCTGTGTGCTATACTACTAAGCTTATTTGATGATGAACATACTCAGATTGTATTTTTATTTTTGTATTTTGCTCTAAACTGGACCGATTTTTCTTTACTCACGAGGTGAGCTGATTTTCACTAAGGATTTTCATGCTCTGTTCTTATCAAATTTATACCTGCTCTGTTCATTTTATTTGTGCTTATCAAATTTCAATGTGTAATATGTGTATTGAGGAATCATTTCATATTGATATCATTTCATTTGCCTTGCACAGAAGCAGAAGGTTCAACATGTGGAAAGAGTGATTCGGCATTTCCCTTAAACAAAGCCTATAGCTGCTGCTAATGCTAAAAAAAGTAAAACCGAACTGTCAGACAATCTTCTAGATGCAGTGAGTTTAAGTTTCATTACTGATCTTCTGTCCTTTAATTTTGTAAATATGTCAACATAGGCGAAATCATTGGGTTTTGATTAAATATTATCCACTCGACCCTTGCAGGTATTTGGCGGCTTGTAATGCATATTTTGATCAATCTACCAACCTAGGATGATACTACATTGATGTATTTATTCATTTGCAATGATTTATCTAGAAAGTTCTAACAAGCAAGATATGATTTTCCATGCTACATAACTGTGGAATTTCAATAATCTCTGTTTTTTTTCCTTTTGAGGGATTGCGTTTAGCCTTTCAATAATCTCTGTTTTTTTTCCTTTTGAGGGATTGCGTTTAGCCTCTCTTGATAGTGAATTACTTGTATGAGACCTAAATTGTTATCGATACTATTTTTGCATTTCTTGTGGTGTTTAACTAAAGTTTCTTATTAATTGATTGGTAGTGATTTAAATGTCAAAAGGTCCTAATTGCGAGGATCAATTAAAGAATTTTTTTTTAAAATTTATGCTGTAGATTTGCTATGGAATTGCTTAGACAAGTCTTAGTTATGTTGCTGTGAATTTGTTGTGAAATTGCTATGATAAGTCATGGTTATTTTGCTGTGGAAAATTCATTTTGAATGCTTTTTTGCTGCGGATTCACTAGAAATTTGCTAGGATTTTCGTTCTTCTAGCTACGGATTTACTAAGAACTAATTCCCTAACAAATTTGTCTCTCAATCCATGCTACGGCCAAATCAATAGGTATTCCCTAGCATAACTCTAGCTAAACTCGTTTGCTAGGAATTAGCTGCTAATTAGCTATGGAAATGGGCGTAGCAAATCACATATTTTCTTGTAGTGAATGTTTGGACGACCTGAGTATAAAAATATAAACAATATTTACAAACATACTGCCTTAGACTAGAAAATGGTGCTTGTTCCTTCTAGTAGTAAACTTAAAATTTGTTACATAAAACAGAAACTTAGAACCAAAAACCGCGGCCTTTTGCATTTTTTTTTTGGAATAGTGGAACAAATTCTGGTTTTTGAAATTGAAATGACAAAAATCGATTTTCCAACATTGAAAGTTGATTTCTCGGAGTAAAAACAACATCATTTTTTACGATAAATTAAACTTTTCAACAAAGAGAAATAGTAGAAATTGATTTTTTTAATAGTGCGTACGATTTTGCCTGCTAGCAACAATAGTGCATATGAAACCTGGAAATCGTGATGCAATCGGGATTTTGACACAATATAAGCAGTTTTTGACTCATTTGTTGAGAAATGTTGAGAATCTCACGTAACCAAAGTAGGAAACTTTTAGAGAACTTAAACACTACAAATTGAGGGAACTTTGAGTAAGATTCAAAGCGTCAAAATGTGAATATTTGAGAACCAAAAGAAGAGGTTCTTGTGAAAAGGTTGGTGCCTTTTGGGGAGAGATTCATAAGTTAGGACACACATGAGAGGTTGAGTATTTTATGAGCAACTTGGGTGAATTCCCGGACACTAAAAGATAAGATCCTTAAAAAATCAAAGGCTTAGAGTTAGTTTCTTTTGGGGTTAGATTTTAGAGTTGAGAAACAATTAGAAAACACCTAGAGTAGAAATTATGATTGCTCTTGGAGAGTTTGTTGAAGCAAATTTCTTGTAACTCTTTATATATCTTTGTAAAGAACTCTTTGACAGGGAAGTGAAAATCTCTCTCTCTCTCTCTCTCTCTCTCTCTCTCTCTCTCTCTCTCTCTCTCCCCTTCAAATGTAGGTCATTTAGCTTGCTAAGTGAACAAATTTTGGCGTGTTGTTCTTTATTCTCTACTCTTTTTAACTTGTTATTTGGTTCAACCATAGTTTTGCTTTACACTTGGTTGCTACATTTGTTCTATATATGTTGTTGTTGCTTATGATTTTTTGGTTATTAGTTATTATTGATACTTGCTCCATACAAAGTTCATTGATGTCTTATTGCGTTTCGAATTCACAACAAAGTGGATAAAAAATTGAATTACGAGTGCTTATGTGTAAGAATTGAGGAAAAAAAAAGAATGCTATATTAATGTAGTTAAATAGGGACACTATTTAAATGCCACGATAAATTGTTAAAGCCTTTATCATATTTAAACCATACGATGTGCCACAAAATAAATTGTAGTTTTATTCACATTTTTTTAAATTTTAAGTTTTTTGTTTTTTAATGAAAAGAATGTAGTTTTTTGTGTGATTATAGTCTCTAACTACGAAACATTAATCAATAATAAAAAAGATGCAGGAATCAAACAACCTATTCTTGCTGATGCAAATACTGTAGTTGACTTGGATTTCTTTTCCTTCCTTTGGGTCGTCATTGAGTTTAGGCTTCATCTGTGAATCCAATTAACTACGTACGAAGTAAAGTGCTTATCTATTTATGGGACAATTTTGGATAAATCTGATAATGGGGATAGTTTAAGGATATATATGAGAAATGTTTTGCTAGTGAGTGAGAGTTGTGATTTATGTAATTTAATGTTCAAATAAACAAATGTGTAGTTATATTCAGGGCCTCTTTGAGAGCAATTTTATTTTTTGTTTTTGAAATGGATATTAACAGTAATTGGTTGATAGCTCAGTTTTTTTCCTTTCTTTTCTCTTTGAAATTACAGTTGAGCTCTTCAACCTTTTAAGGTCTCTTCTGACGATTATAATATGATATAGACGGATATGATGTTGAATATTTGAATATTTGAGAGTTATTAATATTATCCAGTCCAGTTATTTACTAGAGTTCATCAAGGTCTATTGAGAACATCACAAGAAGGTCTAATAGACAGGTCAATACAAGGACCATCGAGGTCGCTACCTCGATGTGACACATAGCACTATATATGACACAATCTCCTAGATCACCTTGTCAGAGACAACACCTCAAACAGATGTACAAACAAGCTAACATCCTCAATGAGACACTAGGTACCACCTCGTTCCACCTCGCATACCGACATATCCCCTACATGCTCCACCTCGTTAAAGCATTACCTACATCTAGATAGCTACCATGTCGTTCCTACATACTGAGATCTCATACGGAGCAAATATATGCGTCCATCTACCTCGGGTTCCGTTACACTAAGAAAATTCTCATATGTACATGAGTCGTTCAGACTTACAAGGGGCTCACTTGTACTAGATAGACATCTTCGCCTATTTGGATGGTTAGTTACTCAGATATGCAGATTAACCTTGTAACAAACTATACTAAATCTAAAGAGAGAAAATTGCAGCCAACAAGGAGACCTTGAAGGGTTGAAGAGCTCAACTAACCAAGTCCGTCTTTTACTTGCTAACATCTCATCTGACTTGAGCGTTTGAGTGTCTTTTGTAGGCACCCTCTCGTGTTTTGGAGGAGAATAAGGAAAATGAGCGTATTAGCAATCGAGGAGTATCTAGTCACCGACGAAGGTAGGACACACCCTGCTCAGGAGGTTAACCCCCTTATTTATACAGGAACATTGGCATCCATCGTGAAGCCTTAATAAAAATTATTACCTAGTCTCTTCAGTCTCAATTATAAGCAAAAGTTTACTTTTCATATTCATTCAACAATCATTTTAGGGTTAGAAGTTATTTATGAAATGTATCGTAGAAAAAAAATATCATATAACGGCTAAAGACGTGCATATTTTCCATGTGTCCTAGGTTAATAATGGTCTTAGACATTAGTTACTTATTTCAGTGTTACCTTCTGATCGACATATCTGTTTTGAAATTTATAACTCTAAATTTGTCGTCACAATATAACAATGAGTAAGGCATGTTTATTCTCATTTATTTTTGAAGTCCATATGTCTTACCTTGTACATGCACCATAAGGCTTGTAAAATGATTGCTCTTTTATTATTAATTATAGTGGCACTAATGTCCATTTTACTCCTGTCCCCAAGATGATTCGAACACAACACCTTAATGTTTTAGGGCTAAACACTTACCATATGAGCTCGAACCTCAAGTATAAACCTTAATGATTTTGTATTTTTATTTTTTTAAACAAGAATAGCGTGCAAAATGTAAATTGACATTCCAACTATGCTGGCACATCAACCATATCTCCTATCATTTGAAACACCCTAACATTTATTTAAAAGGTAAAAAATAACATATAAAAATAAATTTGTCTCGTGAACACATTCACAAATATTTTAGCACATTATTATATTTTTTTCAATATGTTCTTGTTTTTTTATATATTTCAAAGGAGAACAAAGCATTTGATGTTGTTGAAAAAATTAAAATGCAAGAGAAATGTAAATTAAAGTGTTATAAAAATCATCTTTGTAACCATTTTTTACATAAATATAAAATGATAGTCATAGAAGTAACATAAAATACTTTAAAACTCAAATATTCAAGATAATGTAAAGGCTATGAATTAATGGTCGTGGAGATATATCTAAAGGTAAGAAAGAAGATGACAATCTGAACATTAATGTCTATTTTCTCCATTCAAAAAAATTTAAATTAAATTTCTATTTCCTTATTTCATTTCATTACAATCATCTTAGAATAAATAACCATAACTATATGATCTGCGAAAATAGAAAATAGAAAAAATAAAAATTATTGGGTGTCAATACAATTACGAAATGACAACTCGTGGAATTTTCGAGTAGAATCTTATGGGTACATTAGTCAATCACATGAGCACACGCCTAATGGAGATCCAAATCTAACATTTTCCTCTCTAAATCGACAATAAGGTATAGAAGGCGGACACATATTTCTTGGACAATCAAGATTGTGAAAACATACACGAAAAGGAATTGCTGTGATAAAAAAGTTGAATAAATGATGTTAGTAAAATGAGATAAAGTATTATGTAAAAATTAACTAAGAAAACTGCAAATGATAAAAATGGGTTACCGTCAACGTTCATTGCAACAACAAATAGAGAAATAAAGATAATCATAACATAAACAAGCTTGACAATTTGAGCCATACTTTATTCCCTGTGCATGGAAGAGATAGAATATGAGTTTTATCACTTTATGATTTGTAAATTTCATGCCCACCTTAAATATATTAAATGGTTTCGAGAGTTGATGGAGATGTAAAAACTTTCCTAAATTCATAATCATTAGTAAATGGGTCATGTTAACTTGTGCCCTTAGCGCACATGTTAAGCGACCCAAAAATGAAAACATTTTCTTAAATTTTGTGCATTCAATGAAAAGTAAAAAAGTTAAAGTCAAATGCATTAATTACAATAGAATATTTCTATTTTGAATCATTAACTTGTGCCTTGAGGGCACAAGTTAACATTTCTCTTAATAAATATATATTGAGTACATCAATGTTGTGTTTGTCCTATTAGCACACCGAGTAAATATGCCATATAAAACGCTTATAATTAAATTTCTCTTAAGTACATCAAAGTATTGTGTTTGTATTTTTATCACCCTTAGTAACGAGGTCACATAAAGTAATTTACCAATCATAAGAATTAATTCATTCTTATTTAACAAAGTTTCCATTATTTGATAACCTTTCATGACACAGAAAATTTTCTATTGGATTTCATGTGCACTCTAGGCTACAACAAAGCTATATCTTTTGTACATATATTAGTGTTGTCCTTGATTTTTATAATCTTAATAGGAACCTATCAACGACGTCAATAAATATAATATTTAGTGTTGGATCTTGAACAAGTTTTTTTGTTTGTTTGAAGGATGATCTTGAACAAGTTAAAAAGTATGTTTCAATGCATTTTATGCATATGCAAACTTAATGAAGAATTTAGCATGGATCTGTTCAAAGTTCATTGATTTCATATGGATTTTACAATGTTGATGATCATTATCTTTGCTCACAAAAAACAACAAATAGATTTAATGCATAAAGAGAAAAGATATTTATAGCTAATTTTTAGAGTTGATGGAGAAGTAAAATACCTTCCTAAAATTATAATCTTTATTAAATGTGTCTTAAGTATTTGAGTGTGTTGTGTTCGTCTTTTTAGAACACTTATAATTCAATTTATCTTAGATACATCAAAGTGTTATTTGTCTTTTTATTATTCTTAGTAAAGAGGTAACATAAAAAACAAACTTACTTAATTTACAAATTTTCTATTATTACGTAACATTTAATGACATAAAGGGGAAATCACAAAAGAATAAAAAATTTGTTTGATTTCATGTGAACTTTAGGCTTTAGTAAAATTGTAGCTAATGTATGTGCTAGTGTTGTCGTTGATTTTTAAAATTGGAATACGAATTTATCAACAATATGAATAAATCGGTTATTTTGTGTAGGATTTTGAACAATATAAAAATTAAATTTCAATGCTTTTACTGCATATGCAAACTATATCAAGGTTGGAGCATGTATTTGTTCAAAGTTAATACATATCATATGTATTTTGAATTGTCGACTGCTCTCTGTATTGTACCCCTGAAACAAAGACAAGAGTAGGAAACTGTTAGGCTTTGTTTGCGAGTTGGGAGGGGAAGGCTTGAGAAAAAAGGAATGAACAAGTGGAAGAAATAGAGGAAAATGGGAGAAGAGGGCTTTGGGGGGTTAACTTTTCTTCATAATACAGAACCCTCCTCATTTGGAGGAACTAAAAAATTGTATTGGAGGAGGGTTTTGGGGGGTTTTGGAGGGTTAATAAGAATTCTTCAAATTTAATTTATGCTGTTATAATATTTTTTAAATTAAAAATAAAGTAATCATATGCATTAATTTACCATTCTCTAAAAAACTACTCTTTTAAAAAAATTGTAAGATTTCTCTATTTTTCTTCATATTTTGCACCCCTCAAAGCCTTTCCTTTCCTTCCCCTCCAAACTCGCAAACAAAGCCTTAGTGAACTTAAATACTAAAGAATGAGGGTCTTTGAGTAAGATTAAAAGGGTCAAAATATGAATATTTCAGAACCAAAAAATGAGGTTCTTGGGAAAGGGTTGATGCCTTTTAGGGAGAGATTCATAAGTTGGTACACATATGAGAGGTTGGGTATTTTACGAGCAACCTGGGTGAATCTGGGGACACTAAAAGATAAGATCCTTAGAAAATCAAAGGCTAATAGTTAGGTCCTTTTGGGGTTAAATTTTAGAGTTAGGAAACAATTAGAAAACACCTAGAGTTGAAATTAGGATTGCTCTTGGAGAGCTTATTGAAACAAATTTTTTGTAACTCTTTGTAATGAACTCTTTGATTGGGAAGTGAAAATCTCTCTCTCCACCAAATATAGGTCATTTAGCTTGCTAAGTGAACAAATTTTGGTGTGTTGTTCTCTGTTGTCTACTCTTTTTAGCTTATTGTTATTTGGTTCAATTATAATTTTGCTTTACACTTAGTTGTTACATTTGTTCTACATCTGTTGTTTTATTAGTTATGATTGATACTTGCTCCATACAGCGGTGGAGCCACGTTTGTGCGAGGGGATGCACCTCATTCCCTGGTTTTCTAAATTCACATACAATAATATGGTATGTTTATATTTTGGCACACTCTGAATTTGCAATCTTGCACCTCCTAAACATCTCTCACATCAAACCAGCAGTCATACCTTCTTGCTTTTACCTAATGACTTTTGATTTGTATTTAATATTTATAATTTGTTGTGTAACTACTATTCAATATTGGTGATTGGTTTTCATTCTAAACTTTTTTCAACAAAATATAAATAAATAAATAAAACGCAGGGACCTAAACTCAATGCACGTTTTGAACTTATTCGTGAATCGTAATCCTTAATCAATCGACTAAAGCCACTACACCATTCGGTTGTCATTTACTTAATTAACTTTTTTTTTAAATCCTATACAATTATAGAGTTAAATATTTTTTTCAAAAATATTACGAATTTTGATTTTAGTTTTAAAAAAATAAAATGAAATGTTTTCGTTTTACGAAATTTTTTGTTTCATTTATGGTCTTTAATGAAAGAATTTTATCATATCATTGACATTTCTGAACATAAAAATGAACATATATATGTTAGACATAATAGACTTTTATAACGTGGATATATCTTGAACATAAAAGGGTCGTTACCTTGAAGTTAATATGAATATGTAAGTTTGCCCTATACACGTGTGTGTAGTCAGATATAATTATTATGTACAATTTAAGTTTAGAAGTTTGCATTCCCTGAACCAGGGTCCTGGCTCCGCCACTGACTCTATACATCTAAGTTTATTGATGTCTTATTGAGTTTCGAAATTACAACAGAGTGGATAAAAAAGGCTAAACTGCACTTTTCAACCTCTAAGTTTTAAAATGTTGCGATTTTAGCCCCCTATTAAAAAAAATTACAATTTTGACCCCTTTCGTCCCAAAATTGCTAAGAAGACGTCACGTGTCCCAAAAAAGGGGTCATAATCGCAACTTTTTGAGAAGATATGGCCACCATAAAATATGTAAGGTCCGAGGTTCGAACCTTGGCCACCATAAAAAAAAGAAAGTGCTATGATAAATTGATAAAGCCTTTATTATATATTTAAACCATACGATGTGCCCCAAAGAAAATTGTACAGTAGTTTTATTCACATTTTTTTTAGTTTTTAGTTTTTTAATGAAAAGAATGTAGTTTTTTGTGTGATTATAGTCTCTGACTACGAAACATTAATCAATAATAAAAAAGATGCAGGAATCAAACAACATATTCTTGCTGATGCAAATACTGTAGTTGACTTGGATTTCTTTTCCTTCCTTTGGGTCGTCATTGAGTTTAGGCTCCATCTGTGAATCCAATCAACTACGTACGAAGTAAAGTGCTTATCTATTTATGGGACCATTTTGGATAAATCTGATAATGGGGATAGTTTAAGATATATATGAGAAATGTTTTTCTAAAATGAAAGAGAAAAATATAAATAATAAATTCATATGAGAAATGTTTTGCTAATGAAAGTTATATTCATGGTCTCTTTAAGAGTTATTTTTATTTTTTGTTTTTGAAATGGTTAGTGATAGTAATTGATTGATAGATTAGTTTTTTTTTTCTTTCTCTTTCTTTCTTTTCTCTTTGATATGAATTTGAACCAATTGAGCCCTTCAACCTTTCATGGTCTCTTTTGATGATCACAATATGATATAGATGGATATGATATTGAATATTCGAACATATGAGAGTTATTAATATTATCCAACCCAATTATTCATTAGTGAGTCCATCAAGCAAGGTCCATCGAGAATAACACAAGAAGACCCAATAGACAAGCCAATACAAAGACTATCGAGGATCACTACCTCGATGAGACACATGGCACTATACATGACACAATCTCCTAGATCACGTCGCTAGAGACCACACCTCAGAGAGATGTACAAACATGCTTACATCCTCAACGTGACACTAGGAACCACCTAGTTCCACCTCGTATACTGACATAGCACCAACGCACTCCACCTCCTTAAAGCAAGACCTACATCGGGATAGCTATCATGTCGATCCTACATACTGGGATCTCATCTGAACCAAATATAAACGTCCATCTACCTCGGGTTACGTTACACAACAAATTCTCAAATATACACGAGTCATTCCTACTTACAAGGGACTCACTTGAACTAAATCTAAAGAGAAAAAATTGCAACCAACAACGTGACCTTGAAGGGTTGAAGAGCTCAACTAACCAAGTATGTCTGCTACCTGCTAATACGTCATCTGACTTGAGCATTTTAGTGTCTTTTGCAGGCACCTTCCCGTGCTTTGGAGAAGAACCAGGAGAATGAGCATATTAGCAGTCAAGGAGTATCTAGTCACCAACGAAGGAAGCACACACCCTGCTCAGGAGGGAAACCCCCTTATTTATACTAGAACATTGAAGTCCACCATGGGGCCTCAAATAAATTATTACCTACTCCCTACGGTCCCAATTATAAGCAAAAATTTACTTTTTAGATTCCTTATATAACTAATGTATTTGGTCTTTAAAAAATAAACTTTTGCTTATAATTGAGACCAGAGGGAGTAGGTAATAATTTGGATCGAACCAGGAGCTAAATCCCATCGAAGAGTTCCCAAAATGTCAAACATCACCATAGGCCTCCCTACAATAGCAGGGTCAACAACGAAACCACTAGAATGAGCAGGAATCCCCATGATTTTCCATCGAGAAAATAACGATCACAATCACGCCAATGTGATGCCTTACCATAAATGCATGTCCATAGTCGTAGTCACATATGTCGCATAAAAGCACCTGACTATTGCAATCGCACACCATCAAGAAGACATAGGACGTATAGTCCTGCCAATTCATATATTAACGGGATGCATAAACAAATGAAAATGACCAAAGCCAGGATAGACGAATACAACAAGAGGAGGCAATCCAAGTCACTTCCTAGAAACAACAATTACCATTGTTACAAGAGTTCCTCAAGTTCAGGAGCATGTAGCAAAAAAATCCTCTCAAGAACCCTCGAGAAGAAAGAGGGACAATAGAAGGATGCTACACAACTTCCTTTTTTTAGGGAATACAACGGCAAGACATGCCCACAACAACAATTGAACTCCTTTAATGTCAAAATGAAGATCGAACGGGCGACATATGCACTCAAATGCATAGTCTTTTCATGCACAATTGGCTGAGATGTTTGTGTTTCGCTTTACTACAAGTCGAATCACCCAAAAAAAATTGACTTGCCTAGTAGGTCTTAGGTAGCGACCGGACGAGATGCCGAAGACTTTTATGGATCATTTCAATGACACATTTTTTTTGAATTACTCTATTATGTATTAGTATTACACATTTTTTTTCTCCGACAAAAAATGGTATAGACCCATTTATTTATTTTTCCAATATTGGTCACCAACCTTAGCGATTGGTACTTCTAAAAAAATAAAAGCTTTAGCAATTGGTCCCGTACTTGTTTACATTTTCTTATCGAAGGAATTGATATGGATCGTTCATTTAGTACCATTTCTACTTCCATTTGTCTTTCACCTGATTAATACTTTAATTAATAATAAAATAATAATTACGACCAAAGCCTTTCATTCAATTAATTATTGATGCAATTAAACCATAGCAATTCAACGCCCTTGGCATTGCGTATATATATGCACAAAGCTTCAAGCCAAATCCTCACATCTAAATATCACTAACCAAGTCCCATAAAGGAAACATAAAAAATTAGTCATGAAGCTTGAAAGAGAGAATACATACACCCTTCGAGCTTCACTCATGCTTTTGATGATCTTGTTATACACAACATCAATAAGAGCTCAAGAAGTTGGTAAATACTGTTTTAACTACATTTTGTTAATTCTTTGATTGATATATTGATGCCCTTTTTTATCTAGAATAAACTATAGTCTTTTTATTTACTTTTTATATATGAGCAAATTAAAGAAATGAAATTGTGCATTTTGTAGAGGACGAGAGAGAGTTCGATTATATTGAAGGAAGTGAAAAGGGGCCACATCATTGGGGGGAGATAAAAGAAGAATGGGCAGCTTGTAAACATGGAGACATGCAATCTCCCATAGATTTGTCTAATGAGAGAGTCAAAATTATTCCAAACTATCGTCAAGTTATCAAGACCAAATATAAATCTTCCAATGCAACTATCATCAATAGAGGCCATGATATTGCGGTGAGCATATCATATTTCCATGACTTTTTTGTTGTTGTTAAAAGAGGTTTTTTGGTAGAATCATGCTCCCATGGATGATTGTATGATTGATCCCTAGAATCGGATATAATTATATTTTATGATTTTTTGTTGGAATTACCTTTCGATTTGTATTACTAGAGTCTATATTTCTTAGAGCTTTAAGACAACAAAAATATTTTCTCTTTAATATTAAATATAAACAAAAAGTCAAATGTATTTGATTCGGAGACAAAATACATTTAAGATTTTGTTTATATTTAAGATAAAAAAGATATAATATAAATTTAAACCCGGCTGCATTTATTGGACATGCTTATAACTATTCCTACGTTACTACGTATACCATATAGTAGTACTAGTATATTTATATATTACCCTATAGACATATTTATTAATTTCTTATTAAAAGCTAATAATTGCTTCTTTTTTTTTTTGAAGGAATTGCTTTCTTATTTATATCACTTTTTTTATAATATTATTTATAACAATTTTGTAGACTGATTCCGCACAAAACTCATGCACATAAATAATTTGTAGTACATAAATTGACTTTGGAAGTTTACTCCATCCCAAGCTTTGCTCTGCTGCATAATTGCAAATTATAGATATTGAAAAAATCATACCAACATAAGTATCAAAAAGATATTTTTTTTTATTTGAAAATACTTTTTGATTTCGCATATGTTCATTCAAATAAAAATTAATCTTATTTGAAATCCTGTCAGACACTAAAATATAACCGATCGATATTTGTATCTTGATTCGCCGTATCGTGGAAGTTTAGTTTTCTATTAAACTCAACCTTTGTTGGTAAAGAATTTTTTTTAATTAATCAGAAATGGATTTGTATGTTTTTCAATTTGCTGAGGAAGCACTCATTTTCCTACTAGTTGTGTCATCATCCAACAAACGTTTGACTTTTGGCGTATGTTGCTTGTCCGACTATAATGCAATAAATATTGTCTGTGTAGTTGTGTTATAGAAATTAAAATTATGTTTATTGCCATTAGATCATTTATATGTGAATGTCGTAGGTATTTTGGAGGGGTGATGCTGGCTCAATACGTATCAATGGAACCAAATTCTTTTTGCACCAATGTCACTGGCACTCTCCTTCTGAACATTCCATCAATGGCAGGAAGTATGTATTGATAGATTTTTTTTTTAAATAAAAAACAAATTAAGGTGGATTAGACTCCGCTTTTATGAGATAAAAAATAACTTAGTTAAGTTATTTGAATAATTTGTCAAAAAAAAGTTATTTGAATAATTAAAAAATGTGAAATAATATAATATAGATGACTTGAGTTGACTTGTAAGTAACAGTACCAAGTACCAACCTTAGTTGACTTCCTTGCTAGAAAATTTAAGAATGGTTCCTTTTAATAAATTATATTAGGCAATTTGTACTTTCATTGTTAAAAAAATAGGTGCATATATTAAATCGGTAAGACATATTTGAATCATAAGTGAAATGAAAATACACCATTAAATTAATCTTTCACGTAATCTTTCTCTTGAAAAGAAATATAAAAATAAGATATTCAATGGTGTCAATTCACTCAATACACTATTTCTCACAACGTGACGATTCAAGATTCAAATCTTAATTTAAAGAGCTAAATATATTTAGTGTCCGATTGTACCTTACCTTGAAAATGGAAACGTGCAAGAAACTAACAAATTCACTGAATACGTACTTCTTTTACCAAAAGGAGTCCATATCGATTTGGTTGTGATTTTTATGTAGAAATTCAATAGCTTAACGAGAATTTTCATCTTCTAATGATTAGATATGACTTAGAGATGCACATGGTGCATGTATGTCCAAATCCTAAGGGAAACAAGATTGCTGTGGTTGGTGCTTTCTATAAAATTGGTCGTCCCAATTCTTTTCTCTCTCAGGTGATCACTTCATAAAGTCATTGTAATTTAATTTCCATCATTACTCTAATAGCAACAAAATAAGTCTTACAATGAATGAATCTGTGAATTAAGTTGGAAGAAGACATAAAACACATGGTTGATGAAGAAGAAGAAAGAGTAATAGGAGATAAAGATCCCTCACAAATCCAAACAAAAGGCAAGATATATTATAGATATGTTGGCTCACTCACAACTCCTCCTTGCACTGAAGGTGTCATGTGGAACCTTGACAAGAAGGTAAAAGTTGCAATCAATCGAATCAACTCGATCATAGTTTGATACTCGATAATTAATTCGTTGGACGTGGTTTATTAACCAAATGAGCTGAAAATTACATTTGTTAACTTAATCAACTCAACTTGAGTTATATACAGTTTGACTTGATTAATTCACGGGATGACTCGAGTTGTGTATTGAGCCGGACAAATTCTATTGAGTCAAGCCGAATCAAGTTCAACTCCACTTGATTCGTGCTCAGCCTTATTTATTCATTTTTCTTCTTTGAATTGCTGCATGTGATATTGTTTCTCTTAATTATTGTTGTGTCATTCATTGATTTGGAATTTCAAACAACCCTATTCAGATAAGGACAGTTTCAAAAGCACAAGTGGATCTTTTGAGGCAGGCAGTGCATGATGTAAGTAACTCATTAATGTGCAGTTATTCAATGTAAAATTCCAACTTTCATTAGATAAAAGCACAAATTTACTGTTTTAACTGTGGTTAACTTTGCAGCATGCAGAGATGAATGCAAGGCCAAGGCAGCCACATAACAATAGAGACATACACCTACACAAATACTACCCATTCAAACAAAGTAGCACAACAATGAACTAAATTCTGAGCTTACTCCTGCTGCACATCAAGTCATAATGATGATGATGATGTTTATCAGTTTATGTTTTGAACTTTCTGAGTGTTGTTAGAATTTATATACAACATAATAGTTTGTGCTCGTAATACTCTAAAAATCTAGAAAAATATTTGGTTCCTTTTAATAACTTAGTTGACTTCCTTGCTAGAAAATTTAAGAATGATTCCTTTTAAGTTTGTACTTGTATTTTATGATAGACATCAAATCATTGTTAAAAAAATAGACGCATATATTAAATTGGCAAGACATATTTGAGTCATACATCAAATGAATTCTCAGCTTTTACGGGAGTACACATTCATACATGAAATGAACTCACACAATTAAATCAATCTTTCATTTGAAAAGAAATATAAAAATGTGTGAAATTCAACGGTATACCTTCACTCAATACACCATTTGTCGTTAGTTCTAACGGAATAAACTAATCTCCTACAATATGATGATTCAAAATCATTTATAATTATATTTCCCTTCAAAACTCTAATTCTATTAATTAATCATTAAATTAAAAAAATAGAAATTTAAATTAAAAAATAGAATAAATAAATAAATAACTTATATATCCCCACTAACTCATGCCACTCACACATACAACACATAAAAAAAAACTACCTATTATCTCAATAACCCGCTACTCTCATGACCAAATTGTCCACAAGCAACATCACACATAAATACACGGTATACATGAGTAAATTCATAACCAACAAACTTTTTGAACGACACCTAATACATGCAGCTATTACAACTGAACCGTCATAATATTCCTAAAGGCTTAGAAGCCCTCCAAAAAGGCTCTAAGACCTCCAGAATGGCTCAGGCGCCCTCAATAAGGGCTCTTGAGACCTTGGCGCTCTCGCCTTGAGGCACCGCCCTTCTAAGCTTCTAGAAACCTCTAGAAACCACCTAAAATACACAAATACCCCTGTTGCTTGGGAACCAAGCAACCGAAACCCAAGCCCATAGCAGACTATAAATACTACTCTTGAGAGCATTCTCAAGGACTGAATCATCAGTCTAAACCCTAGAATCCTAGTATTCCTTACCGTACTTTTCTGCAAGTACAGTTGGCGCCGTCTGTGGGAAGAGGTAAAACTAGCCCTCGACCACGTTTCTGAATCGCGAATCGTGATTTGGAAACCCTAAACCTATCGATCCTAAATCAGAGCCTCCTACTATGATCCAGCCGCAAAAACTCTAAATCGCACATCCTTCGCCTTTGCTGATCACAAAGTGGGTTCCTCTGCCGTCGCGGCTTCACCACGCCTCTTTTTTAATTTATCCTGTCGATCAGGTTTAATCTTTCTATTATTCATTCAAAGCTTATTGCTCCTTTTTATGGTGTAAAATCTCGTTGTTCATTTGTACGATATACTTCCATCAAGTTATTTTAAATACGAAAAATCTTGGTCGGCCTTGTTTTGGTTGACCATGATCTCAATTTAATAAAACGATAAACTTAATCGCTATATTTGCAGTCGGTTTTGTGTCAATTTGGATTTAATTTGGTTTCATATTAATTACCTGATCTCGTATTTCTTCCTTTTTGTTTGTTACGTAAATTGATCGATTAGAAAGTCGGTTCCTATATTTTATTTGTTTAAAAAAGTAACGATATTTTCTTAAAACGAGACTGAAGAGCTTTCAGAGAAACGTGTTTCTATATTTTATTCTTTTACTGTATACAAGCTCATGATATGTGGTACTAGCCTTTGACATATCCAGCCCAAGATGTTATAACCGAAAGAGTCAATCAAGTTATATTTATGCACCATATGCTATAACAATTATCTTAAAGATACATGTGGAATTGGAAAGCTAAAGTAGCGTAAATGAATTTCATGAAACACACGGTAGCAACTTTATATTGATCCTTATACACGCCATCACAATGAATTGAATTATTAGCGCTGGTGTACACATAAGACCACCTACACAACTGAGAACAGGTTTTATTTTTCCTTTTGTCTACTATGAAGTTGTACTTTGGTAAATTGTCTACTTCGCCAATTCATATGCTGCGAATTATATGCCTAACCTTGTGAGTCTTCAGAATAATAATTCACAGTCCAGATTTTCACGATTAATTTTCGTAGGTAATATTTTCGTGATTTAGCTAATAGTCACCTTCTTTGATTCAATACCTCATACTCATATCGTTGAATATTATTATCACAATTGAAGCATAAGACAAGTCTTCCTGCGGCACTACAATACTCCCAAATGTCGCAATCAACACATGACGAAGGAATTATTTGTTAGTTGTTATTAAACGCGGATTAACTAAATCAGAATAATAATTATATTAAGAAGTAGTATATTCTTATCAACCCATCAAATTGTTCAGTGAGCGAGTTAGTTTCGAATGAATAGGTGAAGGAAAAGAATAGATTATATGGAAATTGAATGGGCGAGCTAGTCGTTTTTGATCGGCGAAGGGGACGAGTAGAAAACAACATAACTAAGCGGAAGAATTAGTCTCAATCTTTTAAGATAAGGAAGAGGAGTAGTAAAGTTGTAGCTGTATTTATTATAAAACAAATTATATCATTAGGAAAATTATTTAACTACTCTAGGTGCCCAATAGCACAAGTGAAGGGTAGTATTGTTAAAAGATGACATGAGAGGGATTCTGGCAAGGAAAGCTTGGTATTTAAGTGGTCCAAGCGACCCACCTCTCTTTCCTGGGAACCCCTTTCATGTACCATTTACTTTGCGAACTGAACTTACTGTATAATAGATTAACAACATAAGAACCACGTAGGAGAATAAAATTGAGTAGAAAACTTAGTTCCAACTTCATAGGAGGAAATAAAGACATAGAAATAGTGGACCAAAAATAAAGGGAAGGGCGAGATAGATCCAGATTAATAGGAAGAAGAAAAGGAGTATAAAATAAAAGAACGAAATAGGCGAGCTAGTAAGGAAGTAGCGGGAAAACTTAGTTTCCAATCTAATAAAAGAGAGAAAAGGTTTAAGAGCACAAGATAATCAAATAAGAAGATTAGCAGTAGAATGAAAAATGTCGGAAGGGGAGTAGAAAATTTGGACGAATTAATAAGAGAAGACAAGGAGTAATTAGTTCTCATTAAATAGGATGATGGAGACGCCTTTATTTTAGAAGTTCGAAAGTAACTTTATATTTAAGATTAACGATGATGTAATCGCCAATACGCATAGCCTGTTATCATCATAAATTTTTGTATATAAATCGTATTTGTGATGTTAAAAAGTTTGACAATTGATTTGAAAGTGGCTAACATGACTTGTTCAAGTATGTGTGTAACATCTTTGTAAAAGGAATTCAACATAACAAGGTCGGGCGAGGACGTCAACGAAAGCGGCAGGTTGGATGAACGGTTGGCTTGGTGAAGTAGCACTCATCCACATCAACATCAGTTTATAAATTGCAATAAAATTGGTTGGTGAATTAGCTCCAGCGGTGCGATAACATGGCGAGTTCTACAAAAACAGCTCCCTTGAAGCCATCTCGTATTAGGTACTATTGTTCCATTAAATTTCGTTGAGCACTACCTTTGCCAAGGTACTTCCTCTCTTTCTCTATCTTCATCGGTGATTTAAGGCCAAGATAGCACTTATTCAATTAGTTTCAAATTAACCATGTTCCCACTGTTACTAATTTTGGAGGCACGGTTCTACTTCTGCTATATGATAAAGGAAGCTTAGTTGTATTAAATTCGGTATTTCTACTAAAAGGTTTAGGAAGAGACTTTTTGTTGAAGAAAAGACAGAAAATAATGGAGTGAGCGAGTTAGTTCGGATTTAATGGGAGAATGATAAGTTAATAGGCGAGGTATTCAATTAGAAGAGTGGAGAGGAAAAGGAAGAGGAGTACAAAGCGTAGGCGAGCTAAATAAGAGCTAAATAAAAGAAGACAAAGAACAGTTGGTTCCCATTAAATATAATTGCAAATGATTAAAACTCTTTGTTTTATCTTGGTTTTCGGGTGTCAAACATTGATTACGTTTGAACCTTTTAAACCGGTGATATCTTATTTTTTCTTGGGAAGGGAAAAAGTAAGCAAAACCCTTGAGAATCGAGGTCCGGGAGTTGTTTTCGCTACGGGAAGGTGTTAGGCACCCATAACGACTATAGTAACCTATAGGAACCGTCTTTAATTTCTACGCGCGCGCTCTATTTTTAAATGCTATTTTGAAAGTGTTTATTTATCCTAAGAATGTTCTAAGTGAAGAATTGGAGGGAGAAGAATGTGTTTGAATTTTTATTTTATTTGAATTGAAGGAGTTTTGTTCCTTGCCTACGTACCCGTTTAAGGGATCAAATCCACCGTAGTTCTCTCCCAAAAATGTTTTTGTTTTTGTTGGTTGATTTTAAGTTTGAAAATTGGAGTTTGAAGAATAGAAAGAGGCCTCAAGGGCATGAGATTGTAAAAAGTGGGGTTGAATTAGTCATTTGCAAAAGAAGTCAAGTATGATTATTTTTCATTGAAATTTGATTAAGAAAATGGAAAAGAAAATACAATGGGATATTGGATCCCAAGGTTTATTTGGAAAAGGTTTGAGTGAAGTTGTTCACATTTGTTTGGAAAATTGGGTTTTTTCTAAGTATAAGTCCTAGGCATTCATCTAAACATACAATCCTAAACATACATCTAAACATGCATATTCTAGCTATATAGTGGTGTGTGTGCATGTGTCGGTGCTTGTGTCGGTGTACATCATTAGAGTCCATTGTCCTTATTACATCATTGGCCTAGATACATTCTATGGCCTCTTTGCCAAGGAATTAAAATTGCATGAAAGTAAAATACAAGAAATCCTAAGTATTACATTCTAATTTTTTTGCACGAAATTAAATTGCAAGAAAATAAAGCTATAGCCACAAGATGGAAACAAAAGGGTTAGTGAACAAAATGCATGAAATGATGGAAATGTTGCATAAAAGAAATGGTAAAGAGCATAGAAACATTGAAAATACAAGAGGCAAATTCACATATGGCATTTCACACATCTTGGAAGTAAGAATTTCAGTCAAGTCATGGAACAAGAATATTGCAATTAAGCACATGTTTGAAGCATTTTTAAGGCCCGAAAGAGTACCAAAACAATAGGGTAGAAAAACTCCATCATAACACACATTTAGGATCATTTTCAAGTGTAGAAAAATTAACCAAATCACAAGTAAAAGGTAGGACAAATTTACAAGGCGTGGTGTCTATTTTTTTGGAGCATTTTACATAGGCAAGAAAAAAAATCGAACAAAGTGCAAGTAAAAAAGAACCATTGTTAACAACTTGCAAATAAAATTGAAACTAACAAAAGATAGCATACACATTTTTTACATTTTTAAGAACGAGATTCAATCTAAAAATGGCCAAGGGACAATCAAAAGGGACCAAAACATATGGAAATTTTACCTGCATTTTAACAAAAAAAAAAAAAAAAAAAAAAAAAACATTTATCAAGAATTGAAAAAAAAGTAACAATATCAACTACGCTTTACACATATATTTTCCTAAGCGATTCTAACACGTAAAACACATCAAGATTTAACAAAGCTATCAAGAAAAACAATTAGAAGAATTTTAGAAATTTTACCAAGCGATTTGCGGCAAACGGAGACCTATTTGGCAAGAAGGAGGGTGCAGGTAGCAAAGAAGTAGCAATGGGCAAGCACACAGCCCAGGCCCACGCAGCATCTTCTTCCTCCTCTTTCTCTCTACTGATCCACTCTCTTTTAATTCACCAGTATCGCAAATTTCCTTCTTCCCAATTCCATAAACACATTCCCTAAATTATGATGTAACCTCTACACCCATCGTCATGCTCACAAATCTCTTTTTCGTCACAAATCTTCAATCCTCTCCTAAGTATATTCTCTGCCTCATGCAAGATATCAAACGCAAGATCCATGGCAGACTGGAAATACCTCTTCGCATTACGAATTGATCTGTGATCATGTTCAGGTCTCGAAGACAGTTGGTGATGAATTCGACCTAGCTGCGCCGTTCTTCCTCATCTCTCTAAGCTTCGCCGATTCATCTTTGTTCAATTCTCGGTGAGATGAATCAAGAAAGGATCAACGGGAGTGATTGCGGCGACGTCGAAGCTTTGTTTCTTCTCACGCAGGTTTCGTTATATCCCTCACATTCGACCCTTTCCCTTCGAATCTGCTCCAGCTCTCTTTGTTCTTGCTCACGGATCTGAATGGATTACGATGCCGGACCGGTTTAATTTTCCTCTCTCGGATTCGTAGCTTCAATCTGATGTTCTTGCAATTCCGAGCTTTCTTCCCCTTTGCTGCAGCTTCGCTTCAATCCATGGTGAGGTTCGATTTGGAGTTTGTTGTGAGGATTCATCCCTCCATGTTTGAACGTGAGTGCTTTGATTTGTTGTTGCGACGTTGAAGCTTCTTCCTGCTGTTGTTGTTGAAATTCGTTCTTGCTGTTCCGTTTGATCTGAAAACGTTTGTTTGTGATGAAGCTTGCGGTGCCGTCGAGGAATGGATTTGGACGAGTTTTGTATCGAATTCGGTTGTGAATTGAGAGCTGTTACAATGGTTGTGGAAGTTGACGAAGATGGTGGTGGTTTGTGGTGGTGGAAATTGGTTATGGAGGTTAGTTATGGTGGTGGAAGTTGTGGTTTATGGTGGTGGAAGGTTGTTAGAAGAGAGGGAAAATTGAGAGAAAATAAGTTATGAATTTTTGTGATTTTTTGGAATTTTGTGAAAATGATTGGTTGAATGAATAATTGACCATGGTTTGACTTATATAGGCTAAGTCATTGACCTTGGACCAATAGGATAGAGACATGTGGCACTAGACTTGTAACAAACTCTTAAGGACCAATAGCATTTGGACACGTGGCACTTGGACTCTAACAAACTAAAAAGGATTAAAATGTAAATAACAAAAGTGCGCGGACTAAAATGAAAATTAAAACAAAAATTGAATTGAAAAAGTAAATTGAAAATTAACGTAAAATGGGACGATTAAAAACAACAAAGCAGATTAAAACGAATCAGAAATATTATGTGAAAAGGCTAAAATGCCCCTAGGGGCAAAACTGACTCAAAATGACTTCAAATGCAATTTTAAAATGGATTTTGACATGGAATGAAACAGAGACTTATTCTAATCAAATGAAAAGACTCAAACAAATTTTTTTTAAAAGACTGAAAGAAATTTTATCACATGAAATGACTAAAATGCCCCTAGGGGCTAAACTGACTAAAAAATGACTCGACTGATGTTTTCTGAAATGAATTTTGACATGAGATTGAAACAAGGGCTTATACAAACCAATTTAAAAGACTCAAACAATTTTCAAGGATTAAAATGAGTTAAATGCAGGAAATGACTAAAATACCCTTCTACGTGAATTTTGCAGATAACATTGAAATAAAATGCAGAGAAAGATGCAATTGATCAGAGACATATCAAATGACTTATAATGCAAGAAAAGAAGAATTGAACAAGTATTTTTAGGTCCAAAATTAGGGTATAACAGCTGCCCCTATTTAAGTTTCTTTGTCCGGAGAGTCAAGAGACGAAGTCTTAGAATTGACGGGACGAAGATACTTAAATATTAACATTTGCACTGCTTTTGGACATAAAAATACGCTTTCAGATTTTCAAAAACATGAATGCCATGCAACATTTCATTTATGAATGCAAGACAATCGAACCGGAATCTACGGGCTGTGTCACACCACCAAGGGATTTATAGACATCAAGGTAGAAAGAACGGGCAACAAAATAAACTTTCAGATTTTCAAACAAACACGAATGCCATGCAACATTTCATTTATGAATGCAAGACAATCGAACCGGAATCTACGGGCTGTGTCACACCACCAAGGGATTTATAGACATCAAGGTAGAAAGAACGGGCAACAAATAGACAGGTACAAGCTGTTCTTTGGATCGAACTTGCCACTTGACCGAGAGATACAAACAAGAGATGGGTACAAGCTGTTCTTTGGATCGAACTTGCCACTTGACCGGAAACATAGACATATAGGCAGATACAAGCTGTTCTTTGGATCGAACTTGACACTTGATTGAAAATACAAACAGATAGACAGACACAAACTGTTCTTGGGATCGAACTGGCCGTTCGGCTGGAGACATAGACAAAAGGGTTGATACAAGCTGTTTCTTTGGATCGAACTTGCTTGTTGGATTATCACCACATCATGTGGGAGAGTGCAGACTGTTCTCTTAGATCGAACTTGTCGTTTGACCGATAACAAAGCATAAGCTGGGTACAAACTGTTCTTCAGATTGAACTTGCCGTCTGACTGGTAACAAAACATAGACTGGGTACAAACTGTTCTATCGAACTTGCCGTTTGACCGATAACAAAGCATAGACTGGGTACAAACTGTTCTATCGAACTTGCCATTTGACCGATAACAAAGCATAAGCTGGGTACAAACTGTTCTTTTAGATCGAACTTGTCGTTTGACCGATAACAAAGCATAAGCTGGGTACAAACTGTTCTTCAGATTGAACTTGCCGTTTGACCGGAAACATAGGCATATAAGCAGGTACAAGTGGTTCTTTTTGGATCGAACCTGACACTTGACCAATAACAAGATACAAACTGAAAGTCTGGTTTAACAAGATACCCATTGAGGGTAAATTGTCATTGACTTGATTTGAAAATAGACATGACCATTTTGGTTGGCCCAAGAGTAAATTGAGAGTGAATCGACATTGATTTGGATTGAATTGAAAGTTGACATTGAAAGAGAGATTGAGAATTGAGATTAATCATAGACATAGACAGAAGAATGATACAAGCTGTTCTTTGGATCGAACTCGTTGCTTGATTAATATCACAACATGTAAGTTGGTGCAAACTGTTCTTTGGATCGAACTTGCTGTTTGACCTAGAAATATAGACATATAGAAAGATACAAGCTGTTCTTTGGATCGAACTAGCCACTTGACTGATAACAAGATACAAATTGGAAGTTTGATTTGGAAGGATACAAATTGAGAGCAAGTTGATATTGACTTGACTTGAAGATAGACATGACCATTTTTGTTGGCCCAAAAGCAAATTGTGAGTAAATTGACATTGACAAAGACATTGAATTGAAAGTTTGAGATTAAAAGAGGGATTGAAAACTGAGATTGATCAGAGACATAGACAAAAGAATGATACAAACTGTTCTTTGGATCGAACTTGCTGCTTGACCAGTATCACAACATGTAGGTTAGTGCAAACTGTTCTTTGGATCGAACCTGTCGTTTGACCGATGACAAAACATAAGCAGGGTACAAACTGTTCTTTGGATCGAACTTGCCGTTTGACCGGAAACATAGGCATATAAGCAGGTACAAGCTGTTCTTTGGATCGAACTAGCCACTTGACCCATAACAGGATACAAATTGGAAGTTGGATTTAACAAGATACCAATTGAGGGTAAGTTGTTATTGATTTGATTTGAAAATAGACATGACCATTTTTGTTGGCCCAAAAGCAAATTAAGAGAGAATTGACATTGGATATTGGAATTGAATTGAAAATTGACATTGACATTGACATTGACATTGACATTTGACATTGACATTGGATATTGACATTGACATTGACATTGACGTTGACATTGACATTGACATTGACATTGTCATTGGATGTCAATATTGGAATTGGAAATTGACATTGACATTGTCATTGGATGTCAATATTGGAATTGGAAATTGACATTGACATTGTCATTGGATGTCAATATTGGAATTGGAAATTGACATTGACATTGTCATTGGATGTCAATATTGGAATTGGAAATTGAAGTTGAGATTGCTTTGAATTTTGACAATTGAAATTGAATTGGATTTGACAGTTGAATTTGAAATTGGAATTGACAGTTGGAATTGAGTTTGACAGTTGAAACTTTGATTGAATTTGGTAGTTGAAAGTTGGATATGCAACATGTATGTATGATATAGCAAGATTATTGGATGCATGAGCACGTAAAATGCATGATTATGCATGTATGAATGCTTGAAATGCATGATTGGCTTGGCAATTTGACAGAGAAGTTTCTCAAAGGCAGATGAGACATTGGAAGATTGGGCACGTGGTGGCTCGTGCTGCAACATATTCACAGGGGAAAACCTCTTTGGAGAGACCGTCGTTGAGAGACGTATCAAAACCATGGTTGAGGGCAATAAAATATGTAAAGGAGGGACCCTTGGGAGGTTCTTGGATACAGGTCGCCGTTGCTAGGCGTGTCAGTGCTGGGTAAACATTGGATGTTCGCATCTGTGGTCAATGCTTTCATATTTTTTCATTCTTTTCATTTTTCAACCCCACTTTTGCCTGAACCGCCCTTTCGGGTTTTCGATTCACCGGGGAATAAGTATTCTTTTCATTGCCCCATTTTTGCCTGAATTGCCTTCATAGGTTGTCAATCAGCGGGGTGCTCATTTTTGCCTAAGCCGCCCTTTCGGGTTTTCAACTTAGCGAGCTTTTCATTCTCATTTTTCATTTTTCATCTTCATTCTGTTTTTCATTCTTGCCATTGACCACAGATCATCCTGGGGAGTAACCTGTTTGTAATATGTATTGAAATAGACATTGATATTCATTCATTCATGCATGTTTCATTGAAATGTACCCTATTGCTCAGGTTTGCTTTCAAAATAGACAGAAAAAGATTTTTCAATTTTCAAAAATGTTTGTTTCAGACATTGACATTATCAAAATAGAAAGAAAATGTTTTGTATATAGCATTGAAAGTGGAAAGAAAAATAGAGTTTCAAAAATAGAAAGGCTCAAATTGATGTAGGAGAGTGAAAATCAGCCAAAGGCATGACTTCACGGATTTACAAAGCTTGGAAAATGGTAATTTTATTGGTTGGTGATACATTGAACACGATGACCGCTACATTTCATAGAAATTTTGAATTCACAAGTACCGAAGCCTCTGATGAAGACGATCATTGCCAGTTGCAGATGCCCCAAGGGGTGATGGTGATTTGCCAGATATAGTTACTTGTCTTTTATTGACCTCATTTTTGCATGAACCGCCCTTTCGGGTTTTCGGCTCATCGAGGCGCTCATTCTTGCCTGAGTTGCGTACAATCTCAGCGAGCTTTTTCATATTCATTTTTTTGTGTCCCTAACTTTTGCCTGGATCGCCCTTTCGGGTTTTCGATCCACCGGGAAGCGCATTTTTGCCTAGGCCGCCCTTTCGGGTTTTCGACCTACCACGCTGTTCTTTTCTTTTTAGACAAAGTATTTCTTGACTATATCGGCATTAACAGGATTTGGGAGTTCAACACCATCCATGTGTGTGAGAATCAAAGCACCACCAGAGAAAGCCTTCTTGACAACATAAGGACCTTCATAGTTAGGTGTCCACTTGCCCCTTGGGTCGGGTTGCTGGCTTATCCTTCTTTTCAATACAAGTTCGCCTTCCTTGAATTCTCGAGGTCGGACTTTCTTGTCAAAAGCATTCTTCATTCGCACTTGATACAACTGTCCATGAGCCATAGCATCCATACGTTTCTCTTCAATCAGATTCAATTGGTCATACCGACTTTGACACCATTCAGCCTCAGTTAACTTTGCTTCCATGATCACTCGAAGAGATGGAATCTCCACTTCTAGAGGGAGAACTGCTTCCATACCGTACACAAGAGAGAAAGGAGTTGCCCCGGTTGAGCTGCGCACTGTAGTACGGTAACCATGCAAGGCAAAAGGTAGCATTTCATGCCAGTCTTTGTAAGTAGTGACCATCTTCTGAACAATCTTCTTGATGTTCTTGTTAGCGGCCTCAACTGCACCATTCATCTGAGGTCTGTAAGGAGAAGAGTTGTGATGTTCAATTTTGAATTCTTCACATAAAGCTTGCATCATGCTATTGTTCAGATTGGAACCATTGTCAGTGATGATCTTGTTGGGAACACCGTATCGACAGATGATGTTATTCTTGATAAACTTGACAACCACTTGCTTGGTCACATTTGCATAGGAGGCAGCTTCAACCCACTTGGTGAAGTAGTCAATTGCCACTAGAATGAAACGATGTCCGTTGGAAGCCTTCGGTTCAATTCTTCCGATCATGTCAATGCCCCACATGGAGAAGGGCCATGGGGAAGATATGACATTGAGAGCATGTGGAGGCACACGGATCTTGTCAGCATAAATTTGACATTTGTGGCATCTTTTAGCATGTTTGTGGCAGTCACGCTCCATAGTTATCCAGTAATAGCCGGCTCTTAACAGTTTCCTTGACATGGTATGACCCGAAGCATGGGTCCCAAAAGTACCATCATGTACATCATGCATCAATCTCTCAGCTTCTTGTTTGTCAACACATCTCAATAAGACCATGTCATAGTTCCTCTTGTATAGGATTTCTCCGTCCAGAAGGAATCTACTAGCCCATCGTCTCAAAGTCTTTTTATCCCTGTTGGAAGCACCGGATGGATATTCACGCTTTTGCAAGAATTGTTTGATGTTGTAATACCAAGGCTTTTTGTCATTCACAACCTCATCAGCTTGATCTAGCATATTTTCAATAGTAAACACATGAGCGGGTCTATCGAGACGTTGTACTTTGATCACAGGCACGTCATTCCAGTGATTGACACGAAACATAGAAGACAAAGTAGCAAGAGCATCAGCCATCTGATTTTCATCCCGAGGGATATGGTGTAGCTCAACCTTTGTAAAGTATGTCAACAGACGTCTTGCATAGTCACGGTAAGGGATCAGCTTCTCATGATGAGTCTCCCATTCACCCTTTATCTGATTAATAACAAGTGCAGAATCTCCGTAGATGTCAAGGTGCTTAATTCTCAGATCGAGGGCTTCTTCAATGCCCAAGATGCATGCTTCATATTCAGCTATGTTGTTTGTGCATTCGAAAGTTATTCGAGCGGTGAAAGGAATGTGGTGCCCCTGAGGAGTTACAATGATGGCCCCAATTCCTTTACCATAAACATTAACAGCACCATCAAACACCAATCCCCATTTGCTATTGGGATCTGGCCCTTCATTGATCAGTGGCTCTTCACAGTCTTTTGCCTTCAGATACATAACTTCTTCATCAGGGAAATCAAATTTAATTGGCTGGTAATCATCAAGAGGTTGACAAGCAAGATGCTCAGCAAGGACACTTCCTTTGATTGCTTTCTGAGCTTTGTACACAATATCATATTCAGACAACAACATTTGCCAACGTGCGATCTTTCCAGTAACAGCAGGCTTTTCAAAGATGTACTTGATTGGATCCATTCGGGATATTAACCAAGTTGTATGATTCACCATGTAATGACGCAGGCGTTTGGCAGCCCAAGCTAAAGCACAACAAGTCTTTTCAAGCATTGTATACCGAGTCTCACAGTCGGTGAACTTCTTGCTCAGATAGTAGATAGCATGTTCTTTCTTACCAGTCTCATCTTGTTGACCGAGAACACAACCCACTGAATCATCTAATACTGATAGATACATAATCAAAGGCCTTCCTTCCACTGGCGGGACAAGGATAGGTGGCTCTAACAGGTATTCTTTAATGCTATCAAAAGCTTCCTGGCATTCATCATTCCATACAACAGGCTGATTCTTTCTGAGCAATTTGAAAATTGGACCACAAGTAGTAGTCATGTGAGATATAAATCTTGAAATATAATTCAGACGTCCGAGGAAACCTCTGACTTGCTTTTCAGTTTGAGGGGCCGGCATTTCTCTGATGGCTCGGACTTTGTCAGGATCAACTTCAATGCCTCTTTGACTGACAATGAAGCCTAGCAACTTTCCCGATCGTACACCGAATGTACACTTGTTAGGATTCAATCGCAGCTTGTACTTTCTTAATCTTTCAAACATCTTTTTCAAATACACCACATGCTGCTCTTCATCACTTGACTTTACAATCATATCATCAACATATACTTCAATCTCTTTGTGAATCATATCATGAAACAGAGTGGTCATACCCCTTTGATAGGTAGCACCAGCGTTTATCAAACCGAACGGCATTACTTTATAACAGAATGTTCCCCATGGAGTGATGAAGGACGTCTTTTCTCTATCTTCAGGTGACATCCGGATCTGGTTGTAGCCAGAGAAACCATCCATGAAGGAGAATACTTTAGACTGAGCAGTACTGTCAACAAGCACATCAATATGAGGCAATGGGAAGTTATCTTTTGGACTGGCTTTATTCAGGTCTCTATAATCAACACACATTCGAACTTTCCCATCTTTCTTTGGTACTGGTACGATGTTGGCAATCCACTCAGGGTATTCAGCTGTCATGAGGAAACCCGCATCAATTTGCTTTTGCACCTCAGCCTTGATCTTAAGAGCCATGTCTGGACGAGACCTTCTCAATTTTTGTTTGACAGGAGGACATTCAGGTCTTGTCGGTATCCGATGTTCCACAATCTTGGGATCTAGACCCGGCATATCTTCATAGGACCATGCAAAGACATCTGGATAATCATGGAGGAGCTGAATAATCTTCCTTTTCACTTCTGGCTCAAGTGCAGCACCAATCTTGATCTCTTGCTTGTTCTCTTCAGTACCCAGGTTGATAAGCTCAATCTCTTCCTGGTGAGGCTGAATGGCTCTTCTTTCTTGCTCAAGCAGTCGAGTGATCTCATACGGTATCTCTTCATTATCTTCCTCATCTTCAGCTTCATATACAGGGAATTCAAAATTTGGAGGAACCATAGGGTCACTGTGTTCAACGGGTTTATTGTGGTTCAATCTGCATAATATGGTTGGGATGATTTTTAGAAAAATGTTTTTCATGCAGATTTTTGAAATTAATAAGAAAATACAGATGTTTTGGTTTTTTCTGGCATTACCATTATTTCCAAGAAAAAGGCACTAGAAAGTAAAAAAACAAAGAGTCGTGAGAAAGACGACAACTTTTATTGATAACGGCAATGCCGAAACAAACATGCCCTTACAAAGATATCACTTTCGCCTTGGGCAGAGCGAAAGGATTGTTATTTTGAAAACAAGAAACATGAGCAACAAAACACATTACATGGAAGCATGCATGACTAAAGGAACATCAATGGCTTCCCAATTTCTCACAGTGCCTCCTGGTATAACAAATGCAGGCACGTAACCGCCTTCAGCAGCATCTTCAGTAATAGCAATGATGAACCCAGCACTGTAGAAAGTTCCCTTTGAAACAGCAGATGTCGGGGAGAATCCAAGGCCCTCTTTACGCTTGTTTTCCAAAATCTGAATCACTTTGCCCCAGCCAGCAGCTTGCCCTGCTTGAACAGCCTTCTGGGCGTCCTTGAGTGAAGCCATGCTAGCACCAGCCCTCCGGGGCTCTGCACCCTCAACAGTCAATCCTTGAAACGACGTCCCTTCAGCGGACCCTGCTTCAACACAAGAGAACGATGATACCTGGCTAACTAGAAATGCCTCCTCACCATATACGGTGACAACCTTACCGTTTCTCATGAACTTGAGCTTCTGATGCAAAGTGGATGTGACTGCTCCAGCGTCGTGGATCCATGGTCTTCCGAGGAGACAGCTGTAAGAGGCATTGATATCCATGACTTGGAAGGTTATTTGGAATGTCTCGGGTCCAACGGTAATTGGCAAGTCCACTTCCCCGAGAACATCCTTGCGGGATCCATCAAAAGCTTTAACCAGATAACTGCTACCCCTCAGAGAAATTCCATGATGGCTCAATTGCCTTAGCGTGGATTCGGGCATTACATTCAGAGACGATCCAGTGTCTACCAATACGTTGGATATCAGGTCAGATCCACAATGTACTGAAATATGTAGAGCCAAGTTGTGGTGTTTCCCTGCTTCGGGAAGTTCATCATCACAAAACCCCAAGCTGTTGCAAGCGGTAATATTACCCACTATTCCATTGAATTGCTCCACAGGGACTTCATGATCAACATAGGCCTGCTCCAGTATCTTCATCAACACCTTCCTGTGAGCTTCCGACTCATGAGCAGAGACAAGATGGATATCTTTGATGGGGTTTGCAGCAGCTGGTCAACAATCTTATAGTCACTTTTCTTGATAAGCCTCAGAATTTCGTCCAAGTTAGACTCTTTAATGGGCTGACCCGAGGGGCTGGCATTCTCTTCCTCAAGGTTAGCCATGTTTCTTCTCTTGTACAATCTTGTCTGATAAACTCTATCTGGTTGGTGAATCTTGCGAGCACGAGCCACCTTTCAGACTGCGGCAGAAGAACCAGGAGACAATGAGCACGGGAAGCCATTTGTGACCGATGAATGATGCATATGATGCATGATATGCAAATGCGAAAAGACTCTTTTTTTGTCGGAAGACTTGTCGAAGTGGTTGTGAACATCACGGAGAAACACGGTTTTATTTGAAAATCTTGATCAAAACTAAAAGTTTAGTTGAGATGGTATCACTTGGCGTTCACATCCGTGATATTCAAAAGATGACTTGTCTAAGTCCTCCGATAAATGCATGGAAAAAAGTTTATGCATGTATGCATGTATGCATGATTATGTTCAAGTTCGGAGAAAACATGGTGGGTTTGAAGTTCAAAGTCGAGGAGTCATGGGTGGACACGGTGTCCGGTGAAACTAGGGTTTTAGGATAATAGTAACCGGGTTCTAAAAAGGTTCCCAAGTTGCAACCTCTCCGACGTATCTCATGGTGTCACGAGTCAACACTCGCTCCATGATTATACGTGGAAGGTCTAACTTGAGTGTAGTATCGCGTGACGACTAAAACTCGAGACAACACCCGGTTTAGCCTCCGCACTACATCCTAGAAAATGGCCATGGATGGGTTTGGTTATCTACGGTTCATAGCGTCATAGAACAATTAGAAGCAAAGTGCCTAAACGCGACAACTCGCGCCGACAACATCACCCCCAAAATGCCTCAGCTATGTGGGATTGATCGCGTAATTCAAAACACGAGGCAACCCCCGGAATGAATTGTCGATTATATCCCTCCTAAATCCTAAGTTCACTCAGCCCGGGTGCAGGACTTTTGATATTCTCACCCCACACGTTTGCAAGAAATTAAACATTTATTCACATAGGAAAGCAAGTAAAAGAAGCAAGTAAAAATACAAGCGCAAACGTGGAAATAAAAACTAGGCGTAACTCTCGAATCTCCCCAGTGAAGTCGCCAGCTGTTTTATCTTGGTTTTCGGGTGTCAAACATTGATTACGTTTGAACCTTTTAAACCGGTGATATCTTATTTTTTCTTGGGAAGGGAAAAAGTAAGCAAAACCCTTGAGAATCGAGGTCCGGGAGTTGTTTTCGCTACGGGAAGGTGTTAGGCACCCATAACGACTATAGTAACCTATAGGAACCGTCTTTAATTTCTACGCGCGCGCTCTATTTTTAAATGCTATTTTGAAAGTGTTTATTTATCCTAAGAATGTTCTAAGTGAAGAATTGGAGGGAGAAGAATGTGTTTGAATTTTTATTTTATTTGAATTGAAGGAGTTTTGTTCCTTGCCTACGTACCCGTTTAAGGGATCAAATCCACCGTAGTTCTCTCCCAAAAATGTTTTTGTTTTTGTTGGTTGATTTTAAGTTTGAAAATTGGAGTTTGAAGAATAGAAAGAGGCCTCAAGGGCATGAGATTGTAAAAAGTGGGGTTGAATTAGTCATTTGCAAAAGAAGTCAAGTATGATTATTTTTCATTGAAATTTGATTAAGAAAATGGAAAAGAAAATACAATGGGATATTGGATCCCAAGGTTTATTTGGAAAAGGTTTGAGTGAAGTTGTTCACATTTGTTTGGAAAATTGGGTTTTTTCTAAGTATAAGTCCTAGGCATTCATCTAAACATACAATCCTAAACATACATCTAAACATGCATATTCTAGCTATATAGTGGTGTGTGTGCATGTGTCGGTGCTTGTGTCGGTGTACATCATTAGAGTCCATTGTCCTTATTACATCATTGGCCTAGATACATTCTATGGCCTCTTTGCCAAGGAATTAAAATTGCATGAAAGTAAAATACAAGAAATCCTAAGTATTACATTCTAATTTTTTTGCACGAAATTAAATTGCAAGAAAATAAAGCTATAGCCACAAGATGGAAACAAAAGGGTTAGTGAACAAAATGCATGAAATGATGGAAATGTTGCATAAAAGAAATGGTAAAGAGCATAGAAACATTGAAAATACAAGAGGCAAATTCACATATGGCATTTCACACATCTTGGAAGTAAGAATTTCAGTCAAGTCATGGAACAAGAATATTGCAATTAAGCACATGTTTGAAGCATTTTTAAGGCCCGAAAGAGTACCAAAACAATAGGGTAGAAAAACTCCATCATAACACACATTTAGGATCATTTTCAAGTGTAGAAAAATTAACCAAATCACAAGTAAAAGGTAGGACAAATTTACAAGGCGTGGTGTCTATTTTTTTGGAGCATTTTACATAGGCAAGAAAAAAAATCGAACAAAGTGCAAGTAAAAAAGAACCATTGTTAACAACTTGCAAATAAAATTGAAACTAACAAAAGATAGCATACACATTTTTTACATTTTTAAGAACGAGATTCAATCTAAAAATGGCCAAGGGACAATCAAAAGGGACCAAAACATATGGAAATTTTACCTGCATTTTAACAAAAAAACAAAAAAAAAAAAAAAAACATTTATCAAGAATTGAAAAAAAAGTAACAATATCAACTACGCTTTACACATATATTTTCCTAAGCGATTCTAACACGTAAAACACATCAAGATTTAACAAAGCTATCAAGAAAAACAATTAGAAGAATTTTAGAAATTTTACCAAGCGATTTGCGGCAAACGGAGACCTATTTGGCAAGAAGGAGGGTGCAGGTAGCAAAGAAGTAGCAATGGGCAAGCACACAGCCCAGGCCCACGCAGCATCTTCTTCCTCCTCTTTCTCTCTACTGATCCACTCTCTTTTAATTCACCAGTATCGCAAATTTCCTTCTTCCCAATTCCATAAACACATTCCCTAAATTATGATGTAACCTCTACACCCATCGTCATGCTCACAAATCTCTTTTTCGTCACAAATCTTCAATCCTCTCCTAAGTATATTCTCTGCCTCATGCAAGATATCAAACGCAAGATCCATGGCAGACTGGAAATACCTCTTCGCATTACGAATTGATCTGTGATCATGTTCAGGTCTCGAAGACAGTTGGTGATGAATTCGACCTAGCTGCGCCGTTCTTCCTCATCTCTCTAAGCTTCGCCGATTCATCTTTGTTCAATTCTCGGTGAGATGAATCAAGAAAGGATCAACGGGAGTGATTGCGGCGACGTCGAAGCTTTGTTTCTTCTCACGCAGGTTTCGTTATATCCCTCACATTCGACCCTTTCCCTTCGAATCTGCTCCAGCTCTCTTTGTTCTTGCTCACGGATCTGAATGGATTACGATGCCGGACCGGTTTAATTTTCCTCTCTCGGATTCGTAGCTTCAATCTGATGTTCTTGCAATTCCGAGCTTTCTTCCCCTTTGCTGCAGCTTCGCTTCAATCCATGGTGAGGTTCGATTTGGAGTTTGTTGTGAGGATTCATCCCTCCATGTTTGAACGTGAGTGCTTTGATTTGTTGTTGCGACGTTGAAGCTTCTTCCTGCTGTTGTTGTTGAAATTCGTTCTTGCTGTTCCGTTTGATCTGAAAACGTTTGTTTGTGATGAAGCTTGCGGTGCCGTCGAGGAATGGATTTGGACGAGTTTTGTATCGAATTCGGTTGTGAATTGAGAGCTGTTACAATGGTTGTGGAAGTTGACGAAGATGGTGGTGGTTTGTGGTGGTGGAAATTGGTTATGGAGGTTAGTTATGGTGGTGGAAGTTGTGGTTTATGGTGGTGGAAGGTTGTTAGAAGAGAGGGAAAATTGAGAGAAAATAAGTTATGAATTTTTGTGATTTTTTGGAATTTTGTGAAAATGATTGGTTGAATGAATAATTGACCATGGTTTGACTTATATAGGCTAAGTCATTGACCTTGGACCAATAGGATAGAGACATGTGGCACTAGACTTGTAACAAACTCTTAAGGACCAATAGCATTTGGACACGTGGCACTTGGACTCTAACAAACTAAAAAGGATTAAAATGTAAATAACAAAAGTGCGCGGACTAAAATGAAAATTAAAACAAAAATTGAATTGAAAAAGTAAATTGAAAATTAACGTAAAATGGGACGATTAAAAACAACAAAGCAGATTAAAACGAATCAGAAATATTATGTGAAAAGGCTAAAATGCCCCTAGGGGCAAAACTGACTCAAAATGACTTCAAATGCAATTTTAAAATGGATTTTGACATGGAATGAAACAGAGACTTATTCTAATCAAATGAAAAGACTCAAACAAATTTTTTTTAAAAGACTGAAAGAAATTTTATCACATGAAATGACTAAAATGCCCCTAGGGGCTAAACTGACTAAAAAATGACTCGACTGATGTTTTCTGAAATGAATTTTGACATGAGATTGAAACAAGGGCTTATACAAACCAATTTAAAAGACTCAAACAATTTTCAAGGATTAAAATGAGTTAAATGCAGGAAATGACTAAAATACCCTTCTACGTGAATTTTGCAGATAACATTGAAATAAAATGCAGAGAAAGATGCAATTGATCAGAGACATATCAAATGACTTATAATGCAAGAAAAGAAGAATTGAACAAGTATTTTTAGGTCCAAAATTAGGGTATAACACTCTTTTATTTATTTATTTACTTTGGAAGTTCGGAAATAACGTTATATTTCAGATGAATAAAGTTTGGAAGGAAGACAAGCCCACCAAGGGCGAGGTTAAACAAAACAAGAACTCACCAAACAAGGCGCCATGATTAAAAATGCAAGGAAGCAATCGTCCCACCATTAAGAACATAAAGATGAAACACGAAGTTATTCTAACCTTTCTCAACCTTTGAGATTTGTTTTGCAGGTTTTTAACGAGGCACCCTTTCCTTTTTTCATATATATGACTCTCTCCGCATTTTTTTCTTCTATTATGCAAACAGAATTCACTTACCAATGGCACGAAGATAAAGGATCCACGAGCCCCACAACGCCAACCTTGATAAAGGCTCTGGCTGGGTCGACACAACAACTCGCCTAACCTTCCATCAGAGTTGGAAGTGTAAAATAAAAGTCTTCCCTCAGAGTGGGAAGCAAAAGTCCTCCTTCAGAGTAGGAGGCGCCTTCCATCAGAGTTGGAAGTGTAAAATAAAAAGTCTTCCCTCAGAGTGGGAAGCAAAAGTCCTCCTTCAGAGTAGGAGGCGCCTTCCATCAGAGTTGGAAGTGTAAAATAAAAAGTCTTCCCTCAGAGTGGGAAGCAAAAGTCCTCCTTCAGAGTAGGAGGCGCCTTCCATCAGAGTTTGAAGTGTAAAATAAAAAGTCTTCCCTCAGAGTGGGAAGCAAAAGTCCTCCTTCAGAGTAGGAGGCGCCTTCCATCAGAGTTGGAAGTGTAAAATAAAAAGTCTTCCCTCAGAGTGGGAAGCAAAAGTCTTCCCTCAGAGTGGGAAGCGCCTTCCATCAGAGTTGGAAGTGTAAACTAATAAATCGGACATCCCGCCATCAGGGTTTCTCTTGAAAACAAAAAATAAACGCCGAAAGAATAAACGCCAGGCGTCTCGACATGATCGCCGAAGTGCTTATGTCAACATTTTAGGACGCCGAAAGGTACCAGTTGATTGATAAAGATTTAATCGGATCTACAAAAGAGACGTAGTCGCTGAAACGCTCACTTTTAAAGAAACGACTCCCGCATCCCATCAACAATCAACCAAAAGCACCAACATGCAGAATGAAATCAAAGCAACGTATAAAATCATAAAATTACTTAACATTCGTGGAAAATCAAGCCACAGAAGAAAGGGATACCGCATCAAACATAGCTTGAATAAATATTCAAAGTCACAAACATCAAACAAATGAAGATCAACCGACAAAAGTCGCTAGGACATCACGCCAAATGTTGAGAATCTGAGCTCACACAGTCACCGGAGCATACGAGAAAATAAGCACGACAAAATTCAAATTGTTGCAAATCACCGAAGCATCAAAAGTAATAAAATCGTTTATGCAAATCTCCAAAAACGAATTCAGCAAACAAAACCGACGCAAATTTAATGAGGAATCGCCATAAAAAAGTAAACTCGTCACAACGATACAAACCACTTCGCCTTGTTCCAAGACTCGTGCTTGGGGGGCTGTGAGTGATCAACCTATAAAAACAATTCGAATAGATACTCCATGGAGGTCTATAAAGAAAACGTAAAATCTCCCTAGGGGGTTTCTCCAAGTTCGGACAACAACGCCCAAAGGAAAAAGCATTAAGAAATTCAAACACTTCGCCTTGTCCCAAGACTCGTGCTTGGGGGGCTGTGAACCACCAAAACCTTTCTAAAGACTTAATGATCTCTAGGAGATCCAGTCCCATGTTGTCATCACTTCGCCTTGTCCCAAGACTCGTGCTTGGGGGGCTGTGAACCGTCATAATATTCCTAAAGGCTTAGAAGCCCTCCAAAAAGGCTCTAAGACCTCCAGAATGGCTCAGGCGCCCTCAATAAGGGCTCTTGAGACCTTGGCGCTCTCGCCTTGAGGCACCGCCCTTCTAAGCTTCTAGAAACCTCTAGAAACCACCTAAAACACACAAATACCCCTGTTGCTTGGGAACCAAGCAACCGAAACCCAAGCCCATAGCAGGCTATAAATACTACTCTTGAGAGCATTCTCAAGGACTGAATCATCAGTCTAAACCCTAGAATCCTAGTATTCCTTACCGTACTTTTCTGTAAGTACAACAACAATTACACATTTACAACAATAAGACAGTTATTGAAAACTAGGATTTTTAAAAAAAATAATATCTCATCATTCCCTCATCCTTATAGAGTTGTTGTTCGTTGATTCTTATTTTTTATTTATTTATCAGAAGCAACACTTTTGAATCATGCACACGGTATTTGATGGGAAAGTTCAACAAAAAAACTTATTTATTCATTCTTATCCCATGTTATTACTTTCTCTTATAGTCTGCCGAAAAAATAAAGAGAAGCATTATTTGGTTTTCATTTTGCAATGTTTGGTACAATTCCAGTTCATCTTTTTCCTCTTGAGGATCTTATTTTCATTTTTCCATATTCATTTTGAATTGATTTTAATATACTTGATACAATCTTAATCTTACTATTTTGCCTAATTATGAAACTCCTTTTTCTATCTTTATTATTTTTTTATCTATACATTAATTACAATGAAATTTTACAAACGTGTCATTTTTTTAAACAAAAAAGAAACTAAAGGTTCCGAAGAAGGCAAACAAGCCCAGCCATATTGGCATCCAACAAGTTTTAGAACAACTTTTCCCTCCCTTACTCTAATTCTATTAACTAAATTAAAAAAATTATTTATAACTATAATCATATAGCTACCCAGCCTCCACAACTCTATTATTATAATCCTACAAGTTCTAGCATAACTTTTCTCTTCAGAAACCTCATTTTATGAATTAAATTAAAAAAATATTTATTATTATAATCTTATAACTATCCACCCTCCAAAACTTTATTTCTCTATTTTTATCAATTAAATAAAAAATAAAAAATGGGAATTAAATTAAGAAAATAGGAAGAAAAAAATAATGGAAAGGAAATAGACACCCATGATTTAACCACGTTTTAATTTTTTTAGTTTTATAATCCTACAAATTTTCCCATAAATAGAAAAGCATTTGTCTTGAAGTACTATCTAGTTGCGTGCATAATTTTTTCAATAAAATCGTACGTTCAATAAATTTATGATATACTAAAAGATTATTATAATTTGTGATTTATTTTATGATAAAGAAAATATATTTTATTTCCTCATGAGATATAAACTTTTTTTTTAATAAAAGATATAAACTTATGAAACTTATTAAAATGTTGCAGATTTTTAATTACAAATTTTGTTTATGCATGACAATATCGAATTGAACGAGATATACAAATTTTATGATTTACGTTATACTATTTAGAAAGTTTTGTTTTTATTCTATTTTCTTTTTACTATTCTACCTCTTTTCTTTTCATTTATTTTTCAGTGTAACAAACATTACATTTTTTTTTGAAAGGAGTGTAACAAACATTATGTCACTTATTTGTCAATTTTATACCATTTTTAATTTTAATATTCAAATAATGTTAAAAAAATATTAAAACAATTAACTTATATTCTTAATTTAAATCAAAATCAATATAACAAACATTCATATCAATATATTGTATATTGTTTTTTAAACTACGATAATTTGATAAAGTCACCCATGAATCACACGGATGGACTTTGCATCAACAAGTTTTCAATAACTTTTCCCTCCCTTAACTTTTGCACACTCATAACCCTGTAAGAGAATAAAAATATTTATGCATGCCTTTTCAAATATATTTGGAACATCACCAATGCTCGATGTTCGATGATCCATTCAAAGTTTTTCATGCGCAAAATGGTGGCATTTCAAATTCTTAAATACACTTTGAACATTCGCCCCATAGTCCAAGTAAATGTGTCTCTCTCGTTATTTATATTGAGTAATAATGTAAGTCAAAACTTCATCCATAGTTGGCACAATACGAAAGCCATTTATGGCTGCTTCTCTCTGTCTCCGGTCATCACTTGTAATGTTTGGCATGCACTTCCACCCTTCGCACTGCTCCAAACCCCTTCATCGTGGCTTTTTCTTTTTAAAATTTCAAGTAACATAGGTACCAAAAACACAAACACAATAAAAAAAGGCATATTCAGATTTTCCAACTAAATTGTCTTCGTTTCCGTCATTATACTCAAAAACTCACATTATATTCCGATTTTGAATCGATTGTAATTTGTAACTGATTCTTCATCTTAAATTAAATTATTTACTGTGTTAAAAAAAATTATTCCCATGCATTTATAGTTTTGTTGTAATAACTGGATGCCATCGAAACAAATCACCAAATAGCAGCAAGTTGAATGCATGATTCAGGAAAAATAGTCGCTTCACAACACCATTAAAAGTCTTGATTAATCATTGGAAAAACGTTGCTTCGCAAAACACAAGGCTTTAGAAAACGATTGTAAATAGTCAATGTTGAATTATTCTCTTTTATGAATCCATGTCTTTTACAACTGCCAAAAGTAACATGTCTATGCTTTTCACAATAATATCCAATGGTTTGAAGGGTGGTTTTCAACGATTGGTGAATGTTTATCACATAGTTTACTAAAAAATGTCTATTATTATCTCAGGCTAACTGTTCTCAGTTAGCTCATGGCACTCTTTCTAGTATATTAACTGTCAGGTAATTGATTTAACCTCAATACAAGGAGAAAATAGAGAATTTACCACAATTTGATTAATTTGTGATTTAAAGAAAGGATTCATGTTAACCCACTGAGCCACTTTTCGGTTGAACAAATTAAATTTATGAGAAGTGAACTAGCTACCATTCTATTAACAATAGGCTTCAACTCATCAGAAAACTCGACAATAAAAGATATAAAATTTTGTATAATTCTACTTATAGAGACCAATCAAAAGCCTTTTGTTTGTATCTTTAATCTGTCATCCGTCTTCATGGGAATTTATAAGCGTTACTGTGAAATCCATAGGAATGTGGACCTACACGAATTATGGTCATTAACTTTTGATCTGCATGCTGTTAAAACTGAAAGCTTATTGAAACCAATCCTTTCAGCTTAACAATTTCCAGGTGCATAATTATTGAAGTTAAGTTGCTTTAGAAGTATAGACTTCTTTATACTTATCAACATATTAACTACTAAATTATATATGCACATATTTGTAATTTAAAATTGTCTTTTGAATATTGGATATGTTAGCATACATAAGGTTTACCATTAAATAACAAGAGTTGTATATTATGTCTTTAAAAATAAAATTTTACATTGATATTTGATTTGTTTTGTATCTTGATTTTTCCAGAATATACATTTTGTGAGCGTTGAACGTATCGAATGGAATTAGACTCAAGTTCTAGCATTTGGTTAGAAACGCATCAAGAGATTGCATGTTCATTTCTCCAGTTGTTTACCAACAAATAGAGAAGTAATTAGTGGTAATGTGATATATTATTTCAAAAAATCCTAGTTACCTATCGTTTAAATCTGGATAGGTTTTGTCTCATCATGGTTAAGCGAGTTGGTTTCTTTTCTTGATTACTAAGGATAGAGGTCAGGTTCAAAATTCGGAAGGATTAACGAGAAAAGACAAAGTCTATTGTGAATATTTGATTGATAATCTAGCTTTGAACCAAATGTGGAATGCTAATGAAATTTTTTCAGTTTTGCTTCCTACCTTTTGCATTTACCTAAGGCCTGGATAGTAGAAATAGTGAACTTATTGGATAGGAAATGTTCAAATAATAATAGCGTTCCTCCGCCTCCTTCCATGGCGGTTATTAGAACTCCGATATAGGTGAATATCATTTGTAGCATTATTCAAATTTAAATGCGCTCTTCCTCTTCTTTTTGTAGAGGAAACATTTGAAAATATGCAGAAGTGAGAGGCAGAATGTTGGTTTCTTCTTTCTATCTCATAGCTTCTCTATATAGTTACACAGTGGATTACAGTTTCTCACCAAAATAATAAGAAATTCCAAAATTTCTAAAATGAAAAATACTCAATCACATTAGTTCTTTTGGATCAATTAATTTCAGTTTCTAATCTCCTAAGGAACTTATGCGATCGAGGATTTCAAGGACCAGATTGTTTGGCACCAATCAGTTAAGAAAATAACATGGTGATTTACTATAGAAACTAAAAGGGTCTTGCGGATATATGTCCGTGTTAAGCGATAAAAAAACATAGAAATTGTGCAGGAAAAACAATTTTTAACCTTTTAAAAAATTGAATATACAACATAGAAGACAATATTTCTATATTTAGCCTCTGAACACATGTTAACATTTTTCACCAAAAAATGAGTAAGCTAACTTGAATTGCAAATTACTACATAAGTTTAAATTGGTCTGCATCAGATTGATTTCTTTCTTTGGAGAAGTTTAAAGAAACAACTTTAAGACAAGTACAAATACAACAAATATTAAAAGGTCTACATAATATGACTTTATCATTTAGTGAAATTTTACGGTTGTTCCAACCGTAAAATTTGCTCCCGGCCTTAACAACAATGGATGCATCTTATTTACTCAATAATCATTGTATGCACATGAACGATCTTTCTTACCATTTTATTATTTAGTTGACTAAATATACTTTACATGTTTTCAACCAACAAAGGATTATGTAATCTTTGCTCACACCGTAAAACTTTGCTCCCAAACACAGAATTTAAAGCAGAAAATGCAATTCAATCAGCATAGGTATTAAGGCAGTGTTTTCAGTCTCCCTAAAATACACAATAATAAAGTAGATATTACTAAACCAAATCAACAGTCTAGCTGCTTACAAAATAGAAGCAATTCTCAAATAACATAGTAATTAAAGCATAAACATGAAAAAGAAAAAGCAATGCCACCGTCGATCTAGAACCCAGTTCTGGGAACAAAAGTTGCAGAACAACGGTGCAGACTTGAAGCTTAATCTGAAAAACAAGTTACTTAGACGAGAAATAGAAATAGTACGAAGAGCAAACCATTTATTGTAATCACGACGGTAGACATCCTGCGCAGTTCACTTCTTCCTCAATGCTGACTTAGTCTGCTTAATTCCTCCACTGAGATCCTTCTTTTCCACAACCTTGACGACACCAACAGCCACAGTTTGATGCATGTCCCTGACAGCAATATGGGAGGTGTGGCAGTCAAGAACAGGTGCATAACCACTTCCAATCTGGCCAGGTTGATTCATGATGATCACTTGTAAAGTTAGTGGCCTCCTTGGATGGGTCATCCTTGGAGTTTGAGGCAACATAACCACGCTTGAGATCCTTAACGGCGACATTTTTAACATTAAATCCCACATTTTTAACGCTTGAGATCCTTGTGATATTTTGGCACGCAGCAACAATTGCACCTAGGTAACTCTGATGTATGTTGCTGTCCTTGAGAGCCTCGATTACGTTTGCCGAATCAAATTCTACTTCTAGCTTTAGGACCAACAAATCTTTCGCAAAATTCAACCCCATAAGCATTGCCATACTTTCAGCTGTGTCAGAATCAGGGAGTGTTGGACGATACCAGCAAGCTGCGGCCAAAACAACGCCATCAGAATCTCTCACTACCGCGGACAAACCCCAGCTGCCAACGTCGTTAGGACCAGCCGCGTCAACATTTAATTTGTATGAGTCGGAGCTTGGCTGCCTCCACCTCACATGTGACCGAGGGATATGAATTGGGCTAGTGTTTGCTTGGTAAAACAACTCTGCAGCATTGTTATAAAGTGTAACTTCTTTAATTGCTTTCTTGCAAATATCTATAGCCATAGGCATATTAATCCCTTCAAAACACCTTTTATTCCTTACATTACAAATTTCATAGCACAAAGAGCAAACTATTTGAATTATTTCTTTGTCAGCCTTCATAATAACACTTTGCAGCCACTCACTGAACCTGCAAACCAAAGCGGTGATGCAAACCAATGCGACTTAGACCAGTCACACTTCATAAAAAGATGATCCCTGGATCAGCAGAAAAATTAATTCCAAGCGGTGATGCAAACCAAAGCGACTTAGACCAGTCACACTTCATAAAAAGATGATCAATCGTTTCAGTATGTTGATCGCAGAAGCAACACAACGGAGTACAATTAATCACTCTATTGAACAAAGAAAATTTAACCGGAAGCCGATTATGAAGAATGCACCATATGAGATGGAGATGTCTCGGGACTGATTTCACCTTCCACAATTTTTTCCATATCCCACTTTCCCTAGGAATATTGGATTGGTTAGAACTCATTAGCTCCCTCCTCCCTTTAAGAAACTTGTATGCCGATTTTACTGAGAATTCACATTTTTTATTCACCGCCCATATGAATTTATCTTGCTGTTGCGATGGAAGAATCGAAATTTGCATAATTTGTTGAACTTCAAAGGGAAAGAATAATTCATTCAGCAGCTGAATTTTCCATCCTTTATGTTCCTCATCAATAAGCTCACAGACTCTTGAAATAACACAATTAGGAGGTTTTGGAGACCAAACTTTATATCCATGTTGAATAGGCAACCAATTATCTTTCCAAATTCTCACCTTTCTCCCATCACCTAACCTCCACAAACCAGCTACATCAATCACTTCCACTTTTGCTTGATAAATGCTTCTCCATGTGAAACTTGGATTAAATTGTATTTCCGCTTGAAGGAAATTACTTCTTGGAAAATAACGACTTTTTAAACAACTAGCTAGCAATGATTCTTCATTTTGTAAAATGCGCCATCCATGATTAGCTAACATAGCTAAATTGAAATCTTTGAGAGTTCTGAAACCCATCCCCTCCATCATACTTCTCCTTACACATGACATTCCAAGCAATCCATGGAATTTTCCTCTCTCCTTGTTTACTTCCCCACCAGAACTTATTAATCATGCTTTCCATATGATCACACAGACTATCCGGCAATTTGAAGCAGCTCATAACATAGGTAGGGATCGCTTGTACCACCGCTTTTATGAGAACTTCTCTTGCTGCATAGGATAAAAAGTGACCTTTCCAACCATTCAACTTCTTCCAAATTCTTTCCTGAACAAAATTAAACACCTGTTGTTTGGATCGACCTACATAAGTTGGAAGACCCAGGTATTTTGAGTGACATTCAACCGCCTTAATTTGCATCAATCCTTGGAACAAGATTTTTCTCTCTGCTGACACATTTCGGCTAAATGAAATTTCTGATTTGTCCAGGTTGATTAGTTGGCCTGAAGCTACCTTGGTAAAGAATCCTCACCTCACAAGCCGGTTTTGTGGGGTTGTGTTAGACCCAACCACCATTTCTAATATAAAGGTCCAAAATATTCTTAATAGCATTTGCATCATTTGAGGAGTCCCTGCAAAATATCAAACTATCATCTGCGAAAAACAGATGACTAATACTCGTATATTTTTGTGGTTAATTTAGTTGTGATACAACTTAGTTTGTGTAACAAAAATTATCCTATACAATAAAAAATGTTTTAAAAAATATGCAAAAAAAAGACTTCACTGTATTTATACGTGAACAATGCAGGTGTCACTATATAATGTAAGGGTGTTCAAATTTAAACGGATCCAAAATAAAACCACACACCGATCCAAAAAAACCGAAAATCGAAAAAAACCGAATATTTTTTGATGCATTTGGATGTTGTTTTATAAAAACCGCTATGATCAGATTGGATTTCGGATCACTTTCTCAAAACCGAAGCAAACTCAACTGAACCACAAAAGTAAATATTATTATTTATTTATTCTTTTATTAGTATATAATATTGCATTATTACGTTGTTTGTTGGTTTTTAATCTTATATATTGCACTAATTTAATCTATATTATTATTTCATATGTTTAAAAAATAATCGATAATTTTCATAGTGTAATTTTAATTTTTTAATATATTTTGCATCAAACCTATTATTTTACCATGTTTGTGTAATATTGAGATTAATAAAAAAAATTATATTCATAAAAGAAAGTAAATAAAAATAAATAAATTTTGCATTTTGGATATCCAAAAACCGATCCAAATTAAACCTCATATATTTGGATCGGATCGGTTCGAATTTTTTAAGAACAGTCATCCAAACCGAACCGAACTGCGTGTTATTTTTATTTTGGATCGGATGATATTTTACCTCAAAACCAATCCAAACTGCACCGTAAACACTACTAGTATATTGTGTTGTTCTTGTTGTGTCAAAAATCAAAATAGCATCTGAACCAAAATTTGAATGTAAATTAATAGCTAAATGAGTCTTTAAAATAAAATTGTTTTTTTTTTCAATTTTATTACCAATAATAGGTTATTATAAACAATGAAATGATGCATTTTCTTATGAAATGATATTTTTAAAATATAAAATTGATAAATCACTCTTAATTTTATGTAAAAGATTGTTAATTTATTGATTTATAAGATGAGTGTACCATAACTTTAATTTATAAAGTGTGTCGTAGAAGTTCTTATAAAACAACGAGAGAAAAATTAGCTTCTTATTCCTATCAAGCCAAATTGAATAGGAACCAAGTGCAATCACAGGATTATCAAGGTGACCAGCAAGAAGGATAATGCAAACACTATACCACTGTTCTAAACAGATCATTCCAGATGAACCAAGACTTAATACGGGATTGACGCGATCTTCATCTTCAAATCTTGTATATTTAATCAAAAAAATAAAACTAAAAAGACTTTTGGAGACAATTTGTAACAAATTCTTCTCATTTTAAAATTAATTCGACTTTAAAATGTTCTCTTTTGGAGAAAGTCTTAGATGGACACAAACACAAACAAATAGTACTTAGGCACACACACATGAATGAGAAAAATTAAATGATAAAAGTAAAAGATGATGTGACTAATTTATTTCTCTATTAAATTTTTCTAATTGTGAGTGTGTGCCCAAATGTTTTTCATTTGGGTTTGTGTCCATAGAAGAGTTGCTCTTTGTTTTGTCTTCACTATACCACTTCTTCATTTTAAAATTAATTCATTTTAAAATTAATTCGACTTTAAAATGTTTTGTTTTGTTTAGTACAGGTAAAAACAAAGTGACGATCAAAGATATATTTATTTAATATAATTACATGAATTAAATTAAACATGATCAAAAGCTAGGAAAATCTAAAACACGTTTAACTTATAACAGTTGGTACGTAATATTACTTTTAGAGTAAATTATACTTCATTCCCTCAAAGATGCTTGAATTATACTCTCATTTCCTCTATATGTTAAAAAATAAAGCTAGCAAAGTATACCGCGAGCGAGTAGCCTTTGCCAAAGAAGCGCTAATTACTTGTTGCATTGCATGTGTTAGGAGATGAGTGCACTTGATAAGAATGAGACATGTGTTGGAACAAAATGTGTTTAACAATGAACCTTAAAGAGTTTTGATGATAACAAGGTATTAAAAATTGTAAATTGGACTAACTAATATTTGTTCAAGTGTACATGACCATAGTTAAAAATTTACATCATATAAAGGTTCTGAAGAACAAAAAGAGAGCTAAGGAATCAAGAAAAGGAAGCTTAAAAGCATCTGAAGAAAAGTGCATCTGAACGCAAAAGTGCATCTGAAGACAAAAGTGCTCCTGAAGAATGATGACGTCATCAGAAGCTGAAAGTCATCAAAAGCTGAAAGTCATCAGAAGCTGAAGACCGTCAGAAGCGGATAGTTCAAAAGCGACTTTATCTGAAGCTGAAGCTCATCAGAAGCTGATTATCACCATAAGCTGAAGATTCAAGGATCAGTACTTCAGAAGCTGTCTATTGGATTCGAAAACACTGCAGAAGATTAGTGGATGATTGCAACGGTCATTTTGGTGAAGATTTGAAGGCATTGGAACCTTATCTTCAAAAAGCGTTGACATTGTACTTTGTACGAACTGTACAACCACCTTCCCCACTACTCTGTTTTGTGTCTACGCTACAGGACAAGAAAACAGCTCCAGAATAACAGCTACGCCTGCAAAGATGTTCCTTCACAATGGGAATGGATTTCAAATTAGTTCTTCATATGACAACAACCAAATCAGGCAAAAGATCATTGGTGAAAGATCAAGCTTCAACAACGACTTTTTTGATGTGCTGGCAATTTCACAGCGTCTCTTTCACACCTTTATATAAAGGAGTGAAAACTTAGAGATTTGGTAATGCTGAACGAAAGACTCACAACATTTTTACAAGTGCCAAACCTCTGCTGAAATTGTTCTGCATTCACTTAGAATTTTTGTGTCTAAAAGTTTCATCTTAGAAATTCTTAAGTTATTGAGTCTGTATCTGATTTGTATTGTGAGCACCTCTTATTGTATATCAAGTGTTCAACCTCAAACAATTTTCTGTGTAATTTTGTTTGTCTATAAATCTCTTGCAGTTGTGCTTGAGCAGAGAAGTCTCTTAATTGTGATCTTGAGCATAGGAAGACTCTTGCAAAGTGTGCTTGAGCAAAGGAAGTCTCTTGCTGTGTGCTTGAGCAATTGTAATCAGATATTACATTCTAGTGAACTCTCCTTGGAAGTGCAAGGGGGACAGGACTACTTCCGGATTGTAGAAGGAACCTGTATAATTGCTTTGTGTCTTTCTTCTTCTTCTCTCTCTCTCTCTCTCTGTTTTATTCCGCTGCGTTCAGATTCTGATTATCACTTCAGAAGCGGTATCACTTAGCTTCTGATCAGTGTGTTCAGTTTTTAGGAGAAACGAAGAATTTTCCAAAAACACAATTCAACCCCCCTTCTTGTGTTTTTCTCACTTTCAATTGGTATCTAGAGCTTGGTTCTGTTGATAACACCTAACAGTGTAACAGTCCAAGATCTGAGAAAAACATGTCTGGTGGATCTCCTATATTTCTACTGGATCTGGTCATACTAGCTATAATAATGTCTCACATGATTATAGTGGCAGTAAGAAATCCAGTGTTGGAAAGATTCCAAAGTTCAACGGAGATGCTGAAGAATTTTCTTGGTGGAAAACAAACTTCTATAGTTATATCATGAGTTTAGATGAAGAACTATGAGATATACTAGAAGAAGGTGTTGGTGACTTAGTTCTTGATGAAGAAGGAGCTGCTGTTGATAGAAAGAAACATACTCCTGAGTTGAAGAAACTCTACAAGAAGCATCATATTATCAGAGGAGCACTTGTCACTGTTATTCCTAAAGCAGAGTACATGAAAATGAGTGACAAGTCCACTGCTAAAGCTATGTTTGCTTCTCTCTGTTCAAACTATGAAGGCAACAAGAAGGTCAAAGAAGCAAAGACTCTCATGCTTGTACATCAGTATGAGTTATTCAAGATGAAGGATGATGAAACTATTGAGGAGATGTACTCAAGGTTTCAAACCTTAGTCTCTGGGCTACAAATTCTAAAGAAGAGTCATGTTGCTTCTGACCACGTGAGCAAGATACTCAGAAGCTTGCCTGCTAGATGGAGACCAAAGGTGACTGCCATTGAGGAAGCTAAAGATTTAAACACTTTAAGTGTCGAAGATCTTGTTAGTTCTCTCAAAGTTCATGAGTTAAGTCTTAATGAACATGAGTCTATTAAGAAGAGTAAATCAATAGCTCTTCCATCCAAAGGCAAGTCATCAAAAGCTCTCAAAATAGTTGAATCTTAAGAAGAAGAACCATCTGGTTCAGATTCTGAAGAAGATGCTGCTGAGATGGCTATGATCTCCAACAGACTTCAGTATCTGGTCAGAAAGAACAAAAAGTTTCTAACCAGAAGGAGCAACTCCAGAAGCTCAAGGAAAGAAGATCAGAAGGGATGCTTCAACTATAAGAAGCCTGGACACTTCATTGCTGAATGCCCTGATCTTCAGAAGGAGAAGTCAAAGGATAAGTCAAAGAAGTTAACATTCAAACCAAGTAAATTCAAGAAGCAGATTAAGCAGAGTTTAATGGCAACCTGGGATGATTTAGGAAGTGAATCTAACAAAGAGGAAGCTGATGAAGACGCAAAGGTAGCTGTTGGGTTAGTAGCTACAGCAACTTCAGAAGCAGGATTAGATTCTGACTCAGAAGATGAAAATGAGGTATATTCTAAGATTCCCAGAGATGAACTTGTTGAGTCACTTAAAGAACTTCTTACACATTTTGAAGTAAGAACCAATGAGTTGAAGGATTTAAAAGAAAAATATGTTGATTTGGTAAAACAGCAAAAATCAATTCTATTGGATCTTAAAGCTTCTGAACAATGACTTAGGGGCTTTGACTTCATGTGTAAAACTTATGAAGATCAGCTCAGGTTCTTATGTCAGAAGCTACAAGAAAAGTGTAATGAAAAACCTTTAAGCAACCATGAAATTGCTCTTGAAGATTTTATCATATCTGGCATTGACAGAAGCAGAGTGGCTTCTGTGATTTATAACATTTACAGAAACAATGGAAAATGGATTGGTGTTTCAGGAGGGAAACCTAATGAAATCACTCTCAAAGCATGTTGTGAATGCATCAAGGAAGGTCTGAAAACAGTTTTTGTACCTGAAGGTGCTGAGTTGGAAACTGTTGTTCAATCAGAACCTGAAGCTTCTAGCTCTAAGGCTAAGATTATCTTAAAACCAAAGAACTCCAAGCCAAAGGCTATGATCAAATCTGATTCCAAGACTTCAAAGATCAGGATCCTGAAAAGATCAGAACCTGTTCCTGAGAGTCTGGTGAAACCAAAATCTGAGGTTCTGAAGTCTAAGTTTCAGAAGAAGACAGTTACTGCTTCTGAAGTACCAAAACCTAAGGTGATGGTTAATCAGAAGCAACCCAACTCACAGCACAAGGTACAGGAAGTGAAGAGTAAAGCCTCAAGTACTAACCTTCCAGGACCCATAGGACAATGGGTACCTAAATCTGAAAATGTCAATGATGCAGGTATGTCTAAGAGCAGTGCCAAAGCAAAGATCATGGTACCTAGACAGCGGTTGCTCAAGACACATGACAGGAGAGAAGTCCATGTTCCTCAGCCTAACAATGAAAGAGGGAGGAAATGTGAAATTTGGAGGCAACCAGTCTGGCAAAATAATAGGTACAGGAACTATTGGTAATTCCTCTACCTCTATTAATAATGTATGGTTGGTAGATGGTCTTGAACATAAACTTTTGAGCATTAGTCAATTTTGTGATAATGGTTATGATGTGCTTTTTGAGAAAACCAACTGTACTGTAATCAACAAGGAAGACAAATCCATTGTGTTCAAGGGAAAGAGAGTTGATAATGTCTACAAAATCAATTTTTCTGAACTGGCTGATCAGAAGGTGATTTGCCTTCTATCAGTAAATGATAAGAAATGGATGTGGCACAGAAGGTTGGGACATGCTAACTGGAGATTAATCTCTAAGCTTAGTAAGTTACAACTTGTCAAAGGGCTACCAGACATTGACTATCATTCAGATGAACTTGTCAAAGGGAAAATTGTGAAATCATCTTTTAAAACCAAAGACATTGTTTCAACCTCCAGACCCTTAGAACTACTCCATATTGATTTATTTGGACCAGTCAGTATTGCATCCTTATATGGAAGTAAATATGGATTAGTCATTGTTGATGATTATAGCAGATGGACTTGGGTGAAATTCCTGAAAAGTAGAGATCATGCATATGATGTATTCAGTAACTTCTGCACACAAATTCAAACTGAAAAAGAGTCAAAGATTTTGAAAATCAGAAGTGATCATGGTGGAGAGTTTGAAAATGAGCCATTTGAAGCTTTTTGTGAAAAACATGGAATTGTCCATGAATTCTCTTCTCCTAGAACTCCACAACAAAATGGGGTTGTAGAAAGAAAGAATAGAACTTTACAAGAAATGGCCAGAACCATGATCCATGAAAACAATTTGGCAAAACATTTTTTGGCAGAAGCAGTGAATACAACATGTTATGTCCAGAATAGGATCTATATTAGACATATCTTGGAGAAAACAGCATATGAACTCTTTAAAGGAAGGAAACCCAATATCTCTTACTTTCATTAATTTGGATGTACATGTTACATTCTGAATAACAAGCACTACCTAAAGAAATTTGATGCCAAGGCCCAAAGAGGAATCGTTTTAGGTTACTCTGAAAGGTCAAAGGCATACAGAGTGTATAATTCAGAAACACTGTGTGTTGAAGAATCTATGAACGTCAGATTTGATGACAAAGAGCTTGAAGATAAGCTTCAAAGCAAGGTGAAAGTTTTGCAGAGATACATGTTCCTGAATGTTACTCTAGAACCTGATCAGATAGCTGAATCTGAATAAAGTCCAGAAGCTGAACCCACATCAGAAGCGCAAGATGAAGTTGCTTTTAATGAAGCACAAGATGGCTCACATCAAGCAGATCCTCCCAGAAACACATTCAAGCACAAGTCTTCACATCCTGAGGAGCTAATCATTGGAAACAAAGATAGTCCAAGAAGAACAAGATCATACTTTAGACAAGAAGAGTTAATGATTGGACTGATCTCAATGATTGAACCTACAACAGTTGATGAAGCTCTTTCAGATGATGGATGGATCTTAGCTATGCAAGAAGAGTTGAATCAATTTCAAAGAAATGATGTGTGGGATCTAGTACCCAAACCTCAGCACAAGAACATTATTGGAACAAAATGGGTATTCAGAAACAAGTTGAATGAGCAAGGAGAAGTAACAAGTAACAAAGCAAGACTTGTTGCACAAGGGTGCAGTTAACAAGAAGGCATTGATTACACTGAAACATTTGCTCCAGTTGCAAGATTGGAAGCAATCAGGTTACTTCTTTCCTATGCAGTTAATCATGGCATAATATTATATCAAATGGATGTCAAGAGTGCATTTCTTAATGGTGTCATAGAAGAAGAAGTGTATGTCAAGCAACCTCCTGGATTTGAGGATATTAAATATCCTGACCATGTTTTTAAACTGAAGAAATCACTATATGGCTTGAAACAAGCTCCCAGAGCTTGGTATGATAGACTAAGTAATTTCTTAATTAAAATTGATTTTAAAAGAGGACAGGTTGATACAACACTCTTTAGAAGGACCCTTGGGAAAGATATTCTTGTTGTGCAGATATATGTTGATGATATAATATTTGGTTCTACTAATGCATCTCTTTGCAAGGAATTCTCTAAGTTAATGCAGGATGAATTTGAAATGAGCATGATGGGAGAGCTGAAGTTCTTCCTTGGCATTCAAATCAATCAATGCAAAGATGAAGTTTATGTTCATCAATCAAAGTATACAAAGGAGCTTCTGAAGAAGTTCAAGCTTGAAGATTGTAAAGTGATGAACACTCCAATGCATCCTACGTGAACCTTAAGCAAAGAAGATGAAGGAGCTAAAGTAGATCAGAAGCTGTACAGAGGTATGATTGGTTCTTTGTTATACCTCACTGCATCTAGGCCAAATATTTTATTCAGTGTATGCTTGTGTGCAAGATTCCAATCAGATCCTAGAGAATCTCATATGACTGCTGTCAAGAGAATCTTCAGGTATTTGAAAGGAACAACTAATCTTGGACTCCTTTATAGGAAATCCTTAGATTATAAGCTAATTGGATTCTGTGATGCTAATTATGCTGGTGATAAGATTGAAAGAAAGTCAACTAGTGGCAATTGTCAATTTCTGGGTGATAATCTTATATCCTGGGCTAGCAAAAGACAAACAACTATTGCTATGTCTACAGCAGAAGCAGAATACATTTCATCTACAAGTTGTTGTACACAACTACTTTGGATGAAACATCAGTTGGAAGACTATCAGATAATTGCTAACAGTATTCCCATTTATTGTGATAATACTGCTGCTATTTGTTTGTCTAAAAATCCAATTTTGCATTCAAGAACTAAGCATATTGAAATCAAACACCATTTTATCAAAGACTATGTTCAAAAAGGGATTTTAGATATACAATTCATTGATACTGAGAATCAATGGGCTGATATATTTACTAAGCCTTTAACTGTTGAAAGGTTTGATTTTATAAAGAAAAATTTGAACATGCACTACGTGTCTGATTAAAGCTTGCTTGCTCCTGAATAGGATTTTAGGTTCTGAAGTCAGTTCAGAAGATGTGGTCCATCAGAAGCTCTTTATTAAGGTTCTGAGGAAAATGCGCTTCTGATGATGACGTCAACATCTGAAGTCTAGAAGCTGGATTTTATGCTTTTGAATAGTTGAGTTAGTGGAAACGCTGGAAGTTACTTTTTGTAGTAACACTGGCCCACTAACTTGGCAGTTACTCTGAAAACTTCTAACGTGGCTTATCTGTATTGGTGTATAACTTAAAAGGGCAATGATGATTCAATAGTTTTGAAAAGTACTTTCACGCGCCCCCAATGTCATTAATGTTATGTTTGTTTGTCTCTTTTGAATTGCAATCGTTTTTACTCTTAACACATTGTCAATTCACACACTACCCACTTCACAACAAACACTTTTCTTTCAAACTTGTTCTTGCGAAGTAAGAGCAATCTCAACCCTAGAACCCTAAAAATATCATCTTCATCATCAATCAAATGGCATCATCAAGCTCGCATCAGAACAATCCAGAATCTACTGCACAAGAGGCCCCTGCCTATGACTTCAGAGGAAGAAGCATGAAACTAGAGGAATGGGAGTTAATGGTACAAATAGAAAATCCGGTAGATTTTGCTTCTCTAGCCTTTCATGATTGCTGGATCAGAAGTTATTATGAAAAACAAGGGCTTATGCAATACTTCAATATGTTGAATGGACCAACATATGAAGCCATGGTTAGGCACTTCTGGGTGAGAGCTTCAATTTATGACAAAGCTGAGTCATTAGTTGAAGAAAGGGAGAAGGTTATGCTTTATCCAGAACTGAAAGGAAAGACAAGAAAAGAAATGGGACTTAAACCATTTACTTCCAGAGAAATCAGGTCAAGCATCTGTGGAACTTTTGGAGTAAATTATACTTCCTTCCCTTAAAGATGCTTGAATTATACTCTCATTCCCTCTTATGTTAAAATATACACTTCCCCTCTCCTTTTAATCAAAATATATTGAAAAACTTTTCACTCCCCTCCCCTAAGAGAAGCTTGAGTTACATTCCCCTCTCCTCTTATGTTAAAATCTACACTTTACTCCCTCAATAATTTTTTTTATTTCTAATAATCTAGAAAAAAAATTTAACACATGTTATACCCTAATTTTGGACCTAAAAATACTAGCTCCATTCTTCTTTTCTTGCATTTCAAGTCATTTGATATGTCTCTGATCAATTACATCTTTCTCTGCATTTTATTTCAATATTACTTGCAAAGTTCACATAAAAGGGTATTTTAGTCATTTCCTATGTTAAAATTTCTTTCAGTCTTTTAAAAATTTGTTTGGGTCCTTTCAAATAGTTTGAATAAGTCTCCATTTCAATTCTATGTCAAAATCCATTTCAAAGATTGTATTTGAAGTCATTTTGAGTCAGTTTAGCCCCTAGCGGTATTTTAAGTCTTTTCACGTGTTAAAGCTCTGTTTAATCTCTTAAAATTGTCTCTGAGTCTTTTAATTTGCTTGTATAAACTCTTGCTTTAATTCCTTGTTAAAAAACCATTTTAAAATTTCATCTGAGTCATTTTTAGTCGTTTTAGTCCCCAGGGGCATTTTGGTCATTTCACACAAAATTTCGGCAGAGAGAGGTTACTTTAAAGTACCTCATTTAAGTAATTGGTTCATTTTAGTCCGTTTTGTCAATTTTTATCGTTTCACTTTACGTCATTTTCCATTTACCAATTTTAATTCATTTTAATTTTCATTTTAAGTCCTAAAAACTTCTAAAAAATTGCCCTTTAGTCCTTTTATTGAACTTTATCCCTTTTAGGGTTTATTATTTTAATTTTTTGTCCTTTAAGTCAAATTTTTAGTTTTTTAGTCTTTTTAGGTCAAATACAGAAAAGTCCTTTTAATTTCGTATTTTTGCATAATGGTCCATTTTTTTTAAAAAAAAATTGCAAGTTGGTCCTTAATGTTTTTGCAGGTCAGTCCCTTAAGTCCTGGAAATTGCAGAATGGTCCAACAGGTTGTTACAAGTCCAAACACGTGGCAGTCACATATTGGTCCAGAGGTCCACATGTCGGCCTATATAAGGCTGTGTCATCAATGCAATAGTACACAGAGCCATTCACTAAGTGCCAACTCACACAAACAGAATTCACAATTCTCTCTCCAGAATCAAAGATCAAAATCATAACTGTTTCCAGAAATCATCAAGAACATTCATCAAACCCTAATTTTCCAGAACGAAAGATTCAACCGAATTCTTAAGAATTAACGCAAGTTCTCAGTGATTCATTACTGAATCTTCATCATCGAACTTGTTTCTTCGCAATTCTGGTGCGAATTCATCACCAACGGTGACAAACTCAAGCACGATCACGAAGAAAGAGAGAGAGAAGAAGAAGGATTAAAGCAAGTTTCGAACCAGTGAAGAAGAAAAAGAGAGAATAACCGATTTATTTTCAGTTCAAGACTTACTAGAAGCTTGCGTGGATCTTTCTGTTTGAATCTCCAAATCAAATTCAGGTAAACACACAAAAACCTTCTCGTTTTCGTTTACAATCATCATCGAAGGTTTGTAATGAAAAGTAAACGGTGAATCGAAGTGAAAATCTTGAAAAGATTCGAACAAATTGAAAATCGAAACCCTAAATCTTACAATCCTGAAGATTCACCGTTTATCTTTCAAATCAGAGTTCGAAATCAACATCAGAGTAGAAAATAGTTCAGATTAGGGTTTCGTTCCAAAAGATTTCGAAAATTTTTTTAACCCTAGGAACGTAAGCTTCAGGCTTAGATCTGCTCAAATCTAAGACTCATTTCCAAAAACAAGTGTCAAAACCATGAAGAGGAGTCCAAGACGAACACAATGGCATAAAAAGTTTTCAAAAAAGGGTTCAGGTACGGCGGCACCACCGGCAGCCACCGTACCTCCGTCGTAGTGTTCGTCGGATAAGACGACGGAGAAGAAGAGAGAAGTTGCAGAGCTTCTCTCTCTAAAATGTTGTAGAGAGAGAAGAGAGAAGGAGGAATGAACTGGACCGGCAGGTTTGTGTTTATATAAACACCTGAACCGGTCTGGTTCGTTTTGGTTCACTCTCTTCTTGATCTGCACCGTTTGATTCATGGTTCGCCACGTGTATGCCTGTGATCTCTTGTTTCCATGCATCTGAGCTTTGTTACCATGCGCTGCATACTCTCAGCCCTTGGATCTAGGGTTTGATGGAGTTGGATCAATCCAACGCCTCTGTGGCGTTTGGATAGTCCAAGATCCATCAGTAACCTTGGGCCTGGGCTTGTCCTTGGCAGATTTTCGTTCCTTGCTTTCTTTTTTCTATTTGAGCACTGCATTTCAATTCTTGCACCCTCCTGTATTGCATAAAATTCTCATAAAAATTCTTAAAAGTTTTTTTACATGCTCTTGATATTTTGCTTGACTTTCTTGTGATGTTTTTTATATGTCAAAAACCTGAAAAAAAAAAAACACATGTGGTTATTTTTAATTTGTTTACTTTTGTTTGTTAAAATTTGTGAATTTTTTGTATATTTTTGAGTCTAAAAATCTTTTAAAAATTCCTAAAAAATTCCTACGTGTTCTTGATCATTTTCTGGATATTTTTGTGATGTTATCATGTGTTAAATCTTGTTTAAAAAACGTGTGGTATTTTCTTGTTAATTGTCTACTATTTTTGTTAAAAATTGTGAAGTTTTATATGTTTTTTGTGTCTAAAAATTCTTTAAAAATTCTAAAAATTTTCATACACATTTCTTGATAGTTTTGTGGTATTTTCATGATGATTTTTGCATATTAAAACTTGGAGAGAATAATGTGAGGATTTTCTTGCCATTTTGTGATGTTTTGTATTAAAAATTTGTGAAAATTTGCTTGATTCTAGTTCCAATTTCTTGATATATGTTTGTGACCCATACCATATGATTTTGTGACATTTTAGCTACTATTTGTATGTAATTTTGCTGTATGAGTGTGAATTTTGATTAGTTGCTTGCTTTGCAAGTCATGACTATAAATAAATGGTACAAATGTGTCTAAGTTCACTTGGAAATGTAGAGTTCATCATGTGGCTTTAATTCCCATTTTAAGAACTGAATATATGCCTTTAAAAAATGTGTGAGACTATGAGAATTATGAGCTATGTGATGCTTGTATCCCATGGGTGAATTTTTAGTCATATTTTGCACTTGTCTTGGTTTATTTTGTGTTAGATTCCATGCTTTTATTATAGTATTTTTCTTGCCTTATCTTTCTCCATATTATCATGTGCTACTAACCATTTTCTTGTGTTTCATGTTTCATACATCATGAGCATACTCTCTATCACACTTTCTCATCCCATTTCTTTACATTTCTTTTGCTTTTAATTCATTTGTGTGGGATTAAGTTCTCACAAGGAAGTAGTGTGTATGTAGGCCAATGATGTAAAGGACAATGGACTCTAATAATGTACACCGACACAAGCACCGACACATGCACACACCTCACTTTAGATGTATGGCTAGGATATGTATGTTTAGATGTATGTTTAGGATTGCATGTTTAGATGAATGCTTAGGATTTACAACTTAGAAAAATCTCTTTTCCAAAAAATATGAACCAACTTCACTCAAATCCTTTTTCATAATAAACCTTGGGATCAAAATCCCATTGTATTTTCCTTTTATTTTAATAAAATTCCAAATGAAAATTAATCATACTAGACTCCTTTTGCAAAATAACTAATTCCACCTCACATTTTCACAATCTTATGCCCTTGAGGCCCCCTTTCTATTCTTCAAAATCCCATTTTCAAACTTAAAATCAACCAACAAAAACAAAAGTATTTTTGGAAGAGAACTACGGTGGATTTGATCCCTTAAACGGGTACGTAGGCAAGGAATCAAAATTCCTTCAATTCAAATAAAATAAAAATTCAAACATCTTCTTCTCCCTCCAATTCTTCACTTAGAAAACTCTTAGGTTTAAACAAACACTTTCAAATAGCATTTAAAAATAAGGCGCGCGCGTAGAAATTAAAGATGGTTCCTATAGGTTACTATAGTCATTATGGGTGCCTAACACCTTCCCATAGCGAAATCAACTCCCGGACCTCGATTCTCAAGGGTTTTGCTTACTTTTTCCCTTCCCAAGAAAAAAATAAGATATCACCGGTTAAAAAGGTTCAAACATAATCAATGTTTGACACCCGAAAACCAAGATAAAACAACACACTTAAAAAAAAATAGTGTTGCGAGTCTATTTTAATATAATCAAAAATTGAATACATATTTTTTTCGCTATTTTTTATTCATAATTTTATTAACACGTAGTTTTAAACCCTATTATAAAATATGAAACAACCCAAACTAAAATATTAACACGTAATTTTATTAACAGGCATCAGGAGACAACATCGACATCCCAACTAGGTTGGCACCCCGAGCTACCTCCATCCTATGCCGCCAAAATCGAAAATTTTATTAAAAAAAGGGGAAAAGATAATTACAAAAGGTGGGGGGACTATACCAAAACCCACCAAAAAAAAAAGTAGAAAAGAGAAAAAGAAACAGAGAAACAAAAAAACAGCCCAAAAATAGATTAATGGAATCTATAATTAGGTAACCCACATTTGTCCCTATAAAAGTCAATCTTCACCTCATCTGGAAGATCGTCAAGCCAAATCTCACCAATAATGGAGTGACCCAAAGCAGCCAACTTATCTGCACAACAGTTTCCTTCACGGTTGAGTGTCACCCTGTGCACGGGATTTGGAAGGCTGTTTTGATAAAACATGTTGTACCTTAAGTTTTTGCTTCCGATTTCGTGTAAGAATAGGCATGAAACCAGCAGCTGCTTCAGCTGCTGATCTTGCATCATAATCACGGACTCTTTCCCACAAATCTAAACCATGTTGGATATTCTTGCTAGGATGAACCTCTTGTCTTTGCAAAATAACCACATTTTGATCCTTTGCCGAGGGCATACCTCCATCAACCACACTTGATGCTTCGGTAACCATAGGTGTTTTCAGTGCTTGTGAACCAGCAAGTACATCATCTGTACCCTCCAACGACCCATCAGAATTCTCAGTTGTAACAATTGGAGGATCAATGAGAGGAATATCGTGTCTTGTAAATCAGCCGACACCTCATGCATGTCATCGTGCTCAACAGGGGATGGTCTTGAAACAATCTCACGAGCACCCTTGGGACTCTCCACCAGCTCCCGTGGGCTCACATGATCATGTTCGACACCATTCTGAAGCGGTTCAGAAACCTCATCAACCGTGGGAATCGCCAACTCCTCCCTCGATGTCTGAGTTGTCGGTTCCACTCCATCAGGCCGTATGTCCTCACACCCAAGAGGGGATGAGTGTGTTACACACTTAATAAAACCGTTATGACTCTCCACCAGCTCCCTCAGGCTCACATGACTGTGTTTCACACTATCCAGAAGCGAGTTAGTAACAGCAGTCACCGTGGGGCTCTCCAACACCTCCCGCGATGTCTGATGAGACCTCACTGCTTCTACAGGTTGCATGTCATCGTTCTCTACAGGGGAAACAACCTTCTCCAACACAGGCATATGTATATCTAACTCATCAGTCGATGTACGATCGAAAACATTATGAAGCGGAAAGCTGAACGAGTTTGATGATAAGTCTGAAACCGGCACTGCTGGTAATGAAACCGGAATTGCTTGAGTGATATTATTGACAGGGGTCGGAACAGAAGTAGCCTGTGTTGTCTGAGAAGCTGGGACCGTAGTCCTGGTAGTGGTGGTAATTGTGGAGTTGACAAGAATCCATGACTCAGTACCTCCCAAAGCCGATGTAGAAGTACCCCCACCAATGTGTTGTCGTGATTTAGGGGGGGCACCAACATTTTCTTTGGCCGGTTGTTTCCCACGATCCACTTTCTCTTTGGCGGTTTGCGGATTTAACCATCGACAAGTCGTGATGTTATGACCAATGGAAAAACAATGATGGCAAAACAAAGGCCTCCGTTCATATTGTATCTCCACCATGAACGCAAACCCATCACGTTCAACAAGAACCTCATCATATGCTTTCTTCGATAAATCAATGTCCACTAAAATGCGAGCATAATGACCAAACGTACGATTTCTAGTTGGCCCATCGATATCTATAGGTGTTCCAACTGCGCTTGCAATTTCCTTCAAGGTTCTCTCCCGCCAATACTCTTGCGGTAACTCCACCAAACGAATCCAAAGCGAAACATGAGTTTGTTTTTGCGCCAAGAGCTTAAAGTCTTTGGTCCATTGAGAGAATCTCAACAAACCAGGCTTGAGATTTACCGTGCCTGCTACCCAAATTTTCTTTAAATCGTCCACCGATTCGAAATGAAAATCATAAAATCCCTTACCAAGAGGCACCATTTTCCAGCCTGCCGTTGTCTTCCAAACCTTCCCAATTTTAGCAATGAGATCACGCGCAGAAAACGGTTTATCCCCTTTGTTAAGAGTCAAACGCGCCGTTAACACCTTCCTACAATCTTCTACTCCCTTCCCATATTCCTCCTGACAGATTTTGATGCTTAACACATCTCCTTTAATGCATGGAGAAGGGAAAGGTCTGTCGTCAATTTCCTTTGTCCCCGCAAGAGCTGCTGCAAAGGACAATGTTTGTGCTGAACCAGAGGGTACTGTTGTCATTGTTGGTGCTGAAACAGGTGGTACCATAGCTGCAGAATGCACCGTAGCTGAAGATGGTGCAACCTCCGACACACTCGGCCATTGGCACGCATAAGCATGGGCCATGGCCAAGCTGCGAAGTCACAGACGGTAACTGCCCACCAAATGAAATGATGTTATGTTGAATCAAGCAATTTCACAAACAGTTGGTGGGCAGACAATACGCTTGCACTCACGTAACAGTCCACTGATGGAGGAAATCCAAAATCCAATACGTGAACAGTGTAAAGAATTGGAATCATCAACAACACTCACGTGAATGGAGTTTGTGGGTGGAGTAGAAATCAATTGATCATGAAAAGTTGATGAAAAGTTGATATATAGACACAATTGTTCGGTGCATCTCCAAAGAAATTCAAACCGCCCCAATACAAAGTTATATGTGAAAAATTAATAAAGACAATAAAGCATGTTATTTAAAAGTTAATTTTATACTCTAAATCATAAAATCAATAACAAAATATTTAAATTTAATTATCATTGACATTTATATTAATAAAGTCAATAAAGCAATGGTTATTTTTTTTTCAAGGAAAAGCATGGTTATTCAAAAAGTTAATTTTATACTCTAAATCATAAAATCAATAGCAAAATATTTAAATTTGATTATCATTGACATTTAAATTATAAATAAATGAATTATTTTTTCTTAAATGGTGGTTCAAAATTAATATTTATCATAAAAATATTTATTTATGTTAAAATAGATTAAAGTGTAGTGCATATTTAATTATTAAGGTAGAGGGTTGTAATTCAGGCATCTTATAAAGGAGGGGAGTATAAAATTTACTTTTCAAGGGAGGGGAGGGTACATTTTAACATAAGAAAAGAGAGGAGTGTAATTCAAGCATCTTTAAGGGGAGGGGAGTATAATTTACTCTTACTATTATTATGCGAATGAAAAACTAACACACGTTTAACTACTAGAACATAACAAGATAAATGATTTATTTCATTAAGTGACTTGAAATAGATATTATCAACATTATATATTAAATAAACTAAGGCTTCACATTAGGAACCAGATCAGGTGATTGTGCAGGATTTGGTCCCGTAAGAACTTTTCTTTTGATCACATGATTGAAATTGCAATCATTTGACTTTGCCATTATAGGTACTGGATCAGGAGATTGTGCAGGATTCAGACTGGTGGGAACTTTTCTTTTGATTTCATAGTCTATTTTGTAATCATTTGACATTGCCATAACATGTACTGGATCAGGAGATTGTGCGGGGTTTAGACCGGTCGAAACTTTTCTTTTGACTTCATGGATGGAATTATAATCATTTGATCTATCCACTTCAAGAACAGGGTCAGGTGATTGTGCGGAATTTGGACAAGTAGGAACTTGCCTTTTGATCCCATGATTTACACTATTATCATTTGACCTTTTCACAGCATGAACTAGATCAGGAGATTGTGTTGGGTTAGGACCTGTAGGAACTTTCCTTTTGATTTCACGAATGAAATTGTAATAAGTTGACATGGCCATAACAGGAACTGGATCAGGAGATAGTTGTGGATTTGGACCGGCCGGTTGGAACTTTTCTTTTGATGTTATAACTTGTTACCCGATCACCGTTACAACAACCAAATTAACTTTATAAATTCCCATCTCTTGAGTTTGAGTTTGATGTATGCAAAGACCATCCATCTATAAATAATCTACTCCCCCGTCCCTGTATCTAAGCACTCAATTGACTTTACCTTTTCAAATTATTAGATGCATTTATTATTTTTTCTTAAATATACTCATAATTAATACTACTAACTTGTTTTGAAATATGAAGAGTCAAATTTATTATACATACAAACAAATGACAATTTGATAATATTAACACACAAAACATACACATTAATTACACTAACAACTTTTCTTAAGAAATGTGAAAAATGCAAAGGGGACTTACATACAGGGACGAAGGGAGTATTAATAATTATAATTACTACCTCCGTCCCTATATATAAGACTATTTTGCTAAAATCACAGGAATTAAAAAAGTGGATATTTGTATTAAAGTTGTTTGTAATGATTATTGTTTATACAATTTTATCATCAAGAGAGAGCGTTAATTTATATTTTCCGTATGTTATTTATTGTTGATTGAAGAAAAAGATGTATAATAAACAGTGACATGTATGTAAAGAAATAATTAATGTAGTTGAAAATAGCAAAAGGGTCTATAAAAAGGGACAAAAAATTCTCAAAAGGGTTTTATGATTAAGGACGTACGTAGTAATTATTAATATAATTATTAATTATATAATTAATAATAGTAATTATAATTAATAATTATATTAGAATTAATGATTATATTAATTACGCAAAGACCGTGCACCTATAAATAATCTATTAATAATTAATAATCCTTATTTATTAATTTTATTAGGTCTGCAGCAACTTAACCTGATAATTTCCCTCTAAAATGCTGCATTAGGTTAGCAGCAATTTAGCCTAACAAATTCCATCTAAAATGCAGCGCACCAATTTAACCTAACAAATTTCCTCAAAAATGCAGCAAATCCCTAATATTTCTCCTCACTGATGAGCTTTGCAGTCCTATCATGTTGTATCATCGTTTATATATATCTATTGTTTTTGTAGACTTTTTTTTGACAAGTTGTTGTACACTTATTTAATACATTTACAAACAGAATACCCTAATTTGAATGCAAACTCGGCAACCCTAATTTCCATGCAAACTCGTCTATGTATAGAAAACCCTAAATCGTGTTTCTCTAAAAAAAAAAAAAAACCCTAAACCACTGTTCTAAACAGATCATTCCAGATGAACCAAGACTTAGTACGGGATTGACGCGATCTTCATCTTCAAATCTTGTATATTTAATAAAAAAATAAAACTAAAAAGACTTTTGGAGACAGTTTGTAACAAATTCTTCTCATTTTAAAATTAATTCGACTTTAAAATGTTTTGTTTTGTTTAGTACAGGTAAAAAAAAGTGACGATCAAAGATATATTTATTTAATATAATTACGTGAATTAAATTAAACATGATCAAAAGCTAGGAAAATCTAAAACACGTTTAACTTATAACAGTTGGTACGTAATATTACTTTTAGAGTAAATTATACTTCCTTCACTCAAAGATGCTTGAATTATACTCTCATTCCCTCTTATGTTAAAATATACACTTCCCCTCCCCTTTTAATCAAAATATATTGAAAAACTTTTCACTCCCCTCCCCTAAGAGAAGCTTGAGTTACATTCCCCTCTCCTCTTATGTTAAAATCTACACTTTACTCCCTCAATAATTTTTTTATTTCTAATAATCTAGAAAAAAAATTTAACACACTTAAAAAAAATAGTGTTGCGAGTCTATTTTAATATAATCAAAAATTGAATACATATTTTTTCGCTATTTTTTATTCATAATTTTATTAACACGTAGTTTTAAACCCTATTATAAAATATGAAACAACCCAAACTAAAATTAAAATATGTGAAAAATTAATAAAGACAATAAAGCATGTTATTTAAAAGTTAATTTGATACTCTAAATCATAAAATCAATAACAAAATATTTAAAATTAATTATCGTTGACATTTAAATTAATAAAGACAATAAAGCATGGTTTTTTTTTGAAGGATAAAGCATGGTTATTTAAAAGTTAATTTTATACTCTAAATCATAAAATCAATAGCAAAATATTTAAATTTAATTATCATTGACATTTAAATTATAAATAAATGAATTATTTTTTCTTAAATGGTGGTTCAAAATTAATATTTATCATAAAAATATTTATTTGTGTTAAAATAGATTAAAGTGTAGTGCATATTTAATTATTAAGATAGTGGGTCGTAATTCAAGCATCTTATAAAGGAGGGGAGTATAAAATTTACTTTTCAAGGGAGGGGAGTGTACATTTTAACATAAGAAAGGAGAGGAGTGTAATTAAAGAATCTTTAAGGGGAGGAGAGTAATTTACTCTTACTATAAATAATCTATTAATAATTATTAATCCTTATTTATTAATTTTATGAGGTCTGCAGCAACTTAACCTGATAATTTCCCTCTAAAATGCTGCATTAGGTTAGCAGCAATTTAACCTAACAAATTCCATCTAAAATGCAGCGCACCAATTTAACGTAACAAATTTCCTCAAAAATGCAGCAATCCCTAGTATTTCTCCTCACTGATGAGATGTGCAGTCCTATCATGTTGTGTCATAGTTTATATATATATATATATATCTATTGTTTTTGTAGACTTTTTTTTGACAAGTTGTTGTACACTTATTTAATACATTTACAAACAGAATACCCTAATTTGAATGCAAAATCGGCAACCCTAATTTGTAAAAAATTCTTCTCATTTTAAAATTAATTCGACTTTAAAATGTTTTGTTTTGCTTAGTACAGGTAAAAAAAAAGTGACGATCAAAGATATATTGTAACACCCATACTAGACGTATCTAGAAAGTCTAGCATGTGTATTAGTTTAGTACTGGATACATTAAAATTTACAACATAAAAACTTCGAATGAATATCATATACAACAAATGCGTTCGTACTATAAGGTTACAACTCAACTTTTCTAGAGAATAATAGGTGCATCCTTTAAAATCCACATCATCCAGCAGCGGGTACGAACGAACACTTGTCGCATCATCCATTCGGCTACTAGCTTGCTAATCCGTCCTGACATCTGAAACAAATAAGGATTGGGATGAGACATAATGTCTCAGTGAGTTCCGCCTAACCCTAGGCTATAGGCAACCACGGGGAAATCTACGGTCACCACGTATCTACAATACAACCTGCCGGTTGATTATACGTGTGTGGGGACTTGCTTTTTCAGACGGCTGTGCTTGCTAGGGCCGTCATAATGTTCTTAACTTGTTATAGGTTTCTCTTCTATACGTGTCATGGCGGTGAAGGGAAAACTAAAACCGCATTGCCAAGAATACACTCTATGCATCAAGGCTCTCATATACTTATATCATGACACGATTCTAAACCGGACGATTAGGGGAAACCTAATATCGTCATCGTCATATCTTTCTATACTTGCTTCTACTTACTTGAATATGTTGCATCTAACAACATATCATCTCTTATCACAAAAGTGATTCTTGCTAACTTACTACTTCTTGACGATCTACGCCAAGTCTCTGCTTGTTCTTGATGATCTACTTCAAGGCTCTATGTCATAACATATAAATGTATGAACAATATGCATAGTTAGCTTCATTGATTATGTTAGCGTGTAACAAACAATTATCTTGAATTCATTTTATGGATTAGTCCAGAGTGGAGTAACCCCGGAAGATAATCCCTTACTACCGGTGAAATGCTTAGCAAGAGCGCACCGGACTCCCTTAGTAAACGTGCGGGTCCCTTACAGCTTACCCCATTCTCCTTGGAGAACCTTTTGTACCCAACCTTGGAAGGATTACAAGAGACATAACACTCTTTCTTTCTTATAAGTCCTAGTCTTATGCATGAAAATAAACTTAAACATGCTAACTCTTTTACCTGGGATCCCTAGACGATCCCACTAGAGGTAACTATATGCTTGCTAAACTTACTTTGTGAATGGATATAAAATCGATTCACGTCTTGCCATACTCGTATGGCACTTGCTTCTATGCGAAGATAATACTCTCATTACCTCGCGTCTATCAAGCATATTACTAATGCAAAACATTCTATTCTTTCTAACTATTCTAGTTCTCGATAACTATAACGAGGGTCTAGTTCTTCCCTTTCCTTAAAGATTATCTTGCTACCCGAATCAAACATCATACTCTCGCTTACCATGCTTTACCATACTTACCAAATACTTATTTCATTTATAAGAAAGTCTCCTTTTTAACTTTAACAATTAGGATCTTGGTTTGAGGGGTTTACATTTGTAAAAAGACACATCGGAGAAAACCACCTCGCGAATCCCCACGCCTGCCAAATGCAAGCAAAACAGTGAGATGTCTCACTGCCTTACTCGCCATGGCGAGTAGATTTGCTGGGGAGGCGAGCAGCAGCTCGCAGCTGCGAGTTGGGGGCGAGCAGGACCCCCAGATTGGTCCTCTTGCTCGCCTAGCGAGCTATTTGCTCGCAGTGACAGTCCAGCAACCTCAAAATTGATATTTTTCACTTAAAAACCTCAAACCAAGCATCTCCAAGTACTATATGACCCTTAGGATCATTAGAAACCTGTAAAACAATCATGGAACAAGTATACACAAGTGTAACAAGCATGGTAAGAAAGGGGCAACTAACTTATACTTTAAAAACCCTAAAATACATATTATCTTTGCAATATAAATACACAATCCCAAAGGGTGGAAAACTATCTAAGGAAGCCTAATCAATTCTTGAAGCATCACCAAGTTCCTAGCTCAAACATGCGAAAAACCCTAGCTCTTGGTCTCTTGCTTCCTTTGCCCAAACCACTCAAACTTGTTGTTCTTTCTTGCAACCTAAACATCTTGATCCATAACCATGAAAAACCATACTTGATTCATCTTTGACCTTACCAAGAATCAAACCCTAACTATTTCTTCCAAAATAAATTCCAACTTCCATTCCAATCCATTGTTGTTTCTTGCTTGGTTTACCAACTCTATGAAGCATGCTCAACAATCTATAGCCATAGCTTCTTAACAAAACCCAAACACTAGATTTTGAATCTTTTCTTGAGAGGAGAAGTAGAGAAAGATCAAACAAAATCCAAGTCTTCTTAAGCTCAAAAGATCATGAGGGAACCTAAATTAGAAGCTTGCCATGAAAGGAAGAAACTTTGGAAAGGATTGGTAGAGAAAAGAGAGGAAGAGGGCATGTGAGATGAGAGGGAAGGAGAAGAAAATCTTTGCCACATCTGGAGAGAGAAAGAATGAGTGAAATGAGATATTTTTGGGGCCAATCCAAATAAATATCTCCTTTGGTGCGCAATTACCAAATTGCCCTTGCCTTAAGCGTGTTCGACACAGCACTGGTACTATATACGTATAAAACTGACATAGCGTAATAATATTCTCCATACTCACTTTCCTTATATTTAATCCTCTGGCACAATTGACTGGTAATATTTCGATACTGACAAGCGGGATATTACATTCTACCCTATTTAAAGAAATTTCGTCCTCGAAATTTAGAAACCGACAACCAATCTCTGAGACCAACTTGTCTCCTTCAGTTCTCAGTTAAACATAATATGTTCGTACTCACTCCAAAGGGTTCGAAGCATACAACTCATCCTCTTTCTTCATTCGCATAAACGAATTTGACCTCCTCAATCTTAATATCTTTCTCAAAATCATAGAACTATATCAGAACATTGTGTTTATAACACATTTTTGCTACATGTGAACTAGTTGCCTCTATTCCATATCTCTTACTTATGTTACTTATCTTGATGATTATACAAATCTCTTAATTCTTTTAAGCTCTTCACAAACCTTTCTAACTTGACATGAAGAAGCGAAATCCATTATGTCGATTCACCTGACAACTTATTAACCCGTTATTGTGGTTCACTTTCCCTTAAAACTTTCTACTAAGTCCAGTTGCACTTGCATTAAATACTTTCGTACAAAACCGTGCATCCCGTATGATATTGGTATCACACGAACATTGCCATCTACTCTTTAAAACTTTATCTTCATAAAACTTGCATACTTCCGAATATCGCTTCTTGTTAGTTAATAACGATACCCAGTCTAGTACTTTGCTTCAAGAAATTTCTAAACTTTGGTACATAGGTTCTTGGAACGAACATTTACTTGAATAAAGAAAATCTCATTTTGAGACCAAGTTTGTAATGGTACCTCAGAACCACAGGACGAGTCTCTAAATTTTGTTAAAAAGGTTTTTACAACTCGCCCCTAACTTGTCTATATCAAGTTGGTCCTGAAGTCCTTACGTCTTAAGTGAGCTTGCTCACTTACGGCGCAACTCATCGGTTTCATCAATGTTTAAAATCATATTTTTTTAAAACAGTTTCGTTCCCAAGTTCCATCATACCAATCTTAACTTTAAGAAAGTTATACTCATAGCTTGACACTATTCTAACCAGTATCGTTATCATTTAACAAGTTTGATATAGGAGAGTATGTACTTCATCGTATAAATCTCATGAACCTTATTCCAATATTATAGCATATGCTCTTCTACACATTCGACAACATCGATTAGGCAATCCGACTACTTCATCTGTGGTAACTCTAGTCTTCTTTGTCTTGCTTAAGTGAAGATACATTTTTTATACTTTTAGTTTAACCACCACTGACCGTATAAGCAACAATACTTACTTGTTACATCGAGAATTTCCTCGTTCATCTCATAGTACTTCTCACTAAAACCGTATTACCATCTCGAATATTATTCACGAAGATTCTTACTACAACATTCCATGTTCCATGACTACCGATTTAATTTCCGTTGCGCTACTCTGATTCCCATCGGTTGGCTTTAACCACTACTCTAGTCCATTGTTACGAGTGGACTTCACACTCCTTCTATCATTTCAATAATATCTTCTTGAACTCTTCTCAATACTTTATATGTTGCAATCAACTCTGCAACCTTTCTCTACTCTTTGCTTGAAAGATTAAATCTCAAGGTAGAGTTTTCCTTCGACATTTACATGCCCTAATTACATTTATTCTCGAGTAATCTCAACTCATAGTATACTTCTTTGCTACTACGCACTTACTATTTTCATGATTCGTCCTTCCGACTTCCCATGGTAAACTCATCTCGCACTTGAACGTACTTTCCTTATGCATCTAACATTGTAACTTTGCATTCTCTCACGCTATGTTTTGCTTAATCATACCATTGCTTGCTCGTTAGTTCTTCTTTTAAAGAAAATTTCATAAACTAGCACACGGGTCATTGATGTTGATGATTTTCTACTATTTGTACATAAAACTATACTGATCTTAGACCCCAGCCGTTACCCTAAAATCATAGAATGAGTTGACAACACAATCGTGCTATCAATCTTAGTTTTTGTGAGTTTAGTCTACTCTACGCGAGTCGTAACGACCGGTACCTACAAAACTTCTTTTGAATTTTCAAAAATGTCAACTTCAATTACCTACATGTGTATGTCCTTCTAAAATCTTGTAAACTTTATGATTCAACATGCTAACGAGCCTTAGCAAGTTAATTAAGCAAAACGTAGGTTCGGGGAATACTCATAACTCCACAAAATCCAAAAACCTTGTGACTTCGCATAACTCTTCACCTCTTTAACTTCTTTTCTTCATGTCTTACCATTCATGTCGTCCATTCTAAATACTGGAACCTCTAAACTCTTGGTCTAAACTCCTTCTCGACCCTTGACACATTAACTTCCAAAGCTACCTTAACCGTATCAATTTTCGTTAATAGCTGCTCATACCTTTTTCCTTTGAAAATCTTAGGATGTGATATGCATTCATTACTTGATGTCATAAAAGGTTTTCGTTGCTTTAAAGATTGTGAAGGTAACTCTCCAATAGTTACTGCAAATCCTAGAGACGAACTAACAGTTTTCGGAAAACTGGAAATTTCGCCTCAGGTTCGCTATTGGCGAGTTCCTTCAGTTCAATTTCCTTATAAATACACTTTGCATAAAAATTCTTATTTCTCAAGTAACCCAATGCATAATATTCATTCCTATCATCATAAAATATTCTACAATATATGCACGACAACCATCAACCGATTTCAATACAGTTCTCGGCTCGTCGGAAATCAATGCCTTAGTCCTGATGACATAAACTTTCGCTTAAATCCTTAACTTCTTCTACTACGAGTAACTTGCCTCGCTACATTGCGACTTAACGCACTTTCAGAACACTAGAACCTTGTCCACTCTGAGCTTACAAGTCCATAACTTCATTCACATAACACTATCCCTGAGAGCATACTAATTCCGCCAGGCTACATCAACTCCTTTCTAACTTGTAGCCCTGCGCTGACGTTCTGGAATACAAATCCTTCCTATACAATAAATCTGTTCCAACAACAAATCTTACTGAAGCTTCAGATCCTACTTAGACATTTCCAAACTCTTTACTCACGGTATACGATGTATCTCAACATCTTACCCAACGCTGTCGGAACGTTCCTTTTTAACATTACCTTACATTCTCGGAGGATTCACATTTCTAATACTTAGTTCACCGACCACCTATTGGCACAATCAAACTTCTTACTCATACTCCTTCCGAGCTCTTACTTTCCAATGCATCTTCATCACATACTTCGTTCCTCCAGGGTCCTATTCAGCTCTCAGGCATCCATTCTAATCGTCGAATGCTAAATTGAGTTGATCAGGCTCAACTAACATCAACAACTAGAACATTTACCCAGAACCCAATGGTCCCGCTACCTTAGTTGTAACTTTATGACCCAAGGCACGGTCTGAATCGACCTGCTCTGATACCAAATGTAACACCCATACTAGACGTATCTAGAAAGTCTAGCATGTGTATTAGTTTAGTACTGGATACATTAAAATTTACAACATAAAAACTTCGAATGAATATCATATACAACAAATGCGTTCGTACTATATGGTTACAACTTAACTTTTCTAGAGAATAATAGGTGCATCCTTTAAAATCCACATCATCCAGCAGCGGGTACGAACGAACACTTGTCGCATCATCCATTCGGTTACTAGCTTGCTAATCCGTCCTGACATCTGAAACAAATAAGGATTGGGATGAGACATAATGTCTCAGTGAGTTCCGCCTAACCCTAGGATATAGGCAACCACGGGGAAATCTACGGTCACCACGTGTCTACAATACAACCTGCCGGTTGATTATACGTGTGTGGGGACTTGCTTTTTCAGACGGCTGTGCTTGCTAGGGCCATCATAATGTTCTTAACTTGTTATAGGTTTCTCTTCTATACGTGTCATGGCGGTGAAGGGAAAACTAAAACCGCATTGCCAAGAATACACTATATGCATCAAGGCTCTCATATACTTATATCATGACACGATTCTAAACCGGACGATTAGGGGAAACCTAATATCGTCATCGGCATATCTTTTTATACTTGCTTCTACTTACTTGAATATGTTGCATCTAACAACATATCATCTCTTATCACAAAAGTGATTCTTGCTAACTTACTACTTCTTGACAATCTACGCCAAGTCTATACTTGTTCTTGACGATCTACGTCAAGGCTCTATGTCGTAACATATAAATGTATGAACAATATGCATAGTTAGCTTCATTGATTATGTTAGCGTGTAACAAACAATTATCTTGAATTCATTTTATGGATTAGTCCCGAGTGGAGTAACCCCGGAAGATAATCCCTTACTACTGGTGAAATGCTTAGCAAGAGCGCACCGGACTCCCTTAGTGAATGTGCGGGTCCCTTACGGCTTACCCCATTCTCCTTGGAGAACCTTTTGTACCCAACCTTGGAAGGAATACAAAAGACACGACACCTTAACTTAGTGAAATGCGGCTCCCTTGCGGCTTAACCATTCCCCTTGGGGAACCCCTTGAATCCAACCTTGAAAGGATTACAAGAGACGTAACACTCTTTCTTTCTTATAAGTCCTAGTCTTATGCATGAAAATAAACTTAAACATGCTAACTCTTTTACCTGGGATCCCTAGACGATCCCACTAGAGGTAACTATATGCTTACTAAACTTACTTTGTGAATGGATATAAAATCGATTCACGTCTTGCCATACTCGTATGGCACTTGCTTCTATGCGAAGATAATACTCTCATTACCTCGCGTCTATCAAGCATATTACTAATGCAAAACATTCTATTCTTTCTAACTATTCTAGTTCTCGATAACTATAACAAGGCTCTAGTTCTTCCCTTTCCTTAAAGATTATCTTGCTACCCGAATCAAACATCATACTCTCGCTTACCATGCTTTACCATACTTGCCAAATACTTATTTCATTTATAAGAAAGTCTCCTTTTTAACTTTAACAATTAGGATCTTGGTTTGAGGGGTTTACATTTGTAAAAAGACACCTTGGAGAAAACCACCTCGCGAATCCCCACGCCTGCCAAAAGCAAGCAAAACAGTGAGATGTCTCACTGCCTTACTTGCCATGGCGAGTAGATTTGCTGGGGAGGCGAGCAGCAGCTCACAGCTGCGAGTTGGGGGCGAGCAGGACCCCCAGTTCGGTCCTCTAGCTCGCCTATCGAGCTATTTGCTCGCCGTGGCGAGCTGTGACAGTCCAGCAACCTCAAAATTGATATTTTTCACTTAAAAACCTCAAACCAAGCATATCCAAGTACTATATGACCCTTAGGATCATTAGAAACCTGTAAAACAATCATGGAACAAGTATACACAAGTGTAGCAAGCATGGTAAGAAAAGGGGCAACTAACTTATACTTTAAAAACCCTAAAATACATATTATCTTTGCAAGATAAATACACAATCCCAAAGGGTGGAAAACTATCTAAGGAACTCACCTAATCAATTCTTGAAGCATCACCAAGTTCCTAGCTCAAACATGCCAAAAACCCTAGCTCTTGGTCTCTTGCTTCCTTTGCCCAAACCACTCAAACTTGTTGTTCTTTCTTGCAACCTAAACATCTTGATCCATAACCATGAAAAACCATACTTGATTCATCTTTGACCTTACCAAGAATCAAACCCTAACTATTTCTTCCAAAATAAATTCCAACTTCCATTCCAATCCATTGTTGTTTCTTGCTTGGTTTACCAACTCCATGAAGCATGCTCAACAATCTATAGCCATAGCTTCTTAACAAAACCCAAACACTAGATTTTGAATCTTTTCTTGAGAGGAGAAGTAGAGAAAGATCAAACAAAATCCAAGTCATCTTAAGCTCAAAAGATCATGAGGGAACCTAAATTAGAAGCTTGCCATGAAAGGAAGAAACTTTGGAAAGGATTGGTAGAGAAAAGAGAGGAAGAAGGCGTGTGAGATGAGAGGAAAGGAGAAGAAAATCTTTGCCACATCTAGAGAGAGAAAGAATGAGTGAAATGAGATATTTTTGGGGCCAATCCAAATAAATATCTCCTTTGGTGCGCAATTACCAAATTGCCCTTGCCTTAAGCGTGTTCGACACAGCACTGGTACTATATCCGTATAAAACTGACATAGCGTAATAATATTCTCCATACTCACTTTCCTTAAATTTAATTCGCTGGCACGATTGACTGGTAATATTTCGATACTGACAGGCGGGACATTACATATATTTATTTAATATAATTACGTGAATTAAATTAAACATGATCAAAAGCTAGGAAAATCTAAAACACGTTTAACTTATAACAGTTGGTACGTAATATTACTTTTAGAGTAAATTATACTTCCTTCACTCAAAGATGCTTGAATTATACTCTCATTCTCTCTTATGTTAAAATATACACTTCCCCTCCCCTCTTATTCAAAATATATTGAAGAACTTTTCACTCCCCTCCCCTAATAGAAGCTTGAATTACATTCCCCTCTCCTCTTATGTTAAAATCTACACTTTACTCCCTCAATAATTTTTTTATTTTTGATAATCTAGAAAAAAAAAATTTAACACACTTAAAAAAAATAGTGTTGCGAGTCTATTTTAATATAATCAAAAATTGAATACATATTTTTTCGCTATTTTTTATTCATAATTTTATTAACACGTAGTTTTAAACCCTATTATAAAATATGAAACAACCCAAACTAAAATTAAAATATGTGAAAAATTAATAAAGACAATAAAGCATGTTATTTAAAAGTTAATTTGATACTCTAAATCATAAAATCAATAACAAAATATTTAAAATTAATTATCGTTGACATTTAAATTAATAAAGACAATAAAGCATGGTTTTTTTTTGAAGGATAAAGCATGGTTATTTAAAAGTTAATTTTATACTCTAAATCATAAAATCAATAGCAAAATATTTAATTTTAATTCTCATTGACATTTAAATTATAAATAAATGAATTATTTTTTCTTAAATGGTGGTTCAAAATTAATATTTATCATAAAAATATTTATTTGTGTTAAAATAGATTAAAGTGTAGTGCATATTTAATTATTAAGGTAGAGGGTCGTAATTCAAGCATCTTATAAAGGAGGGGAGTATAAAATTTACTTTTCAAGGGAGGGGAGTGTACATTTTAACATAAGAAAGGAGAGGAGTGTAATTCAAGCATCTTTAAGGGGAGGAGAGTAATTTACTCTTACTATTATTATGCGAATGAAAAACTAACACACGTTTAACTTATAGGACATAACAAGATAAATGATTTATTTCATTAAGTGACTTGAAATAGATATTATCAACATTATATATTAAAAAAACTAAGGCTTCACATTAGGAACCGGATCAGGTGATTGTGCAGGATTTGGTCCCGTAAGAACTTTTCTTTTGATCACCTGATTGAAATTGCAATCATTTGACTTTGCCATTATAGGTACTGGATCAGGAGATTGTGCGGGATTCAGACCGGTGGGAACTTTTCTTTTGATTTCATAGTCTATTTTGTAATCATTTGACATTGCCATAACATGTACTGGATCAGGAGATTGTGCGGGTTTCAGACCGGTCGAAACTTTTCTTTTGACTTCATGGATGGAATTATAATCATTTGATCTATCCACTTCAAGAACAGGGTCAGGTGACTGTGCGGAATTTGGACAAGTAGGAACTTGCCTTTTGATCCCATGATTGACACTATTATCATTTGACCTTTTCACAGCATGAACTAGATCAGGAGATTGTGTTGGGTTAGGACCTGTAGGAACTTTCCTTTTGATTTCACGAATGAAATTGTAATAAGTTGACATGGCCATAACAGGAACTGGATCAGGAGATAGTTGTGGATTTGGACCGGTTGGAACTTTTCTTTTGATGTTATAACTTGTCACCCGATCACCGACAACAAGAGAAATGAACAAGAGAGACATTACAACAACCAAATAAACTTTATAAATTCCCATCTCTTAAGTTTGAGTTTGATGTATGCAAAGATCATGCATCTATAAATAATCTACTCCCCCGTCCCTGTATCTACGCACTCATTTGACTTTACCTTTTCAAATTATTAGATGCATTTATTATTTTTTCCTAAACATACTCATAATTAATACTACTAACTTGTTTTGATATATGAAGAGTCAAATTTATTATACATACAAACAAATGACAATTTGATAATATTAACACACAAAACATACACATTAATTACACTAACAACTTTTCTTAAGAAATGTGAAAAATGCAAAGGAGACTTACATACAGGGACGAAGGGAGTATTGATAATTATAATTACTACCTCCGTCCCTATATATAAGACTATTTTGCTAAAATCACGGGAATTAAAAAGTGGATATTTGTATTAAAGTTGTTTGTAATCACCATTGTTTATACAATTTTATCATCAAGAGAGAGCGTTAATTTATATTTTCCGTATGTTATTTATGGTTGATTGAAGAAAAAGATGTATAATAAATAGTGACATGTATGTAAAGAAATAATTAATGTAGTTGAAAATAGCAAAAGGGTCTATAAAAAGGGACAAAAAAATTCTCAAAAGGGTTTTATAATTAAGGACGTAGGTAGTAATTATTAATATAATTATTAATTATATAATTAATAATAATAATTATAATTAATAATTACAATTAATAATTATATTAGAATTAATGATTATATTAATTATGCAAAGACCATGCATCTATAAATAATCTATTAATAATTAATAATCCTTATTTATTAATTTTATTAGGTCTGCAACAACTTAACCTAATAATTTCCCTCTAAAATGTTGCATTAGGTTAGCAGCAATTTAACCTAACAAATTCCATCTAAAATGCAGCGCACCAATTTAACCTAACAAATTTCCTCAAAAATGCAGCAATCCCTAATATTTCTCTTCACTGATGAGCTTTGCAGTCCTATCATGTTGTGTCATCGTTTGTATATATCAATTGTTTTTGTAGACTTTTTTTTTGACAAGTTGTTGTACACTTATTTAATACATTTACAAACAGAATACCCTAATTTGAATGCAAACTCGGCAACCCTAATTTCCATGCAAACTCGTCTATGTATAGAAAACCCTAAACCGTGTTTCTCTCAACAAAAAAACCCTAAACCACTGTTCTAAACAGATCATTCCAGACGAACCAAGACTTAGTACGGGATTGACGCGATCTTCATCATCAAATCTTGTATATTTAATAAAAAAATAAAACTAAAAAGATTTTTGGAGACAGTTTGTAACAAATTCTTCTCATTTTAAAATTAATTTGACTTTAAAATGTTTTGTTTTGTTTAGTACAGGTAAAAGCAAAGTGACGATCGAAGATATATTTATTTAATATAATTACGTGAATTAAATTATACATGATCAAAAGCTAGGAAAATCTAAAACACGTTTAACTTATAACAGTTGGTACGTAATATTACTTTTAGAGTAAATTATACTTCCTTCACTCAAAGATGCTTGAATTATACTCTCATTCCCTCTTATGTTAAAATATACACTTCCCCTCCCCTCTTATTCAAAATATATTGAAAAACTTTTCACTCCCCTCCCCTAAGAGAGCTTGAATTACATTCCCCTCTCCTCTTATGTTAAAATCTACACTTTACTCCCTCAATAATTTTTTTATTTCTAATAATCTAGAAAAAAATTTTTTAACACACTTAAAAAAAAATAGTGTTGCGAGTCTATTTTAATATAATCAAAACTTGAATACATAGTATTTCGCTATTTTTTATTCATAATTTTATTAACACGTAGTTTTAAACCCTATTATAAAATATGAAACAACCCAAACTAAAATTAAAATATGTGAAAAATTAATAAAGACAATAAAGCATGTTATTTAAAAGTTAATTTGATACTCTAAATCATAAAATCAATAACAAAATATTTAAAATTAATTATCGTTGACATTTAAATTAATAAAGACAATAAAGCATGGTTTTTTTTGAAGGATAAAGCATGGTTATTTAAAAGTTAATTTTATACTCTAAATCATAAAATCAATAGCAAAATATTTAAATTTAATTATCATTGACATTTAAATTATAAATAAATGAATTATTTTTTCTTAAATGGTGGTTCAAAATTAATATTTATCATAAAAATATTTATTTGTGTTAAAATAGATTAAAGTGTAGTGCATATTTATTTATTAAGGTAGAGGGTCGTAATTCAAGCATCTTATAAAGGAGGGAAGTATAAAATTTACTTTTCAAGGGAGGGGAGTGTACATTTTAACATAAGAAAGGAGAGGAGTGTAATTCAAGCATCTTTAAGGGGAGGAGAGTAATTTACTCTTACTATTATTATGCGAATGAAAAACTAACACACGTTTAACTTATAGGACATAACAAGATAAATGATTTATTTCATTAAGTGACTTGAAATAGATATTATCAACATTATATATTAAAAAAACTAAGGCTTCACATTAGGAACCGGATCAGGTGATTGTGCAGGATTTGGTCCCGTAAGAACTTTTCTTTTGATCACCTGATTGAAATTGCAATCATTTGACTTTGCCATTATAGGTACTGGATCAGGAGATTGTGCGGGATTCAGACCGGTGGGAACTTTTCTTTTGATTTCATAGTCTATTTTGTAATCATTTGACATTGCCATAACATGTACTGGATCAGGAGATTGTGCGGGGTTCAGACCGGTCGAAACTTTTCTTTTGACTTCATGGATGGAATTATAATCATTTGATCTATCCACTTCAAGAACAGGGTCAGGTGACTGTGCGGAATTTGGACAAGTAGGAACTTGCCTTTTGATCCCATGATTGACACTATTATCATTTGACCTTTTCACAGCATGAACTAGATCAGGAGATTGTGTTGGGTTAGGACCTGTAGGAACTTTCCTTTTGATTTCACGAATGAAATTGTAATAAGTTGACATGGCCATAACAGGAACTGGATCAGGAGATAGTTGTGGATTTGGACCAGTTGGAACTTTTCTTTTGATGTTATAACTTGTCACCCGATCACCGACAACAAGAGAAATGAACAAGAGAGACATTACAACAACCAAATAAACTTTATAAATTCCCATCTCTTAAGTTTGAGTTTGATGTATGCAAAGATCATGCATCTATAAATAATCTACTCCCCCGTCCCTGTATCTAAGCACTCATTTGACTTTACCTTTTCAAATTATTAGATGCATTTATTATTTTTTCCTAAACATACTCATAATTAATACTACTAACTTGTTTTGATATATGAAGAGTCAAATTTATTATACATACAAACAAATGACAATTTGATAATATTAACACACAAAACATACACATTAATTACACTAACAACTTTTCTTAAGAAATGTGAAAAATGCAAAGGAGACTTACATACAGGGACGAAGGGAGTATTAATAATTATAATTACTACCTCCGTCCCTATATATAAGACTATTTTGCTAAAATCACGGGAATTAAAAAAGTGGATATTTGTATTAAAGTTGTTTGTAATCACTATTGTTTATACAATTTTATCATCAAGAGAGAGCGTTAATTTATATTTTCCGTATGTTATTTATGGTTGATTAAAGAAAAAGATGTATAATAAATAGTGACATGTATGTAAAGAAATAATTAATGTAGTTGAAAATAGCAAAAGGGTCTATAAAAAGGGACAAAAAAATTCTCAAAAGGGTTTTATAATTAAGGACGTAGGTAGTAATTATTAATATAATGATTAATTATATAATTAATAATAATTATAATAAATAATTACAATTAATAATTATATTAGAATTAATGATTATATTAATTATGTAAAGACCATGCATCTATAAATAATCTATTAATAATTAATAATCCTTATTTATTAATTTTATTAGGTCTGCAGCAACTTAACCTAATAATTTCCCTCTAAAATGCTGCATTAGGTTAGCAGCAATTTAACCTAACAAATTCCATCTAAAATGCAGCGCACCAATTTAACCTAACAAATTTCCTCTAAAATGCAGCAATCCCTAATATTTCTCCTCACTGATGAGCTTTGCAGTCCTATCATGTTGTGTCATCGTTTGTATATAACTATTGTTTTTGTAGACTTTTTTTTTGACATGTTGTTGTACACTTATTTAATACATTTACAAACAGAATACCCTAATTTGAATGCAAACTCGACAACCCTAATTTCCATGCAAACTCGTCTATGTATAGAAAACCCTAAACCATGTTTCTCTCAACAAAAAAAACCCTAAACCACTGTTCTAAACAGATCATTCCAGATGAACCAAGACTTAGTACGGGATTGACGCGATCTTCATCTTCAAATCTTGTATATTTAATAAAAAAATAAAACTAAAAAGACTTTTGGAGACAGTTTGTAACAAATTTTTCTCATTTTAAAATTAATTCGACTTTAAAATGTTTTGTTTTGTTTAGTACAGGTAAAAGGAAAGTGACGATCGAAGATATATTTATTTAATATAATTACGTGAATTAAATTATACATGATCAAAAGGTACGAAAATCTAAAACACGTTTAACTTATAACAATTGGTACGTAATATTACTTTTAGTGTAAATTATACTTCCTTCACTCAAAGATGCTTGAATTATACTCTCATTCCCTCTTATCTTAAAATATACACTTCCCCTCTCCTCTTATTCAAAATGTAACACCCACAACGTGGCCCAGTAACAGTGGCGGAGCCAGGCCGGCCCCGGACTTAAGCGGGATGAGTCGGACCACCGGGCTGTTACAGGATGACCCCACGTTGATAGGAGGAACCGAATCACATCGAAATGAGAGGGATCCGGAGGCCGTGTAGGTAAGGGACTACATGGTTGAAGGAAGTCTTATAAGAATTGTTAGGTACTACCCATATCAACAAGATGCGTCTTCTTTTCGGGAGCTCAATCCATATGAACTCCACAGTTAAGCGTGCTTGGCTTGGAGTAGTACTAGGATGGGTGACCTACCGGGAAGTTTCCCGGTAAGCATGTGAGTGAGGACAAAGCATGCTGAAAAGACTCGTGTTGGTTTGTGGGGTTAGTCGGCAATCCTGTAAGCAGTCTGGGATGTTACACTTGGTATCAGAGCAGACCTCTCCCAGTACGGTGTGGTTCGGGGACGAACCAGGCGGAAGCTGGTGGGCATGTAACACCCACAACGTGGCCCAATAACAGTGGCGGAGCCAGGCCGGCCCCGGACTTAAGCGGGATGAGTCGGACCACCGGGCTGTTATAGGATGACCACACGTTGATAGGAGGAACCGAATCACATCGGAATGATAGGGATCCGGAGGCCGTGTAGGTATGGGACTACATGGTTGAAGGAAGGCTTATAAGAATTGTTAGGTACTACCCATATCAACAAGATGCATCTTCTTTTCGGGAGCTCAATCCATAGGAACTCCACAGTTAAGCGTGCTTGGCTTGGAGTGGTACTAGGATGGGTGACCTACTGGGAAGTTTCCCGGTAAGCATGTGAGTGAGGACAAAGCATGCTGAAAAGACTCGTGTTGGTTTGTGGGGTTAGTCGGCAATCCTGTAAGCAGTCTGGGATGTTACACAAAATATGTTGAAAAACTTTTCACTCCCCTCCCCTAAGAGAAGGTTGAATTACATTCCCCTCTCCTCTTATGTTAAAATCTACACTTTACTCCCTCAATAATTTTTTTATTTCTAATAATCAAGAAGAAATTTTTTTTTAACACACTTAAAAAAAAATAGTGTTGGAGTCTATTTTAATATAATCAAAAATTGAATACATAATTTTTCGCTATTTTTTATTCATAATTTTATTAACACGTAGTTTTAAACCCTATTATAAAATATGAAACAACCCAAACTAAAATTAAAATATGTGAAAAATTAATAAAGACAATAAAACATGTTATTTAAAAGTTAATTTGATACTCTAATCATAAAATCAATAACAAAATATTTAAAATTAATTATCGTTGACATTTAAATTAATAAAGACAATAAAGCAAGGTTTTTTTTGAAGGATAAAGCATGGTTATTTAAAAGTTAATTTTATACTCTAAATCATAAAATCAATAGCAAAATATTTAAATTTAATTATCATTGACATTTAAATTATAAATAAATGAATTATTTTTTCTTAAATGGTGGTTCAAAATTAATATTTATCATAAAAATATTTATTTGTGTTAAAATAGATTAAAGTGTAGTGCATATTTAATTATTAAGATAGAGGGTCGTAATTCAAGCATCTTATAATGGAGGGGAGTATAAAATTTACTTTTCAAGGGAGGGGAGTGTACATTTTAACATAAGAAAGGAGAGGAGTGTAATTCAAGCATCTTTAAGGGGAGGAGAGTAATTTACTCTTACTATTATTATGCGAATGAAAAACTAACACACGTTTAACTTATAGGACATAACAAGATAAATGATTTATTTCATTAAGTGACTTGAAATAGATATTATCAACATTATATATTAAAAAAACTAAGGCTTCACATTAGGAACCGGCTCAGGTGATTGTGCAGGATTTGGTCCCGTAAGAACTTTTCTTTTGATCACCTGATTGAAATTGCAATCATTTGACTTTGCCATTATAGGTACTGGATCAGGAGATTGTGCGGGATTCCGACCGGTGGGAACTTTTCTTTTGATTTCATAGTCTATTTTGTAATCATTTGACATTGCCATAACATGTACTGGATCAGGAGATTGTGCGGGGTTCAGATCGGTCGAAACTTTTCTTTTAACTTCATGGATGGAATTATAATCATTTGATCTATCCACTTCAAGAACAGGGTCAGGTGACTGTACGGAATTTGGACAAGTAGGAACTTGCCTTTTGATCCCATGATTGACACTATTATCATTTGACCTTTTCACAGCATGAACTAGATCAGGAGATTGTGTTGGGTTAGGACCTGTAGGAACTTTCCTTTTGATTTCACGAATGAAATTGTAATAAGTTGACATGGCCATAACAGGAACTGGATAAGGAGATAGTTGTGGATTTGGACCGGTTGGAACTTTTCTTTTGATGTTATAACTTGTCACCCGATCACCGACAACAAGAGAAATGAACAAGAGAGACATTACAACAACCAAATAAACTTTATAAATTCCCATCTCTTAAGTTTGAGTTTGATGTATGCAAAGATCATGCATCTATAAATAATCTACTCCCCCGTCCCTGTATCTAAGCACTCATTTGACTTTACCTTTTCAAATTATTAGATGCATTTATTATTTTTTCCTAAACATACTCATAATTAATACTACTAACTTGTTTTGATATATGAAGAGTCAAATTTATTATACATACAAACAAATGACAATTTGATAATATTAACACACAAAACATACACATTAATTACACTAACAACTTTTCTTAAATGTGAAAAATGCAAAGGAGACTTACATACAGAGACGAAGGGAGTATTAATAATTATAATTACTACCTCCATCCCTATATATAAGACTATTTTTCTAAAATCACGGAAATTAAAAAAGTGGATATTTGTATTAAAGTTGTTTGTAATCACTATTGTTTATACAATTTTATCATCAAGAGAGAGCGTTAATTTATATTTTCCGTATGTTATTTATGGTTGATTGAAGAAAAAGATGTATAATAAATAGTGACATGTATGTAAAGAAATAATTAATGTAGTTGAAAATAGCAAAAGGGTCTATAAAAAGGGACAAAAAAATTCTCAAAAGGGTTTTATAATTAAGGACGTAGGTAGTAATTATCAATATAATTATTAATTATATACTTAATAATAATTATTATAATTAATAATTACAATTAATAATTATAATTAATAATTATATTAGAATTAATGATTATATTAATTATGCAAAGACCATGCATCTATAAATAATCTATTAATAATTAATAATCCTTATTTATTAATTTTATTAGGTCTGCAACAACTTAACCTAATAATTTCCCTCTAAAATGTTGCATTAGGTTAGCAGCAATTTAACCTAACAAATTCCATCTAAAATGCAGCGCACCAATTTAACCTAACAAATTTCCTCTAAAATGCAGCAATCCCTAATATTTCTCCTCACTGATGAGCTTTGCAGTCCTATCATGTTGTGTCATCGTTTGTATATATCAATTGTTTTTGTAGACTTTTTTTTTTTGACAAGTTGTTGTACACTTATTTAATACATTTACAAACAGAATACCCTAATTTGAATGCAAACTCGGCAACCCTAATTTCCATGCAAACTCGGTTATATATAGCAAACCCTAAACCGTGTTTCTCTCAAAAAAAAAACCCTAAACCACTGTTCTAAATAGATCATTCCAGATGAACCAAGACATAGTACGGGATTGACGCGATCTTCATCTTCAAATCTTGTATATTTAATCAAAAAAATAAAACTAAAAAGACTTTTGGAGACAGTTTGTAACAAATTCTTCTCATTTTAAAATTAATTCGACTTTAAAATGTTTTGTTTTGTTTAGTACAGGTAAAAACAAAGTGACGATCAAAGATATATTTATTTAATATAATTACGTGAATTAAATTAAACATGATCAAAAGCTAGGAAAATCTAAAACACGTTTAACTTATAACAGTTGGTACGTAATATTACTTTTAGAGTAAATTATACTTCATTCCATCAAAGATGCTTGAATTATACTCTCATTTCCTCTATATGTTAAAAAATAAAGCTAGCAAAGTATACCGCGAGCGAGTAGCCTTTGCCAAAGAAGCGTTAATTACTTGTTGCATTGCCTGCGTTAGGAGATGAGTGCACTTGATAAGAATGAGACATGTGTTGGAACAAAATGTGTTTAACAATGAACCTTAAAGAGTTTTGATGATAACAAGGTATTAAAAATTGTAAATTGGACTAGCTAATATTTGTTCAAGTGTACAGGACCATAGTTAAAAATTTACATCATATAAAGGTTCTGAAGAACAAAAAGAGAGCTAAGGAATCAAGAAAAGGAAGCTTGAAAGCATCTGAAGAAAAGTGCATCTGAACGCAAAAGTGCATCTGAAGACAAAAGTGCTCCTGAATAATGATGACGTCATCAGAAGTTGAAAGTCATCAAAAGCTGAAAGTCATCAGAAGTTGAAGACCGTCAGAAGCGGATAGTTCAGAAGTGACTTTATCTGAAGCTGGAGCTCATCAGAAGCTGATTATCACCACAAGCTGAAGATTCAAGGAACAATACTTCAGAAGCTGTCTATTGGATTCGAAAACACTGCAGAAGATTAGTGGATGATTGCAACGGTCATTTTGGTGAAGATTTGAAGGCATTGGAACCTTATCTTCAAAAAGCGTTGACATTGTACTTTGTACGAACTGTACAACCACCTTCCCCACTACTCTGTTTTGTGTCTACGCTACAGGACAAGAAAACAGCTCCAGAACAACAGCTACGCCTGCAAAGATGTTCCTTCACAATGGGAATGGATTTCAAATTAGTTCTTCATAGGACAACAACCAAATCAGGCAAAAGATGATTGGTGAAAGATCAAGCTTCAACAATGACTTTTTTGATGTGCTGGCAATTTCACAACGTCTCTTTCACACCTCTATATAAAGGAGTGAAGACTTAGAGATTTGGTAATGCTGAACGAAAGGCTCACAACATTTTTACAAGTGTCAAACCTCTGCTGAAATTGTTCTGCATTCACTTAGAATTTCTGTGTCTAAAAGTTTCATCTTAGAAATTCTTAAGTTATTGAGTCTGTATTTGATTTGTATTGTGAGCACCTCTGATTGTATATCAAGTGTTCAACCTCAAACAATTTTCTGCGTAATTTTGTTTGTCTAGAAGTCTCTTGCAGTTGTGCTTGAGCAGAGAAGTCTCTTAATTGTGTTCTTGAGCATAAGAAGACTCTTGCAAAGTGTGCTTGAGCAAAGGAAGTCTCTTGCTGTGTGCTTGAGAAATTGTAATAAGATATTACATTCTAGTGAACTCTCCTTGGAAGTGCAAGGGGGACATGACTACTTCCGGATTTTAGAAGGAACCTGTATAATTGCTTTGTGTCTTTCTTCTTCTCTCTCTCTATTTTATTCCGCTGCGTTCAGATTCTGATTATCACTTCAGAAGCAGTATCACTTAGCTTCTGATCAGTGTGTTCAGTTTTTAGGAGAAACGAAGAATTTTCCAAAAACACAATTCAACCCCCCTTCTTGTGTTTTTCTCACTTTCAATTGGTATCTAGAGCTTGGTTCTGTTGATAACACCTAACAGTGTAACAGTCCAAGATCTGAGAAAAACATGTCTGGTGGATCTCCTATTCCTACTAGATCTGGTCATACTAGCTATAATAATGTCTCACATGATTATAGTGACAGTAAGAAATCCAGTGTTGGAAAGATTCCAAAGTTCAACGGAGATGCTGAAGAATTTTCTTGGTGGAAAACAAACTTCTATAGTTATATCATGAGTTTAGATGAAGAACTATGGGATATACTAGAAGAAGGTGTTGGTGACTTAGTTCTTGATGAAGAAGGAGCTGCTGTTGATAGAAAGAAACATACTCCTGAGTTGAAGAAACTCTACAAGAAGCATCATATTATCAGAGGAGCACTTGTCATTGTTATTCCTAAAGCAGAGTACATGAAAATGAGTGACAAGTCCACTGCTAAAGCTATGTTTGCTTCTCTCTGTTCAAACTATGAAGGCAGCAAGAAGGTCAAAGAAGCAAAGGCTCTCATGCTTGTACATCAGTATGAGTTATTCAAGATGAAGGATGATGAAACTATTGAGGAGATGTACTCAAGGTTTCAAACCTTAGTCTCTGGGCTACAGATTCTAAAGAAGAGTTATGTTGCTTCTGACCACGTGAGCAAGATACTCAGAAGCTTGCCTGCTAGATGGAGACCAAAGGTGACTGCCATTGAGGAGGCTAAAGATTTAAACATTTTAAGTGTCGAAGATCTTGTTAGTTCTCTCAAAGTTCATGAGTTAAGTCTTAATGAACATGAGTCTACTAAGAAGAGTAAATCAATAGCTCTTCCATCCAAAGGCAAGTCATCAAAAGCTCAAATTCTTATCCCACCATCACATTTTTGGGTATTGTTATATGGATCTATATCCATTGATCAAGATTTCATTTTTTTCCCCTTTTTCAAACCTAGATTCCACAACCCACAAAAGAACAATGAAAGAACAAAACCTCTAGAAAGAAAAACAAAAATGATTGTAACAAAAATCGATATACAAAAATCAATAAAAGAACAATAGTTGCTCTTGACTATTCATAATTCCACTACTACCTTTCATAATTGCTTTCGATTTAGTGAATGAAAGAAAGGACTTTTGCAGTTAGTGAACTGAAAGGAACTAAGCCATTCGTGTTCATAAAACATTTTAAGGATTTTATTATTTGGATTGCCAGTTTGTATTTTAGGGGTATTCATACATATGCTTGATGTGATGGTGGGTGATTGAACCAGAAAGAAAGGCCCATGACTTATTAAAATAAAACAAATGCATAATTGTTTTTGAATAGTTTGGTGGGGTCAGCTTTTTTTTTTTACACAATAGACAACAAAAAGTTTCAAACCATTAGTAGGTAATAAATCTGGACCATCCACATAAAATAATATTAAATCAATGGTTGTTATTAAACTTTCCCATCATGGGAAAGAACTTTCCTTTCCCATACTAAACCCCACCGTTAAAATCTACACTTTACTCCCTCAATAATTTTTTTATTTCTAATAATCTAGAAGAAAAAAAATTTAACACACTTAAAAAAAATAGTGTTGCGAGTCTATTTTAATATAATCAAAAATTGAATACATATTTTTTCGCTATTTTTTATTCATAATTTTATTAACACGTAGTTTTAAACCCTATTATAAAATATGAAACAACCCAAACTAAAATTAAAATATGTGAAAAATTAATAAAGACAATAAAGCATGTTATTTAAAAGTCAATTTTATACTCTAAATCATAAAATCAATAACAAAATATTTAAATTTAATTATCGTTGACATTTAAATTAATAAAGACAATAAAACATGGTTATTTTTTTTGAAGGATAAAGCATGGTTATTTAAAAGTTAATTTTATACTCAAAATCATAAAATCAATAGCAAAATATTTAAATTTAATTATCATTGAATTTAAATTATAAATAAATGAATTATTTTTTCTTAAATGGTGGTTCAAAATTAATATTTATCATAAAAATATTTATTTATGTTAAAATAGATTAAAGTGTAGTGCATATTTAATTATTAAGGTAGAGGGTTGTAATTCAGGCATCTTATAAAGGAGGGGAGTAAAATTTACTTTTCAAGGGAGGGGTGTAACACCCCGCTTTCCCAACATAAAAATTTCTTAATAAAAATCAGAGTTTAACAACTTAAACGGAATGCTACACTTCTTAAAAATCATAAATGGAATAAATAATAATTTATCCTTCAAAATCCAACAATGTAATATCTAAAACTTCCCAACGGAAATTATTTCAACATCTTAAATGATCTTTGGCACAAGGGCCTCAACATAAAATCTCAAAGCAACTTAGTTCGATAATAATTCATGAAAACTTCTTAAATAATACGTATGGAACAGAAAGCAATAAAAAATTCTCATCCCGTTACGTATCAGAGCACCTAAGACACACTTGTGGGAAGTCCACTCACGACCACGCCTTATCTTGATTACCTGCAAGTTACTAATACGAAGAGCAACATTTTCAAGCAGAAGGGGTGAGATTTCTCAAACAATAATATTAAGCATATAACTCATCAATTACATTTAACAACATAAACTTCATATAATTCAACAATTATATTCAAATACATCGTTATCATCAATTCATCTTAGCAATGTATATCTAACACCTTAACTTCATTGATTAGGATTACTATTCATCATATGACAGTCTTAATCATCATCACATATCATCATTATTAATCATAACATCATCACATGTCATCATTAATAATCATAATATCATCACAAGGTAATTCGTTAAAACATCACAACTTAACAACTTGACTTGACAATGCATCTAGACTCGACTATGCAACTCTTAACGTCTTAAACCATCTCGAATCATCATGAAATGCAAATGCATGTGGTACCATTCTAGGGCATAAGCCCTCGTCGTCGTTGAGCATAAATATACTCCTAGGGCATAAGCCCTCATCGTCGTTGAGCAAAAGCTCCTAGGGCATGAGCCCTCGTCGTCGTTGAGCAAAAGCTCCAGGGCATGAGCCCTCATCTTTAAATGAGTATGCATGGACTCAACATCTTACGTCTTAGAAACTTCATGAACATCTTACAGCTCTTTGACTTAGACCGACATTTACATCTTAATAAAGATTAACAGCAACATATGCAACACATATTAATTCATTTCATATCAGCATCACAACATAACAGTATCAAATGATAATAATAACATCTTAAGCATCACATCAACATAAGCATCATAATAACACATAATGCATATACGATTATATATATCATCAGTAACAACATTAAATCATCTTATAACAACTTCATAGATCATCATTAATATTATATTCAAACATCAACAATTCATCATATATCATTGTATTCAAGTATCAACAATTCATCATGCATCTTTGTAAGAACATAAATAATCATGCACAACATATTTTCATGTCCAACCAAGGCTACTGGAAAGATATCACAATTATCAACAACTTTCATGTTTACAACAAAGATCAATTCAAAACAGAAACATATGAACAAAACGCAAAAACATGAAATAGAGAATGATGTCACTGTGCAATTTCGCTAAGACCTTCTTGTAGTATTTTCATCATAACTCAAAGACCAAACATCATTTTTACGTCAAACCAAAGCCACTGGAAAGCTAACAAAATTATCTAAAAATTTCATGCTTACGCCTAAGACCAATTCTGTACCTATCAATACCAGTATTCGTTTTAAATTCGGAAAAGTTGTGCTGAAAGTCCATAAAAATTCACTGTGACCTACGTGCAGTAATTTGACCATAACTCAAGTTCTATAAATCCTTTTGAAGTCAAACCAACGGCATTAGAAAGCTAACATCCATACCTACAACTTTCGTGTTTACACCTAAAGCCAATTCAAAACTGAAATGTGTGAAAAAGATGCAAAAACATGAAACAGAGAATGCTGTCAGAGATAGCTCTCGGGAAAACTCCATTTTTCATCCCAAAATCCCAATTTTGAATCCCCTAAGCCCAAATTTGGTCCCAAAGTTTGTTTAAACGTTTCTAAACATGAAAAGACATCCAAATCCATATGAAACTTGAACTTAAACACCCTTTCAACAAAAATCACCATTTGACCCATTTTTCACAAAAACCTTCAAGAACAACATAAATTCACTTTAAGCTCTATGATTATGATTACCCATGGATTATCTAAGGTTTGTACACAATTTCTACATCAATCTAACAACTTCTCATCATCTAATCATCAATTCTCTCTCAGAACCCTAATTCGCAAATTCTCACAAACTAATCCTAGAACATGTTAATTGCAAATTCAGAATTACAGACTTAATATTACCAAATGATAGTCTCACCCTTACCTTATAACAGATGAAATCGGCAGCCTCTAGGGTTCTCTCTTCTTCTCTTGTCTTTTCTCCCTTTTTCTCCTTGTTCTCTTCTTTTCCGATTTAACGTAAAACTCTTTCTAACCAAAGCTTCCGTATTTATAATACTAATCACTCTTCCTAAATCTATTTAGGCCCAATAACTTATTCTTCTTTCTATTTCAGCCCCCAAATCTACTTATTCTAATAATTATATTTCTCCACTAAATATATTCTTCCACTAAATATTCATACACCAAATAACACATAATAGCATATTTCATCAAAATATATATGTATATAATATTTTAACACCAAATAAAAAATATATCTCTACATCAAATAACAAATATATTTCTACACAAAATAACAAATATATTTCTACACCAGATAACATATATATTTCTACACAAAATAACAAATATATTTCTACACGAGATAACATATATATTTCTAAAAAAAATAACAAATATATTTCTACACCAGATAACATATATTATACTAGTAAATACCAGCGTATAACATAACAAAATATCACTCATCAAAATAAGTCGACTAAATTATAAAAAGACATCTAATCTCAATAAAATAATAAATAATAAAAGTAGGGTGTTACAACTCTACCCCCCTTAAAAGAATCTAGTCCTCGAAATTCAAAGCACAAGAGAAAAATGAATTTAATTATTGCTTAAATATCTTAAACAATATATAACAAAATAGTAACTTCAAACATTACACAAAAACCACATTAAAGTTAGTCAGTCAACCATGACCACATAATAAAACATAACCATTAATTAGAAAACACAACGACAATATTCAACCGTCACACGACACAACGACTCATCTACTTGGCCGGACGGACCGACCTGCTCTGATACCAATTGTAACACCCCGTTTTCCCAACATAAAAATTTCTTAATAAAAATCAGAGTTTAACAACTTAAACGGAATGCTACACTTCTTAAAAATCATAAATGGAATAAATAATAATTTATCCTTCAAAATCCAACAATGTAATATCTAAAACTTCGCAGCGGAAATTATTTCAACATCTTAAATGATCTTTGGCACAAGGGCCTCAACATAAAATCTCAAAGCAACTTAGTTCGATAATAATTCATGAAAACTTCTTAAATAATACGCAAGGAACAGAAAGCAATAACAAATTCCCACCCCGTTACGTTTCAGAGCACCTAAGACACACTTGTGAGGAGTCCACTCACGACCACGCCTAATCTTGATTACCTGCAAGTTACTCATATGAAGAGCAACATTTTCAAGCAGAAGGGGTGGGATTTCTCAAACAATAATATTAAGCATATAACTCATCAATTACATTTAACAACATAAACTTCATATAATTCAACAATTATATTCAAATACATCGTTATCATCAATTCATCTTAGCAATGTATATCTAACACCTTAACTTCATTGATTAGGATCACTATTCATCATATGACAGTCTTAATCATCATCACATATCATCAATAACATCATCACATATCATCATTATTAATCATAACATCATCACATATCATCATTAATAATCATAACATCATCACAAGGTAATTCGTTAAAACATCACAACTTAACAACTTGACTTGACAATGCATCTAGACTCGACTATGCAACTCTTAACGTCTTACCTCAATTTGTGGTCATTCTTGGTCACCTCAATGCAAAGTTGTCATAACTGCTGCTATTGTTAACTTGATCAACTCTATTTGGTACTCTAGAAATGAGGCTAGATTCAATAATAATATTTCAGTTGGAAACCAACACATCTTGAACAGGTTGCAACACCAACAAAGCCTCTAATAACTCTATCAGGGACTTCACCATCCTCAAAATTTTTAAAGTCAACATTAGACATCCTAGAGATCCTTTTATTACTAAGGTTATTTGGCATCCCCCTCCTCTCAATTGGATCAAATGTAACACTGATGGCGCCTCCTCAGGTAATCCATGCACATCATCTTGTGGAGGCATTTTTAGAGACCATGAGGTTAACTGCATTGGCTGCTTCTCAGAACCTTTGGGAAACTCAACTTCTTATTTGACAGAGCTGCATTGTGCATTGAGAGCCATAGAAATTGCAAATGATAGAAATTGGTTGAGCCTTTGACTGGAAACAGGTTCCTCTTTAGTAGTGCAAAAGCCTTCAAATCTTCAAAACAAGTTCCTTGGCAAGTCAGAAATAGGTGGAACAATGGTATGGTTATACTTAGAAATTTAAATTGTATAGTTACTCATGTCTATAGGGAAGGGAATCATGTGGCAGATTCTCTGGCAAATTTTGGTTTAACATCAGTCTCTTACATTTTTTGGGAAGATACATCTTGGTTTGCAAGAAAATCTTATATTAAGAACAAAATTGGCCTTCCAAACTTCAGATTTTCTACCTTTTGAAGAAGTTTTGGTGTGGTCCTCTCCTTCTTTTTGGTACTTTATTTCTTTTTAATATATTTTAAGGGTTGCTAGCTCTTTGTTGCACCCAATTTATTAAAAAAAATGATGTAAGAAGTTGAATAAAGTATAAAAACACATGAGAGAGAGTTGAATTGTGTTGGCTTTTTCTATAATTTTTTTTATTATAGATTTAAAACTAGAGTGTGCAAAAGATAAAGAGATAAATAGAGAAGAGAACGACACATGTATTTATCTTGATTCACCCATAATATGGGATTAGGTCCAGTCCCCTCACACTTGAAAATTTTTCCACTATAATCGCACAATAACTATAATCGAACATGTTACAGTTAGGGTCAAATTACTGTTATTTTCCAAAGCACTTATCGACTTATTTTGCAAGTAATTCAGTATAAAAACCCCAAATTTGATATAAATATCATTTATATCAGTAAACTGTGCCAAAAAGCAATTATGTTTATTTCTCATACATTTCTATAGGTTTTGAGGATGACTACCAAAAGTTATTATATTTGTTTCCCATATATTTATATAGGTTTTGAGCATGACTACCCATACGGAGTAAGGAAAGGCAAACAAACGCGCTAAAAGCTAAGCCAGAGCATCACAAAGTGTTGAAAATATTAAACATAGAAGTATTACAAAGTATAAATTCAAAGAAAAATATTAGAACAAATAAATTGGCTCATAATAAGATGAAAACAGAAAATATGAAAACTTGTCAATTTTTTACTGAGGCGTGTAAATGCATTGAGCTTAAGAGTGTTTTGCCACCACAGGTAAGTTATCCGACATGGTAGGTCTCACACCTATACTCTTCAAGATACAACAGTAACTTCTTGCTAGCACTGCACGCGTATAGCAAGGTCTCGTTGGATACTCAAGGGAACTTATTATTTATTATTTGTTATTAGTGAATGAATATGAAAATAAGAGATTGCATAGGTTCTTATGCTTGTATCATAAATGTGTTATTTTTCTCTCGTTGTATACTGCCACCCATTCATTATACAGAAGCATTCAATTAGAACATTGTCATTGTGTAAGCATAACCGTAACAAGTGAGTAGGATTGACTAGCTATTATTTTAATAGAATGGATAATTCACAATATCTCACCAATATTTTGAGGTCTATCTCAATATATATCTCATGAGTTTATCAAGTGCCATAAAAATATATGGGAAATGCTTAAATTAATCTTAAGCGACAAAATCTTTGATGCACTTGTTTCACTCATGCATACAATTTATGTATCTCCATGAGTTTCTCTATATTTCTTCCAATAATATAAGAGCAATGCTATTTATCAAGAAAAAAAACATCAAGAATTCTTCAAGAATAAAGAGTAGCCAATCACAATGCACTATTTGCCACAATTCAAGGAGGTGTGGCTAAAAAATAGGAAGTGGACAAATAAATCATGCAATTAAAACTTGCCACATGTGTCTTGAAAAATTCTTGATGCTATTTTTCTAGATAAATAGCATTTTCCATAATATAATTAAATAATAATATTTCACAATCAAACAAAATTTCTCAAATCAGTGTTCTCATTGCACACACATCTTGGTTTCACAAATTACATATATACACATGTCAAATTAAATTTTCTCAATCATAAATGAAACATATGCCCCCACAATAGAATATATTTCACATAATCAAAGTGAACAAGATTTTTTTTAACATTTAATTTGTTACAAATTATGCACCTTATTAAAAATGAATGACACCTGCGTATAAATTAGTAAAGGGGAAAGTAATTAATGATATTAGTAACTAGACTCTAACCCGTGCGATGCACGGGTTTTGTAGAATTTCGTATATAAATATCATACTGATTATACATTCAATAATATGCTATAAAATAACTGCAAAAAGCAACAAAAAATGCAAAAATTATACCAATTTAAGCTATATTAACTTTATTTTCTTATCAAATAATATTACCAGGCTGTGTTCCTGAATTTGTTATTTCTCAACCTTTATATTCAATTACATTCATGTTAAAAGAACAACTAAAATAAGCAAATTAAAAATAGTAAACATGTTTGAAAAGTCAAAGGGAGAAAACAAAGTAATGTTATAATCAAGTGTAGTAATTTTTGCAAATAAAAAGTCAGAATAAATAACTGCAAGTAATATAATATATGAGAAACAAAGAGGCCAACAAAATTACACTAAAAAGTGAAGTTTCTAGTGATAAAATTATCATATGAATCAGTCAAATTATCAACAATTTTAAAAATGCAACTTTAATATCATTACACGTAATAAGCATACACCAAGAAACGGATCCTAACCGCAATGACTGTTAAATCTATAAAAATGAGAAGAAAAAGGAAAATAATAATAATAATAATAATAATAATAATAATAATAATAATAATAATAATAATAATAATAATAATAATAATAATAATAATAATAATAATAATAATGATGATGATAATGAACGATCATCAATAAAAGAACCGTTAATAATGAAATGAAATTGCTATAAGAAAAGGAACTTCTAGGTTATTTGTGGCTTTAAAAAAAATGCTTTAGTACGGTATATCAATTCTAGGAGCAATAATATTTCAATCAAAATGGAGGTGGCTTAGTGGTGAAACTTGTATAGTGCAGCCATATGGTGCCCGGTTTGAATCCTTGGAAAACCTTTTTTACATTAAAATTATTCAGACCCACCAAAAAGGGCAGGATTAGGGTTATGTCAGACTGTCTAACATTTATATATATTAAGATTAAAAAAATGAGAGAAAATTATATTTATAGGTTGAGGGTTTTGAAACACGTTGTGACTGAAATTTGTAAATATACACAGTGTAAATCATTTCGTATAAAGCTTCAGTCGATTCACGAGGTCAAGAACACGTCCTGGTTTATTTAAGAATGATCTCATTGAGATGAATAATGGACCGATTCGTTGAAAATCATTAAAAATTAGTTGAAAATTACATTGTGACCTCCAACTTTGTAAAATATAATTTCCACCATAAAGTAGGTTAGCAGAGGTTTTATGCAATGATGCAAAGTATGTATGTGTAAGAGATAATGAGTCATACAGTAAAGGGACACAATACAAATCTAAGACTATCCTTCGCATAAAAAGACATCAATCAAAACATAGGCTAAGATAGAGATAAATGAACTACAAATTCCCCTTTTTTGATGTTATCTACCAATGAAGTTTTAAAGCCAACCTCCCCCCTTAATTTGTGCCTTGTCTTTATAAGCATCTTGTGCGCATAAAACTTCGATCTATCGTCCCCCTTTGACATTAGCAAAGAGAGTCAAGCAATATCGTATAAAATCCAGCACAACGAGCCAAAGTATGTAGCATACAAGGACAATACATGTAACTAAACAAAATATGTAGCAAAAGAAATCCATAAATCAACATAGAAAAGTATACCAAGTTACAATACAAATGCACCATAAGTCAAGTACCAAATTAGTATGTGGTAAATTGAACCGTCATAATATTCCTAAAGGCTTAAAAACTCTCTAGAAAGGCTCAGACGCCCTCCAGAATGGCTCCTGAGGCCTTGGCGCGCCCTCCCTATGGCGCCGCCTTTCTTAGCTTCTAGAAACCTCTAGAAACTGCCTAAAAGACCAAAAGTCCAGCTTCCTTGGGGCTGAAGTTATGCTAAAACAAGCCCACGAGGAGGCTATAAATACCACCCTTGGGAGCATTCTCAAGGCATCTCATAAACAGTCTAACCCTAGATTCTATTATTGTACTTTTTGCAAGTACATAAACAAACAATAAAGATTGTGCAAGCACCTTAACAATATCCAAACATGCAGAAAATATCAAGCAGATAGAAAAGAAGATGCAAAAAAACATGAAAATTGCTTTTGTGACATTGATAACTTCACAATGACACAAGAAAATTAGCCAAAAGCCCCCAGCGGTAGTTAACTGTCGTTGTGTTCGTAACATATTCAAGACAGAACCCAGCTTCCAGCCACTCTATCATCACCATCTCTCTCTAAAAATTCAAAATCCTAAGCAAACTTATAATACATTTAACTACCGCTTGGGTTAAAACAAAGAAAAAAACCCACAAACCGTAAACCCTAAACCCTAAATCATGGGGTAAAACCAATTTAAAGAAACCTCTTGAAATTTTCAAATTTTCAAAGAGGCCTCTTTCAATGAAAGGCAAATGATGACAAACCAACATTTTGTAGAAGGAAGAGGAAGAATGAGAGTAATGAGGAAAGAATGTGAGGAAATGAGAGTAAGGAGGAGAGAATGTGAGGAAATGTGAGGGTTTTTATAGAGAAAAATGTCGAAAAAATAGGTTGAATGTTGAAAAAATAGGTTGACTGTTGAAAAAAAATAGGTTGAATAATGAAAAAAGAGGTTGAATGAATGATGGAAAAAGAGGTTGAATGATGGAAAAAGAGGTTGAATGATGAAAAAGAGGTTGAATCTCAGAACGCACGTTGCGGCAGTTAACTAGCGCTGGCACCAACGGCAGTTAACTGCTGCCGGTATTGCAAACGGTAGTTAACTACCGCTGAGGGCTTTTAGGTAATTTTCTTGTGTCGTTGTGAAGTTATCATTGTCAGAAAAACAATTTTCAAAAGACATAATCGGGGCAATTGTGTAGTATGAGTTGGGTGGCAAGTTGAAGACATTATTTGTTGATTCGATCCTTTGCATGGATGGCTCCATCCTTGTGAATCTCTCATCTTAGGTATCCAATCTCTTATTTTGTGCATCAAATCAAACCTTCTTTCCATAAACAGACGCATCTCACCAAGAGAATAAATAACTACTTGCTTACACCGTTGCATTTACTACTCCCACTCCATTTGAAATACCAAAATAAAAGAAAAATAATATATGTTTAAAAAAATTATTTTGACATTTTATCATTTTCAAAAGTAGTTAACATCGTATATTTTGTGGTTAATTTGGTTGTGAAATAGATTAATGATATAACTTAGTTTGTGTGTTACAAAAAGTTATCCTCTGATATAAAATGTTTAAAAAAAAAAATTGGCCAAAAAAAGACCGGTCACCACCATATTTATACGTGAACAATGCAGTTGTCACCGTATATTGTGTGACTTGGTGTGTGTCAAAAATCAAAATAGCATTTCTGAACCGAAATGCAATGAGAGAGAAAATATAGAATAGAATATACAATAGAACATGACAATTTCTACATTACACTTGAAAATTTGAGTGTACATACGGTCCTTGAATTAATAGTTAAGCGAGTCTCTAAAATAAAATTGTTTTTTTTCTTCTGAGTTTTATTACTAATAATAGGTAATATTGATTATCATTTTTACTATAAAATGCAAAAATTTAGCATGGTTATTATAAACAATGAAATGATGCATTTTCTTATGAAATGATATTTTTTAAAATATGAAAGTCGACAAATCACTTTTTATTTTATATAAATGGTTGTTAATTTATTGAGGTGTACCTTCCTCGAAAAGGAAAAAAACAACAAGTGTACCGTAACTTTAATTTATGAAGTGTGCTGGAGAAGTTCTTATAAAACGAGAGATGATTAGATATGCATGAAACAAAAAATTACGGGATCGGCGCGATCTTCATCTTCAAATCTTGTATATTTAATCGGAAAAATAAAAACTAAAAAGACTTTTGGAGACAGGTTGTAGCACATTTTTCTCATTTTTAAATTAATTTGACTTTAAAATGTTTTGTTTTGTCTAGTACAGGTAAAAACGAAGTGATGATCAAAGATATAGTTTCTGTCAAAAAAAAATCAAAGTTATAGTTAATATCATGATCAAATGCAAGGAAAAACTAAAACACGTTTAACTTATAACAAGTTGGTACGTAACATTAATTTTATTATGCGAATGAATAACTAACAAACGTTTAACTTACATAAGCACATAACAAGATGAATGATTTAGTTCGTTACGTGACTTGAAATTATTATCAACCATATATATTAAAAAAGCTAAAGCTTCACATTAGGAACCGGATCAGGTGATTGTGCTGGATTTGGACCCGTAGGAACTTGTCTTTTGATTACATGATTGAAATTGAAATCATTTGACTTTGCCATAACAGGTACTGGATCAGGAGATTGTGCGGGGTTCGGACCGGTAGGAACTTTTCTTTTGATTTCACGGTCTATTTTGTAATCATTTGACATTGCCATAACAGGTACTAGATCAGGAGATTGTGCGGGGTTCGGACCTGTCGGAACTTTTCTTTTGACTTCATGAATGGAATTGTAATCATTTGATCTATCCACTTCAGAAACAGGGTCAGGTGATTGTGCTGGATTTGGACCAGTAGGAACTTGCCTTTTGATCCCATGATTGACACTATTATCATTTGACATTTCCACAGCAGGAACTGGATCAGGAGATTGTGTTGGATTAGGACCTGTAGGAACTTTCCTTTTGATTTCACGAATGAAATTGTAATAAGTTGACATGGCCATAACAGGAACGGGATCAGGAGATAGTTTTGGATTTGGACCGGTTGGAACTTTTCTTTTGATGTTATAACTTGTTAGACGATCACCGACAACAAGAGAAATGAACAAGAGAGACATTACAGCAACCAAATAAACTTTATGGATACCCATCTCTTGAGTTTTAGTTTTTTTTTTTTTTTGGTAGTGTAGTTTGAGTTTGTGTTTGATGTATGCAAAGACCATGCATCTATAAATAATCTGTTCATTCTTAGTTTTTTTTTCCGTTGACATTCTATTTTTTCAAGCATTCTCATGTTATTTATGAAATGGTCAATGGTCAACTATACTTATGGTTTCTTTTTAGGGAAACTATAGTTATGGTTATACATTAAATGTTCAAAGAAAATAATTCTAATTGTTTTTTTAAATAAAAATAATTCTAATTTGTACTCCTCCGTCCGAAAATGTAAGCAAAAATTGGTCAACAAAAATTAATGTATTTAGTTCAAAATTTATATCAGATACATCAACTTATATTGACCTATTTTTGTTTACATTTGGGATGAATGAGTATACCTTAATATTCAGTCTTAATTGAAAGAAAATCACATTAAAATATGTCGAAACTACTAACTTTTTTTTGTTGAAAGGATCAAACCATTTTTTAAAAAACTGGACCGGTCATCGATGCGGTGAGAGTACAAGTCCAATGGTTCATTGGTCAGACCAGTAGATCACTGGTTGGACCGCATAAATGAATTTATGATAAACATAGACATGTTAATTTTTTGTTCACGTTATATAATTATATTTATAATATTTGGCATTTTGGCGACTAAATCATAAAAATATTAAGTGGTCTCGTGGTTAAGTGACTAAATTTTTGCCTCAAATCCATTGCTCGATACTCATTGATGATATTATTTCATTTCAATTTTTAACTTAATTCCTGGTGAATTAAGACTGGCCGCTGATTAATTTCAATGGTGAACGTGAAGCTTGATTTGGAAATAGCAAATATATTAATATAATTAATTACATGGACTTAATTTTTTTTTTTGAACAGACAAAAATGGAACATATATTAACAACGAAGTGTCACTTCTTCCGCACAAGATGTGCTAAAAGAGAGCGACCATAATTACATCATAAGTTCTAAGAATAAGTAAAGAACAAAACAAAGGGGTATCTAACCTATGCCTAAACAGAGAATAGGACAAGCTAGCCAATTATGAACCCCTAACACAAAAACAACATTAGCCGCCTTCATCCACCAGTAAGAATGTATTTGAACCTTTTTGAAACATTGGTGAATGGAAATATCTGTGTTATTGAACTGTCTATTATTTCGTTCAGTCCATAACACCCATACACAAACAAGCCAAACAAGTTGCATAAATGAACGTTTTGTTGATGCACCACCTAATATATTAGTGAACTGAATAAAATGATCAGACACATCAACAGGGTCAACTCCAGACACCCCAATCCAAGCACGAACCATATGCCATAACCTGCTAAAAATGGGACAAGAAACAAATAAATGTTGTGTTGTTTCCACTTCCCCACAGCCTGCGACACACAACTGTGTATCCGGGTTAAGCATACCACGAGTCACTAAATTCTCCTTTGTTGGCAATCGATTTCTAAGGAGACGCCAAGCAAGGATTGACACCTTCAACGGAACCTGTCTATGCCAAATTAAATCAGAAGTCTCTGAAACCATATTACTCCCATCTGAAGTGAGCAAATCATAAGCTGATATGACAGTATAGCTTCCTACAAGGTCGCGAGACCATCTCTAGTGATTTGTAGAATTAACCTGCAAAACAACATTAGCCAACAACAGCCTACACTCCTCGACTAACATCTCCTCCCAATCCCACAGCCTCCTACACCACTCCCACGCGTCACCCCCTTCACCCCAACCCTTAACAAACATTTCCTCCACCGTTCGATTTTTATTAGCACTTAGGTCATACAAGCGCCTAAATCGAACTGACAACGCAATACCACCCACCCACGGATCAGTCCAAAAAATAAGTACCTCGCCCATTTCCCACCATTTTTGTAACACTATCGTGGAACCATCCATCTCCGACACCTCCTCCACTACTACCACACAACCGCACAACCTCCCTCCACCAAGAAGAGGCTCAGCCTCCCCCATCAAGCACCTCCCCATTCTCTTCCCCATACCGGGCAGCCAACACTTTATACCACAAGCCCTCTCTATCTACTAACAACCTCCAACACCATTTGCCTAACAGGGCCAAATTAAATTCATTCATTCTCCTCACCCCTAAACCCCCTTCCTCCTTACGAACACAAATATTTTTCCAACTAATCCAAGATGTTTTCCTAAGATCCTCACAACCCCCCCAAAAAAAATTATTAAACAAAGATTCTATAGAAGAGATTATACCTGACGGAGCTTTGAAGAAGGAAAGTGCATAAACAGGAAGTGAAGACATGACAGACTTTATCAGAATTAAGCGGCCACCAAAAGACAAGAACCTGCTTTTCCACGCGGACAACCTTTTCTTAATCCGAGCAACAACAGGATCCCAAAACTCTAGTCTCCAAGCATCCCCCCCAACAGGAAGGCCCAAATACATAAAAGGCACCCTCCCCACCTTGCAACTTAAAGACATAGCTGCTTCCCCCAGCTAAGAATCACAAATATTAATACCTGACAGCATGCTTTTATGGAAATTTACCTTCAAACCGGACACACTTTCGAACAATAGCAAAACAGCCTACAAAGCACGGACATTCGCCCAACTCTTCTCCCCCACCAACAATGTATCATCAGCGAATTGTAAATGGGAAACAGACACGCCGTCTTGCAAACCAAATTTGTAACCCGTAAACATCTGCGCATCCACATCAGCCTTCATCAAAACATTTAAACCCTCCGCCGCCAAAAGAAATAAAAATGGAGATAAAGGATCACCCTGACGCAACCCACGCCTCAAAGGGAACTCAGTCGTGGGGCTGCCATTAACCAAAACCGACGCTGAAGCTGTGCCTATACATTCATTAATCCATTTCCGCCACAAAGTTGGGAAACCCATTTTTACCATTACCGCGTCCAAATACTTCCAATCAATCGAGTCGTACGCTTTTTCAAAATCAACTTTAAATAACAACAATTCTTTTTTCAACTTTCTTGCCCCATCCACCGCCTCATTAGCAATAAGAAGACCATCCATAATTTGACGACCCGAAACAAACGCAGACTGAGTCTCTGACACCAGTTTTCCCACCACTCCCTTTAACCTATTGGCGAGAATTTTTGCTAATATTTTGTACAAACTCCCAACCAACGAAATGGGTCTAAAATCATTAAGTTTTTGAGGGCTCTCCACCTTTGGAATCAACGCAATAAAAGTGCTATTAATCCCCTTTGTTAACTTTCCGTTTCTATGAAAATCACCAACAAAGCGCATGATATCTCCACTCATCTCCGACCAAAATTCCTTAATAAAACCAAAGTTTACACCGTCAGGACCGGGAGTTTTGTAACTGTCACAATCCCACACCGCCGCCTTGACCTCGTCAATGTGAAACGGCCTCACCATCGTCACCCCATCCATAACATCAATACGCCTAAACTCCAAACCCTCCACACTAGGCCGCTCCCCTTGAATGTTTTTAAAATGATCAGCAAAATAGTTAAAGACTGCTGCACGTACCGGATTAACACCTTCCACTACACCTCCGTCGACAAGCAATGATGAAATTGTATTACCACGATGCCTTCCAGCCATGATTGAATGAAAATATTTGGAATTAGCATCTCCATCTTGCAACCATGATAACCGCGATTGTTGCCAATAGATACTAGTGTCCATTCGCGACAAAGAATGAATATCAAATGTGCTTTGACGCAATTCCTGTAATTCATCCACCGAAAGGTCTTCCTCTTCCCCCTTTGTATCCAAATCGGCCACCCTCTCTTTGAGAGCCGTTATTCTTCCCGGTAAATTACTTACATGAATACGGTGCCACTCCTTCAGCGCCATTTTGATCCATTTCAATTTTTCTTGTAAAATGAATCCACCCCACCCTTGAACCTCAAACGATCTCCATTTATCAGTCACAAATTGTTTATATCCCGGAACTTCATTCCAACATTTTAACATGCGAGTTGGTCGTGGACCCTAGTTATCTTCATTTACCATCAAAAACAAGGGACAATGATCAGACAAACCCCTCAAATGAGCTACTTGCATGCAACTCGGCCAAACCAAGCACCAATCTTCTGACAACAAAAATCTATCGAGTCGACTCATTGATGAACCATCCCCTTTGTACCATGTATACCGTTAAACTTCACTCCAATCGTCTTGCCTAACCCCCACACATCCTCTACAGCCACCTTCTCATTTCCATGCATAACCACCCAATGCTTCCAATCATTAGAAACTAACGCTGAAGATGAATCGTTACTACTAGTAGGATCACTCTCCACAACCGCCCCTCTTTCACCTCCTTCCTCCCACTTCTCTTACGAACCTTATTCTTAAGAATATTCAAGATCTCCTTTCGATCCTTATTAGGCATCCGTGCAACTTTCTTCAAACTAAGCACTGAATGATGCAAAACCCCACCGGTTTTCTTCTTCTTTTGAGCAACCATCTTCTTTTTTGATACAACTCTCTTAGTATTTGATGTGAAAACAATGCCTGCCTCTTCGTCATAATGATCTTTCATACAATTGATACTCCATGGACCTGAACAAGAATTTCCACTCTTCACTTCGGGACAAGATGTTGCACGAAATATTGAGGATGATGGATGCTCACTCTCGTTAATTAAAAGTTGGTTCACATCTTGCTCCTCTTCTTCCCTCTTCACTGACAACTCCTTCACCACCAATGGCTCTTTCAGTAACTCCTTCTCATCGATAATAGGACTATCCGGTGAACTCCCCTCCTCCTCAGACTCCTTGCACCCATGGTCACCAACATCATCCTCTGCTAATTTTTCCACCATCAAATCAACAGCATCTTGGACGTCATGCACATTGTCTAAGTGTTCATGATCAGAATGATTCGAAACATCGTCATCTTCATCCTCAAACAGACAAGCATCCTCTCCGACACTAAACCCCCACTCCTCAATTAATTTAACCTCTAACACCATGTCATCCACCATGATAGTGTCCACTGTATTAATAATATCCAACGACGACGTTGCAATTAGTACCCGAGCAAAATCAAAACGCTCCTTCTCAATAGTAAAACTATCAATTTTTAAGTAACGTCCACTTTCCATAACACATAATTTAAAAAATGATTCATTCCAAGCATGCAATGGAATCCCATAAATGCGTACCCAAGCACCTCTCTGAAACGACATTGTTTCTTTGTTCCACACTTTTATATTCTCAAACAGCATATCAAAGAACTCTCTTGCACCACTTATAACAAACATCCCTTGTAATTGTTGTTTCTGAGAAATAAATACCTTGTCCGCCCCGAGTGGAAAAATATTAACATCAGTAAAGCCGGCATCCTGAATTCTGTTTTGAACTATAAAAATGGACTCCCCATGTCGTACCGTCGCCATTGCCCCATTGCTTGCCCACAACAAATCATCTTGTGCAGCCCTATATTTTTTAATAAGTTTATTTTTGTGAACAACATTATTTAAATCATTTTTCTACTGTATAAGAGCTCCAAGTTCTGCAGATACCACGTCTTCCATCCTTCTCTCAACCGACACTGCCTGCTGTACCACCGGAGCACTCCTCTCGGTCTTCCTACCCTCGAGCCTTAACAACACATCGCCAACCCTCACCCCTCTGCCATGACTGTTCTCCATCACCGACGGCTGCACATTCCCCTCGCCATGTCCCTCCACCTGCAGTATCCGGTTCTGGTTAACATCCACCGTACCACCCACCTTCTTCACATTCACGCCTTTCCTTTGTCCTCCCTCTCTACCACAACCTCCTGTACCATTCTCTCCACCACCATCACCCTCCTCCTCGGTCCCCTTCCTTTTAAACCGCGCAACCCTTGCCCACACACGTAAGTCGCCGAACCAGACATTGTTGAGAGTCTGCTCAAGTGTGACAACATCCCTAACCTTTAATAACCTCACAAAGCCATACGTCTGACCCCGTGCATTACACCTCGGAGCAATGTAAACATCATTCAAAATACCGCAAACCTCGAAACCCTTCCTCAGAAACCAATAATGCGCACGTTCTGGAAAGTTTGTGATATAAAAAGTAACGAATTTTTTAGTGCCAGAATCTAATTGATCAACATCTGCATCGACACCACTGTCTCTGTCCTTTCCATAACCCACATGTTTTCCATCATCAGAAGCATTGCGTTTTGCATTCAAAACCCTACATGAACCCTGTTGTTGCACCGCTGTTGAAGCCGCTGAAACCCTAACCTTCCCTTGCTGCCGGTCGAACCTTCCTCCATGCTGCAAAACTTGATTTCGTCTGTCCCATCCTCGATCGTCCTGTTCCTGTGCTTTCCGACGTCTCGACATCACGTCAATCCAATCTCCCCTACCCCCCCCCCCCCCATTTGGTGGCACCCTGCCTGGACCCCAATCCCCCCCGTTGTTCCTCACTTCCGGCGAAAGATACCGGCGTGGTTGTCCCTGGCGAGGCCGGAAACCACCACGATCGCTCACTCTCCTACTCTCCTGTGCGCTCATTTTTTTTGTTTGGTAATTTATGGAATGAACTCGACCCTTAAAATTGGACTTAATTTTTTTAAGGAATTACATGTACTTAATTGTAGTGTCCTTTCAAAAAAATCATGATTAATGCAGTTTATAAAAATATCAACTATTCTTTCAAAAAAAAAATATCAACTATTCTTAAAAAAAAAAAAAAAAAAACTAGAGTGTGCAAAAGATAAAGAGAGAAATCGAGAAGAGAACAACACATGTATTTATCCTGATTCAGCCCAAAACCATGGATAGGGTCCAGCCGCCTCACACTTGAAAGATTTTTCCACTATAATCGCACAATATTGCAATTACTGTTATTTTTCAAAGCACTTATCGACTTATTTTGCAAGTAATTCAATATAAAAAACCCCAAATTTGATATAAATATCGTTTATATTAGTAAACTGTGCCAAAAAGCAATTATATTTATTCTCATACATTTCTATAGGTTTTGAGGATGACTACCAATACGGAGTAAAGAAAGGCAAACACACACTAAAAGCTAAGTTAGAGCATCACAAAGTGTTGGAAAAGTTAGACATAGAAGTATTACGAAGTATAAATTCAAAGAAAAATATTAGCACAAATAAATTGAATCATAATAGGATAAAAACAGAGAATATGAAAACTTATTGATTTTTTATTGAGGCGTGCAAATGCACTGAGCTTAAGAGTGTTTTGCCACCACATGTAAGTTATCCGATGTGGTAGGTCTCACAGCTATACTCTTCAAGATACAACAGTCACTTCTTGCTAGCACGGTCTCGTTGGATACTCAATGGAACTTAATATTTATTATTTCTTATTAGTGACTGAATATGAAAATAAGAGATTCCATAGGTTCTTGTGGTTGTATCATAAATATGTGTTATTTTTCTCCAGCTGTATACTGCCCACCCATTCATTATGTAGAAGCACCGGCATTGTGTAAGCATAATCATAACAAGTGATTAGGATTGACTATCTATTAATTATAAATGACTAGCTATTGTGTTATCATGTAACCTTGATATTAAAGAGGCAATAATAGGTGTAGCTAGTTAGTTACAAGACTTAGTCACCGACAAAATTACTCCCTCCGTCTCACAATAATTGTCTCTTTACCTATTTTTCTTTTTCTCAAAATAATTGTCACTTTAGAATACCAATGCAACATTTATTATTTTTTTTCCATTATAATACCCTTATTTATTGAACTTCATCCAACTTAACTACTCCACTAACTACAATTAATAAGGGTGTTTTAGTAAATGATACTAATTTTACCATCAAAATCAACACAATTAATCATTTCCTTAATAATCGTGCATCAACCTTAAACGACTATTATTTAGAGACGGAGGGAGTAATTGATATACTCCCTCCATTCCTTTTCTTTTGATGTTTTAGAGTTTCAATTAGAGGACTGCTATTTGGTACGGCAAATTTCACAACGAAATTTCACGGACGCGTGAATACGTCTGTTTTCCACGCGCCGCACTTTCTGATCTTTTTTTAATTAAAAAATAAATTAGCTTGCGTTCGTTCTTATTAAGAAACTATGAAAAAGAGTATTGATTCATTAGATTGGAATGAGAGTACATCATAGTATATATACATCAAGGAGTTGTACTATCTTATTCTAGATTGTACTATACAAATGACAAAATGTACTACACTAGCTTTGTTGCTTGTACTTCAAGTTATTTGTGTTCTCATGCTCCTTAGGTGTGGATGCTGTATTGTGTAATAGCCCCCCACAAGTTGGAGGGTGGTAGATGTCTAGCATTCCCAACTTGGAAAGTAAGAGACCAAAAGGTTGTGGATACAAAGCCTTTGTAAAGAAATCAGCAATTTGATCATGAGTGGTGACTGGAAGGAGTTTGAAGATGCCAGCTTGCAACTTTTCCCTCACAATGTGACAGTCAATCTCAAGATGTTTGGTTCTTTCATGGAAAACGGGATTGGCAGCAATGTGCATAGCACTTTGATTGTCACAATAAAGCACAGGAAGCTGAACACAATTGACTTGTAAATCTCTGAGTAAATACAATAACCACTGCAGTTCACAAGTGGCAGTTGCCATGGCTCTATACTCAGCCTCAGAAGATGATCTGGAAACTGTGAGCTGTTTCTTGGTTCTCCAGCATATCAGTGATTGTCCAAGAAAAAAGCAATGGCCTGAAATGGAGCGCCTAGTGTCCTTACATCCTGCCCAGTCTGCATCAGTATAACCTTGAAGATGCAAACCTGAAGCTCGAGGAAAAAAAATGCCTTTGCCTGGTGAACCTTTCAAGTATTTGAGCACTCTAAGAGCTGCATTATAGTGAGTTTGAGTTGGTTTGCTGAGAAACTGACTCAATTGTTGAGTAATAAAAGTGATGTCAGGTCTGGTTGTATTCAAATAGATCAATCTGCCAATGAGTCTCCTATAGCTTGAAATGTCAGTAAGAGGAGAGGAAGTGTCATTGTATAGTTTGACAGAAGGATCAGAGGGAGTGGATACTGGCTTGGAACCAAGAAGACCTGAATCTTTCAGCAAATCCAAACAATACTTTCTCTGACATAGAGTCCCAGTATGAGAATGAGCAACTTCAAGGCCCAAGAAATACTTCAAAGTGCCAAGGTCCTTAATTTTGAATGCTTGGTGTAAGACATTCTTGATGATATTAAATTCAGAAAGAGAATTGCCAGCTAGAATAATATCATCAACATAAACCAAAAGGACAGTGAAGGTCTCAGATGCTGACTTTATAAACAAGGAAGCATCAGAAGCAGCCTGTGTGTAACCATTAGAAATGAGTAGTGCAGTGAGCTTCTCATACCACATTCGACTGGCTTGTTTGAGACCATACAAGGATTTGGACAATTTGCAGACTTGATTAGGTTTGGAAGTTGATAAACCTGGGGGAAGCTTCATGTAAACATCTTCATGAAGATCACCATGAAGAAAAGCGTTGTTTACATCTAATTGGTGAAGAAACCAATGATTAATTGAAGCCAAAGCAATAACCAGTCTGACTGTAGTGACCTTTGCAACTGGTGAGAAAGTATCAAAATAGTCCAATCCTTCAATTTGGTTATACCCTTTAGCTACCAATCGAGCTTTATACCTCTCTATAGAACCATCAGCATTGTACTTGATTCTATAAACCCATTTGCACCCTATGGGTTTGGTTTGTGAAGGAAGATCCACTATTGTCCAGGTACCAGTTTGATCAAGAGCATTAAGTTCAACTTGCATTGCTTGTTTCCAACAGTCAAATTTGATGGCCTCAGCATAAGATTTTGGTTCAACATGAGAAACAATAGACAAAGAAAATGTATGGTGAGAATTAGATAAATGTGTATGTGAAATAAAATTTGATAATGGAAATGAAGAGCAAGCTTTATTAATGTGAGATGCAGAAATATTAGATGAAGGACATATGTAATCTTTCAGGTAAGATGGAGTTTTCTTATTTCTGGAAGAAACTCTAAGAAGGGGGGATGAAGTAGGCGTGGATGATGGGGAATTGTGGATGCTGTGGTCAGTAGATGAAATAGGTGGTGGAGGTGAAACTGGTTCATGGATAACAGGGGATGAGGAATGATACTGCCAATTGGAGGTAGGAGAAGAAGTTTGTGAGTTATAAGGCAAAACAAGTTCATGAAAAACAACATTTCTAGAGACAAAAATTTCTCTAGTGTCAAGATCATAAAGAACATAGCCCTTAGTGCCGGACTTGTAGCCCTAGAAAACAGACTTTCTTGCTCTAGGGTGAAGTTTTGATCTGTGAGCAAGAAGGGTGGATGCAAAACATAAACAGCCAAACACTTTAAAGGAATGTATATCAGGTAAAGAATCATATAAAAGTTGATAAGGGGATTTGTGCTTGAGGAGAGGAGTAGGGACTCTATTGATTAAAAAAACTGCATGAAGCACAGCATATGACCAGAAAATTTTGGGAAGTTTGGATTGGAAAAGTAAAGCTCGAGCAACATTGAGAATGTGCTGATGCTTTCTTTCCACTCTACCATTCTGTTGAGGAGTTTCAACACATGATTTTTGGTGTATGATACCTTTAGAGGCATAGAATTCAGTAAGAAGAAACTCTGGGCCATTATCTGTTCTGATGTATTTGGGAGTTATTTGATAGTGAGTATGAATTAATTGGACAAAATTTTTGACATGACTAGAGACTTCAGATTTATTTTTAAGTAAAATGACCCATAGGAATCTGGTAAAGTCATCAACAATGGTAAGAAAATACTTATGTCCATGAACAGCAGTAATGGAAAGGGGTCCCCAAATATCAAAATGCAAGAGCTCAAATTTAGAGGAAGCAATAGAAGTACTCAAATTATAAGGCAATTTTCTTTGTTTGGCAAAGTGACAAATGTCACAGATTGCTTTATTATCAATAGTAATAGAAGAGTACAAATGATGCATCATGGACAATCTTTGATTGGACAAGTGACCCAATCTAAAGTGCCAGATTGCATTGGAAGGAATACTAGAAACATGACTATTTGAAGAAACAGAATTACAAGATTGTAAAGACTCTTTATTTGATGGGAAATGAGCAGAAGTAAGAGAATGCACTTGAGGTGAAGCAGGAGCAGAAGGATGCAGTCTATAGAGACCATCACAAAGATTACCCAAACCAATCATCTTCTGGGTTTTCACATCCCGTATAATACAAGTATTAAGCAAGAAATGCACATGATAAGGTAAGGTTTGACAAATTTTAGAAACAGAAACAAGATTAACTTTGAAAGAAGGAGAATAAAGAACATGAGTGATGTGAAAATGAGGTGAAAAAACAACTGTACCAGCATATTGAACAAGTACAGATGAACCATTAGGTAAGTTAACTTGAATAGGTTTGATTTTGTAATATGAATGAAACAAATGCAATGATGAACAAATATGTTCATTGGCTCCAGAATCAATTAGCCAATGATCAGGAGGAACATGTAAAGAACAAGAGAAAACTGTGTTTATACCTGAGGTAAAATCAATAGATGAGGGAAAAGAGGATGTTGTGACTGGTGAGAAGTGGTGTAACCGTAACCGAATTCGGTCCTTCACTAGGATGCACATAGTAGATGGAATCAGTGTTAGGTTGTTGGATAATGATCGGAGCTGCACGAGGAGGCATGATTGAAGAACAATTGAAGAAGATGAAGCGAAAAACAGAGTAAAGAAAAGAAGCTTGCAGAAAGCTCAATTCGCCAAAGAAAGCGAAGAAAAGAACGAGAAGATGAAAAACGAGGAAGAAGAAGAAGAATCACGAAGGATTCTGAAAGAAAATCAAGCTAGAATGAAGGAAAGAGAAAAGCTTGCAGAGCAAGCAACAATGGCGGAAGCGAGAAACGGATCGTAACTAACTTTCTCTTTCATGAAGAAGAGAGAGAAAGAAACTGATACCATATTAAGAAACTATGAAAAAGAGTATTGATTCATTAGATTGGAATGAGAGTTCATCATAGTATATATACATCAAGGAGTTGTACTATCTTATTCTAGATTGTACTATACAAATGACAAAATGTACTACACTAGCTTTGTTGCTTGTACTTCAAGTTATTTGTGTTCTCATGCTCCTTAGGTGTGGATGCTGTATTGTGTAATAGTTCTCTCCCAAACAAAACAAACCTGTTCCTTCTCTCAGAAACACAAAATTCCTTCCTTTAACAGATTTGTGTAGAGGAACAACGAATGCCACAAACACGGTAACAAATTTCCCAACCTTATTTTCATATTTTCATGCATCTCTTATTGCTTATTGTGGCTTTCTGCTTGTTGTAGCACTACACAGCTCTGTTTTTTTAATTGGAGTTTTGGGGTGGTTTGTTAATTAGTAATGAATCAATGGAAGCACCGATAGTTAGAAGAAACAGAGTTATGTGAGGATGGATTGGATACATGATTCGCAAAGGCATGAGCGTGAAACTGAGAAGACGAAGACGACACTATTTAACACAAAAGAGAATTAATTCCAATAAGAGGTTTGCATCAAAACAATTGAGCGGTGGTAGTGGTGAACTTAAGGGAGAGTTATGCAGATATTCACATGCATGTGCTATTTTTTTTAATTAAAAAAATATCAAAAAGTGCACCGCGTGGAAACAGATGTATTCACATGTCCGTGAAATTTCGTTGTGAAAATTGCCGTACCAAATAGCATTTTTTCTTTCAATTATATTCCAAAACTTTTGATGTTTTAGTGAATTTATTATTGTTTTCTCAAGTTTACTCTTGTTGGAAAACACCATAAACTATTAAAGTAGTTTTTTTTTTGTTTTGAGGGAACTATTAAAGTACTCCCTCCGGTCCTAAATATAAGCAAATTTCACTTTTTAGGTTCATTCAATTAATGATGTATGTGGTTCATATTATGGACCACATACATCATTAATTGAATGAATGTAAAAAGTCAAATTTGCTTATATTTAGGACCGGAGGGAGTAGTTGTGACCTTTGGTTTATCACATGTGAATTTAATGATAAATAAGGATATTTTAGTCAAAAACACATAAATATTTATATACTTTAATTACTCCTTAAAACTTGTGCCAAGAGTTAAAACATCAAAAGAAAAGGAATGGAGGGAGTAATTATTATTAATATAATAATTAACTTTAAAATAAATTATTAAATAAAATTTCAAAAATCCCCCACAATTTATTTTAAAGTGTTAGGTGTTCCAAAGAGCGTGAAACATCAATGCATAAATATTACTGTCTTCTGGACTATGAACTAGCACATAGAGCAAATGAAATTTGATTCACTGGAATGTCGGTGAGATTATAACCTCTATGAACCTCATTTCGTATGTGAAACATTGATCTCATCACTCACATTGGCATCTGGTCCAAAGTTGTTCAACGCGATGTGGTGCATTTTGGCCTTGCACCTATGCCTGAATTTCATGAGTGACTCTAGAAACTTTGTCCAAGCTTTCATAGAGGCGGCCCCACCTCCAACACTCATATAGGTAAATATATCAAGTGTACACCATAGTCAAACATAACTCAAATATATGAGCTATAGATTGTTAAGAGTAATAAAGTCAACCTCCAATGTTGTAGTATACATTATCATACACTATAGGGATGAACTCTCAAAATTAAAATGGATAGTGTCTCATCAAATTGACAAGTGACTTGTTCTTACCCATATGAACATAGTCCTGCGAATTTTCACAATCTATGTTGGGTTACCATCACTCTTAATTTTTGTATTGGAAATAATTCATCCCCCTCGTTGTGTGTGTGTGTGTGTGTGTGTGTCTATATAATTTTTTTCTTCAATATACTGATGCATCACAAATAGTACATTGACTAAGATGACTATCGTTCAGTATCTCATATATATTATCAAATAAACATCCATGATATATTATCATAGGTTTGCTTAAATAAATTCTAAGCAATAACACCCCCACATAGGAAATAATTTAATCTATGTATAGATTTACTGTACAAGTCTACTTCAAAATGTTTCCATGCAACTTCTCCCCCATATTGAATAAATATATTTTCACGTGTGAAGTTTATTCAAGTTAGCTTGAATTATTTTCAAGTGGCAACACCCCCACCTTGAGGAAAATAAATCCACACACATAGATAAATCAAACATCATTGTATTATTTTAATACAATGGATAATTCACAATATGTCACCAATATTTTAAGGTGTATCTCAATATATATCTCTTGAGTTTATCAAGAGAATAATATATTTTAATCTTTATTGCACTTGTTTCACTCATATGCATATCATATATGTATCTTCATGAGTTTCTCTATTTTTCTTCTAATAATATAATTAAATAATATTTCGCAATCAAACAAAATTTTTCAAATCAGTGTTCTCATTGTGCACACACATCAACTTGGTTTCACAAATTACATATATACACGTGTCGTATTAAATTCTCCCAATCATAAATGAACCATATGTCCCCAAAATAGAATATATTTCACATATAAACAAAGTGGACATGTCAATATAGTTATAAACAAGAATTTTTTTAATTTTTAGCAAGCATATTAAAAGAATAATTATGTCTGAATGAACACAATAATACAAAATCATCCAATGAATACAAACACTTTTAGATCAATATATAACGATTAAAATATATTATTCTCTTACATTTAATGTGTCACAGATTATGTACCTTATTAAAAATGAATGACATCTGCGTATAAATTAGCTCATCCATCATGACCAACATATATCATATACACATTTAAATTATTGCAATGATAGATAATATTATGAAATCAAAAGCAAAAATATATGACACATAAATTATTGCGGACATCCTCAAATCACATTAATATGTCACATGCAAAACCAATATTTAAATTAAAGAGATAAAATATTTTCAAGTTTCTTCTCATGACCACATACCATACACACTGTAATTAATTAATAATAATAGATGCATGAACACAAGAGAGTTACTCCCGAATAATACAATTAAGAAAAATACAGCATTATCGATGATGTCAATCAGTCATACACTATTTTTAGAGTCACTTTTAATTAAGTTTTTAGTATATTTTTATTAGTTTAGTATTTAATTTAGAATCATTTTAAATAAATTGTCGCTTATGATTTATTGAATCAAATAGTGAATTAACTGTTATTAATCAAAACAAACCATGATTTGATGACATATGTTGGTCCTATAAATAAAATAAAATAAAATAAAAAGAAACAAGTGGACCAACTGTTCGAAAATGCATGATGCGTGAAGAAATAAAAACATGGGTTAGTTAGGATATTAGCAAAAGGTGCATTGGGAATTAAGAAGATCTTGGGCTTTGGCCGAACCAATTGGTGTTGACTCGAGAGAAAAGAAGACTTTGGCAGCTTGATACAAGAGATATAAAGGAAGCTAGCCACACAGTACCAAATGATTCACGTTTTGGCACAAAGAGGAGCTAGGTCTTGGAATCACGGTTTTGGAGAAAGGAATCACGCACCAGGGAAAAATGATTAGCAACACGGCACAGAGAAAGAAATTGATGAACAACATGATGAAATGGTTAATTTTATTTTCCATGTTATTTATCTGTATCTCTATGTGTAGCTAAATTTCACTTTGATTAGATATTTTAGATGATTTTAATTTGAATTGTTTGAATCATGTGACTTGTATGAACTCTCTTTGTCATCAATGAAACCCTAGTATTATTCAGTATTTGTGTTTAATGCCTTTTGTATGATTATGTATGACTACTAGCCCTAGCTTCTTAATCATATAAATTGATCCTAGAAATTAATTGACTACTAGCCATAGCTGTTAATTCCGACCTAATAATTCTGTTTGACTTTATATATGAAACTAGAGATAGGAAGTTGCGAGTTATGACTTAGGGATTAACGAACCAGTAATACTTCTGAAGTTAAGAATCGACTTAAGAGATTATAACTTAGGAAAGAGTTTTGACTCAAGAGATTGATCAAAACTATTGTGTTAGTCCTTTGTTAAACTAGGTGAACATTGAGAGAGAAGAGGTGCAATTCACCAAACAGCGAGAATTAACTGATTCGAAAGACACATGATCACTTTATCTCTGTTATTTTCCAAAACAATTTATTTTTATTTTAATTTTCAGTTAAACCCAAATATATGCTCTGCATAACCCCCAATTGTTAAATCCTTATTATAATTACATTGCCGAGTTGAGATTGAAACAATCCCTGTGGAGACGAACTTATAAATTTTATTAATTCGATGCATTTTTAGTACACTTGCTAAAAGTCTATCAATCAATCATTGTTTCAACATTTTCCTACAAATTAAGTCAACATGGTTTGTGTTCTACGAGCGTACATTTATAAACAACAATTACTTAGCTTCAAACTAGTTAGGCATAAGAATGATGATATCAATCAACCATTAACTTTGTCTCCATCTAGCATCAATATTTGTCAACCAAATAGACTTATGCTAGGCACCAAAAAATGCATTTATATTTTAAATAATGAGTTCTTGTCTTTTCTATATACTTATAAATTCGATCAAGCATATTGATCAAACAAAAGAATAGGAACGAAACAAATGATCATAATACCAATTACACACAGAACTCCACAATTTTATACTACAAGTTTACAAATAAAATTCATAACAAAACTTGTACTTGTGGTAAAAGAAATGGATGATGTGTACCTTTACAATGAAGACCATTTTAAAACTATATTCATATAGTTTCCAACTTCCAATTTCATTAAGTTGTGAGCAACATCATGTTTGCTTTCTAACAATAGCAATCTAATTTCAACTATCAAAATTCTCTATTCATCAACAAATAATTGAATTAACAAATTCAAAATAAAACTAATAATTCCATGAGAAATAATACTCTTAAGGTTGTTGGAAAAATTACACATAGAATTATTACAAAGTATAAAATCAAAGAAAAATACTAGCATAAGTAAATTGACTCGAAATAAGAAAAAAAAAATAGAATAGGAAAACATATCGATTATTGATTGAGGCGTACAAATGCATTGGTTTTAAGAGTATTTTTCCACAACATGTAAGTTATCTGACATGGTATGTCTCACAGATAGTACTCTCCAGGATACAACAATCACTTCTTACTAGCACCGCACGTGAATTAGCAAGGTCTCGTTGGATACTCAAGGAAACTTAATATTTATTATTTCTTATTAGGGAGCGAATATGAAATAAGAAATTGCATAGGTTCTTGTGCTTGTATTATATATATATCTGTGTGGGTGTGTATTCTTTTTCTTCAGTTGTTTACTGTCCACCCATTCATTGTATAAAAGCACTCAATTAGAACATTATCATTGCGTAAGCATAACCCTAACAAGTAATTATGATTGACTAGCTATTAGATATTGTGATATCATGTAACATTCATATTGAGAAGGTAATAGTAGGTGTAACTAGTTAGGTACAAGACTTGGTCACCATAAAAGTTAATTGATATATATCTCGAGAAAAACACAATTCGTTAGGCGAGTTTGGCACGGTGAAATTGAGCCAAAACAGAGAGTTCAAGAACGATAAGCCAAAGGCAATTCACTAGGCATGATTTGGTCCGCTAAGTGCCAAGACGATTCAAGAAAATATCTGAAAACAATTAGTTTTTCCCTCCTTTGAAGAAACCTCAATTCGCTAGGCGAGCTTGACTGCCCCTAGCGAACTTAGGATTTCAGAACTTCTGTAAATAGAGGTGTAGGTCATTTATGTAGAAATGAACCATTGTGAAACCGGACCATATATAGCGGGGGGGAGGGGGAGTAGCCATTGGAGGGCTAGTGAAGCATGGAGACAAGTTTGTTGATGCCTCCTTAACATCTATGAACTCTCTTGTGTTAGTTATGCTTCTCATGGGTAACTAAACTCTCTTTTGTGTTGGGATTGGATGTAAATAGCTAGGAATCTATGTAGTACTCTTAATCTGGCTGGTTGTATACGATTTATGCAATCAATATAATTTTAGCTTAAATTTGTTCTCAATGCTTTGTCGACGATGTTATGTTCCACAATTGACCCTTTTATTTAGTTAGAGGCTAGTAAGCCTGGATATCTAAAGGATATGGTTTAATTTATGTATAGGTTCTATCGCTCGAGAGATCGCGGGTATGTTTATATTCGTGTATAACTTTTCAAGCTTATGCCGTAGAAATAATCAGTTATTTTACCACATATGCACCAGAAGTCATTTGTTTATATGGATCTCGCGTTGTTAACCTTAGCCCGAGACGTGCACTGAGGGATGTGTGGAGTTATATTTGAAGTATAAAAAGTATACAATCGATTAAGAAGAAACTTACGTGGAATGGTTATTGAAATTTAACCCCAACACAAACTATATGTATTCTATTTCGATTTACTTTAATTCATGTCACTAAAACACTTTTATAAACACTCGTTCAAAAAATATGGCTTACAAACTTAAATTGAGCTAAGCGCGGTCTTTGTGGATTTGATATTTTATTTTTTGATAAAAACCGGCATACTTACCACTGTGCTGAGGAAACCAGAAATCCTCTTTTATCAATTACTTAGACACACAAGTCTAAGGTTTCCTGCCTCTCCTTGAGGACTTATACAATTAGAGTTTACACATAAATTTGATTTCTTCTTGAACTTCTGACTCAAAGAGTTGTAAAGAAAGTTAAGCTCGATTGATTTCTAAACACATAAGAAATTTTTGAATTGGAAGTTTGCAAGAATTTTTCGAAGTGTGTTTGTGCTTTTGATTTGAACTGATTTTATACACAAGTTGAAAGTGTGTGTGTCTCTTAATTCTTCAAATGCTCAAGGTCCTTTTATAGGAGATTCGATCACAATTGATAGCTCATCCCTTATTCTTCTTAGTTTTCCTTTACACTTTATAATTAATCTCAATTGTTTCTTGTTAAATTCTTCATATTTCATTGATTTTTGCAATGAATCCTTATTTTATTTTATTTTTCTTTTTTCTCTGTTTTTTTAAGAAGCTAAATTAGCCCACCCAAATTGGCATTGGGGAGAATCGAACCGGAGACATTGAGGTGGAGCACACTCCTAGGTCCCAAGCCAATACCACTAGGCCAACCAAAGTGGGTTCTCTTTTCTCTGTTAGAAAAGTGTTTTCTAACTATTATAAATTTTTTCTTCTACTTTCGATCACCTTTTTCGTTCTTTATTCCTCACCATGTCTGCTAAAAGTTTCTTAGAAAGCATTAATGGTGCTAATGCAATTCCTTCCTAAGAACAAGGGTTACCAAACTGATACTTTGAGCCCTTATTTCTTGCATCCCAATAAGAATCATGGTGTTGTTCTTGTAACTCCTTTGTTATATGGCAACAAATTTTGTTGAAGGTCTTGTGCAATGCAAATTGCATTGTGTTTTAAGCAAAAATTTCAGTTTATAAATGGTGCTCTTCCCATACCCTCTGTTAAAGATCACAATTTCATAGTTTGGAGTCATTGAAATACAATGATTATGTCATGGCTGGGTAATTCTATTAGGGAGGCATTTTTGCATTTCAGATTTTTCAAGAAGATATTTATACTCTAAAACAATGTGATAGTTCCAACTCTTCCTATTATACTAAAATGTAGAAATTGTGGCAAGAATTAGACAATTTAAGACCAATTCCTACTAGTAACTAAGTTAATGATTGCAAAATTGCAAAGATGCGTGAATACAATGGTTCTGACTAGGTCATAGTTTTTCTTAAGGGTCTAAATGAACAATTTTTAGCTATAAGGTCTCAAATCATGTTGATGGATCCTCTTTCCAGTATTGGTAGAGTTTACTCTTTACTTGTTCAGCAAGAAAGACATGTTATTGTTCCTCTAGATTAATCTAAACTCCTAATTATTTCACGACATCAATTTTCTGGTAAATTTCTAGAAAGATTTCTCAGAAAATGATTATAGTTGAGATTGACGATGCACCAAATCATTATATTCAAACATTTTCTGAGAAATAACATGTTTCCATTGATTTAAATTCACTATCTTCCAATATTTCTCATCTTTCAGAATCACATCATTCTCATAATACTCAAATAATAAATCATGATCCACCAATCAGAAAATCCACTAGAGTACACAAGCCACCTAAATACCTACAAGCATATCATTGTAATCTAATCATTTATACAATCCATACTGCATCTCCCCTTGCAAAGTCATCATATGTTCAGACTTGTAAGTATCCGTTATCATCCTCTTGGTCTTATCAACATCTCTCTTCTGCACACAAACATCACACTTTAACCATATCCTCTATATATGAACCATCTAACTATGACGATGGAATTGAAAATTGAAAAATGTTATCTGTTGGATATTTGTATATTGGCTTCACTTTTGCCTAAAACAAATATTCATGTGAGATGTTGAACATGATGTGCCAACATCTTGGAATGGTTCAGTTGACCTGCACTTTGCCTTATTTTACGCACACGCTATTTTATTTAAGGAATCCACGCATTTATTCTTGTTGGTCAAGCTGCATGTTTTTAGCACAGGATCAGATCGTTTGTTATTTCCTAAGACTGTGTTATCTACTTAGGAAAGTTTGGAGGTGATCAGGATGTTCCTAATAATGTGCCTACATATTAAGAGTTTCCTTTTCTGGTTCTGTTATTTTATGAAATGGATCACTGAATTATTCTGAAGCCCAATAAGATTGCTGACCCGTATTGCTTCAGTATTTAAACAAGACTGGAAGACCTAGAGAATGATTCAAGCCGTCATTTGGAGAATAGATCATTTTAGGGTTTTTAGTCTGTTTATTGTAAGCCTTTTGTGTATCACCTTGATGCATGTTTAGGACTGTGTTTGAGTTGTAAATTGTGCACTACTCTGAAGCTTTTAAGCAAAGAGTTAGGTAGTTTATGAACTGCACCAAAGCTGTGAAGTATGGTGTTCAGTTGTTTTGTTTGAAGGTAACTTCATTTTGATTGTATTTGTTATTTGAGTATCACAGGGGTTGTGATCATTTGTAAGGGAGTGGGATGGGATCTCAGATCTAGGAGTTCCTAGGTTGAAGTCAGTACGGGTAGGTCCTAGGTCATATAGTGCAAACGAGGAGTTTGCTGAGAGCTATTGAATATGGACTACACTAGTGGATTTCCTTCCTGGCTTGGTAGCCCCCAGATGTAGGTGACGTTGCACTGAACTGGGTCAACAATCTTTCTGTGCCTCTTTTGTGTTTGTTTATTGCTTTACTTGTCTTTTGTTAGCTTATTGTTCCAAACATATAGTTCAACATCTGTTTCTGTGTAATTGGTGTTGGAACATCACTTAGAACATCATAAGTCTAACATGCCAGAATATCATTATCAAAGTGGAATTCAATGCACTAATTAAGAACAATAGATGGGAGTTGACATCTTTACCAGTTCACAAGAAAGGAATTGGATGCAAATGGATTTTTAAACTCACGCTTAATGTTAATGGTTATATTGAAAGATTTAAAGCCAAAATTTTTATGTAATTTCTTATGATGTAAGCAAACTCGTTGAATTCTTAGTTTCTCCAACAAATGAGCATATGATAGCTGGATTATATGTTCTCAAATTTTTCAAAATAATTTTGGTGAAGGATTATTTTTCAGCTCATCATCTCCATTAACTCTCAAAGGGTTCTCTGACTCAGACTGGAGAGAATGTCTAGACACTTGAAAATCAACAACTAACTTTTGTTTCTTTCTTGATACATCTCTCATACGCTGAAAAAGCAAAAAGCAGTCAGTGATATCAAGATCTTCATCAGAAGCTTAATACATAGCTTTAGCACAAGCTACATATGAAAGGCAATGGTTGATTTACTTATTGCATAATTTCCTCATAACACATTCCACACTTATCATTTTGTATTGTGACAATAAATATGTGGTACACGTAGCTGTAAATCCAGTTTTCCATTAAAGATCAAAACATATTGAAACTGATTGTCATGTGGTTAGAGACTAGGTGCAAGTAGGTGTGATTCATTTACTACCAATATCCTCAAAAGAACAAGATGTTGATATTTTGACCAAGTCTTCACATCGAGTTCATCCAATGTCTTGCAGAACAAGATTGGAAAAATTAACATATATTCAAGCTTGATGGGAGATGTAAACTGTAAGAATGAGTGATCTTAGTATGACTACTTGTATTGCAAGCTACTGCTAGATAATACTACTAGTTAATTGCTTATCAGTTAATTATGATGATATTTTGTATTAGAGTAGGTGAATAACTAAATCTAGATACATTTTCTATAGAATAATATAATCTATATATTTATGTATCTTATCACACTTGTAGAATCATATTGGTGAATAATAAACTTTTTATTCTCAATTGCTTCTTCTTCTTCATAGCTCTACACATTGCAAGCTTTATTCTATCATCTATAGAGTATGAGTTTATCTTTTTACACTGAAGGTCTTCTTTGTATCACTAGCTCAAATGTCTAAATTGTAAGTAATTTCATCTCACTAATAGTAATTAGATTATTAGTGTACACAATTATTTTATGCATGCATTCAATGATGTGTTATCACATCAATTAATGAATATAAAAGCACATGAGTTGTCATATTTATTAATTGATGTGTTGTCACATCATTGACAACATATGTAAAATAATTATATACTAACAAAACATACTAATTAAATTCATTAAGAAAACAATTATAATACAAACATACATAGCAAAATTATTAACTTTTAAGGACTGGATAAAACTATTTTACATTGTTGTTGCATTCCCATTAAACTCTTTTGTCATTTTAGCCATTAATTCTAAAATTACAAAAAAAAAAAACTATTATTTTTATTAATTGTTAATAAATACAAAATCATAAATAAACCCAACAAGCCCACCACCAATGAGTGGCCCAACCCAATAGACCCAATGGTTGCCCCAACTCCAAGTGAGATAGCAGGTCCAAAAGACAAAGTTGGGTTCATAAATGCTCCATCAAATGGGTCACCCACCAAAATATTAGGAAAATTGATGTAGACACATTTTAAAAAAGCTGAAAAACACATCTAAATGACTGAAAATACCCCGGTGGTAGTTAACTGCCGAAGAATGAAAGAACCGACGGTAGTTAACTGCCGATGGAACCAGCGGCAGTTAACTACCGCGAGATCCATCGGCAGCTAACAGCCGATGCGATCTAGATAAAAATATGACATAAGCTCTCTCATCCATTATTACTCTCAATCACTAAAAAAAATGCAAATCTCTCACAAAACCTCTCTAAAAAACCCAACCAAATTTATTCAACAAAATCACAAGTAAGTAAAAACTTACATTTTAGTTGTTATAAATGTTTTTATTTTTTAGTTTTTGAGTAGATTTATTTTATTGTAGTTTTTGAGTAGATTTACATGTTATAATTCATTTTTAGAGTTGATGTAAGTTGATTAATTTAATTAAAATGTTTGCATGATGTTTATGTTATAGTTTTAAATTTTAGGGTTAATTTTAATTTTGGTGTTTTCTATTTTTTTTTTAATTTTAGTTTTTAAGTAGATTTACAAGTAAGAGTTTATGATTTATTTTAAGAGTAGATATAAGTTGATTAATTTTGTTATATTTTTGCATTTTTATGTTATAGTTATGATTTTAGGGTTTATGTATAATTTGCACTCCAAGTGTTTGATGAAATGTTTGAATGAGTTTTTCATTGATTGTTGAATTTTTTATGGTGTTGGTAGGTTTGAAACAATGACCGATTTGTTCAGTGTTTGCATACGCTTCAATGGTGGAAATCCTCAGATGTTCAAGGTTCGGTACATTAAAGTCACGTTAAAAGGTCTCAAGGATCAACTGGATGAAATCAACCAAGGACTCAACCCCGGACACACGAAGAGGGTGAAATACATTTGGTATGAATGTCCAACGTTGGACGACGAGAGAATAACGTTCAGTCGGCTAGAATTATAGAACGACGACGACGTGAGGAGCATGTTCTCGATTTTTTGGCAGCACAGCAAGGTTCCGTTTATCGATATGTTTGTCACGTTTCAAAGATCAACTGAAGATATTCTCAACAGTTTGATTCCGCCAGAAGATCGTAATTAGGTAGCGAATGCACCTTCCAACTACAACAATTGTCTTACCTCTGAAATGAGATAATTCAAACTTGTTAAACGACATCTCTCAAGCATTCACCCGGAAGTTCTATTGTTCCTTTCAAAAGATTGAATTATTTTTAGTTTGCTGAAGACATGAAACTTCAATACCAACATCTTCAACAAACTAACAAGAATTTAATCTTTTGAAAGGAACAATAGAACTTCCGGGTGAATGCTTGAGAACTGTTGTTTAGCAAGTTTGAATTTACCCCATTTTAGAGGTAACACAATTGTTGTACCACATACCATATCTCTACTCGAATGTAATGTAATGATAGGACATATTTAGGAACTTTATGTATGTAATGTAATGTAATCGAAATTATTCAATACGCGACTTTAATCGAAATTATTCAAAATGCGACTTTAATCGAAATTATTCAATACACTACTTTAATCGAAATTATTCAATACGTGTCTTTATTCAAAGTACCATAATGTAAACCAAAATGTACCAAAATACGTGCGACGTATAAAAAAAACATAAAAAAAATCCAAACCAAAACAATTAGACATTACAAGCCATTACATTCAATCATCTTCCTCGTCACACAAGTCAATTGGGTTGTCCTCGATAGTCCCTGAGGCACCTGCTTTTGGTTGAGGACCAAAATAGCATGTCCTCCTGCTCCTCCTCAGCCTGGACTGATTATACACCGGCACCTTCGAACCCTTCTTTTTTACAGAACCATCACATTCGATTCCATGTCATGTCACATGCGATTTTGCTTTCTTTTCCTCATCACCCTCCTTTTTGTTCAACTGAACCTGATTCTGATTCTGAGATATATCTACATAGAGAAATTGGTGATCAAAACTTAAACTAATCGTAACAATTCTATCACAAATTCATAACAACAACATTTCATAAAAAAATAACAATTTTACAACAATATCATCAACACCTAATTATGTGACAATTTAACCAAAAATTGTAACAATTCTACAATCTACAACAATTCATCAAAACTTAATTATGTGACAATTTAATCAAAACTTCTAACAATTCTACAACAATATTTCCTAACAATTCTAACAATTCTACAACAATTCATCAAAACCTAAACCTAAACTATCATCTAATAATAAAATCAACAAAACCTAATTATGTGACAATTTAACCAAAAAAAACTAACAATTCAATCACAAAACATCAATGCAATAGGATGATAACAACTTACATGATTTTGTGCTTGGAATTGGCTTGCAATGACTTAACCTTGTCAAAAATTGCACCTATGGATGTAGAAACCGCAACACTGGAGTTTTGGAAACTCCTAGGTGTTGTTCTGTTCTTATAATAGATCATTGGCAGTTAACTGTCGAAGTAACCTTGGTAGTTAACTACTGCCGATTCCTTTCCTCATATGTTAACTGCCGCCGAGACATTTTGAGTATTTTACCCGTGTTTTTCAACCTTTTAAGAAGTGTGAACAACAAATTTCAAATATTAGCCCCTACTAGGAGCCCAATAGCATGAGGTGCAATCTTCGTCAATGGAGGCATTTTAGTTAGCTTTTGTACATCTTGACCGATGATCATATTATTAATAATTGCATTATAGCCCTTGGCCTTGGGGTCAAATATAGTGGCGCACATTGTAAATACCAACCCGAATGTCATCACCATCTCCAAAACTATTGCGTTTACCACTCCCACTTCATTTGAAAGTTCAAAAACTGGCACTTTCTGAATATCAAAATGAAGAAGTACTAATTAAGAAACATGTTGTGAGTTGGAGTTGTTGTTGGAGAATACCAACAATCTCTCCCTGGGTGAAAAAATGAAAATAGCACGCTAATATACTTGATCTAAACAATGTGATTATCTCACTCATTAGATAGTTCAACGAAGTGTTAGTAGCAAACAATTCAATAATTTAAATCCAGAACCACAAAGAAACCAAATAGTGTATCATCACTCAAAATCTTAAGATAACGGAAAACATAAATTATCTCTCTTACTTATATAACATTAAACTCATTTGTAGTATGTAAATTACCATGGACCTTTGAATACCAACAAAAGACTCATTACTTATGATAAATGCCACTTTAATTGTTTTTAAAATTTTAAAAACCGGACCAAACTTGTTAGTTTGTCAATTCTGTCTGATCTCATTTTAAATCATGGTGGATTGAATCAATTGAACTAGTTTGGTTTAATTAGTTTATTTATTTAATATTTTTTTATTAATTAATCTTTAGTTAGTTAAACCATTTCAACCATAATTTTGAAATCTCACCCTCTCAAAGTCCTATATGATTTCTAAAACATCTTTTTTTAAATAACAAACGTTAGTAATTAGTTGTTGAAAAAACTAACATTACTAACAGCCATACCTGTCCAACGGTGACAAATGTGAGGAGCGCGTAGGCACCAACGGAGGCAAGGAGCTGAGCAATCCAGTAACCAAGGCCACGAATGAAGTGAATATTTTGTTGGAACAAAATGTGTTTAACAATGAACCTTAAAGAGTTTTGATGATAACAAGGTATTAAAAATTGTAAATTGGACTAGCTAATATTTGTTCAAGTGTACAGGACCATAATTATAAAGTCACATCATCATTGGTTCTGAATGAGCAAATAAAGAGCAAAAGAAAATGAAGCTTAGATGATTCTGAAGGCAAAGCGCTCCTGAAGTCAAGCTGCTCCTGAAGAAATAGCGCTCCTGAAGTAAAGCTGCTCCTGAAGAATAGTGCTTCTGAAGACAAGAGGTCCAGAAGCCACATCATCAGAAGCTGCGTCATCAGAAGCTGCAGAAGTCATATCATCAGAAGCTGCATCATCAGAAGCTGCCTCATCAGAAGCTATTTCACCAGAAGCTGAATCTCAACTGGATTTGCAAAAGATTCAAGAATTGAAGAATTATCAATGCAAAATCTGTCCATTGGATTCGAAAACACAAACAAAGGATTAGTGGAATTTTGCAACGGTCATTTCAAAGGTGTTTGAAGGCTTGTGCTTGCATTTTGGACGAAAGCGTTGACATTGTACTTTGTACGAATTGTACAACCACGTTCTCCACTACTTTGTTTTGTGTCTACGCTTCAAGACAAGAAAACAGCTCCAGAATACGGTCTCGCCTGCATATATGTTCCTTTGGATAAGGAATGGATTTCAAATTGGTTCTTCATAGGACAACAACCAAATCAGGCAAAAGATCATTGGTGAAAGATCAAGCTTCAATAACGACTCTTTGGTGTGCTGGCAATTTCACAACGTCTCTTTCACACCTCTATATAAAGGAGTGAAGACCTAGAGATTTGGTAATGCAAGAACGCTAAACAAAAGACTCACAAGATTTTCACAAGTACCAAACCTCTGCTGAAATTGTTCTGCATTCACTTAGAATTTCTGTGTCTCAAAGTCATATCTTAGAAATTCTTAAGTCCATTGAGTCTGTATCTGATTTGTATTGTGAGCACCTCTGATTGTATATCAAGTGTTCAACCTTAAACAATTTTCTGTGTAATTTTGTTTAGTTAGGAAGTCTCTTGCAGTTGTGCTTGAGCAGGAAGTCTCTTGATTGTGTTCTTGAGCAAAGGAAGTCTCTTGCTTGTGTGCTTGAGCATTGGAAGTCTCTTGCTTGTGTGCTTGAGCATTTGTAATCAGATATTACTCATAGTGAAATCTCCTTGGAAGTGCAAGGGGGACTGGACTACTTCCGGATTGTGGAAGGAACCAGTATAATTGCTTTATGTCGTTCTTCTTCTCTCTCTCTCTGTTTTATTCCGCTGCATTTAGATTCTGATTATCACTTCAGAAGCTGTCTCACCTAGCTTCTGATCAGTGTGTTCAGTTTTTAAGAGAAACGAAGAATTTTTCAAAACACAATTCAACCCCCCTTCTTGTGTTTTTCTCACCTTCAATTGGTATCTAGAGCCTTGGTCTGTTGTGTAACACTTAACCGTGCAACAGTCAAAGATCTGAGAAAAACATGTCTACTCCTCCTCCTACTGGTTCTAGTGATACTAGCTATAAACATGTCTCACATGATTATAGTGATAGTAAGAAAACCAGTGTTGGAAAAGTTCCAAAGTTCAATGGAGATGCTGAAGAGTTCTCTTGGTGGAAGACCAACTTTTACAGTTACATCATGAGCCTGGATGAAGAATTATGGGATATTCTGGAAGATGGTGTTGGTGATTTAGTCCTTGATGAAGAAGGAGCTGCTGTGGATAGAAAGAAACATACTCCAGAACTGAGGAAACTTTACAAGAAGCATCATATTATCAGAGGAGCTCTTGTCACTGCCATACCCAAAGCAGAATACATGAAGATGAGTGACAAATCCACTGCTAAAGCTATGTTTGCTTCTCTCTGTTCAAATTATGAAGGAAGCAAGAAGGTCAAAGAAGCAAAGGCTCTCCTGCTTGTACATCAGTATGAGTTATTCAAGATGAAGGATGATGAAACTATTGAGGAGATGTACTCAAGATTTCAAACCTTAGTTTCTGGGCTACAGATTCTAAAGAAGAGCTATGTTGCTTCTGATCATGTAAGCAAGATACTCAGAAGCTTACCTGCCAGATGGAGACCAAAAGTGACTGCCATTGAGGAAGCTAAAGATTTAAACACTTTAAGTGTCGAAGATCTTGTTAGTTCTCTCAAAGTTCATGAGTTAAGTCTTAATGAACATGAGTCTACTAAGAAGAGTAAATCAATAGCTCTTCCATCCAAAGGCAAGTCATCAAAAGCTCTCAAAGTAGTTGAATCTGAAGAGGAAGAACAGTCAAGTTCAGATTCTGAACCAGATGCTGCTGAAATGGCCATGCTCTCAAACAGACTTCAATATCTGGCCAAGAAGAACAGAAAGTTTCTCTCCAGAAGGGGTAACTCCAGAAGCTCAAAGAAAGAAGATCAGAAGGGATGCTTCAACTGTAAGAAGCCTGGACACTTCATTGCTGAATGCCCTGATCTTCAAAGAGAAAAGTCAAAGGACAAGTCAAAGAGGTCTACATTCAAACCAAGCAAACTCAAGAAGCAGATTAAGCAGAGTTTAATGGCAACCTGGGATGATTTGGGTAGTGAATCTGGATCTGATAAAGAGGAAGCTGATGAAGATGCAAAGGTAGCTGTTGGGTTGGTAGCAACAGCAACTTCAGAAGCTGGATCAGATTCAGACTCAGAAGATGAAAACGAGGTATATTCCAAAATTCCCAGAGATGAACTTGTTGAGTCACTTAAAGAACTTCTTACACATTTTGAAGTAAGAACCAATGAGTTGAAGGATTTAAAAGAAAAATATGTTGATTTGGTACAACAGCAAAAATCAACTCTATTGGATCTGAAAGCTTCTGAACAAGGACTTAGGGGCTTTGACTTCATGTGTAAAACATATGAAGATCAGCTCAGGTTCTTATGTCAGAAGCTACAAGAAAAGTGTAATGAAAAACCTTTAAGTAACCATGAAATTGCTCTTGAAGATTTTATTATATCTGGCATTGACAGAAGCAGAGTGGCTTCTATGATTTATAGCATTTACAAGAACAATGGCAGAGGAATTGGTTTTCCAGAAGTGAAACTTGAGAAAACCAATCTAAAATCTTGTTGTGAATGCATCAAGGAAGGTCTGAAAACATTCTTTGTACCAGAAGGGGCTGAGTTGGAAACTGTTGTTCAATCAGAACCTGAAGCTTCTAGTCCTAAGGTTAAGATTACTTCAACGCCAAAGAACTCTAAGTCAAAGGCTATGATCAAATCTGATTCCAAGACTTCAAAGGTCAGGATCCTGAAAATCTGGGGTTCTGAAGTCTAAGTTTCAGAAGAAGATAGTTACTGCTTCTGAAGTACCAAAACCTAAGGTGATGGTTAATCAGAAGCAACCCAACTCACAGCACAAGGTACAAGAAGTGAAGAGTAAAGCCTTAAGTACTAACCTTCCAGGACCCATAGAACAATGGGTACCTAAATCTAAAAATGTCAATGATGCAGGTATGTCTTAGAGCAGTGCCAAAGCAAAGATCATGGTACCTAGACAGCGGTTGCTCAAGACACATGACAGGAGACAAGTCCATGTTCCTCAGCCTAACAATGAAAGAGGGAGGAAATGTGAAATTTGGAGGCAACCAGTCAGGCAAGATCATAGGTACAGGAACTATTGGTAATTCCTCTACCTCAATTAATAATGTATGGTTGGTAGATGGTCTTGAACATAACCTTTTGAGCATTAGTCAATTTTGTGATAATGGTTATGATGTGCTTTTTGAAAAACCCAACTGTACAGTAATCAACAAGGAAGACAAATCCATTGTGTTCAAAGGAAAGAGAGTTGACAATGTCTATAAAATCAATTTTTCTGAACTGGCTGATCAGAAGGTGTTTTGCCTACTATCAGTGAATGATAAGAAATGGATGTGGCACAGAAGGTTGGGACATGCTAACTGGAGGTTAATCTCTAAGCTTAGTAAGTTACAACTTGTGAAAGGGCTACCAGACATTGACTATCATTCAGATGCACTCTGTGGTGCATGTCAGAGAGGGAAAATTGTGAAATGATCTTTTAAAACCAAAGACATTGTTTCAACCTCAAGACCTTTAGAATTACTCCATATTGATTTATTTGGACCAGTGAGTACTGCATCCTTATATGGAAGTAAATATGGATTAGTCATTGTTGATGATTACAGCAGATGGACTTGGGTGAAATTCATAAAGAGTAAAGATGTTGCATGTGATGTATTCAGTAGCTTCTGCACTCAAATTCAATCTGAAAAAGAATCAAAAATTTTGAAAGTCAGAAGTGATCATGGTGGAGAATTTGAAAATGAGCCATTTGAAGCTTTTTGTGAAAAACATGGAATTTTCCATGAATTCTCTTCTCCTAGAACACCACAACAAAATGGGGTTGTAGAGAGAAAGAATAGAACTTTACAAGAAATGGCCAGAACCATGATTCATGAAAACAATTTACCAAAACATTTTTGGGCAGAAGCAGTGAATACAGCATGCTATGTTCAAAACAGGATCTATATTAGACCTATTTCGGAGAAAACAGCATATGAACTCTTTAAAGGAAGAAAACCCAATATCTCTTACTTTCATCAATTTGGATGTACATGTTACATTCTGAACAACAAGCTCTACCTAAAGAAATTTGATGCCAAGGCCCAAAGAGGAATCTTTTTAGGTTACTCTGAAAGGTCAAAGGCATACAGAGTGTATAATTCAGAAACACTCTGTGTTGAAGAATCTATGCACGTTAAATTTGATGACAAGGAGCTTGAAGATAAAACTTCAAAGCAAGGTGAAAGTTTTGCAGAGATACAGGTTCCTGAAGCTACTCCAGAACCTGATCAGATAGCTGAGTCTGAAGATAGTCCAGAAGCTGAACCCACATCAGAAGCGCAAGATGAAGCTGCTTCTGATGAAGCACAAGATGGCTCACATCAAGCAGATCCTCCCAGAAACACATTCAAACACAAGTCTTCACATCCTGAGGAGCTAATCATTGGAAACAAAGATAGTCCAAGAAGAACAAGATCACATTTCAGACAAGAGGAGTCAATGATTGGACTAATCTCAATGATTGAACCTACAACAGTTGATGAAGCACTTTCAGATGATGGATGGATCCTAGCTATGCAAGAAGAGTTGAATCAATTTCAAAGAAATGATGTGTGGGATCTGGTACCCAAACCTCAGCACAAGAACATTATTGGAACAAAATGGGTATTCAGAAACAAGCTGAATGAGCAAGGTGAAGTAACAAGAAACAAAGCCAGGCTTGTTGCACAAGGGTATAGTCAACAAGAAGGCATTGATTACACTGAAACGTTTGCTCCAGTTGCAAGATTGGAAGCAATCAGGTTATTTCTTTCCTATGCAGTTAATCATGGCATAATATTATATCAAATGGATGTCAAGAGTGCATTTCTAAATGGTGTCATAGAAGAAGAAGTGTATGTCAAGCAACCTCCTGGATTTGAGGATATTAAATATCCTGACCATGTTTTTAAACTGAAGAAATCACTATATGGCTTGAAACAAGCTCCCAGAGCTTGGTATGATAGACTAAGTAATTTCTTAATCAAGAATGATTTTAAAAGAGGACAGGTTGATACTACACTCTTCAGAAGGACCCTTGGGAAAGATATTCTTGTTGTGCAAATATATGTTGATGATATAATATTTGGTTCTACTAATGCATCTCTTTGCAAGGAATTTTCTGAGTTGATGCAGGATGAATTTGAAATGAGCATGATGGGAGAGCTGAAGTTCTTCCTTGGCATTCAAATCAATCAATGCAAAGATGGAGTCTATGTTCATCAATCAAAGTACACAAAGGAGCTTCTGAAGAAGTTCAAACTTGAAGATTGTAAAGTGATGAACACTCCAATGCACCCCACGTGCAACTTAAGCAAAGAAGATGAAGGAGCTAAAGTAGATCAGAAGCTGTATAGAGGTATGATTGGTTCTTTGTTATACCTCACTGCATCTAGGCCAGATATTTTATTCAGTGTATGCTTGTGTGCAAGATTCCAATCAGATCCTAAAGAATCTCATATGACTGCTGTCAAGAGAATCTTCAGGTATTTGAAAGGAACAACTAATCTTGGACTCTTTTATAGGAAATCCTTAGATTATAAGCTAATTGGATTCTGTGATGCTGATTATGCTGGTGATAGGATTGAAAGAAAGTCAACCAGTGGCAACTGTCAATTTCTGGGTGATAATCTTATATCCTGGGCTAGCAAAAGACAAACAACTATTGCTATGTCTACAGCAGAAGCAGAATACATTTCAGCTGCAAGTTGTTGTACACAACTACTCTGGATGAAACATCAGTTGGAAGATCATCAGATAACTGCTAACAGTATTCCCATTTATTGTGATAATACTGCTGCTATTTGTTTGTCTAAAAATCCAATTTTGCATTCAAGAGCCAAGCACATTGAAATCAAACACCATTTTATCAGAGATTATGTTCAAAAAGGAATTTTAGATATACAATTCATTGATACTGAAAATCAATGGGCTGATATATTTACTAAGCCTTTAACTGTTGAAAGATTTGATTTTATAAAGAAAAATTTGAACATGCATTACGTGTCTGATTAGATGTTTGCTTGCTCCTGAATAGGATTTTAGGTTCTGAAGTTAGTTCAGAAGCAGTAGTCCATCAGAAGCTCTTTATTGAGGTTCTGAGGAAAACTCGCTTCTGATGACGTCAGCATCTGAAGTCCAGAAGCTGGATTTATTGCTTCTGAATAGTTGAATTAGTGGAAACGTTGGGAGTTACTTTTTAAAAGTAACTTCTGGCCCACTAACTTGGTAGTTACTCTGTGAACTTCTTACGTGGCCTGTATGTGTTGGTGTATAACTAAAAAGGGCAATGATGATTTAATAGCTTTGAAAGTACTTTTCACGCGCCCCCAATTTTGTCATTAATGTTATGTTTGTTTGTCTCTTTTGAATTGCAATCGTTTTACTTTTAACACTTTGACAATTCACACACTACTCACTCACAACAAACACATTTGCTCTCAAACCTCTTGCGAAGTAAGCGCATTCTCTCAGACATAGAACCCTAAAATCTTCATCTTCTTCAAATCTTCGTCGATCATCAAATGGCATCATCAAGCTCAAAAGTTTCAGAATCTACTTCACGGATGGTCCCTGAATTTGACTACAAAGGAAGAAGCATGAAATTGGAAGAATGGGAACTACAGGTTCAAATAGAAAATCCGGTGGATTTTGAATCACTCACCTTCCATGAGTGTTGGATCAGAAGCTATTATGAAGAGCAGGAACTTATGCATTACTTCAAAATGTTGAATGGACCAACATACGAAGCATTGGTAAGACACTTCTGGGTAAGGGCTAAGGTTTATGACAAAGCTGCGTCTATAACTGAAGAAAGTCAAATGGTGTTGATTTATCCCGAACTGGAAGGGAAGACCAGAAAAGAAATGGGACTTGAGCCATTTACAGGTATTGAAATCAGGTCAAGTATTTGTGGTATTCCAGTGAGAATTGCGGAATGGCAGATAGAAGTTGTACTCTGTAGAGAGGCCTCTGGAAAATACTCTGGAATTGATCTCTCAAATACAGCTGAAGAACGCCTCTGGAAGGAAAAAGTAAACTTGGCACTGTACAACTCAACGCAAGCAGGAAAGTATGCTGATCTAAGCATGGATAAGAAGCTGCTTCTGAAGATTCAGAATGAGGACTTACTTCCATGTGGTGGTAGTGAGAAACCCAATTTGGCACAAAAAGTCTTTCTTCAACACTTCATTAAGAAGGAGAAAGTAAATGTGCCAAAGTATATGTTCAAATACTTGATAGAGTGTCTGAAACAGAGTCAGCTGCAGAATAGAACCTGGGTACCTTATGGAAGACTCTTGTCAGAAATATTCTATCAAGGAGGAGTCTTGGACAAGCTAAGCAGTGCTGAAGCCTTCACAGATGAGTTGCTTGATACTAAAACTGGAAAGTTCATTAATGCACAAACCCTCAAGAATATGAAGTTGATCCCTGCTGTCACCAAGCTTCATACAGATTTGAGTGAATCACTTGTTAAGTCTGATCTTATGAAGGACTTTCCACCCATCTGCAAGAAGGATCCCATTGAAGTGCAGATGTACTATATAAAGGAACATTTTGAGGCAACCAATGAGAGAATCAGATTGGAAGATATTCCAGAGGAAATGTATGGTGGTGCTCTGCCACGAGCCAGAGGCAGAAAGTCAAAAAGGAAGATGACTGCAGAGCAATATCTAGAGGTTGAACAATCTGCTAAAAAGGCAAAAGTTGCTACTGACAAGCTCAAAATTGGTAGTTCATCAGTACCTTCTATTGAAGAAGCCATTGAAGACATGGATTCCAGGATGATCATGGATGTTGGCATTACTCTTGATCAACCTGCAATACCAAAGAAGAAAAGGAAGCAAGCAGTAAGGAGGACCAAGAACTTCCCTCATGTTTTTAAAAAGACTGAAGCTGCTACTATTGTGTCAGAAGCTATTGGAAAAGCTATGGAGATTGCTGCTGAGCTACAAGAGTCTGTAGTTTCAGAAGCCAAGCAACTGTTGCTGATGACCAGTGAGTCTGTTAAAGAGGATTCTGATCCTGAACCAGAGAAGGTAATTAATATATCATCAGATTCCGCATCCACACCATTATCAGATTCTGATGATTCTGATGATGATATACCCTTAGCCCAACTCTTTCAAAAACCAGTAAAAAGCCAGTCAACATCAACCAAAACCAACAATAAGCCCTCTCATTCAACTACTTATGAGCCAGTTGGTCACATAATTACTGAAAAGTTGGCTGAAATGGCTGTGCAGAGAGAAAAAGTCATTGAGACTATCTTTCGCCTTAACCCTCAACCCCTTAACATTCAACCTCTCAACATGATTCCTCTAGAAAATGTTAAATCTACTTCAGAAAAGGCCTCTGAAGCAACTCCAGAAGCAGCTGCTTCTGAAAATGTTGTTTCAGAAAACCCCCATCAACAAACACCTGAACCACATAAACCCACAACACCCCCACAATCACCAACAGCTACCATTGACCCCCAACTCAACACTCAAACATCAACTTCACCAAAACAACCACCAACTGAAATTAAACACTCCCCACAACCAACTCCCATGGATGTTGACAACTCTCTAGTCAATGTTCAAGCCTCAACCTCCTCTCAAGCCTCTGACCAGCCTTCATCTTCAAACACTCAAACACACTTTACCATTCCAGTTCCTAACCATGTTCAAGATTTGGAAATCAGTGATTCTGATCTTGAAATCCTAGAACATCCACCCACAAACATCCTGGAATCTGGATATATCAATGCTGAGCTTCTGACAATCCTTAGTAGATTGCATAATCTTGTGGATCAACGAAGGACAATTGATCTCACAAGTGCATATGAAGACTCCTGGGCATCTGTTCAGAACCGGGCAGCTGAGCTTATTGAAGAGATCAAGGCTAAATGCATCAGAGTCAAGCAAGCATCAGTCAGAAGGCTAATGGAAAATCTGAATCAGAGTCTTAGAGTAAGAAGTTCTACACTGCTCCTGGCAAACCAGCCTTTCTTCTCAGAAACGGACTACTTGACCAGAGAAGCCAGGTTGTGTAAGCTTCTGAAGAAACAGATGGCACAGCAGCAGCAAGAAGCTAAGGAAAGGGAACAGGCTCTTCTCCAGAGGCAACAACAGCTTGAAGAACTGTTGCAGAAGAAGATTGAAGAAATGGAGGAGATGAAGAAACAACATCAAACCAACACTTAGTTGCACACCCTTGTGTTTTTCTTTTTGTTTGTTGTTTGTTTTGAATTCCTAGTCCTTGCTTCTGAAACCATTCTGTTTTAATTCTCTTTGCTTCTGAATGCTTACTGATTCTGACTGTTTAGCTGCTTCTGATATTTTAGATATTCATGTTCATATATTTTTGATCTGATTTATTTAATTAATTTCTTGTATACTCTCTTTTGTTTGAGTTTTTCTCAAATCTTTTTGTCTTTTATGCTTATTTTTATCTTTTTTGATAATGACAAAAGGGGGAGTATATGTAGTGACAAGTATTTAAAGGCTCTGAGCCCCATTAATGGCATTTGAAATTTTTTGAAAAACTTCTATCATTTTTTTTACCTTATTGGTATAAGCTATGAACGAACGAAGGAGTATCAAAATTCAAGTAAAATTAATTGAACCATTCTTCTTATCTATAAGTTAATTCTTTAAATGATTCAATTTTTTTTTAAGCTCTGATATTTTTTATTGTGCGAAAAATGAATTTAATTAACCTGGATAGAACTTAGGGGGAGCTTACAAACCTCACCTTAAATACTATCAGACTCAGGGGGAGTTTGAGCTTACAAACCTCATATTCTGAGCTTACAAACCTCAGAACCCCAAAGTCAACTTGTTAATTAGATTAACAACAATTGATCAATTTTAAATACTTTTGTTTGTCATCATCAAAAAGGGGGAGATTGTTGGAACAAAATGTGTTTAACAATGAACCTTAAAGAGTTTTGATGATCACAAGGTATTAAAAATTGTAAATTGGAATAGCTAATATTTGTTCAAGTGTACAGGACCATAATTATAAAGTCACATCATCATTGGTTCTGAATGAGCAAATAAAGAGCAAAAGAAAATGAAGCTTAGATGATTCTGAAGGCAAAGCGCTCCTGAAGTCAAGCTGCTCCTGAAGAAATAGCGCTCCTGAAGTAAAGCTGCTCCTGAAGAATAGTGCTTCTGAAGACAAGAGGTCCAGAAGCCACATCATCAGAAGCTGCGTCATCAGAAGCTGCAGAAGTCATATCATCAGAAGCTGCATCATCAGAAGCTGCCTCATCAGAAGCTATTTCACCAGAAGCTGAATCTCAACTGGATTTGCAAAAGATTCAAGAATTGAAGAATTATCAATGCAAAAGCTGTCCATTGGATTCGAAAACACAAACAAAGGATTAGTGGAATTTTGCAACGGTCATTTCAAAGGTGTTTGAAGGCTTGTGCTTGCATTTTGGACGAAAGCGTTGACATTGTACTTTGTACGAATTGTACAACCACGTTCTCCACTACTTTGTTTTGTGTCTACGCTTCAAGACAAGAAAACAGCTCCAGAATACGGTCTCGCCTGCATATATGTTCCTTTGGATAAGGAATGGATTTCAAATTGGTTCTTCATAGGACAACAACCAAATCAGGCAAAAGATCATTGGTGAAAGATCAAGCTTCAATAACGACTCTTTGGTGTGCTGGCAATTTCACAACGTCTCTTTCACACCTCTATATAAAGGAGTGAAGACCTAGAGATTTGGTAATGCAAGAACGCTAAACAAAAGACTCACAAGATTTTCACAAGTACCAAACCTCTGCTGAAATTGTTCTGCATTCACTTAGAATTTCTGTGTCTCAAAGTCATATCTTAGAAATTCTTAAGTCCATTGAGTCTGTATCTGATTTGTATTGTGAGCACCTCTGATTGTATATCAAGTGTTCAACCTTAAACAATTTTCTGTGTAATTTTGTTTAGTTAGGAAGTCTCTTGCAGTTGTGCTTGAGCAGGAAGTCTCTTGATTGTGTTCTTGAGCAAAGGAAGTCTCTTGCTTGTGTGCTTGAGCATTGGAAGTCTCTTGCTTGTGTGCTTGAGCATTTGTAATCAGATATTACTCATAGTGAAATCTCCTTGGAAGTGCAAGGGGGACTGGACTACTTCCGGATTGTGGAAGGAACCAGTATAATTGCTTTGTGTCGTTCTTCTTCTCTCTCTCTGTTTTATTCCGCTGCATTTAGATTCTGATTATCACTTCAGAAGCTGTCTCACCTAGCTTCTGATCAGTGTGTTCAGTTTTTAAGAGAAACGAAGAATTTTTCAAAACACAATTCAACCCCCCTTCTTGTGTTTTTCTCACCTTCATATTTCCACCCAAAAAAGTACCAAAAGTGACAGCTGGGTTAGCATGGCCACACAACGTGTAAGGATTCTCGGCGCTGATCCTAGCTCCTATATACACGGCGGCAGAGAGGGAGAAAGCATGGGAGATCGCGGTGGAGATGTGGCCAAAGGTTACGACCATGCGAGAGCCGATGCTGGTAAAGACGAAGATGAATGTGGAAATGAACTCGGTTAGAGTGGTCGTGAGTGTGCAGTGACGGATTCAGAAATGTTAACTTGCGGGGGCAAGATTTTATATGATAGATACTTATAGAAAAAATTTAGCAATGTAAAAGTGATTTTTTTTTTTTGTGGTGGTGGTCGGGATTTGAACCTTGGACCTTGCATATATTATGCATTGTCCATACCAATTGAGCTAAGTTCACGAGGACAATGTAAAAGTGAGATAATAATAACATCATTATTATTGAGCATAATACTTGAGATTATAAACATTATCCTATTATATATTAGAAAAATTAAAAACTCATCAACATCTACAAATTAAAATTGTTTTTTTTTCTGATACAAATTAAAATTGTTCTTTACGTGTCTTTATATTTGAAAAATATGGTATAAATTATTCAAAATTTCATCTCAAATGCATTTAAAAATTTAATTTTATAAAATTAATGAGGGAAACACTTTTTTATGGTATAAATTTCCATTTAGTGTGGGCAATCTATTATTTTAAGAGAGAGCAGTCATTAAAATATCAAAAATTTAACAAATATAACCGGAAGAGTAGTGGGGGCAGTTGCCCCCAATTGGCTCTACCTAGATCTGTGCCTGTGAGTGTGTCGATACTGAGAATTTTCGGTCGATGTCTTGGCCTTTGAGTTCGGGGGATGTTGCTGTTTCTCATTGTTTATTCTTTTGATCAAAGATCCAACGGTGGTGGTTGCTCTTCTGCTAGCTCAGTTTATGTAAAAATGGACTCAAACAAAACTTCTGTGTGAGATGTGTTGACTTGATGCATGATGAAATTCATAAGATGAAAATTCATGACATAAATAAGAAAGAACATTGCTATTTATTTAGAAAGTTTTTATTAAGAATTTATCAAAAAAAGGTTTCAACCAATTAAATTTGTTATTTGGCAGAAATCAAAAGAAGTAATGGTATGTAATTAAGGAAATGTGTTAGCAAATACACTATCTTAACATTTTCTTGATAAATTTTGTTACTGTATCTATCATTTCCCAAAAAGAAATGTGGGGAGAAAAAATATAAAATAGAATAGAATATACAATACAACAGTGAGAGAAGATATATTACATATGAAAATTAAAAATTTATGGGATCGACGTGATCTTGATCATTAGATCTTGGATGTATCTACTCTAATTAAAATAATAATAAAAGAAAGAAAAACTAGATGAAAAAAAGACTTTTGGATGACAGGTTGTAACATATTTCTTCTCATTTTCAAATTTGACTTTACATTGCTTTATCTAATATTTTTTGATGGTGGCCGGGGTTCAAACCTCGGACCTTACATATTTTATGCATTGTCCATACCAACCTAGCTAAGCTCACGACGACTTTGTTTTATCTAATCTAATTTAGCATATTTCTTCACAAAGTTACGGATTACGATCAAAGATTTATTTTATTACGTGAATTAAATTTAACATGATGAAATGGGACAGAAAAACTAACACATTTAACTTATAATAAATTGGTACATAACAAGGCTTTTGATATAGCATTGTGATCATAATATCGATCAAATAATTTTACATGATATATAACATGAACTTATGAGTGAACTAAGAGCATAATCACTTATATATTAACGTGCATCGAAATAGATAGCTTCAACCCTATATTAAAAAGTTAAGGCTTCACATTCGAAACTGATCATGTGATTGTGCTTTGGATTTGGACGGTTAGGAACTTGTATTTTGATCATGTGATTGAAATTGTTGTTATTTGAACTTGTTACAAAAGGTACCGGATCAGGAGATTGTGTGAGATTTGCACCAGTAGGAACTTCTCTTTTGATTTCACGGTTCAATTTGTAGTCATTTGACTTTGCCACCTCAGGAACAGGATCAGGAGATTGTGCTGGATTTGGACCTGTAGGGACTTGCCTTTTGACTTCACGAATGTAATTAATATCATTTGACCTTCCCATAATAGGAATTGGATCAGGTGATTGTGATGGACTAGGACCTGTTGGAACTTGTCTTTTAATTACATGATTGAAATTGTAATCATTTGACCTTGCCACAGTAAGGTACTGGATCAGGAGATTGTGCGGGATTTGAACCTATAGGAACTTCTCTTTTGATTTCACGATCAAACTTGTTAGCATTTGAGCTTGGCACCTCAAGAACTGGATCAGGTGATTGCGTTGGGTTTGGACTTGTCGGAACTTGTCTTTTGACATCACGAATGGAGTTGTAATCATTTGACCTTCCCACTTCAGGAACCGGATCAAGTGATTGTGGTGGATTTGGACCTGTTGAAACTTGCCTTTTGATTACGTGATTGAAATTGTAATCATTTGACCTTGCCGCAATAGGTACTGGATCAGGAGATTGTGCAGGATTTGGACTTGTAGGAACTTTTCTTTTGATTTCACGGTCAAACTTGTAATCGTTTGACCTTGCCACCTCAGGAACTGGATCAGGTGACTGCGCTGAATTCGGACCTGTCTGAACTTGCCTTTTGACATCACGAATGGAATTGTAATCATTTGATCTTGCCACTTCGGGAACCGGATCAGGTGATTGTGCTGGATTTGGACCTGTTGGAACTTGTCTTTTGATTACGTGATTGAAATAGTAATCATTTGACCTTGCCACAATAGGTACTGGATCAGGAGATTGTGCGGGATTTGGACCTGTAGGAACTTTTCTTTTGATTTCACGGTCATACTTGTAATCGTTTGACCTTGCCACCTTAGAAACTGGATCAGGTGACTGCGTTGGATTTGGACCTGTCGGAACTTCCCTTTTGACATCACGAATGGAGTTGTAATCATTTGATCTTGCCAGTTCAGGAACCGGATCAGGAGATTGTGCTGGATTTGGACCTGTTGGAACTTGTCTTTTGATTACGTGATTGAAATTGTAATCATTTGACCTTGCCACAATAGGTACTAGATCAGGAGATTGTGCGGGATTTGGACCTGTAGGAACTTTTCTTTTGATTTCACGGTCAAACTTGTAATCGTTTGACCTTGCCACCTCAGGAACTAGATCAGGTGATTGCGTTGGATTTGTACCTGTCGGAACTTGCCTTTTGACATCACGAATGGAGTTGTAATAATTTGATCTTGCCACTTCAGGAACAGGATCAGGTGATTGTGCTAGATTTGGACCTGTTGGAACTTGCCTTTTGATTACACGAATGTAAATGTTATCATTTAAACTTCCCACCAAAGGAACTGGATCAGGAGATTGTGCAGGATTTGGACCCGTAGAAACTTCTCTTTTGATATTATAACTTGTGATATGATCACTAACAACAAGAGAAACAAACAAGAGAGACATTACAACAACCAAATAAACCTTACAAATTTCCATATCTTGAATCTGAGTTTCATGGATGCAAAGACGATGTATATATAACAACAAGGGCTATAACCTATATACTAACATATGTATAAAAAGGTATGTCTACCATAGAATGAGCATTTAATTTAATTTAATTTATTATACATTTTATATAAATATAATGCAGATATGAATCCGATTTTTTCATTTTTTTCTGTTGTTGTTACGAATATCTCATGTAAATTGTTCAAATGCCTTTCTCTAATTGACTCTAATTTCTTTTAAATTTTTCAATCAATACCTATTAGATTCATATGTATTTTAGGTGAGCTATATTTTCTCAGATATGAATCCGATTTTTTTCATATTTTTTATGTTGTTGTTGCTAATATCTCATGAAAAAATTTCAAATGTCTTTCTCTAATTAACTCTGATTTCTTTTACATTTTTCATTCAATACCTATTAGAGTCATATGTATTTTAGGTGAACAATATTTTCTCAGATATGAATCCGATTTTTTCATCTTTTCTGTTGTTGTTGCTAATATCTCTCATGGAAAAATTTCAAATGCCTTTCTCTAAGTAATTCTAATTTCTTTTACATTTTTCATTCAATACCTATTAGAGTCATATGTATTTTAGGTGAGCAATATTTTCCCAGATATGAATCCCATTTTTTTTCATTTTTTTTATTTTGCCGTTGCTATAATATCTCATGAAAATAAAATTCAAATGTCTTTCTCTAATTAACTCTGATTTCTTTTACATTTTTCTTTCAATACCTATTAGAGTCATATGTATTTTAGGTGAGCAATATTTTCTCAGATATGAATTCGATTTTTTCATTTTTTTTTTCTGCTGCTGCTGTTGTTGTTTCTAATAACTCATGAAAAAAAATTCAAATGCCTTTCTCTAATTAACTCTAATTTCTTTTACATTTTTCATTCAATACCTATTAGAGTAATATGTATTTTAGGTGAGCAATATTTTCTCAGATATGAATCCGATTTTTTCATTTTTTTTTCATTTAGTACCAATTAGAGTTATATGTGTTTTACGTGAGCAATACTTTCTTATAAATAAATTTAATTATGCGTTTTCTTGCTACGATATATTTCTCCAATTTCAAATTGTCCATATTTTAGGTCCGCAATATTTTCCCATAAATAAATTTATTCTACTTTAATTCTTTTGAAGGGGTATTCTACTTTAATTATCATACGTTTTTGTCCAACGATATATTACTTCAATTTCATATTGTCCATGTTGTGTTTGCAAAGTATTTTTTGTTCATAAATAAATGTGTTGATTCCATTTTATTTTTAATTATAATATGCATTTGAAACTGATTTTGTCATTCAAAGATAAAGTTATTTGCAGCATCCAAAAGGTTTTGCTGCATTCATGGTAGTTAATTAAGTCTGAAACAAAAAATGGCAACATTAAGAAGAAAAAAAAATATATAGCTAACATGCTTTAGAGGAAAAGAATTAAATAGACAATTTTAAAATTAAAAAGTCATGTTTTCATAAATAAATGTGTTGATTCCATTTTATTTTTAATTATAATATGCATTTGAAACTGATTTTGTCATTCAAAGATAAAGTTATTTGGAGCATCCAAAAGGTTTTGCTACATCCATGGTAGTTAATTAAGTCTGAAACAAAAAATGGCAACATTAAGAAGAAAAAAAAGTATTTTTTGTTCATAAATAAATGTGTTGATTCCATTTTATTTTTAATTATAATATGCATTTGAAACTGATTTTGTCATTCAAAGATAAAGTTATTTGCAGCATCCAAAAGGTTTTGCTGCATTCATGGTAGTTAATTAAGTCTGAAACAAAAAATGGCAACATTAAGAAGAAAAAAAAAAATATAGCTAACATGCTTTAGAGGAAAAGAATTAAAAAGACAATTTTAAAATTAAAAAGTCATGTTTTCATAAATAAATGTGTTGATTCCATTTTATTTTTAATTATAATATGCATTTGAAACTGATTTTGTCATTCAAAGATAAAGTTATTTGGAGCATCCAAAAGGTTTTGCTACATCCATGGTAGTTAATTAAGTCTGAAACAAAAATTGGCAACATTAAGAAGAAAAAAAAGTATCTTTTGTTCATAAATAAATGTGTTGATTCCATTTTATTTTTAATTATAATATGCATTTGAAACTGATTTTGTCATTCAAAGATAAAGTTATTTGCAGCATCCAAAAGGTTTTGCTGCATTCATGGTAGTTAATTAAGTCTGAAACAAAAAATGGCAACATTAAGAAGAAAGAAAAATATATAGCTAACATGCTTTAGAGGAAAAGAATTAAAAAGACAATTTTAAAATTAAAAAGTCATGTTTTCATAAATAAATGTGTTGATTCCATTTTATTTTTAATTATAATATGCATTTGAAACTGATTTTGTCATTCAAAGATAAAGTTATTTGGAGCATCCAAAAGGTTTTGCTACATCCATGGTAGTTAATTAAGTCTGAAACAAAAAATGGCAACATTAAGAAGAAAAAAAAATATATAGCTAACATGCTTTAGAGGAAAAGAGTGAATTGCCTATAATTTTACTGGTTTGATTAAGGAGTTGGAGATTTTTGAGTAGATATTTAACCAAAAAATTATACTAACTAAAAAAACGCAACATTATTTTAAAATTTCTAATAAGAATTTATTTTGTCAATTCAACAACACACGTATGCTTATTTTCTTTGTCAAATTTCACCAAAGAATAAAAGTGAAGGAATTTGAAGTAGTTGAGGTTGAATAAAAAAATATAGCATGAAAGAGAATAACATCTAATAACTTAATTTTAAGATAATAAAAAATAAACAATTGACAACCGAAAACTAACAAAATAAATTATCATAATGTTGGGATTTCCAAGTGATTTTTTACTGGGTTGGATGATCGTATTAGGTCAATAGCAACCATACAAATGAGACTGACACCACAACTTCACATGAAACCTTATGACATTAGGTATTTTGGTCATCTTACTTATATGTTGCTGAAAATCTACTCTTCCATCCAATGTATAACGTTAACTCACATTTGACACATTAACATATCCTAATCAATTGTGCATTTATCTACGTCCATAATTATGTTACGTAGTCAAACAAGGTCAAAATTAGACACAACATGTTCAAACAAGTTGAATGATGGTGATTTCATGAAGGAAGGTTTATATTCCTTTCATCTACTAGAATAGAGAAAGGAAACTAGAAAGAAAAATAAAACAAATATCAAGAGAAAAAAAATAACATGAGAGAAAAATTAAGGTGAAAAATATGTACTGTGTGTTTTATCCGTGAGAGTACATAAAATAGATTGAATTATCGGTAATTATGTGGTTTTGTTGAAGGAGTTGAAAATTTTTGGGTAATTATTACCAAAAATTAGACTTAATTAAAAAAACGTTGTGTCATTTTAAAATTTCTAATAAATATGTATTTTGTAAACTCATCATAACACATGTGCATTTTCCATTGTCACACCCCATCATAGACCATATGTGAAGGAGTTTGAAAAAATAGAGGTTGAATAGAAGAATAGAATGAAAGCGATTGACATCCACAAATGAAGTTTTACCCAAAAAAACGGTTACTTAAGTAAATGTTTCCTATAAATATAAAGATTTTTTTTTAGTTTCTTGAAAAAAAATTGCATTATTTTAATCGTTGTAACATTTTTATTTGGCATTTTTAGGGACCAAAAACACAGACTGAAAATTTTACAGGGACTAAGAATGCTGATAAAAAAACTTGACAAAGACTAAATCTGCTGACGATTTTTTTTACAATAACAAAAAAGTGCGATTTATTTTTGCATGGACTTAAAATGAAATTCTGAATATTTATAGGGACCATTTACTTAATTAACTCTAAAAAAGAATAACAAATGAAATCAAAACACCAATAAATTAGTTCGTCATAATGTTGGGACTACGGAGGAAACCTACATTGAGTCGGAACATCATATTATGGTAAGAGCAATGACACAAGTGAGATTGACACCACATCTTCATCTGAAATGTCTAATAAGCATGTATTTTGCCAACTTAGCATAACACATCTACATTTTTCCATTTTCAGATCACACCGAAGACCAAAAGTGAAGTAATTTAAAATAATAAAGGTTGACTAAAAAAATTGCGTCCAACCAAATGACATTCAAAAACTAAAATTTTAACATGATAAAAAATTAAACAAATGACATCTAAAACTAACAAAACAGTTCATCGTAATGTTGTGACTTCCAGGGGGAGCCTAAACTGAGGTGGATAATCACATTTGGGTAAAAGCACCCATAAAAGTGAAACTAACACCACATCCTCATCCAAAATTTTAAGGCATTAATTATTTGTGTCATCCCACTTATATTTTTTTTGACCACCTACTCTTGCATCCAATATGAAACTTTAACTCACATACGACAAATTAACTTCTCTCTCCTAAATGTGAGACTTTCTACATTTGTAATCTGGTGACATAACCAAATAAAGTAATATTGAGACACAACATGGTAGAAAAGGTTGGTTGATGGGGGTTTCAAGAAGAGATGGTTATATTCATTTATTTCATGAGTATAGAGAAAATGAATGAGAAAAAGAAATAAATAAAAAAGGAATTTTAACATGAGGGAAATGATAAGGAAAAAAATTGAGTGTGTGCTTTTACCATGAGAGTATATGGAATAATGTGAGTTGCTGGTAATTTTGCGGGATTGTTGAAGAATTAGGAGTTTTGGAGTAATTATTTTACGACAAATTAGACTCAATTAAAGAATCGCAACATCAATTTAATTTTTTTAATAAGTAATGTTTTGTCAACTCAGTGGAACACATGCATTTTTCCATTGTTAGATTCTACAAAAGACCAAAAGTGAAGGAATTTGAAATAAGGGAGGTTGAATAAAAAAAATAGCATGGAAGTGAATGTTCCATAATGTTCAGAGTTCAGTAACAAAAAAAAAGGTCCAGAGTTCTGATGGTGACTACAATGAGTTGGATCATCACATTAGGTTAAGGTTGACCATACAATTGACAGCACACCATCATCCAAAATCGTAGTGTATGAGGTATATCGAGCATCTCACTTATATGTTTCTTAACATTTACTTTTGCATCTAATGTGGGACTTTAAGTCAAAATGGACACATTAACATATCTTCCTTAAGTGTAAGACTCTTTGTGTTTGTGATATGGTGACATATTAAAGTAAGATCACACGTAGGCACAATATTGTAGAAAAGGTGGGTTGATCATGGTTTCATGGATGAAGATTTATTATGTTCCCATGTTTCATTAAGTGAGAGAAAGAAAAGTAGCTTTTTTTTTTGAACATGAGACAAATGATACGAGAAAAAAGTAGCGTGTTTTGTCCATGGTAATATTAGAAATAGAGCTAATGGTAATTTTTTGGGTTATTTGAAGGAGTTAGAGAATTTATGAGTAATTATTTCATCAAAATTATAGTCAATAAAAAAAATGTTCACATTAATTTAAAATATCTAATAAACATGTACTACAACTAAACATAACACATATGTATTTTTCATTGTCAGATCGCGCTAAAAACCAGAGTGAAAGTACTTGAAATGTAGAGGTTGGATAAAAAAAATTGCATGAAAGGGAACAACATCCAAAAACTTATATTTAATATAAAAATTAATCAATTAAAAACTAAAAAAAGTTCATTATAATGTTCAAAGTTCTGAGGGAGCCTATAATGGGTTTGAGCATCATATTTGACTACGAAAAAAATCCTACAAGTTAGATTGACACCATATCTTTACCTTAAAAGCTTAAGACATTAGATGTATTAGTCTTCCCACTTATATGTTGTTCAATATATACTATTTCATTCAATATATAATTTTTACTCACACATGGTACATTAACATCTCTTCCTTAAATGTAAGACTCTCTGTATATCTGATCTGGTGTGATAGTCAAATGAGGTCGGAGGCACAGCATGGTAAAAATGTGGGTTGGTGGCGGTTACATATATGAATGTTTTTGTTTGTTTTTTTCATGAGAAGATATAAAGTAAATTAGAAAAAGAAATAATATGAAAAAGGAATTTGACCACGAGAGAAAAGATAAGTGAAAAAACTAAGGAGTGCGTGTTTTATCTGTGATGGTATAGAAAATAGAGTGAGTTGCATGTAATTAAATAGATTTGTAAAAGGTGTTAGAGATTACTGAGTAATTATGTTACCAAAGTATTAGTCTCATTAAAAAACATCAATTTAAAATGTCTAATAAACATGTATTTTGTAAACTCAGCATAACACATCTATATTTTTCCATTGTCATATCCCACCAAAAACCTAAAGTGAAGGAATTAGAAATAACAGAGGTTGAATAAAAAAACTGGCATGAAAGTGAATGACGAACTAAAATTCAAACCAAAAGAATTCAATGACACTCAGAAACTAACAAAATAAATCATCATAATATTAGGACTTATGCGGCAGTCTACGATTGATTGTATCATCACATTGGGCTAAGACTAACTACACAACTGAAATTGACATCACATCTTCTCCTGAAGTCTTAAAACATTAGATATATGGGTTACCTCACTTATATGTTTCTTAACATAAACTATTTCATACAAAGTGAAATTTTTACTAACACTTGACACAATATTTGTGTTCCACCACCAAGAACTTCTCCCCCGCAATGTTAAACATAAATAACATACCATCGTTGGACTTTCTGGAGGAGCCAGCACCGGTCGATCGACACATTTGAGATGGAACAACCACATAAGTGAGAATGATACTGCATCTTCATCCAAAAATTTCATGGTTAAGTATTAGTTTTTTTTCCTCTTATTAGTTAATAAACTTCCGTTGTTTTATTCCATGTTTGAATTTAACTGACACTAGATACATCATGATATTGTCACCCGCAACTATGACGAAATTCTAGCCCGTGCTTGGCACGGGTGTCCATACTAGTTCAAAGATAAAGTTATTTGCAGCATCCAAAAGGTTTTGCTGCATTCATGGTAGTTAATTAAGTCTGAAACAAAAAATGGCAACATTAAGAAGAAAAAAAAAAATATAGCTAACATGCTTTAGAGGAAAAGAATTAAAAAGACAATTTTAAAATTAAAAAGTCATGTTTTCATAAATAAATGTGTTGATTCCATTTTATTTTTAATTATAATATGCATTTGAAACTGATTTTGTCATTCAAAGATAAAGTTATTTGGAGCATCCAAAAGGTTTTGCTACATCCATGGTAGTTAATTAAGTCTGAAACAAAAATTGGCAACATTAAGAAGAAAAAAAAGTATTTTTTGTTCATAAATAAATGTGTTGATTCCATTTTATTTTTAATTATAATATGCATTTGAAACTGATTTTGTCATTCAAAGATAAAGTTATTTGCAGCATCCAAAAGGTTTTGCTGCATTCATGGTAGTTAATTAAGTCTGAAACAAAAAATGGCAACATTAAGAAGAAAAAAAAATATATAGCTAACATGCTTTAGAGGAAAAGAATTAAAAAGACAATTTTAAAATTAAAAAGTCATGTTTTCATAAATAAATGTGTTGATTCCATTTTATTTTTAATTATAATATGCATTTGAAACTGATTTTGTCATTCAAAGATAAAGTTATTTGGAGCATCCAAAAGGTTTTGCTACATCCATGGTAGTTAATTAAGTCTGAAACAAAAAATGGCAACATTAAGAAGAAAAAAAAATATATAGCTAACATGCTTTAGAGGAAAAGAATTAAAAAGACAATTTTAAAATTAAAAAGTCATGTTTGATTAAAAAAAAATTTGTGGCTGCTGGGATTCGAGCCCAGGTCTCCACGGCCACAACGTGGAATTCTTACCACTAAACTACAGCCACATTTTGTTACAATGCTTAATAAGTTATAATTCTTAATATGTTTTTCGAACAAACAGTTTCATATTTTTAGGTAATAATTATAATTATAATAATAATACCAAAAAAATGTGTAAGTTAATTTTATAAAACTCAATTAAATAAAAATATTATAAAACTCGAGTAATATATTCGTGCACACGACGTAGAGAGAAGACATGTAGATGCCGTAGTAAGAAGAGTAGATTAGGATAATCAAGTCAAAAGAAGTGGAGGAAGACATAATAAAACTAAAAGAGAAACTATTAGAAAAAATTTAGAGGCTAATGAGCTGGATCCAAATATGATTTATGATAGAACACTATGACGTAATTTGATCTATGTAGTCGACCTCAGTTAGTGGGTTAAAGCTTGTTTGTTTGCTTGTAATATATTCATGCACTAAATTTATCCGCGTATTTTTAAAATAACTAATTGTATTAATCAAAATATGGGAGCACATTAAGGGCCACTATGGCTGAAATACAACGAGGAGTCTTTTCAATCCATACTAAATCAGTTATTATGAAATAACAAACTTTGCTAAATAATGAGCCGGTTGTTTCTCACTTTCCAGACTTCATAACAAATATAACAAGAATGGGTTGGGGCACTTCTGTTCCATCCCCTCATGCATAATCATTTGTTCCTGCCAATCCTTTTTTTTTTCAATAATTCATTTCGAACCGGAAGACGACTATGGGGGTTACACCACAACAGATGCACATGTTTTAGAATAGTTTTTATCTTTCAAAGTTTTTACCAGACATTACTCGCTTGCGGGATGACAGATTGGTTGGAGTTTAAATCTGCATTTCTACTCTTTAAAAACCTATATGTCGACTTTGCCGTGAAAATTTCATTTTTGTTCGCTCTCCAAATAAAATTATCTTGCTTCCCATTAAATGATAGGGAAATTTGGAAGACTTGTTGCACTTCGAATGGAAGAAAAATATCATTGATCATCTGTACATTCCACTCCCCCATGATCACTTTTAATTAAGTCTATCACTAAATTAACATTGCAATCTCTAGGCTTCAGTGACCATATCTTGCGACTTTATTGAAGGCAACCAATTATCCTCCTATATTCGAATATTCCTCCCACCATCCATTTTCTAGTAAACTGCATGATCAACAATCTTCGTTCTTGCCTAAAAGATGTAGCGCCAAGTATAGCTCAGATTATATCATAGAGTTTCCTGAAGAAAGTTCCTCTTAAGAAAGTATTTCCCTTTCAGACAAAGAGAAAGGAGACTCTCTTCCTCCTGTAGAATACGTCATCCAAACTAGTGAAAGTAAGCAATGCTTGGTATTCTTCCTTTATATAATTCATATCATGTTTAGTTCATAATAGGTCTAATGTAGATTATGTTATGAACATAACATGCTGTGTTTACACCTTCTGCCCAAAAGTACTTAGCAATCTTAGTTTCATGGATCGTGGTCCTAGCCATTTCTTGTAAAGATTTATTCTTTCTTTCTACAACCTCATTTTGTTGTTGAGTTATAGGATAAGAGAATTCATGGATAATTCCATGTTTTTCACAAAAGTTTTCAAATGGCTCAATTTCAAATTCTCCTCCATGATCACTTTTAACTTTCAAAATTTCAATTCCTTTTCATTTTGTACTTGAGCGCAGAAGATACTAAACACATCAAATGTTTCATCTTTAGTTCTAAGAAATTTAACCCAAGTCCATCTACTATAATCATCAACTATGACTAATCCATATTTCTTTTCACTAATTGATGCAGTACCTACTGGTCCAAATCAATGAATGTTCAACATTTATAAGGGTCTAGAGGTAGAGACAATGTTCTTTGTTTTTAAAGAGGCTTTAACAATGTTCCCTTTCTGGCATGCTTCACAGAGAGCATCTGAGTGATAATTTAACTCTGGTAGTCCCTTGACAAGTTTTAACTTGCCAAGCTTATAGATTAATCTCTAGTTAGCATGTCCTAAACATGTTTTCCAAAGCCATTTTTCATAATTCACTGATAGAAGACAAACTACCTTATGACCAGTTAATTTAGAGAAATTTATTTTGTAAGCATTGTTTTTCCTCTTACCTATGCACATTATGGATTTGTCAGAGTCATTGACATGTGTTCTTATCAAACACCACTTCATAATCACTATCACAAAATTGACCGATGTTTAGTAGATTATGCTTAAGTCCATCAATAAATCAAACATTATTGATTGAGATAGAAGAATTACCAATAGCTCCCGTACCAATAATCTTACCTTTCTTATTTCCTGAAAATCCCGTAGTTCCTCCCTCCTTCAGTGTTAGGGTTTGGAACATATGCTTTTCTATTGTCATGTATCGTGAGCAACCATTGTCCAGGTATGATGACTGAAGCTTTGATTCTCCCATATAGCATATCTAAAACTTAAAAACTTCACACTTAGGTACCCATATTTTCATGGGTCCTTTGGGGTTAGTTTTGAAGGAAGTTTCCTTCTTCAGAGCCTTAGGCTTCAGGCTATGTGGCTTAGAATCATTCAAGACTTTTGATTAAAAGGTTTTTGGTCTTGAATTCTTCTTAGCTTTAGGTTTCGAACTCTTTAGAACCTTAGACTCTTCAATCTTTGGTTTTGATTTAATCGAAACTCTAAATTCTGAGTTTCCAGATCTTAACTTGTTTAGAACCTTAGCTTTTCCAGCTTCTGGAACAAAGTAGGAATACATACCCTTATGTATACACTTAGAACAAGGAGTTTTCTTTGATTTCTTTCGATCTGCATCCTCTTAAGAGGTGCTTCCTCTGAGAAATCAATCCCTTTTCCATTGTTTCTAATTCCCCCATAAATTATTGAGGCTAATTTGCTCCTATCAATGATAAACTCCTCATGAGGATTATCATATTGTTCAGAGGTCTATCAGCTTTCTTCTCAGTATATGAAAGCCAACCTTTCTCCAAAATTTCATTTCTCATTAAGAGATATTTATTTTGAATACTTAGTTTCTTAAACTCTTCTATCACCAAATCATATTGGATTTTTAAAACTTTTAGGAATTTTGATTTTCTGATACAACACTTTGCAAGTTATTTGATAGCATTGACCAACTCTTCACGAGTTAGTTCAGAAAATACCTCATCATCATCATCAGAATCTGCTTCGGGTTCTGCATCAGAAGTTGTTGTAGTCATCAGATCCTGATTAGCTTCATCATCATGCTTTTCGGATTCTGAATCCTCATCCCATGTTTCCTTGAGACTTTTCTTGAGCTTGCTCTTGAAACTTTCTTTCTTTGACTTGTCCTTCTGTAACTCTAGATAGTCAGCTATGAAGTGATCATGTTTCTTGTCATTAAAGCATCTATTTCGATAATCTTTCTTGTTCTTGTAGCCTGATCCTCTTGATCCACTGCTTCTACCTGGAAACATCATCTTCTTGGCCAGGTACTGAAATCTTTTGGTCATATATGCCATCTCTTCAACATCTGAATCACCATCAAATTCCTCATCAAGAGTCTCTTCTTATGATTCAACAGCTTGAAGAGCTTTATCAGATTTTCCCATAGATTTCAGAGGAATATATTTGGAATTCTTAGTAGGTTCATCTCCAATAAGCTCAATTTCATGACTTTAGAGATAACTTATCAGATTATCCAGGCTTAGGTTGTTCAAATCTTTTGCTTCCTAAATGGATGTAAACTTTAGTCTAAACCTGGTAGGAAGACTTCTAATAATTTTCTTGACATGCTCATGAACAATATATCTTTTATCCAGAACCTGAAGGCCGGATATAAGAGTTTGAAACCTTGAATACATGATTTCAATATCTTCATCCCCCTTCATTCTAAAAAGCTCATGTTGATGCACCGGTTAGTTATCCATAGCTTCCTTTACATGTTGGTTTCCTTTATAGGTAGAACGCATTGACTTAAATATGGTTTTAGCAGTGGATTTATCAACAATACTGGTATATTCTGAATGAGACAAAACTTTCGCAAGAATAAGCCGTACTCTATGTTGCTTCATGTAGATTTTTTTTTTAGCCTTAGTCAGACTTTTTCTATCCACCACCATTCCTTCTGAATCAACTAGAAATTGTGGCATCTCCATTGAAGGATGGATGTCTTACATAATAATTCTTCTTCTCAATGGTAGAAGTACTGTTGTTGTAATCATACGACACATCAGTACCACTAGGACCACCACGACAAAAAATGACACTAGGCTTTTGTTCAGAAGTAGACATGGTTTTTCTCTTAGGATCTTTTATGTGACACATTTAAGTGGCTGAGCACAAATTGTGCACTCATACCAACTGAATGTGAGAAAAACACAAGAAGGACGGTTGAATTGTGTTGGTTTTTTCAAACTTTTTCTAAGTGTTAACTGGTCAGAGAGAGAGAGAGAGAGAGAGAGAGAGATAGAGAGAGAGAGAGAGAGAGAGAGAGAGAGAGAGAGAGAGAGAGAGAGAGAGCAATTATACTGGTTCCTCATACAAAGCAGGAGTAGTCCATTCCCTTGCACTTCTAAGGGATGTTTATGTTTACCATTTTGCTTCTTTGCGTTGTGTTGCTAGTTTTCATTCTCGTTCTTATTCTTAGAATTTTTTTCTTGCTCCGATTGAATACTCATTGTATTATCTGTACTATTTTGGTTTTAGTATCTAATGTATTTTTTCCATTAAAAAAAATACACAAGGGATGTAAATTGGTAGATGCAGTGGACGAGTTAAAAAATAGAGCGATAAGATCAAAAGTTTTATCCCCGCCCTCAATATGAAAACCAGGTGTATTGCTAACATTTTTTGTTAAAAAGCAATGAAAGTATCTTAAAATGTACCGTTTTTTAATCTTATAAAAAAAAAGATCAATAACGTTTTTCACTTCACTTTTATGACTAGATCTTTTTCTTAAAAACTACTTTTTTTGACACGTCAAATAACCTTCCAACATCTTAATACCCCTACTTAAATCACAAGCTTGTGTTACCAAGCTTGACTCTTAAAATCTACTTGTAAATATAACTAAATAATGAACAAATAATTGAGAACAGTTTTATTATTAGAACAAGATGCTTTACTTTGAGCCACGAAATAATGTAGCTAACCTATACCTGATGCTGGTGCTGGCCATTACGTGCCCTGCCAACCTCTCCATTCCATCCATATATGAGAAAATCCTTACGCTAAGTATCTCTCTTACCCTCTTATATCCTCACATACTCTATACCTTACACCACGAAATCCCTTACGTCATATTCACCGTCCATGCATATATACTTCACCATACTACTCCACTTCCCTTTTCATAAGTTTTCTTCATTGATGCATATTGGTTCCTTTCTTAAGAAAACAAATCTTCTCGAATGTTATAGGACAGTTAGGCCTTATATTATTTTGAAGCATAAAACAAGATAATAATCATACTTAAATGGGAGTACTATACAAGAAGGTACTCCAACGTATATACTTATAGACATGACTCATAAAGGATATGGAGAAAAAAAAATGACAATACAACATTTGTCTTGACATATAAGCTCATTTAAACAATTCACACAAATATAAAAGTTAGGTAATATATAAATTTTCCTTCAAAAAAAAAAGCAATATATAAATTTATAATTAGTTATATTAAATTTTGTCAATATAATGATTTTCTAAAATTAATTTTAATTATTGACACTCATATTTGATCACTTAATTGATGATTATTTCAATTTTTAAATTATTCGATGTCACATTTGTAAAAATATATTTAATAACTAAAATATTTAATAAACGAGACAAATATTATTTTTTTAAAAAAAATAGGCTTCTTTTAGGTGTTAGTTCTATAGTAAAAATTTTACCTTATAATTTCAAGGGACCGAGTTCAAATCTTTTTCAGAAGGATAAAATGGTTATTATTGTCACTTTAATTAATAATAACTCTATGGTTCTCCGATTTTTTTTTCTTATAAAAAGATAGTGGAGATTATAATATATACTATAATTTTTGGTAGAGTAAATTAACACAACTTAAAGTCATGTAATACTATACGCTTAACTTTATATACTTCTTAAATAAATTTCATCTCACTCCAAGGCATCATTGAGATGAAAAACTTTTTCCGACTTACAAATAAAGTTGTTAGAGAGTGTTGAAAAATGAGTGTTGCTAGCATCACTCATATAGCAAATTACTATCATCAATATAAAGTACTCCCTCCGTCTCATATTATAAGCAAAAACAAAAAAATCACATTTATTAAGAAAACTAAAACATATGCAGGTAGTTTGTAACATAGTTTTTTGTGTTATCTTTGAAATAAGTTTTATAGAAAAATGTAAAATAATTTTCATTGGTAGTTGATTATAGAGAAAATGAAAAAGAGAGCAAATTGAATGCACTTTGCATTTAATTTTTCTTTGGAAAAGATAATTTTTTGAAAAAACATAATTAAATATGATAAAAAAGGGGGTGTATATTAGTTAATTGAAGTAATTGGGACTCAAGGTAGAGAGTCATCTTGTATAATATAGTGACTGCTTTACACCGACGCCAAATGATTGGGAGAGAGTATGAAAGTATGAATTTAAAAAAGGGTCATGCATATATGAGGCGTGATTGTTGGATTATTAGCCAATAAGGTAGTGACTAATTTGCTAAACAAGTGGTTAAGGTCAACTGCACATGAATTCCCCTTCTTAGCAAGTGTGTACAGTATAGCTACTACTAATCATCAAGTCATGCCTATTATATAAATAGAAAAATGATTAATAATACAAGATAATCTGGCATGATCACACGTCATTAATTAAGTAAGGATCTGTCTAAGCCATAACTAATTTGCTAGTGTAGTTTGTTAAACATATTATCAATTTTGGTCAAAAAAGAAAACAGAATATCAGTTAAATTGGGTGCTTGAAAATTAGTTAAATGTTATGTTCTAGAAACAAATTAAGCAAGACAAAAAAGAACCAACAGCAACACAAGGAAGAAAAGAAACTAAAAAGGAGCTATATAAATATAGAGTGGAGAATCAACTTACACCATAAATAAATCTTGACATATATAGTTACTCTGCCTAATATATACATTGTAAGGTTCTTCAAAAACAAATTATACAATGTAGGGCATTACAGTTTATTATTTCAATCCTCAAATTAAAAGTTTATATCACTTTAAAATTATTTGAATGGACTGACTCTACATGTTTATAACACTTTAAAATTATTTATTATATTTCAACATATGATACCAATTGAACTTTTTTTCTCTTTAAAAAAAATCAACTGAACTTTTTTATGATAAAAAATACTAGAAAGTATCGACCAATTAATAAAAAAAATCGACAAATTATTAAATTACATAGCTAGAAATGTTCAATTTGTCTGCAATTTTGTGTGCATTATCGTTGGTAAATATGGTGATATTCATGAATGGCTGATCATTGACAAAATTTAATGTCATTATTAAGTTATAATTAAACAAAAAAACGGTATAATTCTTTAATCGCAAAAATTAGTAAAGGATTTAATTAGAGTGAGATTTCACGTTTTTCACCTCTAAATTTTTCTAACTAAATTAACTTTTATAGTTGTATCAAAAAGAGTTACTCCTAAAATAAGTTTGTATATTGTAAAACAAAAAAAAAAAGTAAGTTGGTCTATACTCATCATAAAATACAAATAAAAAATATAGAGGAAGAGGTGAAAGTGTCAAATTGTGTGTGGTTCCAGGCTTGCAAACCAATCCTCCTCCAAAAAGGAATCGTTGAGAAAAAGTAATGGGTTTGCTTCAAAGCCAACCGAATCTCACTCGTTTCCTCCATTACCTCCTCACATATACTTCACAATACATCATTCTCTCTCTCTTGCCTACACTACACACCTGTATAATATACTAACATTATCCTTATATATAACTTCCAAGGTTGGAAAAGAAACCCTGGCAAAACCAAAATTAAAACTATTTAGGTTATATTTATATACTCTTCATCACGGGTTATACATGCACCTTTAAACCTTTGTCTCACACCACTAATATATTAACATCACCCTCTTATTTCATTCCTTCATTCATCTCTTACCTTACACCCTCTTCTCTTTATTCTCTCTCAAATTACATTAATTTAGTACTAAAAAAAAATGCAAGTCTTGGAAGATCAAGTCATGATGATTTCCAAGGAACATACACAACAAATTATTAAAGGAAAACGAACAAAGCGTCAAAGGCTACCATCTCCACTTAGGTTAACTATGCCGGTTTCGAATTCTTGTAATGAAGGCACAAGTTATCATAATAATAATAACAACAATTCAGGAGGAATTGAGTTTGTTAAAATTGATTTGCGTGACCGATCAGAAGAAGAAAAAGAAGAAGAAGATTTGGCGAATTGTCTCATTCTATTAGCTCAAGGTCATAATCATCGTCATGATCATCAAAATACACATGTATCAAATCATCGCGATCACAATAACAACAAATCTTCAAATTTTTATCTTTACGAATGCAAGACTTGCAATCGTTGCTTCCCTTCATTCCAAGCACTTGGTGGACATAGAGCAAGTCATACCAAACCTAACAAGGCAAATTGTAATGTTACACAACAAAAGCAAGCAGTTACAACATCTTCTTTTGTTGATGATCATTATGATCCAACCATGAATACCATACTCTCTTTGCAAGCCTTCGCGGCAACCCCTATTACTACTATTACTACTACAAAAAAATCAAAAGTTCATGAGTGTTCGATATGTGGTGCCGAATTTTCATCGGGGCAAGCGTTAGGGGGACATATGCGGAGACATAGGAATCTTGTGAACACATCTACAACGACAACGACAACAACAACTTCTATGAGTTTGAGTATTGGTAGTCCTAAATCTCATGAAGCTAAGAAACCTAGGAATGGTTTTAAGTTGGATTTGAATCTTCCAGCTCCAGAAGTTGATCAAAAAGATCAATCCAAGTTTTCGTTTCAGCCTAGAGAAAATGTTATTGCTTTCTCTAATTCTTCTTTGGTGGATTGCCATTACTAAAGTTCCTCAAGTTTGTGTAATCAGCATTAGTTGATTGACCTTATTTTTATTTTTATTTTTACTTGTTCAGTTAAACTTGTATATGTTGATAATTCTTTCCATTCATTCATTCTACATTGAAATTGAAATTTGAATTTATTCATTTAGTGTCTTATAATTATTTAATTTACATGTACTAAATTCATAGTTTTATGAATTTTTTATAGACAAATGTTAATATATTAGTTGTTATGTTCATATTTTCTTAATTATATATTTCCTTTAAATATTGGCTCAAAGTCATTGATCAACAATCCCCCATTTTGTGATTTAGTCAAATTTAATTATTGCAGTTTGTTATTAATTATATATTTTTAAAAACTCCTTAGCCCATTTTTATGAAATATATAATCGTGATGCATGTGATTTGAAATTGAAAGAGAGTGAACAGAAGAAGAAAGGAACTTGCCAACCATAAAACTACAAACTGAAAGTTAGTTAGTTCCTTTGGGCCAGATTTCTGAGCTAGAAAGATAAGTTTCATCAAATTGTGTCATGTGGACGAAAAAGTAAAATTTGCCATGATTTTTTTTACGATAATTTCACGTTTTCCTTCTTTAAATTTATATCTAATTTATGAATACCGCTATATATAATGAGCTGATTCAGTCACAAGTCAAAACATGCTTCACCCTTTCTGCCTTATTTGCTCCTGTCACTATAGTTTTCAATCTGCTCTAGATACATATTCACGGCATGTTAAATGAGTATTCTTTTATTCATATTCACTTTGCGTAGAAAAATGTTTCTTTTAGGTGCAATTCCTATCTTTATTCCTTTTTTGAATAAAAAGATAATTAAGAATGTAAGTGAAAAGTAGACTTACGTGAAAAAACTAAAAAAGAAGCGAAAAATATGTGCTGCTTTGCGTGCACTGAGTACAATCTTCTTTACAATTTTTGGTATTTCGATTATTTTTATTGCCATTACATTACATACTATTAACTTGGTTTGTTCGCAGATTCACCATTTATGTTTTTAGCAATATTGATCATGTTATTGTACATGTTCTTTTTTTTTTTTTGTTATTGTACATGTTGTATTCTATCAATTTGAATGAATGAATATTATTTTGCTTTTGTAAAAAAAAATAACATTCTTTTATACGCAAATTTATTCAAGGCTCGACCACTTTTATTGCGCTAATGTTTGAAAATTATGAACAGTGTTTTTTTAAGAAATTTTGATTTAGATTAAAAATAAAAATATAGATGTTTGTTGTCTTCAAATTATAACAAACCAAACTAACCATAATTTATCTATTTCAATGACACCAACAATATAACAAAAATATAATCTAAATTTTAATTTTTTTTAATGACACCAACAACAATCATTATTTTTTTTTTTTGTGATTTTTTTCGAGAGAGCTCTCGCTTTTTCAATCATCTCTTTCAAACACAAAACCCTAGCAGCCACCCACTACTTTCCCTGTCGTGTCCTCTCCTTCAAGGTCATCATGTAGCCGTTGTGTGAGTGGTGTGGTCGCTTCACCGTTTGCACCAGTACTTCAACACTTCGCAGGTGAGGATAAAGTCAATTCGGTGTCCACTTTGCTGCTGGTGGATTTGAGCTCGTTCATAATCACCGGTGCTGCACCCCATGACTCGTTTCAAAACACTTTCTCGTAGTTCTCACTTGGTGGTTCGAGGTCTCAGTGCGGATCTTTTGACAAAAAGAAGGCATTTTGGGTCAAGATTGCTTTGGTGGTCTTGAGTTACATATCTGGCCTAGATGGTTTAAAACCCGGTGTTGCTAGATCTGCAACATCTGGGTTGGTTCCTTCGGTTGCTGTTTAAAGCCGCCGATATCTGCCTTAGAAGTGGCGGCGGTTCTGTGTTTCACTTGCACGATGGTTGCATTTCATTTTTGGTTTTATTTTCCCGATTCCATTCCAAATTTGTTGAGATCTACAGGGTTTCAAACTTTCAGGATTGCGTCAGTCATACAAGAGAAGACGCAAAGGTTTGGTTTCGATATGTCGTTTTCGACAGAAGTTTGAAATGGAATGGTGTGGACTCGAAAGAGTCGTTAATGCTTGTTGTCGTGCATGGAGTTGATGGATCTTGAATTGTTTCTGTGTTGGCAGATGATTCATACGCCAACTTAAGATTCGTCATTCACTTTGTTTTATTTGGTTTGTGAGGCTCAAAATGGTCGTTTAGCTTACCGCCATTGTTGCAGGGAGTTGAAGGTACATGAACTGCCTCCGTGTTGACAAAAGGTTCAATCACCGCATCGAAGACCTTTAATTAGTTTTAGGATTAATTAGAGGTTGATACATTTGTGTGTTGTTTTAATTTCTATCATCCGTTTGGGGTCGACCTATACTCTTATGTGGTTTTACTAGGTTATGTTTATGTCCCCCCTAGTTTTTTGTATTTTCCCCTTTTTTTAATAATATTTATGAGCATCTGGCAAAAGATTAAAGTAGGGTACCAACTTAATTAAGAGCCTTGCTTTTTGCTGTCATTTTGCTCTTGTCCTATAAAAAAAACAACAATTGTTATTATAGAAAAAGTTGTTTAAGGGTATAATTGGGATAATGAAAAAGTAAGTATAAATATACTCATCTAGTTTTTTACACTTTTTAAAGTATAAAGGAAAAAAGTTGGACATATATATACTCATATCGTGATTTTTACACTTTTATTTTGATATTTGAATTTACTCTTATCTATTTGTTATATGTGTTATTTATATTAAAAGTTAAGAGTAATTTTAGAAAGAGAAAAAGTCAGCTCAAAAGAGCCAAAATATACTATTTTCTTTATATACAGTATAGATTATTGAAGATTATTTTGTTTAAACTAATAAGTTATTGGGCTTATGTTATTGAACTTTTATATTTTTAGGTTAGTAGGGTTCATTAGGTCACATTATATTATCTTGTAACCCTTATTTTCATATGTTACGGTTTTGTAATTCTAACAAAACCCTTAGCTACCTTTGTTAGCCTTATTTATTATTATATCTAATTCTCTATATTGTTAACATGACCTCAAAAACATAGTTCAGTAAGAACATAGTTTGATCCTCCTTGAACTACTTCTCCCTTCCGTTGTTGAGTTCTCAAAAGTTTGGGAATGTTGTGTGATCGGTTTGGTTTAACTTCTAGTGCTGATAGTTGATGACGGAGCATCATGTGATATTTTATGCTACGATTTTAGTTATTTTCTTTATATTTGAAGACAAATAAGAGGTTATTTAGAGGAGTTGTCCATTGTTTGAGGAACATTTTGTATTGTTTTTATTCGAGTCGTTGTAATTCACTTTTATCCTAAATCATGCAACTTTATTGGAGTTTTGAGTCTTTTTAGTTAGAAATCATGTAAATCGACAAAGAAAGACATCTCGTGAAGGATCAAGTGATATGAAAATTGAAGATCAATGGTTCTTAGATGGTTTTTGAAGACAATATAAATCGCGAAAAAATAATCCCAAGTTCCAAGGTATTTCAAGACGAAAGAACGATCGAAATAGGACGGAAGATTGCAAAATTCGCCCCCGAGAGGTTGTCCAAAGTGCCCAGGTGCATGAAAGCCCTCTAGCTAATGCCTCACACGTAGAAGCACATATATGCGGGTAAAATGCTCATTTTACTTGTTTTTCAAGCTAGATTAAAGGAAAAAGCCCAATTATTATCTCTTAACCTCTAAGCGATGATGCACTATAAATAAAGACTCTTGCATACACTTTTATTCATTTAGAAAGTTGGCAGTACAAGACAATGTTCAGGCAATCAGAGCTTCAAGGCAGGGTTTCTTCCTTCTCTTATTCTCTAAAGTATGTTTTTCTTTTCTTTTGTTATGAAATCGGTTAACATGAGTAATTAAACCTCTAAGCTTAGGGTTTTAAAACCTCTATTTATATGTTGGGTGAAGTTAATTAATTTATTCATTATGATTTGAGTTATATTTGTTTTTTCATATGCTTCGCATTTTAAATCTTTTATAAGCTAGGTTAAGGTTCATAGCCTGAATCTTGCGCTTCAATCAAATCGTTACATATGACTTGCTCAAAAGTCATTAGTTTATTAGGGACCCTTAGGGTATAAGGGTTAGACAACATCGTGGAGTGTAAATGCTTTAGATGACAATTCAGGATGTACAAGAGGTGTTGAAGTCAAAGGACACATCCATGGCTTTCACATATTAGTTATGGAGGTCATAGAGCAATCCAACATTTGTAGGGATAAAAATATTCTTCATACGAATGAACCATTGTTTATATAATCCTTAGGTTTTATTTAATTGGAACTATGAATTAATCCAACAAGAACAGTAGAGGGGATTCGAAGAATCCTAATCACCGTTAAACATCTAAATAGAAAAACATAATCTCGAATTGTGCAAGACAGTTATATTATATTTTGTATTTTGAATAAGCCAACCTAATAGACCTAAAAAGTTTTTTGAATGGTTTGTGGCCTAACCTTTTAAGCTAAATAAGCTTCTAAGAAAACCTAGGTCTTCTTTATTTAATGAAAAAGTCTGATCTAACCAAACCTGTGGTAGGGTAGGCCGTAGACCCACGTAGGCCAGTCTAGCCTATTATGCCCCCACCGCCCCAACAATACACATGATTAAACAAACTTGATGCAAATTACATTAACACATAACAAACAACAACACATATGATTAAACGAACTTAATACAAATTACAACAATCCACACGAAACAATACATAAAAGTAAACCAATCAAGAAATTGAGTTCAAGTGGTAAATGAGTTTCACCAAAGACGAATCGTTTGAAAGAGCCCGAATTCGATTCATGGGCGAAACAATTTTTGACTAGACTATCCCTACCAGCCAAATTCTGGATTACTAAGACTCCTTTCTTCTAAGAACCGGAAGGATAACGCAAACAAATAAATAATACATAAGATTAAACCAATTTAATGCAAAAATACAATTAAACTTTAACTTTTTTATTTGAAGAAATTAAACTTTAATTAAAAGTTATTTTTTTGTCAAAAGAAAAAAAATTAAAAGTTTTTTTAAGGGTTTAATTACACCGAGTTCGTTTGATGGTTTATTTTCTTAAACATACATAGTTGAAAAAAACGGGTGACTGTAAACCGTAAAGCCAATTTGAGAACAGTGGCAGAGTAGTTTAAAGTTGAAGCGGCGGCAGAGATAGTAGAATATCACATCAATGGCGGTTCCAGGAAGACGCAATGGTTTGAATGAAGAAGACGATGAAGAATCGAATGGTCTCTTCGGAGAAGAAGGTCTTGTTGCTGAAGAATCTGATACTCCTCCTCATCTTCGTGACCTCTCCCATGCCGCCACACACGGTGACCTCAACGCCCTCCGCCTCGCTCTCGGTACCCCCCCCCCCCCCCCCCTCTCTCTCTCTCTCTCTCTCTCTCTCTCTCTCTCTCTCTATCTCTCTAACACATAATTTTTCTGTCTGTTAATTCAATATTTACCTCTTTTTGTTAAACCCTATAGCTAACTTCAAAATATATCAATCTAAAACCTTAATTATTATTTTTAATGTTTTAGATAAATTGTTTTATTTTTATGTGATTTGATTCTGGTTCGAGTTCGATGTTTCTGTGCAGTGATTATATTTTTGATTTGATGTGGATTGGGATGATTTGCAGAGAAAACTTTATAATTATATGATATTTTAAAAAATTGAAGTGCAATCATTTTGGTTATTTTGAGGTTTGATAGCTGTTTCGTTCAATGTTGTTTAGGCGCTATAGCGTACTGGAATTTTGAACAAATCAGTTGTTCCCCGATGCGGTATGCTATTTAGTACAAAATGTTGTCAAATACTATCAGCTATATGTTGCGTAGCGGAATTTGAACATCCGGTTTCGTCTCAGTTCAATCAGTTTAAAACAGTTGAACCATGGCCAAAAGATCTCGTTGATTTGATATCCGATTTGAGTTTTAAACATTGAATTTTTTACAATAGTTCTGGATTGTTTGATATGTGAACTAAAAGACATCCTAACTAGCATACTGGGAAGTTATTGGTATCCTTTCTTAGTTCTTATGATGCTTACCCTGTGTTGCATAATTGCAGATAACTTGACTGGTAGTATTGATGAACCGGTGGAGGATGGGGATACTGCTCTTCATTTGACCTGTTTATATGGTCATTTCGAATGCGCTCAGGTTTGATATCATTGCTCATTCATGCTTTTTTATGCTTTTAATCTGAAACATGTCGTGGATTATTGATCTTGATCAATGAATTGCAGCTGCTACTAGAAAGAGGAGCCAACTTGGAGGCTACAGATGAAGATGGGGCAATTCCTTTACACGATGCTTGTGCAGGAGGTAGTTTAAATTATCATATTTTAATTGTTGAACTTTTTAAATTTATCTGTTAAGATTTGTGATGTTACTTTTCTTTGAATGGCCATATCAGGATTTATAAATATAGTCCAACTTCTACTTAACAGAGCTAACAATGCTGAGCATATAAGAAGGATGCTTGAATCAGTTGATTCTGAGGGTGATACTGTGAGTATTTATTTATCCTTCTAAAAGTGTGAGTTCCTATTCAATAAGCCAAAGTCAATCCAACGACCTTCTGGTGTGTGGTTGGTTCTATGATATTGAAAATTGATTTTGATTGAATTGACTTGTAAAATTTATTTTAGAAAATAATTTATGTCTGAATGAGTTGTAAAAATGAGTTGAACAATAAATTTGAGTGTAAAAATAATGTTTGGAGGGAAAAGCTGAAAATCTTAGCTTTAATTAGAATAAACCCTAGAGGCAAACAGAATTCTCTTTGAGTACCCCTAAATGTATCAAAATCAACTTTAAATCTTCATAAATCATAATCACTTTTGACTCTCCCCAAACTGAATCCCAACATCCACTAATTATAACAATGTAGGGTACTTAATATTAAACTTATTTGTGCGTTTTTTTTTTTTTTTTGGGAAGGGGATCAAATGAGTAGATACCGGCTAAATCCTAATCCCTAATCCTGTTCCAACTTTATGTACATGATTTCTCCTTATTTGTTCTCCATATCTTGTGACTATTTTCGCAGCCTCTTCATCATGCTGCAAGAGGGGAGCATGCTGATGTAATTAGATTGTTGCTGTCTAATGGTGCATCATCCACAAAGCAAAACTTATATGGAAAGGTATAGCTTTTAAACGAATTTAAAAATATCAGTTTCTAGTCCTCAACATTTGCTAACATAATTTTTGGCAGACCCCTGCAGAGTTACCTGAACCTGGCACAGATGCAAGGAGGCTGTTTGATGCTGCTGCTACTGCCATGGAAATCTAATATAGCATTAGCATGGTGGTTAGTAGAAATATTGATTTCCATTTTGATAGACCAATCTGTATCACTGTATATTCATTTCTCCTAGTTTAGAATCGAGGAGGTGATTTTATGAATTATAACTTTGGAATTAAAAATGAGGATGCAGGGGTCAGGTTAGGACGACTTGGTTTGTTTTTATTTGTTTGGTCATTTGAAACATTGGAATTACTCTATAGCAGGATACTTACTAGTTTCACATTTAAACTTACAGATTTACCCAAATTTAGTCCAGTTGTTGGCTCCTTGATGAAAATTTGATGGTTGTACTTCAATTCTCTCCCTTTAATCGTCACAGGTTCATCAACGTTGATAGTATTCATGCATAATTTGCTAAGGCTGATTTTTAAATCAACAAATTGCTGGGCCCAAAAAGTTTTGCTTGGTTTGATTTGATAAACAATAATAAAAATATTGATTACAACTTAGTATTGTAACGTGTTGTAGTTACACACCTCTCAAAACCTGAAGTCTGAAATTCCGATTTTCCTTCAAACTGCACTTTGATTTTGAAAAAGTTAGCAGAGAATTGTCCTTAAAATTTTGTCGAAATTGTGCTCATCTTTTACAAATTAGAAGTTTAGTCTTTGAAATTGTAACAAGTCAAACAGTTTCTGTTGTAAGTTTAGTTGTTAGATAACATGACATCATGTGGAATTCACATCACACCAATGTCTCCAGGGATGAAATTGTCTGTTAGTAGCAGCTACTTTGATTTTAATTAAAAGTTGGGATTGTAAAATCAGCTAAAGAGTCGTTCAATTACCATATCCAAACACACTATTGCAGTATAAAAAGAAGATGGTCATCTAATTTAGAAAATTACTAAGCAAAAGTAGTACGCAGAAATTTCTGCTTTAGAACCAACCCAGAACTTCGTCTCATTAGAACCAAAATGCATACCGTAGCCAAATGATCACCAGCAACCAACAAATAAACCCAATTCATCATAACTACTCACATCGGTGAAGGAAATCTTGAGGTTGTGGTTCAAAAAAAGCAATTTATTATATATTTTTATAAAATAGTTTATTTATACCTATAGAAAATATAGCTATAAAGAAATACAGAAAAAAAAAATCTTTTGGCTATGGTATCTTTGCCTCTTTTAGTATTACATGTTACACTTGTTTAATCATGTGAAGAGAGGGATACACTCATACAATTTTGATCCAGTGCACCAGATTTTTCATATATAGGCTAAAAATAATAACACAGTAATGAAATTTATACAAGCAAATTGGCATTTATGTCACCAATTCCCCATTGTTATGGTACAATTAATTGAGAATCCAAACGACAGTTGCGCCAATAAGAAACTATGGAAGAATAATACATAAGAGGACCGGTTCGAGATGTGTTAGTTTACGACTCACTGTCCACATTGCAGCATTTTACAAGCAACAACCACCATCTTGGGATGCTTGTGGTTCATGTTTTTGCTTTAAAATATTCCTTTTCACTGATGTTGTTCCTTCTTCCAAAAGACTAGGAACTTCCATTATCTAAGACATGGTAACATATTTTTAATTACACATCGACATTGGTAACAAATTGAGAAAATAAAAGTGATTGAATATAATCAGATGTCTCATTGCCGTGTCGATGTCAGACATCAACATGTGTCGGATGTTGAATATGTCTTCAATCTAAAGAGTCAATACTATTTTCATATTATCTTTCTTTCATCATATGAATATGATTCCATAAACCATACCTTTAGTGCAAGTTCCTCAAAACACTTGTCTACATTTTCTCGAGTTTTGGCACTGCATTCAAAAAACAAACAGCCAAACTCTTTTGCAAGTGCTAGACCCTCTTCTGTGCTCACAGTCCTTTCGGATTCCTACAATAAGATAAATAAACCAGTAATGAAATTATTGAACAGAAGACACCAAGATGTGAACTGGAAATTATGAGAAGACTATGTTTACTAAAATTATTTTGCTAACATGTTTCATTGAGGAAATATTTCACAGTAGTTAATGATTCATTTCCTTGCTTCATACATCCATGCACAAGACAAAACACAAACTTACTCTATCAACTTTATTTCCAACTAGCATCTTCATGCAATCCTGATTAGTTGAATAGAGTTCCACTTCTTTGGACCACACCTCTGATAAGTTTGTAAAGGTATCTCTTCTTGTTACATCATAAACTAAAGGAAAATTAAATTAATCTTGTATCAGTGTAAGTTACATCTAATAATTCATTGTATTCACTATGCACGATATTTAACTCAGAATTTAAAGCAGAACCTGAAACTGCCTTAACACTTAGGGATTATGAAACCAGAGTTAGCATTAAAACAAAAGTTCAAAGTTAGTTGCAACCTGCAACCACCCAAAAAAATAAAATGACAAATCATTTTAGCATACCGAGAATGATTCCTTGCGCGCCTCTATAGTAAGAACTTGTTAGCGTTCTGAACCTTTCCTGCCCAGCTGCAATAGAAGTAATGTTACGACAAATGATTCAACAAAAATAGGCTCTAAGGATAATTTCATCATATTTGTTTGCATCCAATTCACATAATGACTGGAACTTCGAAAAAGGTCTATTTTTCTGAAGCATGTCTAGTGCAAATGATTTATGCGCAACGTGTGTGAGTGTTGTAAACTTCAGGATACCGAATTTGATTCCTACTTATAAATCAAAAATCAAATAGTAGTTAAAAAAAGTTACCGGTATCCCAAATAGTTAGTTTCAATCTCTTGCCACCTACTGTGAGAAGCTTGATCTTAAAATCAACACCTACATAACATTGGACAACAGGATCAGATCAAATCAGAACTCAAATATGATAAAAGAAACATGACTGAGAGAACCTAAACATCTATTCATAATTTCATCAATTCTATGTCAATTCCAATGGCATAAATAGGGAAAAGAACAATAGAACAGTTATACAGAAATATCTAAAGAATTAAACAAATACTTAAATATATTTCTTCCCATATAATTATCTCAAATAAAAGAGAAACAATGAAATACCAATTGTGGGGGCAGGATCTTCAACAGAGCCAGAGATGAAGCTAACAAGTAAGCTACTTTTTCCCACAGCTGAATCACCAATCAACAAGATCTTGAAAGAGACATCATAGCTACTATTTTGACCAGAAGAAGAACTCATTTTCCCTGTACTCTCTGAAAGATATATTGAAGACAATGAAATGCTTCACTGAATAATGTTTCTATGTATATATATCTAAGTATGTATGTATATATGCAGAAAGAAAGAGAGAGAAAGAGAACAAAAGGGGTAGAGAGAGATAGAGAAAGAAAGGAGAAAAGGTAGAACTTGTATGATGAAGAAATCTTTGATTTTAGTAGTGTTTTGTGTGAGAAAGTGAGTGAGTGATATAGAAGCTAAAGAAAATGGCCACCTTTGTCTGATGAGTGCACAAACACAACATAACAACGTATATATTCTTTTCTTTCCTTTTTCATATAATTATTCTGTTTCAGGTTTTATTCTTGTATGCTTTTTTATTAGGGAGCTTCTAGGGTGCAGTCATTTTTAAAAAGTTAATTTTGGACTTAAAGTTAATTTTGATCTTAATGTTTGATTCATTTTTAAATTCATTTTTAAAATTGTTGATTACTAATTAATGATCAAAAGTAATTCATCTAGTAATGCTTGCAACATTTTGGACTTACAGGTACTATTTTATCGTTGGAATCTTTAACATGCAAACAAAGTTGATGATATTATGTGATAGTCTTAAGTGTTACACCTTGTGGGGTGTTACGCTTAAAACAAGGTAGGATAAAATTAGATTAAGTGTAGTCTTGTTAATCTGATGAATTGATGATACTATGAGGACTGAACTTTTGATGTCATTATACAAACAGTGGAGTGTTAGTCACTATATTTTTGATGTTATAGTGTTAACTTCATCAGAAAAGTCATTCTCATAAGTTCACCATAGAATTTTCCGTTTTATTATTATGTTTTTATAACGGAGTAATGGGCACAAGAAACAAAAACTGAAAAAAGAACACAAAAGCTAAAAGCTCTTGAATAGTGTTTGGCCCGGCTTTTATATAATTTCTCTTCTCCTTAAAATGAGAAGTTGGGCCAAACAAGATTTAGAAAAAGTTCTGTAATAAATAAGTGATTTATTTTTGGGTTAAATATGTTTCTTGACACTAAAAATATATAAATTTTTCGTTTTCCCTCTAATATTTTTTATTTATTTTTAGTCATCTAGAAATTTTCAATCACCACTTTTGATCCCTATTTTTAAGTCAACTTTTGTGTAGCCTTCATATTTTTGAATGAAATTTTAAATAAATGTTTAGAATATTATAAGAATTTCTAAAAAAATAGATTTTTTTTAACAAAAAATGAATTAAAATGTGAATTTTTTTATGTTTTTGGCGTTTAAAATTCATATTTGATTCATGCTTTGTTAAAAAGTTCTAATTTTTTTTAAGAGATTCTTATAATATGCTAAACATTCCTAAAAATGTTAATTCAAAAATATGAAGACTACACATGTGTTGACTTAATAGTAGGGACTAAAAGTGGTGATTAAAAACTTTCGGGGATTTTTTTAACGGGATTAAAACAAAAAGTTCATATATTTATAAGGACCTAAAATATATTTAACCCTTTTTTATGAAGAAATATATACCAATGAAAGAGCTTGAGAGTACCAAACTTTTTGAAATGATTACCAAACTTTCTTGAGAGCATTGTTATCAAAAACGCGACTTAAGTCCCAAAATTCTGGGTTTTGCGACTTTGCGTAGCTTCAACGACTCAAATCCATAGCAAAGTCCCAAAAGCAGGCAAAATCCTATCAAAATCGCACAAAATCGTGAAATCCGTTCAAAATTGCAGGATTTTGAAGGATTTTGTTCATTTTTTGATAAGGGTCAATTTTTGACCCGGTTCGCAAATTGACCCGATTTGAATCCGTGACCCGGTTCTATAAATACCCTAAAAGCCATATAATTGGCAATTTATTAAGGATTTATGATTACATATAAGCTTTGCCATTAAATATTTTGTTAGGCCTCTAGTCTTTGCCTTAAAACTCAATAGCCTTACTCACTTGTGATCAAGTATTTTGTCAAGCATTTAGGATTTGCCATTAAGTATTTTGTCAAGGTTGTTTAGCATTATTATCACTACTATAGAATATTTGCATCTTGGCTTTAAATCATTTATGTATATGTATTTTGTGGACTTTGAACTTTAGTCATTTATGACTATATGCAATTTATAACATATATTTAGCATTATTTTTGTTTTGGTAGAATCTTCGATTTTGATTGCGATTTTTACAAGTCCCGACGTTGCTATGCTATATCGATTCTACAAAAGTGCTTGAGTAAAATCCTTCGATTTTCATTGCGATTTTACGAGTCCCGATTTTGCTACTCCCTTTCGACTTGAAGTAAAGTCCCGATTTTGATAACCTTGCTGGAGAGTACTATCAGACCTTAAGGGAGAAGGCCGATTGGGGAGAAGATTCAACACGTAAACATTGTTACATGCATTTCCTTAGCGAGCTTATGCATAACCACTAGGACCCGCATCAAAAGGAACATATCTACCTCAACAAACGACAACATGTGGCGATTCAGAGGGATCTCCCACAAAAGTTACCAGACCCAGGACATCAAAAGTTAGCAGACCCAGGACATTTTAGCAACCTTTCTTGCATTGGGACACACTTTATGGGAGAAGCTATATGCGACTCATGTTTGAGTATTCTTATACCAATGGATACATCCATGCTAGTTGGCCTTGCTAATGGAGCGCCTTATGTAAAGGTTTCTGTGTTTTCTTTTCCTTTTCAATTCTTTTGAGTATTGAATGTGATCATACTGCTATAAATTGTTTATGTGGATGTGGTAATTAGTACTCGATTTCAGTTTGGTGAAAAAAAAGGGTCCTTTTTTTTTTTTAACATCAGTCTAATAATCTAATAGTAATAATTATTAGTATTTTTTCTATGAATGAAGTTGACCCTGGTTATACATTTGTTGACCTAGATTGTCAAATTATCGTTATTTCAGAGGGGTTTTCCGGACATATCTTAACAAAAATGTAGAAAAAGGAATTAGAGTTTACAAGAGTTTTGTTAGGAGTGTACCTGCTAGCGTGTGACTGAGGTTAAGTTGTTAATATCTCATTAACCATCATAGATAACAATTAGTATTTGTTATGTATGTGAAGATGTACACCTAGATATATCACTTGTTGTCTATTTAGTAATATGGTCAATAGTTATAAGAGTTTATAGACCATTATTTTTCAATCTCAAATTGTTTGATTTTTTATTTATCAATGAAAATTATTTATCCCGTGAATTTTTAAATATGTCCGTATATTTTTTGCCGCAATGATGACAAATATGTGTCTCATATTATATTTATGTACCTTAATGATAAATATATGTCTCGTGTCTTTATGCATAAAAGAAAACTATATTTATGGGTTTTAGATCATCGTCGGTGAAGATGGGTGGTGGCTTTGTTCCGGCTATGTGATTTTTCGTTTATATTTTTGACATTTGTTTTTGTTTTGTTTCGTGGAGGTGAAGATGGGTGGTGGCTTTGTTCCGGCTATGTGAATTGGTCTAAAAATCTTGAATTTGGTTTTTTGGATTGAAAATCAGGGTTCTTTAGTTCTGGCGTTGTTTTGTTGGATGCATATCTTGATTCAACATGACTCGTTATATATTGATGTTGCTTCAAAGGGCTAGGTGCGTAGATGTTTCGTATTGATGGTAGTAGTCGTTCATCATACTTAAAAGATTTTATCCTCTATGGTTGCTTCTTGAATCGTTGGTGGAGTGTGATAGATTTCTATTGTTTGTTCATCCCTCGATCTGGACTTCGGCTGAAGTTTCAAGACCGCCGTAAATCTGTGGATTCGATTCGTAATTGGTTGTTTTGGCTCGAAAGGGCGTTTATGGCTTACTAATACTTTGAAGGGAGCTGTTGGAACTTGAGTCCTTTCTCTGTTGGTGTAAGTTATTATGCATAAGGATTTTTATATGCATCATGCATAAGCTAATCACAGCCATTAGATGAGGGACATGTGTTATAATCTGGTGCTTCAGCTCAAACATATCACAACCGTCAGATCAGGGACACGTGTCCTAATCTTGTCATCCAACCAGTCCTCTCTTATCTCCTTCTCTCTGCAACTTCCGGTCATCCCTACCAAAAAACCAGCGACGGAAAACAGCTCCGGCGCGGTGGCCGGAGCTCCAACGTCGACCTTTTTTACAAAATTTTACATGTTTCAAATCGATTTCTCCTTCTGAGTATGAATCCAACATCGTTTTTCAAAGAAAGCTTAAAGAAAATCCTAGATCTAAGAAATGATTTTCGAATTTTTTTGATTCAGTTTGTTACAAAGGTTGTTTTTTGATTGTATGAATTATACAAGGATGGTGACCTCGTTATCCAATGCAATACGAGCGTTGTTGTTGCCTGCGACATGTAAATTATTGGAAACAACCATGGAATTTCCTGGAGCGGGATACTTGAACACTGCAATATACTTGAATCAACTTCATTCAGCGGGATACTTTTTTTTTTATTTGAAAAATATCAATAATGATAATCATTTTGACTGAACCAGGGACTAAATAATCATTTTGCCGGGATACTTGAACACTGCAATATTCATGTATGCACAAACCAAAAATTAATCCATCAATCAAATGAAGAAGAAAAAAATCAATATATATATGCACAAACAGATACACGAACAATGGACATACAGCGACCTTCGATAATAATTTGAAAAAAATCAAAGTGATTAAATATAATTAAATGCGTTGGTGTCGTGTTAGTGTCAAAAAACAAAAATGTTTTTGATATAAAGTATCGCTGTTACGAGTTAATTGATATTTGTTACGAGTTAATTTTGGTTTTGTTTTGATCGATGAATTTGTGTTACCTGCTGAAAACCATTAAATACATCCAATGGTTTTTGAATACAATTCACAGAAACCATTTTCACAACAAAATGGTTTTGGCATAATGATGGGAAAGAAATTGGGAAAGTGTTTTTGTGAGAAAGTGTTTTTGTGAGAAATTTAATGGTTTTGAAGTACAACTCACATAAACCATTTCCACAATAAAATGGTTTTGGAGTACCAGCACAATTATTTTAAAAACCATTACACAATTGTTTTGGTTTCACATACAAGACTATCAAAACCATTAAACCGTACTTATGGTTTCAGTAATAATTTCAGTGTATAACATCTTAATCATTATTTAAAACCATGTACCAATAATAATTTCATTAAAAACCATTACACAATTGTTTTGGTTTCACATACAAGACTATCAAAACCATTAAACCGTACTTATGGTTTCAGTAATAATTTCAATGTATAACATCTTAACCATTATTTAAAACCATGTACAAATAATAATTTCATTAAAAACCAATACACAATTATTTTGGTTTTACATACAAGACTATCAAAACCATTAAACCATATTTATGGTTTCAGTAATAATTTCAGTGTATAACATCTTAATCATTATTTAAAATCATGTACCAATAATAGTTTCATTAAAAACCATTACACAATTATTTTGGTTTCACATACAAGACTATCAAAACCATTAAACCATACTTATGGTTTCAGTAATCTATACCCTGAAGTTAGTGAATAATGGTTTAAAGTATTTTCTTTTGTTACAAAACTATTAGACAATTATTTTGGTTTCACATACAAGACTATCAAAACCATTAAACCATAATTGTGGAGTTGTTAGTTCCATTGTAGTTTTGTTGCACTTTAGTTGCAACCCAACTGTATGAGCTGTCAGACGGTGAAAAATGAGTAAAATGTACTCGTGTTTCCTTTTAAGGTACAAAGTTTTAGCATGAACCTTAGAATCTGTAACTTCTTTCGATTGAAATTAGATTCTTCACTAAATCCATGTAATTTATTCTGTTTTCTTCAATAGAACTCAAATGTTACAAAAGAAACTTAATATGAATCAGGTATTAAATAATTTACAAAAAGCACTCAAAAAAACTAATTTACAAAACGATATGTTTGTTTAAATTGAGGGAAAATTTGGTTATTGCAGGTGAAAAATGATTATAGAATGAAGAGGATGAGAATTTTTGGGGGATACGACCCTTGTTATTCCACATATGCAGAAGAATTTTTCAACAGGGTGGATGTTCAATCATCTTTTCATGCAAATACAATAAAAGAAAACAATAACATAGCATGAAATAATGTTTTATATGGATGGATTAATCCACATAAAATAAAATAAAAACATTCCAATCCGAAATAACATATATCATACTACATTGAAGAAATAGATTATCTATAATCTCATGGTGAGGATGAGGTGGTGCAGTGAGGCTATCTCATTGAAGAAATATTTTTATTCCGCCAACTGAAGCTTGAAAAACAACACCAATAGCAGCAAAACGCAAAACGCAACATCAACAACATGTCCACCAAGCTTAAGCATTGAAACACCAATAGCAGAACATCGAGCATCATCAGCTGCAACAACTCCAAGTTCCAGATTGCTGAGCACAGATTTGCTATGCAATTTGTCCGAATTTCGAAATCCAATTGTAGATCTAGGATGCTGTGAGCTTGATTTTGAAAAACTAAGTTCGGATTTGAACTCTACGCGAAAAAGGATATCTAAAACTGTGATTGTTTTTTAAAAAAGAATTGTTTGACTTTCCGGCACCGTGGCTCCGGCGCCGGAAAACGGCCGGCCACCGTGCCGGAATCTGGAAAATGTTGAAGGTCATGAACAAAGAAGAAGAATGAGTAGAGAGAGAGAGGAGCGTTGAAAAAGCAATTTTCTGTGGTGGAGAAAGCAATTTCATTAATGGGTGGTGTTAATGGGCTGGACCCATACAGGGCTTATGCATGGTGCATAAGTTTGGCTTATGCACCATAACCACACCCTTCTATGTTGGCAGACAATCCATTCGCCTATTTAAATGCTTAGAAAATTCACACTGCGTTTATTTGAAATTTGGTTTCGCACCCCTACGTGCGTTCGTGGATTGTCTGTGGTAGTGGTTGTTTAGGTTATTCTCTTTTATTACCATTTTTGTACTGAATTGTTGAGTTTTGCTTTTGTGGTTTATTGGGTCATGTCCTTGCTCCTTAGTCTTGTACTTCCTTCTCTCTTTAATTTAATTTTTACTTTGATTAAAAAAATGAAAAATATTTTCCTTCAAAAAAAAAATGAAAAATATTTGACTCATAATTTTTTATGTATCAATAATAAATATTTGTCATATGTTTTTATTTTATAAAAACATCATTAAAAATTGTGATAAATACTTGTCTCGTACTTTTTTTATGTATGAGTTATAAATATTTTCTTGTGTTTTTTAATATTTGTCTAGTGTTTTCTTAATATTTATCAATTAATTCATATAGAAAGTAACTCATGCGCATAGAGGTTAGCTAACATTTGTTTATCCCTTTATTTTTTTGTTTGTTCACTTCTCTTCCTAATAGCATTAACCTAGATTACATAAGAAATAAGTTAGGTTTGCATAACTTTGGATTTATGTCTTTTTGAAAATGTGTTAACCTAGTTTTCCTTTTCTTTCTTCGTATTTCTATTTTTTTTCCTGAATCAATTTGGGTAATGCATCTAGCATCACCTTTGTTTCATAAAAATAATAATATTTACCAATAACAAATATTTTTCCCGTGTTATCATTTTAGGATTCAATGATTAATAGTTGTGCCGTATTTTTTAGGATTCCCATGATATTTTATTTATATTTGTAATAAAATAAAATAATTATTTGTATGGTTTGTACAACATAATGACACGTGTCATTGATTTAGATAGATGAAAGAAGAATGTCATGTGGATTATTTATTTAAACTATGCTCGAATGTATATATAAGAGATAAGAGATAAGAGAAAGGAGATAGGAGATATATGAATTCGAATCAGCGTCATATATGCCTAAATACACTAATCAACACTCTTTCTTTCCACATTTATAAGAGTAGCATAATTTTTAATATTTTTTTAATAACTCATATATCGACTCAAGATTATATTATTAAATAACAGATGTATGTCCCCGTGAGCTTAGCTCAATTGGTAAGGACAATGCATATTATAGGTCCGGGGTTCAAACCTCGGACACAACCAAAAATATAACAGATGTATTAGGTTCGATGTATTAGTGTATATCCTACAACAACAAAAAAAAACAGATGTAGTGTACTATTGAATTGTCTTGGAATAAATTATTTACGTTTGAAATTTGTTTTTTTAACGGTAAGATGAAAACAAAAAAAAAAATCTACACTCATTTATAATATCGCGAGGAAGGTAAATAAAGTCTGATAGCTTGTTCTTTTGTTCCAACCAGTAAATAATTTTACACTCGAGTCAAATACCTTTTTTTTAAGATTTGTCAAATAATTTGTTACAAATAAAAGATGTTCTGATTAAGTCATAAAAAGAAATTTTATTAGGATATTTAGTACTAAAGACAATTTATTACCAATTTCAGGTCAACCTGAGTTACAATTCAAATTAAATTTTTATTAGTAATTTAAGTCATGTTGGCTAAAATGGTATTAAACAAATTATTTGTAGGTTAAGTATAAAAGAAGCTCTTGTCAAAATAATATAAAATAATGGAAGAACAATCAGTCCTTTGTAGGTTATGAAAATAATTTACGGAAAACAATTGGTCCTTTTTTTTTATACTTGGTTTCGATTGTTTTTAAATTTAATATTCATATACATACATATTGCTGTCGCAAACCAAAAAAATATAGAATATCAAACAATCAGTCGTTTTTATTTTTTACACTTAGTTTCGATTTTATTTTATTGTGATTTAAATGTCACATTATTAAAAATAAGTCAACCCAATTTGAATGACTTATTTTAAGAATTTTTTTTTTTTTGAAAATTTAAATGAATGATTTGCAAAGAGGAGGACATGTGGCAATTGCTTTGCTAGAAACATTGTTGAATGCCATGTGGATTAACTCTTTTGAACATTCTCAAATCTATGTATAGGAGATAATTTTGTGAAGAGGATTTTCTTCATGCCTAGTACACCGGGCATGGCTGAAAACACTAAGTGTATTATATATTCTATGTTAGTGAGTTTTGTGCATATGTTCGGACTACTCATCAATAGTTCAATGCAGAGTTCTAAGTTACCGGATCATAGTCATAGTCATAGACTAGAAGTTGTTTTGTTGTGCTATCTGAATACATTTTAGTATTTAGCGTATTATAGACTTGTAAATAATAAATAATTTATCAAAGTTAATGTCTTATCAAATTTATCTTAATCTCTTGTATCAGACATCTTCCTAGATGTTACAGATATTGTTCATAAACTTCTAATATTATTGGAAAAAATATGCCCGAATTTTACCTAGTGTGATTTTTTTTTTAACAAAAGATAAAAACTATCTCATTTATGTAAACTATTAAATAATGTATTTTTTTATTTAAAATCAAATATGATAATTAATAAAGAGTGACACCGTATTGTGATATAGACGTTGTTTGTATTGAGGAAATGAGGAGGGATAGACATTGTTGTATATTCAAAAAGGAAATCTATCTTTGGTACCACAGTTGAGGAGAGATAGACATTGTTGTATATTCAAAAAGGAAATCGATATTTGGTACCACAGTTGATATGGGTACCACAGTTGAGGAGATATATACATTGTTGTATATTCAAAAAGGAAATCGATATTTGGTACCACAGTTGATGTGGATATGAGGTTACATTAAATTTTTTTTTTGTGGTGGACGAGGTTTGAATCCTGGACCTTGCATATATTATGCATTGTCCTTACCAACTGAGCTAAACTCACGAGGACGAGGTTACATTAATTTAATTTTACATGATTCATAAATTTTTCATTCAGTGAAATTGTTTAACAAAAATAAATAAATAAAAGATAACAATATATGAAAAATCTCTAACTAATTAACGGTTGAAAACAAGCTTGTATTGCGAAATAGTTATGGTGTTTTGGTGAGCAAAAATGCTAAATGTCCCGAAAAGCATCATCCCGAAGCTATCCCGAAGCTGATTTTCACTAAAGCACCTGGATGTATGGCAAGTGGGCCCTGTTTTATGTGCCATGCCACCCATGTTTTCCGGAAACAACACAATTCAATTGGCCAACTGCTTTTCGGGATGGTCTCGGGCAGATTTTTATCGGGAGGAATAGCACAGCTCTTTGGTGAGATGTAATCTAAAATAGACGTACATCAACCTATCATACCCATAAATAGCTAAAAATAAAAGATTTTACCTAATGACTTGCATTGCCAGATATAAAATAAGTGCTAAACAAAATTTGTTATCTTGTTGGAACTAATTAACTATAAATAGAAACCACATAAGACAACAAGAAGAAAGAGATTCAACATATACGTTGGATTTGTTAAAAAAACGCATATATGATTTGGATTTTTTTTCAAAGCTATGACAACTTTATAAATTCCTACTATAAAAGTAGAAAATAGGCAAATACCTCTACATCTTCATAAATTTGTATTCTACCAATTTTTTATTTCAAAACTTCCTTGAAGTTCGACAAGGAGCAAACCTTTACTATGGTTTCTCGTGTGGTACGTATTTCTTGTACATTAATTTCCCTACTTTTCAAGCACTTATTATAAAATTTATGTTTAAATAAATTTACACAAAAGAATAACATTACAACCATTATTCATAACTTATAGTATAACAACAGTAATAATTCACATGCAGGTGAACATGAGATTGATCTCTAAAGCGTTTATTTTTTTATTATCAATAATTGTGATGCAATCAAGTACAACTTACTCAAAAAAGAAGACGTATAAAACTCATATCAAATCAGCAACATATTTGTCAGAAAAGATAGAATTGGGACCCGGTGAGGTTGTGAGTAAACCATTGATGGATATTGAATTTCCAAGGGGTCATATTGGAGTCAAGAGCTTTGATATTGATCTAGTTGATGAACAAGGGAATTCTATACCATTGTATGAAACATACATCCACCATTGGTTTGCTTTAAAATATGATGAAAGTGATGATAAGAATATGTCACACGACCCCAATGATAATACAAAACCGTTTGGGGGTCCCATGCTAAAAAGAAATCAAGGAACATGCAACGATTTAATTCTTCCACTTTATTGGGGGTTGGGAGGTGAATCACGAGGAACAACTTCAAAGCTTCCAGATCCTTTTGCGGTTGAAGTAGGTAACCCTGCAAATATTACAAAAGACTGGAAAGAGAAATGGCTCTTTTATGTCATGTTCATTGATACACGAGGCACAAAAAATAGGAAAAGTTGCAGTGAATGTAGGTGTGACCAATTTAATCTTCCAAAGAATTTTTATAATGAGACACCTGATATCCATGATAAACCATTGTCCCATGACTATAAAGGAGGAATCTTTTGTTGCCACAATAAATTTCGGTGCAAGTTGAGAAAGGGACTCCAAGCACCACGTAGAAAGCTTGCTATAAGATACAAAATAACGTGGGTTGACTGGGACGAACATCAAATCCCTGTAAGATTTTATGTGATGGATTCCACTGATCGTGTCAAAACAATTGGTTCTGAAACAATACATGATTGTCTGGTAAAATTTATTTAAATTAAATTTTCAATTTTATGATCAACTGAATTATGCCATGATCATACGTAGCTTAAGTGAATGAATTTGGAAACATTAGAAGGACTTTTAGGGAAGAGTAATGATATTTTGACATCCATTTGATGACAACTTTGTTGACAACCTTGTTTTTCTCACTTCTTATTGGTCAAAAACAATGGAGAGCGAAAAAGGAAGAGAGGGGATAACAACATCATGTGAGTATGAGAGAGAAAGTTGTCCAAAAGTTGTCAAAAAGTGGTTGTCAAAATATCATTTCTCTTTAGGGAAACTCTACTTTCTAACATGAAATATAGGAACATATAGTATTCACATTTGCATGAAAAAGAAAAATAAGTTGACTTCTAACACTTATGATAGTAGTTTTAAATCATTTTGAACATTCATAGAAAGTGATTAGCAAATATTTCTTAATTTGCAACAGACAGAGTATTTTATTCCTGGAAACAATAGCAGTGACCCTATCCATGTTCAAAAAGCAAGTATGCCTATGGAAAAAGGTGGTTATCTTATCTACGGAACTGCTCATATGCACACAGGTGCTATCAATGCAACACTATATGGACAGGTAAATTTTTATCTTAAATCGAATACTTTTTTTTTTAAAAACTTGTTTATGTTTTCTTAATACGTTTCTTTAGTAATAATAAACTTTCATAGTTCCATTTGTAGTAAAATTAATTTTGTTTGAGTACATATATAATATCTATGATTATTAGTTCATTATTTGTTTTTGATAAATCCATTAGGATGGAAGGACATTGTACACATCGAAAACAAAATACGGAACGGGAAAGAAAGCAGGAAATGAAAAGGGTTACCTTGTTGGAATGTCTGTATCTTATCCAAAACTAGGTTCAATCAAGATTAAGGATGGTGAAATCGTAACTATGGAATCCAGATATAAAAATGAATTTCGCACTGGAGCTATGGGACATATGTACTTCTATTTGGCTGATCGACTACCACACGGAAAATACTCATCATATTCCTATGATTTGTAATTGTTTAATGCATGATTTCTTCATGATATATAGTATTGAATGTGTGTGTCGACATTAGGTGTTTTCTCAATAGAAAGAGTTCAAATCACACTGGGATCATTGTTAAATGTGTTTTGCTCTATTTTAAATAATAATGATTTCCCTCATTTCAAATTTTAATAAAAAAATGTGTTTAAGGACAATGGCAACTACTACTTTCAGTGGAAAGGGGTTTGTAACTAGTGTTTTTTTCCTTCCAATTCAATTAAAAAAATTCATCTTTCATCCAAATATAGCCGTTCCCATTTGTTTTGTTTAAATTCAAAATCAAATATTTCTCACAACTTAAAAGAAAACTGAAAAGAATTTGCTTTTAACAGGTTAAAGAATGTGCTGCATATGCATGCATCTTCGATTTAGTCAATGTTTATCCTAAATAAGGCCATTTTTGATAATTTCATGGTAGAAAAAAGAGATGATACATCACCTAAAAAGTAAATCTAAATGTAAGAAATAGGAGGTTGAATTTAAAAAATATGTACGGAGAATACGGGATTTGACGGTGATGACAAATTTGACAAGTGCACATCGTTCTCCTTTGATGAACATCAACAATCCCAAAGCAATAAGGTCAACATTACAAGCTTGATCTTGATTGATCCGATTGCAATTTTGCTGATACATTTTATTATTGTTTCTCCGCCATCGGCGCAAGAAAGAGGATCCTATTCTATTGTTATTACGCCATCGACACCAGAGCCTTTAAAAAATTGAAAACCCATAAATTTAATAATCTTCTATTAACATAATTCCTTGCTTTTTTATACCCTCCCCCGTTTGCTATCATTCTTCTGTGATAAATCTCCTGAGAAGAAAATGATTTAATCAGAGTTAGAAAAGCTGCAAGTTCAACAATCAACACAAATCATGAGAAAATATCATTTTTTTTAGTAAAAAGCGTTAACTTTGTTGAACTTGTTGCTGCTAAAAATCTTGAATCACAGCGACTTGAAACCATGGCACACTATTTATTTCTTGTTTCATTTCACTTATAATTTTCTTCATCACTTTTTTTCATTTTATTTCAGATTTAGAAAACCAATATTAATTAAGGGTAAATATGGTACAGCCGAGTTTAGAGTATACTCGGTCTCCCATCATACGCAATATGTGTTGCTTGCGCACCCTAGAGGGCACCTCCATAACAATTCAAACACGAAGACATAGTTAGGAATGATAAAGATTGCGACTATTTTAATTTGTACTTAGAAAAGATTCGTGGGAAAAAATGGCAGCACACAAATGTGAGAAATTCTGCAATGTATGATTAAATTTAAAAGAATACTTTTCTTAGAATAGATGGATAGAGTACATCATATTTTCTCCAGCTAGAAATTCAACTATTAGCTTCCAGCATTTCAAATAACATTTCACACATATACGAATTATAAATGATCAGTTATCAACTATAAACTATCAGTAAACAGAACCTTAACATGATTCACCAATTGTTTAACACTAACAACCTTATTTGAGAAGATAACTTCATTATTCCACTTTGACATCAACCACACCACATAATGCGAACCAAATCTAAACAATTTTTTAGTGAGGAAACACATCCAAAAGAGCAAAAAATTGAGAATAAGTAGAACTAGCATTAAAGTCACATTAATTCTTCAAAATCAATAACGGTGTATGAGTTGCTTGTATGCATCCTTGTTCTTCGAATAATGATCAATTTCAGCCTGGTATCACACAAGTCACAATAATTAAGCAAGAAAATTAGTTTTTTTTAGTGGCAAACAAAGATTTTATACAGATAAAAACAAATTAAGCATGCTTCTTCGGAAAAAAAAAATTAAGCATCAAAATTAGTAGTTTGGCTTATAGAATCACATAAAGATGAAGGTGTAAGGTTCAGCCACAGTGATGTTGAAAGTTCTTCTTCAACATCTAGGGTGGTTAACTTCAAATGTGTCACGAAACATTTAAAAAGCTTGGTAAATGTGAAAACAATAGTCAAAGATGGTGCAGTAAAACATGACAAATAGGAACCAAGCATTTAGTGCTAATGGCTTCAAATCCCTCTATAAATGGAGGAGAAACTTCATCAACTAAGCACAACAACTGGCCTCACCCGAAGAAATAGAGTTTGGTTGAGAGAAAAACACAGAGTTCCTCGTACAAGTGTGAGAGAGAAAACAATAGAGAGCCTCAATTAGTGTTTTGAGATAAATATATACTGAGTTAATTAATGAGAGTTGTATCTATTAATTGAGATACATAATTAGGTCCACGTAAGGGTGACAATTTGTTTTATTATTATTATTATTATTATTATTATTATTATTATTATTATTATTATTATTATTATTATTATTATTATTATTATTATTATTATTATTATTATTATTATTATTATAGTGGCGTTTAAGAGGCCTACGGGTCGTGCGGTTTTTCCTTGCTCACATTGAAATGATTTTTCACACTAAACTTTTGTTGTGTGTCATTTTATGTTTCTGTTAAGTGTCTATTTTAATTTCACGGAGGAGGGAAATTATGCTGCCATTTCCCAATAGAAACAATTAATTATAGAAGGTTAGGGTTTTATTCATGATGACATGCTGTCATTACGTAATTTTTAGGACTTATTTTGACATTTTGATAGAGTTCTAAGCAACATTAAGTGTCCAGGAGCAGTTAAAAGCATCAAATATGGAAGAACTGGAAGAAGCCAATCGTACTGCGATTTGCTAATCGCAATACGATTTCTTGAAGTCAGAGAGCATGTTTTTTGAGGAGTTGGATCGCAATACGATCCATACCATCGTGATACGATTTCAAGAAGGGCTTTAAAGGAAATTAGGGTTCAAAGAGACCATCGTGGTACGATTTCTAAATCGTGGTGCGATTTTGGGCGATCCAGAAGTTGCCTATTTAAGCTGAAGTCACTCTCAAACATAGGGATTACGATTTTGGAGAGCTAAAGTGCGATTTTAACACCCAGAAGGCTGCAGCGGAGAGGATTTCATCATCTCTAACCCAGTTTATGTATGTTTTAATTCTTTCATTGATTATGCTATTTGTAAACTCAATTATGAGTAGCTAAATCTCTTAGAGATTGGGTCGGAGATGAACCTATGTAACCCTAATTGATATTATGTTGCTGTGAAACTCTATTGTTTATTAATGAATTTCTAGTCTTTATTCAATTCAATTGTTCTTAATGCTTTTTATATCCTGATCAAATATAAACATGATTTCGTGAGATCGAATGACCACTGACCATAGCTTGCGACTTAGACCTAATTGAATTGTTCTGATAAACATGGTTAGTCTAGGAATAGATAATCGTTTGTTAGTGATATTAGGTTAACGTTCATAAAACCTTCAAGGATTATTAGACCACCTAAGGAATTAGGGGCTGTAGTTTAAGAAGAGGGTCCTAAGTCAAGGGATTGATTAGGGCTAATTTGTTAACTATCGTGAAACTAGAAAATCATTAGTAATAATAGGTGCAGTAACCAATTAGGGGAAACATAGAGGATTCGAAGACCTGATCTCATCTCTCTCCATATTTTCTTAATCAAATCTTATTCTTTTATTTGATTTCATAAAATCAAACCCAATCTACTGCCTAGTGGCAAACAAAATAAACTTTTATACATCCTATTTTTATAACGCGATTGAATTATTGAAGTTAAAAACAGTCCTCGTGGGATCGATATTTTTACTACTTCGATAGTATTTGGTGCACTTGCCAGAGATCTATCAAGTTTTTGGCGCCGTTGCCGGGGACTGTTGAATTATTTCAACAAGGCAATTACGTTATAATTTAGGGTTTTTGCAATTTAATTTTTCTGTTTTTAATTTTTTATTTTTCTGTTTTCATATTCACTTGATTACTTTGCGTTGTGCAGTGCTACTAAGGTATTTTGCTGTTTATGCGAGGTAAACAGAGCTCAGACGACTTAGAATACGATCCGGAAATTGAAAGGACTGCTAGAGCACTTCGGAAAGCCGTCCGATCGCAAAGGTTAGCTCAGTCCGTTCCACCGGGTGTTCGAGAACAAGTACCGGAGCAACTCTCAAGTGAATCTGAAACAATCTCTTCTCCTAAATCTGCAACTATGGAAGGAGAAGGAGTTGTACCACCGAGACCTAAGCTTGGAGACTACGGGTTAGCCACTCATCGCGGTCAACTGACCCACACTTTTCAACCAGCTAACCCCGTAGCGTTCGACATCAAGACAACTGTCCTCAACGGTTTGAGGGACAAGCAATTCGATGGGACTGAAGCTATGAGTCCTCATGAACACTTGAGCCGTTTTGCTGAAACCTGCGAGTTTTGTGTGCAACCAGCCACCGTGACTGAAGCACAAAAGAAGCTAAGGCTATTTCCTTTCACCTTGACGGGAAGAGCAAAAGATTGGTTGCTAACAATTCCAAACGGGACTGTCCAAACATGGGAAGAGTTAGAGCTGAAGTTCTTGGAGAAATACTTCCCTATGTCTAAGTATTGGGACAAGAAGATGGAGATCTCTAACTTCAAGCAAGGAGAAGGTGAATCATTGTATGATGCTTGGGAGCGATTCAATTTGCTTCTCAAGAGATGCCCTAATCATGAGTTCACCGAGAAGCAATACCTCCAAATCTTCACTGAGGGGGTAACACCTGTTATACCCTAATTTTGGACCTAAAAATACTAACTTAATTCTTCTTTTCTTGCATTTTAAGTCATTTGAACTGTCTTTGATCAATGGCATCTTTCTCCGCATTTTATTTCAATGTTATTTGCAAAATTCACATGCAGGGGTATTTTAGTCATTTCCTATGTCAAATTTCTCTCAGTCTTTCAAAATTTTGTTTGAGTCCTTTCAAGTAGTGTGAATAAGTCTCTGTTTCATTCTATGTCAAAATCCATTTTTAAAAAAAATTGCATTTGAAGTCATTTTTTTTTGAGTCAGTTTTGCCCCTAGGGGCATTTTAGTCATTTCAAGTGTTAAAACTCTGTTTAAACCCTCAAAATTGCCTCTGAGTCTTTTAATTTTGCTTGTATGAGTCTTTGATTCAATCTCTGTCAAAAATCCATTTTTTTCTTTTTTTAGTCGTTTTGAGCCCCAGGGGCATTTTGGTCATTTCACACGAAATTTCGGCAGAGAGGTACTTTAAAGTACCTCATTTAAGCCATTGGTTCGTTTTAGTCCGTTTTGTCAATTTTAACCGTTCCACTTTACGTTCAGTCAAATTATCATTTTTTATTTTCAATTTTATTTTTAGTTTTTTTTTCTAAGTCCAAAGTGTCCAATATTGCATTTCAATCCCTTAAGTCACCTCATTTTCTTTTTAGGTCCTTGTCTTTATTCGTTTTTTAAGTCAAACTTTTTAAATCTTTTGGTCAATTACACTTTAGTCCAGATTTCTTAACAATTTTGCAGGATGGTCCCTCAAAGTCCAGAAATTGCACAAAGGTCCTTAAAGCAAAATTTCAGTCCAGTTCGAATTAGTTACAAGTCCAGAACAGGTGGCAAGCTTTCATTGGCCACCGAGGCCACTTGGCAGCCTATAAAAGGAGCCAATTCATCAATGCAGTAAAAGAAGCAATCACAAAGTGCCAACTCAATAAACACGTTTCCCTCATTCTCTCTCTTCTCTCCAGAATCAAAATCCTAACTAACTCCAGAAATTTCCAAGAACATGAAGAACACGTAAACCCTAACCGATTCCAGAATTTCAAAATTCATCAAGATTCATAGCAATTTCAACAATACAAGGTGTAATTTAGCAATCATTGTGCAAAATCAGTTCAAATTAACATGAATTCTCAGAGATTCATCACGAATCTTCATCATTGAATTCATACCTTCGCAATCCAAGCACAACGTGCGATCACGAGGGATTTTGTGAGACAAGAAGAAGAGGAATCGAAGTGAGATTCAAATCAGTGAAGAAAAAGAAGGGAATACCGATTTATTTTCGGTTTCCAACTCACCAGAAAGCTTTCACAAGGATCTTTGTTCGAATCTCCATTTTAATCCAGGTATATTCACAAGAATCCTCTCGTTTACACTTTAAATCATCATCGAAGATTCCAGATTGAAAACAAACGGTGAATCGAAGTGAAAACTTCGAAGAAATCAAAAAATTCGAAACGAAACCCTAATTTGAAAAATCATGGAGATTCACCGTTCGTTTTTCAAATACGAGTTCAATTTCGTAACCAGAGAAGAAAATAAAGCATGTTAGGGTTTCGTTTCATGAATTTCGAAAACATGAAAAACCGAATGATTCAATCCTAGATCTGCTCCGATCTGAATTTGTTTTCAAGAAAACGTTTCCAAAATCATGAAGAGGAGAGAAAGAGCTTTAAGAAGATGTACTTAGTTCTCAGATCGGAGAAGGTTGAAACTCCGACGCGGCGGCGCCACCGTGGGCCACCACGTCGGAGAAGGAAGGTCTCATCGGAGAAGAGAGAGTTTGCAGACTCTCTCTCTCTAGTTTCTTTTTAGTGAGAGAAAAGGAATGGGGAAATGGAGGAGGAACCGGTTCAAGGCCTTATATAGGCCACTGAACCGGTTCGACCCATGGTTTAACCCATGGTCTGCTCCATGACCCAGGCCCTCTCTCCCTGAGCCCAACTTCCATGCCTGTATGTTCGTTTTGCTTTTCGTACCCCCTTTCCTGCATGTTTTGCTATTTTCTTGCTATTTACACCCCCCTGCCTGTCCAAAATTGTTCATAAAAATCCTAAAAAATTTTCATGTATTCTTGATCATTTTCTTGACATTTTTCTGGTGTTCTTATGTGTTAAATCTTGGTTAAAAAATATGTAGTGTTTTCTTGTTAAAAGTTTACCATTTTTTTGTTAAAAATTGTGAAATTTTGCATGTGTTTGTGTCTAAAAATTCTCTAAAAACTCCAAAAATTTTCATGCATGTTTCTTGATAGTTTTGTGGTATTATTGTGATAATTGTTGCATGTTAAAAATTGACAAAAATAATGTGGTTAATTTTCTTACTATTTTGTGATATTTTGTGCTAAAAATTGATGAAAATTTGCTTGTTTCCAATCCCAATCCTTGATAAATGTTTGTGGTTCATGATGGATGATTTTATGAGGTTTTTTACCACTGTTTGAATGTGTTTTTTACTGGACATGTGCATGTGAGGATTGTTTGCTTGCTTGGCAAGTTTTGTTTTGTGAATAAATGGTGCAAATAGGTCTAAATTCACATAAAAATGCAAAGTTTACAATGACACTTGGATCCTCATTTTAAGACCTGGATTTTTATGCCTTGAAAGTATGTTGAATTGTGAGGATTATAGGTCATACTCAAGCCTTGCATTGGTGATGAGATTTTAGGCCTATTTCACATTGTTTTTGCTTGTTTTTTTTATGTTAATTTTCATTACTTTTGTTATGATAGCTTTGGCTTGCTTTACATCTTGTGTTACTAACCATTTGTTCATTGTTTCATACATCATGAGCATTCCATACTTCATCACCTCATTCACTTTAATTTCTTGCACTTTAAGTTTCAATTTCATGCACAAAATTAGAATGTAAAGATTTAGGAATTCTTGTAATATTTTACTTTCATGCTCTTAATTTCTTGGCAAAGAGGCCATAGAATGTATCTAGGGGGTGATGTAAAGGACAATGGACTCTAATGAGGTACACCGACACAAGCACCGACACATGCACACACATCACTATATAGTTAGAATATGCATGTTTAGATGTATGTTTAGGATTGTATGTTTAGATGAATGTTTAGGCTTTAGACTTAGAAAAACAATTTTCCAAAAAATATGAACAAATCTCACTCAAATATTTTTCCAATAAACCTTGGGATCCAAAATCCCATTGTATTTTCTTTTTCATTTTCTTAATCAAATTTCAACAAACTTTAATCATACTTTGACTTGTTTTTGCAAATGACTAATTCAAACCTCACAATTTCCCAATCTCATGCCCTTGAGGCCTCTTTCTATTCTCCGAATTCCAATTTTCAAACTTAAAATCAACCAACAAAAACAAAAACATTTTTTGGAAGAGAACTACGGTGGATTTGATCCCTTAATCGGGTACGTAGGCAAGGAACAAAATTCCTTCAATTCAAATGAAATAAAAATTCGAACACATTCTTCTCCCTCCAATTCTTCACTTAGAACATTCTTAGGTTTAATAAACATTTTCAAAATAGCATTTAAAAATAAAGCGCGCGCGTAGAACTTAAAGACGGTTCCTATAGGTTACTATAGTCGTTATGGGTGCCTAACACCTTCCCGTAGCGAAAACAACACCCGGACCTCGATTCTCAAGGGTTTTGCTTACTTTTTCCCTTCCCAAGAAAAAATAAGATATCACCGGTTTAAAAGGTTCAAACGTAATCAATGTTTGACACCCGAAAACCAAGATAAAACAGCTGGCGACTTAACTGGGGAGATTCGAGAGTTACGCCTAGTCTTTATTTCCACGCTTGCGCTTGTATTTTTACTTGCTTCTCTTACTTGCTTTCCTATGTGAATAAATGTTTAAATTCTTGCAAACGTGTGGGGTGAGAATATCAAAAGTCCTGCACCCGGGCTGAGTGAACTTAGGATTTAGGAGGGATATAATCGACAATTCATTCCGGGGGTTGCCTCGTGTTTTGGATTATACGATCAATCCCACATAGCTGAGGCATTTTGGGGGTGATGTTGTCGGCTCGTGTTGTCGCGTTTAGGCACTTTACTTCTAATTGTTCTATGACGCTATGAACCGTAGATAACCAAACCCATCCATGGCCATTTTCTAGGACGTAGTGCGGAGGCTAAACCGAGTGTCGTCTCGAGTTTTAGTCGTCACGCGATACTACACTCAAGTTAGACCTTCCACGTATAATCATGGAGCGAGTGTTGTCTCGTGACACCATGATATACGTCGGAGAGGTTGCAACTTGGGAGCCTTTTTAGAACCCGGTTACTATTATCCTAAAGCCCTAGTTTCACCGGACACCGTGTCCACCCATGACCCCTCGACTTTGAAACTTCAACCCACCATGTTTTCTCCGAACTTGAACATAATCATGCATTCATGCATACATGCATACATGCATAAACTTTTTCCATGCATTTCGAAGGGCTTAGACAAGTTGAATTTGTAAACATTGTAGGAATGAAGATGACTAAGTCCTACAAGTTTAAGGAAGTGGATTTGGCTAGTTTGAGAGATTTGGCACTCAAGATTGAGGATCCAACTGGTTTCCGACGTCGTTACGGGGCTTTACTTCCTATTCTTCATACTAATGTGGATGAGAAGCTTGTGCACACTCTAGTGCAATTCTATGACCCGAAGTATCGGTGCTTTACTTTTCCGGACTTTCAGCTGGTGCCTACTCTAGAGGCTTATTCTTCCTTGATGGGTTTATCTATTGCTAAGGGGATACCTTTCTCAGGACCTGAAGATCCTCCTCCTCCATTGGTTATTGCTAAAGATCTCTATCTCAAGACCACCGATGTCTCCAAGAATCTTATCACTAAGGCACGCATCCGAGGGTTCACTTCAGAGTATCTTCTTGGGAAAGCCAACCTCAATACCACTTGTCAGGACACTCTCGAGGCTATTCTTGCACTTCTCATCTATGGGCTTATTCTCTTTCCGAATCTTGATGGCTTCGTGGACATGAATGCTATTATGATCTTCCACTCCAAGAATCCGGTTCCTACTTTGCTAGCTGACACATACCATGCTATTCACGATCGATCTAACAAAGGTCGTGGATACATTCTTTGTTGTGTGCCTCTCCTCTATAGGTGGTTTATTTCGCACCTTCCGGAGTCTTTCCACGCCAATCCGGAGAATTGGTCTATTTCACAGAGGATTATGGCTCTCACTCCTAATGAAGTGGTTTGGCTCACTCCCGCTTCTAGGGTTAAGGAAATTATCTTTGGTGGTGGGAAGTTTCTTAATGTACCTCTTCTTGGTACCCGGGGTGGAATCAACTATAACCCGGAGCTTGCTTTGCGACAATTTGGTTTCCCGATGAAAGATAAACCCATCAATCTCGCTACAGCTCCTTACTTCTTTCACTACTCCAATGCTCCCACCGGAATTAGAGAAGATTTCATGCAAGCTTGGACTAAGCTTCGGAAGAAAGAGGTGAAGCATATGGGTGTAAGGTCCGGTATTGCTCATGAGGCCTATACACAGTGGGTGATAAACCAAGCTGAGGAGATTGGTATGCCTTACCCCCCTATGAGATATGTGTCCGCATCTGTTCCTACCATGCCTTTGCCTCTACTCCCACCTACCCAGGAGATGTATCAGGAGCATCTAGCTATGGAGAGTCGGGAAAAGCATCAGTGGAGGGCTAGATACTATGAGGCTGAGAACTTGATCATGACTTTGGATGGAAAGGATGAGTAGAAGACTCATGAGGTCTTGACACTGAAGAAAGAGTTAGCCAAGGCTAAGAGAGAGATTGAAGAGAAAGATAGGTTGCTTATGAGAGACTCTAAGAGGGCTAGGGGTGCCCGTGACTTCTACGCACGATACTGCAGCTATGAGTCTGACCCTGAGGACGATGCTTCCACTTCCTATGCTTGAGGACCTCCATTTCCTGTTGTTATTTCCATTTGTTCACGTTGGATTTGTCTTGTAAAACTATATGTTAGTTGTTTAATTCCCGCTTATGTTAATAATGTTTACGAGTTTATAATTTGTCTAAAACCCTTCGATAACACAAAAAGAGTCTTTTTGCATATGCATTTACACATTTCATGCATCATATGCATCCATTGGTCACAAAAAACTTCTCTCGTTCTCATTGCCTCCTGGTTTTGTCCGCCGCAGTCCGAAAAGTGGCTCGTGTTCGCAAAGTCTACCAACCAGATAGAATTCATCAGACAAGATTTCACAAGAGAAGGATGATGGCTAACTTTGAAGAAGAGAATGCTCAACTCCGTGCCGAATTGGCCGCTATGAAAGAAGACTTGGCCAAGGCTCATGACGCTATGTCCGCTATGATGGCTTCACAAGAACAGCCAGCCACTTCTGTTCCAGTCACTGCTGAGGTGATTCCCTCTATCCCACTATCTACTGTGGCTACTGATGCTCGTTTTGTTATGCCCAACGGCCGTCCTTATGGCCTCTCAGCTTACTACTCTCCTAATACTGCTGCTGGTGTCTCTGGTTTTGCTGGTCAAGGACAGATTCCTGTGTCTACTGCTATGCCTCAAGTAACTACTGTTGTTACCGACCCTATTGTACACACTGTGCAACAGGTGATTGATATCGACACTCCGCGTGGACAAGATCCCGCAATAGAAGCTATGAAGAGACAGTTGAGGGAGTTGGCTGGAGAACTCCGTGAGGTCAAAGCTAGCCGGGGAAACAATAGTGCTCCTGCTAAAGCTCGTGATCTATGTTTGGTATCCCGATTCGAGGTTCCTAAGAAATTCAAAGAGCCAGAATTTGACAAGTACAATGGGACTTCTTGCCCACATAACCATGTTATCCGGTATGTCCGAAAGATGGCTAACTACGCCGACAATGATGCACTGATGATCCACTGCTTCCAGAGTAGCTTGACAGATGATGCAGCAGATTGGTACACCAGTCTGAGCAAAGACAACATCCACACCTTTGAGGAACTCGCTGCTGCTTTTGAAGGCCAATATGAGTTCAATACCCGTCTGAGGCCAAATAGGGACTCTCTTAAAGCCCTATCTCAGAAATCAGATGAGACCTTCCGTGAATATGCTCAAAGGTGGAGAGGGGCAGCTGCCCGTGTTTCTCCTCGACTTGATGAGGAAGAGTTAACACAGACATTCCTGAAGACTCTGAAGAAGGAATATAAGGAGAGAATGATAGTCTCTGCTCCTAACAACTTCTCTGATATGGTTACAATGGGAACCCGTCTAGAAGAGGCTGTCCGAGATGGTATCATTGTCCTTGAGAAAGGTGAATCTTCAAACAGTGCACCAAAGAAGTACGGTAACGGACATCACAAGAGGAAAGAATCTGACGTAGGGATGGTGTCTGGTAACCCATCTGCAGCTGCTACACAATTACCCCTGCCTTATCACTACATGCAATACTCTCAACACCCTTTCTTCCCACCATTTTATCAGCAATATCCTCTACCACCGGGTCAACCACCAATGCCCGTCAATGCTATCCCTCAGCAAACACAACAACAGCCTCCTGCTCAACAGCAACGGCATCAACAACAGGGTCCCCGACCCAAACCTTCTTTTCCAACAATACCAATGCGGTATGGTGAGCTGCTCCCAACTCTATTGGCTAAGGGACACTGTGTCACTAGACCAGGCAAGCCTCCGCCTAATCCATTGCCTCCCAGGTTCCGTCAGGACCTAACATGTGAATTCCATCAGGGTGCTCAAGGCCATGATGTCGAAGGTTGCTTTGCTCTGAAATATATTGTGAAAGATCTGATAGAAAAGGGACGGTTGACTTTTGAGAACAGTGTTCCTCATGTCCTTGATAATCCGCTTCCGAACCATGCTGCCGTTAATATGATTGAGGCCTTTGAAAGGGTTCCCGTTCCTCAAGAGGATCCCATGTTGGATGTCCGCAATGTCGTTACTCCCTTGGTGCCATTACATGTCAAGCTTTGCCAGGCTTCTCTGTTCAAACATGATCATGATTCTTGTTCAGAATGTCTGCAGAATCCTATGGGCTGTTGTGTTGTGCAAAATGATATCCAGAGTCTGATGGATGACAAACACTTGACCGTCAGTGATGTATGTGTGATTGTGCCGGTGCTTCAGGATTCTCCGGGTCAAGAAGGGCAAGCTGCTGGCTGGGGCAAAGTGATTCAGATTTTGGAAAACAAGCGTAAAGAGGGCCTTGGATTCTCCCCAACCTCTGGTGTTTCAAAGGGAACTTCCTACAGTGCTGGGTTCATCAATGCTATTACTGAAGGTGCTGCTGGGAGTAGTTACGTGCCCACTTTTGTTATACCAGGAGGCACTGTGAGAAATTGGGAAGCCATTGATGTTCCCTTAGTCATGCATGCTTCCATGTAATGTGTCTTGTTGCTCATGTTTTCTTGTTTTCAAAATAACAATCCTTTCGCTCTGCCCAAGGCGAAAGTGATATCATTGTAAGGGCATGTTTGTTTCGGCATTGCCGTTATCAATAAAAGTTGTCGTCTTTCTCACGACTCTTTGTTTTTTACTTTTTAGTGCCTTTTTCTTGGAAATAATGGTAATGCCAGAAAAAACCAAAACATTTGTTATTTTCTTATTAATTTCAAAAATCTGCATGAAAAACTTTTTCTAAAATCATCCCAATCATATTATGCAGATTGAACCATAATAAACCCGTTGAACACAGTGACCCTATGGTTCCTCCAAATTTTGAATTCCCTGTATATGAAGCTGAAGATGAGGATGATGATGAAGAGATACCGTATGAGATCACTCGACTGCTTGAGCAAGAAAGAAGAGCCATTTAGCCTCACCAGGAAGAGATTGAGCTTATCAACCTGGGTACTGAAGAAAACAAGCGAGAGATCAAGATTGGTGCTGCACTTGAGCCAGAAGTGAAAAGGAAGATTACTCAGCTTCTCCACGACTATCCAGATGTCTTTGCATGGTCTTATGAAGATATGCCGGGTCTAGATCCCCAGATTGTGGAACATCGGATACCGACAAGACCTGAATGTCCTCCTGTCAAACAGAAATTGAGAAGGTCTCGTCCAGACATGGCTCTTAAGATCAAGGCTGAAGTACAAAAGCAAATTGATGCAGGTTTCCTCATGACAGCTGAATACCCTGAGTGGATTGCCAACATCGTACCAGTACCAAAGAAAGATGGGAAAGTTCGAATGTGTGTTGATTACAGAGACCTGAATAAAGCCAGTCCAAAAGATAACTTCCCATTGCCTCATATTGATGTGCTTGTTGACAGTACTGCTCAATCCGAAGTGTTCTCCTTTATGGATGGTTTCTCTGGCTATAACCAGATACGAATGTCTCCTGGAGATAGAGAAAAGACGTCCTTCATTACTCCGTGGGGAACATTCTGTTATAAAGTAATGCCGTTCGGTTTGATAAATGCTGGTGCTACCTATCAAAGAGGTATGACAACTCTATTTCATGATATGATTCACAAAGAAATTGAAGTATATGTTGATGATATGATTGTGAAGTCAAGTGATGAAGAGCAGCATGTTGTGTATTTGAAAAAGATGTTTGAGAGACTGAGAAAGTACAAGCTGCGGTTGAATCCTAACAAGTGCACATTCGGTGTACGATCCGGAAAGTTGCTAGGCTTCATTGTCAGCCAGAGAGGCATTGAAGTTGATCCTGACAAAGTCCGAGCCATCAGAGAAATGCCGGCCCCTCAAACTGAAAAGCAAGTCAGAGGTTTCCTCGGACGTCTGAATTACATTCCAAGATTCATATCTCATATGACTACTACTTGCGGTCCAATTTTCAAATTGCTCAGAAAGAATCAGCCTGTTGTATGGAATGATGAATGTCAGGAAGCTTTTGATAGCATTAAAGAATACCTGTTGGAACCACCTATCCTTGTCCCGCCAGTGGAAGGGAGGCCTTTGATTATGTATCTGTCAGTGTTAGACGATTCAGTAGGCTGTGTTCTCGGTCAACAAGATGAGACTGGTAAGAAAGAGCATGCTATCTACTATCTGAGCAAGAAGTTCACCGACTGCGAGACTCGGTATACGATGCTTGAAAAGACTTGTTGTGCTTTAGCCTGGGCTGCCAAACGCCTGCGTCATTATATGGTGAATCATACAACTTGGTTGATATCCCGAATGGATCCAATCAAGTACATCTTTGAAAAGCCTGCTGTTACTGGAAAGATCGCACGTTGGCAGATGTTGTTGTCTGAATATGACATTGTATACAAAGCTCAGAAAGCAATCAAAGGAAGTGTCCTCGCTGAGCATCTGGCTTGTCAACCTCTTGATGATTATCAGCCAATTAAGTTTGATTTCCCTGATGAAGAGATTATGTATCTGAAAGCAAAGGACTGTGAAGAGCCACTGATCAATGAAGGGCCAGATCCCAATAGCAAGTGGGGATTGGTGTTCGATGGTGCTGTTAATGCTTACGGTAAAGGAATTGGAGCCATCATTGTGACTCCGCAGGGGCACCACATTCCTTTCACTGCTCGAATAACTTTTGAATGCACGAACAACATAGCTGAATATGAAGCATGCATCTTGGGCATCGAAGAAGCCCTTGACCTGAGAATCAAGCACCTTGACATCTATGGAGATTCTGCACTTGTCATTAATCAGATAAAGGGTGAATGGGAGACTCATCATGAGAAGCTGATCCCTTACCGTGACTATGCAAGACGTCTATTGACATACTTTACCAAGGTTGAGCTGCACCACATCCCTCGGGATGAAAACCAGATGGCTGATGCTCTCGCTACTTTGTCTTCCATGTTTCGTGTGAATCACTGGAATGATGTGCCTGTGATCAAGGTGCAGCGTCTTGATAGACCCGCTCATGTGTTTACTATTGAAAATATGCCAGGTCAAGCTGATAGAGATGTGAATGATAAAAAGCCTTGGTATTACAACATCAAGCAATTCTTGCAGAATCGTGAATATCCACCTGGTGCTTCCAACAGGGATAAAAAGACTTTGAGGCGATGGGCTAGCAGATTCCTTCTGGACGGAGAAATCCTATACAAGAGGAACTATGACATGGTCTTGTTGAGATGTGTTGATAAGCAAGAAGCTGAGAAATTGATGCATGATGTACATGACGGTACCTTTGGGACCCATGCTTCGGGCCACACCATGTCAAGAAAACTGTTAAGAGCCGGCTATTACTGGATAACTATGGAGCGTGACTGCCACAAACATGCTAAGAGATGCCACAAGTGTCAAATTTATGCTGACAAGATTCATATGCCTCCCCATGCCCTCAATGTCATATCTTCCCCATGGCCTTTCTCTATGTGGGGCATTGACATGATCGGAAGAATTGAACCGAAGGCTTCCAATGGACATCGTTTCATTCTAGTGGCAATTGACTATTTCACCAAGTGGGTTGAAGCTGCTTCCTATGCAAATGTGACCAAGCAAGTGGTTGTCAAGTTTATCAAGAATAACATCATCTGTCGATATGGTGTTCCCAACAAAATCATCACTGACAATGGTTCCAATCTGAACAATAGCATGATGCAAGCTTTATGTGAAGAATTCAAAATTGAACATCACAACTCTTCTCCTTATAGGCCTCAGATGAATGGTGCAGTTGAGGCCGCTAACAAGAACATCAAGAAGATTGTTCAGAAGATGGTCACTACCTACAAAGACTGGCATGAAATACTACCTTTTGCCTTGCATGGTTACCGTACTACGGTGCGCAGTTCAACCGGGGCAACTCCTTTTTCTTTGGTGTATGGCATGGAAGCAGTCCTCCCTCTGGAAGTGGAGATTCCATCTCTTCGAGTGATCATGGAAGCAAAATTAACTGAGGCTGAATGGTGTCAAAGTAGGTATGATCAATTGAATCTGATTGAAGAGAAACGTATGGATGCTATGGCTCATGGACAGTTGTACCAAGTGCGAATGAAGAATGCTTTTGACAAGAAAGTCAGACCTCGAGAATTCAAGGAAGGCGAACTTGTAGTGAAAAGAAGGATAAGCCAGCAACCCGACCCAAGGGGCAAGTGGACACCTAACTATGAAGGTCCTTATGTTGTCAAGAAGGCTTTCTCTGGTGGTGCTTTGATTCTTACACACATGGATGGTGTTGAACTCCCAAATCCTGTTAATGCCGATATAGTCAAGAAATACTTTGTCTAGAAAGAAAAGAACAGCGTGGTAGGTCAAAAACCCGAAAGGGCGGCCTAGGCAAAAATGCGCTTCCCGGTGGATCGAAAACCCGAAAGGGCGATCCAGGCAAAAGCTAGGGACAAAAAAAATGAATATGAAAAAGCTCGCTGAGATTGTACGCAACTCAGGCAAGAATGAGCGCCTCGATGAGCCGAAAACCCGAAAGGGCGGTTCATGCAAAAATGAGGTTGACAATAAAAGACAAGTAACTATATCTGGCAAATCACCATCACCCCTCGGGGCATCTGCAACTGTCAATGATCGTCTTCATCAGAGGCTCCTGTCCTTGTGAATTCAAAGTTTCTATGAAATGTAGCGGTCATCGTGTTCAATGTATCACCAACCAATAAAATTACCATTTTCCAAGCTTTGTAAATCCGTGAAGTCATGCCTTTAGCTGACTCTCACTCTTCTACATCAATTTGAGCCTGTGTTATTGTTTGAAACTCTATTTTTCTTTCCACTTTCAACGCTATATATACAAAATATTTTCTTTCTATTTGATGATGTCAATGTCTGAAACAAACATTTTTTGAAAATTGAAAAATCTTTTCCTGTCTATTTTGAAAGCAAACCTGAGCAACAGGGTACATTTCAATGAAACATGCATGAATAAATGAATATCAATGTCTATTCCAATACATGTCACAAGCAGGTTACTCCCCAGGATGATCTGTGGTCAATGGCAAGAATGAAAAAACAGAATGAAAATGAAAAAATGAGAAAGTGAAAATGAAAAGCTCGCTAAGTTGAAAACCCGAAAGGGCGGCTTAGGCAAAAATGAGCACCCCGCTGATTGACAACCTATGAAGGCAATTCAGGCAAAAATGGGGCAATGAAAAGAATCTTTACTCCCCGGTGAATCGAAAACCCGAAAGGGCGGTTCAGGCAAAAATGGGGTTTGAAAATGAAAAATGAAAAGAATATTGAAAAAGCATTGACCACAGATGCGAGCATCCAATGTTCACCCAGCACTGACACGCCTAGCAACGGCGAACTGTATCCAAGAACCTTCCAAGGGTCCCTCCTTTACAAGTTTTATTGCCCTCAGCCATGGTCTTGATACGTTTCCCAATGACGGTCTCTCCATCAGAGGTTTTTCCCCTGTGAATATGTCGCAGCACGAGCCACTACGTGCCCAATTTTCCAATGTCTCATCTGCCTTTGTGAAACTTCTCTGTCGAACTGCCAACCAATCATGCATTTCCAGCATTCATACATGCATAATCATGCATCTTATGTGCTCATACATCCAATAATCTTGTTATACCATACATACATGTTGCATATCCAACTTTCAACTGTCAAATCCAATCCAAATTTCAACTGTCAAGCTCAATTTTCAATTTCAATTTCAATCTCAAATTCAACTGTCAACTGTCAAAATTCAATTTCAATTTCAATTCCAATCCCAACGTCAAATTCAATTCAATTTCAACTATCAAATCCGATGCAATCTCAACTCTCCAATCTCAATTCCAAATTTCAACTGCCAAACTCAATTTCAATTTCAATTCCAATTTCAACCTGTCAAATTCGAAGCAATTTCCAATTTCAATGTCAAACTGTCAAATTCGAAGCAATTTCCAATCTCAATTTCAATTTCAACTGTCAAATTCGAAGCAATCTCATTTCCAATTCCAATGTCAGTATCCAATGACAATGCCAAATTTCCAATCTCCAATTCCAATTCCAATTTCAATGACAATCTCCAATGTCAATGTCAATGTCAATCTCCAATTTCAATTCCAATTTCAAGGTCAATCTCCAATGACAATCTCCAATGACAATCTCCAATGTCAATGTCAAATGTCAGTGTCAATGTCAATGTCAATTTTCAATTCAATTCCAATGTCAATTGCAACTTTCCAATCCAATGTCTATGTCTATGTCTCCGTTCAACCTCAACTTTCAATCCCTCTTCCAATGGCAATCTTCAATTCAAACCAATGTCAATTCACTCTCAATTTACTCTTGGGCCAACAAAAATGGTCATGTCTATTTTTGAATTAAGTCAATGACAATTTACCCTCAATTGGTATCTTGTTAAACCAGACTTTCAATTTGTATCTTGTTACTGGTCAAGTGCCAGGTTCGATCCAAAAAGAACCACTTGTACCTACTTGTATACCTATGCTTCCGGACAAACGGCAAGTTCGATTTGAAGAACAGTTTGTACCCAGCTCATGCTTTGTTATCAGTCAGACGACAAGTTCAATCTGAAGAACAGTTTGTATCCAGCTTATGCTTTGTTATCGGTCAAACGACAAGTTCGTTCTAAGAGAACAGTCTGCACTCTCCCACATGATGTGGTGATAATCCAACAAGCAAGTTCGATCCAAAGAAGCAGCTTGTATCAATCCTTTTGTCTATGTCTCCGGCCAAACAGCCAGTTCAATCCAAAAGAACAGTTTGTGTCCGTCTATCTGTCTGTATCTTCAACCAAGTGTCAAGTTCGATCCAAAGAACAGCTCGTATCTGCCTATATGTCTATGTTTCCAGTCAAGTGCCAAGTTCAGTCCCAAGAACAGCTTGCACCCATCTCTTGTTTTGTATTCCTTGGTCAAGTAGCTAGTTCGACCCAAAGAACAACTTGTACCCTTTTTCCTACCCCCTGGTTTGTCTACCCTATCAATGTCCACCGGAGTCCCCAGTAACATGACAGGTTCCATAGACTCCAGTTGTTTGTCTTGTATTCATAATCAAAGTATTGCATGGCATTCATATTTTTGAAACCCTGAGAGCGTATTTTTATGTCCAAAAGCAGTACAAATGTTAATATTTAAGTATCTTCGTCCCGTCAACTCTAAGACTTCGTCTCTTGACTCTCCGGACAAAGAAACTTAAATAGGGGCAGCTGTTATACCCTAATTTTGGACCTAAAAATACTAACTCAATTCTTCTTTTCTTGCATTTTAAGTCATTTGAACTGTCTTTGATCAATGGCATCTTTCTCCGCATTTTATTTCAATGTTATTTGCAAAATTCACATGCAGGGGTATTTTAGTCATTTCCTATGTCAAATTTCTCTCAGTCTTTCAAAATTTTGTTTGAGTCCTTTCAAGTAGTGTGAATAAGTCTCTGTTTCATTCTATGTCAAAATCCATTTTTAAAAAAAATTGCATTTGAAGTCATTTTTTTTTTGAGTCAGTTTTGCCCCTAGGGGCATTTTAGTCATTTCAAGTGTTAAAACTCTGTTTAAACCCTCAAAATTGCCTCTGAGTCTTTTAATTTTGCTTGTATGAGTCTTTGATTCAATCTCTGTCAAAAATCCATTTTTTTCTTTTTTTAGTCGTTTTGAGCCCCAGGGGCATTTTGGTCATTTCACACGAAATTTCGGCAGAGAGGTACTTTAAAGTACCTCATTTAAGCCATTGGTTCGTTTTAGTCCGTTTTGTCAATTTTAACCGTTCCACTTTACGTTCAGTCAAATTATCATTTTTTATTTTCAATTTTATTTTTAGTTTTTTTTTCTAAGTCCAAAGTGTCCAATATTGCATTTCAATCCCTTAAGTCACCTCATTTTCTTTTTAGGTCCTTGTCTTTATTCGTTTTTTAAGTCAAACTTTTTAAATCTTTTGGTCAATTACACTTTAGTCCAGATTTCTTAACAATTTTGCAGGATGGTCCCTCAAAGTCCAGAAATTGCACAAAGGTCCTTAAAGCAAAATTTCAGTCCAGTTCGAATTAGTTACAAGTCCAGAACAGGTGGCAAGCTTTCATTGGCCACCGAGGCCACTTGGCAGCCTATAAAAGGAGCCAATTCATCAATGCAGTAAAAGAAGCAATCACAAAGTGCCAACTCAATAAACACGTTTCCCTCATTCTCTCTCTTCTCTCCAGAATCAAAATCCTAACTAACTCCAGAAATTTCCAAGAACATGAAGAACACGTAAACCCTAACCGATTCCAGAATTTCAAAATTCATCAAGATTCATAGCAATTTCAACAATACAAGGTGTAATTTAGCAATCATTGTGCAAAATCAGTTCAAATTAACATGAATTCTCAGAGATTCATCACGAATCTTCATCATTGAATTCATACCTTCGCAATCCAAGCACAACGTGCGATCACGAGGGATTTTGTGAGACAAGAAGAAGAGGAATCGAAGTGAGATTCAAATCAGTGAAGAAAAAGAAGGGAATACCGATTTATTTTCGGTTTCCAACTCACCAGAAAGCTTTCACAAGGATCTTTGTTCGAATCTCCATTTTAATCCAGGTATATTCACAAGAATCCTCTCGTTTACACTTTAAATCATCATCGAAGATTCCAGATTGAAAACAAACGGTGAATCGAAGTGAAAACTTCGAAGAAATCAAAAAATTCGAAACGAAACCCTAATTTGAAAAATCATGGAGATTCACCGTTCGTTTTTCAAATACGAGTTCAATTTCGTAACCAGAGAAGAAAATAAAGCATGTTAGGGTTTCGTTTCATGAATTTCGAAAACATGAAAAACCGAATGATTCAATCCTAGATCTGCTCCGATCTGAATTTGTTTTCAAGAAAACGTTTCCAAAATCATGAAGAGGAGAGAAAGAGCTTTAAGAAGATGTACTTAGTTCTCAGATCGGAGAAGGTTGAAACTCCGACGCGGCGGCGCCACCGTGGGCCACCACGTCGGAGAAGGAAGGTCTCATCGGAGAAGAGAGAGTTTGCAGACTCTCTCTCTCTAGTTTCTTTTTAGTGAGAGAAAAGGAATGGGGAAATGGAGGAGGAACCGGTTCAAGGCCTTATATAGGCCACTGAACCGGTTCGACCCATGGTTTAACCCATGGTCTGCTCCATGACCCAGGCCCTCTCTCCCTGAGCCCAACTTCCATGCATGTATGTTCGTTTTGCTTTTCGTACCCCCCTTTCCTGCGTGTTTTGCTATTTTCTTGCTATTTACACCCCCCTGCCTGTCCAAAATTGTTCATAAAAATCCTAAAAAATTTTCATGTATTCTTGATCATTTTCTTGACATTTTTCTGGTGTTCTTATGTGTTAAATCTTGGTTAAAAAATATGTAGTGTTTTCTTGTTAAAAGTTTACCATTTTTTTGTTAAAAATTGTGAAATTTTGCATGTGTTTGTGTCTAAAAATTCTCTAAAAACTCCAAAAATTTTCATGCATGTTTCTTGATAGTTTTGTGGTATTATTGTGATAATTGTTGCATGTTAAAAATTGACAAAAATAATGTGGTTAATTTTCTTACTATTTTGTGATATTTTGTGCTAAAAATTGATGAAAATTTGCTTGTTTCCAATCCCAATCCTTGATAAATGTTTGTGGTTCATGATGGATGATTTTATGAGGTTTTTTACCACTGTTTGAATGTGTTTTTTACTGGACATGTGCATGTGAGGATTGTTTGCTTGCTTGGCAAGTTTTGTTTTGTGAATAAATGGTGCAAATAGGTCTAAATTCACATAAAAATGCAAAGTTTACAATGACACTTGGATCCTCATTTTAAGACCTGGATTTTTATGCCTTGAAAGTATGTTGAATTGTGAGGATTATAGGTCATACTCAAGCCTTGCATTGGTGATGAGATTTTAGGCCTATTTCACATTGTTTTTGCTTGTTTTTTTTATGTTAATTTTCATTACTTTTGTTATGATAGCTTTGGCTTGCTTTACATCTTGTGTTACTAACCATTTGTTCATTGTTTCATACATCATGAGCATTCCATACTTCATCACCTCATTCACTTTAATTTCTTGCACTTTAAGTTTCAATTTCATGCACAAAATTAGAATGTAAAGATTTAGGAATTCTTGTAATATTTTACTTTCATGCTCTTAATTTCTTGGCAAAGAGGCCATAGAATGTATCTAGGGGGTGATGTAAAGGACAATGGACTCTAATGAGGTACACCGACACAAGCACCGACACATGCACACACATCACTATATAGTTAGAATATGCATGTTTAGATGTATGTTTAGGATTGTATGTTTAGATGAATGTTTAGGCTTTAGACTTAGAAAAACAATTTTCCAAAAAATATGAACAAATCTCACTCAAATATTTTTCCAATAAACCTTGGGATCCAAAATCCCATTGTATTTTCTTTTTCATTTTCTTAATCAAATTTCAACAAACTTTAATCATACTTTGACTTGTTTTTGCAAATGACTAATTCAAACCTCACAATTTCCCAATCTCATGCCCTTGAGGCCTCTTTCTATTCTCCGAATTCCAATTTTCAAACTTAAAATCAACCAACAAAAACAAAAACATTTTTTGGAAGAGAACTACGGTGGATTTGATCCCTTAATCGGGTACGTAGGCAAGGAACAAAATTCCTTCAATTCAAATGAAATAAAAATTCGAACACATTCTTCTCCCTCCAATTCTTCACTTAGAACATTCTTAGGTTTAATAAACATTTTCAAAATAGCATTTAAAAATAAAGCGCGCGCGTAGAACTTAAAGACGGTTCCTATAGGTTACTATAGTCGTTATGGGTGCCTAACACCTTCCCGTAGCGAAAACAACACCCGGACCTCGATTCTCAAGGGTTTTGCTTACTTTTTCCCTTCCCAAGAAAAAATAAGATATCACCGGTTTAAAAGGTTCAAACGTAATCAATGTTTGACACCCGAAAACCAAGATAAAAAAACACCAAACACTCGAATGTTCTTAGATGCTTCCGCGGGAGGTAGTCTCAAGAGCAAAACTGATCATGAAGTCCAAGCTTTGATAGAAAACATGGCTGGAAATGAGTATCGTGCTGAAGCTAAGAAGAAAGAAAGAGGAGTGTTTGGAGTAAGTGAGCAAACTGCTATCCTTGCTAACCAAGCAGCGATGAACAAACAAATTGAAGCTCTAACTAAGGAGTTTCAAGGCTTCACTTTGGCCCATAAACAACAACAAGTAGCTGCAATCAAGTGTGACTTATGTGGTGAAGAACATCCCAACGGTGAATGTGTTCCAGAAGGGTCAAATGAAGAAGCTAACTTCATGGGAGGTTATCAAAGGCAGAATCAATACTACAATTCAGGCATTAATAAGCATCCAAATCTAAGCTACTCAAACAACAATGCTTTGAACTCTCAGATGCTCACTCCTCCTCAACAACAACAAAGGAAGCCATCAGCTCTTGAGGAAACTATGATGAACTTCATGAGGATGACTCAAGGCAACTTTGAAGAGATGAAGAAGAGTCAAGAAGCTGAAAGAAAGAAAATGAAGCTTCTAGGAAGCTGCTTGAAACTCAACTGGGGCAATTAGCTAAGCAATTGGCTGAACAAAGTAAAGGCGGATTCTCAGGTAACACTAAAGATAACCCTAAGAATGAGTCTTGTAATGCTATTGAATTGAGGAGCAAAAAGGTTTTGACACCTTTAGTTCCAAAAGCTCCAAAGAAGGTTGATGATGTAGTTGAGGTAGAGGAGGATGATTTAGTTGAAAAAAATGATCAGGGAGTAGTTGAAAATGAAAGGAAGAAAAAAATAGAGGGAGAAAAAAGTGAGAAGTTAATTGATGAAGATTCAATCTTGAGGAAGTCGAAGAGTCAAATTTTGAAAGATGGAGACAAACCACAGGTTATTCCATCATATGTGAAGCTTCCATACCCTCACCTTTCAAAGAAGAAAGAAAAGGATGAAGGGCAATTCAAGAAGTTCATGCAACTTTTCTCACAACTACAGGTGAATATTCCTTTCGGCGAAGCCCTTGATCAAATGCCGTTATATGCTAAGTTCATGAAAGACTTATTGACTAAGCGAAGGAAGCCTAAGGATGATGAGAACATTGCACTTTCTGAGAATTGTAGTGCTATTCTTCAAAAGAAGCTGCCACCTAAGCTGAAGGATCCTGGTGCTTTCACTATCCCTTGTTCAATTGGACCGGTAGACATTGGAAGAGCTTTATGTGACTTGGGAGCAAGTATAAATCTGATGCCACTTTCAATGATGAAGAAGCTTAAGTGTGGGGAACCAAAACCAACAAGAATGACCATTACTTTAGCTGATCGATCAATCTCTTATCCTTTCGGTATACTTGAAGATGTGCTAGTCAAGGTTAATGACTTGGTGTTCCCAGCAGATTTTGTGGTCTTAGATATGGCTGAAGATGAGGATATGCCACTCATTCTAGGAAGACCTTTCCTTGCAACTGGTCGTGCTTTGATTGATGTTGAACGTGGAGAGTTAATGTTGAGATTCCACAATGAGCAGGTTGTTTTCAATATCTTTGAGGCAATGAAGCACCAAGATGAGAATCCCAAGTGTTACCGGATTGACGTTGTGGAAGAAACAGTCGAAGATAAATCCCTTGAATCTCAACCTATTCAATCTACGGAGGTGGAAAGTGTGAAATTTATAGACAGAAAAGAAGTGATTGAAGATGTTGGAGTAATAGAGGGTGCTAAGCAACTGGAAGTAAGCAAAGAACAGATGCAACAACAATCATCAGGAGACATCCGTGACAACAAGTATGGGGGATTGACAACTGGTAACAATGAAACAAAGACTACTACCACCGGTCCAGGTGGTAAATGTGCTTATAAGAGGATTCCCTGTGGGATGCGTAATGGGCCGGCTGCTTTTCAATGGTGTATGCTTTCAATTCTCTCTGATACTTTAGAAAGAATTAGGAGGTACTGTGACGAAGGGTTGGCAAGAAACAAACCTGTTGATGAAGCTGTGGACCTAAGGAAGTCTGGTGCACAAGGAACTTATAAGGGTAAGGGACGAAAGCTGAAAAGGTACCGTGAAGGAGGGCTCCCAAATAATGAAGAGGGAGAGACATCAACTGATCCTTAGGGATCGTCATCAGTCAAGCTAGTGACGATAAAGAAGCGCTGGGTGGGAGGCAACCCACTAATTTATTTTCAGGTATAATTTATTGCTTTCATCTTTTAATTTTTCTTTTACAACAAAACACAAAACAGGCAGAGGATTTCCTAAAAAAAATTTTGTGCAAGCCCTGCCAGGAAGATTGTAATACAATACTGATGTTGTATCACAATCTCCCTTTCCAAGAATAATTATTTTTTCAAAAGTAGAAGTCCAGAAAAAATTTTAAATTTTAAAATATTGGCATTCTGACTTTACAACATCGCATTACGATTGTAAAATCGTAGTACGATGGTGAAGTCAAACACCTGGACTTTGACTTTTGTAATCGTATTACGATTGGGGTATCGTAATACGATCAATGGAAAAATTTTGCACCCTTTCTGTTTCAGACAAATCGTACCACGATGGGATAATCGCATTACGATGGCATCAAGAATTTGAAAAAAATAACCGTTACAAACTGAAATCGTAATACGATTATACCATCGCAGTACGATTTTATCAGGCTCTATAAAAACCGAGCAGTTTCCAGCACCAACCATTCGACTCTTTTTCCTAGTGTTACTCTGCCCAAATTTCTCCAGAAACCCTAACCACGAAATTCATCCCTTTTCTACCAATTTTTCATCTTCCTAACACTTCCCAACATCAATTCCTTCAATAACCTTCATCTTCATCCACATAATCCAACATATTCATCCTACCCTTTTCACCAAATCATCTAATTTTCATCAATGGCACCCAAACAACAACCACCCTCCAAACCATTGACCCGTCAACAATCCAAGCCTAAGAAAACAACCACCCAACCTTCATCTAGCCAAAACAAACGCAAACGAACCCCCGTTCCACCATCCAATGTTAACCGTTTCATTTTCGATGATGCTCGTGCATGGTTTGATTACTGCAAGGGTTTCGAGGTTGTAGGGGAGAGGCAGTTTGATGTGGTGAATCTCACGAAATACCCCATTTTCGACACAATGCTTCGTGAGAGAGGATGGGAAGAATTGAATAGCATGGTACCGGAAGAGAATAACAAGTCTGTTGTGATGGAGTTTTATTCAAACGCTCGTTTCACGGAAACGAAATATCAATCGTATGTGCGAGGGAAGGTCATAGATTTTAGCCCTGATACAATCAACAACTTGCTTGGGTTGGTTGCTCCTGAAGAGTGTGCAGTTCGGAGGTTGGAGAGGGAGGCAAAAAGTTGGGGTGATGATCGATGGGCTGAGTTACTTGCCCAAATGTGTAGGCCAAGGGCTTCATGGAAGAGGGCTAGGATGTTGACATATGCTGAGTTTTTGCCCATACCAAAGGCGTGGGCATCTTTTGTTATTCAGACGCTTGAGAGCACATCTTGCTCTTCTGAGATTCCTCTCAAGCGAGTGCTCACTGTTTCTGCTATTCTTGATCAACAACACATTAATGTTGGTGAACTCATCGCCAACAACATTCATATGTTTGCAAAAGGAAACAAGTCGGTCTATGGGCATGGGAGCATGATTAATTGGCTATGTGAAAAGAAGTTGGTGCAAGAATTTGAGGGTGATTTGCATACTCCGACCACCAAGCCTATCACGGACAAGACTATGGATGTCTTAATGAAGAAATATGCTGAGTATATGCGAAGGAGAAGTGGTGAACCTGAGGCACCACCACCGCAGCAGCCACCACAAATGGAGCATGGAGAGGGTAGTAGTCAGCATGGTTCTTACCCTCCAGTTCATCCTATGGTTCTAGAGTATATGTTCAGTTCTGCTAACTGGATGAATGAGACCTCTGATCTCATGTGGGTTAACCGTCCGAGGTTCTCCGCTGAGTTTGCTGCAGAGGCACAGATGCATAGGAGGCCTATCACCGGGTCTTATGAGAGGTTTGACAAGTCTAGGGAGTCTATGGATGCTTACTTTGATCGCCAAGAGCGATATGCTGCTTTCATGAAGAAGGAGATCACTGATGATTTCGAGGCAGGAGAGAAGGCAGATGCTGATGACTTCTTTGATGGGATACCCGGGACTGGTGGTGATGATGATGTGGATATGGGACTGGATCACTGAGGGTCCAGCTTTGCTTGTTTTATTGTTTTGTTGTAATTTTTATTTTCTGTTGAACAATTTTTCATTCCGTATTGTTTCTATTTCTCGTATTGTCAAAAGTCCGTTGAACTAATTTCCCCTTTTGTGATAAATTTGCACTTGTTTATTATTAATGAATTTGTTTTGTTTCATGTGACCTATTCCAGTTTAGTAACAGTTGTTTGATGAAACGGTATTCCAAAAGTTCTAAAGGAGGGGTGACTTGATTCAAAGGCGAAGTGTACGGCGTTGCTAGGTAGTCACATACTCCCACAAATCTCAGCCATAAGGTTCATTGCCAAATCTTGTTTTTCAATTTACTTATATTTAGATTAGTTTTCCATGCAACTACATTTCTAGAACTTGCATTGTTTCACTATTATTGATTGGTCTTTGTCAATTACACACTGAGGCAAAAGTGCTTGGTCCTGTGAGCCTTTTTGAAGCCTACCCTGTTTTAATTTGTTGAATTTATCCTTTCTTAACCAATTGTGAGCCGGTAGGATTAGAACTTTTTGTTCGGTGACAAACTACATTACAAGCCTAGAGACTTTTAGGACTTGTCCCTTAATGTATTTTCTGAGTTAAGGCATTGTAGAATGTTGCTAAAGATTAAGTTTGGGGTTGCTATTGGAATTTGCAACCAACTAAGTTTGGGGTGGGGGTACTAGAGAATAAGAGAACAAAAATGAAAGAAATATGAAATTGTCATGCAAAATACACACAAAAATGGTGTATCAAAAAAAAAAAGAAATTGAATGATGAAAAAGGGACAAAACATTGAAAATCCGAGTAACTTCAAACTCGAGTGTCCCTAAATGTTAAAAATATTCTCTAGTACCTTTACATTGATTGTTGTTCCACAAGGTGAATGAATGAAGGAATGAATTTTGTGCTTTAACTTCTGTAGGAATGCCTAACTCAAATTTTGTGTAGCCTACTTATCCAAATATATCCCACCTTTCACCTAAGCCCCGTTATAACCCTAAAGACCTCAAAAGTGTGTAATGATATTGACTTTGATTGATATTTAGAAACTTTTCAAGCGTATGGTAATATGTAGACCTGCATGTCGACTGGTAGAACCCTATTTCATATTGATGCGTGGAGTTGTGAATTGGTGGATGCGAACAAGTCAAACTAGCTCATCTTTAGCTAGAAGGAGAATGAACTTTTGGGTACTATCGTTTTGTTAGGTAACTGTTATTTTACTGTCATTTGTCACTGTTGCAAGCAAATTCCTTGAGGACAAGGAATGGTTTAAGTTTGGGGTTGTGATGACATGCTGTCATTACGTAATTTTTAGGACTTATTTTGACATTTTGATAGAGTTCTAAGCAACATTAAGTGTCCAGGAGCAGTTAAAAGCATCAAATATGGAAGAACTGGAAGAAGCCAATCGTACTGCGATTTGCTAATCGCAATACGATTTCTTGAAGTCAGAGAGCATGTTTTTTGAGGAGTTGGATCGCAATACGATCCATACCATCGTGATACGATTTCAAGAAGGGCTTTAAAGGAAATTAGGGTTCAAAGAGACCATCGTGGTACGATTTCTAAATCGTGGTGCGATTTTGGGCGATCCAGAAGTTGCCTATTTAAGCTGAAGTCACTCTCAAACATAGGGATTACGATTTTGGAGAGCTAAAGTGCGATTTTAACACCCAGAAGGCTGCAGCGGAGAGGATTTCATCATCTCTAACCCAGTTTATGTATGTTTTAATTCTTTCATTGATTATGCTATTTGTAAACTCAATTATGAGTAGCTAAATCTCTTAGAGATTGGGTCGGAGATGAACCTATGTAACCCTAATTGATATTATGTTGCTGTGAAACTCTATTGTTTATTAATGAATTTCTAGTCTTTATTCAATTCAATTGTTCTTAATGCTTTTTATATCCTGATCAAATATAAACATGATTTCGTGAGATCGAATGACTACTGACCATAGCTTGCGACTTAGACCTAATTGAATTGTTCTGATAAACATGGTTAGTCTAGGAATAGATAATCGTTTGTTAGTGATATTAGGTTAACGTTCATAAAACCTTCAAGGATTATTAGACCACCTAAGGAATTAGGGGCTGTAGTTTAAGAAGAGGGTCCTAAGTCAAGGGATTGATTAGGGCTAATTTGTTAACTATCGTGAAACTAGAAAATCATTAGTAATAATAGGTGCAGTAACGAATTAGGGGAAACATAGAGGATTCGAAGACCTGATCTCATCTCTCTCCATATTTTCTTAATCAAATCTTATTCTTTTATTTGATTTCATAAAATCAAACCCAATCTACTGCCTAGTGGCAAACAAAATAAACTTTTATACATCCTATTTTTATAACGCGATTGAATTATTGAAGTTAAAAACAGTCCTCGTGGGATCGATATTTTTACTACTTCGATAGTATTTGGTGCACTTGCCAGAGATCTATCAATTCACATGCACTAGAAGATTTATTTTTTTGGAATTATTTGTCGAAGTTGATCTACACTAAACTACTTTAGAGACAATTAATTAGTTGACTAAAGAAACTACTTTAGAGACAAACTCTACGTTTTTTGCCTTAATAGTTGGATGAAGATTGGATGACTCATAATTTGACTTCACTAAGTTGGCTTAAAAATAAAATTTAGAATATAAGTCATCTGATCTTCATCCTACAACCAAGATATGTGATTGTGTGATATATGCAAAAAAGCTAACCAAAGGTTAAAAGCTTTTCATATCTTAAGTACTTATAAATTTAAGGGAGTCTAATTCAAAATATTTACCTTTTGAATTGCTTTTATTGCAGTTAACAACTTATCACCAATAAATTCCTCAAGAAAGTCGGTCTTCTCAAGAGCTTCCAAAGATTCCAAAAGTGAGTTTGGCAATAATCTCTGAAGGTTTTTTAGATTTGAATCGGTATCTGTTTCATACATGACACAAATCACAAAACGGAGAAAAATTAGTATATGTTTACTAATGTTAGAAATTTTAAGAACCAAAAAATATTATGCAACCATCACACAAATCGCCAAAAGGAACATAAACATATGGGCAAAAGTTATTATGCATAAGGAGACCCTTATGCACCGTGCATAATTGCTTTCTACACTCAACATAAACAGTGGTACTTACTTTGGAAGAAAAGTTGCAAGAAAGCCATGTTTTCTAGCAATTGCCCTAACAGTTTCACGTGTGTAAACTAAGTTGTCTGCAGCTTCAGTACAAATGGTATGTCCCAAAACCACCTCAAATTGACCTTTTCCAGTTTCTGAATGTAACTGCAATTTTTCATTAGAAATCAGAAGGTGTCATAGCTCTAAATCATATTCACCGAAGAGTTAAAACTCAAGAGTTCTTTACCTGTTCTACTGGAATGCCCATGGAATGTAAAGCAGAAGTAACTTCGCAAAGTATTGGAGAAGCAGCATCAAATGCTGATGAACAACCGTAAGGACTTGAGTCAAATTGTATCCATTCTTCTTTCCCATCCCTAAATGGTTTTTTTACAGCATGTTTATAACTAAATGGCATGGTAAATTGTATTAATAAAACCACAAGATAATATTGTATGCCATACCTTTTTATGCTCTTCAAGAGAAAAAACTCATTCTCAAATCCTGCATTGATTACCTGGAAGAAGACTTTAAATTGATAATTGTGTTTTTCGACAAAAAATAAATGGACAACATTTGCGACAACAAACTAAATTGTTAACATCGTTTAAGTAAATGATTAATTATGTTCAGTAGATAGTTAATAGATATATCACATCTAAATTTGTAGCTAATGAAGTTACGTAGTATTGGTAATTTAAAACTATGCAACATACCAAGTCAAATTCATCTTTGAGAATTTTGGAAACTCTTCTTAAGGCCTCTCTTGGGCAATACTCCCATGCTTGCCTAGGTTGAACATTCAGATCAGCTAAAACCATTTCATCTTGTTTGCTCCTATTATAATGGAACAGATTTAATTAGCATCACTATAAATAATGGCATACACACCCTAGAGTTTGGTTGGTATGTATAAAGGATAATGTTTGATATCCAGAATTTTGTTTCAAGAAAATATTGTGATGGCTATATATCAAAAGGGACGACCCACATCACACACAATACTCTCCTTGTTTTCCATGTAGAGCCTGATTTAATTGGCTGAAATTATATTCGGGAAGCTCTCCGGACAAAATGGGTCGTGTTATATAGCAACGCCGTTGTTTATTTTACCTAATTGACTTTAGAGTTATGCGCATAATAATACTACATATGGAGAGAGAGGAGTAGTTAAAATAACAAAAAAAAAAACAAAAGTAAAATTATTTGAAGAAATTGTGTACCAAGGAATCGTCCTTTTAGTAGACAAATCAGGCATTACTCTTGCTTCACCAACATAACCTAAACCTGAACCAGGTGCAGGTCCATTCAAAAAGGAAGTCCTTGCCATAGTCACAAATGCTAAACCAACCCCATTCTTAGTAACAACATCATAGAAACGCTTTCTAGGAATAGCCTGAAAATAAATATAAAAAAGGAAAATGATTAGGGTGTATGCATCTTGAGATGAAGAGAAAAATATAATGATATGATAAATTGATGATGTGATAAAAAAAAGAGGGACATATAAATAAAATAGGATGTTGAATATCATGGTAGAGCATACTCACACGACATTTGTGGTTTCCTAGAATATCAACCCACATTATACGAACAAATGAAACTAAATCACTCTCTAACTCATCCACAACTTCAACCTCCTCCACTGCTTTTCTCAACTCAGTCAGATCCATTTTCTCACACTCTATCAATTCCCTTTGGGTCTGGTTATTACAATATATTGATTTTGTTCTCTTTTATAATCTCTTGCAACTACTTGCATGGATTCCTCGTATTAAAAAACACTATTTGTAAGTGTGTTTAGACTATACATATATAGCCACCCTAATTTGAGAAGTTTGAATATTTTAGGGTTAAATATCTCTATAAATATTCTAATTTTTTAATTTAATTTTTTTAAAATATTTCTTCAACTTTTAGCCCCTAAAAATTTTACATCACCATTTTTTATCTTTGCTTTTAAGTCATCAACTCATGTGTATCATTTGAATTTTGATTTTTTTTGCAATCATGTTTAGATTATTATAAAAACTCCTAAAAAAATAGAATTTTTTAACAAAACATTAATCAAATATAAGTTTTATGATTTTGACGCTTATAAATTTATATTTAATTCATGTTTTGTTAAAAAAAATCAATTTTTTTGTGAGAGATTCTTATAATATTTTGAACATTCTAAAAAATTCATTCAAAAATTTGAAGCGTGCGTGCACATGAATTGACTTAAAAATAAAAAAAAAAATGGTTAGCTAAATCTTTTTTGGTGGTGGCCAGGATTTGAACCTCAAAACCTCAAACCTTGCATATATAATGTATTGTCCTTACCAGTTGAGCTAAGCTCACGAGGACAGCTAAATCTTTTAAGGGACTAAAAATCGAACGAAAATTATTTATATAGGGATCAAAACAAAAAGCCTGAATATTCATAAGACGCAAAATATATTTATTCCAATCTGTTACTATACCTTTTCGTCCTCTTCTTTGCAATAGGTTGAAGTAATATTATTACTTTAAACTGCATTAATAGAGAGGCAGAGCCGCCCTAATTCTTTTTTAGAGAAACTTTCTATTATATATTTGATATTTGATGTAATTTTGGAGAGTGTGTAAAGATTCTCTCCAAGGAAGACGTTACTAATAGTCCATTTGAATATGCCTGACATTGTTTAGACTCATCCAAGGAAGACGTTAATATTTATACATTCAAATTACCAGCAAAGTACATCAGATATCAACACAAACTTGACATCCTTAAAAATGAAAACAGCTGATATGGTGGATAAAACTCAAAACCTTTGAGTTAATGACTTAGTCATTGGTCGAAGTTAAGAATTGGTCGAAGTTAATTTGTCAATCACCAAAACAACACAATAAATCAACCAAACACTGCATAGACAAGGGAAAATCAAACAACCCCCTCGTTGGGACAACGAAATCACGAAGAAAGGTAAAATAGACATGAATTATGTGGAAATCACTTATCTATATTAAAAGAGGGGAGAACTTGAAACTTATCTCTGTAATAAAAAACTAACCCCAAAATAACTACTTTCTGGTTAATGAAGAAGATAAAATTTAGGGAGAACGTGAAACTTATCTCTCTAATAAATCACCTACTCCTAAAACATTATTTTAAGGCATCTATTACTGAAAGCTTTTTTTCTCTATTATGCCATTTATTTCTCTATTATTGAGTCATCTTACTCCTAAGGAGAGTTGGATAGCTCAATTAATTTAAGTTAAGGGATAAAGAATTTGAGGTCTTGAATCCAAACTGGACGAAAGACAAAAAAAAAATTAATATAACAACTAATTACTAATATTTACTGTTCAACAAAAAAAAAAAAGTCTTCCTTTTAAATAAGTCAATATAACACTCACCTTCTCCTTAAATCAGTCTAAAGCATCGGCTCATCCGAGGTAAACGATGGAAGCTAATAGATAAAGTAGTGTTTTTGTTTCTAAGTTATTTTATTAACTTTTAGCCAAAAAAAAAAATTATAGTTTCTATGGCAAAAATTAGAGTGCAAAGGTGACAAATCGGCAATTCTGAGTTCCCCGAAAAACTAAAGGATTCGACAAGCAATACAAGTTCAACAAACATAAACAAGATATACGCATATGTCGAGCCACATAATATCTTCCATATAATCAAGGATAGTGGAAAACTTAATCATTCAACACATTGTGTATTAAAGCAGTAATTCAGTGGAATAGCACCTACAAGAAATTTTGTCAATACTCACGGTCAAAAGTCGTCTATAAGTGCAACCTACGACTTATCAAGGATCAAGGGGTCGTGGATAAAAGTCTCGTCAGTAACGTTACCCACGACCATGAAAACTCACAGTAATTACCGCAGCCACACCATGGATAGTTCATGGGTATCCATCATCTTAACAAATTATTTGCCTCGGTTTACCCACGATTAAACCGTCATTAACCTTACCCACGACCAAGATATGGATAAAGTATGTGTTTGTTGAGTGATTTTACCCACGATTAAGCCCTCTATAATATAATGTTTTATAAAAAAATATAAAATTGGCATACATTTATTTAGAGGTCAATTTCATCCATACCTCAAAGGTTCAATGACACAATAAGTAAACTAAAACAATTATAATATTTTGTTGTATAATAGATACAAATGGACATGGGGAAAACATTACATAAAATAAATGGTTGTTCAAATAACACAACTCTTAATTACATATAACAGATGTTGCAATTTTACTTTCAAGCTATTTACATATAATAGAAGCCAACATCTTTTCCATCAATATTTCAATTCAAGTTCACTTTTTATATTTTTTACTTGCAATTTTACTTTCAAGCTATTTACATTTCAGTCTTTTTAACTTCAAGTATTTTTATATTCAATTCATTTAAATTCAATCACCATTTCAATTGAAGTCAATTATTTTGAAAACAATTAGCTTTGAAACCAATTTCACCCATAAAACCTAAATCTAATTAAGAGACATTTTCAAAACAACCCTACACACATGTGAGTCAACATATTAATTTATTTGGACTCTCGCACTGACATTGATTAAACAATTATTTGTGTTTCAGATTTGATTGACTTTCCTTAAACCAAAAATACCCGTAAATATATTGGCAAGCCCGAAGGGACAAGTTTAGAGTAACTTACCTTTTTAAAATTGTGTGTTTTGACAGTTAATATAAGTTTACATGTCTTTAAGAAGCAGAAGAATTGAAATCGTCAAATTAAACCTTCTAATAACTCCAAAACTTATAATAATTGTTTTAGTTGGGTTGAAACAAAAGGACTTGAAGAGCAATCTAGGACTTTATTCGGCTCCTTAAGAGGGTTCTTAGTTGATAGGTTTTATGTGAGACAAGTTTAAGTAGTCTTGAATATATAAAAGGGGAAAAAAAGATAAAGGAAAAATAAGGGCACGCATGTGTGAAAAGTTAAATGAGTTCTAGTAATCTAAGTGAGTTTCATGTTGTTCTTTTAAAATTGTCGGTAGGAGCATTATCCTATGAGGGTGGATGTGTTTCGAGTAGGCGCAGTTCAATCGAACAAAAATGAACTCCTTTGCATGGAGTTTGATTTTACAATTTATAGAAGAAAAATAAACTAACTACTATATTGCTTGCACGCCATATTTTCAGATGTCTTGTTTTTGAATTGTTGGCGCTTCGGAACAAGTAACTGATCATCTTGAAATTTCTCAAGCAATCTTCATAATGCAGTTTTCAGGAGTCGTAGCATTTTGAGTTTTTCGAGCGATGTTGATAGTTTTCCTGACAGTTGTTGTAAACTCTTCAAGACATCTTTGCTTTGAACTGCTTCATTTTAACATTCTGGCTCGAAATATAACTCAAAAGCGCAAGAAATTTCTTAACTTTTAAAAAATTTAAGGACCTTATTGAGTCATGATTTGATTAATGTCATAGATGATATTGAGAAGATGGATCTTTGTCTTGATGCTTCTCAACGAGTATTGTCAAATTTTTGTGCTTGCTTCAATTTTTTGAGTGACCACCGCGAGAATGTTACTTCTACTCTCAATAGACTTTCATAGGATCAAATGTTGCTTGAAAATAGTATCAACTTGCTGAAAGAACTTCGTATATAAGAAAATAACAGAGAGAGAGAGAGAGAGAGAGAGAGAGAGAGAGAGAGAGAGAGAGAGAGAGAGAGTATTGGAAGCTATTGTTATGGCCAAGTCTACCCTAAGAGATATCGACTTGGAATTTGAAGAATCTTATTCTATAAATTCCGACCTATTACGGAATTTATCATCTTTTGAAGAAGTTTGTAATGAAATTGTTGTTAGGAAAGATAACTTGGATTCAATCTCTTTTAAATTTGTATCAGTTCCGATAGAGATTTCTATTTCTAATGATTTTTTTTAGTCATCTTCTCATAAGTATCTTGGTTGTTTAGTCAACCTTTTTTTACATTGATAATAAAATCAGTGACATCTTTTCAAAATAATTGCATTCATGGAGTTTTTAAAGGGAGTTGGATTTGTTGATTTTATCAACTCATTTTGAGCTAATTCATTTTCTCGAAAAAAATTTCTATTCGAGGAGTATACTTTAAAATTATTTCATCGAAATTTGTAAGTAATTTACTAGATTTCTGGAAATATCTTAGAAAGTTAGAACTCTCACATTTATAATTTTGTTTTAATTACTTCATCTGTTTTAAAATAAGTGTCGTTTTAGCAATAAAAATTTGTTTTAAAATGAATGTCATTTACATTTTCCAATGTAGAATTATTATTTTACTTCCAATTTTACCTTCTAATTAATTAAGTGTACATTATTCCAAAACATTACACTAATAGTAAATAAGCTTACTTTAGTAAAATTGTTATGTCTTTTGTAACTATCATTACATTTCTTAATACACCAAAAGAGGAAGGTTTACTGGTGTCGCATTGCTGTTTTATTTGAACGAGTGTGAAAGAGTCTTGCAAGGGTGCTTTGTTTAAGGACGAGGTCATTGCTTCCATATGCATTTTTTTTTTACTTTGGCGCGTTTTTTGGTGAGCTCCTTATTTCTCTTCCTTGTTTCTATCTTCTGCATGATTTATCTGAGATATAGAGTGTGTTTGTTTCAGCTTTAAAAAAAAAAAAGATTTTATGTTAAAAGAATCTGGAGATTTTTTTTTAGAGATTTTAAAAAAATCTGAAGTTATTTTTGTTTGCCTACTACCCATGATTTTGAATTAAAAAAAAAATGAGTTTTAACTTGTACATGTGTTAACTCCTTGTTGTTGAAATAAATTAAGTGTGATTGAATTATTATATAATCGTTTATCATGTTAATATGCTAACTTTTAAAAAAATATTTCATAAGGTCCGTAATTTAAAAATGAATAGTAAACTCTCCCCTTCCTTCCCCTCCTAAACCCTCCATCCAAACACACCGTTAATAATTATTATTTGTGTTCCAAGCAATGAATACACATTTCGCATGGACATGTGTTTACACTGAGTTTTGGTAAACAATCGTTGGTTTAAAAAATAATTACTTGCAAGATCAACCAGTAAATCTTAAGAGCATATTTGTGCTTTGTTATTTCCAGGAAATTATAATGTTCTTAAAGGATTAAATAAACAAGAAAAATAAAAGCGACCGAATTCAACCCAGTTGAATCCAATCGAATTTTGTTAAGTAAAACAAGTGAATTGTTCAAAATGAACAAGTAAAACGTAAAGACATTTAAGAAAAAGAACTTAAATTGCATTGATTGAATGTAAATTGGTGCACAAATTCATACATTGCAACTTGTGACTCGTTTCTCGCTTCCATACGGATAATTTGAGTGTAATTTTTGTATGATTGAATTGTGACCCCTCTCCCTTAGGAAAAACTACTATTTATACAAATAGGAATAACTGTCTAAATTCGAATTCAAATCTATAACTACAGAAAACTAACAAGTCTTATCCATCCCATTTGAATTTCGAACGCGCCTTTAGAAATGTCTGTTGCTTGCCCTTATACAAAGCGATAACCGTTCCTCGATAGGTTTCGTCCGTCGAACCGAAACACGTGCTCCAAGCAACTCCAACTTCGATAAAGACCTGAGAATAGTCTTTATTTCTTCGATGATAAGGTCAACTTTCTTTGATTACATTTAATGATAGCCTTCAAAAAATATAGGCTACCAACATGTCATTGGTCTTTAATTGAAAACGAGTTGCAAGAAGGCTAAATCCCAAGAGAAACATTAACAAACCCATTTGGACCAGTGATTTCATCCTCAAGTAATATGCGCCAAATTATTTTGTTTATTTTTGCAGCAAGGGCCAGGCCCAATATTGTAATAGGTCTAATGACCTAAACCCTACCTATTTAAAAGGTGTTGCTGCCTCTGTGGAGACATAAGAAAATTTCCGTTTTTATTATTTCTTCTTTCTCTTTGTTATTTTCTTTGTTCATCATTAGCATAACTTTGAATTTTGTTGATCCGCAAACGTAAAAGCTATCATTGGTGCTTTCATTGGTGCACTCAAATGCCTCCAAAACCCACAAACCCTTCCTCCAAGGACTTGGAAGACGCCATCAAAGCTACCCAACAACATCTTGAAGACTCCATCAACGCCACCCACTCCCACTTCAATGAACAACTGGGCATTTTGAACACTAAGCTTGATGATCAGCAGTAGCTCCTTGATGCTCGTGACACCAACTTCCAGCGAATCCTAGACGAACGCCTTGAGGCACTTATGGCGATGCTCACCGCAACTCTCCAAAATTTTCCGCCTCCATCGGAACCGTCGTCGGGTTCCTCAGGTATTACCGTTTCAAACCCTTCCTCTCAGCCTACCCTTTCATCAGTTTTGAACCCCTTAACTACTCACACAAACTACCTCAACTCTTTCCTTGTCGTTTCCAGTTTCACCCTCACCCACAAAAACTACTCACCAAATCCAACAATCCATTTTACCCCTCCACACAAACAACCAACCTTTGTTTACTTCACCCACTTCTCCCATTCCCGTACCACTACCCACCCCTCATCTGTATGTAACAGCCCGATTTTTCGCTAGATTTATTTTATTATTATTTAATTCTTTTATGTGTGTTTATATGTGCTCGTAGGTTATTAATTGCCTCTGTGTGTATCCTTGGTTGGGAATTGTAGAATTCGGTGTTAGAGGATATTTTAGTCATTTTGGACTCAGGGGTATTTTGGTCTTTTTGTGAGTAGGGGTAATTTTGTGATCTTGATAAGGATTATTTTTAGTACTTAGTGAGAGTGGTTATTTTACTAAGTTACTAGAGAGAGTGTAGTAATTACTTTATTACCGATAAGTATTAGTATTAAATTTTACCGTTAGGTGAGTAGTAACATTTTGGGTTAGAATAGAAATGGGTTAGGCCCATTAAGGATTATGAGTAAAGCTCAATTAAGTAAAGCCTATTTAAACACTAGTGTTAGTAGAGAAATAGGGTTTTACCAACATTTTCACATTTGGGAAGAGATAGAGACAAGAGAAGAGAAAGGGTTTGAAGGAGGAGAGCTAGAGATCCAAGCTTTGGGAGCTAAAGTGAAGCCTTAGCTTGAGTTTGTGGAGAATTAAGGTAAGGGGGTTAGTCTTTGATCATAATCACTTAGTTGTAGCTTCTACCCTAATTTCCTACATAAGTGCTTATTTGAATAATTGATTATTTGTGAAATTAATTGTGAAATTCGTGCTTGTGTTGTGATGCAATGTTTGGGTATGTAAATTGAATGCTAATTGATGTTTCATGATCGTGTTTGTGTACCAGATGTTCTTGAACTTAGGAGGATGATTTTGGAAGAAGGTCACAGAAGTAGTTTGAGTATTCATCCAGGAGCGACTAAGATGTATCAGGATTTGAAGAGGTTGTTTTGGTGGCCTGGAATGAAGAAAGAGATCGCAGAGTTTGTGTATGCTTGTTTGGTTTGTCAGAAGTCTAAGATTGAACATCAGAGACCGTCAAGTTTGAGGCAACCGTTGTTTGTGAGTGGAAGTGGGATAGTATCTCTATGGATTTTGTTGGAGCTTTGCCGAAGACCGTTAAGGGTTTTGATTCGATTTGGGTAATTGTTGATTGGTTGACGAAGTCGACACATTTTGTTCCTATTAAGACCGGTATGTCTGTGGCGAAGTTGGCTGAGATCTACATTGAGCAGATTGTCAGGTTGCATGGCATTCCTTCTAGCATTGTGTCGGATCGGGATCCGAGGTTTACTTCTAAGTTTTGGGAGAGTTTGCAGGCTGCTTTGGGAACTAAGTTGAGGTTGAGTTCTGCTTATCATCCCAGACTGATGGTCAGACAGAGATGACTATTCAGAGTTTGGAAGATTTGTTGAGAGCTTGTGTGTTAGAGCAAGGTGTCAGTTGGGTTGAATGTTTATCGTTGATTGAGTTTACTTACAACAACAGTTTTCATTCTAGTATCGGGATGGCACCGTTTGAGGCTTTGTATGGTCGGAGGTGCAGGACTCCTTTATGTTGGTATGAGTCAGGTGAAAGTGTTTTGTTAGGACCGGAGGCTGTGCAAGAGACTACGGAAAAGGTTAAGATGATTCAAGAGAAGATGAGAGCATCTCAGAGTAGGCAGAAGAGTTATCATGATAAGAGGAGGAGGGACATTGAGTTTCAGGTGGGTGATCATGTGTTTTTGAGAGTGTATCTTGTAACCGGTGTTGTTTGTGCTTTGAAGTGTCGGAAGTTGACTCATCGTTTTGTTGGACCGTTTGAGATTGTTGAGAAGGTTGGGGTTGTAGCGTATCGGATTGCGTTACCGCCATCTTTGTCGAATCTTCATGATGTGTTTCATGTGTCTCAGTTGCGGAAGTATGTGTATGATGCATCTCATGTGATTCAAGTTGATGATTTGGAAGTAAGGGATAATTTGACCGTTGAGACTTGGCCAGTTAGGATTGAGGATCAGGAAGTGAAAAGTTTGCGTGGCAAGGAGATCGTTTTGGTTAAAGTGATTTAGGTTGGACCGACTGGTGAGAGTGCCACCTGGGAATCGGAGAGTAAGATGAGGGTTGCGTATCCAGAGTTCTTTCCTTCAGGTAATTTTCGAGGGCGAAATTTCTTTTTAGTGGGGGAGAGTTGTAACAGCCCGATTTTTCGCTAGATTTATTTTATTATTATTTAATTATTTTATGTGTGTTTATATGTGCTCGTATGTGATTAATTGCCTCTGTGTGTATCCTTGGTTGGGAATTGTAGAATTCGGTGTTAGAGGGTATTTTAGTCATTTTGGATTCAGGGGTATTTTGGTCTTTTTGCGAGTATGGGTAATTTTGTGATCTTGATAAGGATTATTTTTAGTACTTAGTGAGAGTGGTTATTTTACTAAGTTACTAGAGAGAGTGTAGTAATTATTTTATTACCGGTAAGTATTACATTTTACCGTTAGGTGAGTAGTAACATTTTGGGTTATAATAGAAATGGGTTAGGCCCATTAAGGATTGTGAGTTGAGCTCAATTAAGTAAAGCCTATTTAAACACTAGTGTTAGTAGAGAAATAGGGTTTTACCAACATTTTCACATTTGGGAAGAGATAGAGACAAGAGAAGAGAAAGGGTTTGAAGGAGGAGAGCTAGAGAGAGAGCTAGAGATCCAAGCTTTGGGAGCTAAAGTGAAGCCTTAGCTTGAGTTTGTGGAGAATTAAGGTAAGGGGGTTATTTGTGAAATTGTTTATTTGTGAAATTAATTGTGAAATTCGTGCTTGTGTTGTGATGCAATGTTTGTGTATGTAAATTGAATGCTAATTGAGTTGTTGATGATGAAATTGCAAGCTTAAATCATGTACATATGTATGCTTTGTGTTTTACCCAAAAATTGTTGATATGAGATGTTGTTGTTGATGAATTGTGATGAATTCATGATTAGTTGTTGTTGTTGATGTTGTGAGGTGTTGTTATTGATGAATGGAACCTTGGGTAATCATAATCCTTGAGCTTGTGATGACTTGTGTTGTTATTTTTGAAGTTTTATGAAATGGGTCAAATGGTGAATTTTGTTGGGAGAATGTTTTGGGTCAAATTTTATATCAATTAGAGTGTCTTTTTAAGTTTGGAAATGTTTAGACAAGCCTTGGGATCAAATTTGGGCATTGAGAAGTCAAAATTGGGGTTTTGGGGTGAAAATGGAGGTTTTCCCGAAACTGAACTGTCACAACTCGCCACCGTGCTCGCGAGGCGAGTTGGACGCGAGCAAGGAGGGCTCCCTGGAGCTTACTCGCCTCGCGAGTAAAGTTACTCGCAACGGCGAGTTACACAGGGCAGCACCCCCTGTTTTGCGTTCTTGCGCCTTTTTCCCTCATTTCTGTTTTGATTTGGGTTTTTGTTTAAACATGAAAGTTTTAGATAATCTTGTTATCTTTCCAAAGGCTTTGGTTTGGCGTGGAAATGATTTTTGGTTTTTAAGTTATGAGGAAAATACTCTTAGTAAATTTTACGAAAGTTCCGCATAACTATTCCTAAGTCGACCCAAACCTTGTGGATTGTTTCCTAACTTCAAACTTATGTTTTATGAGTTCATTTAAAGTGTTTAAATGGTTCCTAAACTGTGATGTAGTGGACCTAGCTTGTTTTGATTTGAAAATGGAAAATTCCTTAAAATGTGAGACGAACTTCGAGTTTTTATGATTTCGTCACATTTGGCCGGTGAAACGCCAAAGTATCCTCTACTGCACTCACATGTGGCCTAGAGGTGTACTTAGTTGAGGCATTGAATCTTATTTACTTGTTTTGGTTCAATAATTTCAATTATTTTGAAAACGAGATAAGATAGACGAATTTTGTTGAAAATGGTTCCTTTGGGCCAATTACCTTGTAGATCTTTTGTGAATGACTTTATATGATTAATTGAGGATATATGACTGGTTGTGGAAGGTTGAATATGATGTTTATCCTAAATGTTGTATTATTCCACTTTGCTTGGTTTATGAGAAGTATGTGGAATTGTTGTAGGATATTGTGTAGTTGATGATGATTTATGTGATGATGACTCATACGTGAATTGTGATTGTTGAATGTGTGGACGTGTATACTTGATAATGCAATGTTGTTGAGATAGTCAATGTAATTGGAGGTTTACTTTTACATTGTCGTTGTTACGGTTAAATGGTGCATTATCGAGTCGTTGTTGTATGTCCATGCATCATAATCATATCGAGTCATATGTGAAATGTAAAAGAGGAGGTGTACTTTTACATACGTGAATTGTAAGAGAGGAGGTGTTCTCTTACATATGATGTTTTTGTTGCATCATGGGTGACGACCTTGAGGAGATTTGGTACCACATGCATATACGTGTCGAGTCTAGGCGCATTGCATATTATAATGATGTTGTTGTGGCATGTGAATGATGTGGTTAGTGATGAATGGGTCGATAAATGCTAGTTGTGATACTTGAGTTGTTGCATGAATGTAATCATGGGAGTTAATTGTTCATGTAATCTAATTGAGAATTGAATTGAATTAATTATGTTAATTATTGTTTATTGATTATGATTAATGTAATGCTTACCCCCAGTGGTTTTTGCCGCCTACCTGTCTGTATGGATGGGTAGACGCTGTGCAGGATTAGTTGCTTGGTGAGTTTGCTTGGTGGATGTTTGGATGGCGGGAGCTTTCTCCGCTGTCAAGTCTTAGAGTCTAGGACGGGCTCTGATTAGGCTGGTGTCTTAGGTCTATTTTTGATTCTGGTTTATTTGTCCATGTGTTTAGGACTTGGAGGATTTTACGTTGATGTATTTTGGCCATGACATGTATGTGTGGAGTTTGTGTTTTGCTCCGCTGCGACGGTTGAGATATTTTATATATATGCATGTCTGTTTGGATTTTTGCGTTAGACATAGCGTCTGTTTCTTGAATATTTTTTATATTCGCGTGTTTTATCGCTTTAATAGAAATAGGGTGTTACACTGTACACTCCACAACCACAACCTATCACCCATACTTTTCCCCTTCAACAACCACTACTTTACACACACCCTCCAACGACTCACAACAGTATACCCCGCGGTACATTCCAGCCACAAAATCCTTCTTACGCCACAACTCAACAAAGCCCATATACAAATTCAACCCCACAAACTCAATTTCAACAGACTTTCCGCACCCCCAAGATTGAGCTTCACCCCTTTGATGCTACCAAGCCTCTAGATTGGGTATTTCAAGCCGAGCAATTTTTTTCATTCTACAACATACCTAGTGAAAACCGTTTATCCTTGGCTTCCTTTTACATTAAAGGTGATGCCCTAAGTTGGTATAAGTGGATGTACCAAAATAATCAAATTTTTGATTGGACTTCATTCTCCAAAGCTTTGGAACTTATGTTTGGACCTTCCACTTATGAAAATCACCAAGCCCAACTCTTCAAGCTACGTCAATATACCTCCGTTACGGATTACCAAACCCAATTCGAAAAGTTGCGTAATAGGGTTACCACCGGAGGCATTATTAAATTGTTTTGTCTCGGGACTCATTCCCGAAATTCGACATGAGCTGGCTATAGGCCTTGTAAAACTTATCGAATCAAAAATTAAAGACTCCAAAGCAAAATCCTCAAGAGCCTACACTCCACCAGCCACTACTCTTCCTCATCCAGGCCCCAAACATACCTCCACTCTCCCAATACCCCCTAAGCCCAATCCATCCCCCACAAAGTACACAACTCGCAACACAAAGCCCTAAATTCCCAATTCGTCGTCTAACCGCAACCCAAATGCAATAAAGGTGAGCCCAAGGCCTTTGTTACAATTGTGATGAGAAGTACATCATGGGTCATCGTTGTGCCACGAGAAGATATCTTTTACTCATCCTCGACCCGGATGAAGAGTTTGTTGAACCTCTGGATGATACCACAACCAAAGACGAGACTGAACCCACATATTTTCACCTTTCCCCCAAGCTCTTACGGGCCGCACCTCACCCAAAACACTTAAATTCAAAGGTAATCTTTATGGCCTAACCGTGTCCGTTCTCATCGAAACTGGTAGCACCCACAACATATTACAACCCCGAATCGCACATCACTTTCGAATACCACACACCACAACGCCCAAGTTTTCAGTCATGGTGGGCAATGGATCCCACATTCACTGCTCAGGCTTCTGCCCAAACGTCCCCATCACTCTCCAAAATAAACCATTTCACATTCCAATATATCTCTTCCCCGTAGAAGGCGCATACGTTGTATTGGGTATGGAATGGCTTAAAACATTAGGCAAAATTGATGCGGATTTTACAATACCATCCATCTCTTTGGCACAACAAAACATCGTAGTTACCCTCAAAGGAGACGGTAACAGCCAACCATCACCATCCACACTACACCACATATACCACCTACTTCGTACCAATTCTATAGCCTCCATGCACCTACTCACTTGCACCCCTACACCCCAACTTGAGACCAACATTCCCTCGCCTCCATAACTACCCGAAACCATCCCACTAGCCATAAAACAACTACTTCAACAATATCCATCCGTGTTTCAAACCCCACAGGGACTTCCCCCATCTCGCCCTCGTGATCACCACATCCCTATACAATCTAACACCGCCTCAATCAACGTCAAACCATACCGTTACCCTCACTCTCAAAAAGAAGCCATGACCGTTATCATCCATAACATGCTCAAGGATGGAATTATCATACCTAGTAACGGCCCGTACTCTTCCCCTATGTTATTGGTCCCAAAAAAGAGGGTTCATGGTGTTTTTGCATCGACTATAGAGCCTTAAATGCGGTGACAATTCGCGATCGTTTCCCTATACCAACTATCGATGAATTATTGGATGAATTGGGATCAACTACTGTTTTCACCAAGATAGATTTACGTTCGGGATATCATCAGATTCAAGTTATGCCAAGTGAAACTCACAAATTGGCATTTCGCACTTTTGATGGTCATTATGAGTTTTTAGTTATGCCTTTTGGTTTAACTAATGCTCCTTCTATCTTTCAGTCAACTATGAATGATTTATTTTGTCCATTTTTGCGCAAATTTGTTTTAGTTTTCTTTGATTATATTCTCATTTTTGGTAATTCCCTCTCTGACCATATTTCTCATTTACAGCTGGTTTTAAATCTGTTGCATGAAAACCAATTTTTTGCAAAGCTGTCAAAGTGTATTTTTGCAGTTTCGCAAGTGGAATATTTGGGTCACGTAATTTCACTCGACGAGGTAACACCGGACCCGAAAAACATTGCAGTAATTTTAAATTGGCTGGTGTCAAACTCTCTCACAGCTCTCCGCGGATTCCTAGGCCTAATTGGATTTTACCAACGCTTTGTTCGAAAATATACAACTATCGCCGCGCCACTCACAGATTTGTTAAAGGGTACACGATTTACATGGAATATACAAGCAGATACATCTTTTGCTACATTAAAAACAGCTATGACAACTACACCCGTCTTGGTTCTTCTGGATTTCATGAAGACTTTCACCATCAAAACTGACGCGCCCGTTGTGGCCATAGGGGTTGTTCTCTCACAGGAAGGGCATCCCTTAGCTTTCTTCAGCAGGAAAATGTGCAACCACATGCAAAAATCATTTGTCTATATCCAAGAGCTCTTTGCAATAACTGAAGCGGTTCAGAAGTGGTGCCAGTAACTGATTGGGAGACATTTCTACATATACACAGATCAGAAGAGTCTTAAGGAGCTACTCACTCAAACAATTCAAACACCATAACATAAATAGGCAACGAAATCGCAAGGTTTCAGCTTTGACATTTTCTATAAACCAGGCAAAACTAACCTCGTGGCCGACGCGCTCAGCACAAAATACACTGAGGACGACAGTTCCCTCCTTATGGCTATCACCACTACTGTTCACAACATCCTTCAGGAACTGCGCAACTTCTATCTGCAAAATACATAGGGCAAAGCATTACTTACTAACCTTCATCAGCCAAGCAACCCGAACCCAGACTATACATTTAAAGATGGGCTGCTATTTTTCAAAAGCTGTATCTATGTTTCGAACTTACCAGGTTGGAGAGACTCTCTCTTGACAGAATTTCATGTATCACCAACAGCGGGACACTCCGGCGCAAAACCAACCTTCTCCCGACTTGCAGGCACCTTCCACAATACAGTCAAAGAATGGGTCCAAAAATGCTCCATTTGCCAACACGCTCTAGAAACACCACATAAAGTGTGGGGAGACTTAACAATGGATTTTATCACATATGTACCAAATTCTTTTGGCCATACGGCTGTTTGGGTGATTTGTGACAGATTAACAAAGTTTGTTCATTTTATTGCATCACCTACCTGGTTTACAGCAAGAGACCTAGCACTTCCCTTCTCCACGGAAATTTGCAGACTCCACGGTGTCCCTAACTCTGTTATTTCCGATTGAGACCCCATTTTCCTCAGTAATTTCTGGAAAGAGTTGTTTCGTGTCCAGGGAACGACGTTGAAATTCAGCTCGGCCTATCACCCGAAGACCGACGGACAAACATAAGTCGTCAACAGGAGTCTAGAGACATATCTTCGTTGCTTTGCAAGTGATCATCCTCACAAATGGTACAAATACCTCCACCTTGCTGAATATTGGTATAACTCCTCTTTTCACTCCTCCATTCAAATGTCACCATTCCAAGCTCTGTATGGCCGCACGCCTCCCACCATCCTCAACTATGTTAAGGGTCAAACTACACTCACAGATCTGGACAATTCCCTGGAACTAAGGCAAAAGCTTCTTAACACAATCAAAGAAAATTTGAGTAGAAGTAGGGCTAAAATGAAGGATTAAGCTAATAGAAAATGATGGGACTGTACCTTTTCCCCTAGTGATTCGGTTATTTTCAGAGTCCAGCCATATCGCTAGTAGACTGTGCAACGTCGAATATCTCCCAAGCCGGCAAAACGGTATTTTGGACCGTTCAAAATCCGCTGCCGTATCGGCGCCGTCGCCTCTGGGTGGAACCGCCGCCGTCCTCAAGGATATATCTGGTTATCCATGTATCTTAGTTAAGAGCTTACCATGGTGACAACCCAGAGGCTCACTTCACACCCATACCACAAGAACTGGAACCCAACATTTTTCTAGATCCAACAGCAAAAGAGGGAGACGAAGAAATGACTTTTCAACAAACAAGAGAGAAGGGTGAGTCAAGACAGAAAGAGTCTTCTCACCAAACCCAACCAAACACTTTAACTCCTACTTCTAATTTGAAACCACTATCCACCAAGATTTCCTCTGTTTTACCAAAACCGTTGGCGACACTCTCACCACAAGATCAAAATCCCATCTCCTCAAGTCAATTTCCTTCGTCCGATGCTCCTGCCAACTCTGCACAGCAGACCTCGGGACCCTACACTTCAAACCCCAACGTTCCACTTTCCTACACCCATCCTGCACCATCCGATCCACCTACTACCCCAACCAATGCTCAGGATTTAATCAAGCCACAGCCCCAACATACTTCTAGTGGACCTCTCCCCATCAAAGGAACTGACCCAAACCTTGAGCTCAAGGTTTCATCTGAACCGGACAACAATGTTAGAAGGCTAAATCCCAAGCGAAACACTAACAAACCTATTTGGACCAGAGATTTCATCCTCAAGTAATATGGGCCGAATTATTTTGTTTTTTTTTTTAGCTTTAAGGGCCAGGCCCAATATTGTCATAGGTCTAATGACCTAAACCCTACCTATTTAAGAGGTGTTGCTACCTCTGTGGAGACAAAAGAAAATTGTCGTTTTTATTATTTCTTCTTTCTTTTTGTTATTTTCTTTGTTCATCAGTAGCATAACTCTAAATTTTGTTGATCCCCAAACGTAAAAGCTATCAAGAGTAATACTAAAAAGGAAGTCATAGTTGTTTCTTTTTTTTTTAATGGGAAAAAGGGAGAAGAAGTCATAGTAATTTAATTTGTGAATTTCTTTGGATTATATAAGTATGAGTTAACCAAAAGGATAGATCCACAATTTTAGAAGAAAAAAAAAAGTTATTACAAATAAAAAAAATAGGTCCACACATTTTTCTCCAAAAAATATAGTTAAAATTTGAATATTGACTGCTATTTGAATGTTTCGACTTACTCAAAACACATTAATCAATTATGTTCAACCGTCCTTGTGAGTTTAGCTCAGTTGGTATGAACAATGCATAAAAATATGCAAGGTTCGGGGTTCGAACCCCGGCCACCACCAAAAAAAATCAATTATGCTCAACCATTTAGTTAACAAGCAATGATATTCAAAGCTTTACATTCAAAGCTTTACAAGGATTTCGATGAAATTCTTTACAAGGATTTCGATGAAATTAATTTCATTTCTCTCTTCCCTCCTTTCTTTAGTCACATAAACTACTTGAATGTACTACTTGAATGTATTTAATTCGATGAAATTAATTTCATTTCTCTCTTCCCTCCTTTCTTTAGTCACATAAACTACTTGAATGTACTACTTGAATGTATTTAATATATTTAATTTTCGAGTAATATAACACTTCCGAATGTATCAAAACTAACGGGGCTTGTTGCATGAAAACAGGGTGGGCTACATGCATGACATGACAATAAAAAAAAGGAAATTACTTTATAAGCCTCACATATTTGTTCAAAAACACTTCAATTTATCTGAATACCCTCCTTTCTTTAGTCACATAAACTACTTGAATGTATTTAATATATTTAATTTTCGAGTAATATAACACTTCCGAATGTATCAAAACTAACGGGGCTTGTTGCATGAAAACAGGGTGGGCTACATGCATGACATGACAATAAAAAAAAGGAAATTACTTTATAAGCCTCACATATTTGTTCAAAAACACTTCAATTTATCTGAATATATCTTTCGATGAGACAAACCAATTGGAAGATACATTACGATCAGCTTTTTTTCATCCGAAACTATACTTCATTCGACCTTTTTCAAGGCAACTTTCATAAAAAAAATGTTTTTGAGTTATACTGGGCAGTTGCTTTTAAGCAGGTAAGAGTAGGTCGTCCTTAAATCCTACCCTCCAGCTCTGATTCAAGAAAGTTTATCTCTTCTTTGGGCACATGTATTTTTTTTTTTTTTTTTTTGTCCGGAGTTCGAACTCCAGACCTTATATATATATTATGCATTATTCCTACCAACTGAGCTAAGCTCACGGGGGATGGGCACATGTATCTAGTAGCATGCAAAGAACTCTGCATCTTTTTCTTTGTTAATTGTTAATAGTATTTTTGTTGATTCCTACAAAAAAAAAAATTGTTGATGGTAATTGGTCATTTAATTGGTGTTTTTCATGCACAATGATTGTGAAGAGTCCCTCATCTCTCTGGTTTGATTAATAAATAAATAGATAAACCTTGTTGAAAATCTAACGTAATAAGATAAACTTGGTTTTCCTTCAAAAAAAAGATAAACTTAGTTTAAAAACAATTATTATCTCTGTAGTTTTCCCACTGTCTGGGAGTTACTAACTGACAAGTTTCCAACAAAAATGATAAGGTTTGGAATCAATTTGCCAATACTATAGACATACGATTTTAGTGCAGCTACACACAATCAACATGTTTTGGATGGATGTTGGAGAAGGTTTTTCTTACATCTCAACGTCTAATTAGGTCAATTTTATGATGCACAAGTGACATGTCTTGCATTATACACAACCTAATTTCTACCATTGAATAAATATATCTCACCATTAAATAAAATAAAATAAAATATGATATGACTTTTCGATCAAATAGTGGAATGACATTTATGCATGGTACAAGACAATTTTGCTTATGCTTGTTAGACAAAACCGACAAATCAATGTAATAAAATATAAAAGTAACAAATTGTAGAGTTGTCTAAATTCTAATCGTGCAGTATTATCTTTGCTTTATTAGTCTCCCAAATAAACACTAGTTTTTACTTAGACGCAAGTTAAGGGGAATGCATCGTTTTAATTGTTTTCCTCTCATGTGTTATCAATCTCATCATTCAATGAAAAAGACGAGATGCGTTATTTAATATCAAAATTGAAAGTAAAAAAGTTGAATGGTGAGATTAAAAACACATGAGAACATTTTTTGAGAATCCATTCCCAACGGTAAAAGCCTTTTCTGCCATAGAAACAAACATGCAAGTAAAAACTTATTTCATATATCGCCACTTAAAAAATCATGTTAGTGGCAGAAAATTATTTGCTTTAATTAAATAAATATTTACTAAAAACTTTAATCGAAAAAAAAATATCAAAATTTAGCATATTTATTAAAAAAAAGAAAAACATGTTTACAACAATTACAAAGCATGCATGCACAAAAGGGACAATGTGACCGTTCACAAATTCTGAATAAAAATAATCTGGATGAAGTTACTCAAACTTTATCCTGGCACATTTGATGGGAACACTTTCTGGATAAAATCCAGGAAGCGACGAGAGTAGAATGTAGGATCCACCGCCGATATAGATAACGAATCAAACTGAAGTGATTTATACGCATGTTCAATCCTCTTAGTCATGTTGTAATCTTGCAATATATCAATGATACCCAGGTATAGTACGACGTCATAAGCCTCGTGGAACATTTGAGTTTCCTCTTTTCCTGGTATCTGCTCTGCCCTTGCTGGCATGTTCACACCTAACTGGATTTGAAGTCTGCATAACGAGTTGACAATAAAGAAAAACCCTCAGTCTATAATATTCTAGCAACTATTTAATGGTGCACTACGGGAAGAATTTTGCCTTAATCAATATAATCCCAAGTGAAATAGCTAGATTGTTTGTTTCAAATAACATTTCACACATACGATAACAATTAAGAGATATTAACAAGAATTTTTTTCATGCAGAAGTGTGGTGCAATCATTGGTAATGACTAGATCATCTGTCAAATTGTGTCAATCATACAACATGTACACATTTAAAAGTAGGAGTGCAACTAGTGTTAGGAGTTAGAGGATGTGGAGAGAAGACGAGTAAATATACGAGAGCTTGAACGGCAAAAATCTATGGAGGTTTTGTTCTAAAAAAGAAGATGAATGAGTTACGTTTCAAGAGTAATTGTTCTGCAATCTAAACTGATAGCACCCTAGCAGAACATAAACTACTCTCCCAACAACTGGAGTATTGCACCAGATGCCAGAAACAGCCGCCCGTATTTTATGAACATAAAAGTGATTGTGAATATGTAAATGCTATGATCACACTAATAATAGGATAGCTGGAGTACTACGAATACGATAAAAGTGATAAATAACATAAAACACAACCATTAAACTCATGAAGAATTACCTTGCAGTACCAGGTAGAAGAAGATCCACCTCCTCGTCACCAGCAGCTGAAGCTCGCAATCGGCTACCTCTAATGTGTGACCCGACAACAACACTACCATCATCTGCTCCCCGAGGGACCAGAACAAGACCTTGAGGATAGTTATATACTTCATCCTCTAGAGGGTCTGTAGTTGATTATCGAAGTTTTCAAAATTAATCAGTTCCATAATTATAGTGCTATAACAAAATGCAAGAATACAAGTCATTGCTGAAACTTTAAAAATAATGATAGACCAAATTATAGATAACCGGATAAGCCTATAAGAATTTCTAAAATGATGTGGTCCATAATCATCATATAATTGTAAAACTTTGATTGGATGTCAACCAACCGAATACTCAATTCAAGAGCTCATTTGCCCGTTTCAGTTAGAAGGAAAAAAACCAATATAAAACAAATCCAAAATGCAAGACATAATAAGACAGTGCTGCTAAGTTAAAAGGGTTTGACTGAAAACCAATCAGCATGTTTAATTGGACCAGCAAAGGACCTGGCTATCCTTTTGGACCATCCAAGTCCAGGCCAGATTTTACAACATTGGTCCTAAAAATAGCTCCTAACATTTTTCAAGCAGGAATCTAAACTTAGCCATTCATATCCATCTCATGTTAATAAACAATCATCACATATCATTGATAATAAAATGCTTTTGTGAAAAAGGTCAGATGGGCATTAGTCAATTTATGATGTAAAAGAAAGATTTTCTGGAATACCCCCTCGTAGATCTCATCATCTAAACTACCTAATAATACCAAAATAAGCAGTGTTTATATCATCTGCTGATTACACAATGTCATATCTCTCATTTACAGATCATTAGTTTTATACCGATGATATATGCCAACTTTAGGTAAAACACACAATAGTATTTTTGCCAGAAATAAATTTCAATCACATAAAGGCCAATTACTAAACATTAGCTTTCTTGATTAATAATACATACCTTCCTCTGCAAGCATTGCCAAACCATCTGAACTTATACTAACAGGAGGACGCAGCTGCTGGGGAGCTCGATAATGAACACCTAGAAGAAGACTATAGTCCATTATGTGCTGTTCCTCCAAGAACTTGCTGTCAGTCTCAATCTGCCTGCACAAGAGTACGAGTAAAAGGTAAAATGCATGTTTTGAAGTTGAGCATTGCAGGACTATACATCGTGAAAATTTGCTACTCATCAGAAAAACTTGAAATTCAAACAAATGGTTACTATTTCTAGCAAGAAAGAATAAATAGATTAGATTGACATTAGTCCTTAAAATATTTTACATGTTCATTGTATACAGTATAAAAAAATGTGATGAGAATTCTGCTGCATTACCTCAAATGTACAAATTTAATAATATACTCCCTCCGGTCCTATATATAAGAAAATATTCTTTTTTTAGATACATTTAATAATCAATGTATTTAGTCTTCATTGTAAACGAGATACATTAATTATTCAATGTATCTAAAAAAAGAATATTTTCTTATATATAGGACCGGAGGGAGTACAATACATATCTATTTTTATTTGCTTTGTTCTAAATTACTTTGTTGAAGGAGGGTAATTTGTCTTTCTCCTCTTTGTGTTCCTAGGAATAAAATATTTTCTTACAATGGAAATACATGATTTAAGAAAGTATTTAGTAAATGCCCCTTACTTTAATAAAGACTCCCGCCAAGACGGCTCCAAGTAAAAGCAGTAGTTCAAATCCAAATCTTTAAGAGTGGTATTCTCATCGATTTCTATCTTGTCGGAAGAACGTCCAAGGGATGAACCTTTTAAATCAAATCTTCTATGGATCCTCAATTCTGTGCAGAACATATTTCCCATTACAACAAAGCGGAACTGCAAGATAGAAAATCATATATAAATGCTCGTCTTCAAATTAAAGAAAATAATTTTTTTGTTTGGCATGAAGATGTAATAATGATAGGTTCAAATATTTGCTGTCGTACATGTGCTTTATAAAAATTCTCATTATTTTGATCTTTCTGATTTGCATGAATTAATGTGCAAGTCGCATTAGTAATTGATAAATAATCAAGAAAATGACGCAATTGCAGATAAACGAGCATTACCTTTTGGCCACTTGAAGGTATAATCCTGTGCAAACCAAAAAACTTTGTAACGAGTGTATTCTCATATGACTTCACATGATGATGATAATCTGGAAGCATTCTTAGAAGAACCTACATTTCAGATTATGGTCACTACATTTTCTATTTTACATCGAAAACTGAAAAGTAGAGAAGAACATGTGAACACTAAAATATCATTATTAAACATATGCACCACAAGTTAATTCAAAAAATCTGAGCTAAAAGCTCAATTTTCTATTCTAACTTCTTGGACTGAAAAAGTAGTTTTATCAAAGAGAAAAGAGAAACAGAAAAACAAAGAATATCATCCAAGTTAATGAGGCAGACAATATTAAACTGAAGACATCCTATTTCTGTCTGCAAAGACCTCTTGATATGTGTGTGTGTGTGTGTGTGTGTGTGTGTAGGTACATCCGGATCATGTACATATGAAAAACTGCATTTAAGTTAATGAAGCAGGCTCGTAACTTATGTAAGAATGATGGTAAGTTATTTATATGTATGATTATTGTAATTACTATTTAATGTTTTCTTAATATATTTATGAAGTTTGTTTAACATTTGAATTGACAACATTCTGAGCACAATGATGTCATCAGCCCCTTTTTGCAAGTATGTCATTGATAACCAAGGACCATGGAGAAAACACCCAGGTAAAATGAAATATGGAACAGAACCAGTTGAAAACAAGCCTCCAAGGAAGTTTGTATATCAATATCTGCAACTGCAACAAGTGCTAATGAACAAGAACCACAAAATAAACACACCTTTACTTCTGATCTTCTCAGTGTCTTGATCATGAAACGGTCATCCTGAGACAAGAAAAAGACACTACCACTTTTCCCTGGAGACGATAGTTCTCTCAAAGCATCATTTCCACAAATGGACATCATGTAGTCTGCAGCATCAATCTTGAACAACTCTCTCAAATTTCTGCAAAAGGTCACAAGGTCATATATAACAAGCATATGAAAGGTGAAAGAAAGAAATAGACGAGAGCAAAACAGAGGCTGCAATAGTGTTTCCTTACCATGTATACAAAAACAATTCTAAAAAATGAATAGTCAATTTCCAAATCTACTTTATTTCTTTTTCTTTTTGCAATATTATGAAGTTCACACATCACATCATACATTAGAGGTATTTGTGTAGTTGAAGCAAGAATCCAACATGAAATCTACATGTCTTAATAATCAATTACACAAATAAGAGTCAGTTTTGAATAGTTATTCCATTCTTGTATTCACCTTAAGTTGTCAAGTAGGTATTGCAATTTGAAATGGATATTCAAAATCAGATGTACAAAATTTATTGTGTGTGCATCTGTTTTTGCTATTTCTAATATCAGAACACTAAGGAAAATTATAGAAACAATATGGAAGATTAAAATTCAGTAGTTACTTTAAGAGGAAAAAACTATATTCAGATGAACATAGAACATATAGCCTGATGCTGTCAACCAATCCATAAGAGTGGCATGTAGTGATTTAGTAAAGCAAGGATTGGTTTAAAATGCATGCCTACTGAGTCGATGAATGAGGCAACAGTCATATAAAGAAACAGCATGACTAAAAAAGTTTAAACTAACCTGAACACCATAGGGCAGTAATCTTTCCATTTAAAATCCTCCGACTGATGAGGAGGTGTCAATTGAGAACCTTCTTTAGGAAAATTCATCCAAAAGCTTGCTTTGGCACCAAAATCCGATGCTCGAACTTCTCGTCTCTGTATGGGGGTAATCTTTCCCACAGTATACCTAGCCATTTGAAGCCCATTTTTAAGTTACTTACAGAAAACCATGCAAAAGCAAATATTGATATTCCAGAATAACTTAATTTCTTCTAAAGTTTGGTACATTTGGTTCTTTCATTGTATATGGTTGCCTCATGTCATTAATAGGAATAATGAATCAAGAAAACCTGTGTTAGTTCTACTATAACAATTGTGAAATACAAAAAAGAAGCAAATAGTATTTGTTTGCTTAAGGCAACGCATCTTCCGGTTGCTATGTGATTGCCAATAGGAAATGAAATGGAATATCTTGCTTTTTGGGGGAAAAAGGTATAAAATGAATCATTGATATAAAAAGTATAAAACAGTTTCCGAAGAAAAAAAAAAAGTATAATACAATTTAGCACTCAACCATAATTACTGATATTCAAAGCGTGTTTGATTTTGATGATTAATTAACTTGAATTGTTAATGGTTAATTTTTTTTATAACTGATATATTTTATTCACGCTCGCTTGTTTGTGATTTTCCCATTTTCAATAACCACATTTCTTTTCTGTGGTTAAAAAACAAATATAGGGGTAATCCACATTCTTTTTTCTTGAATCCCATGAGTGACAATTTAGTGATTTCAAAGCAAAATATAGCTCAAAGGATAATAATCTGAAAATTGAAAACCTAAAACCTCAATCTCTTTAAGAGGCATTACATCCCTTCTATTCTTGACAGTTGGTAACAAGGAAGAATAAAAAATATTTCCGTGAACATAAAAACTGTCTGATAATCTGATCAGTGAAAAGATGTACACGACCATATGAAAATTCCCATAAGAAAATTATGACCTCCTTCTAACATGGATTCATCTTGAAAATTCTATGTTCGTAACAATAAAAAAAAAAAAAAAAAAAACTTGTAGAAAGCAAAATCATGTAGCAGTAGCACTGTTATAAATGAAAACAACAAAAGCAGCTTGATTGTGCAAAAAGCCAAGACAGTATCTTTTACCTTATTCCGAGCTGCAAACTAAGCATCAGATCATAACTCCTGTGGCCTTTAATAATTTGTTCACCGGGCCTTTTGATATCTTTGGCAATTTTTTTTTTAAGCTGCTTTGCTCTTCTAGTAAGTGATGCAAAACTATTATTTAAGACTACCTCACTTATTAATACCCCTTGCATATATTCACGCTCCAAAATGGGGATCTTTTCGTTAACCTCTTTATTTCCATCGGCGAAGACTGAATCTGTTGAAGCAAATTGTGAATCATGACCAATCACTTTCTCAATAGCTACCTCTAAACTCCACCGCCTTTCAAGAGAAACATTCTTGCTGCGAGATTGATCCAGATTTAACAGGTTTTCTGTGCCAGACGGAACACCACCTGTTCTCCGGGTCTCACCAAATCTAGCATTTCCCATATCAACTGAAGCAGTGTTATGAATATGCACCTGATTCTGTTTTCTCAAATCTGGTAATAGCCCTCTTTTTCTCAATGCATTGAGATATACTTCTTGTGCAGATGGCAGACAGCTTCCTTTTGGATAAAAGGTTCCTTTGCCATCTTTAAGACCCCGTGTCCATGTCCCAACATAGCACCCCCCATCACCCCAAGTATATGCGCCAAGACCATGCATCATACCATTTAACCAGCTTCCTTCAAACGAGTCTCCACTTACCCAGGTAAGGGTTCCTTTGCCTGACATTGTCCCACCTTTCATATTTCCCAAATATACATTTCCGTTAGCCCAGGTATACTTGCCTGGCCCCTCAGGATTTCCTTGGATCCAAGAGCCTTCAAATATATCTCCATTTGGATAAACTTGATAACCTAGGCCATGTTTAAGATTGAATCGCCATCGACCTTTGTAGGTCAGACTTTCTGGGCCAATATATGATCCTGTACCGTGGATATAGCCACCAGAGAATTCACCTTCATACAACACACCAGAAGGCCATTGTATTTTCCCAAATCCATTCCTCATCCCCCGTCTCCACTCACCATCATATACACAACCATCTGACCATACATACTTACCCTGACCCTCGGGAACGTTGCCGAGAAGGGATCCGGAATATGACTCGCCATTAGGAAGAGAGAGTTCCCCTACTCTAAAACCAGCAATTTCAGTGGAATGACCAGCTTCGCCGTTTGTCAATATAGATATAGGGTCTATGTTAGAAAAGATAGCAAGAGATTGTGTTCGATCCAAACTACTAACTGTGGCCACGGAGCCAGACATGCATAATGATCAAAAGGAAAATTCCTTATAGAATTATAACTATCCCGGATTCTCAACAGCTACAAGACAAGAATGGTTGCAGATAGGAAATCTTACCAAGTGATTGACCCTTGAAACTTTGTCCTTTTGGCTACAAAAGAAAAGTTAAAAAAATGAAACAAATCAGAAATTTGTCACTACACAAAACATAAGACATCCCATTCATATCATATAAAAAAAGGCATAAACAAAGATGATGATAGGAAAATAAGTGGGCTTCATAGACTAAAGTACGGCTGTTCGTGGGCCAGTTTGGTTCGGTTTTGACTAAATCTATTGCGATCAAAAGCCCACGGCTTGGGTTGGGTTGGATTTACATGTTTTTTGTATAAAATTTGAACCAAACCAAGCCGATTGTAAATATGACAGACCACGACATCTATGAAGCACAGATACGGACACGGACATCGGACGCCACACAAACACTGACACACCGACACCGCTAATAATTTGAGAAAATCACATAATTCAGTGTAATTATATGTGTCGGTGTCGGATACGGAATTACACAGACACCACCATAACTAAAAGAAATTGAACTTTCAAAAGAAATCATCAAATCAAAAAAAAAAAAAAAAAAATCATAAGAACCAAAAGGAGAAAAACAATATAATCATACACAAAATGGAAGGAGAGAAGCTTGACTAGATTTCCATAAACCTGAAAGTCTTTATATTGAACAACTTATAACATATAAATACATAATATATATGAAAGATCACTTTATGTAATAAACAATTGCAAGTAAAGCAATATACAGTATATAAAAAACAGAGTAGTCGGTTAAGAAAAATCATAAAAAATTACAGAAAATATCAACAAAGAGAAAAATAATTGAAAAATTAAAATTTTCTCCGTCATGATTGAAACAAACAAAACTTCAAACATTATTGCATAATGAAACAATAATTGCCAGCTCAATTTCATCGCCCATAACACAAAAATTGCTAAACTCATAGTTCAACAAAACATTTTCTGAAAAATTGCATTCACATTATATTGATCGGAAGTTAAAATTGCAAATTTGCAACTCACTTTTGAACGAGTCAAAATTGATTTTACCACCAGAATTTAATTGATTTTGACTTGAAAGTTAGAAACCTTAGCTTTTGATTTTAGAATTGATTTTTAAAGTCGTTTAAATCAGGAAACATAAATCACTTTACCGTCAACTAACTTTTTGTCAGAATCAATCAATCAATTTTACAGAATCAATTCACTCGAAAGCATAAGACAGATGCAATTTCAATATGATAACACATTATTGAAGATGAAGAGATGAATATGAATATATAGAGAGAGAAAGAGAGGAGAGAGAACCTTGTTGAATTGAAAGTTGAAAGAATGAGAATAAAGTCAAGTGTTGTAGGTGGGTAAATAAATCAAACTATCAACGCTCTTTTGCTTGCTGGCTATAGTCTAAGCTTGTTTTCAACTACTCTCCAAATTTCGCTACTCGTTTTCCAATGAGTTTCGTTTCGTTTTGTATTCTAATCGGATCTTAAACTAGTTAACTTGTTCTTTGTCTTTTATTATTGAAGAAGATGATGATTGTGAGATGATCTTTATTCCAATTTCAAGCAACATTTTTCTACTAATAAATTAATAAATACTTGTGTATAAATATAAGAACTACAACAAGATATTATTTATTAATAATATTGCTTTGCTCCTAAAAATATTACAAAAATACACTATGAATTGATATTGGGTTATAGGTGGACCTATCAAATTGATGGACCATGGACATGGTAGATTAATATTTAAAAATTTAGAGTGACAAAAAATAATATCGGATTAATCCTTAACAATTTAGTTTTTATTTTATAATAAATTGAGATTAATTTTTTTTTATGTGTAGAAATATTAAAGAATAATTTGGTATTATTTTTTATCAAAGACTAAATTAGATCACGAGAAAATTGTAAAAATTTACACTCATTTTATAAGTTTTTATTTTATATCCAAGACTAAATTGGATAAAGAGAAAATTATCAAAATTTAGTTTCACTTTAAAAGTTATATGAAATTCTAATTGCATCCAAATGGAAGATATTTAGTTTCATAATCCACTATACCAAATAGATAATAGGGGAGAAAAATAGGAGAGTATAAAGAGCTTTACTAATTCCTCTTACACTCTTTCATATTAAAATATAATCGTATAGAGTTAGTGGTAAATGATAGAGTTATGGTGAGACTTTTTTTTTTCAAGTGGTGGATTAGTGTAGGATATGAGTCAAAAAGAATGTATTATCATGAAAAATTATAAATGAATTATTGCATAAATGGAACTTATATTACTTTCATTGGAATCAATAAATGAAACCTACTTAAATATTAAAAAAAGTAATTCTTTATTGAGGATGTTCTAAATTCTAACAAATATTGTTTTTAAAAGTAAAAACTCGTGTTCTCCTTGTCATCATGCATGAGGCAATGACATAATTTATATCATTTTCATAAAAACAAGAAAGAAAAACTAATATATATATATATATATATATATATATATATATGTATATATTGAGTTTTAAGTCACATTTTTCTTTTTTTATCGTGAATCGTATTAAAAAATAATTGTCTCAATTATGAAGATGATGAGAAGCACTCCAAATTTCTACTTTCAAATCATAAATGTCGATAATTATAAACATATTTATTATGTCGGGACCCTAATTTAAAATAAATTTTTTTCTACATTTAATATGTGTGAATTTACATTTAGATTATTGGAGACTATGGGCACTTTAAAAAAAAAATATGCATCCATCATCTTTGAAATTTCAAATAATTTTTAAACATCAATGAACAATAAACCACCTATCAATCACAATGGTCCATTTTATCAAAAAAAGAAAAGAAAAATCACAATCCATATTAAAATCTGTCATATGCCACCATACATATCCTATTATCCTATGGAGTAGCAAGCATGGCTGTTGGGACAATGGTAAGTGGAGATTAGTCCGTCGTGTTAAATCCAATAATTAATAAATAATGATGTTATTATTCCCAAACAAAGTATGTTCAAACAAATAGTGTCTCCCAAAGTCCTAACTATATTCTAAAGAAATGACCATTGGATTTGGTCCCCCCTAAACTCATAAATTGATTCCAATTCAACTAGTACGAACTAGTCTACCTTCCCATGATATCATACTGTACGTCTATATAAAATTTCCCTCTTTTTTGTATTTATAGTTACGTCATTATATTTTTTATTTAAAACATTAAAAAATGGGTGTAAAGACTCGTATAAGTTGTGTTTGTTTGTCCAATGCAAAGTCGTTTATAAGTAGGGGTGGAAATAGACCGGGCCGGGCTTTGTAAGGCCTAAGTCTGGCCTACTTCAAAAATTATAGGCCTGAGCCTGGCCTATTACCCGTCATAGGCTCATTTTCAAGGTCTGGTCTGACCTTTTTAAAGGTCTGATGAAGCCTGAAAGCCTATTTAAAAGCCTATTTTATGCTAAGGTCTGGCAACACATGTAAGTCTGCTCCTAAATAGGCCAAAACTTATTAAGGCCTAAAGCACACCAATATATTAGCTACTAAATAACCAATCATATGAAGACTTGTGTTTATGAAAAAAAATCTTCAAAAATAACAATAATTGAAGATATATTATATATGAAAAGCTTAATAGGCCGGCCTGATGGGCTTAATAGGCTTTTTTGCAAGCCTTAGCCTGACCTGTTTGATTAAATATGCCTTATAAAAAGCTTGAGCCTGATCTTGTTAATAAACGAGCTGGACCGAGTTAGGCTTTAAATAGGCTAGGCTGTAGGCCCCTGTCGGACGGCCTGACCTGTTCCCACCCCTATTTATAAGGTTATTAAATAGCGTGTTAACTCGTTTTGAGAGGATTATTGATGTGAAGATTGTAGATGTAAATTCGGTTTTGGGTGAAATTAAAATTAAAAATGATATTACAAAACGTTAACTCATATAAACTTGGTTGAAATCAAGTAGAATTGAGTATACAATAGGAAGAAATCATCTCGATTTTATTCGAGTTTACTCAATTTTAAAAAAATCAACTATTATTTTTTTTTTGAATAGTTTTAACTTTTATAAACTTATCAAACTCTTGTTTTTTTAAATAGTATTTTGAATGTGTTTATGATTTGTCAAGGTTATTTATTTAGTTTGATACAAGTTTATGAGCATGACAATTTATTATGATGATTTGATATATTTTTGTTTTATAATAAAGTTAAAATTTTGAATTATTAATACATTTGTAGTATTATATAAGTACGAGTTTATTCTACATTAATAAAACGAGTTTACGATAAAAATTCGAATACCAACTAATATATTTTTTTAAAGAAACAAAATATATATGAATACCAACTAATCAAATTAATTAATGTATAAGAAATGGTAAGATTTATGTAAGAAGAAAAAGAAATGGTAAAGATTAGATTATGAGAATCTTTAGTTCTTTACACCAAAACACACCACTGGATACAGCAGCTAATTAAACCAGAAAATAACAATCTATCTATATCTTCCCTAAAATAAACAATCTATCTATATCAATATATAATAATACCGTCGGGGAATAGAAAAATCTATGAAGATTTTGATTGGAAAAAAAAATCTATGAAGATTTTATTCTCATCGTGCATAGGAAAATATTTGGATTTTTTTGGTTTGATGGAGACGGGAAACAGGGTGTGTGAAATGTGGCTATTGTTTGTGCAATTACACGGTTTGATAAAGTTTTGTACGTAACTTTTTCCTCTGATATTCTTCAATATTGAAGTCATGAAAATTTTGAAGATTACAAATGTACAAATGTAGTAAGTTTGTAATCTATTTTTGTCACGCGTGCTCACAAGTCATAAATTTGGTCTTGTCAAAAAAAAGTCATAAATTTGGTCGATTTTTATGTCTTTTTTAAGGCAATTCGATTAAAGATTTTCCTTAATTGGGCATTCGGGTCACATAAATATTTAGGCAAATCAAATTAGAAGCGGTAAGATCTAAAATGGCCACGTTCACAAAAAATAAATTAATCTAAATAGCCACATGGGTGAGAGAGGAAGCGTGTCATGCCATCCTAACATTATTTTTAATTTCTAAAATTTTTAAGTAATTAATTTTTTTGAATTTCTCTTATTTTAAAACTTTTTTTATTTAAGATATTTTGGAAAGATGGCATGGTTTGCCGTATGAACGATAGTTTTTATATAACAACAATTTAACATTGTAACCTCTTCCTCTCCAACAGACCGATTCTAGTTTTGTCTCTATAAGTTCTCTATTTGATTTCTTCATCGAGAGTAAAGGTGGGCAAAAAAACCTAAAAACCGAACCGAACTACTGACCTGAATCGAATCAAACCAAAAAAAACTGACTCATCACCAACAATTTTGGAATTGAACTGAAACAGTTTAGTTCAGTTAAAAACAGTTTGGTTCGGTTCAAAATAGTTTAGTTCGGTTTTACCTTCTAAAATTCGATTTTTATTTTCTTTTTCAATGGTACCAATAATAACAGCTCGGTTCAATTTGGAACATTACGGTTGAGTTCAAAATGTAAACAGTTCGGTTCGGTTCAATTATTTTAAATTTATCAAATAGTTCAGTTTGGTTTAGTTCAGTTTTCATCCCGAAACCGAGCCATGTCCACCCCTAATTGAGAGGATGGTTTTAGGTCAATATTTGACCCAAAATAACTCATCTTCATATTTTTCTCTATATTTCAATCTAAATAAGCGATTTTCACATAGATTTAGTTTTTTTTCTTCTTCGTGGTTTCGTCGTCTGAGTGCAACGTTATTGTTCAACGTCTTGAGCAGCGTTGTTTGGTTTTCCTCCTTGTTGCGATGTTCATTTGGTTCATATATCGACTATTCAATAAAAAATTTGAGCGTCAACATTGCAGATCCGAAAACATGGGTATTCTGGTGACTTTAATTTTATTATATTATTTATAGGTATTTTATCGTTGTATGCTTTTAACTTGGATGTTGTGAGTTTGTTCACATATATTCATCATTTAAGTTTAATAATATACTCTATCATAACTTTGAATTAAGAATCTTACACAAACTTCAAAGAACCATTGCTACTAAGGATTGTTGTTGCGCGGACAACCTGTTACACAAATAAAAAAGTGTAGTAGTAAAGTTGTTAGTCATTAGGAGAAACTCATGAACAATATTATGAATGTTGATGATTTGTTCTTATTAATTAGTTGGCAGTAGTCTTTGAGCAAACGAATAATACATGCAAATTAATACACGTCTCCGCCAGTTTTTCACAAGATCACAAGATTTTTCACAGGGGATGCCTTGAGTGAGAAGTTTTGTTCGAGTAGGCAAGCATTGGTGAGCAAATCTCCAAATGAAAGAGCGAATCCAGGTGGAATTTTCGTGTGCCAAATAGAGTTCCAACACACATTATTTTGGACAGATGCAATAGCGAGCATAAGGTCCAAATAAGTACGATAGGTAGATTTGACGGTATAAGTGTTGTCCGTTGTTGCCTTATAGATTCGAGAATCTGTTCTTTTGCGAGAAAATAGTGGACTTGATAGTATTGCAGCAATATTAGTAGCATTAAATATAGATTGCACAATTGAAATGTTTCAAGAATTCAAGCGAGGATTCAACAAAGAATTTACTATAAGGTCTTATTGGTGAAGGGGAAGTGGGGTGGACGGTTTAAGGGAAGGGAGGTTGCGGATCCACAACATATTTCACACATTAATCATAGAACCATTACCAATCCTTCAAATACGTAAGATTTAGTACTCCATAGACTCCTCCAAGTATAGTCTGGATTTTAGCCTAGGTTGGCATCCAAGGAATCCCTTTGTAGGAAATATTTAGCTTTGAGAACCAAGGTAAGTAAAGAGGTGGAGTCGGATAAGAGCTTCCAACCTTGCTTGCTAAGCATAGATGGATTGAAAACTTCCGAATTTCCGAAGCCAAGACCTCCTAAACATTTATGAAGTGCGAGTTTATCCTAACGCATCCAATTGATACCACGTTAACCATTCTTTTTAGAACCCTAATAAAAGGAATTCATCTTCCGCTCAATTTCATCATATAAGGAGGTAAGGATGAGGAAGGCATCCATACAATAAGAAAGGATGTCCTGCGCTACAAATTTATCAATATTTTCTTTCTAGCAAGAAAAAGAGACTGAGCGCTCCAAAATTGATTTTTTATTTTTAATCCGGTCCTTTAAATAAGACGACCTTCTTGCTACGCCCCACCATAAATGACAACCCCGCAAGTATTTACCATTGCCAATATAGTTAAGGATCCCAAGAGATGTAGCGATGGACGAGATAATGACTTGCGGCGTGTTTGCACTGAAAGTTATGGCAAATTTACCCATGTTAATCACTTGACCCGAAGCATGTCCATTGTGGAGTGCTAAGAGTACTCTCTTTTCAACACTCCATCTAACACTCACTCGTTTATTGGTTGAAACTCATATCAGTGGCGGAGCCAGGATTATTATAAAGTCTGGGCAAAAAAAAATTTGCAACACATTTATAGGGGTTTACATAAGAAATTGCAAGCAAATAATAAAAAAAAATCTAAAGAAATTGCCCAATTTATAGCGGTTTATATAAGAAATTCAGAGGGATTTACATAAGAAATTGCAAAAAAATCCGGCCCCTTAGAACCGCTCATGCATATGAGTCCCGCAACTTTATGTGGAATCCATTTTTAAAGTAGGCACATTGATTTCATCCAATCAAAGAGTGAGTGTTAGAGAGAGTGTTGAAAAAAGAGTGTTACCAGCATTCCTCCATATCCATTGACCATTTGTGATGTTAAGACGTTAGATAATGACACCTTCGTCTTTTTTTTATCTTGTATATTTGGACCTCCAAAACATAATTTTTAAGATATATCCAATTGGGCAAAACCGTCATAACAAACCTAAGGTTTAAACCTAATGCCTTAAAAATTTTAAGTTAAAGTGTGATGTCAAATTCATTTATATAATTGTTTAAAGTCGAATGTGAGGGTCTCCGAAATCCATTATGACCCAACAATTATATAGGGTATCTCTTTGTTTTCGTTCTTATAGAGTCGCATGTAGTGTCATTCATTGACTCATTCACTTCAATTCTGGTCCCGGACAAGTTACTTTTTAATTTCAAATATCAATATGAATTATGTAATCACTAATAAGAACTTTGGCTTATGTAGAAATAAATGAAATGAAAAATCATATGTAAAGGCACTTTTAAATAATGCATGCAGGTCAACAGACAATAGTAGACAGAGCCAAGGAATCAAACTTTAGTGAACTAGATTCCCGAAAACAAAAATTAAAAACTCAGAAAGAAAGCAAATAACTTGAGGCAGAAAATTCTAAATGCAAACCACCCAACTTGGCATTATATCATCTCAAGAATTTTAGGATCGAGTGGAAATGATAGGGATGCTTCTACTTTTTGTAATGTCTTTTTCTTTTTCTTTTTAAATCCGAACATACTAAAGGTGTTTTTTTTTAATTAATTGATTTATTTCAAACCAAATGTTTGTCTTTGTGTAGTTTATGTCTAGAATAAATTAGTCCGAAGATATACGTAAATACAACTCAGATAGTAAATAATTGCAAACACATTTGATATGTTAGGGTGCGATTAAGTAGTCTAATGGCTATAAATTTATCTTTTAATAGTGACTAAATGAAATGTTTGGAATTCGAATCTGACATCTACATATTACAATGCATTGTCGCCGTCAATTGCCCTAAGTTTATGGGACGCGATTCTTCACTTCTTACCAATTGGTGTACGTAAGTTTTGCCATCATATTTTTAAATGAAAAAAATTGGTCATTCGTACATTGAGAACTACATGGAATCCACTTTATAGACAAACTTATAACTAAAACAAAAGTGGGTAATGTTAGCTGTCCATTATATTTCTCTTCATTCCCTCCACCCTTTTGAGTATCTTTTCTTTGCCTTTACGTTATTTTATAGTTTATGGTTTTCTCTAATGGCTTAATGGACCTACCAAACTTAGCGTGACAATAACTAATTAGGTTTTTTTTTTTTTTGGATAAAACTCTTGAAAATGATCACATGATAATGAGAGGTCAGTCACCATGAGGATAATATATTTTAGTAACAGCCATGAACCATGCATTTTGAGCTCTCAGTACTTTTCGTGGAAGTAGATGCATATTTTGCAATTTAATTTGTATGACTAGCTGTGGCGGAACCATTGGATGACGGGCCAAGTATTAAATCTCTACTTCAATAATGCTTTGAGATGAATTATTGGGTACTAAAAGACTGGTTAATTGTAGTTTGTGATTGAAAGTTAATTATTCTAGTTTAATTATGAACAAAAGGTGTGAAACTCAATATTGCTGCTCTAAACTTTTAAAACTTTTTACTTTATCTTTTTGTTTGAATGGAGTTTCAGTTCCCATATTTTCCTCTTTTATGATTTTGACCCCACAATTTTCAAAATGTATGATATTTTTCCTACATATGCATTTGAGTGGGGTGTGTACAAGAGACAGTTTTGGTTACACCTTGTTGGTTTTGGAATTTGAAAACACCTTGAAATGATTACCACCAAAAGAATTACTGGGTTGAGTCACAACCAGGTTGTTCTCTTTAAGATGTTTCACGAATCACGACACTGTTCAGAATTATGCAAGATGACATACTATCAACAACGTCATCTCCAAGATAAAACAACTAAGTTCACTGTGTAACTAACTACTGCATTGCATATAATCGTTCGAGTATTACACCATTAAATATGGCTATTATGGTCACTCAAATAATGTACGTATACCACTTGAAACTGAATGGACATAAAGAAAAGTTGAAAAGGAGAATAGCTTGTTAACACAAGGCAAAGGGAGAAGAGATGAAAAAAGTTCGATAACTCAGAAACCTTTTTGTAGTACCAAATGAACTATGCGAGCTCTCCTTTAATATGGAGAATTCACAACTGATATGGTGAAACTTGGGGAACAAGAACTTTGTGGATCAGATAAAGTAACAAAATCGATCGAATAAGTTTAGTGAAAAATCTGGAGCGCACGAGCGGATAAGACCAAAAATATATGGATAGTTAGTTGGATCGGATATACACGAATACACGAAATGTGTTAGTTAAGAAAGCACTGATGACACAACATCATATGATATTTTACGCTATGTTTTAGTTATTTTCTTTGATATTTCTTTGATATTTTACGCTATGTTTTAACATAAGAAGGGAGGGAAGTGTAATTCAGGCATTTTTGAGGGGAGGGAGTGTAATTTTATGGCAGTTAAAACAATTACTATGTGCATATTTTTTTCGTTAAAATGTGGTCCTTACATCGTTTCAAACTGCCATTATGCACACTTTTTTGTTGCTGAAAAGTGTACACAGTTCAAACCGTCATTTTATTCAAAATATTAGCCTCCATTTTATTCCACCTTTATTATGGCAGTTTGCATGACGGTTCTTCTTAAACCGCCGTTTTATACTTTGTGGCATGCAAAATTTCAACAATTTTAAAAACGCAATTTTGATTTATAGTTGCGGTTAAAATCTGAGTAACAAGCAAATTTTAGCCGTTGTAATTTACGAAATTTTTTGTAGTGTGAATGTGGGACTTGATGTTTTTCTCCTGAGTCAATATATGAATGAGAAGTTAGACGTGTACAGGGGTAGAGAGATTATGTACCTTTCTCTTTGGTTGGGAGGTATTTATATAGGAATTGTGTAACCTCCCAGGAGCCTAACTAGGGCTGGAAATGAGTCGAGTTGAATCGAACTTGTCTGAGCTCGATTCGACTCATTAAGAATTGACTCGGTTCAAACCTCGATTCGAGTTTGACACGAACTTTTTTTCAACTCGAGTTCGGCTCGTTTAAAGTTCACGAATAGTTTGGTTCGGCTCATTAGGTTCAATTCGTTTGTTCAAAACACATAATTTTAGGTATGGAAATAAGGAAAGTCATTTGAACCACATAACTCAAAAGTCAAAGAATTTAGCTATTATTACACATAGTAATTAACACTAGTATGCAACCACCAAATCCAATTTTGCCTTCTTATTTCATATGTTTCTCTTATTATAGCTAATCGTATCCTCCATTTTTCATGCATGTTCCGATGCGGGACTATTTTAGTTTTGAAATCCTTAAAAACTACAACAACATTGTGCATGGCGTTGTCTATCAATTTTAAAGTAGCTCATTTTTATCCTGTTTTTGCTAAGTATTTGTCTTAGTTTTTAAAGTATTATATATATAATCGAGTCATCTCGTGAACCAAACGAGTCGAACTACATATAGCTCAAGTTCAACTCAATTAGTTGACGAACTTAATTTTCAGCTCAAGTTCGGCTCATTTGGTTCATGAATCAAGTTCGACAAATCAATTGTCGAATCGAATTACGAACTCTAATCGAGTTGGTTCGGTTCATTGCCAACCCTAAGCCTAACTTTTATGGTTGTGATTGTAACCTTCGTAAACCAGTGGCGAAGCCAAGATTATTATAAAGTCTGGGCAAAAAAATTTGCAACACATTTATAAGGGAAAAACTCTAAAGAAATTGCCCAATTTACAAGGGTTTATATCAGAAATTGATAGGGGTTTACATAAAAAATTAAAAAAAATTTGAGCCGGAGCCCGAACAACTGCACAGGCTCGTCGGGCCTTAGAACCGCCCCTGCACTAAACAGTCCCTTGATCTTCGCCCTTATCCCCCCACCTTTGTATTGACCTTTTCCCTACTGGCTGTTGCCAGTGTGTTGAAGAAGTTTGACCATTAATTTGAGTGGGTCATGCGTCTTCGGTTAGGGTTGTGATTGAGTTTAGGCCTAGTAAAAAATATTATTCTAATAATCACAATTTGTAAGGGTGTTTTAATAAATGAATCTCATTTTATCTTTGAAATAATACAACTAACTATTTTGTTAAGAATCACGTATAACATCATAATTCGCTCTTAAAATATAATGATGGGAAAAGTCGAAAATTTTATCCTATACCCCTACACTTATACTTTCACCCCTACGAATTATGAAAAGTTCCAATTTTACCCTTTTTATGATTTGATTTCACCCCCACAAAATATTCATTCAATTATTCCATGATTTGTCCTGCAAACTCATTGTCACTTAATCTTGAATAAAGGAATTCTTCCATGATCATTGATGTATTAACAACAAATTTTCCACAAACTCAAACTCACAAGGTTAAATCTATGTTCACCCCCTACAAATCATATAAATTTCCAAATTTGTCCCTTTTGTAATTTGATGGTAGATCATTTATTTAATTTGTTGTATTTTCGTGAAAAAATTCTACAAAAACTATTAGATACATTGGGAAAAAACAGCCTTGACAAATCATGTAAATCATAATCAAACGCTTTTTGATTAAGTGCTAGTTATTTGTATCCAGGTTGAAAAAATTGTATTCTCTATTCTCTTTTACTTTTTGGATTGTGGCTTATTTTAGCTTCGTGAGTTTTGGGTTCCTTTCATTTTGATTAAATTATTCATACAATTAGAAATTGTGAATGAAAGTTCATAAATTTTTCGGTAACCTAAACAACTGTAATTTCATATCTGCAGTTCAGCCACGGTATAAATTTTAATTTCCAGAAATCTTGTGTTCGATTGCAACTTCCGGAAAACTTGTTCTATCAAAAAAAAAATTGTAGGGTGAATTCATATGACAAAAGGTCAAAATTGGGATTTTTTATGATTTGTAGGGGTGAAGGTATAAGTGTTGGGGTACACGGTAAAACGTTCGGAAAAGTCACTCATTTTGAATGCTAAAATCGTGAATTTATAAAGAGGGGACTAAAATCGTGAAGAGATGTCTTCAAAAAAAAAAATCGTGAAGAGACAAAATATAATGACTAAAAATACACTTTTGTTTAGTATTTCTCAAATAAATTTTTATTAGATTCCATCTTTTTCATAATTTATTTATTTTTGTGAATCATATAAATGAATTAAGCCTCTATTCAGAACTCAATACAAAGCTATCAAACAAGACTATCTTTTTTTTTGGGTACAAAAAACAATACCATTTTAATCATATATATTTTATTTGATCGAAAATCAGAGTGAGACACAATTTTCAACTGACCAAAATCAAATTAATTCCGTGAAATAGCCCAAGTTGCACTTGTGTTCATCTCATGCCATCCACGCGTGGTTTGATTATAAATTTAATTTATTCAATAAAAGTCAAGGACTATTTGTTTGTTATTTCAAAGTCAGTTTTGCAGGCAATTTTTGTACTAGAGTTGGTTATTTAGAAGGCAAGTTATATTTAAATACAATTTTTCTTGCCAAATAGCTCATTAAAAAATTATTAGAAACGTTTGTTTTCCTTTCCCAAATGAACATATCACTAAAATGTAAACAACAATCCTTAAAAATCAGTTGACTGCGCTAAAAAATCCTAGGTGTGAGTATTTTAATTTTTAAGCTTGCTAAAAATTATGTTAAGAATGAAGAAGTGAATAAATCTTTTAAGTTTTAAGTACTTTAAAAAAATCTCTTTAAGTTTGCATGAAAAATAGAGGTAATATGTTTTTTTTTTTTTTTAAGAACATTGGTCTATCCTTATTCTCAACTAACACTATCAATTAGTAAACAAAACATATCAAAATGGTGTCTTCTAAGTCTCAAAAGATGGAGAATGGGGAAAGAGACATCTTCTTTGTGGTCTTCTTTATCGTGTGTAGAAAAAAAGGATGAAGTGAAACTCACTGTGCTAGGGTTACACATGGTGTGCATAAAGAAGATGGAAACAAATGCAAGCCTTAATTACCATAGAATTAAAGACATGAAATGACATACAAGATTTAAATCATGAAAAAGTATGAATATAGTTGGTATGGTGGAGCATGAATGATCACATTTTGATGTTGAATGGATTTGCAAAAATGACATACGCCTACTTGTCTGTTTGATGATGATTGTAGGCCCCCATGTAGACCTTAAATGAATTTTCCCTTTGCCCTTTTTTTGTTTCTTTTGTTTTTTCCTCCTGGTTTGTTTCCATATGCTTGTTGTGGAGCCAATATGAGATTTAAAGCACACGGAAAAAATTTATATGATAATGGGACGTTGAATTTACTTGTTTGTTAATGCTGTGGTTTTGCTGGAAGTTGAATTTTGTTGGTAGCAAGACAAATGGAAGTGGCCAATTTAAGCTTTGGACACAACACATGTACATTAATTACGGCCACAGCTTTTGCGAAAGCTCAGTCCCATTATATATATAATTGGATAACCCATTAATATATCTTATGTCAAAAAAAAAAAAAAAACCATTAATATATCAATAACTGGAAATGTCGGTATATGTTGTTATTTCCTATTTCTTGTTCAGGGTTAAATATAATTTTAATTCTAGCAAAATAAATATATTTTGAAGTTTAGTCCCTAAAGTATCTAAAAAAATGTTTAGTCTCTAAATAATTATATTACTTCATCTGTCTCAAATTAATCGAGTCTTTTGTAAAAAAATATTCCAAAATATATAACTCATTTCACTTTTCAATACAATATTAATTACATTTTTCAATTATACACTCTAATCTTTATGTTTATAATAAATATTTGTCTAACACAAAACAAAAGTAAACATGCATCTCCTCATTGTAAATTTGTTGGGTATTGACTTTTGTTTGACCACTTATCCACATCATCTCATATTTGTCTAATACACGTGTACACAACACGTAAATAACTTGCTTATTGGGTATTGACTTTTGTTTGATCACTTATCCACATCATCTCATATTTTAACACATTTGATACATACTATTTGAATTTGATTTAGCCATTTGTTAATGTATGACATCATCAACTCAAAAATGGAAAAGTCGTGTGATTTTTTTTTGAAAGATGAAAAATAAATTGTATTGAATCACACTTTTAATTTTTGTTCAATTTCATTGACTTGGTATTTTCATTTTGCATTAGATAACCATCACAATTTCTCTCATTAACCAATCAAACTTTTCTATTTACTTTAATGTGTCACAATATCAATTGTTAGCCAATCAACTTCTGCATCAAGCAATCAAATATTGTGGTCGTGTTTTCGTAATAGGTTTTAGCATTCAAAATTTTGGTGTTTTTCTTCTATATATATAGTATTGGACCTATGCGACATAAATTTAACGTTATGAGTATTGGACTATGTGACATAGATTTAAGGGATTTATTTTTTCCATCCTATGGTATTTTTGTGCGCCCTATTTTTTTTTTCTTTCAACATAAAAACTGAAGGCCAACATGCCTCAGACACATACTTGCATAGAGTGGGTGAAAACTTATTCGGAAAGTAATATCCGAAAGCTATTTCCATATTTCGGATAGTATAATCCGAAAAATGACCTTCTTAAAAGCGGAAAATCTTTCAGATTATAGAATCTGAAACCTTCGAATATATAAGGCTTGCCCAGAACCTAGCAGAAGTTCACCACCTTTATCACCAACACTCCCTACACGTTCAAAAACAAACCCTTTTGGGCGAAAACGTGATTTAGAGTAGCATTATGGTCATCAAGGGGCGTTTACTACATCATTTTCGTCTAAATGCAAATGTAATGTTCCTATAAAACCTTCGTCATTCGATTTCTAAGCGCTTTCCTTTTGATCACGACACCTCAGCTGTACTGGAAGCTTTAAGATTTTATAATTCGAAACCTAACAATGTTCTTCAGATTGTATAATCTGAATGACACTAGTACAAAAACTGCTAAGTTTTCTTGACCATGATTTTGCACTGTTTCAGTAATGGATGTTCCCATTGACGCCTCCCATGAATTGACACTTGACATTGAAACTCCTATAGTGTTGCCAACTGTTTCACATGAAGTTATGGATGATTCCAGCAATGCCAAAGCCAAGGATCCCCCACCGAAAACTGATATTCCTTCCAACGATGCGAAAATAGAGGATGCTTCTTTGCTTGTTGTACCTCCAGCTGATGATCATCCAGCTATTAGACATGTTGTTGTTTCTATTGATCATCGAGAACTATTTACCACCAAACAAAAGTTTGCTACATGAAACGATTTGTTTGAGTGGGTTCAAGAGGAAGCAAGAAAGCTAGGATTTTCAACCGTTATAGGTGAAAATTGTAGATGAGGTTCATATACTGAGTACAAGAGGTTATCCAGGCGCAAAATATCTGGTTCGGTGAAATGTGAGTGTCTGTTTCATGTGAGAGGTTATTTATTGATTCCTGGTGATTAGAGACTCAAAGTTGGTGATGGTAAACACAACCATGAGATTGCACATAAGTTGACTAGTCATAAAACCACCAGAAATCTAAACCCAAATGAAAGTAGATACCTACGTGAGTTGATAGACTCAAATGTTTCTCCGAGGCAAATTCTTACCAATTTAAGAAAAAGGAACAATATAACTTCAACTACCATCAAGCATATTTATAATGCTTGTCACATGTTCAAGCAATCCATTAGGAGTTCGAGAATAGACATTCAACATCTCTTGAAATCATTGGTTGAGAATAAGTATGTATATTATTGTAGTAAGTATCCTGATTCTGATGATGTCAGAGATATTTTCTGGGCGCATACAAATGGTATTAAGTTGTTTAACATGTTCTCTACGGTGCTTGTGTTGGGTTCCACTTATAAGACCAACAAGTACCGTCTTTTGCTGCTTGGGTTTGTTGGTGTCACTTCTAATGACTTGACGTTCTCTATTGCATTTGCTTATATGATGTCTGAGAAGCAAGATAATGTTACTTGGGCTCTTGAGAGGTGGCGTGATTTGTTGCATTCCAAATATATTTCACCTAAAGTAGTTGTCACCGATCGGGACAATGCTTTGATGAATGTTCTGGATACTGTTTTCCCATATGCTAGTACTCAGTTATGTGAGTATCACGTTGAAAGAAGTGTTAGAGAAAAGTGTAAGACATATTGCGAAGTTAAGGATCTCAAAGGCAAGGATGGGAAAGAAATCAAGTCAAGTGAAGTGGTGAATACAGTCATGGTTGTATGGGAGGCTATTGTGAATTATGATACAAAGGATTCATATACTGATAATTGCAACTGGTTAAAAGTTGTATGCTACAAGTTTCCTAAGTTTTTGGAATATGTTGAAACTTCAATTTTGGGTCCAGTGAAAGTGAACGTTTTGAAGTTTTAGGTTAATCAAGTCATGCTTATGGGTAATAATATAACAAACAGAGTTGAATCTGCACACAACCGATTGAAGAAGTACCTGACTAGTAGTATGAGTGATTTAAGTATAAACTAGAAATCTGTTCATAACATGTTATAGTTACAACATACTCAGATACACATATCGTTCCAGACAAGCATGATCATGCTTGAACATAACTTCAAAGGAAAGTTGTTGTGGTATAGGTTGATTAGAAACATATCAAGGAACACTTTACATTATCTCGTAGACGGAGATGACCCAACAATTGGGTGTGGTATGGATAAATCTAAGTGTGGATGTTTCATTTACTTCACTTAGGGATTGCCGTGTGCGTGAACGATTTCCAAGAAGATAAAGCACAACACCCCCCCCTCCGTTTGGATGAAATCCAAACTCACTGGAAGAGGTTGCGGTTGGTGTATGAAGGTGATCCTAAGAAAGGAAGATCTCTCTCTCTCTCTCTCTCTCTCTCTCTCTCTCTCTCTCTCTCTCTCTCCCTCCCCCTCTCTCTTACCTAAATGGGATTTGCTTCAATTTTTTTAAACTATGTTTGGTTGAATTTATGTTTTCGGCATGTACATTTCAAATTATATAATCCGAACATAATATATATGTTTCAGATTATACAATATGAAATGTTTGTTTTCACGCCCCATGCATACATACTTGGGTTGCATGGAGGTAGGGTGTTTGGGACATTTCAGACTATAATTTTCGAAACGTGTCTTGAGGTTTCACATTATATAATCCAAAAAGTATCAGAATCACAACTGAATGCATATTTCCTGGTTTTCCACAACATTCCAACTAACAACTTTTTTAAACATTCTAGGCCAGGTTCAAGATGGCTGATTAAACATGAAGTTGTGTATGAAAGAACAATTTCGAAAGTTTGTTTTGCTAAAAACAACTTCTATGCGTCAACTGCCAAAAAGGTCCACACAAAAGGGCCCCAAAGAAAGATAAACATATTATTCGGTCAACAAAGTGATCACCTTCACTCGGAGCATGTTGACTCTAGGGATCCACTGACACAAGCTTCACAAACCAAGTCAACAAGGTCAACTAGAAAAAGTGTGTGTAAAAGAAATATTTCTCCTCATCCTCCCGATTCAACATCATCTTTTTGTCAATGGTTTTTTTTTAATCATTTTTCTTGAGTTTCTTCAATGTTTTTTTTACTTCATTTTGTTAAACTTTGGCGTAGGTTTAACAAGAGAACTAGATCGTCCGACGGTGTTGCGGCATGGGTCACATACATTTACAAACATTCCTTGCAATGTAATATTCAACGTCACACAAAATTATAACAATTGAAAATCCAAAAACAATACAAATGACTTGATTTTATAATTCAGGTTTTACACGTCTCGAAAAATCTCTATACACCACATTTGAAGTCGTATTAATACATTTGACATATTCATCAGTCAACATAATTTTCAAACCATTTATTGATGTAACTCTTGTTATTGCATCATACAGTTGTCTGTGTGATAACATTGGGGGATGACCGTGAGAGAAGAAAAAAGAAATTTGATAGTTTTTTTTTTTTTTTAATTTGCTTTCTTATATTTTTCTTATCATGAATAGAATTTTAATTAATACAAAATAATAATTACTATGATTTTTTTTTACTATTTTCTGTAGGTATGCATCTTTTCCCTCCTTTATCATATGAGGTTACTGGAGATCCCCAAGTAAGAGGAGATTAGCCGTTCATAAAGTTGTTTCTTTTCTTTCTATGTTACTTCACCCACATTTGAAATAAACCTTGCTTTTAATTTTGCTTCATTTCATTGATGTCATTCTTACGGCTTATCAATGTCTTTCTTCTTCATCTTTGGCTGGCACTTACCTCTATTTGCACTCTATGAAGGCCATGGTGAAGCACTTATTTTCTTCTTCTATTCTCTAATCGTGGTTTTTCCTATTTTAACTTAATTTTCATGTTTGAATGTAGAATCTTGATTTTTTTTAGGGGAATGTGGAAATGCTTTTAATTAAAAAGAAACATATTTTAGTACTATGTAAATTCAAATTCAAAATCAAAATGATATTCAGTGCAAATGTTTCTGCCCAAAAAAAAAAAAGAATCAACATAACTTTATTTGTTATCTCAGCATACAAAATAAATGGATATTTTTTAGTGACTGAAGATATCTGTTGAAGACACAATATTACAAATATCTACAGGGATATTTTGAAATATGTTGTATATATAATTGATTGACTATAAATTTTGTTCTTTCAAAAAAGGCAAAAAACAAAAAACAAAAATCAACAGAAACACCTGATTTCTGATCTCAACATCCAAATTTTGTGGGAGCTCATTGTGTAAAGTGAGTGATTGTCCTAATGTTTTGGACCCCATGCCACAAATTCGTCAAAAGCGTTGCAATAGTAATAAGATCGTTTCCTCCTTGCAACAAAGGGACGAGCACACGCGACTTCTTTTTCCTTAGCAAAATCCTCAGGTAGAAGCAGGTTGGTGGTCACAGGAGGCTTCTCCGCAAGAAGCAGGTTCGTCGTCGCATGAGGCTTCTCGGCAAGAAGCGGGTTAGCCATCGCATCAGGATTTTCAGCAAGAAGCTGGTCGGTCGTCACAGGAGGCTTCTCCGCAAGAAGTAGGTTGTTGGTCACAAGAGACATCTCTGCAGGAAACGGGTCGGTCGTCACAAGAAACAAGTTGAACATATTATTACAACATTGAGAGTAAAACTTAACATATTATTACAACATCAAGATTAAAAACTTACTTTCTACTTCTTTCTTTTCAGCAGGAAAGAGGGCTGAACTTATCCGCTCTATATTTCGCTTCATATTAGCATCTTCTATCCCTTGTTCTGATCAAATAAAAAACCAAAAGGGTGAGGATATTTTAATATGGTAGAAACTTGAAAGAAAAAGACAAGATACAAACTTACTTTTCACATCTTGCTTCTTGCCATCAAGAAACTGGTTGGTCACCACCAGGGGCGGTGGCACCCCCCAGCTAGCCTGGGCACTAGCCCGGGCTCAGCTACTACTTTCTATGTACCAAGTCCGGTCCAATAGCCCTTTTTCTACTTAAAAAAAAGAAGGGCAAAACAGAAAATTCTCACACGCAAAGAGATCTCGGAAAGGGTATTTATTTATCTCCTAATTTTATTTAGCACACTATTGGCAGATTCATCTCTCTTATTTTGAATGGTTAATTGTTCAAATTGACCATGTAAAATAAAAAAACATATATTCTAGCATTGTAATTCGAGTTTTTTTCTTATTTTTTATCCTATAATATACGCGTAGTATAAAAATGTGACATAGATGTTGACTTTTTTCATGATTTTTTCCATGCATGTTTAGCACGTTAAAATATAGCTTCACACAAAAAATTAAATTTTTTCGACCAGGGACAAATTAATTATGAATTTTTATTCCCCATAATTATGAATTTCTTAAACAATTTATAATTAATTTGTATCTCATTTAAAAACTACAAAATTTCATTGTGAAGGTTCTTATCATCTTCTAGTCATGCCTGCAAAATTAGGGAACTAAATTTGACCTGTGAGTATACGCTTACTAGGAACAAAATTTTAATTTTGCATGTTTTGGTTGAAAAATCAAAATAAATTGAAACGATTTCGAAATGCTATGAAACTTTACAGATCCTTTTTATGTATTTTTATAGATGTCTCTGCAAATAATGAGCTCAAAATTTGATTTATAGGTCGAGATTTCCGTTGTTTTGTTTTTGAGTTTTTGACACTTTAAAAATTCATAATTATTTTGTCGTTTATTACAAATTTATAATATTTTGTGTTAAGCTATATTTTAACGTTCTTAACACGCCATATTTTGCGATAATTTTTTTGTCCAGGCTCTATAATTTTCGTGGCTCCGCCACTGGTCACCACACCAGGCTCAAACACACCAAAGTCAAACACTATGTTCTTTAAATATTCTGTCCATTGTGTTGATCAAAGAAAAAAACCAAAAAGGTGAGTATATTTTAATATGGTTGAAACTTAAAAAAAGAAAAAGAAAAGACACAAACTTACTTTTAATTTCTTCCTTATCATAAATAAACTGGTTGGTAATCACATCAGACTCAAACTCTGTGCGCTCTACTTTTTGCTTCTTAGCATCTTCTATACATTGTTTTAATCAAATAAAAAACCAAAAGGTGAGGATATTTTAATATGGTTGAAACTTAAAAAAGAAAGAAAAGACACAAACTTACTTTCCACTTCTTGCTTCTTAGCATGATAGAAGTTGAGAACCGGGTCGGTCGTCACTGGAGGCTTCTCAGAAAGAAGCAGGTTGGCCGTCACAGGAGGCTTCACGGCAAGAAGCGAGTTGGTCGTCACAGGAGTCCTCTCTACAAGAAAAGTGTTGGTACCATTTGCATTTAAGTTTGTAGAGCATAACAAACAAATAAAAAATTGATTGGATTTCATGTCTTCATCTGAATATAAGATTATTTTGGTTAATGATTCTTTTTTTTTGTTGAAGGATTTGGTTAATTATTCATAGAATTTTGTTTGAGTTTTACTGTGTGGTCATACTATGGAAACTTGTTTTAAGAAGCACGGTTTCACTCCTGGATCTAAGCCAACGGGAAAATACTTTAGCTGCGAAGATTGTGGTAAGAAAATGGATAGTGGCAATCATTCTGAAAAAGAGATACCAGTTGCAGGGAAGGGGAAAGAAGAAAGAGCCGAATGTGCCTCACTAGTAATGAATGCAGGATTATGATATACCCGCTGCAGAAATGGATTTGTACCAATTTGATGCTGATTTGCAGGGCACACATCATGTCAATCAAGCTAGTGTTAGAAGAATTGGTTCTTTAAAGCAAATTGAAGGTATAAATCATGTATTTTCTTGTAGAACAAAATAGAGGTAGTCAAATATGGATAGTCGATTCTGGTGTAATTGATCATATTCGCACATCATTGAATTATCGTTCAACAACACTTTAATTTATTTGATCAAATCTCTAAACTTTAATTTGGTCGAATCTCTAAACATTTATCCTCAACACTATTTTAATATGGTTGACACTTAAAAAAGAAAGGACACAAACTTACTTTCCACTTCTTGCTTCTTAGGAAGATAGAAGTTGAGAAATGGGTACCACATCACAGGAGACTTCTCAGCAAGAAGCGGGTTGGCCATCGCATGAGGCTTTTCAGCAAGAAGCTGGTTGGTCGTCACAGGAGGCTTCTCCGCAAGAAGCAGGTTTCTCGTCACAGGAGGCATATCTACAAGAAAAGGGTTGGTCGTCACAAGAGGCATCTCTGCAAGAAATGGGTCGGTCGTCACAAGAAACAAGTAGAACATATTATTACAACATTGGGAGTAAAACTTAACATATTATTACATTTACAACATCAATAGTGAAAACTTACTTTCTACTTCTTTCTTCTTGGCAATAAACCGGTTGGCACGAGACTTAAACTTTATGCGCAATACACTTAGCTTCATAGCATCTTCCATCCTTTGTTCTGATCAAATAAAAAACCAAAAGGGTGAGGATATTTTAATATGGCAGAAACTTGAAAGAAAAGACAAGACACAAACTTACTTTTCACATCTTGCTTCTTCTGATCAGCAATAAACAGGTTGGGCACCAAACCAGGCTCAAACATACTAGGCTGATACACTATGTTCTTCATGTCTTGCTTAAAATACTCTTTCCATTGTTTTGATCAAATAAAAAAACCATAAAGGTTAGGATATTTTAATATGGTTGAAAATTAAAAAAAGAAAAAGACAAGACAGAAACTTACTTTCAATTTCTTCCTTAGCAAGTAACTGGTTGGTAATCACACCAGACTCAAACTGTGTGCGCTCTACTTTTTGCTTCCCCGCAACTTCTATCCATTGTTTTGATCAAATAAACAACCAAAAGGTGATGATACTTTAATATGGTTGAAACTTAAAAAAGAAAGAAAAGACACAAACATACTTTCCACTTCTTGCTTCTTAGCATGATAGAGGTTGAGAACCGGAGGCTTCTTAAGAAGCAGGTTGGCCATCACAGGAGGCTTCTCAGCAAGAATCAGGTTGGCCGTCTCAGGAGGCTTCACCGCAACAAGCAAGTTGGTCGTCACAGGAGTCCTCTCTAGAAGAAAAGGGTTGGTCGTCACAAGAAACAGGTTGAACATATTATTAAAACATTGAGAGTAAAACTTAACATATTATTACAACATCAAGGGTAAAACTTACTATCTACTTCTTTCTTCTCATCAATAAACTGGTTGGTAATCACACGAGACTCAAACTCTGTTCTCTCTACTTTTCGCTTCTTAGCAACTTTTGTCTGTACAAAATTACGTTCCACTTCTTGCTTTTTAGGAAGATAGAAGTAAATCAAAGGAGCCTCAACCTTTATGTTCTGAGAAAGATCTGGCCATTGTTTTGATCAAATAAAAAACCAAAGGGTGAGGATATTTTAATATGGTTGAAACTTAAAAAGGAAAAATACAAGTCACAAACTTACTTTCCGCTTCTTGCTTCTTTGCAAAATTGAAGTTGAGAAGCGGGTTGGTGGTCACATGAGGCTTCTCACCAGGAAAGAGGAGGCCAGGAATTATTTTCATCTCAGCAACTTCTGTTTATTCGTCGAAGGCAAGAGAATTACATCAAAACACAGTCAAATTCAAAGGTTTTAAACCCTACCTAATAAGCCCTAGTTCACATAACATATTTAGGAAGTGCAAGAGAATTATGAATTAACTAGATAATTACCCTAAACTTTTAATAAAGCGCACATATATAACAAGTAGATAATTGTAAATTCAAATTCTTTAAAAAAAAAAAGGAGTAAATTTAAACATTAAAAAAAGTGTTAGAAAGTTTTTTCCCTTGTCATTTATCCTTTAAAAAAGATAATGGCCCTTGTCATTTATCCTTTATAAAAGATAATGGGTGAGAGTAAATTAAAAATAAAAAGCGTAAGAAACACAATACGAGTATATGTCCAATTTTTTGTCTTCGATCCTATATTTAAAAAGTGTAACAAATCAAACTGAATCGAGTATATATAAAGAAATAGAAGATTGTCCTTGTGAGTTTAGCTCAATTGGTAGGGACAATGCATAATGGAAATAAAAATTGTTCTCGTGGGCTTAGCTTAGTTGGCAGAGACAACACATAATATATGCAAGGTCTAGAATTCAAACCCCGACCACCACAAAATAAAAAATAAAAGATTTTGATCTGAGTTTTTTTATTTTCCCAATTATATCCGTAAACAATTTGTTCTATAACAATGATTACTTTTGGAAAGATTTTATATTTGTTTTTATTGACAGCTATTTGTTATATTGTATCATTTAAAAAGATAATTATAGTTTGTAACAATATAAAATTGCAAAATATATGTTATTTATAAATATAATATTAATCACAAACAAATTAATTTCAATCAAAATTTCATAAAAATTATTGTTCGTAATTTACACGCCTCAACCCAGTTAAAATTCGTGCTTGTCAATCGCTTGTATACTATAGCTAAGACTATTTCTTTTCCGCTTTCTCATGTGCCCTAATTTTTTTTCCGAAATTATCCTTTGTTTGGATTATATAATCTGAAGAACAATAATGCGTATATTATTAAAATTGCATAATTGAAAATCACAAAAAAAATAATAAAAATAAATGTAAGAAACAATAAGAAGAAAATGTTTCCTGGAAGAAGCAATGGTGTCAGAGGATCAAGCTACAAAGAAAAGAAGGATGAACCAAATGCTTGTTTCAACTGTAAGAAACCTGATCATTTTGTTGTTGATTGTCCTGATCTTCATAAAGACAAGACTAAGAAGCAAATTTCCAAGAAGGGGAACTTCAAGAACATAGTCAAGAAAAGTCTCATGGAAAAGTCTCATTTTGTTGTTGATTGTCCTGACTCAAATGAAGAGGAAGCAAATTTAGCTCTGATTGCATTAACATCTTCTGATGCAGAAGATAATGATGAAGTATATTCTGAACTTACTCGTGAAGAGTTAATCATTGTTGTCGAAGACCTTATCAACAATTTTTTAGAGTAAATCAAAGAGTTTTAAATTTTCATAAAGCAATATGAATTACACTCTAAGGGTTGTTAGTCTATATGATGATTAAACAAATAAGCTGGAGGGGAGGGTAGGGGAGGGGGTGAATAACTTTTTTTCAAAATATTCGTTTGTGAAACCTTTAGAAAGTATTTTTGATTGTTAACAAGTTGAGTGTTTAAAAACTCTAATCATTGAAATTAAGATTAGGTTAATGTAAAATTAACATTCACAATCAAATGGTAATCCATTCTAGAAATTCATATATCACAATTAATTGCTGAAATTAAAAAAATAAGGGAGAAAAAAACATCGAGATTTTCCTTAAAAAAAAACATCGAGATTTTCGTCCTTGCTAAGGGTACATCCTCTCTTCATAGAAAAATATATTTGTTCTACGAGTTTTCACTGTGATGAAAATGTTTACAAGTGTATTATTACAAAGATTCTTTCGATTCATAATCTTATATGCTAAACAATCACACAAGATCCCATCTTCAAGACCTCTTGAAATTGGACATGCCACAAGGTCTTTGAATCTCAAGTTTAATTTCATACAATCCTTTGAACATCTATTTAGAGAATTTGTCTTTGCTATGTCTCTGCTTCGTTCCACTTGAACCTTGAATTGTTGAGAAAAAACCCCCAGAATTACCTTAGGAGGTGAAAAGTGCCTTCTTTTTTTTTTTTTTAGATCCTTGATGTTCCACCAAGATCCTTGAGAGAAACCAATCTTACAAGTCCTATAGCACCCTAACAATCTCGACCTCGAAATCTACAAAGATTCTTAGAAGAAAGTTTAATCTTTAGAAGGTGGAGAGAGAGAGAGAGAGAGAGAGAGAGAGAGAGAGAGAGAGAGAGAGAGAGAGAGAGAGAGAGAGAGAGAGAGAGAGAGAGAGAGTTTTGAGACTTTAAAGTGTATTTCCAAATTGATTATATGAATATGAGAGTGTGTGTATTTGTAAATGTATACATAGATGTGAGTGAAAATAGTTAATTTAGCCACAAAATAGTGCAGTGTGGTTTGGATTGCGGTTTTCATCATTTTCATCTCCCTCTTCCTATCATACAATGTTGCCAACTTTCATACAACACAAAAAAACCTAATTTCACCTTTCTTTTTAAAATTGTTTATCATGATTCATGACACCAAAATTGGACAATAAATATGAGATTAACTCACTCAAAGAATCATGAAGTATAGTCATGAGAATTCTACGTGTTTGATTTGTATGTAAACTATTTTCCCGTTTCATTTAGTTTTGTTTTGTTTATTTTGGTTTTTATGTAAATCATGTAAACAAGATAGAACCATACAATCTTTCAAAAAACAAAAGATAGAACCATACAATGTGATATTAATTTATTTTCCGTTTCTTTTTTGTTAATACATTTTCTGTTTATGTTTTTATTGATTGTAAATGTTGTTTATCGACTTTATAATTCTTGATATTTTTATTTTATTTATTTGTTTGAAGTGGGTAACATAATTCACTATGCCCTCACATTTCCCTTTAAATAAAAAAAAATATGTATGTTTATACTCTTATTTTTTTATCCAACTAAGCGAATGCGTTAAAGCACATATAATTCTCTTTTTTTTGTACATCTGATGAAAATAAAAGTGATGTCCTTGACAAGTTCAAATAATTTGTAACTACAATTGAAAATCAATTCAAAAGAAAATCAAACGATTTCATAGTAATATAGGCACACAATATAATTCTTGCACCTTAAATGTGTTTTTATAAAGATCAAGGAATTATTCATGAGCCATTTGCTCCTTATTCTTCTCAAATGAATGATAAAGCGAAAAGAAAAATAATGGAACGTTTACCGAGTCAATTGTTTCTTAACTCCGGCGTTACATCTCATTGATGAGGGAATAATTTTATTAATTGGTGGTTTTGTGCTAAATAGAGTGCCTAGGTCGGAAAAAAAAAATTTCTTACTTTGAAGAAAAGATAACCTAAGTTGTGTTACTTTGAAACTTGAAATCGTCTAACTTAGGTTTGGACTCTAAGAGAGTTAAACTCTCAAGTAGATACTTTGAGTGTGTATACATTGGTTATGTTAATAAAAAATAAAAAAAAAAAGGTTTTATGACCTAAATGTTAAAAGATTATAGAATCAAACAATGTTGATTTCTAAGAAAAAAATCCACCTTTAAATCAAAAAATAATGGGGGCACTGTATCTGATCACACCCTAGTGATCACGAGCGATGATGATAACATGGACCAAGATGTGACAATAAACATCTATAAAGATGTCTAATACTAGAGATCAAAATAAGTTAAATAATAAAAATGAAAAGGCAAATCATGACCATGCTGAATTAATTCAATATCAATCTTTGCCTTATGTTCAATATTGATAAAAGGGAAAGGGATAAATTTACGCATGATCATTATCAAGGAGAATGTTTCGTCAGATCACAAAACATTTTAGTCACTTGGGTGACAACAACGATATATAGTAATACCAATGTATTACTAGATAACATTGTTTATGATATGATTTAATATTATTACCAACGTGACGGGAACCTATAAAGTTACACACATAAGACATATAGATGAGACAAAATATATAAATAAATATGACTTATTTATGAAATAATAAGTAGGACTCTTCGTAATAAAATTAATAAATATGATCTATTAATTAAACCATAAAATGTGGTGCATCGTAAGTTACATTGTGTTTTAAGTGGAAAGTAGTACATCATAGGCTATGGTGCACCCAAGTGAGTCTATAAATAGAACTCAGTTGTGTAGAATTCTGTTAGCCACTTTACAAAACCCTAAACTGCAAACTAAAAACCCTAATTCTCTATGAACCTGGGATCGAAATCGATTCTTCACTTCAAGAGGTTACAATATTGTCACTAATCACAGTAAAATTTGTAATGATCGATGAAAAGAAAATCAAAATTTTAAATTTTTGCTACCTCTCTGATCATGAATTGGATTGTTTTGTTCATTTCTTTGTGCTTTATGTTTCTTTTTGAGTACTTTCTTCCTCCAAAAATTTTCTCAACTTGTAATATCTTTAGAGGCCTTTTAAATCTTCATTTATTTTCTTCCTAATTCTTCATGAGGTATTTTACTTTCCAAAATTACGTGATTTTTTAATGAAATACATCAAAAACACCTAAAAATTTCTTGGTTTACAGAAAACTAGAATTACATGAATCGATATGAAAACATTACAAAATACCCGTTAAACCATATGCAATTGTCCTAAAACTCATCAAATTTGGGACAAACCATAGTTAGGAGGTTGAAGGGCTTCACTTGGTCCAATTTTAAAGTTCCCCCATATTGGGGGGGTTTTGAGGGGTAAAACATACGAATTGACAATTTTGCCCTCATAATAATTTAAATTTCAATTTTGGACAGAACCCCTAGTTTCAAAAATTCCCTTGTCGAACATTGGATGGTGTGCACAAAAACACTAGTGTTTATACTTTATATAGTGAAGGTAGGACTCTTAAAGGTGTGCCCTCGAGGGCACACAATTTTGTAAATGGGTGATGACATACTCAACATGACCATCACATGTGCAACGACACCATTGTCCGGCCAGGCGGGCCTGAAATGTGTGGTGTATTATATTTTAATGACCCAAAACGTTAAGTTAATTAATTTTTCGAATTTTTTGTTTTGGTACACCTCATCGCCACACAAGCATAGATGTCAAAACAAAATTTATTAATGTTACTCTACCTCCAAATGATACATGTTTACATCTCTAGGCTATTATTCAACCTGTAAATTACTGTAATTGCAAAATAAGAAAAATTTAAACAAGAGTAACTTCTTATAATATGGCTGAAACATAACATTGGCTAATATTGCCTTTCACATTAACTGAAACTGAAAACCAACACTTGAACAAAACTAAAAGTTGATAACAAACTAGAGTTCTATAAATAGAACATCATTGACAAAGGTAATAACCACATAATATGAAGTCTTAACACAAATATTATGTGAACTAACATCAATTTTAGTTAGTAATATTATAGAAGTTGATTGAATTTCGTGCAAAGAGATCTTTTGCAACTTCCACAGCCTCCGGAACAGTGAGATCGCCGTCAATGCATGAATCACGCAGAACGGTGAAAACAACTTTGCGAGCATTCTTCGCACCTGTTAAAACAAATTTCATGATTTTAACTAGCAATCTTCACACACTATATAGATGAATTGCAAATTTTCACAGATTGAGTGAAAGCAGCAAAAATTGATAGTTGTACTCATTTCTCACTATAAGAATTTCATTCAACAATAATTCAATTGATTCAAGGACATTAATCTATATGCCTTTTGTAATATTTGAAAGTAGAAAAAATCACTTCAATATAGTTTTGAAAATAAGGTAACATAAATTGATGTTAACATACCTAAGTAGAAGAGTTCAGGGAATGCATAGGCATCGGTACTAAACATCACCTGCAATGCAAAGTTTACTCTTATTAGACATTAAATGTACAAGTTTTCTTTCATTATTCAAAGTTAAAGGATATTAAAATTCTGTTATGTGTGGATAAACCATTTTGAAATAACAAAACATTCATTTGTGTTGTTTTTAGCCTTACATTATTTTAAACGACTTGAACTCTAAAGAAAAGTTTAAGGAAGGTAAAAAATTAATACAACAAAAAATATAGCTCTATAGTAACCAAGTTAGCAATAGATTTAGATGCAAAATAATATCAAGTTAGTTTCTAAATCTGTCACTAAAATTAGGGAGTAATGATGTATAGGCATTTCATAAATCAATCTTTAAACCGGTCACAAACTCATTTAGGGACTGATTTAGCGACTTATTTAGAAACCGGCTTTTCATCGAAGTAAATTAGACCGAAATATTTTTGTCACTTCATGAGTTGCTACATACCAAATTTTTAGTTGTATTACTTTTTGAATACCTTGTTTAATGGAGCTTGCTCTAAAAGATCTTTCACTGCAGAAACCATGCCATGCACACTAAGTTTTGGAATAGCCAAGCCAAAATCAAGGTAAACCTGAAGGATAAAGATTGGGTTACTTGCTTTGTAATTCAAAATCAAATCTACGACTACAAGTCACTGATTTGTAGAGTTTTTTTGTAAACAATCTATAGTCAAGATCGAGTTATTACATGAAATTAGAACACACTTACTTGTAAACGATGATTACCGCATTCGCCGAGATTTGAGACAAGACTCTTCCTTTACCTTTCACATGCTCCGGACTTAGGGTTTTCAATGGGGCAAACCGCTAATGAGCAGAATAGTCAGAGTGATGGCAAAGGGGACCTAGCCTCTCTATTTATAACCGTGCAACCCTAGGCACCACCCATCATGGGCCTAGTGTTTGGGCCTACACTATGTTTCTACACAAATCAGATTAAGTGCCCAAAAGCCCATTATCTATTGATCACTTTTATTAGGGCCTAAGCATCATCAAATGGATCACAACATCAGTCCGTTTTTATTAAAACCAAAACCAACAATTGATTGCAGCCCACAAATTATTAGAAGAAATTCTAACATTCTCCCACTTGGGCAAAATCAATTGTGTATTTAAAATAAAAATAATGAAAAATAAAATAAAAATATTTTTGAAAACGACTCTCGGACTGATAACAAACTTCCTAACGTGGCCACTACATGATCCCATGATGCAACACTTAATAAAGACTCCGTCCAACTAAGAACTGAATGATATCGAATCATGGCGGTAGTTATATCCTTAATTCATACAACACCTTCCATGGTTACAAATATCACCAATTCCGTCGACTAGTCATTTGTGTAGAGTGTAGCAAGAAATGATATGTCAACGTGATCATCGACCATACTATCATTTTCAATGTCGATCCTCAATTTCTCTCAATGCCTTAAAGCCAGAGAATTTATGTGATTTCTCTCAAATGCTTAAAGCCAAAGAAATTATGTGATTTCTCTCAAATGCTTTAAAGCCAAAGAAATTATGTGATTTCTCTCAAATGCTTAAAGCCAAAGAAATTGTGTGATTTCTCTCAAATGCCTTAAAGCCAGAGAAATTATGCGGTCCACGGAAAACCACATTGCCTCAGCTCCAAAATAGTGTCAATCACCGGCATAGTGATCCCAACGACACTGAGCTCTAATTTTCACACATAATACATCAGCTCCAAAATAATGTTAACAGCCGGCATAAAGATCCTGTCAACATTGAGCTCAAATTTTTCACATGTAATGCCTCAGCTCCAAAATAGTGTCGATCACCGGCATAGTGATCCCTTCAACACTGAGCTATAATTTTTTCACATTTGATATTTGATATATACAAGAATTCATCTCATCATCAATAATTAAATTGAATGGAAATTCACATCAATATATCAAAGAAAATAAGTGAAAGAAAAATTCATCATCAAAAAATTAATAATATAAAATTCAAACTCCCACTAACCAAATGCATCAAAAGAATTCACAGTATTCATGTTATTCAAAATGACTCTTGAAAACAATGAACCTAAGTCATTTGGTTAAAAGAACAATTAATGTCAAGGTTAGGAAGCCAATGAATGTAATAAATAATTCATTACCATAAATTATAGGAGTTGGGAGCCACTAATTTCATTTTCGACAATTTCAAAGGGTTCAAAAATGCTAGTTGTAACCTTTGGTTTTATTAAGTTTGCTTCTAATGCAATCCACACAAGTACCTGGATCATCAAACTTTAAGAAAGGTAGAATATTTACTTTGATTAATTTCTCAGCCCTTTCCCCAATAAATATGATCCAAGTGTTTATGTCATAAAGTAAAGGATGTCTTCCTCAACATTAGACCTAATAGCAACAAAAGTTTTGACAATGAAAGACGAAGCAAGGTTATGTGAAATCAAAGACAACTTAAATAAACTATCAACAAAAGATCCAGGGAGTCATGAACCATCTACTAGAGACAATTTATATAGATGAACAAAGGATGAAGCAAGGTTATGTGAGTTTAAACTCAAACTTAGTTTTCTACCTTCAAGAGTAAAACTAAAACAAATTTGCTCCAACAAGGTAACACAAACAAGTTTCATCCTAAATGAAGGTTACGTGAAAGATATTTTTCAAAACAAGTTCAAAACTAGAATGTTAAATTATGGTGACATCTCCCACTGACTTCAAAATTACTCCTAGATATTAATTTGAAATTAAGTTGACATCTCCCACTGACTTCACAATTACTCCTAAATTACAACATTGTCAGATTTTTACGTCCAATAACTTTTCATTGACACATGGAGACCATTATGGTCAGATACTTTAACTTGTGAGTCATCTCCCACTTACCAAAAGGTTATTTCAGTTCAGACATGTTCTCCTAGAGATAACTCCAGATCTTACTTCCATTTCTTACGGTTTGACTCGGTTAAGATCTCAATGGAAGTAAAACAATCATTCATTGATAAGGAAAAAAAAATGAATGAATTTAAATATGTCATAAGACGTCATAAGACAAGATATAGCTTAAAATAAACAAGCTATTATAACGAGGCCAATATAATTATACAATCACCTTTGGGCAGAATGCACAAACTAAGGTTGAAACCCAAGCCAAAACCTCAATTGAGTTAATCAATGAGGATACATTGAACTTGGGAAATTGTCACCTTTGGGCAGACAAATTCATTGGTTCAACATATACTCCAATAACTCCATCTTATATAAGTTAATCAATGAGCATGCATAATAAAAGCATAACAATTATCCATTGAGGAAATATACGAGACAAAACATGAATGCATCAAAATATATCTTTTGACAAGATATAGCTCAAAATAAACAAGCTATCACAATGAGGCCAATATAATTGTACAATCACCTTTGGGCAGAATGTACAAACTAAGGTTATAACCCCAGTCAAAACCTCAGGTAAGTTAATCAATGAGCATGTATTGAATTCAGAAATTTGTCACCTTTGGGCAGGCAAATTCCTTAGTTCAAAACATTCTCCAATAACTTATCCCAAATAAATTTTTAATTGTAAAATGCAATAACCACCTTTGGGCAGGAAACTACATGTTACAATTAAAAACATTCCTCAAACTACAAAAGGAAATTTCATCAATCAATCAATAGAGGCGGTCCCACTTTGGTGGTAACGACCTATATCAACGCAAGAAATTCTTTTTGCATAGGAATCAATTACTCTTGTCAAAATATGACACAGAAAAAATATGCATCATTTAAATGCATCTAGACTGGTCAATATCGTTTCAATTTGCATTCATCATAATTTTGTTGGATACAATGCGGTAGAATAGTACGTTAAAAGCACATAGAAGAAAATCAAGATATCATTATCTGTTATCCTTTTGGAAGAGTACTATTACCGCTAAACTCATAATCTCATTAACAAGTAATGATTTAAATCAATTATCTACGCAGCAGAAATATATGAGACTTGAATTTTACCACAATTGAGGATAAAAGACAAAAGAGTCACAAAAGAATATTTAATAAAAGACTATAATATCCTCAATGTAAGTCTCCATAATAAACAAAAGAGTATTTTTCAACAAAGGATATTTGTTTCTCATTTATAGATAATTGATGACATGTAAGATTCTCCCACTTGATAGAGAATGATAGTTGGATTATCAATCCAAGATTTTTAAAACATTCAAACAAATATTCAATTATATTCTCTATCACACAATGGTTATGTCAGTTAATATTACACCAATAGGATATGCCCATCCCCTATAAAATAAGGGAACATGTGTAATCAAATTCAATAAAAGAATTTAAATTAATTAAATCATGGCTAACCTCGAAAAGTGTAATCAATTCTCCTTGTAGAGTCATTAAGCTTCGATGACTTAAAGTTCCGCACAATTTGGCATATTGTCATCTCAATTGGTTCATAATTCAACAACAAACCAGTATAACAAAAGAAAGACTCCAATAATATATCAATACAATACAAGGATAATAGTTTTCAATTGCCTTCAGAATTGCTCAAAAATTAACTTTTATGATATTCCACAAGCGAGCATACCAATAAGAACAAGGCAATATAGAATTTATACAAAATAAATTCATATACATTGGTATTTGGTGATATTGTAATTTCACAATTACAACACTTTAATAGAATAATTCACTTCTATAAAAGAGAATTTCACAAATAATATTTTAAACTCATCCATGGGAATATATATCTCACAAAAAAAAAAAAGATTTTACATATTTCACAAAATAAAATTTATTCCCATAAATAAAAATGTGAAAACAATGTTTGGAAATTATTTCCAATCAAATCAATCGACCAAAATCAAATCAAATCCTTTTGAAAATGCAAAATTTGATCCATAAAATATTAATCATGGTGTTTTCTTCCGGATTTGAGATAAAATAAAATTATGCATGATGGAATATTCATATAATAATCATGCCAATATTTATTCACATTAGATGCACATGCACAATGAATCACAACATGTGAAATTTGTTTCAAAAATCGCAAACCTTATGGCAACAGAAACAAATATAACATCAATTTTTAGTGACAAAAACAACATCAAAAGGAGTAGCACAAAAATACATGGTCTTAATTTGAACATGACTACTCAAAATTGTCTCTGAATCCACACATGCAATTGTAATTCAATCATGATAAACATATTTTTAAAGCAACTTCAATCTATGCATAAACCAATCTCAAATCCACTCAAATAATAGAATAGAAACTATAGTCATATATAAAGGAAACTATCCATAAACTTAACAGAAGAAGGAGCCACACAAAATTGGATCAATTTACCAAATTCACACATATTAATACATCTATGACACATATAAAAATAATAATAATTGAGCAAACAATTATTTAACTCAAACAATCTTTGATATAGATTAATGAAATTTACCAAAATTCCACAAAGAAAATAATCAAAACTCTTGTTCAAGTAGCTTTATTTTGATTAAAAATTGTTTGTGAGATAAACAAAGATCAAACACATACAACAATAGAAAATATTTAATTTCCCTTTCAGCCATATAATTTTGAAAATTGAAACAATTTCAATGATTCAAATTGAATATTAACAAACAAATCTTTCAATTCAAAACTTCAAACTAAATGCTTAAAACAAGAACAAATTCTTGAGAACAAAGTTGAACGTTATAAACAAACATGCAAATTCACCGTGAAGTACATACCATATATATAAATATATCAGCCAAAAAAAAAAAAAATACCAAGGTTGAAAAGAATATCAAATTCCAAGATATGGCAACGATATTAGAGAAAAATGAGCCAAAGTGAAAAGATTTGATTCTAAATCTTTAGAAACAAATCACTCAAAATTAATCGATATCCATATCCACTTTAAGAACTTGAATTCAATTGTATGATGAGAAACATATCTTTTCCGATCCATATTAATGTAAAATAAATTAATATCCAAAAGGATATCACTTTAATAGCATATGATTCAATCAATTCATGCCAAAATATGATAAATTCTGTCCAAATTAAAACAAAAACAAAAAAAAAAATCATAGCATGAAATTGAAAATCAATATCACATAGTGGTTCACAAGAATTCCAAAAGCTACGAGAGCATATGAAAAGGAAACTCATGAAAAGATGAATAGAAGGTGCACCCATTCATATTGAGTCAACACCTAACAGTCTTACAATGAAATCCAGTTTGATAGTTCAAACATCCTTTGATTAACTGCGGTGTATATGATGCACAAGTTTTTTTTTTTTTTGTCTATAATTGAATACAAATATGTCTATGAGCGACATATATATTCATAAATTCAACAAAACAAAATTTAAAAAAGGCAATCACCGTGTAATTATAGTCCCCTCAAAGAACAATGGTGACTAACAAAATATTCGGGGAGTTAAAAGCTTTTCTAAATTTTTGTTTTCTGTACAGTTGAATACAAAATATGGATTTAGAAAATTAGCATATATGATTTGAATGAAACTAAAACTGAGTTGGCACACAATTTCAACAACTTTAACTTGAAATTGAATTAAATAAAAGTTTGATGCCGTAAAAGCTGAATTCTTCATTTATAGCAATCCAAAAATAAAATTAGAGAAAGGGTATGAATTCAGCTTAAAAATACAGTTTGGGACAACAACGATTTGTCAAGAACACAACAATACGGTATAACAGAGGCCTAGGAACGGCGATTGTAATCCCAAATCAAATTTAAAACAAATTTTGATACAACTCAATAGAGATAAATTGCGATTTGCAGCACAACGCTTATATTAATTTAAATATGTGATGCAGTCTACAAATATCGAACGTTAGGGTTCTAAATCATATAATAATAGCTCTGATACCACATGTAAACAATCTATAGTCAAGATCGAGTTATTACATGAAATTAGAACACACTTACTTGTAAACGATGATTACCGCATTCGCCGAGATTTGAGACAAGACTCTTCCTTTACCTTTCACATGCTCCGGACTTAGGGTTTTCAATGGGGCAAACCGCTAATGAGCAGAATAGTCAGAGTGATGGCAAAGGGGACCTAGCCTCTCTATTTATAACCGTGCAACCCTAGGCACCACCCATCATGGGCCTAGTGTTTGGGCCTACACTATGTTTCTACACAAATCAGATTAAGTGCCCAAAAGCCCATTATCTATTGATCACTTTTATTAGGGCCTAAGCATCATCAAATGGATCACAACATCAGTCCGTTTTTATTAAAACCAAAACCAACAATTGATTGCAGCCCACAAATTATTAGAAGAAATTCTAACATTTTTACCTGGGAGTACAGAGAAGCCAGATATGATGCTTCCTTTGAGAATGGATATGATGTATGTAAAAGAACAATTCTGCACTTTGCAAACCTCTTGTCCTCAAGAACATTGTGGAGATAAAGAGGATTTGACATTCTTAGATTCAAACCTCTATCACCAAAGCTATTATCAATAGAAAGAAAAGATTAGTATCTTAAGTGATAGGTACTAAAGAGTAGCACTATAGTGGTAAATTCACCCAAATATGATCAAAAATCAATGAAGGTAGCAATATAAAACAATCCATTACCCTGTGTGTAGTTGCATTGGCAAGTCATGGGATTGAGCAAATTCCAAACTTAGCAAGAAGATGTAGTCAACCAGATTTTTGTTTGCTACCAACACAGGCTTGAAAACTGAATTATAAAAATAATCAGTAGCCTTACTATTAATACCATGAAACATATATCAAAACCAATTTAGGTATTTTTCTATGGTTTTACACACATAAAGAGGTTATGCTCATAATATTCAATCATTTTTTTTATCGATTTCCTTTTTATTATTAATTTTTTTTTTTTTACATGTGTGTGCCTAAACATTATTTATTTGGTCTTGGGACGATGTTAGAATTCCACTTCATTCTCTACTCACCAGCTAACACCTGCTGCAGACCCTCCTCAGCTTCCTTTTTAGTCACCTTTGTATTGATGTCTAGGCCAAAGTAGTATGCTGCTATGCTTTTCAAACCAACTATTTCATCAGCAACAGTAACAGTCATGCTAAGGAATCCAACTAGAATATTGAACTTTAAATTTTGCACAACTATAAGAGCTTATTTTTGTGTGTGTTTGTGTGTAGAGAGAGAATATTATGAAGGATATGATTCCAACTTGGAGAGAAATGCTTTAGTGAATAAATCCAGAGTCCATGAAGATCCATTTGGTAAACCCTTCAGGAAGCATTAAATATAAATATAAGATAATATAACTAGTTAGTGAAAAACATACAAAATAATATAACTAGAACAATTGTGTAATTTGAACAATAACTTCTACGAACGTAATTAATTACTACTTGCTTGAGTGGTGTTGACCTTATAATTTGTCGCGAAAGTTGTCTAAATTTGGTCCTACAAAAATCAATCATATCACTATAATTCTGTACAAAAATTGGTTGTACAAAGACTTTATTAAAATGAATATACATAATTCTCTAGATTTTTTATAACCAATCCCGTTAGTTCTACCGCCCCTTTTATAGGATGAAACTCATGAGTCTCACTCTACTTTCAAAGCGTGTGACCCACATGTGTTTCATCTCATAACAGAGTGAATGTTAAAGAAAATGTTAGAAAAATTGTTCGTAACACTCATTATCGGTATCGACATATATATGAGTATCGTGTTTGGTATCCATGTCGATGCTTCATAGATATAAATGCTGAAATGCATGAATAAAAAGTAATGTGAATAAGAATCTTACTTCATTTAGGATATTTTCAGCTAGGCGTTCAACTCTCACAAGTCTAGCAACACGAGGAGTAAAACTTTTGTGCCATTCAGTATCAAGTATTTTGTCCAAATGTATCCCATCATCGAAAATTACAGTAGAGATTCTTGCAGCTTTGAAGCATGTTGAACTAATAGATTCTAATCCTGAAATTCTTCTGTACTCTTCAACAGCTTCCAAAGTTGACTCGCATCCATACAACTCAGCAACATCTCTTAGATTTCTCTGCCATCACAAAATAACCAATCAAAATTTACCAATATTTCCGTGCAAGTTAGCTGGTATTGAAAGATAACAAAGAAAACTTTGTTCCAACAGGGAGCTAAAAAAGCATAGAATGTTTTTTACCTTGAAGGATAGAGAGTATTGTGTTGAAGCAACAGCATCACCATGTGCTAAAGAAAAAGCATGAATCAAAGAAAAGTTGGAGTCAACCGCAACTAAGTTATGGGCATGACCATCCACAAGTTCTACCTCCTCAATCGTTTTTCTCAATACACTGAAATCCATTCTCTCTCTTTTTGTCTCGGTGTATTTGTGTCTTCCAAATTGGTAACTGTTGGCAGAATAAAATGTTGAAAGATAACAAAGAAAAATGAATGAAAAAGAGAGAAAAGTCATAGAATATTGCATTGATTTCTCACGTGTGAAGATACAACCTTACAAGTATTTAACTATTTATAGAATGTCAATGATAGATCACACTAAGCTAAAGTGGTACAATAGGACGTAAGGACGAAACTAGAAAGGGGACCAGCATAGGCCACCGCATCTCTTCAATATATTGCCTCTTCAACACCTATTTCTCTAGGCTTCATTACGCTAATACTTAATTAGAATCCTTAACGGCGAAAAACAAAGTGGAGTTTTGTCTAAAATTTACAAAAGAACCCTAATTAATCCTTAACTGGAATCCCAATATATGATTCCTCATTGCAATTTTGTTTAGAAATATTGAATAATTATCTGCAATTTTGTTTGAGCAGTACCAACGATTCATTGGTCGCGATTTCATCCTAAATTGATCCTCATACAGTTGCATTTTCGTTGTTTAATTTCATATTTTCTTTCTCCGCTATACATACAAAGTTCGCTTTAGTCTCGTCATTCTCAGACAAACCTTAAATCTTGTTTGTATCATTCTTCAATTATAAGAGTCACACCTCAATTATGTAGTTTTTATATCATAAATTTTGAAGGCAACAGTTAATTTACAAATCACATCACATAATTGCTAGTCTCGTTAGCTTACAATTGTAGTGAATCAATATATATTTAAATCCCGTATGAGAGATATTCACATTTAATCGTCTGACATATTTCAAATAAAATTATCTTTTGTTATTGAAGAAACTTATGGAAAACCAACAAAGTATCATAGCAGATGAGATAAGGCTTAAAATGTCACCTTATTAAAATTTTATTATGGTTAACTTAAGCTGAATCCAAATTTTAAGAAAAATACATAAACATATTGGATACATTGTACTAGTCCCATACTTGCTTCCATGAGTCATGAATAAATAAACAAATTATAATACATTTGGTCCAATATATTTTATTTTTGAAATTTAAGTTTAGTTTTGACTTCGGAGTGTGTATTTGTTTTTTTGCTAAACGGGGAGTGAAAATTTAGATTCTCATTTCTCATGCTTGTTCAAATATGCATAAGGACATATATTGAAAAATATACTCGTACCTTTTCAGTCCTCCCCTAGTCCTTATACTCCTACGTTTCCTCCAAATTCTACTTTTGTCCTTCACATTTTCAACTATAAATTTGTTCTATTCATTGATCAATTGGAGATTGCACTTGATGATTCCAATTGGCCTGTGAAATACATTGCATTTGCTGCAATTTATGGAAGGAAAATAAAAATAAAAACAAAAACTAGGGCGAGCCAACACTTATGTTTTAATATTTTTTTTTCTTCTAAAAATTGTTCCAAATTTTTCATTTTTTTTAATTTTTTTTTGAGGATTTTTTTGGAACAATATTACATATTTTTTATCAATTTTTTTTTTTAAATCAAGAACATATAATAATCTTTTTAATGCGAAAAATGTTAGTATATTACTTGTTATATTTATTTTTACCATGTCAGGATTTGTACTATGCACTTTTAACCCCTCAACTCATTGAATCCCTTAGTTTATCAAATATTAGATTCTCTTTAAAAAAATGTAAGATTCTTTAAGTGAGCAATTAAGATGATGAGAAGAGCGTATCCTAGTTCATTTGTGGAAATGGAAAATGCTATTTCTCTATAAAAATAGCATCAATCATTTTTCAAGACACAGCTGACAAGTTTTAATTGCATGATTTATTTGTTCACTTTCTCTTTTTCAGCCACACCTCCTTGAATTGTGGCAATTAGTGCATTGTGATTGACTGCTCTTTATTCTTGAAGAATTCTTGATGTTATTTTTCTAGAGATATAGCATTGCTCGAAATGGAAATAATGGAACATAATTTTGGTATTTTTATTGTTTTCAGAAAATGTGAACAATTGTTAAATTTAAGTGTCTATCATCAACTTTTTGTTGTCTAGTAAAATTCAATATAAATTTAAAAAATAAGAGATTGTTTTTATTAAGTAAACGAGGTTAATTGTGTTTAGAATATTATATTTTATAAAAAAATTAAATTCCAACAACCTGCACAATGTGATTGGACCACTACAATTCAAGAAAACAACTAGCAAACATACTCTGGGAAATATAGAGTGATCTATGTATTCATTTCATTGTCTGTTGTACATATATTTGGCAATACTGAAAGTTATTGCAATTTTGTGCCCTCAAAACGCATACAATTTAGAGATGTTTGTCATGCAGTTGGTTCAGTTTTATGACTAAAGGTCATTCGTACCGCATGATAAAAAATCATACGGTTTGGTTTTATTGACCTTCAAAATTAAAAACCAAACCAAATCAAACCATTGCGGTTTGGGTTAGTTTGATTGTTGCGGTTTTTTACGAGACAATACATTTTTTTGATTCCAACTTTAAAATCAACTTATCTTGAACAATGTTTCAAATTTGATCCAACATTACAATTTTATTTTCATTCAACAATGTTCTCGTCGGCGTACAAAATTAAAACATGGACAAAAAAACAATTCTCTTCGGTAAGAAAATACAAAAGACTAAGATTTTATTATTCTCTAAAACTTCAATTCTCTTCGGTAAGAAAATGCAAAAGACTAATATTTTATTATTCTCTAAAAGTTCAAATTGAATTTCTACTATTCCAGATATATCTAACATAAACATATATACAAAAATGCAATTAAATTAAGTTAAAACACATAAATACATTTTTAAAATCAAAAGCATAGAAGAAACTTACATGAGAAAAAACATGTCTTAGTAAAAAAAAAATATTCAATTGAATTTCTATGAGTACTAGGTTGGGTGAAATCAGTTTAGTTAGTGTTTCTCTTATGTTGGTGTTTGGTTTGGTTGCTAAAATACAAACCGCAAGTCGATCCAAACTATGCGATTGAATCAAAAAATGATCTGAATACATAAAAATCAAATGTGGTGTTTTTATGGTTTGCGATTTGAGTTGATTTGGTTTACGGTTTTTTTATTTTGTTGAATAATTATCTTATTTGTTTACGGTTTTTCTTTGGTTTACGGTTTTTCTATTGGTTTACGGTTTTGGTACAAAGACATAATTACCTTATTTGTTTTGAATTTAGAATTACAAATTGTATATATTTTCTAACATAAAGCCTAATTGATGTTTGTACACCCTTTTTCATCAATTTTTTTTTGTACTTCCTCGGTCTACAATTATGAGTATATATTAGGACAATATTCGTTAAAAGTTGTTTCGAAAGGAGTATAGTTATGCAATTTTTCAGTTATCAATGTAGTTTTTTTTTGGTTTTTGAAACATATAATTATTTACAGTGAAGATCAAATCTAGTCTCTTAGAATTTTCTCCTAGACCTATCCAATCTCTAACAAAAATAAGCTCAAACTAGTCTTTGACATTTTTATATCAGGGGACAAATTAGTCCCTATGATACAATAAGTTAAAGACTAATTTGTCTCCGGGAAGAAAATGTAAGGGATTACAATGGATTTATTTTTTGGTTAGGGATTGAATTGATGTGCCAGAAAATTGTGAGGAATAAATTTAATCCGCAGTCTTTTATTTATTGTTTTTGCCCCTGAAGTTGAATGAATTTATAGAAGTTGTGTAATTTAATTCTTTAGTGTTAGACTTTTGGTATTAATCTCTAATCTCTCTAGTCGGATAGGACTGTAATGGATGACAAAGCTCTCATTTTAAGATTTAAAACTATTGGTGAATAAGTTAGGTGTCTGAGATTCGAATCTCAGCCCCTGCATATAACAATACATTGACCCTGCCAACTGAGTTATGCTCATGGCGTTTCTCTCAATTTCTTAAAAAAATATCAAGTGTTCCATTCGGAGAGAGATATATATTCAAAATAATTGATAGAAATATCGACAGCAACAAATTTATAGTGGATTCCACCATAATTATTATTTTTTGTTACAATGTCTCAATCAAATGGATCTCTTCATTCATTTTAAGAAATGGAGAAGATCCTAATTAACCTTGACAATATATTAAATTTTACCTAACAAAATATGTCTCATTTTATTTTTTAACAACTTTTGTAATACCTCTATCACTCGGAGTTCAGAAGGACACACAACATTAATGTTCCCCGGACAACTGGAGGTTTTGCAGTCACCACTGCCACCTTGTGGGGTTACAGACATTGGCACATTGAATCCGTCCACATTGCTCACATCGTAGAAGTCTTGTCCCCCGTCTGTTGCTACCGTTATTTCTACCAATGTTGCTGGTGGGATTGCACCAGCACCGTTGCAACCGACTTGACCAGAGGCACAATCAGCGGTGGCACAACTGAACTTTCCATTGTTGTCGGAGCATCCAGTTCGGCCCCAAAATCTACCCGACCATGGTGATGGAAGATCCACCGAAGTTGTTGCTCCAGGTCCTAACTCGAAACCCTGTTGTTGATAGTTGAGCTTTTTGGTCTCCGGTTAATGTTCCTGGCCATACAGTGTATTCACACCTATTTGTGAATGTCACCTTAGCTCCTCCAACCACTACATAAACAAATGCAAAATCAGGATCATATTATTACTGCAACTGAATTTATTAACTAAGCAAAATAAATTAATTGATCAACTATATGAAAAATTGATGTAGTTGAGTATTGATATTTATACCATAGAAGAGGAATGTCAAGCTAAAGCATAAAGCAACACGGGTGCTTGTCATTTTGGATATGACTTGATTAATCTTGTTTTGCAGGCTTGTGAATATTGATGCAGTGTTTTCTTTTTCAATTGTAGTTTGTTGTTTGAAGGTGATTGATGAAGTTGTTCTCTTCTTCTTGACATATATATAGCCTTCTATCGATGGTTTGAATCTTAATTCAACGATTGGTATTCATTTGGTTCGGTCAACAAAAAACTGAGAGGCACATATATGGAACTATTCTACGTCGTATATAGTTATTTATTTATTTAGCCTCCATGCATTGGAAATGTCTCAATCAAATCTTACGTAGTACTTACTTGGTCCCATGTTCGTATATTATTGACGAAAATAAAGAAAAACAAATTATGTTAAAGAATTTATTTATATATTTCATTTAGAGTGAAGATTTGATTTAATCCCTAACAATATTTTCGCAAGTCCATCTAGTTCATGACAAAAAATAAGCAAATCAGTTTCTGACATAATTTAGTCTCTCTATTACAACGAGTTACCAATTAATTTGTCTAAGATATGAAAATTGTCGGGGATTAATATGCATGTTTATACTATTTGTCAAGGATTTTGGATGATTGGTTTGCGAGGGACAAAATTTGGTCTCCATTCATCTTTTACAAATTATTCTTGTCCATGAAGTTGAATAAACTTATTGAAGTTGTGCAATTTAATTTTTCCGTGTTAGACTTTTGGTATTAACAATGTATCCTCTGCGCCGGTCTCCAATGATCTTTTATAATTTATTGTTGCCCATGAAGTTGAATGAATTTATTGAAATTTTGTAATTTAATTTTTTCCGTGTTAGACATTTGGTATTAATAAGGTATCCTCCCTGGGTAAATGCAAAAATTAATCTTTTAAATCGGGAAGGACGGAAATTGTAACGCCCATACTTAACGTATCTAGGAAGTTTAACATGCGCGTTATCTTTAGTACCCGATACATTAAAAATTTACAACATAAAATACATACGAATGAATATTTATACCACAATTTGAGTTCATACAATCAAAATACAAAACATCTCGTCCATACATAGAAAATGCATCCTTGAAATCCATAACATCATGCGGAGGTACGAACACGCACTCGATGAAATATCCATACGGCTTCAAGCTTGCATATCATCCTGCTTATCTGAAACAAATAAGGATTGGGATGAGACATAATGTCTCAGTGAGTTCCACCTAATCCTAGGCTATAGGCAACCACGGGGGAAACCTACGGTCACCACGTGTCTACAATACAACCTGGCGGTTGATTATACGTGTGTGGGGACTTGCTTTCCTAGACGGTAGTGCATACTAGGCCCGTCAAGGTTCATCTTACTTGTCATCGGTCTTACTATCATCATACGTGTCATGGCGGTAAAGGGTTCCTAGAACCGCTAACTCAAGATACGATATACGCATCAAGACATAACATAACATATTCATGACACGGTCCTAAGCCGGACGATTAGGGAAACCTAAGATCGTCATCGGTATACATTCATATTTCATTCTATTCATAACTTGCTCTTGGCTAACATCATATCATCATCATAATCATATCATACATAGTCATATCATTCATTCATCATTATGTTAGCGTTGAACAAACAATCATATCTTGATTCATTTTACGGAGAGCCCCAGGGTGGAGTAGCCCCAAGTACAATCCCATACCTCCTTCAGTGACGTGCGGGCCCCTTGCGGAGCTTATCCCGTTCTCACGACACATACGTCTTACTTACTCAATGACATGCGGGCCCCCCTTGCAGAGCTTATCCCATTCCCATAAAGAGAACCCATTGAGATCCAACCTAACGGGATCACAAGAGACATGACACCTACATCATTCATAAAGTCATAGTCTTAACATTCATGAAAGGTTTCTAACCTATACATGCATACTCGTTTACCTCGGATCCGGCATCGATCCGATTAATGGTAAACTACATTCATTCATTCATTCATACTTATTCAAATGTGAAGAGATTACTATCAATTTGATGAGTCATAGATTAGTATATTTTAATGCTTTATTTAGTTTAGTTTTAAATAAGATTTGATTTAATTATATTACATTTTATTTCCTTTTAGAATATTTTACTCTAAATTGTCTTTTATTTTATTTTAGGAATGAATATATGGTGGAAGGTGCCTTGGAGCGAAAGAAAGAGGACTGGAGCAAATACAGCGCAAGAATACGAAGATACGGGACAAAAATATGTTCCCCCAAAGTCAGAAGCTTAGCACGGCCCGTGCCAACATGTGGCACGGCCGTGCCCGTCCCCAGATTCACTTTTGCTGCTTTTTCTTCGGGCCCAAGTTACCCTGTTGCAGCTTTACTATTTTACCCTTTTAGTTGCTTAGTTTCTAAGTCGATTGTAAAGCTATAAATAGAGTAGCTCTCCACCATAAACATTCACCCTTTACTTTGTTTATTTCAAGTATTATTTCAATAAAAAGTCTTTATTTTCCTTTTACTTTCTTTCAATAAACATTCACCCTTTACTTTGTTTAATGAATAAGTTAGGTGTCTGGGATTCGAATCTCAGCCCCTGCATATAACAATACATTGACTCTGCCAACTGAGTTATGCTTATGACGTTTCTCTCAATTTCTTAAAAAAATATCAAGTGTTCCATTTGGAGAGAGAGATATATTCAAAATAATTGATAGAAATATCGACAACAACAAATTTATAGTGGATTCCACCATAATTATTATTTTTTGTTACAATGTCTCAATCAAATGGATCTCTTCATTCATTTTAAGAAATGGAGAAGATCCTAATTAACCTTGACAATATATTAAATTTTACCTAACAAAATATGTCTCATTTTATTTTTTAACAACTTTTGTAATACCTCTAATCGATCCAGCAAAGGCGTGTGTCCAAAAAAAGGCTTGATTACAAGCCAAATTTTTAGAAGACAGTATATAGTAAGGTTGACTGAAGAATACTCTCATTGTTTTGTTTTTTGACACTGCATATATGGTGTAAAATCGTTCAAGTCCAATAGGATGGACTAGCAATAGGTAAAGAAATCAAATTCATTAGCCTTAATTAAAGTGTAGAAGAAAAGGCTACACATAAAACACTCTACAAATAGAAATAGATAAAGAAGTATCTGGCGACAAAAGTGAAGATTGGAAAAATGACGAGCTATCATTCATTTTCATAGACTTCATTGTTTAGGTGCAAATAGATGAAAACATCAAAGGATATTTTCAAGAAAAAATTACGAATATAAGAGGGACAACACTGATAGGAAGAAGATAATCTCTTAAGACTGCAAAGAGCGAGGACATTTCAGACTAGAATGTCTAAAGTTTGAAAAGGAGAAACCCAGAAAAAGCGAGCACAAGAAAAAGAAACAAGGATTTCATGGCGAAGATGATATGTAACATCAATGCTAACGAGGTAGAAAACATATGTTTTACAACAACGCACGAACATAAATAAGAGTATCGATACAAAAGATCGATACTTTCAATACACGACAATTGGAAGAAAGATGATAAAAACAATTTCAATGTTAGAAAATAGTTGTTTACAATATTATGTAAAGCCCAATCTATAGACTTGCGTAAATGTATTGAAGGATAAAAATAAGAACACAATTATAAAAAAGGACAAGATTAAATGCTGATGACGACATAAGGAGAATAACCTATATAATATACCCATCAAGACAATAAATTATAAAAAAAAAATTACTGCAATAATAATTGAAAATACTTGTGGTTTATATTACATGACAAATGTGTGTGTATATGTTTCATTTGTATACATGCACTTATTTTATTTTAGACAAATACATAAATGAATTAAGACGGCATATTTTGTTTGATCGTGGAGTTTAATTTGATGGGCAGAAGGTGATGGCATAATCGGGTCTTGCAAAGCAAGTGAAAGTGCTGCTCTTATCGTCGTAAGCATAGCTATAAGCACCAGGGCATTGGTTCTTGAAAATCATAGAGTATTCCGTGGGTGGACATTTTTCTTCTGTATTGAAATCTCCACGACAACAATATTTATCTTCATTTAAAGCCAAACAAGCGCTCTTACAAGCAACCACACTCCCATCAGAACCTATCACTTGGAGTTCAGAAGGACACACAACATTAATGTTCCCCGGACAACTGGAGGTTTTGCAGTCACCACTGCCACCTTGTGGGGTTACAGACATTGGCACATTGAATCCGTCCACATTGCTCACATCGTAGAAGTCTTGTCCCCCGTCTGTTGCTACCGTTATTTCTACCAATGTTGCTGGTGGGATTGCACCAGCACCGTTGCAACCGACTTGACCAGAGGCACAATCAGCGGTGGCACAACTGAACTTTCCATTGTTGTCGGAGCATCCAGTTCGGCCCCAAAATCTACCCGACCATGGTGATGGAAGATCCACCGAAGTTGTTGCTCCAGGTCCTAACTCGAAACCTGTTGTTGATAGTTGAGCTTTTTGGTCTCCGGTTAATGTTCCTGGCCATACAGTGTATTCACACCTATTTGTGAATGTCACCTTAGCTCCTCCAACCACTACATAAACAAATGCAAAATCAGGATCATATTATTACTGCAACTGAATTTATTAACTAAGCAAAATAAATTAATTGATCAACTATATGAAAAATTGATGTAGTTGAGTATTGATATTTATACCATAGAAGAGGAATGTCAAGCTAAAGCATAAAGCAACACGGGTGCTTGTCATTTTGGATATGACTTGATTAATCTTGTTTTGCAGGCTTGTGAATATTGATGCAGTGTTTTCTTTTTCAATTGTAGTTTGTTGTTTGAAGGTGATTGATGAAGTTGTTCTCTTCTTCTTGACATATATATAGCCTTCTATCGATGGTTTGAATCTTAATTCAACGATTGGTATTCATTTGGTTCGGTCAACAAAAAACTGAGAGGCACATATATGGAACTATTCTACGTCGTATATAGTTATTTATTTATTTAGCCTCCATGCATTGGAAATGTCTCAATCAAATCTTACGTAGTACTTACTTGGTCCCATGTTCGTATATTATTGACGAAAATAAAGAAAAACAAATTATGTTAAAGAATTTATTTATATATTTCATTTAGAGTGAAGATTTGATTTAATCCCTAACAATATTTTCGCAAGTCCATCTAGTTCATGACAAAAAATAAGCAAATCAGTTTCTGACATAATTTAGTCTCTCTATTACAACGAGTTACCAATTAATTTGTCTAAGATATGAAAATTGTCGGGGATTAATATGCATGTTTATACTATTTGTCAAGGATTTTGGATGATTGGTTTGCGAGGGACAAAATTTGGTCTCCATTCATCTTTTACAAATTATTCTTGTCCATGAAGTTGAATAAACTTATTGAAGTTGTGCAATTTAATTTTTCCGTGTTAGACTTTTGGTATTAACAATGTATCCTCTGCGCCGGTCTCCAATGATCTTTTATAATTTATTGTTGCCCATGAAGTTGAATGAATTTATTGAAATTTTGTAATTTAATTTTTTCCGTGTTAGACATTTGGTATTAATAAGGTATCCTCCCTGGGTAAATGCAAAAATTAATCTTTTAAATCGGGAAGGACGGAAATTGTAACGCCCATACTTAACGTATCTAGGAAGTTTAACATGCGCGTTATCTTTAGTACCCGATACATTAAAAATTTACAACATAAAATACATACGAATGAATATTTATACCACAATTTGAGTTCATACAATCAAAATACAAAACATCTCGTCCATACATAGAAAATGCATCCTTGAAATCCATAACATCATGCGGAGGTACGAACACGCACTCGATGAAATATCCATACGGCTTCAAGCTTGCATATCATCCTGCTTATCTGAAACAAATAAGGATTGGGATGAGACATAATGTCTCAGTGAGTTCCACCTAATCCTAGGCTATAGGCAACCACGGGGGAAACCTACGGTCACCACGTGTCTACAATACAACCTGGCGGTTGATTATACGTGTGTGGGGACTTGCTTTCCTAGACGGTAGTGCATACTAGGCCCGTCAAGGTTCATCTTACTTGTCATCGGTCTTACTATCATCATACGTGTCATGGCGGTAAAGGGTTCCTAGAACCGCTAACTCAAGATACGATATACGCATCAAGACATAACATAACATATTCATGACACGGTCCTAAGCCGGACGATTAGGGAAACCTAAGATCGTCATCGGTATACATTCATATTTCATTCTATTCATAACTTGCTCTTGGCTAACATCATATCATCATCATAATCATATCATACATAGTCATATCATTCATTCATCATTATGTTAGCGTTGAACAAACAATCATATCTTGATTCATTTTACGGAGAGCCCCAGGGTGGAGTAGCCCCAAGTACAATCCCATACCTCCTTCAGTGACGTGCGGGCCCCTTGCGGAGCTTATCCCGTTCTCACGACACATACGTCTTACTTACTCAATGACATGCGGGCCCCCCTTGCAGAGCTTATCCCATTCCCATAAAGAGAACCCATTGAGATCCAACCTAACGGGATCACAAGAGACATGACACCTACATCATTCATAAAGTCATAGTCTTAACATTCATGAAAGGTTTCTAACCTATACATGCATACTCGTTTACCTCGGATCCGGGATCGATCCGATTAATGGTAAACTACATTCATTCATTCATTCATACTTATTCAAATGTGAAGAGATTACTATCAATTTGATGAGTCATAGATTAGTATATTTTAATGCTTTATTTAGTTTAGTTTTAAATAAGATTTGATTTAATTATATTACATTTTATTTCCTTTTAGAATATTTTACTCTAAATTGTCTTTTATTTTATTTTAGGAATGAATATATGGTGGAAGGTGCCTTGGAGCGAAAGAAAGAGGACTGGAGCAAATACAGCGCAAGAATACGAAGATACGGGACAAAAATATGTTCCCCCAAAGTCAGAAGCTTAGCACGGCCCGTGCCAACATGTGGCACGGCCGTGCCCGTCCCCAGATTCACTTTTGCTGCTTTTTCTTCGGGCCCAAGTTACCCTGTTGCAGCTTTACTATTTTACCCTTTTAGTTGCTTAGTTTCTAAGTCGATTGTAAAGCTATAAATAGAGTAGCTCTCCACCATAAACATTCACCCTTTACTTTGTTTATTTCAAGTATTATTTCAATAAAAAGTCTTTATTTTCCTTTTACTTTCTTTCAATAAACATTCACCCTTTACTTTGTTTAATGAATAAGTTAGGTGTCTGGGATTCGAATCTCAGCCCCTGCATATAACAATACATTGACTCTGCCAACTGAGTTATGCTTATGACGTTTCTCTCAATTTCTTAAAAAAATATCAAGTGTTCCATTTGGAGAGAGAGATATATTCAAAATAATTGATAGAAATATCGACAACAACAAATTTATAGTGGATTCCACCATAATTATTATTTTTTGTTACAATGTCTCAATCAAATGGATCTCTTCATTCATTTTAAGAAATGGAGAAGATCCTAATTAACCTTGACAATATATTAAATTTTACCTAACAAAATATGTCTCATTTTATTTTTTAACAACTTTTGTAATACCTCTAATCGATCCAGCAAAGGCGTGTGTCCAAAAAAAGGCTTGATTACAAGCCAAATTTTTAGAAGACAGTATATAGTAAGGTTGACTGAAGAATACTCTCATTGTTTTGTTTTTTGACACTGCATATATGGTGTAAAATCGTTCAAGTCCAATAGGATGGACTAGCAATAGGTAAAGAAATCAAATTCATTAGCCTTAATTAAAGTGTAGAAGAAAAGGCTACACATAAAACACTCTACAAATAGAAATAGATAAAGAAGTATCTGGCGACAAAAGTGAAGATTGGAAAAATGACGAGCTATCATTCATTTTCATAGACTTCATTGTTTAGGTGCAAATAGATGAAAACATCAAAGGATATTTTCAAGAAAAAATTACGAATATAAGAGGGACAACACTGATAGGAAGAAGATAATCTCTTAAGACTGCAAAGAGCGAGGACATTTCAGACTAGAATGTCTAAAGTTTGAAAAGGAGAAACCCAGAAAAAGCGAGCACAAGAAAAAGAAACAAGGATTTCATGGCGAAGATGATATGTAACATCAATGCTAACGAGGTAGAAAACATATGTTTTACAACAACGCACGAACATAAATAAGAGTATCGATACAAAAGATCGATACTTTCAATACACGACAATTGGAAGAAAGATGATAAAAACAATTTCAATGTTAGAAAATAGTTGTTTACAATATTATGTAAAGCCCAATCTATAGACTTGCGTAAATGTATTGAAGGATAAAAATAAGAACACAATTATAAAAAAGGACAAGATTAAATGCTGATGACGACATAAGGAGAATAACCTATATAATATACCCATCAAGACAATAAATTATAAAAAAAAAATTACTGCAATAATAATTGAAAATACTTGTGGTTTATATTACATGACAAATGTGTGTGTATATGTTTCATTTGTATACATGCACTTATTTTATTTTAGACAAATACATAAATGAATTAAGACGGCATATTTTGTTTGATCGTGGAGTTTAATTTGATGGGCAGAAGGTGATGGCATAATCGGGTCTTGCAAAGCAAGTGAAAGTGCTGCTCTTATCGTCGTAAGCATAGCTATAAGCACCAGGGCATTGGTTCTTGAAAATCATAGAGTATTCCGTGGGTGGACATTTTTCTTCTGTATTGAAATCTCCACGACAACAATATTTATCTTCATTTAAAGCCAAACAAGCGCTCTTACAAGCAACCACACTCCCATCAGAACCTATCACTTGGAGTTCAGAAGGACACACAACATTAATGTTCCCCGGACAACTGGAGGTTTTGCAGTCACCACTGCCACCTTGTGGGGTTACAGACATTGGCACATTGAATCCGTCCACATTGCTCACATCGTAGAAGTCTTGTCCCCCGTCTGTTGCTACCGTTATTTCTACCAATGTTGCTGGTGGGATTGCACCAGCACCGTTGCAACCGACTTGACCAGAGGCACAATCAGCGGTGGCACAACTGAACTTTCCATTGTTGTCGGAGCATCCAGTTCGGCCCCAAAATCTACCCGACCATGGTGATGGAAGATCCACCGAAGTTGTTGCTCCAGGTCCTAACTCGAAACCTGTTGTTGATAGTTGAGCTTTTTGGTCTCCGGTTAATGTTCCTGGCCATACAGTGTATTCACACCTATTTGTGAATGTCACCTTAGCTCCTCCAACCACTACATAAACAAATGCAAAATCAGGATCATATTATTACTGCAACTGAATTTATTAACTAAGCAAAATAAATTAATTGATCAACTATATGAAAAATTGATGTAGTTGAGTATTGATATTTATACCATAGAAGAGGAATGTCAAGCTAAAGCATAAAGCAACACGGGTGCTTGTCATTTTGGATATGACTTGATTAATCTTGTTTTGCAGGCTTGTGAATATTGATGCAGTGTTTTCTTTTTCAATTGTAGTTTGTTGTTTGAAGGTGATTGATGAAGTTGTTCTCTTCTTCTTGACATATATATAGCCTTCTATCGATGGTTTGAATCTTAATTCAACGATTGGTATTCATTTGGTTCGGTCAACAAAAAACTGAGAGGCACATATATGGAACTATTCTACGTCGTATATAGTTATTTATTTATTTAGCCTCCATGCATTGGAAATGTCTCAATCAAATCTTACGTAGTACTTACTTGGTCCCATGTTCGTATATTATTGACGAAAATAAAGAAAAACAAATTATGTTAAAGAATTTATTTATATATTTCATTTAGAGTGAAGATTTGATTTAATCCCTAACAATATTTTCGCAAGTCCATCTAGTTCATGACAAAAAATAAGCAAATCAGTTTCTGACATAATTTAGTCTCTCTATTACAACGAGTTACCAATTAATTTGTCTAAGATATGAAAATTGTCGGGGATTAATATGCATGTTTATACTATTTGTCAAGGATTTTGGATGATTGGTTTGCGAGGGACAAAATTTGGTCTCCATTCATCTTTTACAAATTATTCTTGTCCATGAAGTTGAATAAACTTATTGAAGTTGTGCAATTTAATTTTTCCGTGTTAGACTTTTGGTATTAACAATGTATCCTCTGCGCCGGTCTCCAATGATCTTTTATAATTTATTGTTGCCCATGAAGTTGAATGAATTTATTGAAATTTTGTAATTTAATTTTTTCCGTGTTAGACATTTGGTATTAATAAGGTATCCTCCCTGGGTAAATGCAAAAATTAATCTTTTAAATCGGGAAGGACGGAAATTGTAACGCCCATACTTAACGTATCTAGGAAGTTTAACATGCGCGTTATCTTTAGTACCCGATACATTAAAAATTTACAACATAAAATACATACGAATGAATATTTATACCACAATTTGAGTTCATACAATCAAAATACAAAACATCTCGTCCATACATAGAAAATGCATCCTTGAAATCCATAACATCATGCGGAGGTACGAACACGCACTCGATGAAATATCCATACGGCTTCAAGCTTGCATATCATCCTGCTTATCTGAAACAAATAAGGATTGGGATGAGACATAATGTCTCAGTGAGTTCCACCTAATCCTAGGCTATAGGCAACCACGGGGGAAACCTACGGTCACCACGTGTCTACAATACAACCTGGCGGTTGATTATACGTGTGTGGGGACTTGCTTTCCTAGACGGTAGTGCATACTAGGCCCGTCAAGGTTCATCTTACTTGTCATCGGTCTTACTATCATCATACGTGTCATGGCGGTAAAGGGTTCCTAGAACCGCTAACTCAAGATACGATATACGCATCAAGACATAACATAACATATTCATGACACGGTCCTAAGCCGGACGATTAGGGAAACCTAAGATCGTCATCGGTATACATTCATATTTCATTCTATTCATAACTTGCTCTTGGCTAACATCATATCATCATCATAATCATATCATACATAGTCATATCATTCATTCATCATTATGTTAGCGTTGAACAAACAATCATATCTTGATTCATTTTACGGAGAGCCCCAGGGTGGAGTAGCCCCAAGTACAATCCCATACCTCCTTCAGTGACGTGCGGGCCCCTTGCGGAGCTTATCCCGTTCTCACGACACATACGTCTTACTTACTCAATGACATGCGGGCCCCCCTTGCAGAGCTTATCCCATTCCCATAAAGAGAACCCATTGAGATCCAACCTAACGGGATCACAAGAGACATGACACCTACATCATTCATAAAGTCATAGTCTTAACATTCATGAAAGGTTTCTAACCTATACATGCATACTCGTTTACCTCGGATCCGGGATCGATCCGATTAATGGTAAACTACATTCATTCATTCATTCATACTTATTCAAATGTGAAGAGATTACTATCAATTTGATGAGTCATAGATTAGTATATTTTAATGCTTTATTTAGTTTAGTTTTAAATAAGATTTGATTTAATTATATTACATTTTATTTCCTTTTAGAATATTTTACTCTAAATTGTCTTTTATTTTATTTTAGGAATGAATATATGGTGGAAGGTGCCTTGGAGCGAAAGAAAGAGGACTGGAGCAAATACAGCGCAAGAATACGAAGATACGGGACAAAAATATGTTCCCCCAAAGTCAGAAGCTTAGCACGGCCCGTGCCAACATGTGGCACGGCCGTGCCCGTCCCCAGATTCACTTTTGCTGCTTTTTCTTCGGGCCCAAGTTACCCTGTTGCAGCTTTACTATTTTACCCTTTTAGTTGCTTAGTTTCTAAGTCGATTGTAAAGCTATAAATAGAGTAGCTCTCCACCATAAACATTCACCCTTTACTTTGTTTATTTCAAGTATTATTTCAATAAAAAGTCTTTATTTTCCTTTTACTTTCTTTCAATAAACATTCACCCTTTACTTTGTTTAATGAATAAGTTAGGTGTCTGGGATTCGAATCTCAGCCCCTGCATATAACAATACATTGACTCTGCCAACTGAGTTATGCTTATGACGTTTCTCTCAATTTCTTAAAAAAATATCAAGTGTTCCATTTGGAGAGAGAGATATATTCAAAATAATTGATAGAAATATCGACAACAACAAATTTATAGTGGATTCCACCATAATTATTATTTTTTGTTACAATGTCTCAATCAAATGGATCTCTTCATTCATTTTAAGAAATGGAGAAGATCCTAATTAACCTTGACAATATATTAAATTTTACCTAACAAAATATGTCTCATTTTATTTTTTAACAACTTTTGTAATACCTCTAATCGATCCAGCAAAGGCGTGTGTCCAAAAAAAGGCTTGATTACAAGCCAAATTTTTAGAAGACAGTATATAGTAAGGTTGACTGAAGAATACTCTCATTGTTTTGTTTTTTGACACTGCATATATGGTGTAAAATCGTTCAAGTCCAATAGGATGGACTAGCAATAGGTAAAGAAATCAAATTCATTAGCCTTAATTAAAGTGTAGAAGAAAAGGCTACACATAAAACACTCTACAAATAGAAATAGATAAAGAAGTATCTGGCGACAAAAGTGAAGATTGGAAAAATGACGAGCTATCATTCATTTTCATAGACTTCATTGTTTAGGTGCAAATAGATGAAAACATCAAAGGATATTTTCAAGAAAAAATTACGAATATAAGAGGGACAACACTGATAGGAAGAAGATAATCTCTTAAGACTGCAAAGAGCGAGGACATTTCAGACTAGAATGTCTAAAGTTTGAAAAGGAGAAACCCAGAAAAAGCGAGCACAAGAAAAAGAAACAAGGATTTCATGGCGAAGATGATATGTAACATCAATGCTAACGAGGTAGAAAACATATGTTTTACAACAACGCACGAACATAAATAAGAGTATCGATACAAAAGATCGATACTTTCAATACACGACAATTGGAAGAAAGATGATAAAAACAATTTCAATGTTAGAAAATAGTTGTTTACAATATTATGTAAAGCCCAATCTATAGACTTGCGTAAATGTATTGAAGGATAAAAATAAGAACACAATTATAAAAAAGGACAAGATTAAATGCTGATGACGACATAAGGAGAATAACCTATATAATATACCCATCAAGACAATAAATTATAAAAAAAAAATTACTGCAATAATAATTGAAAATACTTGTGGTTTATATTACATGACAAATGTGTGTGTATATGTTTCATTTGTATACATGCACTTATTTTATTTTAGACAAATACATAAATGAATTAAGACGGCATATTTTGTTTGATCGTGGAGTTTAATTTGATGGGCAGAAGGTGATGGCATAATCGGGTCTTGCAAAGCAAGTGAAAGTGCTGCTCTTATCGTCGTAAGCATAGCTATAAGCACCAGGGCATTGGTTCTTGAAAATCATAGAGTATTCCGTGGGTGGACATTTTTCTTCTGTATTGAAATCTCCACGACAACAATATTTATCTTCATTTAAAGCCAAACAAGCGCTCTTACAAGCAACCACACTCCCATCAGAACCTATCACTTGGAGTTCAGAAGGACACACAACATTAATGTTCCCCGGACAACTGGAGGTTTTGCAGTCACCACTGCCACCTTGTGGGGTTACAGACATTGGCACATTGAATCCGTCCACATTGCTCACATCGTAGAAGTCTTGTCCCCCGTCTGTTGCTACCGTTATTTCTACCAATGTTGCTGGTGGGATTGCACCAGCACCGTTGCAACCGACTTGACCAGAGGCACAATCAGCGGTGGCACAACTGAACTTTCCATTGTTGTCGGAGCATCCAGTTCGGCCCCAAAATCTACCCGACCATGGTGATGGAAGATCCACCGAAGTTGTTGCTCCAGGTCCTAACTCGAAACCCTGTTGTTGATAGTTGAGCTTTTTGGTCTCCGGTTAATGTTCCTGGCCATACAGTGTATTCACACCTATTTGTGAATGTCACCTTAGCTCCTCCAACCACTACATAAACAAATGCAAAATCAGGATCATATTATTACTGCAACTGAATTTATTAACTAAGCAAAATAAATTAATTGATCAACTATATGAAAAATTGATGTAGTTGAGTATTGATATTTATACCATAGAAGAGGAATGTCAAGCTAAAGCATAAAGCAACACGGGTGCTTGTCATTTTGGATATGACTTGATTAATCTTGTTTTGCAGGCTTGTGAATATTGATGCAGTGTTTTCTTTTTCAATCGTAGTTTGTTGTTTGAAGGTGATTGATGAAGTTGTTCTCTTCTTCTTGACATATATATAGCCTTCTATCGATGGTTTGAATCTTAATTCAACGATTGGTATTCATTTGGTTCGGTCAACAAAAAACTGAGAGGCACATATATGGAACTATTCTACGTTGTATATAGTTATTTATGTATTTAGCCTCCATGCATTGGAAATGTCTCAATCAAATCTTACGTAGTACTTACTTGGTCCCATGTTCGTATATTATTGACGAAAATAAAGAAAAAATATTATGTTAATGAATTTATTTATATATTTTATTTAGAGTGAAGATTTGATTTAATCCCTAACAATATTTTCGCGAGTCCATCTAGTTCATGACAAAAAATAAGCAAATCAGTTTCTGACATAATTTAGTCTCTCTATTACAATGAGTTACCAATTAATTTGTCTAAGATATGAAAATTGTCGGGGATTAATATGTGTATATTTTTCAAGGATTGGATGATTGGTTTGCCAGGGACAAAATTTGGTCTCCATTCATCTTTTATAAATTATTTTTGTCCATGAAGTTGAATAAACTTATTGAAGTTGTGCAATTTAATTTTTCCGTGTTAGACTTTGGTATTAACAATGCATCCTCTACGTCGGTCTCTAATGATCTTTTATAATTTATTGTTGCCCATGAAGTTGAATGAATTTATTGAAATTGTGTAATTTAATTTTTTTCCGTGTTAGACATTTGGTATTAATAAGGTATCCTCCGCGAGTAAATGCAAAAATTAATCTTTTAAATCGGGAAGGACGGAAATGAATGACAAAACTCTCACTCTAGAGATTTCAAACTTTCACAGCTAAATTCGACATATGGTTGAGTTCGAAAAAACCTCTTTCTTTGTTAGATGTACTAATTAAACTCTTTGTCTTACTATAAAATTAACTTCAAAAAGTCTATTATTTAATATTTATAAGATCTTAGTATTAATATTATTATATGTATTATTCCCTAAAGATGCGATTCTCTCAGTTTCTCAAAAGAAACTTAGTATTCAATTTGGAGAGAGATATATTCAAAAGAAATGATAGAATTATCGACAACAACAAAAATTGTAGTGGATCCCATGATTGAGAGAGATATATTCCCTATAGTTCTCTAGTACCCTTACCCCAAACATAAATGTTGCTAGTTCCAACAACAACCCCAAACTTAAAACTTATCATACAATCTACATAGTTTAACTCCAACACAAAATCGGGTCACCTATGGTCTCTAGGTTTCTAATGCAGTTTTTTACCGAACAAAGGATTCTAATCCTAAATGCTCAATTTGGTTTAACAACGGATAAATATAAACATAAAATCCAGGTAGGCTCAAAAAGGCTCTAGGCACCAAACACTCTGTCTTAGTTTGTTCAAAACATGACCAATCAACAAATGATAGTTGCATAAACACTCATATATGTGAAAATTGAAAAATAAATTTTGGCTTAACCTTACAAGTTTAGATTTCAGGAAGTTGTGGCTACCTAACATTACAAATGCATTACACTTCTTGTTTAATTTACATGCAAGCATCCACCACCTTATGAACTTTGATGTTACCACTGGTGAAACAAACTGTTATGAAACTGGGATATTTGAAGAAACAAGAAAATTCATTAATTATAAACAAGAAAGCAATAAAAGTTTTAGAAAAATGGAATCAAACTGACACGACTGACATCTGACATAGACGAGTTATTAAAAAGACTGATGTGAACTTTGATGATAGAAAGATCGACAACAACAAAAATTGTAGTGGATCCCACCATAATTAATTTTTTTTTGTTTCTATTACTCTTTCAAATGGATATCTTCCTTCATTTCAAATATATATAGAGGACCATAACCTCGAAAATATATGAAACTTTACCTAATAATACATATCTCATTATATTTGTCAAAACTTTTGTGAAACTTTTAAGCGATCTAGTAGTGGCTTGAGTTCTAATAAGGCTTGAAAATATTAATGCAATATGTTCTGGACCGGTCACAAGACCAATCATATGCCGACACGTGGCCGAAAAATACACAGTCATAAGGCTCCGCACTCAAAGGAGCACGCCAGGTTGTATGCACCGTGCCACACGGGAGTGCACCCTCGCACGAGGATCACCATACAACTGTCCCTTTTTGTTCCTAATCATACGCCGCATAACCCGGAGACGGTTATGACCTACGCGCGCCTATAAAAGGGTGAACTTGCCTCACCCTTAAGGTACACATCACTTTTCACAACACTTCTTACACACTCTTTCTCCGTTCCATTACTGACTTGAGCGTTGGAGTGCTAATGTGCCTGCAGGCACCTTTCGTTCCTCCGCGAAGACTCATCCCCACCAGGCCGGAAGCCGTTACCGTCACATCGGAGCATTCTCTTCCGTCGTTGCTACTAACCTGTTCTCACCGGACATATCACAAACCTACAGTAATGTTCGCTAAAGCATAATTTCATAGTTTTGTTCCTTGAGACCGTCTAATACAAAATCGTTCATGTCCAATAGGCTGGACTAGCTATCATGTTAATAGTGAACCAGTAGGCTGGACTAGCTATCATGTTAATAGTGAACCAGTAAAGACGTCAAAGTCATTAGCCTTAAAGTATAAAAGATATGGTTACCTACAAAAATAAATGAAGAACTATCTGGTGACAAGAGTGAAGATTGGAATAACAACGAACTACCATTCATTTGTAGAAAACTTCTATGTATAGGTGACATTAGATGAAAGCGTCAAATGAACTTTTCAAGAAAAAAATTTCGTATATATGAGGGAAACAATGATAAGAAGAAGATAATATTTTAAGAGTGCATGTAGAATGGACATTTCAAACTAGAATGTCCAAGGATTGAAAAAGAGAAACCTAGAAGAAGCGAACACAAGATAAAGAAACAAGGATTCATTGAAAAGATAATATGTAACATCAAGGATAACGATATTGAAAAAAATTGTCATGCAACAAGGCAAGGACGTCAATCAGGGTATTGAAACAAATGGTTCTTTCAACACACACAGTTTGATTTTGATGGTAATCTGTCACGAAGAAGTCTCCACGCAAATATAGAGACCTTCAAACTCAAAGCAACCTGTCTGTGCCAAATTAAATCTGCTGATGTATCCAAAGTAATAGAATCTTGGGAAGTTAATAGTTGGTAAACTCCAAGAACTAAATAACCTCATACGAGGTCAAGCTGCTACTATCACTGATCTGATAAATGACTGCTAAAAAATGTCACGAAGTAACGTCCTACACTCCACTAACAACTCCTCCTCCCATGCCCACAACCGCCTCAACCACTTCCATGCCCCACCCCCTTCGCCCCATCCTAATAAGAACATACCAGCCATTGTACTTGACTTATTCCCATCCAAGTCGAATAAACGCTTAAATCGCACACAAAAAGGAGTCCCTCTAACCACAGATCATACCGAAAATAAGAATTTAACCCATTTCCCACTTTTTTCGAGACACAATTCTCAAACCAGCCACCTCCTACACCACCAACCCCGTCCCAAATTTTCGCAATCTCCCGCCACCATGTGGACCCAAACTACCCCCCAACACTACAACAAAATACCCCCTTTAATAGCACTTATTTTGGCTCTTAATAGCGCTTCTCAAGTGCTAAGAAAGCCCCCGCTATAAAAGGTCATGAGCCTATAATAGCGCTTTCCAAACGCTATTAAATAGCAACATGTCAATAGCGCTTTCAGAAAAGCGCTAATAAAGCCTTTCCAAACGCTATTAAATAGCAGCACGTCAATAGCGCTTTCAGAAAAGCGCTAATAAAGCCTTTTCCTAGTGCTATTAAAGTAGCTTTTCTAACAGTTGTTTCTTAGCACTTTCTGAGAAGCGCTATCGTAGCCTTTGGATTCCTTAGCGTTTTACTAAAAGCGCTAATAAAAGTTGCATATTTTTTTTTTTAATTAAAATTTGTAACCAAGAATGCTATAATTAAACGCTATAATAAGATACTGAAATTTGAATATAGCAAATTTACATTCATGATAATCTCATTACAATCTTCAGAATTCATTCCATAAAAAGATAAAAGTACAAAATAAAGATGAAGATGAGGGGGGACATAAAACCAAAATCCTCCAAAAAGTACTAATATGGGAAAGTCTTGTTCCTAGCAACCTGAAATCTAAAGCTATTCAAGAAAGTCTTGTTCCTAGCAACCTGAAATCTAAAGCTTCAAGGAACTATCTTTGGGGACTTGAAAGCTAATTGAATATTCAGAATTTGTAAATAAGCTCCACAAGTAGCTTTATCAGAGCTGACAGCACCATCATTGTTACATTTTACCCAATTTAAGTTTTTCAGCAATATAGGTTCCTATGTCATATAATATGAAACGAAAAATTAATGAACATAGAATTTCCAGCACAACCAATTACGATTTAAAATAACTCAATTAAAAAACGCAAATAAAAATTGTTGAAAAAGAAAATGAAACTCACTAAGAAACTCGACCATAAAGGTTGCCCAATCCTCCTCGACCTCAACTAGCTTATCTTTAGAATAGGTTTTACATTTGTAATCTCCGAAGTACTTCAAATATAAAAGTAGCAAAAAATTGAGTTAGAAAAAGAATGCCTAGCTATATATATATATATATATATATATATATATATATATATATATATGATTACAAATTAACAGTATATTAAAAATCACATGCATACATTTTCGGGGATGATGTCTTGATTTGCCAATATTATCTCTTTCATAAATCGCATGACAAAATAGCCACAGTCAATGCCATTAGTTTGCATAGGACACTGGAAAAAAAATTACATAATTGAAATTTAATCCACATGATGAATTAAAAATACCATTGATTACATTGTCAGAAAAAATACCATTGATTAGAAAATATACCTTTATTTCTATCCATGGGATTATACTTGACTTTGATTTTGACTTGGGATGAAGGGAACGGCAAATACACATGGCACTATCAAAATTAAATCAACTTCAAATGAGTAATAGCACTCAATAATCATACTTATGTCAATTATAAATCTAAAGAATCAATACTCACTTCATGAACTTTCTTCTTACAACGTCAATGTTAGGATGTCCCCCCGGCAATGAATCCATATAATATATCATCTCAGCTCCGGGATTGATGACAAGCAACACCCAATGATTTAGCCTGCATCCATCATAATTTACATATATTTCAATTATAATTAAAAAACCACTTTTTCAAATTTAGTCATTTTGAATGATGTTTTGTAGAGAAAACTCACCCTAAATTGACCGGTGCAAAAATCAGTTTCTTCTTAAACTTGTGTGTCAATAGGATGTCTGCTATTTGTTGCCCTTGTTTATCCTCTTGAGATACATGTGGGGATAAAAATGAGAACTTATTTTCCAACCCACGAGGCTTGATCAAATTTTCATACAAGAACCTTGAAACATAACAAACAACACAAAACAGATAACACATTTAGACAAGCATTATAAACAAGCTAAACACTTTGTCAATTATCGATAATGTGGGATACATGTTGAACTCCATAAATAAGTACAAAACAGACACTGGTTCAAAAGAATTAGAAGATAGAACACTCTTCAGATGACAAAAGAAATAAAACATGAATCCCTCTAATCCGTAATCCTTTACGCCTCACGTTGGGCAGCAAGCATGTGCAACCCAAGATGTTAAAAAATGTTCAACTATACGACATACTATATTTATTCACTGTTTCATACTATATTTTCAGCTTATGCATAAAAATTCAATTCTACACAAGTTTTGATCCTAATGTATCACATACTTGTACAGGTACCAGGCATCACACCACACCATAATTCATGATACGCTGGCTAAGGGAAAGACAGTAATTGTAATATTAATTTTTCATAAATATTTGTGACAGAAAACAAATATAATAAAGGTCCTTCCATTCTGACTCACTACAAGCACATAAATCGCCTTCTCATCCTACTAATTCATAGTTAACATCTTTCATTTTGACTCACATCAACTAGCGCAGGAGATAGTATAGCATCTCCAAAAACAGCTCAACATGACTAAGATAAATGCCATAGAAGTTAAAAAACCAAACAACACACTCCCAAAAATAGGAATAACAGAACAGCAGAGTTTGTGACAGAAAGCCAATATAATAAAGCCCTGTAACAGTCCTAAATAACAACTATTTAATAGAGGTACCTGGCATATACAGCTATAACAGTGGCACTTAACCAATCATGTTGCACAAGCTCTTCTATATTCTCTATTTCTACTTCGTCTGTATAAGCTTTGCCATATATAACATTGTCCATGTAAATTGGGACTGATTGTCCTTCAGTCATTATTGCCTTCACATAAGTATCAAGGAATGGTACCATAGCAGGCTTCACAGTTTTCATCTTTTTGTTTGGTGAAGCAACTGATTCAGCACTACGTTGGGGTCTCTTGTCAATTTTTTTAGATTTAGCTGGAATCTAATTAGTTACAATACTTTAGGTTAGTGACCAAATAATAAAACAAGTATATATCACTTATCAATCACAAAGGTTAATAATAGGTAATTAATTTACCTTTTGATGTTCATCAACCAATTTAACAAGATTCAATTGCCATGCCACAAATGTCCCTATTGCTTCACCAACAGTCAAGACATCGCCTTCTTCAACAGGTATAGGCAACAAAGCTTTCCTCTCAACAGCAACATCAATCCTAACCTTGACATATCCGGGTGGTAATTTCTTGTTGTGTAAAACATCACTACCCGTGTTATATAATTTTCCATGAGCAACCAAACATCGGCATGGGGATGATAAGTAAATTTCAATAGACGAAATACCCTAAACCAATAGTTAATGAACATATACGTTATTAGGATTATGAAGCAAAATAAATAAATTAAAATTTAACACTTTATAAAGAAAACATTTACCTTCGGAATGGCGTCAAGTGCAAGAGGGCTGCAAGAATCTTTGGCACTAGTTTCTATCCTTTGAACCAAATCTCGTGGTTGTGGCGTCTCTCCACCATCTTTCTGATTTGTTCTCTCTCCAACATCTCTTTTTTGTTGTCTTTCTTCAGCATCTTTTTCATGTTGACTTTCTCCGACATGTTTTAGTTGTTGCCTCTCTCTCTCGCTTTCTACATCTTTCTCAATATTTCCATTCTCTGTAGTATCTCCATCATGTGTCTGCCTCTCTAACACCAATCTCTCTAGTGACTCCATTCTCTTACTCATTTTGCCAAACATTGCATTCACTTCATCGACGGGGATATATTGTCGTGGAAAGATGTCTTTGGGACATACCCCAAAACCATAACCCCTAACACGACCAGAGTATTTTGGAAGATGTTCTAAGGCCAATTGAAGAACATCATTACGACCAAGATCTTTTCCCCTCTCATCTTCTGGTAAAGATTGTGTTAACTCCTTCTGTGACATTGACAAGCAAAAATAATTTTGCATAAAAATTACCTCTCATGTTTCTGAACTTTCATCACAATTAACAAAATATTTTGATATGAATCCAATAAAAAAGAAGCTATATTTGACTTACACATTTATCCGCAACTTTTTGAACTTCCTCTTTATCAATCACTCCATCCTTACCAACATGGGCAGCAATCCACACAGATGCACGTGGTATCATTTCCTCTCCACTCTCTTTTTTCTTTTGTTTTTTTTTTGGAGAATAGGCAAAACAGAACAGAGAAGTCAAAACAAGAAGGCAGCATAGAGAATTCGGTATATAGACAAAGTATAATAATCAGACTTGGATCCCTACAACTTTATATATATACTTACCATATTATGTTCGAGACGACCTAATCCCATCCGTGATTTTCTATATGGATGTCTAGGATTTAAAGCTCTTTCTCGATTTTCTTTACTTTTTTTCTGCGTGAATTATAATTTTATTAGGTTGATAAAAAATATGATGATAAAAAAGAATAGAGAAAATAAATGTCATGAATTTAAACACAAAGCTACAAAGACATTACCTTGAATTCAGGAGTGAGACGTTGAGCTACAAAGGCATCCCAATGCTCCGATTCTATGTAGGGATAATCATCAGTCGAAGGTTTTACAATCTCATCAGGATTTTTATCTGTCACATAGAGTCTTGTCAATGTGGCTTTATGTGCTCTGAACAACTTTCCAGCTTCCATTTTTACATGATCATCATGCTCATTGCCAAATATGAAAACTTTCTGCAAGATGACAGAGATCATTAATTAACAAATATAAATATATAAACATAATGAAATTTTTTCAACTAGATTGAGTTTGTGTTTTACCCGAATTTCATCCAAAATTTTTTGTTTGTAAGGTATCATTTCACGAGCTCTCCAATATGACATACTAATAGGAACCAACCGACGAACGATGCATCCAATGTAACTGACAAAACGTTGGCTATCTTCTCCAACTGGTTGACCTAAAGCATTCCAACGAACCTGAAGAAAGAAAGTGATTATTAATTCAAAAATACAAAATGAAATCATAAAATCTTATCGAGACCAACTAGTTACCTCAAAAGTATCTCCACGGCTTTTAGCTTTGTGAATTACTCGCATGCGGGTCACACCACGTTTACCATTTTTGTTTCCTTTTGAACTACTTCCACCATTACTTGAAGCCATTTATCTGTAAAAAAGTGTTATTAACATTAAAAATAATTAACATTAAAAATGAGAATCATAGACAATAAAATAATAAAAACAAGCTATTATGTCATACAAGATCAAGTCAGTCTTTTTCTCTTCCTACTCTGATCCTTGCTCTTTTTTTTATTCTTACTTTTCTGTTTTTCAATTACACAGATTGATTGATCGATCAAATCCCCCTCCTCATGATCCTCTCTTGTATAGAGAATATCATCTACAGTTGGAACATTCTCAGTTGATTCTGATGTATTAATGAAAGGATCATCCTCAACACATGTATTTTCACATTCTTTATTGTTGTGATCATTTAAAATCACAATAGACCATTTTTCATTTGCAGGGTCAGTAACATAGAACACTTGCTGAGCTTGTGATGCTAAAATAAAAGGCTCGTCTCTATACCCAACTCTGTTAAAATCAACCTTAATGAACCCATGATCATCAACTTTCACACCATTGTTGTTTTCAACCCACTTGCAACCAAACACAGGCACTTGAAAGGATGAGTAATCCAACTCCCAAATATGTTCAATGACCCCAAAATACGACAACTTGGCATACAAGGGATTTCTGTCTTTGGCACTTGAGATATGCAATGATTGAGCTTCGAGTGTGACACCACTATTTTGCATAGTGCTTTCTTGATCATGTTCTTTTGTATAAAATGTAAAGTTGTTAATCATATACCCATAGTAAGAGAAAACATCTATATCTGGACCATCTGCTAGCATTCTCAATCTTTCTGAAACTGAATCGGGATTTTTAACACATTCTGAAAAAATATGATCTTTTAGCCATGATGTAAAAGTTCGATTGTGTTCTCTTGTTAACCAATTTTCATTTCTATTAGGGTTCAAACTCTTAAGCTTTTCCTTGTGTTTTTCGACATATGGCTCAACCTCAACATCATTGTGTAGAACATACAAGTGGGCTTGCTCCAATTCAACTTTTGAGATGGACATTATTTTACATGCACCAATCCCTTCACCTTCTGTTCGTCCTGAGTGTCGTGACATTGGAATGCCTATGGGTTCCACATTAGCGAGGTGTTCAGTAGAAAGCTCAATAGCTTCTTCAGTTATATACCGTTCAACAATACAACCCTCTGGTCGACTTCGATTCTTTATGTACCCTTTTAGTATCTTCATGTGACGCTCAACTGGGTACATCCACCTCATATAAGCCGGTCCACAATGTTGTGTTTCCCTGACAAGGTGGACTGTTAGATGAACCATTATGTCAAAAAATGAGGGTGGAAAATACATCTCAAGCTCACATAAGGTGACAACAATTTCATTCTGCAATGCTGACAACTTCTCAGGATTGATGACTTTGCTACATATAGCCTTGAAGAAAAAACATAGTTTAGTTATGGTCCATCTCACCTTTTCAGGCAAAATGGAACGTATACCTATTGGCAGCAAATTCTGCAATATAACATGACAATCATGAGTCTTTGTACCCTTTAACTTGAGATCCTTCATACAAACCAATCTCTTAATGTTTGAGGAGAACCCCTCTGGAACTTTAACTCCATGAAGAAAATTACAAAGAATAATTTTCTCTTTTCTTGAGAGTGTATGAGCCGCTGGCGGTAGAAATGTACGATTCCCCTTCTTAACAGGCCTCAACTCTTTTCTCATGCCCATTTTTTCCATGTCTAACCTTGCATTGATGCCATCCTTGGACTTTCCTGTCACGTTGAGTAATGTACAAATGACATTATCGAACACATTTTTTTCAATATGCATCACATCAAGGAAATGTCTCACATACAATGACTTCCAATATGGCAATTCAAAGAAAATTGACTTTTTTTTCCAACCGCCCTTGACAAGCTCCCTTTTAAAAGGCTTTCCAAATTTAATACGCAGACGCTTTACCTTTTTGTATAATTGATCACCTGTCAAAGGCACGGGAGCTTTATCTTCTTCAGTTTCACCATTAAATGCTTTTCTCCACCTTCGATAACGATGTTTGGTATTTAAGAATCTACGATGCCCAAGAAAAACTTGCTTTTTACAATTTTCCAACCGTATCCATTTTGTACCATCTTCACATACGGGACATGCACGCTTTCCTTTGACACTATACCCAGATAGATTCCCGTATGCTGGAAAATCATTTATTGTTCCAAATAACATAGCCCTCAAGTTGAAGAATTCTTTTCTATACCCATCATACACCTCTACACCCGTCTCCCACAAAAGCTTTAAATCTTCAATTAATGGAGCCAAGTATATGTCTATATCATTCCCCGGTTCATAGGGACCAGAAATTAACATTGTCAGCATCATGTACTTACGCTTCGTATATAGCCATGGAGGAAGGTTATAAATCATCATAATCACCGGCCAAGTAGTGTGTTTACTACTTTGAATACCATGAGGGTTTATTCCGTCAGTAGACAATGCAAGACGTAGATTTCTTTCTTCTTTCCCAAAATCTTGGTAATCATGATCAATTTTTTCCCATTGAGGAGAATCTGCAGGATGTCGAAGCATTCCATCTGCAACCCTTCCATATTCATGCCATGTTAAGTGCTTTGCATCTTCTGCATTACGATACATGCGCCTAAATCTTGGTATTATCGGAAAGTACCATAGCACTTTGGATGGGGCTGTTTCTTTCTTATTGTATCGTGATGCACCGCATTTAGGACACGAATCTAATGATGCATACTCATTTCGAAATAAAATGCAATCTTTAGGACAAGCATGTATCTTCTCATAACTCATGCCAATAGAGCGTAACATCTGTTTAGCCTCATAGGTTCGACTAGGGAGCACGTTATTCTCAGGCAACATATCTTTTAACAGAGTTAGCAAGTCTGTAAAGCTCTTATCAGACCATCCATTGCGTGCTTTTAAGTTATACAATTTTAAGACCGTAGACAATCTTGTGAATTTAGCACATCCATCATACAATGGTATCTTTGAATCACTTACTAGCCTCTCAAACATTTTGGGACAATCACGAAGATCTTCTTCAATTTCATTGATAAACTCTTCGACTCGATCAAACTCATAATCATTTGACGTATCTCTCACATTGCTCCTCAAACCAGCAGACTCAGTTTCTTCTTCCCCGTGCATTGTCCAACATGTATAGCTTTCATCAATTCCATTACATATTAAGTGATCTTGCAGCTGTTCCGCACTAACTCCTCTGTAACAACATTCTAAGCATGGGCATATGATGTTACTGATGTCTTTTGCATGAGCAACAGCAAACTCAACAAACTCTTTCACTCCTTCTATGTACTCCTTTGACGCTCGATTCGCAGACACCCATTTCCGATCCATAGTTCCTAGGTCTTGATAGTTAGATGTCGGGAATAGTTAGTTTGAGTTTATTGGTAACAAATATTACTAGCTAAAATTTGGTTCTACCAACTGAGTTATGAATCATATGCTTAAGGATTCACTGCCCATACACAATTGAAAAAAGATAGAAAAAGAAAATAATTAAATAATATTTATTTTTTAAATAATAAAATAAAAGGTAATTTTATGTGTGTGTGCCTAAGTGGTACGCTCAAAAGCTTGTGACCATGCAAGACTTTCTCCAAAGATATATGCATATAGTCCATTGCAAATTTGATATCTTTCCGTAACCACCTAACTTAAATAGTTGCTTTTAATCATCAAGAATTCCTACCACTATTATCCACCAAACAATTGTGTGAGTAACACTTGAGCTAGTATTTGGGACATACCTTAAAAAAATGGAACGATACAAGCCTCTATTGTGAAAGTGATCGACCAAATCCAATAAGTTAAGCTGTATCTGCACATAATTCAGTGGTACAGTTGTGAGCGAGCTGACCAGACTTAACATGAATTGTTATAATAAGCAAATGAACTATTGGAGAATCCTTTTTCATTTTCAGTTGGCTTGGTTCACAAGGCAATTGTGTTAACATTGTGTTTCAATATTGTCATGAATAGTTAGAAATTTTAAATAAGTAATAGCAGGTTAATGTTTAACCATGACTAACAAATTATGAACACTCATAAATTAGATTTCAAGTACACACAATCAATATGCATGACAGAAACATCAATAAGTGAATCACTATATATAGCTGATGTGAAAATAAACAAAAATGCAAGATTTGAAGAAGATGTAACAATGAAAAACAAACACAAAACATGAGAAAAAATTGGATTTTTAAACCTTTGAAAGCCATTGGCACACCACAAATGGTTACTGGTTATATGAAATAAAAGTAATCGTCGTAGATAAAGTTATAGGTGAATCATGAAATGTTACAAGTAAATAGTGTCGAAACATGTGTGTGAGCGCACCATCTCAGATTTGAACAAAGACAAAGAAATCACGACAGTATTCATTGAGGTGCTGGTGCTGACTTATATTACCTTTTCTCATGATAAGCTAATTCCATAGTACAAGTAAAAATTAATAAAATCTGTAGCTGATGATATAAGACCAGCAAGATAAAACAGCAGGATATAAATAACCATGAGCATGTATTTGGAGTAAAATTTAAAACCATGAACAGTAAAAGAACATGCACTCTCATATCAGTCCAGCTTTACAAGCACCAATAGCTTAAAACATTACACCAATAGGACAAAAATATAAACAAGAGACAGTATGTGGTGGAAAATAAGCTGCCAAGTTCTCTAAGCTTTTTTTTGCATTGTTAGGAATAGCCGAAGACATAACAATCCACTTTAAGATCTATAAACTATCTACGCTCAACCATGTTTCGATTTAAGGAAACAAAGAAAGATACAGAGGAGACTGCTTCAACTTAAAACAATCAGTTTCGAGCATGTAAAGATTTTGATTATAACTTTAATTCTGATTACAAATTGAGAAGCATATTATTCTTTTTAATTCATGCAGTGACAGTGGCAGCACATATGAAGGCTCTTTGCCTTCCTATGAGCAAATATACGCATGTCTATGAGCTTTAATACTTCGAAAATAATGCGAGTATAACACCACCGTCAAATTTTGAATAATAACGAACAAATAAAGATTCTAGCAGAGTACATAAAGATCTGTTTTCAATGTTCTTCGTATAAATCAAACATTGCTTCTAATTAAGCATCTTCTAAGTTCTGGACACCCCTTGGAGGAAATCACTCTAAGCTTGTTGTAAACCAAGCATCAATGAAGGGGGTGTATTATGCTTTTGGCATTAGCGGACTCAATATGTGCATGTGTTTGTGTAGTATCTAGTGCTAGAGTCGATCTTCATAGTTCTTAATTCTTATGTTCTTTTTTCACAATTAAGATTACACAGATTAATTAATAAATAACAATCAATAAACAATGCCATAGTTCTTAAATTGTAGTGAAACGTAACAAGAAAAGAAAAGATTACAATAAAATCAAACCAACCATTACTATCAACTAACATTATTATTAGTAGTAGTATTCTTCTTTGAGTGTGTTTGGATTGATATTATCATAACTATTTGTACATGATCTTAAGGATATATATCAGATTTGCATCAAGATAAAAGGAAAATATTTTATATTTATAACTAGTCCAAATCTTAGAAATGGAATCAAGGTAAAATAATCTTTCTGACTTTTTCCACTTAATCAAAAGAGCAAATTGAATTCTCTATCATAAATGAAATCTCCCACTGTCGAATTCAAATAGTCAAAACCAGAATATATCAAACTCAAACCTAATATTCCATTAAAATGATGAAAAAACAAATCCCTAGCTTTTCCCATTTGTTGCTAAAAACATAAGAAACAATACAGGTAAAAACAGAACAAAACTTGTTCATACTCAGATTAAAACAAATACCAAAAACACAAGTCTCACACATGTAATACCAACAATGAACAATCCTTCACTACCCCTAAAAACTTCCCCATGCACTAAGTGACATACTGATTTTCAAAAATTGCAGCCAAACAAACTTTGCATTAATGTGGACTGCATTAAATTATAAAGTAATATAAATTTAGAGTGGAAATGCATCATACCTTTTACAATAACAATCAAGTCATTAGATTAATTTGAGAGACTAAAAAACCAGATTAACATATGAGAATATGAAATTTTGATCTGAACCCATATAAGAAAAGAAATGCAATGCAACAAACAAGCACTCAAAAATGATATTACAGACACACATGAGACTTTATTCTCTTTTGTTTTTGATTGTGTTTTAGTCAACATAGACAACAACAGAGTTCTACTTTCTATGTCTTCATTGTCTTTTGTAGATATATGATGACCCACCATTGCTTTCAATTTTATTATACTTATTTGGATTGGATGTAATAATGGTCACACCAGCTTCTCTTTTCAATTCCCATTTTAGTTTATTACTTTATCACTGTGCATTGATGATTGGGCTGCTTCAATTCCATGATAATGTGTGTGCTTTTGGGCTGCATACTAATAATAAATAATAGAATAAATCATTACTTTACCCCTAAACTATCATCTCTTGTCAAAAAGAAAAATTATCTAATATGGTCAGAATTTCATCCGTGAAGATGAATAAGTGGATAATACTGGTTTCAACCTCGACCGATGCATATTGCAGCATCGCTACTACAAATCGAGCTATGAGCTAATGATAAAGGGGATATCTTTTCTCTAATTCAAACCCTGAACTATGTAAAAAGTAATAATTAGTCACTAAAGTATATAACATTAGTCAATTTATTCCATAATATTAAGACATTAGAGATAAATTTTTGGACTTTCAAATACTTTACAAACAAAATTGAGGAATTTCATATAGTATACAAATTTACTAATAAATAAATGATTTTTGCCTAAAAAATTGATAACTGAATTTTTTTTTATTTCAATTAGAAATTGAAGCTAGTTTGAATCCTTAGTAAAATTCGAGTAATTAGTGCAACAAGTCACAAATTTGCAGTTACCTCGATACATACATTCATTAATGTTCATATAAACCAAACATACAAAAATGCACATATATATCAGTGTCTATAAGCTATGAAGCACAAACACTCCTCATATTATGAGTGTCTATGACACGTATCGTATCCGACACCGACACGTACAATTACACTGAATATGATTGCCTAATTTGAATTTATCCTAAGCCATTTTTTCAGCTTATTTTCATAAGCTCTCGAATATAGTTTATGAAAACAGCTTACAGCTTGTACTTTTACAATTTAACTTTATTTAATCTGTTTTTATAGAAACAACTTATAAATAAGTGTTTGTCATTATAATAACTTATATAGAAGAACAATTTGAATCACACAACATATGATTTGAATCAGCCACAATCACATTGAAGATTCGAACCACAGTAAACCACAATCAAAGTCAATTGAAAAACACAATCAAATGAAAATCTAAACCCTAATAACCACAAATATACATGTAAATAATACGAATCTGTAATTAGCAAAGAAGAAGGTGAGAAACTTACCAAAATCAAAAACGGAGAATCCCCTTCTAATCACAATAACCCCTTTTTGACGAGAACCCTTTTCTGATCATAATCAACAAAGAGAGAGGGACGGTTGGGCAAAGAGAGACGATGGATTGAATCAGAGAGAATCGGACAGATAAACGGAACTGGTGACAGAATCACAATCGGAAGAGAGAGGGACGATGGGTTTTTGTTCGAAGAGAGAGGGACAATAGGTTAACGATGGATTTTCGAAGATTTTGGGAGAAGCAAGGAAGTGACTTCTGACTTTGACTGATTTTGGACGCAAACAAGGACGGTGGAAGATTTTTGAAGGACTGTGAGTTTTGGACGGTGAGTGAGTGAGAGAGTGAGTTTTGGAACGGTGAGTGTTTTGGAATGAGTGTTTTCACGCTTTTGTTGTGCGCGAAAATGAAAAAAGTATCCGCCCTTTTTCAATTTTCATAAAACCCAAACATAGCGTTTGCGAAAACGCTATCTATACCCCTTCAACAATAGCGTTTTCTTAAAAGCGCTATTAGTGAGAACTAGAATAATAGCACTTATAGAAAAGCGCTATCTAACCCAATTTTTTTCATGGTTTTTTTAGCGCTTTTTAGAGAGTGCTATAACAGGTTTATAATTTGCACTTTTAATAGCATTTATCCAGAAACGCTATTAAAATTGTGCTATTAAAAGCCAAAATTGTGGTAGTGCAACCTTTAACTTTCCTCATACCCCCTATATCCACCAACATCCTCCAACACCATTTACCTAAAAGAGCAATGTTGAACTCCCTCATCTGCCTAACCCCCAACCCACCATACTCGTTTTGTAAACAAACTGTTTTTTTTAACCAATTCAACTAGTTTTCCTATGATCCTCACTCCCACCCCAAAAAAAATTATTCAAAGTAGATTTAATAGAAGAGATTATACATGATGGAGCCTTGAAGAAGGAAAGAGCATAGACAGGCAGAGAAGTCATGACAGATATAAGAACAATCAAGCGACCACCAAAAGAAAGATATCGACTCTTCCAATCAGACAGTCTATATTTTATGCGAGAAAAAACCAGCTCCCAAAACATTAAACGCATCGGATCACCACCAATAGGAAGACCCAAATACACAAAAGACACCTTTCCCACTTTACAACTCAAACCAGAAATATTGACCCCAACCAGCATACTCTTATGGAAATTAACCTTCCAACCCAACATTACCTCATAAAGCACAAGCACTGCCCGCAGTGCACGAAAATTAGCCCATTTTTTAACCCAAAAAAGTAACGTCGTCGAATAACTGAAGATTGGAAACAACAGTTGGATTCTGCATACTAGTAATGTACCCAATAAATATGTTGGACTCAACCATGGCTTTCATCATCACATTCAAACCTCATCAACCAGCAAAAAAAAAAAAAAATAAAGGAGAAAAGGGATCACCTTTTCTTAGACCTCTCTCAAGAGGAAATTCTTCTGTTGGACTGCCATTACTATCATAGAAGCTATTTCAGTACAAACACACTCTTCAATCCCTTTCCTTCACAAAAACGGGAAAGACATTTGCCCCATCACTGCATCTAAGTATCCCCAATCTACCGAATAGTATGATTTTTTCAAAATCAACTTTAAATAACATTAACTCCTTACTAGACTTACAAGCAGTCTCTGACTCAAAGATTACACTTACAATAACCGACCGCAACATGTTTGCTAACAATTTTGCCAAGGTTGTATACATACTCCCCACCTAGGAAATATGCCTAAAATCATTTAATTTTTCAAGGCTATCCACTTTAGGTATAAGTTCTATGAAAGTATTATTTATAACTTACGTCGATTTACTATTCAAATGAAACTCTGAAATAAACCGCATGATGTCATCCTTGAATTTAAGCCAATTTTTTTTTTATAAAACCAAAATAAATGCCATCTGGACCCGGACTCCTGTAACTGTCACAATCCCACACAATATCCTTAACTTCCTCCAAATAAAAAGGTTAAATCAAGCTACCACCTTCTAAAAACGACAAAGTCCGAAGCTGAAGATTACGCTTGGCCTTTCAAGATTGCACGCCTAGAAGTGAGACACAAAATTTTAAACAACAGTCTCTCTAATGGGATTCACGCCCTCCACCAGAAAGCCATCCACCAAAAAAAACTATATTACATACTTTTTTTTTATAATTTTTTTAAATCAAGAACATTTAATAACTTTTTTAACGACAAATGTTAACAACAAATGGATCTTGAAAGAGAAAAGCTTGAGAAACAGAAAATTCTGTTATAATTCAATGTAGTTGAAAGATACAAGGGGAAAACTTATGTACACGTGGCTAGTTCCAGCTCATACTATCTGTCCTAACTAACTACACATGTAAGCTAAATGCAAATGAAAGGAAGGACCATCACGCACAGGAAGAAGTATTCACGTTTTGGAACAAAAGGAAGGAAGGCATCATGGACACTCAACAATAGCATTTTGAATGAAATTGAGTAGCAACGTGAATACGACATAATTCTATCGGTTTAATTTATTTACTATGTTGTTTATTTGTATGATTATGTCTAACTAATTTTCTTTGATTAGGATTAGATGATTTTAATTCGAGTTGTATGAACCATGTGATTCTATAAACTCTTTTCAATGCAATTATAATCCTAGTTTTATTTAAATTTGCTTGAGTGTAACGCTTTTTGTATGTTTACGAATGACTACTAGCCTTAACTTTTTAAATATATGAATGTATCTTAGAATTTAAATGACTACTAGTCATATCTTTTAAAGATTGATCAGAACTATTTTGTTAATTTGTCGTAAAATTAGGAGAATAATTGTACAGACCGAAAGACCTCATCACTTATCTCTGTTATTTTCCGAAACAATTTATTTTATTTTAATTTTATGTTAAATTCAGATCATCACCACTTATCTCTGTTATTTTCCGAAACAATTTATTTTTATTTTATTTTTATGTTAAATTCAAATATGCTCTGCATACCCCCATTTGTTAAATCCTTATGACAATTAAATTACCGAGTTAAGATTGAAACAATCATTGTGAAGACGAACTTATAAATTTTATTATTTCAATGCATTTCAACCACACTTTCTAAAAGTCTATCAAATTTTTGGCGTCATTGGCGGAGACTGTTGATTAATTTCGACAAGGCAATTTTTTTAGTTAGTTTTTTTTTTTTAATTTTCAGTTACTAAAAAACATAAAAAAATAAAAATTGTGTTCTTTATGTCTTTTTTATTGTGTCTTGCTACTAAAATGTTTATCTGAGTTTTGTAGCAATGTGGGGTAGAAGACTATTGATAGATACTGAAGAGATAATTATCCTTCAGTATGAAAAACTTAAGTTATCTCTTCGTATAAAAGATTTGGATAAAGGTTAAAGGTGAGATGTGGTTTTTGTGGTAAGAATCGTCATAGTCACTATTATAATGAGCATTGTGTGGATAAAGAAGGGCAACAAGTGGTCAATATTGATTATAACTTTGAACTTGACAATTTTTAGATGAATTCTTAAGGCCCAGTCAATTTTCATTTGATAGATTTTAAGTTCAGTGTGTTGAACTTGTTGAGAAACTATATTGGTATGCGGAGAAGTTGGTTGAGATAGAGACTGAATGTCACACCTTTGTGATGGAAAAGGAAAATTTCAAAAACTGAAATAGTGGCATGGAAGAAAAATCACAAGTGATGCACGTAGATCTCCATGTGACATTTGAGATTCAAACATTGGAGATTAAGGAGATTCAGTTGCAACAAGAGTTTTATTCTTCTCGAAGGTGGAAGATCAAAATTTCCAGAAGCCTACTGCTCGATCTACTTCTTTGTGTCAAGTTCATGGAATTCCTACCAAACAAGAGAAAAAAAAGGATGATGTGCTTTTTTTTATCATATATGTCACCCTAACAGTGGTTGAGGCGTCAAGCTTATGACATTAAAGAAGCGCTTGGTGGTAGGCAACCCATAAAGAACTTGCAATTTTTCTTTATTTGTTGATTGGTCATGTTTTGAACAAACTAAGACAGAGTGTTTGGTACCTAGAGCCTTTTTGAGCCTACCTGGATTTTATGTTTATATTTATCCGTTGTTAAACCAAATTGAGCATTTAGGATTAGAATCCTTTGTTCGGTAAAAAACTGCATTAGAAACCTAGAGACCATAGGTGACCCGATTTTGTGTTGGAGTTAAACTATGTAGATTGTATGATAAGTTTTAAGTTTGGGGTTGTTGTTGGAACTAGCAACATTTATGTTTGGGGTAAGGGTACTAGAGAACTATAGGGAATATATCTCTCTCAATCATGGGATCCACTACAATTTTTGTTGTTGTCGATAATTCTATCATTTCTTTTGAATATATCTCTCTCCAAATTGAATACTAAGTTTCTTTTGAGAAACTGAGAGAATCGCATCTTTAGGGAATAATACATATAATAATATTAATACTAAGATCTTATAAATATTAAATAATAGACTTTTTGAAGTTAATTTTATAGTAAGACAAAGAGTTTAATTAGTACATCTAACAAAGAAAGAGGTTTTTTCGAACTCAACCATATGTCGAATTTAGCTGTGAAAGTTTGAAATCTCTAGAGTGAGAGTTTTGTCATTCATTTCCGTCCTTCCCGATTTAAAAGATTAATTTTTGCATTTACTCGCGGAGGATACCTTATTAATACCAAATGTCTAACACGGAAAAAAATTAAATTACACAATTTCAATAAATTCATTCAACTTCATGGGCAACAATAAATTATAAAAGATCATTAGAGACCGACGTAGAGGATGCATTGTTAATACCAAAGTCTAACACGGAAAAATTAAATTGCACAACTTCAATAAGTTTATTCAACTTCATGGACAAAAATAATTTATAAAAGATGAATGGAGACCAAATTTTGTCCCTGGCAAACCAATCATCCAATCCTTGAAAAATATACACATATTAATCCCCGACAATTTTCATATCTTAGACAAATTAATTGGTAACTCATTGTAATAGAGGACTAAATTATGTCAGAAACTGATTTGCTTATTTTTTGTCATGAACTAGATGGACTCGCGAAAATATTGTTAGGGATTAAATCAAATCTTCACTCTAAATAAAATATATAAATAAATTCTTTAACATAATTTTTTTTCTTTATTTTCGTCAATAATATACGAACATGGGACCAAGTAAGTACTACGTAAGATTTGATTGAGACATTTCCAATGCATGGAGGCTAAATAAATAAATAACTATATACAACGTAGAATAGTTCCATATATGTGCCTCTCAGTTTTTTGTTGACCGAACCAAATGAATACCATTCGTTGAATTAAGATTCAAACCAATGAACCATCGATCGAACAGAAGGCTATATATATGGCAAGAAGAAGAGAGCAACTTCATCATTCACCTTCAAATAGCAAAACTACAATCGAAAGAGAAAATACTGCACCAATATTCACAAGCCTGCAAATCAAGATTAATCAAGTCATATCCAAAATGAAGAACACCCGTGTTGCTTTATGCTTTAGCTTGGCATTCCTCTTCTATGGTATATATATCACTATACAACTATATTAATTTTTCATATAGTTGATCGATTAATTCATCTTGCTTAGTTAATAAATTCAGTTGCATTAATAATATGATCCTGATTTTGCATTTGTTTATGTAGTGGTTGGAGGAGCTAAGGTGACATTCACAAATAGGTGTGAATACACTGTATGGCCAGGAACGTTAACTGGAGACCAAAAACCTCAGCTATCAACGACGGGTTTTGAGTTAGGACCCGGAGCAACAATTGCAGTGGACCTTCCATCACCATGGTCGGGTAGATTTTGGGGCCGAACTGGATGCTCCGACAACAACGGAAAGTTCAGCTGCGCCACCGCAGATTGTGCCTCCGGTCAAGTCGGTTGCAATGGTGCTGGTGCAATCCCACCAGCAACACTAGTGGAAATAACAGTAGCAACAGACGGGGGACAAGACTTCTACGATGTGAGCAATGTGGACGGATTCAACGTGCCAATGTCTGTAACGCCACAAGGCGGTAGTGGTGACTGCAAAACCTCCAGTTGTCCGGGGAACATTAACGTTGTGTGTCCTTCAGAGCTCCAAGTTATTGGTACTGATGGGAGTGTGGTTGCCTGTAAGAGTGCTTGTTTGGCTTTAAATGAAGATAAATATTGTTGTCGTGGAGATTTCAATACAGAAGAAAAATGTCCACCCACAGACTACTCTATGGTTTTCAAGAACCAGTGCCCCGGTGCTTATAGCTATGCTTACGACGATAAGAGCAGCACTTTCACTTGCTTTGCAAGACCCGATTACGCCATCACCTTCTGCCCATCAAATTAAACTCCAAGATCAAACAAAATATGCCGTCTTAATTCATTTATGTATTTGTCTAAAATAAAATAAGTGCATGTATACAAATGAAACATATAGACACATTTGTCATGTAATATAAACCACAAGTATTTTCAATTATTATTGCAGTCATTTTTTTATAATTTATTGTCTTGATGGGTATAATATATAGGTTATTCTCCTTATGTCGTCATCAGCATTTAATCTTGTCCTTTTTCTTCGTTCGGTGATTTCTATCTTTAGCATAGTGAGGGTCAAAAAAACCTGCTAACTTGTAATCCGTTTAACAACAGTATGATAGGATCGGATTAAAATCTTGCACAAGAACATTTGTTGAATACAGAATATCAAGTCTATAGATATTGTTAGATATACTATTAACCAAGCATGCCTTTGTATACCTTATGATCCGCCTTATTGCTTATATTTTTTTTATCAAGAGAACAAGTTGGATGCATTAGGGTTTGCATTCTTTTAGATTGAACTTTTTAAAAATTATTTTGTGTATTTTGTTTGGTGAATATAAACTCCTCTAGACTATTGCAGGATTTGAATTCCAAGAAAAATTTGAGTTCTCCCAATATGCTCATTTAGAAAATTTCTTGCACAAATACTATATTTATAAACCCAGGGTGAGTAATGACATTAGGCATATGTCGTCAAATATTATTTTAATTTACAGAAGCGAGAGACTGCCATTCCTTCCACAAACTAGTGTGATGGTTATGCTGCTATTTCTCTGAGTTCTCTTTTTCTTCTTCTTCTTTATTGGTTTTCTGCAAATAGTTAATGAAATTTAATGAAATTTATCGAGAATCGAATTGAAGACATTATGAGGAGATAAAGCACTATAGAGAAGTTTCTGAATAAAGATATCACCGATCTTCTGTACAGTGATCTATATATCAATGCTACAGATGGGTAATTCCTTTTTTTCTGTGTTTTGGTTGTCTAGTTTCTAGATTAAATTTTGTTAGATTATTCACCAAGTAGGCAAGCACGATATCTAGATTAATGTAGTAATTTATGAGGGTTGTGCTTTGCAAAAACCGTGCTACTTTTCATTGATTGGTTGCTTATTTGAGACTTATTATGGAAGGATGAAAATCTTGAAGTAGAAATTGTTACCAACTATGGAGTTCTCATAGAGTGGTTGCTTGATTAGTTTAGAAATGATGTATCTGGATCAACAATTTAGATAATGTTTGCTTGTTTTCAAGGGCTTCAAGGGTGTGGTAAGAATTGTCGGTTAAGATCGATAATATTTGATGCCTGATATTAGAAGATGAAGGTTTACACCTTAGGAAGAGAAGTTAATTACAAGCTTTCATGTGGTTATTGGCAACAGGTTAATTTGAACTATCTTGAATCACACTACACAGCTACCTGTGCCAATTAAGAATTTTGAATCATGATTAGAAGAGCAGTGAAAAGTTTCTTCATTCACATGAATTCAACATCAACTAATGTTCCTTTCATTAATTTCTAATATTTGCCGCTAGGAGATTTTTTTTGTTTCAAGTGAAGATAGCAAAAATGGTGTTGCAAGCTTGTCAAACAATTGAAAAGCCCAAGTGTTGCTCAACTTTCATTAGTTGTTTAGATCCTCTCATGGGTAGTATTTATTTTTAGGAGAGTTTTGGTGAATAAGTGATTAGGAAGTTTGGCTATGGTATATTATACTTGCCGTGAGTACCATGTCTAAAACTAGGGTTTAGTATCTGTTTAGGTCATGCCTTCAGAATGATCTCAAGGTGGGGTATTTACATCCCTCTTGGGTTTATGTTTTCCTCACTGTGTCCTAAGTAACATAATTAAGCCCTAAGTCAAGAAGCGCATGTGCTAGATGTTTCTAGATGCTTTGGCCGAATATTTAGCCCCAAGATATGGGGAAGGCGGTTTCGGTGCTAAAGGGCAAGGGCACGCAGTAGAAAAGGGTCAATAAGCCTTTGTAGAGGGCTAGCAAGCCATTGACGGTCCATATATGAAATTACAATTTATATTAATCTCTATGTACCAAGCGTCAATAATGTTACTATAAAGCACAGTAGCAACATAAACTTGGAATATAAACAAGCGCTACATCACGAACAAAAAGATGAAATTACTGCAACATAGCACCAGTTCTAATGCCATCAATTCCAAAATTTAGTATATTCATAGACAAGCAAGGAGATAGAACCACCTTACAACCAAAAAGTTTCAGATTTAGCACCCAAATCTTCAGAATTTCCTATTGCACTTCAAAGAAAAGTACAAACAAATGAAGAAAATTACAAGCTAGTATGGAAATTAAAACCATTTCTTTAGGGTTTAGGATTTAGGGTAATAGTAAGATAGAATCCAAGTAGAGAATAAGCAGAATTGTAAGAGGGAGAGAGACTAGAAATCATCAAAATTCTTCAAACAGTTCAATGCCAATCATTAATGCTTAATTTTATAGAGGTTCAAATAATATTTTTGGTTAGCTTTACTCATGAATATTGAATCACGTGATGCGTATTCCTTTTCTCTAATCATTTTCTCTATTATTAGTAAGATTTTTTTACTGATTATCGATGACAATAAGTTGTTTGTAAAGAGAAAATGTCATCAGTAATAAGATATAAATCCAGCCAAATGAGAAACAATTATTCTTAATTTAACTAGAACCAATAAACTCAGAAGTGTAAATGCAAGCTATGAAAATGTCTAATGCGAAGAATTCTCCATAATCTAAATCATGTGCCGACTAGTCATTACACACGAAAAAAGACAGCTAGCCTAATAACGGTGTATGAGTTGCTTGTATGCATCCTTGTTCTCCGAGTAATGATCAATTTCAGCCTGGCATCATAAGTCACATTAAGAATCAAAATCAGTGGCTTGGAAGAGAGAATCACATAAAGATGAAAGGGAGTGGAGGTAAAAAGTAAAGGCTTATTTTTCTGAATTACTTATTTACTAGACATTTTTCAAGAATAAGTAACCCTGAAACTTTGTATTAAAAGATATTTATAAGCAACATAAAGGCCCTATTTGGATAAACAACGTAATTATGCATTTTTCATACAACTGCATACGTATAAGTTAGTTTTATAGGTAGAAACACACGGTCTTAATCCTTGGATGAGGACCAGAGACTCGTGTTCCGACATCACTATGTTGTCTTAAAATACAACTTAAAATGAGTTGTCCGATCTTTCATCCTAGGACCGAGATTCGCTACTGCATGCGTGAAAGTACCCAAAAAGCTATCCAAGTATTGAAAAGCTTTCGTAGGAATTATAAATTTAGAAGCATCTAAGTCAAACACATACCTTCCTAATTGCTTTTATGGCAGTGAGCAACTTATCACCGATAAATTCCTCAAGGAAGTCGGCCTTGTGAAGAGCTTCCAAAGATTCTGAAAGTGATTTTGGCAATCTCAGAAGGTTTTTTGGATTTGGATCTGTATCTGTTTCATACACGAAATAATAAGTTAATATGAACCAAAATAAAATGGCTTATTGTTTGAAGATCATGCAAGATATAAACAAGTGATATTCATGATGCATATTACACTGTATAATTTATATTATCTTACCAACAGGTTCGGGAAGAGAATGATGTCGACGAAGGCCATCAATGCCAGCAGCAATTATAGCAGCTAAGCCCAAGTATGGGTTTGCAGAACCGTCAAATGATTTCACCTCAAAATTACTCACTAAACCATCGGGAGTTCCGGGAGGCGATGAAGCTCGCAACGGAGCCTCCTTATTTTCATTTCCCCAAAACAAGTATGCACCACTCCATGTGTTGGGCTGCAACCGATCATAACTGCAATCAAATTGCTTACTGGTGTAAGGAAACAAAGTGTATAATTTGTGTTCAAAACTCAAGCTGTGTTGCACTACTTTGTCGAGGTATTGTTTGCTTTGGGTTTTTCGTAAGCCCTTAAGGTTACATAACTCCATATTTGCATACATGTTTTGAATATAATGCTTTATAGATATAAAACTAAACATAAAAATTATAGGCCTCCGCCTAGAAACTTAAGCTTTTAGGAGAATGAGTCGTTATAGATACGAGAAACCTGATAGGAAGTGGTGCTAAAAATGGCAAAATTGAAGGAAGATGATACAGAACTCCAGCCATAAATTCTTTTCCCAAAGTTGATATTCCATACTTTGATGATACATCTGATGCCATAAATACATTTTGACCATTCTGCCACAAGCTTAGATGAACATGGCATCCAGAACCCGCATCATCTAAAGTGTACCTTCAATATGACAACAAAACATTCTTATACACTTCAAAATATTCACTTTAATTTCTGCTATAAGGAAAAACAAGAGTTTATCAACTCTAGTTATGTTTTATAGGCCACATGACTACATCTCCATACAACTACATTGGATCAGTTACTTATGTAGAGTTTACCGACGAAAATACTTGAATTGATAAAAAAACATATACATTATAAAAAGTTTACTTACTAAGGATTTAATTGAGTTGTTTATCAAAACAGCCTCGACTCTTAAAATAGAATGCTACGTTGCTACTACATCTTATTCATAGCCGCTTATTCAAAATCTAAATTAACCATATGTATAATATTTCATACTTTCAAGGAACTTATTCCACTTACTTTGGAACAAACGTAGCCAGCAAGCCATGTTTTCTAGCAATTGCCCTAACAGTTTCACGTGTATAAACTAAGTTGTCAGCAGCTTTAGTAGAAATGGTATGTCCTAAAACCAGCTCAAATTGACCTTTTCCAGATTCAGCGTGTAACTGCAATATTTTATTAAGAATAAAAGGCCCGACAATAGGACACGTGTTAGAAATCAGAGGGTTCCACAGTTCCAAATTAAATGCAATGAAGATCAAACAAGGCCATCATCATATCTTTCATATATAATTTACCTGTTCTACAGGAATGCCCATGGAATGTAAAGCAGAAGCAACTTCACGAAGTATAGGGGAAGCAGCATCAAACGCTGATGAGGAACAGTAAGGACTCGAGTCAAATGGTATCCATTCTTCTTTCCCTTCCCTGAATGATTTTCTAAATGTTTATAACTAATTGGCATGGTATTTGCATTAATCAAATCACAAGATAATATTATATGCCATACCTTGTCTTACTCTTCAAGAGAAAAAACTCATTCTCAAAACCTGCATTCACTACCTATAAGCAGACTATATGTTAAGAGTAGTGTCATTTGAATATTATAAATTCGACACCGTACATCAACACCGTATAAAAATACAACCAACATAATTGTTGAGTGACGAAGAGAAAAAATCAATAAAAAACACAAAACCTTGTCATTAAATGGTATCAGACAACTTTTTAAGTAAACAACATATGGCATCAAAAATACGACAAGCTATGCAACATACCAAGTCAAATTCATCTTTGAGAATTTTGGAAACTCTTCTTAAGGCCTCTCTTGGGCAATACTCCCATGCTTGGCCAGGTTTAACATTCAGATCACCTAAAACCATTTCATCTTCCTTGCTCCTATAATGGATGGATCAAAATGCATCAGTTTAAATACTTTCAGTAAAGCAAGATAAGTTCTTGATTCAAGAAAGTGTTATTTACTAGATTAATCAAATAGTGATAGCCACACTTAAAAAAAAGCAGAAAGAAAATTATATGAAGTTAGAACTTAAGTAACAAGATAAACAAGCTCAGAACATCCTCGTAAGAAAGAACTTGTGTACCAAGGAATCCTCCTTTTAGTAGACAGATCAGGCGTTAATCTTGTTTCACCAACTGCGCCTAAACCAGATCCGGCTGCAGGTCCATCTATTAAAGAACTCATTCCCATAGGCGCAAATGCTAAACCAACCCCGTTCTTCGAAACAACATCATTGAAACGCTTTCTAGGAATAGCCTGAAAAAAAAATTGACAGCACCTCATACCATGTATAAACATAAAAAAAATCTTTAAATGAATGAATAATGAAGTGACAGAAACAGGATAGAGGAAACTCACACGACATCTGTGCTGTCCCGAATTATCAACCCATATTATACGAACAAATGAAACATCAGTCTCTAAATCGTCATCAATCACATCTAGTTGTAAGTTATTATTGGAACTAATAACATTGTTGGCAAAATTAATCTTATAAAAATGCATTGAATTTCTTGCAAGGATGTCTTTTGCAGCTTCCACAGCCTCGGGAACAGTGAGATCACCATCAAGGCATGAATCACGTAGAACAGAGAAAACAACTTCGCGAGACTTCTTTGCACCTGTGAAAGCATAACTCATTATGTTAATAAATGAAACTGAAACACTTTAAGGACTCTTCATGTATAATCTTCATTTTCGGGATGTTAACCAACCTAAGTAGAATGATTCAGGAAATGCATAGCCATCAGTACTAAACATCACCTGCAATGCAAGAAATATTTATCTGAAAATTCATGATCTCGGTGAATAATTCTTTGAAGTGCTTATATTGTCACCTTATTTATTGGAGCCAGCTCTAAAAGCTCTTTCAATGATGAAATCATCCCATGTACACTCAGCTTTGGAATTGCCAATCCAAAATCAAGGTAAACCTGAATGAGAAGATTGTGTTACCTGCCAGTGAACATGTAATCCGTATTCAAATCTACTAATACAAGTCACCGAGATATAAAATGTTTACCTGAGGGTACACAGATGCTAGATATGATGCTTCCTTTGAGAATGGATAGGATGCATGTAAAAGAACAATCCGAGATTTTGAATATCTCTTGTCCTCAAAAACTGAACGAAGATGAAGAGGATTCGCCAGTCGTATATCCAAATCTTTATCTCCAAACCTAATTACATAAAGGTAAGTTTAGTATATAGGTAAGAGTAGAATTCCAAGCAAGAAGAAAATTATTATATCTATATCCATCCATCAAATACAATACTGGTAATAATTGAAGAAAATAGAAATGATTGAATATAATAACATGTGTATCCAAAAATTTAAAACCATTTCATTACCCTGTGTGTATCTGTATTGGTAAGTCATAGGATTGAGCAACTTCCAAACTTTGCAAGAAGATGTAGTCGATAAGATTCTTGTTTGCAATACGAATAGGCTTCCCAGCTAAACATGTAGAATAATTAGTATGAATAATACTTCGAAACAGAACATTTTAAAACCAATATGCATATTCTACTCACAAAGTAGCACTTGTCGGAGACCCTCCTCAGCATCCTTTATTGTCAAATTTGTATTGATTTCTAGACCACTGCGGTATGCAGCTATGCTTTTCAATCCATAGATTTCAGCAGCAACTGTTAAAGATGACGCTAAGGAACCTAACTAAAATATTGGATATTTTTGTAAAGCTAAGAACTTTTGTTGTGTAAGTAAAGAGAAGATAGTAATAATACATAGAAAGGATATGATTTCAACTTCGAGAGAAATGCTTCAGTGAATGAATCCAACGTCCAGCAAGATCCATCAGGCAAATCCTTCGGGTAGTGTATCACATATTATTATGAATACAATTTCAAATAGAAGAATGCAATATAGCACAAGAAAGAAAATCAAAAGTGAAGCATCTTACTTGATCAAGGATTTTCTCAGCCACCCTTTCGATTCTTAAGATTCTACCAACAAGAGGTATAAAACTCTTATGCCATTCTATATCATGCTTTTTGTCCAATTCTAACCCATCATCCATGAGTATAGCAGAGATTCTTGCAGCTTTGAAACATGTTGAGGATGACAACTCCAATCCAGAGACATTTCGATATTCTTCAATACCTTGCAAAGATGACTCACATCCATATAGCTCAGCTAAATCCCTTAGATTTCTCTGAACATTACATAAATAATAAACTGTCATAAATCATAAAAATTATCCAAATTTGAAGCTCCACAAAAAATAATTGTGAACTATAAACTAATACATAAATAAATAAGCCTGGTTATCAATATCTTACGATACATGCAAGCCAAACCTCGATTCAATGCAAAACTGAACTCAATTGATATGAATGTCTAGTGTATATCTATTTCGAACATGAATTTCATCTTGAATCTTGATTTACTATGATGAATATTAACTCATCTTAGTATAGTCGGCCACTTTTGTTGTCAACTTTGTATTGAGGTTCATATGCCATTTATCTACTTAAAAAGTTTTTTATGTCACTTGTTTTTCTTATAAATATCTTATTTCTATTGGCGATATATTTTACGATTCATAATAAAATTCAATTCACAATTCAGAAATTAGGTTTTACTATTCATGATTTGAATCTCAATTTGATAACCATGCACATACGTAATATTGTTGAATTCCCAGAGCCAAAACAACGGCAAAGTGGGATGCTGCCAACGGCTGCCATAAACTGATTGACTAGTAAAGTTTCAAAAACGACACACATCTTTGTTTCGAGAACTGCTCTATCGCCCCTCGCATTGCTGGAAAAAGCCTCCTATATACCGGAAGATAATTTCTGATGGCAAAAATGTATCGGAACACATGTTCTGATCCATGTTTTTCGACTAAAATCTCTCGGATTCTACGTTTCGATAGGGCTATTTCCCGGCTTGAGCAACATGGGGAGGCTAAAAAGAAATTTCTATATTTTCTGATACGTTTCCAAATGAACCAAACCAGAAATTGGCAGCAACGGCGTTGACTTTTATACATATAAATATATGTGTCGTTAAAATGTGTCCATTTATTTATGTTCATATAGCATAAAACAATATAAATGAAGTAAATGGTGCAAGAGAAAGAACCTTGAAGGATAGAGAGTGCTGTGAAGAAGAAAGAGCATCACCATGTGCTTCAGAAAAGGCATGAATAAAAGGCAAGTTGGATTGAAGAGAAACTATGTTGTGGGCATGACCATCCACAAGTTCAACCTCTTCCACTGCTTTTCTTAACTCACTCAAATCCATTCTATCACACAAGTATAATTAGAGACAAAACCCTTTTTTTTTTTTCCCCTTTCGGTGTTTTATAAACAACGATTGGCTATTTTTATGGTTCATCCGGTCTCATTTATAAACAACGATTGACTATTTTTTAGATACAATGAATAATTTATGTATTTAGTCTAAAATTTAGACTGGATACATCAATTATTCAATGAATCTTAAAAATCAATTGTTTTTGTAAATAGAACTAGAAAGACTACAACTTTTTCTTTTAAGGAAATTTTTTATACTTAATTAATGCATTGGATTTTATGTTTTCAATTAATTATAATTGTCAAAATAAAATCTGAACAATTTGTTTAGGAGAAAAGAATACTATACAGTACATTTTTTTTGAGGAAAAAATACTACTATACATGATTGGTTGTATTTTGTCCTTAAAAGAAATAATTGGTTGTGATTTGATTAATTATTATTATTATTATTATTATTATTATTATTATTATTATTATTATTATTATTATTATTATTATTATTACTTTTTTTGTACAAATTATTATAATTATTAACTTTATGTAATAGAGTCCTTTAAAAAAAAGAGAAAAAAAACTTTATGTAATAGAGTGTGTGTGAAGACTTTCAAACGTACATTTGACTTGAGTTTGCCTGTAACAATGACATGTCTAGATCCATAGGAGGACGATACTAATTACTATTGAAGACGAGTTATGACTTTTGATTTATTTTTTTATTTCTTTCTTTTTTGTAAATGGGATTTTTTTAATTCCCAGCTAATAAAACGTGTCATTAAAAAAATTAAAGGAATGAGAGTGTAATTCTTATAAAAGAAAAAACTATATTTTTTTCTTATGAAACGATATTTTCTAAAATATAAAAGTCGATAATAAATAAAATATTATTCACATGTACGATTCTTAAGAAGTGATTCTTATGAACAAATTTTTGTAGGACATTGGATTATATTTTCAATTAGTTTTAGGGTTAATAGTGTTTTACCCTCTATATTATAGGTCATTTTCAGTTTACTCCCTGTAATTTATTTATTTTTTAGATTTCATCCTTGTAATTTAAAGATTCTTTGGTTCTGAACCTTCATGACATCAAATTACAAAATTTAATTATGGTACTTTCGTCCCTGTAATTTGAGCAAATTTCGATTTACCTCTTACCATTTCATCGATTTTTTTACGTTCAAAATTCACAAAGGTCTAAAACAAAAGAATCTTCGCATTATAGGGATGAAATCTAAACAATTTTTTTACAGGAGGTAAACCAGAAATGGTCTGGGTAAAAAACTATTAATCTTCAATTTTATTCAAAAATTATTATTACTTTATGTAAGGGAGAATATGTGAAGATTTTCACACGCACATTTGAGTATACTCCCTCCGTCTCAAATTATAAACAAAAAAAACTCATTTCTGTGTCCCAAATTATTAGAAGAAAAAAAAAAGACAAGTTTTTGCCGTATTTAATTATGTTATTTTAAAAAATCATCTTTTACAAAGTGAATTTGTTCTCCCTCTCATTTTCTGCATAACAAATAACCAATGAAAATTGTTTTTACATCTTCTTGTGAAACCAATTTTAAGGAGAATACAAGAAACTATACTCCAAATTATCATGTTTTAGTTTTTTTAATAAGTGTGAAATAATTTGTTAATGCAATTTCCTTATAATTTTGATCTGTCCGATAAGAGACCGATATAGGCAGCGGTGGCGAAAAGTGCTCCAGTACAGTGGCGATGAGTCTTCGCGGTGGATCGAAAGGTGTGTGCATGCACATTAGCACTCCAACACTCAAGTCAGTATTGAAATACTGAGAAATAGTGTCTAAAAAGTGTGGGACAAGTGAATCATACCTTGAGGGTGAAGCTAACTCACCCTTATATAGGCGGGTGTGAGAAAAACTGCTTTCGTGATATGTGATGCGTGATTAGGAGACGGTTAAAGGACACATGTATGGTGTTTGATGCACGGAGGTGTGCTCTGGTGAGGTGATGTGCACTGATATTGGTGTGTTCCTTCAGGTGATGCGCCTTTAGCCTGGTGGATATTTAGCCCACATGTCATTGTTGAATTGGCCATATGAACAAATTTCATATAAATTCATTGGAGGACTATACTAATTACTATTGAAGACTAGTTAAGACTATACTTGCAACTCCTAACCCTAAAGAAAGTATCCTTGCAATTTATAACAAGAACAATTGATAAGTCAAAATGAAAGTCACCTCTGCTTCTCCTCATACGCCCTTTTTTTCAAAATTATCTATGTTTGGATTCAAAAATCCAGAACGTTTGATTTCTGAAATCTTCACTTACCATATACAATTTGAAAACCTTTGCTTCCCCTCACTTTTCCATTTTCAATTTTCAACCTAAAAAACACTCAAAAACCCATCAATCTAAAACCCCACCACATTGTGACATTTTACATCAAAACTTGCTCAATTCCATTACATTTCAATGGTTTCCTTCTACTACACACGATGTTATTACACATTTGAACAAGTATTGTGTTTTGAATTGCATTTTTCTTCTTCTTTCAGACTGGTTTAGTTCGGATTTTAGAATTCAAAATATGTTCTTCATATGTTTTGATTCTAAAATTTGGAATTTGCTCATAGATGCATTTTCATGATTTCTTCCTGGTTTTGTCAATGTTTCAAAGATGGAGACGCACATCAATTTCATTAGGGGGAACATGGTGTTGATGACGGCCTCTGGTGGGAAGGAGTGTTAGATTTAGCGTAGAACCCTGATAGTCTCTGTATGAACCTCATCCTTAGGAACCTGAGTTGCATGAGGAGAAAGTAGAGCAGCAAGTGGCACCACCATAACAGTCTATTGATTCATATCTTGGTGGCTCGTCTGATATGTGGCTAAATGTATCCATCTGGGATATGTACGATATGACCTTATTTATTCCAATTTATTTTCTTACTTTATATTTCTTATTATTTAACTTTTTTGTCTTTCAAAAAAAAAAAAACCTTTTGTTTTTTTTGGCAGTTATGCGACGTAGCTAAATGTCACACCCACAAGGGTCCTCGTGAGCTTAGCTCAGTAGGTAAGGACAATGCATAATATATGCAAGGTCCGGGGTTCAAACCTCGGCTACCACCAAAAAAAAAATGTGACACCAACGAGAATAAGGTCTTCGTCTGGATATGTTGGACACCATCAGAACCATTAGAATGACATACCATGTTACCACGCTGTACTTAATGATTGATCACCACCTCTTATCGACATTTTCTGAGAGGTAGCACTTGAAAATAATGTCCCAAGTTCCAAGATAAAAGCATGGAAGAAGATCATTCAATGAATAAAAAAACGGCATTTTCCGACCACTTTCGTGCCCCTATGCGCCTCAGGCTCATGACACCTGTAGGAAGGCAAAATTCCTTACCCCGATTACACCTAGGGTGCATGGTTGCGACACAGATGACAGAGAAGTCAGAGGGGATTTGAAGAATCCTAATCACCACCTAACCTTTGAACCAAATCCTTTAATTTTCTACAAACAACTACTACTCGCATTGAGCACACAATTTCAAAGTGAAAACCCTTAAACCCAATTAATTACTTGTTAGCTTTAATTAGTTAAGTAAATTCCCGAGTCGACTACAACCATTGTGGAGACAATACATTTATCACTTTATTACTTGTTACGGTTGGGTAGACTTGCCAAATTTTTCATTAGTTGCATACTCACCAAATACATTAGGGGTTTATAACTAGTGAAAAGTTTGGGTGACCAACACATTGACCTAGTTATTTTGTTGAGACATCGTGAAACCAAATAAACGGTTGTAGACACTAGACCTAATTACCAAGGAGTGAAAGAGAGCGAAATCCAACATGACATAATCGCCATTTTTTCCCATTTTCCTGCGTTTACATAAAACAACCATTGTCAAGTCCAACTCCCTAAGTAACATAATCCTAATCATATTCGTTGTAGTAAAGTAGGAATTCGAAAATCCTTATGGATATGAACTATACAAATTTTAGTACTTGATGACAGTTTAGTACATTTCCTAAACTAACCATCATACCTCAAGGAACAAAAGAATAAAGAGGCCTCTAAAGACATTACAAGAGGCCTCAAGGAACAATTAATTATTGCTCCTTGTACAAAACAATAAATAGGTGATTATGCGCAGAAAAATGCACTCGTTCGCCCCCGGGGTATGTGAAAATACACCAATGCGCCCTTGGGTGTTTGCCATGAGCCCCTAGGTGCACAAAATAACACTTGTGCACCCCATAGGTGTATCCTGTGCGCGCTCGAGTGTTCCATTTTGGGAAATAACTGCTTTTGGGTGGAAACAAACCCAATTTTAAGGCCCAAACCTAGGTAAAACTTTGCCTATAAATACAACTCCTCTCATACATAATTTTTCATTTAGAACGAAGCGGTTCAAGAGGAAGTGACATACCTAATATTGGTGAAAACCTGCCCAAATTAGGAAGTAACTAAGAGAATGAAATCACGATAATTAGGAAAATAGTAGTTGATGACAGTACGTCATTACTAGTTTTTTAGTCATATTTGTGTCCTTTTTGTAATGTTTAGAGAGTCAACTGCTTGTAATTCATGGTGAAATCAGATTAAAACAGGAAAAAGAGCCCAAAGGAAGAAATTGAGAAAAAGAGGAAAAAATGTGAAGAATCGTGCCACGTTTGCTCTAATCGTGGCACGTTGCAAGAATGTGGAATTCACTGATGCGTTCTGGAAATTTCGTGGCACGATGAACCACGAAACGTGCCACGATGATTAAATATAGTTGCTGTCACGTATGAATTAATTTGGGTGTGAATAATAGAAAGATTAGGAAAGGAATTGGGCTTTGACCTAATGGTGGGTGTTGACCCGAAAAGAAAAACAAGAAGAAAAGTCACTTGGAAAGAAAGAAAGGAAAACGGCACATGACATGGTATATAAAGGAAGCATCACACTTTGGCCATTGATTCACGTTTCTTGGTAGCCATTCAGGTTTCGGCGAATCACGTTTTTGGAAGGAGAGAAGCCGCAAGCAACACGAGACAAAAGGAGGAGGAGAAAAGCTCATGGAATTTGGAATATGCAACAGTACTGATTAAATAGAGCAAAGCCGGTAGCACCATAATTCGATCGGTTTATTTCTTTTAATATGTTGTTTATTTCTTTGATCATGTGTAGCTAATTTCCTTTGATTAAGGCATGATGAACCTATTGTAATATATGAATCAGTAGTTGAACTCTCTTTATTACCAATGTTATTCAGTCTTTATTCAGAATTGTTTGTGTTCATTGCTTTTTATATGATTGTTTGTATGACTATTAACCCTAACTTCTTGCAATCAAATAAATTGATCTTAGTGTTATACCCTAATTTTGGACCTAAAAATACTTGGTCAATTCTTCTTTTCTTGCATTATAAGCCATTTGAACTGTCTCTGATCAATTGCATCTTTCCCTGCATTTTATTTCAATATTATTTGCAAAATTCACATGCAAGGGTATTTTAGTCATTTCCTATGTCAAAATTTCTTCCGGTCTTTTAAAATTTTGTTTGAGTCCTTTCAAGTAGTTTGAATAGGTCCTTATTTCAATTCTATGTCAAAATCCATTTCAAAAAATTGCATAAGAAGTCATTTTGAGCCAGTTTTGCCCCTAGGGGCATTTTAGTCTTTTCAAGTGTCAAAGCTCTGTTCAAATCTTAAAAATTGCCTCTGAGTCTTTCAAGTTGGTTTAAATAAACTTTGTTTCAATTTCTTGTTAAAAATCCATTTTAAAATTTGTATCTGAGTCATTCTCAGTCGTTTTAGCCCCAGGGGCATTTTGGTCATTTCACACGAAATTTCGGCAGAGAGAGGTTACTTTAAAGTACCTCATTTAAGCCATTGGTTCGTTTTAGTCCGTTTTGTCAATTTTAATTGTCTCACTTTACGTTATTTTCCATTTTACCAATTTTAATCCAATTTTATTTTAAATTTCATTCTAAGTCCTAAAAATTCTAAAATTTGCATTTTTGGCCCTTTTGTCATTTTATTTTAAGTCTTTGATTAATTTTAGGTCAATTTTCGTTTAAAGTTCTCTTTTTTAGTCAATTACATTTTGGTCCCCAAAGTTCCAAATATTGCAAAATGGTCTTTTTTTGTCCAGGTCATCTTTTTGTTAGTTCTCTTATTTTGCAGATCAGTCCCTTAAGTTCTCAAAATTGCAAAGAGGTCCAAATGTCCAAAATAGGTCAAGGTCGAATCAGTTAGAGTCCAATCCAGGTGTCACAGGTCCATTGGTCAAGGCAATACACATGTCAGCTATAAATACAACACATCATCATCACAGAGCCATACACTCATTGCCAACTCACCAAAATACAGTCACAACCCTTTTCACGCGCCCTACGCGCCACCCTAACAGAATCTTTCAGCCATTGAAACCACCGTAACAAACACCAAATTACACCAATTCGCCACAAATTCGAATCAAAACGATCACAAATTCACCAATTCATTGCCAAATCCACGAAAATCAACACAAGTTTTCAAGAATCGAAATCAAAAGCTTGCAATTCATCAAAATATTCTCGGATTCAACAAACTCTCAGGGATTACATTGCATAATCATCATCATCGAGCTTGTTCCCTGCAATTCGAGCATGAATTTGTCACTGGAGTGACGAATCATACGATCACAGGGATTTGGGGAAGAGAAGAAGAGGATCGAAGCAAGATCAAATCAGTTCGAAGAAGAAGAAGATCAAAACACCGATTTATTTTCGGTCTCAAAGCATACCAGAAGAAGCCGAAGCTTGCTCAAGGATCTTTCGTTCGAAACCTCCAAACAAATCCAGGTATATTCAAGAAAAACCTTCTCGTTTTTGCTCATAATCATCATCGAAGGCTTGAAATCAAGAATAAACGGTGAATCGAAGAATGATTTTGAAAAAGATTCGAAGAAATTCGAACGAAACCCTAGAAATGTGAATCGTCCAAGAATTCACCGTTTATTTCATAAATTGAGGTTCAAATCCATAATCAGTGAAGAAAGTAGTTCGAATTAGGGTTTTGCTTCAGAAAAATTCGAAAAGAAAGTTGAAACCCTAAAAAACCGTAAAGATCCAAAATCAAACCTGTGTAAAAGACGTAGATCGAAACGTTTTGAGCATCCTTCTTCAAAGAACACATAGATCGAAACGTTTCGAACTATTTCTCTTCAAAAATGTCAAGATCGAACGGTTTGAACGACTTTCTTCAGAAAATAGCAAAGATCGAAGTGTTTCATGTTCATTCTATGTTTGATTTGAGTGTTGATTCATAGTTTATAGTCCAAAAATCATGTTTGATGTGTGAAAATCATGAAAGAGGCCATGAGAGAACGAGAGAGAACGAGAGAGTCTGAAGAGAAGAAAGAGAAACCTAGGTTTGGAATGAAGGTGGACCGGTCTCCACGTTTTTATAAGAGGGTGAACCAGACCGGTTCACCTGAACCAGTCTGGTTCACTTCTAGACCGGTCTCCCTTTCGTTTTACAACGTTAGATGCATGCAGTGATGACGTGGACGGTCTGGATGTTTTGTTATAGTGGTCTTGTTTGTCTTGTTGTGTGCCATACGTTTCCAGCCCTTAGATCTAGGTTTGTGATGGACTTGGATCAATCCAACGCCTCTGAGGCATCTGGATAGTCCAAGATCCATCAAGAACCTTGGGCCTGGGTCACTTTTTACTGGATCCCTCGTTTTTGCTCATTTCTTGCTATGCGCACCCCTGGACTTTACTTCCTGCACCTCCTGTGTATCAAAATCTTTTGCAAAAATTCCCAAGCTTTTTTCCATGTTTTCTTGATGTTTTTTGGTGTTTTGCTAATACTTTTACACTGGAAAATTTGATAAAAGATATATAGACAATTTTAGTGTTATTTCTTGAATTTTATGTTAAAAAATTGGTAAAAAATTGGTTCAACTTTGCTTCTTATCTTTGATGCACACTTGTGATACATGATATGTGTTTCTATAACTTTTTAGCCACTGTTTGAACATGATTTTGATACTTGTGTGTGAAGTTTAGTTAGTTGCTTGGCTTGCAAGTCACATTTGTGAATAATTTGTGTAAATATGTCTAAATTCACTTAAGAATGTAAGGCTCATCATGTGGTTTCAATTCTCACTCTTTGAAATAGAATGTATACTTTTAAAAATGTACGAGACTATGAGAGTTGTGAGCTCTATGATGCTTGCATCTTATGAGTGAATTCTTAGTCATATTTTGCACTTGGTTTGGTTTATTTTGTGTTAGATTCCATGCTTTTATTATAGTACCTTTCTTGCCTTATTTTTTTCTCCATATTATTATGTGCTACTAACCATTTTCTTGTGTTTCATGCCTCATACATCATAAGCATACTCCCTATCACACTTTCTCATCCCATTTCTTTACATTTCTTTTGCCTTTAATTCATTTGTGTGGGATTAAGTTCTCACAAGGAAGTAGTGTGTAGCTAGGCCAAATGATGTAATAAGGACAATGGACTCTAATGATGTACACCGACACATGCACACACCCCACTATAGCTAGAATATTCATGTTTAGATGTATGTTTAGGATTGTATGTTTAGATGAATGTTTAGGCTTTATACTTAGAAAAAATCAATTTTCCAAACAAATGTGAACAACATCACTCAAACCATTTTCAAAATAAACCTTGGGATCAAAATCCCATTGTATTCTCCCTTTTGTTTTCTTAATCAAATTTCAATGAACTTTAATCATACTTTGACTTTCTTTTGCAAATAACTAATTCCACCTCACAATTTCTAAATCTCATGCCCTTGAGGCCTCTTTCTATTCTTCAAAATCCCATTTTTCAAACTTAAAATCAACCAACAAAAACAAAAACATTTTTGGAAGAGAACTACGGTGGATTTGATCCCTTAAACGGGTACGTAGGCAAGGAACAAAATTCCTTCAATTCAAATAAAATAAAAATCCAAAAACATTCTTCTCCCTCCAATTCTTCACTTAGAACATTCTTAGGTTTAATAAACACTTTCAAAATAGCATTTAAAAATAAAGCGCGCGCGTAGAAATTAAAGACGGTTCCTATAGGATACTATAGTCGTTATGGGTGCCTAACACCTTCCCGTAGCGAAAACAACTCCCGGACGTCGATTCTCAAGGGTTTTGCTTACTTTTTTCCCTTCCCAAGAAAAAATAAGATATCACCGGTTTAAAAGGTTCAAACGTAATCAATGTTTGACACCCAAAAAACCAAGATAAAACAGCTGGCGACTCCGCTGGGGAGATTCGAGAGTTACGCCTAGTCTTTATTTCCACGCTTGCGCTTGTATTTTTACTTGCTTCTTTTACTTGTTTTCTTATGTGAATAAACGTTTAAATTCTTGCAAACGTGTGGGGTGAGAATATCAAAAGTCCTGCACCCGGGCTGAGTGAACTTAGGATTTAGGAGGGATATAATCGACAATTCATTCCGGGGGTTGCCTCGTGTTTTGGATTATGCGATCAATCCCACATAGCTGAGGCATTTTGGGGGTGATGTTGTCGGCGCGTGTTGTCGCGTTTAGGCACTTTACTTCTAATTGTTCTATGACGCTATGAACCGTAGATAACCAAACCCATCCATGGCCATTTTCTAGGACGTAGTGCGGAGGCTAAACCGAGTGTTGTCTTGAGTTTTAGTCGACACGCGATACTACACTCAAGTTAGACCTTCCACGTATAATCATGGAGCGAGTGCTGTCTCGTGACACCGTGATATACGTCGGAGAGGTTGCAACTTGGGAACCTTTTAGAACCCAGTTACTATTTCCTAAAGCCCTAGATTCACCGGACACCGTGTCCACCCATGACTCCTCGACTTTGAACTTCAACCCACCATGTTTTCTCCGAACTTGAACATAATCATGCATTCATGCATGCATACATGCATAAACTTTTTCCATGAATTGTTATCGAAGGGCTTAGACAAGTTGAATTTGTAAACATTATAGGAATGAAGAGGACTAATTCCTACAAGTTCAAGGAAGTGGATTTGGCTAGTTTGAGAGATTTGGCACTCAAGATCGAGGATCCGACTGGTTTCCGACGTCGTTACGGGGCTTTACTTTCTATTCTCCAGACTAATGTGGATGAGAAGCTTGTGCACACTCTAGTGCAATTCTATGATCGGGACTATCGGTGCTTCACCTTTCCGGACTTTCAGCTGGTGCCTACTCTAGAGGCTTATTCTTCCTTGATGGATCTGTCTATTGCTAAGGGGATACCTTTCTCGGGACCTGAAAATCCTCCCACTCCATTGGTTATTGCTAAGGATCTCTATCTCAAGACCACCGATGTCTCCAAGAATCTTGTCACTAAAGCACGCATCCGAGGGTTCACTTCAGAGTATCTTCTTGGGAAAGCCAACCTCAAGACCACTTGTCAGGACACTCTCGAGGCTATTCTTGCACTTCTCATCTATGGGCTTATTCTCTTTCCGAATCTTGATGGCTTCGTGGACATGAATGCTATTATGATCTTCCACTCCAAGAATCCGGTCCCTACTTTGCTAGCTGACACATACCATGCTATTCATGATCGTTCCGGCAAGGGTCTTGGATATATTCTTTGTTGTGACCCTATCCTCTATAGGTGGTTTATTTCACACCTTCCGGAGTCTTTCCACGCCAATCCGGAGAATTGGTCTATTTCACAGAGGATTATGGCTCTCACACCTAATGAAGTGGTTTGGCTTACTCCCGCTTAAAGGGTTAAGGAAATCATCTTTGGTGGTGGGAAATTTCTTAATGTACCTCTTCTTGGTACCCGGGGTGGAATCAACTATAACCCGGAGCTTGCTTTGCGACAATTTGGTTTTCCGATGAAAGATAAGCCCATCAATCTTGCTACAGCTCCTTACTTCTTTCACTACTCCAATGCTCCCACAGGAATAAGAGAGGATTTCATAGGAGCTTGGTCTAAACTTCGGAAGAAAGAGGTGAAGCACATGGGTGTAAGGTCCGGTGTTGCTCATGAAGCCTATACACAGTGGGTGATAAACCAAGCTGTGGAGATTGGTATGCCTTACCCCTCTATGAGATATGTGTCTGCATCTATTCCTACTATGCCTTTGCCTCTACTCCCACCTACCCAGGAGATGTATCAGGAACATCTAGCTATGGAGAGTCGGGAGAAGCATCAGTGGAGAGCTAGATACTATGAGGCTGAGAACTTGATCATGACTTTGGATGGAAAGGATGAGCAGAAGACTCATGAGGTTATGACACTGAAGAAAGAGTTAGCTAAGGCTAAGAGAGAGATTGAAGAGAAAGATAGGTTGCTTATGAGAGACTCCAAGAGGGCTAAGGGTGCCCGTAACTTCTATGCACGATACTGCAGCTATGAGTCTGAGTCTGAGGATGATGCTTCCACTTCCTATGCTTGAGGATTTCTTTTTCCTGTTGTTATTTCCATTTGTTTATGTCGGAATTGTCTTGTAAAACTATATGTTGGTTGTTTCCCGTTCATGTTAAATGTTGTTTAGTAATGTTTACAAGTTTCTAATTTGTCTAAAAACCCTTCGATAACACAAAAAGAGTCTTTTTTGCATATGCATTAACACATTTCATGCATCATATGCATTCATCGGTCACAAAAAACTTCTCTCGTGCTCATTGCCTCCTGGTTTTGTCCGCCGCAGTCTGAAAAGTGGCTCGTGTTCGCAAAGTCTACCAACCAGATAGAATTCATCAAACAAGATTTCACAACAGAAGAGTGATGGCTAACCTTGAAGAAGAAAATGCTCAGCTCCGTGCCGAATTGGCTGCTATGAAAGAAGACTTGGCTAAGGCTCATGACACTATGTCTGCATTGCTGGCTGCACAAGAACAACCAGCCACATCTGTCCCAATTTCTACTGAAGCAATTCCATCTATCCCGTTGTCTACTGTGGCTACCGATGCTCGGTTTGTTATGCCCAACGGCCGTCCTTATGGACTCTCAGCTTACTATTCTCCTAATACTGCTGCTGGTGTCTCTGGTTTTGCTGGTCAAGGACAGATTCCCGTATCCACCGCTATGCCCCAGGTGACTACTGTCGTCACCGATCCTATTGTCCACACTGTGCAACAAGTGATTGATGTTGATACTCCGCGTGGACAAGATCCCGCAATGGAAGCTATGAAAAGGCAGTTAAAGGAGTTGGCTGGAGAACTCCGTGAGGTCAAGGCTAGCCGGGGAAGCAATGGTGCTCCTGCTAAAGCTCGTGATCTATGCTTGGTGTCCCGATTCGAGGTTCCTAAGAAATTCAAAGAGCCAGAATTTGACAAATACAACGGAACTTCTTGTCCACACAACCATGTCATCCGGTACGTCCGAAAGATGGCTAATTACGCCGATAATGATGCACTGATTATCCACTGCTTTCAGAGTAGCTTGCCAGATGATGCAGCAGATTGGTACACTAGTTTGAGCAAAGATAACATCCATACTTTTGAGGAACTCGCTACTGCTTTTGAAAGCCATTATGAATTTAATACCCGTCTGAAGCCGAATAGGGACTCTCTTAAGGCTCTGTCTCAGAAGTCAGATGAAACCTTCCGTGAATATGCCCAGAGGTGGAGAGGGGCAGCTGCCCGTGTCTCTCCCCGACTTGATGAGGAAGAATTAACACAGACATTCCTGAAGACTCTGAAGAAGGAATATAAGGAGAGAATGATAGTCTCTGCTCCAAATAATTTCTCCGACATGGTTACTATGGGAACTCGTCTAGAGGAGGCTGTCAGAGAGGGTATTATTGTCCTTGAGAAGGGTGAATCTTCAGCCAGTGCACCGAAGAAGTATGGTAATGGTCACCATAAGAGGAAAGAATCCGAAGTAGGGATGGTATCTGGTAACCCATCTGCAGCTGCTACACAATTACCTCTGCCTTATCAATACATGCAGTACTCTCAACATCCTTTCTTCCCGCCATTCTATCAGCAATATCCTCTGCCACCGGGTCAACCACCAGTGCCCGTCAATGCTATTGCACAACAAGTACAACAACAGCCTCCTGCTCAACAGCAAGGGCAACAACAATAGGGTCCCCGACCCAAGCCTTCCTTTCCACCAATACCAATGCGGTATGGTGAGCTGCTCCCAACTCTACTGGCTAAGGGACACTGCGTCACCAGACCAGGCAAACCTCCGCCTAATCCATTGCCTCCCAGGTTCCGTCAGGACCTAACATGTGAATTCCACCAGGGTGCTCAAGGTCATGATGTTGAAGGTTGCTTTGCTCTGAAATATATTGTGAAAGACCTGATAGAAAAGGGACGGTTGACTTTTGAGAATAGTGTTCCTCATGTTTTAGACAACCCGCTTCCAAACCATGCTGCTGTTAACATGATCGAGGCCTTCGAAGGAGTCCCTGTTCCTCAGGAAGAGCCCATATTGGATGTCCGCAATGTTGTCACTCCTTTGGTGCCATTACATGTCAAACTCTGCCAGGCTTCTCTTTTCAAACATGATCATACTTCTTGTTCAGAATGTCTTCGAAATCCTATGGGCTGTTGTGTTGTGCAAGATGATATCCAGAGGCTGATGGATGACAAACACTTGATCGCCAGTGATGTATGTGTGATTGTGCCAGTGTTCCATGACTCTCCTGTTAAAAGTGTATCTCAGACTAGGGATGTTGAGCCTTTGGTGATCAGGTTACCTGGTCCGGTATCATATACCTCTACCAAAGCAATTCCTTACAAATACAATGCAACCATGCTCGAGAATGGAGTGGAAGTGCCTCTGGTATCCCCAGCTACAGTTGATAATGTTGCTAGTGAAATTACAGCTCTGAGAAGTGGGAAAGTCCGTCCACCCTTGTTTCAAAAGCAGGTGGTCACACCTATTACCACGGTAACTCCACCAGTTGCTCCTCCTATTGACAAAAGCCCCGGCCCAACAGGCCAATCTATTGAAGAGTCCAATCTGGATGAGATTCTGAGACTTATTAAGAAGAGTGACTACAAGATCGTTGACTAGCTGCTGCAGACCCCGTCAAAGATATCCATCCTGTCTCTGCTCATGAGCTCAGAGGCTCACAGGAAGGTGTTAATGAAGATACTGGAGCAAGCTTATGTTGACCACGAAGTCTCTGTGGATCAGTTTGATGGGATAGTGAGTAGTATTACTGCCTGCAACAACTTGGGGTTTGGTGACGATGAACTCCCCGAAGCAGGGAAACACCACAACTTGGCTCTGCATATCTCAGTACATTGTAAATCTGACATGATATCCAATGTGTTGGTGGACACTGGATCGTCTCTGAATGTAATGCCTGAGTCCACACTAAGGCAATTGAGTCATCATGGAATTTCTCTGAGGGGTAGCAGCTATCTGGTTAAAGCTTTTGATGGATCCCGCAAGGATGTTCTCGGGGAGGTAGACTTGCCAATTACTATTGGTCCCGAGACATTTCAGATTACTTTCCAAGTCATGGACATCAACGCTTCTTACAGCTGTCTCCTCGGAAGACCATGGATTCATGACGCTGGAGCAGTCACTTCTACTTTGCATCAGAAGCTCAAGTTCATGAGGAACGGTAAGATTGTCACTGTACATGGTGAAGAGGCATATCTGGTTAGCCAAGTGTCATCTTTCTCTTGTGTTGAAGCAGGGTCCGTTGAAGGGACGTCGTTTCAAGGCTTGACCGTTGAGGGTGCAGAACCCCGGAGGGCTGGTACTAGCATGGCTTCACTAAAGGACGCCCAGAAGGCTGTTCAAGCAGGGCAAGCTACCGGCTGGGGCAAAGTGATTCAAATTTTGGAAAACAAGCGTAAAGAGGGCCTTGGATTCTCCCCGACCTCCGGTGTTTCAAAGGGAACTTTCTACAGTGCTGGGTTTATCAATGCTATTGCTGAAGATGCTGCTGAAAGTAGTTACGTGCCTACATTTGTTGTACCAGGAGGCACTGTGAGAAATTGGGAGGCCATTGATGTTCCTTTAGTCATGCATGCTTCCATGTAATGTGTCTTGTTGCTCATGTTTTTCTTTGTTTTCAAAATAACAATCATTTCGCTCTGCCCAAGGCGAAAGTGATATCATTGTAAGGGCATGTTTGTTTCGGCATTGCCGTTATCAATAAAAGTTGTCGTCTTTTTCCGCGACTCTTTGTTTTTTTACTTTTTAATGCCTTTTTCTTGGAAATAATGGTAATGCCAGAAAAAACCAAAACATTTGTTATTTTCTTATTAATTTCAAAAATCTGCATAGAAAACATTTTTCTAAAATCATCCCAATCATATTATGCAGATTGAACCATAATAAACCCGTTGAACACAGTGACCCTGTGGTTCCTCCAAATTTTGAATTCCCTGTATATGAAGCTGAAGATGAGGAGGATAATGAAGAGATACCGTATGAGATCACTCGACTGCTTGAGCAAGAAAGAAGGGCCATTCAGCCTCACCAGGAAGAGATTGAGCTTATCAACCTGGGTACCGAAGAGAACAAGCGTGAGATTAAGATTGGTGCTGCACTTGAGCCAGAAGTGAAAAAGAAGATTATTCAGCTCCTCCATGATTATCCAGATGTCTTTGCATGGTCTTATGAAGATATGCCGGGTCTAGATCCCAAGATTGTGGAACATCGGATACCGACAAGGCCTGAATGTCCGCCTGTCAAACAGAAATTGAGAAGGTCTCGTCCAGACATGGCTCTTAAGATCAAGGCTGAGGTGCAAAAGCAAATTGATGCGGGTTTCCTCATGACAGCTGAATATCCTGAGTGGATTGCCAACATTGTACCAGTACCAAAGAAAGATGGCAAAGTTTGAATGTGTGTTGATTACAGAGATCTGAATAAAGCCAGTCCAAAAGATAACTTCCCATTGCCTCATATTGATGTGCTTGTTGACAGTACTGCTCAATCCAAAGTGTTCTCCTTTATGGATGGTTTCTCTGGTTATAATCAGATACGAATGTCACCTGAAGATAGAGAAAAGACGTCCTTCATCACTCCGTGGGGGACGTTCTGTTATAAAGTGATGCCGTTTGGCTTGATAAATGCCGGTGCTACCTATCAAAGGGGTATGACCACTCTGTTTCATGATATGATTCACAAAGAGATTGAAGTATATGTTGATGATATGATTGTGAACTCAAGTGATGAAGAGCAGCATGTTGTGTATTTGAAAAAGATGTTTGAAAGACTGAGAAAGTACAAGCTGCGGTTGAATCCTAACAAGTACACATTTGGTGTAAGATCTGGAAAGTTGCTAGGCTTCATTGTCAGTCAAAGAGGCATTGAAGTTGATCCTGACAAATTCCGAGCCATCAGAGAGATGCCGGCCCCTCAAACTGAAAAGCAAGTCAGAGGTTTCCTCGGACGTCTGAATTATATTTCAAGGTTTATATCTCACATGACTACTACCTGTGGACCAATTTTCAAATTGCTCAGAAAAAATCAGCCTGTTGTATGGAATGATGAATGTCAGGAAGCTTTTGATAGCATTAAAGAATACCTGTTGGAACCACCTATCCTTGTCCCACCAGTGGAAGGAAGGCCTTTGATTATGTATTTGTCAGTGTTGTATGATTCTGTGGGTTGTGTTCTCGGTCAACAAGATGAGACTGGTAAGAAAGAGCATGTTATCTACTATCTGAGCAAGAAGTTCACCGACTGTGAGACTCGGTACACAATGCTTGAAAAGACTTGTTGTGCTTTAGCGTGGGCTGCCAAACGCCTGCGTCATTATATGGTGAATCACACAACTTGGTTGATATCCCGAATGGATCCAATCAAGTACATCTTTGAAAAGCCTGCTGTTACTGGAAAGATTGCACGCTGGCAAATGTTGTTGTCTGAATATGATATCGTGTACAAAGCTCAGAAAGCAATCAAAGGGAGTGTCGTTGCTGAGCATCTTGCTTGTCAACCTCTTGATGATTACCAGCCGATTAAGTTTGATTTCCCTGATGAAGAGATCATGTATTTGAAAGCGAAAGACTGTGAAGAACCACTGATCAATGAAGGGCCGGACCCCAATAGCAAGTGGGGATTGGTGTTTGATGGTGCCGTTAATGCTTATGGTAAAGGAATTGGGGCCATCATTGTAACTCCGCAGGGGCACCACATTCCTTTCACCGCTAGAATAACTTTTGAATGCACAAACAACATAGCTGAATATGAAGCATGCATCTTGGGCATTGAAGAAGCCCTTGACCTGAGAATCAAACACCTTGACATCTATGGAGATTCTGCACTTGTTATTAACCAGATAAAGGGTGAATGGGAGACTCATCATGAGAAGCTGATCCCATACCGTGACTATGCAAGACGTCTGTTGACATACTTTACCAAGGTTGAGCTGCACCACATCCCTCGGGATGAAAATCAGATGGCTGACGCTCTTGCTACTCTGTCTTCCATGTTTCGTGTGAATCACTGGAATGATGTGCCTGTGATCAAGGTGCAGCGTCTTGATAGACCCGCTCATGTGTTTACTATTGAAAATATGCCAGATCAAGCTGATAGAGATGTGAATGATAAAAAGCCTTGGTATTACAACATCAAACAATTCTTGCAGAATCGTGAATATCCACCTGGTGCTTCCAACAGGGATAAAAATACTTTGAGAAGATGGGCTAGCAGATTCTTTCTGGACGGAGAAATCCTATACAAGAGGAACTATGACATGGTCTTGTTGAGATGTGTTGACAAACAAGAAGCTGAGAAATTGATGCATGAGGTACATGATGGCACTTTCGGGACCGATGCTTCGGGCCACACTATGTCGAGGAAACTGTTAAGAGCCGGCTATTACTGGATAACTATGGAGCGTGACTGCCACAAACATGCCAAGAGATGCCACAAATGTCAAATTTATGCTGACAAGATTCATGTGCCTCCACATGCCCTCAATGTTATATCTTCCCCATGGCCCTTCTCTATGTGGGGCATCGACATGATCGGGAGAATTGAACCAAAGGCTTCCAATGGACACCGTTTCATCCTAGTGGCAATTGACTATTTCACCAAATGGGTTGAAGCTGCTTCCTATGCAAATGTGACCAAGCAAGTGGTAGTAAAGTTTATCAAGAATAACATCATCTGTCGATATGGTGTTCCCAACAAGATCATCACTGACAATGGTTCCAATCTGAACAATAGCATGATGCAAGCTTTATGTGAAGAATTCAAAATTGAACATCACAACTCTTCTCCTTATAGACCCCAGATGAATGGTGCAGTTGAGGCCGCTAACAAGAACATCAAGAAGATTGTTCAGAAGATGGTCACTACTTACAAAGACTGGCATGAAATGCTACCTTTCGCCTTGCATGGTTACCGTACTACAGTGCGCAGTTCAACCGGGGCAACTCCTTTCTCTCTGGTGTATGGTATGGAAGCAGTTCTCCCTCTGGAAGTGGAGATTCCATCTCTTCGAGTAATCATGGAAGCAAAATTAACTGAGGTTGAATGGTGTCAAAGTCGGTATGATCAATTGAATCTGATTGAAGAGAAACGTATGGATGCTATGACTTATGGACAGTTGTATCAAGTGCGAATGAAGAATGCTTTTGACAAGAAAGTCCGACCTAGAGAATTCAAAGAAGGCGAACTTGTATTGAAAAGGAGGATAAGTCAGCAACCCGACCCAAGGGGCAAGTGGACACCTAACTATGAAGGTCCTTATGTTGTCAAGAAGGCTTTCTCTGGTGGTGCTTTGATCCTTACACACATGGATGGTGTCGAACTCCCAAATCCTGTCAATGCCGATATAGTCAAGAAATACTTTGTCTAAAAAGAAAAGAACAGCGTGGTAGGTCAAAAACCCGAAAGGGCGGCCTAGGCAAAAATGCGCTTCCCGGTGGATCGAAAACCCGAAAGGGCGATCCAGGCAAAAGTTAGGGACAAAAAAAATGAATATGAAAAAGCTCGCTGAGATTGTACGCAACTCAGGCAAGAATGAGCGCCTCGATGAGCCGAAAACCCGAAAGGGCGGTTCATGCAAAAATGAGGTTGACAATAAAAGACAAGTAACTATATCTGGCAAATCACCATCACCCCTTGGGGCATCTACAACTGTCAATGGTCTTCTCCATCAGAAGCTTCTGTACTTGTGAATTCAAAATTTCTATGAAATATAGCGGTCATCGTGTTCAATGTATCACCAACCAATAAAATTACCATTTTCCAAGCTTTGTAAATCCGTGGAGTCACGCCTTTGGCTGACTCTCACTCTTCTACATCAATTTGAGCCTGTGCTATTGTTTGAAACTCTATTTTTCTTTCTACTTTCAATGCTATATACAAAATATTTCCTTTCTATTTGATGATGTCAATGTCTGAAACAAACATTTTTGAAAATTGAAAAATCTTTTTCTGTCTATTTTGAAAGCAAACCTGAGCAATAGGGTACATTTCAATGAAACATGCATGAATGAATGAATGTCAATGTCCATTTCAATACATATTACAAGCAGGTTACTCCCCAGGGTGATCTGTGGTCAATGGCAAGAATGGAAAAAACAGAATGAAAATGAAAAAAAAATTGAAAAAATATACAAATGAAAAGCTCGCTAAGTCGAAAACTCGAAAGGGCGGCTTAGGCAAAAATGAGCACCCCGCTGATTGATAACCTATGAAGGCAATTCAGGCAAAAATGGGGCAATGAAAAAGAACTTTATTCCCCGGTGAACCGAAAACCTGAAAGGGTGGTTCAGGCAAAAATGAGATTGAAAAATGGAAAATTGAAAAGTGAAAATGAAATAAAAGCATTGACCACAGATGCGAACATCCAATGTTTACCCAGCACTGACACGCCTAGCAACGGCGACCTGTATTCAAAAACTTTCCAAGGACCCCTCCTTTACAAGTTTTATTGTCCTCAGCCATGGTTTTGATACGTCTCTCAACGACGGTCTCTCCAAAGAGGTTTTCCCCTGTGAATATGTTGCAGCACGAGCCACTACGTGCCCAATCTTCCAATGCTTTGTTTGCCTTTGTGAAATTTCTCTGTCAAGTTACAAACCAATCATGCGTTTTAAGCATTCATACATGCATAATCATGCATTTTATGTGCTCACGCAATTCAATAATCTTGTTATGCCATACATACGTGCTGCATTTCCAATTTCAACTTTCAATCCAACTCAGTTCCCAATTCCAACTCAATCCAAATTGCAACTGTCAAACTCAATTTCAATTTCAATTTCAATTCCAACTGTCAAATTCAATTTCAATTGTCAAATTCGATGCAATCTCAACTCTCCAATCTCAATTTCAATTTCAATTTCAATTGTCAAATTCGAAGCAATCTCAATTTCAATTTCAATTTCAATTGTCAAATTCGAAGCAATCTCAATTTCAATTTCAATTTCAATTGTCAAATTCGAAGCAATCTCAATTCAAATTCAATGTCAAATTCGAAGCAATCTCAATTTCAATTTCAATGTCAATCTCCAATTTCAATCCAATCTCAATGTCAATGTCAATATCCAATCTCAATGTCAATGTCAACGTCAATATCCAATGTCAATGTCAATTTCAACTTTCAATTCAATTCCAATCCAATCTCAATGTCAATTGCAACTCTCCAATCCAATGTCTATGTCTCTGCTCAATCTCAACTTTCAATCCCTCTGCCAATGTCAACTTTCAATTCAATTCAAATCAATGTCAATTCACTCTCAATTTGCTTTTGGGCCAACAAAAATGGTCATGTCTATCGTCAAATCAAGTCAATGACAATTTACCCTCAATTGGTATCTTGTTAAACCAGACTTTCAATTTGTATCTTGTTACTGGTCAAGTGCCAGGTTCGATCCAAAAAGAACCACTTGTACCTGCTTATATGCCTATGCTTCCGGACAAACGACAAGTTCGATCTGAAGAACAGTTTGTACCCAGCTTATGTTTTGTTATCGATCAAACGGCAAGTTCGATCTAAAAGAACAGTTTGCACCTACCCACATGACGTGGTGATAATCCAACAAGCAAGTTCGATCCAAAGAACAGTTTGTATCTACCCCTTTGTCCATATTTCCAGCCAAACGGCCAGTTCGATTCCAAAAGAACAGTTTGTGTCTGCCTATCTGTTTGTATCTTCAATCAAGTGTTAAGTTCGATCCAAAGAACAGCTCGTATCTGCCTATATGTCTATGTTTCCGGTCAAGTACCAAGTTCGATCCCAAGAACAACTTATACCTATCTCTTGTTTTGTATTCCTTGGTCAAGTGGCCAGTTCGACCCAAAGAACAACTTGCACCTTATTTTCTACTCCCTGGTTTGTCTACCCTGTCAATATCCACCTGAATCCCCAGTGACATGACAGGTTCCATGAACTCCAGTTGTTTGTCTCGCATTCATAATCAAAGTATTGCATGGCATTCATATTTTTGAAAATCTGAAAGCGTATTTTTATGTCCAAAAGCAGTGCAAATGTTAATATTTAAGTATCTTCGTCCCGTCAACTCTAAGACTTCGTCTCTTGACTCTCCGGACAAAGAAACTTAAATAGGGGCAGCTGTTATACCCTAATTTTGGACCTAAAAATACTTGGTCAATTCTTCTTTTCTTGCATTATAAGCCATTTGAACTGTCTCTGATCAATTGCATCTTTCCCTGCATTTTATTTCAATATTATTTGCAAAATTCACATGCAAGGGTATTTTAGTCATTTCCTATGTCAAAATTTCTTCCGGTCTTTTAAAATTTTGTTTGAGTCCTTTCAAGTAGTTTGAATAGGTCCTTATTTCAATTCTATGTCAAAATCCATTTCTAAAAATTGCATAAGAAGTCATTTTGAGTCAGTTTTGCCCCTAGGGGCATTTTAGTCTTTTCAAGTGTCAAAGCTCTGTTCAAATCTTAAAAATTGCCTCTGAGTCTTTCAAGTTGGTTTAAATAAACTTTGTTTCAATTTCTTGTTAAAAATCCATTTTAAAATTTGTATCTGAGTCATTTTCAGTCGTTTTAGCCCCAGGGGCATTTTGGTCATTTCACACGAAATTTCGGCAGAGAGAGGTTACTTTAAAGTACCTCATTTAAGCCATTGGTTCGTTTTAGTCCGTTTTGTCAATTTTAATTGTCTCACTTTACGTTATTTTCCATTTTACCAATTTTAATCCAATTTTATTTTAAATTTCATTCTAAGTCCTAAAAATTCTAAAATTTGCATTTTTGGCCCTTTTGTCATTTTATTTTAAGTCTTTGATTAATTTTAGGTCAATTTTCGTTTAAAGTTCTCTTTTTTAGTCAATTACATTTTGGTCCCCAAAGTTCCAAATATTGCAAAATGGTCTTTTTTTGTCCAGGTCATCTTTTTGTTAGTTCTCTTATTTTGCAGATCAGTCCCTTAAGTTCTCAAAATTGCAAAGAGGTCCAAATGTCCAAAATAGGTCAAGGTCGAATCAGTTAGAGTCCAATCCAGGTGTCACAGGTCCATTGGTCAAGGCAATACACATGTCAGCTATAAATACAACACATCATCATCACAGAGCCATACACTCATTGCCAACTCACCAAAATACAGTCACAACCCTTTTCACGCGCCCTACGCGCCACCCTAACAGAATCTTTCAGCCATTGAAACCACTGTAACAAACACCAAATTACACCAATTCGCCACAAATTCGAATCAAAACGATCACAAATTCACCAATTCATTGCCAAATCCACGAAAATCAACACAAGTTTTCAAGAATCGAAATCAAAAGCTTGCAATTCATCAAAATATTCTCGGATTCAACAAACTCTCAGGGATTACATTGCATAATCATCATCATCGAGCTTGTTCCCTGCAATTCGAGCATGAATTTGTCACTGGAGTGACAAATCATACGATCACAGGGATTTGGGGAAGAGAAGAAGAGGATCGAAGCAAGATCAAATCAGTTCGAAGAAGAAGAAGATCAAAACACCGATTTATTTTCGGTCTCAAAGCATACCAGAAGAAGCCGAAGCTTGCTCAAGGATCTTTCGTTCTAAACCTCCAAACAAATCCAGGTATATTCAAGAAAAACCTTCTCGTTTTTGCTCATAATCATCATCGAAGGCTTGAAATCAAGAATAAACGGTGAATCGAAGAATGATTTTGAAAAAGATTCGAAGAAATTCGAACGAAACCCTAGAAATGTGAATCGTCCAAGAATTCACCGTTTATTTCATAAATTGAGGTTCAAATCCATAATCAGTGAAGAAAGTAGTTCGAATTAGGGTTTTGCTTCAGAAAAATTCGAAAAGAAAGTTGAAACCCTAAAAAACCGTAAAGATCCAAAATCAAACCTGTGTAAAACACGTAGATCGAAACGTTTTGAGCATCCTTCTTCAAAGAACACATAGATCGAAACGTTTCGAACTCTTTCTCTTCAAAAATGTCAAGATCGAACGGTTTGAACGACTTTCTTCAGAAAATAGCAAAGATCGAAGTGTTTCATGTTCATTCTATGTTTGATTTGAGTGTTGATTCATAGTTTATAGTCCAAAAATCATGTTTGATGTGTGAAAATCATGAAAGAGGCCATGAGAGAACGAGAGAGAACGAGAGAGTCTGAAGAGAAGAAAGAGAAACCTAGGTTTGGAACGAAGGTGGACCGGTCTCCACGTTTTTATAAGAGAGTGAACCAGACCGGTTCACCTGAACCAGTCTGGTTCACTTCTAGACCGGTCTCCCTTTCGTTTTACAACGTTAGATGCATGCAGTGATGACGTGGACGGTCTGGATGTTTTGTTATAGTGGTCTTGTTTGTCTTGTTGTGTGCCATACGTTTCCAGCCCTTAGATCTAGGTTTGTGATGGACTTGGATCAATCCAACGCCTCTGAGGCATCTGGATAGTCCAAGATCCATCAAGAACCTTGGGCCTGGGTCACTTTTTACTGGATCCCTCGTTTTTGCTCATTTCTTGCTATGCGCACCCCTGGACTTTACTTCCTGCACCTCCTGTGTATCAAAATCTTTTGCAAAAATTCCCAAGCTTTTTTCCATGTTTTCTTGATGTTTTTTGGTGTTTTGCTAATACTTTTACACTGGAAAATTTGATAAAAGATATATAGACAATTTTAGTGTTATTTCTTGAATTTTATGTTAAAAAATTGGTAAAAAATTGGTTCAACTTTGCTTCTTATCTTTGATGCACACTTGTGATACATGATATGTGTTTCTATAACTTTTTAGCCACTGTTTGAACATGATTTTGATACTTGTGTGTGAAGTTTAGTTAGTTGCTTGGCTTGCAAGTCACATTTGTGAATAATTTGTGTAAATATGTCTAAATTCACTTAAGAATGTAAGGCTCATCATGTGGTTTCAATTCTCACTCTTTGAAATAGAATGTATACTTTTAAAAATGTACGAGACTATGAGAGTTGTGAGCTCTATGATGCTTGCATCTTATGAGTGAATTCTTAGTCATATTTTGCACTTGGTTTGGTTTATTTTGTGTTAGATTCCATGCTTTTATTATAGTACCTTTCTTGCCTTATTTTTTTCTCCATATTATTATGTGCTACTAACCATTTTCTTGTGTTTCATGCCTCATACATCATAAGCATACTCCCTATCACACTTTTTCATCCCATTTCTTTACATTTCTTTTGCCTTTAATTCATTTGTGTGGGATTAAGTTCTCACAAGGAAGTAGTGTGTAGCTAGGCCAAATGATGTAATAAGGACAATGGACTCTAATGATGTACACCGACACAAGCACCGACACATGCACACACCCCACTATAGCTAGAATATTCATGTTTAGATGTATGTTTAGGATTGTATGTTTAGATGAATGTTTAGGCTTTATACTTAGAAAAAATCAATTTTCCAAACAAATGTGAACAACATCACTCAAACCATTTTCAAAATAAACCTTGGGATCAAAATCCCATTGTATTCTCCCTTTTGTTTTCTTAATCAAATTTCAATGAACTTTAATCATACTTTGACTTTCTTTTGCAAATAACTAATTCCACCTCACAATTTCTAAATCTCATGCCCTTGAGGCCTCTTTCTATTCTTCAAAATCCCATTTTTCAAACTTAAAATCAACCAACAAAAACAAAAACATTTTTGAAAGAGAACTACGGTGGATTTGATCCCTTAAACGGGTACGTAGGCAAGGAACAAAATTCCTTCAATTCAAATAAAATAAAAATCCAAAAACATTCTTCTCCCTCCAATTCTTCACTTAGAACATTCTTAGGTTTAATAAACACTTTCAAAATAGCATTTAAAAATAAAGCGCGCGCGTAGAAATTAAAGACGGTTCCTATAGGATACTATAGTCGTTATGGGTGCCTAACACCTTCCCGTAGCGAAAACAACTCCCGGACCTCGATTCTCAAGGGTTTTGCTTACTTTTTTTCCCTTCCCAAGAAAAAATAAGATATCACCGGTTTAAAAGGTTCAAACGTAATCAATGTTTGACACCCGAAAAACCAAGATAAAACACTTAGGAATTGAATGACTACTAGCCCTAGCTTTTAATCCTGAAATAATAATTCTGTTTAACTCAACACTAGGAACCTAGAGATAGGAAATTGAGAGTTATGACATATAAATTGACGTTCTGATGTTGCTTCCACAGTTATTCAATCTAGTTAAGAGATTAATAGGGTTATAACTTAGGAAAGGGTTTTGAGTCAAGAGATTGATCTAAACCACTTAGTTAATTTGTCGTAAAGAATGAATAGTAATTGAGAGTAAAGAGAGGTAAACTAATCATATAGAGCAATAGCAGATTCATCGGCTTAATCATTCATCTTCCATATAATCTCCAACCATTTTTATTTACTTGCAATTTATTATTTTTAGCATTTAATCCAACTGCCTAGGGCAACCATTATAATCTTTACACATCCTTAATTTTAACATCTTTGCCAAGTAGAAATTGAAACAGTCCCTGTGGATACGAACTTATAAATTTTATTACTTCGTTATATTTTTGGTACACTTGCCAGATTTTTATCAAGTTTTTGGCGCCGTTGCCGGGGACTGTTGAATCATTTCAACTTGGTAATTTAGTTATTATTTAGGATTTCTGTCATTTATATTTTTGTTTATATTGAAAAAAAAAATGAAAAAAAAATATTATTTATGCTCTTCACTTCTATTTCTTTGTGCTTTGCTACTGAAGAGTTTATCCTAGTTTTGCAGCTATGATGGACAGGGTACTCCTCTATGACACCGAAGAGATTGCTAAGTTGCAGTATGAAAAATATATGTTATATTTTAAGATCAAAATTTTGGACAACAAAATCTCGAGTTGTGGTCATTATGAGGCGAATCAACCAGGTAGTGATGGTGAAGGGAAGAAAGAGGTGATCAACATCGATTACAATACTCAACTGCAAAATATTTTAGATGAATTCTTGGTGTCAAATCAAGTTTCATTTGTGAAGTTTGATGTTCAGTGTGGTGATCTTGTTGAGAAAGCACATGAGTCGCAAAGGAAGTTGGTTAAGATGGAGACTGAGTGTCACGAGGTTGTGTTGGAAGAAAATCCAAAAGTAAGGAGTGTGGATATTTTCTCAAAGTCTGAACCAACAGGGGTTAATGAAATCACTTGTGTGCAATTGGATACATGTCTTTCTCTACGGTGGGAGAGCTTAAATTCCAAAGGTTTAACTGTGAGCGCATGGGAGCATCTACTTCTTTGTTACAAATTCATGGAATTCCTACCAAAGAAGAGGAAGAAGAAGGATGATGTGTTCTTGCTGACATATTTGCCACCCTAACAGTGGTTGAAGCGTCAAGCTCAATGACGTAAAAGAAAACGCTTGGTGGGAGGCAACCCATCCTTTTCATTATGTCTTTATTTTCAGTATTTTATTTCTATTCTTGAGTCAAACAATTTGTCTTTAATTTTCATTCTGGTTTAACTCGGTTATACCCCCCGTTGATGTAATTGTTCTTGAATTTGTTTATTATTGATGAATTTGCTTGTTTGTTGATTTTTTACAGTTTAGTAACAAATATTTGTTCAAGTGGTATTCCAAGAGTTCAAAAGGAGGAGTGACTTGTGATTTCAAAGGCGAAGTGTACGGCAGTTAAAGATAGGTAGTCACAACTCCCAGATATCATAACTGCAAGGTTCATGGCCAAATTTTCTTTTTCAATTTACTTATATAGAGTGTTCCATGCTTTTACATTTCTAGAACTTGCATTGTTTCTCTACTGTCGATTGATCTTTGTCATTAGCACACTGAGGCAAAAGTGTTTGGTCCTGTGAGCCTTTTTGAAGCCTACCCTGTTTATATTTGAATAATTATCCTTTCTTTAGCCAAATTGAGCCGGTAGGTTTAGATCTTTTTGTTCGGTGACAAACTGCATTACAAGCTTAGAGACTTTTAGGACTTGTCCCATATTGTTTTTCTGAGTTAGGCATTGTAGAATGTTGCTAAATATTAAGTTTGGGGTTGCTTATGGAATTAGCAACCAACTAAGTTGGGGGTGGGGGGTACTAGAGAACAAAGAAAGAACATATCATGAAAAATACACTGGAAAATGGTGTATATACACTCAAAAATGGTGTATCAAAAAAAAAAAAGAATGAAAAAGGGACAAAACATTGAAAATCTGAGTAACTTTAAACTCGATTGTCCCAACAAGTTACAAATGTTCTCTAGTACCTTTACAAATTGTTGTTTCAAAGGGTGAATGAGGGATTGAATCTATGCTTTAATATCCGTAGGAGTGCCTAACTCAAATTTTGTGTAGCCTACTTATCCAAATATTATCCCACCTTCACCTAAGCCTCGTTATAACCCTTAAAGACCTCAAAGTGTGCATTGACATTGATTTTGATTGACGTTTAGAAACTTTTCAAGCTTATGGTAATATGTAGATTGCATGTCGACTGTGTGTGAACCCTTTTCATATTGTTGCGTGGAGTTGTGAATTGGTGGTTGCTAACAAGTCAAACTAGCTCATCTTTAGCTAGTAAGATGTTGAACTTTTGGGTACTATCGCTTGATCAGGTAATTGTTATTTTACTGTCGATCGTCAATATTGCAAGTAGATTCCTTGAGGACAAGGAATGGTTCAAGTTGGGGGTTGTGATGACAGTACGTCATTACTAGTTTTTTAGTCATATTTGTGTCCTTTTTGTAATGTTTAGAGAGTCAACTGCTTGTAATTCATGGTGAAATCAGATTAAAACAGGAAAAAGAGCCCAAAGGAAGAAGTTGAGAAAAAGAGGAAAAAATGTGAAGAATCGTGCCACGTTTGCTCTAATCGTGGCACGTTGCAAGAATGTGGAATTCACTGATGCGTTCTGGAAATTTCGTGGCACGATGAACCACGAAACGTGCCACGATGATTAAATATAGTTGCTGTCACGTATGAATTAATTTGGGTGGTGTGAATAATAGAAAGATTAGGAAAGGAATTGGGCTTTGACCTAATGGTGGGTGTTGACCCGAAAAGAAAAACAAGAAGAAAAGTCACTTGGAAAGAAAGAAAGGAAAACGGCACATGACATGGTATATAAAGGAAGCATCACACTTTGGCCATTGATTCACGTTTCTTGGTAGCCATTCAGGTTTCGGCGAATCACGTTTTTGGAAGGAGAGAAGCCGCAAGCAACACGAGACAAAAGGAGGAGGAGAAAAGCTCATGGAATTTGGAATATGCAACAGTACTGATTAAATAGAGCAAAGCCGGTAGCACCATAATTCGATCGGTTTATTTCTTTTAATATGTTGTTTATTTCTTTGATCATGTGTAGCTAATTTCCTTTGATTAAGCCATGATGAACCTATTGTAATATATGAATCAGTAGTTGAACTCTCTTTATTACCAATGTTATTCAGTCTTTATTCAGAATTGTTTGTGTTCATTGCTTTTTATATGATTGTTTGTATGACTATTAACCCTAGCTTCTTGCAATCAAATAAATTGATCTTAGGAATTGAATGACTACTAGCCCTAGCTTTTAATCCTGAAATAATAATTCTGTTTAACTCAACACTAGGAACCTAGAGATAGGAAATTGAGAGTTATGACATATAAATTGACGTTCTGATGTTGCTTCCACAGTTATTCAATCTAGTTAAGAGATTAATAGGGTTATAACTTAGGAAAGGGTTTTGAGTCAAGAGATTGATCTAAACCACTTAGTTAATTTGTCGTAAAGAATGAATAGTAATTGAGAGTAAAGAGAGGTAAACTAATCATATAGAGCAATAGCAGATTCATCGGCTTAATCATTCATCTTCCATATAATCTCCAACCATTTTTATTTACTTGCAATTTATTATTTTTAGCATTTAATCCAACTGCCTAGGGCAACCATTATAATCTTTACACATCCTTAATTTTAACATCTTTGCCAAGTAGAAATTGAAACAGTCCCTGTGGATACGAACTTATAAATTTTATTACTTCGATATATTTTTGGTACACTTGCCAGATTTTTATCAGTAGTAACAACAAAGAATTGAATTCGCACAATAACTTTATTTTTCTTTCATCATGATATAGGGATGCCCTTTTATAGAACTACCGAGAGGAAGAGTTTGTCGATGAATTTCTAAGAATGATAGACGAGGAAACCTTTAGGACCATTAAGAATTTAGGAACCCTCGTTTAATAGTCTTTGTTTCGATTACCTCTCAGAGAACAAGGACCCCTCGCACATCTATGTGCAAAGGTGCATCCCCATATAGAACTGATGACCCTAAGCATTGACTCACATAGAAACTCCGGTAAGGTTGCAACTCGACAACTGGAGGGGAATAAACCCAGACCTCTGAGTGAGTAAGGCCCCACACATATAAACCCAGTAAGATCAGTGGGTGCAACTCCACAACTGATAGGAAATAAAATCCCATGAACTCATCACTTAAAAGAAGACATAAACTCAATATCTGAATAATGCTTGCACTATTAATTAATTCCAACAGATGAATTGAGAAACCGCCATTAACCTTATGCAATCAAACCAGGTTATTTCTAAACTCTCGCTCTGAGCAAACAGATCAAATTGCAAAAGCTCCCCCTTTATCTTTGATTTTGTTGTTTTAATTTATTGTATTCTTTTCTCAAATGAGTAACATGAATTGACTAGTTGGAACGACAATCACTACTAGAAAAAGCAAAATTAGAGAGGGAAATTAGTGACGGAAAAAATAAAATTCCTCACAAATTCTTTGGTCGCAAAATTTAGTGACGGAATTAGAGAGGGATTTCATGTTTTCCCTCTCAAAATTTCCCTCACTAATTTTTGCTTTTTTAGTAGTGAATCCATGTGGATACGATACTCTACTAACACTTTATTACATGGTAAACGATTTGGTACACTAGCGTAAATCCGACCATCAATCTCCTAGATGAAAAATTTATTTCTAAGGCCAAGAAATCTAATGGGAAATGGCGTATGTCTGTTGATTATACTGATATTAATAGGCTCTTCCCTAAAGGCACATACCCTCTCCTTAAACTACTAGAAAACTCCTGTAGTGTTAAACTACTATCGTTTATGGATGAATACTCTGAATATAATCAAATACCGATGGCTAATATCAACAAAGAAAAAGAAGCTTTCATGGCCGAATTAGGGAGCTATTACTACAACGTAATGTCCTTTATTCTTTAAAACACAGGTGCAAACTACCAAAGAATGATGAACAAAGTTTTAAAAGACTATATAAGAAGTATGCTCAAAGTTTATATGGATTATATGATCGTTAATTTCGAAGAAGAGGTTGATCATACCATTTACCTTAAAAAAAGGTATTTGAGCAAGCACAAAAATACAACATGTGATTAAACCCAAAAAACATATACTTTTTGGGTTTGAGTAGGAAAATTCATAAGTTTTTACTTGACGGAGCAAGGATTTGAAGCAAACCCAGACAATGTCAAGCATTTAATTTGAAGTGTGTCAGACTCCAACCTCGACGAAAATGATGGATCACAGAGCATTATATGACATTTTTGGCTATGTTTTTAATACTTTTCTTTGAATTTGAAAGCAAATAAGATGAGAGATAGAGGAGTTGTCAATGATTTGAGGAACATATTGTATTGTTTTCACTCAAATCGTTGTAATTCACTTTTATCTTATATCATGCAACTCCATAGGCGTTTTGAGTGTTTTCTACTGAGAAATCATGTAAATCGACAAATCAAGCAATCACGTGAAGGATCAAGGATATGGAGATTGAGATCAATGGTTGTTATAAGGTTTTTGAAGACAATACAAAGTGAAGAAAATTCATTTCAAGTTCCTAGGAGTTTCCAGACTGAAGAACGATCGTAAACATGATGAAAACGCAAGATTTTGCACCTCAAAGGCTGCCTTAGGTGCTATTTGCGCATGAGAAAGTGTTGCTACTTACCTAGGCACCATTTGCGCCCTATAGGCGCCATTTGCGCACGACTACGGGGAGAAATTTCCTACAGCTTGTTTTCCAAGCTGGATCGGTGCAAAAAAACCCATTTTTATTCTTTTAACCTCTAAGTAATCATTTGCTATAAATAGAGACCTTTGCACTCATTATTTTTCATTCAGAAAGGTGACGGTTCAAGGCAAGGGTCAAGCATCAGAGTTTCAAGGCAGGGTTTCTTCCTCTTATTGTTCTCTCTAAGGTATGTTTTTCTATTGTTATGTTATGATGTCTGTTGTCATGAGAAACTAAACCTCTTGGTTAGGGTTCCAAGATTAATCCTTCTTATTTGTTGGATTTTACTAATAAATTTTTCATTCAGTTATGCTTTTCATGTGGCCGATTTAAATTAGTCCTTGCATGTTCTTAATACTTTTTCAAAAGAGATCTACGCATCGTAATCTTGAAAATTGATTCGTAGATTAAAAGTAGGATTGACATCCCGAAATTATTATTCATTCATGGTTGTTCAAATTACTTATTTCATAATTAAGTTAATGAAATTCAAGTTTGAAACCTAACCATTTCTACTCTCTTCTTTGAACAACGCTGCAACATATCATAGATTAGTGTGACGTATAAGTTGTTCTGAGAAGCTTTGTATGAATTTTTAACCGTTAATTCAATAAATCATAAGTTGGCACCACATAGTTGTTTGTTTCCTAAGTTAATTCCAACAAAGACGGATGGGAGATTCAAGGATTCCCTAATCATCATTAATAATCTGAATCACAAACTTAATCTCGCATTGGGCATGACAATTAAACCATGCAACTTTTCATTATTCTTTTAAATTTCACCCTTTAAAATAAGTTTTACCAATTGCTAAGTTAAACGGATTCGATGGTGTATTGGTAAGTATTGATTATTATTTTTTATTATTTTTAGATTTTATTTTCAGTTTCGGTGGTGCACTTATAGTATATTTTTATTTTTTAAGAAATTGTTTACAATTTTATGATATATTTTTTATATTAGTGTGATATAATTTGGTTAGTTTTTTTTGTTTTGTTTATAGAATTTGATTAGAATTTTCTGAATTTGAAAGGTCGCACTGACACCAACACTTAATAAACTGAAAGTGATTGAATGTAATGATATGTGTCGATTTACGCTGACAATTGTCGGACACTAGTACTTGTGCATTTGAGCTGAAGTAAGGAGACGTGTGTCGTAGAATATGGTTCAACTGCTATTCTGTCATGTTTTTCCTCTCTTCATATGTGATCTTTGGATACCTCCAATGGTGGGATACGTACGGTGGGGAATAATTCAGTAAAATAAATACGAATTATTCAATTACGTAAAATTGGTGGTGGATCACTCGGTAAAATATCTCCAGTATAAAAATGGTACCATATGCATGTAGAGTCGTGTCTAGAGCATTACATGCTCTGAAGCTCAAATATTTCAAAATGGATGACGTATTGTATCCCCTGCGTATCCTGCACCGATATCTGCCTGATACTTCCCGATACGTATCAGGAGAGTATCCAAAGATTAAATTTTATTTTTTCAAAAATAATTATCCAATACTTCCCGATACGTATTAGGAGAGTGTCTGAAGATTAAATTTTAATTTTATTTTTTGGATATAGTGCTTCTTTTTTGGATCGATATAGTATAGCACTAACAATGTTCCTTTTGGATATAGTATAACACTGATGGTGCTCTTTTAGGGATATATTGTGTATGTAATTGACTAATCATCACTCTCTTAATCGTCAATATTATTTATATTTATGTTGATGTGTTATGAGCCTATGACTGGTTTCTTGTGTTTGTTAATATATTTGCATATTAAAAAAATGGTTATAATTATATTGTACATTTAATTATATAATTTTTTTATTAACGTATCCCAGCCGTATCGTATCTTAATTTTTGAAATTTTTCCGTATCGGTGTAGTATCGTATCCGTATTGTATCTTGTATCCAAACTTCATAGATTACATGCATATGAATTATGTGAAATGTCTCATACTTGATTATGTGACTTTAGTAAATTATGCGAATATTTGTGAAGATGTGTACATAATTATGTTTGTTTTGGTGATACTTGTACATTTGTGGTAATGGTGAGAATGATGTAAGAACATCTTGGTGATTTAATTTGATGATGACTATTTTGGTGATGGTGATAATGTGTAAATCATATGTATTTAACTTGGTGATTCCTTTGATGATGATGACTTTTTTGTCTATACTCTTGAGATAATGACTGCATTTATTTAAAATATTTAGACGAGAATATATGTGAACATTGTATGTTCTGATGAATACGTGTAATTGAATATAACAGAATTTGATTTGTGATGGAAAATTGTCATGTTTTTTCACTGTGACAGTTTCTGTTATATATACAAAGGCATGACCAAATACAAGGTCAAACTTTCCAAACATAAATGCCTATGATTATGCCTATACAATGACAGCATATCTTTACATTAAGTTACAATATGTCAACATATCTTTACATTAATTCACAGTATATCAGACAAGACATTAGCCTAAGACCCCTCCTCAAGTTGGAGCATGCAGATTGTGGATGCCCAACTTGTTTAAAAAATAGTCAAACTGTTGTTTGCCCAAGGCTTTTGTGAAAATGTCAGCTAGCTGGATTTTTGTAGACACATGATGAGTTGAAATGTTGCCTTTGAGGAGTTCGTCACGTAAGAAATGACAGTCAACTTCAATGTGTTTTGTGCGCTCATGGAAAACAGGATTGGCAGCTATATGCAATGCCGACTGGCTGTCACAATAAATTTGCATGGGTTGAGTGTGAGAGACACCAAGTGAGTGAAGAAGTGCTTTCATCCATTTGAGCTCACATGTGGTAGTGGCCATGGATCGATATTCTGCCTCAGCAGAGGAGCGAGACACAACATGTTGCTTCTTAGTTTTCCAAGATATAGGGGAGTTGCCAAGAAAAACAATCCATCCAGTAAGAGAGCGCCTAGTCAAAGGACACCCGGCCCAATCCGAATCACACCAAGCATAAAGTTGAAGATCACAAGAAGATTGGAGAAAAATACCTTGACCAGGATTTCCTTTGAGATAACGAACGACACGAATAGCAGCGTTCCAGTGTTCTTCTAAAGGCTTCTGCATGAATTGAGCCAACATATGGACAGAATAAGAAAGTTCGGGTCTAGTGACAGTTAAATAGACCAGACGGCCGACTAGTCTGCGATAGCGATCTGGATTAACAAGAGAAGTTCCATCAGCCAAGGGGAGATGATGATTCTGGTCTAGTGGAAAGCCAACTGGCTTAGATCCTAACAATCCAACTTCGGTAATAATGTCAAGAGTATATTTCCGTTGACACAAGAAGATACCATCAGAATTGCGAGCCACCTCAATGCCTAGAAAGTATTTTAAAGAACCAAGATCTTTCATGTGAAAACATGTGCTCAAGTAGGTTTTGAATGACTCAATGGACTTTTGATTATTTCCAGAGATGATGAGGTCATCCACATAGACTAGCACATACAATTCAAAAGAATCTCGACGTAGAGTGAAAAGTGAGTAATCAGAGTGGGACTGTGTAAAACCATACTGTAAAAGAGCACTTTTGAGTTTGGCAAACCAACATCTAGGTGCTTGTTTTAAGCCGTATAGAGACTTGCGCAGATGACATGCTTGATTTGGTACTGAAGAACTGAAACCGGGAGGTAATTTCATATACACTTCTTCATCAAGGTCGCCGTGTAAAAAAGCGTTGTGAACATCCATTTGATGAAGTTCCCAATGCTTGGCAGCAGCAACTGCAAGAAATGTACGCACAGTCACCATTTTCACAACTGGAGCAAAAGTTTCATGATAATCAACCCCCTCGACTTGATTGTTCCCCAAAATAACGAGTCTTGCCTTGTAACGTTCAATGGTTCCATCTGAATGATATTTAATTCGATACACCCATTTGCTCCCAATAGCCTTTTTATTTGGAGGAAGTGTTTCCACTGTCCAGGTTCCATTATTTTCAAGGGCCTCAATTTCAAGTTGCATAGCATTTCGCCATCTGACATCTTTGACAGCTTCAGCAAAAGTCTGAGGTTCTGCTGATGCAGTAATTGCAGCCAAAAATTGCCTGTGTCATGTGGAAAAATTAGCAGAACTCACATAATGTGATATGGGGTAGGGCGTACCTGGAGGATGCGTTGAAGCAGTAGAACAATGAGAGGGGCATATCTTAGAGATGGTGTTGGTCACGTAATCCCGCAACTTGACAGATGGAATTTTATTGCGATGACCGCGTCCCAAATCATCAATATTGTGATTGAGATGTGGTTCTTCTATTGCTTCAGTTGCTGGCAGATTATTATGTAATATATCAGGTTGCAATATATCGGTGTGAGGTTCATCATGAGATTCAGCCGAAGGGTGACCTTCCAACTCATTATGATTATCAGTCGCCATGTGGTTTTGAGCAGGTTCGTGTATATTAGGCACATCTTGAAAAGAATCATCTTCAACAACATTATGAAAAAGAGATGAAGTTTGTGCATCAGAGACTTGATTAGAGGGTAGCCTTGATGGTGTAATGGGTGCAGCAAAAGGAAATTCATGTTCACAGAAAACAACATCTCTAGAATTGAAGAAAGTGCCCAGCTCTAAGTCATACATGCGCCATCCTTTGGTACCGTATGGGTAGCCAACAAAGACACACTTGCGACTTCGAGATGCAAATTTGTCACCCTTATGTTGTTGGTTGTGAGCATAAGCCAAACAACCGATAACACGAAGATGCTCAAGAGAGGGAGGCTGCCCATACAAGAGTTCATATGGAGTTTTGGCATCCAAAATCTTTGAAGGAGTTCGATTGATCAGGTAACATGCAGCGAGAGCGCACTCTCCCCAAAACTGAATTGGAAAGTGGGCTTGAAACCGCAAAGCACGGGCAACGTTAAGGATGTGGCGATGCTTCCGCTCCACTCTTCCATTCTGTTGTGGTGTCCCAACACATGATGATTCATGAATTATACCATGATCACGAAAGTATGCTTTCATGCAAGTAAATTTGGTTCCATTGTCACTCCGAATTATCCGTACTTGTGTGTTAAATTGCCTCTCAACCATTGCTAAAAATTGACGAAGATGTTTAGAGACTTCAGTTTTATCGACGAGAAGATAAATCCACACTGCTCTCGAATAATCATCAACAATGGTCAAAAAATATTTAGCGCCACAAAAAGTAGTGTTGCGATAAGGCCCTCATAAATCACAATGAATTAAATGAAACGCAACAGTTGCTTTATTTTCACTAATGGGAAAATTGTCTCGTGATTGTTTTGCTCTAAGGCATATGTCACAAGTCTGAGTACATAGATTATTGCTTCTGCTAGACCTAACATTTGGAAGCATTTGCAGAGCTTTCAAAGATGCATGTCCTAGTCTTTGATGCAACATACTAAAAGAAACTTCTTTATTAGTCTTCACTGCAGCTGTCGTGACCATTCCTCTAAGATAGTATAGCCCCTCTCTTTGTTCACCCACTCCAATCGGCATCCTCGAAGTGGGGTCCTGTAAGAGACAAAGTTTGTCAGTAAAATGGACCATGTAATTAGTATTTTCAAGCAATTGAGACACTGAAATCAGATTGCACTGTAAACTTGGCACATATAGAACATTTGTTAGATGCAGCCTTTTATTGAGCACCACATTCCCTTCTTTGGTGGCCACTGTTTCTTCACCATTTGGAAGACCAACAGGGCACTCCAATATCTTTTGTACATTGGTGAGACACTCTAGTTGACCTGTCATATGATGTGAGGCGCCTGTATCGATAATCCATGGTAAAAAGGAACACTTACCATTGAGCTTCTCAGTCGCACCTAGCTTCACGTTGTTCAAAAGATTGACCAGTGTTTGCAATTGATCATTGGTAAAGTTGATATGCCTATACAATGACAGGTACTGATAGTTTCTGCAGATCCCTTTGCTTGTGCCACGTGAGCCTTAGCAGTGTTTCCACGCATTTTGTTATTTCCCACTTCTGGCTTTCCACGTTGGGATCCCTTCGTCGGTCCGCGTTGTCGATCTCCCCACCAATCAGGGTATCCTATAACCTTAAAACAGGTCTCTGAATCATGCCCTGCTCGATTACAGTGACTGCACAGTCCTCCTTTTTCTTTACGTTTGTGTTGCACTGCAAATGCCATCACTTCACTACGTTCTTCTGCCGCACGAGTCACCGTGCGCAATCTTTCTTCTTGGACCAGTGTCGCGTAAGCTTTGTTCAATGTAGGAAGAGGATCCTGAGCAAGAAGATTGGATCGGACTGTTCCATAGAGAGAATCATCCAATCCCATGAGAAATTGATGGAGTTTCTCCTCCTCACGTTTCTTCGTCAATGTGGAACTGAGATTACAAGTACAAAGGCCACACTTGCACGTGGGGATCTTGTCGTAATTTGTTAACTCTTCCCACAACTTCTTTAGTTTTCCATAGTATGTCACCATGGTCAAACCTTTCTGCTTGCATTCAACAAGTTCAGCTTTGAGTTGTTGAACACGAGGTCCATTCACAATGGAGAACCGCTCCTCGATGTCGTTCCACAGATCCTTTGCCACCTCCATGTGCGACATGGTTGATCGCAATGAAGGTTCAATGGTGTTCATGATCCAAGAAACTAACAAAGAGTTGTTTGTCCACCAATCCTCGAGATCTGAAGATCCCTCATCAGGCATGTTGATTGTGCCGTCAACAAAACCGAATTTCTTTCTTGCTCGAAGGGCCGTTCTAAGTGAACGAGACCATTCATCATAGTTATCTCCCTTTAGCTGCACCTGAGTTATCAAGCTTCCGGGGTTGTCATTGGAAGTGATATCGTACAGGGAGATGGTTTTCCTGATGACAGATCCAGCACCATGATTGACTGAGGACCCTTCCTTTTTTTCCTTCTTAGGAGGTGTAGAAGGAGGCGTCTTGTCAGACATGTTTCAAACTTTGTATGTTGTTTCTGTTATATATTTCCAGCTCTTGATACCATAACAGAATTTGATTTGTGATGGAAAATTGTCATGTTTTTTCACTGTGACAGTTTCTGATATATATACAAAGACATGACCAAATACAAGGTCAAACTTTCCAAACATAAATGCCTATGATTATGCCTATACAATGACAGCATATCTTTACATTAAGTTACAATATGTCAACAGTATATCAGACAAGACATTAGCCTAAGAGAATATGTAAAAAGGCGATGATATGTTATTTGATGAGAAAAGATGTGATGGTGTATTTATGTGGAATATGTGCTTTATGTGAATATAAGTGGAGATGAGTATATGGTTATATTTGAATTATATGCATTATGAGGAATATGTGTTTTATGTGAATATGTGAATTGATGTGACGTTGTGAACTCGATCATTCTCAGCCCTATACTCATTTTGATCCATGTTTTTAATCAAGGTTTGTCCCTCCTGGTCAGTTTTAACTCTCATACTACCTCCGGCCGTGGCATCTAACAACATCTTAATATTTGCTTTCAGCCCTTCAGTAAAAATATGTTTGTGTTACCTCATCTCTACCATGTGTTGGGCACCTTTTCATCATTAATTTAAACCTCTCTCATGCATCGTAGAGAGATTCAAGTTCATCCTTTAAAAATTAGTAATTGGATGCTTGTTTTCCCAAACTTTGACGTATGAAAAAAATCTTTGAAGAAAATTCTGCTCTAACTCATCCCATGTCTGAATGGTCCCACTAGGTAATGCTAACAACTAGACCTTAGCTCGCCAGGTTAAAGTGAAAGCGAAAATAGCTATGATAAATCTCTTTCGACTCACAACCCTCTTTTAAGGTTAAAAATGGTCCAAAAATTATATGAGGGACCGAAATTATTAAAATAAAAGTTAAATAGGGAGAACAAATTCGGTTTTCAAAATGAGGGACCAAAACTTAAATTTCTTAAAATATGAACACCAAAAATGTATTTAAACATTTTTTGCAACATATCAGTTAAACCGTTCAAACTAGTATTTTATCTTGTGTTAACCATAGTGTTGTCAAGAAAAGAGGACTCTAAATATCCTCAAAAAGCAAGTAAAGTATGAACAAGAAATTTCTATCAAACAATTTTTTTTTAAGGACCCTCAAACAATTTTCATCAATAGTAAAATGCACTCAAATTATCAATTATGATTTGAGACTTTTTCAACACCATGCTGACTATTTTTGTTTTGGAAACACATGAAGTCAACATATAAACTTCCTAGAATTGTTCCATACGTTCCAAAGAAATAATGATCTTACGTACTTCATTGACTGAATCAAAATATTGCTCGTTGAAGACTCAACCCTTAAAGCTAATAAATTGGCAAGAAGCATAAAGCAATTTTCATCAGCTACAAAACTGCAGTCCAAAAAGATAAACCAATAACAAGAATATGGAGATTACTCGTGTTGCTCTCTGCCTTAGCTTTGCATTCCTCTTCTATGGTATATTTCATTTCCACTACATTTTCAATAAGCTTATATATATGAATTCATTTAGCTCAGTTTTACTTCCTTTTCATATGGTTAAAAACAATATTTTGCTTATAACATTGGTGAGGTAGGACACAAACAACAGTTGTTTTGGAGAAACACCACCCAATCAGGTGTTTTTGTGATTTCTGATAAGATATATCTAGCAAGCACAACATTTGCCATTTTGTGTTAAATCAAAATAACCTTAGTGTTTGAATACGTGCGTGAATATTTCAATTTTGTATGCAGTGGTTGGAGGAGCCAAGGTGACATTCACGAATAGATGTGGATATACTGTATGGCCAGGAACTGTAATCACAGATCCAGAGCCTCAACTATCAACAACAGGTTTTGAGTTGGGACAAGGAGCAACGTACTCAGTGAACCTTCCTTCTTCATGGTCTGGTCGATTTTGGGCAAGAACCGGATGCTCAATCAACAACGAAAAGTTTAGTTGTGCCACAGCCGATTGTGGGTCTGGTCAAGTTGCATGCAATGGTGCTCGTCCAATTCCACCAGCAACTTTGGTTGAAATTACCATGGCATCAAATGGAGGACGAGATTTCTACGATGTGAGCAACGTTGATGGGTTCAACCTGCCAATGTCTGTAACTCCGCAAGGTGGGAATGGCGATTGCAAAGCCGCTAGTTGTCCAGCAAATATCAACACTGTGTGTCCCGCAGAACTTCAAGTAAAAGGTTCTGATGGGAGTGTCGTTGCTTGTAAGAGTGCTTGCGTGGCTTTTGATACCGATCAATATTGTTGTCATGGAACTTACAATACCGAGGCGACATGTCCACCTACAAATTACTCCGAGATATTTGAGAACCAATGTCCTGATGCCTATAGCTATGCTTTTGATAATACGAGCAGCACTTTCTCTTGCTCTGGTGGTCCTGACTATGCAATCATCTTTTGTCCATCGCAACATCTTGTATACCCGTCGATAACAATTGATGGTTCACACTTTTTTAAATGTTAGTAATGTTGCTAGCGTATTAGTTTTTTAATTTTACTTGTTTAATATTACCTCACTCGTGATTAAAATATAATACCTTGTCCTTAATTATAAGGTGTTATGGTGATTTTACACACGGTTTAAGAAATATAATTAATTTTATATAGGAAAGAAAAACTATGATTTATTTTATCAAATTATATTCTTTAAAGCATGGTAGCAACGAAAACTTCTTGGAATATAAACAAGTGCTTCATCACGAACAAAAAGATAAAACCACTGCAACGTAGCACCAATTCTAATGCCATCAATTCCAAAATTTAGTATATTAATATTAGCATAAACAAGCAAGGAAATAGAACCACCTTCCAACCAAAAAGTTTCAGTTTTTTTTTTTGCCAAACATCAAAGGACCTTCCAACATCTCAATGCCCCTACTTTTCAGTTTTAGCACACAAATTGCGGATAACTTCAGAATTCCCTATTGACATTTCAACAAAACAGTACAACGAAATATAGAAAATTACAAGTTAGCAGTTAAGAAAATGCAATCCATTTCTTAGATCGTAAGCAGCAATAGTAAGATAGAATCCAAGTACAATTACTGGATGTAGAAAAGTAGAGAATAAACAGATTTCTAAGAGGGAGAGAGAGTACAAATAATGCAAATTCTTCACAGTTCATTGCCAATCATTGCTTCCTTTTATAGAGGTTCAAATAATATTTTTTAGTTTAGCTTTATTTATGAATATTGGATCATGTGACACATATTCCTTTTCTCTAACCAATTTGTTGACTCTATTTTGATGACTTTGCATTTTCTCTGTTAGTACTAAGAACTTTTTATTGATAATCGATGACAATAAGTTGTCCGTAAAGAGAGAATGTCGTCAGTAATAAGATATAACTCCAGCCAAATGAGATACAATTATTCTTAATTTAATTAGAACTATTAAACTCAGAAGTGTAAATGCAAGCTATGAAAATGTTTAATGTGAAGAATTCTCCATAATCTAAATCATGCGCTGACCAGTCATTACTCGTTACACACGGAAAAAAAGAAAAAAAAAGACAGCTAGCCTAATAACGGTGTATGAGTTGCTTGTATGCATCCTTGTTCTCCGAGTAATGATCAATTTCAGCCTGGCATCACAAGTCACATTAAGAATCAAAATCAGTAGCTTGGTTGAGAATCACATATTTACTAGATACGCTCTAGATGTTTTCTACTTTTTTTCTGAATTACTTATTTACTAGATATTTTTCAAGAATAAGTAAGCTGAAGCTTTGTACTAAAAGCTATTTATAAATATTATTAAGAAACATAAAGGCTCTATTTGGATAAACAACATAATTAAGCATTTATCATATTCATGTCACTGCATATGTATCAGCTATTTTGTTAGGTAGGAAACACATATTTTATGCAGCCAACCAAGAAATCAGATTCCCTACAGGCAGTAGAAACACTCGATCTTAATCGTTGGATGAGCATCAGATGACTCGTGTTCTGACTTAACTATGTAGTCTTAAATACAACTTAAAATGAGTTGTCTGATCTTTCATCCTACGACCAAGATTCGCTACAGCATGAAAGTACCCAAAAAGCTACCAAGTGTTGAAAATCTTTTTAGGAATTGTAAATTTGAAAGCATCTAAGTCAAACACATACCTTCCGAATTGCTTTTATGGCAGTGAGCAACTTATCACCAATAAATTCCTCAAGGAAGTCTGCCTTGTGCAGAGCTTCCAAAGATTTGGAAAGTGATTTTGGCAATCTCTGAAGGTTTTCTGGATTTGGATCTGTATCTGTTTCATATAGATGACATAAGAAGTTTATTATCCAACGAAGAATTTTTTGCAATTGCTGAAAATTATATAAACCGAAACAATAGTATATAACCATCATGCACAACAGAAAAAGGAGCATCAAACAAGTACTATTCGTGATGCATGCTGTTATACACGGTATAATTTGTATTCTCTTACCAATTGGTTCAGGAAGAGAAAGATGCCGACGAAGCCCATCAATGCCAGCAGAAACTATAGCAGCTAAGCCCAAGTATGGATTTGCAGAACCATCAAATGATTTAACCTCAAAGTTACTCGTTAGACCACCGGGAGTTCCGGGCGGCGATGTAGCGCGCAAAGGAGCCTCCTTATTTTCATTTCCCCAGAACAAGTATGCACCACTCCATGTGTTGGGCTGTAACCGATCGTAACTGCAATGAAATTGACTAATGATGTAAGAAAACATAGAAGGGCCACATTTCTAAGGTAGTCCGCTTTAGGCTTTGTGTAAGCCCTCATCGTTACATAACTCAAGATTAAGATATATATATAAAGTATATATAACATCACAGATATGTTTACTATATTGCTTTTTAGACATAAAAATATAAAATCCAAGATCTTAGGAGAATGAGTCATTATAGATAACAGACACCTTGAAGGAAGTGGTGCAACAAATGGCAAAATGGAAGGAAGATGATAAAGAACTCCAGCCATAAATTCTTTCCCCAAAGTCGATATTCCATACTTTGATGATCCATCAGATGCCATAAATACATTTTTACCATTCTGCCACAAACTTAGATGAACATGGCTTCCAGAACCCAAATCATCTAATGCGTACCTTCAATATCACAAGAAAACACTGTTATACACTTTAAAATGTTTATTTTTTCCTATATAAGCTAGACTCCATACAGCTAAATCTGATTTGTATTTTGTGCCTCAAGTAAGAAACAACATCAGCATTTTTTTCCATAGATGGATATGTTTTTATACTTTGTGATATGTTCATAATGCGTTTTCAACTGATTTTTATAAACCCTCCAAAAAATTATACAAAACCTATATAGAGTTTACCTACGTAAACACTAATTGTGTTAAAGCACCATATCCATAAGCACTTATACACTAAGAATTTAGTTACGTTGTTTATCCAAACACCCTCGAGTCTTTAAATACTATTAAAATAACAGCTCCAAATCATTAGGGTATTTCAGTCTACTTGCACAACCATGTTTTTTCACTTAGTTTGGGAATAAAAAAGAATGCATTTACCACGTCATAGACACTTATTCAAGATCTTATATTCAAAATCTAAACCACGCGGATATATAATATGTCATACTTACAAGGAACATATTATTCCCACTTACTTTGGAATAAAAGTAGCCAGCAAGCCATGTTTTCTAGCAATTGCCCTAACAGTTTCACGTGTATAAACTAAGTTGTCTGCGGATTTAGTACAAATGGTATGTCCCAAAACCAGCTCAAATTGACCTTTTCCAGCTTCTGCGTGTACCTGCAATATTTTATCACAAACAAAAAAAAAAATACATGTTCCAGAGACAATGGGATACGTGTGTTAGAAATCAGACGGTTCCACAGCTCCAAATCATATTAACAAGAGAGATAGACTATTGATACTCATGAGATTGCACAATGAACAACATATTGAATTGATTGAAAAAGATAAGTATGTCATAAAAACCAGTAACTACCTAAGGGTTATGTAACTAACTCTTAAGAGAGTTGTAATTAACTCACTAATTTATATATCTGTTAATATGTGACTTGTGGAAAGGAAGCTTCTGAATACCTTGTAAAAGGCCAGAAAAGTTCTATTTAAGCATGCTCCTTTTAGGGACTTAGTTTATGCATAAAAACCTAAAATGATTCATGTTTGTGGCGGCATTCAATGCTTACTTTAAGTTCTACGAATATTATGTTTCTGAAGTGTCCCGGTAATGATCATAAATTCTGGTTCAAAGATTGTAATTAGTTTGCCATGAAAGTAAATTTGCTTACTTTTTGTGAAAACAGTTTTGTTTGGAGAAATTAAATCCAATGAAAATCAAACAAAACCATAATCATATCTTTCATATATAATTGATCAAGTTAAAAAACTCATTTTTACCTGTTCTACAGGAATGCCAATGGAATGTAAAGCAGAAGCAACTTCACGAAGTATTGGGGAAGCAGCATCAAATGCTGATGAGGAACAGTAAGGACTCGAGTCAAATGCTATCCATTCTTCATTCCCTTCCCTGAATGGTTTTTTTCTTCATGTTTATAACTAATTTGCATAGAAAATGACACTAATCAAATCACAAAATAATATTGTATGCCATACCTTGTTATGCTCTTCAAGAGAAAAAACTCATTCTCAAAACCTGCATTCATTACCTATAAGCGGACTATAAGTTACGAGACTATTGTCATTTGAATATGATAAATTTGACACCGTACACAAATACACCCAACGTCACTGTTTAGCGAAAAAAATAAAAATAAAAAATAAAACACAAAACCAAGTCATTATACAGTATTAGACAACTTTTTTGTTTTCAAAATATCATTTCTTATGAATTAAACAACATAGGGCATAAAAAATGAGACTAGCTATGCAACATACCAAGTCAAATTCATCTTTGAGAATTTTGGAAACTCTTCTTAAGGCCTCTCTTGGGCAATACTCCCATGCTTGGCCGGGTTTAACATTCAGATCACCTAAAACCATTTCATCTTCCTTGCTCCTATAATGGATGGATCAAAATTGCATCAGGTGAATAAAATAGTGATACTCACATTTAACAAAAAAAAAAGAAAAAAAAACAGAACTAAAATTATTTGAAGTTAGAACTTAAGGAAAAAGATAAACAAGCTCAGAACATCCTCGTAAGAAAGAACTTTTGTACCAAGGAATCCTCCTTTTAGTAGACAAATCAGGCGTTAATCTTGTTTCTCCAACAGCACCTAAACCAGACCCAGCTGCAGGTCCATCCAAAAAAGATGTCATTCCCATAGTCGCAAAAGCTAAACCAACGCCGTTCTTCGAAACAACATCATTGAAACGCTTTCTAGGAACAGCCTGAAACAAAATTTGACAGCACCTCATAACATATATAAATATAAAAAAAATCTCTAAATGAATGAATGACTAATGAAGTGACAGAAACAGGATAGAGGAACTCACACGACATCTGTGCTGTCCCGAATTATCAACCCATATTATACGAACAAATGAAACATCAGTCTCTAAATCATCATCAATCACATTTAGTTGTAAATTATTATCTGAACTAATAACACTGTTAGCAAAATTAATCTTATAGAAATGAATTGAATTTCTTGCAAGGATGTCTTTTGCAGCTTCCACAGCCTCGGGAACAGTGAGATCACCATCAAGGCATGAATCACGCAGAACGGAGAAAACAACTTCGCGAGACTTCTTTGCACCTGCGAAAGCGGAACCAATTATGGTTAACAAGTGAATATTCACACTTACATGACAACAAAGATGGAAATTTTTAAAGACATGTGGAAATCAACAAAAACTGATTGTGGCACTCAAGTATAATCTTCACTTTCAGTGTCATGGTAGATGTTAACCAACCTAAGTAGAAGGTTTCTGGAAATATACATCCATCGGTACTAAACATCACCTGCAATGCAATGTGACACTCAACAGTATCAATTTGTATGGAAATTGGAGAACTCAGATCTTATACATGACTAAACTTACATTAAAATTTCAATCTCAGTAATAATTATACATATAATTTTCTACAAGGCTTCAATATTTGGATTAAATTAAAAATATGTATATATATTCTTTTGGTTATTATGCAAGTTACACTTATAATGTCACCTTATTTATTGGAGCCAGCTCTAAAAGCTCTTTCAATGATGAAATCATTCCATGTACACTCAGCTTTGGAATTGCCAAACCAAAATCAAGGTAAACCTGAATGAGAAGATTGTGTTATCACCTACCAGTGAACATGTAATCCATATTCAAATCTACTAATGCAACAAGTCACGGAGTTATGAAATGTTTGCCTGAGGGTACACAGATGCTAGATATGATGCTTCCCTTGAGAATGGATAGGATGCATGTAAAAGAACAATCCGCGATTTTGAGTATCTCTTGTCCTCGAAAACTGAACGGAGATGAAGAGGATTTGCGAGTCGCATATCCAAATCTTTATCCCCAAACCTAATTACCGAAAGGGAAATTTAGTATTTAGGTAAAAGTAGAGTTACAAGTAAAAGGAAAATCATGGTATCTATCTCAGACATCAAACACACACTACTAACACTGGTAATAATTTTAGAAAATAGAAATGGTCGTATGTAACAACATGTGTATCAGACAATTTAAAACCATTTCATTACCCTGTGTGTATCTGCATTGGCAAGTCATAGGATTGAGCAACATCCAGAGTTTGCAAGAAGATGTAGTCGATAAGATTCTTGTTTGCAATACGGACAGGCTTCCGAGCTGAAATTGTAGAACAATGAGTATGAAAAGTACCTTCAAACAGAACATTTTAAAACCAATATGCATATTCTACTCACCAAGTAACACCTGTCCGAGACCTTCCTCGGCATCTTGTCTAGTGACATTCGTATTGATTTCTAGGCCACTGCGGTATGCAGCTATACTTTTCAATCCATAGATCTCACCAGCAACTGTTAACCTGATGCTAAGGAACATGGCTATGTGGTTGAATATTTTTGTAAAGATAAGAGCTTTTGTTGTGTGTGTAAAGAGAGAGATATAGTAATACATGTGAAGGATATGATTTCAACTTAGAGACGAATGCTTTAGTGAATGAATCCAAAGTCCAGCAAGATGCATCAGGCAAATCCTTCAGGGGGTTCACATATTATGAATACAATTGCAAGTAGAAGGATGGGATAAAGCATAGTCAGAAAATAAAAAATGAATGTCTAAAAAGAGCATATCTCACTTGATCGAGGATTTTTTCAGCCACTCTTTCAATTCTTAAGATTCTACCAACAAGAGGTACAAAACTTTTATGCCATTCTATATCATACATTTTGTCCAATTCAAACCCATCATCGATGAGTATAGCAGATATTCTTGCAGCTTTGAAACATGTTGAACATGACAATTCCAATCCAGAGACTTTTCGGTGTTCTTCAACACCTTGCAAAGATAACTCACATCCATATAGCTCAGCCAAATCCCTTAGATTTCTCTGAACATTGCATATATAATACACTATCATAATAAGATTCCATATTTTAAAGTTCCACCAAAAAAATAAGGTTGAACTGTAAACTAAAACACACATAAGTATGGTTATCAAGATCTTACAATACAGATACAAAACTGAACTGAATCAATATGAATTTCTAGTGTGTATCTGGTATGAACATGAATCTTATCTTGAAACTTGATTCATTACGATGAACCCTGATTTACTATGATGAACCTTGACTCATTCTATTGAACCACTGCCTAAACATAGTATAGTCAGCCATGTTTGTTTTCAACTTTGTCTAGCAAGCCTCTTTCTTATGTCAATTAATTTATGACATCCAAAGTAGTTTATGAACGACTACCAGAATTTTGCTCCAACTGCTATACTATTGGGCATTCTGTGGCCCACTGTAATAAATTGCATCCAAAGTCTATGGACGACAAGCCCAAAGCGGAAAAACACAAAAAGAAGGGGGGTTCTTCTAAGCAGCCCATCACCATTCATGATGATTAGCCTCCCCGTGATCCTCCCAAGATACAGAGATGCTATCAGCAAATGTACTTAAGGATGTTACTACAGAGCATAACACAAACAAACAATCAGAGGAAGTGCCTATGCAGTTACCAAATTCTGCTCCTGCTATTGATGATGATGCGCAGGACAGCAGGAAAGTTATGGAAGATGATTCTCATACCAGTAATGATACTGAGGTCCCTGAAGCTAATGATGATTTTGAACATCACCAAGAGGATCATGCTTCTCCTGATAGCACAAATTCGGAAACGGTATCATCAACACAAGTTCCTCAAGTGCATTCCTCGGGCCCTATTTTGAAGAAGGTTGTAACGGATGATATTGAGAAAATTAAAAAGGCTTGGGAAGAAGGTGACGGCTCAACTTCTAATGATAAAGAGGATGGGTTTACTCCTATGGTAACAAAGAAAGGTAAGAAAACATAGGTAAAATTAGCTCGTGCGGCAGGTACACATACCACCCGTTCTAGGGGTCCAATTCCATCAAAGTTCCCATTGAAGTTCGTTTTCTGGAATCTTCGGTGATAACAAGTTGCTGCCTTGGGTCTTGACTGTCATGATTTTTCGTGGTGGGATACCATCCCACAGGTTCTTGATGGGAGCTTTTATAGGGATTATTGTAATCTCTCGAATTTATGTTTTGGTTGATTTTTTTTTCCTATCCTTTTTATTTTTGGGGTAACGGCCTAGTCCCTCCTTTTTTCATAATATATATGAGTGTTTGGCATAGGATTAGAGGTTTTGAGGAATGTCAACCTAATTGGGATGTCTCACAACCTCGCTCATGTTTTTAAGCTCTTGATTCAGCAAAAAAAAAAAAATAACTATTCAGAAAATATTTTTGACTATACATGATTTGAATCTCAAATTGATAACCAAGCACATGAGCAATATTTTGGAATTCCCAGTCCTAGAGCCAAAACATCAACAGAGTGTGATGCTACCATAAACTGAGTGAACAGTAAAGTTTCAAAGATGACACTGACACTGCCAAAATCAGAATTATTATTTGAAGCAAAATAACAGTAAAGTTTCCAAGCGTTGACTTGTAGTCTTTATACCATATGAGTAATATATCAGATATCAGAAATGTTTTTAGTACAGATACTATAATTTGACACCAGAAATGTTTTTCTAGATACTAGAATTTCACAACAACAACATATTCTGACCACATTCTATTTTAGTTTATGATTTTATACATATTAATATCCGACCAAACAAAATTGTGTCCAAATATCAGTGTCCTTAACATGCATGTGTCCATATATTTATGTTCAAATAGCATAAAACAATAAAAATGAAGCAAATAGTGCAAGAGAAAGAACCTTGAAGGATAGAGAGTGTTGTGAAGAAGCAATAGCATCACCTTGAGCTTCAGAAAAGGCATGGATAAAAGGCAAGTTGGATTGAAGAGAGACTATGTTGTGGGCATGACCATCCACAAGTTCAACTTTTTCCACCGCTTTTCTTAACTCACTCAAATCCATTCTATCACACCTTTGACTGAAGTGCTTAGAGACAAAATCCTTTTTTTTCTATCTTTGTGCTTGGTTGTTGGCAGAATATTTTAACAGTTTTTCTTTTAAGGAAATTTTCTATACATATATATATATATATATATATATATATCTATATATATATATATATATACACACATATATATATATATATATACACACACATACATATATATATATATATATATATATATATATATTAGATTTTATATTTTCAAGTAATTATAATTGTCAATATAACTTAAATATAAGACTATGTGCAATGGTTGTGTTGAATCTGACATTCAACAAGTAAAAGCAGTCCAATGGTGTGTTGAAGCAGTGTTGAATGGTGTGCTGGACGAGAGAGATGATGAACCGGTTCAACACAATTTAATCTGCCATCTGATGCCACATGGTGGCGTTCCATTGGACCGAACTGGCGCGTGCAGCACACGCGCAGACAGAGGCGTGTGAGCTGCAGAACGATGAGAGAGGAATTGCTTTTTTGGATGAGGTTGCAGACGTGTCGCGTTCTGATTGGTCACGCAGATTCTTATCATTTTAATTATTTAAATCAAGTATTTCGTTGAAAAATAATTTAAAAAAAAAATACCAAAATTCATGATTTTTTTTCCTCTACAAATAGAGACTTGGTTCATTTGATTTGGACACAGAAAAAAAAACCAAGTTTTTCACTATCTTCATCTTATTACTATCTTTCTATTAGCAAACTAAGTGAAGTTTTAATCTTCTTTTTAGTGAAATGGATCCCAATAACAAGCCTTTCAACAGCCAAAATTATTCTAATTTCCCATTTAACTACGAAAATCCCAACAATTATCCAAATCCAAATCAATTTTTCAACCAACGTCCTCAAAACATACCTCAAAACGTACCTAATTTTGGTTTTACACCAAATTTCAACCAGTCATCATCTGTTCCAAACTTTCATCCATATTATGGATCTATGATGAGATATCCATCTCAAACACCCCCGTTTAATGGTTATATGCCAATGGAGAATGAAAATTTTCTCAGTGGTGGTGCATCTCAATATCCTGAATTTTCAACACAAATAACTCCTGGTGGCATGGCAGTTGCTAATGAAGACACTCCAGAAGATTCAACTCCTAAGAGCAGGAAAAGTAAGGAACCAGCATGGAACACTCAACAAAATTTGGTGCTAATTAGTGCATGGATTAAATATGGAACAAGCAGTGTTGCCGGAAGAAACCAGAGAGGAGTATTGGGGTAATATTGCTGAGTATTGTAATGAGTATTGCTCGTTCGATTCTCCCCGCGATCTAGTTGCATGCCGAAACCGTTTTAATTATATGAGCAAAGTAATAAATAAATGGATTGGTGCTTATGAAAGCGCTAAGCGTCAGCAAGGAAGCGGTTGGTCGGAAAATGATGTCTTGGCAAGAGCGCAAGAATTATTTGCATGTGGGAAGAATGTTCAATTTACTTTAATGAAAGAATGGCACGCTCTCCGTGATCAACCACGTTATAGTAGTCAAATGGGAGGAAACGTTAGCTCAGGAAGTAGTGGATCTAAGAGATCTCACGAGGACTCTGTAGGATCCAGTGCTCGTCCAATGGGTAGGGAGGCAGCTAAAAAAAAAGGAAAAAAGAAAAGCAAGGACACTGATGTCGTGGAGGAGGTGGAAAAGGAGTGGGTTCAATTCAAAGAACTCAAGGTGCAAGAGATTGAACGAATGAAAGAGTACACCGCAGTGCAACAGGAGAAAAACAAATTGAAGAAAATGAAAATGTACATAAAGTTAAGTTCCGAAGAGCATCTCGATGACCGGAAAAAAGATCTGTTGGAAAACTTGGTGCGTGAGCTGTTTGGAAATTAATTTCACTGTAATATTTGTTTGTATTTGGTCAAAATTGTCAGTGATTACTTTAATAATTGTCAGTGTTGTCTAGTCCCCAATGTTTACTTTAATAATTGTCAGTGTTGTCTAGTCCTCAGTGATAGTCCCTAGTGTTGTCTAGTCCCCCGTGACTTATTTCACCAACTATTTGCTTTAATAATTATGCCCACTGTGTGCCACTTATTTCACCTACTATTTGTGAAATGATACTATCACAATGCCCACTTGCTTTAATAAAATGATACTATCCGTGACTTTAATAATTGTTCCAAACTGTGTGCCACTTATTTCACCTACTATTCGTGAAATGATACTATCACAATGCCCACTTGCTTTAATAATTATCCCCACTGTTTGCTTTAATACAATACAATAACTTATTTCGAATCCGTCAATGTCCACCACACAATGTACTTATATATAGGGACTCATATCTACTTCTAATATCACAAATCTCATTCATATCTACTTCTATTATCACAAATTTCAATCATATCTACTTCCAATATCACAAATCTCATTCATATCTACTTCCAATATCACAAATCTCATTCATATCTACTTCTATTATCACAAATTTCATTCATATCTACTTCCAATGGATCCTTTTGATATGGAAGCCTACTTCAAAAGACGTGATGTTGAAGACACTTATTTGGTCAACCAATTTATCCAGCGTCGAAAACAAGCAGAGGAAGGTAGTGGATCTCGTAGTAGAAAATATTTAAATAGAGATCATGCAGCGGCAAACCAAAAACTCATTGATGACTACTTTGCCAATGAGCCTACATATGACGATGCAATGTTTCGTCGTCGGTACCGAATGCAAAAACATGTTTTCCTTCGAATCGTTGGAGACCTTTCAAGTACTGATAACTACTTCACCCAGCGAGTTGATGCCTCCAACAAATAAGGTATACCACCCTTAGCAAAATGTACCACAACAATGCGAATGTTAGCATATGGTGTGGCAGCAGATGCGGTCGATGAATACATCAAAATAGGAGGTAGTATAGCATTGGAGTGCTTACATAGATTCTGTAAAGGAATCATACGATTATATGAGCAAGTGTACCTGAGAGCACCAACCCAAGATGACCTTCAAAGAATACTACATGTTAGTGAAATGTGGGGGTTCCCAGGGATGATCGGGAGTATTGACTGCATGCATTGGGAGTGGAAAAATTGTCCTAAAGCATGGGAAGGTCAATTTACCAGGGAGATAAGGGAACCACCACAGTTATTCTTGAAGCAGTTGCATCTCATGATCTATGGATCTGGCATGCCTTTTTTGGATGTCCAGGAACGTTGAACGATATAAACGTTCTAGACCGGTCACCGGTGTTTGATGATGTGGAACAGGGAAAGACTCCAAGGGTGAATTACTTTGTGAATCAACGTCCCTATAATATGACATACTATCTAGCTAATGGTATCTACCCTTCTTATCCAACTTTCGTCAAATCAATTAGACTTCCTCAAAGTGAACCCGATAAGTTATTTGCAAAACATCAGGAGGGATGTCGGAAGGACATCGAACGTGCTTTTGGAGTGCTTCAAACTCGATTTAAAATCATCCGTGAACCAGCTCGCTTGTGGGACATAGCCGATTTGGGTATCATCATGAGGTCATGCATCATATTACATAATATGATTGTTGAGGATGAACGAGATACATATGCTCAACGTTGGACCGATTTTGAGCAATCTGAGAGAAGTGGATCTAGTACACCGCAACCATACTCAACCGAGGTGTTACCCACTTTTGCAAATCATGTGCGTGCTAGATCCGAGTTGCGTGATCCAAATGTTCATCACGAATTGCAAGCAGATCTAGTGAAACACATATGGACAAAGTTTGGAATGTTTCATGATTGAAGATGATTTGTATCGTACTAAATAAATTACTTGTGTGTTGTGTGCTTTTTTTTTTTCTTGCATTTTAAGCTATTTGTGTGTTGCGTGCTTAGTTTGTTGTATTGCATTTTAAGTTAAGAAAATAAAAATAAATTATTTAAATAAATTTTGTTTTTACAAACAAAAAAAAATTGTTAAGTGTTTCTTTATTTTAATTTAATTATAATTGATAATTGTAATTTTATGTAATTATAAAAACAAAAATATAAAATTAAATAAGAATAAGAAATAAAAGGTGGTGGGGTAGAGTGTTGAATGAAAAAAACCATTGGAGAGGTAAAAGTTGAATGAGTGTTGAATTAAGAGAGAGAAAATGATGTGGAGTGTTGGGAATTGAAAAAGTGGGTGTTTAAGGGTGTTGAATGTGGTTAACCATTGCAAATGGTCTAAGATGAAACACTTATTTCAACCACTTCACTCTTTCATATCTTGTGTTTGGGTTACGGATATCAATATGAATATTCAGATTCTACGATCTAAAATGAGTTTTACCATGTTTTAGGATCTAAAATGAGTTTTACCATGTTTTAGGATCAAAAATGAGTTGTTAACCAATTTGGATTTTATATTCCGAATACCCAAAAAATAAGACACATTCCTTGTTTTATAATGATTATAAAATTCAAACACCTTTAAACACACTTATTCAAGAGAAATGATATTTTGACAACCATTTTTTGACAACTTTTGGACAACTTTGTCTCTCATACTCACATGATGTTGTTATCCTCTCTCTTCGTTTTTCTCTCTCCATTGTTTTCTCCTTATTCAAGGGTAGGGATGGCAATTGGACCTAGACCTTGTGGGTACCCGCAAAAAATACCCACAATGGGTAGGACAAAACCCCTCGTTCATGGGTTTGGGCCCGGGTCCGGGTAATACCCACAAATTTTAATGGGTATGGGCACGTGTAAGGGTACTATACTGCCCAGTCCCGCAACCCCGCATATACATATTTATATAATATCACAAATAATTTATTTATTTTTTGTGTATAATTAATTAATTTATTTAGCTATTTAAATTAAACCTAAACATAAACCAATAAACTACTTAATACAATAACAACTACATCCTGCCGATGTACAATTTTTTAGAGATATTTAGGATGTTTTTTATTTGACCAAATACTACGATTCGTACTATTTTATGAGTTAATTTTAAAAAATTTGGATCATAGTTTTATTTCAACTATGATGTTTTTATTGTCTTTTCATATTTGAAGTGCGGGTAATTGGTGCGGGTATGGACACTTAGGTACCCATAAGGTATGGGGAAGGACACTAAAGTTGTTGCCTACGAGGGTACGGGCACGGGTACGGGTATTTTTTACAAATGCGGGTATGGAGAAAGGCACTGTAGTACCCTACCCATAGGGTACCCATTGCCATCCCTACTCAAGGGACAAAAAGTTCGGATTATATAATCTGAATTGTATCTTCATAAATTATGAGTATGTTTATTATGTGGATAGCTAGTTTAAGGAACATATTAATCTTCCTAACTCCTATAAATTATTTTTATGAGCCTGTTAATTGTTCCCGGTCGAAAATCCAGTTTTCGGGCTACTTAATCATATTGGTCTGAAACTTTCCCAGAAAATCATAAGAAATCAAGACTCATCTAGAAGTAACTTCTTACGGGACTCCGGCTCTCAAAATCTAAAATTTCATCGTTTAAACCCATTTTTCATTTTTGCATTTTTCATATGATTAGATTGGTGGTATTTTTATATTTTTTTTAATTTTATTTGACATGTTTTATCAGTTTTACTTTGTTTTTTGTTGTTGTTTTCAAAAGTGAAATTCGCAACTGTTGAAATGAGAGAAATTCTGATTGCTGCTCATATATAATCTGAAACCTCATGGACATTTTTGCAAAATAGATAGGGTGGGAAAAGTAATCCAAACTTCCTACGCATTTTAAGGCCCATATATGGCCCATCTTTTGGGCATGGTCCTTGGATGAATGGGGGGGTGCTCGTGGTCAAGATTTAGGCGTCTGTTTGATTTATGTGTTAACAATAGCTTTACAGTTGCCAAGATGAGGAGGCAAGGGTGGTGGGTAGATTGACATGGGTGGCGGTGGAGAAGGTATTTGTTGCTTGAGAGGAAAAGCAGTTGAGTTGAATAAGTGTGTTTTCTTTTAGATGATATTTTTTGTAGGGTAATAGCATAGATAAATGGATTTGGTTTCATAACTCTTTTAAGGGCTATACGATTAAAGATTATCATCAAATCTTCATCCAAACTTAGAAACCTCATGATAACGCTCATTCCATATTAATCTAGAACAAAACTATGAATGTGAAAGTGTCATTATTCACTTAGAGAATGTTTTAAAAAAGGATTCCGACAATAATTTTTTGTCATGGTGTATTCTCTGGAGTTTTGTTATTATGTTCTGGAGGTTGTGGGATGAAAGAATCGATTAATCATCTTTTTCTTGGATGTGATTTCTACAGCGGTATTTGGAATTTTCTTCTCAGCTATTTCGGAATTTCAATGGTACGTACCCATATAAAATTTGGGTCCATGCTTTACAATTTGGGTCCATGCTTTACAATTTGGTGCCTTGGATTTGTTCAGGAAGGATATCGAGTTTTTTCTTCGGGTAATATGGCTGGCGTGTGTTTGGAGTAGTTGGAAAGAGCGCAACACACGTATTTTTAACGATAAGGAATTACCGGTCATCCGATTACTAGATCACATTAAGTTTCATTCGTGGTTGTGGTTGAAGGTGCACATAAAAAAAAAAATCTTCGACTTTAATTCATAGTGATCTAGTTTATTGGTTTGTATGAGTAATATTACTCTGTAATTTTCTTTTTGTTTTTCGGTTGCTCACTTTAGCTTGTTTGTAGTAATGTGTACTGAATTTATTCCCTTCTAAGCACACTTTGGGCTTCAAATCAGTGTTTTTAAATCTATTTTGTCTTTGACCTCGTAAAAAAAAAATTAACAATAATTTGCGTAAAATAAAGAGTTGTATTTCGACTTTTATATTCTAAGGAGTATCATTTCATAAGATAAAACTTCGGTCCATTGTTTATAAGAATCTTTTTTGTTAACCCTCTGATTCTCATCATGAATTGTTTCAAGAATCGTTAAGAATCAATTGAGTCTTGTAAAGTAAATAAAGTCTGACAAAGAATTGTTCCACTCAAACATTGAAATCAAGATTTAACTAATGAATCTATTTTTGACGGGAGGATATATTGCATTGCTTTACAAATTAATTACATACATGCATGAAAAAACTGGCGGCGATAATTAAATTGCCCTTAACACCTGAATGGATGGATTACGGTGTCGGTGCACAAAATTATTTATTCTCTTTCTTTGAATTCCACATCATTGAGGTGTATGAATTGATGATATAGTGGAGAAAAGTTTGTACATGTGCGTGTACGTGGTACCAAAGGCAGTGAGGCCCCAAATGCTCTGAATTTATTAAGTACATATACTAAATTTGTGGTGGGAAAAGAGTCTTCTTCAATCTATGTTCTGAGTCCATGGTAAACTATAGAAATTAATTTGTATTGAGACGTGCCGTGAGGGTTGGATATGTTTGATGTACCCTAGTACCAGTCAGATTTGTCCTCTTAGGACTCAAGTCCTTTAATTACTCCTTAATTTGCATATTTGAATATAAAAGTAAGAGGTTACTATTCTCTTGCGTGTAACTCATGTAATAATAACCTTCAATTTGAATCCGTCAAAAAAGAAAAATAGGAACCTTTAATTTAGAACATTTTCAAAAAGTTAGGCATAGAAGGAGAATTTGTGTTTGGATGGTTTCATAGTTGGTTTTTACTGACCTTAATCTTTGAAATACGGAAGAAATGGAAGGTAACATAACATGTAGTAGTAGATTTCACATATGTGTTGTGTGTTTGTATGTACTTTTTTTTTTTTAAGAAACAAACAAAATAAATTAAAAAGTCATTCGAGCGCAATTAAGGAGTGTCTAGAATGATAAAATACTAAAATACAAGTAGAACCAAAGCAAAGGTAAACAAATTAACCAAAAATGCCGATAGAATATATCATCAAAGACTTGACTCAATAAATATCTCCTATTGGAATATTGTATTATTCAATTATAGGATTGGATATGATTTTGGTCCCTACAAAAGTGGTTCCTTTTAAGTTTAATCCTCGCTTAATTTTAATATTTTTTTAGTCCCTATAAAAAATTCTGCACTCAATAGTAATCCTTACACAATCTAAATTTGTTTAATTTATACTTAAACTCTTAATTTTTTCAATAATTTTTTGTAGACGTGTTAAGAACATTATTTTTGTTACTTTTATCCTGAATTTTTTTCGTTTAAAAAAAATTAATAGTTAATTTATTTCAAGTTAAAAAATTCTGGATTTTTGTAAATGAACCTTTCATATTATTCTAAACTAGTCTAAAAAAATCGTTAAATTTCTTTTAGAGTTTAAAGATAAATAAACAAACTTTGTTTTAGCAGGGACTAAAATTATAAGTTTTTTTTTTTGTAAGGATTAAAAAAGCTATTAAAATTAAGTAAGGAGTAAACTTAAAAGTTCTCAATTTTATAGGGACAAAAACATATTTAACCCTTAATTATATTTCAATGTCATTACGTGGATAAATACTTTTATAATAATTATATTAGTTATTTATTAATTTGAAGTCTTAATCGGTTAATGATCAATTTAAGTAATAAGACTTATTAGATTTCTATTTAGATAATTAATTAATAGAAATTTTTAACGGGTGCCCCTGGAAATTTGTTTTATAAGGACCAAGAAAATAAGCTCTAAGAAATGCATTTATCAACCAATTCGCTCCTTCATTCCTTCCTTTATTATCACTTGAAGATAGAATGTCATTAAAGTCGCCTAAAATGCACCATGAAAAGTTAGAGACATGTGACATTTGTCTTAAAAATTGTCAAGCATCTTTTCTTCTACTATGTTCCGAAAAACCATAATAACCAATTAAGCACCATTTTCCTTTGTTAATATATGTCACTTCACCATTAATGTGATTATTATAATAATTTGTGTTTAAACAAATAACTAGATTTCTGAGACAAAGCAAGACCACTACTACGACTTTGTTAATTAACGGTAAAGAAAAAATCAAAGCCTAAAATATATCACAATTCCTCATAGGACAAAGACACCAAAAAAAAAAAACAAAGACACTCGAACAAATCTTTTAGCAGTATGAATGGAATTGCACATAGCACAACAAAAGCTTATTGAAAAACTTATTTACTGTCACTGAAACAAAATCAATTAGATTGAAAACTATCAATCGAGACAACCTGACTCCCACTGTAGGACAAAATTAAGAAGGGACCTTAGGAGAGAACTCAATATTATGGATATCAATAGACAAATAGAAATTGAAAATGAAGAAATTTCATCGAACAATTTGGAGACAAATATGAAAAACAGACAAACCGAAAAAAGATTCACGACATTATTAGGAAATTGTATATTTTAATCATTATTTATAATTAAAAAAAGAAAAATATTAAAATTATTTATTGATTGACAGTGGATATTTTTGGGATAAAAAATAATAACAACTACTTTGCATGCATTCATTAGTGCGTAACGATTTAACAATTTATTTCTTTTTCTCTCAAAAAAAAACAATTTATTTCTTTTAAAAAGAACATGAGAAAGTACTAATAAAAAATGAATAATAATTCAATAAACTTTTCTCCAACCCAGTTGGGTTATCTTGTTGATATTGTCTCAGGACTTTGGTTGCATCTCACATTATTGTTGCAACCTCAATCGAAACCAATGGTTTCTTCTTTCTCAAAATCTGATTCTTTTTCCATTTGCTTAATGAAAATGCTCAAAAATATTCATTTCACTCCGTTGCCGGTGGACCGATGTGAGACCGCGAAAGGGGAAAGCGCAGGTACAGGACGACAGACAACAGGACAGGCTTCAGGAGGATCAACAGCGCGGAAGAGCAAGGGATCGATGACAAAGACAGTCTAGGGTTAGAGGTGGATTTGGGTCTGCAAATCGGTATTACTCAGAGGAAGATTTTGGATATGGTTCTCAGGAGCTAGGGCACGACGGAAGGGTGATTGTTCAATATGACAAACTTGTTAGGGTTAAGGAACGTGATGCACTGTCTTATGAGGTTCCTTATGTGCTGGATCGTCGCCAGTCTCCTTCGTTAATCTGTGACAAGGATGCGGGCACAAACACTGCTGCAGGTCGCGTTAATCAACAACAGCCGCAGCTTAGGTCAGCTTCAAGGCACTCCGCACATGTTCAACGTAATCATCCAATCCCGGTGAATTCGAATTTTGTTTCATTTTACTTTACAAATGTGCCATATGATATTTCCTATATTTCATTGAGACAAGGTTTTGAGGTTTGCGGTGTTATGGAGGATGTATATTTAGCCCGTAAACGCAATGTTAATGGTGGGGCTTTTGGGTTTGTTTGGTATAGTAATGTTAAAGATGTTGACAAATTATTGAAGGCGGTGAATAATGTGTGTTTTGGTGATTGGAGGGTGGTTGCGAAGGTGGCCACTTTTGATAGGTTTTGTAACAAAAAGGAGGTGGGTAGAGTGCGTGGAGAGGGAAATAAAAATAGGGAGGAAGTAATAAGAAAGGCTGGTGGGAGGAAAGGTTATGAGGGAGAAAAAATTCATGTTAAAGAGGGAGAAAAAAGGAAGGATGTGGAGTACGCTCAAGTGGTTCGGGGTGGTGGTAGTGATAATGAGGTGAATGAGGTGGAGAATGCAGGCAACATGCTTGTTCCCAAGTATTTTTCAAAGGCACAGGACGTGTTTTGGGCTCGTCAGGGTTTGATGGTTACTGTTTTAAATGGTGAGGCTATACCGGTGCTTCAACGTAGAATATTTGATGCTGGTTTCGAAAAGTTGGATATTATACCATTGGGGGCAGAGAAGGTGTTGTTGCGTATGGAAGATAATAGTGATGTCTGTTGTGTCTTAAAGGAAGCAGCAGAATTTTTTAATAAATTCTTTGTTAACCCTGTCAGTTGGAAGAATGATTTGGTGGTTCGCGAAAGATGTGCGTGGGTTAGAATCTACGGGGTTCCGTTGCATGCGTGGAACCAAGAATTTTTTAAATTATGTGTCTATGATTGTGGTCGTCTTTTGAAAGTGGATGATTTTACGGTGGACAAAGTTCGGTTTGATTACGCACATGTTCTTATTTCAACTTCGTCTTCGGAAATAGTAAACACGGATGCAAAAATTCTGGTGGATGGTGAGATTTTTGACTTTAAAATTATCGAGGACTGGGGGATTGCTTTAGGGGAGGATGCATGTTTAGATGAAAATACAGTACAACAAGGGGAGAATGGACCGATGTGAGATCGCGAAAGGGGAAAGCGCAGGTACAGGACGACAGACAACGGGACAGGATTCAGGAGGATCAACAGCGCGGAAGAGCAAGGGATCGATGGCAACGACAGTCTAGGGTTAGAGGTGGATTTGGGTCTGCAAATCGGTATTACTCAGAGGAAGATTTTGGATATGGTTCTCAGGAGCTAGGGCACGACGGAAGGGTGATTGTTCAATATGACAAACTTGTTAGGGTTAAGGAACGTGATGCACTGTCTTATGAGGTTCCTTATGTGCTGGATCGTCGCCAATCTCCTTCGTTAATCTGTGACAAGGATGCAGGCACAAACACTGCTGCAGGTCGCGTTAATCAACAACAACCGCAGCTTAGGTCAGCTTCAAGGCACTCCGCACATGTTCAACGTAATCATCCAATCCCGGTGAATTCGAATTTTGTTTCATTTTACTTTACAAATGTGCCATATGATATTTCCTATATTTCATTGAGACAAGGTTTTGAGGTTTGCGGTGTTATGGAGGATGTATATTTAGCCCGTAAACGCAATGTTAATGGTGGGGCTTTTGGGTTTGTTCGGTATAGTAATGTTAAAGATGTTGACAAATTATTGAAGGCGGTGAATAATGTGTGGTTTGGTGATTGGAGGGTGGTTGCGAAGGTGGCCACTTTTGATAGGTTTTGTAACAAAAAGGAGGTGGGTAGAGTGCGTGGAGAGGGAGATAAAAATAGGGAGGAAGTAATAAGAAAGGCTGGTGGGAGGAAAGGTTATGAGGGAGAAAAAATTCATGTTAAAGAGGGAGAAAAAAGGAAGGATGTGGAGTACGCTCAAGTGGTTCGGGGTGGTGGTAGTGATAATGAGGTGAATGAGGTGGAGAATGCAGGCAACATGCTTGTTCCCAAGTATTTTTCAAAGGCACAGGACGTGTTATGGGCTCGTCAGGGTTTGATGGTTACTGTTTTAAATGGTGAGGCTATACCGGTGCTTCAACGTAGAATATTTGATGCTGGTTTCGAAAAGTTGGATATTATACCATTGGGGGCAGACAAGGTGTTGTTGTGTATGGAAGATAATAGTGATGTCTGTTGTGTCTTAAAGGAAGCAGCAGAATTTTTTAATAAATTCTTTGTTAACCCTATCAGTTGGAAGAAGGATTTGGTGGTTCGCGAAAGAGGTGCGTGGGTTAGAATCTACGGGGTTCCGTTGCATGCGTGGAACCAAGAATTTTTTAAATTATGTGTCTATGATTGTGGTCGTCTTTTGAAAGTGGATGATTTTACGGTGGACAAGGTTCGGTTTGATTACGCACGTGTTCTTATTTCAACTTCGTCTTCGGAAATAGTAAACACGGATGCAAAAATTCTGGTGGATGGTGAGATTTTTGACTTTAAAATTATCGAGGACTGGGGGTTTGCTTTAGGGGAGGATGCATGTTTAGATTAAAATACAGTACAACAAGTAGATGATGAATTGCATTCTGAAGGTATTCCTGAAGACATGGTTGCTAGTGGGGATGTGGATGCTTTGTTGCATCATCTCTCGGAGGAATGGCAGAAGGAAGGTTCTGCAGGCAGCACTTGCAAGTCTACTCGTTCTCATGCAAGGGATGCGGATGCAGCACCACCAGTTGTGAAACAGGCTGCAACATCGGTGGACAATCATGCTCAGAATTCTATTGATATACATGGTTCTGGTCCAGCAAAACAGCAAGCAATTGTGACATCAGCATGTCACGTGAACCCATCTGTAGGCCAGCATTTCGAATCCAGCAAAATGAACATGAACCCAGCAACCAATCAGCCGGTTAGAAGTGAAAATGCTCTACAGTCACGTCATGCATCTAGTGAAAAACAAGGGCCAGCAAAACGCACATCTTCTTGTCCTCCGGGGCGACCACATTCAGTAACAGCTGGTCCGTGGAGTTTGGAATGGGTTAATAGGTGCAAGAGTTTTTTTGATGCTGAGAACAGAACTCAAAAAATAAATGGTAACAGATGAAACTCGACTGGTGTGCCTCGAGTTTCTAAAAAGAAAGGCAGTGGGTATCTACGTCATTGTGCACATAATTTGAAACGAATTGCGAGACTCTCAGATAAAGATCGAAAGGAAGTGCTTCGCGCTCTACAAAAGACTCGCAGACGACGTAAAGGTATTTCTGCTGTTACTAAAGATAAGGTATCTGTTTATGTAAGTTATTCACTTAGTGGGTCACAAGCTTCAGTTAGTAATGATTGGAAGCATTGGTTGGTTTTGCATGGTAGTGATAAGCATAAGTCAGATGATGTTAGGGGGATCAGGAAGAAGGTGGGTTTGAATTTTAAGGGAGATCCAAATAATAAGTTTGATGTGTTGTCCGGGGTGGGTAGAAAAAATTCAGAGGGCAATGGGAAGGCAGGGTAGGCGTTGTGGTTGGTGTGTGGTGGTGGGGGTGTGTGTTTTTTGTGATGAAGATTATTTCTTGGAACGTTAGGGGGTTAGGAGGGTTTGAAAAAAGAAGGGAGGTGAGTCAATTGGTGCGGGAGAAAAAGCCGTTTATTCTATGTATACAAGAAACAAAGTTATCTGTTTTTGATGGGTTTGTTTGTAAATCTATGTGGGGTGATACTTGTGTTGAATTTTCTTTCCAATCTTCGAGGGGTGCCTCTGGTGGTTTGGTAACGCTTTGGGATGTTCGAGAAGTTGAGGTTTGGTCATCTTTTCAGCTTGAGCACGTGTTAGGGATCCAGGGTCGGTTTGTGAAATCTGGTGAAGAATTTGTTTTGTTCAATGTTTATGCTCCTTGTGATATTTCTCGTCAAAAAACACTTTGGCATAATATTTCTCTGCGGCTTGCAACTTTTTCTGACCGTAATGTCTGTGTATGTGGAGATTTTAATTCTATTCGTGGTATTGAAGAACGAAGAAGTGTGGGTAACTCAAAGATGCATGTAGGGAGCGCATATTTCAAACAGTTTATTGGTGGGAATTGTTTGATTGACTTACCTCTCCGGGGCCGAAGTTTTACGTGTTTTCGAGGCGATGGGAAGCCTATGAGTCGGATTGATCATTTTTTATTATCGGAAAAATGGTGCTTGACGTGGCCTAATTGTTTTCAGTTGGCATCAGCGCGTGGTCTTTCAGACCATTGTCCAATTCAGTTGAGTATAGATGAAGAGAATTGGGGCCCTAAACCTTTGCGTATGTTAAAATGTTGGGAGACTTTTTCAGGCTACAAGGATTTTGTTCGTGAAAAGTGGAGTAGCTTTCATATATATGGGTGGGGCGGCTTTGTTTTGAAAGAAAAATTAAAGCTAATTAAATTTTCTTTGAAAGAATGGCATCAACGTCACTCAAAAAATTTACCGGCTAAGATATCAGATTTGAAGGCTCGTATTACAGACATTGAAATGAAGGCCGAATCAGTTGCCTTGTCAGATGAGGAAATTGATGAGTAAAACAGCAAGTGCACGGTTTACCGAAGTAGTAATAAAAGATATTGTTCCGACAGGGAGTTATGAATTCAATTAACTTTCAATAAGGATTAGAGAAGAGTTTAAAAGGTAGAAAGTTTGGATTTTTAATGAAAAGAAAATAATAAAAATAAAAGAGCCTTGGGATTATTGGTTCATCATAACAACGAATCCTTCACAAACAAACCCTAAACTTCTAATTTTATATTTGATCTATTTTCTAAAGACAAGTTTCTCTTTAGCATATCAAAGCTTCTCTCGAAGTCAGTGAGTGTATTCCTCCAACAACCACACCTATTCTCATGGGTGATTGCCTTTGGAACCCTTGAAGATCGAAACTTTATGTGTCTCAAGGTTTGCTAGACTATTCTCATGTTTCGAATATCAAAGCTCCGTGTTCGCTTTATGAATTGATATTTGAGATAATGAATTAACAATTATCAAACCCTCCGCGTTCGCTTCCACAGTTTGATAATGGTTAATTCATGTTAAAGCGGTGAATTTAGATCAGAAAGTAGATTTATATAAAATTAGGATTTATGGTTCGGTTTGATTAGGATTGCGTCATTAGACTTATCCAACAATCCCAAGACAAGAAGAGTCTACTCACTAACGTTCATTGTAGACATAGAAGAGAGAAAGAAGAAGAAGAATATAAAAGTAAATAAAATAAAGTGAACTTTTATTCCAAGAACAAAAGATGAATATTTGTGATGGAGAGCTACTCTATTTATAGCTTTACAATTGACTTAAAATCTAAGCAACTACAAGGGCATTCCGGTAAAACTAAAACAGAGTAACTTGGGCTTCAAGCAAAAGCAGCAAAAGTTGTCCTGAGAGGTGGCACGGCCGTGCCAATGTTGGCACTGCCCGTGCCAAGCTTCTGGCTTGGGGGAGACTTATTTTGTCTCCGAATCTTCGTATTTTCGCTCCAAATCAGCTCCAGACTCCTTTCTTTTGCTCCAAGACACCTTCGATCCAATATTTGTTCATGAAATATAAAATATGCAATTGAAGTAAAATAGTTCAAAAAGGAAATAATATTTAAATAAAATAAAACTAAATCTAATTAAAACGAAACTAAATAATGCATAAAAATAGACTAAATATTGACTCGTCAAACTCTCCCACGCTTGAATCTTTGCTTGTCCTCAAGCAAATAGCAATAGACATAGCAGCAACAAGAAAGATTAAACTTGGCAACATAAGGTTTTGTTTCAAGTACACTAATCATGACTTCAAGTATTCCTTGTGAACCTATTCAACCCAACAACAAGTCTCAAGTGAGTGTGTGTGTGTGCAGTCCAACCCTTTTCTTGCTCCTGTATAAGACAGATATTATGAGGAACATGTTCTATCTCTAATACTAAAGTAACCGAGAAAAGTCCTTTCTTCATTTCATATAAGAGTGATGGGAATTTAGTTAAGATTAAATTAGATTAACAATTTAAGCACAAGGGGCTGCAGATTGCTTAGGGGCTATCTATCTTCATAGGAAGTCTTTATGGATGAGTTGTCCTTTCCCCCTAGATTCAAAATCACCCTAAGTAGTGCTGTAAAATTTTTATTCATCTCCGCGTAGGAAGTCTTTTTGGATGAGTTGTCCTTTCCCCCTAGCTTTGATGAATTTATTTCCTCATTTGAGGGATTTGGAACTTAAGTTCAATTAGGGAGTCACCACCACAATTAGGAAGTTAGGGATTGTCCTTTCCCCCACATGTTGGTGTCATTCTCCCGCCCCATTTAACTTTAACAATTTATAAAAGATAAAACAATTAAGCACATTGATTATTTCCCACACAAACTTATGCTACTTTTACTCTAAAGACTTTTAAGGGTCTAAGTTACCATTAAAGATAGAACGTGCTCCTTAAAATACCTACTCATACACTTACTCAAAGATTGCAATTGGGTGCTTTTCTCATTGGAGAATTTTTCACAATAAAACATGATGTGGGTATAGCAAGAACACTTAAAAACACAAGAAATTACTTTCATGCATAAGAAACAACTTTTTTTTTATGAGAAGACAACAAAAAATTTTATGCCATGATTTCCATTAAAAACAAGCTACTTAATCATGCCTTTCGCTATAAAAACAATACAAAAGAATAAAGTTCAAGGGAGTTTGGAAACACTGCGACTCTAGACATTTTATTAGGCTCCCCCCACACTTAGGAGAAACATTGTCCTCAAAAAAAGAAGAAGAAGAAGAAGAAGAAGAAGAAGAAGAAGAAGAAGAAGAAGAAGAAGAAGAAGAAGAAGAAGAAGAAGAAGAAGAGGAAAGCTCACAATTTTATTGAGGTTCATAAAGTAGACCTTGGAGGTGAAGGTGTTGTATCATGTTCAGTACCATTTTCTTCATTTATTCGATTGCCCCTTTGGACATTGTTTCTTAGACCGACCATTTCAACACCTTGTTTTTGTTGCTTGGTGCTTATTCTTTGAACCTTGGTTTGCATCCATGCCCAACGTTCATCATTGTAGCTTCCACCGGCTTCTTGTTCATGGCGCAAGTTTGCACATACCTCCTCTTCATCACCACCATCATCACCATCATTATGTACCTGTGGGTTAGTACCAACATAAAGCAAATTTTCCACCACCTCCGGATTAGTTATGTCCGGATTAGATAGAATAATCAAACAAATTCTCCATTCATATTGGTAATTGTGAGTAAGGTCATGGGTTCTAAGGAAGGACAAAGTAGTGAGAGTATAAGTCTAGATAATAGTTCCCCTCTATCCTCTTGATCCCTTGATTCATACTCACCCCAAACCTCCTAGCATTAAAAGTGATGATTCCACCTACCACTATATCACCTGTATCATCCAGCTTCTTTTTATCAATTGAAACAAGATAATCAAGCAAATAATAGCAAATGTTAACATGGTGGTTATAAAGCATAGCCCATAACATAAACAACTCAACAATCCTCATCATTCCCTACCTTTTTACTACCCTATATGGTGCAAGCCATAACCCCTTTGAAGGTACCTAAGCACAGGGTTGTGTTATTCAACAACCTAATCACATGTTCATCTATTTCTAGTCTATCCATAACATTAACATAAGGGTACCTCAAGGAGAGATAGTTCTAGAGATTAGAGAATTGTACCTATTTCTTTGCTCGGAATCCATGAGTTGGATCCCATGACTGCGGTCTGTTGATTGCTTCTTGCTTGCACCGCTTCCGAAGGCTTCAATCTCTTATCTTTCCTCTTTGATTCCATTTGACCTTAGTTTTGGTTTTTGGTTGTTTTGGGTGAAAGTTAGGTTTTGGTATGGTTTTGTGTGGGAAGTGTTTGGTTTAGTGATGGGGTTTGGGTTTAAGTGAGGTTTATGAGTTGAATGGTGGAAATTGGTGAAGAAGTTTTGATTTTTGGGTTATGGTGTATGAATTTGGTGTTTGGATGGATGAAGGAGATTATTTTGAATAAGGAAAAAAAATAATTTTTTTTTTTGAACTGAAGGGTTGGCACTGCCCGTGCCAAGCTTCTGGTCATGGCTTAAATTTTTTTTTTTTTTGGTTTGGTTTCTGGTCAACGACTTCAACTTTCTCTCACTTTTTTGCATCATATTTGGACAAATACCTACAAAACAAATTAAAATACAAAACAAACAAAATAAAAGCAATAAAATTCATGGGTTGCCTCCCACGAAGAGCTCATTTAGAGTCATTAGCTTGACAGTACCCAATCTTTCAGAAAGGGACAATGGCATCAAACAAACATTCTCTCCCAAATCACACATGGTTTTCTCAAAGGTTTTAGATCCTATGACACAAGGTATGGAAAAGCTTTCTAGATTCTTAAGTTTAGGTGGTAATTTGGTTGGAAGTATTTCAATAAAATTCCTAAACTGGTCCTTTAACTTGGATTTAACAAAACCTTGTGTTAATGGAATTTTAGGCTCATGAGATGGTGAAATAAATGACTTATCATTCTCTCCTATGGCTTTCTCACCTTGAGGCTCATCACTCCCTATCTCTCCTTTATTGTTCCTAACTTTCACAACAGTGTCCTCTAAATGTTTACCATCCCTAAGAGTAATAGCACTTATATGGTCTTTGGGGTTGGTTTCGGTATGGCCTAGAAGGACTTCGGAGGTTTGAGAGGAAGTAGCCGCTTGTTGGGCTACTTGAGAGATTTGAGTCTCTAGAAAATTTTGGTGAGTAGAAATGGAGTCCACTTTAGATGTAAGCTTGACAACAGAGTCGTTTAAAAATCCAATTTGATTTTTAAGTTCTTGAAATTGCTTGGATTGATCCATAACACATTTTTCTAGTAAAATTTCCAAGCTGGATTTTTGAGGGACTCCTTGGTTGTTTGCATAATCGGGTGGTGCTGTTTGTTGTCCAAAGGGATTTTGAGGTGTTTTGTTGTAAAAAATTTGATTTGGCCTCATCCCTTGATTATATTTATAATAGTTTAATTGCTCGGGACTTTCAACAGTACTACCTAGTTTGCATTCAACACTAGTATGACCAAGTATTCCACAAAATTCACATGGTGGTGAAACAGGAGTAGGTGTGACAACACTTACACTTAATTTATCAAATTTTTGAAAAAGTGTGTCCACCTTAGCAGATAGATGATCAAGGGTAGAAATTTTATACATACCTACCTCCGTTTTAGAGGGTGAAGGAGCAACATTAGTGATGTCCCTTCCGTAGGTCCACTGATAGTGGTTTTGTGCCATGTCCTCGATCAAAGCATAAGCTCCTGTGTATGTTTTGTTCATCAAAGCTCCACCTGCAGCTGCATCAACATAAATTTTTGTGGTACACAAAAGGCAATTATAAAAAGTGTGAATAATAAGCCAATTCTCCAAACCATGATGGGGAAAAGCCTAAGCATTTCTTTGAAACGCTCCCACGCATTGTAAAGAGATTCTCCGTCTTTTTGAGTGAATTGTATGATTTGTTTCCTTAAGTGAACAATTTTAGAATGAGGAAAGAATCGGGCAAGAAAAGCTTGCTTCATTTGATGCCATGAAGTGATAGAACCAAGTTCCAATGAATGAAACCAAGCACTAGCTCTTCCCCTAAGGAAAAAGGAAAGTAGTGCAGCCTTACTACCTCTTGGTTTGCATTCACGGTTCCACTGAGTCTTAAAAAGGTTGAAACATGAAAATTCGGATCCTCAGTGGGTGATCCGAAAAATTGATTTTGCTGCACTACGTGAACAAGTGCAGGTTCTATTTCAAAATTGTCCTCAACCGTTGGGTACACAATAGCATCGTATGACTCATTTGAAGATTGGATTGCATACTCTTTGAGAGAGCGTTCCTTAGCCATATCGTTATTATCTTCCCAAGAAGTTAAAGGCAAAAGAAGAAATAGAAAAAGAAAGAGAAAATAAAATAAAATAAAATAAAATAAAAAAAATAAAATAAAGGAAAAGATTTTTTTTTTCAGTCTAATCCTAAAAAAAAAATTAATCAAATTGCAATAACTCCCCGGCAACGGCGCCAAAAACTTGATGAGTAAAACCGCAAGTGCACGGTTTACCGAAGTAGTAATAAAAGATATCGTTCCGACAGGGAGTTATGAATTCAATTAACTTTCAATAAGGATTAGAGAAGAGTTTAAAAGGTAGAAAGTTTGGATTTTTAATGAAAAGAAAATAATAAAAATAAAAGAGCCTTGGGATTATTGGTTCATCATAACAACGAATCCTTCACAAACAAACCCTAAACTTCTAATTTTATATTTGATCTATTTTCTAAAGACAAGTTTCTCTTTAGCATATCAAAGCTTCTCTCGAAGTCAGTGAGTGTATTCCTCCAACAACCACACCTATTCTCATGGGTGATTGCCTTTGGAACCCTTGAAGATCGAAACTTTATGTGTCTTAAGGTTTGCTAGACTATTCTCAGTTTCGCAATCCTTGTCTAAATTCCCTTGTTCGAATATCAAAGCTCCGCGTTCGCTTTATGAATTGATATTTGAGATAATGAATTAACAATTATCAAACCCTCTGCGTTCGCTTCCACAGTTTGATAATGGTTAATTCATGTTAAAGCGGTGAATTTAGATTAGAAAGTAGATTTATATAAAATTAGGATTTATGGTTTGGTTTGATTAGGATTGCGTCATTAGACTTATCCAACAATCCCAAGACAAGAAGAGTCTACTCACTAACGTTCATTGTAGACATAGAAGAGAGGAAGAAGAAGAAGAATATAAAAGTAAATAAAATAAAGTGAACTTTTATTCCAAGAACAAAAGATGAATATTTGTGATGGAGAGCTACTCTATTTATAGCTTTACAATTGACTTAAAATCTAAGCAACTACAAGGGCATTCCGGTAAAACTAAAACAGAGTAACTTGGGCTTCAAGCAAAAGCAGCAAAAGTTGTCCTGAGAGGTGGCACGGCCGTGCCAATGTTGGCACTGCCCGTGCCAAGCTTCTGGCTTGGGGGAGACTTATTTTTGTCTCTGAATCTTCGTATTTTCACTCCAAATCAGCTCCAGACTCCTTTCTTTTGCTCCAAGACACCTTCCATCCAATATTTGTTCCTGAAATATAAAATATGCAATTGAAGTAAAATAGTTCAAAAAGGAAATAATATTTAAATAAAATAAAACTAAATCTAATTAAAATGAAACTAAATAATGCATAAAAATAGACTAAATATTGACTCATCAGAAATACAAGATCTTCATGTGAACGTTGAAGAGTTATTCTCATTATCGAGGGTTAATTCTACCATTTGTTGGCAGCAAGCACGGATGCACTGGCTTTGCGAAGGGGATGCAAATACTAAATTCTTTCATAGTATCATGTCGAGTAGGAGTCGCAGGAACCCCATTCATTTTATTATGGTGGATGGTGTGTTGGTTGAAGGGGTGGACAACGTCCGAGCGGCTGTGTTCTCTCATTTTTCAAGTCAGTTTCAAGCCCGTAGTTCTAGCCGCCCAAGTTTGGAGGCCTTGAAATTTAGGTCTTTATCTTGCGGTGAAGCGACTGGTCTTATTAAGCCTTTTTCGTTGGATGAGGTAAAGGAGGCGGTGTGGGACTGTGATAGTTATAAATGACCAGGTCCTGATGGTATTTCTTTTGGTTTTGTGAAGGATTTTTGGGATGTGTTAAAGGACGATGTGATGCGTTTTTTGTTGGAATTTCATAGGAATGGAAAATTGACTAAAGGAATTAATAGCACGTTCATTGCGCTTATTCCTAAGGTTGATAGTCTGCAGCGTCTTAATGATTTTCGCCCAATTTCTTTGATGAGTAGTATGTACAAAATTTTGGCAAAGATTTTAACAAACAGGCTCAGAGAGGTGCTTCATTCGGTAATTTTTGATACTCAGTCGGCTTTTATTAAAGGTCGACAAATTCTTGATGGGATTTTGGTGGCCAATGAGATTGTTGATGATGCAAGAAAGAGCAACAAGGAGTTGATTCTTTTTAAGGTAGATTTTGAGAAAACATACGACTCTATTGATTGGAGTTATTTGGATGAGGTGATGTTGAAAATGGGTTTCCCGACTCTCTGGCGTAAATGGATAAAAGAGTGTATTGGGACAGCCACAACTTCGGTATTGGTGAACGGGTCTCCAACATACGAATTTTCTCTGGGTTTCCATGTTGTGATGAATGCTTTGTCTGTCAACAATTTATTTACTGGTTACAAAGTGGGTAGCGGTGATCCGGTTACGGTGTCTCATCTTCAATTTGCGGATGATACGTTAATTTTGGGTGAAAAATCGTGGGCCAATATCCGTGCTTTGCGAGCTATTCTTATTCTTTTTCAAGATATGTCTGATCTTAAGGTGAATTTTTTGAAGAGTCTTTTAGTCGGTGTGAATGTCCCTAGTTCTTGGTTAACTGAAGCAGCTATGGTTTTAAATTGTAAGGTTGGCTCGATTCCGTTTATGTATCTTGGGCTGTCTATTGGTGGTAATGCGTGTCGGTTGGCTTTTTGTGATCCTTTTATTCATCGCATAAACTCTAGACTGTCGGGGTGGAGTTCGAGATACTTGTATTTGGGTGGTCAGCTGATTTTGTTGAAGTATGTCCTGTCGTCGTTGCCTGTTTATGCTCTTTCTTTTTTCAAAGCTCCATCAGGTATCATTTCCTCTATCGAATCTATTTTTAATAATTTTTTTGGGGGGGGGGGGGGGGGGGAGTGTAGATCATAGGAAAATTACTTGGATAGATTGGCAAACTATTTGTCGGAGTCAGAGGTTGGTGGTTTGGGGGTAAGGAGACTTTGGGATTTCAATAGGGCATTGTTAGGAAAGTGGTGTTGAAGGTTGTTGGTAGAAAGGGATAGTTTGTGGTATAGGGTGTTGGCAGCTCGGTACGGTGTGGAGGATGGTCGTATTTGTGTGGGTAGTCGCGCGGCATCTAGTTGGTGGAGGGATATTGTCGCATTTCGGTCAGAGGACTGGTTCCTTAGTAATGTCAGTCGGTTTGTGGGAGATGGTAGAAATTCTTTATTTTGGACAGATGTGTGGTTGGGAGGTATGCCTTTTAGAGATAGATTTCCTAGACTTTTTGAGTTGTCATTACTCAAAGGGGAGTCTATTTTTGGCATGCATGAGTTAGGGTGGGGGGTGGAGGGAGAGGCTTGGCGGTGGAGACGGAGGTTATTTGCGTGGGAAGAGGAGTTAGCGGGGGAACTTAGGATTTTACTTTATAATGTCTCTTTGCAGGTTGACAGAAGTGATAAAATGTTGTGGAGATTGGAAACATCTTCCGTGTACACAGTGCGAAGTGCTTATAATTTTCAGAATGCAAATTCTTCTGTTGATATTTCGGTGCCCGCGTCCTCTTTGTGGCACAAGGACGTTCCTTTGAAGGTGGTGTTATTTGCTTGGCGTTTGTTTCGTGATAGGCTTCCTACGAAGGATAACCTTCTCCGTCGATAGGTTATAGACATCGATGCTCAAGCTTGCGTTGGTGAATGTGGGGAAATGGAAACATCTTCTCACTTGTTTTTACATTGTGATATTTTTGGGTCTGTTTGGTTCTTTATTCTCAGGTGGCTTGGTATTTATTCTGTTATGCCCTCTGATGTATCAAGTCACTTTAATCAATTCAGTTTTATTGGTGGTGCTTGCAGGTCCAAGAGATCTATTTTACATGTTATTTGGTATGCAACGGTGTGGGAAATTTGGAAAGAAAGAAATAACAGAGTCTTCAATGATAAAAAATGCTCTATTCAGCATGTGGTTGACAAGATTAAGTCCTTAACTTTCAGGTGGTTGAAGGGGAAATATGTTAACCTTCCTCTCAATTATCATGGGTGGTGGCTTAATCCGTTCACCATTCTAGGCATTGGTTAATTGTTATTTTTTTCTATTTTTGTCCGCGGTTGCGGTTTGGATTTGCTTTGTACATATTGTCAGAATTCTGTTTGGACTCAGGTGTTTCTTCCTTTGCACATATTGTGCTAGGAAGACCTTTTTAATGTGTTAATACAATTTCATTTTAGCCTCTTCAAAAAAAAATTAGAGATAGTATATCATATTTAAGGATCTATAGTATCCTCATCCCCCGTATATATTTTCTCATTTCTTTTATTAATATATTTAATAAGTGACTGACATAGAATGGATATTTTTTCGAAATGTCAACCTAACTGAGATGTTTAAAATTTTCAGTTATATATTTTTCTTTTTTTAAAATATTCTGTGATGTTTTCCTCGTTCGTAGTTCACCCAAAAAAAATATATCATTTTGTTAAACTCCTTTAAAGAAAAACATTTTATTACTATTAGTTTCTAAATAAACTATATCTTAACAAATATGTATGAAATGTCACTAGATATATGCATACAATTTTTTTGCACCCTCAATCAAAATAAAGTAAATCTGTATTATTTTTCCCACCAAATATATCAGTTGAACCGATCTTCAATAAATTCTTTCAACTACTTGATCTAGAACAAAAATAAATAAATAAATAAATTATTTCAATCTATTAAGTTTCTTCAACAATAAATGTACGAGGAAAATATCTGTTAAGATTTGAGACTTTTCAATCTATATGGTGGCTGAATATTTTTCATTTTGTAACACATGGAGGTTAAATATAAACTCCCGTAAATTTGTTCCATATGTACCAAACAAATTCTGCCGCTTTTTTTATTGACTGGATCAAATATTGATCGTTGAAGATTCAACCCTCAAAACTTATAAATTGGCAAGAAGCAGAGAGCAATTTTCATCACTTACAAAACTGCAATCCAAAAAGATAAACCAATAACGAGAATATGGCGATTACCAGTGTTGCTCTCTGCCTTAGCTTTGCATTCCTCTTCTATGGTATATTTCATTTCATTTCCACTACATTTTCCATAAGCTTAATGAATTCATTTAGATCAGTTTTATTTCCTCTTTGAATAATGATTGTTGGCACGACACACACATGCACGACAACCCCACAAATGAATTGTGGACATTGGATGCAGCATATGTAGCACAAGATTTATTAGCACTCTCCCATATTTATTGTATGTAAACCACTTTTTACATGTCGATGTGTCGTGCTATTTAGCATTTCTCTTCCTCTTCATATGGTTAAAAATAATATTTTTGCTTATAAAATCTACGTAGTCCCTTTCTAAAAACAAAAAAAAAAAAAAAAAAAATCTACATAGTCTCTAGAATATACTCGTTATCTTTTATGTTTTGCTTTCTAAATTTCGTTTCTTTCCTTGTTTTCTTTATCACATTTTTTTCTTGTAGGTATCTAAATTTTCGTTTCTTTCCTTGTTTTCTTTATCACATTTTTTTCTTGTAGGTATCTAAATACTATCGGCTATTATATTCATCACTATATATGTAAAAGTATATTCATAGAATCTTGCAAAATAAATTTGATATAATATTTTTTAATATATATATATATATATATATATATATATATATATATATATATATTTATGTGTGTGATTTCTCTAGCCTACCTTTGAAGAAATTTGCAAAAAAAAAAAAATGAAAGTTAGTTTGTGTGCCCGTTGTTAATTTACACATGTGGCTAATCGTGATAGGTTTTTTTGTAACTTACCTAAAATTCTTTAAAGATAGCGTACATCTCACCTAAATTTAATTTTTTTTTTGTGAATGCTCGGGATTCGAACGCCATCAACTGAGCTAAGTTCATGGGAATCTAAATTTAAATTATTTAATACACCATTGAGGTGTTTGAAGATTAAAGTCCTAAATGTTTTAATCATATATATATATGATATATATAGACACACACATTAATGAAAATTTATAATACTTGTGTGAAAATTTAATTTTTGTATGCAGCTGTTGGAGGAGCCCAAGTGACATTCACGAATAGATGTGGATACACTGTATGGCCAGGAACCTTAACCGGAGATCAAAAGCCTCAACTATCAACAACAGGTTTTGAATTGGGACAAGGAGCAACAAGATCAGTGGACCTTCCTTCCCCATGGTCAGGTCGATTTTGGGCCCGAACCGGATGCTCAAACAACAACGGAAGATTTAGTTGTGCCACAGCCGATTGCGCGTCTGGTCAAGTTGAGTGCAATGGTGCTGGCGCAATCCCACCAGCAACTTTGGTTGAAATTACCGTGGCATCAAATGGAGGACAAGATTTCTACGATGTGAGCAACGTGGACGGATTCAACGTGCCAATGTCCGTGACTCCACAAGGCGGGAGTGGCGATTGCAAAGCCTCTAGTTGTCCAGCGAATATCAACTCTGTGTGTCCTGCGGAGCTTCAATTAAAAGGTTCTGATGGCAGTGTCGTTGCTTGTAAGAGTGCTTGTTTGGCTTTTAACACCGATCAATATTGTTGTCGTGGAAGTTACAATACCGAAGCGACATGCCCACCCACAAATTACTCCGAGATATTTGAGAACCAATGTCCAGATGCTTATAGCTATGCCTACGATGATAAGAGCAGCACTTTCACTTGCAATGGTGGACCTAGCTATGCCATCACATTCTGTCCTTAATTGAACTATGCCTTCTAAATACAGTTATGTCTCTGTGTTTAAAATAAATTAAACAGGTGGTTAGAAACACAGAAACATAAACATATGTAATATAAATACGAACCACAAATAAGTATGAAATATCATGTGTATGTTTTCGATTACTACATGGATAATATTTTTCATAAATTATTGTATTGTTTTTATTTTAAAGAATAAATTATTGTATTAGTGAATATATTATCTGGTCCCCGTTCCTAATTAAGCTATGTGTCGCAAATGTTTATGGACAAAGATCTTATAACCTTTCTTAATCAATTGGCCCCTTTCTCATAAGTATTAAGTCATATCACCAATTCTGTTCTTTTTTAAATTTAAAAATTCATTTTCAATATCTCTCATCTCACCTTAATTAAATTTGTTTTGGGTTAAAGGATATCACATAATCAAGTTGAACAACACGTATTACCGGGGGTGTCTAATTGACATGTTTAAAATCAGACCTTACTATTTGAATAAATCTTCTATAACATAACAAGATATAAATAGATACACCATTTTGGGTTGGATTTTTTTCTTACATTTTTACCCTTCATTTAAAACTATTTTATCTTTTTATAATATTATTTAAATTATCAATAAAAAATAGTTATATTCCATTAAAATAGAAACAATCCACACAATAGGAGGAACAATTCATAACAATAGAAATAATATTACACATTATAGAAAAATATTATTTTGACTTTATATTCTATATATTATATTTTGCTCAAATATTTTATCTTTTATTTTTACCTTTTATTTAATTAATTTTTATCATTTGGTCGTTCCTTGGCATAAAAGCAAAAAAACAGGCATATAGTACCGTTGACGTTAGTTTTAATAAAATATTAAATATATTCTCTATTTTTTTATTAGGAGAAAATTCACTTTTACTTAAAATGATAAGAGTTCGCCTTTAAACTATTTTCAAAAGGTCACAATATTAAATACATCTGTATTAGTACCAAATAACGACTAAAACATTGAACGTTGACGTTTTTTTAAGGGATGTTGATGTTATTTCTTCCAATATCAAATATTTTAGGCAGTATGACAACAAACCACATAATTAGCCAAGCACAAACTCTCCATTCATTTCTATATATGCCTAATTTCATGCTGGCTACACGAGTTATTATACGCAAAAGAATAGTTGCCCCTTTCAATTGACTTTTATATGAAAGGATAAGGGACGAGATAGAAATAATTAGTTATGTTTTGTTTGATTGAAATAAAGCTATTATAGGGCTGGGCATGATATCTGAACTCGTCCACATCTGGAATAACCGAGTCATCACGGGTCCATCAGGGCGGGTTAAAATGGGTTTCGGGTGAAGAAATAAGAAAAATTGAGTCTATGTGGGCTTAAACGATCGAGCCCGGTTTTACCAAATTCAAAACTTTGTTGTTGATCATTATGGACTTAATTAACAAATTAGAAATTTGTTGTTCACGCCATTAATAAGGCTGAAACACACCAGTAAAAGACCAAAATACTCCCTCGGCAGTTAACTGTTGCCAGTTACGTATTCCTCGGCAGTTAACTGCCGCCGGATCCATTGGCAGTTAACTGCGGAGGAAATCAATTATGCAGACAGCATGTTCTGCATAATGGATTCAAGCCATTTTTCAACCTATTTTTACCTGTAATTCAACCAGAGCATTTCCAGAGGCAATCATACACCATTTATACTCAGTCACAAACAAGAAAAATATATTATCTTTTACAGTTTTCCATAATTAAATCAATCCGACATTTCGTTAAAATTACACGACTGTTTGAAATTCATCAAAACATTAAAGAGTGTCCATAATTAAACAACACATTATATATCATTGCATAAAATATCTATCGACATTCTACGCATGTGCAAATGGAACGAACACACATATAATATATTATCTTCAACCATATGCCTAAACATAAATGAAACGTCGCTATCGTCACGAATAAGACAAGGCTCATAAATCGCCGTTTTCCACATGTCTTCATCTTTATCTTCTCCTAGGTCCATGCAAGGCATCTGAGAAAATAAGTGACGTGTATATTGATTTTCACCAAGATACTCAAAATATGTGTTAAGTTGTGCCTTCAAATCATCAAGAGTGTGAGTCGGCGTTATCATAACTTTAATTGTCTTTTTAAAAACGAAGTACCGAACACGGCCTTCAATTTTTGCAACCTCAAACATGTTTGACTTGACAAAAGCTTTATGAAAAAAAATCATACATTAGAATGAAATTAAATGAAATGTAATAACCGATAAAAAAAATATATCAAATGCGTAAAGGTTAATAACGAATAAAAAAGTATTGCACTAGTTCCAACGATAAAAGTCATATTTTCATATATTTATATAAAGGCTAAAATATGGTTTTAGTCCCTACAAATATGTCTCGTTTTGATTTTAGTCCCTGTAATTTTTTTTGTTGTTTTTGGTCCCTGCAAAATATTTTGTTTTTGAAAATAGTCCCTGACCATACTTTTGTGATGATTTGCATACGTGGCATATGATGGCTGAACCTATTTTGTAGTTTTTGGTCCCTGCAAAATATTTTGTTTTTTAAAAAGGTCCCTGCAAAATATTTTGATTTTGAAAATAGTCCCTTCAGGGACTATTTTAAAAAACAAAAAATTTTGCAGGGACCAAAAACTACAAAAAAAATTTACAGGGACTAAAACCATATTTTAGCCTTATATAAATTAGGGTTAAATTTGTTTTTGGTCCCTATAAAATTGCGACCTTCTAAGTTTAGTCCTTACTTAATTTTAATAGCTTTTTTAATCCCTACAAAAAAAAATTTACTTATAATTTTAGTCCCTGCTAAAACAAATTTTGTTTAATTATCCTTAAACTCTTAAATTTTTTAACGATTCTTTTTATACAAGTTTAGAACACTATGACAGATTCATTTACTAAAATCTATAATTTTTTAACATGAAATAAATTAAATATGAGTTTTTTAAAACGACAAAAGAATAAGATATAAGTAACAAAAATATGGACGTAGAAATCATATTTTTGCGATATTTTTTTCGGAGGACCTTTTAATAACGTTCTTAACACGCCTGTAAAAAATTGTTGAAAAACTTAAGAGTTTAAGCATAAATTAAACAAATTTGGATTGAGTAAGGACTAATATTGAGTGCAGAAATTTTTTTGTAGGGATTAAAAATGCTATTAAAATTAAGTAAGGACTAAACTTACAAGGTCGCAATTTTGTAGGGACCAAAAACATAATTAACCCTATAAATTACATAATGTTAGTTATATATTGGCCACAAAAAATTGGCGTTACAATATCGACCCCAAAAAATATGTCGGTGTAATTTCTATAAAAAAAAAAGGGATTAACACCGACAAAAAATCACTCATATCGCATCAAGTGAAATTGAATCTTCTTCATCTTCCCCAATAACTTCAAATTCTTGCTCTGCTTTTTCGGGAATGTCGCACAAAATAGGTTTAGCTTTGTTTGACTCCTTTTTTGGTTGGGGCGGTTTCTCTCCCTTTTCAATAATCATGAGATCTCAGAACCGGTCTTGTTGATCCAAATACTCATCTTTCCAAATCAATGCCTCTTCATTCTTGTGATTGTTCCACTCCGTAGATGATGGAGGTAGTGGACAACCATCCTTCCAAAAAATAAGCACAAAATCATTGGGAATTAAGCCAAGGCACATGTTGAGAGTTTTTTGCTTAGCTGGTGGTAGCCCTCTTAGTGGGAAAAAAGATTCTGAAGTTCCAATTTCATGATTTGTCAGCAACACCACACACCTATTGTAATAATTAGCAACAATGTGTCTCATGTCCGGAAACGTCAACCACTTATCAACAAGTGCAATACCTCCACTAGAATAAGTGTGTGAACAGCAAATTTCAACAAGTTACTCCCCTAAAAAAATTAAATTGAGTTTGTATCCAACTAGAATAAAGAAGAAACCATTGTTGACCGAAAGTTCATTTTACCTTTTTTGGCTTGGATACATGGAAAAGTCCTACTATAGTTCATTATATTGGTGTATTACTCAATGTATGATCATTATGGACCTAATTAACAAGTTGATTCCCTAAAATAAAGTTTTAAATTGAGTTTCTATCCAAATATAATAAAGGAGGAACATTTGTTGACCAAAAGTTTATCTTACATTTTTTCGCTTGAATACTTGGCAAAGTCCTACTATAATTCATTATATTGATGCAATACTCAATGTATGATCATTATGGACCTAATTAACAAGCTACTTCCCTAAAATAAGGTTTTAAATTGAGTTTGTATCCAACTGGAATAAAGGAGGAACTTTGGTAGACCAATAGTTTATCTTACCTTTTTTTGCTTGCATACTTGACAAAGTCCTACTATTGTTTATTCTATTGATGTAATACTCAATGTATGATGATTAAGAACCTAATTAACAAGTTATTTTTCTAAAATAAAGTTCTAAACTGAGTTCGTATCCAACTAGAATAAACAAGGAACCTTTGTTGACCAAAATTTATCTTACATTTTTTGGCTTTGATACTTGGAAAAGTCCTACTATAGTTCATTCTATTGATGTAACACTCAATGTATGATCATTATGGACCTAATTTTCAAAGTTACTTCCCTAAAAGAAAGTTTTAAATTGAGTTCGTTCCCAACTAAAATAAAGAAGGAACCTTTGTTGACCAAAAGTTTATCTTACCTTTTTTTTGCTTAGATACTTGGAAAAGTCCTACTATAGTTCATTATATTGGTGTAATACTCAATGTATGATCATTATGGACCTAATTAACAAATTATTTTCCTAAAATAAAGTTTAAAATTGAGTTTGTATTCAATTATAATAAAGGAGGAACCTTTGTTGACCAAAAGTTTATCTTACCTTTTTTCACTTGAATACTTGGCAAAGTCCTACTATAATTCATTATATTGATGCAATACTCAATGTATGATCATTATGGACCTAATTAACAAGCGCTACTTCCCTAAAATAAGGTTTTAAATTGAGTTTGTATCCAACTAGAATAAAGGAGGAACCATGGTAAACCAAAAACTTATCTAACCTTTTTTTGTTTGGGTACTTGACAAAGTCCAACAATAGGTCATTCTATTGATATAATATTCAATGTATGATGATTATGGACCTAGTTAACAAGTTACTTTTCTAAAATAAAGTTTTAAACAGAGTTCGTATCCAACTAAAATAAACAAGAACATTTGTTGACCAAAATTTATCTTACCTTTTTTTGGCTTGGATACTTGGAAAAGTCCTACTATAGTTCATTCTATTTGATGTAACACTCAATGTATGATCATTATGGACCTAATTATTAAAGTTACTTCCCTAAAATAAAGTTTTAAATTGAGTGAGGAGAAACCTTTGTTGACCAAAAGTTCATCTTACTTTTTTTGGCTTGGATACTTGGCAATGTGCTACTATAGTTCATTCTATTGGTGTAATACTCAATGTATGATCATTATGAACTTCATTAACAAGTTACTTCAGTAAAATAAAGTTTTAAATTGAGATCGTACCCAATTAGAATAAAGGAGGAACCTTTGTTGAGCAAAAGTTTATCTTACATTTTTTGGCTTGGATACATGGCAAAGTCCTATTATAGTTCATTATATTGATGTTATACTCAGTGTATGATGATTATGGACTTAATTAACAAGTTACTTACCTAAAATAAAATTTTAAATTGAGTTCGTACGAATAATAATAATAATAATAATAATAATAATAATAATAATAATGATAATGATGATAATAATAATGATAATAATAATAATAATAGAGATGCAAAGAGGGCGGAGAGAGAGAATCCAAAGAGAGAAAGGGATCTGATAGAGAGAGATGCCGAGATCAAGTCAAAGTTAGAGATTCACCCATCTCCCTTTTGGGGAAAATTTAAGGTAACATAGTTTTATCCCAAACTTGAAACCTCTGATCTAGGGTGTATTTAAGATTCTTTGCTAATTAATAAGTGCATGTGTTTGATTTATGATTAAGGAAAAGATGAATTAGAGATTTTATAATTTAAATTTGGAAATTTAATTTACATCGTTGTGGCATGCATAGCAAAACTCTAATTTTGTGTTTGTGGTAATGTTATTAAAAGTAGAAATCATATTATTTGTTGTACCAAAAAAAAAAATCATATTATTTGTTATTATTTTTGTTGTTTCCGTATCGATATATTGAGTCCAACGCTGGAGTTTTTGCCTTTGTCATTGTGTTGAGCAAGCCTTTCGATTTTAAGTGTGGTTTTCTTCTTGTTTTCATTCTTAAACGAGTTGGGTTAATTAAACATATAACATATCTATATCTATAAGTCTAACTTATAACCAATACTAGTAACATCTAGTGGTATTCCAATATGGCTGATATTACATCAAATGCAAATCCTAAATTATTAATAGAATGTCAATGAAAAATGGATCCAACTACCTCTTCATCTTTGTAATGTTGTTGAGATGTTGAAATATTTATGGAATATAATACTGTTGAAAGCTTATTTTTAAACTCTTAGAAGAATTATGATTCCAGATTATTGGATAATAAGGATACAGAGGACATTACTTGCATTCCAAGCAACTGGACTAAGTGTGATTAGATGCAATATAGTACATATTCACCTACTATAGCTTATTGTATTCTAGCTTATACATATAAATACTGATTGTAAGCACACATTCATTAATGATAAATTGTAATCTTCATTCACTTTTGCATATTCTTGCTTCTTGTTCTTCACTCTGCTTCTTGCTTCTTCATCAACATGCCTCCTCGTGCTGCTCCACAATAGAATACAAATTAAAACACCTATGAAAATGTCTGGTTTAAGAAAGAAACATAATTACATGACTCAAATGAAAAAATATAAAATACCCTTAAACCTGAACAACTTCTCTAAAACACCTCTATAATGACTCAATTGTCTACAAAACTGACTCAAAAACATACTGAAAATAATGTAAGATTACTAGTCATCACTTCCTCTACACTACCACACTCCATAACGCCTTTGTAATTAATGCCTCGTTTTACTAATTCCTCCTTCTCGGTATCGCCATAGATCACATGGTCCCTCAAAAGCCATCGTGAAGGAACTCAAATCTTCGTAAAATTCTTGCTGAAATAATGGAAGGATCTTCAATGGATTTAACAGGGCCCCTGACATCAACAAAGTAATAAACAAACCATACCAAACCAAAATTATGAATGGCATCATATGTATCGGATGTCCTCTTCCATCGACACAACCCTTCCTTCCAAACTGTTGTGACGACATAAATTTGGGTGGGCCAGAGGGGTGTGTGGCCTTATTACCACATAAGAATGTTTCAAATTCCTTAGGGACCCCATAAAGGAGTCAAAAAACTATGAAGGTTGGTAAAATATAAGGAGCCCCACCAGACTGAACCCTCCTCGACATCTAATCTAGAGAGGAAAATATTAAAGAATGTATTAAGATGGACATCCACCTCGAAAACTCACAAACCCAGGAAAAGGCTCGCATATATTCCCAACATTGGGGATGAAGTTGTGATGAGACAACTTGATGACAATTAAGGACCCTTCCTTCAAATTGGGAAACAGAAGCACAAACCTTCAAGTGGCATAGTCATACATAGAGAATGCATATCCAAATGAGCTACATACACGGTCCTCGTACAAAGGTGCTTCAACAACCCATCCGTCAGGCGAGTCCGACGGAAGATCTAGAAGGTATTGAAGGTATCCACTCAGGTTTGAATATATGGAAGGTTTGTCGAGACACACCTTACTCATATAGATTGTTTCACTCAGGTACCCTCTAACACTAGGGCCCCTCCTTCCGGGTAGATAAACTTCCTAACCATTGCAACTCAACCTACCTATGGATTAAAGAACAAGTTAGACAAAAGAAAGCAAGAAATAAACCCACTCAGGATCCCTGTCACTAATAACAAAGACATTAAAATCAATAGGTAATCCTTGGAGTAGCCTCGACTTCTAGTGCACTCTAAGTTCACCAGTCATAACATCTACCCTAAAGTTAGGAACAATCCTTCATGAAACCCAAAAATATACCCTGAAAATTACCCAAGATTTACACATAATGCCTACCCTATAATTGTCATATAAACGAGCATGGAGTGAATAAATGTAATATGAGAAAAATGTACCATTTAGAATAAGTGAATGGAAAGATCCTCGGAAGAACAAAGACTTTGATGCAAAAGTTGTAGTGAAAGAAAGCGAATCCATGAAAAAAATTGACTATAGAACTCAAAGACTAGGGTTGTGTGGAAGAAAAATGAACAAGGGGAAACCGAGAGAGAGAGAGAGAGAGAGAGAGAGAGAGAGAGAGAGAGAGAGAGAGAGAGAGAGAGAGGAGGGGGGAGGGGGGCGGGGCCAAAGGGCACGATCTGATGATGCATAACAAAGAAAAATCAACCATCACTATCCAATGATCCAAAAATTTCCCCTGAACTTTAACCTTGAAATTAAAATCCAATCGTCATCATTACGTAAACTACAACACTTCAATAAGAGGTGACCAAGGGTCCGATTCCAGGTGACATTGTACAACAAGTAAATGAAACATCGCCTCCAGACCATCCGAATGCCAACAATGAATCTCATCTGCCCACCGGTATGCATAGTTGTCCATCTTGACCCACATTTGACGTACTTGAAGCAAAATGCACTAGTAACACAACATCATCGCACACGTAAAATCCCCACATCTAGGGGCAAATGCCTAATGGTCACGCGAGAACCTTGTATACACCATCTGCCTCCCACAAGGTACTTAAAAACAATTAAGCACAAAATGGCTGGGTTGAGCCTTTTGTCACAGATTCTCGACCCATGAACCAGCGAACCAAAGCTCACAATATCGGATTTGAAGGCTTGAGAACTGGGATGACATAAAGACACACGATCATACCAGACCTCATACTCAGCTCTAAGAGCAAGCTATCACTTGAGTTCCTCAATTGATAGCTTGGAGGCAACTGTTCCGGTATGGAGCAGGACATCCTTCGTAAGGGGTCAATAAATACGATGACGTAGATCTCTCCCAAGACCACAATGGAACAGGGACCCTTGAAGACAATTTGGACCATCCAGTCCGGATCTTAGGCTATCTCCTCACAATCTTCTCACAGCCGTCCTTAGAGGACTACAACTTTCCAAGTAAAGGTTCAAGGACCAATACCCTAAGCCTACCCTATAAATACTAGTGTGAAACATTTTCAGCAGACAACTTAATAGTCACTCAAACTAATCAATTATAAAATCTAGGCTTAATTAATGATTTGGTCCCTTAAGTTATTTGTTGGTTACATTTTGGTCCCATAAGTTATTAACGTTACAATTTGGTCCCTTAAGTTACTTTTTGGTTTCGTTTTGGTCCCTTAACTATTAAAAGTTTCGTTTTGGTCCCTTAACTTATTTTTTGGTTTCGTTTTGGTCCCTTAACTCTTCCTCCGTCAACCACTTTGGTCCTTTACGTTAGGATGAATGTATTAGAGTTAAGGGACCAAAACGAAACCAAAAAATAAGTTAACGGACCAAATCGAAACAAAAAATAAGTTAAGGGACCAAAACGAAACTTTTAATAGATAAGGGACCATAACGAAACCAAAAAGTAAGTTAAGGGACCAAATTGTAACGTTAATAACTTAAGGGACCAAAACGAAACCAAAAAATAAGTTAAGGTACCAAAAGAGTAATTAAGCCTAAAATCTATTAATAATTAAAAAAAATAATCAAACACTACACACAACAAAAGACTTTGAAGCTCTTCCACTAAACAACATAGTACAACAGAAGTTGTTTAGTCTAATCCATTATTTTTCTGCAAATCAAATGCACCCCTAAATACTTCAAGTTATTCCACTAAAAAACACAGTACAACTTTTGTGCTGTGTAATCCCTTATTTTTCTAAAAATCAAACGCACCCCAAGTGCTTTAGTTAGAAAAAATTTCATCCCATATATTTATTACATATACTTTTGCATGTGAAGGGAGATACCCGTTTTAACTTCACTGCAATGGTAGGAACAAGCCTAGACCATAATACACCCTTCCATCACTATAATAGCCTTTCCACGCAAAAACACTCGATGTTTTTGCTCATCAAGATGGATATCGATAGCTCCTCCTCTAGTTGATGTCTAGACAAATGTAAATCGAGCTACAAATTAGTACAACATTAAAAAAAAAATCCGAATGAGGGAAGGATAGTATAGCAGCACCTGATAAGCCTTTAAATAACATTTTCCAAGCTTCTTACTCCAGTAGGATGCCAAACCACAATGGACACTTCCACAAACAAGATCCTGGAATTCAAAATGAGTTATTATCAACATTTTTTGCATTGAAACTATAGAGTGGACCTGTAGCGTTCTATAATATCCTCCACATTCTTTCACATAATATAACAATGTACCAATGTTTTTAAGTTGCAGTCGTATGTGTGGTTGCTGCAACGTGCATTGCGACTACTGTGGTCTGAAATAATTTTAAATTTTCACAAATTATATAAAATAGCATCAATGTGCCACTATATTATTTACCCACCGTAGTCTTAGTTTGATTCATAAATATAATTGAGAGGTTCTTGAAATACACATTTGAGAGACCGTAAAGTTACACTTTTCCATTATATTTAAAGAGTATTGGGATTTTGGATTCTAAAAATTTTACTTTTGGTGAAAAGATTTGATCAAACATGGCCGGAATTATCTAATGCGAGTATGATGCGGTTGTACACATGATTGAAAATCACACTGCAATTTTGGTATGATGTCTTTGCGGATGTTAGCACAACAGCAATATTGCGGTTGCAATTCTGTATGCAGGCCGCAATTTGAAATCATGAATGAACCTTGTAAAAAAATAGGTTGTAATAAACTAATAATAATATCACTCGACTCAAATAACTTGTAATAGTGACCGAATGATGTAGTTTTCAACAATTACCTCATTAACTCCAATTTTTGGGGCAAAGAATCGACTGTAGAAATCAAATCCTGACTCAGTAGGAGCAATCCCTGATACACTTAGCCCCCTTCCAGGTTTTTTACAAGTTGCATCAAATTGTGGATGTATTGCTTTGACATTCTTTCCAGATGTGACCACAACCTAAGAGAAATAATACACATCATAATATTGGATATGCACCAATTGCGGAAAATGTACAAGTGTTATTTTCCGGTTAAGAGTAAATTAGCATTGGATAGATATATACAGCTCCTTTCACCAATAACTAAGCAAGTGAACAAATTTGAACCAAGCTAGTTTCATGGTGCACAAAGTGAGATCACAAGTTAATTTTCACAATTGGATCAATAAATTTCACTACTTGATAAAATGAGAATGATGAGATTTATTGATCAAATGCTAAAAAAATATACTTATTAATGATGAAAGATTATTTTAATTTTGTGTTAGACAAAGTCATTAGAGATTAGTTAATATGTGGTCTTTAGAAGACTCATAGTGATATCTTTCTTTCCCTTCGAAAATGAAAAAAGAAAGAGCAGTGATATTTTAACAACCATTTCATACAACTTTTGATGGCAACTTTTTTTTCTCTCTTTTCATTGGTTAAAAACAATGGAGAGAGAAAAAGGAAGAGAGAGGATAACGTCAGTATGAGAGAGAAAGTTGTCAAAAAGTTGTCACAAAGTGGTTGTACAAATATCATTTCTCAAAAAGAAATATGGTAAGATTAGTTATGATCGAAAATGAAAAAAGTAGGGAAGATCACTACAAAAAAAAAGTAGGGAAGACGTTATATAAATTTTTGAAAATATGCGTTTGGAATTTTTTTAAGGGGAAATAGTCACTTTGGTCCCTGAATGAGTGACGAGTAGTCACAATAGTCCCTCAATGTGTCAAAATTGCAAAATAGTCCCTGATTGTGCACTTTGTTAGTCAAAATAGTCCTTGATATTCAAATATTTCGTTAATATTGTCATATTAGTCCTTCAATAGACTTACTTATTGTCATATTAGTCCTTATACATACTTATTGTCATTTTAGTCCCTATATCAAAATAGTTATTGTGAGTATTAAGGGATTATTTAAGCTTTAGGGACTATTTTGACTAACAAAGTGGACAATCAAAGACTATTATGAAATTTTGATACATTGAAGGACTATTATGACTACTTGCTACACATTCAGGGACCAAAGTGACTATTATCCCTTTTTTTAACTTGATGTTATCTGTGCGTAATTACATAGATTAATTTATTGGTCAGTGCAGCTAGGATAAAAAAACCTCCTTGGATCATTAAAATAAATTATAATATATAAATTAAATTAAACACACAATGTATAAATATATAGAAAGCACAAAAATACCAAAAGCAACCTGCCATTTTTATAAAATTTATTAAGTATAAATTTTCTTGTGTGTCAAACCTTCGTTTATTCAAAATTGTCAATTATCGATTTTGACCGAGTCACTCTGATTCATGTCGTTTGAATGCATGACCAATTTGATAGGAAAATCAAATTGGTCACCCTACCAGTTCCCGATTGGACCGGCACGTCTGATTTTTAAACCACTACTAAATAGCACTACTGCTTCACCAAACGTTGTTTTTATTTTTTTAAAAAAAATATTATCAAAGAAAATATTTTATTATATAAGATCGTGTACAAGATGTGCGACTACCTCTAAAAAAAAGTGTGCCTTAATACATCATACAGTTGCAAGTTGCAACGACTAAGGCTATATTTGAATTGGTGGTATGTGATGGAATGGAATGGAATGGTAATATTATATTACATTGTTTGGATTAGCAAAAAATGAAAGGAGTGGAATGGAATATAATGGAACTCATTCCATTCCATACCATCCAATCCTTCAATTTTGCATTCCCCCCAATTTGGGGTGTATGCAATGGAGCATCATAATTTGAATATTACCATTTTACCCCTATTTTATTTTATCATTATTGTTTCCTCTTCCTCTCAAATAAACCCCTCTTCCTCTTAAATAATTTCTTTTTCCCATCGACGTGTTTCTTTCTTCTTATACATATGGTGCTTGCTATTTTTTTCTTTGCTTTCATTATGTTATTTCTCTGTATATGCAGTACTGGACCTTTTTTCTTTGTAAACCCTGTGTGTTTGCGTCATTTTTCTTGCTTTGTATATGTGTATCCGTCCTCTTTCCAAACAATGGAATGGAAACATTATTCTGTTACATCATAAAATATCCAAACGATGGAATGGAATATCTGTTTCATTCCGCTCCATTTCATTTCATTCCATCATGTTCCATTCCGTTCCGTTCCGTTCGGCTCCATCAATCCAAACATAGCCTAAGGCTTTTGTTTGAAAGTTTGAAGGGGATGGAAAGGAATGACTTTGGAGGGTGAGAAATAAAGAGGAAAATTGAGAAATCTTTCACAATTATTAAAAGAGTATTTTTTTAGATAGTGATAAATTAATGTTTATGATTAATATATTTTTAATTTTAAGAATATTATAAGAATATAGATTAAATTTGAAGAATTTATATAAAGCTTCTCAAAACTCTCAAAACACTCATCCAATAAAATTTTTGAGTTCCCAAAATGAAAAGTGTTTTGTATTTTGAAGAAAAATAAACCCTAAAGCCCTCTCCTCCCACTGTTCTCTATTTTTTCACTTACTTCATCCTTTTTTCCCAAATCCTTCATTCCATTCCTCTCCAAACTCGCAAACAAAGCCCAAAGAAACCATCTCCGAAGCAACAAATAACAAGAAAGAGAGAAACAACTCATAAACAAACCAAAGAAAGATTTTGGTTGGTTTCTAGAAATCAGGAAGCATTTACCGAGACTGCTCGTGGCAATATATATCAGTTCTTTCATGAAAAACTATTTTTGTTTTAGCATGCATAATTTTCAATTTGAATAATTTTTCAGTTATAGTGTAACATATAATCATATTTTAGCATGAAGTCTCTAAACAATAATCTTCAAATTATGAAGAAACATATTTCAAAACTTTGTGCTTTTTCAATTTGAAAGCTTTTATAAAATATAAAACATGGAAACATATAAAACTGAGGGAGTAATAAATAAGGAGGAAAAAGGATTAGGAATTACAAGTATGTTATCTTGAATATGTGTCCTCTTTATATCAATTATAGAAGCACCACCCAATGCTTCAGAAATGAGTGAACTATCATCAAAGTTGAGTTCAGTAATAGGGTCCACAGGAAAATCCAATTCTATATAGAATGTATCCTTAGCTTCACCGTTTTGCAAACTGTTCAAGTCAGTAATAGTGCCGTTGGTGACTGAGATCTTTTTGGCAGTTAAACTTCCAGAGTACTGTGTCACATATTCAATTGTAACATTCTTGGCCACCAAACCAAATGAAAAGAGTGCATGTGAAGCTGCTATTGTGGCATGGCCACAAAGATCAACCTGTATTATAACTTAAACATAGGGTTCAGTTATTTACTGCCAAGACCCATGACCGTCGCCAATAATTCGGAGGCCCGTTCTAATTTTAACAATTTTTTATTTAAAAAGACTTGATAAAAAATCTAACACCACTTTTAGTGACAAACAACTAAGGTGTAGTTAAACATATAAGTTATGGTTCAAACATGACTTTTATCCGTAGACAGTATTCATTTATATGGAGAATGCATAATTGACGAAAAATTGTTGTCTTTCAAACTTTTACTAAAAAAAAAAATGATATTTAGTGACGAATTTCGTTTGTAGGTACAAAGTTTTCCCTTTTTAAAATTTTAAGACCCCAATAAATTTGATGTCATGTCACAAAGGTGATCTTGTTGCACTTGCACATGTCCGGCCCTGCTAAGACCCCCTTACTCAAATTTTATGAATTACAAATGTGGGCAGTGGTATAAAATTGATTGCTAATTGATATTGTTTTTATACATTTATTCTTTAAGAGAGATAATTAGTTTACGAGCCATTCATAGTATTTACAATGGAGAAATATTTTGTTCTATAAGTTTGGTTGAATAGAAGTAATAGACAAAATTAATTTAAAGTTTAAATTATTTTTACAATAATTAATATAAAAGTGGCATGACACTAAATGATTGAATCATGAATATGCACCTAAGTAGTTTTTAGGATTGGTAAATAAACAAGGCTATGTTTATAAAATAAAATAAAAAATTAATAGTTGATGTATATGAAAATTCAATTGGGTCTTGTGAAAAAGTTATTCATTTTTTTTTTTTTGAAGGACATTTTTTTTTTTTTATTATTGAGGTTCTTATATTTAAGGACATAGCAATAATAAACAATTTAATATATTAAAAGCAAGTGTTTGGTGATGATAATTATACCTCAACATTAGAAGTAAACCATCTGATACCAAAACGGGGATTAGATTTAGAGGTTCCATGGATAGGAATTAAATAACAAGTCATAGGCATATTGAACTCAGCAGCTAATGATTGCAACCATTCATTATCCTTATCTTCTTCTAATACACACACTGCTGCTGGATTCCCTTTGAATGCTGTCTCGGTGAAAGCATCCACCTGCATAATAACATTGTTAACACCACATAGTACTACTAAATATATCAAATTCAACAACAATGCAATCTATGCAATATAACAAAGTTCATTCTTAAACAAATAAGCATACCACATAGAATTTTGTAGGTTTCTTTGACATTGTCAAGTTTATGTCCACGAACAAGGGTGTTTTTGTTTAAAAGGAAAAAGAAACATATATACAAATGTGTGTTAATACTGAAACCTGTAAAAGCCCATCTTATATAAATACAGCCGCTTCAACGTTACTATTTACATTTACATATATAATATAATGCATGTGTTTCGAGGGAGGTGTCTTATTTGAATAAATATTTGTGTGACAATTTTTGATACAACCATAAGTTTATAAAGAAAAATGTATATTAAAACAGAAACCAAAACAATAAAGAGATAAAGAAAAAATATAATATGAATATAAAAAAATAAAGTTGTCACAAAAATTGTCATAAAATGGTTGTAAAAATATTATTTGTCATATGTTTGTCTTTTGTTTAATAATTCAATCATTGATCTAATATCATAATATAATAAAATATAATGCATGACATGTGGGGATGCAATATGCATGTTATGTATTTTCACATTGGGGGAACAACGACACTACAGTACGAGATAAAAAAAAAAGCTGAATTTTTTCACAATGGGGAAAGTCGGTATTATCAAACTAAATGATTCCAAGGATTTCTTTGAAAAATTCTCTAGGTTAACCATTCAAATCCAGCACGTGAATGTTTTAAATTGGCTTTTAATCTGAACCGTAATTTCAGATCCTCCGGTCAATATTAACTCTTCTCATCTCTCATTAGAAGTAGTGCTTACATTTGACGAAGAATGCTAAGGACACTTTCTTTTAAACACTCTCTAACACTTACTATTTTATTGAAGTGGAACCTATTTACAAAGTGTGAGACTCACCTTCATTTAAACCAATAAAGTAGTGAGTGTTTGGAAGATTGTTGAAAAGAGAGTGTTGTTAGCACTACTACTAGCAAAAAGATGGGCACTCATGTGCCCGTCTTTCAGCTCTTTTTACAGCGCTAAAATTTTAAAATTATGAACTATGTTTTTTTTATGAAATTTTGATTTTGATTAAAACTAAAAATATAAATGTTTGTTGCTTTCTAGTTAAAACAAATCAAATTAAACATGATTATCTATTTCAATAACACCAACAACAATCTTGATTATAGAAAAAGTTGTTTAAGGGTATAATTGGGATAATAAAAAATTAAGTATAGATATACTCATTTAGTTTGTTACACTTTAAATGATAAAGAAAAAACATACATACATACATATATATATATATATATATATATATATATATATATATTAGTATTGTGTTTAAGAGTTTTTTGAGAATCAAGCTTTCTTCAAAATGTGTTTTAAAGGTCTCTTATTCGATTCAAGTTGATGTCTAGCATCTTTGAACCGTATCATTCATTGTCTTGGGTATTCCTAGATTTCTGATGGTGTGATTCAATTCAAAACTTTCAGTGGAAATCTTGAATCGATTTGTTTAATCATTCGGTCATATGACCATTGCCTATTTGATTCGTATCAATGTTTTTTGAATCAATTCAATCTTCATCAGGAAAGTTCTTGAATCGACTAAAAGTAATTCTTTTGATACGTATCAATCTTCATAGCCTTCAAATCTTCTATTTTTACACTATTTGAATTGATTCATGCGTATTATGATTCGATTCAAATTCCTTATTGTTGTTTTCATATTTGGGTGGTGTTAGTTTGGATTGTTTTCGAGTTGGACCCTTTTTCGACCTGGTTTTGCTTGCACAACAACTCCACCTAGTGACTACCTTTGGGTTTTATCTTCATATTTCAGGTGGGCCGGTCGTTTTTGCTTCAATATTGGGAATTAATGTCTAATTTCAAGATTTTGGGTTGGTTATCGTGTCTTCCCTGGTGGCTTGGGAGTTAAGGGGTGCCTTAGTGATTTGTTTTTGGAGTATGATGGACCGATCGCTTTTGGTTCGAGATCAAGAATTGGTGTCTAGTTTCAAGATTTTGGGTTGGTTATGATGTCTTCTCCAATGGATCGAGAGTTGAAGGGTGCCTTTGTGATTTGTTTTTGGAGTCTGATGACCAATCACGTTTCCTTCGAGATTGGGAGTCAATTTTCTTAACTCAAGTGTTTAGGCCTATTTTGGTGTCTTCTCCGACGGACCGGGGTATCGATTGGTGGTGGAATCATAATGATTGTTGAAATAAATATTTTTCAAGCGTTTATTTGAGCTCAATTGTGGAAGAGAAAGTGAGGTGATGTTATAGGGGCTTTGGACGGTTTGATGGTTCTTCATAAGGGTTTTGGTGCGAGTAGTGGACAATAGATGTTTGAAACTTGATTTCTAAGATCATTCCCGATCGAGAGGAGTTTACTCAAGTCTAGTTTCTGTTGTTGTGTGGGAGTTTGACTTTGATTTTGGTGATGCCTTTGGGTTCGGTGGTTAGTTTTTATTGGTTTTGGTGTTTGTCCTTAGTTGGATGATGTCTTTATTGGGGTTTTTGATGTACGAGATATATGCGCTTTCTCTTAAGAACATCCACATCCATACGACCCATTTAGGTGGTATAAATGGGTCCCACATAATACATTATATTACTTCACACTTCCCAATTATTTAAACCACTCATCTACATTTTTTAAATATTCATACCACTCCTCTAAAACTCTAAAATGGATCCCATTAAAACCACAATAACCAATCATAATGTGATAAATATGTGTTATTTGTACTTTATATATTTTTTTATTCTTAAACCACCGTAGTATTGCAGTGGAACGGTGGCAAATTTTTGGTTCACTTTCACACCCAAATAACCCCATCTTTCTGACACACTGTTTTTTGCCTCAGTAAAGACAACGGTATTTCTAAACCGATATTTATGCTCTAAGTGTTTAGCCTATATATGGTTGCTTTGTTTTTTTTTTTTTATCGATCAATGTTCATCTTGTACAGGAACTTTGTGATAAATAAAAAAAAATCGATAAAAAAGAGCAAGAAGAGACTCCGATAGTGCAATCCGTTTTTTTCCTTTTCTTTCATTGAAGATGTAATATATATTTTTTTCGATTTCAATATTTATATTACTATTATGAAAAAGCTTTTTTGGTAAGACATATTTCTCTATTTGAAGTCATTTAAATATGTTTGCAACGAGTTAACAAAACACAAACTATAGTTATCAATTAAGTTAATACCTGAGGAAAAAAAAAAGTTAATATGATCGTCCACAAGTCCTAGTTCAACCGACAAAAAATTTGAAATTGTTAAACCGAACGTAATGATATAAGTTCGAACTCCGAATTCTTCATTTGTCTCTTGACCAAAAAATAAAATAATTAAATATGAACAACTCCTCCCGCAAGTGATGTCTTCTTAAAAATAACGATCAACCATTATGTTCACACCAACGTTTGTGTACATCGAATACACAATCATTTTCATGTGTTATAATGTATCATAATGTAGTGCTCAAATAAAAAAAATTAGCATCTCATTCTCGTATGTATATTTATTACATATATTGTTGCATGTGAAGTGAGCTATCACCTTTACTGTAATGCCCTCCTTTTATTTAGTTATTTTTATTAAGTTAGAATCTATTTATGTGATTTATTTATATATATGAGGTGTTAGTATTTTATTATGTGGCATTATTCTATTATTTATTAGAATATGAGAATTATTAGTGTAAGTAGAATTGGAGGTTAGAATAGAAAGAAGAATAATTTATTGGGTCTAAATAGATTTATGAAGAGTGATTAGTATTATAAATAAGGAAGCTTAGGTTAGAAAGAGTTTTTACGTTAAACCGCTTTTTGGAGAAAGAGGGGAAAGTGGAGAGCTCAGAGAGAGAGAACCCTAGGAACGAAGAACGCTGCTTTTGATTTCAGAAAAACAATCTAAGGTAAGGGTGGGACTATCTTTCACTAATATTAAGTCTGTGAATCATTAGATTGCATCTAACATGTTTTATGATGAGTTTTGTAAGATTATGAGAATTAGGGTTTGAGTGAGAATTTGTGATTAATATTTTGTTATAACATGATTATCCTATTTGAGTTTATCGTTATTAAACTTTCTATAATAATATTTTTAATCTTTTGAGACTTATTTGTTTAAAGGCTTATTTGATCCAATAGTCCCTTAATTAATTTCAAGTTTTCATTTTGGTCCCACAATTAATAAAACGTACCTTTAAGTCCCTCACTTTTTCCTTCGTTTGCCAAATAAATCCTTGCTGTTAAGTTTAACCCCCAAATGTCTATGGTGAACCAATCATAAGAGTAGTCCACCATAGACCTTATCAAATTTTTTAATTTAAATCGTTGATATGTTTTTAAAAAAAGATGATCATTAGATTATACAGGTGTATTTTATCTTACGGTGGGTGAAAAACACCTAATTATTTCTCCTTTTCTTCACCTTCTTTTCTTCACCAGAATTTCCAGAATTGTGACATCACATGAATTTCCAGAAATCAAAAATCAAAATAAAAAATCAACATCACATGAATTTCCATAATTGTAACATTACTCATTCCTTCATCTCAATATTCTTCTTCCACGAAACATTGCTTTTTCCATGGAATCCATAACTTTGAAAAGAATCCACGAAGAGATGAATGAGATATGGAGAGAGGAGGTTGGTGGTTGTTGTACTGGGTGGCGCACCAGTTAAGAGAGAAAGAAGTGGAATTTGCAAAAGCCCATTAACAGGAAGAAGAAATACAAAGTATGGTGGCCGGAAAAGCCCCTTCCCGCGGCGGAGGAAGAAAAGGGTCGACGAAAAAGTTGTTCCTTTCGTGAAATTAGTTGGACCAATGGAAAGCCCTCATCGAGAGAATAAAGAAAATGGTCTTACTTTTTCCGATCGGTGCACATGGTGGACAGTACGACGCCGAGAAGGGGCGGTGACGGTGGTGGTTTTAAGGGAGAAGAAGAAGAAGGAGCGGACCTTTGTATTTTTATTTTATTTTTTTATATAAAACCATGATCCATTTATTTAATCCTAATCCAATGGTAACCTTTTTTTAATCCAATGGTAGTTGTTGTTGGCTCATTGTAAGATAATCATGGTACATTCAATCTAATGGTAGCTTTTTGTTTTAAAGATCAAACAGTTAAAATTTTAAAAATTAATGAAGTCTATGGTAGACCACTCTTAAGGTTGGTCCACCATAGGCATTTGTGGTTAAACTTAACAGCGAAGGATTTATTTGGCAAACGGAGGAAAATCTAAGGGACCAAAAGGTACTTTTTATTAATTGTGGGACCAAAATGAAAAATGGAAATTAATTGAGGGACCAATGAATCTTTTTTTTTTTTTGAGAAAAGAGGGACCAATGGATCTATTAAGCCTTGTTTAAATATATGCGATTGAAATACATAGATCAATCATCCATGTTTCGGTTAAATATTTTTGGTGTAGCGTGATACATATTTGAGATGGATTTAATTTTACCTATTGTTTACAAAGCCTATTTGATATATGATACTGATGCCTATATGCCTATCCATGCCTACATGAATTGTTTTTGTTATCGATGCCTAATTGTGAATCGGTCTTAGAATAAATAAATAAATAAATAGACAAATAATGTACTTTTCCTTGATTTATTATCGGTGCCAATTTCCTTGTTCTGTTGATATTATTGATTCACTTTTCCGTTCATATATGAATATTTGAAAGAATGGTTGATCTCTAGTTTTACTTTCCTTTGTAAGACATTTAGGATCCTTTGCTATCTCTTAATTTCATTAACTTTTGAATTGATAGTGAATTGGAAACATGACTTTAGGGGAATTTCTTGTACTCCATAATGTTGCAACTTCACAAGAATTGTGGTGTCTTATTTTATTGATTAGTTAAGCCTTTGAGCTAAAGATATTATCTTCTGTTGTCTTATTTTCTTGTACTCCATAGTCAAGCCTGGTTAGTCTAATTTTAATTACTCCCTTCGTTATGTTTTTGGTTCTTTCGCTAGTGGCTTAATCTAATTTTTGTACTCACTTTCACCATGATATCCGTCAATGCTATAACTACTTCAATTTAATAGCGTAGGGTATCCTGAAGCCTAAAGTTCATGCTCATGTCTTCTTTGTGACAGTTTTCAATTTTTTTCTTAAGTTGAAGCCAATCTTATGTTATTTAAATTCTAAGTCACAAGATGCTGCCTACTTTTATATAATTGGTTATATTTATTTAATGAATTCCGAGGGATAGCAGATTAGGGTGTGCAGAGCATCATTGTAATTGGACCCTGAAATCTCTCAAATGTCTTGATCTATTATTTTAATTTATTTGACTATTTGGGATTAAAATCGATGCAATGAAAAAGTAGATATAAATTGATTAGTACTTCACTTGATGTTTTAAATGATGAATTATTTGATGATGTGTGTTGAATGGATTATTTAATGAAGTGTAATCTGTGAATTATCTGATGACGTGCTATTGAAATTGTGTTATATAAAGATGTGATATTGTTATTTATGCACTATATGTGTTAATTATGATGCTTATGTTGATGCGATGTTTAAGATGTTGTTGATTATCATTTGATGTTGTTGTATTATGAAGCGGATATGAGATGAATTATTTATATGCTGCATATACTGCTGAGTCTTATTTAAGATGTAAGTGTCGGTCTAAGTTGTTATCTGATGAATTATTTATATGCTGCATATACTGCTGAGTCTTATTCAAGTTGAGGGCTTGATGCCCTGGAGCTTTGCTCAATTATGTTGAGGGCTTGATGCCCTGGAGCTTTTGCTCAACCACGACGATGAGGGCTTATGCCCTAGAATGGTACCACATGCATTTGCATTTCATGATGATTCGAGATGGTTTAAGACGTTAAGAGTTGCATGGTCGAGTCGAAGTTGTTAAGATGTTAAGATGTCAAGTTTTCGAGTTGTTAAGATGTTAAGATGTCAAGTTGTCGAGTTGTTAAGATGTTAAGATGTCAAGTTGATGAGCTATTAATGAAGTGATTTATGAATGATTATGATGCTTAAGATGATGAATGATTATGATGTTATGATGATTGATTATGAAGTTGCTTATGATGATTGATTATGAAGTTGTTTATGATAAGATGCTATGTGATTTATGATATAATGCTATGTGATGTATGATAAGATGCTACATGTTTACTAATGATGATATGTGATGATGTTTGTGATTTTTATGAAGATATATATGATGTTATGATTAAGGTGATATATGATGTTATGATTAAGATGATATATGATGTTTATTATGATAATATAAGATGAAGTTTATGACTAATGTAGGAAGATTAATGATACTAGTTAATAAAGTTTAAGTTGTTAAATGTGATTTATGATTTATGAGCTTAATATTATTATTTGAGAAATCTCACCTCTTTGCTTGAAAATGTTGCTCTTCGTATGGGTAACTTGCAGGTAACCAAGATTAGTTGCGGTCGAGAGTGGACTCCTCACAAGTGTGTGTCTTTAGGTACTCTGATACGTAACGGGATGGGAGTTTTGACTTTGTTTTCTATTCCTTACGTATTGTTTTATGAGATTTTATAATAAAGATGTTGGACTGAACCAGTTATTATGTTTTAGACTTTTATGATGATGAGGCCTTAGTGCCAAAGACTATTTATGATGTTGAAATATTTCCGCTGCAAGATTTTAAAGATTATGTTGTTATATTGTTGAAGGATAAATTATCATTTATTCCATTTACGATTTTTAAGAAATGTGACATTTCGTTTAAGTTGAATTACTCTGATTTTTATTATGAAATTTTTATGTTGGGAAAACGGGGTGTTACATTTACTGCAATGCTTAGAACAAAGACTAGACCAGAACACACCCTTCCATAACAGTAATAGTCTTTCCACGAATAAGCACTCTTTGATTTTGTTCATCAATATGAATATTGATAGCTTCTCCTCTAGTTGATGCCTAGACAAATGTAATCTACAAATTTGTATAACATTGATAAAGTTAATTCTAATGAGAAAATGATATATGGTTTAGTACCTGATAAGCCTTTAAATCACATTTTCCCAGCTTCTTGCTCCAATAGGATGCCAAGCTACAATGGATACTTCCACATACACGATCCTGAAATGAAAAATGAGTTATTAATCAACAACATCTTTTTTAATTGAACCTGAAGAGTAAATTTGTGTTTACTATAACGTCAATTGGTGAGACTCCTTTTCAGACTCGGCGTATGTCGGAGCTTTAATGCATCAGACTGTTTTATTTTTTCATAATATCCTTTATATATTTGCCATATAACCTTACATGGACCTTTTTAAGGGGCGCTATATTTTCTCATTTTTGTAGGTTTTGATTATGAGGTTTTGATCTGTTGTTGCATGTTTTTGTTTTGGCCTGGTGTTTTGTTTTTGTTTGTGCCTCATGTTACTCGGATTTTGTTTGTGGTCGTTTATCATCTATAAAGTGGTATGTACCTTAAAATCAATTCCTAATGAATTGGGCATGATTGAATTTTGCTTCTTTATCAGGTTCTCCTGAATTGGGGCTGTTCAATTTTGCAAAAAAAAAAAAAATGTAGCTTTCTGATGATCGATCAAACCTGATATGAATTTTGGGTCTTTTTCAGATTCTTGAAAAAAAATGGAACTTTGTTGTCTTGGTTAAGGTCTTTCGATAATAATGTGATTGTTTCCCAAATGCCAATTTTGGATTATTCAGTTTGTTTTCTGAATTAGGGCCTGTTTCGATTTTTAATTCTTTTTTTAGATTCTGTAATTTTATTGGATTTAGAATGACATTTGTGGCTATCCTCACCTGTTGAGCAAAACCAAAAATGTAGCTTTCTGATGATTGATCAAACTTGATATGATGTTTTGATCAATTGTGAATTTATTTATTTTTTTGCTATATGCAGGTTAGCACATTGATTGAGCATATTGTTGAAGATGAAAGTGAAATGGAGGGCCTAATGAACGACTGCTCGAGAGTTATGGTTTGGAATATTTCCATCAGATATGAAAATATTAGTTAATTTTATTTTCTAAGCATGTGACATTGTGACTGCTTGCCCTCCCCCTACTTTATGATTCTCTCTATTACCATTTTTCAGAGATATCTTAATTGTAGATATATAATATTTTATCATTCTTGCATGTGTTGGGAAGTCTTCTTTAGTTCACCTTATTGTGAAAGGTTCTCGCATTGCTCGTCCTTCCGAGACAATTGGTTGTACAGTGGATGTGAAGGTAAGTATTTCACATTTTAAGGTTACACGAGAGAACATTCTCTGTTTCATTTCAACTACTTATGGAAATTCCTGCAGCTCTTCAAGTAGCCTCAAAGGTGATTCTGAGAGAGATTTCTTTGTTGAACTGTGGGATGTATCAGGACATGATCGTTATAAAGATTGTCGATCTCTCTTTTATTCATAGATTAATGGTGAGTAACAAAGTTCCTATTGTTTCAGTTTTATAAATTGTACGTCTGTTTAGATTTATATCGCATTCTTATTTGTTTTATTAAAATAAATTACTGGTTCATTTTATATTTCAAGTTTTACTTTGTAGATGTTTGAAACAATGCCAGATTTCCAGTAGCAAAATTGATTTTTTGTTAGATTAACAAATGTCCTGCTGAAGTTAATTTAGGAAAGAAAATAGGAAGATATGCTTTCCCTACAAATATCAAACAACCAGTCTCATAAAACCACCCATCTCTTAATTTTGTTACTTCCCTATATCCGTTTGGTTATGTAATTTTTATAATCCATTCTCTCATCTGATCCTTTTTGTGAAAGGATGAATTTCATGAAGGATTGGTTCTTATAGCTAGATTGTAGAGCGTATGGTCTTTGGATGGTTTTTCAAAGAATTTCATTTTTGCAATTTTTATAAGTTGTACATTATTAGTTCTATTTATTAGTTGTACATTATAACTTTATAAGTTTTGCATCATATTTCTGAAATTACGGCATTTTAGAGATCATCTAATTATAGTAGCTGCATGTTGGGAAGCAATATGTCATTTTATGAAACAAATATCTATCGAATTTGTTGTTTTGTTCCGTTTATTAGTTGTGCATTATTACTTTATAAGTTGTGCATTATATTTATGAAATCACGGCATTTTAGAGATCGTCTAATAGTTGTAACTTTTTGTCCAAAATTAAGATTTTTTATGCTATAGTGTATGAAACTATCGAATGGCAGGTTGGAAAGTAACATGTCAGTTTCTTAGTTCTGACATTATTACTTTATAAACATGTCTTAGCTTTTTTAGCGTGTTCATGTCCAAAAATCATATGATTGTTTACTATTTCAGCTTATTCTCATCCGTTGTAGTATAATTACCTCTCCTTTTTGGACATGTGAAACCTCTCCTGATATTATTATTATCTGTGCTTGAAGTGTGCAGCAAAAATCGATTGGTTAGCAATGATTGGAGATGACAATAACAGTCTTGAACTTGCTCGACTCAAGTTGCGCACATTTACGACGTTTCAGTGCCGCGTAACTCAGACAACACCGATGAAGCATTCGTGTCGCCACTCAACTTCTCTATGGTTGACAACAGTATTTTCAGGTCCGGTTTTCCCGATTCTGCCAACTTCGGATTCATGACTTCGCTTCATCTTCGTTCCGTAATGTGAGAATTCAATTTCAACATTCTATATTGTATTTAGTTTGGTGGAAGATATGTGTTTATGTTCGTTTTTACGTAGATGTTTGTGCCCTGAACCCTATCTTAAAGCTACTGCGAAGTTTTTGAATGTGGAATTAGGCTTTATCAATTGGGTATCAATGGCTGCAAGGTTTGCATCACAATTTCATGTTGTCTACCAGTATAATAAGGTATAAATGATTATCATTTAAGTGATTATGTATGTGCTACTTCTATATCAAAAGATAAAATAAATTCAAACTGTTTTCAACTTTTCATGTGAGTTATAAACTATTTTCAAAAACTATACTGAAAAGTTTTTGGAAATAAGCAGAAAACAACTTGAAAAATGATTTATAATAAGGGATGTGTTTTATGATTTTGTTGGTTTTGTCTATCTACTTTGAGCTAGATATTATGTGACTCTCATTTTGACAACCACTACTATTAGGCTTGTATTGTCATACGTCTCAACGGTGATGACGAGTGGTTCAGTGGTGTCCGTGAACAATTATCACCGGTGAGGATATGAATTCCAAGAGGACAGTGTGAAGACGATTAGAAGCTTTGAAGAGATATAGTTAAAGACTATTTACTTTGTTGAATACACCATACAACTTTTAGAATCTGTCGGCGATTCGACAACATATCATCGCTCAAATTCAAGTTGGAACTTGCAGGACCTCCATGATTCCACCAACAGTTTTCCAAGTTGTTGATGCATGTAAGTCCCTTTCATCTGTTTTTTTTTGTCTTTCTGTTATGTTATTTCGTTTGGGTTAAGGAATTAAGAGAGTCTTTGTTTATTGAAATTATTTATAGAGTCTTTGTCTGGTGAAGAATAGAGAAGCTCAAGTTATTGAGCATGATCATAATCACATTATGTAAGTATCTAAATATCTTTAAAATCTGTTTTTGCTAAATTTTGGTAAGCTGGCACTCATCCAAATTAAGGACTTATTGAATGACCAAATTGCCTCTTCTAAGGGCAAAAATGGAATTTTCATGAGGCATTATTTTTATATTTAGTTATAGTATATATGAAAGCATTGTTTAAGTTTAATAGCATCTGTTTGTGCTTGATTTGCAATCATAAGAGAAAATAGGGGAAAAAGAAAATAAGTACTATATATGAATTCATTTTAATCAAAAGGACTATCTTTTCGATTGTCTTTTGATTTCATGTCATTTGATCTAACAACTTGAACATTTGAACTAAAATAGGATTAATTAAACTTGAGATGGGTTTTGGGTTTTGAGTTGAACTAATTTTATTTGGATCAAGTCAGGTTGAGCAAAAGTTTGTCTATTTGTGGTTGTTTGTCATTCAAGCTTAACAAGTTAATTTAAGTTGTCCATAAACTTAAATTGAATCAAATTCAGACAAAAAATGACCATATTAAAAGTTTTGAAGTTAAACTATTTTTGCTGATACATGTCAAATTAACATAGGCGTAGAATAGAATAGGCGAGAAGGGTTTCCAAGTCTGATTTTCTATTACATGTCATCAACTTGATTTTAAAAGCCTAAAACATCATTTTTAAGAGTCGAACAAGCCTCAAATATGTTAGACAACACGGTATACATGTTAGAATAACGATTGAGAAATCATGATAAATCGCCATGATTGATAGTACGACAACCCAATACAAATTATAGATTTTTTTTCAAACAGTCTACGCTATTTTAACAATACACTAACTTTACTCGGGAGAATCTACTAAAATGGCAACCTACAAAGGGAGAACTGAACTACAACAATGCGCGCTACCCATTATTTTTACTCAATTCTAGAAACATAAGCTGAACTCTTATCATAGTTGAAAACCAATGCCTTGTTTTTGTACAAGTCAAACCAACATGTAACCAATGTCAAAACACATACTAAACATAAGAATAACAGGACAAAACAAGGTATCTAAAGCATAAGGTCAAAACTAGGTATTCCAAGTCAAAACTAGGTATTCAATGTTGCTTTACAATAACAGGGCAACGTATAAGAATTCATGCATGTGGCATATTTATTGTAAAGCAAATTTGAAGTATGCAATTGTAAAATGGATCTTGAGATGCGTGTCTGCTGAATCCAGATCTTCGTCAATTTAAGTCTGCAGCAGCCTGAAAGAGCAATTCAAATTTCAATCACCACAATTTTAATAAAAATAGACTAAATACATTTACAGATGTTATATTTCAAAATGTGATCTATCCTAAACAATGTTACTAGAACATCTATAACAGTATTGCATACTGAGTGGAATTTGCAACTAAATTCAGACTCACTATTTTGTTTAGGTTGCATATTTCTCAGTTGCTACAAATATCGTTTCTTTACAAACTGAATTAAAGTTGTTGATATAGTTATTCACAGAAATTTTGTGATAGCTTGCGTATCCTAAAAGAATGCATTTTTAAAGGGGAGGAACAACCGAGCATGACAAAGACTCCACATTTATCACATACAATGTCATCCCTTCCACCCTTTTCATACTTCCTCAAAACTCAATAAAAATACTTTCTCCAAGTTTTTCTTAGTTCCATTGTAAGGAACTGGGAACTTATATTCATAGTTCTTATTTTATACCTAAAAATGAACATGCAGCTACAATATTAATTGTAACAGCCCGATTTTCGTTAGATTTATTTTATTATTTATTTATGAGTGATATATGTGCTCTTATGTGATTAATTGCCTCTTTGTGTATTTTTTTTGGCTGGGAATTGTAGAATTCGGTGTTAGAGGGGTATTTTAGTCATTTTGGGCTCAGGGGTATTTTGGTCATTTTACAATTGGGGTAATTTTGTAATTTTGTTGAGAATTATTTTTAATGCTTAGTGAGAGTGGGTATTTTACTAAGTACTAGAGAGAGTGTAGTAATTATTTTAATTACCGGTAAGTGACCGTTAATGTTATATTTTACCGTTAAGTGAGTAGTAACATTTTAGGTTAGAATAGAAATGGGTTAGACCCATTAAGGTGTGGTGGGTTAAGCCCAATTAAGTAAAGCCTATTTAAACACTAGTGTTAGTAGTGAAATAGGGTTTTTGGCAACAATTGTCAATTGGGAGAAGAGGAAGAAAGAGATAGAGATAGAGAGAAGATAAGGGCTTGGAGAGGAGAACTCAAGGAGGCTAGAGGGAGCTAGAGAACCAAGCTTTGGGAGCTAAAGTGAAGCTTTAGTTGGTGTTGAGGATAATTAAGGTAAGGGGGTCAGAATTCAAGCATAATTAATAGTCATTACTCTTCCCTAATTCTTTGGTTAAGTGGTAAATTTGATTATTATAAGTAGAAATTCGTGCTTAATTTTGAGGGTAGGATTCTATGCATGAATTGAATGATAATTGTATTGTTTTTGTTAAATTTGTATGACAAAATGGGTTTATATACATATAACATGTTCTTGAGTGAAATAGTTGATGAATTATGTTGTAGTTGTTGAATTGATGGTAAATTCATGATTGGTTGCTGTTGTTGATGTTGTGAGATGTTGTTGTTGATGAATTGAACCTTGGGTACTCATAATTTTGAACTTGTGTTGACTTGTGTTGATTATTTGAAGTTTTCATGAAAATGGGTCAAATGATGATTTTGGTTAAGAGAATGTTTTGGGGCAAGTTGTATATGGTTTTGAGTGTCTTTTCATGTTTAGAAATGTTTAAACAAGCTTTGGAATCAAATTTGGGCATTGGGGAGTCAAAATTGAGGTTTTGGGGGTGAAAATGGCTCTTTTTCCCGAAACTACTGTCACAACTCGCACTGCACTCGCAGTGGCGAGTTGGATGCGAGCAGGAGTGGCTTCTTGGGAGCTACTCGCAGTTGCGAGTAAAGTTACTCGCAGTTGCGAGTTGCACAGGACAGCACCCCCTGTTTCGCATTCTTGCATCTTTTTCCCTCGTCTCTGTTTTGATTTAGTCTTTGATGTAAACATGGAAGTTGTAGATAATCTTGTTATCTTTCCAATGGTTTTGGTTTGACTTAAAAATGATTCTTGAATTTTAAGTTATGAGGAAAATGCTCTAAGGATGTCTTATAGAAATTTTTGCGAAAATTCCGCATAACCACTTGTAAGTCGACCCAAACCTTATGGATTGTTTCCTATTTTCAAACTTTGGTTCTAGGAGTTCAATTATGGTTTTTAAACTGTGATGTGTTGAGTCTAACTTGTTTTACTTAGAAAATGGGGAATTATTTGAAAAATGATGATTGAGACGAACTTTGTGATTTTCGTGATTTGGTTATGTTTAGCCGGTGAAACGCCAAGGTATCCTCTACTGCACCTATATGTGGCCTAGAGGTATGCTTCGTTGAGGCATTGCATCTTGTTTACTTGGTTTGGTTAATTTCGATTATTTTGAAAATGAGATAAGCTAGACGAATGTTGTTAAAAATGGTCCCTTTGGACCAATTGCCTTGTTAATCTCTTGTGAGTAATTTTATATGATCAATTGAGAATGTATGACTGGTTGTTGAAGGTTGTATATGATAATTATCATAAAAGATGTATTTATCTACTTTGCTTGTTTATGAGAAGTATGTGGAATTGTTGTGAGATATAGTGTAGTTGATGATGACTTATGTGATGATGCCTCATATGTGAATGGTGAAATGTGAATGTGTGTGGACATGAATACTTGATAATGCTAATGTTGTTGAATTGGTCAATGTAATTGGAGGTGTACTTTTACATTGTCGTTGGTGGTTGTATGTTAAAGTGGTGCATTATCGGGTCGTTGTTGTATGTCCATGCATCATAACATATGGGTTAGTTGTGAAATGTAAAAGGAGGTGTACTTTTACATAGTAAGAGGAGGTGTACTCTTACTTAGATGTGCGGTTGGCATCTATTGTTGTTGTATGGTACCACATGCATGTATGTGTCGAGTATAGGCGCATTGCATATCAAAATGAAATATTGATGTGATACTTGAATGTTGTATGTCGGTGGCAAATATATGTTGCTTGTAATAATTGGATTGGTTGAATGAATATGTGAAAATTATTGAGATTAATTGACTTCTTTGTATCCAATTATTATTCCTTAATTATGATTGATGTAATACTAACCTCCAGTGGTTTTGACCGCCTACCTGTCTGTATGGATGGGTAGACGCTGTGCAGGAGTAGTCCGTTTGCGGTGAGTGCTTGGATAGCTGGAGTTAGCCTCTGCTATCATTTTGGAGTTTAGTTTAGGGCTCTGATTAGGTCGAGTCGGTGTCCCTTTCTTTTGTTGGATTTTATTTATGTTGAAGTGTACTCATTGTTGAGACTTTGGAGGATTTTATGTTGATGTCGATGTATGACCATGGCATATGTATTGTTTTGATTTTGGAGATGTATGATATTATCCGCTGTGACTGATGAGATGTTATTTATATATGCATGACTGTTGTTATTTTGGTTTAGACGTAACGTCTAATTCTTGAATATTTGCTATATTCGCATGTTTTATTGCTTTAATAGAATTCGGACATTACATTAATCACTAAGTTTCTCCCCAATGACAAGTCATGCAATTATAATTACTGCATTTTGTGGAGCAGTAGTAGATTTTGTTAGCTTATCTGCCTATGCTATGCCTACTATCCACTGATCATTCCTTGTACAACTAATTAATAAACTATGTCAATATTCCTCATAAGGAAAAATCAATTAAGGATAATATTTCTTAATTTGTGCAGAGACAAAGTTTAGGACGACCTTCATAGCAGCACATATTTCATCAAACCACCAAATCTAACAGTTTCATGGTAGAAGATAATGAAACAAAAGAGAAAATAGGAAAAACACTACTTACATAATCATATATGTTATCAATAAATTGAAAGTTGACATGGTATTGCATGAAGAAATAGATATCGGGATAATTGCCTTTCTATTTCAGATCGTTTATTGTAGCACCAGATTGTCATGACAAAGACTCCACATTTATCACATACAATTTCATCCCTTTTACCCATTTCATACTTCCTCAAAACTCAATAAAAATACTTTCTCCAAGTTTTTCTTAGTTCCATTGTAAGGAACTGGGAACTTATATTCATAGTTCTTATTTTATACCTAAAAATGAACATGCAGCTACAATATTAATCACTAAGTTTCTCCCCAATGACAAGTCATGCAATTATAATTACTGCATTTTGTGGAGCAAGAGTAGATTTTGTTAGCTTATCTGCCTATGATATGCCTACTATCCACTACCCTTTAAAATAAACTGATCATTCCTTGTGCAACTAATTAATAACCTATGTCAATATACCACAGAAGGAAAAATCAATTAAGGATAATATTTCTTAATTTGTGCACAGAGACAAAGTTTAAGTCCACTTTCATAGCAGCACATATTTCATCAAACCATCAAATCTAACAATTTCATGGTAGAAGATAATGAAACAAAATAGAAAATAGGAAAAAACTACTAACATAATCATATATGTTATCAATAAATTGAAAGTTGACATGGTATTGCATGAAGAAATAGATATAGGAATAGTAATTGACTTTCTATTTCAGATCGTTTATTGTAGCACCAGATTGTCATATCCCCTATTTGCAATTCAATTCATTATTGGCCACAAATAGATCTCAAGCAATTCAAATACTTATGAAACATAATCGTTTATGAAAAATGAAATATATAACAGGAGTTGGTATGTTTACACATAAAAAGGTATATTTACACATAAAAAGATAGGTGGTTACTTTACCTCATGAATAACGCCCACCAACAATCCACTACATCAATGTCCAGCAACTTCATCCTAAAAATAATATTAAAAAATTAGAATGTAAAAAAAAGGTTATTATACCATGTACCAACTAATAATGTGAGAAAATAAATACCGGAGCAGCTCCAGCAGCTGGAATCACCACAACCGGAGCCACGAGTTGTTGTAGCTCGAGGCCATTCCATGTTGCGACAGCTAGTAAACTACGCACTTTTGATGTTATGGAACCGGGGGTCCGCCTTCCCAATATATGCGGGTAGAAATCCTGAATATGTCTACCCTGGTTCATCATATGGTTACGGTGATATCCGTGAATCACAGCTAAAGTCTCTACATCTGCAAAGAACCTGAAATAAATCCACTGTCAGATTGTCCAAGAATATCAGAATAAGCAATAGGACCTTTAAATATAACTCAATGCATACTTTAATTTATCAAACAAATATCAGAATAACAACACAAGAACTACACAAACATATTATCAACCAAATCAACACAGTTAACATTCAATCTAATGCCGCAAAATTTAATCACTCAAGCATACATAGTGACTATAATACTATAAGCATAACCATTAAAATCCATTGACAAAATTATATCAAAACATTAAACTCAACCAATAAAATTTGACAAAATTATCTAAATTATCCAAAACAGTAAATCAACAACAAAATCCTGAACTTTATATTTAAAAACACAAACAATTATAGATTTCTACCCTCCTAGTCGGGCTTCATAAATCAGCGGTGGATACAGAACAGCATCATCGACATTCTCATAGAGAATCTCAAAAGTGTTCTCCTCATTAAGTATAACACCAGCATTCTCCTGGTTCTCCTGATCATTATTAAACTCAATAGCGGCGTTATCAACAGGGGCGGAGCCACTCACATGGTTGTGGGGACTCCTGCTTGCACAAATTTTTCTATTTTTTTATACATATACTGCTAATAACACCCCACCCACAATTGTTTTAGTAATTTCAAACATATCAAACACTTCCAACCCACTGCCCAAGCCCAAGGCCCAATTGGCTAACAAAATTCTGCTTCACCAACAACACAACACAGCCGCCAACCATCAGTTCACCAATTCACAACACGCTTCTTTCTTTCATTCTATCTCACAAGGAACAAACAAACTCCCTCTCTGTTTCAACAACATCAAAAAATCAACCACATCCACATCCTTCTTACAAAATAAAACTTCCTCTTCCTTGTTTCTTGTGTCTCTAATCTTCTTATTCTTTATTTTTTCTCTCTTCCTCCATTGATGGTGATCTTAGAGGTACACTCTCTTCCTTATTTTTATGATTTTAAACTTATTTGTTTTATTTGTTTATTATTGTAATGAGAGTTAACATTTATTATTACCTTGTTGATATTGAATTTAAGTTGTTTGTGTAAACTTTATTGTTAGGGTTTGATAAGTGATTATTTGGAATTATTCAACAATCTTAAACTTTACTGTTATTTTATTGCTTTAAGTGTTTGTGTTGATGATTTTATGTTCTTTTTATGATTGATTTCCTATGATTTTTATGTACTCATGAGGAGTGTTTATAGGGTAGTTATAACTTATAAAAAAAAAAGTAGTGTTTTTAGAATTATAAATTGATTATACTCAGCAGTAAACATTCAATGAAGAGATTTTACAAACCAATTTCAGAATCAGAACAATCATCAACTCCAAATCCTAATCCTCAAACACTTGATAAATGTGAAAGTATACAATTGGGTCCACCTTTGATGAATGTGAAAGTATACAATATAGTGCCTCCACTAGTTGAAATTCCTGGCTCCGCCCCTGGTTATCAACATTCCCATCAAGAATCACAAGGTTCTGGTTCTCCTCATTAAGTATAACACCAGCATTCTCCTACTCATTATTAAATTCAACACCAGCGTTCCTGCTCATTATTAAATTCAACACCAGCGTTATCAACATTCCCATATGTCAATTAACTAATCCTGATGTTAACTTTTATTGATAGTAACGGATTTTAATGAAGATGGTGAATTGTACAAGCTGTTTGAGGAAGCCAGTGATGTTCCAAACCTTGAATTTTTGGATCCTATTCGTTTTGATCAGAAGGGTGACGAAGGCCCCGAGCCACAACACTGACATCCTGACCCGCTGCCTCTACCACCATTGATGGTGCATCTTCCAGGCTTCATGCCTGTAGTAGAACTATATCAAGAACACCATCTGCTTGCCGAAAATCCTGTTCTTCCTGCTTTTCAAGCTGAGAACCTTGTGATTCTTGATGGGAATGTTGATAATGCTGGTGTTGAATTTAACAATGAGCAGGAGAACCAGGATAATGGTGGTGTTATACTTAATGAGGAGAACCAGAACCTTGTGATTCTTGATGGGAATGTTGATAACGCCGCTGTTGATTTAATAATGAGCAGGAGAACCAGGAGAATGCTGGTGTTATTCTTAATGAGGAGAACCAGAACCTTGTGATTCTTGATGGGAATGTTGATAACGCTGTTGTTGAGTTTAATAATGAGCAGGAGAATGTTGGTGTTATACTTAATGAGGAGATCTGAGGAGAACCAGAACCTTGTGATTCTTGATGGGAATGTTGATAACGCCGCTGTTGAGATTAATAATGAGCAGGAGAACCAGGAGAGTGTTGGTGTTATACTTAATGAGGAGAACCAAAACCTTGTGATTCTTGATGGGAATGTTGATAACGCCGCTGTTGAGTTTAATAATGAGCAGGAGAACCAGGAGAGTGCCGGTGTTATACTTAATGAGAAGAACCAGAACCTTCTGATTTTGATAGGAATGTTGATAACGCCGCTGTTGAGTTTAAGAATGAGCAGGAGAACCAGGAGAATGCTGGTGTTATACTTAATGAGGAGATCAAGAATCACAAGGTTCTGGTTCTACTCATTAAGTATAACATCAGCATTCTCCTAGTTCTCCTGCTCATTATTAAACTCAACAGCGGCGTTATCAACATTCCCATCAAGAATCACAAGGTTCTGGTTCTCCTAATTAAGTATAACACCAGCATTCTCCTGGTTCTCCTACTCATTATTAATCTCAACAGGGGCGTTATCAACATTCCCATCAAGAATCACAAGGTTCTGGTTCTCCTCAGTAAGTATAACACCAGCATTCTCCTGGTTCTCCTGCTCATTATTAAATTCAACACATGCGTTATCAACATTCCCATCAAGAATCACAAGGTTCTCAGCTTGAAAAGTAGGAAGAACAGGATTTTGGGCAAGCAGATGGTGTTCTTGATATAGTTCTACTACAGGCATGAAGCTTGGAAGATGCACCAACAATGGTGGTTGAGGCAGCGGATCAGGATGTCGGTGTTATGGCTCGGGGCCTTCGTCACCCTTCTGATCAAAACGAATAGGATTCAAAAATTCAAGGTTTGGAACATCACTGGCTTCCTCAAACAGCTTGTACAATTCACCATCTTCATTTAAATCCATTACTATCAATAAAAGTTAACATCAGGATTAGTTAATTGACATATGGGAATGTTGATAACGCTGGTGTTGAATTTAATAATGAGCAAGAACGCTGGTGTTGAATTTAATAATGAGCAGGAGAATGCTGGTGTTATACTTAATGAGGAGAACCAGAACCTTGTGATTCTTGATGGGAATGTTGATAACGCCGTTGTTGAGTTTAATAATAAGCACGAGAACTAGGAGAATGCTGGTGTTATACTTAACGAGGAGAACCAAAACCTTGTGATTCTTGATGGGAATGTTGATAACGCCGCTGTTGAGTTTAATAATGAGCAGGAGAACTAGGAGAAAGCTGGTGTTATACTTAATGAGGAGAACCAGAACCTTGTGATTCTTGATGGGAATGTTGATAACGCCGCTGTTGAGTTTAATAATGAGCAGGATAACCAGGAGAATGCTGGTGTTATACTTAATGAGGAGAACCAGAACCTTCTGATTCTTGATGGGAATGTTGATAACGCCGCTGTTGAGTTTAATAATGTGCAGGATAACCAGGGGAATATTGGTGTTATACTTAATGAGGAGATCAAGAATCACAAGGTTCTGGTTCTCCTCATTAAGTATAACACCAGCATTTTCCTGGTTCTCCTGCTCATTATTAAATTCAACACCAGCGTTATCAACATTCCCATCAAGAATCACAAGGTTCTCAGCTTGAAAAGTAGGAAGAACAGGATTTTGGGCAAGCAGATGGTGTTCTTGATATAGTTATACTACAGGCATGAAGCTTGGAAGATGCACCAACAATGGTGGTTGAGGCAGCGGATCAGGATATTGGTGTTATGGCTCGGGGCCTTCGTCACCCTTCTGATCAAAACGAATAGGATTCAAAAATTCAAGGTTTGGAACATCACTGGCTTCCTCAAACAGCTTGTACAATTCACCATCTTCATTTAAATCCATTACTATCAATAAAAGTTAACATCAGGATTAGTTAATTGACATATGGGAATGTTGATAACGCTGGTGTTGAATTTAATAATGAGCAAGAACGCTGGTGTTGAATTTAATAATGAGCAGGAGAATGCTGGTGTTATACTTAATGAGGAGAACCAGAACCTTGTGATTCTTGATGGGAATGTTGATAACGCCGTTGTTGAGTTTAATAATGAGCACGAGAACTAGGAGAATGCTGGTGTTATACTTAATGAGGAGAACCAAAACCTTGTGATTCTTGATGGGAATGTTGATAACGCCGCTGTTGAGTTTAATAATGAGCAGGAGAACTAGGAGAAAGCTGGTGTTATACTTAATGAGGAGAACCAGAACCTTGTGATTCTTGATGGGAATGTTGATAACGCCGCTGTTGAGTTTAATAATGAGCAGGATAACCAGGAGAATGCTGGTGTTATACTTAATGAGGAGAACCAGAACCTTCTGATTCTTGATGGGAATGTTGATAACGCCGCTGTTGAGTTTAATAATGTGCAGGATAACCAGGGGAATATTGGTGTTATACTTAATGAGGAGATCAAGAATCACAAGGTTCTGGTTCTCCTCATTAAGTATAACACCAGCATTTTCCTGGTTCTCCTGCTCATTATTAAATTCAACACCAGCGTTATCAACATTCCCATCAAGAATCACAAGGTTCTCAGCTTGAAAAGCAAGAAGAACATGATTTTGGGTAAGTGTTCTTGATATAGTTCTACTACAGGCATGAGGCCTGGAAGATGCACCATCAATGGTGGTTGAGGCAGCGGGTCAGGATGTCGGTGTTGTGGCTCGGGGCCTTCGTCACCCTTCTGATTCCAAAAATTCAAGGTTTGGAACATCACTGGGTTACTAAAACAGCTTGTACAATTCACCATCTTCATTAAAATCCATTACTATCTATAAAGTTAACATCATGATTAGTTAATTGACATAAAATAAAATCGAAACAATCAATAATAAAAACATCAATTTTAGCAAATTAAACAATGAACAACAAATTAAGTTTTCCATAAATCTAACAAATTAGGGTTTTCTATTAATAAAACTTCTTCTAATTATGAACAGAAAATTAAATTCGAAAGCAACAATGGTGGAGTAGAGAAGATAATTAACCAACCTTTGAAGAAACGCAAGTGGGGTAAATTCAGAGGGAGCAAAGAACGTAGATAGCGATTACGAGACAAAACGAAGACGAGATTACGAGAAAAGACGAAATTGAAAACTACCACGTTAATTTCGAACTTGGGAAATATGAACTGGGCCCCTTCAGTTTACACAATACGGCCCATAGTAGGGGTGTGCAAATAAACTGGATATACTGAACTGATTTATAAAATTTGGTGGACCTGTCTAAAAAGCCCAATCCATTTTGCATAAAAACTGATCCAACCCAATTTTATTAAATCCAGAAAAAATTGTATCCATTTAAAACAGATAAAGTTAACTGTTTATGGTCTGTATCGTTTTAATAATCAGCACTCAGTTGCTTAGACAGTGAACAATATCACTTTGCATTCTCCATAATAGGATGTTGTCACTTTTACAGCAAACCTGAAGTAGATGATAACTATGGACTCATCTTATTGTGTTTGTCTTATAGTTTGAATCAACGGCTAACTAAAAGTAAAATCGCGTAACTCTACAACACCTTTGAGATTTCTCCCCTTCTCATATCTATTCTCTTCCATTAATTGGCTATTTCAACCCTTTTATAAATTCTGCCTCCACTATGATTCCAAGCTAACATGTCCTCTTTTGGGTCACAAAGTCAATGTTATTTTCCTTTTAGAAATGAGAAATTCCGCAGGTAAAAAAAACGGTTCGGGTAATAAAACCGGTTCAGGTGAAAATTCGGTTCAGGTAAAAAATTGGTTCAGGTAAAAAAATCCAGTTCAGTAAAAAACCAGTTCAGAACAAAATCCGGTTCAGATAGCATGAACCAGTTTTGAACTGGACTGAACTTTATCGAACCGGTTTTAAAAAAATCCATTTATTTTGTGAAAGTAGTTTTTTGATCCAAATTGTATCCATAAATCTAGTTTGGTTCAGTTTGGATAAACCATTTGCACACCCCTAGCCCATAGTGTGTATGTTTTAACTTTTATTTCACCGCGAGCTTTATTTATATGATTGTATTAAATCCTAATTAATATTCTCAAAATAGAAACTATTACTTCCCCCGTTTCAAAATAAGTGTCGTTTTAGCCAAAAAAATTTGTTTCAAAATGAATGTCACTTTCAGTTTTCAATGCAATAATAACTTTTTCTTTTCAATTGTACCCTCTCATTAATACTCTGCACATTACTTCCAAAGCATTACTTTTAAAACTAACCAATAGTTAATAAGGATAATTTGGTAAAATAACCATTATCTTTCTTTTAATCATTGCATATCTTAATATGTGTGTAAACACCTAAAACGACACTCATTTTGAAACGGAGGGAGTAATTTTTAGAAAAAGAAATTTGATATTAAACTAAAAAATAAACTATTCAAAAAGAAAAAATAAGTAATATATTTATGTTTTGTCACAAAAAAAAAAAAAAAAAATCAAGGCAACCCTTTAACATTATTAATTATTAGATAAGCATGACACATTAAAATTTCAAGGCAGCCGTAGATATGATATAGTTAAATATTATCAAAAGGATGAAAAAGAACTTGTAATAGAACCTGCGAAATATAATCCACCCCTGCAGCTAGAAGCAGCACAAAACATGTCAATGTCGACGCACTCGGTTACTATAGCCGTAGATATGGCCAGGCAAACTGAAGAGGTAAAATCTTATGCACTCGGTTACCATTTGGCTGGCCATGATAGGCATAAACGTGAGCTGCTGATGAGCCCAAGCCATCTCTTAATATGACCTCACAATAGCATGTCTTTTGATAAGGCTAGGCACACATTCATGGGACACAGCTGCCAAGGCAATAACAAGAGGAGGATCCACATGTTTGTCCAAAACATCAACATTTCCGGATAATTCAGAATAGTCTCAACAAGTTCTGCACTGCCTTCACCAGTCAGATTTAGATAGCTCCCACGGCAAACTTGGCTTCAACATAAACAGACTGATGCATCATATTCCTCCAATCAGATATTCATTATGATGCGGATATGTTTTCATTTGAGAATGAAAAAGATTGGCAAGCAACGAGAATTGTAATCAAAACTGTCACGTGTTGCCTCTTCATCTCTTCACGTTCATACTTCCCCCTTTGGCAAAAAAAAATCTATTTTTTATCTCGTGTTGTACTGGTTATTGTTTTTCCTCCATGGAGGAAAGATCAATTTTCCTTCAATGTACCTCACTATATTGACCATTATCATAGGGACCATGTTCATATGGCATTTTTTTACATTTCCCTGCCTTCATTCATGTAAAGACCAATTTCCCTTTCAGAGTTACTCCACTTAATAATTTATCACAAACAATAAATTTAATAATCCAACCGTCAAATCAAAAGTTTTTATTGAGTATTTCATCTTAAAAAAATTATTAAAATTTTAAACTATTTGATAGTACATCATTGATAATTTCAAATTAACATATACTAAGTTTTTAAAGAACAAGTAAATACCGGTGGTTAGATTACATAGTCACGATTTTCAAATTTATATAAAGTCTTGCGTGTTTGATAGATCTTTACGATATTATTATAATACTATACTAGATCAGTGGTTGGATTAAAAAAAAATTAATATCATTATAATACGTGACATGCATCCTCACATGTCATGCATTATATTATATTAATTTTAGATCAATGATTGAATTATTAAACAAGAGACAAACACATGATAAATGATATATGTACATTTATTTTGTGATAATTTTGATAACAACTTTCTTTCTTATATTCAAATCATGTTTTTTCTTTATCTCTTAGTTGTCTTAATTTTTATGTCAATACCTATTTTTTCCCCACAAATTTATGGTTGTCTCAAAAACTATCACACAAATGTTTATTCAAATAACACACCACCCTCCAATTTGTGTTAACACCACATAGCACGACTAACTTACACCCACCTAAAAACACTAAGGTGTAAGTTAGCAAGCTGCACCCACTTATAATTTATTAAAACACAATTTTGTTTATATTCTAATTAATTTTAAATAGAAGGGCAATTTTGTAACTAACTTAAAAAAAACCTTAAAAAAAGAAACAAAAAAGACAATGACATGCTTAAGGTACAAAACATGTAATAAAGACAAACTTTTAAAGAAACAATATTTGTAATGATGAAAGTGGATGTAAATTAGTTAAGGTTGTTAACTTGCACCTTAATAATACTTATAAAAATAAGTGTAATTAATCAAGTGGGTGTAGGTTCTTAATTTGCACCTTAATAATTTTAGGTGGGTGTAGCTTGCTAACTTGCACATTAGTATAACCAAACTTATTAACCCATGTGACATGTTCCTTAAAAAAAATAAACACATGTTCCATGCAAGTAGGTGAAAGAGATTATAATTAAAGAGAACAAAATCAATATCCCGTACTAACCAAACCCATAAGGAATTAATAGTTTGAGGAAATGGATTTGAGTGAGTTGAGAAAAGCTGTTGAGGAGGTTGAAGATGTCGATGACTTAGAGAATGCTTCATTTGTTCGTATACTTTGGGTTAATTTTTTAGGACAACATAGATGTCGTGTGAGTTTCCTCTACCCTGTTTCTGTCACTTCATTATTTATTCATTTTGTAGTTTAGAGATTTTAATATTTATGTTCTTATGTTATGAGGTTATGTCAAATTCTGTAATTCAGGCTATTCCTAGAAAGCGTTTCTATGATGTTGTTATGAAGAATGAGATTGCTTTACCATTTGGGAGCATGGCATTGACTTCTATTTTGGGTAAACTTGCACCTGATTGTGGTTTAGGTTATGTTGGTGAAGCAAGATTAACACCTGATTTATCTACTAAAAGGACAATTCCTTGGTACACATGCTCCTTCTTTACTGATATCATTTTATAAGATGTAGACTTTCTTAGAGAAGATAGAGTGAATTATTTAAACTGATTCAACTTTGTTCCATTATAGGAGCAAACAAGATGAAATGGTTTTAGGGGGGATCTGAATGTTAAACCTGGTCAACCATGGGAACAATGCCCGAGGGAGGCCTTAAGACGAGTTTCCAAAATTCTCAAACATGAATTTGACTTGGTATGTTCAACCATGTTGCATCTGTTGCATATATAGCTTTTTCTTGTTTAGGATGTACTATATGGTGTTTTATTCATCAGAAAATATATTTTTATGACCAACTTTAGACCATTTTTAAGACAATTTTTTAAATCCTTAACACATTTCAAAAAGATGGTTAAAATAGCTTGCAATAGATAATTTAGATCTCAAAATTCTTTAACGACTGATATTACAAAACTACATAACTATGGGTGCATTTAGTTTGCAGCAAAACTGTTTAACATATATGATGCAAACTAAATGCAGCCTGAATTATCTAAGTTTAGTTAGCATCACATAACTAGGGGTGTTCGTAGGTGGGTTTGGGTTTGGTGTAACTAAATCCAAAACCAAATTAAATAGGGTACTCCGGTTTGGGTGAGGTAAAATAACCACCCATTATACTACTGGGTGGGTTTGGGCAAACCCACTAATTTTTGGGTTGGGTTGGATTGGATAATGGGTTAACCAACTTATTTTTCTATTTTTTTAATATTAAATGACTAAATGACAAGTCCTCGTAATTTTGTTTTAAAATAGTACTCTACTTTTTAATTTTCTTAAAAAAATGTTTAACTTATTTGACTATAATTTTATGCATATAGAATATCAAATAATAAACTTCATCATAAAATACTTACAACAAATTAAAGTTGCATGACATAAAATTGCATTAGTATCAAAATAACCAAAGAGTACAACATATTAATTTGTAACTCTAGTATGTTTTGATTTTCAATATATAAGGTACAATGTGCATGTTTTGGAAATATAACTTTCTTCTACCCTATGAAAATAAAGATAAAAAATATTAACATTATTGAGTAAGTGGGTTTTTTGGGTTTGGGTCTGGTTTCACCCGAAACCCGTTTATTTTTATGTGTTTTCTATTTTTAGAAAGCATATCCACCCAATTACCCAACCTAACCCATTTTTTTGGGTTTTTGAGTGGGTTTGACCGGATTTTTTGGGTTGACCCAACCCATGAACACCCTTACACATAACTATGGGTGCATTTAGTTTGCATCACCAATTATATGGGTCCAAATTGGACCATTTTTTTCTACCATTAAGATTATAATTTTCAAGTGTGCAACTACGTGTAGGTGGATCTAAAAATTTGTAGTTAATGATTTTTAACGTTGGATATATCTAATAACAATATATTAAATATCATTAATCAGATATTTTAACTACGTTAACAACCTACATAGATGTCACAAAAGTTGTCTAACTTTTTTTTTATTTCAAAAACATACTCCCTCCGTTTCAAAATGAATGTCGCTTTAGCCAATTGCACACATATTAAGGAATGGAATAAAGTAGTCAAATATAATAGCAATTTTACCAAATTATCCTAATCAACTATTGGTTTGTTTTTCATTAAAGAAAAAATAATAATTTGGAAGTAGTGTAACATAGTATTAATTGAAGGGTACAATTGAAAAGAAAAAGTTATTATTACATTGGAAACTGAAAGCGACATTCATTTTAAAACAAATTTTTTTGGCTAAAACGACACTCATTTTGAAACTAATTTATATTCTGCTTCTATAGGTGGTAAATGCAGGATTTGAGAATGAGTTTTTTCTCTTGAAGAGGTATGCCATTCAATATTATCTTGTGATTTGATTAATGCAATTTACCATGCCATTTATTTATAAACATGAAGAAAAACAAACAGGGAAACGAAAGAAGAATGGATAAAATTTGACTCGAGTCCTTACTGCTGCTCGTCATCATTTGATGATGCTTCTCCAATACTTCGTGAAGTTACTTCTGCTTTGCATTCCATGGGTATCACAGTAGAACAGGTAAAAAACTTACGGAGTTTATAACATGGTTAATTGTTAATAAAATATATGACAAAATGGATTTATCTGATTTTCATTAGATTTACTTAAAATTTTGCAGGTACATGCAGAAAATGGAAAAGGTCAATTTGAGATTGTTTTGGGACATACCATTTGTACCGAAGCTGCAGACAACTTTGTTTACTCACGTGAAACTGTTAGGGCAATTGCTAGAAAAAATGGCTTGCTTGCAACATTTGTTCCAAAATAAGTGTCGTTGTAACATATATAATATGGGCAATGATACATAGACATACTTATATGGATACACCCTTTTACCTCCACATAGAAATGCAACATGTGGCATTTTCTCTTTCTCTCTCTCTAGTGTGTATTAGGTGTCATGTTTTGGTTGGTTGTGAAAAGGGTGGTACAATGTGTGTATGAGAAAAAGGTGTCTATGTATCTTTTTCCTTATAATATATAACTGGTGGAGTAAAGATTTGAAAGACAGTTCCCGTGAGCTTAGCTCAGTTGGTAGGGACATTGCATAATTTATGCAGTGGTCGGGGTTCGAACCTCGAACACCCCACTTCTTCACATTTAATTGTGTAAACTCTAGCCACTATGTTACTAGAAAAAAAAAAAAAAAAGATCTGAAAGACAAATTCTAGCTTGGTTAAAAAATTCAAGGTTTAAACCTACCTAGCTTTATTACCTGTCATAAACATATTTTTTAGGGTGCGTTTGTTTTGGATTTTTTCCAAAATATATCTATTTTTTCTTTTAAAAAAATCACTTTTTTCATTTTTAAGTGTTTGTTTAGGATTTTTAGAAAAATCATTTTATCAAAAAAATCTATTTTGATCCTAAAATGAAAAGCTATTAGGATTAGCTTTTTTCAAAATCTATTTTTTTCAACAACAATGAAGTAACACATGTACAAGTTAAAACTTTTTTTTTTTAAATGGATTTTTATGGGTAGTAGGCAAACAAAAATAACTTCAAATTTTTTTAAAAATCTCTAAAAAAAATCTCTAGATTCTTTTAACATAAAATTTAATTTTTTTTAAAGCTGAAACAAACGCACCTTTAGCCTCGGTGTGACCTTTTTAAAAGTTGTATGTTAGTCCACTTAAAAGCCTATTTTCTATTAATGTATTTAAATAAGTATGTTAATCATTTAAATAAGGTACAACTTAGAAAGTGTATATTAATCAGTGTTTTCTTTTGATATTGAAGGTACACATTAGATGATGCGGGTTCTGGATGCCATGTTCATCTAAGCTTGTGGCAGAATGACCAAAATGTATTTATAGCATCTGATGAATCATCAAAGTATGGAATATCAACGTTGGGAAAAGAATTTATGGCTGGAGTTCTATTTCATCTTTCTTCTATTTTGCCATTTTTAGCTCCACTTGCTATCAGGTTTTGTTATTTTTTTTCTTTTTGTCAAGTAACCAAGTGGCTAGAATCCACCCTGCATATAATAATGCATGTCTCTGCCAACTGAGTTATGCTCACGGGGACAGGTTTTGTCATCTATCACCACTCATTCTCCTAATTTTCATTTTTATAACTAAAAAGTGCTACCACCTTTTAAAATTCTTCAATTTACTGATAACTTCTGAAATTGTTCCTATACATGAAAAAGTTCACATTGTTTGACAACCAAGACTAAAGATAGTTTATAAACGCTAAGGCACCCTAAGGGAGGAACACAAATTATTATGCTTCTATGTTTTCTTACATGACTACTCAATTTGATTGCAGTTATGATAGGTTGCAACCAGTTACATGGGGTTCATACTTATTATAGGGAAATGAAAATAGGGAGGCTCCACTACGAGCTTCGTCTCCTCCCGGAACTCCCAATGGTTTAGTGAGTAATTTTGAGTTGAAATCATTAGATGGTACTGCAAATCCATACTTAGCCTTAGCTGCTACAATTGCTGCTGGCATTGATGGCCTTGGTCGGCATCTTCCTCTTCCTGAACCTGTTGGTAAGATAATATAAACCATACTTTTTTTCTTCATAATTTGCTACAATTATCTTCCTAACTGCTCTTTTATGTTTCTTTTTGCTGATTTGCAAGATGGTTTCATATTTCATAATTTTTTTGTTTCTTATAATCTTTAGCTTTTTTAAAAACATACAAATTTCTTAGAGTGCCATTAGTTAGGAATGGATCAAGTAAATAATATTATAATAACCTTCATATTTTAGGTATTCTGCAGATACAAATCCAAATCTAGAAAATCTTGAGAGATTGCCAAAATCACTTTCGGATTCATTGGAAGCACTCCATAAGGCTGACTTCCTTAAGGAATTTATTGGTGATAAGTTGCTGAAGGCCATAAAAGGAATTGGAATGGTAAATATGTTAATGTACATGATCTTCAATTTACAAGTCCTTAAGATATGAAAACATTAATTAATGTGATTTTTCCAGCCAAACTACAAATTTTGATGCTTAATTAATGTGACTTGTGATGCAAGGCTGAAGTTGATCAATACTCGAAGAACAAGGATGCATACAAGCAACTCATACACCGTTATTGATTTTGAAGAATCAATGTGACTTGAATGAAATACTAGTCAATTATTGGTTGTGGTGTGGGTGATCTAGAAGCCACGTAAAAAAAAAAAACTATTTTCTTGAATATGTTCGTTGAAACCCTATGTTCTTGAGATGGTTTTTTATGTTGGTTCGTTGATTTTGATTTGGGTCAGGTTTTATGTGTGGCTTGTATATATTTTTCATTTTCCCTTTTTCATCGTTATGCTTATCCCTCTGCAATGGGTAGTAGAGTAACCATGTACTCTATTTCCTTTATATTTATCGCTTGCCATTAAAATTAAAATTAAAAAAGACATTTTCATAGCTTGTGTTTATGCTTCTCAGTTTATAGTTCGAACCCGGTCATAACATTTGAAGTAACAATTTCGACATTCAAAATTTATTCATTTCAATTGAGAGTTAATTTTTTTTTTCCTTATAAAATATTTAGTTTTTGTTTTTTGTCGCCGTAGAAAAATTTATAATTTTTCGTCCATAAAATAAATGCACGCAATTAGAATCTCCACTATTTAAGTCAACATATATTTTTTCCTCAAAAAAAAAGTCAACATATATTTGAATGCATGTTTAGAAAATTATAAAATAAATCCTCAAAAAATAAATTTAAAAATTTGATTTATAAATCCCACTTTTCGTTATTTTTGTCTTGGGTTTTTTACATTTAAAAAAAACTAGAACGCCGACCCGTGCAACGCACGGGTCTCACGGGCCGGAATAATTTGATACATAATAAAACGAATAATTAATAAAGTTTTTAGTCCCTATAAATATATCAAATTTAGTTTTTAGTCCTCGTAAATTTTTTTGATAGATTTTGGTTTCTATAAAAAATTTCAGCACGTAGTTTAGTCCCTATTAAATTAAAATTTATTTAATTATGCTTAAAATTTTAAATTTTTTAATGATCTGTTACATACTTGTTCAAAACATTATAAAATGTTCCTTCGCTTAAACACATACTAAGCAAAGGCAAGCATACTAACTTGGTTTTATCAATCTGTACTTTTAATTTAACATGTGGATGCGTGGGATCTAGTTACTCAAGCCAAATCAGTATTGGGTTTTCTTCATCAAGCATACCAACTTGGTGAATGACTATCTAACATTCAGAAAAATATTAACACCTTCCGGAGGTAAATCTAAAAATAAATTTCGTACATTTAGAGGTCGAAGCGCTAATAAAAGACAATGATAATAAATTGTTGAATTAATACTTATGGCAATGAATAAATTTATTTAGGTGGACTGGAAAAAGTTTCCTTAGCTAAGTAAATATAGCCGACACAGCAACTTGAAGAAAATTAAAAACCAAACTGTAAAAAACAAAAGGAAAAAACACAGATTATTTAATGTCTGATTTATGCAGATTGAAGGAATTCGATAACAAAGCAAACGGCTCTAGCATTCGAGCAAGCTAAACATCTTTGTCGTCCTTGTGCTCAATTTTGACACGAACAACTCTGGCAGGTTTTGTGGCCGACGTCTGGCCAGCTTCATCATCATCAACAGCCACATAGTCAATGCTATTAGAGGACCTCTTAGCACCTGTTTTGGTGGTTGGTGTGTCAATCACACATGTATTGCTGCATGAGTCCTCAGCCTCTGGTACATCCTGCAGACATTGGCGGCAAACAATTTGATCAATTGTGTTACGGATTAATCCTTTACGGACTCATGAAAGATTAATGTAATAATTACCATCTGAACATTTGAATTGTTTAGCGCAGCACAATCCACACTAAGCTCAACAACAGATCCATCGTCGGAGTTATTAATTGTATTTGTTTCTCTACTGACTTTAGTCTCGTAGAGCTAACGTGCCTGCATGCACCTTCCATTCCACCGTAAAGACTCATCGCCACTGTATCAGAACACTTTTCACCACTGTTGCCTCCATCGATTCCTCACCGAACAGATCAGTTACCATACATTGATTGATTAGTAACTAATTTAGTAAGGGAACCATAGTTTCAATTATAAAATTAAAAAAGTATACCAAAAATTATATTAGGAGAATACCAGCACACAGATTTGTTAGCAAACAAATGAATAGTCACGCAACCGTTTAAAATTCCAGAGTAAACTTAAAAATGTCGTGATTTTATAGGAACTAAACATATTTATTTATAAACATAAAATTTCATTAGATATAGATAAAGAAACTATAAATTGTAATAAGTTAAATATAAAGTATGTAAATAAATTAAAAATTAAAAATATAATTATGTCTATATATACTATATTTTATTACCGTGTTTTTTAAATTCGTTTAAATATTATTTTAATTAATGGTTAAGAAAAGGGAAAATTTCTTATACGATATTTAGTGTGACAATAACAATAGTTAAATATCATAGTAATATGAAATCATGAATATAAATATGAAAAAGGGCGACAACGGATTATACCCATGTTGGAGAATCGACTTAAACTAAACAATTTTAGAAGCTACTATGCATGTGTTTGATTATGCGATGACCAAAATTGAGTTTGATTGAATTGATTTTATATATTTTTTTTTAAAAATAAAAGAAGGATTATATTAATTGGAAATGGATCCCAAATTTCTTTTGGATTTTCTTCTACCCAAATCTTATTTAAAAGACTTAAACGCACTTTTGGCCCCTAACTTTATCATAGTTGCAATTTTGGTCCCCTATTAAAAAAACCACTTTTTAACCCCCTAAGTTTACCCATTTTTTTCAACTTTAAGGTCCCCTTAATCTTGACTCTATCAACGCCCACGTGGCTCATCACTTAAGTGAGTTGGACGCCACATGCATTATTTTTCAATTAAATTTAAAAGAAAAAGCCACATGTGTATATTATAATTAAAGAAACAAAAAAGAAAAAGGTAATGGGAAGGGGCGCACGTGACAATCTTCATCTAAAACACAAACAACGATGTCAGCAGTTCAACATCTTACAACATGAACAACAACAAACCACTTATTATCAAAAGAAAAAAAAACTATGGTCCTCTTTAGAAAGAATTTATCAGGCCACACTCATGCTTTCTCACCTACCATTTCTTCTTCTTTTTCATGGATAAGAAAATTCAAGGATGAAGGTGACATTCACAGCCATGGTCATGTGTATTTATAGTTATACCGTATGAAAGAAAGAAGTAACAAACAACACCTTTGTGTTCTTAGTAAAGTGGATGAAAAAATGGGGGGAAAAAATTAGGTTTAGGGTTAGCTTTACGGATTAAGCATTTACCACGGTTTAGGGTTTATTTTTATCGAGAGAAACAGGTTTAGGGCTTCGTATATATAACCAAAATATTTGCTTCATAAAAAAAAAGGCGAGGATACGAATAAAATTTGTGCGATGCATTTTTTTAGATGGAATTTGTTATGTTAAATTGCAATCGTAAAAGTGTAGAAAATATTTGTTTCAAAAAAAAAAAAGGAGGATACGAATGAAATTTGTTAGGTTAATTTTTTTTTTTTTGAAAGGGAAATTTGTTAGGTTAATTAATAAATAAGGATTCGGATGGCCAAAACTATAGGAAAACAAATTTCGGATTTAAGTGAATTGATAACAAATTTCGGATATGAACAAAATTATAATTAGAGATAAATTTGAAATAGTTGTTTCGGAAAATAGAAGAGATAAATACGAAATAGTTGTTTTGGAAAATAGAAGAGATAAATATAATATGATCAATGGCTAAAATTGAATGGCGCCTAAATGCGCAAGATCCAATGGCTTAGAAAAGTGGATGAAAAAATGGGGGGAAAAATTAGGTTTAGGGTTAGCTTTACGGATTAAGCATTTACCACGGTTTAGGGTTTATTTTTATCGAGAGAAACAGGTTTAGGGCTTCGTATATATAACCAAAATATTTGCTTCATAAAAAAAAGGCGAGGATAAGAATAGAATTTGTGCGATGCATTTTTTTAGATGGAATTTGTTATGTTAAATTGCAATCGTAAAAGTGTAGAAAATATTTGTTTAAAAAAAAAAAGGAGGATACGAATGAAATTTGTTAGGTTAATTTTTTTTTTTTTGAAAGGGAAATTTGTTAGGTTAATTAATAAATAAGGATTCGGATGGCCAAAACTATAGGAAAACAAATTTCGGATTTAAGTGAATTGATAACAAATTTCGGATATGACCAAAATTTTAATTAGAGATAAATATGAAATATTTGTTTCGGAAAATAGAAGAGATAAATACGAAATAGTTGTTTCGGAAAATAGAAGAGATAAATATAATATGATCAATGGCTAAAATTGAATGGCGCCTAAATAGGCAAGATCCAATGGTTTAGAAAAGTGGATGAAAAAATGGGGGGAAAAATTAGGTTTAGGGTTAGCTTTACGGGTTAAGCTTTAGTAAATAAGATAGAGCGAACATCAATAAAAATATATAGAAATTGAAGCAATATTATCCTGTTGTAGAGACCATTTGTGTTTGCGGAGTTATTTCAGAGTATCAAAAAAGTGTAACTTTTTTATGGATACGAAAAACAAAATTTAAAAATTTTTTAAAGAAAAAAAAACTTAAAGTAAATTTTCATTTGAATCCCGAAGAAAATTTTAAAATCAAATTTAGATTTTGAGAAAAATAAAAGCATTGTTTTAGAGGAATAAAAAAAACAAATCAGAATAAATTAGTACATACCTTTTTTCCACATTATTTGTTTGATGAAAGGATAGGTAAAAGAAAGAAAATAAAAAGAAGAAATATTTTTTTCAAGGACATTTCATAGACAATCCGGATTCGTCCACCTATGAGTCTAAACATGTCAATTTCATAGCCATATGCCCATATTAAAATGGACGAGAGAAATTCTTTACGTTCTCTCCAAATCTTCACGCATTGTCCAAAATTGGATCAAACGTATAAATATAAGTGAATGATATTACCAAAAAGAACAATATATTGCAAAAACCAACCAATAGAATTTTGACTCTGAGCACTTCCATTGAGAGAATGGATTTGGTTGAGTTAATAAAAACGGTGCAAGAGGTTGATCAACTTGTGGATGACTTAGAGACTGATCTTTCATTTGTTCGTATGTATATCATGGGTTATATAGGATAATTTAAAATATCAAACTTTCTTTTTTTAAAGAGAGAGAAAAAAAACAAATTTACTTAATTAACTCATTAAGTTTTGTAATTCTCTTTCTTTTTTGGTGTCATTTCGTGAATACCATCCACATCCAAAAAAATATAGGGTAGTGTTAACTTATACCCTTAGGGCACATGTTAAAAAACTCAAAAGAAGAAATATTCTCTTAAATTGTGTGCATTCAATTCATTAAAAAGTTAAAGATTAAATGTAATGCACACTTTTCAATAAATTATTTATATACACCCTCCGGTCACTATTATAAGCAAAAGTTTGCATTTTAGGTTCATTCAATTAATGATGTATATGGTCTTTATTGTAGACCACATACATCATTTAATGAATGAATCTAAATGCAAACTTTTGCTTATAATAGTGACCGGAGGGTGTATTTGATTCATTAACTTATATCTTAAGGGCACAAGTTAACATTTCTCAAAAATATATTATAATTTGTTTCAGAATAGATTGCCTGACAAATTTGTTTCGTCGAGACATTATTCATTCTGAGGCTCAGCCGTGTCTTAGTGGTTGCAGTCAACCAGAATCAGAGACTCATTTTTTTATCATGTCGTCTTTTCGGTCAGATTTAGCAGCTTATGTGGAATTGACTTTGTGTTTATTCAGCGGATCCATTTAACATTGTGAACCATTTTTTTTCTGTTTGGTACCTCTTGAGGTTTTGTAAAATCAAGATGTTCTCTTATGCATTTGATTTGGTTTGCAAATTTGTGGGAGTTATGGAAGGAAAGGAATGAGTTATTCCGTGGTCAAGAGCGCTCTTGTGCTCAGCTTTTGGAGAATGTCAAACTTCTATCTTTTTGCTGGTTTAAAGCTAAATTTGTTGTATTTCCTAATAGCTTTCATAATTGGCGCCAAAACCCTTTCTTATGTGCGGGCATTGGCTAATTTTTTTTTACTTTAATAACTGAACGTTTGTTGTATTTTTCAGGTGTCTTTTGTGGTACACCTTGTACCGGGAAGATAGGTCGTCGTTCGTTATATATAGCATTTTGATTTCTTAAAAAAAAATTATACTTTGTTTGTATTAATATTTTTCAATTTTAAATATGCGTATTTTCAAAAAATTTATACATGCTTTTTTAATTTATTACTTCTTCATATAACTATATATTTTATTAGTTTTTTGACAAAATTTTACAGAATATTTTATTAGTTATTAAGTTGAAGCCAAAGAGAAAATTGATAGCCTCTAGGGATAAAATTGATAAATATCCCACATAATTTTTTTTAGCCGAACAAACTCATAAGATTTCATTAGATATCAAAATGGTAATACATGATGGTACATCAATGAAGGTGTTGAAGTTAGTTAGAGATGTTGCTACCTTTATTAGAGCATATGCGTAACACCATTTTGTTTTTTTCTTTAGGTATCAAAACGGTAATATATGATGGTACATCAATAGAGGTGTGAAGGTTAGCTAGAGAGGCGGTTACCTTTGCTAGAATATGAGTGATCTCATTTGGTTTTTTCATTATATAAAAAATTAGCAGAAAGACCGGCACTACGTGCCCTTCTATCTGATTTTTTTCTATTACGTTTCGTCGTAATTATATTTCATGTAATTTTTAACTTAAATTTGAAAAAAAAAATATTAGGTTAATATCGAAAAGTTTTTAGCAAATAAGTGTTCAACTAAAATATAATTAGTTTTTGATTTTTTTATAATTTAAGTATATATTTAAATTTAAGTTTGGAAAAGAATTGAATTGAAAATTTGAAATGGGTAATTTTGTCCAAAAAAATGTCTGAATGAAAAGATTTAATTGATAGTTAACTTTAAAACCTTTATATAATGGTATATGACCAAACAACGTGCTTCTCAAGACTTTGTGTATCATATTCAAATTTAAACTTGAAGAGAGTTTTTCATGGCCAACAACGTGCTTCTCAAGCTTTTTGTTCCCATGCTGCTGCTATTTACAGGTGACGTAAATTCCCCTTCCAATACTTTTGTTCCCATGCTTGCATATATTTTTGAAACATTGATATTTATCATTGTAATGTTCCTTTTTGTTAAGAGAAAAGTCATTGCAATAGCTCACTCTCTCGTTAGGATAGCAAACTATTTCGCTTCCTCTCAAGTTATTACTTATTTTTTTTTAGAGACTCTCAAAATTTTACTATTGTTTCTGGATGTATTGTGAATATTATTGAATTTGGATGTAATAGTAAGTCTTTTCTCCATCTCATGGAATAATAACATTTAGTTTTTCTTCAAAGCTTTTTTTTGCCAATGAAAATGAATATTGAGCGAGTGTATTTTCTTTCTTTTATTCTAATATTTAAGTCAATATGTTCTCAAAATCTTGTTTCCTCTCCTATAGTATAAACTATGAAGGAAGAAATCATTAGCTTTCACAAAATTGTATTTTAAAAGGTTAAGGAGATGAATCCACAATGGGGATCATATAGTCTATTCAATCCCATCAAATTGATGAATTTGATCTTATTTATTTAGTTAGATATTTTTTACTCCTTATAAATAAATTAGAGAAATTTTGTTTTGAATAGTATTTTATATAATTTGGATCTATCTCTAAAAAAATTGATTTCATTCCACTAAAATTTTAAATCACTATTTGATATTTTTTTCAAAACTTTATTATTTTAGAGAAAAATATATTTAACCTTATATAATCTAATGCCATGGTCCTTTATACATTATGATATTCAGGAGTATTTTCAGATGTGACATTTCATTTTGAAAACATATGTTCACACTCGATATGGCGTGCATCAAACCCAAGCATAGGGGATTTAGAACCAGAGCTAGGTCCAGAAATCTACGAAATATTCAACATGGATGATCATTACAGTGGAACAATTTGGGTTAGAACAGAATGCACAACAAATGCAGATGATTATTTTTCATGTGAAACTGGTGATTGCCGATTAGGAACTCGCGAGTGTGCAGACACAACACCTAATTATCCAGTAACACTCCTCAATTTCAACGTTAACGAATCAATTGTTTCCTATGAAATAAGTTTGATTCATGGACAAAATATTTTTGTTAATATCAAACCTGTTGGTGGAACATTGTTGGATGGATCTGGTCCATGTCCTGTTGTGAGTTGTAATATGGATTTTGGAAATGTTTGTCCACCATCTTTAATAGCTTATAATGCTAATGGATTTTATGTAGGGTGTAATAGTGCTTGTGATGTGTTTAAGGATGCTGAACATTGTTGTAATGGGAATAATTGTCAACTTGATGAGTATACACTCAAGTTTAAGCAACAATGCCCTAATGCTCATATCTATCCTGGTGATAATAAGCCTCCTATGTATCAATGTAAAGGGGCTGAAAGTTATGATATAACTTTTTGTCCTGCTATTGGAAGTGCAACTTAAGTTTTTTAAATAGATTATTATCATTATATTTTGTAATGGATTGTCTCTTTTGACTTAGGTCATGAATTATGAGAAATGAAAGTATAATTTCAGTCAATAGTTATGCAAAAAGGTTATTTATCTGTTGCTCGAAATAAAATAAAATTGCATTAACAATTTGTGATTGTGTATTGTGAACCTTGACTCAATTATTAATAAGGTATCCATAATAAAGAGAAAAATGGAACGATTTATCAACAAAAAACAAATAAATCGAACGAGATGACTCTTACTTTTATTATTAGTATGATCTCTTTTTTCTTTTTCTTTTTTTTTTTTTTTTTTTTTTTGTGATCTTGTTGCCCTAAAGTTAATTTATATCATTTATTTTTCTTAGAGGATCATTTATCTTTCTTAACTACGTGAATATTTTGAAGATTTGAATCTGATGAATTTATTTCTTAGGACAAGGCTTCAATGGATGAACTTTTTTTTTTGTTGCATGGTTTGATATGAAGAAATCGAATTTATGTATGCCTTGAAAGTATATGTGATCTAACAATAGTTCAATTGGTAGAGCTTGGTTTGGGATTAGAAGCTTCAAATAGACCTTTTATTTAGGTTATTAGGGAAAGAAATCAATTACATGAATTGGAGAAGTGAATCAAGGAAGAGGGTTTTGAGTAAATGACTAAAGGTAGAAGCTTGGGATTAGAGGTAGTCCCTAAATATATTGATATACTATCACACCCTTCAATTTGAGGTTTCTTAACACATTGTTGTTGGAATGCTCAGCAGCAATATGTGTTGATGTGCCTATGATTACATGGCCAATATTTGGAGATAAATTTTTTAATGAGGCTTGGTAAAAAAAAAAAATTACTAATGCTCGTATTGTGCACAAAAAAAAAATAACATGAGAGCGTGTAGAGAGAAACATTGAGAGAAATCAAATGGCCCATAGAAAACAAAGTGAGATGAAACAACGGTATCCATGGGTCTCCAAAGGGGTAAAAAGGTGGCGCATGGTGGTCTAGGGGAAAACAAATGCGGTGTTTATTTCTATAATATCGACAACACAACCATACCATTTTTATACGAATTTTTTGGATGGGGTCAATGTCTCGGACCTCTACAAATTGTTTGCCAGGTTTGGTCGTGCGGGTGTGGTACTTCTTCCGAAGAAGGTGGACAAATGGGTCGGTGTTTTGGTAACGTTGAAGATATGGGTGCACAATTAGAGGATGTGTTGTTGGGGAACACCCGTTTGAAGGTGAACAAAGCAAGAATTAGGAGGAAGGAGGAGAAGAGCAGGGTGCAGCAGAGGGAGGAGAAAGTTGGAGGTATTGGAATCCTTAACTATTCCGAGAAACCCTTCAAAACTGCAATATCCAAAGAACATATAAAGGGTACAGTCATGAGGGATGAGAGGTCGTGCTTAGAGGTGGTGTCAAGTGAGGAAATGCTAGAGACTTTGATAAAGGTTGTGTTGGGGTGCAAAATCAAAGATGATGATATAAAGAGTATACAACAAAGGTTGGTCATGGAACGTATAGGCGTGGTTCATGTGACAAATTCTATTTCTAAGAACAACGAGAATGTGGATCAGAGGGTGGACAAAGAGTAAACAAACACACAAAATTTGCAATGGAAGATTCACAACTCTTAAAATTTGGTGATTCAATTGACAACGACGTCGACGTTTAAGAAAGGTTGTTGAAGATTAAACAAAGTAGAGTAAGAGCAGGAAATTAGCAAGGAGTGATCCTAACTAATTAAGTAGGCTAAAGTTAATGCAGATGGTGGATTTGTCGAAAGAGCCTAAAGTGGGAGATAGACAAAAAGGCCAACACAAACTCAATAAAGGCGCAAAGGGTGAGTGATGGGTGGGTAACTTTGCCCCATGATATTTATAAAGCGGTGGTTGACTGTTTTTCAGACCAGGTTTCGATCATAAGGTAGGATCAGCAAAATTTTGATGGGTCACGTTTGATAGGTTGTACGAAGAGGAGAATGAAGTGTTGGTAGCTATGTATTTTATAATGGAAATTGAATCAGAGATTAAAGATAGAGACGAGAATAAAATTTGGGTGCCTGATGGTTATAATTTTGCATTTGTGAAGAAATTTAAATATTTACTAAAAGACAAGGTTAGGATTATGTTTGATCAATCTCATGTTGACGAGGTGTTGGCGAAGGGTATGTTGGCGTATTTTGTGGCTTTGATACAAAAAGTGTCAGCTCTGATGGTTTTGAAGGATTATCGTCCAATTTATACGTTAGGGAGTCTCTATAAGTTGCTTGCTATGGTGTTAGCTAGGATATTGTTCATTCCTATGAATTCAATAATTTCCTCTACTCAATCGGTTTTCCTTAAATGGAAGAATTTGGTGGATGGGGTGTTAGTAGTGAATGAATTGGTGGATTATGCTATGCCAAGAAAATGAACCGGCAATGTTTGATCTTAAAGATGAATTTTCAAAAGATGTATGATTCCATTGATTGGGATTTTTTAGAGTATGTGATGGGTAGAGTAGGGTTATGTACCAAGTCGGTAGAGTGAATGAAAGCATGTGTGTTTGGGGGAAGCATGTGTATTCTAGTGAATGGAAGTCCAGCGAAGGAAATTTGTATTCAAAAAGGACTCAAACGAGATATTTCAGCCTCGTTTTTGTTTTTATTGGTGAAGGTTTGAGTGGTTTCATGAGGAATGTGTCTTCTCTTATTTTGTTTTAGGGTTTTCATTTTAGTAGTGAAAATATGGTGGTTTCTCATCTTCAATATATCGATGGGCTGGTTTTTATGTGAATGCCAACGATTGATGATCTTTGAATGTTAAGGACATTATTTATAAGTTTTGAGATGTCGTCTGTGTAACACCCTTAAACCCAACATACAGTATATCAGCACCTTTTCATATGGACCAAAAAACCCAACTTTTGCTTTTTGAAAAAATACAAACTCAGGGATAAAATTGTAATTTATGTTTAATTATTAATGCTTTTTTATTTTCTATGCAATTGAGTGACTACTTTTATGCGTCATTAATGCTATCTCTTTCATTGATTCCTTTTTTCAGCTTGCTTCTCTCTCTCCCCGTTTCACATTTTCCTTTCTTCCTGCCGTTTCTTGAAATCAAGCTGCACTTGATTTCTTTTTTCTTTTTTTTTTACAAGTTTAAGAGGGACAACAATCAAATAAGTTTTGAAGTTTTGGTTTATTAATTGAATTCTTAATTCTTGAGTGATCTTATTTTGAAGCTTTGATTTTGAATCTTTTCCTAAACTTTTATCATGTTCTTAAAATCAAATAATTCCTTGGGTGATATTATTTTCTCCGTGGGTGATATTATTTTCTCATTAATTGTATTCCTAATACTTGGGTGATCTTTGGCAGGCCATGATTAAAAGGTACAAATCTGATTTGTACATGATCACTTGCCACTAAGCTTAAAAAAAATGAAATAAGAAACTGGGAATTTTGTAATCACACACACAAGCTGCACTGATTTGATGAAAACGGAAGAAGACAAGAAAGTGGGAGAAGAAAAGAGAAACAAAATCAGTAATGACGCAGAAAGAAAAGCCAATCATACAAAAAGGAAATAAAAAAGCATTAATAATTAAACATAAATTAAAATTTTATCCCTGAGTTTGTAATTTTTCAAAACACAAAAGTTGGGTTTTTTGGTCCATATGAAAAGGTGTTGGTTGCTAAAATAGACCTTCATGAAAATGAGTGGGTCTATTGTAGCAAACCCCTATATATATATATATATATATATATATATATATATATATATATATATATATATATATATATATATATATATATATATATATATATATATATATATATATATATATATATCATATGAGAATGGTATATTTATATGAGAATGATGAGAATGAATATGAGCCTTCAGATTAAAAGGTATGGCTGAGATTAGATTATCACTTAATAGAGTCATGTGACATTGTCATGTGCCATTCTCATTCCAATTCAATCTTCTCTCTCTTAAAACTGATGTGCCGTTTCTTCTTCTTTCAAAAGCTGCAACTGTCTCTTCCTCCCCCTCACAATCAATGATCTTTTCCGGCGACCCAACCATTCCTGCCCTGAAGCCCGTCGTCATCATCTTCCACCACCGGTACTCAGTCATAAACTCACCGTCGCCACTTTCCTTCACACGTTGGCGGTTGGAAACCCCATAAAAGAAATCGTTCCAAATCTAATTTCAAAACAATGTCTTTGTTCTTCGCACTCTTTCTTTCGATTGATCTAAAACGATTTGAGAAATAAAAACATTCCATTTCCAAATCTAATTTCACCTCCAGATCTGTATTTTAATTTGGTCAAATTAAAAAATTGCTTTAGCTTTTCTTTCACTAAATTAAAATTGTCATTTTTGTATAGAAAAAGGAATGAACAATCAATTAAATGTCATTTGGATTCTGCTGTCTATGTTAATGGTGATGAATTGTCAACATAAATTGCCGTCGGTGGACATAAGAAAGTGTTTTGCTGAATGGTATTGGGGAAGATTAACAAATTAATGAGTAGTTGAGAATTGATAGAATAGGTTAAGACACATGTGAGCATTTTTTAATCTGGACCATTTATTTTTGATCTAAAGGTTGATAAGTGTTCTCACCATTCTCATATAATTAACTCATTCTCACTAGATATGTCCTATATATATATATATATATATATATAATGTAAATAAAGCACTTATTCATATTTATTCAAGGTGCTACGTCATCAAATAACTCAAATTGTGCAATATCCAGTTTTCAACAAAGTTTCGCAACGAGATAATAATATCTCCAAGTATGTCAATCTCATAATACATCCAAAAAAAGCTCCAAGGTTCTCAAATAAATCCAACATATAATGTAGCAAGTATGTCAATCTCATAATACATCCAAAAAAAGCTCCAAGGTTCTCAAATAAATCCAACATATAATGTAAATAAACAACTTTCGACAAAGATCCTAATCAGAGCCTACAATTAGACTCTAAAAGCAAGCAAGAAAAATGAGGAAGTGTCAAGCTAATCCTTAAGTACTCAGTCGTCCTAAGCGTTCTCAACCAGTAAGTCTACCCTCAATAGGCATAGGTGGCAACCACATAAAGGAGGTAAGATAAATATTCAACATAAAGAGTATATAAGCACAAGCATAATATCTCACGATTCACATATCACTTAATACAATAATACATACATCAACATCATAAGACAAGCAAACATCCTCATAATCAATTTATTACTAAGATATCATCACATCATTCTCATATCATCACTATTGTCACAAATGTACAAGCAATCACCAAGGAACAAACATAACCATGTACACATCTCCACATATATTCACAAAGTTCACATGATAAATATAATCAAGTATGAGACATTTCACATAGACACACATGCATGCAATGTTCTAGACATGACTCTATATGCATGCGGTACCATTCTTTGGATGTCGGAGGTTTGTTACCAATTGATCCCCTCGTCACTGGATACCAAAATATCCTAACACTCGTCATTAATGCATACCAAAATATCCTAACATCAAGACTCATGAATGCATGAACATATGATTCATCAAATGCATATGTTTATACAAGACCTCATCATCAATAACATCGTCACTTTTTATACATGTACTCATCATATATATATATATATATATATATATATATATATATATTCATCATCATCAAAGTCATCATCAAACATATACCACATCAAAGAGGTAACATCACTTCATTTAGCACAATTTGCATTTGAGATGATTAATCTTTTACGCCTAGTTCCACATTTCATGTATACATATCATGGCCAAATCATTCAGCAGTCACCATCTCATCAATAACATATAGTCATTTACAAGTTAACATAACATAAATAATTAATTTCCAAAGTCCGTCTATTTCCTACGTTTGTCAAAGTTTGTCTATTTTCATGATTTCACAACCTTCAATCCAACTCCAACCTAAGCTAGGTTAAACCAATTATAAGTAATCAATTATACTTCAACTAATTAAGTTTAGGTGTTTGGGACCCATTGGTATGCGTTAAAACTAAAAAACGACGAAAAATTGGACTTTCCCCGCACAGAGCGATGCACACGGTCGTGCTGCCTAGGTGCACGGTCGTGCTCACCAAGTTATAAACTTTGGCATGGTCCGTTCCACTTAGGCGCACGGTCGTGCCACCCTGACTGATGGGAAAACCTGATTTTTCGCGTTTTTGTGCGTAAAACTTCGTTTTCAAAGCCGTTTTAGATCTTGTTCGCGCGAAATTCATCCCAAACACTTAGACCACTTATACTTTATCATCTAACATCATTTCAAACCTAGAACCACTTAATTAAACTTATCACAACATAGATTAATTCACTTAATCACTTAAAACCCCATTTTTCTTCAATTCAATCCCACGCCCAAATAAGCTCATAACCATAACAGATATTTTTATCCATTTCAAAATAACAACAACTTCACCAATACAATCATATACTCCAATTCATCAAACCACAACTTTCATGATTATTACCCTTGTCTCACAAAAACACCACAACTGAATCCAAACATCACATTTAACATAATCACTTCCATGAATTTCAACATAAACACATACCCTATAACATGACGAGTCATTAGAACATGGATTAAGCAATAATCATCAACAAAATCATGAATTTCACATAAATAAGCTAAAACATCAAAAGCACTTATTTCTGCATCATCAAACATGAATTTTAGCACATCAACAACTTATTTTCACAAATGTCATCGTACCCAAAATTAGCATAATTAATAGAGCACAAAAATCAACTTTAATCAACTTCAATTTCATAAATTGACAACAAAAATCATGAATCAAATATCACACAAGTGATTATAACTCAATAAGTGAATATAGTCTCTCCCCCTTTACCTCTAACTCTCAAAAAGCTAAGCTCTAATCTACTCTCCCTATTGAGTTTCTTCAAGCTAGGTCATCTTCTCCCTTGAAATTCTTCTTTCTTCCTCTTTCTTTATATTTTCCTCTCTTCTCTCTGTCTCTCTCTCTCTCTCTCTCTCTCTCTCTCTCTCTCTCTCTCTCCGCCTCTTTCTAGGTGAAACTTACCAAATGAATTCATAATCCTAGTTTGGGACTACTACTAGTCTTATAAACTCTCAGTAACCCTCTCAAATTTGACCCTAACACTGAAAGATAAAAAACACACCCCTCACCAATTGCCTCCTATACCACGTGCTCATGAAGTGTAACGACATAACAAAAGCTCGCTGACTCAAAACATCGCAGAACCCAACAAGTCCATGATGATCAAGTCATGAAGCCTCGACAACAAGTATTAAGCCTTGAAAAACTTCCTATGCCCCCAACCAATTGCTAGCCTTGGAAACACTCCTAATGATAATTTACGCAATGATAATAGCACATCTGCTACGTTTAAACAAGCTAAACACAACATTTTCCACCACTTCTTCACCTAGGCTTGGTAATATCTCGACTCAAAATTATCATCCCCTTAACCTTTCCCACCAAGCCATTCCCTCCACACACCAAGAAGAAAATTTTGCCAATATTAAATATGTTTGTCCTGATGATCAACATAAGCATAAAAAACCAAATAATATTGATATCCTTGAAGAAGATGGCCCAGTCCACGTCGGGGACAAAAATGCAATCAAATTGATCAATGACAATAGAAGTCTTCAGGATATGACATTAACAAGTATCTCTAGCACTATGGAAACAACGTAATGTAATTATCATACTTTCCCTTAATTACTGTAAAGTTATGTATGGATGAATTCCTAGATTTATCTATCCATACATGGAATATTATGGGTGTTGTGAATATGGAAGGGAAGCGTCAAACCCATGTTCTTATTCGTCAATATCGTTCGTTATTAGTTGCTATTTTAAAAACACATTGTCAGTTTGGTCGAGTTGTGAATTTTTGGAATTCTCTTGGCTATGAGCAGTGTGCAATTTTTGAAGCCCAAGGTCAGGCTGGGGGTGTTTGGTTGTTGAAATCATACATATTTTAAAAAATTAATTGTTAGTATTTTTAATTTATTATCAAAATATTTTTTTATTTTATTTTATCAGATTTCTTAATTTCATTCTATTTTATAGGTATAACTCTGTAAATTATTTTCTTATCCTATCCTAACTGATTCTAAGCCGGTTCATACTTAGGATAGGAATTATAACTAGTGAGGCATGATATGATAAGTTTCATGATTAACTTATCATATCCTGATGTGACATGAAACCCCGGATTGAGACAAAAAATATTCCACAGCAGGGAGTCGAACCCGGAATTCATATTAGTTGAATTTGCTTGATGTGCCACTGTGGATGATGTGATATCCTTCTGCCAATTATTTCTATATAGTACATTAGATTGTGTGGTTTATAATTAGGGGTGTTCAAATCCAAACCGATCCAAATTAAAACCGCAAACTGATCGAAAAAACCAAAAACCGCACAAAACCGAATAATAATGGATGTGTTTGGATGACATTTTATGAAAATCCCTCGGATTGGATCGGATTTTGGATTAAATTTTCAAAACCAAACCAAACCAAATCAAACTACATACATATATTTTAATATATATATATATATATATATATATATATATATATATTTCGCTTTTTTTTTTGTAGTGACCAGGGTTTGAACCCTGGACCTTGCATATTTTTATGCATTGTCCAACTCGCTTTTTATAAGTATAATATACTATATTAAGCTATTATTTATTTTCTTTTTAATTCTTTTAATACTACAAATGAGTTTAATTTAATCAATTTTGTTTCTATTTCATATGTTTCAAATATAATTAATCATTTTTATTTTTTACTATTAATTTTTTTATAAATCATATGTTATATTCCGTATAAAACCTATTATTTTATCATATTTTTATAAGATTATTATTAATAAAAAAAAGGTTACAATTTGTAATTTGGATATCCAAAAACCGATCCAAATTAAACCGCATTAAATTGGATCGGATAGGATCGGATTTTTAAAATTAATCATTCATAACCGAACCGAACCGCATATAATTTTATCTTTGGATTGGATGAGTTTTTGTCTCAAAACCGATCCAAACCGGACCACGAACACCCTAGTTTATATATATGGCATATTATAATGTGTGGTCAATGTATTTTTTTTTTCTTTTCTTAAAGTAAACAGCTAAAATGGCCGGACAACATGCCATAGAAAAAGTCCATTAGGTCTATAAGGTCAGTCTATTAAGTACGTACAATTAACTTGCAAAACCATACTCGGCTCAGGCTATTCCCACTCAGTTTCTCAAGTCAATAACTTCCACACCTTGTGTTTATGGAAACATAAATATATTAATATCTTATAAGAGTAATTTTGTAAAAAAATATTTTTTTCTTTTTCATTTATATATTACTGTAAGGTGACTATTTACTTTCATCTTGTACAATCTCAAATAATTTGTAGTTCTATTTGGGAAGATAACGTTTTTAGTATTATAGTATATAAATAAATATTGCTCCCACAATCTAAAATTCTTGGCTCCATTTATGTGAGTAGGTGCATCTTCCGCTGTCGTTGTGACCACCTTTTTAATGGATGATTTGTAAGTACATATGTCAATGTTCTTTGAAGTCTATCCTTATACTTAATGAGTCTAATAAGACAATTCATCTAAACTTTTTCATATCGAAAAGATTATAATATATAAAATTATGATTATTGTATATCTTCAAACAAATATGAGAAAGGGGTAGGAAATATTAAGCGTCTAACTTTCATTGCCCAAAAAGTAGTGATATATTGTACCCTTTGGTCAAAAAAAACAAGCGATATTGTACCAAAAAAAACAAAAAACAAGAAACAGAAGAGTTGGTATTAAAAAAAAGGGTTAATATGTGTTTACCCCCCTATAATATAGGTCATTTCCGGTTTTACCCCCTGTAAAATATTTTTTTTGGATTTCGTCCTCGTAATTTGAAGATTTTTGGTTTTGGACCTTCATGAGCTTTGACAGTACAAAATCAAAGATATGGCAGGGGGTAAACCGAAATTTGCTCAAATGAACAGGGGGGTAAACCAAATTTTTTTCATATTACAAGAGGGGAAAACCTAAATTTGCTCAAATTACAGGGGGTGAAATTTTCAATGAAGGTCTAAAACCAAAATATTTTCAAATTTCAAGGATGAAATTCAAAAAAAATATTTTACAGGGGGAAAACCGGAAATGACCTATATTACAGGGGGGTAAACACATATTAACCCTAAAAAAAAATACAAAAGATTGCAAAAGAAATCCACAGCCGGGAATCGAACCCGGAAAAAAAAATACAAAAGATTGCAAAGGAAATCCACAGCCGGGAATCGAACCCGGAATTCATAACAATTGAATTTGCCTAGTGTGCTACTGTGGAGGTTATGATACGACTCCGCCAATAATTAATATGTAGCAAAACAATATGTGATCAGGGAATTTTACTCTTCTAGCCATAGTTGTTGTTTTTTTCTTTAATTTATAGATAACCACTAGTTTCTTTATATCTACGCGTTAAAAGACGGGCACTCACGTGCCCGTCTATCCGCTCTTTTTATTATGATAAGGTTTGAAAATTATAAACGGTGGTTTTTTTTTTATGAAATTTTGATTTTGATTAAAACGAAAGATATAAATATTTGTTGTTTTCAAGTTGCAACAAAACAAACTAATCAATTATCTATTTCAATGACACCAACAATATAACAAAAAAAAAATTATTTTCTTTAAATGACAACAACCACAATCTTTATCATATAAAAAGTCGTTTAAGGATATAATTGGAATAATAAATCAGTAAGTCTAAAAACTTAAAACACATCATATTTACAATAACGTTTCTGACAATGTTTTTAATTTCATCCAACATTACAATTTCATTTTCACCAAACAGCATATACCAAATTAAAAACATGGACAAAAAATAATTCTATTATGTAAGAAATGTAAATGACTAAGATTTTATCATTGTCTAAAAATTCAAGTAGTACATAAATACATTTTTGAAATAAAAAGCAAAGAAGAAACTTAACAAGAGAAAATATGTCATTTTATAAAAGTTTTCATTGAGTTTCTCTTCATCTTTTTCTCTCTATTTCAATCTAAATAAGTGATTTTCACATAGATCTAGGTTTTTTCTTGGTGATTTCGTCATCTGAGTGTGGTGGTGTGTTGTTCCTCGTCATGTGCGGCGTTGTTTGTTTTTCCGTCTTGTTTGCGGTGTTCATTTGATTCATATTGAAGGATCAATTCAATCAAAGATTTGCACATCAATGTTGCAGATCCGGAAGCATGAGTATTCCGCTCACTTTAATTTTATCATATATTTTTGTAGGCATTATGCCATTATATGCTATTAACTTGGATGTTGTGAGTTTGTTCGCAGATTCATCCTTTACGTTTTTAGCGATGTTGAATGATGTACTCTATCGATTTAAATGAATGAATATCGTTTTATTTTTGTCAAAAAAAATACATTTTTTGAAATACAATATTTATTTTTATAAAAGTTGAGTCAAACAAAATATATAAAAAGATAAAGCTGTAATAAATACATTTAGTTTTATAACAGGGCCTTGGAACTCGGGATTTCCAACGTCTCCAAATTTAAGGAGTGTGTGTTTAGTTTTTTCTTCTAGATTAAATTGTGTGAATCTATTTATTAGACTACTTGACCGAGAAAAACATACTTTATTAGACTACTTGACCGAGAAAAACATATATTCTCATTTATTATTATAAAATATTAAATGTACCAAATTTCTACCATAAATAAATTAATTGAACAATCAGAAAAATAAATTAGGGACAAAAATAAGGAACTACAACAATCTACTAGTATTTTCCACCGACTTGAAACTTACATGAAGAATTGCTGACAATCTTATCTCACCAATTTGAGAATTGTTTGTTCATGACAAGGAATTTGATGATAGGTATCAAGTTTTTCTTCTTTTCTCTTTTTCCCTCTCAAATATTATAGATTGTATAAATTTACTTTCTAGATTCAGAACTACCTTTGATTATATTTGAACTTTCAATCACAAAATGAAAATTGCAGCCTAAAATGACAAAAGAAGCGGCAATGGATTCAACACAACTAAGCAACATCCACATTGTATGCATCCCTTTTTTGGCACCAGGTCACATTCTTCCCATGGTGGATATAGCAAAGTTATTGGCTAGGCATAATGTGAAGGTAACAATTATCACCACACCCCTTAATGCAATACCATTCAAAACAACCATCAATAGAGAAATCCAATTAGGGTCACCAATACAACTTCTAGAAGTGAAATTTCCAAATGCTGAGGCTGGAATACCACAAGGATGTGAAAGCATAGAAACACTTCCTTCAATGGACCTCAGAGAAAATTTCTTCATAGCTTTAGACTTGTTGCAACAACCAATAGAAGAGATTATTGAAAAGATGGAACCATTTCCAACATGCATAATATGTGACAAACATATTCCATGTGTAGTTGAAACATCAATTAAGTTCAAAATTCCAAGAATAATATTTGATGGGATGAATTGTTTTAACCTATTGTGTAATCACAATATTCATGCTTCTAAGGTTTGTGAAACTCTCTCCGATTCGGACGAATTTGTTGTCCCCGGATTGCCACATAGAATTGAGATGAGAAAATCTCAATTGCCTATGATATTCAAGCCTAGTTCAAACCAAAATTTGAATGTTATACGTGAGAGAATAAGGGCATGTGAAGAAAAAGCATATGGGATAGTAGTAAATAGTTTTGAGGAGTTGGAAAGTGGCTATGTTGAAGAGTATCAAAGGGTTACGGGAAATAAGGTATGGTGTGTTGGTCCCGTTTCATTAACAAATAAAGATGATATTGAAAAAGCTGAAAGAGGTAGCAAAAATTCAATTGATGATGCAAATCAATATGTGAAGTGGCTTGATTCATGGCCTGAAAATTCTGTAATTTATGCTTGTCTTGGTAGTCTTAATCGTGTAACGCCTAAGCAATTGATAGAATTTGGTTTAGGGTTGGAAGCTACTAATAGACCTTTTATTTGGGTGGTGAGAAAAGCATATAGGTGGGGTGAAGTAGAAAAATGGCTTTTAGAAGATGGATTTGAAGAAAGGGTGAAAGGGAGAGGAATTTTGGTTAGGGGTTGGGCACCACAAGTTTTGATATTGTCACATAAAGCAATAGGTGCATTTTTGACACATTGTGGTTGGAATTCAACATTGGAAGGTATTTGTGGTGGGGTGCCATTAGTAACATATCCTATGTTTGCTGATCAATTTTACAATGAGAAGTTGGTTGTACAAGTGATTGAGAGTGGAGTTAGGGTTGGAGCTGAAATTGCTGTGAATTTTGGTGAAGAAGATGAGTTTGGTGATGGTGTTCAAGTGACTAGGGATAATGTTAAAGAGGCTATTGAAAAGGTAATGGGTGATGGTGAAGGGAAAAATGAGCGGAGAGAAAGGGCTAGGAAATATGCTGACATGGCAAAGAAAGCAATTGAAAAGGGTGGATCTTCTTACATCAACATGTTGAAGCTGATTGAAGACATAATGAATGTCAAGTTAAATAGGTAAATCAATGCTAAGTTTTAGTGCCAAATGCATACTATTACTTTGAGTTTTATACAATGTATTTGATATTGGAATTTTGTAGCAGTGCTTCTTTGTTTTCTGAAAATTGTGTTGGTGGTTCATTTCTTGTGGTTTAATTATCTGAATCCTTATGTTGAAAATTGTGTTTTATTTATAATAAATGGTGAATGAATTGATCTGAATGCTTATGTTGTGTTTATTTTGAAGTCACGGTTATGAAGCATTCATTTGTGACTCTAAATTTATATTGTATCGCGTTCATATGGACCAATGATAGTGAATTCAGGTCTTTCTATTACTATAATCGTTAGATGATACTATGGTCAATGAATTATACACGCAACACATTAAATGGGTTTTTGAATGGAACAATTTTTTGTCATATCTTACTTACATTTCAATCAAAATTTAAATTACTAGTATCCTCTTGCGCCAAGAACCGGAACGTTAACACCAACAAAATAAAACAAATCAATTATGAACTAAAAAAACAATTTTTTAACAAATCAAAGAACATTCTTTTGCACATATGTAAAGTGATTTTTACCTTCAAATTAAATAAAATTAGGTACATCTTATTGAGAGAAGGAAAAAAACTTAGGTAAAAATCAAATTTTTAGCAAAAACAAATTTGATATAAAAATTGAATATCATTTATTTTTAACAACAAAAATAGAATTTTTGAAAAATTAAAATTTTCATTCTATGACGATGGTATTGTTTTTCTACACACTAGATTTTTGACCCGTGCTCCGCTCGGGTTTATTGTAAAAAAATTGACATACGAAATATAAAATGCAATATATAATTTTTTGAAGGGAAATGCAATATATAATTGGTAACGGTGAAAAAAATAACACGTGATAATCTATAGTAGTCAAAATAAAACACTTCATAAAATGTATGAAATCTGAAAATATTATAAAAGAAAATTAGGTTAAGTTGTTGCAGACTTAACAAAATTAATAAATAAGGATTAGGGTAGAAAATATTTGCTTCAAAAAAAACAGCAAGAGGATAGGAATAAAATTGGTGCGATGCATTTTTTTAGATGGAATTTGTTAGGTTAAATAATTGCAAACCTAATTTGCAAATGAGCGGGAAAAATTAGGTTAAGTTGCTGCAGACTTAATAACAAAATTAATAAATAAGGATTTGCAAATGAGCTGGAAAAAATTAGGTTAAGTTGCTGCAGACGTAACAAAATCCTTATTTATTAATTTTGTTACGTCTGCAGCAACTTAACCTAATTTTTTCCCGCTCATTTGCTTTATTAGGTTTGCAATTATTTAACCTAACAAATTCCATCTAAAAAACTGAATTGCACACCAATTTCATTCCTATCCGCTTGCTTTTTTTTTTTTTGAAGAAAATATTTTCTACCATATCAATGATCTTACGGGTTAAAGATTATTTATTGGTCTCTATTATAGTCGAGAAAACCCGTGCGACGCACGGGTCAAAAGTCTAGTTAATAAATAAGGGCAAACCTAATTTGCAAATGAGCGGGAAAAAATTAGGTTAAGTTGCTGCATACTTAACAAAATTAATAAATAAGGATTTGCAAATTAGTGGGAAAAAATTAGGTTAAGTTGCTGCAGACGTAACAAAATTAATAAATAAGGATAAATAAGGATGTCAAAAAAACAGACATGAAATTAAAAAAAATCCAAAAAAAAAAGTGTGAAATTCTTGAAAAAAAAAAGTATAAAATAGAAGGATCATACGTGATCGTTGATATGGTAGAAAATATTTTCTTAAAAAAAAAGGCAAGCGGATAGGAATGAAATTGGTGTGCAATGCATTTTTTAGATGGAATTTGTTAGGTTAAATAATTGCAAACCTAATCAAGCAAATGAGCGGGGAAAAATTAGGTTAAGTTGTTGCAGACGTAACAAAATTAATAAATAAGGATTTACAAAAATGATTAACTTTGTGAAAAATCTAACCTTGAAGCATGTAGAAAATTTTCTCAAGAACAAAAAATATTATTTTCTAAGAATGGATTAACATTGAATATTCTTGAACATTCCTCAAGAATCTTGAAGGAGAGATTCATATGATTCCTCAACGGATTAACTTTGTGAAAAATCTAATGTTGAAGTGTGTAGAAAATTTTCTCAAAAACAAAAAAATTATTTTCAAAGGATGGATTAACGTTGAACATTTAAAAAATAGCCGAAGTGAGTTGAGTTTCCTCAACTATGATTCCCTTTGCTTAAAGTGATTAACGTTGAAGGAGGAACTCGGTCTCATTGTCGTGGGTTCACTGACTACTCTAGTAGAGCTTTAGGTATTGTAGTTATTGGGTTTTGAGCTACACTAGAGATCGTGTCTCTTTCCTCATTCCTAGGAACAGTTATTGGCGTTGAGAGCATGGATCGTGGGTAATGCATCATTGTCTAGTCATAATATGCTTACGAATCTGTTTCGAGCCTTTAACAACCCACATTATAAGTTAGTGGTCTTGAGAAAGAATTAGCTCATCACTATGTTGCTCTAGCATCACCTATCCCTCACTTGATTGAGGGACCCATCACTTGATTGCCCAATATAAAGTCTGTCACTAAATGTAATTTTTTCGTAGGTAAAAGTCTTGTAGAAATAATTTTGTTGTCAATTATGCATTATCCATAGGTAAATGTCTATTTATCTATAAGTAAAAGTCATGTTTGATCCATTACTCATATATTTAATTGCGACTTAGTTTTTTGTCCCTATATATGATGTTGGATTTTTTTTCTTCAATTCTTTTTAAATGAAATTTGTCAAGATTATTACAAGGCCTTCGAATTATCGGGGATGACCTTGATGCCTAGGAAAACACAATTTGGATTAAATCATTTTGACCTAACTCTTAAATGTTTATTATAAAGATAAAGACATATTAGAGATGTCTAGACTAACATTTATTCTTTTTTTTTTTGAAGGAATATATTTATTCAAAAAGACAAACAAATAAAAAGAAAAGCGTGAGTTGTCTTAAATTTATTTCTAGAAGACTATTTCTCATATAGAAGAAGATTTTTTTAAAAAAATTATTACTAACACACTTTTCTTTTTCTTTTTTTTTTTTTTTTGCGTGAGTTGTCTTAAATTTATTTCTAGAAGACTATTTCTCATATAGAAGAAGATTTTTTAAAAAAATTATTACTAACACACTTTTCTTATTAAAAAGAAGTATTACTAACACTTTTCTTATTAAAACATAGGACCCTAGCTCAAGTTGAGCCGAAACCATGGAAATCCTCCTAATTCAATAGAAAACCAATGAGCATCCATGGGTGAATATTTCTCCAGTATCAACAATTGTCTGCTGCAACGTTTTCCACCATTATAAAAGCAAAAAATGGTATCCATCATTATTCTAATGGTTGACAAAGTCGACGCAACAAAGATAATTCCCAAAAATGCCTAATCTAATTAATACGCAATCAAAGGAATATCGTAGTATTCAGCAAGAAAAAAATTTGTCGACAAAAAGAAAAAGGAAAAAAGTCATATATATATATAGTATTCGTAAAATAAATAAAAAAAAATATTTATACAGTATTATATATTTTTTTTGACCAAACAGTATTATATTAGTAATACAAAGATTTATAAAAAAATATTAGGTTTTCTTGTTCAAAATAAAAAATATTAGGTTTTTAAAGTTAATTTTACAGTGTACAATATTATTATTTTTGAAAGAAAAAAAATATAGTGTATAAATATTAGGATTTTATAGTGTACAATGTGATGGTGTTGAATGATCTATACACATAAAATTATAAGAAATCCTCTAGAAACATCGATATCAACTTCAGATTATTATTTTTTGGAGAATGCTAACAATTGCCCTTGGGGTATTGGATAAGGGGATAAAAATAGAAATATAGTATTGAAAAATGGTGAAAAGTGATAAATTTAACTTTTTAAAAGTCAAAATGTTGTTGAAACCAATGCAAACATACTACTTTTACCTTCCTTAACCATTGCCCTCAGGGCAATGGTTAATAAGACCCTTGTTTTTTTTTACACTAAAATACGTACAGCAGACCAAGTACTACTTAAAATTCTATTTGAGACTTTTCCGATCCATGGAGGCTTAAATACGTGGAATTGTTCCATAAGTTACCAAATACTATTCATATTTTATTTTTATTGACCGAAACAAATAAATACATTCGTTGAATTACGATTCAACCCATCGATAGAAATCTATATATATGTCATGAAGCAGAGAACAACTTCATCAATCACCTTCAAACAGCAAAATACAATCGAAAAACTCTCACCAATATATATTCACAAACCTGCAAAACAAGATTAATCAAACCATATCCAAAATGACAAGCAACCGTGTTGCTATGTGCCTTAGCTTTGCATTCTTCTTCTATGGTACGTGCACATATTAATACATAACTACATTAATTTTCCAAAAGATTAATCAATTTATTTAGCTAATTTTATTTCTCTTCAGGCGGTTAATAAATTCATTTGCAATTATAATATGAACGTGATTTTGTATTTGTATATGCAGTGGTTGGAGGAGCTAAGGTGACATTCACAAATAGGTGTGAATACACTGTATGGCCAGGAACGTTAACCGGAGACCAAAAACCTCAGCTATCAACGACGGGTTTTGAGCTAGGACCCGGAGCAACAATTGCAGTGGACCTTCCATCACCGTGGTCGGGTAGATTTTGGGGCCGAACTGGATGCTCCGACAACAACGGAAAGTTCAGCTGCGCCACCGCAGATTGTGCCTCTGGTCAAGTCGGTTGCAACGGTGCTGGCGCAATCCCACCAGCAACACTAGTAGAAATAACAGTAGCATCCAACGGGGGACAAGACTTCTACGATGTTAGCAATGTGGACGGATTCAACGTGCCAATGTCTGTAACGCCACAAGGTGGCAGTGGTGACTGCAAAACCTCCAGTTGTCCGGGGAACATCAATGTTGTGTGTCCTTCAGAACTCCAAGTGATAGATTCTGATGGGAGTGTGGTTGCTTGTAAGAGCGCTTGTTTGGCTTTAAATGAAGATAAATATTGTTGTCGTGGAGATTTCAATACAGAAGAAAAATGTCCACCCACGGAATACTCTATGATTTTCAAGAACCAATGCCCCGGTGCTTATAGCTATGCTTACGACGATAAGAGCAGCACTTTCACTTGCTTTGCAAGACCCGATTATGCCATCACCTTCTGCCCATCAAATTAAACTCCACGATCAAACAAAATATGACATTTTAAATTATTAAACTTATGTCTTTGTATAAAATAAGCGCACGTAGACAAATGTGCACATATACACACAAACTTGTGGTATAGTATGAACTGCAAGTATAAATCAAACATAGCATGCTTTCATTTATTATTGTATTTTATATTTTTTGATAAATTATTAAATTGATGAAGTTATTATTTGGGTTCTTCTCCTTATGTTATGAGCTGCAAATGATTTTATCATTTTATTTGTATGGTCTTTTCAACGAACATTTTAAAATATAACCAACTACATAAAAAGTTGTCTAACAAATAAATCCATTAAGTTTGAGATCTGCAAAGAATTCTGTTTTATAACAACGATTCTCTCCATTTGCTCGATGATTCTCAAAATTATCACGGGGTTTCTTTTCCTTAATGAATCAATATAATAAGTCATATAAAATTGTAGTAATTTGCTAACTGCAACGCGATAAATAGTCGAATGTCACAGGCTCACAGCGGGTCATAGCAGCCCGTTTTCTTGTAATGTGAAAATACTGATTTCATTCATTATCTCAAAGTACAAGGGGAGCTTATTTATAGCTAAGCATCATGATGGAAAGCCCAAGGCTAGATGACTTGCATTACAAGTAATCTCATGAGACGTAGGCTAAAACAACAATGACAAAAACAATTAAGCTCTAACTATCCTAACATTTATATCAATCAGGTGAAGAAGAAACTGGTTCAAATGTTCGATGAAACCACTCGCGGAAGGGTAAGTTTATTTTATATTACCAAATTTAGTGTTCAATATTTTTTTGGTACAAAAGTGAGGAAACTCTATAACATCAGAAGAAGTCGTGTAAATGCTAGGAAGATAGTTTATAGTTTATAACTGATGACCGATGACTGTCAGCTTATAAGATAATTGGAGTGTTTGGTAAAATTAACGGTTTAACTAGATGATAAATGTAAAATGACATAAAAATGTATTATTAATTTATAATAAAGTTTATATAAGTTGATATTTAACTCTGAAATAAACTTGATATTTAAATATTCAGGAATTCATGATTTAATTTTTTTTTAAGAAAAAGTAATTTAAATTTATAAATTTAACATATCTTTTATATTATAAATTAAAATTTATTCACTAAAAATTTTATTTGATATTTATTTCTATTTGAATATGAAGGTTTCTTTTAGCAATCCACACCTCAAGGTGCGATTTCCATTTTTTTAGTTATAACTTTGCTAAAAGACACCTTCATAAAAGGTGTCTTCTAGCAAAACATATATATATATATATATATATATATATATATATATATATATATATATATATATATATATATATATCCGTTGACAAGAAAGTATATATTTAATATGGAAAGGTAGGTTTGAATTAAATTATAATGAATAGTTAAAAATAGATTTTAGATAAAATAATAAGGGTAAAAGTGGAAGAAAATATGATAAGCTATAAGCTCAAACGCTACTTGAAATAAGGTTTGGAAAATAAGTTATAAGCTCGTAAAATAAACTTTAAGCTCGTGGTGAAAAGATCGTTACCAAACAAAGTTTTTTTTTTGTCAGATGAACTTATAAGCTAGCTTATTGACCTTGTCAAACAGAGCCTTAAGCTAAATCGTACATTCATTTTCAATATTAACTTCTCTCATCTCTATTGTTATAAATAAATAAATAGTGCTCTTATTTGATACATCACACACGCATATAATGATATATAAGGTTTTGTTTGCGAGTATGAAGGAGAAGGGAGATGAGATTTTTGGAAGAGAAAAAGAAGGAAGGAGTAACTGTAAGAAATAGAAAACATTGTGAGTATAGCGTTTTGGGGGTTAATTTTTCTTCATAATATAAAACTCTCCTTATTTGGGAGAACTAAAAAGTTGAATAGCACTTTTGGGTTGACTTTTCCCTTTTCAAAAATACCCTCAATTTTCAATACAAATAACACATATAACAAATATATAAGAATAAATTTAAATATTAAAAAATATGTAACAAACACGATATGAATATCTATATGTCTGGTTTTTTTCTTCCCTTTATCATTTAAAAAGTGTAACAAATTGGATGACTATACGTAAACTTACTTTTTCATTATTCCAATTATACCCTTAAACAACTTTTTCTATAATAAAGATCGTTGTTGGTGTCATATAAAAAAATGAATTTAGATTTTTTTTTTTGTTATATTGTTCGTGTCATTGAAATAAATAATCATGATTAGTTTGTTTTGTAATAATTTGAATGCAACAAATATTTATTATTTTTTTGAACAAATTTATATTTTTAGTTTGAATCCAAATCAAATTTCATAAAAAGAACACCGTTGATAATTTTCAAACATTAGCGCAATAAAAAGAGCGCTCGTCTTTTCGCTAGTATATATAAAGGGAATACACCATTCTAAGCTGAATTTTATCTTTTGAATTTCATCCCTTCATTTAAACTATTTTATCATTTTATTTAAATTATCGATTAAAAAATTGATTAAACCTCATTAAAATAGAACAATCCACTAGAATAGGAGAGAAACATTATTAGACACAATGAAAAAATATTATTTTGACCCTATATAAACAAATAGTGTGTTTTAGTTAAGAAAAAATATCGTCAAAGTGTGCCTTTCATTTAAATAGTTTTTACCATTTTTTTCCTTATGAAAAACGGACATGTTAGTGCTCGTTTAGACGCTAGCGTATATAAAGGACATACACTCTTTTGGACTGAATTTTTTCTTTTATTTTATTATTCATTTAAATTATTTTATTTGATTCCTTTTGAGATGACGTATCCCTCCAGGCTCCAGCACCCCAGAGCCTAATTAACCGCTAGCCATCGTTTCCATCATCCCAACCTTCTCCAAATTGTCCTTCCACAAGTTGTAGCCTTTACCTCCATTCTTTTTTTTTTTTTTTTTTTTTTGATGGAGCCTTTACCTCCATTTGAAATCGATTAAAAAAAAAAATCCTCTATCTCGTGATAATTTGTCCGCTTGAAATCAACAAAGAAAGTTATCTCGCTTGCCTCCATTAACCTTTGTCAATACAATAATCCATTAAAAAAAAAAATTGCACCTTTTTTTGGTGCTGGCCGCCGGCCGGAGTTTGAACCGGACCTTGCATATGTTATGCATTGTCCATACCAACTGAGCTAAGCTCGCGAGGATAAAAAAAAAAAATTGCACCTATAATATTATGAAGAACGAGATTTGTTTACCAAAAATAAAATAAAAGTATTGATGAGTTATTATTTAGTTAGTTTTTATATATTATTTAGTTTAGTTTTATTTAGATTTGATTTGATTTTATTACAATATTATTTTCTTTTTGAGTCTTTTTACTTCAATTGCATATTTTTATATTTCAGGAATGAATATTGGATGGAAGAAGCCTTGGAGCAAAAGCAAGGAGTCTGGAGCTGATTCGGAGCAAAAATACGAAAGATTCGAGAACAAAATATAAGTCCCCCAAGTCAGAAGCTTGGCACGGCCCGTGCCAACATGTGGCACGGCCGTGCCACCCCCCAGAACCTCCTTTTGCTGCTTTTGCTTAGGGCCCAAGTTACTTTGTTTTAGTTTTAAGGCTTAATTGCACTTTTGGTCCCCTATCTTTCCAAAACTTGCGGTTACAGCCCCCTAACTAATTTAAATACAAAACAGCCCCCTAAGTATTGAATCTTTGGCAGTTTTGGCCCCCAACGCCGACGTGGCACCCTAAATGAGGTGCCACATGTCATTTTTTTTTATTTTGTTTTGGCCTTGGGGGGCCAAAACTGCCAAAGATTCAATACTTAGGGGGCTGTTTTGTATTTAAATTAGTTAGGGGACTGTAACCGCAAGTTTTGGAAAGATAGGGGGCCAAAAGTGCAATTAAGCCTAGTTTTACCAAACAGCCCTTGTAATTGCTTAGATTTTAAGTCGATTGTAAGCTATAAATAGAGTAGCCTCCCATCACAAATATTCCTCTTTTGTTCTTTGAATAAAAGTTCACTTTTACTTCTTCTTCTTCTCCTTCTTCTCTATGTCTACAATGAACGTTAGTGAGTAGACTCTTCTTGTCTTGGGATTGTTGGATAAGTCTAATGACGTAATCCTAATCGAACCAAGCTTTAACCCTAATTTCATGTAACCTTAATTTCTAATCTAAGTTCACCGTTTAAACATGAATTAACAATTATCAAACTGTGGAAACGAAAGTGGAGGGTTTGATAATTGTTAATCCATCATCTCAAATATCAATTCATAATGCGAAAGCGGAGCTTTGATATTGGAACACGTGAATTTAGACAAGAATTGCAAAGGCAGTGAAATAGTCTTTGCAATTCTTGAGACATGAGTAGTTTCAATCCTTATAAGCTTCTTCTAGTAATCAAATCAGCGAAATAGGTTTGGTTGCTAGAGGTAAACTCTCACTGGACTTGGTCGGAAAGGTGAGGGGCTAAAGGGAAACCGATCTTTAGAAATTTGGTATAAAACATAAAATTATAAGTTAAGGTTTTGGCTAGTGAAGGATTCGTCATTATGATTAACTAATAATCTCAAAGCTTCTTTTATTTTATTATTGTTAATTTCTTTTAATTGAAAATCCCAACTTTATTATCTTAAACTCTCATCTAATCCTTATTGAAAGTTAATTGAATTCATAACTCCCTGTCGGAACGATACTCTTTTTATTACTACTTCGATAGACCGTGCACTTGCGGTTTGGCCTATCAAGTTTTTGGCGCCGTTGTCGGGGAGTTATTGCAATTTGATTAATTTTTTTAAAGATTAGACTGAAAAAAAAAATCTTTTTCTTTTTCTTTTTCTCTTTCTTTATTTCTTTTTCTATTTCTTCTTTTGCCTTTAACTTCTTGGGAAGCATAAAATAATAAAGATATGACTGAGGAACGCACTCTCAAAGAGTATGCAATCCCATCTTCAAATGAGTCATACGATGCTATTGTGTACCCAACGGTTGAGGACAATTTCGAAATAGAACCTGCACTTATTCACTTAGTGCAGCAAAATCAATTTTTCGGATCACCCACTGAGGATCCGAATTTTCATATTTCAACTTTTTTAAGACTCAGTGGAACCTTGAATGCAAACCAAGAGGTCGTAAGGCTGCACTACTTTCCTTTTTCCTTAGGGGGTAGAGCTAGTGCTTGGTTTCATTCATTGGAATTTGGTTCTATCACTTCATGGCATCAAATGAAGCAAGCTTTTCTTGCCCGATTCTTTCCTCATTCTAAAACTGTTCACTTAAGGAAACAAATCATACAATTCACTCAAAAAAGATGGAGAATCTCTTTACAATGCGTGAGAGCGTTTCAAAGAAATGCTTAGACTTTGTCCCCCATCATGGTTTAGAGAATTGACTTATTATTCACACTTTTTATAATGGCCTTTTGTGTACCGCAAAAATTTATGTTGATGCAGCTGCAGGTGGAGCTTTGATGAATAAAACATACACAGGAGCTTACGCTTTGATCGAGGACATGGCACAAAACCACTATCAGTGGACCTACGGAAGGGACATCACTAATGTTGCTCCTTCACCCTCTAAAATGGAGGTCGGTATGTATAAATTTTCTACCCTTGATCATCTATCTGCTAAGGTGGACACACTTTTTCAAAAATTTGATAAATTAAGTATAAGTGTTGTCACACCTACTCCTGTTTCACCACCATGTGAATTTTGTGGAATACTTGGTCATACTAGTGTTAAATGCAAACTAGGTAGTACTGTTGAAAGTCCCGAGCAATTAAACTATGATAAATATAATCAAGGGATGAGGTCAAATCAAATTTTTTATAACAAAACACCTCAAAATCCCTTTGGACAACAAACAGCACCACCCGGTTATGCAAATAACCAAGGAGTCCCTCAAAAATCCAGCTTGGAAATTTTACTAGAAAAATGTGTTATGGATCAATCCAAGCAAATTCAAGAACTTAAAAATCAATTTGGATTTTTGAACGACTCTGTTGTCAAGCTTACATCTAAAGTGGACTCCATTTCTACTCACCAAAATTTTCTAGAGACTCAAATCTCTCAAGTAGCCCAACAAGCGGCTACTTCATCTCAAACCTCCGAAGTCCTTCTAGGCCAAACCAAAACCAACCCCAAAGACCATCTAAGTAATATTACTCTTAGGGATGGTAAACAATTAGAGGATCCCGTTGTGAAAGTTAAGAACAATGAAGGAGGGGTAGGGAGTGATGAGCCTCAAGGTGAGAAAGCCATAGGAGAGAATGAAAAGTCATTTGTTTCACCATCTCATGAGCCTAAACTTCCTTTAACACAAGAGTTTGTTAAATCCAAGTTAGATGACCAGTTTAGGAATTCTATCAAAATACTTCTAAGCAAATTGCCACCTAAACTTAAGAATCTAGGGAGTTTTTCCATATCTTGTGTCATAGGATCTAAAACATTTGAGAAAGTCATGTGTGATTTGGGAGAGAATGTTAGTTTGATGCCATTATCCCTTCCTGAAAGATTGGGTATAGGATAGTTAAACCACTTTCTAACCGTCAAGCTAATGACTCTAAACGAGCGCTTCGTGGGAGGCAACCCACGCATTTATCTGCTTTTATATTGTTTGTTTTTCGTTGTTTTAAGTGTTTTGTAGGTAATTGTCCAAGTATGATTCAAGGAAAATGAAAATTTTGAAGCCTCCTAGAACCAGAACCTTGGCACGGCCCGTGCTCATACTGACATGGCCGTGCCAGACCATGCCAAGCCAAAACCGACCAAAACTCCAGAAACTTGGCATGGCCCGTGCTAAGGTTGGCACGGTCGTGCCCGATCCCCAGGTAAGTATACTTAACAAAATTTTCTTCTTCTTCCTTCATCCTCCAACACAAACATCCCTCATCCCTCAAACTTCTCTCTGCAACCTCCATAACCAACAACCTTCAAACCTTCATATCCAACCCATAATTCACCAAAATCATAGTCCATTAAACCCTAACCCAATTTCTTCACCAACCTTCATCATTAAACTCAAAAACCTTCAACCAAATCACTAAACAAACCTTTCCCTCACAAAACCTAACCTTAACCCAAACCAAAACCAAGTCAACAAGGTCAATGGCATCCAAGAGGAAAGGAAATTGAAGTGGTGCAAGAAGCGATCAACAACCAGCAATCATGGAATCCAATTCAAGGATTCCAAGCAAAGGAATAGATATAATTCTCTAATCTCTAGAACTATCTCTGCTTGCAGGTACCTTAATGTTAATGGATAGACTAGAAATAGAGGAACATTTGATTAGGCTGTTGAATAACACAACCCTGTTCTTAGCTACCTTCAGAGGGTTATGGCTTTGCACCATTTGGGGTAGAACCGAGTTAGGGAACACTAGGACAGATGAGCTCTTCATGCTATGGGCTATGCTATATAACCACCCTGTGAATATTTGTTTCTACTTGCTTGATTATCTTTCCTATGTAGCTAATAGGTCTGACGGTAAGGGAAAGATAGTAGTAGGTGGTATCACTACATACACAGCTAGGCAATTTGGAGTGGATGAAGATGAGGGGATAAAACCAATTGAGGGAAACAATAGGCTTAACATAGACACCCTCATTGCTATGAACTTCATAAAACATCAACCGCCCATGCAATATTCACTCAAGCTCAATGTGCCTATTTTGATACTACTTCCTAACCCATCTCGAACTAGCATCGAGGTGGAAGCAAATCTGTTGTGTGTTGATGATGACCAGGTACATGAAGAGCAAAATCTTGATGAAGGAGAAGGTGCAACAAACTAGATGACTATACGTAAACTTACTTTTTCATTATTCCAACTATACCCTTAAACAACTTTTTCTATAATAAAGATCGTTGTTGGTGTCATATAAAAAAATGAATTTAGATTTTTTTTTTGTTATATTGTTCGTGTCATTGAAATAAATAATCATGATTAGTTTGTTTTGTAATAATTTGAATGCAACAAATATTTATTATTTTTTTGAACAAATTTATATTTTTAGTTTGAATCCAAATCAAATTTCATAAAAAGAACACCGTTAATAATTTTCAAACATCAGCGCAATAAAAAGAGCGCTCGTCTTTTCGCTAGTATATATAAAGGGAATACACCATTCTAAGCTGAATTTTATCTTTTGAATTTCATCCCTTCATTTAAACTATTTTATCATTTTATTTAAATTATCGATTAAAAAATTGATTAAACCTCATTAAAATAGAACAATCCACTAGAATAGGAGAGAAACATTATTAGACACAATGACAAATCTTATTTTGACCTTATATAAACAAATAGTGTGTTTTAGTTAAGAAAAAATATCGTCAAAGTGTGCCATTCATTTAATTAGTTTTTACCATTTTTTTACTTATGAAAAACGGACATGTTAGTGCTCGTTTAGACGCTAGCGTATATAAAGGACATACACTCTTTTGGACTGAAATTTTTCTTTTATTTTATCATTATTTAAATTATTTTATTTGATTCCTTTTGAGATGACGTATCCCTCCAGCACCCCAGAGCCTAATTAACCGCTAGCCATCGTTTCCATCCTCCCAACCTTCTCCAAATTGTCCTTCCACAAGTTGTAGCCTTTACCTCCATTCTTTTTTTTGATGGAGCCTTTACCTCCATTTGAAATCGATTAAAAAAAATCCTCTATCTCATGATAATTTGTCCGCTTGAAATCAACAAAGAAAGTTATCTCGCTTGCCTCCATTAACCTTTGTCAATACAATAATCCATAAAAAAAAAAAATAATTGCACTTTTTTTGGTGCTGGCCGCCGGCCGGAGTTTGAACCGGACCTTGCATATGTTATGTTATACATTGACCATACCAACTGAGCTAAGCTCACGAGGATAAAAAAAAATTGCACCTATAATATTATGAAGAACGAGATTTGTTTACCAAAAATAAAATATAAGTATTGATGAGTTATTATTTAGTTAGTTTTTATATATTATTTAGTTTAGTTTTATTTAGATTTGATTTTATTTTATTACAATATTATTTCCTTTTTGAATCTTTTTACTTCAATTGCATATTTTTATATTTCAGGAATGAATATTGGATGGAAGAAGCCTTGGAGCAAAAGAAAGGAGTCTGGAGCTGATTCGGAGCAAAAATACGAAAGATTCGGGAACAAAATATAAGTCCCCCAAGTCAGAAGCTTGGCACGGCCCGTGCCAACATGTGGCACGGCCGTGCCACCCCCCAGAACCTCTTTTTGCTGCTTTTGCTTAGGGCCCAAGTTACTCTGTTTTAGTTTTACCAAACATCTCTTGTAATTGCTTAGATTTTAAGTCGATTGTAAGCTATAAATAGAGTAGCCTCCCATCACAAATATTCATCTTTTATTCTTTGAATAAAAGTTCACTTTTATTTTATTGTTTTATTCTTCTTCTTCTCCTTCTTCTCTATGTCTACAATGAACGTTAGTGAGTAGACTCTTCTTGTCTTGGGATTGTTGGATAAGTCTAATGACGTAATCCTAATCGAACCAAGCTTTAACCCTAATTTCATGTAACCTTAATTTCTAATCTAAGTTCACCGTTTAAACATGAATTAACAATTATCAAACTGTGGAAACGAAAGTGGAGGGTTTGATAATTGTTAATTCATCATCTCAAATATCAATTCATAATGCAAAAGCGGAGCTTTGATATTGGAACACGTGAATTTAGACAAGAATTGCAAAGGCAGTGAAATAGTCTTTGCAATTCTTGAGACATGAGTAGTTTCAATCCTTATAAGTTTCTTCTAGTAATCAAATCAGCGAAATAGGTTTGGTTGCTAGAGGTAAACTCTCACTGGACTTGGTCGGAAAGGTGAGGGGCTAAAGGGAAACCGGTCTTTAGAAATTAGGTATAAAACATGAAAATAAGTTAAGGTTTTGGCTAGTGAAGGATTCGTCATTATGATGAACTAATAATATCAAGGCTTCTTTTATTTTATTATTGTTATTTTCTTTTAATTAAAAATCCCAACTTTATAATCTTAAACTCTCATTTAATCCTTATTGAAAGTTAATTGAATTCATAACTCCCTGTCGGAACGATACTCTTTTTATTACTACTTCGATAGACCGTGCACTTGCGGTTTGACCTATCAAGTATAGAGGAAAATTAAAGCACACCAAAAGAGTTAAAATTACTTAATATGAGTAATTGTGAAACTATGATTAAAACGAAACGAACTAGAATTTGGTGTCAATATAAAGTTTTACATCCGATGTCAGTGACAGATCCAGCAATTTTGGAAAGTGGGGGCACCACACACACACGTGTGTGTGTGTGTGTGTGTGTGTGTGTGTGTGTGTATATATATATTTCATTTTTAATAGCATAAATATACATCGTAATTGTCCTCTACGATTCTCCATATTTTGAAAAGATTGAATGATTTTTCTCATTATCAATACCAACAAAAGTATCTATCTCTATATAAGTAACTTAACAATTGGAAAAGGTTGTGTATGTTATGTTGTGTCAAAGTGTGTGTTTATGTGTGGCCAATAGAAAAGTGTTGTGTGTTTTGTGTTGATGATTTAGTCAACATTTCAACTATAACTATATATTATTATATTACTACCACAAAAAAAAAAAAAAATTCTCAAAATTTAGTGCAGGCATAAGCCTACAGAGAGACTCTTGTGCCGCAAGTAGGTGTAAGAGATTATAAAAGAGAACAAAATCAATATATATACCGTACTAACCAAACCCATAGGGAATTGATAGTTTGAGGAAATGGATTTGAGTGAGTTGAGAAAAGCTGTTGAGGAGGTTGAAGATGTCGATGACTTAGAGAATGCTTCATTTGTTCGTATACTTTGGGTTAATTTTTTAGGACAACATAGATGTCGTGTGAGTTTCCTCTACCCTGTTTCTGTCACTTCATTATTTATTCATTTTGTAGTTTAGAGATTTTAATATTTATGTTCTTATGTTATGAGGTTATGTCAAATTCTGTAATTCAGGCTATTCCTAGAAAGCGTTTCTATGATGTTGTTATGAAGAATGAGATTGCTTTACCATTTGGGAGCATGGCATTGACTTCTATTTTGGGTAAACTTGCACCTGATTGTGGTTTAGGTTATGTTGGTGAAGCAAGATTAACACCTGATTTATCTACTAAAAGGACAATTCCTTGGTACACATGCTCCTTCTTTACTGATATCATTTTATAAGATGTAGACTTTCTTAGAGAAGATAGAGTGAATTATTTAAACTGATTCAACTTTGTTCCATTATAGGAGCAAACAAGATGAAATGGTTTTAGGGGGGATCTGAATGTTAAACCTGGTCAACCATGGGAACAATGCCCGAGGGAGGCCTTAAGACGAGTTTCCAAAATTCTCAAAGATGAATTTGACTTGGTATGTTCAACCATGTTGCATATATAGCTTTTTCTTGTTTAGGATGTACTATATGGTGTTTTATTCATCAGAAAATATATTTTTATGACCAACTTTAGACCATTTTTAAGACAATTTTTTAAATCCTTAACACATTTCAAAAAGATGGTTAAAATAGCTTGCAATAGATAATTTAGATCTCAAAATTCTTTAACGACTGATATTACAAAACTACATAACTATGGGTGTATTTAGTTTGCATCAAAACTGTTTAACATATGATGCAAACTAAATGCAGCCTGAATTATCGAAGTTTAGTTAGCATCACATAACTAGGGGTGTTCGTAGGTGGGTTTGGGTTGAGTTTGACCAACCAAATTAAATAGGGTACTCCGGTTTGGGTGAGGTAAAATAACCACCCATTATACTACTGGGTGGGTTTGGGCAAACCCACTAATTTTTGTGTTGGGTTGGATTGGATAATGGGTTACCCAACTTATTTTTCTATTTTTTTAATATTAAATGACTAAATGACAAGTCCTCGTAATTTTGTTTTAAAATAGTACTCTACTTTTTAATTTTCTTAAAAAAATGTTTAACTTATTTGACTATAATTTTATGCATATAGAATATCAAATAATAAACTTCATCATAAAATACTTACAACAAATTAAAGTTGCATGACATAAAATTGCATTAGTATCAAAATAACCAAAGAGTACAACATATTAATTTGTAACTCTAGTATGTTTTGATTTTCAATATATAGGGTACAATGTGCATGTTTTGGAAATATAACTTTCTTCTACCCTATGAAAATAAAGATAAAAAATATTAACATTATTGAGTAAGTGGGTTTTTTGGGTTTGGGTCTGGTTTCACCCGAAACCCATTTATTTTTATGGGTTTTCCATTTTTAGAAAGCATATCCACCCAATTACCCAACCTAACCCATTTTTTTGGGTTTTTGAGTGGGTTTGACCGGATTTTTTGGGTTGACCCAACCCATGAACACCCTTACACATAACTATGGGTGCATTTAGTTTGCATCACCAATTATATGGGTCCAAGTTGGACCATTTTTTTCTACCATTAGATTATAATTTTCAAGTGTGCAACTACGTGTAGGTGGATCTAAAAATTTGTAGTTAATGATTTTTAACGTTGGATATATCTAATAACAATATATTAAATATCATTAATCAGATATTTTAACTACGTTAACAACCTACATAGATGTCACAAAAGTTGTCTAACTTTTTTTTTATTTCAAAAACATACTCCCTCTGTTTCAAAATGAATGTCGCTTTAGCCAATTGCACACATATTAAGGAATGGAATAAAGTAGTCAAATGTAATAGCAATTTTACCAAATTATCCTAATCAACTATTTGTTTGTTTTTCATTAAAGAAAAAATAATAATTTGGAAGTAGTGTAACATAGTATTAATTGAAGGGTACAATTGAAAAGAAAAAGTTATTATTACATTGGAAACTGAAAGCGACATTCATTTTAAAACAAATTTTTTTGGCTAAAACGACACTCATTTTGAAACTAATTTATATTCTGCTTCTATAGGTGGTAAATGCAGGATTTGAGAATGAGTTTTTTCTCTTGAAGAGGTATGCCATTCAATATTATCTTGTGATTTGATTAATGCAATTTACCATGCCATTCATTTATAAACATGAAGAAAAACAAACAGGGAAACGAAAGAAGAATGGATAAAATTTGACTCGAGTCCTTAATGCTGCTCGTCATCATTTGATGATGCTTCTCCAATACTTCGTGAAGTTACTTCTGCTTTGCATTCCATGGGTATCACAGTAGAACAGGTAAAAAACTTATGGAGTTTATAACTTGGTTAATTGTTAATAAAATATATGACAATGGATTTATCTGATTTTCATTAGATTTACTTAAAATTTTGCAGGTACATGCAGAAAATGGAAAAGGTCAATTTGAGATTGTTTTGGGACATACCATTTGTACCGAAGCTGCAGACAACTTTGTTTTTACTCACGTGAAACTGTTAGGGCAATTGCTAGAAAAAATGGCTTGCTTGCAACATTTGTTCCAAAGTAAGTGTCGTTGTAACATATATAATATGGGCAATGATACATCTTAATCTTAATCTTAATCTTAATAATGTACAAGCATGGAGACACAAATAGGAAAATTTACATCTTAATCTTAATCTTAATCTTAACCAATGAACAAATAGTGTCCATTTGTATTATGCAGATACAAATCCAAATCTAGAAAATCTTGAGAGATTGCCAAAATCACTTTCGGATTCTTTGGAAGCACTCCATAAGGCTGACTTCCTTAAGGAATTTATTGGTGATAAGTTGCTGAAGGCCATAAAAGGAATTGGAATGGTAAATATGTTAATGTACATGATCTTCAATTTACAAGTCCTTAAGATATGAAAACATTAATTAATGTGATTTTTCCAGCCAAACTACAAATTTTGATGCTTAATTAATGTGACTTGTGATGCAAGGCTGAAGTTGATCAATACTCGAAGAACAAGGATGCATACAAGCAACTCATACACCGTTATTGATTTTGAAGAATCAATGTGACTTGAATGAAATACTAGTCAATTATTGGTTGTGGTGTGGGTGATCTAGAAGCCACGTAAAAAAAAAAAACTATTTTCTTGAATATGTTCGTTGAAACCCTATCTTCTTGAGATGGTTTTTTATGTTGGTTCGTTGATTTTGATTTGGGTCAGGTTTTATGTGTGGCTTGTATATATTTTTCATTTTCCCTTTTTCATCGTTATGCTTATCCCTCTGCAATGGGTAGTAGAGTAACCATGTACTCTATTTCCTTTATATTTATAGCTTGCCATTAAAATTAAAATTAAAAAAGACATTTTCATAGCTTGTGTTTATGCTTCTCAGTTTATAGTTCGAACCCGGTCATAACATTTGAAGTAACAATTTCGACATTCAAAATTTATTCATTTCAATTGAGAGTTAATTTTTTTTTCCTTATAAAATATTTAGTTTTTGTTTTTTGTCGCCGTAGAAAAATTTATAATTTTTCGTCCATAAAAAAAATGCACGCAATTAGAATCTCCACTATTTAAGTCAACATATATTTTTTCCTCAAAAAAAAAGTCAACATATATTTGAATGCATGTTTAGAAAATTATAAAATAAATCCTCAAAAAATAAATTTAAAAATTTGATTTATAAATCCCACTTTTCGTTATTTTTGTCTTGGGTTTTTTACATTAAAAAAAATAGAGCGAACATCAATAAAAATATATAGAAATTGAAGCAATATTATCCTGTTGTAGAGACCATTTGTGTTTGCGGAGTTATTTCAGAGTATCAAAAAAGTGTAACTTTTTTATGGATACGAAAAACAAAATTTAAAAAATTTTTAAAGAAAAAAAAACTTAAAGTAAATTTTCATTTGAATCCCGAAGAAAATTTTAAAATCAAATTTAGATTTTGAGAAAAATAAAAGCATTGTTTTAGAGGAATAAAAAAAAACAAATCAGAATAAATTAGTACATACCTTTTTTCCACATTATTTGTTTGATGAAAGGATAGGTAAAAGAAAGAAAATAAAAAGAAGAAATATTTTTTTCAAGGACATTTCATAGACAATCCGGATTCGTCCACCTATGAGTCTAAACATGTCAATTTCATAGCCATATTAAAATGGACGAGAGAAATTCTTTACGTTCTCTCCAAATCTTCACGCATTGTCCAAAATTGGATCAAACGTATAAATATAAGTGAATGATATTACCAAAAAGAACAAGATATTGCAAAAACCAACCAATAGAATTTTGACTCTGAGCACTTCCATTGAGAGAATGGATTTGGTTGAGTTAATAAAAACGGTGCAAGAGGTTGATCAACTTGTGGATGACTTAGAGACTGATGTTTCATTTGTTCGTATGTATATCATGGGTTATATAGGATAATTTAAAATATCAAACTTTGTTTTTTTAAAGAGAGAAAAAAAAAACAAATTTACTTAATTAACTCATTAAGTTTTCATTAAGTTTTGTAATTCTCTTTCTTTTTTGGTGTCATTTCGTGAATACCATCCACATCCAAAATAATATAGGTAGTGTTAACTTATACCCTTAGGGCACATGTTAAAAAACTCAAAAGAAGAAATATTCTCTTAAATTGTGTGCATTCAATTCATTAAAAAGTTAAAGATTAAATGTAATGCACACTTTCCAATAAATTATTTATATATTTGATTCATTAACTTATATCTTAAGAGCACAAGTTAGCAATTTCCCAAAAATATATTATAATTTGTTTCGGAATAGATTGCCTGACAAATTTGTTTCGTCGAGACATTATTCATTCTGAGGCTCAGCCGTGTCTTAGTGGTTGCGGTCAACCAGAATCACAGACTCATTTTTTTTATCATGTCGTCTTTTCGGTCAGATTTAGCAGCTTATGTGGAATTGACTTTGTGTTTATTCAGCGGATCCATTTAACATTGTGAACCATTTTTTTTTCCTGTTTGGTACCTCTTGAGGTTTTGTAAAATCAAGATGTTCTCTTATGCATTTGATTTGGTTAGCAAATTTGTGGGAGTTATGGAAGGAAAGGAATGAGTTATTTCGTGGTCAAGAGCGCTCTTGTGCTCAGCTTTTGGAGAATGTCAAACTTCTATCTTTTTGCTAGTTTAAAGCTAAATTTGTTGTATTTCCTAATAGCTTTCATAATTGGTGCCAAAACCCTTTCTTATGTGCGGGCATTGGCTATTTTTTTTTTACTTTAATAACTGAACGTTTGTTGTATTTTTCGGGTGTCTTTTGTGGTACACCTTGTACCGGGAAGATAGGTCGTCGTTCGTTATATATAGCATTTTGATTTCTTAAAAAAAAATTATAATTTGTTTGTATTAATATTTTTCAATTTTAAATATGCGTATTTTCAAAAAATTTATACATGCTTTTTTAATTTACTACTTCTTCATATAACTATATATTTTATTTTATGGAATATTTTATTAGTTTTTTGACAAAATTTTACGGAATATTTTATTAGTTATTAAGTTGAAGCCAAAGAGAAAATTGATAGCCTCTAGGGATAAAATTGATAAATATCCCACATAATTTTTTTTTAGCGAAACAAACTCATAAGATTTCATTAGATATCAAAATGGCAATACATGATGGTACATCAATGAAGGTGTGAAGGTTAGCTAGAGAGGCGGTTACCTTTGCTGGAACATGAGTGATCCCATTTGGTTTTTTCATTATAAAAATTAGCAAAAAGACCGGTACTACGTGCCCTTCTATCTGATTTTTTTCTATTATGTTTCTTTGTAATTATTTTTCATGTAATTTTTAACTTTTTTTTAACAAACTAAAATGATATATATATATATATATATATATATATATATATATATATATATATATATATATATATATATTATAACAAGGTTAATTTACCGTGCACAAGATATGCAAAAGGTAAACCAACCTACCAGAGTACAAGAGTAAGGTGCTGTTCTAAAGGAGCACCATCAAAAAATTATAACAATTTACACTATAAGACCCATACAAGGGAGTGGATTTTTTCACCAGTCATGATAATCATATGTAAAAGAAGTCTGTGATGATTTCAGCCACATGAAAGAATTTAGTTTCACTTTTTCAGCTATAATAGAAGAGTCAGAAGCTGTATCTTGGAAGATACGGTTATTTCTTTCCTTCCAAATAGCCCAAACCGAAGCAAACCAAATCACTGTCAAGAAATGGTGAGTGACTCTAGGTAAACCGGCCAAATGAGTGAATTGAAATAAATGCTGCCGTATGTCACCTGGAAGCACCACAGATAAACCAAACCAAAGCAAAATATGATTCCAAAGCGAACTAAAAATATTACAACCGCAAAATAAGTGAGCTGCGGTTTCCTGATCACCACAACCAGACACACAAGTCGAGTCTGCTAACATAATAACTCGCCGTTGCACCAAATTGTCTCTAGTAGGAAGTCTATTCCGGAGAAGGCGCCACACAAACAAAGACACCTTGGACGGTATAGACCTATGCCAGACATCATCTACCAGTGACCTATCCACCGAGGTACCAGTATTGGTAAGAAAGCGATAAGCTTCCCGAACCGTGTAACCATGGGGAGGATCTAAAAGCCACCTCCAAGAGTCATGTAATTTTTAACTTAAATTTGAAAGAAAAAAATATTAGGTTAATGTAGAAAAGTTTTTAGCAATTGAAAGAAAAAAATATTAGGTTAATGTAGAAAAGTTTTTAGCAAATAAGTGTTCAACTAAAATATAATTAGTTTTAAATTTTTTTATAATTTAAGTACAGATTTAAATTTAAGTTTGGAAAAGAATTGAATTGAAATGGGTAATTTTGTCCAAAAAAATGTCTGAATGAAAAGTATTTAATTGATAGTTAACTTTAAAACCTTTATATAATGGTATATGACCAAACAACGTGCTTCTCAAGACTTTGTGTATCATATTCAAATTTAAACTTGAAGAGAGTTTTTCATGGCCAACAACGTGCTTCTCAAGCTTTTTGTTCCCATGCTGCTGCTATTTGCAGGTGACGTAAATTCCCCTTCCAATACTTTTGTTCCCATGCTTGCATATATTTTTGAAACATTGATATTTATCATTGTAAAGTTCCTTTTTGTTAAGAGAAAAGTCATTGCAATAGCTCACTCTCTTGTTAGGATAGCAAACTATTTCGCTTCCTCTCAAGTTTTTACTTTTTTTTTTAGAGACTCTCAAAATTTTACTATTGTTTCTGGATGTATTGTGAATATTATTGAATTTGGATGTAATAATAAGTCTTTTCTCCATCTCATGGAATAATAACATTTAGTTTTTCTTCAAAGCTTTTTTTGCCAATGAAAATGAATATTGAGCGAGTGTATTTTCTTTTATTCTAATATTTAAGTCAATATGTTCTCAAAATCTTGTTTCCTCTCCTATAGTATAAACTATGAAGGAAGAAATCATTAGCTTTCACAAAATTGTATTTTAAAAGGTTAAGGAGATGAATCCACAATGGGGATCATATAGTCTATTCAATCCCATCAAATTGATGAATTTGATCTTATTTATTTAGTTAGATATTTTTTACTCCTTATAAATAAATTAGAGAAATTTTGTTTTGAGTAGTATTTTATATAATTTGGATCTATCTCTAAAAAAATTGATTTCATTCCTCTAAAATTTTAAATCACTATTTGATTTTTTTTTTCAAAACTTTATTATTTTAGAGAAAAATATATTTAACCTTATATAATCTAATGCCATGGCCCTTTATACATTATGATATTCAGGAGTATTTTCAGATGTGACATTTCATTTTGAAAACATATGTTCACACTCGATATGGCGTGCATCAAACCCAAGCATAGGGGATTTAGAACCAGAGCTAGGTCCAGAAATATACGAAATATTCAACATGGATGATCATTACAGTGGAACAATTTGGGTTAGAACAGAATGCACAACAAATGCAGATGATTATTTTTCATGTGAAACTGGTGATTGCCGATTAGGAACTCGCGAGTGTGCAGACACAACACCTAATTATCCAGTAACACTCCTCAATTTCAACGTTAACGAATCAATTGTTTCCTATGAAATAAGTTTGATTCATGGACAAAATATTTTTGTTAATATCAAACCTGTTGGTGGAACATTGTTGGATGGATCTGGTCCATGTCCTGTTGTGAGTTGTAATATGGATTTTGGAAATGTTTGTCCACCATCTTTAATAGCTTATAATGCTAATGGATTTTATGTAGGGTGTAATAGTGCTTGTGATGTGTTTAAGGATGCTGAACATTGTTGTAATGGGAATAATTGTCAACTTGATGAGTATACACTCAAGTTTAAGCAACAATGCCCTAATGCTCATATCTATCCTGGTGATAATAAGCCTCCTATGTATCAATGTAAAGGGGCTGAAAGTTATGATATAACTTTTTGTCCTGCTATTGGAAGTGCAACTTAAGTTTTTTAAATAGATTATTATCATTATATTTTGTAATGGATTGTCTCTTTTGACTTAGGTCATGAATTATGAGAAATGAAAGTATAATTTCAGTCAATAGTTATGCAAAAAGATTATTTATCTGTTGCTCGAAATAAAATAAAATTGCATTAACAATTTGTGATTGTGTATTGTGAACCTTGACTCAATTATTAATGAGGTATCCATAATAAAGAGAAAAATGGAACGATTTATCAACAAAAAACAAATAAATCGAACGAGATGACTCTTACTTTTTATTATTAGTATGATCTCTTTTTTCTTTTTTTTTTTTTTTTTTTTTTTGTGATCTTGTTGCCCTAAAGTTAATTTATATCATTTATTTTTCTTAGAGGATCATTTATCTTTCTTAACTACGTGAATATTTTGAAGATTTGAATCTGATGAATTTATTTCTTAGGACAAGGCTTCAATGGATGAACTTTTTTTTTTTTTGCATGGTTTGATATGAAGAAATCGAATTTATGTATGCCTTGAAAGTATATGTGATCTAACAATAGTTCAATTGGTAGAGCTTGGTTTAGGATTAGAAGCTTCAAATAGACCTTTTATTTAGGTTATTAGGGAAAGAAATCAATTACATGAATTGGAGAAGTGAATCAAGGAAGAGGGTTTTGAGTAAATGACTAAAGGTAGAAGCTTGGGATTAGAGGTAGTCCCTAAATATATTGATATACTATCACACCCTTCAATTTGAGGTTTCTTAACACATTGTTGTTGGAATGCTCAGCAGCAATATGTGTTGATGTGCCTATGATTACATGGCCAATATTTGGAGATAAATTTTTTAATGAGGCTTGGTAAAAAAAAAATTATTAATGCTCGTATTGTGCACAAAAAAAAATAACATGAGAGCGTGTAGAGAGAAACATTGAGAGAAATCAAATGGCCCATAGAAAACAAAGTGAGATGAAACAACGGTATCCATGGGTCTCCAAAGGGGTAAAAAGGTGGCGCATGGTGGTCTAGGGGAAAACAAATGCGGTGTTTATTTCTATAATATCGACAACACAACCATACCATTTTTATACGAATTTTTTGGATGGGGTCAATGTCTCGGACCTCTACAAATTGTTTGCCAGGTTTGGTCGTGCGGGTGTGGTACTTCTTCCGAAGAAGGTGGACAAATGGGTCGGTGTTTTGGTAACGTTGAAGATATGGGTGCACAATTAGAGGATGTGTTGTTGGGGAACACCCGTTTGAAGGTGAACAAAGCAAGAATTAGGAGGAAGGAGAAGAAGAGCAGGGTGCAGCAGAGGGAGGAGAAAGTTGGAGGTATTGGAATCCTTAACTATTCCGAGAAACCCTTCAAAACTGCAATATCCAAAGAACATATAAAGGGTACAGTCATGAGGGATGAGAGGTCGTGCTTAGAGGTGGTGTCAAGTGAGGAAATGCTAGAGACTTTGATAAAGGTTGTGTTGGGGTGCAAAATCAAAGATGATGATATAAAGAGTATACAACAAAGGTTGGTCATGGAACGTATAGGCGTGGTTCATGTGACAAATTCTATTTCTAAGAACAACGAGAATGTGGAAAAGAGGGTGGACAAAGAGTAAACAAACACACAAAATTTGCAATGGAAGATTCAAAACTCTTAAAATTTGGTGATTCAATTGACAATGACGTCGACGTTTAAGAAAGGTTGTTGAAGATTAAACAAAGTAGAGTAAGAGCAGGAAATTAGCAAGGAGTGATCCTAACTAATTAAGTAGGCTAAAGTTAATGCAGATGGTGGATTTGTCGAAAGAGCCTAAAGGGGGAGATAGACAAAAAGGCCAACACAAACTCAATAAAGGCGCAAAGGGTGAGTGATGGGTGGGTAACTTTGCCCCGTGATATTTATAAAGCGGTGGTTGACTGTTTTTCAGACCAGGTTTCGATCAGAAGGTAGGATCAGCCAAAGTTTGATGGGCCACGTTTGATAGGTTGTACGAAGAGGAGAATGAAGTGTTGGTAGCTATGTATTTTATAACGGAAATTGAATCAGAGATTAAAGATAGAGACGAGAATAAAATTTGGGTGCCTGATGGTTATAATTTTGCATTTGTGAAGAAATTTAAGTATTTACTAAAAGACAAGGTTAGGATTATGTTTGATCAATCTCATGTTGACGAGGTGTTGGCGGAGGGTATGTTGGCGTATTTTGTGGCTTTGATACAAAAAGTGTCAGCTCTGATGGTTTTGAAGGATTATTGTCCAATTTATACGTTAGGGAGTCTCTATAAGTTGCTTGCTATGGTGTTAGCTAGGATATTGTTCATTCCTATGAATTCAATAATTTCCTTTACTCAATCGGTTTTCCTTAAATGGAAGAATTTGGTGGATGGGGTGTTAGTAGTGAATGAATTGGTGGATTATGCTATGCCAAGAAAATGAACAGGCAATGTTTGATCTTAAAGATGAATTTTCAAAAGATGTATGATTCCATTGATTGGGATTTTTTAGAGTATGTGATGGGTAGAGTAGGGTTATGTACGAAGTCGGTAGAGTGAATGAAAGCATGTGTGTTTGGGGGAAGCATGTGTATTCTAGTGAATGGAAGTCCAGCGAAGGAAATTTGTATTCAAAAAGGACTCAAACGAGATATTTCAGCCTCGTTTTTGTTTTTATTGGTGAAGGTTTGAGTGGTTTCATGAGGAATGTGTCTTCTCTTATTTTGTTTTAGGGTTTTCATTTTAGTAGTGAAAATATGGTGGTTTCTCATCTTCAATATATCGACGGGCTGGTTTTTATGTGAATGCCAACGATTGATGATCTTTGAATGTTAAGGACATTATTTATAAGTTTTGAGATGTCGTCTGTGTAACACCCTTAAACCCAACATACAATATATCAGCACCTTTTCATATGGACAAAAAAACCCAACTTTTGCTTTTTGAAAAAATACAAACTCAGGGATAAAATTGTAATTTATGTTTAATTATTAATGCTTTTTTTATTTTCTATGCAATTGAGTGACTACTTTTATGCGTCATTAATGCTATCTCTTTCACTGATTCCTTTTTTCAGCTTGCTTCTCTCTCTCCCCGTTTCACATTTTCCTTTCTTCCTGCCGTTTCTTGAAATCAAGCTGCACTTGATTTCTTTTTTCTTTTTTTTACAAGTTTAAGAGGGACAACAATCAAATAAGTTTTGAAGTTTTGGTTTATTAATTAAATTCTTAATTCTTGAGTGATCTTATTTTGAAGCTTTGATTTTGAATCTTTTCCTAAACTTTTATCATGTTCTTAAAATCAAATAATTCCTTGGGTGATATTATTTTCTCCTTGGGTGATATTATTTTCTCATTAATTGTATTCCTAATACTTGGGTGATCTTTGGCAGGCCATGATTAAAAGGTACAAATCTGATTTGTACATGATCACTTGCCACTAAGCTTAAAAAAAATGAAATAAGAAACTGGGAATTTTGTAATCACACACACAAGCTGCACTGATTTGATGAAAACGGAAGAAGACAAGAAAGTGGGAGAAGAAAAGAGAAACAAAATCAGTAATGACGCAGAAAGAAAAGCCAATCATACAAAAAGGAAATAAAAAAGCATTAATAATTAAACATAAATTAAAATTTTATCCCTGAGTTTGTAATTTTTCAAAACACAAAAGTTGGGTTTTTTGGTCCATATGAAAAGGTGTTGGTTGCTAAAATAGACCTTCATGAAAATGAGTGGGTCTATTGTAGCAAACCCCTATATATATATATATATATATATATATATATATATATATATATATATATATATATATATATATATATATATATATATATATATATATATATAGAGAGAGAGAGAGAGAGAGAGAGAGAGAGAGAGAGAATATATCATATGAGAATGGTATATTTATATGAGAATGATGAGAATGAATATGAGCCTTCAGATTAAAAGGTATGGCTGAGATTAGATTATCACTTAATAGAGTCATGTGACATTGTCATGCGGTACCATTCTTTGGATGTCGGAGGTTTGTTACCAATTGATCCCCTCGTCACTGGATACCAAAATATCCTAACACTCGTCATTGCATACCGAAATATCCTAACATCAAGACTCATGAATGCATGAACATATGATTCATCAAATGCATATGTTTATACAAGACCTCATCATCAATAACATCGTCACTTTTTATACATGTACTCATCATACATACATATATACATATATATATATATATATATATATATATATATATATATATATATATATATATATATATATTCATCATCATCAAAGTCATCATCAAACATATACCACATCAAAGAGGTAACATCACTTCATTTAGCACAGTTAGCATTTGAGATGATTAATCTTTTACGCCTAGTTCCACATTTCATGTATACATATCATGGCCAAATCATTCAGCAGTCACCATCTCATCAATAACATATAGTCATTTACAAGTTAACATAACATAAATAATTAATTTCCAAAGTCCGTCTATTTCCTACGTTTGTCAAAGTTTGTCTATTTTCATGATTTCACAACCTTCAATCCAACTCCAACCTAAGCTAGGTTAAACCAATTATAAGTAATCAATTATACTTCAACTAATTAAGTTTAGGTGTTTGGGACCCATTGGTATGCGTTAAAACTAAAAAAACGATGAAAAATTGGACTTTCCCCGCACAGAGCGATGCACACGGTCGTGCTGCCTAGGTGCACGGTCGTGCTCACCAAGTTATAAACTTTGGCATGGTCCGTGCCACTTAGGCGCACGGTCGTGCCACCCTGACTGATGGGAAAACCTGATTTTTCGCGTTTTTGTGCGTAAAACTTCGTTTTCAAAGCCGTTTTCGATCTTGTTCGCGCGAAATTCATCCCAAACACTTAGACCACTTATACTTTATCATCTAACATCATTTCAAACCTAGAACCACTTAATTAAACTTATCACAACATAGATTAATTCACTTAATCACTTAAAAACCCATTTTTCTTCAATTCAATCCCACGCCCAAATAAGTTCATAACCATAACAGATATTTTTATCCATTTCAACATAACAACAACTTCACCAATACAATCATATACTCCAATTCATCAAACCACAACTTTCATGATTATTACCCTTGTCTCACAAAAACACCACAACTGAATCCAAACATCACATTTAACATAATCACTTCCATGAATTTCAACATAAACACATACCCTATAACATGACGAGTAATTAGAACATGGATTAAGCAATAATCATCAACAAAATCATGAATTTCACATAAATAAGCTAAAACATCAAAAGCACTTATTTCTGCATCATCAAACATGAATTTTAGCACATCAACAACTTATTTTCACAAATGTCATCGTACCCAAAATTAGCATAATTAATAGAGCACGAAAATCAACTTTAATCAACTTCAATTTCATAAATTGACAACAAAAATCATGAATCAAATATCACACAAGTGATTATAACTCAATAAGTGAATATAGTCTCTCCCCCTTTACCTCTAACTCTCAAAAAACTAAGCTCTAATCTACTCTCCCTATTGAGTTTCTTTAAGCTAGGTCATCTTCTCCCTTGAAATTCTTCTTTCTTCCTCTTTCTTTATATTTTCCTCTCTTCTCTCTCTCTCTCTCTCTCTCTCTCTCTCTCTCTCTCTCTCTCTCTCTCTCTCTCTCTCCGCCTCTTTCTAGGTGAAACTTACCAAATGAATTCATAATCCTAGTTTGGGACTACTACTAGTCTTATAAACTCTCAGTAACCCTCTCAAATTTGACCCTAACACTGAAAGATAAAAAACACACCCCTCACCAATTGCCTCCTATACCACGTGCTCATGAAGTGTAACGACATAACAAAAGCTCGCTGACTCAAAACATCGCAGAACCCAACAAGTCCATGATGATCAAGTCATGAAGCCTCGACAACAAGTATTAAGCCTTGAAAAACTTCCTATGCCCCCAACCAATTGCTAGCCTTGGAAACACTCCTAATGATAATTTACGCAATGATAATAGCACATCTGCTACGTTTAAACAAGCTAAACACAACATTTTCCACCACTTCTTCACCTAGGCTTGGTAATATCTCGACTCAAAATTATCATCCCCTTAACCTTTCCCACCAAGCCATTCCCTCCACACACCAAGAAGAAAATTTTGCCAATATTAAATATGTTTGTCCTGATGATCAACATAAGCATAAAAAACCAAATAATATTGATATCCTTGAAGAAGATGGCCCAGTCCACGTCGGGGACAAAAATGCAATCAAATTGATCAATGACAATAGAAGTCTTCAGGATATGACATTAACAAGTATCTCTAGCACTATGGAAACAACGTAATGTAATTATCATACTTTCCCTTAATTACTGTAAAGTTATGTATGGATGAATTCCTAGATTTATTTATCCATACATGAAATATTATGGGTGTTGTGAATATGGAAGGGAAGCGTCAAACCCATGTTCTTATTCGTCAATATCGTTCGTTATTAGTTGCTATTTTAGAAACACATTGTCAGTTTGGTCGAGTTGTGAATTTTTGGAATTCTCTTGGCTATGAGCAGTGTGCAATTTTTGAAGCCCAAGGTCAGGCTGGGGGTGTTTGGTTGTTGAAATCATACATATTTTAAAAAATTAATTGTTGGTATTTTTAATTTATTATCAAAATATTTTTTTTATTTTATTTTATCAGATTTCTTAATTTCATTCTATTTTATAGATATAACTCTGTAAATTATTTTCTTATCCTATCCTAACTGATTCTAAGCCGGTTCATACTTAGGATAGGAATTATAACTAGTGAGGCATGATATGATAAGTTTCATGATTAACTTATCATATCCTGATGTGACATGAAACCCCGGATTGAGACAAAAAATATTCCACAGCAGGGAGTCGAACCCGGAATTCATATTAGTTGAATTTGCTTGATGTGCCACTGTGGATGATGTGATATCCTTCTGCCAATTATTTCTATATAGTACATTAGATTGTGTGGTTTATAATTAGGGGTGTTCAAATCCAAACCGATCCAAATTAAAACCGCAAACTGATCGAAAAAACCAAAAACCGCACAAAACCGAATAATAATGGATGTGTTTGGATGACATTTTATGAAAACCCCTCGGATTGGATCGGATTTTGGATTAAATTTTCAAAACCAAACCAAACCAAATCAAACTACATACATATATTTTAATATATATATATATATATATATATATATATATATATATATATATTTCGCTTTTTTTTTGTAGTGGCCAGGGTTTGAACCCTGGACCTTGCATATTTTTATGCATTGTCCAACTCGCTTTTTATAAGTATAATATACTATATTAAGCTATTATTTATTTTCTTTTTAATTCTTTTAATACTACAAATGAGTTTAATTTAATCAATTTTGTTTCTATTTCATATGTTTCAAATATAATTAATCATTTTTATTTTGTACTATTAATTTTTTTATAAATCATATGTTATATTCCGTATAAAACCTATTATTTTATCATATTTTTATAAGATTATTATTAATAAAAAAAGGTTACAATTTGTAATTTGGATATCCAAAAACCGATCCAAATTAAACCGCATTAAATTGGATCGAATCGGATCGGATTTTTAAAATTAATCATTCATAACCGAACCGAACCGCATATAATTTTATCTTTGGATTGGATGAGTTTTTGTCTCAAAACCGATCCAAACCGGACCACGAACACCCTAGTTTATATATATGGCATATTATAATGTGTGTTCAATGTATTTTTTTTTTCTTTTCTTAAAGTAAACAGCTAAAATGGCCGGACAACATGCCATAGAAAAAGTCCATTAGGTCTATAAGGTCAGGCTATTAAGTACGTACAAATAACTTGCAAAACCATACTCGGCTCAGGCTATTCCCACTCAGTTTCTCAAGTCAATAACTTCCACACCTTGTGTTTATGGAAACATAAATATATTAATATCTTATAAGAGTAATTTTGTAAAAAATTATTTTTTTCTTTTTCATTTATATATTACTGTAAGGTGACTATTTACTTTCATCTTGTACAATCTCAAATAATTTGTAGTTTTATTTGGGAAGATAACGTTTTTAGTATTATAGTATATAAATAAATATTGCTCCCACAATCTAAAATTCTTGGCTCCATTTATGTCAGTAGGTGCATCTTCCGCTGTCGTTGTGACCACCTTTTTAATGGATGATTTGTAAGTACATATGTCAATGTTCTTTGAAGTCTATCCTTATACTTAATGAGTCTAATAAGACAATTCATCTAAACTTTTTCATATCGAAAAGATTATAATATATAAAATTATGATTATTGTATATCTTCAAACAAATATGAGAAAGGGGTAGGAAATATTAAGCGTCTAACTTTCATTGCCCAAAAAGTAGTGATATATTGTTCCTTTGGTCAAAAAAACAAAAAAAAAAAAACAAGCGCTATTGTACCAAAAAAAACAAAAAACAAGAAACAGAATAGTTGGTATTAAAAAAAAATACAAAAGATTGCAAAAGAAATCCACAGCCGGGAATCGAACCCGGAATTCATAACAATTGAATTTGCCTGGTGTGCTACTGTGGAGGTTATGATACGACTCCGCCAATAATTAATATGTAGCAAAACAATATGTGATCAGGGAATTTTACTCTTCTAGCCATAGTTGTTTTTTTTTTGTTAATTTATAGATAACCACTAGTTTCTTTATATCTACACGTGAAAAGACGGGTACTCACGTGCCCGTCTATCCGCTCTTTTTATTATGATAAGGTTTAAAAATTATAAACGGTGTTTTTTTTTTATGAAATTTTGATTTTGATTAAAACGAAAGATATAAATATTTGTTGTTTTCAAATTGCAACAAAACAAACTAATCAATTATCTATTTCAATGACACCAACAATATAACAAAAAAAAAAAAATTTCTTTAAATGACAACAACCACAATCTTTATCATATAAAAAGTTGTTTAAGGATATAATTGGAATAATAAATCAGTAAGTCTAAAAACTTAAAACACATCATATTTACAAGAGTAATGATATTTTGACATCCATTTGATGACAACTTTGTTGACAACCTTGTTTTTCTTACTTCTTATTGGTCAAAAACAATGGAGAGAGAAAAAGGAAGAGAGAGGATAACAACATCATGTGAGTATGAGAGAGAAAGTTGTCCAAAAGTTGTCAAAAAGTGGTTGTCAAAATATCATTTCTCTATTTACAATAACGTTTCTGACAATGTTTTTAATTTCATCCAACATTACAATTTCATTTTCACCAAACAACATATACCAAATTAAAAACATGGACAAAAAATAATTCTATTATGTAAGAAATGTAAATGACTAAGATTTTATCATTGTCTAAAAATTCAAGTAGCTCATAAATACATTTTTGAAATAAAAAGCAAAGAAGAAACTTAACAAGAGAAAATATGTCATTTTATAAAAGTTTTCATTGAGTTTCTCTTCATCTTTTTCTCTCTATTTCAATCTAAATAAGTGATTTTCACATAAATCTAGGTTTTTTCTTCGTGATTTCGTCATCTGAGTGTGGTGGTGTGTTGTTCCTCGTCATGTGCGGCGTTGTTTGTTTTTCCGTCTTGTTTGCGGTGTTCATTTGATTCATATTGAAGGATCAATTCAATCAAAGATTTGCACATCAATGTTGCAGATCCGGAAGCATGAGTATTCTGCTCACTTTAATTTTATCATATATTTTTGTAGGCATTATGCCGTTATATGCTATTAACTTGGATGTTGTGAGTTTTCTCGCAGATTCATCCTTTACGTTTTTAGCAATGTTGAATGATGTACTCTATCGATTTGAATGAATGAATATCGTTTTATTTTTGTCAAAAAAAATACATTTTTTGAAATACAATATTTATTTTTATAAAAGTTGAGTCAAACAAAATATATAAAAAGATAAAGCTGTAATAAATACATTTAGTTTTATAACAGGGCCTTGGAACTCGGGATTTCCAACGTCTCCAAATTTAAGGAGTGTGTGTTTAGTTTTTTCTTCTAGATTAAATTGTCTGAATCTATTTATTAGACTACTTGACCGAGAAAAACATATTAGACTACTTGACCGAGAAAAACATATATTCTCATTTATTATTATAAAATATTAAATGTACCAAATTTCTACCATAAATAAATTGAACAATCTGAAAAATAAATTAGGGACAAAAAATAAGGAACTACAACAATCTACTAGTATTTTCCACCGACTTGAAACTTACATGAAGAATTGCTGACAATCTTATCTCACCAATTTGAGAATTGTTCATGACAAGGAATTTGATGATAGGTATCAAGTTTTTCTTCTTTTCTCTTTTTCCCTCTCAAATATTATAGATTGTATAAATTTACTTTCTAGATTCAGAACTACCTTTGATTATATTTGAACTTTCAATCACAAAATGAAAATTGCAGCCTAAAATGACAAAAGAAGCGGCAATGGATTCAACACAACTAAGCAACATCCACATTGTATGCATCCCTTTTTTGGCACCAGGTCACATTCTTCCCATGGTGGATATAGCAAAGTTATTGGCTAGGCATAATGTGAAGGTAACAATTATCACCACACCCCTTAATGCAATACCATTCAAAACAACCATCAATAGAGAAATCCAATTAGGGTCACCAATACAACTTCTAGAAGTGAAATTTCCAAATGCTGAGGCTGGAATACCACAAGGATGTGAAAGCATAGAAACACTTCCTTCAATGGACCTCAGAGAAAATTTCTTCATAGCTTTAGACTTGTTGCAACAACCAATAGAAGAGATTATTGAAAAGATGGAACCATTTCCAACATGCATAATATGTGACAAACATATTCCATGTCTAGTTGAAACATCAATTAAGTTCAAATTTCCAAGAATAATATTTGATGGGATGAATTGTTTCAACCTATTGTGTAATCACAATATTCATGCTTCTAAGGTTAGTGAAACTCTCTCCGATTCGGACGAATTCGTTGTCCCCGGATTGCCAGATAAAATTGAGATGCGAAAATCTCAATTGCCTATGATATTCAAGCCTAGTTCAAACCAAAATTTGAATGTTATACGTGAGAGAATAAGGGCATGTGAAGAAAAAGCATATGGGATAGTAGTAAATAGTTTTGAGGAGTTGGAAAGTGGCTATGTTGAAGAGTATCAAAGGGTTACGGGAAATAAGGTATGGTGTGTTGGTCCCGTTTCATTAACAAATAAAGATGATATTGAAAAAGCTGAAAGAGGTAGCAAAAATTCAATTGATGATGCAAATCAATATGTGAAGTGGCTTGATTCATGGCCTGAAAATTCTGTAATTTATGCTTGTCTTGGTAGTCTTAATCGTGTAACGCCTAAGCAATTGATAGAATTTGGTTTAGGGTTGGAAGCTACTAATAGACCTTTTATTTGGGTGGTGAGAAAAGCATATAGGTGGGGTGAAGTAGAAAAATGGCTTTTAGAAGATGGATTTGAAGAAAGGGTGAAAGGGAGAGGAATTTTGGTTAGGGGTTGGGCCCCACAAGTTTTGATATTGTCACATAAAGCAATAGGTGCATTTTTGACACATTGTGGTTGGAATTCAACATTGGAAGGTATTTGTGGTGGGGTGCCATTAGTAACATATCCTATGTTTGCTGATCAATTTTACAATGAGAAGTTGGTTGTACAAGTGATTGAGAGTGGAGTTAGGGTTGGAGCTGAAATTGCTGTGAATTTTGGTGAAGAAGATGAGTTTGGTGATGGTGTTCAAGTGACTAGGGATAATGTTAAAGAGGCTATTGAAAAGGTAATGGGTGATGGTGAAGGGAAAAATGAGAGGAGAGAAAGGGCTAGGAAATATGCTGACATGGCAAAGAAAGCAATTGAAAAGGGTGGATCTTCTTACATCAATATGTTGAAGCTGATTGAAGACATAATGCATGTCAAGTTAAATAGGTAAATCAATGCTAAGTTTTAGTGCCAAATGCATATTACTTTGAGTTTTATACAATGTATTTGGTATTGGAATTTTGTAGCGGTGCTTCTTTGTTTTCTGAAAATTGTGTTGGTGGTTCATTTCTTTTGGTTTAATTATCTGAATCCTTATGTTGAAAATTGTGTTTTATTTATAATAAATGGTGAATGAATTGATCTGAATCCTTATGTTGTGTTTATTTTGAAGTCACGGTTATGAAGCATTCATTTGTGACTCTAAATTTATATTGTATCGCGTTCATATGGACCAATGATAGTGAATTCAGGTCTTTCTATTACTATAATCGTTAGATGATACTATGGTCAATGAATTATACACGCAACACATTAAATGGGTTTTTGAATGGAACAATTTTTTGTCATATCTTACTTACATTTCAATCAAAATTTAAATTACTAGTATCCTCTTGCGCCAAGAACCGGAACGTTAACACCAACAAAATAAAACAAATCAATTATGAAGTAAAAAAACAATTTTTTAACAAATCAAAGAACATTCTTTTGCACATATGTAAAGTGATTTTTACCTTCAAATTAAATAAAATTAGGTACATCTTATTGAGAGAAGGAAAAAAACTTAGGTAAAAATCAAATTTTTAGCAAAAACAAATTTGATATAAAAATTGAATTTCATTTATTTTTAACAACAAAAATAGAATTTTTGAAAAATTAAAATTTTCATTCTATGACGACGGTATTGTTTTTCTACACATTTACAAAAATGATTAACTTTGTGAAAAATCTAACCTTGAAGCATGTAGAAAATTTTCTCAAGAACAAAAAATATTATTTTCTAAGAATGGATTAACATTGAATATTCTTGAACATTCCTCAAGAATCTTGAAGGAGAGATTCATATGATTCCTCAACGGATTAACTTTGTGAAAAATCTAATGTTGAAGTGTGTAGAAAATTTTCTCAAAAACAAAAAAATTATTTTCAAAGAATGGATTAACGTTGAACATTTAAAAATTAGCCGAAGTGAGTTAAGTTTCCTCAACTATGATTCCCTTTGCTTAAAGTGATTAACGTTGAAGGAGGAACTCGGTCTCATTGTCGTGGGTTCGCTGACTACTCTAGTAGAGCTTTAGGTATTGTAGTTATTGGGTTTTGAGCTACACTAGAGATCGTGTCTCTTTCCTCATTCCTAGGAACAGTTATTGGCGTTGAGAGCATGGATCGTGGGTAATGCATCATTGTCCAGTCATAATATGCTTATGAATCTGTTTTGAGCCTTTAACAACCCACATTATAAGTTAGTGGTCTTGAGAAAGAATTAGCTCATCACTATGTCGCTCTAGCATCACCTATCCCTCACTTGATTGAGGGACCCATCACTTGATTGCCCAATTATGCATTGCCCGATATAAAGTCTGTCACTAAATGTAATTTTTTCGTAGATAAAAGTCTTGTAGAAATAATTTTGTTGTCAATTATGCATTATCCATAGGTAAATGTCTATTTATCTATAAGTAAAAGTCATGTTTGATCCATTACTCATATATTTAATTGCGACTTAGTTTTTTGTCCCTATATATGATGTTGGATTTTTTTTCTTCAATTCTTTTTAAATGAAATTTGTCAAGATTATTACAAGGCCTTCGAATTATCGGGGATGACCTTGATGCTTAGGAAAACACAATTTGGATTAAATCATTTTGACCTAACTCTTAAATGTTTATTATAAAGATAAAGATATATTAGAGATGTCTAGACTAATATTTATTCTTTTTTTTTTGAAGGAATATATTTATTCAAAAAGACAAACAAATAAAAAGAAAAGCGTGAGTTGTCTTAAATTTATTTCTAGAAGACTATTTCTCATATAGAAGAAGATTTTTTTTAAAAAATTATTACTAACACACTTTTTTTTTTTTTTTTTGCGTGAGTTGTCTTAAATTTATTTCTAGAAGACTATTTCTCATGTAGAAGAAGATTTTTTTAAAAAAATTATTACTAACACACTTTTCTTATTAAAAAGAAGTATTACTAACACTTTTCTTATTACTCCCTCCGTCCCATATTATTTGACATATTTAGAATATTTGCACTATTCATGTAACATGTCTTGACTCTATTTTTCTACTAATATATAAAAACAAAATATAGCATATAAGATGTTGTTAGATTCGTCTCGATTAATATTTTCAAAATATCAAATTTTCGTAATTTTTTCTACTAGATTATTAAAGAAATTTAAGTTTAAAATTGTGCATTGGCATACGTGACGGAGTCAACTAGGTCAAGTAATATGGGATGGAGGGAGTAAAACATAGGACCCTAGCTCAAGTTGAGCCGAAACCATGGAAATCCTCCTAATTCAATAGAAAACCAATGAGCATCCATGGGTGAATATTTCTCCAGTATCAACAATTGTCTGCTGCAACGTTTTCCACCATTATAAAAGCAAAAAATGGTGTCCATCATTATTCTAATGGTTGACAAAGTCGACGCAACAAAGATAATTCCCAAAAATGCCTAATCTAATTAATACGCAATCAAAGGAATATCGTAGTATTCAGCAAGAAAAAAATTTGTCGACAAAAAGAAAAAGGAAAAAAGTCATATATATAGTATTCGTAAAATAAATAAAAAAAGAAATATTTATACAGTATTATATATTTTTTTTGACCAAACAGTATTATATTAGTAATACAAAGATTTATAAAAAAATATTAGGTTTTCTTGTTCAAAATAAAAAATATTAGGTTTTTAAAGTTAATTTTACAGTGTACAATATTATTATTTTTGAAAGAAAAAAAATATAGTGTATAAAATATAAATATTAGGATTTTATAGTGTACAATGTGATGGTGTTGAATGATCTATACACATAAAATTATAAGAAAATCCTCTAAAAACATCGATATCAACTTCAGATTATTATTTTTTGGAGAATGCTAACAATTGCCCTTGGGGCATTGGATAAGGGGATAAAAATAGAAATATAGTATTTGAAAATGGTGAAAAGTGATAAATTTAACTTTTTAAAAGTCAAAATGTTGTTGAAACCAATGCAAACATACTACTTTTACCTTCCTTAACCATTGCCCTCCGGGCAATGGTTAATAAGACCCTTGTTTTTTTTTACACTAAAATACGTACAGCAGACCAAGTACTACTTAAAATTCTATTTGAGACTTTTCCGATCCATGGAGGCTTAAATACGTGGAATTGTTCCATAAGTTACCAAATATATTCATATTTTATTTTTATTGACCGAAACAAATAAATACATTCGTTGAATTACGATTCAACCCATCGATAGAAATCTATATATATGTCATGAAGCAGAGAACAACTTCATCAATCACCTTCAAACAGCAAAATACAATCGAAAAACTCTCACCAATATATATTCACAAACCTGCAAAACAAGATTAATCAAACCATATCCAAAATGACAAGCAACCGTGTTGCTATGTGCCTTAGCTTTGCATTCTTCTTCTATGGTACGTGCACATATTAATACATAACTACATTAATTTTCCAAAAGATTAATCAATTTATTTAGCTAATTTTATTTCTCTTCAGGCGGTTAATAAATTCATTTGCAATTATAATATGAACGTGATTTTGTATTTGTATATGCAGTGGTTGGAGGAGCTAAGGTGACATTCACAAATAGGTGTGAATACACTGTATGGCCAGGAACGTTAACCGGAGACCAAAAACCTCAGCTATCAACGACGGGTTTTGAGTTAGGACCCGGAGCAACAATTGCAGTGGACCTTCCATCACCGTGGTCGGGTAGATTTTGGGGCCGAACTGGATGCTCCGACAACAACGGAAAGTTCAGCTGCGCCACCGCAGATTGTGCCTCTGGTCAAGTCGGTTGCAACGGTGCTGGCGCAATCCCACCAGCAACACTAGTAGAAATAACAGTAGCATCCAACGGGGGACAAGACTTCTACGATGTGAGCAATGTGGACGGATTCAACGTGCCAATGTCTGTAACGCCACAAGGCGGTAGTGGTGACTGCAAAACCTCCAGTTGTCCGGGGAACATCAATGTTGTGTGTCCTTCTGAACTCCAAGTGATAGGTTCTGATGGGAGTGTGGTTGCTTGTAAGAGCGCTTGTTTGGCTTTAAATGAAGATAAATATTGTTGTCGTGGAGATTTCAATACAGAAGAAAAATGTCCACCCACGGAATACTCTATGATTTTCAAGAACCAATGCCCCGGTGCTTATAGCTATGCTTACGACGATAAGAGCAGCACTTTCACTTGCTTTGCAAGACCCGATTATGCCATCACCTTCTGCCCATCAAATTAAACTCCACGATCAAACAAAATATGACATTTTAAATTATTAAACTTATGTCTTTGTATAAAATAAGCGCACGTAGACAAATGTGCACATATACACACAAACTTGTGGTATAGTATGAACTGCAAGTATAAATCAAACATAGCGTGCTTTCATTTATTATTGTATTTTATATTTTTTGATAAATTATTAAATTGATGAAGTTATTATTTGGGTTCTTCTACTTATGTTATGAGCTGCAAATGATTTTATCATTTTATTTGTATGGTCTTTTCAACGAACATTTTAAAATATAACCAACTACATAAAAAGTTGTCTAACAAATAAATCCATTAAGTTTGAGATCTGCAAAGAATTCTGTTTTATAACAACAATTCTCTCCATTTGCTCGATGATTCTCAAAATTATCACGGGGTTTCTTTTCCTTAATGAATCAATATAATAAGTCATATAAAATTGTAGTAATTTGCTAACTGCAACGCGATAAATAGTCGAATGTCACAGGCTCACAGCGGGTCATAGCAGCCCGTTTTCTTGTAATGTGAAAATACTGATTTCATTCATTATCTCAAAGTACAAGGGGAGCTTATTTATAGCTAAGCATCATGATGGAAAGCCCAAGGCTAGATGACTTGCATTACAAGTAATCTCATGAGACGTAGGCTAAAACAACAATGACAAAAACAATTAAGCTCTAACTATCCTAACATTTATATCAATCAGGTGAAGAAGAAACTGGTTCAAATGTTCGATGAAACCACTCGCGGAAGGGTAAGTTTATTTTATATTACCAAATTTAGTGTTCAATATTTTTTTGGTACAAAAGTGAGGAAACTCTATAACATCAGAAGAAGTCGTGTAAATGCTTGGAAGATAGTTTATAGTTTATAACTGATGACCGATGACTATCAGCTTATAAGATAATTGGAGTGTTTGGTAAAATTAACGGTTTAACTAGATGATAAATGTAAAATGACATAAAAATGTATTATTAATTTATAATAAAGTTTATATAAGTTGATATTTAACTCTGAAATAAACTTGATATTTAAATATTCAGGAATTCATGATTTAAATTTTTTTTAAGAAAAAGTAATTTAAATTTATAAATTTAACATATCTTTTATATTATAAATTAAAATTTATTCACTAAAAATTTTATTTGATATTTATTTCTATTTGAATATAACGAAGTATATATATATATATATATATATATATATATATATATCCGTTGACAAGAAAGTATATATTTAATATGGAAAGGTAGGTCTGAATTAAATTATAATGAATAGTTAAAAATAGATTTTAGATAAAATAATAAGGGTAAAAGTGGAAGAAAATATGATAAGCTATAAGCTCAAACGCTACTTGAAATAAGGTTTGGAAAATAAGTTATAAGCTCGTAAAATAAACTTTAAGCTCGTGGTGAAAAGATCGTTACCAAACAAAGTTTTTTTTTGTCAGATGAGCTTATAAGCTAGCTTATTGACCTTGTCAAACAGAGCCTTAAGCTAAATCGTACATTCATTTTCAATATTAACTTCTCTCATCTCTATTGTTATAAATAAATAAATAGTGCTCTTATTTGATACATCACACACGCATATAATGATATATAAGGTTTTGTTTGCGAGTATGAAGGAGAAGGGAGATGAGATTTTTGGAAGAGAAAAAGAAGGAAGGAGTAAGTGTAAGAAATAGAAAACATTGTGAGTATAGCGTTTTGGGGGTTAATTTTTCTTCATAATATAAAACTCTCCTTATTTGGGAGAACTAAAAAGTTGTATAGCACTTTTGGGTTGACTTTTCCCTTTTCAAAAATACCCTCAATTTTCAATACAAATAACACATATAACAAATATATAAGAATAAATTCAAATATTAAAAAATATGTAACAAACACGATATGAATATCTATATGTCTAGTTTTTTTCTTCCCTTTATCATTTAAAAAGTGTAACAAATTAGATGACTATACGTAAACTTACTTTTTCATTATTCCAATTATACCCTTAAACAACTTTTTCTATAATAAAGATCGTTGTTGGTGTCATATAAAAAAATGAATTTAGATTTTTTTTTTTGTTATATTGTTCGTGTCATTGAAATAAATAATCATGATTAGTTTGGTTTGTAATAATTTGAATGCAACAAATATTTATTATTTTTTTGAACAAATTTATATTTTTAGTTTGAATCCAAATCAAATTTCATAAAAAGAACACCGTTGATAATTTTCAAACATTAGCGCAATAAAAAGAGCGCTCGTCTTTTCGCTAGTATATATAAAGGGAATACACCATTCTAAGCTGAATTTTATCTTTTGAATTTCATCCCTTCATTTAAACTATTTTATCATTTTATTTAAATTATCGATTAAAAAATTGATTAAACCTCATTAAAATAGAACAATCCACTAGAATAGGAGAGAAACATTATTAGACACAATGAAAAAATATTATTTTGACCCTATATAAACAAATAGTGTGTTTTAGTTAAGAAAAAATATCGTCAAAGTGTGCCTTTCATTTAAATAGTTTTTACCATTTTTTTACTTATGAAAAACGGACATGTTAGTGCTCGTTTAGACGCTAGCGTATATAAAGGACATACACTCTTTTGGACTGAATTTTTTCTTTTATTTTATTATTCATTTAAATTATTTTATTTGATTCCTTTTGAGATGACGTATCCCTCCAGGCTCCAGCACCCCAGAGCCTAATTAACCGCTAGCCATCGTTTCCATCCTCCCAACCTTCTCCAAATTGTCCATCCACAAGTTGTAGCCTTTACCTCCATTCTTTTTTTTTTTTTTTTGATGGAGCCTTTACCTCCATTTGAAATCGATTAAAAAAAAAATCCTCTATCTCATGATAATTTGTCCGCTTGAAATCAACAAAGAAAGTTATCTCGCTTGCCTCCATTAACCTTTGTCAATACAATAATCCATTAAAAAAAAAAATTGCACCTTTTTTTGGTGTTGGCCGCCGGCCGGAGTTTGAACCGGACCTTGCATATGTTATGCATTGTTCATACCAACTGAGCTAAGCTCGCGAGGATAAAAAAAAAATTGCACCTATAATATTATGAAGAACGAGATTTGTTTACCAAAAATAAAATAAAAGTATTGATGAGTTATTATTTAGTTAGTTTTTATATATTATTTAGTTTAGTTTTATTTAGATTTGATTTGATTTTATTACAATATTATTTTCTTTTTGAGTCTTTTTACTTCAATTGCATATTTTTATATTTCAGGAATGAATATTGGATGGAAGAAGCCTTGGAGCAAAAGCAAGGAGTCTGGAGCTGATTCGGAGCAAAAATACGAAAGATTTGAGAACAAAATATAAGTCCCCCAAGTCAGAAGCTTGGCACGGCCCGTGCCAACATGTGGCACGGCCGTGCCACCCCCCAGAACCTCCTTTTGCTGCTTTTGCTTAGGGCCCAAGTTACTTTGTTTTAGTTTTAAGGCTTAATTGCACTTTTGGTCCCCTATCTTTCCAAAACTTGCGGTTACAGCCCCCTAACTAATTTAAATACAAAATAGCCCCCTAAGTATTGAATCTTTGGCAGTTTTGGCCCCCAACGCCGACGTGGCACCCTAAATGAGGTGCCACATGTCATTTTTTTTAATTTTGTTTTGGCCTTGGGGGGCCAAAACTGCCAAAGATTCAATACTTAGGGGGCTGTTTTGTATTTAAATTAGTTAGGGGACTGTAAACGCAAGTTTTGGAAAGATAGGGGGCCAAAAGTGCAATTAAGCCTAGTTTTACCAAACAGCCCTTGTAATTGCTTAGATTTTAAGTCGATTGTAAGCTATAAATAGAGTAGCCTCCCATCACAAATATTCCTCTTTTGTTCTTTGAATAAAAGTTCACTTTTACTTCTTCTTCTTCTCCTTCTTCTCTATGTCTACAATGAACGTTAGTGAGTAGACTCTTCTTGTCTTGGGATTGTTGGATAAGTCTAATGACGTAATCCTAATCGAACCAAGCTTTAACCCTAATTTCATGTAACCTTAATTTCTAATCTAAGTTCACCGTTTAAACATGAATTAACAATTATCAAACTGTGGAAACGAAAGTGGAGGGTTTGATAATTGTTAATCCATCATCTCAAATATCAATTCATAATGCGAAAGCGGAGCTTTGATATTGGAACACGTGAATTTAGACAAGAATTGCAAAGGCAGTGAAATAGTCTTTGCAATTCTTGAGACATGAGTAGTTTCAATCCTTATAAGCTTCTTCTAGTAATCAAATCAGCGAAATAGGTTTGGTTGCTAGAGGTAAACTCTCACTGAACTTGGTCGGAAAGGTGAGGGGCTAAAGGGAAACCGATCTTTAGAAATTAGGTATAAAACATAAAATTATAAGTTTAGGTTTTGGCTAGTGAAGGATTCGTCATTATGATTAACTAATAATCTCAAGGCTTCTTTTATTTTATTATTGTTAATTTCTTTTAATTGAAAATCCCAACTTTATAATCTTAAACTCTCATCTAATCCTTATTGAAAGTTAATTGAATTCATAACTCCCTGTCGGAACGATACTCTTTTTATTACTACTTCGATAGACCGTGCACTTGCGGTTTGGCCTATCAAGTTTTTGGCGCCGTTGCCGGGGAGTTATTGCAATTTGATTAATTTTTTTAAAGATTAGACTAAAAAAAAAATCTTTTTCTTTTTCTTTTTCTCTTTCTTTATTTCTTTTTCTATTTCTTCTTTTGCCTTTAACTTCTTGGGAAGCATAAAATAATAAAGATATGACTGAGGAACGCACTCTCAAAGAGTATGCAATCCCATCTTCAAATGAGTCATACGATGTTATTGTGTACCCAACGGTTGAGGACAATTTCGAAATAGAACCTGCACTTATTCACTTAGTGCAGCAAAATCAATTTTTCGGATCACCCACTGAGGATCCGAATTTTCATATTTCAACTTTTTTAAGACTCAGTGGAACCTTGAATGCAAACCAAGAGGTCGTAAGGCTGCACTACTTTCCTTTTTCCTTAGGGGGTAGAGCTAGTGCTTGGTTTCATTCATTGGAATTTGGTTCTATCACTTCATGGCATCAAATGAAGCAAGCTTTTCTTGCCCGATTCTTTCCTCATTCTAAAACTGTTCACTTAAGGAAACAAATCATACAATTCACTCAAAAAGATGGAGAATCTCTTTACAATGCATGGGAGCGTTTCAAAGAAATGCTTAGACTTTGTCCCCCATCATGGTTTAGAGAATTGGCTTATTATTCACACTTTTTATAATGGCCTGTTGTGTACCGCAAAAATTTATGTTGATGCAGCTGCAGGTGGAGCTTTGATGAATAAAACATACACAGGAGCTTACGCTTTGATCGAGGACATGGCACAAAACCACTATCAGTGGACCTACGGAAGGGACATCACTAATGTTGCTCCTTCACCCTCTAAAATGGAGGTCGGTATGTATAAATTTTCTACCCTTGATCATCTATCTGCTAAGGTGGACACACTTTTTCAAAAATTTGATAAATTAAGTATAAGTGTTGTCACACCTACTCCTGTTTCACCACCATGTGAATTTTGTGGAATACTTGGTCATACTAGTGTTAAATGCAAACTAGGTAGTACTGTTGAAAGTCCCGAGCAATTAAACTATGATAAATATAATCAAGGGATGAGGTCAAATCAAATTTTTTATAACAAAACACCTCAAAATCCCTTTGGACAACAAACAGCACCACCCGGTTATGCAAATAACCAAGGAGTCCCTCAAAAATCCAGCTTGGAAATTTTACTAGAAAAATGTGTTATGGATCAATCCAAGCAAATTCAAGAACTTAAAAATCAATTTGGATTTTTGAACGACTCTGTTGTCAAGCTTACATCTAAAGTGGACTCCATTTCTACTCACCAAAATTTTCTAGAGACTCAAATCTCTCAAGGAGCCCAACAAGCGGCTACTTCATCTCAAACCTCCGAAGTCCTTCTAGGCCAAACCAAAACCAACCCCAAAGACCATCTAAGTAATATTACTCTTAGGGATGGTAAACAATTAGAGGACCCCGTTGTGAAAGTTAAGAACAATGAAGGAGGGGTAGGGAGTGATGAGCCTCAAGGTGAGAAAGCCATAGGAGAGAATGAAAAGTCATTTGTTTCACCATCTCATGAGCCTAAACTTCCTTTAACACAAGAGTTTGTTAAATCCAAGTTAGATGACCAGTTTAGGAATTCTATCAAAATACTTCCAAGCAAATTGCCACCTAAACTTAAGAATCTAGGGAGTTTTTCCATATCTTGTGTCATAGGATCTAAAACATTTGAGAAAGCCATGTGTGATTTGGGAGAGAATGTTAGTTTGATGCCATTATCCCTTCCTGAAAGATTGGGTATAGGATAGTTAAACCACTTTCTAACCGTCAAGCTAATGACTCTAAACGAGCGCTTCGTGGGAGGCAACCCACGCATTTATCTGCTTTTATATTGTTTGTTTTTCGTTGTTTTAAGTGTTTTGTAGGTAATTGTCCAAGTATGATTCAAGGAAAATGAAAATTTTGAAGCCTCCTAGAACCAGAACCTTGGCACGGCCCGTGCTCATACTGACATGGCCGTGCCAGACCATGCCAAGCCAAAACCGACCAAAACTCCAGAAACTTGGCATGGCCCGTGCTAAGGTTGGCACGGTCGTGCCCGATCCCCAGGTAAGTATACTTAACAAAATTTTCTTCTTCTTCCTTCATCCTCCAACACAAACATCTCTCATCCCTCAAACTTCTCTCTGCAACCTCCATAACCAACAACCTTCAAACCTTCATATCCAACCCATAATTCACCAAAATCATAGTCCATTAAACCCTAACCCAATTTCTTCACCAACCTTCATCATTAAACTCAAAAACCTTCAACCAAATCACTAAACAAACCTTTCCCTCACAAAACCTAACCTTAACCCAAACCAAAACCAAGTCAACAAGGTCAATGGCATCCAAGAGGAAAGGAAATTGAAGTGGTGCAAGAAGCGATCAACAACCAGCAATCATGGAATCCAATTCAAGGATTCCAAGCAAAGGAATAGATATAATTCTCTAATCTCTAGAACTATCTCTGCTTGCAGGTACCTTAATGTTAATGGATAGACTAGAAATAGAGGAACATTTGATTAGGCTGTTGAATAACACAACCCTGTTCTTAGCTACCTTCAGAGGGTTATGACTTTGCACCATTTGGGGTAGAACCGAGTTAAGGAACACTAGGACAGATGAGCTCTTCATGCTATGGGCTATGCTATATAACCACCCTGTGAATATTTGTTTCTACTTGCTTGATTATCTTTCCTATGTAGCTAATAGGTCTGACGGTAAGGGAAAGATAGTAGTAGGTGGTATCACTACATACACAGCTAGGCAATTTGGAGTGGATGAAGATGAGGGGATAAAACCAATTGAGGGAAACAATAGGCTTAACATAGACACCCTCATTGCTATGAACTTCATAAAACATCAACCGCTCATGCAATATTCACTCAAGCTCAATGTGCCTATTTTGATACTACTTCCTAACCCATCTCGAACTAGCATCGAGGTGGAAGCAAATCTGTTGTATGTTGATGATGACCAGGTACATGAAGAGCAAAATCTTGATGAAGGAGAAGGTGCAACAAACTAGATGACTATACGTAAACTTACTTTTTCATTATTCCAACTATACCCTTAAACAACTTTTTCTATAATAAAGATCGTTGTTGGTGTCATATAAAAAAATGAATTTAGATTTTTTTTTTGTTATATTGTTCGTGTCATTGAAATAAATAATCATGATTAGTTTGGTTTGTAATAATTTGAATGCAACAAATATTTATTATTTTTTTGAACAAATTTATATTTTTAGTTTGAATCCAAATCAAATTTCATAAAAAGAACACCGTTAATAATTTTCAAACATTAGCGCAATAAAAAGAGCGCTCGTCTTTTCGCTAGTATATATAAAGGGAATACACCATTCTAAGCTGAATTTTATCTTTTGAATTTCATCCCTTCATTTAAACTATTTTATCATTTTATTTAAATTATCGATTAAAAAATTGATTAAACCTCATTAAAATAGAACAATCCACTAGAATAGGAGAGAAACATTATTAGACACAATGACAAATCTTATTTTGACCTTATATAAACAAATAGTGTGTTTTAGTTAAGAAAAAATATCGTCAAAGTGTGCCATTCATTTAATTAGTTTTTACCATTTTTTTACTTATGAAAAACGGACATGTTAGTGCTCGTTTAGACGCTAGCGTATATAAAGGACATACACTCTTTTGGACTGAATTTTTTCTTTTATTTTATCATTATTTAAATTATTTTATTTGATTCCTTTTGAGATGACGTATCCCTCCAGCACCCCAGAGCCTAATTAACCGCTAGCCATCGTTTCCATCCTCCCAACCTTCTCCAAATTGTCCTTCCACAAGTTGTAGCCTTTACCTCCATTCTTTTTTTTTTGATGGAGCCTTTACCTCCATTTGAAATCGATTAAAAAAAAATCCTCTATCTCATGATAATTTGTCCGCTTGAAATCAACAAAGAAAGTTATCTCGCTTGCCTCCATTAACCTTTGTCAATACAATAATCCATAAAAAAAAAAAAAAATAATTGCACTTTTTTTGGTGCTGGCCGCCGGCCGGAGTTTGAACCGGACCTTGCATATGTTATGTTATACATTGACCACACCAACTGAGCTAAGCTCACGAGGATAAAAAAAAAATTGCACCTATAATATTATGAAGAACGAGATTTGTTTACCAAAAATAAAATATAAGTATTGATGAGTTATTATTTAGTTAGTTTTTATATATTATTTAGTTTAGTTTTATTTAGATTTGATTTTATTTTATTACAATATTATTTCCTTTTAGAATCTTTTTACTTCAATTGCATATTTTTATATTTCAGGAATGAATATTGGATGGAAGAAGCCTTGGAGCAAAAGAAAGGAGTCTGGAGCTGATTCGGAGCAAAAATACGAAAGATTCGGGAACAAAATATAAGTCCCCCAAGTCAGAAGCTTGGCACGGCCCGTGCCAACATGTGGCACGGCCGTGCCACCCCCCAGAACCTCTTTTTGCTGCTTTTGCTTAGGGCCCAAGTTACTCTGTTTTAGTTTTACCAAACATCTCTTGTAATTGCTTAGATTTTAAGTCGATTGTAAGCTATAAATAGAGTAGCCTCCCATCACAAATATTCATCTTTTATTCTTTGAATAAAAGTTCACTTTTATTTTATTGTTTTATTCTTCTTCTTCTCCTTCTTCTCTATGTCTACAATGAACGTTAGTGAGTAGACTCTTCTTGTCTTGGGATTGTTGGATAAGTCTAATGACGTAATCCTAATCGAACCAAGCTTTAACCCTAATTTCATGTAACCTTAATTTCTAATCTAAGTTCACCGTTTAAACATGAATTAACAATTATCAAACTGTGGAAACGAAAGTGGAGGGTTTGATAATTGTTAATTCATCATCTCAAATATCAATTCATAATGCAAAAGCGGAGCTTTGATATTGGAACACGTGAATTTAGACAAGAATTGCAAAGGCAGTGAAATAGTCTTTGCAATTCTTGAGACATGAGTAGTTTCAATCCTTATAAGTTTCTTCTAGTAATCAAATCAGCGAAATAGGTTTGGTTGCTAGAGGTAAACTCTCACTGGACTTGGTCGGAAAGGTGAGGGGCTAAAGGGAAACCGGTCTTTAGAAATTAGGTATAAAACATGAAAATAAGTTAAGGTTTTGGCTAGTGAAGGATTCGTCATTATGATGAACTAATAATATCAAGGCTTCTTTTATTTTATTATTGTTATTTTCTTTTAATTAAAAATCCCAACTTTATAATCTTAAACTCTCATCTAATCCTTATTGAAAGTTAATTGAATTCATAACTCCCTGTCGGAACGATACTCTTTTTATTACTACTTCGATAGACCGTGCATTTGCGGTTTGACCTATCAAGTATAGAGGAAAATTAAAGCACACCAAAAGAGTTAAAATTACTTAATATGAGTAATTGTGAAACTATGATTAAAACGAAACGAACTAGAATTTGGTGTCAATATAAAGTTTTACATCCGATGTCAGTGACGGATCCAGCAATTTTGGAAAGTGGGGGCACCACACACACGTGTGTGTGTGTGTGTGTGTGTGTGTGTGTGTGTGTGTATATTTCATTTTTAATAGCATAAATATACATCGTAATTGTCCTCTACGATTCTCCATATTTTGAAAAGATTGAATGATTTTTCTCATTATCAATACCAACAAAAGTATCTATCTCTATATAAGTAACTTAACAATTGGAAAAGGTTGTGTATGTTATGTTGTGTCAAAGTGTGCGTTTATGTGTGGCCAATAGAAAAGTGTTGTGTGTTTTGTGTTGATGATTTAGTCAACATTTCAACTATAACTATATATTATTATATTACTACCACAAAAAAAAAAAAAAAAATTCTCAAAATTTAGTGCAGGCATAAGCCTACAGAGAGACTCTTGTGCCGCAAGTAGGTGTAAGAGATTATAAAAGAGAACAAAATCAATATATATACCGTACTAACCAAACCCATAGGGAATTGATAGTTTGAGGAAATGGATTTGAGTGAGTTGAGAAAAGCTGTTGAGGAGGTTGAAGATGTCGATGACTTAGAGAATGCTTCATTTGTTCGTATACTTTGGGTTAATGTTTTAGGACAACATAGATGTCGTGTGAGTTTCCTCTACCCTGTTTCTGTCACTTCATTATTTATTCATTTTGTAGTTTAGAGATTTTAATATTTATGTTCTTATGTTATGAGGTTATGTCAAATTCTGTAATTCAGGCTATTCCTAGAAAGCGTTTCTATGATGTTGTTATGAAGAATGAGATTGCTTTACCATTTGGGAGCATGGCATTGACTTCTATTTTGGGTAAACTTGCACCTGATTGTGGTTTAGGTTATGTTGGTGAAGCAAGATTAACACCTGATTTATCTACTAAAAGGACAATTCCTTGGTACACATGCTCCTTCTTTACTGATATCATTTTATAAGATGTAGACTTTCTTAGAAAAGATAGAGTGAATTATTTAAACTGATTCAACTTTGTTCCATTATAGGAGCAAACAAGATGAAATGGTTTTAGGGGGGATCTGAATGTTAAACCTGGTCAACCATGGGAACAATGCCCGAGGGAGGCCTTAAGACGAGTTTCCAAAATTCTCAAAGATGAATTTGACTTGGTATGTTCAACCATGTTGCATATATAGCTTTTTCTTGTTTAGGATGTACTATATGGTGTTTTATTCATCAGAAAATATATTTTTATGACCAACTTTAGACCATTTTTAAGACAATTTTTTAAATCCTTAACACATTTCAAAAAGATGGTTAAAATAGCTTGCAATAGATAATTTAGATCTCAAAATTCTTTAACGACTGATATTACAAAACTACATAACTATGGGTGCATTTAGTTTGCATCAAAACTGTTTAACATATGATGCAAACTAAATGCAGCCTGAATTATCGAAGTTTAGTTAGCATCACATAACTAGGGGTGTTCGTAGGTGGGTTTGGGTTGGGTTTGACCAACCAAATTAAATAGGGTACTCCGGTTTAGGTGAGGTAAAATAACCACCCATTACTCTACTTTTTAATTTTCTTAAAAAAATGTTTAACTTATTTGACTATAATTTTATGCATATAGAATATCAAATAATAAACTTCATCATAAAATACTTACAACAAATTAAAGTTGCATGACATAAAATTGCATTAGTATCAAAATAACCAAAGAGTACAACATATTAATTTGTAACTCTAGTATGTTTTGATTTTCAATATATAGGGTACAATGTGCATGTTTTGGAAATATAACTTTCTTCTACCCTATGAAAATAAAGATAAAAAATATTAACATTATTGAGTAAGTGGGTTTTTTGGGTTTGGGTCTGGTTTCACCCGAAACCCATTTATTTTTATGGGTTTTCCATTTTTAGAAAGCATATCCACCCAATTACCCAACCTAACCCATTTTTTTAGGTTTTTGAGTGGGTTTGACCGGATTTTTTGGGTTGACCCAACCCATGAACACCCTTACACATAACTATGGGTGCATTTTGTTTGCATCACCAATTATATGGGTCCAAGTTGGACCATTTTTTTCTACCATTAGATTATAATTTTCAAGTGTGCAACTACGTGTAGGTGGATCTAAAAATTTGTAGTTAATGATTTTTAACGTTGGATATATCTAATAACAATATATTAAATATCATTAATCAGATATTTTAACTACGTTAACAACCTACATAGATGTCACAAAAGTTGTCTAACTTTTTTTTTATTTCAAAAACATACTCCCTTTGTTTCAAAATGAATGTCGCTTTAGCCAATTGCACACATATTAAGGAATGGAATAAAGTAGTCAAATGTAATAGCAATTTTACCAAATTATCCTAATCAACTATTGGTTTGTTTTTCATTAAAGAAAAAATAATAATTTGGAAGTAGTGTAACATAGTATTAATTGAAGGGTACAATTGAAAAGAAAAAGTTATTATTACATTGGAAACTGAAAGCGACGTTCATTTTAAAACAAATTTTTTTGGCTAAAACGACACTCATTTTGAAACTAATTTATATTCTGCTTCTATAGGTGGTAAATGCAGGATTTGAGAATGAGTTTTTTCTCTTGAAGAGGTATGCCATTCAATATTATCTTGTGATTTGATTAATGCAATTTACCATGCCATTTATTTATAAACATGAAGAAAAACAAACAGGGAAACGAAAGAAGAATGGATAAAATTTGACTCGAGTCCTTACTGCTGCTCGTCATCATTTGATGATGCTTCTCCAATACTTCGTGAAGTTACTTCTGCTTTGCATTCCATGGGTATCACAGTAGAACAGGTAAAAAACTTATGGAGTTTATAACTTGGTTAATTGTTAATAAAATATATGACAATGGATTTATCTGATTTTCATTAGATTTACTTAAAATTTTGCAGGTACATGCAGAAAGTGGAAAAGGTCAATTTGAGATTGTTTTGGGACATACCATTTGTACCGAAGCTGCAGACAACTTTGTTTTTACTCACGTGAAACTGTTAGGGCAATTGCTAGAAAAAATGGCTTGCTTGCAACATTTGTTCCAAAGTAAGTGTCGTTGTAACATATATAATATGGGCAATGATACATCTTAATCTTAATCTTAATCTTAATAATGTACAAGCATGGAGACACAAATAGGAAAATTTACATCTTAATCTTAATCTTAATCTTAACCAATGAACAAATAGTGTCCATTTGTATTATGCAGATACAAATCCAAATCTAGAAAATCTTGAGAGATTGCCAAAATCACTTTCGGATTCATTGGAAGCACTCCATAAGGCTGACTTCCTTAAGGAATTTATTGGTGATAAGTTGCTGAAGGCCATAAAAGGAATTGGAATGGTAAATATGTTAATGTACATGATCTTCAATTTACAAGTCCTTAAGATATGAAAACATTAATTAATGTGATTTTTCCAGCCAAACTACAAATTTTGATGCTTAATTAATGTGACTTGTGATGCAAGGCTGAAGTTGATCAATACTCGAAGAACAAGGATGCATACAAGCAACTCATACACCGTTATTGATTTTGAAGAATCAATGTGACTTGAATGAAATACTAGTCAATTATTGGTTGTGGTGTGGGTGATCTAGAAGCCACGTAAAAAAAAAAAACTATTTTCTTGAATATGTTCGTTGAAACCCTATGTTCTTGAGATGGTTTTTTATGTTGGTTCGTTGATTTTGATTTGGGTCAGGTTTTATGTGTGGCTTGTATATATTTTTCATTTTCCCTTTTTCATCGTTATGCTTATCCCTCTGCAATGGGTAGTAGAGTAACCATGTACTCTATTTCCTTTATATTTATCGCTTGCCATTAAAATTAAAATTAAAAAAGACATTTTCATAGCTTGTGTTTATGCTTCTCAGTTTATAGTTCGAACCCGGTCATAACATTTGAAGTAACAATTTCGACATTCAAAATTTATTCATTTCAATTGAGAGTTAATTTTTTTTTTCCTTATAAAATATTTAGTTTTTGTTTTTTGTCACCGTAGAAAAATTTATAATTTTTCGTCCATAAAAAAAATGCACGCAATTAGAATCTCCACTATTTAAGTCAACATATATTTTTTCCTCAAAAAAAAAGTCAACATATATTTGAATGCATGTTTAGAAAATTATAAAATAAATCCTCAAAAAATAAATTTAAAAATTTGATTTATAAATCCCACTTTTCGTTATTTTTGTCTTGGGTTTTTTACATTTAAAAAAAATAGAGCGAACATCAATAAAAATATATAGAAATTGAAGCAATATTATCCTGTTGTAGAGACCATTTGTGTTTGCGGAGTTATTTCAGAGTATCAAAAAAGTGTAACTTTTTTATGGATACGAAAAACAAAATTTAAAAATTTTTTAAAGAAAAAAAAACTTAAAGTAAATTTTCATTTGAATCCCGAAGAAAATTTTAAAATCAAATTTAGATTTTGAGAAAAATAAAAGCATTGTTTTAGAGGAATAAAAAAAAACAAATCAGAATAAATTAGTACATACCTTTTTTCCACATTATTTGTTTGATGAAAGGATAGGTAAAAGAAAGAAAATAAAAAGAAGAAATATTTTTTTCAAGGACATTTCATAGACAATCCGGATTCGTCCACCTATGAGTCTAAACATGTCAATTTCATAGCCATATTAAAATGGACGAGAGAAATTCTTTACGTTCTCTCCAAATCTTCACGCATTGTCCAAAATTGGATCAAACGTATAAATATAAGTGAATGATATTACCAAAAAGAACAAGATATTGCAAAAACCAACCAATAGAATTTTGACTCTGAGCACTTCCATTGAGAGAATGGATTTGGTTGAGTTAATAAAAACGGTGCAAGAGGTTGATCAACTTGTGGATGACTTAGAGACTGATGTTTCATTTGTTCGTATGTATATCATGGGTTATATAGGATAATTTAAAATATCAAACTTTGTTTTTTTAAAGAGAGAAAAAAAAAACAAATTTACTTAATTAACTCATTAAGTTTTGTAATTCTCTTTCTTTTTTGGTGTCATTTCGTGAATACCATCCACATCCAAAATAATATAGGTAGTGTTAACTTATACCCTTAGGGCACATGTTAAAAAACTCAAAAGAAGAAATATTCTCTTAAATTGTGTGCATTCAATTCATTAAAAAGTTAAAGATTAAATGTAATGCACACTTTCCAATAAATTATTTATATATTTGATTCATTAACTTATATCTTAAGAGCACAAGTTAGCATTTCCCAAAAATATATTATAATTTGTTTCGGAATAGATTGCCTGACAAATTTGTTTCGTCGAGACATTATTCATTCTGAGGCTCAGCCGTGTCTTAGTGGTTGCGGTCAACCAGAATCACAGACTCATTTTTTTATCATGTCGTCTTTTCGGTCAGATTTAGCAGCTTATGTGGAATTGACTTTGTGTTTATTCAGCGGATCCATTTAACATTGTGAACCATTTTTTTTTCCTGTTTGGTACCTCTTGAGGTTTTGTAAAATCAAGATGTTCTCTTATGCATTTGATTTGGTTAGCAAATTTGTGGGAGTTATGGAAGGAAAGGAATGAGTTATTTCGTGGTCAAGAGCGCTCTTGTGCTCAGCTTTTGGAGAATGTCAAACTTCTATCATTTTGCTAGTTTAAAGCTAAATTTGTTGTATTTCCTAATAGCTTTCATAATTGGTGCCAAAACCCTTTCTTATGTGCGGGCATTGGCTATTTTTTTTTTACTTTAATAACTGAACGTTTGTTGTATTTTTCGGGTGTCTTTTGTGGTACACCTTGTACCGGGAAGATAGGTCGTCGTTCGTTATATATAGCATTTTGATTTCTTAAAAAAAAATTATAATTTGTTTGTATTAATATTTTTCAATTTTAAATATGCGTATTTTCAAAAAATTTATACATGCTTTTTTAATTTACTACTTCTTCATATAACTATATATTTTATTTTATGGAATATTTTATTAGTTTTTTGACAAAATTTTACGGAATATTTTATTAGTTATTAAGTTGAAGCCAAAGAGAAAATTGATAGCCTCTAGGGATAAAATTGATAAATATCCCACATAATTTTTTTTTAGCGAAACAAACTCATAAGATTTCATTAGATATCAAAATGGCAATACATGATGGTACATCAATGAAGGTGTGAAGGTTAGCTAGAGAGGCGGTTACCTTTGCTGGAACATGAGTGATCCCATTTGGTTTTTTCATTATAAAAATTAGCAAAAAGACCGGTACTACGTGCCCTTCTATCTGATTTTTTTCTATTATGTTTCTTTGTAATTATTTTTCATGTAATTTTTAACTTTTTTTTAACAAACTAAAATGATATATATATATATATATATATATATATATATATATATATATATATTATAACAAGGTTAATTTACCGTGCACAAGATATGCAAAAGGTAAACCAACCTACCAGAGTACAAGAGTAAGGTGTTGTTCTAAAGGAGCACCATCAAAAAATTATAACAATTTACATTATAAGACCCATACAAGGGAGTGGATTTTTCCACCAGTCATGATAATCATATGTAAAAGAAGTCTGTGATGATTTCAGCCACATGAAAGAATTTAGTTTCACTTTTTCAGCTATAATAGAAGAGTCAGAAGCTGTATCTTGGAAGATACGGTTATTTCTTTCCTTCCAAATAGCCCAAACCGAAGCAAACCAAATCACTGTCAAGAAATGGTGAGTGACTCTAGGTAAACCGGCCAAATGAGTGAATTGAAATAAATGCTGCCGTATGTCACCTGGAAGCACCACAGATAAACCAAACCAAAGCAAAATATGATTCCAAAGAAAACTAAAAATATTACAACCGCAAAATAAGTGAGCTGCGGTTTCCTGATCACCACAACCAGACACACAAGTCGAGTCTGCTAACATAATAACTCGCCGTTGCACCAAATTGTCTCTAGTAGGAAGTCTATTCCGGAGAAGGCGCCACACAAACAAAGACACCTTGGACGGTATAGACCTATGCCAGACATCATCTACCAGTGACCTATCCACCGAGGTACCAGTATTGGTAAGAAAGCGATAAGCTTCCCGAACCGTGTAACCATGGGGAGGATCTAAAAGCCACCTCCAAGAGTCATGTAATTTTTAACTTAAATTTGAAAGAAAAAAATATTAGGTTAATGTAGAAAAGTTTTTAGCAAATAAGTGTTCAACTAAAATATAATTAGTTTTAAATTTTTTTATAATTTAAGTACAGATTTAAATTTAAGTTTGGAAAAGAATTGAATTGAAATGGGTAATTTTGTCCAAAAAAATGTCTGAATGAAAAGTATTTAATTGATAGTTAACTTTAAAACCTTTATATAATGGTATATGACCAAACAACGTGCTTCTCAAGACTTTGTGTATCATATTCAAATTTAAACTTGAAGAGAGTTTTTCATGGCCAACAACGTGCTTCTCAAGCTTTTTGTTCCCATGCTGCTGCTATTTGCAGGTGACGTAAATTCCCCTTCCAATACTTTTGTTCCCATGCTTGCATATATTTTTGAAACATTGATATTTATCATTGTAAAGTTCCTTTTTGTTAAGAGAAAAGTCATTGCAATAGCTCACTCTCTTGTTAGGATAGCAAACTATTTCGCTTCCTCTCAAGTTTTTACTTTTTTTTTTAGAGACTCTCAAAATTTTACTATTGTTTCTGGATGTATTGTGAATATTATTGAATTTGGATGTAATAATAAGTCTTTTCTCCATCTCATGGAATAATAACATTTAGTTTTTCTTCAAAGCTTTTTTTGCCAATGAAAATGAATATTGAGCGAGTGTATTTTCTTTTATTCTAATATTTAAGTCAATATGTTCTCAAAATCTTGTTTCCTCTCCTATAGTATAAACTATGAAGGAAGAAATCATTAGCTTTCACAAAATTGTATTTTAAAAGGTTAAGGAGATGAATCCACAATGGGGATCATATAGTCTATTCAATCCCATCAAATTGATGAATTTGATCTTATTTATTTAGTTAGATATTTTTTACTCCTTATAAATAAATTAGAGAAATTTTGTTTTGAGTAGTATTTTATATAATTTGGATCTATCTCTAAAAAAATTGATTTCATTCCTCTAAAATTTTAAATCACTATTTGATTTTTTTTTTCAAAACTTTATTATTTTAGAGAAAAATATATTTAACCTTATATAATCTAATGCCATGGCCCTTTATACATTATGATATTCAGGAGTATTTTCAGATGTGACATTTCATTTTGAAAACATATGTTCACACTTGATATGGCGTGCATCAAACCCAAGCATAGGGGATTTAGAACCAGAGCTAGGTCCAGAAATCTACGAAATATTCAACATGGATGATCATTACAGTGGAACAATTTGGGTTAGAACAGAATGCACAACAAATGCAGATGATTATTTTTCATGTGAAACTGGTGATTGCCGATTAGGAACTCGCGAGTGTGCAGACACAACACCTAATTATCCAGTAACACTCCTCAATTTCAACGTTAACGAATCAATTGTTTCCTATGAAATAAGTTTGATTCATGGACAAAATATTTTTGTTAATATCAAACCTGTTGGTGGAACATTGTTGGATGGATCTGGTCCATGTCCTGTTGTGAGTTGTAATATGGATTTTGGAAATGTTTGTCCACCATCTTTAATAGCTTATAATGCTAATGGATTTTATGTAGGGTGTAATAGTGCTTGTGATGTGTTTAAGGATGCTGAACATTGTTGTAATGGGAATAATTGTCAACTTGATGAGTATACACTCAAGTTTAAGCAACAATGCCCTAATGCTCATATCTATCCTGGTGATAATAAGCCTCCTATGTATCAATGTAAAGGGGCTGAAAGTTATGATATAACTTTTTGTCCTGCTATTGGAAGTGCAACTTAAGTTTTTTAAATAGATTATTATCATTATATTTTGTAATGGATTGTCTCTTTTGACTTAGGTCATGAATTATGAGAAATGAAAGTATAATTTCAGTCAATAGTTATGCAAAAAGGTTATTTATCTGTTGCTCGAAATAAAATAAAATTGCATTAACAATTTGTGATTGTGTATTGTGAACCTTGACTCAATTATTAATGAGGTATCCATAATAAAGAGAAAAATGGAACGATTTATCAACAAAAAACAAATAAATCGAACGAGATGACTCTTACTTTTATTATTAGTATGATCTCTTTTTTCTTTTTCTTTTTTATCTTTTTTCTTTTTTTTGTGATCTTGTTGCCCTAAAGTTAATTTATATCATTTATTTTTCTTAGAGGATCATTTATCTTTCTTAACTACGTGAATATTTTGAAGATTTGAATCTGATGAATTTATTTCTTAGGACAAGGCTTCAATGGATGAACTTTTTTTTTTTTTGCATGGTTTGATATGAAGAAATCGAATTTATGTAATGCCTTGAAAGTATATGTGATCTAACAATAGTTCAATTGGTAGAGCTTGGTTTGGGATTAGAAGCTTCAAATAGACCTTTTATTTAGGTTATTAGGGAAAGAAATCAATTACATGAATTGGAGAAGTGAATCAAGGAAGAGGGTTTTGAGTAAATGACTAAAGGTAGAAGCTTGGGATTAGAGGTAGTCCCTAAATATATTGATATACTATCACACCCTTCAATTTGAGGTTTCTTAACACATTGTTGTTGGAATGCTCAGCAGCAATATGTGTTGATGTGCCTATGATTACATGGCCAATATTTGGAGATAAATTTTTTAATGAGGCTTGGTAAAAAAAAAAATTATTAATGCTCGTATTATGCACAAAAAAAAAATAACATGAGAGCGTGTAGAGAGAAACATTGAGAGAAATCAAATGGCCCATGGAAAACAAAGTGAGATGAAACAACGGTATCCATGGGTCTCCAAAGGGGTAAAAAGGTGGCGCATGGTGGTCTAGGGGAAAACAAATGCGGTGTTTATTTCTATAATATCGACAACACAACCATACCATTTTTATACGAATTTTTTGGATGGGGTCAATGTCTCGGACCTCTACAAATTGTTTGCCAGGTTTGGTCGTGCGGGTGTGGTACTTCTTCCGAAGAAGGTGGACAAATGGGTCGGTGTTTTGGTAACGTTGAAGATATGGGTGCACAATTAGAGGATGTGTTGTTGGGGAACACCCGTTTGAAGGTGAACAAAGCAAGAATTAGGAGGAAGGAGAAGAAGAGCAGGGTGCAGCAGAGGGAGGAGAAAGTTGGAGGTATTGGAATCCTTAACTATTCCGAGAAACCCTTCAAAACTGCGATATCCAAAGAATATATAAAGGGTACAGTCATGAGGGATGAGAGGTCGTGCTTAGAGGTGGTGTCAAGTGAGGAAATGCTAGAGACTTTGATAAAGGTTGTGTTGGGGTGCAAAATCAAAGATGATGATATAAAGAGTATACAACAAAGGTTGGTCATGGAACGTATAGGCGTGGTTCATGTGACAAATTCTATTTCTAAGAACAACGAGAATGTGGATCAGAGGGTGGACAAAGAGTAAACAAACACACAAAATTTGCAATGGAAGATTCAAAACTCTTAAAATTTGGTGATTCAATTGACAACGACGTCGACGTTTAAGAAAGGTTGTTGAAGATTAAACAAAGTAGAGTAAGAGCAGGAAATTAGCAAGGAGTGATCCTAACTAATTAAGTAGGCTAAAGTTAATGCAGATGGTGGATTTGTCGAAAGAGCCTAAAGGGGGAGATAGACAAAAAGGCCAACACAAACTCAATAAAGGCGCAAAGGGTGAGTGATGGGTGGGTAACTTTGCCCCATGATATTTATAAAGCGGTGGTTGACTGTTTTTCAGACCAGGTTTCGATCATAAGGTAGGATCAGCCAAAGTTTGATGGGTCACGTTTGATAGGTTGTACGAAGAGGAGAATGAAGTGTTGGTAGCTATGTCTTTTATAACGGAAATTGAATCAGAGATTAAAGATAGAGACGAGAATAAAATTTGGGTGGCTGATGGTTATAATTTTGCATTTGTGAAGAAATTTAAGTATTTACTAAAAGACAAGGTTAGGATTATGTTTGATCAATCTCATGTTGACGAGGTGTTGGCGAAGGGTATGTTGGCGTATTTTGTGGCTTTGATACAAAAAGTGTCAGCTCTGGTGGTTTTGAAGGATTATCGTCCAATTTATACGTTAGGGAGTCTCTATAAGTTGCTTGCTATGGTGTTAGCTAGGATATTGTTCATTCCTATGAATTCAATAATTTCCTCTACTCAATCGGTTTTCCTTAAATGGAAGAATTTGGTGGATGGGGTGTTAGTAGTGAATGAATTGGTGGATTATGCTATGCCAAAAAAATGAACCGGCAATGTTTGATCTTAAAGATGAATTTTCAAAAGATGTATGATTCCATTGATTGGGATTTTTTAGAGTATGTGATGGGTAGAGTTGGGTTATGTACAAAGTCGGTAGAGTGAATGAAAGCATGTGTGTTTGGGGGAAGCATGTGTATTCTAGTGAATGGAAGTCCAGCGAAGGAAATTTGTATTCAGAAAGGACTCAAACGAGATATTTCAGCCTCGTTTTTGTTTTTATTGGTGAAGGTTTGAGTGGTTTCATGAGGAATATGTCTTCTCTTATTTTGTTTTAGGGTTTTCATTTTAGTAGTGAAAATATGGTGGTTTCTCATCTTCAATATATCGATGGGCTGGTTTTTATGTGAATGCCAACGATTGATGATCTTTGAATGTTAAGGACATTATTTATAAGTTTTGAGATGTCGTCTGTGTAACACCCTTAAACCCAACATACAATATATCAGCACCTTTTCATATGGACCAAAAAACCCAACTTTTGCTTTTTGAAAAAATACAAACTCAGGGATAAAATTGTAATTTATGTTTAATTATTAATGCTTTTTTATTTTCTATGCAATTGAGTGACTACTTTTATGCGTCATTAATGCTATCTCTTTCACTGATTCCTTTTTTCAGCTTGCTTCTCTCTCTCCCTGTTTCACATTTTCCTTTCTTCCTGCCGTTTCTTGAAATCAAGCTGCACTTGATTTCTTTTTTCTTTTTTTTACAAGTTTAAGAGGGACAACAATCAAATAAGTTTTGAAGTTTTGGTTTATTAATTGAATTCTTAATTCTTGAGTGATCTTATTTTGAAGCTTTGATTTTGAATCTTTTCCTAAACTTTTATCATGTTCTTAAAATCAAATAATTCCTTGGGTGATATTATTTTCTCCTTGGGTGATATTATTTTCTCATTAATTGTATTCCTAATATTTGGGTGATCTTTGGCAGGCCATGATTAAAAGGTACAAATCTGATTTGTACATGATCACTTGCCACTAAGCTTAAAAAAAATGAAATAAGAAACTGGGAATTTTGTAATCACACACACAAGCTGCACTGATTTGATGAAAACGGAAGAAGACAAGAAAGTGGGAGAAGAAAAGAGAAACAAAATCAGTAATGACGCAGAAAGAAAAGCCAATCATACAAAAAGGAAATAAAAAAGCATTAATAATTAAACATAAATTAAAATTTTATCCCTGAGTTTGTAATTTTTCAAAACACAAAAGTTGGGTTTTTTGGTCCATATGAAAAGGTGTTGGTTTCTAAAATAGACCTTCATGAAAATGAGTGGGTCTATTGTAGCAAACCCCTATATATATATATATATATATATATATATATATAGAGAGAGAGAGAGAGAGAGAGAGAGAGAGAGAGAGAGAGAATATATCATATGAGAATGGTATATTTATATGAGAATGATGAGAATGAATATGAGCCTTCAGATTAAAAGGTATGGCTGAGATTAGATTATCACTTAATAGAGTCATGTGACATTGTCATGTGCCATTCTCATTCCAGTTCAATCTTTTCTCTTAAAACTGATGTGCCGTTTCTTCTTCTTTCAAAAGCTGCAACTGTCTCTTCCTCCCCCTCACAATCAATGATCTTTTCCGGCGACCCAACCATTCCTGCCCTGAAGCCCGTCGTCGTCATCTTCCACCACCGGTACTCCGTCATAAACTCACCGTCGCCACTTTCCTTCACACGTTGGCGGTTGGAAACCCCATAAAAGAAATCGTTCCAAATCTAATTTCAAAACAATGTCTTTGTTCTTCGCACTCTTTCTTTCGATTGATCTAAAACGATTTGAGAAATAAAAACATTCCATTTCCAAATCTAATTTCACCTCCAGATCTGTATTTTAATTTGGTCAAATTAAAAAATTGCTTTAGCTTTTCTTTCACTAAATTAAAATTGTCATTTTTGTATAGAAAAAGGAATGAACAATCAATTAAATGTCATTTGGATTCTGCTGTCTATGTTAATGGTGATGAATTGTCAACATAAATTGCCGTCGGTGGACATAAGAAAGCGTTTTGCTGAATGGTATTGGGGAAGATTAACAAATTAATGAGTAGTTGAGAATTGATAGAATAGGTTAAGACACATGTGAGCATTTTTTTAATCTGGACCATTTATTTTTGATCTAAAGGTTGATAAGTGTTCTCACTATTCTCATATAATTAACCCATTCTCACTAGATATGTCCTATATATATATATATATATATATATATATATATATATATATATATATATATATATATATATATATATATATAATGTAAATAAAGCACTTATTCATATTTATTCAAGGTGCTACGTCATCAAATAACTCAAATTGTGCAATATCCAGTTTTCAACAAAGTTTCACAACGAGATAATAATATCTTCAAGTATGTCAATCTCATAATACATCCAAAAAAAGCTCCAAGGTTCTCAAATAAATCCAACATATAATGTAGCAAGTATGTCAATCTCATAATACATCCAAAAAAAGCTCCAAGGTTCTCAAATAAATCCAACATATAATGTAAATAAACAACTTCCGACAAAGATCCTAATCAGAGCCTACAATTAGACTCTAAAAGCAAGCAAGAAAAATGAGGAAGTGTCAAGCTAATCCTTAAGTACTCAGTCGTCCTAAGCGTTCTCAACCAGTAAGTCTACCCTCAATAGGCATAGGTGGCAACCACATAAAGGAGGTAAGATAAATATTCAACATAAAGAGTATATAAGCACAAGCATAATATCTCACGATTCACATATCACTTAATACAATAATACATACATCAACATCATAAGACAAGCAAACATCCTCATAATCAATTTATTACTAAGATATCATCACATCATTCTCATATCATCACTATTGTCACAAATGTACAAGCAATCACCAAGGAACAAACATAACCATGTACACATCTCCACATATATTCACAAAGTTCACATGATAAATATAATCAAGTATGAGACATTTCACATAGACTCACATGCATGCAATGTTCTAGACATGACTCTATATGCATGCGGTACCATTCTTTGGATGTCGGAGGTTTGTTACCAATTGATCCCCTCGTCACTGGATACCAAAATATCCTAACACTCGTCATTAATGCATACTGAAATATCCTAACATCAAGACTCATGAATGCATGAACATATGATTCATCAAATGCATATGTTTATACAAGACCTCATCATCAATAACATCGTCACTTTTTATACATGTACTCATCATACATACATATATATATATATATATATATATATATATATATATATATATATTCATCATCATCAAAGTCATCATCAAACATATACCACATCAAAGAGGTAACATCACTTCATTTAGCACAATTTGCATTTGAGATGATTAATCTTTTACGCCTAGTTCCACATTTCATGTATACATATCATGGCCAAATCATTCAGCAGTCACCATCTCATCAATAACATATAGTCATTTACAAGTTAACATAACATAAATAATTAATTTCCAAAGTCCGTCTATTTCCTACGTTTGTCAAAGTTTGTCTATTTTCATGATTTCACAACCTTCAATCCAACTCCAACCTAAGCTAGGTTAAACCAATTATAAGTAATCAATTATACTTCAACTAATTAAGTTTAGGTGTTTGGGACCCATTGGTATGCGTCAAAACTAAAAAACGACGAAAAATTGGACTTTCCCCGCACAGAGCGATGCACACGGTCGTGCTGCCTAGGTGCACGGTCGTGCTCACCAAGTTATAAACTTTGGCATGGTCCGTGCCATTTAGGCGCACGGTCGTGCCACCCTGACTGATGGGAAAACCTGATTTTTCGCGTTTTTGTGCGTAAAACTTCGTTTTCAAAGCCGTTTTCGATCTTGTTCGCGCGAAATTCATCCCAAACACTTAGACCACTTATACTTTATGATCTAACATCATTTCAAACCTAGAACCACTTAATTAAACTTATCACAACATAGATTAATTCACTTAATCACCTAAAAACCCATTTTTCTTCAATTCAATCCCACGCCCAAATAAGTTCATAACCATAACAGATATTTTTATCCATTTCAACATAACAACAACTTCACCAATACAATCATATACTCCAATTCATCAAACCACAACTTTCATGATTATTACCCTTGTCTCACAAAAACACCACAACTGAATCCAAACATCACATTTAACATAATCACTTCCATGAATTTTAACATAAACACATACCCTATAACATGACGAGTAATTAGAACATGGATTAAGCAATAATCATCAACAAAATCATGAATTTCACATAAATAAGCTAAAACATCAAAAGCACTTATTTCTGCATCATCAAACATGAATTTTAGCACATCAACAACTTATTTTCACAAATGTCATCGTACCCAAAATTAGCATAATTAGTAGAGCACGAAAATCAACTTTAATCAACTTCAATTTCATAAATTGACAACAAAAATCATGAATCAAATATCACACAAGTGATTATAACTCAATAAGTGAATATAGTCTCTCCCCCTTTACCTCTAACTCTTAAAAAGCTAAGCTCTAATCTACTCTCCCTATTGAGTTTCTTCAAGCTAGGTCATCTTCTCCCTTGAAATTCTTCTTTCTTCCTCTTTCTTTATATTTTCCTCTCTTCTCTCTCTCTCTCTCTCTCTCTCTCTCTCTCTCTCTCTCTCTCTCTCTCCGCCTCTTTCTAGGTGAAACTTACCAAATGAATTCATAATCCTAGTTTGGGACTACTACTAGTCTTATAAACTCTCAGTAACCCTCTCAAATTTGACCCTAACACTGAAAGATAAAAAACACACCCCTCACCAATTGCCTCCTATACCCCGTGCTCATGAAGTGTAACGACATAACAAAAGCTCGCTGACTCAAAACATCGCAGAACCCAACAAGTCCATGACGATCAAGTCATGAAGCCTCGACAACAAGTATTAAGCCTTGAAAAACTTCCTATGCCCCCAACCAATTGCTAGCCTTGGAAACACTCCTAATGATAATTTACGCAATGATAATAGCACATCTGCTACGTTTAAACAAGCTAAACACAACATTTTCCACCACTTCTTCACCTAGGCTTGGTAATATCTCGACTCAAAATTATCATCCCCTTAACCTTTCCCACCAAGCCATTCCCTCCACACACGAAGAAGAAAATTTTGCCAATATTAAATATGTTTGTCCTGATGATCAACATAAGCATAAAAAACCAAATAATATTGATATCCTTGAAGAAGATGGCCCAGTCCACGTCAGGGACAAAAATGCAATCAAATTGATCAATGACAATAGAAGTCTTCAGGATATGACATTAACAAGTATATCTAGCACTATGGAAACAACGTAATGTAATTATCATACTTTCCCTTAATTACTGTAAAGTTATGTATGGATGAATTCCTAGATTTATCTATCCATATATGGAACATTATGGGTGTTGTGAATATGGAAGGGAAGCGTCAAACCCATGTTCTTATTCGTCAATATCGTTCGTTATTAGTTGCTATTTTAGAAACACATATTGTCAGTTTGGTCGAGTTGTGAATTTTTGGAATTCTCTTGGCTATGAGCAGTGTGCAATTTTTGAAGCCCAAGGTCAGGCTGGGGGTGTTTGGTTGTTGAAATCATACATATTTTAAAAAATTAATTGTTAGTATTTTTAATTTATTATCAAAATATTTTTTTATTTTATTTTATCAGATTTCTTAATTTCATTCTATTTTATAGGTATAACTCTGTAAATTATTTTCTTATCCTATCCTAACTGATTCTAAGCCGGTTCATACTTAGGATAGGAATTATAACTAGTGAGGCATGATATGATAAGTTTCATGATTAACTTATCATATCCTGATGTGACATGAAACCCCGGATTGAGACAAAAAATATTCCACAGCAGGGAGTCGAACCCGGAATTCATATTAGTTGAATTTGCTTGATGTGCCACTGTGGATGATGTGATATCCTTCTGCCAATTATTTCTATATAGTACATTAGATTGTGTGGTTTATAATTAGGGGTGTTCAAATCCAAACCGATCCAAATTAAAACCGCAAACTGATCGAAAAAACCAAAAACCGCACAAAACCGAATAATAATGGATGTGTTTGGATGACATTTTATGAAAACACCTCGGATTGGATCGGATTTTGGATTAAATTTTCAAAACCAAACCAAACCAAATCAAACTACATACATATATTTTAATATATATATATATATATATATATATATATATATATATATTTCGCTTTTTTTTCGTAGTGGCCAGGGTTTGAACCCTGGACCTTGCATATTTTTATGCATTGTCCAACTCGCTTTTTATAAGTATAATATACTATATTAAGCTATTATTTATTTTCTTTTTAATTCTTTTAATACTACAAATGAGTTTAATTTAATCAATTTTGTTTCTATTTCATATGTTTCAAATATAATTAATCATTTTTATTTTGTACTATTAATTTTTTTATAAATCATATGTTATATTCCGTATAAAACCTATTATTTTATCATATTTTTATAAGATTATTATTAATAAAAAAAGGTTACAATTTGTAATTTGGATATTCAAAAACCGATCCAAATTAAACCGCATTAAATTGGATCGGATCGGATCGGATTTTTAAAATTAATCATTCTTAACCGAACCGAACCGCATATAATTTTATCTTTGGATTGGATGAGTTTTTGTCTCAAAACCGATCTAAACCGGACCACGAACACCCTAGTTTATATATATGGCATATTATAATGTGTGGTCAATGTATTTTTTTTTCTTTTCTTAAAGTAAACAGCTAAAATGGCCGGACAACATGCCATAGAAAAAGTCCATTAGGTCTATAAGGTCAGTCTATTAAGTACGTACAAATAACTTGCAAAACCATACTCGGCTCATGCTATTCCCACTCAGTTTCTCAAGTCAATAACTTCCACACCTTGTGTTTATGGAAACATAAATATATTAATATCTTATAAGAGTAATTTTGTAAAAAATTATTTTTTTCTTTTTCATTTATATATTACTGTAAGGTGACTATTTACTTTCATCTTGTACATTCTCAAATAATTTGTAGTTTTATTTGGGAAGATAACGTTTTTAGTATTATAGTATATAAATAAATATTGCTCCCACAATCTAAAATTCTTGGCTCCATTTATGTGAGTAGGTGCATCTTCCGCTGTCGTTGTGACCACCTTTTTAATGGATGATTTGTAAGTACATATGTCAATGTTCTTTGAAGTCTATCCTTATACTTAATGAGTCTAATAAGACAATTCATCTAAACTTTTTCATATCGAAAAGATTATAATATATAAAATTATGATTATCGTATATCTTCAAACAAATATGAGAAAGGGGTAGGAAATATTAAGCGCCTAACTTTCATTGCCCAAAAAGTAGTGATATATTGTACCCTTTGGTCAAAAAAAAACAAGCGATATTGTACCCAAAAAAACAAAAAACAAGAAACAGAAGAGTTGGTATTAAAAAAAATACAAAAGATTGCAAAAGAAATCCACAGCCGGGAATCGAACCCGGAATTCATAACAATTGAATTTGCCTGATGTGCTACTGTGGAGGTTATGATACAACTCCGCCAATAATTAATATGTACCAAAACAATATGTGATCAGGGAATTTTACTCTTTTAGCCGTAGTTGTTTTTTTTTTTTTTTAATTTATAGATAACCACTAGTTTCTTTATATCTACACGTGAAAAGACGGGCATTCACGTGCCCGTCTATCCGCTCTTTTTATTATGATAAGGTTTAAAAATTATAAACGGTGTTTTTTTTTTATGAAATTTTGATTTTGATTAAAACGAAAGATATAAATATTTGTTGTTTTCAAGTTGCAACAAAACAAACTAATCAATTATCTATTTCAATGACACCAACAATATAACAAAAAAAAAATATTTTCTTTAAATGACAACAACCACAATCTTTATCATATAAAAAGTTGTTTAAGGATATAATTGGAATAATAAATCAGTAAGTCTAAAAACTTAAAACACATCATATTTAATTTCATCCAACATTACAATTTCATTTTCACCAAACAACATATACCAAATTAAAAACATGGACAAAAAATAATTCTATTATGTAAGAAATGTAAATGACTAAGATTTTATCATTGTCTAAAAATTCAAGTAGCACATAAATACATTTTTGAAATAAAAAGCAAAGAAGAAACTTAACAAAAGAAAATATGTCATTTTATAAAAGTTTTCATTGAGTTTCTCTTCATCTTTTTCTCTCTATTTCAATCTAAATAAGTGATTTTCACATAAATCTAGGTTTTTTCTTCGTGATTTCGTCATCTGAGTGTGGTGGTGTGTTGTTCCTCGTCATGTGCGGAGTTGTTTGTTTTTCTGTCTTGTTTGCGGTGTTCATTTGATTCATATTGAAGGATCAATTCAATCAAAGATTTGCACATCAATGTTGCAGATCCGGAAGCATGAGTATTCTGCTCATTTTAATTTTATCATATATTTTTGTAGGCATTATGCCGTTATATGCTATTAACTTGGATGTTGTGAGTTTGTTCGCAGATTCATCCTTTACGTTTTTAGCGATGTTAAATGATGTACTCTATCGATTTGAATGAATGAATATCGTTTTATTTTTGTCAAAAAAAATACATTTTTTGAAATACAATATTTATTTTTATAAAAGTTGAGTCAAACAAAATATATAAAAAGATAAAGCTGTAATAAATACATTTAGTTTTATAACAGGGCCTTGGAACTCGGGATTTCCAACGTCTCCAAATTTAAGGAGTGTGTGTTTAGTTTTTTCTTCTAGATTAAATTGTGTGAATCTATTTATTAGACTACTTGACCGAGAAAAACATATTAGACTACTTGACCGAGAAAAACATATATTCTCATTTATTATTATAAAATATTAAATGTACCAAATTTCTACCATAAATAAATTGAACAATCTGAAAAATAAATTAGGGACAAAAAATAAGGAACTACAACAATCTACTAGTATTTTCCACCGACTTGAAACTTACATGAAGAATTGCTGACAATCTTATCTCACCAATTTGAGAATTGTTCATGACAAGGAATTTGATGATAGGTATCAAGTTTTTCTTCTTTTCTCTTTTTCCCTCTCAAATATTATAGATTGTATAAATTTACTTTCTAGATTCAGAACTACCTTTGATTATATTTGAACTTTCAATCACAAAATGAAAATTGCAGCCTAAAATGACAAAAGAAGCGGCAATGGATTCAACACAACTAAGCAACATCCACATTGTATGCATCCCTTTTTTGGCACCAGGTCACATTCTTCCCATGGTGGATATAGCAAAGTTATTGGCTAGGCATAATGTGAAGGTAACAATTATCACCACACCCCTTAATGCAATACCATTCAAAACAACCATCAATAGAGAAATCCAATTAGGGTCACCAATACAACTTCTAGAAGTGAAATTTCCAAATGCTGAGGCTGGAATACCACAAGGATGTGAAAGCATAGAAACACTTCCTTCAATGGACCTCAGAGAAAATTTCTTCATAGCTTTAGACTTGTTGCAACAACCAATAGAAGAGATTATTGAAAAGATGGAACCATTTCCAACATGCATAATATGTGACAAACATATTCCATGTCTAGTTGAAACATCAATTAAGTTCAAATTTCCAAGAATAATATTTGATGGGATGAATTGTTTCAACCTATTGTGTAATCACAATATTCATGCTTCTAAGGTTAGTGAAACTCTCTCCGATTCGGACGAATTCGTTGTCCCCGGATTGCCAGATAAAATTGAGATGCGAAAATCTCAATTGCCTATGATATTCAAGCCTAGTTCAAACCAAAATTTGAATGTTATACGTGAGAGAATAAGGGCATGTGAAGAAAAAGCATATGGGATAGTAGTAAATAGTTTTGAGGAGTTGGAAAGTGGCTATGTTGAAGAGTATCAAAGGGTTACGGGAAATAAGGTATGGTGTGTTGGTCCCGTTTCATTAACAAATAAAGATGATATTGAAAAAGCTAAAAGAGGTAGCAAAAATTCAATTGATGATGCAAATCAATATGTGAAGTGGCTTGATTCATGGCCTGAAAATTCTGTAATTTATGCTTGTCTTGGTAGTCTTAATCGTGTAACGCCTAAGCAATTGATAGAATTTGGTTTAGGGTTGGAAGCTACTAATAGACCTTTTATTTGGGTGGTGAGAAAAGCATATAGGTGGGGTGAAGTAGAAAAATGGCTTTTAGAAGATGGATTTGAAGAAAGGGTGAAAGGGAGAGGAATTTTGGTTAGGGGTTGGGCCCCACAAGTTTTGATATTGTCACATAAATCAATAGGTGCATTTTTGACACATTGTGGTTGGAATTCAACATTGGAAGGTATTTGTGGTGGGGTGCCATTAGTAACATATCCTATGTTTGCTGATCAATTTTACAATGAGAAGTTGGTTGTACAAGTGATTGAGAGTGGAGTTAGGGTTGGAGCTGAAATTTCTGTGAATTTTGGTGAAGAAGATGAGTTTGGTGATGGTGTTCAAGTGACTAGGGATAATGTTAAAGAGGCTATTGAAAAGGTAATGGGTGATGGTGAAGGGAAAAATGAGAGGAGAGAAAGGGCTAGGAAATATGCTGACATGGCAAAGAAAGCAATTGAAAAGGGTGGATCTTCTTACATCAACATGTTGAAGCTGATTGAAGACATAATGCATGTCAAGTTAAATAGGTAAATCAATGCTAAGTTTTAGTGCCAAATGCATATTACTTTGAGTTTTATACAATGTATTTGGTATTGGAATTTTGTAGCATTGCTTCTTTGTTTTCTGAAAATTGTGTTGGTGGTTCATTTCTTTTGGTTTAATTGTCTGAATCCTTATGTTGAAAATTGTGTTTTATTTATAATAAATGGTGAATGAATTGATCTGAATCCTTATGTTGTGTTTATTTTGAAGTCACGGTTCTGAAGCATTCATTTGTGACTCTATATTTGTATTGTATCGCGTTCATATGGACCAATGATAGTGAATTCAGGTCTTTCTATTACTATAATCGTTAGATGATACTATGGTCAATGAATTATACACGCAACACATTAAATAGGTTTTTGAATGGAACAATTTTTTATCATATCTTACTTACATTTCAATCAAAATTTAAATTACTAGTATCCTCTTGCGCCAAGAACCGGAACGTTAACACCAACAAAATAAAACAAATCAATTATGAACTAAAAAAACAATTTTTTAACAAATCAAAGAACATTCTTTTGCACATATGTAAAGTGATTTTTACCTTCAAATTAAATAAACTTAGGTACATCTTATTGAGAGAAGAAAAAAAACTTAGGTAAAAATCAAATTTTTAGCAAAAACAAATTTGATATAAAAATTGAATTTCATTTATTTTTAACAACAAAAATAGAATTTTTGAAAAATGACAATTTTCATTCTATGACGACGGTATTGTTTTTCTACACATTTACAAAAATGATAAACTTTGTGAAAAATCTAACCTTGAAGCATGTAGAAAATTTTCTCAAGAACAAAAAATATTATTTTCAAAGAATGGATTAACATTGAATATTCTTGAACATTCCTCAGGAATGTTGAAGGAGAGATTCATATGATTCCACAACGGATTAACTTTGTGAAAAATCTAATGTTGAAGTGTGTAGAAAATTTTCTCAAAAACAAAAAAGTTATTTTCAAAGAATGGATTAACGTTGAACATTTAAAAATTAGCCGAAGTGAGTTGAGTTTCCTCAACTATGATTCCCTTTGCTTAAAGTGATTAACGTTGAAGGAGGAACTCGGTCTCATTGTCGTGGGTTCGCTGACTACTCTAGTAGAGCTTTAGGTATTGTAGTTATTGGGTTTTGAGCAACCCTAGAGATCGTGTCTCTTTCCACATTCCTAGGAACAGTTATTGGCGTTGAGAGCATGGATCATGGGTAATGCATCATTGTCCAGTCATAATATGCTTATGACTCTGATTTGAGCCTTTAACAACCCACATTATGAGTTAGTGGTCTTGAGAAAGAATTAGCTCATCACTATGTTGCTCTAGCATCACCTATCCTTCACTTGATTGTCCAATTATGCATTGTCCGGTAGAAAGTCTGTCACTAAATATGTCATTTTCCCGTAGGTAAAACTCTGGTAGAAAACAATTTTGTTGTCAATTATGCATTGTTCATAGGTAAATGTATATTTGTCTGTAAGTACAAGTCATGTTTGAACATTGCTCATATATTTAATTGCGACTTAGTTTTTTGTCCCTGTAAATGATGTTGGATTTTTTCTTCAATTCTTTTTAAATGAAACTTGTCAAGATTATAACAAGGCCTTTGAATTGTCGGGGACGACCTTGATGCTTAGGGACACAAATTTTGGATTAAATCATTTTTACCTAACTCTCAAATGTTTATTATAAAGATAAAGATATATTAGAGATGCCTAGACTAATATTTATTCAAAAAGACAAACAAATAAAAAGAAACATATTTTCTGATTCTTCTTCTTTTTCCTTAAAAATAATCAGAAAATGTGATTTGTCTTAAATTTATTTTTAGAAGACTATTTCTCATATAGAAGAAGATTTTTTTAAAAATTATTACTAACACACTTTTCTTATTAAAAAGAAGTATTACTGACACTTTTCTTGTTAAAACATCGGACCCTAGCTCAAGTTGAGCCGAAACCATAGAAATCCTCCTAATTCAATAGAAAACCAATGAGCATCCACGGGTGAATATTTCTCCAGTATCAACAATTGTCTGATGCAACGTTTTCCACCATTATAAATTATAAAAGCATAAAATGGTGTCCATCATTATTCTATTGGTTGACAAAGTCGACGCAACAAAGATAATGCCCCCCGCGACCCCGGGCACGCGTCCGGGTTCTGGTCCAAATGTTTTGCAATTATGTAAATTCCTCTGAATTTTTTATGTAAACCCCTATAAATTAGGCAACTTTTTTAGATTTTTTTGATTATTTGCTTGCAATTTCTCATGTATAAACACCTATAAATGCAGGGGCGGAGCCACACACAAGGTTGTGTGGGCTCCTGCCTGCACTAAATTTTCAATTTTTTTTAATACTATTGATAGTTTTAATCTAATAAAAAATTATGATAGATGCTAATGATGGATTATCATCGACCTAAAAAATGAGTATTATTTCTTTGTATGCAACTGATTTAATCTCCTATATGAAAGTGCATCAGTTGAAGACATTGCTAGAGCTTAAAAAAATTATCGATGTTGCGGACCCTTTCAATTTTCATGGAGTTTTTTTTTCTTCTTCTTAATTTTCATGGAGTTTTATTTGTTGTTGCAATAAATTGTGTATACGGTGGTAGTAGGCAACCGTATTGAATGAACTACAAATTAGAAAGCATGATAAGAAATTGAAATTCATGGAAGAAGATGAAGAAAAAGTGGGAAGTACTTTTTTGGTACAAAGAGAGAGATTTCCTAAAAAGAGAGAGATGTGTTACTTATTCAATATTTTTAAAATATGGCAAATCGTAAAGAACAATTGTGATGTATATATTCGGCTTTAAAAAATGAAATGTAATATATATTAAATACTACAAATTATATATATGATGCCCCCACTATTCAAATTTTCTGGCTCCGCCACTGTATAAATGTGTTGCAATTTTTTTTTACCCAAACTTTGTAATAATCCTGACTCCGTCAATGGATAATGCAAACAAATGCCTAATCTAGTTACTCAAAAATAACAATGGCCTAATCTAGTCAATATGCAATCAAATGAATATTGTAGTATTCAGCAAGAAAAAAATTGTCGACAAAAAGAAAAAGAAGAAAACTAATTTATATAGTATTCGTAAAATAAAATAAAATAAAATAAACTAATTTATATACTATATTAGTAATACAAAGATATTATAAAAAATAAATATTAGGTTTTTAAAGTTAATTTTATAGTGGACAATATGATGATGTTGAATGATCTATACACATAAAATTATAAGAAAATCCTTTAAAAACCTCAATATCAACTTCAGATTATTTTTTATCTTTTTGTAATTTTAATATGTATATCTAACACTGTAAATTATCATGCTTCTATTGTTTTTTAGCAGGAAAATTCATTGATAAAAAAAAACAGAAATAGTGCATGAAATGTTACATTGCATGCCTGTCAAAACAGAACTTCAATTTGAAGAAAATAAATTATTAAGAGCAAACACGGCTACCTATCTCATCATACCTCTTTTGTTGATTTGCAAACTGTTTGTCTATCCAACCAGATCAGCCTATCCTCTTTCATTCCTCATAAATACTTAGCATATATGACTGTAAAACTCAAATATTGTGCCAAGATTGAGGGCAAACATTTACAAACTCTCCCTTTTCCCTCCATGGCAAACAACATAGTAATTGTGAGTGTAAAAAATAGAAAGCACAAAGAAGAACCTCATTAGAATAGTATAGTAGAAGTTGAACACTCTAAAGAAATTAAATTGGCAGAGAGAGGAAGAGTCGTACCTCGAAACAAAGTTGATGATCTCCTTGGCTGCATAATTTTTGCTCCATGCCACCCTATTTCCATTCTATGCGACACAATTAAGAAAAAGAGACAATAAAATTAAGACAATTAAATCTCAGAAAGATTAGGCAATTAAATCTCAACATTTCCAACAAAAAAAAAAAAAAATCATGAACCAACATGGCTCTAGTCCTCTAGATCCACCGCAATATACAATACTTAATTGATTAAAAAAGTTAAAGAGTAACTCATTATCAACATTTTAACAAAAAAAACAATGAAGCTATATGAATTGTGGGACTAAATTAAGATCTGGTGCAGTTATAAGATGGAACAGTCATTACTAGGATGAGGTGCAGTTAAGATGGAACAACTGTTATTTGGATATGAGTTACTTTTTTAAAAGAGTAAATTACACTCCCCTCCCCTCAAAGATGCTTGAATTACATTCCCCTCCTCTCTTATGTTAAAATATACACTCCCCTCCCTTGAAAAGTAAAATTTATACCCCCTCCCTTATAAGACGCTTGAATTACAACCCCCTCCCTTAATAATTAAATATGCACTACACTTTAATCTATTTTAACATAAATAAATATTTTTATGATATATATTAATTTTAAACCACCATTTAAGAAAAATTAATTCATTTCTTTATAATTCAAATGTCAATAATAATTAAATTTAAATATTTTTCTATTGATTTTATAATTTAGAGTTTAAAATTAACTTTTAAATAACCATGCTTTATTGTCTTTAGTAATTTTTCATATTTTTTTTTATTTTATTTTGGGTTGTTTCATATTTTATAATAGGGTTTAAAACTACATGTTAATGAAATTGTGAATAAAAAATAGCAAATAATATGTATTCGATTTTTTATTATATTAAAATAGACCCGTAATACTATTTTTTTCGAAGTGCTTAGATTATTATTTTTTTGCTATATTATTAGAAATAAAAAAAATATTGAGAGAGTAAAGTGTAGATTTTAACATAAGAGGGGAGGGGAATGTAATTCAAGCTTCTCTTAGGGGAGGGGAGTGAAAATTTTTGTAATATGTTTTGAATAAGAAGGGAGGGGAGTGTATATTTTAACATAAGAGGGGAGGGAAGTGTAATTCAAGCATCTTTGAAGGGAATGGAGTGTAAAATGATAGACATCTGAATTTTTTTTAGTGGGGTTGATGCAATAGTGGGGTTAGTGAGCTTGTAAGTAGTTAATGCATATTTTTAGGCAAATTAGTGACTTACAAAAGGCATTAGTATTGATTGAAACAACTTTAAATAAATAAAACTGTTGATGGTTTAGTGGCAAGTGTATTGAAGTGCATATCATATTGTATTGAAGTGCATATCATATATATATTAGGTGGTGGGTTCGATTCCTTTGCATTATGAGGTGGTGGGTTCGATTCCTTTGCAAGAGTTTTTTCATAATATTAGGTGGTGGGTTCGATTCCTTGCAAGAGTTTTTTCATAATTTTTTAATATATTAGGTGGTGGGTTCGATTCCTTGCAAGAGTTTTTTCATAATTTTTTTCAAGACTAAAAAAAAATTAGGGTTAATCGTTAGAGTTAATCAGGACTGATTAACATTTTTTAATATATTAGGTTGTGGGTTCGATTCCTTGCAAGAGTTTTTTCATAATTTTTTTCAAGACTAAAAAAAAATTAGGGTTAATCGTTAGAGTTAATCAGGACTGATTAACATTTATATATATAAAGATAAAGATAAGGATAAAGATTAGAAAACCAACGAGGATCCATATTGTTGAATAATTCATATATTAGGTGGTGGGTTCGATTCCTTGCAAGAGTTTTTTCATAATTTTTTTAAAGACTAAAAAAATATTAGGGTTAATCGTTAGAGTTAATCAGGACTGATTAACATTTATATATATAAAGATAAAGATAAAGATAAAGATTAGAAAACCAATGAGGATCCATATTGTTGAATAATTCATATATTAGTTAGGTGGTGGGTTTGATTCCTTGCAAGAGTTTTTTCATAATTTTTTTCAAGACTAAAAAAAATTAGGGTTAATCGTTAAAAGTTAATCAGGACTGATTAACATTTATATATATATAAAGATAAAGATAAAGATTAGAAAACCAATGAGTATCCATATTGTTGAATATTTCTCCAGTATCAACTATTGTCTGCTGCAACGTTTTCCATCATTATAAAAGCAAAAAATGGTGTTCATCATCATTCTATTGGTTTGACAAAGTCGACACAACAAAGATAATGCCAACAAATGCCTAATCAAATATACGCTATCGAAGGAATATCTTAGTATTCAGTAAGAAAAAAATTGTCGACAAAAAGAAAAAAAGCAACTAAATTATATAGTATTCATAAAATAAATAAAAAACAAATTTATATAGTAATATATTAGTAATACAAAGATCTTATAAAAAATAAATATTAGGTTTTTAAAGTTTATTTTATAGTATACAATATGATGATGTTCAATGATCTATACACATAAAATAATAAGAAAATCCTCTAAAAACCTTAATATCAACTTCAGATTTATTTTATTTTATTTTTTTTGTAAATACGTACAACGGACCAAGTACTACTTAAGATTTTATTTGAGACTTTTTTCGATCCATGGAGGCTTAAATATGTAGAATTGTTCCATATAGTTACCAAATACTATTCATATTTTATTTTTATTGACCGGAACAAATATAAATTAAGATTCAACCCATCGATAGAAGTCTATATATATGTCAAGAAGAAGAGAGCAACTTCATCAATCACCTTCAAACAGCAAAACTACAATCCAAAGAGAAAATACTGCACCAATATTCACAAGCCTGCAAAACAAGATTAATCAAGTCATATCCAAAATGAAGAACACCAATGTTGCTTTATGCTTTAGCTTGGCATTCCTCTTCTATGGTATAAATATCAATACTCAACTACATCAATTTTTCATATAGTTGATCAATTAATTTATTTTGCTTAGTTAATAAATTCAGTTGCAGTAATAATATATCCTGATTTTGCATTTGTTTATGCAGTGGTTGGAGGAGCTAAGGTGACATTCACAAATAGGTGTGAATACACTGTATGGCCAGGAACATTAACCGGAGACCAAAAAGCTCAACTATCAACAACAGGTTTCGAGTTAGGACCTGGAGCAACAACTTCAGTGGATCTTCCATCACCATGGTCGGGTAGATTTTGGGGCCGAACTGGATGCTCCGACAACAATGGAAAGTTCAGTTGTGCCACCGCTGATTGTGCCTCTGGTCAAGTCGGTTGCAACGGTGCTGGTGCAATCCCACCAGCAACATTGGTAGAAATAACGGTAGCAACAGACGGGGGACAAGACTTCTACGATGTGAGCAATGTGGACGGATTCAATGTGCCAATGTCTGTAACCCCACAAGGTGGCAGTGGTGACTGCAAAACCTCCAGTTGTCCGGGGAACATTAATGTTGTGTGTCCTTCAGAGCTCCAAGTGATAGGTTCTGATGGGAGTGTGGTTGCTTGTAAGAGTGCTTGTTTGGCTTTAAATGAAGATAAATATTGTTGTCGTGGAGATTTCAATACAGAAGAAAAATGTCCACCCACTAGACTTGGTGTTGTCGGAGCATCCAGTTCGGGTCCCAGATTTAGGTGTTTGAAAGAGCTCCTGATGAAATCTCCACGACAACAATATTTATCCAAATGTGAAGTTGCGGGACGCAGATTAAGATACTGCAATTGATAAGGGAAGGTATCAAAGGTTAGTCGGCAAACTTATATATATATCTAGCACATTCTAGACCTGATGTTGCCTTTGTAGTACGCTAAGTCAGCCAAGTCACGCACCTACCAAAGGAGTTGCATTTACTAGTTGCATTCCGAATTGTGCAATATTTGAAAAGAACACCATGTAGAGGAATTTTGTTCGAACGGAATGGAAGTGTGGGTCTTGAAGCATATACTTATGCTGACTATGCAGGGTCAATTGTGGATAAGAGATGATATTGCACCTTCCTAGCTGGGAATCTTGTGACTTGGAAGAGTTAAAAGCGTGGTATCACACTGCAATGAAAAGATACAATCATGCAAAGGCATACAATGAAGAAGAATCAATTCAGAAAAAGAACACCAACAATAACAAAAATACCAAGCATCTCTACCATTTTTTGAGGGACAAACAAGGATTATAACTTTCAACCACCCTACATATAGTTATGATCATGAAAATGAAGAAGAAATATAAGGACAGGCGGAACTTACGTTGAATATTGACAGGGCCTCCAAAAGCAACGGCCTGGTTTCAGGAGAAGCAACTTTGCCATTAACAAATCTCCATCTTATATCAATCTCATTAAGGGGTTCCAAACATATACCCTCTTGCTTTTTCTTTATAACATCCAAAAGAGATTCAGGGAGTTTCTCAGCCTCTCTAGCTAGGAGGTTCTCCAAAATAGAATGTATTCTTGTGCAATCATTGCAACAAAGCCAGTCCCCTTCCGGCAATTCCTGCAATATATGAAGAAAGACATATAGTGATACCTTCAAATATGCCATTTTATGATCCCTCAAACAGCCCACATGATATTCCTTTTCACACTGCAATGAACAAGGAGGGGAAGAGGGTTAAGGAAATAGCGTGAAGTTTGTTCAGCATAACTTAGTCAATCCTATAAATCATTGTCGATCTGATTATACCCTTCTTCAAATAAGGAAACTTTGGGTCTGTTTACTTTGTGAAAACATTTCCTATGAATGTTAACAAGGAGAAAAAAGACTCTTCAAGTGAACAATTATATTAAAGTTCCAGAAACAATGAAAATGACAATAACTATTTTCATTATTTCCATAAATGCATCATCCCTAGCTAGCAATTTATCGTCTCTTCATCACAATGGCTCGCTTCAAAAGTCTCTCCTCTTCATTTTTTTTAGGTAGAATGTCTCTCATCTTCTTAATAGCATATTAAAATGAATACATTTTAAGAAATGAAAGCAAAATATTTTCACAAAATAAACAAGCACTTAATTATAAATGTACATTCTTATTATTGCTGATACAGATGCACATTCTGTACATTTCCAAACATAAGACATTTAGGGTCTGTTTGGTTGCAAAAAGAAAGTGTAAGGAAAGATAGTGAAAGGAAAGATTGTATAAGGAAAGAAAGGGAGTGGAAAGTGAGAGGATTGTTTTAGTTGTTTGGTTTAAGAGAAAGTCGATTAGAAAGTTTGAGGAAAGAATGATCTATTTTAAGTAATTGACATAAACACCCATTTGTTCAAAAAAGGAAAGAATAGTAACATAAATAAAAAAAAACAATAATGGTAGGGGTGTTTTGGACTTTTTAAGTAAAATGGTGAGTTTCCTCAACCTTTCTGCACGTTTTGGTGTGGAAGGATTTTTTGTGTGGGGCCCACCAGATTCTTTCTTTCCATCCCTTTTTAGAGTGTTTCCAAACAATGGAAAGTGTTTCTTTCCTCAACCTTTCTTTCCTCATCCCTTTCTTTCCTTTGAACCAAACATACCCTTAGGGTATGTTTGGTTCTATGGAAAGATAGTGGGGAGGAGAGAAAGATGAGGGAAAGAAGCATTTTCCCTTGTTTGGAACACCATAGAAAGGTTAAGGAAAGAAAGATTTCAATGGGGCCCACCTTAAAAAACCTTTCCACACTAAAATGGCCGGAAAGGTTGAGGAAAGTTGAAAAAAGGCATCCAATTGAACAAAATGACCAAATAACCCTTGCTTTTTGATGCATATTTCTTGGCATCACGTGAAGTGCTTCTTTGTTTTGTTTATTCCAATTTGCTTCAATACTGACATAGATTTATGCATGTTTATTCCAATTTATTCTAATTCATTTTTATTTCTTATATCTACTTGTTATTTTGCACTGTTATTTATTTTATTTAGAAATATATAGTCACTTATTAGTATATATTATTGTTATTACTATATATTTGATAAAAAATTATATATTATTTTATTTAAATGTGAGGCTATATATGTCATTTTAGGAAATACACATCTTTCTTTCCTTTCACTTTCCTATCACTTTCATCAATACCAAACAACTAAATAATCATCTCACTTTCCATTCACTTTCTACTCACTTTCATTCCTTCAACAATCTTTCCACTTACAATCTTTCCTTTCACTTTCTTTGATCTTCCAAACAAACCCTTAAGAGATGACTAAAAAAAGCCAGGGCTTTCTTATTTCTGGCATAATAATTGCTACGAAAAAGTCACATTCTTATTATTGCTGGTGTTGTTTTGGTCTGGCATTTTTTCACTGCTCAAAAAAGGAAAGTGGATTCCATGCTCTGACTTAGTTGACACTTGGTCACTTTGACCGTCCTTGGGTCCTACTTGCTTGGAGTATTTTTGTACTTTTTTTTAGTTTGTCAATGTTAAAATGTTTTTGTTGGTTCGACTTTTTTAATTAAATACGTTTCTGAAAAACATTAGTATTATTGTCTATTAAAAAAAATCTAATACTCCATGTAAACTACACCATAAAATATTTACCTAGTAGAACTAAATATTTTTGTTTTGACAAAATATTGAATGATTATTATCGTATTGCAAAGTATCCATTTTTTAAAATATAAATTTGATATTCTCCCATACTTTACAAGAATTAACTGATTCAGGACACTGTTTGTTTATATTTTAGATTATTATTATTATTATTTTAGATTATTATTATTATTATTATTATTATTATTATTATCCATGAACTCTTTTTAGGACCTGTGATTAAGATCGGAAAAAATACGTTAAAATCAAAATATTTTTCCTAAGCAACAAAAATGAAGAGGTTAATTTATTACTTTTTAGGGGGAAAAATGAAGAATGAAGAAGTTAATACTAGCTTATTTTGTTATCCATTTTTGTTTGTTAAAAAAAAGTATTTTTTATTGTCAGAGAACTTTATTATTGTCGGAGAACTTTATTTCTTCACTACTCTTTACTTCTACAAATATCACCCACCGGCCTCTTCTTTTTATTCATTCATCATCATCTTCCACTTTCCCTTGATTGCTCACAGAACGAAAGAACTTATATACACAGAATGAACAAAATGTCGGAAACTGGAGACGAAGGAATCTCCCTCACGACCTTAAGACATATTATGGTATACGGGTTTGCGGCGATTCAGACTTTATTTAACCTCTATAGGATGTATCACTTTTATTTTGGTGAGGGTAGAGTAAGGAGGGAAATGAGGAGGAGAAAGGCGGAAAGGAAGAGAATCCGGGATGGAAAGAAAAGGATAATGAGGCAAAGTGTAATTTTTTCACTGCTCAAATAAGGAAAGTGGATTCCATGCTCTGACTTAGAACACTTTGAGCGTCCTTGGGTCCTACTTGCTTGGAGTATTTTTGTACCTTTTTTTAGTTTGTCAATGTTAAAATGTTTTTGTTGGTTCGACTTTTTTAATTAAATACGTTTCTGAAAAACATTAGTATTGTCTATTGAAAAAAATCTAATACTCCATCAGAGGCGGATCTGAGATTGAATTATTAGTGGGGCTAATTTGTTTTTTTGAAGGAAGTAAGACTAAATTTTTTGGAGAAATAAATATTAATAGATAATGCACAACGTAATTTACAAAATCTTATCTTAGAACTCGTGCGCGTGCACGCGCACACGCACGCGCGCACCACACACACACACATATGCATATTCAAGTGAGAGGACTTTTAAAATGAGAGATGAGAAGATTAAATGCTAACCATTAGATTGAATTATATTAATATCAACGGTTGAGATAATAAGAAGTACATGTGCTGCTCTTCCATCTTCTTTCTCCTCACACGCTTATGTTTTTAGTTTTTTTTTTTAACAGAAAGTTAACAGATGGACCAATACCAATATTTTTACAAAGTGCAGGGACCAATGCCAAACAAAAAAAAGTGCAGGGACCAATGCCAAAATCTGATGAAAGTGCAGAGACCAATGACACATTTAAACCTTATTATTATGAAGTCATTTTAGGGATCCTGTGATTAAGATCGGAAAAAATACTTTAAAATCAAAATATTTTTCCTAAGCAACAAAAATGAAGAGGTTAATTTATTAATTTTTAGGGGGAAAAATGAAGAATGAAGAAGTTAACACTCGCTTATTTTGTTCATCAAGTATTTTTTATATGTTTTAAAATGAGTAGAGTATAATGAAATAAGATGGAGCAAGATAGAGTGGAAACAAAGTTGAATAAAATAATTCTTTGTAATTTTGTAAGTTAATTTCTTGTAACCTATTTTTGTCATACTTATTATAGTAGATTGGAGAGTTGATTTCTTGTAACCTCTTCACTCTTTATCTTTTGCTTGTGGATTATGTTTTGTGCTTTACACTTGATTACTAGATTGAATGTAGGTGTATTGTTGTTGTTTGAGGCTACTTTACTTATTTGGTGGATTACCTCTTCTCTTTCAATATTGGTTTTTAACACCAATTTTTATAAATAAAAAATCAAATTTTTAATAATATTCTTCTTAATTTAGGACCAATAATTTGTTAAAAGAAACAAAAGTACAGAAGATTTTGCACATATTAAAATAATTTCATTTATAAACATTTTACACAAAAATTGAAAATTATATTCTTGTCCTCTTAAAAAGTACAATAGAACTTGCACATATTATTTTAACAAGTAAACATAGAACTTGTTGAACTTTAATTCTTTCACTTCCCATTGTCAGATTATTTCTAAAGTTGTATCAAATGGATGTACATATATCACTACTCCTCTAATAATCTCAAATAAAACCTACACTTTGTTGTACAAATATCACTACTCTTCTTTCACTTCCCATTTTCACATAACTTACATATCACTATTCTTCTTTCACTTCCCATTTTCACAGAACTTATATACAGAAAGAACAAAATGAAGGAACCTAGAGGAGGAGAAGACGAAGGAATCTCACTCACCACGTTAAGGCATATCATGGTCTACGTCTTTGCGGGGATACAGAGTTTATTCAACCTTCATAGGATGTATAATTATTATTTTGGTGAGGGTAGGGTAAGAAGGGAAATTAGGAGGAGAAGGGTTGAAAGGAGGAGAATCAGGGCTGAAAAGAGAAGGAATTTGAGGCTTGTTCAACATGAAGTTAGGTCTGCAATGGAAGAGATTCAGGGTGATGGTGGTGATGGTGATGATCACGGGGATGCTGATGGTGATTTTGAGTATGATGACTCTGATTGTGATTTTTGAAGAATAGGGTTTGTAGCGTCATTTTTGGAGATCAAGGCTATTTGATTAGCGTTTGACTCACTATTTTTATTTCACTACTGAACTTTTAATTATTTTTTTAAGAAAAGGGGAAAAAGTTCAAATACCTTATTTTGAAAAGTTTAGGGGTCCGGGAGTTGGTTATATTTAGGGAAGGTATTAGCACCCTAAATATTCGTAGTACTCTACGAGAACCTCTTGATTTTATTTAACTTTTTGTGCTTAAACTTGACTTGAAAAATTTTGGACCTTAGACATTTTATTTTTGGACCAAAATAATAAAAAAAAAAGTAAAGTAAAATAAAATAACCTAAAATAAAACAAAAGGATAAAAATAAAAATAAAAGATGGAAATTAACTCAAATAAAAAACTAAAGATAAAAAATAAAAAGACTAAAAATAAAATAAAATAAAATAAAAGGTCCCGAAATCGAACCAAAAATGAGGTGTTTTAAAGTACCTCTTTGCCGAAATTTTTTTCTGAAAAGTCAGAGAATATTTCGGATCAGAGACTGTATGAATGTAGGATGTTAGGTCAAAAATTGGGATATGACAGATGCCCCTAATTAAGTTTCTTCGTCCGAAGATTTGAAGATGGAATCTTTGATTTGACGGGTCGAAGAGACTTAAATACAGAGTACACCATTTTTGACCTAAGATGCTATGAAATGCTCATGATGCAAGTATGAATGCAGGACCGCAAAGATGATTTGATTGGGATGAGAAACAACAACGGGACACCCAAGTTCGTTGGAGAAAAAGGGATTCGACTCCGCTAGGGGGAATGTAGTTTCACTATGGAAAATTATTGTCTACTATCGTATTGATAGTTGTATGAAGACAAAACCTTGGGGTGACATCTCTTGACCAGACACACTGGAGATGACACTTTTGACATTCCGACAAAACGGGGAATGACACTTGAGAGAATAGAAATTGAGTGACGTCTCGTCATCCGACATACTGGGAGATGACACTATTGACATTCCGCCATCCGACAAAACGGGGAATGAAACACTTGATATTCCGTAATCTGACAATCCGGGGAATGAAACACTTGATATTCCGTAATCCAACAACGCGGGGGATGAAGTTTTTGATATTCCGTAATCTGATAAATCGGGGAATGACACATTTGATATTCGTAATTAGATAAACCGGGGAATGACACTTTTGATATTCCGTAATCCGACAAACCGGAGAAAGAAATTTTGATATTCCGTAATCCGATAAACCGGGGAATGAGACTTTTGATATTCCGTAGTCCGATAAACCGGGGAATGAAGTTTTTTGATATTCTGTAATCCGACAAATCGGGGAAAGAAGTTTTGATATTCCGTAATCTGATAAACCGGGGTATGAGACTTTTGATATTCCGTAATCCGATAAACCGGGTAATGACGCTTTTGACCTTCCGTAATCTAACAACACGGGGAAAGACACTTGATTAAGAAATCGGGGAATAAAAATAAAAAGAACCTAAATACAAAGAACCTTGATTTTAAACCTTAATTAACCTTGAATTGAAATTTGATTAAGAAAGAAAAATAAAAAGAACGATCACTTGATTGAAAATCAAGGTTTATTATGAAAATATTTTTGTGATTTTTGTTATTTGAATGTTTTTGTTGTTTTGGAATAATAAATGAAAATTAAACTAACGGAGCAATAAAATTAAAAGCGCATGGATTTTTGTAGTGACGTTGGATCATCACAAAATCCCTAATCTAATATTATTTTTTTTATTTTTTGATATATATAAAGCGGTAAAGAAATAAAAGATACACACACACACACACACACACACTTTTTCTCATTTATATTTACATTAGACCTAAATACATTCTAATTGCTGGAAAATAAATGAAAATAATTAAAATGCTAAATAGAAATAAAAAATGGTAAAAAGAAATAAAATGCAAGAAAAAATAAAAGAAAATAAAAGGAAGGAACAACCGAAGGGACAAAATTACCGAAGGGACAAAATTCCGAAGGGAGTTTTTCCGAAGGGACATAAAAAAGAGGGGGAAGAAAAGAAATAGCTCGTCAACACAAGCTAAATGAGGGAGAAGAGAGAAAAGTTCTTTGACAACTCAAGAGATCTTTTGGTGTGTGAAATTGTGAGGAATGAGAGCTATATTTATAGGTGAGGAGGTTGATGAAAATGGAAAAATGATTTAATGGATTTTGAGGGTGATTTGAATGGTGTTTAATGGTGAATTTTAAAAGAGGAATGTGAAAGTTGACACTTGACTTGAAAAATTTTGGACCTTGGACTTTTATTTTTGGATCTATTCTAAAGAAAATAAAATAATAAAGAAAAGGTAAAATAAAATAACCTAAAATAAAATAAAAATAAAAATAAAAATAAAAATAAAAGATGGAAATTAACTAAAATAAAAAAGACTAAAAATAAAATAAAATAAAAGGTCCCGAAAACGAACAAAAAATGAGGTGTTCTAAAGTACCTATTTGCCGAATTTTTTTCTCTGAAAAGTCAGAGAATATTCCGGATCAGAGACTGTATGAATGTAGGATGTTAGGTCAAAAATTGGGGTATGACAGGGTTTATTAGGTTTCAGAGGAATGTCGGTGTTTCTGATTTTCTTAGCGGTGGTGGTCTTAACATGGGAGGATTAGGTTATTCTGAGCTTGATTCCATGTGGAACTGTTAATTAAGGATTTTGATTAGTAGACTTAATTATGTGTCTTTGATATTATATTATAAATGATTAGTCATAGTATGTTCTAATCCTCTCTTATTCTCTTGCTATCTATTTATATCTCTTTATTCATAGAATACTATTCCAAAGTAACATTTACTATTTCAACCTATCATTTTTGTGTACATACATGCGTTAGTAGAAAAAGCGTAATAAAAAGCAAAGGTTCACAGATCTCCTTCTTCTTCTCACGAGCTCCTTCTTCTTCTCTCTTAAAACCACTGCCGCCGCCGCCCCTTTTCGGCATGGCTCTGCCGACCACGTGCACCGATCGGAAAAAGTAAGACCATTTCCTTTATCCTCTCGACTAGGGCTTTCCATTGGTCCAACTAATTTCACGAAAGGAACAACTTTTTCGCCAATCCTTTTCCTCCTTCGCTGCAGCAAGGGGCTTTTCCGGCCACCATACTTTGTATTTCTTCTTCATGTTAATGGGCTTTTGCGAATTCCACTTCTTTCTCTCTTAACCGGTGCGCCACCCAGTACCACAACCACCAACCTCCTCTCTTCCGATTTCAGATCTCGTTCTTCTCTTCATGGGAAAAAAGGAATGAGGAATGCTACATAGAAATGAAGAAGAAGAATATTGAGATGAAGGAATGAGGAATGTTACAATTCTGGAAATGATGTTACAGTTCTGGAAATTCATGGATAAATGAATTCGTGTTTTGATTTTGGGTTAAATATGTTTTTGGTCCCTATAAATATGTCAACTTTTCGTTTTAGTCCTTCTAAAATTTTCCTTCAACTTTTAGTCCCTATAAAATTATCAATCTTCACTTTTGGTCCCTCTTTTAAAGTAAACTCCTATGTAGAATTCATATTTTTTAATAAAATTTTCCAGAAAAATTCAAAATATTATAATAATCACTCCAAAAAAAATTTAGAATTTTTTAACAAAACATGAATTTAATATGAATTTTTATATTTTTTATGGTTAAAAATTCATATTTAATTTGTATTTTGTTAAAAAATTCTATTTTTTTTCAGGAAATTGTTTTAGAATATTTTACACATTTCTGCACAATTTCATTAAAAAATACATAAATTAAGTTGAAAATGGGGACCAAAAGTAGTGATTGAAAATTTTATAGGGACCAAAAGTTGAAGGAAAATTTTAGAGGGACTAAAACGGAAAGTTGACATATTTATAGGGACCAAAAACATATTTAACCCTTTGATTTTTGATGTTGCACTTCTAAAAAAAATTTATGGAAAGGGTAATGTTAACCGGGGCCCCCGGGGCACTGGTTAAGATAGCAAATGTAGTAAGTATTGCATTGGAACATGTGTTGTCAACTCCTCAAAAACATAAAAAGTGTTATTTTCATTTTAAAATTTCTGTTTTTAGGTTCCTTAACCAGTGTTCCGGGGCACCGATTAACATGACCCTTGTGGAAATCATGTGTTGTTGTTTCTGGAAATTTGTTTATGGTGATTGTCCACTAGGGACCAAAAGCAAAACAAACTGTTTAATGATGATGAAAACAACTTGTTTTATTTTCTAGGGAAAAAATCAAAAATCACTGTATTTTTAGGGACAAAAACTAATTTAATCCTAATTTTTTATTTTCATCAATAATAAAGAAATACTAAAAAAAATAACTACAGCGGACCAATTACTACTCTCTTTTTTTAGGTATGGACCAAGTACTGCTTAAAATTTGATTGAGACTTCTCCGATGCATGGAGGCTTAAATATGTAGAAATGTTCCATATAAGTTTCCAAATACTGCTCATATTTTTTTTTTTTAATTGACCGAACCAAATGAATACCATTCGTTGAATTAAGATTCAAACCATCGATAGAAGGCTATATATATGGCAAGAAGAAGAGAGCAACTTCATCAATCACCTTCAAACAACAAAACTACAATCCAAAGAGAAAATACTGCACCAATATTCACAAGCCTGCAAATCAAGATTAATCAAGTCATATCCAAAATGAAGAACACCCGTGTTGCTTTATGCTTTAGCTTGGCATTCCTCTTCTATGGTATATATATCACTACTCAACTACATTAATTTTTCATATAGTTGATCAATTAATTCATCTTGCTTAGTTAATAAATTCAGTTGCGGTAATAATATGATCCTGATTTTGCATTTGTTTATGTAGTGGTTGAAGGAGCTAAGGTGACATTCACAAATAGGTGTGAATACACTGTATGGCCAGGAACATTAACTGGAGACCAAAAACCTCAGCTATCAACGACGGGTTTTGAGTTAGGACCTGGAGCAACAACTTTGGTGGATCTTCCATCACCATGGTCGGGTAGATTTTGGGGCCGAACTGGATGCTCCGACAACAACGGAAAGTTCAGCTGCGCCACCGCAGATTGTGCCTCCGGTCAAGTCGGTTGCAACGGTGCTGGCGCAATCCCACCAGCAACACTGGTAGAAATAACAGTAGCATCACTTTCACTTGCTTATAGCTATGCTTACGATGATAAGAGCAGCACTTTCACTTGATAAATATTGTTGTCGTGGAGATTTCAATACCGAAGAAAAATGTCCACCCACAGACTACTCTATGATTTTCAAGAACCAGTGCCCAGGTGCTTATAGCTATGCTTACGATGATAAGAGCAGCACTTTCACTTGCTTTGCAAGACCTGACTATGCAATCACCTTCTGCCCATCAGCTTGAATTCCACGACCAAACAAATATACTATTTTAAATTATTTAACTTATGTCTTTGTCTAAAATAAGTGCACATGTGCAATGTGCACATATATATATACACACAAACGTGGTATAGTATGAACCACAAATATAAATCAAACATAGCGTGTTTTCATTTTTGTATTTATATTCTTTTGTAATTTATTATATCGATGAATATACTATTTGGGTTCTCTTCAATTTTAAATCCTTGATAATCGGCTTCTTCTCTTGATGTTATGAGCTGCAAAAGATTTTATCATTTTTCTTATATGGTCTTTCTAAGGAACATTTTGAAATATACACTACTGCATAAAAAGTTCTTTGTCAAACAAATCAATGCACCAAGTTTCAGATCTGTAAAGAGCTGTTTTATAACCACTATTCCTCTCCATTTGCTCAATGATTCTCAAAATTATAACGGGGTTTTCTTTTTCTTATTGAATCAATAGCATAACTAGTAAAATTGTATTAATTTGCTGACTGTAACGTGAGAAGATTGCATTTATGGCCACCATATCACAACTAGTCAACATGAGATCTCCAATCAAGCATTTGGTAAATAGCTTATTTATGCATTCATTCAGTAAGCGCTTTTTCACAAATTTTGTACAAACTATTAACAAAAGGCACTCAGGAGCTCTTTTAAACACCTAAGCAAGTCTTTATGTAGTCACAATGTATAACCAGTAAAGCTCTTCCTACATCTCATTTATATAAAATAAAAATAGCACGGTTTTACACTGCAAAGTAGATGTACAAGATCAATATTCAAATAAAAATAAGAGAACTACAACATAAATGTTATACAAATGTCATGATAGCTTCACAATTGGCTTCAAATAAAAAACTTAGCAAAGCCAGAAAAGAATAAGATAAAGCTCAGGGTTTCCCCCTTTTGAGTGACCTTTTTATACAGATTTCTCATGACTGACTATGAATGATCCGACATCGAGGCACCGATTTGTGAAGCATAACTGTCCCTTTGAATGCCATCAACTGTTGGCAGTTCTTTCTAAAGTTGGTAAGCTGCAGCACAACGGTGTACTCGGTCATTTTAGGGTAGGGAATACGAATGGATTTTCTTAAAACACCGAAGAAAAGGTAATAAATAATGCAGCTTGATAAATTCAAGCCATAGAAATGTAAAACAAAATGCTAGAATAAAGTGGCAAAATGTAATTAACCTAGCTCCTAAAATGTAAGTAGTCAAGAAAATATATACCTGCTCAGGTTTCGTCCTGCTAAACCCAAATTTATATTTCCATATGGATTCTGCTTCTTCAGCAGCTGGTAACACAAGGTTCTTCACATTCAAGAAGGCCACCAGCCTTTCAATGCACGAGAACAATGTTTGGAAGTAGCCCTGTTCAGGTCAATTATAACAAAGATGAAGAGTTCACTACCCAGACACAGGCATAAGTGATCAAAAACTTAAAGTAATCTAGTTTATCCTAGTATATCAAAACAGAGCAATTTATTAAAATTTCAAAACCAAAAACATCACCAAGAGCAAATAAAATTATGATGCAGGCAGAAACCCAAAAATTAAGTTACAAAAAATTAAGTGGTAGAGATCATAGAATTAAAAACTATCATCGCTAAACACGTCCTAAGGGAACTCGTCAAAACAACCCACTTTGTGTAGTATTAAATAGTGGTCTAGCTAATTAAACGTGTAGACTGTGTATCTTACTAGATATGTTGTACACATCACTTACACACCCCAGCCTTACCATGACCACTTTATATTCCCATCGAAAAAAATACCAAAATTTTAAGAAGGGAAAGTGGTTGGGGGCAGTGACATATTGGTGGTACCCAATGAAAAGGCCAATCAAGTTAGCAGTACAGTCCTCAGGCCTCACCTTTCCACGGTTCTTGTGTCTTGTAGCAATTAATGGGAGTTCTGCAATATCTGTACCAAAAATCCGTAGCATGCCCGCAGATACCACAGATGAACTTCAAGGCCAGTTAAATAAAATGTGAACATTACCATAAGAGTCATATCAAATATGAATAGTAAAAGCTAAATAGAGAAATCACTTCCTACTTGACCATTAATAATGCACAGTACACTCCTCCAAAATCCTGAGTCTGCAAATTCCGTCTGCATTTGAATGATAAGCCAGTTGAAACAAGGAAAAAATTAATTGAAGAAAAATATGAAAAGCATACAAATGTTCTAATAGGATTTTCTTACCCATAAACCATGGAAGGAATAAGGTCACGTTCAGTAGCTGCGTCAACTATAGGATCAAAGCATTCCTGAAACAAATACCAAAGTTCAACAATAGTGATCTTGTGGAAAACTTGAAAAGGGTCCCCCAAAGAAAAATAGAAATGCACAATGGCACAGATATACATTGTATTTTCTTAAAACATTATTAAACAAGTTTTTGCGTAATACACAAGAAATGTCCACTCCGCATGATCCCAGTGCATGCTTTGTCCCCTGGATATGGTGAACAAACTGCTGCAAACATTGTTTGTAAGCTAAAAAAGACATTATATGGGATAAAACAATCATTGTGAGTGGTTTGGACAATTCACAAAAGTTATGGTAGGTTTGGGGTTCAAACAAAGTCAAGGAGATCGTACTTTATCTATCAAACACTCTGAATCATGGGGTGTAGCAGTGTTATTGGTGTATGTGGATGACATAATAGTGACAGGTGATGATGAAGAGGAGCAACAACTGCTGGGCCACCACTTAGCCAAGGAATTTAAGATTAAGACCTAGGGAAATTATTTTGATGGGAATTGAAGTGGCCCACTCTAAGAAAGGAATTTGCATATCCCAACAGAAACACATTACTGGTTTTCTGCAAGAGACTAATAAGATAGCATACAAGCCTGCAAGTGCAACAATTGATCCAAATGTGAAGTTGCAGGATGCAGACTAAGATACTGCAATTGATAATGGAAGGTATCAAAGGTTAGTCGGCAAACTTATATATCTATCACATTGTAGAGGAATTTTGTTCGAACGGAATGGAAGTGTGGGTCTTGAAGCATATACTTATGCTGACTATGCAGGGTCAATTGTGGATAAGAGATCAACTACAGGATATTGCACCTTCCTGGCTGGGAATCTTGTGACTTGGAAGAGTTAAAAGCGTGGTATCCATATCTAGTGCTGAAGCAGAGTCCAGGGCAATGGCAAAAGGGATAGGTGAACTACTATGGTTGAGGATCATTTTGGAAGACTTGAGAATAAAATGTGATGAACCAATGTGCTGATAATAAATCTACTATCAGCACGATAGAACGAAACATATTGAAGTTGACTCAACTTCAATATTTTTCGTTTTGTTTAGTTGACAGACATTCCATCAAAGAAAAGTTAGAGTGGCCTAGTTTACACTCCATATGTCTCTTCCCAAGGCAACCTTGCTGATCTTCTAACTAAGGGACTGACCAGCAATAGCTTTGAAAGGATTGTTTCCAACCCAAGGCAACCTTGCTGATCTTCTAACTAAGGGGCTGACCAGCAATAGCTTTGAAATGATTGTTTCCAAGCTGGGAATGATAGATATTCATTCACCAGCTTGAGGAGAAGTGTTGTAAATAATGTATTTTTATTATTAGTAGTAGTAATTTATAGAATTTATATTCGTCCCATTAATCCATTAGTTAGAATAGCCTATATAAAGAGTAGTACTTGTACATTATTCATAACTTGAAATATGTTATTCAGTTTTCACAATATTAATCATAAAATTAAAACCCTGTGAACATGCATTTATTTTGAGCAAAGCTTCTCAACATTCTCCTAAATTGTATTTATTTACTTTTTAGTGACTGTTTGTTAATCAAAAGATACAATCATGCAAAGGCATACAATGAAGAAGACTCAATTCAGAAAAAGAACACCAACAATAACAAAAATACCAAGCATCTCTACCATTTTTTGAGGGACAAACAAGGATTATAACTTTCAACCACACCCTACATAAAGTTATGATCATGAAAATGAAGAAGAAATATAAGGACAGGCGGAACTTACGTTGAATATTGACAGGGCCTCCAAAAGCAACGGCCTGGTTTCAGGAGAAGCAACTTTGCCATTAACAAGTCTCCATCTTATATCAATCTCATTAAGGGGTTCCAAATATCTATCCTCTTGCTTTTTCTTTATAACATCCAAAAGAGATTCAGGGAGTTTCTCAGCTTCCCTAACTAGGAGGTTCTCCAAAATAGAATGTATTCTTGTGCAATCATTGCAACAAAGCCAGTCCCCTTCCGGCAATTCCTGCAATACAATTACGTCCAATGGACAAAGGTGAGATCAGTGTCCAAATGTATGTGTCAATATATGAAGAAAGACATATAGTGATACCTTCAAATATGCCATTTTATGATCCCTCAAACAGCCCACATGATATTCCTTTTCACACTGCAATGAACAAGGAGGGGAAGAGGGTTAAGGAAATAGCGTGAAGTTTGTTCAGCATAACTTAGTCAATCCTATAAATCATTGTCGATCTGATTATACCCTTCTTCAAATAAGGAAACTTTGGGTCTGTTTACTTTGTGAAAACATTTCCTATTTTTATTTCCTAAAATTTATGTTAGTTATGATTGTTAACAAGGAGAAAAAAGACTCTTCAAGTGAACAATTATATTAAAGTTCCAGAAACAATGAAAATGACAATAACTATTTTCATTATTTCCATAAATGCATCATCCCAAGCTAGCAATTTATCGTCACTTCATCACAATGGCTCGCTTCAAAAGTCTCTCCTCTTCATTTTTTTTTAGGTAGAATGTCTCTCATCTTCTTAATAGTTAAAATGAATACATTTTAAGAACTGAAAGCAAAATATTTTCACAAAATAAACAAGCACTTAATTATAAATGTTCCTGGGGCCTTCTACACGTTGTCAAAATAATACAAGGAACAGAATGATTACCTGATCACAAATTATTATTGTACGTGGACCAAATCCTGATCTGCTGAAGTCAGAACCCCTACATGAACCAAATTTTCCATTTAAAATATATAAAGGGGAAAAATTATGGCTACTGAGGTAAAAGTGTGATCTATGCAACGTAATTATCACCTGCATAAAGCACATCCACCAGTCTCCGCTTCAAAGTCTTTCACTATGCGAATGCATCTCTTGGCAATCTGTTCTATAGGATCAACTCCTTCAACCCTTCCAGCTGCCACAGCATCAGGATTGAGAGCCACAGATCCTTCTCCAAGGAACATGTGTTGACAGATTGGACAGTACCGACCACGTCGTGGAGTACTTGATACAGATGCACATTCTGTACATTTCCAAACATAAGACATTTAAGCTCACTTAGAAGATGACTAAAAAAAAAGGGCAACCCGGTGTACTAAAGCTGCCGCATACGCAGGGTCCGGGAAGGGGTCCCACCATTTTTGGTGTATTGTACGCAGCCTTACCCTGTTTTTGACACAAGAGGCTGTTTCCAGGACTTGAATCCGTGACCTTTCAGTCACATGACAACAACTTTACCAGTTGCGCCAAGGTTACCCCTCACTTAGATGACTAGTTGTAATTTATCATACAGAGCAAATATTATTCCCAACTGCTGCTTCCAATTAAGTAAATCATGAAATAAAGTTTTAGGTGTCAAAGTCTTAAAAATTTCATTATTTCCATATGAAATTGGAGCTTAATACCTTTAGACAGCAAAAGGTTTACCAACACTATTATAGAAAGTTTATATTCAAACAGCCAGAAAGCATGTCAGATTACAAATTCCATAGGAAAAATAACCAATCAATCATTTATTAGACAAATGAGATTATGCTAACTTGCATGCATTTAGATAAAAAGCCTAGTAGACCACATAACTACTAATAAGGAAACCAGCGATGAAGGTAAAAAGATGTTGAAGAAGGCAAAGAATAGATAAACATGCTTTTCGTCTAGTTCATTCTTTAGTTTCCTTAAACAGTCACAAAGGAGCTTTTTCCTATACGCTACCAAGGGGATACAGAAATGAGAAACTGTTGCATCTCATATCATATATCTTTGAGTTTCAATACAGATGACATAACTTACAAATAACAGAGGACAAATAAATATGGAAAAGGATGATTTCACACACAATAGAAACTAGATACTGTCTGTCAAATCTTGTCAATTAAATCTTACCTTTATGAAATGCCCTTGGGCATCCATCACAGAGAAACAAATTTCCACCATCCCAACAAACAATGCATGCAAGATCATTATATTTAGCAGTGCATTTGCGATCTTTTGAGAGGAATAATGCCAACTCATGGAGAGACACCCCATTCGACGTGTAGATGTATGCATAACTGCTCAAAATCATTTCATGTCATGAAAACTCGTAGATACAAGCAATAAATGATTCAAAAAGATTCTCAGTTCCTCCAACACAGCCATGACCCCCCCAACCCCAGGGCATAGGGAACAAAAAGAAAACTCACGGCTTCCTGCGAGAAGCCCACCCTGCATGAACCTCAAACTGTGCGGGGCTGATCTGCATAATTAAAAAATTCAAAGCATTATCTCTACTGCTTAAAAATTCCTGAGGTGTGCCTATACACATACAAAAGTAATAAGTATAACTACCTCAGTGTTACAGCATCGACAAAGAATTCCGGATTTCTTTTTGATACCCTCAAGCCGTTTCTGTCAATTAGAACAGAACAGTTAACAGAGTAATACACACACAGTAACTTTAACGTAAAACACACACATAAACAACCTGCCCACGTGCATAATAAGCTACTTCAGCTCCATCAGGCAATCCATCTTCGTCAAAAATTAATTTATGCAATCGCTGATGCCTTAAGAAGAACATGTTGGGTGAACAAACAATTACTATCGCTGAGGAAGAGTGATAAAGAAAATAGAGACATATATACACACACAAATGAATTAGCAGAAAGGGAACTAACTTCTTATTGATCCTCAACTGACTCTTATTTGGTGGAGATGAACACTGCAAATTTGAAGTAATTGGAGCAATCTTCAACTTGACTGACACTTTTGATGACCTAGTGATAACAACTGGTTACAATAAAGAGGGGAAAAGAGACATGGCTGTAAACAATTTAACAGGTATGTTATCCTAACTATATAAGGGGGCTAAAAAATAATGCAAGCCACATACTTTGTTTCCATGCTGCACAAACTTTTCTTCTGCGTAAGAATAGCCACAGAAGCACTCTTCTTGGAAGATTTTGACATGCTGAGCCGTTTTGATGACCTTAATAACATAGTTGAGAACATGTAAGCACTCCTCTTGAAAAATTGATTATGCAAAAACTTGACAAATTTGAATAATATACAAGATAAATGGAATAGATAATAAAACCCACTTTGTTCTCTTCTTCTGTTGTTTCTTAGTTTGTGATGACATACACGTTTCAGAAATACTAGATGGACTAGAAAACAGATATGGTCGAGGAGTCCTGAAATATTGTAATACAGTCATGACATAAAAGAAAGTCAGAAGAAGGGAAAAGGCTTAAACACTTTTCATTGCAAATACATGGTTTTTAGAAAATCAATGATGTTTTCAACGACAGGAAAAGAAGTTATTTTACAACAATCGTTCTAGTAAAACAACTTAATTCAATACATTAGTAACCAGTCAAATAGCAAGCCAGCAGTTTTGTGAAACAATGTCAAATCAAGAAGAAAAAATTAAAAACTGTCATTTTACAATTAGAATGGGAATTCATTTTCATCTATTATTTCCCAATAACAGTTACTTTTTGCATTTTCTTTTATAATAAATAATGCCTGTAATGATTATGTCAGATAGTAGCCGTATCTGTAAAAAAATATAAGATAAACATCTGCACAAGTTGGATAAACAACTAGCTTCTATCCTTGAAAAGCAATTTGTTGCAATAATTAACAGATTATTGCAAAAACTCAACTCACATCATGTGGGTGAAAGGAGTTCTCAATAAAGAGCATAAGTTTCCAATCATGTGGCTCCACAAACATTATCAACACTAAAACACATACCAACCACCGCCTCCAAATACTTGGCATACGTGAGCCGAAGAACAAGGGGAGCCACAATTAGGGCCAAAACATCAGACCACAGAGAGTGAATATGACATTGCACCTCACCATTATCCAAAACCTAATAACATTGAGTACATAGGTTTGTTCTCTTGTACTGTCACCTTTCGTACGCTCATTCTTAAGGACTCCAAACGCACACTCAAACGCTCAACAGTTCCTACTAAACCCAACGGCTGAATAAATAAATACCTGACTCTTTTGCCAACTCCACGAATAGGACTGTCTTCAGATTTGCTTGCTTCCACGCAAGAATGGCATATAAGCCCCACTCTTTTCACAGTTGAAACAGGGAAAGCCCCTATGGGAATAATAATGATAAAAACAAAAATAATAGTAAGCGTCCAAGACAGTCAACAAAGAAATAAATGTTCCGTGAAATTTAATTCTTAGTTTTACAACAAAAAAACTATGATCATGTGACAAACATGACAACGAAAAACACAAATGACTCCAAATAAGAAAAAGTAAGGCTCTTACCTCTGCAGCTCCTGCAAGTAAAATACTTCTCTTCAGGCGGTAAACAAAGAAAATTTTGAATGGTGGCTTCCATAGAATGTGAGGGAGCCGCCCTGCATACTCCCAATAGCTCAAGAAGACTCTTCCCATTTTCAAAGCAAATATACTGTGTTGCTCTCTTATATATATTACAGGCATGAATCTCAAACGTGGAGGGGGGAATAATCTACACAGGCAGAAAGAACAAAATAAAGAGTTGTCTTGAATATAAGAATAAGAGACCACTAGGGTAGATAGCGGGTACTAATGGGTAACCAACCATAACCCAAAGACAAAAATGACAATGACAACTCACTCTGCGTCCATTGCACAGACAGCATGAGCACAATATCCCCCCACCAGCAATCACTCCCTCCAATCTTGAATTTATAGCCTACAATCACACCGCATCAAAATTAAACTTAGTGCGCAGCTATGAAGCACTTACTAAGACATTAACATCCATACCATACTATCTTGTCGACATTGGTAACAAATTAAAAAACAGAAAAATTCATATTTAACCACATGTCAGTGTCAAGCACCAATACGTATCAGACACCGAACATGCCTTCTAGTGCTACACAGGTGCGCATTATAATTATCTAATCAAATAGGAGTATAATTAATACTATCTAATATTCTATTATATCAAATAATAATATAAAGGTTTTGTTAACAAGTGTCGTAATGACCCATGTTAAGGAAATTAATATAGAAATATTGTCTTAAACAAATTTTAAACTTTTAAAAAATTACTTGCACCATTTTAAAAACAGTATCAGGCATTTGTCAGCCTTTCCATAATATAAACAATGAATCGAAATTATTCACTTCAATTCTAAGAAGCACAAACACAGACACCGACAACACGAACAGTGACATGTTGATACCGATAAAATGATATAATTCAATGTAATCACATATGCTGTTGTTGGACACTGACATGTACCAGACACACCGAGACACGTCTTTAATCAGAAATGTCGATGCTATAGAGCTTCAATTAAAGCATATCACATTCAAATAACTAATTTCTCAGTCATTAAGTACAAAATCAACATTTCAATCAAAACTTAAACAAAAAATGAAATGAAGTAGAAATTTAACCTCTTTTTTGCAACCGACATAAACAACAGGAACACCATCAAGAAAACCAGTATCAAAAAGCTCCTTCATAGTCAACCACTTCTCACCAACCGTTTCGTTCTTCTCAATCTTAACACTCTCAGCAGCGAGTTTACCAGCAGCAGAAACATCTTCACCGGAATCAACTTTCACCTTAAACGACGGCCGCCGTTGCCGTTTCGAAGTCCATTTAACGACGTCGTTCTTCACCGCATCCACATTTTCATCGATTTTCAGCCTCTTCGGTTCTTCGTTATCGAAATCGCGATGATGATTACGCTTTCTGCGTGTGTAAACGAAGTAACCGTTTATCTGAATCTTACTCTTGCATGAGTCGGTTTCCATGGGGGAGGTGAATCTGAAGAAGAGGGGGGGTGAATTATTGAGAAATTAGTGGAAGAGGCATTGAAAATGGAGAGAGAGAGTAGGGTTTTGGAGGAGAGAGAGTTTCGGAGAGAGGGAGATATTTGGGATTGGGATTGAGGAAGAAGAGGGGTCCACGAGTTTGACTCAGTGAGTCGTCGTCACTCGTAACAGACTAGCTTAACTTCGTGCCCATGACGTTGGGTTCTGAATTTGGATACATTACTCTGCACGTGAATTAATAACACTTCTTCGATACTCATCTGCATAGAGAAATTTGTACCAAAATTTTTACATAGTAGTACATCTCATTTTTCGGTGTAAGCATTTGACCGTTTGATATAAGTATTATTCTCGTTAAAAATTAAATCAATCCACCTAAATTAACATCGAAGAAAGTCAAACTCAAGACGTTGATCAACTGTTTTAACCCAACTCAATACAAGCTAAATCAAATTGTATTTGTTGGAGTTACTTGACGGAAATTATAACAATCTAAGTCGTTTGGTTTTCAATGGTTGATTGAGATTGTTATACTATATCAAATCAATTTTGAAATTTGAACCGTGCAATTTTAAATCAACGGTGTGATTTTTGTCCACTTTATGTGATAGAATTAGTAGCATATCTAAGTTAAATGGGTTTTGTCCACGGCGTGAATTTTCTACGTGTCAATGGCGTTCCAGTTATTTATTATTTTATTCTTTTTATAAAATTATTTAAATAATTAATTAAAAAATAATTAAATCTCATTAAAATATGAACTATTCCACTATAATAAGAATAATATTGGATAATATAAAAAGAGTTTGTTATAATTTATTTGTGGAAAATATTTTATTTTAGTATATTTCAAAAGTGATACCTATTCCTATATACAATTACGTGTAATAGAAAAAAGTAATACATCATCGTCTTTTCACTATTACATATTAAACGCAATTTAGAAACAAAACGGATCCTCTGTCAAAAAAAATAAAGGATATGTTTTGTAGTGATAAGGTGTTGCTTTAATCATAGAAGCGTCTTGAATTTTACTTTCCAATCTCCACTACTCCACTTTTTAATAAAATTTATTTAATTAAAAATCTATATATGCATCAAATTGGTCGGGTTCATCAAAATAGTTGAGTAACCAGTTTGCACAAGTTTTAACCAAGTTGCAGCAGTTTTCACCATTTCTAAAGCATGGTCGGTCTATCATGCTACTCGAATTGACTACTCCACTGGTTCCTAGTCAGACCGGTTAAAACATTATATGAAACATCAAAACCATGATGAGAAAGAACATCGCAAATTTCTTTTTAAGAGTGATAGTTATTCTGTCTTTAACATGAAGAAGCTCAAAAGGTCGTTAAAAGTGTGCAACCATTTTTATCCACAAACATCAAAATAGTAGACATATGCTCCCTTAGGAATTCATGACAAGGTTCATGAAAAATTATGAAAAAAAATTGAATCTCCACTTTCTTCTTGGATAAAGTTATCAACTTCAATAAACATGATTTGCATAATTTGCTTTTGAATTGAATGAGAAATATACTTTGCATTGTATGCAACATTCTTTATCACTACTTTTGCAAGTTCATCATTGTAAGATGTTAAGAGTTTGATCATTTTAAAAAAATTACCTTGATTTCTTTATCTTAGAGATTCGTCATGGCATCTAAAAGCACAATCTTGAAACGATAGCCAGCGAACTAAATTGATATAGCACTTTAGACGAATTCTATTTTGGGGAATTTGATCGAAACTATTCTTACTTAGGGCATTTCTGATGTGCATATATATATTGATTGAACAAATCTTTGAAAGCTTTTAATGCATTATTGTGACATGTACAAGGATTATCTTCAATATGTTAAAGAAAAGCACAACTCTTTCCAGCATTGATGTTTCTCAATGCTTTAATTCTTTTTATATTAACGACGTCAACTGCATGATTCTCACTTGGTTTTTTCTTTGGTAAGTTACAAAACAAACAATAAGCGATGTCATAAGTTGGAAAGTAGTTGATGATAATTTACCAAGTGCACCAAATCACACAAGTTATAAAGTAGTAGGTAAAAATCGTCTCCATAGAATTGTTGTTTCTACTCGACACTCAGAGGTGGATCCATGTTGGGGCAATGTGGAGCCATAGCTCCACATGCTTTCTCTTTTTTTTTTTTTTTTTTCTTATAATATATAAAACGCAGCACCAGAATACTGAACTTTTACAGTGTGTTTTATGCTTGAGTCCCGGAAAGTCATTTGCAGTTTTTGATGTGAACAAGTTATTGAGGATGACTGAGTTTTATCCAAATAATTTTATAGATGTGCCAAAAGTGACGTTACGCACACAACTTAAGAATTATGTTCTGACCCAAAATTTGCTAAGTTGAAAGGGCTTTTAGATATTTGTGCAAATCTTGTGGAAACAAATAAGTGCAACACATTTGCTATGGTTCATAAACTTTTAAAGTTGGCTTTGCTCTTGCCGGTAGCAAATGCAAGTGTTGAACGTGTTTTTTTCAGATATGAAAGTTGTGAAGAGTAACCTATGTAACAAAATGGGTGATCAATGGCTAAATGACCTTCTTGTAACATATATATAGAAATAGATGTTCTTTTAACAATTAGCAATGATGTCATTTTAGCTCATTTTCAACAGATGGATAGAAGACGATAATGTCATTTTAGCTCATTTTCGACAAATGGATATAAGATGATTTTCATTGTAATGAATTGTATCAAACAATATTATTTCTTATTTTTAAATGTAGTTTGCATTATTGTTTCTTTGAAATTTTAGCTCCACATGTACCTAAAGTCTGGATCCGCCCCGGTCGACACTTAACTTTACTTGATTATAAAAAAAAAAAAAAAAAAAAAAAAAAGATGATCAAGAATGATGAATGCAGTTAGGATTTATTGAACCCCTTTATGTTCGAGTTGGATCAGCCCAGTTCCTAGTCCGATGGTAATTTAATGTCTATGTTCACGATGTTTAATAAAGTAGACTTATTCTAGTTATAGTCCAAAGGTCCCATTTATCTAATATATAACCATAATGTCTTAGATGAAACTCATATTATGGAAACTATTAAAGACCGTTAAAATGAGACGTGCAATAATTTTTCCATGTCTGAGACAATTACCTTAGCTAATAATATATCTAGATCAAATTATCAAATCTGGTGTTAATAGCATGATATAATCTATAATGGATTCAAAGTTGATCAGAAATTGAAAATGACTTCATAGATTACATGTCTCCAACTATACCACAAAGGTTCATCATTCAATTCTGTTGGCAGGGGTGCTTCATTCTATGCATACTATTTGGATTAGTCGTAATGCTGTCAGATTTAACAATGCCAATATTTCGGTTCATGCGGCAATTGCAAAGGTTAGATCTTCCATCTCTCTTAACACTAGTTAGTTTTTGTAAAGCGCAAGTTTGGCCGAGTAGCATTGGTGCTAATATTCTTGCGGATTTAAACATCTCTCCGATTTTTAAATCCCATCCGTCCATTAAGATGGTTCTTTGGCAGCCTCCTTTGCGTCCGTGGATTAAGGTCAATACAGACGAGTTGTTGAATGGTAATGTTGCAGCTTGTGGTGGCATTTTTCGAGATTCTTTAGCTGGTTTTTTGAATGCTTATTCTAGCCCTCTTCAGGTCCCTTCGATGTTGCATACAGAGCTCTTGGGTATTATTATTTCTATTGAGCAGGCGCATATCAAAGGTTGGAGTCGCAGATAACTATTCAGGCTTCAAAATCTCATGATTTGGTCCCTTGGGACCTTCACAATCGTTGGAGCAATTGCTTTGCCTCTCCTTAACGCCTCCTCTTCTCCCATGTTTTCAGAGAAGGTAACACTTGTGCTGACAAGTTTGCTGCCTTGGGACATGAATGTCATGACTTCACTTGGTGGGACACTCTTCCAACGGTTCTCTTTGGGGACATTTTCAGAGATAGGTGTAAAATTCCGAATTACCGGTTTTCTTGATTTTCTTTTCTTCCTTTCTCTGTTTTTTTTTTGGTATCGGCCTAGTCCCCCTCTTTTTGTATATATATTTTTCCTTTTTTTAATAATATATATATATATATATATATATATATGTGTGTGTGTGTGTGTGTGTGTGTGTGTGTGTGTGTGTGTGTGTGTGTGTGAGTGCTTGAGATAGGATTAGAGGTTCTAAGGGGTGACAACCTGGTTGAGATGTCTTACAACTTCTTTAATATTATTACGCTCTTACTCCAGCAAAAAGAAAATGAAAATACATTATAATTTTGTAACAATTTTAAATATTAATCACAATGAATCAATGATGTAAATCTCTCATTTTAAAAGTAGAGTAAAAATAATTTATTTTTTTATAGAATACTAACAGAGAATTAACTTCCTTCAAAAAACAGAGAATTAACTATTTATTTGAGAGACGTTTCAAAAAATAAAATAAAAAACTATTTATTTGAGAGAATAGAGAAGAAAAGAAAAAGGAAAAAAATAACAATGAATTACCTAAAGTGTTGGAAGGACCCGGTCAAACACGCGGAAAACCTAGCTATTTATAAGCCTTGCAGTCACTCATTCGTTCTTCACTTCAACTTCACATTCTACCTTTCTTAAAACCCTTTCCCTTCGATTTCACCCACAAACCAACTTCTCTGATACCTCATAACATCATTATGAGGAAGAAAAATACTCCCTCTTGTTCCTTTTATAATCCATGTTCTTCTTATCATTCATTCGATGATAATGAGAAATCTCAAGGTTCGAGCATGTATGAGCTAGTGTGAATTGTGCGGCAAAAGGTTCAAATCCGGCAACGCACTCGGTGGCCACAAAACATCTCACCGCTCACAACCTCAAAACAAGAAACAAAGACACAATCATGCTGTTAATAAGGATGATGAAGATGATGAGAAACATAAACATAGTTGTCATGTTTGCAACAAGGTTTTTTCATCAAAACAGGCTTTGTGTGGACACATGAGATGTCACAAAAGAGATGGGAAGGGTATTCACCCGCCAACTTCATCATCATCTATTGACTTATCAAAATATTTGCTACCAATATCGTATCAGACCAATAAAGGTATAGCAAGAGGAATACTGGTGTCAAATTGTCAATATCATTGATGAAGATTTTGCTCGAACAATCATGCAGATTTCTCATGATAACAATCATGGTGACAGTAAGAGGGTTAATGAAGATATTGGTGACATTGATGAATCACCGGAGACCAAGGTAAGAGAAGAAGAACAATAATGCGGGTGAAACTGATAGGGAACAAAGCCATAATGAATTAAAATCAAAAGGAGTTATTATGGATTTTGATTTGAATGAGCTTCCAATGGAAGATGTTGCAGATGAGTGAAACCAATTAGTCTTTCATTTTCTTATTTAGGTGATTTGAACTCATTGTTATATTTTATTGGGGTGTTTGTTCTGTTCAAAGAAAATGATTTGTTTTTTTCAAGATAGATAATCTGAATGTGTTCACAAATGTAAACTCAATGGAGGAGGGATATGGTTACAGTTATTTCTTCAAGAATAACCTCCAAGTTTTTTATTTTTTTCTCTTCATTAAAGCAATTGAATGAGTTCGTTGTCCTTTTTCTTTGTATATGCATATCTTACTATTTTAGTTCAAAACTAGTTTATATGTGTAGTGTTTGTGATGCCAAGTGTTTCAATTTCAATATCATTTAAACCGACAATAATTGAAAGTTTTGTAGTTTATTATGTAAAACTAATTGTCTACTTTATGAGGATTCATATCTTGTGGCTTGAAAGATGCCTTCTAGGAGCTTTTGATCTGCTTCATTACTTTTCATCTCTATTGTTGCTTGTAGAAAGTAAAATCAAATAATAAAAATGAATCTATAGCCACTGTCCATAACAGAAGTTGTTTCTGCTATGAGGAACATATAATCTGCATCGTTGAGTCTCTGAGGTCGTATTGGATGGATTCCAAGGTATAATTAACAGTTATAAGGGATGAATGCATGCATATAATAAGGCTTAGGAATGTAAAATTCTTCATGACAACTCTTTTTTTTCTTATTGCAATTGATTAGCCTAGCAATGAAAATGTTAGGTTTTGGTATAGTAAAGTGTCTGAACTACAATTGAAAATTTAAAAATTCATTCATTATATAGTAAAGTGATAGTATAAATGCTAGGATCTTGGAAGAAGTAATAGAATTATGCTTGGAATCATCGATAGCAAGGTAACCTAGTTTATATCTTAGAGAAACAACAATATCAAGCAAGTTTTTTTTTTAAAGGTATATCAAGGAAGTTTAGAATGCTATTTTATTATGAATTATGATTTTACACATACAAGAAATTTGTGTTTATCTTATTCTATACGGAAGGCTCTTTCAACAACTCAATATGAAGACAATATCGCAAGCATTGCTAATTTGGAGAATAGTATCGGAGATAACCCAGATCTATCTACAAAGTCACCACCAAATAAAACTTTTGAGTAACTAATATAAAATATTATTTGACATTTTTCGTCTTATATATAATTGTCTTTATGAGAGAAAGAAATAAATGTGTTATGCACAATTTTCCTTAGCCATGATTTTATATCATTGTGCATTCTTGGTAAGATTTTTAAGAAGACACACAAAAGGATATTGTACTCTTTTTCCGTCACTAAATTTTTTTTCCACTGTGTTTTTTATAATAAGAGTTTAATGAGACATATCTTTGATAAACATCTAGGGGGAATGTTATGAACATGTGAATGTCAATTGAGTTTTGGCCATACCATTGGACCAAGTCATATCATTGTACTTCTCTCTCAATTCACATCATTGTACTTTCTCTCAAAGTTATATTATTGCACTTCTATGTAAATAAAACTCAAATGTAACATAATTGTACATCATAGGAGAATAATAAAATACTTTTTTTTTGTTCTTATTCAAAGAGTTTCATAGTACATATAACTAATTTCTCTTCTTATATGGAAGAAAAAAACACTGAACACGTATGTACACAAAAATACATTTCAATAATCTATACTATATATAAAGAAAATTACCCTTTCAGCACTTTTGGGTTGAATTTTTCTTTTCAAAAATATCCTCAATTTTCAATACAAATAACACATGTAACAAAGAGATAAAAATGAATTTAAATATTAAAACAAATGCAACAAACACGATATGAATATATTTTTTTGTTTTTGTTTTTTTTCCTTTATCATTTAAAAAGTGTAACAAACTAGATGAGTATATTTATACCTACTTTTTCATCATTCCAATTATACCCTTAAACAACTTTTTCTATAATAAAATTGTTGTTGGTGTTATTAAAAAAAAGAATTTAGATTATATTTTTTTTGTTATATTATTGGTGTCATTAAAATAAGATAATCATGATTAGTTTTATTTGTTATAACTTGAAAGCAACAACCATTTATAGTTTTAGTCTTAATCAAAATTTCATAAAAAAACACCGTTCATAGTTTTCAAACTTTAACATAATAAAAAGAGCAGAAGGCGGGCACGTGACGTGCCCGTCTTTTCGCTGGTAGCTATAGTGAAAATTAGTAAAAACATTACACATTTTTCCCGATATATAAAAGTTATTGTTTAAAATATATATATATATATATATATATATATATATATATATATATATATATATATATATAAGGCTTATAAACAAGAGAGAGGAACTGTATTCATTAATCTAAAAGACCAATCTTAAATATTTATAAACAAAAACAAAATATTAACATCCATTGTAGAGTTTGGGATTGCTTCATTTGTCTACGTTCAATTTATTGTCAATTTATGAGAGAAGTAGTCACAAACAGAAGATTAGTAGGATCCATTAATGAAGTCTACTTCTTAAAATGAGTTTTACTAATCTATTACTTGTATCTATCTCTATCACAAATAACGAGTAAATAAAAGGTAGATACATGAAGCAAACTCAAACTCAAGAAATTTAGGGTGTCTTTGAAGAGGATATACATAAAGAAATTTTAAAAAAAATGTTTGATGGTCTGACCCACTTTATGGTCAAATCCATTATTCAAAATCATCTTTATTTCTCAAAAGAAACTGATGACTTAATTTGTAAGACAAAAAAACACATGAAGTTCTCATTAATGTGTTTTTCTCTTTTATAATGAATCTCCACATTTACTTTTTGGGATGCTTTCCATTTCTTTGATAAACGAAGAGGATCCTCTCTCCTTATTTGAGATCCACTATTTACTTTTTGTATTTATCTATCTTCGAATGAATCTCTCTGTTTCATTTAAAAATGGAAAGCATCCCAACTTTACATATTGTTTTGCCATTAAAACAACTCTACATATTATTTTGATAAGTAACGACAAGAATGTAAAACTAACAATGAACCTAAGAGTGTGTTTGGATGGGGGAATGTTTTGAGGGAATGTAATGTTATGAGGTAATTCAAATACTTTGAGGTGAATTCCATTGTTTGGATGGGGGAATGTAATGTAATGTTGAGGAAATGTAATATTATGAGGGAATTCAAATACTTTGAGGTAAATTGCCTAGAATTTTAAATTCTTTAAAATTTCCAAATTACCTCATCCAAACACACTCTAAGAGTGTGTTTGGATGGTGGAATGTTTTGAGGGAATGTAATGTTATGAGGGAATTCAAATACTTTGAGGTGAATTCCATTGTTTGGATGGGGGAATGTAATGTAATGTTGAGGAAATGTAATGTTACGAGGGAATTCAAATACTTTGAGGTAAATTGCCTAGAATTTTAAATTCTTTAAAATTTTCAAATTACCTCATCCAAACACACTCTAAGAGTAGTTAATTGTCTCAAAACAATGTCTTTATATGTCAAACTAGGTAGACCAAATAATGGTCATTTTTGCTCAACCCTTTGATACTCATGAAAAAAAAGTCCTGCTAATATAAAATTCGGTTGTGAAGTATGTAAAATTTGGTTAAAAATGGTTCAAGCCAAGATTTAAATTCGAGTTTTTCAAAATGATTCTTAATCTACTTTAATTGACTAACCATTTGAACTGAATCAATTAGTTTTTAAATATTAGACATTTAAAAATTGCATAACAAACACAATGTTAATCGATTCATGTTTTGGACGCAACTGCAGAGTCACTGAAATTACTTGGAACCACTTTCCCTCATTATTACTAATGATTAATGAAATATATATAGTTTGTGTTTTGAATCAGTATCAACCAATAGCTACTGCAGAAATTTGGAATTACCACCAGAACCTGACCAATCAACAAAAGTTGTTATCATTGACTTAAAAATTGACCAATGAATTGAATATCAAATGCAGCTAACATGTCAACCTATTGGGGAAAACCCAAGTGGCCTTGTAAAGATAATACGCTCATAGTTTATAAAGATTAGATTAACACTCTATGCCTTTCAAATCATATTTGTAAGTATTGACTTAGATTCAATATAAAATATAATATAATAACATATCTATCGGATCATCTATCGTTTATATATCTTGCTTTCTGCACACCAAATTCAATAGCCTATGAGCATAATTAGAGTTTATAAAATGTGACACCCTCATCTTAAAAATTAATTTTATAAGGATGAGTTGTCTCCGATATAAAAGCATAATAGAATCCACCACAGAAAACACTTAACTGACTTGATATTTATTTATTTTTAACATATATTAAAGAGGAAAAAAGAGAAAAAGAAAAGAGAAGTTCTCCCAACTTAATAAAAAACAAATCTTTAAAGGAAAAACAGTTCGGATTATATAATTCAAACTGTATCAGCATAATTTTTGAGCTTGTTTGCTACATGGATAAGCTTGTTAAAGATCAAATTAATCTTCCTAGCGCTCATCCTTCTGTTTTAGGTCATTGTTAGTTGATCCTGATCGAAAATTCAGTTTTTTGGGCTACGATTGCTCCAAAACTTCCCAAAAATATCAGAAAAAAATCAAGGATCACGGATCGTTTCTCGATATATGAAAGTTATTAAAAAAAGGCTTATAAACAAGAGAGAGGTTGTATGCATTAATCTAAAAGATCAATCTTAATTAAATATTTATAAATAAAAAAAATAAAAAATCAACATTCATTGTAGAGTCTGGGTCTGCTTCATTTGTCTACGTTTAATTTATTGGCAATTTATGAGAGAAGTAATCACAAATAGAAGAGGATCTATTAATAGAGTCCACTTATTAAAATGAGTTTTCATAATCTATTACTTGTATCTATCTCTATCATAAAGAAATAGTAAATAAAAGGTAGATAAATGAAGCAAACTAAAGAAATTTAGGGTGTGTGAAGAGGATTTACACAAAGAAATTTTAAAAAATATTTGATGGTTGGACCCACTCTATGGTGAGATCCACTATTCAAAATCTTCTTTATTTCTCAAAGAAATTGAGGATGTAATTTATAATAGAGAAAAACATATGAAGTTCTCCTTAATGTGTTTTTCTCTTTCATAACGAAGATTTCTATTTCTTTGATAAATGGAGATGATCTTATTTGAGAGTAAGGATCAATCTATTTGTTAAAATAAATGGAGTATGCAATTTGGAGAGAAATAATCACAAAAAATAGATAGTGGGTTCTACTACGAAATGAGTCCCACTATCATTAATTATTTTATATCTTTTCCAAACTTTTTTTTATCTTTATCTTTTTAAATGGAAGAAATGAAGAGAATCATAAATGAAGAGGATCTATCTATATACTTTTTGTATCTATCTATCTTCAAATGAATCTCTATTTCATTTAAAAATGGAGAGCATCTCAGCTCTACGTGTTGTTTTGCCATTAAAGAAAAATCTGCATATTATTTTGATAAGATTCAGCAAGAAAGTAAAACTAACAATGAACTTAAGAGTAACTTAAGCGTCTCAAAACAATGTCTTTATATGTCAAACTAGGTGGACCAAATAATAGTTAATTTTGTCTTAACCCTTTGATACTCGCGGGAAAAAAGTTTTGCTAATATAAAATTCGGTTATGAGGTATATAAAATTTGGTTAAAGATTGTTCAAGCCAAAATTTGAACTCAAGTTTTTCAAAATGATTCTTCATCTACTAGAGTTGATTAACCATTTGAGCTCAATCAATTAGTTTTTAAACATAATGTTAATCTCAAATTTCGGTTAGCCTATAGATTCTAGTTTTGGACGCAACTGCAAAGTCACTGAAATTACTTGGGACCACTTTCCCTCATTATTACTAATGATTAATGAAATATATGTTTTTGTTTTGAATCGGTATTAACAAATAGCTACTGCAGAATTTTGCAATTACCACCAGAACCCGACCAAGCAACAAAAGTTGTTATCATTGACTTAAATATTGACTAATGAATTGAATATCAAATGCAGCTAACATTCCAACCTATTGGGAAAACCCAAGTGGCCTTGTCCAACCAAGAATAAAGATAATATGTTCATAGTTTATAAAGATTGGATTAACACTCTTCACCTTCCAGATCATATATATTTGTAAGATGACTTAGATTCAATATAAAAATATAATATGATAGCATATCTATCAGAACATCTATCGTTCATATATCCGGCTATCTGCACACCAAATCCAATAGCTTTTGAGCATAATTAGAGTTTATAAAATGCGGCACCCACATCTTACAAATTAATTTTATAAGGATGAGTTATCTCCAATATAAAAACATAATACGATCTACAATCTTGTCCAGACACTTATAGCTTTATAAAGATTGGATTAACACTCTTCACCTTCCAGATCATATATATTTGTAAGATGACTTAGATTCAATATAAAAATATAATATGATAGCATATCTATCAGAACATCTATCGTTCATATATCCGGCTATCTGCACACCAAATCCAATAGCTTTTGAGCATAATTAGAGTTTATAAAATGCGGCACCCACATCTTACAAATTAATTTTATAAGGATGAGTTATCTCCAATATAAAAACATAATACGATCTACAATCTTGTCCAGACACTTATAGCTTACTTGAAAGTTTTTTTTTTGAACACACACACTTTTTTTTTTGTGGTGGCCGGGGTTTGAACTCCGGACCTCGCATATATTATGCATTGTCCATACCAAATGAGCTAAGCTCACGAGGACATATATATATATTTTAAAAACTTAGTATCCGATCCAAAGATCGACTAATCTGAGGGGACCAATTCGCTCACTAGCAGGGGGTCTGTTTAAAGCCGGCGCAAAACTCTGTATGGACTTGTCCACCGAGATTGACACCAAAAGGAATCGAACCAGAGACCTTTGAGAGGAGTACACTCTAAGATCTCAAACCAACCACTAGACCAACCTCAAATGGGTTTAATTTCAAACATATATTATATTAAAAGAAAAAAGAGAAAAAGAAAAGAGAAGTTCTCCCATAAAAAACAAATCTTCAAATGATCTTCTGCTGAGCATGGAGGAGAAAGGTAGAAACATGAAGCACAAATGAAAGAAGGGACTATACTAACTGTTTCCTAAAGAGGTAACAGAACACGTTAACCACACTAGATAGTGGGCACTTTAAATTCATAAGATCGATATGTTTTGTTATAATGTCCAATATAGAATGTTACTACTAGGGTCATCAGAGTTATTTGAAGTGAGACTGATGAATCTCACACCAAATGACTCTGTAATGACTGTGTCGATACAGTCGCTGCTGAAGATCCATATCCATGGTAGTATAGAGTAAATAAGCACCTAAAATGCAAAAAATAAAATAAAAAAAGAAGCAAAAATAACATGTTCAGAGATCTAGATACACATTGGCTAATATTAAACAAGAACAACAATAGAATATATGGCCAGTGGCATATCGAAACGTACATTTATTGGATATACTTACTATAGTCTATAGTAGGCATATTATACAAACATAGCTTGCAATTGAAAATTAAAATCACATCACAACACACAAACAAAAAAGGGTACTATAAGAAAAGAAGAGAGTACAGTACTTATTACATAATAGGGGTGTTGCCATATGAAAGCTCCATCAAATCACAAGAGTGAATTGTGATGAAGGAATTGAAAAATGCCAAAGGATCGAAGTTGCCCTTTCCAAAGAGAAAATCCCATCAACAAAGAAGGTTCATTCCCAGCAATCTTTAACATATTGCTTATAGTCTTGAAAGAAAAGGAGCATGAAAATTGGAAACCATTACACACACCATCCACTTCTCCTCTATCCCATGTGGTTCCTTATAGGATAGAGGTGTAAAAGTAATGTTACATGTTTGAGATGGAGTGCAAATGAAAGAGGGTTTGAAATGGTAGCTTGGTTTGGTTGTTATAGGATTTTCTTGTTGGTTTTAATGACATGAATAGAAAGGAAATGATGACTTAAGTAGGTTGTGTGGTGACTTTTTGATTAAAGGGTATATAAATTAAAGTGAAATAAGGTTCCTAATTTAGCATCTTCCATAGGATATGCTCTTGCTACCTATTTTGTTCCACATATGACAAACACCTTTTGTGATTTTGCCATCACGTGTCTTCTCCTTTTTTGATACACTTGATGTTTTTATTATAGTTGTGATCATACTCGTCATTCAACCGTTGTTTCAAAAGAGATAGCTGCTAAATGCTCCCTCAACTTCAGAAGGGGTAACGAATATGATAGAGGAATAAGCATTTCCCTCCTATTCGAAATTGTAAAGATTTAGCAGTTTGGAAGAGTTAAATATGTGTTTTTTTTTCATCTTTATAAATATTTTAATTTTTTCGTTTTAGTTTCTCTAAAATTTTGCTCGAACTTTTCATTTTAATCTCTTTGTAAAGATTTAACAAATATGTTTTTGATCACTACTTTTCGGTCACTTTATGTGTAGCATTCAAAATGTTGAATGAGTTTTTGCGGCAATGTTTATAATATGTGTCATGCTAACATAACACGTGTCCTATTAAGAATTCTACAAATAATAAGTATTTATTGTGAAAAAATAATTTTCAATTTTTTGAGAAATAATTTGACACAATTTTCAATATATAATTTCTTTATTTGTTATACTAAAATGTACCTTTTTTTAGTGAAGAAAAGAGAACTTCATTCATATGTTGAAAGAACCATTTCACCAAATTTATTGTGCAGTGCAAGGGCATTCCCTATTTTTGAGAAGGACATAAAATTTAAATACAAACCAAATAAATCAACTACACTAGAAACCAGTACATAACTTAGGGACATCAAGCCAATTTTTGTATCCAAGCATTCAACGAATCAATCGCTTCCTCCGTCAGTTTTGGACATAGAAGAGATAAGACTCCTCGGTCTTAAAACTTATCCAGTTACGACAAATTGCATTCGCTACAGACATGGTTCGACTTGATCTCGCAAAAGTTCATCTTAAACATTTAATCAGAAACCAATTGATTGTTCGATAGTAACCAAAGAAAGGATTCGACCACAAGATTTCCTACACAATGGTTTGTCAGCGTGTTGATTTTATGGGCATTTCCACAAATTGCTCAAGAGTGTCTTTCACCAAATGAGAAAAAACACCAACAAATGCAGTACATCTCAAAAGAAGGAAAGATAACGCAATCAAAACACAACGTTACCGTGGCGGTTTCCCGGGGGGGTACTTGGATGGAAACCCTATCAACAAGATCCAGAGGAGGCGAAAGACTATCAACCAAAGAAATCTTTGGAACAATAGAGAGCTTCACGAGGGTGAAAGCTTTTTGGGGTGGAAGTGATTTGGGGTCGAAAGCGATTAAGGGGAGAATCCAATTTTGGGGTAAAAGTGATTTGGGGTCGAAAGCGGTTTAGGGTTGAAAGCATTGATTGACATAGTGAAAGTGTTTGAAAAGCAAGGCGAGCCGATTGTAACATGATGGAAACAAATATGGGAGGCACTATACATCATTCTCCTTCAAACCTTAAAAGAGGGAAGGAGGGCGCGACAAGAGGAAAGTGGTCAAGATACTGAAATGTACCTTGAGGGCACATGTTAGCATTTCTCATATAATATTATAAAAATATCTCTTAAAAAAATTAGAATTTTTTAACAAAACATGATTTAAATATCAATTTTTACGTTTTTAGCACTTAAAAATTCATATTTAATTCATGTTTGGTTAAAGTATTCTAATTTATTTTGGGCTCCCCTTATAATATTCTAAACATTTATGCAAAAACTCAATCAAAAATTTAAATGGTATACATAATCTGACTTAAAAGTAGAGATAAAAAGTGTGACGAAAAACCTTTAGAGAACCAAAAGTTGAAGGAAAAATTTAAGAGGATTAACACAAAAAGTTCGAATATTATAGAGATAAAAAATATATTTAACCTTTATGAAATAGTAAATATTTTTGAAGGAGAAATATGAAATAGTAAATTAGTCTTTTAAATTAAAGAAAAGAAAGTCACTTAATTTTATTTATACAGGAAAATATATTTTTAGTATTCAATTATCAAAATCAATGAAAGAACGATTAAGAATAATTTTTTAAATATATTTAGAAAATTAATAATTTTGATTTAAAATAAACTAACATTAAGATTTGTATTAAATCAATTTATTTCATCCACCTTAACAAATATTTTTTGGTGGTGGTCGGAGTTTGAACCCCGGACCTTGCATATATTATGCATTGTTCCTATCAACTGAGCTAAGCTCATGAGGACACACCTTAACAAATCAGACATACCCATGAATTGTCTATCATGGAAATTTTACGGATTTAAAAACCAAAAAAAAAAAACAAATATCTCGAGTTTTGAAGAAGATCAAAAATTTTCTCTTTGAAATAAGGGTAATTTTTTGTTGGTATTAATTCTTTTAGGAATTGGAATGGTAGGGTGTAAGGGGCACAATTTTATCCATCTAATTCAAATTCATCCAATCCATTTATTGATTAATCCATCTAATCCATCCATCGGACTAAAAGTTTATCAATGGATTGGTTTGGATCCATCTGAATTCAAAGGATATGTCCAAGGTCGTCATAACTTAGTGTATACGGTCTTGAGAAATCTAACATCTAGGGGGATAAGAATCTTTTTATCACAAATTCACCATTGTCTAACATCTCTCAGGTAAGACCAGTCAATCATGTCATATGCTTTAGTGATGTCTAACTTTATTGCAACACTTTTCTCATTACCGCTCTTTTTTGTCTTCATATAGTGAACCAACTCGATGGCAACTAAAGCATTATCCATAATGGATTTACAAGGCACAAAAGTTGATTAAGAGTCGACAATGCATTTGTGTAACACTTTCTTGAGTAGGTTTGCAAGGACTTTTGATACTAACTTGTAGAGAACATTACACAATGTTATGGGTCTCCAATCTTTCATGGTTTTTTCTCTCTACCTTTTGGGATTAAAGCTATATTTATGGGGTTCAAGGACAGAGGAAATTGCCCTTCATTCAACCACTGACAACACTCATCATAAATATCATCTCTACACACAGACCAAAAGTGTTGATAGAATCCAGGATTGAAACCATCAGGTCCCGGACATTTGTCAGCTGCATATAGAACATTGCTTCTTTAAGCTCTTCTATAAAAAAAAACGAAGTTGTTAACTGATCATTGTCTTCATTATTGATGACCTAATTTAACAGATTGACGACTGGAGAGCGAACACTTTCGTTTCCTTCGAACAGTTCTTCAAAATAATTCTTCGCAATGGAGCTCATCCCCCTGTCATATGATATACAAATTCCTTCATCAGTTTCAAGAGAAAGTATCTGGTTAACTTTCTTCCTAGACGTGGCTGCAGCATGAAAAAACTTCATATTCAAGTTTGCATCCTGATACCAGTGTGTTTTTTCTCTCTGTCTCTAGTGCATATCATCCTGAACAAGCATATGATTAAGACTTTTCCTCAAATTTTCGAACTGGACTTTATCCTGAATTTCACTAACATCGCTGCTTCTTCCTAACTGTGATGCAGATATTCTTCAATATTAATCTGAAGTTTGTTATAATGGGTTTTACTCCAATGCATTAGTTCCTCTCACATACTGATAATTTATTCATGACATTATTACCCGCACTCCCGAGCCAGCTATTCTGAACCACCTCATCCAAACCTTCTTCCATTCTCTAAGCATTCTTAAATTTAAAAGATCTTTTAATGCTATGCGGTCGTTCCACCGGTGTTCTATCCAACAAAATAGGAAAATGATGAGAGGATGGAGCAACAAGATTTTCCAATTTGGCATTTGGAAACATTTGCATCCAAGTATTTTTGGCTAATGATGTGTCTAATTTCTCTTCAACTGCACGAGGAGTACCCAAACTTTTGAACCAAGTGTACAACCCTCCATATGAACATCAACTAGGCTAGCATCTTGAACAGCTTGTCTGAATCCCCTAATAAGCCAATTGGGTCGGATAACTTTTCCTTTTTTCTCTTCAGCATGTAAGATATCATTAAAATCCTCCATCAGACACCATGGTAAATTAACCTATCTAGCAAGGCTACGAATAAAATTCCATGAGTCTCTTCTTCTACTAACTTCTAGAAGCCCGTGGAAATCCAAGCACCACGTCTCCCTTCTTCAATTTAGCACTAATATGATTGGTTGAATAATTAACAATGTTATAATTGATTGTTTTACGCCAGAATAAAGTGATGTATCCCTCTCTACTAATTCTCTATGGTGCAAAGCAAGAATCAAAACCTAACAAGTAGCCAAATTCCTCAATTTCATTAATGTGAACAAGTGTCTCACTTAAAAATAGGACATCTGACTTATAGTACCGGATTAAGGATTTTAGTTTAGGAACTACACTCAACTTTCCAAAGCCTCGACAGTTACAACATACAAGATTCATTGTTCTCGGATTAACGAATCTATAATTGTGAAATTAAAAAGTCACATCATATTTTATTTAATTTAATTATAAAATTAATTGTTTTAATGGTAAAAACTACACAAAATTTGTTTCACTTAGACCACTTACAATGGGTTATTGAATCCCATATTCAATATGTTGAAGCCATTGCACTACCCTTGTTGAATATCAGTTGGAGGAAAGAGAGGATGAATAAATTCAACAAGCTGAATGCATGTCCGAACTGCCACGTGGCGAAGCGAGATTGGCCAAAACTGGCGCGTGCATGTCACGCGCCGACAAGGTGAGTGGGCATTCTGCAACGCGGAGAGAGAAAGGGAATTGGATAAAAGTTGTGACACGTGGCTTGCTACAATTGGCTGCTTGGATTTTTATCTTCTTAATAATTTGGACTCAATTATTTTATTGCAAATAATTTTATTTTTTTTACCAAAATTCGTGATTTTTTTTTCTCTATAAATAGAGACTTGGATCATTTCATTTGGACACAGAAAAAAATCAAGTTTTTCACTCTCTTAATCTCATTATTAGTCTTTCTTTTAAAGTTTTAGTCTTTGATTAGTGAAATGGATCCCAATAACAATCAATTCAACACCCAAAATTCTTCTGATTACCCATTTAGCTACCAAAATCCCAACAATTATCAACACCCAAATCAATTTCTCAACCAACATCCTCAAAACCCAAATCAATTTCCCAACCAATATCCTCAAAACCCAAATCAATTTCTCAACCAAAATCCTCAAAACATGCCTAATTTTGGTTTTGCTTCAAATTTCAATCACCCATCCTCTGTTCCAAACAACTTTCGTCCATATTCTAGATCTATGATGGGATATCCATCTCAAACACCCCCATTTAATGGTTATATGCCGATGATGAATGAAAATTTTCAGAGTCTTGGTGAATATCCTGAATTTTCATCACAAATAAATCGTGGTGGAATGACAAGAGACAATGAAGTGACTCTAGAGGATACAACTCCTAAGAGCAAGAAAAACCCCCAACCATCATGGAACACTGAACAAAATTTGATGTTAATTAGTGGGTGGATAAAATATGGAACATCCAGTGTTGTCGGGAGAAACCAGACAAGTGAAGCATCTTGGGGTAAAATTACTGAGTATTGTAATGATCATTGCTCATTCGATTCTCCACGCGATGTCATTGCATGCGTAAACCGTTTTAATTATATGAGCAAATTAATAAATAAATGGGTTGGTGCTTATGATACCGCTAAGCGTCAGAAAGCAAGCGGTTGGTCGGAAGATGATGTTTTGGCAAAAGCCCAGGAAATATATGCATGTGGGAAGAATGGTAAATTTACTTTAATGGAAGAATGGCGCGCTCTCCGTGATCAACCACGTTATGGCAGTCAAGTAGGAGGCAGTCAAGTGGGAGGAAATGTTGGCTCAGGTAGTAGTAGATCTAAGAGATCTCACGAGGACTCTGTAGGATCTAGTGCTCGTCCAATGGGAAGGGAGCCAGCTAAAAAAAAAAGGAAAAAAGAAAAGCAAGGACGCTGGCTTGGAGGAGGTGGAACAAGAGTGGGTTCAATTCAAAGAAATGAAGGTGCAAGAGATGGAACACTTTAAAGAGTACACCGAAAAAATGGAAAAGTACACCGCAGTGCAATAAGAGAAAAACAAATTGAAGAAAATGGACATGTACATAATGTTAAGTTCCAAAGAGCATCTCGATGACAGGAAAAAAGCTCTGTTGGAAAACTTGGAGCGTGAGCTGTTCGGAAATTAATTTCACTAATATTTGTTTGTATTCGGTCAAAATTGTCAGTGTTGTCTAGTCCCCAATGTTTACTTTAAATAATTGTCAGTGTTGTCTAGTCCTCAATGTTGCTTTAAATAATTGTCAGTGTTGTCTAGTCCTCAATGTTGCTTTAATAATTATGCATAATATTTGTCCCGTGACTTTTTTCACAAACTTTAATTTCACAGCCCATGGTATTCCTCACTAGTTATTTCACAGCCCATGGTATTGCTTTACTATGCATACAAAACTTTAATTATGCATACTATTTTGTCAGTGTTACATCCATGGTATTGCTTTAATTATGCATACATTTTTCACAGCCCATGGTATTGCTTTACTATGCATACAACACTTTAATAATTCAATCCCCGTGCTTCAACTATTTGCTTATATATAGGGACTTGAATAGAATTCATATCTACTTCCAAACCTATTTGCCACTTGAATATTGTTTAAACTATTTCCTTTCTCAAATTGCATTCATATCTACTTCTAATATCTACTTCCAAACACTATCAATGGATCCTTTTGGTTTTGATATGGAAGCCTACTTCCAAAAACGTGATGCTGAAGACACATATATGGTCAACCAATTTATTCAGCGTCGAAAAAAACTAGAGGAAGGTAGTGGATCAGGTAGTGGATCTGGTAGAAGAAAATATTTAAATAGAGATCATGCAGCAGCTAACCAAAGACTCATTGACGACTACTTTGCCAATGAGCCTACATATGACGATGCAATGTTTCGTCGTCGGTTTCGGATGCAAAAACATGTTTTCCTTCGAATCGTTGGAGACCTTTCAAGTAGTGATAACTACTTCACCCAGCGAGTTGATGCCACCAACAAAGAAGGTATATCACCCTTAGCAAAATGTACCACAACAATGCGAATGTTAGCATATGGTGTGGCAGCAGATGCGGTCGATGAATACATCAAAATAGGAGGTACTACAGCATTGGAGTGCTTACGTAGATTCTGTAAAGGAATCATACGATTGTATGGGCATGTGTACTTGAGAGCACCAACGCAAGATGACCTTCAAAGAATACTCAATGTTAGTGAAATGCGGGGGTTCCCAGGGATGATCGGGAGTATTGACTGCATGCACTGGGAGTGGAAAAATTGTCCTAAAGCATGGGAAGGTCAATTTACTAGGGGGGATAAGGGAACCACCACAGTTATTCTTGAAGCAGTTGCATCACATGACCTATGGATCTGACATGCCTTTTTTGGATGTCCAGGAACGTTGAACGATATCAACGTTCTAGACCGATCACCGGTGTTTGATGATGTGGAACAGGGAAAGACTCCAAGGGTGAATTTCTTTGTGAATCAACGTCCCTATAACATGACATACTATCTAGCTGATGATATCTACCCTTCTTATCCAACTTTCGTCAAATCAATTAGACTTCCTCAAAGTGAACCCGATAAGTTATTTGCAAAACAACAGGAGAGCTGTCGAAAGGATATCGAACGTGCTTTTGGAGTGCTTCAAGCTCGATTTAAAATCATCCGTGAACCAGCTCGCTTGTGGGACATAGCCGATTTGGGTATCATCATGAGGTCATGCATCATATTACATAATATGATTGTTGAAGATGAAAGAGATACATATGCTCAACGTTGGACCGATTTTGAGCAATCTGAGGGAAGTGAATCTAGTACACCGCAACCATACTCGACCGAGGTGTTACCCACCTTTGCAAATCATGTGCGTGCTAGATCCGAGTTGCGTGATCCAAATGTTCATCACAAATTGCAAGCAGATCTCGTGAAGCACATATGGACAAAGTTTGGAATGTTTCGTGATTGAAGATGATTTGTATCAGACTAAATAAATTAGTTGTGTTTTGTGTGCTTGTTTGTTGTCTTGCATTTTAAGCTATTTGTGTGTCGCGTGCTTAGTTTGTTGTATTGCATTTTAAGTAAAGAAAAAAATTATTTAAATAAATATTGTTTTTAAAAAAAATTAATTGTATTATTTTAATTTAATTTAAATCGATAATTATAATTTTATGTAATTATAAAAACAAAAATTAAATAAGAATAAGAAATAAAAAGTGGTGGGGTAGGGTGTTGAATGTTTACCATTGGAGTGGTAAAAATTGAATGGGTGTTGAATTAAGAGAGAGAAAATGATGTGGAGTGTTGGAAATTAAAAAAGTGGGTGTTGAAGGTTATTGAAAATTGTTTCCCATTGTACATGGTCTTATGGCGTCAAAATAATATAACTCTTCCCTAAAGTGGTTCAGGTGAAGATCATAAAAAATGACTAATTTTATGTGTGCTAGGCAGACGCCACTGAATATTTTAACCTTTGAAAACATATAATTTGTGTTATCGAGTACACGTATTTTGCTTTCAGCCGTTCAGTGTCAAACTTTCACATAACTTTTCTAATTTTATACTATGAGTGACATTTCATAATCTTGGCTACAACAACAGCATCATCATCGACCAATATTATTTGCTCTGCCCACATTTTAGATCAAAGCTTTGTAATCTATTTGCTTGCGTAAAGATTGCTTTCTCATCAAAAGGATTTTTAGTCTTTGAAGGGCATTTTGAGACAAGTCTTTATGTAATTAATTAATTTGGGGGGCGGAGAAAGCCTACTCTCTCATAAGTCAAAAATAAGTGGTTTCATTGTGGAATAAGGTTTTTCTAAAAGCAACATTGTCTGTAATACATTAAGCATATCAGATTTGTGCTAGCCTTTAAACTTTTTGTAAGACACTACTTTAAAAAAAAAAAAAAATAGGTATTCGGCTTAAGAACTAATTAATTGGATTTTGATTTGTTCAAAAAAAAGAACTAATTAATTGGAGGCCAATCTCACCATCCATTTGTGAGACTTCATTTAAAACGAGAGTAAAACTCGGTATAGACTAATCTCATTTTATAAGACATAAGTGAATAACATTACATGGTTTAATTACATTTATCGGATATGTGGTTTATATGACTTAATTAACGAATTTTATTTTTTTTATTTTTATAAAAGTGAGTTCATTTTGAAATAAGACAACTTTTTAAAAATAGTGATAAAATAAAAAAAAAATTCATTTAATATATGTTCTTTTATAGTAATTGAAGTCTATTTTGCGACAATAGACTTCCACCAAAACAATCATATCATTTTATGGGATAAGATGAGAGATGTGAGTGATGCCGACAAAATTCGCCATCCTCGCTTAATAAGATCAACTATGATAAATAAACATTTTTTTTTATTTTTCTACATCTATTCAACATCTCATTTTTTTTTCTTTTATCACATCACCAAATTATCACATCTACAAGAGATGAAATATTTGTGGTATCGCAAAAGTGCTAATATTTGATGTTGGGCTGTCGTCTTTGAACGTCTACTCATGAGAATCAGAAAACATTTAGCTAGTTCCATATAGTGAGGATGATATGCTTATGTCGCTATGGAAGGTGCATTTACAATTATAAAATTCCAAAACATAAATTTAATGTTTGGAAATTGAAACCATGTAGCTCCATGGATGGAGGGATGCCAAATAAAGTGTACAAAATAAATAAAGTGCACATAAAAGAGCTTAGTATGGCTGCAAGACAATCATAATATCATTTTCTTGGTTAATATCTACCTTTCAAAATTTCTGATATTTACGATGACCGTTATGGTTTCAGTATTACTCTCCTAACCAATGATCCCTTTCAAAAGTATACTACTATACATCCTATAACAGATTTAAAACTATGTGGCACTTCAAATTCGTGTTATAAGGAACCTGAGATTTTCAGCATAAAATATTAAAACAAGACTGGTTATAGTTCTATGAGAGCCATCCTTTTTTGCTTTTAGCCACCTTGAGCTTCATTACAAGTTCTTCACGCTGAGATTCCACCTCTGCATATTTAAGGCTCATGTGGAAGTAACGATCCTGAATATCTCTCAACTCTTCCTCTAGCATTGATTTTGTACGTTCAAACTTTTCTTTTGTCACTAGTTCTTCTTCAGCCATTGATTTTACTAGGCCATTTGCATGGTTGTTTCGGCCTTGAGATGATGACCTGCAGGATAAAAACACAAGGAATTTTATAACACAGATGACTTTGTAGAGCAATAACGGATGACCTAAAATCAAAGGTATAATACAAATGGCTTAAGCAAGTTTTTTTCTCTGATGTTTCAAATTCCTGCAATCCTGATTTATAGGTCGACGCCAACCTAAACTAAAGGTATCACATGGATATACCTTGCTGCTTTATAATTGGATTTAAATAGTTGGAAGCAGAGTTACCACGGCTCTTCTGATATCCCTAAATGAATTATCCATGTGTACTTCGACTGTGTCGATCAAACTTAGTTCTAAACCCCACCAATTGCTAAAGAGAATAAAACACAAGCCTCACTAACAATCAACTGAACCAAATAAAAATCGGATCCTATAGTTGTTTATGTAAAAAACACAATCATTTATGGAGGAACTAGACATTATTTGGTAGACTGGTCTTTGGACATTGAGGGAAGACTGAAATCACGGTTCCTTTTTTTTTTCTTTCCCAAACTCCATTGTTAAGGCTCTAAAAAGTTCCTTTTAGATAAGTTTTTCTACTGGGGAAAGTAGAAAACCATACTAAGAGATAATTAATCACAAATTTGGCATCATCGTTTGTAATTCACATTTTCTTTTACTTTTCAAACTTTTACATGGTGCTTTTACCTGATAACGATAGCTGCAAGCAAAATACCCCATAGCCTATTGGCTTAACCTTAAACATTCTGGACAGACATATACCTAATAAGCTAGAATTGTCAAAAGCAATTTCATACTTATAAATTTGTCCTAATTTGTACAACTACAAGTGTCTTAATATATTCCAATCTCAAACATCCTTTCTTTCAAGAGATCGGAAATATCCTCTTAAAGTGATTCAAAATAACCCACCTAGTGATAAAGGTTTTTGTAATTGTCTGCAAAGTTCAAAATAAAATAATAGCAGAAACAGAATAACGAGTCATACAAGCAGACCAAAAGCTTTTAGGTGTTTACTTTGAAGACATGCAATGTGATCCTCTGACCTGTTAAGTTGAACTTCATATATGTCAATGGCTTCTTTTGCTTTTTCTACTGCAGTCTCAAGCAATTGAGTCTTTGATACTGGTTCTACTTCAACTATATGAACATTTTCATCAAGAAGTCCATGCTCACTTTCCACCTGTGAAGAAAAAGGTGAGACAAACAAAAATATTTAATTTCCAGAGAGTGCAATTATTTGACATGATCTCTTTGAGCCGCAACACTGAAGCCACAAAATATACTTGGTAACCTTTGACAAGGAGGTAAAACAAAATAAGAAAAATTCAAAACATATCACCTCAGTCTGATGTTTCCTGCTGTTATAAGGGTCCTGTTGATCTTTCAGGATTTCTCTGTCATTCTTTAAAGATGGCTTTTTCCTATTGCTGCGAACTTGATTGGTATTCTTAATAATAGAATTCTGATAAATGAAAGAGAGAAAATATTAGTTGTGCCATCACAATGATATCATGCCATTACTGAAAAAGAGACACTAACTTTTGAGGCCTTCTGATCATCATCAACAGGTTTCCTGTTTAGCTTTGAAACTTGATTTCGCTTTTGTTCCTTAATCAGTTTCAATTCTTCTTCAAGGGCCTGAGCTTTTTCCTGAAGCTTAGATTTTTCCTGGGCACATCTTGCGTCTCTTGCATTCAAGTCATTTTCCAACTGCATAAGCCTTTCTTCAAGGGATGTTCTTGTTCTCTTGCAGTGCTCCAATTCTGATGCAGCCTTCTCCAAGCTTGACATCTTTCGTCCAAATGATGTATTCTCTGCCTTTAGATCTTCACATAGTTCAGACTTCAAGCATAATGAGGCTTTCAGTCTCTCTTTCTCAGTATTGGAAGTGTTGAGCTCATTCTTGAGAGCCATAATCTCATTTTCAAATTGACAAGTCTGCTGCAACTGAACCTTCAAATTTCTGGATTCATCCATGTATTGTTGTCTTTCGTATTCAGTGTCTGTAAGTTTTGATTCAAGGGAATTCATAGTGCTTTTGAATTTCAGTTCTCTCGATCTGTAGTCCTCCACCAGCTCTGACAATTTTTCATGTTCAGCCATCAGCATTTCCATTTTAAATTTGAAATCAGCAAGCTCAGTTGTTAGGTCTTTCAACTTCTGTTTATATTCAGTCTGCATCACATTAACCTCATTCTTCGACAAAATCACTTCAGATTGAACTTCTCCAAAAGCCGATTCCAATTTGGCTTTATCAGCACGTAATGTGGATACTTCAAGCAAAGCATTGGAAGCTATTCTCTCCTTTTCATCATAGGCTGCTGAAAGTTTCAGACTGAGATTCTCTATTTCTAGTTTAAGGTTCTGAATTTCCACAATCTTCTCCATTTGCATCTGATTCAATAAGCTTTGACCCTTCACTATATGATTCATATTTTCATCCAAAATACCATCCATCTCTGAAGTTAAATTCTTCTCTTTTGATGTAATCTCTTCCAGCATCAAAGCAAACTTCTTTTCTAGGAGTCCCACTCTTTCACAGTAATCATCAAATCTTTCACTTGATTCCCTCAACCTGGCTCCCATAAGGGAGCAATACTGCTCTAACTCCAACTTTTGCTGCCTCAAATATCCATTTAGCTTCTCAAATGAATCACATTCTTCTTCAAGATTTTCAATGGTAATTTGTAACTGCTGATTTTCTCCTCTGAGATATTCACATTCTTCTTGTGCTTCTGACCAATGAAATTGTGTTTCCTTTAGTTTTTGTTCCAAATCTTCTATGGAAGAATCCATCTCAGACTGCATCTCCGCAATCTTCTCTTGGAGCCTTGCAGATTGATTTTTTGCGTTCTCTAGTTCTGATAATTGAGACTCTTGTTCGTTTGTCTTGTCCTCCATGTGCTCCTCTAGTTGAAGTTTATCTTGTTCAAGATGATAAACCTTGGCTTCCAACTCACTTAGGAGCTTTTTCAGAACCCCAATCTCCTTTTCTTTACTTGATGAGTTGACCTCAAGGTTTTCCATCTCAGATGTTTCATCAGTTAGTTCATTATTCAGATCTGTGATTCCGACTTCTTGTGCTGATTTAGATGTCTCAAGCTCTCGAATTGAAATATGACCATCATTACTAATCTTCTTGGCATTTTCCTCAGGGAGCATGTCTTCTGAATGAAATATTCTAAATAAATTGTTGCTTGCTACAGACTCAGAGCTAGAAAATGATTGATCTTTGTATATATTTGACAAAAGATCTTTGGATGCACCTCCATCTTTTGAATCGGTCTTTGCTTCTTTCAGCTTGAATAAAAGCTCAAGGTTTTCGTTTGTCAGTTCATTACAGTCCATCTCAAGTTCCTGAACTTTCTTATTCAATACTTCGATTTGTTCCAAAAGATCTGCATCACCTACATTTCTTGACACAGTCTCTCCTCCATTGCAGGTTTTTGGGACAGATTCTAACAGTCTTGCTTTCAAACTTGAAATTTCTTCCTCTTTAGCAGATAATTTGTTTTCATATTTCATTTCAATATCTTGAATTGATTTTCTGTTTGGAATCTTTTCATGTTCAATGTCTTGCATTTTATTCTCCAACGCCTCTTCCAGTTCTTGCACCATAGCCAGCAGATTTTTCTTTGATTCCTCCAACTGTTCTATTTGTTGACTTAAGATCATGTTTCCTTCTTCACTTGTCTGGAAAGATTTCTCGAGAGCACTGAGTTTTGAGGGTAATGATGAAAGGTTTTCTATCTCAAGTTTCTGCTGTTCTATGGTTTCTTCCAGCTCCTGGAGAACAGAAACAAGCTCAACATTTGCTTCTTGGCTCTTCTTTAGTTGCAAAGACAAATTGGCATTGGATTCTTTCTGAAACTTTAATTCACCTTTTAGAGCGTTTTCAATTTCTGGAATACTTTCACCTTGAGATATTGAATCTTCCAAAGTTTTTTGTCTCACTATTGGATCTCCTGATGACAATGTTAACTGCTCAACTTCTTTTTTCAAACTATCACATTCTACATATGCTGTTGAAAGGTCCATTTCCAGACCTTCCATCTTTTTGGATTGATCTGAGAATTCTGTCCTCAACATCTCCAAGTCCCCCAACAGCTTTCTGGCGTTCATCTCCCACATCTTTGCTTCTGCCCGTAGCTCTTCACTTGTGTCTTCTGTAGCTTCAAGACTTTTATTAGAACCATTGGTCTTCTTATAAGATGATGCACCGGTGTCTTGCATATTTTGGGAATTAAATGATGAACGATTCGACTGAGAAGAGTTATTATTAACAGGGTAGTCGTAATGGGATACACTTTTCTGGGAACCGGTTGAATCTTGTCTTCCCGTCCGGCTCTGTCCATCACTCATGTATGTGGAGAAATTTCCCTTTCCTGTGGAATCCTCGGCTGAGTTATAGCTGTAATTTGATACAGAACCAGGAAGACTTTCTGCCTGCAACCAAGGTACATAGTGTTAGTATCATGATGAAGACAGACAGACTAATAGTGAATTATGTCACTACCATGGAGATGTGCAAGCTGATAACTCTGCATAAAGAAATACTTTTTTTTCTTAGACCCTGATTGAAGACAACTCTGTACAATGAATTACTTTAAGGACCCAAAGGATGAAATGCAGTTACCATCTCCACTCAAAATTATCTCAAAAAAAGCAGTGTTTGCATACATAAGGCTACAGGTGTTACTAACTGGATGCAATATAGTTATAGACGCATTAATTATTATGTACCAATATGCATGCATGGACAGGAATTTTGAACCATATGTACAATAGAGCACTGAAGATAGGAAAAATGTTGCAATTTTACCATAGTCTCAACTTCTTCAGGTGATAAGGTAGAGTCCATATCACCAACAGAGGAAGATTCAACACTCTGTACATATGAACAATCAGATCCATTTGACTTGACAGTCACTTCATGATTATTTTCACTCATAGTCATAGCCTTCAAATGAGAATTTGTTTCCCTTGATTCTTGATCCCTGAGAATATGCAAGAGATCACTATTTAATGTAATAATAGGCATTATAATTATTATATAAAAGATCACCCTTCGATACAAACCTGGGTTTTTTTCTTGGTGTAAGGCACTGCACTGTTACCTGCAAAATACATAACCACTGAATTTCAAACTCTGTTCAATGGTATTTTTCTGCAATAGCATTCCTACCTAAATACATATGTTTATATCCATCTATCTGACTATATCTAACTATACACATAATACCATATATTTTTAAGCATGAAGTCTTTTATTTTTCAGATTTTCAGTGTTAAATTTTTCCTCAAATTTGACAGAAAATGCCTTTTATGCACATAATACATAGTTTTCAGTAGTCTAACTCACATTCAAAACTGTCCCATGATTGCACTTATTTAGCGGGATTGAAAGTGGAACAGCTGCATCTGAACTCGCATAGTTGGTCATACTAACTGTGGCCTCTCCCAGGATTCCAGATCTTAATGATCCCTGTTATTTCAAACTGATAAAGTTAACAGCAAAAGGACTGCAATGCATAATAGTAAAAGAAGCAGCAATAGTGATAGCAGTACCATTGCAACAATGAGCTTGAGAATACAATCATCAGTCTCCTTGGACAAATTATCTCTTGAAAACCATATAGATTCTGCAAAAGTATCAGACCACTGACAACTTCCATTTCGCACCGTGACTTTGCTTGACTTTGCAATTGTTTTACCATTTTCTACAGAGACAACAGAAACAAACAGTTTGTCCCACCCCTTTGGTACCTGCTAACATTAGAATTCAATTAGCATTTGATATTTTACACAATCAGTCCTTTCTTTTTGTAGGCCACACAGAGTTTCATTTCAAACATAAAAGCATTTGGATTGTGCAGTTCTAAAATAAAATTTAAGCCTAGGCCTTGAATTAGTATATTTGAGCTTATCTACTCACACAGAACCTAGACTATAAGAATGTTTGTATAAATAGCTTATTTGCGGCTTATAGCACAAGTACTTAGCATGATATGCGTTATGCATAAGCTATTTCTACAGAAAAAGATAAAATAAATTTAAATTAGTTTCGTTTAAGTTATTTTTGTAAACTATCTTGAAGAACTTACGAAAGTAAGTTGAAAACAGCTTATGAACAATGTCATAAGTTGTTTCCTTAAGTTCTTCCAAAAAGTCTCACAAAACTTACACCAATAGATAAGCTCAAACGAGTCAATCCAAACAAGCCTAATATGAGAAGAGCTTATGAAAACAGCTTATGACGTGTCCATAAGTTATTTTCAGCTGATTCCTGTAAGCTCTCCAGGATAGCTTATGATAAGAGCTTATATTTTATATGGAAACAGTTTGATTTTTGACTTTATCATTTATTATGTATAAGCTATTTCTACAGCAAAAGATAAAATAAATTTAAATTATTTTCTTATAATTTATAAGTTATTTTCATTAACTATCTTGAAAAACTTATGAAAATAAGCTGAAAAAAACTTATGAACAATGTCATACGCCGTTTTCTTAAGTTCTTCCAAAAAGTCTCACAAAACTTATGCCAATAGGCTGTTCTCTTAAGTTCTTCCAAAAAGTCTCACAAAACTTATGCCAATAGATAAGCTCAAATGAGTAAATCCAAACAAGCCTTATACAGGAAGAGCTTATGGAAACAGCTTATGACATGTCCATAAGTTATTTTCAGCTGATTCCTGTAAGCTCGCCAAGATAGCTTATGATAACAGGTTATAGCTTATATGAAAACAGTTTGACTTTTGACTTTATCATTTATTATAGAAATAGCCTATATACATATAAGCACTTATATGCGAATTGATTATGCTATAAGCACTTAATATATAATACCTTTAAATCTTTAACCATTTAAACACTCAACATAAGTCACTTTATGATTTGGTTCTGTTCTATTATATTTTTAGTCCTTTATATTATAACTGAATATGCATGAAGCATTGTTCTGAATTCCATCAAAGCAGAAATTACAATGCTAATGCAGCTATATTCATAACAAAACACCATGATCCGAAGTCTGAAGCTTCGATTTCATAAAAGTTCAATTGAAACACGTTACAACTCAATGTAAACCGTAATTCCTTTGCTCCAAACTCAGCATTCCACGTTTTTCATTTCTAATTTCCAAATTATGATCGGTAACATAATCAAAATAACATCACCGTTCATTGATCAATCAACGTAAATCAAAACTAGGAAGAACAAGACGAAATTGAAATTGAAAAGGTGAAAGAAGTAACCTGAAGTGCTTTGAGATGAGAAATTCTGAACTCAATTCTATCACTTGATTTCGCAGACCTATGCTTGTGAAGCTTAAACATTTTTTCTTTCTCTTCAGAATCTTCCTCTTCACACTTCACACAGTGTTAATTCTTCTCTGTGAAAATGAGTGTGCATTGAGTTCTACGTTGATCACATTCACGATTTTGATCATCTTCTCTGCAACCACCATCACCAACTGTTAGAGAGAGAGAGAGAGAGAGAGAGAGAGAGAGTTAGCTAAATGGTCATTGTTGTGAAGGGTGTTATTATTTTATTGTTCCTTCAAACTATCGCGGGAGAGAGAAACACAAACAAACAGAAAGAAAGTGGCACGAGAAAGATACAACAACAGATAATAAAGGAAGTGTGATCGGTCCGTGTAATTGTAGAGATTAATCACTCGAGTAGAATTAGCATATTTTTTTTATTTTAATGTTGTGTGTTTGTGTATCCATAACCATAAGAATGAACAGTGCAATGTTGAGTGGAGGAGTGAAAACGGAAAGAAACAGCTTATTTGCTGACGTGTCATTTAGTGGTTGGGTAAGAAAGTAAAAGTTGTTACTTTTTTAGGATGGGAGAAGTTGCAGCTTATTACTAACTGCAACCACCAGCCAACAAAAATGAACAGCCTGTTTACGAAGGAAGAATAATAATTGATATGTTGAAGATTCGGCTCTTTATTGGAACAAGAATATGTGTATATTTGGATGTTCATACAAAAATAGGATATAGACTACAAGAATTTATGAGGACTATGATAGAGACTTTGCATTGACAATATCGTGATTAATTTCTTGTGTGGTATTCTTTTTTATTTAAAAAAAAAATGCGGTATTGGTAATTGGGGTTGAGTTAAGAGGTAAATAAAATCCGATAAAAAGTTGTTTCTTTTTAGAATTTACATTGCTATGAACGATCTTAGAAATCGTGGTTGGACATGACACAACCACACAAAACTGATTTGTGAGGTGAAAATCACCTCTACTTATAAACACACGTTTAAATCATATTTTGTCCGATGTAAAACTTTTTAACAAACAATTCGTTTATTAACTACTCGAATTTCTCTGAGCTTTTTTTTTCAAGAATCTAAATTAGTCCACATAAATTGGCACTGAAGAGAATCGAAGCTAAGACTTTAAGGAAGAACACACTGTCAGGGTATCAAGCCAATATCACCAGGACAACCCAAGTGCGTTACGACTTGAGCCATTTATGTCAGGTATCATTACAATTTAACTTCTTTTTTTTTTTTAAAAAAAAAAAGCTTAAGTGAGTTAGATCACGAGACATAAAGGTCAAGGAATTCAGCTTTTCTAACTTCTAAATCTAATTTTTAACAATTGGATTGACTGACGTATAAGATTGTTAATCTAACAACATGTGATATTGTGTATACCGTACGGACAGCTTTGCGTCTTTCTCTTGTGAAAATGGTAATGCTGGCGGCGTCGTATTCAATTTGTGTCTGTTTCGTTAATTGCTTATCGAGTAGAATTTAAAATAGCGTATTTTGTGTTGATATCAATTTAAATACAGTAATTAATTAAGGTGTAACTTAGTAACTTACCATATGTAGCTGTTCATTTATGTAAGTTTTGTCTTTTCAGGTTTGCTTCGGTGTCACATCGGTTTGATCCAATGTTAATAACCAGCCAAAGGTATGCAAAAGCAACTGTTAATAAGAAAAGAATGTCCCATTCTCTTTCCATCAAAACACGTTATTATAATTAATAGAATTGAATAGGCATGACAATGGGGCGGGGTGGGGACGGGTTTTACCCTTCCCCGTCTCCATACCCGATTCTCAAATACTTACCCGTTACCCTACTCATACCCAACGGGGACGAGAAATTGAATCCGATCTCCGTCCCCGACGGGTTCGGGTATCTCCGCCTCATCCCCGTTCCCGCATTGAATAATTTATTTTAATAAAAAATAGAAGTTTTTTTGCATCCCCAAGAGCAACGTTGTAATATATTATCCAACAATACACTCACTTTAACATTGTTAGATGGAATGATTTAGTTGATCCTTTAAATATCAATGCTAGTTTTTATTAACATCACAATTATCAAACAAAATAATATGATATATCAACATAAAGTAATTTTTTACATTTGGGACGGGTTTGGGTATGAGTTCGGGGTGGGTACCTATATACCTGTTACCCGTCCCATACCCGTGTTTTTAAATCGGGGAAAACCCATACCCATACCCAAACCCAGTCAAAACGGGGAAAACCCGTCAAATTGGGTTTGGTTCGGGTGGGTAACTGCGGGTCTGAGTTTTGTTGCCATGCCTAGAATTGAATGATGAATTTAATCTCTCTATAGCCATAAGATTTAGGCCATTATTTTTTCTATTATATGAGTTTTTCGCGCGTCCTATTCGAATTTTAAAATCTGAAATGTTTCAACATATTTTTGAAGGTTTTTATGGAGTGTTTATATCGTTCAGATTCTATCATCCGAACTGTATAGGACAAGAAACACATGACTCGGAAAAGAAGCATTGTAAGATTTATGCGGTAGGTTTGCATTGGGTCCATGGGTTAATTTAGCCATGGTGCTATGTACTGGTTACTTGTCACTAAAATAGAAGACTTTGTGTTTTATAATGACAATAATAGAGGACTTTTGTTTCTCCTAATTTTGCTTAATTATTTTATTGTACTATTATATGCTTACTTAATTGCAGTTGGTTTGTACTGATCATTGTTTTTGTACTGATATTTTGATGAAGTGAAAATAAAACTAAGCAAAAGAAAACGACATGCCCAACAACAAATGAAGTGAAACCCAAGGCAACACATGAATGCTACATGAAGACTAAGCCATTCTACTAAGAAAAGTTGATGAAACTAATGAATAAATAAAAAATTATGATCTTTTTGACGGAAGAAATAAAAATGATGATCTTATAAGCATTGCAACACAAGAAAAAGATGATAATAGTCAATTCATTCAATAATAGAGACAATTGACAATTTTAAGGAAAATGCTTATATTATTTACAAGGTAATCTGGTTCTTAGTCAAAAAATTAAGGTAATCTGTCTTAGCTTGAAATTCTTTTAATGAAAAATCAACATGTAAATTGGTGGTTAATTTTTCAATAATTAAATTTTATCAAAAATATGATTTATTTTCAAAGTTTGAGTTCCAAACTTATCTTTTTACCACTAGACGAATCCCTTAAATTAAATATAGGTGGAACTTGTCTGCACTAGTTCTTCACTTTTTCATTCAGCAAAACATTACAGCATTTAGAAAATATGAATAAATAATTAGACTGTTAGAAATATTTTCTATCAAATGCATATTTACTGCATAACTTGTGGTATACGAAATGGCACAAATAAGCCATCATAAGAATTTAATATTGCTTCTCTCAAAAAAATAATTTAATCTTGCTGATAGTTATTAGCCAATAAATTTTGCAGCCTATGTGAAGAAAAAGTGGATGTCAACTATTTCAACCGTTGGCTCAGTTTCATGTACAAGCCCTGCAAAAACAAAATCCTATTAGGTCACAATAAAATGTACTAGTTAGAGTCTCTTTTCCTTTCATTTATAGTCGGAAAATCATAATAAGAGCGAGTAAATTAATGAATATTTTTCATGAATATTTTTCTTCTACTTTTGATAAAAAGAAAGACGACTTAAATAATGAGACTTGCAATGCATAGAAAATTGGTGCAAGTGAATAACTTAGACTAAAGAAGCCACTTGTTGAAAAACATATATCAAAGAAGAAGAAAGTAGATAATCTTACATTTGTTGTATGTATTGTTGCTCCAGTAGTCATGCCAATATTCTGATCAGGGACCAGCTCAAAGTTCATGTGCTGTAAAAAGACTGCAAGAGCAACGGTAGCTTCCAATAACGCAAACTGATCACCGACACACTTTCGAGGTCCTCCGCTGAATGGAATGAATCTGTAACATGTTTTGATTCATTTAAATATGAGTAAATCGTGATATACAAACAAAAATACTCCATAGGATTGATAACAAAAATGAACACCCTCCAAAAAGATAACAAAGAAAAGATAAGAGTGCATGGATGAAACTTAGTAGAACTGTAGGAGTATAAAATATGCCAATTAGGGCCTGTGTAGATTGGCTTATTTGAGCTTAACTACTGACATAAACAAATGTATGTCTGTTTGGGAGAGTTTAAGGAAACAGCTTTTAACATGGCCATAAATTGTTTTCAGCTTATTTTCATAAGCTCTCCATGATAGCTTATGAAAACAACTTATATGAAAACAATTTAACATTATTTTATCTTTTGTTATACAAGTAACTTCTACACTAACGCTTATATTGTAAGTGCTTATGCATAAAAGCTTATTTTTAAACAGAATTATGCTATAAATGATTGATTAAGTTGTTTATCCAAACAGAATCTTATTGTGTAAGTAACTAGCTACAAGAGCAGAGGTGTAATTTACACCACTTTTATGGAGTGCAATAATTTTGACTGTAACCAAATTGCGCACCTGAAATCTGTATTTGTTTCATTTGGTACTGGACCATCCAAATCAAATCTTTCTGGCAAAAACTCTTCAGCTCTATCCCAAACCTGGAAAAATCATAATGAAATAAATACAATAGATCAATATAGTGATCTTAAAAGTCAAAACCGAGATAGAAATAAGGTGTGTATCACATTTTTTATTTTAATCACCTATGGACAAGCATAAAGATAGGACGGACAATGTTTCTGTGATATAAAGAATTTAAACAAAGCAACCACTGATTTGAAAAACTAATCATCCGAACACTGATAACAGCAAATTGCTTTATTGATATAATCATTTCTATACTGAAAACCAAAAAAGAGACAAGGTAACTTCTACTACACTATAAAATCAAACTTGCTTTGTAATAATCCAGAGTATTATTCTTCTTTCTGTTTTGCTCCTGTCCTTTGAAAAAAAATCAAGGAAACAGAAGATTCATTTTGAAATGGAATCGAACAGGTTCTAACCATTTTAAAATATTCAATTAAAAAATACAAAGAGAAGCATAATATCAAAGGTCTATGCTGTCTTTATATGAAACCTTCTCACTTAAGAACATCAAGTAATACCTTAGAAGAATGATGTATGTTGTACACAGAAATCATAATATCTTGACCGGCATCGATTTTGTAATCACCCGGAAGCTCATCAGGAATTTGAGATCTTCTTATCAATACCTTAAGGATGCATAGAGTCATATAAAACCATCAGAAAATATAAAATTAGTCAAAGATATTTCACTAGTCAGTTCCAACAAAGTATAAAAGATTAAAACGTACAGATATATCTAGAGAGGTTTTGTGTAAGACTTTGTTGGAAATTCAACTAAGTGATGAAGTTTGACATTGGTTAATAAAAGGTTTAATAAAAATAATATAAGTGTAAAGGCCCATATACTAAATTGCAAATTGCCTTAAGGTTTGGAGACAAGCTATGGTGTCAAGTCTACTATTGTAGTCTGTCACTTATGCCAATGATATGCTTCTCCTAAACAGTACCAGTTATGAAGATAGTAACATATGTAATCAAAGAATATCAAAAAGGAATAATTCTCAGAAACTACTAGATTTCAGAAATTCCAGCAATCAGGAGGACCATTATATCAGCAAATATTACTTTCAAAGTTTAAAAAATAACAAATTAAACTGTTTGTCATATCGGAAGTTTTGCCTATCAAGCATAACCTATACATAAGTTTAGAACTTTCATACACAAGATAATAAAAAATATTTTCAAACTCAAAGACTTTCATACTGGAAATTGGTGTAAGTAACCTACAGGAGGATGTGGATAAAGTCGGAGTGACTCGATAATACAGCGATTCAAGAACTTCAGATCTTTCATATCTTCATAGGTAGGACGCCTTCCCTGTAAAACTCTGTCTACCTCTTCTTGAGCTTTTGCCAATGAGGAAGAATCCTGCATTAATAGAGATAATAATTCACAGGGGGGAAGACCATAATGGAGCTCTTGTTCTGTGTTGGCTCAATGCTAACAATCATATGTTACAACACATAAATAGAGACATATATAAACTAAAAATAAGAATGGATAAAAATTGACAAAGTCCTCGAATCATTCTCAGAGCTGAATGAAATTAGAAGGTTATGAGGTCATTAAATTGGTTTTAAAGTTTCCACCTTTCTATATTCATAGCTAGATTAGCTATGAGGACAAAAGGGGGGAAAATTTGTAATTTGACGATTAATTAAGAGTTCAAAAGGGAAATTCAAAACAATGTATCAACATCATGCGACCCAGACGCATAATCAGTTTCCATGTTACGCCATAAAAAAAATTATACAACAGCAACTTCTTAACGTTATTGAAAAATTGAGAGAGGTTTTGCAGTCAAATCGTGTTGGGACTTTTAAATATTGTTCCAACAAATCGTAAAGAAGAGGGATGAAATGATGAGAGCGTTGTCATTTAGAAAGAAAACTAAATACACTGAAGAAGAGTAAAATGGTACCTTACTTAGAAGATAAAGTGTCCAAGTCAGCACCGAACCAGTGGTCTCATGACCAGCAACTAACATTGACAAAAGATCATCCCTTAATTGCACACTAGAAACCTGACATGTAGAACCACTAAGTAAGAATATAAACATGTAGAACGGATCAAAAGAAAGCGAAAGTAAAGTATAAACTCCGAAGATGAATCAAAGTATTGTCATTGTATACTGATATGGCATGTTCCAGGATGGAAGTTATGGTGGTGTAGACCTTCATATTTGTGATTAACTTAATGAAGCAGTGCAACTAAATGAACCAAAGCTCAACAATTGAGGAAAAAGCACAACAACACTACATGAACATGAAAAGCCACAATTCGTGTCATTGTGGAAAACTTTCACAACTAGAAGTTCCAAAATCAGAAAATTAGAAGGTTGACCCCTTTTAAAAAATTTAATGTAATGACCAAGAAAAAAAAAATGGAAAAATGAACATTTTTAAACAATAATTGAAATATGAAATTTACATGGTTGTGCTATGTTCAACATCTCAGCCTGAGTAACTTGAACAGAATGTTAAGTAATTACAAACAACTAATAATGTTCACATAAAACAAATGCACTGTTCATCTATACCACTGCCTGTCAAAATTCAGAAATGGTAAAAGACTCATAATCTAACAGAAAAGGGAAACTTTATATATCATCTAATATCAAACATATATTATAATACATTCTGAATATACAGCCAGTCGCCAGAGAACACGACGATAAAAGCAAAGTATACTTTTGGAATAGACATACATCATACCTCTTCTCTGCTGGCAAGCAAAAATCGAAGAATACTAGGATCAGCATCATTCACATACTCATCAGCATCAATTCTTTCACCCTCGGACTCTACAATCTCTTTACATTGTTCAATAAGGTCTTCTACAGTTTTCCTGATAACACTAACAGCATTTTCAGCCTTTATTTGTCTTGGAATTATCTTACAAAGAAAATCAATCTGCAGCAAAATTAAAACAAGGACAGAAAAGGTGATGAACACAGAAAGAAAATCCAAACTTCATATAACAAATGGGATATGAGAAAAGAACTTGCCTTCCAATAGGGCAAAAGATCGGTTGACCGAGCCTCTGCCTCTTTCAGTGCAGTGTAAACGGCTTCAATAACAGGACTGTCTGAATTCAGTGCGTCAAAGTTGTAGTTGAACACGGATAAACCAATAACATCAAGGGTTAACTGAGAAAACTTGTCCTCCATGTTAACAGCAGTTCCATTAATTGCATCAGACTGTAGCTTCTCTACTAATCTCTCTGCACATTTACAAAACACCCTATCCACCATGATAGACAAGTACCGTTTATGAAGAGATGGAACCACAGCCCTGCGCCTTGCCTAATACATATAAGAAAATAACTGTAACAAGATCGCCGGATGCCCAAAATAATCTATAAAACCATTAGGGGTTGTTTGTTTCCCGGATGCAAAAATTACTCCCTGGAATTAACTTTCCCAGGAAAACATAATGAGAATTTTATTCCTAGGAATTTTTAAGAAAAGTGTTTGGTTGTCAATTTTTATTCCTAGGATTCTTTTCAAAGAAGTGGGTGGTTACATTGATAGACCTTATGACTTATTACTAAAAAAATGAAAACTGTTATGTTAATTTTTACAACCTGGGAACACAATAGTAAAATTGGCATTTTATGAGTTTTTATCAAGAACGTGGTTGGCTTCTTTAAAAAAAAATCAAGAACGTGGTTGGTTGTGAGATAATTTGTTTAGCTTTAGATGAAAAAATAAATAAAAAAATCAAGAACGTGGCACTCTTTTCCTGGGAATATAATTTTCCCATCCCTATTTCATGGGAATAAAAATGACGAGAATGTAAGGTAAGTAGATTCCTGGGCATTAATTATTCCTAGGCATATTATTTTTGTTCCTTTCTACCAAACATAGGTATTCTTCTTTCCCAACCTCTATTCCCAGGAATGTGTTTTTTATCTCTGAAACAAACGCCTCCTTACTTTTTTGTTTTTGGAATGGCAAATCCCAGTAGTTAGTAGATTTATATTTACTCCTTCGTCCGGGTTTGAACCCTGGACCTCCAACTCCATGCAAGAACTCATTGTATACATTAAGGTTCACCATCCAACCATTGAATTAAAGTTCTTACTGAGTAGACCAGGTCCGCAAAAGTTTGTAAATTTTAAAACTGGATGATAATTCATCAAATGTCTTAAATTTAACATAAAATGTACTTTTAGAATATAAATAAATTGCTACCATAAAATTACATCACAGCAAATTTTCCTAAACTTTTGTGTGCATGCTCATTGAGCAAAAATTCCTAAAATTACATATCGAATTATTGGATTGATGAAATTTAATACATAGATTGAGTTATTAACTCATCAATAACTTGAGGGGGTTGGGTAGCTCAACTAGTTTGAGCTAAGGGATAAGGAGTCGAAGGTCCTGGGCTCAAACCCGGACAAAGGAGGAAAAATTAATACTAACAACTAATTACTAACATTTGCCATTCAAAAAATAAACTCATCATTAACTTGATTGAAATTGCCAGGGTCGGTCAATTTAGTCCCTCAAATTGCCAGGGTTGGTCAATTTACAAAAAAGAGATATTTCGGTTGAGGGACTAAATAAATGACTTTCCTTAATTTAAGCGACTAAATTGCTATTTCCTATATTTGAGAGACTAAATTGCTCGACCCTTAAAATTTCGAGGAGCAAAATCCTTATTTATTCAATAATAATTCTTGCTTAACAGTTAACACTTAAAACTCTATAGCACAGCACAACCAAAACATCCCACATTGCTATAAAAAACATAAAACATAATCAGAATGGAAACGACGTCAAAGAATTAAAGAATACCGTCCAAAGAGGTCCTTCAGCAATAGCAAAACCATCCCCAAACAAAAACTCAGAAACCTCAGCAACAAGACCTTTACCATATTTCCCATAATTCTTAAGAACATGTTTAGCAATAGCAGGATCACTAACAACAACAAAATTTCTAGGACCAGCAGCTAAACGATAAATAGGACCATACTCATTCATCCATTTAAACAAAGGAAGAAAAAGAGCACCACCCAAAAGATCAGAAACATCATCAAGCTTAGCACTTGCTATAGGAATGTTGGAATCATCGTTTTTTGATGTTGTTAAGGATTTGGAAAGTGATGTGAGCCAATCTGGACTTACCCATGAAGTGGATTTTGTTGTTTCCGGGTTTTTGTTAGTTGAGGATTTTGTTGAGATACGAGGATGAAGTGGATAACGTTTTTGTGGGAGTGGTGTTTTGGAGAAGGAAGAGAGAGAAAGATGAGAGAGAGGGAGTGAACATGAACATGAACATGATGGCATAGTTTTTGGGTTTATGTTGGTTTGTGTTTTCTGCAAGTTAAACGATGAATGTGTTCTTCTTAATCTGAGTATAGAGCCATATTTGTTCGGTCGAAGTTCGGTAAAGTTTGAAGCATGGGTAATGATTTATGGTTCACACTACCAAAAAAAAAAAATGATTTATGGTTCGATGCACTTGTCGCGCCACATGCACCAAACATCTACCACTTGCATTTTGTTTAGAGTAATTATTTTTTACTACTTTTGTGATAATCTTTTTTGATAAAAACAAGGATTAATTATGTTTCTAGTCCCTATAAAATAGCGACCTTGTAAGTTTAGTCCCTACTTAATTTTAATAGCATTTTTAGTCCCTATAAAAAAAAATTTACTTATAATTTTAGTCCCTGCTAAAACAAAGTTTGATTAATTATCCTTAAACTCTTAAATTTTTGAACGATTTTTTTGAGACAAGATTAGAACACTATGAAAGGTTCGTTTACTAAAATTTAGAATTTTCTGACATGAAATGAATTAAATATGAATTTTTTAAAACGACAAAAGTTAAAGATAAAAAGTAATAAAATCTGGATGTAGAAATCAAATTTTGCGATAATTTTTTGCGGACGAACTTTTAGTAATGTTCTAAACATGTCTGCAAAAAATTGTTCAAAAATTTAAGAGTTTAAGCATAAATTAAACAAATTTGAATTGAGTAGGGACTAATACTCAGTGCAGAAAAACAAAATTAGGGACTAAAAATGCTATTAAAATTAAGTAGGGACTAAACTTACAAGGTCGCTATTTTATAGGGACTAGAAACATAATTAACCCTAAAAACAACATAGAAAGAAAGAGAGAATGTTGGGAACATAATGTGAATATGAGATAAAGTTGTTTAAAATTGTTATAAAATGGTTGTATAAATATAATTTTCCTCTTATTTAATAAATTAACGGCTTTATGATATTATGTAGTAAGATATTTTCAGAAGTTCTCTCAAATAATCGTATCATAAGAGTTTAGGTCGATAAATAAACTTAAATAAGTCAATTCAAAGGGTTCATTTAGGTTGGATAGATGGATGTTTTGGTCCATATTGGACCAATGATAAAATCTGTCGCAGGGGGTTCTTCCGTTAACTAGTAATTACGTACACACCCCAATTGGTATCTAAATCTTAGTATGCTCCCCATCACTTGTGAAAATTGTAAATTATATATTATGACTTTATGAATTAAAATAAAAGACTTAATTAATAAGGTTGATAAAGTTCTTATAATTTTGTGAAGGGAAAACACATTGCATATTTGTGTTCTTTGTGTTCTTCGTCGAGATCGTTCATACCCCAATATAAACATACAAGATACACAATTTAGATCTGGATCCCGATCTAAAGTGGTAGTTTGAAAATGGTGTAGAGGTTGATTCAATTGATGGCACTACTAGATGTCAGTTTGACGAGTCTACGAAAGTTAATAGTTTCAAAGGCATTTCATCTATTAATTTCAAAGAATTAAGCTTAGGGGATATTATGAAATACCATATTTTTTATGTTGGTGTTCCATTTATTTTTAATAATTGGTATGTCAGCTTTCATGATTTTGTTGTAAGAAAAAGCAAAGTGATTAAAAAACGGGGAATTAACGCTACAAACATTTGTTTGTTATCGACAAGGGTATATTGAGGAAAAAAGTAGATCAACAACTCGAAAGCGAGTACCAAAAGCTCGTGCTAGATGTTGTTGTGAAGCAAAATCTCGTGTTCATATTGAAGCTTATAGTGGGAAGTGGTACATGAAACTTATGCATGATGCTCATAATCGTAGTTTGTTAGATGATTAATTTACTGGCATGTTCCCAACACATAGGAAGATGAAATTTTTTGACATTTGGAGTATGAGAAACATGAGGCAAGTTGGTAAGACAACTCATATACTTGGATTGTTTGTCAATGAAGCTGTTGGTTATGGAAAGGTTGGATTTCGTAGGCGTGATATGTACAATGAACAAGAAAGGTTGCAACTAACCTCATCCATCAATGCAACTGTTGCTTGTGAATTCCTTGAAAGTATGTGTGCAAGTGATGAAACAATGTTTTGGAAGCATAGAGTTTACAATAAAGGTAGGATTTCTTATCTATTTCGGTGTGACAGTGCTACTCAGTGGGACTTTTTGATATTCTGTGATGTCGTGGCATTTGATGCTACATACAAGAGCAATAATATATGTGCCCACTTGTTGTGTTATTTGGAGTAAATAACCACAACCATAGTATTGTATTTTGTGGTGTAACTGTGTGCAAAGAAACTAAAGAAACCTATGTGTGGTTGCTTGAACAACTTTTGTCATCAATGGGTTGGAAAAGTTCAACATCTGGTATAACTGATGAGAATCTAACAATGAAGAATGTCATCAGAAGGGTCTTCCTAGAAGCTCATCACAGATTATGTGTGTGACACTTGAAATGAAACGCTTGCCCTAATGTTGGAAACAATCAATTAGTCAAGAGGTTCAAACAAAATATGTTGGGAGATTATGATGTTGGTGAGTTCAAGCATAAGTTGGACAAAATGGTTGATAATTTTTTATTACAAGAAAACAAACGGGTTAGAGAAATGTATGGCAACTGTCATATGTCGGCCACTGCCTATAATAGAGGTAAAAAAAATTTGTTGAATTTTGGACGACATCTCGGTGTGAAGGCTTACATGCATAATCTGGGAGGTATGCCAACTATCAAAAGAATTTGCTTACGTTCTTGCACTAAATTTTTTAGATATTTAAATTACATGCGATTTAGTGAAATCAAGGCAAACTTTGGATCAATCCATGGTGAGCCTGTGTTAGAGACCCCTTTGCCCCTAACTGAAAGAGTTGTTGGAAAAAATTATACTATAGACGTTTTCCTGTTATTACAACATATTATTTGTAGGGTTTATACATGCAATGTTGTGGCATGCAAGGAAATTGCATCGTGTTATTTGTATAAGTTCGACAAAACAACGTTTATAGTGACAAATGTCGTTTTCTCCCACAACACTAAAATTTAAGTGTTCATGTGTTCATGTGAGTATCTAGGTATTGTGTGTGAACATTTGGTAGTTGTTTTAGCGTATTTGAAAAATCTATGGTGTTAAAGAGGTGGTTGAAAAATGCATACTAATATTCTGAGGATTAATATTTCAAGTGAGTCAGTGTTGATTAGTCAATTTACGAATACGGTTTTTTGGGGGGTATATATAGCAAAATTATCTGAAAAGGCCCCAAACATTGACCTGATGAAGGGCTGGGCTGAAATCTGTTAATGTGTTTGGCCTTTTTAGCGCAATTTACTATATATACCCCAGGTAGCACAAATATTTCTATATACACCCTCCTATTGGTTGTTCTTAATAATGTGGTAAAAAATTTATTATCGAAGAAATTGATGATATTTTTTTGGGCCCTTTGTTCATAATAATGTGTCTCACTAATATTAAAAATATCGGTGATATTTATTATCTAAGAAATTGAAATAATTTTCATAACAAAACAAATTCTATTTTAGTTGAAAATGGGTCTACTATAGAAATTAATCTTAATATTGTCTTTCAAAGATTTCAAAAAAAAAAATTATATCAATATAATAATGTCAACTTTCTCGAATTGATTGAAAGAATTGCAAAATTGAATTTGATACTGCAAGATCATGCGAAACACATTCATCATTATGAAATCGATGTGAGATCACTACAAAAAAAAAAAATTGATGTGAGACACATCAGCTTTTTTGTTTTGTTGTTCATTTTATCAATAGCTGCAATTGACATACGATGTTTTGGGATGCTAAAAATTCAGTCTACTTTGCATGTGCTATTCTTCTCTACTTCTACGGTATTTTATTTTGTTTTGGCTTCTATAGAGTATTTGATTTATCTTCAAATGTTGTCTATAAAAACATTTATTTGGTAGTGAAAGCGAAATAAAAAAAACAAAATGAAAAACTAATAAAAAACAGAACAATAAGCTAAAAAAAATTATGATGTATTATGTAAGAGGTCATTTTCTCATATCATGTCTAAGACCCGTAAAACTCTCGGAATGGCCCTGCTCAAAGGGTGATCTACAAACAAAAAAACAGTCCCAACCAAAACATATATACCAATTGAAAATATATCATATTAAGAAAAGTTATATAAACTCACATGATTCTCCTTCATGTAGACATGGCAACACAACCCGCACTCGCCGGGTCCCAGCCACCCCCGCCCCGATTTTAATGGGGGAAAGCCGAATTTAGTAGGTCCGGGTGCGGGTGCAGGGAAAACCCGAAGTTTTATTGTGGGGCCAGGGACGGGGGATACACACACACCCACCTCGCACCCGTATATGAGAATTTGCCTTATTACCCTTATTTTACTTAAATTATCAAGGCTATATAAAGAGAAGGAAACTGAAACCCTGATTTTCCTTTTCCTCTTCAGCTGCATAAGTCATAACTCGATTTCCTTTTCCAGTTTTCCTCTTCACCCGTATAGCGCGATTTCCTTTTCTGCTTCAAGAATCAAGTTTTTTCCTTTTCTACTTCAAGAGTCAAGTGTTTTTCCCGTTTCAGGCATTCTATTTTCGTTTCAGATAAGCGTTCGTTGTTATCAAGCGTTTTTTCCGTTTCAGGCATTCTATTTTTGTTTCAGATAAGCGTTCATCGTTCAGGCGTGAAAGGGTTGCTGCTTGTTTTTCCTCTTCCAGTAAGTTCCTCCTTCTTTGTTCCTCTTTCTTTTCTGAATGATGATGATGTTATATTTTGGCTTAAAGGGTTTTGTGTGAAAGGGTTTACGTTAAAGATGTACTGAATCACTATTTTGGTACATTATTTGTAGAAGTCACTTTATCAACCAATGATGTAATTTACCTATTATATTATCAAATTGAAACCACCAAATTTTGAAGCAGCACATGCAATCAAAACAAATTATCGTCAACAGATTAAAGTTTTAAGACAAAACTCAGATATTTTAATTTTAAAATACATAAAGTAACCAAAAAAAAAAACTTAGAGCAACGATGAAGAAAAAAAGGGAAATTAGTGGGAGAAAATTTCAGTAATAATGTGGGAGCACTTTTGGTTTTGCATTTTTTTATATCACTTACTTATTGTAAGCATTAAACTATTTTTGATGCCTTGTATATGTATTGCAAATATTGAGTATTATATATGTAACCAATAAGTTATACTCACTGGCACTGCTATAAGCAAATGACAATGGTATCCACGCATATATTTGGTCATCCTGTTTTGATAGAGTTGCTATGCTCTATGTATTTGGTTCTTGACAGAGATGTTATATGTAGGATTTCTGCAAAGTTAAAGTGTACGCAAATCAATTTCAACTTATAAGATAAACTGTTATTAAACTACTCATAATCACTGTAAGATTGTTTCAATTTTTCTGTTCCTATACTTATGGTATATTGTAGTGTTTGAAACATGTGACTTGCTTAAAATGAATAATAGATTGTAGATTGAGTTTAATAGTAGCTTTTATAGTGTAGTTATATGCATCATAAGTTTGGTTTCATTATGCAATGTGAGTCTAATAGATTTTATGAATTATTGGTTTTAGATGGCAAATGAAGGTACCTCTCAACCACAATGTCCACTCATTTTCTAAGGAATTACACATCAACCATCTCCAAATGGACAAGAAAGTTCACATCAACCAACTCCAAATGAAAGTGTTAACCCGTCAATTGCTGCTCCTACTCCTATAACAACTGGTACCATGGAGGTTGATAGTGCAGCAACACAAAACCATTCAAAAAGAAAAAGAAGTCAAGTTTAGGATCATTTTGAAAAGGTCACAATTGATGGAAAACTTAAGGCTAAATGTAATTATTGCAAGAAGCTTCGTGGAGGATCATCGAATGACGGGACATCGCACTTAAAAGGACATTTATTGATTTGTCCTCACAAGAAGATTTTTTAAGGTAAAACGGATAAAGGACAAACATTTTTTACTCCTAAAACTTTGCAAGGTAAACAAGAGTTGGGTACTTGGATTTATAATTCTGAAAATGATAGGAAAGAGCTTGCACATGCAATTATTTTGCATGAATATCCACTTTCAATTGTGGATCATGTTGGTTTTAGAAGATACTCAACTTCTCTCCATCCACTATTTCAAGTCCCTTGTAGAAATACTATAAAAAGGAGATAATCAAAGTGTATGAATTTGAGAGATCATCAACAATGAAGTTGATAGAAAGTCTTGAAGGAAGAGTGGTCATTACTTCTTACATGTGGACTTCGAGCAATCAAAAATGAGGGTATATGGTTGTGACTGCTCATTACATTAATGGAAATTGGACTTTGCACCAAGAAATTGACTTTAGATTGTCCGACTAGATTGAATTCCACTTTAGATTGTCGGAGAACTGGGTACACTTCTTTGCCAACAAGTTCACAATGGAAATTTTCTAAAGATATTTGTGAAAAATTGAAAATGTTCAACTCTATCACTGAAGTGTTTTCTGACACTAAGTACCCAACTGCCAATGAATACTTTCCTAAGAGTTGTGAGATTAAAGAAGCAATACTTATATGGATTGGATCCTCTGATGAATTGATAAAAAAAATGGCTGAGAACATGTTGGTAAAGTTTGATAAGTATTGGAGTGTGATTCATGAAATAATGGGTGTCGCTGCTGTTTTGGATCCTAGGTACAAAACTGATTTGCTTGAATACTATTACAGAATCTTATATGGAAATGATGTTGATCATTAAGGTAAGTCAATCCGACAATTGTGTTATGACTTGCTTTATGCTTATCAATCGAGAATGAACAATGATTCTAGTGGTGATTCTCAAATGGTGGATTCTAATATTGGTACTGTTGGCAGTGATGGTATGAAAAAATTTGATTTGTTTGTGATTAGGAAAAAAAAAAGAGCTAGAACTTCATATGTTAGAACAGAGTTTGATGTTTATTTAGATGAGGAAATTTTACCGAGAAGTCCAAATTTTGATATTTTATTGTGGTGGAAGTTGAATGGTGTCAAGTATCCAACACTTCAAGCAATTGCAAATGTGTTGGAGATTCCAGTTTCTACTGTAGCTTTTGAATTCACATTCGGTGCTAGTGGTTATATTGTAAGTCATCATCAAAGCCGACTTCATTCGACCACTTTAGAGGCTCTGATGTGTGCTAGAAGTTGGTTATGGAGTGTTGAGAACACGGATAAATTTTTAATTAACGCATCTGAATATGAATGTATTTGAAATAGTTACTAATTTTGTTTATTTTAAAGATTGCCATTGTTTAATTGTGTTTTATTGAAAGGTAATTTTAATTCTAATGTGGGAAATGAAAATGTTATTTTACTCACTAAAATGGAGTCAGATGATGATGAATGTATTCTCTTTAAAGTTTGTATTAAATTTGTGAAGTTAAATGTTTATATTCTAACTTTTATTTGTCAACAGGTGAACCGTTGATAAGTGACGTTTGTTCGGTTGCAATCTCCCGCCTTGAAGATGATGATTTTTAGTAAACTTGCTCAATTGGAACTTTTTTTGTTTTGACTTTTGATGATTTGGAATCCTTTATTGTTTTGAATATGAATTGGTTCCGAGTTGTAATGATATTTAGAAAGATCAGATGTTATGAGCTTTTGTTGGTTTTGAATATGGATTGGTTATGAGTAGTAATGATATTTAGACAGAATTTGCAGATGTTATAAGCTTGTTAGAAGCTTTTGTTTTAATTATCTTGTCACTGAAACAGGTTTTTTACTCTGATGTTATGATCTCTAATGATTATATATGCTTTTCCCACTGAAAATAGGCTTACTGTGATTTTTTTTTTTTGCAATACTTTTCGCGGGTTGGGGTGGGGGCGGGCCCGAGAAACCCGTCCTCGTTGGGGGCAGGTCTGAGGGTAAAGTTTCTATCCCCATCGGGTTTGGGGGCGGGGTTGGGTACTGTGAAATGGGGGGCGGACCCGAGTATGTTAAAATTCGTCCCCGCCCCATTGCTATGTCTACCTCATGAATGGAATAAGTTAACAAATGTGTGTTGCTGTGACTGTTTTGCAAGAAAAGCATGTGCGTTATCAATAACTAAAAGTTTTAAATTCATTATCTGAAAAGGAAAAATGATTATCCTTAGATTTTGGTTTCTTCATATACAGAATAAAGAAAACAACAATGATACATATTTGAAAACACAGATGTTGTTATGACGTCAGAATTGCAAAACATATTCACCACTTGCGTTACTGATTATTATAAAACATATAAACTAACGTATCAAAAAGAACACAACAAGGTTTTGATTTCTTCACTGTTACCACCGCCACGACTGTCAAAGTTTTGATCTCTTTACAGTTGCGTCGCGGTCGTGATCAAAGTCACATAATAACCAACAACATTGTGATCCTCTCAAGGTCTCAGGTCTCAGTGCGATGGCAATCACAATTGAAAATCTTATTACATTAATATTAATATATTTATAGCTCCATATAAAGGGTTGTTAATTCCATACCTACCCTACACAATTGGGGTCACCATCAGCGTTGTGTTGTTCTATTTAGTGTCGAAAGGTAGAAACTTTGTAAAGTATCTTCACATTATCTAAGAAGAAAAATTCAGGTTTGTACTTGTTGCGTTTGTATAGAATTTTGATTCCTTAATAATCATACCCTTAGAGCATAATTATCGGTTCAATTTTACCGTATCTTTACTAAAGCCAAAGACAATGTGTCAGAAAAGAACCGATATTTGGCATGGCAAGCAAGTAGCAAAACTCAACAAAGTGGTAATGCAGTACTACCCACTTTTAACTGACAATGGTTTACTTTTGATTATTTTTTTCAATTGATTGGTGAGATAATTTATTAGTATAATGTTAGTATTTAATTTATGGGTGAATAAAATTAGCTCAATGAATTAGAAAGCAATTATGCCACAAGCCCACAACAGCTATTTTATTCAACGGCTATATATTTTTTAACATATATATTTACGTACACAATTTTAACTATTTATCTTATCCCTTAGTAAAAAAAAAAATCTAAACATTTCTATTGAAAATGAACCCCAACAATTAAGGCTTTTGGTCCAATTATATTCAAAATGGTGGCAATTCTCCTTTTATCCCAAATCAACAAAACAACTCATATTTTGTAAGTACATCTCATAACAAAAATCCACACCATAATCCAAATTTTTTAAATTCTCCTTTTATCTCAACTCCACAAAATAATCTACCCTTTGGAAATTACCCATATCATACTTCACCTTACCGATATCAGTATCAACAATTTTCATCTCAATCAACTAACCCCACTATGTCTCATGAGGTTCATATTGGTAATGGTGGTGTGCAATCAAATGATCAAGAGACTTCAACACCAAAATCTTGCACTCAAGGTGGCTTGGAAACTATAAATTTTGATGAAGAAATTGGATCTGCACCGGTTGTAAATACGCCGAAAATAAGATTCCAACCAAACAAGTATGAACTTCTCATTCAATCATGGTTCAACATATCAAAGGACTCAATTGTTGGGGTAGATCAAAAAGGAGATAGTTTTTGGAAGAGGATTAGTGAAGCTTATAACAAGCATCGCGACAAAAATTGTCCAAAGAGGAATTTCATGGCACTAAAAGGTCGATGGCACAAAACGATCAATCCTTCTGTTAATAAGTGGTATGGATATTTAAAAAATGTAGTTGAGTGGTTTAAATAATTGAGACGTGTGAAGTAATATAATATATGATGTGGTTGCTCTTAATGGCTTTATAGTATTTTGCAATAAGATGTTTTTAGAAGTTCTCTCAAATAGTCACATCATAAGAGTTTAGGTCGACAAATAAATTCAAAGGGTCCGCTGAGGTTGGACCGATGGATGTTTTAGTCCATACCAGACCAATGATAAAACTTGTTGCAGAGGGTTCTTTAGTTTACTAGTAATTATGTACACACCCCAATAAGTATTTAAATCTTAGTACGCTCCCCATCACTTACGAAAATTGTAAATTATATATTATGACTTTAAGAATTAAATTAAAAGACTTAATTAATAAAGTTGTAAATTATATATTATGACTTTAAGAATTAAATTAAAAGACTTAATTAATAAAGTTGGAAGAAAAATGTCGTGTTCATATTGAAGCTAATAGTGGGAAGTGGTACATGAAACTTATGCACAATGCTCATAATCATAGTTTGTTAGATGATCAATTTATTGGTATTCTCCCAACACATAGGAAGATGACAAAATTTGACATTTGGCGTATGAGAAACATGAGACAAGTTGGGATTAAAACCACTCATATACTTAGATTGTTTGCCAATAAAACTTGTGGTTATGGAAGAGTTTATTTCTGTAGGCATGATATGTACAATGAACAAGAAATATTGCAACTACCTCATCCATCAATGCAAAATTTGCTTGTGATTTCATTGAAATTATGCATGTAAGTGATGAAACGATGTTTTGAAAGCATATAGTTGACAATAAGGCAGGCTATCTCATTTGTTTTGGTGCGGCGGTGCTGCTGGGCGGGATTTACTGATATTTTGTGATCTTGTGGCATTTGATGCTACATATAAGAGCAATAATATATGTACCCATTTGTTGTGTTCTTTGGGATAAACAACCACAACCACAGTATTGTATTTTGTGGTGTAATTGTGTGCGAAGAAACCTATGTGCAGTTGCTTAAACAACCTTTTTCAACAATGGGTTGGAAAAGTCCAACATTTGGTATAACTGATGGGAATCTGAGAATGAAGAATATCATCAAAAGGGTCTTTCTAGAAGCTCATCACATATTATGTGTACGGCACTTGATATGAAACGCTTGCCTTAATGTTGGAAACAATCAATTTGTTAAGAGATTCAAACAATATATGTTGGGAGGTTCAAACAATTTGTTAAGAGTTTCTTTTCCGCATAATATACTAAATCAAGTCAATGATTTGGCAAGCAAGAATAGTACAACCAACAAAATAATTGGCAAGCAAGAAACACAATCAAAATTATGTGAACAAGGTCGTGACATATAACAATCTCAAAGGTACTTAGAAAAATAAATTTTTGTTATATAAAAGAAACAAGCTTCTAAAGAGCTACCAAAACAAACTTTAAGTACACAATTTACAATTATTCTACTACATTCACTATACAATTATTGAGTTGTTGTAAGAAACTAATTTTCCAATGCACGTCTAGCATTCTCCATTGTTGTCTTGGCTGCGATTTGTTTTCTGTCTCTCTCTACAGTTTTTATACTTGTTACTTCTACTTCTCAAGTTTTGTCTTTTACAGTTATGTCAACCTCAAAAAATTGTTTTTGATGTCTTCATGCTAAGCCACTACCTTCATTGTCTCCAACTCGCAAAATTTCAACTCGTTTAGTTTTTCAAGGAGTACAACCTTGAGATGACGAACTTCTTCACTAAGCCAAATTTGGATGGAAACATACTGAAGTTAAGAGAATAAAATAATCTCAATTAAAAGAAATATATGTACTAGTTATTTTTGTTATATCGTAGGTTATAGAAAATAATAAAACGGCTATTGGTTGCAGCCGCATGAGTTGTTGCAGAAGGAAGTTTCAAGTACATACTATCACTTGACAGTACTGAGGAAGGCATCCCAGTCTGTGGTTATCTATCACGAAGGATACCAAATAACAATTGGTTCTTTTTATTCCTATTGAAAAAGATGCACTTGAGTTACACTGATAAGATATTACATAATCACATACATACCAAAAAATCATTAGTCCCAAGTACATACAATTGATAAGAGGGCCAACACAAACATGTTAAAGTTCTGGATCTAGAACTCGTTTTTCCCTTGCAAAATCCATCCCAATGTCATGTAATATAAAAACATATTAGAAAGAAAACATAGGTAACAAAAGTAGTTACATCAAATAAATAGACATGTACCTAAAGGTTTTGACACACCTAGTCTTGCATAAAACTTATCATAGAAGTAGTTGCATTTTTCGGAGAACATATCGTAGAATTTATAGGCCATCCTCCTCAATGTGCATAAACAAAATTGACGAAGCCCAAACAAAAACACAACCTGGAGCTAGAGATAAAAAAAATACAAAACAGACATGTAGTACCTGCAAACAACAACAGAAAAAACCAACTGCCGCAGATAAAAATACACTCCAAAACAGCCTCTACTATCGAAACACATTGAGTTGCACCAACACAATGAAAGAAAAATGGGGACAATATCATAAATAATTGAATCCACTCGACACCATCATCTCACATAAAAGACAGCTACCTTCCTAATATACTCATCCATACATGGATAGAATACATTGACCATAATATTTGGCTATCAATCATCAAACATTCATACAAGTCCACATACATATAACAGAATGTAATTGACCACCATGTTTAGAGAATAGCATTAAAGTTTAAACTAGAAATCCACAACAAAACAAAAAAGGCTTTGTCCCCGAAGGTCATTACAGAGTCTACAACTAAAATCCAACAAAATACCAAAAAGGACTTTGTCCCAGAAGGTCATTACAGAGTCCCCAACTAAAATCCAACAAATAAGACATACAAATAATTTCATTTCAACTCTGAATCATTTTCTTTAATGAAATCTTGCTTGTGTTCCAAAGACTTTGCCAACATCAAATCTTTCTTGTTGTTGAAAGGATGCAATGTCAATTGTAGTGCACTTTAAGTCTCGATCCTTCGTCCACCTGCTTGCATAATTTGGCTAAAGTCATAAGTGAAAAATACCATAAAATGTAACCAAATTGCAAAATTTTATTATGTGAGTTTTTCATACTTCAATCTTGCATCCATTCTCGTCACGTTGCATCATCAAGTTAATTATCCAAACCACACAATCATTCTTTAAACAAAATTTAATCATTAAGAGAGATAATATGTAAACGGAATTCTAATTAAAGAATACATAGTGGTAACTTACAATCCTTCCCCTTGACATACCAAACCTTTTGGGGTGACTATTTGAAACTCTGTTATTTTACAGTCGTAGTTTGAATCAGTGCCATGGAAAGATGGATCCATCAACAACTCCTCCATAAAAATAAACTGAAACAACACTTAAAATTTGTTAATGATTTTCTACATTGATGAATATGTAAGATAAAAATATAGTTTAATTAATTTTTTTACCATTTTTTTGATACTTGATATCCTGCCGTGAAGCACCAACGAACTTTGGTAGGAGTCAAGATATACTAATTCTTTTGTCACAAAGTCAATAACCAAAAGGAACCAGTGTAGACGATCATATATTGGTAAAAAGATCTGATTATATTTAAACATTAGTTTCACAAACATATAAGCAATGAGTAAAGAAATATTGCTTTTATTAATACAGACTAATTAATTACCTTTGAAACCACATCAGCATTTTCCATAAAGTATTTTTGGTAGAACTTTTTCATGCGCTCAAACAATGAATTCCACGACAACACATATCGCTAAATAGATGGATTTTAAATATGAATGAGCGCATAGGGGACAAACAAATATTAAAAATAGTTAGCATTAAAAATTTACCGTTAAAGTTGTTGGCATAAATCAAGTTTTAGGTTGACGGATTTCCTTTCTTGAATCGTATGTTAGCATGCACATGGCCAAATCTATTACCTGAAACAAAGGTGATCTCTTAACATTATAACCCCATACTAATAAGCTTAATAAGTTATGTAACAAACTAATTCAACAAATAAGAATAATTGTATTTATACATCACTCATAACGAATTTGTTGGGTTTCAAATCAAGTAGATTTTTAATTGTTACATGATACGTCCAATAATTAGAAGCAGCGATGATCTCCTTCCTACAACAATTAACAATATGAATCAATAAACAAATTATTTATAATGAAAATCATAAAAACCAAAACAAATTGCAAATGATGACTAACTTGTCAATTTCTTCATTAGGTGGACATCCAAATATATAAATGGCCAAATTACACTCTTCTTTCCCTAATTTCATTCTCCTATTTGGTTGAAACATCAGAGATAGCTACTATATGAAGATATTAACAAATCAATGCAAATAAACAAAATCATTAATTAAATGAATATACCACCGAAGACACCAATTGTGGTATGTTAATACCATTGGAGTAGATGATCCATCTAATTTGGAGTGAGATTATTTTTCCTTTTCTATGTGGAACTGTGTACCCCATCGGTATCTTGGTAACTACAATTAGGACGTGTTTCCTCTTTTTTTTTTGTTGAGAACAATTTTCAGACACTTTGCTTTGGATTGATTTTCATTCAATTGTCATCACTTTTATGGCACATATATTTGTCTTCAAACAATTTTTTCAAAACTTCCTCCACATTTTTGTCATATGAAACTCTTGATGAAGATGTATTATGTGCACAAGATTTATTTTTTACCATCTCCTTCAAACTTTCTAATGATGTCATTATGCTTTGAACATTGGTCTCCAAAGTTATTACCCTTGGAGCTAATAACCCCTGGTAATAACATTCAAAAAGTGTGTAAAACATAATGATGAACACATTATGAACTTCAAATTAAAAAAAATAATTCAAATATTTTACCTCATTGACATCATAATTTGTTGGCCTTGAAAACTTAGGATCCAATCATTAAAGAATCCATTTTGCACTTCTGATTGTTGAATAGTTTGTTTGTCACTGAATAATATAAGTTCTAAAAGTTAAACAAGTTTATTTTTTTAAAAAAAATTAAAAATGAATTACTAAGATCTAAACTAAGTAAACACTGCTAAAGAGTAGAGAACAAAGCGCCTAAGTAAAGACGAAAATACCAAAGAAGAACAAAACATACAATAAATTCATACAACAGTACAGAAGAACAAAATACAAAAGCCAAATATACAAACAAATATAATGAAACACTAAGCTCGCATAACTATGCATGAAACCAGACCAAAATTCATACGACAGTACACTAAATTGATGAAATGCATACATACAATAAAGGGTAAAATATGCATTTCATCCTTGCAATTATAGGCGATTTGATTTTTCATCCCTGAGCTTACTAATCCTTCCATTTTGCCCCTGTAAAAGTTAATCATTTGAAAATTTGTCCCTCATCAGAGTTAATCATTGCCACGTCACGTGAAATGACCAAAATGCCCTTGGTTGCTCCAGTTAAACAGAAAAGGACCAAAATACCCTCCTTCATCAACTAAGGGCATTTTGGTCATTTCGCGTGCATATGAGTGGTTAACTCTGATGAGAGACGAATTTTCAAATGATTAACTTTTACAGGGGCAAAATAGGAGGATTAGTAAGCTCAGGGATGAAAAATCAAATGGCCTATAATTGCAGGGATGAAATGCATATTTTACCCTACAATAAAACATGCTAAAAGAGATCCAAACAAAAAGAACCAAGTACCTTTATGAGCCCAAATCCACCAAGGATGTATTACCAACATAGATCTTCACAGTATCTTTAACGTCATTTTTTTTTACAATGGAGATGTTACCGACGTAGAACCATTTTCATCGTCGTTTCATTTCCGTTTGTTTTCGTTTTCAATTTTAATATCAACCATGCTATTGACTAATAGGAAGGTATAGACTATGATGTCTTACTAGAGAGATGGAGTAAATGGTATAAGAGGTTTTGGTGAACGAGTATATTTGTATTAGGAGTGGGGAGCGTGTGCTTAAATGAATTTGGCTTCAACAGAAAATAGTAGAAAATGGAATCAGTAGTGGCAACATGTGTATTTAGGATTTGGATCCACTCCTACGTTTTCTCTAGTGTTGCCTCTCCAGTGCATTTTTAAGCGGTTGGATTAATCCAACTGCAAAGGAAAAATATTAATGTTGATATTTTTAAAATAATTAATAGTTTTTAAAATTTAAGCATATCAAAACTTTCTCATAAAACATTCTTAAAAAAAAAATCTTATATCAGTATATATAAAATTTGATTTTTGAGATATATCCTAATTGGAATGATAATGAACAAGGAACTCGAACTTAGATGATCAGAATCTTTCGTATATGTCAATACGACAAACTAGCCCTTCAGAAACCTAGTCAAAATGAAAGAACACTCATACGGCAACTAAAACGGTCTCAAAGGACTAACCATATTGAATGAAATGAATTACATTGTTGGATATAACCTAATTGGAATGATAATAAAGAAGGAACTCGAACTTCGATGATCGAAATCTTCGGTATATGTCAATACAACATACTAGCCTTTTAGAAACCAAGTCAAAATGAAAGAACATTACTTCGTCCGCTAAAAAAGTCCCAAACGACGATTGATATCAAATGAAATGAATCGAATGAGAATGGATAAAGAACTCAAATTTTGACGATCGAGATCTTTAATATATGTTAATCCGATAAACTAATCCTCCATAAACCTAGTCAAAATGATCATTTGGGTTGATTGTATTTAAGACCATAAAGAGTGTAAAGAAAAAGGAGAAATGATAAATCTGTTATAGTTATCATAATGAAACGACACTCCTCCGTCGGCTAAAATGGTCTGAAACTACTAACTGTATCGAATGAAATGTATTCGACCGTTAGATATGACAATTAAAATAAGAACGAACCAGGAACTCAAATTCCAACGATCGAAATCTTCAGTATATGTCAATCCGACAAACAATCCCTTCAGAAACATAGTCAAAATGAAAGCACACTCTTCTGACACGTAAAGACGTCCCAATTAACGAACAATATCAAATGAAATCACTTTGATCGTTAGATATGATACAATTGGAAGGAGAATAAACCAAAAACTCGAATTATGACGATGGACGGGGTGTGTTTTCATTTTGATAATATACTTATTCATATACTTTAGCAAAATATAATTATTATGCTTTAACAAGATAATATTTTTTTTGGCTAATAACAAAATAATATATTGTAGTAAAATAAAATCATTATTGATATTATGAAAACAAGTTTTATGAGTTATGTTTATATTTTCTAGCATTTATAGTATATATAATATATCAGGCACAAATCTAAACTATAAATCTTCAATAGCTTGAGTGGCTTTCCATTGAACCGTTTCCTTTATTGAAACAAACTTACAAATAGTTATATTTACTAACCCAATTCTACTCGAAAATAATGAAACATATCAAAATCAATTCTACACTCGGAAAATTAATTTTAGACACTTTAAAAGTGAAAGCAAAGATACATGCTTGCACATTTTTAATAACACCTTCATGCACCCTCTTTATTCGACAAGCAAATAAGCTGATGCATCTTTCTTTAGTTGTGAGCGAAATGTAATGTCAAGTAGATAAAAACAAGAAATAAAAACAAAATATTTTATCTAGTGGCCTTTTGATCTAGTACTAGAGGAGTCGTTTCTAAAGGAAAACAAATGCATTCAATAACAACAAAAAGCAAATTAGTATTAGAGTTCTTACTGTGAAGCAAAATTCAATCATAAAGTAAGAGATAAAACAATCTTTTTGAAGAGGACCATTTAAATGGACAGACGAAATAATCAATATATTTTTATTGACAAGTTTAGGTCAATTTCCTTTCCTTTTATAAAAACTAATAAGATTTTGCCTAGTTTAGTGGCAAATTTATAATACTTTTTCTCCCAAAAATGCATGCATTAACCAACCTCAGAATGATGCTCAAATACAAGCAAACCGAGTTCTATATTTAAATATGGAAGAAAAATGTAAAATAGCATATATGATTAGTAAGAAAAATATATTAAGTAAGCAGATGCAACAAATATGAATCAACGAAACTTCTCTAAGCCTAAAGCATTTGTCAGTAAGAATGTTTTAGTATTGAAAGCATGACAAATCCAAAATGTAAACCAAGTCTAAACCACTGCAAATTACACAGTTTTATCATCATCACTAACACATCACTTGTTAGTTGACAAGTTTTTGGCTTTCAACTTCGAAAAAAACTAACTGCAATTCAGTTTGAATTTTAAAGCAAGAAATCTGAGTCATACTAAATTACAATCTGATAAAAGACATGCTAGAACGCCACCAAAGCTAGTTTGCCAATTACCAATTCAACTCCCTAATGTAAACCAACTATCAATTCATGCGAAAGTAAAGAACCACTCCAATTTTACTTCGACCTGTCAAATCACAAACTAGGAAACATTAAAGAAGCACTTACAACACAATCATTAATTCAAACTCAGAAAATGCAAATTCCAAACGAGCACTTACAAACAATAATTTCCAAATAACAACATATGAGAATGTTTCTTAATTTTGATATCTATTTTGATGATTTGCTAAACTCTCCAAGTGCTTCAACGCTCATAAACTGTCGTACATAAATGGAACGATCAAAAGAAAATAAAAATACAACAAAATAAACACAATAAGTTTTAAAAATTGGTATAACATACACTATTTGTTTCAGGATACAAAGGAATGTTGTTATACTGTGATGGAAGGATGTCTGCCTGAGGGAATTGTGAAGAAGTTAATCCATCCACATTTGGAATCCCATCGTACACAGAAAAACAGTTACTAACATACCCAACACCATGGTTCCATCTTGCAAATCCATGTGGCATACCATTCTACAACAATTAAAACATAATAATTAAATTAATCAAGATAACATATTATAAAATTTCAAATAAAAATGATTTTTAGCAATGTAATACAAATAAGTAATTATGTTTTCAATGTTAACTGTAATATTTAGAGCCACATAAGCATCCGTCTTTCTAATGTCTATATTTGTTGTTCTGGTATTCGCAGAGTCTTGTGTTTAAAAATCGGCTTTGTCACCATCTCTTTTACATTTAATACCAAAAATATTATCAACATCATGTCCATCATTTGTCCGTGATCTTGAATCTAATCATATTCGAACTAAAAAGAGGATCTTGATAAAGTCGTGCTGTATAGTTTTGAAGTGAACCTTATAAGCTTGACTCATTTCCACTAAATCTTGGTCCATATACGTAACTATATTATCTGGTAGCTAAAATAAGCAAGACAACATGGTATTGTGGAGTTTCTTTTGTGGTCATGAAATCATAATAAATAGATATTAAGTATGAAAGAGGCGATTTTCGACTTCTCCATCCCTGCCTTTTACTCCCTACAAAAAAAACATGCAATTGTTCCTCGCAAGAGTTGGAATTTCAATCTCCATCCCTACCATCAACAGGGATCGAGTTCTTTCACATGCCTATGCCATATATACAATTTTTTAAAAAAAATATTTAATTTATTATAATTAAAATAATTAAATAAAAATATATTTAAAAATATATTTTTTGTTGACAGGAGATTAAAATTCATGTATTTTTAAATATTAATAAAAGTAATATGTATATTTATAAAAAATTAATAATATATATTATTCACTAATGATATTTGGACAACTTTTTTTTTAAATAAAATAAAATATCAACACCTCCACCCCCACATTTATCTTTAACTTTTGATAATCAGGAAACCCGAACCTGCATCCAGTCAAAGTCGAGGTTGGTTCAGATGGATGTGGATTATGTTATCATACCTATAAGATAAAGTATCAATTTTTCTTTTAACTATTTCTTTGGTGAGCAATAAGCCAATCATATCATTTACTAAATCATATTCATATTGTTCAAAATTTTATCATATAGTATGGTCGAGTTAGAAACTAACTTAGTAAGTTTAAAAAGTTAATCTAATTAAAATTAAAATTAAAGAAAATATATACAAAAATAATAAAAAATATCTACCTCTCGTGCATGTTTAGTACTAAGACGCACTTTATATGGTTGATTGATTATAAGAAAAAAAAATGATAAGAAAGAAAGGAAGAGTGTGAGAAGAGAGCAATATGTGAAAAATATAAGAGATTTTATGTTTCATCTTACAAAATCATAAAAAATAAAGTTAGTAATATATAAAATTATGAATCTATCAAGTTTTATACCCATAAAAGTTTTATTAAATTTTAGTTCTCACGTTTTGTAAAAAAATAAATAGAAATGCATGCTTAAAGTGTAGTTTAAATTGGAGCATTAAAGGACTACAAGTATGAGTGTTCGGGTCAACTCGAACAACCCGATGATCACTCAATCACATTTGGAGCATTAGGTTTGTATATTTTGTGGTTTAGATTGTATCCAAACCAACCTGCTAAATTTATAATGGTTTAGTTCCAAACAAGATTACAATTTCAAACCCATAAACTCAACCCTTTGAAAGAAAATTGTGAACATTTTGTTTTTGTTAGTATAAATTAATATTTGTATTTGTCAATCTTGAAGTGCTAGGAGTGGAACTTTGTAATATTTTTATGTGTTAGATTTATAAGTGCTCAAATATTTTTATAATGTTTTAAATCATGTTAGTTAAGTGTTGTAATTTTCAGAAACAAATTGCCATTTAATTTTATACTCTTTGGAATATTAAAAATATTTTATGCATTATTAAATTCGGTCTATCCAATTAATCAACTCGATGGTTTTTGTGTTAGATTGGTTCGATTGAACATGAAAAATTTAGATTTTTAACCAAACTCGTTGATTTTTGTTGGATTGGGTATCATATTTGATTAAAATCGACTCAACCTGATTCATAGACACCCCTTACTAAAAGTACAGTACCATATTTTGTAAATGTGAAAATTAATTAGAATGGACAAAACTTTTTATAGGATGGAAACTAAAAAGGTCCACAAGTCCTAGCATAATTGATAAAAATATCATATTTGTTAGGTTAGACACCGTGATTAAGGTTTGAATAACAATCCTCCACTTGTATGTGTGTATTTTCAATCATTACTACTATTTCGTCTATCTAAAAAAAAAATTAAAAAATAACAATACTTAAAAGGAGTAAAACTATATTTAACCTTATAAAAAGTACTTAAAATTATTTAACATTAAAAAATGGTAATCCTCGTTAATTGTTAATAGTTTTTTTATTGAAATGTCATTAATCGTAAATGTTAACCATTAATGGTAAATTGAGCTCAAGTGGTTAATTAGATTCACCAAGGACAAATCGTTTGAGAGAATTCAAATTCGATTCCTAGGTAAAATAATTTTTGGTCAAACTATCTTTACCTTATGACCGCACTCTAGATTACTAGGACCCTTTTCTCTAGAAACCAGAGGGTTAACACAAAAAAAGAAACATCGTTACAAAATTTGTTTACATTAAAACAATACTACCTTTTCATTAACCGTCCAAAAAAAATTAGACCAAAATTTATGGATTATAAAACAACATATGAGAGTCCCCTCAAATATAACTCATATATATATATATATATATATATATATATATATATATATATATATATATATATATATATATATGGGGTTTGCTAGAACACACCCACTAATTTTTATGTGGGAGTGTTTTAGCAAAGCTACACCTTAGGGTGTAATTAACCACTTTTTAGTTATTTACTTGCTAAAACACTCCCACATAAAAACTAGTGGGTGTGTTTTAGCAAATGCTTATAGGATTTGCTAGAAGTAACACACCCACTTGTTATTGTTAGAAGGTGTGTTATAGCAACATACACCTTAGGGTGTATTTAACCACTTTTTAGTTATTTACTTGCTAAAACACTCCCACATAAAAACTAGTGGGTGTGTTCTAGCAAACCCCATATATATATATATATATATGTGTGTGTGTGTGTGTGTGTGTGTGTGTGTGTGAGAAGGGATCCATTGACTCCAAGAGTAAGTCTAAAGACTTACTCCAAATATTGACCTTTGATTTCAATAATAACTAATGGTTGTGATTGATTACTATTGATCCTTAGTTGTGGAGTAATTTTCATACTCCTTCTTCTCAAACAACCCAACACTAGTAATTAATGGTCATTAAAGAAGAATATTTGATTCATAATATCAAATAAATCATAAAAGCTTGCATAGCATCCCGTCAAAAAAAAAAAAATTTCCATAGCATGATACGTTTTTAACCCCAAAGAATTGGTTTCACAAGAATTTAGGGATGTAATTCTATGATACTTTTATGATTCATCCACCTTCAACAAAAGATAATCCTCTATGATATATCCAAGGAAAATGCTAGATATCAAGAATGAATTTTCTTGATGAATTCAAGAATGACATGGCAGAATAATCACCCTTAGATTTTAATCTTATTTATTAAAGTTTCATAAAAAAAAATGTATAACACCCACCACCCCATGATTTCCGGCCAGACTGAGATTTTATTGGCTAACATTAATTTCGGGACAATTTCTTGATAAAATCTTTCTTGATAAATATCATTGCTCTATATCCAATGCCCTTCTTGAATGTTTTGGTTCAGATGATCTTTATGAATAAAAAAAATTTGATTCCATTAACATCACGTCATCACACTCCTCCCTCGATCAAGAAAAAAAAGTCGACAATTGGATTCAATAGTAAATAGTGCTTGTTGAGATTATGATATAATCATGGTGGCATAAATTGCTTTGATATTTCCATTTTCTATTTTAGCGAAATAGTCTCAGCAAGGAGAAGGGAGTATAAAAGGTTCACCATAAGGATTAGTTTAATCAATCACAACCATTAATAATTATTAATATCAAGGGTTAATATTTGGAGTAAGTCTTTATACTTACTCTTGGAGTCAATGGATCCCTTCTATATATATATATACAAAAATGCTAAATGTAGCGAAAGAAATTTTCCCGAGAACATAACGAATGAGCGCACTTGTATAAGTTTGCCTTATAAGTGATTGTATCTTTCTTTTTATTTGGGTGCATCAATAAAATTGACAAACCAAACTATAATTCTTAATAAATAATAATATATACTAATATATACTACAATTTATGGAAGAGTTGTTCTCTCTATAATTTAGCCACGTATTGACACATAAGGTGGTTCTAAAACATGCAGTGGTGAAATATGGCTGTAGAAACATGGTGGCTGATAGGTGTGGTTTATCTTTATCATGTGTTGAATTGAAGGTAGTTGAGCAGTGGAAAATTTAGACTAAAATACATGCAGTATGTGAGAAATCAATCCATTCGTGATGTTATCGTGAATTCCCTCTCGCGATATTTAGCACTTCTCATATATATATATATATATATATATATATATATATATATATATATATATATATATATATATAATATACATAGTTGAAGTTCGAACTTGAAATTCTCTTATTCCAAAAAGGAATATGAAAGAGCAAAATGAAATTCAAAATTTCTTTTAAACAAGCATAGTCACCTATAATCAATATTTTTTTTGACGGAGGTAAATAATCAATTATTGTGTGCAATATGTGGCACTTTAATTAATATATATGAATAATATTAATTCTTTTTCCTTCTTTCTTTGACTTCAATAGTTCATTCTTTTCTTAGTCAAGTACTGAGATAGAAGTCAATTTCCTAGACTCCAGAAAACTCTTTCTCTTGGTTTCGTTGGTTGAAATGTGGGCAAGAAAAGTTTCAAAATCGGTGTCTGCGTAACGTTTGGGATTGGCTTTGTCAATGAGTGTAGGTGACGGTCTCACAGTACTGTTGAACGAAATGCTATGCAATGAAGCAATGGATCTTCTACGCTTACTTGAATTCACTAGAACCCTATGTAGCACACTCTTGTATTTCCCGTTGCTAAAAATCTGAGAAGCACAGATACAAAGAAGAATTAGCAACTTAAATAGGATATATCAACATGACTTTTTGACACATACGTCAAAATGAAATTTAAATAATTTCTCTTCACAGTTCACACTTAATTTTGTATTTATAAATTTTATTTGTTGTTCGATCAATAAATACTCTTCCATGCCATTTTAACTCAATGGTAAGATAAGTTTGCTTTGTTGTTAGAAATTTTGGAACACATGTAATATTTAAATGTTCTTTAAAAAAAATGTAATATTTAAATGTGTAGGGCCATATTATATAATTTATTAATTAAATTAAAATGATTTATTTCATATAAAATTTATGGTGAAAAATATAATTATCTTAAAAAATATGTGTAGATGGCATAAATATTATTTATATTTTTATGATAGGTAGAAATAGAATGATAAAAATTTGATAGTTATGTCTCTTCGTGATATGATATATGACTCATATATAACAAGATAAATTATATTGGTACAAACTTATTTTGGAAAAACTCTCTCTTTTATACTCTCATCATGTTTACTCTCCCTCTTTCTCTCTCTAGTGTTTTGTCCCAAAAGAATAAAGAAGAAAATGTTGTCCTAAAAGTTGTCCCAAAAATGATTACATATATCATTTCTCTATAAATAAATCGTTATGGTCACTAATTGTAGATGACAGGAACAAAATTCTCTTCAACCTATTAGTTAAGACAAAACTAAAGAATCTACCATTGGAATATCAGAATTTCATAATTTGAAATATCATTTTCATTAATACTTCATGAATTCTCTGTCATCTTAAATTGCCATGAGAGTTTATTGTTTTATGTTGATTTAATTATATGATATCTGATTACTATAAATATGATAATAATTTAGCAATATAAAACGATATAGTGACCTAGTATAATTTAAAATATACATAAAAACTTATTTAAATTGTTCCATTAAACTTACAACTAACTAATGGAATATCCATCCATACCTCAAGGTGATCACCAACATTGACAACGAATGCATTATTAATAGGTTGAACCGTGAACCATTGTTCTTGGAATTGGACTTGCAAACCCTCTACCTCATCTTGAAGAAGGAGTGTGAGGAATCCATAGTCAGAATGAGGGGGCATCCCTAGGGTTAGGTCAGGTTGAGGACATGGTGGATAAAAATTTGCCGCCATAAGCTGGCTTCCATCTTCCAATTCTTTGATAATATTGTCCTTTTCTTCTTTATTGGCTTCAACTATACCTAAACTCTCTACTATGGCTTCCATTAACCTTAGAAATAAGTGTTTGGTTTCTTCTGCGTAGGTAGCCGCCTCTTTCCTACATTTTAATTAAAAATCAAGAATAAGACAAACATACTATATTGTAATTGTTGAGGAGAAAAATAAAAGATAAATGTGTCATGTCATCATCATGCCCTCGTTGCAACTTTGTTGGGAAACAGAGAGATATAGAAAAGAGAAAAGAAAAATATAGACTAAAAATATAAAATAGAGTATTCATCGTCCCTATATTAATTTTTTTGAGGGAATCGTCCCATTCATTGACAAAAAAACATTGTCATATAATTAGTTTCCTATCAAATTAGTAGATATACTTACAAGGCCGTATGAATCATCAGGCCAGCAAAACCATTGTTTTAGGTTAAATTTTGTTTACAAATTGATATAAATGTATATACCATTACGTACTAGTGATGATATATCAACAATATTTTTTAACATGCATATATACAATATTTTCTTCTACTAACAGATGGAAAACTCTACAAGATCATACTTAACTCATAAATCATTGTCACAGATGTGCTTGGAAAATCATATTAAAGATGTAAAACCTTTAAGATTTCAAACTTCACAAATAAGACTACTAATTTCCTTTTACCAAACATAACCTAATTAAGACCACTAATTTGTATCTTTAAAAAAAAAAATACTAATTTGTCGTTGAATATAATAAAAAACATCTATATTGAATATATCTATACACAAAAGACAATTTATTAGTACTCAATCTGTTTTAAAATGCGTGTCGTTTAAAGTTTTTATACACAAATTAAAAAATGTGATAATTGTTTAAAACATGACAATTTTACTAAACTAACCTTATTTATTATTGATATAATGCTTTAGAAGTAGTGTACACTCAATTATTTAGAGGACACAATTGGAAGTTAAATAATAATTCTGCATTGAAAAGTGCAAGTGACATTCATTTTAAAACAATTTTTTTTTTGCTAAAACGACACTCATTTTGAAACGGAGAGAGTGATAATTTTACATAAATTGTATATATATATATATATATATATATATATATATATATATATATATATATATATATATACTTTAAGGGAAATGTTAAAGAATGCCCATAGGACATTGGTTAAGAGGGAAAAAGTAGAAATTGTTGTATTGAGAAATAGTGAAAAATGATATATTTGACTTTTTAAAGGATGCCCATAGGACATTGATATATTTTTTGTTTCTTTAACAAGTGCTGCATTTGTTAGCATTTCCATGCTTATAATTATGAAGAGAAGGAGTGTCCTCCTGAGCTTAGCTCAATTGGTATAGACAATGCATAAAATATGCAAGGTCCGGGGTTCGAACCCCGACCACCACCAAAAAAAATTATGAAGAGAAGGAGTATATTACCAAGTTGGTTGATTTAGTTTGTGACATTTAATTTAATTTGTTAATACTTTGAACAATTATGAGGTATCCATTTACAATGGACCAACTATCCGTAGAACTTGTCCACTAGACAAATTATAATACACAAATAACACAAATTGTCTCTCCAATAAATAAGTACTAGAACTCATTATATGATTATAACTATACTTTAAAAAAATGTTGTCCACGTAGAGATTGAATTGATTAATGAATAATTATATATAGTTATACAAATTAAAATACACACCTTAAGTCCACGGGTGAATCAGGCCAATGGGGAAGATAATCAGGCAAAGGATGGCATATGAGTTTCAAGAAATCTCTCCAACAGAACACTTTGTCATTTGTTTGACTAAAGCTTGTTCCATATCGAACTGCTGCTCTCATATCAGATGTCATGTACTTACCTCTTTCCTCAAATGGAAGATCAAAAAATCTTCCACACACATTCATCATGTTGTTGATAACATCTTCTGAGATTCCATGGTTTACCACCTTTATCAATCAAAACACAAAAGAAACTTTCAATCAATATTTATAAGTCAACTCTTTTTTTTGAATAAAGTAAGCTGAATTATACAAACTGAAGTGTTTATAGACGTTTCTAATTGCATTTTTTTAAGGAGTTTCTAATTGCATTTTATAGCGCAACATGCAATATTTTTAGGGTAAAATATATTTAGTCTATAAAATTACAAATTTTTAAATTTAATCCTAACAAAAAATTTATTTAATTTTAATCCATATTTTTATTAATTTATACAAAAAATGAGTTTTTTTTAGTTCTTGGCTTCTTGCATTTAATTCCATAAAAAGGACTGAAACTGAAAAAAAATAAACTTGCATGGATAAATTACAAATTTTTCTTTTTTTGCTAAGCCAGGAGAAAGGGCAAATATCGAGGAGAGTCGTTGATATCCTAACTAGGTTGCACCTCGAAGACACTTCTATCCTCTACTGACAAATTACAAATTTAAAATAATTTAAAACATATATTTTGGTAAGGTTTAACTATAACTAAGTTTTGTGGTTGATTGCTCACCTGGCAAAATCCATAACGTTCACAAGCATTAGCTAATGATTGAAGGACTTGAGGCCTATTTGGACCAATCAAATCAGAGAAATCTATGATTGGTAGCTGTAGGTTTTGTTTGGCAAAATTTGAATCTTCAGTATTCTTAACAGGACGTTCAGAAGGAGGAAGTATGTACTTTTTTGGTACCGTACGAAGTCCATTATCAACTAGCTGCTTCACTCCATTCAGAAATTGATTTTCTATATCATCGACCCCTTTGATATCTTCACTAAATATTGCCATTCCAGGTGACATGTTATGTAATATATCCTGCATATGCAAGTAAATCAAGAACATGAGTGCATATATAACAAAACAAATTCTTATATATATTCTTTTTTATCTAACAAGATATATTAATCAAAGTGACATTAACGATCATTTTACAACAATATATCATAGTACGTTTGAACTATGTCCTTTAAAATTACTAGGTCAAACTTTTGTCGTTTAGCTGAACACTTCATAAATTTTCTAACAAAATATATGATATGCAAATGAAGTACACAAATATATGATTTATCATATATGTTGTGTCTGTGGATAAATTTCAAAATGTGTTCTTTCATTGAGAGAGTTGGAAAAGGAACTTTAATAGTCCTCACCTGGGTTGATGATATATATAAATATGTATTTAGATAATGGATGTTGGGGATTATAGGATAGGAAATGGTGTGAAAAGAAAACCAAAGCTAGCTTAGTATATATGGATGTTAAACTTGTGTAAATGTTGATGTATATATATAGTTGAAGGGAAGGAGAAGTGTGGGGTAGGGAGGAAGTTGGAACAGTAGCTAGTTTTGAAAAAACCAGCTTCAGGTGGGTGTGTGGATAGATGACTTGTTCTATTCTATTCTATTCTATAGTATATTTCAATATTAACAATTAAGTTGACAAAGTTAAGTCAAGAATAGGAGAGTCAGACCACGGGGGAAAGAAGGAGAAGGGTCGCGACAGATTCACTAGACCCCATTTAGATTAGAGAAAGGTTAACTAGTGCCTTTGAGAAACTAGTTAAGGAGATTGATATAAAAATTTTACATTGAAAAATGATAAAAAGTGGAATGCCGCACTTTATGAAAATAAAAAAGTTGTTGTTTTTGATAGATTTTTTTTTTTTTTAACTTTTTTAACTAATACCCCAGGAACACAGTTACATGACCCTTTAGATTATTGACTTTGATTTATTCTTTCTTTTTTTATAAGATGTATTCAAACTTCAAGTACTCTACAATGTTTTTTTTTTCTTTTTTTTTTTTGAGAGTTTTTTTTTCTTTTTGACCTTTGATTTAATTGACTTAAAAGAATAGATTAAAAGTGGAGATAATTTTTTTTTTAGGAATTAAACCAAATAATTTAAGTATTTACATAGAACAAAAACATATTTAACCATATAATTGATGAGAGATTTAAGGACATTTGGTATGTATTTTCTAATTACTCTTTAAAGAAATGTGTATAATTTATCGAACAATAAATGAAAATTAGTTTTTTTTTTTGAGGGAAAATGAAAATTAGTTATATAAGTAAATTTGCAAGTGAACTAAAAACTAGTTTATGGGTACCATTTACAAATGTAGCTAATTATAATTGATTGTTGGTAAGTTAGTCACAAATTTACAAATTTACTTCAAGATGTAACCTAAGCCCATTTGTTAACATTTCAAATTAAAAAGAAAGAAAGTATTAAATAGCATTTTCTATTTAATAATGAGATAACACGAGTCTCAGCCAACTTAGAGACATTGAATTCGAACTCTACAAATATAGCGATGTAAAAAATATTCTTGTGAGAAAATTTGTGGCCTATATATGATTCTATCTAATTCAAAGGATACCGATATTGTTTTCACGTTATTTTAATTTGATTAGCTTAAACCTAGACGAAACACTATATTTTATTAATATTTCTTTTATTTCAAACTATAGTAGTAGTTTTTTTTACTTTTGTACTCGACTATATTAGTAGATAACTCTTAAAAAAATTGTATCGTTTCTTTTTAACCTTTATATATATTTTATTTGTTATAGTTTATAAAAAAAAAATTATAATATTTAAAAATGATTTAATTTTTGTTCCCATCATTCAGATGAAAAAAATTATATTTTCTTTCTTTAGAAAAATGCAATCCTTTAAAAAATTATATTTCATGTGAAATGATCAAATATAATAAATATTGTAACACGAAGGGTGTAATTTGTATAAACTTATATCTATTTATATTATATTTCCTGTCAAAAAAAGTATATTGGGAAAACATATTCAATTTAATACGTAATATTTTTAACCACTGTCAATGTTCTCTCTCAAAAAAAAAAAAAAAAATTAACCACTGTCAATGTGAAATGGGTTAACATGTTTGGGTTGATCCTCTCAAAAATGTTTGGGTGATGATGTCATTGGGATAAGTTAACACCAGCTCAGCAAATTTAGATTACGTGCATGACTACTTTCACTTGAATTATTAATTAATGTAATAATAACGAAGACATAAGAGAAAGTAGAGATCCAATTAAATAAGATTTGAACTCAATCAACTAAACTACTAATACATGCACCAACCCTGTTGCCTAAACATAAAACTTAATCAAACATAAACATATTGATTAAAGTCAAATGCTATTACCGTAACAAATTCTCACACAATTAGCTATATCTATTGCCCAAAAGGTAGTCAATTATTATTTTATATTTTTGCCTAAAACAATCATTTTATATTTTGTCAAACAATCACAGGTATATATGTACATCAATAACTAATCACATGTAAGGCCATAGTTTCTATGTACCGGTTTTGGCTGACATATTCATCAGTCATTTGCAAATTGCAAATGAGTTTTATTTTCATCAAATTATGTATGAGGAGGGCAGAGTTTTATATTCGATCGATTTTGTGTTATCTTTGATATAAGGTATAATTATTTTATTATTATCAATAATTTTATGACGGCGTTTTTCATAAGTCCTAGTTTCAATTTGTAAAAATGTTAAAATTATTAAGCTGAAAATCGTGATGTGTTCGAAACTTCGCCTCCTTTCTATTAACTATAGTCATTATCTAAAAAAAATAAAGTTGTGACTAGGTGAAGTTGCCATGATGTTGAGATACCAACAAGCACGGACTATACACAAAAAGATATTAAAATTTATCGAGTGATGTATAGGATAAATATTTTTTGGCTATACTTGCATATAAATACAATGCACAGCTAATTAAAATATTGTATTTAGTTATAAATCTACATGTGGGGTATACATTTTGTGCTGGCTGAGAAATTAGGATTTCCAAACAAAGTTTATGCATGCATTACAGCTGTTTAAACTTGTGTAATTATAGTCTATAACTACTGATCAAAGAAAAGGATATAATTAATTATGTGAATTTGTTCATCGCTACCAATTTAGTATATTATAGCTGAAACCCACAAATAATAAAAGAATATTCTCCGTAGCAGGTGATCATAAACAGATAAGCTAAAATGTCCCCGCAATATTGAAGCCAAATATACAACAAAGTTTCTACTAATGAATATAGTGAAAGAAAGGTGTAGAAAGTGTTTTGATCAAGTTGAGGTACATATGATTAGCAGTATGCTATGTTGGATTATAAACTTGATTTTGTCAATTGGCCTAATCAATTGTTTGGTCCAATTAATAAGGTAGTATGTCCAAAGAAACTTTTAATGAGACATATCATATTGCACCCAAAAATAGAGAAAGAAAACGATGAGAAACATAACATTAAATGTAAGTAAATTTTTTTTTTGTCAGGGTTTGAACCCCGGACCTTGCATATATTATGCATTGTCCATATCAACTGAACTAATTTTATGAGGACAAATGCAAGTAATTTGGATAAGTGTGTAAAAATCTTTATTGAAGTGTTTAGAATATTATATTGATGTGTGTTTTACTCTTCCGTAAACCTATAAAAAAAAAAGGGAAGAGATTGTCATTTATAATGTAAACAAGCAAGCAAGCTAGTAAGAAGGTAAATACAAGTATGCAGGATCCTCTTGTGGGTTGTGCCGCCGACCGATCTCAATTTTCTGAGAAGGGTTCGAGTGAGAGCATACCTGTCGAGATCTGAAAAATGGTGAGCGATGCTTGAGCGGGGCGAAGGCAGAGGAGACTTTGGTGAAAGCCCGCAACGATACTACGTGCAAATCGTTCGTTTGACTTATAAAGAAACAAAATATTCTCTCATCCTCAATTCCCTTAAAAAGCTCATCACAACCTTCTCATTCTTCAACAAAGTGACATCAAAGATTAGGTTCTTGTAAGAAATGTTTACATTGATAAGCAAATAATGGAGTGGCATCCTTTCAAGTTCCACTTTCAAAGGGGAGCACCTACGATAATTGGTCGGAGTATCAAAGTAAAGGCTCGTAGTAGAGCACGTAATGTTTCAGAGATTGTTGAAAAAGCCCATGGGGAATTAGATGATGACTGCTTAGCTTAGGCACAAATGAATATTTTGAAGGATGCATTCTCTATTATTATTCAAGTGCAAGAAATAGAGACAAGAAAGTTCTCTTCCTCATTTACCAAGCTTTAGATTCAAATGCAAACATTCACTAAGGATGCATGGAAGAAACTTCAAATCTCTTGAAAAGGATAAGACAAAGTAAAGACTGTATGTCTCCAAAATTTAAGAAACAAGTTTGAATTTTTACATATGAAAAAGTCGGGGTCTATTTCTGAATATTTCTCAAAGAGATATCTTTATTTCAAACAATTAAAAAGAAATGGTGAGAAGTTAGAAGATGTGAGGATTATGGAGAAGATACTTCGCTCATTGGATCCCAATTTTGAGCGTGTTGTTCTGACAAATAAGGAAACTAAATATTTATAGACCATGACAGTAGAAAAACTTCATGATCATTTCGAGCTTATAAGGAGAAGCATAAGAAGAAACAAAAGATAATCATGATAAATCTAAAAGAGAAGGAAGCAAGTCAAAGAAATTAGAGAAGCCAACATAGTTGAGGTAATAATCGAGGTCGCAATACATGACAATTTGGACATGGCAACACTGGACAAGGTTCAAATTTCTCTCCAATTATGATAAAAAGAGAAACCTCAACAAGAGAATATGGAAGGGGATACTGATGTTTTAGGAGTTTTCAGCCATTTTTTATTCAGTTTTGATCTAAGGTAGAGGGGTTTTAGGATAATTGCCTATGTTTTTCAGGACATTTTGTAATGTTTTTATTTCGAGTCATGTAGTTCTAGTTTTCCCGAAACAAAGCAATTTTAGGGTGTTATTAAGGTAATTCAAGAAGAAATCATGCAAATAGACAAAGCAAAGCATCTTGAAGATTTGGGAAGACAATGAATGAAGAAGATTCAAGAGGTCTCTAAAGACATTTCTAGAATGAAAAATTCTATTCCATGTCCCAAGATAAGTTATATGGAAGAAAACACCCAAAGGACGAAGAAACAAGCGATTACGCGCGAAAAACACACTCATGTGCCACCAGGTGTGAACCATGCACCCCGGGTTGCACAAAAATACACTTGTGCCCCGCATGGTGTATTTCATGCGACCTCGGGGGCACAAAAATGCATTTTTGCCCCCCTCCCCCGGGGGTGTGACTTGTGTGCCCCATAGTGTGATATTTCAGGAAATAACTGCTTATTGTTACTTTATGGTGGATAAAACCCAATTTTAAGGCCCAAACTCAAGTGCAAACTTTGCCTATAGATATTACTGCTCTCATTCATAATTTTTCATTCATAACGAAGCCGTTCAAGAGGAAGGAAAACACTAGGAGCTTCAAGAGAGGAGTCTCTCTCCTCACTCTAAGTCTCTAGGTATGTTTTATTTCTTATGTAATATGTTTTTAGATACCATGAGTAACTAAACCCTATTAGGGTAGGGGTTCTAAGATGAACCTCTATTTTATTTGTTGGATTATTTAATTTAAGTTCTTTATTCAGTTATTTTAAGAATCATATTTAATTTTATTATGCAAATTCTTAATTTCACCCGAAGTGAAACAACCATGACATAACGGTAATAGTAGTAGCAAGCCGCATGACATGAACAACCTCGTACAGAAGAATGATGCGTGGATATGAGATGAGATAAAACCATATGATGTATCCTTGTGACGTCTCCACACCAGCCATAGCAGCGAGCCCCAAGTCCTGAGGCGTCAGCATATGATCAAGATGGTGAGCATAGAGAAAGTTGATCTCCGTTAAGGTTGTCTGGGGAGACGCACTCTCGCATGGATGTCTAAGGATGGTCTGGACATACCCAAACTGGTGAAGCACCCGCTCTAGCATATATTTCATCCTACGAGAACCGTATCTGAACCATACAGAGTAATGGCTGACCTGCTCGAACGAATATGCCTGACAGTGTTCAGCATACATGGACATGATAACACCTGCCAAATCCAGGTGATTCAAATGCTCTTTGTATTTGTCTAGTTAAGACAGACCCTTGAGCGGTAGATACATCAAGACACGTGGATGCTAATTGTCCAAATACCCACCCCATGCATCCATGTCACCCATACCCCTGAAGTGCTGAAAGACCCAAGCCTGCAACAAAATCAACAACATATAAATATACAAATAATTCAGACGTACGAATGAATAAACAGGAAGTCCAATATTATTTATTTATACCTGCAACAAAGATAAGTATTTTATTAGATGTTCGGTCTTATAATGAGAAGCATTGTTAAACTCAATGAACAGGTGTGAAAGAGCAGCAACTCCCCATGCATAATTAGAGACAAGCTCAAAGTCTCTTAAGTACCAGAAATAAGCAACATCCACAAAGTGGACGCACTTGCTAGTGAATAGCGTAATACCCACCAAGTAGAGCAAATATATTCAGAGAGACAGGTCCCGCTTCTGCTGCATCTCAACCAAATGACCAGCATGGTAGGCCTCGTGTGCCTCCTGAAGATGCTCCTTGAAAAATCCCTTCAAGTATCGAAATTGAGCATGTCAATTGATAAGTGCTCAAAAGTAATATATTTCATGTGGAAAAAGAGGCATTTTTAGTGACTTGTTATGCAAGTTATCTACGGAAAAGCAATCAATTGTTGTAATTATACCATTTATGCTTTATATGCCTAATTCTACCCAATTTATGCAGGAAATGACAAGCAAGGACCAAAACTCAATTGTGTGAACCAAGCAAATCTCGCTTACGCGAGGTCATCTCGCTTACGCGAGATTCCTCCAGGGAGAAACTAAACATTCGCTTACAACTCGCTTCCAGGTCGCTTGTGCAATCTTAGAAACTCGCTTACGCGAGATCATCTCGCTTACGCGAGATTTCTCCAGGGATCAGATGAGCATCTCGCTTCCATCTCGCTTCCATGTCGCTCAAGCAGGATTCTAAGGCGGTTTAAGTTTCAAGCAACCTCGCTTACGCGAGGTCTAACTCGCTTACGCGAGATGCAACTTCATCAAGGAGCAGGGCTACGTGGCAAGACTTCATTGGCCATGATTGGATATTTAGGCTTCTCGCTTGAGCGAGATGTATCTCGCTTAAGCGAGATTACACGTTTTTAGCCCATTTAAATACAAGTTTTCCCTCTCTCTAGGACTATTCACTATTCCATTGAAACATTTTATACATTTCTAGAGAGAGGTTAGAGCTATTTCATAGAGAGAAACACAAAGCAAGTGATTAAAGAGTAGATTCAACCCTAGATTCATTGAGACATCAAGGATCTTGGCATGGAATCTTCATCTTTCCTTCATTCCTTGCATTAGTTTACATGTCTATATGTAACTAACCTTCTTTGTAGTATTGAGGTAACAATCAAGCTATTATGTAATCTTTTGATCTTTTAATATATAAGGTTCTAGCTTAATGATTCAATATTGTTGTTATTCTTGCTTTTAATGCTTTCAAAGAGATTCAAGATGATTTGGACACAAACCCTTGAATCTAGACCTAGAATAACAATTTATCTTATGTTATATCATTCTTGACAAGTTTGTAAACCTTTGATAATTACTTTTAATCAAGCTTTTAATGCTTTCGGATACTTAATCAGGCTGGACACGGTCGATTAAGTCATCCGATCGACTTTGTTATCGTTTAAGGAATTTGGACACGAATGTTTAAACGATAACCTAGAAATAACGATGTCGCTTTGGACACGAAGGATATTGTAGAAATGATTGTAATAATATTGGTTATAAAGCTAAAGTCTGTTAATCGATCGAGAGATTGCTGCTGTTATGCTTGCTCGTTATCTTATACCGCAAGCGAAATAGTTCGATCCCCTCTCGTTTTTACTTTAGTGTCAAATATGGATATAGTGTTACAAACAAACAAATTATATCCAAACCCTTAATGTGAACGATTGTGTAAATGCTTATGATTAAACGTAACTCCCTGTGGAAACGATCCTATATATACTCACGTGTACATAGTTATATGACGTGTAGGAAAAATCTTACATCAAAATGGCGCCGTTGCCGGGGAGTAACGGAAATTTTTATCATAAGTATCGAAACAATTTTGTCATGTTAAGTCAATTTTGCACAAAATTCTTTCATGCATATACTTATACACTTATGTCATTCATTATTTTTTATGCTAACCACCTGGTATAGTCTTGGTGAACTTTGTTTATGCGAGGTACCGTTGATAAAGAAGACCTACAATTTGATCCTGAAATTGAGAAAACTGCTAGGTTACTTAGAAAGCAAGCAAAGGAAGCTAGGAGATTAGCCAGGCTGGCTCAGCCGGAATCTTTACTTTTTATTCCTTCTCCGTCAGGTTCGGTGCATACTATATCACTAGGTGATTCTTCATCACATTCTTCTGCACATTCATCTCCGAGGAGTGATCCAGAAGTAGTCATGGCTAATGAAGATGAGAATGCTCTACCTATGTGGGTTAGTCCGAGGAGGCTAGCTAATCTTGGCAACCGTAATGCCAAATCTTTTGAGCTGAAGTCGGGGTTGATTAACTTGATTACTCATAACCAGTTTACCGGTATGGATCATGAGGATCCATATAGACATCTTACCAACTTCTATGTTACCGCCGGTACACTTGGTATGAAGGAAGATGAGGAAGAGGGTGTGTTTGTGCAATTGTTTCCTCATTCTTTGATCGGGAAGGCTAAGGAGTGGTATCTTGATCAACCAACTTCTTTGATGGAAAATTGGGGTGAGCTAGAGAAAGCATTTCAAGAAAGGTTCTTTCCGGAGGATAGGCATCTTGAGGCTAAAACTTCAATTACAACTTTTGCTCAAGGCCAAAGTGAGACTCTTTGTGAAGCTTGGGAGCGCTATAAATCATTGCTAAGGAATTGTCCAAAGCATGGTTTTGATAGCCAAATGCAACTATATCTTTTTCGTCAAGGGCTTCAAGACATGTCCAAGACGATGCTAGATGCAAGTGCTGGAGGTTCTATTGCTTTGAAAAACCCAGCTGAAGCTGTCAAAATCATTAACCAAATGGCGCTCAACACAAGAAAATCTTCTCACAATCGGAATCCTAATCAAAGGAAAGCCGGTATTCTTGAGCTTGAAGCAAATGATGCGGTCTTAGCTCAAAATAAGCTCCTCACTCAACAAATAGAAGCTATGCAAAAGGAGATGAGAGCTATGCCTAAACAAATTCTTGAATCTCTCAAGCAAGAAGGAGGAACCGCTCAAGTCTATACTTGTGGACTTTGTACGGGGGATCATCCCACCGGCTATTGTCCCGAGCCCGGTTCTTTTGAAGGGGAAGAGGTCAACTATGTGGGAAACCAACAAAGGCCTAACCAACCACAACAAGCCGGAACCTCACAACAAAATCCGGGTACTTCCAACTTCCAAGGAAGGTATCCGGCCAACCAAAACCAACAAAGACCTTGGAGAACACCGTACAACAATAACTATCAATATCCACCATCAAACTACTACCAACAACCTTACCAACAACCATTCAATAATCAATACCAAAATCCACCACCAAATAACCCCCAACAACCGAATAATTCCCAAAGCACCGAGGAGGTCTTGAAACAATTCATGCAAGTGTCCAATGCTAACCAGAAAAACACCGACGCGTCCATCAAAGGCCTTGAAACGCAAGTTGGTCAGTTAGCTCAACAAATGGCTCAAGGTCCTCCGCAAGGTGGAGCTTTCACCGCTAACACTCAACCAAATCCTAAGGAGCACAACAAGGCATAGCAGTCAAAAGCTATAGCTACAAGGAGTGGGAGAGTAGTAGGTATAGGGGTAGGTGATGATATTGTTGTTGAGGAAAAGGATGATGAAGTTGTCAATAAGGAGGACAAAGAGGAGTTCGAGGAGGATAGTGTAGAGATAGAGGAGGAAGTGTATATAAAGAATAAAGAAGCATTAGTTGAAAAAGAAAAAAATCAAAAAAGAGATCTAGAGTTACAAGAGGAGATGGAGAGGAAGAATAAAGATGTGGGGAGAGATAAAGGGAAGAAACAAGTAGTTGAGAAGCAAGTGGTGGCTCAACGCTTACCATACCCACATGCTCCATCGAAGAAAGACAAAGAGCGGCAATACGCAAGGTTTCTTGAACTCTTCAAGAAGTTGCAAATTGATATACCATTCTCGGAAGCCTTGGAGCAAATGCCGGTCTATGCAAAGTTCATGAAAGATATCCTTTCCAAGAAAAGAAGAATCAACGATGAAGAGACGATCCAAATCGATGCCAATTGTAGTGCTATTATTCAAAGAACAATGCCAAAGAAAGAGCAAGATCCGGGAAGAGTCACTCTACCGGTAGCTATTGGCACAACACATGTAGGTAAAGCACTACTTGATCTTGGATCAAGCATCAATCTCATGCCTTTGTCCGTTGCCAAAAGAGTTGGTGACCTTTGTATAAAGCGGACTAGGATGATGTTGCAATTGGCCGACAAATCCTTTGCAAAACCACTAGGTATGGCCGAAGATGTTCTTGTAAAAGTGGACAAATTTATTTTTCCGGCTGATTTTGTGGTTATGGATGTCGAAGAAGATGAGGATGTGCCTATCTTAATGGGAAGGAATTTCATGCAAACGGCTCGGATGATGATTGATCTTGATGATAATATCATGAAGGTCAAGGTAAATGATGAAGAGGTTACCTTCAACATCCGAGAAGCTTTGAAGTACTCGAAAGACAAGGGTGCATGTTTCAAAATGGATGCAACCGAAGAAGTCATCTTGACTACTCGGAAGCAAATGCACAATAGAACACCCCTTGAGAGTGCTTTGGTGGAGGCACTCAATGCTATTGATGAAGACGAAGCAAGTGCCATTGAAGAGTGTTTAAAGGAGCTAGATTCCTTGAAGGAGGTTCTTCCTAATCAAGCCATACTTGAAGATTTGAAAGAAGAATCCAAGGAAGAAGCCAAAGTTGATGACACCAAGGTAGAATTAAAAGTTTTACCATCTAATTTGAAATATGTTTTTCTTGAGAAAGATGGTACAAAACCGGTGATCATTAGTAGCTCCTTGTCCATCGATGAAGAAACAAAGTTGGTAGAGGTTCTCAAGGCCAACAAGGAAGCAATAGGGTGGAAGCTATCCGACTTGAAAGGGATAAGTCCATCTTATTGTATGCACAAGATCATGATGGAAGAAAACTTTAAACCGGTAGCACAACCGCAATGCCGCTTGAATCCAAACATGAAAGAGGTGGTGCGAAAGGAAGTAGTGAAGTTGCTTGAAGCCGGCATGATCTATCCTATCTCGGATAGTGCTTGGGTAAGCCCGGTTCAAGTAGTTCCCAAGAAAGGAGGAATGACGGTGATCACTAATGATAAAGATGAGTTGATCCCAACTAGAACCGTCACCGGATGGAGGATGTGTATAGATTATAGAAGACTCAATCAAGCAACAAGGAAGGATCACTTTCCCTTGCCCTTCATGGACCAAATGCTTGAAAGACTCTCCGGTCAATCCTTTTATTGCTTCCTAGATGGTTACTCCGGCTACAATCAAATCGCCATGAACCCAGATGATCACGAGAAGACGGCTTTCACTTGTCCCTTTGGTATTTTTGCTTATCGAAGAATGCCATTTGGCTTGTGTAATGCACCAGCAACTTTTCAACGGTGTGTTCAAGCAATCTTCTCCAAACTTATTGGTAAATGCATGGAGGTGTTCATGGATGATTTCTCGGTTTTCGGTTCGTCATTTGATACGTGTTTGAATAGCTTGGATACCGTGCTGAAGCGGTGTATTGAAACTAGCTTGGTGCTCAATTGGGAGAAATGTCACTTCATGGTTACCGAGGGTATTGTCCTTGGTCATAAGATTTCTGCTAAGGGTATTGAGGTAGACCAAGCAAAGGTCGATGTCATAGGAAAGCTTCCTCCACCGGTAAATGTCAAAGGTGTTCGGAGTTTTCTTGGTCATGCCGGTTTCTACCGGAGATTCATCAAAGACTTCTCAAAGATTGCAAAGCCTATGAGCAACTTGCTCAACAAAGATAAGTCTTTTGTTTTTGATAATGAATGTCTTGATGCATTTGAATCTTTAAAAGAAAAGTTGACCACCGCACCAATAATCATTGCTCCTAATTGGGATTTAAATTTTGAATTAATGTGTGATGCAAGTGATTATGCTGTTGGTGCGGTCTTGGGTCAACGTAAGGATAAAATTTTTCATGCTATTCACTATGCAAGTAAGGTTTTAAATGAGGCACAAATCAATTATGCCACAACTGAAAAAGAGTTACTTGCAATAGTTTATGCAATGGAGAAATTTCGTTCTTACTTTGTAGGTTCCAAAATTGTTGTTTATACTGACCATGCAGCTATCAAGTATCTCCTTACTAAGTCCGACTCAAAGCCTAGACTCATCCGGTGGATGTTGTTGCTTCAAGAGTTTGACTTAGAGATCAAGGATAAGAAAGGCACGGAGAATCTTGTAGCTGATCACCTTTCAAGGTTGACAAACAATGAGGTAACCAAGAATGAACCGGAGGTTCGTGAAGAATTTCCAGATGAACGGTTGCTAGCAATCAATGTGAGACCGTGGTTTGCCGACATGGTGAACTACAAAGCAACCAGGTTCATTCCGGAAGATTTTGAATGGCAACAACGCAAGAAGTTCCTTCATGATGCTAACCACTTTGTGTGGGATGAGCCTTATTTGTTCAAAATTGGAGCGGACAATCTCTTGCGTAGGTGTGTGGATGATGAAGAGGCAAAGAAGATCCTATGGCAATGTCATAATTCGCCCTATGGAGGTCACTTCAACGGGGAGAGAACAGCCGCAAAGGTACTTCAATCCGGGTTCTATTGGCCAACTCTATTCAAAGATGCCAATTTACATTGCAAGTATTGTGATGAATGCCAAAGAACCGGATCAATGTCAAAAAGAAATGAGATGCCTCTACAACTCATCCTTGAAGTGGAAATGTTTGATTGTTGGGGTATAGATTTTGTTGGCCCTTTTCCTTCATCATATTCAAATGAGTACATCTTGGTCGCTGTTGATTATGTGTCAAAGTGGGTGGAAGCCGTAGCATCGCCTAAAGCCGATAGCAAGACGGTGGTGAAGTTCCTAAAGAAGAATATTTTCACCCGGTTTGGTACACCAAGAGTTCTCATTAGTGATGGAGGGTCACACTTTTGCAACACACAACTTGCCAAGGCCCTAGATCATTATGGAGTCAAGCACAAAGTAGCATCACCGTATCATCCGCAAACGAATGGACAAGCCGAAGTTTCTAACCGGGAGGTCAAACGCATACTTGAGAAGACGGTCTCTACATCTCGGAAGGATTGGTCGGCTAAACTTGATGAAGCTTTGTGGGCATATAGGACTGCATACAAGTCTCCTATAGGCCTCACTCCTTTCCAAATGGTTTATGGCAAATCTTGTCACTTACCGGTCGAGCTCGAACATAAAGCCTTTTGGGCATTGAAGTTCCTAAACTTCGATCAAGAGAAAGCCGGTGAAAGAAGAAAAGTTCAAATGCATGAGCTTGAAGAATTGAGAAATCAAGCTTATGAATCTTCAAAGCTCTACAAAGAAAGGACCAAGAAGTATCATGACAAGAAGATCACTCTGAGACAATTCATGCCGGGACAAATGGTATTACTTTTCAATTCAAGACTGAGATTGTTTCCTGGCAAATTGAAGTCTAAGTGGTCCGGACCTTTCATGGTTAAAGAGGTCAAACCGTACGGAGCTGTGGAACTTGAGGACCCAGTCACCAAAGCCAACTGGACTGTTAATGGGCAAAGGCTTAAGCCCTACTTCGGTGGTGAAATTGATCGGTGTTTGACGACAATTTCACTAATCGAGCCATGATTTCTTCAAAATGCGTCAAGCTAAGGACGTAAAACAAGCTCTTGCTGGGAGTCACACCCAGTTTTGTAAGTATTTTCATGTTTTAATGCATTTAGGAATAATTTCATGAGCAAAGCAAAGTAAGAAACATATCTGGAGAAATCTCGCTCAAGCGAAGTTAATCTCGCTTAAGCGAGATTGTTGCATTTTCGAATTGTTGGTTCTGGAGAAATCTCGCTTAAGCGAGATTATCTCGCGCAAGCGAGATGAGTTTTTTATTCAAAAATGGTAACAGTTTCCAAGGGGATTAACTCCCCTTAACCACTCCCCCATCCACTCATTTCCACTCATTTACGTTTTCCAACTTTCCTTTTCTCCATTCTCTCTAAACTTTTCTTTTCTTCACAAACTTTAACCCTAAAATCAAAACCAATTCAACCATAGTCAAGCACTTGCATATTTCTTCATTCATCATCATTTGCTTGCTTCATTCATCATCATTTCAACAGGTTTGATTTATATTTTTGTGCCATGCTTTTCAATTTCAAAATTCATGCTTTATGCAAATTTAGAATGGCTAGGGTTAGATGTAGGTGTTTGTGACTAGAGACTGTTTCCTTAGGTTCATAACAATGAAAATGAATCAAAATCATCACTGTTTTTATTCAACATTCAATTGTGTAAATTTTGACCCATTTTGGAATCTTTGGAAAATAAGGGTTTTGATTTAATGTTGAACACAAGTCTTGATTTTGGTTTCTTTTCATGAGTTGGTTTTATGAGTAGAGGATTGAGGTTGAATTTTGGTTGAAAATATTATGGGTTTGGTTGAAAATTCTGGAATTGGGGTTGATTTTCGCAGGTTCTGGAGAATCTCGCTTAAGCGAAGTTCTTAACTAATTTTCTCGCTTAAGCGAGACTTCATATTTTTGCCCAGATTTTTCTTCAATATCTCGCTTCTGACCTCGCTTAAGCGAGTTGCAAGCGAGATAGCCCAGTGCCTTCTTGTTCTTTCTGACTTTTGTGTTAATCTAATCTGTGTACTTCCATTTGATACCATACTGTGCTGATCAATTGTTGTTATACTGTATATGGTTTTTCTGGTTGTTTTGCAGATGGCCCCTAAAAATCAACCAACCAAGAAACGTAAAACCACTGCTTCCTCATCCGGTGTTGTAAACCGTCCTGCACCCTTACCTAGAAACCCGGACCGTACCATTTACACATCCAACAAAACCTATGCCAGGTTTCTCGAGCTGAAAAAAGAGAAAACCTGGCATGATAAAATTTTCCGGATTAACCCTGAGGGAGAGTATGCTGACATAGCAGCCGTTTTCACTGAGAGAAAATGGGAGAAACTCCTTAACCCATACCCCAAAATCAACCTGGACCTTCTGTGTGAGTTTTATGCAAATGCCTTACCAGATTGTGATGCTAAGGAAATGCAAGCTGCATTTTCCTATACCACCATGGTGAGAGGAAAAACCATCCGCTTCGATAGGGATGCTATTAATGATTACCTAGGCAAACCTTACACTTTACCCGAGTCCGATGACCCTGACACACCTGCCCTGTGTCCTTATGGGGAAAGAGAAGAGGCTGCTGATTGGAATCTTGGTAAGATAGAGAGGGAAATTTTGCTCCCAGGAAGGACTTACACTGAGTCCAAAGCGGGTAACCGAAATTTGGCAGCTTTCTCTGATATGAGGCCAAAAGCTGGTATTATTTTTAAGTTCTTGGTTCATAATGTCTGGCCAAAAAGCCATGTCACCACAACTCCAAAGAAAGTGATGCCTCCTCTGATTTGGCATATTTGCAAAGGAAGGGCAGTGGATGTGGCTGCAATTATTTCAAGAGAGCTGAAGCATGTAGCTCTCGGTGGTGTAGCAGGACCAGAGACCAGACTCGCTTTTCCGGGCTTTATTATGGGCTTACTTAGGCACCATCAGGTACCAGTCACCGAGCCTTTTTCAGAAGAGCTGGTATCTCCCATTGATGACAAGTACATTCGGGGTTACATTTCTAGAGCACTATCTAAGGGTGTTGCTTCTTCTTCTCAAGTACCCCAACCCGAGGATGTACCCCAATCTGAGGATGCACCCCAACCTGAGGACTTTCCAGAGCATGAAGATCCTCACCAGACTATGCCACCACCTCAGCAGTCAGCCACTTTTGATTTTTCATCTTTTCAGGCATATATGGCTCAGTATGAGCAGCGAGCAGTTGAGAGAGCTCAGGCACAGCAGCAGCAAGCCTTTCAGTTAGCTCAGGCACAGGAGCTGAGAGAGAATCACATCATGGATCAGCAGGCTGCTATCTTCCGCAGCAACCAGGGCATCTACTCGCATCTTTACGATGCTCACATGGACCCTGGGTGTTTCATGTTCACTCCAGCACAGTACTATGACTCTTGCATGTGGCCTGGGGACAGGCCAAATTACCCAGGAGGGGGCAGTGGAGCAGGACCATCTCACACCCAGGAGAGGACTGCTAGCTTGCATGGTGCTCATGATCCAGATAGGACTGCTAGCTTGCATGGTGCTCATGATCCAGAGAGGACAGCCAGTGTCCATCTGTCTCAGGACGATATGGATGATGATGCGGCACACTGACCACTTTTCTTGATGTTTTTAGTGATGCTTTGTTTACTTTGACTTCTGCTTTGACTTTTTAGTTTATGTTTTTATTTTTATACTGGAACAATTTATTGCTTTTGAATTTATACTTTTTGAGCACGGTTTTGGGTGTTCAATACTTTGGTTTAATTACTTTGGTTTAATTTTAATTTCGTTTTGGGTTAAAATAGCTTAGCTTGTTGTTTGGTTTTTAACTTATTGCTTTGGATGAAATTTTTGATTAATCTTGCTTGTGTTTCGTTAAAAGAAAAATTGCTCATGAACATCAAAGTTTAAAGTGCTCCATGGAGCCAATTATTGAGCAAAAGCAGGTGAGTGATAATGATATGAATTGTGAGAAAGCGCAATGTCAAGGTATTGGTTTCCTGTTATTCTAGGTGTTACTATGAATGTGAAATTTGTACTGTGCACAAAATATAGATCATTTAAGTCTTTTCATAAACATGAATATCTTTGAACCACTTAGTACTTAACCTAAATGTGAGGTAGCTTCAATCTGTTGTATATATGCTGGAGACCGATAATCATCGTCTAACTTGTTTTAGTTATGTTAAATCTGATAATTATTTTGAACTGTTTGAAAGCATGGAAAGGATCAAGGCACTTTTTGAATCGAGAGTAACCTACTTGACCACATAAAGCCTACCTGTGAGAAGAGTGAGTATCTGATACCCCAATCTGAGCTAAATGAATCAAGTCCTCAAACATGAACTGTCAATATTCATAAGCACAATGCTTGTTGAATTTGCCTGAAATTTTTCAAAAATCCAGTTCATGGTTGAATCTTATAGGACTTTGATAATGTTACTTTGTTGAACCCTTAACCTTTTTGTACTTTGTCCCTTGCCTTAGGATAGGGGAACATTCAATTAGAGTTTTGTTGTATTCAAGTTGGGGAGAAAAAGGAGGCATTATATGTTAAGTTCTGGTGAAGTTGTAAAATAACCTGACAACATTGAATCAAAGAAAAAGTTGTACATTGGAAAAAGAAAAGAAAAGAAAAGAAAAAGAAGAAAAAGAAAGAAAAATCAAAAATAGAATAAGTTGTCAAGGTTATTGTTTTGATTGTTAATCATCAAAGGTTGTAATTTTTGGTAGGGAAGATTTTGAATTTCAAGTTGAATTACAAAGAATGTTCCTCTTTGATAGGCTTTCTGATCAACTGCCCCACATATGACATTTCTTTTGTAGCCCGGCCAAGTTATAACCCTTGCAAGACCTTTTGATCCATGCTTTTATGCTTTTTGAGATGATATTTGGATGGACACCTAACGTAAATAGTATGTTAGCATGATTGTTGGATGTGTGTTCATTACCTCATTCATTGTTATCATTATATTGCATTTACTTTCAAAGAAGTGTGTTAGGTGTGGTTCATAGATAGATATGTTTATACTTTGAAGTTTATGATGTGTATTTTGTGCTTAGGACTTGTTTCACATTTATAGTTGTGCTAGGAATAATGGAGAACTTCAGGCTTGCCGGTGCATTCACATTTGAATCACCACTTGAAAATTTTTATTTGATTTGAATTGCTTGGTACTGTGCTAGAAAGCTTGTCCAAAGCCTTGTGAGTTTCCTTTTTATTCTTTTGTTTGAGGACAAACAAAAAGCTAAGTTGGGGAGAGTTTGATAAGTGCTCAAAAGTAATATATTTCATGTGGAAAAAGAGGCATTTTTAGTGACTTGTTATGCAAGTTATCTACGGAAAAGCAATCAATTGTTGTAATTATACCATTTATGCTTTATATGCCTAATTCTACCCAATTTATGCAGGAAATGACAAGCAAGGACCAAAACTCAATTGTGTGAACCAAGCAAATCTCGCTTACGCGAGGTCATCTCGCTTACGCGAGATTCCTCCAGGGAGAAACTAAACATTCGCTTACAACTCGCTTCCAGGTCGCTTGTGCAATCTTAGAAACTCGCTTACGCGAGATCATCTCGCTTACGCGAGATTTCTCCAGGGATCAGATGAGCATCTCGCTTTCCATCTCGCTTCCATGTCGCTCAAGCAGGATTCTAAGGCGGTTTAAGTTTCAAGCAACCTCGCTTACGCGAGGTCTAACTCGCTTACGCGAGATGCAACTTCATCAAGGAGCAGGGCTACGTGGCAAGACTTCATTGGCCATGATTGGATATTTAGGCTTCTCGCTTGAGCGAGATGTATCTCGCTTAAGCGAGATTACACGTTTTTAGCCCATTTAAATACAAGTTTTCCCTCTCTCTAGGACTATTCACTATTCCATTGAAACATTTTATACATTTCTAGAGAGAGGTTAGAGCTATTTCATAGAGAGAAACACAAAGCAAGTGATTAAAGAGTAGATTCAACCCTAGATTCATTGAGACATCAAGGATCTTGGCATGGAATCTTCATCTTTCCTTCATTCCTTGCATTAGTTTACATGTCTATATGTAACTAACCTTCTTTGTAGTATTGAGGTAACAATCAAGCTATTATGTAATCTTTTGATCTTTTAATATATAAGGTTCTAGCTTAATGATTCAATATTGTTGTTATTCTTGCTTTTAATGCTTTCAAAGAGATTCAAGATGATTTGGACACAAACCCTTGAATCTAGACCTAGAATAACAATTTATCTTATGTTATATCATTCTTGACAAGTTTGTAAACCTTTGATAATTACTTTTAATCAAGCTTTTAATGCTTTCGGATACTTAATCAGGCTGGACACGGTCGATTAAGTCATCCGATCGACTTTGTTATCGTTTAAGGAATTTGGACACGAATGTTTAAACGATAACCTAGAAATAACGATGTCGCTTTGGACACGAAGGATATTGTAGAAATGATTGTAATAATATTGGTTATAAAGCTAGAGTCTGTTAATCGATCGAGAGATTGCTGCTGTTATGCTTGCTCGTTATCTTATACCGCAAGCGAAATAGTTCGATCCCCTCTCGTTTTTACTTTAGTGTCAAATATGGATATAGTGTTACAAACAAACAAATTATATCCAAACCCTTAATGTGAACGATTGTGTAAATGCTTATGATTAAACGTAACTCCCTGTGGAAACGATCCTATATATACTCACGTGTACATAGTTATATGACGTGTAGGAAAAATCTTACATCAATCTTTTGTCTTTTCCACCTCGTTTCATGCCTCGCAAGCATTAGCCCTCAATAGCTGCATCATCAGCTGAACAACATCAGCCTTGGGCACACTTTCGTGGGACAACAACATACCCTCAATGGGGAGATGCAGCAAACAAGACACATCATCGAGTGTCACTGTCATCTCCCCAAACGGAAGATGGAAGCTTGATGTCTTTTCGTGCCATCTCTCCACAAAGGCAGAACATAACTCGTGGTCAATCTAGTTGTAGCGGGTATCCTACAGCCACTGAAGATCAGTGGCTCCCAGGCCATCCTTAAAACATTGTGTTGCCATCTGAGCCTTGTTTGGTTTATCATGTATCGCCCCTATCTTCTTTCCGTTGTTTACACATTTTAAATTATCACGCCACTGCAAAAATTAAAAACAAAAAATTAACATCAATTTCACAAAAATCGAAATAATACATGACAAAAATTAACAACAATTTACAATCATTAAACAACATAGAAATTCAATTTGCATTAAATAAAAGGTGTAGTGTATTACCACTCCATCAGCCGCCAATCAGGTCACGTGAACAAGGTACTTGGTCAGCACAATCAAGTTGTGTGGGCCACCAGGATAGTCATCAAGCTCCTCTGGTTCTGGCAGCAGACGCTCATGCTGCTCATCATCACCCTCCACCTGCTCCTCCATCTCCATCTGGGGCTCGTACTGTGGCTCAATATAGTTCCCCTGAGATGTTCCCTCGCCATCAGCATCAGCACGACATGCCCTTCCCCTGCCCCTGCCACATCTAGGAAGTCCCCCCCCCCCCCCGCTTGAAACCTCTCCACACGCTCTCTCCTAACATAAGCATGCATTGTTATTCTGTGCGCTTAACATGATCCATACATGTGTTTAACGGTGATTTGGTAAACAATACCGACTGGTTTTGATTATTACGAGTAGGACCAATCCAGAGATCCTAGGACATGTTGTGCATTTTGTTTTCTTGTGTTCATTGAGTTCATAGGTTGCTTAACGAACAGGACGAGACCTTGTGGCGTCTTTCGACAAAAAAAGTTTTTAAAAGCAGAGTAAATGCATTAAGTTTAAATTTCAGAAACTTAAAGGAAAGATAAAATACAATGCATTAAAAATAAAGTTGGTCCGACAAATCCTTTACATACATTCTTTATGACTCTTTTCTCTCGCGTCGGTACTTCGAGTGTTTTAGAATTCTGTATAGGTGATTTGCGACCCGTTTTTCCTATGGAAAACTCTTATTTATACAAAGATAATAACTTGGAAAGAAACTAATCTTACGATCAGCACTCCTTCCAGCACTCCTTCCATGTAGACAACCGCTTGTCTCCCACGTTCTCCTTCGAGGAAACTGCTTCTCTTATGAATTTCTATTATTCCCGCTTGAAAGGAAGTTGCTTGAGTTCGACAGGTTTGCTTCTTAATTCGTATCTTGTCGAACTTAAGGGCTTCAAGACTTTTCAATGCTAAGTCCAACATCTCGTCGAATCTCCTTTGATTGAAGAAAAGACTTCGATTCCTCCAAGAGTAAAAGTCAACCAATGTTGACCACATTAAATGAGGCTGGTGAAAATACCAGCTAAAAACATGTAACATGTATAATCAGGTAGCACATAATCAACAGAATTCCACGAAACTGTAAATAAAATTCCTACTGGTTCACTTCGGATTGTAAAATCTGAACTTCAACAATATAGTTCGGATTTTATAATCCGAACATATTCAGTTTACAGAAGAAAAAAAAAAAATCAAACTCACACTTGCATGCAGAGGGAATGAGACCTAACCTTTAATTTGATGTTTGATAAAGCTTCAAATGTGATGATTTTGAGCAAAAAAAACTTCAAGATTCGACCAATTTGTGAATTTCGGATTTTTGGATAAGGCAAAGAAAAAGTGAAATGTAAAAGTAAAACTGTAGAAATGGGGGAAGTTGTTGATCTTCATTTTATATATAGAGCATTTTCGGATTTTAGAATCTTAACTGGTTTTTGGATTCTAAAATTCAAATAGCATTTTGGAAGAAAAAAAATAGGGCACTTGAGAACCTCGTAGGGTGGGAAAAGTAATTGCCATTTTTTTAGAGGACTACCTTACACAAATTTGTTATAGACCGAGTTATCTAGCCAAGTCAACTGGTTTTATCTGTTTTAGACATGCGGTTCAACTATTGACCTCGTGTTTCAACCAATGAACCCTTAAACCAATTATCTTACTGGTTAAATGTTCGGTCAAGTTTTTAAAACATTGGTGGGTTATGATTTAATAATAGGGTTACAGTGTTTTAGCCCCTATAATATAAGTTATTTTCGGTTTACCCCCTGTAAATATTTATTTATATATTTTTATATTTCATCTTTGTAATTTGAAGATCATTTGGTTTTAGACCTTATGTGATCAATTGTCATACTTGGTATACTATAGCATTTCCCTAATTAATATTATAAATAAAACAAATATCGTTAAAATGTAGGTTCATCTAGTCCATACCTATAGCTGCAACTTAAATCTTGCAAACACATGGATTCAAATTTTATCGTCTCATATATGGCTGGTGGATTAAGTACTTTTGTAGCTTTATATCCTCCATATACATGAAAAAATTTCGAGACCTAGCTCACTTACATTTAAAATTATAGAAAGATTTATAATGAAAGATAACTTATAACTCAAATATCATAAAATTATGGAAAATCCTTCATCCAAAGAAAAATGTCTTGCAAAGTTTGTGTATTGAGCATATGCATGCCAATCTACAATGTTCATTTAAACACATGAATTGAGAGGATCCATGAACTACTTTACATTTACTTTGCATCTGGCAAAAGGGGGTCTATTACAGCAGATTCACCTAGTTTACTTCTCAAATTTAATAAAATCCAATACAAGAACCCTGCTGAAAAGAAACTAATAAACCAAGCATTGTTGTATACCACAACAAAAGCATTAGGAATTGAACTTAAAATTCCAACTTTCTGCAAGAAACCAGGAACAACAGGTAAAATTCCAACAATTAAAGCCACAATTGCTGCTACATTAAACCCCCTTGAATAATAGTATGCACCTAAAGGACTCCTTGTGTATAAATCACTTACCCTCAACTTCATTTTTTGTACAAGATAATAATCCACCAGAACAATCCCTCCAATTGGACCCATCAATGCAGAATAACCAACTAACCAAGTATAAACAAAACTCTCACTAGACTTCAAAAGCCTCCAAGGTTGAAACACAATTCCAAGTATTGCAGTTAAAATAGCACCTTTTCTAAAAGTGAACCATGAAGGGTTAAGATTAACAAGAGCATTTGCAGGTGCAACAACATTAGCAGCAATATTAGTTGTTAAAGTTGCAAGACTTATACCAACAATTGCAAGTACACTAGTTGTAAATCCACCAATTCTACCAAGAAGTTGAATTGGATTTGAAATAACTTCACCAAAAATCACTTTTGTAGATGAAGTAACTACTAAACCAACAAATGTAAATAGCCCCATAAAAATAGGTAACCCAATTTGACCAATAACTTGATCTTTTTGACTCTTTGCATATCTAGTAAAATCAGGAATATTAAGAGCCACAGTAATCCAAAAACTTATATTAGCAGTAAGTGAAGGGAAAAAAACAGATAAAAACTCTGAATTTGTGAGCCTAGAAGATAAAGAAAAAATGTGATTAAAACCACCAGCTTTAACATAAGACCAAATAAGAAGACATGAAGTGAGAAAAATGAGTATTGGAGCTGAATATTTTTCAAGTTGTCTAATTCCATCAACACCCCTCCAAACTATAGCCAATTGGGCCACCCAAAATACCATAAAACATGAAAATTCAAGTGGCGAAGTACCAAGCCACGGTAGAAAATTTGACAAAAAAGTAATTTCTTTTACTGAATTTGGTAGTAAAATGAAAATTGCTTCACCACCAATCCATGATTCAATTCCATACCAACCACAACCAACTAAAGCTCTTAGAAGAGTTGGAATGTGAGCACCATGGATACCAAAAGAAGATCTAGCAAGAACTGGGAATGATATGCCATATTTTGTACCTGCATGGCCAGTAAGAATAAGAGGGAACAAAAGGATGATGTTGGCTAGAACAACTGTGGAGATTCCTTGCCACCATGACATGCCAAGATCAACTAAGGAACCAGCTAGGTAGTAAGATGGGACACCAACAACTAGTCCTATCCAAAGAGAAGCTATTTCAAGACCTGAGAATGTTCTTTGAGAAGGTGTAGTTGGTTTGAGATCTTCATTTGTGAGTGATGGATGAGGTTCAAATTCATAGTTTTTGAATGGTTGCATGTGGATAGAATTTGAAGAAGAGTTTGAACATTTCATTGAAGAGTGTTTTGAATTACCATGCAAGGGGTTTGTTGGTTTTGATGGAAAGGGAAGATGAGTGGAAGGGTAAAAGGGTCTTAGAAAAGGAGTGGTGGAGTGATGATGAGGGACATGGAGGGTTAAGGATTTGAGTAGCATGTTGCTCATTGTAGATTGTAAAGTTTCAGGTGGTTGTAGAATCTAATGGTTGCTGATAGATAAATGAGTGATCAGTATTGTACAACGTCATTCTCTCTCTTCTCTTTTTAATAAGGTGAATTCTACGGTACAGTCACCCAAATGACTTTTCCAATAAAGTCAAACATTTTAAATCAGTTTGTGGAAAACCGGCTTTAAAAGTCTAAATAAAAATGGAATTTATTAAAGGACCAACAGGGAAATGTATTTTACAACCCTTTATATTATGTCCAAATTATCAAGATATTACACTAGTTAAAGCACAAATTAGATGGTGTGATACAACGGCTGAATATTTTTTAGACAAATATTTATATGAAAGCCATGAAAATATAGATCATTTTTTATATAATGAATATAAAGGATTAGCTCAAGATTTAAGAAATAAACTTAAAGAAATAGCTAGATGAGTGAAGAAAATAATACACTCACAACCAGAGTCAAAGCTTTGCTTGACGAAACCAAGAAATTAAATGAGAGATTTGAAAGACAAATTTCTTTTCTTGAAACCTTACCTCAAATCTATAAACAAAATAATTTGTTTACAAAAGATTATGAGCAAGGATTAGAAAGACCCCATGAAACTTGGGAAAATATGGAAAAAGATTTTCCGTGTTACAATAAAAATGAGAATAATAAATATCCTCATATATATCATTCTTTTAACCCTCAGTTAAACAATATCACTGATATGATTAATTATCTGATAAAAAACTGTTGTAAACAACATCTTTCTCTTCAAGAAGGGGGGAAGAATAAGGAAAAGATTGAAGAAATTGAAAAAACTCTATTTTCTAACTATAAGAAATGAGTATAGAAGAAAATATAGAATATCAACTCGAAAAATTAGATCAACTTATGGCTACTTTAGACATAAGTGAAAAAGATTCCATTAAGGAAGAACCTGAACCTAAAGATCTAGAAGATTTTGTCTACGACTTTAGTTCTGATGATGATTCAAAAGACGATGGAAATTTCGTTAAAATAGAACAATTAGAAATGGGCGAAAGCTCAGGAACAAAAAGAGGACCCTCTTATAATTGGAATGCAGAATTCCATAGGGAATTTTCCCAAGCTAAATACCAAAAAATTCCTATGAGTTATATTCCCAAACATAGTGTAAACGATGGAAGTGGAATTTTAAATATTGATTGTGTTGACAATCTTGTCCAAGCCATAAGAAGTTGGTATAATAAAAATACTATCCAGATACAGTTAGATAGTGACTTAAAAGGTCTAAGCCCAAAACAAATTTTTAATTATCTTTTGTGTAGAACAGAAGGTAATGCATATAAATTTCTGGCCGAAAAACCTGAAGTAGAACAAACTGCAGAAAACAGTATGGGAATGATTAATAAAATCTTTGAATGGCTTTTAAATGAATTCAAAGGATGGCAAGATACGGTAGATTCAAATACCGCCTTTAACACTGAAAAATTATGGAGAATAATGAATTTATCCATATGTAATCCTTGTTACATAGAAAATTATATTTGTGAATTTTCACAATTATATTATGATTTAAATAAAGACACTAGAGAAAACCAAAAGGTTGTCGAATTATTTTACCAAAAATTACCTATGTCTATGTCCCAAATAATTCAAAACGAATTTAACAGTGCAGTATCCTCAGGAACGGTTAAAGATACTTTAGGAGCTAGAATTTCTATCCTTAGAAATTGGATGCAAGAACAATGCCTAAAGAAACAATCAAAACGAGATGCACGAATAGGTTTGTGCTGCGATAGAATCCAAGGAAAAATTGGAGCATATGGTTGTGAAAAAACTAGGAAAAGAAGAAAATATCCTAGAAGAAAGAAATTTAAAAGATTTTCCTATGATAAAAAGAAACATAGGAAGAAAAGATTCTATAGAAGAAAAAGGGAGTACCCTAGAAAAAATAAAACCTGTCCTAAAGGTAAAAAAGCATGCACATGTTGGCTATGCCATGAAACAGGACATTATGCTAATGAATGTCCAAAGAAAGTTTCTAAAGAAAAGAAACAAGTTTTAAACATGATCTATAGAATAGGTTATGAACCAGTAGAATCAGACTCAGATTCTGATTGGGAGCAACAAAGTTTCTATGAACTTTGTACAGATTCCGAAGATGAGCAAAACCAAGATTTTGAGTAAAGGAAACCCTAGTGCTACCTTTATTAAAATAAAACTTCGTAAGAAGGAGATTTTAGCCTATTTAGATACAGGCGCAACATTATGTTTTGGAAAACGAAACATATCAAGAAATTGGGAAAGATTAGGAAAACCCAAAGAAATAATTGTTGCAGATAAGTCAAAACATCAAATATGGTTTGTTTTGAAAAATATCTCAATTACTATAGAAGGTCATGAATTCTTCATACCAACAATTTATCTCCATGATTCAGGATTAGATTTAATCATTGGAAATAACTTTTTAAAGTTATATGCACCATTTGTGCAAAATGTTAAAACTATTTCTTTACTTTGGAAAAATTTAGCAAACCCCAAAGAAAAGACAAAAGTTATAACAACAAAAATTATAACTAGAAATGAGATTATTCAATTAATTTCTGAAAATCTTATAAACCTAAAGAGTATTTGGGAAGAAGGAAAATTATTTTTAAATCTTGAAGAAATAGAACAAAAACTTGATGCTGTATGTTCAGAAGATCCTTTGGATAATCTGAAAAATACAAATCATGAACTTGTTACCATCAAATTGCGAGATCCTAATAAGGAGATTAATGTAAAGTATAAAATGCCTTATTCAGTACAAGATAAATTAGAATTTCAAAAGGATATAAAAGAACTTCAAGAAAAGAAGTTAATTACTCCATCTGCAAGTCCACATTCGGCACCCGCTTTTTATGTGACAAATCACAATGAAATAAAAAGAGGAAAAGCTAGAATGGTGATAAATTATAAGAAACTCAATGATGCTACAATCGGAGATTCTTATAAATTACCACGAAAGGATTATATTTTGCAAAAAATAAAAGGATGTGATTGGTTTTCATCTTTTGATGCAAAATCAGGATACTATCAAATCAGACTTTCAGAAGAAACTAAGCCTTTAACAGCTTTTTCATGTCCACAAGGTCATTACCAATGGAATGTCCTTCCGTTTGGACTAAAACAAGCACCATCTATATACCAAAGATTTATGGATAATGCTCTTAGAGGATTAGAACATATATGTTTGGCATATATTGATGATATTTTAGTTTTTACAAAAGGAACTAAAGAACAACATCTTAAAGATGTAGAAATTGTTTTAAATAGAATTTCAGAAAAGGGAATTGTTATTTCAAAAAAGAAATCACAATTAGCCAAAAAAGAAATTGAGTATTTGGGCCTTATTTTTAAAGAAAATGGCACCCTCGATTTATCTCCACATGTTCAGGAAAAGATTCAAGCTTTCCCTGATGAATTGAAAGATCGAAAACAAATTCAAAGATTTTTAGGATGTTTGAATTATATTGCCAATGAAGGATTTTTCAAAAATTTGGCAACTGAAAGAAAGATTTTACAGAAAAAGATATCTGAGAAAGTTCCATGGTCATGGACTGAACAAGATACTCTAACTGTAAAAACTATTAAAAGAAAAATTAAAGTTTTACCCAGCTTATACAATCCAACAGAAAACGATTTTTTAATTGTTGAGATTGATGCTGATAAAACAACCTGGGCAGGTTGTATAAGAGCTCTACCTAATGGTAAAGCGATACTGAATCTTGATGATTCGGGAAACTATGTTGGTGATGTAACCCATCAACAAGGAATGAAAGATACTGGAGCAACCCAGTACGCTAAGTCTAGTAGCTCGAAAGAGAAATTAGACAAACTCTCTGATTCATCAGAAAAATTAGTATCAAGAGATACTAAGATTGATTATTCTTATGAAAATATTAAAAATAAGATAAAAGATGAAGATCTTTTACTTTGTAAATATGTTTCAGGATCATTTACAGATACCGAAACAAGATATCCAATTCATGAATTAGAAACATTGAGTTGTGTTAAAGTTTTAACAAAATGGCAAATGGAATTAATTCCAACCAGATTTTTATTAAGAACAGATTCCAAATATGTAACTGGATTTTGGAAATATGACCTTCGTGTCAATTATAAATATGGAAGACTTGTAAGATGGCAGATGAAACTTCAACCGTTTCACCCATATATTGAATATATAAAATCTGAAAAGAATTGCTTTGCAGATGCACTGACAAGAGAATGGAAGCAGCTATAAAGACGCTACAGAATTCTCTCAGACAAAAACAGGAGCAAATTGCCTCTGCAAAAAATCGTCTAGAAACTCTTCTTTCTGAAGAGGGGGAGATGATATTAACAATTCAAAACCTTGAAAAACTTTGTAAAAAAGAAACATCAACAGTTTCAGAATCTAAAAATAGTGAAAACTGGGATCTGCTTGGTCAAGATTCTGGAAAGTTCAACTACTATGTAAAATACTCAGCTCCAAAAGAGTCAAACATCCCAATTGAGTCAATAGAACCAAAAGGATGGAAATCCCCAACAACTGTCCTTGCAGATTTACCAAAAACATCTTGGGCTGATAAAGTCGAAGAAGATGAAAGAAAAAATGGAAAAGAAAAAGAACCCATTGATCAACAAACAAGCCAAAAGATTGACAGTCAGCTTGGAGGCAAAAAGAAAGCTTATGTAATTTTTGATGGACCTATGAAAGGTATCTACCAAAACTGGGAAACCACAAAGTTACATACAAACGGCAAAAATGTCAGATACAAAGGGTATGAGACCCTTGAAGAAGCAAAAACAGCCTACAACGCTGTTTACAAGGAAGTTGCAACAGCAAACAATATAGTCCAGCCATCAAAAATGGAGACTAAGAAGAAAATATCTGTAGATAGAATTATCTATGGAGAAAGCAAATTTGTTAAAGAAGTCACCATTGGAGACTACTACAAAAACTGGAGATGGTTAACCAACTACTCAGAAGAGTTAAAAACAGAATGTTTTTATCCTAGCAACAACGGGATAGAAGTAAAAGCTGTAACAGTCCCAGGCATAGGAAAAGAATTAGTCAGATCATTCTATGATTGTGGAATGATTAAAACAATGTATCTTCAAGAAGATGCAGGAAGAAAAATTCATGAACTAGAACTTCTTCCAAAAGATATAGGCGAAATCGCTTATAAGTTCAACAATAGCTTCGCAAAAGGTAAAGAGTTCTTTTTATCTTTTACTTCAACTTATCCATGGTTTGAAGACGATGAAGTTATTAAAGCCAGACACTTAATCAAGATTGGCATTTCAAATCATTCATATCCAACAAATGATGGAAGAGATGTAGATCCAAGACCAGAATGTTTTCTGCATCAAATGGAAAAATTCTATGATACTCTCATCAGATTTGGAGTAAAATTACCAAACTTCAGGGTAATTACTGCAAAGAAAAGCTTTCTAGTCTATAGTGACTCAAGGAAGCAAGCAAGAGAAGAACACCTTCAGCAAATTCTAAAGTTCGAAGAAAACTTTAGCGGGCTTGAAGCAGACTTGGGCCGTCTACCCGACCCAATCCAACAGGAGTGCTGCCGACACTTTCAAAAATACAAAGGACACCAATGCAAGTGGTGCGCAAAGGACATGAAAAACGTGGCCGACAAAGAATCGTTGTATGACAGTGACATATCACCAAATAACGAATAAAATGTAGAAAGTTAGTGGGCATGGGACCCATTTAGAGATAAGCCTTATCTCTAAGGCAATTATGTAACATATTTTTCTACGTTTTCTTTTTCTTTTTGTCTTGTCATTACTTTTATGTGCTGTAAAGGAAAGAGACGTTGTGCCAACTATGAAGGCCAACTTGTGAGTCTCTCATCCTATAAATAAGGGCCTCGAAGCTCATTTGTATTCACCATGTTTTGAAGCAATATAAGTTATATCGTTTGATATGAGCTTGCCTCTTAGTTTTTAGAACTAGTGGTCCTATAGTGGTAAAACACTATAGTTGAGAATTCTTGAGGTAATACTCTGGAGGAATTCGCCCTGAGTTGGGATAAACTCAACACAAGCAGAAAAAACTGCTGAAGAAGATCAGATTGCTGAAGCAAAACAACCCATATTTCTGAAGAAAAATCAGGTATGAATTTATCAAGAATTATTATAAAATATGTCTGAAGTTTCATATTTTGAAGGAACATCTAGTTATCATGCTGATAGCATAATAGATAATAAAATTGAAGAAGCAGATTTGTCTTTAACTGCTGAAGAAAATTTTAAAAGAAAGTTTAGTAAACTTAAGGAATTTCTGTCAAGAAAAAATATTCTAAAATTCGGAATAATGGTAGGAGAGGAAGCAATTCCAATTGAAACAACTAATGGAAAAATAGTTATATCAACTATAGATAAACAACAAATCGATAAAAGACTTGGAAAATTTTCTGAAAACGAGAGAAAAAAGATTGGTTATATTCATATATCAACCATTCAAATTCTAATCAAAAGTACCTTCATGAAAGGTATTGATTCACCTCTAGAAATAGCTCTAGAAGATTCTAGAATTAGAAATAAAAAACAAGCAGTAATTGCAAAAGGAAATTGTAATCTAAAATATGGAAAGATAAAATTTGATATAAATTTACAGATGGGATTATCCCTAAAAGATATAGATTTGAATAAATCTATAGTTTTTCATTATAAGCTAAAAGATTCAACATTTATGAAAGAAGGTAATCATCCTTTTACAATTTACTACAGAATTAATTATGCTTTGAGTAATTCACATCATAGCATAGAATTTATAGGAAAAGAGACAATTCATATTGATGAATTATTTACACCATTAATTACTTTGGAAACACCAATATTTAAAGATATCACGAGAAATAGTTTTTCTCTGATAGAAGCAGAAAAGAATATGTTTGAAGAAACAGAAAAACCGTTGTTTAGAAGCCAAAGTCTTCGAATAACATCACCGAACAAAGATCAAAAAGATTTTAGCAAATCATTAAGTTCTCAAACCATATTTGAAGATGATACTTCATCCTCATTCGAACCACCTAGAAAGGATTTCGAAATAAGCAGAGAAAAAGAGCTTAAGGATCTGCATGATTCTATAAAAACTCTATCGATACAGGTTAATAAGATTAATCAAAGACTATAAAAAGTCAAAATGCCTGGTCTAACTCTTAAATCAGAATTAATACTTTTTAAAACTAGGTTACAACATCTAGTAAGTGATATAGAATGGTATTATGATCTAATATCATACAAACAAATAATATATAAAGCTCAAACTTTAATGAGATCTCATATAGATTTAATTGAAGATCTGGTAGAAGAAATGCAAGAAAATCTCACAGAGATTCAAATGAAAAGAGCAAAAATTCTTTTAGAACCTTTTTGGGGCTTAGAAGGAATTGAACACCTTATAAACGAAGCTCGAGAAAAAGATAAAGCTCGAGAAAATTCCGCTGGTAATTCTGCTGAAAATCTATAATGTCTGGATTAAATCTAAAAACAGAGTTACAACTCTATAAGCAAAGACTAGAAGAAATAATTTCTGAAATAAATTATCAAAATACAAGAATTATATTAAAACAAATTCTTTTTGCTTCACAAGATTTAATAATCTACCATGTAGGTTATATTTCTAATTTATTAGAAGAAATAGAAGATTCGAATACTCTTACAAGTATTCAGCAAGAAAAAGCAAAAAGACTTTTAGAACCCTTTCAAGGTTTAGAAAAAATCGAAAAAATGTTAAAACAAATAAAAACTGATCAAATGCTAGAACAAGAAAACCTCCGCTGGAGAATCAACAATTAAGATATGCCTGGACTAGATCTTATAACAGAATTAAGACTCTTCAAGAAAAGGCTAGAAGACATAGTCTTTGAAATAGAATTATATTATGAAAGAATTGTTTTTAAACAAACTCTTTACAATTCTAGAGAATTTGTTATATATCATATAGAATATATTGAAGATCTATTAAGAGATACAGAAGATTTAGAAAATCTTACTCAGATACAAAAACAAAGAGCTAAAACACTTTTAAAACCTTTTCAAGGATTAACTAAAATCGAACAAATGTTAAACGAAGTTCGAAAAAATTCCGCTGAAAACCCCACTCCAAACCTGGTATCAGAGCAGGAAACACAATCCTAAGGGATAAACATGAAAATAAAAATAAAAAAGAAATTAAAAAATATTTTTTATATAAAACAAAAGCTTTTTAAAATCGTTTTTCCGAATAACCGATTTAAAAAGACATCCACGTGGCACTCTCCTATTAAGCCACATAAGCGACTTTTCCAGAAAAGTCATAAAAACAACTGCACCATAGCAGTCCCCTTTTAATAAACATCTAATAGTATTTAGTATTTCACAAAATTATACTCTTGGCAAGTTAATTTTAAATAACAATTTAATCGTTAATTTTTTTTTTAAGTCATTTTGCTTCGTTTATATATATGTATTTTTTTTAAAGAAATTTATATATATATATATATATATATATATATATATATATATATGTATATATATATGGGGGCTGTTAACTTGTACCCACCTAAAAACACTAAGGTGCAAGTTATAAGCTGCACCTACTAGTTAGTTACCAAAACACCCATGTTTTTCTATTATAAACAAATATTATTTATGCTATTTACAAAAATGTCCTTTTAATTAAAATAAAGTTTAATAGAGACAAAAGGGTGTTTTAGTAAAGTACAAGTAGGTGCAGCTTGTTAACTTGCACCTTAGTGTTTTTAGGTGGGTGCAAGTTAACAGTGGGGGCTGTTAACTTGCACCCACCTAAAAACACTAAGGTGCAAGTTAACAAGCTGCACCTACTAGTTATTTACCAAAACACCAATGTTTTTCTATTATAAACAAATATTATTTATGTTATTTACAAAAATGTCCTTTTAATTAAAATAAAGTTTAATAAAGACAAAAAGATGTTTTAGTAAAGTATAAGTAGGTGCAACTTGTTAACTTGCACCTTAGTGTTTTTAGGTGGGTGCAAGTTAACAGCCCCCTATATATATATATATATATATATATATATATATATATATATATATATATATATATATATATATATGTATTTTAAAGCATTAAATTTATAATTCGTACGAAAGCACCAATGAAGGACCGTATATTTTTTTTTTTTTACAAAATGAAGGACCGTATATTTGATATTAAGAGTTCATACCGAAATAAAATTTGAATTTAAATTAAGGGACAATAAGAGTAATTTTTTGTTAATATTATTTTCTATAATTTATTAGTGCTTACATTACATAAAATAATCAATCATTTTAATTTTTAAAGTGATTATAAATAGTGATGTTTATACGTGAAATTTAAATACAGTAGAATTTTAACAGTTGGAACTAAAGTGATACATTAAAATTTGAAATCTGGTAATTGAGTTCAAGTGGTTAATCAGCTTCATCATATGATGAATCGTTTAGGAGAACCCGAATTTAATCTCTATGTGGAACAATTCTTGATCAGGTTATACTTACCTCACGATTGAATTCGGATTACCATGACCCACTTCCTCCGGGAATGATAGGGTTAAAACCCAAAAAAATAAAAGTGATACATTGATAACATCTACAATGAAGACATCTATTTTTTTAGTATTTAAATTAATCTCACGTGTACACATCACTATTTATAATTTTTTAATAGTAGTATTTAATTAACATTCAATCTCATCAATCTATCACCTCTCACAATTTTTTAATAAGATATTCCCTCCGTTCCTTTTTAAGCGTCTCTTTTGTAGAAATTTTTTGTTTCTATTTAACTGTCACTTTCAAAGTTTAATGTAATATTAATTTTGTTTTATCAATATTACTCTTAGTTCTTTATTATAGAGGAAAAAAATATAAAATGATAAATTATTGTATCATACGTAGTATTTATTGATTGTCATGGTATGTATAAAATGTTAACAATGACCAGTTAAAAATGAACTGGGATAGTATCATTAATCATGTATCAATAATTATATAGAGACAAAATGGTGATGTCCCCCTCCGAGATAGGTTCAGGCGTTTGTTTGATTTATCTGAAAACAAAATGCTAATCGTATCTCAAATGTTTGCATTGGGGTGGGGTGAGGGTGGGGAGGCTTGGAAATGGAGTAGGAGGTTATGGGCGTGGGAGGAGGACTTGGTAGCAGAGTGCAGGATTTTATTACTCACTGTGGTGTTGCAGGTGGATATTGATGATATGTGGATCTGGTCCCATGATCCAGTTGGTGGGTACTCTGTTAGTGGAGCTTACCGTTTACTTACAAATATGAGGCCTACTCCTCAGTTTGTTCCTGTTGATCTTCTTTGGAGGCGGGATATTCCTTTGAAGGTTTCAGTTTTTGCTTGGCGTCTTTTTCGTAGTCGTTTGCCAACCAAGGTGAATTTATTCCGAAGGATCATTCCTTACGAGGCTTAGTGGTGTGTAACTGAGTGTGGTGCACATGAATCTGATAATCATTTATTTTTGACTTGCGGTGTTTTTGGTCAAATTTGGCAACTTGTTCGTAATTGACTTGGTGTTTACGCGGCTGATCCTTCTAATGTTATGGATCGTTTTCTTCAGTTTAATACTTCTTCAGGTTATGCAACATCTAGGCGATCTTTTACGAGTATGCTTTGGTTTGTAAGCACTTGGGTAATCTGGAATGAAAGAAATGACCGTCTTTTTAGAGGCAAAGAAAATTCTCCCATTCAACTTCTGGAGAAGATTAAACTTCTTTTCTTTTGGTGGCTTAAATCCAATTTCAAGGCTTTTAATTATAATTTTCATCTTTGGTGCCAGTATCCCTTTGTTTGTGTGGGAATTGGCTAATTTTGTTTCCGAATTGTTGACACTTTGTTGTATGTTGTTCATATTGTGGCGTTTTTCTTACACACCTTGTACTAGAATAATAGCCACCTGGTACTAATATATTTCATTTTGATTTCTTAAAAAAAAAAAATCTTAATCCTTTACTATTAAAGCCTAACTTGATGTGCTGGCACTTTAGCCCTAATCACTCCCTCTTTTCCCTCCCAAATCACGTAATTAATGCTAATCTCACCTGCCCACTGCACACTTCATCTCAGCCGTTCATTTCATGACCTTTCATGTACTTGGATAAACCAATCAGAATCTTTGCTTTTACACTTCCCCATCCCTTATACTGTTTGACGTGCAGCTCTAGACAAATTAGCATTTACTGTTTGATACTTTCAATTCAAACAAAAAAAAAGCATTCTCTCAATCGCTCCTCTCCATTCCACTCTACATCAACTGAATATGACTCGGCGGGGAAGGCACCTACATCTCCACCCTCATCCGTCACCACCGAACGCAACTCCCCTAGCTTCAGCCCAATTTCACCACCACAACCTTCCTCCCTTCCCGTAGTCGTTCAAGATCATCGACCCAAGCAAATAATCAAAGTTTCGAGTTTCGGCAACGTGACTCCTTCTGGTTTTGTGTATCTCACCAGGATCAATTGTTGGTTGAGGTAGTATCTCTCTCTATCTTCACATTAAGCACTAATAAATTTCACGACATTCATTTATCGTTCTGTTTGAGAGTTTTGACTTATGAAATTGTTTGATTTGGGTTTGGTTTTGGTTCAGGTGTCAAGGAAGGTGATGGGTTTGCATGAATGGAGGAGTAATGTGTGTCAAGGTGTGCCTAATCTCGCTGGGATGCATTATACATATGTGGAAGGTGTTATTTCTCTTTCAATATATGCAGACATGATAAATACTAATTGCTGTACCTCTTTCAATTTGCAATATGACCAAGGTAACAAAAAATTTCCTCATTTCTTAATTTTTTCTGGTGTATATAGAGTAAGTAAAGTCAGTTTTATTCTGATTTAATTTTAAAAACTGATGGGATTGGTTTCACTTTGGAAGATGATCAATTTTAATTCTCTTAAATCATTGAACAATGGTCTCCATTAACAATGTTCCATTTAACTTGATTCATTTCATACAATGGCGCTGGCATAAAATTATTGTTTTATTTGTTTGGTGGTTTGTTTTCAATCCATGGAACTAGGATGCCAGGTGTAACGCCCTCCTTTTTATTTAATTATTTTAAATGAGTTTTAGAATATATTTATATGATTAGTGTGATTTATAAGATTTATGTGATTGATATGATTTTAGAGAAATTTATGAGACGTTGTGACTTATTTTATTGTTTAATAAAATATGATTCGAAAATAAAATAAATATTAAATTGTGGGGTTATTTTGTGTAAAAATATATTTGTTATTTGATGAAGAGATATATTTGTTATTTTGTGTAGAAATATATATGTTATTTAGTGTAGAAATATATTTGTTATTTTGTGTGGAAATATATATGTTATCTAGTGTAGAAATATATTTATTATTCAATGAAGAGTTATATTTGTTATTTGGTGTTAAAATATTATATACATATATATTTTGATGAAATATGTTATTATTTGTTATATGGTGTATTATTATATATTTAGTGGAAGACTATATTTAGTAGAGAAATATTATTTATTAGAATATGAGGATTATTAGTGTGAGTGGATTTGGGAGTTAGAATATAAAGAAGAATAAGTTGTTGGGACTAAATAGATTTGGGAAGAATATTTTAGTATTATAAATAGAGAAGCTTAGGTTAGAAAGAGTTTACCGGAAACCGCTTTTTGGAAAAGAGGAGAACAAGAAAGAAGAGAAGAGGAGAGAAAAGTCAAGAGAAGAGGAGAAGACCTTAGGAAAGAAGAACGCTGCCGCTGATTCAGGAATTAATCTAAGGTGAGGGTGAGACTATCTTGCATTAATATTAAGTTGTTAAATCATTAGATTACATCTAACAAGTTGGGGAGAGTTTGTGAGAATTTGAGAATTAGGGTTTTGAGAGAGATTTGATGATTAGATGATGAAAACTTGTTGAATTGATGTAGAAATTGTATAAAGTCCTTAGATAACCCATAAGATGATTATTGGATGTAGTTTTGAGGTTAAAACCATGGAATTGGTTGACATGTTGGTGAGTTTAAGAATTAGGGTTTAATAATTGTAATAGGTTGTTAATAGATTTGAGAACCCTTTGAATTTGCATACAGTAAGTTGATGAATAATTAGTGTTCTAATGATAGGGCAATCATAGGGTAATGATTAGGGTCAAGTTTGGAGAGTATTGGATCGAATAAGAAGTGGAAAAGATTTCCCCAAAGCGAAATCGCAGCTGAACTGCGATTTTGCTGTCAATGTGCAAAACGCGTTTTTATTGTCTCAGTTTGACAAGTTTAAGTTCCGAACTGGGTTTAGGTGTAAACACAAAAGTTGTAGGTATGGATGTTAGCTTTCTAATGTCGTTGGTCTCACGTCAATAGGATTTATAGAACTTGAGTTATGGTCAAATTACTGCACGTAGGTCACAGTGAATTTTTATGGACTTTCAGCACAACTTTTCCGAATTTAAAATAAAAACTGGTATTGATCGGTACAGAATTGGTCTTAGGAGTAAACATGAAAGTTTTAGATAATTTTATTAGCTTTCTATTGGCTTTGGTTTGACGTGAAAATGATGTTTGGTCTGTAAGTTATGATGAAAATACTACAGGGAGGTCTTAGCAAAATTGTACGGTTGCAGCATTCTCTGTTTCATGTTTTTGTGTTTTGTTCATATGTTTCTGTTTTGAATTGATCTTTGTTGTAAACATGAAATTTGTTGATATTTGTGATATCTTTCCAATAGTTTTGGTTTGACATGAATATATGTTGTGGATAATTTATTATGTTTTACAAAGATACATAGTGAATTATTGTTGATGTTTAAATACGATGTTATATGAAGTTGTTTATGATTGATGAATATGATGTTTTAAGATGTTGTTTATTATCATTTGATATTGTTATATTATGATATGACATGAATTATTTATGTGATCCATATGTTGTCAAGATGTTAAGATGTTAAGACGTTAAGATGATAAGAGTTGTTAAGTCGTCAAGTCGTTATGAAGTCATCAAGTTATTAAGATGTTATGTTGTCAAGATATCAAGATGTTAGGATGTCATAGATGTTCATGAAGTTTTCTAAGTTGTAGGGAGTTGAGTCCATTGCATACTCATTAAAGTTGGGGGCTTTAGGCCCGGCAGCCTTGTGCTCATTAAAGTTGGGGGCTTTAGGCCCGGCAGCCTTTGTGCTCAAACTACGTTGGGGGCTTTAAGCCCGGCAACTTTATGCTCACATGTTGAAGAGCCTAATTACACTCATTTATGTTGTTGAATGGTACCACATGCATTTGCATATCAAGAAGTTTTAAGATGATTTAAGATGTGAAGTTGTCGAGTTGTCAAGTTGTTAAGTTGTCAAGATGCTAAGATGATTTGAGATGTTAAGAGTTACATAGTCGAGTTGAGTCGCATTGTCGAGTTAAGTGAGGTTTGATTATGAAGTTTGATTGTGATTTGATGATTATGATTTAATGATGATGTTTGTTTATGAAGTTGATTATGAACTTGATTATGAAGTTGCTTTCGATAAATGATATGTTTTGATAATGATACTTATGTGAATTATATGATGATGCTTACGATTATATTTGGTGTTAGATATTGATGCTTATGATCATGATTTAAGATAAGATATTTTATGAATAATAATTGAGATTACTTGATGAAGTATATGACTAATGTAGGAAGGATAATGACACTAGTTAAGGAAGTTTAAGTTATTAGATATGATTAATGAATTATAAGATGTTTAAGTTGTTGAATGTATTTTATATGATTTATATGCTTAATATTATTGTTTGAGAAATCTCACCCCTCTGCTTGGAAATGTTGCTCTTCGTATGGGTAACTTGCAGGTAACCAGGATTAGTTGCGGTCGTGAGTGGACTCCTCACAAGTGTGTCTTAGGTGCTCTGATACGTAACAGGATGGGATTATGTCTTTACTTTCTGTTTCTTACGTATTACTTTATGAATCTTTCAAGAATTGATGTTGAATTAAGTTTTATGAAATTTTATATGGAGGCCCTTGTGCCAAAGATTATTTTTATTGTTGAACTAATTTCCGCTGCGAAGTTTTGAATTACTTATGTTAAATGATTTTGAAGAATAAATTGTTATTTATTCAGTTTATGAATTTTTAAGAAGTGTAGCATTTTGTTTAAAGTTGAAAAACTCTGATTTGTTTATGAAATTTTTACGTTGGGAAAACGGGGTGTTACACCAGGAATGAGGGATCTTGAATGTGATTAAATAGATTTGTTTTGTTCTTTCATTTTTATTTTTCAATCCTCTACTAATCTTTGTATTTCTAATAGGAACTAAACGTTGATGACAACTAAAAGAAGATTGGGATGAGGCTTTTTAGCTATAGAGTGATTTGAAAAACATTAATTGGGTAAGATGGATTACACTTTGATGTAAACTTAACTAACCAGTTTCTTGATAATGGGCTATAATCTTTTTTTTTAGTAACATGGGCTATAATCTTGATGGTAATATAATATGTGAGAATTTTTTATCGACTTTGGAGAATAAATTTTGAAAGGGATATACTTTTGGTTTTCTTAACGACCTTTTTTTGTCATCTACAATTCATTTTGTTTTAGATTGGGTTATGCTTTGTGAAGAATTGCATGGCTTATTAATTTTTGAGGCCTCAGTGATGCAATTTCATACTTCTTTTCTCTGCAATTTCATACTTCTCTTTATGCTCTTTATTTAATAATGTGATGGGTATTAAGTGATTCTACCTCAAGCTATGATGCAAAAAAGATGCATGTCAATCATGATTTAGTTCCTGGCCGTCAAAAGAACTCAATAAACTTATGGTTAAATAGTTGATTTCATAGTGAAAAATATCATTATTCATTACTATAATTCATGTTTATGAATCATATATTAGCATAGAAGATAAGTTCTGATATATTCCTTCAAAAAAAAGTTCTGATATATAGTTATAGAAAATTCAGTAAAATGGTTTTCTTTTTTATTAATTAATATTATTAAAACATATTTCTATCATCATGTTTCCTAATTTTAGCAATCCTAACACTCTATCTACATTGACAGCAAAATTGCTATTATGATATGAAAGTCCATGATGACATCAGTTTGCATGCAATGAGATTGAAATGTTTTCTACCTTAATGATTATACCATTAATTATTGTGATAGTTCTAATTATGTTTTACATGGACTATGTAGTAGAATGTCTACAATTTGGCGGAGTTGCATCAGATATACAAGTGGAGGACTAAGATGCATATTGCTATTCCAACAAATTAGAAATCAAGTTTCAAATGGTATGAGTATATTTGGTCGTCCAATTAGGATATTGTTCAAAAACTTTTTAGGTTTCTAGGGGTGGAATTTTCTTCTATTATATCTCTAATTGATTTGTTTTCTTCAGCAATGCATCAAATTGAGAACTAGCAGTGAGGGGAGACAAGACGAACAAGGAAATAAACAACGAAGTGAAAAACCATTAGCCACTAGCCCGTGAGTGTTTCATATACAACCCTTGCCTTTTATTCTTTTTTTTTCTTTTTTTTTATTCAAAATATTGGTCTTATTTTAGACAAATTGCAGCCTTAAGTCGTTGCATAAAGAAAATGAATTGGAGAAAATCTATTTTCAAATCCATTGGCCAGCATGCTCTTTTGCATTTATTGATGAAAGAATTTGAAACCATATTGCAAACTTCAATGGAAGATTGACTGGCTAATGCCTATTTTCATTTTTGAATCTGTTTTAGTAATTAAACCGAATTCATAACAGCTTATATTAGACCCAATGGTACATTGTATTTAAGTTAAAAAACTGTATTTGGTTTGCGGATGGATCCTCCCATGTAATTTACACATGAGAGAGTTAAGTGTGATTTATCACCATTCAAACTCACCTTATCAAAATTCTTCATGAGTTTCTTTCTCTTGATACACATTGTGTTACCAAAGCCACTTAGCCATATAAATATTTAATAATTAGTATAACTCTGATTATTAATTACATCCTACCTTGCATATTTATTGGTTTATATGGGCATATTATCCTAATGGGCTGTTGTAATTTGATTCTCAAAGCATCTGTTTTTTCTAATTGCAGATGGAGGATAAGTTTAGTTACTATTCTGGTGGAAATGATAAGAAATATAGTGAGTAAATGCAATGTGCAACATGCGCTTCATAGAAAAATTGAAAGGAGCATGTTCTAATTGGTTATTGTAGTACATTGGTCACTCCATGATCAAAATAAACAATGTATGGGCTATGGGTAGCTAGCTACACATGTTATTATTGCCACAAACCTACAACTCTTAAATGTATTTATGTCAACTTAAACAATCACTCTATCAAAATGAATAATTATAGTCTTTCAAGTTAGAACCCGTGCGCGTCAAAAGTTTAGAAATACAATAATTAGACTACGATATTATCAGTTTGTTATCATTATTTTTAATTATACATGTTTAATATTTATCATGCTATTTCTTCCGGTTACCTATATACTCATTATGCTATAACTATATTCTTTTAAATTTCACTTGGTAGGACCCGTGTGATAGCACGGGTCAAGAGTCTAGTATATATAAATGTTAAACAGTTCTGATTAACCCTAATCCCGCCACTGTTTAACCTAATCCTGCCTTTTTTGACGGTTTAAAAAATCTTTATGAAAAAACTCTTTGCAAGGATTCGAACCCACAACATTATGGTTCTATGTAAGCACTCCAACCACCAAGCCAATAATTGTTTTTGTGATATAATTTTGATTCCACTACCTCATATCCAATACCAAACACCCTCATTAAAAAACTAATTAATCCCTTTTTCTTTTTTTTACAGAATTGAACATTGAACGTTTCTGAACCCTTTTTTCCTTCGATTTATCCTAAAAATTGAGACTGTGATGCAGATTTCGTCCATACTAACTTATTAATGGTATGATTCCTAAACTAATTTTGATATAAATGCTATTTTATTCATTTTGATTTTGTGGATTGTGATTGTGTCAGATTTGATGAAAGTTGATGCTTGAAATCCTATTGTGATTGTGTCAATTTCCTTGGTTGTCAATGCTTTAAATAATAAGACACTTAAGGCTTTAAGTAATAACACACTCATGCTTTAAATTGTAATGGTTACTATTGAAACTTTCAATTCCAAATCGTATTTTCGAATGTTTAATAGTTACTTATCTACTCTTTTTAGACTGAATGTAACTTGATTTGTGATATTGAAAATGATTTTAATTTGAATTATTCAATAATATAATTGTAGTATTTATTGAAATCTAATACAAAATACATTTATCCAATTTGATGTTTATATTGTCAAAAAATTTGAAACAAACAAAAAATACCCGTGCATCGCACGGGTCAAGGTCTAGTTATTATATAAACTTGCTATATAACACGACAAAAAGCCACAGGGATGTATAACGAGGGTTACATGTAACCGTTTTTTTTTCTTCCATTTTATAAACAAATAAAAATCAAAGTAGATTAAAACTAGCATGATCCAATGGCTATAAAACATTCACTATGTTTCACGAAGTAAACTTTCGCTGTTTTAGAGAATATAACTATATAAGATATCATTTTGCAATCTTAGTTTAAATAATACATTTAAATGTGTGAAAAATCAATTTTTATTTATAATAATACTAGTTTATTTACCTAATAAAATCTAGTTTATAACAATTTTGGAATTAATCAAAATCTACATTATCAATTCTAATTTTTCATTTTTAAGAAAAATGTTTATAGATTTATGAGCTTCTTTATTCCGTTGTAACTGCTAAGAGCATCCACAATGGAGACACTCATTTATCATTTTTTGGTACTTAAATGGGTCTCACGTGTACACATCACTCATTTATAATTTTTTAATAGTAGTATCTAATAAGCACTCAATCCCTCCAACCCAAATCTCACACAAAGTTCTTAAATGAGATCCACTAATCAACTACTAATAATTTTATATCATTACATTTCAATTTTTTAATATTAAAAGAGTGCAGGGCCCGCTTAAGATTGAGGTCTTAAATAAGACCCTGAAATTTTTTCTCCCCAATGAGGCTACCTAATTGGTACCGGGTCTTAAATGTTTTAAGACCCTCCCATTGGAGATGGTCTAACACAACAAGCGAATTTTTTTTTTTTTAATTATGGTTTAGGCTATGAAATCATACCTTTTATTGTGGGCCATAAATTTTGATAAGAAACTCCACTCTTTTAAAAGATTATGGGAATTGATGTATGGACCCCTACAGTTAGGCATGACAACAAAATCTATACCGGGGGTATCCCCGAACCAAACCCATTTTGACAGATTTTTTCCGCTTTGATTGGGTTTGAGTTTTCCCCGATTTTAAAACACGGGTACAAGACGGGCAACGGAGATATAGGCACCCACCCCGAACCCATACCAAAACCCGTCCCGAATGTAGAAAATCAATTTACTACCCCTTTTATATAAATAGAATTTGAAACCCTAAATGATTTCACTTACAGAGTCAAAGTCTCAGTCTTGCAGATGACACTCACTTATCTTAGTTCTCTCTTATCTCCTTCCATATCTCACACTCTCGTGCTCTCTCTTCTCCATCACTATAGTCATCGTCTCTATCCTGGATAATGCATTACAACATTGCGCTCGGGGCTGAAAAATACTTTTATTTTAATTAACAAAAAAAATCCACTTTGGGGATGAGGATGGGGCAGGTGATGAGATTCGATTTCTCATCCCAACCGGGTATAGGTAAGGTAACAGATAAGTATATGAAAGTAGGATTTGGGGATAGGGATGAGATTCGATTTCTCATCCCAACTGGGTATGGATAGGGTAACGGGTAAGTATATGGAAGTAGGGTTTGGGGACGGGGAAGGTAAAACACATCCCCACCCCGCCACATTGCCATGCCTACCTACAATTGTTCATGGAACCCCATGTTCTTATATCTAATGAAACAATTACGTTTCAATGAGATCGAATCTATATGTTGCTGGAGTATTTACCATGTTTCATATTGTGTATTGAAAGTTAAAGAAACAATACATAAAACATAACATAATATAATGAAATTACAACAACCCAATTTAAAAATCTTTTGTTTTCTTCTTACAGTTCTTACAATTTATATCATCTCATCTCATTTCAAGCATGGCTCCTCACCAAACTTTTATGAAATTTAAGTATTCAAGCATTTCAAACCGGTGGAAATATTGGTTCCACAGAGACACCGTCTTAGTTTAAAAGCAACCTTAATCACTACTTTCATTTAGCTCGTGACACTCAGACAATGTCCATTCTAATATTTAAACAAATATTGCATTTCTAACTTGAAAGCCCTAATGGACTTTTCGTGTCTTTGATGTACATTTTAAACTTGTTTTTATTGTCGTTAGATTTTCTTTTTTATAACTTTCAAAGTCATCAAAACATTTATTGGGTGCATCATATTCTTTGTCATCTCAGCTCGGCAACATGGTCTTCATTCATTTGAGACCTAAAGTCTTAGTTTTGGCCACTTTGGCCCTTGGACTCATATGCAGAAAAACTTGTGTAGTATCTTATCCTTATTTTCATTGCCGACCTTGCCTTTTAGTTTTAAAATGTTGAAACTGTTCATGGGTTTGATCTCGCTATTTTTCAAAATTTAATCTTAGATGAGGAGTCTTGACAATGTTATGTCCCAATTCAACTTCAATACAAATCAGCATCCAAAAAAAGAATTATAAACCAACCATCACTTGTCAATTTCCTACAATTTAAACTATATTCTAGTCTAGATGTAACATTCTTTTCATCTTTAGCCACAACCTCAAGCAATTCGTCACCTCACCTGTAGTAACTAACCCAACATAATATGAACAGTTAGAAAAACACCCCTCACCACGTCAGAATCACAAATAGGTTTTCATATATGTTAATTCCTTAATATAATGTCTCTGTCACAAGTAATTAGATTAATGTACATTTTCCTTCTTAATAATTCCATTTCTCTGTTACTTTAACTATATGTGGCAATCTCTATCAATTAGTGGGGTTAGTTCGACACTCTGTACTATATTATTGTATCACGCATAGAATAGTAGCCAGCAGCTTTGGACATGGACATGATCAAGTCTTTGTCTAGCTATATGTATCCTCAAATTAATTTTATAGCCATGTAGTGATTGCATACAAATGGATTATGAACAAAATTGTGACGAGTTATTGAAAAATTAGAAATAAATCATGATCATTGGGCATGTTGATCACATGTAAGGTTCTAAATTGTAGTAGTTTTTGATGTGGATGGAATGTGGTGAAAGATACAACAGAATATTCATAATTGACAAATGTTTTGATCATAATTGATATTTCAATTAGTATTAAAAATAATATCCTCTTAATAATTAACTATTGTAATCCAAATGGAAGAATGTTAGTTAATTATTTTAGTTATTCAATTATGGATTGACATAATCAACTATTTAAGTTTTTTTTTCAAAGAAATTTTTTATTTTTATTTTATAAAAATGAATGGATTGGTGCAAATCTATCACAAGAGAAGAGAAAACATCTCAGCTAGGAGGCATCCCATCTCCTCACAATCATCTACAACACTTAAGAAGAATATATTATTAAAAATTAAGAAAAGGAAAATAAGCTTGGGACTAGGCCACAATTATTTAGGAATTATATATATATATATATATATATATATATATATATATATATATATAAATTATGGTCGATTATTATTAAGCAATAGTTAATTGATGAATATGTGTTGGGTTGGGAGGAGATCGTCTTTCTTTTTCTTCTCAAGTGCGATTTTGCCCATTTATTATAAAAGTGAGAGAATGTGTCTTTACTGTTAAAAAAGAGAGAGAGTCTAATTAAGGGTTTGGATGCATGCACCGCAGAGTATTCCACTTGAGAGAGTCCTCTCCCGTGTTGGATCTTGCTTATACATATCAGTGATGAATTAGGTCATTCTACATGTCTAATGAGAGGTTTCTATCCTTGGTTGTTATTTAATCACTAGTAGATACGTGACAAAACGTTCAAAACATAAACAGGCATGAGACCTCTCATCCTTGCTCTCATCTCTCCCTAGACTACTCAATCCTATCTTAGGGACACCATTCTTAATCCATTTTTAGTATATGTAATTGGCTATGTGATATTTGCATCTATGATTATTACGTTAAATCCTTCATGTGATTGATTTGAATCATCTGTAAATAAAGTTTGATCATTTGTCCTGTCTTCTTTTTATGCGGAAAGAGAATGGAGAGAAAAAAAAAATCTTCAAAAACATTTTGATGATATATCAAATATGAAGATATATATATATATATATATATATATATATATATATATATATATATATATATCCTATGAGAATATTATTACAAAATAACTTTTATGTGTATATATATTATAGAAAAATATTACCAACACATTTTTTGACACACTTAAAATTTATGTGGTCCTATCAAAATTAAACGGAGACCACATTGTGCTAGTTAGGACTAAAATAGTAGAATTAACTTGAATTACAAGTAATACACATTGTATGCTTTTTTTGGGTCCAAACATTGTATCCTAAAAACATTACTACATAATTACCTTTTAAACTGTATATCCTATAACAGCTAATACTACTGTACTGCCTGTCAATTTTATGGGTACACTGTATTGCATCTTCATTTTTCAACTACAAAAAGAAAATGAAAAAAGTCGGTGGGTTGGGGAACTTTCTTTTGAAGAAAAAATGTGCTTTATAGCTCGAGTAAATAAAATACATTAATTTTTTGTAAAAGAAGTAAAATATTAAAAGATGGATAAGCCTAAAAGGCAGTACTTTTAAACATTTTAAAACTTTATAAATTCATATTTCTTTATAATGTACCTCTAATATGAGAAAATTGAATTTTTTTTCTTTTCACATAAGCATGTAATATTTTTTAGCTTTTATTCTTTAAAGTGTTTTTTTAGCTTTTATTCGCCAAAAAATAAATAAATATTTAATGTGTAATTTTTTTTTGGTCAAGTTAAAGTGTAATCTTTACACCATTCATATAAATCAATGTTTATTTTCTATATTAAAAAAAACTTATGTTTAATCATGGTTAAATTTAGTTTTAGTTAAACTTAAACATAACAACTAAACCCGAGCTAGTTAAGAAATAGTGCTAAGCTACTTTAATATTTTTTACACAAAATAGTACTATGCTATTGTATAAAAAAAACTTGAAAAGTAAAATGTCTTAGTACCTACTCCGTGGTTAAATTTGGACGTTGTGAGTTATGAGAATTGAAAACTTTTGAGTAGCCATCAATCCATATCTACTCTACCTAATTACCTTGGCTCATTGATTTAATTAATTAAGTAGAGAAAATGACACTGCATAATAATAATACCATAAAGACAGAACATTTGTTACCCTTTCCATTTACTTCTAACAAAATATCAAGGGAATTAAGAACAAAAGTAAGTAGCTTTTTTAACAAAGAAAAAAAGAACAAAAGTAAGTAGAGATTGGAAAAGTGAAAAAGATAGAAACTACGAAATTACCGAAACCCTTGAGCTTTTCAAGTGGTAAGAATAAATAGTAAATCGATTTTTTTTTTGAAGTATAAATAGTAAATCGATTGTTCCCACTACATTGCATGCACATAGAAATATATAAAATATGATAAATGATAACGACCTTTTTTACCATCAACAATGATATAATTAAACAAATCATCGTAAACTTAGTTCAATTGATAAAAACAATGAATAATATACGTAAAATTTGGTGTTCAAACTCCGACCACAAAAATAAATGATATAATTAATCAACTTTAAAAAAGTGTTACTAACTTCATGTAAACGGACCATGTGGATGGTGGGCCATCAAAAACTATGAAACGGAGTTCACAAAGTATTGCTTTTTGATTGCTTAATGACATATACATTTGCAACCATCAAACATTAAACAAATATGAAATATATGCATTATTGATTCTTCACAAGGGAGAATTTGTTGTTTTCCAGACCCATACCCCAAAAGAAGGAACTTTCCTATATACCCTTTTCATTTTTTTCTTTACTTTCTCACTTCATGGACAATAGACAACTGGAATCCTCTCCAACCACCAAAGCCTATATAGTTTTTTTTCTTTAAAAGAAAAAATAATTAATTACACTAAAGAGATTCCCCTAAAGAGGGGTTAATTTAAATCAATTCTTTCAAAAGGAAGAAAAAAAAAATATTGTGACTTTTGAGTATGTACCAATTTTAAGGAATGGGATGGGATACTTAGCGGTCTGGGATATCGCATTCACGTTTTCATGACATCAGTTTGTCAGATTCTGATCAATCTTAATTAAACGGTCATCAATGTCCTTTCGCGTGAATGCGTGAATTCCTTCACCATAAACGAGTCGGTTCCGATTTTGAGGTTGTAAAAAGAAGATAAAATGACTAGGGTCCAAAAGGAGCCCTGTGAGGAATCCCTTTTCTTCTCCTTGCGTTTGAAGGAGGTGTTGGAGGAGTTGCTGGATACATGCCTTGTTGTGAGCCTTCACGCAATTCTTCTTCTTGTTGTCTTGACATCCCTTCTTCCATTGTTGATACCTCATTGTTATTTGCATCTAAAACAAAGCTTGCATTCCCATTTCTCTTTATTCCTACAAGCTAATTCAATCATTGCCAGCACAACAATTAATTAGTATCAAATTAAACAAATCATATATTGATTCATTATTATTTTATACACATTATTATACCATGTTCCTATCTACTATTCAATAATTATCTTTATAAAAAAATATATCAATAATATTAACTAGATAATAATATGATTATTTTTATAAATGTGATGAAATGTCAATGGAGTACTGCGCCTATAGTTATATGCTTCATATACACATGATGATTAATGATGGAAGGAATATAATTATGGTGTGATGAGCTTTCCAAATAATGTAGGTGGTGGGTGTTTTTAAAATTATGATGTGAAGAGGACTAAGCTATTTGATTTGTGAATTATATGTACATTTTGATGATATGAAAAATGTTTATGAAACAAAATCTCACCTTACATCCCAAAGAACAGAAACGAACTTGGTCTAAAAGGCCTCTTCCACAAATCTCACAAATGTAAGGAACTGCTTTTCCAGATTTTGGTTGAGGCCTCTCATTCAGAAATAAAACTCTAGCACTATTGATCACATAAGTTTGTACTCCACTAATGTCCAACATTTTCTGAATTTCAGCCACCCTCACTACATCATGATATGAAGATCGTCTTATCTAATTAAACCAACAAAAAAAATATATACTTTAGGATAAAGAAAAATGAAGATCATATTAAAAAATCACAAAATTTAACCAACCCCATTATAAAAAAATGTGCATAAGAAAATAATTTAGGAACCGGTAATTTACCTGAATGACTTGATGATCCTTGTGTTTTGAAGAACGACAATAGAAGCAAAAGGCATCAACATTGCAATCTAGACAAAACATGTTACATTCACTCCTTGCGGCGTCGGCGTGAATCCGACACTCGTTGAAAAATGGTGTACTAAGAAGTGGTTTGAGCCATTTAGGAACCAACATTGTGTCCTGCTCAAAAATCAAAATCAAAATCAAAATCAAAATCATATGAACATATTAAATTCAAAACATAAGTTATATGTGTATATACATACCATAGTCTAAATTGATGAATGATATATAATGTAATGTAATGTAGAATAAATCAATGGTTGAATGAAAAATGGTATTGGATTCTCAAAACCATAGTGAGAGAGAGAGAGAGTAAAGAAACGAGGATTGAAATGAACTAAGAATTGAACAAGACACAAGAAGGTAAGACTAAGAAGACAAAGGATGAATAAAATATAGGTGGTAGAGTTAAATGGAGGGTGGAGATTAAAAGTGGTGGGTATAAGGAATGAATAAGGAACGTTGGATTAAAAGGGAGAGGTGAAGTGTTTGATGCTTACGCTACTTTGGATCTTTGTTTGCGTCTCTACGTTGGCAGTGGCACAATGTTGGGTCGGCTATACACATCAGCATCACAGCTTCTCTGTAGTTGTATTTCCAAAATCCATCCATGATCAAGGAATCTATTTTCCACGTGGCATTATCTACACGGTTCATCATGGTTTAGTGGTCCCCATATCACTATTTTTTTTCCTTCTAATCCAACGCAATTAAGGTATTTGATCCGGTATAAAATACTATAATATATATTACTTTAATTTTATAGGATTTTTCTTATATGATCAACAATGTTGAGGTAACTTTGTGGCACATTTTTAGCACTACCTCCGTCCCTAAATATAGGAGTCTTTTGTAAAAATTACGGAGATTAAGAAAGTTGGTTGTAGTATTAAATTTGTATATACTACCTCCGTCCCTAATTATAGGGCCCTTTTGAAAAAATAACGGGAATTAAGATAGTGGATATTTGTATTAAATATGTTTGTAATTACTATTGTTTTTACAATTTTATCCTTTAAGAGAGAAGGTTGGTTTATGTTTTCAACATGTTATTTATTGTTGATTGAAGAAAAATATGTATAATAAATAGGGGCATGTATGTAAAGAAATAATTAATGTAATTGGAAATAGCAAAGGGGTCTTATAAAAAGGGACAAAAAAAATTCTCAAAAGGGTCTTATAATTAGGGACGGAGGTAGTAATTACTATTGTTTTTACAATTTTATTCTTAAGAAAGAGAGTTAATTTATGTTTTCAACATAATATTTATTGTTGATTGAAGAAAAAGATGCAAAATAAATAAGGGTATGTTGGTAAAGAAATAATTAATGTACTTGGAAATACCAAAGGGGTCTTATAAAAAGGGACAAATTTTTTTCTCAAAAGGGTCTTATAATTAGGGACGGAGGTAGTAATTCATTACATTAAAAATCATTTTTTTTTAAATTAGAAAGAGTCATATTTAAAGAAAAAAATTGCATCATTCTCTCTACGGAATACCTTAAATTCCACAATACACTTACTCCTAGTTGATGCATAGAACATGTGAGTGTTATAAACGTTAGATACATTGAGTTTGATTCCTACTTATAAATACGTTACCGACTTCATCTCTATCTTTTTTTTTTTTTTTGTGGTGGCCATGATTTAAACTCGAACATTGCATATTTTATGCATTATCCCTACCAACTGAGTTAAACTCACGACCCCATCTCTATCTTCTCTCTTAAGTAATATATTACCTTAATTTTATTATAAAAGAATCTTATATGGTTATCAATGTTTAGGTCATTTGTAGCACATTATTTAAAGCAATTCATCACATTAAAAATCATAATTTATGTTAAAATTAGAAAACTTATTTTTTAAGAGAAAATTGCATTATTCTCTCAAAGGAATCCATAAAGTTCACCACACTTACTCTAATTTGTGTTAAAATTAGAAGTTTATTTTTTAAGAGAAAATTACATTGTTCTCTCCAAAGAATCCTTAATGTCCAGTACACTTACTCTCAGTTGACGCACATAATGTGTGAGTGTTGTAAACGTCACACGTGAATTTAATTCTTAAAAACATTATAGACTCCTTTTATATCTTCTCTCTTAAGTAGTATAGATTTGGAAAATTACACTCTTTTCTGAGATATGTTTGAATTTCATTCTCTCTTTTCTTAAGCTAAAGGTTTATGGTTTAAGCTAAATTTTTCACTCTTCTCTATTGTGAAGTAAACTAAAAGCGAGTTAGGCAATTATTTAGTAAAAAGAATTGATGATTTTAAATCAAAATTAAATAATTAATTAATTGATTGCATAGTAATAATAATAGGAATGCAATCATTTATTTGGTGGGAGAAAAAAGTTCAGAGGGCGGTCACTTACAAAATAAAATTAGCAAAATAAAATACATATGTTTTAAAATTTACTTGTACACACATATCCTAAACCTAAAACATGGTAATAGGTAGAAATATTCGATGAAGGAGGAGAATCTACGTGATGTATCTATAGGTTTCTCATATATATTCCCTCAAAAAAAACAAAAAAAAAAAAGGTTTCTCATATATACATAGTTTCTCATATATTAATCATTATTATACGACGGTGTAAAGTTAATGTCAATGACCATAACCAAAAAACCACTGTCGTGTAACAAAATAATGTGAGGGAGTTGCACTACATACAATTAGTAGGAAGAAAAAAATCATTATTATACGACGGTGTATTAATGTCAATGAATGACTATAACCAAAAAACCACTGTCATGTAACAAAATAATGCGAGGGAGTTGCACTACATACAATTAGTAGTAAGAAAAAAGAAAATAGACACAAGGAAGAACAAAGAATAAAGAGATGCAATGTAGAGATGGATTGAGTTAAAAAAACTTACTTCTATGAGATGAGATGTATATAGGTTTCTCTGTGCCGTCTTTCGTTGGAACTTCTAGTCTTCTTGATTCTTTTCTGAACTAATTCTTTGAAAAAATATTTTTTTTTTCACCAGTACCACATACTTTTTTAGTCTCAATTTAGGGTATTTATAGATATGCAATGGGTATGATATGAAAAACATGTGTTTGCTTGGGGCGCACACTTCCGCGTCTTTTTATGTTTTTGTAAACTAATTTTGGATCTAAATGGATTAAAACTTCAGTAAAATAAATAAACGACAAATTAGTCCGACGGACCCCATTTTTTTATAAGCTAAAATATATTTTGAAAAACGACCCATGGACTTTTTTTCTTTTTTTGAGGTAAAAACGACCCATGGACTATATACTAAGGAAAGAGATCATAATAAAAACAAGAAAAGAGATCATAATAAAGGAAATTAAGGAAAATAAAAGTAAGGCAAATTCTATGATACACCCAATATATTTGAGTGTGCCGGTACACTCACTTTTTAAATTAATAGTTAAATAAGTTGTTTTTTGAAGAAAAATATTGTTTTTTATCACTTATAATTATTATAACTAAATCTTATTCATCAAAAGTGTCAACGAAATAAAATTAATTTTTTTTTAATTTTTATCACTCATGATTGAGAATATTGATTATTTTTTACGATAATAAGTAAAAAAATTACTATGATTCTTATAAACAATGAAATTATGTTTTTTCTTACGAAATGATGTTCTATAAAATATAAATATTGAAAAATAGCTATTTCTTACATGAAAAATGATCGTTAATTTATAAAATTATGAAGCGAGAGTACCGGTACACCTCACTTTGTGAGTGTACCGTAGAAGTTCCATAAAAGTAAACGTAAAAATTATAATTTCGCCTTATTAAACCGGTTTTTTTGGAACAACTCATGAGCGGATACTATATAAGTGAACAACACTGCTGTATAGTGCGAATATTTTTTCTTGAAAAATCACGAATGAGTATGTGTTTAATGTATATTGGAAAGTCCGGTTTTTGTGGAATACATGAGGTTGTGGTGCTATTTTTTTTTTTTGTTTTGTTGCTACAAACCAATTTGATCGTGAATGTCTGGCTGTGCATTTCTTCGGGAAGTTAAGCATTTCCCATAAGCGAATTTAAAGAGTCTACATTTGTATAATCTTTTTTTCTTTGACACTCAAAAGTTTATGCGTTTCCGTTATCATAATTTCTTGTTATTCAAGAGATGAGTGTTAGCCCCTACCAAACAATTACAGAATGAATACTCCTAAGGGTAGAAATACACATGGAGTTTTTGATTATCTCAAGAATACAACAAATGAGATGGTTTTATTCTCTCTAATTTCTTAAAAAACCACATAAGTCTGGTAGGGTAAAAATAAAACCTGTTTGACCTCTTCGAAATGAATAAATCTAGACAAAACTATAGTTTTTTGGGTTCAAATGTATACTTTTGGATTGATACATTTTTAAAAATCTTCGGAGAAAATTCACTTTGTTTGGTATGATGGTGTCGATTTGAGACCTTGAAGTGTGTTGCACTCAAAGTCTGAGGTTTGATTCTTTCAGATATCAATTTCAAGGAATTGGTTTGACTTCTTTAAAAAAATTGTTGGAGAATAAAAGCAACTCTCGTTGCAACAAAAAGAATGCAATAGCCACCATGACCATCTAACATTAAACAACTTCCAAAGCATTCTCTATAAACATTTAGACAAAAAATTATCAGGTTCTTCACCTTTGAAACATGAAGATTTCGGTGAAGCAAAATGTTGGCCACTAGACTCCCAAAGTGGATGTACCATGGAATCTTCAAGTCAAATTGAGTTGATTGCTTTGTTAGCTAAGAACATGATTGAATCACTAAAAGGCAATATAAAGAGAGACATCAAAAATAAAAATTTCAATCACAAAATCTCTCTTGTTTTGGTAGCTCTATGTTTGTGGTTAATCAAACATAAAGATTAGTGTTGCTGTGTCATGCATTTGTGGATCACTCT